>NC_142134.1:21912500-26712500 GCF_024610735.1 Ursus americanus | reverse complement strand
TGTTCACTGCAGTTCTACGAGCTCAGAGATTGTCTTTTTCATCTTTGTGTATCGTCAGTGAGCAACACAGTACTTGGAAGAAAGTAATAATCAGTAATGTGGAAACATAACTACTGCTTATTTAATTTAAATTGATTAGTTCCCATTTTATACATATATTTAGTTCTCAGTCGTGAGTGACTAAAACAAAAATATATATATTTCCAGTAGGGTTTGCTTTAGATGTAGTTTCTGTCGATTAGGTCTTCCATAAGGATATGTGAGAATATAACTGATTCTGAGTTCTGGTTAATGAAGCTCTCTGGTGTCTGAAAGAATTTGCCAGTTGGTTTGGAATAACCAGCTGTACTACCTAGGAAAAAGCAGATTTTGTAGAATTCTGTTTGAATTGCAGAATTAAATTATGTACTATAGTCACTCTATTTTTTGAATTTCAGTTGTTTTAGGGCTTCTTTCCAGTGAGAATAGCCTTTTCCAGATTGTGTAAATTGATGAATTTTCCTTTGTCAGCTTGATGTAAAGAACCCATCACCTCATCCTCTCCGTGTACATTGAATGGGAGTCACAACAGTTATAACCCAAAATTTCCTGGTAGCCCCGTGCTTTGTACACACCTGCACGAGCAAAGGGATAAATCAGATCTTTTAAATTGTATTTAATGGTCTCTTTAAAATAGTTGAATGCAACAATTTGGAAAGCTATTGTTTTTTTAAGGTTTTATTTATTTATTTGTCAGAGAGAGAGAGTGCACGCACAAACAGGGGGAGAGGCAGGCAGAGGGGGAAGCAGACTCCCAGCTGAGCCTGGAGCTGGATGAGGGACTCCATCCCAGGACCCTGGGATCCTGACCTGAGCCTTAGAAGGCAGACAGGCAGGCAGACAGGCAGACGCTTAACCCCTTAATGGACTGAGCCACCAGGCCTCCCTGGAAAGCTATTCTTAATATAAAGAAGTATTACTTTAAACCCTGCTGCTTTCGGCCCCATTTGATACAGGTTATGACTATAAAAATAAATAATACTTTTGATAGTTTTTATTTTCTTAAAACAGTGCTAATCAGGTTAGGATAGGGTGGTATTTTTGACATCCTCTTGGCACTGAATACCATATTTGAAGGTGAAGTTGGCTGTCAGGTTGAGAAACACCTGTGGACTGTTGGGTCTCGGGTGGGGAGGAATTCGGACAGTGTGTTGATGCTTATTGGTGTCTCTTTTCTCTTCTAGGACCAGCAGAGAGAAGAGATTCCATCTTCCAGAGGTCGCCACTGTCTGCCTCCCCACTTGTCCCCATCCTCAGTCATCTTTTTTAATATGTAGTTACACCTTATTTGTCTAGTTCTTCATGGTGAACGTGGTTTAATCTGACATCATTCCTATTGACTTGGAATTTGAGCCTTAGTGTTATTTTTATTGAAAATTATCATTGAGTCTGATAAACTTTGTTTTAAATTAACAGATTTATTGCCAGTTTCTGAGCCAAATAGAGCCTTAAATGAAAAGTGAAAAAGCATTTTTGATTATTTTTCATATTTTTGACTAGATACCTATACTAATGGAACATATAAGTACTTTAATGAAGTATTTTCTTTAATTGGGATTTCAAGAAATAATCTTTGACAGAATTGAAATTTACAAAATCTTGAAGTATCATTTAAGTTCTCTCTCATTTTTAAGATTTACAGTGAGTTTTTTTCTTATTTCCTCATGAGAAATTAGAGCTTATTAATTGGAAGAAAATATATTTACTGTCAAAGAAATAAATAAGCCCTTATATTTGTTAACAGCTTATTGTTTCTTGAAATGAATTATCTAAACAGCCAAAAAGTTAAAAATAAAAAAAATTTAGTGATTAAATTTTTGCTATTTTTGCCTTTCTGTGTGAGTTTACAAATCAAAGCGTCCCTGGATTATAAATATCACATGAATCTTTGGCCCAGTGCTTTCAGTTTATGGAGCCTGGCAGTAGCATTTCCCATTTGGAGGGGAGGTTACACGTCTTGTACATTAATGCCATGGTCAAAGCAGATTTTCAGGTATCCTACAACAGGGACTTCCCAAATGCTGCTTAGATCATCCTACCTGAACTCATTTTCAATAATTAAATGGATATCCTAAGCGTTTGTTCCATGTTTATCCTGTGGCAAAGTGATTCCTAAAGTCATTAATTTGGCAGATTCTCTTTTGTCTCCTGATCCTGCTGTGATCCTTTTAGTATTTGTAAAATTTTGTGTCCGGCCTACAGCTCTTGATAGAAACCTCACCTTTCTTTATGTCTCATTGCCAGTGGCTTTATAGTTTTTGCAGGTAGACCAGCATTAAAACAAACAAACAAAAAAAACCAATCGCTACAATTTTGGAGCTATTAAAAGATACTGGTTTATGTTAGTTAAATATTCATGTCTTGTAGAGGGAGTAGTTGAATTTTATAATTGAAAAAAGACCAAGTTTTATCAGTAAGGCTGTTCAGTTTTATTCAGACTCTTCCCTCTAGTACTCATTCAATATTTTTTTCTCTGCAATAGAATTATTTGATGTAAAGATCCTTTTATCCTCATGTGAAGCTTGAAGGACCCGGACTCTAGTTAGGACCATTACTAAAGCTGATTTTTCATAGACTGATTTCTTTTTTTTTTTTTTTTAAAGATTTTATTTTATTTATTTGACAGAGATAGAGACATCCAGCGAGAGAGGGAACACAAGCAAGGGGAGTGGGAGAGGAAGAAGCAGGCTCATAGCGGAAGAGCCTGATGTGGGGCTCGATCCCATAACGCCAGGATCACGCCCTGAGCCGAAGGCAGACACTTAACCGCTGTGCCACCCAGGCGCCCCTCATAGACTGATTTCAACCAAGATAAGAGTTAGTTCCAATGACGAGCAAAAGCAGTTTCTCAAAATCAAATTTTGTCCGGAAATGTGATAGTGTGGTTTTCCTATCTTAATGCTTTACCTATCTAATGAGATAACTGGCTACAATGTTGATTTCTAAGCAGTTTCTAATGTCATTTTAAATTTAGAACCTACATGTTTTACCATTTAGTATCTATATCTGAGTTTTATGTATGTGTCCCAGCTGTTTAGAGATAATGTGTTCTAGTGTAGTGTCTCCAAAATCAAGTTTTCCTATTAAGATGGGTCAAGAGATGAAAAAAGACTAGTATTAATGTCACATCTTGTTACTCAGTCATGGTGTTAGGAAACAGTAAGCAGTTTCTTTAATGACCTGAATCTTTGTTTTTCAAATGTTATTTTTTCCTGTTAATACCTTGGTTGGGTGATAAAAACAGGAAAAAACAAAAACACATAAGTTTCTATGGTAACATACTCTCCTGGAATTCTGTGGAGCCCAATGGCAGGTTTTAAAATAGTTTGGCTTGGGGATGATTAAGTTGTGGAGGGAGCTTGGAACTTGGGAGAAATTTGAACTGTCAATGAGTGGGATAAATTAATGATTAGTAGTAAATGAGATTTGCTATTAGGTGCCGTTTGGACCAGACAAAAAATACTTAAAAGATAGAAACTTTGTGGTCAGAGTGGAACATAATCTAAACCTAAATTAGTGTCAAAGAACTCAGGGTTGGATGTTATCCAAGAATGCTTATCCGAACTGCTCACTTTACATTACGTCATGTTTGTTTTCTGTGTTACTGTTTTTACTAACATTTTATTGGCTGCGTTATATTACATTAAGTCAGTTGGTCATAACTTACATAACCATCTTGGTATTGTTCAGTGTCTAGTTCTTAGAACATATGAAATAATTTACTCTCAGATTCAGGTCATGTTCTTGTCAACATCATACCAGCAAGGTTTGTTCACCTAATGACCTGAAAATGATCAATGATTATGAAGGTTTCTGTGATTACTCACAATAAAGAGTGTGCCTAGAACCAAAGACTATCCAAAGATTCGTAATTCTAAAGTTGGGGCATATATAGTTTAAAATAGATGTCCCTCTCTCCCCTATGATCCTCTGTTTTGTTTCTTAAGTTCCACATATGAGTGAGATCATATAAAACAAGATGAAATCAGAGAGGGAGACAAAACATAAGAGACTCTTAATCATGGGAAACAAACAGGGTTGCTGGAGAGGAGGGGAGTGGGGGGATGGGGTAACTGGGTGTTGGACATTAAGGAAGGCATGTGATGTAATGAGCACTAGGTATCGTATAAGACTGATGAATCACTGACCTCTACCTCTGAAACTAATAATACGTTATGTGTTAATTAATTGAATTTAAATTTTTAAAAATTAAAAAAAAAATAAAATAGATGTCCCCTCCCTGCTTTGGTTATTTATGAATAACTGCAATGAATATCATCTTGACTTTAATCCAGTTGTGTTGTTGAAAAATAAATTCTTATTAGTATTCAGTGCTTATTAGTATTCAGTGAACCTTTACTAAGCAGTTTGCTGAGATTTTTTGCATAAGAATATCCTTTTATCCTCAAAACAGCTAAAGTAGACTATTAGTATTCCTAATAGTTTGGGTGATTGAGACTTAGAGAAACTAAGTAACTTGCCCATGTTAACAGTAAATAAATGGTGAAGACAGGGTTTGAACCTTAATGATCTACCCAGTGCTTTCTCTATAAGCAATTTATAATTATTGACATATCTCACTATTGTTCCTGTTTTTGAAAACATTTATTAAATCTCGTAGAACTTTTGTGAATCAAGAAAGCTAATTTTGCATATAAATCTTAAAAATTATCTTGTCAGATTCTGTTAATGAAGGGTACTTTTTTTTCTTTCTCTGTCTCTTTTTTTAAAGAATTTATTTATTAATTTGTCAGGGAGAGAGCACATGCACAAGCAGGGGGAGTAGCAGGCAAAGGGAGAAGCAGATTCCTCGCTAAGCAGGGAATCTCATGCGGGACTCAATCCCAGGGCCCTGGGATCATGACCTGTATCGAAGGCAGCCGCTTAACCGACTGAGCTACCCAGGCATCCATGAAGGGTGTTTTAACCTAAGACTTTATGGATAGATTTTAGGGGATCCATAAACTTAGATGGAAGATGACTAACCTCTAACAAATTTAGCATTTTCTTCAGTTGTAAATGTTGGCAACACCACAGCAGTATTAGCAGTATTTGAGATATTGCCAGTAAAAACCACAGATACTTAAATATTACAGAGTTGATGCAGAGATCTCAAAACATCCTATACACTCTCACCGCTTTGTTATTATAGTAGTTATTAGATCTGCCAATAGATGCTGTTCTTTAATGCTTTAAAAACAAAAGCGATAGCCGTACTTCAATAAAACTGGTTTCCTTGTAAACCTGTGTATTTTATATTAAACATTCAAAAAGATTGTTCTGGGAAGCTGTCCATATGATTCAGCAGACTGCCCAAGGGTTCTTATGGTATAAAACTTAGCATTTAAGATTCTAAAAAAAAGCATGAATGTTGTTTAGGTGGCTACTGATGTTCTAATTTAGAGGTTAGGGACCTGAAAGAGATAAATTGCAAAACTGATTAACAGAATTATGCAAAATGAAAACAACTTGCTTTTAGGTTTTGTTTATATTGATTTTTACAACGGTATCCCTGATAAAATAACTTTAAGGTGTTAAGTATAGTATTTAGGATGTGAAATGAAATGTTTTTAAAATTCCTTAAACTTAACATTCCTAAGTATTTATTCACTTTCAAAAAATTTATTTACTTCAAAAGGCTCCCTAGTCCTAGTGATTGGTTTTAATCAATATATAATTTTGCCCTGGTTCCCTAGGGTTTCATTTCTGTTGTACTTATTCAGACTCAAAATCTCCAAGTGAGGCCCTAAAATACACAGCGATTAAGCTATGGTATGACCTGCAGAGAAATTTGAATTGCTAATGATGGTATTAGACTTTTTTTTTTATCTTTATAGATCATAAAACAGTCCATTGTAGCCCTGTTTAAAGTTGTGGTTGAAAATGAGATTGAAACCTAGTGCAGAAGCGAGATGCCAAGTATACAAATTAAATATACTGCTGATTTTGGGTACATTTTATTTGTTGTTATTTTACTATTTTATGAAGGAGTATTTTAATACCCAAGAAAAAGTAGTGATTTTTTTTCTTCTATTTACTACTTTGCTTTAGTTAATTAAATAGTACATTTTGTTCTAGTAACCATAAATTAGGATGGTTGCAGTTTATTTCCTGGAAAATATAGAGAAATAAACAAGCTCATGGAAACAACATGAAATGATGGCTTTCTGGTTTCATATTGCTGCTTGGTTATTTGAGTATGTCACCATCTGTCACTTAAAATAGCGATGTTTTCAAATCAGCCAGTCAACATTTAGCCAAATCCTTTTCTGTGAGTTAAACAGAGAACATTCCCATTATGTAGATAAGGAAATTGCATTCCTTTCAGAACAGTTACTTGTCCAACCTTATAGCTCCTGTCATCGGAGAAAGAATTCAGTGGAAATGTAAGCAAACAGGCATTTATTTGGGCAATTAGAATTGCAATTTGGGAGACCCAGATTCAGGTAGAAATCTGATTCATGTTGTGAGGAAGACAAAGAGGGCAAGGGTTAGAAGTGCACAATTATAAATTATTATAAAGGCAAGGGTCCCAAGTGCAGTTCTCCTTTAGGTCCTCAATGCAAAACAGATTGCAACTAGATTAATGGGATTGTTTGGGTTAATATGCAAATGAGGGATTCGAGTTGAGGGGGTTAAGTCTAGGCTGAGAGCGAGTAGCTGGCAAAAAGCTGAGTTCTTCCAATGAGGACCTGCATAAATTCCTCCCTACAGCCTTTCCACACAATTTTAGAGAGACTCTCTTAGGCTTGCTTGCTCCATTTTGAAATCTTTTACACTTAATGGTGAACCAGGGCTGACTTCTGGGTTGGGGTAAGTAATTTGTAATGCATTATTCTGCCCTCCTACTCACCGCCCCCACCCCCTCGCTGTGATTTATTGCTTTTTAATGAGGCCGAAGTTAGTGCAATGGGAGGAGAATACTGAAGGAAGAGCCCTTTGTCCTGCCTTCTTTGGGGGTCCCTTGCCACATGACCTGTTCAGGAAATGTCACCTGAGCAAGTAATGACAGGGTGCATTGGGTGAAAAATATCTTAGGGTTAAATTGACTGCACTTTTGGTGTGTATTAATGACAATGTGACTATGTAATTTTTTTAAGAGTAAAAAGACATGTTAAAATAATGAAAATTTTGTTGAGTGCCTGGGTGGCTCAGTCAGTTAAGCATCTGCCTTTGCCTCAGGTCATGATTTCAGGGTCCTGGGATCAAGCCCCGCTGTTGGGCTCTCTGTTTAGCATGGAGTCTGCTTGTTCCTCTCCCTCTGCCCCTCCCTGTTTGTGTTCTTTCTCTCTCTCTCAAATAAATGAAATCTTAAAAAAAAAATAATGGGAGTTGCATATTTGGAATATTTTACTGACTTACAAATATTTTAGGACCTATAAAAGTCCTGTTCAAAGCTATTTTCAAAATTAACATTTTAAAAGTTAATTTATATCCCTATATGTTAAAACAATTGAAAATTTTTGATTTTTATATTTCAATTTTTATGCTAATTAAGTGACTACTAACTTTCAACACATGCTGAGTTCTTGGTACATATTCTTGAATCAGTTTCTTAGCCATATGTTTAATACCTTGACATTGATCATTTTCTGGAAAAAAAAAGATCTTATGCTTAATTTAAAAATTTGCTGCAGTTTTTTTAAAAGTTGCAAATTATTCTTTTCTTTAGACAATATATTTTTAGTTTTCAAGGTACTTTCTCTACAGGTACTAAAGTCCTGTTAAGCTCAGAGCAAACTGCTAAATGGAACATAGTCTCAATTCTAGTTTTTTTTTTGTATTGAAATGTGAAGATATTTTAGCCTAAATGTTTCACAGTTGCTGTCTTTGTGTCTCCTTTCAGAGTATCTTTCTTTGACAAATACTTATGTTAAATGTCATCACAGAAGTTGTATCTTTTAAAATACTTTGCCACGTTTATTTATTTATCTTAAAATTTTCCATGTTTAGATGCAGTAAAATTATAGGTCTTCTCAATTATATGCCATTACATTCCAAAATATAAATGTATTCAATGAAAATATAGCTCCATCAAAAGATTCTTCCCACAAATTGCAATATTTTAAATTAGGATTACAGATGTATTTGTTTACTAAGGCTGCCATAAGCAAAGTACCACAAACTAGATGGTTTAAAACAGAAAATGAGCCTCACACTTCTGGAGGCTAGAAGACTGAAATCAAGGTATCCGCAGAGCCTTGCTCTCCTCTCCCCTTCTTGCTGGCAATCCTTAGTTTTCCTTGGTCTGTGGCTGCATGACTCTAATCTCTGCCTCTGTGGTCAAGTGGATTATTGGATTCAGGGCCCACTCGACTCCAGTATGACCTCATCCTCATCCTGCATCTTAATTGGATTCACAGATACCTTATTTCCAGATGAGGTCACAATCACAGGTACAAAGGACTAGGATTTGGGAGACACAATTCAACCCACAACAATAGACTTTCAGAATTGCTTTTATATTGTTTAAGCCATTCTTGTTAAATTAGTTCTTATATTCCTTCTCATGCTTTTGAAGGGGTAGATTTCTTCCCTTGCTTTTGAAGGGATACATTTCTGTTTATAAGCTTTGGTCCAGTGACTGCAATTCACTAAAAGTTTCAGATTTCAAGTCCCCTTTCCAGTGTCCTTGGTGTATTTTTTGAATGTGTTGATAGGCTATTTCCAACAGATTTTGAACAAAATGCAACAATTTTAGGCCTTTTAGACTAATTTACGTGATAAATTTTCACATTTATTTCTAAAATCTGATATAGGCAGTGAGGAGAGTACATTCTGCCATGATAAAATATGTGTTTTTTTGTATTCAAAATAAACCTAATAAGGCTTGCAATTGAGTTACAGTAGCTGGGTTTATGTGTACATTATTTGCTAATTTTGTTTGGGGTTCACACTTTAGTTAGTAGATTATAGCTTGTTTGCACACAGCTCTAAGGGTTTCACGTGCATATGTTTCATAGGTTTCTTCATATGGAAAGGGACTGACCCTCTGTCGGGAATACTAGAGTGGTTATTCCTGCTCTAGAGTGATGGGGGCCTAAATAAGTGGTTCTTCACTGAGGCTCGAGAACCACTTTACACGTGCTTAAATACCATACTGTGGGATTTTAAAATCTAGTCTATAGAGAATGTTCCTGGCAATTTGTTAGCCAGTTTGTTTCATCAGCTGAGTCCTGTTGTATTCTATGACAGAAATTTTTTTTTAAAAAAATTTTATTATGATATGTTAGTCATCATACAGTACATCATTAGTTTTTGATGTAATGTTCCATGATTCATTACTTGTGTATAACACCCAGCGCACCATGCAATACGTGCCCTCCTTACTACCCATCACCAGCCTATCCCATTCCCCCACCTCCTCTCCTCTGAAGCCCTCAGTCTGTTTCCCAGAGTCCATAGTCTCTCATGGTTCATTCCCCCTTCTGTTTACCGCCCCTTCATTCTTCCCTCCGATCTTTTCCTACCGATCTTCCTGCTACTCCTTATGTTCCACAAATGAGTGAAACTATGACAGAAATTTTGTCAGAATTTGCACTTTTTGTGCAAACCAGAGGCAAAAATGGTTGAGTTTTTCATTAGAATTAAGAACTTTTCATCCAATGTAATCATAAAATAAGTAAAAAGACAAGCCACATAATGGTGATACCTGATACACAGACCTAAGGTTAGTGTTCAGAATGTGTAAATAACAACTACAAATTAGACACAGATTAATAGTTCATTAGAAAAATGTCAAAAGTGATGAACAGGCATTCCATAGGCGAGGAGCTCCAGATGGCCAATTAACCTGCAAGACGTTCAACCTCTAGTAATTAGGGAAGTGGATATTATGAGCACAATTAAATGCCATTTAACTAATTGGTTTAGTTAAAAATTTTGACAGTGTCAAGGCAGTAGAGCAGCAGAGCCGCTGGTGGGCTTGTGAACTAGGGCAGCAGCTTTGGAAAACAAGTCGGCATAAACATATTTGTATCCTGTAATCAGCAGTTCCATTCTGGTGTATGTACCTGTAAGAAACATGTATATATTTCAGTTTATATATCGTGTATGTTATTATATCTTTAATGTTTAGAGTTACAAACATAGGACGCTAAAGGAAAGCAATGGAATTATAAGCCCACGTTTCAGGTTAGTGCTTAACCCTGGGAGAGGATAGGGTTTGGGTAGAGGAGGGTTGCAAATGATTTTGGTGATACTGTAAACTGGGTGGTAAGGTTGTTAATTGTTAATTTTTATATGTTTTATAGGTATTTTCTATCTGTTCTTAATATAGTTCAAGAAGATCTCTTTTGATAACATTTAAAAAACATTTCAAGATGGATAAATATCCAGAATTCTGCCTGTCTTACCATTTTACGTTACATATTCCTTTTTAATCTTTAGCCAAATGCAGGCACATTTTAAGTTTGAAATTATGTACCTGGAACTTTTCATCTCATTTTCACTTGACTTTATGCAGAATATTTTCACATATTGCTGTTTTTGCAATTGCTGTTTTCAGTGGCAGCATATGAATTCCAACAAATTATAATACAATGAACATTTTAACACGGATAATTCCACAAATATTTAGTAAACCCATACAATGTGCAAAATCCTCTTTGGTATTAAGGACATTGTAGTAAATATAAACTTCCTGCCCCACACAGCTTCGAGTACAGTGTGTCCGCATTGGGGTGTGGGGCAGTGGTTTCAATAAGGATTTGCCATATGACAGAAGGGTCAGAGTGGTGTGCTGTGGGGTTCATAGCAGAGGCAGTTCCCCAGGGAGAAGGGGTCAGAGAACATTTCCCAGAGGTCCTTCCAAGCTGAGACGTGAGGAATGTGTGGGAGTGAAGGAGGAACAGACTTGCTAGGACACTGGGGAGATCAGAAGAAGAAAGAAGGGTGTTTCAGGAAGAGGGAGTAGTGTATGTGAAGGCCCAGAAACAGCAACCTGGCCCAATGCATAAATTGAAATGCAGCTGCGTGTGATGTGGGACTTGGCAAGCGTAGTGTTCTTTAGCAGAGGCAAAAGAAAGCTCACGTAGGGGCTTGTAAGCTACAGGAAATTTGGATTTTAGTTAAAACTCCCTTATTGTCAGTTTTTCTGGTCCAAAATGTTGGAGTCATATTTGCCTCCTTCTTCTCATCCCCTACACCCAGTCTCAGTAAATCGAGTGGCTTCATCCTCCAAATTAACTCAGAATCAGACCGCTTCGCACCTCCACTACGGCCTTCTTTGTCCAAGCCACCCTCACCTCTTGCCTGGGATACCATACTAGCCTCTTATTGGTGCCCCCACTCCCCCCTTGCTCCCATAGTCTGTCCTCCACATTTTCACTAGTGATTGAATAATGAAAATCGGGTCATAGCACTCCACAAAATCGCCAAATGGCTTCCTACCTCACGGTAGAAGCCAACATCCTTTTGAAGGTCTGATGTTCCCTGACTTCTCTGACTTTGTCCTGTCCTGGTACACTTGTGTCCACTGCAGCCACTGACCTACTTGCCATTCAGCAACTGTGCCAGGCGCACTCCTGCCTGAAGTACTTGCTCCGCATTTCCTTTCGCCTAGCATTATTCTATCCAGATAGCCATATGACATATTCCATCATTTCCTTCATTTATGATAAAATATCACCTGACTGATCAGAGAAGAGACACCTAACCCATCTATATAAAATGACAACTCTCTGGGGCGCCAGGGTGGCCCAGTTGTTTAAGTGTCCAGCTCTTGGTTTCTGCTCAGGTCATGATCTTAAGAGTCATGATGAGACTGAGCCCTGCATCGGCTTGTGCTCAGTGCAGAGTCTGCTCAAGATTCCCATCTCTCCGTCTCCCTCTGCCCCTCCCCCTGCTCGCACGCACAGTCTCTCTAAATGAATGAATGAAAGAACGAATGAATGAATAAAATCTTTAAAATGACAATGCCCTTTCCCTCTGTTTTTCACAAATGATATGTGAAATATTTGCCTTTAAAAAAATTTTGTCTTCTTATAAAAAAAACTTAAGTCTTCTTCAACTAGACTATAGTTCACATAAAAGTGGGCAGTTTGTTTTGTATACTGTTATTTATATTTCCTAGAATACTGCCTGGTAGATAGGAGGCTTTCAGTATGTATTAATTAAATTAATAAACAATGAGCTTGTAGTGAGGAGTTTTAAGAGGGAACTGGCATTATAAAATTTGGAAACTCACTCTGGCCACAGGGTGGAAAATGGATTGGCAGAGATTGACTCGATCCAGGGAGAAGTATGCTTCTAATGCCTGAATATTTACACTGTTATTGATAGTTAAAATTTTTCAACAATACTCATTTGTTTATGCACTGAAGACTATGTGAGCAAGATAATGTGTGTGTTTACTGGTTCTTCTAACATATGGACTGACATGGGCATCCACCCTCTGGGCCTCCACTAATTCCAGGTTGCTCCGTTTATCCTTATATTTTATCTCCCTTAGAGCCAGGCTTCCTGAGGCTCTGCAGGGACTGAGGGAATCGATGGGCTAAGACAGCTGCTTGAGAAAAATCCTCAAAGTTCCTATTTATAATTGGGTGGTGGTCTCCTGGGAGTTTACCCATAAACACCAACTCAGCCAGGCTGTAGGATGTCAGCTATAATTAGCAAGCTCACTTAGCACATCAGTGCTATACAGTAAGCCCTGTCATTCTCTCAGATCCCAACATACAAGATGCAGTCAAATTTAATCTGTATATAGGTTGTCTCTCTGTGGAAGCCAGGAATCAGTTTATGCCATTGTCAACTCTGACATTCTAGGGGTCGCACCGCTTTGTAATATCTAAGACATAATTATCCTGGATTACATTCAGTGATTGCCAGTTTCACAGTAGCCTGTGAACAAATTATTGTGTGTAACAGAGAATCAACTAATAAAACGTCAGCAGCAGCATTTCTATGCATGTGCTATAAAATGTAACATGGAGCTTAGCAGCATTTCTATGCATGTGCTATAAAATGTAACATGGAGCTCAGGTGATTTTGTAATTTAAAATACAAATGCATGTGTTCTCTTATAAAAGTGAATTTTAGTATATTAGTAGATAAACCTGCTTCTATAGTATTTTACCCTAACGATATTGCTGACACAATTTAATTTATGGAAAGTATTTATTTTTTACCACCCCATAGAAGTGAGTCATGCAGGAATTATTTGCCATATCTGCAGTCTTTAGTATTTTCTAATTTAAGAGGACCTTGTTCTCTTAGAATTAAAAGGTTACTTAAATGAATTAGTAAAATATGGGCACTGGAAATTCATAGTACATAGTGAAAAAAGTTTGTTATCTAATCTTGAAAGATAAAATTTTAAAGTCAGAAGTAAATATTTTATCTTGATTTAGTCTATAATTATAACTGTGTACTAATCATTAGAATGCACAAAGACACAAACTACAAAAGCTCACTCAAGAAACAGCAGATAGCCAGAATAGCCGTCTGTATTAAAGAACTTAAATTTGTAGTTTTAAACCTTTCCACAATGAACAGTCCAGGACCGTTTAAGGAAGAAATGATACCAATTCTGCACAAACTCTTCTGGAAATTTTGAAGAGGATGGGCTATTTCCTAACTCATTCTACAAGGGCAGCGTCACCCTGATACCAAAACCATACAAAGACATGACAAGAAAACTACAGACAATCACCTCTCACGCACAGAGATGCAAAAAATTTAACAAAATTTTAGATGAAATCTCCAATATCTGGAAAGGATAGGCACATCATGACCAATGAGGTTTATCCCAGCAATGCAAGATTGGTTTAACATTTGAAAATCAATCAATGTAATTCATCATATTAACAGGCTAAAACAAAAAAACCATGTAATCCTATGATTATCTCTGTAGACACACAAAAAAGCATTTGATAATATCCTGAAATAAAGTCCCATCAAACTAGGGTTGGGATAGAACTAAATCATAGAACTAAATGCGTAACCTGAACCCATAAAACGTCTAGGAGGAAATATTGAAGAAAACCTTTGTGACCTTGAGTTAGGCAAAGATTTCTTATACACATCACCAAAGTCCTGCCCCATAAAAGGAAAACTGAAAGAAGAACATCAAGATTGAGAACCCATCTTCCAACGACACAATTAAGAGAATGAAAAGGCAAGGCGCAGACTAGGAGAAAATATTTCAAATCACATATTGGTAAAAGACTTGAACCTAGGATGTATGAAGAACTCTCAAAACTCAATAGTAAGGGAAAACCCTATAGAACAATAGGCAAAACACGAAATTGCACAATTCATGAAAGAAGAGGGCCAGATGATAAATAAGCACCTGAAAAGATGCTTAACATTAATATTCATTATGGAAATGCAAATTTAAAGCACAGTGAGCTACCACCACATAGCCCGTTGAATGTCTAAAATTTGAAAGACCAGCCATACCAAATTATGGCAAGTATGTGGAGCAACTGGAGCTCTCATATACTGCCTGTAGAAATGTATAGTGGCACAACCATTATGGAAAACAGATTGAGAGATTCTTATAAATGTAAACATACCTATCCTATGACCCGGCCATTCCGCGCATACGCATTTGCTCAAGAGAAGATATGTGCGTACAATGGCTTGTACGTGAGAGTTTATTACAGCTTTATTTGCCATGACTAAAAACTGGAAGCAACACAAATATCCATGAACAATTGAACAGATAAACAAATTTTGGTATATCCATACAATGGAAAACCACTCAGCAATAAAAAGAAATGAACCGTTGATACATGGAATGACATGAATGAATCTTAAATATGCTGAGGGAAAGGAGCTGGATAAAATGGAGTGTGTAGTGCATGATTCCATTTTTATAAAATTTGTGAGAATACAAACTAATATATAGTGATGGAAAGCAGATCAGTGGTTGACTGGGGATGGAGAAGAGGATAGGGCAAGGATGGCAGAATGGCGAGATTACAAGGAGCACCAGAATTCTTTTGAGCGTTTCATTTGCTTGATTGTGGTGATAGTTTCCCAAGTATAAACATATAGTGAAACATCAAATAGCACACTTTAAATATGTGCTGTATATTTTATGTCGGTTATACTTCAATAAAGCTCTTATAAAATTAGGATGGTGGAGCAAGATTGATACACTGAACTTGCCATGATTTTCGTTGTCTTGAAAGCTATGAAATTTTTAGTGAAAAGTAGACAGAAACAGAAGTTGAGTTTACTTATAGTTATAAAGTTATAGTGTCTCATCAGTTTATTTCCTCAGTTAACTGTTTACCTACGGGTAATTTATATTTAAAATATGCTTTTGCGTTGAACTGAAGAAGTGGTTTTCGAACATGGTCATGCACAAGAATATCTGTGGGAATTTATTAGACATCCAGAGTTCAGGCTGTTCTGAATCATGGGGATAGGAATATGTAAGTTCAGCAAGCTTCTCAGGCAATTTTGGTGTGTGTATCCATAGACCACATTTCAGAACCACTTCTTGGTAGAACAATGTTCACGTCAAAATTGTATGAACTTGGAGGGACACTATGGACCACTGGTGCCAGAATGAAATGGAATATTCTTGGTGTAGTTACGTATATACCTCTTAGAAAGGACAGTTGACTTCTTTGACAGGGTAGCAAATTTGCATTTTGTTTGTGTCGGTTGATACTCGTGATGCCTGCCCCTATTAGAAAATAAAAAGTGTACAGGGTACTAGAAAGAATTCAGGTGCTGTAAGGTTTCCTTTTCTCCTTTTTCTCTATTGCTTCTTCCCCCTCCTCCTTTCCCTTTCTTCATGATATTCATTGACCTGCCTTTGGTGTTTGTGTAATACTCATGGGCTACATACAGATGTTGCTTTCACCAGGCCTTTCAATAGTGAAAGGACAGGGGCAGGAGGAAGAAAGAACCATCTTATACTTTATCAGGTACCTTAAAAAAATGAACACAGAGTAAGAGCAACCTTAGTTCACCACTTTTGACTTTGAGATCATGGAGAGCAAGAAAGCCTTTTCAATATATGCATGCATTTCTTTGTGCCTTTCTCTAGGGACTGATTGATGGTTGCTCAATTGAACAATCATAGATGTGTAGTTCACGCTTGTACCTCGTACCTTTATGTGACTGAATGTTCCTTATTGTATTTTTAGTACTCTACTTATTCTTTTGTTTTCCACAGACATGATGCCATTGTTATCTCAGGAACTGAAATGGCCAAACAAGTCCAGAAAGAAATACAGAGAGGTGTGGAATCATGGATTTCCCTCGGGAACAGAAGACCTTACCTCAGTATCATTTTAGTGGGCGATGACCCAGCCAGTCATACGTATGTCCGGAAGAAGATCAGAGCTGCCTCTGCTGTAGGTGGGAATGCGTCCTAGTTGTTCTTGTTACTCAATCATGTGTTCTGGTTTTACTCCAAAGGGTGATCATTATCAACGATAGTTGTCAAATAAGTGCTACTGGAATAACATTTATTATTATTATTAGAGATTAGTTACCAAAGCTTCTGTTCATTTCTTCATCTTTTTCTTCAGCTTTCTTACTGAATTAACTCAATGTGATTTCAGATCCTATGGTGACATGTCAGGGGACCACTGCACATCTAAAGGGCCCATTTTTAGGCACAGCATAGGAAATGTAGTTAATGGTATTGTAATAGGGTTGTACGGTGATAGGTGGCAGCTACACTTGTGACGAGCACAGCAAAATGAATAGACTTGTCAAATCACCAGGTTGTACCCGTGAAAACTACTGTAATATTGTATGTCAGCTATATTTCAATTTTTTAAAAAAGGTCCATTTTTATTATATTTGCTTGAATCAGATAATAAACCTGGCCAGTTCACTGTGCTGATCTTGGCCTAATAGTGGTGGTGGTGGCATTGGTACCTTTACTGTATTCAAATCCACTAACAGTAGCTTATCACAGATAAATGTGATGGGATACTGGGCCAAAAAAATGCATGTGAATCATGAGAAAACATCTGTGCTATTTGAGAAATCCCTTTTAATGGTGCTTTGGACACCATTTTTGTAGAAGGGCCTTTCCTTACTGTGGGACGGGAGCAGAGGAAACCAGTTGCACACCGTGTAAGACACCATGAATGAAAAACCACATCTTTGTTAGTCAAGTGATTTTCTGTATTTGTTTTTCTTCCAGGGATCTGTAGTGAGATCATTCTAAAACCTAAGGATGTTTCTCAGGAAGAACTTTTGGACATAACTGATCAATTGAATATGGACCCAAGAGTCAGTGGTATATTAGTTCAGTTACCACTGCCAGGTACATAAGGCTCTTCTCTATGTCTGCTTTGGTTTTAGGTGAAAGGGCATCTGTCGACATTGTATCATGACACCACAAGTAATTTAGAAAATAGGTTCATGAAGGTACCAGCTATTAGACTAGCAGGTAATTGTTGATAACTCCCGAATGACTTGCGCTTATAATGACTGAAACTTGTGAAAGAAAAATTGAGGCAAAAATTACATGTAGTCCTCACTTTACACAATAGTGCAAGACCATAAAAACGAGTTGTGTAAGCTAAAACCGGGTAAAGTGATCTTAAAAATCCATGGGAAAAATAACAGTTGTTCTGTGACCTTTGAAATGTTCTCCCCATACATTAAAAACTCTCCTACTGTGGCTCATAAATGTATAGGGAAATGAAAACAAAAAAGGTAAAATTAATATTTGTTCAGTATACTCTAATTTAAACATTAAAAACATCGAGGGGCATCTGGGTGGCTCAGTCCATTGCGTGTCTGAATCTTGATTGTGGCTTAGGTCATGATCTCAGGTTCATGAGATCAAGCCCCGCGCCTGGCTCCTTGTTGGGCATGGTGCCTGCTTAAGTTTCTCTCTCTCCCTCTCCCTCTGCCCCTCCCCACTCCCTCTAAAAAAAAAACAAAACAAAAAAACCCCCAAAAACTTAGAAACATTGAGAATTAAAGTTATTTGCAAAAAAACTTGACCAGAGGAGGTTGACCAGTAGCTTGCCTTCTCATCATATAGCTTACGGTATGGAGCAAGCGTCTTTCCCGTGCCTTGGGGAATTGAATTGTATATTCTTTGCTAGGTTTGGATCAGCTTCCATTTGTCCTTTGTAATCATTTGCCGAGCAATCTTCTTGTGGTTTGTAGTTTTTTCAAAGTTGTGAAGTATCCCCTAGAGTTGCCGGTGCCGTTTACGCTGGGGTGTTGTCATCCTTTTTGTCGCAAGAACCTTCTTCGTTTGTGTGAATTGGTTGGACTTTCACTAAGTTCCCGCGGCTCATAGCCGCATCGCTCCAAAGGGCACAGTGTCAACATTGCAGGGTCACCTCGTTCTTGGACAAGCCATTTCCATTCCATTAGAATCCTCCCGAAGCGACTTCATCTTGTTTTCTGCCTTCATAGTTCTGACCTTCCCGTGGGCCAGGCTTCTGCTGCCTTTGCTCGGTTGTCGCCGTTTTCAGACCTTCTGTTCACATCTAATTTCACTTCTAGCGTTGCCGCATTTTGTTTCTTTGCTGCCCTGTCACCTTTACAGGTTAATTCCCTTTGTCGATGATCAACTTTTGCGAAACGTCACGTGAGCTTATCCCTGGGAGACAGGGAGGAAGGATGATTTGCCATTTAGGTTTGAGCTGAATAACGGGTGTGCAGTGACCAGTCATCCAGACTTGTAAAGAAGCGACATGTTGCTCACTGGTCCCGATGCTCATCTTTATTTACATAGTGATTTGTGGACCAGAGGGCTGGCAGCTCTTACGTAATTACTCACCGTTAATTGAGCACCATAACTGACGTTTGAATTGTGTTGTTGGACGACGGATGTTATTTAACTAAATTGTGGCTCTGAAATTCATGGCTATTTCAGCTGAGTACAGCGAGGACTGCAAGCATAGTACAGATGACAGTGGTTTTGAGTTCTGTAAATTTTGCAGAAAGCAAAAGCTGAATGGTGCTATTGCATGGGATCTTTGTATGGTATTATGGTATTTTATCCAACAATATAACTTATTGCCTTCGTATATAACTTTTGTGCTAAGTTGTACCAAACATTCACTTTTCTAATTCTCTTAGGGGTTTATTAACATCACAAGTCAGTCCCCAGAAATTTGGCAGTGGGCTTAAACCCAGTTGTTTGGCTCATATTAAAAAAGAGTCTTTTTTCTGCTATATATGCCAAGCAATCTTCTTTTGGTTTGTAGTTTTTTAAATTTCTCCCACCTGTATTTGTACTGAATTCAAATAGTTATAAAAAACATGTCACAAATTTCCAAATCTAAAACACTGGATTTAGTTTGTCCTAAAAATTAAGTTCCTATCTGTAGAAATTTTACCCCTTTTGGGCAACTTTTCTCATTTGGGGAATTTATTAGAAAATTGCCACTAGATGGCACTGTTGAACTGTCTGTACTAAAATAAATTGCTTAGTTCTGTGTTCATTTTAGACAGAAGCATAGAGGCAAAGGGACTGGGCTAATAACAAATATCTGGATGCTCTAAGAAAGGATAATTCTCTATCTTGCTGAAAAGCCACTAATATACAAAATAATACTGGCTAAAATTTATCACATTAAGGATTTATTATGTCTCATCACTTTACATTGATTACTTCATTGAATCCTCACAATAATCC
The DNA here is from genome assembly GCF_024610735.1 of Ursus americanus. Taxonomy (NCBI): domain Eukaryota; kingdom Metazoa; phylum Chordata; class Mammalia; order Carnivora; family Ursidae; genus Ursus; species Ursus americanus. The sequence continues at coordinate 26,692,876 of NC_142134.1, read as the reverse complement.
TGGGGGGTTGGAGCTATTATTGTACATTTTACTGATGAAAGATTTGAGGCACAGAGAGGTTAAGTAACTTCCCGAAGGTCACTGGAGCTGGCAAGTAATTGAGTTGGGATGTGTGAATCCAGGAAGACTGGTTCCTCATGCCAGTACTTTTAACTATTATGTTACCCCTCACCAGCACATCAGTGTTAGCTAGTGAGTAATATATCATACTATGTGGCAGGTATTCCTTGCGGATGGTTTTATCTAATCCTCAAAGCAGCCTTATGAGTAGGAATTATCTTCTTTAGTTTACATATGAGAAGACTCGTCTATATTACTTACTCTACTTAATCTACGTTATACTGGGACATAAGGTTTGTTGATTGATAGAAAAAGTTGGTTAAAGTAGGAAATCATGAAACAATGCATATTTACCATAAATATTATATTATAACATAAATAATTTAAATACTCATTCATTCATCAATCTTTTGATGCGGTTCCACAGCACCTTGGAACCTACTGATTGGAATTTTGAATCATCTTCTGGTATTACTAATACCTGTGACTCATTGCCTCTCATTTTCAGTTTGAGATGAAACTATCGCAATGAAAATTCATATTGATTTTTAAAATATCTCTCAATCTGGGGCACCTGGGTGGCTCAGTCGGTTAAGCATCCAACTCTTGATTTTGACTCAGGTCATGATCTCAGGGTTGTGAGACAGAGCCCCACGTCGGACTCTGCACTCAGTGTGGAATCTGCTTGGGAATTTCTTTCTCCCCCCTCCTCCTTCTCTTCTCCTGTTCGTGCTCTCTAAATGCATACATACCTATGTACATAAAATATTTAAGAAAATATCTCCTAATCTACGACTGTCTTGTCCATATCTAAATCCTTACTAATTCATTTCAGTTCTGAAGAGTCTTTCCAAAATTTTCAGTTTAGTTTTTATAGAAATAGCAACTGTTTTCTTCTCACACTCCATTGTTATTATTATTATATTTTATTGTATTTTATTTATTATATTTATTATATATTTTATTTGTTTATACCACTTTTAATTAAATTACATATTTACTCTGAAAAAACTAGCAAAAACCGTTTAAGAAATACACACAATTGTCTCTTGAGTATCACGAAAATCAACTGGTATGGGCAGGAGTAGTTTTTTTTTAACCGCGTTCTGATTTGTTTAGCGAGCCCTGAGCATCCGCTTCCATGTTTTACAGAAGAAATGGAACTCCTTTAGTCATTTTGGTGAGTTGGCCAAATGGAAGTAGGTTGAGATAGCCCCTCCCGGCCGGGTCTTAATAAGATGGTGACAATGTATCAGTGAAACAGTGAGCAAATGAGCAAATGAGATGATTCTAGTTGAGCACACCTCCAGTTTTCTATCGTTGGGTTCATAATTTGGATTCCAAATTATGTCATGATTAGAAATGGGAGATTATTTTTCACCATTAGGGCAATATCTTGAGTAAAAGAAATTCTCACTTAGAACTGTAATTCCGATGTTGCAGGACAAGTTTGCATAGGATTAATCAGAGTATACAAACAGCTTCCATACATCTCATCTGGATACAAATCAAAGAAATGAGTTAGAGTTCTGCCCTATTTGGTGGCAATGAGTCTGTCTCAGGCCAGGCCCCGTTTTATGTTCAGAAGCTGTGCAACTTCGGTCAGGATTGGAAGTACTCGGGATATAATTGTGTGTCCTCAGTCATGCAGCCTGGCTGTTTTTCCTCTAGCTGATCCTCAAACTACAGAGGAGTAAAAGCCACATGCGATGCTTCCCTACTCCTATCCCGTGTGCCGTCTGTCAGTATCAATAAGTGGTCATTTTGTCAAGGCCAGAAAGATGTCTGCTATTCATGTTCTGTATGTATTTTCTCCTAATCAGGTATTATTTGCTTTTAGCTTTTATTGAGTTATACCTATTGAAGTGATGTTATATTAAAAGCTATGTCATTTGTACAGTATGTATCAGTATGTAATGTGAGAAAAAGGGTGAAATAATGAGCTTTAAAAATTGACAGCCATTCTTTTCTAACTAAAACAATGAAAGAGAAATTATACTATCAAGAAGCTTAAAGCGTGCTGGAAATTTGCTATACCTATTTGTTACAGTATGGGATTTGGTACAGGAGAAGTTTGTTTTTAGTGGATTTCAGTTATATGAACTCTATGAAAGCATTCAGATGTAAGCCTATAAAACAGCAAGCACTAAATGGTATTTTAGTGTGGTGTTTTACTATTGCTTTATGACAACACCTATTTCTGGTATCCATAACTGCAAATATTTACCACTTACTATTGCCAGACACTGTTAAAGTGCTTTCTATATAGTAAATCACTTAACACTTGAAACAACTCTTATCAGTGGGTGCTATTTTTTTCAATCTGTGGTGTATAGTTAAGGGTATTAAGGGAACTGAGAATCTTGTGTAAGGCCAGGGAGGTAGTGAGTAGCAGAACAATGCCAGGAGAAGCAATGATAGTGTCCTTTCAACCATAATCACCATCCTACAACGGAGACTGCAAGGCCGGTGCCAAGAGAGACGCTTGCTCATCTCCTCATGTTTTCTTGCTTTCTAAAGTCTACTTTTCATCTATTTCTAAAACAAAATTATTAGGTAGAATGGGAAAACTTATTCCATCTTATCTTTTTCTAAAATAGTTTTCCAAATGTTTCCTTTTAATTATCGAGGTTGAAGTCTTTGAATATTAACATCTTCCAGTTTATGTAAGGGGATTAAATAGAGAAATTAGAATGAAATATAGGCTTAAAGGATTAAATCTGGAGGGATTGAGTAAGGAGAGTTAGAGTTTACTGTGTAGATTTAACAAAGATAAACGTTTCTAATAATAAGTAGGCATAAAAATGGAGATATTGACCTAATTAGTAAGGATATAGATATATGCATTGCCTAAAACTTAATTCTTCATTTGCAGGAAAAAAGTCTCAGCCATAATTGCTTTTCTTAAGAGATTATGTAATTCATGTATGCGGAATATTTATTGCTCTGTTTTTAATGTTCTTGACAAGAGTGGGAAATTTTCACCACTCTGGACTTCTTCATGTTTGTAGAGCCATTTATTTTGTTTATTTCTAACTAATTTTCAGATTTTGACTTGAACTTTGTTACAACATTTTCCCTCTTTCTCTAGGAAGAAAGCCCAGTTCTGTGTTTGAGTCTTCAGAACAATTCTGCATGGAATATTTTATTACTTTTTTAGAAATGCGTTTCCTCCATTAGAGTGCTAGTACCACCAAGTAGGGAGAATCACAGTTCACATTTTATTCTGAAATCCACTCTGGGTCATGGTAGACTTTTAGTGAGTGTGACTGCCGGAATGAATGAACTCTGTAGTTTCCCAGCAACTGCTTTTTTAAAATTTTAATTCAAGTCTTACCCTTCTGCATATTTTCTAAGAGTAGTGTATAAGTTCTGACACTGTTCAAGATTTGAAGAAGATCTTCAATCTCTGTACCCCTGAAACCTTCCTATAACGATAGTATTTATTATATCGAAGACATGCCAGGATAACGCACGTTTTATTACTTGAATAGGGCCTTGGCCTCTGACCTCTTAACTATATTGATTCTTTCAAACATACCAGAGCTGACTTCTTCCTACCCTTCAGGTCTTAGCTTGAATGCCACAGCCTCACAGAGCCCTTCCCAGCTCACACCCTCTGAAATTATTTTAATTCTGTTATTCTCAGTTTCAGTGCTGCCTTTTTCTGTGGCAGAAAAAGTTCTCCAATATCCACATGCCACCTTACATGTCCCAGCTTCTCAGAGCAACTAGGTTGGGGCCATGTGACTACTTTCCACTGGATTGTGAGGGGAAGTGACTTTTTTGTGCCATTTCTGGACCGAGAATGGCTAAAAGCTATTGTGCTCCATTGCCACTCCTCTTTTTGTTGCAGTTATCGTGGAAGCAAGATGTTACGAATGATTGCAAATTATAAGAAGGAGGGAAGTGGGATTCTTGTGGAGCTTTACATGAATAAGAATGAAGTATCCTTTCATAAGTGACTCAGATTTCAGATTAAAACACACGTGCATGCGCGCGCGCACAAACACACACACACACACACACACACAAATTTGATGACAACTATAAACCCACAGATCTAAGAAGCTCAACAAACTCCAAGCCCATGCAATGTGAAGAAAACTATACCAAAAAACACCTTAATCCACTTGTTCAAAAATAGTGTGATAGAAAAATATTAAAAGTGGCAAGAGGGGGGAAAATCGCATTAACATACAGAGGAACACAAAGAAGGAAGGCAGCAGATTTCTTGTTAGAAACAGTATAAGCTAGAAGACAAGGGAATAGCTTGATCTTTAAAGTATTGAAAGGAAAGAACCTGTCAATTGTGAATTCTATATATTCAGTGAAACTGTCTTTTAAAACAAAGGCAAAATAAAAATTTTTTTTTCAGAAATTTAGGGAAGGGAGAACCCAGACAGAGCTGAAAACAATCACCAGCAAACCCATACTACAAGAAATGCTAAAAGAAGTCCTTTGGACAGAAGGAAATGATACCAGATGAAAATATGTGTCTATCCAAAGGGATGAAGAGCACTGGAAATGGTAGTCACATGAATAAATACGTATGATATTTTTCTTATCATTCAAATCATCTTAGAATATAATTGATATTTAACTAAAAACAAAAACCATGTAATGTGTGGTTTGTAACATATATAAAAGTAAAACGTACAACAATAGCACTAAAGTTGGGAGAGAGGAAATGGTAGGATGTAAATGTTAGATTCTTATACTGTATGGGAAGTGATATATCACTTGAGGATAGACTGAGATAAATTAAAGGTATATATTATAGAACCAGAAATGACCACTAAACAAACACAATATAGAGTTATAGCTAGTAAACCAATTAAGGAGATAAAATGAAATCACTAAAAATACTCAGTTATTCTAAAGGAAGGAAGAAAAAGGGGGCAAAGACAACAGTGAAAACACATATAAAATTTTATCACATAAAATGTAATGTTGTAAATAACCCAATAAAATGTCAAAAGTTGTCAGGTTGGATAAAAACAAGAGCCAACTGTATGCTGCATACAAAAAACACACTTCAAATATAAAGACACAGAGAGGTTATTAGCAAAAGGATGGAAAAGATATACCATGCTAACACTAATTAAAAGAAAGTTGGATTGGTTATGTTAATATCATTCAAAATGTATTTCAGAGCAATGAATATTATCAGGGATAAAAAGGTCATTCCACAGTAATAAAGGGTTCCATTTATCAAAAAGAAATAACAATCTTAATCATTTATATCCCTAAGAAGAAAGCTGCAATAAAAACCACTAGAATTGCAAGAAAAATAGACAAGTCCAAAATTATAATCATAAATTTCAGTACCTCTCTCAATAATTGAGAAAATAGAAAATCAATTAAGGATATAGATTTGACCTAATTGACATTTATAGAACACAATCCTAGCAAACAACAGAATACACATTTTTTTTCAAGTTTACATAGAACATTTACAAAGAAATAATGTATTCTAGACCATAAAACAAATCTCAGATATAAAAGGATTCATGTTGCCTTAAGTGTTTTCCCTAACCACAATGGAATTAAATTAAGACTCACTAATGGAAAATTCCCCAATATTTAGAAACTAAATAACACACTTCTAAATAACCCATGCATTGAAAAAAAAAGGGAAGTCAGAAATTATTTTAACTTTTTATGAAGACGCAGCATATTGAAATTTATGGTATGCTGCTAAAGCAGTACATGGGGGAAATATATAATACTAAATACCTATCTTAGAAAAGAAGAAAGATCCCAAATCAGCATCAGCTTCTGCCTTAAGGTACTAGAAAAAAGAAAAGATAAGAAAGAAAATAATAAAAATCAAAGCAGAAATTAAAATAGAAAACAAAAATAATGAAGAAAATGAATGAAACAAAAGCTAGATTGATCAAGGAAAAAAAGACACAAATTACCAATATCAGGAATGAGAGAGGTGACATCACTACAGGTTCTAAGGCAATTAAAAGGATAAAAGGGAATATTTTGAACAACTTTATGCCACGTAATTTGACAACTTTGATGAAATGAACAACTTTCTTGAAAGACACACACTGCCAAGGCTCGATCAAGAAGTAGATAATGTGAATAATTCTATTAAAAAGTTGACTTTGTAGTTAAAATTCATCCCATAAAGAAAGCTCCATGTTCAGATGGCTTCACTGGTGAGTTCTACCAAATATTTAAGGAAAGAATAATGCTAAGAAGGAGGGAATACTCCTGAACTCATTATATGAGGCCACCATTACCCTGATATCAAAAACCAGGCAAAGACATTACAAAAAAGGAAAACCATAGACCAGTATCCTTTATGAACATAAATGTAAGAGATATTAACAAAATCTAACAAAATCTAGCAATATATAAAAGGGATCATTCATCATGACCAAAGGGGTTTTATTCCAGAAATGCAGCATTGCTTTAACATTAGAAAATCAAACATGTATTTAATCACCTTAACAAACTAAATATGAAAAGTCATATGATCATCTCAAAGATACAGATAATTATTTGATAAGATCTATCATTGATTCCTGATGAAAGGCTGTCATATAACTAATGAAGGGAACATCCTTAAGCTGATTAAGGGGCATGTGTGAAAAATTTACACCTAACATCATAGTTGGTTATGAAAGACTGAATGTTTTCCTCCTGTGATCAGGAGGAGGTCAAGGGTGTCCACTCCTACCATGTCTATTTAACATTGTATGGGAGATTCTAAGCAGCACAATAAGGAAAGAAAAAGAAAAAAAAGCAGATAATATGACTGTCTATGTGTAAAATCCAATGGAATCTAAAAAAAAAAGGGCTACTAATACTAATAAGTGATTTTAACAAGGTTGGATGATACAAGATTAATATGCAAAACACAATTGCCATTTTGTATATTAGCATTAAACATCAGTATTGAAATGAAAAAAATTTAAATAACATCAAAAAATGAAATCATTAGGCATAAATTTGACAAAAGATGTGAAAAACCTGTATATTGAAAACTGCAGAACATTCCTAAGAGAAAATAAATAAAACCTAAATAAATGAATATCAATACACTATGTTCATGGATTGGAAGACTAAATACTGTTAAAATGTCAGTTATTTTTACATTGATTTGTGGATTCAAGGAAGTCTCAATCAAAATCCCCTCATACTTTTTTGTAACAGTAGACAAACTGATTGTCAGATTCATGTGGAAATACAAAATACTTAGAATAGCCAAAACTTTGAAAATGAGTAACATGGTTGGAAGAGTTAATAGTACCCAATTTGAAGATTAATCAAAAATCTTAAAATCGAAAGGTACAAACTTCCAGTTATAAAATAAGTAAGTTGTGGGGATATAATGTGCAGTGTGTACTAAAATTAATAATACTATATTGCATGTTTGAAAGTTTCTAGAATAGATCTTAAAGTTCTCATCATAAGGAAAAAATGTAACTGTATAGTGAGGGATGTTAACTAGATTTGTTGTGGCGATCATTTTGCAATATATGCAAATATCAAATCATGTTGTACACTTGAAACTAATATAATGTTATAGGTCAATTATACCTTAATAAAAACAAATTTTGAAGTAGACTATATTTAAAATAGACTAAATTTTAAAATAGATATTTAAAATAGACTATAAAGCTCCAATAATCAAGGCAATATTGTATTGAAATCACCAGATCAATAGGAGAAATTAGAAGTCCAGAAATAGATTCATACCCATATCAACATCTGATTTTTGACAAGGGTGAGAAGACAGATTAGTGCAGAAAGGATGTGTTTTTCAACAACTAGTACGGAAAAATTGGGCTACTTGTGGTTATGAAACAAGAACTTGGTAAGTTAGACTTCATCAAATTGTAAAACTTGTGTTCTTCAAAAGATACTGTTGAAAGAATGAAAAGATAAGACATAGACCAGAAGAAAATATTTGCAAAGCATGTATCTGATAACGTATGAATATATAGAATATATAAAGAGCTCTCAAAAATCACTGTCACGAAAATAAAAACAACCCAATTAAACAAAGCCCAACTTCCAGCCAGAATAATGTAAGTCCCTTTGTCCTTACAATAAGAAAAAGCTGGGGCGCCTGGGTGGCACAGCGGTTAAGCGTCTGCCTTCAGCTCAGGGCGTGATCCCGGCGTCATGGGATCAAGCCCCACATCAGGCTCCTCGGCTATGAGCCTGCTTCTTCCTCTCCCACTCCCCCTGCTTGTGTTCCCTCTCTCGCTGGCTGTCTCTATCTCTGTCAAATAAAAAAAAAAAAAAAAAAAAAAAAAAAAAAAAAAAACAATAAGAAAAAGCTGAACAAACTGGAAATCAATCCTTTTCTTGACCCATCAGAGAACTGAGGTAGTATGGCAAACCACCATCCCCAAATCTGGAGAGAGGCAAATCCAGAGTCACAACCAAGACCTACTCACATTGAGCAGAAGCTACTGGAGCTATAAACTGATAAGGACTCTTAAATGGAATTTTGATGAGTTTTTGGAGGCAGAAGGTATATTAGCATAAGAATGAGAAACTCCCATAGTCTTGGGTGTGGCAGCAAAACAATCACAAGCCATGACAAAAGGCAAATGAAAACAGTCTGAAGGGACAAAACAAGCATCAGAACCAGATTCACATATGATACAGATTTTGGAATTATTGGACAGGGAATTTAAAATAACTGTGATTCATATATTAAGGGTTCTAATGGAAAAAGTAGATAACATGCAAGATGGACAATGGAAGCAGAGAGATGGAAAGTCTCAGAAAGAATAAAAAAGAAATGCTAGAAATCAAAGCTACTCTAACAGAAATGAAGAATGCCTTGATGGGCTCAGTTGTAGACTGGACATGCCAATAATAATAAGCTTGAGAATATGCCAGGAGAAACTTCTCTAATTGAAATGCAAAGAAATAAAAAAAGAAGGGGGGGAAAACCCCTGGAGAATTCAAGAACTGTAGGACATTTTCAAAAGGTAGGGCACACAGGCAATTGCAATACCAAGAGAAGAGAGAAACATTATTTGAAGTAATAATGGCTGAAACTTTGCAAAATTAATGACAGACACCAAACCACAGAGAACCCCAAACAGGATAAATACCAAAAATGGTCAAAAGATATGAACAGACACTTCACCGCAGAAGAAATAATTGCATGAATAGATAGTCAACGTAAGTAGTTATTAGGGAAACTCGAATGGGAACTATAATAAGATACTATTGCACACCTGGAAGAAACTGGAAAGACTACTGACCATACCATATATTGGTGAGGATGTGTTGCTGGTGGGAATGCAAAATAGTCTGATCATGTCTTAGGAAGTTATATGTATATCCATTATATGGTGCCTCCATTTCATGTCTACGTATTTAGTTAAAAGAAAAGCAAACACGTATTAATATGAAGACTTGTATATGCGTGTTCATAGAAGCTTTATTTTCTTAAAATTCTGGAGGCTAAAAATCTGAACTCAGAGTGCCAGCATGGTCAGATTTGGAGAGAGCTCTCTTCCTGGCTTTCAGACAGCCCCCCTTTTTTCTGTATCCTCAGAAGGTGGAGAAAGAGAGCAAACTCTCTGGTATTTCTTTTTATAAGGGCACCAATTCCATCCTGAGGGTTCCATCGTGATGACTTCATCTAAACCTAATTACTTCCCAAAGGCCCCATCTCCAAATACTATTACATTAGGATTTGGGGCTTCAACATGCACTTTTGGGGGGACACAGTTCAGTCCCTAGCAAGTGGTTACTGGTGGTTGGAGGTTAGGGGACAGGAAAGAGGGAGGAAAAGGGACTTGAGGAAACTCCAAGGTGGTGAATGTGCCCATTGATTGTGGTGATGGTTTTCACAGGTATATACATGTGTCAAAGCTTATCAAATTATGCACTTTAAATATATGCAGCCTATTATATTCAAATATTCTAAAATAAAGCTATGGCTAAAAAACCAGATCTTTTGGGAATACAAATAAATGCAATAAAACTACGTAGAAAGGAAGTCAAGGGAATGTTAAGCACTGGGTGTAGAATGAAGTTTCCATTAGGTTGGAGCAGGAAAAGGGATGGTTTAGTGGTTGTATTGTGTGCTGGAATAGAGATTACAATCAAGGCCGTAACTTTTGTTTTGAGTGGTGGATTTGCGTATGCCTAGCTTATTATGAAAAATAATTAATTATTTAAAGTTGGACCGTGCTTGGACCAATACTGAAATTGTGTCACAAGCCATGAATTATGATGTAGCCAATTTATTGTATTTGAGCTTTACTCAAAGAGAAAGCGGCCAGATTTCAAACAGAATATTTTGTTCAAATCCTTTGTGACATCATTTGAGTGTTTACATAGAAGCAAAGACATCCCTGTGATAGCATTTTCCCACTTAAAAAAATTTTTTTCTAACAACTAACATTTTTATCAAAGAATTTATATGCAAGGCCAACAAAGTAGAAGAGGATTCTCCTGCATGTGGTCGTGTTAACCAAGTGGTGGCAGCACTGAGCAAGCAGTTTTTTTTGTTTTGTTTTGTTTTTGTTTTTTAAGACTAATGGTTTGTGCTGGATGCTGAGTAAATTACTTTGATATGATTTACATATTAGTAGGATTGGTTGGTCCCTGTAGCCGCATATGTCTCTCCCTATTTATTCCCATCCCCAGGTCACTGAGATTTATAGAATTACCTCTTTTTGAGCAATTGCTATCATAAACAGGTTACATCATGTAACTCAAGATGCCTGACTGCTCAAACTATCTTCAAGATCCAGAATTTCCTGGAACCACAGTGATTACTTCTTTTCCTTTTCACCTTTTTGCTTTTTCCCTTACCATGATGTCCTAATCTATTTTTTTTTGTGCATTCTGCATTGATAAAGAATTTACCAAAATTAAAAGGCACTTCGAAACATCTGAATATTTCTTTGTAGAAAGTTCTTTAAAAGATCTGTTCATATGATTGCTTTCTGACCTCTTCATTCATTTACCAGTTCAAACAAGATTTACCAATCTGCATTTCACTCTGTGCCAGGCACTAGGGGAAAGAGGTAGTTAGGACACAGTTGAGACTAGCTGTCCTGGAAAAGTTTGCAGGCAAGGTCCCCCAAACACAACATCTCCTCTTTTCCCTTGTGTGTTAGAGAAGCTCATTAGGATAGACATGCTCGCTCATCTGAGGGTTCTGCTTTGTGGAATGTACACTGCTTGGAGTGCAGTCTAGTGCATTTGACAGAAGTCACTGTGTCTAGTGCCTAGCAAACCAATGGCTTAATAAGCCAGGATGTTTTCAATACTCCTTCTGAAGAATAAGACAACTTTTGGATCTCCATGTACTCTTTAGGTCAATCAAGAGAATTATGAAGGACAAGGCAGCAACCTTCGTGTTAGGTGTAGGTTCCCACTCCATTAATTTTTTTTTTTTCACAGCCTTTGAAATAGGTCTGTCTAGGAATGTCCTGTGCAGTTTCTGTGGCTATAGGAGAAAGAGGTCAAGGAAGGGTGGAGGGCCAGATCCACCCCTTTCTGGCATAGACAATGCCTCCCACTCCACCTCCAAGCTCTACTAATTCTCAAATTTGGGGGTGGACTAGCAGAGTGAGATTAGACTCACTTCGCATTCCTTTTTTGTCCCCTCACTCTTCGATGATGAAACAGCTCTTAAATATGTTGGGCAAGTGGTAAGCACCTGATAAGTATTTTCTGTCTCGAAACCTTGATGTAGAACCCAAAGGGTGTCATTTAAATATTACTTATTGGCTTGAAACAGGAAACACAGCTTCCAAAAGTATCTCTCTTACTTACTCCTACAAAATAATTAACTCATTAAAAGACTATAGCTGAATAATTTGATTAGGCAGACATTTATTCCATTAGAATGTAGGCTCCAGAGGGTAAGAATTTTGTCAGTTTGGTTCACTGTGTATCCTAAATTTTTAGAACAATACTGGGCACATGGTAGACACCCAGTAAATATTTGTTGAGTGAATAAATGAGCACATTTTCAAGGGTCTATATTCATCTTCAGAGTGTGGACTTTAACCTATAAGCATAAAGCTTTGCCTTAAATTTCTGACTTTTCAAGTCCTGAAAGAAAGAAATCAATAAAAGACAAACATGAATCTTTTGCTTCACATTTATATTAAAAGACATGAAAATGACAGATACAAGACAATGTAGATGCAAAGATACTGACAAAGATTTTAACGAAAGTTACCTTTGGTTTTTCATCATATTTTTAAAGGATGGATGTCAGAGGTTGTAGAAGGATCAGACATCTTTTCCTTATGGTGGTCTGTTCTAATTGTTTCTGGCTGTCCACTGATTTTGTTTATTTTCTTCATCTATAAGTCAGGGGTAGTAGTAGTCATTTATCCAATAAATATTTATTAAGTCCCTCCTATCCCAGGCACTGTTCTTTGTGCTAGGAATACATCAGGGAAAAAAAGATAAAAAGGCAAAAATTTCTGTCCTCGTGGAGTAGCAGGAGAGACAGACAATAAAAAGCAAATGTAATAAATATATACTCATGTTTATTAGAGGTCGATGTGCTATGGGAAAAAAAGTAGAGCATAGTAAAGAGGATCAAGGTGTTGGGGGACAGTTGTATTTTTGTTTCTTTAACATTTTATTATGAAAAATTTCAAACATACGGATGAGTTAAAAGAATGGTACAGTGAACACCTGTATAATCCCAACCGAGGTTCCGTAATTGCTAACATGCTGCTATTTTGCTTTGTCACATATCTATCCATTTATTCATTCATCAATCCATCTTGGTTTTGAAGCATGTAAAGCTAAGAACACACAGTGTATCCCTAAAACTTCAGTGTGCGTATTATTAACTACAGATCAATATGTATGTTATAGGTGAAATTTATGCTGCATTGAAATGCACACAGCTTAAGTGTACTGTTTCATAAGTTTTGAAAAATGTAAACTCTCGTGTAACTTAAACCCCTATCAGAATAACAAGTGTTTGTTTTGTTTTGTTTTGTTTTTTTATATCATTTGAGAGCGTTTTCTCATGTTCCTTCCCAGTCAATCCCTGTCCCTGTAGTCATCCTCATCCGCAGGGAGCCACTGGTCTGCCTTTTGTTTGTTTGTTTTTTCGCATGTATATTGCCCATTTGAATACCTTCCTTTGTAAAATGCCTGTTTATGTATTTAGCTCATTCTTAAAAACTGAGTTATTTATCTTTTTAAGGTTTAGTTTTGAGAGTTCTTTGTATATCTGAATACAAGTTCTTTGTCAGATACATGTTTTGCAAGTATTTTCTCCCAGTCTTTACCTTGGTATCCATTTTGTTAATGGTATCTTTTTTTTTTTAATATTTTATTTATTTATTTGAGAGAGGGGGACAGAAAGAGCTCAAGTGTTGGGAGGGGCAGAGGGAGAGGGAGAAGCAGGCTTCCCAATGAGCATGGAGTCCTACTGGGGATTTGATCCCAGAACCCTGAAATGATGACCTGAGCTGAAGGCAGATGCTTAATGGCCTGAGCCACCCAGGCGCCCCTTCCCCTTAATGGTGTCTTTTGGTAGGCGTAAGATTTTAATGTTTCTGAAGTCTAATTGATCGGTTTTTTTTCTTTTGTGCTTTATGTTTTGTATTCTAGGAAAACTTTGCCCGTATCTAGCACAAATTAAAGTTTTCGCCCAGAAACTATTCAGTTTTAGCTTTTATGTTCAGATTTCTAATCCATTTGTAATTAAATTTTTTGTTTGCTATAAAGTAGGGATTATGGTTCAGCTCCCCCCCCCCCAATATGGCTATCAAATTGTTGAAATACTTACTGTTGAAAAGATTTTCCTTTCTCCATTGAATTGCTTTGGCATCTTTGTAAAAAATCAGATGACTGTATAAATGTGAATCTAAAGCTGGGCTCTTTATTCTGTTCCGTTGATGCATTTGTCTGTCCCTACACCAGTACCACACTGTCCTAGGGATCTCTAGCTGTGTAGCAAGTCTTGAGGTCAGGTATTGTGAAGTCCTCTAACTTCACTCACTTTCAAGATTGCTTTGGATACTCCTGTGCTGGGTCATGTAAATTTTAGAATCAGTCAGCCTCTACCAAAAAAACCTCATAGAATTATGATTGAGATTACATTGAACCTGTAGATCAATTTGGAAGAATTGACATCCTAACACTATTGAATCTTCCAGCCCATGAACACAGCATACCTTCCACTTATTTAGGTCATCTGTCAACGATGTTTTCTAGTTCTCATTATAGAGGTCACCCTCAAACTTTAAAAATTTACTCTTAAGTGTTTTATGATTGGTAAACTATTGTAAGTAGTATTTGCATATGGATGCAAATGTAGAAGCAGGGAATTAACTAGGAGACTGTTGTAAGAATTCATAGGCAAGCTAATGGCCACTCAAACCAGACCGGTACCAATAGACATGGTGAAACTATTGAAGTCCTAGATGTATTATAAAAGGAAATCCAACAGATTTTCCAATGGACTGGATGTTGGGTGTGAGTCAGAATGGCTCCAGACTTTTTTGGCAAGCAGCACAGAAGGATGGAATTGCCATCAACTGAGATGGAGAAATCTATGGGTGAATCAGTTTAATAAGAAAAGGTCTGTGCCCTAAAAGGCTCACACTCGTAAATGAGAGAGACAGTTAAATAGCCAATGTTACCAACTAACTGAGCTCATGTGCTAGGTACTTTTTAGAGCACATCTGTGGGAGAGCAGAGGAGGAAAATATCATTTCAATTTGTGATGAAGGATCAGGTGGCAATCAACCAATGTGTTGAGGAATGACTAGGGTGGGAAAGAACAGGGAAGAAGGATTACTTACGGAAGAGTCAGCATGCATTTCATGAACAATAGCACAGAAATGCAAAGTTAATGCTAAGGGAATGAGGGAATGGGACACTGCTTGATGTACTAGAGGAAGGGGATGTGATGATGGGGGTTGGGAAAGGGAGGGAGCGCTTGGAGAGGAGGCCATAGGAGAAAGATAAAACCCGGCTGATGATAGTATTATTTACTATGCTAATGAACTTGCACTTTTCCAACAGCTATTGAGTCAGTGAAAGGAGGTACTTTTGAAGAGTAACGTAAAAATCCTTGGATGGGAAATAAACCAATAATTTGTTCTTTTTTTCTCCTGTTCATTGTCCAAAGGCAATTAAACATTAAACACATATATGCACACACATACATACAATCATACACACAGGGGAGTAGCTCTATAGAGTGGTCTCTCGAGGCATTCCCCGTGCTGTTCTATTGCAATGTTATGGTTATAATTTGAAGGCTTTTTTTTTTTTTTCTGGCATGATTTAATGATGTCTCATGATCATAAATAGAGGGGAAACACAAAGTGAATAATGCCAGTTTTCCCATTCATTTGGGTAGGATATTAACTAGTTATTTATTTGCCAACATATTCTGTGGGTCAAAAATGTTTTATAACCATTGTGAAAAAATTGATGTTATTGAGTCTCGTGATTGTTTCTTCAGGTCATGACCCCAAGGGTGAAACTTCAGGGGCATTTCAGTAGCAGACAGTCAAAAATACAAAATGTATTTATTTCTCTTACTCATATAAGAAAATATGCAATGCTTTTCTGCATGTGTTTAGGCATGTATTAACATAGGAATGGTGTATTTGGAGGCCTACAAGAAACAGTGCATTCCCTGGGATATGTTAGGATTATCAAATGTCTCGATTAGAAGGGATGGGGGGCCCTTTGATTTTAACTTTTTTTAAAAAAATAATTAATTAACCAATTAATTAGAGAGAAAGAGAGAGTGTGAGCAGAAGGGAGGGGCAGAGGGAGAGGGAGAATCTCAAGCAGACTCAAGCACTGAGCCCAACATGGGGCTTGATCTCATGGCCCTGCGATCATGACCTGAGCTGAAATCAAGAGTCAGACACTCAACCGACTGAGCTACTGGGTACCCTCAATTTTAATTTTTAAATCCTATTTAAGATGATTGATACTTATGACTTCTATATACAGAAGGAAAAACTGGCTTTAGGGCAAAAAGATGTAGATTTTAATTCTGGATCTTCCTCTTAGGTAGGGTTTGAGATTGGCTGCATCTCAAACTCTTTGAGCTTTGTCTTTAAAATGGAGATGTTAATACCTTTTCCATTTTAGTCCCCAGTAACTATGAATATCAAAAAGGAAGTGGATGTGATAGTAACATGAACACTTGTAAGGCTGTCTGTAAATGTAAGTTGTGCTAATTTGCATTATTGCCATTCACTGTACATTACATAATAACAGGTGTATCTTTCCTGTCAAAGGATGCAAGTGAGATTTAATTCTCTGCTGAGATAACACAGTTATGTAAAAATGTATGTGTGTATATATGATATATGAATTGGTTTCCTTGATTCTTATCATCTTAATTTTTTAAATCTACTCATATAGGTTCTTTTCCTTTTAGACTAAATAACCTCAGTTTTCATGTGCTCTCTATGTCACACCTTTGTATGTCCACGCATGGGTCTTTTAAACAAATATTACTGAAGTGGCTTAAAAGAAAATTGTTCGGAAATGGTGGCCGGGTTATGAAGAGCTGCAGTTTAAGAAGTACCTAAGAGGTCAGGTCTAGAATCACCAGTCTCTGGTGCTGGCCTCCACATTCTCACATGCTTACATAGCTTCTTAAGAATTTTAGCTGCTGTGTGAGGTAAATTATTTGTTACTGTTAGTGAATGGAAGAGCACAGAGCAGTGGGTTATGACACTCAGTGACCCTGAGGCTTCTCAGTAAGAGGATGGCTCTCCAAATCTGCCAAAGAACCCTTTGCGTTCTTTCAGTCAATGGCTAGTCCATGCATACATTAGCCAATTTTAAGCTTAGAAATGACTAATTTAAGCCCTAGCTCAATAATGGGGATCTCAAATGCAATTGTTTTTCTTTTCATTTACAAAACTTTTGATTAACTGTAAAGATATCCCTGGCATGAAGCTTCTGCATGAGTGGTCAATGTCTAAGAAAGGAATCATCGGTATCATCCAGATTAAAAAAGGATCCACTGTTTTTGTCCTCAAATAGTAAATTAAACATGTGACTTTTAAAAAGTTTTACTAGAACCTATATAATCATTTTTTGGTTTCAGAGAAAACAGATGGTGACTTAACTATGTTAGAACATTGTTGAGTAAATACAGTTATTGAAAGTGAACAACTGTTGATTGGAGAGACATTCCAAAGAGCCAATTTCTGTATGAACATAATTCACATTACTACTTATATTTTGTAAAAGACTTCAGTAGCTTAATGCTGACAAATGGGATTTAAAGCAATATGGCGGTGGTATCCCATTTAGAATGAAGAAGATCTAAGGTACAAGGCATAGCTCTTTGAAAACAGTTTGAACTTGGGCTTTGAAAATGTTTTTAAAAATTATATCTAAATGACATCCATTGTGTAATGAACAAGGAAACTTTTGTGTAGCAGATAATACCTTAATTTCAGTATATTAGGCACATGGACTAATTGTTGGGTTTAGGTTAAGCCTTATTACTTTTACTTATTACTTTAAAAATGAGATGATGATTGGCATCTCCTACCTCTTTTGATTAGTTTATTACTCTTGTTATGTTCTTTTCCTTCCAAATAGAAAGCCAAAATGATATTTTGGATATCAATGTGCTAGTGCTTCAGAGAAAGGAGGGGTGTGTGTGTGTGTGTGTGTGTGTGTGTGTGTGTGTGTGTGTGACTTTTTTGTTATGTCATTTGGGAGGAAGTAAGGCACACTAATGATGTTATGATTATTTTAATACCAACAAAGCCCTTTTAATCTGCAATGCTGGAAATATTTAATAGAAGCCTATTTGTGGAAATGTCTTGTATGGGAAAAACATAGATTTAAACTGCTAAGTAGGTAAACTTACTGAGAGAAAGACTTAGGACCTAGCTGTTTCCAGATCTCACTGGCATTGTTTTATTTCACACATTTCTCCCTCTCACCAGGCCAGCCACTTCCGGTCTTGCAACTCTTACAGCGGTTAATCACAGCCATCAGCCAAGTGCACTTTGGCTTACTATTTTGGTGGAAAGAAAAAAGGGTGGAGTAATGATTTTACACCTACGAATCATAACATAGGTCTTCAGATTTCAAGTAAAGAGCTCCAAATAAATGACCATTTTAAAATTAGACCACTTTTATTTACTTTTCAGACCATGTGGACGAGCGAGCCGTATGCAATGGAATTGCCCCTGAAAAAGATGTAGATGGATTTCATATTATCAATATTGGAAGACTGTGCCTTGATCAGCATTCTCTCATACCTGCCACTGCCAGTGCTGTTTGGGAAATAATCAAGAGAACAGGTTGGTAACTTGTGGGCCACGGGACGTGGGTGCTGAGGGCCACACTACACATTTGTGCAGTGCCCTGATGGAATCATTTCACTACTAGAGAAAATGATAAGCCGTAAAACTTCAGCCTGTAGAAAGTTGTAAAGTATAGAAGTCAAAGAATGATCCAAAATACAATAAAATGAGGAGCGCATGCCAGGTTACAGGTAACTGCCGTTGCGTCTTGTAAGAGTGCATTTTCCCAAGAGTAGGTTTGTCTCCCAACTTTTAAATGATACACTAAATGTGCATTTTCCAAAATGAACTGTAGTTTTCCTTACCTTGAAAAACAAAACGTGACGAACATATTTGAGTCGTCTCTAATGACCTAGGTTTTTACGGTAGGCATCTACATTTGAACTGTGCTCTAAATAGAGGAATACTCTCTCCAACCCTTGAGGTTGTATAGAGAGATGTTTGTCTCTGCCTTAATCAATTCCGTGCTGCCTTTATGTTTGTGACTGTCCTGCCTCCCTTACTGTCCCTTCCATTTCGGACAGCATCTTCTCCTTTCAAATCTGCTGTTTTCTGACTGAAGGAGAAAATTTTCAAGAGAAAGCAGATCCTCAAACCATCCTCTTAGGACATTACTGCTTGTAAAACCTTACTTCGAACTTCTTCATTTTACTTATGAAGCACCTGTGCCCAAAGTAGAGTGTGTTATAGCTGCAAGTTTTATTTTTCATACCTTTCTGAGTCCCTAAAGTTCAGCACCTCTTTCCTATGAGGTAAATGGCATGAGTTTTGTAAAAAATACACTTTTTCCCACTTCATTTTGTTCTAAATTTGCTGAAAGTTTGATTGCCAGCTAAGCTCGACATTGTTGTACTCTGCTTACTTTATAATTAGTAGTTAATATATTTTAAGTCTTTGCATATCTGACTCTTCATGTGAATCTCCATGTTTAAAAGTAATTTAATGGCAACTTGAAAATGTAGTTTTTTTTAATGAGGACAATTATAGAGGAAGTGACAAAGCCAAGAAGCGTAAAAAGAATATTTATAAATAATGAATGTGGGCACATTATAGACAAGCCACACAATAACTCAAATTTAATTAGAAGTTTTTAAAGAATGTTTTAGTTGGCTGTTCAAATGTTTAATCTGCTTCTTGTTGTTGATTCTTCATTTAAATCAAACTCTGTGTTTTAAGGAATTGAAACATTTGGGAAGAATGTGGTCGTAGCTGGAAGATCCAAGAATGTAGGGATGCCCATTGCCATGCTTTTACACACTGATGGAGAGCACGAACGGCCGG
This sequence comes from Ursus americanus, assembly GCF_024610735.1. Taxonomy (NCBI): domain Eukaryota; kingdom Metazoa; phylum Chordata; class Mammalia; order Carnivora; family Ursidae; genus Ursus; species Ursus americanus. The sequence goes on along the minus strand of NC_142134.1, from coordinate 26,673,245 downwards.
GAGGTAGGTCAGACCTTGGAGATTCCATATGCTCTTGTGATTTTCTTCATTCTTAAAATCATCAAGTAAGGAGTTTTGGAAATGTGACTTGGTATATTCGTGGGTTTATGCAAATAAAGGCTTCCCTTCTTCATCTAATGACATGAGCACCTTGAAAGTAAATAAAAGAATTGCTGAAAATATATGGCCCCTTTGTCCCTATGACTATTATTATTTTGGCCATATACACTTCCTTTAAATAATTGACAATATAAACATTAAGAAAAGTGGAAAGCCACTAAATACATAATAGTCACATGTTGATAGACTTCTGCATGCTCACACACACACGCGCGCACACATACCCACACACCCACACACACTTACACCGATGTATAGATATATAGGTGTCTTATCATTATTAACGTTGGTGAATTCCAGTGTCTTGATCTTAAATTTTTGAGTATTTCTTTTAGGATCTTTGTTGACATAAGGCACATGGAATAATTTCTTAAGCCACAAGGCCCTATGGAAAAAGAAGCCCAGTGATGACATATCACTTATCTAAAATGATGAATGAGACTTTTGAATATTGCTTTTCCTTCCCGGGCCTAAGGATTTAAATATTGCCATTAATCAAAATGCATGTGTGGATCATGGTAAATTAGGGCCTGATGATGACTCCAGGTAACTTTAAAAAGCCTTCGTTTTGCGGCCAGCTAGTTGTACAGTTCTAGTGTTACTATTCACTTCTAACTTAATCTACCAGTGCTTATCTGTCTGTCTCCTAGGATATAATATATTGATTCATATTTGCCTTTATGCAGTAGTTTCTGTGTTAAGCAAGTTAAAACAACCAGAAACGTTTACCTAGGTATCCCGTTTTTGTTGGAAAATTTTGACTTGGTGTCAGCACGCAGTTTTTTTCTTCACTTTCAACATTTTACTTTCTTGTCTCATCGATAACATAACAAGCAGCATTACGTTGCTCCGCGACTTGCATGGTACTTTCTCATAAACCATCTTATTTCGTTCTCAGTCCTTCTGGCATATAAATATTATTTGCATTTTGCAGCTAAAAACAATGAGCTTTAGAGGGTTCAGGTGACTTACCCAAGGTCACACAAGGAAATGGTGAAACCAGAGCTGGCAGCTGGGTGCTGACTGTGTTTAGGAGGATAGACTTGGGGTCAGACCCCCTCCTGCCACGCCCTGTGTCCTTGGTCGAGACATTTATGCCATGCAAGTCTCCACTTCCCATATCCATAGAGTACAAATAATATTAATATCTCCTTCACTGGGTTATTGTGGAAATTAGATGAGATATGAATGTAAAACTCTAATTCTAGTGCCCGACATAATAAGTTAAGTAAGCACTTGGTAAGTGTAAGCTGTGGCTATTATTATTATTTCCATTATATGGTTAACTTAATAATCTGGGGCTATATTAACCGTAAGGTGTAGAATAACATGATCCAAGGCTGATGATGTATTCTTCACCTTCATTTGAAATTTTATTGTCTTTTTCTGGTGGGTTTTATGTTTGCTTTTTTTGGATTAAATCTAATCTTTGTTGCAATAATTTGCATAAACATAGAATTTATGAAGTCTCTAAAGTATTTGATTTAGAAATATGACATTATAATATTCCAAATCATACTTTCCATTGTACTTTTTCTTAGAGATATATACAATGTATCATATGCTAATTTCTTGATAAGTTTCCATTGTCTAAAATACCTTAAGTCTAAGAAAATCAATTTGTCCCTTCTTTATGCAATTTTAAGTTAGACATTACATATCAACTTTATAAATATTTTATACTTCGTATCACAAAATATTCTCACAAATTCATGTTAAAAATGGAATAAAAGTGGAATTAGTTAGAATACCGGTTACTTATAGGCCAGGTAGTTAAATTTGCGTTTATTATAGCAGCACCTAGGTGCCGTTATAATTACAGGATCCAAAAGGTAATAAATTATATTAAAAATGATGTCGGGCAGTTTGCAACATGAGTGGTGTTTAATCTCATGCATATTTAATGAGAATGTGGTGACATATATGATTAATATAATGAATTGTTGAGAGCTGCTTACTGAAGATTTGGAGTCTGTGGGAAAGTTAATATTTCAAACGTCCCTGTCTGTTAGAGCAGTAATTATGTGCAGTGACTACATGGGCAATGTTAGCTAATGAAGATAATGAAGGGGGATTAACTCGGCAAATTCATATCTATAGAACTGTTCTGATGACACTCACAGTGTTGAGCATTCAGCTCACACTGTATTTCTTCGCCAGAAGAGATTCAGAACCCTAATGATTCATTTGTGTCTTAAAGCCAAAGATAATTGTACTAGAAGAAAAATGGCCATACTGTAATTTAGCTTGATTAGTATGTGTCTACTCTTGGCTAGGTTTTAGTCCTGATTATTTAGGACATAAATCCCAGCTGTTTGGTGAGAAAGACCTTTTTTTAATTCCTCAAGGGCTTGAAATATTTAAAGGACTGAGAATGTGCTAGAATCTTGAGGCAAAGGGTAGTACTGATGCTCAACGGGTGCTGCAGGGAGATTACCTTCTGCTGAGGACATGTCATCATGGGCTTTGTTGAGGACATGGCATTTGAGCCACTCTGTAGTTTACAGAGAGTAGGTGTGAGATAGTTCCTGTCTTTCAAGAGCTTAGATCTTGGTGGTAAAGGCGGGGGAGGGGGGCGTGGATACAAAGGCACATGATATACAAGTATGGGTGTTTTAAATTATAAATATTCAATGGCACAAAATAAAATTTGGCATCTCTAAGCAAACATTGCATTTGCTTCGGGAAGCCTGTGGTTAACTGAGGGGATGTAAAGATACTGTCAATCCAGGATCTCTTCTCTTGAGCTCCACTACTTATAAGGATGTTTGAGTGCCATTGTGACCACCTAGAGGATACTGTGTATTCTTTTAACTTCTTTGTATGTCGTAACCTACCCAGTTTCACCGTTTTCAGAATGGAAACCGAATACCATTGGTCTCAGCCCAATGTGTTTATTTTTAGCTTTACCGTGAGGAAGCAAGAGAGAAGTTCTTCAGTTTCTCTAAAACAGAAATTCCTTCAAGATAACAAAGTGCCATAATGACCAGGTGTTAAGATTACTAATTGTCACCAAAAGAATACAGAACCTGATTTTATTTCAGGTTTTTTTAGAGTGTCTTTCTGCATATTTTATATTCTTACATAGGACATCGCATCTAAACAGATTCCCCCCAAATGGCCAAGAGATGGAGTTACATGCTTCTCCTATAGCTGGAAGGTTGTGGTATCATTGCAGTTCCTGCACTGATGCAGGGGCTTTTTCTTTTTTAAAGATTTATTTATTTATTTGAGAGAGAGAGAGAGAGAGTGTGTGCATGTGTGCATTAGTGCGGGGGGGTCATTAGTGCGGGGGGGCGGGGGGAGGGGCAGAGGGAGAAGGAGAGAGAGAATCCCAAGCAGACTCCCAAATGAATACAGAGCCCGACGTGGGGCTTGATCTCACGTGCCTGAGATCATGATCTGAGCCGAAATCAAGAGTTGGACGCTCAACCACCTGAGCCGCCAGGCGCCCTGATGCAAGTACTTTTTCAAATAGCATTTTGAATAGGACAGCAACAAGCGGATTGTGCTTAGAGTTCTACGGGCTCAGGGATCTTCTTGATTTCACTCGGACAATATGCATTCAGTACTTAATTCTCTGTGAAATGCTGTGGGAAACAGTGGTAGAAAAGACTTAGTTCTCTGTTTTTGGAAGATGACAGTCTGCATCTGCTGAGTTCATCTTTGGACACTGTTTTCTCCAAACACTGCTTCTGCATTGGCGTTTGGCTTTTGAATTCAGGCTGCCCTTCTGCTGCACCTTTCTGTATATCAGGTAATTTTTATTCAAAGGGCATCCTATGTAAATGGAAAACCGTAAGACATTTTGCCAAGAGAATGCCTCCTTTGCGAAAATTGGCTCCACGTGTGAAAACGAACATCCTTCGCCAGACTGGGAGCATTCTCTCTCACCTACGGGAGGTGCTGTCAGGAGGTGACACAGGAGTGGATGTTCCAGGCAGTGCAACGTGATCTGAGTGGTATGTGGGATTAAGCTCAGCCCTGTGCCGGGTTGGGCCAGGCACTCTCGGGTTTCAAAGAGAGGAGCCAAATAGGAACGCCTAGGAACACAGGAGTCATGCAGAGGCTCACGCCACAGGACCGAGACTTAGTCTTGCTGGCAGCAGAGTGGAGTGGGACGTTTGCTACCTCCATGGAATGAACCATTGTCAAACTGGGGTGGGGAGGATGGCAGGCATTTCGTCTCTGTTCCTCCCATCCCACTACCCCTAAGTTAGAAGGACCCATGGTAAGAGATTGAGATGTGTCTTGGGATGCCTCTGTGTCAGTTAGACTTTACTGACTTCCAGCACTGAGTTTGCATAGTGGAAGCAATAGGAAATAAAATGATTGTTCTAGTCTCTTTTTCTAAGCTGAATAATAAGAGTACTGCTTAATTTTTTTTTTTAAGATTTTAGTTTTTTGAGAGAGAGCATGAGTGGGAGGGAGGGGCAGAGGGAGAGGGAGAAGTAGACTCCCCACTGAGCAGGGTGCCTGACGCAGGGCTTGATCCCAGGACCCCAGGATCATGACCTGAGCTGTAGTCAGACACTTAACTGACTGAGCCACCTGGGCACCCTGAATACTGCTTAATTTTTAATATCTCCTAAATTCAGCCAGCTCTTATCTGGAAAGCGCTGTACTTGGAAAATAGCATGTATTCTTACTTCAGACAGCTGGGACTATTACACTCTTGCAACTGACATTAAACGCTATTTAAAATTCAATGTGATGTCCAAATCTTTCTCCTTCCTTTTCGTTTTCTTTCTTTTCCCATGACCTCAGCGTACGAGGCATTTGTTTTATTACCAGCACAAAGCATCCCTTTTCTAGTGTCTGTGAGCCTGCGTGTTGGAGGTAACTCGTAAGGTTATTGTGGGCTGCTCCACACTGCCTTTCAAGGCATTCCTCCTGTCGCTTTCTTCCTGGGACCTGATGCCGAAGCTCCGTGGACTCCCGTACTGGTCTTCAAACATGCCATCTCTTCCACGCCTCCTTGCCCTCGTACACCCTGTTGCCTCGGCTTCCCACCTCTCACCTGCTCTTCCCCCCACCTCCCACCCATCTTTCCAGATGCAGCCCAAGTCTTCTGACTTTACACATGTTGTGTATGTTGAGATTGCAATACTAATCCTCTCACATATTGGTCATCTACCTGTTCTTTCCTACACACACATAGTGAACGTGAACTTCTCAATGACAAATATGTGTCTGGCTTTTTGTATCTCCGAAATTATCACAGGACTTGGCACGTAGTAATGCAACCAGCCAGTCCATCAATAAAAGTTCATTTAGTGTCTCCTATGTGCCAAGTACTGTGCTAGTATTGTAGAATATGAGACTACAGGCTAGGAATTTAAAATAAAACATTGTCATTTATGGAAAAAAATCTGTGTCTATTAAGAAGGGGAAGAGAGAGAGAGAAGTAGCTAGGTGCTTATCACACTCTAATTCCTTCATATTTTAAAATTACAGGCATTTATATAAAAGTATAATTTAAGACTCCCCTCCCCCCAATAATCAGATCACAGGGGAGAAGAGTGGCTCATGACTGTCAGAGGAAGGAGAGAGGAGATCTCAGGACACTGGGAACAGAGGGAGGGTACTCCTGGGAGCATTAATTGAAAGAGGTCACAGTGTTCTTCCAGTAAAATGCTTAGGATTTATCCTTTTCTTTAGACTAACTTTTTTCCCCCTCAAGCTGCTGATAGATATTGCTGTCTTCTTACAGAGGGGCTGATTTCTTTGTCACTAAGTGTGGGGAATACGATGGTGAATAAATCAGCTATTGCTCTGTCCTCCTGAGCTTACAGTCGAGTAGGAAAGACAGCCATTAAACAGTGAGGTATGAATGATTAATCACCGTAATCGTGCAAAGTGCTGCAAAAGAGAGGTAGAGCTTTCTATGATAGAGTTTAGCTATAGGAAGGAATAGTTTCTAATAACAGTTATATATGAATGTTATACCCTCCTATTGTCTACCTTCTGTTACTATTCTTCACTTCAGACCAAAAAATCCTACCTAATAGGCAAAAACAAAACTGTCTTCTACTTGAAATTATGAAAAATTCTGTCTACAGCTATACCACCCTGAACGCAACATTCAGATCTTGTCTGAAATTATTAAAAATTCCTAAAATCTGGAAGAAAAGATTTCACTCTCTACAAAATACATAGTTCGTACCATAAATGTAAATGATGATTTAGTGATTTAAAAAAAATAAAGTCAGGAGTGCCTGGATGGCTCAGTCGGTTGAGCGTCCAACTCTTGGTTTTGGCTCAGGTCATGATCTCAGGGTCATGAGACTGAGCCCCTTCAGGCTCCGTGCTCAGCGAGGAGTCTGCATGAAGATCCTCTCTCTCCTCTCTCTTTACCCCTCCTCCCATGCACTCACTCTGCAAAATAAATAAATAAATCTATAAAAAAGTAAAGTCAGTGCCAAGAGTGTTATTATATAAACGTACCAAATGTACTTAAATAGTGTGGGCTCTTGTCTGTTTGATCAGTAAGTATCTCTGAAGTGCTATTTTTTTTTCTTCTTATAATTTGTTGCTCTTCTTATTCTGAGGTCTTTTTCTGTTTCCCATTGTGAGTATTTCTGCAGACTTTCAGGACTTCCCAGCACTGCTTCTCTTTGCCCCCTCCCTCATTGTTGTGTTTTAGCCCCCCACCCGTCATCCTTCAGCCTCGCAGATAGGAGTGTTCCCTCTTACTCGTGTGTTATATGTCAGCTCAGCTGTAACTTCTCGAGCAGGCTTCTCTGATAGCCTGTCCCACCCTCTCACACATACTACCATGGACACACTGAAGAACTTTTCCTTCACATCATTTATCAGCTTGTGATTAGCATTTCTTAGTGTCATTATTTGATTAATGTTTATCAGACTCACTGGACTATTAACCCCACAAAAGCAAAGACCACATCTGTTTATCTTCCCGTTTTATCTCCAGCACCTCACACAATTGCTGTCCAAAGTCTTTGTTCAACAAATGAGTGGGTAAATTTACTTGTAGACCAAGAGTATCATGAAAGATTTAATACAACTATTCATAAGCTGTATTCTTAGCAACACTGATGTGCCACAAAATCTTAAATGGGTTTGATTTTTTTTTTTTTTAAAGGGAGAGGAGTTGTTCAAATAAGTTTGGGAAATCTGGATTAAGTAAAATCGAACTATAATTTGCCTGTAATATTTTTCGGAGACTTTAATATAGTAATATAGTATAGCCTTTAACATGGTAAGCACTGTGAATCTCTGAGAGGGTCATATTTAGTATTTTACTCCGGAAGTTGGTTTTGGTTCTTTGGTTTTTTCCCTAACAAAATACATATATTTGTATTTGTATTATTTGCATCTGGATATATGCTATGTTTGTACTAGCATACCCCCAGAGGTCTATCTAGCTTTTTTTCCACAGAGAGAATGAATAGAAGGGCAGTAAGCAGCACAGTGTTCTTCGAGATGTCTGCATATTTCACTCTCAAATGCGGGCAGAAACCTTGGGTATACTTATTTAGTATTCGTGTATGATCTTTTTTTTTTTTTTAAGATTTTATTTATTTATTTGACAGAGATAGAGACAGCCAGCGAGAGGGAACACAAGCAGGGGGAGTGGGAGAGGAAGAAGCAGGCTCATAGTGGAGGAGCCTGACATGGGGCTCGATCCTGTAACGCCGGGATCACGCCCTGAGCCGAAGGCAGACGCTTAACCGCTGTGCCACCCAGGCGCCCCAGTCTTGTAGGATCTTTTAAGCATGTTTGCAGAATCAGACATTGTAGGAAGGTCCTTGAGTTTATTTTCATCTGTTAATCTTGGAGAGTAGAAAATAAATGCAAAAATTATATAAAGTTGTAACAAACAGACCCCTCCCCCACCAACACACACACACACCCATTCTAGCCAAAGCAACTAGAAAGGAAGAAACAATACTTTGGCTTATGTCAGCACCCCTTGTCCCGTGGCTAAGCTGGCTCGTTCATTTTGGCTAAGATTTGGAAAGGTCTGATTGCTTTAGTTAGCTTTTTATAGCTTAAAATCTGTTTCACAATCAGAAATTCTATCAATCCTGACTTGGCAATTTGGTACTATGGGGAATTTGGTCACCTGGGGAATTGATTCATGTCAATGACTCAAAACATTTCATTCCTATTTATAGGAAAATAGTCCTAGAAATATAAGGTTTCAAAGCCAATATCTTATTTATGACTGCCATATTGTCCACACCATAGCTATAGTCTTGAATGGCGAAGATTGACTCCTGGAGCAGGAGAACCTAGTGTTAATGAGTGTAGACTCTTTGGTCCTGTTGCCTGAACACACATTCTGTTCCTGCATGTCCCTGTGAGATCAGGGTATGCACGGTTGTTGGGGGAATTAAGTGATACCTGGAAAGGATTTAGTAGTCACACGTGGTGAGTGTTGAGTACATGTTAGCTATTACATAAGTATACTTATTCTAAAAAGTAAGGTGGGCCACAGCAGTATATGAAATGCAATGCCAATGTGAAATAGTTAAAAGGGAGAAGCAAGGCCTAGAACTAAAACAGAGCCAAGAATAAGGCTATTACAAATAGGTATATCATTAAATCTTCCTGGATATATTACCACTGCCAAGCAGATTGCTTCTCATATACGAGGGCTAAATATATGTCTGGTGAATTTGAGTCCAAGCTATACTTTATGATTGGGTCACTAATTTCATCTTAAGAGCTCTTGAGTAGGAAAAAAATGATCGGTTACCCAATAAGGTGTCTTTAGGATTAAAAAATAAATACATGCTCAGGATAAATAAAATATTTTTTGGTGTTAAGACTGAAAAATGATCTCTCCTGAGGGTTCTTATAAGGAGGAAACTATGTAATGAACTGAGTAATATTCATAACATGCTTTTTAATATAATGAAATGGCCACATCTTATAGGGCTATTTCTGTTACAAATTAAAGCTACCACTGGCATGTATTTCTTTTATTTCACTAGATGTTTCTTCTCGTTCTCTGTTTCTGGGTCATTCTCTTCTTCCCAGCTTCTAAACCAGTGGTTCTCAACCTAGTTGCCCACTGAAATCATTGAGGGGCTTTTAAAAATATGGCTGCCTGACCCCAACGTGGAACAATTGAATCAGAATCTTTCAGGTTGGACCTGAGTATCAGTATTTTTTAGAACACTCCATAGAAGATTCTAATGTGGTCAAGGTTGAGGACAACTGCTCAAAACATTGGAATAAGCCCAGGGTTTCACTTCTTATTCCAGAGCCATTCCTAGGTCATCTTTTCTAGTCCCATAGCCTTAAATACCCCCAGCATTTCCTATGTGTCAAGACCCATGTGACCACTGTCCACTTGACATGTCCATTTGGACAGCCAATAGCCACCTCAAACTTACCTTACTCAAACCTTCAATCTTAGTTTTATTCCCCATAGTCTGTCTTGTCCTAGGAAGTAGCACTGTCACTTCACCCTTGCTCAGTTGCTTAGGCCACCCTTGACCTCTCTTTCTCACACTTCATGTCTTACCCATTAGCATCCTGTTTAAAATATACCCATGATCACCTCCACCAAAAAGATCCTGGTCGAGACAGCCATTGTCTTTCACTTGGAGTACTGTGAAATTTACAAACTAGTTTCTCTGCATCCACCCTTGTCCCCTCTCCCATATGTTCCCCACGGTGGGTCTCAATCACCCATGGCTTCCCATAACACTCAGAACAACATTACATCAGAATAAAACCCAGATTCCTTCACGTGGTATGTAAAACCTTACAGGAGCTGGCCTGGGCTGTATCTTTTTACCCACTTCTTACCATTTTCAGCCTCCATCACTGCCTTCCAGCCACAGCTGCCCTTTGCTTCCCTAGAACACATGTCATACATGCTCGTGCGTCAGGGTCTTTGACTTCGTTTTCCTTCTTACTGTAATGCTCTTTTTTGAAGTTCTTCTTGCGTCTCCTCAGGTTCCTCATTTGTAAAAATACAAATAACATTAGTTTCTACCTTAGAAAAAATGCTCTCACAGTGTCTTGTGAAGATTGTGTGATAGGAAAACGTCTGATAATATGTGTAAGGTGCTAGAACAATGTTAGACGTGTAGAGAGTTCTTACATACGGGTCGTCTTAATCACGCATGCTTAGGCTCTGTCCAGTTAGCTGCTACAGAGAATTTCTCTGTAGAGAGGTTTTCGTTTGTTTTATGCTACAAAATGCAATCACAGCGTACAAAGAGAGTAAGAAGCACATATTCCACTCCAAAATCTTTAGACCTCTGAAGGCATTTGTCCAAAACCAGAATTCAGGCTGCTTTTCTCCTTCGGATGCTGTTCTGGTGATGAATACTGAGTTTTCCTGCCTGCAATTTTCAGTGTTTTGCCTTTATTTTTTTTTATTTTTACTTTTTGAGAGGGAGAGGGAGTGAGGAGGGACAGAGGAAGAGGGAGAGTGGGAATCTTAAGACTCGGGACTCAGTCTCACAACCCTGAGATCATGACCTGAGCTGAAAACAAGAGTTGGAGGCTCAACTGACCGAGCCACCCAGGCGCCCCTCCTTTTAATCAGACCATGGTATGAGTTCATGTGTAGAGAATGACTCCGTTTTCTCTTATCCAGAGAAAGTGACAAAGCAAAAGCCTACACGTGAGATTTTAGCTCCTATTGGATTTGCAATTTTGCTTTATCCTCCAAGGGAGGTTCAAGCTGGTATTTGAAGATTTGCCTCATGGAAAAGGAAGTTGGGCCTTGTTCTGCGTTGCTGTTGAGGACAGATCTAGAATCATGGTAAAAGTTGCAAAAAGGTAGACTTCGGCTCTTGTGAGGAAGAAGTTTCCAACTGTCTGGGCTAAATAACATGCCCTTCTCACGTTTTTACGGAAAATAATTTTTCAATGGGCAGGGATGGTGAAAGCATGGGGGATTAAAGCAGAAGCAAAATACATTCTACTCACATGAAGAATCTGTCTTTTGTAAGACCTTTAACTGCCCCTGCGCTGTTCTCAGCTAGAGGAGATAGTGGCACTCTGTGCCAACACTGTAACTTATAGCCCTTTTTAACGTGGAACCTTCCAGACTGTATTCTCATACTGATTTACATATCTGTTACTCATGTGGGAGTGTGGAATTGTGTGTGTCCATTGCTTAGCATGGGTCTGGGATTATTTCTTGATTATTGAATAAATGAAGCCAGGGAATGACCTAGAAACGTCCAACAGAAATAAACTCCTCATTCTAAGTCATTTAAACCAAAAAAAATGCTACTCTAAAATGAAGCATATTGTGCTGTTTGTTCTAGCGTCTTTTTAAGTAGCAAATATTTTTTTCCTCAAATTGGCACTCGGTGTTAGTTGCCAAAACTCTTTGCTACAATCTGCAATTTTGCATAAATTACAGTGTAATAATAGCCTAGAAAACTGCTCAGACAGCTCCCAGTAGACAGTTCTTGATTAACTGTGGACTTTTATATAGCAAGAAGCATATCTTGCCCAGCAGTTAATTATTAAGTTCTAACAGAACTCTCAGATTCCAGGAGATAGGTTCTAAGTTTTTTATTCTTGCTCTATCTTACAAACATGATGTAAAGCGCTGGGCACCACGAAGTTGCCTAAGACTCTGCTTATAAAAGTTTTTATCTGGGTCTGTGTGATAGTTAGAAAAATTAGGCCCTCGCCCAGGCTGATATCATATGCACAATAAGAGGATAAAACCGAGTGTGGGAAAAAGTCATCTGAGGGTCAGAGATATGCATCATTCTGCCGAGTAGCTGCTGTGACTTGTTAGTAGTGGTTACCCCAGGGAAGAATTGAGGAGTTAGGAAGGATCAGGTGCAGCAAGCCAGAGGACTCGCTGGAGAAGAGTAAGAGGGCACTAGACCTGAAAACAGGAATGACAGGAATCTTCCCAGGTTAACTAAGCAGATAGTTTGCAGGGTAACTAGCTGGCCGCAGCAGAAACGGGTGCTCATCAGCCAAGGGGCAAAGGCAGAAGAGACCGAGGCGTGATTTTAACACATTTGCCTTTAACTCCCTCGATGTACCTCACTTTTGCTCTCATCTTCTGGTCGCCTGGATAGTAGGCTGAAAGCCTCTCCATGGGTTGATATCGTTATAATCAGAAACTCATCAATCAATGTCTAAATATGACTTTGATACTTCCCATGGGTTTTACTAGTCAGACTCACTCAGGAGTAATAACAAGTTAACTCGATATTGCAGGCAGGGTGGAGTTGCCTGAAGAGCTTTCTATGCTTATTGAAATTCATCTTAATATTTTTTTCTTCTGCTCAAAACTTTATAGGTTGTTGTATGTATATACAGCTCTGCGGAGGATTATGTATCTCTCAGTTCCATGCTGAAATCATCAGTATTGATGAAGTGGGAGGTTTTGTTTGGTCTTGAATTTTGTGGGCGTTGACAGGCTCTCATGCAAGAGAACACACTGCATGGGTCACCAATGTCTAAGGGGACCTTCCGGCATATGGGGGGACTGTACTCAGGTACAGATGGGAGGATGTTTCGTAGTTTTGCCTTGGGGTGGTTCTAAAATATACTCTACATTTATTGACGGAGTATAGCAAGTGAAAGGAAGAGGAAGCAAAGGGAGACCATAGACTTCTGCTCTGTATAGCTGGGTGGAAGGTGGTGCCATTAACTGAAATAAGACTGCTGTCAAGTACTACTGGGTGGGTTGCCTCTTACTGCTCTTCCTTTGCAAAGCTGTTCTTGTCATTGTCTTTTATTTGTTCTGTTAACTTTAGGATGAAATTATAGTCTTCCCAAAAAACGTTCAACTACCAGTTTTTATTGAAATTGTATTAAATTTGTAATGAACATAGAATTGTTAATCTTTGTGATATGGAGTCTTTCATCCAAGAACATGGTTTATGTTTCTAGCTCTTCAGTCTTGCCTATGACTTTTGGTGTTGTTCTAGAGATTTTCTTTTTCTTATTTTATTTTATTTTTAAAGATTTTATTTATTTTATTTATGTATTTATGTATGTATGTATGTGTGTATTTATTTGACAGAGAGAGAGAGAGAGCGCACAAGCAGGGGGAGCAGCAGAGTTTTCCTCTGTGCTGTATCTTTATTTTCTAGATCTAATATTTAGTAATTTTATTATAAATGTTTCTGGAAATTCTGCACTGTTATTTTCTGTTTTCTTTTTGACCCAGGAATTACTTTTTTCTTTTCAAGATTTTATGTATTTATTTGAGAGAGAGAGAGGCAGAGGGAGAGAGAGAGAAGCAGCAGCCTCCCTGCTGAGCAGGAAGCCCAACGTGGGGTTCGATCCTAGGATCCTGGGATCATGACTTGAGCTGCAGGCAGATGCTTAACCGGCTAAGCCACCCAGGCACCCAAGAATTATTCAAAATAGGGTTTTAAAAAGATTCCAGTGGAAGAACCTTGTAATTTCTGATGTTTTTCAATAATTGTAACTTTATCGATTTGTGATCAAAGAAAATATCTGAAGTTTATGTAGCTGTCTATTTTTTTGGTATTAATTAAAATTTTCTTTGTAGCTAAAATCATACCACTTAAAAATATTCTTTGGTCACATGCAAAGAAAATATATGTTCTACTTTCAAAACGTGATATAATCAGGCATATAACATTAATTATGTTATGTACATTTTCTATATCTTTGATCTGTTATGCATTGAGAAAGGTGAATTAAATTCAGCAAACACAATGTGTTTCTTTTTCAATTTGTAGCCCCTGTAATTTCTGCTGTATGAATTATATTTCTCTTTTATGTATTATATATTTCTCATTGTTGTGTGCTCATTTGAATCATGTCTTTGCATTATAATATGTACTTCTTTGTCCTATTTAATGCTAAATTTCTCTTTATTTGACAGTAAGAACATCTTATCTTTTTTTGTCATTTTCCTACTGCACATTTGCCCATTTTTTATTTTTAACATTTCTAAACAGCTTTTAGATGTGCCTTATGTAAAGTAAAGAATTAGATTTTGTTTTTGCTTTGTGAGCAAATTTGGAAATATTATTCTTTTAAACAGGTAACTTAGGAAAATTTATTATGATGATAAATATATATGATCTGAACCGTCATATTATTTTCTGTTCTGTTTGTTGTTTTCATGGCTTTTATTCATTTTTTACATTTTTTTCTTTTTTGTGTATGGTTCTTCTGATACTTAGGAAGGTTTGTTGTTACCCTAATAGTTTTAACTTTACACAGTACTCTTAGTTCTCTTTTCTTCGTAGAGTATCTATTGATACTCTAAAAAAAATGATAAAAATGCTTTCTTTCTCTTCCCTGATTCTATTTCTTTTGTCTCCAACTACTTGATATTTGCCAATAAAAATGATCTTTTAAGTTTTACCTTATACTTCTAAATATTCTTATACTTCTATTATTTGATTGATCAGCTTTAAATGTTTTCTGTTGATTCTAGTCATTGGAAAATAGGTGATCAGCAAACTTTCTCATCTTCACCCTTCCCATTCTAATTTTGTTAGTTGTACCATTTCTCCATAATCAGAGCAAATAGCATTTACATTTTGTCTGTCACTCCAATCCTCATATTTTTTTAAGTCTTAGTTTTATGATTAAATATATCCCAAACTCTCCAATAGTCCTTTTGCTAGTTTCCTCAGGTATGTGATATTTAATTCATTAAAGTTAATCATTTAGCAAGTTCCTCAGGAAAAGCACATGGGAACAATATTCCCTGAGTTCTTACAATTTCAAAATTGTGACCTTTAATCTTGGAGGATGGTTTGACTGGATGTAAAGTCCTTGCCTCCCAGTTTTCTTTACATGAATCTCTTGTAAATGTTGCTCTGCTGTTTTCTGGAGTTGAATGTACAAATCTGAATTTTTTGCTCTAACCATTCTTTTCTTAATCTCTACAATCCAGCTATATTACTGAAATTTTTCTCAGTGTTGACCATTATGGGTCAATTTGTATGGATTCAAGTCTTTTTTCCTCAGGTTTTGTGACTTTACATTCTTAATTTTTAAATTTTTGGGATAATTTTTAGTCACAGCATTCAACTTTTCCATTGCAACACTTTTTGTTGTTGTTGAGTGTATTGTATGTTGGTAAATTCTTAAAAATTTGTTTTCCTTTTGTTTTTTTCGTGGGTGGGCCATTTTAAAAATGTATTCTTTTATTTACTTAAAAATATAGTAAAATTCATTCTTTTGTGTGTATAGTTCCATGAATTTAGACAAATGCATATAGTCATGTTACTACCACGAGAATCGGAACAGCTCCATCACACCCAGAATTCTCCTGGGCTGGTTTTTAGATGGCATCCTTTTATTAATCCTGTGTCAAATCCTTTTTTTTTTTTTAATTACTTATCATTGAATGAGTTGGATTTCTTGGATCTGTTATTTGCAGGGTCCTTCTGCTGAGGGTTGGGGGGGAGGTGCCGGGCAGTCCTTAGGTCCCTCCTTCACCACTGACACAGACTCAGACTGCTTCCTGTTGAAATGGCTGCTCCGTGGCCATCTTATTCTCTGCATTTCTTTGCTGCCTTTCTTCCTCTGTGGTATATTGCTAACTCTGCTGGTCCTGGGCAACTCTCACATATTTTTTGGAGTCTGTGGGAAATACATCTTGTAGTTTTGCTAGAAATGGAGATCATGGGGTTTTTGTTCTTCTCATTAAATGTGTAGCATTTGTATGTTATCTAGGAGAAGAGAGAAGGCCCTGTCTCACACGGCTATGTCCTCACCGGAAGTCCTTCCCCGACTCCCCTCCTCCTTGCCTCTTTCACTCCTCTTCCTTGGCTCACACTTGAAGCATGGCAAACCCCTCAGGCTGCTAACCTCTCTTATTCATACATCAGTTCCTTAAAGCCCGTATGAATACTTCCTATTATATCTTAGACGTCTTTGTCATTTCCTAAACATATAACTTCAAAATTAGTCCACTTTTTCCTGTTATTCTGTTGGCTCGGAATGCCCTTTCTTTCTTTCCCTGACTAGTATACCCTTGCTTATACTTTGAGACCTAAAAAAGTATACTGCCTCCTTTAGGAACCCTTCCTAGACACCCTCAAAAGAGGAAGCAGCTGTGCTCCCACAATACATTGCCCCATTTTGAGTGAACTTATCTTGCTGTTTTCAGTATTTATATACCTTCTTATCAGGCGAATAAGTATCCTCTGCATTTACACATTAATCTGTCCATACAGAACTTTCAAATGCTGCGTTTCTAGAACCTCACTTATAGCTCTCCTATGATGGTCAGCCCATACTTTCATTTGGTCTTAGTTGATTTTCTACTGGTTAACTGAAGGTACAATATTCTGGGTCATCTAGGTTTTCTTATCTAGCTTTTGTTCTTAATTTCAAAGCAATTTCCCCACTCTTAGGATGTAATTGAATCTCCTCTAGAATTGGAGTGTTCATACATTTTGAAGAAGCTCAGTAAGCATTAATGGAAGTTCTTTTCCATTCCAGGTGATGCAACGGTGACAATAGCTCACAGATACACTCCCAAAGAACAACTGAAGATCCATACTCAGCTGGCAGATGTTATCATAGTCGCTGCCGGTGAGTCTTTAGTGGCTGTTATTTGGTGGAATGTCCTCAGCAGAGTAATTCCTGCCCTAATTGCTGACATGTCTGTAAAAACAGCTTCTTGGGAGAGTTAGGTGTACGTATGACTAACTTCCATCGACTGGATCCTGTCTCTTGGCAATTATTATATTGGCTTGTTGTGCCTACCTTAACATTTGTCACTTCATTATGGAAAACCCAAATAGCCTCTGGAATGACAGATTAAGCCCAAGAACAAACATGCACATTGCCAGTTCCTTCACAGACATGGTTGATTCTAAACCTGAATGACTTACGGGAAGATGGGTAGGAAATGCCCTTGAAAAGATAGCCAGGGCTAGCTCATGTAGGACCTTGGTAAGGACTTTGATATAAGCCAAGGACAGCTGAGAGCAGGAGATTGATGTGGCCTGGCTTACAGTTTTAAAAGAGTGCTTAAACTATGTCAGAGAGCGCGGACTCGAGAGGGGCGAGAGGAGGAACAGAGAAGAGGTATTGGGTTTTCATTTACGGAATCTAGGATTTTTCCTAATTTGTTTTATATTCGAAATACAAAATAATTGTACCCTTTACTTCTCCCTTTACTCTTGCCATGTAGTATTTCTACACCGCAGACAATTCTGACTCTTCTTGCTTTATCCAAGGCTTGAATGAGAGCCCTTTTCATTTTGTTTATCAATTAGATGTTATTGGTAATTTCTAGACTTTACATTTGAATTGCTGGGTGGTTACAAACTATAAAGGGAGAGTAGAAGTTCCAGAAGAAATTGAGCTTGATGAAGAGGATAATGATAGTTTAACTTCGTTTAGTTTACTTTCTTGTTCTGATATAGGCCCTTCTTGGTACTCAGAATATATATGGGATGACTCCAGGAAGAGTAATTTGCCTCCCGATAGAGTAAAAATACAAATATACCCTTTTCCAGAAGTCCCCAGTAAGCTGGTACAGGTAACCACATTTCCAGTTTTTCTGAGAAGTTATATTCAGATGATATTAAATGCAAATTTTTGAACGGGATTGACAGAAGGAAGACAGGCATGTTTAGAGAAGCAATAAACTTTTTCAGACCCCGGATAACAGTAAGTGAAATACTGCTGCAGCAGCTGGTATATTTGCAGAAGACAAATATTAAACTGGCTTCTCTTTAGAGACACTTGGATTCACATACGGAGTCAGAATTTGGTGAGTAGAGAGGTGTTTTTGATCCTCTTTGTTCATCTCAAACTTTAGACAGAATGAAATTTACATTATCTTTAAAAGGTGCTACTTGACTCTAATGTTAACAGCTTGTAAAGAATATTTCTCCGCCGATCTTAGTTTCTATTTCTCAGTTATAATACTGAATGACTATTATCTTCTAGTGAGATAAAAATCCCTCAGTGTGCATTCATGCTTATGTTTTTCTTGTCGTGGGAAATCGCAGATAGGGGATCCTCTTTCAAGAACCACTGACATTCTCCTGTGATTAAAGCGAGCTTTCTGTCACAGCCATTATAGCCACCGCTGTCATCATCCTTCCGTGTCTCCTGTAGGCTCACTGTATGTAAAGGCCTAAATCAGCACAGAGTACGAGGTGTTAAAAAATAAGACGGGAAAAGAAAAAGGAAAACGAAGGTAGGGAAGGGAAAGGAAGGACCAAGCTGTATGAAATTAACAGAATAGGAGCCAGGAGGTACTCAGGCCAGTTAGGTGCAGAGCCAGTACTGAGGTTCTGTCTGGCAGCCATCCCAGTCAGGGCATCCTGTCACCACCAGAGGGCGCCAGGCAGGTGGCCGCTGTTGCAGACAGCCATACTCCATCCACACTCCGATGGAGTTTACCACACTCCATCCCGGTCCTGGCTGCAGGACATTTTGAATGACGGTAGTATGAACAAGCCTTGTGCCCTGCCTTGTATTCCAGCCCTGATGCCTGTAACTAGACACAAAGGTATGCCGAATGCTGGAAGACAGCCCGGTAGATGACCCTGCAGTGGTCCTGAAGAAATAAGTAAATATTTGGATAATGAGAAATTTGGGGGAAGAAAATTGAGAGTTTATAAGAAATAACTAAGGGTTGCTCATTTCCATGTCCTTACTAATCACCTAGAGAATTTAAGGATAAAATATGTCGATATCGGTAAATAACAGTGAAATTATGAAGAATGCATAAATTAACATAAAAAAGAAATTCCATATCACCAGACCATAGGGCTGAAATCTTACTAAATGAACCACTTTGCATTCTGTGTGGGAAATAAACAAATACAATTAGCAGTGGGTATTAAAGAAGGAGATAGTGATCTAATGGCAGAGGTAGCTGGAACAGGGAGGGTTGGATCCTTGGCATAACTAGAATGTCAGCATATATGGAAGCAGTCCCATCAAGGAGTCAAGAAGAGTAGAAGGAGGAGTGGTGCGTGATGTATCAGAAAGATCGATAATGTCTGAGGGATGACAATGACGAATGTAGTGATGAAATCCCGGAATGGGCTTGCAGAAGGAAAAAGTAAAAAAAGAAATCATTGTGTGAAGATCCTGAGGCATGAATAAAATTAGCTTGTTAGTATTCATCTCACCCCTCCAGTTTCTCAAATTCCCATGGTCCTATCCGTCCAGGTTTAACTCTGTATCGCTTCTTTTTTGAAACATCTCCCTGCACATTCAGGATTTAGATTAATTTAGAAGCTCAAATCTGAAAATCCGATCCTGTCAAACCACGCATTTAGAAATAAGAAACTTCAAGCCTCTCCTCAAAACTGCTCTCTGAGTTCACAGAGAGAATTAATGTGTTTCTGGGGCGCTTTACTGTACCGTAGTTATGGCCCTTAACATCTGTTTATGGTTGTCCGTCACCTTCACTAGACTGCTGCAGGGACGGGATTGGGTTTTTGTGTGTGTGCGCGAGTTTTTTTTTGACGTGGTATGTAAGTGCTTCAAAGAATATCTGACACATAGTGAGTACTCAATTAATGTGTGTTGTATTCATTTTGAAATTACCACTGGAGCAAGGACTTCAAATTGATACAAATTTAGCTGATGAATTTTTAAGCATATAATTTTATAAAGATGGAATCGTTCTAGTTATTGGTTGATTCACATAGTGGTAGCATTTTTTGGTAACTACTAAACATTCCTAGATTGTCATTGTAAAAGTAAGTTGAAAAAGTCATAAAGGTGAAAGATTTGTTCATACAAGAGCAGTTTGTATCATTAAGTGGATGATTGAACTGATTTGATTTGAAATAACAAGGTTAGGAATTCTGAGCAGGGTGACGAAAGAGCCTGTACAGACATCTAAAATATAGTAAGACTATTGAAGAGTTGAATTGAAAGCAGTGGTTTAAGGGAAGGCTGCGTCGGCTGCATGTGAGACTGGTGATAAAGAAGGGAGAGCTAGCCAGAGTAGGGCACCAGTGCTAACGATGTGGGAGAGCGAGGTTCTTGTCCCACGGAGTCGGAGAATGACTCCCACGGAGAAAGGAGAGTGAGTAAAGTGACAGAGTTTTATTAAGCAAGGATACAGAAAAGGCTGTCTGCAGTGAGAGGGGTCCTGACACGGTTGCCACTGAGGGCTTTTAGGGACGGTCTCTTATAGAAAGCTAACCAGGGAACTTAAATCTGTTTGACATCTCTATTGATAGCGCCATTGAGTAAGGACTAGTGATAACACTTTCAACGGCTTACTTCCTTTTTAGGGTCGGGTAATTCTTGGTTTGTCACAAGTAGCTATTATATATAACAAACCCCCACCTCTGACACTTAGGGCAGGGTTCTGGTTTGTTCCCTTATCTCTGGTTTCCTTTCATCTCCTGCATTTTTGAATTTTGTGAGCCTGATCCCGTGGCCCCCTACCTATCTCTCCCTGCCTAGCCCCGGCTGTCCCGTACTCACTACGAGTGTAAGAAGACCCTTTGATTCACTTCTATCTCATGTTTCCAGGACACTGGGGGAAATCCTAAGTCTGTAAAAGTTCTAGGAATCTTCATTATTCAAGCAGGATCGGCAGGTTTTTTCCAGACACTGTCTGAAAGACCCTCTGCCAGTATGAGTAAACTGTGGAACTAGCTTCATTCAGAAGATGAGCTGCTGAGTCAATGCCACTTGCATATTAACCTGTGGATACAGAGTGTCATAGTTGGTGAAAGCTGGCATTCTGTCCACTAAGCCATCCCCTGCAGCAGGATGAATGAACCTTTACAGTCGTAACTCTAGCGTCTCTATTGCAACACTTTTAATGATAGACACTGTAATATAAAACAGGATAAATAGGCAATTCAGTAGAGTAATTTGGAGGATTCATACTTACTCGTCATAAAATAAAGGTGACCAACCAACTTCTTTTCACGACTTCTCCCATCATATCATCAACTTTTGGGTACACTCCCATCAAACATCACCATAGGTTCTCAATAGAGTTTTCCTTCTGGTAGATTTCCTCTTCCTTAGAGTAGAATGCCAGGACACTGAGAAATTCCCAGGGGTGGGGCCTGGAAATCGTCTGTTCCACCATCCACAGCTCATGCAACTCGGGAGTGGAACTTACTCCCTTACAGCCCTGGGTGCTTCCCAAGTGGATGCCAGCACATTTCATGGTTTCACGAATGCTATTGTTCTTTGCATATCCTATTTCTTATTTTTCATCTTGCCCCTTTGGCCTCTGATTCTCCACTTAGAAGTTCTTCCTGCCCTCCTAAGTGTGTCATTTGTCTCCATTTTATCATAGGCCTTACTAGAGTAAGAATCCCAGAATTTAAATTCCAAGTCTGCCACTCGCTAATTGTGTAACCTTGGTCAAATCATCCTGTTTCTGAGCCTCAGTCTTTTTGATGTGAAGAGTAATAATCTCTAACATAGTATTGTTAAGCCAGCCAATCTAGGCAAAGAACATGGCACAGTGCCTAGCATATTGCAAATACTCAATAAATGGTATATGCTAATATGTTATATGTTAGTCCTTAGGCCATTGCACCTGAATTTAAACAAAAATTTAGAAATAATAAACCAGTTGATTATTAACCTACATCTTCGATGGAACTAAAGGAATATACTTTGGGACACTTTTCTACTAACATAGTATCAAAGTTGACTGGTCATCATAAACATAAATAAATAAATAAAGGACATGACTTACAGATAAGAGACCAACGTCATAAAAGCTTTATTTATTTATTTTAAATATTTTATTTATTTATTTGACAGAGATAGAGATAGCCAACAAGAGAAGGAACACAGGCAGGGGGAGTGGCAGAGGAAGAAGCAGGCTCCCAGCGGAGGAGCCCGATTCGGGGCTCGATCCCAGAATGCTGGGATCATGCCCTGAGCCGAAGGCAGACGCTTAACGACTGAGCCACCCAGGCACCCCAGAAAGCTTTATTTTACCTTAAGATTTGTGGCTTCTCAGGATGACACCTGCTTTTGCTCATAGCTGTGTATTCTGTTGTCCCTGGATGAGTCCCTGGTTGCCTCTCTCTCTTTTGAAGCAATCTGACTTTGTGAGGGGTAGGGAAGGGAGAGGTACTTAGGTGAAGGGTTTGTTCTCACAGCCCTTTTCTCACTGCCTCATTCTCCCTCTCCCTCTCTCTACCTCCTCCCCCTCCCCCAGTGTAGCCCCCACAATCCATCCCCAGAGCCTCCCCAATCCACAACAAATAGGCTTCATCCGTGTATGAGAAGGTGCTTACCTGTTGATTATTCTCCTAACTATCCCTACCGTAAAAACCTGGCAAACATGCACAATAAGCCAGCCAGAGCCAACGGCAGTTAACAGTTTGATGCTGGGCCTTCCACTAGTTTATAATTACATGTAAATAGACATATATACACATTTCTTTTCACCCTGCACGGACTCTTTGCGTTTTATGGCTCCACACTGTGTACCTTTCCTCATAAAATGCATTCTTCTAAAGCGTGGTTTCTACTGACTTCGTAGTATTCTGTGCTGTAGATATAATTTATTTATTCAGTTCTTGATGGTTGGACATTTAGGTTGTTCCCAGTTTTTAACTATTATAAACATTGCAGTAAACAACTGTGGACATCTTTGTAAACACCCATGATTATTTACACAAGGAACCCATAATATTTATTAGATTGGTCTTTAGTTCTTTATTTGCTGATGAAAGATTACTTATATTCTCAGAAACAAAACTGATATTTAAAGCTTTGTGCTTAACACATGTCGGGCTCCCTGCTTGTCAGTCTGCTTCTCCCTCGGCCCCTCCCCCCACTTGTTCTCTCTCCCTCTCTCTCTCTGTCTCTCAAATAAATAAAATCTTAAGAAAAAAAAAAAAAGACTCTCTTTCCCCCTCCCTCTGGTCCTCCCTCCTCCCTCGGAATGAATAAAATCTTTAAAAAAATGTAAAAAGTAAGGAGGATCTGGGTGTAAATTGAGTGTTAATCTTAAAAATCACATTTAATTCTCTAGGCTGCATTTTCCACTATTGTAAAAAGGTACAGGCTGCTGTAAGAATTAAGAACCTAGCACCTAACTGGTATGAAATAAACGTAGTTTCCCTTCCCTTCAGTCTGACATCGTATTGTGACCCTCTGACTAAAATTACAATATGTTTTAAATGAAAATATATGAAAATTTGTCATCTAGCACCAAAAGGCTTATTCAAGTTGCCAATAATTGGGTATGTAGACTGTAAAATGTGTGTACGAACTTGTACATTTTCCCTTGATCCGTGTTAACCTCAAATAAGCAAAAACATCCCCCCCCCAAATTGAGCACCTAAGAAGCATCCCAGAGCTTTATTTCTTTTCCTTAACTTGTTATATATATATATTTTTTCCTTTACTTGTTATGATTGCATGGACTTGTGAAAAAGGGGTTCCAATCTTTTTGTCACCAAGTGTTTTTACTTGATATCATTATGTGGGAAGCAGAGACTGATTTTTTTCTTTGGAGTGTCTTCTCTTTGCACATATATCTACTTCCTTTCTTAAGTAGAGCAAGTGTTCAACAGCAGTATCCAAGAGAACTTCAGTAAAGAGCAATTAGATCAAAGATCTCTCTTTTTATGGGGAAATATAGATTTCCTTTGAAATATATTTTAAATTGTTTAATGATATGTTAATTATGGCTAATTCTACTTGGTTGCATATGTGTGTATCACAGGGAGGAAGAGCCCTTTCAAGATTATGTCTCTAGCCATTGGTATTATCTTTGCGATGTTTTTATGGCTAGGTCTTTAAAATTTTACATGACAAAATATTAAAAATGCACATAAAAGTGAGCCAAAGAATAATGTCACCACCTATACACACCTACCAGCCAGATTTGTCAAATCTGAATATCATTATAGATGTTTTTAATTTCTACATGCTGATATCTCTGCAAACTTGTTTTGTTCTGATTAACATTGAGTTTTAGAGATTTGTTTACGTAGACCCACGTAGCACTAGCTGTGTGATACTCCGCTGACTGAGTGTCCATGTTCTGTTGATAGATGCACATGTCATTTCTCATTTACTGCTATTATAAGCGGTGCTGTAGTGTGAGTGATATTTCACCAGATATTAATTTTGCCACTACTTATAGTAGGCCCTACATCAGGTGCTGGAAAACAAAGATCTGTAAAATATAGTCCCAGCTCTTGAGGAGTTCAGAGTCTAACAGAGAAGAAGATGAGGTACAAACCAATTAGTGTAACATGGTTCACTAATAGTGTTAGAGGTGCGTGTGTGTGTTTGGCTATCTATCCATCATCTAGAAAAAGGGAAATTGAAAGAGAGACAGAGAGACAGAAACCAAGAAGGACGAAGACAGACAAAGAGAAACAGAGACAGAGACCAAGAGAGAGGGAGACTGAGACCAAGAGAGAGATAGAGAGAGAGACCAAGAAGGATGGAGACACACCCAGGGGGAGAGAGAGAGGCAGACAGAGACGGAGACCAAGAGAGACAGAGAGCGAGCACCACGGAGGAGGGATGACCATGTCATTGCCTCTGAAGATGAAATGGCAGAGCTGGGTCCCAACCCACAGAAGGAGCAGAGAGTCACTGGGCAGAATCCAAGGGAAGGGGACTTCCAGCAGCTTCTAGCTGTAAAACACTACGCGTGTATCAAAGAAAATATTAGACACCTGTCAAAGTGATTGATGCCGTCTGTGGGTGGAGAATGATGAAGCTGAATCTTTAGGAAAGGCCAGACAGCAGAAGAAATGAAGAGATTTGGATTTTATCCTGCAGGCCAGGGGCAACTTTTAAATAGTTTACAAGCATTGGAATAACATATCATGTTTAAATTCTAGAAGGGCTACTCTGGCAGCCTCTGGGCAGGGATGAAGCTGGAAGCAGGCCTGACATGGCACTAAATACAGGGGGAGCTGAAAGTGAGATGGAGAAACAGAAAGTAGACTGGAAAGACTTTCTGGCTTTGCATCCTGGGTGTGTGGTGTGAGCACGGACAAGGAAGAGCTCATAGAAAGGAAGCAGGTGTGGGAGGAGTCGAAGATGGGTGGGTACAAATTCTGAAGTGTAACAAAATAATAAAAGAGGAGAAGCGGAATGGAAAAACAGGACCTACATGATACCTGTGATGGGTATGGAATAGTGAGAATTACAGGGACAGCATCGAGGGGACAACGTTGAAGTGACTCCCACGGCACTGCGACCTCCAGCAGCCAGGACCGTGTCTTATTTAGCTGTGTATTTTAGTAAGAACGTGGCACTGGGGACTAGAACACTCACTGCTGAATGAGTATGCGTCCTTCCTCGGAACACAGGTGCTTACCTTGGTTTCAAGCTTCTTTCCTAGAAGTTGAGGAGAGCCTTTATAGAAGCAGATGATCTCTTTCACGTCCATTCAGCCTTAGACTCTCCTCCATACCTTGTTTGGGGCTGTTCCACTTCATGAAGGTTTAATATAGCATTGCGTCAACATCATTGACTCAGAGCTTGCACCTGCAGGGTTCGGAGGGAAGGCAGGGAGGCGGCAGAGAAACACCGAAGAAACGATGACTGTCTTCAGAGAAAGAACAAGAAAATAGCCTAGCTCTCCTTTCTAGTGTGGGTAAGAAGGTGAGCCATCCTTTGGTGAAGTCATCATGCCTGCGGTGAACTCACAGAGTGCGGTGCTGTGGGATGTCTCTCCCAAACGTGTGTTGACTGGCAGGAAGTGAAATGATTTCCTTAGATCTGTAGCCAGTCATTATTAGTTGTGGCTTTGCAATAACATCCCCTCATCTCATGAAACTCCAGGAAAATTGAAAATTAAAAAAAAAAAATCCAGGGATCAAAATGTCCCATATCAACACTTGTGTAATAGTCTGCACAGAGGCGGTGTTTGAAATGCGCGGTGGAGACTCTGACTGTGCACCTGGCTACCTGCTTTAGGTGTGGCTCTGGCTGTGAAGGGGAGCGACGAGAAGTAAGGAACCAGTGTGTCGGTACAGATCTCCTCGGGCAGCTTTCTATGAAAGTCCTTTCTTTTTACCCCTTCATGTAGTCAGAGAAAGGGTTCTGGCTCTTCATCTTACGCCTAAGTGCATTTCCCCCAAATGGATTCCTGATTTGGCTAATTAATAATTGCTTATTTTAGAATGACTTACCTTTGTTACAAAACCCGAGGATTAATGAGTACTCTGCATGAATGTGGGCTTTATGACTGTGGTTGGAAAAAATTCAAATAAGTCATAGTTCTTCTCTGAGTGTAGATTGCAGGCAATTCAATCTTAGTAGCCTAATATGTGCCCTTTAAATTGAGATAGTGATCAATATCAGGGATCAGATATTTCACTGCAAAAAAAGGCAGGTGCATTTCAGTAATCTTTCTATTGAGTTTCTATTGTGTTTCATAATTCGCACTTACGCTTATTTTTAAAATAACCAGGATGATTCCTTTTCTTTAGAAAATACACACACATACATGCACACACATACATGCACACACACACACACACAACAAAGGATATATTATTTTTTAAAAAAGACTTTACTTTTTTATTTGACAGAGAGGGAGAGAGAGAGAGGGAGGGAAGGAGAGAGAGCACAAGCAAGGGAGAGGCAGACTCCCCACTGAGCAGGGATCCCGACACGGCTGGATCCCAGGACCCTGGGATCATGACCTGAGCCGAAGGCAGACGTTTAACTGACTGAGCCACCCAGGTGCCCCGAAAGGATACATTATAATATACATTCTTCTCAGGGTAGTTGGTCAGGATATGTGTGATAAAATAACGTGGCATACCACGTCAGAATGATTGAGAATTGCTTCTGGTATACTAACAGTTCTTTTAGGTCACTAAGATATCACCCCAAATTTACTTTATTTGAATAAAAAACTATTTGAAGGAGTTTCCCCTTCTATGATAAATTTTCCGACTTTTTAGTGGAAGCTCTGTGAAGGAGTACTGGATGGCTTGGAAAGAACTCAGAAAATGGCATTAGTTTACCATGAGGACTAGATTAGATAGTAAACTGGAGTAAATTTCTTCAAATACAAGTAAATACATTTACGAACTTGTTTTGAATATAAGCTTGTGAACAGACATTATCTCAATTCCCAAAATACTGCATGTAGGAATTTATCCTGAAGAGAATTGTAGGGGCACCTGGGTGGTTCAGTTGGTTAAGTATCTGACTTGGGCTCACGTCATGATCCCAGGGTTCTGGGATTGGAGCCCCCACATCAGGCTTCCTGCTCAGTGGGGTGTCTGCTTCTCCCTCTCCCTTTCCCTCTGTCCCTCTCCCCACTCATGTGCACACACTCTCTCTCTCAAATAAATAAATAAATAAAATCTTTAGGAAAAAAAGAATTGCAAGGAGGTTTACAGAGACGATATTCAAAGATATCCATCACTGATTCTTTGCAAAAAGGTGGGAACAGCCTGAACACCCAGCAACATGGGGACATTTACTGTGAACAATGGTGTAGTTCTAAAACGGAATTCTTATGGCCAGTTGTGTTTGAAAATAGTCATATTAGGTTGCGTCTCTGTTGGATATCCAAATAGGAACACACACACACACACACACACACACACACACACACAGACAAAGAGAAAAACAAAGAGGGAAGAAAAAATACAACTTGAGAGGAGTAGTTACTTCTGGCTAATGGGTAATAGATGATAGATAAATGTTGATTCCTTCTTCATCTTCCTCTGAATTCTCCAAGTAAATTCTCAAGAGATATTGATTTTATAATTATGAAACGAGACAAAAAATATTAAGATGACTCATTCCCTGTTCCTGGCAAGATTTGCCTGCTGTCCATTTGTCTTCTGAGGTTGTTGACCTTTTACTACGGAGGAGGAGCGAAGGAGCGTGGGAGAGGTTTACTAAACGGAGATGGCTCAGCTCCTACCAGGCGCTACATATACTAATTATTATTTTTATTTTAAGATTTTTTAAATTTATTTATGTGACAGAGAGACAGCCAGCGAGAGAGGGAACACAGCAGGGGGAATGGGAGAGGAAGAAGCAGGCTCATAACGGAGGAGCCCGATGTGGGACTCGATCCTGGAACGCCGGGATCACGCCCTGAGCCGAAGGCCGAAGGCAGACGCTCAACAACTGCGCCACCCAGGCGCCCCTACATATACTAATTAAATGGCTTTTCTTGGGAGAAAAGAAGGAATGAAAAGAGATGTGACTGGATGAATTGTATGGGGTGTAAATTACATCTCAGTAAAACCTATTTTAAAAAGAAAGATGGGAAACAGGAAGACCTAGGGATGCCAAAACTGAGGGTAATTGTGGCTTTTGAGTTCATTTTGAAAAATAGAAAGTAGTCCTCTAGATTTCAGTTAGCACCAAGAGGACGGAGTGGGACAAGAATATGAGAGAAAGAGATAGGAAAGGGAAATTTCTCCCTGCTCTCCTTTGAGTTCCTGGCCTCCACCTTTGCCGGTTTATCTGGAACATTCCTTGTTGCTGAAGCTCTTCTTGCCTCACGCCCCAGGGGCTGCACATGTGTCCTTAATGCCTCCTTCTGCTACAGTCAGCTGAGGGCAAATCCAGATTTGAATTGTGGCAAGCTTTGTAAGAAATAGGAGCACATTCATTTTTTTTTTTGTCCTTACGTAAATATTTTAAACATTAGGAAAACCTATTTAATTTCAAATTTGTCTGATTTATCTCCAGCGCTAGCCAGTTCTTGATGTCTCTTAAAAAGCATGTACAGAGATATTAGCAAGTTTTTTTTCTATAACATTAAATAATTAACACATTCTCATTTCTGAGTGTGAGATTTTTTTAATGTAGTGATTATCAAACAGATTTAAAATAATCTTTGAATAGAGAGTTTTCGGGATAGGCATTTTGTTTTTTTTTATTTATTTAAATATTAGTGTTCCTAATATTTATTTTATTACTTTTTTTAAGATTTTATTTTTAAGTCATCTCACCCAACAAATATAACCCAACGTGGGGCTTGAACTTACAACCTCAAGATCAAGAGTCACGAGTTCCACCATCTGAACCAGCCACGTTCCCTAATATTCATAATATTTATCTTAATACTAATAATGACAAATATTTATTAAGCATTTCTGAAACATTATGTTATTTAAATCTCACAGCATCCCTAGGAGGTCAGTAAGGTTACTATCCTTATATAATAGATGCATACAGTTAAGGCTGAAAGTGAATTGATTTGTCCGTGGTCATATAATGAAGGGCTGAACGAGGACTGCGAACCATATCTTACTCTAGAGCCTCCAATCTTGATTTTTCGTTCTGCTTTTGGCTCTTCCTGCCATGATTTTGGGAAGTGGGATGTGCTTTTATCTTGCTTATCGCTTTATCTTACGTGCAAGTGTTATAATGATTGAAAAATCAGGCATCAAGCAGAAGTTTGTTTCTCCAGAAGTTATGTTGGTCACACTCCACATTTTATTAGTAACACTTTTTAATAAACCAAAGGAACATGTTTAAGGAAGACAAAAAACTAGCATGAGTTTAAATTTGCAAAGCTTGCAGAGTTGTGACTACCGTTCTCTAACTCTGCCAGTAAACAGCATTTCACATTGATGTATTCAGATAACACAAGAACTTGGCATTGTCCTCAGCTGAGTAGGGTATCACTCTGTCTTTATTCTAGTTCTGCTTGTCTAAAACACAGCCTACCATGTATGTCCTTCTCATAGTGTGTGGCCGTGACGAAGCTCATCCTGTCACACAGTGATGCTGACATTCTTGAGGAATTAATAATCTGTTTTAAAAAAGGCAAAATTATGCCTTCATCTTCATTGTTTTTGGTCATAGACCCATAGTTGTTTCTAGCAAAATACGTGTTTCAGTTGGAAAAACTGAAGCTTCTGGGACATTTTTTAATATGACTTTGATGGCCAACGATTTAATTTATAAATCAAATCAAGATTTTTTTTTAGCCTTTTGTTTATTTTTACATATTCATTAACTATTTTCTTATCATCAGATGTGTCTTATCAGGGATTCTGGTCTATAAACTCTAGATGGAAACTAGTTGGTACTCTGCTAACCCTGGAATAATTACATAAAGGAAAGAAAGCTCCCCCCAAACCCTCAAAAAGACAAAAAGATAATGATTCATTAATTATGACACTGGTTTCCCGGAATTAGCTGGCCATAGTCACATAACAGGTAAAATTGGGGCGATTTTAGTTCATTTAAATGTGATCCCTTCAGCCCAATTTGTTTTTTACCTTACAGTAATAGCTAGAGGTATTCATAAATTAAATTGAATTGCTGAAATTGCCAAAAGGAGACTAACAATGACATTTACTTGTGAAAATTAATTATACCTTGGTTTTTTGGGTTTTTTTTTTTTTTTTGGAAAAAGAAGCGGTTTGAAGTGACTGATACAAAAAGATGGACATTTTCGTTACATAGAAAGAAGGTCACTTACAGTAACTTAATGTTAGTAAAACTGTGTATGATGCAAGATTCATACTGTGTTTGAGATCTTAATTAGAAAACTGAGAAGCCAAAGGCAATTGTCATTCATCAAATGCTACTATACGCCAATCACCATGCTCTATGTCTTCCTCTATTTACTTTTACAGCAAACCTAGGCCAAGGGGTAGGAAGTGTTATTGTGTTTATTTTTGTAAATGTGGGATATAATCTTATGATTAGTGTAAGATCACATGATTTATAGTTGTCAAGTTGGAGATCTGTTTGCCTCCAGAGTCCAAGTTCTTTCCAGTGAGTCAGATTGCAAGCTTGTACAGACCAAATAGCAAAGCTGCCTACCCTACGGGGGAACTCCTAATTCCCAATGTAGAGTTGTCCATATCATTGTTTTCCCACGTGAAGAATTACTCAGACCTTACTCAGTCCTGTCGTGCCACACAGAGCAGAATAAAACTGGTACACATCCATGCTTCCCCCTGGGATTTGGGATTTGGAACTCCTGGAATTTCTGTTCACTTCTCTTCGCTCCTTTATCCTTGCTCCTGCGGCCAGGTCAGACACCCCAAGACCTGCAGAGGCACTTAGGGCTGTCTCGAACCTTCTTGGTCCTTCTCTGTAGCCCTGCAGTGCCAGCCAAGCCAATTAAATTATAAGGCACAAATGAGAGGAACTACTCAGGGTTCACTGTCCTCTTGGAGGCTCTTTCTTCTTCACTAGCAAGAAAAGAGAAACTTATCTCACAAAGAATACTTCAGATTCATTGGTCAGAATTCTAAGAATTTATCTGTTATCTGAAGATGTCCAATATGCGATTACTGAACTGGATTCAATTGCCTTCTCATATTAACTCCTCTTCACCAAGTACAAATATACAGGACAGAAGCCTTGATGATTCTCCTATTTTCCTATAGGACTCTTTTCCTTTTGTCTTTCTCCCAATTAGATTAATGTGCCACCTCTAAGGATTGGCACATCAAGTTGGTCTAAAGCTACACTCTACCTCCCTCCCTTTCTCAACCCCACACCTTTGTTGAGCACCTGGTAGTGTCGGGAACTGTGTTAAGTGCTGGTTGTACAATGAGACTTAGTTTTGACCCTCATGGAGCTTATGGTCTAAACAGCTATTAAGTAGCAGCATGCAAATGTAATGGCAGAATTTGAAAATTGGTGAGGAAGTGCAGGGCCACAGATGCATATAGAGAGAGGGACTTGACCTCCTATCAGGATTGGTGGGGCCCCAGAAGACCCCCCAGAGGAAGTGGTGGTTTGGCTGCCATATGCTTTTCAAGGGTTTGTAAATAATCGGCAAGAAAGACCTTTGCAGTTTTCTTTCCCTTTACGACTTTTAACGAGACACCTTGCATGTATCTGGTATATTTTTATGACAGTGCATTTCAGTTTTACAAGTCTGTTCCACACAGTGCATTCGAGTTCCCTGAAGACAGGGGCTCCGCCAGTAATCCTTGAACTTGCAAATGTCAGCGGACTGCCTCCTGACACTCCTGTGAGACCTCGTGGGGAGGGGTCGTGATGGCAGGACACGAACTCTACGAGGAAGTCGAAGCTTTCTCAAACCTACTTTTGTGGATTGTGTTCACTTTTTAAAAATATGCATTGGCCTTTTTGGGTATTTAGTGTTATTTTGTTTGTTTTTAATGAGCATTTTTTTTTAAACATAAAAACTATTCCTGTGATTTCCCTGCTTTCATCTCAGGCCTCTTCAGAGTTCCATGCTCTGCATATTTTTGGTGTTTCCAAATGAATATGAGTGTGTTGCCCTTATTTTTTGTTTGGTTATTAGATTGCAAAGCATGTTATAAACAACTAGCAATCCTCCCAAAACAAAGCTGTAGGCAAGGTAACAGCCACGCATTAAATCCCTGAGAGAACAGAGAACTTTCTTCACTCTCTCAGAGTGCCCCTTCTTTCCTGACTTTGGCTTGTACTCTGAGCTCATCTATGGAGGTGGACTCAGTGAGGTTTGGCCTTAATCATTGTTTAATAATATTGTTTTTATGCTTTATGGAGGACCGAAATTAGAAATAACACCATTCAGTTCGTTGATAGGTGTGACAGAACAATCTTCTTGTTACTATTTGTTCCAACGGTTGTTATGTGATTATATGTTCAAGGCCACTCCTTATTTGTGGGGGTGAGGTCTCAAGTGAAGAGTGAGTTCATTCATTATATTTATCACAGTCTTTCCAATCTGCTGGGAAGTGGTACGATCTTTAGACCAGAAAGATGGATGGGTGGGGAGGTCTGTGCCAACTGGTAGAGATAGATCCTTCTATTGGCTTTTGAAGGAAATGAATCAGAGTGCTCAATGGTCTGCTTTTGTCAGTGGGAAGGAAGATACCAAAGCAGAGACTGGTAGTGGGTACAAAAGGCACCCAGGTGCGTTGTGGTAGGTATGTGCTAGCCCTCTGGGTTAGGCTATAGTTTGATTGCAGTCAGACTTAGAATATTGCAGAAGCAATGTTTTCACTATAAGCTTGACAGCTTCCCAGTACAAACTTTTTCTTTTCTCATGAGATTAATGGTGATATTAACAGATATGATTTTTTTTATTATATTATGATAGGTGGTAGCATTTGGAACATCTGCATAACTCAGTGAAGAGATGTTTTCCAAATAAGCAATGCATGATGTCACCAAATCCATTCAAAATGCAAGATAGACCAATATTGGACTTTAATATTACAGAATATGGACAGCTCATTGAAATGGCTTCAAATTCCACATTGCAGCTAATCTTTGAGAAATTATTGCTTGTCAAGTTTTTGTGTAGATACAGAGAAAGATAACCACAATTATCTTTAAAGGCTGTTACAACACTTCTTCCTTTTCCAACTACATATGTGTATGCTGCTGGGTGCAGAAGCAGAGATGAGAATCCAACTATCTTCTACTGGCTGAACATTAAAAGATTATCAAAATTATAAAACAGTGCCTCTCTTCCTACTAATTTTTTTGTTTTGTTATTTTAATTTTTTGTATAGTTATTTTAATTAAATTGTTTTTATTTTAACATGTAATAGGTTTTTAATTTTTTTTCCAAAGAATTAAATAGATATTTAAACAATCTATCAGTTTTTATTGTTTATATGATAAAATCAGGGGATATAAGTTGCATAAGCAAAGCTGTTTTGGGTCTTCAATAATTTTTAAGAACGTAAAGTAGTCTTGAAACCAAAACGTTTCTTAAATGACCTATTTGCATAGTAACACTCTTTTTCATTCATGTCTCTACTCAAATGGCATATGTTTAGAGAGGCCTATCTAAAAATAGCAGCCTTTTATTTTTCTTTCTGGCACTTACCATTATCAGACATTGTATTATGTATCTATTCTTTTTATTAGCTATCTTCTCAATGAAAATGTAGGCTCTGTTAAGAAAGAGATTGTTGTCTGTTTGGCCCATTACCTTATTTCCTTCACATAGTGACTATTCAGCGAAGAGTTGGAATAATGAAAATATTTCCTATGTGGATATTTTCCCTGCAGTGCTAAAGCTTTAGAGATTCCATGTGGAATTCTTTTTAATTATGCCTCACACTTTGGCTATTATTTTTGAGTCTCTCATGGGTTTTCATACCACCCGACACATCCTGTGAGCTTTCACATGGTGTTCCCCAGCACCCTCTCCCCACAACACATTCATATAGGTTTCAGGTTCCATATTTCCTGCCAAGAACAGCTGTCACCATGGCTGGACACAGTCTCTTCACTACACACCCCATCCTAGGTGTGCTGGAGCCCTCAGGTAGAACTGCATGAAGTCCTATTGCAAAATGGGAAAGAACGCCCCTTCGTGGTATTCTCTCTTAGAGGAGCATAAAACATGCTCTAGAATTTTTAAGGCAAGAGCCCTTGGCGTTGTTTATTTGTGACTTCTCCCTCTCCAGTGACCCTGAATGGACCCCGGGGGGGAATGTGGACCCCAATCTGAGTTAAGAACACTCACATCTATTTAGACTCTCTCTCCCCTAACAATAAATACTATGCTGGTGTAAGCTTGTCACATACACCTGACTTCCTTCTTTAGAGCAGGACCTCAACCTTGGCTACACGTTTGAATCAGTTGAGGAACTTCAAAATACCGGTGCCTAATGTCCCACCCACAGAAGTTCCGAATTAGTTGATCTGGGATGCAGCCTAATCAGTGAGAGTATTCAAGCTTCCCCAATGATTCTAATGTGCAGACCTAGGTGTTGTCCCTCAGAGACTCCTCAGTCCTCCCCACAGGGACTTCTGTCATGCCCGTCCCTCCAGATCATGGCATACACCCCGCTGTAATTTTTTCCAAGAATTGAATGTCCCGTAAAACTACACTCTTTCTGATTTTTTCAATGGAGGAATAAGTCTCTCGTAAATTCAGGATGTGTCTGAACTGGAATGTGATCAATTGAATGAGAATCAGCCTTTCTCCTCTCCTAAGTGCACAGTGGGAAATAAAATATCTTCTCTATCGTTTGGTGGTTGTACTTAGACTCCTGCTCCGTCTCCAGTTGTTGCCTTCAGTTTGCTTCCTAGACTGACAATCTCAAACTCTTTTCAGTTTCCTTAAACCTATGAAGTTACTTGGAAGTCCATATTTATTTGAAGAGTTGGGTTCCATTGTTTAGAACAGCTTTTCTTACCCTTTTCCTTACACATTTCAAGGCCCCCCAGAATCATCAGAAACAAGCCTTCACCACCACAAGCGGGTTAGTTGTGCCGTCTCTGATTGATACCCCACCTCATCCTACACATTTCTACATCACAGGGCCATATTCTGTTATAGTTGTCTGACTCTCTTGTTTGATCATGAACTCCCAAAAACAGACCATGTATTTTTCTTAATTTTTGGCACTATCCATACCCAGACAGAGCATAATGCATAATAAACCATCAGTAAGTGTCTGTTAGAGGGAAGCACCCTTTAGTGCTGCCAAGTTTACCCTTTGTGGTTTTTCTCTCCCCTCTCTCAAGCCTCATTTCTCAACTAAAAGATGAGGATTAAGGGTAACAAGTAGGGGGATGTGAAAAAAATTTTATGATATTATCTAAAATAAAGAATAGTTTCTTGAAAAAAAAAATAAGTGCCTGTTAAGCAGATGAATGGACAGATGGATAAGTGTATTATATTCTGGGAAAAGTTAGTGAATATTTTATGAAATATTTATATTTGAAGTGTTCTTAGGGGGTCAATATCTGTAACTTTTACTTTACATGTGATGTCCAGTCGCGTGATTTATCTTGGATCGTACTCCTAGTTGTTGTGTACCTAGTCCTAGAACTAAGAAGTCCTAACTTTAATTCAGTGCCCTTGCTGTTTAGAATTTTCTGTAGGTTTTTTATTGTAGGTTGTGTTGCTTGGCTTCGATTTTGATTGATTAAGAATGGTTTAGGGGCTGCTATGTGAGAAAGCACTTTCCTGAGTGTAAGTCAGATATTTGGGGGGAGTACTTAAATTCCTAAGCTGTTCAATTACCACAGCTCATGCTCTGCTCTAATGGTTGAAACCATGGCCATTGACATCCCATGGTAAATGCTCAGATAGTCCCTTTGAAATACATGAGATCATTAATACATCACAGCATATGGTTATATGAATTGCATAGTACTTGCACTTAACCTAGATCAATTTTTAAAGTAACAGTAAGAGTGAAAAACAAGAATGAGAAATAGTATTTTAAATAATGCAGGCCATGTTACTTGACATTCTATTTAATTAGGTATGCCCAAGAGTGAACATAAAATAGAAATATGAATATGCTCTACCTTCAGACAGTCTCAGTTCCTACATGTCTCTTAGAACTCGCACATCATGCTGCATTGTGTGTGAGTCTGGAGATGAAAGATATGATTTATTTTTCATTCAGCATGGCCCCTAACCCTGAGCCAGCTACCACCTCTGGTGTCAACCAGTGAAACTGATCTGATCAAGTAACGGAGAGAAAACCAGCCATGTTGGATTCCCTGAGAGGCAGTAGGTTGTTCTCCAGCATGGTACCTTCAAGAGCGATTTTCACAGACTTTAAAACTTATTACCCCATCAGGCAGGATTTTTCTATTTCTATATGCATGGGGAAAAAGGTATGTCTGCATATTTTATGATATATATATATATATATATATATATATATATATATATATATAGTATATCGGATATGCTGTATATATTATATTATTGATAAAAAGAACATTTTATAAAGAAATTATTTGTATGACTTTCTGATCAATAATGATGAATTGTACACACGTTGAGATATACCCCATCCTATCTGCAACAAATTCAGACATCAGAGCAAAACATCGTTAAAATTAATAAACATAGTTGTTCTAGAAAACAAGAAAGAGAGAGCTCTGTAGACTGGAGTAAGGATATTTCCTTAAAAGAAAAAAGCAATGGGGGAGCAAATAAAGTTCAGAACAGTCTGAGCTGTGAAGTTGGTCCATAGGCAGGAAAGGGTTGGGACCCAGGTAAATGCTTGGAAAAAGGTGCTGGCATCTTTATGCCCACACAAGTTGTGTACATAGCTCAGGGCCACATCTGTACAACTTGTGTAAAATTGGGTGCTGGCAAAGATGCTACTTCTTTCTACCCTCGGCTGAGCGAAGGACAGCAGTATCTCCTGCCATTTCACTTGGGGCTCCTGCAGCACAGCTTGTACAGTTATGGGAGTCTGGAGCTGAGCCTTAGCAGGAGCAAATCTGGAAATGGAACTGTGAGGAGTGCAGCCCTTAGTGCCAGGATTGCACAGGAGCCAGACTGCCAGTGGAGCCTATGCAGAGGCCACCACAAACTTGCTGTAAGAGATCAGGATGCCCTCCGAGGAGATACCCTGTGGAAAATGACTACACAAACACTTCACAAAGACAATAAAGGACAAACAACAAGCTTGGTAAACAGAAAAGCTGACAGTGAGGAAGATAGACATACTAGTACAATCAGAAAAGGACTTCAAAATAAGCACCTTTGATGCCATTAGCAAGATAAGAGATTACAGCCAAGAGAGAAGAATGAAAGTTTAAAAACAAAAATATGGGGTTATGCCACAAGAACGGATAATTATGAAAAATAAGTAATTAGAAACATTGGCCATAAAAATATAGGTATTGAAATTAAAAAATAAAATTTTAAAAGCAAACTGAATAGCAGTGAGCACAGCAGAAAAATAAACCCACTGGAGTAATAAAATGAACTTATCTCAGAATTCAACACAAAGATATAAAGAGCTAGAAAATATGGCTTGAAATATGGACGATGATTTAAGAAACTCCTCCAGGAGAGGATGGTAGGTATATTGTAGATAGTACCTTAAAGGAGTATCACTGATAATTTTATGAAACTAAAGAGAGATAGGAGTTTGAAAAAATTCACTTGATGAGAAATATTAAAGCAAAATAATTATATTAGACACATGATATATACTAACATTTACAAAGGTAAAAGAAAGTATCTGCAAAAGAACAAGAATCAGAGTGAAGACTGATTACTTATCAATGGTTTTGGATGCCAGAGGACAATGGAATAATGTCTTCAAAAATTGGAGGAAAAAAAATTTAATTTAGAAGTTCATATGTAGCCAAACTATCACTCAGAAGTGATGGTACAACAAAGAAATTTCCAGATATATAAGGACTCAGGAAGTTTATCTCCTTTAGAATGAGTCCCTAAAACAATAGAGTAGAAGGCAAGATGTAAAAGTGAGCTCTCCCCCAAAAATATATGTCTGTCTGAGTGCAGACTATAAAATAACATTAATCATTCAATTCATCATGGTTGATAAGTTGGAAATAAAATTTTCAATCAACAATACTATAGGAACTGTGTGAAGAAAGATTGTGGAGCGTGAGTAAAAGTGTGGGACAAAGAAAACCACATCAGTTCAAATCTTCAGAGTGTCTGGCTCTTCTTTGAAACTCATTAAAGCTGTTGAACACTGTCCCACCCTGGCTCAGAGCTTTCCCCTCGGGGACAGACAGGCTGTGAGAACAGAGAGCAGTGTAGCTCTTTCTAAAGCAAATGACTTTATTTGGAGAGATTGGAAGGAAGTTCAAACCTAAAGGCACTTTTAAAAATAATGGAGATTTCGGGCTAGACAACTAAGAGGAGGTTTGAGAGCAACATGCTAAACCACAGATCAGCTATATGTTTAACAGAGAGAAACAAGGAAAAATAGAGCTAAGAAAATACCTCCTTGGGAGTGGAACAAAAGACTGGGCTCAAAGACTATCCCTGTAAAGCAGCTTACATCTGATTCAGCCTGCAGAGCAATTCATTCCCCAAGGTACTGTTGAAACAATAGAGCAATCAATTGACAATTAGTGGAAACTAAAAGCTGGGTATGATACCAATAGAGAAGACTGACTAAAATAAATGTAGTCTGCACTAGTAGACACCAAAATTTTCATGGAAAGATGTTGTCATTAGGAGCAAATTTAGGGCAGGTGGGGGGGGAAGGGGATGGAAAAAAGGAGAGATGGCACAAAAAGTAACAGAAAAATTTTAATTGCATGTAACCATGAGATTGTGGAACATTTTGTAATAAAAAATTATATAAATAAATTTATGCCACTAAATTTTAAAAACTAGATAATATTTTTAAAAAATATTTTAAAAAGATTTTAAAGTATTTTAAAAATATAAAAATATATAAAATATAAAATATTTTAAAAATAATATTTAAAAAAAACTAGATAATATTCCTAAGGGGAAAAAAAATGACCAAAACTAACCCAAGAAGTAGGAAATCTGATTAAGATATTACATATAAAATAAATCAAAATGGTGGGGTTCTTCATATTTAAAAAATATAAGTAATAAATGGTTTTGAGATAATTTCTATTAATTCTTTAATAAATAATGGTGTCTTATACAAACTGATTTGTGGGAAGAGAAGAAAGGGAGAGAAGGGGGAGAGGAAATTTAAAAACCCAGAAACACATACATATGTATGTATGAAATAAGGTGTTGTCATTAAATATTGAAGGAAATAACAATTCAATGTATAGTGTTAGAACAATTGACTTCTCATTTAGGAAAAAAAAATTCCGGTTAGATTCCTACCTAACACCATACATAAAAATTAATTACAGATGAAATAAAGAGAATAAAGTAAAAATAATAGTAATAATAAATAAAATTTAAATTATTGAAGAATTTAATGGAAAAATATCTTCCTGAATTTAGAGCAGGTAAAGCTTTCTTGAAAAGATACAAACACAGAGATACAAACACAAGTGAAAAATCAACAAAAATCTTGACACAATTCAACACATCAAATTTATTTATTATTTTAGAGAGAGGGAGCATGAGCAGAGGGCAGGGGGGAGGGGCAGCAGGAGAGGGAGAGAGAGAGAATCTTAAGTGGGCTCCATGGTCAGTGTGGAGTCCTGTGCCGGGCTCAGTCTCACAACCCTGAGATCATGACCTGAGCTGAAATCAAGTGTCAGAAACTCAACCAACTGAGCCACCCAGGCGCCCCTGGCGTATCAAATTTTTAAAAACCTATAAACAAGGTGCCCATTAAAGTTAAAATAAAAGCATTATATAGGGACAAAATGTTTTCATTATATCCAGTATATATAAATACATTTTTTATTTTATTTATTATGCAAACAAAAGGTCTCACATATTTACCACTGAACCAACTTACTAGTGCAGAAGCATAGAAATGGAGGAGAACCGTTTTCCCAGTAAAACATG
Source organism: Ursus americanus (assembly GCF_024610735.1). Classification (NCBI taxonomy): domain Eukaryota; kingdom Metazoa; phylum Chordata; class Mammalia; order Carnivora; family Ursidae; genus Ursus; species Ursus americanus. The sequence goes on along the minus strand of NC_142134.1, from coordinate 26,633,095 downwards.
GCTATTGTTAGGCAGCATGATGGTACAGCGTGACGTGGTGGGAGCAAGGGTGCAGCACAAATACAAGTGCCATCTCACGTGCGGTTCCTCCTAGACTCAGCCTGGCTCTTCTCCCAGGTCTCTGGGAGTGGCGCCTGATTGATTATATTACTAATTTCCATCCGAATGCACTGTGGAATGCGAAGATTTTGCTTTTATTTCTTGGCCAGGAATCACGTGACCCTGTAAGTCCTATGAGAAGACAATGTAGTGGGAGGGGCCAATGAGCTTGAGCAGACCTCAGGACTTGGGGGAAGGCACCCTGGGGCCGATTGTCCCATCTGACTGGCTTGAGGGTTTCAAGGCTGTACCATAGGATGGGGGTGACCATAGCAAAGCACGGTGGGCTTTCTGAGCTGAGGAGAAGGAGCTGTGAGTCTGGGAAGACCATAATGGCGGAAGTTCACAGGACACAATACGGAAGAGGAGAGGCTGCACAGAGAAGAGACTCAGGTTGCGGCGGGGGAGGGGGGACACTCTCGAGTACTCGGGTGCATAAGGAGACTATCCATGGCAGAGAAAGGATCACCTGAAAGGAATGGAGATAACAGTGCCCAGCACCTACACAGTGCCAGGAATAGTTCCTATTTCTATTATCCAGACCGGAAAAGCTCAAGATTCACAGGCCTTTGGGTAGAATACATAGAAAAAGTATGTACTTGACATACCTCCAGCTAGACTGATGAGGGGGAAAAAAAATAGAAAACACAAATTACCAATATCAAGAATGAGACAGTGAATATAATTACACATTCTACAGATGTGAAAAGGATAATAAAGGAGTATGATTAAAAAATTTATGCCAATAAATTTAACAAGGTAGATGAAGTGGATGAATTTTTTGGAAAGATACAAAGTACCAAAGCTCAGGCAAGAAAAAATCTAGAACCTAAATAGCCCTATATCTATCAAAGGATTACATTTAAAAAGTTCCTCCCACAAAGAAATCTCGATGTGCAAATGGCTTCACTGGTGAATTTTACCTAGCATTTAAGGAAGAACTGTTACCAGTTCTACACCAACTCTAGAAAATTGAAAAAGAAGGAGCACTTCCCAATTGGCCAGCATTACTCTGATACCAAAACTAGACAAACATATTACAAGAATACAAAACTATAGGGGCACCTGGGTGGCTCATTGGTTAAGCATCTGCTTTTGGCTCAGGTCATGATCTTAGGGTCCTGGGATCGAGCCCCACATCGGGCTCCCTGCTTGGTGGGGAATTTGCTTCTCCCTCTCCCTCTGCTGCTCCCTTCCCCCAATCATGTTCTTTCTCAAATAAATAAATAAAATCTTTTAAAAAAAGGAAAACTATAGACTGCTATCTGTTGTGAATATAGATGCAAATATTCTGACTGAAACTTATCGAAATTTAATATATTGAAAGGATTATGCATCATGACCAAATGGAGTTTACCAAAGGATGCAAGATTGGCCCAACTTTACAAAATCAATCCATGTAACTCAGCATTTTAAGAAACTAAAACCAACCAAACAAAAATAATAATTTTTTAAAAATCTCAATAGTCCCAGAAATCACATTTGACCAAGTCCATCATTCATCCCACCAAAAACTCACCACAGAGTGAGAAAGGGACTCCCTCAACCTGATAAATAACATTTATGAAAACCTTACAGCTAACATCATACTTCACCCCCTAAGATCAGGAATAAGACAAAGACGACTCTCCGATCACTTCTGTCTGACACTGTACTGGATGCTCTATCCAGTGTAATCAGGTAAGGAAAGTGATCAAATATATCCGGGTTGGGAAGGAAGAAGTAAAATGGTCTTTATTTTCAGACAACATGAATATTTGAAAATCCAGTGGAATCTACAAAATAACTGCTAGAATTTATGAATCAATTTAGTAAGCTTACAAAATGTATGGTCAGTATAATAATATAATCATGAATACCTGTGTACTTACCCCTTCCCAAGAAGTAGAATATTACCAGTAACTTACATCTACTATGTGCCTCTTATTCCGTCCCTGTGTTCTAAAAACCCCTCGATGTTTTATGTATAGTTTATATGCATGAGCGCATAAATGTAGACAAAGGAATGAGAAAAAGGTTAGAAGATTAGGAGAATACGCACCAGTCTAGCAAGAAGACGAGAATGGGGATTAAGTTTGAGTGATACTTTACCTATACCTACAGTTCTAATATTTTAAAAGGCAAAAAAGTATAAACTTAGAAAAAACACTCCAAGTATATATGCCAAGTGTTGATACTTGCCGAGTCTGAGTGGTGGCTGGATGGGGGGATTTTCTTTTTTTCCCTACATTCTGTGTAGTTTCTTTGTTATTTTTATATCTTTCTATGTTACTTCTCTATGTTTTTTAAATTTCCAGCAATAAAAAGGAGGTGATTTTTATAGAACATCATAAATGACAAATTCTGACGTACAGTGATTTGAGGGAGTAGTAAAAGACCTTTTGCATTATCGTATGTGGAGATGTCAGGGATCCACTGGAAAACAAATTCAGTGCCCATTATAATGGTAGAATATATGTCAATTTCTAGCCTGCATCTTTCCAGTATTTTAGTTATGACCAATTTGTTTGTTTTACTACAAGCTGTGGCGGTAGCACAAACCACGCCAAAACTCTCTGGCTGAAAACAACAGTCATTATTATAACTCACAAGTCTCGTTTGCTGAGAGATCGATCCACTGGGCTAGGCTGGGCTGATCTCAGATTGATTCATTCGTGTATTTATAAGTTGACTGCCTTACTTATGCGTCTGTGGGTCGACGGGGGCTCTGCTCCGCTCTGTGTTTGAGTGATGCACTGTAGCTGTTCCCTGTGCGTCTCTGTCACCTGGGACCAGCAAACAGGCCCCGATGTGACCTTATCATGATTGCGGGATTGCCAAAGGCAAAGGGTAAAGATGCAAGACCTTTTGAGGGGAGGTTTTGAACTGGCATATTGTCATTTCTGCCTTATTATATTGGCCAGATTGATTCCCATGGCCAGGTTCAGATTCAAAGCATGGAAAATAGACTCCATCTCTTAAAGGAACTGCAAAGTCACATGGTAAGGAGTTTGAATACAGAGGAAATGGGGGTGAAGAATTAGGGCCGTTAATGCAATATATCATACATTTCTTGACTTAACATGTACTTACATATGAATACATAAAGTAAGACGAATTTTTGCGAAGGATTTTTTACTATGTGTCTTGCTCTTTGATTTATGCCGTGCTACGTCGTGCTATGCTATTCCTTAAAAAAGTGCTGATTGCCACTGGATTGTTTCAGGAGTTGTTAATGGGTTACAACTCACAGTTTGAAAAATACTGTAACCGGTGGGAGAGAACTACATTGTGTGAATGGAGGTTTCAGTTCCTGGATTCCGCTGGAAAAATTTACAAGAGGATTTGTGCTCCCATAAAGATAGCCAAAGGGAGAGTAGCGAGCACAAAGCAGTCTATTAAGCACACTCTCAAGATGGGAGAGCTGGCAGCCCAGAGGTGGCGATGCCCTGAGGCCACAGGAATCCTTTTCCTTTTATGTGAGCAGGGTCTTGGATCCTGGATAGATAGTCTCCAATGAAGGCTGCTTCTGGTCATTTGGGGGTGTCCTCCCACAGGTTGGGAAGGGGAGTTTTTGATCCTGCAAGATTTGTCCCAGAACCATCATGGCAGCCTTCCCCCAGGGGCGTCGGGGGAGAGACACTAAAACCGCAATGCAAATGTGTTATAACGAGTCTAGGGGTTACCTTCGGGCGAGGTGAAAGAGGAGAGCACGTGTTCTGCCCCTGTGGCTCTTGATCTGTTAGCCTTGGGGTCTTGGAAGCCACAAGGCCAGGATGTTGTGCTCCCAGGCTTCTAAGGCGTGATGTTGTGCTTCCTGTATGTAACCTGTTTATCACCGCCCTTGCCTCTAGCTCCTGTCTAACTCACTGCCTGCTCTATCAATACATTATAACATAACAGATGCAGGTACAGTAACTTTCTCTTCTCCCAGTTTTTTCTCCAGGGTAATATGTGAATGACTCTGGCCTATCCTGAGCAGGTACTGGGTATTTTCTAGATGCCAGGCAATGTGCTAAGCACTTTATATACATCATCTCATATGCTTCTCTAGCCATGTTGATGAAGTTGTTATTATTCTAGATATATAAGTAAAAAAACTGAGACTGAAATAGGCATTTCTCCAAGGTTTCCCAGGTTTTAACTGTACAGCCTGAGGTTTGAACTGGAGTCTTAGATATTGACCAAGGAACAGAGGAGGATAGACAAGCACTTAAAATTTGCCATGGCTAGTATTTTTGTCATGGATAACCCTAAACATATAGGTTAGTAAAATAGTAATTTGATATATCGTACAACCTGCCGAGTTTAATCTTCTATTTACCAACGTTTGTCTAGCAGCAAGATTTCTAGAGCAGCCCTTGTCTAATAGAAATCTAGACAGGATTTCTAGTCTTGTGTGGTAGATGAAAAAGAAATGCAATTTACCTAATTTGCACATGTGGAGGCTTTAGTATTTTCTTTTCTTTTAAGAAGCAAAACACTGTTAAATTGTCTTTCCAACATACTTTAAACATGGTAGGTTAAAGTCAGTTATGTCTGGGGTGCCTGGTGGCTCAGTCGGTTAAAGCGGCTGCCTTCAGCTCAGGTCATGATCCCAGAGTCCTGGGATCGGACCCCACATCTGGCTCCCTGCTCAGCGGGGAGCCTGCTTCTCCCTCTCCAACTCCCCTGCTTGTATGCTCTCTCTCTCTCTCTCTCTATCAAATAAATAAAATCTTTAAAAAAAATTTTTTTTAAATTAAAAATAGATAAATAAAATCAGTTATCTCTGCTTGAGATTCTGGTAGTTGTAGATCTGATTTAATTCCTAAAACATTTCAGTTATTTGGTGACCAACTATCTAGACCATTGTATCCTTAAACATCTGTTAGCCTCCCCCCCTCCCAATCTTTATTGACTTTTTCATTAATATCTTTGAGAAGTGAATTTGAAGTAGTAGAAACTCAAGCTTCATCTATTTGGACTCTCCTTGCATCTTCTCTGACGGTGCATGTAAGTACTCGGGCGTGGTGGGGCGGTAGTTCTCCCTGTTACAGGTTCCTAACCTGGCATCCAATCAGATATCCTTCATCTCAGCTGGTCCTTGGCCAGCTGTCTACGCATGCGCTGTCCCTTTGGTTTCCAGTGGTTTTATCACTCTGTGATGGGAAACTAAGAAAGTGTCTAAGGCATCTGCCTAGGCTCTCCTTACATCCATTTAATTATTTGGAGCCATGACACCTGCTCAATCTCCACCCAGACTATGAGGAAAAGATCCCTTTGTTTTTGAACATCCCAAACCAATACTGGGTTTTTTGCCAACTCTCCAAGACACAGCCCAAGGCACATTGACTAGCAACCTCTCCCTGGGAACCTCTCAAGTCTAAGCTCTCACCACCGCTTCCAATGTCCTGACTTTATATTTAGCCCTTCCATTTTCTAGCTTGAGTCCCTCTGTCTTTCCTAAGTGTTTGTCTTTTGAAATCCAGGAGCCAGGGAGTAAGTTCGTTCTTCTCTGTTCTCTCTTGTCTGTATCACTTCTCTGAGTCAATAAGCACAGCCTGGTCTCAGCCGCTGCTTGAATGCTTGAAGGAGGTGTGTAGCATAAGCCCTGATAGCTGGCTTTCCTTTTTGTAATACAAGTGCCTAATAAGTTGGGCCTAAGAGCTTTGATTGCCGGGGCACCCACTTCAAAGAGGCATCCATTTCAAAGATGGCTATCTCCAGTAAACACCTCTCCAGCTGCTAGATAAAGAACCAGGCCACCACTCCCTGCCAGACTTCTTTGCTTTAGAGATCTTGGTTGGTTTTGGTGACTGAGCACTTGGGCTGCTTGTGTTTTCTCTACCTGACTCTTAAATTCCCACCCTGAACCGCAATAAAAGCAAATTCTCAGACCTGTGCACTCTCTCCCTACCGGAGACCTCACTGGGTGCCCCTAGTGTGCTGTGTAATTTCCTGGTCATGTAAATGATAAACTTTTCTGGGGTGCCTGGGTGGCTCAGTCGTTAAGCCTCTGCCTTCCGCTCAGGTCACGATCTCAGGGTCCTGGGATCGAGCCCTGCATCGGGCTCCCTGCTCAGGGGGAAGCCTGCTTCTCTCTCTCCCACTCCCCCTGCTTGTGTTCCCTCTCTTGCTGGCTGTCTCTCTCTCTGTCAAATAAATAAATAAAATCTTAAATAATAATAATAATAATAATGATAATAAACTTTTCTTTTTCTCAAAGTTTCCTGGTGTTCATTGCTGATGCTGTCTTACAGTCATAATAAAAACCACAAGGGCCGGTCCAGCCACAATACTGGTTACCAATAGGCTGAGACCAGCACACAATGAGGCGGGAGAAGGGAAGATCTAGGACTATAGACAAAGGGAATTACAGGGATTATCAAAAAATGGTTTGTGTTTCCTGAATATCGGGTCTCGTTGGCATGCATGATCTAGTCTATCTGGCCTTTAGAAGCTACGTCCTTAAAGCAAAAGAATTGCACTCTCTAGTTTTCAGATTTGACCCTGGGGAACCTAAGGGGCTGTTGGATGGCTGTAGAACCCCCCACCCCCAACCCCATCTTCTCTTTGCAGCTAGTACATTTCTCCTTGCTTTGATCATGTTACATAGAGAGCTTGGTAAACATTTTTCCTTTAAAGAAAGGGTTAAAAAATGTTTGACACCCATTCCACTTGACTTTAATACTCTGCATATAGAATGGTGGTTAATGAAATAGACCCTTGCCTCTTACCTCCACTGACCTCCAACCCCAGATGCACCAATGTCTATTTGAAGGGATCAAGGCTTGGTTGATGAGAGGAAGAAAAGACAAGCATACATCCAGCCCCCAGGTTCACTGGATTTTGCAGAGAAAAGATTTGAGGCAGAAGCTGATGGAACTACTCAAGAGTGATCCCGCGAATTTCTGAGAACAAAGGGATTCCATACTCCTAAATAATCAAATATGGCACAGAGCAGGACCCTGTTGGCCCTCAGCTCTGTAAGGAACCTGGCACTGTTCTGACACCCCGGGGATTAGAAGCTTTGGAGGCATCCAGAGATTGTCCTTGGTATGGACAATATATTCTAACGATATGCATCACAACCAAAAAATACCCGATAGGAACCAAAGAAGCCAGAGAAAAAGAAGATACGCTCTGTAGTCATTGCCACTGACCCACTGGTTTATAAGTACTTCTTGAGGATTCCTAGAAATAACAGGGGGACTTTTAGGGGAAGACACTGAAATATAGGTTCTATTTAGCCGGGATACATTTAGCCATCATATGACTGTCTCCAAAGCAAATAATGCTGAAGAACGTTTTTCTAATCTAGAAAAAAACATATACATTCATACAAATTCCACTGCAATTACTCTTGTTATTTATGTAGTAGGACAACTTCCAGCTGAAGGAGTGATCCACCTGAATAAGCATTTCCATGGTGTTACTTTTATATCTGAACAAGAGTTCTGGTTTTGTTCCCAGCCTCACCTCTGACTCATCATTGTGAAACTAAGAAATCATTTAGCCTCTCAGCACCTCAAAATCTCTCTTCTGTGAATGAGGATAATGGGTAAACCTTCTCTTGCTTCACTGAATTGTTGTGAAGTTTAATTAGATAATGTTTGCACAGCCCTTTGAACTCTACTAATTAAATTGATGTGTAAATATGGTGCTTCCTTTTATCAGGATGCCTTGACTGAGCCATTTCATAAAGACTTAAAGATGACCATGATAGGAGGATTCATAGGGAAAGGATTTTTTTTTTTAATTCATGTGAACTCAATTTTGAGATCTTCAAATAGGCTTCTGAAAATACCCAGTTGAAGTTCTAATTAATAGGAGTAAGGATATAGCCTCATACTTGCTCAAGGGGTAGTGGTTACACCTTCACATCAGGGTAAACTTAGCACTTAGGCTGTACTACTGTGCTCTGTGTGTGCTTTAGGTATTGGCATTATTTCTTTTTAAAGATTTTGTTTTAGAGAGAGAGAGAGAGAGAGAGTACAAGTGGGGGAGGGGCAAAAGGACGAGCAGACTCCCCACTGAGCAAGAACACCCATGTGGGGCTCCATCCTAGGACCCAGAGATCATGACCTGAACCAAAGTCAGATGCTTAACTGAGTGGGCCACCCAGGCGCCCCATATTGGCATTGTTTTTAAGGTGTTATGTTTATTCATTATATTTTACTAAGACAACACTGGTGATTTATTTCATACCTGTCATATAAGGAATCACCCAATAACAAATTTGCAGTCACCTAATAAGAAAGTCATAACGTTTGAAGTAGTGTGATTCAATGTAGCTCACCCATGGGTTGGCCTACTTATCAATCAAAGAGATTTCCATCCACAACAGAGAAATCTTAGCTAAATCAGAAATACTCGTACTAAATTTTCCGATGAGAATAGCTCACCCTAAAATAATTACCCCAATTATTTCTGAAAATGTGTTTTAATAATAGGTCTTTTTTTCTGTCAGAAATAAATTCATAGATGAATTAATTGGCTTGGGGAAAAAAAAAACACAAGCCTTCCTCTATAAACCTGCCTTGGGCTTTAGTGTGTAATTATATTTGTAAGCTAGAATTTTTTAAGGATGATATCATATGTATGTAGCAATTAAATTTCGTATGTTACTGAGTATCCCAGAATATAGAATTGAAATATTTTATCAGGACCTTAGACAACTGCTATGAGAGTTTTGAAAACTATTAAATATCAAGGTGGGAGTTCACAACGGCAAATGCTTCTGTAAAATCTAACAGCTAGTTTATTATACTTGTATTGTTTCTTCTGTCGTATGTACTTCAGGAATATATCTGCTGGTGGATCAGCATAATGTAAAAGCACTTTGAACTGTTAGAAACTTCAAATTCAGCTTCTGATTCCTATCTTCTGAAATGGGTATTCTGCCCTGAATCCTCATCTGAATGAAAGAGTAGAATTCCAGGGATTCTTCAGGTCCTGGTTGAGGGCTTGTGAAAAGTGTGAAGTGCCTTAGTAAACTCTGGGCAGAATGGCCCAGGTAAGTATAATGTTGATATTTTCAGAAGGTGGCAAATAAGTATTGATTATTATGATCTAAAGGGACACGAAAGAAAACAAAATACAGATCTGAAACCAAAATATATTGCCTCAGGAGGCACAAAGACAAACTAGAATTTGAGCGTGCTACTATAGAGAACAGGGAATGAATATTCTATTTATGGCTCTAAAATTCTGAATGAATCTATATCCTCACCCATTGGGATTTTTAACTAGGAGGATGAATGTTTTAAGAACAATCAGTTCTCTGTTAGTTTTAGTCTAACTTTAGCTTATTTTGGAAAACAAACCTTTCCAGGTTTTGGAAAATCTTTAACACTGGCTTTCAGCTCAGAAAAAGACTAGCTCTTAAAACCAAAGCAGTTTTCCCTGTTTTGAGGGGGATTCAACTTTTCGAGGTAACTGCACTCTGGAGGTTTCTGGCCAGCCAGGAGGCCAAGGAACAATTCAGAAGGAAATGGTGGAAATAGCTGAGGGAAGAGGAATAATAGGATGAAGGCTATTAGGGTTGTGCTGAGGTTTGGAGGAATCTAGAAGAGAGGCCATTTTTAGGTTTTTATCTTTTGTTTGCCATGGCCAAGACATCTTTCAAGGAAACAGTTTTGGAATCTGAATAACTTTGAGTACTTCCTCAAAAACATTAAAAAACACAGACCACTGGATGGGTGGAATTTTATTCCTTTAGGTTCTAAGATATCTCTCCAACAAACACTTTTGTTCACCTCAAAAGTTCTTCAGAATGGCTATTATAATTCTAAATTACAGAACGGTGAAATGATGAATGGTGAAATGATGGTGACATGATGCGATCTAGAAAGGTAGTTACAAGAATTTGGGATGTGGTATAAACATGTGTAAGAAGCAGGAGTCTGTATCAGAGGGGAGAATGGTGTTGGTTTTAGACTGAGGCAAATCCTGGAGAGTCTGAGACTGGTCAGCTCAAGTGCTATTTGTATACCTTGTGCCTCACCCCCCCACGTCTAAGGGCTGGCCCTTCTCTAGTTGCAAACCTGACCAATTTGCGGTTCTCCCCAGACAGGAAGTTTTGGGGAGATTTCATAAACAAAACAAGGCTCTTGTTTTATGAAGAAAGTTCTCATAAAATTTTATTTAGTGGCCTGAGGCACAGTTTTTCCACAGGATTTCCCAAAGTTCAGAGGACACTCTCTGAATTTCTCAGTTCTTAGGGCCAGTTTGAAGAATGGATTTATCCAGGTTACTCACATCTCCTCCCTGTGAACTTCTCCCATATAGATATACAACAAAAATGACAGGGACATAGGCAAGTTTCATAGTAAGTAGTGAGACTGATCTCTACTAAGGATAAAAGATTTTTAACTGATTGAGTAATCAAAGGATTCCTAAAAAGGGTTCCTTATTCTTGGAGACAAAATAAATTCAGCATTTGGGGAGCTTTGATAAAAGAAACCAAAGTTCAGACTCAATACAAGACTTACCTCATCATTCCAGTCAGAGAGACCAAAAGCTCCCTATCCCAGCAAAAGGCTCAAGGGGCTACAGAGGTACCCATGGTTTCTGAGTTGAGATCTTGAATCATGGCCAAGAGTGGTTATTGATGAGATCTTCATGGATCTCCAATATTGTTAAATACTGGCTCTCCCTAAATACCCAAACAATCCATTGATACAACGATCTGAGCTTATGGTTACAGAAGCATGGGAAAACACTGTCCTGGCAGTCTTTTAGGAGGAATGGTATCCTAGAGCTTCCTGCAGTCATCAAGCCTGTGAAGGTTGATTCTGAGCATTTCTTTCTAATTCTATGTTCAGTTGATGTCACTTGCTATCTTGAAGTCCCATGGTCGGAGTATATATGCCATAGAATAGTATTTATATCACAGAAATCATCAAATCCCACAAATCAGGGATTCCCCCCAACCCCCAGAGAGCCAGTTTACCTTGGTAGTGTCTTGGGGTGTAGAAGGAAAGTTGGGATATTTAGATGTTGAAATTTGTTTTAAGGCAAGTCTTTTAATGTGGAGGCTTGCTTAAGATTGGGTAAGGAGCATAATATAAAAGTTTAGGATGGGTGGGTACAACAAGGAGAGGATTTTGAAGCAAGGATTTTCAAGGGTCTTAGAGAACAAACAGTCATTTGATACTATCTACTGAAAAGTCAAACAATTAGATGTTAATTAAAATGAATTTTTTAATAACTTCCCAAGACAGTGAAATTATTTGCAACTTCTATCTTTCTGAGCAAGAGTTTCCTGAAATAATAGTTATGTTATAAAGACATAAGTCATATTAATGTATACAATAAGCTACGTGGGTGTGGATGGTTTCGGTTCTCACATACAATGCTTGAGCCTTCAAATTATATAAGAATTAAGGATAGGTTTCCATGGAATTATCACAGCAAAAAATAATTTAAAAGTAAATAAATAAAGCTCATAGGAAATAGTTATTTGAAATCACTATTCATTTTTAGCTTTAACAAAACGTGAAAAAACCTCTGACTGCACATCCTCATAGCTTTTAAGACCTATTGGTGTTTAAATATTTACCAAATATTTAAATAGCTTTTAATTCTATTCCACTGTTATCAAATGATAAAAATTTAAATATGCCGCATTTGTATACTTGGGAAACTAAATACATCATGTCTAAGAAATTTATTTTTAGTGTCCTTAAAAATATAATTAATAAACAACTTTATACTTCCAATCATATGCCTCTACAAGACAGCAGTGTAGATGGATGACTTAGAGTATTTAAGATATCTGAAACAGATTTTTATGTCCATTTGTTATCATTTCAGCATTAAATACAGTTCGTATTCTTTCTTTCTTCAGTAGAATGATAAGATCAGAAGTGTGCAAGGATCTGAAATGAATTAGTTGAGAGAGAAAGAAAAGAACATTTAATTTAACTATACAAAAGATAATGTTTAAATCCTAGAAATGGAAGGCATTACTAACCTTTCCAGATCAATTCCTTCCTTACCCAATTGTGAATATTTCTTGTGAGGAATAAGGGCAGTATACGGTTTCTCTTTGTGGAGCATTTTCTTATTCTTAAAATATTCTCTGTAATGAGCCGAAAGCTATTTCCTGTGTTCCCTCCTTCTTTCATTCTTCCTTCTGAAAACATTTAGAGTAAATCTACTCTGTATTCAGTTTAACATATTAATGACACTTCCATAATTACCGGGTTTTGCTTTTGTTTTCAGTTGTTTTGTTTGTTTGTTTGTTTTGTTTTTCCTGAGATAGGCAGCCTGAGTTTATGCAACATTCTTCTATTTCAGAGGTCTTCAGTGTGTGGACCAGTACTGATCCATGACTCTTTCTTATCCTCTGAGAACCATAGGTCCACAAAGAGATAAGGTGCTGAGCAGGAGTATTAATCAACATACTGCTTCCTTCACTGAAAAAGCCTTGCTGTGAAAAAAGAAAGCTAGCTGAGTTAAGCAGTGTGTTTAGTGAGATAGTTGTTTTACATTGGGGCATGAGCTTGCTTACCCTGTTGCAGACTGGTAGTTAACAGTTAAACCAACTAGTGTGATAGCACTTGCTCCATATGACGTGAGTTCTAGAACTGTTCTAATCATTCTTCTGTAGGCCAGCCACTAAAATACAACCAGTGCTTCCAGAGAGACTCTGCTGAAAATATAGTGGAAAACATCATATCCTTATATCTGGACACTGTTTGTCTTAGAGTAGCCTAATGAATTTATCTATCTATCTATCTATCTATCTATCTATCTATCTATCTATCTTTTATAGAAGGAAGGGGGGAGGGGCAGAAGGAGAGGGAGAGAGAGACTCTCAGGTAGGCTCTATGCCCAGCGCAGCACCTGACACAGGGCTCGATCCCATAACCTTGAGATCATGACTTGAGCCAAAATTAAGAGTAGGATCCCCCACTGACTGAGCTACCCAGACGCCCCTAGTTTTTAATGAATTTTTAATCAAGTACAACACCTGGTCAGAATTATACATTTATCTCCTCTTAAATTCTTTTTGCTACTTACAGTCCACCATTCCAAAGTGGGCTACCTATTAACTATTCTATCTGATTTTGTTCATTTACACATGTAAGCTATGCACCTACTGCTGTGTTAAAACCAATACCAAAACATCTCAGTCACTTTAAACAGCCGCCTTTTTTTTTTTTTTTAATTTCTCATGAGTTTGTGTTCAGCTGGTCAGTTATGGTGACCTTGGCTCATTCCTTCTAATTTTGACTTAGGCTCATGCAAGCATCTGCCTTCAGCTGGTGGTTAGCTAGAGTCTAGTCTAGGATGGCCTCAGCTGAAATGACTCAGCTTTCCTCCACAGGATTTGTATCCTCCAGTAGTCTAGCTTGAGCTTGTTCTCATGGCTGTCACAGGGTCCCAAGAGCTATAGGAAGAACACAAGACCCCTGTAAGGAATAGCCCCAGTGTAGAGTAGATCAGAGAAAGGCAGAAAATAGACCTGGAGGAGAACAAAGATGAAATAACCATCACAGTGCCAGTGTGTTCTTCCAAGTTCTTTATCAAAAATTTTGAAAATGGCACCAACAAATACTTTTCATGGAAGACCTCAATAGACCTTCTTAGAGATGCATTGATCAACAGTTTTGGAAAACATTATTTAACTATCCGTGACTGTACCAATAGGAGCTTTTATTCAACCCATGTTTTTCCATCATGCTAATAAGGGTTTAGTGAAAAATTTTGTCAAATTTGATGCTGCAATGAAGAAATCCCTAATTTTCTGAACATAAATGATCATCACTGCATTTAATTATAATAGCAAAATATTAGAAAGAGTTCAGGACTGTACAACTTATGGTAATCCATATAATAAATTATTTCTTTTGGGTCTTAAATTTCAAATAATTGATAAGATAGGGAAATGCGCACAATTTAATTTTAATGACAAAATGGTAGGATTCATAAACACAATATTGGTAAATTTATAGGTATCATATTTTATACCTAATATATAAATATTTTAAAATCTTAGAAAAACAAAAATATACTTACTATCATTGAATGGCATGATTATAGTGATTTTTATTTTCGTTTTAAACTTAAGATATTTTCTAGATTTTCTAAAATGGAAAATAAGCATGTATTTAAGGTGTTTCCATTTTGTAATTTTCCTGAGAATTAAAATCAAGCACACATTTCCCTCCATTTTGAAAATTGTGCATTTGTTTATTGCCAGTCTCATAGTCTCTGAGAAAACATAATGAACAACTACAATTGGGAGGGAAATTTGGATCTTTCTCAAAAGCATAGTAGCTGGATTTTAATAACTTTCATCAACATTTTCATCTTAAAGATATTTCCTGCAGGGGCGCCTGGGTGGCATAGTCATTAAGCGTCTGCCTTCGGCTCAGGGCGTGATCCCGGTGTTCTGGGATCGAGCCCCACATCAGGCTCCTCCGCTATGAGCCTGCTTCTTCCTCTCCCACTCCCCCTGCTTGTGTTCCTTCTCTCACTGGCTGTCTCTCTCTCTGTCAAATAAATAAATAAAATCTTAAAAAAAAAGATATTGCCTGCAGCTATAATCAATGTATGCTTCCTTTTCTTTTTTTAAGAAAAGATTTCAGTTTATTAACCATCTATAAAATTCCCATCTAGATCACTACCCTTTCGGAGCTCTTTAGTAACTAAGAGCAATGGATACAATCTGTACACCAGTTCAGAAAAGTTCACATCACCACCAGTTCAGAACATCTGATTCACTAAGCTTAGATTATTTAAAAAGAATGATTAGAAATTAAACACCACAAATAAGATTTTTTATTTGTTACCATTAAACGTCTGAATTTTAAACAGATTCTTGGACTGGTGGCTGACTCATATCCATCAGCTTGTTCAACTTCAGCACTGGTCTCAACCCCAGTCACTCTTCCCGAATGACTACCTTCACCATGAAGCTCCATGAGCTTTCCCAGTTCAAACTTGGGCTTCTTCAGCATTTTTACTTTTCTAACAAAGAAAGACATCATGGAGTGAATAAATAGACTGACAAGGCTTTTCTATGTCTTTTCTGAGGCCGTCTGGAATCAATTTATTGGACACTTCTTTCAAGTCATTTGTCTGCACCTCTCAGGTCATGATTTCCATCTTTTTCTAAATTTGGTGTACCTATTGATGGTGAGCATAAGAGGTCTTCTTTTTTAGTAAAACCAATACAAAATAGACAAAGCAAATAATCATCGAGAGTCTTGACATCAACATGAGCTTTAATCACGGTCTGCCAGTTTTTGACCATGGAGCACACTTTGTCATGGGTAAGATCCATGCCATGGAAATTTTGCCCTGAACATCCTCAGTAATTAACTTGAATTTTCTAAACGCAGTTTCATCATTCTACAGATCAGCAAGGCTCACTTCAAATACACGACGCTTGAAGGCCTCAGATCATATTTTGGTTCTTTGAGTTCTTGTAACTTATGTTTTTTCCAAAATTTCTGGTATTAAACATAGATGGTGCTTTCACATCATATCAATCTTTCTTTGAAAATGGATCAACCACTTTCTTCTTGGCTCCCTTTTGCCTCCTTTCATAAGGTGCTTATTCTTGCCGACTGCCATGGCGCTCCTCAGGGAGCCAAAAAGCTATGTTTTCTTTTTCTATTAGATTCCAAGAAGAAACAGGACTTACGACTATCTTTAGAACAGTACTCAATATCTATGCTAAACCTGATAAAAAGGAAGAAGTTCTATGGGCTAGGATAAGAAAGCAAGAGAAAAAACACATTTCAAACATTGATGCCTCATTGGTTATAGTATTATGTGGCTGAAGAACCTATCAGATAGCTGCATCTATTTTAGCACTGACCATTTCTTTATAGCCTTTAAATTCTTACTTGTACTAAAAATCATATGTCAGGAAGATGACATTTAAGCCATCTGGAATACCTAAATGTGTAATTCAAATATAGAAGAAAGCCTCTAACAACACAACATGTGTATTTTTCTTGCAAGGGAAGCAGTGTGTGAAAATGAGTAAATCACCTCCTAGACATGGTGGTGGTAGAGTAAAGATGGCCACAAAATCTTTGATTTTCCTCTCACTAAAAAGTGGTCTCTGTCCTCTTAAATCCAAGTGGATTCTGTCACTGCTTAGCGGATAGAATATGACAGAAGTAATATTGTGCCAGCTTCGAGGTTCCAGGCTTAAGCTTCTGGCAACTTTTGCTCCCTGTTTCTTGGAACACTCATTCTGGAAGCCAGCTGCCAGGAAGCCCAAGCCACAGGAGAGGCCACACCTGTGTGCTCCAGTTGCTAGCCCCAGCTGAGCTGCAACAACCATGAACAGCAACAACCATGAACAGCAGCTGCAGCCATGTAAGAGTGAGGCATCTTGGACAATCAGCCCAGTCACATCTTGGGATGACTGCAGCCTCAGCCACTGTCGGATTCCAACTATATGAAAGATCCCAAGGAAGATCCATCCACTGAGCTCAGTCAACCCACAGAGCCACGAAATGTAATAATGAAGTGTTGTTTTAAGACTCTAAGGTTGGGGATGGTATCTTAATTATTAATAAAAATAATTGGAACATTAACCATTGTTAGCTGGTACTGCCGTATTTGAAATAAAGTTTGAAAATAGCTATAGAAAGTGAATGGTGACATAAGATCTCTGTAGAGTTACCCTTCAAACTGCAGTGGAGAAATAGTGACTAGAGCTTAGTATATCTTACACCTTTCCAAGTCATATATAAACATAATGAATCAAAGAAACCAAGAAAAAATAAAAAGAAAGCCCAAGATAACACTTCATGTTTAGAGTTGATGTGGTATTACCAGGTGTATGGTACTTTACCATTTACCACAACCCTGAGAATTTGAATTATTATCGTCTCGTTGTTTTCTTTTTCACTCATCCTCCCCCCACCCCACCCCACCCTTCCTTCTCTTTACCTCCAATTTCCAAAGAGTTTTCACTCTGCCAGACGTCAACCCTAGCCTGTTCCGTATCCGTAGTGTCCCCATGTTATTTACAGCGCATGAAGAACAAAAGGGTGCTACTCCACTGGGTGCCCACCTGGAGAAATCTGGTAGCGATCTCGGAGGTGAAAGGGTAAGTCCAGGAAGGGTTTGAGGCACTTAAGTCACCATGTGCTGCCTTTGTTCTGCTTGATTGGAAATGATCAAGTGCAGTGGGTCTCTTCCTAGAAACAGCATATTTTGTACATTTTTTTAAAACCATGACAACAAAACATTAGATCTATCAACCTTTGTTATGCCCAAGGATGAAGTTGAAGTATCTGCCAACTCTGTTTTGCTTTTAGGTATTCCCAAGCTGATCACCTGTGATATGGTTAGAGAAGGCGCTGCCGTAATTGACGTGGGCATCAACTACGTCCATGACCCAGTGACGGGAAAGACAAAACTGGTTGGAGATGTGGACTTCGAAGGTAATGAACTGTATCTCTTTTGATGAGTGAAGACAATGAAAGAGTCTACTTTGCATGTTTTGATGGTAGAAAGAGAGCCTTTGCGTTTGATGCAGGCATTATTAAGTTATTAATCATTACACCTCTTTCCTCTGAGGGAAAAGAGTTTAATCACTCACATATTTCTAACCTTCCTTCCTCCCTCTCTCCCTCCCTCCCTTCCTTCCTTCCACTGTTCCTTCCTTCCCTCCTTTTCTCCTCTCTCTTCTTGGGAGGAACATGTAATTATACCATTAATATTTGGTTTTAAGATTAAATTCCTTATAATGCAGGTATTTAGTGAGAGAATTCGGCTGACCTTCTTACCAGGCATTGTTTTGGTTTTTTGAAGTGTGTCTCTGTACTTCGCCATCCTTGCTATGTATTCAGCCATTCACTCTTAAAGCCAGAAGGCATCTTGGGGCGTGTTTGCTAATCCTAACAATATTTCAGATCTAGAGAGTCACTGGGTTAATTCAAGTCAACATTCTTCACTTGTGTTTTAAAGAGGACGAGGAAGAGGAGCTAGGTTAACATTTTTTTTTTTAAGATTTTATTTATTTATTCGACAGAGATAGAGACAGCCAGCGAGAGAGGGAACACAAGCAGGGGGAGTGGGAGAGGAAGAAGCAGGCTCACAGCGGAGGAGCCTGATGTGGGGCTCGATCCCATCACGCCGGGATCACGCCTGAGCCGAAAGCAGACGCTTGACGGCTGCGTCACCCAGGCGCCCCTAGGTTAGCATGTCTATGGCCATGGAAGGAGATACGGCAGCAAATGTGTAGTAACAAACAATTCTAACTCAATGCCTTATCTCTACGGAGCCCCTCCCTGCGCAGAGAGTTTTGGATGACTCATCCCTAATCCAATTTTCGTTCCAATATCTTGTCAGATACTTAGAAGCATTCAGGTTTTCAGTAGAATCTTGGAATCTTAGATGTCCAATAAGATATGAACTTAGTAAAGATGTTTTCATATTAGAAATATTATATATATTAGATTAACCATCTGGCAAAAAAAGCAAGGCCATGTCAAGAACTTTGTCAGCTATAGTTGTGTCTTTATAGACAAACTGAAAGGAATAACAGATGATGCTCTTTTTTAAAATAATTCCAAATTTTACACTTCCTCTTGGAATCTGGTCATCAGCCGATGATTTACCCAAGTCCTAGCGCGGTATTGAATGAAACCAAACACGCAGGCACCCAAGTGTTCTAGGGTATGGGCCCTATGTTTGTGAGATTCCGGGGTACATCAGGTAGGCAACCTGAACCTGGTGCTAAAAAAAAAAAAAGAAAAGAAAAAAGGAAACCCTGAGGATGCCTGTGCAGCAATACATCGTGCGGACAGGAGGGCGGATAAGAGCAAAGTCGGGTGAGCACACCGCTGCGCGGGCAGGCTGTCAATCCCACGGTCCCTGCCGGGCATGGAACTCCCAGGGAAGAAGCATGGCTCTGCACGTAACCGTGGGTGTCTGTCTGTACATATGTGTGTGTCACGTGTGTGTGCCGAACTCTTTAGGAAGTGACCTCGTTTCTTTATTTCATTTGTCATGTCCAATCCGTAAGGTCAGGTAGCGATACTTTATTTGAATTTCTCAATACAAAAGAATAAGGAAACATTTCATTTTAAAACCTGCCCTTATTTTATTTCTTATCCTTGCACTGTCATTCTGCTTCTTGATAACATTACAGTTTCCGTGCGTTTCTTGCAAAATCACCACACGCTTACGATGCACCCAGATGGCATAGGCAGAACGCAGCTCGAGGCAAGAAAAGCAGAGATTTTTGCAGTTCACAACCTTGACAGTGCTGACAGGGCAAGCTTCCCCGGCAGTTCAACACATCTTTTAAGACCCTTCTCTCATATGATTGTCCATGGGTCTCAAACCATTTCCATGAGTTCTTAGGTGGAGCTAAGAATGTTTCTTTGCTTGTGGGGGTATTCTAAACACATTGAAAAAGTGAGCGTTTTGGTCAGTCACACACAGATACCATCCCTCAGACTGCACCACTCGGCAGAATCTATTAAATTGAATTGCAGTTATGTGTATCTAAACATAAAATGAAATTTTAAAAAAGGAAGTGGTAAAAAGAAACAGATATAAGATAAACAGGAAAGGGCATTGGGTTGGGAGACAGAGAGGTGCTTTTAGACCTAGCACTGTAGCCCAGTAACCTCGCAACCTCTCTGGCCATTGGTGGTGTCGTCAGTTAAATGGCCGCAGAGATGGCAAGGGCTCTTTCCAGCCCTAATGCTTGGTGCGTCTTGGATGTTTAGCTGAGTACTACCAAATGATTACGTAAAAACACAGACACTTGTGGAAGGTCAGGGTTATCTGATCCTGTCGTAAGGCAAGCCCATCTGATGGCTTCTATTACTCCTGCTGCCCCCTGGTTCGTAGACCCAGGACCCTAAGGAAGAGCCAGACTTGGTCACGAAGGCCTTGAGGCGGTGACTCAGCCGCGCAGAGGAGCAGGCAAGTGATAGGTTTTGACATGTCGCTCTTCAGGTTGTTGATCGGGACTTAACCTGAGGTGAGGGATGATCCCTCGCCTGAGCGGGAGGAACTTGAACTCGGGTTATGCCACAGAACTTAGAGGTAGCACTTGGCTGCAAACTGCCATGGGGAAAGTGTGGCTGCTCTGTGAGTACCGGTGAGCGTTTCGCTCTAACGGAACAGCCAGCAGAAACAAACGGATGCCAGTAAAATCAAATGCTAAAATAAATTGTCCTTGCAGAAGTGTTTGGCTCTCTAATAAAGGAAAACAGGATGGCCTTTGGTGGGAACGTTTTTTAAAGAATAATTTCATTAACTGACCCCCTTTGGGAAATAGCAGAAATAGGTAAATAATTGCAAATTCAGTGATTTGTAAAACCAGGAGGCAGTTTCTCTGTTTTCTTTCTAAGAAAATGTGGATGCCTAGTCATCTTTACTATTAGATGTTTGGCCTCGGTTTTGAATCGGACTCCTCATTTATGGGTGATATTTTTTATCAGACACAGCATGAGAGTTCCCTCACCCCTTACAATAGTTCTTGACAAAAGGTAACATAAATCACCCTAAATATTTCTTTTTGATGTTCATGTCAGGGTTTTGTTTTCATTCAGATATGATTTGTTCCGGACCACATCTTCCTTCACCTGCAACGGTTTCTCGTTCTCATCTTTTTCCCTGCTCCTTCTCGGCTTCCTTCTTTCTTCGTTCTCCTCTGGAGCCGAGAATAGAATCCAATAGCCCTTCTTGAGCTGGTGGCCTGGTATGGGGGTCAGGACTCAAGATGGCCTAGAGAGAAAGGAGTGTCCCTCCCTTCACCACTCCTCCAACAATTCCCTGCCGCCTCAGCCATAAAATTGCTAATATTCCTAGAGAGGAGGTGGGCATATCTGGTAGAAAATTATATCGAGGGTAAGGAAGGTGGGAGAAGCTTTCTGACATGGGGACACCCTCTTCTCAGGTCATTTGGAATTATTCATTTGGTAATAATAGTAGTTAGTGTTTGAGAGGCACTTGTCCTCAGCCTTCCACCTGAATTATTCGTGTAATCCTTATGATAGCCCTCGAAGGCTTTGTTATCATCCCTCATTTCACAGGGGCACACAGAGCCTGGGCATCCTCCCTGAGATGACACGTGATGGGGCGCTGTGCTTGTAGCCAGGCACTTGGAATTTCTACGCTGCGTCGTCTCCACTATCCTGTATTTCACTGGGTTAATACTTTCCTTTTGAGACACAAAGTTATTTCTTTTATGTTCCCCCCCAGGATAGGTATAATGGCAAGTTCTAAAAGTGCCCAGACAGCAGTATCCACGTGCGTCCGGCCTCCCTCTAAGTGGTCTGATATGCGCAGATGTGAGTTAGCACGGTTTAGGGAAATAACACCAGCCCTGCGAGAAAGTAGTTCCGATTTCAGTGAGCATGCTATTGTAACTGTAGCCGCCTCAAGTGCGAACTTCTCTGCTAGCTCTTCCATCCACAACTCATGGTGCAACAAAGAATGTGCACTGCGATCTGCGGCTAATGACATCACTTCCTTCAAAGTCCGTTCAAAGTTGGTCGTGGCACACGTCACTCAGTTCAAACGGCAAAGTGTGTAGTTCTGTTGACTCCTTGTTTCCCACTAGCAAACCACGTGACATTTTGCAAAAACAAATCACAGACAAAGGGAGGTGCCCTCAGAGAAATGCGAAGCGCTAATGCCGAAAGTAGGATTTGCAGTAGCTGACAAGGGGATGTCGGGAGCGCCACCACTTGCCTTTTGAGAGATTCTGGAGATGCATCCGGAGGAACTTAGTGACAGTGAACTTACCCATGTGAACAAGGAAAGTGGTTGCTCCTAAAACGAGGGCAGTGTCCCAGAGGAAGTGACACTGGCATAAAACTTCACATTGAAAGAGCTGTCTTTCATGGCATTGAGAAAGGGCAAACACAAAATGTTGGAAGCCATTCCAAGTTTGGAAAGGAATCCGAAATTCACCAAGGCGTAGGAAAGATGCTCCCCCCATATTGTGTGGTATATGAGCAGAAGAACACAAAACACTGTTCAAACTACTCTTGACAAGTGTTTGCAAATAAATAAAATACTATAATTCTCAATGTTTCTAATGTTTTAAATAAATTATGGCATACTAAATACATGCTTTCCTACTATTTTCAATTCCCTATACATCCATAAACCATGGAAAGAGAGTTTTTAATGTTTTGACAAACATTTTTAAAGGCCATTGAACAAACGCAGTAATGTTCTCCGTTGATTATTAAAATGGCTTTGCACATTTCAGCTTGCACAGTGGTTTGTATGGTCTTTTCTGCTACTGTGGAAAATGAGCACTGCCCGTATTTATCTCTGTGTCCAGTGCAATTAGTGGGCAATGAGTCATAGAGTTCAAACTCACATCCAATGCCATGATCACTTCTACTATGTGATTATTCAGTTGTGTTTGCTTAGCACCTTGCCCAGGGAATCCACACTGGTGTTTTTCCTCAATATAGATCCAAGTTAGGTGTTCCCTGCAACTCCTTTCCTCTCTGGGTGCCTTGAGGAGTTAATAGGGCCTTAGAGTTATCACTAAATTGAAATGCTATTTTGGTTTGAATTGATCCTTAATTATAGAATTCAAGGTAGTTCATTATTGCTTCCAGCCTCTGATAAATGCTTACCATTCCCTTCAATTACCTGAACATGCCTCAACCCTCTAATTTAAGGCATTGCAAGAAGAAACAGTATTTAAAAGCATCTGTGATAAAATTATGTTGTATGTCTAAGAATTGTTTTTCCTTACTAACAAGCACACAATAAATTATCTTGAAAAATTTAGATTTGCTATACAGACGAAAAAAACAAACAACAAAAACAATGGGACCTTTGTACTTTCACCTGGTCATTTTCTATTCGTAGCTTTGAAAGAAACTTCATACATTTCTCACAAAGAAGAATGTATCCTCGTAAGGTAGAAACAAGAGATTTTTGTGGCATGAGTTGTAAATCGCTGCTTCTGACTGGAAAGCCGTCTGCAGTCCTGGACAAGCTCATAATTGTACTGCTTTTATGACAGCAATTCGCTGAATGGATCTGGTGAGCCGAACAATCTAATTAATGACTTCCCGGGCTGTTAATTCAGCTGACCTCATTCACATTGGCGAATTCTCAGGCCTCATTTGCACCTCGTCGCTACCACACAGATGTTTCTATAATCCTTTGCAGCTTTTAATAGCTTGGCTTCAGTTTTATGATGAATTCCTCAGGGATTGTGGTGGAATGAAAGGAACTGGAATGTCTTGCTCCTTACCCCCTCCCCTCTCTCCTCCCTGTGTTCCGTCCCCGAGCACGCCTCTCCACTCCTTGGTCTGTACCAAAACAGGGAATAAAATAATGCTGGGAAGAACTGCTGAAAAAGGCAATGAAGAGGTAGGAACAACGTGTAGGCGCTTTTCTCAAAGTCAAAATAGGTGGGGCTAATGTCTAACTAAGAGTGATTCTCTGCGCTGACTTTAAGTCACAGGAATACGTGGAAATTACTGGGATAAGTCTAAAGGTACATTACAGGGTTGATGGAACTGATTTAAATTATAAAAGTAGAGAAGCCGCATTATTTGGAAAAGAATGTCTACTCTGATGCAACCAAAATTTTTTTAACTGTAGTTGCTTCCAGATGTTTCATGTATGCCTATTTTATGTCGTTTGAGGAATATGTGCCCTAGATTTTTATCAGCTATTTTCCATGCTGAAGCCCTGGTTCATTGTTATGTTTAGTGAGTGCATCATAGTTTGCCTCACTGTCTCTTTTGTTAAATGTTGTTTCTCTTTTTCACCCAAGTATTATACTAGAGTATAGGTTAAGCTGCTGTAACAAAGGGAGCCCAAAAGGCATGAACTCCAACAAGGTAGTTCAGCTGTCTCCTACCAACATCTGGAGTTAGACAGCTCTTCCTCCTTCACGGATAACACTGTCATCTGTTTGTATTAGTTTGATAAAACTGCCATAACTAAGTACTAAACACTGTGTGGCTTAAACAACAGAAATTTATTTCTCACAATTCCGGAGGCTAGAAGCCAGAGATCAAAGTGTCACCGGGTTATTTCTCCTTGACCTGAAAATGGCCGACTTCCCCTTGTCTTCACATTGTCTTTTCTCTGTACATGTCTATGTCCAATTTTCCTGCTCTTACAAGGACACTAGCCAGATTGAATGAGGGTCCACCCTCATGGCATCATCTTAATTACCAAATATAGTGACATTCTGAGGTACTGATGGTTAGGACTTCAGCATATGAATTTGGGGGAGACGCAATTCAGCCCACAACACTGTTCCACTTGAGCGTTCTTCTTATCCACACAGTTGAAGTTGAATTGCCTCCTCATCCATGTTTTCTTCCATTGAAAGGTGAAAGAGAGATGAGCACAAATGACTTCCATTTAAGAAGATTGAACTGGAGAATGTATGCATCACTCCCACTAGCATCCTGTTGACCTGAACATAGCCAAATGGCCACTCTACATGGGAGTGAAAAGGGTGTGGAATCCACAGTCTCTAGAGGGGAAGCCATGCTTGGATGTAGAATGATCCATTCTGTACACAAGAACTTGAAAACTGATGTCTTGGAATAGAGAGAGAGAGATTTCTTCATCCAGCCCCCACATACCATTCAATCTACCCTTAATTCATTCAGCTCTGAAAACCTCATTATACAATCTCATTGCTTGCTTTTTAGTCACTTTCAAAGCCTTGATCCACTTATTAACTTTTTCCTGTGGGATCAGTGGATGCCTAATGTCAGTGAAGTCATATCTTGGCTCAGATCTTACAGTATTAACCCTGAACTCTGTAGATAAAATGTATGTAGATTTACAATGTGTAGACAGTACAATCTCATCAAAATGTGTCTTCAGTTCTAACTACACTCATTTTTATTATTCAATCATTGGTAGAGACTAGACACTTTTATTTTTTACTAATTTATTTTTTGAGAGAGAGAGTGTGAGCATATGAGCGGAGTTGGGGGTGGGCGAGCAGAGGAAAAGAGAGAGAATCCCAAGCAGGCTTCATGCCCAGCATGGACCTGACATGGGGCTCAGTCTCACCACCCTGAGATCATGACCTGAGCCGAAATCAAGAATTGGACGCTTACCCAAATGAGCCACCCAGGCGCCTGAAGACTAGACACTTTTTGACAACTTCATGCAATGTTAAAAATTACATCAAGTCCCTTTGTGGTTTCCATTTTTCATGTCATTTTACTGACCTTACTTTTGATCTCTTGATCATTACTGATGTTTTCTGTGTAGCCCTTCAAATTCACTAAGCCATGCTTTTACCGAAAGGCATGTCATGTAGTATATTCAGGAGTTGGAAAAATAACAAGGGGAACGGATCTACATCTCAGCCTTGACTCAGCCACCATCTGCAACCGGTCCTGAATAGGATGGGCATATGAATTACTACCGATTGTGTCCAGACAAGAAAGAGAAACCACACAGTGAGATGTGTCAGGAGAGTGTGGGGTCTGCTTAGGGCCAGCTGCTGGGAGGGGAGCCATCTGGGGTGGTCCCTGAGCTTCCTCCTGCCCCTGCTTGTCTTACTGTGGCACCAACTGACCCCAAGTGACCTGCCTCTTAAGAAAGGGTTCCCAGAGTGTCCAAGGATAGATCAGAGTGGGTGAGGTGAGGATCCCAGATACGTAGAATAACAACAGAGGACAGGCCAGCTTTGACTGAATTGGTCATTTAGCCAAGAAGTGGGCTGGAGGCCTCAGGATGGGAGTCCGCAGTGGACGCAGGGCCCCCAGCCTCAAGAGATGGAGCTATTGCTACTGCCATGAGGCTCTGCTGAAGACCAAAGGCCTGGGTCAGGCACACCCCAGAGAGACTCCAGTAGTGAGGACAGTGGTACTTTTAGGCAGTTAGGTGAGTAAGCTCTGGTCAAGCCTGCAGGAACTAGGGACAAACCTATGAGAAAGCCCCATCTGCTGGTCCTGAGCTCAGGGCCCACACAGACTCTGCACGTCTCCTGGTTCAAGTCTTGAGGTTTTTGTGTGTATGCCCTGCCAGGCATTTCCCAGATGATGAGTGATGTTGAGAATCTTTTCATGTACTAGTTGGCCATTTAGATGTCTTCTTTGGAAAAAAGTCTATGTCTTCTGTCCATTTTTTAATTGGATTTTCTTGTTGTTAATTAGTTGTTTTAATTCTAAAGGTATTTTTTGTAAGGTATTTTGGATAGTAACCCCTTATGTGATATATGATTTGCAAATATTTTCTCCTATTCATTTTGTTGACTGTTTCTTTTGCTGTGCAGAGACTTTTTTTGTTTGATGTAATCCCACTTGTTGATTTTGCTTTTGTTTCTTTAGCTGCTGGTGTCATATCCAAAAAATCATTTCCAAGACCATGTCAAGGAGCTTTCCTCCTGTTTTCTTCTAGAAATTTTATGGTATCGGATTTTAGGTTTAAGTTTTTAATTCATTTGGACTTAATTTTTATAAATAGTCTAAGACAGGGGGTCCAATTTCATTTTTCTATGTGTTGGTATTTGGTTTTCCCAGCACCATTTACTGAAGGCAGTATCCTTTCCCCAATAAGTGTTCTTGGTTCCCTTGTCAAACAATAGTGGACCTTACATGCAGTGGTTTATTTCTGGGCTTTCTACTTTGTTCCATTGGTCTGTGTGTCTGTTTTTTGGCCAGCACAGTAATTAATGTCTTAATTACTATAGCTTTGTAGTATAGTTTGAAATCAGGAAGTGTGATGCCTCTAGCTTTGTTCTTTCTCAGGATTGCTATGACTATTCAGGGTCTTTAATGGTTTCATACAATTTTTTTTTCTATTTCTGTTAAAAGTGAATTTTGGTAGGAATTGCATTCACTCTATAGATGGCTTTGAGTAATATGGACACTTTAACACTATTAATTCTTCCAGTCCATGAACATGGGCTATCATTCCACTTTTCTGTGTGTCCTCTTCAATTTTCTTCATTAAAGTCATATAGCTTCCATCGTAAAGATCCTTCATTTCCTTAGTTAAATTTATTCCTGAGTGTTTTATTGTTTTTGATACTGTTGTGAATGGGATAGTTTTCTTTATTTCTTTTTCATTTATTTCATTGTTAGTGTGTAGAAACAAAACTGATTTCTAAATGTGGATTTTATGATTCAGCAACCTCACTTCTGGATATGTATCCAAAGGAAATGAGAACAGGATATCAAAAAGATATCTGTATAATCATATTTATTGTAGCATTATTCACAATAGCCAAGATATGGAAACAAAAGTATCAGTCAGTGTATGAAGGGGTAAAGAAGATGTGGTATCTATATTCAATTGAATATTTTCAGCCATGAGATAGAAGAAAATCCTGCCATTTGTGACAACATGGATGGACCTTGAGGGCATTATGGTTAATGAGATAAGTCAAACAAAGACAAATGCTGTGTGGTATTATTTATATGTGGAATCTGAAAAAGCTGAACTTGTAGAAGCAGAGTAGAATGGTAGTTACCAGGGGTTGGGGGGGTGGGGGAACAGGGAAGATGTCAAAGGGTACAAATTGGCAACTAGAAAGTGAATAAGTTCTGGAGCTCTAATACACAGCATAGTGATTATGGCCAACAATGTCGTATTATATGTTTCAAAATTGCTAAAAAAACTAGCTCTTAAATATTTTCCCACAAAAAAGAAATTATAATTATGTGGGGAGATAGAGGTGTTAAATAAAGCTGGATGGTAATCATATTGTAATATATAAATATATCATATCACCAGGTTATACATTTTAAGCTTAAGCAATGTTTTATGTAAATTATATCTCAATTAAAGACTTAAAAAAATGCAGTGTGAGGGATCTAGGTTCAAGCTGGGACACAGTAGGTACTGGGGCGTGGGTAGGGTCTTTCCCTCCTAGTGTTTTTGTTTGCTCTCTGTTCATCAATGCTCTGCTTGCTCTTCGGAGCCTCCTGTGGGGTCCTGTGTGCACCCTCCCGTGGATAGGCTGGGAGAGCAATGGGGCCGAGTGCCCTCCTGGAGCTAAGTTTCTACACCCTCTAGGCTGCAGAGGGATGACACAGAACCAACAGCAGTTCGCTGAACTACTGGAAAGAACAATTTTCACGAGAGTCTGTGCTTAAACGTGGAAAGGAATGTGTGGATGGGGAGAGGATGGTCCTAGGGAGGGAGGGAAAGGGAACCCTTAGGCCAACTGCCCTGGACAGTAGGGAGAAGAGATGGCCCAGTTCCTGGGCTAATTCATCCATCTATCTTACAACATGCTCTTCTCTTAAACTATACCAAGTGTGGTCTATACCAGCCTTGCAGGGGTCACAACAGCTGAGCCCATCTCCTGCCAGTGATTTTCTTCCTGGCCCACGATTCCCAGCACTGTAGAGTCAGAGGGGCTTCTCTGGCCCCTCACAACAGCCCTTTGCAAACAGAGTTGAGGAGCACAGTGGAAAGGGAAGGAGCC
The DNA here is from genome assembly GCF_024610735.1 of Ursus americanus. Lineage (NCBI taxonomy): Eukaryota > Metazoa > Chordata > Mammalia > Carnivora > Ursidae > Ursus > Ursus americanus. Next base: position 26,604,639 of record NC_142134.1, on the reverse strand, counting down.
TCCCTTGGCCCTCTCAGGAATTCCTCGAGGCCAGAGCGAGGCTGAGGCTGGGATGCAGGAGGGTTTGGAGCAGTGGTATGTGACGGGCATCGTGATAGGCACTTGAGGCATGGCAGTGATCTGAAGAGGCAAAGTCCTAAGCCACAGGTAACTTACATCTGGTGGGAGAAGACAGGTAATAAACAAACACATACATATCCATGTGATATGTTAGGCAGTGTTTGCTGTTACAATGATAAAGCAAGATAAGGGAGGTTAGAGAATTATAGAGTAAGGTCGCTTAAAAAGGTTGTTCAGGGAAGGCGCACTGCTCACCTGAACGAAGTGAGGGAGACAACCGTGTGGATATATGGAAGAGGAAGGGTCCACACACACAGAGCAGCAAGTGTGGCGGCCTTGGGGATCAGCACGCTACTGGCTGTCATGAGCTGCCAGAAGGCCGTTGTAATGGGCACAGAGTAAATAAGGGGAAGGAGTGTGGGGAATAAAGTCAAAGAGGCAGCAGCAGGGGTGCCACATCATGGAGGCTGTGGGAAGAAATTTGGATTTCACATGAAGTGCAGTGGAAAGCTATGAGAGGATTTGGGGCAAAGAAATGACATTTGACTTGCATTTTAACAGGATCACTCTGGCTACTGATGGCAAATAGACCTTAGAGAGGTTAGGATATAAATAGGGTACCTGTTAAGAGCTATTGTAATTATCCAAGTAAGAAATTATCCAAGATGGGGTGTGGGCCAGCACGGTAATGGGTGAAGGTGTTAACAGGTGGTTAGATGGTAGATATAATTTAAAGAACAGTTGGAAGGATTGGCTGAATGATTAGATATAAAAGAAAGAGAAGAATCAATTATGACTCTACGAGTTTTCAAATAAGCAAGAGTGCAGTTGCCAGTTCTAGAATCCTTTTGAGATGAATCTGAACAGATGCATTTTACCTAAGTGTGTGTATATAGGGTAGAGAGTGGACAGAGAGAGAGAGAGAGAAGGGGCTCTTTCCAGGTGAGAAATAGCAGATCAAAGGCAAAAAGCTAAAATTGCAAAAGGTCTTTTGTACCCATAGTAGGCTCACCATTGTTGAACAAGGGAAATAAGACAGTGTAAATTGTGCCTCGAGTAGCTGGAGGCTTACCTGGCATTCTTCAAAGCATCTCTACTTGACATGAAATCCCTCCCACAACAAAAGGGACTCTATAATTTGGGACTCTCTCTGGTCAGAATTACTCTTCAAAATTCTAACCCAGTAGTCAAAAGATGAGGACAAAGGGGTGTAGAATTATTATAGAAGCCCAGTACCATTTTCAAGAAACTGCTAGATGTGGAACTCAAACCTGTGGAATGCTTTTAAAGCAGCTTTTAATCTCTATTTTCTCTTCTTTTACTATAGTCACTTCCAGATGGCTTGTGTATGCTCAGTATTTCACTTTTGAAATCTGAGAGTTACCTTGTCACTCCATGCTCTTTGTATATTTTGTCCAATCTTTCTAAAAAGATTATGACTTGCAGTCAGGCTGACTTAGGTTTGAATCCTAGTTCTGTTGCATAAAACAATTATGATCTTAGGCAAATCACTTCACCTCTCTGAGACTTGATTTTATCATCTGAAAAACTGAGATAATAATGGCTATCTTATGAAGTTGTTATGAAGATTAAATGAAATAATCACCTCACATGAGCTAATGAATGTGACTTGCTGAGCACAGTGCCTGGCAGAAGACAGTCTGTGTGTGTGTGTATGTGTGTGTATGTGTGTGTGTATGTGTGTGTGTGTGTATGTGTGTATATGTGTGTATATGTATGTGTGTGTATGTATATGTGTGTGTGTGTGTGTGTGTGTGTGTGTGTGTGTGTGTACACACATGACTCACCTCCCTCTCCATGCTTACTTCAGTACTAATCCAGAAATATGTAACTTTGCATTGCGGTTACCACCCTGTCCCTCATTGCTTTTTTGGCCTCGACTCTCTTCTGCTCTTCACCCAAAACTCCTATGAATCCACTTTAAAGCACTCATGCTTATCCCCACCTTCTCCAGGCTCCTACAGCCGGTCCCGTCTGCCTTGTTCACTTTGCTCTTAATCCTATACTGCCTTCACTTCTCCTCACTTGTGGTCGACTGAACTGTACGCCTCTGTAAGGTGAGCTTCTTGTCCTACATTTCTTCTGTCGCTCCATCCCACAGCAGGTCTCAGCCTTCTTAGTCATACCATGGCTCAGCTGTGTGATCATCCTCGGTACTTATAAATCTCTAATGTGACTCTTACATTACAGAAGTAATTCCTTAAAGTTGCCTTAGTGGGAACAAAAGCTGCCACTCAAGGTAGCATCAAACATATTATTAACCTACAACAATCCAGATCCAGTACTAATACATCCATTGAGTCATTCGTTGATTTACTTAACACATATTTCTCATTCCGCATACCTTCAAAGTACTAGGGATATAGCCGTGCACAAGGGTGAACTTCCTGCTCTCATGGAATTTATATTCTCCAGATTACATGTTAAAGTAAGCTGCTGCTTCTTCTTTTTTAATGCTTCAAGCTTTTATTTAAATTCTAGCTAGTTAACATATAGTGTAATACTAGTTTCAGGAGTAGAATTTAGTGATTCATCACTTACAGGTAACACCCAGTGCTCATCACAAGTGCCCTTCTTAATGTCCATCACCCATTGAGCTCATCCCTCTGCTCACCTCCCCTCCAGCAACCCTCAGTGTGTTCTCTATAGTTAAGAGTCTTTTTTATGGTGTGCCTTCCTCTTTTTTTGTTTTTCTTTTCCCTTTGTTCATCTGCTTTGATTTAAAGTAGCCTTCTTTTGGAGGTGATTTTGGCACTATTTACTCCCAAGTATGTGTTCCACAAGATGGGAAAGTAAGAGTATTGCCAGTTTATAAGGAAATGGTACTATCTTTGAAGTAGATCCCTTATAGAGCACTATTAATCTGTGATATTGTAAAACAAACAAAACGAAAGAAGTTAAAGTGACTCCCCACCATCTCAGTGTTCAGTGTTAATCATTTAGTTCGATGGTGTGTGTCTTAGTTCAGGCTTCTATAACAAATCACCACAGACTGGGCAGCTTCAATAATAAGCATTTATTTCTTATAGTTCTGAATGCTGGAAATCCAAGATCCCAGTGCCAACAATAGTCAGATTCTGATGAGGCCCCTCTTCTGGGTTACAGACAGCTAACTTCTCATTGTATCCTCATATAATGCAAAGAATGAGAGAGCTCTATGGGGTCTCTTTAATAAAAGCATTAATCCCATTCCTGAGGGCTCCACCCTCATGACCTAATAAACTCCCCAAAGCCACACCTCCTAATACCATCACATCCTAGGTTAGCATTTCAACGTACAGATTTTGGAGGGACAAACATTCAGTTCATAATAATATGGCCAATCTGACTCTAAATACCAGTTTTTATGGTAGGTGATTATAAGGTAACCCCAAAGTCCAGCTTTAGGGTAAGGAAGGACCTAACGCTTTAACCCAGAGATGACTTCTTCCAATCATTTTTTTTAAAGATTTTTTTATTTATTTGAGAGAGAGAGGTAGTGAGCAAGAGGGGGAGAGGAAGAGGAAGAGAGACTCTGAAGCCGACTCCATGCTCAGCACAGAGCCTGATGCAGGGCTGGATCTCACGACCCTGAGATCATGACCTGAGCCAAAACCAAGAGTCAGACACTTAACCAACTGAGTCACCCAGGCTCCCCTCTTCCAATCATTTTTTTAAAGCAGATGGGAATTTGCCAAAGTCTCTGTTAGAGAGACTGCTACAAACACCGTGGTCATAGTGCCTCTACAGGTCATTTAGTAAAACAGGTAGTCATGGTCACTATGCGATCCTTATCAGTGAGCCAGCTACCCCCACTGTGGCTCACCTCACACATATTTTGCTCATTGTAAAGTCTAGGTCTTTGAAATCAGGTCAGCTTTAAAGACGTTCTTTGTAGAAGAATGTATTTGGCAATGGAGCAATCTACCTTCACAGAGGAGTTAAAAGTTGAAGCACAGAAAGGACATCCACAGGAACAAGAGAAGGGCCAGTGCCTCTGGAAATCTTGCTGCTTCTTTTACACCTAACGATGAGATTTTCTTTTGTAGTTGTTTCTCAGGGCTCCATACCAAAGTACAAATATCTCTGGAAGGAGATTTTATCTCCTAGTATCTTGTGTTGATGATGGCAGGCTACCATCGACATCGAGGCCGTGCCGAGAGATTGGAGAACACTGCAAACAGCCTATCTAGTTTACAGATTTCTCACTGTATGATAGGAATGTTCAGTGGTTTGAGGAAAAAGGACTGGGGGGAATGAGAGGAGTACGTGATGATTATGTTTCTTCTCTAGAAGTAATGAAAGGGAGATAGTGTTAGTCTTTTTGGTAGAGTACTAGAAAAACACATGGCGGTAATCCTCACTCCCGCCTGCTGAAATGGAAACTGGCACTGGTAGCTGATGCCATCCGTGGTCAGGAAGGAGGTTCCATGGATGGGTCATAGACAGAGTTCACAGAAAGCAATTTCAGGTTTTCACTTGGTGGTTGATTTGCCATTTGGCTCCATTGAACGCGTTCTGAGTGGCATGAGCAGTATCCATGGTATTCACGTCTATGAGGCAGGTAGCTGGATATGTGGAGACTTGATTTAATGTAAGGAGAAAAGTAAAGGGAAAAATAAAAGGCTTAACCACCTTGCACACACAGATAGCACAGTGAATAGGTGAGGGATGCACGTATAAGTGCAACTTACACAGCTAATGAAGCCAGCACAGTCCATCAAGAAATGTGGATCAGAGTTTCACTCTTTTACTCCATTAAGGCATTAATCCTATCTGCCCCGTTACTGCCCCAAAGGGTGCTGAGTTAATGAATGTCCTCATATATGTAGAAATCTTGTAGAAACCCCAGAATCGGGCAACCAGATAAATGCAAGAGGACACATAGTCGATTGCCTTTGGGGTATCTGATTCCTTGTCGCGTTGCAAGAGTTCAGCGGTGAGCCATTCATTCGCCAAGGAGCCCTTTACTCTCTCCGGCTCATCATGCTCTTGACTGTCATTTTTCTGTCAACCATATGAGAAAGTGGAGTGGTTTCCATATGACCTCCTGAGTCATACTATTTCTCCAGTGCTGTGCCAGTCAGGTTTTTCTGGTTCTTATTCACGTACTTCATTTTCCTGAAGCTTGTCTCCCCTTCATTACAGTGGATGTGTTTGAGAGGTCGTGTCTCAATGGCCTGTATTCAGAAGCATGGGAAAATCCTCCAAGCGTTTAATTCAGACAATTACACATGTATACTAGAAGGCTGAAATTCATGTGAGAAAAACAGGAAATTTTCATCTGCCGTTTTGCCACACCTAAGGAATCATTCCTTTTCCTTTTGGGGAGGGAAGTTGGTTTTAAAAATTCGTTGTAGCCTTGTTGCAAGTCTGACATGGGTCGTGGAGTACTTCCTTAGAAGTGGCAGAGAACTGGACAAAATACAAAGAGAAATACAACAATATTACAGGGACTTGAGACATGAGTTCCTCATCCTCCACCCAAAACTACATTTATAAAACACAAATGTTTTCTTTGAGTCTGCCAGAATAGACAACTTCCAAGCCATACCAGCAAAATCAGTTGTTAGGTACATCTGGAAATTCCGTTATTTGGAAACTTTGGAGTAGTAGATACCAGTAGTAGAAATTCACTATTGCCAAAGAATCATTGAGTCTTCCTAACAAAGTATCTTAGGCGAGAGTTTGGATTATTAAGTCCAGACCCTAGGAACCTGGGAATATGAAGTTTCCAGAGGAAATAATGACATAGAACATACCAACCATTGATACCCTCTCATGAAGCATGATGGTTTGCTGGTACCAAAGATTAATGGTCACATATGTTTTCTTTCATTCTCACCTAAGTTGCTAAAAGACATTTTGATGTCTCTTATGTTGCTGTTAGTATCCTTCATGAGTGATCTTTCCACACCTTGTGATCACATGTCACCCCTGGATTTTTTTGAGACACATAGACCGGACACCTCATTTCTTCCATCATCCCTGTCATCACCTCAAATTTTAAACATGAAATAACCTAATAACCTCTGCTCTGTACTTCTTGTTCTAATCCTGATCTTGAAACGTGGTTGTCTTCAAGTAAGAATAATGGAAAAGATATCAAGCCACGCCCATCTGAATTCTTTACTTTAGAAATCAGAAGCTAGTAACCAAAAAAAAAAAAAAAAAAAAAGTAATCATCTACAGAGTGGTAAAAAGGGAACATGACAGATTAGCTTCCAGATTTCAGGGTAAAAAAGACTTTCTTGGGTAGTAATTTCATAACATTCAAGGACCTGGAACTTTGTGAAAATACAACATGAATTTCTCCGTCATTTTCTGAAAATTATTAAGTAGTATACATTTTTCACTCCCAGGTTCTCATTTTGCAAAACTGGCTATTCCTACAGATAGAGATAGCCAAGTTTATTTACAAAAGACTTTCTTAAAAGTGTATTCACCAGGACACTATAACTACAGCTGCCATCACCCAACCTAAATGTCCTGCCCCCTCCCCTGGGGGTCATGTAGCACACGGCCACTCCCCCCTCCATCTTGTTCTATTGTTTTCCTCACGTACTTTGGTCATAATGAACTTCTGTCAGCTCCTGTGTTACCTTGAACTCATTGTCAGATCGAACCTCCTTTGCTTTTACCTTTTCCTCATGTCTGCATTGTATTCTGTCCTTTATCTTAGCCCTCTAACATCCATCAGATCTGAAAGCTTTTCTGGAACTTTGCACATCTTTCTCTGATGCCCATATCTGATTGCTGAGGGCCTTGAGTCGCTCGCACAAGAACCAGAATTTATTACCATCTTAGCACATACCTTATGTTCTCACTTTTTTTTCTCCCTTTCCTCTGCCCCAGATGATGAACTCATTTCATGAGAGAAGTATGCCAACACAAAACAGACAGTTTCCCCATTTGATCTTATCTTGCCCCAGAATACGTATATTTCCCCCCCAAATTTTAGAAATACTTTAACCATTGCTCTTAGGTTAATATCCAGAATTGTTAACATTATCTTCTGGGCTCTACACAAGCAGGACCCTTCCCCTTCATTCCTGCACAGACCTTGTTCCCCCTACCAAGACACTGGCTACTCCCCACCTCTTCATTTCACATGGAAAAGTTGGATTTATCCTTCATGTTTCTGGGCTTGGCCTAGACAAACACCACCGATGTATGCGGGGCTCGGGGAGGGCCTCCTCACATTCACATGTGTGGCACATTCATAGCCCGAGTTCAATTGTCCTTTGGGCGACTATCTTTTCAATATGCACCTCCTAGCTACACTATCAGCTCCAAGGGACAGTGGCTCTGGCTGTCGTCCTCAAGAAACATTTGTGGTGAATCGATCTGAGCCAAACTGGAGCCAGTGTGGGAACAATGAATAAGTTAGGAAAATATGCAAGGGTTAGGAAATAACGCCATACCCGGGTAGAGGGCCAGATCCTAAAAGACCTTAATTGCCACAAGTATAAACAGTTTCTACTTTATCCCGAAGACAGTGAAGATTCATCAGATATTTCAAAGCTGAAGTGATCTAATAATCTGTGTTTGAGAGAATGAATCTGGCGGGAGGTTAGAGATTTCATCTCTAAGCCAAAAAACTGTTATAGTAGATTATTAAAAAAAAAAAAAACAACAACAATAACCCGACTAGGTATTTCTTCTTTCCCCTGTGTGCATCCCTTTGGCAATGTGGCTTTACCATTCTTCTTATCCCAAGTCTTTCAAGGTGAGTTTGACCACGTGACTTGCTTTGACCGATGGGGCATTAGCGACTGTGACTCAAGCATTTGCATGCTGGGGTTTGCCTGGGGCCTGACTGGGAAACCAGAAATCCCCAAGCGAGGTAGCTTAATGAAGCAGTGAATTTCAACCATGTCTTAAACTTCCTCTTCGCTGCTGTTGACACGAATAACCCCCTCCCCCTCACACCACCACTATTAGGAATCTCACTTTAGCAAATGATTCTCAGCAGTGTGCACTAGAATCTTGAGGGGGGGGAGGAGGCCTATGTCGTGTGACTACATTTCTCAGGAGGCTGGTTCCAGCATATGTTACGGCTGCAAATTGAAAATCACTCTGCTAAGTTTCATGGATGGGTGAGTGAACAGTTAACTCAGCCTGGGGAGTTAATGGGCGCCACGAAGGAAGTGACATGTAGCCAGATCTGCGAAGAAGAATAAATATTCATCAGGTGGAAAAGTGCAGGAAAGGTATGTCAAACAAAGAGTAGAATTGCAAAGGCAAGTCTCGCATCCCAAATGGTCATCTCTTTTCATTCTGTACAACTGAACGTGCCCTCTGATATTCTAGGTCATGCTGGCAGAACCCTATCACCCCCAAGGAAACCTACAGAATTCACTTTGCAGTGTCTACAGTTTATAGAGAGGTCATTGAAATAAGTTGTCATGATAATCGTTGCCTTTCCTCAAGATAATCTTTATTCTCAGAAACCTGCTCCAAGCATGACCAAGTCATTTTCCTCTGAATCTCATTCCCCGGAGCAGGTTCCATGCAGATAACAATAGGATCTGTGACCATTGTTTTATCTGCGTTCACAGTCAGTTTCAATAACTCTAGAATCATGTTAACTTCATGATTGAATCTCTTCCTGATTGTGCAATCCCTGTTCACAGTCCTCTCATGAAAATCCTGATATCGATCAAAAGCTAATGCATGTCCCCCACTTTTTGAAAGTTCATGGTGCCGCTTTACTTTTACCAAAAACAACAAAACAAAACAACAAAACAAAACCTACATTAGTATCTGTTTTCTCTAAGTGAAAGAAATCCAATGAGGATTTTCGCTTTTCTGAAAAAAAAAAAAAAAAGAAAGAAACAAAAGGTGCAAAGCAAAAAGCATTCAGCATTTGCTTGGCAGGGAGCATTGGAGAGGCGGTGTGCACCCCGAGCGGAGAGAGGGGCCCCGCTGCGCTCCTTCCCAGGGAACTGCACTCAGCATCTCACCATGTAGCCGCCAGAGCTGTGAACGGGGTCTGGGAGCATCTATGCTTAGCCCCATTTATTCTGTGCATCTGTTAGCGAGAGATGTCCTCAGATGTCAGAAAAGCCAAAGAGGTTATTTTTTAGGTCTGGGCATGCTCAACATCTTTTCCATATAAATTAATGGTATATGCTTCTTAGCTTACACCATTTTGGCTTATGGAAGGTTTCCTAGGACTGCTTTACTTTTGGATAGCAGGGGGATCTCTGTACCTGGTTCTCATCCATACAGAATTTTTGGCATTTTCCTTAACAGATACACATACTCCCTCAGACCTTAACGCGGAGTAAGTCTCCGAAGGAAATGATTGCCTTCAAGTGCTTCTGTAATTCATTTCAGTAGAGCATACAGAACACTTTCCCCACACATAATAGGATTAATCTTTAAAAGCATCATCTTCTACAAGCAGGTGCAAACCTTTGTCTGCCCTCAGGGAAAGACCAGCCAATGAGAGATTATTCTGGTGACGTAATGCTCGTTAACTTACTCTCTTGCAGACGCGATGGGGGAAGACGCGCTTTGGAGCAGCAGACGTATTGGATTTAACTCTTTCTCACATGACTAATTTTAGCTCACAAGCCACTTCTGACACTTCATAAACATGTCACGTAGGACAGCCCTGAGGTAGTTATGCAAAATCATGAGACGAGAGAATTTCTTTTGAGCACTGGCACCTGTACCCACTGGCATTTGCCAATGATAATTCCCTACCTTTCTTGAGACATCAGTACTTCTATACCCTGGTTCTTATGTGAATCGACGATACATAAACTCTAGCCAGCAGCAGATAAACTTATATTTCTTTCTCAGATATAGATTTTCATGAAAATCAAATCAAAAGGGATAGAGACCTTCTATGTTTTTTTTTTCCCATCAAACTCATAATGGTTGACCTCTCATGACTGTGTACAAACTTAATTTTCATATTCATCCACTTTATTTCAAAGATTAAAAAAACTTGAAAACAGTATTTGAATAGCCAGGTATGTTCATAGTGATATAATCTGCTTAGTGAGTAATGGACGGGGCGCCGCTGATGCAGCTGAATGCTTACGAATGTCCAGAGAAGCCCTAGCGGGGCCGGGTGGCGGCCCACTACCCATCACGTAGTGCACTTCTCTGAACAGTGGGCAAGACAAGATAAACGTGGGTTACTTCCTACCAGGCAAGTGTGCAAAAAAGCAGACACAAGCTACAGATATCAGGCAGGTGTGATCTCGTGCAACAGCTCTTCCCCATCCCTCTCCCTCCACCCCAAACCTCACTTTTTTGAGCCAAAGAATGCAATAGTAAGCATATTGTGAACACATAATTTGGAAGAGGAGTGTCATGATCCCTGAGCAGACCAGTGGTTTATCTGATCTGACGCCCAGGAAGAAAGCAACTCAGACCGCTCAGCCAGCTGTGTAATTCGAAGTGCTGGATGGAATTCAGAGATGATGAGCTGTGAGTACTCAGAGTAAAAATGTAGGAAAGTCCCTTTATTAGAACTTTCCTCCTTGTTTCTTTTTTCAGACTCTCCTCCAAACCCTTGAGAAAAATGAGTTAATTTTTGGCACATGAGACTTTCTTGGGACTTTTCTACTTATTCAGGTCATGGTAATACTGTTGCATTGGGATGGGGTGGAATTCTGGAGCCGTAGAATGCTTCAAACCCGGCTCTAAATAGCGTCTCTATCATATAAGGGAGTGGTAAGTCACTCTCACTTCAGGGAGACACACTTTCTCCATCTATTAAAATGAAATAATAATTCCATAGGAATTACTAAAATAATATTTATAAAGTTCTTGGCAGATAGCAGGTATTCAATTGATTCACTTGACTATGATTATTTCTATTTTTTATACATGCATAATTCCAAGCCACTTTACCTTTCAAAGTTGAAAACCACATTATATAAAATGACTATTTACCCACAGCAGATTCCCTAACATGGTGAATTTTATCTACCTTTTGATTGTGAAATGAACCATTTTGTTTTCCATTAAAGATTTAATTTGTACATATCATTCAGTAGTCTTTTATTTTTAGCCATTAATATTTCAGAGTCAGTACTTCATAAATACATGATTTTAAATATTATCAGAATAAAGAGTAGTAGCATAATACATTTTTCTAGAGATCCATTGATATTTTAAGGGCATGGCTTTTCCAATTCTATATTAAAGGTCCTGGAAGGGACTGGTAAATTAGTAGCTTGAGGTTTTCAGTAAATTAACTTGAACTAAATTGTTTGTATCCACTGACACATTCCTGCAAATTGATTTTAGATTTTAAATTTCAAGGGCTTGGGACACCTGGGTGGCTCAGTTGGTTAAGCGTCTGCCTTCAGTTCAGGTCATGATCCCAGGGTCCTGGGATCTAGTCCCACATCAGGCCCCTTGCTCGGCGGGGAGCCTATTTCTCCCTCTGCCTGCCACTCCTGTTTGTGGGTTCTCTCTCTCTCTCTGACAAATTAATAAAGAAAATCTTTAAAAAATAAAAAAAAATAAATTTCAAGGGCTATTTAGTTCACTTTATCCGAATTTACTGAATGCCTGACCTATATGTGGAGAGACCCTTAGATTAAACCCAGTGGTGACAGCACCAGCTGTGAAGGCTGGGCTGCTACCATCCAGCTGCTCGAGCCTAGTGAAGGGGCAGACAGCACAGGGTGTTAATTTCCATAACAGAGTTATGTATAAAGTTACTGGAAACACAGGTGATGGGGCTTTTAATTCAACATTGAAGCGGTGAGGGGCGCCTGGGTGGCTCAGTCGTTAAGCGTCTGCTTTCAGCTCAGGGCGTGATCCCAGAGTCCTGGGATCGAGCCCCGCATCGGGCTCCTTGCTCTGCTGGGAGCCTGCTTCTTCCTCTCCCAATCCCCCTGCTTGTGTTCCCTCTCTTGCTGGCTGTCTCTCTCTGTCAAATAAATAAATAAATCTTAAAAAAAAAAAAAAAAAACAAAATCCAAAAAACAAAGAAAAAAACATTGAAGGGGTGAGTTTTTGAGAAAAATTATAGCCAGGTAACATTTTATTGGCTTTTAAAGAATAATAAGGAGATTCTTATTTGGATAAAGTAGAAGAGTATTCCAGGTGGAAGGACTCGCTGGAGCAAAGGAGGAAAGGGTTGGTAATTCATAGCTCTCTGTGAAATGGCTATTGACCTAGCCTAGTGTTTGACATTGGATGGGAGTGCGGCGAGGGAAAGGGAACGTTCATGTGTAGAGGGGCTGTTTGGGAAACTAATCTATTACCTTCCAAATCATAAGTATTTGTATCTTGTCTTTGTTACATACCATGAGAAAATTGACAATACACACTAGCTGGATTTTTTTCTTTTTTGTGATGTCTTTAAGCCTATTTGGATGTAAGTAAAAGAATACTATTCCTGGGGCGCCTGGGTGGTTCAGTCGTTGAGCGTCTGCCTTTGGCTCAGGGCATGATCCCAGGGTCCTGGGATCGAGCCCCGCATCGGGCTCCTCCGCTATGAGCCTGCTTCTTCCTCTCCCACTCCCCCTGCTTGTGTTCCCTCTCTCGCTGCCGTCTCTCTCTCTGTGTCAAATGAATAAAAAAAAAAAAAAAAAAAAAAAAAGAATACTATTCCTTTGCTCTTCCTCTGATTAAAAAAAAAAAATTCTAATGTACTAGTAAACTTCAAATAAGGTAAGTGTAAAGTTTACAAACCCTACTTTGAGAAGGCAATATAAATTGTACAAAAATAATACCTGAGGGGGCGCCTGGGTGGCACAGCGGTTAGGCGTCTGCCTTCGGCTCAGGGCGTGATCCCGGCTTTATGGGATTGAGCCCCACATCAGGCTCCTCTGCTATGAGCCTGCTTCTTCCTCTCCCACTCCCCCTGCTTGTGTTCCCTCTCTCACTGGCTGTCTCTATCTCTGTCAAATAAATAAATAAAATCTTTAAAAAAAAAATAATACCTGAGATCTAGAAAATGTCTGTTCGTTTTGATTCCTATAGAAGCATACATGAGCAAACTTGTAAAGGGCCATACGTCTAAGTACCACGTGACTAATAATGTCAGAGTATGCGTTAAAGTAGTATTGTCTATGCTAACTTTGTGAAAGAGTTATCTGGGAAAACTTCATTGTTCATATTCACACAGCGAAGCATAAAACCAGCAGGTCAGAGCATGGGGCCATTCACGTGTAATAATGTGGGTGTGAAAACATTCTTAAATAAAACTTGCTGAAAGTTCTCGGTCATTTTCTTTGAGTCTATTCACTGCATAAGAAGTCTACATACCTTAGAACAGGACTATGTGTATATGCTTAGTAATTCAAATATGTTTGGTGATTTTTATTAGACGTGCACTGGAATGTATTATCCACACATAAATGACGCTGTTGTTAGAATAGGAATTTATCAATTTAACAAATGCTGTGTGCTGAACTGTCTGTATCCTGGTCCCCCTTTGTGACCAATATCATGTATCTTAGAAGTAGTTAACTAGCATTACGGGTAGTTGAATCCCTCGTGGGTTATAGATTTTCATCATGTAAAACCAGCTGCCTGGAGATTCAACCTACCGTCTTCCCCTGATTAGATCACACACGCAGGGTTGTTTGTCTAAGTGTGTGAGTGTGTATAGGCTACCTCATTCTAAAAATGTTTCGAGGTTGTCAGAGTTATATGTGTAATGCAGGAAAATCCACTCTATTCCCTTAAATTCATTAGACAAGGAAGCTGTTAGACCCCTGTGGCTCTAATGCCACGGCGGCCTATGTAAGCAAACCAAAATCTAAGCCTGTAAATGCCTCAGGGTTACAAAGTCAAAACCTGAGGACAACCAGTCACAAACAGCCAATTAGGCTTCAAGTGATAGCCGATCAGCGATGACCTTGCTTTGCTTCCACCTCTTAAGAGTCTCTCGCCAGCTCCCTGTTGGTTGCTTCCAGTTTGCGGCTGTCTGATGCAGATGGATAAATGCTCAAATAAACTCTTAAAAACTTTTGGGTGCCTGGCTGGCTCAGTCAGTAGAGCACGTGGCCTTTTTTTTTTTTTTTTTAAGATTTTATTTATTTATTTGAGAGAGAGAGAGAGAGACGAAGAGGGGCAGAGAGAGAGGGAGAAGCAGACTCCCCGCTAAACAAGGAGCCCGATGTGGGACTCGATCCCAGGACCCTGGGATCATGACCTGAGCGGAAGGCAGATGCTTAACCAACTGAGCCACCCAGGGGCCCTGAGCATGTGACTCTTAATCTCGGGTTTATAAGTTTGAGTCCCATGTTGGGTGTAAAGATTACTTAAGAAAAAGAAATCTTAAAAAAAATGTTTTATATGCCTCAATTTATCTTTTAACTAGTTATTTAAAACTACGAAATTCTCAGAAAAATTTAAAAATAAAGACGGCTTTCTGTTTTCTCCATCAGCTGTTAAGAAGAAGGCTAGCTTTATCACTCCGGTTCCTGGAGGTGTGGGACCCATGACCGTGGCAATGCTTCTGAAGAACACGCTTCTGGCAGCTAAAAAACTCATTTACTAGACCGCATGAAAGAATCAGGCAAAATGAAGTCATGCTATTTATTTATTTGACAAAGGGCAAACACCTTTATATTTTACTACAAAGCTATTTATTTCTACATCGTATTTATTTTTTCATGGATGGAATCATTGTGGATCAGATGATTCATACAACTCGATGCGTTTCCTGCTAATGGATTTTGAGTTTTAGGGGAAAAAAAGAAATAACAAACAATTCCAGTGAAAACTTTGCTAACAGTGGTTTATTTTGTGAATGTTCGTAATATTAAACAACAAAGGGCTCATCATAAATGAATATATTTTTGACAGAAATATCACACACAGTATGTTTTCAATAAATGTTTTGTCGGCTAAATGGGCGCCCTTGTAAAATGTAATTTAGACTTTGACATAAGCAGGCTCAATTTTTATATATTTTGTGTTTATCATATGCTGAAAAAGAGCTTACTTGCTAAAAGAAAGATAAAATATTAAAAGTAAAATCTTGATCTCATGTATCTAGCACATGGATCCTGCAAGCCATCTTAAAGAGAAATGATACTCTATTCAAGGAAAGAAAAGTAAACAAAAATGGCAAAAAATGCAGTGCTGCTTAGAAAGGTAATGATCATTTCAAATTGTGAATGACTACTTGCCATAGTAAAAATGTAATAAGAATATGTTAGGTTTACATGTAATTTCTTTCTTTTTCTAGGAAAATATTTGGATAATACCTTCCTTGAGGAATAATGGAAAATCCAAAACCAAACATACAAAATAAAACTGTGATTGTGTTTTATCACAAATATTAGAAAAATATGATATAGTATGAGCGAGGACTTCATTAAAGAACGAATGTTGGGTTGATTCACAGATTGGGAAATTAATAGGAAACTAAGACACTTACGATGTGCGGAAGCTAAACCTAGGCTGGAACTAAAAATCTACTGCTTTGTGGCCCACAGGTCTTCCCTCTTCTGTATGGCGATTGGTTCTCGGAGTAGATGTCCAGTTTCTAACACAATTTAAATTAGGAAATACACAGGAATGTCAGTTGAAGGCTATTTCGGCACCACCCTAAACACGCACTTGTATTGTTTTCATGCCCAATCCCCGTGTGTATTTATGTGCCAACAATGATTCTTACCCAGTGCATGTCTTTATCAGTGTGTGTTCCTGATCAATTGTGTGCAAGTGACTAGATACTTATAATTAATCATATTTCAACTGTATAATAAAAGCAATTTGAAGAACGCCTGTCTTCTTTTTTTCCTTAAGATATTTATAAGTTTTTTGTTCATATATTTGTTACCTATTTCTTTTGTGTGTGTGTGTTTCAAGTTTTTATATAAATTCCAGTTAGAGTTAACATACAGTGTGTTAGTTTCAGGAGTAGAATTGTTACCTATCTCTTTACAGCATGCTGGGGAAATGTACAGGTTTCTTAAACATGCAAGAAAAGGTTCTATAGCCCATTCCACAATCAGTCCAGACCAATCTTTGTCTAATAACCCCGATAGAAGTTTAAATTCAAAGCTCACAAGCAAACATTTCAGAAAGGGCCTATTTTATTCTCAAGGGCCCCAAATTCCCCAAATAGACAAAATGACCCAAAATACATGTACATGGAAAATGTAAAGTCCTCGGTTTTGAGCCTACCACCCCCAACCCTTCAAAATACAGGAGGAATAATTTCGGGAAAGTTTCTACCCCTTGTCTAAGCTAAAATTCAGGAGGGAATCTTTCTAGAGACTATAACACTGGAAAAGAAAAATTGTTCTGACATTTATTAAAAATGTGAGGAAGACTTTATCCAAGACTATTGCAATGGCATCTAGACTATTGCAATAGAGAAGATTGAACTCAACTCCAAATACAGCAAAGAGAGCTATGGATCTATATCCAATGAGCAGAGTAAGGGGATCAATTGGTAGAAAATTACTATAAGAGGAAATTGATTATGTATCAAGGGTAGGGGGATTCTTGCTAAACTAGCTTACCAGGATTCTTGCTGAAGGCAGGCCAGATTTCAAGGGTGGGGCATGGGATCTTGATCAGATATGGGGGGGGGGTGTCTCCATAAACTGACTTAGCAGCATTCTTTGCTTAAACTGGCCTCAGCAGGCCTAGTCGAGAAGAAGACTCAGAGGAGTCTGACTGAAGTCCAGTCAAGAAGGAAGCCTTTGTCAACACATAAAGGAGATGAAGTTGGTTTGTTGGTACCATGACTTTATTTATGGATACTTGGGGTGAGTAAAAGATAGACATAGGACAGCTGTGCAGAGGGGCTTTGGGAAAGTCACTTTCCTTCTCCTGCAAGTATCTATAAAAAGGATCCTGAAGAACGAAGGGGATTGAACAATTATACGAAGATAGGGAGGTGAGAGTGAGTTTGGCATGTACATAGGACAGCAGGAGTCGGACTAAAATGGAGGGTGTGTGTTGGGGAGTGCTGGAAATCCAGCTGGGTGAGCATACAGAGCTGGACTTAGCGCCTGGGTAATTCAGACCAGGTTTGCCGACTTAGGAGAACTGCGGTTAGAGCCGAGAAGATATTATCATTGATTAACATGAGAAAGTTATAAAGGGGAGCCGATTTTGGAGAAGAGATTATGTTCAGTTTAAGAGTGTCAGGTGATGACGTAATACATAAATAGAAGTCCTGAGAGACGATCAGTCTGGGAAGAGACTAGTGATGAAAATGTAGGACTCAGTACTGTAGACTAAGCACTAACTCCCTGACCTTGTTGACCATTCTACACACCCGGCGTCTCTCTACTCTGCTGTATGGAGTAATGGCTCTTTAAGAGAGCACCTAGCGTGTGTTACATGCTTTACTTTTTTTGTTTTTCTGGACAATCTCCATTTGATAGATGAGGCAATTGACCCTTGGGGTTATTGAAAAGTCTCAGCCAGGGCCATAGGGATAGTGGACATGGAATTGGAACGCAAAACAAGGTCCGGGATGATGAGAGCCAGAGCTCACTCTCTTGTCATGACACCACGCTGCCTCCCTCAGTGCCGTCCCCCACCTGGAATCCTTTCTCTTATTACACATCTAAATCTTCCTTGCTATTCCAGGTTCACTTCAAATGAAACTCGTCCATGAACACTGACATGAGAATTTGACAAAGTCCCACCCGGACTCTCACAGCCATTTCTGCACACAGCCATGGCACTTCTCAGCTCCTTCCCAGTTCTATAGTTCTGTGTGTGCTTTCCATAACTCCCTTCAGTACCTTGAAGTCAGAGTCCATGCATGTCTTGTCTATTTGTCTTGCTAACATCACATCCAGCCCAGTGCCACGGATGTTGCAGGCATTCAATATTGAATGAATGAATGAATGAATGAATGAATGAATGACTGGTAACTGCATCCATGAGAATTACAGAATAAGTTTAGAGAGAGATAAGGCAATGGACCGATGACCATTTCCTGCCAATGTTAGCAACAGATTTTTGTTGAGTTAGTGAAAGAGCAAGAAAGAAGGCAAAGAAAGAAAAGGAAGGGAGGGAAAGGGAAGACACTTTCAGAGATGCTTATGACAAGAGAGAGATGAGTAAATTAAAAAGACAGAAAAAGTGGCAGAAGGGAAGAATGACAGTGGAGTGTTCTTAGCCTTCTTTCCCCTTTCTCTTTCCAACGTGCTCCAATGTGTATCAAGAATGAATGAAGATACCAGAGAGGCAATCTTACAATGCCTGTTCCCCCACTCTTCAGGATTTGGGAAGGGACTTTTTGTGAGAGGACTGAAGAAGCGAAGGCAGGGGACTCTCTTAAAGAGAATGTAAGCGGAATCCATTAGTATGAGTCCCAGAGGAAAGACACGTGTGGGCTGCCTAGAGCTATTTTCTGATGTAAGTCTTCAGGAAAGTGGCAGGCGAGTTTCTGTGTTATGTGGCCTAATTCACCAGAGTGGGGAAACATCAGGAAAGAGCACGGGCCCTTCCTTTCAGCCCCAATGTGAGTGAAAGCCACAGTTGATTTAATATTTAGATTCTTAGGATAGAAGTAATTTATTTAAAGTTTGATTTTAGGAGCTAATTCAGAGAATTCCTCTGAGATCAGTATACGTGTTCTTACCAGAGAACACAGCTGGGGAAGTAGAAAGGACATGGGATCTCGAATCTGAACTCGGATTGGAGTCCTGACTGTCAGGCATGTCTTTTGGTATGTCGCTCTTTTGAGTCTCCATTCCTCAGTTGTCATAAGGGAATAGAAACAAGGCCGATTGTTCATGTCTTTATTCACTCAAGATGGATTCCTTAGGTACATACCATATGTTAGGCACTGGATTTGTTGGGGCCAGGATTGCTGAAGAAATAACTGAGATGTGAACGAAAGCCTTCTGCAAAATGCAAAGCACTATGCAAACTCCAGTGAACCGTTAACAACCAAGACGGCTGTTGTACTATGTCCCAGTCTTACAAAGAAAGATATTTAACGTTAGTCCTAGTATCTCCCTCCAACAACTGCAACTGGTCATAGTGGTTTATTTAACCCTTTGCAAATATTCTTCTTGTACTATGTCCCGGTCTTACAAAGAAAGATATTTAACATTAGTCCTAGTATCTCCCTCCAACAACTGCAACTGGTCATAATGTTTTATTTAACCCTTTGCAAATAAATTCACAGCAGTGGTACAGAGGATGATTATTTGACTTATGTATACTTCAAATATTTTTTGCCTGGGAAAAAAAATTATCCAGAAATGGTCTTAATGAATGGTTAAAACAAACAAACAAACCCGCAAAAGTAGAAATACAAAACGCGGGCACATGTAACGTGAGCCAAGTGCCGTATCGTCTTCTAACTTCAAAATGATGACTCCTGCGGTGATTGCCCAAGTTATAATGAGTTCAACAAGCTCATTCTTGTGTGATTTCTGAAGCCAAATTCATATTTCAATACTGAAAGAGATCCTTTCTGGTAAACCAAATTTGCTGAATGGACGCGATGCAAATGATGACCTCGCTTGACTTCAACAGGTTTTCAAGGTCCAGAAAATATAAGCAACTGAAATTCCTGGTAGAAAGGCACGGCACCTCAGTAAAACGTATTTATGCAGGTTCTTTATAATAATTTGGGGCAAGTGAACATTTATGGGAACCTCCTACAGTCACGAAATCTAATAGCAATAATCACATCTTGGCCTTTAAAATGGCATTTTAATAATCACAGCTAGATTAACCGTGAGGAAATTTTGAATGTCATGTTAAATTTAAAACTTTCTATTCATTAGACATACCAAACCCAGATACTTAAATTTTATCTTGGCGGAGATGGCATTATCATTATCATCATCACCGTCTTGGTGCTGGACTGGTTCTCTGTGGCCAAATCACTGGAGGACGTATCGAAGCACTGTAGCTCTAACGAAATTGGAAGCCCATTCCATTTATACTCAGAAAAATCTGGCAAAATGACACAAAGGCAAATGTTGTGCTATTAAAGTAATTACTTTAAAAAACTTGGCGTAGCAACACAAAATAGCAAATAAATAAATAAATAAATAAATAAATAAATAAATAAAATGGAAGATGAAACCTCTGCTTTTTACCCAAATTTCATTTTCTCCCCTGCCGCTGAATTACAGAATATCTCGATTTGCATGCAGTCCGTACTGAGAGGCGGTGTCACTGACGGCAGTTTCAGGGATGTTTGATTTATTGCCCGGTGATGCTGTTTTCTGGGTTGCAAATATCAGAACTCCCCTTTGTTGGAATCCTATGTAGGTCACTAGCCAGTTTGGAGCTGGTACAAGTCTGTTCACAGCAATGGGGCCTTTCCTGAATTTAGATTCTTTTTTGTTGTTTTAAGCACTTTTACCTACACGATTATGCCCACAGGTAACAGGAAACCAGTGTTTCAGAAGAAAACTTGATCACATTGCTAGATAACACAGGCATCCTGAACAAGTGTGTGAGCGCCTCGAGGGCTCTACCTACAGCTGCTGCCAGAAGTACATATTTTTTTGATTGGTAAGAACTGGCAGATGACGCTTCATGAAATATAAATGCAAGAAAGACTCGGGAGAGCTCCATAAAAGCCTTCCACCCGTCAGTCAGTCTCGGAGGATAAGAAAGAGACTGTTAACAGCAGCTGGAAATGGCCTTTGGAGTTTCAGTATCAGTGTATCTCTTATTCAAAGGTAGGCAATTCCTTTTTGCCTTGTTCATTTTGTATCCGTGTAAAATACGAATAGAATTTTTCTCTGAATTAATGAGAAGTTGGATTTTAACCGTCATTCTTCATGGCAAAGGGCAGAGCAAGGAATCTGTGAATTAATTGAGTGTCCTATGGAATGCAGATTGTGATACCCCCTTTATTGAGACCTGTCTGTTTGCTTTATGCAACTGAAGAGCAGTTGATACATTTTAATTACTGGGTCATAGCATCCTTGTGATTGAATTAGAATGCCCATGTACCCACTTTCTCCGAAAACTGTATGTCTTTCTACTTTCCGTAATTATAAGGTAGTCCCTGGAATTGGTAGAGAGGAGAAACTGTCAGGAAACTGCCCCGGTCGGGTTTTGGATTTCAAATGTAAATGAATTAAAAATAGAACACAAGTGGGAATAAGTGGACTAAGAAGCACTTTTGACCCGTGGCTTGTACATAACTTTCTCGATCTGTTGCTTGCACATAGAAGGAGGCTCACCTGCTAAAGTTGCCTTTCCCCCCCACCCCTTCATATAGCAATGACAGCCTTGACTGCAGGGGCAGCTGTGCCGGGAACACCCCCAGTCACAACCCAGCAAAGTAACTGGACAGTTAACAAAACAAAAGGTATTTTCTTCACACTTGTGTATTTTAAGTGCTTTTTCTTTTTTTTTTCTTTCTTTTTTTTTTTAACCTTTTGAGAGATACTTGGATTGTGATCAAAAGCAACATTGGAAATTTTGAAATATATATTTTATTATTAGATAACCGACTCTTTCAACAGGATGCTGTTAAATGGAAGTGACAGGTAAATGTGCCAGCAAAGAATTACCTTTTTCAAAGGGGCAAGTAAAGTAAACGAGAGACACAGAAACTGTCTTCAGTTACTGCCCTGAATGTGAAACATGCCACATTTTCTGCTTGACTCCTGCTCGGTTCCCAATAACCCATGCGTGTCCTGAGGCGGTTTGTCCCTGTTTCGGCATTCTTGATGACTGATATTTTGATGTCTTTTAATCTGTGACCATGACTTTGCAGCCAAAGAAATTATGACAAGATGAAGGCTTAATCCATCTTTGGAAAGATCTTTTCTCTTGTTTTGCTTTGGGGGGCTTTTGTTGTTTTTTTAGCATATGCTGTGTTTCCTAATCACTTACACCCAATTTTGGTTGTTGATGGTGATGATATATTATCACTATTACTATTATTATTAGAATAGCTTCTGGCTGTTGTTGAGCATCAGGATTTTTTTAAGCCTGTTTGAACTCTCGGAGGTGAACTCGGAAAACTTGTGACCTGCCAAGACCTGTGTACTGGGTAGTTAGGGTTCTCACACAAATCACTATCTCCTCTTGTGAAGACTGGTGATATGACATAGGACAGAGGAAACACCGTATCTTGCTCTCAGAGCCAGGCAAATAAAAGACCAAGTCACATGTTTTGTTTCTGAATATGAAGGCTAGTAATATTTAAACATTCCTCATTTCACCAATAATTTTAAATTAAAAAGAATTTACTTAAAATATTTTGCCCGTTTGAGTTTTGAATATCTATCCATTGGCAAAACAAAATCAGTATGAGCTTTAGAATAATTTTTAGCCAAACTTCTTCATGTCCTCTGAGCCTTTGAGCCAAGAGAAAAGATCTTCACTGGGATTCAATACTGTAGAAAATTCAAGAAGAGTTTCCCCTCAGTGACTGACTTCATAACAGTGCACCCAGGACCACCTTTTTACTTCCTTGAGAGTGAAAGTTGTCCAAGTTGCCGAGAATAATAAAAGAAAACAGGGGACTGAATATATCATCTCTACAGTTTTCCTTTGCTTTCTTGATGGAGAGCTTCGGTTTTCCCATTTTTTATTTAATTAAAGATCTGCATCCAATATCTTAGGAAATTTTTCATAAACTTAGACTAATATTCTTCTCCTTGGGGGAAAGATGAGGCTCTCTAGTATACTCTTTCTTTGAAGATGTCTTCTTTCAGTTCTCACATTTTCTAGGAAATCCTGGTTCAGGCTTGGCTAATTCAATTGATTTAGTCTTGACGTAGGAAGAACCGAACACAGTTTATAATGGGAAATTCCTACAGGCTTAGACTTAATTATTAAAATGAGAAACTAGATTCACAACACCACATTCGACAAAATGAAGGGGAACCTTGAGGTAATATCGTGGGTTCTCAACCAAAACGAAGTTATATAACACAGTGTCTTATTGGTGGCTCAGTAACTAAGATTTAGTATTTTCAGTGTAAGAAAAATATGCCTTTTTAGATCTTTTTCCCCCTAAAAACAAACAAGTAGGATTCTGTTAATCTACTTAGCTAGCAAGGCAAATATGGTAGAACATGATAACTAAAAATGGGGAAATATGTTTTCATAACAATAACAAAATAAAATGCCACTAATTCTGCTTGGGACAAATTTAAGAATCGGTAATTAGATTTTTACCAAAAAGGACTCAATTAAGCAGCTTTACCCAAGTGTCGTCCCCACCGCGTACACCCTGAGGATGGCATGGACATATGTTCTGTACATCAGGGAACGAGGAGTAAGCATCCTGAAATCTGTACATTTTTCCAGAAGACAGTTTCCCAAAGGGAAGCTTCCCATAGAGACTTCTGGACACTTGACCATAAAAGTTTTGCCAGATGTGGTCATTTGCATAGTGTTGGAAATCAAAACCCAGATTTTCTCATTCTGTCTCAAGGGTTTTCCCCATTATCTCATAATGTCTCTTAACGGAGTAAAATTTCCAATTAATATTTAAAGGTGTTGTCTCAACTCTGTGAGGCTTGAACTTGTGTCCGGCTTCTGGTAGAGGTCGTGACAATTCCTCTTCTGAAATCAAGCACAGGGCTCCCTTTGCAATGACCTTCTCCCTTGGTAGTCCACAGAAGACGAAGCGGGGGAACGCTCATCTTCTCCAGTTCGTGATCTCTGTAAATCCCAATTTCCTAAGTGCGGACTTCTCAGGTGTAAGGGGGAGAATTAAAATAGGAGAAGCAAGGCTAAAACGAGAATCAGTGCTGCCACCTTTTGGCAAACTTGTATCTCTGCCTCATTACATAGCTTCTAAGGAGCCGAACAGTCACCACCCACCTCCGCCCCCCGATTAGTTAGTGATGTGTCTAAATGATACTAACCTAAACCCTGGGACGCTAACCTGCCGACGGAATCCGTCAATAGTTGAAAAGGCAGAGCACCCAAAGAATATTCTTAAGATAAAAAAGATCTCTTTACATACGTGTAACAAACCTACTACAAAACTGTGACGCGCTGCATCTGTTAATGTTGTATGTCCTTTTCCTAGCTGACTACACAGAAGGACCCATAGCCTTGAAGTTCTCACATCCTTGCCTGGAAGACCACAATAGTTACTGCATCAATGGTGTTTGCGCGTTCCACCATGAGCTGGAGAAAGCCATCTGCACGTAATTGCAAAGAACTTTCCAAGTCCTAGAGATGGGAGGAGATGAATTTATGTTTCCCATGTTTCTATGCAGTTCACATAGTACATTTCCACACACCTCTCTCTTAGCTAGTAAAAAGGGTACCTCATCTGAACATGACTCACTGTATTTAAATATCTAAGGGGTCTTCTTCTAACCTACCTAACCCTCATTACTCGAAAGCCGGGTCCCCACATTAGCAGCTTCTGTGTCACCGGGGAGCTTGTTAGAAATGCAGAAGCTTACACTCCACCTCCAAACTACTGAATCCAAATGTGCGTTTAAGCCACATGCGAGGATGATTCTGACGTTTCACGGGGTTGATCACAGGATGAGATGACATAGACGCTAGCAAACACACTTCAGGATTGTAAAGTTCTAGAGCAATTAGGTACTAGTTCTATGATCACTGGTTTGCTGGGCACTGTCCTGTGAAAGAGTAGGTTAACAGTTTTCTAGAACAACTCATGCAAGCAGACTACCTTTCCCTTCTACCCATGAGGGAAGTTACATTAATATGGGGCCTTAATGAATTGGTTATTGTGAAATACCTAGCTTCTTCAATACATGTAACAGTTGGCTTTCATTTGGCATTTTCCCCTTTAATTTACATTATTTACTTTCTTTTGAAATTTTTCACTCTTTGAAATTGGTCATTTCTTCATATATCTACCACTATGAGTTTTAAAATTATGCATGTTTTTCTTTTTTTAAAGGTGTTTTACTGGTTATACTGGAGAAAGGTGTGAGCACTTGACCTTAACTTCATATGCTGTGGATTCTTATGAAAAATACATTGCAATTGGGATTGGTGTTGGATTATTATTAAGTGGCTTTCTTGCTATTTTTTACTGCTACATAAGAAAGAGGTAGGAAAAAAATGAAAACATGAAGTCACTTGTTCACTTGATGAATGTTTATTGAGCCCCTACAATGTACCGAGCACTGACATGTGTAATTTTTTAGTGAAAAATGGCTACAGATCTAGCAATTTCCTTCATATTTGTTTTGGTGCTTTTTCTTATAAACACAGACAAGCAGTTAAAATCCACCTGCCATTGCACTAGAATAGCTCCAATTTACAATTTCCCTTCATCCTCATCTCTGTCTGCCCACATCAAAGTTATAGGTAAGGAGGACAGTAAACTCCACAAGAGTAGAGAGGGTGTCCGTTCGCAATTATATGTTCAGTGCTAATTACCATGCCTGGCACACAGTAGACACTCAGCAAATATTTGTTGAATGAACAAATCAAGAAACGAGTATTAAATGAATGAAAATGTACGGCAAACATGGGCCGTTTTCTTTTTAGACTTCAGCTGAGGGTTTATTCGGGAGATTCCGTCTACTGCTAAAAGCCTAAGAAAATAAGCTTGATCCACCAATATAAATTACTTGTATTATCCACACTGGTAATTTTTTCTTAAATCCATGTAACTAGGATAAAGTCAAGAAATAATGTGAGAAAAGTTAAAGAAAAAAGTGCAAATACATTTCCTTTGTTGTACCCTATTAACCAAGTTGCCATTTTTTAAATGACCAAGAGTGACTGTACGAAATAAAAGTTTGACTGCTTAATAACTGCATCTTAGAAGAACATCTGTTATGTCAATTGTAGATCAATTGATATAAAATCTGTTCTATCAATTGATATTGTTCTATCAAGTGTCTAAGAGACCAAGAAAAGGAAAAAAAAAAAAAGAAAGGAAGTAGAATATTTTAATGTTAACAAGACCGTTATGTGAGGTCAGGTTCCTTAGCAGCGAAACGTAAGATGGGGATTATTGTGCAAGTCACTGGCCCAGGGAACGCTCTAAGGTGAACTCTGTAACGGAGTGAGAAAAACTAGAGCAGAGGATGAAGGTTAGCAAAGACGTGGCTTTCACTGAAGTCTAGCTTTGGCCCAATGCCATGGGGAGATCTAGAACATGAATGGCATGGCAGACATCTCCCAGGAGGGCGAGAGATGCTGGTTTTAGTGCCCTGTGCCGTCAAGCATGGGTGGCAGGATGCCGCTGGTGGGAAAGGGGCATGGGCTTGGAATCTCCCAGGAAGCTTCAGGCTGAGGGCTCTATTGGCCAGGGGCGGTCCTCTGGAGGAGGATGCAGCGGTGAGCCTGTGAACAGCTATAGCGCTGGGGGATGGGTCCACCCCGTGGATCTGGGGTGAGGCACCAAGCACAACTGCTGCACCAGAACATACGTATCATTCTCCATAAACCATACAAACAGCAGTCAAATTCACACGGAAACCAATGTTCTGTTTTAGGTGTCTAAAATTGAAATCACCCTACAACATCTGTTCCGGAGGAAGACCACTGTGAGGCCTTTGTCAGAAATTTTCACGAGGCATTTATAAAAATCAGTGGGCCCCAAACTGAAATCTTCAAATGAAACAACAAAACTTCCCAAGCTGACTGGACTGGAAAATAATGGAAGCTGGGATCGTGATGAGATGAAAGAATAAACGTCAACGTAGGTCTTCGGACTTTGCCGTCGTTAGGGTGCCACGGGAGCCGAGTGAACAAGCTCCGGTGACAGAAGTCAAGTTCACAGTCCTACTCCGGGTTGGTTGCTGTCGTGTGTGGTTGCTGTTCTTCCTGCAGAAGGACCAAGTTTCAGGCCTCTGACCGTGTCAGATGTGAGTGTTCATGGGATAATTCTCAACCTTGCAGCAAGCCAGAGCAGCGCCAAGCTTGGGTTCTCCGTGTGCTTGCTACCACCAGCATTTTGGATCACTTTTCTGTGGACCTGGTCCCAAACACGCTGCTTTCCCGGTGTCTAAAAGAACGTGACGTCCCCTGTTAGGATGAGGTCAGTGTAATGGCACTTCCAGGGACACAAGCATGGGCCTGAAGTCTACACCAGAGGAAAGAAAATCGAATGTCCAAGGCAAACACAAATCATGCCCAGCTTGTGACAACACTATGTAGCCTTTATCTGTGAAGTATGGAATAAGCTAGAGTTTTCGATGACTGAAAGCTATCTGGATATCGAGTCCTGAGTAGGTGAGACATTTCTGTTTCTGCGTGGATTATAAAACTTGGTGTTGGACTCATCGGTCCCCTAATGTTTATGTTCATCACCTCTTCCTGTTGTTAGTGGAACTACCTGGTGACTATCCATTTTGACTGAAACTCTAGAATTCTACTAATAAATAAACTTCGACCGTTGGCCCTGAAATAGAAACTCAAGAATTGGACATAGGAATTTTTTCACCAGCCAATGGCATGTGGAAACTTTCTTTACCATTTCTGAATACTTGATGGCAGATTTGCACGTAGTGAGAGAAAATGGAACAATGGCAGAAATACCGATTTGGGAATTAGGGTCCTTCCTCTTTAATCCTATTTCTTCCGCATAAGTCGAATAGTCTCATGCAGGTCTTTTAATTTCTTTGGGCTTTGGTTTTATTTTCTACAAGGCCCTGATAGCTTCAAAATTGGACAGTGGGTCAAGAGAAGTTTTTCCATATTTGCTCTGCAAGTGGGATTATTCTCAACCCCACCTCTGTCCCCCATGCCACCTCTAACCCCAAAACACACCACTGGATATCATCTCAGGTGTATCGTTTAGTGTGTGGTTTGTAGAATAATAAATTAAAAATTTGTTTTTCAAGGAAGTGAAACAGGAAATTAAAGAATAATGATATCTACCAATTTTCTCTGGGATTCAATCTAAAGCTATGGACTTTCTTTTCCTCCGTTGTGATGTAGATAAGCCAAACAGTTCTGATCACAAGAGGGGTTAAAAGAGAATCAAACAGGAACGTTCTTACCATGGTAACAAGACTTTCGCTTCTAATGACTTTCCATTCACTCCTCAACAAAACTTCACATTCTGCTTTCCTTTGAGTACAAGGTATTTCTCCAGCTTTGTTTTTCCTTCATAAGGAATTTCATGCAGATGAATCGCGTGTCAGCACTTTCTGCTTGTCCTCACAAAGTATGCAAAGGTTACATCATACCAAAAAGTGGGGAGGTGAAGGAGCCTCCCAGTGACTCCAGCGACCGCACCTAGAAAGCTATGCTCTTCCTGGGCATTTCAAAAAGGTGTTAAAAAGCTGGGGAGAGTCCAGGAAGAAGCAATAAAGCTTAATTAAGGACTGCCTCTTGATGAAAGGAAAGAGGAATTAATGCTGGAGTCCGGGGACGTGATAACCTAAAAAGTTATAAGTATCTGCTGTCTATAAGTATTTCTAAATTGTAAGCACAATATAATTGAAATTAAATAACACCAGACTGAGAGTTAAAATTTCCAGATTGCCAAACCGAAACAGAAACCAATAGGGAATCAGATTTTTTCACTGTGGAGTAGGATGCATTAAGAGTATAAGATCCCCCCCCCCTCCCAGTGAGATGACAGAAATTCAAAGTGTGGTTTATGAGAAGCTGTCTGTTTGCGGTCTGTCGTACAAAAGAATTTTCAGGTCCCATGATGCCTAGAATTGATTTTGCAGGGAGAAATGAATCTCTGGCATTCCTATGGCAACATTTACATATGTAAGTAGGACTCCAGTGAGAAAATGCATACATACAAGAGGTTCTGCAAACCTTCCCGTCTTCTGTTTTTTGCCCTGTGTGCAGTAAGACCCCGAGAAGAGGCTGCCAGGGAGGCCCTGCGTCAGCGCTGCATTTTCCGCTCTCAGTCATGAATTATTAGGTGGGGTGGATCTTCTAGGAAAGGAATGGGAACGTGTTTCTGGCATCTTTGACTAAAACAAACTGGATGAGGGGTTCCTCGATTTCATTCAATTTCCATTTTGTCTTCTTCCTGTGTCTATCCTTCAATCTTTGAGAACACATTCTTAAGTCATCAATATTCATAAGTCATCAATATTCATATGCTTCATTAATTAGCATATTGGACCATGATAGGGGTGGGAGCAAACACTATAACCTCAGTCATATTTGAACCAGTAAAATTACAAAAAAAGAATTATAATTACTTGTTATTGTATCTTCTTTCCCCAAATTACTTTTTTTTTTAAAGTAATCTCTACACCCAACATGGGGCTCAAATTCATGACCCTGAGATCAAGACTCGCGTGCTCTACCAACTGAGCCAGCCAGGGGCCCCATCCCACATGACTTTTTGTATATTATGTTTTTATAATGTTTGAAGTAGATGAAATTAAAACATAGATTATCTTTTCATGTTTCCGGGCACAATACAAATCTAATCCTTTAATTTTGAATCATCCATTTTGGTGACGTCAAGAAGACTTCCATTCATTATATGTAATTGAAAAAAACGTCTTAAGAAAATAACAAGGCAAACAGCAATTTAAGCTTTTGATGTTGGACATGAGGATGATTTTTGTCTGCAGAAGACCATGAGTAAGCCATCTAACTTCTGGTATTACCAAATGCCACAAACTCTCTGTAGTGTGATGTAAATATTGATATCCTGCAATCCACATTCATGGGAAGGGTTACCAGAATCCTTCTATTGCAAAATACCACTCTTTCTGGCTTACATCATGGCTGCATGACATCAGGTTCCTAGCAGCTGCCAAGATGAACTGGAAGTGTTGAAATTTAATTTGTCAGAGTCTGGCACTGCTCATCTGGGTGAGTCCATGTTTCTGTCCGAACCTTGGCGCGGCCCTGTTCAGTAGCACATTCAGAAGCAGATCTTCCAAGTTCAGGTCCCGATTTCTGTTAATCATTCAATCCATGCGTGCCCGGCTCAGAGCACAAGAGCCCAAGCCATTCGTTTCCTACAAATGCGAAGGTTGGGCTCCTGGAGAATATCCACGTGAATCAGTGAGTCCCACCGCTCTGTTTTACTCCTCTGCCCAAACTGAACATGACGGCTCTTCCAGATTGTGGGCCACACCCACAGCCTCCAAAGAAACATCCCATGGAGATTAGGAGTGTGATTACAGGGTAACAAGGGGAATTGAATTGTTTAGTTGGGTCTTAGCTATAATATATCTCATGGCCTTTCTTTATAATGTTTATGTCTCAGGTGTTATTGGAGCATAAATCAATTAGGTTGAAATTCGGTTAGGACTGTAGTCAGGCAAGTATCAAACTGGCGTGCTTTTGATCTTTAAGAGGCTGGTAACTAGGCTTCACAGCTTTCTGGAAAGAATGGCATCTATAGATCTTTAAAACTGCACAAAAATATTGATTCAATATTGAGTCTTCACAAATCAAGTTAAAGTAACAGTGTAATATAGCTACCATGTTTGAAAAGCATTATTAGCATTATTTTAATTAATTCATGCCTCTGTGTAATGAGGCTTAGAGAAAAGGCTATTCCTTTGTCAAGGTCACTTAGCCTTTCAGTGGCAGAGCCTAGACCCGAACCAATAAATCGAACGCCAAAGTCCCTCATGTAAACTCTGTATGATAACGCTTCCCAGTATTTTAGGGAAAAGAGTGGTGTCAGGGGTTTGTTCCTTGATGAGCTTAGAGATAATATCCAAGTGGTTTGTATGCAAATGAAAAAAAGTCCCTTTCTTTAAAATATATAAAATAAAAAACCTTTGTCGTGGATCAACCATAGAAACTCCCTGCTATCACCTGCTGATTATTAAGATATGCATAGCATCCCGCGGGTGGGGCCAGAACAGGGATCAAGTGCCCATTGACAGATGAATGCACGTTCTGGGGAGAGACTGTAGACTGGTTTATCTTCGGGATTCCGGGGGTGAGGAGGTCACTTGGGAACACTTGACCCCAGCCCGTGAGCAAGGGTTCTCTGGCACTGGTCCCCTCACTGGGACACACCTGGCTTAGTGGGGTGAGGGGATGGGGAATGAGTGGTTTTCCCATCTACAGAAAAATCTCATCCATCTCCTTCCCACCACGTCACTCTCACAATCCTACCCCGAGTCCCACGAATACTTTAAAGAAAGACACTCAATGGCCCTGGTCCAGCGAGGGGCAAAAATTGGAAGCAACACTAAAAACTCGATGCAAGGGATGGACACTTGGCCGACCCGCGATCTAGTCCAGCTGCGCGATTATTCAGCTCTGTCGGCGCCCTTCGCACACGATATTCTCGCGTATGAGGCGCAGACGTTCGACTAAGGATCATCTCTCTATCCCCCTCCTGCTTGAAAGTTGTGTGTGGAAAACACGCAGCTTCTACTGCAGATCCAGCCTGCAGGGGCATTTCCTTTCACCTTCATGGTGTTAATTTTAAAACAAGCTCACATTTAGAAGTCTAGATATTTTAATATATTTTTAAAAATCTAGCTTCTTTTGGAAAATAGATCTAGAGCGCTGGTCCTGCACGCTTGCGTTGCTTTGGTTCAGAGCCTGCTCTCGACGCCTAGCCCGCTTCTGCCCAGGGTTTCCATGGGCCTCTAAGTCTGCAACCGTGGTTCTTCGGGTTGATGCTAAGATCCTGCCTCATGTCCATCCCTCTGAGCCTAGCCATCGGCTTGCCTGCAGAGGGCCTTGTTGGACTGCAAACCGCACAAGCCAGGCAGGGCCGCAGAGGCCGGTTGCCTAGGAACGTGCTCTTCAGGGGAACCCCCACTCACCTGGAGGCTGGCAGGGGCGGCGCCGGATGCCTCACTCTGCCCTGCCCACGCCCTCGGTCGCTCTCTGTATAATCCTAAACAGATTTGTTTTCCTGGAGCTCTGCCCTGCTTCTGTGTTCCTGTCTGTGGCAGGGTCTCCGCTGTTCAGCCGCACGCATTACCCTGTCCATCTCTGTCTGTTTACAGATATCAACCTTCCCTCCTTTGAATTCCCTGGATGTTTATTCAACCCCCCCCCCGCCCCGCCCCCGTGCTTTTTAATCTCCCAAACACTGTTCACGTTTTACCTTGTTTTATAATGATTTCTGTTCTTGGCTAATTTCCAGGGGCAATAATAATGGACTTCGTTCACTGGGTTTCTACCTTCCACTGAGCACAGTGCTAAGCAATTTATAGAGAGCCTCTCTTTCGATCCCCAGAGACAGCCAGGAGAATGATTTTATTGGGGGTGGTGGCGAAGAGTGGCTCCCGTGAGCCTTTGGAGTTTACCAGCCTGAGGTTCAATCCCAGCTCCACCCCTCTTACTAGCTGGGCCACTGCGATCAAATTTTTTTAACTTTCCTAAGCCTGAGTTTTGTCATTTGTAGAAAGGGGACATTATTTATCTCCTAGAGTGTTTTGAGAGAAATTGTAAATGCTCAATAAATATTGGCTATGTTATTATGATTGCCTTCCATTTTTCAGATTAGGAGACTGAGTTTAGAAGGTTCGAGTACCTTGTTCAATGATATACATCTTGTAAGTGGCGGAACCTGGATTTGACCCCAAGGCTGTCTAGTTTCAAGGCCTGATTCACTTGGCACAGTACTTTGACCATGGCTGTTGCTTGGCCCTGTTGTTTGAAGTAGGATCTGCGATCTCAGAGAGCTGGGTTTTGAATCCCAACTGTTTATTAGTTCTGTGTTGGAGAATAAATTATTTAACTGCTCTAAATCCTATTATAAAACAGGGATAATAATTACACCTAACTTAGGGTCATTTTAAGACCAAGTTAAATTTGGGGCACCTGAGTGGCTCAGTCAGTTAAGCCACAACCGACTCTTGATTTCGGCTCAGGTCATGATCTCAGGGCTGTGAGATCCAGAGCTCTGAATCGGCTTCCTGCTGGGCGTGGAACCTGCTTAAGATTCTCTCCCTCTCCCTCTGCCCTGCCCCCTGCTAACTCACAAATGCATGCTCTCTCTCTCTAAAAAAAGACTAAGTGAAATGAGATAGCTAACATATGTAAAAATCTAGAACACAGTGCTCATTCAATAAATATTACTTATAATTATTTACTATTGGGAACTTCTGTTGAAGAAGCTTTTTTGACACTAGTACAGTTGGTTTTATTATAATGTGACATATGCCTTCCTAAACCTCATCACCCTACAAAACTGAGCAATAAAGACCATAGGGCTTACAGGAAAATTGGGGTTAGGCGTATGATGTTCAAAAACTGTCAGTGACATGTTAAAAAAAAAAGAAGAAGAAGCCTAATAAAAATCATAACACAATTTTGTACATTTTAAACAGTAAGGAAATAAGCATGCAGTTGCTCGTGGAAGTGAGTGTCGGAGAGCTGCTGGTGGATTGCTGTCAAGCGATGGAGGAAGCATTACAGAAATAGCTGGAGAGTTGTACCAACAGATGTGGATGGGAGGAGCTCATAACACAGACGTGAACCAAGGTGGCTGGTTTATGTTTGAGATCCCTGCACACATGTACGTTAGGAGCCGTCCAAGCAGCTCGCTCAGCAATCAGCCCTGTGCCTTCATCTAACAGTTCTAGCAGCTGAAGTTAGGTGGAGGCAAACAAAATCCTCATTATGCTCAAATCGTCCCTTTATGTTGGAATAAATTGATGTTTTCAAGCATTGCTTAAAAGATTTTATTTATTAGAGAGAGCGAGCGAGAGAGAGAGAGCGTGCATGAGCAGGAGGGAAAGGGAGAAGCAGGCTCCCCGCAGAGCAGGGAGCCCAACATGGGGCTCGATCCCAGGACCCTGGGTTCACAACCCAAGCCGAAGGCAGACCCTCAACCGACTGAGCCACCCAGGCGCCCCTAAATTGATGTTTTCAACATAAGCTTTCAAACAGAACTGACTGTACCTTGAAATTATCACAACCTTTGTCTCTCAACCTAAAACTTAATTATAATTATTAGGCACTTGAAGTATTCTGATTATATGAGGCAGTAAAGGGAGATTACAATAACCCTCATTTCCCCAACTAAATTTTAGCAGGAATGTCAAGGACATAACTCAGAGACCCATGCTACTGTGGATTCACGTTCTCTCAGCCAAACTTGTTATCATGGTGTTTGTTCCTTCCTTTGTCAAGCTACAAATGGATAGAAAACCGCACGACTGTTTTCCCTTCTTAAATTAATTAACACTACGATGGCTTTCCTCCAAATATTACTGACTTCCAGTACGAATGGGAAGAGATCCAATTTTTCTTCCTTTCATCATGATTTATTCCCTTCCTCTTTTTTCTCATCCTTTGAGAAAACTGTTGCTTTTGTTCGAACTATCTTTAAATGGTGCAGAAGGGGAAAAAAAGTTTGCTTCCATCAGCAGTCTATATTAGGCAATAAATTATGCCAAACTGCAGACCTCCTGGCAGCAGGAACTTAACAAAACCACAAAGAAGGGGCCCTTCAGCCAAAGGAAATTCAGAAGAAAGAAAAGTCACACTTGGCATGTACAGGAGTCCTCAGCTTGAGCCTAGAGCATCCGGTTCAGGGGTCAGGCCTGTCTGGGTGGGCTGGGCAAAGAGGAGTGTCTGCAAACCGGGGCTCTGGGCAGGCTGGAGGCCATGTGCTTGCGGGACAGGATTGCCTCCCTGTGAGTGAGCAGACCTTCAGATGCTCCTCAAACCGGATCTGGGTTGACTGTCCTCCGGGGTTGACCGCCACGGTTGGTTTCCATGGCTGAGGAGATACGCGGCATGTAGCAGCATGTGGCAAAAATTCGTGTGTGTGCCTTGCTGGCATCCACGCTGCTTCTGTAAACAGCACCCCGGTTGTGCTTGGGAGTGCCGTCCTCCTTCACCTTCCCTGTACCCGGTTTAACCGTGCTTACCTCACCCCTAATCCCAGGGCCACTGCAAGCATTCCACCAGCCCCAGTACGAGCTGCTCACTGACAGGCAAGTTTGTGACCTAATCCAGGTCAATGAAAATCAGCCCTTGGGTGTTTGCTTTGTTTTGTTTTAAGTCCTCTTACACCCGAAGGGGGGCTCCAACTCATGACCCCGAGATCACGAATCACATGCTCTACCAACAGAACCGGCCAGGTGCACAAACCTTGGGTTTTTATTGGAGCTCTCTGGCGTCGAAGATCTCTCTTTCCCGATTCTATTGTGAAATTAGTGGAACGAAATCTTGGACTTTGGTCCAGGCCACCACGGCTGCCGTAGACAATAGCCTGCCTGGCAAGGACACCACAACAGAGAGAAGCAGTGAGAAACAGGGAAGAGATTTTGACCCCTGATGTGAGCATGGTTGAGGCTCCAACTCTGGTCCTGGGCTTTTTATTTTTATTTATTTTTATTAAAGATTTTCTTTTCAAGTAATCTCTACCCCCAACGTGGGGCTCGAGTTTGTAACCCTCAGATCAAGAGTCGCACGTTCTACTGACTGAGCCAGCCCCGTGCCGTCCCACGTCCCTGGGCTTTTTAAAATAAACCGGTCATGGGGCGCCTTGAGTGGCACAGCCGTTAAGCGTCTGCCTTCGGTTCAGGGCCCGGCGTTGTGGGATCGAGCCCCACATCAGGCTTCTCCGCTAGGAGCCTGCTTCTTCCTCTCCCACTCCCCCTGCTTGTGTTCCCTCTCTCGCTGGCTGTCTCTCTGTCAAATAAATAAATAAAATCTTAAAAAAAAAAAAAGTAAAATAAACCGGTCAATACAGTTCATTGTTAGCTTAAACACTTTACCATCTTCCAAAACCATCAAATTTACTCAAAAATTATGGTAGAAACTACTCAACTTTTTGCTCCTTAGAGGTTTTTATAAGATATATGTAGTCTCACTTTTCCATTCACACCCAGTCACTCTTTTTTTTTTTTTTGAAATTTGTTTAAATTTTCAGTAATCTCTACACCCAATGTGGGGCTCGAACTCATGACCCTGAGATCAAGAGCTGCATGCTCTTCTGAAGGAGCCAGCCAGGAGGCCCACAACCCACTTCCTTATAAAATGAAAGCTCAAAGACTAAGAAGTTTGCACATGCAATCAGGGACAGAAAAATAAGTCACTTTTTTTTAAAGCTTGGAAAGACCTGGATATTAACATTGTAGCTAGTAATCCACATGACTTATGCCAGAAAGGGTGCTTTCTAGCTGTATCCATCCAGGAGTCTGCACAGAAGGTTTTTCTAAGAAATTAATTTGTAACCTTATACATTAGTGGCCATGTGAAACTTTTGATGACATAAACCACTGGTTTCCGTAGTCGCCAGACTTACCATATACCAAATGTTTTTCTCAGTAAACGTACAAGCTCCGCCGTGTTGGAGTAAGTTCCCAGATAGCACAAACTTAAAATTGTTTTTTAAACATCTTCTTTCATTATGTAAAACCAGAAGTTTAGCTCACATGCCAATAGAGGATGATTCATGATGAGAAAAATTCAGAACAACCTGCCATCTTGAAAAAGAGTAATTGGCCATTAGGCCTCCTGCACTGACCTTGAAAGTAAAGCAGCTGAGAGCAGGCCCTCAATCCCACATTGCCAACCAGCGGTGGCAAGCTGCAGCCGCAGATCCACACGCTTTAAGAGGTCCTTAGATGCTTAATTAAAGGTCAGTTTTACTGCTGTGAAGCTGCAAATGATCCAAAATATTGGTGTTTCTTTGGTGAGAAAACCCAAAGATACAAATGCACGAAATCGCCCGTCTTCCTGGGTATTTCAGAACTATCCTGCACGTTTGGAAAATATCCTTGGTCTATTTTGCAGCTTCCAAGAAAGAAGTCTTAACCAGGGAGAAGAGAAAACGCAATCAGAGGGCCAAATTACAATTGCTTAAAGCTTCCTTTCGAAGTCAGTTCCAGAATCACCTTGGATGATCAGTTGGGTATCACTGAAGGGTTTTATGGAGCCCTGCATCGCTCAGGCAACCACAAGCTGAAGCCGAGCTGAAGGAGGTGCCTTATAAAACAATTCCCGTTTTAGGGGCGCCTGGGCGGCTCAGTTGGTTGGGCGTCTGCCTTTGGCTCAGGTCATGATCCCAGGGTCCTGGGATCGAGCCCCGTGTCAGGCTCCCTGCTCAGCGGGGAGTCTGCTTCTCCCTCTCCCTCTGCTGCCACTCTACTTGTGCTCTCTCTCTCTGTCAAATAAATAAGTAAATACAAAATCTAAAATAAAAAAACCCTCACATTTTAATAGTAAACAAATGATTAAAAGATTGAGCTCAATCCAATTCTGTTTAATCTGAAAATTGGATGAAAGCAGAGAATTTAACTCCTGTAAAATATGTTGTTACTAAATTTCTGTGGGATGTTTGTAAAGACATAAATTTGTGAACTGCTTAATGGTAAAACAACCGAAGACATTTTAAGAGTTTTTTGGTATGCTTGGTATCAACTGGGAAAAAAGTACATCTACGGATAAAATTTACGACACACGATTTCTGATGGGAGGGTCCACGTCAGAACCATTGTGCGCTGTAGCCGGGCACTCCTTGTCTTAAAGAGTTTGCTTCATGCTTTTCTCCATGTGTCTGATGGGTTCGTATAAATATTCACATTTATGAAAACAGAACAAAAGAAAAATGACAGTTGTTTTAATGTTTTTGTTTTAGACAAATGTGTAATACAATACATATTAATTAAGAAGCGATAAAATAAGAAGGCTTTGAAAACTTCTTCCACTCATAAGCTGGTATAAGGGAGCACAGGTGCTTATCGATTTTCAGACCTAAAACTGAATAATTGTTTTCTATATTAATAATAACGATTAAAAAGTAATAATATTGCAACAACAAATTTTTTTTAAAGCTAAAAAGGGAAAATGAATTCATGGCTTATCTTAATAACATTAGGTTTAAAAGTTGACCTATTTAACAAACAATAATTTCAAGACTGCTCAATCAACTAATGTAAATGCTTTCATGAATAATAAATTTGTGTGTAATTCCAGCCATTTACTTTATAGGTTAATTTCTGCCAGTGATAATCTAGTAATCTGATTATTTGAATTCAAGTACATTATAAATTCTAGCCATTTATGTATTTTTTTGACCTAATCCATCAGAAAATTATGTAATTCCCATCAGATATAATAGGGTTGATTCATTATCAAAATTCCTATGGTTCAGACATTCTTCTTTTTATTAACTTGCATTTTAATCACTTCTCTGGTGCTATTTCTCCCGGAAGATTTTTTCTTGGTATTTTCCTAATTTAATTCTGCAGATCTAGTGTATAGTGTATGAATGTCAAACTGCAGGATGATATATTTTGTTTTTTTTGGTTTTTGGGCTTTTTGTTTTGTTTTGTTTTTTCTGATCTGTAGTCAGATGCATTATCCATTGCACCACTGGCCGCATGCTGGATTTTTTTTTTCAAGTTTTTATTTAAATTCCAGTTAGTTATCATGCAGTGTAGTATTAATTTCGGTTGTACAATATAGTGATTCATCACTTCCATACACCACCCAGTACTCATCACAAGTGCACTCCTTAATCCCCATCACCCATCTAGCCCATCCCCCCAGCCTACATCCCCTCGAGCAACCCTCAGTTTGTTCTCTATAGTTAAGTGTCTGTTTTATGGTTTGCCTCTATTTTTTTTCTCTTATGTTCATCTGTTTTGTTCCTTAAATTCCACATATGAGTGAAATCATATGATATTTGTCTCTCTCTGATTGACTTATTTTGCTTAGCATAATACTCTCTAGCTCCGTCCATGTCATTGCAAATGGCAAGATTTCATTCTTTTTGGTGGCTGAGTAATATTCCATTATGTATATATAATATATTATGTATATTGTATATATTATACACACACACACATCTTTATTCATTCATCAGTCGATGGACATTTGGGCTCTTTCCATAATTTGGCCTTATTGATAATGCTGCTATAAACATCAGAGTGCGTGTGTCCCTTTGAATCGGTATTTTTGAATCAAAATTTAGTGTGCCCAGGAATCATGTGGAAGAGATATTAATTAAAATGCAGAGTTTGGGACTCCAACACTGATCAAGAGAATCAGAATTCCAGGAGACAGTGCGTAGGAATCGATATTTTTAATGACACTGTGCATTCTCCTCCCACTCCCCATTAGTCATAGAAACATACTGTTCGAGATCTTGGATAGCAGAGATGAAAAGCAAGCAATACAGTCATTTTCTTTGCGAGGAGAATATTGTCTCTAACTCTGTCATTTTTTTCTTTATGTTTTTAGAAGATTGGAAAAATAATCTGAAATATTCAGCATCAGAGATTTTCAGAGATTGCTCTTAAAACCTCCTGTTCAAAGTATGTGGATAGAGAGGTTTATGTAAAGTTAAGCCACGAGATTTTTTTTGGCTTCAAAATTATGTGAGTACATTTGTTCTGGCTTGTTAAGCGGAAGCAAGAATAAAATAGGAAATAAATCTTATTGCAGTTAAAATTATGTGTCATGGCTTTTCCTGTGTGTCATCCATGTACAATTTTTCCTATGCTAATTCTTATTTATGTGGGACTGTCAGGCAAAATAAAATTTGATTAGTGTCACCTTCGCTACAATGAATGGGAAATTTTTTCCTTTTTAGGATAGGTCTACAAATGTTCTGATGTGTAAATCGATACTGAATCCTGTTGTGCTGGCACTGGGAATGCTCTACACGTTCTCTTGTGTTGAATCGCTACCTTTCAGCACGCTTGCTTTGGTAATTTACCCTTCATTACCTATCATGTTATCCACACAGTTTCTTTTCAAAAGTAAGATGGCCTTTCAACTAATCAGTTCTGTTGTGAAGTACTTTGAAATCTCTGAAGTACAAAGAGAGACAGGCTGAACTTCGATAATCTCCCTTTAGTGACAGTCATCGTTTACCATTAATACAACTCTGTCTCAACAAAACTATGCATTGTAGGTGTGTCGTATTCCTCACTTAGCACAGCTGCAGGATCTGATGCCATCACTGGGGTTCAAAACATAACTTTGTAAAGTTCTTTTTCTATGGTTTCTGGTAGCATCACAATTGCATTGTTTCTGTGCTTATGTTTTAACCTGGAAGATGATCTTAGTGTCGGAAATTGCTGTTGCATGACTGAACTCAGAAGAAAGAAATAGATATCATTGTATATCAAAAAGAGAATGATCCTGGAGTCATCGTGTAGAA
Organism: Ursus americanus; assembly: GCF_024610735.1. Lineage (NCBI taxonomy): Eukaryota > Metazoa > Chordata > Mammalia > Carnivora > Ursidae > Ursus > Ursus americanus. The sequence goes on along the minus strand of NC_142134.1, from coordinate 26,564,687 downwards.
GTTGAAGCTACATGGGAAGAAAGGGATAAGTGGTTGGAATTCGTAATAGATACATGTGTTAGGGATAAGGATGTTAAGATCTTCTGGGCAAATGCTTCGAGTCCTGGGCTAGCAAAGCTTTGCTTTATTTATGTACAAGGACTAGAAAAGTTCTACCAGATAGTCAAGATCTCAGTCGATGGAAAAATACCCAACTTAGGCTATGAATAGAAACAGAATCAATTTCAAGAAATCAGATCTTGAAGATTTACTAAATAAGGATACAGAGGCCTGATATCACGGTATTCATGTAGCATGTGAATTCCAAGCTGAGAAATTGAGTGTAAGACAAAAGAGAGCAAGATTCAAAGCCTATGATCCTAATCGCACCTAAGCAGAGTTCATCATAATGCCTTACAGCGAGGTCTCCATAGCCAATGGTATATGATGACCTTCCAGGGAACATAGTTCCCACTTAAGATGACCTCATGAACAAAAATTATAAAACACATGAAGCATATCAGAGAGAAGAGTCCACAGACCCAAGAAATGTGAAATTAACACTGAAGTAATTAGAGGCCATGTGATCCAAAAGGATTTTCAAAATGTGTAGCTTAAATTGTTCAAAGGGAAAAAGGAAATCATAAAATAAGAGCAGGGAATTGAAAAGTAGACAAGAGAAAATCTTAAATACAGTCTTTGGGATTAAATAAAATTCTGTTGCTAGATTAATCAGTAGTTTAGGCCCAACAAAGAGAATCAGTGAAATGGAGGGAAGACCTGAAGAAATCACCTAGAATGTAGCACAGAGAAATAAAGAGGTGTAAGGCATGAGAACATCCAAAGGGAGTCTAATATGAGTTCCGGAAAGAATGAATGGGTTAGAGGAAATATTCAAGAAATAATGGCTAATGGCTTTCAGCATCAAAGCAGGACATGAAGTTTTACATTGGAGATGTGTGCCTGCTCTTGAGATAAATGAGTAAAAACAAGTCCACACCTAAACAAATCACAATCACACCGCAGAACACGAAGGACTAAAGACTCTTAAAATTTGCCATGAAAAGAAGATAGATTGCCTGAAAAATCAATTAGAATAGCAGCAAATTTCCCATCAGAGAAACAGAATATTATACAGCAGAATGAAATGAAATATTGAAAATATTTAGGTGAAATCAATGCTACCATGGAACTCTACCTCATTTAATGGTAAGAACAAAATAAAGACACTCAGCCCCAAAGGTTGTCAATGCTTTCTACAGAATGTCCTCCAACCACTTAGATGTAATTGAGATGACAAAAATTCAGTGAAATCCTACATAATGGGTCTATTTTACACCTGTTTTCTATGACAAACATAGTGAATAGTTGGCTGGAGCAAACATTTCAACGAATATGGTGTTTTAAAACAAACATTTGGGGGGCGCCTGGGTGGCACAGTGGTTAAGAGTCTGCCTTCGGCTCCGGGCGTGGTCCCGGTGTTATGGGATCGAGCCCCACATCAGGCTCCTCTGCTATGAGCCTGCTTCTTCCTCTCCCACTCCCCCTGCTTGTGTTCCCTCTCTCGCCGGCTGTCTCTATCTCTGTCGAATAAATAAATAAAATCTTTAAAAAAAATAAAAATAAATAAAACAAACATTTGGAGTCTCTAGGTTACAAGTTAACCAAACCATACTATATATACTAGTTTTTGTTTTTCATCTAATGTATCTTTGCAGATTTTTTTCATGCAAGTGCACCCAAGACTACATCATTTATTCTAAAGCTTCACCGTATTAGTTAACTGGTCTTTACTTGATGGACATTTACATTGCCTCTAGTGTCATCACAACAAACAGGCCTGCAGGGACTATCCTTGCATGTATATCAGGTTACAGAAATGGAAGCATATGGAAGATATGGAAGGATAAGCTCCTAGAAATCAGGTTGCTGGTTCTTAAAAGTGGGATTGCTAGTTCAGACATACCTCTTCCTGTATTTAAAATATATTAGTATTTCCATTTCCTTATCAGCCCGAGGGCAGATAAATAAGTCAGAAATAGGGCACCATTTATAGGAAGAAAATTAGCCCTTTCCTTTAGACATGTCTTGCAAATATTTGTTGTTTGTCTTTAAATTTTTTGTGGTGCTTTTTGATACCTGTAATGTTACAGGTAGTTGAATTTATCCATTTTTTATTTTATGATTTCTGTTTCTTTTCCCACACTTGATGCAGCCTTCACTTGGGGTTACAAAAAAAATTAAAATTAAAATTAAAGAAAGAAAGAAAAAGAAAAGAAAAGAAAGGAAAAAAGAAAAGAAAAGAGAAAAAAAAAAGAAAGCTTTCCTGGTGCTCTCTAGTACTTTTATGCCTTAAAACTTAATCCATCTAAAACCTGTTTCAGTGCAAGGAGTAAGTAAATAAAATCATTTATTATTTAAGTGCCTTTCCGAATTTCTCAGCATTTCTTGAGTAATTTCTGTTCTTATGCACTGATCTGCAATACTGCTTTAATATTCCATACTATCCCCATATTGCTGTCTTTGGATTCTGTTTCATGTCACTGATTTACCTAGTCCATTTTAAAAATTGCAATGTTGTTATCTTGTTACGATTATATCAAATGCAGAGCCGTATTGTAGAGAGAATGTACATTGTTATGATGTTGAGTGTTTCTGCTCAAGATTAGGCTACATCTTTCAATTGATTCAAGTCTTCTGTTATATAAAACAATAACATTTTCATATTTTGTTCACAGAGCTCTCGCACATTTTTTGTTAAAGTTATTCATAAATATTAAAAATCATACCGGTATCCCTATAAGTTGGATCTTCTTCCATTTTATATTCTAACTGGTTGTTGATTTTGTGTAGAAAGGCCATCAATTTTTGTATATTAAATTTGTTTTGGCCATCTTACTGAAATATTTCTCTGATTGCAATAGTTTATGAGGCAATTCTCTTGTTTTTTAAAGATATAAAATCATTTCTTCTATTAATGATAAATTTGCCTCCCACTACTCAAATATTTTGTCTCATTTCTTTCTCTTATCTAATGCTGACAATTACACCAGCTAGCAATAATTTGTCTCATTTCCAACTTTAGTATAAATATATCAAGTGTTTTCCATTAACATAATATGGACTCTTGAGTTCATCCATGTATAATTAAAACATCTTTTCATTTATGTTTTACTAAAAGTATTTTAAAAATCAAAAATGGATATTGCATTTTATCAAAAGAATTGTCAACATCTATGGAGATTATTATGATTTCTCCCTTGTACTAATATTTTGAATTAAATTAATAATTTTATTCGTGGTAAATCCTCTTTGCACTGTTAGCATGAATCACACCTGCTCTTCTTATAGCATTCTTTTAATGTGCTGCTGAATTTTCTTTTCTGGGTTTTTTTCAAGATTATTCTATCAAAATTTATATGTGAAATTGGTCTAAAGTCTCATTTGTGCTGTCGTTCTTGGATTTAGGATGCCAATATAATGCAGACTTAGTAGTGTAATATGATAATAAAAAGCGTGAACTCTGGAGCCAGACTAACCAGGTTCAAATACCGGTTCGGCTACAAGTCACTGTAGGACCTTGGGCAAATTATTTAACCTCTCTGAGTATTGATTTCCTTGACTGTAAAATATGAGGTCTGCTTTATTCTGGTTCTTTCTTACTAGTAACATGTAACTCTTCAAGTCCCCCAAAGAAAGGCTGGACAAGTGGTAACAAGGAAACTCCTTTTTGGTTCTAAAGTCTAATTTTTGTCCCCATCCTCGTAAGGGTGTCAATAGCCCCATTCGCCTTTTCAGTCCCTCATCCTCTATCCTCTGTGTTGGGGGCACCACGAGGGAAGAGCAGTCTAAAGTGGGGCTCTCCGCCCTCCCTCTAGACGTGGATCCCTCAATTCCTTACTGCCGGTATCTGTCTGATGTCTTCAGATCAATGCTTTCTTTCATTTTGCTCCAGTTTTCTAGCTATTCTCAGTAGAGAGGTTAACTCAAAATATTGTAGCCTCTCCACTTTTTATCATCACTGTGAGATTTAAATTAAGATTTTCTGCTCCGTTATTTTGTTTATATACCTGATTTCCCTTGTGTTTCTTATTTCTGTTCTCTATGTCCCCTATGTGTTTTAAACATATTGTCTTTTTTTGCTATTTCAAAAAGGTGTTCATTTATACAAAAGTTTATTTCTCTTCTCTATTTTTCTTGAGTGCTGACAATGTGCCTCCAGTCATTCTGTTGTCTCATCACAGGTCCTGAGGTCCTCTGTGTTATCTGCATGAACTTTGATTATTACTCTAAGCCATGCAAGTTTATGGCAAGGTATTGTCATGGTTTTTATCAGCTCTGGGGAAATATTTTTCTTATGAATGTTCCAAACCTGCATTTGTTCTCTTTCTCTTTTCTCCTTTTTTCCTGTCATAACTTATAAATTGTTTTTACTCACAATATACTCAATTAGACAATAATATAAACATGTACAACATAAATATGGTTTTAATAGCATCGTTTATAACGAGCAGCAAGGGAACAAGAGAGCATGGAGGTCAAAGGCAAGGCTCTGATTGTTTACTGCCAGCTTCAAACCTACGTTCCTGTGCTTTAGATGGGTTTTTTTTTTCCTATAAAATAGCAATAAATGAAAAAAATAATAGCTATGCCTTCCTCCTAGGAGTTTGTGAAAATCAAATGTGTACTAATTTGCTAGGGTTGTCGTGACAAAACACCACAGAGCAGGTACGTTGAACAGCAGAGAGTGACTTTCTCACAGTTCTGGAAGCTGGGACGTCCAAGATCAAGGTATTGGCAGGTCTGTGTCCTGGGCTTGCCTTCCTGCCGTGGCCTCACGTGCTCTCTGCTCCGTCCAGGTGGCTCTATCTGATATCGCTCTCTGCCCAAATTTCCTCTTCCTAGGAAGACTCCAGCCAGATTGGATTAGGGCCCACCCGAAGGGCCTCATCTTAACTTAATCACCACTTTAAAGACTCTGTTTCCAAGTACAGTTGCATTCTGGGGGCCTGAGGCTTAGGATGTCCACCTATGAATTTTGGAGGGAGAAAATTCAGCTCGGGGCACAGATCATTGTCCGTTCTGTTTCAGAGGATATTGTTTTTTTATCTTGATGGTGCGAAATTGTTCTCACTCAAACTAATGAAACCAACACAATTAGTTTAATCAGTAGAGATAGTAAAGGTATGAAAAAATAGCGACCTTGTCAATATAAATAATGGTTTGTAAAATTTGTTATATTTTAATGCCAGCAATAAAGTCCTGTGGTCTATGGCTAAGGTTTAAGTGAATAAATAATGTAAGGAGTATTTGTAGCCAATATTGGTTAACCTGTAGTTTTATAGATAACCACAAAATTTATAGATCATGGAATCTTTCAGATTGCCCACGACGTTGCTATCGTTTAGGGTGAGTGCTTATAACTTTAGATCAACAACATTGCGCTTTCACGGATACTCGACTCTGGATTTTATTTAGTCTTATTTAATAATTTCATATGTCCTTGAACAAAATCAAACTTCAAATATGCAGCTATTTCAAGCCTGTTTTAATGGTTATGCTTTCTGAAAAAAATTCTAAGGAAAAAATTAAGCTCAGGCTTACAAAGTTTTTATTGCAGCATATACAATATAAAATTGACATCAATTAACAACCAAAATGAAGATAGATGTCACACTTACAAGTAAACAAAAACTAGAGAAAGAAATGGTATTAAATTAATTCTTTCTTTTTGTCCTTTATTGCTTGGGGCAATATAAACAGTTGAAAGTAAAATTAGTTCATATACTGTTCCTAATGGTAAATATACTCCTATTTTCTTCATTACTTATTTCCCCAAAGTTTAGACATTCGAAAAAAATGTTCTATTTAGTCAACCTTCTTTTATAAAAGGAAAAGATCTTCCCACTCTAAATTTTGAAGAGTCATTGTTTATAATTAAGTATCCCTCTGATATCCAGCAACTATGCATATGCAAAAATATTGCTTAAACTGTCACAGCATTGCAACACTCCCCACAATGAGGAAATTTATATCTACTAAACTTTTGTTTATTTTACAGTAAAATTAAAGGGCCCTTTCTGACATCTGGACATACACTGTTTATCTGTGACCTTCATCATGGACAAGGATTATTTTTTGGTTACTGTGTGTGTGTGTGGGTGGGGGGGGAATTGACATATCATTTCTCGAATACCTTGTATGGGCCAGGAATTCTTCTGAATATGAGAAATTATTTCAACCTCAAAAATATCCTATGATGCATGTTGTATTAGCTCCATTCTACAGATAAAACTGATTTGAGTTTGCTAAACAACTTGATGCTAATATGTGTAGGAGCTGGAGTTTAAGAATGAAGTTTAAAAAAAAGTGAAAATCATCATTAGCAGAGTCGATACCCTCAAGAAGTTATCTGACACATTGTGCTGTCTTTTGACAAAATTGTGCTCCAACCACAGACAGCAGTCTGCCTCCCCAACCCCACCTCCATCTGCAAAGACAACACTGTACCAATCCTTTGTGATCTAGTCCACTCCCATACTTATCAGCCAGAGTACCTCCCGGAAACATCTTATCCTTTGAAAACATCCCAATTCGTCTCGTTTCAGTTGAGAGAAAGTCTGTTCACCACCACTCAAAACTTAAAGATTTTCTTTCCGTTCAACACACCCCATTCCTGTGGCTGTTCTTGGTTTTCTGCTCAGCCCAGAAATTCCAGCACAGACACAGATCTGAGTCTGTTCTCAGATTTCACAATGGCTTTCCAAGGTGATCCTGCCACCAAATCACAGTTCTGGTAAACTCTCTGAGTCCATCTGGTACTTACATGAACAGGCTAACTGCCAGCCTTAATCCATGTTCTTATTTCAAAGGGGAATAACTCTGAGTTGGGTTAGATCTCTTGGGGCTTACTCAGGCTGTCCTAAATACCTGTATGACTGAGTATTTAAACAATGAGATTAATAGGAATGATAGGATGAGTTTAAATACATAAAAACTTCCCCAAATAGGTAAATGAAAGAAATCCAATGAGTTTTACCTGTATTTTTTACCAGTATATTTCTATAGCCATATCTACGACATAATTATTGCTCATTCTTATGTGACAATAATAATAATAGTTATTACATAGTTTCTTTGCATGTCCAACGTTGTCTTTGTTTCCAGGTACAAACAGTAGATTCATAGGCACTTCTTCTCTGGAAGTTGTCTTTAACTGGTCTCTGATGTTCCTATACAATTTTGTCACACAATTAAAATCACAAGTTCCATTTGGGAGGGGAGAGGGTCCAAGGGGAAAGGAAGCTCGCAGATAGAAGGTGAATACACATAGTCTTCTGATGTTCAATGGCAAAATTGTTATGTCTCAGATTATTTTAATGGACTTTTTACAAATCAGAAAATGTATGAGTAGAGCTTATTTGAGGAATGCTGTTAAGAACGAGATTAATCTATTTCAAGTAAGAATGTAATTTATGACTAACATCTTTACTACTTAAAAAATGATTTGATGGTTATGTGGTTCCAGCTCCAACATGTAAAGAGCTTAGAAGGTAACACTTCCAACCTGACAATAAGAACCAGTTGAACAAACTAAAACTCAACAAATTTTCTTGGCTCTATCAGAGAACTAAGGTCACAGGACCAACTGCTACCCCCAAATGTAAAAAGACGGATGAAAAGACAGATGAATTTAGAGTCACTGCTGAAATCTGCTGCTTCTATCCGAAGCAGAAGCCCCTGGAGCCATACACTGATAGGTAATTTTGATGAATAGGTAATTCATCAAATGTTACTAGTAAATAGATGGTAATTTTGATGGCTTGTTAGAGGCTGATTATGGAATACTGTGGGAGAGAGAAACATCTGGGGGCTATAGTGTTGGTGGAGGGCAGGAGGGGGGCTCTGTACTTTAATGGGTTTTATCTCCAGAAAGCCATGACTTTCTCCTGGTGAAGAGCTAAGAAAGAGACCCTCCTGGCTCTGACTGAGAACAGGAAGCATAACCTTACAAAATATGCATAGAACATTCTCTATAACAGATGCCTATTTTCCATAGGAAAAACTTTACCAGAGCCTTATCCCACCTGGGGCAAGGACATTTATACCACTCCCATCCCCTCTAGTCTTCTTAACTCATCTAAAGGGGGAAAAAACAAGCTAAGGAACACTTGTCAAGTTCACAGCCCAGAGACAAAGACTCATGAAAAAGCAGATTTCATCATAAGATTATAGAACACTTCCCTTCCTATACACCTTATAGCAATGCAATGATTTCCAGTATAAAAGAGTAGATTATAGCAGAAAGAGCTGCAAGATATGCAGACTCTTTCTGAGGAAGAGTACTTAAGGAAGCCCAAAGTAATGAAGGAACACACACACAAAAAAACTCAGGAGGAATTTTTAAGCCTCTTACACCTATCACTGCAACAAACATTACACGCAGCCCAACTCCGAGCCAGATGACCATCAAACCTCACATGAAGGGTTATTTACCTCCGTTTCTATTATCCGATTCACAATGTCCAGCTTTCAACAAGAAATTACGATGTATGATAAAAGGCAAAAACAAAAAACAAACAAACAAAAACCTACAGACAAAGCAAGTGACAGAAAAGTAGTAGAAGCCAAGAATGGAAACAAGGAACAAATACAATGAGTGGAAAACAACTACAAGCATGGTCAATATTAATCCAACCATATAAAAAATCAATTTAAATAGGAATTGTCTAAATACAGCAATTAAAAGACAGATTGTTAGAGACCCAACTACACAGTGTCTATAAGAAATTCCTTTTTTTAAGAAACTAATTTTAAATACAAAAACTCAGAAAAGTTAGAGGTATAGGGATGGAGAAAGTTATACCATGTTGACACTAACGAAAAATAGCTGGAGGGGATGTATTGATGTCAGAAAAGGCAGACTTCAGAATAGGGAAAATTACCAGGGATAAAGAAAGCCTTAAATAATGATATAGGGTTCAATTCTCCAAGAAGACAAAACAATCCTAAATGTGTATCCATCGAATAACAGAGAATTAAAAAATGCAAGCCAAAATCGATAGAAAAAGTAGACAAGAGAAATAGACACACTCACTATGATAGTTGGGGACTTCAACACCTCTCTTTCAGTAGTTAAGAGGTCAAGCAGGCAGAAAAATACAGCTGACTTGAAAAGCCTATCAATCAACATGACCTAAGTGACATTTATAGAATACTCTATCAGATAGAAGCAGAGAACCCATTATTCTAAAACTCACATGGAACATTCACCAAAATAGACCCCCTACTGGGCCACATAACATACCTCAACAAACTTAAAAGAATAGAAACCATACAAAGAATGATTTCAGAGTACAGTGGAATTCAACTTCAAATCAGTAACAGAAAAATAGCTGGGAAATCCTCGATATTTTGTAATTAAATAACACACTTCTAAATGACACACAAGTCAAAGAAGTCTCAAGTGAAAAATAAAAACATTTTGAACTAAGTGAAAATAAAAATACAACTTACTAAAGCTGATAGGCTCCAGTGCTGCTTCAGGGAGCCGGGAAGTTCTGTTGATTTTGGATGGTCTTCCTCATGAGTCTGGAATCTGCCTGGAGGTGGGTTGATCTCGACTGGTTTCGGCTCAGCTAGGGACTTAGCTCTCTGTTCCACGCGTCCTTCATCCTTTTCCGGGAACCAGTGGCTAGAACAGCCATTGGTTTTCACGGTAACAGCAGAAGGGCCGGAAAGCAAGGACATCTGTGCACGTGCTTCCCAAGCCTCAGCTTCCATCAGCTATGCTCACATCCTGTTTGTCCCAGCAAGTCATATGGCTGAAAGCAGAATCAAGAGGTAGGGAAGTACCTTCTACGCATGAAAGTGGGAGTAGCGGAATGACTATTTTTGAGCAATGATCTGTTACAGTAATGGTGTTAACTTTAAAGGGTCGTGAGTATTGAATGAGATATTAATTGATGTCAATTATGTAAGCTCTTAGCATAGTAGCTGCCACAGAGTAAATGTACCATATTTTTTAGCTGTTTTTATTATTGTGTTAGGCTCTAGAAGTAAGACAGACATCATCCTAGTTCTGATAGTGCTTATTAGAAAAATAGAGAATGAGGGGCGCCTGGGTGGCACAGCGGTTGAGCGTCTGCCTTCGGCTCAGGGCGTGATCCCAGCGTCTGGGGTCGAGCCCCACATCAGGCTCTTCCGCTGTGAGCCTGCTTCTTCCTCTCCCACTCCCCCTGCTTGTGTTCCCTCTCTCGCTGGCTGTCTCTATCTCTGTTGAATGAATACATAAAAATAAAATCTTTAAAAAAAAAAGAAAAGAAAAATAGAGAATGACTATGTAATGATAGGAGGTGTCAGGGGCTGAGGGCAACGTTTTGGGGCACACTCGCCAGAGAAAGATTCATCCTGCATGCAAGACTAACAGCACTGGCGAATGACATTCATGAATAACTCAAATTACAAATTACTCCACGTTACAACCTTTGGGACTGAAAATAAACTTAAATAATGAAACAATCGAATGCCGTGGGTTTACCATATCACATTAGCCTTTTATCCAATCTCAGTCATTTTTAAAACAGTGAAAACCTTCTATGGTTTATAGTTTCCAAGTTGCTAAATTCCAAGTGGCTAAACTTTACTGAACTCTTACAAGGAGTCAGGCACAGTTCTAAACACTTCATGCTTATTGAAGACCCGCATCTTTAAAACACGGTAATACTATTATTTCTATGGGAAAAACTGAGGCACAAACAAGTTAAGTGACTTGCCACAGTCACACTACTAATAAGTGGAGTAGCAGGATTTCACCCCAGGAACTCCGGCTCCAAGTCCATGCTTTTGACCCTCCCCCCTCTTCCATGCTTTCACACGTGTCATCCCATTTAGTGCCCAACCCATTCATTCAGCTGAAGAACACTGATGGAACATTGATTACGCTCCAGGCACAGAGCCAGGTGCTGCAGGACATGAAAAAAATGCAAGGTACAGAGCCTGCTTCACCCTCCAGAAAAGGAGAGATACTTTATTTATTTACTTACTTATTTTTTTTGTTTTTTTTTTAAGGTTTTATTTATTTATTTGACAGAGAGACAGCCAGCGAGAGAGGGAACACAAGCAGGGGAGTGGGAGAGGAAGAAGCAGGCTCCCAGCGGAGGAGCCCGATGTGGGGCTCGACCCCAGAACCCTGGGATCACGCCCTGAGCCGAAGGCAGACGCTTAACGACTGAGCCACCCAGGCTCCCCAGGAGAGACACTTTAAAGAGTGTTCCTCAGGCCTTTCTAGTGTGGCCTGGGGAAGTTCAGTCCCCTCTCCATGTCTTTCTCTGATCTACAGAAGACGAGAATCTTTTGGGAATTCTATACACCAGAGTTCTCCAGTTGTTCAGTAGGGTCTAGATGCAACAAACCTCCATTTCTGAGGGTCTAGATTTCACTGGAAGAAAGTTCTTCGTTGTTTTCTTTTACTCAGGCTGAAAAACAAGGAGAAATCCCCTTTCCCTCAACAGCATTACATTCTGTTGTTATGTCACAAAAGAGTTATGTTCCTATACTCTCAGTTTTCTACAAAACTAGACCCTATAGCTTTGTGGTTGACTCACAATTCCAGCATTTTCTGTTTAGCCTCTGAAACCCTTTCAGAAAACATTCTGAGTTTTCTGCCTTCTATGCTCCCAGTAGTCTCTCACCCACAACCACCAAGTTCTTTTCCACTTCAAGCAAACCACACCCAAGCATTGTCCCCTCTGAATGACCCTCTTCATTACCTGGTATATGGCTTGGGGTGGGGGAAAGGGGTGACTCTGCTCTGCAGGCCCCTGGGGGTTTCATTTGGAGCTAGTTATTCACCTCAAATAGTCTGGTCCTTTGGGCCTCTCAATTCTCCGGCTCCTCTAATTCTCATGCAAATAAGCCCTTAAACCTTGGACCTAAAGATTTTCTCACCAATTCCGAATTATAGCAAGGTGAAGTGTCTGTATACATGTTAATCCTCTATTCTTGGAGGTCAGCATAAATTGAGGAGATGTGACTTTTTTGTAGGAGAAATTATCCAAGTGGGGCTCTGGTACTGCTTTCAACCAAAAGGCGTATTTAACCCAAGGTAGCCTTATGCTGTGTAGTCAAAAGTTAAAGCTAAACTGAGGTTAAGTGGAAGGTAAGTAACAAGAGGGCTGAGTCTGAAGGGCGGGATGGGTCCCCAAATGGGAGGAGGAGCCACGAAGGGATTGACCATCAGAGGACCAAGGAAAGGGAGAGCAGGATGAATGTGGCTCAGGGTTCAGACCCTGATCAGTGAGAGACCTTGTGCCTAGGCAGGAGGGAGGAGGGTGACGTAGAGAACCACGCACCAGTAGAATGGTCTTGGGAAGCAAAGGGAATACCAGGAAAGACCAGGAATTTGAAATCTAACAAACCTAGCTCCATCACTGCATGACCTCGGAGGTGTTATTTAAGTCTCAGTAAACTGGTGATTATCACATGTACTCATTAGGTTGTTGTAGGATTAAAAGAAGGAATATGTGTCATGCTCTTATCTTAATATTTCACATATAATGAATATTCAATCAATATAAGGTCTCTCCCTTCTTTTGCTTCCTATGCCTCTCATCCCCCAACTCCACCCCAGTCTTGATTCATCTTTATAAACTGGTTTTGTGTCCCTGTTCCAAAGACATGTAATTTTAGGAAGTTCTAATAACCATTCTAAATTCTTTCCAATTGGTTTAAAACCGTGGGATGTCACTTTTGTGCTCGAAATATCACATACCTCTCTGGGAACAATCTCTTCCCATTTTTGGTGAACTGATAATATCTAAAGAAATATTCAAATTTTCCCATTGACTGAAATGAAATGCTCTTTTTCTGAAAAAGTATGAAGAATAAAGCAATCAATAAACAATCCTAACCTTTAAAGAATAGCATATAGTCACTTGTCAGAAACAAAAACAGTGACCACTCAAAATTTAGCAATGAGTTTTGAGCAAAGGGATTAAAATCCATGTAAATTATCTAACCAGATTAATACAGCTAATAATATAAACTGCAAGATTCCGATGCCAGATACAAAATGTCTGGAAACATAGGGAAAACTATATTATCAGAAAATCCTAAGGACCCAGGCAAACACTTGAGTTTTTCTGCAACGTTGTGCCTAGAGTACTTGAAGTATTTGAAGCAAACAGAACATCGTATGAGAAATCTTTTATTTTATATAGTGATTTCAGAAGCAGTGGTTTTTGTCATAACAGAATTTGACCTATAAATTAAGGAAATTATAAAGTACAGAGGTAATTGCCAAACCATTTAAACCAGTGATACGTTTCTTTAAACAGAATTTTATGTGGAAGACCTGTATACATAACAGGTGAGAGTGAGAGCATAGACTCCATCCAGTCCAGGAACATGTTTCTCTCTCCCATCTCTGACCACTACGGAGACTCTGAGTCCCCCACCCCCACACATAGCTCATAGGGCTCCAGGATCCACAAGAAAACCACTGCTGATTTACTTGTCGTTCTTCTAAATGGCATATTATACCCAATCGATGTGTCATTAAATAAATTTTAATGAGTCTCTGCTATTTTTTTAATCTTTCACATGAAATAAAACAGAAGACATAGCCCGAGTGATCTGAATAAGAGTGCACCCAAGCAAGATAAAGTATTGCTTTTAAAATATTTATTTCAGATACATTTGAATATATATTCCTTGGTATGTTGCATCATAATGTAAAATGATTCCCGTCTCAGTCAAGAAAAGTCTACTACTATGTGAGGTTGAGAAACCTCATGAAAATGACAACATTTTGGTAAAATGGTTCTGCGATGACAACTCTCTATAAAATATAATGGAACTCTTTTTAGAAAAAAAATTACGATTGAACACATGTATAGGCCAATCAGTGCGGAAGTTGGAAGAAAGAATTTTTGTTAGCCACAAAAAGAACTAGCTGAGTCAAAAAAGCAGTATGTTTTATTTAATTTTTTATCATTTATTAAATTTTTTAAAAGATTTTATTTACTTATTTGACAGAGAGAGAGAGACCGCCAGCAAGAGAGGGAACACAAGCAGGGGGAGTGGGAGAGGAAGAAGCAGGCTCCCAGCGGAGGAGCCTAAGATGGGGCTCGATCCCAGGACCCTGGGATCACGCCCTGAGCCGAAGGCAGACGCCTAACGACTGAGCCACCCAGGCGCCCCTCATTATTAATTTTAAGTGCCACGCTAAAATGTTTTCCGGTCTAACAAAAAATGTTTGAATTTCAAACCTAAGATTGCTGAAGACCTTGGCCTGCCTCACGCCCTCTGTCATAGTTGCTAAGTCCTTTGTAAATCAGGGAGGGACGCACGTGTAAAAGTATTTCAGATACTTCAAATGGAAAACGTGGCAATAACAATAACTTAGTTAATCCACGGAGTTGGTGATGCCGCTTCTCTTAAAGACATTACAGATATGTTCATCTCAGGATCATTCCTGTGTTTATTTTCATAGTAACAGGGATCCAATGTCAGCTGGTCTTTTTTCACATGGAGCATAGGGTCTTGGGTTGGTTGAGCTCCTACCTGGTGGGTTTCCAATAGAAGGAAGCTGTAGTGTTTTCTGAAAATGATTCATTTCATCATCTGACCAGCTCTCCATGTGGTTCAAGATGTTTTAGAGTTTTCAACAAGCAGCATATGCTGAAGATTGCTTAAAGTATTTCCTCTGATCCATAGGCTTTTAGTGGTCCACCCCAAACCCATCATATGGCACTGTGACTTGTGAGTGGTACTAATGAATGCAGCTGCTTAATGGACAAGTCTTCCTCACCATCAGCCCTAAATCTGATTCAAAAGTGTCCAACAAACCTGTCCAGGAGCTAGTTGAGATAATATGCCCATCATTAATATAATAGGAATTACAATAGCAACAATTATTAATATCGTAATGTCTGATCACTACCAAATATAGGACAACTGAGTCCCGACATAATTTCCTTCTCTTCCTATAATTTATAATATGGAATTCAGCTTTGGTAATCAACAAATTCATTCAACAAGTATGTATTTGGTACTGACTATATGTAAGACAATAAACTAGAGGCAGCAGGTTATCCAAACACAAGTAAGGCACCACTTCGACTTCAAGAATATTTGAATTTGGTATTGAGAATAAAACATTTAGGGGCACCTGGCTGGCTCAGTCGGTAGAGCATGTGACTCTCGATCTTGGGGTTATAGGTTAGAGCCCCACGTTGCATGCAGAAATTACTTAAAAATAAAAATAATAAAAAAAATTAAGAGAACACAACTTTGAAATCACCACTAACAGTAACAATAGTCAATACTTATTAGGGAATTTCTATTTGCCAGGCACCGCTCTAAAATTTTCCACTTCATGGTTTAGAGCTTGGCCCGGCATATACATTACTCAGTAAGCATAGTTGTTGATCTTTTCCTCATAGGACTTATCTCTCAGTGGGAGAAGCAAAGAAGCAAATGCATGAAGAACTGGTAAGTTTAATGGCACAACAGATATTGTAACAAAGAGAAGAAGGTTTCATCTTTGGGTACCAGAATATCCACTGCGAGACTGGCCAGCACAGGGTAGCTGCAAAGGGAAAAGCAGTTTGCAACCATTCCTTCTGGAACCCCACAGCTATGTGGGTGATATGCTTTCCAAATCCAAAGACACACTCTGTCATCTAGGTAGGGTAGAGAAGGCCCCTAGGAATTTGGCTCAAGATTCACGTGAAACGCAGGTTTTCTTTTGGTGAGATCTTGGGTTTTATTTAACTTCATTTTTCATAAAGTCTGAGGCATACAGTTGACCAAACCAGGAAGAATAGATCTGAAATACTGCTTCCTCTGGTACAAGGGTAGAGAAATAACTGGATTTCACAAATAGGTATGTGTTAGGAGATGCCCTTAGAGGAAGGAAAATTAATCTTGTTCCAGGGAGTTTGTGGGGTTGATTGGTGAGATGACAGGAGTTTTGAAGGATATTGAGTCTGGATTTACCATCCAAGAGCTTCAGAAACTTGAGAGTAGCATTGAGGAGCGATAAAACTGACATTGCTTTCATGTCATCATTTTTCTGATCTTATGTCGGAAGTCCAGACCAGCTTATGTTCCATAGCACCAGATAAAGACTGAGGAGGCCGGCTCCTGTCTGATTCTCTACAGTCAGCTATCGCCCCCACCGAAGATACAGTGGAATACTATGTATGTGTATAAATACGTATGGATAAAATATCTGTTGTTTGTATCTCCCCCCACACACGCACACACACACACAAAGTAGAACAGGGAAAGGTGGGAAATAAATAAGAGGCGAGACCAATACATTTGAATAAGGAGTAAGTCAGATAGTAAGTGTGGAATTTCAATAGCTAAGAAAATCACTTTGTCCCTAATCCCTCCGTTACGGTATATAAGGATATGTTCTTAGAGCTGCATGATATTGAAAGAAAATCGTTTGTGGTTTCCCTCCAAATTAAATAAGGAAAAGATAGGAAATGCATGTCACAGGAAAATCCAGCATAAGCAGGATTTTCATTCATTTCCTTTCCTTTCATTCATCTCTCATTCATTTGACTACAGTATGAATTAAACAAAGGCCCACGTGGAAGAAGGACTCATCTCCATCACATGAGTTTTACACTTAGTTTTGACTCTTTAGGAGAGGCCTCTGTGGAGGCTCACAGACGACACATTTCCCATGCTAATATTTGGTATTGACTTCTGTCCTCTCTATTCAACTGAACTTTCTCCTAAAAGGTTACCCGTGACCTCATAATTGCTAAATCTCTTCCTCCATTCCTACCGTCTTGACCTCACTGTTTCACCTAATGACGCATCTGCCTCCTCTTTGGAACTCCCACTTCCTCTTTCTGCTTCGGGAATGTGGCATCAACCTGACTGTCCTCTAAACTTCTTTGACTTTGTTATATATCCTGGCCCGAAACACATGGCTGATATTTATTAATATCAGCAATCAATATCACAGTTTTCTTAAACATTATCTCACTTGAGTCCCATGAAAATACTGAGATGAATGAAACACAGAAATAATTATCTCTAAGTCTTACATTGTTTTTCCATCAGAAAGTGAAACTTTCTTTATGAATATGGTGTGGGTCATATAACAATGCAGTCCTCCTTATCTACAACAGGACCTAGATTTTCTAGTTTTGAAATTCCCACGTGTGTGTGTGTGTGTGTGTGTGTGTGTGTGTGAAGTTCAGATTTCTCAAGTTGTGAGCAAAGAGAAGAATTTTATTTTTTATTTTATTTTTTCAGTAGGCTTCATGTCCAGCGTGGAGCCCAACGCGGGGCTCGAACTCACGACCCTGAGATCAAGACCTGAGCTGAGATCAAGAGTTGGACGTTCAACTGACTGAGCCACCCAGGCGCCCCAGGAAAGAAATTTTTTAAAAAAAGGAAAACAAGGCCTAAGCAAAGATCCAGGGGAGATTGAGGCAAGATTTTAGAAAACTGGAGAAACCTGTTTATAGGATAAACTATTTTTGCATATCCTGAGGACATTATCTCCACGATCACTCTGGGATATTTAGGCCAATGCCTTTGCACACTTGCCTAAAATTGCTCAATGTTAAAAGGCACAGACAGTCGAGAGATAATAAAGCTATGGTTCCATCTTAGTCCCGTATTGCAGAGGTCATAGAAAGCTATTCCATTAGACATCATGTAGTTCAAACCTGTATTTTAAGGACAAGAAGAGTCTGGCCCAGAGAAGTTAAGTGACCTATATAAGATCACCCAACAATTTATTTTCAGACAGGACTAGAACTTGGATCTAAAATGTGTACATGAGTATTATTTCTCTTTTTCCATATTTGAGTTAAAGCATCAGGCTATCTGTTTGTAAAAATATATTTATTTGAGGCCCCTCCAAAACCAAATAATCAGAATCTTTGGGAAGATAAGGCCCAAGCGTCTACTTTTTCTGAAGCTGACCAGGTGATTTTCAAGGGAAGCCATGGGTGAGAACGTGCTTGAGCCAGCCAAACAACGAAACAGTAACAATTCACGTAAATAAAGCCTTAGGGAGACGATGCATTGAAAGGTAGAGTATTATCTTATTTACGTGTAATTTTCCAAGTCAAATATTACCAGTAGTACACAATACAATGAAAATACAGACTTTAATAGCTATTATTTTGTTGTTTTTGCTAGCCATTGTTTACCTGTTGGCGAGTGGTAGTGCTCAACAAAGAAAAGAGGATCGATCAAAACACATTCCCAGGATTTTTGTCGCATTCCATTCTGTCTTCCTGATATTTTACCCCCAGGGTCTCCATAAAGTGTATTGAGACTTAAATTTAGAAAGCAATTCAGGTAACTTTGGGAGATTGAAAGACAAGAAAGTTTCAAGCTTAAATGTCTGTTGTGTATAGTTTTTCCACACCTGAGAAGAACATTAACATTCGAAACTTCTAAAACCATGTAAATCCACGTGTAATCCTGCAATGACCACACGCGTGATCTAGCAGTCCAATGCGAAGTTCCTCAAAGGCTGATTTGTGACGGCATGAGACATAAAATGTTTGTTGAGTGACCAAACATGAGATGATTATTGGATCGGTGATTTTATGGAAGTTAACATTTTCATGGAAACTGTTGAAGGAGTAGCAGCAGGGATGCAGGCCACGTAGGATGGATTACAGGCAAGTAGGCGTTAGCTCGAGGTGAACTAGCAGTGCTCTAAATAGGGAGAGCTGCATTCCTAATTCATCATCCCTGCGTGTGTGATTAATCCTCTGTGGGCACGCATAAGTGACGGGAGGGGAGGCTTTGCTATTACTAGGGCACAGCTCAGGGCAAGTCCGAGGAGCAGCAACTTCAGAACCGGGCAGCTCCTCAGGTCCAATAGTATCTGGATCTTCTTACGTTCGGGGATTTCAGAGTGATTTTTCAGAGGATTCTGTTGACGGGATTCTCAGATGCCATTTTCATGTGACATTTTTAGACTAACATGTTTTTCATAGGCACAATGAAAAATAAGGAGGTAAGATTAACAAGTGCTTTGGCACTGGAAGCTGGAAAATTGGCACCCGTGATTTTCTCCCTCTGTGTGTGTGTGTGTGCGCGCGTGTGTGTGTATGTGCGTGTGTGTGATTTGCTCCGTAATAGGAAAATAACAACATAAATGCTCTTCCTAATGAAAGGGCATGAAAACTATCCACAAAGGGACGTGAATGCTCTTTGCAAGTAATCAGAGACCAGAGAAACCCCGACACGTGGATTTTAATGAAAATATACGGAAAGCATGGCAGAGCAAACGCCGCACTTGGACGGCATTGAACGTTAGAGGTAAAACCAATGGAGCGGGCGGCGAGGAGCCAAGCTGGGCTAGCGTCAGGCTGTCTGACCTGAATCCTGTCTCTGTTGTTCATGACCTGAAGGGCCTTGCACTAATTTCTTAACATTTTTTGCCTGAGTCTCATCCGTAAAGTGGGAATAAAACATAGGGTTACTTTGAGGAATAAGTAAGCAAATGTATTTTAAGCTCCCGAGTGAGTTAAACATGTTAGGTATGAATATTAGTTGCTATGAATAGTGGTATTATTAGGCCGATCTCATTTAGATTTAAGAACAAATATCAACTACTTTCATGTTTAGTTCCGAATCCAAATTAAACCACAAACAGAAGATATTGTTTTAGTGACTCTTCTCATCTAATCAATTAGCCATCCACACCATTCAGTCAACATTTAAATGTTATGGAAATTTTTAAATATGTTGGAATCACTTTGTTTTTTTAAGATTTTATTTTTAAGTAATCTCTACACCAACGTGGGGCATGAACTCACAACCCGGGGATTGAGAGCTGCGTGCTCTACTGACTGAGTCAGCCAGGGGCCCCGGAATCACTTTTATTTTAAGAAAAACCTCAAATTATCTAGTCACTCAATGAGAAAATGTAATTTACTGTTTAGTAGACTTGAAAGCATTCTCAATTTCTATTTTTTTCTACTTCTTTAATTATACACTGAAAGAAAAACAAGGGGACTTTCCGTTTTTAATTTTAAAATTAAAAAATCTTAAAAAAGATTTTATTTCTTTATTTGACAGAGAAAGAGAGCACGCAGGAGAGCACAAGTGGAGGGGAGGGGCAGACGGAGAGGGAGAAGCAGACGCCCGGCTCTGCGGGCTCAATCCCAGACACCCTGGCACCCTGGGATCATGACCTGAGCTGAAGGCAGACGCTTAACCTACTGAGCCACCCAGGACCCCCTCCATTTTGAATTCTTAAACCACTTCTCAATTAAGAATGGATTAGTCCAGAGGAAAAAACCCTTTTTAAAAACTCTATGATAAAGGCTATTTAAATAAAAGGAATATCACTACATTCGATATATATTTCTCCTTTTCTCTGTTTTATTTCTAAGTGGATTGAAAGTTCTTTGGATTCAGGGATGTAACTGTATATCTCTATTGACCTATATCAATGTGATAATGCCATAACAGAGACACTCAATAAATATTTGCTGAACAAACAAATAGAGACATGTGCCTAAATAGCGTTGTATTCTGTTGATCTTTGGTCAGGGAGAAAAACAAAACAGTCACTGTCCCATGGAGGTTATGGGGAAATAGGGAGCCCAGAATTTTGCTTGGAAATTTGTGCTTTATTTGTATGAGATATTATTTAATTTAAACAAATATTTAAATAATTCTCATAAAAGACAAAAAATTCTTCGTTCAAATGGAACTTGTTAAAAAGGCCCCATAAGACTACATTTAGAATAAAATCCGTTTTTTCAAAAGTTGTCATCCGACAGAACAGAATTCATGTTCAAGGTCTCATATTATTTTTTTAAAAACATTTTATTTATTTGCTTATTTGAGAGTGAGAGAGAAAGAGAGAGACAGCAGGGGGAGGGGCAGAGGCAGAGGGAGAGAATCTCAAGGAGACTGTGCCCGGAGGGAGGAGCCAGACTCAGGGCTCCAACCCAGACCCTGAGATCATGACCTGAGCCCAAATCAGCAGCCCAATGCTCAACCGACTGGGCCACCAGGCAGGTCTTATATTTTCAATATTAAATTTAGCAGTCTGATCTTGGACACTTCCCCAGATTTGTCAGTGCCTTCCCCGTAGAAGAGCAATTCAATACCATCCCATCTCCGTGGTTCTTGCGAAGTTCTTGCTAATAAAGCCTTTAAACATTTTGTGTCACATAAAAGCCAATTCAGCAAAGTAGGCCTGCTTAGCTGTCCGTTTGAAAAGCAGTGATTTCAGAGCAAAGGAGGGCTAGCTGCAGTCCCCAGGAGCGCTAACTTGAGGGAAAGAGCAAGCCATGGAAGAACTGCAGACTTTCTCAGTTCTCCTCTGAGGCTAGATGCTGGCCCTCTGGTCAGGCCCAGGGCCGCTCTGGCGGCGGTCCGCTGTGCTGAGACCAGTTTGGGCCTATATGCGTATGCCACCAGTCCAGGTTCCCCACTTCTAAAAGGACCTCCTTTTAATGTAAAAACATTATTTTTACGGCATATCGCCCCCCCCCATGGTGGTTAGTTATGTACTGAATTCAAGATAAATTTAAAATGAATATATTTTAATCATCACAATAAAGGCTCAATATATTAAAACAGCACTAGATATGATAGCACTAGATAGATACATTATATATTATATTATATATTTATATTATATATTATATATTTAGTTATAGATAGATATATTTATATTTAGACTTACTAACCCCTTGCAAAAATAATTGCAATGCAATGCTGCTTTGATTGGGGATTGCTGATCTGACTGATGTCTCTAAATCACTTCCTAGCTAAGAAATTCCCTATGACTTGATTATTGTCTTCTCAAACTGTCCTATCTTCAACCATGCTTGGTGACTTTAAGAGGAATTATGATTGTACTCCACACTATGTATATATATTTAAATGAAAGATTAATGAAAATTGTTCCCAATTATTAAAAAAAAAGAAGACTGTTTTGCGGAGGCAGTGGCAAATATTCCCTGATGTGTCATCATGGAGTCATTCTCAAAAAGGAATGGCTAGAAAATTGAGTAAACATAGAACCAATAAAGAGAAGATTTCTTCACACCATGTGAAATCAGCACATAGGAGAGCACACTGCCATGGAAAATTTTGGGATAAGCACAAGGATTTTTTTGTGATGATATCTCATGCTTGCAAGGCATCAGCTACAAAGTGAAAAAATTCCTGTCCACATATCAATACCACGAAGCTGACTGTTGCAGCCTGACCCCATTCTCCTCAGCACCTTCCCACCCCATCCTTCTTTTGAGCACAGAGCACAACACTATATTTGATGAAACAGGACATTAATCAGGACTAAAAACATTCTTCTTCCTGTCACTTCCTGCAAATAACTGACAGCATCTCTGTGCAGAATAAGGAGACATTTCCAGGTGACACCCCATTTTTAGGAATTCTGTTTTAGTTTTTGAGACCCTTGAGCTCTTTCTTTTTCCCAGCGCAATCTGTTAAAAAAAAAGAAAAAAGGCATTATGTAGCCAGCAGTGGGTCCCTTTTCCAAATTCGAATTTACCAAACTAATGATCCCTATCAATGCTCCATAAAGCTAACCCACGGTCAGGATCATCTTTCCTGGTTCCACTAGTTCTTTTACAAAAGAACAGCTAAGTGAGAAGTCACTTACTGCCTGTTTTCTTGGTAGATTCAGAAGTTAGACTTAGGAGCTCAAAATCCTATCTCTGACCTACCATTCATTAATTCACTTAACTCATGAAAACTGGCCAAATACCATCATCCCATGCATCGGTGTTTATGTACAATATAAGTATTTTTAATGCATGCAAGCTCTGTGCTAGGCACTGTGGTAAGCACTTTCATTATCTTCCTATGAGTGAGATACTATTATTATCCGTATTTTACATATGAGGAAACTGCAAGAGATGAAATATGTTTCCAAGGGTTCACATGCAGACAAGTCTAGATGCGAAACCCATCATCTTCGCCACGGAGGAGGGAAGGATGAAGTAGTTTCCACGGTGAGAGTTCTGGACACTACCAGGCACCCCTTGGGGGGAGGAAGAAAAAGAATAAGATAGACAAACAAACAAACCAAAAAAAAAAGGAAAAAATCAACAAGAAGAAAACAATTAAAACATAGAACGGTAGGGAGCTATCATCATCCGGCAGATTCTACTTTCAAATGTGT
Organism: Ursus americanus; assembly: GCF_024610735.1. Taxonomy (NCBI): domain Eukaryota; kingdom Metazoa; phylum Chordata; class Mammalia; order Carnivora; family Ursidae; genus Ursus; species Ursus americanus. The sequence continues at coordinate 26,541,538 of NC_142134.1, read as the reverse complement.
TTTCATTACTGCTAAATTGACTCACTTACGTCCTACAGGGAATACAAGAAAAAGTAAGACAATTTATGTATTCCTACAGATCTGAACATAAGGCTTACAAACAAGAAAACACACACACACACAGAAAACAAAAGAAAGTGGTTTCACCACATGTGAAGTACCAGATCTAGAATTCTATGAGCCTAGCGGGCAGAGAAACAATATAAGCTTTAAGAGGTCAGAGAGAAAAGAGATCCCTGTGGGCTCAAGAAATCCAGGCCCTTGGGGAGTAACAGCAGAAGGGGAAAGATCTGACTAGCTCCAGTAAAAAGCGGCCTTTGCAAACTGTGACCCCATCAGCAAAGTCAGGAAAGCGGGAGTAAGCAATGGCATTGAGAGTTTTCTAGCCTGGCTGAGGTGAGACGATTTGTCTGGTGAACTAGCGAGAGCCGAAGTTGAAAAGACTGGTTTGGTCCACATCTTGGCAGGCCTTATTTAAAAGGCAACGGGCGGTCATGGAAAGATTTTGTACGGGGGAAAGAGAGGATTAAGGCAACATTCGGGAAACAAAATCAAAAGCAGCAGGCGGGTAGATGGCAAACAGGACAGAAAAAATAATAATTGAGGGCTTTTCCACACGACTAGACTTTGAAGCCATACGTGCGTGCACCCAGCTGGACGCAGAGCGGCTGGGAAGGAAGGTGTAGATGGGAAAGACACACTTCAAGTGTGACCACATGTCCCTCACACGCACGGCTCTCCAAAAGCACCTTCTGGAATCCCAACCGTGGCTGGTAGACGGACTGATTCAAGTTAGGCCTGTCACCCCGAGCAACTAAAACCACCCACTCCAGGGCAGATGACCCCACAAAGCAAACCGATCCGTCTGGTCCACGCTCCCCACCTCCTTCCGCAGAAGTCGGAGACGGAGATGGAAAAGTTTGGGGAGTAGTCCCCGGCTCACCAGAAGGGCATTTTTTCATTCCTCAAGCACCCTCAGGTGTTCAGAAAGGGAGGATGACATCCGGGCAGTCTCCGGCCACTCCTCCCCCGGGGCCGATTATGAAACTCTGGGCTCTTTGTACCTCGCCCCGCTAGTGTGTCCCCGGGGCCCGAGGCCCCTCCCCGGAGCTATAAAGGTCGCAGCGCCCGGCCGTGGAGCTCACTCGCCGGACACACCGGGTGCCAGAGGGACGCGGCCGTCGCGTGGCCCCGCCAGGCTCTCCGCCGCGCTCCAGCCGCCGCCCCGCAGCCCCGCGGGTTCCCGCCCCGCCGCCAGCCCCGGAGCCCGCGCCGCCGCTCCCCGCGGAAAGGACGATGGAGCCGCGCCGCGCCGGCCGCGTCCCCGCACTGCTGCTGTGCCTCGGTAAGCGCTCGCCCGCCCGTCCCCGCCGCCCCGGGCCCGCTCCCGCCCGCCGGCCTCGCTCGCTCCGGCCCGGAGCCTGCCCCCAGGCTGACGGGTACTCCGTTCCAAATGACGCCTCCGGTTCCGCGAGTCCGTGTGGCCCTCTAGCCGGGGATGGAGTGCGGTGGGATGGGGAAGAGGGGAAGCGGGGTTCCAAGTATCTTTCAATGAACAATCTACTCTTGCCATCTGGGTCAGGCGTGAATTAATGCAGCTCCGTAAGAGGCAGAATAAAAAGTTGAAGAGCCTTCGTTCCTTTCTTTTGAAACTGCCAGTTCTAGAAATCCGGAGACCGGGAAAGCGCTGTTAACATTTCAAGTTTTGTTCTTTCTTTTTGAGGGGAGAGGGACGCGGGCGGGAGTAGAGACCAGGGCCTTGCAAAAGGGACCTTTTGGAAAGAAATGCTTTTCCGTGCAAAAGAGACCTTTCGGAAAGAAATGCGTTTTGTCCTGTCTGGACAGCAGCTTTCTCCATCAAGTCTGGTTAAGTTTCTGGGGGCGCTGGCGCACGCGGGTGGCGGCGCTGCGGAAGCTCCAGGGGCCGCAGAATTAAAACGTTGCCCTGCCTACCTGGAGCCGGACCGGCCTGGGAGGGTCTTGGCGCTGGTCCCAACCCTTGGGACCCCAACACCTCGAGGCTTCCGATTTCCTCCCGAAAGCCCGCACCCAGGGAGGCGGGTCTGGGACTCAGCTTTTGCCGCTCGCTTGTTGCTCCGCATAGCCTGGAATTGATGAGTGCATTTTAATGCCTATCTTTCTATTTGAGATGATTTAGTTCTCGCGGGCAGGAAAAGAAATCCTTCGTGGGCCTTCCGGTTTGAAAAAAGATATATCGTTTCTATCTAATTCCCTCACATTTCAAAAGGAATTTGGAGGTGTATAGGAAAATTTTAATAAGGAAATTAAAGTTGCCAGCCTCACATTCCTTCTGGGGTTGCAATGAGGCAGATTCCCTAACAAATTAACTCTACCTATGCAGGATGTGACAGTTAAATTATGATTTCGACACGCCTTATCTCAGGGCTTGGAGACCTAATGACATGCATACTATGCATAGTTGGAACTTACTTTGTACACGTTTAGGAACAGAAGTAGAAACCCGAGTTGTGGTTTCTGCCAAAACTGCTAAGAGTGACTTGCTAGAATATTCTCAGTAAATAATGTGGCTTTGCTATCTTTGTTTTGAAGGCTCTGTGAAAAGAATACAATTGGAAAGGTGACAGGCTTCCTAGAGTTAGAAATTAACCTAGAGGTCAGAATGGCTCAGAGCTTTTTTTCCCTTCCACCTGTAGGGTTGCATCTGAACAATGCCAGTGTCTGTTCTGGGCCACTCATTGAATATTCTAATTTGAGACAGCAAGAGCCTATGAATAACCTGGTTACTACCCACCTAGAGAGTGTGTTGTGTGTGTTTTTGTTGTCATGAAAGTGTTTAACTCCTTTATTGCATTACTTAATTATAGTTCACCTATTTCATCAGCCGCCAAGCCCATTTCCAAATGAGCTAGGTCAGTTTCTGTTTTCCCAGTTTGTTTAGATATTTCTCTGCTACTAGGAAAGTTCCTGTTTGAAGTTCTCTATCGTATCTCTATACTCCAATCAGGTTGCAAGTCCAATAGTTTTATTCTAAAGCACATGTGAAAAAGACAAGGCCACCTGGCATTTCTGAAATTGCCCCCCCATGCCAAACAGAAGATTACCTAGCATTACTTTCCCCAAATATCTGTTCGTCAAAAGAAGATACTTATTTCCGATTTCAGCAAATATTTTGTTACTGTTTTTTTTGTGGAATATATGTCTATTTATGACTATGGAAAAAATGTAGCTGCCTTCAGTTTCATCTTCTGTCTCCAATACATGCAGATTTAAATGGCTAACATTCATATGATCAATTGGTTACTTTTAAATTTCATAAATATTTGATATTGATGTTCTTGCTTTATCTAATGGGAAAGTATGACCCAAGTTCCCATAGAAAAGCAGGGCTAAACTGAGAAAGTTCACACCTGGATTTGCTGGCACTTTTAGCTTACTGAATACTAAGTAAAAGGATTGAGATTCCTTAAACTAGTCAACACATTTATAAGTAATCTACAATTTTAGAACTGAAATGCCATTTCTAATCTTGTGATTGGTCCAGAGCAAAGAGAAGACATTTTCGTCTTGAGTTCTGCAATTAATGTTTAGAAAGGCTCTCTACCTAAAATCCAGCATTCTCATTGGTACCCAAGTGGGCTTTTGTGCATGTTCCTGAATGCCATCTCCAAGACAGTTTAGTCCTACTTCATTGTTCAACGACAGAGAACCGAGCAGAATAAACATTCTTTCCTGAAAATATGAGAAGCACAATGAGACATTGGCTCACCTCAGATCTTTTCTGTTGATCCTGAGAGTTTATGACCTGCCTGAGTGTTGATACCACCTACCTGCTTTCCTCCATCATCTTACCATGTGAACAGTTTGGGTAATTGGGGTGTGTAGTTCAGCACTGGGGCCCAAATCCAGGAGTTGGGAAAGAAATGAACAGTTATCAAATGCCTACTGTGAGCTGACTATGTTGTGTGTTAAGTGCGTTATACGTATCATCTCATTTATTCCCTAAAATCACTGTATGAGGGGCGCCTGGGTGGCTTAGTTGGTTAAGTGTCTGCCTTGGGCTCAGGTCACAATCCTGGGGGTCCTGAGACCAACACCTGCATTGTCAGGCTCTCCGCTCAGCAGGCAGCCTGCTCCTCCGTGTCCCCTGCCTGCCTGTCCCCCTGCTTGTGCTCTCTCACTCTCTCTGTGTCAAATAAATAAATAAAATCTTTTAAAAATTATCACGGTGTGAGGTAGGTGTGATTAGCCCTGTGACAAATGAAGAGACTAACCTTAAGTGAAGTCAAATACCTTACAAGGACTTAGAGCTAGTAAATGGCATGGTTGTTCTGGAATAATGTGTGAGGAGCCCAAGGTCTCAGGATTATCAGAAGCATAATAAAATTTACGGGTTCTAGTGAAGAAGTTTCAGGGTAGTCCGGGGACCGCCCCAAGGCTTTGAACCTGTTATGGGGACAAGTTTATGTACAAAAATGGTATCTTTATGGTATCACTCAAAATCAGGCACAGAAAGCACACGACCGTTTTCTTAAGCTGTGCTAAAGCATGGTGAATTTTTACTTACCCTATATTCCGCATTTTTAATCAACACGATTCCCAGGAAATGAGTTTTATTCCCAAGTAGTCATTACATCATTTGGCTGAGGCCTTATTTCTGCATTTGCCTGGATGTATATTAACTAATCAATCAAGAAGGGTACCCGTATCTTTTTTATTCCTTGTATCTTTTTATACTATTGTGAATTTAATATAATATCAATGAGGGGCTAAGTTGGAATCTACAGGACATTTCTTCTTCTTTTTTTTTTTTAAAGATTTATTTATTTATTTTAGAGATAGAGCAGCGGGGAGGGGCAGAGGAGAGGGAGAGAGGGTCCCCAGCAGACGCCCACTGAGCCCCGAGCCCAGGTGGGCTGGATCCCAGGACCCTGAGATCACCACCCGAGCGGAAACCACGAGTCAGATGCCCAATGGACTATACCACCCAGGAGCCCCTATAGCATATTTCTGTTAACAGTGAGAAAATAAACATGCTTCCTTGGTTAAAAAAAAAAAAAGGTGCAATATTCATCTAGTTGCTTTGGAAAGATTGAATTTGAATGCCTTCTGTCCATTTTTGCCCAAGATTCTTAGATTTCCTGCTTAATGATCAGTTAAGAGATGCAAATGACAGGTAAGGAATCCTCTTCAAAGAGACTGTAAATTAAGGTGTGGTTCCCACAACTGTCAGGCTTCACTCTGAGTATAGGCCTATGCAAATGATCGAAGTCATGTGGCTGTGACTGCTCTTGGGAACATTCCTTTGGAAGACAATGGGAAGACTCCCCAAAGCCTAATAGGAGAGATCCTTAGGGAGAAGCACCCTGACAACCATAGCCTTGGTATGTCAATTCTGGAAACTTTGAAAAAATGAAGGAATGCAACAGATTCAGTGCCCTCTGGCAAGGCAGTTTCCAGTAAGGCTGGGTGTTTAGTTACAGGGCACACAAGGATTCAGTGACATTCTAGGGTAAAGTCATGATTTCATTAACAAGGACACTATTTTTAATTGTACTTTCTTTTAAAGATTTATTCATTCATTTCAGAGAGAGAGTGCATGAGGGTGGGGGGAGGGGCGGAGGGAAAAGGAGAGAGAGAATCCCAAGCCGACTCTGCGCTCGGAGTTGGTCCCAGGGCTGGATCCCATGAACCCGAGACCACCACCCAAACCAAAACCAAGAGCCAGATGCTTAACCAACTAAGCCACCCAGGCACCCCTATAATAGTATTTATGATACACAAGACGATTTGATAATTGTCCTGAAAAAAATGTTAACCCTTAATTTCTTAGGTCAAAAATCTTGAATTTTAAATTTAAGGCATGAAAGTGAGTTAAATATAAATCCTCCTGAAAATATCCTCAGGATAAGGGGGGGGGAAGCCCCCCTCTCGTATTTTTACATAAACACACACATGTTTATATATGTCAAACTTTATAGTTTTGAGTCAAGAGACATAAAGAACACAGAGTCCATACCTCTGTTCCTTTATTTCATACTTTTAGGAAGATTTATTCCTCTTTGATTCTCTGTTTTCTCATCTCTAAAATGAAGATCAGAGCTATGTTGTCAGGTTATTGTATAGAGATGTGATAAATAGGGTGCTATTTTAAAATAATAAAAAGCACTTTTAAAATTAGAGCTCTCATTATCACCATCAAGTGCTTTCTTAGAAAAAGCCTCATTGGATCCTTATAGTAACACCCTTTTAGCTAGGAAATGTATTATCAATTCCATTTTTCAAATGAGAAAGCAGACTTCCAAAGAAGCGAGTTATCCCTGCGTATAAGGTTCCGTGTTTGAATACGCCGTGCCCTCTACCGTGCCCGAGCTCACACTTCACTTTTAGTGCAAGCTCTACTCGTCCTTGAAGACTGAAGAGAAGTATCAAGCCTTCTTAGTGCCTGCCTCCTCCTTTCTCCCACCCCTCCAAAGTAAACCTGCAGCCTGCCTCTGTCTCCTTTGCAACGCTCCCATCCCTGGTCCTGCCCTTTTCACGTCTGACTGTGTGTGCCAGCCCAGTGACTCCTGACTCCTGCCCTGTACCTCTTCGACCATCCATATTGCCATTGACTAAAACACTCTACGTGATTGTTGGATGGATCATCCGAATAGTACTTTTTTCAGAGTCTTCACCACTGTGTGTCGACTTCAAAGCTGTTTTTTGAAAATGTGCTTGAGAAACAAAATATTTTGGGACTAAACGATAGTTGCTGAAAATTTAATTCTGTTTAATAATAAAGTTTAATATCTTTTCTTTCCTGTTTTTCTTGTTTCTGTCACTTAATATAGTTTGTATTCACTGATGGTATGCCTAATAAAATTTAAGTATATCTGTACACGTGCGCGCGTGCGTGCGTGTGTGTGTGTGTGTGTGTGAGAGAGAGAGAGAGAGAAAGCGCACAAGCAGAGATAGACTGGATGATGGATAGACAATAAGAGAAAGAGAAGTATTGTTTTAGAAATGAAAGGAACCTTAGAGTAATCTAACCTAAATTCCATTCCCCTCTCCCCCTGCCCCAGTCTACCCCACTCCTTAGGTCTGTTTGCAGAGATGAGGAAACTCTGCTACAGGGGGATGAAAGTATTACGTGAACTAGCAGTGGACTCCATACCTCACGGGTCTAGTGCAGGGTTTTTCAGCCTTGGCTCTATTTACATTATGGACTAGATGATTCTTCGTTGTGGGCTCTCCTATGCATTGCAGGGTATTCAGCAGCAACTCTGGTCTCTGCCCGCTAGATGTCAGTAGCGCGTACCCAGTTGTGACAGACAAAAATGTCTCCACTGGTTGACAGTATTACTCCAGGTTGAGAACCACTAGCTTCGTGTATTTTCCATTGCTATAACACATCGCCACTCATAATTCACACTTTGAATCAATGCTAGAGTTGGCAAGGCAAACAAAGTTAATATTAATGGTAAGCTGGATGCAAATACAAAATCAATGTTAGTGTTTAAAAAAATCAAGTCAGCAATTTTTATTGCTAATTTTAGCTCTAGTTGCCCTGAATCAAGATGAATCTTATTTATGATGGAGTCACTCATACTTCTTACATTGTGTTGCTAACCACCCCCCCCTTTTTTTTAAATTTTATTTATTTATTTGAAAGAGAGACAGCCAGCGAGAGAGGGAACACAGGCAGAGGGAGTGGGAGAGGGAGAAGCAGGCTCCCAGCGGAGGAGTCCGATGTGGGGCTCGATCCCAGAACGCTGGGATCACGCCCTGAGCCGAAGGCAGATGCTTAACCGCTGTGCCACCCAGGCGCCCCACTAACCATCCCTTTTAAAACAGTGCTCTCTTGGATCCCACAACACTGAACTTCCCTTTCCCTCCAGTTTCCTTGGCCATCTCTATTCATTCCTCATCACCTCTTTCCCCAAGTTCTAGTATTTTCCATGCCATACTATTTCCCTTGGAACATGTGAATGGCTCCTCTGCCTTTAACAGTCATATTTCCACATGTGACTTTCAAATAGACTCTATAAATGCATTCTTATTCTCTTATTCAAGAACTATATTCTCAAATGCCTCCTAAATATAAACAGATCATATATGAACTACAGACTCAAATTCCTGTGCTCATGATGTCTTCCCTTCCTGCCCACTAGCCGCAACAGCCACCACAAAACCGCTGTTCTGCCATGTCTTCTACTCTCTCTATGGCATCACCATCCTTGGTATTTTCAGAAATCTGGCATCACCTATGAAATCTCTCCTTTCCTCTCCACCCACAAGTCTCTAGCCTATTAACTCTGTTGAGGACAAGAACTATGTCTTTTGCATTAACTTTCTTTTCAGCATTTCGTTCAATCTCTTGCATATTGAAAAATCTCAATATTTATTGAGCAAATACAATTTGAGACATGTGGTTACTAGAAGTAAGTCTAGGCTAAGCTACCACCCTTCTTTCCCAGTTATGGAGTATAACTAAGCCCTTTCCACCCTTCAACCATCCTACAGATGCAGATGTGTTTCTCACTGAAGGTGAAGTCTCCCATGTTAACCAAAAAATACATTTTCACAAAATAAAATTTCTTAGTGCTTCCAAAGTGCTAGTTGCATTACACAGGTTCTATGAATGAAAAGTAATTAACTTCGAGGCTTTTAAAATTACCTTTACGTACCCATTTTTTTGATGCTCACTTATTGAAAACTATTTTTTTGCAAATTCATTTTTGGCAGCCGGCTTCTATAAAGAATGAATGATATGGTCATCAATATGCTTCAAAAAATACCATTAAGGGGTGCCTGGGTGGCACAGTGGTTAAGCGTCTGCCTTCGGCTCAGGGCGTGATCCCGGCGTTATGGGGTCGAGCCCCACATCAGGCTCCTCTGCTGTGAGCCTGCTTCTTCCTCTCCCACTCTCCCTGCTTGTATTCCCTCTCTCGCTGGCTGTCTCTATCTCTGTTGAATAAATAAATAAAATCTTTAAAAAGAAATAAAATAAAAAAAATACCATTAAGTATTTAAAGCTTCAGGCCACAGTATGGCCATAATGAAAAGAAGGCAAATGGTAAACATTGCAGACTGTTGCTCCTTTAGGAGATTTTTGTTTCAAACCAGTAATGTGATAGCAATTTAAATTTCTGAATTGGGTCAGTAGGGATGGGTGTCAGAAGCAAGATGGAAGGGAATGAAAGTAGAAAGGGCTATAAAAAGACTCCCCCATGAAACATCTTGAAGAAAAAAAGTATTTTCAATAGAACATTTGAAATAATACTCTAGAGATGAATCTTTGGCTTTTAAGGAATGCAAGTCCTGTATTTAGAGCTTTTCATCACAAAATTCCAAATACCCAGGTTAATATAAATTGTACCCTTTCCACAAGAGTTGATATGCATTCTCTTATGAGAACACTTCCATTATGAATAAGATATGAATCTTTAAATCCATTTTTAGGGTAAAATAAACTATATCCTCACATTTTAACTCACTGATTTCTTGATTGAATGGCTTTAAGTTCGGTCTTGTACGCTGACTAAAATATATGAGCACATTGAAATATGATTTAGGAATTACAAGTAGAATTGAAGAGTATTATTTAGTGCCTATGAATTAAAAAGCATGACCTATTAGATCGTTTCTTTCCATTTAACAAGGAAGACCCTATGGCTACCTTTTAAAACTCAAAATTAGAAGAAATACTTTTTTTGTAACATACCAACTTCTGGTTTCATCCTGTTTTATTTGAAATAGCTATAGTTGGTTTTTACATTTATTATTTAATGAAGCCTAGTTTTAAGGGTAACACTGGAAAACTAGGAAGAGGATGGTGGCTGGAAAAACACAAGGTTTATATTCTCTCTCTCTCTCTCTGTAGTTCTCTGAAAAGTAGGCTGTCACTAAGAGACACTGACAGTAGTTCTATGCAGGATCTGATGTGCCAAGGTGAAGCCAGACCTTTTCTAATAGTGGATTTTAATTTTAAATGAGAAGGCATCCTGAAATGTTAAGGCATATTCACACACAAGTCCTAACAAGCCTACTATGTTACAGACAAATCCTAAAATTATAGACTGTCATGATGGAGGAAGGTAGGAAACTAACAGTCCGTGAGCAGGGGAAGCATGTGACCACACCAAAAGCGTGAACAAAGCGGATTTTGCTACCTGTTTGGGCTGGGCATATATTATGATTCATTATGAGCTTACTGTTCTGGTCTAAATATTCTAAAACTTTAAGTTGGGAAAATAAGGTGCATTCCTTTCATTCTGTGCCCTATCTCATTTTACCTGGGCTCATTTTTATTTGCTTCATTCTATTTAGGAGAACCATTTTATCCCTGAGAATTGCCAGTTGACTTTGCAGAATCGGCTTGGTCAGCCAATCACTGAATCCCAGCCTCATTCTAGATGAGCCCCTCCGTGTAGCGGTGAGGAAGCAAGATCAGAAGAAACCACGTGAAATAAGGACATTTCCTATCTCTGGCATTCTTCCTGACTGTTGGGCAAGCACTTCTTAGTGCCTTGGGGCCCGCGGCATTTAGTGCTACCTGCATTGGGATGAGGACCCTCAACCTCTCCCACGCACACTGCCCCAGTGTTGTGTAAGAGTGTAGGCTGGGCCCTGACTCACAGAGTAGAGGTGATTTGTATCCTGTGAGTCACCAGCACCACTTCCTGCTGGCACATTTGACATTTCATTGAAACACTCTCTGAAAGGCGAAGGCAGAGAGATGAAGAGGTGTGCTTCAAATTCCTAAAACTCATTTGGAGATTTGACAGAAATAATGGCCTCTAAAGGAATTTTATAGCATTATTGAAACGGAGTCCCAAAGCCAATTTTGAGTTTATAGATCTACCCCATGCTACCTTGCACACAATTCCTCTACACTTTATTATTTTTTTTTGAAGATTTTATTTATTTATCAGAGAAGGAGAGAGAGACAGCACAAGCAGGGGGAGCAGCAGGCAGAGGGAGAAGCAGGCTCCTCGCTGAGCAAGGAGCCCGATGCTGGACTCGATCCCAGGACCCTGGGATCATGACCTGAGCCAAAGGCAGACACTTAACCAACTGAGCCACCCAGGCCTCCGGATACTTTGGTTACCAACATAGAGCTTGCCACCAGATCTATTTTCTGACACACTGACACAACCCCAAATTCTTAATAGCATAGTGAATTATTTTCTTAGCAAGGACCCGTGGTCAAGGATCAAATATAGTATTTGCAATTGAATCATAGACCACCATTCTTCAAATAACACTAAAGTCATGAAAAAGACCTGTAAGATTAAGGAAATATTTGTATAGGACTTTGGCATCTATTCCTTCCCTGTATGATTTAAAAATAATGAGTAGTGATTCTTAAGAGTGACAGGGTGGCAGATATCAGAATTCTCCATGGGCTGACTTCTTCAGTATTCTGAGCAGCTCCACCTGCTACTGTTCTGCTTGAGTTTGCAAGGGGGCGGGGCAGAGATGAAGTCGAGGGAAGCTGGAGAATCACTCTTTTCAAGCAATAGAGCTGTGCAGAGGGACGCGAGATTTAGCACTAATTTTGCTCTTGTGTTGGCTATGTACATCCAGGACAGAACTGCAGCCTTTCATCAGAGAAAAATATTTAAAATTACTTGCAGGCTCATCTGTAGGAGACCCGGATGTTGCATTCATGCAGCGAGTCTCATAGAAACCAGCTCCGAGCCATGGACTGTGTCCAAGGGAGCGTCACGGGTTAGGAGAGCCCAGTTTTTGTGGAGGCACGCCCTGCACTGAACATTCTTTAATTCACAAAGACAAATATTTCACCGGTGGCCTGACCAGGTGGAACCAGTGGGAAAACTAACAACTACTAAAAACCCTAAAAAAAAAAAAAAGACTAAGAAGCAACACCCCAAAACAATTAGCTGAATTCTGTAATAGTCGCGGGTTGCTGTTGTAAGCAAATCCAAATAGGAAAGGCTAGCCTCTGATTTCCACAAAAGATAGAGAAACGAGCTTCAAATGTTATGTTCGCGCGGTGGCCCGGGCTGGCAGGAGAATTAACGTTTTCGCCAAAGCCCACAGCTGAGGAAGCTTGGAGGCATGGGAGATGTAGAAACACACATCTAGAGCGCCGGCTTGTGTTGAGCGGACGGTGTAAGTTAAAGGGTTTAATCCTTCCATAGAAAAAGTGCATGGCAGAATTAAACCGAGAAGTAGAACAAAATTGGCTTGGATGAGAATCTAGCCCATTGTCCACATAAAGCGATGTAGACAAAGTTATCTTTTTCTATTTCTGTTTGAATGACAATGAAATCCAAACTTTAGCCATTTTTTTTTATGATTAAAGAAAGATGATTTATTTTTCCTTTAAAACCAATGGAAGCAGGATTTATATTGTAGGAGAAGTATGGGGTGGGGAGAAGATAGTTCTAAACTTTCCCAAACAGTATTGTCAAATCGTTGAAAGCTTATGAGACTTGCTGAACAAAGATAGATTCCTAACTCTTATTTTCTAAGGTCGCTAACTATATACTCGGATCTTGGACAAGACATTTAATTTAACTGCACTGAGGTTGTTTGGGGCTAATCACTTCTTAATAGGATTGTTCTAAGGGTCAAGTTTGAAACATTATGAAATTATAAGCTATGCTGCTGATGTGTAATTTTGTTTTTGGCACCTCAATAATATGCAGTGTGCTTAACGTATACCCGTCTCTTCTGACCGAGAACAAATAAAATAAAATCATTCTTTAAAATGCCGCCCAATGACAAAGATTTGTAATCTTGTTATAGACCAGTAGAGGGCACTACCGACATAGAGTGCTAAAACTAGAGGCCAGCCAGGAGTATCAGGGAACATTTGTGGGAGTCTCTAGAATGCTAGGCATTTTGGGAAAATATCACTTCATTTAATTCACCCCCAAACTCCGTAAGCTAGAGGAAACTGAGATCCAGAGAACCTAATTAATTTTTCCAAAATCACATACCTCAAGCTTTCTCCCAGGATGGCCTTTCCATCATACTTTGTTGTCTCCCTACAGGATTAAATACCCTGCTTAGTTATATTTACCCTGGTTTGTCTGGGTGAGGGTCATTATGCTCTAGTATTGTTGCCCGTTTCCAAATTCTATAATGTGGCCCATTAACAACATTGCTATGCACCCTTGGGAAAGTTACTTAACCTCTCTCTGTCTCCGTTTTCTCTCATGTCTAGCGGGGATAACAGTAGTATCTTCTTCAAAGAGTCACAGAGTGGATGAAATGAGATAATATAGATAAAGCAGCTAAGAACCACGCCTGCATATATAGTCCGTGTTCAAAAAATGTTAACTGCTGCCAGCTACTGCAACGAATGGTCTCACCACCATTAGTATTTATTATACAGCAGTTACTCATGTCGACTAGAAAGAAGGGTGAAGTGCAAACGCCCAACTCGTAAACAGAAGCAACTAGATCCTCTTCAGGAAACATCTGTGCGATTAAAAGGATTCTTCTTATGCTTTCTATGCAATTCAGAAACTACTTGAGTCATTCTGGAGCCTGTTTGCCAACATTTATCTTTCAAGTGGCAAACACATGATAAAAACCTCAAACTTTTACTGGGCTGACGGAAACTGGGTTCTGGGGGTTCATGTAGGATGGACGTTCATTCCCACATTAGATAAGATATGTTCTGACTTGACTTAGATTACATTATATTAATTAAAATCTTCTTTTGTGCATGATACAAAGCAAAGAGTGACGTAGGCTCTTTAATCAACAAGGAACGTGTCTAAGGTTGAGAGTCCTGTTTCGTTGTTACCGGAAATAGAACCTGAGTTTTAGGAAGCCTTCTTTTGTGATAGGCTCTACTTTGGAGCATTGCTCTGAACACACCAGGGAGCAAAATAGTGAAAATTCTACAATTTCGATGGCTAAGCTTCTTAGGAAATCAAACCTCACAATCAGGTCTTTGACATTTAGAGCAGGTCCAACCTGTAACCAGGAAGGTCATGCCAAGGTTTTCACCCTTGGACAGGGGAGCAGGGGCTCATTTATTTTCAATTACGTGCGTGTTTTCACAAATTAGTTGTATGGTTTTGATGGATCGAATTTTTGAAATAATTAAAACAACCCTATAGGACTGTGGTTATTTGGAAGTCTGATCAAGGTTTCTTTCCCTGAAGGACGTGTTTATATATTTGGTTTTCCCCCATCAATAGGTTTCCATCTTCTCCAAGCAGTTCTGGGCACCACTGTGATTCCTTCCTGCATCCCGGGAGAATCCGAAGATAACTGCACGGCGTTAGGTAAGCCCAGCTTTGGCAGCGTCTTACCGGAGCCTCACACGTTCGTAACAGACACGTTCTCAAAGAGGACGGGTACGTGACAGTTAGAGGAAAGGGGGGGAGAGCTGCTATGTTAGAATCATTTTTTTTAACACCCTTATGAACTAGTGATCTGGAAAAATTATATAAAAGAATAACTGGTGGGAGAGGGACTAGTTATATAGAAAGATTGGCTCTTAAAGAGATAGGAAACAATGAACATCAGATTCTTAGTTCATTTGGCTTTGCTGTGAAGCCATTGTTAGAGAGGTTGGATCCCAGGCAAAACGGGAACATTTCAACTTTGTGCACAGTAGATAATCAATATATTTTGGGTTTTTTTTGGTAAAAGGAATAGATGACGTCCTTTCTTTGTAGTTACAACATTCATTCAGAAAATATTTAGGGAGTACTTACTACATGTCAAACACCATGCGTAGGGATAGGAATGCAAAGAGAAGTGATACGCAGTGTGTTTCCCTCAGGGACCCCCGGGGACTCTGGATGTAGTTCAGGAGAGATCTGCTTGAGCTTCAGCCTGAGTATTGAGTCAAGGGTTATCCTGAGGAACCAGCATATTTCCCACAATGATTTCACCTTCTCTCTTGTCCTCCTTTTGTTATGCCTCCACTATTTAGTTGGTTTTTTAAAAAGTTTTATTTAAATTCCAGTTAGTTAATTATAATGTAATGGTAGTTGCAAGTGTACAAAATAGTGATTCAGCACTTCCATACATCACCCAGTGCTCATCACAAGTGCCCTCCTTAACCCCCATCACCTATTTCACCCCATCCTCCCCCCCACCTCCCCGCTGGTGACCATCAGTGTGTTCTCTAGAGTTACGAGTCTATCTTGGTAGGCTGCTTATTCGCTTTTTTCCCCCTTTGTTGTTTGTTTTGTTTCTTAAATTCCACATAGGAGTGAAATCATATGGTATTTGGCTTTCTCTGGCTTATTTCGTTTAGCATAATACTCTCTAGATCCATCCACATCATTGCAAATGGCAAGATTTCACTTTTTTATGGCTGAATAATATTCCATTATGTGTGTGTGTGTGTGTGTGTGTGTGTGTGTGTGTGTATATCACATATATATATATATACACACCACTTCTTTATCCATTCATCAGCTGGTGGATACTTGGTCTGTTTCCGTAGTTGGGCTATTGTAGATAGTGCTGCTGTAAACATCAGGGTGAGAACAATATTATTGTTCTCTTGTCCTCCTTCATCATTGGGCTCTCTAGAAGTTTGGCCTGCCTCCCTCTCTTTTTTTGTTGTTGTTTTGTTTGTTTGTTTGTTGGAACAAGAGTATTACAATCAAGATGCTACTGTTTGATTATTTCATAAGCATCCTTCACATTTTAGTAACTAAATCATCCTAAAGTGAATTTTACATAAAGGTTGCAACACCATTTCTAATGAGGCTCCTATTCTCATTGTTGTGTTTGTCTAACCCAGATTTCTGTAAGCCAAGATTTGTCTAGTTCAGGTCTCATGGCTCCAGATGTTGGGGAGGCTTTGATTGATTTCTTTGACGATAGTCTCAAAAATTTGGGAATGCACACCGAAACATGGCTTCCTGGCTTAAAACCCATTGTAGAATTTTGCTCTCTTGAATTAATTAATGGATTCAGTTTGCAATTGCTTTTGGAATAATAAACTGCAGAATTATTTTGAGATGTGAAAAAAATCAGGCATACAGGGTAAATGAATACTTGTGGAAGATAATGATTTTTGTGTGTCTTAAACCTGCCTTTTCTATCCTTCAAGATTCTCGTTTGTGAATTAGATCCCCAGGTCAAATTTTGTTTGTTTCGTCTGTTGGACATTTTCCTTAGGGATCGAATGTTTGTTCGTAAGTGTAGGGAATGTGATCACTGGAGGAACTTCCTAGTCCTGAAGATTCTCCTCGACTGATTGGCACCTGACCTGCTTCGCTCCAGTAGCTCCGTGTTTGTTACAGGAAAGGGTGATTAATGCTTTAAAGAAAGCAGCAGAATGTATCGAACTTTCCATTCCCTTCACAGTTCGGATAGAAGACAATCCACGTGTGGCTCAAGTATCCATAACGAAGTGTGGCTCTGACATGAACGGCTACTGTTTGCACGGACAGTGCATCTACCTGGTGGACATGAGTCAGAATTACTGCAGGTAACACACCAAAAACAAACAAAAAACAGTGTTTTTTTTTTAAAACCTATATTCTCTATTTTTTTTTAATTTTTTGAAGTTGACCTAATATTTCCATGGGCTGTAGTTTATACATACTATTAGCATGCAGTTACGGGTGCTATTAGGAGCTTTATTGAGTGAGTTTTTTAAAGTTAGGGAACAAACAGTAGCTCTCAAATCCTACAGATACTTCATGGGTGCAGAGTGGGGAAGGCGTCGATGCCTCCTTCTCACACTTGTCACCATGGGGGCTCCCCCGGGCCTCTCCCACATCAGCCCCTGGTTTATGAATTAATCGCACTGATTTAGGCAGAAAGCACCTCAAGCCTACAAAACTTACAAAACACCATCGGAGATTGTCAACCACACTGGCCACTGAGCCAGCCTGTCCCTTGACCACCCTGGTCGAGCTGAGAGCTGTGTGGCACTCTATCAACGCTGGCCCTGCTCTAAGGTCGGCCTTTGAATTCCTCTTTACAGCTTCAGGCAAACCCTTTTGATTTCTTGCATTACAGTGTGAGATTAGTTCTTACACAACTAATTCATAATAATAATTTCTTTTTTAAGTAACTGATCTTTTTCTCGCATTTTCCTTCAGGTGTGAAGTGGGGTACACTGGTGTCCGATGCGAGCACTTCTTTTTAACCGTCCAACAGCCCTTGAGCAAAGAATACGTGGCTTTGACTGTGATTCTCATTCTCTTGTTTCTTGTCATAGTTGCCGGTTCCATATACTACTTCTGCAGATGGTAAGCCAGCGTTTTTTACACCCTGCTTCTAGAAGTTATCTTTATACAATACACGCGAACTAGGTGGAACTGTGGACAGAGTATTATTTCAAGGGTTAAGATGGATTCCACATGGGGCGCCTGGGTGGCTCAGTCGTTAAGCGTCTGCCTTCGGCTCAGGGCATGATCCTGGCGTTCTGGGATCGAGCCCCGCATCAGGCTCCTTCCTCTCCCACTCCCCTTGCTTGTGTTCCCTCTCTCACTGGCTGTCTCTACCTCTGTCAAATAAATAAATAAAATCTTAAAAAAAAAAAGATGGATTCCGCAATGATGATGTTTACAAAGAACTTTCTGTGGCGGAACATACAGATTTGACTCTACTATTAGCTCTGCTATTTCTTTTTCTTTTTTTAAATTTGAGCTAGAGAGCAGAGTGAGAGAGAGTGAAAGAGAGATCACAAGTCAGATGAGGGGCAGAGGGAGAAGGAGAAGCATGCTCCCCACTGAACAGGGAGCTTGATGCTGGACTCAATCCGGGCACCCTGGGGTTGTGACCTGAGCCCTGAGCCGAAGGCAGAGGCTTCACCAACTGAGCCATCCAGGCTTAGAAATACTGGTTTTTCAGTAGGAAGGAAAGAAAGAAAGGAAAAAAAGAAAGAAAGAGAGCGGAAAAGAAAGGGAGAGAGAAAAAGAGAAAGGAAGAAAGAAAGAAGAGAGAGAGGGAGATATTGAGAGAGAGGGGGGAAGGGAAGGAAAGAAAAATGAGAGAGAAAGAAAGAGAGAATGAAACACCCAGGCTTAAATTTGGTCACATCCTGTCCTGGAATTCTGTAATTGTCATGATGTGTTAAAGTCTCGGAGAAGTCCTTTAACTGTGTTTCACCATCCCCTCCCCAAATTGTTTGACCACAGAACGCTACCTCTTTCTCTCTCCTTTTTTTCTTTGTCCAACCTAAACCTGTTGACCTTTGTCATTTTGGAAACTCTATGCTGATCTAACTTCTGAGTCCGTATGTTGGTTTATTTTGTTAGTGTACTTTGTTCTTATTACTATTAGCTACAGTGCTAACAGTTTCATTTCTGAATTTTTCTAGGTACAGAAATCGAAAAAGTAAAGAGCCCAAGAAGGACTACGAAAGGGTGACGTCAGGGGACCCAGCATTGCCTCAAGTCTGAATGAGGCCATCAAGCTACGGGCAGGGAGGCACAGCATGCCTGGTTATGTTAATATTCCTATTTTATTAATAATATTTATGTTGGAGCACGTGTTAAGTCGACAATGGTGCATTTTTAATATACTTGGACAAGTTTTTTATTTTTGTTTTATTTTTGACAGACTATTTGCTAATGTATAATGTATACAAAATATATAATATAGAAAAAAAGTCAATATTTTTGTAAGAAATCATTTCCTGGACGAAATGCTTTCGCTCCAAAGCTTAGTTGCTGGCTACGCAATGTTTAGGAGTGAACCATGTCTGGTTTGTTGCTCAGAAAGTGTCACAAATGACCGATTTCTGTTAAGCCTAATGTATGGCCAAATCAACCCAAAACAAGTATATTTTCCTACTCCTCCGATTATCGATAACGGGTCTGACTGTATCGTAGTTTGATGTATGACTTGGCACCACAGTGCTGTGTATTAAATCACCAGTGCAGTGGGAACTGGGGAGAAGCAAGTCTAGATTCTGTGCTGAACACTACACACTGGGAACAGCCTAAACCAGGGAGGACTGTGTGTCCAGTCCCCCGCCCCCCACCCCCGCCATCCCCCCGCTGTGGCTCCGTGTTTAGTGGCCTGGACGGCAGGTGGGCACTTCCTTATTCCACCCACAGCTCCTGCGGATACCCACCCATCTGCAGCCTCTCCTCGCATTAAATGAATTGACAACTTCATTTTACACCATCTTGTAAATAGTAGGCATTTTGTAGCTTCTTGATGTTTCTTTTCTTTTCAGTACAACATTGATGTGAGGTAACTGTTGCTCGTGAGACAATTAAAAAAAAAACACAAAAACGCACTTGGAGCCCAAATCTGGGCCTCTTTTCCAGAGTATTTCTTCTCATAGAGACTTTGATTAAGAACCCTAAGATTAAATCGTAGTCTAAGAGTTGATGGACTAACCACTATTTTGAAGCATAAAACAATAATTCTCTCTACTGCCCAAAGATGGGAATACAGCTATTTCATCTTCAATGCAAGAGAAATTTAACTTAAAACAACGCAGTTAAGTAGCTCCTTCTATACTTTAAGATTTTATGTTTAAAATAATCTCCTGATGTAGGAAGTGGAAGAAATAGATCCCAGTGTATCTTCCCAAATGAACAAAATCATTTGGAAACTTGTACAATTTAAAGACTTAACCTAAATGCCTTCCCTGGGAGACTGAGATGAAGCCAGGGCCCGGTTTTGTGTCCTTTGTTTATGTTTTGGGGGAAGAGACGAAGGTTTCTCTTGTGCTTGAACCCAAGGTGTCCGCGAGTTAGTAAGGGTACTTGGAACTGCATAAGGAACCGCAGCTCTCTACACCTCCAGTCTCAGGGAAGAATGTCTCATTGAATAGTAGACCTGTGGGTAGAGTCTCTCAGGATCACGCACCTTGTTAGGGAGGGTCTATTCTTTTTCCACCTTGTTTCCTGGCAGGTGCTAGGGCCACAAAGAGGAAATAAACAATGGCTGACTTTTGAAGTGCCAGGTGCCAGGATTTGCCTCCGTATGGATCCCTTCATGTTTACCCTGGTGCTTTCATATGACTCTTTCCCAGAGTGTTGGATCTGGTCCCTTACTATTAGCGGAAAAACACGTGTGTGTGTGTGTGTGTGTGTGCGCGCGCGCGCGTGTGTGTATAAAATATACCCATATAAAACTATATATAAAGCATACAAATCCATATGCAGATACACATGTACACATGAGCTCAATCATAGAATTACCTGTTGCTCTTTCAAAAATATATGAAACTTAAAAACAAGATAAAGAGAAATAAGATACAATTCAGTGAGGTCTACAAGGATATTTCTGACTCCCATTTAATATAGTTGAAGTCAGATGTGCTGTGTAAGAGCACATTTTAAGTCCTACACATTCTTACACGCACGAGATGTAAATGAAGTCTGCTTATTTGAAGTGATCTTGATGGTGTCAAAGAAAATTGACTTACAGAGAAGTCAACAGCAATTCACGTATTTCACTTACAAAAAGGGAATTATATTGGTTTATCTTAAACATCTCAATTCATATTATGTTAACTAATTGTAGTAGTTTGTGGTGTTTTTAGTCTTAAGGGTGCTTAAAAAACTAGCCCCTGTAAAAGCTGAATCTTTACTTATAAATGTATGTTAAATAATGAGATGTGACCCAGATTGTGTTCTATGGGTGAAAATAAGTCAGAAATAATTGTTTTAATGAAGATAATGCTGAGCAGACATAGCAGATGATTGCCATGAGCTCAGATTTCCTGCAAACAATGGAAAGATTTGGGCTTATATTTATCTTCTTTATTTTACAGATTTCTCACTATATATATTTCTAGAAGAAGTTATATATATCCAACATACTGAGAGCAAATACTGTCAGGCATTAAATCAATTTTTATGTTGGAAACACACATACTAGTTTCTAATTTCTGTTGAATTCAGTAATCTCGTTTTGAAAAGCTCATGTCTGATCTGTGTTGTCCTTTCTGCTCCAATATCCACCCCGTAGACTTTGGGGGGAAAAATGTGTTTAACTTGCTGCTCAATATTTTCTGATTTTTTTCTACTCTTATTCATGTGGGAGAAGGGGAGTAACAACTTGTAAAGCAATGTACATTTTTAATGTTTTAGCAAAAAGTAATTTTATCTATAACATGTCCGTTATTCAAACTGGATAACGCTAACTGTACGATAATGTATTTTTCTCTCTGCTGTTTTTGCACTCTGTAATCGCACTTTTTAAGTTCGAAGAGCCATTTTGGTATACAGTTTATATTGAAGATGCTATGGAACATAAAGTTATATTGCATGCAGTTTAAACTAACTTATTTGACAATGGATTTTATCAGAGCACTGAATTGTATCAATTTGTTTGTGTTCAATATCAACTTTGATAATTGTGTACCTTAAGATATTGAAGGAGAATATAGATACTTTACAAGATGTTGTTAATGTTTATTTATTTTTGTTGGGAACTGGAAAAAACACAACTGAAAAATAAAAATGGATTAAGTATCGTGCATAAAAGAGTTTCACTGATAAATGGAGCCTCTCTCGTTTTTTCTTTTTTTCCATAATAAGTAAAAGCAGTGACAGAACTACAGTGTGTTTAGATATAAAGACTCAGAAAGATAGAATGATTATCATGTTAGTTTGGGAAAGCAGCCTATAGATTTATGATATTTATGGCCTACCACCATGAAGAATATCTTTGAAATAAAAGGAGCTGCATTCGTAACTTATGAAAGGACACATCAGCCAGAGTGTGACTCATGATTCCCTCAGCATCGGCCAACCAAGGGGTGTGGCTTCCCTGGGGCTTCAGAGCAAGAAATATTGGTCCCTCTGAGCCTCAGGCACAGTGATGGCGTCCTTGGTACATACTTCAACAACCTGCAGAGTGCTCTATCCACTGACTAGCTCCTTGGATCGTTTCATTAGCTTATGCGTAGGGCAGGGAGGCATAACTATGACTGCTTGATGGGAGGGAAAGTAGTTTGTCCAGAGTCACAGTGGTAGTAAAAGGTGGAGCCGGCATGAGAAATAAGGTCTACTGATTCCCCAGTTCTGACCACGTCAGGCAGCAGAGACATCCTTGAGTTCAGTCTCCGATGTAGTTTAGAATTTTCTGAAGAGAAACACAAATTCTTGTAAAGTGGAATCTTGGAGTCTCACGGAAGGCTCAGATTGACTCTGTTCAAAGTCTGAGAACCCAGAGGGTTAAGGAAAAGAACTCTCTGAAATACTTTTTTCACTTGGCTTCTAGGGCATGACACTCACCTGGTTTTTCACCTGCTGCTCAGCCTCATGTGGGATCGTCCTTAACATCTCCCTACCACTAGCATGCCCCCAGATCTCCATCTTGGAACTTTTTATTGTGTATGGCCACTCTCTATTTTATTTCACAAAGTCCTGTGCCCTTAATTATCATCTACGTACTGATATTTCCTCTGAGTCCTAGACATCTTTTTTTTTTTTAATTCTTATTGACATTCAATTTAGTTAACATTGAGTGTATTGTTAGTTTCAGGGGTAGAATTTAGTGATTCATCAGTTGCTTAGAACACCCAGTGCTCATTACTTCAAGTGCCCTCCTTAATGCCCATCACCCAGTTATGCCATGCCCCCACGCACCTCCCCTCCAGCAACCCTCAGTTTGTTCCCTATAGTTAAGAGTTTCTTATGGTTTGCCTCCCTCTCTATTTTTATCTTATTTTATTTTCCCTTCTCTCCCCCTATGTTCATCTGTTTTGTTTCTTAAATTTCACATATGAAGGAAATCCTATGGAATTTGTCTTTCTCTGACTGACTTATTTCACTTAGCTTAATACTCTTTGGTTCCATCCATGTCATTGCAAATGGCAAGATTCCATTCTTTTTGATGGCTGAGTAATATTCCAGTGTGTGTGTGTGTGTGTGTGTGTGTGTGTACACACACCACTTCTTCTTTATCCATTCATCTATCAATGGACATCTGTACTCTTTCCATATTTTGGCTATTGTAGTCCTAGACTAATTTATCCAACTACCTATGTAACATTTCCACTGGATATCCACTAGGCATTCAAAAGTAACATGTTCAGTAATTGATAGTCCCCTAAAACATTGTTCCTTCTAAAATGTTCCTATTTTCGTTCAATTTAATTTCATCTTTCCTGTACCTTAGTTGAAAACCTGGTATGATCCTCTGGAGGTACTAAATGACTCACTTTTAAGAGATTTCAGAGAGGATTACTCTAAACTTTTTACAACAATGTCAAAATTATTCATTTTGAAGAGATGATGCAGAAGGAAGAAAATTCCATGAAGCCAGAGTTAGAATACCACAATTTTCTAAGGGAGAAAATTAGAGGCCCTTAATTTGACTTTGATCAATTCTAGAACATATTTCTCCCCACATGGTCACAAAACATTATAAAACATAAGTGCTGTTCATTAGGTTCTAACATGGATTTATTAAGAAGGAGACATAAAACATGGGTCTCTTTTCAATATCCTGTCTGGTCACCAGCTAATGGTAACTACTCATCCTAGGAAACCAAACACAGCCCATTCAATTTATCTGAATTTCAGAGAAATATTAAGGAAAAGTCTTCCAGATATTGCTTATGAGCCTGAGGTACAATGTACCTATTAAGAAAATAAGCACAGTTCAGGCTTATTTAATGCAGGTACTGTGAGTGGACCATTACATGCTAAACAGATGGAGGCTGTGTGACCACATTATAGAAAACATTGGAGACACAGGAAATAGAATAAAAAATACAATGAGTGGAGTGGTGACCCTTCCAATCCATCTATCAGGAGGGAGGAATGTTTTTCTCCTTCTCCTTCTGGGGATGGCAGGATTGATACCAAGGAAATACATGTCATGTTCCTTGCTCTAAGCCTGCTATCAGGAGCAATTCACATTCTGGAAAAAAAAGATCAGTACTTTATGAATTACTCAACCAATAATTATTGAAAAGCATTTTTGTATCTAGTAATATGCAAGGGGTTGTGGAGTATTTGAAAGACGTATAAAATATACTGTAGTTAAAAAAGGATTTGAAGTTAGGAATACATTTAAAGAACAATGCAAGGCTTTAGCAATTAGGGTTCTTTGACTTTTATGAAACAGAAAATGATTCTGGCCTAACCAGGAAAAAATTTGTAGGAAGGATATGGGTGGTTTGATAGAATTAAAGTGAAAGCCAAAGAACCAATAAAGTTCCAGTGATTTTGCTAGCAGTGTGCTGCTTCTAGAAAGTGTGAACTCCAACCATTTTTACTTCTTGGGTGCCTGTGGTCTAGCGAGATACATGTGATTGTCTAGCTGGGATCACAGACTCATCCTTCAACCAGGAGGGCAATTCATTTCATTTGAGAAGCCACTGCGTTTTTAATCTAATGGGAAAATTTTTCCCCCAAAGGAAAACCAGTGTGCTATTACCAGAGAAAGATGGAATGAGTTCTGAAGAAACACAAACAGCATCATATCAAACAATTTAGAGAAAGGTGGCATCAATCACGAAGCTTTTGATGAGGGGGTGGATTTGGAAAATTGACAGGACTTTGATAGCAAAGGAAGGATTGTAGGACATGTCAGATGGAAGACTAATCAGCAAAACACTAGGAAAATCATAGCATATCTAAGGTATGTCAGGGAGACGATCCTGATTGTAGTATACGATCTCTATTTTGGAAGAGCTAAGAATTTAGTTCGAAAGATCTTCAAAGCCATATTGAGAAGATAAACTTTACATTAATGGGTAGTAGGGAATCATTTAAGCTCTTGGTCAGGGGAGAGACACCATTAAATCGGTGTGGTAAGCAGAATAATACCCCTCATCCCCCGAAAATACCCATGTCCTAATCCCCATAACCTGTGAATATATTATCTCACACGGCCAAAGGAGCAGTGCATTGTGATGAAGGTTAGAGACCTGAGATGGGGAGATGATCACTGGGGATCAGCCCAGTGGGCCCAATCTAATCACCCAAGTCCTAAAAATAGGGAACTCTTCCTATCCATGGGTAGAGAGCTGTGAGCTGAGAAAGACTTGACCCACAGTTGCCGGCTTTGAAAACAAAGCAAGGGGGCCACAAACCAAGAAATGAAGGTGGCCTACAGAAATTTGAAAAGGCAAGGATACGGATGGTCCCCCAGAGCGTCCAGAAAAGAACGTAGCATTGCCAACACCTTGAAGTTAGTTGGGTGAGGCTTATGTTGGACTTCTGATCTACAGGAACATAAGACAATAAATTTTGTTGTTTTAAGCTGCAAAATTTGTGGTCATTTGTGACTGCAGTAATAGAAATCTAATACAATTTTGGGAAGATTGAAATGAGATTATTTGAGAAGACTGATTGAGAGAAAGGCTGGAAGTAGAGAGATCAACTAATGAAGTGTTGTGGTGACCTACCAAGATGAACACGGAAGAAGACTTAGAGTAAGATTATGTCTGGGAGAAGAGAGTGTAGGAGGCAAATTTTAGACACATCACAGAAGGAGAATGAAAAGTGCTTCATGATGCATATGACAAATGAGAGAAAGCAAAGTCAGAATTCAGTTTGGGAAAAAGGAAATTAATCTACTCTAAATACGTTGACACTGAGATAGCAGCGGGGTATAGATGTATAAATAGCATATTTGAGGTACACGACAGCACCTCAAAATTATAGGTACTGTTTTACAGTTTACAGAACACTTTCACTTTGATTAACTCTTTCTTTCAATGCACTATCTAAGATGGAAGGTAGAGATTAATAATTATTACCTACGAGAGAATATAGTCTCCAGAAAGGTGGTGGTTTGCTCTGAGTCACAAAGCAAGTAAAGTCACAGGACTTAAACCCTCTGCCAGGTCTCCCGAGTCTCAGGCCAAATTTTCATCCACTCAGAGCTGCCTCCCCGGTGTGGAGCTTGGCCGTATGGTCTGAGCTAAAGATGTGGTTGTGGGAACTCCCATCACAGAAACTATAGCTGAAGCCAGAGAAACATTTCAGGTTAAACACTTCAAAGGCGTGAGGGTAGAGGAAAAATGCCAAGGAAACCAATGATTGACTCCAAGGAAATGTCTTCACCCAAGAAACTGGTAAAAGAAAAGGAGCCAGTGAGGGCAAAAGAAATGGTTAAATATTTTCATTCATTCATTTATTCAACAATTACTTACTGAAGACTTAGTCTGTGTTTTACTATTCTATATCCTGAGAATAAGTGATGAACAGATAATGCCTGGAATTTGTATTTCTAATGGGAAAAGCAAGAAAATAAATAAATACTAATAACAATAATAGTAGTTAAACACATATAGGGCTTACTATTTGCTGTTAAGCCTCTAAAATGTAATAACATTAAATCCTGGTAACAGCTCTATGAGGTCTGTAACTAGTTTTGTAAGACTCACTTCTCACATGAAACTGAGGCACAGAGTAACTTGCACAAGGTCTCATGCGTAGTTTCAAGATAAGGTAGTAATACACAATATACTCTGGTCTCAGGGCTGCTGTAGCTAGGGGGGTCAGGGACGCATCTCTGGGGTCATATTATGAACAGAGATGAGGAGAGATGAGACGAACGATCTCAGCCAAATGAATGTGTGGAGCCCAAGTATTTTTGACCTGGACAGGAAGTACAAGGACTCTAATGTTCAAAAGACAGTAAGATCAGTGTGCCTGGAGCATGCTCCATGGACGGAGGCAAGAGAAGTCGGAGACGTAGGCAAGGGTAGAAAATTTAGAGGGGATAAGCTTTGTGTTCTATTAACAATGCAATAAGCCACTGGAAGGTAAGGGATGGGGTGGTATTGTATTGTACTTCTAAAAGCCCAGTTGATCAGCTCTGTGGAAGATAGACTAAAGAGAGGCAAGACCAACCTGGAAAATAGGTAAAGGGTAATTTTAATCACCCACTTAAATTACAACGCGGCTAAGACAAAGATGGTAGTAGCATGGTGATGAGAAGTGTTTGAACTTGGGCTGTTTTTAGAATTTACTTCTTATCAACAGGACTTGCTGATGGCAACTAAGAGAACACAATGACATGAAAGTCAGGAGACAAAAAAGCCAAGATTTACAGCAATAGTCAACACTGTCTAGTACAAAAGAAACCTAGAAAAAACCTGAGAAGGAGGGAAAATGCTACTGGTTTTGACTTCTGAATGTCACAAGGGTTGAAAGAGTATTTTCAGTGGATGATGAAGATGGAGGTCAGATTGCACTAGATTAAAGGAATTGGTGGTGGCTCCTGGTAGAAAAAAATTATCTAGATCCTGGCTGTGAAAAAGAATGGAAATGATAAACACTCAACCATTCAATGATCATATGGTTTTTTGATTTACTAGACCTTATGCTTTTCTCTGTGGCCGTTTCTATGTTCATTAAAACTAATAGTAAAAGAAAATTGAGATCATAGAGGAAGTGAAAAGTACTGGTTACAGTGAAAGTTGGGAATCACTTGGATTTCGTTTCTTCCAGTCATCTCTGGCACTCGTACCACCGATAACTGAGAGTTGGCTCTCATCCCAAATTCCAGAAAAGGGACCCATGCATGTGAGTCATGTGCTTACATAAGATGAAGTCGAGATTACAGTGAGAGATTCTGGTTGTGGGAATATAAATAAGCCCCTTATCATTGGGTAGGGCCTCTTTATAAAACATAGGTTGGGCTATGGAGCAGAAGGTTGAACTGAAGAACATACACAGGAGAATTTATTTCTCCCCCAATACCCACGATAACTCGTGATGTGTTGGTAGTGTCACATAATTGAAGAATTATGAGTAGGAGCTTTTAGATGAATGGCTACAAATCAGTTGACTTCTCTGAGATAACAATTTGCTTTCCCTGATGTAATAAGACTGGGAAAACTAAGGACGGCTTGTAGTGGACATAACACGCCACATTACGACGCTGTTTCTGCCTTCTGTATCTGTGCTTCAGCGTCTCTGACAGACCATAGGCTCCATTGTGGTATTCCATAGATTGGGACCCAAGCGCTAGTAGCTTATATGTTTAATATAGATTTGTTTTCTGGCCACTAGTCATTCTGTGGTACTTACTAGAAGGGTCGATATGATAGAGTAATGGAAGTGGTGATTCCTTCTTAGGACCGATTTAGATTGTGAAACAGCCCCAAACCAAGACTATAACAGACACAGGGTCCGCCTTTTTAGGCACATGCACACACGGCACATACACAGAATATGGATAGTTTTTATCACAATATGCAGATAAAACTACGAACAAATATATGCAGAGTTGAACGACAAAGAAAAAAATTTTAAAGATCACAGAAATATTTTCTGAATCCAGGCCCATACTCTCTGAAATGTAGGGCCTACAGAACATGAAAGGAACTAACCTTGGGAATCAAATCACAAGAAAAATAAGTGAATTTGGACTTTCACAAGAGAAATAAGGACTTTGAAAGTCCTCGACATTGAGAAAACGCAGTTTAGGATATAATAAGAGTGTGCCTTTTTCACAGATCACAGATCAAAATAAATCATATTGCATTTTTTTTTAAGATTTTCTTGATTTATTTGAGAGAGCGAGAGCTTGGGGGGAGGGGCAGAGGGAGAAGCAGACTCCCCACTGAGCAGGGAGCCTGAAGGGGGGCTCGATCCCATGACCCTGGGATCATGACTGAACTTAAGGCAGATGCTTAACTGACTGAGTCACCCAGGTGTCCCACCGTATTGCATTTTCTTATCGGAATGGGCAACATTTGGTTTCAGGCTTGATTCTGTCATCAGGAAACAAATGCAATAGTCCATGCCTCGTTGTAACAGCCCTATGTCAGTTTACAGCAATGGGAAAAGGACTCCCTGGCGTTGGTTCAAAATCAGGCCCCTATACATGAAAGGCGATGAGAGCCTGAAGAAGAGGCAGACCACTGCAGCCTGGTAGATGGCAGGTTTAATAAACAAGGGAACTCACAGATAGGCTTGTCTTGAGCAGCCACGTGATGAGTAGATCTCCACCCTCACCTGCCAGAATCTTAAACATTTAGACAGGTGTTTTACCTCGGTTCAGTCACATTATTTTGTCCAGGCGGCCTCTACAGCACAAGGCTTCATCCTTGTAAATGGTGGGCAGAACGTACCTTCCAAGGACAGTGGAGGGGTGAGGAGCCTCCATTTGTCTGGGTTCAGCTAATAGGTCAACTGGTGGTCACTTCCTCTCAATGACCTCCTTTAAAGCTCCACTAGGTGAAGAGTTCAGGGGTCATGTTCTAAATGTCACTCACCAAATTCAGCCACAAGGGCTCGTGGAATTGGAAAGAAGTTATAGCATATAACTGGGGGGGGGGCAGTGTAAAAAGAACAAGGATTTTACTGAAATTTATGGCTACTTCTTTTTAAAGATGTACTCTTTCTTTGTTTTTATAATAATTTGTTTTTATAATTATTGTTTTTAATTACAAAATACATTGTTTTAAACAAGTAATTAAAATATATTGCTTTAATTATAAAATGTTTGCTTTTAGAAAATGTTCATAGTACTATAAAATACAAGTAAAAATAACTTTAAAAGTTACCTTTTCCCCTACACCTTAAAATCACCACAGTAACATTTTAATTTATAGTTTTGCAATCTTTTGTGTGTATGGGATTGTGGGTGTATTTGTATGTACATCTACATGCAGAAATGGAGTCATTCTGGGTATACCATTTCATCTTGCTTTTACCACTTAATGGAACTTTTACATGTCATTAATATTCAATATCATTTTAATAACTGAATAATCTTAAAGCAAAGCTATATCATTAGATGTGTACATTTTTTCCAATTTTCCAAAGCTGTGTATGAATTTTGATGAACATCCCGTAACAGCCATTGTGTCTTTTCATGGTTATTTCTTTAGAATAAATAACCAGAAGTGAAATTACTGGAATAAAGTTAAGGACTTAAAAGATTTTCCTGTAATACAACCTCAGCAATTATTTTTTAATTTCAGATGATAAAAGAAATTTCTTTTTTTTTTAAAGATTTTATTTATTTATTTGACAGAGACAGCCAGTGAGAGAGGGAACACAGCAGGGGGAGTGAGAGAGGAAGAAGCAGGCTCCCAGTGGAGAAGCCTGATGTGGGGCTCGATCCCAGAACGCCAGGAATCACGCCCTGAGCCGAAGACAGGTGCTTAACGACTGAGCCACCCAGGCGCCCCAGAAATTTCTTAATTTCAGTGACAGACTTTGGCAAGTGGTTCAGTCATGAGTTAACCCATGAGCTTTTCATCCCCTTTCTGCCATCATTCCTTCTCTCTGAACAATATGAGAAAAGTTCCAGATATCAGGCAGCTCTGCCTTTAATTATCTCCGTATTTATTTCCTAAGAGTAAGGATATTTTCTTGCGTAACAACAGTCAAATTATCAAAATCAGGAAATTTAACATTGATATACTATTATCTAGTATATTCCTTCCCTATTCAAATTTCATCAATTGTCCTACTAATGTCTCCTATGATTCTTTCTTTCTCTTTTTATTTATTTGGTCCAGAATTTAATCCAGGCTCACACATTGCATGTCATTGTCAAGTCTCCTTAATTTCCTTTAATCTGGAACAGTTCCTTGGCTTCTTGATCTTGACATTTGTAAAGATTACAGTATAGCTATTTTCTAAAATGTCCTTCACTTTAGATTTCTCTGGCATTGGTTCATGATTAAATCCAGGTTGGAAAGAATGTGTTGGAAGTAGTAGTGTGTTTCTTGTAGTGCATTAGGAACCACACGCTGCTAATTTATCTCAATGTTTGTGATGCTATATTCGATCATTTAGTTAAGGTATGAACTATCTATTAGATTTCTCTACTGTAGTTACTATTTTCCCCTGTATAATTAATAACTAGTTTATGGGGAGATATTTTTGGACTATGTTAATATACTGTTTCTCATCAAAATCTCACCCACTACTTTTGGCATCCACTGATGATTTTTCTAATCTCTCATTTCTTCTCCATTTATTATTTGGCATTTCATAGTAAAGAAGAGCTTTGCCTATAGTGTTATATATTTATTTTTAATCAGTATGAACTTAGGAGTCCTTGTTCTATCACTGTTTTTAGAAATTAAACAGAAGTGGTCTCTCATGCCAATTCAGTGAAGGGATAAGGGGCACACTCATGGTCTAGACTAACTGAGATCCAGTCAAGGCTCTGGTACCTTGGGCATCTTACTTAACCTGTGAGCTTGGCCATGTTTCCAAACCTCTCTGTGCCTCCATTTCTTCGTCTTTACGGTAACCCCTCCTCATGAGGTTACTATAAAGATGAATGGAATTAATCCATAGAAAATGCTAAGCCTAACCCCTGCAGATACTGAATGCCTCATAAGTGCCATCTGTTATTACTGTTTCAAAAAAGAATATTTTGTCATCACTAGGGGTTATTTGGGAGTAACTTCAAATTTAAATAATTTCTTCAAACCACATTTAGTTACTCCTAAATCACATCTGGGGTGAATTGGTTTTTTCTCATCCATATAAATAAACCAGCTGCGCTTCTGTACTTTGGGTTTCTGGGAAATTTTCAGCATGGCTTTCTTCCACTTTTGTCAGAAGTCTTCCTGGGCAGGAGAAAGCAGAGAAACGCACAGCTTTCCCAGATCATCCCAGGCCGATGGAAGGTGGCATCATGGGGACCTGGTAGACGAAGCATTTCCTTTCAGTGAGACACTGCGTCTCCTTGGAATCCCCACAGCTGCAGAACAGCATATTGACGTCTTTCTGAGACGCACTGTCATCGAGTGTGAGTAGAGAAGACTCAGTGCCACCTCAGAGGGGCTGTTGTTCTGCTTTTAGAGGCTGGATTTCAGGAATGGGGAAGAGGAAGTGCAGTGGTTTATGCTACCTTCTCGGAAACCCCACAAAAACAAGAGCTGGAGGGATTAAAAATCAGGAATGTGAGCAAACAGTTATTGATAAAGTTATTCATTGAAACGCCATTTTAAAGAGCACAAACTTAGGTACCACATAAAGTTTCAATTAATGGGGAATACACTTTTTAGAACATACGTTCGTACTGTCCTCTTGAAAATCTGTTTTGCACAATATAGCGAGCTTAAGCTGGTAATTACACCTTGAAGAATCCCTTCTGAAGAGAGAATCTCAAATTCATGTAAAGAATCTGAACAAGGATGCTCATCATAATATTATTTATGACTGCAAAAAGTTGGGAACGTTCTGTGTATCCCTACAACGAATCCATAAAATGGAAATGATGTTTATGAAAATACTCTAACGCCGTTGGGAGAGGCTCACCATTTAATACTAAGTGAGAGAATGAAAAAATAAAACTGTGTTGGTTGGTTCTCTGGGAAGCAAAGATTTGGGGGCAGGATAATGTCTGTGAAAGACAAAGGAGAGGGACTAGGGGAGCTGGGAGAGAGACTTCAGATGGCAGTGCGGGTCTGGTATCTCTCCTGAGAGGGAGGAAGGACTGGGTGAGAAGAGACTCAGCCTGTGGTTCCACCCTGAGAAAGTCTCAGCCAGGCCACCAAGGGGCTCTGGCCCCAAGACTGCAAGTGCAGGAGTCTTTCATTGAGCCGAAAGGGCAGGCCCGGCCCTTCGCTGGGCTCAACCCACGACCAGACCTGACTGTGGAGAGTGTCCCTCTCCAACACCGTGGCAGATGTCAAAGAGTCTTCTGTCTGTCTGCTACGCGGATTAGAACGCTCTTTCTTGAAGGAAGATCGGATGGGTGATCTCCACACTACTGTAAAAACTATTCGGTGTCATCCCATTTTTGAGAAAAAAAGAAAAAGAGAAAGGAGGAGTGGCAAAGGGAAAGAGAGAGAGGAGGGAAATAGCTAAAAATCAGGTTCTTATCAATTATCTCTGGACTGTGGGAAGATGCATTTTGTAAAAAGTCATTTACATATTTTACAAATTTCTACAGTAGGCATATATAACTATTATCCTAAGAAAATTGATTCAAGAAAGAACTCACACAGAAATTAGCGTGAAAGGGATAAAATATCCCTGAGCCACAGAGACTCCCAGCTACCTTTGCTACTCTAAGAGCAGCGTAGAGTCCTTCCTGAACCAGCACAGAACTAGCTTTCATTAAATGTGTGCCTGTGAACTCATGAGAACGTTCAGCACTATTTTAAAAAAATATTAAAGTCAACATTTATTACAATCAAATGGCAAGTTTCCTCTCCATCTCTGTTTCCGCTCCACCTCTCCCAGTGAGGGAAACAATAACACCCTATAAACTTTATAATCTCACACTTGCCTACAAAACCACTTTGGAAAAGTTGGCTGTGTGGTCAGGGTCCAGACAGAGCAGGTGGATGTGGGCCCTTGGACTTGTGAAGTGGGAAGATGAGTTAGGACCTTACGGCCATATTAAAGATTTTGTATTGTCCCAAGAGCAACAATGCACCACCAGCAATGTCCTCCCTCACCCAGCAACTTTGATTGTTAATCTCTTTATTCTTGTCTCTGGCTCCCAGACTTGCTCCAGATGAAGGGGTTTAAGTTGTCAGTTCAGACAACTAACAAGACCCTAATTTGTGCCCAGCTCTAGAAAAGAAAAATTCATTTAAGAAGAAAGAAAGTGGGATATCAATGGGCAACGAAGCTTTCCAAAGTTTCAGATAGTAGAATCTATGACACTTTTAAATCCCTTTATCCAAATATGTTTGACTTTACATTTGAGGCTCGTATTTGAGTCTAGTTTTTCACAGATTTTCTTTTTTCCCATGCTTATACTTTTTTTTCAACTCCTGTAATTCGCCTCGTTGACAAGTAGTTTAATTGGTGTGGGATCATCTGAGTATCTGAGTACAAATGTATAGTCTAAAATATAGATGTTGATTGTTTTCAAATTATGTATTCACATCTATAAAATTAATATGATGCAAAATTTTTAAAATCATAAATTTCAGTCATTGCAAATAATTTTTGTTTTCTACCCTTTAAAATCAGTATAATTCTCTCTCCTAACTTCTACGATTGCTGTGAGAATTACATGGATAACACGCCCAAGGGATATTTAGCACATGCGTGTGATCCTCCCTCCTCCCTTCTCTCAGGAGAAGCCAGGACTGAGAGGAGGAGCTGACCCATTACATCCATGTTTCATTTTCCTCCATCTACAGCAGTGCAGTTGGTATTTGAGGCTATAATCAGAGGATACTCAAGGAAGTCAAAAAAAAGTCCCAATGAATGCAATGGTATCTTGGATGCCATTTATCAACAAAATTGCCTTCTCCAAAGAAAATCTTAGTAGTCATAAGTCCACAATAACTTGTCGGATTTTGTCCAGGTGGAGTTGAAGAAAAAAAAAAAAAGATAAAAATTCTAACAAAATAAACTGCCCTAGGCTATCATTCATGTGACTCATTTGAACGGAAATGTGAAATTATTTGAAGGCATAAGAAAAGTTTTATATTAAGTGATCTGAATTAAATGAATGAAAGGCCAAGGGATGAGTCATATCTTTTCTACAAAAGCACTAGAATTTCTGCTGACATCATTTAGAATCATCTTCCCATAATTATTCCACCTTTTCCTTCACCTTGCATTTAGTCCTCTGTTCTACGTTTAAATCACACAAACTCTCTTAGGATTGTAAAGCCTGCATACTATTATTTAAATTTTAAAATTTAATTTGGTAATTTTGCCTCTGATGGAGCATATCTGAGTTTTTCAATAAACAGTCAATTTCGCAATACTTTCCTTTTATAAACAGGTGATACGATGCATCGGAAGGATCCACTTATACAATAGTTTTGAGAAACTGATAATCTAAGAAACCTCCAAACTGTATCATAGATTACACAATAGGAGTATTTACAAACAAATGAGAGTTGAAATACACAATGTTTTGTTTTATCCACGTAAGATGTGCAAGGGGAAAATCAATTTCCTTTCCAGATGGTGGTTTGTATAGGTAGTGACATCTGTTTGAAATGATCACACACGCTTGCACGCTCTTCATGCCCAGACTTTCCATCAAAGAGGGATGACTAAGAGTGATCACGCCAGCTCATAGGGCCAAGAATTCCAGGATAGTCTTCTTGCCTGCACAGGCCCAACCTGTCAAAGGTTCACGGATAGAAATCCTTTCTGATCATCCTCATAACCACTTACAACTGGGAAAAATTAGTTAAACAGAGTAGTCTCTTAAACTGGATGTTACTTAGTTCTTACAGATGACCAGTGACAATAGCCAATGACAAAAACCACATTTTCTCCACAATTAGAGATAATTTCTTGCTGTTCCTTAACTCTGTGCATATCAACCCTGGGTGCACATTACTATCAAATTTAGGACTTGAAACCATAAAAGTCCTAGAGAAGAACACAGGCAGTAACTTCTTCGACATTGGCTGTAGCATCTTCTTTCTAGATATGTCTCCTGAAGCAAGAGAAACAAAAGCAAAATTAAACCATTGGGACCTCATCAAAATAAAAGTCTTCCGCAGAGTGAAGGAAGCAATCAACAAAACTAGAAGACAACCTACCGAATGGGAGAAGGTATTTGCAAATGACATATCTGATATGATATATCCAAAATACTAACTCAATACCCCAAAACCAAATAATCCAATTAAAATATGGGCAGAAAACATGAATAGACATTTTCTCAAAGAATACATAAAGATGGCCAACAGACACATGAAAAGATGCTCTACATTACTCATCAGGGAAATACAAATCAAAACCACAATGAGATATCACCTCAGACCTGTCACAATGGCTAAAATCAGCAACACAAGAAACAACAGATGATGATAAGGATGTGGAGAAAGGGGAACCCTCTTGCACTGTTGGTGGGAAAGCAAACTGGTGCAGCCACTCTGGAAAACAGAACAGAGATTCCCCAAAAAGTTGAAAATAGAACTCCCCTACCATCCAGCAATTGCAGTCCTAGGTATTTACCCAAAAGATACAAAAATACTAATTGAAAGGGATACATGTACCCTGATGTTTACAGCAGCATTATCTATAATAGCCAAATTATGGAAACAGCTCAAGGATCTATTGACTGATGAATGGATAAAGAAGAAGTGATGTATGTATGTATATATATGTATATATATATATATATATATATATTTATTTATACACACACCCAATGGAATATTACTCAGCCATAAAAAGAATGAAATCTTGTCATTTGCAAGGGCATTGATGGAGCTGGAGTGTATTATGCTAAGTAAAATAAGTCAATCAGAGAAAGACAAATAGCATACGATTTCACTCCTGTGTGGAATTTAAGAAACAAAACAAATAAGCCAAGGAGGAAAAAAGAGAGAGAGAGAGGGGCAAACCAAGAAAGAATCTTAGATATAGAAAACAAACTGACGGTCACCAGAGGAGAGGTGAGTGAGGGGATGGGTGAAACAGGTGACAGGAATAAAGGAGTGCCCGTGATGAGCACAGGGTGACGTATGGAAGTGTTGAACCACTGTATTGTACACTGAAACTGTATTACACTGTATGTTAACTACCTGGAATTTAAATAAAAACTTTTAAAAAAGAGCCATCAGGGAAATTCAAATCAAAACCACACTAAGATACCACCTTACGCCAGTTAGAATGGCAAAAATTGACAAGGCAAGAAACAACAATTGCTGGAGAGGATGTGGAGAAAGGGGATCCATCCTACATTGTTGGTGGGAATGCAAGTTGGTACAACCACTCTGGAAAACAGTGTGGAGGTCCCTTAAAAAGTTAAAAATTGAGCTACCCTATGACCCAGCCATTGCACTACTGAGTATTCACCCCAAAGATACAGACGTAGTGAAGAGAAGGGCTATATGCACCCCAATGTTCATAGCAGAATTGTCCACAATAGCTAAATCGTGGAAGGAGTCAAGATGCCCTTCAACAGAAGACTGGATTAAGAAGTTGTGGTCCATATATACAATGGAATATTACTCAGCTATCAAAAAGAACGAGTTCTCAACATTTGCTGCAACATGGACGGGACTGGAGGAGATAATGCTAAGTGAAATAAGTCAAGCAGAGAAAGACAATTGTCATATGGTTTCTCTCATCTATGGAACATAAGAACTAGGAAGATTGGTAGGGGAAGAAAGGGATAAAGAAAGGGGGGTAATCAGAAGGGGGAATGAAGCATGAGAGACTATGGACTCTGAGAAACAAACTGAGGGCTTCAGAGGGGAGGGGGGTGGGGGAATGGGATAGGCCGGTGATGGAGTAAGGAGGGCATGTATTGCGTGGTTCACTGGGTATTATACGCAACTAATGAATCATCGAGCCTTACATCGAAAACCAGGGATGTACTGTATGGTGACTAACATAATATAAAAAAACATTTAAAAAATAAATAAATAAAAAATAAAAAAAGAGAGATTAGAATATATGTTTATGCCTAGGTCCTACTCCAAACAAATTAATCAACATATTTTGGGGTGAGATTTAGTTTTTAGACGCTCCTTGGGATGCTTATGTGCAGCCAGGATGAGAAATAAAGGTCTCAACCAATGGGATCACTTGGTGAACTTTATAAAGTAGGGATGCTTGGATCCTCCCCCCGGCAATTTAGTCTTACTTGGTCTGGGGTGCAGCCCGAACACGGGGAGTTTTAGAACTCGGAAGGTGATTCCAATGTGCTGCCAGGTCAGGATGGTGATTTTGTAAATTGCCTGCATCATCTCTTTAGAGCGCTGTGGAGATCTAGAAGGAAGAAGCCTCTCGAAGCCCTGGCTCCAACATTGGATCCTTCAGAGACAACAAAGCCATTTATAACTATAGTAACTCTTCACATTCATCTAGCATACAATACATTTCAGAGTATTTTCCAGGGCTTTAGATTATATTAAATTGGTATGGACATATTTTGAAAATAATTTAAAATATACAAAACCAGCACCTCTCAATATTGCCTATCATTTTCTGCTTTGTATTACCATTTATTTTAACCCCTACTTAGTTCCTCTAATAAACTAGGAATTCCTTAAGGTTAACTTCTGTATCTTACTTATCTTTGCATTCTGCACAAGTGCTCAAGGAACGTTTTTACTTAGTGAGTGTTCAGTAAATTTCTCTTGAATAAATGATTGGATAATCCCGTTTGCTTTGACGAATATCATTGAGTATTTCTGTGCCTGCCTCTCTCCAAGCCTTCTAGATTTATGAACCTTGTGCCCACAGCTCCTGTTTTCATGGAGCTTACATTCCCGGGAATGAGTAAAAGACTAAGATTTTAACTTCCAGGACTACTCCAATGTCTTGCGTCACTACTGACATGCCACAGCAAAGCTCCAGACTGGGACAAGCCCAAAGACTCAAGGGACATGTGCCTTTTCCTTTGCTAACAAGAAGTCGAAAATTAGACGTTTTGGATTGTTACAGAGATTCTGTCCTTTTAAATGAACAACTTCCTATTACTTTGAGCTTCCTCATACAGGGGACTTAAAAAGCACAACCAAAGGAATGCATTAGCAATGTTTAGAACAGAAACCCAAAATCTTAACCGATGCTATAAATGCCTCCATTTGCCAGGTAATCTACCTTTTAATTTCCCCTTTGGAAGTACTGTGCCTAAGGTTTCCTTTTGAACTGGTGATTTATACCTGCAATGTTTGAAACGGATATATTGCTAAGAAGTCTTCGCCTAAGAAAACATTTAACATATGATTAAAATTAAATGTGTATATGTGCAGTGATCTCCCATGGACAGCACTGAGGGGAATAAGGGTGGCTTTTCCTTAGGTTATGTGAAATCGAAGAAGTCATTAGGAAGAGCCTCAAAATGCCTGCTGTTCATATGAATGTTCCCTCTCCCAATGGCTCCAGTGACAGATGGTAGTTTATTATCCTTTAAAGCAAAGACGAAATCCTGTACTCTCCTTCAAGGGAAATGATTGGTCACCAGCAGAGAGTCACTGGGGGCTGTAACATAATCTGGACAGGAGATTTGCAAATCAGACTCACTGGCCCTTCTCGTTTCAAAACCACCCTGGGCAAGAAGGAGGAGAAATGAAGAAAAACCATAAATGCCCTTACTTTACTCAGTAGAGTTACGTCTTGATTCACTGGCGCCTCGACTGCAAGGTGCTGCATTGAGGCTTGGCCCAAAATAAATTTGCCCGCATCTATGAAAATTCTGCTTAGGATCTTAGAATTGGAGCTCCATTAGATTTCGTGATCAAATGTTTTTTAAGAGTACTGACGGACCAAATGGGGCAATGGCTGTGATTGTGTTCAGAATCCTGTGTACTTAGGGGCACTGGGGAGGCTCCGTCGTTTGAACACCTGACTCTTGATTTTGGCTCAGGTCATGATCTCAGTGCGGCGGAGTCTGCTTAAGATTCTTTCTCCCGCTCCCTCTGCCCCTTCCCCTGTTTATGTATCCTCTCTTTCTCTCTCTCTCTCTCTCTCTCTCTCTCTCTCTCTCTCTCGCGCGCGCGCGCGCGCGCGCTGCCTCTCAAATAAATAAATAAATAAAATCTTAAAAACAAACAAACCAACCCAAATCCTATGTGCTTAAATTGGGACCAAGATAATACTCAGTGCAAACAGCTGATTAAAGAGTTACCTTTATCCTGGGAAGTAAGCTGTGCAGGTGGGGTTATTTTGAGTCCAAATATAAAAGTGATATACACAGATGGAAAATATTAGTCTACTTCCAAGTTCAACTTCCAACTAAAATTATTTATCACAATAACTGTAATTATTTTTAAAAGCACCTTGGAAAAAAAGCAGAAAGAGAGTGGAAATCATCTGAAGGTCAGAATCTGAGAATCCAATCTAAATTAGGGTTTTCTTTGTTAATACCTCTCGTTATGTTTCTACAAATGTGAATCTCAAGTTTATGTTTTCAAAGACAGCAGATGTCTCCCAGCCCTTATTATTCTTTTGAAATGAGGTAATAA
Organism: Ursus americanus; assembly: GCF_024610735.1. Classification (NCBI taxonomy): domain Eukaryota; kingdom Metazoa; phylum Chordata; class Mammalia; order Carnivora; family Ursidae; genus Ursus; species Ursus americanus. Next base: position 26,501,850 of record NC_142134.1, on the reverse strand, counting down.
AAAGAGCTAATAATTTCTAGGGAAGGAAGAAACCCGCTGCATATCCAAGCATTAGGCATCACTTTTCTTTCCTAAGGCAGCAAAACAGGATGATGATCCAGTAACTTTTTTTAAAGATTGGAAACTAACAGGATATAATTGTCTTGGCATGAAGCTTGTGTAGAAAAGGCTTTGTTACTACCAAGTAATTAAGCAAGATAAAAATATCAATTTTATGTGAATGCAAGGGAAATTTCTTTGAAAGCACATTTCTATGTTGCGAATATTAATATTTGAAGGAAGAAGTATAGTTACATCAGTTTTCTGTTACCTAGCATTTTATCAATCAGAAATGTCTATTAATTTGCACTTCTGAGCACGGATAGTGATTATTCATTATTACAGCACTGGGATATTAAAATATCGTGAAGAATTATTTAAAGGCCAAGCATATTTATATGCTCTAGTACTTGAAAATAAACAATGTTTGTGTGAATCATGGTTGGTATATCTTAATTAACCATAACATTATTTCCTAGGGATGCCAAATACCACACCTATTTGAAGGATTCTCTCTTAATTTAGTAGGAGAAGATTCATCATTGATGCTAACTAGAAAAGTGAGTAATATTGAAGAAAAATTATTAATGCATCATTAGTCTCATACTTCAAGTGACAATGAATTTTAACTCATTGATTTCACTTCTCCATCAGTTTCTAGTTATTAGATGGTTTCTGATTAACGTTGGTTCTTCTTGACTTGTCTCTCACTTTTGCCATTTGGAGAACAATATTTTAGGCCCCCATTACTGAATTCGAGCACAGATATGCAATGATGGCAGTGATTACAAACTGCTAAGGGTTACGAAATCTCAGTCACTAAAAAACATTAAAATGGCGCCTTGCAAATCACAGTCCTTTGACCACTTGCATCAGGAAACTCTATGGGATGTTTGCTGCACACATGACTTGCTGGACCCCACTCTAAATCTAATACATCAAAATCTTGACCCAGGAATGGGCGTTTTTATTAAGTACCTCAGTTGATTCTTATTCCTGCTGAAGACTGAAAATATCTCCAAAAAAATGACTTCTTTTCCCAACTTAAAACCAAAATGTTGTAAAACCTGGGAGTAATTAAAGCTTTGGACTTTTGGTGAGCTCTGAGCTCTGGTAAGACTGTCTCTGGTGGAGTGATATCAATACCATGTCCTATTGTCAACAAAAACCATCCCGGAAGGCAAGGATTTGGTCAGAGGCAAGGACAAGCTTTATTGCCATGCGGTTCGCAAACTGACAAGATGCAGCATTTGCCTGTAAACCAAAAGTACGCTCTCAAGGGGGAAGGGTGGGGCTCTGGGTTAAATAGGCAAAACTCACCAGTTTTGTGCCTTTCCCATAATTTGGTCAGACTCAAGTCCCAAACTGTAAATTTCAGGAGTGGAGCAGGAAGGAGATACAGTTCACTCTTTGTGGTGGCAGTTTCAGGAGGAGAGCTGTTCGAGGCTGTGACAGATGTGTTGCAGGTGTCTTCTTGCAAATTTTGCTGGATTTGGGGCAAGCTTGTCATCTTAGGCTGTGCCGGCTGGTTTTGTTCCTCATAACCGTCCAGCCTCATTAAAATTTTAGTTTCTCTCCTTTGACACGAGGGCACCCATCTTGTCTGTCAGTTATTACTGTCTAATTATTGGGTCTTTGGTTTTCACTATGAAGCCTTGAGGAAGCTTTTCCAAGTTATAGGACAACGACGATAAAGGTGCTGCCCCCGGCTGGTGAGGAGGAGGATGGTGGTGGTGGTGCTGACGCAGTCACATTAATTTTAGCCAAAATTCCAGAATGTTTCTTGAAAATATTAAGGGCAACACTCCTCTGAGGGCCTTTGCGCTTACGTTCCCCTCCCTGAAATGATCATTCTCTTAGATTCTAAATAGCCTAATTTTTACTGTGCTCGAGAATCCCTTTATCTGAGAGGTCTTCCCTGGCCACCCTAAAATTTCACTGCCTCTATTGTCTCACTTGGAGTTTTCTTCACGGGTATTGTCATTTTCTCTAGTATCTATTTATTTGTTTACTTGTGTAAGTTCTTCTTCCACTAGAAGGTAAGATTGAAGAGAGCAATGTCTTCACGTGTTTTGTTCACTGCTCTATTCTCAGTACCTAGGATGGGAACTAGCACACGAGAAATCTTAATAAATATTTGTTGGAAACAAATGAACCAACACGCGCAGTTGTTAGTTAACCCTTCAGCGAACGCATGCTTTAATATGGTCTAAAAGGGAACTCAAATGTGAGCTTGTAAGACCCAGTAAGCCTCATGTTTTTCATGCTCAACAATGTTGTCTACTCGAAAAGTGTGCTAAAGGTAAATTTATGTCCCGATGTTTGAAGACCCTCCTTTATTCAACTCATCTCCCTGCTTTCATTATTGTCACATCTAATTCAGCTTCCACATTGAAGGCAAGGTGATCAGACCACAGCATTCATTTGTTTAAAATCCTTCAATGACAGCCCATTGTGTTCGAAATAAAATACCCCTGGGCCTTTGCATGGTTCAGCTCCATCTGGATTCACACCACTGTGCCGATCAGCTCGTCCAATAGTGCGAACTCCGCCAGATTCAAAGCTATGTCCGTGCTGACCCCTCTACAGCGACTGCCCCTGACTCCTCACCCTGGCCAATCCCCCTACTCATTCTTGGGGTCTTAGATGAAATGCCATTTTTTCCCTCAGAAGCCTTTTTAACTTTGTGATCTAAGTTGTTCTTCTTGGCGTCTATGCTGATAGCCGCCTATGATTCACTTCCATGATACTGACCCCAGTTCGTATAGTTTTTGATGGCGTGATTATAATTTTAAAAAGAGCCCACTTCTCTCCAGGAAACTCTAAGTTCCATTTCACAAGATTCTTGTGTCCCTTTGTGTCCCTAGTCATTGGCACAATGCGGTGTGGACTCTCCATCGGTATCTGTTGACTGAATGAACAAGGCATCCACAGCTACTCTCTGGTAAGAGTGCTATGAAGATACAACTATTTTACACCATTGCGAGTGCTTTCAAGTTCCTGGAAGGTTGAGTGCTTTTAAAAATAGTCTTAATTCTAGTGTCCTCTTTTTATTGTCAATAGTGACTCTCATGCATTATCTGGACTCAACTGAATCCTTTAAAACTTTTCCGAGGTAACGATTATCGTTTACTCATAGATGAGGCTCGGTACAAATGATGGGCGCCGGGATTTGAGTCCAGTCCTATGGATCCCTCTAAAATGTGCTGTCTCAGCGACAGTAGCACCTCCACAGGTGTCTTGTTCCTCTCTGAAGCCTGGGACCCTTGTACTCTTGGAGAGTGCCCTGAATTCCCATTCACTGAAGCTTAGTTCTCTGCTCGTTTAAGTATTTACACAATCGAAAGGAAGTGAGCTAAGGCTTCCTGCTTAATCCATTCGCACTCCAATCAAATACTCAATTTAGTAATTTATGGATGGCCTTGTGTTCTTAGGTTCTGGATTTGGGGCCTTATAAGACAAATTTGTACTTCACCTTGTTTTTTCAATACTATGAGTCCACAAATTTTAATGCGTACCACTCTATATATTAACTCTCTATATTAAGATTTTCCGAACATGCAAGATTCCTATTTGGCAGCTACCTGGCCCGTTAAACGCTGAACTTACTCATGCTGTAGCACGTCGGAATGAGCTTGCTCTCTCTGCCCTCTTCATGACATTCAGGCTGATAAAGAAGGCTCCCATGTCAATGAGAATGCCAGATCAGTTCTGGAATTTGTAACATTATTTGCTTTGAATCAAAGTTCATTTGATCACCCCTGGCATTCTGGCTATTGGCCGGGCTCCTCCTGAATTGTCCAGGTTTATTCTAAAGTAAAGCTCAGTTGATATTTTAAAATCTTGATTAACAGGAAATCAATGGACTCTGTTGAAATAAGTAAAAGGCAAAAATTCTTTTTGTGTGAAAGTCCACTGGGCCTTTGAAGACATAACTGACATGTGAGTCACCGCCGTGAATGAGTTTACTATGTATCATTATGATTTTACCTTTAATCACTCATTTTTTTATGTGAGACCATTGCACTTACGTTGAAACCATTCTAAAATTTCAAAACTCTGTGTACCTTTATGTTTATTTTAGATTAAATCCCAAATCTGATTATTCTTGCTTAGATTAGGACAACATGCCAAGACAGGAAACCCTGGAATATTCTGACTAACAGAATTATCTATTTTGTTATGTGATTTACCTGAAAGTTGAGCGATGCCGTTTAAGAAGTTGAGAATACTTAGCAAAAATTTCACTCATATTTAAAACAGGAATTGGCCCAGCTGGTAAGTCATGAAGATTGCTTAAAAGTGAGACGAATATAAGTAGTCATTTGGCTTCTTATTTTTCCAGGTTTGTTCCATAAATGCACACTGAGCGCATTGAGACTATAAGGTACATTTGGGATCCCCGGTCTCCTGTTAAGCAACAGTCTGTGATCTGGTAGGCTAGGGCCTCAGATGCAGCCTCTCTATCAAGCACTGGATTCCGAAGCTGACAGTTCCTGAATGACTCTATTCATGCCTCACATGGAGTAAGAATTCAATAAAGGCTGATTTTAACTGAATTCGTGAAAACTGATTTCCTGAGGCCATGCTATAACTTTGTCCTTCTTGTATTTATTGAACAAAGGTATTGAGCGCCCACTCTGTTCCAGATACTGGTAGGCACTGGGTGTGCGCCGTGGGAAAACCAGATCCATAGCAACTCTTACAGGCCATGGTAGTGAGAACCAGCTGAATGCCCGTCCTGCCCCTGCCCCCGCTTCAGAGTCCTGAGGGGAAGACAAATACTAAAGAAATAAATACATACGCGTACATAGCAGTACAAATCACGGCATACGCGATGAACAGTGTGATGAAAGAAACTGACAGGTTTATACGAGGGGTGTGCAGAAGCAGATTTGAAAGATGCCTAAGTGTTAACCACATGAAGAGGAGGGGAAATGTGTTTCAGGGAGAAGGAGGGAGGATTTGGGCAGTGACCCTAAGGCACGAAACGGTTTAGCTTCCTGGTGAAACCTTATTTTCGTCTTTATCTTTAGATGGCCAGTGTCAACTAAAATAGAGTGAAAGAGTAAAGGGGCAAAGAAGTGGGTCAGAGTTGAGTACCACCTACCTAACTTATTATCAAATAATCTTTTTGAGAGCAAAAGAATGCATTCTTAATTACTTTAGAACAATTAGGTATAACTGCCCTCGTACAGACAGGGAGGCAGAGGCCAAATCATACAGGCACTTTGGGCTATGAAGTTGTTGGGAATTTTGGTTTTGGTTTTTCCTCCTATGGAAAGAACTCCTAGTCATGGGAATAACAATCCCCTTTATGATTTAAGAGATCACTCTAGAAGCCAGAGAGGTGTGATAGGAAATCAAAGTCCTTTTACTTTCTTTCTAAACATGTTTGGTTTAATTCAGAAGAAGCAGCGTCCAAAAGATAGAACATGAATTGGAGAAAGACTAAGGTTATATTTTCATTTTGTCCATTAATTTGTTTCATGTGGCTACATGAGATTTAATTATTATAAATGGCATATGAAGTTAAATTTCCATTTGTTTAAGTATAAGTGCATAAGCACCAAGTAAGAAATTCCCAAAAAGAACTTTAAGATCTTTGGACCATCAAGTGTTACATACATAAATTCAAAGAATTTTTATTGATGGGAAAGTAAATATGACGAACAAGATAAGATTAAAAAAAGAACTTGTAAAAAATACCAGGTGGACATGTTGGCAGCTTGGGGTACAGAAGGAAATGGTCACGGAAATGATGTGTCCTTCCCCATATGTGTCCACTGAAAAATTAAAATGCCTCACACGGATGATACAGAGAGACCTCAGGGGTACCTTAAAACAACTAACTCAAAGCCACCGGCTTTCTCTACCTCTCCCCTCTTCAAGAAGTGATTTTAATATACTTTGTTTTATTGCTTTCACATAGTAAAGTGGTTTATATATCTCAAGTGATTGTTATGTGTTTTGTTCTAATGATCTTAACTATAGAAAAGCTGAGTGTTGGGGCGCCTGGGTGGCACAGCGGTTAAGCATCTGCCTTCGGCTCAGGGCGTGATCCTGGCGTTATGGGATCGAGCCCCACATCAGGCTCCTCTGCTATGAGCCTGCTTCTTCCTCTCCCACTCCCCCTGCTTGTGTTCCCTCTCTCGCTGGCTGTCTCTATCTCTGTCAAATAAATAAATAAAATCTTTAAAAAAAAAAAAAAAAAAAAGAAAAGCTGAGTGTTTCACCACTTTGAAACTTTTACAGTACTCGCCTCATAAGATCTTTCTTGTTCACCCTTATCACCTATCCCCACAAAACTCCCTCAGACAAATTTCCAACTCTGCGCTTGGTTATATGTGCCGGAAGGAGAGGGAAAGGACTAAGGAAGGTTGTCTGGCTGGAGTTAAGAGCAGAAAGGGAAGGAGGGAGGTAAGGGGGAGGGATGGAGGGAGGGAGAGGGAACAGAGGAAGAGATGTTGAGAGGAAGAAAGGGAGGAGAAAGGGGGAAAGGGAGGGAAGAGGAGAGGAGGAAGCAGACGGAAGGGAAGAGATTGAAATAAAGAAGAAGGGTGAGGAAGCAGAAAAGGAAGAATTAATGAGTTGGTTGAAATCGAAGAATACAAAGATTGTAGTCTTACCACTCACTGGTGACCCAAGCCTGATTTTCAAAAATTATCTATCTATCCATCCATCCATCCAACCATCCATCCATCCATCCACCTACTGGACAATAGATCTTTTTAAAAATCATCCTATTTGGGGAAAAAATGACATGAAGAGAAGACTGAATTCTGCCCCAAATTCTCCAAGTTCTCTCATTTTTTTCTATTCCTCCCATAACCAAGGAAATTCTGAGCCACCCAATTGGACAGAGTCAGTCTGGCTTCTCAGAATCAGAAGTTCTTGTTGCCCTTGGAACATGTGGCTCTTCATCTCCGATAAGTGGGCTTATAGGAGCGGAGGAGCAAACTCCACCCCGTGCTGGAGAGCCACTTCTCGTGCTTGATCTCCTTCGGACAGTTCAGCGGACAGCCACTCCATCTAGGCATGCTGGCGGCATCGAGCAGTATCCGAGAGAGCCTCTTCTCCTGTTTTCAGCAGTGGAAGAAAAAAAAAATCAATCTTTCCTATGAGTGCTTTTTTATAACTTACTATCAGCACAGTGTATTTGCTATTCTGATTACCTTAAAAAAAAAAAACATGTTTGGAAAGGCTGTGCTAAATGAGTTCTTCCCAAATCTTTGTGTCATGGTCCTGAGATATTCCAAATGCATGTATACATTAAAGCGTTGTGTCCATACATGAAAGCAATCTAGATTTGGACCTGTCTGATAATAATTCGATTTTGGAGATAGATCTGGAGCCATAAAGAAAGTTTCAAAATAAGTAGTTCCAAATTTTTTTCTATTATCAAAATTAATGTCTGATGACAGATCAAGGAAGCAGGATTGTATTCGTTGATTAAACTTAAAACTTAGAAAAATATGCTGCAACCATTGATTCACGTTATGGAGGGAGGGAGCATTTGGGCCCTGCTCTAATTTCATCTGAATTTATATTCATCTGGCAAACATAACAACCACATTAGTCATTAAAATATTCAATGCTTCTGAGCTACTTGGTCAATGTCTGCTCCCCTGAGCCCCTGACGCCCCAGCCACACTGTCCACTCTTTCAAAATCTTTGCACTATCTAGAAAAAGAAATGATTTTTCATTCCCTTCCCAACCTTTCTAAATAGAAGACCGCAATGCTGACAATGCACAAAGCTCTTCTATTGAACGATTCTTCTACTTTCATCACCCTGCAAACCATGGTGTGTCAGACCCTCCCCCAGAGCCCAGCCAGTTTCTGGCAGTGATGTGGTCACTAGGGGAGCCTGGTCCCTCTCTCAGGACACTGAAGACTGTTCATGTACCCCAGGAGCCTGGTGTGTGTACATGAGTGTGGGAGGGAGGGCATTCAAAGGCCCCATTGCTTCCTTTCTTCCCTCTTCCCCAACCCCTCACTGCACGCCCGCTGATGCCCGTTGACTCATTCATTCTCCATGACCCATCGCCTCTTCTGGAAGCAGTCCATGTTCTCCCCGCCTTCCCACTTCCTCCGCCTGCAGCTCTAAGCACAGAAATGCTTTCCTAAAGAGATGAGTGATATCACATCCTTTTCCAAACTGTTTATCTTATCCCCAGCTCATGCTACACCCAGCAAGTTTAATTCCCTTTGTGCTAGAGATGTCCTTAACATTTGTTATGGAACCAAATTTATTTTAAATGCATTATGACATCTTTGCTACTGAAAATAGTTCTCTTAAGAATGCTTAAGAGAAAGAAAATGAAGTAGGTATTCCTATCCCCCCACCATCATTTATCTCTTTCATCAGTAAAGATTTTCACCCGTTCTGTTTGCCAAAAAGGGGTAGGTCTGTGTAAAACAAGGCTGCTCAGCCATCTCAGGTAATTAATGTCTCTCCTTCAGCATGTGACAACTGGAGACCACTGTAGTTACTGGGAAAAATAAAGCCCAATTTCTGATATTAAGTAGTTTTATGAGACAATATATATTTTTTGAGACAATCTATTTTTTAAAAATTTATACCTTTTTATATTTGTTGCAAAAAACAATTGAACACAGAAAAGGACAAGGAAAAAAAAATCATCCTTAATACTAGCAAGGTTAACTTTGGGGACCAGTTAGATCATATTTTCCAAATGAGTTTCTATGTTCTCATCTGGGTAGGTGGGGCTAGAAATGGGGGTGGGGATGAGAGAATGACAATCATGACCAATGGCACCAAAGTATTTCCAAGTGGGCGGTAGAAGGCATACATCATTTCCTTGTCCACGCGCGGTGTCACAGCTGCCTCTGTAGAGAGGGGCGCAGGAAGGTAGGGGTGAAAGCAGAGGAGGGCATGTGACCCAAACTCTCTCATTCCTACCTTCCTCTGGATGCTTCCGCAAATGGTCGGAAAAGTCAAAGAATAAAATTTAATACAAGTCACTATATTAAGTAATTCACCAAGTCTCTTCTGGGAACGCATGACCCAGGGTCTCCTTGTGGATGTGACACATTCATAGACTATTAACTTGGATACTGAAACCATCGTAGTCCATTCTATTCAGTTGAAGTTGGGTGGCTGCTGACTATGTTTGTAACTCTACCTTTTTCACAGATGACACAATTCCATACAATATTAGTCCCGCTTTATGATTGTTCTTAAGGGCTCCTAGGTAAGTATATTATGCCCAAAACGATTTTAGCCTCAAGGGGCTTTGTGTTTGCTATTCCCTCTGCCTTGAACAATGTCCTCCTAAATCTTTCCATAGTTATTTCCTCATTGTTCATCCAAGCTCAAAAGCATACCCAGACCCTTTCAGTATACAGTAGCCATGGTCACCCCAGCCCTCCTGAACTCATTTCAAATGTTTTACCTACATTTGAAAGTATTGTCTTTATTCATACTTGTTTATTGTCCGTGTCCCTACATTACAATAAGAGTGGGGACCTCCTATGTCGAGTTCACTGCCCATCTCCAATGTCTACAGAAGCGCCAGGCACATGGTGCTTTTAAATATATTTATATTAATTAAATATTCATTCAATAATGAATGAGTGAAACAACATATGATACATTATACTGATAAAATAATTTCACTGAAAGCAATGAATAAAGCTTAAATGTTTGTGACTCTCTAGTCACTTGAAAGCTGAAGCAAACAAAAGTAGAAAAATCTGGGGGAGCATAAATACGTGGATTACCCAGAAGATGAATAAGTTCTGAGGGTTCTCTTTCATTTGCTTACTCATTTCCTTTCCCCTGAGCCTCTTAATTGACACATGTGAAAACACTTCTACACTGTGACGTATTTTATAAACAGAAATGTTTTTATTTTTATTACCAAGAGTCATCTTACATTTACCCTGCTTCTTTGTTGAAGAGGATGACGATGGTTATGTTGGGGAGAATCGAAAGGCATAAATTGTCCGAAGGTGCAGCCCAAGGAAGGGAACTGACCTTCTCCGGAGATCTACCGTAGATCAGGGGCGATCACAGCTCTCAAAACAGCTCTATGAAATACTCCTTGGCATCTCCATTTGTCAGATGAGGAAACCGAGATTGAAAAAGTTTTGAATAACCTGTTCAAATCATATAATGTAACCAAAGCTAGTGCTGATTCCGAAGTTAATGTTTTCTGCTATCCCATGATGCTCTGAGACATGTGAAAAAGGAGGCCTGCTCTGTTACTGCTGTCTCCCTCCTCACTCCACATTAAGTACAGTATCTAAACATGATGGCTTGTAGCCATGCAATTCCTTGAATTATGGAGGGAAATATTGATCATTTACTTCTGGCGTTTCATGAACGTGCCTCTCTCCCTGAACTCTCATTTCCACTGTGCCTCTGACTTAATTTACGATAACCACTGGGAAGAAGAAAAGGAAGAAGGAAAAGGAGGAGAAGAGGGAGGAAGGAAAGGACAGAAGAAAGAAAACAAATATATTAAGGCTCTGGACACCAGGGTACTGACTGTCATTTTTTAAAAATCTTTTTGACCTGTTTTATATAGACATCTATAGCTCTTATTGTAGAAATGAGACCAATGAGAGTGAGATACATACATCTATCTATCTATCTATCTATCTATCTATCTATCTATCTATCTATATTTCTTTCTTTCTATCTATCCACCTATTATCTATCTATCCATCCATCTATCTCTCATTTCCTCCATGTATATCTTGCACCAAAATACCTGGCTCAACACAGATCTAGATTTTGTGTTGTTCTCTCACCACAAATATCACTCCCTTCCTGCAATTTCTGGCCACCGATTTGGTTTTTATGGTCTTTGTGGAACAACCTTTACCAGTGAGATCTTTTTGCCATCTCTGTAGCTATTTTTAGGAAATGCCCATGTCTTTGAATAAGGTTAGGGAGAAGCTGGGGTATGGAAGTGGGAAGGATGAGATAGGAGGAGAAGAGAAGGTGCCAAACCTCAATTTTAAATGAAAAACTTTGGAAAGACGTGCAGTAACCTCACCACCACCCATAACTTAGCCCTCAAGAAAAGAGGAGGTGGAGCAGGAGGACAATTACCTAAATGGGGCAGGGGCATTCAGCATAACCATGGCCATTTTGGTGTGAGATCCAAGCTTAAGGTCTCACTGTAACTGGTCAGCACTTTGCTCTCACAGTCACTCTCCATAAGCTCCATCCGTGTGCCACGTACCAGAACCAGTTGTTTTTGTATCGAGGTGGGGAGGATTTTCTGTCCTCGGCCACCCTTGGGTGGTTTAACATCAAGCCACATTTGGGGCTTGTTCTTCTCTGACGGGTGCCTCCTCCAGCTCTCCCTGATCATGGTAACTATGTGCTCATGTGTTCCAGCAATTAAACCTTTATCTGGTTCATCCTCCCAGGACCCTGATTTGTGGCCTTCTTTCATATCCCTCTGGAGTCTTACTTTGCACTCCCAACCCCAGTTTGATGAGTTTTGACCTGGACAACATATCCACGTAACCGCCACCCAAAACCAGATGTGAAATGTTTTTATCACCCTAGAAACTTCCTTAGTCCCCTTTCCAATCAATTCATCCCTTTCCCGGCTCCTATAGCATCTACTTTCTGAATTATGACCCTATAGATTTATTTTGCCTGTTCTTGACCTCATATAATTGGAACCTGATAGTATTTAAACTTTTGTGTCTGGCTGCTTTCACTTAAAATGCTTTCGAGGTTCAGCCATGATATTGTATGTATCCTTCCACCATACAAATACACCACAAATTGTTAATCTTTTCTTCTGTTGATGGACATTCGTCTATTTCCAGTGTAGGACAATCACAAACACGGCTGCTATAGTCATACACATTCTCTTCAGTAAACGTAGAGCAGTGGAATTGCTGGGGCATAAGTTAGATGTGTGTTCACCTTCATTAGAAGGTGCCCAACAGCTCTCTGTAGTAGCTGCACCATTTTACAACCTGCCCCCCCCAGCAATACAAGAGGGATCTAGTTGGTCTACATCATTGATAACACATCGTGTTGCCAGTGTTTTCAATTTTAACCATTCTCATGAGCACGAAATGGTATCTCATTGTGGTTTGTGGTTTTAATTTTCATTTCTTTGACAACTAATGGTATTGAGTACCTTTTCATTCATGTATTCTTCATTCATATACTCTTTGTATAATGCCTTTCAGTAGTCATTTTGTCGAGTTGCTCATTTTTGTATGATTGGCCGACTGAATTTTTTTATGTATTCTAGATACAAATTCTTTGTCAGATATATGCACCATAAACATATTTTTCTAATCTGTAGCTTGTCTATTCATTTTCTTAATGGTGACTTTTGAGACCCAGAAATTTTGAACGGATCTAAAGTATTAATTTTTTTCCCCTTATGATTTAGTGTTTCTGTGTTCCATCCAAAAAATCTTTGCCTATGCCAAGGTCTTAAAGATATTTCCACATGTTTTCTTTTAGAACAGCACAATCTAAATAGAACTTTCTTAGATGATTGAAGTTTCTGCCATGGGTGCACTATTCAATACAGTAGCCTCTAGGCATATCTAGCTATTAAGCACTTTAAATGTGCCTAGATGGTTACCAGGGGAAAGGGCGGTAGGGGGTTGGGTAAAATGGCTGATGGGGAGTGGGAGATACAGGCTTTCAGTTATGGAATGAATAAGTCATGGAAATAAAAAATTGATTATAGGAAATATAGTCAATGGGATTCTGCTGAGCAAGGAGCCCTATGTGGAACTCAATCCCAGGACTCTGGGATCATGACCTGAGCTGAAGAAGGATGCTTAACCGATTCAGACACCTAGGCATCCTGAAAAAAAAATCTTAATAAACTGTATAAATATATATTTTTTAGTACTGTTATGCTCTAGGCTGTGTTTTAAGTCCTAGGAAAACAAGGAGTCCTCTATTTAAGTTTCAGTCAACACGCCATGACCCCATTCTCATGAAGATCTCAGTGCAGTCAGGAACAAATGACAGTCACAGAAATCTGCAGTCTGGTGGTACATGAAATACAGGGGGCCTGAGATACATGTCGAAGGTTCATGCAATCTGGATTTAGGGGCAAAGTCATTGAAGGTTTCCTTAGAGGAATTAGTGTCTAGTTGAGGGTTGAAAAAAATGTACAGTCAAAGAGTAAGAAAATATGTATTAGGTAAAAAGAAGAGTAAAGCATCTAAGAAAAATAAATAATGTTTGTGTGCTTACAAGTAGTTTTTGCTTTATTTTAGTTAATTTTCACAATAATCTATGGAGGAACAGTAACACCACCATTCTGCAGACAAGTAAATTGAGGCAAAGCTGAAATAACTTTCCAAGTTATATATATAGTAAGTAAAAATACCAAGATTTTAAAACAGGCTGCCACTCCAGAAGCCAGGCTCTTAACCCCCACTCAATAACGCTCATTGTATTTGATACATATTCCATTATTCCGTATTATTTTATTTTATTTTTTAACCATGCTGTGCATTAGATCTCCAGACGTTATTCATCTTATAACCAAAAGTTTGTACCCTTTGACCAACATCTCCTCATTTCCCCCATTTCCCCCAAATTTTAACAACTACCATTCTATTGTTTCTGAGTTCAGCTTTTTTACATTCCACATATAAATGAAATCATACAGCATTTGAGTTTCTCTGTCTGACTTTTTCTACTTAGCACAATGCACCTCGAGGTCTGTCCATGTTGTCATTTGCAAAATGGTAGGATTTTCTTCTTTTTTATGGCTGAATAATATTCCATCGCATGTATATATCATATACATATATATATGTGTACACCAATATATATTACATACTTTCTTTATCTGTTTATCCATCAGTGGACACTTGGGTTATTTTCATGTCTTGGCTATTGTGCTGCCGTAAATGTGTGGGGGGGGAATTCCTCTTCAAAATAGGGATTTCCTTTCTTTTGGATATATATCTAAGAGTGGGATTGTTGGATCATATGGTAGCTCTGTTTTTAGTTTTTTGTGAAACCTCCATACTCTTTTCCATAGTGGCTGCACCAATTTACACTCCTATCAATGGTGCCCAAGGGGTCCCTTTTATCCACATCCTTGCCAACAACTGCTACCTCTTCTGTTTTTGATAATTATCCATCTTATAGGTATGAGATGATATTCCATTGAGGTTTTGATTTGCATTTCCCTGATGATTAGTAATATTCTATGTTATTTAAATAAATGTATATATTAAAGAAGAATAAGGAATATTACACCCCCCCTTTTATTTTAAGTAGGCTCCATGTCCAGCATGGATCCCAGCCTGGGGCTTAGACTCATGACCCTGAGATCAAGACCCGAGCTGAGATCAAGAGTTGGACGCTGGGGGCGCCTGGGTGGCACAGCGGTTAAGCGTCTGCCTTCGGCTCAGGGCGTGATCCCAGCGTTCTGGGATCAAGCCCCACATCAGGCTCCTCCGCTATGAGCCTGCTTCTTCTTCTCCCACTCCCCCTGCTTGTGTTCCCTCTCTCACTGGCTGTCTCTATCTCTGTCAAATAAATAAATAAAATCTTTAAAAAAAAAAAAAAAGAGTTGGATGCTGAACCAACTGAGCTACCCAAACGCCCAGGAACATAAGCCCTTCTAATTGTTAGATCCTTCCATCAAGAATCAAGGAAACTTTTTTTTTCTTGACTAAAAATTATCTCTGTCAACACTTTAGCCAAAGGCTTAAGCTTCCTCTCTAATAATATTAAAGAATTTTAAGTTAGAAAATTCTACAGAGGTCAGACAATTCCTTACCCACTGAAGATTGGTGAAATCTTTTAACCTGAGTTAAGTATCATACCTGCAGTCTGAATTTGGTCTTTTCTCATTCCCCTTATTCACACTTTGATATTGTGATAAAAGTTCTGGTTTTAAAGAGTCTAATGCTCTGTCACAAGACCATATTCCAGGCTACAGTAGGGAAGAGAAACCAGTTCACAGAGTCCATAATGAGTCCCTGAGTTATCAAGAGCTGGTTGTAATAAACTAAGAATAGCGTGTAACTCACTTCCAAGTCGTTGGTGTTAGCTCTATAGCGCTGACAACAGGGAAAGTAAACAGTCAACACAGGGCTGTGACTCAGACACAGTACACGGTCTGTTTCTAGAAAGCCAAGGCTGGTTCTTTCTTTGTATCTCACATAGTTCCTTCTTATGCTGAGTTCCTTTTGAAGTCAATTAAAGCTCTGTGATGAAAATGCATTAAGAAACATGTAGAAGAAAACAATAATGCGACAGTAAGTGGTTTAAATAGCAATCATTTGGAGAAAAAATTATTATGTCTAATTGGGAATCTATCTCAAATATTTTACTAACATCGTGCAGGTGACAATTAGACTAAAGCTAGAGAATGGATTCCCAGGTGTTCTTTCTTTTTAAACAAGTTCTTTATATAATTACATATGTTATAAATATGTTTTTGTTTGATATTTGATAATAAGATTTGATAATAAAATGGAAATATTTGATCATGAAAATGGAAAAGTGTATCACATCACAGTTCCCGTTTAAAGATACATCAATACATTTTAATTCGGCCCATTTGCATTTCATTGTCTACGTTATTAAGTTTTCTTATCTATTGCACTAAAATATTACTTAAAATTAATTACAGCTGGCAAACAATTTACTTACACTTGAAAATGTGAACAGTTTGTACGAAAATAGAATGTTGATCTTTTATTTGATTTAGAAACAGTATCTAAAATTCATAACCATACGCCATATGAAAAAACCCTAAAAGCTTTCACAGAGATAAATGAAAGGCAGCTAGGAGCATCATCCCGATGACGCTGGACTTCTCAGCAGCAACACTGAGCATTAGAAGGCAATGAGGCAGTGACTAGAATGTTCTGAGTAGAATAATTTGAACCTAGCCTTTGATACTCAGCCAGCTATCAACCAAATATAAAAGAAAATACATTTTAATGTGTTATGAGAACCTGGACGACTAACAGCTCACACACCCCATGTCAGAGAAGTTTATTTGAGGAGATACTCCAGGAACAGAGAAAAAAGCAAGTGGAAGAATATGAAAGCAAATGACAGGTGGTGCAAGAGAGAGCGGAGGGGAATAGGACCCACAAGACTCCAAGGACACTAAACCAAAGGACACTTTTAGACCGAAGGACAGATGCCTGGAAGATTCTTCTCTGAGCAGCAGAATTTAAATGACCTCTTTCTCCACAGATGCAGTATATTGCTTGATTCTATAATGTTGCAAAGGCTACGTATGAATTGTCAATTTTTAAATCATCTTATAAAAAGCAAAGTGATGTTAACTACCGTACTAGAACAGGATGTTGGAGTTACAAAATGGAGTAAGAGAAGTGTAACAAAATAACTATTGGAAACAAACTAGGAAGTGATGGAGCACCTGGGTGGCTCAGCCATTAAGCGTTTGCCTTCGGCTCAGGTCATGGTCCCAGGGTCCCGGGATCGAGCCCCGCATTGGGCTCCCTGCTTGGCGGGAAGCCTGCTTCTCCCTCTCCCCTTGCTTGTGTTCCCTCTCTTGCTGTCTCTCTCTGTCAAATAAATAAATAAATAAATAAAAAGAAACTAGGAAGTGAAAAGTAAAGAAGTAAAAAGAGTAAAGTGAACTTACTTCCATGTTTTGTTTGGAAGGAGTCAATATTTTCTACGTGAAGTCGATAAATCCAAAGCAGTGTTTTAAATATCTTGTTGAAAGTCGTAAAGGCAAGTGAATGAGAAAAATACAATTGTAAGTTGCCCAAGTTTGGGAACCAAGTGAAACTGAGAGGCAGTGTTAATTATATCTCTACCCCTTCTCTGCTAAAACTAAGTAATGTGTAAAGAGATGAAGGCAAGAGTAGAGCTACCACAAAGTGATAGTAACTGTCAGAAGAACGAAAGCAAAAGGCTAACAGGAATTGCATTTGAGAAACGCCAGGGTGGGGAGGGGGAGGGGAGGCAGAAGGCCCATCCAAATTATTTCGTGCACACTTTTACTCTTGATTGATTTGTGTCTAATGATCACGCTGAAAATTTAAGAATGAAATGAATAAAACAGCTTGTTTAAAATTCTGAGGTTTAGTTCGTAAATTTTATTCATTGACATTCCAAAAAAGAATTTAAGGAGTCTTAATCCCATGAGTTTGGAGCCTCATATTTATTAAAAGTTTTTTTCTTTCATCAGCAAAGCATTTCGAATTTGTTTTTTTCCAAGATATGCTTTGGACATCTCAAGAGTATAAGAAGTCAAAAGGGAAATGTCCTTACAACAAATTATGTGGCTATTATAAGGTGGCTATAAGGTAAACCATGTTAATGATTTCGGGGCTGTCAGAGGATGACCCCCTCAGTGTCTGACCCCATCACTGGCATTCCTGCGCTGAGTAGAAGGCAGACCAACGCTTGGTGACGCACGCCTAAGCCTTCCCCTGCAGGACATGTCAACATTCCTTATTATTCGAGACTATTCCTGGTATTATTCTCTACTAACATTTGCCCTTTTCATGTTGAAATCCTGAAGAATGTTCTCTTCAGCTCACACTGTAAAAGTCATTCTTTGATGCCTTCTACAAAGCTCTACAGAATACGGTTAGAGGCTTCCAAGTGCAGGCTCCAAACCCCTGAGCTGTGTGTCATTGGCCACCAGGGCACAGATGGAGAACACTTAAATGCATGAAGGGTGCTACATGTGTGAAGGTGTGAGGAATGACTCATGTGTAAGAGCACTGCCACGGCAACAGCTCTGGGTAGGTAACTGCCTTTCTCAAAACACAAGGAAACAAAGCACGATGATGTCATCAAGGATCCAGTGCAGAGGGGCACCGCTGAATGCCCGGGTTTCCGTTTCCTGTCTGCTTCTGTGGCTCGTAACAAAGAAAAGAGGAAAGAGAAGAAGACTATTTGTTGTTCTAAGAATGAGCCATCACTTGTGTCTGAAGAGTTAGCTCTATTTCATCGTAACTTTAAGTCTGCTGACAGTGGCCCAGCCAGCTCATAGACGGGGCTTTGTCCACAGCTCGTCCCCAGCTCCTGATTAGAAGCGGGCCTTTGCAAATGCTGTTCCCCTTGCTTGGAACAAGACCATTCTCCTCACCCTCACCCCCACTCCCACAATAAACTTACATGCACCATCACCTACTTGTCACCTAACCAGTCCGACCCATCCTTCCCAGACAGTGTTTATTCCGGGAAGGCTTGCTGGATCTCCCAAGTTTGTGCTACATTCCCACACTATGTTGATCTCAGGGTACCATGTCACTTCCTTAGTCCTTTCCTCAGGCCACCTGTCACAGGGCATTGTCATTATCTTCTTCTCATCTGTATCTGTTTTGGTACTGTAAGCTGTTTAAAGGATTGTCTTTTCCATTTTTGGATCCTGAGGGCCTATCACAGTGGCTGGGATATAACAGGTAACATATAATAATATGTAATATATAGTAACACTTAATAGGTGATAGATGTGCAATGGGTGAACAAATAACTTGTAGGTTCAGGACATCATCCTGGACATTCTTGAAGGACAACCCTGACTTTCAGAGGTTGTCTGACCAAACTTGCCCAGTGAGGGGGAAATTCAGATGTCAATTTAGTAATTTACAGTAAGAATGATGGTTGTCGAGGTGCCTGGTTGGAGGTATTTTTCCAGACTGCAGTGACTTTGGACAACTCGGAAGGATGACAGATTCGAATCAGGGAGTTGCAAGAGCATAAAGTGAGAAGAGATGAGTGGGATGGATAGAATCTATATTTTCACTAATGATGTGCCCGCTACCAGAATAAAAGCGATGGTCTCCTTGAGTCCAAGAAGATCCTTTCTGGGAATGTGTTTGGATGGACAGAGCCAACTTTAACCTTCTTAGATCTCCCTTCTGATCGGCATATTTGTCCTTTGATTTTATGAAAACAGTTGCTGTCCTGTAGGTCTATGAGCCACTTTGATCTTTTAGACTTACTTCAAGTATATCTCTGTTCTATATGCATCACATACCTGCTCTATTAGTTATAAACTCAGAGGTCAATTTATTTCTAGGTTCTAGGTATCATCAGCATTTGAGTTCATCAAGGGATCAGTTTCCATTTTAAAAATGTTTGATAAGCACCTACTGAATGCCCAATGCTGTGCTAACCATTATATGTACTAGTGATTAAATGCATGGGCTTTGAGTCAAAGTGACCTAGGTTTGGATCCCACCTCTACGAAATAAACATGTGACCTCAAGCAAGTTATTTGAACCCTCGATTTCCTCATCTGTTACATGGGGATGATAACATTTGTTTAAAGGATTATATGAAGGTCAAATGAGGTGAAATTTATGAAGTACTTAGAGCACAACCGCTCAATAAATGTTATCTAAATTATATGATAATATTTACAACTTAAAGGTACTCCTTTCAGTCAGAGTCACCTCTTACTGTAAAGGAAAGGGAAACGCCAATTAAAAGTTTCAGAATTAGTAATAAATTATGAGGGTTTTTAAGTGTAGAAAACATTTAATGGATTTCTGTATCTCAGGTACTATATACAATAATAAATAATATTATTTACTGAAAACATCCAACATATATAAAGTTGTGCTAGGAATTAAGGGTAATGAGCAGCTGAAGAGAATACATCCCTGCCCCTATTCTTGCAAATTATCCATGTTGGATATAGTTAAGTCTCATTCTAGTAGATTTTCAAGTATCTGTTTCACTTAACTTTGGTAATCATATTAAATTAATCACTACGTGGTTTTCTTATGTGAAAAAAAATCATTGAAAAATGATACAAGTTCATTCAAATGTTACCTTGGCAACTGAAATAAAGATAGTAATTGGATGTTCTTGATTTGTTTACTAAGCACTTCCATTCGTTCATTTAACTAACACTAATTGAGCCCCTAGGCTGCTGTGAGCACAGTTCTAGCTGAGAAAGAGAAAGCAGCTCCTGACATCTAGGAATTGGGCTAGGACTATCACCTTGGCCTTGAAGTTCTCCTGTTGAACATAAATAATTTCACAGAACATCAACATCAGACAAGGCCACTCTGTGGCCACGATGGATTTTGGTAAAAGCAAGACCATTCCATAATTATGTCTGAGCACAGACAAAACATAAACATTGTCCAAGCCACAACAGGGACCAAATCTCTTGACTAGTATGGGTGACTGCTAATTCTTTAACAATTATAGCTTTAGCCTCTCTACTTCTATAAGAGATTGATTAAGACACCCAATTGTAAAATTATGCCCACTTCCTCACTGTATCCAATCCCGAGCAAAATGTCCTTCCTTCAATCCTCCCCCAAATTACCTCACACAAGCCCAAATCCTGTATGTCCTTCCTAACACCTAATCTACAATATCTCTTACTGAAAACCCCACAGTTCCCCATGGTGTACATTCTTCCTCACTGCAACTTGTTCAACTGTGGTCCTGGTGGTCTTTGAATGGAGGACATTGACTTAAAAGGGAGTATCGTAAAAAATAGAAAAGAGTTTAATGATTAATGAATCATTTACTATCGGGCTCAGCTGTATATATCAGAAAACCCAAAACAACAGCGGCTTAAAAAAGACAGAAGTTATCTGTCTTATGGGAAAGAACTTTGAAGGTAAAGAAGACAGAGCTGAGGTAGTAGCTTCAGATCAGAGATTTGGACTCTTTTTTTCTTTTCCACAATTCTAAGCACATGCCTGTGGATTTGGGGTTGGTTCATGGTCCACCGTGACTC
Source organism: Ursus americanus (assembly GCF_024610735.1). NCBI lineage: Eukaryota > Metazoa > Chordata > Mammalia > Carnivora > Ursidae > Ursus > Ursus americanus. The sequence goes on along the minus strand of NC_142134.1, from coordinate 26,481,113 downwards.
CTGAAGATTCAGGCAAGTGTCCATAGTCCAGGCAACTGGAAAGAAGTAAAAGGAGAGGGATGAGGGGAGTGGTTCCCATCTTCATCAGCTCCCTTCAAGAAGCCTTCCAAGAAAGTCTACACATCACTTCTGCTTACAGCTCACCAGACCTCATGGGTAGAACTGAGTCACATGGCCAGCATTATCTTCAAGGAAACTTGGGAAATGCTATGTTTTAGCTGGGCACATTGCCAGTCTGAATACTACTCCCAGGATTCTACTAAGGAAAAAGATGAGAATGGATGTTAAGCAGAGTTTATGACAAAATTATTGGCATAGGAATTTGGATTGAAAAACAGCTCTCTCTTTTACTTTGGTGTCAATTGGGTTAGTTTATGGTGAAAAAGAAATTTTACTTACAAGCCATGTATTTACAGCAGAAATGGCCCCGTTCTGGAGGAAATTATGGTATGACGACATTACATGGTAGGAAATTATCAGACAGCTAATAAAGGAAAAGAAAAGAAAAGTGAGGAAAGGATCACTCTACATAGATTTTAGATGTTTAAAAACAAGAAATGCTTGGGCGCCTGGGTGGTGCAGTCGCTTAAGCATCCAACTTTCAGTTTCAGCTCAGGTCGTGATCTCAGGGTGGGGAGATCAAGCTCCATGTCGGAGTCTGCTTGAGATTCTCTCTCCCTCTTCTCCCCACCCCCGGCTCATGCTCTCCCTCTCTCTCTCTCTCTTAAGTAAATTAATAAACCTTAAAAACAACAACAACAACAAGAAATGCTCTAGAAATGTCATATTCCTGGAATCAGCCGTGTAAGCTATTTGAAACAAGGCCTTAAAATAACAGAGCTCCCTCTAGGTGCCTCATCATTCCAAAAGTTTTGAATTCTTACAGACTTATCGACCACAGTAAGCAGAGGTTCTCAAGTTATGAAGTCGATATTTCAATAAATGTCAAATTAAATCAAATCAATATAACAATTTGAGTTTTTAATCTTGCTCCACAAATATGCATTGGAAAAATTTTCATTGCAATCCCTCGTACTTTCCTCGTTGGTCTCAACACTAACAATAATAATCATCATCGTCCATACGGTATTTTGAGTAGCCATGAAAGGTCAGATACTGTTCCAAGTGTTTTATATGCATCGTTTAAACCCCATAAGAACCCTATGATTCAGTTACTGTTATTATCATCATCTCTATATTTAGAGATGAGAAACTAGAGCCATAAAGTATTTAATTTATCCTAGTTGGTAAGGGGAAGAACCGTGCTAAAATCCAGTAGTCTCAACCTCACATGCTAAAGCCTTAACCACCTCACTCTACCTCCTCCCCCCATGGGGCAAAAGACAGCACAGACTCGGGTGCAATTTAACAGGGTGTGAAAGGGGGAGTGGCTGGAAAGCACAGGGTCAAGTATCATTTTATTTCAAAAGTGACATCTTCCCTGGACAAAACTGATGTAATTGATTATAGAAATCATGTGACATCAATTTTCTTGGGAAATCATCTTGCCTGGATTGGGATTTTTAACTTAAAAAAATAAAAGAAATACCCAATCTTTGTACAACATATTAGAACTCCAGGTAAGCAATTATTTCTTCAACCAAAACTAAACATTGTTAACACTTTTCATATATTCCTTCAGAAATATCTGTATATACACATTCATATATAATATGTACATAAATATTTATACTTAATTTAAAATATAAATATTCACACTGTACATAACTGTTTTGTTAATGTTTTATCTAACAGGTATCATACGTTTTAAATGTTAATAATATATCTTTATAAAACTTTCCTTTCTTTTCTTGTTTTACTCTTAAAAATAATGGAGTTTTAAAAAATGTAGACTTGCTTTTATATGGTTCTCTTTCCTCAATGTGGCTGTGTGTGCTACACTTCAAAACTCTATGAATGCAGAAATAAAGTTAGACTTTAAGGTTTTCCCAGGAAAATGCCATTGAAAGTAAGCATTTTGGGCAGACTGAAATATTGTTGTAAGGACAATAAAAATGAAGCGTATTTCATAAATTCGTATAGGCATATCTTCAAATGTCCAAATTGGGCAAATGTATAAACCCAATAATTTGTAACAGTTCTTATATTTTTCGCTATCTGATGGTTAAAATAACTTCTAAAAGTACAAGCTACATGGTTTTTCCAAAAGACATAATTTTAGGCAAAATATATCCTCAAAGTTGCTGTTTTCTTCTATTTCAATAAATGTAAGAATTTTAATAAATACCCTTTTTGAGATAGGAACATTTGACCAAATTTGTACTTCCTTAAAAATTTCTTTAAAAATGTTTCTATGGTGGTAGTAGCACTTGCTCACCATTACATCAGGATTGGCTCAGGCCAGTTGTACTGTCGGAGAGCCAAGTATTTCCTTATAGACACACAAGGCAATGCTTGAGAATCCTGACATCACCTAGCAATTCGATATTAAAAAGTATGTTGTTGGAATGTCTCAAGATAACAATCTTGAAAAGTGACCAAAACTAATGATTTTCAGAATTCCTATGGAAGGAAATGGAGCAAAATTACATCTGCATATGGCACAATCACTTGGGAGTACATAAATACGGGTTCAAGACAAAAATATTGATTCCAGGGGCGCCTGGCTGGCTCAGTCGGAGAGCAGTCTTGATCTCAGGGTTGTGAGTTCGAACCCCACATGGAGTGTAGAGATTACTTAAATAAATAAAACTAAAAATAGGTATATATTGATTCTAGGAAGAATACTGAGGGACACAGTTCATGCTTATAAAATTTATAACTGTATTTTGAATTCGTCTTTTTCTATGAGTTCTACACGTGTCTGTACTTTTCCATATGAACTTGCAATTTTTTGTTCTTTAATTCTGGCCATGTAATTTCAGCACACATATGCAGAGAGCTCTGGGAAGCATGGCATCCAAAGGCCAGGTTTTTTTGTGGCTTAACCTATCCCTACCTAGGACAGGTCATACAGGAGTGGTTTATTCAACTAATTAGTAATTCTTCACCTATGAAATTTAAAAGTGGCTGCTCTCATTGAACTTGAAACAAAAGCTTGTGGTGTTCGGGGGAAAATAGAACAAAATCTGTACATACTTTGCTAAAAATGTAGAAACATTTAAAGAGACTAAGTTCATAACAAGAATACATCAACTATGGATCAGTGATAATAGGTTCATATAACTCTTAGAGGTATGCATATGTTGTCAATTTTTAAGTAACAATAAGGCAAACAGGAGCGTTCAGCAGCTATAAAAAAGTGGTCTTCACACAATATTGAATGTGTGATAACTGGAGGGATAAATTATGAATTATAAGAAAATTTTTAAAAATGCAGTAAATAAAGATTAAGTATATACAAAACATTTTTGGAAATAACGAAAAATATCAAGGATATAATTATTTAATAACTATAATTGGTAGTCCCTAAAAATCTTTCATGGTACTCTGACTACTTCAACCATCTGATTTTGATATGTTAGTATCTGAAATAATAACGTGCCAAATATCAATCTGAAATCCTAAATTCATAAAGAATTAATGGAATACTAAAATTTGTCATGCTTCCTAATGCAGACATCCTGTCTTCTGACCTTACTACATTCAGACCCAAGGTAGTGAAATTCTACAAATAATTTGGTATAGATATGATTCCACTTATGTGACAAATTGGTCTCTGCAAATGATATGCAAGGTGGATTTTTTCTTTTTCATGTATTCAGATGTATTTTTATTACACTAGAGTAGTTTGGTATTTAAAGGAATTGTATTTGAATCAGTTTGTAACATGAGCTCCTCAGAGATAAATGTCTTCATATGCTTCCTGTTGAAATTCATTTCTCCATCCTTCACATTTTCAGCAAAGTTTCCATATACATGAACGTGCGGTCTCACCAGTTTACAATCTTTCTGAATGTACCTTGGCTTTTTTCACTTATGTATCCCCGAGTGGAGTAGATTTTTTTTTTAAGATTTTACTTATTTATTTGAGAGACAGAGGGAGTGAAAGAGAGCATGCGGTTGGGCAGAGGGAGAGGGAGAGGGAGAAGTAGGCTCCCCGTTGGGCAGGGAGCTGGAGGATACGGGGCTCCATCCCAGGACCCTGAGATCAAGACCTGAGCTGAAGGTAGATGCTTAACCCACCAAGCCGCCCAGGCACCTCTAGAATAGTTCTTAGTCAGAGGTGCACATCAGAATTTTCTTGAAAATTCTCCTAAAAAAATACACAGGCCTGGACCCTACATCAAACCCACTGAATCAAGAGAGGAGGATGGAGTGTACCTTCAGAAAAAGTTCTCAGGTGATTCTGATCTGCTGACCTTTGGTTCAGAGCTAGAGAGCTCTGGTCAGCTATGCTAGGAGGGGTGTTTGAGAAGTGACAAGTGGAATGAATTCTTGTGCCAGGTCCTAAAACCCTCCATATTTTTGAGGCTCCCTTCAAGGCCTCTGTCCTTTCAGCATCCCTCTTTCTTCTTGTCTATGCCTTAATCTATCCCACATTCCTGTCCAAGCCTATCTCTGCTTTCCAGAGTTGTTATTATTCAAAAGGAGAGTCCTCTCTATTTTCTCCTGTCCTCTGTTTCCTTTAGAGAGAAACTGTGAACTAAAGTACAGGCGCTACCTTGAACTTCCTTTTCTCATCTCCCTTTACCGTCCCAAGTCCTCTAGATCACATATTTTATTTCTTTTCTAGCACTTCACTACCTAAAATTATTTTATGTATAGTGCTTATTAGGTTTCCCCTAAATAGAATGTAAGGTCCTTAAAACAAGGACATTATGACTTATTCAAAGTTTTATCCCTAGTACCTAGAAAAGCATCCAGTACTCAAAATGTATCTGATGAGTGAATGAACAACCTGGAGGGTTCATTTTTCGTGTGTTTAAGTGCAGTTAATTGTATGTGACATTGACCTAGCTTCTATTGTGTCAAATTATTTGCTGCCTTCAGTCCCACCTGCCAGTTATTGCACTCTGCAAAAACCATCATGTTAAGGTTTTAAAGGGCAAGTAATTTTATTTTACTAGTCTGTCAAGGTACCCAGCAATCGGATTCATGTAAGGTCTGTTTTCGAAGAAAGTAGAAATTACATATTCTTTAGCACGGATAAATTTTAAGGTGAAAAGTAGAAAATTACAGATACCTAAATGGAGCTAATGCATTTGTTAATAATATAGGAAGTGTTACTTATACATTAGAGAATTTCTTAATTTTAGGGTTTTAAGATGTTAAGTTTAGGGTTTCACATGTTGACTCATTAAAACGACAATGGCGTAATACTTACTCAGACCTGGCCCTCTCTATAAAAACTCCAGATCAATTATACAAACAAACACATAATTATTCTTTGGTTCTATAGCACACCTTTTAGCAGAGTCAAAGTGAGTTTGTTTCCATTATACATATAAAATATTATCAGGATCCAGATACGAGGCTTCAAAGTGAACGGCTGCTAGGAGCATTTGCCCACAGGGCTGCCCTGAGTCTATTAGTAGGTGTGGGAACCATCAATTTTTCAAGATAAAGAAGAGGAGCTTCTCTACTTCAGTTTCCTGAAATTGTTCCTCCTTGTCTCAGCTTAGCGGGCAGAATGTAAGGTATCCTACATGACATGGAGTTGGTTTCCTTCTCATACCTGGATTCCAGAATGCTGTGAGTCACAAGGGGTGCTGAATTGTGATGTAATTATGATGACGCCCCATGGTACCCTATGATGAACCATAAAATGTTCAAAATGGTCAGTGTTAATGGGAAGGAGGTACAAAGTTCATGGGCTTGAAAATCCTGAAGGGGATTATTTCACTTGCTCTGTGAGTAGCTCCGTTTATAAGAGTCACTTGGTTCGATGTGATTAATACAACGTAACTATCATAATACCAAGGTTAATAATACGACTTACCAGTTATTGAGCGCTCCATGTAGGCTAGGTTTTGTGTTACTTGTTTATGTATCTTATTTCATTTGATCTGCTTCACAGCAGGTAGGCATCTATTTCTATTTTCAGACGAGGAACCTGAGTCTTTCAAATATGAAGTGATTAAGTATGTGGTGGAATCTGTATATGAAAACCCAGCTGGTTTGAATCGAAAGTTCATACTAAGCTAGCTATCCGCCCCTGTAATGCTGTGTTACCTCCCACACCAACATAAATTGTTCCCCTCTCCATTTCCAATTGGACAAAACACTGAGCCATTTCCGGTGTCAAGAGGTCGCTTTCACTCCACACAAAGTGAACCACTTCTGATGACAGATGCGCATGACTTGCCCTCACCTCAATGAAGAAGAAAGAATAAGGGAAAGGCAAGGACTAGAACAAAAGCAGAGCCTGAGAGGAGAACCGTGCAACAGCCTGAGCTCTAAACAAAATCTCCACCATCTTTTGAAATCCGCGTGCGGGCAAGGCTCTGAATCTGTTTGACCGCAACCTTCTCACCCAGCACAAAAGATGATCCAGGTCCCCGCTTCAGGGTGGGATGGGCACTGCCATCTTCCTAGTCCTGTTTTCTATTCTTGGGCATACTTGGTCAGTGGGTATTCTTTCCATTTCCATTTTCTGCTGGAAAGGGCATTAAGGAAGGCAGAATTATACCGCACCCTTATTTTCCATGGCACACTGAATCCTTCTTATCATCTGATGTAACGGAATTACGTTTCTATGTATCTGACCCATGCCACGCAGAGCTCCTGGAGAGCAGGGAGCCGTCATCATTTAATTTCTCTCTTTACTGCCCCCCCACATAAAAAAATAAAACAAGTGGATCACACAAATATACTCCTGACAAATGTTGAACAGGAGAGAAGGTGTGAGTCGTGACTGTTTATCTCATCCTACTAAATAGATGGTATTATTTAGCCCACTCACCTCGATATACGATTAGAAAGTATGTAGTTTTTAAGAAGTTTCCCAGAATTAGGATAGATGCACTGTGGTCCACATTCCTAAAAAGGCTGTTTTACTGGAAGAATCCAGGAAGAGATACGTATCTTCAGGACAAGGAACCAGTTAGAGAAAGAGAACAATGCTTTTTTTTTTCTCTTCGAGTCAAGAAAAATCCAGCTCTGGAGTTCTGTCTACATCAAAGTGAGTCGGACTGAGCAGCTCCCTCCCTCTTCATTTTATCTGCTTTGTCTGGATGAATTGCTCTGCCAGATTCTAACTGGGCCCTCAAAGCCAACCCTTTTATCTTGGGATTTGAGTTGCATGGGCTTGGGCGCCACCTTCATTTAAATGCCAATACCCTCCCACTAGAGGTTATTCCTTAGGTTCAAGTAATGCTCTCCCCAGAAGCTCTCTTTTTAGAGATCAGTTTAGCCTAAATTCCTTTATCAGAGCGGAGGGAGGTTTTAGAGTCAGGTGAACTTGAATTTAAATCCCTCTGGCTTCTGCCATGACCAGCTGTGTCAACTCCCCCTTGTAATATAGGGAAAATGATACGTAACCAGCAAGGTTACTGAGTGAGATGGTGCAGGTAATATTTTAGTGTACAGTTTGGCAATAATACATGGTGAGTAAATCCCAATTTTGATGAGGACGCTGGGATGCAAATAAATGGGAGGGGAGCTGATTTGAAATTCTGGCCCTTTCCAGTAGTGGGTAGAAAAGCGCTCTTGGTGGGGTTAGAGCCCCATCATAAATAAAGCAGCTCTCATTAGGAGGCGCTCTCTCTTGTCACTTAATGAACGTCATTATCCTTGTTAAAGAGTCGGGCTCTCATTCATTGTTAAGTCACTCTTGGTCCTAAAGTGCCTTTACATCTTAATATGGAACTTTTCTGATTAGCCCCTGAAATTTGTAGTATTCAGATCAACCAAAGTATATACGGAGGTTTCTCAGATGGTTTGAAAAAGTGGGACTTTTGACTGTCAGGTACTAGCTCTCGAACTGCACCCCCACTTTCGAACATGGAGAGAGTGTGTTTTCAGCTTGCAGCTAGGGTTTAATTTCCATTTCCTTCCAGTGGCTCTCCACGCTCCGAGGAGGTGGGGCGCCTGCCATCGCGTGTGGTTTTGGGGTAGTAAGCTCTCCTGGGCCGGCCGCCCGCCTCCACCCACAGAGGCGACCGTGACGTCACGGGCATTGCCTGGGTCCCCGCCCGGCCTATAAAGCGGCAGGTGCGCGCCGAGCCTCCGGAATGTTCGCACACCTTGTGCCTGCGCCCGAGTCGGAACGGAGAGATCCCGAGGCGAGCTCTAGGCGCTCCTCCAGCGCCCGAGCCCGGCCGGGCCGCGAGCACCGCCGCACACTCCCTCCTGCCCCCTCTCTCTCCCCCCACCTACTTTTCCAGCTGCAACTCCCGGCCGAGTTGCCCCAGAGACCGCGACGCCGCCGCGCCGAGGGACCAATGAGAGCCCCGCTGCTGCCGCCGGCGCCCGTGGTGCTGTCGCTCCTGATCCTAGGCTCAGGTGAGGACGTCCCGGCGTCCCGGCCCTGAGCTGCCTGCCGGCGCTTCTCCCACGGCAGGGAGCAGCTTTCCCGAGGGAGGCGTCCACGCAGCTCCCTCCCTAAGCTTGCTACCGGGGAGGAGGAGAAAAGCGGGCAGGTGTCTCTGACGTTCCAGGCCAGCAAGAGGCTGCCGGAGAGTCTCCGAAGTTTGACTTTAGTCCAGTTGCGGGAGACCTCAGGGATCCTGGGATCCAAATCCTTACTTTGACAGATAAAGAAACCGAGTCCAGAGAGGTGAAGTGACTTCCGCAGATCTTAGAGTAGTTAAGTCCCGGACCCAGAGGGCTGCCTCCTGCCTAAATTCTCCGTCTCCTCTGTCTGGTGATTTTATCTTGGTCTTCCTAGAGGGCCTCACAACGTTCCAGGGAGAAGCGAAAGCACCACCTTGATGCTGTTTTAGTGAGACCTACAAGATAAAGCAGGGGCTTGAAACTGTAGGCCCCAAGTCTCACCCAGTCAGTCCCCAGTTTCTCCCCTATGTAGGAACAAGGATGATGAAATAATGACAAGAGTCACTGTGCTCGAATACCATTTATATTGTTTTACATTCATATATGTAATCTTTTTAAAAATGTGAACGTGTGTTAGGAAAGTCTGATATTTATATCCAGAACCTGTCCATCCAAATGGGACGTTCTAGCAGACATGAATGCCTCTGGCACGTGAAGCGATGGGAACACACAGACAACATAAAGGACCTGTTAAGTCATTAGATTAACGTGCCTATCTGGCAGTGTTATTTGATGTGAAAAGTAGCGTAGACTGTCCGTGGAAAAGCAAACCTTGATGAAAGCAGCTCTGTAAACTGGAACAGCTGAGTTTGCTTGTTGGCAAAATGCGAAGATGCTTTCATAAGTGACTCAATCCCAAACAATAGCACATGTGCAATAACTGCTTTGATATCAGAAGATAAACATTTCTCCTGAACACAGCTGACTGGTGAGAAAGGCACTCTGCTTTACCTTCTCTTTTCTTCCGTTGTTCTTTCTCCCACAGCCCATTATGCTGCCGGATTGGACGTCAATGACACCTACTCTGGGAAAGGGGAACCATTTTCCGGGGACCACAGCGCTGATGGATTGGAGGTTACCCCAAGAAGTGGGATGTCCTCAGGAAGTGAGATTTCCCCTGTGAGTGAACTGCCTTCTAGTAGGGAACTGTCCTCTGGGATCGACTATGACTATGCGGAAGAGTATGATAACGAACCACAAATATCTGGCTATATCGTGGATGGTTCAGTCCGAGGTGAGTGGAGGATAAGGGCAAAACATAGCCTGTAAGATGTGTGTTTGCATGAGCAAAGCTGCTTCCAAAGAGAAGCCATTCCCTGGATCTTCGAGTGGCTTTCTTGTGTTTAGGTCTGTTGCATACCCCGTGGGTAAGCTACCAGCTGAGATGGAAGGAGCTTTGTGTGGGCACATCTGATATGTCCAGAGCTCTAACAAATGTTTTATGTCTATTAAGTCTGCTTCACAAGTGGGGATTGTTATCATTTTACAGATGTGATAACTGGAGCGCAAGGTTGTTTTGCCCCAGGTTCCACAGCCAGCAAGCCGTTGAGCCAGAATGAGAACTCCAGGGTTTGGTTCCACATCCTATGCTCTTTCCCACGGGAGCCCATGACCCCCATGCTGAGAGACAGGCGGAGACCTCAGCCAGTCCTCAGCCCCTGTGTCCATACCCCACCGCCATGCTTCCCTAAACACCTGCATTTTAATACAAATAAGGGAACAGAAAGTAATGGGAAAGGAGCAGTTGGACTTTAGCCTTTAAGGACCAGGTGTTGAGAAACTGGTGATCCTAAAACAACAACAACAGCAGCAGCAACAACAATAATAATATAAGTTTCTGGAAATATTAAAGAAGGACAAATATGCATGGATTTCAAATTGCTAAAATCATGATTTAACCCCAAATCCCATGTGTTAGTTAAATAATAATGACCCATAGTTTTGTTCTCTCTGTTATCTGATCTTTAAAAAAAAAAAAAAGCTTAAATTAGCTTAAAATGAAGAGTACCAAAGTAAGAAGTAAGTATTGTTCATTACCCTCATACTACTTTGGAGTTTCAGGGCAGATGAGTAAATCGGCTCTAAATATCCTAGGAACATTCACTATGGAGGCAGGACTTAACGCCCCTTCTCTCCCCACCTTGGTTTCCCTGACTCCGCCCCCTCTGTCTGGCTCCCAGAGCTGATGAAGGCACAGCGGGTGATACCGCAGGGACAGTGACCGGGTTGAGTGGCAGATGGGAAAAGCTTCAGGGAGCACTCCCCTTTACTCCTGGCTTGGTAACTTGTGCTTTTATGTAAGGTGGGGAGGAGGTGCATTTATACTTCTTATTTTTGGAGATGAGATTAGAAACTGTTCTCTCAAAGAGGTTTCAAGTTCTTAACGTTTCAAAAGGCCAAATAAGTTGTTAGCTGTGAAACTGACTAGTGCATTGTGAAATAGTGGAACTGGTGGTCGAACTCCTTGGAAAGGCTGTGGAGCCCAAGGTGTTGATGTGTGTTGCAGGCTTCAGCATAGTGACGATTAGTCTCTGTCTACAATTTGTAATATATCTGATAATGTGCCGTAATATTCATTTAAAATGTTTCCATTAGAGGACACATTCTAACTCGCGGTACTTATTTATCATCAAAGTTTCAATACAAAAATTGTATAACTAGTTAAACATTGCTCCTAATTTGACTATTAATGTTATAATAACCTGCTGAAATACTCATAATATTTATTTGTTGCTTCCTTAATCACAGGGTTCTATCTTTGATACCCTTGCCTATGTTTTCTAGTGTTTTCTGTTTAATGGATCATTATGCGGGACCATTATGACTAATGGTATTATGACATTGTGGTATTTTCCTCTTTGCACTGGGCTCTGCTCAATACTAGATAAGCCTGTTCAGGTATTAGTATAACAAAATGCGCAGCTCCGACATGAAAACTCCTTCCTATATTAGCATGTGGGTGTGCTCTACCCCGCAGAGCTGTAACACTAAAGACATTTCTGTAGATCTAGAGTTAAGATAAGTGAGTCTCTGAGGCATCAAGTACAAACATTTCTGGATTCCTATTTTCCAAACAGATTGGCCACAGAAATGAGCCCCATGGAATTAATTATAACCCATTATCATCTGCGAATTGCAGAAAATTGATTAGTTCTAATGTGTAATTCTCCATTTTTCCCCCAGTCTCAAGTAACACACAGTAAGGCCCAATTATGGTAAAAGTGAGCACAAGACCGAGATGAGTGAATAAAATCCACAAATATATTAAAGTCTCAATTTAATTGGTAGCATTGACCTATCCGAGAGAAAACATAGGATAGAGGGGGAATGACAGGCTTTGACACCCCAGCACTTCATTTTCTAGCCACGTGTCCTCGGACATGTTACTTGTTTTCATTCAACTCCAGTGTCGTCCTCCATATCACCCGGATAGCAACACATTCAACTGTGCCTGGGTTTAATCAAATTAGTGCTCATTACCAAGAACTTGGCATGTATAAGAAATTCAAGAAATGTGTAAGGTATTTCATGGATTGTTTTAGACAGGTAAATACTATTATCAATAATAGTAATACTGGTACAAATAAACTCAAAATACGTTTCTAAGGTAATAAAATAACAAGGAGGCTCAGATTGTAACGTGCCACACCATGCAGATATTCTCTTTAACCAATTATTATATATGAACTGTGTTAGATAATGAGAAAAATATGGCCATCGTCCCCATGAGCTCTCACTGCTGAGACTTCTTTCTCTCATGTCTCCAAAATGATATTCAAGATGAAGAGAGACTGTTGTCAATAAATCCAATAAATCTTATTTATTAATTTCTTTTAGTTGAACAGGTAATTAAGCCCATGAAAAACAAAACAGAAAGTGAAAAGACTTCAGATAAACCCAAAAGAAAGAAAAAAGGAGGCAAAAGTGGAAAAAACAGAAGAAACAGAAAGAAGAAAAATCCATGTGATGCAGAATTCCAAAATTTCTGTATTCACGGAGAATGCAAATATATAGAGCCCCTGGAAGCTGTAACATGCATGTGAGTTTTCCCAAATTACATAGAAATCCGTACTTGTAACGCTCTGTCTGAAACTCCTCGATGCAGAAAGCCATTTATTTTTCCCACATAGAAACCAAGGGTCTGTAACCTTTTTCTGAAAGGACCAGCTGGAAAATAATTTAGGCTTCTTTGGTGAAGATCATGTATGTACTTCCAGAACCAATTAAAATGTAACCATTTAAAAATTTAAAACCATCCTTGGCTTGCACACTGCAAAAAACCTGGCAAAAGCCCAGAATTGACCCATGGGCTATCGTTTGCTGACCCCTGCTATAAATATATTCATGACAATATTTATTTTACAACCTTTAAAAAAAAAAAAAAGGACCTAAAGGTACTCTTCACGTAATGCTCCTTCTCCCCCAAAGCCACCAGCACATTCAGTGATAGTGGATTGTATTAGCTGCAGAACAAGTCACTGAACTCATCAGTTGGTCATAAAAGGAACACAAAGAATGAAAAGGTGTGTCTTCCTGGAATATCGCACCCAAACTAATCTCAACTTGTTCTTATACTAATAGATCTTTGGCTTGAATACACTCGGTCTCATGGTTTTGAAATCCAAATAGATGGCATGACTTTTTTTTTTTTTTTTGAGTGTTACAATTAAACGCCTATGGATAACCTGGAAAGTAAACCTAAAATATATGGAATGTTTTCAGTTATGATTATAATTTTTGAATGTGGGTTGTTTACAGATGTCATCAGGATTACTTTGGTGAACGGTGTGGGGAAAAGTCCATGAAGACTCACAGCATGGTTGACAATGATTTATCAAAAATCGCTTTAGCAGCCATCACTGCCTTTGTGTCAGCCGTGAGCTTCACGGCTATTGCTGTTGTTATCACAATCCAGTAAGTACGGCGTCACTTACACATTCCTACTAAAATAATTCCAGGTTGGTTTTTTTCAGTATTTCTATCCCAATGTCCTATATCGTATTTTAGATGAATTATTCTATCAGTGGCAAGTGGTCTTTGGTCATATCTTCACACTTCGTTGACAAAGATCGCAGAATTTGGTCAAAATTTATATTGTTTTGGCCACCATGGAAACTTAATATGTAAAGCCGTTTTTCAAACACCTTAGAAATTTTTTGAACTTAGAAATCGGTGGCTTTGTTTCATGTCCTATCTCCACTCATGGCTACCTCCAAATCCCAGAGTGTTGGTTTCTACTCCGAATATCTTTAAGCTTAAGGAAGCCTCCCAGAAGCTAATTAAGGCCCGGTTCATAGTAGGTTGTCAGAGATTCTGCTTTGGCACTAAAAAAAATCAGAGAGCTTCAAACCAGGAGCCAACAAAGGATCTATCCTCTGCTTCTAGTAAAGTGCAGAATTCTAAGATGTCATAGCACGGTACTGATTGACATAGAGCTTATGCCTGTTTTGTAACTGCCAAAGGTACTATGGGAACCCAATTACTTAAAAAAAAAAACACACACACAAAATTTCCTCCCTATGGCATGGCGTGGGAAGGAGGCACAATTCTATTACTGTTCTACTCCTGCAATATCTGCCCTGTGCTCGCAATAACAGATCACCACACTTCACTTCATGGCCAATGCATGTTAGAAGTAGACTGTTTCTGGTAGTAGGCACTGGTGGGTATGTCAAAATGGCATTGTCTGTCGAACAGAAGTCAGTGAATTAAGGAAGCTGGGGGAGGGTGTGAATGGCTCTGTAATGACTCATGTGCTACTAGAGCTTGGGAAAAGCAATAGACTCATTATTCTAATTTTAGGTCTTGGTAAATTACTTTAACAACTGGATTGTGTACATGACCTACCACTCCTGCCATTCAGGAAGCAAGGGGTTATCTTCTGCCATTGTTTACTAGTAGTTTAAATGCAGATCAGATAACGATAAAAAGACACATTAAAAAAAACTGTTTTATGATGCACACAGAGTTTGATGTGCGGTTTAAATTTGTTTTGCACACCCTGGAAATTATTTTGACCTGTTAATACCTCAAGCCAGATATGCAAATAAGTTTAGGAAAAATACCCCCAGACAAAACATGATTGCTCGACATAGAAGGATAGAAGGAAAAAAATAGCCGGTTACGGAAGATGTTTTGAAACAATTATTCAAACTTGGGATCATTCAGGGTGAAATATTTAATAATCCTTCAGAAAAGTGTGGAAAAACTTTTTGTCATGTTGGCACTCTTAAAACTGAGCAGTGACTTTTCTCCTTTTCTACCATATTCTTGTGTTTGACACGTAAGAGCAAACAGTAGCCTCAGACACATTTTGCCGTTTTTTCATAACTGAACTTTCCCCCCCAAACATCATGACAAGGTTCTTCTGATTTTAGGAGTCATGTTTAGTAGATGGATTAAAGACCTATTAAAAATAGAATTTCTTGTATACCACCAAGACATTATTAAATGATTTGAGTTTTACTAGAAAGTAACAATAAATAAAACTAAAAGGAAGTATTTATTACCTATAGAAATAAAGAGAACCCAACTTGTTTTGTAAGCTTGTGTGAAAAAATTTCAATCATTTAAATTAGTTGGTACAAGTGTAAAGTCCTTCTGTGGGAAAACTATACCATCTTCTTCCTCCAATTGTAAATGGCACCTGTGCTAAGTGTTGAGGAAAAAAAGAAAGAATGAGGTCTTGCCATTTGCAACATGAATGGACCTGGAGGGTATTATGCTAAGGGAAATTAGTCAGACAAAGAAAGACACATACCGTATGATTTCACTTACATGTGGAATCTGAAAAACAAAACAAATGAATAAACAAACAAACAAAAAGCAGAAAGAGACCCAGAAATACACAGAACAAAATGATGGTTGTCAGAGAGGAGGGGGTAGGAGGATAGGCAAAAAGGGGGAAGGGGAGTGGGAGATACAGGCTTCTAGCTATGGGATGAGTAAGTCATGGGAATAAAAGGCACAGCATAGGGAATAATATAGTAATGGTATTGTGATAGTGTTGTATGGTGACAGATGGTAGATATACTTGTGAGGGTAGCACATAATGTATAGACTTATTGAATCACTACGTTATACACCTGAAACTAATGAAACGTTGTGTGTCAACTATAAAAAAAAACACATATGAATGTGTTCCATGACTTCTGAAAATTTGTGTCTCAAGGGGTGTCTATTTAAACCTCAGTACTCTGGGAATATGTTTATATAAAGTCACCATGAACATCCCCTTAAAAAGAATGGTGGTAATATTTTACAGCTGGGTTTAAGTTTAGTTTAGTGTAGAATACAGTGTAATGGCCTATAAGGATTCACAAAAAGGAATTCCCTATACTCATGAAAACCCAAGTCAATCTATAGATGCATAGAACTTTGATGACAATAGGATATCTTGTTGTCTGAAGGCTTCGAAAACGATACTTCAGGGAATATGAAGGAGAAGCTGAAGAACGAAAGAAACTTCGACAAGAAAATGGAAACGCACATGCCATCGCGTAACTGAAGATAATATTACAGGTTTGTGTTTGAAAGATAAATTTAGATGATATCCTATAATTTTGAAAAATATAGCATCTGTTATCTCGAATGAAGAAAATAAGTGTTCTTAATTATGAATAACTATGAACATTGGCTACATTAAAGTCTTATTCTTTGAGCGTGAGATGGAGTTTAATAGTGAGAAAGGACTATTATAAGGGATGTAAAGATGAGGCAGACACAGATCCTCTCCTCAAAGAAGTTAGTGTCTAGTAGATAAAAAAATAGTGTAAGGAACCAGAATGCTATGGCATTCTGGTCGTATATAGGGTGGCGTCGAAAGTGAGCCTCCAAGGACCGATGAGATTGGGACAAGCAATTATGAAGGAAGAGGAAGATTAATACTAAAAGATGAACTGGGTCACTTTAGAAACTTGTGACAAACAGCCTCATTCAAATGGGAAGAGGAGACAAAGAGATCAAGGACACATTTAAAGTTGGTTAGAAGAAGGAACTCCATGACCTTAGACATTCAGGAAAGTTGTCCCATCCTTAAGTCATTAATTCTCTACCTTCAGTGGGTTTAAGACTTACTTGAGATGCTGGTTAAATATGCACATTCCTAAGCCAAACCCTAAATCTACTAAATCCAGTATCTCGCTGTTTATAGAATACCGCACATGCCTGAAGAAACACCATATTTAGCATTGGTTAAGCGCAAGCATTACGTTCTGCGCCTATTGCAGAATTAGCTCAGTACCTCCTGAAATGAATAGTACTTGATGCAGTGCTGTGCTCAGTACTTATTGCATCAACATTTACTATGGTATTGGCTTAACGTGCTGAAGCTAAGACCACCAACACGAAGAAAGGTAGATTTTTGGTTATTTAATGCAACTGAGATTTCTCAAAGTAGATCTGAGATGATTTTTGGAAAAGGAATATGCTGTGTTGGCACATAGTGGCTGCCATTAGCTGGTAGCTACTATTATTATGCCCTTGGTACTAATTATCCTAAATTAACTGTATATCACGAATACACTGAGCCATTTAATCTTTCTTTTTAATTATGTCCACTGCATAGATTTGGTTGGGAAAACTACTTCCCATGAGTGTTGTTGTTTTTTATTAAGTGGAATTTGACAAAACAGGTTTCAGCATAGGCAGTGCTCCACCTAAGGAGGCATCTAACCAAAACGGGTGTGAAAGAGGGCCTCAGGTCAAAGTGGTAGTTTGTCCCGGAAAAGCTTTTAGCATTTTTCAGAAGACATTCCAAGTTGATAAAAATTCTGATCCTGATTTTTTAAAATATTTTCTTAAAGGTATATTGAAATTGAGCTTCATCTCTAATATTTTTATTTTCTCTTTGATCAGGGTATCGGATCGGATCACTGCCAGGTCACAGCCATGAGTGATGAGTTGGTTCCTCTTTTCAGTGGATCATAAGAAAACAGAACCTTTTTGTTCTGATGGTTTTAAACTTTCAATTGTTGCTTTTTATGCTAAGTCTTATTTCTGTACATAAAGATGCATGGAGATAAAAAGTATTTTTTCAAGTTGTAAATAATTTATTTAATATTTAATGGAAGTGTATTTATTTTACAGCTTATTAAACTTTTTTAAGCAAAGAGATTGAGAGTTTGAATATTAGTTTTGAGATTGCAAGACTCTAGGGTATTTTTCTCCTAAAGCTTAGATGATCATTTTGAAAGAAGTTCCTTCCCCTTTTTTCCTGTTTTTATGTTGATCTTCAAAACTTATTTCTTTCCCTAGAAAGCACTCTTAATGGAAAAGTATAAACTAGAGTAGTTTAGTCCTCCCACAAACACTAATATCCTAAATCAGACTTTCTTATTCCGTGTAGAACTTATTCCAAGTTCTGGTAATTTGAAAACTTCTAAAATCAACATGTGGCACTGCCCCTCTGTCACAGTAGACACAGATATTATAAAAGAAAGAAAATCCACTGCCCATCATCATCATCACCACAAACAAGAAAAAGACAAGAGTAAGTTTGAAGATTACAAGTATGGCATTTCAAAAGAACCAGGAAGTGTTTAGAAACGTCTTTCCTAATATCATGACGTGAATGCACAAAGCATCTAAAACCCACTACTCTTCCTCTCTTCACTACTATTTTTTTACATTTTTTTAAACAAACACCCGTGCATTTGTGGTGAGTGCTCTCTCAAGAACATTAATTCCCTGGAATGACCCACCATTTAGTTTATAGCTGGCCAACTAAGTTACCTGCATACGAAACGAAACAAGCCAACCTGTGTAATGTATGGGGAATATTTTTGAGGCAATTAGCCAATACTAAGTATAATTCCAGCAATCATCTCACAGAATTTCATAAGTGAAAGGTGCCTTAAGCATCGAGAGTTCCATTTCTCTCTAGCATACCATTCTCCAAATCCTTCTCCAGTGATCATCTAACCAACTGGTTCCCAGCCTCACCTGCACATTATCATATGGGTTTTCAATGTCTAAATGCCTGGGCCTCCCTCCTAGAGCTTCCAATTTCAATAAACTAGTGTGGGTCATTGGTATGTGGATTTTTAAAAGGTCTCCAGATGTTTCTTACATGCAGCCAGTGTTGAGAACCTCTGATCCACCTCTGCTTGAATACAGTTTCCTCCACTTCATTCATACTTAAGGAGGATGATTCGAGTATAGTGGTAGGGATACAAGACAGAAAAGCCCTGACTTGGAGACATTTGCCACCCAGTTGGCGGGAGGGAGTATGTCTTATCAATGCAGTGCAATAAATAACCGGGTGAGGTGTGTGCCAGGAATCCATGGGAGCCCAGGGAGCTGTCACTTAGCCTGGCCTGAATAAGTCCGGGAGGGCTTTCTAGGGGGCTTCTGGCTGAGATTATCCTTGAAGGATGAGTGGGAATTATGTGGAGATCATTACAGGCACAAGCAAAATTACCAAGTCATCAAACATTATGACCTGAAGGGGAAAATACGTAAAATAGATCAGTATTACTGAAACAGAAAGTACGAAGTCGACAGAGGCTGTAAAGACAGCTGGAATGGTGAGGACAGTGTCACATAGGGCCTTTAACGTATACTGCAGGCCATAAGGAATCATTCAAGCCAGTTGGTCAAGGGTAGAAACTTGAGTGGATTTGCATTCCAATTAAGTTATAAGGCAACCATGTGAGGGAGGGACTTGTGCCAAAGCCAAAGGTCAAAAGATTGGCTTGGAAGCAGTGAATGAACACCAGAAGCTGAGAAGGTAAAGGAGGGAAAGAGAAACTCAACATGTATTTGAAAATTTGTAATAGATTAAAAATATGAAAGAAGGGTTATTATAAAAACAAGGCTGTGGGTAATGAGATAGCAAGGGAACTGAAGAAATCTGATGACCCTCAAGTTGCTGATTTTGGTGGCTAGGTGGATGGTGATGTAATTCTAAGTAGGTAATCTCTTGAAGTTTATTGAATATTCTAGATAGGAAGCATGGCTTTTTATCTATCCTTGGCTGAAGAATGGTTCTCCTCTATTTTGTAAAGACATCCTTTCTAGTTTGTAGTGGATTTATGGGAAAATAAGGACCAGCCCAGCCAATTAATCAACTGAATCAACTCTAGGCCTCACTTCACATAAGAGATTGAGCCTATGAGTGGAAAAAGTCTGCATGTGTGATAATGAGTTCAGCTTTGGATCTGTTGAGTTGGAGATGCCAGGAGATATCTATTCAGCAGTTAGATACACAAATCTGAAGTTCAGTGAGTGGAAGAATTATATATTGGGAGTTGTCAAAATATGTATGGTAGTTGAAGCTGTGGAAATGACCAAGATTACCAAAGAAGGCTATAATGAAGCCAAAGAAAATATATTTGTATCAACAAATCTCCACAGTCATCACTACACAAGTATATAGAAAAGCCAAGCAACTATAACACTGTGAAGGTTCTAGGCATTTGCCTACTATCCCCCGTACTTTTCTAACTCTTAAAAAGTTTATTAAAACATTACAGTGGAGTAGAAGGAAAGAAAAAAAAACCTTACTTTTTCATAATAAAAATAATCTTAAAGTTATTGAGGACACAGATACCCCACAGATTATTCTAAGTGATTTACACTTCATCACTCCTCAAATCCTCATAATCTTCTTAAAAAGTAAATACATTTTATAGGTAAGTAAAGTAAGGCTCTGGGCACCAGGCTGGTCCCATTGATGGAGCATGCAACTCTTGATCTTGGGGTTATGAGTTTGAACCCCACATTGGGTGTAGACATTACTTAAGACCTTTAAAAAAAATAAAAAAGAAAAAATAAATAAATAAAATAAAATATGAAAATAATAAAGGCTCAGAGAGACTAGGTAACTTGTCTGTAGTCATACAGTTAGTAAATGATAGAGTCAGGCTTTCTGGCTCAAAAGCTGGCCCATTTAAAGTACTTTCTCTACAACTCCTATAGTTAGGTGTTTATTTTAGGTTTAAAGAATGCCATCTGCATACCAATTTAGCATGGTTTAAAACTCCCACTCATAAGAAATCTGGTTTATTTCTTCAAGACTCAGATGAGGCTTTTATCTACCTCTGCTGCCTTCACAAAACTTCCCAGTCTATACCCTCCCTCACAGTACATAGAATACACCTTAGAATTAGCCCACAGAGGGGTAAGAAAGCTGGACTATTTATCCATAAATTTTATCCATAAATTTAAAATTGGTTCAGACTTGCTTCTGGGGTCGGGAAGGTTAAGTCTCTGGAGCTTCTGGCCAGCTTCATGTGTAGGCAAAACGATCTTCAGTGATTGGAGGAAGTCCTCAGGCAATGAGATACAGGTGGGTGGTAGGTAGGGCTGATATGCTTAGAAACAGAAATGACTTGGGGTTTATGGGTGTGGCACAATGAGCATCTGCTAAAGTGGTTGGTTTATTGCTGAACAATTTAACTCTTATTTCTTGGCTATGTTGTCATTCATTCAATAAACAATTATAAATAATTATTAAACTCAGCTATGTACCAGGCAAGCATAGATTACTAAAAAGCAACATCTCATAAGTCCTAAGAAAAGTATTTGCAAAATTAACAACAGAAGGGAAATGGCAAAGTAACAGATTTAGATAGTTCCAAACTAGATAATAATCCTATCAATAATTAATAATTTGCTTTTTTAGACAGATCTGACCTTTATGAGGTATGAGTAAAGTAATGATACTGGTTTTCTTCCATGGCTTAGAAATCAACATCACTATTCAGTAATACCTCATGCAAATATACTCACATTAATTTCCAATCCTTCAAATTATACATATATGCTATGTTTGTTTAATCATGAATAAGTATTTATTGAACATCTACTGTAAGCATAATGATGCTTTATTTATTTTATTTTTTTTAAGATTTTATTTATTTATGTGACAGAGAGACAGCCAGCGAGAGAGGGAACACAGCAGGGGGAGTGGGAGAGGAAGAAGCAGGCTCACAGCGGAGGAGCCTGATGTGGGACTCGATCCCAGTTCGCCGGGATCACGCCCTGAGCCGAAGGCAGACGCCTTAACGACTGCGCCACCCAGGCGTCCCCATAATGATGCTTTAGACAATGCAACCTAAATTTCTTTCAGATCTCTCTGGGTAGACCAATTATGTCATCAACTTCTCTGGGTGTGTATGTGTGTGCATGCTGGTGGTGAGGTCATTAGCAGCTTGGGTCATAAAGTCATAATGCAATGCAATTAGAAAACTTTAAAAGGATAGCAAAAAACTATATGTCCAGACTCTAACATAATATAAAATCTCTTGAGTTAAAAATCATCTTAAGAAAAGTTACAAAATACCTAGAACTGAATAAAAATGTTTTGTCAAAATGTATGAGGCACAGCTAAAATAGTGTTTAGTAGACAATTTGTAGCTTTAAATATATTTATCAGAAAGCAAGAAGAGCTCAAAAGGAAAACAACTTAAGCTGAACATTTAACCCAAAATTTAGAAAAAGACCAATAGAATAAGCCCAAGGAAGATAAAAAGGAAATATTTAAAATAAGGGCAGAGATAAATGACAAAGATAATTGGAAAACAAAGTTGAAAGGTTATTCTTTGGAAATACTAGTAAGATAAGCCTCTGTTAGAACTGATCAAAATAAAAAGGTACATAAAAAATTTATATTTTTACATATAAATCTATGTGTATATGTAATATATAAAAATAAGCATAGATATAAAAATTCAAAAGCATATTTAAAAAATTACATCACGGGGGCACCTGTGTGGCTCAGTCAGTTAAGCATCCGACTCTCGGCTTTGACTCAGGTCATGATCTAAAGATTGTGAGACTGAGCCCAGTGTGAAGCCTGCTTAAGATCCTCTCTCTCCCTCTCCTTCTGCCCCTCCCCCCACTTGTGTGTGCTCTCTAAGAATAAATAAATAAATAAATAAATAAATAAACCTATAAAATTTGCATCATGAACAGTTTTTTTGTCAGGAATGCAAGGATGGTTCAACATCAGAAAGTCTATCATTGTTAAATTAAAAAAATAAAAAAAATTAGAAATTTTCTGTTACATAAAATACAGTTGAAAAGCATTTTTAGAATTTTTATTTTATTTTCATTCCAGTATAGTTAAAACATTTTTTTAATTAAAGGCAGGGAAAGCTTTTAAATGCAAAATTGATTTATAATTTAAAATAATTTTAGAACTAGGAATAGGGTACTTTCTGAGCTTGATAAAAGCTATATACTAGAAGTAATGACAGAATTTATACTTAGTAACAGATCTATAGATTCTCTCTTTTTAAGATTAAGAACAAGACAAAGATGCCCATTATGACTCCCACTAACCACTGTTTAACATAGCATAAAAATTCTGACTAAAGTTGTAAGAAAAGAAATAGAAGAAATACAAGAATTCGTAAAAGAGAAACAACTCTTTTCTTGTTCACAAATAATATGATAGTCTACCTAGAATAACCACAAGAATTAATATGCCAATTACTGGAATTTATAAGATAATTTCATGAGATTGCCAGATACAACATAAAATCCCAAAATTAATAGTATTTGTCTTCGATGACAAATTAGCTCAATCTTAAAAAATAAAATAGCACTCACAATTGCTAGCAAACTATATGTGTATAGATACATATGTGTGTATATTAATAAGTACATGGGATTTCAAAATAAAGTATCCATTAGGGGCGCCTGAGTGGTTCAGTCGTTAAGCATCTGCCTTCGGCTCAGGGCGTGATCCCGGCGTTCTGGGATCGAGCCCCACATCAGGCTCCTCCGCTGGGAGCCTGCTTCTTCCTCTCCCACTCCCCCTGCTTGTGTTCCCTCTCTCGCTGGCTGTCTCGATCTCTGTCAAATAAAAATAAAAAACTCTTTTAAAAAAAAAATTAAGTATCCATTAAAAGAAAATTAAAAAAAAATCTGTCACGGCGGGAGTCTCTCTTAGACATTAGAATGTAGAGAGGTTAATTCTCCTCCCAAATAATCCTTAAATTCAACAAAATGCTACTCAAACTTCCAGGTGGCTATTTCGAGGAGCTTCATACATCATATTCTAAAATTTGCACTGGAAAATAATAGTTCATGAAAACCTGCCATTTTGAACAAATAGAGCAAAAAAGAAGCCTTGTATATAAAGACATATACAAAGTAAAGTAGTAGAACAGTGTGGTTCTTGCATGAGTATGGACATGATTATGAACAAATAGACCAGCTAAACAACACAGAGAGCTCAGAGACAACGAATCATGGGATAAAAACAGTACTATAAATTAATAAGGAAAATATTAATAATACAGGAAAATATACTTGTGAATTAAGGTTTGGAAGGATTTAAGCAAAATCATACAATTAAAAGACATTAAGAGGAAAGCTTTTTTTATTATGTCAAAGTTAGGAATTCTGTTAAAAGAAGAATGCCATGGATGAATTTGACAGTCCACAGAATTGTAGAAGAAATGGGCCATGCTTGCAACCAAAAAGGGATTATAATATGCAAGAAATGACTAAAAATTAACAAGAAATCACAAGACCTTCAACTTAATGGGGGGGAAAGGATATGAGCAAGGAATTCCCAGAATTGGAAAGCTAAGTGACTAATAAGTATGTGACCTGGACTAGTGCTAACCCATACTTTGCCTTGGTGCAAATTAGCAGAAGTCAGCCCTTTCTGCAGATAGCTCATAGTCACGCCAGGGCGTGAAGGGTATGGCTTGGATCCTAGCTCCCACTCACGTTCTTGACTCGGTACACTTCTGTAAGTACACAGTACACATTCAAACATCATGGCCCTGCCTAGAAAGAGATGCTCAAACTTACTGGCAACGACAGAAAAACAAATCAAAACAGTAAGATATCACTTGCTACCCATCAGATTTGCAAAAATAGAAAGATCATGTTGGCAGAAGCTCGCAGATGTAGAGACCCTTCAACATTACTGACTGGAGGTTGGCCTGGAACTGTCATGATGGCGGTACTTAATCAAATTAAAGGTCATTATACTCCATTATCCAGGGTGAGCAGGGTGTCCCTAGGACAGATAGGCTCACAAAAGGACTTGCGTGAGGATGTTCATTGCGGTGTTGTTTACAATAGTGGAGAATTAGAGGCAGTCTAGGTGTCTATTACTGAAACCACAAAAGTCAAACGTGCCGAATACAAACCGGAAAACAGTATTCAGCCATTAAAAACAAAGGAGGTGTACTCGTAGCAATATGAATAGATTTTTTTAATGTTAAAATTTTTAAAAAGTTGTGCTGAAGCAAGTAAGAAATAAACCAAGACGATTCATATTTCTTTATGTTAATTAACACACATTTTACAAAGGTCACAAATTGCAAATATTAATTAACACTTTAATTAAATACAAAAAGGAAGGTCACATAAAACATAACACGACAGTCGCCTAATGGTGAGGGAAGGGTGCTTGGAGCAGAGATGGCAGGGAAGGTATTGAGAGTTAAGTCAATAAAACAACAGGAAGTCTGAGAAGTATATTTAATTTAATCCTCTGCACCTGGGGTCAAAAAACCCCTCCCAAACACAACAAGCAATAGAAAAAAAATATGTGCATAAAATGATGACAGGTAAACGAAGGTAATAAATACGAGGTTTAAATTATGATTAAATTATGGGCATGGGGGTAGGTGTTGTAGACCAGGTAGAAGGCTTCACTGAGCAGGTGTCATTTAGCTGATATCTGAAGGCTGAGAGGGACCTGCGTGAGAAGTGGGGAACACGCGGCAAATAAGACAATGATGTGGGAAGGTGCCCCTTGGAGAAGCTGTGATAAGAACAGAGTGGGGGAGGGAAGGCAGGGCCAGATCCTCCATGGGTCGTTGGAGTTTAGGTTCTTGTGTGAATACGAGGGGGAGCCATGGATTGACTTAAAAGCGGAAAGTCTCAGGGTGTGATTAGTGTACCATGTTTCTGTGTGGAGAGCGGACTGGAGAAGCACAGGGAGGAGAGATTTGTCGGGGAGATGGCACTCTAGTTACCTGTCTACATCTTATTCACAAAAAAAATAGAATTATAGGTTTCTCCTGCTCTCCAAAAGTAGAGATGAAAACTTTCATAACCCCGCATGGCATACACCAAGAAGCAAGTACCATTAATTTATATGGAAAGAATTTTTTTTAATAAAACAGTTGACAATTTTGTTTTCATATTGCACACTACAAATGAAAATTGCTTTTTTTTTTTTCCCATCCCACTACTCCCCTGCCAAAATTATTCTTTCTTTGGTCAAAGGTGGGGGGGGGTGCAAGTCTTCCCTGTCCTCCTGTGAGAAAACACCCAGAGTCATGGCACCATGATCTCCTGGTGAAGAACAAATAATATAAAATGCATATAAAGAGGTTCCCGACCGTCCTTATCTGGCCGAGTCATTCCTGGCCGACTGGGCACCCTCATGGCACAGGCAGGGGGTCTCATCACTGGGGGTGTAAGGGTCATTGGCATGTGACCCCCCACAGGTGGCCTCATTCCAGGAGCAGGTCCCACTGGCTTCATGTCAGGAGAAGGAGGGCCTATCATCATGGGAGGGCCCCCCCATATTGGGTGCTGCCATCCTACCAGGGCGAGGAGGCCCCGGAGGGACTGGGGGGAGGTGGGACCGTTGCCCCGCGGAGGAGGAACAGAGAATGGAGTAGGAGGGATCTTTTCTTGTTGAAATGCACTGGTTGTTTTGTCCCTCAGGCTCTGAGCCTGCTCTTGCAGCCATTTCTGATTGTGGTCTTTCACCTTCTTTGTGTGTCTTACGGCTGCAGTGTGCCTTCCTCCGGGCTGCAGAGCCATGGGTGCCGCGTGGGTCACAGCAGTCACAGCAAAGCTCAGACACGGGGCTCTGCAGGTGGTGCGCCACTCTGGTCCCCGCCTCCAGGAAATGACGCACCTGTGGGGAAAAAATTTTGTGTTTTTCCCAGACCGCCAAAATAGCCTCTCCTAAGCTTCTCTGATACCTTAAGACACATTTTACTAACAGACGCACAAAATAAATCGAGATAAGCCCAGAGGCGCACACAGTTCACAGCTATGGTGGCTGGATGCTCAGATGCTGAGTGTCCTTGGGGGAAGGAGCTTGGCGGGGCTGCCCAGGCTCGCGCTGCCTCTGTCATGGCTCAGTACAAAATAAATGCCGAACGCTACTTTCCCTTTTTGCCTTATTCCCGAATGGGGAAAATCCTTTTCCTATTTCTTTTAGTTAATACAAACTGGTACTAAAGTAGTTCTTTCTAATAGCAAAGCAGTGTAACTCAAACTTTCGAAAAGCGGAGGCTACCCATATTCAGTTACTCTAGAAAAAATGCAGTCTTTCTATTGTTCCAATCCCTTAAGGGTTGACTTGATTTGATGCCAGTAAGGAATACCTGAAAACTGTCTAACTGTCCCCATTGCTGCCCCTGAATTTCTGGATCTCAGTCTATAAAATCATTTAAGCTGAAGCCGTGTGTGAATCCGTGGTGATAAGGTAGGTTGCAGTATTAAGATCTGAGTCCTATGCAGAGGTTGGACTGTGACTATTAGCGTCTCTTCCAATGTTCAGTGGCATTCATTCCATGAGAAAAGCAGAAATCTATTTAACCAACTAAAATGTGAGAAAATATTGTGAAGGCCTAGCACAGTGAAAACATTAATATTACCATTAATAGAGTTGGAATGGATAGAATCAGGTCTCAAACACTCTTGAAGGCGCTGAGCTTGAATTATTTTCTTAAAAATAACTTTAGAGAAGTGTGTAATCACTGTTGAAATTAAAGGAGGAAAAAAAATAAATATCACCCCAAATTCCACCACCTGGAAATAACACTTCTAATCCTCTGGTGTAAATTCTTCCAAGCATTTTATCAACATGTATCTGTTATCTAACAAAAATTTTATCATAATTTTCATACTGTTTTTGAAAATTCTATTTCATTGAACAATGTATTATAAATATCTCTTCTATATTATTAAATAGTATTCTATAACGTAACCCTTAATGCTGGAGAGTATCTCACCCTTTAGCCAATCCCTGAACATTTTGTGGATAGTTTTGAAAGTGGGATGAGGGGGATATGGTATGGGTAAGACTTTATATAAAAAAATTTATGGCATATGCTGTAAAATTGCATGGACAAGAATGTTGGAAGGATCTTTTTCACTGGACAGAATCCAAAGCCTTGGCAAGTAAGAACTAACTTTGTTACTTTGTATCAAAGAAGGTGTAAGCACTTTACAGGTATAAATTCCCTTATTCCTTAGAGCAACCCTCTTAAATATTAACTGCTCATGGCATACATGAGGCACGAGGTTTTAGTCACTTGCTCAAGGGCACACAAGTGATGGATCTAGGGATGGAACGTAGGGGTCAGGCTCCAGGCCCCCCCTCTTCGCTTCTGTGCTATCCTAGTCCGACATGGTATCGGAAGGGGTAAAGGCCAGAACTTAGCAGGCTCACCTGTGGCTAGACCAAAGGTTAGGCTGACTGAGCTTACTGAATTTACTTCTGTAGGGCTCAGTGAAGAGTGGATTGTGAATGACAAATATCCCATCATGTTCCAGGAACCCATACTCCCATACCACATTTGCACAGAGGCAAATGGATTCCCCCTTAGTATTGGATTATTTCTGCTTTTTGTTCCCCCCCCTTACTTGATTCTCCCTAAAATAAAATGGATGACTTTACCTGGTGAATTAGTAATTGGTAACAATCCAATGGGCCATGGTCAGCAGAAAGTGGGGTCACTGTCTTGCAGAAACGAAGTGCCAGGACCTGCCCTGCCCCTACTCTCTCCCTTCTTCTTGGATAATTGTGAGCAAGCAAGCTAAACCACCATTGGTCAGTTCATTCTTCACCATTCTTTACCATGAATTCTTTGGGCCCAACTGATTACATTTAGTCTCAGTTGGTTAAGTCCTGAAGACAGGAGGAGAGAGTCATTGAAACCCCAAACCTCCAGCCATTCTAGTTGGCTGATTTTTTTCATTGTGGGTCTAACTAGGGGATTCTTTGGGATCACAAAATCCTTTGACAATAAAGGAAAGCTTTCCCCACTTATTTATACTTTTTTTGTTGTTTCCAATTACAAGAGGCTCACAGATTCCCCGAAGCCCCTCCACTAACCACTGAAGAGTCCATGGGTCAGGATTAGAAATTCTGGATTAAAAATGCCTTAACAAGCCCTATATACCTTGATTTTTTTCTTTCTCTTTTTTTTTAAACCCTCTAACGCACTCGAAACTTGTTTATTATTCTCAAAGACTCAGCTCCAGTTCTAGGAGTTTGTAAGTAAACATCAACTCTCTTAATCCTAGCCGTAACCCTCCTGCTGGACACGGGGACGCTTGGTAGAACACATTAAATGTGGGTTTTTCCGTTCACAGAAGATGGTTGGAGGGAATTTCTAAGACTAGGGATGGCTGCTGGAAAAAATAAACGAGTTTAGCAGTTTTGAGTACCAAGAAGGTGACGAAGTGAAGGAGGAAACTAAGAAAGATTGGCAGGATAAGAATGGAGCTGGCCTCTGGGGCATGAAGAAGCCTTTCCTTATAGTGTTGAAAATGTGCGAAGCGCCTTGTGAAAAATACCAGGGATGGACAAACTACCCAAAGATCAGGAGGACCAACTGGAATCCTGCTCAGGCCTAAACAAAGGCCTTTTGAGGTTCTGTATAGATCAGTGAGTTCTTTCTACATCCTTGCTTCTCCTTCCCAATTCATTTGATGTCTATTCTTTCCAGGTAAGGGGAATTCCCAAACTCTTTTTTTTTTCTTTTTTTCTCTAGAGATTCTCATTTTGTAGGCTGAAGATTGGGTGGAAATCATGCTTCACTCTTGAGAAAATCACTGGATATATGCCCAGAATGAACTCCAGAAGAATCACGTTGCGTGTACAAATATGATATTTCTTGAAAAGCATTTTATATCACATGAGTTTAGCATTCACATAAACCCATGAATGTGGGATGTACATTCATACACATCCTGATTAGTGGTAATATATACTTATCTCGTTGTAGAGATTTTAACAAGTGGCATGTAGAATAAAGCATTCCATGATACTTAAGGTACCTCCGTGATCCTTACCCATGAAGGAAGAGGAGGCATGCGCAAGGGCCTCATCCCAGGACACTGATTCCTAATCACTCTGCCGTACCATCTGGGTAAACACAGATCCCTTCATCTAGAGATCAATTTTTTTAAAAGATTTTATTTATTTATTTGACAGAGAGAGAGAGAGAGAGACAGCCAGCGAGAGAGGGAACACAAGCAGGGGAAGTGGGAGAGGAAGAAGCAGGCTCCCAGCAGAGGAGCCTGATGTGGGGCTCGATCCCAGAACGCCGGGATCACGCCCTGAGCCGAAGGCAGACGTCTAACGACTGCGCCACCCAGGTGCCCCTCATCTAGAGATCAATTAATTGATTGATTCTAGGATTCCAAGAATGACCCGAAAACTATGACCCATCAAGTTTCAGGCACTTTTTTTAGTCGGAGGCCAGCTGCACCTGACTTGGCAGCCTGCCCGTTGGGTTTCCCCCAAGGATTATTTTAAGCACGTGACTCATTCCATGGATGCCTTTAGCGCCAATAACCCGGTACTAAGGACAAGGACTAGAGCTGTGGCTCTCTAAGTTGCCTCAACTAGAAGTAAGCAGGGAGAATCTTAATTGGCCAAGGTTTAATTGGAGACAAATTATAGACAAGACAAACAAAACACCTAATTCAATCTCAATCAGCTTGAGTCTGTGTCACTCAAGTCCCCAGAGGACTTCACAGAGACCAAGTAGCTGACTGAGCTGGACCGCCGCAGGCCTAGCGCTAAGGTATTCGATCTGCACTCTGTCCTGTCGTGTGCGCTCCCTGCAAAGGCCAGTGTGGTGAGAAGGGGCTTTAAGGAACTTGTGTCTGTTCCTGATTAGGCCTGGACTTGCAGTATGATTTTGTATTTCTCCCTTCTGCCTGTCATTCTCCCTGATTTATAAAGGTTCAGGCCCCTCCACTGAGAGAAGACAATGCTGTAAGGTATGTGCTGGAATAGCTAGCTTGTACAAGCTTACCCTGGATGCCCCTGGTTATCACTATCTTGGGAGTAGAGATCCCATCCACCCTCTATATTCCCAGCAAGCAGATAGTGCAGAAGAATGTGTGGCTCAGTGTTCAAGGTCAGGGGCTCTAGGGTGGCCAACCCAGAGTGTTTCCTTTGTAACAAAGATGTCTGGATGGCAGGCCTTGATCTCCTTAAACACTGGCCACACAAGGAGGGGAAGGGCTACAGAGAGTGGCTAGGCTAAGTTACTATACTATAAAAGCTTGTTGCACAGAGGTCCCAGCAATAAATGTTTTGTCCAGTGGCCTGCTCCTGGACTCCCTGTAGGTAAGTTCTTCCAAGAAACCTAGGTCTTGATCGCTGTCTCCAGGTCTTTTCTTGGGCCTCACTGGACCATCACCAATCCTTGGATTAGAGTTTTCTGGGATGCGGCTGCACAATGAAATCTTTAAAATACTGTGAACTTCACAGAAAGGAATGCTGGAAAGAACATGGAACCCCAAGGCAGGGAACTTGGACCTGGTAAACAGGCTGTCTGGGCTCTCCTTAGCTGTAGAGCCTTGGGAAGGTCCTATAACACGCAGCCTAGACCTCAGCTGAAAATGAGGCCCTTAGAAGAAATGTTCACGAGCTCTCTTGAAATACTGAAATGGTTATTTGGGCACAAGCTGAGCTTAACTGTTACTGCTCAGAAAAGAGCCTTATAAAAATTTTAGAAAATGTAGCTCATCTTCCCAGTTAGTTGGGGATCCAAGTTCTGCTCTATTCTTCCAAAAGGCAATTTTTGAAAGTTACTTAAGTGAGAGTTCTTTTTCTTTAAAGATATATTTTTAAATTTATTTATTTGAGAGGGAGAGAGACAAGCCAGGGGACAGGGCAAAGGGAGAGGGAGAAGCAGGCTCCCTGCTGAGCAGGGATCCCAACACGGGGCTTGATTCCAGGAGTCCAGGATCATGACCTGAGCCAAAGGCAGATGCTTAACTGACTAAGCCAACAAGGCACCCCCCTTTTAAAAAATATTTTATCTATTTATTTGAGAGAGAGAGAAAGAGCATGAGCAGGGGGAGGGGCAGAGGGAGAAGGAGAGAATCTCAAGCAGACTCTGCTGATCTCACAACCCTGAGATCATGACCTGAGCTGAAATCAAGAGTCAGACACAAAACCGACTGAGCCACCCAGGCGCCCCAAGAATTCTGTATTTTAGCTGAGTTGGGGCTGTGACTCTTCTCTACCGTATTTAGAAAGGTGCCTAAGAACTCATGGTACACACCCAATACATTTTATTTTTAATATATGAGTAAATGAATAAATGAGGGCTTCTTAATCCACGTGGAGGGAATGAATGACTTCTTTACAATGTGGAACATACTACAATAAGGTGAAATAGGTTATAATAAAAGCTTGGATTCAAAGTGAAATATTGTGAAATGAACGCACTCGATTTGCCATCAGAGAGCTTAAGTGTGAGGCCTGAATGGTCTTTGACGAGGCATGTGGATTTTCTAAGCCTCTGTTTTCTCATTTGCAAATGGAGACAAATAATAACATCCATCTTATTTGCCCCACAGGATTCTGGTAAGAGTCAAATACTATCTAAAATGCTTTGTAAACAACAGTGTTATCAAAACACTTGACGTCATAATACCAGAACAGTACGATTAATCATGATAACGGGTTAAATACTTTATGTTTCCTTCAATATTAGCTATGAAGTTTTTCATTAGTAAGCTTTAGCTTTAACTTGTAAATTAAGAAAAAAAGTTTCCTACAGAAATTTATCTATTGTTTTCAAATACAATATAAATGAATAACATATATGTGTAATGTATATTATGATGACATCAATATCTGAGCATACTGAATTTCCTAGAGGCTTCTTTGGGGGCTTTAAAATACATATCCTTAGTTTCTTATCTGTGACTGCCAAATCTCCAAATCTCCAAAAACCAACTTTTTTTGTTTTTATTTATTTATCCCAGTTAGTGAGACTACCCATTTCATTGCAGAAATATCAGAGTGTGAGTTCTCGTGTGGTCCAGTCCAGCAGGAGATATTATGAAATATATGGGCTATGTAAGGTATTACCTTTCTAAAAACTGAAAAACTAAATTTCATAGCACTAAGTTTTGTGATAAGAGATCATGGGCCTCTGCCATCAGAAGAAGTAAAAGAAAGCACAACCACAAGAGCAGCTCAGGCACGTTGGAGACGAATTCTCGCCTTAGAAATGTATCCGAACTTAGCGGCTACAGTCAGGGCTGGTCCGCTGGGAGGCGCGATTCTTAGCCTGATAGTATTTGAACTGCCCACTGAAATTGTCCCTGATAGTCAGCATCACATTCCTTTGAAAATCCTCGATGAGGGCAAATCTCCATGCTTGTTATGGATTACATTCTTGAAAGCAGCCCAAATCATCAAAAAGCAAATCTGGGGAAAATGGTGGGCATTCAAGCTGGGCCATTTGTTGTTGTTGTTGTTCTTGTTATAAAAAATAAATCTGGATATAAGCATATTGACAAGATGGGAAACTGATAAAATGGGCTGTAATTAAGTCTTTCCACAGCTCACAGGATCTCTCAGATGGTTTATAATTATTATTTTATAGGACTCAGTGACTATTAGATCTTCTCGATAAATTCCTCATTAAGCAATAGGATCACGGAAAAACAAACAAAACATTGTTACCTGGATATGGTAACTTTTGTATTCTAGAATAGCAGAATCTACGGAGAAGACTTTATTTTTTTTTCTGAAAATTTGCTTCCAGACATGACTTAGTAACTAGTACTAAACTTGCTTTCTTGCTGTCAACAACTAGAAAACTAGAAAAAAATGCAACAACTCTTTCCAGACTTTGGACCACGGATAGTGCAGGACTAGGATCCTTGAAAAAAGGAAAACAAAGGAGGTGGGCCTCACTATCATTCTGAATTTCCGCCTGGAGGTACTTTCTGTATCCCAGCACAGGGTGGGAACACCTAAGCAGGGCATGGAGTTCTCCCTAAATTGAGGAGTCAGATTTGAGTACATGGTGGCTGAGACAGCTGAAGTTTGTTGGTTAGAGTACCATATGCACAGAAACAAGTCTAGAAATCTGCATGGGTCTCCCTAAGCCTTTAATTGAATATCGATCTATGCACAATTAGGATGAAATTCCACAAGTCCAGGTGAAGAACAACTTCTGGATCCAGAACTGGCCTTCTAAGAAGGCCCTCATTTGAATAAACTTTTCTACAACTTAAAAAAAATAAAAATCACTAATACCATTTTACATTTTTATTATTATCTCATGAAATAAATGGAAAATAGAAAGATCAAAGCCAGTAACTTACCTAAGTCAAAGATATATACATTATTAGACTGCTGAAGTGACCAATTTTTAATGTCATTCAGACAAGTATTATTATTATTTTACATTTATTTATTTTTTAGTAATCTCTACACCCAACGTGGGGCTTGTACCCACTACTCCAAGATCAAGAGTTGCAAGCCCTTCCAACTGAGCCAGCCAGGTGCCCCTGGTCAGATAATTATTGTGATCAACTAGTATATTGCCTTTATTTGGGAAGAGAAAAAATGAAATTAACAAGTACCATCAAAACTTTGTGATTTCATTTATATGTAGAATTTAAGAAACAAAACAAATAAACAAAGGGAAAAAGAGAGAAACAGAGAGATTGAGAAACTAAGAAACAGACTCTGAAGTGTAGGGAACAAACTGATGATCCCCAGAGGGGCGGTGGGTGAGGGATGGGTGAAATAGAGGATGGGGATTAAGGAGGGCACTTGCTGATATGAGCGCTGTGTGTTGTTATATGTAAATGTGAACCATGAGAGACTATGGACTATGAGAAACAAACTGAGGACTTCAGAGGGGAGGGGGGTGGGGGAATGGGATAGGCCGGTGATGGGTAGTAAGGAGGGCACGTATTTCATGGTGCACTGGGTGTTATACGCAACTAATGAATCATGGAGCTTTACATCAAAAACCAGGGATGTACTGTATGGTGACTAACATAATATAATAAAAAATATTATTATTAAAAAATATATGTAAATGTTGAATCATTATACTGTACAACTGAAACTAATATTGTACTGCGTGTTAACTAACTGGAATTTAAATAAAAACTTTAAAAGGAACTATTTAAACGAAGAGGCATAATTATGGATTTTGAGATATGTTTTTTACTTTCTGGGAACAAAACTTCATATATCATGTAAGTCCCTGTTGGATTTTGGTAGCTTCAAACTCACTGTATGTTTTCTGTTAAAGTAAAATCAGGAAATACTTTAACTAGGTAATGAAAAGCTGAATCAAAACCGTATTTGTCAGAAAGTCTGTCTTCTCAACTGGAAACAATAAATTGCCTTTTCTTAGGAATGATGTCCCAGTAGAACTCCTTTTGGAATGTAACGCGACCGAGCTCCCTGGCAATCATTGGAGGCAATCAACACACCTCCACCAGGAGGAATAGCTACGGGAGCGGAGCGAGGGGAGGGGGGAAAGCCTGGAGATCGAGGGAGACAGGGAGACGGTTCAGGGAAAGGCATTGTTTAAACTTGTTCTGGGAGGGCACAGCTGATCAGTTAGATTACCTTTCCAAACACAACAAAAGCTCTTCAGGGTAGAACTGCAGTCCCTGGGTAAAGCTTCCTATTTAAAAGCAGAGATTGCCTGTGGCATTGGGGCACACCCAAGTCCTCTGACAACTGGTTTCAAGGCTTGAGGAGGTAACAAAAAATGGGACTGAGGCAATGGGATTTCATCAAAACCTAGCAGAGGTAGAAGGAGTCGTAGAGAGAAGAAGGTGGGGGTGGGAGAGGGAAAGGGGGAGGAAAGATATCAACTAGGAAGGAGGGATGGGTTGAGAAAAAAATCTGGCCAACTTGAACCAAAGTAGTCCAGAGAAACCACACTTCAGTTCCAATCCCTTTTGCAGGGTCACCGACCTCCCAGGCTTCTATTTTCTCCAATTTCCTCACTATTTTTCTTTGGATAGCAATGGAAGAGTGCGCACGAGATTTTTACAGGGATGATGTCCCCCAAAATAATAGTTTCATCGTCAGCCCGATCTAAGTGGTAATCTCAAATCTGATCCTTTATCAGTGAAATGAATAGCTTAGCCCAGCAGAGTTCCTCACTTGAAAATTGGAAAAATGATGGGTACCACCCAGGCTGGTTTTGATTAAATTCCATGCACACGGCAGACACTCAATAAATATTAGTGAACTCACTGAAACCCTAAGCCAATGGACTGGCTGAACAGGTTTGAATTGTTTTTACTAGCTATGTGACCATGGACAAGCTAGACCACTGGCTTAGACCTCAGTTTCCACAGCTAGAAAATGGGAAAGTTATAAACGGTACATTGCTTACCTTGTGTGTTTGTCTGGGGGGTTAAATGGAAAGGAAAAAAAAAATTATATTCTTGGACCTGACACGATACAAGTTTGTTAAATGTTAGCACTTACTAGCACCTTTTCTCCATAAATGGCTCCTGATGGAGTATTCTCACTAGGGACTCAGGGCCTACCCTTTGAACAGTGTAATAAATAGGGTCACCCAAGTAGCATGTTGCCTCACTATATGACATCAAATGACATGTAAACGGTGATAACGAACTGAGGACAGAAGGTGAGTCAGAAATGCTCACGTTTCATTGTACTTACTGCTTGAAAGCAGACGGAACTGAAAATCAGAAGGAAACTACACTTTGTCTGGCTGTTCCGGCATCAAGACAAGTGCCTTTCGTTTTAAACGGTCTCCAAGTCCCTCATTTATTTAGGAATCAAACACAAATGCCAGAATTACTTCTTTATGAAGTACCTGAGCAGTTGTGAAAGGAGCAGGATTTCTCGAGATATGGAAACTCAAAGAGACGATAGCTGCAGTGTTAGCAAAACCGAAACCATTCGTCATCATTTTCTGATTAAAAATGATAATAATTTAAAATATGTACAAAAGAGACCTTTAACTGACTATTACTCATGCGGAAAGGGTGACGGAGGTAGGATGGGATTTTTGTACGGAGAGAACACAGCCGGGAGCTTCATCTTTCACTGAAGAGCTCCTGAGCCCTGGCTGGGGTGGGACACGCTGGGGGGGCAGAGAGAAATGAGATGCCGCCCAGAAGCCCTCCCCTTTCAGAATACACAGAATATAATAGCATATAATGGAGAAAATGATTTTAAACCATAGGAAGAAAAGTGCTACATACATACCAAGTATTAACAGGCTGAATACATTTTTCCACTAGAACTTAATTTTAATAACCTATAAAATAGAGGCTCAGAACGCTTCGCTGGCTTAGTTGGTTAAGCGTCTGCCTTTGGCTCAGGTCATGATCTCAGGGTCCTGAGATCAAGTCTCGCATCAGGGTCCTTGCTCAGTGGGGAACCTGCGTCTCCCTCTGCCTGCTGCTCCCCCTGCTTGTGTGCACACTCTCTCTCTCTGTCAAATAGTAAATAAATCTTAATAAAATAAAATAGAATAGAATAGAACAAAATGAAACGGAGGTTCAAAGCCTCAAAGCTAAGTGATGAATGTCCACTGTTCTCTGCTATGGGCCAGACACTAGCAGGAGAGAAAGGCTTGCATATGATTACCTGTAAACTAACTATAATGCTCATTGCTCAGCATTTGACCATGACCCTGAGAGCTTGTTAGGAACAGAGAATCTCAGATCCACTCCAGACCTGTGAACCTGGTTCTGCCTTTTAACAAGATCCCTGGGGAGTCGTGTTCACATTGTGTTCCAGAAGCACTGCTATGGCGGGTGTCCTAGCAAGGGCTCTGGGAACTCACAGGAAGGAACTGCTATCTTCAAAAAGGCAATGGCTGGAAAGCTGCATCAAAGCCTGAAGGCAGCATACGATCAAAGACGTCGTTGTCCACATCGGCTTACGTCTTCCCAGAGGTAGACATTGCCCTTGCTGAGGCTTAGGAACATGTATTACTAAGAAGTACAGAACTGGGGACTCCTGGGTGGCTCAGTGGGTTAAGCGTCTGCCTTCGGCTCAAGTCATGATCCCAGGGTCCTGGGATTGAGTCCCGCATCAGGCTCCTTACTCAGCGGGGAGCCTGCTTCTCCCCCTGCCTGCCTCTCCCCCTGCTTGTGCTCTCTCTCTCTCTCCGAAAAATAAATAAATAAAATCTTTTAAAAAATTTAAGAAATACAGAATTGGCAAGTATATTAACTAGTACAATACCACACATTTGGTGAAAAAATGACAATTAGACATATTTTTGAGTTCATATATGCACGTACTTACTGGCATAGGCTGGTGTGTTAGGTCTTTAATAACATCTTCGTTGCTCATTTTTGTTCAGTGAAATGATTATTGGTGACCATTTGCATCATTTAGACTTTTAAGTCTCTTCTTGATGTCCAGGCTTACTTGGCTCTGCGTTGACCTGATACTCAGAGGGTGCACGTGATTTAAATGGTGATATGCCTTGAGAAGGATTAGCGCACAGTTTTCTTCTGTTTGGAGGAATTGGCCAGTTACATGATTTAACAGAACCAGGCCTCCGAAGACATATGGATCGTGCTGCAGGCCAGACACAGACCCAGGCTGTGACTTGTAAAACAGCTCACTGGTGTCGAGTCCAGCCCCACTCACCCTCAAATCGAGCTCATTGCGGTGTGATCTGTAACGCGAGACACATACCTTCAAGTGGAATATTCTAGCAGATAGCAGTGCTCACCTAATGACAACAATTCTTGCCTTTCTTTATGCAGAAGACAAAAATGGCGTCCCACTCTTCCGTGTACCATGCGGAAAGTTCTAAGGATGGGCTGAGGGAAGCTGTCAGCAGAGACAACAGTGACCCTTCTTCTGGCAACTGCACTTAAGCTGTAGGCTAGAGCGCTCAAAGCCCAACTTAATAGAATGATAATAATGAATAGGTTTCCAGCTCTTTCTGGAAGCCGGGCCATGTTCTAAGTTTTACGTGCGTTAGCTTATTTAATCCTTACACTGAAGCTCTGAAATACATACTATTATTGTAGTACGCTGAGGCAACTGAGATCCAGAAAGGCTTAGAAATTTCGCCAAGATGACTCAGAACTGAAATTTGAATTTACATTCTCAGTTTGATTGAACAGAGTATCAAGTAAAAAGAAAAAAATATTGTTTGAAAACATTCAGCTGAAAGCATGATCTCACACAACACATACACTCTACTGCCATATCTTGCCCTGTCAGATCAGGCATAGCAGCATATTGATTGAAACTTGTTGAAAATACTGGGAGATGGCTTTAAACGCATCACAGTATGAAGTGGTACTGAGTCTCTCTTTAGTGCATGGAGGCAAATAAGCAATAATCTATAGGTAATTGTGGAACTAGACTGAGTTGACTCATAACGAAACCTGTTGATGTCAGATAGGACAGCTTTCTTCTTTGCCCACGGCTTAGAATAATACAAACAGCTACATCGATGGTAAATAAACTATCTTCCAGGCACTTTCCAGTGTTTGAGATGTATTATCTTATTGAATTACCACCATCACAATCCTATGAGTAGGTATTATTCCTCTTTTCCAGACCAGAAAGATCCGGTGGTAGAGAGCTTAAGTAATTTCAGCAGGATGCCATGGCCAACAGTAAGTGGCAAAGTTAGATATTGAACCTGACAGTCTAATTCCAGAACTTGTATTTTTAGCAACTTTAGGCAGGCACATCTGAGAAATGAATCAAAGCACCAGGTTTGGGCACCATGGTGGGGGGGAGTTTGGTTCACAAGGATACTCTCAAAGTCTACAAAGAGTGCTAAGCAGAAAAAGTGCCGTCTTAGAAAAAAACTTCTCACTGATGACTGAGCTGAGACGGAACTGCCTCTGTGACCATGTTCTAGGTAGTTTTCTCCAAAGCGTGGCCCCTTGAACTATCCAGTTGTATTGGGACTTTAGATCTGTATGTTGATGTGGCCATCCTTGGCTCCCCCATTAAGTTCTCATCACTGCTTGCCCTTGCTAATGTTGGACTGGCAGCGTCTGAGCAATTCATGGGGTGGGCTGTGGCATTTCTCCTGAAAGGGCCTTGCTGCTGGGAAGGTTCAGTGGCCTTGCTCAGCATGTCCCTGCCCTAAGGTACACCACTGTGCAAATTACCAACATTGATGGAATCCCAGGGCACATGAAAAACCAGTCATATGCAACATAATGCCATCTTACACAATTCATTTAAGGATTGAAGGAGTTAAAACAGTCTTTTCCAGGCATTGCTTTTGACTCCCTTTCTAGCATGGCACCCCGTCCCCTGTATCACCAATATTTCAACCCTCATCTTTAGTGCACTCCCCTAGCGAGATGGACTCAGCTCGAGTACTTCCTTTCAAGTTCCCTCGGTCATTTATGAAGTGGGACAACTTCCTCCCTGAGCCGCAGATACATCCCTTTGCTCCATACACCAAGCTGCTCTGCTCCGAGATCTGTCAGATCTTTCATGAACAGAGCCATACTGACTGAGGCATGCTGGCATTCAGACGGGAGAAGGCAATCAGCCGAAACTCAGCTGCCCCGAGGGGACTGGACAAGGTAAATATTGACTCTGTAGGAAGCAGGTTCTAGGGAAGCTCACCATCCAGCTTCGGGTCTGGTTTTACTATCCCGTCCACGGATCTGTTGGAAGAAGATGGGCCGGATGGAGCAACTTTGAGACATTTTATTGTTCTCAGCCCTAGATGCAATTTTGGCCAATTATGCAGGGAGGTGTCAGTTTGAGATGACAATGGGAATGGGAGAAACAGAGAATCAGGTTTCAACAGGGAGGGGGGATATGGGGGGGGCGGCTTCCCACAGGGTCAGAGAAGCAGATAACGGACAAAAGATCAGCCACATAATAATATGGTTACAGAGAAAGGCTGCTTCTCGTCAGGCCTGGATTAATCCCCAAGCTTAATGAAGGACAGAAGAAACAGATCTATCCCGCCCTTTGGGAGAAGAGGAGCAAGCTCTCTTTGACCCAAAGTCTAGGTGAGGCTGAGTCTACCTCCGGAGCAAAACAGGAAGGAAACCAGGACTGGACCGTCCCCGCATTCACACCGTCCCTCTAAAGAAAGCCTCTGAGCAGCCTGCCTTCTCTTCCATATACACAACTTCAGGGTCACACAGTCCCACTTTGAAACCAAGCCAAAGATGTCTGAGTCCAGCTTCATAAATCTTCCAGCACTCTCTTCTCATTTCTTTGTCCTTAGTTCAAAGCGTTCCAGGGGAACTATTCCCTGCACTCTAGATTTGGGTCTATTTATTTTATTTTGTCTTTTCTTTTTTTTTTTTCCAAAACATATGCCATCTGGGAAAGGCTTGGACTTCTTCTCCAGGACCTCTCTGTTTCTTCAGAGTTGGCTTTTTTCTCCCCAAGCTGCTCCGCTTACATCCGACTTGCACTGCTGTCTTCCTGGGGGGAGGAGGGGGTGGTCAGCACATCACTCTAACTCTCTTCTGTGACAATTCCTCCTTAGACCTCCAGGCTGGGACAGCATTGAAACCAGTATTTCCCAAGAAGAAGAACTTACCTTTATTCATAAAACTGCTGTGTTCCCTATTTCTGGTCATCGCTTACTCCATCTGCCTTTCTTTTCTCCTTTCTGTATTGAATATCAAATTAAAATCATACTGAATGTATCTGAATAGAACTTCCTTGATTAGGTCCCCTATTTTTCATCCCTCCTGCTTTTGTGTAGCCCCAATTACCTGTTGCTTAAATAGGCGCAAAGTCATCCAATGAATGTCCTGCACCTTCCCCATTTACTACTCTTCCTCCCAATTAATCTTTCATAGAACTGCCAGGTTAATATTATTGGAACAAATCACTGATCATATTATTTCCTGCTTAGATAGTCAATGCCATTATTCGCCGATGTTTCTTAAATGACTGCGGGTTCCTGCATACTCGTGATCTGCCTAGCAACCTACAGTGGAAACAGATGTCATCCTGGGAGTCTACACTAGTATCGTTTCAGGGACTGAGGCTCTCATTTTCTTATAGATAGGTCCCCCATTGATATTCGCCATCACCACTACATAGCATAGCAACCTCTGCACGGCAGAGAGAATATTCAGTTTTTAAGTGGAGGCCAACATTCCCATCCTCAGCTACCTCCGTGGTCTGGATAATCTGGCTCCTGGAATCAAAACACTGCTTCTTACCCAGTGCTCAAGCAGGCCCAGAAGTTCTTCTTTTTAGGTGATGGTTTTCCAAGACATGTGTGGGCTGGAACAGTAACACCGGATCAACGTGAGAAATTAGCCTTGGATTGTCTATGCAGAAACATCGCAAGCTGTTTTACCAGGATGGCAATTTTAATAAGAGATCCAGAATGTTCTGGGCATCCTCCTGCCTCCCTACCCCTCCAGGAAGTGCTGCCAACGTGGGTGTTTACCAGCCCTGATAGACCGTTCCCATACCATCAGGCAATCAATCATGAAAAGGAACCAAGAAACTCTTTTCTCTAGCCTACTCAGACCTTTTTAACCCCTAATCATATCAATGATGTGGAAATTGATAAGCTGCAGGAAATGCATTCGCAAAGCGGGAAGGGATGGGGGGAGACACAGAGAGAGAAGATCTTACGATCTGTACTGTTTTATATAGGTAGTTAAGACAGCCTTAAATCTGGGCAACTTGACAGCTTAGGTTGAGCTCTTTACCTTGCCAACTAAAATGTTCTGCAATTCTTCTTAAGTTGTTGACAGGTTGTTAAAGCAGGGCAACGTGCCCTCATCTAACCTGCCTCGGCGTGAGTCTTTTGCTCATGGCCCTGAGTCCCTGGCCTTGCTAGGGGAAGGTGTGGCTTTGGGAGAGTGTACCAAGTTCATAGTCTCGGAGCCATAGGATAAAAGACATCAAAGGGGTTGTGCTCCTATGCACAGACAGAATTGGCAGGGCCTGGCACTGGTAGGTGGGAGGTATGCCCAGGCTGCAAAAGAAGGATTTGAGAGAGAGGCAGGTCAGAGGCTATATTTGGGCACATTTACATACATTTGTACCGTGAAGGCCAACCTAGGCCGAGGGCCATCCAACTCCAGCAGGCTTTGCTGCGGTCCAGTCATCATTTAATTTGAGGACATCATATAGTTTTGGCTTGATGAGCTTCGTTGATGAAATGGTGTTGGGTTTGCTGCAATAAGGTTGGAGTTGATGTAATAAACTTTTGAATATAAACATGATAGCAAGGAATAGAAAAAAACAAGATCATTTCTTTTCACTCAACAAAACAAAAAAAGAACCACATTTCAAATCCCTTTTCTGTTGGAACCAAAAACATGTAGATAAACGACTGTTCTA
This sequence comes from Ursus americanus, assembly GCF_024610735.1. Lineage (NCBI taxonomy): Eukaryota > Metazoa > Chordata > Mammalia > Carnivora > Ursidae > Ursus > Ursus americanus. The sequence goes on along the minus strand of NC_142134.1, from coordinate 26,438,380 downwards.
AATCTTTACCCTTTGTAAAGGGTAAAGTCACAGAAGTCAGTTTCATAAGAGTCAGAGCACAAAAGGCATATGTAATCCAAATATTTTCCAGCCCCAAATGAAGTTGCATTAATATGCATAATATTAATACTTAGCTACGTAATTTGTGGAGCCTGGTGCAAAATGAAAACAAGGGACTGCTCATTCAAAAACCAGGAAGAAAGTGGCATTAAAGGGACCAAATATAAAGCTTTTTAATTTCTTCTGCAGTCTTTTACTTTTTGACCTATAAAGATTTAAATGCCCTTAAGTAAAGAAAACTTAAAAATTGCATATTTTTAGCTTAAATTTTACCACTCATTTCTATATTGTGCAATGTGATTTTTTAAAAGCAACCGTCATAGTACTTCACTTGTTTGCACAATCAGTGACATTACACAACTCTTCCTTTTCAGGTCACACATGCATATGAATTCTTCCTTTCCAGAATAGTGGGAATACTGGACAAAACTCAATTCTTTTTCTTTCACTTCTTGATATGCACACATGGTGCCAACACTCTACCTTCAGCTTCCTGATCGGTAAGGAGGGGCCAAAAGACAACGAACTGTGGATGGCCCTACTTTTTCTTTTCCTTCCATTTCATTATTTTCTGTGTAAGTGGTTGGCTACTACAAGGAACTAATCAAGAAAAGAAAAAAAAAAGGAGGTTGTACATTGTGCTGGGTTCTCAGGGACTCAAAGTTCTCCCACTTATTAGCAGTCTAGTTAAACAATTATTAAAAAACAATTGAAGACAAGAGCTACAATGAAAGAAACACAGTGATGTGACAGGTATCACCAGTCAGGCTGTTATGCTAAGAAAGTAGTAAGGAGAACCGAAGAATTTCAGAGGAGAGAGAAAATAGAGAGGGGAAAGGGCAACCTCATCGGTCATATCATCCTCATCAAATTTTAAATAAAAAGAAGTAAGAGTCTCTTATGTGGGAGAATTTGAATCATGGTTGGGATTTGGAGAAGTAAAAATGGAAAGAAAAGCCAAGATTAGGGCCATTGTGGTGAAAAATTAGGGCAGAAAGAATGCGGGACCTTAGCTAAAGGATTTCAATTATTGCTGTAGCCATTGTTTTTATTAATAAGAAAATAATAAGAGCTACCATTTGGTAATTCCCTACTCCATGCTAGGAACTGTGAATTAATCACAGTTATGAATTAATTAACTCTTTTCATCTTCATGACAAGACATGAGTTAGGTACTATTAATCAGATTCATTTTTACAGAAGAGGAAATTATGTTAAATAACTTGCCCATGACCTCACAACTGGCAAATGGAAATGCCAGAGTGCTTAAGGGTTAATAATGGGAGCATTTGGAGCAGGGGCATGACAGAAAGAGAGATAGCTGAATCTGCCAGTGATGAGAGGGACACGTGGACGGGGCTGTCTGGCAGCGGCTGTTAAATCAAAGGTAATATAGAAATACATACACACCAGGGGCACCCGGGTGGCTCAGTCGGTTAAGCGTCTGACTCTTGATTTTGGCTCAGGTCATGATCTCAGAGTCCTGGGATTGAACCCAGCATCGGGCTCTGTGCTAGGTGTGGAGTCTGCTTAAGATTCTCTCTCTCCCTCTCCCCCCACCACCCCACTCGTGCACACGTGCACACACAGGCTCTCATTCTTTCTCTCAAGGAAAAAAAGAGAAATATATACATGCGAAATTTTAAAAGCCATAGACTAGAGAGCAATGGAAGTGAAAAAGGAAAAGAAAGTCATAAGAAACAATGCAGTAGAAAATCGACACGTTGCGGGCTGGGTATATCATTGGCTAAAAGCCAGCTAAGAATCAAAGACGGTCAGTTTATACCAGTGATGTATTAATCCAACCCTGTCACACTTTGTGCGGATCGACCAACAATTTAATGAAGTAAAGGATTTATCTTGAAGCATCAGCAGTTCCTGTTTGTCTTATATTTGCTCATGTATTTGTATTTATTAAGTGCTACACAAAGTACTGAGACAACGAACAGTATTTTATTGACCACTTAAATCCATCTGGGTACCAGAGGTACAAAGGCGAATAAGGTAGATGAAGTCCCTACTCTCAAAAAGCCTGTGGACTATTGTAGAAGAAATAAAATAGATATAAATAGGAAAGGAAAAAAAAAGAACATAATCACCATTCCCTCAAAATGATAATATCAAAATGTCAAAGAATAAATAATATGAAATAAAACTTAAGATACGTCTGAAAATACAGGTGCTATGAAGCAAGCCAGTTATAAAGCAGAGTGGTGAGTTTGAGAGTGACTAGGGAGGAGCACATTTAGATAAGAATGTTCAGGGTCGGCACGCCTGGATGGCTCAGTAGTTAAGCTTCGGACTCTTGGTTTCAGCTCAGGTCATGGTCTCAGGGTTGTGAGATCGAGCCCCGCACTGGGCTCCACACCCAGCGCAGAGTCTGCTTGTCCCTCTCCCTCAGTTCCTCCCTCCCACTCTCATTCTCTTGCTCTCTCAAATAAATTTTAAAAAATCATAAAAAAAAAAAAGAATAGTCAGGGTCGTGGGAGGACCTCACTGAGCTGCAATTTGAAGGGAGTGAAGGCAGCCGCGTGGCGAATGACTTTGGTGCCAAAGGCCCCCAAATGAATGAACGTGGTATGTGGGAGAAACAGCAAGACCAGTCTGGCTGGAGGGTGGCGAGAGAGCGGGAAAGCTGGATGTGCTAACTTGGAGGCTTGGACAATGGCCAGGTCACGCGAAGCTAAAAGACCCAGTTTCTTTGCCCAAGCAACTCCCAGTCAAGTGCAGGAGACAGACTCGTAAACGGACGTTGACCCTGCGCTGCAGCGAGGTAAATGCTCTGACAGCAAGCAGCCTGCACAGGTGATAAGCGGGTACAGCAGATCGGCTGCACCTCCTGGAAGTTGACGGGCTCGGTGATGGTTCCCCGGCACGGCCCACCACCGCCGCCACACGCACAGTGCCCTCCCGCAGCGTGCTTCCAAGACCCCGCCGCTCCGCACTTAATATGAGCGTCCCTCTGAGCTGGCAAGCAAGGAATTGGGCTTGCTGCCTATAAATCGCTTTGAGCCTTTGGGAAGAGAGGCACTCAGTAAACATGGCTTGGGATTATCTCATTGATTCATGAGATCAAAGCACTTTACGCACATTAACTAATTGAGCATATCGTGCTGCAGAATGTCGGTGTTGTCGTGAGTCTCTGCTGGAGCTCTGTGTTCTTCCTAAAATGCCTAACTACTCTTGGAAGGTATGACTTTCACATTGATTTCAAAGGGCAGAAAGCCTTTATTTGTCCCTCCTTCTCCACCCCTGTAGAAACTGTCTCGGCTCCGAGAGTGGGGGCTGTCGGTGAGGGTGGCCTAAGACAGCAGCGTTAGCTTCTTTATGTCACAGCCAATCCGAGAACGTTTGTTAATGAAACTTAGACTAGTGTCCAGTACTGTGTGGTCCCATCCCCTTTGCCATGCTCTGTGAACTCAGTGACCCCTCTCATCTGGGCCAACTCTCTCACACATAGATTTTGTCACAAGAGAGGCTGGGAAAGAGAGCACAGGAGGATCCGTGCTTCAGAACCACTGGTTGGTTTGTTGAAAATGCAGTTTCCTAGAATTCTCTCAAGAGCTCTTGACTCAGAATGTCAGGAATCTACATTTTATTTTATTTTTTATTTTTTTTAATTTTTTGTTAAAACCTCTATTTTTATTTTATTATTATTTTTTAAGACTTCATTTATGTATTTGACAGAGAGAGAGACAGCCAGCGAGAGAGGGAACACAAGCAGGGGGAGTGGGAGAGGAAGAAGCAGGCTTCCAGTAGGGAGCCCGATGTGGGGCTCGACCCCAGGACCCTGGGATCAGGCCCTGAGCTGAAGGCAGATGCTTAACGACTGAGCCACCCAGGCGCCCCAGGAATCTACATTTTAATAAGCTTTCTCCTTGCTCCTTCTGCACGTGCAATTGAGAACTAATGCAGAAAAATCACCTCAAATCTCAGGTCAGTTCGGTCCCATTCAGTACATGTTAATTAGGCTTCAAGGGCACTAAGCCCGAGGCTGCCGGCTGCCGAGGAGACAGTAAAGGACCACCCACTTCCGGCCCACGAAATACGCATTCCAGAAGGAAGAAAAAAGAGACTAAGAAGGCAGGTGATTAAATGCAATACAGAGCATGATAAAGATATGCCGAATACAATGGTGGGTCAGAGTAGGCAGAGATGGTACCCATTTGGGGTCCAAGGAATGAAGGGTGCAGCCCTTCCAGTCGGACTTTGAGGGATGACAGAGATTTCAGCCGATCACATCCTAGTAGGTCAAGAGCACAGGCTTCGAAGGGAAGAGGTCCTGGATCCTGGTCGTGGCTCCGCTAGCTCACCGTGTGATCTTGGGCGAGTCACCTAACATTTCTGTGTTGATTCATCTACAAAAGGAGGTGGCTGGCAAGATGACTTGAGGTTCTTTCTACTCAAAAACTTTGCTTCCTTGGGCTGGGGGATCTAGGGGTAGGTGTTACGGTTTCTCAGACCAACTGGGTAAAGCCTGCGAGGTGTGACGCGGTGTTGGCGGTGAGAGCCGGGTGCCAGGCAGAGAGGTGTGTTGAAGCCAGCACCCCTTCAGCTGGCCTCCCAGACAGGTTTGGTGAGAAGGGGAAGGCTGCTTGCGTAGTGTCTGTCACTGCAGGTTCCAAGTGCTTTACTTCTTACTAGATGCTCACTGTAAGGATAGACGGCAGACTCCTGTCGCTGCTGCCGCCTCGTGATCTGTTTTAGAAATAAACAGATTTTCTCACAAGAAAGATCCCTTGGGCCCCCATAACTAATATGGAATGTAGAGGAAAACAAAGATGGGGAGGAAATATCCTGAGTGGGACCTTTGTCCTGGGAATACATAGAACTCAAGGGGGACAGGGCTCAGGCGTTCAGAGACAGGTTTGCCGGGGATTTGCCCTGGCGGTTCCTTTTCCCCAAGTCCATTTACCCCCCAGATCACAGTGATAAATAGTTTTCTTCCTGCTTTCATTTTAGGGACAGAGGCTTTGCAGGGCATGGTGGGGGAATCTGTCAAGCAAGAATCAGGCTGATGGATTCTTCTGGGGCTACCTGTGAGCCTTCTGGAGAAAGGACATGCAGTACCTAAGAGTTTCATCTATTCCCATGTGACTGCTCCTTTATAAGAGCAGAGAGTAGGAGTCCAGTCTTCTGGCCTTCTCATGGTACAGAGTGTGATTCGAAAGACTTGGAACAACTGTCAAAGTTTCTGTGTTCATGATTTAAGATGCCTTGAGGCCAGTGGTGTGCAGGTAAATGTGTTAACTGTCTAGGGGAGCCTCGATTTGTAGCATTTGCTGATTTGTCTGGTGTCGTCCCCAGCACGGCCCATTTCAGTAACAGGAGGTCACCAAACTCAGAGGTGGGGAGAGAGGCACACGACCGGCTGTGGCTAGCAAGTCCCACCCGGGGCCAGCACACACCGCTGTTGAAAGCTATTTCTACTGTCCTCTCTTGCACAAAACTGGGCTAGCCACTTAGTTGAAAGACTGAGTTTCTGAGAAAGACCAAACCAGAATTACTTCTAGGTACTCAGTGGCCTCTTAAGTACTAGGACCATACTTGCTGAGTCCAGTCATTCTGAATCAAGAGCTGCTTGGCTGAAGTCAAAGGTCACAGCTGCAACCTAACCACCAGTGACATGAGCTCTTCTTCAGAAACTTCATCTCCACTTGGCTCTGGTCACTGCTGTCATGAGTAATCACTGTTCTTACCCCACTCTAAAATGATTCAGAGGAACTGAGTTGGGCCATAAGGTTGGGGAGATGGGGAGCCAGCTGCATCTTTGCTCGGCATTGTGAGACTGAAAGTCTTGTGGGAGACTTTGGGCTATCATCCACACAGATGGAGGTTCTCCGGTGCGAGCCCCAAAAGGGTTCTGAGATGGAGAAGTCTCGCTCTGTACTCATTCCGATGTGGCCCCGGGGATTTCAGTACTTGGACCATGTTATGTATTGATTCTTCTGGATATATTTTCTTTTCTTTTTAAATTTCAAAGCAAAGTAATAAATGACCAGGGACATAAAAATAAAATAATACAGCACCTATGGGGTAAAAGCAATATTCTTTTCCTTCCTACCTCCAATGACACCCCTCAGAATTAACCATTACTAATAATTTGGCACATTATCATTCCAGGTTAATTCCTATTCATTTTTAAACACAGATTTAGGGCTTTTGGTTTTGTTTTTAATGTGTTTGTTTGAAGGTGTACAGAGAGAATGTAATATATATAGTTTAAAACGGTTTTTCAATTAACAAAACATGTAATGGGTGTCTTTTCGATTGGCTCATACAGCTGGATATAGCTCATTTTAATGCTTAAAATTCCGAGAAAGAGCTCGGAAGTGGTGCTATTTAGATTCGCTTCATTTATCCTCCTGTTACAAACATGTCAAAGTAGCTCCTTGGTCGGGTGGAGGTAACTGGTTACATTTGGTGATTCCTTGGGAGACAGACTGAGTTCAAATTCTGGCCTGCTACCTGCTATCTGTGTGATGTTAAGCAAGGTATTTATCTTCCAAATTTCATAATCTGCAAATTGAGGTTGATAATAGTAGCGTCTCATGTTGCCGTAAAGATTAAGCAGATTAAAGTCCATGCTTAAAACAACACCCAGCACACAAACAACACTCCATAAATGTTAGCGTCTATTACACGCATCTGTACACACTCGCGGTAGCTTCTCAGTTTTCTGGATAACCAGGAGTCTGTCAAAATGCCAACAATTAGATCTGGAAAGGTTCTAACTGGCTCCAGGACTCCACTGCTGGTGGGCATTCCTAGAGCCATACCTAAAGTCTTCATACTTTAGGGGCTCCCCAGTGGCTCTGTCGGTTCGGCTCAGCTCATGATCATGAGTCATGGGATCAAGCCCCGCTGTCGTTGGGCTCTGCACTCAGTGGGGAGACAGCTTGAAGATTCTCCCCCTCTGCCCCTCCCCCCACCCCCACATGTGCATGTGTGGTCTCTCTCTCTTTCTAAAAGAAATAAATACATCTTAAAAAATAATAAAATGTTCACACTTTACATTTTGATAAACAATGTCAAATTGTTCTGAACTGTCAAGGTTGTACCATTTTGAATTCCAATAACAGTGGAAATTTGTGCCTCTTGCTAGCACCAGAGATAATCAATCTTTTAAAATGTTACCAGTTTGTCAGGAACAAGACAGAAATGTCCACTCTCACCATTACTGCTTAACATAGTATTTGAAGTCTTAGCCTCAGCAATCGGACAACAAAAAGAAATAAAAGGCATCCAGATTGGCAAGGAAGAAGTCAAACTCTCACTATTTGCAGATGATATGATACTCTATGTAGGAAACCTGAAAGACTCCACCAAAACATTGCTAGAACTAATTCATGAATTCAGCAAAGTTGTAGAAAATAAAATTAATGTGCAGAAATCTGTTGCATTTCTATACACCAACAACGAAGCAGCAGAAAATCAAGGAAATTGATCCCATTTGCAATTGCACCAAACACAATACGATACCTAGGAATAAATCCAATGAAATAGTAAAAGCTCTGTACTCTGAAAACTATAGAATATTTGTGAAAGAAATTGAAAAGGATACAGAGAAAAGGAAAAGCATCCCATGCTCATGAATTGGAAGAACAAATATTGTTAAGATGTCTATACTACACAAAGCAATCTACACAGTTAATGCACCCCCTATCAAAATACCACCAGCATTCTTCACAGAGCTAGAACAAAGAATCCTAAAATTTGTATGGAACCACAAAAGACCCTGAATAGCCAAAGGAATGTTGAAAAAGAAGAACAAAACTGGAGGCATCACAATCCTGGATTTCAAGCTCTACTACAAAGCTGTAATCATCAACACAGTATGGTACTGGCACAAAAATAGACACACAGATCAGTGGAACAGAATAGAGAATCCAGAAATCGGACCCTCAATTATGTGGTCAGCTAATCTTCAACAAAACAGGAAGGAATATCCAATGGAAAAAAGACAGTCTCTTCAACAGAGGGTGTTGGGAAAACTGGACAGCAACATACAAAAGAATGAAAATGGACCACTTTCTTATATCATACACAAAAATAAATTCAAAATGGATGAAATACCTGAATATGAGACAGGAAACCATCAAAACCCTAGAGAACACAGACATCAACTTCTTTGACCTTGCTGTAGTAAATTCTTACTAGACACGTTGCCAGAGGCAAGGGAAACAAAGGTAAAAATGAACTATTGGGACTTCATCAAGATAAAAAGCTTTGCACAGTGAAGGAAGCACTCAACAAAACTAAAAGGCAGCCTATGGAATGAGAGAATATATTTGCAAGCAATATATCAGACAAGGGGTTAGTTTCCAGAATCCATAAAGAGCTTATCAAACTTAAAACCCAAAAAACAAATAATCCAGTTAAGAAATGGGCAGAAGACATGAACAGACATTTTTCTGAAGAAGACATCCAGATTGATAACAGACACGTGAAAAGATGCTCAACATCACTCATCATCAGGGAAATACAAATCAAAACCACAATGAGATACCACCTCACACCAGTCAGATTGGCTAAAATTAACAACTCAGGAAACAACAGGAGCAAGGGGAACCCTCTTGTACTGTTGGTGGCAATGCAAACTGGTGTGGCCACTCTGGAGAACAGAATGGTGGTTCTGAGGAAGTTAAAGTCAAACATAGAACTCCCCTCCAACTCAGCAACTGCACTACTAGCTGTTTACCTAAAGGCTACAGATTCGAAAGGGTACATGCACCCCGGTGTTTATAGCAGCATTATCAACAATAACCAAACTATGGAGAGAGCCCAAATGTCCATGGACTGATAAATGGATAAAGAAGATGTGAGATATATATATATATATATATATATATACACACACATATACACACAATGGAATATTACTCAGCCATCAAAAAGAATAAAATCTTGCCATTTGCAATGACATGGATGGAGCTAGAGCGTATTATGCTAAGTGGAGTAAGTTAGAGAAAGACAAATATCATATGATCTCACTCATATGTGGAATTTAAGAAAGAAAACAGATGGACATATGGGAAGGGGGTGCAAAAAAGGAGAGAGGGAAATAAACCATAAGAGACTCTTAACTATAGAGAGCAAACTGAGGGCTGATGGAAGGAGGGGGTGGGAGATGGACTAGATGGGTGATTGGTATTAAGGAGGGCACTTGTGATGAACACTGGGTGTTGTATGTAAGTGATGAATCACTGAATTCTACTCCAGAAACCACTATTGCACTGTATGTTAATTACATAAAATTTAAAGAAAATAAATAAATAGTAATAATTGTAAAACAAAAAAAAATTTTTTTTTTACCAGTTTGTCATAACACATATCATGAGGCTGGATTCATCCAAAGGACAAATTCTTTAGGAACTATGGATCCTGAAAAGAATTGTGAGGAAAGGGCTGGGGGAAATGGAGATAAGAATCTCTTATGTCCTTTTTACTGGGGACAGCAATCTTCAATACTGAGAGGGCATATTGCTGCTGCTGCACGTTTAGCTTTTCTTCAGTTGATGTTTTCAGGTGAGACCTTTTTACCCTCATTCTTACCTAGAGTCCATGTGCTTTGTCTAGAAGCACAGACAAGTCACAGGTGGTTTGGGATGATTTTGAGAGCACGTCTGTTATCACGTATCTGCAGGTAGAGACCATAATGCTAAGAGCAGCCGCAGATTGAAGCAACGTGGCATCACCTCTCTCCCCAAAGATCAGAACATTCTCCCAGGCACTCTTTGCTAAGGCAGGGTTGGCCAGGTTATGATTGTCCCTCTTTGTACCTCCCACATGTGTAACTTTCCACTTCTTTTTTGTAAAGTGGTATTTGAAGTGTGTGGAGTAAAAAAAGAACCACATTTCCGAGCATCAGCCTCAGCCAGGATAAACTATGTTCACGGACCTAATCCCATGAGGCAGTGCTGCACTCAAATGCTTTTGGAAGCCCAGCATCGCCCAAGAAAGGAGACCACGCTCTGCTGAGATCAAGGTATTATTTGCAAGGGTAAAGTGATCCTTTACCAAGTATAATCTCCTTTCTCATAGTTCTGTGGCAATCTCATTCTGGATACTATAGAGCCCTAATTAACAAATCGGAAATCACCAAACTGTGGTTCAGAACAATATCCCTAGAAATCAGCTGTCACGACAGTCATAGAATAGAAAGGGAGAAGGTGAAATTTTTGGACATTCGGTCAAATAAAGTGACGGTTTCCTGGATACATCACCTAATTACATATGCTGTTGGAGATTGGATTGGAGCTACCTTATTTGTACATATGCAAATAAGCCATAATCCCACCTGTGAAGCAAGCGTGTCCAACTGAAGTGGAGATCTTGTAATTATCCCAAATTAATGCAGACAATCCACAGGATATAGTAATAGACAAAAATAAATATATACTCTTTGTGGCTTAGATTATCTGTTAAATACTAGAAGAACTAGTGGGATAACAAATCTGCACTTTTACACCAATAGCATCTGTACAAAACTGGTGACATGGGAGCACGTAATCGAATAACTCTCCGTTTTATACCTTCCAGAACACAAAAAGGAGAACATTGTGCCTTTGGTTCCTATATCTTCCCCAGATTAATAATAACTGGACTCAATGTCTGTTAAAAGTCATTGACTAGTTCACAGGCATACAAGGATCGTCCCTCTTTTTTAACATGATTTGTTTAGTGGGAATTAAAAGTAAGAGAGAAGAGCAAATGAATCATTTAAAATCAAAGGAATGTTCTCGCTGATTTGGAAAACTCTATGTCTTTAGAGATGACAGAAAAGTATATTTGATAGAATAGTTCAAAGTTAGATTTTATGTAAAAACACAGAGATGCTTATTTTTAGGAAAAGTTTGAGGAACGTCTTTTTACCGCACAAAGCATCCAATTATCCCCTGTGTTCTCATCAGGCTGTATCTGTTTTTCATCCAAAGTCCCCTTTGAAGTCAACTGTGGCTCAGCACAAATAAAAGACAAAGTACGGGGGATAAGAATCTAGATTGAGATGAATTGCTGACTCTGCCCCAGCCTCAGGTGTCAGGCAACCAGAAAACGCTAAAGATTTACCAAAACTCAACAACAAAAATGTAGGGAATGCCTAAAAAGAAACAGAGGCTGAGCAGAGATTTCCTCAATGGCATAAGGTGTCTTATAATGATAAACACATCTCATTGCTATTTAAAAATGTTATCTTTAAGGGATAAAGAAAGGGGGGGGGTAATCAGAAGGGGGAATGAAGCATGAGAGACTATGGACTCTGAGAAACAAACTTAGGGCTGCAGAGGGGTGGTGGGTGGGGGAATGGGATAGACTGGTAGCAAGGAGAGCATGTATTGCATGGTGCACTGGGTGTTATACGCAACTAATAAATCATCGAACTTTACCTCAGAAACCAGGGATGTACTGTATGGTGACTAACATAATATAATAAAAAAAATAAAATAAAATAAAAATTAAAAAAATAAAAACGCAATGGAAATAAAAAAAATGTTATCTTTCTCTGGAATCACTAAGCATTTAGAGAATGGAGACTAGATTCCTTTCTCGCTGATGTGTGCGAGGTTCTAAGTCCACACCAGTGGGAGAAGCTTCTATTTCTGCCCAGCACGCGGAAAGCCCCGTCCTCTTGTATGTGGAATTACCTAGGCATATGAACTCTCTGACTCTCCAAAAAGCAACTGAAAGAAATATTCAAATGAATCCAGCTAATTTCTTTATCTTGCAAGGGTATCTGAAAAGCAAATCAAAACAAAACATTCTTATTTCTCCACCCATACCTGCCTGCAATTGTAACCTGTTGTACCAGGAACTGCTCTGCTTACGTGTAACTCTGTCTCACCTGTGGACACTGGGCTTCTCATCCACGGAGAACGAAAGCTTGGAAAATGCAAATATATTCATAGATTCAATTTCAGTGCTCTCGAGGGGTTCAAGCATAATGCTGAATGCTGGGGATGGAAACCGCACGAAATACTTTCTCGTTATAGGTCTACCGGGAGAAACAGAGATTCAAATACTTACAATTCAGTGTAAGTTGCAGTAAGAAGTGCTAGTTAATACCAATGATTATGAGCCATGAAGTTAAAAGTAATGATCAGTGTCCCCTGGAAAAATGTTCTGCCTTCCTTTTCTAAAGACAGAATTGCCTCCCCTCCCCACCTTTTTCGTGGTTTTTGAATAGTTGTAAATGCTTCTGCACTTATGCAAACTGATTGACCTTTTGTCAGATAGCTTACTGACCTGCAAATCAAATAATTTTAATAATAAACTCTTATTGTTAGAGACGCACATGGTTTTAAGATTTAAGGACATAGGTTGAGACATAGCAGCAATCTCAGTGAAATCTTTGGTACAGCCCACTCTGTTTGACCGCGTTTACCATTTGGGTTAGCCACAAATACTGCAAACAGAAAGGTATTTCCAATGCAGGGCCCAAAGAACCCTGCTCTAGTCCGGTGAGAGAGTCAGTTGGGGGTACTTATTTCCTCTTAGAAGGCCTGCTTTCCTTTTAACCCCCTGAAAAGTACAATAGCTGCTTCTGCTTGCTGCTCCAGGCCTGGGGCTCTCCAGTGGCCGGTGAGGGAGGCGTAGCAAACAATCTGGGTAAATATGTCACTGGAATTGTCCAGCGATTGTCAACCCGGATAAAAGTTACACCCACATCAGTCTTGGTACCTTTGGAAACAAAAGAGTAACGCACGAAATAAAGACACTTAACGGAGTTTCCGCTTGAAGCAATAGACATATCTTTTATAAAAATTTATATTTTTGCTATTAAAACCACAATATTACATTCTTGAATTTGTCTCACTTTGTCTCCGCATTACAGTCTCTGTTTTAATGAGAACAGGTAGACGACATATGGCAAGCACTCACTGAGGACCTACTATGTGCCTGGGATGTCTCGGACATAGGTCCCTTCTATAATTACTGGGAAAGGTCTTAAGTAGCTTGAGACTAAGGAGGACTCTGTCACCTAGTGTCGGATCAGTAGTTTGGGGCTTGGGAGGGGGTAATGCCAGTGTATTTGCTGAGATTGTGCTTTTGTTTAGGGGAGTGTTTTTTTGTTTTTGTTTTGTTTTTTGTCTTGTTTTGTTTTACGCTCTAGTCATGGTGTAATTGGCAAAGTTGAGACAAGTTTCCTACTTTAAAGCAGTTTATAGTCAAGCAGTCTGAAAACATGTTTGTGCCCTCATTCATCTGTTCATTTATTTTTTCATCCACGAAAAATTTTGTTTATTATGAAATAAATGAAATATAAATTATTAAAAGAAGAGAAAAGAAAATTTATTTTGTGCAGAAAAACAGAAGATACACTGGTTTCCCAGGAAAGATATACATAATCTGGTTGATGTTCGATAGATCATATATACATGACCACATGTATGTCATCTCTAGAGATCATACATAAATCATATATATAGGTCACTACATAGATCACACATATATATATGAAACAAATGGAGAACATATGCATGAGTTCTAAGAAATATCAGATGAAAGAGAAATTGATGTGGGGCAGATTGTTTTTTTATTGTTACAGGAGTATCATCTTGCTCATAAGAGCTCCTTCAATGTTCCCACTTCTCCTGCAGGACAGCAGTATCAAGGTGATGAGCATTACACAATTATAAAGATAAAAGCCCACCGGTGGACTGATAAATTGTGTGTATCATCACAAGTATTCTGTGAGATGAGTTGTTGATCATCTTTACTCTTCTTTTCCCATTGTTCTTTACCTGCTTTCCTTGGTCTTTATGTTTCTCACTAATGTAAACAGAAAACATTCATCATTAACATGCATGTCGATCAAAGTCAACTATTGTGCCCAAACCAGCAAAGGACTATGTGCCGAGGACCCCAACCCAGCTGGTGTTCAGTGTCATATGTGCAGCCAAGCTTCTCTATAGTTCATTCTCATTGCACTACATTAAGTCCACTTCTAAAATTGTTTTCCGTGTCTTTCTTGACAAATGGTGGAAAAATGCTGAGTCATGAAGACAGCTCCTCCAAACCTTGGTCTGACTTTGTCCCCAGCCCTCTGCTGATGTAATAAACTAAACTCTGCCCTTACTGTCTAATAGATCCCTCAGTTTATACACACTTAAAGGATCTTGAGTATACAATGTTTTTAAATAGATGTTCATGGTAAGGAAAGTCTGTAAATAGCATTTTCAACTTCCATGTGTGCCTTTTATTGAATATTAAAGTTCTGTTAGGGACGCCTGGGTGTCTCAGTAGGTTAAGCGTCTGTCTTCAGCTCAGGTCATGATCCCAGGGTTCTGGGATTGAGTCCTGTGAAGGGCTCCCTGCTTGGTGAGGAGTCTGCTTCTCCGTCTCCCTCTGCCACGCTGCCTGCTTGCGCCCCCTTCCCTGTCAAATAAATAAATAAAACCCTTAAAAAATAAAAAAATAAATAAATTTCTGCTGACAACATATCTTTTACACACTCTGCTTGCCACGTTTACCGATCAGTATTCGTATTAATTAAGTCACTGTAATACATTTTGATTTGATTCCTGAAATAACCAAGCATGGGCATCTGATTTGTTTTTTCTCCAGAATTAGATACATGATATTTTTTGTGGAAAAAAACCGCAGTATTAAAAAAATCTTAGCTTAGATAGCAGGAGCACATAGTGGAAATTCCTGGAAAACTAGATATGACTGAGTGGCATATATGATTTGAAGGATAAGCAAATATTCCATCTCTTGGAAATGTTTATTTCTGAGAGTGGACTTTAAAATTGCATCTGGAGATATGCCTCAGAGGCCGAGACGTGCATGAATGTGGAGCTGCTGCTTCTGCAAGACCATTTGGGTTACAACGACGTCCACTAACCTGAAATGAAACAAGGATGTTTTTAAAACCATATCTTTATAGCCAGGAAAGATTGGATGCGGGAATCTTCATCTTTTTTTCTTGCTGGTCCTGATGGAGCTTCTCTTTTGACTTTACTTTCTGGCTATCTTCCAAGAAAGCGTGTTCCTAGGTGCCTGGGTGGTTCGGTCCCTTAGGCGTCTGCCTTCGGCTCAGGTCATGATCCCAGGGTCCCAGGATTGAGCCTTGCAACCGGGCTCTCTGTTCAGCGGGGAGTCTGCTTCCCCCTCTCCCTCTGCCTGCCCCTCCACCTAATTCTGCTCTCTCTCTCTCTGTCAAATAAATAGATAAAATCTTAAAAAAAAAAAAAGAGAGAGAGAGAAATCGTGTTCACATTGCACTTTCCTCGCTAGATTTAGTTTGGAGGCACACTTGGCAACTGGCAGTCACTGAGTTTACATTTGTACTGCTCGACATGTGAAGCCGTATCCATCCCTCCATCCACTCAATCATTTATTCATTATTTGTCCATTCATTCCACAAACATTTATTGGGTGAGTTGTATTTCCCAGCTTTGAACTAAATGCTGAGCTTAGAAAGATAAATACATTGTCAAAGATAAGACCTTGGGATTTTTTAAATTTGTTTTTATCTTTCAAATGTGACAGAATTTTAGATGGATTATCTACTTTTAGTATTGAACATTTTATGTTTCATTTGGCTATATAATTCCAAGCAGCACACTTCGTATTGACTTATTTTCGCAATTTCCTTAAGATTTGAACCTATAAGATATTTAATGTGTCCAAAAAATAGGTTGCTAATGGCTGCCTAACCGTGACTGGCTTTGAATATACATCATCTCATTAGATTCTCACGGCACTCAAGTGAAGTGGAGACCATTCCTACCCTTATTTATTATCTGTACTGTCTCCACTTTATAGATGAGAAGCAGAAATTCAGGGAGGTTAATTAGGACGAAAAGGTGGAAGAAGGAGGAGTCTGCCTTTTTTTCCTGCTTCCCTGTTTGAGCTGAAACATCTCATCTCATCTTCTGTCCTTAGACTGGAACTCATACCATGGGTTCCCCTGCTTCTCAGGCCTTTGAACTCGGACTGAATTATACCTCCAGTTTTCCTGGGTCTCCGGCTTGCAGACAGCAGATCTTAGCACTTCTCGGCCTACATAATTGCATGAGACAAATCCTCAAAATAAGTCTCCTTAAATAATATGTAAAGGTATTATTTAGTATGACATACTACATGTATACATTTATTATATAAAATTTATATATGTGTGTGTTCTGTTTCCCTGGAGAAGCCTGAACCCTGATCAATACAAATGAACTTAACAGGCACTCAACATAATTTTTTTCTTTTTGTTGAGTAGAATGAGTGAATGACACATGGGGTGTTTTAAAACCATTTAGATAAAGCATGTCTCTAATTCTCTCGAAGTGGAATCTTCATTTGGTTCCAACTTTAGATTTCTTGGTTCTTGTTTCATTATCCTTAGCTTTCCTAGAACCACAAAATCCACCACAAATCTGTTTTCCATTAGTCACTCATAATTTACAAGTGAGAACGTGTTTTGAAGTACACTAAGTTAGAAAAATAGTGTTTCAAGGCGGTGGGGAGCATTTTTATTGTTGTACTTAAGATTCACTCAGCCAGCCTCAAAATGGCTTAACATTCCAGACAGAACCTATGATCAAGTTCGTTCAGACTTCAGAACTCAACAGTAACCTCCATGCTTCTCACTAATCCAATTCTTCTATTCTTTCATGTCAAGAACAATTGAATAGAATCAGAAAATGGTTAAAACCAATGTAAAGAAGAATTGTACAATGATTAGATTTTTCCTTGAAAAATCTCTCTGTATTGGCTTTGAAAATAGGAAACACAGTCATGTTTCTGTAAATTGTGATTACCACTGCCAAATCCATGCTCTGTGCAACAAGCAGAAACTGTGATGGTTGTGGAAAGTTATAAGGAGAAGAAATGAGTGATTGCACCTAAGTACAGAAATTTTGCCTAAAAAGCAGAAGAAATACATAGGAATCAAACCTTCTAAAAAATAAGCATAAGGACGGCCGGAGGGTCCCATTTCAGCTATTTAAAAACCTTGTAACCCAATGGATTACTACGTTAGAAAACAAAGGAGAACAATAGAATCTACTAATTACATAAGAATCTATTTTCTTACATAGGTTTATGATTTTCAGACAATTTTGAGTGCATCACACCTCTACAATCCTATCTCTGAAAGTCAAATTTTTCTTAGGATGTGCTATAATCTGTCTTTAAAAATATCTCTACTGTGGACTCTGGGAAACAAACTGAAGGCTTCAGAGGGGAGAGGGGTGGGGGAATGGGATGGACTGGTGATGGGTATTAAGGAGGGCACATAGTGCATGGTGCACTGGGTGTTATATGCAAATAATGAATCATGGAACATTGCATCAAGAACTGGGGATGTACTGTATGGTGACTAATATAACAAAATAAAAATTATAAAAAAAACCAGAAAAATTTAAAAAAATTAAAAATAAAAATATCTCTATATTCATATTCTAACTGACAAAATTTAAGAACTTAAGTATGTGGGATGTTAACACACACATAGTTTACCCGAGGGCCTCCCTAAAAATCTCTTTGACTTGAACAAGTACATTGGCTTAAAAACAAAGGTGTTCTCCCCACAAATTTGAATTTTTTGACATCTGGAGTTGGACACTCATCAGACATCCTTCTACTAAATAGGGAAAAAAGTTTAAACTCATTTTTTATTTGACTCTGGTATAAATGTTTATTATCTGCTTTAAGTTTGCTTTCCTCTGTTCCATTTGGTAAAATAGTTGTAGGACCCAGTGTAGTGGGTTTACAGTCTTCTGTGCCCTACAGCTGAGTCTGGGAAAGCATGAGATCAGGGTCCTGGAAGTGCTTGAGGTCTGCAGAGTGAGGACAGGCAGTGTGAGAGGGATTGCAGCTGTGGCATGAAACAAACAGGATACACAGCTTTGGGAAATAGGAGAGAGACAGACAGACAGAGACAGAGAGACACAGAGATTGAAAAATAGGACTGAGTCCATTTAGGAATACCCTAGTTGAAGCCCCTGGCAGGTAGGGGACCAGAAAAATATGGAGTCAGTTTAGGCATCTTCTTTCTTCTACCTGAAACTATTTCTTTCTCCTCATGTCTCATGCCCTTTCTCCTTCCTTTTCTAAACAGAGGTGCTCTAGTCATTCTTTCTTTTCTTCCCTTTTCCACACTTCCCTTCCCTTGCAGACCATCCCCCATGGCAAGCCTGTCTAGTCCCATTGCTTCAAGGGCCCATCCATATGGATAGTTATGCAATCTCAACCTCCAGCACATACCTTACTCCTTGGAGATAGCCCTGCATTTTCTGATCCCTCCGTCTGGATCCCACTAGCCCCTCCAAGGCAGTATGTCCAAAACTATCTTGAGATCATTTGCACAATCCACTTTGCATTATTTCTGCAAATGTGGATGTCTTCTCTTCCCTAGAACCATCAGCTGCTTATAAGATCTGAATCTGATTCAGTATTGGGTTCCCTTCAATACCAGGCTTCATGCTCTGCATTTTGATGATAAGTGCATTACTACAAGTTCAATGTGCCCCTAAAAGATAAGTCATAGGGTAGAAATCGAGAGTTCGCTTTTCACATGGAAAGGTGACATCAAGAGTTCGCTTTCACATGCCATAGCAATTAGCACTTAAGAGATCCCTTCATGAAAATTACTTACTAAATTCTACTCTTAATAATAATAGCCAGGGTTTATTTTGCTAGTTTCTTTATGCAACAATATCCCTGCAAGGCTAACATAATTGTCTTCATTTTACACATGTAAAAACTGTGGTTCAGAGATGGCAAGTAGGTTGCTAAAATCACTGAGTTGCACACTCTTCTTTTGCAGGGGCCCTGACTGTGAGAAAGCTCTTTGAATCTCTATTACCCAAGGACGCATACTCACCAAGCTTCTGTTCTGAGAGAATATAGTTCAATTAGGGTCGAATCATTTTTGTGTTTCCAGGAATGAATATCTGTGTTCTTCGTCAGCATACAATGAACTCAACCATTGCATATTCTGTCCTCCGAGTTTATAATTTCCATACCTATCAGTGGTCATTTCTCCTATAATTCAAACGGTACCTTATGATATTTCACATAAACTTATAACTGACGGCATCTTAAAAGGCAACTGGAAAATTTCTGTGGGATTTTCTTTTGCAGAGTTACTCTTACACTCACACGAAGAGCTTCTAGCTGGTGACCCACAAAATCCGAATGAAATGTCTGTGTGTTGTTCATCATTTGTGGTTTAGAAGAAACACAGCCTGCAACATCCCACGTGTTTAGGCAAGCAAACGCATTAGACTCTCTCCAGCTGCACTGTTTACCTGGCCTTCATGAGAAGCTGACTGAAATTAATCGGAAAGTCACAAATGTTGATAAACGCTCATGAAGGGGAACAGACATGAAATTAGGTGGCTTCAGGAGAATAATCAATGATGTCTTTGAGACAAGCTTTTAGAGTAATGCTGTCCAGTCAACAGACAGTGAGAGCCATATACGTCATTTTAAATGTACTAGTAGCCACCCTATAAAAATTAGAAAGAGACAGGTGAAATTATTTTGGATAATGAAATTTATTTAACTCAATATGTCTAAATTACCATTTAACATGTAATCAATATAAAATTATTAATGAGATATTTTACATTCCTCTTTTATACTGTGTCTTTGAAATCGGGTGTGTATTTCATACTTACTGGACATGTCAATTTCAACTGGCCACATTCCATGTGGTTAGTGGCTAATTTCAAAACCTCTTGGCAGTAAAAGAATAGATAGACTAGATTCTTTCTATTCTTGTTTCATGCCTAGAAGAGTGCTTGCCTTCAGTCTCTGGGCTTTGCTCCAACCATTCTCCTCTTTGGCTTTGGGGTCTCTGTGGGATTGCACCAGATACCAGAAGTCACACGATCAGTAGCTTCCTTCAGACGCCACCACATGAAAATTTGATCCAACTGGTGATTAGATCCATCTTGGGCCCAGTCTCACATTTTTATTACGGTAATGCATGTTATGATATGCTTCCTGACAGTAGTTTTTTAAATGCTAGAAGAACTGGAAAATTTCTATGGGATTTTCTTTTGTCAGAGTTACTCTGACAAAACCAAAAACCTGCCCCAGCATTACCTGAAGATTATGATTGGTCAAAACTTGACGAAGGCATCATCACATTCTAAGCAAGTGAATAATTTTCTTGCAGCAAAATGGGTTGTGGGTTTAACCTATTCATCACCTATAAAGCTAACATGTTTTTTGTATGCAGAGAAGTGACTCATTACCACCCTCCACATAATAATTGCACACCCTAAAAGCATTATTAGCTTGTATTATGTGGTTCACACCTATATAAGCATTTATATAAAAAGCAAAGGGTCTCAATAGTACAAAGTCTAAGATTCTTACGTGAATCTTATTTTCTTTCCTAGAGAAAAAGTAGACTATTTCTCCTGTAATTATTCTAAAGCAGCAGCAGAACGGCACAAAGAAGAAATGACCCATTATTAGTCTGTGTCTGGTAAACAAAAGACTATATGAGGGCATTCGCGCCATGTGGAGAAGCAGAGGCTGTCCTACCCAAACCAGTCTTAAAGGACTATTTGCATCAAAGACTTTCTAGGGCTGAATAAGAAGGGCCTCACACAGCCACGGAGGACTCGGACACAAAGCACACATGCTCATTAGAGATTCCAGGGCCAGTGGAGGTTTAAGAGGTTGGTTTATCATCCAATGAGATGGATTAAAAATGGCAAGAAATTTACATGTTTTTCCTCCATATGAGGTACTGGTGGTTCGTTTCAAAGCCTGGAAATTGGCTAAACCATAGTCAGCTGACCCTCAGCCTTTCACCTCTTCCTTTCCCATCCTGTAGTCAGTCTCTTTTTCATTTCATTCTTTATATCCACCCCTCCCCCACTGTTTTGTGGGAACGCATGAAGCACGCTGTTCTCATCCTCTCTTTTCTCTCCTCCTCTCCTTATCATTATTCTTAATAGCCACGGTGTCCTGAGCGTTCGCTCTGTAGAAAGCCCGGGACCAGGCCCTGCTTGTGCAGCATCTTATTTAAGCCCTATCACCTTTGGTGGTGAACATTTATTTACAGCTCCTGCTGAGGGAGGAGGAAGTGAGGACTCTGAGACACAACCTCTGCAAAGTCGCACAGCTTGGGAAGTGGCAGATTTGGGATATAAACCAAGTGGTGTTTGACTGCAAAGCCTCCATTGGTGACTTTTGTATTACATCACCAGCATCCTCTCCCTCCAACCAGGGCTTCTTCCGTACATGAACATAAACAATAAAGGAACCCTACGAATACGTATAGTTGTCCACCTGGTCTTCTTGGTGCCTCTTGGGGACAGCACAGACAGTATGGGGATTACAGGGATCTCAGCCCCAATCCCAAGAGCTGTGCTTGATGGTGACAAGCACAAACCTTTAGTGTGTTCAGCTCCTCCGGGCCCTGGGGCCTGAAGCATTAGGAGGACACAGTGGTTGCCTCTCATCCAATGGGGGCTGTTAGAACCAAGATGACACAGACTTTGTCTGATCCTTCAGCCGTAGGACCTTGACCTTTGTACATGTCCTAAGTAGGAATGAACCATGACTGCAGAATGTTGCCTCTAAACAATTTTTGATAGCCTAACACTATTATGCTATTTTAGCAACTGCCTAAAAAGGCACTGACCTAGCCTGGCAACTACTTGTCCTACCTCTTCCACTTCTCCTCTTCGACTGCTCCCATCACCAGTCTGTTCTTTCCACTTATTCTCATTCCAAACCTCCACTGGGAATTCTGCCCCAGCAGAAGCCCTCCATCTATTATCTGTCCCTGCCAACGTGACTAAAGTCATCCCAACGCTTCTAATCACACCCTTATCACTGTCTACCCTTGCCCCTCGCGAGCTATGCCCCGGCTCACTTTCACTTCTTGTCTATAACATTTTACATTCCATGTGTGGTCCTCTTCACCGGATGAGATAATACTTTGGGGAAGGTGTGAGAGAATTCACTGCAGTGCATCAAGGCCTTAGAAGGTGAGAAGGAAGACTCCTCCGGGGGTGCTAACTGAGGCCCATTTCCTCTCCCTGCCAATTCTGGAAGAATAGCTCTCTTTATGCTCATCCTTTCATTGTTAGTCATGGCACACAGAAGAGTACCTACAATGGACAATGGGAAATGATGCGTTTACTTTTTCATTTAGGCACTTCTGCTTTTGTAGTCCCTCTTTCTGCTGTGTCCCAACTCTTGCTGCATGGACTGAGGACCCCAAGGGACCCTGTGTTTCCTCAGAAAGGCTGTGCCATCATAGCTTCAGGCACCCATGCATGCAGCTCCCTATCCTGATGCTACCCTTCCTCTGTGTATTTGATTGATTTATTTTCATGCTTCAAGACTCATCTCAGGGGCGCCTGGGTGGCACAGCGGTTAAGCGTCTGCCTTCGGCTCAGGGCGTGATCCCGGCTTTATGGGATCGAGCCCCACGTCAGGCTCCTCTGCAGGGAGCCTGCTTCTCCCTCTCCCACTCCCCCTGCTTGTGTTGCCTCTCTCGCTGGCTGTGTCTCTGTCCAATAAATAAATAAAATCTTTAAAAAAAAAAAAGACTCATCTCAGTGCCCTCTCTACCAGGTAGCTTTCCCTGGGTTCAGTGAGCCTGTAAAGGTAACCAATAAGCATTTCCTTAAGTAATAGGTGCCAATTAACTTGAAATTACCTATGTGTGCCCCATCTTTGTCTTTCGACTTTCTAAGCTTCTAGATGGTGTAGAAGATGTCTTTATTTTTGTACTCTCAGAAACTAGAACAGTGCTTAACACGTGTTTTGCACTCAATAAATATTTTTTTAAAATTTGACCTGAACTGCTTGCCCTGATCTGTAATCTGTCCCCCAGCATCATATTTCTAACTGAAACTCGCAACTTTTAAAAGACAAGACATGACATTGTCTAGTAGCTGGCTTAGGCCATCCAAAGGGACAATTTAACTCTATGGTGATTATAATGCTGATAACACAATACGTAACTTAGTAGTTTGTCTGTTTGTTTTTTACCTTAACCTTTCATCTGAGAAATGTATATCAAGTCCCTTTTATTTTTGGCACTAGCCAGGGTGACATAATGAAGGAGGTAAACGGAGTCTTCGCCTTCCTAGACCCTAGAGCTTAATTGGAGGCAGATCATAGAACAAGCAATTGCAACGCAGTATGGAAGGTTCTAGGTGTTGGGGTTGCACCCAGCAGGGCACCTAAATCAAAATAAGTTAATATCCTTCTATAAAAATTGGCAACTTGGAATAGAAAACAGCATATTTGCTATAGTCAAGCTGTTTGACTGGGGTTAAAAATTCTGGCTCCTTCCTTTCATTACGAGCTTAGGGAAACATCTTAATCGCTCTGAGCATCAATTTCTAACTTTGCAAAGTCCACCTTATAAGTTGGTTGTTAGGATTAAATAAGATAATTTATATTTATAATTAGGAAGGAAACAACCAATTTGGGTTCAAAAATAGGTATTTCCAATCTCGTCAATGTAGAGGTCTTGTGGCACCGATGTTTGCTCCAAAAAAAATTGAGGAATTTGAACTAGATATCCCAAAAAGGTCGAGACTAGCTGTTCTCCTAACATTTGGAAGGAACTAGAACAGAGTCAATGACTTTTCTCAGTTTCTCACATACATCTCCAATAAAAAAAAAATAGTCTTAGTTCAGTAAGTAACATACCCAGTCTCATCTATAATCAAACTACATCTAAAATTAAAACATTTCCCCTCTCTGGATTTAGGCTTATTCCTGCATGCAACGTAGAAAGAGGTGTGGTCAGATGCTCCTCTCTTTGCCCATATAGTGATGTTTCTCTTTCTGCAGGTGTTCTGCCCTTGGGTTGGTATAGTTGTGGGGATCTAGGATTGGTGCTCTCCGGGCCCGGGAGGGGTTCAAAGCTGGCGTGTTCCCCTCACGAGGTGCCTTGAGGAGAAGCTCCACTTTACTGGGTATCCATCAACTGCAATTCTCTTGAGCTATGCAAAGGCTCCTTTTTCGGGCTTGTTTCTAACTTGACTTATGCTTAACTTCTAAGCACCCAGTAGCTACACTTACTGACTTTTTTCATGAAAATTACTCTGCTTATACTAAGTGGTCCCCTCGGCAGGATCTAAGTGATCCCGTCCCTGTCTTGCACCTAGCGCACAACATGCCCTTGGTATACACTCATGTAAGCTTTGTTTCAACACCTCCTGTATGATCAGAATAATCATCTCTCCCTTCACTTTGAATTTATAAATATGACATCAGTCCACTGTGTCACACACATGCTTGGAAATACATATCGAGCTCCCTTGTCATAGTAGAGCTCTTTTCTTTAGAGTTTAGTTGAATGAAAAGATCGTCCCCTCTTCCACAAGATAGGGAGTAGACTCGGCACATCAATACTCTCTTAAAAATGCTTTCTGGGGGCGCCTGGGTGGCTCAGTCATTAAGCGTCTGCCTTCGGCTCAGGTAATGATCCCAGCGTTCTGGGATGGATCCCTGCATCAAGCTCTCTGCTCAGCGGGAAGCCTGCTTCTTCCTCTCCCACTCCCCCTGCTTGTGTTCCTTCTCTTGCTGCCTCTCTCTCTGTCAAATAAGTAAAATAAAATCTTAAAAAAAAAAAAAGCTTTCTTATTATCCAGCTCCTAACCTTATATCCTTAAGGTATGAGAGAATTTTAGACCAGCTACACTTACCTCCTTTGCAGATACGGCAAAGTGGTTTCCCATCTCACTTTTTAAAAGCATGTGGCATCTATTGCTTGCTCAAAAGTGAGACTAAAATAGCTCTAACTTTAGTATCTATTACACGTCTATCACATATGTTTAGAGCAGATTGAATTGATAAGGAAAAGCAATTAGAGAAAAGGAATTATTTCGTTACAGAAGTAAAGATCACTAGGAAGATATAATAATTCTAAACACGGTATTTCTAATGGTGCAATCTCAAAATATAAAGCAAATAGTTAAAACAATTAAAAGTAGAAATTGACAAATCCGTGGTCATACTAGGTAATTTTTATATATTTTTCTGAGTAATTGATGGTTACAAGTCCAACAATGTCTGTAGGGATACAGAATATGTAAACATAATTAACAAATTCAATCTACTGGAAATACAGAGAATGCTAAATCCAGAAATTATTCTCCTTAAAAACACATTGATGTTTAAAAGTTGACCGTGTTACTAGTCATAAAACCAGTTACAATAAATACCAAAGAAACATTACACAAAATACACACTCTGACAAAATCGCAATTCAGATAATGATAAAGTAACTAATAAAGTTATATATATTTGGGGATTTAAATATACTTCTAAATAACTCATTAATTGAAGAAAAATTCTAAAAGAAATTAGAACATACGTAGAATCATATGACACTAGTATCCAAAATACCATAGGCCAAGAGTTAAAAAGCTAACTTTACAACCCAAAAAGCTACACAGAGTAATCCTAATGATAGAAAAAGATGAAATGTTTCCTAAATGACTTTGTTAACATAATCTTGAAACCAAAACTACAAGTTGACACTTTGAGGAAAAAAGTTTAGAGGCTCGTCTCTCTCTCTCATGAACACCCCAAATAGAATACTAGCTTATAAAAGTATAGAATAGGTTACAACCAAACTGAATTTATTTATACTAAAAATGCAAGTATAGTTTACACTGAAAGGTGTTCATTGAATGGGTGCTTTCACACCTTTAATAGCTTAAAGGTTAACCAAGATATGGGTGAAGGGGATCAAAAGATAAAAAGAAAAAAAATGCGGCTGATGTAAAACAGACATAGAATTTTTTTTTTTAAAGATTTTATTTATTTGACAGAGATAGAGACAGCCAGTGAGAGAGGGAACACAAGCAGGGGGAGTGGGAGAGGAAGAAGCAGGCTCATAGCGGAGGAGTCTGATGTGGGGCTCGATCCCATAACGCTGGGATCACACCCTGAGCTGAAGGCAGATGCCCAACTGCTGTGTCACCCAGGCGCCCCCCAGACATAGAAATTTTGAATGACATTCAAATACTGGCCACACATATATATATGTGCTCATATATGTGAAATAGGTATATTATGGATAATGCACACAAAAACACTCGTGTATACTTACAGCTTCTAAAATAAAAAATACCATATCCTAAAAAAATTAAAATCATATTATCTTAAGAAAAACAGAAAAGCGTTTGATAAAATTCAATGGTTTTAATGATAATTATTTAACCAACTAAAATATAGACTTTTTAAAAAAAAATACAAATTGTGGTAAATATCTTACCAGATAGCAAAATTTGTGAATATGGTATTTAAAACTATGTGGTACTTGGATGGAGGAAAAAACAATAGACTAGTGGAACAGAATAAAGAACTGACCTAAGTGACCATTGGCCTATGAAAATTTTCAAGGTAGTACTGGAGATCTGAGAATAATAATAAATTATCTAATAAATGATGTTTGGGATTTTAGTTTTCCATAAAGGGTAAAGTAAAATTAGAGTCTACTCTAATATGAATCATAAGGAATCTATTATAGGTGAATTAAAATCTATATGTGAAAAGTACAATTTAAAAGTTTAAAAGTTCTTTTGGAAGAAAATATAGTAGAAAACTTTTAGAATCTCAGTGGAAGGAGGGATTTCTAAAGCAAAATATAAAGAGAAAACCTAAGTAGAAACATTCATTGATGATACTCCATTAAAATAAAACCTTTTGTGCTTCAAAATACATAATTAAAAAAAAGGGGGGGAAAAGTATACCCTTAGTCTGAGAGAAGTTTTGTGCAATATATTTAATCAACAAAAGGTTCATATTCAGAAATATAAAGAACACACAAAAATCAATAAGCAAAAGAAAAAAAAAAAACGAAGAAATAGGCCAAAAATATGAGTAGGGAACTCAATAGAAGGGAGACTCAAGTAGCTAATAAACATGAAAATATGTTCAGTTATATAATAACATGGTACCATTTCACATCTAGGACACTGATAAATAATAAAAGATCTGAGAAATGTTGAGGACTGGTTTGGTTTCTAGAAGATCCAATAAACCACCCTTGGGTACTCTGCCATACTTAGTCGATAAATTCAGTATTCAGGAAGATGGAAAGGAAAATATTGCCTTTATAGGTGATTGTAGGAGATTGAATTATAATTTCCCAATTATTTGCTTCTTCCCTACGACAGGATCATATGTTCCCGTTCATTGTTACATGAGTCGTTGCATCAGGTGGGAAGAGTGTACGTCCATACCTTACTGACTTTGGGCTGAGGCCTAAGACATGCTTTGACTCATGGGACGGAAGCAGATGTGGTATTTGCTATTTTTGAGAAGAAGTTAAGGTGAGTTGTGTGATTTGCCCTCACCTGTTAGAGCGGCATGTGTCAGATAAGCGCTATTACAACTGCCTGAGTCTCTGCTCTAAGAAGACACATGGACCCAACGCCGCCGAGTCAAGCGCAGCAGAACTAAGCCAAGGTACAGCTGGCCCACTGCTCTTACGTAACATGAGAGAGAATAAATATTTGTGGTCGTTAACCACTGATATATTGGCATCGTTTGTTGCCACAGGAAAAGCTAACGAATACACTGATAAAGCTGAATGGTATTCTCCAATGTGGCCTAGTGTTAAAGCTTTCTTCCCCCAACTAGGTAACTCAGGCCACCTTCTTGTGGACAAGCAAAGGAGGACTGGCCAGCTGTGTTCAGGCAAATCCTTTCTCGTGGAAATCAGAAAAGTTAGGAACAAATAGTCATCCATAACGCACCCACATCATGGTAGTTCCACGTGGGGGAATACGGAAGCTGTGTGGTAGGGCAGTCCTCTTTCCATCTTCATGGGGTCCCTTCCTCAATACCAACCACTGTTCCTTTGTGTATTCTCCCCAAATCTCCAGTAGTCAGTGTTGAACTGGTTCAGAGCAATCACTAATTAAATTAACTTCAAGGTTATGCCCTGTCCGGCAGTATCTTTACCCTCTTTTTTTTTTTTACCCTCTTTTCTATTTTGTATCCCAAATTATGCCAGTCCATGTTGTCTGATATGGATTATTAATCATTCAAGTAATTAAAAAGAATCGAGATATTCTATTAATAAAATGTCACCAACATTTAAATGTCCGAAATTTGAATATAACTCTCCTCTTCTCTGTCAAATTCTGAGGGAGAAATTCAAGTTCAAATATTATAGTTTCAAAGACTTTTATGGCCAAAACAATGAAAACCAGAATTCAGGTGATACCGCCTTTCGATTTAAATAAAAAATAAAGTTCAAATTTCCTTTCCCCCATCATTGCTAGTACAGCGGGATTCTTCGTTATACTTGATCTGAAGAACAGCCAGGTGGTTGGCTCTTCATGCCAGAGATTCAGCCCAGCAGACCTAATAACAGAGTTCTCCACTACATTCTTATTAGCATTTCAGGAGTCAGGCTACTCAATCAGCCGCTCGCTGGTGAATGGCATCAAGCTATAAAGATGAGCCATGTAAGTGCGGAGTTATTGCACTAAGTGAGGAGGTCATCCCCCCTTCGCTTCCTTCTAGAATCACTATCCTTCCTCCTTTGCTCAGTTTGAATGAGGAACGAGTCTATCATCTCCAGTTGGAGGTGCTACCATCCCAAGGCAACGTCTACAGCCTTCTGCTCTGGAAGGTGCTAAGCAAGCTCACACACAGTCCAGGCTCAACGCCTTGGAAACACCAGGTGTCAGCTTCCAGACTGAATATCTGGCTAGAGACTCCTGGGAAATTGCCATGTAAAATGTCACTGCACAAGCAAAACGAGACCGAAGAGATATGATAAGACTGTGTTCAAACAATCACCTCCAGCTCCAGGTCCTGATCTGTATATTCTAGCATCTAACCTTCAGTTTTAGTGTATTACCCAAACAGACCCGTCCCCCACCCCAGGGTCAAATTCCTTTGGTAGAATTCCTAAATCATATCATTTAGGTGCTCCCTCAATATTCCCATGCTGTTCCCTAGTGCCCACGGTCACTTCTAAGCCCCATAGAGACCCTTAAGAGAGTTCTTTTGGCAAGGAACCACTCTGTATCATCTGCACCATGCACTAGTCATTAGTATATTATTAATTTCTTTCTAGTCATCTCAGCACTGCCACTGATCAAATATTAAATAGGCCAAATGTGTAGCCCCCTGGTTGTGTCCTACAGACTGTGTAATGTTTATCAGAATTTTTGCCTGCTCCATAATATCCAAATATTCTCAGAATTCTTACAGCTACAATTTTTCCTTTGGGTAGGGAATTAAGAATATTATCTGAAAATCTGTGACTCCAGTGATCTCAGTTAGGCTAGTTCTCTATTTACCAAAGAATACAGTTTTTACCGTAAGTCCTTAAGTCATCAATGATAGATTGGACAATACCAGGTTTATGATATTCAATAAATTACTCTTAGTACATGGATGGGCACAAGGGTGAGATATCCTCAGATCTATGTATGCACCTGTGTATGTATGATATATTATGTATGTATGTATGTATGTATGTATGTATGTATCTATCTATCTATCTATCTATCATCTATCTACCTACCTAATGGTGGGCTGAATTGCAACAGAACAGTCCTGGAAATTAGTCATTCCTCAAGCTTGGGTACCACCATACTTTCTCTGAAAGTGGCATTATACAAGATGGTCAGGCTGTCACTCAACCACGGTCTGCAAAGTCTGGCTACGTTAGAGAAATATAGCCATCATAGCTGGTATTTAGGTGTATAGTCACAAGCTAGAAAGTTCCATAAATTATCAAGTTCATCCTGTGAGTTCTTTAACTTCTCTGGGCTGACCCTGTCATAACTTAAGCACTCTTATTACTGCTGGTGGTAAAACCTATCTGAAATGATTATCAGCTGAGCTCAAAGGCCTTGCTATGCTCCTGAATACATAGTCAGGATTGGTGACAAAAATAAAGTCCATTCCCACCCCCCAGCTATGCTGTTTTAAAGGTATCTGGTTCCAGTTCCTGAGCGTTTGGTAGGGCCCTTGATGTTGCTGGTACTAATTTTCACACACACCCTCACCATGTATATTAGCTATACTAATTCTTAAAATCTTCTATTTCTACCAAATGTTGAATAATCAGTACTCTAGCATACAGTATCTCCTTAAATCTGTTGGATCGCCTGCCTAATGGATGGGTTGTTGAGGTTTACGGGGATCCAATATCATGAGCATGCCCTGAATATAGTCTTGCCCCAACTACAGATTCTTATGGAGGTCTGTGCAGAGTCTAAAGATAGAACACATGAGGCAAATGAGTTTGTTACTGACTTCCTTATAACATCTACCCTTCTGACAACAAATGGGAGAGGTCTGGGTAGAACTAAATTTGGATATGTGGTCCTCACGTCCTTATCCACCAACTTTTAAGGCATCCCAAGTAATGAACAAATAGGACTTTCCACATCACTAATATTTTATCTCAACACAGTGAAGCACCCAGGTGGCATAAACCACAGGTCATTTTTCTCACAATATATTTGTATTGGGCCTATGGCTACTGTATAATATGAAATTATACTGGTTTTTACATAGTAAAATATTATTAAACTATTGTAAACTATAAATATGAAGGCCTAGCTGCAATTTGATAAAATGCTTCTGACTTATTTTTAAATGAAAGAAAGATTATTTACCAAGTTATATGTACACACTCACATAGGTGGACAAGGATTTGAATGAAATATAAAGAAAAACAGTCTCCTAGTTGGTACCATGGAATTATGGGTAAATAGGTTTAAATTAAAAACATATTTCAGTTACTACTGTAAATATAAATTATGATGGGAATAAGCAGAGAAAACCAAACAGCATCTTGTTCAAAGAATTCTATTTAATCATAATTAGACATAAAAAGCAAATTCATTAAGTTTTGAACCTGGGTGGTTGAGTGAAAATTCACAAAGCAAGATTTTTAGAGGTTTATATAAATAAGGAAGTATTTTAAAGCACCAGAGCAAATAATGACACCAGCAATTACGTCATTATACTGACCAAGGCACAGTATCTTTATGTGTCTTTCCGGAATGGGACCATACCCATGTAGTTGCCGCAGTCCTATCTCATAGAGACAACCCACGGTGAAGGCAAACCACAAGCTTGAAATCTGTGCATGGCAAAGCTTGTCACTTATGTTCTCTAAAGGAACATACCAGATTTAGGCTCTCATTTTATTATTTATTCCATTGCTTTCCACCAATTTTTCTATATATGAAGCTTAAAGACTAGAAACTTGTTTTTCTTGGTATCCAAGCACCAGAAAGAGGAAAAAGCTCATGACCATGGGCAGCATGGTTTGAAACTTGAAAATGGCAATGAATATCCCTTTGAGAGACTTTCAAACTGAGCAGAGTGCTAGCTGAGAAAACATACTCAGAATATTCTTATGGTTTTTTCAGAGAACAACAAAGACTCTTTTTTCAAAGAACATATTTTCTATGACAATATGTTTTTTTAATCCTATTATTATAAATTTGCAAAGAGAATCCCTGTTACTCATGAAAAATAATATCCAGAATCACCTTTAGCCTCTCCCACACATTACCATAATTTTCTGGTGAGACAAACCCATCTTAGCCTTAACCTCAACATTCCACAGCATTACCTCCAAAAGATCATTCCATTTGTAATTATAAACATTTATGCCAATTGCAAATTAAATTTCCCAAGGCCTTAAATGTGATGTAGTACATAAAGTGTGAAAAGATGCCTTTGTAAAGACACCATTCTCTGGAATTTGCTTATATTAATGTAAATTACGCGGAAACACGTGGTAAATGACATAATGTTGCACTGTTACTATCTCTGGTGTCCCTTGTGTGCAGCCCCAGTTTATGCTCACTATTACTTACTAAAGAAAGTGAAAAGCTCTATGGACAATCCAACTCAGGCCTTGAACCCAAGCGGCTAACGCAACTCCAGCTTCAACACTCTTTCCAAAATAATCAAAAGGTGATACCATCGAGTTGGTAGTTTGGAGATGTCAGATGGCTGTGTGACATTGCTACAGAATCAGTCTGGTTAATATATCAATAATAAAACTATAGAATGTAAGATTTAGCACTTTTGGATGGATTCGGTCAATGTGCATGGGCAGTACCCACTTAATATGCTCCAAGATGGACCGGACCAAATATCACAACCATGGTATTTTATCTGCGCAGCTTCATTAGGAATGTGTTGTGAAATTTCAGGGCATGAACTGTGGATGGAGTTATTAACTACAAGTCTTTGTCTTGGTTGCTTAACTTAGCTGGTTCGAACACAGCACAGGGTAAGACAAGAATGTGGTAATGATCACAGGAAGGATTTTATCTACATAAAATGACACTTGGCTTTTGGAATATTTTTAGCAATTAAAGTTAATGTGGACATAAAAGTCTTGGAATTAATTTCAAACCAAACAAAGCCACGCCATGAAACCTTAAAACAGAAGGTGTGGCAATGTTGTCTTATTCTCCCTGCTGCCTTTCAAATATTCCTCTTCCATAAGACTTCCCCATTCATTTGGGAGAGGGGAAACAATACTTGATACTCAAAATATTAAACTCTCCTCGCTCCTTCTGGTTCCAACTTTTCTCAATGGCATGATAAAACTAAATTAATAATAATGATAATAATAATAATCACACTATGATCTAACATCTATTGAGTCCTTGCTACATGCCAGCATTATATTAAAGGCTTTAAATGCTTTCTTTTCTAACACTTTCATGAGCTGGGGAACCGCTATTAGACTGAGGCTTCAGTGAGCTTGAATAACTTGCCCGGAATCACTTAATAAATGACAAAGCTAGAGTTCAAACCCTGCCTGACTCACGTAAACAAGACTTTGTGTTCAATAGCATTTTCTGGTGCTAAGGCAACTACAGAAAGAAAAACCTGTACAACTACAGTAATTCAGGAAAAGTTTAAAGTCCCACTCTGTCCTCAACTCATACAATCACTTGACCTCAGCACTAATCATTTAAATATTTGTTTCAGATAAACTACACTACATACTGGTGACTAATGGAGTGTTGATAATGACCTTTTTGTTAATGAGGGAAATGTACTGTTCTTTCAGAGGATGATGCTACCGAGATGATCCAACCATCAAAGGGCCATGAACTTTATGTCGATTTCCTAATTCTGATGATGCATTGGCTTTGATTTTCCCTGAACCATTCACTTTATTTTAGGAGGATATGATCCTTTCTGTTTCCATTGTTGATACAATCGTGCAAGGTTAAAGTAAACGAACTGGCCCACATAGATTCTGCCTACATCTTTGCCCTCCCCTGAGCTGTGTTCTGACCAACTGAACAGAGCGAGGTAAACCAAAGAATTCTAGTTAAAAATTCCACTCACTACCCACACTCAGCCTGAGAATTTTGCAAGAGATATGACAATATAGTTATGAAATCTAAGAACGTTGTTTCTGCCCATCCTTGGACGGGGAGTGTACTGTCAGTATGCATTCTCCAGGCCTATCCAATATTAATCAACTTGTTTTAGAGTCTTGGGATGAACTACAGAATGACTCCACAGTAATCAATGTCAGCCATTTAAGTTATCTCAAATACCTAATTGGTGGTATTACCAAAACAAAAGGCAAATTTCTTCTTTGGAAGGAGTATTGGAATCGAGAAACTGACTTTACCACACAAACTCAGAAGATGTCATTTTGCCTTTTACTAGTTTTAGTATCTTGAGTAGGACAGAAGTGTCTCTACAACTCTTCAGCTATAAAATGGATGGTATAACTGCCTCTTCAGATAATAACAAGGGATGGATGGATAAAAGACAAAGAAGTAAGTTAAATATTAAATAATTAAGGGAGATTCTTATCATATTGGCTTGACCTAATAGATATCTGATTGTATTGCAGCTCTGAGAATTCTGAATGAGTTTGGGGGTCTCTGAAAACCTTTTACTTCTGGCATAACCTTTCCAGTTACAATGTACCTCCCTTCTCATATCCTCCCTTCAAACTATCCCTTTGAAAAATAGGCCAAAAAGGGCTCCTAATGAGTTTTGGTCTTCGTAAGAATTTCAAACATCTATATTTTTAAACCCCTTCAACCAAATACCTTTTTTTACCCCAATATTATTCACAGATCTTTAATCCTCAAGATAGGTCAATAATTTGGTCATGGTATTTCTGTATATGAACAGCGAATATTCCTATTCAGATAATTCTAACCTCCAGAAAGTGAAGTAAGTAGAAAACATTGGAATTTTTATCTTTTGATCTGTTAAGTCTGATCCAGCAGTTTGGATTTCTTACATCAAATTCCCATAATTATTTGACCATTTATTTGGATATATTTTGGTACTGCCAGTAGCGGTTGAGAAGACAGTGATGTGGGAGAAAAGAGATACAGAAGGTAAGATGCTAAACTACCGGTAAAATTTTACTTTTTGGTCTATTTTTTAATTCAATTTTTTCAAGACTGCACTTTGAAAAGTATACTTACTTGAAATGGTCAAAAATAAAAAAAATTTGGTGTGATTTAAGGGCTCACCGTATATCTAGATAATAAAGGCTGAGATGTTTCTAGAAAAGAGTTTTTAAAGGAAGTTACAATAGCTTTAAAAATAGCCTCTCTCCTGGCCCACGTGCAAGTGTGGGAGAATGACCACCAGCCACTCACCTTGCCTTTTGATAATCTTGCAATGTTTCTTGCACTCCCTTCGGATTCAATGGCCTGTTCTCTAACAACCTGGTGGGTCTTTTCAACTGATGTTCTTTCTGTAAGAAGTGCTTCTTCTCTCTTTATCACCTCAGCAACCTCTTCCTTCAAACCTGTGCGCTGAAGGATTCTGGCTTCCCCAAGGCGGTGGGTGACGCTCGCGCTTCCATACCTCCAGTGCCCTTTGTACTCATTTCTACTTTGCTATTAATTGATCCAACCCTCCATCCGTTCATTCATTCCTTAAGCATTTTTTGAACACCTTTTATGTAATAGGCACAATGTCAAGTACAAGGGATATAAAACAAATAATACACAATTTCTATTATAAAGAGTCTAAAGTGTTATACAAAACTTCTTAACCTGGGCATTTCTTCACCCAAGTGAGCTTTTATGGGTCTGTTTAGCATGTTGAAGTTTTATGCACACATTTGTGGGTACGTGCACGTGTGAACTCCTCACCAAAGGTGGTTTTAGATTTCTAGAAAATTCTAGAAATCTAGAAAATTCTAGAGGAAATCAGAAACCCTAAGAAGGCTCAGACTTTAGTTCAGTGGAAAAGACAACTAATCGGTTAATTACAACGAATTGCGTCATTGGTGATAAAACAGAGATGCAGAGGACCAGGTATGGTGACTATGGGATAGAAATTGGCAAGTGGTGGTGGTATCTGCGGAAATTTGGGGGGCAGAGGTGGTTTCTGGCTGAGTCCTGAGGATGGGTGTGTTCTCACTCTCTACTTTTCTTCCCTGTCAAATGTCTCTTTTACTTCCTCCTCACTCATTTCTCTCTTAACCTTCAGAAATCTAGCTCCCAGACCCACCGCTGTACTGAAATCGCTCTGGTAAAGATCATCACTGATGTTTTCATTCCTAAAATCAACTGGTTTTCTAAAACCAAGTGGAAAAATCAATTCCCATTTCAAATCTTTAATCTCAAGGACTTAGCATAACCTAGTTTGTCTCTTGTTCGTGTCAGAGCCCAGTGGGGGCGAGGCAATTCTCCTGCACGGCTCTCCTCCAGACAGCCACCTCGGCGGGACTGAGGCCGCTCCCATCATGAAGTTTCTCCTCCTTGGAGTCCTTTATTTCCAGCCGCAGAAGGGAAGAGAATGCAGATAGTTAAGAGCACGGAGAGCAGCCCACACTACTAACTTCAAAGGAGGCTGGGGAATGTGGAGAGAGTAGATGGGCCATTTGTTGAGTTCTCCCTGCCACTGCCACAATATTTAATATTTTGTATCACATCAGCCGTGGTGTCCATATTTTCCTCCAAAATTTAGCGATTTTCTGGGCTCTCTTAACCTGGGCTAAATGTAATTTTAACAGGGATCCTTGCTTTGTTTGTAACCATGTAAGAAATAGCGGAGCTGGGGGCTATGTGTGTTTGTTGCTGGAGGCCCGTTACCAGAAGTGGGAAATATACTTCATTAGAGATTTAAAGCCAATGCAAACAAAATTTCTCTCATGTTGAGGTGATCAGCTCTATTCGATTAGACGATGAGAACTGTGTAACTCATCATCTTTCCATTTCTCCTCAAGAGGTCCATTATATCTACAATTATAAATAAATCGGACTTGAATTTGACAAATCATTTGCCTTTAATGTGTTTTTGCAGTGCTCACAGTTACATAAAATCCAGGAGCTACAGCAATTCTTTCACTGCCAATTATGTCTGAGTGTCCTTTTTCTATTAAAACTCTGCCTATTAGCACGGAGTAATGAGCTTAAAAGATAATAGCTAGAAACCTTAAAAATTGTTTGACCAAATACTCCCTATACATTTATATTCTAAATCACATTTATCTTCTATTGTTATTTATCAAATTCTTGCAATTTCATTACCCGACCAAAAGGTGGGTCTCATCATTTGATAAGGATGAGTAGATTGATTGAATTGATGGAACAGACGATCTGAAATCAGAATATATAAGAGGTAGCTGTTTTTCACATGTCTGGCTAACGTCAGCAATTTAATGCACATGACAGTTAAATTTAATGAGAATCCCCCCTTTTTTTTGGTCTCAAAACTATTATGATTTTAAAACCTACGTTATGAGAAACTTCTCTGTAGAATGATAAGTTAAAGATGGAAAATTTTATTGTGTACGTGGCTGATTGGTGCAGACCAGTTCACGAAGCCTTTGAACTCACCTTGATCTCTCACACACCCCGGGGTGGGTACCCTGCCCTCGTGAAGGTGTCATCCCATCCGCCTTTGCCTTATCTCATTCCTCCTCCCCCTTCCAGAAAGAAGTGGCAAATGACTGTCTGGGAACTTCCTGAAATCTGCCTCCTCTTCCACAAGCAAACTTGCTCCTCCTGCCCTTGGAGGTAAAACAGCCACCAGCGTGACAGGGCTCCAAACAGTCCCCGGATTTTACAGTTTCTGGAGTAACTGGCCTGTGTTTGGGACCAAGAAGCTATCGTTCCTTGCTGACGCTGTGGCGTTCAAATAAAGCAAAGAGCCACCATATTTTATTCCCCAAAATGACATAAAGGAAAACATAAACAGATCTGTTTCCCACGTGGCAGCTTGCACAGTGAAGGCCATTGTTCCCTGGGAACCCCAGCTGACACACACCCGCCGTGCCGGATCAACTGGCTTGTCCTCAGTTTACAGGCGTGAAGTCACAGCAGCGAAGGTCCCATCCCTTGGGTGATTTTCCTCTTCGGTTGCACTGAGCTGTTTCCTGATGTACCTGAGGTGCCTGAATTCAAAGCTGTGAAGACAGAGAATCTTGCTGATATACTTGGTTTTATCCTTGGGAGAAAGAATATCTCAGGAAAAGAAAGTTGGTGGAACTGGATCACAGGGGTCATTTATAGAGAAATCCCCCAGGCCACTGACAGTGTTTTGGCCTGTTTCGTGTAAAACAGTTAAAATATATATAGGGAGAGAGTAAATCCTAACAATACCGATTCATTTATCCATAAAGGTAGAACTTACGAGAGAAGGATTTATGCTGCTTAGGGGATGCTTTGGAGTTCAATGAAAACTTCTGGGGGAAATACATCAAACAAGAGCAGAACAAATTTTGAAGGAAATGAACACTGGCTGGTGTCCATGCCTGAGTCATGTTTATTAGTCAAGCCAAACAAATGAGGCCTATTCCCTGCTAGGGACAAGCGCCCAATGGCCACATGGCCCCTCCCATGCCCAGTGGCCTTCTTGTAGTAAGAGCAGTTCTGAGTTTCAGGAACTTAGTCCAATCTCCATTGTATTGACTTACTGTCTAATGAGTCCTTCTTTCTTCTACAATTCAGAAGGAACATTAGAAAGGAGTGAAAATGGAAGCACAATCTCTGTTTCAGTTCTCCTGTCATGGGCAGAGGCAGTCCGTGGTAGGCAGGGATTTCTCCTTTCAGCATGTGAACAGGTGGTATGATGGGAAGGAAGAGAGATCCGCAAATATCAGTCCCATCAGCTTGTCTCAGCATCTCATCAATAAAAGCTCAGGCCTAAGTATCTGCTGCATGTCACTCATGGGCCAGGCCTGAGGCTACGATACAAGCACCCAAAAGATCAATAGGCTTCTCTTGAAGAACTGCTCTGCTCTGCCTCTCAGTGTCTCCGAAGCATTATTATTGTTAACGTAATTATCTGTCTCTCCAGCTTTGACCTTGAAGGTAGGGCCTTCAACATCGGAAACCCCGTACGTGACAGGGACTCACGCACAGCCGCCCCTCCATTCGTGAGTGATGGACAATGAGTGAACGAGTGCATGAACGGCAATGAGGTGCATTTAATCAGTTCCTTAGGAGTGGGTGATCAGACCCTTTCAGCAAGGAGGTAGTCTTTGGAGAAGAGCACTAGAAAATCTGAATGGAGGGCAGAAAAGAGTGCGTTAGAACCTAAGGCAGCCTGCAGGGACACCTAATCGACTCTACATCCGTGCCAAAACTCAAGCTTACTTATGACGTTTTTGCTCTAAATAAAATTTAAGAAAATATAGCTTATGAAGCAGATGAAGTGTTTCTGACCTAACTTTCCATAAAAGAAAAGAAAAAGTTTTTAGGGAGCATCTCTTGGTTTATCAGTCCGTGGAGGCAGATCTCCATGTGGGATCAACAGACGGATTGGTCATAGCATTGGCATTTGGAATTTGAAGTCAGCAATACCTTTTTTCCCTGGCATTAAATAATATCTTTTACTGCTGTGGCTCAAATTTGTTTGTTCATCCGTGTGTAACAACATCCTCTTTCTGGACCTCTCCTCTTCTGAACAAAGGCAGATAATGAACCCAACAGGTAGGTACATTTCTCCTGGGGAGCCCGAGTTTCCACTTTGGATATCTCTCTGAAACCTGAGATTTTTGCTATGCCAGGTCCGTTCTTGAGGACAAGAGCCAACCCT
The DNA here is from genome assembly GCF_024610735.1 of Ursus americanus. Lineage (NCBI taxonomy): Eukaryota > Metazoa > Chordata > Mammalia > Carnivora > Ursidae > Ursus > Ursus americanus. Next base: position 26,399,338 of record NC_142134.1, on the reverse strand, counting down.
TCAGCCTGCTGGGCGGCTCAGACTTAAAAAGAAGGCTGTCGTTCTCTAACACACTGCCATCTTTCGGCAGCGAGAAGAATAGCAAGAAAGACAAAGAAGAAAGGAGGCCTTATTACCTGTTACATCTGGGTCCACTCATGGAAGCAACGCTGATGCAACCATCCGCTCCACTGGCGGAAGTTCTCTGGAACTGACACACAAAGCAAAGAAAAGCAAAACAAAACAAAACAAAACAAAATGGAGCCGCACTTCATGAACCTGCTTATACATGGTCTACCCTGAGACAATTCACCCCATGCTGAAGTCTTCATTCTTTGATCTGTTAATGTATTCTTTAATTTGCTAACTACTACAAAACCCAAAAGTTCTTTTTTTTTCCCATCAAAGTATAGTTGATACATGATGTTATGTTCGTTTCCGGTGTATAACACAGTGATTTGACAAGTCTGTACAATACCCCGAGCTCCCCCACGTGTAGCCACCATCCGTCAGCATACCACGCTGTTACAATGCCATTACTCTAGTCCCTGTGCTGTAGCTTTCGTCCCTGTGACTTAGTCATCCCGTAATTGGAAGCCCATACTTCCCACCCCCGCTTCACCCATTTTGCCCATCCCCCTCCCCCCTCCCCCTCCCCCAGGGAACCATCAGTTCGTTCTCTGTGTTTATGAACCTGTTTCTGCTTTTTGCTTGTTCATTTTCTTGTTTTGTTTTTTAGATTCCACATAGAAGAGAAATCATATATCCTCATTTTTTATATAATCCTCTAATACAAGTACACACAATAGAGCTTGCCTAAAGGTCATATGTTCTGGGAATCTTCCAGCACAATCCCCACGATTGGATACAGGTGTTATTCATTTAGCAGATGTTTTTGAGCACGTCTGCTGTATGCCATGCCGTGTTCTGGGTGGTGAGGACGCAGTAGCAAACAAGACAGGTGTGGTTTCTGCCCCCATGGAAGTTGCAGCTCAGTGTTGAGTATTGGACATGTGGGATGAAGGCTAATGTGGCAAGGCACAGGATGATGGAAGAGTAAGAGGGGAATTTTATCCACCTGAAATCAAAGTTTGCCTGCTCAGGAAGTGACATTTAAAGAGAACTGGAGTGGGGAGCCTGTGTGGCTCAGTTGGTTAAGCCCCAACTCTTGCTTTTGGCTCAGATCATGATCCTAGAGTCTTGAGATCGAGCCCCTCCTCGGACTCCATTCTGAGCATGGAGCCTGCTTAAGATTCTTTCTCTCCCTCTCCCTTTGCCCCTCCCCCTCTGCTCATGAGCACTCTCTGTGTCTCTCATAAATAAATAAATAAATAAATAAATAAATAAATAAATAAATAAAACCAGAGGGAGGCCAAAAGTTAGCATGATGAAAGTAGGGGACCTGGGAGTGGGGCTGGGGAGGCACTGCTTTCCAGAAAAAGAATGAATCTGTATAGTACCAAGTACGGGACCTCATGAACTATCAAAAGGGTCCTTGATTTGCATAAGATGCTTTACAGAGATGTTTAAAATTTATATGTTTATCTCCTAAAACATACTGTACACTAAACATAGTTAACAGGAGGTGGTACAGCGGAGGGCAAAGCAATTTCAGAGACTTGAATTCAAATCTAATTAGCTCTGCCATTTTAAGCGGCTTACTCTTCTGACACTATTTATCTTTCAAATGATTACAAGCTTGCCAGTTTCTGAGCAGGTTGAAAAGGAGTAAATGTATGTAACAGCCCAGCGCAGAGTTACACACAGTGCAGACACCTCGTGCGTACCACCACGTCTTTCTATTTTAACGACTTTGGGATACTTGAAAACTCCTTCCTTTAGAAAGGCTCATTCAATTATTGTCACGTCCACATTGTCTGAAGGACTGTTTTGATTACAGACTTGTGATTAGTGTGTGATACGTTTGATGCCTCATTAATCTCCTGCATTTATTATTAATAAAATTGTTTGAATGTACTGCTTCAGCAAGTGGTTGGTCAGGCTGTTTTTGTCACTCGTCGAACAAAGTCTAAGCAGAACGGAAAAGTGGGTGTGTCCTTAAAGAACTTAATGTTTCTTCTTTGATTATCCAAAACTACTCCAATTCACTTAAGAATAATGCCACTCAGTAAGCCTTAGCTGCGTAGAACTAATCAAAGATCACTCCCCAAATGGCCTGAAGTGTGTGTGGGGCACTGGGCAGTCCGAGGGTACGGAGCTAGTTCTTCGAGCTATATTAGACTATTTTGGTGGGTTTTAAAGTTCTGTTCATCTTACAGATTTAGCACAAGTTGTGAATCAAAAAATATGGTAATATTTTAAAACATGGTGACAGCCTATTGTAATTTAAGTCCATTTTATAAAATTTAAATGTCTTCTGTTAACTATCTCCCGTGTGAAGGCACAAAAATGTTGAAGCTGGAAGGGATCTTAACATCACCTCTTTTAGTCTGTTTTTCTACAAACTGGGAAACTGAGGTACAAAATTGTAGTTTTCCTAAAGCCAGTGGGTGTCAGAACAAGGATTCTCATGCAGAGGGTCTGGTTCCCAAATCAGCAGATTTTCTACTGTTTCTTCCCACACCCATATTTTACAGGGTAGTCGACGAGATGGGCTCTTTCTTCGGAAACAAATGTCATAAAATACTCTCAAAAAGATTCTAAAATAGCACTCTTTTTTTTTTAAGATTTTATTTATTTATTTGACAGAGAGAGACAGCCAGCGAGAGAGGGAACACAAGCAGGGGGAGTGGGAGAGGAAGAAGCAGGCTCAGAGCGGAGGAGCCTGATGTGGGGCTTGATCCCAGGACTCCGGGATCACGCCCTGAGCCGAAGGCAGACGCTTAATGACTGAGCCACCCAGGCGCCCCTGAAATAGCACTCTTATTCTAATTATTAATTAGAAATCATCTAAGTGGTGCTTTTGTGTCTTCAACTAGAATAAATTTTATCAAGTCTTCCTTCAAATAACATTGAGAAGAAGATTGTTAAGCATTCATTTATCCAACAAATATTTACTGAGCATATAGAGTTTGGAAGGCACTGTATTAGGTAACTGATTTCTATCCTATTTTATTAAGCAAGGTAAATAAGGGGGAAAGGGAATGCTCCCAGGAACATGCCATCGAGAACGTCCCCTCGCTTTCTGCATATCCTGAACTCTATTGCTATTGTGTGTCTGTACGGCATCTTACAGTGTCAAGGCACTTTCTCATGACATGAATTTCTGTATCATGTTACTTAGGCCTCTTATAGCTCTTAACACTTTCAACTTGGTATCGATGTCATTGATTTACCTCTTAGATTTTAGTTCATTTTAAAACGGAGGCTATTTTAAACAGCACCAATCTGCCACAATGTCTAGCCTACTTTCTTAAATATAGCAGATGCCCAGTATTTGATGAAGGAAGGAAGGAAGGAAGGAAGGAAGGAAGGAAGGAAGGAAGGAAGGGAGATTTCATTTGATCCACGGAAGCATAGGAAGCATAATTACCATCATGGTAGAGAACGCCACGCTGTGGCTCAGAGAAAGTCTTGTGTACCGTTGCTGGTAATCCTTAGAGCTCCTAGTGAGGTCTCTTTCTACTTCAACTCCATCAAAATCACGTGGTAATCCTTACTCAAAATAGAACCATTTCTTCTCCTAGAACCCCTATCACAAAGCTGCTCAGTAAGATATTATGTTGACTTTGTCAAACTATCTGATTTCTTAAGTCTGAGTTCGCTCTGATTACACATACAATCATGGAATAATATCTGTGTGGCTTTGGGCTGTAATTTCCAGTTGGATTGCTAGGAAGGTAATTGGAATAAGAGCCTAAGTTCTCTGGTAAAGAGTAAGAGCTACAGAAGATACATTTTTATTTTCTGCATGCCATTCAATGCTATTTTATTCATGTTTTCCATTGTGGATAAATGACTTCCTCTTCTCTATCGTGACTTTCAAAAGAATGAGACTGTGTCACCCTCCCTCTCCCGGTCTCCCGTTACTGGCTGTGGCAGACCTCTCTGCAGGCCAGACAATCTGCATGGCTTTCAAGATTTGTGAATTCTAGTAAAAGATTTCCTTTTAAAAATAAGAACTTGTCAAGGGGACAGCTAAATCCTGGCTTAAAGTTCTGGACCTCTAGCAACAGCAAAAGAACTTATTTTTTTATGGGCAAAGGAATGTATATTCTTTAGGCTTCTCTTTCTTTATGCTTCTCTCCTATGACCATGCCATAGATAAAAGAATCTTTGAAAGAAATTTCCAGCCATGTGCCCCGAAACTTCTTTAGTACTACACTAATTCTATTTTGCCAAAACGACTGGAAAAAGCAAATTCATGTCTCCAAACTAGTACGATCAGAAGTAAAAACATTAAAAACATGTTTAATATTGTAGAGGCTTCTTTATGTTTTATTTTACATTACTTAAGGAACATTAACCCAGTTCCCAGACAACAAGATGTCCTTGTTCCTCAGGGAGGACATTATTGCCCTCACGTGAACAATCGATAGCAGGTGACTAACACCCTGCATTTTCCTGGGCTTAGTGGTTCAGAAGCACTTTCATACACCTTATCTCACCTGACCCTTCTACCTGCCTTGTGGAGCGGACAGGGAACCTCTCATTATCTTCACTTCTCAGATGAGAAAAGTGAAACTCAGGGAACCTCAGAGGCTTCCTGAGGTCAAACAACCATGCAGGGGGACATCAGGCCTTGAACTGAATCTTCAGACTTCACGCCCAGCATGCTAACTCATTAACTCACTGGGCAGTAAGAAGGAGATGAATCGCCAAGGCAAATCTCACTAGGACTTTGGTGAATTAAATCACTTTACATTACATGTATTCAAAATGATAAGTTAAAATTAGTGGTCCCATGGATGAGGTATTAGGTATAAATGCAAAAGTTAGAATATTTCATTTTAATTACCAGGATAAAATTTTTACAGCCAACAGCTCAGCCCCAGTTAGGTATCAAAAACTTCTGATAAACTGAGCAGGTGTAAACTTCAATAATTATCTACACTGACGTAATTGTTAATTTACGTATGTGTCCGATTGTTTAGATTGACTTTGTGAGTACAGATAATTGAATTCTTTTTTTTAAGATTTTATTTATTTATTTGTCAGAGAGAGAGGGAGAGAGCACAAGCAGGGGGAAAAGCAGGCCTAGGGGGAAGCAGACTCCCCCCTGAGCAGGGAGCCCGATGTGGGACTTGATCCCAGCGCCCTGGGATCATGACCTGAGCCAAAGGCAGCCGCTCAACCAACTGAGCCACCCAGGTGGCCCCAGATAATGAAATTCTAAGTACAAGTCCCTTTTTTGGAGTAAGTCCTCCCCCACCTTTTTTTTTTTTTTTTTGAGTTAGACCCTCTGGGCATTAATTTGATGCAGTTACTATATGCTTGCTTTTCAGTATTAGGCTGTTCGTTCTGATCTGCATGGAGGATCTTATAATATGTTCAACAATACAATGCCGAACAAGATCAGACAGAAAATTTCATAGTTAAGAGCGTGTACTCGAGCTGAGTAAACGCGGGCAAGTAATGCTACCCTCAGTTTCTTCACTAGAGGACGGAAATAATAACTGTATGCTTCTAACTGGCTTGTCATCTGATTAAAAGAATGGATAATATGTAAGGACTTAGTTTTGGCATATGGTCAATTTGAAATAAATCTGAGCTATGGTCTTTTTATAAATATATTCTCTCACTGTTTAATTGTATTTTTGTCCTGATGATAAGGACACCGTATACAAAGTTTAAATCCTTTTTTTTTTTTTAATTACCGTAGGGACACCTGGGTGGCTCAGTCAGTTAAGCAGTTAAGTGTCTGCCTTCGGCTCAGGTCATGATCCCAGGGTCCTGGGATTGAGTCCCGTGTCCGAGTTCTCTGCTCAGTGGGAATCCTGCTTCTCCCTCTCCCTGAGCTCCTTCTGCTTGTGCTCACTTTCTCTGACAAATAAATAAATAAAACCTTTAAAAAAATAAAAATAAAATAAAAATTACCCTAATATTATAATGGGATAAATCTTACCAAAATTACTTAAAGCTATTCATAAAGTTCCCCCAAAATTGGTTTCTACAAAATGATTATGACTTAGAGGGTGATGGTGTTACTGGTTTTTGTGTGCACGAGGCATCAATCTGATAAGAAAAGTGAGTTTTTGCTTTTACAATTTGCTTGTTGTCTGGCTTTAATAAGCCACTTAAGTAAGTCAATTTTTTAATTTTTTTACTTTTTTTTACAAGATTTTATTTATTTGAGAGAGAGAGAGCAAAGGAGAGGGAGAGGTCACGAGAGGGGGAAGGGTCAGAAGGAGAGGGAAAAGCAGACTCGCCACCAAGCAGGGAGCCCTATGAGGGACTCGATCTCGGGACTCCAGGATCATGACCTGAGCTGTAGGCAGATGCCCAGCCAACTGAGCCACCCAGGAGCCCACGTATGTCAACTTTTTTAAAAAGCATTTAATAAATTTATTCTCTTTTTGTTTAATTTTGTATGTCAACTTTTTAAAGATTGAGAGGAAGTTCTAATAATATGCAAATGTGGTTGCTTGTAATATGAAAACTGAAAAAAGCATGTTTTTGCAGACTGAAATCTAAATAATAATAAAGTTTGGACTGCATGTAAGTGTTTCTTCTAAAGAATCCTGAACTGCATATAGTTTATTTATTTTTTATCCTGGGGTGTGTGTGTGTGTGTGTGTGTGTGTGTGAGAGAGAGAGAGAGAGAGAGAGAGAGAGAGGATTTGAATTGTATGTAAAGAGAAAGTGAATTTTTCTAGTGTGACTTACTTTGACTTACTCAGCCAAAGGATTAAAAAGCCACTCTATTCAAAACAAGTGTAATGGATGAAATTTTAAGTACTTTTAAGCAATAAACTTTAAGTAATGAAAAAGCTTTAAAACAACTATTAGGATTAATTCAATAGAACATCAAAAACAGATAAACCGAAGAAATGCTCAACTTCAAAGGGACAACTGAGGTGACAGTATGATTTTGTTTGGGACCCCACCATGCTGCTTTGTGATTCTTTCGGATAAATTTGGCTCTGTCGGAGGAATGAGAAGGAATGGTTTCCTCCTCGAAATGAAGCCTTGGCTGCATAAAGCCATTGCTTCCAGGAAAGCAGTAATAAAATGGCAGGTAAGAAGGAGGCTGATGACTTTAAGGTTTTGATGAGGCTCAGGAAAGGGTCTCAGAGGTATTAGGAACTGGAAGAGGCAGGAGAAGAGAAGCCTGCAAGCAGAGAGAGGAATTTCATGTTGAAACCATGGGTGGGGCCCTGTTGAGTGATGTTGAGGCCAACATTATTACGGTAACGTGAGCAGGTGACTGACACGAAGTGGGTATCGAGATCTCTGGGTGGAAAATGTTGGGGAACTCCCAGACCCCTGTATCAGAAGGGTAACTAATGCTGAGAGCAAACTGAGCATGCTGACTGGGATTGGAGCAGAGTGGAACAAAAGTAAAAGCAGGTGCTGGCATCATTGAGAATTGTGAAAATACCGTGAAAGACAGTCAAACCTACTTCCAAGTGCAGCCACCATTTTGCAGGGAAGCATATATGAATGGGGCAGCAGCCCTGTTGAGATCAGAGAAAGGAGGAAGCTGTGTGAAGACCTCTTCCACTTAGTCACTTTGCATCATTCACTTGACCTCTCTACATCTGGTTCCTTCACTTGTGCTCTAGTGCATGTTTTGAAAGATTTTTCAAGTTCCTATATGAAGAACATAATAGAGGAGAAAGAAAAAGTGGGAAGCTATCAGACTTCTAGATAACAGATTGGGTGACTTGAGTTACAATGGTGGCAGTGGAATGGAGAGAATTGTGTATTCGAGATAGATTTTGAAAATAGAACTTAACCAGAGAAGACATAATCCAGGTGACTTGCTAGATTTCTGTTGCCCTTAATTAAGATGAGAATGGCAGGAGAAGGAATAAAATAGGAGATGAAAAGCCCCCTTCCAGGCATGTTGAGTTAGAAATATGGAAATAGAGATGTTTAATTAAGAAGCAGAAAATCATGATTTTTGTGGTCAGAATAGAAGGCTAAGCTCAAGGGGCGCCTGGGTGGCTCAGTCGTTAAGCATCTGCCTTTGGCTCAGGGCGTGATCCCAGGGTCCTGGGATCGAGTCCCATATTGGGCTCCTCCACTAGGAGCCTGCTTCTCCCTCTCCCACTCCCCCTGTTTGTGTTCCGTGTCTCACTGGCTGTCTCTCTCTCTGTCAAATAAATAAACAAAATCTTTTAAAAAATTTAAAAAAATAGAAGAAGGCTAGACTCAACATGTAAATGTGAAATGTGTCATTCTCTAGATGGTGTTTAAAACCGTAAGCATAGATGGAATCACTAGGATGAGAGTGTAGGAGACAGAAGAGAAGCTAGTACAGAGCCCTGAGGAATTACCACACCCAGAGATGAGGAGGCCGATGAGCAAAGGGCCCTGAGAATGAGTGAACCAGGGAGGTGCAAAGCAAACCAGGCAAGCACGGCGTTCTGGAAGTCAGGAGAGGAGCGTGTTTGAAGTCAAAGTCCAGTGAGATGTACTCAGGGAAAGGTAAGTGGGTCTTATGAGCTTCATGTGGGTTGTTTCGCAAGCAGAGTATTTAAATGATACCACTTTCCATTGGCTGAAACCTGACATGTTGCCTTCAGGTCTCCAGCTAAAGGCTGGAGTACTTTCCTCACTCATGAATCCCTATAGCAACTGAGTACTTAGAAAACGTTGCTGGAGTTGCCTATCCATTCCCAGTCCACCCTGGTTTGCTCCCTCACTTCCGGTCTACAGCCAGATGGTTAGGTAGGTCGCCAGCAGAGAGCTGGGCTGCTGGGACATGTGCTCTCCATCCCTGAATCCCCACAGATGAGTTTCTGCTGAAAGAGGTTCCTCCATCTCATGACAAAAATGAAAATATTTCAAGGAGTAAGTCACACAGTGACCCCTTTCCATTTAGACACTTGCCCTTCCGGGCCCTATTGAGTCTAACAACGTGATGTGCAGAACCTAAGAAGAATGGAATGCTGTATTGATGCAAATGGTAAAAAGAACTAACACTTCTCTAGCACTTCCGTGCCAGACGGCGTTCCAAGGGCTTTGTATACATGAGCTCATCTGATCCTCACAAGACATCTGTGAGGTAGCGAGGTTCTGTTATTATTTCCATGGTACACTTGAGGACACTGAGGCCCCAAGAGATTAAATAACTAGCACAAGTTTAGCTCCAAGTCAAGGCTCTTAGCTGTTAGTGAACACACACACACACACACACACACACACACACACACACACCCTCCTTAGGTGAGCTCAAAGGAATCTTATAAAAGAGAACCAATGAACCAAGGAGAAGGGCTTTTAAATCACACTGAACTGGCAGTCATTGGAGCCTAAAGTACCTAGGAGGACAAAGTAGGAAAATCAATAGGATTAAGAGGTGGATTCTGGGGCTCCTTCTGAGAACTCACCTCAATTCATCTCCTAAACTCACTCTAGGAAATTCCGAAGTGTTAAGGTGGCTCCAGTATGATGCGCTCTTAAGGTAGCCATCCGAGGATAAACACGTACATTCGGTCATTCATAATGACAATCTTTAATCTGGGTATGAAGTTCAACTGAGTGGGAGCCGAAGGTGATCTTGCCCAAGAAGCAGGCTTTTAATTTCAAACTGCCATTTTTGTTATAGGAATGTTCTGGGCATTCCCGTGTAGCCCATTCAGTGTGCCACCTCCTGGTGGGACCGGACATGTTTAATTATTAAAAGTCTCCATGCACCTGTAGCCACAAACTAAGGATGTTGGAATGAATGCAAAAAAGAAACACATTAATAACATAAATCTTGCTGAGTTGCAACATCACACATTTTGCCTTCTCACAGATACCATTTCATATTTTGTTACCAGTTTACACTGGCCAGCTCTACGTCTATTGGGATAAAAAGGGAATAAAAGTTCTTAGTATCATGAACTGAAGGATGCTTTATGGTTATTATGTTGGGGAAAGATACTTTGGTTTTATGCATTCTATCCAACAGGTATCAAAAGTAACTAAGAAAACCGAGTTATTTTTCCTTCTTTTCATTTAGTCACTCATGCAATAATCGCTTATTAATGCCTATGTTCCAGAACTTGAATCACAATAACGAACAATATAATCTTTGTTTGCCAAAACCTCATTTGGGAGAGAGTTTTGGAGAGACACGAATCATCGGAGCAACTTAGCGTGGTGTGGTGAGTTAAGTATAAACACCAGTTGCCATGTGAGCATCTGGGAAACCATTGGTTTCTTTGAAATAGGTGGCAATAGGAAAAAAAAATCCTCATCTCTCTTTACCCCTAGTGAGTGTGACTTTTCTCCTAAGGAATGTTTGTTTTAAAGCACTTCAACCTATCTTTACCCTTCAGGCCTCCAAAGCTTTAACTACTGCCCAGGACAGAAAAGCATGCATTTTTCTGGAGAAATCCATGGAGTACGTGAAACCCTTAAATGGCTTTATCATTTTTTTAAAAAAAGACAAAGAACATTTTAGGGACAAATTCAGAATTTGTAGAGGGGATGAAACTTTGGGGACCTTTTAAAGAAAAAGAATACAGAATTATAAATGTAACATTATTTATGAAAGTGGCTATTATTTAGAATGAAAATGCAATATTCTTATTAATTAACTACCTGATTTACTGCCTAATGCTTTTTTTTTTCCAACCATTTTTGGCTCTATTTTTTATCATTTCTTCATGGAACAGCTTCAGTTTCTCATCCCTGATATCAGGAGTTTGATTCTCCTAGTCTTTGATATAGAGAGGACATTATCATCGTATAAGAATCAAAGTGCTGTTTATGACTGACCTCATTTAATGCCCTATTTGCGAAGCACTTCAGAGAAAACACCCCTTCTTTGAGTATCAGTAAGATTCAGAAGTTTACAGCATTATGCACTCTCTCCTTCCATGTCTCGGGTACTGTTCTGGACGCTTTGCATGTATAATTCACTTAAACCTCATTGAAACTCTATGAGGTCAATGCCATTAAAATGGTTTATGATGTGTAAACTCAGGCCTGGAAAAAACAAATAGCTTTGCCCAAGGTCACACAGCTGGTAAGTGGACGAGTCAGGCATTAAACCCAGTCAGATGAACTCCAGAGATAGAGCCCTTAACACCCATATCCCACCTTTTACGGATGTGAGCACGAGACAGAGATGAAGATACTGCTTGCTTCTCAGGGACCCAGTCCCACATGGCCGTGGGTCTCACTTTGAGATAAGAGTGAGTGATGAAATGATAGAAACCTCAGACACAAAAAGAGGTCTTTGAAAAAGCAGTAGCTTATGCCCCAGTTTGCACTGGAACCACCAGGAGAGATGACATCACGAGATGTCCTGCTCCAATGTGGTTGGTGGAAGCAGAGAGGAAACCGCGCCGTGGCCTGCTCTGTCAGAGAGCTGCACCTCCATGGTTCCAACACCTGTGTGTCTTCTCCACACCAGAAGCGAGCACAGCGAGCATGGATCCAGCAGTGGTCGGCCGTGCTTCCAAAGGGTAGTAGGGACAGCAGCAGGAACACAGGCCCAGACTCAAGGATATCCCACTGGAGGCCAGTAATGACCACGACATCAGTCCTATTCTTGGAAGGAAAAGCACAAGTCCAGAAACCAAAATAAATAGCCACATATTTCAGAGGATCCGATAAACCCACATCCCTACTTACCGTTGTCACAAACTTTCCAATGCCCCTTTTTGCTTTTGGCTTGGAAAATTTCGGCTCTGTAAATACCCTTCCTAATAGCCCCTGCAGATACAGCACTTGTATAAATCCTTTTCCAAGATCCGCGCAAAGAACTGCGCTAGAAGTGGGGGGCGCGTGGTGTGCGGCCACGCAGCCAGGGCGAGTGTTGGGATTCGCAGAGGAAGTACAAGATAAATTACCCGTTCGGTCACCTAAGGAAATAATGCCTTTCCATGATGATTCTTTTGTTTCTAAGATTTCATAAGTGGAGCATTTAGGATATTCCTTAGAAGAAGGTAGGAGAAGATACAGGCATCAAACTTGGGAACTCCAAAGGAGCTCTGGTCAGTACGAATCCCTGAAAGTCAGGTTCATTCTGTGTGTGTGAAAGACAACAAATTCTTTCACTAAGCCTTTGATCCCTTTATGGTTTCGTTGTTCGTTCTACTGATTGTACTAGAAACAAGTTTCACTTCAGATATAATAGTTAATGACAGAGACTAGAAAAGGAAGTGGGTGTGGAGCTGTCGTAAACTATAATGACAAGAGCGTTGGTTGCTATTTATAGCATTTGTTAAACTTTCATCTCCTCAAATTGCTATTTTCATGTAGCAAACTTTAATCTCTCAGGCAACAGGGTAAGCAACATGAGATTAGAACTGGAAGTAATTTCTGGCATTAGTCAAATATGTAATGACTAAGAAAAACACCTTCTTCACCTTGAAGTGTCACCAGTTACCAGTGAGAATAGGAAAATAAACATTCACAAGTAACCTTGCAGGGATCAGTGTGGGAACACGGTTACAAAGAGGATTTATGCTATATGATGCCATCCACAAGGCAAAACGGATGAAATGTGACTATGGAACAACAAGACTCTTTTAGAGACTTGGAGCTATTTTATGAGAAAGAACTCGTCAGAAAACCATTTGCCCATATCTAATAAGAAATACACTTGGTGCTGAAGCCAGAGAGGGGCTCAGTCTGAGGCCAGTTCCTCTTTTTCTAAAAAGCTTTCAGCTCCGTGGTGGAGCCGGTCCACTACGGTGGAAGGGAGTGTAGGCCTGGGCGTGGTAGCAGGACTGGGAGTGGGGGGTGGGCAGGGAGAGGCTGTGAAGAGGCTCAGTCTGCCGGCGGGGACCCTCACCTTGCCCACTCTCCAATTCCAAAGACTGGTTTGCTTCTCCTGTTAGACCTCAAATTCTTTGTTTGTTGGAACCTTCTTTTACAACCTTCTGGACTTCCTCTGGTCCATGCACAGAGTAGGCACACACCACATTTATGCAAGTCAGTGCAGCTAAGAAAATGTGGACGATTTGGTCTTAAGACAGCTTGTCTACTGATGTCATTTTACAAACTGGTGGCAGACGAACCGTGGAATGAGCCCGGGTAACTCCCAGACTGAATATGGGAAAGGGACTGCAGTAGCTGGGGGGTGCTTGAGGGAGTCAGACAACCATCCTCTCTCTGGTGAAGAAAGGGTATGAGTTTGGACCCGAGGTTCGGTGATTTTGTTGAAATGGTCTTAAAGGTGGCAGCATTGACCCCTAAGAATTTAGATGTTTAAATAGCTGAGATATTTTATCTTCAGGCTTAGCTCAAAACCCAGTTACGATATATCTTATTGTTTGTGCCCAAGACTCCCCTGCTGCTGAGAACGCTTTAAGGGAAGTCGGAGAGACAATAAAGATCCTAGCCCTGGGTCCCTTCTCTAGCAGCAATGAGAAGCGCGCACCATATAATACTGTCGAGTTGAAATTCTGATAGTCTCTATTTGCCTTCCCTGTGCACCGGATAGCATCATCCTGATAGCTGCAATCCTCATAATCGTTTCTCTTCCTTATGACCATACAATCATGTATTTCATGCAGGGACTAACAAGTGGATAAGAAATGTACTTGTATCTATTTTTATTACGTTAATTAAAGTCACAGATATGTACTGCTCACCTACCATGTATAACCTTCTATGACAAAGGCTGAGGGACATAGTACATACAAGGACTGGCTTTACCCTTTTGGAAATAAGATTATCTGAAAAAAAAAGTGATTAGAACTACAAGGTCAACAATCCCTGGCAGACAAGGAACAAGGACTAAGAACATTGAGTGGTGTAAGAGGTCAAGGGAGGGTGAGCTCGTTAGGCTGGGTTATCCAAGGAAGACTTCCTGGAAAGGGTGGGGCTTGAGCTGGATCTTGAAAAATGAGCACAAGTTTGGGAGGTAAAGAGAGGGCAAGAAAGTTTTCCAAGCAAAAGGAACAGTATGGGTTCTTTAGAGAAGCCCATTTCACACTGTATTTAGAAACAACCTTCTTCCTGATTGAATAATTTATTGGCCCAGGTATTGAAAAGTCCAGGAGTAGGTCCTGCTTTGATATGATTGAAACGTATGCCCAAACACCACTGTGTTTCTGTGTTGTCTTCATTCTCTGGTAAGTTTTCCTTTACAGTAGGGACTAGAAGCTCCAGATACATAGCCTGCCAACTCAGCAAACCTGCAGAAAGCGGACATGTGCATATGTCCTGGAGTGGAGTCCCATTTGCCTGACGTGGGTCAGAAGACCTTCCTCTGAGACAGTCACTGAGGCCAAAATGACAGAATATTCTTATAAACTCATCTAGGTCATGAGCCCTCAGGGTTGGGCTGTAAACGAGTAGGGACTGGCGATGGGAGATTAATGACAACTTTACCAGATAGATGATGAGCTAGATGGAGATATCCACAAGGAAAGATCAGAGGGGTATTCCTGGAAGGGGAAATGGATGCTAAGAGTCAGAAATCACAATGGTATAAATAAATATTTAGAAATGAGAGATAGGTCAAGGTTTATACAGACCCAGATATCCCTAGTTATGAGCATAAATGATTATCGTGAAAATAAATTACTGTGTTTTCACATATTTGTCTTATTTGGCATCTGTTTTTCAAATGACCCACCAAGCGGGGCTTTGAAAACACTTAATTTGCAAACCATGTCTAGCACTCATTCTCCTCCTCCTATCTCTGACTATTATACAACTACTACTAGAAATCAATAAGTAAGTTGGGAAATGGAGCAAAGCAAGGGATGTTCTCTGTTGCACAGGATGGAGTATTAAGAAATCTTTTCTCGGGAATTCCCCATGTTTCAGATAGAATAGAAATTAAGTGGCTGATTCATTCATTCACTAACAATAGGGAGAATGTTCTGAGGTGCCAATGCATCCTAACCCCAGCAGATCCTCCCTAATGCCTGTTCTTGCAAAAGGCCTCTGAAATTTCAGAGGTGTTTACTGACACTTGTTCTCACCAAATGCTAATCTGCTCATGTCACGGTGCTTCATTTGCACACTGTACATGTTGGCACACTTTGCCTTTACGCACAATCAATAGCATTTTGGTAGCACTGAGTACTTAATTCGGGTGACATTTCGTGGTTGGCTTTTTGTTGTTACTTTCAAAGTCTACTTTTTTAGAGTTCCAAATTCCCAGCAAATTAGCCTGTTAAACATATCAACAAGTTGAAACTGTGGTTGAGACTGTGTTTTCATAACACATAATTATGGTCCCTCAAAAAACCTTCCCAAGCCCAGTTAATTGAGGTCCATGGATCCAGCAGGCTTCAGTGCCTTTTGACATCAAATATGCAGTGAACGCTTTCCCTGAGAGGGATTTTTCATACCTTTTGGAGTCTAATGAGCTTGATCACCTGTTTCTGACTCAGGTTTTTTTCCTTTATGTTTACATTACAAAGCTTGGTAATGAATCTAAATTTGACCTCAAAATCACTTTAATCTCCTTATTTCAGTCTTCAACCCTCATTGTCCACTGGGTCTTAATATTTTCTTGGACAGTAGATCTCTCTAAAACTTTTTGAAACTCTGGTCTCTCTCCCCAGAAAAGTGCACAAACATCAAACATTGCTTACGATTATAGAAGGTTCTCTTCCCCACCAATCCCATACAAGACTTCTACTGAAGATGTTTTGGTGTTGACAGTTGAAAACAAATACGGATTTGATTTTCCATTTCAGGTACCTTTTCAAAAGGATACCTGGGACCACTTCATTTGTCTTCTCCTTTGGCTGACCTGGCTCGTATCAGCCCTCAGACAATAGAAGAGACCTCTTCATTTGTCTTCTCCTTTGGCTGACCTGGCTCGTATCAGCCCTCAGACAATAGAAGAGACCTCAGAGAAAGAAGAGTACGGTGAATCATTTCTCTTATCCTGCTAATTCTGATGTTGGGTAAGGGGATACTTTGGACCCCACTCACTGAATGAGCAATGCCGGCTGGAAAAAAAACCCCCAAGACAACCAGCCAACTGTCTGCTGACACATAAAGAATACTGGATCGGATATTCAAAACCTAGCCAAAACTTAGGGACACACCAAGAGGCTTGCCTTCCCTTCCATTCATCAAATATTTCTTGGGTGTCTTCTACGACCAAGGCACTTCTGTACATTATTCCATTTCATCAGTGGTTTGGGCAGTGCCCCACAAATAAAAGGCACTCAATACATATTTGTTGAAAATGAATAGTAACGAACACTTATTGGGCAATTATTATGTGCCAAGAGGTTTAATTCTCAGAACAACTGTGCGAAATAGGTGTCATTAACTGCATTGTTAATGAGGCCCACAGGGGTTCTGAAGCTATGACCTTGACCTGATGCTTCTGTCCATTATACACAGTTCAGTGTCCTCTTGTAGGTGTGCTTGTTTAACCTAGTCTGAGAGATGACAAATTCTGGTTCAGATCTAATCAATAACTTAACTCAGAAGAACGCACGACAGAGCCTGGACTGGGCCCAAGTTTGACTGATTTCAAACCCAGAGCAGTTTCGTGACATCACTGCTGCCTTCTCTGTTACAGCGTCAGTCCCACCCACACACCGTCTTTCCCCCCAACTCCGGGCCGTCTCCATTCCCACAGCCATCATCTGAAACCACCACTTGATCACCAGGGGGTGAGCGCACCAGTGGCTACAAACCAAAGGCTTCCATTTTCGGGCCAAAGGCAGCCACACAAAGACCCTGAAAATTTTCAGATCTCCTTCAGTATAATCTCTCACCTGTCAGTTACTTATATATTTTGAGCTTAATTCAAACTTAGTGAAGTTATAGTTCTCTGAAAAATCCATCACAGAATTTTGGTAGAAATTGGGACTGGGGAGGAAAAAAGCAAGCTTCTGACGTTTCTTTAGTTTTATTAGTTAGTCCTCACGGGTTTTGTATTTATGATTCTTTCTGGAGGCTAGCCTTCATCTGAAGGAGTAGCTGCCTACAGCCAGCCGCCGCTTCTTATGAGAGAAACATGAGAAACACCGTCTACTCTATTCTATCTGGTTGATCCCTTCATCCTCTGATTTCCTTCATGTTCGATAATTATGAGGTGGTGTCGTTGTCTAGGGCACAAGCTGTCAAAAATCAACTGTTAAAAATTATGGTTTCTGGCTGATTTCATGTTTCATGTACATCGCATGAAGCCTGAATTTCAAACTAGATTCCTAGTAATGATGTCAAGCCAGGCCGGTCCTGGCTTACAGATTTACACAGGGACTCAAAGGAATTATTAGATGACAAAACCAGCCCCACCATTTGGGAGCTGAAGCATCTAATCTCACACCCATGTAGACAGAGACAAGCACAAAGGCACACACGCACTCAAGCAGCAAAGACACGGGGCAGATCCTCATTCACCAAGAGAAACAAACATTTGTGCGGTGAGACCATCTCTTCCGTTTCTGAGAAAATGGAAAGGCCATCATTCCCGTAAACTGCACGTCCCCGGGCCGCATGTTTATTTCGTGTCTCCAGGCTGCAATATCTTCACTGATTAAAAGACTATTTTCCAAAAAAGTATGTGTGTTTGTCCATCAAATTGGAGGAACATTCAAGGACTTAAACCAAGTCCCAAGGGAAATTCCCTTCTCTCCTGTTCCAGCTGTTCTCAAGGACAGGCAGAAATCCTAAGCACAGAATAACAAGAAATCTGGGAAGATTATTTAAGAGTAGATCTAAAGCTTTCTTTGACATTTAATTCAGTTATATGAGAACAAATAGCACACATAACGTGTCTCCGTCCTGCTCACCTGCTTAGTTTTCATTATGTTTATTCTTAGAAATGCGAGCACGAGCAGCAGGCGGGTGAGCTAGCAACATTTTCAACATCAGTCATGAATTTCAAACAAAGCATATTTTATTTTATTTCAGCTGGAGATTTCCAAAGGAAATCCTTCTCTGTTAATTAGAATCCAGATATTGTCTTTCTGACTAGAGACATATTACAGCTGTCAATTCAAAGCAAAAAAAAATTAAATGCCGGGGCGCCTGGGTGGCTCAGTCAGTTAAGCGTCTGCCTTCGGCTCAGATTATGATCTCAGGGTCCTGGGATCAAAGCCCTCGTCGGGCTCCTTGCTCAGTGGGGAGCCTGCTTCTCCCTCTCCTTCTGCCCCTCCCCCCCAACTCATATTTACTCTCTCTCTCTCCCTGTCAAATAAATAAATAAAATCTTTTAAAAAATTAAAACGTCGGGGCGCCTGGGTGGCACAGCAGTTGAGCGTCTGCCTTCGGCTCAGGGCGTGATCCCGGCATTCTGGGATGGAGCCCCACATCAGGCTCCTCTGCTATGAGCCTGCTTCTTCCTCTCCCACTCCCCCTGCTTGTGTTCCGTCCCTCACTGGCTGTCTCTATCTCTGTCGAATAAATAAATAAAATCTTTAAAAAAAAAATTAAACATCATTTACTACTTGGATACGTTAACAAATTAAAACAAAAGAAAGGAAAGGAAGACGATCTTCCATTATTAGTTATGGCAACAATATGACATCTACTGCATACAAATATACTGTTGAGCCTTTTGAGTTATTTTTCATGATATGAGGATGGGTTGTGTCGATCCTGCCAAGACGGCTCACCCAACTCCCCTTGTGGCCACAATTCACAACATATTTGTAAGCTAACATTAGGGTTTGGGCCACAGAACAGAATAAAGACAGTAAAGCTGTGACCTAACACTCACTCAAATGGGGCTGGTCACCTGGACAAAAGACTGGATCTCTCCAGAATTGAAAGCCAGGCCTCCTGACACTGTTCATTGAGTCCTTCTTGTGCAAGGTGTTGCAGTGATGTTCTGAGCATTTACCCACCTGAGCCGCGCAGTGCAGGGGTTGAGACTGTAACTCACTCAGACCCACACATTTAGAAGGAAGGAGTCAGGCTTCCAACTATGTCCTTTCTGCTGCTACATGTTCTTCCTGCTGTTACACACGCCCAACACTACAGAGGCAGAGAGATAGAGAAAATCAGCCCCTGCCTGTGGGACCAGCTTCACGGGTGTCCATCTGGAAGTCCAGCTCTGGAGGTCCTCATGACTGGCTCAGTGCTCTGCTGCCACTGTCTTGAAATTCTTAAGAATTTTTTAACAGGAGGCCTCGTGTTTCATTTTAATGGGACTTTTACTAACTATCTAGCCAGTCCTACCTATAAGGATAGCACACAGCAGAAGAAATAGTCCCATGAAGGCCCCCCTTGGGGACACTGGAATGAAGAGGGCTGCTTTCTGGAGAGTTACCTAGAAGATCAGTCATAAAATTGATATCAAGGTATTCTAGATATTTGGGGGAAATGCGCAGATTTCTGTCATTTTTCTTAGAGCAGATAGAAGTGAAAGGCAGTGTTTGTCCATCCCCCCCCATAAGCAGCCGTTCCCCCCTTCCCAATAACTTGCTTTACTGTTTGAAGTGTGCGGCAATGTCTCCTACCAAACAAGAGCTCTGACAGAAGGAATGATGTTGAAAATTCATGAGGTTGCTTCTTATTGGGTGTCAGGGCACAGCACACACCCATCTCTTTTCACGCTCCAAAGAAATGAGCAACTCCTCTCAACTCTTGCATGGTAAATAATTGTAAAAGCCAAGTCCCCTGGAAATGCAAAGGAGTCCCACACCTTCCCAGTTTAAAAACCCCACAAGCCCTAACTATCCATAAGCAATGAAAAAAAAAATAGCTTCTCTTACTGGATTGAAAATGAACAGTCCTTTCTAGGAAACGAAACAAAACAAAACACCTTTTCATTGTATGATTTTAATATGAAACAATGTACGACTTCTGAAAATGACTTGCTTGATACCAAAATGCAAAATTGAGTGTCAGGAGAATAAATGAATTATTTATCAATTAACTGGGAGAGAAGGACTATTTGAAAAGCACATAACTGAAGTTTCAAAATAACCCTGAACACAGATAATATGCGGTAAAGACTGCGCGGCAGCGGGCGCGTCTCACCTACCAAGTGCGGAGGGAATGGGCAGAGGCGGGAGCCCTGGGGAGCCTGCCCCGCTCACCCTGCTCCCAGCTGAGACCCGTGACCAGCCCCGGCTCCAGCCTCCTCTCTGCGCCTTTATTCCGTGCTCCTTTCACCTGGGCCTTCCTTCCTCCCCCTCCGCTTGGGACCATCCCACTCACCTCTTCAAGACCCAGCACAGATGTCACCCACTCACACCGCCGGACGCCCTGGCCCCAGCACACCGCTCCCTGACCGCGGGCTGCCTGCTGGTGCTTCCTTCTGGATGGAATACATTCGACATCCCCCATGGATCTGCAGTGCTGACCTCCGGGCACGTAGAGACGCCGTTGTGGTGACCACTGTTCGGTGACATCAACCGTCCAGAAGCAAGGGCGGCTGAGGAGGAGCCATGCTGCGGAGGGATGAAGACGGAAAGTGCTGGAATTCGAGGGGTTTGGAGCCTGACTCAGTTTTGGGATCTGGGCCAAGTTACTTAATCTCTGCCTCAGTGCGCTTATCTGGGAGGTGGAGATCAGGGGAGGAATGACTTCGGGGGGTTGTGGCGACAATGAAGCGCGTTTACTGGGTTCCAGTGCTTGGCACCGGAACCGTAGGTGGCATTCTGGAGGCACTCACTAGCTGTGAGCCCTCATCGTACCTGTTGGCAGCATCCTTTTTTTCCCATCAACCGACACTAAAACAGCGCCATTGTTACCAGGGGCTGACACGGACTTTTAAAGCTGAAAGCGTTCCTGGCAGGGAACCACCGTCTCCTCTGCTCCTGCGTCTTTGTGGCACCTTTCACATTTCTTCCTGCTCTTTCAGAATCTGCAACATGCCTCATATCCTCTTGCTGTAAAATCAAGTGGTCGTCTTTGAATGCTCATAGTCCTTGTATTCAGCAGGAGCAGAATAAATGCTAATTGAACGAAGAAATAATTGTGGGGCAAACCAAAAAAATAAAAAGAAGAAAGAAAATGAACAGTACTCTCACTGTCCATAGATAATGATCTGGAATGCTCCGGGCACCACCTGATAATTATCCAGTGTTAACAATTACACCAGAGCGGGGAATTCTGCTCTCACCAGGCAGTGACGAGATAAAACATGATGAGTTTTAGTGGCCAGCTGCATGCTGGGAAGTTTAGCCTTAGATGTAGGTGGAAGATGGTGTGGTCACACTGTGGAGACACAGAGAAGTTTCACACCAAATTCCTACCTAACAACTTGAACCTGCTATTTGGAATTCTAACATGAGGGCATGATTCTTTGGGGTTAAAAATTGCTTTATTACACATCCTATCCTCACGAGTACAATGACTAATCCCTTTGCTGCATGGCTGAGAGGACTCAGAGGTGCAAAACCAGGGGAAAGACACACCGAGAGAGAAAAAGAGGCTGTACCCCATTTTGTCCTATTCAGCCCTCACAATTTCGTCTGAAACTAATGCCCACATCTGGCAGGAGAACTGCGGTGGAACTAGCAGTTTAATTTTATTTTTAAAAAAATTTTTTTAGGGGCGCCTGGGTGGCACAGCAGTTAAGCGTCTGCCTCCGGCTCAGGGCGTGATCCTGGCGTTATGGGATGGAGCCCCACATCAGGCTCCTCTGCTATGAGCCTGCTTCTTCCTCTCCCACTCCCCCTGCTTGTGTTCCCTCTCTTGCTGGCTGTCTCTATCCTGTCGAATAAATAAATAAAATCTTTAAAAAAAAATTTTTTTAATTCAACTAGCCGACATATAATATGTCCTTAGTTTCAGATGTAGAGCTCCAGAATTTACCAGTCGTCTATACCACCCGGTGCTCATCACATCACGTGTCCTCCTTAATACGGTGTTAACAGCAACAACATCGGTCCTGATAACAATGACTATTTTTGAGTGCTATCTGTGGCACTGTACCAGGCACACATCCTCCGTGGCATTTCATTCATTCTCAAAACAACTCTATTATTTGGAGATGATTATTCGTATCCATTCCGATGCCTTCATCTACAAGAGCTAGAGTTAGACTTGACTCAAAATGGTGTAAATAATAAAAGAAATCTGTTGTTTAAAGTAACAAGAAATGCATAGTTAGGTAAATCAGCGGCTCAGTGAGGCCGTCAAGGACCCAGGTTCCTTTGTACCTTCTGCTTTGCCCTCTGGGCACCATGGAAGGCTTATCAGCTTAGGGTTTCAAGATGACAATAGCTGCCCTGAGCTTCACAGTCCAAAGGACAGAAGAGGGAGAATTTTAAAAGGCATTTTAAAAAGGAGGGCAAGTTCCCAGAAGCTGCTCCACGGATTCGTCTCATGACTTCTTGGCACGTCCAGTCCTCTACCAGTAGCTCTCACAGTGAATAGAACTCCCTTGACTGGCTTCATCTAATTAATATTTGCCTCCTGAGGCTGAGAAGAGGTCCAGACTTCCCTGCACGCAAGGGTGCCCAAAACCTTAACAAATTAGTCACTCTGTTAGTGAAGAAGCAGGAGGAGAATGGATTTTGCATAGCCAGCCAAGAATGTCTACCATAGACCTGGTTGTGTCATGTAACGAATAGGAATGCGGGAGCTCAACAAGCCTGGTAACTTGTTCCGGAACACACAGCCGGTAGGTGACGACACCAGGATAGAGTCAGCCCCAGTCTGTGGAAATTTAAAGGGCATACTTTCGACCACTCTGTCTTTCCACATGCTGCTTTTGTGTACACATTCATAAACATTCCAAATTGTTGCAAAAATAATTTTAAAAATTAAGCACCATCATATCACTGTAAGCTCAGCCAAGAAATCCAGGGTGACTTCTTTACACCTGCCTGACCCGTACCAGCTGACAGGCAGCATTTTGTCCCGTGGAGACAAGCTTCACTAATAGCAAGCTTGACCCTGGGAAATTTTAGCCCAGCAGGACACTTGTAGTCATGGAAAGGAGTTCCCAAACCCCTGAGAATAATGTCAGCCGCTGAAGATTCGAAGGAGTCGAGAACTGTCCCTACTGAACTGCTTACAGTGTGATAACAGAGCGAATGGTGCAGCAGCTGCTGAACGTGTCCTATCTTTAGCCGTGATACTCCCCTAAGACAACCTTGTCTCCCACTAAGCCAGGAAAACTAGCTGTTTCTGAACTACTGAATGTATTACAAAGATAACTTCTGGATCTTCTGCTGCTAGTTTATATACAAGATGAAGTTGGATAAGAGACATTATTTTTTCCAGAGATTATAGAGAAAGAATGGTTTTTGGAAAAAAAAGGAAAATACACATATATTCTATGTTTGTTTTTCTTGTAACCGTTTGATCATTTTAAAGATGACAGGAATGGTGATGACTTCACCCAGATCCTGCATTTAAATGGAAATAGTTGAATATATATGAATGCATAACATTCTTCAATGACCGATTCTAATTGAAAAAAATTTTGACTATACAACCTTCAATGGAAGTGGAGATCTGAAAAATGGATCTGAATTCGACTATTGGTAGTATTCTATAAAAACGTACCAAAATAAAGAGGCTAAAGCCTCACCTAATGAATTTAAAAATTGACTGTGTACAGAATCAATAAGAAGGGAACTCAGGTTTGACTTTATTTTCCTTCACCTTTGTTTTCCTTTCCAATCCACCTCCAACCCCATTCTTTCTTATGTTTAGTTTTAACTCTGGAGGCAAAATCTGAGCAGATATGCCTCTTATGTTCTTTGTATGGACACATTTTAAGTCAGCTAAGCACAATCAGAAAAAAAAGATGACAAAGCAAGAGAAAGCTTTTAACACTACTTGTATCCGGAATAAGGCTATCAGTGAATCAACCAATTCAATTTTTTCCTAATTCCCTGGATTTTTTATTATCAGAGAGAGACACCATGGATTCAGCAAAATGATTCCAACTGTATTCTGTGAAAAAAAAAATCTGTTTGCCACTGAGTGATGTACTGTCATCAAGATCATTTTGAATGTCAAGAAGAAAAGAACATTCACATCATTATAAAATGAGCATTACATTTTGTTGTAGTTTCAAAGGAGAAATCCTAACAATTACCACAAATAATTACTTGTCCATTCATGGTTGTGTGCATTATTTCACATCTAGGTCACCAAAAAGAAAAATGCTGAGGAAGTGTAACTGGTTAAGATTCTATTGGGGTAGGGGGCCCTAAGAATAAATACTCTAGCACAAACTGGAGGTGACAGGTTGGGAACATGGAAAGTCAAGGGAAACCACAAAGAAATTTTGAGCCCTGACACTTCTCAAAGAGAGAAAACAAGACCAGGAAAATTACTTTTCACCCCCCAGGAAACTGAGCATTAGAGCAGGAATGAAGAAACTATGATAAGGAGTGGTAGAAAATGGTCCTCCACTTGGGCCTTTAGAGAAAGGATGAAAATCACAGAAGCTGAAGTTGCTGCTTCTCCTTCTTAAAGTTTACTGACCCACTAATACCCAGGAGGCAATTCTTAGCAGATGTCTGCTGAATGAATGAAGCAGTCAATGGCAGGAATGGAATGTATATTGAAATGTTTCTAGAATCACTAAGATTTTTCAAAGGGTTTTTAAGGAAACACTCTAGCATGCTACGATGGTGAAAGGGATGGTTCTGGAGTTAAACTAGTTAACAAAAGTAAATTCTTGCACTGAAACATAAATAAAATCATAATCTGAATTTATTCCAAAGAAAGTAATGGGATGGGGTTGGGTCACTAAGGTCCAGAGGCAAAAAAAAGATGGTTCTGCGAAAGGCATGGACACTTTTGTTCCATTTTCTGACTGGTTTTCATTTACGGATCCAATTTCCTGTATTTCCTGTTCACTGGAGTGTGTCCTTTGCTCTGATCCATGGAATGCGATCCAGGGAGAGTGTGCACACCTAATGTGCCTGAACACAGGAGCCGGAGCATCCACAGTGATCTATAAAGAACCCAAAGATGGAAACTACCACCACGTGCAAATGACCCTACTTGAATGTCTTGCCTGCGTCAGGGCAGGAGAACCAAGTCAGTACATGTGCGTGTTCTCTACACTTGGGAAGATTTTCTGTTGTACTTTTTACCTATGGTTGTAAATGCTCGTGAATGTTTGGGAATTCTAAATATATTTGACCGTTTAGGGCACCTGGGTGGCTCAGATGGTTAAGCGTCTGCCTTCGGCTCAGGTCATGATCTGAGGGTCCTGGGATCGAGCCCGGTGTCATGTCAGGCTTTGTGCTCAGTGGGGAGTCTGCTTCTCCCTCTGCCTCGGCCCCTGGTCGTGCTCCCTCTCTCTCTCTCTCAGATAAATAAATGAAATCTTTTTAAAAAGAAAATAAAATAGATTTGACCATTTCGAATACTACCTTCACTATAGAGATAGAAATGCCAAGCTAATGTAAATATTGGTTCCATTTCAACAATTGTAATTTCCATGTTCCAGTTATTTGCATGTAAATAGGCATGTTGCCTGAACCACTCATTGAAATGTGGACGGCCCTAGACTGCACTAGCTTTCCCCCGGATCCCTATAATTATACAAATAACAGTGGCCACTTTAATTTACCGCCTCAAATACATGCTTGAGGATACACTGTTGCAAACAGAAAGCGTAGGAAGCCTGTCAAGGGTAAGGACACGATGGCAAGAGTTGGACAGCTACGCTACAGTCACGGCACAGTGGGTATGATACCCACTCAGAAGACTGAGCAGATCTCTGGCGAAGGCCAAAGGAAGACCAGGATGAGAGAAGCTAGATTAATGATTGCCCCAAACGAGACAAAGGTCAGGCTTCTGCATCCAGGACTGGCCTGAAATGGCAGAGTGAGGGGTCTGCTTTATTTATTTATTTATTTATTTATTTATTTATTTATTTATTTTAAGATTTTATTTATTTATTTGACAGAGAGACAGCCAGCGAGAGAGGGAACACAAGCAGGGGGAGCGGGAGAGAAAGAAGCAGGCTCATAGCAGAAGAGCCTGATGTGGGGCTCGATCCCATAACGCCGGGATCACGCCCTGAGCCGAAGGCAGACGCTTTAACCGCTATGCCACCCAGGCGCCCCGAGGGGTCTGCTTTAATCCTGGTACCGCCAACACTGTGGCTCACTCCTCCATTTGGCAACAGTTTCTGGGCGGTATGCTCAGCTCTAGGCTAGGAGTGGGCAATACGGAGTTGAATAAGACACACTAAGCATACAGACTAGCAGAACAGAAAGACAATAAGGCGTTAAGAAATACTTGCACAGTGAATTAGATACGATTGTAAATTGATGTATAAAAGAAAAGTAAAAGGTGCTATAGCAATGTATTCTAGGTAGAAAGTGCATAGGTCCTGGGGTGCCCGGAACAATTCCAATTTACCCCTACTGTCCTGGAGTAATTGTTCGTACTGCCTTCTCGCATTCTCATTAGTGCCTCATTTGGATGATAAATATGTGATTACCGTTCACTTTCATAAGGGGAAACCTGACATCGTCTGAGAGCCATCAAAGGCTTTTTTCACAGTGGAACTGTTCGGCTGAGACACGAGGCTGTGAGAGCTACCCAGGGGAGGGAGGAGGACGTTGTAAAAGGAGGTCAGGACAGAGGAAATTGTAGATGCGAAGACCTAAGGGCTCCAGCTCAGTCCTGCTCAAGCACTCGTGAACGGGGTGTGGTTTGCTAGGAGAGGCAGTAGCCCAGCTGGCAGAGCCTTATCAGTCAGCCACCGGTTTGAGACCCAGAGCAGCAGGAAGCCACTGAACCGTAATGATAGGAAGAACCATCACTAAAGGTAGTGTTTAGGATGTGCCAATATCTGTTCACACATGTTAGAGGAACTAACACACTGAGTTGCACAATAATGATTTGAAGCAAGTGGGATGATAGCCCCAGTTTTTTCCAATTAGGAGATGGAGGCACAAAACTTGAGGCAACCTGCCCTAAAGCCATCTCTCAAGAAAGCGAGGGCACCAGGCTTCCGACCAGGCAGACCTGCTCCAGAGTCCTTACTCTGTTCATCAAGGGAGTGACGATATCAGATTTGATCGTTATCTTTGTAAACATTTGCATGAGCCTAGAGAACTTCAAAGTTCTGAGTTTATGCTAACATGATTGAGTGACAGTGAAATGTGGAACTTGCTGTTACTTTCTTCTCATCAGGTTAAAGTTACTATACTCAAAGCAGTCAGTATGATCCTATCTGTGTTCAATAAAAAATAAGGGTGCAGACATATGCATATATATGTGGATAGGAGATAACTGAATGGGAACATTATAAAATTATTAAGTGGTTATCTTCGAAGATTTGTTGGAAGGTGGGGGTGAGAAAGCAAGAGATTTTATTTTTCATTCAGAACTGTTATTCCATCCTGCCCCACCGTGAGTGCATGCTTTTTAATGATGAAAAAACAAAATAACTATCAACGCCCCCACTATTCCTGCTTGCTAAGAAACATTCAATGCTTTTAGAACCGAAGGGAGCTATTTGGAAGAAAGGAGTCCGTGATATCGACCTTCACCTTCACGGGTCCTGTGAAAACACATAGTCATGAGAAAGGACTTCAAACAAACCACACAGGATATTTGTTTGAACAAGAAATTAGAGATGTTCGTATTACCAAGGCACTGTACGTTCCGACAATGAGTGTAACCGTGTTCCTTCCCAGCAATGAACGTTAAGTAACCCTTTGAAGAGAATGTAATTGTACCACAGGCAGCAGACAGCGCAACGCAGCATCAAGACATGTCCCAGACAGTACACACCGATGTTAAGCAAAGTTCAGGTAAAATTGCTGTGTGGTTGGTTAGAGTTTTAGTCCAATGCTACATATCTTCTAATTTCCAAAACGTTATTTTAGATCGATTAAATCAACCACCAAGTCAATCGGTCAATCAAGGAATCCAATTCTTAACGGTCCCCCAACTATCTTTTATTAAAAGTATGGGACTGGGTGTGGGTACTGCTGTTTTTACCGAACCATGGTGGCAGCTTTCAGGCTACAGTCTCTTTCCTTGAAAAGAAAAAGTTGTTCTTTTTCTAAATGAAGTTTTCAGATGCCCCATTCCCTTAGCTGAGCAAACAAACTGAAATTTCCCTTTGCTTTATTTATAATCTTGCATCTACAGTTGTGTCTATTTCATGTCTGGTCACTTCTGTAATGTCCACAGGAATTTTTTTTAGAGTAAGACTTCTGGATAGTATCTGTGTATGCAATGGGCTGTGATAAAAAGAAGGCAGATTGATTTTGCTTAATTATGATGCTGATGCTGTGAGAATTGAAGTGTATAATAGTGGTTTATTATTTCCTGGGAAATTTGACAGCTTCTGGGGACTCTGAACTCCAGGAAGCCTCAGGTTCCAGGCTGCACTGATCTTTGAATTTAAAAGCATCTATGGAGTAGTTATTTTCCTGTGTTATTCTGCAAAGAACAAATGTCAGGACATGGAATATTTCATTTAATTTTAAGTCAGATGCAGTTGACAGTATGGCAGTATTTCTGACTCCTAGTATTGGGTGTGTGATCGTACATATTTTAGAAACTTACAAATACTGAGATATAGGAACACATTTTTCTTTCTTTTGTTTAATAGGTATTTTGTTAGCTTTTATGTTAAAAATAAGCTTTCTCTTTTTTGTGTCCATGTAGTACATTATTCCTAATGCTATTTCAATACTTACAGCACTTCCTTTTCATTATTTTTTATGTTTGTTTCCTATTCTAATTATGTTTTTGAAGGGTTAATATATTATTATTATTTCTCTAACACTGAAGAACAGTGTCTAAAGTGTAGTAAGTTCTCCATATATATAGATTGAATGCAGGAAGGAAGAAATTAATAAATGTATGAGCAGTTTCAAATACACACATGGTTTGGAATAGGTCTTTTAATTTCAATAATTACAGAAATAATCAATTTTCTGAGCAGGAAACGATAAAGAGTACATTATTATACACCTTCTTCTGCATCTTCAGATGGAGCAAATCTGATTAAGAGAGAAAAAAATGAGCAGCCCTGATTGTATCAGTTGTGGCAGGTGCATAAAAGATGATATATGAAATAATTTAAGAGAAGGAACTGCCAGTTACTTTCAGGAAAACAGAGAGAAGAAAAGGAAAGGAATGCTTATTAGCTTTAGCCATAGCAGGTAACCGTTGAATACTACTTCTTCAGATGATAGACCATAGAGAGCATGTGTGGTCTGTCATCTTACAGCAACAAAAGAAAAACAGCATCTACTCTTCAGCACCGAGGACAGAGATATCAATAACAAAATTACCCGAACACAAACAGCTGGACTAAAACTCCTTGCATGGGTCAGCAGCATGAATACGTTCCTAAGCGCAGCTCCAATCTTCTCCAGCACCAGATAGTCACGATGGGCCCAAAGCAACCACAGATGGTGCAGACTCAACTCTGTCAGCCTCGGAACAAACTGCCCCTGTGCACAAGTCCTAGTTATAACATGTTTCAGTCCCATGCTTGCACACTCTTAATGATCAGGAGGTGAAAAGGGGTAGAATAAAAAAATCTTTATGGAAACATATCAAAAGTCTGGTTAACTTCAGGATTTATAACGCTTAGCTTCTTGAGGCGAGAGGAAAAATAGGATGGTTTATATATGATTTCCAATGATTAAAATAAGAATCAGATAACTAATCTGTTGACATCGTCATCTCAGATAAGCCTACAAAATGCCTAAGAAACTACTCGCCTTTTTTGGAAAATCACTGCTATTGATCTCCATCTTATCTCCCATTTATAAATGAAGGTCTATTAGATCTGAAATATGTGGAATGATCAGAAAGGGGACTTTAAAAAAATGGTTTATTCTGAATATCTTTGAAAATCACATAGTTCCTGCTAAATGTACAGCTTCACACTGAGGTCTGAGAACGTAATCACAGAAAAAATTGAGAAATGATAAAAAATCTGAATACTTTCCCCTTAGTTAAGGAATAGGCAAGGATGTCCTCTTATAACTCCTACTTAATGTTGTTTTGGAAGTTCTAGACAGTACCAAAAGGAAAAAAGGAGGGAAGGAAGGAAGGAAGGAAGGAAGGAAGGAAGGAAGGAAGGAAGGAGTAAGGGAGGGAAGGAGGGAGGGAGGGAGGGAGGGAGGGAGGGAGGGAGGGAGGGAGGGAGGGAGGAAAAAAGGAAGGAAGGAAGGAAGGAAGGAAGGAAGGAAGGAAGGAAGGAAGGGAAAAAAGGAGGGAGAGAGGGAGGGAAGGAGGAAAGAGGGAGAAAGAAAGAAAGAGAGAAAGAAAAAAGGCATACATTGGAAAGAAAGAAATAAAATGGTCTCTTTAATCTCTATTTTTTCTTTCTGTGTTAGCTACGATTATCTCAAGGTTTTACATCAAGCGAATAATTTGTCTTTCAACCTTGTCTAATGTATTATTTGCTGTTTCTATCATATTGAGACATTTTTCTTTAGTTCAAAATTGATTTTTCTATTTCATTCTTCTGTTGTTTCATATTTTCTCACTTGTTTTATTGAATTATATTCTACGTTCTTCTGCAGTACAAGGCACTCAAGGATAATCTTCTCTTCTGCAGATTATGTTTTCTTACCAACAGGACTCATCACAGTTTTATAGCCAATGGCCCTCTCTTTATTTTGTTTAGTTGTCATGCCATTTCTTTGTATCTTCCTCATGCTTAAATTAGGCCATGTTGCTCTTTTCTCTCATATAGTTTGAACGATTTCTCTTTGACACTCCGCACATCATTTTTTCCATAAATTCGAACTTCAGTTTAAGGACTGGGAGTTGATTTCTAGTGAACGTTCAGAGTGAGAGAGTAAGAGAGGGAAAGAGAAAGAACTCAGCTGTGACTTGGTGTAGCCCTGTTGAGAGAACCTGGCCCTGGCTTCCTCTTTGAGAACCAAGGAACATCAAGTACCAAGGTCCTCTCTACCATAAGTGCAACTGCTTCCTATAGATATGCTCTCATCTACCCCAATTCAGCAGGTCTGGAAGATGGAAGATGGTGAGTTTCAGCAGCCATTCTTCCCTCTAAGGTTGTTTCCTTTAACTTCTGCAGGTCTTCCTGCTTACTTACATCTCAATTCACTTTTTCACAAGTAGAAAACATTCATGAGAATTCCATGATTTTGTCAGCTAATGGAACATGGGCATGAAGCTGGGGGCCTTCTCCACTGCAAGGCTTCTAGGTTTCCTTCTCATTTTTCTAAGTTTATGGTATGAGGTTATGGTCTTTTTTATGTTTATTGGAACTAGTCATTCTCATCTCAGAGAACTTTAACTAGTGTTGAAGAGACGAGGCTTCACTTTGTTTTCATTCTAGAACTACTAATAACCATTTATTTGGCCACTGTTACAATTGTTGAGGAAAAAGTGGGAAATTTGAATGCAGAGTCTATGCAATAAAAATTTCTCTTTCATTGATAAGATAGAAAGGTTTTAATAGTACAATAATCAAACTAAAGATAGAACCTTCATGTTTTATCTTCAGAAACTCAAGTAAACTTATTAGCTGTTATGAGTATCCATGGCACTTCAGATTGATTTCTTCACAACTTCGTACACGCACACACAAATACACACACACACACACACCACATTTTTAATGGCTTCATTGAGATATAATTTACATATAAAATTTACTCATTTTAGGTATATAGTTTAATGAATTTTAGTAGTTGTGAAACCTCCATGTAATCAAGTTACAAAATATTTCCAACTCCCTGAAGTTTCTTTATGTCCATTTGCAATCAATTCTCTTCCTTCCCTTCAGCCTCAGGCAATGGCTAATCTACTTTCTGACATTGTGTAATTTGACCTTTCCTAAAATTTCATATAAATGTAATTATATAGTATGTAGTCTTTTTTTATTAGTTTTTTACTTCTTTCATTTAGTATACTGTTTTTGAGATTAATCCATTTCATTTTTTTAAGATTTTATTTATTTGAGAGAGAGAGAGAGCACAGAGGGAGAAATAGGCTCCCCGCCGAGCAGGGAGCCCATGAAAGGTTCAATCCCAGAACTCTGAAGGCAGACGCTCTCCCAACTGAGTCCACCAAGGCACCCCAATCCATTTTGTTTTTATTTTAATATTATTCTTATTTCATTCCTATTTATTTCTTAGCAGTTCCTATAGAATGGCTCTCTCACGAATTATTTATCCATTCACCGGTTCATGAACATTAAGGTTGTTGCCATTATTTGGCTATTATGGCTGATGCTGCGGTAAAAACTCACATACGAGTCTTTGAACGTGGAAATGTTTCCATTTCTCTGGGGTAAATATCTAGGTCAAATATTTTTTCAGATCTTAGCTCTTACATTTAGGTCTATGCTCTACTTTAAGTTGTTTTTTAAAATATGGTGTGAAAGAAAGCTTGATTGAGATTTATTTTATCCATAGAGAAATACAGTTGTTCTAGCAACATTTGTCGAAAAGTCCATCTTTTCTTTCATTTAATTGCCTTGGCACCTTTATTAAAACTCAGTAGACCATATGTGTTTGGGTCTATTTCTGGACTTTCTATTCTATTACATTGATTTGTGTCAATCCTAGGCCACTACCCCACTGTCTTGTTTATTATAGTTTAGTAACTCTTGAAATCATGTAATCTACATCCTCCACCCTTGTTTTTTCTTCAAGATTGTTGAAGAATGACCCATTTCTTTTATCAGCAAAAGAAAACATTTTTAAAAAGCAATATGCTATGCTATAATAAAATTGTCATAAGGATTTAGAATTCTTTCGTAGGTGGATGAACTTCTAAAAAGTATCAGTGGAAACTTAGTCTGTTTTTCCATATAACATTTAAAATCATCTAGTCCATTTCTTCAAAAAATATATTTTTCATTAATAATCTTTATCTTTTAGAGCAGTTTTAGGTTTATAGCAAAATTGAGTGGAAAATACAAAGAGTTCGTACGTGTCTCCCACTGCTTTTGAAATACTAGAAAAGATTTACCTCATTTCATTTTTTTCCTCATTATGCTTTCAAAGTCTCATGATTTCTATTAGTTTTACCTCAATAAAGACAGCAACCCCTCATCTGAGTCTCCCCTTTTCAAGTTATCAAGTCTCCTTACAAGGGCTGGTATGTGTGCCTGTTACAGATGTGGGTTCTTTCCAGCTTCCACATGGGTCAAGCCATTGGGCTCTCACCGTAGTGATGCAAGTCTTGGAAGACTGTTCTACCGTGCCAGCGACAGACTATCTGTTCCTAATATCTTGGGTTTTCTCCCTCTCTTCAGACCAGAAAGATGAAGGGTTGTGACCTAATGGATCTTTTCACTGTCTGGATTCAAGTTCCTCAGAGGCCCAAGGACCAGCGTTAGAAAAAAAGAGGAAGGAAACAAAGGATACTGAAGCCAGTTCCTTTGAAGTGAAACAGGAGGAGAAAGCCATACCCTTTGTACAGAAATGGACCCTTTGTACAGAAATACTGCCCTCCAGTCACAGAGCTGTGCGCTCTGGTTTTGGCCAGAACTGACGGGGCCGGCACCCGCCCAAGACATCACAAGTGCAAGCCCCGAGGGATTGATTAAGGACTCTTGGAACACCTGTAATCCATTGGTTGGGAAGCTCTGAAATAGAACACATCTTTTTATCTGATTTCTGGTGATGTTAAATGTGATAATTTTTATTTTTTGACATTCATGGCTGGCCAAACAACGTCTATTACTTGTAGAGAAAAGCAGAGGTTAATTATAAAGATCAAAAAACCTGAGGCAATCACTACCATTTTGATCTCATAGAGACAGCTCTACTCATGTAAAATGTTTCCTAAGTTGAGTCACTTCTTTAATCAGCATAAGAAAGCATTTAAAAAAGCAAAATGCCATGCTTTTTATATTAAAATCGTCATAAGGACTTAGGATTCTTTCACAGGTGAAACTGCTAAAAAGTATTAATGCAAACTTCGTCTGATTTTTGCATGATTCCCAGTCTCATAAATATCAGTCTGCCAGTACAACTTTAGTGAATGCACAAAAAAATTTCTAGAATCTTAGCCATGAATGCAATGGGTATTGAAAACATTTCCCCTACTGATTTATATGCAGGAAAATCTCAGTAATCGTAGCCAATCCAAGAAAAGGGTGGCAGCCAGGTCGAATTATTTATAACCTTTTTGAGGTAATGTTTGTAACGCTGACCATGTTAAAGTTTTTGAAAACTGTAAAATGAAATTTAAAAACTAAGAGCACCACTGTTATTAAATATACTTTACATACATGCATTTTAATAATTTTATATATAGAAACTAAAGATGGGAGTATTGCTTGTGTCAATTGTATTTTTAGGCTACTTGAGTGTATTTTAGGCTACTTTCTTTCCATAGGGCAATCACATCTTTTCTTAAGGTCTGGTTTATAATATTAATTAGCTTAACAAAATCCAACCAGAACCTATACTACATAGGTAAGATTTTATGTGCTACATATTCCAATAGTCTTAGACTGAATCAGCGGCAACCTGGTATAACAAAGTTTCATTCTACATTCAAGACACTTGCCAAAGCTGTACGGAAGGCCCGTCTCCATGGAGTTAACAGTTGCATATTCCTCACTCCACTAAGCAGCCAATTAAATTCATTGAACCTCTTTCCTCCACAGAAAATTCAACTCTGAAAATGTGGTGCATCTAATAGTTTCAATTTAGAGCTCTTGCATTTAGAAGTAGGGGTAGAGATTATTTTCTTTGCACTTGGACTCAGCCAGAATGGCATGTAATTAATATCTCCACACACATACACAATGAATTGGAGCCCAGTGAATTTGAAGAAGAAAGAGTCAGGCAACGGGAGCTATCCTTTGCAACATCAACAGTGTTTATAATCTTTTGTTATTAAAGATTTTGTTTGCACAATTGAAAGTTTTAAAAAGATGTCTATTCATAATGATAACCTGTAAGTATACATGTGTTCTTGCACACACACACACACACCACACCACACACACACACACACACACACACACACACACACACACACACACAGCTGCAGCAGCGGCTACTTTTCCTCTCCTCCTTCATCTTCTCACCGTCTTAATTCTGCCCCCAAACTGAGTGTGATAAGGAGAGTAATTGCTCCCAAGCATGTCTGCATCCTAGTCCATGGAACCTGTGAATATGCAAAAGGGACGTTGCAGATGTGATGAACATTTAGGACCTTGAGATAGGGAGATTTTCCTGGATTATCTGGGTGGGCCCAAAGTAATCATAAGAGCCGCTGATATATCTTCCTAATTTTCTTTGTCTGTTTGTGTGTGTGTGTGTGTGTGTGTGTGTGTGTGTGTATTTATCCCTAATTTATCAAAACTCTTCTCTGATGACAAAAATCTTCTTTTTATATATTTAAACATTAAGTACATTAAGTAGTCTATGCATGTCATCTTCTTCTTATGGTTTCTCACCAAACCTTCAGATCCGCCCCTGTCTAAATTGCTGAATCTCAAAGCCTGCTATTTTACCATCATATTGGAAATTGCTATCCTCCACATCCTATCCTGGATCCCTGTTTCTCAGATTTTGTGCTTTTCTCTTTCTTGTTTCCCTTTCTCATTTGCATGGACAATATCCTCCAGTAGTTTCCTCCTCATTCAGTCAACCAGCTTTTGCTAACTACCAGGTGCCGTGCACTGTCCCAGGTATTGAGGCTATGGTGGAAACCCATCTTCATGGAATTGTATTTTGAAGAGCACCAGGGTGAACAAGGACCATCCTTGCTCAGACATTTGTTGCAGGGATGATCCTTGCCCACAAACCCTACTGAGCAGTGAGACTAGAAGGGAGTTCGGCAACTCCTTTCCAATGTCCCACTTTCACCTCTGCAGGTAACAGCATTCTTTTCTCTGGGAATGGTTCCTGTCTTTCCAACTTAATGTGGTCATGGTCAAGTGATCTATCCCAGGGAGACGCACATAACAAAAACTGAGCTTGGGGCTTCAGGTGTTTGGTGCACAGGCACAGTTGAGATCACTGAGCAGAAATGATATAATCCTACATTTCTCTGTAGCTAGGACTTCTTTTCCTCAGAGCATGGAGATTTGCCTCATGCAAACCTTGTCCCATTCTCTAAAGAAAAAGGACACCTACTCTCTGTAAGGTGTTCTGTTAAATTCCACGGGAGACACATGGAGAGAGCTTGTCCGCATAAGGATGGAATGAGACTAATGTACAGAAGTGATCAGAGTCTGGATAGAGAGATCTGGAGACTCTATTTGTAAAAGCCCTGCATAGCCCAGAGGTGTTGGGATGTTAAAGAGGCCACTTTTAGACTCGGTGTCTTGTTATTCATCTCCCGTCAGATGAGAGAGAGAGAGAGACAGAAGACAGACAGGCAGACACACACACACACACACACACACACACACACACACACACACACACAGAGGCAGGGATATTTCAGCATCATTTGCACCTCCTGTGTCCCTCAATGTCCCACCCTTAGAATTCCTTCCCCCAATTCTTTCAGGCACTAAATTCTCCCTTTTGCTCAGCTAATTTGATTTTGATCTCTGTCTTCTGCCACCAGAATCCTGAGTAATGACAGGCAGTAAAAGGAAAACTGTCCAGTATAGAAAAATCCTTGGGAATATGCTCTATTGATGCCCAAATACCTCTTTGATCACCACATGTAATAATTTGTTCCCTCTCTCAGAAAACAAGATGCAATCAAGTAGGATTCTCCAAGGTCTCTGAGCTCCTTCTAAGTGACATGTCGCATATCTGCAATAAGGAAGAAGAGGAGATAAAAATGTGTAATTAACAAATTCCTATGAAAAGAGAACATCTTTGTCGGATTGTAATCTCCACTGAGGTCAAGGATTTGTCTAATTTTATTCACTGCTATATCCCTAGTGCTTAGAAGAGTATTTATAAAATCAGTTAATGTATGTATGTATAAATGGACTTTTAACATATAACAGAAAAGCGGCCCATTATTTTTTCTCAATAAGAAACAAAAAGCAGATTGTGTTTGGTGGTCACTGTGGGTCCTAAATTCTGTCTAAGTGAAACAATAAAAGTAGCAGACATCTCTCTCTGTCCCCCTAACCTACCAGAAGACCCTGAGAGATCAAGACTGCTAGTGGGTCAGACAAACCCTCAGACAGGAGTCCTAGGGTGATACCTACCAATTTTAAAAAATTATAAAAGACCAAGAAAAGCCAAAAAGAAAAAATATACTTTCTTAGCATCTTAATGCAAGACCAGGTTTATCTTTGATTGTCACTTATTTCCAGGGAGCTATAATAAATAACCCACTTATTAATCCTTATTAGCAGGTTGCTTAATGCCGCAATGTCAGACAACCCTCCAAAATGCCATACATTGTGTTACTAAAGAGTACCGATAGAAAGCAAATCAACTCTGGTTGTTACTTCTTGAAATTTTTAGAGGTACATAAACAACCTGCGATTTTATCTCTAGAGAATGGGCAAGGTTTAAACAGGGCAAACCTTCTTTTCCAGATATTTATTATAACACTTTTCAGCTGAAAGGGACATAAAACTCCACTTGGAAGTTGAGAATGTATATTTTAATGCCTCAAATGAGCTTCTCTTTGAAAGACAGTGACTAGTTTCAGTGATGCCAAGGGAAGGAATACTAATGATCAAACAACCAGAGCCAACTTCGGAGTTGATGGTATTTTTCTTGGACATGCTACATTCGATGGCAGCCTTCAGTAGCAATTTGCATGGTAAAGACTAAAAGCTAAGGCAAGACTCTCATTCATGGTGAGGGACAAATCTAGCACATTACGTTGACGTGTTTGCCTCCCTGTCACTGTCCTTGTGGGATCCAGTCATTGGTACAGAGGATCTGTGGTGAAAGGAATATTAGTGAATGCTTCTGTCAAGTAAACAGACGAGCCAATGTGCAAGATCTGTAGTTAATGGTCTTTCTCCTTTTCCTCTACATAAAATTTAAATTCCCCATGATTATTCATAATGAAATGAGTTAACTCTGGGATAGCGATTTCTCCACTTTTTCTTTTTCCTCTGTTCTGTGTTAAGCCAGGTGGTGGTCTCACAAATGCATTCACTTTCAATTGTACCACTCTTTCTTCATAGAACTTCTTCTGATCCTTATGTTTTTACATGTTTGTGGGGTTTTTTAAATCTCACAGACTTGAAAGTAAACCCCACCGTTTGTTGAGCTTGCACGGCAGTGTAATCTCAGCTCCTGCGGCACAGGTCAAATACTCAGTAAGTATTGGATAAGTGAAAGGAGGCATTGCCAGTGGGAGGCATTTATCATCTTCCCTTACAAACGTTCCGTCTCTCACGCCACTTTCTGGAGTGAAAGAGATACTAACACACTGTGATTCTCTCCCCTGAAGGAGGAAGATTCATAGATGCCTTTGCCAGAGGGACAGGCATTTGGGAAAAGACATTAGTCCTCTAACGAGATACCTGCTACAGGAAGATTGCTGATAAAGATGGTTATAATTATCCTGGTTTGTATTTTGATGATGCATTAACTATAGCTGGGTTTTCATCTTCAGACTTTTCAAAATACACACACAAAGGGATTAACTTCAGTGGCCAAATCAATATGCGAGTTAAAACTAGCAGTTAAGAGGTTATACAATAGGTATAAACAGATGACTGAATACAATATTAAAATAGCTTATTACTCATCCCTAAATAAATCAATGGTCTATTTTGGACAGAGCATACAAATAACTTTATCTTGAGCAACTCATTGAAAGTACACACTTCTTTGCACATACAACAGAAACAGAGACCATATTTCATGAAGTAATTTCCAAATACACAGAGGCAGCGTGACCTACATTAATCAGAGGGAGATTATTGCTTTCCCTCAGCCTGGTTCACCTCATCTAATCAAGCAGTTGGTGAGTCAGTTAAAATACACATCTTGTCATATGGCATATGGCAGAGGGGTAGCCAGACCTTGCTTTCTGTATTTGTTTCCATTGCTGCCGTAACAAAGGACGGAAAACTTGGTAGTCTAAAAGCACGCAAATTTACTACCTTATAGCTCTGGAGGTCAGAAGTCTGAAATGAGTCTATACAAGGCTAAAATCCAAGTGTCAGTAGGGCTGTGCTCTTGCTGGAGGCTCTGGATGAAGATCCTTGCCTCTCCTGGCTTCTAGAAGCCCCCTGCCTTCAGTGGCTTATGGCTCATCTTCAAAGTGTATCACTTCAAACTCCGTTTCTGGAGTCACATCTACTCTCTGACTCTGATGCTCCTCTTTCGTAAGGACCCTTGTGATTACATTGGGATTCAGGATAATCTTTCCCTCTAAACAAATTTTGGCTACTTAAGTTCTTTTTGCCATGTAAAGTAACCTATTCACAGGTTCTGGGGATTAGGATAGGGACTTTTTGTGGTGGTGTTGTTCTGTCTACCATAGTTTATATTCCTACTTTGCCATTTATGAGGTAAAATTTAATATCTCTGATCTTCTGGGGTGGTGTTTGTTTTTGGTTTTGGTTTGGAGAGGTTGGTGTTTAGAATAGGAATTAGAACTCTCAGTGCTGTAAGAATTAAAGGAGACAGTATCCATACATGATGGCTAGTATGTATTCTTCTTCTTCTTGGATTTGGTCAATCTCATAGATTAGTTCTTCCATTTACTCTGATCATAGAGACATAGAGCTTAGAAGTACCGAAACTTTGATTTTTCATTTCCTTAATTACTAATATCCCATGTTTTCCATTTTTACATCAGGTCAAAATAACTATTTCCCTAAAAGGGAAATAATAATGAGACTTCAAGACGAAATAGGAATAAGGAGGAAATATTTTAGGAAGCTCTGGCTGCAGGAATTTTAACAGAAGCTAATTTCATAACTGAGGGTGTGCTGACCCAGACACTGTCTTGACAGTATCTCTCCAGCGCTCACTATCTGGAAGCATCTGCAGGATGGCATTCAGTTCTGTTTGCTGCACTAGTAAGCAGCTCACTGAGTGCTAAGTGAGGAGTACAGGCATACACATAGGGGACGAATACACAGGTGTACATGTGCAAAAGTGGGCACACACACATAATTTTAAGAACAAGCAGCATAACAGCAAAGTACTGTGAGCAGTGGCCTTATACAGGTTATGTCTGTAATCCACAAATGTTTCTTCCCTTTCACTTACTTATGAAAATTACTCAAAGAAAACGTCATTGTGTACAGGTGTGCAAAAAATACATTATGTATATTCTCAAATTAGTTACATGATAATTCATCTGTATATAACTAGTCAATCTCCAAGCTTCTGTCCAATTGAGAAATTTACTTTTATATCTAACTTAATCCCAATTTTACTTGCAGAGATTAAAAAAAAAAAAGCCAGTTACACTTTGTGTGATAGTCAAATATCTCGATTGTTAGAAAAGTCACACCACCATTTATAATAACACAGCAATCATTACTATGCATCATTGGATACCCATCTGTTAGTGTGTCTTTATAGACATCTTCATTACATGTAACTTCATACGCTGAAGATATTTGATCATGAGATTTTTGGCTCTTTTATAACTTGATTTGTTTTTACGTGTGTTTAGGAAAATCAGCAAGTTATTGAATAAATTCATTCAGCAAATACATGTTGAACATCTATTATGCTCCAGGAGGATACGAAGGTACTGACAATGAAACAAATACTGACTCATGGAATCTACACGTAGAAGAATATAGATAAAAGACAAATAAACAATATATTTGTTGTATTATGGT
Source organism: Ursus americanus (assembly GCF_024610735.1). Lineage (NCBI taxonomy): Eukaryota > Metazoa > Chordata > Mammalia > Carnivora > Ursidae > Ursus > Ursus americanus. The sequence goes on along the minus strand of NC_142134.1, from coordinate 26,358,762 downwards.
GGTGAGTGACATGTACTATGAAGAAAAATAACGAGTAAAAATAAAGCAGTTTAAGGGGAAGGAAGCAATGAGAAGTTGTATTTTAAATTGAATATGAAAAAAAAAAAAAGAAGAAGCAGCTCCTGACTGCTGTCAGCTTGGAAATAGCCACTGTGTCTTCCTGTTGGACACACACAATTTTACAAAAAACTAAAATCAGACAAGACCACTCTTGATACCATATTAGAGCAAGATCAGAACAAGACCAAATAGTAACCATGTCTGAGCTCAGATAAAAACAAGTACACCGTGCAAATCAGTAAAATAACCAAACATACCCCTCACCCAGCTAACAGGAATAACTCATTCTTGTTGAGTCTGCCGATTACAGCTTTTAGTCTCTCTTCATTCCTCCTGGTTAAAAGTTGTTAAGGTATCCAATTATGGAATTACTCCCACTTTCTGGCAGCCTCAGAGCAAAACCATGCTTCACTGAATCCTCCCCAAAGTAATTCTTCCCAAAATAACACAAACTTGAGCCCTTTCAAGTTACCCCCTTGCTGGTATACCACATGGTCTCCATGGTATGCTGGCCCCTCTCACTACAAGTCAAGAAACCCAACATTGACTAAAGGTGTGTTCCTGGTACTCTTGGGCTAAGAGAAGTCATCTGATGTACTGACAGTTGAGCAAATACCTACATAAAGTAAGGGAATGAAACATTTGGCCATGGGAGGAAATAGGGAACAGCCAGTGCAAAGACCCCAAGTCAGGATCATGCCTGAGTGGGTTCAAGAAAGAGCAAAGGTATAGAGATGGATGGATCTGCTTTAAGTGGAAAAAAGAGGAAATACAGGCAAGGTCCAGATTGTGAAGGGTTCTGTAGGCCATGATGATATGGACTGAATGCTTGTGTCCCTCAAAAATTCGTATATTGAAGTCCTAACCCTCAATGTGATGATATTAGAAGGTGGGGCTTTTGGGAGATAATCAGGGTGAGCCGAGGTCATGAGGGCAGGGCCCTACTCTGATGGGATTAGTGTGCTTATGAGAAGATAAACCAGAGATCTTGCTGGTTCTCTCTGCCGCTGTGATGGGCAGCCATCTGTAAGCCAGGAAGAGGGCTCTCACCGTGAACTCAGACTTCTAGATTCCAGAATGGTGAGAAAATAGATTTCCATTGTCTAAGTCATTAGGTCTATTGGTCTCTTGTTATGGCAGCCCAAGCAGTCTAAGACACCTGGCAAGGACACGGATTTTATTCCACTTCAAGTGAGTTGAAATTTTGGAGGGTCTCAATATGACCTAACATGTTTTAATAGGATCATTCTGGATGCTTAGCTGAGAATATATTGTAGAGAAGTCAGGAAAAGAAGACCCAGTGAGGAACTCAGGTAATAAATAGGTAGTTTTTTTTAAGGTAATAGCAATGAAACAATCATGGAAAGTAGACATTGGGGATAGACTGCTGACATCCGGTCTTGCATACCAAATATATTTTAAAAGTACAGCCAACAGATCTGGAGATCCATTTGATGTGGACCCCAAGGGAGATAAAAAAATATGAGTCAAAAATGACTTCAAAGTCTTGAGATAATAATTGAATTGAGTTACCATTTGCTAAGATACATAAGTCAAAGAGATGAGGAACTGGGAGACTGTAAGTTAAATCTCAATGTTGAACCAGTTGAATTTGAAATGCCTATTCTGCATTCAAGTAGAGACACCCGGTAGACAGATGGATGAATCTGAAACTCAGGGGATTAAGATTAGAAATATAAATTTAGAAATTATTATTTAATAGATGATGTTCAAAGTCATGAGAATGAATGACCTAGGGAGTGGGAAGACCAAGGACTGAGCCCTGAAACACTTTCTCAGAGGCTGGGAAAAGCCAACCAAGACTGAGCAAGGGCTGTCAAGGAGGTAAGAAAAAAAAAGCAAGGGCTGTATCCTAGATCAAGCTATGCTTCACAACATAAACGATCACCTAATAATAAGAGTGTCATGACAAGTTTAGCCTGTGAGACAGATGTTTGTTCGAGTCCTTTCAAGAGTGTCTCATGTAGGTTCCACAGGACGCTAATCCACAGGAATCCTAGGTGTGGCAAATTAGACTTAATGTATTTGTAATCTTATTCTTTCTTCTTTATTCTCCGTATTGAATGGGGATTAATCCAGCCATTTGTTATGCAAGTGTTTCTCACAGTGAGCATCAGAATTACTGGGACACTTGCTAAAAAATGCACATTCCTGAACCCCAACTCAGACATACTGAATCAGAAACTATGACCGTGGCACCCTGGAACCGCCATTTCAGCAAGTTCCCAAGCGGGTTGCCACGCACACGACATTGGAGAACAACAAGCTCCGCCTGTATTCTCATCCTGTCATGAAGAAGGAAGGGAACAAATCTAAAACAGCCCATTTCAGGACATCACAAGGGGCCAAGGATCTTTCAGGGAGGATGGTGAAACCAAAACCATATTCACTTATTGGGATGTCAGTCATCCATCACTCTATAAATTGCTTGCTTGCTTGCTTGCCTTCTATAAAATTAACCAAGGTATAGTGTTTTTCCTAACAATATCTTGGCACCAAAATGAGAACATTTTTGCAAGTGTCGTATCACAATCAGAATGCCCTATTTCAGTTCAGAAAAACCTAAATCAAGCCGTTGTTTGCAGAATTGCTGCAACATACGGTCACCAAAGAAATCTAGTAGCCACTGCAGGGAAAGACTTTGCATCCTTTTTTTATTATTTTTTTCAAAAACTTTGAATCCTCTTGATGAACTGGTTCTGTAGACTCTCCTTTCACTCTTGACTGCAAAGATGCCCTCCACTTGTGGATTCTGATTTGACAGAAATACAGATTTCACTAGAAATATAGGAGAATGACTGGTTGAGAACATTCTTGAGCAAAATGGGTTTTGAGCTACGATAATAGTGGTTTCCCCCACTTGTTGGACGTATAGTATGCCAGGCACTAGAGTAAAACATACATGATTTCATGTCATCTTTCCTGTGGGACTGTGATACAAACGAGGGTTTGAACTGAGTAAGTGTTGCTCTGAGAAGCAGACTGAAGATGGAGCGTTACCCGCGGGATGTGTATCAGGAGCACCTTGCCATCAACGCCAGCCTGTGAGCCTGCGTAAAACCTCCGAACGTGAGAGATTCTATTTTGAGATTAACAACTTTATCCTGTTTTTTTTTTTTTGAAACAAATATCACATCAAACTATTGAACTGGGCAGAAGTACATGCTTGAATGCAGGACTGCTACACCTCCATTCTTGATAAAATTGAGTGCTCTACAAAATGTATTTCCTAGGAACTGACATAATGTGCTCAGGAAACCAATGAGATGTCAAAAGTCATTATATCTTCCAATCATAATTTTTGGAGAACGATGTGACGGTCTCCTAATACTTCTGCAATTTGCTAACGAAGACCGCAGGCTTTTACTCCTCAATGAGACGTGATTTGGGTTGCCGTACATTGCAATTCTAAGACCCCAAATAAATTCTGTTGTTTTATTTCAGTGCTTCCTCTTTTCTGAGGGGACAAGTGAAAGGGAGAGGAGGGGGAGTAGTGGGCAGAGCCAAGGGAAGCCTTGGAGCCATGGCGGAGCCTCAAGGAGGGCTCCACACACCAGGGAGTTCTGGAGTCAGAATGTCTCTCGGAGCTATCCGGAGTTGGGCGAGTAGGGCCAGGTCTTAGAGCCCAGCAGCAGTCACTGAATGTGGAGGACCCTGGGAAAAAGGATCACCCTGAGTGAGGAGCTTACTTGCAGCTGAGGCGATCCCTGAAGGGGCCGACGGCTGAGATTTACCTGCAGAAAGCTCACGTTGAGGCAACACGTCCTTCACTGAAGGGGGATCTGGGAGGCCCATCAAGGGATCCAAGATGTCAGAACTGGCATGTGGCAGAGCAGAGGAGTGTAACATAGAAGAGCTGGATGCTAGAAGTCATTGTCTAAAGCAGACTAAAGAATTTCATAAATGCCTCTTCCACCCAGGGGTGTTATTAAAAAATGCACAGTGATTATCTTCAGGAATCATTTCTTTTTTATTTTTTTTAAGATTTATTTATTTATTTTAGATTGAGAGAGAGAGTCCACGAGCTGGAGGGGCAGAGGGAGAGGAAGAGAGAATCTCACGCAGACTCTGCACTGGTGTGGAAACTGAGGCAGGGCTGGATCTCAGAACCCTGAGATCATGACCTGAGCCAAAACCCAGAGTCAGACACTGACTGTGTCACCCAGGTGCCCCAGGAATCCTTTCTATAATTAGTGATTCAAGATTAGGTATTAGAATATCAATTAGCTCATGTTTGTTTCCCCGTGGTTTGCTGTTGTTGTTGTTGCTGTTGTTGTTGCTGTTGTTGTTGCTGTTGTTGCTCTACTTTCCCCCATTTCAAGCAGGGGGCCAGGCCATTGTATTCGCTTGCCCCAAGATTTTCGCTTGGCAGAAAATAACTGATGCTCGAAGTGAAATGCTCTTTCTGTTCTTCCTGGATGATTAAACTCATTGAAGAGATGATGTTCCCCCCCTGAGAGAGAGTAAAAAGAAGGAGGGCCTTTGGGTGCAACTGAAGGTGGGAATGACTATAGCTGAGGACAAAAAGAAGGACAGGTGGAGGTCGTTCTTGATTAACAGGCTTCTCGATGTAGAGGAAGATGGAAGAATTGATTAGCTATCAGAGGCAGTATCTAGGGTGGGTGACAAGGCCCTGAGATCTCAAGGAAAGGACTGCCTGGTGCCCCTGTGGAGACGGAAAGTCAGTGCCCAGCTTTACATGCTTTAGGAAATATGGCAACAGGGCTGCCGAATCTAAGGGACCATCCCTGCTGCCATAGCTGTGGTCTCAGCAAGTGTGAACTGATAAGCCCTGCCCATATGGACCTCCCAGGACTGTGGTGTGTCCCCCCATGAGAGGAGGGGGCACCCTAATAATGGGTGAAATTTAATTTCTACCAGAAGAGTGAGATATGGGCTCAAAACTAGGTTTAAATCTATTTATGGAACATTTTAAAATGCAAATTCTTCTATTTTGGAATTTTTCGCAGTAATATTCTCAGGAAAAATGTAGTAAAGGATGGGAAAAGATCATGGGTATCAGGCCTAGCCAAGATCACAATTGCCACTCCTGTGAAGAAGAAGAACAGAGAGAAGAAAGAGGAGGAAGGAAAGGGAAAGAGAAGGTAGGGAGGATGTCCCAGTAGTTTCTCTTACTACTGCCTGGCAGTTTCCTCCACGTCAGTCTACACACCTCAAAGGAAATGGAAGTGACCAAAAGTGGTAGGTGGTGAGTGCGCCCAGGAGGGAAATTTTATTTAATAAGTGGGGACCTCAGGAAGAAGGCTGCTGAGTTAATTATCTGTACTGTCCACATGATGGTAAAGAACACAAGTTTTAGGGACCCAGGAACTAGGGTCCAAATATCATCATTCTCTCCTTCGGTGGCATGTAGAGGTTATGCTTTTTTATTGCCAAAGTGTTAATACGTGGCTCTTCTCAAAGCTGGAAGCGAGCTGGTAGACCCACCCGCTAGAACCCCTTCAGATTCACAAAGGAAAACTGGAAAACCTCACTGGGAGTTGAGATCTGGTTCTCCTAACAAAAGAAGGGCAGAGTGCTCTGACTCAGAAAGGAATGAGAAAGATTCTATCTGAGATGCACAGACATTAAAAAAAAAAAAAATCCATACGATGGACATGCTATTCTGCCTGCCCTTCCCCCACCTTCACCTATCACTTTCCCCTTTTGTCTTAAACAATTTCAATATTACTTATTTAATTTTTTGTATCATGTGCCTCTAATTCCAAATTAATTCCATTAATTACAAAAATATCCCGAACACCTGTATGGTCACCCCCCAACGATAATCATGCACGCTTGAAGTGCTTCGGATTTTTGAAAAAGAAACAGTGCAAAACAGAAGCAATGCTCACTGTGTCCTCCTCCTTATTTCATTCTCTCCCTTGCCTCCATCAAAGGGACCCCATCCTGAATTTGGCGATTATCATTCCAGTGCATGCTGGTATCCATAAAAAATAGTTGTATTTTTTCATGTTTTGAAAATTACATAAGGAGTATCGTATGGTTCATAAGTCTCCTACTTGTTTTACCAAAAACATATGGGTTTTTTCAGCTTTATTTTTTTTAAGATTTATTAATTTTGAGAGAGAGAGAAAGAGCATGAGTGCGAGCAGGGGAGAGAAGCAGAGGGAGAGGGAGAGGGAGAGAGAGAGAATCTCAAGCAGGCTCCTTGCCAAGCACAGAACCCATGCAGGGCTCAATCTCACGACCTGAGATCATGACCTGAGCTGAAATGAAACCAAGAGTGTGGCACTTAACCGACTGAGCCACCCAGGCACCCTGATTTTTTTCAGCCTTATTAAGGAATAATTTACATGTAATGGAATCCATTTCTTTTAAGTGGTTCGTTTTGAGGAATTTTGGTAATTTTATCAATCATGTAATCACCAACACAAGGTATGGAACAGGCCCTTCACCCCAAAAAGTTCCTTGTGCCCCTTTGTAGTTGCCCCCACCCCTGCCCTGATCTTTCTTGTAAGCAGAAGGTAGAGGTCCCAGGACAGAGCTGGCAGGTAACTGCACTCAGGACGCTCACCAAACTCACCGTTAAGAAGTCCACTTCTCCGGGCGCCTGGGTGGCTCAGTCATTAATCATCTGCCTTCGGCCCAGGTCATGATCCCAGGGTCCTGGGGTTGAGCCCCTGTGGTGTTCTCCCTGCTCAGCGGGAAGCCTGCTTCTCCCTCTCCCACTCCCCCTGCTTGTGTTCCCTCTCTCGCTGTCTCTCTCTGTCAAATAAATAAACAAAATCTTTAAAAAAAAAAAAAAAAAAGAATCCCACTTCTCTGGCCACCCCCGGTTCCTCTCAGTGCTGTGCCAAATGTTGATCGGCTCATTTCGGTCCTGCCTTTCCTCAGAGGAACCTGTGACCCTCGGATCTCCGCTCACCCCGGAGCCTTGCAACCTCAGATCTCTGATGGACTCGCAAACCCATGATCTCGCAGACTCTGCGGCTCATTCTCATCCTTAGTGTGGAGGCGACTTTCTCTTTCTCCATCCTCACTGGAAGCCAAAATCTCTTTAGACAGATGATAGTGGGTGTCAAACACTTGGGGTATGCTTTCTTGTGGATGTAACAGTTTTATTTTAAAGTGTGAATGTTTACATCTGCACAAACATTTAATATCCTTCGCGCCAATCTAAATTTCTAACGAACCGTGTCAGACCTCAACTTTAAAATATTCGAGGTTTTCCAAAATTCTCCTAATGGGTAAGTGGCTAAGAGAGACCACTGACCTCTATCCCACAGGGTCCCCAGAAAGCTTACCGTAGCCCTCACGTCCAGTGGGAAAGATATGTTAACATTTTATGTTAAAATGTATTGTCATACATTTTAGAAAGAAACATGTCCAGGGGATTGTGGGAGAACAGAGTAGAAATGCCCGGTTTAACCTTGGGATGCTGGTGGTCCTGGGCTGCACTTAGAAAAGAATTCATTTCTCGTGCTCTAAACCAGGCATCAGCCAACTTTTCTGGAGAGAGACAGTGAAAAATGTAGGCTTTGCAAGGACGCGGTCTGTGGTGCAACTACTCAGCTCTGTTGTAGCAGGAAAGCAGCCACGGCCAATATTAAAGGAGTGGGTGCACAGTGTTCCAATAAAACAACTTCTTCTTCTTTTTTTTTTTTTTTTTTTTACAAAAGCAGTCAGCGGGCAGTATTTGGCCAATACGGCCATAGTACCGACTCCTGTCCTAGATTGTGGTCAATTATATGTAGATATATTATATATCTAAAAGCCATTTAGAAGTTGTCATGCCATAGGGTGTATAAAGATGAGGAATGTTAAGTATTCTGTCAATAAAGCCATGGGCTAGAAAGGAAAAAGAAATGTGAAAATAAATAGTCACAACAAAATGTGTTAAATGCTATTGTTAAAGGACTTGTGTCCCTTAATGCCAGCCATTCTTGGTCACTCCGCTTCGAAGAATGAAGAGGTAGACAGGACGAAGAGGGATGGGCGGCAGAGCAAAGCTTATTGAGCAAGAGTGTAAAGCTCCCGGAGAGGGAGGTGGGCCCGAGAGGGTTGCCCTCCGAGTTTCTAAGTTTAGGAGGTTTTATGAGCTCTTTTGCGGAACTTTCTTAAGCAGTCAGGGTGTGCTGAGTCGTGCCAGTTAGGGCTTGGATCACGTTATCTGCCGGCCTATTAGGTTAATGTCCACGTGCTGATGGTCTTTTTTGGCTGACATCTGGGGGCTTATGTCTTTACTGCCCCTTGTCCATGATATTGACAAATGCTTTTGTGGTTCGTTGTCTTAATTTAGGACCTTTTGAGGAAGTCCTTTCTGCAAAAGCTGCAGAGCGGGATGTCACTGTGGTCCTGTCTAAGCTGCAAAACAGGATGTCACTGCTGTTTTATTTCAACTGTCCTGACTCCATGTGTTCTTGTTGGGGACCCTGGCCCTGACTACCAAACTGTCCAACTAACCGCCAGCACTACAAACGGTGTATGCAGCCCGATGCTAGCATGGAAGAGAGTGTGGCTAACTTACTTATAGGAGTGGGGGATATATCATCCCGTTCCTGGCCTCAGGTACCACTTATAAAAGGCAGAGATCTAGAAATTCCAGACTTAGAAGGAAGTTTTGTGTTCATGAAGTCTGACTCCTCATTATACACATGAAGAAACTGAGGTAAGGCCTTGGAGAGGGTAGCATATTAGGTAATATTTGACTTGCTACACATTCACTTTTGGTACCAGAACCAATATATTAAATTGGACCATTTATGCAAAGGATTCGCTCACAGAAATTTAGCCTTTTTTTTTAATTGAAATACAGGTGACATACAACATTGTTAGTTTCAGGTGTACAACATAAGGATTTAATATTTGTATATTTGTGAAATCATCACTACAGTAAGTCTTGTTAACATCCATCACCATACATAGTTATGTTTTTTTTTAAAGATTTTATTTATTTATGAGAGAGAGAGAGGGAAAGAGACATGCACCAGTGGGGGGAGGAGCAGAGGGAGAGGGAGAAACAGACTCCCCACTGAGCAGGAGCTCCAAGATCATGACCTGAGCCAAAGGCAGACTTTTAACCAACTGAGCCACCCAGGCATCCCCACAGTTAGGTATTTGTAAAGCCATACCTTATTTAAAATAGTGCAGAAAATAAATGTGAACAAGGAAAATTAAGAAACACTTCTATATTCTCTCATTTAGGTAATACCGAGAAGAAGCTCATGTCTATTCAAGTAATTACTTAATTTCTCATCTTGAGTTCTGTCTTTATTTTATCACAGCAAGTTTTGCAACCTTTAATATCGGCTGGGTTGGTACATAGATAAGAATAGGGCCCAGGATACTATTTCACTACAATTTTTTTGCAAAGCATTGTAGTACCAAAGTGAGTATCCAAGAAGAGTTAGGATAAATAGAACCGAAAACAGGAAGAGCTGGCCAGCAGCAGGAGTGGAAGGACACAGGGGGCCTGAAGACTCCAGGGAGAGAAAGGGGGGAAGCAGGAGCTGTAGGGACCAGCCTGTTGTCCCCTGCTGGGCTGCAGTGGCAGCAAGCCTCCCCAGATAAATGGGCTCTGCATCCCGGGAGCTGAGCCCTTCCTCTCTGGGGCCATGGCGTTGTTTCTGTTACAATTATTTTACAGGAAGCGAGAACTCTCCACATTCTAGTAGCAGGACCTGGAGGCAATTGCCTGAGGAGCGTCATTAGGGTCCTTGCTGGAAAGTCAGGAGAATTTGCTCTCAAAGAAGGTGTGCATATAAGAAGGGGTGTATTTATTTATTAATCGTTATTTGATTGACTTAAGTAGACAATAAAGGCATGACTAAGAATATGGGAGAATGAATCAGTGACATTTATGTCTGGGTGGCTCAGGTACAATTTTATTGGTTCTCGATCAGATTGTAGAAATTATTTGTACTTTCTGTTTGAATAACAAATGAGCTGGATTCTAGTCCAACTAATGCCTGAACCTAAATCAGGCCCAGTGTTCTCAGAAATACCTTGAAGAAATAGAGATGGAGTAAATTACATTTTAAATGCGCTTTTCAGCCTTTGGGCAAAGGAGTAAATCGCTCTGCTCCAGACCAGACAGCAATCCGTTTGTGCCCAAGGGGACAGATGGGAACAAAACAGTGAGGGGAAGCCTGACAGACAGCTAAGGGCTGCTTTCAGGATGAAGCCTGTCGCGAGCTTACCCCCATTCAAGATGGGCTGAAGTGTGTAAATTGGAGGCTGAACAGCCTCTATAATGAAATCCTTATTACAAACAGGCCTTTTGGTTTTATTTTGTCACCTTTATTTATCCATGCCCCATTTACAGACACATGGGGTGGACCCAGTCTTTCTTTCTTAAAAACAATGCTGCAGAAAGCATTCTTGTATATGTTTTTCCACACAGGAGCAAGATTTTCCCCGTGAGATGGGCTTACCAGAGGAATTGCTGAGATGAAGGTTAGGATAAAGCCCCCTCTTCTCTAGATATTGCCACACTGCTCTCCAAACTGGATGGACAAACTGAACGTCTCACCAGGGTTGTGAGTCTGCGTTTCTCTACACCGTTACCAACACTTGGCCTTGCTGTTTTAGCTTTGCCTATCTGACAGTTGTAAAATATCACCCCATCGTTTTATTAGCATTTCCCTAATCACAAGTGAGGTTAAGCAGTCTTTATAAGTTAATTGACCATTTAGGTTTTCTCTTAGGCGGATTATTTTTTGTTTTCTAATTAGGGTTTCCGGTACATTCTGGATGTTATATATATTGATTATACGGATTACAAATCTCTTCTTCCACTCTATCTCTTATCTTTCTCTTTTGTTTGTAAATTTTTTGAAGCAAAGAAGTTTTAAATCTTAACATACACGAATCAAACCTCATTTTTCTCTTCTTTTTTTTTTCTAGAAATCTCTCCAACCTTTCTCTTGCATTTTTGCAAAAACAGAAGAAGGCTTTGCATTACACATAGGTTCTTTAGTTTGCAAAGAAATTATGTTTGTGTATGCAGTGAGGTGAAATTCTAGTTTTATTTTTCCATGGGATAACATTATCTCTTTCCCACTGATTTATAATATTACCTCTTATATGTCTACATATCTAACCCTAAACCAATGCCAAACTAAAATTACACTATCTCAGCACTTTATAGAAAGTACTGGTGTCTATAAGGAATATTTTCTACCTTACGCTTGCTTTTGGTAAACTAGGTGGGCTTTATTCTCAGTAGAGGAAAAAAAAAACATTGAAACCTTAGAGGTAAAATGAATGTTGAGCTGGAAAAGTTTTTCTCATAATACTTCTATCTTCTGTGTGCCATTTCACTATGGAAATGTTTTCCTGGAGATACACGAAGCCATTTGGAGTTTCACACTTGTGTCCAAAGATCGTTATTCAAATGAATTATCCAAATGAAACCCTGACAGAGTTCAACAAATCTAATGCTTGCTTTATGTCTTACCATGAAAAGATGGTGAGAAACCTGTGCAAAGCCAAAATGAAGTCTGACGCGAATCGTAAAAAAGTACGTTCAATATTTTCCATATAAAGTTTCTTGAACACTACATCAAAAACTAAGGATGTACTGTATGGTGACTAACATAACATAATAAAAAATTATTATTAGATAAAAAAGTTTCTTGAAGTTTTCTATGAAGTCCCAGGAAATCTATGATCCCATTTATTTTCCACTCCCATTGGTTCTGCCTGCTATTACTTTCATTTCTAGCCCTAGTTAAAGGGGGTAAGGAAAACATTCTTCCTCAGCAATTGGAACAAAAGGGGAAAGAATTCAGTTAGGCATGCTCCTCTTGCGTAAAGCTTGTAACTGGCCTGGAGACTAGAGATTTTTTATGAAGGAAAATAATCACTCGAGAGCTGAATTTTAAATACCTTAGCTTTTTAATAGAACTTAGTGGTTTAGATGGGTTTAAAAAACAGAATAATATAGAAGCACCTGGGTGGCTCAGTCGGTTAGGCAAGTGCCTTCAGCTCAGGTCATGATCCCAGGGTCCTGGGATCGAGTCTCCCTCTCCCTCTGCTGCTCCCCCTGCTTGTGCGCACTCTCTCTCTTTCTGTCAAATACATAAACAAAATCTTAGGGGAAAAAAGCCAACAGAATAATACAGATCAAGTTACATCAGAATTTTTTGTTTGCTCTTTACTTAAAAGGGGAACTGAGAATAAATTTCAAAACCAGGAATTTTAAGGAACATCAAAATTCTGCCAAAGCATTAGCAGGCAGAGATTATAATGGGTATTTGAAAGGACAATATAATTCGTATCAGAAATTTTTTAAAATTCAGTGAAGACTCTTTATGAGGAGCAATTCGTAACCATTTCTTTGTGTAACACTGTCCTACAGAACCAGGGTCAGCAAACCTTTCCTACAGACCTTTTCTATAAAAGTCTTCACTGATAGTCAGTATTTTAGCCTCACATCAGAAAATGTTCAAATGAAAAGTCGTTAATGGGAGTATATAAGGAGTAAAGTCGGCTGGTACTTGGAAGGCCGAGATGCTGGGGAGCCACGGGGCACCAGGCTGGGCGTGGCCTGCGGTGTGCGTTGCACATGGTCACGTGGGCTCCCACGTGAAGACGCCGCTCACGCCCCGCGGAGAGGAGCGTCCGGTAGCTCTCCACCAAAGCAAGCCTGCCAGCTATTGTCTTATACCAACGGGGCTAACCTAGAGTACGTTCCTTTTCCGCAAACAAACAAAAAACATGTTCATAAAACCGGAGAGCACGAGAGTCTCTAAAGTGGACTCTGGAATCTGAGACCTTCTGCACCTTGATTTCCAACTTTCCATTTTATTCCTATCCCAACACTTACAAAAGATAAAATAAGGCTAAATGTATAAACTACCTTATTTTCATGTTATACATTTTCTCGTTCAGGAATCATTTTTCATTTAGCTCCACGAGCACTTTGAGTACTTAGATTGAAACTGAAATTAATTGGATGTTTCTGATGTTCCACAGAGTCTGTTACGGGCTTTCCATACGGTATCTCATTGAATCTTCCCAGTACCTACTGGAGTAGGTGTGCACCTAACTTACTGATCGGAAAACCGAGGCTCGGAGTAGTTGGTTTCACAAATACACAAGATGATGTAGCAAGTGGGAAAGCTAGATTCGATCTATTTATTCAACAAATGTATACTGATAGACAATTTGTCAGGCGCTGAACTCGGGCTTACCGCAATGGGAAACAAAAGACAATTTCCCTCTCTTCATGAAGGTTATGTTCTAGAATGGAAACAGATAATAAGGAAATCAGCCCGAAGCCTAAAGAGTAAAATGGAGCCAGGTATGTGAAAAGAGAGGGCGCGGCTGAAGGACCAAAGCCCCGCCTGACTTCACAGCCCACACTGGGCACAAAACACTGTCCTTCCTCCAAGAGCGGGCCTCCTAATCTCTCGGTCTTTCCATCCACGGCATAATGTCACCTGTCTTGGGTTTGATACTTTCAGTGACTTTTGTCTTCAAGCAGTACACTTTAAAACAACAACAATAACAAATGAAAATAAAGGGCATGGTGGCTCTATGTGGGACTATCCTGGTGCTTTTACAGATTGGGTACCCGTTCGCTGTCACTAATTAGGACAGAAATACTAATTAGGACAGAAAAAGCCACAGTGAGACCCTCTTGACCCACACAAAGGAGTGGACACGTGGACTTTCAATGCACAGTGCTGCGTCTGCCCTTCCAACCTCAGAGCAGGCGTATCTCAAACCTCAATGTGCAGGGGGTGGGGGGACCCCGGGACCTTGTTCAAATGCAGGCTCTGATTCAGTAGGTCTGTGACAGGCTTGGGATTCTGCATTTCTAACAAGCTCCCATGTGACATTGAAGCTGCTCTTCCGTGAGCCACACTAGGACTGGCAGAGCCTTAGATGATAGTGAATTATTCCAAACAATAGTGTGAGCTCACAAGTGGGAGAGACCTTGCCAATTGACCCAAAGGAAACGCGCCACATTCTGCATCCCAGAGATTAAAATCTACCTAACTTTCAGCCAGGTCTGCCCTATACACCAGGTCAGAATGGCCCTAAAGCTCAGAGAAAATAGCCCACCACTGGGTAAACACTTTCTGCTGATTTATCTCCATAATGGGACCACCTCTGCTAGTCCTCAGAATCCTGATAAACCAAATATATTCGCAGATGATTTTAATCAGGTTCAGGCATTGGCCTCTGCAAATTGGGATTTCTTCCTGATCTCATCACCTTTCCTAATATGGGAAGAAAAATCTGTTGACATGAGACAGATAAGACCTTTTCTCAAGAACTCCCAATGACATAAACACAATGTAATTGTACTAGTGTCCTGTACTTTGTAAAGGACCCTAAATAAAAGTCTGAGGTCATCTGTAAATAGTAATAAAAAAGTTACACTAAGAGTTATCATTGACTGCACTGAGTTTCCTAGAATATAAATATGGACAGTGAGTATACCTTCTAAGATAAAAGAGATATTCCACTGTGGACAGGAAAATTGGTTGCAACAAAGTGAATTTTATTTAATTACTATATCTGGATATGCTAAGGAAATTTAAGACTTAAAAATAAACAGCCTCTTCTAATTTCTTCTTAATGCCTCCTAAATGTTGGGTATATTTCATGTGTCTCAAGCACTAAGGAAGAAATCCACATAATATCAGCAAACTCACATCTGAAATAATAAGGGGGAAAAAATTGACCAGCTGGTAGTGAACACATACTCCATGTTCTAAGTAAAAATGACCTAATATCCCTACACATTACTAGTAACAAAACCAATTTGTTAAACCAAACTACATCAACGTGAAGATTGTGACCTAAAATCCTAAGCTACTAATGTATCAGGAAAACTTGAAGAAAATTACACATGATATATTACTTTAATAATAGGTTTTTGCATGTAGTCAAATTTTAAGTTATACTGTTGAGAAAATAAAAAAGGAAGTATTTATACCAAAATGATAAATAACACATAATATGTATATTAAAATGTAAGAAATGATACTTAAGGACACGATTTATAGTGATGAAGATTTAGATCTTAAAAGCTGAGACTTTGAGAGAGGGGCGCCTGGTGGCTCAGTCCTTAAGCGTCTGCCTTCAGCTCAGGTCATGATCCCATGGGCCTGGGATCCAGTCCTGCATCGGGCTCCCTGCTCAGCGGGAAGCCTGCTTCTCCCTCTCCCACTCCCCCTGCTGGTGTTCCCTCTCTCACTGCCTCTCTCTCTCTGTCAAATAAATACATATTAAAAAAAAAAAAAGCTGGGGCTTTGAGAGAGACCCTCAGAAGGGGTGAACTGCAGAAGAACCTCTTAACTGAAGGAAGCATAAAATCAGAAACGTGGAGGGTTTTTTGTCTATGGTTAATAAGCAGCTCCTAAATAATACATTGCTTACCAGCAAGATGTAGGTTAAAGAGGAAGAAACGTCTCAAAGCACACACATAGTACTTCGTACAAGAAGCCAAGCTACTCTTCCATTTGCTGTGGCTGTGTAAAAAATCACCCCAAAACTTCATGTCACAAAATAACCATTTTACCTTGCTCACCAGTTCTGTGGCTCAGAATTCAAAATGTCATAGCACAGATGACTTCTCTCTGTTCCATAATTTCTGGGACCTCTGATGAGAAGACTCAAAGGCTGAGGTCCAGATTTATCTGCAGGCATGTCTGGAAGTTCATGCTGACTGTCCGCTCAGTCTGGAACTTTCAGCAGAAGCTCTCAACTGGAATACCCATGTGTTGCCTCTCCATGGGGTCTGGGCTTCTTCACGGCACAGATGCCTTGGATGAATCAGACTTCTAACATGGGGCCTCAGAGTTCCAAGGCGAATGTTCTGGTTAACAAGGCAGAAGCCGCCTCACCTCTCAACCTCTGGCCTCAGAACACACACAGCATCACTTTCCTTGCATTTCAATTGTTACAAGCAAGCCAAAAACCCAGCAGGCATTGTTGGAAAATGAAATCTACCACAAGTGTTAATTTCCTGATATGTTTTTCTGTTCGTTGATATTAGACCTTTGTATGTGAGCCATACGAACAATTTACTATATGTAAAATGGGAAGATCACATCCTTTTCCATTCAAATGACTCAAAAATCGCCTTGCAGCCTTGTTTAATTCAGTGTTAGAGAGAAGATGCTTCAGGCCAGTCTTTATTTCTCTTTACATAAGCTCTTATTCATGTCCCATACTGACAGAATTCTTGTTGTGTTCAGGATTTTGAATTCAAATGCCTGTAAGCCACAAAGAAGGCTTGCCTTATAAAAATTGTTCAAGTTCAAGTTCAGGATTATGGCCAGAAGCCCCTAGTCTTAGTCCTTGAAAGCTGTTGGCATAACCCTTTCTTAAGTGCATTTTCTAGTTAGTATCAATTGCCAAGAAACTCATAGCCCTGAAAGCAGCTAGATTTTATGGACTTTTTCAGAGGAGTCACATGACCCTGCATGGCACACTTGGAGACCCCCAATTTAGAGAGATTAAAGCTGAAGTGACACAGAGAACACTTGAGGAAAACTGCCTCACTTCTTAGGACAAGCAGGGGTTAGGCTTTAATTTCACAAGCATGCTGTCTGCATTTGTCTCCTAAGGCTGTCCTAACAAAGTACTACACGCTGGGTGTTTTAAACAACAGAAATTGATTGTTTCATAGTTCCGGAGGCTAGAAATCCAAAATCAAGATGTTGCCAGGGTTGGTTCCTCTGAGGGCTGAAGGATAACCTGTTCCAGGCTTCTTTCCTGGCTTCCGGTGGCGTGCTGACAACTTTTTTTTTTTTTTTTTTTTTTTGCCATTCTTCAGCTTCTGTTTCATCGTCCCCATCTCTACCTTCATCTTTGCGAGATGTTCTGTGAGCATGTGTGTCTCCAGATGTCTCCTTTTCATAAGGACAGAGTCATGTTGGATTACAGGCCCACCCTACTGTAGGATGACCTCATCCTAACTTAAATAATTATGCTTACAATGAGCCTGTTTCATATTCCAAGGTAGTAGGGGTTAGCACTTCAATATATGAATTTGTGGGGGGACACAGTTCAATCCATACCACATGCCTAATTGGTTTCATTTTCTACATGGAAGATCTTTATAAAATAGATCTGATCTTGGGGCACCTGGGTGGCCCAGTCAGTTAAGTGTCTGCCTTCGGCTCAGGTCATGATCCTGGAGTCCTGGGATCAAGCCCCACATAGGGCTCCCTGCTCAGTGGGAGCCTGTTTCTCTCTCTCTCTCTCTCTACCTGCTGCTCCCCTACCTTTGGGCTCTCTCTCTTTCTCTGTCAAATAAATAAATAAATAAATAAATAAATAAATAAATAATTAAATAAAATCTTTTAAAAAAGTAGATCTGATCTTGCAGTGGTATTTTTTTTGTGGGAGCTTTCTTATCTTGAGTTTGCTAATCAACCTTACCATAACTTCAGAAGCTCACACAGTTTGCATTTTTGTGCAAAGTATGCATGCACATTTCATGTTCCATGAAGTTTTTAATTATCTACCAATAGAGGGGGACAGTGTTGCACATTAAACCTGAAATCACAACAATTAGAACTCACATTTTTTTAATGGTACGTTATGTGCATTTTCCTCCAATTAAATACCTGCATAATTCTGTCTTGCTTGGATAAGGATTAAAATTTAGCTTGGATTCCCTAAGACCATATCAACTGGCATCAGACTTTCAGGCTAATGATTGTGGAAATTAGACAGGGATTCAACAGACACTAGAAAATACATTTAGGTAATTATGTTTGATTCTATCCATCAGCTGGAGAATTACAGCATTATGCTAAATTAAAAAAGAAAACTTATAATAGCCTTTCTTGCAACTTGGAAGATTAACAAAATTGAGACTTTTCAAGAGCCTGCAATCCAAATACCCAAATAAAGTTCTCTATGTGGCTTTAATATATGCATAATTTGTTATTGTTTGAAGGACTTGGAAATTTCTCCTTTATTGGCCTTGTACAATTTTCAAAAACACCCACAAATCTACCTACTTTATAACGTGGTCTAAAACACACATTGGTTTGGAAAAAACAAAAATCCAAATTGGATCCCGGTCGACTAGGATCAATGGTGCGTCCTCTCATTGGAAAGGAAGGTTCAACAAAAATGAGTCGCCTTTAAAATAATTCCTCTTAATGGGGGACATTACTTAAGATGTATCTCATCTTCATGAACAGTCATTTGGAGATTGGACACTTCCAGGACACCTAAGGGGCTGAGTTGTGGACACTCAGTGAGAGATGGCAAACAAGATTCAGGAGCGACCCACGCTGTTGGAATGAGCCGTTTACTCTGTTAATGCCATGTCGTGTTCAGGAGAACTCGATTGAGCTTGTTTTTCTCCATTTAGACTCCGAGTACAGTTTGGGAATTGATGGTTAAAGCATTATCTCTTTGTCTCTCTTTGCTGACTTTTGCTCCTATTTCAGAAATTGATGCTAGGGAGTGGGGGGCTCAACAGTAACTCTCTCTATCACTGCCACTCTCCAGAGCAGAAGGGATACCAGCTGAAAAAGAAAAGAGTATATAAGTGAAGTGAGTAGAGCGTTCTTTAACAAAATTTAACCTTAAGTTACACACCCCTTCGTTTTCTCATCTCCATATGTTCCTTTTGAATGTCAATTCCATTTCATATGCTATCTGTTTGCACAATATTTGTTATGCAGGAATGACGATCCATTTTCTGGCTCTCTGAATGGCCCCATAAGCTCTTAGACAAGGAAATTCCATTCTCCAAAAATTAAAAACAAAACAACTTTTCATGGAATCTTTGTGAGGGCTTATACTAACTATAGTTTATTGACCCCCGTAATAAGGAAATACTCTCTTCCTGCTAACCCACCCTACAGAGAACACCTGCTGGTATCAGGGGCTGGGTTTGAGAAAAGAGAATTTGCCTCCATTACAAACAGATGAGTGTAATAACCAGTTATGTTTCAAATATGCTTAAAGAGGATTGTGACACTTCAAACAGGGCATCCAAATTAATCACCTACAAGGAGAAATCAAAACGTAGGTTATTTATGTGGCCCAGTAACTCTGTCGCTGAATTGAGGTGTACTGCTCTTCCAGTACCTTTCCTGTTATATTCGCCCTGCCAATCTCTAATTATGCGTGTCTCTCGACTGGGAAGGGGCTTAGTCTTTTTTTATGCTAATGAAAACTTTCACCAAATGCACTATGCAATAGCAGGTGAGGCTCACCCCACCCCAAACAATCAGGTGTATTTTACTCCTATGATTTAAAAGAAAGTCATTTTGGCTATCAATAAGGAGTCCAAGCAATTCAAGTTTTATCATTGAGATAAACTTTAAAAATCTTCCAGATACAGACCTTATAGACCTCAGTGTCTCTCTCTCTCTCTCTCTGTCTCTCACATTTATTGAGTCCCTTTTATTTACTGGTCTGAGGGTATACATAGACTCCCATCTAGAGACTTAAGCATATCACAAGGAAGAGGTGGTAGTCATTTACCAAGCGAAAAAGAATTTTTTTTAAATGCACCTGTCGTTTGCTTAGTTACAACAGTCAATAGAATCAAAATCACTTCATATTGCTTCTTTGAGAACCGAGATCTAATACTAACCTAACCACAAGCAGAAGAATTACAGATTAAAGAGTTATTAAGTTCAATTCTCTATATACCCAAATGGGTTGGAGTATTGCATTAACATGTACTTTAAAATGCCTGACTATTGCCTCGAGTTCCCTAGCAATAATGAAGTATCTTTTAAGAATCAGTAATTTAAAGCAAAATTAAAAGAAAACTAAAAAAAAGAAAACTTTAAATTTTCTTTTGCAGGAATTCAAAGGCCATAACATAATCAGATTGCAGTTTTTCATACGGATATATCTTAGTTTACCTTCCAATAGAGAGGAAAGCGTTGATTGCCACTTTTCGGAGTGCTAAATAAAATTAGGTCTTCTACTTGTGAAGTTCTAGAACAACTATGGAGTTTGATATAGGACCAGTTACTTAGGAGAATTATAAAACAGCACGTGGTACATGAAGTCATAGGTACGGAAATAGTAGGAGGGCCCTTATGTTTTCTAATTATCTAACCCTAAGTACACCGGGACTCTCCCTACTTGAAATGCGATCCTCGTCTTTCAAAGAAGAGGGCAAGCTGAAGGTTCTGACGTCCTGTGTTGGCCATTTACCATCCATCTATAATTGAAATTTAAATAAAATAGCACTGATGATATGAAAGTTACCAGTCGGATTGATATCATTTGTGTTTTCAGATTCCAGTTTGGTCTTAGCGTACTGTGCTCTACTCAAAAGTGGATCATTATTTTCTAGTTGAAATATTTACATCTTAATGGGGTCCAGTCCGGACATATTTTTAAAGATACACCTTTAACTGCTCATTTTTTCTTGGATTTGGATAACAACTCACTTAGTGACTCATTCTACAAATGCACTGATTGTTCTTGCCTGATTTCTAGCCTTTATGTGTGCTATTTCTTCTACTTGGAGTGTGTGTGTGTGTGTGTGTGTTTATCATATCTTTGTCTGAAAAAATATTTTCAGCTATTTAAAGGCCAGCCCAAAGACCACCTCCTTTAGTTAACAAAAGTTCCTAAACTGGAATGAATCACTCACTATGCCAGGGTTTTATAAAAATGGCAGTTTTGGTGTTATTATCTGTTTTGTTGTTGTTGTTGTTGATATTTTGTCCCTGTATTAAAACATATCACCTTTTTTCCTTTAAGTTATAGTGACAGAATTTCTAAGTTAAGCAAGAAGATAGAGAAGTTTTATAGGAGGGCAGCTACCTGTCTCCCATGGGAGCTTCCAGGATAGGGACTGGATCACCTTCTTCTGACCCCCATCCCCACAGACTTAAGACCAATTTACCAGCAAACCAAAAGCAAGAATAAACATAGTATCAATAGTTTACATAAGAAATACACATTTCCCTGCATTACTCCCCAACATATGGAATACATACCTAGGAAAGCCAGACTATAATTTGAAGCTTGATAAGCTTGGTTATCTTAAGCTTATTAATGCCCAAAACCCCGGTGACTTCATCTTCACAAGGATGGCCTTGTGAGACTATACCCTCAGCTCGGGGATCAAGCTTCCCAATGCCCCTGGGATGGTGTTGAAATGGGCGCCACCAATATTCATCTCTGTCACTCTGCTTTATCTATTGCCTTTGATGAACAAACTACCCTGATGGTCTTGAATCCTGTGACTCGGTTTTTCTGTTTTAATCCATTCAACATTGACTAAATCATTCACCGTTAAAGGTAATTTCCCTAATTGTATATCCTGTCTTTTCAAGCTCTTGGTAAGGTGCTATAAATACAACAGACATCATCCATTTAATAATACCCCATCAGGACAGGAAAAAGAAACCACGCCAGAAAAAATGTGTGTGTTGACTATACGACTCAGAATTAGAATGTGGTTCATCATTAGAAATGTGAAAATGTGAACTTGCTTTAGAATGGGGAAAATAGGAGCCAATGAATAATCTCGAATCCTTGCCTCAGTGGTATCTCAGTGGCATTTCACAGAGTGTATTCCATCTAACATTTCAGATATCCCTCTCTTCAAGTTTTTTTTAAGTGTTCATTTTTTTAAAGATTTTATTTATTTATTTATTTATTTATTTATTTATTTATTTGAGAGAGAGAGAGAGAGAGCACGAGCAGGTGAAGGGGTAGAGGGGACAAGCGGACTTCCCGCTGAGCACAGAGCCAGCCACCCAGCAGATCCCAGGACCCCAAGATCACAACCTGAGCAGAAGTCAGACACTTAACTGAGCCACCCAGGTGCCCCTCTCTTCCAGTTTTGTTTTGTTTTTGTTTTTGTTTTTTAAGATTTGTTTATTTATGTGACAGAGAGAGAGAGAGGCAGGCAAAGGGAGAGGGAGAAGCAGACTCCCAGCTGAGCACGGAGCCCAGTGTGGGACTCAATCCCAGGACTCTGGGATCATGACCTGAGCCGAAGGCAGATGCTTAACCAACTGAGCCACCCAGGCATCCATCTTTTCTAGTTTTTATCTGTGCCTACTCCTGCCCAGTTCCTCTTCATTGCTTTGATGAATTTTTGTCTACCCTTCCCCTCAAAGGTTGGCTTTTGCCACATTTCCCTTCTTGTCTTTCTTCTCACATGATGGACTCATTCAAAATGTCAACTATCCACATATATGCTGATAACTTTCAAAACTATATTCTTACTTCGAAAATATATTCTTACTCTTTCTGAACCATAGGCCCATATTTACAAATGATTACTGAAAATGTGTGTGGAGAGAAGCAGAATTAGCTAAAGAAAGACCTTAGGGATGCATCTTGGGGAGCCTCACAACAGGCTGTCTGCACCTAAGGGTTTCATTTAACCCCAGATTCCCATGGGACGCAGGTCCTAAAGCCTAGGCCCTGGACATCGGGTACTTGGCAACAGTCCCTTAAGTAGCTGGACCTAGGCCCTGACCGCTTGCCCCCTGCCTCCATGGTTATTTTTTCCATAAAGTTGCTCTCAGGTTTGCACAAATGAAAAAGGAGAGCCTCAGGAGGTCAGGGGCCCTCCACTAGAGCTCAGTCCTATGGAACATTCAACCGCACCCCAGCCCAAGAGAAAGAGCACCCATACACCCATTTCTCCCTGAGAGTTTGAGCCTCTTCCAGATGATATTTGCTGGACTCCCCTGAACTTATTGCATGACCAGATGCTCCATTTTGGTCTCTCTCCCCCTTAGGACACCTCAACTCCAGCAAAAATCTGCCCTTCATTCTAAGTGTTCATCTCCGAGTGCATTACCATTCACCCAAGTTGGAAGCCCAGAAGTAATTCTGTACTTTTTCTCCCTTCCTCAGTTTCTGCTCCTTCAACTGATAGCTTCTCACTTCTAACTGATGACTAAGCCCTTAATATTCAATTTTTCTTCTTCTCTGTACTTCCATTGTCTCTATTTTAGTTCAGACTCTTTTAACTTTCATTATTTCACCATGCACAATTCTGCCTCTCTGTCTTAACCTTGTCAAATCCTCTCTCCATATTAATACCTGAATAATCTTAGTAAGGTTCAAATTTTATGATATTTTACTGCCTGAAGACCCTCATGACTCCCTATTGCTGACACAAGTCTTCTAGTCCTTCTAGTCCTTTAT
The DNA here is from genome assembly GCF_024610735.1 of Ursus americanus. Taxonomy (NCBI): domain Eukaryota; kingdom Metazoa; phylum Chordata; class Mammalia; order Carnivora; family Ursidae; genus Ursus; species Ursus americanus. The sequence continues at coordinate 26,335,587 of NC_142134.1, read as the reverse complement.
CAAGACTTGCGGACTCCACAGAGCTGAGAAGCTAGGCCAAGAAATTCTGCACCAATTGATACAGAATCTGTCATTAGACTTTTTCGTTAGGTTAGCCGATACAATTTTTATGTTTAAATTATTTTGGATTCAAATTCTGTTCGTAGTGACATGAATTCTGATTACTATATACAGACTTTATAGAAATAATTTATGTGGGGGTTGTGGAAATAATCGATTATTAATTATTGTATGATAAAAACTGAGCAAAAGTCATGAATCATACATCTGCTGCCATCACTCAACTATAATGTTATATTACCACAAAAAATAAATAGTATAATTTTGGGGGATATCAGTAAGGTAAACTTTTTATCTCTTTTCAGCTCTACAAGGGGGCGCCTGACTGGCTCTCTAGAAAAAGCACGTGACTCTTGATCTCGGGGTCCTGAGGTTGAGCCCCATGTTGGATGCCGAGATCACGTAAATAAATAATTAACTGATTAAAAAAATAAGTAACTCTTCTGAATTCTACTAATGTTTATTTGAAATTTTTTAACAGAAACTCAGAGAATTTGAAAGATGGAGGCAAAGAGTTAATTGATGGCTCAGCATTCTTAGCATGAAGAGTCCAGTTTACACGGGGAAATAAGCGACGAAGATTGAGATCTTGAACTGTTGTTCTTCCCATTCAGTAACGTCCAGTGGAATTCAATGATTGTTGACCTCACTGCATAGAGCACAGGATTTCTCACCAAGCTGGGAGCTTATTAATCTCTTCATCAAATCCTGAGACGGGAATCATTTAGATTAATGCCTCCCCTGGTTCCTGGCCAAGTGCTGTGTCCAACTCAAACATGCTTCCTTGAGGATCAAAGACCAATGGTATTTTTAGAAGAGAGAGAATAGAATTGAATTTGGCCGCTGCTTTTGGGTTGTGTCTCACTCCTCTTGATGAAACCACAACTTCTAACAGCCCCTTTGCTTATAGATTTTAATTCTTAGGAAGAAACTGAGGTCATTCCCCATGAGGAGAATTCTGCAGACTAGAGAGGGTGGATCATGGGAGAGTGAAGCAATCCAAACAAGCGAAGGCGTGACATACGCTATCTCTGAGGCATCCCAGTTTATGAGAAATTTCAGTAGGAGTGAAAAGGTGCAGGCCTGCCACACCCCAGGGACTAAGCGCTAAGAACCTACAGAATGCTAACTCACCTGATATTATCGCCAGTGGAATCCTTGGTCGGCTAGCACCTGCTACTATGCTTTGACAGGCCTGCTAGATTACTCTAAACCAAGAGATAAACGATGAGCATTGAATGATAGCCTCTTTTGCATCTCAAATCCAATCTAGAAGCAAAAGGGAAAATCCAGGATGTTTCAAAATCCCTTGCATCTCTTCAACTCCAGTTCCTCAATCATTCAGAAAAAGCTCTGATAGAGGCATGATCTATAGACGGTTCAATATGTGAGACATGGAAAAGGTGACAAACATTCAGAAGCAATAAGAAAAAGGTGAAGAATATACAGATGCAATTTGCCAAAAAGTCACTGTTGGTAGCTACAGTCTCGCATCCTGCCCGTGACACTGCGAGCTCTAGCGATTCTGAGTGCCCCACCATGCAACCACACCACCCCATTTCTGTCTGCAGCCACACCTTTGCTCCCTCTGAGAATGTAGCCCTAGAAGTTCTTTCCACGTCTTTTCATAGAGCTATTTTTTATTCACCTTTAAGACTCAGCTGAGGTGTCACACTGAACCTCTGTGTTGACAGAGTATTTCATCAGTGGTCCTAAAAGCCAGTGGGTACCAAGCCTTCGTGTAAAGATGACTCAGCTGTTAAGGCAGACTCCTGCATCAGTGGCTAAAAATGAGGGTAAAAATCTGCATTTTTAACTAAGCCCTGAGATAATTCTTAAGCACAGTTTGAGACCTCGAATAAGATGTTCTGCTAAAGACTCTCTGAGAAACGTGGACGAGAAACTCTGTGCCTGTCTTTGTTAACAATCCCCATAGTATATTAGAACTCTCTGGGTATATCTCTCCCATAAGACCACAGTGTTTTTTGAAGATAGAGATCATGTATTACTCTTTTTTAACATTAGCACCTAACTCAGGGGCTCCATAGACTAGGTATCCAATAAATATTTGTTGATCAGAACTGAATTCTAAAATATGCTAATTAGCCTTCCTTTTATGTGATTAATTGTTGGTATTTTTCAAAGTGAAAACAACTTCAATTTACAGACTCAATCTAAGTTATAAGATGCAAAAGGGCAACTTATTCTCTATAGAATCTGTTTCAGATCCTCTGATCAGTATTTTCCATACATTTACTCGATTATTGTGGACAAGAACCATTTGATGACAATTTCATTACCTCCATTTTAACGTCGAGTAATTGAGGCCTAAAGAGGTTAAGTTGCGTGACCAACAACACATAGCGATAAAGCCACCTTTATTGATCCCAAAGGCCATGCTCCTAAACACTGAATATGCTAATCCCAATAAAACCCCTGAAAGACAACCCCAATGGTGTGAACTCTACATGAGACCTTGTGGACAGGTGCCAGTGTCTTTGAAATTATGCAGATAAAATGAGAGTACAACTTACTTCCAACAGACTGACCTACTGATTCGTGCTGAAGCCAACAAGATTTGACTCTAGTCCTTGGTGCCTACTTACACTCAGAAATGCCGTGCTGACCTCAGTGCACGTAGCCAGTTTCCTGAGGATGAATGAGCTTAGTGTAGCCCTTCAGCCCTCATGTAATGCTCATCTATTTTTTTGTTTTTCCAAAAGTGCAGCCAGCAAAGCAAATATTGCTGTATAGAAACATGTATCGCAGTCGAGACCACTAGATAAATAAAAATAAATAAATATAATATATAAATGCATAAATTTATAATATATGATGTATAACATATGCCATATAATAATGTGTAATATAGATTATATATAAATATATCATATCTAAATACAAAAATAAATAAAGTGAGAACAAGATTAGTGAATGCTGTATTTTCTAAGAGCTTGCGTGTTTTCTGAACGTATGTGGCCTATACACTTTTACACTTACCTGATTGTAAATCCCTTGGCTCACACTTTCTTTTTCTCAGGACTTAGCTACATTGTCTCTAGCAATAGATGTTACCATGAAAAAAATCTGAAGTCTACCTGGTTCTTTCCTCTTCATATGTGATGTGCTTTTTCAGATGGGGTGTATAAATGCCTGCTTATCACTGAAGTAGAGGAATGTCACTAGGTTATATCCTAGGGCTTGTGATTCCCTAGCAATGTGTCCAATACAGAATGCCATTTTAATACCTAGACTCGCTAACATGTTTTTTTCCTAAAATGATTTCTCTATGTGTTCTGACCGTTTGTTCTCCTTTTTCCCTCAGGAGATAATTTCATGAATGTTGTCTCCCCTTTGCCCATCATCACCATCTTTCCTATAATCATTTTTATGTCCCTGTTCTTTTTTATACCATTTGTGTGATCTCGTCAAACACTTACGTCTTTTTTCATGATTCTTCTTTGAGTCGTGTCAGTTGAATTGTTATTTTATTTTGTTTTTATCTCTATCATGGTTTATTTATCCTTCCCTTCCATATTGAAACCTTGCTTTACCATCCTTTCTGTCATCTTAAAACCAATTCTTTAAACTATCTATGCTTAGAATATTTTGTTGTTCACGGTGACTATAATTTCTGTAAAACTTTGCAGAATTACTGCATGTGGTCTCTGTATATTTATATTCATTTTTGATATATTTACTTCATCTTCCCTTTACTTATTTTCATCCTCATTTTTTAAGAAACTGGTTGATTACAATGTTATGCTTGGATCCCCAGCAGATTTACTTCTGATTAATATTCACCTTTGACTTATATTCACTTTGCTTAAGAATAAAGGGAAAATAATGGGGTGGAGAGTCTGTAGTGATTCTGAGTATATAGCCCCCATGTTGCTTGTTTCCTTAAATACTGTCACGTCAAATCTAGTATTTTCTCTATCGTGGGTGAATTTCTCTCCTCTGTAGTCAATGTGGGTCTCAGAAAGGCTCTCCTGTATTCCATTTCTCCTAGAGGTGCTCCTGGGTTAAAAGGTTAGGTCATATACCAGGGCTTTGGATCTCAAAGGCTTACAGAGACACAGTGGACGATATGGAAGAGAGACATAGGCAAGTACAAGACCAGACGGAGTGGTGAGGTCCATGGTGAGCTGCAGTGTGTGTCTCACCGTAGCGGAGGCCAGCTACTCCGTTTAACTGATTGTTGCCTGGTTGTTATGTGAGCCCATTATGGCCAGATTTTCTTTTCCAATAGACTCTAAAAGTGTGGGTTTTTTAAAAGTGAAACTTCTATATTTTAAAACCATCATGAAGGTCAAAAATATATATATCTGCAGACTCCCGTGTTTTAATCTCTATCATAAAAAATATAAATGGCTCATTGGTCTTGTCTTTTTATGATGACACCCGGGTATCCACAGACACCAACCCCATCTCTGCGGATGTATTTGCTTAGCCCTCTTCGCTCTACTCAAAGGATCCGTGGGAATGCTTTTGAAGGCCGAATCCTACTGGATTCTCATGTTGACATATGTGGACCGGCCCCCAGAACGCTCCCTCTTCTCATTAACAATACACCATATTTGAAAAGTGTGCTTATAACGTGCGGTTTGAGGCTGTGATCATTTCTTGTGTCGTTTGCGAATGGCATATTTTTTCTATCGTGATTTCATTTTGTTCTCATGGAATTTGACAAAGACAGTAATGTCATTATGCCTTTTTGTTGTTATGTTTATCCCACTTTTCCCAACTCCTCTTGATTCAAACTCTTTCCTACCCTTATGTTTATAAAATTATACTCTCCTGGAGAGTCTATGGGCAAGCTACATAGTTTCCACGGCTCCATGCAAATAAAAATGCAGGGCCACTTGCTGAGAAATTATTGTGAATCTCATGATGACAACAGCAGGTCATGAAGCCAAGCAGGGGCCTCTTTGAAGCCCGGGCCCTGTGATTGCACAGGTGATAAGCCCATGAAGCTGGCTCTGCTCCAATTCTTGTCTGTCTCTCTGATTTCTCTTTCAGGGGTCTCCTCTAACTGCTCTTCATTCTCATACGCCAGACATTCCCTCAGTTATGTCCTCAACTTACTTCTCTCTCTCCACATATCCCCCTTGGCAACCTCACCCAAACTCATAGCTTCAACTCTCACCAAGATAGCAACAAACCTCCTGTGTTATGCTTACTTGTGAACTTTCTCTGAGAGGATAGGAATTCCTTGAGTGGACTCATACTATTAAAAGTCATAACTCCACCAATTACTTTCCTCCATCTCCTGAAACAGACTCTCACTTGAGCCTCCTTCTCCCACCCCCACGTTCTTCTCCAGCTTCCACCAAATTCAGTGTTCCCTTCCTCAACATAATTTTCTAGATCCGGGGACAGCAAACTACAACTTGCTGGTCAAATCCAGTTCACTGGCTGTTTTTATAAATAAAGTTTTATTGGAACAAAACCCACACTCATTCATTTATCTGTTGTCTGAGCTGTTTCTGTACTTTAACAGTAGAGTTGAGTAGTTACAAAATATGGTCCACAAAGCCTAAAATATTTATTATGTGGCCTTTTATAGAAAAAAAATTACCAACCCCTCCCCCAATCTATACTCCCCAACTCCAAATTCACTCAACTTCTGTCTCTTGAACCCACTCTGGTCAGACATTTTACCTCACCACTCCACCACAACCACCAGTCAAGGCCACTAATGGCCTGTTTCTTGATATCCTTTACTAATTCCTTCTCATTGACTCGATAACTAAATGTTTCAGACCCTAACACTCAAACTTCGAGTGTCTTCTCTCTTCTAGCAACACACTTGCTCTGATAAAAACTCTGTTCCTGGGGTGACTAAGTGGTTCAGTTGGTTAAGCCTTTGGCTCGGGTCATGATCCCAGGGTCCTGGGATGGAGCCCCACATCTGGGCTCCCGGCTCAGCTGAGAGGTCTGCTCCCTCTCCCTCTGCCCCTCCTCCCTGCTTGTGTTTTCTCTTTCTCTCTCTGACAAGTAAATAAATAAAATCTAAACAACAACAACAATACCCTCTGCTCTTTTGACTTTAAATTTTTTGATAACTTTCTCACTGTTCATTTATTTGTTGATAAGTCTCTTACTGTGATACTTCTAAGTAGTCCCCGGCTTCTCTCCTTTCTCTCTTAGAGTCTGTTCTCATCATAGAAGCCAGAGCAATCCTTTGAAAATCTAAGTCAGGTCATGTCATCCATCAGTTCATGGTCTTCTAATGGTTTCCTGTGTCTGTAGGACTGAAAGCCAATGTCCTCAACCTGGCCTACAAAGCCCCCCACAATCTGGTTCTCAGTAGAGCTCCCTTCCCCTGCTGCTGTCCCACACACACTTCACTGCAGCCTCATGGACCACCTCACACCTCCTCACACACCCCCGGCACACTGCTCCCTCAGAGCCTTTGCACTTGTGCTTCCCTTGGCATGAAATATTTGTTCCCAAGGTATTTACTTGACTCACTCCCACATCTCCTGAAATACTTGGGTGTCTTCACTCTCCCGGTGAGACCTCTGACTATCTTATGTGAATCCTGTCTTTTTAGTCCCATTCTCTCCACTCCCTTAGTACAATTTTATTTTTCCCCATTGTACTTATCATCACCCTGTTTATTTGTTTATGTTGTGACTCTGGTAGTACCATATAAGATCTACTTGATGGGGCGCCTGGGTGGCACAGCGGTTAAGCGTCTGCCTTCGGCTCAGGGCGTGATCCCGGCGTTATGGGATTGAGCCCCATGTCAGGCTCCTCTGCTGTGAGCCTGCCTCTTCCTCTCCCACTCCCCCTGCTTGTGTTCCTCCTCTCACTGGCTGTCTCTATCTCTGTCAAATAAATAAATAAATAAATCTTTAAAAAAAATAAGATTTACTTGAGTATATATTTTTGTCTTTTTTATCCATTGAAGCATCCCTACTGCCTAAAACAGTGGTATACAAGAGATGCTAGCAGACAGTTTTGAATACATTACATTCTTAATTATCTTGGCAAGATCTTCAGTATCTAGAACGGTGCCTGGTACATATTAATCAATTTAAAAATATTATTAAGTTTGTAAGTGAATAGAAAAATGAACGGGTATTCCTGTGACCTTTCTGGACCATGAATTCTATAATTACTCTAATTATCCAATACCCTTGCACAATGTAAAAATTTTCTACATAACCTTAATTCCTTCTTATTTAAAGAATCATACCCTTACTACTACCCGTGCCATTCTCTGAAGGAATGTATGAGTCACTTAACAGCCGGGCAGCTGCTTCATCATAGTAACAGATCATGGACCTCACGCATTTCCCCATGAACCAATGTCTCCTGAGTTTCTATGAGTTTCTATGTTTCTCTGATGATCTTAACTCTGCCTTATTTGGAGTGAAATTACACACATACCAAAATGACTCAAACTTCCACAGACTCTGCTTGAGCAATCCACTAACAACCATTGTTCGATACACTGATGATCTCGGGGTGCTTGGGTGGCGCAGTCGGTTGAGCGCCTGACTCTTGGTTTCAGCTTGGATCATGGTCACAGGATCATGGGCTCCAGTTCCACATCAGGCTCCCCCTCTCAGCAGGGAGTCTGCTTCTCTCCCTCCCCCTTCCCCCCTTCCCCCACGACTCGCGCTCTCTCTCTCTCAAATAAATAAATCTTAAAAAAATAAAATAAACCAGTGATCTCTACTTATGTGTGGCGCAAAATCCCGAGTTTAAAGTCAGATGGCTCAGAGTTGGAATGCTGGCTCTGCCATGCAAGACTAGATCTTGGGCTACCCGTTGAACATATTTCTCATCTGTAAAATGTGGGTAATACACTACTTAATTAATATGCTTGTTGTAAGAATTGCACAAAATTATATACATAACAAGCCTAATATACAATTGATTTCCCAAAATGTTCTTGCATTTTAATTTTTCTCCATGTCACTTTTTGTTATCCTTGTTTGCTTGTTTGATTTCTGCTCTTGGGACTACAAACTCTTTTAATCTTTAGAATTAAAGACTAAATTGAATGCCTTTCCTAGGTAAGAAAAAAATCATCCTCAGAGAGCTTAAGAGAGCTTGAATTGGGTCACTGTGGTGATGTCAGCAGACTCTCCCCTCTTCCTGGGGTCCAACTTTCAATAGTCTTAGAGGTGCCAAAAGAAAACATTGTCAGGTCATTTGTATTGCCCCAATGTCCTAGTGATATGCAAGGGGCAGCCTCTACTTTCATATTCCTAAAAGTTCATTGGCTTTTTTTTTTAAGAAACATGAAAAAAATATTATTTTTAGATAGTAGTCTTAGGGGAAAATAGATCAAGCAGCACATCAAGCTTTCTCTAAGAACTGGCTTTGTCCCCAGGGAAAGCGTTTCTAGGTAGCTGGACTGTAAATATTGGCTGAATAAATGAATGAATAAATAAATGTATGAATTAACTAATATTGCCTCTGATGCTGATGAGTGTCTCTGTGGTTTTCCTCTTTCAACAGCCACTTAACTGGGAAAGAGGGATGGAGAGGCAGCCCTTTGAGTTGTGCAGGGTGTGACTATTTCCCTAACTTGGCACTCAAACTGAAGATTATGTCATCGTTTTGCTACCTGTTGCCATAGTAATCATGGGTACGGCCACAATAGCCAAAGACTAATGTCAACATTTTCCCCCATTTTTCTGGTTGAAGTTTTCCCCCTTAAACTCAAAGCTACAGTAAAGCCACTCTTCTCTTTTCTTCTTATCATTCTGACATATACTTGTTTGTACATATTTGCTGAAAACAGGTCTGTTGTAATTAATGAGATCATATTAATGTGTATGAAAAGGAAGAGTCCTAGAATTCATATCCTTCATGAAACTTGTATGTTTCGTCTCTCTTTCTTCGAGCAGGATACCTATTGGTTTAAGACTACCACTTTCAAAAATTAAAACAAGCTGAATAGAAATCCTTCCATTGAACTCTAGTCTGTAATGAATTGAAACACCTTTCCTTAAAACTTGATGTCTTCATGCTAAACACACTGCAATTCGTGTAACCTCATAAATTGCCAATAATAAAGCAAATACAAGAAATCTGCAATACTGTTTAGTATAATTTGGATTTCCTTCTATTTCTTCTAAAGCATTTAGTTTCTAAAGATCCAAAAAAGACTATTATCTTGTAGGTCTACAGTTAAGGCATTTTTCGACACTGACTCCAAAAAAAGAACAATCATGAAACTCTGTTATTTTCAGTCCCTGTTGCAAATTTCCAATCTTTATCAAACATGCTTGTTTCCTTCCTCATTTACAAATTATTGGCAACAATAGTACCCACCTCATGGGTTGTTACTAGGAAGAAATGAGTTAATATAAAGTTATAGAAGTAAAATGTGCAATCTTAAAAATAAAATAGCCAGTTATTTTACTAGTAAAATTAGTTCATTCAAGAATCGTAGAGAAAGTGCAACTTGGGACAAGCAAATTATGGCCAACCATAGGCAAGTCCAAGAAGACAAAGGGAAGGTCAGCTTTTATTAGGTTTTAGATGGAAATTGGGGGGGTGCCTGGGTGGCTCAGTAATTAAGCGTCTGCCTTCGGCTCAGGGCGTGATCCCAGCGTTCTGGGATCGAGCCCCACATCAGGCTTCTCCACTAGGAGCCTGCTTCTTCTTCTCCCACTCCCCCTGCTTGTGTTCCCTCTCTCGCTGGCTGGCTGTCTCTCTCTGTCAAATAAATAAAAAAAAAAATCTTTAAAAAAAAAATAGATGGAACTTGGAGAAGATTGTTTTCAGTAAAAGTTCACTGGAGAAAAATGAGAATTCAAGGTCATGACAGTTTCTCATTGGCTGCAAGCTGTGGTTACTGCGTGTTGCTGGGGCAGGGAGGGATCTTCCTTCTCTTTTTTAAAAGTAGAAGATAAAATAACGATGTGAAAATGTCTTCATCAAAATAATTCTTATCTTCCTTCTTTCTGCTGGTTTCGCAGGTCACAAGGAATGGTACAGGCATGAGAGAGCCCCTTTATTCGTTTTTGCAAATGATTGGATATGTTGTTATCATTATTTTTATCATTAGTAAGCCAAGTTATGTGATTTTAATTTTTAATACATCTCCCTATTCCGTGGAGAAAGAAGCAGTTCATTATCATTTCTGCCTTAAACCCTCAATCCCAAATCATGAGCACGCTCTTTTTCCCTGAAGTGTGTATTTTTTTTACTGTGTTGGAGTTAGCTGCTTTTGAAAGGTTCAAACGAACAAGGGAGGGAAGGAAGAGGATAATATAAGTGGAAGGACTAAAACTGTAACGAGGATCTGAATGTACTAATGGTCTATCGTAAGCTCACAGAGGACAGGGACTACATCATCCGTTTGTTTAGCTCTTCACGGCCTCCAGAGCACTGCCTTGTGAAAAAATCAATTAATCAATGAAAAAGATAATAAAAAAAATGAATGAGAGCTGTCAAATGAACTTAAAGCCTTGTAAAATATTTGTTCTTTGGAGAGTGAGAATACTAGAATAAGTAGGACTTGATCATTATCTAGAAATAAAATTTATTTAGATTTCCTCATCTTCTAGCAGTTATAATGTCTGGCAGAAACTGCTACATTCATATCTCAGACTCATCGAAATGAAGTCATAGAAGAAGGGAGGCTAGAGGATGTGAGAATCAAAGACTTCTCTAGTAAATTCTACGACAGATTATAACTGAAATCTGAAAAGTAGTCTTATATTTTTAAATTTTGAATTTCAGAACTCTTGAAATAAAATCATCATTTTATTGAAAAAGAAAGTGTTGCCTAGTATATTCGAATTAGCGTAGAGTAAATTTTTCACATGAGCGCATTTCTTTTCCATTTTCTGCCTACTGACATGTCTATCCTCCAGACTCCTACCAGGCAGAAGGAGAGAGACACTGGACGTGCTCAGCCTGGGGGCACACATGCTGCAGAATGAAATGGCCCATTCTAAGGAATCATCTGTTTTACACAGTGGCACCTAATTAGAAATAAACCTGATTTTTTTTTAATACCAAATCATAGGTGCTTCATTGATTTTGGAATACAGTGCGAATTTTGTATGGGTAAAATTATACTTTAGAAACACAAGGTTTTTTCCCACTTTCAGTTGAGATCTAGAATCCGCAGAACCCCCAGCCCCAGCTCCCTGACTGACACGCACTCTTCTTCCTGACCCCGGCTCAACAGCAGCCTTTCTCAAACTTTTTTGGTTAGTTCCCACTTACTTCATGGAGTCTACCTCGGAAAAAAAGCATTGCGATAGAAAGAACTAGAGAAGAAAAACGAACAACAGAAGTAGCAGAATTTCATTACTTAAACAACAACAAAGCCATTCAAGCACAGTTCTTCAAACAAGTTAAATAGTACCCTAACAGGAGCAACTGACAGCCCAAACTAGCTTAAAAGGACCCCAATGTTATAATGAGATGAGGAGGTCTTTCTTAAAGTTGGGGAGTGTGCGTGAGAAGTTCTTGCCAAGCCTTGCTTGGCAGTGAGGCTCCTTAGTAGAAGATGAAATTCAGATCCTCTTAAGTTTTAGAAGCATATAACTAAATGTCTTTGGAATTCCCAACGTTTTTTTACTCCTAAAGAATAGGAACCAGTTAAACTGCCCCTTGAGGTTCAAGGCTATGCTGTGAGAGCTGGAGGCCTGTGGCTTTGTCGTTGATAATATGCATTTTGATGCCACCTGCTGGCACAATGTGACATGACATGACAGAAGGTCAGGGGCCAAAGCACTTCAAACAACAAATGGCTATCCCGTGCTGTTTGCTGTCAAACCCTGTGCTAGGTTTGCAAAACAGACAACTACCTCCTCAATCAGGGGAGGCAAGTATTAATCAGAAAGTCATGAGAGAAGGGCCAAGGGGGAAAGGTGTTAGTCACGGGGATGGGGGAGAGCTAATGCTGAAGGGAATAGGGAGTGGAAGGGGAGCATGCTGGGAGGGGCGGGAACAGGAAGGAACCTAGAGCATTGGAGGAACTGAGGGAAAGCCATGGTAGCCGGAACCTAGAAACCTGGAGGGAAGGGAGGGTCTTAGTGGTGAGATGAAGCTGAAAAGATAGTAATAATAATAGCTAACACTTACATAGCACTTACTATGCTTCCAGGAGGTTTTTTAGTATTTCTAGATACCAACTTCTTCAATTTTCCTAAAAATCCTATGAGGGAGGGACCACTATAAGCCTCATTTTAGGGTGAGAAAATCAAGGCATACAGAAGTTAAGTAACTTCTCAAATTGGCCCAGCTAATGAGTGTTAGAGGCTGGCATTGAATCATGGTTGTCTCAGCTCCAGAGTCCATGCTCTAAACTTCTACACTACGCTGCCTCTCAGGCCACGGGTTGCCTGGGCTTTGTGGGACATGACAAGTTCCCAACAATGGGCAGACACTGAAATTTTCTGAGAGCTATGACACAATGAACTTCTGTTGTGCGGCCACAGTGTGGAAATAGATGGGAGTGGTAGAGGCTAGGTAGGAAACTATGAAACTCCAAGTCAGGATAGTGCAATACCGGTGTGGACAAGATGGTGGCTGTGGGGAAGGAGAGAAAAGGACAGATTTGGAATACGTTCAGAAACTATAATGAATGTGACCTGGCGGTGGATTAGTTATCTGGAGGAGGTAGAAAAAGAGAAGGAGCATTCAAAGATGACTTTTGAGTTTCTAGATATAGAACTGGATGGTCCTTCACAGAAGGACCTTCACAGAAAAAGGGAACTAAAAAACAAGACCCTATCTTCAGTTGCTTCTTTGCAACTCCCCAAATTGAAGTGCTTTTAGAAACTGAAAGCAATATACTTTTTCCTTGGAAGATCAGGCAATGTGGTTAGTTAGCACTACAGTTTAGTGAAAGGATAGCGTGCCCATCGAAGATCCTTTGAAAAGCAGTCTGTTCTCCCATCTGGTAGATCTGTGGGCACTCTTCCATTTCATTCTTCCTACTGGAGTTCCCCACCTTGAACGTGCTGGAAGTGGCAACAGGATAGAAAGAAATTAGTCAAGACAAACATGCAGAGTAGGACCAACCCAATAGTTTCAGAAAGTTTCTTTGGAGGGTACCATATTGCTTTTCTCGTCAGAGCCACTTGAAAGAAGGAGAGGACTTCAGTCTAGTCAGAGAACAAATGTATAATGGGAAGAAGTGGGTGGATATATAACATAGTGAATATAATTATTTCCAACAGCAACAAGATAATGATAAAATGAAATAATCATATATTCACACAGTGTAATACTGTGAAGCAATTAAAGATGACGTTTTAGGAAAATATGTAGTGAATATATAAGATTCTTTTTTTTTTTTTTTAAAGATTTTATTTATTTATTCGACAGAGATAGAGACAGCCAGTGAGAGAGGGAACACAAGCAGGGGGAGTGGGAGAGGAAGAAGCAGGCTCATAGCGGAGGAGCCTGATGTGGGGCTCGATCCCATAACACCAGGATCACGCCCTGAGCCGAAGGCAGACGCTTAACCGCTGTGCCACCCAGGCGCCCCATATATAAGATTCTTAAGTGAAGAAAACAAGTGATAAAACAGTGTACAATTATAATTCCATTTAAAATATAGACATATATACATGAAAATAGATTAGAAGACATGTTCTGGGGTGTTAGCATTGCTTATGACCTGGACAGAGGAATTACTGGTGACTTCTTTCTTATTTTTGCTCGTACACATTGAGTATAATGACCAGGCATTGATTTCAATGAAGGGGAAATGTAGGGTTTTTTTTTTGTTTTTTGTTTTGGGTTTTGTTTTGTTTCGTCTTTTGTTTGTTTTTTAGAAACTATAAGCAAAAGATATTCTTCAGTGAATAGAATTCTCTAGCATGGCTTCACATGGCTCTAATCTGTTAATATTAAATTTAATTGTACCAAACAGCTGTAATGGACCACATTCTACACCAACAATGTTCTTATCCTCAAGGTCAGACAAAATACTGTTATTAAACCTAAAGGTGTAGCTAAATAAATCGACAAATTCAAGACTCAGAATTGTTTCTAACAACCAGGAATTGAGGGCTGAAACCAACAAGTTGAAAGTTAAAGGAAACAAAAAATAAAATCTTGTATTTTGAATAAAACCAAAGTTATACAAAAAAGCATAGGAGAAACCTGGCTTACGAAAAAGATTTGGAGGTCTTAGCTGACCTCAGGTTTAATATATGCCAAAAGTATGAGAAGACACAGAATACTAACTTGCAATTTTTGGAAGTATCCTTTCAAGATCAGCAAAGATAACAGCCAAAAAGAGTCTTTGCAGTTCCTGCACTATATTTTAAGGACTTCGACGCACTAGAAAAAGTGACCTGGGTAATGGGTTTAAATGCATACCAAATGAGATCGTTAGCTTGGGGAGGGAAGGAGCTGTAGAAGACGTGATCAGTTTTTCAAATATTGGAAAAACTTGTGATGTAACGAGAATCAATCCCTTCAATGTGAAAGACAGAATAAAGGGAAAGGGATGGATGCTACCAGGGTGTAAATTACAAGGAAAGCTTTCTGAATACAAATAGAAGCTGTTTCAGCAATGGGACAAGGATACTGCGTAAGAGCCCAAACGTGAATGGAGAAACCAACTCCTACTTTTCTCCTTTAGATCAAGACACGTGGTATCAATGATGCTGTTACTTGCCAATATCCCCGGGCTTCAAAAGGGATGTAGAACCGAGCCTGCGTGGCTCAGTCTGTTAATTATCTGAAGCTTGATTTCAGTTCAGGTCTTGATCTCAGGGTTGTGAGTGCAAGCCCCGCATTGGGCTCCATGCAGGACGTGGAACCCACTTAAAAACAAAACAAAAAAAAGGATGTAGAGAATAATGTAGAGAAAGGAAGAAAACCTGACTGTATAAACCAAAGATAGAAAAGGCAAAAAGATAAGAAAAAGGCAAACATTAGCAGGGGACAGATGAAGAAGAGACAAGGGAAGAAGAGAAATCCTTTCCTTTTGCTTTCTATTATTTAATCTCTCCTGTGCCTGTTTAAACCCACATTCTTGCTTCTGTTTTTCCTGTTTCTTAAAGAACGAACAGAGTTTGGTTTAGTGAATTCCAGAACACTTGGGAATTTAATGAGGGAACTTTAGAACCTCAATAACCACAAAGTTTGCATAGTAATAAACATTCCAAGATATTGCACAAAGTGGTAACAAAGTAGAGTTTAGATGTACTGATGGAATATGAATTTATAATGAGTCATTAATGGGACTTGGGGACATATCCTGTCAAGATGGAATCACTGAGCCCACACCGCTCTCTTCTATATAAAGAGGCCCTTGGTTCTTTCCCAACCATTAAAAAAAAAAAAAAAAAAAGTTAAATGCCTGGTGGGCCACACCTGGTTTTGAACTTCCACTGTTTCCCACTCTCCCTCCTTTCTGAGCAACTACCTTAGAAAAGCATTTCGGAGTAGACAAAGTCTGGCTCTGTCTATGGGAGCTAGAGTTACCTGTCCTGGTGAACAGAAAGTTGTATCCGTGGTTTGGTAATTTAAACATAATTAAACATAATGAGTAGATAAAACGAGGAGCTGTGATGGAAGATAAGAAGGAGTGGGACTGTTGTGTCACAGGCACAGGGATCTCTTAGCTGATTTCAAAAGATAGAAATAATTGTCAGTTCCCGAGAAGAAGCGCATGGTCAGTTGGTCAGCACGTTACCACTTCTCGATGGACATTGGATGCATGTCCAATCCCAGGTGAAGTCACAAAGATGGCCTACCTTGGATTCATTTGATGGCTTTGGAGGAAAGGGAGGGGGGCTCACATCTCACAAAATTCTCATTCAGAAACCATTTCTGATATTATCTTGTCTTTGAGAGATGAAAGGGGACTATGTAAAATATTAAGTCTTCCAAATTATATTTTCCTTGGCTGTATGAATAAATAGGTATCATTCCCCATGGTCTTGGCCCGTATCAGCTGGGACTTAAATAAAATGGTTAAACTACTCTATCCTGCTGACTTGTTCCTCTGAAGAGAAAAAAAAAGTAATTGTTTCACAGGGATAAATGGCTAAAGTAAGCAAGAGACAAGTGTGGTCTGGTGCACGTGGACCTGAAGAGTGAGAAGGAGTATAAATCTTAATACCTGTAAATGGCTTGCGATAGCCTCATCGCGTCGACCTGCTTTCACACATGGTGATGCTCTCCGTTACTTTCTTGTGGCTGCTACATCTATAACGTGTGCTGAGGCATCTTCCCGGCACATTTCTAAATTTCTTCCTGCAGATAGTAAAAGAGGCAAGAATGAGCTGCTCCCCCAAACTTGGAAATAACATTGCCCTTCAAGGGCCAAGAGATGGGAACATCATAGGGCAGAGAAGAAAGGTACACAATTACCCTAAAGAGACACATGGCTCCCAGATTGTCAAGACAGACTCTTCCACCACCAGCTACATTAACATAACAAAGGACAGGGGCGCCTGGGTGGCACAGTGGTTAAGCGTCTGCCTTTGGCTCAGGGCGTGATCACGGCGTTATGGGATCGAGCCCCACATCAGGCTCCTCTGCTGTGAGCCTGCTTCTTCCTCTCCCACTCCCCCTGCTTGTGTTCCCTCTCTCGCTGGCTGTCTCTCTCTCTGTCAAATAAATAAATAAAATCTTAAAAAAAAAAAAACATAACAAAGGACAGGTGTGACTGTTAGTGAGAAACCTGCTGTATCAGCAAGGTTCAGGGCAGGAAACTGAACTCACAACCATGGAACCCTCTTCCCAGCCATGAACCCTCTCCCCCAAGAACACTGCAGAATGGACTCTGTCTCAGTCAAGAGGATAAAGAAATTGAGATATTGCCATGGAAACTTTTAAATTCAAGAACATACCATGATAGCAATGATGTAGGGGCCAAAGAAGCTGTCACCACCTGCAACTAGTTCTGAAAGCAAAAGACTGTTGCTCGTTAGCAGAAAACAGTCCTAAAATAAAAATGGCCTCAGCCTCCTGTCTGCATCTCCCTGGAGGGACCTACTTCATCTCCAGAACCCTAGTTATGTCCTAGGGGAGAACAGAAATTGTAACCAGTGCAGAAATGCCCGCTAGGAGGTGAGAATGGATGTTCAGAGCCCATCTACCTTATCGGCCACGGCCACATTCTGATCACAGAGATGGATGCATGAAATTAGCTTAGTCTGATTTCTTTCAATACTTACATCAAAGAACTCTTTCTGATTGGATTCCGTGTTCCCAAGCAACAGTGTGATGATAATTGCGCTTCCTGTGTACCTTGCATACTGGGAGAAAATGCACCGGCCAGAGGGTCCTCGTCTTCTTGCGACTTGTATTTTACATCTTAATTGCCGTTATTTCCTCAACGCTGGATGCTGGTTATAATGCACACCACTCATTTCAAAAAATGTTCAAGTGTTAAAAAAAAAAAGTTTCAACTTAGCATCTGGGGAATCTAGTAATAAATTTCCATCTTGATTTTACAACATATCCTCTAAGGTTAACTAAATTTGTTTTGAGAAACAGATCATTTTTATTGTGTTTATATATTCTGGTTTCTAAGTCAACATAGCTGAAGACCAGGATCTGGACTGCAGTACTTGAACCAGGGCAGTGGGGTCGCTGTGCAGATCCCTCTTGGTGACCAACCCATCTTGAGTGGATGATGTCTGTGTCTGGCCTTTTGTCCATATCACCTGGCCCATTAAAAGCCATAACACTTATTCTTTTGTTCTTTCTTTCTTTCTTTCTTTCTTTCTTTCTTTCTTTCTTTCTTTCTTTCCTTCTTTCTTTCTTTCTTTCTTTTTTAGAGAGAGAGCAAGAGGGGGGTTAGGGGCAGAGGGAGAGAGAGAATCTTAAGGCAGGATCCACGCCTAGTGCAGAGACCGATGTGGGGCTCCGTCTCACAACCCTGAGATCATGACCTGAGCTGAAATTAAGATTCGGACACTTAACCCACTGAGCCACCCTGGTGCCCCTAAAAGCCAACACACTTTTAAATTGATGTCCATTTATTCAATGAATTTCAGTGAGGACAAAAAGGCAGGTCACATTCAGGCCCTCCCTGCCTTACATAAACAGAAATAACACAACTACCTAGGGGACAAATGTTTGCGGCCTATGATGCAGTCCTATTCTTATCTTTGTGACTTTACTGTTTCACAGGTATCTCAAGTAAGGGCTCTCAGTGGTACATGAGGTGCCAATAAAAAAAAAGAAAACTAAGACTTATAAGGCTGATGATTAGAACTTTGTGACCTAATTATATAGGACAGCTCCCCTACCACCACCATCTGTAGCAAAGAAGCCAAGAAGCTAATAATTGCAAGTTGGAGATACCATCTAAAAACACAATATACAGTCAGTTTCCAGGCTTCCCCATCGAGGAAATATAATAGAAGTTGTTACACAGCTGTCCTATGTGCATGTGTTCACATCTCTTATTTGTATCAACGGGCATCTGTGGGTTCCAATCCCCGCTTTGCCCCTTCTGATTCAGATGGCTTTCAGCAAGTTGCTAATGTCAGTGACTCTGTATCTTCACTGGAAAACGGAGGTAATACTCTCTACCTCAGAGAGTTATTGTGAAGACGAGCATGGAGCCAAATAGGTAGGATGCTTAGCACGGAGGGGAGCGATAAGACACGTTTCAGGTAGAGTAGCTTTGGTTATAATTATTAATGAGCACATAATTGTTTCAGAAGGAAGCTGACACACAGCACAAACATGAGTAACTGATGGGCTATCATTCAGTGGAAGAGAAGATGTAACTACGGAGTGGAGTCTACTCTGCCCATGTCTGTGAATTTAATGAAGTCCTCCTCTCAGGGGCCTGATACAGCATGGCATGTGGGAAGGAGAATGCTTTCTAGGAATTCAGGAAAGATGTGGAGCAGAGACAAGTTGTGTTAGGAACTTTGAAGTGAACTACCTCCTACATTGCAAATCATTGTAACATCGCTCATGAATCAGCTATCAGAACACCCAGTGTGGCTCTGGTCCTATTTAAACCTATCTGGCAGAAACCGGGGGATGTCCCCTGGCATTTGCATTTGGTTTATAGTCTCAGACCAGGTTGAGGTGCAAATACCCCCTTACCTTGAAGAATTTATCCCACTCTCATTTGCCTATCCTATGTGTCTTTCCCTCCAATTCTGACACTAATTGGAAAACCAGGATTCTCTTAGGTATGATTTTTCAATGACAAATTCGTAGCAGGTTTGCAAATTCCTGCAAGAGAACAGAAAAATAGAAGATGGAGGAAAAACACAGGTACGGATGCATAAAAACTGAAAAACCATCAGAACCAGGGACCCACTGAGACTTGTATGAAAGAGGGTCCATCTCTTAAATTCAGCTCTTCTTCCTCAGTTCTCTGGTTGTGTGCCAATTGCTTCCTATGCCTTGGCTAGCTCCAGATGGAGGAAAGTGCTGGGCTGGCTCCGAGCATAAGGGAAGTTGTCTCTCCCCTGATGAGTCAAACCTAAGAAGTGTTATGGCCTGCAAGTCCATAAGGACATTTCCATGTCACCTCTTCCCTATTTT
The DNA here is from genome assembly GCF_024610735.1 of Ursus americanus. Lineage (NCBI taxonomy): Eukaryota > Metazoa > Chordata > Mammalia > Carnivora > Ursidae > Ursus > Ursus americanus. The sequence continues at coordinate 26,316,051 of NC_142134.1, read as the reverse complement.
GTGCCTGGCCATGGCTATTGGTGCCATTGAATGATTCCTAATTCTATGGTCTTTGCTCTGGTTCTCTGTCATTGCCTCAACCTAACAAGAGGGAAACCAAACCAAGCATCTAACACCACTAGTCTTCCTCCACTAAAAATACCTTTCCATCATTTTATTCTCCTAGTTTTACCATTTGTGTCCAAAGACCCACCATTCCTTCAGTTACACAGACTGACACCCTCCCAGTCATCTTCGACTTTGCTAGGACTTGCCACGCGCAATGAATCATATGCACCTAAGCGTCCCCTTTGATGGCAAGATGTCTATTAAATCTATACTTATTTGTTTCTACTGATGCTATTCTAACTTAAGCTCTCAAATTTCCTACCTGAACTACTCTAATTGGCTCCTAACTGGCTCCCTTTCCTTCTATATCTCCATGATCCCATCCATCCTTGCTCCACTGTCAGCTTGACCTTCAAAGCATAACGAAACCCTGATTATTTAAAAATGCTCACATGCCTACCACCACAGCCTATCAGTAAACTACAGACTTCATAGCCCAGCAGTCAAGACCATCTGTTACCTGGCCTCTTATCTTTCTAGACATTTATCTCCCATGATTCCTGTATTCCAAACTAAATTCCATTCAGACTGAACTATAAATACCATCTCCCTAGCCCCTAACATGGAATATCTGTGTAATGGGCATTTGACACTGGCTTCTAGAATTTTGCTAATGGATTAAGTGTGGTCTCCCACAGTGGTAGCTACTTTGGTGGCACACTCTTTACTGGCTGCTTCCTTCCTTCGTCTCACTCCCCTCAATCGTCTGTGGGCATTTCCTTTACCTCCCATGGTGGACTGATTGTATTCATGGTCCCAAATCATCACCCTTCCCTATATCCATACTCTTGGCCATGTCACTTTCTACTCCTCTCACTAAAAGTCAGAATATATTTTCCCACCTTCTGAGTCTAAGCTGCACTTACGTGGCAGCCATAAGAATGTACCTCGCAGGCCTCCAACTACACGAAACATAACTGACCATGAGCCCCAGCCCCCAGCTGCTATGCTCGAGAACTCATTGCTATATCTGTACTAAGGAAATGCCTCCTAGAGACTGCTCTAGCCAATGACTGACCATTTTTGGGAGACAAAAGATTCTTCTGACAGCCAGCTTTGGCTTGAGGACTCCGCATTGGCCTTGCCAAACCATTTTTAGATCACAGGACAGCCTAGGATGCTTCCACCCAACTCTCCTTCCCTCTCTCGTTCAGCAGGATGGACCTGCATCATGGTCCCACGGATACCCCAGTGTTACCAGGCTCTTCCCCCTATTCTCTCACATAACTGTCCTCTGTAACAAAATTCTAACATGTTTAATCCCATTTTGGTAATCTTGGCATCTGCTTCCTGGCCCTGCTCTGTGACTTTGCTGTGATGAGTAGCAAATATGCCTACATTTAGAAGTTCTAAAACATACTCGTTTGCTTCTGCTTGCTCTTGCCCTATGTCATCCGCATGAGAAGGACATGCTCTTTCCCTGGTTCCAGAAAGAGGATGAGAGACTTGTGGAGCAGAGTGAAGTCACTCCAGTCTTCCCATCTGAAGCCTTCTCAGATCAACAGCCAGTTAACCCCCAGACAGGGGAGCAAGTCCTGGCAAAGTCAACTGAGCCCGGCTCAAAGCAGCTCGATGCTGCAGATCCCTGAGTTAAATGCCTGCTTACTATTGCATGTCAGTATACAGCAACAACTGTTTGTTGTAGCTTTACTGTGTCAATATAAAAGTGAGGAACTTCTCAGATAACTTACTTGCCTTCAAATCTGTACCTGGAGGAACCAAAACCAAGACAATATTCAAGTACACTTTCTATTATGTTGTGAGATAATATATGTGAGATAATATTATATTATTATGCACCCAGTACTTTAGAGTTGAAAACTTATCTTCATTTCCCAAGAACACTGGCTGAGGAACAGAACCTAACACCCTGCATGGCATCAAAGACAAAGGGAGGTAGTGGAGAGATTCAACACAGAACTTTCCGTTGGCTTACCTGGGTCTTTCAGGTTTAGAAGGGAGGCAAAGGATATTTCTGATTAGAAAGCCATATTGTCGGTCAATCCCTGTGCCCTCTCCTGGGCTGAACTGAATGACGTTGGTGTTAAAAGAAAGGCGGATGTTCTTTTCTTTCCTACTAAGGTGAGCAAGAAAGCTGGGATTTAGAGCACGTGCTTAAAGGAGTTCTTCTGTATCAAACTATCAGCTGTACCCAAATGGAGATATTTCTGCTGATCGGCATAAAGGAACATCGGGCCAAAACAGTTCTATTAACAAAAAACAAGGGAGGGGAATCTTTCTACAGAGACATTCTGTTTTCCTACAAGTGTAGAAACAAAGTACAAGCAAAGCAGCCCAGCTGAGACTGGCAGTGGAACAACTGAAATGGTTGGGAGGAAACTGCTGCCCAAGACTTTCTCCAAGAGTCACTACAGAGTCACAGCCATTTTAAGAACGTGTGAGAATAGAACTAGAGCCGTATTCATCATCGTACATCTTTAGTGAAGACAGATATCTATGTCAACTTGACAGCTCCAGTCCCCAGCACAGAGCCTGGCACACAGTAGACACCCACATAGTTGACTGCATGAATAAATGTTGTATGACTACTTCCAAGATCCAACAAAATTTTCAGGAAAAAATGATTTCCTCATTAAAAAAAAAAATGTTAGCGGCACCTGGTGGCTCAGTCGGTGTGGCTCTTGGTTTCAACTCAGGTCATGATCTCGGGGTTGTGGGATTGAGCCCTGCATCATTCTCTGTGTTCAGGAGGGGGTCTCCTCGAGATTCTCTCTCTCCCTCTGCCCCTCCCCCCACTCACAATCTCTCTCGCTCTCTCTCAAATAAAGAAATAAATCCATTTTTTAAAAAGTCCATTTTGCCATCATTGCAAGTCCATGTTATTGTCATAATCCTGATTCGGCCACTTACAAACGGAATCGCTTAACCTCTCTGTGACTCAATCTCCTCTTCTAAAAATTGGATACAATGATAACATTAACTCATAGGGCTGCTATTGGGTAAACTGAAGTTAATATATGTTAAATGCTTAGGACCGTGACTAGCATCTGTTAAACGTCTTATGCATGTCACCTAGTTGAAGCAGTAATAGTAGTGGTAGTGGTGTGAAAACCAACTACACTATTCATAGTCCTATCATAAAAACGCAGCTACGTGAATCTTAGAGGACAAGGGTAACATCTTAACTAAAACTTGCCCGTTTTTAAAAATTGAAGAACTGGGGCGCCCGGGTGGCTCAGTTGATTAAGTGTCCGCCCTCAACTCAGGCCATGATCCCAGGGTCCAGTGACGGAGATCCTGCATCGGGCTCCCTGCTCAGCAGGGTGTCTGCTTCTCCCTTTGCCTGCTGCTCCCCCCTCTTGTGCTCTCTCTTATTCTGTCAAATAAATAATAAAATTTTTTTAAAAAGATAGAAATAAATAAAATTGAAGTACAGTTGACACACAGTGTTACATTCATTTCAAATGTACAACATAGTGATTCGACTTCTCTGTATGTTATGCTACGCTCACCCCGAGTGTAGCTGCCATCTGTCTCCACACAACTCTGTTACAACATCACTGACTATTCCCTATGCTGTGCTTTTATCCATGAATTATTCTTTCCATAACTGAAAGCATGTACCTCCCACTCCCCTTCACCCATTTTGCCCATCCCCCCCCCCCCACAGTTTGTTCTCTGTATTTATGGTCTGTTTCTGCTTTTTGTTTCTTTCCTTATTCATTTGTTTAAAACTTTCCCATTTTGAAGTAAAAAACAGGCCTTAATTATCAGTCTATAACCCATGCCATAAAATATTTTACTGAAACTGGCTTCCAGGAATATAGCTGAGTAAATAACTAAAAGTATTAAGGGATTTGAAAAATAGCAAAATATTAGGACTATTTTAAATTTCTAAGTTGTGATATAGTTTATGTCTCCACTTTTTTCTTAAACAGTTTTGGATACACTTAGTCTTTTCCCCAGTCCTAGGTTCAGAGGCACGAGTCAGACTCACTTGCCAAGAAGAGTTGACTGTCAGTCATTGGGCACATTTGCCTTTCGCTCAGGAGCTCCTAACCTGTCTCTGCCGGGGTGGGTGGTTTCCTGTCTGTATTTGGTTTGAACTTGTTCCAGGGCTTGTGGGTTTTGGCCAGGCTCATACTTTGTGTTATCATCCTACCGCATATTTAATGATAATGTTGATTTTACAATTGGGCATATGACTCCTGCATTTCTCAGAGAGACTTCTGGGAATCTGTCATGTTCAGGTTTGCGTGTTCTTTTCTTTCTTCATTCCTGCACCCTGCAAGCTCCATCAAGCCTAATCTTCAAGCTTAAAAATGTTCCTTCACTTCAAGATGAGAAACACATTTTGAATGCTGGAATCATCAGATAAAAGATAGGAAATTCAATTAAGCTAAAGCAATTAGGAAATGATTTCTCTATTAGAAAATAAAATTTCTTTTGCCTTATCTAGATAAAGAGCAAGGCAATAATTAGAGAATGTGAATTTGTCATGTGACTTGAGCAGAAGCAGAATTGGAAGTCATGAATGCAAAATTATTAGAGAGGCCTGGAGGAGACCCTGTGTGTCCTGTGTCCTCCTTCCCTACTGAAAAGGATGTCTTGCTCTCCAGTTTCTTTTGTCAGGAATCCTACTGTCATGGACATATTTCTCAAATTTATCATTCTATTCTCTATTACTAGACTTCTGGAAGGAGTTAACCTGCTGGTCTGTTCTATATCATTTTTACCTTAACATCAATGTCTCTTGTATATTGATCTCTCTCTATCTCTCTGTCTCTGTCTCTCTGTCTGTCTGTGTCTCTTCATTTGACAGCTAGATCAAAGCACCTTTTGATGAGGAAATGGGTGGAAGTCTGAAATCTAAAGCCGTTTCATTCACTCATGAAGAGTATTGCAAACTCATTTCCTATCGTTTGCAGTTCTAGACACTGGAAGTGCAAATTCTCACAAGACAGATATGTCCAAAACTTCTGAACAGTTGACTGAGGAGAGGGCTAGACATGTAATGAAATCATTGTGACCTTTTCCTCAAGATTCTTCTGAGCTAAATTTTGGTACTGCGGTAAATGTTGGCTGGGCCTCTTTTCAAGCCCTGAGTCTACTAAGCAGAGCAACATTACTCTAACTCACCCACGGTCTCCGCCATGGCGCTATCACCTTGGTATGGACTCTGACTTCACGAGCCTTCTGCAAGAACATCAAACAATGTGTAACCTCTATTCTCCTCACATTTCTCCATTTGTCAGAGGAAAACCCAGGTCCTTAGAACCACCCAAACCTACGTAGCGAGTAAGCAGCCACAGATACTATGGACAGGGCTATGTAGGTGAGAGAGAAGATGGCGGACCCAGCATGAGGCGTTTGAAACAAAGTACCAGCACTAGGACTTTCCTAGTTCAATGTCTTGTCCATTTGGGGACTTCTCTATGCCATATCTATTTGGCATTCATTTCTCTGTTATATGGGAAGTCGTATGACTACTATCACAAATATTTTGAACTCTCTGAAGAAGCAGTGAAGGAGGGTCATGAGATTCCAGATGAGTATCTGGAGTGGGTCCAGTTGGTTAGCTATAGATGTTATTTATCTGGCCATCCTACATCGGAAATCGTTTTACTGAACTAAACATAGACACTATTGCCTACAAAAGGACTTGGCTGCTTAAATGCCTCAAATTGCTGTGTAGTCATTATAGGCCCAGAGAATTCCTACTGGGTTAATTTTACAAAGATAATATCTGATATTAAACGTTTAGAATCATCACTTTGCCCCCGGTTTGACAGTGCTTAGGTCAGTAGGGTTGACAAAAGGACCACTAAGACACACACACATACACACAATGATGGTTTGGTAATAATCCCATGTTTGTATACAACACTGCTATTTACAAAGCCTTTGAACGTTCACAATCCATTTCACATAACCCTTACCACAAGCCTTCGATTTTGGTAATATATCTCCATTTTTTGAAAAGAAGACTGAAGCTCGGGGAAACCATGTAACATATATACCTACTTCAGGGTTGAAGTGACTACGGACTGTGACTACCTGATCAGCAAAAGTCATAAGTGAAAAACGGCACAAATTCTTTATAGCAGGATAAATATGGAGGTTCATGTTTCAGAAAACCTAAAATATAAAAATCTGAACTCAAGGTAGATAAATTAGTGGGGTGATTATTCACTTTATAGAAGGAAAAATTGCTGTTTTTTATAAAGAATTGCACAGAATTTCTTTAAGTAAAAAGTACCAGGCATGTTAAGCATCCAAATTTAATGTACCCACAATAACATCTATAAAATGCCTACTGGGTACAGTAAGTCACAACTGTCTCAAAAGAGGTGGCTCGTTTATGGGATTCACTACTTAGAAGGTCACTTCGTGAAATACAGTTCTTAACGTTTAAAATAATCACTTCCCACATTTAAAAAATAAAACCTTGAGATTAGGAGCTATTCTGAGATATTAAATAAGCAAAACTGATCATTAGTACAAGATTGATTAAACACTCCACAGGGATGGAAACATCAAAGATATTATTAATCAAGAACTCTGTATTTTAAATAAGTTTATCTTAAAGAGAGAAGATAAAGTAGCATAATTTACAAGGTGAGTGTGCTTAATAAGGCAAGAAAGGGATTAAGATGGGAACCACCTCCCAATTCCAGATGCTAAAGCCTCTGACTCATCAATGGCAAATATACCCACCTGTGGGCTCTGGGCCCTGTGGTGGAACCCTGAGGACAGAGTGAGGTCAGAGTGTGGATTTTGTGAGCTCACCCTTCCATTTTTCCAAGAAGGCCTCAGTTAATGTCTGGTCACTAACTCTTATGAGCTTTGGCAAATCACCAAGACTAAATATATGGTTTGGTCATGCAGACCTATGACCTCATCGCCGAACCACTGTCTGGGTGATAAGGCCCCCCTTTGACATTGACGCATGGCCTCCCTCTGTGTGTTCTGCCTCACTATTCATCAATTCATTCCAGGGGCAACTGTAAGATGAACCACATGCCCTTCCGCCTTGAATGCTACCAGCTTCATGAGAGACCCCTCTTCTGATTTCCCAGTCTCAAGCAACTCTACTCTCCTTTCTATAAGCAAGTTTTGTGAGAAGACAAAGATGCTAAATTGTGTAGCGCATATTCCATTAGAATGAGACTATAAGAAATCCAAGCCCGTCCCTAAAAAGGTGCCTATCGTTACAGGTGACAGTAACAGAGGAGGAACTCCAGATCTGCCGTCATAAAGAGGCAGATGACTAAAATTAGAAAAAAACTTCTAGTGAATTCTTTTTTTTTTTTTAAAGATTTTATTTATTTATTTGACAGAGAGAGAGAGACAGCCAGCGAGAGAGGGAACACAGGCAGGGGGAGTGGGAGAGGAAGAAGCAGGCTCCCAGCGGAGGAGCCTGATGTGGGGCTCGATCCCAGAACGCCGGGACCACGCCCTGAGCCGAAGGCAGACGCTTAACGACTGAGCCACCCAGGCGCCCCTCTAGTGAATTCTTTATAGTTTTCGGATTTCCGTTAAATGCTTCCTGCTACCTTTGCTAAGGATATGAAACCCATAAGATACGCGCTCCATTCTCTGCTTATACGCTCGATCTTTACTTGCATACATGTTATTAGTTGACCTGGAGGTGGCAAATTATACTTTAATTCAATATCGAGTCTGATCAGTTAGAAGTGAGGTTTCAAATGCCACATTGAGAATTCTGAGGCTGCATCTAGACTTCAAGAAAAAGTAGCTCCTTGCACTCATCATGAATAAGGAAAAAGAAGTGGTGGCAACTTGCCTTCATTTTTTTTTTTTAAGACTTATTTATTTATTTTAGAAAGAAAGAGAGAGACAGACAGTTGGGGAGAAGGGGCAGAAGGAAAAGGAAAGAGAAACGCAAGCAGACACCACCCTGAGCATGGAGCCAGACGTGGGACTCGATCTCACGACCCTGAGATCACGACCTAAGTGGAAACCAAGAGTCCAACGCTTAACCAGCTACACCACCCAGGTGCCCCATTGCCTCCACATTTTAAATCTCAGAGCCAAGCAATGAACTGTCATTTCAGCAATCACCTGGAACACTACATAGCTTGCTCTCTAGATTGTGATTTATAATATAAATGAAGAATAAGAAAAACAAGCAATCTATACATTGTACTCTCCTTATCATTTAGAAATAACCTGAAGTGAATGTGAACCACATCATAAATTACGGTTCCCCTCAAACAAAGCTCTGGTATTCTCCTCCCATGGAATGTGATAGACTCGAAAAAGAACTTCGCAGTTATTAAATCCTGCTTCCAAACAGTACAGTCATGAATACATAGCTACCCTCTAGGCTCACCATGTGAAAGTCCAAGGGGGAAGAAAGAGAAGAAAAACATTTCTTTCCCCCGCCACCCTCCACTACCACACCAAGGAATCTGTTCCTTTTTTATTATGATTTTCGTGAATATAAAACCTCCAGAGTAAAAGCAGCTAATATTTGCTGGCTGTTCACTGTGTGCCAGGAACTAGTCTAAGTATTTGTACACGTATTTAATTTAATTTCCAAAACCAGCCTGTGAGGGGAGTACTGTTATCTCCATTTTACAGATGAGAAAACTGAGGTATTCAAGCAATTCGTGCCTGGCCACAAAGCTGGGGTTTGGATGCAGGCAGTCTGGCTCCCCGCCCTAGCATGCCACGGCTTCTCAGGATGATACCCCTTCTGAGGAGAGAGAACACAACAGCAGTCTCAAATTGGAAGGCAAGATGCATTTATGTCTTCTAGAAGATTAAGTTTCTTTGTTTTGGTTTAAATAGCAAAGGATAATTCTGTATCATTCTTTTCCTGGATTTGACTTGCTCTCCATTTCCTTATTGTCAGATACATTCCTGAATACCTATTATATACAGGGCATGATTCAGGGATCGAAGGACCTGTGAGGTAAAAGAGGGGTATAAATACAAACTTCATACTTGCTGGTGATCGATAAATATGCTCTTCTCCTCTGACAAGGCCTCAAAGGCCAAAAAGAAAGAAAGAAAAAAAAATCTTTTTTTGTCAGAAAAATCTATTTGTTGTCATAAAAGTTTGGAAATAATGGTAACATTACTATCTATGTTGGCCTGGAACTAAGCACAGAAAGGTGGAAAGTAAACAGGGCATGAGATGGAAGATGACCCTTATATTTTTAAGAAGTTTCATGTGGCAACAGTATTTCTTAATTGTTTAAATAGTTTTTATCAGTTTTCTTAACCTTAGCATTTTTTCTAATGTATATGCTGTATCAACGTTATATTATAGATGGCATTTAATTTTAACAGTTCATTTTTTTTCTTTAACCATGTCTTTAAATAATATGTTTCATTCACAAGGCTTTGCCTCTTTTTCAGTGAAAGAAAATAATGAAGAGACGCTCAGTTTTTCCAGGTTTAAGAGTTCATGGCTCCAAAAATAAAAGTTGAACTTATGTAAAGATAAATTCAATAAGCAAATTAACCATCATCTCGTCAATTACAATTTATTACAAAGAAACACCTTAATACAATAAAAGATAAATGATTCAAACTTTGCAGCAATGGGAAAATTTTCTCACAGGAAGGGCACATTGAATCTCATGGCTCTGACTTTTTTTTTTTTTTTAAGATTTTTTATTTATTTATGTGACAGAGAGACAGCCAGCGAGAGAGGGAACACAGCAGGGGAGTGAGAGAGAGGAAGAAGCAGGCTCCCAGCGGAGGAGCCCGATGTGGGACTCGATCCCGGAACGCCGGGATCACACCCTGAGCCGAAGGCAGACGCTTTTAACGACTGCGCTACCCAGGCGCCCCGAATGGCTCTGACTCTTAAACTAATATGCATCTGCTCCAGAGTTTTCTCCCTGAGAAAATCACACTGGCTACAGGAGCTTTTCATCCACTTCTATCATTTGTCATAAGCATTGGTACCCGCTTTGCATTTAGTAAGTCCTAGCAGAGCTAAGACACAGCTTCAAAATCTAGACTTGACTAAACTAAACCTGGGGAGCCGCAATTGTCAACCAACTGAAAATATTTTAAAAGGTAAAATCACAAGAAAAAACTCATTTTGTATAAAATACCACATAAGTTATAAGCAGCGGAAAATTCAAAGCATTAAACTTTTCTATCGTTACATGAAAAAGAATAAACATGAAAGAAGCCAACTCAAGAAGCTGATAAAACAATCACAAACTTTTGCTTCTGTTAAGTAGGATGGTGAGCTGGACACTTTGAAGGAAACTCTTGATAAGATATAATTAGATTAAGCATAAATTCCAGCAAATAATTGTTAATGCATTGTTAACCTGGCTAGAAATTGAGAAAGGCCTCCAAAGGAACATTGAAATCAAGAACTGAAACAAACAAGATACAAGGGAGGATAAAATGAAAGAAGACCACAGTAGGAAGCTCTAACTAGCAAGCAAATGAGAAAAATATAGACAGCAAAATTTGCTTTGTCCAGAGGAGAAGAGCTCCTATTAGTTAGGGGGAAGGTAATCTTTATAGGGGACTATTCTGCCTCTGGGAAGTGAGCACTTACTGATTCTAGGCTGAAGCTAGTGCAAATCTCTACAGGAAAGCATCACCTTAGGCCTCTTAATTCCCACATCGTATGTTCAGCAAATTAAGAACTCATGATACACACACACACACACACACACAGAGATAAGTCATCATGACTGATAAAAAGTAAAAGCAATAAACAACAGATATGGATCCCCAAGGAATTTTGATATTGACATTGCCAGGCACAGAATATAAAATGATTATGTATAAATGTTAAAAAGAAATAACAAAAAATTTGAAAAACTGAACAAGCACAAGTTATAATAAAATATGGCTGAGACAAGTTAACCATAAGTAATAATAATCTCATCAAGGAAAATATAAGATACATAATTATTAATCTAGTAAGAAACATATATGGTGAAAGCTTTAAAACTTTGATTGAAGGACATAAAGGTAGACCTGAAAAATGGGTGCATAATGTTTGTGAATGAAATACCTCTGTGTAACAAAGATGTCATTTATCTTTAATTTAATCTATGAATTCAATGAATTCCTATCAAAATGCCAACAAGACGTTTGTGGAATCTGACAAGTTCACCTTAAGTACTTATACAGAAAAATATCCAACAGGCCAAGAACCAACACAATCTCAACCAGGTTGGCAGACATGCTCTGTTAGAAGTAAGAACATGGGGGCGCCTGGGTGGCTCAGTCGTTAAGTGTCTGCCTTCGGCTCAGGGCATGATCCCGGGGTCCTGGGATCGAGCCCCACATCAGGCTCCCTGCTCCTTGGGAAGCCTGCATCTTCCTCTCCCACTCCGCCTGCTTGTGTTCCCTCTCTCACTGGCTGTCTCTCTCTCTCTATCAAATAAATAAATAAAATCTTTAAAAAAAAAAAGAAGAAGAAGAAGAAGTAAGGACGTGTATGGAGCTACAGTAACTAAGACAGGGTAATACTGACTCGGAAATAAACCAGCTACACAGTGGAAAAGAAAAGAGCAACTAGAAACTAGGAGATAAATACAATATGGAAATTGGGTATTTGACAGAAGTTATATTTCAGATCATTGGAGTAAGGACAGACCATCCAACTGTCAGAACTGGGACAATTTATTATCCATATAGAAAAAAAATCATATCAAATTCCTACAACACACCATTCTCAAAAGTTGGTTTTAGAGCAATTAAAATCTTACATGTGAAAGGCAAAATTTCTATGTGTTTTTATAACCTCAGAGTAGGAAAGGATTTCTTATACAAAGAAATATTCAAAATTAGTTCCATAATATATATGAAAAGCATTTTTAAAAACTGGTTCATTAAAAGACACCCCTAAGAAAGGGAAAAGACAAGTTACAAACTGCTAGGAAATATTTACTACCTATAACCAATGAAATCTTTTTATCAAGAATAAAGTTTTTGAAAAAGAAAGACTACAATTTAAAGAATAAATATTAAGTAGAAAAATAAGCAAGAGACATTAACACACATTTAAAGAAGAAGGAAAACAAATGATCAACAAATTCATAGAAGGATACTCAATCTTGAAATGATCTGATTTTGAATTTTCCTAACCATAAATTGTCAAAAACTATATATATATATATATATATATATATATATATATATATATATATATATATATATGACATTACTAGGTGTTAGTGGAAATATAAAGCCACAGAGATGTTTACAGTTACTAGTGGTAGTGAAACCCTTTGGAAAATAATTTGATAATATATATTAGAGTTTAACCTAATGCATTTTTCTGGCTCAGCAACCATCTTAAAATCATTGAGGAAAAGCAAACAAACAAATAAGGATGTTAATTACCAAGAAGCAGATTCAGAGGACTTATAACTTAAGCCTCTTTTACAAGAAATTCTATTAATTATAGTTAAAGGCATTCTAAGAGAAACAGTGTTTCTCTTAAATGAAAAAAAAAGTATGAATTTTCACTATATTATTACTTAAAGTGGCCTTGGGAGTTCTGTCAAAATAAGATTCTAAGGGGCGTGAGATATATATCAGAAAGAGAAGGCGCATCATTATTTGCAGGCATGATCATCTATAGGGAAACTTTTATTTTCCTTTTAAAGATTTTAATTATTTATTTGAGAGAGAGTGTATGAGAGAGAGAGCACACGTAGGGGGAGCTGCAGAGGGAGAGGGAGAAGCAGGCTCCCTGCTGAGCAGGCAACATGACCAGGATGCAGGGTTCTATCCTGAGATCCTGATCCAAACCAAAGGCAGACGCATAACCCACTTACCCACCCCAGGCGCCCCTATAGGGAAACTTTAAAAAATCAATGGAAAATTTATTTGAAAATATAAACCCATTTAATCAAGTGGCAGTTTTCCAAACAAGCCTACAAAAACAGGTAGCTGTTCTATAGAATTCTGACCACCAGCTAGAAAAGTCGGTAGATAGAAGGAATAAATTTAAGAATCGAAAGTCGTTCAAAAACTGTGTGAATTATAGGACCATAAAACAAGAAGTGGATAGAAACGCACACAGCACCTGTTTAGGTGCAAAGAATTAATACTGTAGAGATGCTGTCTTTTCCCAGACTGAAAGCGAGTCAAATCAGAATCTCAGTTGTCTTCACCTATTACACTTACTTTAAATCTCTCCGGAAGGAAAGCAATGAATGAGAAAAAGAAAGAAAGAAAGAAAGAAAGAAAGAAAGAAAGAAAGAAAGAAAGAAAGAAAGAAAGAAAGAAAGAAAGAAAGAAAGAAAGAAAGAAAGAAAGAGAAAGAAAGAAAGAAAGAAAGAAAGAAAGAAAGAAAGAAAGAAAGAAAGAAAGAAAGAAAGAAAGGGGAAGGGAAGGGAAGGGAAGGGAAGGGAAGGGAAGGGAAGGGAAGGGAAGGAAAGGAAAAGAAAAAAAGAAACAAAAATACAGTAATAGGGAAGGACTTGTCCTTTCATATTGTAAAATATACCATAAACCCATTGCGTAACAGCAATCTGGAACTAGCAGAGCAATAGATCAATAAAACAGCAATAGAGGACTCAGAAACAGAACCTACTTACACACAAGAACTTTCCTCCAGTGCTTTGTAAATATTAATCATGGGCTTATCTTCAGTGGGGGCTGTTTTCCCTCAGAGTCCTTAGAGTTCCTCTGGTGTCTATGATGGAACTGATATTTAAATTAAGGCCATTTAACTCTAAAGCCCAAGTGATCAACCACCACAAAACATAGCCCACCAATAGACACAGGAGACTAGCTAGGAATATTTTAGAAAAGAGAAGTAATCAAGAAAGATTGGTCTACCAGATATTAAAATACATTACGTAAAATAATGTCATTCACGTGTTAGAACTGCCTACAGCAGAACCTGACACATTTTGAGGACTCAATAAATACTCTTTGAAGGGGTGAATTTACCAGACTCCCCATCTGGTATGGGGAGTCTCCCTATTCTTTTATGCCAAAGGACCTGAACCAGTGTGTATCAAACATTGTAGTAACTATGATCAGAATTCAGTTAGGCTGGTTGTTAAAAATGGAGTTACCTTCCCCTCTCCTCTTCTTCCCACCCCCAGAAGCCCCATCCTGAAGGACTGAGATGAGAAATTTTAATTTTCAACAAACCCCGGGTGATTTCTGATATGAATGTTCTCCCAGAAACACAACCTAAAATATATCCCTCTAGAGGCAGGGAATGGGCACCCCAGAGAAAGCGAGTCTGGCTGACTGAGGAGTTTCATTTCCCATAATAGATACATGTGTTGGCATTACGGTTTATAGGACAATCTCTTATAGGTTTGTGTGAGTATCCTTAAGTAGCTGATCAACTTTTAGGGATCCAACAAAATTGTATTTCCAGATCCGGTGCTAGACCTTAAGGCTTTCTTGTAGATGGCCATGCTGGCATATTCTGGTGGCGTCTCACCATGCCACATACTTCCTTCAACCTTCAATGGCTAGCAGGCGCTCCAACTGCTTTATTTCCCTTTCCCTTTCGCTTACAGTAGGATTTTGGTAACAAAATCCACCGATTGACTTCTCCCCACTGTCTACACTGGTTTAAGTTTAAGGGTGCATTCCCCCCTCTGTCAGCTGCTTCTTTCCATTTGTAAATAACTTGTTTCAGAGAAAGCCGTGAACCATCTCTTTTTCTCCCCTCTCTACTGTTTGAATTTTCCTTTCCTAGATTCGAAATTACAAAGATTGAGAAATGATGACATCGTTTCTCCTAATGCCCTACTAACCAAAGACACGATTCTCATCTTGCAGAAAATGACACGGTTATCTAAATGACGTGGCTCTTACTCAATACCGTTTATGCTAACTCATTCTCGCTTTCCTTCTTTCCAAATGAAAACTTTATTACATTGTGTTTATACTAGATTTTGACCCACTGATGGATCATGAAGCTATTTAGGGATCATGACCAACACTTTTTTTCAAATGAAATAAAATAGAGGAGAACAGAAAATACATGGTCTTGCAAATTACTAAGATAAGTTTTTGTTTCTATTACACACGTGTGAACGTATACAAGGTTGGGACAGGAAATGCAGCCCTTATTTTGAGTCACTGTTAGAAAGTGTATGAAACTTTCTGATTTCATGAAGTTAGGAAATTTTTTTATGAACTCCAACAGTCTTTTCTTCCTATCCTCTAACCACATTGATGTTAGATGACAAGGCCTATTTCTACTGGTGGCTGACAACTTCGTCTGGATCATCTCCATTCCAAGCCCATGCCTTCTCTAAGCAGCTTTCCAGTCCAATTCGAGGACCTCCTATTCCTTTGAGGCTTCCCTCCTTTTCTCTTTTCCAAGATGCTTTAAGCTTAAGGGACCTTGGATATTTTCCTGGCATTCCAAGAAGGATGCTTAATCTGCCTAATGTTCTCTGTCCTTGCTGACAACTTCTGGGGGTCCATTGATCTTCCTGAGTCCTTTTTTGGGGGGAGAAGGGCTGACACTTTCTCTTGCAACCTGTGACACCCTCCATAACTCATTCTTGTAGTCTGCACGCTCTATCCAGGATGACTCGAAGCTCACAGCTTGCTCTTAGACGCTTGGTTACCTTGGTAGGGGCAGGAAAGGAAATACTCTCTCTTTTGACAAAGCTCGATTTTGTAAATCAGAAGGCAAACAGATTCCTGTTTGTGATATTTGCTTATAAAATTTATTTAGAAGTCTGTTCCTCCAGGCCGTCACTGTTCGGTTTTGATGGCAACGGAAGTGTATATGTGTAACTGCACTTTCTGTAGAGTAACCACTAGTCACGTGAGGCTATCAGCTCTTGAAATGTGACTAGTGGGGTTCAGGAACTGAATTTTACATCTTATGTAGTTTTAATTTTACATCTTATGTAATTTTAATTTAATTTGATTGAAATTCAAATAGCCATATGTGGCCAGTGGCTCCTGTATTAGATAGCACAGTTCTGAGCTATATCTGGGCCTTCCCCCCATGGCAGCTTATTTAAAAAAAACAGCTATCACTGCTGCCAAAATCCTGCGGTAAGTGTAAAGCCCACAAGAAAAGGAGAGGGAAAGCAACTTTTTAATATCTCTTCATATAACCCTGCCCCATTTACTTATCTTTTTTACTGAGGCCAGAATTTACACATAATGAAAGGGTACCCCATTTTAAGTGTAGAGTTCAATGAGTTTTGACAAATGTATCCAGTCATGTAACCACCACCACAATGAAGACAAAGAAGATTTCGTTAGCCCCAAGTTCTCCTGCCCTTACTCCCTCTCCCTGCCAGACATTGACCTGCTTTCTGTCTCTGTTGTTTTGCTTCTTTTACAATCTCGTAGAAGTACAATCCAACATACACAACCTTCTGTACTTGCTTTCTTGCAACCAGCATAATAATTTGAAATTTGTTCAGCTGTGTCTGCTCCTTTTCATTGTTAAGTTACATTCCATTGTATGGATATATTACTATTTGTTTATCCATTCAGAAGTCGATTTGGGTTGTATTTGGTTTGGGGCTTCTCTTTTTAAAAGCTGCTATTATGAATAAGGTGCATGTCTTTCTGTGGACAGATGTTTTCATTTTCATTCCTCTTTGGAAAATACCTAGAACTGAGAATCCTGGGTCATATGGTAAGTGTATGTTTATATAAGAAATTAACAAACTGTTTTCTGAAATGATTATATCATTTCGTATTCCACACCACAATAGGAGAGTTACCGAAGCCTCACATCCCTTGGCCTTGTCGCTCTTTAGGATTTTAGTCATTCTTGTGGGTGTGTCATGGTACCTGTCACAGTTTTCATTTGTATTTCCCAGATGACTGACGATGTTGAATGTCTTTTTATGTGCTTTCATGCCATTCATATATCTTTTTTAGAGAAATGTCTGCTCAAAATATTTTTAAATCAGGTTATCCTCTTCTCACTCAGTTGGAAGAATATTTATTAGATATAACTTTGTAAATAGTTTCTCCATCTGTGGTTTGCTTTTTTAGTTTCTGAAGAGCATCTTTCAAAAATATGAGGAATTTTTGGTTGTGGGTTTGTTTGGGGTTTTTTTGTTTTTTGTTTTTGGGGATTTTTTTTGCTCTAAGAGATCTTTGCCTGTCCAAGGTTACAAAGATGTTCACTTATAATTTCTTTTGGGCTTATACTTTCAGTTCTTGGCTTAATGTTCAATTTTGAGCAAATAAGAACTTATTTTTAATCAGAACTCTAAGTTACTTTAGTATTTATTCCAAACTGCAGACCAACATGGAAACTGTCTTATAGAATTGTCATAAGCCTGGCACATAATAACTATTGAGTAATTATTAACCATGGACATACATGTTTATCCCTCCAACACATCCTCTCATAGCACAAAAGGGAATCCTGAATATTATCAATTAAAGTAAGGTGTGAAGAGGTAGGAAGATGTAAGAGGGGAAAGATCTTAAAGACTCCAAATAAAACCTAAATAAAATAAAAAATAAAGCTCATTCACTAGTAGGGGATATTTTTAAATTTTGAATAAAACCAACAATTCTCAACTTCTTCTGTGCCATTCCCCAAATTCTTCTTTCTCATGACACTGATTTGTCCAAATTTAGGACTGAATATTCATGGAAGACTAAAAATGCTCTGATAACTCTTTGGTTGCTGTGATCATACTCTGTATATATGTCTAGGAATTGGCACAAAACTAGGAGAGGAAAGTCACAGATAAAAGTAAGAATATTCTCCCTTCCGCCTTTCCTTAGAGATGAATCTACATCATCTCTTACATCTTTAGAAATCATTAGATTTCGGGTATGAAGAAGGCTAGCTACTCCTAATAACTCAGGGAGAGCAGAGCAGCAGGTCCTGCCAAGGGTCCAGAAAGATGTTTGTGTTGTGTTTCCTGTGGGATTACCTGTTGGCTCATTGGTTTCTATTTGTGCTAAGACTTGGAGCTACAAGTGGAAGAAGGGCTAATTTCCACAGGAAATTAATATCAGCTTTTTTTTAAAATTTTTTTTTAATTTTTATTTTTTTTTAATATCAACTTTTATGTGACTTTTTCCTTCTGCCTTTCTCAGGTGAGAGTGGGGTTTTGAGTCTAGTCAAAGGTCATTTGAACAATGGATCCTCTGACGGACGTGCAAGGGAAGGACACACCAAGGGAATTGACCCCAACTCACTTGACTCGCAATTGTCCTACAATACTTGAAATGCAGCTAAAATTCTGGAGCATGTCCCTAGTTCTCTGCACTCATCTCCCCATTGCGTGCAGAAAAAAGCTGGACTCCTCTGCGAAATTCTTTTCCTGAATGATGCAATAGGTAGAAGGTTTATCTTGTGGGTTGTCTGTTCACCTGGTTGAGCGCGTTATCTGTTCCCCAGTTCACAAGAATTTGCAGGGATGTATTCTGTTCCTCAGACTGTTAAGTGTTTGTAAGTAACAAATGAAGAGGGTCACACAGATCAGAAATCACGAGGGTAGGTTTCCCTTTTGTGACCTGCGCTGAGACCTGAGGTAGGACAGTTCCTTTATCGGGGCGGAACGAACTTTCTGAGTCCAACAACTATGACAGAATGTAAAATCTTCACCAATGCACTGATTAAATTTTTCAATAAATGTTCTTTGATCTTTCTAGACAAGGATGAATAAGCCCTAATCCCTGTCCTCATGAGTAGGCTTCTGACAATTCTAAACCAAAGATGATATAAACTTCTAGCGCTTTTCTTCATGCTTTGAGACATAGCACAGAGGTCAACAATGTCATCTTAATTTATTTCCACAAACTTATTTCTTTACTCGCCCGTCTTTGGCAAAGAGGGCAGAATTTTAAGTTGGGAGAGATTTCTAGGACCTGGGACCATAGCCCATGAGCTATCTCAGTGCAGGGGAACTTAGAAGGGATTGACCCTGAGATGAGTGAAGAGGTCATGTCCAAAGGCAGACTGCTGTCCAAAGGAGATTGACCTTATTGGCTCCTGCTTGCTGCCCTCAGCTCAAGGGGAGGCGCTCCTCGGGTACCTCCCTTGGATAGTGCTCTGAGTTTAAAGCTGAATTTAGCTTATCCCCTTTGGACCCAGGTATATGGATTTAGTTTCTTTATTTTTTTTCAGGCACCTGAAGTTAGAGGTATTTGGGCTGGGGCCACAATGAAGTTTTGGCATGCCTCCGTTTTGACACGATCTTGTCCAGGCCTGGACCACTCCACAGTAACACGAGGCAGCTTGACCCTTGAGCTAAGTCTAGGAATCCAGTACAGACCCCAGAAACCCGTAAGTCATAGTCTAAATGGGTCTGCGTTCCTGGTTTGTGGGTGCATGAAATGGAGAATGAGAAACTAAGATTTAACAAAGGTTAGCCATGAAAAGCAGTTTATGCTAGAAAACTGAAGAGGTGCAAATGAGTTAAAGATATGTAGATAAACATATATTAAATATAATTAAATATAATTATAGAGGGTAAAATTCTAAGAAAGAAGAAGAAAATATTTCATTGCTCCCTTCCCAGCTTCATGCCCTAGACCCGAAGTGGCTGTAAACCCATTGTGGGCTGCCCCAGCTTTTGGAGGAGGCCCCACCTTCTCGGCTTTCTTATCACATTGCTGGGAATTAAAGAAATTCTTTGCGATGAGGGAGGGGAAGAGAAGTCTCACTACCACTACGTATTTGCCTAGAGCACCAGGTTTCCTTGGAGAGGGGTGGCATACGAGTGAAATATCCAAATGTACTTGCACACGTGGAGGCACACTTGGCATGCCTCCATCCGGGACACTGAAATGCACAACAAGCAAAACCTCCAACACCAAAATTCTGTTTCAAACAACATTCAACCCTTTCATTAGAGTTACCTTCGAAATAGCCAACTTTTCCAAGCTTGGTCCATTAGGATAAAGCAGGGAGCAGAGAGCCAAGCCACAGTCCCAAAGATAAGATTAGCATGTCATTTCCCTAAAAGTCAGTCCTAAGAGGTAGCCCAAATATACGATCTGAGAATTGATTATCTATACTGTGTTGTTATTCCCAAACAATAGCCCACCTGGTTTTTGCAATCTACATAATGCCTTTGTTTTATAGACCATGTTTGAGTTCCAAACTAAAGCTGCAACTCTGTTTCCATGCCAGTCTTCTCCACACCTTTTTGATAAAGCAAGAAATGTTGAAAGAAAATTACTTTTGACCCTGGAAACTCATTCCAGCCATTGAAATCTTTTAACCAGTGCAATCTCATGAAATTTTCTATACCGTAGGGTTCGTCCTCAACTTTGTCAAGGTGTGTTGGTGAACATTCTGTACTCTTTTTTGTTAGCTGGCCACAAACTGGTTAGGAAATGAATCTTCTCTTTCATCTATATCCAAAACTGGCATTATCCTTTCGCTTGACCTTTAAACCAATTGCTGTATAGACAAGGTGGTGTTTTTGCTCCCCAGTAGTGCGATGAGGGGAACTATTCACTCATATACCGAATACTGATAAGCTCCTACTGTATGCATGATGGGGATGTACAAAAGCAAACAGATGGGCAGACCCCCTGGTTTAATGGAGCTTTTGGTCTCCTGATGGGAAAAACAAAATAAATGATAAACCAACGAAATAAAAGATAAGCAAACAAAACGGTCTGAATGCAGTAAGGGCTATCACCGAGTAAAATGATTAGGTGACTGCGTGTCTGGGTCATTACTTTTGACTAGCTGGTCTGGGAAGAATGTTCTGGGAAAATGACATTTGAGCAAAAACTTACATAGCAAGAGGGCTCAAGCACTCAAAGATTCCAGGCAGAGGGAACAGCAAACAAACTGGCCCTTCTATTACTATCATTTCCTTTAGAGTCTTTCCAACATAAAGCATCCTCCAGCATAAGTAACATGTACGAACATAAACATATGATGTGCCCACAAATGGCCATTCACTATATCATCAAGGGCAAACATAAGTGGAGAACAGTTCTTTCTAAAGCCTGGTATTTCCTTCCTATGAAAGGAGTTCAAATTCGATAACTCTATAACTGCATCTCTCTTAACACCTTTACTCATTCCATATTTAGGGAGGTGACCGACTTATCTGATTGGTCAATGTGGAGGAATACCTGGGTTTGATTGACTCAGCTCCCAGATATTCCTCCCGAGAGTGAATCTGCCCATAGAAGGCAGATGTTCTGCTCTGTGCTTCCAATGGCAAAAGTACCACGTAGACAAGCCCCATCCTATGGCCCAGCCCTACCATCATTGCTGTGACTGGTTCAACGAATTTACTTAAATCTGAGTTCAACATTAGCAAGTCCACTTAGTTAACAAACTAAAGCTCAGTTCTCCCATCTCATCTCTATAAGGAATAAAAATGATATTTGGACCTCCCTGTCCTGTATTTCTCAACTTGTTTGGAAACTAGATGGGTACCAGTTTGGGAGGGAGGAGTGCTTAGAGACCCCAACTTTAGATACATCCTGAGAACACAGCACTGTCTTAGGTTCTCTAGAAGAGATAAAGGAAAAAGTAAATACACCGTCTGTACCGAGGAAATTTACAATCCCTTGTGTTAAAATATTGTCTTGCTGACAAGAAAAGCAGCTTCTCAGATAGAACAGAAAACCTAATCCCCAGAATTAAAACAAGAACAACAAACAAACAACGGATGAGGTGGGAGTCCCTCAAGACTCTGCCACATGCTTTATTTACACAGAACTGGGCAACCACACAACACAGAAACAGAGGGAAGGACTCACGGAAATTACGCTCACCTGCAGTCAGCATTCTTTTTTTTCTGTTCATTGACTTTTGTGGTCTTCTGAGAATTGATCTGTAAGCTTTGGCTCCCACCACTGCTTTCCTCTCACTTATTTTCAACTCTTTCTCCGGGTTCTCTCTCTCCCACACCAGGCCGTGGGAGAGGGGCACTATTCTTGGCACCTTTTCTCCAACTTCTCATTTGTCCATTTGAACATAATACGTAGTTGAAGCTCTATTGCCTCACGTGTGTAGGATGGTCATGTGGCATTTCAAAGCCTACTCAAACTCTCAACCGGAAGTGTAGAGGCTGACCTGTGTAACCTCCTGCCTAATTCTCATGTGGAAAAAATGAGAGGTAAACAGGTGAGTTTAAACTCATGTCTGAGAAAATGACCCTAGCCATAACGGAGACTTATGTGGTAGAAACAGACTGTTTTGTCAACCTTACAATGAAACCAAAATACGGGTCTACTAATCTTCACTACAGGAAACAAAGCTCTGAATCTCTGGATATGATATCTGAATGAAGGATTGAACTATGCTCTATTTGCCTCCAAGTATTTTGAACATTTTTTAAACTTTTTTTCAAATGAAATAAAGACCCACTTTATTGAGTTTTAGAATTAGAATAATGCAAATGTGTACATTAAAGGTTTACATAGGAGCTCTGTATACCCAGTTTTTTACATATTTGCTTGGGTTTTGATTATTATTATTTCTTAAGTACTTTAAGTTTCGTAATGAAATGTTTTTCAGCCCAAATGTATGGGCAATTACCATACGTAATAGTACATACCTGGGTGTACTTGATCCAAATTTTCTGGGCCTACTCTAGAACCTTGACCCAAGGAATTTGGTTACCCTGTTGGGTCTGTCCAAGAAAATGAAATGGAAGAGATCCCAAGTGTAAGTTGCTGGTCTTTTTTTTTCTTCTACTTTAAAAAACTTGTCCAGAAAAATCTTAGAAGGGATGGTCATCGCCTTTTTACCTGATATGTACCCATACCAAACAGGTTAAGACAGGAGTAGCGTAGGTGTTTGAATGAAAACTTAGAGCGAATTTCCTGTGGTGTCACAGGTCGTAAGTGTGCTTGCATAAACCACTGTATAAGCCATTACGGCCACAACTGAAGTTACGACCTTTAATTCTCTAATTGTCCTCCCGCAAGTTCTGGGGAGTGAATCAGCCTTTTGGCATCCTGCCTCACTTCTGACTGACTCAGAAATGCTTCCATAGCAGCTGCCACATAATTTTTTAAAGAGGGGCTGGAATTGCTGCTATGAGTCATAAGAGAATGGGAAAGAGCAGTAAGGTGAAAGGGGAGGTAGGTGTCCCAAATGCATTTTCCAAGAAATTATCAAAAAGATAAATAGATCAAGAATCAAATTTCCACTAGAAACTTTTGAAAGAATTAGTAATTAAACAAGTTTTTAATGACTTTTATTTCAGAGTCATCCTTTCTTCACTTTCCCACAAACAGGCACCCACACTCACAAACAGTAGAAAGAGAGAGAGAGAGAGAGAACTTAGTTCTCATTTCAAATCCCCCATTGGAAATACGCTTTCCCCATGGCTTTCTCTATCATTATCTAGCATACAGCTTAACTTAACATTCTGAATCATTGATTATAGAATAATTGAATGAATCCAGCTTTTCAACCCCATGCTTGGCCATCAAACAATGCATGGTCTTAGAAGAACTAATTTTTTTAAAAAACTATACGAATTTATTTTAGAGAGAGAGTGTGTGTGTGCATGCATGAGTGGGGAGGCAGGGCAGAGGGAGAGGGAAGGGGAGAGAAACAGATGCCCCACTGAGCACAGAGCTGATTCTGCTCCATCCCACAATGCTGAGATCATGACCTGAGCTGAAATCAAGAGATCAAGAGTCAGATGCCCAACCGACTGAGCTACCCAGGCACCCCTTAGAAGAACTAATTTAAATATCAAGGACACCATTTTGTTATTGATAAGAAAAAGATTTTTTTTTAAGTTCAACCAGAATCCAATTTTCAGCAAAACACATACACATTGATTCTTTTAAGTTAATTTACAATTGGTAATTCAAAATTCCCCAAATAAGGGTGCCTGGGTGGCTCAGTCAGTTGGGCGGCTGCCTTTGGCTTGGGTAAGGATCCCGGGCTCCTGCGTTGGGCTCCCTGCTGGGCAGCGAGCCTGATTCTCGTCTGCCCCCCTCCCTCTCCCCTTCTCATGCTTTCTCTCTCTCAAATAAATAAGATCTTCAAAAACTAAACTAAACTAAAAATAAAATAAAATTCCCCAAATAATGTCATAGTATATGAGTCCAAGGATTTAACCCAGCAGATCTGAAGGGAGCATAAAAATCACTGATCATGAAGGCCTCAAGAACCTCAGCTCAGCACTGGCCAAAGCAAGAGGTTTAGAATTCAGCCAGTAAGTCTCCACAATATTTTGGGAGATTTTTACGAGCCTTTGGGGACCCATGTCAAGTTAAAACTTTGTTGGTGTGGCTTCCTCTTCACAGGGATTTCTTCCGTCGTGTGTGTGGATGGGGGTGGTGGGCACAGCGCATCCCACGGTGGTCAGCAGCACGGGCTGACATGCCAGCTTGGGTCAGAATCCCGGTTCTGCCTCCTCCACCACCCCGAGGATAACTTGCCACCTCTCCACTCTTCATTTTCCCTAGTCTTAAAGTGAAGATAGAGACATTACTCACCTGATGGCATCATAGAAATCAAGTATAAAGTGCTTAGAACAGGAGCACACACATTAAAAGCTCTTCAGAAATGTCCACTACAAAACAAAAACAAAAACAAAAAAACCCCATAGAGGTCTAGATAGGTTAGTGACATTTTCCAGGTGGCAAAGCAACAGAGCTAAGATGTGATCCCAGGTCTCTGAGCCCACTGATCTTCAAGCTCAGATTTGGTCTGTCCGTCACCATTTCTCCAGAATTGTGGGAATGATTGTCATACTGAGTAACTGGTGAAAATTGTTTTAGCACTTCTGCCAAATTGGAAAGTTTTACTTACAACTTTAAGCGAGTTTTTTGTGTTGTTTGGTTTTTGTTTGTTTTTTTATACAGGGCTTGATGGGGTAAGTGAACTCTCCTGAGATCTTTAAATGTGTTAAAATAGGAAAAGCTGCAAACGAGTCGAGGGCTCGGGTACTGACTTTAATACTGTGACTAATGGGTTGTTCTTTCAGGGACCCGTTTTACCTCCAGGCCCCCAGGCTTCCGAAGCGCTGCTCTGAAGGCCACGGCGCTATCTGTAACAACCATATTTTCTGTCCCAGCAAACTGACGGAGCCAGAGGCAATAGAACAGTGTCATTATGTTTAGCTCACTGTCACAATCCTTTGGGTCTCAGCAGAACATATGCTGACGTGTGACTATTGAGGACCTCGTTCATCTCCTCACAGAGTCATCACAACCATTACAGGTTACTAGAGTCTTTCTCCTCAAAGGAATGCATTTTTGACCGTCAAGGAGGAAGTTGGCTGTGTCACAGACTCCTAGTCAAACAAGACTGCATTTTCACTTGCTACAGGATAAGACAAGTAAGCAAGATCTGTGATGAAACACAAGTCTCAGAAATGGTGGCACAGTGGAAAATGTCAGTCACTGAAGATCCCTTCTTCACGTGCCTCATTCAGGTAAGAGAAAGGCCGTTAGTTTTCACACACTGGTGGTCTGGCGGCACTGCCCATCAGAACACCTTGCAGCAAACTCTCTGCACAGTTCTAGAAATTCTCTGCTGACACTGGAGAATGCCCATGAGCGCCATTCTGGGGTCTAATCTGAATGTGACTCATTCTCCCACATGCAGTTTTTGTGTAAAGGGAATGAATTAACCTATAATAAACGTGTTTGATTTCCACTGACCCCACCCCATCCTAACTTCCCAGAAATTCTAGCCCAGCCTTGAGTTCTCGTGATGTATAATGGGTTCTCCAGGTGTGATGACTGTTATGACAAAATCTGAGTAAGAGTTTGTACCACAGCCCCTCCATCCCTAAGGGTATTTACTTGATGTAGTAAACTTAAATAACTGATTATTCCGTTTGTTCTAGGACACAACCTTCCCCTGGACAAATGATGAGTTGACTTATAAAACACTTTTTAAAAGAAATCTTCCCTTCAATAAAGGTAACCCAACTTAATAGTAATTATCTTCACTAGAGATCCAATGACCAGATTCTACACACTTACTTGTCTCTCAAATTACTTGTACAACTGTTTACTAAGGGTTCTGTCAACAATCACAAAGTGTAAAGTTCATAACTGCTGCTGTTTACAGAATGCAAATAAAAAGGAATAAACCTATCTCCTTGGAAATATAAACACTGGAAGAAATACAAGCAGCCTTAAAGACTGCAGAGATTGAATGCTTAAGTTATTTAAAATGAATCAAAGTGGTTTTTTTTTTAATGGGACTGTGTTCATATAAAAACATGTGCATAAAGTCAGTCAGATTAAATAAAACATAAGAGTATCATGCAATGATATATGGTACATGAATAATGACAAGGGAATGTGTTGAGAGTTACAGAGAGACATAATTAAACATGCCTCATGGCATTTCTTATAATATATATGCTTGAAAATGTTATATATGAATATATATCATTGAAAAATTATATATATATATATAATAGGAAAATTCTATCAAGTATTAATTATGAAAACATCTAATGTAAGAGCTGTAACCAGTCAATTCTCTTAAATTGCAAAGACTTATTGCTGTATAGTTTACATTCATTCCATACACCAGGAGTGAAGGTATAATTCTTCAAGAGACAGGTTTACCTCCCTGGCCTCCTACAGTTTACAGTCTAGTAGAGATTTAGTCAAGTTGACAAGCAGTGACGTTATCACCTGGTAAGGGCTATGATGCAGGGCACGCACACAGGGCTCCAAGAACATGTCAGATGCACACCTGTGGCTTCCAGGTGGCTCACTGGAAGGAGAGAAGGATATGCTGAGGATGGTGTAGAGGTAATCTGGCAAAGACACAGGAGTTAAGAGAAAGAAAGGAGGTATTCTCAGCAGATGGAGAGGTAAATACTTCAAAGGAGGAGAGCATTAGCTTTGGAGATAATCAAAGATGTCTATGCAAAGAGTCTCAATTCAAGCCCCAGAGTATTCTGACATGACCTGTAAAATCACAATTATAGGAGAAGCAACTGGAGGCTGTCTTTATCTAAATGTGACCCTTGTAAGCCCAAAGAACATCCGCAGACAAGCCAAGAGTACAATTAGAAATATTCTGATACCAACGTCTAAAGAGATACAGTGAGAAGTTAAATATCTCATCTGAATACAATTAAAGACACAAAACCAAACATGGTTGACCCCAAGATCACCCCAATCTCTAGGTCAGATGTCATATACAAAGGAAATGACAAAGTTCTTCATAAGGGTATTACATGAATTCTTTTTGTTGGGTTAAATCTTTTCTCCTCCCCAGTCACTCAAGCCAAAGGAATTGTTGTGCACTCAGATAACAGAAAACCCTAGAGGATTACATAGCATAGTTTTTGGCCACAAAAAGAATTACACTTTTTCCTCACAAAAGAAGGGCAATTGACACAGGGGAAAAGAAGTTGAAGAGAGTGACTAGTTAATATCTAGTGTAATAGATATAGTTAGAAACCACAGTATTTGCTGTATAGACTGTCAGTGTCTGATTAGTGATGACTAAGTTCGGTATGTTATCCTTGAAAAGGAGAATTTTGTAAAATGGGAGCATTTGGCTTAGCAGGAGAAGGAAAACAGGAACTGGAGAGGACATTCTAGACAAAGAAAATAGAGCAAAGCTTCAGAGACAGGCGCGGTCGTAGTGTATGCATGGGTCAATGAGCCTATTTAAGTCAAGGAAATATGTGGAGAGTTAGAAAGCAATCGCTTTGGATTGGTAGGTTGGGATATGATAGTGGAGAAATTTGAAAAATAGAGGCCATACTAATTCGTACTTTAAGGCAAAAGGTGTTGAGAAGTGTTGAGGTGGACCGTGTAAAAACGGTCTTTACTAGTTATTCAAGCAATGCTATGAAAGAAAAAGATAAGAGAAAAAATTACACAGCCACTGGGGTCAACAGAGAAACGCTTTTAGTCATATATGGTGAAATGGTGAGATCTTGGATGTGAATTAAAAACCAAGAGTCAATGTAAAAGGCATTTCAAAAGAAAAAAAATGAAAAAAAAAAGTGTTTGCAACTATCTGGATAAAGTCAAAAACATGAGAGGCAGGGAGGAGTTAAGAATGACTAAGTAGCTATGTAATAGTGGCTTCCGTTGGTGCAAGTGGGAAAGAAAGATAGAGTGAGAAAAATGGCAGATTTGGTTTTGTCACCATTGAGCTTAACAATGAGGTACTCAAGTAGAAATGTCCACTTAGATAGCTTAAAAAAAAAATCCTAATAAATTAAGTGAGAGGACAAGTTTGGAGTCCTAGGAGATAACGTTACATTGGTTTTCTTCTAAAAAAGGGTAGAATGGTGATTATTTTAACTTTTTTGTTTACAGCAGAATTCTTACTTCAGACAAAACCTAAACGACATGCCAAGTCTTCTCTGGTTTTGTAAACAGAAGGGAGAGGCATTTTTCCAGAGTGAAGGTCCTAGAGCTTCTTTCTTCGCCTAATCCCTCACTCCAGGGCCATGAAGTGAAATGGGACTAGGAAGTATGAGTAGGGGGACATTCATGGAAAGAAGCTGAACCAGCCCGGGAGAATTTCTTTATTGGAGATAGGCATGGCCGGCAATAATGGGAACAAGGCGGGAACCACCCTGAGACAGCCGAGCTGAGTGAGCAGGGCACACAGTCAGCGTAGGAATGGGTTGGGCTGTCTTCAAATGGAGCTGGCAGACAAGAGCCCAGTCAACAGTCAGTCTGAGTCACAGCGCACAGGTAATCAGACTAGGCAGTGGGTCTGACCCAGGTGGGCCGTCCAGGAACAAGAGACTCAACCTTGGTCAAAGGGCAGACAGGCAGTATGGAATCAGGAAACCCAGGCATAGACAGCTGGTATTGGGGGCATTGAGGATTAGTTTCCAGGACACAGAGGCACTTATTTATTCCCTCACACAAAAAAGTATGTTCACTATGGGGCAGGCATTCTGCTAGACCCTAGATACCATGGAAAGGAAAGAAAAGGACACGGTGTCTTGTCTTCATGCACTATGTGCAAGGAAGTTGCCCAGATTCCAGAAAATTCTGCTCTCTAATCTCTTACTTCAAAGATACTTCCAATGAGCAGTGTCTATGGAGCTTCACTTTGTGAATTATCACAATAAAAGAGTGAATTTTGTGATATGTAAATTCTATCTCAATAAATCTGAAAACAAAACAAAAACCTAGCCCCGCCGCTTTCTAGCTGTGTGACATGGGCCAAGTTATTGAATCTCAGTATGCCTGAGTCTCCTCATCTGAAAAGTGGGGATAGTAATAGCACTTACCTTACCGGGTTGTTGTAAGAATTAAATAACTTAATGCATTAAAGGGTTTAGAAGAATGCCTGACACATACCTGGTGATAGATGCATTTTGGCTTTTATTAGTAATGTGAGGAGAAGGAGGAGGACCTTTACTTAGTTGATAGCATGCAGTAAATAAAATTATATTATTAACGTTTCCCATAACAACAACAACAAATCTTTGTAAATGTCATTATAAATCATGCATGCTGTTCCCTCAACGACTCCTTTACTGTTGGGTCTTTAGCTCGTTTCAAGTTAACAGCTATTTAAATTATGCTGCAATAAGCATGTTTATGTGCAAAGGTTTGTTTTTTAATCATTCCCTTAACATAGATTCTCAGAAGTGGCATTAGCTTTTCCAAGGGTAGGACATCTTAGAGATTCAGTACAAGGACTGCCAAAGCCTTGTTGAAAAAGCTCCTTCTAATGTCCCCTCTCGTGCCACCTATGTGTGAGACTGTTTCACAGCCCCACGGCCCACACTCACTGATCTCCCTTCTTATATTCTTTGTTAATTAAATCCCACCAATCTTTTAAATGGCACTTAGCTCATTGTTATTAAGGTGGAATATTTTTCAAACATTCTTTTGTTTTGTTTTGTTTTGTTTTGTTTACCATTTTTCCATCTAGTTCTTAGGAACACTAAGAACTTAAGGTATTTTCTTAGACCGCCAGGAACTCTTTACACACTGACTATATATCTTGCTATTTCATAAAATATAATTTGAATAGAAAAAAACCCCAACAAAACACGTTGATATCAAAGCGAGTACAGCGCAGCCAGTCTTCCTTCACAACCTGTGCAGGTTAGGTTCTCAGCTAACTACAAGAAACTTCTCCCTCTTCAAAATCAAGTTGCAATTGCTACTTTTCTGCCACGGTTCCTTGTTAGGAAGTGGTTCTTGAATGATTAGACAATGCCTGGTCGGTGAGAAGTTCCAACCAACAAGAAGTGAAGGTTGAGATTGTAGGTGGTCTCTTATTTTAATGAAAGGGCTTCCTGAAGAAAGGAAGGTGCTATGTTTTCATGTGATATGTCTTTGATGATAGAGGCTAGCTAACTTCTTTTGGAAGGCATTCTGCCTGCCCCCCACCATTCCAGGGCAAGATTCAAGAACTGTACCCCTCCAGCTCCATGCCTCCATGCCTCTGACCTCTCTCTCTCTTTTATTTTTATAGCTGTGTGCCCAGGAATAGTTCTGAAGGTGAGGTGGATAGCCTCACATTTAATCCCTCTTCAGATAAACCTCATCTGACCTGGCAACTGTAATTTTAAAGAGCTTGTGTTTTAAGGAGTGTTTTATCACTGCAAAACCGAGCTGTGTGAATAGCAAACCTCCCTGGTACGGCTGCACCCATTTGTTTGAAACACTTGCTGTGTTTTATTAAGCAAGGACTGTTACTTTAGCAAATCACAGGACTCTCATGAGCTATGATACACTGTTCGATACCTTGTAACCTTTCCAAGGACTTCTAAACACAAAGCCATCTTCAAAGAAGCAGGGGTCCTCAGGTTTGTTTGCAAAGAAACAGAATTAACTCTTAGCACAAGGCAGCATTTAACAGGGGACAGGCTTTGGGAACAGGGTGCATTTCCTGTAAATGGTGGTCCCTTTTATAAAAGCAAAACCACCTTTTTGTTGGAGATGAAATTCTGCTCATGGATTTTTCCCCAAAGTCGCATTTTGGTTCTGTTTGTTTGTTTCATACCTAGTCTCTCCTCATTGAGGATATAGTGTAGAAGTGGGTACAGATGATGCGGGGGCGGGTGTGATGGGTGGGGGTACATTGTTCTAATGACACAAGTAGGGTTGTCTGAGTAGTTGTATAGACTGAAAATTCAATAGACTCTCTTTTCAGTTGTTGGAGAGGAAGGTTGGACTGAATTTGAAATAACTTAGATATTGATTATAGCCCTGATGTGAAAGAATGCATGTTATCCATTTTTTAAAAATGTAGCATCTAGAAACAAAGAGGTCATACATCCCTTTACTCATTTGACCTATATATTGTAACTACTACAAGCCCAGCACGGCACTGCATTAGGAAAATACAACGATGAAGTCCACGTTCCTACTTGTATGCATTCAAACCTACTATTTATTCCTTCTGTCCTTCTCTCTTTACCTCCCTTCTTGCCTTCCTTCTTTCCTTTCTTCCCCTCCCTTTCCGTACTAAAAAGGGAGTTATAAGAGAATGGACAAAGGGTCTGGGAGGTGAGGGGAGGATGTTCCTATAAAACCTTAAATTCCTAGAGCCTCAGTTTCTTTTATGGTAAAATGGAAGTAACAATACGTAACACATTAGGGGATCTGAGAAATAAATGAAATGTCTTCAAAGTGGCCCACTCACACTAAGCACCCGATAACGACAGATGAAACATTTTGTCTTTCATCAGACAGAAAGGGGAGAAGGGTTTCCTAGGCTGAGGGAAAGTCCTATGTAAAAAGTATCAAGACAGGAGATTTTATTCAGAACCATAAATGTTTCATTATAGTCCTTGCCCAACAGGGAGATGGTACAAGATAAGGATGAAGAAGTGAACTACTCTTACGGGCTTTGTTTTCCCTGTAAAGAGCTTGGGTGGGATGGTGGAGGAGAAGGGGTTAAACACGGGAAGGGTGTGATTGTGCGGATTGGAGGTGAGAGAATAAAGCCAGGCTAATCCCTGTGGAGCCTGTTAGAACAGAGAGAGCTGATGGAGATTAAGTTATGAAGTATCACAAGGGATAGAGATTTAAGGATATTTAAGGGAAAAAAAGATAAACAAACCTTGACCAAAATAGGTATTCCTCAAATCTTATTTCAAAACATGCACACCCACCAATAGGTGCTGAGCGTCCAAGCCCCCGCGGGCCCCTCCCCTCCGGCCTCCCCGCACCCTCAGGAGGAACTGAGAAACATGACAGGCTATTAGGGTTCTGGCTAGCTCCGCTGAGAAGGGATGGTTCCCAAATTCCACTTGTATCACAAGCCTGGTGGAAAATGAATCCATTTCACAGACGAGGAGGAATCTGAAGCTCAGAGACGTTTGGTAACCTGGCCAAGGTCACACAGGATGTGACGGAACCAGAATTCGGAGTCAAATTTGTGTGACTCCAAATGTGAAAAGTCTTCCATCACCAGATACTAATTGATGATTAGTCAAACTTTGGTCTCAACACTGGCTCGACATCAAAATCAAACATCAAAATCTAGGTACCATCATAGCTTTACCCGAATCAGAAATTCCTGGGGAAATGGCAGGGCCCTCTAAGCTTTTTTTTAGACATCTTGAGAAATTCTGGTGTATAAGCAAAGTTGAGAAGTTACTTCATGAGGGTTAGAATAAAGCTTTGCCCACAGCAGAAAGTTAAGTGAAATGAAGGAATTCATACCTCTATTTATTGATCGGGAGAATTATGGATTAAGCTTCTGTCTGGGCCTTATGTTCACCCTTCAGGCAGGTCATACGGTATCAGAAACAGTGAACTACAGCAGGGTGGAAAAAATTAAGTCTCACACCTCTCATCCCAGATTAACTGATAAGTAAATGCGGTGCATAGTGGGCCAATAATTCTCAACTCAGATATGAATTGATAGATGGGAACGGAAGTCAGCATTTCAAAGAGAAACATGGGGGAAAAAAAATCTTTCCTGATCCCTTTCAGTAGATGCTGCGGTAAGCTTATTGTAATACTTTTTTTTTAAAACCCATTTATTTGATGCAGAGAGAGAGAGAGAGCACAAGCAGGGGGAGCAGCAGAGGGAGAGGGAGAAGCAGGCTCCCCGCTGAGCAGGGAGCCTGACCTGGGGCTCAATCCCAGAAGCCTGGGATCATGACTCTAGTCGAAGGCAGGTGCTTAACTGACTGCGCCACCCAGGTGCCCCAGCTGATTATAATTCTTTGGTTAATTTCCTCTATATCAAGGATCTAAACTGAAAGCTCTAAGTTTGGAGTCATGATCTTTCCCTTGTCTCTATCCAGCTTCATACGCTTAACTTCTGTTCAACCCGTATAAATCAACTCAAAGGAAGGCTTGCCCGTGCTCTGTTCCCCCACAGTGTCCTGTGCCTACTGCTGGCAGGGTCTTAAACATGCTCGAGTACAGCCACGGCTTATATTGGCAGTCTCTGTCGGGACTGTGAAGTCTCTGAGGGCAAAGGCTGTTTCTTATTTCACCTTCTATCCTCAGAGCCTAACACAGGATAAGTGTCAACATTTGTGGAACGAATGAATAAAAGACGGGAGGGAGAAAAGCAGAGGAAGGAGGGAGGGTGAGGAGAGAGATGGAAGGAGGAGGAGAAGAAGGAAGGAAAATGGGAAGAAGGAAGCTAGAAATGTCCTTTGGAGATCATCAACAGAACTTCTCTCCAACCTCAGTGGCTGAAAGGTAGAAAGTATGATGCAAAATAACTATTGTAATAATTAAAGGTAAAGAAGCAATAGACAAATATATTGCCTCAGATCCCTAGGAATGTAATAAAATTGAAATTTCTTACAAGGTTTCTTTTATTATTGCATATGAAATTACCTTTTATTTCAGTTTAATAATTTACAGACTACTAATGGGTAAGAAAGGGCAACAGTGCCCCCCAGAGGCCAAAGGCAAGCGGCTTGGGAAGCTACCAAGATTCCTTTTCTATTGGCAGAGTGCTCCGTGAGCTCCATGGGGGAATGACTTCGATAAATGGCAGGCTTGGCCACAATGGGAATTTGAAGGCCGAGGGCGGAGGGTACAGAATAAAGCAGTATACAAGAGGCTTTTTTTTCCACATTGCTTGTTCACTTCTAGGAGGCTAAATGCAGTTTAGTAGTCTCGTTTGGCAGCCCCACCCGACATACCACAAAACCCTCAATAAAATAAAACAGAACTAGTCCCCTTGGGGTCCATTATACAGTGGTAATATTTGATTTTAATATTAGAATCAGTACATGTAGATTGGATAAATCCCTGGGTCCATATCCACCAAAGTGGGAGGGCTGGGCTTTTCTGTTGTGGAATCCTCTTTGACTGCCAGAGCTGCCGGCACAGAGCAGTTGATGAATGGATGAATGAATGGATGGATGAATGAACGAATACACATGCCTGTATATTTCGTTAAGAGGAAACTAAACAATATAGGTAAGTGCTCTTGTTTAGCGACAAGTAAAATGCTTCAGCTGGCTAACACGCACCCAGGACTCCTCGATTAGACTTTGTGCTGAGCTTTCTGTTCTCAGCATCATTGTTTATTATGCTTTCTTATGAAGAGGTTAAAACATCAAAATAGTATTAACAGTAATTAGCCTTGGAAATAAGAGTAAACCCAAGCACAATTTAGTGCTTAGTAACAGCCCATGATGAAGGCAGGAATCATCAAAACCAACCCATTAAGCTGACAGTGTAATTGTAAGCTGCCAGGCATTAGTCAGCCAATAGACGTGAGCTATACCCTTCACGTTTAAAGAACCTTTCAGTGTTTCACTGCCTCAACTCTCCTACACAATCTTTGCTCCCTTCAGCTCCGCACATGACCTTAACACTTACTTCACTAAGGAATACAGGTTGTCGAGGACGCCCTTGCCTCCTAACTATGCTCTACAAATGCCCCTGAGCCTCGGAGTCCTCTCTCCCTCCTTCTCTTTGCCCCAGAGGAAGATGAGCTCCCTCCTTAGACCGAGCTGCAGTCGGGGTCTCATTCCTTCGCAGCTTCCTCATGAAGAGGCAAAAGCTCTCACATAACCTCACCACCATAATTAACTCTAGTCCGCTGGGCTCTCCTGGCTCATTGCTCAACACTGCCGAGGCTTTCTGCATCCTCAAGTCTCTCTCTGTCTCCTTTTCCTGATCTAGTTATTTCCTCTCCTTCTCAAACTTTCCAAAAGAGAAGCCAGCACAACAGATGATCTCTTCCACCCCTTCTAATCACCCCTCAATTCACGGCATCCTGGTCTGCGCCAGCCTTTCCACCCAAACTACAATGATAAATATCATCAAGGACTTCCGAGTCAACGGGCCGGTGCACTGGTTACTCAGCGTTGATTTTTATCAACGTCACCCTCCACATCTACGGCGGTGGCCTTTCCTCCAGGAGTGCAGCATTCTGAGAAGGTAACGCCATACGATCTCCCCCCTCAGTCACCACTCCTCTACATAGGGTGACTCGCCCTTGTATATTGAACACATTTCCACTTACGCACTTTCAAACTAAATTTTAATTCATTTGTCTATACATTTTTTTTAAGATTTTATTTATTTATTTGACAGAGAGACAGCCAGCGAGAGAGGGAACACAGCAGGAGAGTGGGAGAGGAAGAAGCAGACTCCCAGCGGAGGAGCCCGATGTGGGACTCGATCCTGGAACGCTGGGACAGATGCTTAATGACTGCGCTACCCAGGCGCCCCCATTTGTCTATATTTTTGCCTTCCTTTTCAGTTTATGAGATTCTGGCGAGCAGAGGGAATGTCTGGTTTATCTTTGTCTCCCAAGTGCCTGGCACAATACTAGGCAGGTAGAGGGTGACCCGTACAATTTTAATGAAAGAAGAGAGGGAGGGAGGGAGAGAAGGAAAGTCTACAGTTACCTAGATATATCCAGAAGAGGCATGTAAATTTATTGATTTATAATGTCTGGATATAAATGCAAAGAAATAGAAGTACTCTGCTGTCAGAGATGGCTCTGTGTTTTAGGCATCCTGGAATTTCAGGGCACAGGGTTACCTTAAAGAGTACCTTTAAGTGAAGGAAGAGAAGGACAGGAAGTAAAAGTTATGTGTCAAAACCCCCACAACTAATTAGTGGGAAAATGAGATCGGGAACCCACAATTCCGAATCCAATGCTCTTGTTATTATTTACTATATATTTACTTACTTAAAAGTTAGTTGGTTAGTGAACTAATTATTAGATATTTTTTAAAATGGTTGAATGCTTACTAAGTATCAGGATTGTTCCAGGAGTTCAGAGAATAAAACAGCCGTGGTCCCTGTTCTCATAGGGACAGACAATATACCAACACAAGTAATAAGATGTCAGATAATAACTGTTACAAAGAAAAATAAAGCAATATAAAAGGATAACCAGTAACTGGGGAGGTAGTGTGTGTGTGTGTGTGTGTGTGTGTGTGTGTGTGTGTGTGTGTGTGTGTGTATTTATTTTTAGATGGGCTGGCAATAAAAAGCTCCTCTGAGGAGATGATATTTGAACACAAAATTGAATTATGTTCTGAATGATTTAAGAAGCACGCCATGCAAAGAAGTTGGGGAACGGCAGGCATAAAAGCCCTAGGATGGGAATAATCTTGGTGCGAGTGCCTGAGGGTCATGACAGGGAGAAGTAAAACATGATTTCAGTGATGCTGGTGGGGCTCAGATCATAGAAAGTCTCGGAATCTCCCATAGAAATTTGGATGTTACACTGACATTACGGGTTTGGTGTTAGGGATAGTACAGTTCTATTTCTATTTTAAAACCAGTCTAGCTGTTGGAGGAATAGATTATAAGCACACAAGAGGCTTACAGAGGTCAGGGAGGAGGCCACATGAGGGATTGGGGATGGGTGGGGAGCCGAACAGGCTGGAGAGCGGTCAGATGGGTGCATTTTGAAGGCAGAGCTAAGTGACTACTCTCTTAGATCTGCTGGATGGAGGATGGAGGAAAACAGGGAATCAAGAAGGATTTCTAGGGGTTTATCCAGAGAAATCTGATGATGGTGGTGCCGTTCACTGAGACGAGGGAGAGCAGAGGAGTGACAGGTTTGGTGGGCACGGGAGGAAATCAGGAATTCTGCTTGGGCCATGGACAGGTTGAGGTGAACCAATGACTTTTCTTAGATAAGACTTCAGATCAATTTTATTCATAAGAACATCTTACTTCAGAACATAAAATGTCCAAATCCACATAGTAGTCAAAGTTCTGAAGTTAGCTTTCAATGTTCTTCCATTCCCCAATACAGACCTGGTCCTAGCTACTCTTCTGCTTGACACCAGGGACCAAACAGGGGAAGGGCGGGCAGATGCTAGGAGATGGAGAGGTCTCGCTTGGCTGAGAGACTTCAGATGCTGGGTGGTAGGAAGCTAAAGTTGCTCTCTTTCAGGAGACAGTCTTTAAAAATCTTCTTGCACTTCTCTTCTCTAGGTGGGCTGGTCACTTGCACCCCCTTCCTCAGCCCTGGGGCATCCAGCAGCCCACCTCTTTCTCCCTGTGGATTTCCTGGTGGGAGGGAGTCAAGCTCAGTCCAGAGTCCTGTTTGGCTTTCCAGGCATAGGTTGGACACCTGTCCTCTGTGCTTCCCAACGGAGGATCCATTTCATGGTTTCCTCAGTGGCCCCCTGAAGAACCTTTCTAGACTAGGGTTTGGATGACAGAAACACCATCATCCTTCTACTAAAGTGAAAGTGAAGGAGGATGGGGACTAATAGCCAGGCCACACATTCTAAAAAGAAAGACCATCACCAATCTCATAGCCACCTGGCCAACAACCCCTCTCATCCCTGACCTTTTTTTTTTTTTTTTTAACAACCCCCTAAATTTTGTGGCCAAAGGTTTTGGATAGGTTCTCTTTAAGATCATTTTCTTCGTAGACGTGTCCGTAAAGCACGGGAAGTCAGCCTTCTACACAGTTAGATGGCTGACAGCTATTTGGGTCAGTGCTTCCAAGTACCTGTATGTGTGAGCGGCTGTGGGAGAAGCATCTCCACAGGAAGCAAGGGACAGAGGCTCTGTGGGGTCCTTCAGAGACCAGGTCCCAATCAGAACCAGCTTCTCTAATTCACCTTTTCTGATCTGCTTCCGTTCCCTTGACTTGCCCAGTAATGACCAACTTTCATCGACGGATTTTCAGTAGTTAAAAAAACTGCACAAATATACCCCTTCCCCGTAAGCACTCAGTTACAAAGGTAATTTATAAAATGGCATCGTTTCCTTCGATCTCTATTTTTCATTTGTTTGTTTCAAGGTCCTCTCGACCTGTTCCCTTTTACCCATGGAATAGCTGGAATCATCGTGCCCTCTTGTGGTGAAGTCCAAGTTCTTCAGGGTAGGAGACACGCTGTCTAGCTTTTGGACCATTTCCCATCTATGTTTTACTCCCTAGAGGGCGTTTGGATCTACCTAATTCATGAGTCTACAGTTGAGTGATATGAGTGCTCTCAATGACTTTTAAATCTCTACACTTCAAGTAGGTTTTACCATGTGAAACATCTCATCTGAAATTAATGTTAACATCCCATCCCAGAATCAAAGCCACTAGACACGTTTGCCATTCATCTTATTGCTGGCAACTTAAGACATTAAAAAGTAAGCCATCCTGGGGCGCCTGAGTGGCTCAGTCGTTAAGCGTCTGCCTTCGGCTCAGGGCGTGGTCCTGGCGTTCTGGGATCGAGCCCCGCATCGGGCTCCTCTGCTGGGAGCCTGCTTCTTCCTCTCCCACCCCCCCTGCTTGTGTTCCCTCTCTCACTGGCTGTGTCTCTCTCTGTCAAATGAATAAAATCTTAAAAAAAAAAAAGTAAGCCATTCTTGGGGTGCCTGGGTGGCTCAGTCGGTTAAGCGTTCGACTCTTGGTTTTGGCACAGGGATGATCTCAGGGTCATAAGAGCCCCACGTCAGGCTCTGTGTTCATCAGATATTCTGCTTGGGATTCTCTCTCCCTCCCCTCTCCCTCTCCCTCTCCCTCTGCCTCTCCTTCTGCCCTTCCCCCCACTCACTCTCTCTCAAATAAATAAATAAATCTTAAAAAATAGTAAGCCACCCTCCATTTTCACAAACTGCTTTACTTTTTTTAACCAAACTTTTTATTTCGAGATAATTATAAATTGACATGCAGTTAGAAGAAATAATACAGAGAAATTCTCTGTACTCCTTACTCAGTTTCCGTCAATGGTGATATCTTATAAAACTACAGGATAATATCACAACCAGAGTATTAAGATTGCTGCAGTAAGAATACAGAAAATTTTTTACCACAGAGATACCTCATTTTGCCCTTTCAGAGCCACAGCCTTGCCCTCTAGCCCCCACCTACTCCCTGGAAGCCGCTAATCTTTCTACATTTCTAGAGTTTTGTCATTTCAAGAATGTGATTGTATAAATGGAATCATTCAGTATGTAGCCTTTCGGAATTGGCTTTTTTTTTTTTTCATTCAGAATAATCATCTGGAGAATCATCCAGATTTTATGCATACCAGTTTGTTCCTTTTTATTGCTGAGTAGTATTCCCTGATAGGGCTAGACC
This sequence comes from Ursus americanus, assembly GCF_024610735.1. Classification (NCBI taxonomy): domain Eukaryota; kingdom Metazoa; phylum Chordata; class Mammalia; order Carnivora; family Ursidae; genus Ursus; species Ursus americanus. The sequence continues at coordinate 26,276,648 of NC_142134.1, read as the reverse complement.
TCCGTTTCTTGAACCATTTACCTAGTGAATGACAGCCAGATTGTTTCCAGTTCGGGGCTGTTGAAAATAAAGCTTCAATAAACATCGCTGTGCAGATTTTTGTGTGAACATGAGTTTTTATCTCTTTAGGATAAATGCCCAGGAGTGCAACTTCTGGGTTGTATGGTAAGCACATGTTTAGCTTTTTAAGAAACTACCCAGCTGTTTTCCCAAGGGGCTCTACCATCTTCCATTCCCACCAGCAATGTATGAGCGGTCCAGTTTCTATGCACCCTCGTCAGCGCTTCATACTGTCAATAGTTTTTATTTTAGCCATTCTGTTGGGTGAGTAATGACATTGCATTGTGGTTTAGCTTTGCAATTAACGGATGGCAAATGGTGTTGAACATCCTTGAATGTGATCGTCTGCTCTTATTCCCTTCAGTAAAACGTCTCTTCATTTCTTCAACCCACTTCTTAATCAGATCGGTTTTTTTTTTTTAATTATTGAGTTTGAGAGTTGTAGATCCTAGACCCCAGTCCTTTGTCAGATATGTGGCTTGCAAATCTTTTCTCTCCATCTATAGTTTGTGTTTCATTCTCTTAACAGGGTCTTTACAGAGTAAAAGTTTTAAATTTTGATGAAGCCAAATTTATCAATTTAATCTTTGATGAACTATGCTTTTGGCATCAAGTCTAATAACTCATGGCCTAGCCCTAAACCCCAAAAATTTTCTCCTGTTTTTTTCCCTAAACATTTTATAGTTTTCTGTTTAACAGTTAAGCCTGTGATTCATCTTGAGTTAATTTTTGTATACGACGTGAGACTTAAGTTGAGGTATTTTGTGTGTGTGTGTGTGTCCTATAAATATTGAATTGTCCCAGCGTCGTTTGTTGAAAAGGCTGTCCTTCCTCCACGGAATTGTGTATCTGTGTCAAGAATCTGTCAGGCAGGGATATAACCAACAAGTAAGAAGACAACTCACAGAATGGAAGAAAATATTTGCAAATCATATATTTGATAAGGGGTTAATATCCAAACTATATAAAGAACTCCTACAACTCAATAACAGAAAAACAAGCAGCCTCATTAAAACGTGGGTGAAGGACTTGAATAGATATTTCTCCAAAGAAGAGAGACAAATGACCAAAAAGTACATGAAAAGATGCTCAACACCACTAATAATTAGGAAAATACAAAGCGAAACCACGATGTAATACCATCCATTCGTATGGCTGTTATTTTACAGTGTTGGCAAGGGTGTGGAGAACTTGGAAGACTTGTGCACTGTTGGCACAAGACGAGATTGTAAAATGGTGCAGCCATCATGGGAGACAATATGGAAGTTCCTCAAAAAATTAAAAGTTGAATTATCAAATGATCCTGAAATTCCTCTTCTGGACGTACACCCAGGAGGCCTGAAAGCAGGATCCCCCGCAGATATTCGTGCATCCACACGCACAGCAGCCTTTTGTGCAATAACCAGAAGACAGAAGCAACCTACGTGCCCCTAGAAGAAATGCACCCATCTCTAATCCTTGAGGATTTCCACCACTAGCTTTTCTCCCAGCTGCTCGTATTCTCATTTATTGTTATCTTTTGTTTCTAGCCTTCTAGACAAATTCAACAGTCCCTACCAACGCTAATTAGTAACTTTAAAAATCAAAAATCTTCTGCAACCAGGTAGCAAATAATTTCCTGAAATGTATTTGTAGTTAAGAAAAAAAAATAGAGGGTAACCTATATCTTAATTTTATTTTTTAATTTCTACAATCTATGTACACAGAGCTTTAGACAGACGAGGCCTCAGCCAAGAGGTCAGGCTCCAGAGTCAAGCTGTCCGTGTCTGAAACACAACTCTTCTGCACGCCAGTTTTGTGGTTGTTCCTCTCCTTTCTGTTTAAAATTGAGGCACTCTTAGTACCTACCTCATAAAGCTATTGAGAGAACTAAATGCCACTTCCCAATCACAGACCACTCCTTCCCTTCGAAAGCTACCACTGTCCTGTTTATTGTAAACTTTTTCTTGTTTTTAATATAGTTGTATCACTACATGTGCATACCTAGACGCTGCAGTTTCATTTTGTCCATTTAAAAAGTATTTTTCTTTGGTCTCTTTTTAAATAAGTGTTTTATTTTATAGTTTTAGACACACAGGAAATTTGCAAAGAGGGTAGAGAGAGTTCCCATGCGTCTTGCACCCTCTTTCCGCTCTTGCTAACATCTTGCACTATTCCGATAACATTTATCACAACTCAGGAACAACCACTGGTGTGTTACTATTAACTAGGGTCCCTAGGTCATTCAGATTTCCTCCATTTTTACCCAATGTCCTTTTTCTGGTCTAAGATCCCATCCACAAACCATTACATTGTGTCACTGTGTGTCCTTGGACTCCTCCTGATTGTCACAGTTTCTCCGACATTACCTTGCTTTGGGTGACCTGACAGTGTTAGAGATGACTGCTCAGATATTGTGTAGAACACCATTCCATTGGCATTTATCCTAGGCTTTTCTCACGGTTAGCCTGGAATGATGGGTTGGAGCGAAGCAGACCACAAAGATAAAATATTGTTTGCATCACATTCCATCTAGGGTATATACCATCAACATTACTTATCCCTGATGATGATAACCTTGCTTACCTGGCTGGGGTAGTACTTGTCAGGTTTCTTCACTGTGCAGCTTCCCCCCCCCCCCACTTTCCATACTGTACTCTTTGAAATGAAGTCAGTAGAATAGCCCATACTTAAGGAGTGCGCTCCACGGGGCAGAGTAACTACGTGATATACTTGAAATTCTTCCCCCTGGTATTTTTGCCTCATCTCTCCAATTTATTTATTCACTCATTCTTTTGTTTATTTATATCAGTTTGGATTAATGAATATACATTTTATACTTCGCGTTATAATCCAATACTACTTTATTTTTTGGATCGAATTATTCCAGCTTTGACCATGGGGAGCTCTTTCAGTAGGCTCCTGTTCCCCTTTGACAGACCCCCCCCCCATCATTGTGGGGTTAGCACTTGTTAATGTTGTTGGGTTAGCACTTCCTTATTCTCCAGCACAAGAAGCAACAGGGTCATTTTCTGTATTTCCTGCCCCGGTCCTAGGATCAATCGCTTCTCCAAGATCCCCAGATCCTTTTATTGGAGAACGGCATTAAAAATCACTGTCTAGGTTCTGAGTCTGCTCGTTGCTAGCGTGGTATCATCACTCCGGGGCCTCTCAGCTCACAGAGTGAGCCAATAGATGTGTGTATACTAATCCATGTACGTCAGCTCATCTATAAATACTTCTATGAGTATCCATCCGTATCAATATTAATGTAGATTAGAGTTCCAATTCTTTACCACATGGATCATTCTAGCCTTCTCTCTGCTTGTCCATAAACTTCTGATCCAAGAGTGAGAAATCTGGCTCTTCTGGGCATTTCTTTACTCATTGATTCCATAAATATTTTGATTGCCTACAACTTGCCTACTTTTGCCTACACTCTGCTCTAAATAGAAAAGATTGAGCAGTGAGCAAAACAGACAAAATGTTTGCCCTTGCGAAGCTTTGTTCTAGTAGCCATTTGAAATAAACAGAAATCACTTTAGAGGCTACGTCTTCAACCCAGGCCTCAGAGTGCACATTTGTAACTTTCTTGCTAGCTCAGCGGTACCTTTTTAATGGTTAGTTTTTATTTTATCCAGTGTTGTTTTCAGCGGGAAGGTTGTTCAGAGAATCTAATCTGTCATATTGCCAGAAATCGGCAATTTTTTTAAGACACTCATTTCGAGCTCATTTTATGAAATAATCTCTGGATTTTAAAATCAACATATATTTAAATGTATTTACTACGCAGCATACATTAATTCTTGTGCTTTTCCTTTTCTCATTTCCATGTATGTGACCTTTCCATTATTCTCTTAGAGGCATTCACAATGCCTAAAATTAAAGTAATATTTTTGGAGCAAAAATGAGAAGAGGGAGAAAGAGTTGTATAGTTAGGGGGAGGGTGTGTATAGCTTTATTCTAAAACGGTCTTTTGGTAATCACAAGGGAAAGTCGTAAGGAAACCTAGAGATTGCATCCATAACAAAAGAATGAGGGAAAAAATAGGGAAAGACCCATTCCACTCTGCCTTCTTCCTCTCGCTGACCCTAGAGCTCCACCCACTAGAGAGAGAAGGCAAGTTGCCTCAGGGGTGAGGGAAATGTAGGAGGACTATTTGGGAATAGAGGAGGCAGCTCCTGGAGTCCGCTCTGCTGGCAGCTCAAGCCAATGAGGCCAGTGGAGACCAACCATACATAAGTCTTGGGTCTTTCAGAGAAGATCACACGAGCTCTTATCTCCTTGCCCTGGGGTATGGGCCTGCTCTGGTCAGTTGCTTACTAATGCCCATGAACCATCCAGGGGAACATTCCCCAGCCGCAAGGCTATGCAAAAGCTGATCCAGACTGCTCTGAAAGTGTGAATCCCACACCCTTTTTTCAATGGCACATGACAAGTGAAATAAAACGCTGAGTGGGGCCCTTGATCCCTAAAAGAGCAGTGGGAATGTGGGAATGGAAGGCCAGCATAAACATCTGAATGGAACTGGAGATACACATACGTATGGTATGCCATGTTCCATCCATATAGAGGTTATATGTGTGTGTGGGTATACACCAGAGCACACACACTCACATATACACATATAACTTCTTCATTTAGCCACAGAGTCGAGCTGTGCACCATCGAAGTGTACTCACGTTTACTTTATTTTAAGCGAGGAAACTTTAAACCAATTTTGCAGCCATATGTTAGCTGGATGAGAGTGAGGACATGCTTGGACGTTCGAAATTAAGTGCTCTTTCTACACGGCGCTCCGAGCCGACCAGGGAAGTCCTGTAGCAGGCACTTCCTAAGATGGACAAAAATCCACATCCTTTAGAAACATGTTTAACTGAATTATTTATAACAATAGTCTTTAAGGCCAGTTCTTATGACGGATTATACAGCAAACCTTTTAAGGAGTGGGGCGGTCCCTGGTAACCCAGGCCCAGAGGCCAGCAGCCATTCCAGTGGCAGGGCCACGGGCAGCCAGCTAAAATGGATTCCCTGAAGAAAGGGACTTTCACAGGGAAGATGTGAAATTTCATATTCAAAAAAAAGCCAACCTACTGCTGTCTCTACTTCTGCTAACCATGGACTAAAAATACCAAGGGAACATCAACAAACCCACACACCTCATCCATCTCTGTCCTCGGAGGAATGCCGGCAAAACTGCAGCCCCTCTAGGGAAATGTCTGACCAGAGAAGGCAGAACTCCAGGCGGCCGACAGCACGGGAAGGAGGCTTGGAAATCAGCCCAAAGATTTTCTACAGAGAAGAGCTTTCACCACCAATTTAAATCATGCCTTTTAGTCAGAAATCTGCGAATGCCTGTGAAATATGAGCATTTTAAAAGGAATCTCTACAGCACCTCTTCATCGAAAATAGAAGAAAATGTGGGACCCATTTCAGAAGCAGTTTACATCCGAAGCTCTCAGCTTACCAGGGGAAACCGTTGTTGCTTTAGGCACCCACTTAGCGGATACTAAGGAACGTTAGGAGAGTCTCCTAGAGGTAGCAGATGTAGGAGCTCCAAAGACACGCCCTTGACAAACCACTAGTCAGCCATCCTCTTCGTGTGTGTCAAGTGCTTACCATATGCAATGTACTCTTTCTGGACCCATCCATACTTTCCTTTCCTGCTCAAGAGCAGACGATTTACGTGTAAACATTTTACAATAACAGGCATTTGTACCCAATGTAATGGAAGAACAGACGACATAATTAATTCTGTAGGGGATGGACTTGGATTGAGGGTGTTAGGGTGAATTCTAAAGCTTTCTTGGGAACACTGGTTTCTTTTTTAGATAACATTAGGGGCTCTTTGTTTCCTGCCTGAATTCTTCTCATTTTTCATATCCAGCTTATCTTCTATTAATTCCCATCTACCAGGGCTAATTACCTCCCCAACCTAAAAGACTAACACCATGAATGTCAGTTGATGGTGGCTTAGCCAATCCAGCCATAGCTTTTACCTTTGACTAAACCAAATGTGGGTCTTAAACATTTTTCCTGTGTTGTATTTAAAGATGCATCCCAAGTGTCAGGCATGCAGGTGGCTGCAAAGTACTCCATCCTGCAAGAGTAATCTTCTTCTTTAAGATATAAATAAAGTCAGATCGCCCACTACATACAGTGGAAGATTCATTTTCTCCAAAGTTCTGAGGAAGAAGGGGACTTAAATCTTTCCTAGCCACATTTTGTGCCCATCTATTGCTGAAATCTTCATACCCCCCCTACATCCCATCTCCCGTCCACCCTCACCCTTTCCCTCACCAAGTCAACCGACAAGTAGACGTTTCCCTGCTTCTTGAAGTTTCTAAAATGCCACCAAAAGTGTGAGTACAGAAGGAATCTATTATCTCAGCGCAGGAAGGCAGTCAGCCTAAAATCTACATCATCCCCCTGTGCTTAAAATTTTCTTCGGCTTTCCTGCTGCTAGGAACAGCAATGCTTCCCCCTCCCCAGCCCCCCCACCCCGCCCCTCCTCCTTCTCCATTCCCTTTGTTTCTCACTATTTCCTGGGGAAGAACTAATTTGGAGGAGACCTGAAGCCTAGACTATCCCGAGGACCCTTTTTAGGGCAAGCATGACAAACTTATGAATGCAAAACTCTGTACAGCATCCCAGCAAGTATCCATGCAAATGAGGTGCCCTGAACCCATGCTTCAGCAGCTCCAGTCCCCTTCTCTGCTGCTGCTGACACTCCTTCCTCCTCTGGGGGCTGCCAGCCCCAGCACTTCCATCCAGACTGTTTTTCTTACAAAGAACCAAGAAGGATCAACTTTCATACCCTCAAAACGATAGAATGTATTTTGCTAAATCACATCGTTTTCTCTCCAAATATTTCAAAGCCTACTGCTTTTAAATGAACATGCTACTGTTGTGCTTAGCTAACATGCAAATTCTAAATTCTGGATCCCCCGTCCTTCAGTCTGCATAGAAGTCACCCTTCCCCTCCACTGTGTCCACCATCGCCACTCGCATCAGGACATACCAGCTTCAGGTTTCACGTAGAACACGGGTCCCCCGGATGGAAGGTGCTGCCCTTGCTCACAGGTGTGAATAAACTGAGGGACATTGACAGCTGACTTCAACTCTCGTCTTTGGTTGAATGAGGGGAGGCATTGATGGAAAAGAGGCCCAACCTCTTCTGTGGAAGATGGAATAGAAAGAATGTCAGTTTGGGTGAGATATCATGACCTGATCCATCAATTCTAAAGCTGTTTTTCAATACCCTGCATTTTAGGGCAAAAGCTGAACTTCAAACAGGACGAAGAGGTGGGATCTATCTAGAAGGGATACATGGCAAGGAGGCTCTGGGGAAACTTGCGTACACAGAGGCAGGTAAATTGCCCACGGTGAGTCCAGGCTGCAGAACGTCTCATGAAGAGTGTCCGCTGGTGTGCACCTTACTGCTAATGATAATAAGAACAGTAACAAAAATAGCCACCAATTATTAAGAACTTATTCCAGCAGAAACTGTGTGAAGTGCTTTGTGGAATACATGTAATTCTCATATCAGTTCTGAAAGGGAGATGCTACTATTCTCCGTTTCCCAGTAAGGAGATAGAGATTTGGGAGAGGTATGAATCTTCCAGAGTCAGATACCTGGTAAGCCAAGGATGCAAAATTTGAACCTCAAGTCTGTTTCACTTGCAAACTAGATAATATTTTGGTTAAAACATATGGAGTTGGAGCACCTGCTTGGTCAGTCAGTGGAGTGTGCTGCTTTTGATCTTGGGGTTGTAAGTTCACGTCCTGCGTTGGGTGTAGAGATTACTTAAAAATAAAATCTAAAAAAAAAAAAGAAAACATATGGAATTGCTGTTTTGGTAGGTCAAAAGTAGTCAATTGGCAATTTCATATATTCAATAACACCCAACTCTCAGCTTCGAGTTCTGCTGAAAGTCTGATAGCCATTGCTCATGTCGAATGAGGAGTTTCTAGGTTTGCACACTTAATATCCATAATGACCACAAGGAGCAGCAAAGACCCCAGAGAGCTAAGAGCTCCACCACCTGAAGGGATGCAACAGGTGCCGTGATCTGTAGAGTTGGAGTCAACTGCCTGAATCATTCAGAGCTGGGGTCAGCACAATTTTCCTGGAAAGAGCCATATAGGCCATATTTTTGGCTTTGCGGGCTATACGGCCTCTGTGGCACTAGCCAGCCCAGCAGCTATGGTGTGAAAACAGCCATAAACCACAGATGGATGAGGCTGCATTCCAATTAAACCTCCTTCACAAATACAAGCTGCGTAGTTTGCCAACCCCTGACCTAGAAGAATGATTTCCCAGGTTTTCTTAATGGGATCTGAGCAGGAGAAGCATCCCTTGAGCTGACAGAGAAACCCCAGTGGATGTGGAGAGCTTAACTAGACGAGGATCAAGACAGCACAGAGGCTAATCGTCCTGACTCTCAGGTTAGACTGCCCATCTTTGGCTTGCAGCTCAGACACTGGTTCACCGTGTGACTTTGAGAGCTTTAACTAAGCCTCAATGCTGTCATCTGTACAATGGAATCATAGTAGTACCTACTTCATAAGGCTGTGAGAAATAAATAAAAAAACCTAGGAAATATCTTAGAGCAATGCCTGGCTTATCATAAGCACTCGATAAATGTTAGTTGGGTGTTCAAGGGTACTCATCCAGGCATCTTGTCATTTTTTGGGGTAAATCCTTGCAGCTAATGGCACTACTGATAAGTTCCTATGTTCTTGTAGGAGACCCACTCTTTACAACTTCCACACAGGTTATTCAAAGAGAGCAAACCCAGTGCTGAGACCGTCACCCCGTCTCGGCTTTATTAGAACAAACTCAGCCTTCAAAAGGAGGGCTGGAGGAAAGGGAATTCACAGAGGTGAAGTGAGGGTGGCTCAGATGGCTAAGCGTCTGCCTTCAGCTCAGGTCATGATCTGCAGGTCCTGGGATCGAGCCCCAGGTCAAGCTCCCTGCTCAGCGGGGAATCTGCTTCTCTCTCTCCCTCTGCCCCTCCCCCCACTCGTGCACACGTGTACTCTCTCTTTCTCTCCCTCAAATGAATAAATAAAATCTTTTAAAAAAAAAAGACATTTGGGAAGACAGAGTTAATCTGCAGAGATTCTCAGAGGACACCAAGCACACCAGGAGAGACTCTTTTCCCCACCGTCCTAAGGCAAAAGCTTTGTCATCTCAGAAAGAAGAGTATGGGCAGACCACAGAGGTCTACCATGAGGAGCAAGCTCTTTGGCGGTGATTTTTCACACATGAAATTGGCCCAGAGAAAATTGTCAAGAGGGCTACTGAATATTTAAGGAGTAGTGGTGGCAAGAGGATGGGAGGCTTGGCTGACAAGGCCTGTGAGTGTTTAACTCGTAAAGCAAGGTCAGGGTCCCCAAATGTGTGCCACCCGAAGGGAGCTAAAAAAGACGAGAGGTCTCCAAGAAGGGCGTCTGGACTGGGTTAACGGAGAATAACGAATAATGAGAATCCTCACTGGGGAAGAGCTCGGGACTGCCAGTTTGGTTTATTAGAAGGACAGTCCCTTCTTGGTCACGCAGTCTTTGCGATTCTTCGTCAGCAAGATTTGGTATTTTCTATGAACCAAAGATGGATCTTTGTTGGCCGCTATCATATCTTCCTATATGAAAGTTCTTTTTCCATCATTGTATATTGTGTATGTTGAAGACGGATAATGTATCACTTTAGTTATGAGTCACTAGAGCGTGAGCTACGTTCAGGCCTGAGGGAGAAGGTCCTGAACCTTAAGCCGGATGTGGTAACTGGACGAGACCCTGGCGTGCTCTCCACGGGGAGAGTGTGTTCAGTGATGAGGCAGAAGGGCCTCTGTGGATGTTAGTTAGCCAAAGGAATGGGTAAATATTTTGGATTATCTAGCTGGAGACTATTCACCATGCCCTTCCTCTTGACCTCCGCTACCCCTGAGGCTGGAAAGCTGAAACACCCATTTTCTCAGACATGCTTGTGGCTTGGGGTAACCAAGCAACCCAGAGCTGACCCATGAGGGGTAAGTGGAAGTTACTTGTGAGACTTCAAAGAAATATGATTGGTTTTTTTAAGGAACAGACTTGGCTGCCAGTTTCTTTAGCCCTTCCTTCTTTTTTGCTGACGCCTTCTTTTTTCTTCTTGCTTAGACTACATGTAAAATGCCTGGAGCTGTAGCAGCCCTTTTACAACATGAAGATGAAATTCAAGAAGGATGAAATGGCAAGAGAGAGGGAGCCTCTATGACATTGTTAAGCTGCTACTCCAAATCTAGGCTTCTCATTTGTACAAGAAAATAAACTCTTATTTGGTGAAATTAATTTGATTGAATTTTCTGCCGTTTGTATCTGAGTTAATTGGTAACTGATATAATGTAATGAAATGCCCTACAGCCATAAGGCACATGATATAGAAAGAAGATTATTTATCAAAGTATGCTAATAGATTTTAATTTTTAAAATGTCCTGTGGTCAAAGGGTTTGGGAAACAAGTTTAAATCAGATTAAACAGCTTACTTTATTTAAGGATGTATGACATACTGCTTATACTAAACTTAACCACAAGAGTCTGTTTCATTGTCCATCTCAATGCACTAGGTTTACTAGCATAAACTTTGGGAAATTCAGTTGTATAAAATATCAGTAATCCAGGAAATCGTTAATAGCATTGCTAACTGAATTTAAAAAACCAGGTTATAGACAGAATGTATTTCTGTTCCTAAGGTCATGTTTAATGAATAATTTTACCTATCTATTTCTTTATTTATTTTTCTTTTCCAAACCTTCTAAATAAGTTTTAACTACTATACATTATTCACATCATCAGAAAAACACAATTAACACTTTTGTCTCCATACAACTGTTTACTTGTGTGGAGTGGGTAGGAACGTGTTCAGCTCCTGTGCCTCATATTAAGTAACAGAGCTGCATTCCTGCAGTTTACCCGGAGAGCCGGACTATTCTAAGATTGCCTCACAGCTCAGGGAAACACTCTGTGTGCGAAAAACGAGGCTGACTGGGCACGTGACCAGCTGGGGAGAGGGGCAGGTGAAGGCGTAAGGCGGGGTGGGGCCTGGATTCCTCTGATTGCTCTGGAGCAAGAAGCCCCAGCCCAGATTAGTCTACGGCATTAGCAGAACTGGGTTTTTTTTTTTCCTTTTTAAAGATTTTATTTATTTATTTGAGAGCGAGACAGCGTGCGCATGCACGAGTGGGGCGGAGAGGCAGAGGGAGAGGGAGAAGCAGACTCGCCACTGAGCAGGAAGCCAGACACAGGACTCGATCCCAGGACCCTGGGATCATGACCTGAGCTGAAGGCAGATGTTTAAGTGACTGAGCCACCCAGGATCCCCCCTGGCAGAAGTCTTTTGAGGAGAAGATAGAAACTTCAGTTTAAAGATAATCTGAAGAAGCTTCTCACATGAGTTCCAAACAGACAAGCTCCTAGTGAGTATGGACTCTTTCAGTTCTGTCAAAACAGTAAAAATACATTAAGGAATAAATTAAAGAATATTAAAACCACTAGAATATCATTCCATGTATTTAAGTGACTATATAAAGTGGCAATGAGGTCAAAACTAATTTGCTATGAAAAATAGTGGTTATTTGTAACTTATTTGGACAATGGTTGCTTTTCTAGGACATTTGGGAAATGCAAAAAGAATACAACTATAAATTATCAAATCATTATGGGGGACATTAGAAACTTGAATGGGATCTGAGAATTAGATGGAAACAATGTACGGATATCAATGCCTCATTTCAAGAGTAGTATTCTGGTTATATGGGAAATAGCCTTGTTTGTAGAACTAAACACGAACATATTTGGGGACGATGGGATATCAGTTTGGAAATTCCCTCTAAATGATTCAGGGGGAGAGTTCTCTTTTTTCTCGACAGGTATTTTCCTTGCAAATTTTCTATTTCCTTTCAACTTTTCTGTAAGTCTGTGATGATTTCAAAATATAAAATATATATTTTCAACTGATGAGCAGGGAAATAAATATCCTAAATTGCATTCTTTATTCTTACACTTTCCTCTGAGTTGCATTGCTGTGGAAAGTCATTCTGTCAGTAGAGTTCTTTCTAATGGGCACCCTGACAGCATCTGAATTCTACTCAGAGGCTGAAAACGCTTTGTTATCGAGTAACTATTGCCACCAATGAAAAAAACGTAAACTCAAAAAACAGTAAATATTACTACCTCATGATCCGTTGTATTTTCCAAGGCAATTTCACATACCTTACACCACTGGGTTCTCATCAGATTGCTAGGCCACTTGCAGGAACTGAAAGAGAAGAGGCCCCTGGCTAGGGATGATGTGGCTGTGATGCCAGCTCCACAAATCCTAGCTACATGACCTGAGAATATTAGCTAAACTCTCTGAGCCTCTGCTTTATTACCAGAACCTCCTAAACAGTAGATTCACTATTCATGAAAATTATACTTTCTATTTTGAAGACTTAATGAGCTATCAATCACTCAGTCAAGGCATAAATCATAATCAGGGATCATTCATTTATTTGGCTGACAGTTACGGTATATCTGATCAGTGCCAGGCACTGTTCTAGGCACAGGAGACGTAGCTGTGACCTATAGATTTGGTCTTGCTATTATGGAGTTCATGGTCTAGTGGGAGCAGAGAGAGAGGGGACAATTAAATGTGATGGCATAGAGTAAATGGGGGGAAGGTGGAGTGACTTTCGGTAAAGGTAATCACAGGAGGCTTCTCCAAGAAGAGTTAAAACTTCAGTAATGTGAAGCATGCATCCTAAGATCTGGACAAGCAGGGCTTCTATTGTTGCCATCAAAGGTTGCCCTCAGAGGGGAAGACTGCTTTGTTTAAATACAGCAGTGCTTACCAAGGGGAACAGCTTCCTGTCCACACCCTGTGATCTCAGTGGTAGGCTTCAGAGTTGTGAACCATAATCTGCTTGTATTGCTCAAGCAAGTTACTCTCAAGAGTAACAGGATAGATAGATGATAGATAGATAGATAGATAGATAGATAGATAGATAGATAGATGATAGAGATTTGTTATAAGGACTTGGATCACACAATTATGGACGTAAAGAATTCCCACAATCTGCCATCTACAAACTAGAGACCCAGGAAAGCCAGGAGCTAGTTCAGTCTGAATCTGAAGGCCTGAGAACCAAGGGAACTGATGACCTAAGTCCCAGCCCAAAGGCAAGAGAAGATGAGATGTGATGTCCCAGTTCAAGTAGCAAGTCAGGAAACAAAGAGGAAAATTCCTCCTTCCTCCATCTTCTGTTGTGTTCCGGCCCTCAAGAGAGTAGATGAAGCCCACCTACAGACAGTAGAGAAGACAACCCACTCGACTGAATCCACCAGTTCAAATGCTAATCTCCTCTGAAAACACCCTCACAGACACACTCAGAAACAATGTTTAATGTAGCCCCCCCATGGCCCACTCAAGTTAACACATGAAGTTAGCTGTCATATACCTTGATGCCAGTACTTGGGGCACATACATGGAGGAACCGTATCAGAGTGAACAAAGGTACTCCAATTTAAGTATTCCACGCTCCAACTCAGATAGAAGAGATTCTGCGAAAGCATACCCTTAGGCTTCATGGGGTATTCTTTAAAACTGGTTTAGTGCTATGGTGGGTGGGAGATCTATTACTGGATTTTTTAAAAATAGGGTAACATTTTATGAGAACATTACTTCTGAAACCAGTTCTTTCCTGTTCTCCTAACTCAATAATTATACTTCCATTTAAAGATTATATTAGAGCAATTATTCCCAAGTGTGATTAAGGAGCTAAGAAAAAAAGAAAATAAAGTTCTCGTGGCAACATGTAGGTAGGCTGCATTACATTTGAATTGCCGTGACTCATATAAGAGGCATGAAGGAAAAGAAAAGAGAAGTTATCCCAACCCTAAAACCTCCATCCATCTATCATAAGAGTCTTGGATTGTCTTCAAATGCAGACTATTGCCATCGATTTTGACCATTCACATCAGGAAAAGTTTTATCATATGATTAATCCTTCAATATTGTTTAATTGAAAAGTTTTTGTGACTCAAAAATGGAAAACTCCCAAATTAGAAAGCCTCGTTTGCATTTATGTGTCTATTGGTTCTGTAAACGACTTCTCAAGTCGACATTCACATTCCAAGCTAGGATTGCTCTCAAAGAATTCTGAAATGTTTTCTATATTTGGTAGAACCGTATCAGAAACCAAAATATGCACATTTAATTTTAAAAGAACATACCATGCTTTACATGTAATTACAGCTCCCAATTCCCTTTACATTTTTCTTCCCCAGGAAAAAAATGCTTTCCAACTATAGGCCATTTGACCTCAGACCAAAAACCTCCCAAAGTCCTGTGATTTCCTAGGAAGATGAGGTGTCAGTCACAGATGGCCTCATTCAGAGGGCTAGGTGTGCCAAGCATCCCCATGACAAGAGGGAGATGGAGCCAAGATTCTCATCCTCTCCCTCCCCATCTAAATCTCCATTCCTAAGAAGCACTCAAGCACACAGAGCAGGCGTTGAGTCAATATTCCGGAATTAACAAAATGTCCAGAGCCAGCTAATTGTCTCCCAATATCATCCCCTTCTTCCTTTTCTTTCCCATTGGGTGAGCAAATGACTGCCTACCTATAGGCTACTGCTCTCATCTAGGTGGGGTCATGTACCCAAGTGCTGGCAAATGGAGTATGAGTGGAAGTTAGTCCTCAAAGGAAGCTGCATACCCTCTACTACTCTTTCCTTCTTCCTTCGGATTGAACAACTTAGACCACGCAGATGAAGTCAAATTCTGAGGGGGTCGTAAAGCCACAAGATAAAGGATCTTGGGTCCTTGAATGACATCATGGAGCAAGGCCACCTGCTTCCACGGTGTTATAGGAGAGAAAAATAAGCCTCGTTTTGTTTGAGCCACTGTATTTTTGAGTGACTTCATGACATCAGTTCAATTTGTGCCCCTACTGATACCCAAAGCAATGAATTTGACCTATATTCAATCATCTCTGTTCTTTGTGTCACTGTGCTATGCTCAGTGGGGAATAAAAAAGATGAACAAGTATAATTCTTGCCCTGAAAGAGCTTAAAAACTGTAGAAAAAGATATGTACAGAAGGAAGTACAAAGCAAGGGAGGACACAGTCGTGCTTCAGGAAGGAAGAAAGCACAGCATCCTACCAACCTCTCGCAGTGCCAACAAACAGCATTTCTTCAGCACCCAACATGTGGAATGATAAGCTGTCCTCCCCCAAAATAAGAATAGGGAAGCTTATTTTCACCCCTCTTTCCTGCCTGTTTAATATTCTTTCTTCCCTCACTGAGTAACCAGAGGCTTCACGCTAATATAAGCCTCACCTGAATTATTCACCAGTTTCGGATATACTCTGTGTCTGTATTTCCATCAAAACATGTATGTCCAGTGTCCTTGTTCCTTAGATTCTTACTACCCAGATGACTTTTTTTTTTTTAAAGTCAACTCCACACCCAGCATGGTGCCCAATGTGGGACTTGAACTCACAATTAAGAGATGGAGACCTGAGCTGAGATCAAGAGTCAGGCGCTTAACTGACTGAGTCACCCAGGTGCCCCATGGATGACTTTTTTGAAAGTCATCATGGGCCCGCATATTAAAGGTGAAGTGGGTTGCTTCTTCGCTAATAAGAATAGCTAACACTTTCTAAAACACTTCCTGTATTCCAGCTACTACTCTGAGTTCCTTATATGTCACTCACTTAAGATGCACTGCCGTCCCCGGAAGAAAATTGTTAGTAAGGAAACCAAGGCTCAGAGAGTTTCAGTAACTTACCTAAACTTACACAGCAAATAAATGATAAGTATTTGAACTTCTAGACTCTGTGTTCTTACCACCACTTTATACAACTTTTAGCGTTTTATCTGTCATCTTTGAAAATAAGCATCTTGAATGCTAAGCAGTGTGATAATAGAAGTGCAAGCTGCCTTGGAGGGACCATCAGGAAAGAGAATTTGATGTAAAAAGGTCCCCACGTCTGCCCTTGTGGATAAGAACTTATCGATTATGTATCAAACCAAGCACACTGTCCTCTTCATAAGGTTAAATAAAGACTCTTAAGGAGACAAAAGACTATTACCCTCACCTCAAGGACTTACTATGCGAAAGACACCTGCAGCATGTCTGTCTATTCTACGATGGCCTGATGATTCTTTAAGGAAAGAGTAGGCTCTTATAAATAGGCTCTTATAAATAAGAGAATACACTTGGATACCGTTCAGTAGGGTGGTAGTGTTGGCCATAGTGACGGGTGTTTTGATCACCTCCTCTTTACTCCATTGGTGAGGAAAAGATTCGCTCCCTAGGATTATCATGATGGTCAAACGCAAGACACCTGACCCTGGATAGATGGGCTCCCAGCAGTTTTTTAGTCATATATCCACGGCCTGAGGGAAGAGGACACCGCGTGCCACTCTGGAGGGTTTGACTCAGGAACAAAATGAACAAACAGGGATTTTGAAAGGCAGGCTTTGCAGTAGCAAAAGTGTGAGGTGACCCCTGGTTCCTGTGGAAGGATGCAACTGGCTGGTTATATCTTATAGGTAGTCAGGGAACGGGAGTCTGAGATTAAGAGATAAGCAGGCACTGTGCCTGGTCATGGTGATACGGAGGGTTGTTTGGGCAGGGGACTTTATCCACAAGGTAAAGTAAGGGAGGGGAACTTGTGGGTAAGCCATTCAAGGCCCTCCAGTTTCAGATGTCAAAGCAGCAGGTAACATCAACCCTCAGTTTCAGGCCTTAAACCACAAGAAGGGAGGGCAGTCCCGGGGGTAGTAAGATGTGTTCGGACAGCTCACGTACATGCCCATAAGCACACTGAATCTCTAGAGGTGAGGAAGTTACCTCTTTCTCGGGTCTCATTCAGTTCTCAATCTTGTCAAGGAGGAAGTCTGAGATTAAAGCCAGCGTGCACCTACAGCTCTCTAACCCTTGCTAATCTTCCCTTTTTTTTTTTTGCGTTTCTTTCTAAAAATTTTATTTATTTTTTTCACCATGATATGTGCACAGTTTAACCCTCATCACCTGTTTCCCCCACCCCGCCAGCCACCCCCGCACCCCGTAACCATCAGTGTGTTCTGTAGAGTTAAGAGTCTGTTTCTTGGTTTGTTTCTTTCTCTTTTTCCTTTGTTCATTTGTTTTATTTCTTAAATTCCACACAGGAGTGACATTATATAGTATTTGCTAAACTTCCCTTCTGACAGTAACACAGCAAGCCAGGTAACCTGCTTCTTAGGCAGCTGTAAGAGCTAAAATTCAGAAATAGTTTCCTTCTCATTGCATTCATATTTCTAGTGGGTGATAACGATTTTCCAATTATGTGATTGAGTTGCCTTTTAAAGTAAATATAAATTTAAATTGTAAGCATTAAAGGAATATTGAAAAAATGATACTAATTGACAATAATAGAGACAGAAGCAGAATTATTGAACACAGCCCCAACGTGTCCCTCTGTGAGGAACCTGAATTTCCTGGTTCTCTGCTCTGGGCACAGCGCTAACGACTCTTCATGTTAATTGAATCCGTCAAGTTTGGGTATTAACACTATCTGAGGAAGTTTGGGGATTGTTTTGTTTTGTTTTGTTTTGTTTAATTCAAGACATTTAAGGACTAAAGACCACAAAAAACATTTAGTTGCAAAGACTAGAACCCATGGTATGGAATCAGTTATACACAGTTTAGCAAATGGCAAATACACACACACACACACACACACACACACACACACGTACAAGGAATACTGTCAACTATTGTTTTCACCATCCCAGGGGAGAAACAAAGACTGATTTGGAGCGACAGAGGTCAAGTCTATGTCCTGCCTCCAGCCCCGCTGTCCTTTGGGCTATGTTTGTACTTCTTTGTAATAGGTTTTAGGCACTCTTGTTCTTGCTTCAGAAATGCTACAGCTCGGCACACAGATGAGAAATGGAACTCTGCAGCTAGACCTACGTGCAAATTCTCACTCTGCTACCTACTTTCTCGGTAACTTTGGGCAAATGACAGCCTCTCTGCACCCGATTTTCCTCTTCTATAAGGGGAAGCTGATATCTCATTTGAAGAGGTGCTGTAACTACTAGAACTCATTCTGGAAAAGGGCCCACCAGGGTGCCTAGCAGCAGTTCCTGAAAGCCAGAAAACGAGGCCAGGTGATTCACGTTTGGTATTTAAAGTCTAGTGCTTCTCTGCCTGGACTTTAGATGGCATCGGGTGCTTTACTACTCTCTGTATATCTCTTATTTGCTGCTCCAGAAACATGACATCCAAGGACCCTGGACAATGGTGTCTCTTCCTTTGCCATTGCTTCCTAGCAAAACGCCTCTTCAAGAAATGCCTGCTCCAGTTACGGTGGCAAAGAGGGTTCCTATCAACCGACTTGGCTGTAGACTGGGACAAAGTCTCTCTCCTGGACTTTTATCCAGTATGAGTAAGGTGCCCAAAGCTAGAAGCCTCGGGAGGGACCACACAAAGGTTTGAGACCGGAAAAATTATAATGGTACCAACACATAAACATAAAAATCTTACTAAATCAAACTTGCTAAAAGCTTAGCTAAAGAGCTACAAAATGTAATATTGTGCTAGAGGGGGGTGAATGACAGCCCCAAAGATATCAGAATCTCTAGAAACCTGTAAGTGATACCTTATCTAGAAAAAGGATCTTTGCAGATGTGATCAAGTTAAGGGTTTGGAGATGAGATAATCCTGGATTATCTGGGTGGGCCTTAAATGCTGTCACTAGTGTCCTTATAAGAGAGAGGCAGAAGGAGATTACACACTGAGAGAAGAGTGCACAGTGAAAACGAGAGAGAGAGTGAGATGGAGCGATGTGGCCACAAGCCAAGGAGTGCTGGCTGCCTACAGAAGCAGGAAGAGGCAAGAAAGGATTCTTCTCCAGAGTCTCCAAAGGGAGCATGACCCTGCCAACACCTTGATCTTAACCCAGCAAAACAGATTTCAACAACTAAGAAAGAATACATTTCTATTGTTTTAAGTGGTCCAGTTAGTCATGGCAGCTGTAGGAGATGAAGACATATGCCAGCCTGTCATCTACAGCTCAACTTATATAAACCATGGCAAAGTTGATATCCTAAGACCATGCATCCTTACCAGCACTCAACTTTATAAAAGACCTTTCATGCATGTTATAACCCCAAATAATTTGTAATACGCAAAGAGGGTGCATTTTAATATATTTGATATAGTGAAGAATGGAATCTTTGAAATAAAAAACGTTTCCTGATTTGTGGGTCCCTAATTCCTCAGAACTGCTCTTGTGACATCTCTCAGCATAAGTAATTAGGATTAAAGGCTATTTTATTATTAAACTGCAGATCCATTCCCCTTTCTCTCAAACGCCAAATTTAGGAGATCAAGCACATAGCTGGAGAAAAAAATAAAAGTACTTTGTAGGTGAATAATTTTTTTTGTCCAGCTTTACCATTAATTTTTTTTTATAAAGACTCTGTCCTAGCTATCAAATGCATTTAGGTAATCCCAGTTAGCTCAGGCTTTGACTGTAACTCCAAATAGGTGTTTGCTTTCTGCAAAGCTGTTGTTCACTGGGAAAGCTTGAGGATTGGAAGATTTAATGTTTTCCCCGAAATACTTAGAAGATAAAATAATTGAACATGAGAGGCAGCGTGGTGCTGGGCAGAACACTGTGGATGAGCAGTCTGTGAGCTTTGGTGCGCTTGGCTGTGTGAGCTCAGCACTGGCTGACCCTCCTGAATACAGTCCTCATCTATAAACCAAGGGGCTGACACCCTGACTTTTATTTGCTCCTCTCTTCTCTCTGTCTCTGGTGCATCAGAATAATGTCAAAATCAGATTGACATCACCTCTGGCTGGATAATGGATGATGTTTCCCTTATACGCTTTTGTACATCTTGAAATTTTCAACAATATGAGATACTCCCCTTCAAACCCAGAAAATAGTAGGAATAAAGGGGTGCCTTGAGTTGCATTCAATTTGTGTTTATATTCTAAAATAGAAGCTGGGCTCTGCTTTCCTGGCTTTGGTGTTTATTTGCCATCAAAGTCACCTCCTCTGCATTGCCTGAGTCCCAAACCTGGTCCAATGGTCACCTGAAGACGAGCCTGGGCACACAAGATGAGCCCTCCTCTTGACTCTGCGTGTCTGCTCTTGAGACTCACTGGGGCTGCGAAGGGCACCTTACACGATGGCTTAGGAAGGTCTCTGTCATGGTGAAACGGCACGAGCTAGCCCTGAAACACACTTTCTAATGAAACCTGCCATTTATACAGCAACATCTTTTTACTTGAGACAATTCTTAGTCTCCCTTTGACTTGTGAGATGGTCCAAGGAAACTTGCTTAGGCTCGAGATGAATTCTAAATAACCACAAACCTGTATTATTCTTATCGAGCCCTTGCATGTGGTCTCCTACTCAGGCAGAGGCTAAGCCACGAGGTTTGGCAGCTTACCTACGGAGCAGGCGATCTACCTTCCTAAAGACTTCCAGTTTTATCGTCATGAGCACCTTTCAAGTTCACGTCTGAATATAATGAAGTTACGGCTCCCCCAGCTGATAATTCAAAATCCACATATTCAGCTTTCTGTCCTTTCTATTCCTTCTCTCTCACCAAGGTAGTCATGAAAAAGAAACCCTCAAACATCTTCAAAAGCTGTCACAGATCGCTCTGTAGCATAAACTACTCTTAAAAGTCCTGTTGCCATGGGGATAGATTCCTATCATAGCTTTCTTTTCAACTAAAGAGTGACTGGAATATTTTTAGCCGTGAACAGTAAAGTCTGTTTATTAAAAGTTGTTATTAATTTGTGCAAACAAATTTCTGTAGGTTTAAAGCAACTGTGAATCACACATATCCTTGTTGGCTAGATATATATATATATATATATAATTTTTTTTTTAATCTGAGTTTCTAGATCATTTTCATTATGTGAGTGATTTCTTTCTAAAACTAATTACTAAAGGAAGTAGGGCAGGGTGAGAAGAGAAACAGCCAAGCAGAGTGAGAAAAAAGAAAAAAAAAAGGGTTAAACATTTTTCTGGGGATCAGAGAAATCCTGATCGTGTAACAATGTTTTTTTCACCCTGCTCTGAGAAAAACCATTTCCCTGACTCAGATGCTTCGGGAGAGAACTGGGTTTGTGAGCCAGCAAATCATGATGCCTCCGGCGCTGGTTTCCCACAGCTGTGAACGTGGCCTGGGACTGGCTCGCTGGTTTCCAGGCTGCACTTGGAGGAGTCTGGAGGGCTCTGAGCATGTGCCTTAGGGGCAGCCTGGGGTCCCCAGCCTACAGCATTTATCTGGTAGGTACACCAACCCAGATAAAACTTTGCTAGAAAAAAGTAGGATGGGGGGGCTGGTATTGTTTGTTGAAGAATTGAAAAATGGGACTGGCTGGTCGCAGCTATAATGGTAGCTATAATAATAAAACGTGTTGTTTTTGCAGTTTATCAATTCTTTACATCACCATCCATCATCCCTAGTCCTCACGACAACCTTACAAGACAGACAGTATTCTTTCCTTTTCACAGATGAAATCGATGACCTCACACGCGTGCAGTTCCTTCCCTCTCTTTTTTCTATTCGGGATATACAAGCTATAAGTGAGTAAATGGCAAGAAAGCTACTCCCATGATCAACACCTGTATTTTCCCACATAATTTTAATATTTTTCTCAATCCCAAACGCCTTACATATCTTACTACTTTCTCCCTCTCAAATAACTTAGGACACATTCTTCCAGGACTTGTTCCGAGAACCATTCTCTAGTTTAATGCCTCTCACTAAATAGGAATCAGTGACCTAAACCAGACCCTGCACGCGCAGATTCTCCTGTTTGTTCAACGCTTACTCATTCCAAAAAGATGTCTGTGGAGACTTCTCCATGGCAGGCAGGCACAGAGACAGGCCCCACCCCCATGGGTTTGTCATCTGTGCCCCCTGAGTACTACCCCAGTCTTTTGAACATCATGTCAGGGGCCTTACTGCTGACTTCAAGAGAGCAAAACAGTCAAGCCCCAAGTTCCCCTCTACTTACCCAGCGGGCCCTGGGGCTCTCTGCACAGAGTTGAACTATTGTGATACTTAATGAGCCTTTGATCTTGTAGTCAGTTGCCAGGCAGCGTCCAGAAGCAAAAAAAAAAAAAAAAAAAAAAAAAATTGAAGTAATTGGATTCCACAAATCATGGGGAGGGAATATGAAACAGTAACCATGTGTCTCCGCGCACCTTTTCTTCTCGGAGTCTGTCTGCTCTTCTGCCTGCTGTGAGTCTCTCACCCAAACCCCCGGGAGAATTCCTTCCAGGGCTTAATCCCATCCCACCCTTCTTCTCCTGCCTCCTGTCCTCTAGGTTCTTAACCGCAAAACACCGAACCATCCAGAGATGCAGGGAGGGAGGGAAGACCCAGGTGAAGAGGAGAACAAAGGCAAAAGAAATGTAGGTAAAATTACGTTCCTAACAGCTCGC
The DNA here is from genome assembly GCF_024610735.1 of Ursus americanus. Taxonomy (NCBI): domain Eukaryota; kingdom Metazoa; phylum Chordata; class Mammalia; order Carnivora; family Ursidae; genus Ursus; species Ursus americanus. Next base: position 26,254,119 of record NC_142134.1, on the reverse strand, counting down.
AGCCCACAGACAAGTACTAGGGACAGGCCAGTGGGGCATTCCTCAGAGAACTCACTGGCTGCCTTAAAGTTAATGCTTTGCTGGAGGCAAAAAGCAACCTTCGTTTGACAATAGGCAGACCTCCAGGATCCTGGTAGTCCTCTCTAACATACAAAAAGCCTTTTGGAAACTTCCTTTATCTCTAGCCTCCCCGGCCACCAACCAACTTAAAAGTGGCTCCTCCCAACCCCAGTTCGGTCAGGTCTTCCTGTCCAGGGCTCCTGGCCCTGTGCTTTAATAAAAATACCTTTTGCATGGAAAACGTCTCAAGAATTCTTTCTTGACCACTGCCCACTGGCCCACATCACATCATACATCTATGAGTTAATCGCATCACCACACCAGGAAAACACAGACGATTTTTGCCCACCTTCTTGTATGACACGTTCTGGAGAGGGGCATTCCCTTCTGTTTGATTTATATTTTTCTCTTCCAGGGATACAGCTAGGTAGCTAGCTAGCTGGATGACAGAGGGATAAATAGATGTACTGAGAGATCAATCGCAGGAGGAGAAATATACGTTTATATTTAATATACTTATTATTAAATATATTAATGGTAATATAATTATCATCTATAAACATAAGTATATATTTATATTTAAATACACAAAATAAATATTTCTATATCTAATCTCTATCTCTCTATAGAGAATAGATAGAAATAGACATGTATTTATAGAGAGAAATAGACATAGACCTATAAATACAGATATAGAGAGGATCTGCTTCTAAATTCTACTCAACAACCTCTTCACACACACACACGCACACACACACAGCCCTCTGGTATGTGGCCATGACAGGAAATAACACCTCTCGAGATGCCATCTCTTTTCCAGCTTACAGGTGTCAGCCAGCGCTGCAGTCCGGAGCACTTCATTTGTAAAGCGGCATTCAGTAGATCATCAAATACGTGACGAATGTGAACGGAGAACGACCTGACACTCCTTCCCAGTTCAAATAACACAGTGTTCTGTGGCCACCTGGGTGGCTCAGTCTGGTAAGCATCTGCTTTTGACTCAGGTCATGATCCCAGGGTCCTAAGATCCAGCCCGACATCGGGCTCCCGGCTCAGCAAAGAGTCTACTTCCTCCTCTGCCTCTGCCCTGGCTATGTGCTTGCTCGCTCTCTCTCCCTCTCTCTCTCAAATAAATAAATAAAATCTTAAAAAAACAAATAACTAAGTATCCTGAAAGCCAAATCGAAGTTCCAGAATGGAAAAATACAAAAGAGAGAGAGGCAGATAAGAATTCACTTTTCGTGGTATTTATTAGTGATGGTCCATAATCGCCGCACCTTTAAATATGAAGAGTTAATGAACAGTATGGAAACCAATCTCCTCAACTTACAGATAAGGAAACTGAGAAGATGAGAAATAAGTAACGCGCCCTGCGCAAGGTCCCACAGGGGTCAGGGGCAAAGCCAAGACTCAATTCTAGTCCAGAGTTCTTCAAACAGCCACAAAAACACTACCTCACAGCTTCAGGCGCATCCAGAATTAGGGTCACTTTCACTCAGGGGAACAGTCAACCAGGTGGTCTTTCTTCTGCCAGCTAGTTCCATTTCATGAAGCATCCTAACGCGGATATGAACTGTCTCCATCGGTGTCATGCCAATGCTGCCTGATTAATTAATTAAACAAGGGTTTTCCCCAGAAACACCTCTGCCTTGAGACCTTGCCCGCTCTTTCACTTTCCAAGTCTTAATCCTTCTATTTCTAGTTGCTTGTATCATCGTAGAAGCCGACCTGACTCAGATTAAGTTTGGCCAAGCCAAGAGCTAAGTGCCAGTTTTAATATTTTTAAAACTCAATTTAAAAATAGTTAAACAGAGAACTTCAAATGGGCAACACAGATATTTTACATCACATACTTTTATAACTAAAAAAGCTATAATCCTAAAACCCAGATGCAGTGTACCTTGATATAAAAATATAAGAACAGAAAGAGTAATCCAAAATTGTCTATTTCACAAAAACCTACCAAACCGATTACGTTCAATTATGTCTATCTTGATGGAGCAATCTCCAGGAAGACCATTTTCAGACCTAGCTCCACCACCAAGAAGCATGTGAACTTGGACAATCCAATCCTCCAGGGCTCGCAGTTTCTTTCCTGTGCCCTAGGAGAAGAGAAGACCAGAGCTGACGATCCCTCAGTTCCCTCCCAGACCTAAAATGCTGTTGTGAGGTCCTAAACACTCTATACTGAGCAGGAAAAAAAGTGGGACCTTATATGAACTCAAATGCTAAAATGTAAAACTAACTCTGAGCATAGATCTTGACTATTCTAGGGTTCTTTCCTATGGCAAAGTAGTTATTGTGTTGGAAGATCCTCAAATCTGTACCCCTTTTATCACAAACAGTGGGTATGTATGACCAAATAGTATGACAAGTCACTAGGGGGAAAAAAATGTGTGTATCAGAACAGCTATCTGCCCTCGGGTTCACTGCTTTTCAAAGCAAAGTCCTCAAAGAACTCCATTATTATTTCCTGGGGGTACTTGTTACACAGAATCTTAACCTGCCCCTTCCTTTACCTAAAAAATCAAACTGTTGGCTGGCATTTTTAACAAGCTCTCCAGGTTATTCTTTTGCACACTAACATTTGAGAACCCCTGGCTAAGCTAGGCTCCAAGGAGAATTAATTTACCTTCAAATAGCAAAATTTGAGATCGTATATTCTTTCTTATTTTCAGACCACAATGAATAAAAAAATGCGAAAGAATGGGGAGCCTGGGTGGCTCAGTCATTAAACTCTGCCTTTGGCTCAGGGCCTGATCCCAGGGTCCCGGAATGGAGCCCCACATCGGGCTTTCTGCTCAGCAGAAAGCCTGGTTCTCCCTCTCCCACTCCCTCTGCTTGTGTTCCCTCTCTTCCTATCTCTCTCTCTGTCAAATAAATAAAATCAGAAAGAAAGAAAGAAAGAAAGAAAGAAAGAAAGAAAGAAAGAGGAAAGAGAAGAGAGAGGAAAAGAGAGGGCGGGAGACAAAGATAGGGATGGGGACAGAAACACAATGTGCTGAACTAAAAATGAGATTTACATAGAGCTTGTCTTTCAAAAACTTATGAACAGACAAAAGACCCCGCAATGATGGAAGTATGTTAAAGGGACACAGGTGTCAACTGAAAGAGATCCCATGGCCAGAGTGGAGACAACATAAGCAATAAAATAATTAGTGCTGGATTATAACCCAAAGCATAAAATAAACATCCATGAATCCATACTAATATAAATAAATAGTGAGAGAAAGAAGAAAGAAAGAAAGAAAGAAAGAAAGAAAGAAAGAAAGAAAGAGAAAGAAAGAAAGAAAGAAAGAAAGAAAGAAAGAAAGAAAGAAAGAAAGAAAGAAAGAAAGAAAGGGAGGAAGGAAGAAAGGACAAGTGTCCCATGCAGAAGAATGTCAAACAATTTGTGCAGACATTCCACCCTCAAGGTGATGGAGCGTAACTTCCCACTCTTTATGTGTGGAATGTATATAGTAACTTCCTTCTACAAAATACATTATGAAAAATGTGAAAAAAAAGAGTCGCTTTACCATGGAGAAAGGTAACAAACACTGCCTGGGCCAGACGCTCAAGGTCAACATCAAGACTGATAAATCATGTTGATAGTATGTATCCTCGACATGATATAATAAAAATGGCAGTATACCTCTGTGGTTTTCCTCCTAATAACCCACAATAGTCTAATCATGATAAAGAACAACAGACATATCAAAAGGGATTTTACAAAACACCTTTACTCCTCAAAGTATTCCAGGTCATCAACAACAAGGAAAGGCTGAAAAACTGTCCCGACCAAGAGGAGCCTAAGAAAACATGAAGACAAAATACAGTGTGGCATCCTGGATGGGAACTTGGCAAAAACTAAGGAAATCTGAATAAAGTATGGTCTTTGGTTAATAAGAACATTTTAATATTGGTTCATTAATTATAACAATTGTACCATGCTAATATAAGACGTTAATAATAGGAGAAACTGAGTGTGAATGCAGGAGAATTCTCTGTACTATCTTCACAATTTCCCTGTAAATCTCTATTTTGTTCTAAGAAATAGTTTATTTAAAAAGGTGATTTAATGAATCAGACTCTAAGTGTGAAGACATTTTGAGACTAGTTTAATTAATTAATTTTGCCTTATTCTTAAAGAGCTCCTTCAGTAGGAACAAAGGAAGAATTTTATATCAGAAGGCAAGAAAAAAGCTTATGAACAGCTATAATGCGTCCTCAACCTGAAAAGCAGGAAAGGATAATAAATTGCAAAAATCAGATAAAAGTACTTCCTTTAGATTAGACACCGTATTGCAAGTGCATTTAAAATTAGCAATGCATAACGTTTATTTCCTTGACATTTATCTTCCAAAGAGTTCACAGTGTTTGAGTGTCAATTAAAAAATGATTCATGTGAAATTTTTATTAAACCAAATTTACTGTGAAATTACTGCCCAGATAATACTTTATTTCGATTTTATTGAGTTCCTTCCTAATCACTGAGCCTTTTCGTTAGAGCTCTCAAGTATAGCGAATGCCTTAGAAAGCCAATTTTTAAGTTGCGATGACAATCCCCCTGATGGAATCACATGTCATTTTCCTTCGCTCAGGTATGGTACACCAGTAGGCGCCTGGTGAAAGACTGAATGAATGCATGAAACTGCTTTTCATCATTTCATTCGGCAATTTCATTCTTCTCTTTGTCCATTTCATGCACCGATGTTTATTAACATCGACCCAACAAGTTTAGGGATGCATTAATTTATTCAATATTTGGTGCGTACCTACCGTGTGCAAGGTGCTGGGGATACCATGCTAGCCGACGTAGATGCAGTCCCTGTCCCTGCCGGTAGGAGAGACAGTTACAACCGAATAGAGACATAAAGACAACTGAACAAGATTCTGGTCGCTACTACAAAGGTAAATACATAGCTTACTACAAGTGCATATAAAAGAAAGCTTAGCCTACGTGGGGGCTCAGGGAAGACTACCAGAAGAAGCAACATGTATATAAAGATTTAGAGAAAGGAGAAGGTAGGTGGTGGAAGGAGAATATTATGAGAAAAAGGAATGTTTCTGGCCATGAATGGTGGGGCTTTGGGCAAGACCCTTGAACTTAGGCTCTGTATCTATTTCTGTCTCTGCACGGCGGGGACAGTAATAGGGCCTGTGTCATAGACTTCTAGTGAGCAACAAGTTAGACTTTATCTGTCAAGTGCTTAACACAGTATCTAGGACATTAGCTAGTACTTACTAAGTATTTTCTGGTGGCCATAACAGCCTGGAGCCACACTTTCTGAGTTTGAATCCTGGCTTGGCCACTCAACTAGCTTCCAGACCTTGGACAAGACGTTCGCCTCCTGTCCTTCAGTTCCCCTAGCAGGATAATAGTAAGTCCCTGCCCGTAGGGTTGTTGGAGGATCCCTTGAGTTCTTATGTGAAGCATAACACAATTCTTGGTACATAATACGTGTTACATGAATGTTAGCTTCTATTAGGAATAAAGAAACCTTGCAACAGTCCAATGAGGCATTCAGAATTATTCTATGGCTTTTAGGGAAATTGAGACTCAAGAAAGGTACGTACCCGTCCAGGTGTACTCAGCTAACCACTTCCACAAACGGAAACTCAAGCACACAACTTCCGGTTCTAACCTCACTTCATGAGGCCTCCCCAAGCCCGAGTGAAAATTGCCTTCGTGGCATCTCAAGGAAGAACCCTTGACATAATAATCTGGCCACTGGTAATAATGTCCCTTGGTTCTTCCCAAATCCGTAAAGACGCATTTCCTGATGAATGTCTGAGCTGTGAAGAAATTGGTGGGGATTCTTGTCCCTCTGAGCGACTTGGGTCAGAATATTTTAACTATGGCACTGAGGAAATTATGCTTATTAACAAGGAACTACGTCTCCCATTTGAATCCAAGCAGTTAGACGTGCGGAGGGAAAACGCTTTGACTCACTCTTCAGCTCTTAAAGACAAACGCGAGCTGTTCTACTTACAGAATTCGTTGTCAAGAGAGCCTTGTGGAATAAGAGTCTCCAGGGTCAAATGCGGCTGGGAGATACCACTGCACAGCTGGGAAGCACACTCTCCAGGTCTGTCGGATTCCAAATCCCCGGGCCTGGCCACCACGCCACTCCCACGGGCACGTGCTGCCACCAGGGGTCATTTGCAATTGCTGTTTTGGGAGGCCTGGAAAAGGGGCAAAGAGGTATAGGAGAAGCTGGTGAAAGGCACTAAAAATGCTCAGAAACTTGGAGGTAGTCCGTCTCTAACAGGGAGCTGTGTGGCTTACGTTTTCATAGACCGAACAATTTCAGATCTGGAGGGGAAAAGTCACTAAGGCCAAACAAATCCTTAATATTCAGCCTCATCTTTCTATTCTCTTTTGGCTCAGTTTCCATGGCAACTCATATTTACTGGACAATTCTGTGTGTATTCGCTGAAGGCAGGTGATTGCTTTTGCTCAGCCCAGGGGCGGGGGAAAAGCAATCTGGAGAGAGGTCATTTAGAAGAAGGTATCTTGTTTTATTTTGCGGGCACTCTCAGGCTAAATTCTTTGAAAATGACCAAATTAATATCTTAAAACTTTGTGGTAGGCATCATCTGAAAGATGAATTAAACCAAAATTATATCTGTTTTAAGAAGAAGAGGAGGAGGAAGAGGAGGACAGAGAGCTGAGAGGGGTGGGGGAAGGGAAGGAGGAAGGGAATAAACACAAGTGTGGTGTGTGGATTTCCTCTAATAACACCAGCTCGATTCTTTTTTTTTTTTTTTAAGATTTTATTTATTTATTTGAGAGAAAGAGAGAGAGAAAGCAGGAGCAGGGGGAGAGGCAGGGGGAGAGGCAAGCTCCTGCTGAGCAGAAAGCCCCATGCGAGACTGGACTCCAGAGTCCTGGGATCAGGACTGAACTGAAGGCAGAGGCAGAAGAGAGAGGCTGGATGACTGCACAGGGAAGCCACATACCACCACCACCACCACCACCACCACCACCACCACCACCACCACCATCACCACCACCACCGCCATCACCACCACCATCACCACCACCACCACCATCACCACCACCACCATCGCCGCCGCAGCCGGAAGTCAGTGCCACGGATTTAGAAAGGCAGCCCTCCCACTTCCGGTGCTTCCAAATCTCTGCTTCTCGGCCTGAGGGCTTTCTCCATCCTGAGGGAGGATTTCCCTACCCTTGAGCAGGACAGCCCTGAAGTACAGGGGATGCAATGCCATTTCCAGAGGTAACCCTCCGTCAGTGAAAGGCCGCCGGCTGTGGATGGAAACTCCATCTTGACCCAAACCCTGGTGGAACACTCCTGAGGGGCATTCTGTGTCGTTCCTCAGATGGACCCAAGTAGGATGAAGCTCAGCTGTCCACAGCAGTAATTCCCTCCCTGACATGCCCCTCCTGGAGCTTCTCTCGCTTCCTGCCTCATTTGCCCCATTTCTTCACTTGCATATCCTGAAGCTAGTTCCCAAATACACAGGTGCTCCCAAGCACTCATGTCAAGGCCTGCTTTTAGGTGAGCTGGACCTAAGGTACTCGGGTAGCCCCTTCTTGGCATCAATGTATCTGGGAAGTAATATTAATAATTAAATTATTAGTAGTATTCATAATTAAAGCAAAAGGAAATAGGTATTTCTGAGGGTTGCCACAGCCCCAATGCCTCTGTCTGGTTCCATCAGAGAAATAGAATCTCCCCAGGTTTCCACACAGAAGAATTTTAGTGTAGGGAATTAGAAACCTATACAGCCATCGGAAGAGCTGGGGGATCAAAGGTCAGGAAAGCTATGGCTAGCAGTTCCAGGAAGGCACCTGAAGTACTCTGCAAACCTTACGTCTGTCATCTGACCAGACATTGGCTATAACCACCAGTGAAAGACAGATTCTCTTTTCTTTCACCTTGCAAATTTTGTGGGGGTTGGAAGAGTGTCACCTAGAACTGTAAGAGGAAAGGGATTCCGGAAAACAGGATCCCAGGTCTCTGCCCTGCAATGGGGAGAGGAGTGTAGAAAAGGAGGTGAGAATGCTGAGATTACAGCAGATAACCCAGCACACAGAGGTAGAATGCCCTGGAAGCCTGACCTCGGGCAGTGCTGGGTAAACATTGACCAATTCTTGCTACTCATTGTCTTCTTTCTCAGACTCCATGAGGACCACCACGTGTCCTATCGTTTGATATAACAGAATCATGCAGAGAGGTTCAAGGTCAACCAGTTAAATCAGAGACTTCGTAACAATAAGCCTGTACTAAACTTACAGAGCCAGTCGCCTTGACTTGTCAGATGCCCCAAACTAGGCTTTCAGCCAAGTATGTATAAAACATCTTAGCCTTTACAAAAACCTCTTCTGATTCACAATTATATTCACCACCTTACCCCACGACGGCATCCATGACCACTGATGCCTGAGTCCCGCTCTTCTTCCCAGGTGCTTTATTTGAGTTCAACAACCGGGCTGGGTACACAGTTGTGCGTAGACTTTCAGTCATCTACTAAGAGCTGACTCTTACAAACGTTACTCTGAATGGGCCCCCTGCACGTGGGTTGAAAAGGCAACTTCCTATATTATGGAAAGACGCAATCCTTGCTATGACTGTTTGAAACCTGACGTTTTCTCGGCTTCATCCCTGTGCCGATGCTACCACGGGTCAGCCCCTCCTGCTTATTCCCTTCCTCTTTCCCCTTGGATTTCTTTACAATGCACTTTCTTTGTTCTCCCCCCATCTCCAGTCACCTGCCTCAGAACTCAGCCTCCGAGGCTAGCAGAACACACAGCAAGGGGGCAGGAGGGTGCCCCCAAGACAACACGGGCCACCTGCTGGAACAATCCAAGGACCTACATGAGGCCAAAGTCCCCTTCCTCATCCCCTGCACACCACCTTAGTGGGAGAAACAGGAGGAGATGGAGGGCCTCTGAGAGCCTGAGCTTTGTATTCCAAGGGGTCCAGGAAATTTCTGGATGGAGTTCTTTACATTACTCAGCTGGGCTAAATTTAAACCAGATTGGACATTTAATTAGTTTGTTTTCTCACTTACTAGCATATAAGCATTCAGGAGAGAAAAACTAATTAGTAATGAACCAAATTAATTTATTGGATTTTTTTCCCTGCACAACCAATTTGGAGCGTGAGTGGCATTTTTCTACTAAAACACTCAAATTTGCATTTCTTTTCAAGGATTTCACAGCACCTCTGAGAGCTAAGACTGCCACTCCATATTCATGGCTTCAGAAATACCAATCACTTGTGATTTTACATCTTGGCAAAATCTCTAAGCTCAACCCTTGTGTATAATTTATATATTGCCCCCACTAGCAAGACACCTTAGCTGAGATGTCCCATAAGCAATCTGAAACTCAGTGAACACACGGTGGACGCTTTCTTCTCTCCCTAACTTCAGCGCCAGTCTCCGTTTGCCCTTGCTGTCATGAACGAGGCATTTCTACATCCCAGTCTCCCTTGCTCACAGAATCAATGGCAGCTCTGTCTCCTCCCTCTCTCATCTGTCCCCAACTGCTTCTAAGGCCAAATCTAACGCCAGGTGGATCTAGGTTTCACCCCTTATCTCTCCATTTCCTTGTTTACATTATTACTGCAGCTCGAGCTACTGTAAATCAGCATGTGAGCTTCTCCTCAGGACCCCAGCATCTGTGCTCCTCGGTCCGTCTCCAGCGCTCTTGGACGATGCTTCTTGGAGCTGTTATTTCATGATGTCTCTCTCCTGCTTGAGGCTCATCTTTTTCTTGACCTAGACTTGCCTTGAACTTCAGGTCTACATTCCCCGCTGTTTGCTGGCTCTTCTACGAAGATGTTCCCTGAGTCTTCAATCTATTTTTTTTAAACCGAAGTTGCCATCTTAACTGCTTCCGCCCAAGCCTCCACCCCTGCCTGCTCCCCTCCTCAATCCAGATTTCAACTAATCACACCAAGAGCTGCCTGACCGTCTGTGTGGAGCTCTCAGTCCTCTCTGCCTCTTCCTTCTCTCGCATCCCCAAATTCAACAGACCACGAGATCATGTTGATTCTCTTACCAAATGCCCTGAGTGTATCACAGCCTTAATATTTATACCTCTCCATTCCAGCTCCTGTCATTTCTCTTGTCCTTCAGCTCTCAACTTTCCAATATACTATTCACAATGCCTGCAGAATCATCTCCCTAAATGATATATCTTACCGTGTCACTTGCCCAAAACATTTTGTCCTTCCCATCCAGTGAAGCCCAAGAATTCTTAGCACGACACGGCAGGTGCAGTATTATCTTGTCCTGTCCCTACCCAACAACCTCCTCTTCAAGTGTATTCCCCTCAATGCCCCATGCTCCGTTCTTCCACACTAGGGTTGTCAGACTTAGCAAATAAATACAGAATGCCCACCTAGAGAGCATGTTTGGAAATATTTATGTGAAAATGTTATTTTTTGCTTATCTGAAATTCAAATTTGACTGGGTGTCTTTCACTTATCTCACAACATTGTCCCATACAGCTTTCTCCATATGTGCCCCCATTCACAAACCTGTGTGATCTTGTCCATATGGTTGCTCTCTTCAAGTGGAACTCTTTGTTCTGTTCTCTCACGTATTGATCTCCCGTCCATCCCATTGATCTCTTACCCATAGAAACATCCAACTCCTCTCCATCTTGGGGCATAGACCTCACCTGCAGTGAGGTAAGCTCAAGACCTCCCTCTCCCCTTTCCTAAGGTGCTCTCTATTTATTTTTTTTTTAAGATTTATGTATGTATGTATTTAGTTATTTGAGACAAAGAGGGTGTGTGTGCGCACGTGCACACAGGGGAGAGGGGGAAGGGCAGAGGGAGAAGGAGAGAGAATCTTAAGCAGACTCCTTGCTGAGCACAGAGCCTGACTTGGGGCTCGATATCACCACCCTGAGATCACCATAAGGTGCTCTTTATTAAGAGAGAAAGCTTGTGACGTAACTCAAGGGCAACAGGTGGTAAGCAGAAATGCTTGTCTAGCATAATAATGACAAGTTGTTCATTTTCAAAAATAACATAAAAATTTCATAATAAAAGGGACTCATTTCTTTGGGAGGGGGATGGAGAGAATAAATTCTTCTCTTGACGAGGTTTGCTTATTTAGATACTTAATAGGGAAATAGCAGAAATCCTCTCTTTTTCTCCACCTTGCCTGAGGAGAGGGTAGGAAAGAAGCCAGGAGACCCTGAGACAAAACCCATCCTTTCTTGTGAAAAGACACAGGCATTCTATGGCTAAGGCTGCTGAACTTGTGAGATCCCAGAAGGACCTGAGGAGACTGAAATCTGATCAAGGAGGAGCGGGATCCAGGGACTGGGAGGGGAGAGCAGACCTGAAGGAGAATGCTGTGAGGGGAAGTAGAGAGGAAGATCTTAGGGACTGGAAGACCCTCTGAAGTCCTGGCATGGCCCTTATATGAGGCCAACTTCCTGCCTACCTGTTCTTAGCTTGAACAGTCTGGGGACAATTGCCAAAGTCTCTTCAGCGACGGAATGGGTCCACAATATAGTACACATTCGCTTTCAGGAAAAGTAGGCGAGTGTCCCCCATCTCCTGGTCATGGGCTGGCCAGCCACCTCTTCCAGGTGGGCTGCTGAGCTTACTTGGAGCATTCCCACACAGACAGTGACCCAGCCAGAAAAGGGTTAGTTTGGTCTCAGCTTGAACCTCCCTATAGGAATGTCTTCTCACCTACACTTGCCTACCACATCCCACTCATTTTTCCAGGCCGAGATAAAGGCCACCTTTTCTGAGTCTTCCCTAACCACTACAATCCCTAGTACAAACTAGCAAGGCATTCTTTGTACATGTAAAACTCATCCTCTCTACTAGAGAACAAAATTCATGAGAACATGGACTAAGTCTAGTCCATTCATCCTTTTATCCTGCGCACTTGGCACTATGCTATGCATATAGTGTATGTTGACTATTCATTGGATGAATGAATGAATTTATTCTGATTTTTCTTATAGTTATTTGTGTGTATGTTTTTTCTCCTCCTTGAAAAATACGCTGTCTCCTGTTCTTCTCTCCACTCTCCCTGCACTTAGGACACTTTAGTCTGTGGAGCCATTGTCAGCTTTTGATAGTATTTAAACAATTGAATTAGGATCTGAAGGTAGTTTACAAAAATGATGGGTTTGATTTTAAACATATAACTGATGTTACAGGAGGTGATAATCTTACCATGAAAAAAATACAAGATGCTGCTGTGCAGGTGTAATGTTCCATGTATTGGAAAAACTTATAACACTGATATCTGATATCTCCTCTGTGGTTTCTACAAAATGCTATTTCTTCGTTCTCATGAAGGTAGACATCTGCCTAGTCCATGACTGAATGGTCCCAAATTTTGGATTGGTGGGGTTTAAATTAATGAAGTTCCATTGAATTCAAGAGACTTAGGCAATGTGGAATTAATTTTAGTTATCAAAAAAAATCTTAAAATTACATCTGTTTGTACAAATTTTACTAATTATAAAAGCTTTAGGAATAGCCAAATACTTCCCAGGCTGTTTACCTCTTCATATCTTTTGTGGTTGGAAAAATTATTTTGGCCCCATGAAATTAAACGGCCCCACTAAGAGCACGGTATGCCTATGTTAAGTTGATGTGTGTGCCATATTGCTTAATCAATATATGTTTTACTCAAAGTCCTTTTCTCCTATTTTCAGATATTTTAACTTAAGAAAGAATAACTAAGCCTGGTAAAGTTGGCTGAAAGGTTGAATTTTAAAGACAAACAAAAAAAACCTGAATCATCTGGTTGCTACAGAGTCTTCTCATTTGTCTTCCTGTTCAGTTGCTTACTTTTTAAAATGTTTCAAAGATTTGTCAACCACAGTCTTAGTAATCACTTAGTTAGCCATTGGCAGAGTCCAGAACAATACATTTCTGTCTCTTTCCATTTGAAAGGTAGATAATTGCAGCATACTTTTCTTTCAAGATCTGAGATACTGAAGTTAAGAAACAGATGACAAGGATTTACCAGTAGTATGATCTGTCAGGGTACTTCAACTTCCCGAGCCTCAGGGTTGTCGTCAAGGAAATGGGTATAATAAATTTTCCTGTGCAAGCACATGGTGAACAGCAGTCCTGACAGGTTATTCCCAGTCCCCGACCCAAGCTATTTTTAACACTTCCAGTGATGGCCAGTGTGCAAGCAGTGAAGTCCAACTCCATCTCCAAAAATAACGAACTTATCTCAGCACCATTTAAAAATTTTTAGGCCTTGAAGTATTTTCGCCAGCATTGTAATAATTCTTCTTTAATTTTTCTCATTGGGTACTTTCAAGGAGGGAGAAAGGAAAAAATCTAGGGAGAGAAATGAGGCAGTTTCATAGGGCCAGTCCCTGAGTTGGAATTCTTCACCTCACCATGGCTCATGGCTCCTTCAGACAAGAGCAAAAAGACACGCCTTTCCAGAGGGATCATGAATCCTGAAAAATAGAGAAGCCTTCACTGCATCAGGGCAGTGACTTAACTTCAGCAAAGACTTCCTTGTTTGCCATAACAGTATTTTGAGAACATCATCGCATTGTCACTATTATTATTGATCATACTAATAACGACTAACATTAAGTGAGCCCTGACCTGGAGGGTGTTTAAAATATTCCAGGTGCGGAGCTAAGCATTTTGTTTGCATTATCTCATCGAATCCTCTCAGCGCACCCTATTTATTGTTTATTTTCACCATGTTGATGAGGACATTAGGACGGTGAAGCAAACTGCCCAGGGCCTCACCGTAAGTGAGATACCTAGGAGTGAAGCCTAGGGCTGTCTGAACGAAGATCCCTTGATGGTAAACTTTGCATTTGAACAGTTTCCCCATCCCTATGCCATTGAGAGAATGATCAGGAGCACTGGTTGGTTAAGAGTCCAGATATTTCGAAGCTCAGAGTTAGGAAGCAGAGGGGTGGAGGTCCAGTACCCGAGACTAGATTATCTTTAAGGGTGAAACAAACAAAAACCAACCAACCAACCAACCAACCAACACTGTGTACATGATGTTTTTTTAAAGAATTGCTAGTTCTGGTTCATTGAGTAAACAAATGTTTTTAGGTGTTAAAAAAGAATATGCTAGGGGCACCTGGGTGGTGCAGTCATTAAGCATCTGCCTTTGACTCAGGGCGTGATCCCGGCGTTCTGGGATCGAGCCCCGCATCAGCTCCTCCGCTGGAAGCCTGCTTCTTCCTCTCCCACTCCCCCTGCTTGTGTTCCCTCTCTCGCTGGCTGTCTGTCTCTGTCAAATAAATAAATAAAATCTTTAAAAAATAATAAAAATAATAAAAAAATAAAAAAGAATATGCTAGAAACAAGTTTATCAAAATTAGTTTACACATTGCAGTATTTCAAAAATCGTTTTACAGGGTAAGTCAGATATAGGTCTTCTCACTTATCACTAAAACCGAGCATATGAAAAATCTTTAGCCAGCTTGGATCATAGAGTTTCGGAATATTTTATTATTCTACACACATCTTACAAAAATGATTACACTTGCAGCAGCAAGCAATATTAAGGAGCTCTGTGTTTGTGAAGAATTTTGTTTGTTTGACTTCTTTTAAATAGACCAAAGGAGAAGAAAAAAGAAAACTGCTCTCGAGGTGCCTCTGGTGCACATTTACTTTTGTGTAACTTAAACTTGAGTAAGCAAAGTAAAACACGGAGGAAAGTCTTAAAAACATGTTCGGTTACCATTGTTTTTATAATACAAGTACTGACTGAAATTGTTGGCTAAACATACCTGGAGATCCACATGTTGAAATTTTCAAAAGCAGAAACATTCCTCCTAAATTAGCTCCCCAAAATAATCGCCGATACAGTTTTTGAGGTTATACAGTTTATTTAGTTTCCTAATACAGAATTTCAGATGACTTCAAACACCAATAGCTGAAAGGTCCTGGGGAAGAATTAGTTTACAGAAGCGCCAACTAGATGTTATTATAAGATACACATTCCCAGGACTCGGTAACATTAGCAAACAGGCAAGAATAAAGTATTTGCACGTTATGTTCTGGCATTAACGCTCAGCCGCCAAAGATGATCACATGGGAACAGGTTCCTTTTCAGAAAAATTCTCTGAAGCACAGACGATTCTTTGAAGAAGAACAGATGCCCAGATGTAGCGCCCTATTCATTAACCACGACAAAAAAAAAAAAAAAAAAAAGCATAAACCAAGATTTTTACACCAAAGAAACCTGGTTATACTTTTTTTTTGCTCTTCGTAGTCACTATTAAAATAGGTAAATTATCTGGAGACCAAGGGAAATCTGCTAATCCTTCCATGGAATGAGTTCTTCTGTGAGCGCTCACCTTGTGTTCCATGCTTCAAGTCAGCGGCCTAGATTGAAAGTCTAACGATAGTGTCCTTTGGATAACATAACTTCTTGGGTAAGCCTTGTTTTAAATTCCATGCTGTGAAAGATTATACCCAGGAATATAAGCTCCATGAGGTCACAGATTTTTTTTTTAACCATTTTCTTCACTCATGTAACCTAAGCACCTAAGATACTTGGCACTTAGTAGGTACTTACTAAGTATGTTTGAATAAATGAATGATAGCAATGCCCCAACATGTTTAGGCTCTCATAACACAATATATGCAGAACATGCTAAGATGAACATACTGAAATGCCTCTCGTTGAGGCAGCAGCTTGGTCTTAAAGCCATGGCGCTGAAATACGTCCTGGGCTTCCTTCACAAAATTTTGCACTAACCAGAGCCTTGTCCAAATAACAAGTTATATGTGACCCAGGGCATTTTACCCCATTCTCTGCATAACTTGCCTACTCCATGGGCAATGATATGAAGTGGAAATGTGAAAGGCCCGCGAAATCCACTTCAGGAAGGAAATCAAAAGTTCCTCCCCGTTTCAGCCACTTAATAGAACATCATTGGGACCAGGTGAGCTCACCTGCCAGCTCACATGTCCGTGACTCTATCATATCATGCCCAGGGCATTCTGGAAGAAAGAAGAGAGGCTTGATTTGTTCTTTTCTCTTAGTCCCTGTTCCTTACTGCTAGAGCTTCCCAAGAAATTCTGTAGAATTTGACTCGGATCCAAGAAATACCTGACCTTTATTTCTCAGGGCCAGTCATCAGTTCAGATGTAACGTCCTTCAGGAGCCTTCCACAGTGCCTTCTAAGCTGGTTTAGTCATCTCTTCTGGGATCTCACATACCGTGAACCTCTCCCGGAGCACCAAATTGTATTGAAATGATCGGTGAGTAGCTGCTTCTCCCACTAAACTGTAAGTTTCCTAAGGAGCCAGGTCTTATTCCTGCCTAACATTTGTTGTAGTGGGTGGCACCGTGTCTAGAACAGTACGTATATGGCCAGTGCTTGCTGAATTCCATGCCCCCTGCAACCATCGTGTAGAATCACTCTATGGTGAAGACAGAATATTGTTGCTAGAAATGTTCCTCTCCTACGTGGAAGCCCCTATTTGAAAAACACAACTTGATATTCTGTGTCATAGAGGATGCCATTTCTGTTTTAAGAAACTTCTCCAGGGGTGCCTGGGTGGCTCAGTCGGTTCAGCATCTGCCTTCGGCTCAGGTCATGATTCCAGGGTCCTGGGATCAAACCCAGCACCGGGCTCCCTGCTCAGCGGGGAGCCTGCTTCTCCCTCTCCCTCTCCCACTCCCCCTCTCCCTGCTCATGCTCTCTCTTTCAAATAAATAAATAAAATCTAAAAGAAAGAAAGAAAAAGAAAGAAAAGAAAGGAAAAGAAAAGAAGAGAAAAGAAGAGAAAAGAAGAGAAAAGAAGAGAAAAGAA
Source organism: Ursus americanus (assembly GCF_024610735.1). Lineage (NCBI taxonomy): Eukaryota > Metazoa > Chordata > Mammalia > Carnivora > Ursidae > Ursus > Ursus americanus. The sequence goes on along the minus strand of NC_142134.1, from coordinate 26,237,299 downwards.
AAGAAAAGAAAAGAAAAGAAAAGAAAAGAAAAGAAAAAAACGAAACTTGTCCAAAATCTCATGATGCACCAGACTTGGTCAGGACCTCGATTCCAGTTTCCAGAAATCCAAATAGAACTAGCTTAAGCCCGATGAAGTATTTATTATACTGGTTCTATGTCTTGGAGAGCCCACAGACAGGAACAGAGTGAGGCTAAACTTTGAGAACTACACATAATGAGCGCTCAGATTTTCAGAAAACTTGAGCCTCATCTCTGTTCTCCTCTACCAGCTTCTTTTGCTTTGCTGGGCCTCGTGGAGCAAAACATGGCCGCAGTAACTTCAAAACACACATTTTTATGTCCCAAGAACCCAGGAAGACTAACTTCTGTTCAGGTTCACAGTCCCCCTAGAAATGACACTAATTACCTCAACTTCATGAAGTGCTCACCTTGGACCAAACAAATGCAGCTCTTGGTGGGGTTCAAAAATATGGCCAGGCTATTGTGCAATCTCATAGGTGTCCACCACACTTTCAAATTCATTAGTTTCTAAGAAAAACCTATGATCAAACTGGACTATTTCAAATATATGAATGGTAGTCTCTATAAAATATAAAAATTTTAAAGCAATAATCCGCAAATTTCTTTCTCTTAATAATTCATAGTACCGAAAAAATTTCCAAATAAAGATGCTTGCTTTGTTTTAAAAATAAATTTACTTTATTATATGATAATGTTGACAGTTTACATAAACAACGTCATTTAGAACATGCAAAACAATTATAAAATACATTTTTAAAAGATAAAGTTCTTCCTTGATATCAGTTTTAAGAGACACCATTTACATTTTTGGATCAAAACAAAATTCCCAAGCCTGACTTGGCTTGAGAGATTCCATTGGTCAACCAACATCAGCTCAGGGAAGAAGAAACACAGCATTTTGTTTTGTTTTTAAATGCTGTAACAAGTGTTTGTTTCAAGCACTTTGGTATTAAAGAAAAAGCAAGGGCATAAATGAGCCCAGAAGAAGACATTTGAAAATAAAGCATATGCAGCAGGAATCTGTTGGATATAATCCTGTTTCAAGGATGGCTATTAAGTCAGAAGGAAAAATAGATTTAGAAGATGATTAGCTGTTTGGCGCAGCTCTTAATATATTTAATGAGCTCTTTCTGTGAAGACAGCTTCATTCTCACTCAAAACACCATGTGTGATAGAAGGGGACATCCAGCTTCCTCTTTGGTCTGAATTCTCCACTTCACTTTGTGTGTGAAGTCTACACTGCAAAGTAAAATCTGCTAGGATTCTGGAATAAAAGCCACTTGGCTAACAACGCAACAGTCAAAGTGCAGCAATCTGGGGACATCTTCCATTCGTTTTCATAAATTACCCACCTAGTCAATGTAGAAAGTGTCATATTCTGTGGAATATTGGCTAAATGTAAGTTTAGCTTTTTCAGTTTTCAAAGAGTCTTTATGGAATATGTGATGGAGTCAAAGGAACACTTGGCAAGATGGTCCCAAGTAATCGAGGCTTATGGTCATGATTTCATTGCATCAACGTCCACTTGAGAGCAATCACAGGTGATGTTTTTCGGAAGAACAAAAATGAGGATATGGCCACAAACAGTGTGCCCCTGAGCTCTGCTGTCGTCTCACTGACCTTTGCCCTGGAATAGACAGCCTCTTCTTCCAGCGCTGTCATTTACCCCTTAATGAGCGTGAACACTTAGGGCGCCGTAAAGACTCTCGGGCATTTACTTTCCATCTTTATTCATTACCCTAGCTATGGGGCAAATCTGTTTGCTTCACTGATGTAAGAATTTATTCATGCCATGGAGAATTTATAAAGGAGTAAGGAAACATAACGGAAGTCAATGCTGCAGAAAGCATGATGGTAACAGTAACATATATATCCAGGACTCGCCAATCTGAGTTTCTGCAGGAAAATAGCCCCAGCATCTCAGAGTCATGGCAAAACACAGTTCAGTATAAAGTCTTGGGTTATATTAGTGAGTTGGGTTGCACCCACTCTGATCAACAAAAATGATAGTTAAGAACACAAACTGCAATTGGGGAAACCTAGGTTCCAACTCCAGCTCTACCAAGGGGTAACTCTGTAGAGTTAAACTTTAAACTCTTGGTCCATGGTAAGTGCTGGATAAATGGTAACTTCATTATTAATTCAGCTCCTAAAATCTAAACTCCTTTTCACTTTCCTTTTTTGTTTGACTAGTAATCCAGGTAACAAAACTTTAAGTGGAAATTGTTACAATTTCTTGAGTGCCTTTTCCCAATTACTGAACAATAATAAAATTACTTATTATTATAAAAATAGTAGAAAACACAGACTAACGTTACAAACAAAAAGTAAATACATCATTTAAAATTCATTTCTCCTGGCTATCTTCCTGAGACACATTCTGTCCATTTTCAAATGAGCAAGGCATTTTGCAGCTTGCCACGAGCCTGGAGGTAACTTCGTAGCCTGTAGGAATAAGGAAAAAGACAGCAACCTGGTTAAAAGAAATATACTATGCAAACTAAAAAAAACAAAAACAAAAACAAAAAACAAAAAAAAAAAACAAAATCTAGAGCCAGCATTTTTGTCTTCAGTTCATTAATGATTAGTTTTAATTTCTCGATAAGCAGGTACCATACCCCATGCGTCTGTTGGGTGTTTCTGGGAAACGAGATTCTTTCTACTGCTGGCGGAGCTAGGAGGGTCACTGCTCTCTCTTGCTGGAGGTGAACTACGAAGCATGTGGCTCACTGCTGCTGCTGTGACTTAGAGGAACTAGCCAAGGATGAAGCCAACTCTTTGATACGTGAGCAGAAAAAGAGAAATAATGTTTCCCGGTGTGGGAGCCTCTGGTTCACCCAGGTGTGTAGACTACCTTCCCTCTAGACTGCCAGCTCACGTGAGCCAATGTTTTAAATCAGTCTGATTGGGTTTGCCGCTCTCACAGCCAAACTACGCCAGCTAGCTGATGGTACTAGCCCTCCTCCTCCGCTTGCCCCCTTGGAGCCTTTCTCTGCTCCCTGCCTTCCCCACCCCCGCACTCCAGGGGGAAGAGGCTGAGACATCACAAGGGCTCTCCTGCCTCCCGGTTGCTGGTTGGATTTGGCTAATGGGAGACGCCTGTTGAAGATCTGAAGGCAGGAGGTGAGGAAGTTTGGGGCGTTTTTTCTGCCTTTCCTCCTCTTCCTTGTTTTGGTTCCAGCAGTGGCTACTTCCATCCACAGACAGGGCTCCCACAGCCTATAGGCCCTCTGGCGGCCAGCCTCTCAGTGCCGAAGTAACCTTCCCCAGCCCTTCCAGGCATGGGAGGGGAGCAGCCTCCTGCCAGGGTTAGACTGCAGGAGCCTCAAGGTTCCGGTGGATTCCCCAACCCCGCCCTCCCAGTCCCTTGTCAAAATCTCCTTGTTGGGTCCTGCTGGGATCCTAACTGAAAAAAACATTTAAAGAGCTTAGAACAGTGTTTGGCATAGCATAAATGCTCAGTAAATGTGGTTATTATTAAAACATGCTATTGTTATTTTTCTTCAATGTGAGATGTATAAACTAAAATAACTCTTCCTTGTGCCCAAAAACGAGGAAGAAAAGGTATATATAACCACCACAACCATGTAGAATTAGAAAGCAGGGTGATCTCAGCACACCAGAAAAAGGATATAAAAGTCCTCTCTTCACGTGCCTCTCAATGTGGTAACAAGCAAAAGAAAGACATGAGAAAGTCTTTTATTTAATAGCTTTGGAGTCTATGAAAAAAATTAATTTACTTTCAGATGTTTCTAAGCATAATCAAATTCCAGTCATTGATTTACTAGACAAAGTTAAGCCCCATTTCACCAGGTAACTGTCACCTGAAGAGTACCACATCTACCAAATTCATCACACTTACTATTAAGCAATACTAGTCTCTTGAATATCTTCATTTATTGGACTTATATCTTTACCCAGAGTTTCCATTTCTTCTTCCTTCTTCCTTCTTTTACGACGCTTCCGAAGAGGACTTGGAAAACAAAGTGTCAGACATTAGTATGGTCCGTTAGTTCATGTGAACACAAAATCAATCATCAAAAGGGCCTGTGGTCTTATTTCTAGATGGTTCAAAGTGTGTAGGTTCCTTTTTTCCTTAAATATTTTAGATTCTCTCTTAACCTATCTCTTTCTCCAGGCTCAAATGATAGCCACAATAGGCCAAACATGTGACTTAGAGGAGAGTTACCTAAATAGAAAGACTATGGCACCTGGTTGTTGATGAAGCTTGGTTAGCACAAGAAACGTTTGCACGACAAGTTATTTTACTAATAAGCATTGTTTAGTGTGTGAATAAGAAATAGTACAAATTGGAAACAGACATAAGAAAACCAAGAGAGTGAGAGTAGCCCGTGGATATGTTAATTAAGCTTACAGATACATTAAAAAAAGTGTCAGAGACTCTGGACTGCAGTCCAGTTTCTTAAAAGTATAATTCAAAATTGATGTGATCAAATAGGCCATTTCTCAGCTCTGCCCCAAAACTGGTATTATAAAAACTCCTTTTTGCCATGAGGCAGGTAAAAAAATTTAAATATCTTTCCATTTTATAGCTACAAGGAATCTTCCAGATTATCTGGTTTAATCGTCCTGTTTCAGGGGCACCTGGGTGGCTCAGTCGTTAAGCATCTGCCTTCCTTCGGCTCAGGTCATGATCCCAGCGTTCTACGATCAAGCCCCGCATGGGGCTCCCTGCTCAGCGGGAGGCCTGCTTCTCCCTCTCCCACTCCCCCCTGCTTGTGTTCCTTCTCTTGCTGTCTCTCTCTCAGTCAAATAAATAAAATCTTTAAAAAAAAGAAAAAAGAAAAAAAGAATCCTGTTTTACAGAAAATAAAATTCCAGTTTAAAGATGTTAAGAAGGGGCACCTAGGTGGCTCAGTCTCAGTCGGCTGAACGTCTGCCTTCAGCTCAGGTCATGATCCTAGAGTCCAGGGATGAGCCCTGAGGTGGGCTCCCTGCTCAGTGGGGAGCCTGCTTCTCCTTCAGCCCCTCCCCCTACTCTTGTGTTCTCTCTCCTCTCCAATAAATAAATAAATCTTAAAAAAAAAATAGGTGTTAAGAAGTTTGTCCAAGGTCTCAAAGATATTTAATGACAGAACTGGGATAAAAATAAAAGATTCTAGACTTCTGGTAGCTACTCTAAAGTTTTTTTGTGAAGAAAGGAGACATGAGACATCCTGTTTGGGTGTGTACCATAGCCCAAAAGTAAATGTAGCAGTTTAGGAGGCTAGACTAGCTTCTCAAGACAATACACCACTTTTTCTTTTTTTTTAAGATTTTATTTTTTCATTTGACAGAGAAAGAGAGAGCACAAGCAAGGGGAGCGGCAGGCAGAGGGAGAGGGAGAAGCAGGCTACCCACCAAGGGGCTCGATCCCAGGACCCCAAGATCATGACCTGAGCAGAAGGCAGACGCTTAACCAACTGAGCCACCCAGGCACCCCCAAAATATAGCACTTTAAAAAATGTCTTTTTACTGTATTCTGTTGGAGTCCTCATCTGACACAAATTTTGATAACTTTATAAAAGAAACGAACTTAAGAATTATCCCAAAACACTCTGTGTCAGAGAAAAAAAGAAAAATCAAGGTGTTTCTTGATTCTCAAAGTTGTGATACATAATGAAAAGTAAAAACAGGAAAAGAAGCCCCTGGACGGCTCAGTCAGTTAAGCGTCTGCCTTCAGCTCAGGTCATGATCTCAGGGTCCTGGGATCGAGCCCCACATCGGGCTCCCTGCTCAGCGGGGAGCCTGCTTCTCCCTCTCCCTCTGCCTGCTGCTTCCCCTGCTTGTGCTCTCTCTCTCTCCATCAAAAAAATTAAAAATCCTTAAAACAGGAAAAACAGTGTAATCCTCTTTTGTAAATAAAATCCATTATTTTATTGTGGCCTAGGGAAAAAAAATATTTCCGTGTGTTTGTTCCTACCTTCCTAAGTTACTGCATCATGGTACAATTTAAGATAAAAAAAAAAAAAAAGTCTTAGTGAGCCTACTAAAAAACCCACATAAAATATGACTGACTTTAAGATTCCATAATTGGCTCTTTTATTAAGATATAATGGACACAGGACACTGTATTAGTTTCCATATACAACATAATGGTTCGATATATGTATATACTGCAAAATGATCGCCAAAGGAAGGTTAGTTAACATTGGCCAGCATACGTAGTCGCAAAATTTTTTTTCTTGTGGTGAGAACTTTTAAGATCTTCTCCCTTAGCAACTTGCAAATATACCACAGAGTATTGTTAACTACAGTTGCCATGATGTACGTGACATCCCAGGGATTTATTTATCTGACAACGGAAAGTTTATCACCTTGACACTTTATTTATTTATTTATTTGACAGAGATAGAGACAGCCAGCAAGAGAAGGAACACAGGCAGGGGGAGTGGGAGAGGAAGAAGCAGGCTCCCCGTGGAAGAGCCTGATGTGGGGCTCGATCCCAGAACGCTGGGATCATGCCCTGAGTCGAAGGCAGACACTTAACGACTGCGCTACCCAGGCGCCCCAGTTTATCACCTTGACACTTTGATCACCTTCACACTTTTTGTCTACCTTCTTGTTTTAATCAAGAGATTTATACACATTTGATTTTTAATTATAATAATTACACTTAGCAAAATGACAAAAACTATGCATCGTGTGTTTTATTGCAAGTGGATACCTCAATAAAAGTGATGGCAAACCTCACAAAGTGATTTATTTAAATCATGGCAAAAAGGAAAGAAGAAAGAGGAAGGAAGGAAGGAAAGAAGAAAAGAAACAGCAAAATACAATTTCTCAGATTTACTTAAAATTAAATTTAAAAAATACTTACTGACAGCATGTGCAGACACCGACCACCAAAATGATAAAAATGACCATAACTGCTATCAAACAAATCACCAAAATCTGCCCTCTATCGCCTCTGAGGTAAAACAAGTCAACTCTCTCACATCTCGCCCCAGTGTAGCCTTCATCACAGCTGGAAAAATAAAACAACAGGGTAAATGGTGCAAGACTTTGAAGAATCTCTACCATTTCTTGTTTGAAGAAACTAACACTATTGTCATTAACGGGAATTAGTAAAGGGCGCATTTCCTTTAAAATATTTTTTTTTTCAGATTAAGCTGAACGCCACTGTGTTCACAAGTAATTTCACTTTCTTTGCTTTGCTGAAAACCTGTCATCACTTGAACATTAACAATATGGCCAATAAAAATAAGCAGAGATGATGGCAATTTACTAAAACTTAGTTTAAAATTTTAGATTCCAAGCTTGAAAGAGAGGGGATGGTAAAATTCCCTCTGCAGCCTTCCCAAGCACTTAGATAGGACCATGACAAGGAATTCAAAATCCCCAGGACTTCCCATTTCATTGTAGGGCACTCAACACGCCCGAGTTCTCTTGCTACAAATTATTTAAGAATTTCACTGTGTTATATGCTCTAACGTGGTGATGTGCGTGAAAGTTCATAGACCAATGCCGAACACATAGAAAGCTCCATAAATGTGATCCAACAGGATTCCCCTCTCTCTCTCTTAACTTCCACCCACTGGTTCTGACTCTGCCACTCAAAGTGGCCCCAGACGAGGGGATGCTCTTCTCTTCACCACCTCTCCAACCACATCCCCCCAAAACACAGGCAGTCTTGTCCTCTCCAGCTCCTTTATCTGATGCTCAGGGGTCCATTTTCAGAAGCGTACACCATGCCCTCCACTGTCCTGTAAATGGCCCCTTTCTCCGTGGCCCTCATAAAGTGCAGCGACCAGACAGCACCCAGTCTCCAAGGGGGACATTCACTTTCCTCAGTCTCTCAACTGTTTATCATCGCAGCCTCAGGATTTACCCCAACACAGCAGGTTCCCTTTGACCAAGCCAAGGGCCCGTCTGAGCAACAGCAAGCTAAAGGCTCAGGGATTTGGGGACAAGCCATAGTATTCTCTGAATCACGTTAGATGCCCCAAATGTACCCGAGAAGTTTGTCTGAGGACACTTCAAACCTGAAAACATATGTCGTGACATCAGTACCTCGGCATCAGCAAGTACTTGCCCTTTCGACCCCTCGGACTCATTCACTACAAAAGAGATACTGGTCTCTTTTTACATAAATCTCAAAATACATACGATTACATAACTCACATAAATCTCAAAAAGATGGAATTCTGCTTCTTGAAAAGATTTCTCTGTAAACGCGATTGTTTTGTTTTGTTCTGTTTTTCTTTTTTCAAGAAAGGATCTATTTGCCAGGCCATTCTATAGGTTACGTTTGACAGGAGCGAGGCAGTTAATTCCCACATCTTGCACGAGTAAGGAGATCCCTGAATGCCAACATTATAACCGATAGAATGCTTGAAACAACAACAACAAAAAACCCAGCTCGGTCACGACCATCAGTTGAAAGGCAATGCTCGATGCAAGCAAAAGCGAAGAGATATCTAATGGCATCTACTGCGAAAGGACCCCAAGGTTGTGTGAGGGAGAATTGCTTCCTGCAAGATAGCCAGGCATCTTCATCACAAGGTCAAAATCACAGGAAGAGACCTTAGAAATATCTTGAAATATCAAAGGTCTCTTGCACATAGGACAGGAACTGGACGGGAAAATCACTTTTAATTGCATGTGTGGGAGGGAGATTTTTTAAAGAGTTTTTTAAGGTCATAATGAATAGTCTTTTCCAATTAGCTTATTTCTCTAACAAAGTTACTGAATATGGCATTTTTAAACAATAACTTTGCCCTTAAAATACACAGCAATTACTTGCTGCCCTTTTAGAACGGTAAGTCCTGGGTTCGGTGGCTTAATCATGCTATAATTGAATTTCTCCGTAAGCAGTACTTCCCGCAAGTTATCACCTAACGAAGCCATGCTAGAAGGTCAGACCTTGCCGTAGCCAGTTACAGTGGCTCTCATGCTAGTTCCCTTCTCAGTACACCAATAACATCTCAGCTGATGGCCATTTCAATGGGAGAGGAAGGGGTCAAGAGGGCCAGGTCCTAGTAGATATTTATCAAATGCTGAATAACTGAAAAAATTAGTTTTTATTTAATAAGCATCTTACAAAATGTGAAATAATTTTTAAAGATGCCTGTGACCCTTCAGGACTCTGACAAATCAGATTTGGGATCACTGTTCTGAAATAATCAGCAGACGCTGTTATAAGAGATTTGTAGCTATTAACTCAATTGATCCTTATAACATCTTCTGAGATAGGTGCCATTATTAACCCATTCTACTGATGGAGAAACGGAGGTACAGAGAAATTAAGTGAGTGGGGCTGGGATTCAAACTTGGGAAGCTTGACTCTCAAGTTTATGGCCCAAGCCCACACAGCACTGCTTACATGAACTGTGCTGCATAAATAAATAAAAAGGATGTGTCTGGAAACAAATCATCCCCATTCTGAGAAAATACTAAGAAGACCAAGGGGATTTGAGTTATTGGAAACACAACTTTTTTTTTTTTAATGTAAAAACAGGAGTTCACAACTCCAGTAATTCCAAGTAAAAGGGGGTACATCTGGTTTTTCAGGGTAGCAGAGTCACCCATAGCAAGACAGTTTCGCCTGAATCTATGCTCTGCCAAGTCACCGAACAGGTCAGGCGCAGGTCAAATACGTCCCACTCACCTCAGCGGTACAATTTATGGAACATCGACTCTGTGCCGGGTACTATAATAAGTATTTTTGCTTAATATATTGCTTTATTTTCAACACTTGAGAGAGAGCTATTACTATTCCCTTTGATAGATGATAAAACTGAGGCTCGGGAAAGGTAATTGACTCATTGCTAGCAGTGCTTATAATTGGTGCAAACAAAATCTTAACTTTGGTCTCTCTGACTCCAAAATCTGTGTCTTGACTCCTCTGCTCTTTGGCTTCCCATTGATTCTGCAGCATTTTACCACTAAGAAGCTGTTCCTGGCCCAGAGTAAGGCCTTGGTTTTGACAGTTAGCATAGAATTCGATGGACCGTGCCAGGAAGACTTATTTACTTTTTCACCAGTCTTTTCCAGAACACCTATTAAATTCTTTTTTTTTTAAGATTTTTATTTTATTTATTCGACAGAGATAGAGACAGCCAGCGAGAGAGGGAACACAAGCAGGGGGAGTGGGAGAGGAAGAAGCAGGCTCATAGTGGAGGAGCCTGATGTGGGGCTCGATCCCATAACGCCGGGATCACGCCCTGAGCTGAAGGCAGACGCTTAACCACTGTGCCACCCAGGCGCCCCAGAACACCTATTAAATTCTGACCCTGTACTTGGCGCTGGTACACAACAAGTGAATAAGCCACGACCCCCACCCTTTAGGTGCTCACAGACACGGAAGGGACACTCAAGGAAACCAACAGCTATGCTCCAGGAGGGTGACTGGATCTCAGAGAAAGGACATCCAACACCCCCGAGTGTGTGTCCGAGAAGAGCGGAGTCAACGCCAAAGCAGGGGTCCAGGAGGAGCTGATGTCTGAGCTGCATCTCAAGCATCAGTAACGATAAGCTTTCGGGACTGTGGGAGCTTGTGTGATAAAGCATGAAAAGGAATGTAGGATCTCAGCGAACATTTGGGCATCCAGTGAGAGAGATGGCTAGAAGGGTGAGCCAGGATCGCAGGAGCTTACGCAGGCCGTGGAAATGAGTTTTAACCCCTCGCTGAGGGGATGAGCTGCGTAGTGATCTTAGGCAGGTAGATTCCATGTGCTTCCCATCTGAGAAGGCAGCAATATTAAAGAACAATAAATCTGTAGACAGAGGGACAAGTTAGAAAAACGTATTGGGTTAAAGGGCATTAGCCTGGGTGGCTCAGTCAGTTAAGTGTCCGACTCTTGACTTCGGCTCAGGTCATGATCTCAGGGTCATGACATTGGACCCCGGGTGGGCCTCTGCTCTGGGTGCGGAGCCTGCTTAAGATTCCTGATTCCCACCCCCCCAAACCACCGTGCTTGCACGAGCATTCACAACCTCCCTCTTTCTCTAAAGAAATAAAAAATTAAAATAAATATTTTTAAAACTCAATATATTCTCCTAAGCCAGTGAGCAATTAGAGGAAATAAAAAAGAGAATCAGCTCTCTTCTTTCCCAACACACACAAACACACACAAACACACACAAACACACACAAACACACGCAAACACACGCAAACACACACACATTTTTTTTATTTTCTTACATTAACCATTCTTATGCCCTCTAAGTATTATCCAGTGTATTTATTTTTTAATTAGATTTAATCATAATTAAATTTTGATGAAGTCCATGACCCTTAAATGTTCCACTAAATTAGCATTTGGAATCACTGTTCTGAGACACTTTTGAAAAAAAAAACGCATACTGGGCAACTACACATAAAAACATAAACATCCTATGAACTTTAGGTCAAAATTATACTTAAAAAAATCACCTTGCTCATCCACCGGGAAAGGCCTCAGAGTGCACTTAGAGGGACGTCTCTTTGGAAGAAAATAATTATTTTTTTAAATGCAAAAAAGTTGTTTATGCCTGAATAAGATTAAACTTGGACTCAATCTCCTACGTGGTGGAAAGAGCGGGTTTTTTCCCATTCCCTCGTAACAAACAGGCTTCGCAAATCTCTGCTTGTGGACAGGACTCATTTCCTAGCACTTAACTGACACCTGCAAAAGTAGCTTTTAATTTGGCAGGAAATCCTTCATATTTCCATTAACTACAAACCACCTCACACGTGCCAGAAGAATTCGCTTCCATTGGAACCACCTGGGAGGTTCATGGAGCCGGAAAGCACGCTTACACTGGACGGAAAGTTCTGCTTGCGGAAGGCAGCAGAGGACACAGCCTGGGAGCGGCTCTGGGCTCTCGCAGGCTCCTATTTCAGGAGGACAGTGGGCGTCAGTTTCTCCGTAAGAAGCTGCCCAAAGTGGCCGGGGACAGGACCCGGGGACCGGTGTCCCGACAGAGGGCTTGGCCAGCTCAGACTTTCCAGCGCCCTCACGTCCCAGGGCGGCCCCCTTGGGCACCCTCTGCCCGCTGCCCGGGGCTCCACTTACACGCAGGACGGCGTCTGCTCGGCCACCACGAAGCGACATCGCCCTTTGATGCAGTAGTGCTTGTACTGCTTGGGGCAGCGCGAGAAGTGGCCTCTCCGCTTCGACTGCGTGGTGGTAGCTGCCAAACGAGAAAAAGCGCCGTCAGTCCACTCACTTCACATACACGTTCGCGCCTAGAATCCTATTCCTCTCTTCGCGGCGGTTTTTCTATAGAGTATACTCCAATTTCTCGTTTCTCTGATTGTCTCCACACTGGGGAAAAAAGCTAGACGTTTGGGGTCCCCAAATAGCTCTAGAGATAGGGACTTGGGGATCTTGGTGGGAATGTTGCATATTTTAATTAAGATTTGTGTCCAGGGGCGCCTGGGTGGCGCAGTCCTTAAGGGTCTGCCTTCGGCTCAGGGCGTGCTCCCAGCGTTCTGGGATCGAGCCCCACATCAGGCTCCTCCGCTATGAGCCTGCTTCTTCCTCTCCCACTCCCCCTGCTTGTGTTCCCTCTCTCGCTGGCTGTCTCTATCTCTGTCGAATAAATAAATAAAATCTTAAAAAAAAAAAAAAAAGATTTGTGTCCAGCCCACCTCTCAGAAGCCTTGATGTTGCTCAAAGGGTGAAGCATAGCTGTGATGAGAGAAGGTTGCTCTTTCTGAGAAGCTTATCAGAGCCATTTTTCTTTCCATTAAAGAAAGGACTATTTTTTCCCCTTTCTTTTCCTTTCTTTTCCTTTCTTTTCCTTTCTTTTCCTTTCTTTTCCTTTCTTTTCCTTTCTTTTCCTTTCCTTTCCTTTCCTTTCCTTTCCTTTCCTTTCCTTTCCTGTCCTGTCCTGTCCTGTCCTGTCCTGTCCTTTCCTTTCCTCTATCCTTTCCCTTCCTTTCCTTCCTTTCACATGCGCATAGCACTTACGGAGTGTTGGATTCTGGTCATATTCTATACATACATATGGTAACATACATTAACTTAATGCTTATAACAGCCTTGTGAGGACAGCATCACTCTAATCTCCCATTTATGGATGAACAAAGAACAACACACAGAGGCTAAGTCACCTTCCAAGATGACACAGCGGTAAGTGGCAGAAGCGAGACTCAGACCCAGGAGGTCTTGCCCCAGAGTCCATGACCACTCCACCCTGGTGCTCAGCCAAGCCAGATGTTCAGCAGGTAGCTGTCGTCGGCTCTCGGCCTGCCGCACCCAGAAGTCATGCCTGCCTGAATAAGAGATTCTCTCTCTCATTTAACCCCTGAATGGTTTCTCTTGCCCTGAAGAAAGAAAATACTGGAAGCTTCATATCCCGGATTTCGATCCTGCTCTAACTTCCTTATCTTACCTTTTAGGGTTTTCATTGCCTCATTTTTTACCTGGCAACAGGAATATGTAACAATCTCTCCCTCGCTCGCATGTAGAAGGTTTTAATAAATAAGGATTGACACGAGAAAGAGTACAGAGAAACTGACTTGCTGTTCCATGTGCTGAGTCACACCAGACATGTGCCCACACCCAGAGACTACAGCTAACTAGCCAGCTCCAGCCCAGGGTTGGACTTTTCCACATTCGTGGTGTGACCACCAGTTTACAGGACTCAGACACCAGTGGAGCCAGAAAGATGGCGATGTTCACTTCAGTAGGGCATTTCACACCAGGTCTAGGGTGGCACCTGGCATCCCAGTGACATTAATAGTAATGACTCCTAACACTTCTTAATTAATATTAAAAAATGAGTACATATAATTGCCCAGGGCCACCAGGGAGAGGACTTGCCAAGAACTTTGGATGCTCTATGCACAGCAAATTCCTGTGATGCCAGGTCACAAAGTTTCAGGGGGCGGCAGAGCGTTGCTGAGGAACGGGCTCACCTGGTTCTGGTTGGTGACTTGATTACCAGCTATGCTGACAGCTTGTACATGCCAGACATTTGCTCCCACGCATGCCAGTCAATGGGACTCGTACTGAAATTTCTTCCAGAAATAACTACAAAGTGTCTCAAAAACAAAGGTCTGTATGCTTTGGCAAATACACTTATTGGTCAACTTTCATGAGTACTTTCTATTTCCAGAGCCCTGTAGTAAGCCCTGGAAAACATCAAAAGAGTAAAGCATATCTTGTCTTCTAAATTGGTATAATAGAACACATTAAAGATGATAATAAGAACGCATCAGTAAGAACAGCCCTAGTAACCACATATAAACAGTTGTGGCACGCTGGAAACAGTGGAAAGAAAGAAGACCAGATTAGGAGGAAGAAAATCAGTGTTTCATTTTCAGCTCTGCCTTTCCTTAGCTGCACGAGTCTGGGCAAGCTTACGAAGCTGCCCGAGCCTCAGTTTCCCCACCTGTACACTGAAGAGAAGAGCATCTACCTTAGAGGGCCTTTGTGGAGCTCAAATAAGAACTCACATGCAAGTTGCCAGCAGAGGACCCTGGACAATCAAGTCCTCAGTAACTGAGTGGATACTAGAATCTTGAAAATCGTGGCAATTCTAAGAGAAATCTGGTATCATTACAAAGAGTGTTTATCTAATGAAGGAAAAGTTCTGGAAAATATGGATTGTTTTTTAGGAGGAAGTAAGCAAGCTATTCCGTTGTGGAGAATGTTAGAAGCGAAAGCTCAGGGTCAGGAATACGCAAGCCTGATCACGCAGGCAGAGGAGGCAGATTTAACGGAGATGTAGGGGACATGGTAGGGAGGACGGCTGTGAATGGAAGTTAGAGACCTCAAATGTCAGTAGGCTGAGGGGTTTTACACTTGAAATACAAGGCAGGGGAGAGCTGAAGAAGGTTCTTATGGATTAAATGGTATATGTAAGAACTACATTGAGAACCATTGAGTTTAGCATTGAAATCAGTGTATTAGGTAGGAAGCTGCAAATTGGATTAGAGTAGGAAGAGGCTGGGAGCAAGGAGAAGACGATTGCCTGAACCATGCAAATATGGGCCTGGGCCTGCAGCAGGGGCATGGAGGTCTAAGAGGTGAATTTAAGAAGCAATGAGACTTAGTGACAGGTCTGCTGGGCTCCAGAAAGGTCCTTCCTTCTTTGCAAAGCATACCTGACTTTAAGTGTAAGCCATATATGGCTCATATCCTGAGCTTGTCTGCTTCCTCCGTTGTTACGCCCCCTTTAATGTAGCCAGCCTTTCAATAAACACCATACAGAGCAAGATACCAAAAAGCGCCTTGACCAGCAGCTGGTGGGTGCAGTGACTTGACCAGCCTCGACCCATCCAAGCAGCACACCCCCATCTGTGCCAGGGAAATGGTTGCCAGGCGCTGTCTGGATCATTCACAGAGCTCTCTCCTTTGCCAAATAAACAGGATCTTCAATATTCCCAGCATTATTTGGATTTAAAAACCCTTCCATGCCACCCAGCAGAAAATGTCCAGTGATTTCTCTATGGAACTTTAAAAACCGGAGAAAAATACATTACACACCCTCCCCCAAGCTCCCCAAGCAGATGGGATCATCTCTTCTCTCTGACGGAAATGAGAAGGCTTATCAACATACCCCCTTTCAAAATGCACCTTCAGTATGGTGACTAACATAGCATAATTTTAAAATTATTATAAAAAAACCCCTCGAAAACGCACCTTCAATCCCAGTTGCCTTCATCTATTACTCGTCAAGGTCACACTATCTGAAAATCGAACAACTGTGAAATCTAACATTTTCTGCCTATCTTGAGACCTGATGACACAGAGCAGGGGATGGCAAGGCCTGCCTTTCCGTTCCGGAGATGTTTATCAAGAAGGAAAAGTTAATCCTAGGACAAAAGAATGATTCGTCCCACGTATTGTGTTTCTTTGTTGAGAAGTGAATGACCTGGTCTTGAAAACCTAACATGAAAATTTCCCTGATACCGGGGGTGGTGGAACTTAATTGATCTTTTTTCCCTCCCACCTTACTGTTTTCCAGCCCGCATTCCCAAAACCAAAACATTCTCTGGGAATGAGTATGTCCCACAAAATTGCACTAAAAAAGTACAACACGAGCTCCCAAGCCGATGAGCTCCCCAAGTAACAAATCTCAATCTCTTCTTGAGAGACCGTTTTCCAAAGATTCTAAAGCCAATTAAATAAGAAAATACGAGGGTTACTGCAGGGAGGTATATGACAATATCTAATTCTAAGTAAGAACATCTTTTTTCCATCATATGGGCAGATTGACAAGAAGTGGTCACCTTCCTTGGATCATATGAATGGTTAGATGAGATGTGATAGATTCTCTTGGGTCCAACGAAAGTAAAGGAATGTAGCGCACCCTCGAATGACTTAGTTTCAATATGGAATCTCTCTCCGTTTGATGGCTGCTTTGGTTAAACAGCACAGGTCCCTGGTCTTTCTTGTAAATGATTCTTATTCTCAAACCCAAACAGGTCTCGTGATGCTTTTGTGTTTAAAACTCCTCAGAATTGATACATTAGCTTTATTTTTCCTAAAACATTCACTTAGTTCTTCCAGTCGTGCTCATTACAAATCTATTTAATGATTTTATAAATGATATTAATATCAGCAGCTTTTATAAAATCAACTCGAAGGGTAATATATTTGATGTAATTCTCATTACACTGTGATAACCTCATAGTACCTCTAACCCCCTAGTTAAATACATAGTTAAATCTCTGTGCAAGAGACTTAAAAGGAGGGCCTAAATTTTGAGATAAAATCCCATCACTGTTAACGAGAGAGAGGGAGTAAAAAAATACCTATACATTTATCTTGTCACGTAGATACCTGACCTTAAAAAGGGAGCGGCTAGAGCCCAGAAAAGTTTAAGTGGTCACAGTTGAAGTTTGCAGAGAAGTTTCTTCTTAGTCTATGAAGTCAAGTCTAAGCCTTTAAACTTCTAGTCCTTGGCTTTCTGGCAACTTCCCAATAGGGGTTTCCTCCTTTTACAACCTTCTTAAGACAGGAGGTGAGGAAGAAAGTTTTACATTTTCTAAGGTAATTTTCCTTCTTATCTTGCCAACTATCTCCAGGAGACCGGGGAATATAAATTCACACTGTCCTTGAAGAAGTGTGAAATTTGAAAATCTCTCTTATCTGAGGATTCCCATTTGTGTTACATCCAACGCCATTTCCTACAGAAATGTAAAAGAGTTGGTGACTCCAGGAAAAGAAAAATAAGTCTCACAGATGTACTTGTTAACCCTCCAGTGTTACTAGAATATGCTTGTGCAGGAAGCTAATCAGAACGGGTCGGCATGTTTTTTAACCAGGAGGGCTAGGCCAATGATTTCTCAGCTTACAGGAGTGGGCCTTTGCTTAGAGCTGTCCTTTTTCATTCTATCCCTTTAAAAGAAGAAAAAAGAATGTAGTGTTGATGTGTGAGTGTATTTGCATGCTTAAAATTATTCACAGCGGGGCGGGGGGTCAGACAAAGAAAAATGAACAGGAAGAAAACTTGTATTTCTTTTGCTTTCGAGAGTGCATGCTATGGGATTCTGGTGTATATAATGCCTCCTTTACTCGGTCTCCTTTACTGGTTCTTTTCCCATGTCCCCCAGCCTCCAAATTTTGTAATGCATCGGGACTCAGTGCTTTCTCATCTCTTCTCTCTACACTCCCTTTCTGGGCATGTCCTGGCTTTGAATGCCTTTATGGTCACAATCCCAAATTTATGTTTCCATCCCAGAGCTCTTCCTTCAATGTCCAACAGTTCAATGAACATCTCCACTCGGTTATCTAACTGGCATTTGAAATTAACACTACCCAAATGGAACACCTGATTTCCCCCCTCAAATCTGGTCTTTCCTCATCTCAGTAAATGATACCTACATTCTTTCTGTGATTCAGACCAAATATCTTAGAGTCACTTTGACTTCTTTCTCTTTTATGCTACATCCAATTCGTCAGCAAATTCTATTGGTTGTATTCAAACTATATGCAGAATCATCCCTCCATCTCTACTCCCTTGGTCTAAGCCTGGCATTTATCTCTAGACCGGAAGTAGTCTCCATGGCAACAACTTCTAACTAGTCTCCCTGCTTCTGTCTGTCCCCTCTTAACTGTCTCGTCTGCACACAGACACCAGAGTGATGTTATTAAAACCCAAAGCTGAAGGTTTTATAGTCCCCAGCAAGGGTCTACATGACTTACCCATTACCTCTCTTTCCCATTACCTCCCCGACTTCATCTTTGACTATGTTGCTCATTGTTGCATCTGGGGTACCTAGAACAGGGCCTGCTGCATCGCAGGTACACGGAAGTATTGGTAGGAATGAATACAGTCCTTACTCAAGACAGAAAAGGACAAACTAAAAATGAAATACTTAGAGGTTAGGGCTATTTGAAAATAAAATTATAAAATCATTTAGAAACAAGAACAACTCCTAAAGATCAACTGATTCGTTTCTCCATTTTGCAGGTTGCAAACTGATGTCTAAAAGCTTAAGTGACTTGCCCAAGGTCACGCAGTCAATAAAAACAAAATGTTCCCGCTCCGCATTAATTCCTTTTCAAGAATATTTTGTCCCTTTTGGGCTTTACTTTCAAGGATTATTTTTCAAAATTTTCTTCACATAGTCAGCACTGTGATCTTTCCACATGATTCTTGCAGTTTAGCACGGTGATTAACAATACACATTCTGGAGCCAGTCTCTCCAAACTTGTGTCAGGCTATTCCGCTTACTGTGTGACCTTAAACACGTTAACAATCTTCTGCACGGGAAAGAAAAAAATCAATAGACTGAAAAGACAACTTATACCTGCTATGGGAAATAGTATGGAGTTTTCTTTAAAAAAAACAAAAAAACCCTCAAAAACAGAACTACCATATGACCCAACAATCCAACCTCTGGGTATTTATCC
Organism: Ursus americanus; assembly: GCF_024610735.1. Classification (NCBI taxonomy): domain Eukaryota; kingdom Metazoa; phylum Chordata; class Mammalia; order Carnivora; family Ursidae; genus Ursus; species Ursus americanus. The sequence goes on along the minus strand of NC_142134.1, from coordinate 26,218,478 downwards.
AAAAGAATTGAAATCAGAACATCACACACACTCCCATGTTTATTGCAGCACTATTCACAATAGCCAAGATGTAGAAACAACCTAAATATCGATCAACACATGAGTGGATGAAGACAATGTGGTTTATACAAACAATGGAATATTATTCAGCCTCAAAAAAGCAGGAACTTTTGCCATCTGCAGCAACACAGATGGACCTTGAGAGCATTATGCTAAGTGAAGTAAGCCAGTTATAGAAGCACAAGTCCCCAGGATTCTACTTATAAAAGGTATCTAAATAGCCAAATACATGGAAGCTGAGAGTAGAATGGTGGCTGCCATGGGCTAGGGGGTGGGAGTGTGGGTGGGAATGAGGAGTTGTTGTTTAATGGGTATGCAGTTTGGGTTATGCAAGACAAATAATTTCTGGAGATGTACCATACAACATCCTGTCTATGATTAACAATCTTATAGTATATACTTAAAATTTCGCTAAAAGGGTAAATCTCGTGTAAAACATTCTTATTAAAATAAAAAAACGGGCAACATGTTTAGGATAATGATGAGGCAGGTTTTTTAACATTATTGATCACTGGATGATAGAATAATCCCCCAAAGGAAAGGAGAAAATGCTATCACTGAAGATATTTAAAACTCAACTGAAGAAAAGCACACAAACACACAAAATTGGCCTTATTCTTCTCTCTACATGAGTGACAAGGTTCACACAAGCATGACCTAAGACACCAATGGATTCCACAGCCCGTGGGCACTTTCCAGGCCACCTACTAGTATGAGGGAAGAAAGAGGAAGACTGGGCTGGAACTGATGACTCACATTAGGACAACTTGCTCAGCATGTTCCTGGCTCAGTTATGACTTCTCCAGGGTGCTAGGAAAGGAGTACTTAACAGCAAGTCACTACCCTCCCAGCTCCAAAAAGTTTCCAGGGAATACAGGAAGCTCTCTCCAACCTACTTTTAGAATTGGCCTTTGTTTTGTTTTAAATCATGAACAACCCCTGCAGAAGACCAGACTATTCAATCTGTAGAGGACAGACTAGGGGTCAGCAAACTATGGCCCAGGGCTAAATGTGGCCCACAGCCTGTTTCTCTAAATAAAGTCGTATTGAAATACATCTAATGCCACTCGTTTGCAAAGTGTCCATGGCTGCTTTCACCGTACCATAGCCAAGTTGATTGGCTATAAAAAGCCTGCATGGCCCACAAGACCTAAAATACTTATTATCTGACCCTTTACCGAGGCTCATCCCTGCTTTGGACTAATAGCTTTGAGAATACTGAATCAAGCATCTCTAAGGTAAAAATATGTAAAAGTCATTGCCTTCTTCCCTTCTTTGAAGTTGTGGAATAGAAAAAATTATAATTTGAATAGAATATGCCAATTTTTTAATGAATCTAGTCCAAGATATTCCATGCTACAGTCTGGAGCACACACCTGTGACACCCAAAATAGTGTAATTATTAAAAATGGAAGCACTGGAATCAGAAAGACCTGAATGTGAATCCCAGATTTGTAATTTACCTGCTCTGTAACCTTCGGCAAGTGACTCAATCTTTCTGGGCTTCATCTTGAAATAAAGTCACAAATACCATCCAGCTCAGAGGGCCCTTGTGAGGAGGGAAGGCATTACTATACACACAGCACTTGGCAGAGGGCCTGGGACATTAGTATGTGCTCAAGAAAACCACCTAGTTTTATGTTACTCTAGTCTTACAAATTAAGATTGAGGAAATCAACTTTCCAAAATTGAACACGAGGCTGATAAAATGCAAACGCATCACAAACGCATTACCTGCGCAGTTTTCCCCAGGATCTCCACAGAGAAGGCCATCCTTTCCGGGACTTCTGGTTGAATTCCCATCTGCCACGACACCGTGGAGGATCGCTAGACCTTCGAGTTCAAAACAGAACCAAAACAAGCATGAACACTTGAAAATTTCCTCAGTGCAAAGTACTCTACCGAAGTCATGACCCATTTACGAAAATAACAAGCCTGTGACTTGCATTTCCAAGGCATCCTCCCACAGCAAGGGGGGTGGGGACGGGGTGGGTACCCAGGCCAGCAAGTCTAATTTCTGAAGCTCAATGCCAAAGGCAGAATTTTCAAGCCAACATCACTTACATGTAACTATGCATCTTGAGTGAAGAGACTTGGCCATAGCTTGTGATGGAGACATCCCAGAAGCAGAGAAATAGAGTTCTCAGCCGCTACACAAATACACTGATGAATTTCCAGAGAGAATGGATGACAAACCCACGTGGCGACATACCCCCTCCTTTGCGTACAGACTTGATGTTTCTCGGGTATTAACTATTGTTGGTACTTCCTTCTGGGGATATGTGAACTAGATATTCAATTTGTGGGAATTATTTGAAAATTGTAGCTTCCCTCAGCTAAGTATCCCTGTTGCTGAGGACAGACCTCATGGAAAGGTATGGGGGTGAGGGCAATACTGTGCTGTGGTTAGAACAGCTTAGAACACAGTGGGTCGTCCTTGTGTGGACCTGATTCAAACAAATCAGCTGTAAAAAGTCACTAATGAGCTAATCTGAGAAATACCCTGACTAGACATGAGATAAAGTTAAGGAATTGTTACAGGTAATTTAAAGTGTGATAATCATATTGTGGTTCAGGTTAAAAAACAGAGTCCATATATCTTAAAGATATAAATTTAAATACTTATCGATGAAATTAATGTATCGGAGATTTAATTTAAAATAATCCCACAAGGGAAGATGGAGGCAAGGTGCTGAGAGAAACTTACAGATGCAACGAGATTGGCCACATATCGATAATTGTTGAAGATGGGCAGTGGCTCTACTGAGGTTTATTATGCTCTTCTCTCCACTTTCATATATATATTTAAATGTCTATAATAAGAAGTTGGAGAGGGCAGGAGAAGGTAAGGGAGGGCAGATGGAGAGAGACGATGTGGCTTGGGAGTTAGCTAGACCTGAGTTCATGACCTGTTTTTGCCACTTTACAGTCATGCCCCTTGGGCAAATTTCATAACCTCTTAATTTCCTCATTGGCAAAATGGAGATTATTATTATCTCTTCTTCAGAGCATTGCTGTGAGGATTCAATCACGCAAGTATACAAAACAACACAGTGCTGGCATGTGATCAATGCTCGCTTAAATTACTCATTATTATGTAACCGGCAGGAATCGTGTAACTTGCCCACTGGGTATATTGACATTTATCCATCTAGCCAATGGTGTCTAAACTATGCGTGTTCTCTAATTCAAGTCAGTTCAACAAACATCCATGAGCATCCAGAAACACACAGGTGGATAGGACAGACTCTACCCCCAAAGTGCTCCAAAGCTAGTAAGACAGGCCATCAGCTAACCAATTAACCATAACACGAAGTAAGATTGCTGTGCCAGAAGACAATAGTATCTGGCAAGTTCAAAGGCCAAAAGAATTTTCAAAAAGAATCTTTCAATATAAAGACTCTTTTCTAGCTATCTAATTAGAAAGGGTTCAAAAAAAAAAGGCGGTAACTTGCATTGAAAACAGTGAATAGAAATAGAAACTCAAATCCACTGGTGATGGGTAAATTAGCACTACTTTACTGGAGGACAATTTAGTACTGTATGTGCTAAAAGCAAAAAAACTAAAAAATATAGACAAATGCTTAAATGCAGTCATTTCATTTCTAGTAATTATTCTGAAGGAAATAATCCAAGATACATAAAAAGATTTAGCTGCAAAAATTCTCTACACGACATGGGTTATAAAAAATTGGAAATTCCCTAAATACCTAACAAGTTAGAGTTGATTAAATACATGGAACTATTTTCGTGCAATAAAATACTATTCAGGCAGAATTCAAATAGTAATAGAACATTTTGATATATTCCTAAGTAAGAGAGATAGGCCACAGAATAATAGTGTAGTGTGATCTGTGTGTCTGCATCTGTGTGGGTTAAGTGTAAAAAATGTCCGTACAGATAAATAATCAAAAAGGCAGGTAGGTAAGTAGACAGAGAGTTGCTCACATTGGTTAGGAGACTTCTTTCTTAATTTTCCTTATTTGCACTTTCTAATTTTCTAGTAGCTTATTTTATTTGTTGCAACAATAAAAAGAAAAAGGAGTGTCTCCCCAATTAAAACACACACACACACACACACACACACACAATTTGGCCACCCAATTTCTAGATTTTTCATATCTTTTATCCAACACCTGTCACCCTCCTTTGACACTTAAAACAAACGAGAAACATATAATCATTTAGGACTTTCCAAGCACGTTGTTTGTATATTTATTCATCTTTGTAATCCTGGTAACTAACACAAAACACAATAGATATTCAACAAATGTCAAAAGAATGAACAAACCAATCTATGAAAGAACAAAACAACTCTCAGATTAAAAAATCCCAGTATCCGTTTCTAGTGGAAAATGTCAATCAATTTCTTTATTATTATAAAATAGGTTTAATTCATTTTTAAATTCCCGTAGGTGAGCTTTCTCCATGAGCAGGATCGGGAGGACTTAATTCTGGAGTTAATCTGTTCTAATGGTGGGAATTTTACAAACAACTCTAAATCTTATAGAGATTCAAGATCTGCAAACTGGGGATGACAATATCTCCTTCTCGAGGTTATTTTAAGAATAAAATTAAGTAACATAAGAAAAGGCACATGGCTTGGAACCTAGTATATAATTTTTAGCCTACTCAGGCTCCTTTCTACGATCACTTATAATTTAACCCATCATTCTAGACTTCCACCTAACAGAGGGAGCCCCGATTCCACTGAAACCCTGCCCGGGGCCTTCAAGCATTCTGGCAGGGTGGGGCCTGTGCCCAGACCCTCTTCCGCTAAGACTCACTCCACGTGCTGGCGTCTGCTGGTGAAAGGATGCCACTGGGGAGAGCCCTGGACAGGACCCCTAGGGAGGAGGCACGATCAGGCAAACCAAGCACCAAGCTCAAGGCACTGGGGTAGCATGCATTATTCTGCTCACCCACAAACTTCAGGTTATAGTCACAAGCTGGCGCCGTGAACCAAATCCAGCCTGAAGAACCATTTTCTTGATCTGCACGGTTTTAAAAAATTGAATCATGACAGCTCATATTACACCGGGGTTTTTCTGCTTCCACTGTAAAAGCAGAAGGTCTGGCAACACAGGTCTGACGCACCTTTCTGGCAACACCTGGGCACAGCTAAGCAGCAGGTGACCCCTTAATGCCACAGACCCCGACAGACTTGCAGTGCTCATCTGCTTAAACTGCCTAGACCCTGACAGGCACTTCAGTTTGTGATCTGTACGAAGCGACTCAGAAATCACAGAAATGCTCACAAAACCATTTACGCAATACTGAAGGCTGCTTCAAAGAGGAAAGACATTCTCGTTGCACCCATAATTCAATAAATATTTATTGAATACCATGACTCAAGGCACTGAAGGATCGGAGATAACAGATATCATCACTGACCTTAAGGAGCTTGCATTCTGGTAAGGAAGGTAGACACACAAATCTTTAAGGTGTAGTGTAGTTAGTAAGGACAACAGCAGAGGTGACACAGGATGGAGAATGAACTCTACGTAGCGCAGAGACTTGATAGGGAAGGGGAGGACTGTGGGAGTTTTTAATCAGGAAGAAATGACTTTTAAAACATCAATTAATAGCTTCTAGAAAATAAAAATTGTGTAAACAAGATAACATAATCATTGATGTTATTTGTTTCAGCAGTAGACAACATTTATATGATAGTAATCATGTAAATACTGATAATTTAAATTATTATATTAAAAATTGTCATAAAATCAGGGCCAGGAATTAGCCCACGAACACCATTTGGGGGAAGCTGGGGTGATTAATCAGTATCTTTGCTGTGCCGGTTCTTAAATATTTTGAGTATCACCTCTATAGTAATATACTGAAATTATGAGGGAAGAGAAACTCAATAGGTAAAATCTAAACTTGACAAGTCAACAAATAGCATTACAAGCAAGTTATTTAGCAAGATGGAGGTAAATACAGAAGAAACACTTAAAATAGTCAGAAGTGGTTGCTTCCAAAAGGTGTAGAGAAAGCAAGCCATGGTACCAAGATCTGCTATTTGTTGTTATAAACCTTTTAGTACTATTGGATTTTTAAAAACCTATGTATATTTTCTACTTTATTAAAAATAAAATTAGGACACCTGGGCGGCTCAGCTGATTAAGTGACTGCCTTCGGCTCAGGTCATGATCCTTGAGTCCTGGGATCAAGTCCCACTTCCGGCTCCCCGCTGGGTGGGGAGTCTACTTCTCCCTCTGAACCTATCCCTTTTTGTGGTCTCTCTCTCTCTCTCTCTCAAAAAAACAAATAAAACTTTAAAAAAAATAAAATTATTTTTTAAGAAAAGGATAAAGTTGTAATTAACCAAGGCATTCTAAACAAAAGGGACAGTTTGTAAAAGGACACAGTATAAGTAATACAACTTGTCTAGTTTGTCCAGAGGGTGGGTGGGGATTGTGATGGAGAGGAGGCTGGGGGGCAAGGATGTAACATATGACCATGTTAATTACTTTGGATTCTGTTAGGCACCTAATTTGGGGTCACTGAAAAGCTTTAAGTGAGAAACAACATAATCTTTTTATTTGTTGTGTGTTTGTTTGAAAAGGTTACTTGAACACCTGCATAGGTGATTCAGACACACCTAAACCAAGATGGTGGCACTGGGTATGAAGAAGAAGAAATGAATATGAGAGATATTCACAAAGTAAAATATAAGACTTGGTGGCTGCTGGGGTAGAGTGGGAAGTGAGAAAAAAGAAGTCTAGAATGACTCCAGAGTTTGTGGCTTGCGTGACTGGCTGGATTGAGGTACCAACCAGATATATGGGACACCAGAAGACAAACGTTAGGGAGAAACATCAGTGGCATGAGAAGTATGCAAATGATTGCAAATTACTCTTCAAAGATGTCCAACTACCAAAGGGAGGGGAAAGATTAGTGAATAGATAAAGAAAAAAGGGGAGCTGTTTTTGTTTTTGTTTTCATGTGAGAGAAAATTGACAAAGAAGCCAAAGGTATAGGAAAGAGGCAAAGGATGGGCTACCAGTAGACGCCGAAAAAGTTACAAAGTGTCGCCTAAAAGGCAGGGCCCCTTTGGCAATGTACCATACTTTGCAGTCAAAGCTAGCAATTTGGCAAATGCAACTTTGTTTTCAGTGAATGAAAGGTTTTTAGAAAATAAGAGCTTAAAGGTATTTTACATTCTATACATCTCACCTCATTGTTCAAGGAATCCAAGTTCTGGCTTAAAATGAATGCAAAACATCCAAAGGTTTCTCAACTTTCACACTATTGACATTGGGGCTGGATAATTCTGTGTTACAGGAGGCTATGTATTGTAGGACAATGATTAGCCCCGGCTTTTACCCTCCAAATGCTGGTAGCATCCTACCCCACCACTCCCCCTACTTCTGAATTGTCACAATCGAAAATATCTCCCACCATTGCTAAATATCCCTGAGAGGAAAATTGACCTGGTTGAGAACCATTGCAATTCTCTCCAACCTGTTTTAATATTTTTTGTCCAAAACATAGCTTTCATTTTGAAAATGTGTTTCATTTTAATATAAATCAGTCACACAGCCTCAAAGTCTCAAATTTCTTAAAAAATTTCTTTGGGAAAATTTCATTGTCTTGTGGAAGGATCATCGAACTCAGTCATTAATTCACTGTGAGACCTTGAGCTAATTAACAATCCATCCTGACCTTTTTCCTCATGAAAAATTAGAATCATAGGTTCCCTGCCCATCCCATAATCTGGTTCATGAAAATCAAATGAAATAATACAGTAAAAGAATTTATTTAAAAGAAGTTATTAAAATAATCATTATCTTTATCAGAGAAAGTATGGATGACACTTTAGAGAAAATGAAAGAAAATATGGTACTGAGATGTGGAAAACATAATAAGATTTTCATTCTGAAGAGTCACAAATTTTATTAAATTTCAGAATTATTAAGAACCTTAGAGGCATTAAAATAGCCTACCAACCAACTCTCAACTCCCCTGAAATCATCCTCTGTGAGAGTTCATCAAACCTGGCTTTAAAATTTCAGTATGGAGTCATCACTCTCTTCTAAGGTGTTCCATTTCGGTGAGACCTTCTACCCATTCTTTCAATTGCGGCCATTCATTCATTCAAAAGGATTATTAAGCATTTATTTCTAAAGCTCTATAAATACTTCTTTACATTAAGCTGGTTTTTGCCTTCCCATAATTTTACTCTGTTCATTGGAATCACCTGGAAGAAGTCTAATCTCTCTTTCCCATGACAGATTCTCATTTATTTGAAGCCAGCATCAAGTTTTCCTGAAAGGATTCCTCTTCTTTAGGCTGAACACCCTAGTTCCTTCAAACCACCTTTTACCTGCCATCATCAAGACCCTCATAATCCTTGCCATGGTCCCCTAAAGGTAAGGTCAAAACAAGGTGCCATTTCACATGCTCTGGCAAAGACAGAATAAAATGGGGCTCTCGTCCCCCACCTTGTGGGCGCCATAGTTCTGGTAACACAGCTCCATAGCACATCAGCCGTTTGGGCTGATTAAACACTGGGGTTTTAGTCAGTTTACCCTAAAAGGAAACTCCTGTATCTCTTGTACTCCTAAGAAGCAGTGTATTGATGAGTTTATTTGTTCTTTTTTGTTGTTGCTGTGCTTTGTTTCACATTTGTTTTTCACCTAAAAAAATGATTTTAGACACTTTAAATGTCCCTTTAAAAATGGTATTAGATTTCACCTATCCGTCAACTATTTCACAATCTTTTTGTTTTCTTATTCTTTCATTCAACCTACTTCACGCGACCTGCAGAATTTCTGAAAGATGCATTAAAGCAATAAAAACAAAATAAAACAAGATAACGTTAGATTAGTTGTGTTTGCTAAGTGATGGGAAATGGAGTCTCTATTTCTGGTGCCAGTTTTTAAATATCAACTGTACTCATAAAACTAGAGACAAAAAAGGAAAGAAACCCAATTCTCCTTTCCTGAGTCAAAGCTTCATTTATGAGATGCTCAAATTAAAAATTACAGGATTTATTAAAAGTATTATCCCTGTCAGCCAGCATGGAGAATGAGGTCATTGGGAACAACAGAAGCATTGAAAGAGACCCAGCCTGACAAGGAGCATGACCTGCTGTCTCACAGTGAGCTGCTAAATGCTGAGGTAAGTTCTACACCAGCTGGGTCAACTATTTAAAAAGATCAAATATGACCAACTTAAACACTTATGTATGCTGTATTTGCCTCATCTCTGAGCTGAATTTTCCATTTTTACAGCCAAGCGCATTTTATATTTTAAAAATAAATGTAACGTTATCCAAAAATAGCCATTTGTTTGTATTCTGATGACCTAGGACATCTTCTTCGATATCTTAACTTCTACTTGTATCTACCAAATGCAATGATTTCTTATGATATTGTATCAATCTCATTTTAGGATTTGAACCACACTCCATGTCCCACTAGAAAATCCAGCTATAAATCAAAGGAGAATTTATTAATCTACGAATATAAGCAGAAATTGGAAGAATATCTCATAGTCGAGTCCCTACAATTCTATTTGTATTAGAAGAAAGCAGTATAGGTTAGCGGGAAAAGGATACACTGGGAGTCAGAGGGCACCAGATTTGTATCCTGCTTGTACCTTCTACTCACGAGCTTTGTGATGATGATTAAGTCACTCAACATTGAAATTCAGGGTCCCCATCTGTAAACTGAGGCCCAACATAAGTCAGTTACATGGTAGAGATCAAGCTATGTGCTTTAAAAAAGAGAAAAAATAAATGATGAATTATTGACCTCGGTGATGCCTGGCACAGGGTAGGTACTCGACACCTTCGCAGCTATAAAAGACCTGAAATAAAAAAAAGGATGCTAGTGGGGCGCCTGGGTGGCACAGCGGTTAAGCGTCTGCCTTCGGCTCAGGGCGTGATCCCGGCGTTATGGGATCGAGCCCCACATCGGGCTCCTCCGCTGTGAGCCTGCTTCTTCCTCTCCCACTCCCCCTGCCTGTGTTCCCTCTCTAGTTGGCTGTCTCTATCTCTGTCAAATAAATTAATTTAAAAAATCTTAAAAAAAAAAAAAAAGGATGCTAGTTCCTCTGGCAAAACAGTAGATTATCATTTTCCTAAGTGGATATTGACAAATTTCTACATTTGTGCTGTGATTTGATCCATGTGTAAAATATGGCTATGAAATAAAGTACGAAAGATAAATACATACGCATACACATACCACATTCCTACAGTGTGCCTATGTGCATGCACTTTAGTGAAGCAAAATGGTTTGTTGGCTTCCCACGTGCTGTTTCTCTCCAGCACTTTTAAAAGACATTTGAAACTAACGCGCCTCCGTTGATGAAGAGAAATATGGTTCTTGTATGGTTCTTTGTATTCTCAGGACAGTTCTGCCAGTGACTCAGCGTACTGTGTATGCCTGACAGGGTTACTGATTCAGTGGGTTGGTTAAGTGATTCAATGATATAAACACAGTACATTAAGTCAGATCTTGGATGATGCTGTCTAACAACCAAGGGGATTATAAATTATATCTCTAATTTTAGAAAAATAAAGTTAATAAAGTTTTTAAAGTTTGAATCAACATTCAGAGTAAAAACTGTAAGGATCTGGGGGATTTTTTCATTGTATCTTCATTGTCTAAAAGAAAAACAGAATCCTGAGTATACGTACTATACAAGAGCATTTTCTAAGTCCGAAAAGAGATGATAGCTAACATGCAGTTGAAGGGGTGCCTGGGTGGCTTAGTCAGTTAAGCCTCTGGCTCTTGATTTCAGCCCAGGTCATGATCTCAGGGTCATAAGATCGAGCCCCCATTCAGCTCTGCACACAGTAGTTTGCCTAAGATTCTCTCTGTCTCGGGGCGCCTGGGCGGCTCAGTCATTAAGTGTCTGCCTTCGACTCAGGGTGTGATCCCGGCGTTCTGGGATTGAGCCCCACATAAGGCTCTTCCGCTGGGAGCCTGCTTCTTCCTCTCCCACTCCCCCTGCTTGTGTTCCCTCTCTCGCTGGCTGTCTCTGTCAAATAAATAAATAAAACCTTTAAAAAAAAAAAAAAAGATTCTCTCTGTCTCCCTCTGCCCCTCCCCCACTGTTTGTGTTCACTCTCTCCCGCTCTCATTCTCTCTCTCTCTAAAAAAAAAAAGAAAGAAAGAAAGAAAGAAAGAAAGAAAGAAAGAAAGAAAGAAAGAAAGAAAGAAAGAGAAAGGAAAAGAAAAAGAAAAAATAGTATACAGTTGAAAAAAATATTAGGGAATGGAATGATGTTTACCATTGTGGGCTTGTGGTTGATGGAGACAAAAACTAAAATAGGGGAAGTTTGACATTAGCATTCTCTTCCATCTATTTTGGTTAACTCCTTTCCCATCTTTTTTCATTATTGTTTTGCCCTCCTATAAACCAGTATCTTTGTACTGCCTTGACATTCCCCCAAATAGAAGACAACTTTTACATATAATTTCCTTTCCAAATGTGTTTGCTTTCAAAGCAGATGTGCAAGGAGAGAAATTACTTAACTCAAATACTCTAAACTCAAGTGTTTCAACCTGGGTCTTCTAGAAAGCAGAACCTGAGATATATATGAAGGGATTATCACTTTATTTGGAAGGTCCAAGCTCTGGGGTCACAAGAATGAGGGGAAAAAAGAGAAATGGAGCAAAGGAAAAGGCAAAGCAATGCAATGTGTGTACCCATCACGCAGATGCAGCTCCAAAGTGCACCACAAAGAGACACCAAACTTTGCTCAGACAACACATTTGCTCATACGTAAGCTATATAAAGCATTTAGAACCCCCCAAAAACCCCTCCATCTTTAAGTAGTTCATGGAAGAAAGAATGAAGGAGAAATATGTCTACCCCAATCACTTTCATCACCCATTTCCTGGACAAAATTCCAGTAATGGGTGCTAATGGCCTCAATCTCTGGCCCTTTGCTGAATGAGAGGCCAGAACTCATGCCCTGGACATGGTGTTAGCCAAGTCCAAAACAAGGGGCAACCCAGTATGGGTAGGGAGCTGAGCAGAGACAAAGGAAGCAGTCAAAGGGCTCTTCAGGGGGGCATATTGTTTGTGCCCTGGTCCAATGAGCATTTGAGGCATCAGGACATCTCATGGACAGCCAAGTTCTAAGACAAGGAGGCACTTTTCCAAGGTCTCTCAAATCATATCACCTGGAAAACTGCCTATACTATCAAACTCAAAGACAGGTTTCTGGATTTCCAAGGCTTGGAAGGGAAGTAGAGACAGGACAGAAAAAAATAAGGGGGTCTTCATAGTTTATGTTCTTTCAAAATCAGGAAAGTAACATAGGACCTCTTTCCTCTTCCCATGTAAAATTTTATCCCAAAAGGTAGAAACAGTATCTTGGTGTTTAAGAAAGGCTAAGAATGATGGTAACACTTTTTTAACTTATAAAAGTACTCCACAATCTTATATTTTTAAAGCCCAGAGAGGGAAGTAATTTAACCACCTGTCCTACATAAACTAACTCATATATCTGAAAACTGTCAACGCTACAATAATGCCTTTGCCAGTAAATCAACCTCTTTTTTCTCACCATGACCGTTATTAAATCTGTGACAACAATGACCATATTGAATGGGAACCCCATAATAACCTAGAGCCAGTTTCCTAGAAATCATCAGTTGTCAAAACTTGACTTTTTGATTCCCATTCGTTTATGATAAGACCATTCCAGACAGTCAGACATTATAATACTTTAAATGAAAAGCTCTGCGCTCACTGAATTTCCATAATAGTTCATAGAGAGGAGGCGAAAGGAGCCAAGCAAAAGAACAATTTGCTATCAGGGAGGATTATCCGATTGCAAAATGAAGAGAAAATGTGAAGTTGGCCTCTGGATTTAGTGATAACACAGTCTCTGACCCATGAGGAAACAGTCATCAAACTTTAATAATGGTAAGGGAAAGAACACAGAATTTAAGAGTAGATGCTTACCCAACCTGAAAAAGCCCCAGAATTTAGGCTTTTAAAATGAGCTAGGGAAAGCCAATCCAACTTAACATTAATCCATTATTATCTTTATCAACAAAACTATTTGCAGAGACCTGAAGTAGAAAGAAAGAAATATGTGGCAGTATATTTTAAGTGTCGGGTATATAGAAAATAGATTCTGTTGGAATCCCAAAAAGCAGCTATATGTTGAGCTGGAGAAACCATAGGGAAAAGTTTCACAGAGGTGGGAAATGAGACTGGATCAAAAGCAATGACATAGAAATGAGCCTAGTGTGTCTGGAAGATACTGAGTAAAGCCGTCCCGCCGAGTGAGGAATTATGCAGAGTATTAAGGACAAGGGCCTTCTTGATGTGTGTGGTGTGACTGTGAAGTCATTCAATTGATTTTCCTGTGTGACCTACGAAAATAAGACACACTGAGACATGGTCACACCACATATTTCCAGTTGAAACTCTGCAATGTCTGTTTGCCACATCCCAAAGACAGATTCCCAATAAAGAATCTGACTAGTCTAGAAAACCACTTAAGAAGTATTTAACAGTGGTGAATACTGTTGGGTAGAAATCACTAAGAGCGAAAAGGATGTGTTTCCTTTGTCATGCTTCTGCAAAGGCAAATGGGAATTGTAGCTTTTTTTTTATTTTAATGTTTTTTTAATATATTATGTTAGTCACCATACAGTACATCCCCAGTTTCCGATGTAAAGTTCGATGATTCATTAGTTGTGTATAACACCCAGTGCACAATGCAATATGTGCCCTCCTTATTACCCGTCACCAGTCCATCCCATTCCCCCACCCCCCTCCCCTCTGAAGCCCTCAGTTTGTTTCTCATAGTCCATAGTCTCTCATGCTTCATTCTCCCTTCTGATTACCCCCCGTTTCTTTATCCCTTTCTTCCCCTACCGATCTTCCTAGTTCTTATGTTCCATAGATATTATTCTTGGGTGTAGTTTCGTCTTGCATCTAAATCACACATTCAATCACTCATCTTACCCTCCATTTCAGGACAATTGTCATGTATCTAAAAGTGATTAGAGAATTTTCTCATAGAAGTTTTCTATCAAAGTATGGTAATGTTGGAAATGTATCTCCTGAAATAATCAATAATCACATTTGAAACTTTTGTCAATATCACTTATCAATTATAGTTACATCAGGGTTTTTTTCAATTTATAATCGAATCCCCACTGCTAAGTTATTATCCTAATACACGGTAAAATAGAAGGTCAAACCTGAGCCCGGGGCATGGGATTGATACCAAATCCCAAGATACCGTCTTATCACATCATGTGAGGAATACGGGATATCCACATGACATCATTGGTGATGCTAACTTCGATATCTCATTCATGAGAAGACAAGGTCACTGCGTACAGTTTAGGAAGGAAAAACTCAAATTACTTTTCAAAATTCTTCACCATTGGTTCACAAGATCTCAAGTTCCCTGCCTCATCTTTTCTTCCCACAGAGGTCAGCTGACAGTGTCTTCCAAACTCCAAAGCATTCCCAGACTGCAGTAATACCATGCTGTGTTTGTAGAGACACAAGAGCTCTTGCTGGTCATTCGGCACACCTTCTATCCAACTCAGGAACCACTTTACACAACTTCCGGAAGTGCCACCAGACCATAAACATGTCCAGGCATGGGAAGCTCACCACATCCCAAGCTGCTGATTCCATTTTTTCCAAAGCTCTAGTTGGGAGAAAATTAAGGTGAGAGCTGCCTTCTTGGAATTTGAGTTCATTAATGCACGTTGCGCCCTCTGAACTACACAGAGGAAACCCTTGTTGAGACAAATTTTCAATGCTTGGGAGTTGGCTCTCATAAACCAAAATTTTCTCTTCTCTACCCGCCACTCCAACTTCTATGCTCTCAGTCGTGTGTGTGTGTGTGTGTGTGTGTGTGTGTGTGTGTGTGTGTGTGTGTCTTCTTCAGTTACCAGAACCCCAGTGATCTCCTCACAGCTCACCCACCAGTGGTCTCTTCTTGGGCTTCAGCCTCCTCCCTCCGAAGTATTTGATATGGTTGCCCTTTCCCCAATCTTCCGTCTAAACTCCACCCCCATTCCCAGTTTCCCCACTTGTCCTTCCCTCTTCACTCAACTCTGCCAGCTCTTTTTCTGACTCCCACACCACATATATGGGTGCCACCAACACTCTACTCTCAGCCTTCTTTTTTTTTTCAAATGCTTTTATTGTGGTAAAACACACATGACACAAAATTTCTTATCTTAACCCTCTTGAAATGCACAGTTCAGCAGTATTAAGCACATTCATACTGTTATACAACCATCACCATCATCCATCTCTGGAACGCTTCGTCTCGTAAAACTGAAACGCTATACACACAAAGCAGTAACTCTCCATTCCCTCCTCTCCCAGCCCCTGCCAACCACCGTTCTGCTTTCTATCCCTATGGTTTTGCCTTGGTATTTTTTTTCATAATGCCATTCCATGTCACAAAACACCCATGGTCTCAGCATTTAAATAAATATTTACTTAGAATTTATCACTAGGCTCTGTGGTAGGTTCTGAAATTACAATCTGCTAAATGATTACTTTCTATTTTCAGCCCTATTTTCTGAGGTGTTTGTCCAAACTGGCTAGCCATTAGGACCTCCCATCGGGCCTTTTTGTACTAAACTTTTTATTGTGGTTTTTTGTGTGTGTGTTTCTTGTTTTTTTTTTAAAGATTTTATTTATTTATTTGACACAGAGAGAGACAGCCAGTGAGAGAGGGAACATGGGCAGGGGGAGTGGGAGAGGAAGAAGCAGGCTCCCAGTGGTGGGGCCTGATGTGGGGCTCGATCCCAGGACTCCGGGATCATGCCCTGAGCTGAAGGCAGACACTTAACGACTGAGCCACCCAGGCACCCCTAAACTTTTTATTTTTTAATAATTTTAGATTTATAGAACAGTTGCAAAATACAGAGCATTCCTGCACCCTCCTCACCCACTTTTCTTTCCTCTGATGTTGCCATCTTACATTACCGTGGCACAGTTACCAAAATGAAGACAACATTGGTACATTACTGTTGACTAAACTCAAGACTTCGTTTTAATTCCATCAATTTTCCATCAGTGTGCTTTATTTCTCTGAGTCAGGATTTCTAGTCTCTTCTGGTCTGTGATGGGTTCTCAGTCTTTCCGTGTTGGGGTTTTTTTTTTTTTGTTTTTTTCTTTTATGATTTCATTGACAAATTTGATGTGTACTGGTGAGGTATTTTGTAGAATGTCTTTCAGTTTTGGGTTTGTGTGACACTTTTATAATGATTGGACCGGGGTTACGAGTTTTAGGAGCAAACTCTACAGAAAAGAAGTATTCCCCTCATCACATTACATGAGGGGAGCATGATATCTACATGACATCATCGGGAATGTTGACCTCGGCCACTTAGTTAAGGTAGTGTGTGCCAGGTTTTCGCACTGTAAAGTTACCATTTTCTTTTTCCTGTTCATACTCTATTCTTTGGAAGCTGGCCTACACTTAAAAGGACCTCTTGCATGGGGAAGTAGCTACATATATTATTTGCAATTACTCTGTAAGGAAAATTTGTTTTTTCTCCTGAAAGATCTTTAAAAATTTCTATTCATGGGGACACCTCAACCAGACTTTAGCAGGTCTGGGGAGAGGCCTGATAATTTGTACTTTTTACATTTCTTGGGAGATCAATCAGATTTGGAGTCCACTGCTCTACTTTGAAGTCAACTTCCATATTTCCAAGTGCTCATAAGACATTTGAATGTCTCAAGAGCATTTTATATCCCCACCAAAAGAAAAAAGCAGCTTTCTTTCACATACGCACCATAAATTCTTTTTTTCTCTCAGGTTAGCCGTCTTGGAGACAGCTTTAATTCCTCTTTCCCCTTTCTTACCTACACATGACTTGTCTTTACATCCCATAAAATCTTAATTAGAAGTATTTATTGGATTTATTCCTTCCTCTCCTTGCCTGGTCCAGACTTTCTAGGCTACTTTTTAGCCTAGAACTTCAGCTTTCTCTTTATTTGCTCTCATTCACCCCTCCTCATCTGATCCATTCTGTACATAAAAACCAATCTTAAAACCACTGCATTCCCTGGGGCGCCTGGGTGGCTCAGTGGATTAAGCTTGATTTTGGCTCAGGTCATGATCTCAAGAGTTGTGAGATCGAGCCCCCTGTCAGGTTCTGTGCTGGGTGTGGAGACTCCTTAAGATTCTCTCTCCTTCTCCCTCTGCCCCTCCACCCTCCCACCCCCTGCTCTCTCTAAAAAAACAAACAAAACAAGCCATTTCGTTCCCTGTATTAATTCCCTATTGAAAATGCTACAATAGCTACCCATTATCCATTAATATTACACTCCCAAGAAGGAGGCCCTCTGACCTGAGTTAGGGACAAAATGACATCTTTAAGGTTAGAGAATGGCGCTGTCATAGAAAGGGGGTGGGGGCGAGAGTCACTGAGAAGAATAAAGTTCATTAAATTCATTCCCTTCTGTTTTTCTCTGTGGTCAGGAGTTAATTCTCTTGAATTGGTCCTCTTGGATTAGTCTCTTTCTCCAAATGCAATTGCTACTCGAAGATAGGCCTGGAGCCACCTCGTGATTAGGAGCCCCTCCAGCCTCGGAAAGCCTAGCAGGACACGGTTAGAGCCATGAAGCAAAGTACTCGGGTTAGCCTGTAATCTGGACTTAAGCAAGGGTGAGGCCGGCTCTTCACCAAGCCACGGGGCACGCAGTAAAATGGAATCTGGATATTTCCCCAGTATTCAAACAAGCTCCACAGGTGGGAGACCATATAACATTTTTCAAAGTCAAGTCTTAACCTATAACTAAATGCATGCATTTGTCTAAATTACAAAATGTCCTGGCTCTAATTCCGACGAAACCCTGTGAAGGTGGCAATGCGTCAAGAAATCAGGATCCTGACTAATGTTCTCATTCTGGAAACCAGGTCCTTAGCCAGTCAATACTTCCCTCGATACCACACAAAATTACCTCCTTGTTCTAGGCACGTGGGTCTGCTCACTCTCTGCTGCACATGCAAAGGGAAGGTCGTTACTGATTCGTCTGCCTTCTAATTTTTCTCCTATTGTTTCCTCCACCGCCCTCATGGAAAAACTAACTCAACTCCCTATTTCCTTGATGTGTTTGTTTGTTTGTTTGTTTTTCCCAATCACTCCAGCCCATAACAAACTCTCCTTCTGAGGTCATATTTAGTTTTTACTATGTAACTTGAACTGGGAGGTATTCAACTACTATACAATGTTTCATTTCTGATAAACATTTTTGCTCAATATAAGGCAAACTCTTTTTGAAAAGATGATGACATACTTAGACAATTCTCCTTAATGTTAAGCACAGTATTACCCACACTTTATAATAGTATCAGACACACTTTAAAATAGCAAACAATTTTAGATATGTCTTCCTTATTATTACGTGTTTTAGAAATAAAGACAACTTTCCAGCAGCCCAGCCCTGACACTATGCCATGGGCAAGCGCTTCTTGTGTTTGGATGCATTCGTGTTTTGCTGCTGGTGGTAACAGTCAATACCTAAATTTCATGAGCAAATCTCGTTCTATCACGTCGGCCTCCTCAGTAAAAGCCGGCACAGCTTTTACTAAGTGAAGAACTACCTAAAATAAGTCATTTTTTTGCAAATTCAGAGGCATTAAAGATGGAGTATAAAGAGTTATTGGGAAACTTGAGGGTTCTTTGTTTTTGATAATGGAAAGTAGGCTGTGTATGTGTTCGCGCATGTTTGGTGTATGCAAAGTAACGTTGTGATCTTTGTGACTGACTATGAGAAGCTACTGGTCTCGGAGGACTCCTGTGCTATGTGCACTCAGATTCGTTTATTGAACAAATGTTTATTGAGCACTTACTATGTACGAGCACTGTTCTAGGCCCTGGGAATATAGCTGTAAATAAATCAGACAAAAATCTCTGCCATCATGGAACTTACATTCTAATGGAACAGTTGAAGGCATTATTGAAAGCATGGTTACGATGGAGCAGATTCCTGCTTTTTTCCCTTTGCTTCCAGTGGTGAATCTTACAGCCATTTCCTTTGATCAAAGCACAAACACCAACACTCCAAGTGGAGTAAGGAACGCAATCATTCTCTTTCTCCTTTTCAGTCAATACCTACGAAATAATTTTAAATTATCTACATATTCACAAAGGTGGGAATATTAATAATATATTAAACACTTAGTAGCCAATTATTCTGCTAAAATCTTTTCCTGAATTATCTCATTTTATCCTCAAAACAATCCTATGTCCCCAGATGATAGGCATTATTATCACTGATACCATTGTTTAGATGAGACAATGCAGCACGAGGAGATTAAATAACTTTCTTGATGTTACAAGACAGTACTATGGAACAACAACATTTATGCATGGCTGTCTACTCCTTATAATCTGAAAAAAATGCTATTTTGTCATAAGAAAACTCTCCAAAACAATTTCTGTTTATTTTTCCATTTTTCTGGTTTTTAGAAACAAATTTTGACAGTGTGTCATTATTCATTTTTCCATAATGATAGTTTTATTTCTATTTAATTAAGATAATTATTTGTTTAATTCAAATAAGTTGATGAGATTGCCTAAAATATTAAAATTATCTCCTAAGTATTTTATTTTTCTCTGCTAGTGCAGGCTGACTTTTGTGTCTGGTCCAACCTTAAGATGTTGGGTTTTGCAGGCACTGCCAGGCAAGGGCTGTAGAGCTCTTCACTGCCTAAAACTAGGATCGAAATTGGCAGATGAAGAAGAATCTATAGAGACGTTTTTAGAAAGCAGATATGCATTTTGCTTTTGCAGGATTATTTTTTACATTTGTTCCTTTCTAACGAAACCAGTCAAATAGAACTCTTTTGAGAATTTTTATCTATTTCCTCTTTCATAGCTAGTGGGAGCAGGAATTCGAGAAATAAAGGCAAGAGAACGTTTTTCTATCAATTGATAGACCCTGGTTATATTAAGGAAGAACTCAGAATCAAAATATCCATGATTTTAAAAACACACTGATCATAATTAATGATTCCTTCTATTATATCTTATCTATTATAATAGCTCATGTTTATCCAGAACTTACTATGTTCCAGGCACATTTGAAGTGCTTTGTGCTATAACTAATCTAACCCATACGATAGCTTTTGTTCTATTACTACTGGCTTTTAAGGCTGAAGAAATTGAGGCCAAAGGGGTTGAAAAGATTTGCCCAAGATCGAGGAGTTAGTAAGTCATAGCACGAGGGCAGTCATGCCTAGACATAGCCTAGCTCAGAGCCCATGCTCTTGACCACAACATCATCTTGCCTCAGGATATGCTGGTTTTAGCCATTCTCGTCATAGGCCTGTGGGTCCTCTCAGGAACAGCACCCCACCAACGGTTCACTATTGGCTGGGATGGCCTGCACCTGGGATATACGTAGGCAGGTTTCCTGGCTGGGACAAAGAGCCAGGAATCCAAGAACCTGAGGCATATCCAGAGCTGGGGATGCCACAAATATACGGGCAGGCGTCAGGGAAAGCAAAGCTGGGTGGAAACAACTAGGATGAACTTCAGTGCTTTTTCAATAAGTCAGAAGAAGTGGGTCCCTCTTCCAGGCAATGGTGTATGCCATTGCACCGCACTTCAGTGACCCATCTTCCCTTGTCTACCTGGTTCAGCAACAAGAAGTTATCTACTATGATCCAGGCCCCATTACCTCATCTTCACAGTTCATGCTCATAAAGCCAGAACCTTAGACAAGTTACTCAATGCCTTTGAGTCCACACCCCCCTACATAACCGGGAATGATAATGATGTCTAGCGTGTGTGTTAGATGGATAGTGTCATATGGATACAATGGGTTATTAGGTTCTTAGAACAGTGCCTGGCATGCATACGACATAACTGCTCTCTTACTATTTTGGGTGTGAAGATCAAATGAGATAATGATATGAAAGTGCTTTCTCAATCGTAAAGGTCCCCCAAATGTAAAGGGTTATGTTGAGATCCCATAGCAAAGGTCAAGCAAGGATCTTCTTGTGTCATCAGCAACATCTTGAGTCAGTCACCTAGGAGATGGCACCAGCCAAGTGTCAGAAACTCAGAATGACATCTCAGTGGGAAGGTGGTCATGAAAAAGTCAAGTCTGCATCTCCTAACGGTGCCTCATTCAGCCCTGATGACAATTTCCTGACCTTCGGACTGGGCTTCCAGGAGTAAGAGGTGCAGGCAAGCTGTCCTCTCCTGCTCCAGAAAGGCCTGGACCATGTGACTCACCCTGAGGCAGGGGGACATGGGTCTGTGCACGTGCTTCAGTCTAACCATCAAGAAATCCAGACCACTGATGGCCATGAAATATTTACACATAATGTTAGATTAATAGGGATTCTTCAACGCTAACAAGTCGGACTGCAGTCAGCCTCCACAGCCAAACTGTCTCAACTTCTACAGGATCCACCACAGGGTTTTATTCCATTTAATACTAAATAGAAACCACAAACATAGCAACTCGGTTACTCCCAGCTAATGAAACATGCGTATATTAGAAAAAGTTATGATCATCATTAAGGGGGCACGTGGTATAATGAGCACTGGGTGTTATATGACTGATGAATCACTGCCCTCTACCTCTGAAACTAGTAATTCACTATATGTTAATTAATTGTATTTAAATTAAAAAATCAAAATCGAAAAAAGAATAGCTGAAAAAAAAAAAAGGAAAGTTATAATCAAACAAGACAGCAAATTACCTCCCACCTCATAGAATTCAAAGGGTTTTTAATGACCCCTTGGAGAATGCCCTGAATCCGGGGCCCTTCCTGCCACCCTTTATTTTTTATTTATGTTTTTTGCTGTGCAAGAGACTCATTTATTATTTTTTTCATTTTTTTCAATAATTTTTTATTAGGTTATGGTAGTCACCATCCAGTATGCCACCCTTGAAACACTTATTTTAAAAGCCCGTATTGTGACTGATGAGATCCGCCCTTGAAGCAAACACTGAGAGACACGGAGCAGTCTGAATCCCCGTACAGAACAGAAGAAACAGAAGGACGCTTACTACTTGCGAAACAAAAGCCTTTGGTGAAAGGGCCTCTAGCATTGCTGCAAGCAAGTCCCAAGTGAAAAACTATGAAGCAGCAGGTCTCTCCACATCTCCAATCGTGTGCATGTTTTGCCAACAAGAACTAGAGCTGTTTTCTTTACCAAATCTGCTGTTTTTTTAATGACTGGACATTGTCACGAACTTGCATTCATTCAGCCAATTAACTAATGTTTTAAGCTCCTATTACGTGCCAGGCACTCTTTATGCATCCCCCGTCCAAATAAAGTAAATAAAGCTAAATGAATGAAAAAACCCAAGACTTTGCAATGAGGGAAATGTTATATTAATAACATCGTATTATACTATCAATGCAGGCACTTTTTTTTATTAAAGATTTTTGTTTATTTATTTGACTGAGAGAGAGAGAGACAGAGGGAACATGAGCAGGGGGAGTGGGAGAGGGAGAGAGAAGCAGGCTCTCTGCTGAGCTGGGAGCCCGATGTGGGGCTCAACACGGGGCTCAAAATGGGGCTCAACAAGGAGCTCGATTCCAGGACCCTGGGATTGTGACCTGAGCCGAAGGCAGATGCTTAATGACTGAGCCACCCAGGCGCCCCAACTCAGGCACTTTTAAACAAAAAAGTCTGAACACAAACATTGTTATACTTCGGTTATACTTTCCATCACCATTTTGGAATCAGTGCCTCTACTCTACAGGTCAGGTAAATAACATACTACATATCCTCAAAAAAATGTAAAGAATATATAAAAGTACTTTGTGGCTATTGGAATTGACCTTGCTGATAATTAAGGTAGGTTATTGCCTAAGTGATCTGAATTAAGATTAAATACCCCCTCTCTCTCCAACCATCTAAAAAAAAATCTCATTTCTTTAAATTTTAACAATTAGAGATTCATTTAAGCAACCAAGATTCCTTCTTTAAGACACAAATACGCCTGGGAAAGCTAGCTGTTATTAGCATTACAAAGCATGCCCATTTTAATCAGATGGCTCTCCTCTTCCCTTTAACCGCGGTGCCCTCCTGACCCCGACCCCCTGGTCTACAGACTGTGGACCCAGGGTTCTGTCATGGCAACTTGGGAAGTGTATCAGGATCAGGGTCAGGGCACGCAGGCTGGATTCTGGCTTGTCTGGCCCCTCCTGGGGAGACGCTAATCTTAGTGGAGAGTTCACAAGCAAGGTCCATGGTTCAGAGAGCTGGTTCGAGGTACAGCGTGGTGCCTGTCCCTCTGACTGTTCCCCCGACTGATCTCCTCGTGACACTAGTGTCTATGTCCTGACATGAGCTGACTACAATAAAAGGGTGAGAAAAAACAAGATGAGGTTCTTGCACTGGGCTCTCTGAGGACTTGAGGAGTTCGGGGATCCTGGGGTGAGCAGTGTCTGCAGAGACCCTGGGACAGACATAGGGACTCTCTGTCCTCAGGACCTTTGACTTCAGCACAGACATGAGCAGACCAGAGCATCAGCAGGACACCTCCAGTTGGACATAACAAAGCATGCTTGCAAGTGGTGGGATCTTCCAGAATTATTTGGGAATTTCCACACAGCAACCGAGAATGGAGCAATAGCAAAAATCAATTTGTAACAGCTGTTTACATGCAAAACCTGGGATTTTGAAGAGGAAAAAAACACTCCTCGTGCTCTTCTAAGCCAGAAGTATAACTGCAGAGGCAAAGCTTAAAATCTCTCAGCATCTGGGGCTTCGGTTACTCCATGTGTACAATGGGACTGTCATGCTGCCGCCTACCCGCTTGGTGACTTGGAAGCTGGATGTCCACGTGAGTGCACTCGTAGTCTCAGGCGGAATTTAAACACCTCCCAAAGACCAACTCACAAATACTCATGTTTTTAATTTTAATGAGGAGGGGAACATATTTTTAATCTTAAAACTCACTCATTTTTTAAGAGGTAGCACTGTTTTTACCTTTTCCACGGGTTTTGACTTCCGTTTTAGTTTTATACAGCAATTGGATGAGAGGGAAAAATCAAAAAACAGAATCAAAAAAAGATAATCTGATTTCTTTGAGATAAAAAACTACGTTAAGCCAAGTTGTTGCCTCTTTTAAAAAAATATTTACTTATTTTATTTTACTTTATTTTATAGATTTTCTTTATTCATTTGAGAGAGAGAGAGAGCACCAGCAGAGGGGAGAGGCAGAGGGAGAAGGAGAAGCAGACTCCCCCCTGAGCAGGGAGCCCGATGCGGGGCTCAATCCCAGGACCCTGGGACCATGACCTGAGCTGAAGGCAGCCACTTAGCCGACTGAGCCACCCAGGCGCCCCTAAAGAGAGAGAGAGAGAGAGAGAGAGTGCAGGCAAGTGCACAGGAACTGGGGTAGGGGCAAAGGGAGTGGGAGAGAGAATCTCAAGCAGACTCCATGCTGAGCCTGGAACCGGAAGTGGGGCCTTGATCCCACAACCATGAGCTCATGACCTGAGCTGAAGTCAAGAGTTGGATGCCTATCCAGCCGAGCCACCCAGGGCCCCAAAGTTATGGCCTCTTTACCATATTTCTCAAAGAAATAAGCATCTATGGTTCTCTCTGTAATGACAAAGTTTGCATGAAACAAAGATCTCATTACAAAGTAAATGAGAGTTACATAGTGTTGTACAAAAATCTCTGTGACACTTCCCAGTGGCAATGTTAGTTACAGAGGAGTACAACGTCAAGTCGCTAACGACCTTAGGCTCCTCGAAAGCAGCTCCTTCGTTTTACAAATGAGAAAAACAATGTCCAGAAAGTTGTCACTTATAGACATCTTAGAGTCACAGAATGGCAGGGCTGGAAGCAGGCCTCATGTGTGCTCCATGCCTGTTCTCAAGGCACCTCCCCACCCCTGCACCCCTCCCCCTGTCACACACACACACACACACACACACACACACACACACACACATCAGTGCATCACACAGTGCATTGCTCACATTTTCTTCAAAAAGTAAATAACATTGAGTATGAGATTTAAATTAGGAATGGACTGAAAAGTCAAGCATGTGTGAGAGAAATAGACCCACTTTATGGGAACACTGATGCCAACTATTCACATCCTCTGGAATTTTGCCTGCAGTGGTGCTTTGAGGAGATCTGGAGACCCAATTCGGTTCCCTAAGCCGAACATTCAACAGGGCAGTTGAGCGATCAGGTTACCTCGAGTGTGTGACAGCACTGGATTAGAGTTTTGTTTTGTCTTTTCATTTCTGCCTTGTGACAAGTTTTGAGGAAAAAATAAAGCACTACATGATGGTAAAAGGGGAAGAATGTCTATCAACCTGGAATAGTCACCTCTACCATGAGACATCTGCCAGCACAGTGCCCTAATCTAGGCCTTACCGAGTTCTTAGGACCTGGATTACACCTGAGACAATCAGGTCCTCTGGCCCCCAGCTCCGTCCCCTTGGCCCACAGTGGCTCTATCATTGGCCTCCCCTGCCTATTTCACATGCTACCCAAGCATCA
The DNA here is from genome assembly GCF_024610735.1 of Ursus americanus. Taxonomy (NCBI): domain Eukaryota; kingdom Metazoa; phylum Chordata; class Mammalia; order Carnivora; family Ursidae; genus Ursus; species Ursus americanus. The sequence continues at coordinate 26,192,952 of NC_142134.1, read as the reverse complement.
AGGCCCCCACGCAGGTCCCTCATGCAGCTTTCCCTGCTGCTTCGTTCCTCCCTGGCGAGCCAGCCCTTCTTTGGTTTTAGGGATGTTTCTCTTATTGTTTCTTATTGGTTAGTCTTACATTCCCAAATTCAGAATAACACCCTTCTTTTTTGAAGATTTTATTTATTTATTTGAGAGAGACAGAGAGAGAGAGCACGCAAGCGGAGGGGAGAGGCAGAAGCAGACTCTTCACTGAGCAGGGAGCCCAATACAGGGCTTCTTCCCAGGACACCCCCCCCCCCACCGCCCGAGATCATGACCTGAGCCGAAAGCAGACGCTTAACCAACTGAGCCACCCAGGCGTCCCTCAACATAACATCTTTAAGGCAGGACTCAAGTCTAGGAATCTCTTGAGCCCTCTTCCCACTGGCATCCCCATATAATCTAACATCTTGCTGACTCTAGCAGATTTTCAGACAATGCTTTGTTGGACCGTCCAGACAAGGTGGAGGAAGGAAACGCCTGCTTCATCCAAGGAATGCTACCCAAAGCAGCAGCCCTGTTTCCAGACCTAACTCTCTCTGCCCACTGATCATCTTCAGACGCCGTGCGATGCCACTACCACATTGTCACTCACTTCTTCCTCTGCTGGGTTTCTTAAATCAGTCCCTTCTCTCTAGTCACGGCCCTCAGTCAGATCCACTTTCGACAAGGTCATGACACATTTTCAGCCACCTCTCCTACTCCAGGGACCATAGCCAAATGAAAATGCCTGTGTAGATTCCACCTCTTTCCCCACCAGGTGAGAAGTCCAGTCTTCCCCAGGCTTGAAGGTAGAGGTGATATCAAGGAGACATTTAAGCTGTGGAGACTCCCCTCCTCCCACTTTAACCCCTCAAGCCCAGGTGTCCCTACCCTCAGCCGAGCTAAGACTACAAAATATTGCTGCCCCCTCCTTCTCCCTCCCTCAAAATGACCATGATGCAGAGGGGATGTCTTGATGTAGTAGGATTTTCCCACCTACATGCCTTGGTCCCTTCCCACATCCAGCTGCAAGAACTTTCCCCAGCACCTGCGTTCCAGCGCTCTCTGCCAACACTGCCTCCCAAGGAAGTGAGGAAGTGAGGAGAGCCTCTAGGGGACCCAGGCATCCTGCTCCTCCAGTCCCACCACTCCTCCCTCAGGCCGGGACCTCACCCAGTGCTCCTGAACTGAACAGTCCAAGTTTACTTTTTCTCAATGAAGAAAAGTTTTCCCTCTCCCATTTCATCTTAAAATAGGAAATAATAGGTTCCAAGTAAAACATCTCTGCATTGCTTAGTTAGTGCCCTCAGTAAAATATGTTATTTCCCTGTCCCTATCAGCAGCCGGGACTAAGGTCTCAAAAGTTGTCTTCTATTCTTCTCCAGCCCCTCCCCACGGCCCTGGTCAGGGCCGGGAATCTTAATCCATTCCCAGCCTCCAGGAATCACCCTCCTATCTCGCACACACACCCAGGGTGCACACACACCCCGCAAATTGCTCTCCACCGTACTCGGCACTCCCGGGCCTCATCCTAAGCCAGGGAGTTCCCTCTCTTCTGCCTGCCCCGAGCTGTCCTGCCCCGTCCAGACTCCCCGGCTCCTTCTTCGGTGGGCTCTCCTCCCACGCCCCTCACTCGCGGACACCTGCGCCAGCAGTCGGGCCGCGGGATCCCTTCCGCCCTCAGGCAGCCCCAACAGGTGCAGCCCTAGGCGCCAAGTGCCGAAACCTTAACCTCGCGCTCGCCCAAGGATCAGAGAGCTCCGCCCGGGCCCTGCCAGCCCCAGCGCGCCCTGGGGTCCGGATGCCCGCGCGGATCGGGGTTCGCCCTCCCTGCCACTCCAGCGCAGACTTTCCTCCTGGGGCTCCAGTGCCCGGCGCGCCACTTACCCAGGGCGAGGGCCAGGAGCAGTGGCAGGGAGCTGACGCCGCTGCCCGGGGCGGCCCGGTCCATCAACCCCACGCTGCGGGGCCGGGCAGCCCCTGGACGAGTCTCCCGCCTCCTCCTGTGCCCCTTCCCGGGCCACGGGCGCCCGAGGGCGGGCCTGGAAACTACTCTCCCGGGCCAGCCGGAAACGAAAGTACTTCTCAGGCTGGCACCCAGGCCTCTGGGCAGGCAAACACCCGGGGCGGGCGGGCGGCCGGCTCCGGGAGTGTGGCCGGGAGGAGGGAGCCTCCTATTTATCCTCGCTCTTTCTGCACACACCCCACCGGCGAGGCGCGGGACTCCGGCGTGGTGGCCTCCACGCTGTTCCACCCAAATCGCCCCACACCCACACCCACACTCAAGGACATATTCGGGCTGCCCTCGGGCCAGCTCACCCACTCCCCCTGCTGGGTCGCACCTGACTCCGCTTCCCTCCCCTTTGGGGAGTAAGCCAGGTAGGTGGGGAGCGGAGGGAATGCCCGTGGATGCCCGCGGATGCCCGCGGAGGGGTGGTTCGGGGGCTGGGCCTGCGGGCAGTACTTCGAGAAGCGGGCCCTAAGCTCCTCTGAGCTCCTGCAACGCAGGGAGGGAGCACCAGAGCCCCACGCGTGCCCTAAAATCTAGCTTCCCTCATTCCAACCCAACTGTTGATGTCTCCGAGGGACTAGAGCCAACATTCAGTGTGGTTAACCTTAGGCATTTGACAATTTTCAAGCCTTTCTTTTGCATTTATAATTTGTTGAATATCTGGGAGTTTCCCTTGCCAAGAGCTACAGTTGGAAATTTCATTTGTTTTCTTATGTATCCATTTACTCCTTGATTCATTGCATTCTCCTTCATTTCAAAAATTCACGTACTGCGTTGGATCTATAAAAATAAGAAGAATGCTTTTTGCCTGTGGCTTGCCAAGCACTGTCTCTACTTCATCAGCCTTCCTCTTTATGGAGAGGTGGGATCCGATGGTTCTGTACCAAGCATTTTCTGGAAAACAAAGGCACCCTCACAGCTTCCAAAGACGAGAAGCAACATCCAATGTTACCTTATGTGATTAATATATTTGCCTCCAAAATAACTAAAGGGTACAGCGGTCTTCATGCTGGTCTCTATTCCTCTTGCAAGATCACTGTGTAACCACAGGGTCCCCTCAGTGCAGAGTTGTATTTCTGTAGTGTCCAAAAGTCCAATAAACATTCCTTAGCCTATGAAATGTAGTTCAGATGTCTGTCTCTTCCTCCCCATTGTTTAAATTAACCAAATTGTTCTGCACTTTTCTTCCACGAGTGACATTTCATTTCAAAACCAATTCATATTATTTTAGTGTCCCAGGCAACTGATATATCCAGGGGAATAAAAATCAGCAGTTAATTTTCAGAATCCCATTCTAGCGCCCACTCATAAAGCTCATAAAGCTTCCCTACAGCAGGCATGGGGTTTAGAGAGATCTAAGGTTGTGGGATAGAAAGTTACTGCATCCCAAATAAAAAGGGAAGATGCAGAGAAGGCAAGGGATTTGGCATCATCTCCCCCCACACACTCCCCCCACATCCCCCCCTTTTCTTTTCTTTTCTTTTCTGATATTCTCTCCTCCCTCCAGGGCCCTATGTTAAAGCATCTTTCGGCTCTGAGATGGTACCCTATCAAGGAGCTGTCCTGCTATCCACAGCAGAACATCACTATTTTATTTTCCTTTTCCATTGATATTAATAAAAAAATAAAACACACCTAAGCAAAAAAAAGGCTAAATGTTTGTTGAGTATCCTAAAGTGCTGGGACTTGATGTAAGTATTCATCATTCATGCCATTCAAATGGTAAATTAACTTTTTCAGGCCACTAGAGTATGAACGAGTGTAATTTAATATAGAGATAAATTAATAGCCTTCCCTAAGGGCTTTATTTAATGCCAGAAATAAAATAAGTACTCTGGAGAATATGACTTCCAAATTTCCTGGCACTGGAGGTCCAATCTCTTCAAGGTCAAGCCACTTTCTTTTTCCTTCCTTCCTTCCTTCCTTCCTTCCTTCCTTCCTTCCTTCCTTCCTTCCTTCCTTCCCCCCCTTCCTTTTTTCCTTTCTTCTTCCTCCTCCTCTTCACCATCTCTCTCTCTCTCTCTCTCTCTCTCAATGCATTCACTCATGGAGGAAGGTAAATCTGTGATCCAGCTACAAGCTTGGCAAGAGTTTGACCTTTCTGTGGCCTCATTCGGGGAACTGGGGTGTGTCTCAATGCTTTAGATTTTAAGCTGAGCTGTTACTAAGAAAAGAGTGGGTCAAAACTGCACCAAACTCACAAGGTAGGACCGGTATCCCCACTCTCCCCAGCCAAGGGATTGCTTGATGACGTCTTGCCTGTGCCAGCTTTAGGCAGGTAAAACCAGCCCTCCCAAATGCGGTATGAAGCTTGAGTGGATTCCTTTGGAGGCCTTTACAACATGCGTTTTCTCCCACACAGAGCAGCCTCCGGCTGGAGAACTCCTCCCGGCCTCTGGACGGGACAATAAAGGCTTGTGGTTATTTGTGGGACGCAACACAGAAGCAGACACACGTGTGGTGGCAGAAAGGAAAACTTCGGAATGTGTTCACTCTAGGTCAGCCTGTATTCTCCAAACTGCCATTGAAGACTTCCTAGTGGTCATGAATATTATTTAATTCCAGAAGAGTGAGTGAATGAAAAGAACTATGAATGGCGAAAAACTCTTTAAAACATAATACCTTGGAATAATGATAAACATTTTGCACTGCAGATTATTAAAAATTGGTAGGATGATATATGTGGAGAGCTTTCAAATATTCCACTGGACATCACTGAACTAGTCTCTAAGGAAAACCAGAGATAATCACCACCCGAAAGCCGTATTCAGGTGATTTCGTTTTACAATCTAGTTTTTCTGGGAGGAGATTATTGTTTTTTTTTTTTTCCTAATCTGTTTTATTATACCTTCTGCTTCAGTCTTTCAGTAGCCTTTTTAAAATTAAGTTCATTATTTTAATCCCGGGATAGATAACATACAGTGTTCTATTAGCTTCTGGTGTACAGCACAGTGATTCAACACTTCCAGACATCAGCGGGTGCTCATTGTGGTAAGTGCACTCTTTAAACCCTATCACCTATTTCACCCATCCCCCACCCACCTTTCCGAAGGATCCTTTTTTCTTTGATCTGTTTGAGCTGCCATATTTTAAATGGCAGCTTAATACAAATCCAATAAAGCTAAGATACAACCTTCTCTCTAATATTTTATCTACTAGTCTTACCTCATCGTTGTGATCTTTTTCTTTACCCATATTCATATATACACCAAAAAGATAACTTCTGCTCTTTTTTTAAAAAATCTGGGCTTCCGTGCTGGCCCTAGTATAGACTAAGTAAGTACACACTTCAGTGGCATATTTTTAATGCTGTAATATGGCAAGGCCCTAGATATCCCAACCCAATACATCCACGATCGTGGCTTCATCCCCTCCTACGTGGTCCCAGACACTCCTCTGGGCAGGACGACAGAGGCGGAATATTAAGTACAACTGGTTTTGGAGTCTGTTCGTTGTGTTCAAATTGGAGCTGTGTCACCAAATGCCTGGGTCACAAATGACTCACCTTTCTGAGCCCAGTGTCCTCATCAATGAAATGTGATGGTATTGATTTGCCATTTTTATGATTCCCAATGATACACATCTCTAAGGCAAGGGTCTTGCATATTAGAGACTATTCAGTGCATTACAGCTGTCCTATTACTATTAAAACCTATTTATAGGTTCACAGAAAGTAGGAACTGGCTTCCTTCACTAGCCCTCTCTTACTAAGAGTTGTGGTGGAGGGAAGGAGACAGCACCCCGCAAAGCCCTGATGGGAAAGAAACACTGAGCCTAAAATTCCATGGATTTGGGCACTGTCTGCCTCTTCGTACTCCCTTACACTCTTCGGACCTTCTTCTCCCTCCTTTTCATCCCTCATCTCTCCTTCAAGTCTCTTTAGAGACCAAGATGACATATAACCCAGAGTGTGGTAATTTATTAAACAAGAAACAGACGTACTCTGTTTTGAAGGTCTAAATAAATGAGCTATCTAGTTTTCCAGAGTCCAAAGAAATAAATTAATCTTTTAAGTCAAAGAAATTAATGTTCAATGAGCTTATAACAAAGTAAGTAGAATATAAATCCTCCAAGCTTTAGATCCTCATTCAACGTCCTTAGGAAAGAAAAAGGAGAGAGTAAGAAGTCAGAAGCAGCAAAACTGGGAAGGAGAGGAGACTTAAGTTTCAAATAATTATTTAAAAAGATCTTTCATGGAAGCAGAATGGTATTTTCAAGGGGTGGATTAGTACGGAAGGTGACATCTATCCTTGTACCATGAACATTTTTCACCTTTCCTGTGTTTTAAGGTAGAAACATCAGTATATTTGTTATTAATCTCCATATAATTTAGTGGCTTTTATGATTCCCACAAACAATTCAGTTACGTCCTAACCTCATAATCCTTGGTGTTTAAGTTTTTCTCAGAGATAACCATGTGTGTTCTTTTAATGAAAGCTTTAAATTGCTTTTATATTACTCATAGTATAATTTTTTTCTGAAATGTTTCTTTAACCCTGTAATATATACCTACCATTTTTTTGTAAATACAGCATTTAAAAATGTTAAAACAGGGGGCGCCTGGGTGGCTCAGTCAGTTATGCGTCTGACTTCTGCTCAGGTCATGATCTCAAGGCCCTGGGATGGAGCCCCAAGTCTGGCTCTGTGCTCAGTGGGGAGCCTGCTTCTTCCTCTCCCACTCCCCCTGCTTGTGTTCCCTCGCTGGCTGTCTCTATCTCTGTCGAATAAATAAAAATAAAAAATCTTAAAAAAAAATAAATAAATTTGTTGCTTTGAGATTTTGTGCTCTGGGGAAAGAGAAGACTGGAATTTGGCAGACAGTCTCTGCCACAGCCGGCAAATGAAATGAGAAAGAATACATGTGTGAATACATACATGCAGGATAATCACATTGATTTATTGTTTTGTGAGACATTATCCACCACCAGAGAAAATGGTGCTCTTGCTAACCTTGGTTCTAGGCTGAAATTTTAATCAGATAATGAGTGTGAAAATGCTTTGACAACTATGAAGTTAGACACAAGCGTGAAGTACTATGATTATTTCTTGTTTTAGCTTCATGCACTGAAAAAATTCATATTGAAAATGTAAACCTTTACCCCTAACAATCATAACGAATTTAGAATTTATCAGTCCGAAGCTGCATAGTGTTTTGATGCTTTCCCGTCTTTGCCATCGGGCTGGTCCTTTGCTGCTGCCGGGCGGCGGTCACAGTGAAGTTGCCCTGGCTTGTGCATAGTTGCAAAGCCTCAGAAGAAAGTCCTGCCGAGCAAAGGGGAACACCCTTTTAAGTAATGCGACATCACCAACACTTTCAAATGCAGAAAGGAAAATAATGTGTGGAAAGACAAAAATACCAATGATTTCAAAGTTGAAAGTGGCTAAGAAAAGTAGGGCTTGGAATTGAAAAAGTCTTAGAAAGATAGTAATGAATTTATTTCACTTATCATTTGTTCCTTTTTATGCATACATAATGCTAATACATAAATAGTGATACTTGTATATATATAACATATAAACCAAGAATCGATGTCTAAATAAGTCTAATATATCTCTTTCAACTAGGGTAAAATTAAAAGTCTAAGTAATAAGAAAACATTGGTCATGGTTTAAATTTTTTAATTAAAAGAATTCTTAATTATAAAATAATGGTGCATCTTATCAATGGCATTTTATATTAAATAAAAGACTGCATTTTGGACTCAAAATTATTTTTAAGGACATTTTTTTTATTTTACTTTATTTAAAGATTTATTTAATTGAGAGAGAGCAAGCAGAGGGCGGGGCGGAGGGAGAGGGGGAGAGAGGATGTCAAGCAGACGCCGCCAGTGAGCACGGAGCCCCAACACGGGGCTCCATTTCAGGACCCTGAGATCAAGACCTGAGCCGAAACCAAGAGTCAGACCGACTGCGCCACTCAGACAGTCCTGGACTCACACTCGTCACCTTCTCCGTACCCTCTAGTCTGGAACAGCTCTGCTTGAGCAAATATGCTGGTGACTCAGCTGTGTGACTTCAGGGCTCCCCAGCTGAACGCTCAAATGGTTTGCTAAAATTCTCCTTCATCAAAATTATTTTCTCCAGTGAATAAAATTGCCGGAGAGGCTTATAAAAAGTTCAAGGTGGTTGTCTGAGAAAGCTAACGCATTGAGGCATTAACACCATTTACCATCATCTTAGTTTCAACGAACTAATTTCGTATAAAAGGTGAGATGTGACAAGTAATTTCTGATTGCTACATAAAGCATCATTAAAGACTACTGGTTGGGATGTTAGTCTCAAAATTAGGTCAGCCTGCCATGGCAAAGGAATAAGAGAAGAGAGAGAGATCCCAGTAAAAGCTCAGGCGAGGGAGAGCCAAGACAATCTTCGCTTACCCTCCTCCGTTTTGTTTGTGGTCCACTTTGGCCTGGAGGGTGACCTGTCTTCCAGTCCCCCACCAGCAGAAAGAGCTACAGAATTTCACTGGAAATGCAAATGCAGGTAACTCCACACTCTACCTGGGGTACAGCTGAACCTGGGGAGAAGAGGCCTTTCTCCTCTGCCCTCTACTCACTCAGGTAAAACCTGGTTAAGACGAGCATTGTAACGGTGTGAATATCTGCTACTAATTTCATAAAACCTCCTCTGTGTAGATAATACACAAGGAATCTATTGTTATATTTTCTCATTTAAGTTCCATCATAACCCGGTGAGGTGTTACTTCTCTCATCTGAAAGATAAAAATCTAAGGCTAAAGTGAGTTAAGTGACTTGCTCATGGGCACAGAGATGGGATGGGACATAAATAGGCCTCTCAGAGCCTGTGGTTTAGAATTCCAGACTTTTCTAACATAAGACCAAGCCTCTCTCTTCATTTGCAAGCTGTGCAGGCACAATAAAATCAGAGGCGACATGATATAGGTAATTCCATACTTGCGTTCTGGGGGTGGTGACCTATATCCTGATGGACGATGGAATCTTGCGGAAACTCTCCTTCTTCACCTGAGCCTGGACGCAGGAGGTGTGTACTGGTGGTATGATAGCCTACCACTGCGACCACAGCAGAAAAGTATTTAACCTTCTTCGAAATCTTGGACCAACTTCAGAGACTACAGCAAAAAGGTAGGACTCTGTAAAGCTGGGTAAATCTGGGTTTGAGATATTCTAAATACAGATAACTAAAATTCAGAGGAGCTTCCAGGAATAATCTCAATAATCTCAATGACTAATTCTTCTTCCATTAGGATGCAAAGGTTCTGAAAAACCTGTAAGAAAAATCCAGAAAGTTTATTATGCCTTCCAGCTTCTAGATTCATTCTCAAGAAAAAGAAACGTACTATAAAAATTTAAGTGTGGAAACAAAGGAAAGTTTATTAAGTGTCAACAAACTCCTGGTCAACTGAGTTGTTACAATAATTAATTCATTATTTGATTACTCTGTTAGTACATTTTCCTGGGGAGCTTACTATGAACCAGGCATAGTGAATCTTAAAGATGATAGATAGAACTGTCTTTTTCGTACCTGTTCTCTAGGTCACATCCTGATCCTGCCCTTTGAATTTTTTTTTTTTTAAAGATTTTATTTATTTATTTGACAGAGATAGAGACAGCCAGCGAGAGAGGGAACACAAGCAGGGGGAGTGGGAGAGGAAGAAGCAGGCTCATAGCAGAGGAGCCTGATGTGGGGCTCGATCCCAGAACGCCGGGATCACGCCCTGAGCCGAAGGCAGACGCTTAACCGCTGTGCCACCCAGGCGCCCCATTGCCCTTTGAATTTTATCAGATAGTTTTCAAGAAGAAGGAAGGAGAACAAACTCAGGGTCAAGAAAGCCATTTCCCCCAGATGTAGGGCAAAGCTGGCCTAGCCTGGCTACCTCCTTTCCTCTGTACCCTATCTTGGTCTTGCAATACCTCCAAGTCTTCTCCAAACTAATACAGAGTACCAAGAAGGAAACAACACCAATGATCCATTGCTGCTCCAACTCAAATCTTCACCTCATAGCATGGTGGCTCACTTGTGAATGTTGGGGGATTCCATTGTATCTTCGACTCACCTTAACATTCCTCCTTTGGAATGCAGGACAGAGGGATGTGCAGAGCATCCGCTGGAGATGAATGCAAGTGACCAACGCTTAATCCATCAGAGTGACAAGAAATTCCGTGAGAAAAATAATTTGGAAGAGTTTTTAGACCACATTGCCTTATATGTGCTAATGTTATCAGCAAAAAAAAAAAAAGTTTAAAAGTTAAAGTGGGGAATACTGCAGTCTTGAAATTTAAATCTTAAGAAAGGATACAACCTTAGTTCAAATCTTAGCGTTGTCCCTTATCAGCTATGTAACTTCGGGCTAGTAACTTAACTTTTCCAAACCCAAAGTTTGGAAAATAATAATAAGCTGAAAATTACAGTAGAACTTACTCACAGGGTTCTCATGAGGCTTCCCTGGGAGATTTCATACAAGGCATGCGCATGGTGCCCGGCACATAGTACGTACTTAATATTAACCATGATGGTGCCGCTCAAGATGGCTTCCACGCTCTCCCAAGATTTGGCGCAATTATAGCAGTCACGGTTTGGGATAGCAAAAAGAAGCAGATTTGTTAGAAGAGGAGGTAGAGGTTTATACCTCTGTGGGAATCTCAGGTCCTCAAAGTGGAGCTGCTGAAGCCTGGTGGAAAGCATTAATGGTAAGCCAAGGGGAGAGAGAGGAATAGAAGTTAACATTAATGTGGGAATATCTTGCAAACAATTGGCCAGATAGAGAAAATGTTCCTAATCCATGTAATGGCAAAATTGTCCGAAAAAACTTTTTCTGCTCTCATCCCTATATTCCAGATCATCAAATAGGTATTGAATGCCTACCTTGTACGAGGCATGATGTGAGGAAGTGCTGGGATTACCCAAATAAACACATCTGAGATGAGGGCGTCCTGCCTGTAGCATTTTTTTACCCCCCTGTGGGTACACTCATTCTGGACAAGACGAATGTTCCTGTGCGCCCTAGTTATTCCATGGGCCCCCTTCCCATAAGTGCCTCATCCCTCTGCTAGAGTAATAGCAGCAGTGAACACTAGTCATGCTTACTGTGCACCAGGCACGGTTCTAAGCGTTTTGGGTACACCAACTTTTTAAATGTTCACCAAGTGTATTGTGAGTTCTGTATTACTGTCATCCTCATTTCTGATAAGGAAATGAGAGCACAGAAGTTAAATAAGTTGCCCCAAGTCACATAGCCGATTTGCGGCAGAGCGACGCCATGACACGATCAATTCTGAGTCCTGAGCACATTCCTCAGCGCCCCTGACCCAGAACAGTGAACCACTGACGGGGACCTGAAGCAGCTCAAATAGTAGTGGCGGGAAGTCGGGCCTCTAGCCGCTGCTGGAAGTCTCATTTGGGAACAACAGCGTATCTAATGAGTTGTTCACTTGACTTCCCGAAAAAATTGTATCTCTTCAAAATATAGAGGAAGAGACGGCGGGGATTGCTGCTTGGTATGTAATTCTAACTCACAAGGTGAAATTGGTTGTAAAGTCAAAACAAAATAAAACATAGGAGAAAAAGGACGAAGCAACCCTGGCACTAGTTAACGGCCACACGGAGGAAGACTAGCGTCAGCTACGTGGCCCCAGTTGAAAGAAGACAGGCTTTCAAAGGCATGTCGGAGACAAACAGGCATATTTATAGGGCTTGAGAAGCTAAAAAGAGTGAATGCTTTAAAGGAGTTAAAAACTCTCAAAAAAGGTGACTCCGATTATATAGTTACTAACAATTTCAGTTAAGAAGTCTGTAAAAGCTGGAGGGAAAAGCCACCTAGTCAAGTGCAGATAAGAACGACTGACACAGACCTGTGACAACAGCTTCGGAAGAGGCTGAGACATATGAAAATGATTTGGGCGGCGTCTGGGTGGCTCAGTCAGTGAAGCGTCTGCCTTCGGTTCACGTCATGATCCCAGGGTCCTGGGATCGAGTCCCACGTTGGGCTCCCTGCTCAGCAGAGTCTGCTTCTCCCTCTGTCTCTGCCTGCTGCTCCCAGGGCTTGTGCTCTCTCGCTCTCTGTCTAATAAATAAATAAAATCTTTAAAAAAAGAAAAAGAAAGAAAGAAAGAAAGAAAGAAAGAAAGAAAGAAAGAAAGAAAGAAAGAAAGAAAGAAAATGACTTAGGACCATGAAAATTTTGCCCTAATTATGTTCATAATGAAAACAGCAAACAGGAGCATGACTGGTTGCCCTGTACCAGTGACGCGACATATCACACACGCACACGCACACACGCACGCACACGCACGCACGCACACGCAAGCACACATGCGTGCACATTTTTTTAAGCTTCTTAAAAAATTGAGTCTCGATGCTGCCTTAGTTCAGGTGGACCATGTAGTGATTTGACATGTCTATACCTTATGCTATGCTCACCACAAACACACATTTTTAAAAGTTTGTACTTTCGTTGTGATTTAGTTTTTCTGCCAAGGAGAACAAAAGAGGCAGAGAGGGTATTTGAAGAGGTATCAAAATCCGAGATGAATGCAGCATTGCCTTTTTTTTTAAGGCTGAATGGTATCCCATTGAGATGTGCGTACCACGTTTTCTTTGCCCATTTGTCCGTGGATGGACATTTAGGTTCTTTCCACATCCTGGCTGTTGTGAACAGAGACGCAGTGAATATAGACACGAGCGCTACTATCTCTTTGAGGTCCTGATTTCCATTTTTTTGGATTAATACTCAGAAGTGAGATTGCAGGATCGTACAGTAGTTCTATTTTTAGTTTTTTGAGGACCTCCCGTATCATTTTCCGTACTGGCTGCACTATTGTACATTCCACCAACAGCATGCAAGGGTTTCAGTGTTTCCACGTCCTCATTAATGATAATCGTCTTTTGTTTTTCAGATAATCGCCGCCCTGACAGGTGTGAGTTTCTGTACTATGCAACAACATGGATACACCTTGAGGACATAATGCTAAGAGAACTAAGCCAGTCACAGAAAGACAAATACTGCATGATTCCATTCATAGGAGGCATCTAAAATAGTCAAGTTCATAGAATCGAGGAGCGGAGTGGTGATTGCCAGGGGCCGGGCTGAGGGAGAAATGAGGAGTTACTAATCAACCGGCATAAAGCTTCAGTTAATCGTGATAAATACACGCTAGAGATCGGTTGTACAACATTGTACCTACAGCCGACGATAATACATTGTATGCTTGACATTTTGTTAAGAGGGTAAATCTCCTGTTGTGTTCTCACCACAATAAAATAAAATGTAAAAAGGAAAAAACACCAAAGCCAATATAGAGATTTTAAAAGAGTTCCCCAATCCTTTGATGAATTCAAGTATTTTGATTTGTATGAATTATATTCCAAGACACAGGGCTCGGGGACAGGAGAGCATGAGCTATTAGCAATCTACGTGAAATCAGTTCCAAAAGACTGAGATAAGGCAATATATTTATAATGATCCCAAAAGGGAAGAACGTACATCGCCTAGATGATAGGTTGCTATCATCTGGTGAGAGTTCTTGCCTCTGTTTCATAAATAACAGTTCTTTCCAGGTTGTTTAGCCTTAAGCAAAGAGGACAGAGGCAAGGAGGGAGGTGGGGAAGGGAGCTTGCACGATAGATTTCCTCAAACATTTGAAGAGTTGTCACATAGAAAATAAATTATATTCGTACTGCTCAGTCCCGGTGGTGGCAACAAGGACCCAAGGGTTAGAGGCAGTTGAATTTGGATTCAATAGAAAGAAGATCTGTGTAAAATTCTAATGAGAGAATAGATTCCTCTGGGAAATAATGAGCTCCCTGGCACTGGAAATGCTCATGCTGTGTATTGAAAAGGAAATTCAAATAATTTCATCTCACTCCTAACCTGGAGGTGCTGAGATTCCAAGACGAGATGACCTTAAACAGCCTTTTTTGGCCATAAAACGTGAATACAACGTGTCAAGATTTCTTCTTTCAACGTGGTTTAAAATGACCAGATGTTCACTAAGAAACCATTTCTGCTTAAATATGCCATGAAACTAGACATTTAAAAAAATAATTTAAAAAGTGAATTAGCATGTAAATGGCTAAGAATTCCCCATCTTCTAGACTATCTTCAAACTGCGATTTAATTTAAGACTACTCGTCTTTTGGTTTATGACCCATAATATTTATATGCTCACCTGCTCCCATAGAAATAGAAAAATAAATACTGAACTGTATTTATTACAAATCATGGTTTATTCGGTCTCAGCAGTGACACAACTGAACAATTTCTGCATTCATAGCCTATCAACAAGTCCAAGGTAAGGTCGATTATCCAGTCATTTCAATGTGAGTTACATAGGCTACATTTCGACACAGCCCAAATCACCATCTTTAAGCTATCTGGAATATATTCTTAAGAATATCTGAGGACACAAAATGGAGATTTCACGCAGCTGTAGGAACATGGATTGCACTCAAACACAGTCCACATTCCCACGAACAAAGAAATCTAAAGGAAGGAGTCTTTGTAACTACAGCCGATGCCCAGAGAAGACGAAGGGCAAGACTTGAAGTGCAGTGTAGACTGAGATGCTGTTACTGAGTCTCCAGCTGTGATGACAAATGACGTTTGTAAACCTTAATAACTTCTAACTGCCGTATCCCTTTCTTTGGGCAAACTGTCAAGATGGTAAATGCAGCAGAAAAATCCCCTCGAGTGAGTAAATAACTTTAACTCTCTCCCTTCAAAGGTTCCTAATAGGAGATTTTCGTTTTTCATTATGTACCTTTCATTTATTTCACGTCTTTTTCATCCTCAAAAAGCCCTGGAAGCATCCATTCCTACTGCTGTCCCTTGTGGGTTTTGTTTTATAAATAAGGCAGAAGGAAGTTTTTGAAGGCAAGCCTCAGCATTCGAGCTAGAATCAAGGTCTTTTTCTACTGAATCCAAAACATGATCTAGCACTTTCTCCTTCTGCCACCTCCGTGCTGACAGCTTCATTAATAAGACCCATTTCAAGGCAATCCAGACTTGCAAACTGTCATTGCCCGTCATTCCAGGCACAAGAAAGAAATTAGACCCCTCCTTTAGAAATTCACTTAGCAGAAAATGGTATGGGAAAGAAATTAAAACACTTACTATAAAAAACTTCCCTCAACCCTCTCAATTTTTACATTTCCATCATCTCTCTCGGTGTAGAGATATATTTACACTGCAGTTATTTTCAACTATCTGCTTTATTATCATCGAAAATACTTTTCCCCCAGGAATCAACATGATCGCTCTGCAAATAATAAACGTCTCTCATGGCTTTACAGAAAAAAATGTTTCCCAAAGTCTTTTGTCCAGAGAAGAGATTCAAGCTGTCTGCACCATCTTAATGGTCACTTGCGCAATGCCCTGCTCAGGAAGAAAGAAATAAAATAACTGAAGATGGAAAATATGATCTTCTCTCCCCTCCCCCACTTCATAGCCTGATTTCCTGCTTCATTTCCAAAGCTATAGCATTAACTCCAGACCCTTATCATCTCGTGCCTGGAATAATCTTCTGATTTTCCCAACCCCCCTATTATTTCTCTGATTCAGTCCCCTCACATGGAAAGTGGAGAATAATAATGATTCCTCTTTCATTGGGTGGATGTGGAAAATAAAGGAGTGAACACGTGGGAAGTGTTTAGACCGGCATCTGGCACATAATAAGCACTCAGTAAATGTTAACCCCATGTAACATTTTATCCTCTACACTAAAATGGATAATTCTACAATAAAAATCTGAATATATCCAGAATTCAGCACTCGTCATCTCTTTCATTGTTACCCTTCTGGTCCAAACCACCATCATCGCTCGTCAAGATTATTCCAACAGCCTCTTTACTGTTCTCCCTTCTTCTACTCCGGACCCTACACGGCAGTCTGTGCTTAGCTCAGGAGCTGAATGAGCCCTTTGAATTTTAGGTTGGGTCATGTCACCCTCTGCTCTCTCTCGCTCATGGTTGCATGTACTCTCTCCCTCTCTCTTCCCGCCCCCCCATCCTCTCTCTCAGTCTCTCTCTAATGGCTGCTCATCTCACTACAATATAAACCTAAGTCCTTACAGTGGTCAATAAGGCCCTGCGGAGCCCATGACCCTCTTCCAGTTACTTCCCTGACCTCATCTCCCCCTACTCTGCTCCTCGTTTACTTAACTCCAGCCCCTCAGGCTTGCCAGATTCTTCACACGCGCCTGGCCTGCCCCCAGCTGGAGTGGGGCCGGTGAACTGAGTTCCTTCTGCCGTCCACACCTACTGTTTCCCACCAGTAGAAAGTAAACCCCACAGGGACAAAGATTTTTATCCCTTAGTTTATTATTGTGCCCCGAATGCCTGGAAAAATGCCTGGCAGGTAACACTTTCAAAACACATGTATCTTGGGGCGCCTGGGTGGCTCAGTCATTAAGCGTCTGCCTTCGGCTCAGGGCGTGATCCTGGCGTTCTGGGATCGAGCCCCACATCGGGCTCCTCCGCTGAAAGCCTGCTTCTCCCTCTCCCACTCCCCCTGCTTGTGTTCCCTCTCTCGCTGGCTGTCTCTCTTTTTCTGTCAAATAAATAAATAAAATATTAAAAGGAAAATATCCCACATGTATCTTATGAAACAGTGACTAAATATATGAGCAGACGCCTAGTACCCTGCTGGATACGCTGCGGGATTTCCCCACTGCCAGAGGTCAGTCCAGACTTCTTCATCCCCACAAAATGCTCTGACCATCCGGCCGACACTGTGCTTCCAGCCCTGCTCTCTGCCAGATCGCAGCACTTGCACTGAACCACTGGAGTGCCTACTCATTGCACAGTGCAAACCAGGTCCTATGGGTCACAGATACTCAATACAGACTGTTGTATACTCATAGGAAGGAGGGGAAACGTCCACTGGATTCTGCTAGTTCTAATCCGTCTAATAGCAGAGGGTGGGTTAGAAAGTAAAGCACCTCCAGGTCAGCTTATTCTGCCTCTGTGCATAGAACACCAGACTAGGGCTGATGCTTTCAAGGATGTTAAGGGAGGTGAAGCAAAGAGTTCTGAACGTGGACGGAAGGCAGGGGTCTGACCAGGAGCACAGAGTCCTTCATAGCTGCGGTTGGAGGCATGGTGGTCAAGGAAGGATCCTACTGGACCGCCTGGATCTCTAGATCTTTCCTGAATTGCATTAACTCCAGGCTGTTTCTCTTGAAGAGTGGGGGCCAGGGGATGGGCAATCACACAGGAGGGGATGACTCCAAGGGGCTGCCAATAGTGGAAGCTAAGAAAATGCTGAGGCAGGAACGGATGAGAAGCCAGAGAGAGAGAGAGAGTAAAGGAGAAAGAAAGAAGAAAAGAAAAAGGAAAAAGAAGAAGAAGAGGAGGAAGAAGAAGAAGAAGAAGGAGGAGGAGGAGGAGGAGGAGGAGGAGGAGGAGGAGGAGGAGGAGGTTACTTTTCCTCCATCAAAATCGCCCTTGCAATGCCCCATATGCCATCAGCCCAAATTTCAACACACAACCTTTCAGTGGGGGCAATCCCTGAGCCCTGGCCCCATAAAGCTTTTGCTGCTGCTGGCCTTTAACTATGGCTTTCAAGTATCCTCCCTTTTCCCACTGATCATAAACCGTCTTTCGGCTCAGGCATTTTTCCCTGTTTTGTTATCTGTTCCTTGCGCCAGGGTCACATAACATGCTGACTAAGGTTAATTACTTCATTAATTCCCCTTCTTTCCCGATGCGCAGTATTACTTTTATCACCTTCTGTTCAAAGATGAGTTGAATTCATTACTAGGATTTTGTGCGTGAAGGTCAGTTAAACTTCAAATTGTGGGCCAAGAGACAGGGAATAAGAAAAGCCCACAGGGCTGCTGCCGAAAGTTCTCTCCAAATTGTGGTCTGTGCTCTCAGTTTATCTTGCTGAGCATATTATAACCCACCCTGGGCCCAGCTCTGTTTCCTCCACCCCACGCTTTCCAGCCAAACACGCATCTGCAGCATAAGCAGACCAGGAGAATCCTCTATCCTCTTCCCGGGTACTTCCTTCATACTCACATCCATTGAATTAATTCATTCAGCAATCAGGAGGAAAGTACCCGCTATGTGCCAGGTACATTGCAAGGCTTTGGGCATGGCATATTAAGTAAGACTCTGCTCTCAGAATGTATAGAGTGTGATTAAAGACCAGAAAAATAAATCAATGGTTTTTGTCAAGTACGATGAATAGAGTAATAGTGACAATAACAAGAATAACTCTGGGGGCTGAAATGAATTAATTTTGTACTACGTTCCAGCCACGCACTACTTTTCACATATTATTAACTCATTCATGGGTGAAGTCATACAATCCTATTAAGGCAGATACTATGATTCTTCTCTATTTGGCAGGTGAGAAAAGTGAAGCACAGAGAATTAAGTAAGTTTGTCCAACCCGTTGGTAAAGGTCCCAGCCCCGATTCAAACCCAGACACATATCCTGAGGCACATCAAGCAGACAGAGTGGCCAGGACCCCGTTCTTTAACTCTAGCCTGGCTACACACGTGCACCTGCAATCTCTGGTCCTGACTTTTTGGCCGCACTTCTGCGGCTCACACTGAGTACTTGCCATGGGCCATATCCCGCGGGAAATCGGGAAGCCTGCAAAAACCTCACAGTTTCAATGGAGTACAGAGCCACGTAAAAGTGCAACAGTGAAATGGCACACTTAGCAATATACAGAAAAGCTATGAATAAGGTACAGAGGAAGCACTGGGCAGGGAGTGGGCCAGTTATACACGGTAAGGATTAGGGAAGGTTTCCCATGGAAGGACTTCGCACAACCAGGAGTAGGAAGCAATTCTTGAAAGATGTTAGAGGCAGAGAGAATCCTCCATCACTGTTCTTTGGGAAAGTCTCTCTTCTTTCAAAACCCTCCTCGAAATTTTCTTCAAGAAGTCTCCACCTCAATTTTTTGTGATGGCTGATTTCATGTGTCAACTTGACTGTGCCACAGGGTGCTCAGATACTCGGTTAAATGTGTTTCCGGGTGTGTCTGTGGGTGTTTCTGGATGAGATTAACATTGGAATCGGTAGATTGAGTAAAGCAGATTGCCCTCCCTAATGTGGGTGGGCATCATCCAACCCACTGGAAGCCTAAATAGAACAAAAGGAAGGGTGAGGGAGAGTTTGCTCTCTGCTTGCCTGCTTACGAGCTAGGACATCAGTCTTCTCCTACACTTGGACTGGAACCACACGGCTGGCTCTCCTGGTTCTCCAGCTTGTAGACATCAGACGATGGGATTTCTTGGCCTCCCCAATTGTGTGTGCTGGCCAAGTCCTTAAAATAAATACCACTGGTTCTGTTTCTCTGGAGAACCCAGACTAGTACAATCTTATGCTGGCCCCCTTTTCCATGTATTTCCTTGGCATGCGTAGGTCTTTGGTTAGCACGTCAAGAATGCAGATGTCATGATATGAGAGTGTCTCCCATGAACAGGGTGAATCGTCACAGGGAGAAATCACAGAATTCAATATTCTTCCCCTTTGCTCCGCCCAGTAGCCACTCAATAGATGTGGCTCCCTTGTTGACTGCACTAGGACTTCTCAGCGCCTGGCAGCAGCAGGAAGGAAGCTCGTCCTTCTGTGGCTCTGTGCTCTTTCTAGCAACATCGCACACGCCCAGCTGTCATAAGGGAGGTTCAGGAAGATGTAGGCACAACAGTCTTCTATTTAGGGCATCCTTTAGACCTGGAGGGCCATTAAGTTATACTCTGGCCAGAGGCACCAGACAAATTCTAGCTGACTAGTAGGTCTGGTCTCCACCAAGTTCCCTCAGGACTTGGACATTTTGGAAGGAGAATCTATACCTATTTAGAATATAAACTCTGTAAAAAAAAAAAAGAGAGAGAGAGAGAGAGGCTGAGTTTCACTCATTTTTGAATCTTTGTGGATGGAACCCCAAGTTCCATGCTCTCTCTACATTAACCTCTGGATGCCTCTAATTTAAGAGAGAAGAATTAGAACATGTTCTTGTTGCAGTGAAACCCCCCAGAATAGATTGCAGGAAAAGAGGTCTTCTGCATTCACAGAAAGTCTCCATCTCAGAATATATTTAAGACTTGTATTCATTGGGGTGCCTGGGTGGCACAGCGGTTAAGCATCTGCCTTCGGCTCAGGGCGTGATCCTGGCGTTCTGGGATCGAGCCCCACATCAGGCTCCTCCGCTATGAGCCTGCTTCTTCCTCTCCCACTCCCCCTGCTTGTGTTCCCTCTCTCGCTGGCTGTCTCTATCTCTGTCAAATAAATAAATAAAATCTTTTTTAAAAAAAAGACTTGTATTCATTAATTTCTCATGTATGTTTGAGCATTCTCTGTGTGCTGAAACATCATTCTAGGCAAGCGTGGACGCAGCATTAAGTGAGATGAAGTATTTGCCTCAGAGGGGAGTGAGGGAGATCAACAATGAACTTGAAGCAATTAATACACTCACGAACCGTGTTATGTGCTGTGAAGAAATTAAAGCAGCATTAGGAAGTAGAGATTGAAATCAGGTTGCAGTGTGTATGTGCATGTGTGTGCATGCGTATGTGTGTGGGTGTGTGTTTGGGCTTTTTTAGATAGGGTGCTCAGGGGAGGCTCCTCTAAGGAGGTGAAATCTGAAATGCAAACTAGAAGACAAAATAAGAGAAGGATATTTCAGGCAGAGGAAACAGCAAATGCAAAGACCCTGGAGTGGGAATGGCTTGGTGTGAGGAGGAACAAGAATGCCACTGTGGCAGATGGCACCTGTATGGCTCAGTCAGTTGAGCATCTGACTCTTGATCTCAGCTCAGGTCTTAATCTCAGAGTTGTGAGTTCAAGCCCTGCCTTGGGCTCCATGCTGGGTGTGGAGCCTACCTTAAAAAAAAAAAAAAAGGTAAAGATTACCACTACGGCAGGAGCATCATAAGTAATTGGTCGAATGACAGATGACGAAGTCAGAAAACAGTCATAGGCCAGATCACAGAGTGTCCCATAAGACATGGGAACCATATGGGATTTAGGGTTTCCTTCAAAACTCGATAGGAATCCATTGCAGTAGAGAAATGGTATGAGCATCTCATTTATCTTTTCACAAGGTCACTTGGACTATTGAATGTGCAAGGGACTCCCAAAGACAAGTTAGAGGTGAGAAGTTAGTCCAGGTGAGGAATGATGGTGCGGCCTAGAGTTAGAGACATATTGTGATAGAATGGGATTTGGGACATATTTTAAAAGTAGAGCTCACCGGACTTAAGAGTTGGTATGATGGCACAGGAGGGAGAAAAGCGGACTTTTAGAGAGAGGTTGCTACCCCATGGCGCTAAAGATGCTTGCGCTTCCGGGCCGCTCACAGGCAAGGACACTTTCCAGGCGTCTGAGACGGGGCCTAGAAATTTCATCCTCGTCATTTTATAACCCTTGCCTTCGAAGCGACCCCTAGGACTTCCGGGCCTATAGAGCCTGAATCTGCCTTAGTTCCGGGTTTGTAGCCTGAGCAACCAAGCAGAAAGGCTACCATTAAGAAAATGAAAAAAAGGTTGTTCAAATTACAGCCAAGGCCTGCGACTCCAGAGCTTCACGAACCAAGTATAACGGGGACATTGGTCAAGAACACCTCACGGGATATAATCATAAAGCAACTTTATTTTTGTCTCCTCCAGTCCTTATTTGGTTGTTGTTTTATTATTGTTATTTTTTCCTTGTTTCCTGGATGGAAACTCAGAAGATTCTTTTTTTTTTTTTTTGTACCTTTAAATACCTTTAAAGATTTTTAAATGGGGTTACTTAAAGTTGAAAAGTCTCCATTCCGAATTAGGACACCCGATCCTCATTCAAAGGTGAGACTTCCCCTTTCCTCCCCAGCCAGGTCCTGCTGCCAGGAGCAAGGCTGAAGGTGGGAAGGAGAGTGTGGTTGGCTTCTTCTCCCTTTCTCTGTATTCTCCCTCGTCAGCCAGCTGCTGTCTCTGATGCCTCTGAGGTTGGCGACAGGGGTACGGGAGAGTGAGAGGGGAGAAAGGGAAGGGAAGCAGGACAGTTCTTATTGGAATGGCACTATCGTAAGCTAGCCTAGAACTTTCAGAGCCTGGCAGATAGTTAGAGCTGGCCTCTCCTTTGATGAGCACATTCATTTATTGTTCAGGAACCTTCCATTACCAGGTAGTCTTTCTGAAGTTCCCCTGATTCTTTTGAGTCTGTCCCTATTTCACCTGTTGCCCAGATCCTAGGATTTTGACTATATCCTTGGCTTCTCTGTGCTGAGCCTTGTTTGTCCAGCCAGGGGGTTTTCTAGAACCGAGACAGCTATAGTCCAACATTTCCACTGTGTGGAATACACTGTCTGCTGTCCACATTTGACAAAAAGGAGACATGCAGGTATCTTTCCACTGCAACCCTGAGGGTGCAGGTCAATCCCAAGACACTGATCCATCAGCCCACCCATCAGCACCTGCAACTTTACCCTTTGTGTCTTCAGGTAGGATTCCCACATAGTCATGGTGAACCCCTCAAACTGCCAGCAACTCACAATGATCTCAAGGAGCTCTCAGTGACCTCCTTAGGGCACCTCCTTTTCAGCTGAGATGAAGGGGAAACCCCACCCATCCTTTTCCTTTAGAGAAAGGTAGGACACAGCACACAAACAGCCCTCTCCAAAAAGTCCTCTTCCCCAAATCCTCTTTTCTCTTGTTATAAGTCAACTGATTCTTGGACACCTATATTTTTCAATTTCGGATCAGTGTTCTCTCTCACAAGTCCCATAGTTAGCTGATGCTTCTATTTTAATATCCTGTTATGTAGCCCTTGCTCAACCAGTCCAGCTTCAATGAATAGTTAAGAATCACTGTACTTACCTTACCCAAACATCACAGATTCAGAGCATTACATCATTTTAAGGAAATACTTCATCATATCTTATTTACATTCATTCCCCTTCTATACTTATAAGGTTAAGAAATTTCTGCAATTTGCAATTCTCCAAATTCCCAACGAGGTTAGGTCATGGGTCATGTCAGCGAGAACGTTCAACTCTCCTGCCACACTAGCTGTTGGCTCATTTGGTGACGCACTAAGAAAGCAAGCTTTTGTTTTACAGAGATTTTCTGAGTTCCCCCTGGAAACTTTCAGTGTTACTTCATTCCTCATCAGTCAAAACACAAGCTGGGATAATGGATAAAAGAAAATGTGTATTCTTACTTATCTTCTAAGTCAGTAATTCTCAAACTTCATTGTGCATATGGACCTACAATGGAGTTTGTTTCAACTTCATTCCCCCAGGCCTGATCTCAGAGCTTCTGCTCCAGTAGGTCTCCAGTGAGGCCCAGGAAGCAATCGTCTCACAAGCGCCCAGGTGATTCCGAGGCAGGTGTTTGATTCTGGTTCTCAGAGCACACTAGGAGAGATCGCGATTCACTCTCACAATGTCTCCTTTCTTAGGCAGGAATTGCAAATTATGAATTAATTATGGTTTGCAACAAAATCATCCTACTGCATTTTCTTGGGATCCTGGTATTCTAATTGGCCTCTCACTGGAGTCACAACCATTAGAGTGACAACATATGAAGCTTCCCCAGCCCCTTGCTTTGTATCCTGTCTCTTGATTCTGTTGTTCCCCTGAACTCTTTTCTCATTTTATTTCTCCCTATTTTTGTTTGTAAAGCAGGCTGCTGGTTCTGGGACTACTATTATTTTTTTTTTAAGATTTGTTTGTTTATTTTAGAACGAGAGGGAGCATGCACGTGCATGTGCATGAGTGGGGGGAGGGGCAGAGGGAGAGAATCTTCTAGCAGACTCCCTGCGGAGCCTGATGCATGGGGCTGAATCTCACGACCCATGAGATCATGAGATGAGCCAAAATCAAGAGTCAGAGGCTTAACCACCTGAGCCACCCAGGCGCCCCTAGGACTACAATTACGAAGGCGAGGATGTTGGAATCTCCTTTCATCTCTAACTGCTCTTATTCCCATTGATACCTTTCTGGAGACTTGAGCCATTGCCAGAACTCCCGGTTACCTCTTTATTGTCAAAAGACATTTGGACTCAGGAGGCCATAGTTAGCTTGGCCAATTGATTGAGTGTGTTTCACTCATTGAGACGCTTAGCCTGAAGTAAACAGAGGAGAGCCAAGTGGGAGTCAAAGTTTCAGAAAGCCATATTATATCCTCTTAATGAATCTATCTAGGTTTGGCTAAAAAAATAAGTAAAATTCTGATTTATTCATTAAGGCTAATTGGTTTACATAAGTTAAAAAAATTCTGATTTTGAATATCTCTAGTTCGGAAAGTAAGCTTCCCACGATTACTGATGAAGAAATGGTTTTCACTGCCACCGTTGTTATTACCCTCAGAACCCTGTGCTCATCGTTGGTTTTCTTTTTGAAATTTTAACACAAATACCCATACCTATCATTCTGTACACTTGTACATCTTGTTTCCACTCTTCCTCTTCATTGTCCTTTCTTTAGTCTCACCTTTATTCCATGCCCATCCCCATCCCAACACAGATACGTGCATGTGCGCGCGCACACACCCACACAGCCCCAACATGATTCTCCGTGGCTTGGCCCTCCAAGATAAAGCCTCACAACTCTGCAGTAGGCAGCAGTGGTCAGAGGACCAGCATCACTGACCAAGGGGTGTGGAAGCTACCAGAGGTGGTAGGAGTAGACCCAGTGCTAGCCTTGTTAGAATGGCTTCCTGCTGGTTGAAAACCAGGGATGCTAATAGGAATAGGTGGTGATGGAAAGAGAAGAACTGACACATAATTGGAGAAAAATTGAGGATTGGAGCTAGGAGTTCTTTAGAGACAGAAACGGGGTCCCACTAGTTTGCCCAAACAATGATGAGGCCCAGAGCAAGAATAAAAGTAGAGGCCCCCATACCATATATCTAAATATTATAGAACTATAACTTCAGCTAAAAGACTGTTCAAAAAATATGTTCTATTGTCCCATCTTAACAAATATGCATTCATGAACAACAAAATAAGCAGTCATGTGAAGCTCTGCTCTGTATCTAGCTGAGAATAACTGAACTGAATTGCTACTGCACAGGCCCAGGTGTTCTGTTAACAGTGGCCTACTGTGGGTGGCCTCGCGATGTGTGGTTGAGTAATAAAATAGACACACGTGATTTATAAATGATTAATACATTATGTATATGTATATATGTAATAATTTATACCACCACGAGTTCTATACTTAATCATTTGTAAACGATGAATGTCCATTCTTTAAGATTATTTTCCCTTGTTTACCTTGATTTCGGCAAAATCTCTGATTAGCATATTATAATCAAGACTATGCACATAATTTAATGGAAAACAACATGGAGTTTCCTCAGAAAATTACAATCGATCTACTATATGATCCAGGAATTCCACTTCTGGATATAGACCCAAAGGAAACGAAGACAGGATCTCAAAGAGAGATGTGTACTCCCATGTCTGTTGCAGCCCTATTCACAAGAGCCAACACGTGGAGACAATCAAAGTGCCCATCCACAGATGAACGGATATAGGAGATGTGGCATATGTTTACAATGGAACATTATTCAGTGTGAGGAAAGAGAACGTCCTGCCATTTGCAAGAACATGGATGAACCCTGGAAACATTACGTTAAATGAAATAGGTCAGAGAAAGACAAGCACTATATGATATCACTTATATGTGGAATTTAAAAAAAACAAAGTCATGAAAAGAGAGCAGAAGGGTGGTGGATATTTAACATTTAATTTTTAAAATTTTAAAAATAAAAAAGAAAGAAAATCTAAACTAAGTTTCATTTGAAACTTTTGACTCAGAGTTGCAGAGTTTAAAGAGAATGTGGTTTGGCCAGAATAATCATATTATTTCTAGGAGGTATTTGAGAGGCTCAGTTTTCTTCTGCCTTTTCTTCACCTTTTGCCTTCTATCTAGCTGCTAAAGCCTGCCCTGATTCCAGGAATAAAGCAGGAATTGAGTTAGACAGTAATGCTCTCACCTCCGGCCCAACAGTCTTATCACCGCCCATAGAGGTATGACGGCTTATGAAATATTCACAAAAGGCCCACACGAAAGCTGGCACAGCTTCAGAGTCTGTGGCCCTATGCATTGCTTTGGATTTAAGACTAAAAAACAAGAAAGCTCAAAGAGCATTCTCTTCTGCAGACTTGTTAAAACGCTCCCCCCCCAACCCCCTGCACTCTGCATGGGTAAAACATACAGTCTACAGTTTCAGATGCTTCATCAGAGATGGGACTCTGTGGGCTGAATGTTTGCACCCCCCCAAAATTCCAGTGTGGAAGCCCTAACCCCAATGTGATGTTATTTGGAATGCAGCCTTTGGGAGGTAATTAGGGTCTGATGAGATCATGAGGGTGGGCCTGCATGATGGGATTAACGCTCTTCTGAGAAGAGACACCAGAGCGCACCCTCACTCGTGTGCGTGCTCTCCCTCTACCCCCCCCCCCGCCTCTCTCCCTCTTCTTCTCTGCCCTGTGAGGACATGACCACAAAGGGGGCCCTTGCTAGAAATCCAGTCAGCTGGATCTGGCTCTTGGACGTCCCAGCTTCCAGAACTGGGAGAAAACGAATGTGTGTTGTGTAAGCCCCCGGTCTGTGGTGTTCCGTCTGCCCGCCCGCGCTGACTAATGCGTTATGAAATCATTAGCATTAACTGCACAGAAAGGGGATGTGTGGCAGCAGCAAGTTGTATTACAAGACTTCAGAGTCCTGAACACACATACATCCTCTCCCCATAAAGAAAGACAGTTTGGGGCATCATTTTGTGGCATTCTACATGTGGCCAATCTTATTTGAGTGGAACGAGGCAGTTCCGTGCATAGCGGGTGTTCTGGGAGCTCAAGCTCTCTACACCTCCGCGTGGTGCCTGAAATGCCCCCCCTCAGAGTCACTCTTTAAGGGACTGCTAGAAAACAGGCATTTTTAATTGGGTCACTGTAAAGGAATAATGAAAAGTCTTGCAACGTTTTCAGAGGGATGACCTGACTCTGACGGAGCTGTTCGGGGTTTCTGATCTGATTCTCACAGCAGCTCCGTGAGCGAGGCACACACTATTGTCATTGCTGTAGGAACGAGTGCCGCGGAGAATGGACGAGTGACTTGCTTTAATCTACACAGGATGTCAGTTCCAAAATACTGGAAATGCATAACCATCCCTCAGCTTCCTTGGAATCAGAGAAACAAGTTGGGAGGTCGCTTACCGAGCTGGGATCAGTGCAAGGTGGCAGGGCAACCCTGAGGGATCTTCGATCCAAGCCATGAGAGATCGATGATAGGGTGAGCCACCCCCACTTTCAGCCTAGTATGCAGCTCACCTGGGGAAAGTGTCTCTACCTGCGTGATGCAGGATTAACATCAACACCTTCGTTTCTGGTTCTGATCTCCTTGTTGGCCAAGTCCCTTCTCTTTGTTTTTATTATATCTCTCTCTGTATTCAACAGATTTTCATTTCACTCCAGTGTACTTTAAGAAAGGACACTGTTATTGATGAGGCTCAAGGCGATTATGTCCTAACTTCTAGCATCTTCACATGTCTTGCATCCGTCGTTCCCGCCATCTGCCTGCCCCTCCTTCCTGTCCGTCCACCACAACCACAGCCACCACCGTAGCTGGCCTGGCAACTGCTCTGTCTTCAGAGTTAGGCCGATAAGACACAAACATGTATACTGATCAGAGCTAAACATAGTAATTATGCATATAAAAAAGACCAGAAGTTAATTTATAAAGGGAACAACAGGCTTTGTGTTAGGACCTATAAGTGATCTTTCTATAATCATGATAGTGACTTTATCATTTTAAATACAATAAATACAATAAAATACCATTCCAAATATGTTTCTCTGGGAATTCCTCTCTCAAACTAATAGTTAACTAACTGGTCGCTTTATTCCTGTTGTACCGGGTAACCCTCTCTTTCTGTAGCCTGTTAAAAAGAAAGAGTACGTGGACTTTGGAGCTATGTAAATCCTGCTTCTGCCTCTTTCTAGCAGTGTTTATGTAACCTCTCCGCGCCTGAGTTTTCTCATTGGTAGGACTGAAATGACTCTTAGCCAGGAGGGCCGTGGGGAGGACCAGAGGTCTTTGTGCAGCAGCTGGTGCAGCGGCTGACACATCCCTGCTATGTCGTACACGGTAGTTCTCACCTCGCTGGGACAGCTTCCGCGGCCAGCAGCATATAATCCATCCCAAATTCCTCAATGTCCGGCAGAAGCTCCAGCACAAAGAAGGTGCTCTAAAAATGTTCGTAGAATGAATATATGCATGAATGAACAAATGAATGGATGCAGGGGACACAGTAATCTCATTGGTAAGTTACCTACTAGAACACTATTAACAACGTCCTCTGGCTGAAGACCAGCCAGAACACGTGTGGTTGAACAAGTTGGGTTTGTTAACTCCACAGCCAGGAAGACTGGACACCATGGACATCTCAGTAAGTGTTGGGAAGGACTTATTATAGGAGTCAGACTTTATGTGAAGATACTTAAGGAAATAGGGCTTTGCTTTAGATTGAGTGTTGTCAGGAAGTGGGTATAAATCTAGGATTGGATCTCTTAATAAATCTTATCTAGAGAGGGGGGAGTAAAGCGAGGTTGATGCAGTGTTTGGTGAAGATCCAACAGCCACTCATATTAGGCAGGATGGGGGGGATGTTGGGTCGTTTTCGTGGTTTGGACAATGTTCATGATTTTGCAGTGTTGAGACGTGGTTATGGAGTGGTCCTGCTGTCTGGATCCATGACAGTCACAGAGTAGCTTGTCTGATGTTGGTGTTCTCTGAAATTATTCAGCAGGAGAGCAACCAAACCTAGTGATGGGTGCCAGGCCTGCTCTCAATGCTGGGGCAGTATTTCTTTCTCTCACTCTGGAAGATTTAATTATTATTATTTTTTCTTATAGAAGTTTAGCTGACACACAATGTTACATTGGTTTCAGGTGTACAACATAGTGATTCAACAAGCCTACCAAGATTTAATTTTGAAAATATGTCTCTAAGGGCTGGGGTCTATCCCTCTGTGGAACGTTTACCTATTTTTCATTGACTATTAACCAAATCCCTATGTTTAGTCAGGTGAATGTTTAACTTTTGCCCAGAAATCTCCATTGCATGACTCCACTATTCAGGTTAAGGTTGCAAAAATAAATGAGAATGATAATATCACACAAAGAAACAAATCAGGGCTTTTCTCACTTTCTTCTCTTATATGAAGTTCTTTGGTTACAGATCCAAAAATGAGACAGGGCCCAAGACTTAGAGGAAGAAATATAATAGGCAAAATTCAAAAAACTTCTAGTACAAGTTCAACTGTAACAAAGGCCCTAATTATTATCAAAAACAGGTCATCCTCGATGACGTCAGCATGGTACGGAAACCTTCGCAGAGTCATAGTATTAGTAGTGTGCCAATCAGTGTATATAGCTTTGAGAGCTTGCCAACAACATTATAAATTATATTACCCTTGTTCTACAGAAGAGGGAATCTGAGGCTCAAAAATGTCAAGTAACTCAAGGTCTCACACATAGTGGGCAATAGAGCTGGGATCGGAACTCAAGACTGGAGGCGCCTGGGTGGCTCAGTTGGTTAAACATCTGACTCTTGATCTCAGCTCAGGTCTTGATCTCAAGGTCGTGAGTTCAAGCCCCGCACTGGGCTCCACATGGTGTGGAGCCAACTTAAAAAAAAAACAAACAAAAACAAAAGTCCTCAACACAGCACGATCGTCTGGACCACAGGCCCTCTTCGATCTACTCCTTCCCAGAGCCACCGTCTTTAATGGTGTTAGCATGAGATTGAGACCAACCAGAAACAGTCTAAAATTACAAGTAAAAAGCTTCTAGTGTTGACATTTGTCACTTGTAATGAGAATATATTAAAACCAAGATGGATATTATCAAAACCACCACAAAAATAAGGTGATGAACAAGATGCACTATGATGGGAAAAGCACTTTACTTTGGGTTTTATTTGGTGTGTGTGTGTGTGTGTGTGTGTGTGTGTGTGTGTGTTTGGTGATGACACAGATCCCCATGGAGTAAAACATAAAATCCAGTAGACGTACCGGTTAGTCCCTAGAAAGGAATGTCAGTCTAGGTTCTCCAGATAGCAGACGCTAACACAAATTTAGAACTCACGACCTTATTGGAAAGGTGGGAGAGGGGAGAACGCCCTCGAAAAGTGTCTTAGTCTATTCAGGCTGCAATAACAAAATACTAACAACCGCCTGGCTTAGAGAAATTTGGGGCACCTGGGTGGCACAGCAGTTAAGCGTCTGCCTTCGGCTCAGGGTGTGATCCTGGCGTTCTGGGATCGAGCCCCACATCAGGCTCCTCCGCTATGAGCCTGCTTCTTCCTCTCCCACTCCCCCTGCTTGTGTTCCCTCTCTCGCTAGCTGTCTGTATCTCTGTCAAATAAATAAATAAAATCTTTAAAAAAAAAAAAGAAAAAAAAGAAGAGAAATTTATTTCTCACAGTTATGGAGGCTGAGGGGAAAGCAAGGGCATTCTCCCTGTACCCCCACCCCCACTTTCCAACTAACCATCACAAAAGACAAAAGAGGGAAGAAGAAGCCGGGCAGAAAAAGTCTTTCAACCACAGGTTGACCTTGACCTGTCACCTGTAAAAGGAAAGGGAGGAGGAAGCAGATTTGGACGGGGAGAGCCTCAGCCTGCAATGCAGGTCTCCAGCAATCCAACGGGTCATTCTGAACCCACTGCGCAGAAATGGCAAGGCCCCAGGAACCCCACTCTGGTTCCTCACTGACTGGGGCCTGCCCGGAAAGAGCGTGGCCTCAGCTTCAAGGCTTCAGTAGGTTCTGAAGGGGCTGCAGCTGGAGGCTGTCAGCTACCCGCCCTCCCTTCGGCTGGAAGGCAAACTCCTTCCTGAAGAGAGAGATCTGAGGGGCCCTTCCCCTTGGCTCTGTCAGGAGGTGCGTTCTGTTAAGGAGTAGGATGTCTTCCTCGAGATCTCAGCAAGCAAGGTGGAATACCTCCAAGGACAGTCCCTTCTTTGTCCCAGGTTATGTTCATGAAGCAGCATTCACATAGCTCATTCAGTTTGGTAGCTACCCCCATACTGGAAAAGAAGTCATTGAGGAAGCCAACTCAAAGTATAATAGCCACCAGGGAAAGAGGGTGCTGTTGAAATGAGCAGAGCCTCTGAGCAGTGTCCCCCCAAGGCGAGACCAGTCCACCGCAAGGTTAATGCACTTGCCTACAAGCCCAGAATGACAGAACTAAGTAGAAGCCAGATCCATTCTACCCACTCACTCTCCTTACGAAGCTTCAGTACACATTAGACTGACCACTCCCGCCTAACTAGATAGAAATTCTGTTTCTAAACAGGAAAAGCTAATACCTGTGTTGGATGCTGTTAATCATATCAGTGCTTAACAACCCATGAGATCTCTCCAGAAACAGTCTGTTAAGTATTACTCACACGTATCACACTTTGTCTGACACAGTCATTTGTAATGGCTTTGGATTTTCATTCCATTAATGTTGCAGCTGAAACAGACCCATAGATGTCAAGATAAAATTCTTCCAAGGACCCTATTTTAATGAAGTCTCTGTATTTTTAAAACTCAGTTTAAAAAAAAAAAATCTGTATTCCTAAATGAAATGTGGTTGTCTTGTATGTCTTCGTGTCTGATTCAATTTTGAGATCATAGCCACAGGTCAGGTATATTTTACAGCATAAGTCCATAAGGCATACACAGAGGAGATAAAAAAATATTTAACTTTGAAATCAGTCTATGTCTAATATTTCCTAGGAACTCCTAAGTCTTTCAGTTGCTTTTAGAAGACTGGTAATCTGTATCATATTGCATAGCTTGAAAATTTATTAGAAAATTCTGGTAATTTCTGACGATTTGTCCCTTTAACAATATTTAAACAGTTTACTATGTTTATCAGACTCAGCAGTCAAATAAGGGAGAGATCATCTCCTTTTAAATGAGATGGCATTTCCACTCCCACTCTCTCCTCACTCACTCCCACTCTCAAGTACATTTCAGGTAATTTTCCCCAATTGTAAAACCAATAGGCAGACATCTAATATTGTATGAAATAAGGGGCATGGAAATCCCATTTGGTGAGGGAATCTCAAGTTTTGATATCCTGTGATCATATAACTTGCCCTGCTGTGTCTATAACACTCCTGGGAGTTAGGAGGGAGTGGGTCCTTTGGGTCCACTGAAGAAGGGAACCTTGTTTTGCAGTTTCTGTCCTCCCTAATTATTCCTTTCCTTTTTTCTGTAGCATTTACCAGAATTTTAAGTCATTATTAGTTGGACATCTGTTAAATGCCTGTCTCTCGACAAGAAAGATTCTTGGGTCTTTGATGGCAGGGGCTATGTTTTCCTTGTTTCCTGCTGTGTTCCAGGGCCTGAAATTAGTAGGCTTATCCCTACTGTCATTTCTCTCCCCACCTATGTGATGTCAATATTAGTGTATTTTCTATATAATTTTCAACTCAACATCATTGGAAATTATCAGCATTTTTAAACCAATTCTTTATGCAATGGTTACCTAGACTGATATATATACTTGAAAATGATAAAGTGCTATTTTGTGCATGTATTTATTTTTTAATACAAATTTTATTCAAGTGCAACATACTTAACTGACAAGTATGCATGTTATAGACCTACAGCTCATGAATTCTCCAAAATGAGCACACCCACATCCAGCATCCAGATCAAGAAATGGGGCATTTCCAGCACCCCCAGAAGCCACACCAGTGCCTCCTTCCAGGCACTGCTCTCCCCAAGCAAGAGTAACCACTATCTTGATTTTTAACACCATAGGTTAATTTTGTCTGCTTTTGGACCTTTTCAAATCAAACCATGTTGTACATACTCTTATGATTCTTCCTTCTTTCCCTCAACATGGGGTTTAAGGATGAGATCATCCTTACTATTGTCCATAGTTGTAGTTTATTCTCATTGTTGTACAATATTCTATTGTAGGAATATATCATGATTTATTTTATCTTACGGTATTTATTTATCTGTTCTGTCATCAGATATATTTATTATTTTGGTTATTATGTATCGTGTCTATAGGAACACTCTTTTTTTAACTTTAAAAAAATTTTTTAAAGATTTATTTGAGAGAGAGAAAGAGCTCAAGAGGAGGGAGACAGAGAGGGAGAAGCAGACTCCCCACTGAGCAGGGAGCCTGATGTGGGGCTCGATCCCAGGACCCTGGGATCGTGACCTGAGCTGAAGGCAGACGTTTAACTGACTGAGCCACCCAGGCGTCCCTATACAAACATTCTTGTGTAAATCTTTTGGTGAACATATGTACACGTTTTGGTTCTCCACATAGCTAAGAGTGGAATTACAGATCTGTGGGAGGGATTTCTTTGGGTTATATGCCCAGATGTGAGACTGCTGGGTCAGAGGGTGTTTTCACATAAAGTTGTACAAAGCACAGCTAGATTGCTCTCCAGAATGCCGGCACAAGCTGTCACTCCCACCACAGTGCCTGAGGGCTGTATTTTCTCCACATCTTTGCAAGCACTTCATATTATCTAACTTTCTAATTCTTGACAAAATTGTGGGGTGAAAAGTGCTATTTCTTTGCTGTTCGATTAGCATTTTCTTGACTAATAGTGAGGTGGAGCACTTCTTGATGTGTTTATCAGCTGAATGGATGGCCTCTTCATAACCTCTGCCATTTTTCTTTTAAATTTTCTTCCTTTTTGTTGATTTGCTAATCAAAACCATAATGAGAGGTCACCTTACACCTGTGTAAGCTTCTTCTGTATCCGAAATATATATCGGTATTGGAAATATTTCTTTCCAACATGTTTTCCAGATGTTGTCTATGGGGATCCACATTGTACACAAATATTTAAAATTGCTTTACGTAGTCAAATTCACTGGCTTGTTTTTTTCATTGTTTTGTTTTTTTCATTGTGTTTGGGGCGTTCTTTGTTTTTGTTTTGTTTTGATAGCCTTTAGTGTTTGAACTCCTAAGGTCTTACTTAAGGACACTTAACCTGTCATGAGATCCACAAGAATTTTGTAGCTTTCTCTATCTCTTTTTTTTCTAAGTAACTATACCCACTGTGGGTGTCTAACTCACAACCCCGATATCAAGAGTCACATGCTTTATGGGCTGAGCCAGCCAGGTGCCCCTGCAGCTTTCTCTTTCAGAATTAAATCTTGACTCCATTTCTTTAATGCTGTGTAAGGAAACCAACTTTATTTCTCTCCATATACGTAGCCAATTTGTCCTGATTTGTGATACCATCCCTGATATATAATAAATATCCACATAAAGATGGATCTGTTGGGGCACCTGGGTGGCACAGCGGTTAAGCGTCTGCCTTCGGCTCAGGGCGTGATCCCGGCGTTATGGGATCGAGCCCCACATCAGGCTCCTCTGCTGTGAGCCTGCTTCTTCCTCTCCCACTCCCCCTACTTGTGTTCCCTCTCTCGCTGGCTGTCTCTCTCTCTCTGTCAAATAAATAAATAAAATCTTTAAAAAAAAAAAAAAAAGATGGATCTGTTTTTGGACTCGATTCCTGCATTAGCATTACACTAGTTATAAAGTATAACTAGGAAGATGAATCTGTGCTCTTTAATTTTTCTTAGTTATTTGTAGACCTTTATTCATCCACATAAATTTTAGAATTACTCAACTTCCTTTAAAATAGATGCTACTGGTATTATGATTGGAATTACATTGAATTTATAGATTCATTTTGGGCAAATTGATATATTTACAATATAGATTGACTAATCCCTGAACACAGTCTTTTTCTACATTTTATATCCTAAGTTTTCTAAGGATACTCTAAAATAGTTATATTGGACTGTTACAGTACCTACTGTTACACTACAGAGAAATATACAAATGTAAATAAAATGTTTCATGTAAGAGACATAAACATAAATTGGTTTTATAAATTATAAATGGGATTGTGCTTGTTTGTGGCTTAGAGAGCACAAAGGTAGTAAAAAAAAGAAAAAATACAATGTAGACTAGAAAGTTGTGAAGTCAGGCAGACCAAGAGTTGGATTCCAGATTCTTTACTCACTGGCTGTAAGAATTCGAGCAAATTACTTAATCTCCTGTGCCTCGATTCCTAATCTCCCAACTAGAAACAATAGCCATGCATAAATGAGATAAATGTGAAAAGTGATAAATGTGAAAAGTGCCTGGTACATGGTGGGTATTCGATAAATGTCAACATCTCTTTTTTTGTTTTGACCTAGGAATCAGTCCCACAAAAACACTAACTCTGTGATTCTCCAGCATCTTTGATAAAGCTAGACTCATTTTCAACAGTGTCCCCACCTCCCCCATAGTTTTCTCTCACTTCCAGGATGAGAAAATAAAATTCATTTTGGTCTTGGAGTCCCCTCCTCCTTTATCTTTCTATGTCATTGAAATACTAAATCCTCAGGTCCTGAATATAGTTGACCATCATCTTAGCCAGGCACGTGTCACTGACATACAAATGTAAAATTCTCCTTTTTCTCCACCCCAGAGAGAAGTCTCTGTGTGTGCTATATTCTTAATCATACATGCGATTGCATTCAATATTTCATGTACATTTCAGTAACCTTCCAGCTATTCTTTATCACGCTGTCTTATTTAATTCTTGCATGTATTTTTCAAGTTGCAATTATATATTCATGTTATTTTATGCATTTGTTGTCTCCCTTCTCCACTAGACCATAGGATCATGAAAACAGGGTCTCCAATTGTTTCATTTATCATTGTATGCCCAGGAGCCAACTTGCCCAGACTACATATTCAATAAATATGTGTTGAATGAATGAATGAGTTTTTTGTTTAATTGATGATCTGGGTCTGAGGACCAATTTATTGTCAACCAGATAAAGAATATTCTTCATTTGCAAACTTTACCAATTAACTTACATTGTTTCTGTATATCTGCATTACTAAATCAGACCCTTTGATTTTTCAAGATAGAGATCTTAAATGATGAAACTGCACAAGGAACACTAAATATCATAGCTTCAATAGAAATTAATTCTCTTTCCATATCATTTTTTCATAAATGAGGTCTAACCATAAAGCATAATTCTACACACAGAGTGGGTATTCCATAATTCTTGTTAAATAAATCAGTTAATTTATTATTAAAATTTAGACACTAACGTCAAGATTATTATTACAAGGAAGTAATAGAGCATAAAGAGAAAAAAATTTTTGAACTTTTGGAAATGAACTGGGTACCACAGAAACTGGTACCATCCTAGGAAATGTAGATAAGATGGAACACACGGGTCATGTTATGTCTTGTGAGACATCAACACAAACACTATACAATTGCCATCACATTTTCATGACACGTACACATATGTGCACTCATGCACAAAAGCTCCTCCACTAATGTTCACATAGTTGCAGCGTGCGAGTACGAGAGAACCAGATTTCAGAAGTCTTAATTGGTGCAACTTATATTTGAAAGCCTGTGAGTGCCAGGTTACAGGGGCCTAATGAGAGAAACTGCAGAGTTCTCCTGGGAATCCCTGAATTCCCACACCCTCTGAGTTGTGGAGGTCACCATGGCGACATCTGTGTACACCCCTGCTTCGACGTGGATGGGCCACAGCTGCTAAGCCCTACTGGGGATCCATCACACCCTGTCTGGCTGCGTATTAAGTCACAGTCTTATTCCACAATTTCTGAGAATCTCTGAACCCTTGAGCTCATCCCAGGAGAAATAATTAAAGTCAGACTGACTTGAATAGCGTATGGGATAGTGTATGTTATTAACTATTTTATGGTTCCAGGGTGACAGTCATTTCAGAAGGCAACCGACTACACCTGAGAGATGTGGACCTTGTGAATGGCCCAGAGGGAAATGCACTGAGCAATAATGTCCAAGACTGAGTTATCTCAGCCAAGGAGGCTGGGCAAAGTGCCGTGGTGCCAGGGTATCATCCATACTTTTTGTTAGGAGTGATAGGCCCTTTTTGATTGCTGTCACTTAAAGTCAGAAATGTGGGCTATTCCTGGGTAAGGGCCTCTGGGATTGTCCAGTTCTGAAAGGATGTATTGTATGGTGACTAACATAATATAATAAAAAATTATTATTTAAAAAAAATGTGGGCTATTCCTGGGTAAGTGCCTCTGGGATTGTCCAGTTCTGAAAATTTCTAAACACAATTGGAAAAAGACACACTACAAAGATATACAAGGAGAGAAAAAGAGCCCTATGTGCTTTTTACAGGCTGCCAGATCTAATCTGCCATCACTGAAGAGACATATTAGGTAAGTTTTCATTTCTAAGGTATAATCTCCTAAGTACCAAACTTAGCATACCCAAAAGCTTACTTGTTAAGACTCTTACCCGAATATGTTGAAAAACTAGCCACCCCTTCCAGTGCATATGTTCAGGTTGTGCACTGTGCAAGTATGACACATCTAAGGAGGTACCATTTACATCACGTACACGTACTAATATTTGAGAGCATGTGGACCAATGTAGAGTTTCAGCCTATAAGTCAAGTCCTGGATCAGCAGGCAAGACTGACCTCTACATTAACCCACACTGGCACAGATG
Organism: Ursus americanus; assembly: GCF_024610735.1. NCBI lineage: Eukaryota > Metazoa > Chordata > Mammalia > Carnivora > Ursidae > Ursus > Ursus americanus. Next base: position 26,155,452 of record NC_142134.1, on the reverse strand, counting down.
GTCATGGACATACTTGGAAGAACATGCATGTACATACATACTCATTAGCACACACATATGTGCACAGTATGCCCCATCATGACTTTATGCTGGGTGTCCCCTGAAATCACATCTCTTGCCCCTCTTTCCCACTACACTCAGAGTCCTCAGTTCCTACCCACGCTCTCCCACCCTGGTCCAGTCTTCTGGCCTGTGGTGAAGAGGAAGTATACAAGCTGCTGGTGTCTAGGGATCCAGGAGTCATTTAGAGAGTGAGTCCATGTACGTGCGCCCAGGATTGCAGCCTGCTGAGGCTCTCAAAAGTACATACCAACAAGTTCAAAAAAACTTAAAGAACAGAGACTAGATATTCTAAAGGGTAGCATCAAAAAAAAAAAAAACCACTCTAAAAAATGAAGTTCTAAGGGTTTCATTACAAAGGATCTTTAAGGAGAAAGAAAAGGCAGGCTTGGTCAGAAAGCCATGTGACTCGCACAGCCTGTCAGCGAGCCTGGATTTAAAGAGCGAACAGGTGTGCGGGGTGTTCAGGCTCTCGGGGAAACATGAAACATCAGCAGAACTTGTGCCGACAGAGCAGACAGGCTGAGACTGGCAGAGATCAAGACAGTGAATAAGAAAGGGTGGTCTACAGAGTGATAGAAAGCTTCAGTTACTCGCCCGAGGCCACATAGACACAGGTAGTAAGCAGCATAGCCCGGGTTTGAAGCTAGGTCCACCCTGCCCGGTCGCCACACTGCTGTTTATGCTGCTCACTCAGCAAGTCCGCCTGGTGCCATGACCTTTCCCTGGTTCAGGCTCTCAGCTAGATAATTGCAATTTCTCCCAATCCATCCTGGCTCCTCATCTTGCCCTGTTGAAACCCACTCCCCAGAATTTGCATAGACTAGAGCCAACTTCCTAAAATCTGACCATGTCATTCTTCTGAAAACCCTTCCAGGGCTTTCCATTCACTCCTGAAATGGCGTGCCTGCCTCCCCTTGATTTGACCCACACAGCCTCTGGAGCCTCATCCCATGCCTGGTCCCCCACCCCCCACCGTCCCTCTGCCCCGCCCCCCAACCCCGTACCCTTCAGCGACACACACACTAGGCAAGACACCAATATTGAACATGTAAGAGGTCCTCAAACTCCTTTCTCTTTCCGGGACTTGGCTCACATTGCTCCCTCTGCCGGGAATTCTCTGTACCCCAACCTTCCACTGCAACAGCCTGCAGAGGTGAGCACAGGCTCTATCTCCCACGGCCAGGATGCCCTCTCTAACCTCCTAGCCTTTGGGGAGGCCCTGCTCTGAGTCCCCATGGTACCTCTCACCATACTTACATTGCCCAGAACCTTCTTCAGCTGTTTTGGGCCTTTCTCCCTCATGAGAATTGAGCCTAGGGCAGGGAACACACATGACTCCATTTTTTCTCTCCAACATCCATACGGGAACACCGGCTGCTCAAGAAATGTTTGTCGAACTCTAAATCACATCAGTATAAATTCTTCGGGTGGCCCATTGGGCTTGCAGTGAAGTTTCTTCCAGACACTATTCCTTAACACTTCCGGCTGTGGATACGCCTCTGGCTGCAGCTTTTGGGGAAAGGGGCTGTGGGAGTAGCGTGTAGACAGTCAATTTCCAGTTTTCACTCCGCCTTCTCATGTACCCTTGTCCCTGGTCTCCCAATTTTTCTGAAGAGTAAACCCATACTTTCTTTAGCGGTGAAGAGAGAAGTGCCGGGATCCACCCGCACCATAGAGAGTCCTGCAATCAACGCCCCCACTTTGCAACCTTCTCCTTGCCACAATCTTCTGCAGTAACTAGTTCCTTCACCTCGTGAGCCCCTCTGCGGTTCTCTGGAGTGAACAGGCTTCCTGGTCTCCAGCCTCCTCAGCAAGATGCTAAGCTGCAAGATCTGATCTATATTTGCTTTTTAAAAAAAATTTATTTCCCACCCTTTCTCAAATAAAAGTTGATGAAAGCAGAAAGACTGTTTCATTCCCTGCAAAGAAGAGTGCCTGGTAGCACTGCTCTACCTGCTTTATAGATAGATGACTAAATAGATGATAGATAGATAGATAGATAGATAGATAGATAGATAGATAGATAGATAACTGATAGATAGATAGATAGATAGATAGATAATAGATAGATAGATGATTGATAGATAGATGATAGATAGATGATAGATAGATAGATGATAGATGATAGATAGATAATAGATAGATAGATAGATAGATAGATAGATAGATGATACAGATAGTTTCTCTCTTTTTTGTCTCTCACTCTCTTTCCCCTATGAGTTTATAATTGCTTTACCTATATGCTTTCATTTTAGTGATATTTCAGGAGAGATCCAAGATATTTGCACAAATTTCATCTACAGGGTTTAACGAGAAGTCTAGTGTTTTTCTTTGTTTATATTCTCTTGCAGTCTCTTTCCCGCCAGAATCCAATGTGACCCTGTTGAAACGTAAGTCAGATCAGTCTTTCTGGCTCAGATCCCTCCAGTGGCTTCCCAATTCACCCTGAGTAATATCCAAAATCCTTAAAACTCTTGTGCCCTCCTGCTGTCTGACTCCCTCCTCCCTCCCCATTGCACCTTTATTCTCACCTCTACCTCTCTCCAACCATCTCTGCTCCAGCCACCTGGCCTCCTTGCGCTTCCCAGAACACACAGAGCACATTCACAGCACAGGGCTTCTGTTCCTTCTGTTCCCTCTGCCCAGAATAACTATATTCCTAACTCCCCCCACCCCTTTAAACATTTCATAAAACATCTCCTCCATGAGTCCTGCACTGGTCATTCTATTTAAAATAGCAATCACCCCTAGCCCCCATCTCGTCCTCCAGCACCTGCTTTATTATTCTCCATAGCATATATGACAATCTGACATTCTATATATTCAATTTTTATTTATTTTCCACTTTTGCTCAAAATATGTCAATGAAGACAGACTTCATTTGGTTCATTGATAAGAACAGTGCCCGGCACATAGTAAGTGTGTGATGAATATTTGTTCCCTGGGTAAATGAGTACATGAATGAATGAACAACCCCACTCCCCAAGAATTTGAGTTAGGAAAATCCGTCAGATAGCACAGTGTGTCTCTGACCAAGAGGTCTACTGGCAGGTGGAGACCCCAAGGAGAGGTGAGGACAACTCCCCAGGAAGGAGAGGTGAGTCCAGCCTGGTGATCCAGGATGAACATAAGGCCATAGGCTTTATAGAAGAGACTGATTCCAGCACAGTACATAGTTGGGTTTGGAAACCTCTACAAATCAGCTATCTAGCCATCCTGACATGGTACTGTAACATGAGGAACACCGGCCAAAGATTTAAGTGTGAATAGAGCTCTGTAAACCAAGCACAGGCAAAACCACAGGCTGAACATACATCTGGGTCAACAAGAGCTTGGCCACCGAATGGATGTCTGCACATGGGACCGGTCAGGACCAGAGTTCAACAATGTCGGCCCCACTGGAACAGAAACATTGCTGCTTGTGCATCGACAAGGCTTGGCAACTTTCTCCTTCTGCCTGGTCTATGAATATTGGATTGACCTTTAAACCAAGTAAGGCTAGTGGGAAAAGAGAGCAGGGCCATGGGGATGGAGGGTCAAATGATCACAAGGGAGTTTCCTGATACTTGACTGCTACAGTGACTACTTTGGAAAACAAAAGAGATTTGACCCATTATTTCTATGAAGCTGATGAAATGGAGCATACTGGCTAAAGTAGTGAGCATTTAATGTAGGAGTGACGAGTATTACCTACCTTCTAGACTTACTCTGATAACTTGTTATAAAGCTCCTGCCAGTGTCTGGACAGGGAGGTGCCCCAAAACTGGGTACTAGTATTATTATTAGACAGGAGTAAAGCACCCCCAAAACACACTAGTTGTATCTCAATGTCCATACTGCAAAAAAAAAAATTAGGTCAGTGTAATTTTCTGTTACTCCTCATTGGCAAATTAAAAAGTTGGACATCTTCCATCTAGGCCCTGAAGCTGCGTCACTGGCATTATTATATAGGGGGCAGGTTACGTCAGCTTCAAGGAAATTAGTGTTCGTCACTTAATTGCTTTGCCTTACAAAATAATATAGGCTTTTATTCCAACGACTTTTTAACGATATTTCTCCCATTTTGAATTCAATTCCCTCCTCTGCAAAAAAATACCTACCTCACACGCGTTTTATGAGGATCAAATGAGCTCATGTTTGTCAGCAGCATATAAATGGCAGGCTTTGTTGTTTTGTCACTGCTGTCCATTCCCTTCAGTGAACACACGTTATGCTTTGAGTACCCATTGCATGGTCTGTGAAGCAATGTGCTTGGAAGCCTCTGAAGGCTAGATTAAGCCAGACATCCATGCTTCCTTCTGACTCCTTGGGCATCTGCCATGTGCAAAATGGGAACGGTATACGTGAATGTTCCATTTCCGTGGTTCTGGAAGGATTTGATAAGAAAGACACTGTGTGGTGGCATAAGACCATTTTTACTAATTTTACTTATCTTATTTCACTTATTCTAGGAGCAACTTTGAATTCCCAGGAGGCATTACTAACTCTGAATTGATTGTACAATGCAAAAGACCAAGCTGACAGTGCTACCACCAGCATTTCCACAGTGTGTTACTCAGATGTCCGTTAACAAACACTTGTCATGTGTATAATTCAGTGGGATAAATATTAAGGCTGTGATGAATAATTAGGAAATCAAATAATTATGATGAGAATTTTATGATAGATCTGCATGCTTTTTGTTTGTCTGTCTGTGTTTTATTTTTTTAAAGAATTCTTTTTAAAAAATATTTTATTTATTTATTTGACAGAGAGTGAGAGCACAAGCAGGGGGAGTGGCAGAGGCAGGGGGAGAAGCAGGCTCCCCACTGAGCAGGGAGCACGATGTGGGGTTTGATTCCAGGACCCTGAGATCATGACCTGAGCCGAAGGCAGACGCTTAGGCAACTAAGCCACCCAGACGCCCCTAAAGAATTCTTGAAGGGTGTCTTGCTCTTGCCTTCAAAGTAGAGTTGCCAGATTTGACAACTAAAATACAGGCCACACAGTTAAATTTGAATTTCAGATAAATGACAAATAATTTTTAAAGCTTTCTGTGAAGAGTTGATCACTGATTTTTGTTTTAATCTAAAACAAACAATTCTCTAGTTTTTTTTTTTTTTTTTTTTTTTTTTTGGAGGGGCAGAGAAGAATGCCATGTATTAAACTAGCAGCAAACCTACATTCTCTACATAGGGTTTTTTTTCTGAATATGGTCTGCAACTAGAAGGAACCGAGTGTTTTTAAATATAGGAGTCATATAATCAGAGCTTCCCCTTAGGATAAGAGTTCTAGCACATACCATACACAACAGATAGAGATAAGCCAAATCAGGGGCGCCTGGGTGGCTCAGTCGTTAAGTGTCTGCCTTCGGCTCAGAGCGTGATTCCAGGGACCTGGGATCGAGCCCCACATCGGGCTCCTCCGCTGGGAGCCTGCCTCTTCCTCTCCCACTCCCCCTGCTTGTGTTCCCTCTCTCGCTGGCTGTCTCTCTCTGTCAGATAAAAAAATAAAATCTTAAAAAAAAGAGAGAGAGAGAGATAAGCCAAATCAGTTGAGATCTTGCTGTTCAGGATAAGAGAGAAGTCTGAAACTCAGAGATATTCCTACAAATAGGAAAGAAAGGAAGAGTGTGTGAGAGACGTTAAGGTAGCAAGTCTACGTGCCCAGGCATTCATTAAATGAGGAGGAAAAAGAAAATTAAATGTCAAGTGTAATTCTCGAGTTTTAGTCTAGGAGAATATAAGTCTCACTTGAGGAAAATGAGGAGATCAGAAGGGCGATCTTCTGATTGGGAGGACAAATATTGTAAAATATCTTTAGGACTTGCAGAATTGCAAATTTTCTATTAATTAGCCATATCTAAAACTAGGACATCTAAGTCCATATGGAAATTTAAATGCAGTAAAGTAAACTTCCAATAAAAGCAGAAACACACACACACACACACACACACACAAACACAGATTTCAACATAAAAGAAAAAATTATATAATATTCCTGGCATGATAAGTTCTGTTGGTAATTTTACCCATTCAATTAATCTTCCTTCCATGAAAAGAAAAGCAATCATTGTAGTGTTTAATTTGCTTAATCTCACCAATACTTATTACGCAAGATTGCACCTGCTGGGGATGCAGATACAGGGATCGACCAGCCCCTGCCCTCACGGAGACGGGCATGTGCACCGAAGAGAAGAATAGATACAGAAATACAGGACAGCTTTTCAGGGGGAGATGAGTGCTAAGAAGAAAATAAAGCAGGATAAGTATTAGAGAATGACTGGGTTTCTGGGACTCTATCTCAGGGGAGGTCAAGGAAGGTTTCTCTGGTGCGATAATATTTGAACAAAGACCTAGATAACAGAAATCTGGTCAAAAAGCAGCCCAGACAGGAGAGTAGCAGCAGCAAAGTCCCCGAGGTCGACAGCTAGAGAGAGTGGTAGCTGTTACTATTTTTCTTCCTTCCCCACCCTCGCTAGGGTTCCACTCTGGGCCGTTTACACCCCTCAACCAACGGTAGGCTTGGGTGTGCATTTTGCTTTTGGCACAAGGGTATGGGAGTGGTTGTAATAAAATCACATCTGTCCAGAAATTTTGCATGTCCTGTATGGTTTGGCTTGGTCTTTAGTGTTCCTGCCATCTGTCATCAGAAGGTGGCAGCTTCGGGTAGCCACTGCTCTCAGAACGAGAGGCTCATGGAACATACCCGAACCTGACCTGAAGCCTGAAAACAGGGCTGCCCAACCAATCCATGAGACCAAAGGCAAGAAAAAAAGTTTTCATTTTAAGCCACTAAGATTTTGGGAGGTTGAGGGGTGACACAGTATTCCTGCGGCAGAAACGTGACTGATACAACAGAGCCTAGCTCAAATATTTGTGGAATAAAAAAACATTGAATGAAAGCTAGAGCAGAACACACGGTGGGAAGAATCCTTACACCCAAGGTCAGAGAGAAATTACGTTAGACCCCATGGGGAGTTCAAGTGTGAAACATCTTCTAAGTGGGATAGGGAGGATTGTAAGTTTTGTGCTTTTAAAAGATCCTGCTCACAACTAATGAGTCGTTGAACACTACATCCAACACTAATGATGTACTATATGTTGGCTAACCGAACATAATAATGAAAACATAAAATAAAATAAATTTTAAAAATTTAAAAATCATAAAAAAAGATTCTGCTGGATGCTGTGTGAAGAACAGAATGAGAGGCATGGGTGCCGAAGGCTACCGTCAAGAGATGTTTCCAGTAGTCTAGGCAAGGCATGAGTGACAGTGATGGGACCAGAGGGTAGCTATGGGGAGGAGACATGTGACTTCACCTAACGCATTTGTAGGTTGAACTGGCAAGACCAGCTGGTGTGTTGGAGGTGGGACTGCAGGTCAAGAGACGTGGAGGGGGATTCCCTAGAGTTTGGGCCCTAGAATAACTGAATAACCCCCTAGAATATTCCCAGCACTACTATTTACTCAATGGGAGGCAAGAGAAATAGAAGACATGGTTCTCACATATTGATACCTTATAAAAATAACACCTGAATTCTAAATTATAATGGTCTTTGCTTTAGAACAGAAGCAAATTAAAATCTTAAATATTGAAGATTTCCAGGAACATGTTACATAAGAAACAGCACTATTCATATATATACTACATTCACAGATTTGTACCTATATTCTCACACACACACTCACACACACACACACACACACACACACACACAATTTTAACCATGACTTATAGCCATCTTAGGGAGTACAGACACTCTGAGTCCTATGTGAGTTGCTGGTGACTCTCTACTTTGAATTAAGTTGTTGAGGAACCAGCAGGAAAGGACAAGTGGAAAGACTTCACACAGAATTTGCTGTTTTTTTCACATGACAAGAAGTCAGGCACAGCTTTAAGGTTTTAAGCAAGGCTGGCTGGGCAAAGACGCACTCTAAGATAAAGAGTGAGCGAGGCCAGTTGGGGGAGGGAGGTAATGTTGGCTTTTAGAAGTGTTATGTTCAAGGTGACAGCCGAATATTCTGCGGAAAGGAGCACTGGTGCCTGGAGAGAAAGGCCTGGAATGATAACAGTAATCTCCAGCTAACAGTTTCTGAGCACCTACTTGGTGCGTGGCACTGTCTACGCACTTTACACGTATTATCTCATTTGACCCACATAAGACCCCTAAAAACCAGGTCCCACTGAGGCAACTGGCTGAGAGAGTCATACAGCTTCACGAGCGGCAGAGCCAGGCTGATGGAGGAACCAGCCTGATCCCAGGGCGGATACTGGGCTGTCGTCGGGGCCAGAGGGAGCGGCGGGCGTAGAGAGCCTTAGGAACTGAACACACCCTTGGCCTGTCCTGCAGTCACCCTTAGCGTGGCTTTCATGGACTCAGCTACAGGATACCTGCCTTCAGGCTGTCTTTCCTCTATCCTGGCTTTTAAACTGCCAGAGAAGTCTCGCGTCCGGACGTCGCTCCCTTGATGCTCAGCGCGGTGACGGCCATCTTCACTGGTTCGTTCGTTCACTCAGGCAACACAGCTTTATTGGCCACCAGGGAGGGACCGGGCTCTGTGCTAGCAGAGCGGGGGGATCCACAGAACAGGGCAGGCTCTCCATCGTTGGGAAGACACACTCTGGCCGAAAGGGGGGGATGGGAGCTTGCCCTGGCAGGACAGCGTGACGGCCGCTGTAACACGGATGAGGCATTACCTACTAAGGAAAGCAAGAGATGCTTCTGCTCTCTCTGACGACATACGAGAAGAGTGCGTCAATTTCTAAGGACTACAAACTGGGGGGCTTGGAACAACAGAAATTTTTTCTCTCAGTTCAGGACGCCAGAAGTCTGAAATCAGGGTGTCAACAGAGCCTCCAGAGGCTCTAACAGCAGATCCCTCCTTGCTCCTTCCAGCTTCTGGTGGCTTCTAGGGTCCAGTGGCTTGTGGCAGCATCAGTCTAACCTCTGCCTCCATCTTCACATGATCTCCTTCTCTCCTGCGTCTGTCTGTCCTCTAAGGAGAGGACATCTCATAAGGACATTTGTCATTGGGTTTAGGGCCCACCCTAAGTCCATGATAATTTCTTCTCAAGATCCATAAGTAATCACATTTGCAAAGACCCTATTTCCAAATAAGGTCACATTCTGAGGCTCTAAGGTTCCCATTCTGAGACAAATGTGTTGTCTTCCCAGGCAAGAACAACTCTGGCCACAAGTGACAGACTCATGGTGAGCCAAGCTGAACGAAAGGGGGAAATTGGGGCTCCTATACACGAACAGGACAGTGTATGAAACAGGAGCCCAGCACTGCCAGCTTGTCTCTCCTTCTTTGTGGCTCATTCATCCTGGGTCTTCTCTGTGTCCCCGTCATCCTCTACACCGCTAGGGTGGCCTCACCCCCAGGCTGGAGACATGGCCACGGACAGCACCACACTCTTACCTTCACCTTCATCAGAATTGGAAGTGGTGTGGTGTCCATCTCCACATGGAAGTTCCCACGGCAGAACGGATTGTGTTGGCTTTTTCCAGAAGAAGAGAGCTGTGCTACATAAATCATGAAAAAAGAAAAAAATATGTCCTTCTTAGATGGCCAAAAAAGAAACAAAAAGATTGAGACCAGGCCAATTTAAAGAGTCAAACAGAAAGCGTATGACTTGGAATGGTTGATAACTACATATAAAAATGGTTGCTATTCTCTGAAAAAATAACAGTGTAATGCTTTTTAAAGCACTAATTTTAAAAAAACCAAAGAGAACAATTAATTTAACTTATTGGAGAATATAAGATAGTCGTCCATCCTGTAGAGAGGGGTGGAATAGAACTTCTCTTTGGACCTCACAAGGTCATCACAAGGATTTTTATTTTAACTTCTTATGTAGGGTGTGAATAATGCAGGAGTTAGAAAAATGTACTGGGCCAGATACTAATATTTTAGGCCTTGCAACCAAGAGGCAAAAATTGAGGATATAATGTAGGTATTTACGTAACCATGTAAAATGTAATCATTTAAAGTCATAAGAAAACACAAAACAAAACAAAAAACTTTCTTAGCTCTCAGTTCATACAAACAAAGATGGCAATCTGAATTTGTACTTCAGGTCACAACTTGCCAACCCCTGGGGTAGGCTTTCGGGTAGCAAACCCTCAAAGTCTCCCATTTAAGTTCCATCTTGGCTTTCTTTGAACTCATAGTCGAATAGCTTTAGAGATGGTTAGGATGATAGCAGTTTTCTAGGTGATTTTTCCATTTGCCATAAGGAATGACCCCAGCCTCTGAAGCCACCTGCCCATGCCTGCAACTCTAGTCTGCAGCAAAACCCAAACAAGAATGTGGTTCTTTTAACACCTGATTCTGGACCTTTTCCTCCAAACCAAGGTGCGTCTTATAGATGCATTCATCTCAAATCACCAACACCAACCTACTCAAGTTTAAATACACAGGCATCCCTGCCTAAGCGAGGCCTGGTGATGTAGTCAGTCCCAAGTTGAGAACTGATGGGGATGCCATGGCAAACTGGAGCGAAGAAACGTGACAGCTGTGGGGAGGTCTGGTCCCACTTGAGAAGAGCACTTTGTCAGCTCTCCAAGACATCAAGTGCTGCAGCCCAGACCACCCGCCTCCCCAACTCCTCCACGAACGGCAACAGCAAGACCGGGAACAATGGCAACAACCAACGTGTTTGAACGTTTACTCTGAGCCAAGCACTTTGTTTGCTTTGATCAGCATTCATTCTCTGCTTGAAGATTCCAAAAAGGGAGGTAACATCTTCCTTGCAGGTTTTCTTTTTTCTGCACATCAGGAGATACGTACAGCTTGACTGTGTTCCTAATGTACATTACATAACCCAATTCATTTGTCATGATTGAGGCTGGGTTTTAAAGCTTATGATTTATGGCTCTGACATGCCACTGTGAATTAACAGAGGGTGGGTGTCCAATACAGCTCACAGGAATGACGTTGCACCCACGAAGGGCAAGGTCGCAAAGGGGGAAAGCGGCCAGCATGCCAAGGAGAGCTTTATGTGTGATAGCTTCTTGTGTTCCTTGGCATGCCGCACACTTATAACCCAACACAGACACCTCCCCCACCCTCTCCAGAGCATAATTCCCCCTTGTCCGTGCTGAATTCTCACAGCATTTCATCATGATCCCGCACCTGGTAACGGAGACGCTTGCACTGGGACCACCATGGAAACAGAAAGCATTGCTACAGGAACTCTGAAAATGGGACCCCGTTTACTGCCAGAAAGCAGAGGAATGAACAAAATTTAAATAGTGACTATGGCAAAGGCCAGTTTAAGGTATCTAAGTATTCTAGTGACCATGTAATAAGCGTACAAAGTCCTAATATTGAAGACCTAAATAATCCTCCAGCTTTATCCTTGAGTCAATCCAAACTATTTTCTATTCTGTCCTTTCTGTTTTCCTGTCCTTGTCCCTTTACCCACGCCAGCCTCAGCATCTAGAACTTCCGTACCCCTATTTTGATATCTCGATCAGTGGTTCTCCCATGTTTTCCAGACAGATGCCACCGAGGACTTCAACACTCTCCTGCGGATGAGAGTGGCTCATGTTAACCGTGTGGAGGGGTGGAGGCATATCTCCGAAGACCTGTATGCCATTCGAAAAGTACCTCAGGGGGCGCCTGGGTAGCGCAGTCGTTAAGCGTCTGCCTTTGGCTCAGGGCGTGATCCCGGCGTTCTGGGATCGAGCCCCAAATAAGGCTCTTCCGCTCCCCCTGCTTGTGTTCCCTCTCTTGCTGGCTGTCTCTCTCTGTCAAATAAATAAATAAATCTTAAAAAAAAAAAAGAAAAGTACCGCAGATTAAGGGAAGGGTGTGCAAGCACCCAACTGAGCATTATAATCTATCACTGGTGCTCAACTCTGGCTACACAACAGAAGAACCTGGAAAGTTTACAAAAGATCTGACGCCAGATCCGTTGCACCAGAATCTCTGGCAGTGGAACCAGGGCACTGCTAGGTTTTAAAAGCTGCACAGGTTAGTCTCTCAGTTCTGAGAAGCACTGTCCTAAATTCTAAATTTTACCCTATCTCCCAAGATCTCAGCTTTCTTTTTTTTTTTTTAATGATTTTTTATTATATTATGTTAGTCACCATACAGTACATCCCCGGTTTCCGATGTAAAGTTCGATGATTCATTAGTTGCGTATAACACCCAGCGCACCGTGCAATACGTGAGATCTCAGCTTTCTTAAATCCCCAGGTAGAACAGTAATAAATACTGCTCTACGATATCTTCTCGGAAACCCTGGGGTCAGATATATTTCAGAATTCAGAATTTTTTTGGAGGCTCAGTGTGTGTGTGTGTGTGTGTGTGCGTGCATGTGTGTATTAAAATATGCAACACTCCCAGAAAAGTCTGGGGCAGCACCCCATAATCAAATACATTAACACCCTACAGCGAGATAAACAAATAACCATACAAAGTGGGGTAAATAGTTCATATCTTAGTTGAGATCAGATTTTGTTCCCAAATGAGTTAAGAAACATTTTTCCATTTTCAGAGCTTTGAGATTTTGGAATCATGGGTAATAGATGATAGACCTGAATTAATCAAGTAGCTCCCTTTTCCCTAAGTACAGACACTAATCACCAAGATGAACAAGACTTGGGTCCCTCCCTTGACAAGGTTACAATCTAGTGGGGGAAATAAGGTAAGAGGTATGTAAACAGCCAATAATAGTCAGGTCCAACTTTCTCAAGGAGTGCTTAGGACACTGGTTCTCAGTCCTGCCTGCACATAAAAGTCACCTAGGGACCTATAAAAATATTGTCATGGCAACCCTCCAGAAATAATTAAATCAAAATTTCTGTATACGTATTTTTGCATAAAAATACATAGTTCATACATTACATATTTTTGGCATCAATAGTAAGCTTAAAAATAATCATGACGAAGAAAATACAATTAGAAGAAAGCAAGCAGATTGATGTCCTATTGCCGAATAAAGTGGTTTCAAAACTCGTGCTCTTTGGGGTTTCAGCAAATGAGAAAAGACCCAGAAGGCAGGAGGAGGCTATGGAGGGATACGGAGCAGTGGTAGGAAATAATTCAAAGGGAGAAATTTGGTTTGCTAAAAAAATAGTAATAATAGAAAAAGGGACAAAATATTTGATGTACTTCTCTTTCAACCAGTGCCTCTTGGTTAGGCTGGGAAAGAGGAACAGCAGTTGAAGAACTTGGAAGAAGCTTCTCCCCTTATTCTGTCTCACCCCCCTTTGCCAGCCCCGAACCCAACACCAGTTGAAGACAACTTCTCCAGATCTTCTGCTCTAATATAACAATTCATTATATACTCTCTTGTGACATCTCATCAACATTTTGAGCTGCCATGTAAGTCTTTTGTTAGGAGTTAGGTTTTTATATATGTATGCCTATCTTCCTAACTATATCATAAACTAGAAAAGAGAGATTATTTCTTATAATTTCTTATGTTTCCCCACAATACTACCATGGCTTACATAATTTAGATTTTTCAATAATGTAATTTTATTTTGCCCCCAAACCATGGACCTCCATTGAGGCTGACCGAATGGGAAGCAATATAAATCAAAGAGAGAAACATAAGAATGACTGCTTTTTCCTGGTCTAAAATTAGGAACGTTCACCCTCGACCTAACAAGGTGGACTGGGAAATGCAAGACTCGAAGGTGAAGAGGAGTCCTATAAATCACTAGGCGAAAAGAGAATGCTGACAGATGCATGAGAGTTTGGAATGCTCACTAGGAATCCAGATGACCTCTGGTTTTCCATGGTTGCAAAAGTCACTGAATAAACAATGGAAGAGAAACTTTAACTAAGTTACTAACAGAAAACCTTAGTTAGACTAACTGCTAACAAAAAGAGAAATATCGCTGTCAGCTCAGCAAACAAAAGTGAGAAATTATAAGCACAGCTTGATGTCAATGAAAGGACACTTGAAGAGAGGCGGCTGAGCCTCCTTTTTTTTTTCTAAATTAAATGGAAGCACCTGGCACACGTGTGTGCTCTGTGATGTTTTGTTATGTGCACAGAAAAAATCTAGATCATGGCACATTAGAAAGGGTGGGTATCTCTGGAGAAGGACCCGGGTGGATCAAGGAGGGCTGACTCAGTGAGGGTTCAAACAGAGTAACAGATTTACTAGGAAAATATATATATATATTCTCCATATATAATTATATAAAATGTATATTCTCCATATATATGTAAATGCTGCACACACACACACACACACACACACACACACACACACCACGGATTTGTTATGAGACTTTAACCTGGCCGTCGGAATGGAAGATGAATGTAAGGTGGAGAAGAGCAAGAACAGACTAGAATCTTGGACTGACTGACACCTTTTTGCATCTGATTTTTGTGCAAAGGTGTCCTACAGAAATCAGAGCCCTTCGTCACAGGTTGAAACACATATACTAGCCCAGGAGCCTGGGAAGCCATCTGAGGTATGTGGGGGGCAGTGAGACAGTTCAAGCCCACCTATGCCCCCACCAAGGATGAATCCTGGGATCAGCCTCAGTGCTGTGAGCTACGAGACGGCTGCCGCTTTCTTCGGTTCTCCGCACGCACGCACAGGACTCTGCCTCGCGCCCCCTTAACAGAGACATAAATGAAAGCAAGTTCTGGGAAATGTAGTTCTGCCGAGTTGGGTGGACACATTGCAAAGCCCCCGAAAGGACTTTAATTTACATTGTTTATGAGGTTTTTTTGGAAAAGGGTATTTTTTAAAAATGATTTTTTAAGTCCTTAAAGAAATCAATTCTAAACCATTAAACTATGGCACATGGACAAGAAATCAATAATTTATTTCTAAGGCTGTCATGACACTGACAATATTCAAGCCAGTGATTTAGATGCACAATCAAAAACCAGAAAAGATAAGCAAGCTGGATATTTGAAAACAGCCAAAGGATCAAGTGAATTTCCTCAACCAGGACTGGTATACTAATGGCACACCCTTTGTAATTTTCTATTTTCTTACGTACATGAAAGTAGAGCTCTGTGTGTCTTCCACAGACGCAAAAGTTCTAAAGTTTGATGTCTGACATCTCTTTCCCCTTAATTCACCACAAAGACTTTTGTCTCCAGCAAACTGTTCATCACTTTTGCATATGATTTCTTTCCAACTAATTCAGTCCTTTTAAGTCATGAACTTCCAAAAATAAATAGAAATGAAAAATAGCACTCATCAAAAGGAAGAGACCATATGTCTCCCCCACTCATTTTTTATAAAAATCAGCCTTTTTGTGGAACTTGAAATAAACTATAACACTGCTGGAAGGCCTCCCTAGGTGTGACCTTGATAATATGTGTTATTGTTATTTTTATGCGGCCCGAATGAATGTGAAGACTGCATCAAGGTGGGGCGGTAGGAATACAGGTCCAATAATGAGAGGCTATCGTACCCTTAGCAATCTTAAGTATCTGATACATTTGTAGGGCACGGGCTTATTGTCAGGAAGCACTTTGAAAATCAAGTTTTCCAAGCCACAGACTTCCAACACAACACTTGTGTTGACAAGTGTGGCTCTGTGCCACAGTTGTGAAGTGTTGACTTCATCCTTTATATTTAAGCCCACCCACGCTAGAGCTAATAGCCGATGCCATCAGGCCACGGGCCTCACGTAGGGATATTCGACCCTGAACAGGCAGCAGCCTGCTGAGCCTTTACAGGCACCACTGACCTTCACTTATACGGCAAACGAACGGAAGAGGTATTATCTCTGTGTTAGTAATGAAGACCGGGCTTGAGGAACTTTCCAAAACTGATTCCAAAACACATGGGCGCTACAGCAGTATCCTGCCTTCTTCCAGCTCTGTTCATGGTCGCAACCCAGGACTTCCCTTGTTTTAGTAACAACAGCCCATATTCATGGAGAACCACCTGTACAGATGTGGGTCCAAATGATTTGTGGCTTTAAAAAAAATTTTTTTTTAAGATTTTATTTATTTCTTTGACAGAGAGAGAGAGAGCATAAGCAGGCAGAGGGAGAGGGAGAAGCAGACTCCCCTCTGAACAAGGAGCCCAATGCAGGTCTTAATCCCAGGACCCTGGGATCTTGACCTGAGCCAAAGGCAACCACTTAACCAACTGAGCCACCCAAGAGCCCCTGATTTATGGCTTTATAATCATTTAATCCTCACTTGTCCTACAAGATAGAGACTACTGTTATCAGCATTATATACAAAAGGTAAGTAAGGCTCAATGAGGTTCCTTTAGCGGGAAAAAGAGAAAGAATTTGAACTCTACAATGAGAAGAGGAGAAAGAACTGAAATCCTGGGGTTGGTTCAAATTCCAATACTGCCATTTTCTACATCTTTATTTCAAGTTAAAATATTACACCCCAAGCCCGTGCACTTATCCAACTAGCTTCAAGCTATTTTATTTCTAACCTTGCTCTCCTTACATTGAATTGCCTCACTTTTGGCTCTCTCTAATTTGGGGGTCTTACCTTTGACCTTTGTTTTAAATATTTTTTTTTTATTTGAGAGACACAGAGAGAGAGAGAGCAGGGAGAGGAGCAGAGGGGGAGGGAGAAGGAGAGGGAGAGAATCTCAAAGAGTCTCCTCCCTGAGTGCAACGCCCGACATGGGGCTGGATTCCAGGATCCTGAGATCATGACCTGAGCCGAAACCAAGAGTTAGACACTTAACTGACTGAGCCACCCAATCACCCCAAGCTTTGACCTTATTGAATTTGGTTTTTCTTGCTTCACCCATCACACACTCTAAGAATTTTGACTGACGACCAGCCCCCAGCTGTAAAAACACTCCTGAGGACCTCATGTAATATATTCCACTCTAGCACCCCATGACCCCGAGCCTGGATGTGTTCCTTGCCACTTCACAAGGGGGTAAGGACCTAGGCCAGATCAGACTTCTCTCTGTAGCTCTCCCTCAGGTGTCCACATGTGCCCACTTAGCATCCTAGGCCCCCCCCGGGAAATGCCACCAAGGCCTGTCCCCCATAATCAGGGCTTGCTAGTTAATTTCCTCTCATTCTCAGCCAAACAGACTCATCCTGGTTGGGGAGTCATGCTTCCTGATAAGAGAAAGCTAGCAGCAATCCTGATACGGGCTGTTGAATTACTGGACATCACAGGGCTAAAGCAAAGTTTCTTACCAAACACTTTAAAACTGTTAATGTACTGACAAAACACCAAAAGGGGCTTGTAAGATGGAATGCACACTAGGATTAAAAGGATGGCAAAATGGTCAAAGATATGCTTTATTTGAAACCTTAAGAAATGAGTAAAATTAGTTCATATGCATTTATTTATAACAGAACAAAAACACCCAATAAAATATATAAAATTGTTTACTTTATATTTATATTAAACTTATATCAACTACTTAACATATTAAATATAATAAATATATTAAATAATGTAGATGCTTTTCACAAAAACGACAATATATATCAAGATAAAACATTAATTTTATAGTTTTGTTATTTTTTAATCCAAAAAGTGTTTTGTGGCAGTTACATATTATGTAATATTAGAAGTGCTGTTGCCCCGTCTGAGCATGTACCAGACCTAGCCCTAACTCTATTGTGTTTTCATGAGAACATCCTACGGAAATCAAAACACTGTAGCAAAAATAAGAACATAAAACTGAGGCTTCTCGGGGTTCAGGTAGTCTTGCATTTGGCCATTGAAAAAAGTCTTCATTTCATCTTGTAAATCACACTCCTCATTTTTTTAAAGAAAGCAGAGGTATACATGTGTGATGGAATATTACTCAGCCATAAAAAAGAATGAAATCTTGCCATTTACAACAGCATGGATGGAGCTAGAGAGTATAATGCCAAGTAAAATAAGCCAGAGAGAGAAAGACAAGTGTCATATGATTTCACATGTATGTGGAACCTGAGAAACAAACAAAGAAAAAAACAGACTCTTTTTTTAAAATATTTTATTTATTTATTTGAGAGAGATGGCAAGAGAGAGCACAAGCAGGGAGGAGAGGGAGAAGCAGTTTCCCTGTGAGCAGGGAGCCCAATGCCAGACTCAATCCCAGGACCCCTAGATCATGACCCAAGCCTAAAGCAAACGTTCAACCGAGCCACCCAGATGCCCCCAAACAGACTTTTAAAGGCAGAGAACAAACTGGTAGTTGCCAGAGGGGAGGTGTGTGGGAGGATGGGTGAAATAGGTAAAGGTGATTAAGAGACCTCCAGTTATAAAATAAGTAAGTCGTGGAGATGGAAAGTACAGCATAGAGAATGTGGTCAATGATATTGCAATTACGTATGGTGACAGAGGGTGACTATACTTATCGTGCTGAGCGCTAAGTGATGTAGGGAATTGTTGAATCACTAAGTTGCACACCCAAAACTAATGTAACATTGTATCTCAACTATACTGCAATAATAAATATATATGTGAAATATTTTTAAAAGAAAGCAGAGGTTCCAATTGTTTGCTTTCTCTTTGAAAGATTTAGCTTATTTGAATCGGTTTGAATGTTCTTTGTTTAAAGTTTCTCTCGCAGATACATACCAAAAAATACATTTGTATAGTATGAGTGTTTAACAAAAAATAAACACAGTAATATTACAAATGTCTGATAGTCTACGGTACCGTGGAGGGTTATTAGTAAGGCCTTAGTGTGCATCAGTGTGCCGGCCAAACTCAGGGGTTCCTCCATGTAGCTTCTTAGGACCTTTGACTCATTTTTTTTCCTAAGCAGCTTATCTCAAAATAATAAGAACGGCCAGAAAATGTATTTTATTTATGTCTTACATATATATTATAAATGCATTTTAGGAAGAATACATTTCCAGAACCATTTCCTCCCCGAGCGGAGCGATTCATAGCATCTCAAAGAGCAACAGAATCTTTAACTAGTACGAACAGTCTGGGAAATCCTAGGCTGGAATATTATCCCTCAATGGTAATATATGTCCATTTGAATTTCTGGGACAGCACCTTAACCCAAAGGCCTGAAAGATTCCTAGACTGAATGCCAGCAACCAAAGCGGATCAGGGACTACTTAGCTTTTGGTGTTAATCCAACCCAAACAGTTTCCATCCTTGGGGCTCAGCTGTCAGGGGTCTGAAGCAAGGCCATGAACGCAGTTGTGGCCAATTGGTAGAGAGGAAGGATTCTGAGCTGGAATCGGATAGTCTAGGGTTCAAAGCCCTGCCAACTTCCGCAAGTGTGTTCCCTCTTTGCCCCTGATCGCTGTAGAGCACGCATAACAATAACGTTGTGTATACTTTCAATAAATAATTGGAGCTCTTACTACATACCAAGCTCTGTTCTAGGTAATAAAGATACGGCTGAGAAGAAGATAGAGACTCTCTATCTTACAATCTAGCGAAGAGAAGATAGACAATAAGGAAACAAATAAGTTAGAAAGATAATTGCAGTTCGTGCTAAGTACTATGAAAATAATAAAAACCAGTTAATGGACTAGGGCTGTGCTATCAGTTACAATAACCACTAGCTGCACGTGGCTAAGTCGAAATTGATTAAAATTAAATAAAACTAAAAATTCAATTCCTCAGTTGCAGTGGCCACCTTTCAAGTCCTTCATAGTCGCATGGGGCCACCATGTTGGACAGCTCAGATATGCCACTTCTCCATCATCACAGACAGTTCCATTGGTGGCATTGTTAATTAGAGTGATAAGAACTTAGGGTAAAGGACTGCTTTAGATGGTATTTATATGCATAGCCAACTGTGCGATGAGAAAAACAAACTTAGTAGGGACTCGATAAATAGGATCTATTATATTAACATATCTTCTGAGTCTATATTTTTTTCTCACTTTATTCCTCAATTTATAAAGCCTGGGAATAGACCCACTTAAATGTATTTTGCTTCTTACTTCTAAATTGTGGGCTTCTAGTATCTGAAATTCTAGGCCAACAATTTAGGCTCAACACACTTAAGTGAACAATCATTTTTTTCTGCATAGTTTTCTTGATCAAAAAAGAGAAGGAAACAAGTTCCCCAAAATTTTGATGAATTATAAACTTCGGAAGTAGCCAAGTACTTTAAGCAGAAAGGATAGTTGGAGCAATTTCTTAAAGGTTAAGTCTATTGGAAGTCAGAACACATGGGATTTCAAGATCTAACTTTGAAAAGCATATTCTTCTGTCCTTGATTCTCTGTAACTCTGGCACTGATAAACTCCATCCACATCTTAAAGACCTTTATGACAACAGAACTTTGTGTTACATTCCCAAAAGGCTATGTGTAAAGTGAATATTTATGTATTAAATTGTATCTCCCAGCAAATGCTATTTTGAGAATGTTTTACTTAGGTAAAAGAAAATAGCACCAATACATAAAACAGCCAATGAGTATTTATTGAATTCCTAAAACATGACCAGACAAGAGGCAGAACTACTCAATAACTAAAAATTTTTACTTGTCCTTGACCACCGCATTCCCCGACTCTAAAATTTTCTACTATACATTTAACCGTAGTCTACTGTGCACAGTCATTTTGAAAGTCTGGTAAGATAATAGTGAGATGAATGATTAAGTCCACTTATCTTTGCACACTTATTTACGATGCACACACAGGGTAATGTACACCAGTAGACTTCATTTCTGTTTCTTTGAAAATGACTAGGCTGCATCATTGGCTCTGCCCCAACCAGGAATTCAGCAGAATTTATGCAATGAAAGACCCATAAGGAGGTATATTTCCAGCGAGAGCTGGAGGATTAATTGCATTTCTGTTATTCCTGTTTGTCAATCTAATGGCCATGGTGTTAATACCTGTAAGTGTGAAAATCATAAACTACTCCTATAATAGCCATCAGAGTTTTGTTGACCAAATGGCTAATTGGAAAAAGAGGTTAACCATCTCATTAGGAGAACTGAGAAGTGTTGATTGAGCCAGCAGGGAGCTCTGAAAATGATTTTCCTCTTCTTGAACTTGCCACCTGGTACCCTCAGGGCAGACAAAAGTGACACGTTCACCATGTATGTGGAAATCGTGTCCAAACTTATTAAACAAACAAGTGTGAAACGTACAAGCCCACAAGAGGAAGACCAGGGTAGGTTTGGTTAGCTACACAGCTGCTTCCTAGACCCACAGGCAGCTGCTCCGAGCTCCATTTAAGAAAACCATGAAAACAGGGGTGCCTGGGTGGCACAGCGGTTAAGCGTCTGACTTCGGCTCAGGGCGTGATCCCGGCGTTACAGGATCGAGCCCCACATCAGGCTCCTCTGCTGAGCCTGCTTCTTCCTCTCCCACTCCCGCTGCTTGTGTTCCCTCTCTCGCTGGCTGTCTCTGTCTCTGTTGAATAAATAAATAAAATCTTTAAAAAAAAAAGAAAAAAAAAGAAAAACCATGAGACCCCTTTAACCTTCCCTGTATGGACTGAGCAAGCAAATCAATCTATTTATACCTGGTCAGAGTACAAAGAAAAATCTCAAAGCTCTGTCTTAAACACACTTTATGAAATGGACTGTGTCCAATTATAAAACAGAGCTCTGGTTACTGCACATACTGCACAATAATTTAAATTGCATCTTCTTCCAAACCCCCACCAACAACCCTTGGAAGCAAAGTATAAACCTTAGAACGGATTAATGAGTCTTCAGGGTCATGCAAGAAATAACATGTTTTTTGTCTCAGCCACAAGACCTGTTAGCAAATGAAGTGGCAGCTGCACACTCAAGCTTCCTGGATTATTCCAGATCCCAGGCACAGCGAAGTAATTGTTCATGACTTTTTGCACCAGTATTCTATAGGACCATGTTTACTTGCCAAATTTTCACGAGAGAGATCTTCAAGGCGTGTTATTTTGAAAAAAGTTGGTACTAATACTCTAATACTCTACCTTGTAGGTGACCATGTGTGAAATATCTATGATGTTGTTTTTTTCTTTCTGCCTCCAAAAATATTACATGTTCAGGCTATTGGGAGGAAGAAATACACAGAAAACTAAAAGCAGGATTATCAAGTTTTACTTATTTTTTAATTGGTTTTGTTCACTTCATAATGTATCATAAACATTTTCCCATGTCGGTAAATCTTCCTCTAAAGTATGAGTAATGGAATGCTCTAATTTTAGTAATCTTTATTTTTGAACTTTTGGGTTAGTTCCAAATTTACTATTATAAATTACACTTTGAGGAACATGCTTATACATAAATCTGTCTGCATATGTTTCTTTGAGATACATTTTTAAAAGTGGTAGTGCTCAGTCAAAATATTTTAAGTACTTTTAAAGACTTTGATACATGTGGTCAAATTCAGACAGCCACTCTGATTTATGTACAACAGAAAATGAAAATAAATAATCTTGTGAATATGGGCAAGAGCTGAACACAGCATGGCCACACCCTTGCTTTGACAGACTTCTTCCCTGAAAGGGCCATTGGTTGATCTTTCATGACCACCAGATGTCAGTCTAAAACAGAGCAAATTGAACTAGACCTAGATGGGGAAAAGGGGAATCCACTCTTTAGTCTCAGATATCCTGACTACCCTCCGTTGTCCTCAGGCTGCTAGGGAGATTGAGCTCTATCAAATAAATGAACAAACAAACAAATGGATATTGTCTACTAGATGAAGCACAAGGACATCAGAGGACCAGCTGCCTTTCAATGACCCTCAGGTTAGGGGCTGATATTCTGTTTTGCTTTATATATCCCTAAAATCGCCTCACAGCGGAATCTTTTCAGAAGTAGACCTTGGTTTCCTGAGGAGCAAGCAAGCATTTCATGGCAACACATGTACTTGTCAACTAGCTCACAATGAGACAGAGTCTCCCGGGGCAAAATGAAATGTTTAATGAGATGTCTTTGAGTTTTTCTATCTAGTAGCTAAACGAGGAGTGTCACCAAACAAGGAAGAGCGTCCGCTATGAGACGCCTCTCCATACTAACTTTGGACAGTCCTCATTATGGCTCCTGACTTTAGTGAATGTCTCCTTGCTTCCTCTTCCTGTTTCTGAAGAAAGGATGCTTCGCACCCTAACGTGTTTGGAATTTCCAAGGATGTGGTAGAGTTGTCTTCCAGATGCTTGGTCCGCGCAGAAAGCTTTGCTGTAACTAACACAGTGAGGCCACTACGGACACCAGCCAAACGCAGTTGAAGAGTCTAGTTAACGTACTAGTGCAGCTACCTGAGCAAAGGATACCTGAAAAGGAAAAAACATACAGGTGCCTCACCCGGTGCCAAAATTATGAAAAATTAAACGAGGCTTGAATCTAAAATATGCTAAGGAAATGAAAAGGATTCATTTTTGATACTGGTGCTTTCCTCACAAAAATATTAAAAACGTGAGGATAAGGATAGTGACATCTGTTGAGTAATAAACCCTTCACACGAGCAAAAAGAGGTGTGAAAAAAATAATGGGGATAAAGGAAAGTTCTGAATCCATATTCAACTAATTAAATTGTACAAAATGGGATGTGTTAAGCCTGAGTATTTTAGATGACAAACTGGTAATGGCAGCTGACAAAAGAGGTAAATGAATCTTGTCTTAGCCTACATTCATAGAAATGCACTGAGTGTCCTGTTAGAGGAAACTTCCACCTCACTAACCAGAACACATGTGGAGTGTTTTGCTCAGTCAGAGGAGAGAAGACAAACGGGACTCCATCTACAGCGGAGAGAACAGAATCACAGAGCCTCAAAACCTTGTCCTTTCTGAAAAGAATGAAAATTTCCCTGAAGAGAAGACATGGGTAACAATGTGATAGGTTTTTCCAAATACTGAACAATTGATTGTTCTATAAGAAAGGTCATGCAATTTATCCCATCGCTCATGTTTACGGTGCCAGCATCGAGGAGTGGAAGTCATGGGGGGACAGATTTGAAGACGAAGTCAGGGTTACCGGAAGTTAGGGGACAGACATGGAGCGGATTCCTCCTCACTAACCTCAGAAGGAACCAACCCTGCTGACGCCTTGATCTTGGACTCCTAGCCTCCAGAACGGTGAGACAATAAATTTCTTTTAAGACACTCAGTTTGTGGTACTTTCTTATGGCAGCCCTAGAAAAGCCATATAAAAGATCTAAAATCCTGTACCTCTACACTACTGTTCCATGAGAAAACTAAGCACCTGTTTATTTAAACTAAACCACTGGTTGAATTTTCTCTTTCTTACAGTAGAACGCAACCTTAATTAAGAGATTCAGAAAGGGAAGAAAATTAAGTCATTAAGGGGAGAGGGGTAACGACTGGGATGAGATGGTTGCGTCATGAATTTCAAAGAGGCCAAGACCTCCTTTTTTAAATAGGAGATTCATATTTTATTTCTCCAGTGACATATTTGTAGTTGACTATGAACTAAAGACCTGCTTGCACACCAAAGCCAGGTCCTTTGGGTAGTTCAGTCAAAGAGCTAAGCCCAGCTGGCTCAAAGAGAAGCATCTACTCCTTGGCTCAGGTTTTAGAATTCTGCCAGCCTTGAGCTCATCAATTTCTTCAATACCCTGAGGTGTCAGATCTTCAGGGTAGTTGTTATTTCTTTGAGCCATGGGCGCAGTTACACAGACCCCTAAACATTCTACCTCTATAAGAGTGAAAAGTTTGTCAGATATAGTACCCCCAACCTTTTCTCCAAGCTTTTCCTGAATGGCCTCCGGTATGGTGTCAGAGCTTTGAAGCATGCAAGGTGTAGTAGGAGAACTGAATTTGATACTTTCCAACTGGCTTTCCTTTGCCCATTTTATAAAAAGTTGCTGCTTCATATACTCTCACCAGAGGTCCTTGGAGAACTTCAACCTTGTACATGGCAGAGATAGGTAGCCATCCACTCTGTCTTTGGGCGAAATCCAGCTCTGGAAGCACAGCTGCTGCTTTGCGCCCATCTGGATAGTTTGGTTTTTTGTTTTTCGCTTTGTTTTACAGCTGCTTCTATCCTTTTAGGTATTTCTGGTGTGAAATCAAATGGATCCTTAAGTGACCCATGATGAGGATTTGAGGACATAACAGGGAAGGACTGAGGCCACAGAGAAAAACCAGGAGTGACACCTGAGTGACTTGAATGACACCAGAGAAGGTGATAAAATCTGAGGGCAGGAGATTCCAGAAAGGGAAGGGTTTTGCTTGAAGGGTGAAACATAACAGTCTGGAAAGATAATGATAGTCTGATAATTGATAGAATTCTAACATCATCTCCAAGCTTCATGGTAGATGAATGATGGGAAATCAAGTTCATTCAGCTCAAGAAAGCTACAAGTGAAACAGTGACTTTGAACTTGGATGATGGATGTTACATACGCCTTAAAATGTTTTCATGTGAATTATTCAAATAATTAATGCCCAATAAAATTTAGGAGCCTAAATTATCTGAGGAAGTCAGTCTCAGATATGGAAGGGATTTTATAGGTATTTAGTTCAATCTCACACCAAGTAAGGGTGCTTGTCTTAAAGTTTTCATCTTTAGAGGAAGGCATAACCCCAGCCTTAACGTTTCCCTTGGTTATGTGACTGTATGTGAGAGAATAGAGTGAGGAAAGGAATGGTGGCTGACAAATTGTTCTGAATGTGTTGATTCAGCAGATTATTTTAGAATACACCCAATTTAAACTCTCATTTTTTCCTTCAGATTCCAGGACAAAGGGGCCTCTTTTCAAAGAAAAAGCTCTTGTGACTATAAATACACACTGACAAATTGCATACAGAATGTCTCAGGCAATGGGGTGGACTATCAGAGAGCTAGCACGCCACTATTTGCAAAGGGTAGTAGTAAATACATGTTTATTATACATCATTTCACTCCTTAATTTTTTGGAATACTACCATAGTCCTTCAGAAGGAAAAGGATGAAAAAGGTTATACTTCCAAGGATATATTCTGCTCCCTGGTCTTTCAGGTCTGAGCTATAACAGGATGAATATTCTCTTTGCATTGGGGACAGCTATTGATTCATAACTAAATCTGACTGAACAAAGTCCAGTACTATTTTCCCCTTCTCCCTCTTCTATTAGAACCAAGAAAAGAAAGAAAGAAAGAAAGAAAGAAAGAAAGAAAGAAAGAAAGAAAGAAAGAAAGAAAGAAAGAAAGCCAGCCAGCCAGCCAGGGGTGCCTGGGTGGCTCAGTCAGTTACGCTTCCAGACTCTTGGTTTTGGCTCAGGTCCTGATCTCAGGGTGGTGAGATTGAGCTCTGCTTAGGCTCCCGCTCAGCCTGGAGTCTGCTTGTCCCTCTTCCTCCCCCTCTACTCCTCCCCCTGCTCGCTCATGCTCACGCGCTCTCTCTCTCCCCTGTCCCATAAGTAAATAAATAAATCAATCAAATCTTTTAAAAAAAAAAAAGAAACAACAGCAACAAACAAAATGTAAAAGCAAAATGATCTGAAAGCGCTCACTGCTGGGAGGAAAAGCCGCTCTGGATTTGGCAATTTGTCACGGTGACACTAACTGCCTGATGAACAGCACCTTGCTCGGTTTTGCGGAGCTGGGCTAAGTGTGACGGGTCTCTAACTATTAGCTGGAGAGCTCAGAAGCATAGGTGTTCATCTGGATTGGGTTTTTTCGAAGAATGAAAAATAAGGTACCGATTAAGCACGTGCAGAGGCTGTGGGGAGGAAGCGTACCGGAGGCCACAAAGGCCTCACTTCCGATTGAACAGGACAGGCACGCCACGAAGGTCTCCCAGAAATAACCAAGTTTGAGGCACCCCCCTTGACTCTTCTTGACTCTCGAAGTATCGAGGGTTAATGTGATAAGACGAAAAGCTCTGTTAATAGATAGTACTTAGTCTCTGCAAAAGGTACATTTTATGTTTCCAGGATCAAAAAAATTATCCCGGAAGTGATATTTTGCAGAAATATATGCTTCTCCAATGAAGTAAAGTAGCCGCAATATACAAAATCATACAATTTTCTTCACTTTTCTGTACCTGAACGTGGCTTACCAGCCCCGATTTTCATTGCAAACAGAAATACTTAATGGTATCATTTCAAGGAAACCCGATTCTTGTGGTTTACTCTTCGGGTTGTTTGGGCTCATTTCTCTTCAGTCTGGGATTCCTCCCTCCCTTACTCCCAGGCAGCGACTGGATTTGGGAGAAGCTCGCGTAGCCTCCCAGACAAGTGGGCCAGTAGGGGCCTTGAGTGTGCTCTCGCCTAACATTAAAGAAAAACTTACTCTGACACTAGTACAATGTTAAGGGAATGAAGCATGAGAGACTATGGACTATGAGAAACAAACTGAGGGCCTCAGACGGGAGGGGGGTGGGGGACTGGGATAGACCGGTGATGGGTATTAAGGAGGGCACGTATTGCATGGTGCACTGGGTGTTATACAGAACTAATGAATCATCGAGCCTTACATCGGAAACCAGGGATGTACTGTATGGTGACTAACATAATATAATAAAAATATTATTATTAAAAATTAAATAAATAAATAAAAATAATTTTAAGAAAAGAATGTTAAGGGAGATTTTATTTGACTATGAAATAGGGGCTTACAATGGGGAAGAGACATGGGGCTCCAGTCCTACTACACTAAGGACAGGAGCAGGATGAGGGGGATTCTTACTACACTGACCCAACAGGGTTCTTGCTGAAAGGAGGCCAAGCGTACACCGAAGTGGGGGAATAAGGAGCTTCATCAGATGTCATGGGTGGGGAGTGACTCGGCAGGATTCTTTGTCAACACCGAGCTGGGCAGGACCACGGCAGAGGGGAGGTTGGAAAGAGGATTCAGAGGAGCCCGACCAAAGTTGGGTCAACGAGAGCCTTTGTCAGTCCTCGCCAGCCTCCACGGCTCACCCTGCTGGGCTTGGGCCTCGGTCACGGCCCTCCTCGCATCTGCTGTGCAGGCCCTCAGCCCACGGCGCTCTGTTCCTCGGTCCATTCATTCTTTCCAAGCCCACTGCCGTAGTCTGTCTGCATGTCCAGGGACTCGGAAACTAATCTGCATTCCTACACGATATTGGGGTGCTCGGGATTCTGCGGATGCCTTCGGTGCTGTCCACACAGGCATCCCCCATAAGCTGTTGTTCCTCTAACCTGGAAAAGTTTGGCGGCTTCTCTTCAAGACTTCCATTCTCTTTGGCTACTTTTTGAAAAGCCAGGAGTTGTCCCTTTCATTCTAAAAACCCCCATTGTTTACCAAGGGGTTCTACTAGTGTGGACTAATGAGGAAGGAAGGAATTGTTCCAAACCTGACAAGCTTTACCTCGGATTTCAAGAGAGCTGGAAAAGCCCCTAACGTAACTGGAATTGAGAGATGAAAAAAATGGGAAAATGAGAGCAAAGACTTCTTCCTTTATGGAATGTTTTTCAATTGGCAAATTACCATCTAGGATTAACAGACATCCCACATATAAAGGAGAGTTCTGAATTAAATTCTGCTGACATTTTTTTAAATGTGTGGAGTATAATGTTACTTGATTCTAAACCAGGAAATAATTTTCTCCGCCCACTATTCTGTCTGTACAATTTCAGTATATCCCTGTCTGCAAGCACAGGCAGAAATCAGAAGTAGAAGGAGTACTTGTCAAGATGTCCGGGGGTCTGGGATCTGTCTTAGCTCTGTCACTAACAAGCCGCGTGATCTTCGGCAAACTATTGTGCCTCTCTCACCCTTGGTTACTGCATCTGCCACGTGATAGAGATCTGAATATGTAAGCTGCTTTTTTGTTCTGATACTTGATGACTCTGTTACTGGAGGCTGAGCTCCCAGCTGGAGGCCAAGAACACATGGACACGTCCGTGCGTGTTCAGCAGACTATTGTGGCAGCCAGCCCACCGGCCATCGCAGGAAGACCCAGATGCTTCTTGGAAGAACTCATTCCGAAGGAAGACGAAGCGAGGCTCCAGGGACCTGATGGACAGCAAAGCCTCAGTTGACAGAAAAGTGATTATTTTGAATGTGTAACAGTATTTATCATTCTTGTCCCTGTCTTAAGTTCAATGAAGGACTAACTCATTAATTACTAATAAATTAAGGAAAACTGAAAGACGGGGGTTCACTTAAAAAAAAGCTCCAAAAAATATGGAGTCAAAACATACTGTGTTGTGACCTTCTAACAAACTGTCACCAAAGGAAAATGGGCATTTTCAACATGTCAGAGCCGAAGCAGAACCCTGGCCCCTCGAGGCCTCCAGTGTCGTTGCACTGGTGCTTAGAGGAAGCACAGCGGCCGCAGAGAGGACGGGATGTCCACGGAGCAACAGGTGCACCACATGGGACATCCTGGCAATGGCTGGTCCCCAGCACATGGCAGTTCCTGGCATGAGCACAGTCGTTCCAGAGGATTTCCATTAACCTCTGAAAGACCTTGCAGAGGCCACAGGGCCTGCGTGAGCACAAATATGGCTTTCGACTGCACAACATTTATGTGCCCTTCTTCCAGTAACGGAATCAAATTTTTCTTCAGGAAACCACCCCTACTTCCCTTCCCTCTAAATCTTAGTAGTTTGAATACAATTGATCCATTTCCAAGCTCCAGGGGGTAGGCATGGGTCCCAGAAAAGGCTAATTGATAGAGTCCATCCTTTTGGCTGTGGTGATTATATGAGGGACGGGCACATAACCCCAAAGTCAGGCCATGAAATGAAAGCACAGCACTTCTACAGAATTTTTTGGGAAAGAGACATTCTGGGATTGCAAATGATGAGGAAAACGGAAGCCTAGAACTTCCAGAGATTGATAACATGATAAAAATCCTGCCTGAGAAAGAAAGCCACATAGAGGCAAGGGTTGTGAGGAATTAATGCAAAACTTGGAGATAAGGCAAAACGTGAGAGAACATGTCCTTTCAGGGATGAAGGCCTCCCAAAGACGACCTAGGGAAATGGATGTAGTTTGACTCACTCTTTTTAACTGATGAAAGATCCAGAAGTAGTGAGTCCCATGGTAACCTATAGATATTTGTCTGGTGGAGATGCAAATGATGTCTGTCCAGTGGAACGGATCGTCCTAAGCATTTCCGTTCATTGCCTGCTGGATATTACCCAGTTTATGTGTCCCCCCGGCAGGCATATTTTAGCGTGCCTCCACTGAGTTGCCTATAAAGGCCTAGCTTCTCAAATGATGTTGGGACCGGTTTTAATATCTTTATGGTTCTCTCACTAATTAACAAGTTAAATAAAGTCCTTGACACATGGTTTAGTTTGTATTTGCCTAAGAGTCATTTTTAAAGGGTACTTTTCAAAAAACTTATACTTCAACATAAGAGATGAAGAAAAAAAAAGGGAAATGCAGAACAAGTCCTATCTACTTCCTGTCAGTACCCAGATCCTGCTCTTTCTTACTTGTGGACTACACCATCCTTTGAGGTGATAGAGTCTGTATTTTGGCAAGCCAGTGTGAGCTGGGTTTCTGTCTTTTGTATCCTAAGGTTCTGACACTCAGTTCCACTGTTTTTCCCCACCCCACCAAGCAATCCTCCAACACCAGCTGCGTGACCAGCGATTCAACTCAATTCTGACACTACCTACCCGGAGATAGCATCAGATTCAATGGTTGAAGGATTCAGTCCCACAAGACTGCCCCCTCCCCAGATGCTAGTCCCAAGCCTGGGTTGTTCACCTGTGCGTCTGATGCACCCTTTAGGTTCCAGTGTCCCCCTCTTTGCGTTTGATTACTTTGTAAGGTTGGTTCACAGAAACCAGAAAACATTTTATTTTTACGACATTCCTGGTTTATTATAAAAGGATATAACTCAGGAACAGTCCCCTGGAAGAGATGCACAGGCAAGGTATAGGGAAGGGGGTGCTGGGCTCCCACGCCCTCTCCAAGTGATGCTCTCCCCAAATCTCTTTGTGTTCACCAACCCAAAAGCGCTCTGAATCCTGTTCTTTTGGGGTTTATGGAAGCTTCATTACATAGGTATAATTGATATAACTCACTGCCCACTGGCGATTGTTTCAACCTGTTGCCCCTCTCCCCTCCCTGGAGGTGGGGTGGTGTGCTGAAAGTTCCAAACTTCTAATCTCTGGGTTGATTCTACTGGCAACCAGCCCCCATCATCAAGTCCTTCCCAAAAATCACCTTGTTAACATAACAAAGATACCTTTTGGCTGTCATCACTTGGGAATGAGGATGAAGACCAAATATATACTTCTTGCTGGAAACCACAATATCACAGTATCCATAATAGTGGTGATAAATACTGGTGAGCTCTACATGCAGAAAAAATGTAGTTCGATACCAATTTGAATATACAGCCTGGTGAGATCCGAGAAATATAGGATTACACGTTAAAATAGAAATTTTTAGTTTTAATTTTAGCTGAGGTCCCCAAAACAATAAATACCACCTATGTGCCACCTCCATAGTGTGCCACCATGAAGGCTAAAAAGGCAATTCTGAAAGCCAATTTTGTGACCCTTAACTGATCATAGGCTTTAGCTTATTAAAAAAGAGGTTGGAGAGGCAGAGAAAAGTATGGGATATTGGCAGACTGTGCCGTGTGGGATACTGTCACTGTGCTTTGAGCTCCCATTTCATGGGCATAAGGAAAATCTGCCTTCTCCAGACCTCAAGTCAGGAACCACTCAGAGAGTGAGGAATGTGGGCAGCTATCTGAATACAGCTGAGAATATATGGAGCTTGAGACAGTACCTAGTTACTGCTCTGATAGAGAAGTAAAAGTGTAGTGGCTGCATTGGGGTTGGCAGGTGTTCCCAGAGTTTGTTGGGGCAAAAAAAGCATGAATATTTTCTGTAGATGAGATGTGGGTCATGCACAAGAAAGCTGGTTTCTTAGAAGTTTTCTTAGATCTTATCTAAGAAGACTATCTGAAGGTCCAAGGGGACCTCAGCAGAAAGAATCTAGAAGGGTATCACTAGGTCCCTAGTGGTAAAGGAAGGAGTCATAGCAATTAAATGAAAGAGTTGCCCTGCCTTGTGCCAAATAGATTCAGGCAAGAAACCATAGTTAGTCTTCAGTTCTTCACTTGGTTTGGACATATTAAGTCCTGAACCGAGACTGCATTTTGGGACAAAATGGTAACCAGAAAATTCATAGGCCTTGGTTTAAGTTTCATTTCAGTGGATGGGAAAGAGTTATTTAAAAAAAAAACCCTTAAATTAGGCTTGAATGACTTGCACAGAAGGTAAATTAGGCTGTTTTCTCATTACAGTCCACAAGTCCTGCTTAGCTAATGTAACCCTTACATATCTATGATATCTTTACATTGCCTTGATTATTACGTGAAGGTTTCCCCTCTCAGTTAAACATTTCTGAGATCAGAACGTACCCTGCAATCAACATGTATGTTTAATGTTATGGAAAAGTATAACCTTTTTTTAATCTAAAAATATGCTGTTAGGCTGCTAGTGAGCTTTAGAATGGGAGAAAGATGGTAATACAGCAAAAACACTGATGCCCATTAGCACTCTGTACCCACCACCACATCAGGAACTGCATAGATCATATTTTTATAATGAAATCTGACAGCCTGAGTAAGGATCAGTGGCCTTTCAACTCCTATTTGGGCAACAACCACATTTCTGAAATCCCAAGAACTGCATTACCAGGCACCCATCATCAGAAGAGGTGACAAAGTTGTGATCAGCCAAGCTGTCCAACAGAAAGGGCTAGAGAGCCTGGCACTTCCCTAGGCTCCATCACTGACTTGAGCAGCATTACCCCCAGAGAACTCAAATGTCAGCCCCAGCCTGGTGTCTCCAGGCTCAGGGAACAGGGCAGGACAGGACAGTAGAGATTGCCTGGGCACTAGAGATTTTTTTCATGCCAGAGACTGGAGTGACAGTGACAGATGGCCAGAAAGCTACCTGAACGGAACAAATCAGTTTTATCAGATGCTGAAAACGTCAAATGGTTAGATTTTATTTCACAGCTATTTAGACTCGAGGAAACTCTCTTTCTGGGGGAGGAAGACAGTGATGGCAAAGTAAGCTGTTTTATCTCCTCTTAACTAAGTTCTGTCCCCACCCTCAGACTGAGCACTCTCTCTTTCTCTTCCCTCCTGGATGGAGAATCTGTGAGAAACCGATGAGCTGTAGGTCAAGGTTGTGCAATCGATTCTCTGAAAACCAGGAGAGAGAGGCCAGTAGAGGTCCAAGGGACTAATCCCGCTTACTCCCAGTTGATACCAGAACCAAAAGTCAGAAATGCCCCTTTAAAGTTGGAAAATGTCACAAACGTCTCCAAGACACAGTTATTTGGGGATGAACTACTGAGCCTTCAAACTGGAGAACAGGTTTGGAGCTGGTAGTTAGGCAGTCAAGGAATCCTGTTCTGCCTTGCCTCAGGCATGGCCACAGGCCACAGGGAAGCTTCTGTGTGAGGGAAGATGGTGTCGCCCTTTCTCCTACCATAACAAAATGGCCTCCAGACTCCCCAGCACCATCACGTCCCTGAGCACCCACATGTCGCGGAAAGTCTGGGCTAGGACGTGTCCAGTGTTTGTTGCCTCTCAGTCCCAGACCACACTTTTCTTCAGTCACATATGTTGACAAAGAACCAGCTTCTTTCTTTCCACCTGCACACCTCTGACTGGACTGCTCTCCTCTGCCATTACGTCTCACCCATTGAGGGTGAGAAACATCCCTTCCACCCTTACAAATATCTGTAACTTATGATTCGGGCTGAAAGGATTGGGTTTTAGTCCTTTTTCTGCCACAATACCTCTGGCCTCCTTTTGCAAAATTGACATCCCCTGCCCAGAAAACTTCTATATGTTGACAAAATTTCTTTGCCTAATTAAACTTTAATCAGGCTCTAGAATCTTCCTAAGCCCATATGTACACTTCCTTGTAAAACTAGTTTCAGCAAGAACCCTGCTAATTCAGTTCTACCAGAACTCCCCACCCTGGATATCTGATCAGGTTCCTCATCCTCCAGCATCCTCGGGTGATGTCTGATCCCTCTGGCCTGAGTTTAGCAAGAGTCCCACCATGTCTGTTTAGCCAGCAATCCCCCTTTGCCCTTGATGTTTCCACTTAGTGATTTTGCATGAACTGACATCCACCACGCTGCTCCTCAGCTATAAATTCCCACTGGCCCATGCTGTGGTCAGGCTTAACATGATCTCTCTCTTCCACTGTAAAAACCCATTACAGTAGTTTCTACACCTATTGCAATGGTCCTGAATAAAGTCCGCCTTACCATCTTTAACAAATGTCATTGAATTTTTTTCTTTAATAATATCAACAACTTCTGTGGCAGGAGTGTTAATACTCTGAATGCTTTAAACTGCTGTGGATTTTGTTTCTCCCATAGACCATGTTTTCTAGTAACCATTCTATCATCGTATCTTTGGGAAAGGGTAGGAAGAGCATATTCCACTTTGAAAATGAATAGAAATAGGCACAGGGATGGAAGGGAAGTACAAAAAAGCCCAAACAGCCCCAGCCCGGGGATATGGGAGAAGAATGGACAGAATGGAAGTGGGAGTCAGTCTTGTGTGCCTCGTGGTGGCCCTAGAACATCTCAGGCAGAAAACCTGGTAGTTAGAGTATATACTTTAATAGGGAATCTGAGGGCTAGTGGATTCTGTACCCTGTTCCTTTGGGAATTCTGGAGAAGAACAAACTCTAGCGTGACCCTGTGGAAACAGTAACACGATACCAACAGAGCAGAGTAAAAATGATAGTACAGAGTACTTAAAGAGATACAGAAAGGGTCTAAGCCAGCACACCAGAGTCTTAGGGTCTCATGTAGCAGAGGGGACTGAGAAAAAACTCAGCAGCCCAGCAGCACCATAAAGCCTCAAAGCTGTTGTTGAACTGAAGAATGGTTCTTCCCCACCGTCAGCCCCTCACCCAAGAAAGCAATCACAGGAGTTTTCTAATGTGGCTTCCCTCCACGTCTAATTTATCCATCCACCAAAATGGCCATGTGTAGTAGAAGACTGATAAGCCACGTAAGACTAACTCCTTACTTAATCCTTCCAACAGGAGAAAAGACAGTTGGTCTTCCTGGCTGGGGTTATCACGATATTAATCCATTGAGGCTCTTTTTCTGTACCTCATCAGAAAGGCGACTGCGGAAGGAACTGTGTAGGAAGATCGGCAGACATCTGTGATTTTGTGAACAGGAGCACATCAGCTTTTAATTCTCCTGATAAACTTTAGGCACATAGGTCTAAGTGTTAGCTCTCATTCCTTCTGATCCAAAATAGAAAATAAAGAAACTCAATCTTCTTTGGACACCTGAATGGTAGAGCAAGAAAATCTGTGACTTCTTTTTATGTTTGCCAGGAAAAATAAACTGGGCTCCACTTAACCAAAAATCTTGCCACAACTAGATAGTCCTTTTTTAAAAATTTTTATTTGTTTTCCTTGTCAGAGAATGGACATTGGGATGGTCATTAACTGAGATGGGACATATAGGAGAAATAGCAGAGGTGGGAGAGGGAAGGATTGTGAGTTGTGTGGAAACAGAGGTTCATTCTTGTCGTGTTTTTATGTCTGAAGTTCATATAAGAAGTCTGAGCTAGAAAAGCAGATTAGTAAAACCATCTGCGTAGAGATCATTGTTGAAGCTATGAAACTGAATGAAATTGGCCTCAAAGAGAGGATAAAAAGAAAAAACTAACCTTGTGAGGCACTTTTATTTCAGGGGCAAATGGCAAAAGATGAGCAGCGGCAAGGTGAAGCCCACAGGAGTCATGGACACCAATGGCAAAGAGCTCTAAGAAGACCACACTGAAACTGTTCTCATAGTTCACTTCCTATCTTCACAGGGACAGAGAAGATGGAATTAGACCGCCTGCTAAGATTGAGGGACGAAGGGCCGCTCTTGTGGGGGAAAGCTTAAAAAGGAATCATAAACGAAGCAAAGTATTGCTGGACACTGAGAAGATGCAGCTGAGATCATAGCGTGAAGCTCTAACATATCAAATGGGACTGATTCCTGTTGACTCCCCTACAAGCCACCAGGAAAGTGTCTTTTTTTAGGAGAGCGAAGTGTATTAGCCTCCAGGAAGAAAGAAGAGCACCTTGATAGAATCCGAGCGGCACGTTGGCAGGGGGAAGTGAGAGGACGATATTGAGAGGATTTAGAACCTGGCTGGGTGGTTTTTAGTCAGGTTGGGATTATACAGAGTTATGACATAATAGATTGGGAATGACGTACCCAGTGAGGCAAGGGTCTTGAAGCAAATTTTTATGGTCAATCTGTCAGTCTTATTTCTCAGGAGCAAATATTTCCTGGAACAAGGAGCTAAGAGATTCTGTACTTGATCTCGGAATCATTAACCATAGGGACAGGAAAGTATACCAAGTTATTTTTTAGCAGAGGAACAGGAAATGGTTTTGGTTTCAGTTCTCATTGTATCATTTTCTCTGGAGACAGCAAGAAAGGAGCAGGAGTAAAAGGGAAAACGTGTGATTACTCAGAATTAAGAACTGACAAGTTGGTTTACAAGTAATGTAAACCTATTAAAGAGAACACAGCTGAAATAGCAGAGCATTGAGTAGGAAGATAGGTCAAGACCAGGAAGAGTCCAAAGTCTAGTAGAAAGAAAAGAGCAGAGGTTGAAGTAACAAATATTAGAGTCAATGAAAGTAAGAATTTGAAAAGCTCCCATGATAGCAGGGTGAGTTGAGAAAGGATAACAACATATTTTTAAATATGAGGGGTGGGAGTGCCTGGGTGGCTTAGTTGGTTAAGAGGTCAACTCTTGGTTTCAGCTCAGGTCATAATCTCAGGGTCCTGGGATCAAGCCCTGCATCAGGCTCTGCACTGCATGGAGTCTACTTGAAATTCTCTCTCCTTCTCCTAACTCCCCTCTCCCCACTTGCGTGCACACGTGTGCTCTCTCTCTTTCTCTCTCAAATAAATAAATAAATCTTTAAAAATAAATAAAATAAAAATAAAGAAAGAAAGAAATATGAAGGGTGAAAACATGATTTCTAACACTGTTACTAATTACAGGTAATAGGTTCCCTTAATTATACCAATATTTATAGAGTAACCTAGGATAAATGATTCTCTTGTCCTTTTCACCAATTTTCTGATTGGTAAATTCATTCTTGGGCTTTAAAACTAGTTCAAATCTCATCTCTGT
This sequence comes from Ursus americanus, assembly GCF_024610735.1. Classification (NCBI taxonomy): domain Eukaryota; kingdom Metazoa; phylum Chordata; class Mammalia; order Carnivora; family Ursidae; genus Ursus; species Ursus americanus. The sequence continues at coordinate 26,118,484 of NC_142134.1, read as the reverse complement.
GAAGCTATTCTGCCTTTCCCAGGTATCTCCCCTGAAGAATCTCACCACACTCTGTCCAGACCTCCATAGCGAATCCCATCACAATACATAAGTATATTGTTCACATGTGCAAGGGAACCGAAAACTACATTGCTTTTTAAAACCAAAACTGATTGCAGACACTTCTGTCCCTGAGGGAGTGGCAAAATTTCTTTGTAGAGTCTTCTATTTAACAAAAGAGATTCACAGTCCACCATGGCTGTGACCTCTAGAGTGTGATTTGGAATGGTCCAATGAAATTAAAAATAAAATCATTTTGCATTTAAAATGGGCAGGAGTTGGGGGGATTGGAAAAAGATCAATGGGGGAAATGCAAGGAGACTATTAAGAGAACAAAGGACCAACATACACAGGGGCCAGTGGAGTGAAATAGGCCAGCTGCCAGTAATGAAGGTGGCCTAAGAGATTCTAAAAAGAGAGTAGGGTAACATTCACATTTCATTACTTTCTATGTGGTTCTTTGTCACTATATGACCCCAAATCTTTAATAAGGTGCACTAATGCATGAATGCGTGTGTTTTGCAAGAAATCAAGGAAAGGGTGCTGAACTCCACATCTGGATCTGTTCAGGGCATAGAAAACAGAACAGCCATAGAAGGGGAGGTGCAAGGAAAGTTAAGTCATTGACGTCATCAGGAAATTGGAGTGAAGAGACCAGGAGAATGTAAGCCCATGGAATTTAAAAGAACAATGAAATCTTGCCAAGGGTGATGTGTTTCTCCTGTGATGTGCCATAAGTATGTGGACGATTTTCCTTAAATATCTAAGGAAAGGGGTTCCCAGCTGCCGTCCCAGATATATGTATGACTATATAAACATCCCACTTGCCATATGTCATACACTGACATATGTATAACATACAGTGAGTGGTCCATAAGTATTTGTTAAATAAATAAATTAAAACACATGGATTAAAAACATTTCTATTTTATTAGGGCTAGGAGATTAGATAGTTTCTTGCTGTTGTGAGGAATTACCAAAAAGCAGGAGATTGTGTCTTACATTTCACGTTCAAAGACCTACAATAGAAAAGGGTCTCATATATCTACATGTCATGTTTTACTTTTGAAAAGTATGAATACAAAGAAAAGTATGACTAACAAAACTGGGAAGGTAACAGTGCAATTATTGAGAGAAGTTAAAGTGTAAAGGGAAATGAAATCCTTACGGAAGAATATAGGAGTATGCAGCGATTGTAGGAATAGGAAAGAAATAATGACCAAGTTGACAAGCTTAGCCTTGACAGTACAGTGCTACTTAGGTAATTAATTCTTACATCATCTCTGTAAGGCAGAGAGCAGCAACATGTATAACAAACAGGAAACCAGAGGCCAATATATATATATATCTATCTATCTATCAGATCAAACCGGTGTGTAATATTCAGCAAATCAGTAGTGGTGTCCAAAGTTCAGTTTCCTTTTTTAACATTGGCAGTGAGGAAACCAAGACTGCAAAGGAAGAGCACTTTCAAAACTCGGAAGATTCTCTGCCAATCCCACTGGAATTACAAAGCCTTGTGGGTATTTTATTTCGATACCCATTTCCGGGCTAAAAGAAACCATCACTGTCATATGCTTGCTGTTGCTTTTAACATTAACCTTTTGGAAATTTTCAGGTAACACTGAAGGCCCTCCAGAAAATTAAGAATCACTACAATTAGTAGTAAATTGTAATTTAAAAATAATAGATAGAAACTTGCATTTTATATACCTAAATCATTTTTCCCATACCATTCTGATGGAATTGCAAGCAATAAACCTTGCTTCAAAGACTTAGATTTATAGGCCACATTTATAATATTAAAGCACTCTTCCAGACTAAAGCAGAAAAATGGAGATTAAAGCAAGTGGTTTTTTCTTTATTTATAGAATCAAGGCAAGGAGAGCAAATTTAAGATGATAGAAAGTGCTGTCGACAGAGTAGATGTGAAGTGTGAGGATTACTTCAAGCCATGAAATCGCTCTATTTAAATATGTAATTTCAGTGCCAGCTAGCTGAACAAAGTAGGGAGAAACAGACTAAATTTAAAAGTAAAAAACTTTATTTTTTTTAATTGTTAGAAGTTTACGCAGCATACACAATATATAAAAGCCATACAGACTGCTTTATGGGATAAAATGTTACTGGAATAATTATTAGAATATTCAATAGAAAAGTACAAAATCTTTATTCTACTCTCCTGGAAAAATCAACAGTGCTTGCACTTCTCATTTTTGAAAAAGGATTTATAATACTTAGCACCAGATGATTTTTGCAAAGTGCTTTTAGAACCTGGGTAAAGAGATTGCTCTCAAATATAAAGCACTGAACATTTTTTCCCTTTCTTTTCTTATTGTAAAAAATAAGGACTCCATCCAGCCCATCAAGTCATTTTACAAAGCCAAACAAATCACCTATTTTCTTCCCCTTCATATTTTCCAGAAGATTTCTAGGCTATTTTTCAGAAACCACTTTTCCTTCATTTTAACAAAAGAACCTTCCTTCCTATCCTCACAGTTGCCTTGCACTGCACGTCTGAGACTGACTTTATAATCTTACTACTTTTATGCCCATTGTTACATAGGTATCCTAAAACAAAGCTGCTATTGACTGAAAACTGTAAAAATAAGTGAAGGCTGCTGAGACCAGAAAAAACAAGGGTACTTGTTCAGAGTTGGCAACGTTACGGTAGTCAGCCATCACTTGCATTTAGCAGAAACTCAAAGGTGAACAGAGACGTGAATACGCTTGATAGTAAAAAACAAAAGGGAAGATTTCAGGTATGATCTGATTGGAGGTGGTTGACGCTGGGAAGCTAGAGAGGGAAAACTAAAAGCCAGGCATCAAACACAATTTTGGAGGGGACCATATTTGGCTGTCTCTGGTCCTGAGTTAGAAGCAGAAGCAAAAAATAAGTAAGCAAGCAGCCATTGAGAATGCCCTGCCCATTGGAGCAGTTGTAAGTTGACTTCCCGAAATGGTTGTTACAGAAGTTGTGGTTTGGCTTCCTAGGCTATAAGCTGCAGAATGTGGGCCAGAGTTCTATCGTCATATATGGTATGGTCTGGCCACTGTCTGTACATTCAGTCTCTCTTCTCCCTTTTTGGTTGGCATCTTCCTGTGAGAGGTTAACCAATTCGTGGAAGGTTAGAGGCCCAATCTTCACTGCTCACAATTCTTAAGTCACCTTCCTTTTCAACTGTACAGCAGGATGGTCTTGATCTTTTGTTATCAGGGCAATCATCTGATGAGAGATTGGTTGCTCTGGGCAAGGATGCGATGGGGCAACATAATGACTATTGTGACAAGAACAAGAACAATTAATAGCTCCTACAAAAGGCATGGAAACAGGAATTCCAATTGTCCAACTCAGGCCAAGAACAAATTTCATAGACCATGAGGACCAACCTTAGAGAGACAAGTAGTTTTTCATTATGGTGATGTATAACCTGTTCTGCCACGTCCAATCATTGATACAAGTAGAGCAAGAATAAGCAATGGCACAGATGCCACCATGACTAGCCCACAAGAAATCTAGAGCAATGGTGTTCACCAATGAGTTGAGACTGACCTGTATTCCATCTAAATCAGAGATGGTATCATTAATAACTTCTGCCCAAGTTAATGATAAGTTTCTCATAGTCTTTTCCATTTTTATGATTCCCACAGGTGGGAACACTGATTTGATTGTTTGCATAAACGATGAGTCAGTAATTCCCCAGGTAGAAGACCTGAATAATTCAGTGTGGCAGTGTTTTGGAGCTTGTATCTGAATCAGAATTTCCAGCCTTGATTTATAGAATTAAGGTCTCTATGTACAGACAAGTCTCAGAGTACTAGTCCTAAAGTGTACGAGGTGCTCGCTGAGGCAAACAGGACTAGGCATCCTGCACACAAAGAAAGTAGTATCCAGTAAGGGCACATAGAGAGCTGGGAGAAAAAAGGAATGGTTCATGACAGAAGGTCAGAACCAAGGTCTTACATTAGTTGTGTTACATATTTGGATCTCAGTGAGTCTCTTGCAATGGCAAGTATTTGGTACACCACCATTTGAATTTTGTTAAGTTCAAATTTAACATAACCTTGGTTTTTATCAGTAGACTGCAATAGTTATTTTTTTCTTGAAGAGAGTGACATAGCAAGGTCATAGGTAAAGTTGTTTAAGGTCATTTGCCCATGTTTAAGGTGCCAGTGGAAATGTCATTGGTTATAATTTCCTATGACCCCATTTGATGAAACCAGAATTTACCAGTAGTTATGGGGATAGAGTGATAGATGAAACTTCCAGCAGTCAGTAAGAAGGGAAGCATGGAACGCCTGGGTAGCTCAGTCGTTAAGTGTCTGCCTTCGGCTTGGGGCCTGATCCCTGTCAAGCCTCACATCAGGCTCCCTGCTCTGCTGGGAGCCTGCTTCTTCCCCCTCCCACTCCCTCTTCTTGTGTTCCCTCTCTTGCTGGCTGTCTCTCTCTCTCTGTCAAATAAATAAATAAGATCTTAAAAAAAAATAAGAGGGGAAGCAGTGACTACTTTTGGAGATAATCTAATAATGGCATTAGAGTGGCTGTGTTTTGATCTAACAATTATCATAAAGGAAAAAGAGAAAAGAGACCATTATGGGTGGGTGACCGCCAGGGATCTATACAAAATGAAATGATTATAAGGAAGTAGTGGAAAGCAAAACAGGAATTATTCAGGTGCTTCAGTCTGACAACTTAGGTGAATCTATCAACCATCCGAGCTCATCAGCTCATTCCAAATGTCTTGGGTCAGTGGTCTACTCCTGAAGAAGATCAGCTGTTTCTAAAGTATCTCTGAAAATCTTCAGATTGAGGTTTCTTATTGGAGTAGCCTTTTAATTGTGTAGAATGTGGAATGCTTCTTTTTTTTTTTTCTGCCATCAACTGATTGCTTCTTTACTTGTGAAACATGGAACCCAAGGATTGGTTTGCTCCTATTTCACTGCTACATTTGTTGTTAATAATACCTGGTAAGGTTCTGTCTAATAAAGTTCAAGAGCAGTTTTTCTCTGATGTATCTTCCAATAAACAAATTCTGGTTGAAAATCATGAAGGGGCTCTTTGGGAAGAAGCTGTAGGAAGGTAGCCTTAACCTGTTGGTGATGGGACTGAGTATAGTATTTGAGAGCCTTGTAATATTTTGCTATGTGTGTTTACCGCAGGATGAAGTCTAGTATCAGAGGTGAAATTCCTAAATGTATGGGCCTTCCAGTTACCAATTCATAGAAGAATTACCAATGTGTCCCCAAGGGAGTGGACCATATGGCCATAAGTGCTGTTGGGAGTACCGCTGGCCATGGGAGTTCAAGGATTTCTGAAAACTTTGTTAATTTTAATCTGCAAATGACACTGGCTCTTTCAATATTTCCAGAAGATTGTGGGTGGTAAAGCACCTTAGTTCCTGAGTAAGAGGTAATGCCTTACTGAGGTAATTTATAAAAATTCCCATGAAGTGGATATATTAGTCACTTAATATAAAAGTTGGTATACCCCAGGTTAAAAACACAACCAGCAGATTTTTAGCAACTATAAGGGCTGTAACTTTTTATCAAGGAAATGCTTCAATCCACCCTGAAAATAAACATATAAAAACGATAACATATGCAAATCCTAAAGAGGAAAGAAGCTGGTTAAAATCCCTCTGAAGGTGTTCAAAGTGGGTCCTTAAGTCTCGATTCCTGGCCATGTCCCATTTTTACAGTTTTCCAATATTTTGTTATTAATTGGTAGCACATGGCCAACGTGTCTGTATCATGGTAAGGAATTTCACAGAGATTTAACTAATATCCATTTGAAATCATCTGATGTTACCAAATAGCTCACTTGAGAGTGTTGGAGATGATCTGAGTGAAGGATGCCAAGCATATTATCTTCTTTCTTTCTTTCCCAAATCAGGAGTTCAATGTTGACATTTTATAACGTCTTTTTAAATTCCTCCAAATATTCTTCCTTAGGGGGTTTAGTTAAGATCATAACCTTGGTTAAGACTGCTAGTTTGGCATAATAATCTGTAGGAGCATTTCCTTCTGCTTTTATTATCGCTTTTCACCTGGGCCTCCACCTGCATAATAGCTGCCGCTCCAGGACGTAGGGGTGCATTCGAAGTTCCTTAATTGCTATTCATTTTTTATTAGGATTCCAGCAGAAGTGAGAAATTCCCTTTGCTTCCAAAAAATCCCAAAGGCATGTGCTGTTCCAAAAAGTTATCTGTCATTTGGATACATGTTTACTCTCTAATCTTTGGATAGTTGACAAGCTCTGGGAATTACAGTAAGTTCTGTCATCTGATCTAATTTTACCTCATAGAGAGGACTATATTCTAAAGGAGAGTTTGAATTAATAGTAGCATATCCTGCCTGAGAAACTCCAGTTTCAGTTTTAAGGTAAGATCCATCGACATACAAAATATTCGGTTATGATTCTCAGTGGGAGTCGCTAATAAATGTAATGAGATAGAAAAAGGAGGTCAAGCAATCGCGAGATTCCCCTTCTGGTGGAGGCAGGATTCAGGATGTTGCAGCAGTGAATAGTCCTATGAGGGGATGAAAGTAATGAAATCTCGTAAGAGGCGAATTGGCTGGCTAAAAAGTAGTAGTAATGTCTAATGTCTAATGCATGAGGATCCAAGCAAGGAACCTAGGAGTAGTTCAGCAGAAGTATTAACAGATTTTGCAGTAGCAGCTACTCCCTTAAGACAAAAGGGCCCTTGCAACCAGGCCAATATGGAGGTTATAAGTAATGATTCTGATGGTTCCCAGGATGCGGAGTTAAACTACAAGGGCTTGTCCATATTGTCCGGGCACAAATAGACAAAGGGACTGTCTGTGGATTAATAGCGGGAGTGCTTTCTCTCACAAATACATAAATCTTTTAAAAAAAACTTAAGAGGGTAGATCTCATTATGTTTTCTTACTATAATACAATAAAATAAAATTATAATTAAATTTAAATACACTGTCAGGACAATGACCATTTCTGATAATGGAGTTTGGGATTTACTCAGGAAATATTCAACATCATACAAATAGTACTTTTGGTAGTGAATGGAATGTATTTTGTTTAAATATGAATCCCTAGAACTTGACCTTTCTTCTCAACGTGTTGGATTATCAATGTCGCTCTATATCACGACAGTATTTTTTTCTACAACATCAGAATCTAGTTTTTTGCTCTAAAGTTTATGTTCAAGGAATGAAGAATGTTCACAGTGAGAACGAAGCATGTGGAGCCTTTATCAGTCTTCAGCAAGGATTTTAAAGATTGCCTTTGTGACTTGTAAGCGAACATGTGAGAGGGAACATAAACGGAGTCCTCAGAGGATTCAGTGCTCTGTCTAATGTGTGGATTTTAAGGTTATACTTGCATGATTTCCCTCTGGGACAATTTATTAAATATTTTATTTTGTTTAAGAGATCATTTGATTTGGGGGGCGCCTGGGTGGCACAGCGGTTGGGCGTCTGCCTTCGGCTCAGGGCGTGATCCCGGCGTTCTGGGATCGAGCCCCACATCAGGCTCCTCTGCTATGAGCCTGCTTCTTCCTCTCCCACTCCCCCTGCTTGTGTTCCCTCTCTCGCTGGCTGTCTCTATCTCTGTCGAATAAATAAATAAAATCTTAAAAAAGAAAAAAGAGATCATTTGATTTGGAAGCTTCTGCATAAAAATAAAAAAAAATACTGTCCATCAGCACTGAGAAATCTTATTTCCATTATTTTATGAGCCCCTCAGTGAACAGCTTTGTCTAAGTCAGATGCTCCCCAGAGGGGTCACTGAAAGCTCCAATCATCCTGGCGAAGTAATGCCATTTAGAGATATAGTGGCCTGAATAATGAAGATAAGGAGAGTGCGTGTAAGAAACAGGACTTTTCCCTGGAAGAGCAGAGGATTTAGACATAGAGGATCCAATGAGATCCTCTTTGTGTCTTGGGTCTCTAAACGACTGTGACTGTCTACCTTTAATGCAGACCCCGGAATCTGTGTTTCCCCCACCTGCCACTAGCAGGTGGAAAACTAGACAGAATGCCCTCTCTGAATCAAAACCAAGTTTTCTGGACAAAAGTCAAGACAAAAGGAGAAACTTACCAAGTTTCACTGGTGACCAACACCAGAGTCTGTGCAAATGGACACCACACCAGTGAGAATTTCAAGTTTCACCCAGCCATGAGGCTAACTGGAACTATAGGTCTGTGGGCCGTGCCTCTGTTCCATCGTTTCATTCTCCTTCTTGTGGCAAATAACACTACTAGATAGTACAACACAAAACAGAAGCACAGAGGGAGCAAAAACGGATGAAAAGAAATGCCTTGATTCTACCAAGGATGCCAAACAAATGGAAACCAATAGCAAAACCCGTGCACCAATCTGTAAATAAATAACCGAGGCAAAGAAAGCAGATTTCAGACCTGGTGCCAACTTAACATGCTGCATGGACTTGACCAGCCATGAGCAGCAAGGCACAGGGGGACTCTGTGGTTACTGCACCAGGCAGACGGCAGGGATCCACAGCACTGAGCAATGCACACTACATCTTGGTGGGAACTCAAAGAAAACACAAATAAACAAAGCCCATCCAATGGGAGCAACCATAGGCTATTTATTCAAAGTTTGTTATATAGCAAAGGAGTCATCGCTTGTGTTTTGGAAAGCCTTAAAGACAGAAAAGGGAATATGAAAATTTTATAGTGAAGATTAAAAGGCCTGGCTTCAAGTATGATATATTTGGAAGGTGTCTGTACGGGGAAACTGGAGAGAGGCCAAGTAGAGGGAAGGCATTTTATGTGATTGGTTTGGGGAACATATTGGCTTTTCTTAGTTGGTCCTGAGTTGGAAGCAGGGGCAAAAAAATAGAGAAGTTGTCAGTAGTTGACCAAATCCTGATGATTCTGGACTGGTTGAGGCAAAGGTTGTGGGCCAGAGTTCTGTTGTCATATATGGTCTGGTCGTTGTTCATTTGTATAGTCTCTCAAAGCCTAAGGATCTATTTTTCCTTCATAAAAAGTATTGTATTGTGGCACAGCGTCCTTGCCCTTCAAGCTGCTGTAACAGAATGCCATAGACTGATGGCTTACAAACAACAGAATTTCTTCCTCGCAGGTCTGGAGGCTGGGAAGTCCTAGATCAAAATGACAGCAGATTTGACTCCTGGTGAGGACCGCTTCCTGATTCATAGATGGCTGGCTTCTCTCTGCGTCCTGCCATGGCAGAGGGAAAGAGAGAGCTCTTGGGGTCTTTTTTATAAGGCTATTAATCCCCACGACCTAACCACTTCCCAAAGGCCCTACCTTCTAACACCATCACATCGGGCATTAGGATTTAACATAGGCGTTTTGGAGGAACACAGACATTCTGTCTATGGCACAAAGACATAACATTGAAGCAGAGAAGACATTTTGTAGAAAGCGTTTGTTAAAGCAGAAAGAAGATGAGCTTTTTTTAAAAAAAAAAAAAAAGGAAGATCTTCATCTCTGAGATGTTCTTTTCTAGTTACCACGTTAAAAACCAGACTGGTTGGCCCTTAAGGCTATAAGTAATTATGTTCATCCAACATGACATTCATCAAATCAAACTCTTGGTTCTTAAATCTCTTGTTACGCTTGCCTTGCGGGAGTCGCAGCAAAAAGAAATTGAAAATATATAATAAAACTTCATTAACCGGTTTCTTAAATTCAGAATACTTGATAATTCAGATAAGGAAAATACTGAAGTCTTTTGTGAAATAAATTATATACACCTCAAAGTTTAAAAATCTGCTTTTCTTTTTTATACTTTTTCAAGTTTTATCGAAATATAACAGATATGGAATATCGTATAAGTTAAGGTGTACAGCATAATGATCAGCACAATAAGTTTAGCTAACATCCATCACCTTTCATAGTTGTAATTATTGTTCTTATGATGAGAATTTTTAAGACCTCCTCTCTTAGCGACTTTCAGCTCTCCTGTACGGTGTTATTAACTATAGTCACCGTGCTGTGTCACTCCCCAGAACTTATTCACCTTATAACCAGAAGTTTATACCTTTTGACCCCCTTCATTCAGATCTCCCACCCTTTACCCCACCATTTCTAGGAACCACCAATCTGTTCTCTATTTCTCTGAGTTCACGTTCTTTAAATATCACATTTAAGTGAGATCATAAAGTATTCGTCTTTCTCTGTCTTACTTATTTCACCTAGCATAATGCCCTCAAAGTCCATCCATGTTGTTACAAATGGCAGGATTTCCTTCTAGTTTCTTTTTGGTTTTTTTGTTTCTTTTTTGTTTTGTTTTGTTTTGTTTTTGAATATTCAACTTTCCCAGCACCATTTAAGGAAAAGACTTGTCTTTTCTCCATGAGTATTCTTGGCTCCCTTGTCAAACAGTAGCTGGCCACATATGCATGGTTTTATTACCAGGATCTCAGTTCTGTTCCATCGGTCTATGAGTCCGTTTTAATGCCAATACTATACTGTTTTCATTGCTATGGATTTGTAATACAGTTTGAAATCAAGAAGTGTTATGCTCCCAACTTTGTTTTCCTTTGTCAATATTACTTTAGATTTTGGGGTCTTTTGTGGTTCCAAACAAATTTTTGGATATCTTTTTCTATTTCTGTAAAAAGTTCCATTGGAATCTTAATAGAGATTGCATTGAATCTATAGATAGCTTTAGATAGTATGGACATTTTAACAATATTAATTCTTCCAGTCTATGAACACAGAATATTGTTTTATTTACTGTGCCTTTTTCAAATTCTTTTTCAATGTCTTATAGTTTTCAGTATGGAAATCTTTCACCTCCTTGATTAAATTTATTGCCAAATAATTCATTGTTTATGAAGCTATTGTAAATGGGACTTTTTAGATTTCTTTTTCAGGTGATTTGTTGTAAGTATATAGAAATGCTACAGATTTTTGTATGGTGATATTTGTATAATGCAGCTACTAAATTAATTAATTAGATCTAACAGTTTTTTTGGTGGAGTCTTTAGAACTTTCCATATATAAAGTCATGTCATATTTATTTATTTATTCATCCATTTATTTTTTTTAATTTAAATTTTACTTAGTTAACATACAGTGCAATATTGGTTTCTGGAGTATAATTCAGTGATTCATCACTTACATACAACACCCAGTGCTCATCACAAAAAGTGCCCTTCTTAATTCCCTTCACCCAACTATCCCATCGTCTGCAAATAGTGTAAGTTTGACCTCTTCCTTGCCAATTTGGATGGCTTTTGTTTCTTTTTGTTGTCTGATTTCTGAGGGCTAAGACTTCCAGTACTATGTTAAATAGTAATGGTGAGAGTGGACATCCCTGTCTTGCTCCTGACCATAGGGGATGATATTAGTTGTGGGTTTTTCATATATGGCCTTCATGATGTTGAGGTCTGTTCCATCTATCCCTACTCTGTTGAGGGTTTTTATCAAAATGGATGCTGTATTTTGTCAAATGCTTTTTCTGCGTCTATTGAGAGGATCATATGGTTCTTAGACTTTCTTTTATTAATATGGTGTATCACATCGATCGATTTGTGGATGTTGAACCACCCCTGCAGCCAAGGAATAAATCCCATTTCGTCGTGGTGAATAATCCTTTTAATGTATTGTTGAATCTGATTAGCTAGTATCTTGTTGAGAATTTTTGCATCCATGTTCATCAGGATATTGGTCTGTAATTCTCTTTTTTAGTGTAGTCTTTGTATGGTTTTAGGATCAAGGTAATGCTGTCCTTATAGAATGAGTTTGGAAGTTTTCCTTCCATTTCTATTTTTTGACAGTTTCAGAAGAATAGGTATTAATTCTTCTTTAAATGTTTGGTAGAATTCCCCTGGGAAGCCATCCGGCCCTGGGCTCTTTTTTGTTAGGAGATTTCTGATTACTGATTCAATTTCTTTGCTAGTTATGGGTCTGTTCAGATTTTCTATTTCTTCCTGTTTCAGTTTTGATAGTTTATATGTTTCTAGGAATTTATCCATTTCTTCCAGATTGCCTAATTTGTTGGCATATCATTGCTCATAATATTCTCTTATAATTGTATTTCTTCAGTGTTGGTTTTGATCTCTCCTCTTTCATTCATGATTTTACTTATTTGGGTCCTTTCTCTTTTCTTTTTGATAAGTCACACTAAGGGTTTATCAATTTTGTTAATTCTTTCAAAGAACCAGCTCCTTGTTTTGTTGATCTGTTCTACTGTTCTGTTGATTTCTATATCATTGATTTCTGCTCTCATCTTTATTATTTCCATTCTGCTGGATTTAGGCTTTATTTGCTGTTCTTTTCCAGCTCCTTTAAGTATAAGGTTAGGTTGTATATTTGAGACTTTTCTTGCTTCTTGAGGTAACCCTGTGTTGCAATATACTTCCTTCTTAGGACAGCCTTTGCTGCATTCTGAAGTTTTTGGACTATCATGTTTTCATTTTCATTTGCTCCCATGTATTTTTTTTTTTTCTTCTTTAATTTCCTGGTTAACCCATTCATTCTTTAGTAGGATGTTCTTTAACCCCCATGTATTTGAGGTCTTTCCTTGTGGTTGACTTCAAGTTTCATAGCATTGTGGTCTGAAAATATGCATGGTATGATCTCAGTCTTTTGGTACTTTTTGAGGCCTGAGTTGTGACCCAGTATGTGATCTATTCTGGAGAATGTTCCATGTGCACTTGAAAAGAATGTGTACTCTGCTGCTTTAGTATGAAATGTTCTGAATATATCTGTTAAGTCCATCTGGTCCAGTGTGTCATTCAAAGCCCTTGTGTCCTTGTTGATCTGCTTAGATGACCTGTCCATTGCTATAAGTAGGATGTTAAAGTCCCCTACTAATATTGTATTCTTATCGATGTGTTTCTTTATGTTTATTATTAATTGATGTATATGTTTGGGTGCTCCCAAGTTGGAGGCATAAATATTTATAATTGTTAGATCTTCTGGATGGATAGACCTTTCAATTATGACATGATGTCTTTCTTCATTTCTTGTTATAGTCTTTGTTTTAAAATCTAGTTTATCTGATATAAGTAAGGCTACTCCAGATTTCTTTTATCATCCATTTGCATGATGGATCGTGCTCCATCCCCTCACTTTCAATCTGCAGGTGTCTTTACACCTAAAATGAGTCTCTTGTAAGCATCAGGGAGATGGATCTTGTTGTTGTTGTTGCTGTTGTCTTGTTTATTTTTGTTTTTTTATCCATTCTGATACCCTATGTCTTTTGATTGGCACATTTAGTCCATTTACATTCAGAGTGATTATTGAAAGATACAACTTTAGTGTCATTGTATTATCTGTAGAGCTGGTGTTTCTGATGATGTTCTCTGGTCCTTTCTAGTCTTTGTTGCTTTAGGTCTTTTTCCCCACTCACAGAGTCACCCTTAATATTTCTCACAGGGCTGGTTTAGTGGCCACAAACTCCTTTAGTTTTTATTTGTCTGGGAAATTTTTCATCTCTCCTTCCATTCTGAATGACAGCCTTGCTGTATAAAGCATTCTTGGTTGCATATTTTCCCATTCAGCACATTGAATATATCCTGCCACTCTCTTCTGGCCTGCTAAGTCTCTGTGGACAAATCTGCTGTGAATCTGATCTGTCTTCCCTTGTAGGTGAAGGACTTTTTTTCCCTTGCTGCTTTCAGAATTCTTTCCTTGTCTATGTATTTTGTGAATTTGGTTATGATAAGCCTTGGCAATGGTCAGCTTTTGTTGAATTCAATGGGAGTTCTCTGTACTTTTTGGATTTTGATGCTTCTATCCTTCCCCAGATTAGGGAAGTTTTCAGCTATAATTTGCTTGAATAAACCTTCTGCCCCTTTTTCTCTCTCTTCATCTTCCAGGACTCTTATTATATAAATGTTATTCTGTTTTAATAAGTTGCTGAGCTCCCTAAGTCTACCTGTGATCCATTATCTTTGTTTCCCTCTTCTTTTCAACTTTATTATTTTCCATAATTTTATCTTCTATTTCACTGATTCATTCCTCTACTTTGTCCATCCTCATTTTTATGGCCTCCATTTGTGTTTGCATTTTGGTTATAGCATTTTAAATTTTGGCTTGACTAGATTTTAGTTCTTTTACCTCTGCAGTAAGAGATTTTCTAGTGTCTTCTATTCTTTTTTCAAGCCCAGCTAGTATCCTTATAATTGTTGTTTTAAATTCTAGTTCAGACATTTTACCTATATCTGCATTGATTAAATCTCTAGTCATCATTTCTTCCTGTTCTTTCTTTTGGGGTCAATTCTTCTGTGTTGTCATTTTGGAGGGAAAAAAGAAAGAAAGAAAAATAAATAAAATAAATAAATAAAAATAAAAAAATAAAAATGGAAAAAAATGAAAGAAAAATTTAAAAATACATAAGATAAAATAAAATACATATAGGAGGCTAGATTCTAGCCATGTTTTGGTCTACATGTTACGAGAAGCTTGTTAGAAAAAAGGCAGAAAGACAGAAAAGAAAAAGAAAAGAGAAAAAATTAAATATATAAAATAAAATAATTTTTAAAATGCTCTTTCTATATCTAAATAAAACCCCAAAACAACAAGAAAAAAAAACAGAAAAAAAGAAACAAACAAACAAATAAACAAACAAAACCCCAAAGGATGCTAGATCTTATTTCCCTTAGAGCTGAAGCTCTGTAGCACTCTATGATCAATAGAATTGCTGTGGTTGAGGGTTTGCTGGTCTTCCGGGAGAGGGGCCTGCTGTTTGGATTCTCAGGTGGAATTGTCTCAGTGGGCATGTGCCTGCAGGGCACGGGGCAGGGACGGGGCTTCGTGCAGAAGCTGTGTGCTCCACTTGGCACTGCATAGCTCACTGAGGCGGATCAAACTCATGGGTGTGGGGAGGAAATGGCTTCACCTTTTCTCTCCCCCGTGGAGCAGGGAATGTGCACCACCTTGTTAGTGAGCCCTCACAGTGGCACAAACAGTAATCCCTCCTGTGTCCCTGGCTGCCGTCCAATCCCCGCCTTCACCCTGCTGTGTCCCAGCACTCTGCCTGTCAAATGGTGCACACTCCTGTGTTGTATCTCAGGCTGGGCTGTGTTTCAAAACCCCACACTTCAGAGACCCCTGAGTTGTGGACCCACGCTGATCCTTTGGGGGAGGGTTTCCCGGCATTGTGACTGGTACTGGCTCATAGCAGAAGACAGAAGACAGTGGTATGACTGTGCAGTGGTTCAGAGTTTATGGTGAATCGCATCACAGAGCCGGCGCCAGGGTTTGCAGCTCTCTGCTGGCGTCTTTGTTCCTATACTGGTGGGCCGGCAGCCGGGTGGTGCCCACAGGGTCTCTCGCCTATGGAGAGGTCATATCACCTCTCCCAAATGCACTCCAAGCAGGGCAACCTCATCTTTTTACGTGACCCTGGGGCTCCTCATGCTGCCCCTGCCGGGGCTTGGCTCTTCTCCCCCACCAGAGCACCACTCAGTTCCCGGGTGCAAATCTGGCTGTGTCACAAACGCCCCATACCTCAGAATCTGCACTCCGCTGTGTAAGGAAAACTGGCAGAATTGTAACTCTCTCCTTTCCCCTGTCAATGGTTTTGAGTAATAGTTTTCTTGTGCAGTCTCCTGTGTGTGTTTTCACTCTTTTTTCTTTTTTTCCACACTTTTCCCTCTCTCTTTTCCTCTCTCACTATTCCCTCTTTGATGAGGGCTCCCTCCCTTGGGGAGCGCCCACAAATCTTTTCTCTCATGAATCAACTCTTCATAGTTCCTACCTCCACAGGTCATTTTTCTGGTTTGTAGACATGCAGCTTCATTCTACAAGACTTCTGATCAATTTCTTGAGTGTTCAGGATGATTTTACATTTATCTAGCTGTGTTCGAGGGAGGAGGCAAGCTTAGGATTGCCCTACTTCTCCACCATTTTACCCTTCCCCCACCCATGTCATCTTTAAATAGAGACAATATTACTAGGCCGGTGATGGGTATCAAGGAGGGCACATATTGCATGGAGCACTGGGTGTTATACGCAAATAATGAATCATGGAACACTACATCAAAAACTAAGGATGTACTGTATGGTGACTAGCATAACAATAAAAAATTTTTTAAAAAAATAGAGACAATTTTACATCTTTTCTGACTCTGATGTCTTTTTTTTTTTTTTTTTTTTTTTGGTCTTCTCTTACTGCCCTAAGACTTCCATACCTAAAGAGGAATGTTGAGAGTGAGTACTCTTGTCTTATTCCTGATCTTAGGTGAAAAGCTTTCAGGCTTTCATCACTGAATATGATGTTAGCTCTGGCTTGTCATATATGGCCTTTATTGCTGTAAACCCCATCCCCCTCCTCTGTAACCAACCTAATCTCTGGTGGTCAAGCCTTATTCCGTCTAATCCCCATGAAGCAAGACCTGAGTGGGCCTCCGGGGAAGCAAGCCACAATGCTAAGGGAGCTGGATGTCCACCTTCGGCTCTCTTTTTCCACCAGAGAAACCATAGGCCCAGGAAGCCCTCTCAGTGTGGAGATGTGCCATCCTGGGGGGGGACGATGTGGTCAGAGTGCACCATTCCTCTTACCGTCCTAATGCTGTCTCTGGTCTCTGTGGTCCGGGGGGGTGCTTCAGCCTCAAGCCATGTTCTGAGATTTTCACAATGGTGTCTTTTCGATGGATAGGTGCTAGCTGGTCTTTCTTTGAGAAGGACAGAAGTCAGGAACAACATATGCTGCCATCTTGATAGCATCATTGCCAAAAAAACCACTTTTCTGAGTCATTAGTCAGAATTTTTACTAATATTAATCAGTTCCCCCAACCCCACTAGTCTAAATAAAAGAGGAGTTACTAAAATATGACATGTTGTGCTTAAAGTAAAACAACATGACAGTGTGAAATTCCATGTGATTTTCATAACTAAAGATGTGAGCAAAGGGGTAGTTTCCAATAAGGTGGCCGATTCCTAGTGCACTTAATATAAATGCAAGTTTCACAAGTTGGTAGGAATATTTTCCTATAAAATGTACACTATTCAACAATATTGGCATTTTCTCACTATATTACTAAATAAAACACGGAAATACAAGGTGTAGTTAGATTTCAATAATATTTTCCAGTATAAAGTATTGAACTTGGTAACCTCAAAGGTCTCTTTTAGCCCCCAAAGTTTGCTTAATAGCTCACCTTTGTGTAAAGCTTAATATATTCTAAGCACTTTGAAAAAGTAAGCTTTTTTAATGTGATTCTAATAATATTTATTGAGTGCTTGCTGTGTGCTGGATCCATTTAAAATTATTACCTCTTTAACCCTCTAATGATTTGGTTAAAAAAAATATTATCATTATTATTATTATTATTTTACAAATAACAAGTGGAACCCTGGAAAGATCAGGCGCCTGGACTCCAAGCTCATTCCCTATTTTGCCAGCCTGCTGTTGCTCCCTTGCAGGGAAGGGAGCCAGTGGAACTGCAGGATTGGGGATGGTGAGCAGGAGACCAGATGAGGCAATGTTCTGGGGCTGGAAAGCCAGAACTGGGGGTCTTGTCTCCAAGTTATGGCGTAAGGTCAGGTGGCCCAATCAACAAGTGGGGAATCCAAAACCAAAACCAAATCAATCACACCATGGGTTCAAGAACCAAGAAGTCAAGCAAAAGCTGACTTGCCAAATCTATTAGCAAAAGAAACCTAAAGTAGCCGACCTGAAAAAAAGTTATTCACCTAAAAACCAGGATCACCGTGGTCACGGAGTGCAGCAAAGGGGCCTGCTGGCGAGGGAGGTAACCCCATAGCTGTCAGGTGACCGGCTGCCTCAGTTCATATCAGTTCTTGCAGTGCCAGGTGGGGAGGAACTCAATCAGACTGCCGATGGAGAAAGCACTCCGCAGAGGGACGGGGACTCGGGGCCCTTGGGAAATGGCAGCTTTAGGAAGCAGCAGTGATTGAAGGAAAGAGTAAGTGCTTAGGAACTTTCTGGGCTCTGTCACTCATTGGATGTATGACTTCGAGGAAAGCCATTTAAACTTTCCGAGCCTTAATTTCTTCATCCATAACACTGAAATAATAACAACCGAACAAGCCATTTGCTCTCCAACCTCAAATAATCGCATTGTCTGAAAATAGAAATTAGAGCAACAGACATCCTCATCCTGTCACTGACCCTCAGCCCCTTCCTGACCAGGGCCGCATCCATACAGCACTATCTAAACAACCTGTGTTGTCGGAGAAAATAAATTTAACAGAACCTGGAACATAATAGGAATGTAATTACCGGTAGCTGTTGTAAGTGTTGGGTTTTTTATACCCAAAGGACAAGGGGAGCTAGGGGAGACTTCTCTAGGGAGTAATTCTCTTGGGCTGACAGGTATTCAACTGGTTTCTCTCTATTAACTAAAACCTAATCCTGGTCCAATAAAATTCATCTTGACTCTCTTTTAAGAGACAAATCTTTCAGCTGCGCTGTGCTTTTAGAGGTGTTTAGACTACAGTATGATTCAGTACAGATGGTTGCCAAATTGATTTGCTTCCCCCTTGGGTTCTGTGCCTGCGTTATACACGAGGAAATCAATGCCTGGGGGGAGGTAGCAGGAGACAGCTCAAGAAGTATTTTTGATATGATAAATATTTCTAGTACACAGTTATCCAAGGCTTCTAGATACGAGCCACGAGATGATACAGGGGCTTCCGTGGTTCGTTATTAACTGCCTTTTGTTCTTCATGAGTTCCTATAGAGGTACGACGCAATAACTCAATATATTTGCCTATAGTAGTTTTTACCCAAAGAAATGTAATAATGGAAGTGAGGAAGGAAGGAAGAGAAGCAGGAAGAGGAGAAAAGGGGAAGAAGAAAAATAATAAAGTGGAATCAACATGGCCTTACCGATTTGGGATCTAACTTAAAGGTGCATTTCTATGAAAAAATAATAAGACAAAATATTTAAAACAGGGGCGCCTGGGTGGCTCAGTTGTTAAGCATCTGCCTTCGGCTCAGGTCATGATCTCAGGGTCCTGGGATCGAGCCCCGCAACGGGCTCCCTGCTTAGCGGGAGCCTGCTTCTCTCTCCCATCCCCCCTGCTTGTGTTCCCTCTCTCGCTGTTGTCAAATGGATAAATAAAATCTTTTTTAAAAAAACATTTAAAACAGATACTCCTGGGGAATCAGAGATGCACCACTGCCATTCCAATAAAGCACAGCTGCTAAAAGTCCGCTCCTAACGAGCAGGCTTGTTCCTAGTCTGACACAGCAACAGGACAGCTTACAAAAGAAAGAGACAGCCAATCAGGCCATACTAACTACTCTCATTAGCTCCCATTTCAGATAGCACTGAAACCAATGTTCGATGAGAACGAGCCATCACATCAAACACCTTGGAAAACTTTTGTGCTTTAATTTGTCTATTAAAAAATTCTATACATGCAAGAATTTATGAGCCGTTATTTTCTTTTGGTTGTTAAATGCCACACCCTTTTCCATACTCTAAAGGCTCTCACACCTGGTGTTGTCTTTGCTTAGAATGCTCTCTCAGCATCCCACCTCGACTTCCATCCCTTACTTCCCAGCCTTTGTCTGGTCCATTCCTACCCATATTTCTAACTTAAGTTTCAGAGTCACTTTCAGCGAAAGGCCGTCCTGACTCCCTATATTGGATGACGTTCTCCCGCATACACGCTCTCACAGCAGCCTGTGCTCCTCCTTTCACTCATCATACAACTGACTTCTTTTTCTTTTTAAGATTTTTAAAATTTATTCACTTGGCAGAGAGAGCGAGAAAGAAAGAGAGCACAAGCAGGGGGAGCATCAGGCAGAGGGAGAGAGAGAAGCAGACTCCCCGCTGAGCAGGGAGCCCCATGTGGGGCTCAATTCCAGGACCCTGAGATCATGATCTGAGCAGAAGGGAAATGCTTAACGCTTAACTGACTGAGCCACCCAGGGACCCTCCGACTTCTTTTAAATACATGTCTTCTCCTGTTTCTTCCCCCACTCCATTCCAAAAAATCCAGCCCTTACACTATAAACAACAGAAGATCCTGCCTATGTTTTCATTACCATATGCCCAGCGTATTGCCTGGCACATAATAGATACTCAATAAATATTTGTTGAATGAATGGATAGATAGGACAGATTAAAGGAGAGAATCACACAAGTACCCTGATAAATATACTATGTTAGTCAAAATAATACTAGCTTTGATAACAAAAACATCAAAATTATAATGGTTTAATACAACAGAAGTTCTTTGCTTGCTCACATAATACTTGAATGCAGGTGTTCCTAGTTGGGGAGAGGGGATCTCCTTCATGGTGAGTCAGAAGCTCCCTCTGTCCTGGGAAGGGAGGAGAGGGGTTATTAGGGGGGCCTCATCTACATCTTAAAAGTCTCAGCCTGGAAGGGACGCAGATCACTTCTGGTCACACTCCATTCAAAGGGACTGATCATCTGCCATTTGGAGGCACAGGTGCTGAGAAATGGAGTCCTTGTCTGGGCCTCCTCCTCCCAGTGACAATACCACATATGACAAAGAGAGTCCAAATGCTCAGTGGACAGCTAACATTTAACTAGCATGAACATACAATTAGGCCAATCCAGACAATTCAAGCCGAAACAACCCTCCCTACCCAAAGCACAGAAGCCCAGATTCTCTGGTCCTCACATTGCTGGTTGATTACATAACCTTCTGCTCCATTTTGCATGTGAAATCGTGGCCCTATTAAGACCTTTTTCATACTGATTTTTGCATTATTAAGAGTAAAGTCCCCAAAGTTCTCTTCAGCCTTCTTGACGCCATTGCAGCTTTATCACGTTACTGTTATAGCTTTATTTAATAGTGTGTCAAAATTCTACATACAGCAAAAATGACCTAAGTGTTTTCAACATTGCCTCGGCTGCCAACGTTCTCTTCTAATCGCCAAGCCTGCCCCTTTTTAATTGTCGGTAGTATAACGTAAGGTAGCATGACTCTATGCCCAGCAACAGCTTTGCAATAAGATATAAAAGTGTAAATAATTTAAAATAGGATGACACTGGGCTTTAAACTATAGCTCAGAATATTTTTCTATTAGTATCGAGGAGAAGAACTAATACAAGAATCTCTAATTGATTTTAGTGAACTCTTGCCACATCTGAGGACAAGAATTACTAGTTAAGGGGCACCTGGGTGGCATAGCGGTTAAGCGTCTGCCTTCGGCTCAGGGTGTGATCCTGGCGTTATGGGATCGAGCCCCACATCAGGCTTCTCTGCTGGGAGCCTGCTTCTTCCTCTCCCACTCCCCCTGCTTGTGTTCCCTCTCTCGCTGGCTGTCTCTATCTCTGTCAAATGAATAAATAAATAAAATCTTAAAAAAAAAAAGAATTACTGGTTAATGTCTTCGGATGTTTTACAGGCACGTGATGTCAGTTAACTAATAGCAAGCGTAGACCCAGTGCCAGGTGGAATAAACAGAAAATAATATTGCAAGTCATAGTCAAATGAATTTGTTGAGGGTCGTAGTCTTTCCTTGGATTTACTATGGGGAAATGGATTCCTATTTTCACACAAATCCCAATAGAGCCATACTTTCAAAGGAGAATATTCTTGTGAGGTCACATTGATTTAAAAAGTTAAACGTGTGATGCTTACCATCAAAAATAGGGGATGCTGATTCTATGACGGTGGCTCCCAAGATGACTATTTCTGCTCCCCTGAGTTCTCAACATGCTCCCAACCAGTGGTTGCTGATGTCATGAAGAAGCGGTTACTCAGGTCACCACTGGTAAGTTGTCACATCCTCCCTACTGCAAGGAGTAGATGTATTATGCTCTTTAGCCAAAGGCAGTTGAATTGACCTTATTATTTAGGTGGCCTTATTTTCCTTCCAGACAGATGACTTTTTATGACTTTAAGGATTAAGTGAAATGGGAGTCAATTTTGGTGGAAAAGTTATACTGCTCCAAGTTTGCTTACGAACGTGAGTTCTGCTTAGAATGGTAATAACATCAAACTTGGTTAAATATTGAGGTTAGGTTTACAATAGTGCTGGCATTCCAGCGATTACCCAAAAGAGTCTATTTCATTGTCTTGAAATAAAGCAGAGCTATCCAAGCAGTAGCTATCCCCAGAAGATGGTAGGGCCATCTTCGTTAGTCTTCTAAGTTTCAGATGTTCACTTCTGAGGTCGTAGGGTCTGTTTTTCTTTGGGGACCTCCCTGGCCAAGGGCGGCACTTGACCCAAATTAGACCAATGAACTCATCCCCTAAGATTTTTAATCCTGTTCAGATAGTCTTAGCTACAAATGGATGAAGAAAAGTCTTCTTGAACCTCGTGAGGGTGCTCGCCAAAGAAATCGTTCTTTAGTTCCTGCTGTTCGGGAGGATCCCTGGTTCCTGAAGCCTGATGCTTAAATATTCCTTCAATTTTGTTGCCCATATCCTTCAAATAAACTCACTTCTTGATTAAGACTTTCAAATTCATGATCAAATAGTCACCCCAAGGCACCAGATTTCCAAGATTCGACTGGATGTCATTTTTACAGCTTTAAGAGTTGAACAGTTCCACCAAACAGAAGCGTAGGAAGGAAAGTCTGTCAAGTCAGAAGACTTTACAACTATGTTAAGAGCCAAAGAAATGCCAGCTTCAGTCAAGTCACCTAGATGGTAATAAAGACTTCCATGAGCACAGCAGAGAGGTGGATAACATGGACTGGGAGACTAAACACTTTGCATTATAAAGTCCTTCTAATATTTGGTGTCGAAACCAGAATCCAGTCATCACCTCAGCTAATATCTTTAGTTATTATACATGTGAGAAGGTATCCCTAAAATGCCTTAGAATTTGGTAAATGTTTCTGTAGTGGATAAACATATTTTAACCAGGAAGATTTAAAATTAAGTATAAAAACATTTCAGAGAATTATACTTAAAATAAACCAATAATAATAATAATAATAATAATATTCATGGTTTAGGAATCTCCACATATTTTGTATTTTATGTACTACTATTCTAAAAAATTTGGCCTATTAATAGAGTCATTTTGTAATTCTTTTAAAATACACAAATATGTCATTCAGATTGGTGATTTTAAATAGAAAATTTCTTAGTTTATATATTATTTGAATATTTAAAGGAACTAGAGTCACTATTTGCAAATTTAATTTGTTAGACTTAAAAGAATTATTCAAGAATTCAGAGAGGTTTTGTTCATGGAGCCTGACACCAGAAATACCTAAAAGGGAAATACAAATAATAAATTCATAATTGAAGTTTAAAATATCTTAAGAGATTTAACTTGCTTTGTGTAAGAGGCTATTACCCAAAAACTTTAAAAATGATATCTAGAATTTGACTAATAAACAGAATGAAACCATAAATTGAATACAAAAGTTTCAGCATTTGTAATTTTAATAAATAGAATATTTTTATGCTCAAAACAACCAAAAACACCACATTGGTAGAATCCAGAAGGAGAGATGATAGGGGGAGAGACATAAGTTTCCAAGCCAGTTGGGTTAGCTGTGTTAACAGTAGGTGTGACATTACATGTAAATGTATTATGTAATCACCTTTTTTTTCCCCCTCAGCCTCTGAGTTAGGTATCTCCTGTGCTTTCTGAATACATGTTTTTTTTTTTTCTGAAGACACCCAGAAAGTGATTAGAGCTTAAATTTATTCTCCTGAAGCAACCGGTGTCAAGCTCCCTGGATTGCCTACATTCACAAAGACAAGAAGATGAAGACATGACACTCAATTAAAGGGTAAAATGAACAAAGCCCTAAACCAGAAGTTGTTTGAGCTGGGTTTCTCTCTGAAACCGATTACAGTGTTGGTCATTATCACTGAACCTCTCTGTTCTATAGTTTCCTCCTCCGTGAAATGAAAAGAGAAGACAATAAAACCACCAAGATTTTTGCCACCCTCGATATATTATTAATTGTAGTAATCCATTACACTAATTGTAATTATTCTAACAAGAATTTAGACTAAAGACATTAAATAATATCATAAATTGTGATTAATCTTTTAAAAAATAATTTTAAAAGGAAAACCCATGACTCCTAAAAGGAATGAATATCAAAGGTTTTACTTTGCTCCTTAGGAAATGAGGGAACCAGTAAGATGTTACAACTGACTTGAGGACCTCAAAATACCATACAGTTTGAGCAGATAGGGAATGTTGAAGCAGATTGACACATGGACGCAAAATTGGCCAAACCGGTCACTATCCACAGAGTGAGGGTCTGGCAGAAATCTGGAGGTCACACTTGATTCCAGCTTCCTCCTCAACCTCATCGTGTTATCAGTTAATAGTCCTCTTGCCTTTGCCTCCAAAATGTATGTCAAGTCTGTTTTTATCCCTCCATCCTCACTGCCACTGTTCTATTCCAAGTGTCATCAGCTTTTATCAGAACTACTTTCATCTACCATCACCTTTAAAACATGTCGCCGGAAAATATTTTAAGCTATTCATCTACTTCTTAAATTATTGCTGTACTGCTTTTCTCCCTTTACCCCAATTCAAATAGTCAATCCAGTTTTTATTGCCAGCCAGGTAGGGAGGAGGCGGCAAGAAAAGGAGTGTAGTGGAAAAAAATTAGAAGTAGTTTGCTAATCTCCCAGGCCTTTGTTTCCAAAGACAAAATTCCTAAAACTGGGAGAAAATTAAAGAGACTGCAGACAAAGCGTCTAGGCTGGAATCATCAAAGAAAAATGATTTTCCTAAAACAGAAAAGAAATTCCCAGGACTTTAGGGCAGAGGCTGCATAATGAGAACAGAGAGGTCTGAGGGTCTAAATTCAGAGGGAAGGTCCTAGGCAAAGCCACTGGAGGAGTGGGAAGCCCTCAGTAATGAAAAGACTACCCTTTTAAGAGTCTGAACAGCCTTGCAAAAACTCCTACACCCCCACCCTGACAGGGAGCCCCTGGATTTGAACAGCCAAGCTGAAGGGAATGACTGATTCTCAGTACCAAGGTGGATTTCAAAATAAATGACCCAATAACCAAGTGCTGTCATCCCCACTCCAAACATCAGAATTGCATAAGATTCTGGAACAATCCAGAAAGTTGGGAGTAAATCACAATGACGAGGGGTCAAGTTTTCCACCAGTTTAATGGGATGTGAGGCTTATAACAGAAATCGAGTTAGACAAAGTAAAGGGAATTAAAACGAGAAAATGGGAGGAAAAGCTAAGAAAATACAAGAGATGTTCTTATCTAGAAATAGGTAGGTCTAGTTATTCTGAAAAAAACACTTCCTGAGGCAAAAAATGTGTAAGATGCTGTATAGAGTACTGTAAACTTTTCATAAATCTATCACTGGGCTCATAAGAAAGCAAAGGCTCCCCTCCCTGAATTCACTTTGACCGAGTTTGAAATGACTGGAAAATTAGCCTCTATGAATGTTCTGAATAAAACTAAAGTTGAGAATATTTTAGAAGAAGATGAAAAAACCCGAACTCAGTACAACCTGAGGTAGAATCTACTAAGATGTATTACAACTGATGGTGGCAAAAACATATGTAGACCAGAAAAAAAGTTTAGTTGGATAAATTTGCCAATTTAATGAAAATGTAAGGTGTTTACAGCCAAGGCTATTCCTTGTATTTTTCATTACAACTATTTGTGGACATCTTTGGAATTTATCATGTATTATTAAGTCTGCAGAGTCATTGGGGGACCTCATTTGCTTTTATGAACTTCGCCTCTTTCAGTTCCAGAGTATTTTTTCAATAGAAACTGAACATCCTGACTTGCTCCACCATACATTGGTTCAATAAGTTAGCAGGGTGTGGTTTTGCTGTGATTTTATTTTTTAGCTCAGAGCTGAGAATGGAATTTTCTTGAATGAGAAGACTCCTCTCAATCTCTATTACTAAACACTGAATGACTTTGGAAGTTCGCTTTTGCTGCCCTCTGCATGAGCTCATTTCTTTTGGTTTCAGGTGACAGGAACCCAATTCGAACTAGCATGACCCAAAGGGGAAATTGATCGAAATGCTCCTAGAGTGACGAGAAGATGTGGTGGCATCTCAGAGACAAGGGTGGCTAGGGACCGGAAAGCCACCAGACCTCTTCTCTCCCATTTCTCCTTTTCTCTGAGAGTCAAGTTTCTGGATCCTACCTCTGCTGGCTTTTTTTCACACGTTAGAGTGGTCCACCAGAATACCAGAACCCCATCATTTCATCTTCAGAGAGCAACTCTTAGTGGCATTTCCTGGTCCCAAGTTTTAAAATCCTGGGAAGTGCACTCAGTAAAGCAAACAGAGTCTGATCCACGCCATCCCAGTCACTGTGACTAAGGAAGCAGGCTACACAGCAAGATATAGTCATCACTGGAGCCACTTGCTTCCAAAAGGGGAATACGCATCTCCCTTAAAAAAAAAAAAAAAAAAGTCTTCTCTGGACAGGTAAAACAGTTCACGTCCTTAACAAACGTCAAAGATGTCTCCCTACACCAGCAGTTCTCAAAGTGTGGTCCACTAACTCCTCAGGGTCCCAAGATCCTGTCAGGTCTGCAAAATCAAAACTAATCTCATAGTAACACTAAGATGCTATTTACCTTTTTTAAAATTTTATTTATTTTTTTTGTGAATGTTGACTTAAGCATTAGTGATGCAAAAGCAATTGTAGGTAAAACTTTGGTGTCTTGGGACACCTGGTGTCTCAGTCGGTTAAGTGTCTGCCTTTGGCTTAGGTCATGATCCCAGGGTCCTGAGATTGAGCCCCACATCAGGCTCCTTGCTCACCACAAAGCCTGCTTTTCCCTCTGCCTGCCACTCACCCTGCTTGTGCTCTCTCTCTCTCTCTCTCTGACAAATAAATAAATAAAATCTTCAAAAAAAAGGGGCGCCTGGGTAGCGCAGTCGTTAAAGCGTCTGCCTTCGGCTCAGGGCGTGATCCCGGCGTACCGGGATCGAGTCCCACATTGGGCTCCTCTGCTATGAGCCTGCTTCTTCCTCTCCCACTCCCCCTGCTGTGTTCCCTCTCTCGCTGGCTGTCTCTCTGTCACATAAATAAATAAAATCTTTAAAAAAAAAAAAATCTTCAAAAAAAAGAAAAAAAATTTTGGTGTCTTAGCATAACTGAAGGCAATGACACCGCATTATACTGCGAGCCATTATGTTCTTCACCACCACACCTGTTGAGTTTAAACGGGGGAAAAACAAGTTTCATTTAGGAATGTCCTCAAGGAAACAGTAAAAATCATTAATTTGATCAAATTTCCATCTTAAGTACACATCTTTTTCATCTCCTATGTAAATAAATGGATGTATGCATAAAGCATGCTTGCTGCTACCAAAATGAGATGATTGTCGCAAGGAAATGCACTTATGCGATGACTCAAATTGCAAGCTGAACTAACCACTTTTTTTGTGGAACACAAATTTTATTTGAAAAAATGACTAAGACATACTATGGTTATTCAGATTTGGATATTTACATGACATTTTCTCCGTCACTTCAAAGAAAACTGTTGACAGTATTTGGTGCCAATGGTAAGATTCAAGCTAAGTTAAAATTAGAATTTGGGGGCACTTGGGTAGCCCGGTCAGTTCAGTATCTGACTCTTGATTTTGGCTCCGATCATGATCTCAGGGTCATAAGATCAAGCAAGCCTTGGGTGAAGCTCCACACTGGGTGTGGAGCCTGCTGAAGATTCTCTCTCTCTCTCTCCCTCTGCCCCGCCCCTGCTCTCTCTTTCTCTCTGAAAGAAAGAAAGAAAGAAAGAAAGAAAGAAAGAAAGAAAGAAAGAAAGAAAGAAAAAAGAAAATTAGAATTTGGTCTAACTTGTATCCTCCACAATTAATTTAACAGCTTCCTAATATTTAAAGACTTTTCTGATGATATAGGTGGAGATACTAACAAACGTAACTTTTTGATGTTGTATGTAATAGTGTGTTAAAATATGGAAGGTCTTCATAATTCAGTGAACAAATATTTTCTATTATGACCAATGCATGATGTTACAAAATCATATATGGGTAAAAGATACAAAGTGCAAGATAGACCAATGAATTTTAATGTGATAGAATATAAAAATTTCATTGAGACACTTTCAGATTCCACATTGCCGCTAACTTATAAGAAAATATTGCTTGTTGGGTTTTGGTGCAATATAAAAGCAGAAAAGCCATAATTATCTGAAAGGGTTCTTAAAATGGCCCTCCCACATAAACAAATGGTTTTTGGAGTTTTTAATCCATTTTAAGAATGTAAGGGGGTCCTGAGACCAAAATGTTTTGAGAAATACTGCTCTAAACTCTACTTACATACATAGACGCCTAGGGACAAGGAATAGTGTTGATGCCTCTAACTAGTAAGGAACATCCAATACTACAATGCCAATTGGAAAGATTTTACTATTAATAATCATTTTTCATCATCATCATAACCGTTGCTACCAAACATAACAATAACCATTTATTGAGGCTCCGCTCTGTCTAGTGTCTGTTCTAAATGCTTTCCGTGCATTTAATCCTTACAGTCATCCTCTGAAGGAAGATATCATTATTTATCATCATCTCCATTTCATAGAAGGGGAAACTGAGAGTCGAGAGGTTAATGAGGGTCAGAGGCCATGCAATCAGCAAATCCTAGACTTCTAACTACTTCACTGTCAGTTAGGAAAGTCCCACTAGTACTGCTCCGTCCTTTTACAGGATGTATCATGAGACAATGCAAAGACAGGACCAATCAATGTTCTATAGCCACACTGCCCATTATGACAGCTGCTAGCCATGTTAGGTTATCGAGTTTTCAAAATGCACCTAGTCTGAATTGAGATGTTACGTAAGTGTAAAATATACTTGGGTTTCTGAAGACTTAGAACAAGAAATAGAATGTAAAATATCTTGTTAACATGTTTATATTCATTACGCGTGAAATGATAAATATTTTAGAGATATTGGGTTAAATAAAGCATATTATTAAATACACTAATTAATTAATTGATTTCACCTCTTTCTCCTCTTTTAAAATGTGATTTCCAGAAATTTTTAAATTACGTATGTGACTTGTATTTTACTTCTATTGAACAGCACAGGTCTGCAGCATCGACGGAATGACATTTGAGACTTGTTCAAATAAGAGGTTTCATTATGTGCGTCACCTCCAAGAAGTCAGTTTCTTCCTTTCTGAAATACTTGAAGGGCTTCCTCCTTAATTAAAATAAAAATTAGTGACATGTGGTTTTGGGTCCTCGAACAGCCCATGCAGCTTCTAACAATTTTATTTAAATCAGGGAAGTAATCACGTTTCATCATGCCCTTTTAAAATTGCTCTTGTTCAGGCAAATATTCTTTGGCCAAGCGCCAAATTTATGCTTTTACACATATCGCATAACCGCTTTTAATCTTTTTTTTGCCATTAATATTTAAAAAGAGGGAATCGGAGTTAAGAAGAGAAAAGCAGGGGCGCCTGGGTGGCACAGCAGTTAAGCGTCTGCCTTCGGCTCAGGGCGTGATCCCAGCGTTCTGGGATCGAGCCCCACATCAGGCTCCTCTGCTATGAGCCTGCTTCTTCCTCTCCCACTCCCCCTGCTTGTGTTCCCTCTCTCGCTGGCTGTCTCTATCTCTGTCGAATAAATAAATAAAATCTTTAAAAAAAAAAAAAAAGAAGAGAAAAGCAAAGTGATGAGAGGACATGTAGCAGCACCCACGGAGACGTTTTTGCAGTGCAATGTGAGAAAAGAAAGAAAACGAAGACAAAATATATCAGTGTCCTCAGGCTGCTGCGTTCCTGACTTTGGGGAGGAGCGTGAGGTGGGGGAGGAGCTGACAGAGCGGGTTTAGAGCTTTCCCCTGCACCTCAGCTACAGCAGGGGTGGAGTTCCTGAAGGCAGAGCCCAAGTCACATAACTGCCCGTGTGAAGAGACAGCGGGAGCAGGAGGAATGTGTTGCTCTGTACCTCAGATCCAAAGATGTTTTTTTAATGCACCCCCAAAGTTTCCCCTCTAATAACAGATAACATTGATCGGCACCGAGAACACGCCCACCTTTTACATATATAATCCACTTAATCTTCCCAATAATGCCAGGAGGAAAAGGAGACATAGCAGTGCCAAGTAATTAGAGTCACTCGGTGCGTAGAAGATAGAAAGCAGATTCGAATCCAGCCTTCCGGGGCCATGGGCGAGACATCAGAACCCAGCCTCTAACCACTTCACAATCCTGCTTCACCCAGCTCTCTCAACTCAGTTATTCTGTCTCTCCCAGCCTAGGAAGAAGCCAAGAGCCCAAAGCTAACACTACTGTATTCTCTAACATATATTCTTTGACATTATCTGTAAATTATCATAAATTCAGAATGTCGAAAACTAAGTCAACCAAGGGCGATTTTTTATAAGATGTTGAAAGTCTACAACCTTAGAAATTCATTTTAACAGTGACAAAAAAAAGAGTGGAAGTCAGCAAAAGGCAGATTTATCTCAGATTTTATCCCAGTGGAGTATTATAAAGGAACTAAGAGAATTCTATGAAGAAACTGGTTTTTGTTACAAGGCGTGCAAGAGTTGCGTGCAAATTCCATCCCTGGCCCCACTGAGGAGTGCAAGTCCCCCTGGTGCAATATCTCATAGCATCTTCTGGTTTCCTTCATACTTACAGTCTCTTTAAGTATCTCTCAGCCCTTTATTTGTAAAATCAGTATAACCTTATGGGGTATAAAGTTTAAACAGATTACATAAAATGCTTGGAATGATTCCTAATACATAGCAGAAGCTCAAGAAATGTTAGTGAGTATTATTATTTATAGTATTTAATGTAATAACTTATTGCATATATTTTAAAACTCTTTAAAAATTCAGTTTGTTGGAAATGCAAAAACAGTTCACCCATTTCTCCCATCCCTCCATCTTTAACATCATAAATTATTGCATATATTTTTCTGATTGTTCGTTCAATGCTTGACTTTCCACTACTAGAATATAAGCCCCTGATGGCAGAGACAATGAAACACCGTGGCGTACATCACAGCCGCTCCCTGTTCTCTAGCTCTCCTCTCCATCTGGGCAAAGGAGAAGATTGTGCTTCCTTGCTTTCTTGGGAGTTGCACGTGGCCACTGACTCGCTGTAACCAATGAACTAGGAGCAGAAGTGCCACTTCCGAGTAGGAGCCGGTAAAGGCTGCACGGAATTCTCCACTTCTCTTTCCCTGTCTCAGTGAGTGTGGAAGCAGGTATGGTTAGGGAGGTACAACACTGAGGCCCTCGACATAGAGGATAGCTACTGTGGGAAATGACCTGGATCCACAGCAGATGTTGATGAGCAAGGAATAAGTCATTATGATTTATGAGACTTTGGGATGGTTTATGACAGCAGCATAACCTAGCCTACCCTGACTGTTGCAACCTGTGACATCCCCACAGCCTAGCATAAGGTCTGGCATCTAGTAGCAGATCAAATATGTTTTCACTAAATTAATAAATTGAACGTTTTAATCATTAATAAAAATGAATGATTTCAGCTAAAGAACGCAATTGTTTTCAACTCCATTCTGTGTACAGTGGGAAGTTTTGGAAATTTTAACTGATTCGGATGTGGGGATTACCATCCTTTGGGTACCAAACCATCAATTTAGGTATCAAAGTCAGAATCACACATGCTTTGCACTCCAGATGGGTTCCATTAAAGTTTTGCTGAATTTCAATTGAATATTTTTTCTTTGTAGGGGTTTTGAAAAACCTTTATTTCTGCCATAGAGTTACTTACTTCAATGGCTCTTATTTAAAGGCACCATTGCCTTATATAAATTTTATATATAAATATACAAATTTTAGTTTATATATAAAATTCATCAGTGTGTGGCCCTTGCCCCATGACAACCACAACTCAGATACAGAAATTCCTCATAATCATATAGATTACACTAGAAACTGGAAAAACCTCAAGGCCAAAAGCACTCAGAAAACATGTTCAGAAATTAAATTTGCAGTTTCTCTGGCCAGGGAGGAGGAAAGGGGGATAGTCACTTGGTCGTGATATCTTTTTTTTTTAAGATTTTATTTATTTATTCGACAGAGATAGAGACAGCCAGCAAGAGAGGGAACACAAGCAGGGGGAGTGGGAGAGGAAGAAGCAGGCTCCCAGCGGAGGAGCCTGATGTGGGGCTCGACTCCAGAACGCTGGGATCACGCCCTGAGCTGAAGGCAGACGCTTAACCGCTGTACCACCCAGGCGCCCCTGGTCGTGATATCTTTTACTTCTCATTCCAACACTGATCAACAAATGAACCAAAACCGAAAGAAAGAAAGAAAGAAAGAAAGAAAGAAAGAAAGAAAGAAAGAAAGAAAGAAAGAAAGAAAATCACCAAAACCAATAACAAAACAAAACAAACAACAACAACAAAACAAACCATCAAAACTAGAGCCCAGTTTTATCTGGTTGTGGAAGCAAGACACACTGCACAAGTGGTAAGGGTGGGGTCAGGCAGAGGAATGGTGCAGTGATAAGACCCAAACAAGTGACAAAATGAAACCTGAGGTTCTGGTACAGGAGAAAGAAGTCACAGGCAAAGAAAGCTATTCCCCAGGTCTGCGAATGGTCCTGAGTGAATTAATTCCTTAGGAAGGCTCATTAATCCCAGCCACTGTCCAGCTCTAGTGACTAGGGGACCAGCGGGCAGCTGCTAACAGAGATATTGGAGATGATCTGGCATCTGGTCTGATAGAGGTGTGAGAAATAAGCAAGTCTAAGTGCAAGGTCAGCGTTGATCCGTGTGAACATACAGAAACCCTGGGCTTTGGAGAGCCAGTACAGTACAGGGAATGACCGGGGTGCCTGGGCAGGCGTCCCATCCGTGCCATTGGCTCGTTGTGTGACCTTGGACATGTACTTAAACCTCCCTGTGCTTCCATTCCTCCCCTGAAAACGACGATAGAATAGTGCCAACCTCAAAGAATTGCTGTCAGACCCTCACTTAGTTAATATCTGTGCAGCACCGTGGCCCAGCACACAAGGATCACTTAACGAAATGTCAGCCTTTGTTTTTTTATGCCCTGGTGCACAAACTATTCAATTATGAGGTCCAGTCCTTACCAGCCATGTGACCTTGAGTGCATTACTTATCTTCTCTGTGCCTCAGTCTTCTTATCTGTAAAATGGAATAATAATAATTCTTATGTCACAAGATTGTTAGAAGCAGTCATGATACCACACCTAGGAGGCTGCCTGGCTCAGTTATCCCATGATCACTATTACCTGACTTTAGTATTATTTCTTCTGGTAAGAAGCTGAAAATGATAAAGGACAGCCTGGCTTAGGCACCAGGAAGTGCAGTGGCGTTGAATGTGTGGGAAGGTTTAAAGTACACGCAGGAACATCTGAAGAAATGTAGGAAAAGGTTCTCATACTTGTCAAGTAACGTGTATGCTCTTTTGCAATAGTGGGGTCTTGGCTCTTGGAAGTGACGCCTAGCATGGCCTATGCTCACCTGTTGTAAGCTCGCGTAAGAGAAGTTGAGAGTCATTCCTGAGGGCAGAGATGCACTCACACTTCTTTGCGCCCCCTCAGTTCCCAGCCCGGGGCTAGACGCCAGGACCTTCGCCGAACCCCGTCAGAACTCGGGTCTCGCGCCCTGACTGTCCAGCAGAGGCCGCCCTGGGCCGAGGCTCCCGGGACCCGAGCGCCGGGAGAGGGGAGGCCGGGGGTGGCCTTGTCAGCGCCGCGGGGCCCGGGTGGGAGGGGTTTGGCGGGGGCCGGCGCGGCGGCAGAGGCGGCCCGGGCTCGGGCGGCGGGGATGGAGCAGAAGCGCGCCGGGCGCCGGAGGACACGCAGCTGACGGAGCCGCGCCGCGTTTGCCTCGCTTCTCCGCCCGCCGCCGGAGCAGCCCGAGCCGCGCGGGCCGAGCGCGCAGAGCCGCCCTCGCCTCCCGCCTCCCACGGCCGCCTGCCCGGCGGAGCAAGAGCCGTACGCGCTCCCAGCGCTCGGTCAGTCCCGGAGCTCGGCACCGCACACCAGGGTACCATGGTCTGCAAGACTCTATTCGCTCTCTGCATCTTCACGGCAGGTATTTGGGGGCGCCGTCCTCCCGGAGGGGCCGGGCGCCGTACGGGCCCCGGTGGCCAGCGCTGGGGCTGGGGCTGGGGCTGAAGCGGGGACACGGGGAAGTAAGTCACCACGCGCGGGTGGCCGGAGTGGGACGAGCCTCCGGAGTTGCGTGAAGGTATGTGCGCACTTGGATTTGGGGTGGTGTAAGCCTGTCGAGATCCTGAGCCCTACGGGACGGAGGGGATGACAGGGTCCTTCCTGCCGCAGCCCGCGCCCACACAAACTCTGGGCTTTGTGGAACAGGTGGCTGCGCGACGCGTTCGAACCCCGGGTGGGCGACACTGACTGCGTGCGACTCGAGGCTTCTGGCGTCTCCGAGCACACCCTGCCAGAGTCGGGAAGCAGACTTCTTGAGGCGGTTGGGCCCCGGGAGGGACGGGAGAGGCGCGGGGAATCGCATCTGGAAGGCTCTAAGCAGTGGCTGCGCGCGCGGCGGGGACTTGGTCTGGTCTCGGGTCTCCGGCGTCCCTCCGTGGTTGCGCGCTGGGGATGATGCGGCACTCACAGCCCCGCCGGCAGCTGCCTTAACCCGGCTCGAGCTCGCGATCACCACCTGGGTTTGCAGTTCTACCCTGTGGCCCGGAGCCTCCCCCCAAAATGAGTGCAGTGGCAGAAACTGTCTAGTTGGCTTAAAACCACCCGCCGCCCCCGACACCAATTCTGGACCGCTTCGCTCCGCGCGCCTCGCTGGTCTCGGGACCAACCGCTGCGGCCTCTGGCAGGGGCTGCGGAGAGAGGAGCAGGGGGACTGAGCTCGGCTTAGTGGGGGCCGGGAGACGTTCGAACAACGTTTTCAGTCTGGTGTTGGGTACCCAGTTTTTCCAGAAAACGCAGCCCCACAAGGGACAATCGACTATGGATAAGGCACCAATGGAACCAGCGGCCCGAGTGCGCGGACACTTGTTCCAAAGCCACACAGCACAAGCTGATTTGACTCATACTTCTAGTCCGTGGTTTTTATCCTCCTGAATTGCTTGGGTTCCTGTTCTCGTGGACACAGGTTGTTACAATTCCTTGAAAAGAAGCTAGGGGTTTCCTGGCCGCTCGCAAAGGATAATGCAATTTCGAGGAAAAGTTTCCCAACTCAAGATTATAGCGTGTTTTGTTTCGTTTCTGTTTTCTTCCTTTACTTGCTGGAAGCCTGGGGAAAACCCCCTTCTCGTTTTGGTATCCGCACTGTTTGCAGTCGCGTCCGCAGACGTTCCCGAACACTCTGGCGGCTTTGGCTACGCAGCCTCCGCGGGGCTGCGAGCGCCAGGATCCCAGCAGGTGTAACAGCCGCATCCCAAACCACGGGATTGCCATGTGAGGCAGTTCCAGGAACCCTCCACGCAAGAGATGTTTACGAAACGACATGAAAGGTGCCTTTACTTTCCTCCTCACTGGAAATCTTTTCATGAAGCCCAAGGCTCAGAAAAACTTGAGAGAGCCAGTAGAGCCAGTGCGTAGGTTTGTTTGCTAATTTTATCTTGTGGCTTGTCTTTTTAATTTTTATCGACAGCTCTGGCAGCTGGCAATACCCGGACTAACCCTACTGGGCAGTGTATGTAGCATTTTTTTTTCTTAGGAACTCAACATTCTTTTTTTCTTGGTCAATTTTAGAGTGTAGTCCAGCTGTTCTGGGGGTGAGAATATTGCCCTTGTCCATCGCCGGAGTGAGGGGGCTTGGGGGGCCACTGCGCAGCCTCATCCATGTAGGGGGTGGAGGTGTCAGAACCAAGACAATCACACCCTCCCAGTTCTGGGGCTCTTCTGACCCCAGAAGACATAGTTATGTTTCTGTGTACATCTTACAAACAGAGTGATGAAGCTTCAACCTTCCCTCTTTAGGGATCCCTGTGTTGTTAGAGCTACTTGCAATTAGTGGTAAGGAAAATAATATAAAAATTGGCATAAATACCTCATGAGACTCTTTGCATCCCAAAGTAGGTTGTTTTAAGAAACCAAAATATCATTTTTCTAGGAAAAGAAATTGCTGTGTTGGGAAAGGAGGGGGGGTGAGGGTTCCGGAAATGAAAGTGGCGTGGGTGTTTCTGTGGCATCCCCCAGCTCCCTTGTAAAGCTCTGGTCAGTTTCACCCAGCAGTTGCTGCTTTTCTGTTCTTCTCCTCTTCCCCTTCCTCCTCCTCCTCCTCCTCCTCCTCCACCCACCCCTGACTCCTCCTCTTCCACCTTCTCTTCCTTCTTCTTTTTTACCCCTCCAGTAAAACTCTTAAGGTGATACTTTCTTGAGTCAGGAATGGGGTTTGGCAGGGGACTATATTTTAGGTTAATAAATCCACTCAATATATACATAGCATTTTCTCCTGCCTGTATAATGGACTTGCAAATATGTGGGTATTGTCAACAACAATAATCTCAACATTTATTCACTTGTATTTTAAAAAGAAAGAAGAGGGAAAGCTTGGACTGTCTTCAGTTCTTTCAAAGTTGATCGTGGTATAAACTATAGTTGGCTCTTTTACAGACCATTCTCAAATATCTCTATGCTCGAGGTGTATAGGAATACTGCCCCCAAATTAAAATACAAGGCCGCACCCTTGTTTTGGCTTCAGAACTGATGAGGGAAGGAAGCTTCCCTCTTCATCCCTCTCCCTCTTCCCTCCGGATTCTCTTCTTTTTTCCCACCACCATCATTACCCCCCTCCGGTGTTTTGCATTGATTTAAAATCTCCCTCACCGAGACATACTGGAACTTTCAAAAGGCCTTTTCCAACAGTCAAGGAGGACAAAAGGGAAAGAAGCATAGGTAAAAGGAGGCACAAACCCCATGATCCTACTTTCCTGCCTTGGATTCTGCCCTGTCTGTCCCTGCTCTTCCCACAGAGAGACCATCACATCCCACTCCATTACCTAGGCCGATATACTGGCCGTTGGTGACCAAACCCAACAGAGCTAGACTCCAGTCTGCCACCCAGCTAGAGATCCCGTCTGTGTTGTGGGCCTGTCAGATCACTCTTCTCTGGGTGACTAATATCTAGAATGTCCTGATCATTGAAGGGAGACCCCACCCTACACATTTAGAGCTCTGTTGTCACTACGAATCATGATGTAGGCCAACACCTTATCATAAGCCTATTAAAGCCTTTTCATGAATCATATCTTAAACATATTAAAAATAAACCAAAAATGCACACACATTTATGAGAAAAGCAAGGTTGCCTGTGGTTATTGGGGGGGGGGAGGGGTGAAGGGTTACTCCCATTCCTTTAGCCTGGTCACCTCCCATTCTTCTGAAGTCTGTATCACAGTCCAAGAAGTGACACCTCCTTCCCATGAAACCCGACCTGAGAAGGTGGAAGCTCTTCGTTGTTATCTGATACATTTACTGGGGCAGTGTTGCAAAGTGGTAAGCCCGGGGATTCTGCAGCGAGATTGCCTAGGTAGAAAGCTGAGTTTTACTCCTTACTAAGTGTGTAATTTCGGGCAAGTAACTTAACCATTCTCAGTTTTCTCATCCCCAAAATTGGGCAAATAAAACCTCATAAGGTTGTTGAAAGTTTTAAATGACTGAACTTACAGCGCCTGGGACGTAGGAAGCACTCAGTAAGTGCTAGCCCCCGTTGTTTCTATTGATCTTATTGATAACGTTTGCCAGTGTTTGGTACCCATTAGGTCGTCCTCTCAGAAGCAGAGCGTCTACGTTTGCGCTTAGACTACGTAAACCAAAGATCTCAGCTAATAGTCCAGCGTAGAGCCAGCTGTTCTGGCAAACCTTAATGTGCAAATGAAGAAAATATTCAGCTGAGCCTACTAAATGCCTAATTTGAAAAGGTTAATAATGTGCCAGCTCCGATGTAGCACAACCGTCCGAAAGAATGCTCTGTAACGAATAGAAGCAAAGGCTCACATGGACTTTGTTTCTTCCACAAAGTCTTTTGCAACCTGGTGTGTTTCAGAAGCCCAACTCCGCTAAATCTTTTAAGTCAGGTTCCCAGAGCCACAAATTTTAGATGATTCCGATGAAAGAACTTAGGAAAAGGCAGTTCATGGTACCTGAAGGATCCAGAATGGCTCTCTTAAAAACCCAGAAGCGTTAGTAATGACCAGACCTCTAATTTACCTTGAGTGTTTGGGCCAGGTCTAATTGTGTGTGTGTGTTTCTAAAGAAAATATTGGCCAAGTTTTGTATACTGTTTGATCAGACTTTCTTAAGCAATAATTTTCCCTGTGGGAGTAGGGAGGTGGGGAAGTGGCCACAGCATCCACTGGAAACAATGGAGAGGGACATTTTAGAAATGTTTTCAAAAGGGATTGGCTGTCTTCACATCCCAAATGAACGGAATTCTGCCATAGCGTTTATAATGGTTTGCTTCCTTCTGGAAGTATCTGTCACTTAAACTGGGTGTGTTAGTTTGGGAATCAAATATTTGCTTTGCTAATAAGATACTGACTGAAACAGTTGTTTGGAAAAATTAATGTTTCATTTAGAAGACAGCAGCAATTCTAGAAAGAGGTAGGCAAGTAGTAATGTGTGCCTTAGGCAAAGCTGGCTTTTTACTCGGAAATGCAGGGCTAATGGGTGATTGTCCAGTTAAGGTGACTATAAAATAAGACTGATTTGTGTGCGGCATGACTTTACTTTTAGTCACAGCATAAATTATTTAAATGACAGAATTCACATAACAGATTTTCTGATGTGTGGATCTTTAAACGTTCATCATTATCCTTACACCAGCATAGCCCGTTTCTTTTACCTGTTTTATACCTGTTTTAATGTCATTTCTAATCATTGAGACCTTTGCCACTTTTAAATAATAGAAATCATTACAACAAAATAGACAATTACATAATTCTTTTCATCAGTGTTTTCCGTTGGTACAGGGCAGTATGGTGTCAATTGAAAATAATCTGTTTTAATTTTCCTTTGGCTAGTGTTGCCAGATTTAGCAAATAAAAATACAGATTGCCCAGTCCAATTTGAATTTCAAATAAACAGTGAATTCTATGCATGCCCCACACAATAGTTGGGACACACTTAAACTAAGTAATTTTTCGTGATTTCTCTTGAATCCAAATTTAACTGGGCATCCCATATTTTATCTAGAAACCCGACGTTTGGCCTTTCATCTGCAATTCGTCTATACAATGGGTTTGATATAGGACTCACTTTCCCTTGAATCCCCCTCACCTAGCTTTAGTTGCCCTGCTCCATTTCAGTCTGTTCATGGGAAGACAGGGAGATTTCAGGGCAGCTCTCTCTAGGATAATAGCTCCAAGGAATAGGGTTCAGAGGCAACTCTCCAATGAAACATTTTTAATCTGATTGCATTTCCTTTTTTTTTTTTAAGATTTATTTCTTTATTTTAGAGAGCATGCGTGCACGCTGGAGTTGGGGGGAGGGGCAGAGGGAGAGGGAGAGAATCTTGAAGCAGACTCCCTGCTGAGTGTGGAACTGGGACCCTGAGATCATGACCTGACCCCAAATCAAGAGTCAGACACCTACCCAACTGAGCCACCCAGGCGCCCCTCTGATTGCATTTCCATTAACTGTGCACTGTTACGTGTTTCTGAACAGCTGGAATTTCTGTGGCCTTCCTGAAGCTACATTACCTTAGCCTCTTGTGACTTTTCCTTTAAAAAAAAAAAAACAAAAACGGTATCCGTATTTTACTTGGTAGCAATATTCTTGCCTGGGAGCTGGAACTAGAAGCCTTCTAGAATCCAGCTGGCAACTGATTAAAAAAGAAAGTTATAGAATAGCTTTGGATTTCAATGCTCTTTTCTGTGCCAGGATCTTAATACATCTCACAAATATTAATTATATAAGGTTACATAATTCCTGCAGGATAGGACTATTGGTACACTTGAAATCTGTAGGTATAAAGCCTGAAGCAACATATTAGAATTTCAAGGCAAATTGGAAAAAAAAAAAAAAAACCTTAAGCAATTGAACTGTGGTGGAAATTAGCATCTTTTATACCTATGGCAGAATCTGTGAGATCTGTGAACAGGTAACTGTTAAGTGGGGGGAAAAATTGTGTCAGGTTACCAGTGTGGTATTTGGAAAACACGTCTATTCGATACAAAATAAGATGAATGGTAGAATACAACTTTGATGATAGTATCTTCCACTTATAGTCCAAAATCTGACACCTGATTTTGTTTTCTATCACGGGGGAGATAAAGACAGAGGACCTTCGGTGCAGGTGTTGAACACGAAAAGAATTGGAAGAGAGAAAATTTTGTTTGTTTGATTTTTTGTGTTTTTTGGCCGTGATTGAATGGGGTGATGAAAACATGTTAAATGATGGTATTCTTGCCAGTTTTGTGTTACCCAGAAGCGTACTCGTTACTGACCGTTTGTTCACGTACTGTTGTGTCCCGTGATGGATTACTAGTAGTGCTTCTGCTTCTTAGGACCTAGAAAAGCTTCTGTGATCCTACGGACGGACAGCAGACAGATAGCATTATACTGGCGTTGAGTATTTGATTGTTAAGCACTCCATGCCATAGGGTTCTTGCTTTGTGCTGTAATTTGGATTCTTTAGGAAGAACGAGAGCAATTATCGTAAGGCTAAAAGGATGCTCTCTTTCTTCACCCTGCAGAAGCTACAATGCCTTGTCTCTGTGTGTTGAGGGAAATGTTTAAGACGCCACCATTCTATTGAGTTCATGTAGTGTGTCAGATTACGTCAAATTATGGGAGGATTTCAGTACATCGCAGAATTACAATACGGAGGGGTCTTGATGCCCATTTGTTCATGAGAGGGTCCTAAAGAAATCTGGTGGACTGAACACCTCTCTGTTGGCCTGGGAAAAGAGGCAAGTCGTTGGTGGACCGCACGCTCTGCCAGTGGGGAATTCTTGCTCTCGGTGGATTAGCGGCATGAGAAGCAACATCAAGAGGAATATGGCCATCACCCAACCGATGAGGAAGCCTGGGTGTTTTGTCTTAAAAATTACAATTTGATACGGACAACATCCAAGAGGAAGAGCCCTGGAATTCTCCTTTTTGAAGAGCTATTCACACAGGTCTGAGCAAGAGAAAGAATGATCAGTTTTCAAGAATAGAAGATCATTCATCATTTACATTGTAGGAAATGTCAGTGGGGAAGTAAGTGTGATATCAAATTACATGTGGAAACTGGGTAAGAAATGG
This sequence comes from Ursus americanus, assembly GCF_024610735.1. Classification (NCBI taxonomy): domain Eukaryota; kingdom Metazoa; phylum Chordata; class Mammalia; order Carnivora; family Ursidae; genus Ursus; species Ursus americanus. Next base: position 26,077,423 of record NC_142134.1, on the reverse strand, counting down.
ACAGTAGGAAGGAGTCATGGCTGTTCCAGAAATTCTGCCTAGGATACATGGGGGAGAGGCTGGGGGGGGTGGTCTGTTACATGAGACGAAGAGAATATCAGATGGCTGAATGTGGTGGCGGTTGAAGAGTAATGGGGGTAATAATTAAAATTATTGGGGGCTACTCCAGACCAAACCACCCCCTTGCTGCTGCTGGGAATGGGGAATGCATTAAGTTTCATTTTGGGTGGAGAGGGTAGGGGAAAGGGGGTGGAGGATGGGATAAAAGATTCCTCCTCAAATTTGTATGAATATAAACCTACTTTAGTAGCCTCTTTAGGTTTGTGAAAGGTTGCAAATCGAGCCTTTCTGATGCAACAATGTGGTGGCCCTTAATGGCAGGTAAGTAAGGCATCCTCAGCAAAGTAAAAGGGGACAAAGAATGAGAAAATGCTTTGAGATGCCAGAAGGAATGTGCTGCTTAGTTCGAATCCATTAAGGAGGGCTGAGTGGCCTGGGGTGCTCACTTCAAGGCAGCCATCCTAGACGCACCCGCACTTCAAAGAGTCTTACTTTGAGCAGACTCCCCTTTCTAGTCTTATAGAAAGAGGCGCACAGCCCTGATATTTATCAGGTGAGGATGAGATTTTTTTTTAAGATTTTATGTATTTATTTGAGAGAGCGAGTGAGAGGGAGCACGAGAGAGGGGAGGGTCAGAGGGAGAAGCACACTCCCCGCTGAGCAGGGAGCCTGATGCTGGACTCGATCCTGGGACTTCAGGATCATGACCTGAGCCAAAGGCAGTCATTTGACCAACTGAGCCACCCAAGCGTCCCAAGGATGAGATTTGCGAGAAGCAACAAGGTGTGGTGGAACAGGCTTTGGCTAAGTCAGGCTGGCATGGAATGCCAACTCCAAGATCTCAATTTCCTGCCTTTTTGGGTTGTGATGTATACATTGATTACGATGTGAGTAAGCATTCAACAAATAGAAGGTTTAATTTATTTTACTTCATTTGCTCGCCTGCGTCCCACTACTAGATTGTAAGGTGCGGGGAGAGCAGGAATTTTAGCTGCTTTGTCCCCACTGTGTCCCCAGCATGTAGAACAGAGCAAGACACCTAACGAGTGCTTAGCAAATATTTGTTAATTTTTAATTGAGAACCTGCATGTACTAAAACACTGTCCAAGACTCTGGAGAAACAACAATGAACAAAAGACACGAAACTCTACCCTCAGAGAATTTTCTTCTTTGCGGATGATGAATTTTGACTTGGTCAGAAGAAAATCAGTGGTTGACTATCTAATAGGCAGCAGGGAGTCTGCTTCTCCCTCCTCCTCTGCCCCTCTCCAGGCTCCTGCTATTTCTCTTGCTCTCTCTCAAATAAATAAAGTCTTTTAAAAAACACATTTTTGAGGGTTGGCAAAATGAAGACTTAATTCAAATTTTGCCTTAGATCACCCCAAAACGAGACATTGGCAAACTTGCTTACTATCAGGTGCTTACATCTAGTGTTTCCAAATAGCTTTTAAAAAAAATATATGAGTCAGCCTTTAGTTTTCATTGAGGGTTACAAAAGATAAACTTTAAAATCAGCTTTTTTTTTTTGAGCTATGCACATACAAGACGTTTCTTTTAAAAATGTAAGCCTTTCCTCACCCCCATGGATATCACTTTGAAATAGCTGAAATGTAAAAAAGTAAAATACAGTTTAAAAAAAGAAAAAAAAAAAAGAAATAGCTGAAACGTTTTAAGTTCTCTGGCCAATTAAGAAAATGTCACCTTTGAGCTCAGCTAGAAAAGTCCGCCATTTGAACATTTTTGAGAATTTTCGGAATAAGTAAAAATAAGCTGCTGATGAAAAGTGCTTTGAGTCTAAAGGAAGCACGAGTGGCAGTCACCCAGTGATGTTTGAGAAAGTTAACTAAACTCTACCGCTGAGTGTTGAGAGCATAAGTTAGTCGCTAATGAACCGAAGAACAGAATGGGAGTTTTCTTGGCCTTAAAGACTCCGCGTCTGCCTCCACTGGTGACTCTGAATTGTGTTGTGGTCCAAGCGATAGTCTGAAGGGGTCGAGGTCCCGACTGGAATCAGCCGTGCGGTCCCGTGAACGCTTGTTACCAACGCCGCAGGGCGGACCCCCGACGGGACTGGCGTTGCAGTCACCCGGGCTGGCAGAGCCCTCAGCTTCATCGTCCAACAAATACTCATGGTACTTTCTGGCTCAAATAGAAACATTTAAGTATTTAGCAGCTGCCAAGAAGAACACGAGCTTAAGAAATAACAACATACGTGTCTTGAAGCCTCGGGGACAATGGTACAATTGAAGACTGGACTTGAAGAGCAACCTATAAGCAAACCAAGGAACAGCAAAGATGACACTTTATGTTACAAACATCTGCTTTGCTCGTTCAGCGAGGTCCACTTGCCCATTTTTGAGGGGGGCAGACGCTCGGAGAGCTGGAAGGAGAGCGGCATGGGCTGTAGACTGGGCAGTGGCCAACGGGGCAGTAAGGCTGTCCCGGTGCTGGGTGGCGTGAGCGTGACACCGGAGGGCAGGGGACCATTCGCCACCTCTCCTCTGTGGGACGGACCGTGTTCCCGCAGGAACTGGAAAGCAGGGCCTGTGGCAATTCGAGGTTTCATTTTTGAGGAACTGTCAGACGGTTTTCCAAAGTCGCGGCACCATTTTATATTTGTGTATCCTTTCTCAATAAAGTCACTCAAGGACATTTTTTTAAGAAAAGGAAGAAAAAAGACAAGAGAAGCCTCCCCAGATCTCAAAGGCAAGTGCAGCTGCTGAGGAAGGGAAAACGATTACCTCACCGAGAACCGTTTGAGTTAGGTGGGTTATCGGGAAAGAGGGCGACGTGGTTTCTGAGATGAGGAAATTTACAGCCAAATTTTTGTTAAAAAAATTAAATGTCAGTAAGTGACAGTCATGTCTTATTTTGTAACAGTTCTTAAAAGCTGCCCTCAAGCACTGTTTTCTTTTTTTGTTATTATGGAAACTATAAACAGGCACAGAAATTGCCAAGAATGTATCTATCACCCTCCCAGACCTGAGTCAGAGTCTGTTTTGGTTAAGAACTTTTAAAATTTTAATACGTTGGAAATCATATAAATGTCTAACCATAACGTACTGGTCGGATGGATTAGCAAACATTCAGTGTTCATTCAACTGGGCCACACCGAGCAACTGCTAAGAAGGGGGAGGTGCTTGGCTCGTTAATGTACGAACACATTAGGTGGTTACAGTATGTTGAACTAATAAGTGTAACTTTATATTTCACAATTATATCTGAAAAGCAAGCTACAGAATAAATGTACATTGTGATGCAATATTTAAAACATTTTTGTGTGTGTGCCTGTAGAGAAAATCATTTAGAAGAATATGGTGGCTATTTCTGGCAAGTGAGCTTTGGGTTAGTTTCACTTTTTATGCTCTTTTCTTTTGTCTGAAATTGTTAGTTTGTATTGCCTTTGCCATTAAAAAAGTAAAGATATTGTCAAGATTTTAATCCCTCTTTATCAATATTTAATGCAGCTCTTGTAATTGCTGGATAGCTACTTCTGTCCTCAAAATCTTGATTCAGAAATCCTTCTGATGGATCCCTCAAAAAATACGTCTTAGAAAAGCAAATAACCTCAGAAAGGTTTACAGGATATCACTGACGTAATGGGCCGGGACGGTTCTGGGAAGGAATTGACTTAAAGTAATATTATATTTCATAAAACCAGAGTGCTACATAAATCATGGATCAGAACAACCGTCTTGGATAGTATTTTAAGAAACTCTGACTTAACTGATCAGAATTTGAGATACTTTGTTTCTCTACCTTGGTTGTCACTTATGGAGCAATTTTTAAATTAGAACATTATTCTAAGCTTTTCTAAAATGAAATCTGTCATCTTAGATATCAAAGAAGAAAAAATAGCCCTCAGAAGAATATACAATTTGGTTTCCTTTGGAACATTAAATTTGTTATACCATCTTTTCAATAAATTGATCGATAAAATGTGGTTTAGGGAAATGCTGGTTCATCCCTTACTAGCAGTGCATGAGCAGACAGGCCAGCCCCTTCATATTCTAAGTCAAGCTCAACATGCTGGTGTGGGGTGGAGATTGCACATTTGTGATTTTTAGTTGTAGTAGGCATCACACATTATATGATGTTCATTTCATTTGCAACTTCATCTAATCCTCCTAACAACCCCATGAGATAGACCGTACCAATCCCACGGCGCAGTTCAGGTCACCACGTCTCAGAAGTTAAGTAATGAGATGTAGATCACACAGTTGGTAACTGACAGAGCTAGCTTTGAACCCAGGTCTGTCATCTTTTACCCACCTCAGTCTGTACTGTCTTGAATGGCCAAATCAGACTATGTAAATTTAGTCTCTAAAGTTTCTCTAGACCCTGACCCTCTTTCCCATCCCCACACCTACACACTTTTTTTTTTTTTTAAGATTTTACTTATTTATTGGACAGAGAGAAACACGGCGAGAGAGGAAACACAAGCAGGGGTAGTAGGAGAGGGAGAAGCAGTCTCCCCACTAAGCAGGGAGCCGGACAGGGCTTGATCCCAGGACTCTGGGATCATGACCTGAGCCGAAGGCAGACGCTTGACCAACTGAGCCACCCAGGCGCCCCATACACCTACACGCTGTATAGAGAACCTTGTCATCTCTTCCTAGCCTGTCACAGTAACTCCTAAATGGTCCCTGGCCACCCTTTGCCTACTCACAGTCTCTCGCCACTCTTTTGGAAGTCATTCAGGCCAGGCCAGACTGCCTGCTCCCCTCCAAAGGAGCAGAGCAGACCTAAATCTGCCCGAGAGTCTTCCAGGTGCTCAGCTTGTAGCTGTAAATCCCCTTTCCACCAGAAAGAAGGCAGGCTCCTGGGAGAAGTGGGTCATTCCTGGTATGGGTTCGAAAATACATAAGATGAGCCTGGACTATCTTGTCATACCAGATAGCGAGGATGCTGTCAAAGACAGCCATGGCTCCTGTGAAGAGGACTCGGAACCCTTCAGTGAGGCTCCCACTGGCCAAAGGTGAGCATCAGTGAGGATAACTGCAATGGACTGAGTCACACTGTTCAAACTCAGGAGTTAATTACGATACCAAAACCAAAGCAATAATACAAAACTTCATTTGTCTTCATTGCAGGACGCTAACAAACCAACACATTATTTTGAAAAATAATAGATCAATAGGAAGAACTAAAATTCTTGATTGATTGATCTTATTTTGCCTTTATTTTATGAGGTGTATTGCTGGGTGACCAAATATTAGATAGTGGGCTGACTGTCCTTAAACAGGTTTTCAGCTAGTAAATGACGATGGCCCGGTAGAAAGAGAACAGCACCGTACTGCATGGCCGAATGAGCCAGTGGTCTTGGCACTGACCGTCAGCGGCTGCCAGCACCATGAAGTGTAACACAACCAGATACTGTGTCTCCTGACGGGAGCGTACACCATCCCCCGTGAAATAGCCTTGCCACATTGAAAGGAACCCACATCTGATCAAGCCTCCACGTCCAACTATCAAGTCACAGGAAATACAGAGGACCAAAGAAAGTGTTAAATAACACCACAGGAATGAAATCAGCAAAAGCCAGACCACAGAAAGCTCTACCCGACAAACAGACCAGTTACTTCAACAAACAGATTGCAAGGAGAAAAGAGAGATTAAGAGAAAGATGGGAAGGCAGGATTTATTGGTGAAAAAGAAACTTTAAGAGACATAGCAACCAGTCACAATTGTGGACCTTATTTGGATCAAACCAAAACTGTAGAAATAAATTATGACCTTTATGAGACGACTGTGAATTTAATCATTGACTAGACATTTCGTGATATTAATGTATTATCATTTTCAGTACGATAACGACATAGCCTGTATGTTTTCAACGACAGCCCTTGTCTTTTAGAATTATACACCATTATATTTACATAAGAAGTGCCACTGTGCCTGGGATTTGCTTCAAAATAATATGGGAGTGAGATATAGGTGGGGGTATTTGTAGGAAAAAAAAAAGATCTTGAGTTAATAATTCTTGAAACTGAGCAAAGGGTACGTAAGGGTCCATTACACTCTTCTCTCCCATTTGGTAGATGATTAAATTTTTCCATTATTTTAAGTTTTTAAGGAGAATCTTCCAGAAACCCCCATTTCTTACAGAAACAAGTCCAAACTCCTTAGCAAGTGGCTTAAGATCTGAGTTAGAGGCAGAACAAAAGAAAGGTGTTGCAGGTGGTCACAGTGTGAGAGGCTAGAGAAGCAACTAGATCATTCTTGTCTGGGAAGTCTTCCCCAGGACAGAATCATGTGCCATATACCTTCAGGCCTTTGCCCCTGCCAGTTCCTCATTCTAGAATGCCGTACTCCACTGCCTGCCAACCAAAATTCTCTTTGTCCCGCAAGTTCAAATTTTCCCTACACTGGTTTGCCTATGTTACCCCCGTAGACTTCTGGTCTTTGGAGAGCAGGGATCTTGGTCTTAGTTTTGTATCCCTCCTGCCCACGTATGAGTGTGTACACAGTAGGTGCTCAGTACTTACTGAATTGACCCGAGGAAGCTGAAGCTCAAACGTGTAGACCGCAAGGTCTCACAGCTCATTTGTGGCTGAACTTAGATTACAGATCTCACATATAAAGGAGTAGGAGTCCCCTGACTTAAACGACTCCAACGCTCCTTCCACATTGTTTCCCAGCAAGCCAACACTTGAGGGTAAGGCTGGAAGGCTCCCTGATCGCTGAGAGAAGTAACGCATTAACTCAGAGTAGCTGAAAGTGATTTATGGATTGGCAGGTAGAAGGGCGTAGAGCCTCGAGGGGGTGGCCTAGCGAATAAAAACATGCTGCGAGTGCGAAGTGGCCTGGGAGCTGGGACACCACGTGGCTAAGGAGCTGCACGGGGAGAGACTCCGTGGAGGCACTGGACATCAAAGGCCCCGGGGGAAGCACAGAAAGGAGAGGAGACCCGGTTAGCCTGCGTCACACGATCACACAGCAGCTCGAGAAATTTGGAAAGCAATTGTAATGGCTTTCCAAACAAGCCTGCTGTCTTTGGGCAAGCATCCTTAGCTGCACGTATTTGCGGAATAAAATTCCACTCTAGACAAGGAAATCCAGTAAAGATTATGCTTTAAAGGATACATAGGTAGAGGAATTCAAAAGAAAGTGCGCCCTCCTGGGTAGGAGAGGCCACTGGCTCCTGTGTTCTCGGTTACCCAGCAGCAGAGGCCACCAGCCAGTGTCCTCTCCCCAAACACCGGTCCCCCATGCTGCTGCAGGCGCTCGCTCCCTTGGACGATGCCACACTGCCAAGCTTGGGATAAATATAGATTAGCTATTGTCTTAGTTTCCTAGGGCTGTCATAACAAATTACCACAAACTTGGATGGCTTAAAACAACAGAAATTTATTCCCTCACTGTTCTGGAAGCTGGAAGTTTGAAGTCAAGCTTTCAGCAGGGCCATGCTCCGTCCGATGCCTGGAGGGGAGGACCCTTCCTTGCTTCTTCCAGTTCCTGGTAGCCCCAGGCGTTCCTAGGCTTGTGAAAGCATGAAGATCAATCTCTGCCTCCATCTTCATAGGACCTTCTTCCCTTTGAGTCAGTCTGTGTCCAGATCCCCTTCCTACGAGGACACCAGCCATCCAGTCATACTGGATTAGGGCGCTCCCTATTCAGTATGGCCTCATCTTAATTTGATTGTATCTGCCAAGACCAGATTTCCAACGAAGGTCACATTCACGGGTACCTAAGGGTTGGGGCTTCATTCTGTCTTTTTGCGAGGACACAATTCAACCCGGGCCCGCTATATCATTCTCACATCTAAGCCATGTTCATGAAAGACCCACCCCACTCATAAAAGAAGCAGTTAGTAATTTAATCAATTATAAATTACTTTTATTCAAGATAGCAGCTGCAATCACTTCAAGTATTTTTTGTTTTACTTGTTTATTTTTTAATGCATTTATTGCTCTCGATGATAGAAGGCTGGTTGAGACCGTTTAAATCAGGCATTTCTCAACCAGAGTGCTGTGGGCATTTGGAGGGGACATAGCTTGCAGAGACAGCATCTCTAGTCCCTGACCACTAAGTACCCAGACACTGTGACAAGCAACATAGAAGAAAAATGAGGGGGGGGGAGGAGGGAAGGAAATGCCTTCACATATTGCTAAACTTATTAGCCTCATTGAAAACCAATGGTGTAAATTAATGAGATTTTTAATGGCTCTCCTTAGAACAAAGAATGGGTTGCACTAAACAATAGCAGTTCTGCTTATGTAGCCAGAATAACTTCAAGAGTCCTCTGGATGCTTCCAGAACATTCTGATACTGGCATGATTTGTAGCATGTGTGCTTTTGTGAGCCATGGGGTAAATTTGAGGGCATCATTTCACTTCTTCTCTGCTGTGGTTAATACTGTATTGTTTTCAACCTTTTGCCTGAGGTAGGGTCAGGAAGAGAATAGTGAGAGCAAAAAGTTACATGGGATAAAAATAACCTCTCCTCTTTTTTGGTGTAGCTCGATGATTGTAGATATGATGCCTTTCCTTATGTGCAGGGAAAACATGATCTGCTCCCTAAAAAAAGCCTCTTTCCCCCTTTCTCTGTAATGTGTTATTGGATGTAGGACATAGGAGGTCACGGGAATCTTTCATGGGAAACTTTAGAAATTGTGACATTCTTAAACAGTGGATTACTGTCCGCCAGTGTGAAGTGTGTGCGTGTGTGTGTAACGTATGTATATGTATATTTATGGGTAGGATGTGTGTTTCCCTCCTTTCTTTACCTGCGTCCTTCCTTACCAAATGCCAAATTACCAAAGTAATTAGAAGAATATTAAAAGGAGGAGACCAGGTAACAAGAGGAAAAATTTTTTTTCAGGGAAAATTAATGTTCAAGGGATTCATACATTTTCCACAATATCTGAAATTCAACTCTTCCTCCCCATAAATAGCTGGATATTCGATATATTTAATTAGCCATAACCATACTCGTCCACATCTTCTGATTAGTAACTAGGATGTTAATTAGATAGAACATGGACATTTATTTGGTTCTATAGCTACCTAGTCATTTGTTGTGGAATTATAGCTTCCCTTCCAAGTCAGAGTGAAGATCAACATTTGAAATTCTTTTCCCTGGAAAATATACAATTTCTCTTATAGGAGATTTAATTACTCAGATAGTTTTGCTTATATGGGCAAGAGAAATATTCTAAGAGAAGTGAGAGGTGTAGTGTCTAAAGTCGTTATTGATTTGGGTTATTCTCAAAGGAATAAAAAAATTTAAAGCTATGAACAAAGCTCCTTGATGAGAACTGAGTTCATGCCGAGATAAAAAGTTACAGAGCAAGAGAACAGCCTCATTATATTTTTAAAATCCCAGGGAGAGCCATTGTTTTGCCAAAGCAATGTGGTAAAACAGCCTGGGACCCAACATCGGTGCCCAGGAGACTAGGAGTAAAGAGCTTTAGAAGCTTTGAATTTTTTTCTAAAACAATTAAGATGAAACGAGTTAATCAGGAAATCTGAGGTTATGTAAGGGTTGAGCAAGTCAAACAGCTCATATATCTGGTTTGGGGCACATGCTTGGGATGACCACACTTTTCCATGGAAGACTGTTCTTTATGATAATTCTTCCAGAATGAAAGGAGTGACAAGAAACATTAAAGTCTGAAAAACGATCCCCACCACCGACATCTGAGAACATCCTGGCCTCTCCAGAGACATCTGACCGAGGAAAGCAGACGAGCCAGCTGGGGCTCAAACCCCCAAGGGCCTGACAGGAAGAAGAAGGAAAGTGGGTCAGGCCTGGTCAAACAGCATGTCTCCCTTGGCAAGTCAAGCTGGCCACTTTGGAGGCTACCAATTCTATCATGACTGGCCTGGCCACCTCACGACCTCCTCTCCAAACCTGGCGTGGGAGCTGCTTGAGATGACGGCACTCGAGGCAGAAACTCGGAGCAGATCTGGACTAGAACCTCGGAAGCATCAAGCCTCAATCCCCACAACAGATTCTTCTCAGAATTGGTGGGAAGAGATCTTTCACTCTTTTTGCAGGAACTACCCCAGAAAAATTAAAAGCCTTCTGAGATGGTGTGTGAAGAGACAGGAGTTCTAGGGAAAAGACCCAGTTTCTCTTTGACTTCATTGTTGCTGGGTTTCTAGGAAGGCACAGAAAACCTGAACTGGAGACACAGGCTTACTGACATGTGCCAGGTCGGACTTCACCAGGTCTGTGCTGGCCAGAGTGACCTCATTTCTCTCCTCTCCTCAGCTGGGCCGAGTCTGGTCAGAATATCAACAGTGGCAGCTTGGCTTTGGAAGGGCACTTATGTTTTTTGCTTACTGCAAAGGTTTTTTTTGTCCTTCCAATTTTTAAAAATTCCGGTATAGTTAGCATACAGTGTTATATCCGTTTCAGGTGTACAATACAGTGATTCAGCCATTCTGTACAGTACTCCGTGCCCGTCACGATAAATGTACTCTTCATCCCCTTCACCTATTTCACCCATCCCCCCCCCCACCTCCTCTCTGGTGACCATCTGTTCTCTAGTTAAGAGTCTATTTCTTGGTTTGTCTCTTTCTGTTTGTTTTGTTTCTTAAATTGCACATTTGAGTGAAACCATATGGTATTTGTCTTTCTCTGACTGGTTTATTTCACTTAGCATAATACTCTCTAGATCCATCCATGTGGTTGCAAATGTCAGGCTTTCATTCTTTTTATGGCCGAGTAATATTCCTGGGGATATACCCACCACGCCTTCTGTGTCCATTCGTCTGTTGCTGGACGCGCTGGGCTATGGCAAGTCCTGCTGCAATAAACATAGGGTGCACGGGACTGACTTCGTGTTTCCATTTTCTGTGGGCGAGTAACCTACATGGTGTAGTTTGGGTATAACCCACTGGATCCTAGGCTGGTTCTATGTGTAACTTTTTGAAGTTTTTGTAACTTTTTGAAAACAGTGTTTCCCACAGTGGCTGAACGAATTTGCATTCCCATCAGCAGTGCACCAGGGTTCCTTTTCCTCCATGTCCTGTCAACACTTGTTTCTTGTGGTTTTGATTTTAGCCATTCCGACAGGTGTGCTATCTCAGTGTGGTTTTGATTTGCCCCTTCCTGAGGGTGAGTGCTGTTGAGCACGTTTTCATGTGTCTGTTGGCCACCTGTATATCTTCTTGTGAGAAACGTCGTTCATGTCTTCTGCCCATTTTTTATTAAAAACTATTTGGGTTTTTTTTTTTTTTGGTGTTAAGTTGTATATGTTCTTTCTGTATTTTGGATACTAACCCTTTATCAGATATGTCATTTGCAAATACCTTCTCCCATTCAGTAGGTTCTCTTTTACACACTACAAGGTTTTTAACAACCCAAATTGGACCTGTGTTTGACTCATAATGCCTGACCAAAAAAAAAAAAAATGCTATTTTGAAACTACCCAGTGAACAATGTGTAGATCAGACTTTGCTGTAAACTCAGTGTTCTAAACCAGCTCATTTGCTTTTCACGTGAGACACTGATGGTATATTCTAGCATCGTGTTCAAAAAATATGAACCAACCTCACTGCACCACAAGAGAGAAATTTCTATTGGTTGTGATGACAGTGAACAAGTGACAGGCACCAAATGGCCATCTGCAAGGGAAGTATTAGCCCTCATCACCTGGACTCTTTAATGTGCAAATTATATTGTCCACAAATTTTCTTGATTTTATTTTTATAAGAATATGCTTTTTTAGCTTCAAACTTAAGCAACACTTGATTTTTCTTTTTGGTGAGGAATCAGGCAGAACATAGGCAATTAGCTAGATGCTATGTAAATTCAGGAAGCCTGATTAATAGTGAGATCATAATTCATCTAAGAATTTAGGTCTAAGCCATGGTAGATCAAGTATCCTAAAAGCATTAGCAGTTTGGCTTTAAATGGGACATTGGATTAATTCAATTTATCCTTCCTTGTGGCACAGCATCCTTTCAAGGTATAAACTCAATTCATGGTATGGGAAATGAATAAGATATGCATAAGCTTGTGTTGATTTAACAGGGATGACAAATTAAATGGGTAAATAAAATATGCCAAATAACTGAGCTTTCTCTATATAATATAGGTTGTTGGTTTTTAAAAATGGAAGAATAATATTTTTAAAACTATATGTAACATCTGTGGCCAGGTCCCTGATAAGGTCCATGTGTCCATGCATCATCTGTTTAAACAAGTCTTAAATGCGATGACCTTTGGTATCTGCCCTTTATGATCTGCAAAGGACTCTTAACCTGAGGTCCACCAAAGCCTAGATGATCCATAAATGAGCACCAGGAAGTCCATGAAACACCCAAAATTGTACCTAACATTGCATGTATATATTTATGTGTCTTTTTCCCTTGGGAGAAGATCCGTAGTTTGCATCCACTACTTGAACTCTGGCTCCCTAATAAGATTAAGAGTATCTGACGTTCATTCTGTGATTCATTTTACACTTAAATGATTTACCGTTCTTTGAAGATTCTTAGGACTCCTCAGGATGGTCTGGTGCTAGAGCACGTCCTTAGCCTACCAGTAGTGCTGCCTCAAGTTTACAGGACCTACGGCTTCCAACGTCCAGGCTGCTCTCATATGCATCCACATCACGCTCTGGTCACCCACAAAGGCAGGGATTGTCCCTTCTAGTTACAGATAAGGAAATCGTGGTGGGTCGGGGGCAGAATGGTTCGGAGACGTGTCACTGAAGCGGTGGGTCTGAGAGCCCTGGGAGTAAGTCATGGGTATCCGGACTTCCTGGCTTTGTGTTCTTTCCATTGCAGTCTGTTTGGTAGAATGCCATAAAAGCCATACTTCAATGCACAGCTTAGTACTTTGGAAACCACTTATGTTAGCTAAAGTCTTTAAACTCTAAGCTTCCCAGATACCTGGTCTAAAATTAATCAGACTAGTGGCGAGTACAAATTTCAGCTTAAAAATGGAAAATACTACCCTAAGTGTATAGATTTTCAGGCTCTTGCTTCTTAACTTCTGATAAACACATTTGAATAGCCCCTACGGTTTCCACAGAGCTTTCTGGTGCAAAATGACACTCAATCCTCACAAGCTCTCGCCAGTTGGCTCATATCCCCGTTATACAGATGAGAAAAATTGAGACTCAAAGAAGTGAGGCAACGTGTCCAAAGTCCCAGTGAAAGGCACAGAGCCGGAACTCAGTGCCGATCTCACGACTCCAACTTCGCACCTTCTCATTGTATCACAGCGGTCTTTACAGTGCCCTGAGGGCATCCAGCATAGGGCAGGGGTGCACAGGCTGGGAAATACGTTGTCACATGACAATGTATGTGAAAACGTGAGACCACATTTGCAGAGACTCATGCATTGGAGAAGAAGCTGTCTGCAGAAGAAATTCCATGGAGGGGATCAACAGTGCTTCCCTGGAGTCTAGACTTGAAGAATTTTCCTAAAAGTGCAGAATTTTCCACCATACCAAGCAAAGAACAAATACATCTCCAGCCAGCAAGAAAACTACTGACACTGAAACCCTCCCTAGTCCTAAATGCAGCCTACAGCCTTTTACAAAGATTTTTTTTCTTTCCAGAAGAATACATAGCCTACTTCAAAGCAGGGGGACTACAAGAGAGATTTAGGACAAGAAAAGTTATTGTTGCTCCCTGTGTCTTACTGGCTTTTTGCAAACTTCATAGGAACCAAAACCCAATGATTATTCTATTATCTTTTGCCAACATTAAACCTTTTTCCTAAGTAGTTTTATGACAATAAGTAGCTGGCAGAGACATTTTTCTGAGCAGGCTGTGCTGAAGGTACATGAAAATGCACTGGGAGATGCATGACTTATATAGTTTGATTTTGATTTCTAAAAGACTTACAACTTGGCGTAGATATATAAAATAATGGGAAGAGCGTTTGCCAGAACCACTCAAGTTCAGCTAGCCGTAGAGCAGTACCTCAGTCAAGTTCTCGTTCCAGGTCTGCAGAGAACTTGGGGTTTGGAGCCCATGACCCTGCTTTTAGACTCCAGCTCAGCCACGGAGGAGACAAGGGAAGGGGGAACTAACGTTAAGTCTAATAAGGTGGCAGGTACCGTGTTACGCACTTGACAGTTTCTTTTTTTTTTTTTTTTTTAAAGATTTTATTTATTTATTCGACAGAGATAGAGACAGCCAGTGAGAGAGGGAACACAAGCAGGGGGAGTGGGAGAGGAAGAAGCAGGCTCATAGCAGAGGAGCCTGATGTGGGGCTCGATCCCACAACGCCGGGATCACACCCTGAGCCGAAGGCAGACGCTTAACCGCTGTGCCACCCAGGCGCCCCTGCACTTGACAGTTTCTTGCCCGGCTCCACAGCAGCCGTGGAAGGTTGGTACTACTGGTCTCCATTTCCAAATAGGAAAACAGAGACTCAAGGAGATCCAATCATTTGTTCAAAAGCAAGGAGTCAGTGGCACCCCAGTTTGAACCCAGCTCTCTCTGCCAGGAAGCCCTTGCCCTTTCATTCCCCACTTGTATTCTAGGCTTCAGTATCTCCATCTGTAAAATGTGATCATTCGACATACCTCGTGTCATTGTTGGAGTGCAAGAGATTAATTCACCCCAAACACTGCTGCTGCACAGGAAGTCTTCAATAAACAAAATTTCTCTTCCTACGTGTTCTTCTGTCGATAGCCCTGATTTTGTGTTCATTTGTTCCGTTAATCGATTTGGGGTTTTGTTTTGTTTTTGAAGATTTGGACCTAGCTCAGGTCTTTTTAAAATGCAGAAGCAAAAAGGGAACTCTAAATGCAGGTGCCTATGTGACTTTAGAGGCAGGGCGGGCAGGCGGGCAGGAATAACTTTTTGTTCTCCTGCTTTCTGTCGGTGCGAAGAGCCACGGGGCGGGGAGGCCCAGGGCAGGGAGTGGGGTAGTGCTGTTCTGTTCCTGCCGAGACTGTGTGGGGTTACCGGGTATCTTTGTCACTGTGCACCAGGGCCCTTGTGAATACCTTGACCATCCTTCATAAAGCAGCTGCCGTCCTGCCGCTCTGGGGAGCGGTTGAAGCAAGACAGCAGCCAGGCCGCACCCTGCTAGGCCTACAGGCTTTCCGGGCAGCCTGTGTCACTGTAGGCCGCTAGCCCAGAACACTGCCCAGGCCTGGTGCCTGGTGGACAATGTGGATAGAACCTCACCGGCGTTGGTGGGAAGTGGCAACATTTCCTTGTCTATAAATGACAGCCTGCTTGCAGAGAGATTTGTCTCCAAAATAATGATCATTTATGTACGTGTATATGCATTTAACTTAGCTCTCTGCCCGAAAGCCCCAGAACGCTCTGCTTGCGTCTAAATGAATGCATCCAAAATGGAAACGTCTAGATAAGCTGGGGTATTTGGAAAAGGTGGTGACTCTTCATCTTAGAAAGATATTTGATATTTTGTTCAGAAAACATTAACTCAGCACCTTTTTTTGAACTGAGGATGTACAAAATGATTAAGGCACAGACTTAATCTCAAATGCACTGACAGTCTAGCAGGAAAACAGACTTGCAAACAGATGTCCTAACAGAACCTCGGGGGCTCTGTGTTTGAGGCGTGAATGGAGTGTACTGGAAACCCAAAGCAGATAGGGCAACTATTTTGCCTGTTGGACAAGTGATATCTGAGTTGGTTTTTAAAGGATAATAAGAAGTTGCCAAGCAAAGGAGAAAAGGAGAGGAAGGGGGCCCTACACACAGCATGTGCAAAGGCCCAGTGTCCACCAGGGGGGTGAGGGGTCCAAGAGGCTTGGCCAGAAGACAGTGAGACCAGAGAACAAGCTTAGGCCAGGGTGAAAACATCAGGGGCTCTAGATTATGACAGTGGACCCAAGTCCTCCCCCTGCCTCTTCTAGGATGTGGCTCTGCACAGCTGACACAGTCACTCTGAATCTTGTTTTCCTCATTTATAAATGGGAAAAATAACAGTTCCTACCTCTAAGGGGTGTTTTGAGGATCAAATCAAAATAGCCCATAGCACAATTCTAGCAATAGGAGCACTCAATAAATGTCAACTCTTAGCAGTATTTGTGGTAGCAATAGTTAATTTTACAGTAAAATCAATCACTAGGAACATGAATAGTGTTCACATTAGACTCCTCAAGAGTGTCTTTTAAAGAAAAAGGTCTAGAAGAGCGCCAACCGATAAAGCGTTCTGAAGTGACGGCAGTGTTCTCTTTCTGCACTAGCCATCACCTGCATCCGGCTTTTGAACATTTGAAACGTGTCTTCTGCAGCTGAGAAACCAGAATTTTCATTTAATTGCATTTCATTCAAACGGCCACATGTGCCTAGTGGCTAAATATTAGACAGTGGAGGTCTAGCATCATGGAATCAGAGAAGATTCAAATCGTAAGGGATCTTAGAGATTGATATACACATTCTTCAGACTCTGCCCTCCCCACGCCATTATATTAATGTGGAGATGGAGGCTCCGAGAAGGAAATTGACTTGCCCAGGGTCACACAGAGAGTTAATGACAAACTTATACTAGAACCCAGCAGGTCTTCTTGCTCCCTGAGCAAGGCTCTTATTATCCTAAAGTTGGGTTGGATTATCTTTTCCACTCTAGAAAGTTCCTGTTGCATTAGCCTTGTGGGATCTGAGCCTAGGGCCACCTCTCCTCCCCCACCATAAACGTTTCTGCCCCTTTTGTTTCGTACACACATGCTGCACCCAGTAGATCTCCAGTAATCCACAGCTCATTGACAGATATTTTAGTCCCTGGTTTTGACGAATGCTAATGCGGGCATCATGTATCAGCAGCAGCTCATTCGGTACAAAATGCTGAGCACCACTGTCTTCATAACCAGTGCTTTTGTTGTTGTTGTTAATACTATTACTATTTTTTATGGCTTTGCCTGGTTGTTAACCAAATTGTCAACAAAAATATGGACCTTATTATAATACTATTTACAAAACATGAGCCCAGATTATCATCGGAAAACTGAGGCTGTTTTAGCAGAGTCATGGCTTCAGGAGGGGTGATGGGGCGTAGACACAAGTCTTGGCAAGAATCAGTGTCGCTTGTTGTCCTTGAATTCCGAGGAGGTATGCTCAGAGGACTGGTATGGTGCCCAGTCGGCCGAGGTAGTTCTTTCCTTCTGAGAGCGGGACTTCAGCCTTTGTCTGTGTCCCCGATGAGAAGTGGCGCGTGGGGTCAGGGAGCTGACCCTCGGGTTTGCTGTCTTGCTGTCCTTCCTGAGATGTGGGTGTGGGTGGAGAAGGAGCAGGGTGGCTGGGAAGGGAGGTGTGGCCAGGTCGGCTGGCACGTACCCACAGCTCACACGGGGCTCTTAAGAACTGAAGGCATATTTCACTCCTGCCCTCCTGAGCGCTTCCCGTGCACCTATGGGGAGGATGGCGTTCACAACCTTGAACATGGTCTTAACCTGGCCCTGCATGATAGCTGAGGTCATAAGGGTCTCTGTGCTCCAAACATACTGTCCTCTGCAGTTCCTAGAACATTCCTTTCAGCCCGAACTGCACTTCTCATAATCAGCTTAACTAACTTACTCATCCTTCAGGTCCCCTGAAAATGTTACTCCTCTAGAGAGGCATTCCCTGACCTCGGCCGTCAAAAAGTAAATTTGCTGCTCCCCACACCCTGCACATCTCTCTCTCTCTCTCTCTCTCTCATACACAGCAGGTCTCATTGCATCCTTCCTTGATGCTGTCATTATGATTCTTGTCATAGCTTGAAATGAGCTTAGTTTTATGATTATCTGGTATCTCCTTAGACTATAGATTCTGAGAAGGTAGGGATTGTATCTGTTTTATTTACTATCTATTTCTAGGTCCTGGTCCAGTCCCAGACATTTCGTAGGAGCTTAGAAAACATCTGTTGACTTAAAACATAAAGAACTAAAAGCTGCATTAAGGGCGGGGACTACCTGGTTTCCCAGCTAAACACAGGAATGATTTTTGTTGAGTAATGGAACGAATGACTGGATGGCCTGCGCCCCTGATGTCTAGATTCGTTTCCACTTCCCTGGGAATTTAGGGGTAGTCCTGCCTGAAGACTGTCTGGGACATGGAGAGGGGGGTGAGTGGCGAACTACAGCAGAGTAAATGAGTGGATTTGGGATTGCCTTGTGAATGTGACTGTGAAGAAAGGCAATATTGAAACTTTAGGCAGAATAAGTTCCTGCTCCCCCCTCCTGACCCCCAGATACGAAGACCAAGACAATTTGCCTCCACTTACCAGTTCATCTGGCATGGGTGAACTTTTTTTTTTTTTTTTGACATCGTTTTTTGCCTACTAGATGGTGAGTAGAAAAGATTTTCATAGGGGCGCCTGGGTGGCACAGTGGTTAAGCGTCTGCCTTCGGCTCAGGGCGTGATCCCGGCGTTATGGGATCGAGCCCCATGTCAGGCTCCTCTGCTATGAGCCTGCTTCTTCCTCTCCCACTCCCCCTGCTTGTGTTCCCGCTCTTGCTGGCTGTCTCTATCTCTGTCAAATAAATAAATAAAATCTTTAAAAAAAAAGAAAAGAAAAGAAAAGATTTTCATAAACTTTATGTAATAGAAAAAATTGTGATTGGAAAAAATGATTGATTTAGTATCCATAGGTGACTTTTGTGCAAATAAGTCTTCAGAATGGCCTCTGCTGAGCCAGATGATGGGGGTACAGATGCATAAGAAGAGATTTGGGGGGATCTGGGGTGCAGATTGGAGTTGGCAGGCTCCAGAGGCCACCTGGGCACATAGAGGCCTCAGGAGCTGACCTTCCTGCATAAGAGGGAACGCTGATAGCAGTGAGGATTGATTTCTTTTTCTTTCTTTCTTTCTTTCTTTCTTTCTTTCTTTCTTTCTTTCTTTCTTTATTTCTTTCTTTCTAAGATTTTATTTATTTACTTGAAAGAAAGCAAGAGAGAGATCACAGAGGGAGAGGGAGAAGCAGACTCCCCGCAGAGCAGGGAGCCTGATGTGGGGCTCCATCCCAGGACTCTGAGATCATGACCTGAGCCGAAGGCAGATGCTTAACTGACTGAGCCACCCAGGCGCCCCTCGGTGAGGATTTCCATTAACCTGTGCTCTGTCATAGGCCGTGCAACTTTCTTCTCCTTACCCTTCCCCACCTTCCACCAGGAAACCTCTGGTCAAATGTCTCACTAATGCCTTGGGTAGGGGGTTTCCCCTTGGATCGCTTTGAATCGTAAAGAGTCCTGCTCTAAAATTAATGAGCAAAACCTGCCCTATTTGTAATAGAACAATCAAAATAATCACAAAAACATGACCACGTCACGAAAAGGACACTTCACCTCTGCGATATTCTTTCTGAAACCCCATTACCCCCGTCTCATGAGAAAACCATCAGACAGACTCAGATTGGGGGACATTCTACGGGACACCTGACCAGTACTCCTGAAGGCCGTCAAGGTGATGGAAACAAGCAGAGGCCGAGAAGCTGTCACAGACCCCAAGAGGCTAGGAAGACATGAACATCGAATGTGGTGTATACCTGGATGGAATCCTGGAACAGAAAGTGGACATTAATGGAACACCTGATGAAATCTGAATAAAGTCTAATTAATAACAATTGTAATTAAATTTAAAATTGTGATGAATAGTAATGTACCAATGACAATTTCTTAGTTTTGACAAAACTACGATATTAATAATGGGGGAAACTGGGTAGGTATATGGTGGGGTATATGGCGACTCTCGGTACTATTGCTGCAATTTTTCTGTAAATCTAAAATTATTCCAAAATAAGCAGTTTATTTAAAGATAAAGACTCATAACTAAAATAGCCAGTGTTTTCTATAAATCTAAAATTATTCCAAAATAAACCTTTTATTTAAAGAGAAAGCCTCAAAACTAAAATACTCAGTGTTGGTTCTTCATTAAACTAGTAGGGGAAGCAAATAAAATAAAAATTTTTAAAGTTTATTTAAGCTAAATAATTACAAAAAGGAAAGCTTAAGCTCCCTGCTAAGCAGGCAGTGACATTTGTTGTCACCAAAATGCTTGACCTTTGGCTCCTATGGCAGCACAGTCATTACTGTTAATGAAAACGTTATTCCGATATGCGTTCAAATGGTAAGGAAGACTTTATTCAAGACTGTTGCAGGAGGTGCCAAGACTTGTCGAGTTGGGCGAGAGAGAGCAGGCTCAACTCCAAACACAGCAAGGGCAAGTGGGGTTTGACAGCCGAGGGTGAGGGGGCAGGAGGTGGAAAATCACTAAGAGGACACGGCAAGGGTGGGGGATTGTTGCTAACCTGACCTCACCGGAAGCTTGTTGAAGGTAAGCCAAAGACATGAATGAGCACATGTAGAAAACATCGAAAGTGAGGAATGAGGAACTTGGTCAGCTACCAAAGGTGGGAGGGATTCTCACTAAAGTGACTTAGCAGGATTCTCGCTGAGACTGGGCTAGGCAGGCCACAGACAGGATGAGGAGGGGAAGGAAGGACCCCGAGGTCAAGGCCTAGTTGAGAGGAGGACCCAGAGGAGCCTGACGGAAGTTTGGTCAGGGAGGCTTTATCATCCTCAGTCACGCTCATACCATCTGATTCCAATTTGAGTGGCGTCTATGCTGTCAGCATTTGCCCCGCTTGACTCCTATCCGGATGATTTGGTTACATCCGTAATCTTGGCATGTTACAGACTGGGAGCACATTCCACCTGTGACTTCACATCCAGCAGCTGGATCGTGGCCACTGGCATTACTGGGTTGATATTATAGGAACCAATTTCCTCCCAAATTGATTAGCTTTGGGGTCTGGAAACAGCAGGCCTTGAGGATTTGGCATGCAATTTTGCAGATGGTTTGGTACCCAGACTCCACCCGGCGGTCCTTTCCCAGGGCAGAAGTCCTTTTTCCAGGCAAAAATCCTTATGCAGTTGTAAGAACTTTGGATGTAGTGCAAACACAAATTCCGTGAATCTGCCAGGTTAGGTCGAGAAGATGAACTACGGTAGGAGGCTTTCTTTCCCTCTGTGCCAGTTCAGCACGTTCGTTCACATGAACGAATCCAGGTGTGCAAGGCTTCGCAAAAATTGATAAGCTCAGTCTCTAGTTTGCATTGCTCTTGGTGGAGAATGTCATGGTTGTTTGTCATTGCTAAGTCCTAGAGCAGTGTCTCTCCATGTGAAGCCAAGTGATGAAATGAGGACAGCCAGGCAGTTTTGAGCAGAACCAGTTTTTGGTTTTGGCCTGTATTCCGATCTAAAATTATCTTCACAATAGTCCCATTTCTCCAGCTAGCTCTGGCTATGGGCACACCTTAGAGCCCAGCCTGCAGAGAGACAGACTGTGTCATGGGGAGCACAAGGCGGGAGAGCTTGTCGGGGGAGCCAACAGAGGTTGACCTTGGCACATGGGCCAAGCTGGTGAAAACTTAAGTTCAAAGTTGTTTTCTTTTCTTTTCTTTTTTTTTGGCTTCAGTTCAAAAGAAAAAAAAATTTCATAAGCTAACACATTCTGACTCTCCCAACTCCTTAAATAAATTCTGAAAGGACATGAAAGAAGGTCATAAAATCCAACCAAATCCTTGTCTACCTGTAAAGTCCTCCTTTTCTGTTGTTATTTAACTTGTGGTTTTTCCTTGGGGCATATTTTAATATACCAAGAAGGTGAAACAGTGGCTAGAATACTGGGCAAACTGTAGCCATTATTAAGCAACACAGTGACAGATTGTCAGCTAATAACCCCAGCATTTTGTGGGTTATTTAAGTATCCAAACCAGCACAGTGGGTAAAGCAGCAGTCATGCGATTCTGATGTCTTGGAAGAGGCGGAGAGGATATCTAGGTGTTTTATTATTTCTGAAGTCTTCCCAGAATTTTTTCCCGCTTTTTATTCTCCTTCTTGCAGAACTCTTTACTTTTAACGTCATCTCTTCGTCAGCTTTCAGAATAAAACTAATCTATGTCTATGACTTCATTTCTTTTCAGCAGTTTATGATATTTAAAGACAAGCCAACCATAATTTATTTATAGAATGTGATCCCATTTCTGTTTCTCTATTTTGTCTCCTAGAAAGCAGAGGAAAATAGCTCTAAATATATCAGAAAAATTAGACATTGAACTTTCCTTTCCCCCAAATGCTACAAATAAAATTAGAGCATTTGTCTCAAGAAAAATTAAGGAAAAGAACATTGCATCATTTGGAAATCAGATTACTGAAACATCAGGTCTAGATAATTAAGTTTGTACAGGTCAGGAAATAAGAAAGTCGATTTATTCTGGTTTTATGCCTCACCCTTTATGTGGGTATTATATTCTGTAATAAGACTTTTGTGCTTCCTGAATTCTCTACCACCTCAACCTCAAAAGAGATTTGAAATTTGCACATGTCACACTCTGATTATTTGTCAGCGTGCAGAGAAAAGGAGGGGAAAATAATACTGGCACTTAAATGAACTGAGACAGTAATTAATTGTGAAATCAGCCTCCTTCCACCTGACGTGGTCCTGCCGACTGCACAGAGAAAAGGCCGTTCAGGATCAGTTGTCCATTGTGCTTTCTTTGGCCAATTTTGCATCCAGTTTCTTCTTTTTTTTTCCAGAACCAAAAAAAAAAAAAAAGGAACTTTTTCTTTTGATCATTTACTTCTGTCTCCCCATTACTCAAAGGCAGCGAAATATGTGATGTGATTTCAGTAGAGTGGATGTGAAACCAAAGCTGAAGTTTGGGAGGGTGTCAAAATCATATCCTAGAAATACGCACAGATCAGCAGGATTGGGGTTTCCCTTCATTCTGAGAGTAGCAGCGCGGTCCCATATTTAAGCAGTGCTGTGATGAGGTGAGAATGTCTCCAACTACATGATTAATGTCTGGACGTGTGACATTCATGTCGTCCCGCTGTCACTCAAGGCCAGAACACTTACACCTGAAACTCTGGGGACAGAGCTTAGGTATTGGTAATTTTGCAACATCACCACGTGCTTCTAATGTATAACTCAAGTGAAAAACCACAATTGTAAAAATATTTCTTTGCAGAAGAAGAGGAAGGAAATGCTGCGAAAGACGATAGATTATGAACTAGTTTGCCAGAGCTGTTCACGTTCAAAAACAGAAATAACCTTCCAGACAGAGAACCGGACTAGATTGAATTCAGGCCGGAGGTCAACCACGTGTGGCTGCTGGCTCTTGGGGCAGGTGGCTGTGGTCAGGGTGGCCACAGGGGGTGCACAGAGGGCTTGTGCTGGTGACAAGACGAAGGGTAGGGAGGAGTGGCCCATAGCCTCCAGCTGCTTCGGCTCAGGGTCAGGACTACCCAGAAGCCAGCTCACAGACCCCCTGTGTCACGTTGGGGGACCCAGGCCCCTTCTTAGCTTCAAGAGGGTCTGTCGGCGTTAGGAAGGAAAGCACGAACCTAACCTCCTACGGGAACATACGAGAGGGCACTTGAATGCAGAGCCTCCGGAATGTTGTGTCAGCCAAGTCGCTGCCATGCCGACACCAAATCCGAATGCCCTTGCCACCCCACCGTCTCCAGGGCGGCCTGTGGGGCTTGCCTTCCCGAGTCACGCAGCTGTCCTCCAGAGGAAGACGGGGGCAGATGGCCTCACGTTTCATCCCAAGAGCTGGAGGGCCTGTGTTGCTTGTGAAAACAGTGCCTCCAGAGGAACGATACATTTGCCCAAGCAGCGGGACGGAAGGCACGGCTCCGAGAGCGTTTCCTTTCTTCACAAGGCAGGGAGCGCCAAGGAGACAAAGGCCCAAAGCCCTGGTGTTGGCACGATGGGAGTGGCTACCTCGTGGGGAGCCAGTGCCTTTGTCCCTGTCCCAGCACGGGCAGCCTGGCCGCGCCTTCTCTTTTGGGTGCTCTTCGACACCTTGCTATCAGGCTGGGCAACTGGAGAGTGGCCAGGGCCCAGCAGGGTTTGGTTTCCCGCTGCTTTTGAGATCACAGTGCACCGCGCTCACATCTTGAGAAGATCTGTGGGCTGAGCTCCTAACCAGAGAATCTGGGTGCAACCTTTTCTTCTTTCCCGTCTAAGGCATTGGCATACTTAGGAAAGCAAAGCAGTTCACAGCCAGATGACTAGCCCGGGCCCCAAGGGGGAGTCGCGGGAGGGGGGGGCAGGGGAGAGGGGGTGAGAGGGACATTATGCTCAGTCACCTGCAATCCAGGTATTGGAATGCTCTGAGTTAAAGGAAGCTGGTCCCCATGTGAGGAATTAGAGGCCATGCCTCCCTGAGCTAAACTTAGAAGTGACAGTATGTAGACAAGAGGTACACAGTATCTGAGGTTCCTGGGGCACCAGCCAGATGGGACATTCCCAATCATTCTCTTCCAAGCCTAATTTATGCCTTGATGCCAGCCTGCCCAGAGGAGGCACTGAAGAGGGGGCCGTCTTCCTGTGTGGCCCTGGCCCCCTCCTCCAGGCTGCGGGGGGCTCTGGGCCATGTGGGGCTGCCGAGTTCGCATGCCAGCCACCAGAGCATTTAGTGACGAGCAGGGCAAGCTTCCACCATCTACACGGTAGAGGAATCTCGGCCAGCTTGGGGGAGGGAAGGGCTAGGCCTGCAGGAAATCAAGTCCTTCTCAGCCCCTTCCACATTGCAGTGAAGTCCAGATCGAGAGAAACATCTAATCTAACTGCCGTAAGTAGCTTCTCAGCTACCAGGCATGTGGTTATCTTCTGCGGAGACTTCCCCGAGTGCATTTCAAGTCCAGAAGCACTATCTTCCTCATTGGCAAATGTCTGCCCTGACTGCCTCCAGCCCGCTGCACGGGTTCAGGACAGCAGGTGAATTTTGATCTTATCATCAGCAAAGCCTCATCAGGAGACAAATGCAATTCTGTTTTCCAGCGCCAGACATCAATACCTTGAGGCAGAGGCCGCACAGACTTGTGGGGGCCGCCTGTAGGGGTCAGGGCATAACCAGGGCCCCACCTCTGCTCCCCATCAGCTCAGTGACCGAGAGAGTCACCCAGCGACTGGACTCCTGCTTCGTCATCTGCAAAGCAGAAGCGACACCGCGCAGCAGAGGACCGAAAAGACACCCGAGGGCCGAGTAGGGGGCGTTGGGAGGCAAGCTGCCTCACACCTCATCAGCCCTAAGACACTCACTTTTTGTTCTTCACATTTACCACCTCTGGACCTGGATGCATGCCACAGTCAGTGGCCTGTGGTGGTTTGTGAGCAGCACCTTGCCTCTCTCTTGCCGGCACACGAAGTACCGGTGCACTGATAACCACGACTTGTTAGGCTTGCTAAAAACACAGTCGTTTTCGCGGCTGGGGTTGCTTACCTGAAGATGAAGAGGTGGGGGAGGCCAGCTCTGAGGTTCTGAGTGCCGCTTTGCTGAATCGTTCATTCCATCGCTTTCCTCCACTGGTGGGGCGAATGAGGGCCGTCACCTTTTAAAAACCTTACACCTGGGGTGCCTGGGTGGCACAGCGGTTAGGCGTCTGCCTTTGGCTCAGGGCGTGATCCCGGCGTTATGGGATCGAGCCCCCCTTCAGGCTCCTCTGCTGGGAGCCTGCTTCTTCCTCTCCCACTCCTCCTGCTTGTGTTCCCTCTCTCACTGGCTGTCTCTATCTCTGTCGAATAAATAAATAAAAAATCTTTAAAAAAAAAAAAAAAAAACCTTACACCTGATCCTAACTTTCTCCCAGCTGGGGCTGCCCTCTTCTTTCCAGGAGAAAGTCCTCAAGGTTTTCGAGAAGCCTGAGTTATCAGAACACATTCTTCCCACAGCACGGATTAGCTGGGTGGTGCCACTCCCCACCAGGACCAGTGGACGGCCACCAGCATAATGATTTCTTGTCACAGATCCTTCTTTACTCACCTATAGCTCCTTGAGGTCACAGGTGGTAGGGGCTGGGCTGGGGTGTGCAAGGGTGTGCGAGGGTGAGCGGGGGTTTTGACGCCATGCATATCCCTGTCTCTAAGCAGGTCAGGGGATGGAAATGTTGAAATTCCTGAGTCCCGTCTGGCTGCCTGGAAGAGCAAGGCTTGTCTGCACCACCTTCCTGAGGAACCATAGAGCCGAGGAAAGATAAGCTAAGACCGTGCGGCTCGGCTCTGCAATCTCCCGACCATCCACACCTTGGGCCCCTGTGAGGGATCCCTCCCCTTAAACATTAGATTTGTGTGGTTTGCTTTGTTTACAATGTTAACAAAAATGCCTGTGACAATATTTCCTTTTCAACCATATTTGTCCCCTCGGTTTTGAAAGCGCTCCGTTGCCTTCAGAACTCCTCTGTTTATCATTGAGTTGTGTGTTTATATGTCTCATTACAATCAAAAGCACAAATAAGTTAAAACCTTTTTTGAAATCCTTGCCTATTTCACCATCACAGTGGGATCTGAATGTTCTCAGAATCCCGTCTTCGTCGCGCGGAGTAGTGAAGACACTAGCAGTGTTAACTTGAGCTCTGACGTTCCGCCGTAAATAGCTTCTTAGAATCAAGAGTTGTATTCGAGGGACTTATCTTTTACTTTAACACCCTTGTGAAAACTCTTCTGGTAAACACTCAAAGTTCTGCCCCACGATTTCTTATTCTGATCGGCGGAGGCTCTAAGAACGGAACGCACACTCCGTCTGAGCCTAGGAACACAACAGGGCCCTCTGTGTCCTCTGCGTTACTTCACTTTAAACATACAGCCCTTGATGATGTAATGTGGACGACGCGCTGGGTTTGCAGGCAGAGAGATGAAATGAAAGTTTACAGTTTGGGCTTAGGAGAATTGAGGGGCCTCTGGGAGCTGGTCCAGAGAAGGCATGGGCTTTGCTTTCAGGCAGGTGACAGTTGAAAATGTTGGCTCTGCCCCTTATCTGCTAAACGGTCTTTGTTTCTCTGAGCCTCATTTTCCTCATTTGTAAATAATGAGACAATACCTCGGAGCGTTATTTTTTTTTTAAGATTTTATTTATTTATTTGACAGAGAGAGCGCACAAGTGGGGGGCCGTGGCAGGCAGAGGGAGAGGGAGAAGCAGGCTCCCCGCAGAGCAGCCCCCTCCCCCTGCCCCGGGATTATGACCTGAGCCACCCAGGCACCCCCTCAGAGTGTTATTCTTAAGATTAAACAAATAGTATACAAATGTACCTACTATAATCCCGTCATACAGTAGGTATTTACATTTACTCCTTCTTTCCCATTTCCACAGTGCTTTTAGAAGATTTATGCAATATTTTTGTTGGTTTGAATTTTGGTTTTGGTTTTGCTTTTATATTTCAGTCAGCAGAGTATAAATTCTGGATGTTCTCGCAGCGGTACACATGTATGCAACATAAACTTGAAAGAGAATAATTAGCAAAACCTGCGATTTAGGCGATGCTGGAGAATATATGTGGAAGAAAGTAACATATTTTCCAATAAATGTGAACAGACTTTTAAACAGTATAAAAGAGTAAATAATCTCAGCATATAAAATGCTTGCGTTTCCCGCATAAAATTCTCAGCATCTTGAAAGTGGTCAAGGCATTTCCCAGCGTCAAATCACAGTGCAGGGTAGAGCTGGGGACATTGTCTCTTCTGGAGGCCACAGGAGGAGGGTCAGGTCTCCTCATCTGCATCTGAGTCCTGGATGGGAGTACGAGTTGAGGACAAAGTCCTGCTGTGGGGTCTGGATCACCTCAGATCCTCCCCCAGACCCTCTTACGGTGGCATAAGCCTCAAGCTGGACATTGAGTTGAACATACATTTTTCAGGTGTAGGAAACCCATACTGTCCACCTGCTGCGGATTCTGGCTCTCTCCTGTCTCCTGGCACAAGGGAGCCCAGGCCACCTCCCTCAGGTTTCAGGACCCGGGGACCCCCAGCTCACTCCTGACCTAGCAAAGACGTGCTGGCAGAAAGACCACTGGGAAGTGTGGAATAGCAGCCAAGAGCGGATTTGGCCGGCTTTCTAGACCTCCGTATCTATGCCAGTGTGGCTCTGTTCATTCCATTTCAGGAGATATGGAGACCTAGACTTTTATTGGCCGTACCAGCCTGTCAGAAGTTTTTCGCTCCCCGTTTTGGTTTATCAGCAGAGAATGTGGAGGTGGTTGCATCCACAGTAGAGTCTCCCGATTTGGTCACCCGAAGGGGATGCGTTTCAGGGGCAGCGCCGGACACAGCGATGACCCAGCCACCCCACTGCGTGTGTCAGCAAGACTCCGTCCAGCGCTACCCTGAAAGCTGACGCTACCAGCTCATGTTCCTCAGGAAACAATTCGCACATTTTCCCAGCCCCCACCCCCACCTTTGATTGTCAGTACAGCCTCTGAAAAGCTAGGACAGGTGGACCATAGCATCCAGTTTTTGAAAGATTACAGTCTCTATCAGGTGCATTAAATTTGGATGTATCATTTTTCTTAAAAGTATCTTTAGCCTAGCCTTAGAGTTCAGTGAGCTGTAACTAGACATAACCAGACAATGTAGTTAATGAGAGTTTGGCACATCCAAGTGAAGCTAGATTATGATTTTGTTTTTGTTTCTGGAAGGCAAAACAAAATAAAACAAAAATATGGGGTGCAAAGCTCCAAAAGCAGTAGTTCACTGATCTCAATTTCCTTGACCCACTTTGTGAGCTTTGAGGAAGTTCAAAGACATAAGCCTACTGTGAATACAAGGAAGGCATGTCCCTTACTAGGTTTTGACCCTTGCCAGACATTTTACAGGCATCCATGTACCAAAGAAGTTTGGGAAACACTGGTATCAAGTCACCTTTGACTCCATTCATTATATTGATTAGATTTTTTAAAAAGATGTATGGGTATTAAGGAGGGCACGTATTGCGTGGTGCACTGGGTGTTATACGCAAATAATGAATCATGGAATATTACATCAAAAACTAAGGATATACTGTATGGTGACTAACATAACATAATAAAAAATTATTATAAAAAATTTATTTATTTGTCAGAGAGAGAGCACAAGCAGGGGGGCAGCAGGCAGAGGGAGAAGCAGGCTCCCCGCTGAGCAAGGAGCCGATGTGCACTGGATCCCAGGGTCCTGGGATCATGACCTGAGCCGAAGGCAGACGCTTAACCAACTGAGCCACCCAGGCGTCCCTGATTAGATTAATATAGTTAGGAAAGACAAGTGAATTGGTAGTTTACCAACCCCTGTATAATCAACCCTCCCACAGTGGCTTGGGTATACCTTTTTTTTGCTTTTTTTTTTTTTTAAACAAGCTTTGCATTATTACAGTTGCAATATATATGTTTTATAGAAAATTAGAAAATTCAGGGGTTGCTTGCAGGGAGTCCGCTTCTCCCTCTCCCTCTGCCCCTCCCCACAGTTCACGTCCTCTCTCTCTCCCTCAAATAAATAACTAAAGTCTCTTTTAAAAAAAGAGAAATTAGAAAATGCAAACAAGCAAACTTTATTTTTTAGTTTATTTTTAAATTTTTTTATTATGTTATCTTAGTCACCATACAGTACTTCATTAGTTTTTGTTGTAGTACAAACTTGAAAGAAACTAACAACTTCCTCTTCCACCCACCCATAGATCACCCCTGTTCAGTCTTAGTGCATGAGTGTATTTTTCAAATAAAGTCGCTGTGACCTGGGATTAAGGTTTCAAACCTGGCCACCAATGGTGCACGTGAACTTTAGTCCAGAGGCAATGGCCCTCCATTTCCAGGGTGACTTTCAGAAACACTTCCTTCAGGAACATTTTCTGAGAAGTTCAGTCGAGCTTTAAAAGAAAAAAATTCTAAAGCAATTTCCCCAATGATATGCCTGAATTATGTTGCCATTATTCCAAGACATGTAGAGTTTAGTTCTAATTCTTTTTATACAGAAAATCATTATCACCTCTGGAGTCAATCAGCTCCCTATTCAGAGGATTCTGGGTCCTGACCCCATAAAGTATGCTTGCTGGTCTCGTGCAGATTTTCCTGCTCTTCCACTAACACTTTACCAGGAGAAGAAAGTCAGGTCTCCCGTGCCCTACCTCACCCCTAACATCATTTTTAAAAAGTTGTTCCGGGGACCAGATACTGTCATGTTTCTACGACGACAGCTCAGAATCTTATACTCAGCGGGAAGGAAACCAGAGGAGCCAAGGACAGGTGGGAAGCAGGAGAGGTTCATCGAGGGGGACCTGCAGCGCCACGCACGTGCTGGGAGGTTCACGGCAGACTGTGGCTTGCGTGACTGACTGAGGGTGGTCCGGGAAGGAGGTCATTCAGAAAACGAACATCTCTAGCCTTTTATGGAGGGTGTTCTTGAAATCTTAACCTTTAACTCTTTTACGAGGGAAATCCTTCTGAAATGCATGGTTTCCTGACTCAGAAAACAAAGCAGGCTCTGTGTACATCATTCTCGCATCTCGGGTGATACGAGGTCATTGTTCCAGAAGCGTGTGTTGCAGCGATGCCGTGGGACCCCGGTGGCCGTGTGTCCTCCCGTGTGCGGGTAGCCGTGCCGCAGCTGAGGGCCCCTTGTCACGCATCTGCTCCTGCCCCCGTGCGCAGCTTCCGGGGCCCACAACACGTCACCCCCCCTCCTCCCTCTTGCTCCCACTTACTCCTCTCTCCCACGACTTTCCCTCTCTTCTTTATTTATGTTAGGCCCCAGAGAGTTTGCCTTTTGAACTAGAACCAGTGCCTGGGAATTCGTGGGCACTGCATTATTGCTTCCCTCCGGCTTCCCTTTCCCCCCTGACCCTTCACCTTCCAGTCTAGCTGGCTTCCCAGACCTACCTTGTCTCTAGTCTTTGTGTCCCTGATGTCTTCCTGGCTGCTTGAGTTCATCCTTCCCCTCAGAGGCTGTCTGCACCATTAAGAGTTAATCAGCTAGTGAGACTTACCTCATCTCCTGTCCTGTTGTAGAAACCATCCCACAGTCACCTGGGGTCACTAAAGAGACCTGTGAGCCCCTCTGAGTTCCAGACTCCCTGCTCTAGTCGCAAATAGTGATTTGAAAATGTAAAACCCCCGCATAGACCAGAGCTGTTAATCAAACAATAACTTACTGGCTTGAAGCAGAGCTTAACAACCTTTATCATGTTAAAAATGATCATGTTTGCCCAGCGCACAGGGGTAAACAGAGGAGAGGGTCCAAGCCCCGTTGCCCAGCTGCCCTGAAAGCTGAGGGGTTCAATGTCTACACCCACACTTGTAATCTACTCTTTTTTTTTTTTAAACCTGTAATCTATTCCTGGCACCGCATTGGGAAGCCTGATAATAAAGAATTGTCCTGTAACCAAAGAGGCAGAACTCACTTGCAGGAGTGGAAAAAACTAGTCCCTGTGCATCATACGTGCTCCAGAAAGTTCTCCGTTATTTGGAGCACTGACGGGGTTGCCTTAGGTTTAGAGATGCACAGGCTAAAAGCATGAAGTGTAAGGACAGCTAATGCGTTCTGAATTTTCACGAATCTAGTGTGTGTTGTTTTAAGTGCTTTAGGTGGCTATCAGGGAAGAACCCAGCCTCATAAAAGTGGGGGTCATATCCAGCCCTCAGCTTATTTTTTTTCAATGTGTGGATTAAAAATGGTTTTCACATTTTGAAAAGTTGTTAAAGAAGAGAAATTCACAAAGAAGACTATGCAGTGTCAATCATATGTGGCCCCAGAGCTCAAAATATTCAGTGTCTGGCCCCTACCAAAAAAAAGTGTCAACTCCTGCCACAGAGGATGGCCAGGGGTAAGAAGAGCCCCCAGAAAGAGCCAAAGGACACGAGCGAGCAGGAAGCCTGGCTTGCCGAGACTCCATAGTTGTCCAAAGTGGACAATGAGCCTCGGGGGACTCCGGCAAGACAATTCTTCCTCACAGCACAGCGCACGGCAGGGGCGTCCCATGAGGGGGCCCACACGACAGGATGGACCCAGAGGGTGCCCGTGCGGCCAGCTGTGCTCCCCCTGGGGAAGCCGGGGCCAAGGGCTCAGCAGCTCTTAGAGCCAGCAGTGAACACGCCGGGTTCCCCCGGGGGAACACGCCATCAGATGGCCGTCCCTCGGTGCCACCTTGGCTTACTTAACTGGCTGCATGACTGGCTGCAGAAATGGCTCCACGTGGGAGGATGGTTGGGCCTTGCCGTCGGGCACTCTTAGCAAGGAAGTCTACAGACGCTTGGGCCTGGGGCACACCGTCTCTCCCAGTAGCGGATAGTCTGTTTTGTCCTCACCACAATCCTGCAAAGTAAATAAATACTACCGGTCCCCCATTTTACAGATGGAGACACGGAGACTCAGAGGAAGGAGAGCAACAAAGTAACCCGCCCAACGTCAAAAGTCACTTGCCCCAGGTTGCATAGCTCAGAGGCCGGGAGCAGTGAGTTAGCCCTGATCTGTCTGAATGCGGAGCCCTGAATATAGTTGCTTCATTTGATTCAACAGGAAGCCAAGAACCACAAGGGCTCGACGTACATTCTATACCTGATAAAGTAACTCATTGTTTTGCCTTCTTGCTTTCACAACGGTAATGCTGAGAGATGGCACTTTTACAATGCGTAGGGCCTCCTATGCCCAACCCGTTCGAAGATTTACACGTGTTTAGATGCCAGCAAAAGTTTGCCGCAAACTTTCCCGGTAAAAAAAAAAATGGATTTGGCGAGGTTTTACCTTTCTCGGTTGTTTTGAAAGGTTTCCTTTGCAGTATGAAAAGCAAAACACGGATTTAATTACCCTTCTCTAGCTAATGTTGGAACTGCCCAATTACACTAAAAACATTAATTGCAGATATTACGGACAGCAACTCACAATAAAATGTTTTCTCCTAATTTATCCAGGCCCATCAATTAAGCAAAGTCCCAGGCATCTTCTTCCAAAACGCTTTTGCATTATTCTCTCTACATTTCCACAAACAAGTAACCAATTTGTATGTGGAGCGTCAAAGCAGGTGCAAAGCTGTGGTGTGTGCGTGTGGCCTACGTGCAGAAATGAGGCTGCTGGCGATGGGAATGCGAGCACATGCACGTGAACTTCAGTGACAAAGCTAGGTCTGACGTGGGGTGTACATGAGGGGGGCAGGGCTGTTGTATGTGACTTTTGCATTGCAGGTAACAAACCTCTACAATTGTTTAAGCAAAGGGGGGAGAATTTAATAAAAGAAATTGGTCTTGGGTGCCTGGATGGCTCAGTCAGCTAAGGCTTCAGCTCAGGTCATGATCCCAGGATCCTTGGATGAGCCCCACAGTGTGCTCCCCGCTCAGCAGGAACCTTCCTTTCCCTCTCCCTCTGCCCCTCCCCCTCTTGTGCGCTCTCTCTCCCAATAAATAAAATCTTTTTAAAAAAAAAGAAAAAAATGAAATTGGTCTTCCTTATAATATTCAAAGGCAGAAAGTTCAGATGAGTCACAGGCAAGATGAGGAAATCTGATAAAGGAGCCAGCCAGCTCTGCTCCCTGGGGTCTCGGGGCCCTTCACCTAGCTCCGCTGCTCCGGGCAGTCTAAGGTCACGCTAACAAATCTGGTTCTGCAGTTAGACTGCTGGATTCACATCGCAACCCTGCCATTCCCATTAACCTCTCTTTGCCTCAGTTTCCTTGACTGCAAATGCTTGAGTTTAATTGAGTTCCCTGAGAATTAAAGAGATAGTACCTGGACACCTATTAAATGCTACTATCTGTGTTTCTTTTTTATGTTTGCTTCATTCTTTTCCATCTGAAAATCGGTTTCCCCTTCTTTATGCATATGGGATGATGCCATCTCAACATAAACATTAATTCTAACAAACTACCTAATGTCTTAGTCCCAAATACAATTAATTTTCCAGAGGAAAGGGCTTGATAGGTCCAGCATGGATCAAGAGTTTACCCCCGTTCTGGTCAGCTGTGGTTGGAGGACAGGATCAGTGTTTCAGTGCAACCACAGGGGCCCATTCCATTGTTTGTTCTTAGAAGAGAAGACACATAACATTTTCATAACACTTTTGTATTCACTGTAAATATTCACAGTTAAAAGTCAGATGCAGTGAGTATTCTAGTAGCCCTATCTGTAAATAATAATTATAGTAAGGAAAGGTGTGTGTAAAGCAAATCCTATTTTAAATGGTATACAAGAGGACCATGAAGTAAAATTATTTGTATGTAAAGACTCCTTTTAAATTTGAAATAATAGCTTTGCTGAATATCCATTTTGTGTATTAAAAAATAAAATATTTGAAGTGTTATTTAAGCCAGATTTTGTCAAGGTCAGCAGATGAAATTGAAGTTTAAAGTCTGCCACTCAATTAGCTTGATTACCTTTTGAAGAAACTAAACTTGACAGATTTTGTGTTGTTTGTGGTATTCCCTTATGGTTGATCACTAAGGACTGAATCCTTTCTGTTTTGAAAGGGATTAAAGTCAAATAAAAAGAAGTGAGTCAGGGGCTCCTGGGTGGCTCAGTCAGTTGAGCGGCTGATGCTTGGTGTCAGCTCAGGTCATGACCTCAGGGTCCTGGGATCGAGCCCTGTGTCAGGCTCCATGCTCAGCGGGGAGTTTGCTTGAGATTCTCTCTCCCTCTCCCTCTGCCCCTCCTGCCTGTGCTCTCTCTCTCTCTCTGAAATAAACAAATCTTTAAAAAAGAAAGAAGAAGAAGTAAGTCAGCACCTACCTCCTCCAGGGGTATTAAATGACCTTGGCCCTCCTTTCAATTGTTTGAGACATAAACGGATTGTCAGTATCCTCTTAATTGAGCTGCATTTATTTCATTCAGAAGTCATTCAAGTCATTCAAGGCTTTGCACTAGGTTCCATGGAGGAAGCCAGAAGGAATAAGATGCCATCTGTTCCTTTCGGAACCTCGCTGGGGGGAAAAGTGGCCATGTATGGAGTGGACACATTCGCAGTGCCTTTGGAATGAGATGGCCATGTATGCGGCGGACATTTTCACACTGCTATGAGAGAGACAGCCGTATATACTCTGACATTCCATACTGCTGTGGGAAAGAGAGCCGGGTATGCACTGGACACATTCACACTGTTGTGGGAGAGACGGCCATGTATACAGCAGATATATTCACACTGCCGTGGGAGAAATGGATGTGTGTACACTGGACACATTCACACTGCTATGGGAGAGACAGCTGTGTATACAGTGGACACATTCACACTGCTGTGGGAGAGATAGGCATGTATACAGTGGACACATTCACACTGCTGTGGGAGAGGTAGGTGTGTATACAGTGAACACATTCACACTGCTGTGGGAGAGAGAGGTGTGTATGCAGTGGACACATCACACTGCTGTGGGAGAGATGGAGAATTATTTGGCTATCTCTCTAGCATGGAACCTTGCACATCATGGGTGCTCAGTCATTTCTTGTTGAATGAATAGACTAATTGGTGCATCAAGGCAGGATGATAAAAGTGCTGTTAGACAAGTACAAAATGTTATGAAAGCATAGAAGAGAAAGAGTCATTCATTCATCAAATAAATACTTCATTTGTGCCTTCTGTGTGCTAGGCACTGTTCTAAGCATAACCACACGGCTATTACTTCTGGCTAGAACCTTTGAGAAAATGACACGAAGGAGTTGGCATATGTGCTGGACCTTCAAGTTCAGACTCATAGGTTTAAAGAGGGGTTGCTGGGCCTGAGAGAATTCCAAGAGAAGAGACAAGTGCAGTTTGCCTGGAGCTCTGGGGTGAGTCATGACGGCTAAGATTACAATGGTATAAGCCAGAGTGACTGAGGAAAGAGCCTCTGGTGCTGGAAGATTCTTTTGGACTTCATGTCATAGACAGTGGACAGCTGTTGAAACTTTTGAGGAGAGAAGTCATATAAGCAGGCTGTCCTTGTGGGAGATTTACCTGGAAAGACCAATACGAGAAACATTGGAGGGTGAGAACCTGTAACATACAGGAGACACCATAAATGTAAAAAAACTGTTAGAACTGGAAACCAGATCAGGGGAAAATAGTAAGAGACTGAGGTGTCCTAGATGAGTCCTGAGCTTCAAGTGTCCCTAATTAGGAGACTGGAGGCACCATTAATGAAAATGGGCACCACAGGGGGAGGATCAGAAAGGCAAGAGAGATGAGAAGGTGAATTGTGGATAGACTGGGCTTGAGGTGAGAGCAGAGTAGCCACGTGGTTGACAGCGTTTCAAATTCAAGCAAGCAAGGCCTAGGAGCCACTGCAGAAGGTCCTTAAGGGAATGACTTTTGCCTATGAGATAATAATTTAATTGATACCTTCATCAACAAAACCAGTTTTTCCAGCTGGAAGGAAGAAGAATTTTGCAACTGCAGTAGAAATAGGGATTATTGAGCTCCTTCAGATTATTGCTGGCCTCAGCACAACACAGATCTAGCTAGAGATGAAATTTAGAATAGTACCAGAAATAGGAAATGGACCCCAGGCTCTGCCTATGATCCAAGAGACAGGGACTTAGGATCATCCAGGGAAGGTCTTCGAAAGTCACAGGTTGCTACCATCTGAGTTGGGAAGACATTGAAAATCATAGCAGAGAGCTGGAGCTCAGGATCAGAAGGCAGGGAGATGGCCAAAATAATGAGAGTCAACCAAATGTAGTAATTAAGATAATCAGACTAATTTTTCCAAATGGCGGGGGTTTTTTGCCTGTGTTCCTTTTTAAAATATTTGGCATGTAAATTCCAATTTGAGGCCTTTTGGTGTTGTAAAGTTGCCACTTAGGATTTAACAAAGATAACAGCTGAAGCCATCAGATTTGGTGACATTGTGCAGAGGAGCTCCTGTATCTGTGAAGTGGTAAGAAAAACCAAATATGGAGAAAACAGAGATAAGAGAAGGATCGCAAGGATGCACTATTATGGAGCAAACAGGAGATAACTGCACAGCCAGCCCTTCCAAGAAACCATGTAAGAAGAAACATATCTTTCAACATATGTATAGCACTGTGTTAGGTGCAAAAAAAGTCAAATGATACATGTTCTGCCCTCTGGGAGCACTTTTTCATGAGCATACGGGATATATGAAAATTGAGGGGAGGAGGGTAAACTGTGTTATAGATTACTAAAGCATATGGAACAGATTTCCACTTCTGAACATAATGGAGTGACAGAGACCAGATTTAACTTTCTGCCTTAAACAGCTAAAAACCAAAAACATAAAACCAGACAAACTATATGAATTAATGCTTTCCCCATATTGGACAACAGGCAGTAATCTCTTAAGAGAAGGGAAGCAAACAGAATGAGCCCCGCAAGTGCCTCAGTTTGAACCTAGACAGAGTGCCAGGCTGGGGAACAGAGAAAAGGAACTTAGGGAGAGCCAGGCAATCTCCCTGAGTTGAAGAGATAGAATTGAGAATTTTAGAGGAGGACAAAGCAGCTAAAATTCCTAAGCAGTGTACCAGAAATTCACATGGAGGGAGCTCCAGAACCTGAAGAAGGTTTTTTTCCAGTCCTGAGCTGAGTATTAAGTACTGCATGCTTGTGTGGAAAGTGCTTCAAGTTGAGGAAAGAATCACCAGACATGAACATGATTTGACAGAAAATTTCCTGGCATTCATTCAAGACTGGAAATAATTCAAATTCCCAGCAGCCAGAGGAGAGAAACTCCATAATACACGGGCATCAGATTTAGTACTCAAAAGGATATTGCCTAAGTAGAGGGGCCAAATTAACCTTAGCCTAAAGCCAGCTATGGTCCCACCTAACAAAGCTTAAATGTAAGCTGTGAAAAGATCAGAATGATTCCAAATAACCATGTTACAGAACAAAGTTCAAAAACGGTTTAAATACTGCAAAAATAAATAAATAAATAAATACCCAACATAAGACACACTGCCTGTCACCTATTCAAAAATTACCAGGCACATAAAGAGGCAATAAAATACAACTCCTAATGAAGAGAAAATTAATGGATAGCATTTCAAGGAGAGATGTGGAAGATTTTTTAAAGAGACATATCAAACTTACAGAGAAGAAAATTACAATGTTGAAAAACCAAACCAAACCAACAAACAACAACAACAACAAAAAAAAACAAAGTAAAATTGTACTGAATGGGACTAACAGAACCTAGACCTGGCATAAGATAAATTAGTAAATTTAAAGACAGAGTGATAGAAATTTTCCAAAATAAGATAGTGAGAAAAAAAGATTTAAAAAATAATTGAAAAAGGCAGCAGTAAGTGGACGGACCTCACTGTGTGGCCTCCTCTACATGTCCTCAAGGGAAATGGGGAGTTCAGAAAAAATATTTGAGGACCTATGGCTGAAATTTGTCCAAACTTGATGGAAAGAAATCCAAGAAATTCCAACAAACTCCAAGCAAAAGAAACATGAAGAAAACTACATCAGGCCACATCATAATCAAATTGTTTAAAACCAATGAAAAAGAGAAAGCCTTTAAAGCAGCCAGAAAAAAAAAAAATACAATAAAGAACAAAGGTAAAAATCATAGCAGATTCCTCATTGGAAACGCTGCAAGTCAGAAGAAAGTGAAATAACAACAGTAAAGTACTTGAAAAAAAAAATACTGCCAATCTAGAATTCTGTACCCAGCAAACACAAACTAGCTAACTAACTTTAAGAAACAAAGGTGAGGTAAAGATTCCTTCAGACGTATAAAAGCTGAAAGACTGTGTGTGCAGCAGCAGACAAGCAATGTAAGAAATGTTAAAGGAAATCCAGAAGGAACATGATGTCAGGTGGGAATCTGGATCTAAACAAAGGAATGATGAGCCCCAGGAATTGTCTTTCTAAAATAAAAATGATAACAGTGTGTTGTGCACTTTGTAACACAGGTACTGAAAAAAACAAAAAACAACAACAACAAAACCAGTAGTAGTCCAATTCTAAAATGGCTCCCAGCGATCCCCACTTTCTGGTGTAATCCCTTACCCTGGGTGTGTAAGAGTCCTGGAAACTTGCTTCTGGTGAATGGAGTATAGCAAGAGTGCTGGGATCTCACTTCCAAGATTGGGTTATAAAAGACTGTTATTTCCTTCTTGCTCACACTCTCTGAAGCAACCCACCACGTTGTGTGCTGCACTGTAGAGAAACCCATGTGACGGAGAACGGAGGGTGACCTCTCGCCAACGGTCATGACGGAACTGAAGTGTTCAGTCTAAACACTCCTCAGGACCTGAATCCTGCCAAATGAATGAATTTAGAAGCAGCTCCTTCCCAGTTGAATCTGGGGCTGACTGAAGCTCTAGATGCTTTGTTTACAGCTTTGTGAGATACCTGGAGGGGACCCAACCAAGTCCCATACGAATTCCTGACCCACAGAAACTGTAAAACAATACATGATGTTTTAATACTCAGTTTTGGGGTAATTTGTTAGGCGGCAATATATAACTGATACGCCAGGAGAAGGGAAATGGGATATATATGAGGATAAATGTAAAATACTTTTGCCCTATTTTTTACATATCTTTATAAGATAATTGAGTGTTTAAGGCAAAAATAATTTTGTAACAAATGAAGAAATGAAATGCATGGCAATTTTTTTTTAATTTTTGTGACAGAAAACAGATCAGTGGTTGTTTAGAAACAGGGCGAGGTATGAAGAAGGATGGGACTTCAAGGGGGCACAGGGAAACTTGGAGGCGACGGATATGTTCACTCTCTCGACCGTGGTGATGGTTTCATAACAGTACACATATGCTAAATCTCATCAGTGTTGTATACTTCAAGTATGTGCTGTTCATTGTGCATTATTTATATACTCAAAAAAGATACGAGTAAAAGAATAA
The DNA here is from genome assembly GCF_024610735.1 of Ursus americanus. Classification (NCBI taxonomy): domain Eukaryota; kingdom Metazoa; phylum Chordata; class Mammalia; order Carnivora; family Ursidae; genus Ursus; species Ursus americanus. Next base: position 26,037,900 of record NC_142134.1, on the reverse strand, counting down.
AAAATAAATAATAGAAGTTTGGAGAAGGGAAAAGTCCATGTAGGTTGTAATTATTACAAAAAACTTCACAAAGGACAGAAGACCTAGCAACAGGGTCGGGCTTTGGTAAAGAGGTCGAAGGAAGGCAGGGAGGCACTAAGGCAGAGAGTACGGTCCCCAAGACCGAGAAGCAGGAAGTACTATTGGTGTGGGGATGGGGAGAATTAGCCAGAAAACCACCTTCCTCAATCTTCCAAGGGTAATTTCTTCCAGAAAATCTCCATAGGACAAATTCCTATAAGTCTAAGACATAGATACTATTCATTCCAAGAGATGTTGATACTTCCTGAGCCCGGAAATTAAGCTGCTTATACTAAAACAATATCAAATCCCCCTTAAAATGGACACTGTCACTTAAGTAAATGACATTCGTTATCATGGCCTGGCCTTCCAAGGCAATTTCCCCTCGGTAAGGCTATTGCATCCCATACATTTAAACATTTATTATTCTATTTTAGCCAACAAAAGACAAGATAAATCAATAAAAGCAATGTAAATGGTGCATCAGTTTGTCACTACTATAGACTTACAAACCAAAAATACTGGGACTCTTTCACCACTGAGACAATGACCTCATAGGGGCTCGTTTCCTGGCACTCGGCTACTTGGAAGTACACGCCATCCAAAGCAGTTCTCATAAATGTGAATGAAAGCATCATCATAAGCCAAAGCAGATATTGCATGAAACTCCTTGCAAATTTAAATTCTTGTAAGCCAGAAGGGCATACTCCGGCATATAACTATAATGGGAAATAAGCTTAAGGAAGAGCAAATAAGACCAGGTTAAGAAAGGCTTTTATTGTTAGATTAAGGATTTGGGACTTACTTGGGAGGCCTCTGCTGTCTGGAAAAGGGGAACGACATGATGACAGGTGTACTGATGATCACGAAGAAGGCATGAGCAGAGTAGAATCAGGCAAGGAAGGAGCGAGGTGGGAGGGCTGAGATGTCGCCATGGGGTAGATGATGAGCTTGAATAAAGCAGGTGGCAGCGTAATATCAAAGACATGTCATAATAGTAATTAATATTGATTGCTTCTTATGTGCCTGGCACTCTTCTAAGTGCTTATATGTATGGGCTCTGCAATGACTGTGTATTTACTATGGGGTGTATACTGTTACTGTCCCGATTTTACATTTGAGAAAACCAAGGCACCAAGAGATGAAGTAACTCCCCCATGGTCAGAGAGCCACTAAGGAGCAGAGCTGGGGTTTGAAGAAGGTTGTCTGGCCCCGGAGCGCCATGTTGGCTCTGCAGACCCTCAGGTGTTCAGGCTGTATGGGCCCCATGATAGTACAGAGAATGACATGGAAGGAGCCCAGCCCACAAGACCCTGAGTGTACTCACTGCTCTCCATGTCCATGGCCCCCGCCTTTGTCCAGGACAGGGGCTTCTCTTCTCTGAAACAGCCTCCAGCGCCTTCCCCAGCTCCAGACTTGTCAGCCTCCAGTCAGTTCTCTGTTCTCCCCAGATCGATCTTCCAGAAACTAAATGCTGATCACATCACCCCCCCCCCACTCCTCCACCCCCATTCAGAATCACTGGGATGAAGTCCAGAGCTCATCTGTGCGTTCTAAGGCCCTACACAGTCTGGTCCCAGATCCTTTGGCATTCTAGGTTCCAGACATGACATGAGACTTCATGCTCTCTCATTTCTGGGATTTGGTACATGATGCTCTTTCCATTTAAAACGCTGCTCCCCCTCTTCCCACCCCCCACCCCCCGTTCCTCATGGTCTAACTGCTATGCATCCCTCACATCCAATCTGAGAGGTCACTTCCCTCAGAAAGTCTATAGTGACACCCTGAACCGCGTGTGCCTGAGGCCCTCCCTCTGATGTGCGTGCCCGGTGCCCTGTACCGTCACTAATTATACAGCAGTCTAACCACACCCTTCGTAATTGGCTCACTCCCCTGAATATTAAGCTCTGTGAGGACAGTGACCTTGTTTGTTATTGTATCCCGAGCGCTTAGCATGGTACCTAGTACGTAGTGGGCTCTAAATAACTTTTTTAATTGGAGGATAAACAAGGATTGAGTTTGACAGGATATAGAAAACAAAAGTGAGAGAGAAATCAAACTTTCGTCTAGTACACCCAACCTAACTAGTGCCACTGGCAGCAAGAGGGTATTTAGGAAAATCATTTGGGAATTAGGTTAGACTGGGACCTGTTGAATCTCGTGATAAAATGTCATCCGAGAAGAACTGATCTGTGTGCAGCTGGAATGATGGAACCGGGCTCATTTGTGAGGGTGGAGATTCAAACTTGCTAATGTTACCCTCTTAAGATTTCACCGCCTTTTTTAACAAGAGCACCTTGCTTTCCTGTCTTTGCTTGGTAGTGTTTACTTAGACTGATGGTGGCTTTACTACAGTGACACAGAAATCGAGGTTATTGTCAGGCATATTCCTCTCTAGGTTGTGTGTACAACCATACACAGAAGGGAGAATTAATTTTCTCTACACGGTTCAGAAAGTTTGCTTGTATCTTTTTTATTCTGCTGTTCTTTGCTTAGGTCGTAAATGAAAGGACGGATTTTGGAGAGAGAAGCCAAAGCTGAAATGCTCTTGATTCAATTACACAGCAAATAGGAATGCTATTCCTGATCAGGCAAGGAATGATTTGGCTTTTCTATGCAGCAGTATTTGATAAGGACTTAGTAAAAGGTAGATTTTCTGGATGAAGACTTGTGAATGCGATTCCAGCCCCATAGCCATACCAAGCCAAAGTGCTTCTGCTTCCGCCTGCAGAGACCCAGCCAACAGTTGATAAGTGCTTTTAGGGTGCGATGTCAATCTGTCATGCTAAAAGTAGCCTCTGAGCTGGAGAGATGGTGTGTCGAGAGTCTGGCTGGCAGATAACCCCTGCCAAAGGCTTTGTGGGCATCTGTCTTCTAATCTAAGAATGACCCACCCATTTCCTTCTGGTTAAATATATGAGGAATTTGTATGTTTGGCTGGACTCTGTGTGTGTTATGTGCATGCGCACACATGCGTGTGTGTGCGTTCACATGTAGCTTAATATTTCACCATAGTGCAAACAAAATGCCTCCCTTACAGCCTTCACATCTACAGGAGTAAGGTCCTCCTGACAAAAAGAACGGAAGGATTACTCGAGAGAGTTAGAGATATGAGGACTCAAACCCCAGCTTTGCCTCTTGTGGGCTGTGTGACTCTGGATGAATGGATGAAGAAATTATATATTTATATTTATATTTATATTTATAATAATTCAGCCTAAAAAAAAAGAGAGAGAGATCCTGCCATTTGCAACAACATGTATGAACCTGGAGGACATTATGCTAAATCAAACAAGCCAACACAGAAAGAAAAAAAAACAACTTTGTGACCTCACTTATATGTGGAATCTAAAAAGTCAATTACATAGAAGCAGAGAGTACTAGAACCCTGGTTACCAAGGGGCTGGAGGTGGGGAAATGGGGGGAGATGTTGGTCAAATGATACGAAGTTGCAGATACATAAGATGAATAAGTCTGGAGATCTCACGTACCGCACTGTGAGTGTAATTAATAATACTGTACGGAGGGGCGCCTGGGTGGCTCAGTCGGTCAAGTGCCTGCCTTTGGCTCAGGTCAGTATCCCAGGGTCCTGGGATGGAGCCCCACGTCGGGCTCCCTGCTCAGCGAGGAGTCTGCTTTTCCCTCTCCCTCTGCTGCTCCCCCTGCTCGTGCTTGCTCTTTCTCTCTCTTTCTCTGTCAAATAAGTAAATAAAAAGTCTTTAAAAAGAATACTATACTGACTATGGGAAATGTGCTAAGAGAGTAGATTTCAGGTGCTCTCATCCTACACACAAAAAATAGTAACTTACATGGAGACATGATATATAAATCAGCTTGACTGTAATAATCATATCACTTTACATATATATGTATATATGTATATATAAAATCATCATGTTGTACTCCTTAAATATATACCATTTTTATTAAAAATAAAATAAAAGGAATTTGCATAAGGGGAAGGGTGATGACAGGAACAAGGGAAGCCCAGAGGAGCCAGTTTGATGAGGAAAGGTAAACCAGTTGCTGGACTTACTGAATTTGAATGCAAAACCCAAAAGGTATTTAGAGATAGAGCCCTGGAACCCAGGCGAGAATAGTAGGCTGGATCGGTAGACCTGGGAATTGCTTTTAAAATACAGCACGAAGGAGGGCACATATTGCATGGTGCACTGGGTGTTAAACGCAAATAATGAATCATGGAACATTGCATCAAAAACCGGGGATGTACTGTATGGTGACTAATATAACAAAATAAAAATTATAAAAATAAATAAATAAATAAATAAACAAACAAACAAAATACAGCACGAGGTAGAGCTGCCTCCACCTCAGATGAGGCCCATGTGTGTGCAGGGCGTCGCTGGGCCACCCCAACACTGCCAGAGGGGACTTAGGAATCTCTTAAAGAAGTGGTTCAGAAGGTGTCAGGTGGCAGAGTTACTTCTCGAATAAATTTTTTTCTAAGCAGCCACACTTACAAATTTCTTCTAAGTAAGTATACCGAAAGCAAAATGACGCTTTGGGTTGAGCTACCAATTTTTATACATCTTCTGCAGTTCGCCCAAGTTAGCTCACGTTGCCAGCTTCTGTCCTTCCAGATCGATGCGTTTAATAGCGTCTGTCAGCAGTGGCTGCAGAGCAGCATTTTGATGGATCCCAACAATTTTCATCGGAATATGCTGGACGCCACTAAGGGTGCCAGGGGCGCCGGCCCCGGAGGCGTTGCGACCGTCTTCCCAGCAGAGGTGGCCTGGCTGCAGAGAGACTGAGGGGGCAGCAGCTGCCAGTCGGTTAACAGACGAAGCCCTGAAGATGATGGCTGTGTGGCTGTGTGTACCCGACTAGTGATTTCCGGTATTTGAAGCCGAGATGTACGCTCTGTGATGAAGCAGAGTCAGCTGATTCTTTCTGGAGTAATGAATGTGTTCAGGAACAAGAGCCTAAGAGAGTCTGGATTTTTAGGCAAATTAAAAATCAGAAAGCTTTCTTTACACAAGCGACAAATTAGAAGGTAATTAATCACATTAAATGAGGATTCACCGTGGAATTCCTTCAAACAGCCAGTTTCCCTCATCACTTAAAGAATTTGATTAACATTCATTAGCCTCTTCTATCATGCATGGTTCCTCATACTGATTTCAACTGATTTAGTTCATCATAAGGAATATTGCTGCAGAAAAGATTCACTCCTACAAAATAACAGGGTACCCTAATAGCACATAAACGGGAAATAAGATTTGTTCCTATTTAGCTTCCATTCTTCATACCTTCATGTGAGCTATGAGCTTGCACCTGTAACTGCAAGCTCCTCATGACCGAGGCCCCTTCTCTTTCCTCAGGGAAATAATGGCGACTTGGTTCTCTATTCCCCTAGGATAGTATGCCTCTCTTTTTTCCCCTTTGCTCATTTGTTTTGTTTCTTAAATTCCACAGGAGTGAAATCATATGGTATTTGTCTTTCTCTGATTTATTTCGCTTAGCATAATACACTCTGGCTCCATCCATATCATTGCAAATGGCAAGATGTCATTCTCTTCTATGGCTGAGTAATATTCCAGTGTGTGTGTGTGTGTGTGTGTGTGTGTGTGTGTAGCACATCTTCTTTATCCGTTCATCAGTCAGTGGACACTTGGGCTGCTGCCATAGTTTGGCTATTGTAGATAATGCTGCCATAAGCATTGGGGTGCACGTACCCATTTGAATGAGTAGTTTTGCATTCTTTGGGTAAATATCTGGTCGTGCAATTGCTGGATCATAGTGGGATAGTTCTATTTCTAACTCTTTGAGGAACCTCCATACTGTTCTCCAGAGTGGCTGCACCAGTTTGCATTCCCACCAACAGTGCAAGAGGGTTCCCCTTTCTCTGCATCCTCACCAACACCTGTTGTTTCTTGTGTTGTTGATATTAACCATTCTGACAGGTGTGAGGGGATATCTCATTGTGGTTTTGATTTGCATTTCCCTGATGATGAGGGATGTTGAGCATCTTTTCACGCCAACACTGTTAAGTTTTTAAACCTGTTGTTTAGGAGACAGTTTAAAAGGCAGAAAGAGAGCTAAAGCACAGAAATTATAATTAATTAATTTAGTGTGTTATTAGTAGTCTACCAATCCCTTTCACCTCATTGTTTATCTGCTTCTGTCTTAGTCTCTTCAGACTGCTGTAACAAAATTCCACAGACTGGGTAGCTTAGAAACAACAGAAAGTCATTTCTCCCAATTCCTGAGGCTGGGAAGCCCAAGATCGAGGTACCAGCATTGTCGCGTTCTGTTGAAAGCCCTCTTCCTGATTCACAGCTTGTGTCTTCTCTGCATCCTCACAGGGTGGAAGGGACTGGAAGCTCTGTGGAGGTCTCTTTTATAAAAGCACTGATCCATTCATGAGGGCCCACCCTCATGACATAAGCACCTCCCAAAGGCCCCACCTCCTAATGCTGTCCCGTTGGGGGTTAGGACCCCCATGTATGAATTTGGTGGGGACACAGACAGCAGACCATAGCACCAAGCTTTCAGCATACTTGGCAAAACAGATGATCTGTGGGGAGAAAAAGTGGTAGAGGAGGAACCACAACTGAGCTAATATCAGAGGTCTTTATTCAGAAGGCTCAGGTGCAGAAGGCATTAATCATCAACACGCACGAGGGAAAAATGGAGTCCCATTGCAGCGGTCAGTGGAAAGGCTGGATGAAACACAAAACCCATTTCTATCGCTTCCAGTATGCCTTCTTCCAGAGCAGGTACTCCAGAGGGATTTGTTACATTGGACCTAAGCAAACAAAAGTTGAATTGAGTTTTTAAAAAGTAAACTGCTAAGGGAAGCCTAAAATTTAAAAACAATAGGAGGGTGCCGTTCTGGCGAGTGTGTTCTTGCTTCTCCTCCCGGCGCTGATGAGGGCAGGCCAGCTGGTCTCAGAGGAAGGACAGGCGGGTCCCTGGTGCTTACTCGGTGCTACGCTCTCAGCGATCGAAGCAGGTCAGCCTCATTCATGTCATATCAAGATTCATGGTGAAACTGCCCCAGAAGTTTCTGAATGTTTTTTTCAATAAAATGGAAAAATACAAATCACCTTTAGCTGGGTTTTTTGGGTTTTTTTTCTCCCTTTCTGAGGCATTCCGTAGGTGTGGGAGGCAGCTTGGCTTTCACAGGCGTCAGCCTAGTAAATGCCTCCAGGATCTCTGGCAGGTCCTGCTGCCTGTTGCTTTGTTGAAGGATGTGGGGAGCACTCCGTCCCTGAGGCTCACAGCTGATGCCATGAAGAGTGATAGTCTCCCTCTTATTGTGTCCATAAAGTGCCTTTTGCGAATTATTAGCAGATTGAAGGAGGTAAAGGCATTTGGGCCCAGTTTCCAGTTAAACAGAGGTCAGCACAACAGCCTAATATTTATGGAGCCCTTATGCTGTGCAAGGCGTTATGATAGGCCTTTTTACATGGTTTGTCATCTGTATTACAAGTAATGCAAAACCTGACCAATAGTGCCTTAATCCCCAAAGGGATTTATGTTTTATTTAACGGGAAGTTTGGAGATAGGCAGACCAGTCTTGGCTTGGCAAGATCAACAGTATCGTTAAGGAGAAAGGCTCTTCCTTTCACTTTCATCCCTAATGGATTGACTTTCATCCTTAGCTTCACAAGATGGCTGCCCCTATGCCAGACATCACATCTGCATTAAAGTCAGGAAAGAGGGGGAAGGAGTAGGTACCATGGGAATTTCCCTTTCTTATATATTCCTTTTATAAGGAAACAAAATTTTTCCAGAAGTCCCTTAACCTACATCCCAGCAATCCCTCTGTGCAAAACAGGGACTCACAGATACCTCTAGCTCCAAAGGAGGCCAGGAAGGGAGCATTTAACTTTCCTAACTTTCCTAGCCTCTATGGGGAGGCAGGTAAGAGAGGATGGAGAGTGGATCTTAGCCTAGTTAAGCAACAGTGTCTGCCTTATATGGATTATTGATTTCATCCTCACAATAGCTCTATGAATGGAGTACTGTAGTTACCCCCAGTTTGCAGGTGAAAAGACAGAAATTAAGAGACTTGCCCAAGATCAAGCAGCTAATAAATGGTTTGGCTTATAGCTTTCACCATAGCAGGCAGCCATCTAGCAAGATGGTTAAGTAGGCAAGTCACTGAGATAGATTGCCTTCTAGACTCTGAATCCAAGCTCTGCTTCCTTTTAGTTATATGTCTTGAGGGGTTATTTAACCTCTTTTCACCTTGGATTGCTCACTTATAAAATGGGGATAACTTTCCATTTATGGTGAAGATTAAGTGACTTAATACTTGTAAAGTGCCCAGAAAATTTGGCTTGGAATAAGCACTAGCAACCTGTTAACTAAGAAGCTATGAAGACGGCTCATTTCTAATAGCCCTAAACTGGAAAGAACCCAAATGCCTCCCACTGGCAGAAGGGATCAATAAATCGTGGTGTAATCACACAGCTGAATACCATGCAGCAGTGAAAAAGGATAGGTTATTAATACACACGGCAACACAAGATAGTCTCACAGTGGGTGAAAGAACCCAGACATAAAAGAGTATGCACTGTATGTGTCCACGCATGTGAAGTCCAAAAACGGGCAAAGCTAATCTAGGGTGATGAAAGTCAGAATAAGAGTGACTTTTGGAGAGTGACGTCTGCGAGAGGGGATGAGAGAACTTTCTGGGCTGCTGGAGAGGTTCTGTATCTTGATCTGAGTGCTGGTTATGCCGGTATCTACACATGTAAAAATTCATTGATTTGTACACTGAAGATTTGTGCATTATACTGCACGTATGTTATACTTCTATTTTAAGAGTACGTAAACAATTATAAAAAGAGAAAAACAGAAACGATGATGCATACCTGTTTACGCTGACTGGCATTTCTGGAGGACACTCTTAGAAAAAAATGGTGGCAGGAAGAGTCAGGAGGGCTACTGGTCTTCTCTCAGAAAGCCTCTGCTTCCCTCTTTCAGAGGATACTTCCTCTGAGTCATGTGCCCAGTCATGGAGATATGTTTGCCTTGGAGCCGTCCTTGCCCTCTTGCCTGACCGTGGGTGGTCACGGGTGAGCTTTACTGGTGAGGCAAACAGAAACACAACATCTGATGGCATTTCTTGGGCATTATCCTGTAATGAGTCAGATCGCCTACTAACTGACCCATACAAATGCCAGGATGCATCAGTCTGGGGTGCCCCCGGAACTGTCCTTCCGAAGGCAGACTGCCATGGAGCTGACCACCTACAGAGCTCCAGCTCTTCGTGTGGAACAAGGGGTCACGGATGGTACCCTCGCTGACCTGGGGACGATGTGGGGGCGGGGGGGGAAGAGGTGGGCAAGTACATTTAGGCTGAGAAGGCAGTGGTGCCCATGGCCCGGGGCTGCCTCAGCCATCTGGGCGGTTCAAAGCCTGAAAGAAGATCCTCTGAAGACGTTCAGAGTCAGACCGGGATAATATGAGGGGCTTTCTTACATTTTGTAGTTTGCAGGGGCTACAGGGGATGGGAAATAATCTATTTGTGATTTGGGCTTGTCAGGGGTAGGGTGGAAGGAAGGGTATGGCACCCCTCAACCAGGCAAGAGACCACTGCAGTTTATAAACACCCCAAACACAAAGACCTTTTTTCTGTTCAATCCCATGAAGATATATTTTTTTTAAATTTCGGAAATTGATAGAGCAAACAGGAGAGGGACAGGATGCTGAATTGTGCCTCCAGGCCAGAGGTGTGGCCAGCAAGCACTCCCGTGAATGTAGGGAAGAGAGAATCTCAGCCTCAGCCCTGGATAAGGAGAGGAGTGGCTGTCTCTGCTTAAATTTGGTCACTGCAAGTCACCCAAAGTGCCACCTGCACCCCCTCCGTCCCCTGTGCTTGGGAATGCCTGAAAAGCCTGCCCTGAAAGTGAGGCCTGGGGATGGGTAGCCTGCCCACCAACTCTGCCTGGGAAATATATCCGGGGTGGTCTCCATCCTGGGTTTGGGTGGGCCCAGGCCCAGCTTTGGCCTGCACTTCCCCAGGAGATCCCTGGCCCCACGCGTTCCCAGGTCACCAGAGGGATCCTCTGCTGTGGGCTGCAGGGCCCTGGAAGGAATGCAGCCTGGGCCACAGACACGAAATAACGTAGAGCAGTACATATTTAGACAACCTCCGTGTGGACCTTTGTGTGTGCGCTTGTGCTGGACCGCACAAATGTTGGGATGGGACCTATGGAAGGGAAGAACGAGAGAACCTGACGCTTGTTCAGAAATCCCCCCCCCATGGAGGTCTTAGACTGTCTTCTTCTGTCAGCCTACTACACGCACTGTACACGCCCATATTGCCCTCAACCACAAAGCAGCCAACGAGAAGGTTCTCGCCCTCCCTACATTGTCTCTTTCTCTGCACTGCTCCACCCTGAGGATCCCCAATAAGGTACCTTCGGAATTTCGGGTACCTGTTGGCATCCTTGCTCAGCACAGCCGCTTCCTGAGACCAGGCATCACAGTCCCCACGCAACCAAAGATAATGAGTTTTGGGGGGCATCCGACTGACAAAAGACAGTTGTTGCTTCTGGGGGAAAGAAAGAACATGTTATATTTTTTTCTCCAGGAAGCACAACCTTCTTCCCAAATGTTATTCTGTCATTAGCATTCCCAGCACCCACAGGGAGCCTGGTGATATCATTAGTCCTGACTTTATGGAGAGAGAAATGGAGTCATACACCAGGTCTGTAGGTTCTCATTTGGTGGCTCAAAAACAGAAGCGCTTTTCCTCTTTTTGGACTAGGATTGCATCTCCTTTCCATAAACAAAACACTCGGGAGAATATGGCTTTTCTGCTTCAAACAAGTGTCTTCTTAAACACAGTTTGATGGCTGTGGGGCATACACATTCTGTCTAGACATATGATAGCCTTCAAATACCATATGGTTGGACCAGGCTCTGATTAGTGGTGGTTCTGCAGAGGTTAGATGAATCTTCTGGAGTGGTGGGTGCCCTCAGTTGGGAATTTTTGTGAAATTCCCTTACGATGGCTTCACTCAAACTAAAGAACACAAAGACCTAGTATTGATGTTAAAAAATATCTATCATCGTAAGATTATTTTTACTCTTTTTCTGTCTCTTGAACAGAAGGGTAGCTCAGTGAAGAAATGCTAAGGCCAGCCTGGGTTTGGGCCAACTGATCGATGGCCAGTGTCTCCAGGGCTGGTAACTTGGGTCTGTATCATGCCCAGAGAGAGGAAATCCTTGCAGTCTCCAAAGTGGAAACGAGCAAGCAAAAATAGCAAACGTCTGTTTGGAGACCCATCTACAGTTTCATATTAGCTGATGGTTTTTATGGAACTTACAGACGGATCAAAGGGAAGACGCATTTGTGCTATGAGGGCCCAGCCTATAAGCCAGAGAACACTTCCGTTTTTCAAAGGGTAGAGAATCCATGTTTTCACTCTGAATATTTACGGAGTCCCTTATCTGTGCCAGGCACTAAGACACAAAAAATAAGCTGCAGGCCCTACCATTAGGGCTCCCAGACGGATGGGAGACCAGCCTGGAGAGACACCATGGCTCAGTATAATGTGTGCTACAATTAAAATCTGTGTGAAGTGCTGTGGCCCCATCAAGTTGGAGGCACGTTACAGAGGGGGTAAGGCTCTCGAGTTCTCAGAATCGGGATGGGGAGAGGGATTTGGGGTGGGAAAAACAGCACAGGCAAAGGCAGGGAGGCAGACGGTAGGGAATAGTTCAGATTGCCAAAATATGTTTATTTTAGGAATTGTCTGAATTCCTATTAAGAGCCAGGCAAGGAGGATGCTTGGTGAGCAAATCCACTATGGCCCGTGCTCCGTGTGCAATGTGGAGGCTGGAGAGGGAGGCGTACATTAAACAAAGCTACTTGTAAGCAATCACATAGTTAGCACGCCAGTGTCAGAGCTATCCGGTTAAGGTCAGGGGTGCTCTGAGCCCAGGAGGGCTTGGGGGTGGGGGAGGGAGGGATTTAGCAGGAGAATCAGCGAAGGCCCTTCAGCTAACACTGGCATGATGAATAGGAGTAACTGGGGCAGAGAGGAGAGAGAGCGCTGTTTAGGCAGAAGGAAGAGAATTAAAGGAAAAGCCTGGTGTGTTTGAGGGCCTGGTGGGGAGCAAGGCTGGAGGGGCAGACTGGGGCTGGATCATGGAGAGCCTTCCAGGCCTTGCTTATGAGGGAGCAGAAGGCTAGCTGAAGACAAAGCATAAGCTGACACCCTGCAACCTCCCCCCCACCCCACGCCCACTCCTGGGTGGGACAGGCGTGACATTCTTCCAGAAATCTCCCAACTATCTTAATGTTAATACCTTGCTAGAGGGGAAAACAACCTTAACATGACAATGGCAAGGCCTCTGGTATCTTGTAGGGCGCCTGGGTGGCTCAGTTGGTTAAGCATCTGCCTTTGGATCAGGTCATGATCCCAGGGTCCTAGGATTGAGCCCCCCACATCAGGCTCCTTGCTCAGTGGGGATCCTGCTTCTCCCTCTGTCCCCCTCCCGCCCCCCTCCCCCGCTTGTGTTCACAAGTGCTCTTTCTTACTCTCTCGCTCTCTGTGTCAAATAAATAAATAAATAAGATCTTAAAAAAAAAAAAGAAAGAAAGAAAAAGCATATGAAAGTTCTTTTGAAACCTCTCTTTCCCTTATTTCCCCCAACTCCCGAGTATACACTCACCACCCCTCAAGACCCCGGGGCAGCAGCTCTTTCTGCCCACAGGTCCTGTCCCTGTGCTTTCATAAACCACCTTCTGGCACCAAAGACGTCTCAAGAACTCTCTATTGGCCAACGGCTCCGGACTCCACCCCACCGAACCTCACCTATATTACAAAACCACATCATTGCTGGGGACTTGAAGTTTTAGCCTCAGGTCAGGGAGAAACTAGTGCAGGCTGCCCGTCCTCCTCTCAAGCCTCAGAGGGGTGTGCTGTGGCCCCCTTGGCCTCTCAGGAAGCTCATGGTGGTGGCCGTCTGGCTAACCTTAGCAATCATTTAGCGTGCAGCCCTCAGCAGCCATGGGGCCTCTGCCAGGCAGGCCTGGCATGATCCGCGAGACCACAGGCAAAGGCAACACACAGCCTGACTTGGCAGCAACGGAAAGGGCCTGGCTGCGTTTTGATCGAGTTTCATTGAATTTGCCAAAGCTTTGTCACATGTTTCCTCAGGTACTTGACAAGCCAAGGGCAGGAAAGGACAGGTTGGGGGTGGTGGGTGGATGATGGGTAAGCAGCACCGGCAATCAGGCTACCCGGGACTCTGGCACTGGCCCATGTTGCTGCTCATGAAACCCAGGAAAAGGTGACAGTTGGGGGCGTTCATTGTCCACTGGCTGCCAACGCGGCCGAATGGCGCTGACACCCGGGCTGGCCAGGAGGCGGGAGCACGTGTGCAGAATGCAGCCTCTCTACCCTGGAATATCTCAGTACAGGGAGAACTCACCTACCCAAACCTGGAGGCCCCCTGATCCCTTCTCCTAGCAAAGCAAGAAACTGGGGATCGAACCAGACACCTTTCTTTCATACATCAGAGAGACAGCAACTCTGGTATTCGTCACTCCCATAAAGGACAATGTACAGGGAAATGAATAATTTCCTTTCCAACTAAGAATCTGCTTTTCTTCTGAGCAACAATCTGCCAGCTCTTCTTGCAACATAAAAGCTTCAACCTGACCAAACTTCAGGAGAGGCTGCCATTTGTAAGCTTCCAAGGAGGAATCTCAGATTAGCTGCAGTTGGCCCTCATTCCCTAGAGCCCTCATCTGGGCCAAGTCTAAGAGATTTCCTTCCTTGAGTCAGCCCATTTCAGGCACGTAGGCCTGTCACTCCCCAGGCGGGGCACCACATCTGGCAATGTCACTGTTTTGGAACAATGCACATTGACCTCTAATTTATAGAGAGTAATGTGTTCAATTTCTTCATTCTGATTTTTCTGCCATTTTCTCAAGGAAATATTAGAACTAATTCTTTTCTTTAGGGGAAAGTGGCTCTATTTGGAATGGGAAGGTGTATGGGGCATTATTTCAGCTGCCCAGCCTCCCATGGGCTCCCCCTTGCTTACCCTGTAATGGCGGTTGCTGCAGTACATTCTACCACTCTTTTCGAGTCAAGGACACAGTGTGGGGGGAGGGGAGGTTCAGTGTCAGAGGTGGACGCTCTAGTTCTGAATCTCTCCCTACAGGTTTCTTTCTGGGCCACACAGCCCCAGCTCCCACTCTTAGAAGTATGAGTTCCCTTACACCACGTTCTGCGTCCTTCCTCCATGTATCCTATGAGGAGCTGTACTCACTTACCTCATAGCCCCTTTCTAGCTCTAAAAAAAAATTTTAATCCTGAGAAAGTGTACATCCTTATGTGTTTGACTTACTCAGTTTGATATTCCTTTGGAAACACAAATCCATCATGTGAGAAAGCAGAATGATACTTCCTCAGACTATCTCCATGATTCTGAACGTTGAAGTCCTAACCCCCAAAGTGATGGCATTTGGACTTGGGGCTTTGGAGAAGTGATTAGGATTAGAAGAGATCGTGAGGGTGGGGCCCTCCGGATGGGATTAGTACCTTCAGGAGAAGAGACAGCAGAGAGCTTGCTGTCTCTCTCTCTCTCTCTCTCTCTCTCTCTCCCCATGAGCGCACGTGAGGAAAGATCATGTGAGGACACAGAGAAAAGGTGGCCACCTGTAAGCCTTGAATAGAGCTCTCATCAGAAAACACCAGAAACTGAATGGGCCCACACCTTGCTTGGACTTCCCAGCCTCCAAACTGTGAGAAGCAGACTTCTGTTGTTACAGCCGCCCAGTCTACGTGGGATTTTATTCTGGCAGCCTGAGCAGAGGAAGGCAGCAGGCGTTCCCTGGGATAGTCCTAGCAGGCCTTGGATGTCTTCATGCTGAAGGAAGACCGCCCGTCACGCGATCAGAGTGCATGGAATATGCACCATCACATAAGACGCTTCTGATGCCTTGTTCGAGTGAAGATGCCCAGCTCTGTCACAGTCTCCTGTACTGTTGTTTTGTTAGGATTAGGAATTGCTTGAACTGGACTGTAAAGTATTTTAAATAAGTACTCAGAAGGTAGCCATGGGAGATGAATGACCACCTCCAGTTCTCTTTGGAAGCAGAAAGGGTAGGAGTTATAAAAGTGTATTCGTCAGAGTTAAACAAGGAAAGAGATATTTCTAGCAAGAAAACCAATTACTGGAGCATGTTCTTTCCAGCACTATAATGATGTTCATGGGCCAGCTTTTCAGCTCCCCTGGAAATGACAATGCCAGTGTCACCCTGAACGTATACACTTTAAGTGGCATCTTGTGTGTTCTCATCCTTTCAAAACCAACTCAAATGTCCTCTCTTCTGTGACTTGTCTAAATGTCATTTGAAAATGACATTTGTATACTTCTGCATGCCACGGTCCCTACACAGGATGTACCCATCTTACTTCAGGGCTCCCACTGTAACCTGCTTTTACTTCAGTGAGGCACTTACCACATCATATTACAGGAAGCTGGGTGTCCTTTCTGTCCCGCTGGATACTGAACTCTCAGAGGGCAAAGCCACAGGCATAGGAACTACTCAGTAAAAGAATGAATGAATGAATGAATGAATGAGTGCTCCTTTGTGTATGACTCATTCCTCATGTATCCCAGCTTCCAAAGGCTCTGAATCGGCTACCAGACTGAGACCGTCTCTGCCTCCTTCTGCCCGTCTATTTTATGATACTATCAACAGGAGTTAAACATAGTCATTTTGGGGTTTTCACCACAGAATAATGAGCCATGGGAGCTACCAGGATGCAGAGCCAGTCAGCTCCAAAGGTCACATATGAAGATCCAGCATTTTAATAGTATTTCCCCCAACTGTTGTTTTTATCCATATTTTAAAGATCTCTTGCTCTGTATTCGTTCTGAAATCGTTGACACTTCAGAGCTGCCAAAAGTCCACTATGGCACCATGGACTATCATGTGGCCTAATTTAGGTCTGCCCTCCTATTTACTAGGAGAGAAACTGTCTTATAGTTTATGGTCCTGACCAACTCCTTTTCAAGAAGATAAAACCAAGTACTTTGATAACAATTCAAACGTTAAATTCAGTTAAATATGAGAAAACTGTTTTCAGGATAGATTCTGTAGCACAACTTTTCATCAGCTGCGGAGTCTACCGTGCCCCAGAATGAAGAAGTAAGCAGTTCTCCCCCAAGTGTCTGAATGCATCCACGTACATCTTCCCCTTCCTCTGTGCTGGAATCTAGCCCATGTTTTATTCCTTATGAAGTTTGATCATGGATGGCCATTACCCGTATGCTACCTCCAAGGAAATCTCCTCAGAGTATGGAGGGTTAAAGAGTTGAAGACCTAACATGACATCAGGCATGGGTATGTGTCATGGTAGAATGACAGAGCATGAGGCTGACTTTGCAAGCAAGGTTCCTGTGCTCACATAACACCATGTAGGCAGCCATTCCTGAGGTAGTTCTGATGGATGTGGCCACACTAAGTGATACGGAGAAGAGAATAGAGAGATTCTGGAGTATTTTTGGATAATGTTCTTAAGTTAGTTCCCTTCCCCTTCCTTCCTTCCTCCCTTCCTCCCTCCCTCCCTCCCTTCCTTCCTTCCTTCCTTCCTTCCTTCCTTCCTTCCTTCCTCCCTTCCCTTCCACAAGTACTTACGGAGCACTTACCATGACCTAGGCACTGTTCTAGGCTTGGAAGAAACAGCAATGAATAAGACCAGGTCCCTGTACCTCATGGAGCTTACATTCTGATAGAAGAGAGAGATAATAAATAAATAATAACATAATTTCAGGAAGAAACTTCTATTTTATGAAAAAAAAATGAGCAAGGGGTGTGGTGGTTCTTCAAGAAAACGAACATAGAATTACCTTATGATCCACTACTTCCGTTTCTGGATATATACCGGAAGGAATTGGGGCCAGGGTCTCAAACGGATATTTGTACCTCAGATTCATAGCATTATTCACAGTCACCAGAAGGTAGAAACAACTCATCAAAGTCCATCAGTGAATGAATGGATGAATACAATGTGGTCTATATATACAACAGAACATTATTCAGCCTTAAAAAGGAAGGAAATTCTGACACATGTTACAATATGGATGAACCTTGAAGACATTATGCTAAGTGAAATAAGCCAGTCACAAAAGGACAATATAATGTGACTTTACTTACATGCATTACCTAGAGGAGTCAAATTCATAGAGACAGAAAGTAGAATAGTGGTTTCCAGGGCTGGGGAGAGGGAAAAAGGGATACTGTTATTTAACGGTACAGAGTTTCAGTTTGGGAAGATGAGAAAGTTCCGGAGATGGGTTAGTGGTGATGGTTGAACAGTAATGTGAAGGTACTTAATGCCACTGAGCTATACGCTTAGAAATGATTAAAATGGGGCGCCTGGGTAGCACAGTCAATTAAGCCTCCAACTCTTGGTTTCAGCTCAGGTCATGATTTCAGGGTTGTGAGATCGAGCTCCGATCGAGCCCAGCATCAGGCTCCATGCTCAGCATGGAGTCTACTTGAGATTCTCTCTCTCTCTCTCTCTCCCTCTGCCCCTTCCCCCACACCCCACACTCCCTCCCTCTCTCTCCAATAAATAAATCTTTTTAAAAATGGTTAAAATGGTAAATGTTATATGTATTTTAACAATTAAAAAGTTAATTTTTTAAAAAATAAGCAAGGAGCTGGAGTAGGAATGATTTCAGTTAGGCTCATCTGGGAAGGCTCCTCTGAGGAGGAGGTGGCATTTGAGCAGAGACCAACCTGAATGCTGAAGACAGCATGGGGTGATATAGGGGATTAGTTTGGAATTTTGTTCTAAGTGCAACAGAATGGCTTTGGAGGGTTTTGACTAGTTAAAGAACATGCTCTGATTTACCACTTTAAAAGCTCATACCGGCTGCTATGTGAAAAATAACTGAAAGGGAGAAAATCTGGGAGGCAGAAGACCAATGAAGAGATGATGGCAGTTGTCTTGGCAAGTGACTGGTGGCTCAGGTGGTGTCAAGATGATGGGGGAGGTGGGGAAAAGTGGTTGGGTTGGGATATATTTTCAAGGTAGAGTCATCCTGATTCGCCAATGGATTTGATATGGGGTGTGAGGGAAAGAGGTGCCTTAAGGGTGATGTCTCAGTTTTTAACTGAGCAACTCAGTGAAAGGGGGTGCCAACCACTGAATGGAAATGACTAGGGGAAAAGCTAGCTGGGGGATGGTGAGGGGCATGAGGACTCCATCAAACGATGGTTTACATAAAAAGTGAAATCAAAATCCAGGACTAGCTGAGTGATACACATAGAAGCCATTTATTAAGTACCTGAATGAATGAAAGAATTAATTAGTTAATTAAATGGAATGTGTAAATGGAGGGAGGAAGGAAGGAAGAAAGGAAACTAATTCTAAATGTTCTAAAATGTGAAGGAGAACATTTTGCAAAATGATATGACTGTACAGACCCCAAGCTAGAATTTGAAAGAACTCGGTTCCAGTCCCAGATAACATTTCCAAACCTCAGATTCCTCCTCTCAGCTTTTATTCTGGGACTTCCTGCCTTTCTCCCTTCACAGGGAATGTGTTCACATCTTGACTCATCGCACCAGCAAGCCTATAGACCTGGTATCACTGTGCATGAATGCGAAAGCAGAGCTCACAACCTCTGGGGCAGGGAACAGCCAATCCATCAGCTCCGCACTCACCAACCACGGCTTCCCCACCCTCAGCACACGCCCTGGGCATCCCCGCAGGTATTGGGGTGCAGGCCCCATAGCAATCCAGACAATTCCCAGGAAAGGTCAGTTCCCCAGGGAGTCTCACTTTTTAAGGGCACAGTTGTAAGCAAGCAGGAGACAAGATTAGTTCGTTCCATGGATTGGCCAGACATGTGTTGACTGACCCACTCATTGTTCTTCCTGGGCCTTCAGGCTGGTTCCCACGGATAGTCACAAAGAGAGGAGGGAGCAGTTAGTGGGCAGAAAATATTCACAGGGGGCGCCTGGGTGGCACAGCGGTTAAGCGTCTGCCTTCGGCTCAGGGTGTGATCCCGGCATTATGGGATCGAGCCCCACATCGGGCTCTTCCACTGGGAGCCTGCTTCTTCCTCTCCCACTCCCCCTGCTGTGTTCCCTCTCTCGCTGGCTGTCTCTATCTCTGTCGAATAAATAAATAAAATCTTTTAAAAAAAGAAAAAATTCACAAGTCACCTTCCCAGTTGGGAGGGCACAATGCAAAATGAGGAAGACGTGCGCAAATGCTGTGAAGCAGCCCCGCCTGCGAGGCGTCCATCCACTAACCACGTTTGTGCTGGCTCTTCCGCAGGACTGAGGGTACAGAGCCTGCCTACGGCAGCCCCCCGGCCTGGTTCTCTTCCGGCAAACGCTCTCCCTTCCACGGCCGTCTGGACGAGCTCTCCACAAAGCCCTCCTGCCTCCCCGACCAGTGGCACGCCCAGCAACTCGGTCTTCCCAGTTACGGCCTCGGCCCCAGCACCTCCAGGCCCCAGGAACATTTCCACAGAGCCCAGAGAAGAGGAGACGAGCAGCCCAGCGTCTCACTGGGAAGGCACGGGCACAGAGCCCTCACCCACCAGCGGTGGCGTGCCCTTAACAGCCACCCCGTCAGAACACAGCGCAAGCACTCCCGAGGAGGCAGGCGGGCCACCGACAGGGTCCCAGCCCCCCTCTGAGGCCCCCGCCGAGTCTCCCACCCTCAGCTCCCCTCAGGCTCCAGCCTCATCACCCCCACCCCTACCAACCTCACCCCCGGAGGTTTCTTCCGCCTCCTCCGCCAGCACCAGTCACAGCTCTGCTGAGACCAGCACCAAGCCCACGGGAGCCCCAACCACCCCAGAGTCCCCAACAGAAGAGCACGGCTCTGCCCACACGCCCACTTCCCATGCCACAGCCGAGCCGGTGGCCACAGTGACAACGCCCCAAGCAACGGTGCCAGCCAAGGTGACCTGCGTGATGATCGACATCGAGACCACTGCCTCCCCCGGGGTGATCATGCAGGAAGTGGAGCACGCGCTAAGCTCAGGTGAGTCTCGGGCCCCAGAAGGCGGAGATGGTAAGAGTGCAGTGCCATTAACGCCACACTACTGATTTCAGTTTGCATTTCGGGGTGCAGAGCCTGCGCTCAGGTCACAGAACTTCCACAAAAGGACAAACTGGCTTTTAGTCACTTGATTAGCTTCCACATGCTA
The DNA here is from genome assembly GCF_024610735.1 of Ursus americanus. Classification (NCBI taxonomy): domain Eukaryota; kingdom Metazoa; phylum Chordata; class Mammalia; order Carnivora; family Ursidae; genus Ursus; species Ursus americanus. Next base: position 26,017,656 of record NC_142134.1, on the reverse strand, counting down.
TCTCACTAATGGCCGCCGGGCCTTACGATTTGCCTTCACATATGTCACAGAGAACGTCAACGGGGGAGACAGTATGAACAGAGGGGGTAACTGCGCAGCTCTTGGCCAAGCTTCCTGGGTTTTAGTTCTGGCTTCTGCCCTTGGGCAAGTGACTTCGTCTTTTTGTACCGTTATTTTTCCTCATCCGTAAAATGGGGACAAAATAGGTTCTGTTGGACGGGATTCTTGTGGGGATTAAATGAGATGACCTATGAAGTGCTCAGCACAGTTCCCAGCGCGCAGTCAGCACTCAGGAAATGTCAGCTCTTGGTATTTTGCGTGGTGTATTAACGAAGTGCTTACCTCATGGAAACCAGTCAGGCCAAGTAGGATGGGGGGAGCGGGAGGGAACTTGCTTATTCTTTATAGTCACGGATATATTTCTTGGGAAAGACAATAAATTTTACAGGACATCACATTCGTTTTTATTCTCCCAGCAGTCCTCTGAAGTCAGTATTATTCTTATCTCGATTTTGCAATCTTGGAAATTACGGTGAAGAGAGATTTAGGGGTCTCTTCTGAGGTCACATGCATCTGGCATTGACGTAAAGATGGTAAACTTTAGGGTATTGGGCAGGAAAAGGCTTTAGTGGGAGCATCTGGTCTCCCGAGTGAGAAACAGTGAGGTGAGAACAGCCAGAAGGTGAAGGGGCAAACAGAGCTGCGGCCCCTTCCCTGGGGAATGTTCAGAACACAGCCACACTGGGGTCAAAGGCATGGCTGTGCTGACGAGAAATGAACATCTTTTAACAAACAGTCAATAAGCAACCCCATATGAACAGAAACTCCCATGAACAGTAGAAGTGGGGAGACAGGGCTAAGATAAACAAGACATGATTCCTCAGGGAAGAGTTCACAGTTTACTAGGAGATGAAGTCCCAAAGAATTGTGTGTTCTTATTTCAGAGGCCCAGTATATCCGCGAGAGTCCCCACGAGAGAGAGAGATACAATCACACTGGGACAAAGGAATTAATCACAAAGGTCTTGGCTGGGGTCTGGGGGAACTACAGGGGAGCGTAATAGCAGAGCCGTTATGAACCAGGCCTAGGAGGAGGGAATAGTCACCAGAGCCCAGAAAGAGAGTCTTGTAGAACAGACCGCCTTGATAGAAGCAGTGACTCTTGGTTGAGAGACACCACTGACTCAAGGTTCATCTCCTGGAAGCGAAGGAAATTAATCTTCCACCCTCCCTGTCTCCCTTCCCCCTGAGATGCAGCCAGAAGCGAAGAACAGGGAAGCCACCACGTCCTCCATCCAGGTCAGCCTCCCGGAGGGCTCATCAGGGAGCGAAGCGGAGAAGGCTGGAGAGGGCACAGCCAAGTTCAAATGTTGATTCTCTGTGCAGCCCCCACCCCCCCTCCGGCTGGCACTCATCACACAGCATTTAGATGTGCACTTTGTCTCCACACCAGGCCCACGCCCCCACTTGCTGCCTGACGCTCACCGTGCTTCCAGCATGCAGGGACCATCTTAGCATGGACCCAGGCCCTGAATGGAGTGCGTGCTGACTTGACTCAGCATCGTACGGACTCTAGCAAAGGGGCCAGCAAAGTACAGGCTCGCAGGGCTCCTGATCTCTTCTCTCTGTCCCAGTTCGGGCCCTCCCTGCCACCCCCTGTGACACTGCTTCTTCAGTCTTCTAGCTGGTCTCCCTTTCTCCACTTTCTGTCCCCTCCAGAACACCCCAGGCATGGTAGATCCATATTTCTGTGCTCAGACTCTGAGCTTGGCATGCAAGAAATCTCCGTAATCTGATACAACCTACTACTTTCCGCGAGCACCCTCGTTCCATGGACTGGATTAGCTAAGATGGTCCAGACCCAGCATTCTGGCTTGTGTTGTACAACCTGTGACTTCCTCAACTCTAAGCCAGCAGGGTCAAGAGGCACAAAATTAGTGACAGACCTGGATCATGAGACTTTATAGTTCTAGGGAATACTGCACCCAGGAGCAACCCCAGGGCGAATTAAGGAAGGACTGAGGGACTGACTTGAGAAGACACATGGGGGGCAGGGTGGAGAGAGAGCGGGCCAGGGTACATTTCATAGACCAAAAAGGATTTATCCTTGTGATCTAGTAAATCAAGAGATATTTTCTGTGTGTCTCCCAGTATACTGTGCTTGAGGCAAAGGACAAGACCCGTCTTTGAGATTTCATAGCTTCAGTAGAGAGAAATGGCACAAATAAGTCTTCATGCCACTACGATGACCACATTAGTTTCTCATCTGAGAAGGAACGGAAGTGGGTAGAAGGATCTTTGAGCAGATGGGATACAATCTCTTCATTTCAAAGGTGAAGAAATTATGTCCCAGAAGTTTGGAGTGCCTCGCCCAAGGTCACACCGCCCAGTGGCAGAGCTGGGCCCGGAGCCCAGACCCTGAAAACCACAATCAAGCCTTTCAGCAGGCGGGGATCGCTGCGCTGCTCTTTCCCCAGCCTCGCAGGCCCGCGGCACCCAGAGACTGTGCTGGCAGATTAATACTTGGGGGTGTTCTCGTTTGGAGCTCCTTGAGCTGCCTTCATAATGGCAGTAATTGTACCGCACTGCTTTTAGCGTTTCGTCTTATTGTGTATGAAGTTCACGTGGCATATTTTTATTCATCCAAGGACTCGTCCACTCGACACATATCTGAATGTGGTCACCAGTGAATAATTCTAAAACAAGGTAAATGCCATGGCAGCGACATGTGAGTAGGGGCTGAGGGAAGGTTCCCTCCATGATGGAGGGAGCCCGTGAGCTGAGTCCGAGGAGAGGAAGGGAATTTGGACCTAAAGAGAGACAGGGCCAGGAAGGTTCAGGCACTCGTGTGCAAATGCTGGGAACTGGTGGTTGAGAATCCGCCCAGCATGGCAGTCACCAGAACTGCTCTTGCGGAGGAGTCCAGCGCTCTCCACATCTGCCAAGTCTAGGGGTTAAAGTGAGGCCCGGCTTGACCCGACCTATCAGCAGCATTGGCCAGGGATGGTCACTGCCCTGGGCTTTGAATCCCTGTCTCCCCCTGACCTCCAGGACACATCTCTCAGGTCTTCACCTGCCTGGCTGAGCACTCCTTCGCAGTCTCTGCTGCCTGACTTCGCCCCTCATCTCCTACACCGGAGCACCCCAGGGCCTGTCCTCCTCTGTCCTGACCTCTCCACACTCAGTCCTGAGATGATCTCATCCTGTTGCAGGACTTGACATGCCATCCGTATGCTGATAACTCAGACAAATTTCTATCCCTGTTTTGTGTCAGTGAACTAAAGACATGTATATCCAGTTGTCAACTAACTCATATCTCCACATGCGTGGCTCATGGGCGTCTCACACTGCATATGTACACGGTGAGTTCCTGATTTCCTCAGCCCTCCGTCTGCAACTCCCTCACCCTCCAGAAACCCTGGGCTAGTCCTGGACTCCTCCTTTCCTCACAGACTCCTCATGCAGCCCATCAGAGCCCAGGCTCCTCTCAGCCCCCTCGCTTCTCTCACCGGTATGGCTTTAATATTCCTATAATGGATCCCTACTAGCTCTCCCTTGCCAGAGAGATCCTTTTAAAACCTAGGACAGACCCTATCACTCCTTGGCTCTGACCCTTCTGTTGCTTCCCCTCTGAAGCACAGCCAAAGCCAAGTCCGTGTCACACCTGCAGTGCTCCCACGATCTAACCCGTGCAGTGTCTCTGCTGTCTTCTCTTCTTCTGCTTTCACCTGCAAACACACCGGCAGCCTTACTGCTTCCAGAACATACTGAAGACACTCTCGCCTCAGTCCTTTGTACTTGCTGTTCCCTCTGCCTGAAATATTTTCCCTCTAGGTCTTTAATGTCTCACTCTTTTTTACCCGTCCAGACTTTGTTTGGCTGCCATGCCCTCAGTGAGCCTTTCCCCTTACCCCTGTGTGAAATAGTCACCCCATCACTGTTAATCCCGTTACCCTGACTTATTTTCCTTTTGATTACTTACCACTTTCTGACTTTATCTCATTTATTTAGCGAGTGGGTGTCTGTTTTCCACCATTAGACTGTCAGCTCCATGAAAGCAAGGAATTGGTTCACAAAGAAGATGTAGGTTACATCCCCAGTCCCTAGAACAGAGCCTGACACATGTTCAATATGTGAATGAAAGAGTCAGTCAACCAATACCAGAGAAGTTGTTTAACCTCTGTGAGCATTTGTCATCCCATCGGTAAGATGAGATAAGGATAGTATCCCCATGATGAGATTATTGTAAGGTTTAACTAAGAAACTTACAGGTTAGTGGCTGTAGACCAATGGCTCAGTCAATGTCTATGATTGTTATTTCACTATGATTTATCATCATCATGATTATTGCCATTTTGCTTTTGTTACTATTATTTTTGTTGTTGTCATATTTATCATAATGAAGAATGCCCACCATCTTCAACAAACTCTTACGGAGCTTTGACTATGAGGCAGGCATCTGGCTAGATACTGGGGATTTGGCCATGAATAAGACATCACTGTCCTCATGGAGCTTACAGTGTAGCGTGTGCACAGCATGGCAAGTAGCATAGTTTGGTGGGTCCCAGACTGCATGGAGGGGGGACTTGCAGAAGCAGGAAGCAAGGTCTCAGGACAAGTGTTAGAGGAACCTGAGTAGCAGGATGAGGGGATTTACTTTACTTGCCAGACCACTGATGGTCATCGACAGCTTTGGATTGGGGGAAGGAAGTGCTGAGAATTATATTTTAAGGATAGTCCTGTGGCAGCAATAGGTACGGTAAGTTGCAGGGCATTCAGTACCGGAAACACATAGATCAGTTTCTACCTGGTTTCCAGTTTGCCATTGCCACTGATAGACCATGTCGCTTCATTACTCTGACTTTAAGGGCTCTTAGATATAAACTGAATACAAGAAAGGCAGTCTTTCAGGTCCTTTTGGCTTATCATACCAGGAAATTGTGTATCGCAATTATCCTCTGCTAAAGAAATGAGATCTGTATTCATAGAGACTTACTGAGAATATACATGTTCTAAGAGTCAAGCTAGCAATGGACAGAGGTAAGCCACTGGGTGATCTTCAGAACATTCCAGTTAGGTGATCTCGATGGTATCTGTTCTACCAAAGAGATTCAGTAACTTACTCAAATTCTCACTTGAGTGACCAGACCAGGATTCCAGTTCCGTTCTCCTGACTGACCTTAAGTCAAGCGTTCGTTGTGCTACAGTGATCCTACCTGAAGTGACAGAAGTGAAAAGCTGGGGGAGGACCGATGGCCTCCATCACTACTGTGGAAATAAGCCACGTGGGATGTTGTCAAAGGCTGCGTGTGGCCAGCCGAATCTAGGGGGCGGGGCTGCCTGTCGGGAAGGAAAGCAGGTGGTAGTCACAGCCATCCGAAAGCGGCCATGCAGAAGAAACGAGTTTTAGTTTTAGTTTTTCAGTTTTTGTTTTGCTTTTAAGGAAGAGAGACATGATTTGTTAAGTTTGGGTCCTCTTGTGTTATTAAATCGGCTCTTCAAGGGTGGACACTATGACTACGATATGTTTTGACCCATGACCCAAATTGAAGGGTGCCGTGTGCAATTCAGTGTGCAGCAGCTGCTTGATGGATTGACTGGCATTGCACGAGTTATACTAGAGATATCTTCAATTCTTGCAAATGCAAACCTTAAAATTATAGTCACTTTGCTTATTGCAGAGTGGATATTCTCTTTTGTCTGTAAAAGCCAACTGTCCACTGGCCTTACTGTGCCAGCTTATACTTCCCATTACAAAGCGAAGGCCATGTAATTGTGAAAACTGATGAAGGTCTTTGAACTTTAAATTGCTAGTCTGAACCCCAGTCTTTATTCGGGGTGAACTGTGCTAATAAATACCCTTCCATAAAGGGCATTTGTCAGGCACAGCCATCTAGACAGCCCTGCATCCGTACCTGCAAGGGACTTTCAGCTCCGCGTGACATTTCCTTACTCCATGATTAACTTAGGACAAGCCATAGATTTGAAAAAGAATGAAGTCCTAAGAAAGGTGGAAGTCTATTTTTTAAAGTACACATGGAAAAATTTTAGGAATAAAAAAAATGTATATTGTGGTAAGTTAATGACCATCATATTTAAATGATGTATTAAAATATGTTAAATATGTTAAAAATATATATGATTTATTAAAAACACATAAGTGGGAAGATCATCTAAAAGAATGTTAAACATTTACTGACCAGATTCTTTTGGAATGCCCAGAATGTGTCAGGAAGTGAGAATCCTGAACGGCATTCTATCCCTCCTAGGCTCAGTGGTACAGACATCCCACTGTTGTGCGTGCCCAGGCTTGGCCTCTTATACTAAATGGTGCTGCCATCTTTTCATGTCACTCCTTCTTTACTCCCTACGCCCTCTCCATCACCAAACACTGTTGATTTCGAAGTCTTGGTAGCTCCCAAATTCATCCACTTCTCTTCATTCTCCCTCTCATGTCCAGGCTCCCATAATCCCACTGTGATGGTCCCTTCACATGCTCACCTGCCCCAGTCTCCTCATCCTGTCCATTCTCCACATGGCAGCCAGAGGGATGATTAGACACAGATCTGCTCAGGTCACATATCACCCAGCTACCACCTGCATCCCAGCCCCTGTGGGACCTCCCACAACCCTGGGGATGAAACCCACAAGCCCAAAGAGCCATGCAGGGCCGGGCTGTGCCTGCCATCCTGCCTCATCCCACCCCCCACCCTTCACTCTCTGTACCTCCCACACTGGGGTCCCTCCGTTCCATGAACATGGTGATCTCCCTCTTGACACAGGGCCTTTCCTCATTAGAATGCTTCTCCTGGAAACCCAAAACACATCCCTTCAACAGTTAATTCCAACTCCTTCCAACTCAAAGATCACCTGTTCAGGAAGCATCTCCTGGCCCCCAGTCCCGCTCTGGTCTTCTGGTTACAAACGGTCACAGTTCAGTTGTATCTCTTCTTCACATTTACTCCTGTGGCTCTTTGTGCACTGTTACCCTGTGTTTCCAGGTACACGAGGGTGGGGCCTTGTCTGTGTCTCGTATATCCTAGCACCTAACAGTCTGGTTTAACGACTAAGTGTCAAACTTTAGACAATAAATCCACGTATTTTCTTAGCCTCATAAACTCTGACCTTTGGATTGAGAATGAAGAAAAACACTTTGACCTATTGTCTTAATCTCTCTGAGCTACGAGGACCAAAATCCCATGGGCCGGGTGGCCTGAACTACAATGTAGTTTTCAGAGTTCTGGAGGCTAGAAAGCACAAGATGAAGGCACCTGCAGATTTAGTGCTTGGTGAGGCCCCCTGCTTCTTCGTTCACACACGGCCACCTTCTTACCATGTCCTCACATGGCAGAAGGGGGCACAGGAATGCTCTGGGGTCTCTTTTATAAGGGCACTAATCCCATTCATGACGGCTCCACCCTCACAGCCTGTCACCTCCCCAAAGCCCCACCTAATACTATCATATTAGGGGTAGGATCCAACATGTTAGTTGGGGATTGGGTGCAGACATTCAGTTCATAATACCTGTGCACACAGATTACCACCCCCCCAACACACTGCCATCATTAAAGACCGTCTAAAGGGTTCTCTGCTGCCACAGTGGGTTTCAGCCCAGCCCCCTTCCCACCACACCTCTCTTCCTACCCTGCTGACTCCCTCCTGCCTTTGGTTCCCATGGACTTCAAAACTGATGAGATTATGGATTGCTATAAACCCTCACTCACATTTTAAAAAAAATTTTGTGCCCACTTTTTGAAACTTAGGCTAAACCTCAAAGCTTGTGAATCCTGAGTAAATTCCCATAAGGAGCTCCAATGATCAGATTTTATTTTAGGTAAAAATTATTCTAAATTCTTGTCTCTACTACTTTTTCTCTCCTTTGGTTTACTTTTACTACCTAAATCTTAACCTGAAATCTGATGATGAAATATTTCCAAAATATCCTTTGAAAAATATATGTCAAGGTAATAAAACCAGCTAGTTATGATTTATGTTGTTACCTAGTAGCTCGTTACCATTTCTGTTGTTACCTCGTAGCAGTTCAACTCCCTCCCATATTTTAATTGTCTCAGTATCACCTTTCATCACATTTGGATAGTTTCTGTCTCGGTGGAACACTTTCTTATTTTCTGTTTCAAATACTTTCACCAGTCATATATGACTAAAGTGATTCTGGAAATGCTTCACTGAGAGAGTGGGAGTTCACTTATAAGCATAGCTGATATCATTAATGAATCTACGGCTTGCTGTCTCACTGGAGAAACTGACTGGAATAGACTCGATTCTATATCCAGACCCTTTACCATAATCTTCTCACTCAAAAGATCATGTCTTTTCATTATCAAATAATAACAGGAAAGTGAAAATGGATCAGCACCAATCCGTCATCTTTATCAGATAAGAATCTAAATATCCCACCCCAGAGTATTGACGGGGGAGCATTGCACCAGAAGAACACATGATGGATACTTAATTAATACTGCCCTCAGCATGCCTTGTGTCTCTGGTCTTATGAAAGAAAAATAGTGGCCAATAAGAGACAGCATTTCATTTAACAGTGCCTTGCTTTTATCATCAGACTCATGGCCTTCAGGTAGGAACCATAGTTTCAAAAACGAAGGGGAGGGGCACCTGGGTGGCTCAGTTGGTTAAGTGTGGGACTCTTGGTTTTGGCGCGGGTTGAGATCTTAAGAGTCATGAGATCAAGCCCCCCATCCAGCTCCAAACTCAGCACGGGGTCTGCTTGAGATTCTCTCCCTCTGCCTCTTCTCCTTGCTTGCTCTCTCTCTCTCTCTCTCAAATAAATAAATAAATAAAATCTTTAAGAAAAATAAAATAAATTTTAAAATGAAGATGAATTCAGGTTAAGATCATAAAATCTCAGTCAGTCCATGGAAGCAGGCCATCAAAAATACTTTGCCATATTTCTGTTTGGAGAAATTGTGGGGTCATTTTAAAGCCAGGCTCTGGAAGGGTAAGAATATTACTAATACCACAAACTTTGGCATCAGGCTGCCTGGTTCAGATCTCACTGGCACCACGTGCTGGATGGGAGATGTGAGCAAGTTTGTTCATCGCTGGGTGTCACGTTTTCCTCACGTCTAGAATGAGGGCTGTAGCATTGCTGTACGTGGCGTATAGGCCGCTTATTAACTGAAAGAAGCATATGAAGTGTCTCTTGCGGAGTTCACAGGAAGTGCAGGTTAGCGGATTATTATTATTACAGGGGGCAGCCAGCTCTTCGTGTGGTACCAACAAGGGTTTGACTCTTCTAGACTTTGATATTCTTAACTTGAAAAATCAGAATGCTTGTAAAACACTTGAAGACTCCCAAAAGGATTATTACTGTCAATCTTAGGTAATAAGGATCCATTTAAGTACCTATCTATAACCCAATACAGAAAAGGACAATCAAGAATGTGAAAGGGAAAAACAACTACGTTCACATTTGAAATAGTAATGCTTTCATGGAACTTGGAAAATGCAGAGGAAAGGGGTAAAGAGTACACACGACTAGAGATTCCTAGCAGGGAGAAAAGAAATCTTGTGGGGAGCCGGGCTGGGGGGTAGGATGCAAAAGCTGAGCCAGGACTTCGCCAAGGGCCCACCAGCAGCGGAGGGCAGAAAAGTAGGAGCTAGGGGTTGCATTTGTCTCTTAACTGGCCTCAAAGTTTGGAAATTATTTTCTTTCTAAAGTTTTTAACCTTAGGGGCCTGCGTCTGGGAGAAATTAAAACTTGGTAAAATACAGTATCCCGAAGCAGGTTTCTACCTGGCCTTGGTGACTCAGGACCTGGAGGCAAGGCTTCTGCAGGGATCCCTGAACCCTTGGGCTGCAGTAATTACACTACTGTCACTGCCATTGGCCAAGGTGTTGGGACAGGTGGCCTCTGTTCCCCACCCATATCCCATGATAAAAATCACAGATTTGCACACTGCTTGGCACACAGGGTTGGGACTCTCTTTCGGGCTCTGAGAGGTTCCTTTCCTTCCTTCTTGCTCCTGTCCCCTGAACCAAGGAAATAGCACTGTGGAAGGTCTCACTTGCTAAGGCTGGTGAACCCCGAAGGAATCAGAGCTTTTACCTGCACACTGGCTGAGGCTCAAAAAGGGCATATGCCTCCTTTTCTGGTTTATTTTACCCTCGGGATTGTTTTATCCATGGTCATGCCTCATTTTCATCATTGAAATACTAAAGAAAGAACAACAAAATACCTCCCCTTCGGTGTCCACAGAGATAAATGACAGCCCTTAAACAAGACAGTGGCGTGCTTCCTACAATCCATTATTTTTTCCTTCTGAGTCGTTCACAAAGGGATGACTTCCCAGTTGAGATTCCCAACCTGGTCCTTCAGGTTGAAAGTCAGAGGCTACAGAAGGCTGACTTCCCAGCCTACACATTCCTCCTCCTCTCCCCTGCCCTGAAGCTAGTCATCCCAACCCAAAGGAAAGAACCCCAGGACATTGTTTTGGGTCATTTCAATGCTAATTGCATTAAGGATGCTCAGGTAGCAGACTGATTTAGGGATTTCTTTTCCCTTTTCTGATTGACTCCTGAATAAAAATATCTTTGTCCCCCAGTCAAGGAATTAGATGAGCTAACATGACACAGCTGACCCACTCACACTTACAGATCAGAATTTTCAGAAAAGGAAAAAGAGAATTCTTTGTCATCCAGGGCAAACAATAGAGGGGAGTCTCTGTTTTTGTTTTTGTTTTTTTCCTCCAGAAATCACCCCAACCCCGTGCCCCCTTCCCTATCCCCCAGGGATCTGAGCTGAAATTCCCACCCATGGCAAGTTGTGGTACTCTTAGCTCATTAGAAGTTCTAACTCAGCCCAGGCTGAATTATATTCATTGTATAAAGTAATTTAAAAATAGTGACAATAGGCTATGATGCCAGGAACTGCAAATCTGTGCCATAGGAGAGAGTGGAGAAGGGCAGAACTGACATGGGGCATGGCAGGGGACAGACATCAGGGCTTAGTTAGCATCATGGACCCAGAAATGCAGTCTTCCTCCATGTCTGCACTGCTCCTGGGAGGGGCTGAGGCAGGACAGTTGTCCCTCCTATGTCACATTTCCATCAACTTTGGCCTCCACCAAGCAGCAGTACTCATGAAACTGCCACATTCCCTAGAGCAGTGGCAGGAGTCGACACAGCATCTGCTGACCCCAACTTTCTGCCTTCCATTCTTTTTGGCCTCTTCCAGGGGTCTAAGGACAGCTGATGTATCCCCCAGCCTAGCATCTCATTCCCCCGACCCCTTTGAGAAACTGGTGTTCCTGGGAGCAGTGTTCCCAAAGTATGGTCCCTACATGGGTAGTATGCAAGGTGCTGAACATTTTTTATCTTAATAAAACCTGTTTTTGTTTTCATGTGAATTTGAAAAAAGAATAAAATAGCACATTGAATTCATGACTCCAAAGCTATTATTGTTTAGGCTATATGTAGTAAATATCTAAAGAAAAATAATGACTTGATTTAAAGACATGTATTAAGAAAATGACAGTGTAGGTGGGGTGGAGATAGCAGAAAAAAACCACGAGAGTGGTATGGAGATGTTTGAATTTTGGAAACATTGCCGTGAAGTAGAGGCCAGGATCTTATCCTTGTTTATTGTCTCAGCTACCAGCTTCACTTGGGATGAGTCCAAGAAATAGAGAATTTAAAAGAATGCAAACCAGAAATCAAATCTAGTCCCAGCTCTGCAGTTGATGGAGTCTGATCTCAACCAAATCTCTTAATTTCTATAACCTTCCATTTAATCATCTGTAAAATGAAGAGGTTAGATTCAGTGAACCTTCTTAGAACTTCCTTTCAGCAGAAAATGACATTATCCCATTGGTCACAATCTCACTGGAAACAAAACCTGAATTTGAGATCTGCAGTCATTTCTAAGATACCCAGGTTGGCTCACATCTTCTCACATCAAGCTTTCTTACTGGCTTTAGACTTTTATGGATAAGAGATGCCCAGAACCTTGAGACCCTTCTATTGCACTTCCTGATGGACAGAGCATTTTAAATACACTATTTAATTTGGAAAGATGCTCTGAAAGGAAGAGGGTGTTTCATCAAAGGTTGGCATCTCGTAAACAATAAACATCAGCTGTGTGAATGATTGAATGAATCCTCATTTTACAAGTAGAGATAGAGACACAACTGAGGCTATGAAGGGGGGTGGGTAAAGCGACTTGCCCAAGACTGTTCAGCTTGTGAGGGCGCCTGGGTGGCTCAGCTGGTTGAGCCTCTGACTCTTGGTTTCAGCTCAGGTCATGATCTCAGAGTGGTGAGATCGAGCCCCACTTCGGGCTCTGTGCTCAGCACAGAGTCTGCTTGTCCCTTTTCCTTCCTCTCTACCCACTCTCTCTCTCTCTCAAATAATTAAATAAAATCTTTAAAAAAAAAAAAAAAAAAGACCATTCAGCTTGTGTCTTTATAAGGCCAGTCTCTATGCCAGGTCTTCTGATCACATGAAGTAGAAAAGCATGGGTTTGGGGGATCCAGCCTTAAAAGTTGAATCCCGTTTTTGCCCACTAACCAGTTGAGCTGGTAACTTGAGTTACTAAGTTACTTGAGTAACAACTTGAATTTTTGGTAACTTCTTGGAGCCTTTATTTCCTAAATGCCCAAATGGAGATAAGACCCATCTGTGCCTGGCACAGAGTAGCTCGAGGAAATGATGGCTGCTCTGACTTCAATAACCAGGGTTACTTTCCTTTATGATTTTACTACTGTTCTTGGCACAATACTCCACATGTCCCCTGAGAGCAGTTGTTGAGCCAAGAATGAACTCAGGGCAGTCTTTAAGGAGACTCTGTGAATAGCATTCAGATGGAGGCTCACCCACGTTTCAGGAGAAATTCTCATTCCCCAAGGGCTCCTTTGGTCTGGGGAGTGCTGAGTGAGAGGAATGCTCCCTGACATTGACAGGAGGCTGCCGTGTGATCCTCGAAATGCTGTGGGTGAAGAGGATGGGGAGCGCAGTTCCTAGAAAGCCAGTCTAGTTCACATTACAAGTGTCAAAGGAGAGCTGGGATCAGGGGACCTGAACACGTAGTTCGAACAAATTCCAGGTGGGAAAGAGGCTTCATTAGTGTTGGGAGAGACTGTAATTGTAAGTGAAATGAAGAAACCTTAAGACCATGATAACCAGGGACGGTGTCCATTTGTGTGCCCTGGGTTGTGTTCACTGCAAACCCGGGCACCCTACATCCCTAAAGTATAGCTCCTGTGCCCGCACAGGAAGAGGAAACGAGCATTTGTTTAATATTAATATTAGTTAATATTCATGTTTCGAGGACATATCTTCAAAGAGATTAATATTTTCAGTATACATCTTTAACTGTATGCTGCCTAAGTAGGTCAAATGCTTAGCTAAAAGTGAAGCCAGTCCCCAAACCAGGTCTTCTGATTACAAGACAAAAGGGATAGGTATTGGGGATCCTGCCCCAAAGTTTGGATCCCCAGTCTGCCCACTAACCAATTCTGCCACAAAATGAGCATCTAAATAAGCAAATAAACATGAAATAAAAGGTGCCAGTTGTGGTAATATTTGACTAAATTTGATAAAGTTTGCCTCTGCCACTCTGTGCAAAGCGATGAGTAAGCAATAATTTAATGCTTTAAAGATCTGGAGATATGGGACAGTGGGGAGAACGCCTAACTTACTGAGGCAAATTTAGGTTTTGCTAATTAAAAACATTTCTGTGGCATATTTGCATGCAAGCTGTATGCCTTATAAAGGAGCTCCATATTTGCATCATAACTACTAATAAAGTCCAATTTTTAAAATAGCTATACTTTTGGAAGAAATCATATATTTTATGAATTTCTTACTTTGGGCCTAGAGAAATGAAGAGGTATATTTGGTATCCCAGGATTTAAGGGACTTTCAATCGAGAGAAAGCAGACATAAAGTCATGAGAGGGCTCACGTAAGACTATTAGTATCATAGCATATATTGTCTTTATCTTGTATGTACGTGCATAACTACCCACAGCTACATGTGTCAGAGTTAGCTATGTACTAGAATGTTTATACATTGTGCCATGCTAAGTAAATCTAGAAAAAGAGGGCTCAAGATCAACAGCATTGCAGATGAGTTCCAAAGGAAGATTGGAGTTGACAAGGTTCTTGCAAATCACCCCTCTGCCCGAAACACCTCCACGGTCCCCATTCCCCACACTCTCATGGTATCCCCAAACACCATGTCTGGCTTTGAGAATACTCCCATGATTTGGGCCCGAATACCCAACCATTTCACTGTCCCTACTAATTTCCTTTACATCCTTTTATGGAGACTGTGACCTTGGTTTTTGTCAGCTCTGTAAATTGGGTGACCTTGGGTAAATTGCTCAGTGAATCCCTCAGTATTGAGGTCTCTGAATCCTAAAGTGATGGGGCGGGGCTATGCAAAGATCTCAACAGTCCCCTCAGTTTGTGCTAATTTACAAAGCACTCCATCTCATTTGATCCTCCCAATATTCCTGTGAAGTGAAGAGGATAAGGGTTGTCCCATTTTTTAGATAAGGACACCAGTTGAGTGTGCTTCCATCTCCAGGCTTAGCGCTGAACATTCAGTCCTGGAAATGTTAGGTATCTGTTCTCCATCTAGCTGGCTCCAGCCTCCAATCTTCATTGTTCTCTGTTCAAGTCCTGCCCATCCTTCAAAGAACAGCCTCATCCCCAAGATTCCAACTTTTATAGACACCCCCAAGTTAGAGGCAGAAATACAGAGTTTGGTACCATCCACCTCCCACATTTACTACCTACCTATCAGTCCATCCAATCCTACACTCCATTGGATGGTTCTGGAGCCTGACACCAGTCTCTGCAACTGGGTAGTGAAACCTGGGAGCCCTGCCTGTTGCTTCTCCAAGCCCTGCACTGCCCTAGCTCAGAGGAACCCATGCAGCTTACTCAGGAGAAGCTCATGGGAGGAATTTGGGATCAGAGGGAGATAAGCTCAGCCTCCCTCGTTGTGGGGAAGAATGGGAGGGAAAACAGGAGTGAGATCCAAGCAGAATTCAAGGCCAGAAGTCCAAGGGAACTTAAGTAATGGTAAACTTAGGATCCACCTAGGTGGGGAATCTCCCAAATACTAAGATTTCCTTTTTCACTTTCTCTCCCCCATACCACATCCTACACACACAGACAGATACACACATGCCTCAAAGCAAACTGCAGTTAGCGTCTACCCTGGGTCACTTCATATGCTGCAATGAACAGCAATGGGCAATGCTCTCAGCGGTTCTTTTGGACCACAACACAGGCTAGAAACCAATGTCATGGGCCTGATTAGGTCACTGTTCTGTGACTGCTGTCTGCTTCTAACGATTACTCTGAATTCATAGAGTTTTAACCAACTTTCACCAGGACCTACAAGACCCAAACCACCACACAGCCCCGAGTTAGGTCGTGCCTCCTGGACAGCCAACGGAAGGCAGATAGGAGAAGTGCCCAGAGCCGCAGAGTTCATCCCTGGGCGGACTCAAACTCACCACTCCAGCCCAGGGCGGCAGAAGAGCCTAGGGAGGCCCGGCATGGGCCTGGGAACCTGTGCCAGGGTCCCAGCAATTCCAGTGATCAACTCTGTGCCTCCTGGCCCTTCGTTTCTCTGTGCCTTGGTTTCTTCAGCTATAAAATGGAGATGAGAGTCCCTACCTTACAAGTACTCTTGAGAAGAACATGAATTCGAATAAGTGAAGCTCATAGAACAAACAGTCCCAGGCCCAGAATAAGTGACGAGAAATTGTGGGTTGCAATTTTTGTGGTCGTTGTTAATACTATTATTAACATTGTTGTTGTTTGGGGGACAGAGATGTGATGCGGGACTGTGACTGTAGGGCTGGGAGGGGCTCTTCCTAGTGTTATAGATGGATTCTGGCTGGGGAGGAGGTCTCACCCCCCGCCGCCACCCCCCCACACCGCCCCTCCTCCAGCACATGTGCAAACACACACTATTAGAGAGGAAGAATTCCCTTGAGACAGATGTTCCTTCCCTCTCCGTGACCTTGACTGAAGGAGCAGCCACACACTCTGAAGTGGTCACCTGCTCCTCTTCTCCCATTTCTTACCTACTCTCTGGACCAGGAAGAGGAAAGAAAAGAACAAGACATGTCTGTTGTGTGAGAGGCAGGTGTGGGGAGAGAGACCCCTTAACAGGATGCCATAGTTCATTCCAGGCCAGCACAGGGCACAGAACAGACTCAAAGAAGGGCAAGCGATGACCTCCAGAGCAGCTGCCTGCCTCCTGGGGTGCCAGGTCTGACCGGGAACATGGCCTTCTGGGAGTCAGCTGTGGCTACTTCAAGGATGTTATCTGACTCTATTCGGGCAGTTATTCCCAAAATAACTTTCCTCCAGTTCCATCATCCATGGGAACTCACAAGCCCGTGCTGCAGGGGTTGGACCCCAGCTGTAAAGTCATAGGAGTAGATGCCCGGGGAAGACCCGGAGCAGGGGATTCCAGGACGGACAGATGGGAAATCTGCTGCTTGGGAACCTTCTCAGCACAGCGACTGGGTTCAAAAACTGCCAATTCTCCTTTTTTTTTTTTTTTTTGCCAATATTACATTTATTCATTCGACATTAAATAAATGAGTCAAGTACCCACGATGGGCTAGAGACTGCACCTGGGGTTGAGAGTGTGGGAAGTAGGAGCAGAGATGCAGGATGAATATGGTTAGAACCTGCCTGGGGTAGCTCATAACACAACAGAGAGCATTTGAAAGCAGCAGACTCAGAGAGCTGAGAACCCACAATAACACAGGTCATTTGCATGGGGGTGTCAGGAAAGCTGATCAGAAGGGTTGGGATTTGGTGAGGTCACAAAGAAAGAAGAAGAGTTGGCCAAGCTAAGAAGGGCCAGTAGAAGTAAAGCGTATGATAGTGATTACAAATGCAAAGCCTGGAGGGAAATAGTCCTGGGTTCGAATGTTAGCTTAACCATTTATCAGACTGTGAATCCTGAATCAAGTTCTTTATTTCTCTGAGCCTTAAATTTTTCATCCATAAAGTGGGACTATGTCCACTCATCTCATAAAGAGAGTTAAGTGACAAGATCCCCGTAAGGCTCTTGGCACAGTACTAGCCCAAAGTACCCACAGGTAGAGATAACTGTGGTTGCTCTTTATCCATTGTTGGGAAGGTGGTGAAGTGGCCCCCTGAGAATTTCCAGCCTCCAGAGAGGCCCAGTGTCCCAGGAGGCTTTGCATGGATCTTCAGCAGCCCTCTGGTCAGGCAGAACATGTTGGCACAGTGGAATGTGCTAGCACAGTGGAATATTCTTGCATCTCAGCTTATAAAATATACAGATAAGTTTCCTCCAATTCTCTCTAATTCCTTCTGGCTCCAGGGCTTTTCAGCGTGAGTCACACCCAGTCTGTAACGGGTAAATCCCACTGACGAGGACCTGAAATGCCAGCCGCCTTTCCATCCCCCGCTCTCAGCCCCTGCCCACCGAGTGTCCATACCTTCCACACAGGGCAGAGCCTTCCTTGCCCCAGCCACACCTTCCTCATTCTCTGTCTCCCTGCCCCTCCTTGAAAAAAGAGTTAAGTAGGAGGAGAAGGGGAATTCCAGTTTAGTTTAAACAGACCTAGAAGGGGAAATGACATTTGTTTTCACAAGGAGGAAATCAAGCCTTTTCAGTTACCATAAAAATTGTGCTAATGTGGGCTCAGCAACCCCCTCAGATGCTCGAACCGTGATGCCCCGAGGTGTGGAACTTCCCAGGATGAGGGTCCTGGCTGCTGCTGAAGGTAGCAGCTGCTCTGGGGATCTGAGCAGGCTCAGCCCACGAGACCTCCTAGGCTCAGGACCTTATAGAGATTGACTTCCAAGGGAGCCTGGCTCCCTTGGCTGGCAGCCCGTGAGAAGAGCCGGCGGCTGGCAGAATAGTTAAGAAGATGTCCTGAATATTTCAGTACAGCCTATCCTACCACTCACCTTTTGGCCTCATATTGAGCAGTACCAACCTTCAGAAGTGCCCCTTTGCTCAGCTGCCCTCAGGAGCCCATCAGGGGAAAAAGCACCTGCTAATCCCAGCTCTGGTCATGGAGGCTGCCCCTTGTGAACAAGGAAGGATGGCCTTGAGAGCCCCATGTGAGGACTGAGGCTACTTCGAGAGCTAAACAGACAGCCACCAGCCACTTACAGGGGCAGCGGGTCACTCTACCACTTGCCGTGTTTTGAAAAAGAACAGCACTTGAGCTGGGGAACTGCCTGACTTATCTTTAGAAAGAGGCACTGTATAAATATATCCAGTAAATCGCAGAATTGGAGGCGATTCAACTGCCTAGGGTTAGGAAAGAAACTTTGAAAAAGGTCAAACCTACAGTTTCCTGTATGTAACTGCTGGCACAAGAAAGAAGAATCTTAGAGAAATCAACTATAGTCTATCTCTTCCCCTGTCGTTTTTTGTTTCGTTTGTTTTGTGTTTTTTTGAAAGGGGCAAATTAAATTTAAAGGTCAGTTTTTAAACAGCTCCTAATTGCAACCACTGTATCTCTTTGAATCTTGAAAGGCCCCCATCAATTTACCTTGCAGTCATAATCCTCATTTCACAAGCTCTTAAAAGAGCTTTTAAGAGGCTTCAGTGAACTTTGAATTGTTCTAATTTCAGCACAGTTTGGAGGCTGTGAAGCTAAGTGCAGCCTTTCAAAGCAGGGGTGGAAGTTTTCCATAAGGGGATCTGACCTCGAACTTTCTCTACTTGATCCAGTCTGCACATCTGAGTATTCGGTGCCATAATTCTGTCTTTACTGTAGTAAAAAAGGGAAGAGAATTAACCTGATAATTATACGAATCTAGCTCTGAAGGATTCCAGGAGCAAGGAGGTGGGCATATGAGCCTCCCCATGTGCAGAAGCTCTGGAATGGTGGAGTGTGGTCAGTCTGTGTGGACACACCAAGCTCTGCTCTTAGCCTCAGTGTGAGTTAGCAGTGGACCTCTTTGGCTCTCTTTTAGAAATTCTAACCAGCAGAGAGAGCATGGAAGTTTGATGTAGACTTCTTTCACTCAAAACTTTTGGGGAGTTACTAAAGAGTTAATAACTAGACTGATTTACTTCTTAGCTCTGCTCTAATTCCTTTGGTGGAAAGGCTAAGGAGAAGAACAATATACAAAAGCCGTTCATAACAGAGGGAAAGAAAAAAAGGGAGAAATGACTAAATAATCACAAATGATAAATCTCCAAAAATGCGGGGGCAGGTCCACCACACTTGAGATCCAGTACACGACAGGTGGGCACTGGTCCAGGACGGTACATTGTGGATAAGATTTGCACTTGGTGTACGTGGCACCTCATTTAATCCCTCCTAAAGCCATGGGGGAGGGGAGAGCAGTCTTCTTCCTCAGTTGCTGCAGGTGAATGGCAGGTGAGTCAGTGTTTCGTAAATAACCCGTGCTACATACACAGCTAATGATGGAGCCATACTTGAATCCACAAATTCGGACTCCAGACCTCTGATGCTCTTTCCAGTGCGGCTGAGAGTCCCGTTCATTTGTTGAAGTAGTGGACGGTTTCCCAGTGGCCTGAAAGAGTACGTGGGGTCCCTAATACCAGCTTTAGTGCCAAAAAAGTCACTTTCACTATTAGGGGACAAGAGCCCAATTGATTCTTTGCATTTCTCAGATGAAATAAAGCTGAAGTATATACATTATTAGTCCAAAGCTCAGACAAAAAGGAGTGTTGTGCTTTCAGGTAGTAATCTTTGGAAGCAGTATGGTTATTCTTACAAAGCTACATGCTCAAAGGGTTTTTAACTGCCCATGAATAGTTGCCTTTGGAGCCAGATTTCAAATTACACAATAAAACATTCATGTTACTTTATAATTACACCTGGTTATTTCCATACAGAGAAAATAGTGTTACCTATCAGACCAGACCTTATTTTTACACCTAACTTGATTTTAATTTCTACAAAATCAAATGGACCTTTCAAGGATGAAAACTCAACACACTTCCCAAAAAGGAGTTTAAAAAAAAACAAAACAAAAACGCTTTGATTTGATGGCATCATTAAAATTAGTGCATCTCCTACCAAGATGATTCTTTTGAAGTGGACACTACTGATACAGCTGCGTGGTTCTGGTTTCTTTAAGAACCAGCCACGTTACTTTGTAGTGACCCTTGCATAGAGCCCCCTAAGCCTCCCAAGCTCTCACGAATGGTAGGAAGAGGAGCCAGAACCCATAAAAGAAGAAAGTAGGATGTCAGGAGATGTGAAATCCCCTACCCCTGCCACCAACGACAGCAGCAGCAACAGATGGGTGTCGTTCTTAAAACAACAAATATTCCTGGAGACTGTTTCCGGAGCTCCAGGCCAGCCAAATGGTCTCGGTAATGTTGGCCACTGACCCAATCTCTCGGAGCCTGAGAAGTGTATTGGTAACAGAATTAAGATGCTGGGTTTTGTTCCAGCTCTGACTTCTGTGCAGACTGATTGGAAGTGAATGCCCTTCCTTCATCTTCTCCCTGTGCCTTTCCTCCTCCGCAGGCAGCATCGCCGCCATTACGGTGACAGTCATTGCCGTGGTGTTGTTGGTGTTTGGAGTTGCAGCGTATCTGAAGATCAGGTGAGACGCGCCCTATTCTTCCTTATGGAGGAAAGGATTCCATTTTATCAGGCTGCAGGCTGAGAGCTGGTTTGCTGAGTGCTTGTGTCCTGATAAGTATCCTAGCTCTCGGACATGCTGGTAGGGATGGAACAATGGGCGGCGTAGTGTATTCTGGACGGGAATCCATGGTACTGTATTTGAGCCTTGCAAAGCAGAAGAAATAAGCTGACATCTACAGCACAATGATGTAATGGAACGAGAACGAACTTGCAGTCAGGAGACGGAGGCCTTGGCCCTCTGTCTGTAACTCTGCTCCCCTGAGAAAGCCACCTGCCTCCTGAACCTCAGGTTCTTCCTCTGTGAAATGGGGCAGAGGCGGGAGCTCAGTGGTTCATAAATATTGATGTTCGGAATACTGCTGTGTGGTTGTGTGCCCAGTCTGTATGGAGGTGTTCACTGATCCTAAAGCAAGATGTTGAAAGTACAAGGAAATTGTAGTGTTTTCGGGGCACCTGGGTGGCTCAGTTGGTTACGCATCTGCCTTCAGCTTAGGTCATGATCCCAGGCTCTTGGGATTGAGTCCCACATCGGCTCCCTGCCTCTCCCTCTCTTTCTGCTCCTCCCCCCTGCTTGTGCTGTCTCTCTCTGTCTCTCAATTAAGTAAAAAATCTGAAAGGAAGGAAGGAAGGAAGGAAGGAAGGAAGGAAGGAAGGAAGGAAGGAAGGAAGGTGTTTTCTATAAAATTAGATATCCGTCCCTGAGATTATGTCCTTATATTTTTAAGATATCTCATCTTTTATTAAATGAAGGTGATCACAGATGGCAGCTGACTTTTTACTTGCTTTAGCTAAATAGAAAGTTGCAATAGTCTGTGAGCCCCCAATTTTGCTGTCTACTGCTTTGTGAAATCCCAAAGGCTCAAAAACCACATGACTTACCCTGAGGGTCCTTACAGCTAGAACATGCCTAATGGCAAGTGACAATCTTGTTTGCCAGTCTGCACAGTGCCTCTAACAAGGGATGAAAGGGCACGTGCCACTATGACGAGCACAGCCACTCTCCGACCTCCGACCCACTCTTGTTAACGGCTGGAGCCATCTTTATGGTAGCTCCGAGGAGACCCTGCCACTCCGTCCCTTAAAAGCCCCCGGTGGCTTCCCCCTGTACTTCGAATTAAATTCTAACCCCCCAGCTTGGCCCTCAAGGTCGTTCATGGAGCCTGTCCTAGCTCTTCTCACTCATCACTTCTCTCTCTCCCTCTGAACCACCGAGCTGCAGTCACACTGGCTTTCTGTCTGATTCTTGGAAGGCACCAGGCCCTTTTTCTCTCCAGGCCCTTGGCTCTTGCCGGACCCTGTCTCTGAAGGCTTTTCTTCTAGCTCTTTCTCATGCAAGGTTTTCACATCACATGCTCCAGGAGACTTCCAGTTTGGTGCCTCATGACTTTTGTCCTGGCTATTACCACTGTTTATTATTTTATTCATTGTTTTATATATTTGTTTACTTATTTATTGTCTCTTTTCCCCACACAAAAAAATGTTAAGCTCCATGAGGACCCAGACTCTGTGAGCACAGGATTAGGCGCAAAGAAGATGCTCAAAAAACTGAATAAGTAGGGGCGCCTGGGTGGCGCAGTCGTTAAGCGTCTGCCTTCGGCTCGGGGTGTGATCCCGGCGTTCTGGGATCGAGCCCCACATCAGGCTCCTCCGCTATGAGCCTGCTTCTTCCTCTCCCACTCCCCCTGCCTGTGTTCCCTCTCTCACTGGCTGTCTCTGTCAAATAAATAACAACCAAAAATTTAAAAAAAAAAAAACTGAATAAGTAAACAACGAGATGTAAGAATATACAGTCACGCAGGCACTACCGTGCACCCACACACGTGCGCTCCTGACCGACGACCTCTCTTCCCCGCAGCTGGGCTGCTACCTCCAGAGCTGCGTGCCCGGTGCCTCCCTCCTGCCCTGCTTGCCCGCATGGAGCCCACGTATTTCATTTATCGTCTCTATCACACATTCCCTTTGCTGCCCTCTCTCATTTCCTCTGCTCCCCCCAGCCCAAACCAACACCCACCAGGAACCTCTCCCCTCCTCTTCCCCTTTTATCTCCCTCCATCTTTTGTTCTAAATTGTGCAGATCAATCTAATGATGGTGTCTAGTATGAGAGTGCCTTATAATATCACCTGTAGCTAAGGTACAAAGAACCGGAAAGCCAGGTTTCAAAGAGAAATTGGAATTAAAGGGCCAGCGTTACCTGTGTCTAAAAGCCTTTATGAAAAGCATCCTTGACTCCTTCATAGCTTAAAGTAATCTCTTTTCTTCGCTAAGTCTGTATTTCCTTGACCAGAAAACTTAGTTTTATGAATTATATCTTACTAAATGGTACACTTTTCTATCCATGTCGTTACTAGTTTATCAATGCAGATACACTGTTTTCATTAGGAGTCAACTTGGCTTTGATGAACTAGTCAGGGACCCTCATTCCCACTTTATAGCAGTGTCTCTTTGTGTTGGGGTGGGAGGAGGCAAAAACGGAACTTACAGATAAACTTCAGAATCATTTTGCAGTCACAGTGGTGAGTTTCTGGAGAGCTGGGTCCCAAAAAATAGGACCTCCACTGGAATGTGGAGGGGAAGAGAAATGCTTTCCTCTTGCCACACACTTGCCAAAAATGATCTTCGTCTTGACTCCAGGCAAGAACTCAAACTACTGACTATAGACAGGCAGTCTAGAACAGTAAGAACTCAGACTCCAGAAGCAAGGAGACCTCAGTTGGAATCCAAGCTCTACCAGTTTTTAGCAGGTTCTGGTGTGACCTGAGCATGTCATGGAGCTTCACTAACCCTCACTTCTCCTTCCTCTGTAACATGAGGGCCATAATATTAACTAGTTGGTAGCATTGTTGGGAAAATTAATGGACAACTGCTTCCCAAGTACATACCACTGCCATCATTGTCATCACAGTGGTCAAGTGGAAGGAAGGGCCCCCAGTAAAACAGCTGCTTGACAGTTACTAAGCATCAGCTATGTGCCAGGCCCTCCTCTAAGCACTGGGGCCCCATCAGTGATGAGACACAATCCTGCCATTGCAGAACATTCTGTGTTTGGAATATTTTGTTAGCAGGTCATTAAAATTGGTTCTAATGAGTGCTGATTAAAATTGCATAACGTTTTATTTTAAAAATTTAAAGAGTGTTTTCTCCAGGCTTTCTCAACACCAGATAAATTCAGTGAATGATTAAAACGAGGTAGTCATTGTTTCTCTCCCCCATGTAGGTCCTTCTTCTTAAATGTAGAAAGGCCCAGTGGGATTAAGTTTAAGATTATTATTTATCTTCAGGACTATAAATTTAAGGATGGATAAAGTGATCAGACTCCTGTTTAGAAACCCCCTAAGGAAAGCCCCTTTCTGCTGCTCTGTTAATTATTTTGGCAGAATGATAACATAAGGAGGTTAAGAGCCCTCACGCATCTTAAGGCTGTGCCAAAACCCTTTCGAGTGTTATTTTGTCAGATTCTTACCATTCATCAAAAATACATGTGGCTCAATTGACAAATGTGTGTGTGTGTGTGTGTGGATGCATGTGAACACACACACATGCTTGTGTGCATGTGTACCTAGGGTTAGGTTTTCCCTTGGCTGGAAATTTATTCCGTTCCTATCATCCCAGATTTCTGAGAACAGTAACATGACAAGAGGTCTGTCTCCAGTGGTCCTTCAGCTCACTTGGCTGGAGCAGCAAGTGGCTGAAATCACAGCCCAGGAGGAAACCACTCGTTTCTGGCCTGCAGCCCTGGGCTATCAGCCTGGTTCAGCCAGGGTCCCTGCAAATGCAAAAGAAGAGTCTGCTTCAAAGGGCAGCCCCACAACCAAGAGAAGGGCATGTCTTGTAAGCTCTGCCAACTGGCTCAGTAGTTTTCACCTTTTCCCAAATTCTGACTCCCTCTGAAGACATCGGCCACCTCCGCCATTTCTTTCCACACTCCTTTTCCTCGGGGATGCATGACCCCTCGTTCTGTCACAATATCCCCTGCCTAGAGCACCACCTCCTTCTGTCATCTAAGCCACTGTTGGAAGTGACTTACAAACATGAACTGCCTGAGCCTGCGGGGCTCTTCTCCATCCCCGACCCCGTGTCTTCGCTGGCGGTGGTGTGCCGGGGACAGAGGAACGTGGGCTTCGCCGTCAGGTTTGACACGGACCCTTCTTCTTATGTTGAAGTGGCCTTGGGCAAGTTCTAATCTCCCTGATCCTTAGTTTCTTCATCTGTAAAAATAGAGTGGATAACACCTATCTCTCAAGGCTGTTTTGAAGAAGAAATACAGAGCACCTGGTGGTTAAGAACTGTACTGTAGGGCAAATTTATCAATCACTCTGTGATCAGCTTTATAGTTCTACTCAGGTTAGGTAATACTAATACCTAATGCCCAACTCGGGATTGTTACGAGGATTAAATTATAATACAGAGAGACATTCAGCCCCTGGTGCGAGGTGAGGGCAGTGGAAGGGCTAAGTCCTGTTGTCGTAATTCTTGTGCAGCAGTGCTTACTACCGCGGTGCTCAGAGATGGTCGCAGGCGTCCCATTCAGTAGGCACTGGGGATTTGGGGGGGAGGGGGACGGGGAGGATGA
This sequence comes from Ursus americanus, assembly GCF_024610735.1. Classification (NCBI taxonomy): domain Eukaryota; kingdom Metazoa; phylum Chordata; class Mammalia; order Carnivora; family Ursidae; genus Ursus; species Ursus americanus. The sequence continues at coordinate 25,992,460 of NC_142134.1, read as the reverse complement.
CACAGCAGCTCCATTTTCTAATGAGGCACTGATGGGCAGACTTCCATGTCCCATTTGCTGGTTTCAGTCGTGTTGTGCTCTACGCGCCTGTGAGGCTGCGTCCGTGTTATAGGCTCATAAGCAGAACTACTTCTGGGCAGTCTTGATTCCAAGGCTTGTGTGCAACTGGAAAAGAACGCAAAAGGCCTGCCTGCCTCTTGCAGAAGGGTGTCTTTAATTAGTGCTGATTGAAGAATGAGGTAAGTCGGTTTTGCTTTTGTTTAAATTGGCTCAAAACTGTTCTGCCACGAGATAATCCCCTGCGCGGGAGACCGTATCTGCTATCGCCAGCAATGTGGATGGTGCTATAATTAGGTGTGGGTAACCCAGACGGACAACACGGGCTGTTCCCTTCACAAAAATAAATGTGATCTTGATTTATAGACACAACAGGGCCTGGCTCGTAAGGCATTTTGTTACAAGTCACCTGTTTTGCTTTAAGTCTTCCAGTGATTACATTTTATACAACGGGATGCCTTTTGGTCGTTGGTAGGTTTTAAAGAGTAGGCCCAGCCAGCCATAAAGTCTAAGATCTTCTAGAATTTGTTACTGATAGGTTGACGTTTTTAGATAGGCTTTTGGCATTCTGTAGGTCCGCTTGACTTGATTCTCTAGCTCAACGGTTCTGAAACGTTAATGTGCATAAGAATCAATGGGGGAGCTTATTAAAAACACAGTTTCCTTTCAGGTGATGACTCGGCGATGTTAACAGCTCCTCCTGAATGTTCTCGTAAACCCCAATTAGTCACATCCTACCTTATTTTGACAGTAATCCAAAAAAGGGGAAGATGCTTACAGGTGATACCATGCAAAGTCTTCAGGAAGGAAGTAGGTCTTAAAAGAAATTAAATGATGGGGACTAACATAATAAACAATTATTATAAAAAAAGAACTTAAATGAAAACAAAAATGAAATTTAATTTAGTATCCTGTATTTTATCTGCAGAATGTGTCCATGGCTTATCTAAGCAAAGTTGGGTGCTCCTTTCTGCTAAACATTGGAAAAACAGCTTTGATGGATATTGGACACCTCATTGTCATGTTCCAACTTAGCATATTTATGCTTAGACATCAATTCTATCCACTTATAGACCAATATCAATCTGTGAAAACATGTGGGATTAGCAAATACCAGTCTATAAAAATGTTTATGATTGAAAAAACCTGTATTTATATCTGAACTCACTTATATAATCTATTTATCACTTTTTCTCCTTCAAGTGTCTAGTGCATTCCTCATGACCATTGTCCCTGTTCACATATCTGTCATTAAGGGTCTTTAGAAGAAATACATTTCAAAACAGTCCCCCCCAAAACAAAAACAAAAACCACCAGCACAGTTTCCTGGGTCTGGTCCCATAGGTTCTGATGCAGTGTGGCAGCTCACAGGTGAGGCCAATGCTGCTGGGTGTGAGAACCATACTTTGAGTAGCCCTGACCTACCCCCATCTCCCAACACTCCAAACACACACACGCTAGATACGGTGCCCCACTGCTTCGTGTCTTGGTTACTTTGGACATGCTGATCCCCCTGCCAGAGGTGTTTGGTTCACCTCTTTTTTATCTGGCTAATTCCAAATCGCCTAGCTTAAAAGAGATGCTCTCTGGGAAGCCTCCTCTCCACCATCCCCATGGGGAACCCCTTACTGCACGCTTCTCCTTTGTACGACTCAGTTCCCTATCCTGGAATCGCGCCTTCTTTGTCAGTCTGCTCCGCTAGAAGGACAGAAAGCCCCTGGCAGTACCTGACATACGATAATTGTTTTATATGTAGTTACTGGAGAAGTGAATGATTCTGGGTAGCAAAATTTGGGGTACGGCGGCAGTGGTCATTTACTCCAAATATGGGGAAACGAGGTTTAGAAAAGGGGAAGCTTGTGGGAATCTGTTAAAACCATACACTTTCGTTAGTTACCTCGTGACTCTGAACTTCTTTACAAATAAACAGGTGTTTCAGTATGCGGGCCTTTTCTGTGACGAGTATCTGCCAGGATGATATAGGCAGATAATTTTAAAATAGGAAACAAACAAATTTCATCTACTCCTTCAAAGTAAAGGTGATTATTTAAAGATAAATTCAAAAGTAACTGCTCTTTAAAAGAAACCCAGACTGTGGACAGAACACCTTGAAATGAATGATTGGAATGTTTCCATCACTGGGATTTGGGTAGAAAGATAGGACTGATAAGTTTCCTAAATTATGATACTGATTCTGCCACTAACTTGCTACAGTAACTGTAAATTCACCCCTAATGGTCACAGCTTTCTTAGCCTCAAAACCTTCACTGACTGTGTTCCTTTCCTAGTTTGGACAAATGTGCCATGGCTATGTAAGATGACAATATCAAAGGAAGAGGGGTGAAAGACATACGCGAAGTCTTTGTACCATCTGTGCAATTTTCCTATAAATCTAAAATCATTTCAATAATTAAATAATTTATTTTGAAACAATTACAGTTCAGCAGCTAGCACACCGATATGTTGTTTGCTTCTTCCTCAGAGCCCCTGCACCTTCTGTTCTCTCTGTATGGTTTATCTCAGGCATCCACATGGCTCATCCCGCATCTCATTCACCTGTCTGTTCAAATGTCATGTTAGTGAGACTTTTTTCTGATCACCATAATCCTAATGACAATCCCCACCTCACATTTGGAACTCCTCATTCCCCTTTGTTGCTCTGTTGTCCTCCACTGCACACATTACCATCCACCATGATATTTTTCATGTCTTATTTGTTGTGCCTGCCCCCACTGGAACATAAGGTCCCTTTGGACAGGGGTTTTGGTCTGTTTAGCTCACTGAAGTATCTCCTGGCCCCTGAATAGGGCCTAATAGATTGTAAGGTTTCAGTGAATCTTTAAATGAAAGGAGCCAGGCAGGGAAATGACAATCAGAGAAAGCAAGCCCCCAACAGAAACAAAGGAGACAGTGGCAGCTGTACCAAACTGGCTTTGCAGATGGATGATCATAGTCTGAAGGCTTAATTACCAGCGACTAATGAGCTGTAAGTTAGGCTGTGTTTTCCCAGTACTAAGCCATATCTTTTTCATCTTTATATCCCTCCTTCTTAGCACATAATAAGTGCTCACAATTGAATGACAGGACTCACTTGACTCGAGAGGAGAGAACTTGGGGAGGTGCCACAGTAAGCAAAGCTGGAGCCTAGAGGGAGACCTGGGCTTGACCCTTGTAAAGGAGAAGGCGTTTTCTCAAATCAGTGTGTGTCGGCACAAGGGAAGTAAAACACTCCATTCATTTTCAAAGACAGTTGAGTTCCATTAAATATCAATGCTACAGTTATCATAAAATAGGTACCATTTTGGAGTTGTGGAGAAGGCCTCCAACGGCAGATGTCATCGCTGCGTGTACTAGTTGTCACAGGGCATCAGCAATTAGGGACGAGGACTGCTTCCTGTTAGAGCAAAGCCGTTTGGGAAGGAAGCCATGAGGCCAGGGCTTGACATAAATCACTCCCTATTTTGTCCCCCCGGGTTCTGCTTTTAGCTCACTAACCCATACAGTAGCGGCAGCACGGTGCTCACAGCACAGGGCCATTGATTAACAGGGACTGTGAGCTCTGTGCTGAGTGCTTTAAAGCCACATCATTGCCTCAGAGAAATTTAGCTTGAATTCTCTTTCCTCTTCCTATAATTAAGGTCAAAATGTGGCTCTGACCCTTTATATTCTTTAACAATATCTTCACTCTGCCCAGTTATATTACACAATGAATTGCCCCAGGCCGTAGAAATCCCTGCTGGTATTGACCAAGCAAACTCCATCTGCACTATTTCTGTGTACCTGACGTCAGCCCTCATCATCAAATATTTAAGAAAGAGCCACTCTGCCTCAAGAGCTGCGCGTGAGATGTTCAGAAAATTCAAAGAAAAGCAAGAGGCAGTCTGCCCCCAAGAGGTTTACCATCTAAGGGAGCCGAGGCACGATGAAGAGGCGTAGCTATGTTGGGTGGTGCCAGACTTGCGGAAGAAACTGAGTAAACAAAACTGGTCTGGCCTGGTGATGAGGCCGTTCGTACTGACTGCTCTTGAGAGTGAAGTGAGATGAAGCCGTGTTGCAGAAGGCAGCTGGGAGACCCAGATTTCAGTACCAGCTCTGCCATTAAATCATGCGGACAAAGGGATCGAGATTCCTCGAGCCCCACTTTCCTTATCTCAGGGGTGAGGTTGTTTGCCCCTCGTGGACTCCACAGGTACCAATCTGAAAACCTCCCCTTTGCCATCTAAAACATGCATGATTTAAGAAGCTCTGACCTAGAGAGATAGTTTAAAAGGATCATTAGTTATTCTCATCACACACACACACACACACACACACACACACACACACACAGGCGTGTTTGTCTTCCTCTCTCTCCAGTATTAGAGGATTGATTCAAACCTGGCTTGCATCCCAGCACACCCAATTCTTCTTGCTTAGGCTCATTAATATATTAAAACAAGCCCTCCAGCTTCACTACATTCCCAAATAGGGCTTATCTATAGCTCTTGCTTCACTTTCCTCAGTTATTGGTATTTTGCTCAACTCCCTGTTCATTCCAACAAGAAGGCAAAGAAAAATGAAAGTAAAGACCCATCCTTTGCTTTTATTTTTCTAGTATTCGTGTAGTGAACATCTCTCATAAAACAGCAGATTAGGGTACAGTTCTGATCAAATAGTCTTGTCTGGACTAAATATAAGCAGGAAAACCTGATGACCAAGAGTTTTTAATCCTCTGACCCCACACCAGCATAATGCTTCAAAAAAGAAATTCAAATAATAATAATATAAGAATCTGGTTTTATAACTGTGCCTGGAGTATGGTTTCAGGAGTTCCTGGTGGGAGGGAGGCTTGCTTTTCCCTCTGTGCCCTTTTCTACTATTTGCAGATTTGCCATGTGCTTGTGTAAGTTTCATTATAATAAAAATGAAAAAGCAGTACTGGCCAACATTTACTGTGCATTTACTATGTGCCAGGGCTTTTATATGCATTACCTCATTTAATCCTCCCACCAGCTTGAACACATTGTAAGTTTCTCCATTTTATAGATGAAGAAACAGGGGATTAAAAACATATTTGAGGACATACATCTATTGACCCAACTGATACTTCTTGAGAATAAAATTATATGATAGATAGAAAACGCTGCAAGAAGTTATATTACCATACAAGGGTGAGGCAGGGGTACCCTATCAATAAAGGAGCAGGTTTACTAGGTAGATGTTGGCCAGGCTTGCAACCGTAAGTCATGCTAAAATTTAGGCTCAGCTCCAGTCATACAATCCCCAGGTTTTTACTTGTTCATTCTCTAGCTTCCATTGCTCAACCATCCTCTTGAGGATTTGATTGAGGCTGGAGGGGTTAAATGTGGGGGGGATGTGTTGGCAATGCATGGCCAGTGATCTTGTGTACCAAAACTGGCCTCCCCTCTTCCCGTTGATCAGAAGATCAGTGGCGTGTTACGAATGGTCTCTGTCCTTCTCACACCCACGGAAGTGAGCAGGCCTTTAGGGCAAACAAAGCATTGTGGAACATCCTCAAATTTCCAGGTGCACAGGCTAGCTCAGCTGAGCCAGCCCTCAGAATTTTGAGGACTAAGAATCTAAAACCAACTCAACAAGGGCCTGGTGCTTTGCCACAGATCGTCTCTTTTCAGATACCTGCATATGTAAATAAGCTTCAGAAGAGCAACAGCAGTTATTTCAGCAACAGATAGAGGTATAACAAATACTTTTTGTGCCTTTCAGATTCTGTTTTCATTTTGTTCAGTTTTCATATCGAGCTGAGAAAAAAATGAGAGGGAATGGGCCCGTTTGCCGGTACTATATATAGCAGACATGATTTCCAGTGGCAAGGCGTAATCATTCACACACGAACATGAACCTCAGAGCCCCTCGATGCTCATTTTGTGATGTTCTCCTAATCCTGACAGTACTTTTAGCCATACAATGACTATAAACCTCTCTGGGAAGCTCCCATCTTGTGAACAGATAGGCTTTTGGGATTTTTTTCCCCCCAATCACTGTTTCTTCCAAAAACATTTATTAAGGGCTTACTATGTGCTGGATATTCTGCTGGGCATTGGAGATAGTGCCAAGAACAAACAAAGCAGGCAGATCATCCATACTTACAGTTTAGTTGGGGGAGGTGGTGATAAGAAAATAAACAAGTAAATTATATAGTATGTTAGTAGGTGATGAATACTTTGAGAAAATTAAGCCAGGAATGCTGCGAGTGCGGGGTGGGAGTTGCAAGTTAAATAGGGTTCTTAAGAAAGGCCTCACTGAGAAGGTGACATTTGTGCAAAGACTTGACAGAGGTGAAGGAAGGCAATCTGGAAGCCAGCTGTTCCAAGCTGAGGGAACAGTATGTGCAAAGGCCCTGAGGCAAGAGTGTGCCAGATGTGATGGGGCAGAGCAAGGAGGCATGGTTGGAGCAGAGGGAACAAGAAGGACTCGAATAGCAGCTCATGTGTTCAGAAAAATAACAGGGGCCAGACCCGGAGCATAAGGAGCCACTCCGAGGTTTTAAACAAAGGAGTGAGAACTATCTGATTTCAGTTTCTTACAGAAATAATACTAATTGTGAGACAGGTTCCCAGAATGACCAATCGAAGCCTGTTAAACCCAAATTGCCATTGAACTAAGGATGCTAATCAGACACTGGGAAGCTCAGAGCACGGGATCTAGACCCAGGAGGTAAGAATCTGACTGATAGCTCAGCTGAGTAACTTTGTGCACATCAATCAATAGCTTGGAGAGAGAACTTTTCCCCGTCAGAGAAATAAGCAATTTCTCTCTGTGGCCTTATTTTGAGGGTCAAGTGAAAATGGAACACAGAAACATCGTGTAGATTGTAAAACACCATATGCAGGTCAGGAGGTGGAAGGGACAGCAGCAGTGGTTGTGGTGGCGTCATTATGATTCCTGGGAAAATTCAGTCCAGGACTGAAGTCAAATGCCAGCAGTGCAACCTTCCCTTTGCTATTACTTCTTATTAAGTAGCCATAGGAATGGGCCCTCCTCCTTCTCCAGCACTAGAGGTCAAGTAGAGAGACAAGGACCCAGCTGATCTCAATGGAAGGGGCCAGCGGGGCTCCCACGTGAGCAGTCCTAACTTCCAGGGGTGTGTAGACTGAGGCCTCCAGGGCTGGCGGGTGGAAAAATCATGTCTCCCCTCCTGTGGGCCCTGGAAGCCTCCCCCGGGCAGGCTGCCAGGCATTCAGCTCTCCTCAGACGGGCAACTTCTCTACATAACCACAGCGCTCTCCTCCCCCCACCAGGCACTCCTCCTACGGAAGGCTTCTGGATGATCATGACTACGGATCCTGGGGAAACTACAACAATCCTCTGTACGACGACTCCTAACGAAGAAACGTGGCCGGGACGAGGAAGGACTGTGGTTTATTTATAAGTGCTTTCCCCGTAGGATTCATACAAGCACCTGAGACATCGAGCGACAATCTCTTAAGTCCTGTTTCGTTGGTTTGGTTGTTTTGTTTTCCTCCCTCTCCTCTGGCTGCTATAACTTCCCCTTTCTGGTACAAAAAGAATCATTGTTTAAAGGTGAGTGGGGGCTTCTTTGCAGCTGAAAAGGGCCAACCTGGAGCTGGAGCCGCACGCCGCCCACCGTGGTAGAAGCTTCTGTACCCACCGCAGGATCCACTGTAAGAGGGACTGGAGGCCAGGGTTGAGTTCTTCCGTCGGCAGGGGGGGTTACTTTTAGGGGAACTTTTTGTTTGTGGTATTTCTTAAACTTTTTATTTAGGAAATTACATACATTACATCTCCATGAAATGAGGGAAAGGAGATGAGTACTGGGAGGATTTCACCCTGCAGGTGAGCAAGCAGGGGCTGCTTGGATTCCTTTTTAATCTCTGTTTTTACCTGGTTGTATCTGACAGGATGCCTGCTTGGCTCCGTGAGCTGGATCCCAGCTTCTTAACTGCCTAATTAATGGAAGAAGAAACTAGACGGTGCCCTGGAGGAGGCCAGCAGGCCGAGGGACAGCGTAGCACGTTGCTGTCAGATCTCAGCGTGCCCTCTACCTGTTCTCCCCTCCAGGCCGTCCATCTCTGCTCGGGGTGCCCATTCTAGTCAGCTGCTCCCGGCATCCCGGCCCACAGGCTCTCCCAAGGACAAGGCTAGGAGAGGAGTTTAGTTAGAGAAGAGAAAGGGAGAGGTGCGGTGGGGCAGTGGAGGAGGCCGGGATGGGAGGGCGGCAGTGACCTGCACGGAGGACCACCTGGGGGAAACTAGGAATCAGCCCCCAATAACTAACAGAGACATCCACTGCTCGGAGGAACCTCGAGAATCCTTGCTTTATACCCACAAAACAGCTGGCTCACTGCCTTACTGTCTGCTGGATAACGGCTGTAGACTGTTTTGTAAAAAATTGTAAAGTTATCAGTCTGTCTGCAGTGGCTCAGTGAGGCATTTCCATAGGAAACAGACACCACGATTAAGCCATTTATTCTTCCCCTATGCTTACCTTGCTAATTCTGCCCTCTACTTAATAAACACTCCTAGGTACATGGTCTTAAGCTCCTAGATCTCGAATTTTGAAAAAGAACTGATCATGTTTGCAGATGTCCATTTACTGCGGTGGTTATCAACTGGCAGACAGTTTTGCCTGCCCTCCCCCCCGCCCCGGAACATTTAGAAATGTCTCGTGACATTTTTGAGTGTCACAACTTGGGGGTGCTACTAGTAGGTACACACCATGGATGCGCTAAAGCCCCTACAATGCACAAGACAGGCCACCACAGCAAAGAATGACCCGGACCAAAATGTCGGTAGTGCTGAGTTTGTGAAACCCTGGTTTATTGAAATGCCCCTTGTGACAAGATAAGACACTCCCAGATTAGTAACATGTTTTAACTAAATGAAATGACTGGTTAAATTGTTACCTAAAAAGTATTCAGTGTTGTTGGCTGATGGGTTGTTTTGGCATGTGTGGTTGCCTTTTTCCTTCTGTGTGTTCTCTAGATAGCTTTATTTCATAGCTAGAATGCTATCCTCCTGAAATGCCTGAAGTTAGTAACCGGCATCTTATGTCCTGATTGGAGTAGGAAACTTCATGGATTAGAAAATATCCATTGGGTCCTGATTCGGAATGCGTTCTATTGTCCTACAGTGTCCTACAATGTCATAAAGAACTTGAAACTGGATCAATTTTATTTCTAAACTTGGACCTGCTGCCATGGCTGTTTCCAGAAATTTGACCCTCAGCTCAACCTATCACTTGCTGTGGTCCAGCAAAGTACCGACATGAAAACCACTGCTGCCATGCTATTCAGAGATGCTAGGAGCTGTGCCACTGTCCCCAGCCTGCCTTCCCATGCTCTGAAATTATTCCTGAACTCCTTACGTGTCAGAGGAGAATGAGCAAGCCCCAGACGTATTTTACAACAGGACTAGGTAATGAGAAGTAGGCTGCCAGGAATTCTGATATCTCTGATTATTAAAAATTTTAAAAAATGGGCATTCTCAGAAAAATGGTGAGGGATGACCCATGGTGCTCCCTCCAGCCGTGCCGGGCCTGAGTAATTGTCTCTCTCCCCCCACCCCACCCCCCTTCATAAAGCCTATAGGCTTTCAGTTCAGTAAAGGACAATTCAGTAACAACAGGACATCCTTTTTTTTCTCCCTCGGCCACACACATTTGGACGAAATGTCCACGAAACACCTTTAGAGCGGTGCTCTCCCGGATGCTGCTCCAGTCCCAAGTACTGGGTCAGAGGGACTGGCGTCCTCCCGGGGTACGCTGCCCGACTATGACTACAGACTCAGTAAGCATCTGCCCTCACCAGAGCCCTTGTTGTGCAAGAGCTCTTGTTGGGTTTGCTCCTGTTAACTTCCAAATCCTTATGGCAAAGAGAGGGTTCTGGACCTAAAGCCAGTGTATTCAGCAAAGCGACGGCTTCCCATGAAAAACCCTAACCCTCCTTATTATGTCAGTATAAAATAGCTATAGGATGAACCTTATTTTGCCAAGTACTTTTTTTCTGAGTTGGCCAAAGAATTTGAATAACTGTATTCAATATATGTTGCTTGAAACACACACACACACCCAAAATACATGCTCATAATTGATGTCCTATATGTCAGGGAGAGATTCTGCCCAGGTCTGTCCAAGGGAAATTGCTCCAGTGGATCTAAAACAAGCACATTTCATCCAGGAATAGGACTAGTCATAAAGGGACAGACTGTCAGAGCAGGAAGGAGGCAAGCAGCCTCTTCTAGACCATAGACTGCAAATGATGAAGAGTGGGATTCAACTTTGTTTTCTTTTCTCTTGGCCCCAGTGAAGTCTCCTGCCCTCCCTGGATGTCTGTCTTCATTTCTTAAATGAGGGCGATGCTTTCATATTGACCTCACCCCATGCTACCTCACAAATGTGTTGTGAGGATTCATGAAACGATGTCTACAGTGTTTTCGGTTTCTGGAGAAAAGTATTTATAGACATCTTACGTATTACATAGATATATAAGTGATCTCAGTTTCAGTTTCTTGTTTGTTTTTATACTGGTGTGTTGTTTAGACTTAAATCTATAAAACGACAGCTGTATCTTGGCTGCATCAGGCAGCTGTCCCAGCTCTGAGCTACCCCCCCAGCGCAGGTGACTGCAGGGTGAACCGTGCCTGGGACCAGGAGAATGGTTTCCATCTCCAAATGAAAAGATGTCCCAGGACCTACGTCTCACAGATTATTGAGTTAGGATCCAGGAGGTTAGGGTAACACAGGATGGATACCTGAGCACGAACAGCAGTAGGCCTCTGGCCTTCACCAGCCTGAAGTCTTCTGAGTTCTTTAGGGAGTTGATTTTGGTTTGATGTCATCCGTTTGCCCTTCATCTTGCTTGCAAGGTGCATGGTTCAATCCCTCGTGTACGGGAAGTGAATTTTGCAACTGGGCCGTGTTGATTTGCACGTTGATTCACCCTCTTTGCCTTTAACCTCTTTTTGGCAAATGAATGTACCATTTCAACGTTGATTTTAAAAGTGCTAGTTGGTACTGGTAATAGTGCTAACCAAGAGACCAATGCCGCATTGCTTTCTTGGGGTGAGTTAGCCAACATCATTTAAAGATGGAAAGATGTGCAACTTCTTTGATATTTGATGTCATTGTATCTACATTTGTTGTAAGACATATTGCATATTAATTATATCAATTAAAGTTGTTAAAAGCTTGCATCTGACAGTGGTGATTCACATTTTGATATGTTTTGTTATTCAGGCCATTCAGTTGATACGCTCATATTAAGTAGCTTTGACTTGTTCTTAAAGAAAATTTATCCCACATCAATAAATAATATTTTCTGCACAGCGGGAAGGTCTCCCTGATCTCGAAACAGAATTGAAGGGTGTCAGAAATGAAGAAACTTTACAAGCAGTGATTTTGCTCTTAACAATACACCATGTCATCTAAAGTAGATGTGAAAATAAACACTTCGATTCAATAAGTAGAGAGGGGTACAAAATCAAGTCATATTAAGGCATATTTGGCATTAGCAGTACATTTGATACCTGCTTGTTTCATTCTCCTTCAAAAAAATTAAGTTCATCATACCCATCCTGACAGTTAAGATAGCAAGCAATTTCAATCATTCAGAATATAATATCAACCCTCGGGAGCTAACCAAATATATTTCTGATTCGGAAGAAAAGCGTAACAATAAAACCCATGCATTTTGCAACATAGGAGAGGAACAGAAGCACCTGCAAGCTAGAGCGAGGTGATTTGATGATTTGAAAACCTGAAGTCAGATTTAGTAAGTTTAGGTGCCTGGTGTCCAGTGGCACAGCATGGAGGATTGACTGGAAAGAGTCAAAAGGAAGAAAGCGGACCAAACATGAAACAGACCCTTTCCTGTTGATGATTCATTCAGTCGTTTCTGGAGGCCCTCCATGGGCACAAACGCAAGTAGCAACTCCATTATTCCAAGTTTGCCCGAACACAGTCGGTCAGAAAGCACTTCAAATGTGCATGGAAAGAAAAGGTCTCATGATAATGTGTAGTGTTTACCTATTCTGAATTATTGGGTCCAAATCAACATATTTTCCTACATTGTAGCTTTTCCAAGTCAGACCATAGTATGTTTCAAGTATTTAGTAACCTGTCTGCCATCTTTTACTCTCCAAAAGTTCAGCAGTACTCACCAATCACTGGCTATATTTTGATTTTTGTCAGAAAGCATTGAGATTGAAAAGTACTGATCAGATTGGGGGGAAAAGCCTGTAAGAGGTATGATCTCTTCTCTGAAAGGATCTAAACTTTGGCAAGTATAGAATGGACTCCATTTACTGCACTAAAGCAGCATTAATCAGTTTGACTCAAGAAATGTATTCTGTTTCTATCTTAAGCAAGATACTGAATATTTACTATAAAACAGAAGGAACATAGAATCCAGTAGGAACTTTGGGTGCCTGTGGGCATTGTCTGATGCCATCCTTGTGTCAACGTTGTGGTCACTACACCCTCTCCATGTTACAGATATGGAAACTGAGGTTCCAGGATATGAAATGCACTCCTGCATGTACTGAATCCTTCTATGGACTCCACATCAAATAGGATGGCCCCTGCTCACCACATATTTACAGTTTAGTCAGTGACAGAGGTGGGATTCCAACCAGGTCTGTCTGTCACCAAAGCCCTGGGTTATTTTCCACTCAAGGGACTGGTTTCTGATCTAAGTATAACCCAGCGCTCACACCTTCTACTAAAATGGGACCTTCCACCTCTTGCAAAGTCTCCCCTCAGCTATTTTAGGTGATCTCAAGGGGGTCTGGCATGAGGCCCAGAGCAAGCCCGGTCAGCACCCAGGCACGTGTCCCCTGCCAGGCACTGTCACCTTCCTGCCAGTTCACGCTGCCCTGCTGGGCTGTGTTCTCTGCCAAGGAAGAGGATGCCTCCACCTCCCCCACTCTGCTAGAGCACAGGCCCCACTGCCTCCCAGAGTTGAGTGAAAACCTCTCCTACCTTCCACCTGCAGCCTCCCCACTCCCTGTAGGAGACCCGGGTGAGTCCACAGCAGCCTGGACTAGGGATTCTGTCCTCAGAATCTCTTCCCCTTTTGCCCTAAGTTTCCATTATTTCAAGAACTTGTCTCTCCTTGATATCATAACAATAATGCCAGCTTATTCTCACCTAATGCTCATTAGGAGTCAGATCCTGTTTCAAGCCCTTTACCTGGATTCACAACCCCAGGAGGTAGATATTCTTAATGCGGTATCCCCACTGTACAGATGAGAAAAGTAAGGGCCAAGGGTGTAGAGACTTGCCCAAGGTCACGCAGCTCAAGAGTGCTGGGGCAGAATTCAGACTGCAGAGTCCGTGCTCTCCATCACTTCCACGAGCCCCCGCTCGGTGCCAAGCTTCCTGCTCATGCGCTCAGGCCGCCATCAGACAGGCTCCTCTGTGTCTGAAGCCACTGTGGCCCAGGCTGGACACCCACTGCAGAAGCAAGCTCCCTGCCTGAAGGAAGGGCTCTGGCCTGGCAGACTGTGCTGCCTCTGTCTAGATTCTGGTACTTCCGGACAAGGTCGCCCACCCGACAACCCCCAGCTTGACAGCAGGCGACTCCAGGCTGATGCTTCCCTTGTCACCAGACCCACACAGTGGCTGTGGTGAGACAGTGCAGAACACTTGTTCTCCCACTAGCCATGCCTGCCTTGGCACTGGGACAGAATTCCCTGCAACAAACACTGCTGGGCAACGTGCTGAAAAGTTCAAGCCCGTCAGAAGCCAGGGCTTGTCAGGTGGTGTGAGAGACGAATGCATACCCCCGCACCAGGACACGGAGGCTGCAACTGGCATTCTTCAGGGAAAACAAAAAACACTTCTCCATGTATTCCTGGTGTATTAAAATCGTAATACAAAGCAAAGGATTTCACGTAGAAATCAGAGTCTCAGACTTTTCGAGGGTGGGAAGAGAAGTGGGTAGGGGAGCCATAGCAGGTAATGACTGAAATTCTTGGGTGTCTGGGAAGCTGCCACCACCTCAGGCCCCAGAAGTGAGGTGGGGGTGAGGGGGAGATGCAGGGTCCTCAAGAGCTCACTGGGGAGCTACAGCTGCCCCCACACCTGACTGCAATGGTTTCCAGAGAATGGCTTTCCCTTTCTTCCATCTTTCCTATCTCATCTGAGAACATCTCATGGACAAGTGCGAGCCAAACCCTGGAGGAAAGGGAATTGGAAGAAATGCGATTTCTGGCTTCCCCCCTGGCCTGCCAAGGAGACCTTAGACAACATGGGAAGGATGCTGAGGAGCAAGTAAGTGAGCACAGTCCACCCTTCTCCTCCAAGATTAGAACATCCCCAAAAGGAAAATAACAACATCATTTTATCCCTAAGGTGACACAACTGTCCCTTACACAACTGAGGGTGCACTCACCTGCCCCCTAAAAAGAAAGAGAAAGACACAGAATATGCCACGTGTGGCTTGAGCTCTGGGAACATTCACTCCTAGTCCAGATGCAATCTTCCTTTGACATCCAACAAATTAAATGCCCAATTATAGGGTTAACCACCTTAGATTGGACAAAGGTGGGGGTGAAGAAAGAAAAGGAACTGATAAATACAAATACATACACACACACACACACACACACATACACACACACATTATGTGTATCAAATCAAGGAAGAGAATATACATAGTTACAAAAAGATTTCCTTTCTGCAACTGATTATGAGATAGCGTTGGTATTGAGAACTTGCTTCTACTAGCCCTTGCATGTTCCCTTGTCCTCGGCCACATCTCATCTGGACATGGCTCTTTATGTGTCAGGGTGACTCAAACCTTCTGCTGAAATGTGAGGAAAGCTTGGGGACTGGAAAAGCAAGACAGCTCCTGAACCGGATCCTACAAACAAAGGAACATGAGAGAGAGAGCCCCAGATGGTACCTAAGTGCCAAATACTCTCGCTTCCCTACTTTCATTGCTTTTTCCTCTCTCCGCCCCCTCCCTCCAACCACATCATCCACCCCCACGCAATGGAAGAAAAAAAAAAAGGGCAGAGAAGAGGTTCAAAACCATTCTCAGCACTTAGCTTGCTGCATGCAGAGCCCTGGGTCATTCCACACCCCCATCCACCCACCAACTCCCCCCAGCCCCTCATCTCTGCTTGGGGTCTTCTGAGGACAATGATGCATTCTTCAGAAAGCCAGAACTTGATAAAAGACCTGCTGGGAAGAGTGGGGGACAGTAAGAGCAAAAGTTTCCTTTCATTCGTTCACTTTCAACATAGACGTTCCACGGGCCACTCCGCCCTCCACATCCCCCCAACCCCCCCCATTGCTCTCCTCCTGTGAGGAAGTGCCTGGCTGCAGATGGTCTTGCTGAGCCGTGATGACAAGCTCTGGAGCTGATGTGCAATGAACTGAAATATATTTAACTTACAGGATGAGTAACCCCCAATGGCAATTAATCTCAAATCCTGAGGCCTGGGGGCTGCTTGAGGGACTGTGCTCTCTCCTTCAGAACAGCCATTTCTGGAAAGCAGTCAAACTTACTAAGCAGCCCTAATCACGGGGGCACAGCCTTGAAGTCTTTGCCTGCCCCCCCCCCAAGGGTTCCCAGCAATACCTGGCTGCTGGACTCCTCTCTAGAGTGGAGAGGCTGGATTCTATATCTGTCTCCCGTAGGCCAGTTTCAATGCCCCCATAAGTTCGGGTAAATCCCTGAACTAACTCCTTGGAGACTGACATCCTGAGCTATCCAGGGAGCTGAAAGGTGGCTCTTCAGTTAAAAGGAAAAGCATTCAGGATGCCTGGGTAGCACAGTAAGTTAAGCATCTGTCTTCAGCTCCAGTCATGATCCCAGGGTTCTGGGATCGAGTCCCACATCGGGCTCCTTGCTCAGCAGGAAGCCTACTTCTCCCCCAGCCTGTGTTCTCTCTCTCTCATAAATAAACAAATAAAATCTTTTTAAAAAGGCAAATCATTCTTTTCTAGCCTCCATAATCTCCTGGAAACTGAGGCAGCCAGCTCCCTGGAGGTAAATAGGCTCTCAGTCCAACCATAGTCAAAACCATTGACAAAGGAGAGGTGGTAGGCTAGAGATTCTGCCCCGCTTTGTATCCTTCAGCTCTCCGTGTCTTCTCTATGCTTAGGACACTGGCTGTAAGAAGGGAGGGCGGCAGTGGGAAACCCAGGCTGCTACCTGACGGAGGCATTAGGGAACTAGGGGCCAACTGGGAAGCACTTGTTCATGGAGAGCCTCACTGCTCGATTAAAGGCCCCATGGATTCCACTGAGGGGTAGACTTGGTGGAACGGTAGCATTGGAAGCAAAAATTTCATTCACTCATTCATTTATTCACCATTCAACAAACTATCCATTTATACATTCTAGATGTATACACAAGTGAAACAATGCATGATCCCTAAGATAATATTCATCCTCAAAATGCTCTCAGTCTAATAATAAAACAGTCTAAAAATAAAACAGGCACTCTGTACAGAGTGATGGGCACCTCGGTAATGTGCAGGGGACACTGGGAGCACAGAAGAGGATATAGTAAAAAGATCAGGAAGTGTTCTGACAAGTTTAGTTTCATCTTCCTTATTCCCAGATGTCTCTCTGATCCTCATTCTGCCACCATCTGCCTAATCAATTTCCTGGATCTGAACTTGCCCTCTGGGCTATTCCTTTGAAGATCCATCCTTTGCCATCAGTTCCAGATTTTATCTTAGAAATTAAATTTGCTCCTCCTAACTGACATTTGAGCCAAGGGTACTGGCTTCTCCCCACCCTGGTCACACCCAGATCAGCCCTTGCTTCCAGTGTTTGTCATGGCCCAGGGATGCCTCAGCTGCAACTTGATAAGTATTGGGTCTCTCACTACAGAAAGCAAGCCGGAGAGGGAGGAGGGGGTAGGGAGAGAAATATCATCCTCTCTTCATCTTGCTGCATTTTCTATGATCATAATTCCCTAAGGATCACCAGGGAGTTTAACTGGTTTTCCTGACTGCATCCTCTGATTGAAGAGAGAAGGGGAGAAAGGAAATGACATTTGTCTGAATGCCTGCAATGTGCCTACACAATGAGGAAGATTGTTAGGTCTTTCTAGAGACCAGAAAATGGAGGCTCGGGAGAGTTAGGTGGCCTTCCCATTAACAGAGCTAATAAGAGGCAGAGTCTTGATCTCAACCCTGGATCTTCTTACTCCAAAGCCCATGTTTCTATCTAGAATGATGAAGCTTCTCAAACTCTAATGTGCATGCAAATCATTGGGAAATCTCATTAAAACACTGCTTCTGATTCACAGATAGGGGATGAGGGATGAGAGTCTGCATGTGTAATAAGCTCCCAGGTGGTGCTGATGCCAGGGGTTCCCCACTGCCCCCCGATTTTGAGCAGTAATGCAGTTTTCTACTCCTATTCCCAGGTAAACCGCAAGGGTCTGCCAGCGAGCCCTTCTCAATAGGGCTGATAACACCACCTCTTACCCGAAGGCAGCAAGGTGTGGCAGCGCACTCTGGTTTTGGTTCCTAGTTATTGCTATGACTGGTGGAGTTACCAGCATTTCATATCTGGTAGTCAAGGAGTTCAGTGTAGGAAACAATCCAGGGTTGATTTTCTTGGGACAGTTGTACACGGTATGGATCGTCTCATCTAAAATTCTTAAAGCATCATCGTCAAGGCACCCTGAGCAGCAGCTGGGGGTGGGGGCACACTACTGTTAGAAGTGATCCCTTTGGCTGCCTTATCTTGTTCTCCGTCATTGGGAACATTGGCTGTCCTCCAGCTGCTCTGCTCCGAACTGTCATCACTGACAGCCGCTCTACAGGATATCACTGCACACACATGAGCGCATGTGGACGTCTTGCTTCCTGGGCCTCCAGCGTTTCAGCAGAAAAGATGATCCAAGAGGAGCCTCATCAGAGAGAGAGGTATGTTCACATATTTCTTGGCACCCCCAAAGAGCACAGGGATGCTGCTATGACACAAACGTGAACATTTGACGAAAGCATGTTGGCCGGCTGATAAATTCATATTTTGCATTCCATGACAATTTCAAAAGGTATTTCTTGAGAAGGTGGGAGAGAAGCTGACATCTACTAAGCCTCTGCTATGTGCCAGGACCTGGACAGATGCTTTGTGGTGTGGAATAGACATTACAGACTCACACTCTGGAGCTCGAGTGTTGGGTATGAACCTCACCTCAGCTACTGACTAGTTGTATTACCTTGAAAACAATATTTAACCTCTTATTTCCTCAGTTACTTCATCTGCCAAATGGGGATCTGAATGGTATCTACCTCATTAGCTTATTATGAAAGTTAGATGAATTAATATCTGAAAAGCACAGAGCACAGATCAAAGACTATAAAAGCATATGCTTGCTAAATAGAATCACCATATAAGGTAACTTATTTTTACAGATTTTACGGATGGGGAAACTGAGGCTTACTCAAAATCACATAGCTACAATGTGGTACAAGCTGTCTGATCAATCATAATAAAAACGACTGTTCACTGAGGGGTGCCTGAGTGGCTCCGTCAGTTAAGTGTCTGACTCTTGGTTTCCGCTCAGGTCATGATTTCAGGGTTGTGAGATCGAGCCCCACATCGGGCTGCACACTGAACAGGGAGCCTGCTTAAGATTCTCTCTCTCCTTCTCCCTTTGCCCCTCCCCCACTGCTTGCATACTCTCTTTTTCTCTAAAAACTAAAAATAAAAAATAAAATAAAAAAATAAAATGCCAAATACTAATCATAAAATCGCTTTAGATACACTTTGACAAACATATATTTAAAATATAAAATGAAACACATAGTATAAATCTATATTTGAAAATATCAGGGTGTGGGCATAAGTGAACTCTTCGGTTCCTGAAAATCTGAGTCAAGCAACATGTGGACCGAACATGCCTTCTTTCCTGGTAAGTTTCTTTATAATCAGAATCAACAGCTGTCATTGCTCTAGGGACCCTGCAAATGTTCAATATTTGGTTCACCTCAGGCAAAATTTTCCACTGATGAGTTATTGAGCATAAATGGCCAATTCTCAGGGAAGAGTTTCAAAGGTAACTTCTCTTACAGTAATCTCCTGCTCCCTTTTCAAAAACATGAAACACAGATCTTGGACAGTAGCCTTCATCTTCAAAGACATCAGCCAACTTCTCCAGAGGAGCCTTCCGTGTCTTTAGATCTGTCTCTTCAGCTTCCCCTGAAATCTGAAATTTACCAGCCAGTTCATCTTCCTGAATGATTAAACCATTCTTTACACCACTTATGATTTTTTCTCGATGGTTTCCCAAGCTCTGTCCATAAGAGTTTTTAAAAAGTGACAACCAATACCTATCAATAAGCTAGGAATTCATAGCTTAGCTGAGGAGCATGCACTTTAGCCAATCAGGAATTCACATTGCCCAGGGCTTTTTTTCACTTTTCAAATCGCCACACCACATTGTCAACACCAACTATTTGCCTTGACTTAAGTCTATTCTAAAAGCACATCAGCTTCAGCTGTTAGGTACTCATAAACTCAAAGCCCATTCGGTATGGTTAAAGTGTTACTTATGATAAGCCTATAAAGATTGCAGTTCTCAAGTTAAGCCATCCCAAGTCAGGTGGTGTCTGTTTCCAAATATTCCATTAAGTACATGTGATGTCTTTGCTGAAAATGGGGATTCTGGTCTGTTAACTAATCCTACTAACATTGCCTCTCTCTGAGCTGGAAAAAGAGGAGTTATTTTTGGCAGTAGGTAATTCCATGTCCCAGAGACAAAGTTCTTTGCATAATCAAGCTTTTAAATGTCAGTAGCAGTTTGGAGCATTATTAAGGTATTTCTGGTTTCTGAAAAGATTTCCAAATATCCTCCAGTGTGTTTAATCTTTCCTAATGAAGTCAGATAAGAGCTGAAGTTTTTTGTCAGTCTGAAGTGGATCCCAGTACACGGCCATGGTTGCTGAGTGCTCTGTCTGCACATTTTGTCCTGAAAATATATATCCCTCCATCCAGAGAAAATAGCCCAGCCTTGGAAAATTTGAAGTCACAAGCTTGAAAAGCTTAAACAAACCAAGAGAAGTCATGAAGTATGTTTACAGCCCTCTAATAAAAAACCTATTTATATTTAGCCTCATTCCAACCCAGTTTTATTAATTGGCCCTTCTAGGAATTTGGGAGATTGAAGGGCAGACTAGTGTCTTATTTGATGGTAAACAAGACGAGCATACTTCAAAATCTGCTGCTGCGGGCCATGAAAAAAAGTAGGAAAGGCAAAAAGAAATGGCCATTGGTCTGGATGACATGTAAAGACCGGGTCCAACAACATTCGTGCCTCAGACATTTTAAGATTATTTTCAACCTTGTTAGTAGTTTTTAAAATTCCCAATAAAATGAGTGCACCATTTTGCATTATACATTTAGAACACAAAAACTGAATCCCCAACTTTAAAAACCCAAGGCATCTAATAGCAGAAATTCTGGGATGAAACTATTATTTCATATAATCTAGTGGGATATAATTTGGCACAAACATTCTGTCACAGATCATAAACCCAAAATCACGGTCCAAGATAGAGATTCATGTGCAAGAGGTTTATTGGAGGTGATTTACATAGAGACCAACACCTGAGAGGCAAAGCAGGAAGCAGGAGTGGGCAGAGGGTGAACCGAGACTCTAATACCATTGCAGCAAAGGTCTCAGTCAATCCTAAAGGGAGCTTGGGGTTGAAATGATCCTGCAGAGTTGTCTCAAATTAGGGTGTAATTGCAGGTTCCCCCTCTGTATAACTTTAGGCAAGGCAGCTCTCTCCAGCCTACAGAAAGTCCCAGAAGAGGAACTCAGCTATGAGCCATCTGCCACCAACACTTCTATCAGCTGGAGGAATGAATGAACCGACCTGGAGGGGCATCTGGGTGGCACACATGGCATTCTTTGTAGACAACTCCTTGCTCCACTTGGATCCACTAGCTTCATATAGTAAGGTCTTAGAGAAGCTCTTCCAGCATTCTGATTTCCCTGGGAGAATCTTATAGGGGGAAGCTTAGTGGGAACAACTAGCCATCCCTGCCATTGCACCTGATCTTGAGGAAGTAACAAACTCATCCTGCCTCTCCTCCACCATCTATTCTATAGTCTCCTTGCCCTCAACTAGTACTTCTGCTGGTCTAGGTGGCTAGGCTGCTGAGATGACACAGACACTCATTTTCTGAATAAGAGAGGCAATGGGCCACTGGTCACCATGACCTTCCCGGGCTGTGGTTGCTGCCACACTTATCATCAGAATTGGGCAGTTACCAAGAGCAGCCCAAGTGGACCCCCTGAGTGCCAAATATATACTTCCCTGACCCTAGTGTGGAACAGCAGCTCTACCTCTGCTGGATGGTCAGGGTGAATTATTCCTGCCAGTATGGTGACGACATTCCTTGCCTGCTGGTCTCTTGAGACAAGATCTTTGAAGTAACCAAGTAAGAGCCTAATCCTATTCTTACCTTAATAGGGTCTTGCTGGGTTCCTTAGTGGACCCATGACCCCTCTAAGAACGAAGACTGTGAAGTGTCAGGATTCACTGTTGTGAGGAAGGGAAGCACAAATTCTCTAAAGGGGCCCTTGGGGCTGATGGTAAGCTGGGTCACTGCTGCTTTCACCTCTTGCTTCCTAGATCCGTGCATCCTACATCTTGAAAACACAGATTCATATAGTATTTAATGATTTGAGGTATATACTACATCTTAAAGGATAGCGTTTCATCTGCACAGTGCATTCTCTCCAAGATGGCACATTGTTAGACCTTCAACAGATCATTCCAGTGTTCTGTCAGTCCAGCAGCCTGTGGATGGTGGCACATATGATGGGACCATAGATACCATGGTCACGTGCCTACTGCTCACCTTCTTTGCCATATAATGACAATGGGTCTCTTGGTCCAATACAATTTTATGTGGGATCCCATGTTTATGGATCAGACTCTTTCTAAGCCCTTGGTTAGTGGTGCTGGCTGAGGCACTGCAGGTAGAAAAAGTAAATGCATGTTTGGAATAGGTGTCAAACCCAGTATGGAAAAGCCTATCAGCCTGGACCTACTGCAGATTCTTTTTCTCTTCTGAGACCCACTCAATGATGGCAATCTTATGGGTCATCCCATAAATGGGTTGAGTCAACATTCCCAGTATACTGCTCCCAGAAATCAAAGACTCCAATTGGGTACCCTTTTCTTTCCTGGTGGTGGGAAGTGCAAGATGTAATAATCTGCTCCTAACTTGGGAGAATGTTCTAGTTTGTTTCAGACCATTCACCTAAAAATTGCACTAATGCCATGGGCCCCGGAGTCTTTTTAGAGTTTAACTCCCAACCTCTGGAACACGTATTAATTTGTATTATTTTCTGTCTTTGCAAAAATTACCACACATTTAATCGCTTGAAACAACACCCATATATGACCTCACAATTCCATAGGTCAGAGGACCAGGCAGACTTAACTGGATTCTCTCCTTAGGGTCTCACAAGGCCAAAGTCAAGGTGGTGGCTACATACCATTCCAGTTCACCACTATTAAAAAGTTTAACAATTGGGGAACCTGGGTGGCCCAGTCGGTTAAGCATCCAGCTCTTGATTTCAGCTCCAGTCATGATCTCAGGTGGGATCAAGCCCCATGTAGGGCTCCATGCTCAGCAGGGAGTCTGCTTGAGAGTCTCTCCCTCTCCCTCTCCCCTCCCCCCGCTCACTCTCTCTCTCTCTCGAAAGACTCTCTCTCTCCCCACTCTCTCTAAAATAAAAATAAATAAATATTTTTAAAAAAAGGTTTAACAATTGCCCCACCACCCCTTACCCCAGGCTGTGTTCCACCTGCCATCAGTAGATTTCACTTGTTGCCCAATTTTTTGCATAATGCATTGAACATAATGCACTAGGTAGCCACTATTTGTATTCACAACTGTGGCCCACTTCAATGCCAACTATTCCACGTGAATGAAACAGTGAGTGATTTCACATTCCCATCGAATCTCTTTTACTTGCTGTGAACACAGCTGGTCCTCCTTTGGAACTAATCTCAATGTATATCTTCCCATCTGCATTGTGACTTACAAAGTTACAATTAACTGAATGAACTAAAATCTCCCATATCGTGGATTTTCAGAATTAAATAGAACAAAAAATTGTCAAGCAATTTCCCCTCATATATAACTTGACCAATGTCAGAAACTATTTAAAGCTCTGAAATTGGTGATTTTTTTAGAACCACAAAGCATAATGTTTATTATTATTAGGCACTCATGATAGTAATCGCCCCTTCACATTATATTTCATTGACATTGAGCAATATACAACAGAGCCATTTCATAAAGAGACTTACCAATAACCCTCATACATGATATTTATCATGAACTTGGTGAATGATTTTATAAGATTCTTGTGATTTGTGTGATAAATACTCATTCTTCATAAATAGCCCTACTTTAAGTGATTCTTCTTCCATTTTGGTCTCTGCCTTTAGCAACAAAATTTATATTGGTATTATACTGGAAAGCACCATTTTTTGCTTATTCTTGAAAACTGATTAACTTGCTTTGGAGGTCATTTGTGGAAGAAAGTGCTAGACGATGTCCATTCTCCCCTTCCTCCTTAGTATCAGAACCTCAAATTTTAAGTGGACACTCTTGCTCAGATGGAGGACTACCTGCCCACCTCCCTTGCAGCTAGGATGGTCATGTGACTAAGTTCAGGTCAGTGAAATATAAATAAAGGTGATGTGTAGGATTTCTGGGAAGTCTCCTTGAAAGGGAACAGGTGTATCTATCCTTACTTTTTCTTGCTGGGTACAGTAGGAGGTGATATCTGGAACTCTGGCAGCCATTTTTGGCCATGAAGTAACTGTAAGAACAGAAGCCACCTGGGGAGCTCTGAGGACACCACAGGCCCACTATACCAAACCTAGACTGCCTGCCTTAGACTTCTTTGACAAAGAAAAATTAATCTCTCTCTGAGACATTGTTATTTTGGAATTAATTTCTTAAATGCAGCTAAAATTATTCCTAGTGGATATATTACTCTGTTCTGTTTTTAAAATATGCAAACGCTATAATGTCTTTGTGCCTCTATTTGACTATATTTTTCAATAGATAATACACTAAGTATTAGGGAAATTTAAGTTGTCAGTCCATTAACATTCAAACTTCAAATATTTACAGTTATGCTTTCTAATAATACTCAGGTTTTTTTTCGTGTGCAGAATCATCATTCCCAAGGATTTTCTTGTCCCAGTTGATCCACATTCTATTTTGAGAAGTTCTGTTCATATATCCTGAGTTATAGTATTGATGTAACTATTGTTATCATTATATTTATACTTTGATAAAACTCTTTTAAGCCTTTGATTCATAGTGCTAAAATCAACATATCATGCAACAGCCAAAATCAAAAGTAATAACCATTAACACTAACAGCAAATAAAATGCAGTGGTAGAAAGGGGTTGAGGAAAAATACTTAACTTGCCAGATTTCCCTATGCCTAACAGTTTGTAATGGCCTCACGTCCAGTTTGGGTGTGAGGTGGACAGAGAGACTGTGAGTGTGACACCTTAAAGTAAAAAGTTATTGGTGTGTGAGCACAAGACACGCACATGTGTGTATATTAGCTCAGTTCCATAAACTACCTAGCATGACAAATAGCAACATTCATTAAGATGTTGATCCTAAATTGATGGCTAAGATAACATCTACCTATTTTTTAATCTGTAATATTAAGTAAAAACCATCTGTTAGGTGTGGGCAGGAATTGAATCCTAGAGTATAGATCAAAGAAGACAGTTGTGGGCAGAGGGAGGAAGACCGGATCTCCATTCTGGCCAAGGCTATGGCACCTGGGAAACAGGTTAGTCTCCTACAACCCACAGACCCTACTTCCTTCAACCTTTCAGAGCCACCCTCAAATAAAGTGGCTTTACGGACAGCTTTCACTTAAGTATCTGTGGGGAGCACCTGCTACTTGGGCATTCATTTGCCAGAAGACCTGGTGGCTGCTCAAATGTATCACATTATCTCTGTATATCTCCACGTTTCCAGCCAAGAATAAGAGAAGGTCACATGTCTCTGCCTGCCCTACCTAGGCAAAGAGAGGTGTGAGAAGTAGGGAAAGCCTAAATGTTTAAAAACATCTTGCTTCTGCCATTTATTTTTGATCCCTACGAAGTCTGGAGCAAAATCCTTCTGCATGTGGAGCAGTGATTAGGAACTTTTTGAAATTCCCACCCAACACAAACACAGTGATGGAGACGAACCTAATGTTTGCAGGGACAGCTGACCTCCATGGCTTTTTGACAGAAGCAACAGTTTTAGAATAGTTTGGTTTGTTAGGAATGTAGGAATTTCTTTGAAGTCTATCATTAATCTTACATTGCAAATATGGGAAATAAATATGAACAAAATGGTCATTTCTTTTTCCTATAAAAATGCCACACTTTGTGAGGACTTCCTGATAAACCACTGGGCTAACCAGTGGCTTTGGGAGCCCATTCAGAGATCCCGGACAGCAAAAGCAGAAATGTCAGAGTGAGAGAGAAAGTGAACAGCAGAAGAACCAAAATGCCCTAAAAATACTACTTTGGTGTAGAAGATTCTAAGAAGCCAGTGCACAGCACTCAAACTATTTCTAAAACTAGGGTACCTTCTGAATTCATCAGGAAACCTGAAACTGCAGCAGCCTGTCTGCAGGTCCTTGGCAACACGAGCATAGTAACTGAGCCGGAAGTGACAGCTGCCTAGGAGATGGGATTGTATATTAAAAGGAAAAAAATATTGTTGGGCTTTATATGGTTTTATAATCTCTGGCCTCTGCTCTCATTGTAACTCTAAGAAGGGGAAAAATTAAGAAAAAAAAATTTCTCTGCCAAACATAATTTTCTAACTGCCCCTGTATTACGCGGGCTTTAGTGATTCCATCCTGGGGAGTGTAGAGTTAGGATTCCTTCCATCCTGCCCCCCCCCCCAGTCACTACTGCCTAGCAGTGAAGCCACCCTCTTAGGCCCGCCGGAGGGACCAGGCAGTGCCCTGCACAATGGCAGGGATCAACAGTGTCAACAGAGCTCCCCTGGAGCTGTCCGTGGTGGCTCTGGCCCCAAAGACCCCTCTGCCTCGAATCTTCTCTTCCAGTCTGTCCCAGCGCCCAATTCCTAGAGCCTTTTCAGCAACAATTGTGAGAACACTGTACAAGGGTATTAAAAACTATGTGAACCTAAGGTATCTGGGGGCCTTCAGTACTATTTCCAACAGCCCCCTGTTCATATATCAATGTATTACCTAGAGGAACTAATTTATTGATATATTAATTTACTCTAATAAGTTGATCGAATGATGTGGTATGTTTACAAGCACTTAGCAAACTTTCAGGGACCCTACAAATGTTAGGTGTTTGGATGATGATAGCGAGTGCGTAAATAAGCAGTCTATTAAACAGAGCCTCAAAAGAATAAGACAAAGACACACACGGTTTAATGGGGGAAAGAGAGTCCTGGTGAGCCACGGTATGACCTTACAGTAGAGAGAGCAACCACAGACAGCATAAGGTGACTGAGACCCCAGTGCCAAGTGGTTAGAGGGACCCCCAGGGGGTAAACAGAGATGCTAAAAATAAACTTCATCTCCTTAACAATTTACCTGTACAATCTCAAACTCATTCCATTTGGCTTGTTCTCTGTTTCCTCCCTATCCATTCTTGTCAGATACCAATTTGTTAAAACAAAAATGAAACTTCTCCAGAGGTTCACCCAACCAGGGCTGTTAAAAGATAAACCGTCCAGATTGCCTCGAGTTTCCTCCACTGGGAATAAACACCCTGGCTGCTCTCTCTGGGCCATGAACTCCTACAAGGGCCAACAACCGAAGGCGCTTCTCTAGTTGCTTCCCCCAATTTCTGTCCCTTTCTCCCCGAGAACTGGCTGTGTTTTCCTGCAGAGAACCTCACTCCTGAAGTTATTTCACCATCTTACTTCCCTCCCCGCTGGACGCGCTAGATTTTAAATCCCTTGAGATGGAGCCAGCATCTTGTTCGCCTTCCCATTCCCCGTTGTTCAACAAGGAAGATGATGGACGCTTTAAACTACACTGCACTCCGAAGTAAGTGGCCTCACAGTTCTGCTCTTAGCCTCGAGGAAGGGAGGGCACATTTTACTAAGAAAATTTTAAGGACCTAACCTTATATACTCAAGAACCTGAACACTTATTTTTCCTCAACAAATCAGAGATGGTACTCACTGTTTTAGTCTTTGCCTACAACTGTTCTGGGTCCACTGGAAATAGAGAAGCGCAGATCTGAGGGTCCAGGCTTCTCACGCCTGAGTCCCAAGTGGCTCAGAAAAGAGATGGCAAGATAGACAATGAAACTTAAATTCTAGTGGGAGGAGACAAATAACAAACAAATGAATAAACTGGAAGGACCCTGGCTATGGTCATTGTAGCATATATTTGAAATTTAAACCTAATTATAGTCAATAAAATCTCCCGTTCCCATTTGTAAGGAAACTAATAAGTGATTACATTAAAAATCCTTCTCTTAGGTGACATTGCATTTCAAAATAAAGGGCCTGACTGCTCTAGAATATTACTCCTATAATTCCATAAACTTAAGATCATGATTAACCAGTAACCTTTGTCATTTCCTTAAAAAAAAGGGGGGGAGGGTGATTTAAATCAGATCTAAAAGAAGTTAGCCATAAAATGGAAAAGATTGGTATGGTGGTTTTTCTGGGTCAACCTGGTAAAGCTGAAACTACATTTCCCAGAATCCTTCTATCTGTTTATCATATGGACTTAAAATTGGAATTTGCATAAGATGTGAAAGGTGGAAATGAAGCAGCAGCCATTATTCTCTAGGGTCTTCAAGCTTAGATGTAGGTGACAGACGATGCAGGTGCCAGCATGTTCCATATTGTTGTCACTCTCCTCCACTCAAGGTCAAGCTCTTCTTCCTGACTGCTCACCCTGCTGTCTAACAGAGATCCCAGATTCATCAACAGACGGGTGGCTGTGGATCCAGACAGGCAATAGTTCCCCAAAGACATCTCCATTGGCTCCTCTTTCAGTCTCACTTTGGTGGCTGGAAGTGCCTGGCTTTCAGATTGACTGGTTGTTGTCTCCTGTGATCTTCCAACTCACCCTTCAGACCTTCACTTCCCCAGCCTCCCACAATTGCATAGGGTTTAACTCCTGTAATAAATCCTTAATCCGTAGGTGAGATGTTACAATTGGCTAGAAAGAATCATCCAATCCCATTAACATTTGTTGAGCATCTATCTGGGTCAAGTGCCTTTCTTATATACTAACCTCATTTTATCCCATGACATCTATATGAGGTTGGCATCATAATTCCCTCGTAC
Source organism: Ursus americanus (assembly GCF_024610735.1). NCBI lineage: Eukaryota > Metazoa > Chordata > Mammalia > Carnivora > Ursidae > Ursus > Ursus americanus. The sequence continues at coordinate 25,964,099 of NC_142134.1, read as the reverse complement.
AGATAGGAAAACAAAAACTGAGAGGGATTAACTGGCTTGTCTAAGAGAACCCCACTAGAAAAGAAAGATGAGGGGAGCAAAGCATCTCTCCTTGGCTTGCCATCTTCTGCCCCACCCAGCTCACACACATGTCAACACACCCAGCAGAGAACAGGCTACATTTTCACCTTCTCAAGACCAGCTGGAGAAAGAAATAAATGACATCATGGCTGAGGGAATTAAAGTAATTAAATAATTAGTGAAATGGGAGCAAGGGCTAATTTAAAGGTGGGGCCAGGGGAGAATTAAGCAGGCTGGGAACACGCCACAAATTCTCACAAAAACCCTGTAAGGCAGGCACTACTGCTATCCTCCTTTTACAGATTAGGCAACAGAAAGAATAAAGCCTCAAAGCAACCTAATGAAGATAAAGCAAGTCTTCAAACCCTCTTGTTCTTCAATGGTAGAATATTCTGCCAGAATTCTGAAAAAGCCACATGACTTTCCCACATAAATAAAAAGAGAAGGGGGGGAAGATGACAAGAGACTGACAGAAAGGGAAGAAGAAAGAAAGGGGGGGGAAGAGAGAGAGAAAGAAAGAAAGAAAGAAAGAAAGAAAGAAAGAAAGAAAGAAAGAAAGAAAGAAAGAAAGAAAGAAGAAAAGAAAGAAAGAAAGACAGGAAGAAAGAAAGAGAGAGAAAAAGAATGAGAGAGAAAAAGAATGAGAGAAAGAAAGGGAGAGAGAGAAGTGATGGAAGAAATTGAGAAGTAAAAAGGCAAAATTGGGAAGGAACGGGGAGAGGCTGGCATATGATCTCCATTTATTCCAACAACATTTCTTGGTCACCTGCCCTGGGTGTAGAACTATACAGACTCCAAGTATACGGTATGAATAAGTCCCCTCCCATCCATGGAGCTTACATTCCAGTAAGTAAATCAGACATTAACCTGCATATTTAACAATATTGTATTGTCTTCACTTTAATTTAAATGACTTCACAGACTGTGTAATATATAGGTGGGCATTTTAATTTATATCTAGAGGTGGTTGGTTAATATCTGAACTACCCTAATCAGAAATAAACGCTCCAGTGGTAGTTAGTTAGCATGTGAAAAACTCTAATCAAAATCTACACTGCAGGGACCACAAGGCTACAATCACCTCAACACTTGATCAACATCAGATTGTTACTTAGTGTAATGGATGTTGGAAATAATTTTTCTTTGGTGAAATAAATAACCTTCCAGTTGTATGGAATGGCTACAAATATTGTATAAGCCCTACGAGACTTACATAAACAAATATAGAAATCTATTAAGCCTAATAGCTTTATATCTTTTGAAATGATGCCCTAGGCCTTGGTATTTCTTCTGGTCCCATACCCTACCATTTAGGTGGTATTGGATACTACTTAAAAATGTAGCTGAATCTTGCTGCTAGAATATCTTCACATTTGCCTCAAATGAACCCCTTAATTAAAAGCTTGTCTGGGTGCATAAAAAGAGAGCTAGGCTTTCATTGAGCTTATACAACAGGCTGTGTGATAGTTCTTGTGCCTGCCTGATGATATTTGTTGTGCAGAATCCCTTTTGGGACTTGCCTTCAGTGTAACATCCCTGCTGGTTGTGAGTTCTGAAGAAGATATAATAATTATAAATGAACAAGTTAGCTTAGGTCATTTTACAACAGCAATTAATTTCAAATGTTACAAATGCCCTAAGGGAGAAATACTGGGTAACAGGGAAGCATATGACATCTACTCTGATCCAATCTAATAAATCAGAATTAGAGTTTACATAAGGCAGGGGGATTAATCCATTGTAGGTAAAATATCAAAGATCAAAGAAGGTTGAAATATTTAAGGTTGAAAGAAGGCTACCTGTGATGAGTGAGCTGAATCAGGAAGGGAATTAACACAGGCAAAATGAATGGATGGATGGATGGATGGATGGACGGATGGATGAGAGACATTCCAAAGAAGAGACCAGAAGAAAGAACACTAGGTCCAAACACACAAATCCTTTCTGTTTGACAGCTGAAGACCAAACTAAAAGGGAGGTGTGTCTTGGAGAAGCTTGATCTTGGATAACTGAAACAAGACTTCAACCTTAGGAAGGAAGATTAGTTGTTCCAGTCAAAGTCCCTGGCCTTAAGTGAATTCTTCTGGCACTTCACCTTTGTTCTTGGACATTAAGTTTATTTTGTCAGTACTCATGTGCTTAAAGAGACCTCAGAGATGGAGATGAGGGAGATACTTTCTGGCATTGTGTTTGGCAGTGGTGTTTTTGTACCAGTGTCCAATTAGCCCACAACTCCTCAGTGAACAACAAAACTCATTCATTTGCATAGTTATTTCCTTTGCTGCTTCCTTTATAAAAAATAATGAGCCATTATGCACATAATTAAAGCAAGCTTAACAAACGAGGGCCAGGCTGACAAGAATCACATGAGAAGGTCAAGAGAAATTAGCATCAAGGCCTGTCTGTTAAGCAGAAGGCCAATCTAATATGCACTGTCTCTTGGGAGCAGAAGGACTCCTTTGGGGCCTCTGCTTTCAGATTTCACTGAGGTCAGGCTTCCTGGAGAAAACATGATTTGATTTCATCCAGCCCTTCTCCTGCTTCTGTCCTTTCCCTCCTGTCCTCCCCTATGAGAAGAGGCTAGCTTGCTTGTTATTAGCATACCTCTCAACAAGTCCTGTCTCTTCTCCCCCTTCCCCTGATCACACATTTTCCCAACAATCCTTACTAAAAATCTAATACCAACAAGCAAAGTTCTTTCATCCTAAGAAGCCCAATGACAAGCTTTATGAAAACCAATATTTCCTTCTTTAAAATTTTTTGATCACAAAGTGGCTAGGACCAAGCACAGATGGGTAAGTACCTCTTCTCCCAGCTACATGTGGGTCTCCTGGTCATGTGCTCTCTAAGCCGTTTCTTTCTTCTGGTACCAGAGGATTGTTCCACCTTAGCATCTTACACAGACCCACCCTCGTCAGTTTCTGATCCTTTAGGCTGAATGTCCCAGTTTGTGGCAGGTACAATCAGGCATTCCTGCATGGGCTGGATCCCGAGATGACTGGAAGTTCATTGATGAGCGATACAGTAAATGCCCCAGGGCTCCTTGGCCTGGACTCTGTGTTCCTTGGGGTCTTGAATGCAATATCTCACGCCCCACTCGAGATCTACTCCAGACCTACTCGGTCAGAATGGATTTTAAACAAGATCTCTAGGGAACTGGTTTTCACATTAAAATTCGAGAAGCAGTGATCTAGGGCATTCAGTGGGACCCATTCAGTTCAGTTTCTTCTAGGTTATTTGACCACCTCCTATTCACCCTGTATATAAAAGAGGGATTCCTGTCCTTGGGCTATGGGGATGCCCAACACTCAACACCCAACACTGGACAGATGAGATTACAGCAGTTTATTAGTCACATGTATTCACAGCCCAGAGGCAGAGAGGATACCACACTCCTCACAGGCCACACAGAGTTTGTGCTAGGGAACAGAGTGAACAACCAGGGGCTATAGGAGATAAGCTTTGTAGTATCAAGAGAGTGAGGCACCCACTGTTTCCCGTGGGAGGATGTGCTTGGCTTGTTTGAATAACTCTGTGGGTTGGGAGGGAACTGAAATCTGCTACCAGGGATATATGGGAACTGTACCTGGTCTATTGGATGATAAGGAGGGTGGTTTGGCTTGGGGACCTTACCTGCAGTAGGATGGGAGGGAAACTCGTGGTTAGGATATTCAAGGACCCCCTTTGCCCTCCTGATTCCCCCAGATGTCAAGGTAGCGAATAATATTGGACTTTAATTTTAGGCATGTACCACAAGGGGAACTCATCTTATAAAAACATTTAATAATTTCACAATACCAAGCTATGTGTGGAAACCACCAAGCATAGTGTCTGGGCTATAGAAAATACCCCAAAAATAGATACCACTCTGCATCTCCTCTCTGCCTTTGGTCTGAGCCCTGTAGTAACCATAGCCTGGAATGATTCAGATTCTACCAACATTACTTGCATATCTGCCACATGCCAGGCACTACTAGTTGCCCACATATACATGATTTTATAATATTCATCCCAACAGTATGACTCAGTTATTCTAATCCTCATTTTAGGATACCAGGAAATTGAAGAGAATCTTACCAGTCTAAATGGACTGTGTTTATCATGTCTCATTGTGGCATTTATCATTGCAATCTGTGATCTGTTATAACAATACAGTGAGAATCTAGCAATGCAATGGGACCTTCACAAATACACAGATGCCAGTTACAATTTATAAGAAACCAGCAGTAGAAAAAGTTGAATTTATTTGGCTAACTCAATAATGTGAACAGTAGGAAAGATGGGCAGGCATAAAATGTTTTGGATTGATTTGCTAGTCTGATACAGATAAAGTCCGACAGTAACTAGAAGGTTACTTGAAAAACATGTAATTGAAAGAGACAGTCGAGGAGAGATCGCAGCTATCAATTTTTTTAGATTTTCCTAGTTTTATTTGATTAATTTAGATCATCAGGAGCAATGAACCTGGGCTATATTTTTTTAGTTCCCAAAAGAAAGGCCTTCACTCCCTCATGGTTAGAGGTGGTATAGCATAGTACTTAGGGGTGCAGACTCTCAATCCACACATCCTAAGTTCAAATCTCAGTGCCAGTGGTTTAACTTCTCTGCGCCTCATTTTCCACCTACAAAACATAGATAACAGCAGCTCTCTTCACAGAGTTGCTGTGAAGATGAAATGAGGTAACACACATAAAGCACTTAGAACGGCGCCTGGTAGAGTAACTTCTATCCGAAGCAGAGACTATTATTACTATGAATCAGTGTTATGTCCTCTTCTCACATAAAGGGTCAGTAAAATAAAGTGATGTGAAATTTATCCAAATAAATGGAACAGAATAGCCCAGAACAGACCTCAATATATAAAAGAATTTTGTTTATGGTAAAGGAGACTATTTCAATAAGTAAAGAAAGATTGGGTTATTCAATACATGTGCCAGAGGAATTGGATAACTTGGGCTCCTGTTACTTTGCCCTCCATTTGTTCTCCATCATACGATAGTCCTGTGGATACTCTGGTTTATGATGACACTACATACTATCGATCACCAATGTCCCATTTCCTACCTCTCCAAAAAAAGGTTATTCATGTATTCATCAAATAAGTCAGGAGACCATTTTAATCAGAGTCCATTTTAAAAAGCTCAGTTCTGAGGCCTCTCCTGGTACCAGTTATATAATCCATTAGGTTGCTGGCGGGATGTAGATGGCATATCCAAGCAGGGTAATGAAGAAGAGTTAAGGTAAGGGACTACTGACAAAAGTGTGGTGGAAACCAACAAGAATGGTGAAGAACCACAGGGCTAGTAACAAGACGTGGAATACCATACCTAGGCCTGAAGAGATGGAGCAGTTATCAGAATGCAGTAAAACCTTTAGTTATTAGACAGCCACCTGACAAGAGCTGTGGCCTTAGCAGAACTCAGCCACTACCAACCCGAAGCCTGGCAGGGAGGAAGACATGGAAATAAATACTTTGCCTGTGTCTCCTCTGACACCCTCTAAACTTCTGCAAGAATAGGAGCCTGGCTCATCCAGCAGATACATGTCAACCTTCAGGGGCACAGAGGAGGGTGGAGAGAAAAGACTGAGCCTGAAAGAGTAAACAGAGAATAAGAGAATATCCAGCATACCCAGTAAGGAAGCAAGTGTGTCAGTCCAAATAACTGGGGGGGAGGGACATTGTCTTCTTAGTTTCCTAACCACCAGGGGACATTGGCCTTACATAGGACTAGATCCTTATCTCTTATACTAATAGGAAGGGTTCTGTTTGTAGTCACTGTATAAATGGTTCCAGAATTTAAAAGAGAACGCCACATTACCTACATCCCCTAGATTTACTCATATCATTATTAATCTTCAAGATGGCTCAGAGTCTATAACTCCTGTCCACTTAATGTAAACCTGTGATTGGAATCTGAAATATGTAAGTAATAATGAACTATCAGAAAGAAAAATTAAGAAAACAATCCCATTTACAGTTGCATCAAAAAGAATAAAATACCTAGGAATAAATTTAATCAAAGAGGTAAAAGAACTGTACACTAAGAACTATAAGACATTGATGAAAAATATTGAAGAAGACACAAATATATGGAAAGATATTCCATGCTCATAGATTGAAAGAATTAATATTATTAAGATGTCCATACTACCCAAAGTAATCTACAGATTCATTGTGATTTCTATGAAAACCCCAATGGCATCTTTCACAGAAATAGAATAATTCTGAAATTCATATGGAACCACGAAAGACCCTCAATAGCCAAAGCAATCTTGAGAAAGAAGAATAAAGCTGGAGGCATTACACTTCCTGATTTCAAACAATATTACAAAGTTGTAGTAATCAAAACAGTATAGTTTTGGAATAAAAGCAGACACTGATCCATGGAACAGAATACAGAGCCCACAAACAAACCCATGCATGTATGGTCAATCAATTTATGACAAAGGAGCATAGAACATACAATAGGGAAAGACAGTCTCTTCAATAAATGGTGTTGAGGAAACTGAATAGCCACATGCAAAAGAATGAAACTGGACCACTTTCTTACATCATACACAAAAATCAACTCAAAAATGGATTAAAGACTTGATATAAGATCTGAAACCATAACACTCCATGAAGAAAACATAGGGGGTCAGCTCCTTAATAGTGGCCTTTTCAATGATTTCTTTTTTTATTATTTGACACCAAAAACAAAATCAACAAAAGTAAATATAAACACGTGGGATTACATCAAACTAAAAAGCTGCTGCACAGCAAAGGAAACTATCAACAAAATGAAAGCAACCTATGGAATAGGAGAAAATATTTGCAAATCACATGTGCGATCAAGAGTTAAAATCCAAAATATATAAAGAGCTCCCAGAACTCGACAGCAAAAAAAAAAAAAAAAAAATTGATTAAAAAATGAAGAGTGGAACTGAATAAACATTTTTTCAAAGAAGACATCCAGATGGCCAACAGACACATGAAATGATGCTCAATATCTCTCATCATCAGGGAAATACAAGTCAAAACCACAATGAGATATCACCTCACACTTTTTAGAATGGCTATCACCAAAACGACAAGAGATAACAAATGTTGGTGAGGATGTATGGAAAAGGGGATCCTTTCGCACTGTTGGTACAAATGTAAATTGGTGCAGCCACTACGGAAAATAGTATGGAAGTTCCTCAAAAAATTAAACATAGAAAGACCATATGATCCAGCAATCCCACTTCTGGGTATATATCCAAGAAAATAAAATAGAAACAGGACATTGAAGGAGTGCCTAGGTGGCTCAGTTGGTTGGGTATCTGCTTTTGGCTCAGGTCATGATCCCAGGGTCCTGGGATGGAGCCCTGCATCAGGCTCCCTGCTCAGTGGGAAGCCTGCTGCTCTCTCTCCCTCTGTCCCTCCCTCCCCCCACCCCATGCTCTCTCACTCTCTCAAATTAATAAATAAAATCTCTAAAAAACAAAACACATCAAAACAGGGTATTGAAGAGATATCTGTACTTCCAATTTACTGCAGCATTATGCACAGTAGCCAAGATACGGAAACAACCTAGGTGTCTCTCAATGGCTCAACAGAGAAAGAAGATGTAGTACATATATATACAGTGGTCTCTCCTTAGCCACAGTTTCACTTTCTGTGGTTTCAGTTACCTTGGTCACGCATGGTCTAGATGCAGATGATCCTCCATCCGACCTATCCTCAGAAGGTCAATGGTATCCTAAAGCTAAATCACCATGCACGCCATTCACCTCATTTCATCTCATCACACAGAGGCATTTTATTATCTCACATCACCACAAAAAGAAGAGTGAGTGCAGTATAGTAAGATATTTTGAGAAAGAGTGAGGCGACATTCACATAACTTTTATTACAATATATTGTTACAATTGTTCTACTTTATTACTATTGTTATTAATCTCTTACTGTGCCTAATTTATAAACTTTATCATAAGTATATATGTATAGGAAAAATATAGTATTCTAAGCAAAAAAGGGGCGTTAACATGTGATACATTAACACATCCATTAACACATATATTAACATGTGATACATTAACACGTCCATCACGGAAGTGTTAATTAACAAGATGGAGGAACCCTTTCATAATGCATATGAATTTCACATCATCACATCGCACACTTTAAATATCTTACAATTTTGTCAATTATACCTTGATAAAGCTAGAGGAAAAAAGAAATTACCAAAAAAGCAAAAAAATAAAATAAAATTCGTTGGGAAAGTGATGTATAATTGTTTCTTTTAGATTTGATAGGACACTTGAGAGAAAGCAAGGCTGAAGCCCTTTTAGACCTTGCCCAAGAGAGTATCTTGTAGGTGCAATGGGACTTACCAGAAATAGCTAGTTATAGTTAAGTTTATGTGTCAAGTTAGCTAGGCCATGGTGCCCAGTTACTCCATCAAGCATTTGTCTAGATGTTGCTGTGAAGGTATTTTTTTTAGATCTGATTAACATTTAATTCTATAGAAGCATAACGTGGGTGGGCCTCATCCAATCAGCTGAAGGCCAAAAAAGCAAAGCCTGAGATTGCCCCCAAATGAAGAAATTCTCCTTAAGACTGCAACATAGAAACCCTCCCTGAGTTTCTACTCTGTAGCTTTCAGATTCAAGACTATCATAATTTTGCCTGAATTTCCATCCTACCTGCATCCTGTAAAACTTCTCTGTCTCTCTTACTTCCCCTTCCTCTATCACCCCTCCCTCAACCACATCAATCCAGGCAAGGATAGAAAACACAACCAGCCAAATAAAAAAAGAGGAATGGAAGTCCAACTTGGGAAAGGAAAGAGAGGGTAACCCATCCCCTTCCCTGCTTTCCTGCCTAAAGAAAACTACCAGCCAGGGAAGGAGAAACATTTTAACTTTAGATGAAGTTCAGGGTTGGGGTCATTACTTGGGATGGATATCTTAATTTCTGAATTGAAACACAGGTTGTAATTGTACAGTTATTTTTATTGTTATTATGGAAAAGTAAACCAGGGCAGGGAAACACATCCTCCACTGAATACATTTGAAGTAGATCATGGGAAATAAAAAATAAATATGCTTTTTGAAGATATCCCAAGAGTCCTGCCTATTCAAGGTACCAGTTACACAAGTATTCTTTTTGTGATTAAAAATCAGCCACTATTACATTTTTAATATCAATTTAATGAATATTCTCATATCTCTTACAGGTCCTAATTAAATACATTGTCTGTTATACTACCTAATAATGTCTTTTATATGCAGACTTAAATGATAAATTCTTCGAAGAATAATTTGGTCCCCCAAAGTTAGATTTCCCAGAAAATATATACATATTTTAATTTATAATAAAAATTAGATTTCATTTTTTTCCAACAGATATTTGGAATACCACATGCTGGATGTGTGCTAATGATAAAAGCAGACACTGCTCCTGCCCCCTGGAGTCACTGGCTGGTATGGGAGACAGTTACTACGTAAATAAATATAAAACTACACTTTTGGATAAGTATTGTAAGGAAAAGTATTATGTGAGAACATAACAGAGGATGTCAATTTAGATCAGTAAGTTTAGGAACTGTCCCTCTGAGGAAGTGACATTTAAGCCTAGACCTAGAGGAAGAGGAGAAGCTGATTAGCTCTAGAGAGAGCAGGGGAAGAGCATCCTGGCAGAAAGAACAGCACGCCCTGTCATGAGGTGGGAGAGCCCTGGGCGGGTTGAAGAAAACGTGGCTGGTGTGTACAGTGAAAGGCAAGTGCTGGGGAAGCAATCGGGGGAAATAGTCAGATTATGCAGGGCTTTGTAGGGCACATTAGGAATTTTGCGTCATATCCTTAGTTCAGTGAGAAATCATCAAAGGATTTCAATAAGGGAAAAGACATAGTTTTATGTATGATTTTTATTTTTATTTTTGTGCAGAGAGGTGACACTCGAAATGTTTTTTTTTTAATAATTTTTTATTATGTTATGTTAGTCACCATACAGTACATCCCTAGTTTTTGATGTAGTGTTCCATGATTCATTATTTGTGTATAACACCCAGTGCTCCATGCAATATGTGCCCTCCTTAATACCCACCACTGGCCTATCCCAATCCCCTCCCCCCCTCCCCTAAGCCCTCAGTTTGTTTCCCAGAGTATGTATGAGTTTTAAATGCTCACATTGGTTGTGGCATGGGTGAAGGATTCAAGGTGAGCCAGAAGGAGAGGGAAGAGCCCTGAGTGGCTAGTGCAAGGGTCCAGGGAGATAATGGGGGCTGGGGGAGGGGGTGGAGAAGACTGGCGGGTTTGAGTTTTCGTTGGCCAGGCCGAGTGGGGGTTGGATGTGAAGGTGAGCTGAAGGAAGGAGATGTGAGGATGACTCCCAGTGTACAAAGGTTTCTGCATCCCCTTCACTGCCCTCAGTCCTGATCCACCTCTCAACCCATCCTCCCCTCCAAGCTGCCATCCACTTAGCACTCATGTTCAGCAAAAATGGTGTGAGACAAAAGGACGGCCTCTCCTCTCCGCCCTGGAGTCTGGCCAGACGTCTACACCGAGAGAGAGGAAAACCAAAAGGAATAGCACAGACCATGGAACCAAAACCACGGGTAAGGAACTTAACCATGCGGCCTGTGACAAGGTGGCAAGCCACAGTTACAGGCCCTTAATGACAGCCCTTATCAACATACATTCTTTTTGACAATTGCATTTAAAACAAGAATTCATCACCCAAATATTAACATAATATTAAATTTTAAATAATATTTAAAAATTTAAATGCTAATGATTCTAATTAATCACCCAAACATTAAATAATAATGAGAGCATCTGTCTTAGAAACACAGAGGTCTCTTGCTTTAACTAGTTCTAAAGTTATCCTGCCCATTCTATCACTGCTCTCTGGGCCAAATTCAGATGATGCCCTAGTGCCTGAAATTGCGCAGATCCATAAATCAGACAGACAAGTACAACACACTATGCTGGGTAATGGGCTCTGAGGCATGCCAGAGAAACCTGTGTTATAGCTGGAATAAACTCAAATTACTGTTTTAAAAGAGAAAAAAATGACTCCTGGGTATCTGGCACGAGCAAATGGGAGGATGGAGTTAGTGACAATACCAACCACAGGGGGCTGATTAAACGGGATAAGCAAGTTTCGAACACGTTGAGCTTGAGGCACCTGTGAGGTACCTGGGTGGGGCAATCAAGTTGGCAGTTGTATGGAAGGATCTGAAGTTTAGAACAAAGATCCGAGCTGGAGATAGAAAACAAGTTGAAACGGCTACGATATAACTGACACATAAAACCCTGTGAGAGGATACAATTTCCAAACAAAGTAAGTGTAAAGTGAACCAAAAGAAAGCCCAGGTCTGAATTCCTACATTTAGAAGCAGAGTTGAGAGAACGTGCAAAAGACACTGTGTGGTGGTGACTGAGAGAAAGATGAAAAACAGGACCGTGGGGTCATGAAATCCGACAAGAAAACAATTTGCTCCCTACTTGTTTTCTCAATTGTGGTAGCTAAGTCACGTTTGGGCACTAATATTCTGGGCACTAATCTTTCTCCACTCTCCGCCACCCTATAAATATTCATGTTGCACTAACGTTGCCTGCTCATTCCTAGGTTGCATTGCAGGCTATGAGTTAGGTTGGGCATTTGCTCAGGAGAACAAATGAAGGCAAGACCCAAGGGACTGCCAGTTGGTCTAAGAGAAACCTCATAGCCATAAAATCTGCCTTCAAATAGCCTCCATATCCAGATCCCTAAATTTAACTTAGTAACCTCCTTGATTAAGGAGTTGGTGCAGGAGAAGGATTAAAAGAGAGATGCTGGAAAGCAAAGAATAAAAGAAAAGAAAAAGAGAGAGAGAGAGAATCGCTTTAGAGGGATATCTATTCTACCAGACTTTCATCATTAAAATCTTCAGCCAGGCTTTCAAATCCTTAGGTGCAGCACGGCTAATTTGGAAAATAATGATCTCAATCGAATCACTATGCTGTACCACTGAAACTAATGTAACATCGTGTGTCAACTACACTTCAATTGAAAAAAAAAAAAAAGAATGATCTCAATTTGGCAGTGATCTCAATTTGGTCAGTGAAGTAACTGAGAGAGCCTCCACTTGCTGCAAGGAAATTTAGATAGAAAAAGGGAAACTAACTGTTCAGGAATCCCCCTTACTTTAAAAAGAGAACTAGACCATTCAAATCATTTCCAAAAAGGCCTTATAATTTTTCCAAAGGCAAGAAAAATTAGAGTGACTTCAATGTGTAAGTGGCATTCATTGTAGTTGGTGTGTTGATGACAGGTCACAGATATTGTACAGTTGAATTATTGTGTGAAATATGCATATTAATAATACATTGGAGACTAAATATACAATATTCACATACATTTCATAGAACTAAAGAAAGTAATTTCAATTATTTTAGATGTCTTTGTTGTATTTTTTTCTTTTTGACATCAACGATTATATCTATGGCTTATTTAATTCTACATCTTAAATCAGGAATGCAACTCCAGATTGTATCACTGTTGCTCTTTTTTAAAAAGAAAGAACGATTACACAACATTTGCAGCAACACGGACGGGACTGGAGGAGATTATGCTAAGTGAAATAAGTCAAGCAGAGAAAGACAATTATCATATGGTTTCACTCATTTATGGAACATAAGAAATAGGAAGATTGGTAGAAGAAGGAAGGGAAGAATGAAGGGGGGGTAAACAGAAGGGGGAATGAACCATGAGAGACTGTGGACTCTGGGAAACAAACTGAGGGCTTCAGAGGGGAGGGGGTGGGGGATTGGGATAGGCCGGTGATGGGTATTAAGGAGGGCACGTATTGCGTGGTGCACTGGGTGTTATATGCAAATAATGAATCATGGAACATTACATCAAAAACTAAGGATATACTGTATGGTGACTAACATAACATAATAAAAAATTATTATAAAAAATAAATTAATTTAAAAAATAATAATACAGACTTTAGGATTAGATCTGTATTTGAGACTAGCTTCTACAACTTACTAGTTAGATGACCTTGAACCAGTTACCCAGCTTCACCTAACGTCTGCATCTGTAAAATGGGTATGTAAAATGGTACCTCACAGAACTGTTTCGTGGATTAAATGAGATAAAATCATGGCTTAAATCAGGTACTTAATTTATGTTCCTAAACACTGCATTTTACTGCCTTCCTAGTGTACTGTTATAAAATGATCTTCTGTGCAAAATTTATATATTCCCTTGGAGACCTCACATTGGATTGGGCCAGAAAGTAGGGCGAACAGTATTGTCATAGCTGATATCAAATAGAGTTCTGATATTAGTAACTGGAGAGTATATTGGAAAAGCACTAGTTATTCAGGTAAAGTAAATCCTTCAGATTCCTTTGGTAGGAGGATGAACAGAAAAAAAATTAACATGGTGTCAATGGTCACTCTGAAGGCCAAGAGAGAATGCCCTCCCTGACCCAGCTTTACATTATTGGACATGACATTACTAGAGAAAAATGCTACTCCCCATTCTTTTCCTTTTTTTTTTTTTTTTTTGTCAGTAACATATCTTTGAATGGTGAAAGAGGCAGTCCTGAGTAGCATAAAAGAGTATATATGGACATCATTACAGGAATTTGATGATGGCAAATATATGGCCATATATACAGAATAGGAAAAAGAAAAAAAAAGATAATTCACTTTAAATCCAGTAGTTTTATAAACCAGAACTGAACATTTTATTACTTTAGTTTTAGAGATGAGTAAGCAAAGACTCAGAAAGATAAGCAACCTTTATAAAACATTTAATTAATAAACAATAGAGCTGACATTTGTACCCAAGTCTTTCTCATCTTTACACAATAAGGGAGACTAAATTAATTCCCCCCCAATTCTTCAGCAACCCTGTATCCACATCCTTTGCATGTAACTTCATAGTTACTCCCATTATGTGGATGAGGCATATTTTCCCACCCCTTCCCATTGGGTACAGCCATATGACTTATGCCCAATAGAGTAAAAGGGAAAAGTAATTACATGCCAAGGTCCTCAGTGGCCTTGCTTATTTTTCCTCTTGCCTTGTTGGACCTCTGCTATCCATGAAAAGTGCATGTCAAGCTTCACTGGTCCCAAGAGGAGGAGGAGAGAGACACATAGAGCAGAGCCCAGCCAAGTCTAATCTACCACCCAACCCAAAGCTGATTTGTAGACAAAAGAGCTACAATATTAAATGATTGTCACTGTTGGCCACCAAACTTGGGGGTGGTTCATTCTGCAGCAATAGCTACCCAATGTAAATGCTGTCAATAGACTGAGCTTGACATTAGCCATGCCACTCTCACTAAAAAGTTGCTCTGTAGTTACAAGGATAGTTAACGTAAGATCAAATGCCATCTTTGAAAAAGTTATTCAAGGTAATATTGAAAAGTCAAAAAGGCTCATTTGATGTCTTATATATAAAAAGGAAAAAATCTATTTCTGATTTTCATAGGAGTGAGTTTTTGTCTTAGTTTCTCCAGTCTCAATCTTAGCTTTCTGTTGCCCACTATGGCTCACTGTCCACTCCATCAGCACTTCCCAAGACCAATCAGCCCACCCACGAATCGCTCTCCAGAAAGTTCCATCTTTTATTTTCTCTTACTCTGAGCCCCTTATGACTTTCAATTCCAATTTTCTGAAGCAGACTAGGTCTCCATTATTTATGGAAGCCTGTTATTTATGGAGCAGTCTCTTGAACATAGATGTCACCTCCAAAGTATTAAATAATAATTGTGGTAGCTTTCCATCAGTAGCAATCTGAGCCAGATGCAAAGCTATTTATTCAAAGTGAAGGCTATGTCATTAATCAATAAGTCCCCAAACGACTGTCTTTTTCTATGCTCACCCCTCTCTATCATCCTTTGTATAGTCTACTTTTTTGGGTTTTCAATAAAAGTACCGTGAAAAATTATGATAATAATCTCTGGGGGGATGAAAAGCACTGGTGTTCCTCCTTAGAAAACCTACTACCGTAAGATGGTATATAATCAGTCATCAGGTGTATGGTCATTTTTGTTTCTTAATTTAACTTGCTATGCAATGTTTCCATGTGTGTGTGTAGATAAATTCATTTGTTTGTTTTGCTATTCCTAATAGGTTGTGAGATTCTTAAGGATAAGGACTATGCCATTAAGTGTCTGCCTTCAGCTCAGGTCATGATCCCAGGGTACTGGGACTGAGTCCCGCATTAGGCTCCCTGCTTAAAGGGGAGGCTGCTTCTCCCTCTTCCTCTGCCACTTTCCCTCCTTGTGTTCTCTCTCTTGCTCTCTCTCCCTCAAATAAATAAATAAAATCTTAAAAAAAAAAAGTATAAGGACTATGACTTCTCCCTCTCTTGTGGTCCTAGTGTCCATCAGTACCGTGAACATAATAGATGCTCAACAAACATTGGTAAATGAATGAATAAATCTTCATTCTGCATGGCTCATTGTTCTATAGGAGCAATTCTCTTTAGTTATACTTACCAAATGAAACACCTGCAAAAGGCCAGTGCCAACCTCAGGGCATTACAGCACTCTCAGAGAGGGAAGTGCCAATGTTGCTTTAAGGCAGTTACCTTCAAGCAAAAGTAACAGAAAACATCCTTTTCCATGTGCTCCCATTAGCTGCAAAAATAGCAACTCTCTGATCTTGTAGAAGTCCCTTCTTTTTTTTTTTTTTTAAGATTTTATTTATTTATTTGAAGAGAGAGACAGCCAGCGAGAGAGGGAACACAAGCAGGGGGAGTGGGAGAGGAAGAAGCAGGCTCCCAGCGGAGGAGCCCGATGTGGGGCTCGATCCCAGAATGCTGAGGTCACGCCCTGAGATGAAGGCAGACTCTTAAAGACTGAGCCACCCAGGCGCCCTGAGAAGTCCCTTCTTTTACCACATTTTCCTCTCCCTTCTGTGCCCTATTCCACCCCCCAATCGCACACAAAAATCGGCCATGGTTTGGATAGTATTTATATTATATAACTTTCTCACTCAACAATCTGGTTCCAGGGGTGGAAAACCAGCATGAGTTCTCTCTGGATCACTATGTCTGTGTTCCTAGGTTGGCCCTAAAAGAATGACTCCCAAAGGCCCATTCAGGCATGCTTTGCTGGGACAGCTTCAGTCATCTCCTGCTCTCCCTCTTCCCAGCTACCCTCATTCGTTTCCATGTCCCAGACTGCACCAGAGTGATCTTTCTAAAATGCACTTATTCCTCTATTTGAGAAACTCACATTTCCAAGAGCAGTGGTTGTTAACTTTTGATGGAGGACTCTTCTCACCCCACCCAAATATCCATGCTCATAAATCCACTAAGCATCATATACAATTTTAGATGTTCCTTGGATCACAGGATTAAGATCCTAGGGAGCCTAGGGAGAAGGTTCTGCTCCTACACAGAACACCCAAGGTCCTCCACAATCTTCTCAAACTATGTTTCTTTTTTTTTTTTTTTAAGATTTTATTTATTTATTTGACAGAGAGATAGCCAGCAAGAGAGGGAACACAGCAGGGGAGTGGGAGAGGAAGAAGCAGGCTCCCAGCACAGGAGCCCGACGTGGGACTCGATCCCGGAACGCCGGGATTACGCCCTGAGCCGAAGGCAAACACTTAATGACTGCGCTACCCAGGCGCCCCTCAAATTATGTTTCTAAGCCATCACATTTCCCTGAATTCTCCTAACAAAATTCCAGATAGACTTATCACCCAGAATGCCTTTCCCATTTACATTTCCATGTGTTAGAAAACTGAAATCAGAAGCCCTGGATTCCAAGTAGCTGAGGGACATTATAAACCACACACTTCCTGAAGTTCAGTTTCCACACGCACAAACTGACGGAGCTGATTTAGATCTGTGTTTCCCAGAGGGTGATATGCAAACCACTGCTTTTGGATGACCCACGATTGTGTGTTTGCAGAGAGAAGATTGTGGTTGCCAGAGGTGTTGGGGAGGGTGGGAGAAAAAGGTAAAAGAGGTCTAAAGGTACAAACTTCCAGTTATAAAACAAATAAGTCATGGGATGTAATGTACAGCATGGTGACTATAGTGAATAATATTGCATATTTGAAAGTTGCTAAGAGAGATCTTAAAAATGATGGATATTAACTAGACATATTCTGGTAATCGTTTCACAATACATACATATCAAGTCATTCTGTTGTACACCTGAAACTAATATAATGTTACATGTCAATAATATCTCAATATAAAATTTAAAAGAATTTTAAAAGAATTTTATTTTAATGTAATTTGGGAAAAATATATATTTATAAATTCTATATTTTAAAATTTGTAATATAAGGTTAATGGCACATCTAAACTACAACGTACAGATATTATTACACAGGACAAAGAAAAGTGTTAAAAATAAGTCAGTCCAAATCTTTAAATACATATTAAGTAAATAATAGGTGATGTAAAGATACTGCAAAAATTAACAAGATCATAGACAGATCTGAAGATCAAGGGGCACGGCACCAATGATCTTCATGGCTCATCCTAGCCATCGGCCATGAGAGTTCCTTAGACCCTTTCTTCCAGGAGAACTTGGCTCCCCGAGCTGAACATAAGCTACTCTCCCCAAAACAATAAAGAAGGAGATCAAAGAGCTGCCTTTTTATTCTCAACAAGAAAATTAAAAAGAGTGAATTAAAAAACAAAAAACAATTTCTGAGGCACTTGAGGGGCTCAGTTGGTTGAACGTCCCAGTCTTGATTTTGGCTCAGGTCCTGATCTCAGGGTCCTGGGATTGAGCCCTGCTTCAGTGGGGAGTCTGCTTGAGATTCTCTCCCTCTGCCCCTCCCCCCACTCCTGTGCACTCTCTCTCTCTCTAAAATAAATAATCCTTTAAAAAATATATTTCCCATTTTTAGATGGAGCAAAAGATAAGGGATTTTATATGAGTTGCCCAAAACCCATCAGGAGAGTATTTCTGGGAACAGAACCCAGATCTTGCTCCCTTGGGACTGGCATTGACAGTTTTGTTGGGACCAACCAATGGCAGAGTTATGACTCAAAACATAAATGAGCACAAATTTCTTTCTTAATGACTAACATATACACATTCAGATTCAGATAGAAACTGCAGCTGCTCCCTCCATCTACTCCAAGTTTGATGAACAGATGGCAGGCTTCCTCTGGGAATGGAAAGATTTAGGGCCGTCTCATAGATAGAAATTTCATAAAGTTAGAACAACAGGAGGAGTGGGTGTTATAACTACAAATGCATTTAAGAATTGCCACAAAAATGATCTCGGTCCTATGAGCTGGACATCATTTATGGCTGTGGCTGTTTTATATCTAAAATGATGATTCAGAGGCCAAGTATCATCCCACCTATAGATACATACATACATACATACACACATACATACACACATACATACATACATCTGCACCCAACAAGACAAAAGTTCCTTCTGGATGATATTTCCCCCCCTAATTTAAAAATAATCTTCCTAACATCTTCATCTTTACATAAAACTAAGTCCTAGGAATTGGGAGCTGTTTCCTTCCTTAATGGCAGCCCAGACAACTGTTCTGTTATATGATGTTATCCCATAATGTAAAATGAAACCAAAGGGAGGAAGAGAGAATTGTTGTTTAATGGGTATAGAGTTTCAGTTTTCCAGGATGAAAATGTTCTGGAAATCTGTTGCACAACAACACAAATACACTCAACACTACTGAATCGAACACTTAAAAATTGTTATGTTAATTTTTAAAGATCAGGCAAAAGCTAGGAAGTGTTGGATGTAAAATCTGAAGAACCTCCAATAATCGTGGATTGAAATAAACCCTGAAAAAGCAAAAGAAGAAAGGGAAATAAAGCAAGCATGAGGTATACATTTAAAGATGCCTCCAGCTAATGCCCCCTGGAGATAAGCCCATTGAGGGGAACATAAGCAGCTCAGACTGAGCAAGGAGTGATAGGAAATTGTCAGGAGAAACAAAGGGACCCCTTTCAAGGGATGTAAAACTAACACACCAAGAAAGTCTACTTATGTGAGAGGATGGTTCCGATAGTAAAATATGGACCAGATCACCGTAGGCTTAGAGGAGGGATAATGAACAAGGTGGAGAGGTACAAATGAGGTAATTTTTAACCGCTGGTTTGATGATGGCACAGAGGGCTCGTCCCTTCTAGCCCTTACTATCTCCTTTCTCTCCACCTAACTCCTCATCATTTGTAGTTCTCATTTCTAAGAAAAAACCAAGGCATAATTTTTAATGAGTTGAGAGTCAGGAACCGTAGGTTCTGGCCTTTGAACTGTCATTAACCAGCAGTTCCCTTTGAAAGCTCTTTCTCTCTGTCTCCTCATCTCTAAAGTAAGAGCTGGATACCTGGGGGTCTAGGATCTCCTCTTGCATCAATAGGCACCGACTGTCAAAATGAAGAATATTAGAAGTTTGTTGTGATATTTGGTTCTCTGCCTCATCCCCTGAATAACATGCTACCTGACACTTCATAGGGAAGAGATCGCATAATTACACCGGGTGGGGGAGGTGTTATACTAGGCTATTTGGTGTTGCCTGGGTTTTAGGCATTGAGGAAAAAAATGAAGTTTGGAAAATAATATATCTTTGTTTTCTTTTCAATTTTTTATTTAAATTCTAGTTAGTTAACATTCAGTGCAATGTTCGTTTCAGGAGCAGAATTCAGTGATTCATCACTTAGGTACAACAGCCAGGGCTCGTTGTATCGAGTGCCCTCTTTAATACCCATCACCCATCCAGCCCATCCTGGAAAATAATATATCTTAAATTTTACAGATAACATGATGGAAAGGGAGCAATAGAAAAAATATAGATACCTTTGTACAAAGAACTCTTAAAACTCAACAGTAGGAAATAAACAACCCAATAAAAAAAATGAGTTAAAGATCTTAGCAGACACCTCAGCAAATAAGATATAGAGACGGCAAATAAGTATAGGAAAAGATGCTCTACCTTAGGTGTCATGAAGGAAATGTAAATTAAAACAACAAAGAGATACCACTACACGTCTATTAAAATGGCCACACGCTGGAATCCTGACGCACCAAATGCTGGTGACGATGTGGAGCCACAGGGACTTTCATTCACTGCTGGTGAGAATGCATAATGCTATAGCCACTTTGGAAGACAGTTGGGCAGTTTATTACAAAAATAAACATGTTGGGGCACCTGGATGGCTCAGTTGGTTAAGCGTCTGCCTTTAGCTCAGGTCATGATCCCAGGGTCTTGGGATCGAGCCTCACATTGTGGGGGGGGGGGGGTCCCTGCTCAGTGGGGAGCCTGCTTCTCCCTCTGCCTGCTGTTCCCACTGCTCACTCTCTCTCTCTCTCTCTCTGACAAATAAATAAAATCTTTAAAAAAACAAAAATAAACATGCTTTTACTGCACAATCCAGTGACTGTACTCCTCGGTATTTATCCAAAGGCGTTAAAAATGTCTGTCCACACAAACCCCTGCACACTGATGTTTATAGCAGCTTCATTCATAATTGCCACAACTTGGAATAAACTAAGA
This sequence comes from Ursus americanus, assembly GCF_024610735.1. Lineage (NCBI taxonomy): Eukaryota > Metazoa > Chordata > Mammalia > Carnivora > Ursidae > Ursus > Ursus americanus. The sequence continues at coordinate 25,943,548 of NC_142134.1, read as the reverse complement.
TGTCCTTCAGGAGGTGAATGGTTAAACAAACGGTGGTACATCCAGACAATGGAATATTATTCAGCATTAAAAATAAATGAGCTATTAAGCCATTAGAAGACACGGGGGAGGCTTAAATGCATATTGCTAAGTGAAATAGGCCAATCTGAAAAGGCTACGTGCTGTAGGATTCCAACTTTATGACATTCTGGAGAAAAACTATGGAGATAGTAAAAAGATCAGTGGTTGCCTGAGGTTGGAAATGTGGAGAGAGACAAATAGGTGGAGCACTGAGGCTTTTTAGAGCAATGAAAATGCCCTGTATGATACTATAATGGACACTATAATGGTGGATACAATGTCACTACACATTTGCCCAATGTACAACACCAGAAGTGAATCATAATATAAACTGTAGACTTTGGGTGACAAGGATGTATCAATGTACGTTCATCAGTTGTAATAAATCTGGTGGGGGATGTTGATAATGTGCGGAGGCTCTGCATGTTGGGGAGCAGGAGGTATATGGGAAATCTCTGTACCTTCTGCTCAATGCTGCTGGGAACCTAAAACTTCTCTAAAAACTGTCTCAATAAAATCTTTTTAAAAAGAATAACTGAACAAGGTTACTGAAAACTGTTAAACATGATCATATGGTGAACAAAAAAACAGATATATTTGAAAATGGAAGAGTATAGGAGCCACAATATGGTTCTGAATCGAAGGGAATGAAGTCATTTAACACAAGTGCCATGGGTAGAAATATCTCAACCGACAGGGACGCCTGGGTAGCTCAGCTGGTTAAGCATGTGCCTTCGGCTTAGGTCATGATCCCAGGGTCTTGGGATTGAGCCCCATGTCGGGCTCCCTACTCAGCAGGGAGCCTACTTCTCCCTCTTCCTCTGCCCTTCCAACCCCCGGCTTGTGCTCTCTCTTCCGTGTTCTCTCTCTCAAATAAATAAAATCTTTAAAAAAAAAAACTATCTTAACTGACAAATAATCCAAGACAACAAATGGCAAGCAGAACAGGGTAAGAAAAACTGATGGTTCTTAGGAAACTGAGCTAATAGTTTAAAAAATTCTTTTTTAAAACATTCAAGACATAACTGGGTGGTCGATTGAGCACCTGACTCTTGGTTTTGACTCAGATCATGATCTCCAGGTGGTGAGGTGGAGCCCCGTGCTGGGCTCAGCACTCAGCAGGGAGTCTGCTTGAGGATTCTCCCTCTTCCTCCCCCTCTGTCTCTCCCCTTTCCCTCTCTCAGTCTCTATCTCTCTCTTTCTCTCTAAAAAAAAAAATCAAGAAATAACAGTACGGAGTTTATAAAGTCTGGCCCTCTCTATAGCTTAGACATCTTGAAGCAGGAAATCAGTACAACCACTAACAAATTATAATTATTATTCTATTCCCTTCTTTTTCATTGTTATTATTTTTATTATATCCTCAAATTCAAGAAGTTTTCAAATAGTTCAGTTATATTTGGCTTGTGACCAAATTTACAGCAATTATTTCCTCTTCTGTGGTTAGCTTCTTTCAGTGCTTCCTCTTCGTCTTCCTATTCTTGACCTCCCCGTTTTGATCTATTTCTTGGCCAGTTACAGAAAGTAGTCAAGTAAGTTTTTCAAGAAGGATATGCAGGAGAAATAGCTTTGGAGCGTTCATGGATATCACGGAAAGTCATTCTGTGGCCTTCACATACAAAAGGCATCCTGCCTAGATGTTCCTTCTTTGATCACAATATTTTCTCCCAAGACTCTGCAGTTGCCATCATTGTCCCTTAGCGTTTTGGGTCTCCAAAGAAAAACACCTGAGAAAGGCATCATTTTTGTTCCCTTTTTAGTATCATGTTTTGCCTACTTTGTTGCTTGAGGAATTTTTTCCCCTGTCCTTTATAGATCATGGAAATTAAGAGTTATATAAAAACAAGATTTCCTTAAAAAGAATGTATATGTACCTATGTGTGTTTATTATAAATTTTGCTGATAAATAGGATGTGTAGCACATGAATGATAAATAATAATAAAATACATGATTCTCTTTATTCTAAATCCCATATAGCTAATTGATTCTCATTGAATGTTTCCTTGATTTTTACTGAACTCTTGTTACTATGGTTGCAATCAAGAAAGTAGTGTGATTCCAACATGAATGCTGGTTGATAGTTTCTTTTACACTAACAAGAAGAAAGAGAAAAACTTATATTAGAACTTCACTCATCTGTCAATGACCTGAGCAAATTCTTTTTTTAATAGATAATTTCTTTTTTTTTTAAGATTTTATTTATTTATTTGACAGAGGGAGAGTCAGCAAGAGAGGGAACACAAGCAGAGGGAGTGGGAGAGGGAGAAGCTGGTCTCCCACTGAGCAGGGAGCCCGATGCAGGGCTCGATCCCAGAACCCTGGGATCATGACCCGAGCCAAAGGCAGACGCTTAACGACTGAGCCACCCAGGTGCCCCTAGATAATTTCTGAATACTGGAAGAACGTTCCTTTAATTTTTTGTGCTATTCACAATATAATGACGACAGACACAGCATACTTTTTTTAAATCTAATTTTATTTCTTAGAGAAGGGTAAGGGGCAGAGGGAGAGGGAGCAGGCTCCATGCCCAGAGTGGAGCCCAATGAGGAGCTCAATCCCACAACCCTGAGATGAAGCCAAAATCAAGAGTCAGACACTCAATCGACTAAGCCACGCAGGTGCTCCCAGGCACAGCATACTTTTAAGTTTAATCTCCATTATTAATGTTTTCTCTATGTACTTTCTGCAGTCCAGACAAGCAACAAAACAAGAAACCAAACCCTGATTTGTAGCATTGAGTTTAATGGTGGAAATATTCCCAGTATGGTTGACTGCAAGTCACACTGTGCCATTACCAAGCACAGAGTTGAGAAGGGATCTGCAGAAGCAAGCCATTAGATAGCATTTATCCTGTACAAGAGGTGTAAAGAACCTTAAGAGCACAGATAATAGTAAAATATAGTAAAATAATTATGGAGTGATAAGTTTTGAGTATTTGCTCCCTTTATTTTTAATATGATTTACTTAACTGAAGGTTATAACTTCATTTTTAACAATGGCTATGTTTAATGACCAGCTCACACAATTTCTGAAAATTTAAAAATTAGCTCCCACAGCTAGTATAAGGTTTTCCCAGCACACTACTGACTATGGCCCTATGCTGGGCTGTGAGCACTGATTTAGCCTGGAATTTGGGGAGTCCAATCAGTCTGCATCTGTCTCCTCTCCCTCTCTCTCCCTCCTATCCTGTTCTCTACTGCCCCCCATTCTACATGTCTAGCCCTCTAGCCCTCTTTCTCATTCTCTCTCAAGTTCCCAATAGTTTTTCTTTGATCATGGTTTTTGTTCTAGCTGTCTTTGTTTTACCCCCAAAGAAGACCTATGATCCTGAAGATAAATCACTGATTCTCTATGTCCATGTCAGTCATCTTCACTTTCATAATGTTTCTTTTTAATTTACTTTTTCCCCCATGAACCTGAGAAACATCTCTCATGTTTGAATCAGATTTTTGCAGTATAAATTCTGTACTACCTTTGTGTGCTCAGTTTCTTTGTTAACTTCCAGTGACTCGCCATTATACTTTTGGTTTAGGCATTTCCGGAAGCACTTTTCTTTTTAAACCATTACAGAGAAAGGACAAGAGCGATCTGCTGTCTCAAATTCCAGAAATTATGCTGTGTATCTATATTGAGGAACAAAACCCTGCAAGAAGCAGAAATGGAGAAAGGGTGAAAAATCCAGTAGTCCGATATAAGTTTGTTACATGCAAAATGAATGATAGTTACCATGAATGAACTGTTATCTCCTACACTAGCAAAGTTCCACACCTTTTTACAATCATCTAAAATTTGTTCCACGAACTTTTACATTCAAAAGAACTGTAATGCTTAAATTTCAGACTGATAAACTCAAGCGCTCTAATAAAATAATTTGACAAGGGCATCCACTTGGCTTTACTTTGAACGACAGGAAAATACAATAGAGGACTTTGTCACTTACGATAAAGAAGAGAAGACAATCAAATTGAAGTGGTGAGAACACTTCCTCTAGCTAATTAGCTAACAAAGGCTCGTTTATAGTTTACTAATTCCTAAAGTCAGTGTCCTTATTAAACAGAGAGTTTGCAGCACAGCACCTAAAATAAACATAGCATGTTTGGTTCAAAAGATGTGCCTTTTAGTTTTCCTTAAATTTGACTCTCTTTTTAAAAGAAGACACATAGTGCTAGCTTCATGTTTTTCTTCTGTAAAGAGGGGCTTACATTTTTTCCATACATGTGTTTTCTTCCTATCTCAATCTGTTCTTTTCTTATGATTTTCTATTTCTATTTCACAGAATCTGAGTCTTCTTGAATGATACTGAGAATTCCTATTTTTTTTAAAAAGCCTTCTTCTTGTTCTTTCTCCATAAATATCCTTATATATCTTTATGTATATATTGTCTCCATTCTTGGAGCTATATACCTTCTCTGGGGCCTCAGAATATTTCCTTTCCCCAACCTTTCTATGGATTCTATATTGTTGTTCTTGCTTTTCTCTTTCTGTATTCATATCAAATAAGGAACAAGTCATCAGTGTTTGCCAGAATACCTGTTCTCCTGAGTGCTGATTCTTAGATCTATACCTGGAAAGCAACATGATAAGCAAAACTCCCTCTCTTATTTCTTGCATTGAGCAGGACTTCATCATATGCAGCTTTATTATACTGAATTAAAATTACCCTCTAATCCCATTGCTTGATCCTTGTAACCTGAATTATTGGAGTATGTTGACAATGACAATGCCCAGGATATGATGATGTCTCCTCTCCTAGTTCCCTAGTCTTATTTGAGGAGACCAAATCTCTCAAGATTCATTGTGCTCCCTTAGCCCCCTAATGCATCCTGCTTTGTTCTTTTCTAGGAGTTTCAGGTTCTGAATGAATCCAGAAAGAGCCTGATGAGTTTAGGAAGGCACAATACAGTGGCTCTTTCACAAGCAAAATCCGTGGAGTAGAGGAACGAATAGCCAATTATCTTTTTGAACAAGCTCTGAAGATTTTGTCCAGACCAGACAGTAGCAGGATAAAATATCTTCTCCCCTTTTATCAGATAGATGAGATAATATTGTGTCATAAGATAAAGAGTAGACAAACCATCTGTGCTTTTCTAAATACAGTTCCATTGACATTCATTCATTCATTCATTCATCTAGCTAAACATACACAAAAGCCTAGAATAGATAGATGGAAAGAGAGAAAAAGAAAAAGAAAGAAAGAAAGAAAGAAAGAAAGAAAGAAAGAAAGAAAGAAAGAAAGAAAGAAAGAAAAAGAAAGAAAGAAGAGAGGGAGGGAGAAAAGGAAGGAAGGAAGGGAAGGGAAGGGAAGGGAAGGGAAGGGAAGGGAAGGAAGGAAGGAAGGAAGGAAGGAAGGAAGGAAGGAAGGAAGGAAGGAGAGAGGAAAGGAGGGGGGAGGGGAGGGGAGGGAAGGGAAGGGGAGGAAGGAAGGAGGGGAGGAGAGGAGGGAGAGAGGGAGGGAGAAAGAAAGAAGGAAAGAAAGAAGAGAGGAGGAAGGTGGGGGAGGAAGAAAGAAAGAAGAAGGAAGGGAGGGGTGAGGGAGAGTGGGAGGGAGGGAGGGAGGGAGGGAGGGAGGGAGGGAGGGAGGGAGGGAAGGAGGGAAGGAAGGAAGGAAGGAAGGAAGGAAGGAAGGAAGGAAGGAAGGAAGGAAGGAAAGAAAGAAATTTACATCCCAAGGGCAAACCTCAACCAGCAGAGGCTGGAACCAAAGATTAAATGGCCCAGATTCCCAATCCCTATGAAGGACAATTCTGAGATGTGCTATGCATGGTTCCTCAAAGGGTCCCCAGCAGGACCGAGATCTAGATGTCCACAGCTCATTAACATACTCTCTACTGATTTTCCCTTACTTTCTCACTTGTGCTTACTGCCCCTCAAATAAACTACTTGCACCCAAGTCCTATGTCAATATGCTTTTGGGTGAATCCAAACCAAGACACAGATGCTGTAAAAATATTACATAATCTATCTTTGTTTTGGTTTGGGATAAGAATTTCAGCCTGAAATTTCAGCCTAGGACAATAAAAAGATGTTATCAGTCTGCACATGGCAATGCCATCCCGTATGATAAACTCTATTACTATTTTTCAATTCCTGTTCTTTATTTCCTCCTCATTCTTTCCTGGCCTCTGCTTTATGAACATGAGTTCACTGGTATCATTCACCCACCCATGACTTGCTCTGATTCTCTCATTTACCCCTCAGCCAGTCAGCAGAGAGGCAATTCTTCACAGGATGGCTTTTGGTGTTGTCAGCAGGCAGAACAAGCCAAAGAAAGACTGACTGATCTGGAGGTCTAGAGGCCTGAGCTGTTTGTTTTTACTCTTTCCCTACATATCAGTACCAAACCAATATAACCCATCTACACGGATTTAATAGCAATGAACTACTGAGTTACTATCAAATTTGACAGGTGGCTCACTCTAATGCCAAAATCTCCATTAGGATCTTTAGAAGAGCTATACATAACTCACCAAAAACCCTAAGTAAATTTACATAGTTGAATGATATCCACAGAGACAGTGCAAGCCACCTTGTCACCTGTCACCTGTCACCATTCAAAAGTGATTTTCACTTTTGAATATTTTAAGGCCTTTCTAAAGTTTTTGATTGCTTTGCTTTTCTGTTTGAGTCATAGAGATTCCTTCCTCTATAAAGAAGAGGGATAAGGTTACTGCTTAATTTTTTTTTTTAAAGATTTTATTTATTTATTTGACAGAGACAGCCAGCGAGAGAGGGAACACAAGCAGGGGGAGTGGCAGAGGAAGAAGCAGGCTCATAGCGGAGGAGCCTGATGTGGGGCTTGATCCCATAACGCCGGGATCACGCCGAAGGCAGACGCTTAACGACTGTGCTACCCAGGTACCCCTGCTTAATTTTTTCTTTTAAGTTGAAAGATATTACATTAAGTAAAGGTAAAAGGAGTCGTGGAGGATCCAGACACAACTGGAGAAAGCTGCGCTGGTCTGTCAATACTGCCTGGGGCCCAAGGCTTGCTCTTGGTGCTATTTGGTCTATAAAGAAGCAGGTAGGGGCGCCTGGGTGGCACAGCGGTTAAGCGTCTGCCTTCGGCTCAGGGCGTGATCCTGGCGTTATGGGATCGAGCCCCACATCAGGCTCCTCTGCTGGGAGCCTGCTTCTTCCTCTCCCACTCCCCCTGCTTGTGCTCCCTCTCTCGCTGGCTATCTCTATCTCTGTCGAATAAATAAATAAAATCTTTAAAAAAAAAAAAAAAAAGAAGCAGGTGGCATGCAAAAAGCCTTTTCCTATGTTTCATTTACTTGCAACAAAAGCCCTAAAGCTCTGGCTTTGGACTGGTGTTCCCATGACTAAGCTATCTAATCCATTCATCTCTGAGATTCAGGTTCAAATGAGGGTCACCCCCAAATCAAACAAACACTACCCAGAATGTCCATGAGGTGACTGGCTTCAGAGGCATTCAACCTAAGAGGGACCCTGTCCAGTGCCAAGAAAAATTTTATTCAATTTTATCCTCAGCTTACAAGCCTCAATGAATATGAGGGTGACAGTGTAGTCAGCTCCTTCTGGATATTAATTATGCTGGGTCACTTGAAGAGTGTATGGGTGAAGTGTGCTGGAGTGAAGTGTACTTGGTTTCCAACATCGTTGTGGCCATGCTATGACCAAATGACCCATGTACATTTTCCAGGATGGCTTGAATTTCTTCCTATCTTTCCCCTCAATGTTCACTTCCAAAGGATGCAACAGCCTCAGATCCAGGAATTCTTCCTTACAGAGCCTTAGACTCATGTATGTAGTAACATCATTAAAACCACAGGGCTAAGAGTAACTTTCCCCCAGACTTTCTTCAGAAATGAGGCTGGAATAAGAAGTAATGGGATATCTTGATGAAGTCCCACAAGTTCATTTTTTCTTTTGTTTCTCTTGCCTTTGGAGATGTATCATGAAAAAAAAACTTCTGCACAACCAAGGAAACAGTCAAAAAAACTAAGAGGCAGCCCACGGAATGGGAGAAAATATTTACAAATGACACTACAGATAAAAGACTGGTATCCAAGATCTACAAAGAACTTCTCAAACTCAATACAAGAGAAACAAATAAACAAATCAAAAAATGGGCAGAAGATATGAAGAGACACTTTTCCAATGATGACATACAAATGGCTAACAGACACATGAAAAAAATGTTCAAAATCATTAGCCATCAGGGAAATTCAAATCAAAACTACATTGAGATACCACCTTACGCCAGTTAGAATGGCAAAAATTGACAAGGCAGGAAACAACAAATGTTGGAGAGGATGTGGAGAAAGGGGATCCCTCCTACATTGTTGGTGGGAATGCAAGTTGGTACAGCTGCTTTGGAAAACAGTGTGGAGGTCCCTTAAAAAGTTAAAAATTGAGCTACCCTATGATCCAGCAATTGCACTACTGGGTATTTACCCCAAAGATACAGATGTAGTGAAGAGAAGGGCCATATGCACCCCAGTGTTCATAGCAGCATTGTCCACAATAGCTAAATCGTGGAAGAAGCCGAGATGCCCTTCAACAGATAACTGGATTAAGAAGATGTGGTCCATATATACAATGGAATATTACTCAGCTATCAGAAAGAACGAGTTCTCAACATTTGCTGCAACATGGACAGGACTGGAGGAGATAATGCTAAGCGAAATAAGTCAAGCAGAGAAAGACAATTATCATATGGTTTCACTCATTTATGGAACATAAGAAGTAGGAAGATCGGTAGGAGAAGAAAGGGAAGAAGAAAGGGGGGGTAAACAGAAGGGGGAATGAACCATGAGAGACTATGGACTCTGGGAAACAAACTGAGGGCTTCAGAAGGGAGGGGGGTGGGGGAAGGGGATAGGCTGGTGATGGGTATTAAGGAGGGCACGTATTGCATGGTGCACTGGGTGTTATACGCAAGTAATGAATCATGGAACTTTACATCAAAAACTAGGGATGTACTGTATGGTGACTAACATAATATAATAAAAAAATATTATTAAAAAAAAGAAGTAATGGGATACCCCATTTTGAGGTGAGCAGGCTTGGAATCCAATAAATGATGATAACTAATACTTACTGAGCATTCATGAACCAGATACTGTTCTAAGTGGACTACACTCTGTGGCACATTAGTTTTTCTAGAGATGGATACCAAAATTTACCCATCCCATATACTCTTCTTACACAGTAATGTTGCTACTCTTCCTACTGACTGGTAGGATGTGGGACCTTTCCCCTTGAACCAGAATGGAAGTTTATGACTCCTTTATCCAACAGCATGTGGAAGAAGTGATGCCATGTGACTTTTGAGACTAGTTCATGAAAAGTAATATACCTTTCATCTAGTTCTGTTGGAACATTTGCTCTTGAAATCCAGTCTCCGTGCTTTGAGGAAGCCCAAACCACATGGAGAGCCTAGACGAAAGTGTTCCAACCAACAGCCCCAGCTGAGGTCAAGATGACTCTAGCCCCAGCCACCATCTGACTGCAACTGCATAAGAGACCCTAAATAGGAATGGCCCAAGTGAACCCAATCAACCACCAGAGCCATAAGCAATAATAGTAAAATGATTATTGTTGTTTTAACTCACTAAGTTTAAAGTAATACAGTAATAGATCATGGAAACACATTTATAAACTTATTTAGTCTATATAAAAACCCAGCAAAATAGGTATTATTATCCCTACTCTACAGATGAGGAAAAACCAGGTCACTGAATGCCTAAATAATGTGCCGGAGTTAAGTTGCAAAGCTTGGTTTTAAGACCAAACAATCTAGTTTATTAGAGTGCATGTTCTTACTCTCTATTCTATGCTGCTCCTTTTAAGCCCCTTCTTTCCTATGAAAAGACACTGAGGGCAAGAAAAAGTGAAAAATCAGTGCTAGAAGGGGTGGGAGAGGGGCTATCCTCTCAACAGATAGCACCCATTGATTCAAAACCTCCTTTAGCTGTCAGCTTCTCTCCCTACCTGGGTAAGTACAGATGTGTTTGGGAAACTAGCACTGACTCCTCTCTGCGCCTGCAATGGCAGAGACTATGCTAGAGGTGGCCCCCAAGAAGTTGTTCATTTCACTCCGCTCTCTGCCTCATCTCCTTTCACTGGAAGATTTACCTACCCTACCTGACCACAGAAGCATACCTGGAGAACACCAATCTCTCTGGGGTGCTCTAACAAAGTCAGCAAGTTCTGTTGTTAAATCTGAAGCCTGAAGCCTGTAGAGAGGAATCGTGTAAATACTCAGCAGCAATTCCACCCTGGCTGGCTGGGTGGCCCCGAAGTGGCCCACTGCACTTGGGTGGCCGGGGAGGGTACAGCATAGAGCCATTTGGGTACAACCCCCAGAGGGAATCAGATCAAACCTTCCCACTTACAGTACAGTGTGGGCAGTGCTAGGGAGTTGGTAATAATCTCACCTGAAACTTCATACCTGGCTGCCCCAACCGACTAGCGGCCCCTATGTTTTGGTGACTTCTCTGATGTTATAACTTTGTACTCCAGAAAGACCAGAGTTACCTTTATGAGAACAGGCCTCTTGGAGTGAGGGACACTAGAGATAAAAACACGTTACATAAAAATCACGTCTAAGTGTCTCTGGGCAAAATTCAAAGCCAACCCTCACCACAGGGATGGCTGGCTAAAATCAGAACAGGCAGAGATACCAGCAGCCTGGCTTTCTGAAGAATGATAAATTATTTCTGACCTCAGAAGTTACAGAAATGACTCTGCAAACTGTTCATTTTTAATACCAGGCTGATTACCCCCGTTCAGCTTCACAACGGATTTCACAGCACTGGCAGGAAAATCTATCGGCATTAAAAAGACATTAAATCACTGAGTCTCTGACAGGCAACTTCAAATTAAAACTGCTGATGCAAAAATAAAAATCCAAATGAATCAGTACTTTCCTTCTAGTTCCTTCTAGTACTTTCTAGTGCCTGAGATCTAGCCAACATAGCCTAAAGAGCCCCTCGTGCTCCTGCACAAGCCCCTGTCCATACCCTCACATCCTCACACTCTCACTCCATCCTAGGGATCACACAGCATCTGAACCTCACTTTACATTAAGGAACACTTCTTAAAGATTGTCCATCAGACTTAATAAGCCATATCATATTCCCCCTTTCTCTTGATTAATGTTTCCAAAATTCCTTTCTCTTCATCTAATAGTTCTTCAAATAAGTGTGCTCCCCCAACCCCATTCTTTAATTCTCAAGGCCATTTTTTCCTCCCTCCACCACTGTCTCTTAAGTCATCTTCAAACGGTTAGAACACATAAGTACACAGAGGGAGGCAGGAATGGCTTTGTGACCTCCTATCTCCTAATTGACAGTTCTGAAATTCTGGAACTTTTTCTGATCCCTGAGTATACTTACAAATGTCCACAGCACAAATGCCATGCAGCCCATTGTGATCTGAACTAAAATTTAATCTAAGAATTAAAGCACAGTTCTCACTTACAAGCATTTTGTCTTCCTAATGAATCTATCTTTATGGTATAAGGCAAGAGCCAAATCTCAACTATTTCAGGTCATTAAAACCCACAGCACATTTTTAGAGAGTAGACAGGTGCTAAATCATGTCTCTGGCCACACTCCACTTTCAGTAATGACAACTGGCACCTGCAAATCCCTTTTGTGACACAGAGATGAGATCGGCAATTGTTTTGCCCCATTTAATAGCTGAGACGCTGTTCGGAGGCTGCCTCATGTAGACATGATGTTTGGTAAACCCTCCTTCTAACCATACCTCTCAGGAATCGTCTTCTGAACTACGGAGGTCCTCCCCAAAGTCCCGCTCACTCTCATCACAAAAGAAAGGAAGCTGGGCCACCGCCAAAACACCCTTTATACTACAAGGGTCTCTGCTCTCTTTACGATTACATTTCCTAAGTCCCCAAACATAAAAGGAAGATCGTCAAAATCAAACTATTTCTTCATAAGTACATTTACTAACCTTGAAAGTGGAAAATGGCTGAGATTTCCCAAAAGTGGAACGGAAATAGTCTGTGAAAAAATGCACTGATATATCCCTGCTTACTGAGCAATAAGAAGAGACAAAGTGATACACACCACTATCCAGATGGATCTGCTGAACATGACACTGAGTGAAAAAAAAAAAAAAAAAACGAATCTCAAAAGATTATACACTGCATGTTTCCATTTATATAGCATTCAAGAAATGACAAAATTATAAAAATGGAGAAGAGATCACAGTGGTTGCCAATGATTTAAGAGTGTGTTGGGTGAAAAGTGGGTGTAGCTGTAAAAGAGCAGCATGAGGAATCCTTGTGGTGAGGGAACTTTTCTGTATCTTGATGGCGTCAAGGTCAATATCCTGGTTGTGATACTGTGCTATAGTTTCGCAAGACGTTACCACGGCAGAAAACTGGGTAAAGGGTACAAAGGATCTCTGTATTCTTTCTTTCTTTTTTTCTTTTTTAACTTGACACACAGAGAGAGAACACAAGCAGGGGGAGTGGCAGGCAGAGGGAGGGGGAGATGTAGGCTTCCCACTGAGCAGGGAGCTGGATGCGAGACTCGATCCCAGGACCCTGGGATCATGACCTGAGCTGAAGGTGGACGCTTAACCAACGAGCCACTCAGGTGCCCCTCTGTATTATTTCTTAGAACTGTGTGTGAATATACAACGATCTCAAAATCAAAATTTAATTAAAAAAAAAAAAGAAATCATTGGATTGGGACTGACAAAACCATACTCCAGCTCAGGGTCTGCCAATAGCAAGCACAAGCCAAGTCACTCAACCTCTTCCACCCTCAGATTCATCATCTGTGAAATGGCATTGGACAAGATCATCTCCAAAGTCCCTATGAGTTCAACAGCTGAGTAATTCCAGAACTTCTCTTGGTCCACAACAGCCTTTAAAGCAGCAGGGGCCATCTGAAGAATCAGGCTACCATGGCAGAGTGCAGAGTTTACATAAATAGTCTCTATAAATGCCACTTCAAAAAACACAAACCCAGCTTCTATTAAACATAACATGCAATGACAAGAACAAAGAAGTAATTTGAAAAAGAAAAAAAAAGTGAATACTATTCTCATCATTAAAGTCATTACTGGTTAAAAAAAGTAATATTCTATAGAATAGTGTGATTAAGCACTGTATCTTGTTTACTACAAACCAAGAAAGCTAACCAGCATTTCTGCCATTTTCTTGACATAGTACACCCACATCACCCCTCATTTCCTGGTCTCTTTTCATTGTTAAACTATTCTTGTTCTTAATGCTCTATTCTCTGGGGACCCATTAACACGCAAAACAGGAAGTTCTCTAACATAGCTTACAATTTTAGAAGGGAAAAACCCAAGCAACTGATTAAGAAATGAAAATTTTGGTCAAATTATTGTTTGATTTTCATGTCACCAATTACCAGCATGCTTTTATTCATCAGATAAATTAAATAGTTTATTTAACAATAGATGCATTATCGGTGTTAAGATATCAACTAACTGGATAGTCCATTATATCAAATTAACAGCCTTTTACTATTTTCTGGGAAAAAAAGAGGTCTTTCTCAATGTACATTTGTTCTAGGAGTAGTAAATATTATGAAAGAAAGGGACATAGAAGGAATGGTTTAAAAATAAAGAGGGAACAGGGGCGCCTGGGTGGCACAGTCGTTGAGCGTCTGCCTTGGGCTCAGGGCGTGATCCCGGAGTTATGGGATCGAGCCCCACGTCAGGCTCCTCTGCTGGGAGCCTGCTTCTTCCTCTCCCACTCCCCCTGCTTGTGTTCCCTCTCTCGCTAGCTGTCTCTCTCTGTCAAATAAATAAATAAAATCTTTTTTAAAAAAAAAAAGAGGGAACAGTAACAAAATACTATGTAGTCATCATCATCTGCAGTATCTGAGAAGTCGAGGGGGTGTTTAGCTTCACTAATCATGACAGAAATCAGTTCCTTGTGGATTGTGATATCCAAATAACTCAAATATATTATCATTACATCTATTAAAACCATGCATAATAATTTCTCAGGCAAAACACACCCCTAAGGCTTTGAGTTGATTTTGCCCACTGTTCAAACATTCTAAACGGATTTGCTAAGTACCAAATATGTAATTCTTTTTCTCTCTCATAACCAAAATTTCACTTCTATGAAAATTTTTAGAGAGGAGAGAAGTAGGACACCAAAGTAGAAGAGACATCATGGCGCCTATTTCAGATATTACTCCCAACCCTCTCTCTGAGCCCAGTGAAGAGGGGGCTGCAGGTAGAAGCCAAAGGAAATGCTTTCAAAAGAACACCATGAGACATGGTGACCTGCTCAGTAAGGCACTGATGTTTTGGGTGACAAAGTATGGCACAAAGTTGGGAGGCAGGGCCTTCTCCACACCTCTGTGTGAAGCATCCCTTCAGTACAGTGAGAACTTTAGGAAGTGCATGGGGAGACTGCATCTTTATTGAGACAACTCTCAGAAAGGGTACCAGCAGTTGGGACTCTGTTGGGACATATCCCTCAAGGAGCCTTTTCTTTTTTTCTTTTCTTTTTTTTTTTAATATTTTATTTATTTATTTGAGAGAGACAGAGATAGTGAGAGAGCAAAAGTGGGAAGGAGGGAGAGAAGCAGGGAGCTTCTTGCTCCTTGCTGAGCAGGGAGGCTGATGCGGGGCTCAATCCCAGGGCCCTGAGATCATGACCTGAGCTGAAAGCAGACACTTAACTAACTAAGCCACTCAGGCGCCCCTCAAGGAGCCTTTTCATATATGGAACACCTCAATAAAAGTTTATTAAGCAGGAAAAAAGAAACTATGCACAATCTAATTTACCCCTTTTGATGACTTAGTAACCACCATAAAATTTTGTGCTGTCTCAGACAAGGATAGACATAGCCTCATTTGCTATTGAACAGTGCTGGGATGCAAATGGTTTTGATAGATTCTATGGAACCTGTTGTGATCCTGTGAAAAACAAAGCCACTTTAAAATTTTGAAAACTCCCTGCTATCAATTTAATGATTCCATTTCTCTCTCCAATACAAATTCCCTGGGCAGAAAATGGCTTCCTTGTCTTTCAGCAACTGTCATTTTTCCAGCTGAGGCTGAAGGTGTATTTTCCTTAATGATTTTGTCTTCTACACTAAAATCTTCAGTGTCATTAATTTCTCAAGATTCAGAAGCTTCTATATTCTTTTATATTTGGAAGTTTCACACACTAGTTTTATAATGTCACTGCTATGTACATATTCAACTTCTTGCCACATATAAGTACTTCCTTTACTTGTTCTGTATCAATCAAAAAGTTGGTCAACAAACATTTATATAGTTCCCATAATGCGTGAGGCACATTATTTCCACTGCATTACTGTCTGAGTATGAAGGAATAGGCTTAAATATTTCAAGAACTGATGTTTATCTATTCCTATAAGATTTATTCCAAAAAGCATTCCAATGCTTTTTCATCATGAGAAATTTTGCAAAAATAATGTTAGGCATGAGTTTTTTCTATACTAGCCTTGAAGAGTCATACTTATAATTTCAGGCACAAACAATAATAATAGAATTATAAGCACAGCATTTTAATGAAACCCATTATTTTCCACCAGATATCTCTAGCTTCCTGATATCACTTTAAGATAGGAAAGTAATTTTTCACCAAAAAAAAAAAATTGTGTTTGCTTGTGAACTTACTATGATTTGCAAAGATCATTAGATCGTAGATGGGGGCTCTCTGCAGTGGTTGATTTTGAAGCACTTACAGAAAACTTTATCTGGCTGTGGAGCTTTAGGCAGATGCTAAGAATCACAAAGCTTTTTTCTGTTTTATTAACCAGAACAAATACTTTTAATTAAATCTCTTCTTCAGTTTTTTCATTTATTGAGGTATAATTGACATTATATTAGTTTTAAATCTTTTTTTAATTGATAAAATCCCAAGATCATAAAGGACTTTTTTTTTTTTTAAGGACGATCTGGCTACTCATTCAATGCTTTAAACACCCACATCCTACTGCCAAATGTCCATTAGTCCTCCACTGAAACAGGAAACGAGATATGTAAGTTAATTCAGTGTGTCTCAAATCAGAATCACCTAAGGCGCTTCTCATAAGTCAGATTCCAACCTACTGCAACTTGGTTATGTACAATTTTCAGGGGATTTTCAGTAAACATCAGGCACCTCCAACAGGGAGTCGTAGGTGAAGGTTATGAGTTTCCTCTCTGCAACTCCCCTGAAAGTAAGTCTCATACTGAATCGTGGCGCACACACACCAGCATTTCTCAGCAAACACGCGACAATCATGCCGCAACTTCAGCAAAATCCAGCGGAGTTTCAGCTCTCAATTCCTCCAACCGCTCCAACAGAACCTTCCTTGAACAGTTCACTGGAGGCAAAGGAAGCAACATTTTTGCAGCAGGATTCAGCTGATTACCTAGTCAAAGTTAGGAGACCAAGACCTCTCCAAATTAGCAGTTAAAACAGGCAACTGAGGAATCTGGGTGCCATTCCTGAGGATATAGACTGCTGGGTCCCCTGTATTTTTACACCCTGTATAGGTAAGGGCAGTGAGGGTCTCTATGACATTTCCAGAAAATCCACATATTATGAAAACTGATAATTTCATCAAGAAATACCCAGTTGGATACTCATTAGTCAAATACCAAAATTTCTGGTATTCATTAGAGATGAATACAATTGAATTCCTCTGGTTTGTGCTCTTTTGATTAAATCCTAGCTAACTTAGGTGCTAGCTTAAAGTGTATATTAAGGCAACTAACCATGACGGGGATATAAATTAACAGTAACACAGACGCACATGTTCATGTAACACAGTCTATGCTGAAGTATTTCAAAGAAAATTACTCAAGACCTGCTGACTCGGGATATCTGGGCCTGAAAATCTGCATTTTTATCAAAGTTCCTCATATGATACCTATACACACTAGAATTTTATGAACCACTGTCACAAATGTTCTAGGGGTTTTTGTTCCTAAATAAGAAGTAGGTTTTAACTTAAGTGCCCACAACAACTAATCAGTAGTGGCTGCCTACAGCATAATTTTAACATTGATTCTAGGTCCTATCCAAACATTACTAATCAAGAGTGGAGCACCAGGGTGGCACAGTCAGTTAAGCATCTGACTCTTGGTTTTGGCTTGGGTCGTGATCTCACGGTCGTGGGGTCAAGCCTGCTCCAGCTCCATATTCAGCAGCAGAGTCGGCTTGAGACTCTCTCTCCCTCTTCCTCTGCCCCTCCCCACCCCTCTCTCAAATAAATAAATAAATCTTAAAAAAAAAAGAATGCTATTATCCGATTATTTAGCAATATCATCCATGGATATACAAGGTAAGAAAGTGGTAGCACACTTGTAACATATTTATTTCATCCTTGGACTATGAAAATCTAGCCCTTAATTTACTAGACTCTAGAATCATATCTGACCTGCCACTTATAAGGTCCATCTTTTTCCTCCTGTGGACAGAATAATATATACCAATTTTCCAATGTACCAATGTCTCCTGTTTTTCACATTTATTTAAGATTGGTGAAATGCCTCAGTAATATGATTTGTGGGTTTTCTTAGTACTGTGAGATGTAATTCATCTG
Organism: Ursus americanus; assembly: GCF_024610735.1. NCBI lineage: Eukaryota > Metazoa > Chordata > Mammalia > Carnivora > Ursidae > Ursus > Ursus americanus. The sequence goes on along the minus strand of NC_142134.1, from coordinate 25,925,935 downwards.
GGTGAAGAGATTTTAACTCACAGCAAGAAAAATGTTCTATTATAATGTTTTCAACTATACTGGCCTTCTAATTGTCCTTACTAATTTTTTTATAGTTTTCAATTAAATGAATGGTCTCAATGGCAGATTTTATCTTCCAAAGATAGCCACCGTACTCCCATCTCACATGCTTTTCTCACAATGTCACCTTGACAGCCCATGAACCTGGACATACCTTTGTAACTCTCTCAACCTGATGGTGTATGATAGAAATGATATTATATGACTTCCAAGGTAGGTTAGAAAAAATAACACATGCTCCCACCCTGCTCTTTTGATACATTCACTCGTGGTATCCAGCGGCATTGGTATGAGGAAGCCCAAACTAGCCCATGCAAACAGACATTTGGAGAGGCCATATGAGGGTATTACAGCCAGAAGCTCAGTTGAGGTCATAGCCACCAGACTTCATCAACTTCATGTGAATGAAGAAACCTCCAAATGATTCCAGCTCAAAGCAGTAGAGTCACCTTCAGCCTTCAAATCTCACTACCTGAGGTCCCAGACACCACGGAACACAGAAAATCCATAATCATAACCAAATGGCTCTTTTATGCCACTACATTTTGGAGCAGTTTGTTGCACAGCAATAGTAACTGGAATAATCTCCTGGATAGAACAGACTAATAATGCAAGATAGAAACTCTCTCTTTAGATGCCTTACTGCCTACATTGAAAACACCTGATATGCTTGTTAAAATTCAGATTTCTAGACACATACACACACACGTCCTGGAGCAACTATGCTAAACCCAAAGGAATGGTGGAATCACAGGCCCTAGAGAAGGCCAGCAGGGTATGTGTGTTGAATGTCCTGTACTTAGGGCAACCTGAGCATAGATTGAGAAATCTCATTTCCTGACCACTCCAGAGGTTACTGGCATTGTTCCAAAACTCCTCGTGCCAAAATTCAAATTTTTTTATTATTCAAGAAGGTTGTAAAAATAGACAAGGGTCAGATAAAAAGGAAAAAAAATATCAACTTGAAATGGATAATGAAGCAAAGGAACAAGTTATTGTACAAGATTACAATAATATCACCTTTTTTATTATTCTGACCCCCAAGTCCTGGACCTGCTCCTGGCCACTCATTACTTGTGTGGGAGGGAACTGTCCAGCACCACTGCTGCCTGAATGAAAGCTGTTAAACCCAGAGAAAGGAAATCTTGGCTCAGCCTCCAACATGTGTTCTAGAACTGAACCCCTCCCTTCAAGAGAAACCGAGGCCCTTATTCATCTAAACTCCAGAGTGAGCCACAGCCTCATATGCATGAATACATATTAATGCCATGGTCAGCAAATGACGCAGAATAGGGCCGGTCTACACAACCTATTTGCTGACTAGAACTTCCATAATTCCTGAAATGTAGGAAAATTGAGAAGTTTGACTTTTCAGGAAAGCAGAAATTGTACCCTCAACATGTCTTCTTGCCTAGTGAATACTAGATTTAAAGAACTTAAACTGTAAAATATATTCAAACATGCAACTTTTTTATGATTACCCCTAACAGGTAAGGTCTGCTCTATAAAATAAGAATGGTAGGTGATGATTGCCAGGGAGCCTTCAACATTAACAATTCTGTTGGTATGAATTTGACTGCTTCTTTGTAAGTAGTTATTTACTGGGGGCCAGGGGGTTGTATTAAGTGACTTCTTTTCCTTTTCCTGAAATGTAATCACAGAAGAGTAGTTTTGAGAGACTAAGAATTCTTGATGGCATAGATTCAAGCTCACAAAAGGTGAGGAATGGATGAACGTTTTGGAAATGGTGGCCATACTTCAGATGTTTTAGAATTAGCATATTTTAAGATCAGGTTTATAGCTTTTAATAAAGTCTGTTTTTACTCTATTTTTCAGGCCGATGTTTTTAATAAGGAATGCTAAGGAAACAGGAAACCAGTGCAGTCACTCAGATAAGGAGATACTGGGCTAGGTGCTATAGAAGATTTAAAATACAAGATACAGGCAAAATATGCTCCACGTAGCCCACTCAATGAAACTCTTGGACTGCAACATTTATCATCATATTTTGCTTTTAAGCAGTTCTGCAACTTATGTTTCCTAAATAGTAAATTATAAAAACCAATCAAAATTGTGCCTCTTCTGGCAAAACATATCCCTACTCCCTTTTGTCCTGCAGCCCATGAACGGTTTGTATTTGTCCACATAAAGGACAACATATTTTATATTTTGAATCCTGTCTTCTATAGAGGATATTATTTAGATTTGTTTCTTTGGATTCCAAGAATGCAAGTTAAGATGATCAAATGGTAACCATGGTGACAGAAAGCAGAGTTCAAATCTTAGTGGGGTCATGTCATTCTTTCCCACAGTGCAGAATTCACATTCTAAGACTAATCCAGTATCTAAAAATATATCTCAGGACAGCTCATGTTGCCATTTATGGGAAAATATGACTGAGTCAGTTAACTAATCTTCCTGTTGCAGAAAAAGAATCCATCGTTGGTAAACTAAGAGATCTCAATTTTAGGGAAATGAAATGACAAAGGGAAAGAGTGAAATCTCTTCTTCTTAAGAATAATTTTTGAAGCTTAGAGCTACCCCTTAACCAACAAGAATGTAAAACCAAATCCAGTAAGAAGGTCCACCATAAACACAAGAGGGATGTTAAGGAAATAACCATATTTGACAGGACTTACACTGTATTTCCATACACAGTGGCAAAGTGGTCACTCGCTAAACAATTCCTCCAGCTGGGACTTTCTCACAAACTGACCAGTACTGTATAACTATTTGGCTTTGTTACTGGCTAAGACCCAGTATGGATGTGGCCTCAGTCACACCATAGAGTGGCTGGTTCACAAGCTGAGTGTGCCGTGACTCTTGTCTGGCCCTGGTAGGCCCTCGCTATGTGTAAGAGACGAGCTCAATGCTTCTCCTTATGACCACTTTCAGGTTTATAATGACCGCTATAAAGTTTTTAATTTGATCCTTGGGCTTCAGATTAGGAAAATTCTGAATAACAGAAATGGCAACTACAGTGACAGAATAAAAATCTTCACTCAGAAAAAATACTACTGTTGAGTATCCAGTCTTGTTGCTTAAACTAGCTGGGCACAGCTAAACATTTATATTAACATCTACTCATTTATTATTTTATTTTGCAGTCTTAATTAAACTTGTATTTTTTTAGCTCAGATCCTTAGATATTCCAAATTTCCATCTCCAGTCCTTCCCACGCTATTCTGAAACTGAATTAAATTTATTTCTATTACATAATACAATGCCCAACTATAGTCTAATGTTATACACTAGATCCTGAGACCTTATTCATCCTATAACTGAAAGTTTGTATCCTTGCCAACCTCTCCCTATTTCCCCCACTCCCCAGCCCCTGGCAACCACTTTTCTACTCTCTGTTTTTACGACTTTAATATCAAATTATCATGTTGTACACTTTATCTCACAATTTTATTTGTGAATTATACCTCAATAAAGCTGTAGGGATAAAAAAAGATTTCTCTTCCAGCTTCACTGGACATTAAGGAAGGATGTTTCCTTGCCTATTTTTGTTCCTGGGCCTTACTTTACAGCTTAGGCCATTCAACTCTACGTAATAATATTTATCCAGCTTCCTATTAGCAGGGGTCTCCTCCTTCCTTGATACATAGCCTGTTTCTAGTCTCTTGATTTCTTTAACAGTGTTTAAAGCATTCAAGTGGTACAGATACAACCTAAGACTGAGTCATAACAAAGACTGGTGAAATAAGTCTATTATTTAGCAATTTATATTGTAAATGTGTGTGTGTGTGTGTGTGTGTGTGTGAGAGAGAGAGAGAGAGAGAGAGAGAGAGAGAGAGAGAGGTACTGTGAGAAGAATGTGACATGGTCAGGGCACTTCTCTTGAGAATAAACCTGACTTGAATGGCCAGGAATACACAAGACCAAGGACTGGAGATCCTCTTATGTAATTTTGGAATAAGGGACTGATGGTGAAAGAAAAAAATAAAGCTATGATCGAATAACTGGAAAAGGCACTACAAAGTAAGTGTGATGGCTAGAGGGAAGAGCCTTAAGATAAAGATAGCAAGCTGGTATAAGTACATTATCATGCACAAGTAACTTACCTTTCTGGAAATAGTTTGTATCGTGAGATGTTTTCACAGTACAGAACGTAGTTTTGTGGTCTAGCCAGCAAACCAAATGGGAATGATCACAGAGACAGTATTAAAGAGGAATTGCACATCCGCACAATCTCCAACTCTAGGAAAGAAACATTAGGCAATTATAGCTGAAAATCTACAAGCCACGAAACCAGGAACTTTTCAGTTTAGGAGGCAGGGGTGGGGCACATTTAGTCTAGATTATACTATATCTTCTTTGGAGGGATGCCAGGATTTAAAGTTGCTACATTGGAACCAATAACCCTAGCAAAACTCGGAGGCACATGCCTTCTTTATTCTTCATCTAGCAGAGTTCTCACAACCCAGGTGGAGGACATAAGAACATGGAAGATTCCTTAGAGAGCCAGGCCAGTAATCCATGCAGCCTGACCCTGGGACAGCTAGAGTCTAAGCACAGTAGCTCTGCCCTCCATGATACCGTCCACAAAGAATGGGAATACGCCTTGAGAAATTTCAGTGCCCTTTATTTACCAACAATTAGAATCAAATCCTTTCTTTTTTTGCCAGGCTCTAGTTTGAGGCAGTAAATAGAAGAACTCTAGAAAACAGGTAATAGAGAAGTTTACAACACAGTGCTTTTTACCCTTTACTCAAAATCATATTAAATAATGATCAAATATCTCCAATTCTAGTTTTTCAGCCCTCTGCTGGTAAAATTTCTTTCCCTGAGCTACTTCCAAAGCTTGAATCTGATTCCATCAAATCAGGAATGTTGGACAAAGAGCGGCTTGTCCTTCAGCAAGCTCTATAGATATAACCTGGTTTCTTCTTCCCTATAGGCTAAATGACATGTCTTCCTCTTTTATACCAAACACAAATGACAGTATTGAGATCCAACTATAGTTCTTCTTTTCACATAGGGAGCTCTGAGAAGTGAGACTTTCTCTACCCTCTAATAACTAGAAATATCAAGGAGTAGCAAGTGATATGACACGAAGTGAGATAGAAAAATTTCAAAGATTTCATGCCTTCTTTCCTCCCCCTTATTGTTAATTATATAAAAGATCACTTGGAATGCAGAAGCCCAAGCCTTGGGGGACTATAATATCCCATGAGGGCTTATTAAGTCCATACATATTTTAGATGAAAAAAAAAGATTGTCACAAGTCAATAAGATACTTGGATTCCTGATGCAGGATTGTTCAAAGTCTCCTGGCCTTCCAATTATAGATACTAATTCTTTACTTGAATAGATTATGTTTTTCCAGCAATACACAGAGATGGTAGTGCTCTTAAATATTCCACATGCTTTCCTTCCCTACACTTCCCAGCCTTCTTGTGGCTAGCCTGGGACCCTGTGTCTGGCTCTGTGTAACGGCTGTGAACAGATATGAAGTATGTCACTCTCCATATGAGCCACTGACAAGAAGGTGAGTTTTCCATACTCCCTCCCCTTGCATCAGCAACCCTGCAGAGAGCTGGGATTCCCCAGCTGCTGCAGCCAGGTGCAGTGCCCAGGAAAGTCAGGCAATCCGCACTGGACTTTACATGAAGAAGGAACAAACCTTCACCACAAAACGTAGGTATTTACTTATCTTGGCCACTGATAGCTCAGGGTTCATTTCTTCCTGATACATGGTTTACCCTAATTTGACAAATTCAAACGGAAATAAATTTTCTAAGTTTACTAGTTACTGCCCAAGGTAGTGATTTATGTGTTTGTGTGTGGCATACTCTTTCAAACTTCAAATCCAAGTATTATCAGTGAAAAAAAAAATCTTTGTTTAGTATATGGCTAAAAATTCTGATTCTGAGCCTGGGTTAGAATCCAGCCACCTACTTTGGGCAGCTTACTTAACACCACAAGCCTCAATTTCTACATCTACAAAATGTACTTAATAATATTACTTAGCTCATAGCTGTGAAGATGAAATGAGTTAACATTTAGAGGCACCTGGGTGGCTCAGCTGGTTAAGCATCTACCTTCAGCTCGGGTCATGATCTCAGGATCCTGGGATCAAGCCCCACATCCAGCTCCCTGCTCAGTGGGGTGACCGCTCTCCCTCTCCCTCTGCTGTTTCCCCTGCTTGTGCTCTCTCTCTCTCTCTCTCTGTGTCAAATAAATAAATAAAATCTTTAAATGAGTTAACATTTATAAAACACTATGGATAAGCACTGAATAGATATTATTATTATTCCAGACAGTTCATCATAACATTTTGGTCATGATGCTCTGAAAAAAATTGACTTAAAGTGATATCCGGATTGTAAGGTGAAGAAAGGATGGTAATGATGCCGTGGCCAAAGGTAATGGTTGTCAGGCTAGGAATGGTGTAAGTTCTGGTCCTGGTAGTGGCAGAGGTTGTGATTGTGTTGGACTGCGGGTCTACAGAAGGGTGAATGGGCCTGAAAATCAGGGTCTGAGACCATAAATCTTGCTGGGGAACTGACTCACAGAGCAAGGCCAGTTATGCTTAGCTTCATTTTCCTACCTTCATGTCAGTGGCAGATGTTCTTTGAAGGACTGCAATAAATATCAGCTGCCATATTCAGCAAATCCCTTCTCTTAATCCTTTAAGAAAAGATGAAATATGCTGGCTTCAGAAGTGTGGGCAACATCAGTCAGTGGAGTGACATGGGCCTGTTTTGTGGCTTGGAGTCTCTTCTCTCTCTAACCCAGGTTCTATTGAAGGGACGGACTAAGGGATGCTGGGGAGTCCTGACCAAATCAAAATTAAGGACAAGTGTGGTGGGTTTATCAGCCCTAGCATTGACTGACAGAAGTATTCCCTACCAACCTCTACAGCAGATTTCTCCTGAGAAGGTGGCTACACTTGGGTAAAGAAATAACACCCCTCACAAGTGCCAGGTATCAGTTAAAGAACAAATCAAAACCATCAGCGACTATTTTTAAAACTTAAAAGAAAAAAATGTAAAGGCCAAGTACGTAGGAAACATATTGTATGTGGGAGGGAAGGAGGGAAAAGATTGCTTATGGAAAGAAGCATCTATACCTTAGGGCAACCATCTGGAAATTCCACCTGAGTGAGCAGAACTATGGAGCCGAAAAAGAATAAGAGGAATCGGGGTGTGTAGTGAGGGGACTGAGTAAATGCTTTCCTGACAATAAAACACCGCAACAAGTTCATTTTGTCTTTCCCCTTAAGAAATGTTGCAAGACATGGCATTTCTGCTTTTCTCTCCCTCCCAGCTTTTCAATGTACTTTGCAAACAGTGCAAGGGTAGAAATCACATTCCTTTACTGCAGGTGACTGGAGAGACCCACGTGTTAAGTGGAGGAACAACTCAGGACTGTCCTGGTTACAGTGTGTCAGGAACTTCCTTTTTGTTTACAGCAGACTGGATATTTTTCATGAAGAAGAATTTTAAAAGCCTGTCTCTTCTTGCTCATTACAGAAGGTTATAAAGTCATCGATTCTTTGACAGAAGACAGTACAGGTGGTTGATGTTAATCTCATTTTATAAATGAGGTCCCCGAAGCAAAAGCAGTTATAGATTTTTAATAACAGAAACAGGACTAGAACACAGTTTCTTGACTCTATCTAATGCACATTTTTTTTTCCTTAGGGCATATCTGAAAGCAAATAGTTGCTCTAGATTCTTCCTATCTGATCAAAAACTCAGATATGAAGTCTCAGACTTCTAAATTCAAAGGTAACCATCTCAATCTTTGTGAGTAAATGCAATTGCAGCATTATAGGCTCCAAAAGGTAAGTGGACAGTTATGTAAACATAGGTATTTACTTATCTTACACTTGGTTGCCAAGTGCCCGTCTTCATGTGATCAATTTATTCATCAGGCATTTGTTGAGAGCCTATTATGTGCAAGATACCATCGTGCTAATTAGTTGAAGGAATCTAACCAAAAATGATGAGAAACAGTTCAAATTTTACTCCTAGGAGTCATTTACCCACCCTCATGTAAAAGCAGCTGATCTTTAAGGAAGCTTTAAAAAATGGCAGGGGAAGGAAAGACAAAGAAGGAGAGAACAGAGGAGGAAAAAGGAAAATCCACATTCAGGTGAGCACTATTCTGTGTATGTCACATTGGAGAATTCTGATCACTTGGCCCACTAAAAATGGCCAATGACCACATGGCACTGTAATGTACCCAAGACTAAAATCCAAGATTTGAAACTAAACATTCGCCATTAGATTGCCTCAGAGAGACTGGGACTAATTGACATGGCCCCAGCCAAGGAGTAATAACAAATCCTCTGTATTTCACCCCTTAACAGGGCTCATGACAGGAACACAAGGTAAACAAAAGCAAACTTTAAAATCACCCTGAAGTCTTAATAGTCAGAAGAGAACAAACTGAGAAACAGCTCCAAGGCAGTCTTTTATCTTCCTCAATACTGTGCTCTTCTGCACTCTAAATGGCAATTGACCAACTTGTCCTCTCTGCCCCTCTTCTGGTCAAATCTCCGCCGTGACAAAAGGGACGGACTTGAAATGCAGTGGAAAGATACCTGCCTCGGATGTGTTTCTAATCAGATTTTCAAGTTGCTGCCAGGAAACTGTGGTGGTATAATGTGCGTAACGCTGTTCTACAAGGAAAGAAGTGCCCATTCACTGTCCGAGGGCTCTCCAGGCTGTTAGTGCATCGCCACTAGAACCGAGGACACCTTGAGTCCCCCACACGCCCTGGCCCCATTAACTCTGACTGTCGACTTCTGGCTGAGGCAGGAGGCAGGATGACATATATATACAGTAAGAGAGTTAATAACAGCACTTGAATCAAAACGATATGGGTAACAAGCTGCAGAGGTTGCACTCAGCCATGGAAAAAAAGAATCTATCAAATCATTTGATATTTAAAAACCTTTCTTAGAAAGTAGTATAAGAGAAAATCCTGTACTTTAGAAATCAAATTCCTTTATGTTCAAAATCCCATTGGAATCAATTCCCAGAAAAGCCCACCAGGACTCGATTTACTGTCCACAGTGTTGATTTGAACAACAAATACATCTTCCCCGGTTACTATGACCCTGGTGTATTAAGGTATATGTTGTGGAGTTGGGAGTGGATTAATCCTCAAGAAGACAAAACATGTAAGAAGGAAAGAAAGAAGAAAATGAGACATAATACTAATGAAGGAAGGTATCAGGACCAGGAATCTGGGTACACAGAACTTACTTAGAAGATGGCTCCAGGAAGTGCTGGGAGGGAATAGGGTAGCAATATGGGGAAGGAAAACCAGTAGAGGTATATGATTGAGGAGCTGATCACTGTGGTTAACTGGGGCTCAATTCTACCGGAGAGCCTCTGACTGTGTGGAACATGCTTGAGGATTATCCCAATGCAAGCTGAGCAAATGCAGTATTTGTCAACTTCTATTCTCCTATTTGAGGGTAGCTCACGGGATGTTAATTCCCCGACACCTCTGACCCATGCTCTGCCTAAACCAAAGATGCACTCGGATGAGAGAACACCATCAGGCAGGGAGCTGCAGGAAGCCATCCACGTGTAAGAGAGGTGACTTCTGGGCTAGGTGCAGGGATGTGGGCAGAGGTGTTGTTCCAGCATGCAGATGCAGAAGATCCGTGCTACTGGTGCTTAGGGGAGGAAGACATTGTCAAGGGCAAAGGAAAACAAGGCAACCTTTCACCTGGTCCTTTCAGGGGTCAAAGGTCTGAGACAGATTAGAAGTAGAACCTCTTGTGTGTTCATAGTTCCCTTCTATACTAGAATTTTTCACCAACATACCTGAAGGTCTTTAAAAGTAAACACCATTTTCTATTTAAAGCGCATTTTAGTAAATAAAAAATCCTTCCGCAATTGCCACCTTACTCCTCATTCACCCCTCAGCAGGTATCCCTCCCAGAAGAGATTTGTTTACTGTCCTGACCATGTTCTCATGAGGCAAAGTTCTTGAACATTTGCTAAATCTGTCCTTTCCTTAATATGGATTTATTAATAATATGTGCTTTAATATGGATGTACTGTGCTTCAGCAAAATTTTTCACATTGTCAAAATCTCATATATGTTTAGTTGTAACAAAAATTAATTTTTTACATTGACAAAAACCTGGTGCCAAAATGCATGGCACTGCTTAAGTCTGAAGGATGCCCCATCCTTTATTCTTTTAAATTAGCTAGACACAGCAAATGGAGGGGAGTGTTCCAGATGAGAGGAATGGTATCTTCGGGGTAGGAATGACGAGAGGAATGGTTGGTAAATGCTAACTAAACTAGTCTGACAAGAGTGTAGGGTCCACACTGAGGAGGAGTAGTTAAAGGTGAAAAAGGAGGTTTCTAGAGGGTTCTGAACATCAGGTGAGGGCTGGCACTTCAACCTCCAGCCATAAGGAGACACCGACAGCATTATATAAGGAGATGAAATGGCAAAAGCTGTTCGAAGACGAAGGGCAACGAAGCATATATGAAACATATCATAATGGTGAAAGGCTGAAAACAAGGAGGCCTGTGAGGTCACTGACTAATTCACACATATTTTAAGGACTTATAAATATTTTACAACTTATAAGCAAATGCATACAATTGCACAGGATTTATAGAAAAGGACTCCACTGAGAGAGGAAGTGGAGGAAAGAGAACTTTTCCTAATTTGTCCACCCAGAGGGGGCGCATTTTTCTAATTCCAGCAAAGGAATTGCACGTACCAGCAAGAAGCCGCTTTTCAATTAAAACACACACACAAATATACACACACAAAGAAGTGTTTGTACTAGGTAAATAGCAGTGGAATGGGGCAAAGTTAAGTGGGAAAAACATTCAAATTGGCATTAATAACACCTACCCCACAGCAATATGGTAAAGATATATAAATTAGAATATTAAAATATAAGATAGATGACATTATGTCATTCATGGTTTAATAAACTTCATTTAATTCAAAAAAGTTGTGAGATGGGGTCATCTAGGTTTTAAAATATCCTTATTAATAACATTACGGAATCTATAAATCTGTATAATCTCTAACTTGCAGAGCTTGTGACCATAAGAAAACACAGGTGACCAGAAAACCAAATGGAGAGGAATGCATTCCTTTCTCAGTAATTCAGAGACCCTCCGAAGCTTGCAGAACTTCGGATGACTGTCGGGAATATCAAAGACCATCATACAGTACTATGATAAAAGAAGTGGGCACTTGATTCTCTCTGGTTGTTTTAATGCCTTCATCCTTTAATGTATCATTTCTTTTACAAACATAGAAATGCGCCCACACATGCACACATACACGTGCGCACACACACAGCCAGACCTGTAAATACTCCCCTTGGAGCTCTTTATGACATTGTTTTCAGATTGACCTTTGCAAACAGCTTACTCAACCAAAATTAGATCAGAATGAAATGTGAAGGATGTTCTATCCCTTATTCTTTTAAATTAGCTAGGAACCAACTCTTCAATATTTATGACCACTCACTGAAAATACATGATTGTTCTACTGGGAAAATAAGGTTGCCTTGAGCAGAGTTGCAGGAAATCTGATTTGAAAAATCCAACTTAATAATCTCCGCAATTCTAATAGGGCAATGCTGTAAATGAAAGCTCAGTTAATAGGTACAGCAAAAGAATGACCTCTGTGGATTCCAATTAGAATAAACATATCAAGGAGGACAGATGGGGACTCAGGCTATAGTCATAAGTGGTCATTAAGGCTTTTGTCATGAATAAGAAACAAAATTAAAAGCTGCAGAGAAGCAAACTATTCCTCTCTCACTCTCTAAGATCTTTATTATCTGAAGTTTAAGTATTGTCAAAGGTTTATTTTATTTTTTTTTTGTTTAGATCCAATTAGTTAACATATAGTACATCATTAGTTTCAGATGTAGTATTCAATAATTCATCAGTTGCATATAACACCCAGTGCTAATCACATCACGTGCCCTCCTTAATGCCCATCATCCAATTACCCCATTTCCACATCCACCTCCCCTCCAGCAACCCTCAGTTTGTTTCCTACAGTTAAGAGTCTCTCATAGTTTTTCTCCCTCTCTGATGACTTCCCATTCAGTCTTCCCTTCCTTCCCCTACAGTCCTCTACACTGTTTCTTATATTTCACATTTGAGTGAAACCGTATAATTGTCTTTCTCTGATTCACTTTTTTCGCTCAGCATAATACCACCTAGTTCCATCCACATTGATGTATTCATCCTTTCTGATGGCTGAGTAATATTCCATTGTATATATATACCACATCTTCTTTATCCTTCTATATATACCACATCTTCTTTATCCATTCATCTGTGAATGGACATCACAGCTCTTTCTCCAGTTTGGCTATTGTGGACATTGCTGCTATGAACATCGGGGTGCAGGTGCCCCTTCTTTTCAAGTACATCTGTATCTTTGTGGTAAATACCTAGTAGTGTGATTGCTGGGTCATAGGGTAGTTCTATTTTTAACTTCTCAAGTAACCACCATACCGTTTTGTAGAGTGGCAGTACCAGCGTGCATTCCCACCATCAGTATAAGAAGATTCCCCCTTCTCCACATCCTCACCAACATTTATTGTTTCCTGTCTTGTTAATTTCAGCCATTATGACTGGTGTGAGGTGGTATTTCATTGTGGTTTTGATTTGTATTTTCCTGATGCCAAGTGATGTTGAGCATTTTTTCATGTGTCTGCTGGCCATCTGCATGTCTTCTTTGGAGAAATGTCTGTTCATATATTTGGCACATTTCTTGATTGGGTTCTTTGTTTTTTTGGGAGTTGAGTTTGATAAGTGCTTTAACGATCTTGAATACCAGCCCTTTATCTGTCATTTGCAAATACCTTCTCCCATTCCACAGGTTGCCTTTTAGTTTTGTTGACCCTTTCCTTTGCTGTGCAGATGCTTTTTATCTTGATGAAGTCCCAATAGTTCACTTTTGTTTTTGTTTCCCTTGCCTTTGGAAATGTGTCTAGAGCAAGAAGTTGCTGCAGACAAGGTTAAAGAGGTTACTGCTTGTGTTCTCCTCTAGGATTTGGATGGATCCTTGTCTCACATTGAGGTCTTTCATCCATTTTGAGTTTATCTTTGTGTATGGCATAAGAGAATGGTCCAGTTTCATTCTTCTGCATGTGGCTGTCCAGTTTTCCCAGCACCATTTATTGAAGAGACTGTCCTTTTTCCATTGGATATTCTTTCCTGCTTTGTTGAAGATTAGTTGACCATAGAGTTGAGGGTCCATTTCTGGGCCTTCTATTCTGTTCCATTGATCTATGTGTCTGTTTTTGTACCAATAGCATACTGTCTTGATGATTACGGCTTTGTAATATAGCATGAAGTCCAGAATTGTGATGCCACCAGCTTTGGTTTTCTTTTTCCACATCCCTCTGGCTCTTCAGGGTCTTTTCTGGTTTCATACACATTTTAGGATTCTTTGTTCCAGCTCTGTGAAAAATGTCGATGGTGTTTTGATAGGGATTGCATCGAATGTGTAGATTGCTCTGGGTAGCACAGACATCTTAACAATGTTCATTCTTCCAATCCATAAGCATGGAATGTTTTTCCATTTCTTTGTGTCTTCCTCAGTTTCTTTCAAAAGTGTTCTGTAGTTTTTAGATACAGATCCTTTACCTCTTTGGTTAGGTTTATTCCTAGGTATCTTATGGTTTTTGGTGCAATTGTAAATGGGATCAATTCCTTAATTTCTCTTTCTTCTGTCTCATTTTTAGTGTATAGAAATGCAACTCATTTCTGTGCATTGATTTTATATCCTGCCACACTGCTGAATTCCTGTACGAGTTCTAGCAATTTTGGGGTGGAGTCTTTTGGGTTTTTCACATCAAGTATCATGTTATCCACAAAGAGTGAGAGTTTGACTTCTTCTTTGCCGATTTGAATGCCTTTTATTTCTTTTTGTTGTCTGATTGCTGAAGCTCGAAATTCTAGTACTACATGAACAATAGTGGTGAAAGTGGGTATCCCTGTCATGTTCCTGACCTTAAGGGAAAAAGCTCTGTTTTTCCCCATTGAAAATGATATTCACTGTGGGCTTTTTGTAAATGGTATTTAAAATATTGAGGTATATTCCCTCTATCCCTACACTGTGTAGAGTTTTAATCAAGAATGGATGCTGCATTTTGTCAAATGCTTTTTCTGCATCAATAGAGAGGACTGTCCTTTCTTTTATCAATGTGATGTATCATGTTGATTGATTTGTGAATGTTGAACCACGCTTGCATCCCAGGAATAATTCCACTTCGTCGTGGTGAATAATCCTTTTAATGTACTGTTAGATCCCACTAGTATCTTGGCGAGAATTTTGGCATCCATGTTCATCAGGGATATTGGTCTGTAATTCTTTTTTGTGGGGAGTTTGTCTGGTTTTGGGAATCAAAGTAATGTTGGCCTCACAGAACGAGTTTGGAAGTTTTCCTTCCATTTCCATTTTTTGAAACAGCTTCAGAAGAATAGGTATTAATTCTTTAAATGTTTGGTAGAATTCCCCTGAGAAGCCATCTGGCTCTGGACCCTTGTTCTTTAGGAAATGTTTGATTACTGCTTCAATTTCCTTGCTTGATATGGGTCTGTTCAGGTTTTTCTATGTCTTCCTGTTTCAGTTTTGGTAGTTTAAAAGTTTCCAGAAATGCTTCCATGTCTTCCAGATTGCCTAATTTGTTGGCATATAGTTGCTCATAATATCTTCTTAAAAATTTGGGTCCTCTCTTCTTTTTGATAAGTCTGGCTAAGGGTTTATCGATCTTATTAATTCTTTAAAAGAAACAGCTTCTAGTTTCATTGATCTGTTCTGTTGCTCTTTTGGTTTCTATGTCATTGATTTCTGTTCTAATCTTTATTATTTCTCTTCTCCTGCTGGGTTTCGGCTTTATTTGCTGTTTTTTCTCCAGCTCCTTTAGATGTCAGGTTAGCTTGTGTATTTGAGACTTTTCTAATTTTTTGAGAAAGGCTTGTATTGCTATGTACTTCTCTCTTAGGACCCCCTTTATTATATCTCAAAGGTTTTGAACAGTTATGTTTTCATTTTCATTTGTTTCCATGAATTTTTTAAATTCTTCTTTAATTTCCTGATGACCCATTCATTCTGTAATAGGATGCTCTTTAACCTCCAAGTGTTTGAGTTCCTTCCAAATTTCCTCTTGTGATTGAGTTCAAGTTTCAAAGCATTCTGGTCTGAAAATATGTAGGGAATAATTCCAATCTTTTGGTACTGGTTGAAACCTGATTTGTGACCCAGTATGCGGTCTATTCTGGAGAATGTTCCATGTGCACTTGAGAAGAATGTGTATTCTGTTGCTCTAGGATGGAATGCTCTGTACATATCTGTGAAGTCCATCTGGTCCAGTGTGTCATTCAAAGCCCTTGTTTCCTTGTTGATCTTCTGCTTAGATGATCTTTCCATTGCTGTGAGTGGGGTGTTGAAGTCCCCTACTATTATTGTATTATTATCAATGTGTTTCTTTAATTTGGTTATTAATTGGTTGATAAAATTGGCTGCTCCCAAGTTAGGAACATAAATATTTATAATTGTTAGATCTTCTTGTTGGATAGACACTTTAAGTATGATATAATGTCCCTCTTCATTCCTTACTACAGTCTTTGGTTTAAAATCTAATTTGTCTGATATGAGGATTGCTACCCCAGCTTTCTTTTGATGTCCACTAGCATGATTAATTGTTCTTCATCCCTTTTTCAATCTGGAGGTGTCTTTTGGTCTAAAATGAGTCTCTTATAGACAGCATATGGATGGCTTTTTTATCTAATCTGATACCCCATGTCTTTTGCTTAGAGCATTTAGACCATTTACATTGAGTAACTACTGAAAGATATGATTTTAGTGCCATTGTATTACCTGTAAAGTCCCTGCTTCCGTAGACTGTCTCTGTTCCTTTCTGGTCTATGTTACTTTTGGGCTCTCTCTTCACTTACAGGACCCTCCTTAATATTTCTTGCAGGGCTGGTTTAATGATCAAAAATTCTTTTAGTTTCTAAAAGAAACTAACAGTGGATAGAACATAAGTATTCAAGATCAATAGTATCAAATATCAGCTCTGTCACTTATTAATTCAATAATTTGGCCAAGTTACTACTGTCTCTGAGCCTCCACGTCTCTTATCTGAAAAATGGGTCTGATAATATCCAACTTATAGGATATGTGAAATGCTCAACACAGACTTGTTTATACAGTGGGTGCTCAATTGTTCCATTACTCCTTCTTCCTCTTCCTTCCTAGATAGAAGAATAACCTTCAAGAGTACCAGCATGGGTGTGCCTGGGTGGCTCAGTCAGTTAAGTGTCCGACTCTTGATTTCAGCTCAGGTTATGATCTCAGGGTCTTGAGATCAAGTCCCATATAGAGGTCTCTCTCTCCCTCTCCCTCTGCCTCTCCCCGCAACTCTCTCTCTAAAATAAATAAATAAATCTTAAAAAAAGAAAAAAGTACCAGTGTGTTCTGAACCCTGAACACACTGGACATTCTTCCAGGAGTAACTGGTAATTTTTTCCAGTACAACTTTGTCTTTTAGTGTAGCAGTCTCCTTGCTAACAACATGAACTTGGCAATCCTGTGAGGCAGTGTGGCACAGTGTATAAGGCTGTGGGCTTTCAGGCCACATGGCCTGGGTTAGAATCCTGACTCTGCCACCTTGGAAATATTGTTTAATTATTCTCTGCTTAAGTTTTCTTAGTTACAAAATGGAGATTAATTTTAAAAAAAATTTTTTCTTAAAGTTGTGAGAATTAAATGACCTAATCCATGAAGGAATTTAAAACAGTGCTTTATACATGGCAACCATTTGATTGAATACAAGACCATTATACTAAAGTTTCAACCCTAGAAAACATAAATACAGCGTGACTTTTCACAGTGGAGGAGTACACTTCCATTATTAAGGAATTCCCCCTAAGATTCCTTCAGAAACTGAAGCAATTTATGGTTTGTTGACTGGAAGAGTGCCTGCAGCGGCAGCAGTGTGCTCGGCGTAGGCACAGATCATCCACAAATATGCGTTAATTTTTGTGCCCACTGTGTGCAAGACCCTACCAGAGTATCACAGCTCCCAACTCCTCACTGTCTGGAGAGTTCTACCCAGAAACTTATGTGGTGTGTTTGAACTTATTTATTTATATACTCACAGTAGATGTTTTCTCTAATGTGGACTTATTTTAATGTAAAATGAGTTCCTTCCTCTAATAAAGGTATCACATTTTATATGAAGTTGGTAAATCATAATGAAGGAATAATCACACTTCTCAGAGTGTGTTTCCCTGTTGGAGCCAATCCTGAGTACCTATTAATAGGACTCTCTAATAGTTGAATTTCAGGGAATGCTAACATTTGATTTAATCAGCCAGAGCTTGTCCAGATTAGTGTAACATGCCAAAAGTGTCACCTCTGCATTTCCACCACATTCTCTCCAAGGAAAGTAGCAGAGGCGCCACAAACACTGGAGGCTAGTGAAGTGGCAGAGCATGCATGCTTTAAACCTAAGGAAAGCTCCTAGCCATGGAAGGACATTTTTATTAGAGGGGAAAAAGGAGACAGAAAGAAAGGAGCTCAGAGGTCCCTCTGATGATGACTGGTATGGCCAGGCTGGGCCTTCAGCAAAAGGCCATGTAACTGCTGCCCCCACATCCTTGCCTTTGGGTTCTGGCAAACACTGAAGAGCCTGTGCTTCAGGTGTGTTTCTATTATCCTTATCATCCTCCTCACCGTCTCATGAGGTAGGAAGGCAACATATACTATCATCATGTGTGTAGTTATGAAGCTGTTAACTCTCACTTCCAAATCCATGTCGCTCTGCTCTACTTTGGTGCTGTGGCTGGGATTCTGAAAACTATGTTCTTCTTTTGCCAGCTGTTCCTGATAGGTTCTTACCAACAGGGGGCACTTGATGGAGTCTGGGAGACTAGAGGAAAGGTTTTAGTCTTCCCGTTTGCTTGCTGTTTCAGTCAGCATCTCTCAGCAATGGCTTTTTGCCCTGGCATGACAACTGGCCCCAGTCTCCATTGTCTTTTTTGGCATCCTCAGACCATCTCACCTTGCCCTCCTCCAAGATCTGAGTGCAGTTCGGTGGGACCTCTCCTCTCGGCTTCCAGGTTCTCATCACCCCAATCTCTTCCCTTGGTTCTTCCCTTGATTCACCCAGTGCTAGGGTGGGATTGCTCCTTGCAGTTACTATCTCTGCAATATCTAGGGTCCCTTTTCTGTTCTTTCCCTTTTCCAACAATCATTTAACCAGTTCTTATGCTAAATTCTCTCTGTTGAAATACCTAGTGAGGTGTCTGTTTTCTCTGATTTCATCCACTATGTCTGCTCCAAAAGATTTGGAAAACCAGGACAGTAAGTAAGTGAAATCCAATCTCAGTCCTTTTCCATAGCCCTATCTGCACTGTACTCTCACATGAATATACAAGTTATCCGGTGAAAGTGTTCATTTCCAAGTAAGATGTCAGCTGGTAATGGCTTAAAATGTAAACTCTCAAGTTTTTGATATTGTTCAAAAGCTTTCTAAAGTTATGTTTTAAGTCATATGTAAATGTTTAGTTGATTTCTGGATGTTTGGCACTGAGCTGGACACTATCAAGGAGAGAAGGAAATTATAAAGATGGTATAAAATAATGTCTCTACTCTCAAGGAACTGGAGTTTAAAAAAAAGGAAGAGCCAATGTACACATATTAATAATAAGAGAAATACATGAAACATAATATAATTATAAACTGAGTTGGATAGTACGTACCACAAATGCATTGGGAGGTAAGAAATAGAGGTCATTGGGGCCAAAGTAACCAGGAAGACCTCACATAGATTATGAGGTGGACTTGGAAGGATTCCGAAACGGAAAGAGAATGAGGAAAACCTGTCCCGACTGGGAAGCAGCATAAAGAAGGCCACAGAAATGGAACATTAGACTTCGCTATGCATATCTATTGATACCAATTAATGTGAGTTTCCCATTATATAGATCCTCCTAGGTTTGCCAGCCAAGTAGAACCCAGACTCTGGTGAACTTATAAATAGTCAAACGAACTGGAATACCATCTGCCACTTAAAAGGAGGTTGTGTGAAAATCAAAGTGTCACTCAACTGTGGTCATTTAGAACCATAGCTCATACATTTTTACTAACAGCTGGGGATTTAATATTTGGGATTAATATCCTGGTAATCCTTTTGATTGACTTGGAGGTTTGTCCAAGAAGTTTCCATCATTCCTTCACAAATGACTCGGATGCAAATACCAAACACAAATGATTGTTGGAGAAACTCTCAGGAGCCCATAGTAGCCTGCTTAATTAGAATCAAATCTCTAGAATCAGATCTATTTGAAACAAAATACAGACTAGCAAATTATGACTCTTGATAGCTGGTTAGAATCAGGTTTTAAAATGGGATTTTAAATGCCTTTTGTAAGGCATTTATATAAGGAATCCGGTAGATTATGCCACCACTTTCACCAAGCACTTTCTTAAATCAGCAAAGTCAAATGGGAGCAGAATTCTTCAAATTAGAAGCAAGAAGACAATAATAGAACTAAATCCTGACCTTTCCCATAAAAGCAACCACCCTCTTCCTCGCCCCTACCCTTCTCTAATTTACAGTAATGTAATCCATATGGAAGAAATCCCTGTGTGTTTGGGAACCAAGTCCTACACTTTCTTTTCCATCACAAAAGCCAGTTGTTCTTCAGAACCATCCATCAGGATCATATTACACTCTGAAGCATTAAAAAGGAGGCCTGAGCTCAGACCTCCTGCTGAAAACTCAAGTTGTCAGTTGTTAGGCAGAAAATCAATCAGAAATGCATTTGGGACAATGGCGTGCTGCCTGGAATTACACCAGGCTGGAAAAACACCAACCCAGAGGCAGAATACTAATGGTTGGAGATACCCTTTCTGTCTTAGACAAGGCGGATCAATTTATTTAGACACATTTGCTAAACGGAAATATGCTGGTGCCAAGTCCCAGATTTACATACAATTAGAGCAGAACATTTGCAAACTTTTCTCAGAAGGATCAAGATACTCTTATTTCTCAACATGTGCCAGTAACTTCAAAATTGTTATGGATTGCTTTAGCTAACTCACATTCCTACCCTTAGATCTTGCAGTAGGTACAGAGACTTTGCCACAGTTTGGGTAATTTATCATACTTTTGCAAATGCTCATGGAAGACACATGCATAGCTACTATTACCACAAGCTCACTGTAGCCCCTTACTGAGTGGACAGGAGGCAGGCAAAAATCTTGGGCCATTCTCTTCAACATGTTGATTAGTCTTATTTCCAACGTGATAATACAGTTCATTAGAATCTAATGCCAATGAAATTGGCCCTTGGTCCCCTAAGAGTAATTAAATATTAGTATTTAAAATAGTAAATAATAAAAATGAATGTTAAAAATAATAGCTAGCATGATCTGAGCATTTATTATGAGTTAAGCACTTCACATGCTCCTCTAATCCTCCCAACCATATTAAGAAGTAGGGCCTCTTATCTTCATTTCACAGACAGAGAAACTAAAGTTTAAAGAGGAAGAGTCATTTATTCAAGGTCACCTGGCTGATGGGAGGGACCAGAAATCAAGGTCAAGCTGAAGGATCCCAGATCTCCAGGCTCACCACCTGGCAATGCCACCTCCCACACAGCTAAATATCCACGCACAGAGGAAGACTGCTCTAAATCATGCATAACGGCCTCAACCCCAAGCCAACCACCTCCCAAGTGTTTCAGTGCCAACGGTTTCAAGAAAAACCAGAGAGTTTGGCACTGTCACACTCAGATCCCTCCTGGGTAGGGGTTATGGTAACTTCCTGTTTGTTATCTTAAGTATGAAGACCAACAAGTTATCAACAACCTTGATTATGTGCTTAGAAAGTTTGAAGCCAGGCTGTGCTCATGTTCCAAGCCTCATCAACCAAGCACTAACCAACTAGCAGGCCCTGTAGTAGTAAGAAGTAGACCTTTCAACATTATCTACTCATCTCTTCATTGTGGCATGCTTTTGCCTGGTCTTCTGGAATTTATCAAACGCAGATGTGTTTATTTGGGCAATCCCTTCCTTACCACTAGCTAATGTAACTACAGTAGTCTTCCCTGTTTGCAGGGAATACATTCCAAGACCCCCAGCAAATGCCTGAAACCACAGAGAGTACTGAACTTCATATATACTATATTTTTACCTATCTATACAAACCCATGATAAAGTTCAATCTATAAACAGTAAGAGATGAGCAACAACTAATAATAAAATAGAACAATTAGTACGCTGTAATATAAGTTACATGAATGTGTGCTCTCTCTTCAAGTATCTTAGTGTACTATACCACCCCTCTTGTGATGATGTGAGATGATAAAATGCCTATGTGATGTGATGAAGTGGAGATGAATGATAGAGGCTTTGTGACATAGTTAGGCTACTACTGATCTTCTGATGATTCTTCAGAAGGACAATCATCTGCTTCTGGATCTCTGTTGACCACAGATAATAAACTGGGGAAAGCAAAGCAAAATCTCAGATAAGGAGGAATTAGGGTTCTCAGAGTAATTGCTTTAAATGCTATAATTAAAATCTCCAAAGACTTTCAAGCTTTTATTCCTCTTAAAATACACCTGTGGGGAAAAGAGGTATTTATCTCTAGAGATGCAAAGACTGAGGCACAGAGAAATAACAAAACTGAAATGTTCTAAGTGCACTGCTTGAGTTAGTGAAATAGGAAATGACTGAAACATCTGGTCATGCTGCTCAGGCTCTCTGAACTTGATACTCCTTGCTACAGGGCGGACAGTTTACAGCCTTCAATGTGTAATTGTTTCTCCGGAACTTCACTCTCGCACTCCCCCAGTGAACCCATAATCAAGTTCTTACTCTAGTGCATGCTCTATGTGCAACCACCACGTTTCCCAACATTGAA
This sequence comes from Ursus americanus, assembly GCF_024610735.1. Classification (NCBI taxonomy): domain Eukaryota; kingdom Metazoa; phylum Chordata; class Mammalia; order Carnivora; family Ursidae; genus Ursus; species Ursus americanus. Next base: position 25,903,962 of record NC_142134.1, on the reverse strand, counting down.
TTATGCACATACTGGTCTGGGATTCACATGAGATAACCTCCCTTCTTAAGAAACGGCTGCTGAGATAGCACAGTGTGGCACTTACACGCACTGATAACTGCAGTCAAAATGCCCATGTTCAAATCCCAGCTTCAACCGTGTGTGACCTTGAGCAAATTAATTAATAACTCAGTGCCCTGTTTACCCCATCTACAAAATGAAAATAATAATGGTACCTAATTCATAATTACTGTGAAAATTAAATGAGTTCCGGCTAGTCTCTAAACAATTTCTAAAACATACTAAATATTTGCGTTTTTACTATTTCAAACAACCTTCTTTCATCAGTCTCAGAGAAATGACTCTTTTATGCTGACACATTCTTATTTCCTCTCAGTCTCATTTAGAAGGTTCTAATCAAATAAAATCAATCATCTACTACTTCTTCCTCTCCTCCCTTCCTCAGAACCGCACTCAAAGCTGTTAGACCCGATCTTAGTCCCATATGCAGGCTGTGGATGTACTGGTCTTTCTTTCAAAATGTCAGGCTTCCCTATACACAGAAATGGTTCTAATTTTATAACCCTCAGAATAGATGTCACTTCTTAGCAGAATCACAGGCCAATACTGCCTCTAAGAGCCTGAATATGACCAAAATCATCAGAAATCCTCTCTTCATCTACACCCCCAATTTGGGGCACTATTCTGGGAAATCTGGCAACATGGACCTCCAAGTCCACTGCTCTTGATGGCATCTTCCTTTTTCAACCTCAGATTGCTCACTAACACAGACACTGCTAATGATTCCCTATATTCATTCTTCCCTTCTTCCACCGCAATAGAATTTTTGCTGGGCTCATGGCCACTGGAATAAAGATTACATTTCCCAGCCTTTTGTTCAGGTTGGTGTAGCCATACAGCTAAGTTCTGGCCAATTGGATATGAGTACAAGGTGATGTATCTCCACACCACTTCTAGATTGTATTCTTAAAGGGGGGAGGGGCATCTCTTTTCTGCCCTCCTCTGACTTACTGCTTAGAATGTGCATTTGGTAGCAAGATAATGTGGGCCATGTGGATGACAGCAATATCCAGAGACAGTGAAGCAACAAATAGAAGGAGCCTGGGTCCCTGGAGAAGCTAATAGAGTAGAAGAGAACTACTGTACCAGCCCTGGTCACCTACCTTGGGAGTGTACATCAGTTAGACATAATATAAGTCTCAACCACTGTAATTTGGGGTCTTTTTAATACACAGTTTAATCTACCTCCTAACTAATACACTCATGCATTTTGTATTCCTTTTAAAGGAATTTACTTCTGTCCTGACTTTAGATTTAGCCTTCTGTAAAAGTTGCTATATTTCCTTGATTCTAATCCTTTCTGTTTTCCCTTTTAAGGTGCATGCTCAATAGTATATAAATTTCATCTTAAGTCTGTGTTTTGTTATTTCATGTAAAAGTAGTGACTTCACTGCCAAAAAATAGTTTTCTCCCCAGATGTTCTGTATTAATTTGATGCAGGACTTTAGACTTACCCAGCATCCATTTTCTTGATTTCCATATACTTTATCTATGTCAGAATTCCACATTTCTGAATGATAATGATGCGTATTATGTCTGTGTTATAATCTCATTTTTTCCTTTATTATTTTCAATGATATGACTACTTAGGGATAAAACTTAGGTTTGGTGAAGCAAAGATAAATTTATGTACACTTTTCATGTGTTGTATATCTTGTTTCACCAATAAAAAAATTTCATTTGAGCATTTGGCATATGCTATACATCTTTAAATATCTTTGTGGGTATTTCAATATTTCTTTATTGTTAATGCTTTATTTATAATTTCACTTTTCATTTCAAAGATAAACTTCCTCAAATTTACCTATATGAAATTTATTGTAGGTATCAGTGTGGTTTTTTGAGTTGCTACTTCAATTCAGGGTGTTTTTTTTCCTAATTAATATTCAGTTTATTAACATTACCAAGTCAAAAAGTTTTTCCTAAGCTTTTAATTTCAATTTACAAGCTTTATTCTATTTATTAGTTGTGGTAATCATTTATAAGTATATATCAAATCATTATATAGTGCATCTTAAATTAATATAATGTTTTATGTCAATTAATCTTAATAAAACTGGGAAAAAATAAAATAAAATGATTAATTTTAAGAATTACTCTTAAAAAGTCAAATCAAATATTTGATTAATCTTTGATCAACGCAATTTGTTTGGTTCTTTTATAAACTTAAGATCTCTCCTAGGGGCACCTGGGTGGCTCAGTCTGTTAAGCATCTACCTTCTGCTCGGGTCATGATCCCAGGATGCTGGGATCAAGCCCCACATGGGGCTTCCTACTCAGTGGGGGCTCTGCTTCTCCTTCTCCCTCTGCCCCTCCACCCACCCCACTCATGGTCTCTCTCTCTCTCTCTCAAATAAATAAATAAAATCTTTAAAAAAAAGATCTCTCCTAAACATTATTTTGCTACATTCACATATTTAATATAATCGTATATATAAAATCATCTTTTAAATGCCACTATCAGGAAAACTCATCCAGGCACTTAAAAATTAACTGAATTCAATATATTATATTTAAAATACAATGAATTCTAAGCTCTCCTAAATACTGAATACTATTTTCAAACTTAGTAAAATATTTTATGCATTTCAACTTAAAAATCATAAGTCTAAATCAGTTGCTGAATTACGTATCTTAAATTGAAATCACAAAGCTCCTGTTTATAATATATTCCATTTTTTTCAAATCCAAGTGTGTACCTATTCTAGTTAAATTAACAGAAAATTATTAATATTATGGGTTTGACTTAAATCATTATCTCTAAGATTAATCCATGTTTCCCTTGGGTGAAATTAATTTTGTATACTAAAGGAAGCAAGTTGGAATTTGTCATCTCAAGTGAATTGGAATGATGATCTTGGCATAGCGAGGTTGCTCATTCTCCAAAGGTTTTGGCCAGGATTGACTTTCCACAGGCCACTAATGGACAAGAGTGACCCTTTTATACAGCCATACTGCCAAGAGAGAATCCAAGCCTGTGCCCTCCAAATAGGTCAGTTTTACAGCCCCATGAATTTACGTTACATATTTTCTATTTCTTCAATCTGATTTGAGTCTATAAATCCCCACCAAAATTGTTTCAGCACTTAATTAGATTTAGCTAATCCATTTACTGCCGGGTTCCATTCTGAATAATTTTTCATATTTTGCCATGGGCTCCCACTACAAATCTATAGATATTTAAATAACACCTGATTGAATCCTCATATTTCTCATTTCTGTCTGACTTGACAGGCCCCAGACATTGTACTAGTGATAATAAGGAGAGAGGTACATCTGGACATTATTAGTTAGAGCCCACTGATAACAATACATGCCTGCAAACTGCTTTTACATTTTTCAAATCATTTTCGTCCACAATTCACATTGTTAAAACTGGTATTTTTGTTGTTAAACTTGCAGAGTAAATGTTATCCTATTTTTTAAAAATCATTTGGGTTTTTATTATAAAAGCAATGTACTATTCCCCAGTAGGCAGAGCAACCTGTCTTTAAAGCCTAAAATCATCTGCTCTCCATGGAATCTCCTGCCCAACCTCATGCAAAGCTACATGGACTCTGGCTCCAGAGCTGAGTCATATTTAAAACTGCCTCCCCACACAGCCTTTATAGGGTATCTTAATTTTGAAATAATTTCAGACTTCCAGGAAAGTTTTAAAAATAACACAAAGAATTCTCACATACACCACCAAGATTTCTCAAATATATCATTTTATCCCATTTGCTTTATCATATAATTTATCATATAATTTATTTGCTGAAACATTTGGAAGTTTTAGACAGAATATCCCCTTACCTTTAAATGCTTCCACTGTATTTCCTAAAATAACAACATTCTTATTCATTATCACACTGCAGTTGCCAAAATCAGGAAATTAACACTGATGCAATACCATTACTAATTCCAATACCATTACCTAATTTATGGACAGGTCATATGCAAAGTTTGCCAGCTGTCCACTACTCTGCTTTAAATGGTCCAGGAAGTAAACCCACGGTCACAGAGGACAGATTACAGCTAGTTGTCTTATCTTTCTGGTCTTCTTTTTTTTTTTTTTAATTGGAGTATGGCTGACACACAATGTTACATCATTGGTTTCAGATGTACTAATCTTCTTTAATCTGTAATCATTCTTTATTCTTTTTTGTCTTTCGTAACTTTGATGGCTTGAAGAGTTCAAACTGGTTACTCTGTAGACTGTCCCTTAATTTAGGTTTGTCTGATATTCCCTCATGATCAGATTCAGGAATGCTTTGTTGTCAGGAATGTTATATAAATACTCTTATGTCCTTCTCGGGAGGCACATAACGTTTATGTGTCCCATTACTGATGATGTTAACTTTATCACATGGTAAAAATGATTTCTGGCAGTTTTCTCCACTGTAAAAATACTATTTTTTTCCTTGAAATTAATAAGTGTATTGTGGGGTGATACTTTGAGATAATGTAAGTATATCATTTTTCATCATACTTTCACCCTCTGGTTTTAGAAGTCATTGGTGATTTCTGCCTGAAATAATTATTACTATAGTGGCTGCCAAAAGCTGATTTTCCAGCTCCACCAGTCTTTCTGTCTTTATTAACTGGAATTCTACTGTAAATAAAAACATTCTCTTCTCCCCCTGATTTATTTACTTATTCATTTACTTATATGAGTACAGACTCAAGGATTTTTATTTTATTCTTTGGGCTATACTCCATTACTATGAAAGGCCATATGATACCCAAATTGTTCCAGATTCGGTCAGTGGAAACCCCTTCAAGCTGGCTTCTGTGTTCTTTATACAATCTCCCTGCTTCTTTGAGCACTTCCTTTCTTTTCCAGTACAAGAAATGCTCCAAGTTCACCTTGTACTTTTCCTGCCCTGCACCTGGACAGCTACTTCTCCAAGGAGTCCTGTGAAAGAATGATATTTAGAAGCCAAGACCAGAGTTCTGCAGGTGCTCATTGCTAGGGAGGTATTCTTGGAAACCTTTTCCTAACAACAGCTATTTCAGCTGACAGATGCCTTTGGGTAGTTTACAAGTTCATCACCCAGCAGTCTCATACCAATTGGCTCCACCCACACAGCTATAGCTGGGTTTCCTTCAGATCAACCTGTCCAACTGGAATATTCCAGGGTTGTTCTCAGTCACTGGGCTTCCTAAGGACCATTCCCACCTGGGATGAGTCATTTATCCTCACCCCAAAAGCAAGGTACATTGGAGAAGATTCCCATTTCCCCACCCTCTCCCCAAACTGGAATATATTGCTCCTTCCCTGCTTTGAAATTCTCCTTAATACTTCCTCCTCTCATTCATCCCCTTCTTCATACAAATTTCTTTCACCTTCCTTTTAATCCTGGTGTTCTTAGAAGTGACTCTGCATAGAACTTGCTTCTTGGGCTCTTTTTATAGATTCTGGAGTTTGAGACTAAAGAAAAAAGAACTAACATCAACACTTTCTCTTCTTCTCTATCCCTAAAATTCATTATGCATATCCCAGGGAACTGGGAAATTAAAGACCAACTCATCAGACCCTGAGGATTGTAAGACTTAAGGCTTGAGACCATTAGAGTCAGATCACTTAGGATGGTGTAATTGCAAAAGAAAACAAAGTAAAATGGACAATACAATAGAAAACAAAATACAATGAAGGTTAAGAAACTATTTAAAATATACTAGACATAAGAAGGGATATAAGTGGGGCTCTTACACAGAGAATATTTAAGGTTTAGGGTTGCCCAATGAATAATGTATGCAGAGATTACATCAAGGAGTATAATTTTCTGTTCACGGGTCAGAGGTTAGGCTTGGTCCATTATGGAGAAAGCCTTCAGGGAATCAAACTGAGGATGGGAAGCAGGAATTATAGTGAAAGAACTTCTATGTAACCATGAGGTATCCCACAGATCTGGAATAGAGAAACCAAAGGAAAGTTACAAGGAAAAGTACATGAAGAGTTAACTTGGACATTACTAAATATCTCATTGGTAAAACCTTTCTCCTATTTATGGATGGATTTACACACACACACACATACACACACACAAAAGCCTTTCACTTTAGAAAGATAATGGAAAGAAACAAATGTATATATTGCACTTTTAGGTTAAAATATCTTTTATATTAAATATTACTCATATACATAATAATTTCAGAAATAAGTCTATATCCTCAAGGGATTTATATACTTATTGGTTGTCCAGAACGGAGTCCAGCCCAATATTCCACATGAATTTCACCTCCAGAAACCTGGTGTGCTGCTGGGGTGCCTGGACGGCTCAATCATTTGGGCATTGGACTCTTGACTTCAGCTCAGGTCATGATCTTGGAGTCGTGAGATTGAGGCTTACACTGTGCTTCATGCTCAGCAGGAAATCTGCTTGGGAATCTCCCTCTCCTTCTGCCATTCCCCCACCCCCTCTCTCTCAAATAAATAAATAAATCTTGAAAGAAAGAAAGAAAGAAAGAAAGAAAGAAAGAAAGAAAGAAAGAAAGAAAGAAAGGAAAGAAAGAAAGAAAGAAAGAAAGAAAGAAAGAAAGAAAGAAAGAAAGAAAGAAAGAGCGAACGAACCTGGTGTGCTGCTGACCTTTGGTCAGGCTAAAATCCTTGCTATTCTGCCAAGACAGAAGTAAAGTGAGACATAGAATATATTCCCTTTTCTTTCCTAAGCCACAACTCTTCCTAGACCATGGAAATGAAATTCCATGTTCTCTACTCCAACACAAGAAAAACCCTAGGGCCTCTCCTACACATCCCAGTATGCCTCCCTTCCGCTGCTGCTTCTGCCTCCACACTTTCCTCTATATCTGCTGTAGACACCTGGAGTTGTAACACAGTCCTAGATCCAGGATGAGCTCTTAGGAAGATTTCCCTGGACAGAGTTTTTCTTTGAGCCCTCTATCTTTCAAATGGTCTTGTTGTTGTTGTTATCATTGTTGTTGAGCATGTTTTAGTTCTTTAATTTTATAAGACATAAGTGTTTTAAAGAAAAGATAATGTCTCGCTATGAGAATTCAGAATAAGGGACTACAGCACGCTTGATTCTTGGCCTTGATGTCCCTTTGTGCATACACCACTGGTCTAAGATTAAGCCACACCCAAGCTGGAATCCCTACGAGGATGGGGGGAGTCTTGCTGCTCTCATTTTTGGGATGGGTAGGAAGGAGAAAGGTAAAAGATAGATACATCATAGACAAATATATTAAGGTAAATACTGACTGCAAATTACTGTTTTATAATCTGAGAGCTCTTGTCTGTGATCCATAAAGACAAGGTGTTGTATTCCTTCTAATCTTCAAGACGAGGAAAAGCTCATTTCAAATGTTCTGGGCAATGGGAAGAACTTAGGTTGGCTCCTGCTAGATTTTTACTTTCTTTCATTAATCTTGAACTTACATTAGTCTTTTCATTATTCTGTGTGTGGGCTCTATTAAAAGCCCATTTTTCTACCCAAAGGTCAGAGGTTAGTCTTGGATATGTCACAGATGGGATTTACATCTGGGCTCAGAAGTTTTTGTCTGTCACTCATTTTCCTTCCCACAGGAATGATGTCCCTGAGGGAGGATTCTCTTCCATAGCTAGTGGTGAAAGGTTTAAAACTATACTCTTTATTCTGGAAGTCTGGAAAGAGGAGAATCAGGACAAATAGTATAAGGAGAGTTAACTTGGGCTTTTCATTACAGAACATTTGAAGTAACAAATTTCTTCCTAGTAAAAACCCAAGGCACTTTTGCTTACCTGTCTTTACTCATATACTGTTCTAACTTGAAAAACAGACAAGGGGGGAAAAAGCCCTAAATTTTTTAGGTCAAACTACTCAGCAGCCTACCCTCCACTCTTTTAGGACCTTCTACCAATTAGAGCAAAGGGAGATCCCCTTCCACTTTTCCTTCTGGCTTCTTCCCAGAAACATCAAGAGAAGGTTTACAATACTATGCATGTCTTTCAAAAACAGATCCAGAACACAAATGCAGTCTATGAATGGTCTACTTCTTGTGGACTCTTTTCTGTCCAAGATCAGAAGTGATTCTCTAAGGAGGAAGTAGGAGATGCTTTCTTTCCTGTATGATGCATCATTTGTACCAAAATCCATAGGAATGATGAGGAGGAAGAAAAGAAATAGTCCAAACTCCTCTTATCATCACCCCATCCTCCCACCACCATCACTGACAAATGCCATTCTTGGTCTCTACAAAATTGAGATTTCCCCCATCTACTTCTTGCTCCTGACATTTCTCTGCTCTAAGAGCTCTGGGCCCAGCTATGTTGATCCAACTGTTGCCAACCATCTCCCACAGACTCCAACTCTGGTGACAGTCCTTAGGGAAGGCTTGGTGGTACCCCTGCACAAACCCTGGGGACCGAAGTTTGTAGCAAGTATGGAAACAAAATATTTAATGCAGATAATTTGGTACTACCCAACTAGCCAAGTCAAAATGTCAAAACACTTCTTTTTTTTAAATTAACCGGTACTACACACAAACTTTTCTTCATGATAACCCATGGAGGTGATAGAAAATAGCAGGAAGGAAAGGATAATGGCCTAGGGTTTGGATAGGATAGAGGGAAAGGGTGAACGATGTCTTAAAAAAATGGTTTGGCCTTAGGCCAAATTAAAATGTCCCAAGGGTTATGACAGCTTTTTCATAATGGCCACATAAAAAATAGATTCAGAGGACAGGCAGCATCAGTACACTTCAGTGCATTTTCCCTACCCGTAAGCCTGGAGGAAAAATCTCTGGGCTGGTCCGTGAAAGAGGGAAATATTACTATCCAGGCCCCTACCAGGTAACCTGAGCCTCCAAGAACATTTCAGGCAGAGATAACAGGAATAGGAGATAACTGCAAACCCAAAATAAGCAATAAATTTACCTGGAAAACATCCCAACGTCCACATTCAGAGATAAAGGGACCATTTCAAACATTTTAAATGGGAGTTGGATTCTTACAGAATGTTTTAAAATTTCAAAGTTACATACATGTAATCACCATTTCACACTCAAACTCTCTCAAGGATCCCAATTCTTTAATTCTCTGTCCCTCCAAAAGGGGACATCTCATGAACAGGGGCCCCCTGGTGCAAAACTCCCTTCTTTGCTGAATGAGAGGTTTCTCCTGCTCCAGGCTGTGCTGTGATAAGCTCTGCAGAACCTCAGGTGGAAATCATCAGGGATATGTCATGACCAACACACCAGGCCTTTTAATTTCAAAGTGCAAATTTATTCCTGGAATTATAAACAACTACCTTCCAAACTAAACAAATTTTAAAGGACATATCAGTCTTGAAACACACTAGGGAGGAAAGAAAATGGGAGGAAAAGCAAAACAAAAACAAAAACAAAAAAATCCAAAAAGAAGCTTATTTGGCCCTCCGCATTTAAGTTAGTTCCTATTCTAAAGAAAGGGTGAAGGAAAACATCATCAGGTGTCTTTCATCCCATCTCACCCAACACAAATATCAGTGAGTATCTTGTTCTACCTATTTATAATAAGAACAGAACATGTTATATTCCTTCAGAATTGATATCTGATTGCAACATGTCCTTTGTCTTAGATTTGGGGCTGTGGTCCTGGCTCACTTCTCCAAGGAAGGCACCTGAACCCTGCTAGCTCTTAAAACTAAAGGTCCATGTGCTGCTGTCAGCAGAGAAATCGTAGAGCCCTCTGTTGAAACCAAGTCTGTTCTTCCCCAATTAAAATTCTCCCAGCCCCTTTCTGCTCTTGTCACAAACTTCACTGCCCTCATGGATCTGGTTTCTTCAATGTTTCAGTGCAACGAGGTGGCCCAGGACATCTCCAGCTTCTGTATGGACCTTGGGAGGAAGGTATACAATATGCACCCCAGCTAGAAACAGAGATGATACTTGCGGAGCAAGAGCTTCCTCTCATCTTCCTTCACCACTGGAGTGGTGCTCACACCCATCCCTCCTTCAGGGCAGGGTCAGCCTGAAGACATGAAATAGGAGAGAATGGCCACTTCTAGAGGATGAGCAAAATAACCTCAGAAATATGTCTATAAACCTGCACTAAGTGGGAAAGGGGCCATTTTACATGTTTAATAGGAACTACAGAAAACATGCTTTATGTTTATAAATCTCAATTATTCTCATCTTTATTTTTTGGTCACCCAACCTGAGGAAGACCAAATTTTTGTCCCTGGAGTCCAAGGTGGGTCTTGGGTATATCACAAAGAAAAGAAAGAATAGAATTTCTCTTGGTATATAAATGGGTCTAGGAGTTCTAGTGGAGGGATTTTTCTACCATTCCAGATTCTAGAAGTCTTCATGCTTCTAACTGAGATGAGAGAATCAAAGGTGCTATAATTTGTTGGTCCTCCACTCTAGTTACACATTAGAATCACCAGGGGATATTTTTTTAAATACCAATGCCAGGGGTTCCCAGAGAAATTAACCAAGAATCTCTATAGGTAGGAAGAACTACTTTAAAACAATTGAAATATCAAGGTCGCTGGGTGGCTCAGTCAGTTGAGCATTGGACTTTTGATTTAGGTTCAGGTCATGATCTCAGGGTCATGAGATCGAACCCTGCACAGGACAGAGTCTGCTTGAGTCTTTCCCTCTCCCTTTGCCCCTCCCCCCACTCACGTTCTCTCTCTCTCTTTCCCTCTCTCTAAAAGAAAGAAAATCTTTTTAAAAAAAATTGAAATATCAATTCTCTTCACCTCCAAGATATAAGTCACTGTGCTCTCCAGTAATCTCTATTTTAAAGGACAGTAGAGAAAAAGATAAATATCTTTTTAGCACTGTAAGAAAAAAAATTCACCCCAAATCATCCTACCTGATCTATCAGCTCAGCCCTTTTCCTTCTAAGGAGGTGCCATTCTGATGGATATATACTTACTTCTCCCCACTTTTCTTTCACAAATATTTTTTAAAGTATATGTAATATATGTATAACCGAAGCTCTTAAACTGTACTGGTAGAAGGGTTGAGACTATAAAATTTAGGATTACAAAACATCCCCGGCCCCAGACAGGTCTCCAACCAAGCAACCAAGGAAGCTGCATGATTTTCCCAGCTCTGCATCCTCTGCCAACCCAGGCCTCTGTTATGCATTGAATTGTATTCCTCAAAATTACCTATTGAAGTCCTAACTCTCAGACCCTCTAAATATTGACTATATTTGGACAGAGAGCCTTTTAATAGGTAAATGAGACAAAATGAGGTCACATGGTGGGACCTAATCTGACATAACTGGTATCCTTATAAGAGGAGAGATTTAGGGCACAGAAAGAGAAAATGTGGGTGCACTGAGAAAGGAACACATGAAGACAGAGGAAGAAGATAGCCATCTACTAGCCAAGGAGAGAGGCCCCAGAATGAAATCAACCCTGCTGACACCTTGATCTTGGACTTCCGGCCTCCAGAACTGTGAAAAAATAAATTTCCACGGTTTAAGCCTCCTAGTCTGTGGCATTTTTGTTGTGGCAGCCCTAGAGGACTGATACAGGCACTAAGAACCAAATCCCTTTCCTCTTGTTTCTGTCCCTGCCACAGCCTCTCCTGCCTGCCAGCACTTGGTTTTCTATTAGGTTTGTCTGGATATGACTCAAGAGGAAATATACAAAATCCAGATATTCTAGAGAGGCAAAACGGGATTTTTCTTCCCCAATTACCTGCTTCCTTTCTTCCCTTCTGCATTCCTACTGCGGAGCAGGATTTGTTAAGACAGCATGAAGGGAAATATTTTGTTGCCATAAAAATGCATGAGAATTATGCTACAACAGAAATAGGAACCAGATATGGACAAAGCAGGAGACTCAGCGCTCAGAGAAGAAGGGTAGAAAGCAAGAAGCTTGGGACCACTAGGAAGAGTTATGTTAATGAAAAGAACCAAAATCAAATTATGATTTTAATTATATCTTCTTTCTGCTCAATGGATCATATTGAGAAAAGACTAGAGATCAATCAAATCTGGAAAATATTCCCATAATCTATCAAAAAGATGAGAAGCAATCAAATATTTTAGTCAAAAGGAGGCATTTAGATTAGAGTGATGAAGAATTTTTATTTTACCTTCTTAATCATAAATCAGTATTAGCCCTTTCCTTTCTCTATAGGCAAGGTCAATTAAGGAGGCCAATTTTCCGCCCATGGGTTGGAGGTCAGAGGCGGATATATCTAAAGATAGTGAAATCTGATCACTCCATATGCAGGCATTCCCATGCAGGGAAAATGATCTTCCAACAGCCACAAGACAATTTAGAAACTGAGACTCAGGTTAAATAGCTCAGGATGAATTAAGTGTTTGTTTTAACTGTCAAAATATTGAAATGATAACTTTTCTCAAAACGTAGACCAAAAAAATTATTCACTACATGTCTAAATTTAGTGAGTTTACTAAATGTCTCCATTTGAAGTATAACAGGGAAAACATTAGCTTATTTTTTGAAGCTTAATGTCAAACAGGATAATTCCTTCAAGGAAGTCACGGGACCAGTTGGGAGATATAAAAATGACATAATTATAAGCCCTTTAACATACTCCTCCCAACTCTTATTTACACATTTGTTTTTCCAGCTTTAGCTGACTTATAGGTATGGCCTCCATACTGCTATCTTCTTCCTGGATTGGGGTCAAAGGTCACTTCCCCAAGAAGCAAATGAGAGACTAGTAATTCTTCTCCTTAACTTTCCTCATCCCACACTGCTCAAACCCAGTGGATACCATCGCCATCCTTCCCCCTCCTCAGTTTGCCCAAGGAACCTAACCATCAGTCTATCATCCATGCCTCATTCCATTCTTTGTCTTCCCAGAAAAACAGTGCCCTTTGCCCGCTTCCTGCTCCTCACTTGGTCTTATTCTCGGAGGACTCAACTCTCCCTGGAAGAGACTTGATGGTTCTAACCATTCCAGGATATATCAAGCTTGGGCCCTGTGTGGGCCTCTAGAGAATTCACATCCATCCCTTGGCACCAACATTGATGGGAATAAAGTAGAAAGTGAGTGGCTGTGGAAATCCGGGAGGGTGGCAAAGTGCTAAGCACTGTTTCTGTTTCTTTCCCTATACAGGCTTTAGAAAGTAATTACAGAATTACCAAACCCCTATGGAAAAGTTGGCAGGAGGGTGGGTGGGTACCTTGGATTCTGGCAATGTGATAAAGAGTGTTCAGTGAGAACGAGAGACACTTGTCCAACACAGAATAAATGACACAGACTGAATATTTTCAGATGGTAATTCCTGCGAGCCTTTTTCTCCCTGTATTTCCCCCTTCTTGTTTTATACTTCTCTCAAGAAGAGCTGAGTGGTAGGGTTGGGAGCAGAAAAGTACTAGAAGACATTTTGGCTTTTGTTTTGCAAGACCTAATCTTTAGAATATTTATGGAAGTAGAAGGAGCAGCTTGAAGACATGAAGGGAGCAGGATTTTTTCTCCTATTTAAAAGAGTATTCCCAAGCTGGGGAAGGAAAATAGAGAGATTGTGGGTCCCAGAGTAGCAGCATCCAACCCAGTCTTCTAGTTATACACTGAGAAGGCACTAAGACCAGAATTAGAACAGCTGCATGAGGTATTGAGGAAGACAGAATCAGAGGCAGGCTCATAAAGATTCCCGAGTTCCATACGTGGTATTGGAGCACTGGAAACTCACAGAATTGAGCACCTGAGATTCTACTCTCCTTGCAAGCTGACAATTAAATGTTCACAGCTCCACTCATGCCGGCAGAAAACAGAAGCCTCCTGGGTCAGAGGCAAATGATGTCACTGTTCCCAGCATAGCAGACAGCATGACCTTCACATTCACACTGTTTTTACCTTGCCCTTCGGGTCCCACAGGGACTACACAAAACAGCACAAGTGAATGCTGCACACGCAGTGGGTGTGAATCACAGCTGAGGATTCTGAATTTTAATAAACACCGATATGTTAAAGAGACTACAAGAAAACCTGCCCAAACCTTTATCCTGGAAGATGATGTTACCTTTATTATACTGTGCGGCAAATAAATCTTTCTGCTCCAGGAAGAGATACTATCTCTATCTTCCAAGGCTGCTTGCTATATGTACATCCTTGAAAAGATCATTCACAAAAAAAGTTGTTAATGCCTCTGCTCACAAGTCAGTAGAATACATACAATACCAAAAAAAAAAAAAAAAAAAAAAAAAAAAAGCATGATTGGTGGAGAATTGTCTCCCAACACTGTGTAGCCAGGAACAATGGGTGTCTCAGCTGTGACCTACGTGGTCTGATGATCAAGGCCCAGAAAAGAGTCCCCTACCTTCGCCCTTCACTGGACATGGGAACTATAGCTTAACCCTGGAGAGAGGAAAGCAGGGTGAGTAGCTATACTAAAAGCAGAGAGAGGAAGTAAAGTCTGAATACAGAATGTTCAGTTCTCTTTCTCCTTCAGGTACTACGATGCCAGGTTTAGTGCCAGGCAATATATCTGAGTATGCCTCTCGGGGGGGGGGGGGAGACAATCCTAAGAGAAAAGATCCTCAGAAATTGGCATTCAATAAATTTACACCACCTCTCAAGAATGGCTAGATCCTTGCCCAATAATCTTGCAATGAGTGGCCGGTCCCACCTCTCTCCCTGACGTAACTTCAAATTTTATACTACCTCATCTTAAAAAGCATAGACAGCCAGGGATCACCATACCTCTGAGACAAGTCTTTAAAATTAAAGAAAGAAATAGAAATAAATACACAGAAACTCAGAGAAAATAAACAATGAAGAGAAACAAAAAAAAAAATTTTTTTTTAAGTTACAGTTAAGTCTTCCACTTCAAAGATGGAACACATATACTTTTTCCCGTCCCTTCCTCTAATATCACTAAAAGTCCTGGATATTATTATTAGCCATCTGTTCTTGCATGTTGTCCACTTTTCTCCATTAGAGCCCTTAGCATATTAATCATAGTTGTTTTAAATTCTAGGTTTGATCATTCCAAAATCTCTGCCATGTCTGAGACTTATTCTGATGCTTACTGTGTCTCTTCAAACTCTGTGTTGTTTTGGTTTCTTGTCTGGTAGTATACCTTGTAATTTTTTGTTGAAAGCTAGACACAATGTGCAGGGTAAAAGGAATTGTAGTAAATAGGCTTTCCATGTGATGTTTTGTTTATCTGGCTAAGAATTAGTGTTTGTTAGAGCTGTAGGTGTCAGAAGCTAAAATTTTCTCTGGTATCCTTGTTTTTGTAAGCCCCTGTTGTCTTTGGGTTTCCTTAGATATTTCTTCTTAAATAAGGTCTGACATTGCAGGACACCGCATTGAAATTCCCTGTTATTATACAGGAGTCCTATTGAAATGGTGGTAAATTATGGGGGGAGAGAAAGCTAGAATTCTATAGTCCTATGATTAGGTCTTACCCTTTTATTCAGTGAGCCTGTCCCCCTAGGGACAATGCTTCTAAGTTTTGTTTTCTTCCTCCTTAAGGTGAGACAGCAAGGTTACAAAGGGCTAGAATTTGCTATTTCTTTTGCCCCAGTCCGTTAGGCTCTGGTGAAATAGTTTCCCATGATGCAGGCCTTTTTAAGAACATAATGCTCTAGGCATATTTCGAAATGGCTATTCCTCCCTACTGAAGTATGAGAGAATTTCTCCTATCTTGACTGTGAGAATGCGTCTAAGCTCCTGGAAGAAAAAATCACAAAAGTGTGGGAAACCCCTAAGCCTAGATCTGGAGTTTTAACTCTCAAAATTGTCCTCACTGAGCCTCCAAAAATTCACTAATTATACTTTCAGTTTTCTACCCTGGAATTACTTCTTGCAGAGGTTTCTGCTTGTGGGTTCTGCTCTGGTTAACTATAATTCTCTATATCCACCTGTCTGACTCTCCAATCTGGAGGCAGCAGTTTGCCCTGTCACCAAAATTCTCTGAGGGATCTAAGAAGAGGTGTTTTTGTTTTGTTCTGCTTTTTCGGTTTGTTGCACACTTTTTTGGTGTTATAAAGATAGGAGTGACAATTCCAAGCTCCTTCCATGCTGGATGCTAGACTAGAACCAGAAGTCCAATTTCAAGAACTTTCATACTTTCATTCCTTTAGAAATCTCAGCCCTCTGTGTCAACGGCCTGACTTCAGGTCTAGGTACAGCTTAGACAGAGGTCCCGGCGCAGCAAATCTAGTCTCCTCCCTTCAGTGCAATCACTTCCTCCCTTAACAGCCTCAGTACAAGAGAAACAGGGAGCAGACAGAAGTCTAAACCACAGTACCTTTAAAAATACCAAAACTGGTGACAAAAACCCTTTGCAAAATACTGTAAACCATGCTCTTAGGAGAATCCCTAAAAGAAAAAAGACCGTAAGACATCCAATTAACCTGAGGCAAAACATTCCTACAAACTGCTTTCAGGATGAAAGGAGCTATTTCAAAAGTTTTTAGCTAAGAGCAAGAGTCAGATTGGGCTCCTGTGAGTTTCAAAATTCTAATCCTTTTTTAGCTCTTAATTGCTTTGTACTTGGGGTGAATTAGGAAGTTTAATTTTCTGTCCATTGGTCTGAACTCAGAAAGAAACCCTCGTGATTCATTTTGGGTAGAAGGAGACACAAGCTGATTATCTCAATTTAAAGTAAAATAAGAAAATGGATAATAAACTTTCAAAGCCAAACCTTGGGTTCAGTACAACATCCTCAGCTCTTTTGTTATCTTTACCCCCTAACTTGGGCGGGTAGGGGGTAGAGAAAACAGAAGCCCACTGCCTATTACCCAGCAACTCCAAAACATGGAAAAGAAAGATACATCGTCTTTGTTTTCCCAAAGCAGGCCCAGGTGGAGTTCTAGAGAAAGTTTCCCTGTTCCTACTGTTGCCTTTTCACAGGCTACCCACCCTAAGTGAGTAGGAGAGAGGGTGGACTGGGTCTACTCTATTTTTTTGTCCTCTTATACCTTCTTACGTCCAGTGGGATGAGATATATTTCAAACACACACACACACACACACACCCTACCCCATATCCTAAACCTTACTCCTAGTGACTCCAGAGACAAAATAATTTTCTCTTTCCCCTGACTCATGTCCTGGCTTCCTCTCAGGTTCTCTTCATAGGAGAACTATGGTTCCTGTCCAAACAGGGTATTCTAGACTCTGTCCTCTAAGTGAACCCTTAAGGATAGGATTCTTAAACTCTACAGTGCCAAAAAAAAAAAAAAAAAGGAAAAAAAAGAAAGAAACAGCAGACAATGGGCTGTAGCTGATTAGAATTTGTTCAAAAGGGCATATTATGCTCCTTTTATAATTCACAGGGGTTGACAACCTGCATTAACAGTTGGAAGCCAGAGTCAGTGAAATGTGGATTCTAAAAAGAATCTAATGATTGGAGGTGGGGTGATTATTCATAGAAAATAGTGATAGTAATAGGAGTTTACTGGAATTTTCCCTGGAGGGCACCTCCTGAGAGACAAGTACCTGGAAACATTTAAAGTAGCCCCAAGCTTTTTCTACTTTCAATTTACTGTGTGTGACTCAAGATTCATGAGGAGAAAAGGGCTAGCAAGAGCTATACGGGGTATAATGTTGATGAGAAATAAGGGAAGTTGGAGATCTATGAGGGGTGTGAGAGGAAAGAAGTAGGGGTTAGGAATCTCTTTTCTCCTACTGATAACAATGATTTTCAGTCCTAAAGAACCTGTGAGTTTCCCTTCTTGGTCTCCCCAACCAGCTTCCCTCTTTCTGAGCCTGAAGGAGGGGCAGGAGTGGGCAGGTGACAGGGGGTGGTAGGGCAGGTCTCCATGGGGGTCCTTTTCCCGTGGTATCCAAGTGACCCCCTCCCACCCCTATCTCACACATATCCCCTATCCCACACCCCCCTCCTGTTTCACCTTCAATGAAAAGAAAAAAAGTGGGCAGTTAGTTTCCCCAGGAACAAAGGAGATAAAACCACACCTCTTCCCCTCCTCAAGTGCTTTTTAGAATAAATATTTCCATTCTCTTTACTGATTTCCTTCCAGGTCAGCAGAGAATCTCCACTACAAAATAGAAAAGATGATCATTAAACCCATTTGCTATTTCATCTCATGTGAGCTTCAGAATGATTCTGTAGGGAATAAGGTTTCACCCTCCTTTTACACACGGAGAAAATGTGTCACCTGCCTATCATGAAAACAGTTTCACTGTTCAAAAGTTCATTTTATTCACAATGCTCCATTTTTACAAGGAAAAAGAATTAATACAGAAACCACTCCAGTTAACATTAGATTCTATCTCACACCTTTCTAGGAGCAACAAGTAAAGTAGAAGAAGTAAAGCAGATTTGATAAATAGTAAAATAGTTTAAAAGGAGTTCCCAGCTTGAGCACCTGTGGGAGAGGAGAAATCAGAATATATATTTCCAAAAAGATGAGTTAAACTGACAGGAACATTCTGCCACTGAGGAAAACCTAGGGTGTAGGGAGTGTCTTTCCTTCTCAAGCACAGTGACACCTTTCCCAGCTGTTATTATTTTCTGCTGAGACCTATAGAGAAACAAAGCAGGAGATCTCAGAACAACAGGATGTTGGGGAAAAGCAAATGAGGGCTTTTCAAGTGATTGAACCGACAGGCTACCCTGAAAGATTAGGTATGTGATTAAGTTCGGAAACACGGCTGGCTGCCTGGACCACGAATTTCCAAGGGGCATTAAAACTCCCCTGAGAATATTCCAAAATGGAAAAATCTCTACCTGCCAGATGGCCTCTTAGGAAGGGTACTGGAAATCCTCCTATTTGGAGTGGGCTCAGTAAGAACACCAAAGGGTATGCCTGAGTGGAAGATATGTGCTAAGGAAGGTGGATGTAACTCCAGAGCTTTGTTTTTTAATTGTCTGGATACATTCAGAGCCAGAGCTGAATTGCCTGGAGTAAGAAAGGAAAGTTTGAGCCCCACTCCTGTTTTTTGTCCTTCCCACATACAGAACTCAGCTTCCCTTCTAAACACAGAATAAAATTGTTTTTAAATATCCATTTGAAGGGGAACCAAATTAACAGTCAGCCTGGACTGCTCACATGTCTTGGTATCACCCTGATTAAAGACACTAGTGTTTAGGGAGAGAGGCAAGCTCAATGTTCAATATCCAGTAAGTATTTATAGAACATCTACTGCATGCCAGTTACTGTTCCAAGTACCTGGAACACACCAGTGAAGAAACAGACAAAAATCCTTGTCCTTGGGAGTTACACTACAGCTGGATGGAAGGAGACACAAAATATGTTAAAATAAATTACAAAGTATGTTAAAAAGAAGAAAAGTGCTACAATTGTAAGACTAGAATAGAGTAAGGAAGATGAGGTGTGTGGCAGGCAAGAGTATGCGTGAAAGTTTGCTTTTTGCACAGGACAGTCAGGGTAGACCTCCCTGAGAAAGTGACATCTTAATAAAGACTTAGGAGAGGTGGAAGAGTGAGCCTGGTCATATATAGAGGAGCCCAGAACATTAGAGGAGTGGGAAAGAAGTAGGAAATGAAGTGAGAGAAGTAGGGACAGTGGGTACAGAGTAGCCAGATTATGTAGGGCCTTGTAGACATAGGATTTCTAGTTTACTCTGAGGAAACTTAGGAAGACCTTAGAGGATTTTAAGCACATGAATGATATATCTGGTTGATTTATGGTTTAATAATATAGTTCTACCAGCCATGTTAAAAATAGGCTGCAGAGGAGGAAGGTAAAGCAAGGAAACAAGTAAGGAGTCCACTGTAACATTCTGGAGAGGAATGCTGGTGGCCAGGAAGCAGGGTTTTGGCAACTGAGGTGACGAAAATTGACCAAATTATGGATTTAATTCTAAATGTAGAGGCCACAAGATTTCTTGAGAGATTAGACGTGTATCAGGAAGGAAGGAAGGAAGGAAGGAAGGAAGGAAGGAAGGAAGGAAGGAAGGAAAGAAGAGAGGGAGGGAGGCTGGGAGGGAAGAAGGAAGGGAGGGAGGAAAAATGGGAGGGAGGAAGGGAGAGAGGGAGGGAGGCAGGGGACAGAGGAAGGGAGGAAGGAAGGGGGGAGAAGAGAGAAAAGGATAAAGGGAGAGACTTAGAAGATAGAGGGAGAGAGAGAAAAACTCAGGGTTGACTCTAAGGTTTGTGGTCTGAACTACTGAAAAGATGAAGTTGCCATCAACTGATATGGGAAGATATCCAGTAAGGCAAGTTTAAGGAGAAGATGAGTGATTCCATTTGGGGCATGTTGATTGGAGATGTCAAGATGGTCAAGCAGAGATGCTGAGAAGGCAGTTAAAAGTCCCAAACTTAACATGTTCAGAACCCACTGTTGCATCCACCATTTCCCCCAATCCAAAGTATTTCTTTGCAATCTTCTGTTTCTCAAAAGAAAAATATTTCTTCAATCATTATTTACTACGTTATGGGCTGTGAGAGACCTGACATCTTTTGGCAAGCCAATACAAACAAACGAAGTTGAATTTATCATTAATTCACCAGACTGTCAAACTTTAAAAGACATCTCGTTGTCTCTGAATGCCCAAATGTCTGATAAATGATTTACGAAAGTAGTACATTCAATGGTGTTATCGCCTTTGTGTTCAAAGCAGATACTATAATTCAGAAAAAGAGATTTTCATTAGTATGCTTTCTAGAAGGAACTTATATCTAAGATTTATGTGCATACCTCAAAAATTCTTCACATTTAACTATTGAAAATTATAAACAGGCTATAACAATCATTTTAACAATTCTTTTATTTAAGTCTTTAGCCTTCACAGCCTCATAACTATAATCATTTTCTGAAAGGATCGTAACAGAGTATGTTTCTAGACTAGATATATAAACAAAATATGTTTAGGTACCTCATTTTTCTCTAAGATGTTATTTTCTTCATATTCTTTATTATGTCTTAATTGAAGACGATTTGTCATAGATGTTGTAAAGCATGATTAGAGAGCCTTTCAACTCTGTGAAATTCTGAGGTGCCAAAGTTAACATTGTGCTTTTAATCCATCCTCACAAGATGTGAAGAATCCCAAATAGGCCATTTTTACAAAACACTCGGCCTAACAGAATTAAATAACTGAAACTTGAATACAGTTCTTAAAAATTATTTTGTTTGATATTATCAATACTAGCATACAATCTATAATGATTAGAATAATGATATAACCTAATCATCCTCATCATTATTACTACTACTCTTACTGCTATGAGTAGTATAATAATAATATTACTGCCATTTGTATTTTTACAAACATTAGCACAAATATATATAATATTCTTCCTAAAATTATGTAGATAATATACTCTCATCATTTGTATTAACTATCAATTTATTTCCTTATTAAACCATTTGAAAATACCTAATGTTTATTTTTCACATAAAATTAATAACTTTGACCAACATTAATCATTTTACTCTTTTAATAAATGTGCATTTATACTTCAATCAACTGATACAATTTTAGCATATAAACACATAGTGAAATTTTCGCTTCAAAAAAATGCTTGCTGATATTTGCTAGTGATGTTATATGTTAACAATAAATCTGAAATTCAAATCTCCTTGAATTACTAACTTAGTTTTCCTAACTACTTGATAGTAACATATACGAGCATCAGGTTATGGATCACACAAAGTTCAAAGATGCCACGAATGACATTGAAGCAGACCTCCGGCAATCTGGCCTTGAAGATGAAGTCCAAGGTGAAGAATAGATCTTGGCTGTACACAAGGTATACCCCTAAATATATATTTGCATTTATGTACTTATAATAATGTCTATTCTCACCCTCAATTAGGGTATAAGCTTCATGAATACAGGAGTCTTTCTAGTCATTGCTGTATCTTTGGTGCCTAGGCCAAAGCCAAGCACATAAAATACATTCAATAAATGTTTGCTGAATGAATAGATGAATGAATAGATGAATGAATGAGTGAATGAATTAATGAATGAATACTATGCAGCTATTATAAAGAATAAAATATCTACTCATATTGACATGGAAAGATGTCTACAACACACTTACAGAGTTGTATGCCTTTTTTATAGTTACTTTGCTCAACATAGTATCTCAAGGAGCTAGCTTAAAGTCTGGTATATGGGAGGACATAACAAACACATGTTGAACAAATGAATGAATAAAATGAAATGAAATGAATACAATAGCTTCCCTGTGGTTGCGCTCCATTCCTCCAGTTTCCCAACTTTCCAAACCATCTTCTTCCATTCATTCACTCATTAGTTCATTCATCCATTTATCAATACATTCATGTAATCAATGTCATTGGAACAATCTTTCTAACATCCAAATCTGATGGCATTTTCCTGCCCAAAATTCTTTAATGGCTCCTTATAACCTCCAGGATAAATTCTAGCACCTGCGATAGGGCACCAAACACTTTTTATTATCTGATGCCAACCAACCTATGCAGACATATCTTCTGCCACAGCCCCCTGTCCATCTCTTCATGCCTTACCCTGTGCCTTAAGTGTTACCCATACCAAGTGCTTATAATTCCTTAAACATAACATTGTATTCTTTCATTGTTTCTGATAAGCAATATGCCGCACTCTTATCTTTGTTTCTCTATATTTAACATGTCTTTTTTCTCTGTCTGCTTTTAAGATTTTGATTTTATCATTGGTTTCAAGCAATTTGATTATGTACCTTCATGGAGCTTTCTGCATATTTCTTGTGCTTTGATTTTGTTTATAGTTTTTTTATTAACTTTGAAAATGTTTCAGCAATTATTTCTTCAAATATTTTTTGTTCCCTAACCTCTTCTTTCCTATGGGACTCCAATCCATGTATATTAGCCACTTGAAGTTCTCTCATGGTTCACTGATGCTCTTTTCAATTAAAACAAAACAATTTTTTCTCTCTGGTTTCATTTTGGATAGTTTTAATTTCTGAGTCTTCAAGTTTATTTATCTTTTTTTCTCATGTATAATCTACCAATAAATACACTGTTGTTGTTGTTGTTTTATCTCAAGTCTTACAGTTTTCATTTCTAGAAATTCAATTTGGATCTTTCTTAATAAGAATCTTCCATTTCTCTACTTAACTTTTTGAACATATGTAATACAGTTATAATTGTTCAAATTTTTTTGCTAGTTCCAGGTTGGTTTTGATTAATTATTTTCTGCATCATAGATCATGTTTTCCTGCTTCTTTGTATGCCTAGTAATCTTTGTTTTAGTGACAGACATTGTGAATTTTAACTCGCTGGGAGCTGGGTATTTTTGTACTCATATAAATATTCATGAACTGTGTCTAGGATACAGTTTAGTTACCAAAATCCGTTTGATCTTATTGGGTCTTGCTTTTATGATTTGCTATGCAGGTCCCAAGTAGTACTCCCAGGTAGGGCAAATTATTCCCCACTATGAGTGTTCAACACAATGTCCCCATAAACTATGAATTTCTCCAGTCTGGTTTGTGAGAATATACAACATTCCTAGAACTGTGTGCCAGGCACTGTTTTCTAATCCTTTTGAATTGCTTCCCCCTCCAACCTCCTTGAGTAGTTTTCTCACCCACGCACTGATAAGTATCTGCTGCCTATTCAAAGAGAAACTTCTGTGAATCTCCAGGGTTCTCCCTCTGTGTAGCTATTTCCTCTTTGTAACTGTTTTTGCAAACTCTAGCCACCTTGTTCTCCCTAGACTCTCAATTCCATCTCCTCAATTTAGGAAGCCTGCCAAATTCTGCTAGGGTTCCTTCTCTGTTATGTTTGAAATATCCATCTTTATTAATGTTGTCCTTAATACACACTGAGGTTTTTGGGTCAGAAACGTATTTCTTATTATACTCACAGCAAGATCAATAGTCAGAGTAACATTGCATCACTTCCCCATCTCTCCAGAGCAACATGATGAGAACCAGATACGAAAATTTGTCCTGTATGAGTGGCAAGCTCACAGCATAGGTGAGGGTGAAAAGTTAATTTCCGATGTTTTTATACAGGAGAAAGTCAACTGTCTCCCCTTCCACATCTGAGAGTCTCCTTGGAAATGTCTTGCTCTAACCTTTTAGAATGTAAATAAATCACTTTAGAGAAAAAATAATCCAGTGTCTCCAGATTTACAATTCAGAGATGATTCCAAATTCTAGGTTTAATTGTCTCTTGAAACATAAATACATGTCTCTGGCATTAGGTAAATCTCCCAGGAGTTCTTGCTCTCTATACAGTTACAAATTAACCCCTAAGACTTGCTCTAGGGTCAGATTCCAAGGTTCAACAAAATCTGTTCAGAAATCCCTAACTGTGCAGAAACATGAAAATACTGTCTCTGAAATCCCACGTCCTCCCTGTGCCATGACTTGTAAACTCTCTCAAAACAGTGAACTGGAACAATCGTGTCAGTGACCTTGTTAGTTTCCCATTTCTCAGGAATCACTATCCTTTGTTGCCCGATGTTCAGTGTCTTGAAAACTGCTGTTTTATATATTTTTTCTGGTTTTATTGGTTGTTCTTGGTGGGAAAGTAAATCTAGTTCCTGTTACTACTTCATGTTTCCTTGCCTTTGCACTTGTTCTTCCCTGTTTAGTATACACTTTACTCCCCAAAACAATCCTCTCCTTATTATCTACCTGTCAAAGTGTACATCTGTCATATCTCAATTCAGGGCACTAACTCATATGTAAGTCTTTCTTGACTCTCTCATGCACATCTGGGTGCCTACAGTGAACATGGCTGGCTCCTGCCAAACAGTCATCCTGTCCTCACTTCTAACATAGCCTTCATTTGATTCAAGTCTCCACCCTTCCCCATACATCCATGAACTTTGAGAAAGGCTAATGTCATCCCTACTCCAGATTCTAAGGGCAATCTCATTCTTCTTGGCAGCAGTTTGTACAGGATGGGCACATATGTCCAGACAACGAGATGAGACAAGTTGGCTAGCGGACTTCCAGGAAAAAAGTTTCTTCACTCATAAAAAGAGATAAATAATGAAATGTTTTCTTCTATACATGATCATTTTTGAATGTGCTTGGATATTTTGAATGTGCCTCCTTACTAACAGTCTTAGAATGAAGGCAACACTGTTAAATCAGAGAGATGGAAGGAATCTGGGTCCTTGATGCCATCACTGGGCAGCAGACCTTCTCAACACCAGTAATGTGCAATAATAAATTTTGAGATTATTTAAGACAACTTGAATTGGGTTTTGATTTATTTCAGCCAAAAACCCTCATCGATGACCTGCCTTTACCCCCAAAAGCTCTTGTATCATCTTTTACATGCCTCCTTTTCAGCTGTGGTTGGCTGCTCATCTGTCTTCCCGCTAGGCTTCAAGCCTCTTTAAGAGTCAAGAGGACACATGCATATTATCACTCTAGAGCCAGGGCCTGATACAGAGTAGATAGAGAAGGCATATTGAATGAATGATTGTTCACGGCTCAATCTCCCCAGAAGGCTCTGAGATTTCCATCAATACTATTATACTTACCTAATTGTTCATATCATAATAATATTTATTAAAACCTTCACTGTATGCAGGCCATATTCATCATCTTATGTAATCTACCCAACAGTCCTCTGGAATTGATACTATTACAGTATTATATTTATTTTACAGTAGGAAAACTGAAAGTTGGGAAAGAAGTTCATAAACTCGCCCAATCTTACTTAGCTAAGAAGTGTTGGAACCTGGATTATTAGTACCTGTCAGGAGCTCAGCTGAGCCATCAGGTGTCAAAGTAGCCAATTAAACCAACGAGCCAAAATGAAAGTAAAAATGGGGAAGTCTTTAATCACTTACTTTGATAGTTTAAAAGGCTAAAGTCAGAAAAAGCACCAACTTCCCGCATTCCATTTCCCCCCCATGAAATGCCACACCCATCAGGAGTCAGGTGAATCAGTGCAATGTAGGGGTTGCCTCACTGTTGAGAGATCCCATACAAGAGACTCCTGCCATTTTATGGACCGTAGGGACCCTGGGGGGAAGTGGGGAGAGCTAGGAATATGAAAATACTGAATACCGAGGCAGAGTAGGGAAAAGTGTCTTCTAAGTTTCCCTTACCTCCTGCCTCCACCCATAAGGAGGCCTTGACAGAGGCATTTGAAGAACACCTCAGTCCCCAGTTAAAGAGACCTAGGGATGGAAGTGCCTGACCCAGAAAGGAAAATATGCAAAGAGCATGACCAGCCAGAGGAACCTGAGTCCTTGACTGCCTTTCCCTTCAGAGACTTTGTAATTGCACATGGTTAGGCTCATGAAAAATCACACTTTTTTTTTTTTTTGGCCAAGAGCCAGGCTCCTCAAGACCTGAGTCTCTTAACCACTAGGTCTTTTCTTTGAGCAAATGACCTTATTTTATTAATTTCTATCTTCCCAACAAAAGTCTAGCACTGGACTTTGGTACATGATACATATAACAAAGGTGAATTAAACTGAATTGAATTATAGAGAGCAGAGAGAGGGGTGGTTGCTGACATTCAAATACTAGCCAAAGATTCTGCCATAGTTTATCTATATTTCTTCTTAAAGGAATAAATGGTTACTTCAGAAGCATAACCTATTAGTTCTGAGAAGATATATTCAGGATCCTGCTAATGAGATCTCCTCAATAAATTTCAAAATTCTTCCAATAGTTCATATTATGCTCAAACGGTTCATTTATTCCCTTTTCTACCATGTCACTGAACTTACAAGTATTTCATCAACTATCAAAAAATTCCAAATTCTTTTCCTTTTTCCACACCAAGCAAGATGTGTAGGCACCCAATAAATATTAATTAGTGAAGATGATGAAGGTCAACTTCATATGTTTCTTTACCCTAATTGCTCTTGAAGACCCTCAGCATCATTTGGCATTTGATTTCAAAGCCTCACAAGAACATCTTTCAAACCTAGACTTTGTTAATTGACACTGCCAGGTACTGCCATCTTTCTTTGTTCGAAAGACTTTGCAGTCATTAATTACATATCAGAGCAGTAGGAATAGATTCAATTTACTCTGAGAATCCCAATGTATTAAACCATTTCTGTACTGCTGAAACCAGGAGATGCCAGGACAACATTCTGTTCTGGAGTCATTCTCCTTTCCTCTCTCCCTCACTGGGGACAGTAAAGCAGGGTCATGCAAATCAGTCTGCAATGCCAGTTAGAAGATACTCTTCTTGTAGCTACATAACAAAGAGCAACAAAACAAAACCCTACCTGTTAGTGTCCGGTTTCTCATTCTCTACATATTAACACATCCTTCAAGGGAGAAACCCTGAGAAGGTGTTAAATAAGAACACAAAGTGAATTTATACATGTATTTTTTTTAAAGTAACCTGTCCTTTATAGAAGTGAACTGTTCTCTGGGATTTGTTTCCTGAACTCCACCCTTGACAAGGTCTCTTGGACTCTTCTTTCCCACCTCCACTCTCTCTTTCAGTGTAAACCAGTCCCCGGACACAGACTCACACATACACCACAACCTTTAGGTCTTTAAGACTCTCCAGTGTGTGCACCTGTTCAGAGTTGTCCTAACCTGTGCAGATCACCAGGGTGAAGGTGTTACAATTACAAATCAGCCATTCTCCCTGGTATGGCATCCTCACTCTTCATTCCCAGTGTTGAACAGTAATTCCAGGGCATATTTATCCTAGTCCAGGGTTTTTAGCTCTATTTGAGCTTTTAAGCTTCAGGCCCAGCTTCCTTAACAGATATGTACAGTAAGATTTTACAAAGCAAGTTCCTGGCTTCTCCTCCTGTCAGGCTTCCTCACTGTGGTCTCTTTTCTCCCTTGTCTACTCTTCTTTTCCAGCACACACCAGCCCTTCTCCCCAAATATTGTCTTCTCAGGCTTTATGGATCATAGCTTTGTTATCTCACGATCACATAAGCAAGACATAAATAGGAGGCCAAAGATTTAAAGTAACTGAAGCAGCCACTCCATTCCACTTTTAATCAGAAAGATCATGCACTCTGGTACAGTCAGGGCAATATCTGAGCTATGAGAAGAGGGGAGATGGAAAGTTCAGGGGAAGAGAGACTTTGGGTCCATAAAGGAGACCCTGCTAGAATTCTTCCAAAGATAAAGTCCATGGGTTTCTTTTCATTAAATTAGTTGACTGTCTAAAGCAAAACACAAATTCCAAGAAAGATTTTTTTAAAAAAGGAAATATATGAGATTAGCACTAGACATCTGCATTTGATTTGTGCAGATAAACTTCTGATCTTAAAGAGGGAGAACTAATTCCTTTGATATGCAAAACGGATCAAAACTATCTATCTCTGCTTCTTTCTCTCTGGGCAGAGGCTTGCAGATTCTAAGTTACTTTGGATGATAAAGAACATCCCTTCATATTCCCAAAATTCCCTTCTCAATGAAAAGGGAGTCCAAAAGCCTGGGTTCTAATTTACAGCCACCGTGGACCCGCTGCTGTGGATAACCAGGCTTTCCAAGCCACAGTTTCACATTTGCAAAATGAGTATAAGGGCACCTTTATTTACAAGGCTGGTGTGCATAGCCCTTTGTAAACTCCAAAAGGTTACATAAATAGAAGGCACCATTAGTATGATGACCCAGGCACATTTCCAAAACTGTATCACCACCGTCAAAAAGTTGGAACTATAGGTTGGTAAGCCATAGGCAAAGCTACCGACCTAAGGAAGGAAGATATTTCTCCATGTAAGGCATGTGTGTTGCCACCTGAGAAGACAGTAAGTAACAAGTCTCCACTAAGAACTGAGACTTGCCCTCATCATTGCTTTGGAAGGTGTAAGTCCTGGCAGGATTCACAGCCTGAATCTCCTATGCAAAAATATAATTTTGACCAGAAACACAATAGAAATAGATTGTTTTTACATATACAATAGTAATATGACTTCCTAACATTTATGAAATGCTTGGTATGTGCCAGGCACTGTTCTAAGCACTTCACTAGCTTTATCTAATTTAATCCTCCCTAAAAGTATGATTTACCTCATTTTACAGATGAGACTTATAAAAGCTAAGTAACTTGCCCCAGATAATAATGGGGTAGTAACAGACATTTGAATTCACACTCTTAGCCACTTCTTTAATTGTTCTTGAGATTGTGGAAAAGTTCAAACTCCTGGGGTGGGATGGGGCATGGGGTGTGAAGGGCACTTCTCTACTCCAGTTTCCCTCTGGCTCTCCTCTTCCACTCATGACTTTCCTGTTTGGGGGTCTATCAACCCAGAAATGGGTTCAGTCTGCCCATAACTTCCAATCAAACATTTTTTTGAAGGTTTCCAGAAATAGAGCTTACAGTCCAGTAGTGGAAACAACTTGAAATTTAGTTTGAAATAATTGTTTCCACAAATTCCAAGGCAGTTTCTACACCTTGGGCCCTAGCCTCTGCCTTCTTCCTCAGCCCTCCCGTCTCTATCTTCCCACCCCTCTGTTGTTTCTATCTCTACCCCCCCTTCCTCAAACTCCTGGCCATTTCTGCTGGCTCTTTTGTTTTGTTAGTTCCTGCCATCCCGTATTCACAGGATCTCACTTCGCCCCCAAGTAATTTATGAACATATTTTCCTAATCAAAATTTGTTCTCTCCCTATGAGAAATTATGATGCTAGTTTTTAAGATGAGGACATTTTCACCTTGATATATATCCATTTAATAAACATTTATTCCTAGGAAGTAAAAAGAGGGGGTGAACCAGAGTGATTTTTGATATCTTGAACTCTTGTACTGCTAAACCACTGAAGAATAATTAATAGAGGAGATCATAAACCCAAAGTCACTGTAATTATGATGATCACATTTGCATAACTCATCTTAATCTATTATAAATTCATTATAGCAAGAGGAGTATTCTACCCAAAACATTAAAATATTCTGTTATTAGGAAAGAAAACAACCTGGTGACACGACAGTGTGCCATGTTTTTTAAAAACTATCTTCTTCACCCAAATATTCTGGCAGCTCCTAAGGCCCATGAGATATCCAAGGAGAAGTTAATTCACTCCAGATGTCAGCTTTACTAGCAGCCTCGCTGGGTTGTAGATTTTTCTTTAAGTTTTCTAACAAAATCAGGGGCACCGGTGTGGCACAGTCGGTTAGGCATCCAACTCTTGGTTTTGGCTGAGGTGGTGATCTCATGGGTTGTAACTGAGCCCTGCATCAGGCTCCTCGCTCAGCGGGGAGTCTGCTTGGGTTTCTCTCTCCCTCTCCCTCTGCTCCTCCCCCACTGTGTGTACTCTAAATATATAAATAAATAAATAAACCTTTTTAAAAATTTTTCTAATAAAATCAATTACTTGCTTCCACTACACTCCCACTTTGTTAATGAGTTCACAAAATTATAATTTAATCACAAACATATTGGTAAATTAGCTCTGCCATCTCTTTTACTTGCCCACTCCTACCACTTTTCATCCATTCTTTCATTTCTTCATAAAGCAAATATTTATGGAACACTTTCTGTGGGCAAAGCCTCAAAGATGCAAGTGGGAAGCATGGTCCTTGCACTTAAGGAGCACTGTCTAGGGTAGGAGTCAAGTTTCACAAATACTTTTAATAGAGAATTATAAATATTATTATTCATTCATTGAACCCATGTTTTGAGGATCACCAGCTGTCCTAGGCAACTACATTATCTCGTTTAATCTTCACCACACCACCACTTCAAGGGGCGCATTATCAGCCTCATACTACAGACAACGTAACCCGTGATCAGAGAGATCAAGTAACTAACCTACATCAACAGTAAATAGCTGGTGAGGGGCAGAGTCCAGATCTGAACGCAGATCTGTGTTGTGCCAAGTACTGTGGAAATAAAGAAAAAGGGGTTGCTAACTCTGTCTGGGCTAGCCATGAAGGCATTTCAGCAGAGCAATGGCTTAACCTGATCTATAGGGATTCGCCATCTAATGAGGAAAAGGGATGGCATTTATGGTAGAAAGAATCATAGTCAAAGGCACGATTATATATTGTGGTTGGCTCTGAGCCAATTTTACCAATCCACTGCAGTGGAACAAGTGATTCATGAAGACGCGTTGCTCTACCCCCATGCTTCCCAGAGTAGACAGGGTACTCCTCAAGGGCAGGGATCATGCCCTACTTATTTGGTAGGCTTCCCAGAGCCCAGCACAATATTTTATGGAGATAGTGCTCAATTATTCTTTGAAGAAGTGAGTTAAAGAGTGTGAAATGAAATGGCAAGCAGGCAGACAGGCAGGGAGGAAAGAAGGAAGGAAAGAAGGCAGGCAGGAAGTAGAAAATATAACTTTCATCATTAAATTTTTATCACAGGGCATCTTATAATGTTTGTTTTCTAAAACATTCTCAGGTTGTTCTTGGCATGCTGAGTTAATTCTCTTATCAATCTCCCTCCAAGGGATAATTGCTGGTGTATAATCTTAGCAACATAATTATACTTTTTGTTATGATCCAGCAACCCCAAGACTTGGCATATGCTTCAGTCACGATAGATACGGCTTTGTATATACAGTCCTGGCTAAGATGGAGTGCATAGGTCCTTGATATTAAACTTTTAGTTATTAATTGTAGTATTTCACTTCTGTAATAATAGCAATAATAGCTTGCAGTATTTATCAACTCTACTTTCAAGGTGGTTGTACCTCTGTTATCACCTCACAATAACACATGAGGTCATTCACAGGTAATGGAGCCAAGGTTCTGTTCTGTGAGCCATGGGCTCAGGGAGACCAAGCTCCACGCCCAAACCCAAGTCTCTTAATTCCTGGTCCAAAGTTCTTTCCATTCATTCAGTCTCCTTCTCCAGAAAGAAAAAAAAACTGCCTTCAGGAAATATATTTCTGTTTTTCTCTGTTAACCTCTCTCCATTTCACTATTTCTTTTACACACATGCACACACGCGCATTTGTCTTGGTTTGCAAGAATCTGGACTTGTTCCAGGGTACAACTTGCCCCTAGCTGGTTTTAACCCCATTCATGTCAACTTAAATGGTCTCCTTATGATTGTGATAATGGTTTTTAAAGTAGGTGCTGAGATTCAGAGGTATCTCAAGAAGCTCACCCTGGCACTCACACTATTTTTAATTTTTACGATCCAGCAGCCTCTACACCTTCATTTCTGACATGAATTCACTTTTACTATACCTTTGGTATTGCTTACAATCACGCTTCTCATACATCTACTGGGTTTTGATTTAGGCCCTACCTCCACAGCCCCAAAATGAAAGCCACAGCTCTGAGAAGTTTCTGGCCTAGAAAATACCTATCCCCACCCTCACCACAAGCCCTAGAATTGAAATGATGTTTTATTATACATGGAAGCCTTCTTAGTGTAAACATAGGATTTTCAACAAGTTGAACAAGTTGGGATTTTGTATGCCTTCCTCAATTATGTTTTGAAAACCATCTTGGAATTTCTACTAGCCCTCAGTGATACTGGAGTTATGGAAGATAAAGAGCCCACATGCTATCTGCCACTCTTAAATAATCATATGTTGGAGATGGCTGGGAGGCAGGGGAAGTGGGGAATAGAAGAAGGGAACATGTGACAGCTTATATGTCACTAAGCAGCAGCTGATGACCTGTCTGCATTGCGAAACACTTGAAAGGAGCTAAGTAATAAATGCCTCCCAAAGCAAACCTCCATAGTCTGAGAGTGAATGTCCTAATTGTGGCTAGATGCTGATGGGAAAACTGCTAGAGGCTTGAGTACAATATAGTTGGAGGTGCTTATGTGGGTCTTACTTGAGACAGAGGCTTACACCCACCTTCTTCCCTGGACAAAGCTCCTCGGTATCACTTGCTTGGATAGTTCCAGCCAAAAGGTGACCAGCTTTTGTGTAACTCCTCAAGAGCCCACAATTTATTTTGGTTCATCAAAGACTTATAGAGAGTCTACCATCTGCCAAACATGGTCTTAGGCACTGGTTATCAATAAAATACAATCCTTTTCCTTGGGAATTCTCAATCCAACAGGGAAGGCAGAAATGTAACATTTATAATCATGGAGATATTCAAAACATATAACTACTCTCATACTATGGATACCAACCAGTCAGAAGGGATGTTGGCCAGTGCACATGGCATGCTGGCTAGAGACTAGGCCTGCCTACAATACCGCATGAGGCAGAGGTCTCCAGAAGATGCTATGGGAGCTCAGAAAAAGCTCAGTTAACACTAGCTCAAGCTGCTACATGATCAGAATCCCAGTCCTCTAAGGAGGATGGTTTTAGACCGGTATGGTAAATAAAAATAAAGATAATGACAAAATTACCATATTTAGCACATACCATGTGCCAGCTCTGCATTAAGAACTTCCAAGAGTCCCTTTATTTGATCCTCACAATATCCTTTTTAAACAAATGAGGAAACTGTGGCTTAGAGTTCAGGGGATCACACAGATTCACAGGTTTGAGCAGGGTTTGATCCCTACCAATCTGACTCCAGAGCCTGCACTTATACCTGAAATTTGAGGGATTGATTCTTCTGAAGAAAAGGAGGCTCTAAGATTTAAGGACACAGAGAGACTGAAAGAGCTGTTTGGAAGAAAAGGTGAGTTTCTTATCATTTATTTATTGCAAGGGTGAACTGGGAATATTTTAGGAAGAGATAGATGGGGAAATCCTTATTCAAAAAGTCAAACCCAGGACAATATAAGTAAAAGTAAATATCATGTAGGACAAAGCCAACAGTCACTTTTCCTAAGAACCCTTACAGAATAAAAGACAGGCACAACAGCCATCAGGCAGATAGTGTTCAAAGTGCCTCAAGAGGTGAGTGGTGGGCACTAGGGACTCTTGTTCTAACTCTGAAGAACCCCGTTGAAATGTGAAAAGAAAACTGTCTTTTACAACATGCTTTTGGATCACAGAAATGTTCCCCTTGTCTGTCTTTTATCATTTGCACGGAAACAGCCTTTTTAAATCTAAATAGTTGATCTGTTCCTGCTGCCTGATATACACATAAACTCATATAATTTCCTCTTGGAGACCTTTACAACCAGGGTGGGGAAAAGGCTGTGATGTCAGCCCAAGAGAACTGTAGCTTCATTTGCAGGCAAAATAGAACAGGAAAAAAAAAAAAAGAGAGAGAGATTGATTTTCTGGAAGAATTTCTAAAAGATCTTTTCATATGGAATTCTCTAAATAATAAGAGATGGGTGGAAACGTCACCCACGGAACTGATTTCTTATGGTACCCTTCCAAGAGTCCAATGTTCTCAGGATCCCAGGTCACAGGAAATTTATACCTGTGGATTTAATGAAAACATTAAACTAAGGAAAAAACAGCCTCTCCCATTCTCTTCTGTCAAAATGCAAAGATTTCTAATGAATCATGGAACATTGCATCAAAAACTGGGGATGTACTGTATGGTGACTAATATAACAAAATAAAAATTATATTTAAAAAAAAGCAAAGATTTCTATTTAAAAAGTGTAAATCCCAAGTGCTGAGGTTAAGGATATCACTGAGGGAAAACCTACTGTTTTAAAGACAAAAAAAAAAAGGGTATTACCCAGAGTATCCAACACAATACTGAAGAAGAAGAACAAAGTTGGAGAACTAGCTCTACTTGACCTTGAGGCTAGAGGAAATCCGGTTGTTTTGGACTAAGAACCTGTTTGAAACAATGATCTTATTCAGTCTATGAAGAAACCATGTATGTGTTGGTAACTCCAAAATTTATGCTTCTCCCCTAAGAGCCAGACTCATGGTTCCAACTGCTTACTCAGCATCTTCACGCAGCTATCTCACAGACATCCCCTTTAACATGCCTGGAACAGAACTCTTAACTTCATTCCCAAACCCATTCCTTTCCCAGTCTTCCCCATCTCAGAAAATGGCAGCAAATCATCCTTAAATTATTTTTCTTTCCACCTCCACTTATCATCAGTTGCCTCTCCTGAACATACTAAAAATTTCTGTTTACTACCATTCTGCTTGAAACAACTGTCTTTTTTTGTACTCCACTGCAAAAGCATCATATCTGGTGTCTTGACTTCTCTTGCCCCATAGCAATCCATTCTATAAGATGATTTATTTTGAGTAAAGCTTTTCAAAATTTTTTTTGAACAACCTCAAATTTATAGGAAAGTTGCAAGTGTCACACAAAGAATTTTCCTTTGCTGGACCATTTTAGAGTAAGTTGCCAATACAATGCCTGCCACCCCTAAATACCTTAGTGTACACTTCCTACAAACAAGGGAATTAGCCTATATAGCCACAATATACCTATCAAAACCAGGAAACTAACACTCATACATTATAACCATCTAATCTGCAGACCCCTTTCAAGTCTCACCATTTTTGCCAGTAAGTCATTTAGAGCAACAAGATCCAATCTGGAATGATGTGTTGTTTTTCTTTGTCGTGTCTCTTTATTTTCTTTCAGTCTGGAGTGGTTCCTCAGTCTTCTTTGACTTTCATGACCTCGATACTTTTTAAGACCATAGGGCAGTTTGTTTGTTGCTGTTGTTTTTAAAGAATGTCCCTTAATTTGCTTTGTCTGATGTTTTTACATGGTTAGATTCAGGTTACACATTTTTGGCAGGAAGATCAGAAATACTTTCATCAAACTCTATCGAACATCAAACACTTAATTTGTCCTCATGTTGATGATGTTCACTTAGATCATTTGATGAAGGTGGTAGCATCCAGGCTTTTCCATCCTGAGGTTGTTCTCTTTTCTCCAGTAATTAATAGGTATTTGTGGGGGAGGTACTTTGAAACTGTGTAACTGTCCTGTTTTGTTTTTTTTTTAAGATTTTATTTATTTATTTGACAGAGATAGAGACAGCCAGCGAGAGAGGGAACACAAGCAGGGGGAGTGGGAGAGGAAGAAGCAGGCTCATAGCGGAGGAGCCTGATGTGGGGCTCGATCCCACAACACCGGGATCACGCCCTGAGCCGAAGGCAGATGCTTAACCGCTATGCCACCCAGGCGCCCCTGTAACTGTCCTGTTTTAATCAAACTTTCCATTTATCTCTATTTATCCTCTTACTTATATCAGTGTGCACTCATGGGTTTTATTCAGGGGATTATAAACTTTGCTAACATTACTTGTTCCCAGATGCTATAATTGTCTCCCAAAGAGGGGATTTATGGTAGGTTTATTCTTGGTCTCTCTCCTAAGAATAGAAGTGCCCCAAAGAGGAAATTTATGGCAATTCTCACTTCTCAGAATTGTCTGCTTTTAGTCAAATAAAGGAAGCTCCAAGAAGGCTTCTTTCTGCATCTGTTGCATCCCAAATATCTCCAGCTTAAAATAATCTTTATACCAACTCTGAGGTTCCTAGTGGGTCTGCACACTGCTAAGTTATTTTCCAAAGTGGCTGTACTATTTTACATTCTCACCAGCAGTGAATAAGAGTTCTGATAGCTCCACATCCCTGCCAACACTTGGTATGGTCAATCTTTGTAATTTTAACCATTCTGTGCCTAAATATGTAGTAGTATCACATTGTGGTTTCAGTCTGCATTTCCATAGTAGCTACTAATGTTGAGCATGTTTTCATGTGCTTATTAGCCATCCAGATATTTTTTTGATTCAGTGTTTGTTAATATCTTTTCTCTATTTTTATTGAGTCCTTTGTCATCTTGTTGTTGCAGGATTGCAGGGTTCTTGCACGGAGCCGAAGAATAAATCTCGCAGACACAAAAGGGTGAGGTGAAGTGAAAGTTTATTAAGTGAAGATAAGAACACAAAGGAAAGAAAAAAGCTCTCTAGAGTGAGAGCGGTCCCAAATGGGTTGCCACTGAGGGCTTTCAGTGGCCGTCTTTTATTGAGAACTGACTGGGAAGCTTGTGGCCTTGAGATGCCATCTTAGTTTGTTCCCTTATCTCTTGTTCAGCTCTGTCGTAGCATCTCCACCTGCCAGGAATAGTTTTGGAGCCTAGTCAGGGGAGTTAGGGGCCTCCTATCTCTCCTGTCCAGACCTTAACTCCTTCCTTATCCATGGGAAAGGACCTGTGGGCAGAAAGAGCTATACTGGGATTGTGAGGAGTGATTGATTGTGTACTTTTTAATTAGTGGGGGTTAGGGATAATACAAGTCTCCAAGGAATCCGGAAACAAGGTTTTCAGGACCTTGAGAGGCCAGCTGCTGCTAAGATAAGGTTACTTTTAAACATTAAGGCACTAAGGCAGTCACGAGTTCCCTGAGGAAGGTCATGCTCTCCATGTTTCAGGTACCTATCAGTGGGCTGCAAGCTGTAAGGAGATTTTAATTTAACATTTCTTTTGCCTTTGTGCCCCACATCATTATTACTGATTTATAGGATCCTTCATACATTCTAGATACAAGTCTATGCCCTGTTTTCATTGTAAGTTTCCTTTTGAAGAGTAAGGTCTTCAAAAAAGAGTCAGTTTTAGCGCTCCAAATTTTCCTCTCTACCTGTATCCCACAAATTTTGATACAACATGATGTCAATGAAATTCACTTCCAAATACTTTCAGAATCCTAAGAATCTCATTTCTAGGCCCATTACTCCCTCTTTCTTCAATCAAAGACAGAGACAGAACAAATACCAACTTGGGTGATGGCAATTAACTATTAACAAACTTAGTTTAAATAACCTAACGATACTATTCGTTCCATGTCACAAATAAAAGGAAACTATAATTTAATCAGGGAATTGAAGTAACTTGCCCAAGGTTGAATTATCAGCAAAGATAGATTCAAGATGTATTCAGGTCACCTGACTCCAAATCTCACCCTTTTCTCTGTACTTTAGGTAAATCTCTGCCAGTCTAAGTTAAAACCTGTTCACAAGTTAAGTTTCTAATATAGTTTGTAGTTTAAAAGGACAGGATGCCCCACTCTCACCACTATTGTTCACGTAGTACTAGAATTCCAAGCTTCAGCAATCAGACAACAAAAAGAAATAAAAGGCATTCAAATCGGCAAAGAAGAAGTCAAACTCTCACTCTTTGTGGATAACATGATACTTGATGTGAAAAACCCAAAAGACTCCACCCCAAAATTGCTAGAACTCATACAGGAATTCAGCAATGTGGCAGGATATAAAATCAATGCACAGAAATGAGTTGCATTTCTATACACTAAAAATGAGACAGAAGAAAGAGAAATTAAGGAATTGATCCCATTTACAATTGCACCAAAAACCATAAGATACCTAGGAATAAACCTAACCAAAGAGGTAAAGGGTCTGTACTCTAAAAACTACAGAACACTTATGAAAGAAACTGAGGAAGACACAAAGAAATGGAAAAACATTCCATGCTTATGGATTGGAAGAATGAACATTGTTAAAATGTCTGTGCTACCCAGAGCAATCTACACATTCGATGCAATCCCTATCAAAACACCATCGACATTTTTCACAGAGCTGGAACAAAGAATCCTAAAATGTGTATGAAACCAGAAAAGACCCTGAAGAGCCAGAGGGATGTGGAAAAAGAAAACCAAAGCTGGTGGCATCACAATTCTGGACTTCATGCTATATTACAAAGCCGTAATCATCAAGACAGTATGCTATTGGTACGAAAACAGACACATAGATCAATGGAACAGAATAGAAGGCCCAGAAATGGACCCTCAACTCTATGGTCAACTAATCTTCAACAAAGCAGGAAAGAACATCCAATGGAAAAAGGACAGTCTCTTCAATAAATGGTGCTGGGAAAACTGGACAGCCACATGCAGAAGAATGAAACTGGACCATTCTCTTATGCCATACACAAAGATAAACTCAAAATGGATGAAAGACCTCAATGTGAGACAGGGATCCATCCAAATCCTAGAGGAGAACACAAGCGGTAACCTCTTTAACCTTGTCTGCAGCAACTTCTTGCTCTAGACACATTTCCAAAGGCAAGGGAAACAAAAACAAAAGTGAACTATTGGGACTTCATCAAGATAAAAAGCATCTGCACAGCAAAGGAAAGGGTCAACAAAACTAAAAGGCAACCTGTGGAATGGGAGAAGGTATTTGCAAATGACAGATAAAGGGCTGGTATTCAAGATCTATAAAGCACTTATCAAACTCAACTCCCAAAAAAACAAAGAACCCAATCAAGAAATGTGCCAAATATATGAACAGACATTTCTCCAAAGAAGACATGCAGATGGCCAACAGACAGATGAAAAAATGCTCAACATCACTTGGCATCAGGAAAATACAAATCAAAACCACAATGAGATACCACCTCACACCAGTCACAACGGCTAAAATTAACAAGACAGGGAACAATAAATGTTGGCGAGGATGTGGAGAAGGGGGAATCTTCTTATACTGCTGGTGGGAAGGCAAGCTGGTACAGGCACTGTGGAAAACAGTATGGAGGTTCCTCAAGAAGTTAAAAATAGAGCTACCCTATGATCCAGCAATTGCACCACTAGGTATTTACCACAAAGATATAGATGTAGTGAAAAGAAGGGCACCTGCACTGCAATGTTCATGG
The DNA here is from genome assembly GCF_024610735.1 of Ursus americanus. Classification (NCBI taxonomy): domain Eukaryota; kingdom Metazoa; phylum Chordata; class Mammalia; order Carnivora; family Ursidae; genus Ursus; species Ursus americanus. Next base: position 25,864,713 of record NC_142134.1, on the reverse strand, counting down.
CAGCAATGTCCACAACAGCCAAACTGCAGAAAGAGTTGAGATGTCCTTCAACAGATGAATGGATAAAGAAGATGTGACTCGTATATACAATGGAATATTATTCAGCCATCAGAAAGGATGAATACCTACCATTTACATCAATGTGGATGGAACTAGAGGGTATTATGCTAAGTGAAATAAATCAACCAGAGAAAGACAATTATCATATGGTGTCACCCATATGTGGAATATAAGAAATAGTGCAGAGGATCATAGGGGAAGGGAGGGAAAACTGAATGGGAAGCTATCAGAGAGGGAGACAAACCATGAAATACTCTTGACTCTGGGAAACAAAGTGAGGGTTGCAGAAGGGTGATGGGATGGGATAACTAGGTGATGGGCATTAAGGAGGGCATGTGATGTGATAAGCACTGGGTGTTACAACTGATGTATCACTGAATGCTACATCAGAAATTAATGATGCATTATATGTTGGCTAATTGAATTTAAATAAATAAATAAATAAATAAATAAATAAATAAATAAATAAAAGGAGACTTTCAAGGGTATTGGAAGGATTCTCAGATTTCTAAACTTTTAACAGAAATATCAGACACAACAGCCACAGAGAGCAAGCAACACCTCTGCCCAAGCAGACCTCTCTGACCTTTGAAATCATCTTCTGTTGGCTGACCTGGCTAATGAAGCTGAATTCACCCAATGCAATAACCCAGGTGGCTTGCATTTCATCTCTATTTAGCAATTTCAGTGGCCTAGCAAATGGTTCTCAAATTGGTATTTAGAAGCCTCCCCTTGGGAGCTCCCAGGGATTCTGGCCCAATCAGTACTGGATGGAATGCAGGGATCTATATTTCTTAACAAGCATTAGGGTAATACTAATGCAGGATGTTAGCATGTCTCTCTAAACTGGTAGGGAGAGGGATGAAGGTAGGGATCAGGTGACAGAAGTGGCAGAGGCAGGCAGAGGATGGGTTAAGGAGTGCCTTGTAAGCCCACCTGGAGATTTAAATTTTATCCTAAGAGTACTGAGGAATAAGTGAGGTTTTTAAGCAGGGGAATTACATAATAGATTTAGACTTCAGAAAAGATCATGATGGTGGAATGTAGAGAAGGGACTAGAAGGGTCAAAGACGGGAAGGGAGAGCAAGCGGAGCTGGCACGGCAATCTGGGCAGGAGAGTCTGGTAGTTTGGACTTTGAGAGTGGTGGTAGGGATGGAAAGACGTGAAGGAAAGGAATTAACATACATGAAGAGACAACACACAGTGAAAAAGCTCAGCGAAATGGGCAAATATAAAAAAATCAGAATGTAAACTGCTAGGTAAGGGTCTATAAACAAAAACTCAACTCCAGAAATGGTGACTGGGGGACAGGAGAATGCCTCAGTCAGAGGACCTATTGTGTTCTGAAGCTTCCTTAACTCTGTCCTTTCGGGAGACTCATTGTTTATGTTAATAAAGGGAATTTACCACCTCAGATCATTAAAGGCTGCTGCTCAGCCCGAAATCTGGGCAACAAGCACACCAACAACAGCCATATTTTTTAGCAGCCTCTCAAAAGCAGTTTTATGATTCTCAGTCCTTCCCAACCAGCCTCACATCCCCAACGTTGCACCTTGTTTATGGGTTCAGGTGCTCTGCCCTTCACGATAGCACTATCACTCAGTCAGCGATAAAGCTCGGGAATGAACTTTGTCCTGAGTCCGAAAGGAAATGTATTCAGACAAACCTGGATATAAATGGCTACATTTTAGTCTTGGGATTCTGTGAAGAGCCTCTCATGAGCAATGTAAATCCAGATTTGTGTATTTATGGATACATACTATATATTTATTCTGCCCAATAATATTCTTAATCATATCATATGCCATCACCCTGAGCCTGGCACAAAAAGTAATGGGCTCAAATCCCACAGAGGTTGCCCCCTGAATGAGTCAATTATATTTTTAACTCACATGTGCTCATGTAATTTTATTATTTTTCTAAGCAACCTCAATCACAGTCCAATAAAGGGATCATTTCCTTTGTATCTAGTCAATGGAAGAAAATTGCAGGAAAAATACAGAGATGATACCTGCCAGAAGATCCTAAAAAAGAAAAGGTGGGGGAACTCACTGAAATTTCCAAATAAGGGAAAAGTGGCCAGTTTTATAGAGCAAGGAGCCACTGAAGCAACAGTTCTCACCCCTGACCTCACAGCAGAGTCACCTAGCAGTCCTTATAGACTAAAAAGCCCTACCCGAACCAATTAATTCATATCTCTGGGGCAGGGCCCCAGGCAAAGGTATGTTGTAAAAACTCTACAAGTATTTCTAATGTGCACCATGGGGAACCAATGCTATAGGAAACATAAGAGGATTATGTGGACTTTTTAGCATCTAAGAATCTGTATTTGAGACAAGGATTATTCCAAGCTACCTGTGTCTTCTTCTCCATACTAAAATGTCTAATTTCTCTCTAAGCTTAACTCTTAAGGGAAAAAAAATCAATGAATGCAAAGTACTTTTTTCAAATTTTGCATTTCAGAAATAAATACAGCTTAATTGTTTATCTTGTAAAAACATAAAACAGATAATGTCACTTTTAGAAGTGAGTTTAGCTTTCCACTTCTTTTTATCCTTTAGAAACATGAATCAGATCATGTCACTTCCTTGAAGGCCCACTCTCTATTTGCAGGGCCTGGGCAGAGGGACAAATGGAAGCCACATACTATTTATTTAAATGTTTAAACTGATAGATAAAGCTAAAAACCCATTAAATAAAATATACTCCATCCTCAGGGCACCTGGGTGGCTCAGTTGGTTAAGTGCCCAACTCTTCATTTTGGCTCAGGTCACAATCTCAGGGTGGTGAGATCAAGCCCCATGTCAGGCTCCGCACTTGACAGGGAGCCTACTTAAGATTCTCTCTGTCCAGGGGCGCCTGGGTGGCGCAGTCGTTAAGCGTCTGCCTTCGGCTCAGGGCGTGATCCCGGAGTTCTGGGATCGAGCCCCATGTCGGGCTCCTCCACTAGGAGCCTGCTTCTTCCTCTCCCACTCCCCCTGCTTGTGTTCCCTCTCTCGCTGGCTGTCTCTATCTCTGTCGAATAAATAAATAAAATCTTAAAAAAAAAAAAAAAGATTCTCTCTGTCCCTCTCTCTCTGTACCTGCCCCCCACTACTCTCCCTCCCTCTCTAAATAAATAAATAAATGCTCCATCCTCCTACTTTAACAAGTGTATATGTACATAGAAAAACAAAAATCAAAAGATATTTATCTTTACATGATTAAAAACTGGCAAAATATCAAAGATGACTGAATTTTATTATTATTACACATACCTGAGTGTTCTGTTGATGGGCAATATTTGCATGAGTAATAAAATAGCTCATAAATTATTATTTATGGAATAAAATTTATTTTTCTTGTCTTCATTTCAGCAAAGTCCATAATTATATTATTATAATCACATTTTTTTACATTTGTACTCTATTGACAGTAATGTCAAAGTAGATCCCCTTTCTTGAGTTATTATAGTTCTTAGTTTTTTTTAATTAATTTCAACTTGGAGAAACTTTCCCCAGAAAACCACCAGAATTGTTCATTTAAACCAATATTTAGATTCAAAAATAAGCCTCAAATTTTATATACCATGTTTAAATATTTTAGTGGGGTTGCATATAATTATTGTTATTGCAGAAAGCAAACATTTTAATTTTATCATATAAATCGTTATCATTTATATCACTATTTTCACCAGAAAGCAATACCTAGAACCTGAAGAATCTGTTTTGTGCGTGTGTGTGTGTGTGTGTGTGTGTGTGGTGCACGCTTGTATGTATATGTGCCATATGTGAGACCCACTAAAGCACAGAGCCCAGGATAGGAACCACTCTGACTCGGTCTAAAGGCAGGACTGCTTCCCTTCTTATAACCCTTCAGTGGCTTCCCTTATAATTCAATCTAACTCCTCACCAAGAGCTATAAGGTTTTACAAGTTCTGGCTTCTGTCCAGCTATGAGCTCCTGTTAGCACCGCTTCTGCCCTTGTTCACTCTGTTTCAGCTACATTGGTCTCTGGTCTGCAACTCAGACTCCACAAACTTCTTCCTGCTCAAGAGCTTTGCACTTGCTTTTCCCTCTACCTACCAGAGCTGCTTCCAACTCTACATGGCTGGCAGTCAGTATCTAGTAATTGAAGGCACAGAACTCCCTGGGTTCAAATTTGGCTCTGCCACTTACCATCTGTGTGGTCCTGGGCAAGTCTCCAAATGACTGTGTCCTTCAGTTTCTTCATTTGTACAAAGGAGACGATCATACTTTCTCATAGGATTACTGTGTGGATTGAATGAGTTAATATAAACAAAACCCATAAGACAGGCCTAGCATAGAGAGCATTCAATAAACGATAGCTTAAGAAAGGAAAAGCCACCTCCTCAAAGAGGTTTTCTCCAACCACCCAACCTAAAGTAGCCTCCCACCAGCACATCACTATTTCATTTTTTTCATGTAGAATTGCATTGTTAATTTTTATAATTGTTTCTTATCTGTCTCCTTCCTCTGGATTACACGTTTTATGACAACTGAGTCTTCACGTGAAAATTCACTGCTATATCCTCTCATTCCTGGCACATAGCAGGACTCAATAAACACTGAATAAATTACTTATTCTTATTTTGAAAGCCTGCCAACTTTAAACCAAATCAGAAATTACATATTCTCCTTTTCCTAACCCTTTTCAAATCATGATTGTTTGTGATAGGTTAACAGGCACGTATACAGAGCTGAAAATTAGGTGATGAAAGCAATCTGGAGGTCATGGGGTTGTTGACTGAAGACAGTCAACAACTCTCCAACAATGAGAGAGTTCTCTTCTAACAGCCCAAGAGAAGTGAAGTCTTCACAATTATCCAATTAATTTAGTCAATGTGGACTTTCCACATAGCCAATGTAAGCTGTAGTTTGTTGTAACTTGTTGAGCGAGTTAACTAGTAAATGACTAACTTGTGCCTTGTACAGTGGAGAGAGTCATAAAGTATGGAGGGAACTACTCCCTGAAAAAAGGCAAGAAACAATGATCTTAACAGATCATTCTCAAAATATGTGAATGAACACAAACTATACCTGAAATTAAACCTCTAAATAAGAATCCTGTTGTCCCACATAAGAGTCAGAATGGGTTTAAAAAAAAAAAAAAGACCCATCTATATGCTGCCTACAAGAGTCTCATTTTTGACTTAAAGACACCTGCAGATTGAGAGGATGGAAAAACATTTATCATGCAAATGGATGTCAAAAGAAAGCTAGAACAGCAGTATTTATATTGGATAAAATAGACTTTAAAACAAAGCCTGTAACAAGAGACAAAAGAAGGGCACTAATATAATAATAATAAAGAGGACAATCCAACAAGAAGATATAATAATTATAAATATTTATGCACCCAACATGGGAGCATCCAAATATATAAAACAAGTAATAACAAACTTGAACTAATTAATAATAATAAAATAATAATTGGGAACTTTAACACCCCACTTGCATCGATGGACAGATCATCTAAACAGAAAATCAACAAGGAAACAATGGCTTTGAATGACACACTGGACAAGATGCGCTTAACAGATATATTCAAAACATTTCATCCTAAAACAGCAGAATACACATTCTTTCAAAATGCACATGGAACATTCTCTGCAAAAGATCACATTTTAGGCCACAAAACAAGCCTCAACAAATACAAGGAGACTGAAATCATACCATGCACCTTTTCTGACCACAACACTATAAAAGTAGAAGTCAATCATAAAAGAAAATCTGGAAAGACAACAAATATATGGAGGTTAAATAACATGATACTAAGCAATGAACAGGTCAACTAGGAAATAAAAGAAGAAATTTTAAAAATACATGGAAACAAATGAAAACGAAGATACAATGATCCAAAACCTTTGGGATGTAGCAAAAGCGTCCTAAGAGGGGAATATATATAGCAATACAGGCCTACCTCAAGATACAAGAAAAATCTCAAATAAACAACCTAACTTTACACCTAACACAGCTGGAAAAAGAACAACAAATCAAGCCTAAAGCCAGCAAAAGGAAAGAAATAATAAAGCCTAGAGCAGAAGTAAATGATATACAACTAAAAAAAAAACCAATAGAATAGATGAATGAACCAGGAGCTGGTTCTTTGAAAAAAATCAATAAAATTGATAAACCTCTAACTAGACTTATCAAAAAGAAACAAGAAAGGACCCAAATAAATAAAATCACAAATTAGAGAGGAGAAATAACAACTAACACCACAGAGATAAACAATTATAAGAAAATATTATTAAAAACTGTATGCCAACAAATTGGACAAATTAGAAGAAATGGATAAATGCCTAGAAACATACAAATTACCAAAACTGAAGCAGGAAGAAATAAAAAACTTGAACAGACCAATAACTAGCACAGAAATTAAATTAGTAATAAAAACAAAGAAAAAAAAACAAAAAAACAAACAAAAACTCCCAACAAACAAAGTCCAGGACCAGGTGGTTTCACAGGCAAATTCTACCAAACATTTGAAGAAGAGTTAATACCTATTCTTTTCAAACTACTCCAAAAAATAGAATAGGAAGGAAAACTTCCAAATTAATTCTATGAGGCCAGCATCACCCTGATATTAAAACCATGAGGGTACCCCTTTCTCCGCATCCTTGCAAACACCTATTGTTTCTTGTGTTGTTAATTTTAGCATCCATTTTTTATAAAAACCCTCAACAAAGTAGGGATAGATGGAACACACCTCAACATCATAATGGCCATATATGAAAGAGAAGCTCTAACTCTGATGTAGCAGTCTTTGGAACATTACAGGTGAGGGACGGGGCTGCCTTCTAAGGCTAGGCAGTCTGAAGGATGCATAAAAGTTCCTGGCCGACAGGGTAAAATCCAGCCTAACTCTCACTCATCAGTCATGTGTCCGGCTCAAGCCTGTGTCCGGCTGGAGGGGGCATCTCTGTCTTCTTTGTCTTCTCAGACACAGTGCCCTTTTCTATTTCATTAAAAGGGGCCATATAGAGAACGACTAGTCTATTGTGAGTCTAAGCTCCAACATTACCTTTCCTACATTATGAAGGTTCAGGCCTTTCTTTCTCCATGACAATCTTTATATGTATGTCTGTAATTAACATTTCTCACATGGCATAGTCTATATGTATATCTGTCTTCTTACAGGACTGCAAGATTCCTGAAAGTAGTCATATTTCCCTCTTTATACTCAGTCCTTAGCATAGAACCTGGTAAGAAATAATTTATGCCAATTCTTGAAAAAATATGCTTGTTGTATGAATGTTTGGAAAGATGGATGGATGAATGGATGAGTAAAATCCAGAAAGGATCGATCGGGAACATGAGAATGGGCTTGGAGCCAGGGCAGAGGATTCTTCTTCCTGCTCTTTCTCTATCCTTTAATACTATTGGTGAGAGAACAGAGAACAAAAGGAACAAAAGTCAAAACTGTCCAGGGAAGACTTTGTTAATGATAGCATTCCTCTCTTAGTAAGCCCGCACAACTGTTTGTGTCTAACAGCGTCCTGTATTTTTAGAGGCTGTGCTGGGTATCTTCCATTTGCCCCCTCAGATCAAACATCCATCCCTCCTCCCACTCAGTGCCCCGGGGAAGCTGACTTCCATGGGCTGCATCAAGGGACTTAAGGAACACGGTGACAGGTCAGTCTGGGGTACCTTATGTTGGCTCTCCCCTCCCCTTCTCTTCAAACATTTTCTGTGTATGTTCCTTTAAGTGAGAGAATATAGAAGTAAATATCACCCTTCCCAAAATTCCCCTGTACATCTGGTGAGACTTGCACTAATTGTGAACCACTAGATAAGCACTCTAACACTTGCGTGGAAAGCAGCTTTAATGAAGCCTTCACTTCCTTGGAAACCAGCCCCTGGTGCAGAGCATCGCATACTTGAACATCAACGGCAGCAAAGCCACTCCAAAAACATCAGAACAAACAAGTGTCTCCAAATTAACAAAACGGAATGCTTTGATCCTCATGATTTATTATCCTCATTAGAGCCAAGAGGGGGGCCTTTCTTTCAAAGCTTTTCTCTAATTCATTGCTTCCCAAACTTCTTCAAAATAAAGTATACATAGAAAAGTATGCCATGTGCAGTGCACAGCAGAACTAACAGTCGAGGCTGTTTGCTGCTACAGACTACCAGCTTGGGGGCTTTAGTCCCAGCATCGACTGCAGTACTAAACGCGGAGGGGACAAGTATCTCAGCACATTGGCATCGTGTGGGGGGCACAGAGAAGACGCCAGGGCTGGACACAGACACACAGCATCTACCCACATCCCTGACACTGAACCCCGGACACAAGAGGCTGCACTAGAACCACAAGCTCCGTGCCTCTAGAAACTGGATGGCATTGTGGCCACCACTGCGACTGTCTTGGAATGGACTTTGTGTGGCTTATCTCACAGAGCTGGCACAGTGATTTGGTCTGTTGTTTCTAGAGAGTAGCCTCCAAGCCTGGTTATCTGGGCCTGCTAGGAAATTACATCACCTTTTTATTCAATGATCTAAATTCATTCACATTGTTCTAAATTCGAAGCAATACAACATGGTGTGCGAGAAGGTTCACTCCCTTTTCCTTTGCACCCTGTTGCCCCTCACAACCTTTAGGTAACCATTGCTAAAGTTCATGTATCCTCCTAGCATTTCTTTTTGCAGACACAATAAATACAAATAAATATTCTTACAATGTTCTCTTCTTACACAAAAGGTAGCATGCTATGCACATATACTGTGTGTGTGTGTGTGTGTGTGCATTCTTTTGCACCTTGGGTTTTTTCTCGCTTAGTAAAACATCCAAATGAGTATATAAAAGGCTTTCTCATCCTCTTTTACAATGGCACAGATTTCCATTGTGTGGATGTACTCCAGTTTATTTTAAGCAGTATCTATTGATGTTTATTTGGCTTGTTTCCAATTTTTGGGGGGATTGTAAACAGCAATGGCATATGTCATTTTTATGTATGTAGATATGCCTTTAGAAGAACTTCCCAGAAACAGGATTGCTGAGTCCAAGGACAGGTGCATTTGTAATTTTGGTAAGTAATGTCAAATTCCCCTCCATAAAGGTTTATCACTTTGCACCCCTACCAGTAACATCTGAGGGTGCCTTTTTCCCCACAGCCTTGCCAACAGAATTTATCCAACTTTTAATTTTTTGCCAATGCGATAAGTTGAAAATTATATCTTAGTGTACTTTTAAATTTCATGTATTTTATTATGAGGGAAGTTTACTATCTTTTCATTTGTTTAAGGCCATCTGTGTTCCCTAGCAATAAATCTTCTTTCTGCTGGAATTAGCTAGAGCTGGTTTCTGTTGCTACATATGTTAGTTAATACTGTTTTAAAAACCTTTCTCCTGGAAGCTAGTGTGTTTCTCCTCCATTTATTTTGATATTGGTCCTTGAAGGGCCAAACTGGAAGAGCTGGATTTTACCCTAAGTATCTATCCTTCTAGAGATAAAGGAAAAGGAGTCAAAAGTGGTTGTAAGTGGCCTCTACCTCCAGCATTGGCTCCAGCTTCTGAGGCTTTATCCGGTTTCGCTGGTAAGTGGCTCCGTTGAGAATAAACAATATGGTGGCCTGTTGATATACCATTTTTTGAAGTTCTAGCTCCACTTCATGGTTCAATAACTACAAACATCCACAGATGTTACATTCTTACATCTTCTTCCTGCTTGCTTTCTCTTCCTGCCTTCCTTTTATTCTTTCTTCCTTCTTTATTACTTGAACACGTCAATCATTTTAAATTCGGGGACTGGGTAGAGTTGATCAAACCATCACAATTTTCCTCAATTCTGCTCTAGTATACATTGTTTTTCCCAGAGGATTTCAAAACTTCTGTGAAGTCTTGATATTTAGCCTGACATATGGATTCCTCCAAGTCAATATCTCAACTTAGAGAAAATCAGGACTGGGAGAAATCCATGCTGAAGGGACAAAGCTGGAGAGAACTCTCCTGGCCCCAGAAACCAACTGCAATCAAGCAAAATCCCAGCATAAAGTAAGCAGTGGATATCAGTGAAAGGGTCAAACCAGCAGACAGGACTCAACACCAGAAAATCTAACCAGATATAGCACTGTTTATAATAGGGAAGCTCCAGCAAATCTGCCCAGACATGGTAGGATTCCTGGGCACAGGCAGGGGTAAATATAGGATATAAGAACTAGCATCTAGTAGAACCAGGGGGTGCTAATATGGAGTTCAGAGTTGAATACTGGTGCCAGATAAGATAATGTAAACAGAAAAGAACTGCTGAGTGAGGAGTCAAGGACAAAGGTCAGTCCTCCAGCCCAGGACCAATTTATAATAGGAAAAATGCTATCAAGAGCCACATGGAAACCTAAAACTGGGCCTACATTTTTATATGGTCATTCTTATGAAATATTTTAACATTGGCTTATAAAACAAGCCTTTAAAATGTCAATCTTTAAAGTAACATCAGCAAGATGGCAGGGTAGGAAGCCCTAGACCCTCCATTCTCCCACAAACACCCCGATTCAGCACCAATTCATAAATTCTCTTCGTGAGAAATCCAGAAACTAGTTGAAAGGATCCTGTACCCTGGGTGAATGTGAAACCCTACTCACCAAAGCTCGTAGGAAGATTGGCACACCTGCTCAATCAAATCCCTACTGACAGAGTGCCATCAAATCAGGAAGAGATCCCCCAGTTTCAGCTTTTCCCAGGCAAGAGAAAAAAGCTGGTTTATATGTCCAACACCCCCAAATTTCCTGAGGGGGATCCACAAAGGACTGCCTTCTGTCTTGTCAATCTTGGAGCTCTGATGGGTCCAGCACAGTCCAACCACCTGGGGAAGAATGCAGATGGCAGCTTGAGCTGGTAAATTCCATAACTCCTCCTTTACCTCAGCAAAGAGCAAACAGATTAAAAGCACAGCTCCCAGCTTCTCCTTGGGGAGGGAAAAGCTGGCCCAGGCACCCAAATTTTCCAGGAGCTGCCAAAAGATTAGCTTCTGACTTGCCTGTCTCAAAATGCTGGTGGGACCTGTAATTATCTAGCTTCCTAGGAGCTAGTGAGAACAGAGACAGAGATGTAGGCAGGCAATTGTCCTAGCATTTCCTCCCAGTTCAGCCCAGAATGAGTGGGAAAAAAAAAAAAAATTCAGGTTGGATGGAGCATCCAATGAGCCGAACCTTCTGGAGGCTACCCAAGGAACTGGCTTCAGTCTCATTTGTCCCAGTGTCCAGTTGGGACTCCATATACACTAGATACCTGGGCCGGCAAAGAACAAAGAAAGTGAGTTGGGCTATTCGGAAGGTTAGAAAGGCCCCTCAGAATCTCTGGCCGAGGTGATTGGTGGGGGTCCTCTCCTTGTAAAAAGCCAGACTGTGAACACTGGGAGAGGTAGATGCTTTCTCTAATGCACAGATACCAACACAGAAAGTCAAGGAAAATGAAGGATCAAACAAAGTCTGAATACCTTGTTACCAAAGGAACAAGGTAAATCTCCAAAGACTGGCCCTAATGAAATGGTGTATATGATTTACCTGGCAGAGAATAAAGGATAAAAATCACATGATTGTCCCAATAGATACAGAGAAAGTGTTTGACAAAATTCAATACCCTTTTATGATAAATTATAATACCTTCAACAAAGGGTGTGGGAAGACTGGATATCCATATGCAAAAGAATGAAATTGGACCCTTATACCATACATAAAAATCAACTCAAAGTAGATTAAAGAGTTAAATATGAGACCTGAAACTGTAAACCCTCCTAGAAGAAAACAGAAGAAAAGCTTCATAGCATTGGTCTTAGCAATGATTTCATGGATATAACACCAAAAGCATAGGTGACAAAAGCAAAAATAAACAGGACTATGTCAAACTAAAAGTCTTCTGTACATCAAAAAAGTCAATCGAGTAAAAAGGCAATCTGTGGGATGGGGAAAAAACATCTGTAAACAATATATCTGATAAAGGGTTAACCTTCAAAATATATAAGGAACTCCTACAAGTGAACAGCAAAAAAAAAAAAAACAACAACAACAACTAAGAACTGGGTTTTAAAATGGGCTAAGGACTTGAATACACATTTCTCCAAGGAAGGCATACAAATGGCCAACAGGTGTATGAAAAAATGCTCAACACCACTAATAATTAGGGTAATGCAAGTCAAAACCACAAGATATCACTTCACACCTGTCTAGATGGCTACTACCAAAAAATGAAAGATAAAAAGTGTCTGCAAGGCAAACTATGGAAAGTGCCCAGATGTCCATCGGCAGATGAATGGATAAAGAAAATGTGGTATAAATATACAATGGAATGTTACACAGCCATCAAAAAACGAAATCTTGCCATGTGCAATGACACACATGGAACTAGAGAGTATTATGCTAAGCGAAATAAGTCAATCAGAGAAAGACAATTATCATATGATCTCACTGATATCTGGAATTTAAGAAACAAAACAGAGAATCATAGGGGAAGAGAGGAAAAAATAAAACAAGATGAAACCAGAGAGGAAGACAAATCATAAGAGACTCTTAATCATGAGAGTTGCTGGAGGGGTATGGGGTGGAGAGATGGGGTAACTGGGTGATGGACATTAAGGGCGGCATGTGATGTAATGAGCACTGGGTATTATATAAGACTGATGAATCACAGGCCTGTACCTCTGAAACCAATAATACATTATATGTTAATTAATTGAATTTAAATTTAAAAATGTTTAGAAAAAAAATTTTTTAAGCGTCTGCAAGGATGTAAAGAAATTGGGAGTCCTTATTCACTGTTAGTGGAAATGCAAAATGGTACAGCCTCAGAAAACAGTGCGGAGATAACTCAAAGAATTAAAAACAGAACTACTAGATGATGAAGCAATCCCACTTGGTTGCACAACAATATGAAATACTTAAAACTACTGAACTCTACACTTAAAATGGTTAATACAAATTTTATGTTGCATGTATTTTATAATTCAAAATTTTTTAAATGGTTAAAATGATTTAAAAAGAGTGAGGAATGATAGGAATTAAGAATGTCATGGCACACATTACTTGCTAATTTTGAAAAATAAAAACAGTGTAAGTTTCTCATGTTAATGAACCATTTTGAAAGAGAGTGATGTCAAAACCTTCTGCTTCACCAGGCAGGACTCTCTCCAGGTGCATTCTCCAGGCCCGGTACTACTGGTGGACCCTCCCCCAGAGGGTGTGGCCCTTGCAGGCCCAAGAGTTGAGGCCAAACTTCCAGGTTATACCTTGGCTGAAGGGTTAGATCAAGCCCCCCCCCCCCCGAATATGCTGTACCATTAAAATCCCCTCAGAGCAAGGACGGCCCTTAAAATTTATGAGAAGGTTTAAATCCATGAATTTGGCAAGAATAAACTTGAAAGACCAGAAGGAGAAGCACATGAACCATCTCTTTTCCCTCCAATCCAGAGCCAGCATCTGGCTCCATGTGCAGCTGGTCTTACTCACTCAGGCCCCACCAGATTTCCCATGATGAATCACAGAGTGGAATACAATAAGTGGTATTTTTCTGGATTACATCAGATCTCATGGAACTTTTATATAGGATAGTTGATTACATAAGATTCTAACAGTCCACATGGAAAGCACTTCCTTATTTTACATTTCTTCATTTTCTTTTTTTTTTTTTTTTTAAAGATTTTATTTATTTATTCAACAGAGATAGAGACAGCCAGCGAGAGAGGGAACACAAGCAGGGGGAGTGGGAGAGGAAGAAGCAGGCTCATAGCGGAGGAGCCTGATGTGGGGCTCGATCCCATAACGCCGGGATCACGCCCTGAGCCGAAGGCAGACGCCCAACCGCTGTGCCACCCAGGCGCCCCAACATTTCTTCATTTTCTTAAGTGGTTTTCATGGTATATGTAAAATTATGGTTCAAAATAAATTCTTTTCCAACGCAGAGGCAAACCAACCTACCTCTTTAAACTTCCTTTATTCAGAATCTATATCACAGAAAGAATACAGATCTCAACTAAGTATAAAAATAATAACTTATCTATTACAAGTGAGATCATTCAATTTGATTTAGTTCTCTCTTTCTACCTTTCTATCATAAGTATGTTTCATGTGCCCGCCACCCCCGGCCAAAAAACCTGTGCTTGTAACACAAACGGAACCATGTGCACTAGCTACTGTCACCAGGACGGCCTCCCCAGCGTCCCATGAGGGTTAAGTCTTCAGCAGCTGGGGCTGTCAATAACATTACTAGGTTAAACTCACGTAGTTTCATTACGGGGTGGGGGTTTTTTTCTGTCTAAACCCTCTAATCTCGGCCTTTGCAAACCAGCCATAACAGAGGTGTCCACTGAGCATTTGTCAGACATTAACTAATTCATTTGCTACACTTTCCCCTCTGGGGGTACTGGCATGGGATACAGCACCTGTCAGGACACTCTTGCAGAATTACTGGAACAATCTTGACAGGATACTAATATTGGGTCTTGATAATTTATTGAAACCACCTGGTTTCAGATATCTTACTCTGGATAATACCATGAATGTGTTATTTTGAAATTTTTCAAATCTACAGAAATACTGAAGGAATAGAGTATAAGGATCGATCACATATCTTTCCTCTAGATTCGCCCATTTTAAACATTTTGCCACATTTGCTTTATCTCATTCTCAGGGTATGTGTGTGTGGGTGGGTGTGTGGTGTGTGTGTGACCATTTGAAAAAGGTGCAAACATCGTAATACTTCAACACTAAATATTTTAGCACTTATATTTCAATAATAAGAACATCCTCCTATATACATTAGTATTATATTCAAAGTATTTAAACTTGATACGATATCATCGAATATACAGGCCATGTTCAAAATTTCCCATTGACCCAATAAAGTCCTTAAAGCTGTTTTTCTTTTTTAATATCCAGGATCCAATCAAGGATGATGCATTGCATTTTGTTACCATATCTTTACACTTTCCTTTCATATGAAACAGTGCTCCCTATCATTGCCCTCCCTCTCCCTCACCCCCAGCTTTGGGGGGTCTTTTATTACACTGGCAATTTTTTAAGAATCCAGGTCAGTGGTTTTGTAAAATGTTCCATAACATGTATCTACCTGACATTTCCCTATGATTCGATTCAGGTTAAACATTTTTGGCAAGGTTTTGGCAACATTATGTAAGTGATGCTCTGTCATCCCCATTACATCACAGTAGGAAACATAAAACGTCTCATTATTGATGATGCTAACTTTGATTGCTTAATTAAAGAATCTGCCATATTTTTTTCATTGTAAAGGTACTTTTGCCCTTAGAAATAAATAATAAATGACACTTCAAGATGATGTGAATATTCATATATACATATATGACTTTATTTTTAGAGCGACTTTAGGTTCACAGCAGCATTGAGCAGAAGTTACAGAGATTTCCCATGTATCTCCTGCTCCCCCCCATGCAGAGCCTCCCCACATTATTGACATCCTCCACCAGATGGTTACATTTATTATAAATGATGAACCTACACTGATACATCCTTATCACCCAAACTCCATAGTTTACAGTAGGGTTCACTCTCTGTGTACATTCTATGGGTTTTGACAAATGTCTAACAACATGTATGCACCGTTATAGTATCATACGGAGTCATTTCACTGCCCTAAAAATTCTCTGGGCTCTGCCTATTTATCCCTCCCTCCCCACTAACCCAGGCAAATCACTGATCTTTTTACTGTCTCCAAGTTTTGCCTTTTCTAGAATGTATTATTTTGTAATCATACAGTGTGTAGCCTCCTCAGATTGGCTTATTTCACTTAGTAGTGTGCATTTAAGATTCCTCCCTGTCCTTTCATGGCTGGTAGCTCATTTCATTTTAGTTCTGAATAATATTGTATTATCTGGATGTACCATAGTTTATTTATCCACTCACCTACTGAAGAACATCTTGGTTCTTCCAAGTTTTGGCAATTATGAATAAAGCTGCTATAAGCATCTGTATATAGTGTTTTGTTTGCACATAAGTTTTCAACTCCTTTGGGTAAATACCAAGAAGTACAACTGCTGGACTGTATGGTGAATATTCTTTCCCCTGACAACTTTTCAGCGGTTGGTTTAAGGATCCATTAATGACTCTTGCCTGCACTGATTATTACAAGGTTGGTGGCAAAATGATGATTTTTGTCATCATTTCTTCCACATGTATTAGCTGGCATCCTTTTGTAAAGAAGAGCTTTTACTGCACCCACCACCACCACCACTACCACCACCACTATGAAACTTAATTCTTTTAAAATTCATTATGTTATAATCCATTCTTTCATTTTTTGATGCTCATATTTTCACAAATGTGGTCAGAGGGAACCTGCTTAACACTAGGAAAATTTATGATTTTACTATGTTATTACACACTATAATTCATTACAAGTAAGCAGTTATGCTGTATTAAAATACTAGTTTTAACCTCTAGTCCCTTTTCATTGAGAAGTTAGTAATATAATCCAAATGCCCCCCTACAAAGCACTCCACCTTTGGAACCATCTTTCTCCTTATCATTCAGACAAAATAACCTATGCTCCTAGCCCCCAAATAGTTGGAAATCCAGCAGCATCCCGAACATTTTCAAAAGTTTGGGACAGTGTGAGGGAGAAACAGTCTTCCATAATTACCTTCTCCTCTCAGGACAGCCCAATTCTGGATCCCCTCAGGTCAACCCAATGCCACTGTGCATGTTGCCATTCCCTGCCTTATTTCCCCCAAACACAGACTCAGCACCGTCTTCATTTTTCAAGGCTTTGCTGAAAATACAGAGTTAGCACAATACCAAATAGGAAGTAAGTTAATATTCACATCAGCTATCATTGCTCTAGGACTCTCCTCTGAGCCCCCACCCCCACCCCACCCCCCGGGGCCATTCATTGCTTTCATTCTCCCTACTCAACCTACCAGAGCTCCTTTCCATATCATCTCTACCTCTAAGACAAGCACTAGGAAATGTGCAAATGGAGTGACCACAGCAAACACTTCATTCATGGGCTAAGTCTAGAGTCACTCAACAAATAATTTTTAAGTTCCTCAGTGAATAACATCATTTTCCTCTCTGCCTCAATCATCTTACCTATGAATATCCTTTCAACCACTTTCCTACCTCCTCACCTTGGCAACCTATCCTTACATCATCTGCAGCCATGACCCCCCTGGCATTCTGCCCCTACTGGCTAGTCCCAGGCGGCCATCCCTCCTGGCTCACAGCAAGCTCAGGGTAAGACTCTTAGCAGCATTTTTCTTTCAGCCATCTGCTCCTTATGGCCACCCCTCCTATCCTCCTATTACTGTTCACAGCTCTCTATATGAAAAACCTGGCAATCTGCTGCACTGGACCCACTTCCTTACACACAGACTGTTGAACTTTCCTTTGCGACCAACCTAACGCATCTGACTCTTTGCAGGACAGGAAGGGCTGTTGAGTCACAACTGCAATTATGAGTTAGAACATTGCAGCTCCCAGAGGAGAGAAGCAGAGACATGGGGAATATTATCCCTCCCAGAAAATAAATACATGATGAATATATGGGATCGACTCCCTACATCAGAAGTCATACACACTTACACACACGCACACACACTTCTATTTATGTTACTCCTGCCTGTGGCATTTAGAGAAAGGAAATGAGTAAAAATTGCCGTTAAAAAGATAAGGAAGTCAATGATCTAACTTGCAGCAAACACAGTGTCACCTCCACTAAGTAGCACTGACTTTCCTGGGTCATTATGAATTTTCTCCCTCATTTGGTGCACATGACCTGGCCTGATGCCATGGCAGTGAGAACTTTACCCAAACAATTGCAAGCAAAATGATGAGGAAACAGAACTTAGGCCTTAGCCTTGGGCCTACATTACATTGGACTGCACTGAAATATAAAAACCATTAAATAAGTGTCTGTGAGTCCATTTCTTGGTGAGAGATTTTTGATAAGTAAATACAGTCAGGGGATTGAGGATGGATTAATCAATAATACCCTTTCTAGGCAGAATAATGTTCCCCCCAAAGATATTCACATCCTACTTCCCAGAACCTGTGACTATGTTACCTTACATGTCAAAGGGACTTTGTTAAGGCTCTTGAGATGAGTAGATTATCCTGGAATATCAAGGTGGGCCCAGTATGATCACGAGAATCTTTAAAAAATGGAAGAGGGAGGCAGAAGTTCAAAGTCAGAAAGAGTTTTGAAGATGCTACACTGATAGACTTAAAAATGGAGAAAGGGACCATAAGCCAAGGAATGTGGGTAGCTTCTAGAGACTGGAAAAGACAAGAAAATGGATTCTTGATGCCTCCAGAGCCTCCAGAAAAAATGCAGCCAGGTGTCTTGCTGATTTTAGCTCAGTAAGAGCCATTTCAGCTTCTGATCTCCAGACTTACAAGATTATAATTATGCGTGCATTGTCTTAAACCAGTAAATTTGTGATAATTTGTTACAAAAGCAAAAGGAAACTTATATACTCGTCTTCCCCAGTTGAATTTTACACAAATTGGGAGAAAGACAAGGGATAAAATACAGAGCAAGATATCACCTTTATTGTTGATAAAGCTGACAGTAGGAAATGTGACTCAGGTACACAGAGATAAGAGGTCCCCTAAGCCAAACCCCAGATTAGATGGACTTCATCACCAGCCAACTGCCATCTGGGGCCTATCCCTGTAAAATTTATGGCAGAAGGTGCAAAGGGGAGCAGAATATATGCTTTCATTTGGGAACTTGACTTGAAAGAGAAAGAGACAAAGCTGGGCATCCCTAGGTTCTCATTCCAAATGCCCCAGTCAGGCAATTCACTCCTTCTCCTCAGAGAGGAAGTAAGTGAGGAGATGCACTGAAGCTAATAGATGTCCTTCTATGTGCAAATAAAAGGGAACGGAAACAAATTTTTAATTTACTGCACATCCCAGGTATTGCTCCTTTTGACCAGGATATATTATTCCCTGGGCCATACATTTTTTTAAGGGCTGACCTCTTTTTTTTTTTTAAGATTTATTTTTTTATTTGAGAGAGAGAGCACGCTCGCACATGTGCAAGAGCGCACACTGGGCGCATCAGAGCACAAAAGCAAGGGGAGGAGCAGAGAGGAAAGGAGGGGGGGAAGGGGAAGGAGAGGGTGGGGAAAGAATCTCAAGCAGACACAGTGCTGAGCATGGAGCTTCACACTTGGGGCTTGAGGTGGGGCTCCATCCCAGGACCCTGAGATCATGACCTGAGCCGAAACCAAGAGTCAGGAGCTGAACGGACTAAGCCATCCAGGCACCCCCTTGGGCCATACATTATTCAGACAGGTATTATGTTATAGGTGTTAAGAGCATTGCTCCTTAGTCCATTTGCCTGAATTCACATACTAGCTTCATCGCATTCTAGCAAATTGCTAACTCTGACTGTGCTCAGTACTCTCAATTGGTTTAAAAGGCTGGAGGAGAAGGGGATTGTGATACATTAACAACTTATTTCAGTCTTCATGTGAGAATTAAACAAAATAATAAGTGTAAAGTATTCAGCACAGTATCTGGCATACAGTATGTATTCAACAATGGACTATTGACTATTATTGTTGCTAAGTACCATTTCTACATATTTCCATACGTTATACAAAGTTTGCTTTCTTGTTGTGTTTTTTTTTTTTGATACCTTGGTGATCCTAGATTTTATTTTTTTGTAAATAATATTTTTTTATTATATTATGTTAGTCACCATACAGTACATCCCTAATTTTTGATGTAAAGTTCCATGATTCATTACTTGCGTGTAACACCCAGTGCACCATGCAATACGTGCCCTCCTTAATACCCATCACCAGCCTATCCCATTCCCCCCCCCCGAAGCCCTCAGTTTGTTTCCCAGAGTCCACAGTCTCTCATGGTTCATTCCCCCTTCTGTTTACCCCCCTCTTTCTTCTTCCCTTTCTTCTCCTACTGATCTTCCTACTTCTTATGTTCCATAAATGAGTGAAACCATATGATAATCGTCTTTCTCTGCTTGACTTATTTAACTTAGCATTATCTCCTCCAGTGCCATCCATGTTGCAGCAAATGTTGAGAAATCGTTCTTTTTGATGGCTGAGTAATAGTCCATTGTATATATGAACCACATCTTCTTAATCCAGTCATCTGTTGAAGGGCATCTCGGCTCCTTCCACGATTTAGCTATTGTGGACAATGCTGCTATGAACACTGCGGTGCATATGGCCCTTCTCTTCACTACGTCTGTATCTTTGGGGTAAATACGCAGTAGCGCAATTGCTGGATCATAGGGTAGCTCAATTTTTTACTTTTTAAGGGACCTCCACACTGTTTTCCAAAGTGGCTGTACCAATTTGCATTCCTACCAACAATGTAGGAGGGATCCCCTTTCTCCACATCCTCTCCAACATTTGTTGTTTCCTGCCTTGTCAATTTTTGCCATTCTAACTGGCGTAAGGTGGTATCTCAAGGTGGTTTTGATTTGAATTTCCCTGATGGCTAATGATTTTGAACATTTTTTCATGTGTCTGTTAGCCATTTGTACGTCTTCATTGGAAAAGTGTCTGTTCATATCTTCTGCCCGTTTTTTGATTTGTTTCTTGTGTATTGAGTTTGAGAAGTTCTTTGTAGATATTGGATACCAGTCCTTTATCTGTAGTGTCATTTGCAAATATATTTTCCCATTCCGTGGGCTGCCTCTTAGTTTTTTGACTGTTTCCTTGGCTGTGCAGAAGCTTTTTATCTTGATGAAGTCCCACAAGTTCATTTTTTCTTTTGTTTCTCTTGCCTTTGGAGATATGTCATGAAAAAAGTTGCTGTGGCCGATGTCAAAGAGATTGCTGCCTCTAGGATTTTGATGGATTCCTGCCTCACATCGAGGTCTTTCATCCATTTGGAGTTTATCTTTGTGTATGGTGTGAGAGAGTAGTCAAGTTTCATTCTTTTGCATGTAGCTGTCCAATTTTCCCAGCACCATTTGTTGAAGAGACTGTCTTTTTTCCACTGGATGTTTTTTCCTGCTTTGTCAAAGATTAGTTGCCCAAAGAGCCGAGGGTCCATTTCTGGGTTCTCTATTCTGTTCCATTGGTTTGTGTGTCTGTTTTTATGCCAGTACCATGCTGTCATTGTGATCACAGCTTTGTAGTATAGCTTGAAATCCGGCAACGTGATGCCCCCCACTTTGTTTTTCCTTTTCAACAATTCCTTGGTGATTCGGGGCCTTTTCTGGTTCCACACAAATTTAAGGGCTGTTTGTTCCAGTTCTTTGAAAAATGTCCTCAGTATTTTGATCAGGATAGCATTGAAAGTGTAGATTGTTCTGGGTAGCATAGACATTTTAACTATATTAATTCTTCCGATCCCTGAGCATGGAATATTTTTCCATCCTTTTGTGTCTTCTTCAATGCCTTTCAAGAGTGATTTGTAGTTTCTAGAATATAGATCCTTTACGTCTCTGGTTAAATTAATTCCAAGATAACGTATGATTTTTGGTGCTATTGTAAATTGAATGGATTCCCTAATTTCTCTTTCTTCAGTCTTTTTTTTTTTTTTTTCAGTTTTTTTGTGTACTGTCATATGTTGTTGTTTTAACTTAAGGAACCGAAGAATCATTATAGAGAGTTTGATAGCTTATGTAGATCAGTGGTTCTCAACCAGGAATTGCCTTCCAGGGAACATTTGGCAACATCTGAAGACACTTTCGGTTGTCATAATTGGGAGTGCTACTCACTTCTAGTAGATAGAGGCTAGCAATGCTGCTGCATCTCCTACAAGGCACAGGACAGTCCCCACAGCAAAGGATTACCCAGCCCAAAATGTGAGTAGTGCCAAAGTGAAAAAATGCTATTAGAAAGCACTGGAATTGAGTTGTACGAGAAAAAGAAATGTTTTACTTATATTCTATTTATTAGGCAGCTGTATGTAACACATAAATCAAATATTGGACTACAACCAAGTAACCCTGTGATACAATGAGAGGAAGGTGGAACAGGCTCATAAAAGTTGGAAACTGTTTTGTTGGGTTTTCTTTCTTTTCCTTTCTTTCTTTCATTTGTTCAAGAATAAGGACATTCTTTTGGATATTTCTTTTAAAACAAGACGTCAGCCCCATTGCCCTATTCCCATACCTAATAATGAATATTTTTAGTCTCCCTGTTATAATGCTGTTTCTCACAGGTGGCTACAGAAATACCTGTAGGGTGGAGGTTTCCATCCTGTGGTCTATGGAGAATCTCAGATGAATATGTGCAATAAGCTTCGACTAAAAACTGAAGACACAATTTGTCTCTTACTTCTATAAACTATTTTCTAATGAATGTAAGTGATATTATGATAGGTAACATAAAAATCAAAATAAAAACATTACCATATTAATAGCAAGTTCTTGTCATTGCTATTTTCTCAATCAATTGAGATAAAAAATAGACCTATAATCTGCGGTATGGGTGTATCCTTTAAATTTCTGGATGTAATGCTGGTGTACATTAAGTCTTTTTCAATATGTCATATGTATTGAGACTGTGATCTTTCTTAGACTCCATTATGGCCTTCCAGTGTGTCCCATCACGACACCAAAATGCCAAATAATTTGATAGCTTGCAGTGGGAAAATCTTTGGGGAACTTCCTTTTGCTGTGGTCTATTTAGCATTGAGAGAAATTCCTCATTTCCCCTACATCTATTTCTGAACCTTCTCCTCACCCCAGCTCCAATGGACTCATCTGTGTATCTTAGCACAGTGTCCTACCTAGGTCTCAGTGGTCAATTTTCTTCCTCATTTGGTGCATACAACCTGGCCCAATGCCATGGCAGTGAGAACCTTTAGCCAAACAATTACAACAACAGTAATGATCAGGAATCTGGGAATGAAAAGCCAACAACAATGTTCACCCTACTTCCTGAGCATGTGATTGTATGAACCGCTACACGTGGACACTTCTGTTTACCTGAAGGAGAGGGAGGAGGAGATGGTTACATGAGAATACACAATTGAAAGTGGTTTAAAAAATAGGGCTTATTAATTCAACTAACAAGAAGTCTAGAGGCAGAGCAATTCAAGTATTGGTGTAGATTCATGACATTACCAAGAACATGTGGTTTTTTCCATCTTTCTTTTCTACTAATCTCGGCTGGCTGGGTTTTGATGTCAAGGTTGTCCCTTCCTCGCACAGGAAGACTGCAATATCACAGTCATATCCAAAGGCAAATGAAGAAGGCAGCTTCTTCCTTCCCATGCCTTTTTATCAGGAAGATAATCTTTCCCAGAAGTCTCTCCCTGGGAACTTTCCCAGAAATACCCCCCCACCCCCCACCAGGGACCACTGACAAGGGGAGTTCACATGGCTAAGCTCAAGCTGCAAGGAGGCAGGGGAAACAAGCACTGAAATGTTTGACATCCATAGTGAGAAGGAGGCACTTCCAGCAAAGAGTTAGGAATCTATCCCAATGAAAGACAAGAACTTGCAAAAAAGGGTGGTAAGTGCTTCCCACAAAGACCAAGAAACCAGGTATGGCCCCTTGAGAGAGGGCCATCAGTTCAAACTGAAAGGGTACACATCTAGACTTTAAGGTCACATCTACTCTTGCTCTAACATCCACGTAAGCTCCAATTCTCTCATTAACCTTGTATTCCCTTTTTATTCAGTTATTCCCAAAGATCTTTATGGGATGCATTCCCTTTATTGTCAAGGCAATTTAAATTCATTGTAGAAAAACAGAAAATACTAAGACACCCAAGATAATTATGTTCTGAGATAATTAATATTAATGTTAATAGTTTGGTATATATTCCTTTAAACATTCTTATATTAGCATATGTATACACATTTTTAAAGGTATAGTTCTTACAGCATTTTCTTTCACTGAAATTCATACAAGAATACAAGACAGATTATTGTGCTTAACTTTAAAAGTTGAACTATTTTAGAAAGCAAATTGAATTATTTAGAAAGTAGCCAGTGCCTACTGAAAGACAAAGATAATAGGAAAAAGAAATAGTTTGGAATAGCGTCAATTTAAAGTTAATCCATCAAGTTTATACATCAGTAAATGTGATGCTACACAGTATTTGGCTGAAGTGTAATGTTTGGTGAAATTAATTTCCAGCCCGGCATTTGAAACAAGAACACCATTAGCTTTCCATGCATACCCAGATTTGCTTTGACTATTACAGGCATAAATCATTCCTTCTATACCCCGTTGTGAATAACGCTGTAGCATTAAAAGGATTTAGTATATTAAATGTTCCACTTTGCAAAAACATCCAAATAAATTGCACCTTCATCTTTTAGAGCTTTCTTTGAGCTTGAATCTCAAGTAGTATATTCAAATTCCTTCTAAAAAGTCATTTCTCAAGTAGCAAATATAATAATTCTAAATTAATTAGCATCATAGAAACATTTTCCTTGCACTATGGGAAAAACCTGCCCACATCTCACATATCATAGCTATCATGACAGCTTGATACAGTGATTTTGACCAGCCACCATGACTTTGCCCCTTTGGTGCAGCTGTTTGGTCATGGGGACGTTTTGATGTTCAAATTCCAGCTCTGCCATTTATTAGATGTTTTCTTATGACATATGGCTTACCTTTTATACAGTGTCCATTTTCTTACTTGTAGAATAGAGATAATAATATCTACCTCAGAGACTTGTGGTGAGGATGAGATGAGATGTTTTTAAGTGCTTGTGTAATACTTGGGATGTATTAGTTGCTCAGTAAGTAGTAGCAATGACAAAATCAGCAGTGTTGGTATTGATGATGGTGACAATGAAGATGCAATAAGAGCACACACAATGTAGGACAAAAACGATGCTTGCCCCTACTCTGTGGGCCTGGTGCAGGGACTCCAAAATAGAAGTGTCTTCAGTAAACTTAATTATGAATCAATTGAGCTGAAATCTGGAATTAATCCAAATTTAAGAAGAGAAAATTAAATTAACATAAGCTTCAGCATCGAAAGAACATAGAAGAACACAATCAGTTATTTGGTAGTGGCTCTTGCCAACCAAATACGATGCTACAGACCAGATGTCCTTTTTACTTCTACCTCCGTCCTCAACTTAATAAATGAGTTGATTCATTTTTTATTGTATTGGTGACTTGTTTTTTGCTACGTATTTGCTAGGTGCTCCTGTTTTTGCCTTGCTATGACAAAAGTTCTAGAAACCACTAATAAAGAGAGTATGCTCAACCATAAAAGAAATATTTATAGCATACAAGCAGGCATATAAAAAGAAAAAAAAATAATGGTGAGGGGGAGACTGTAGTTTGGTAAATGCTACAAACTCATGAATAGAACAAAGATTAAAAAAAGAACAACTACTATTCCCAGAGAATTCTCATGAAAATTTTACCACCAGTATGCATGCAGTGCTGGGAACATATGTGGCTGCTTTAAAAGATTCTTCAGAAGCAAGAGGCAATTTCTACCTGCCCAGGATAAAACTTGCAACTGTAGCATTTCCCTGTAAGGAAGAAATCAGGGTAGAGTCTGATGTTGAGTTCTGCTTGGAAGCTTTCCCATGACTAGGGCTCCAATCCTCACTCAATAGTTTATTGCTTAAAAAGAAGAGAGAAGAAAAAGCCACGTTGCTCTATGAATTAGACACAACAAAAAATCAGGTATAGTTTTTGCTGAGAAAGTAAAAAGAAAATAATTCTCTTATGAGGTGGGAATTTCTTAATCTCAAATGATATTCACAGTTCAAGAAAGAAGGTACAAATATAAATTACCACTCCATGAATGGAAACATGGAAGCGTCCAGTCATTCAGATCTATTGATTGAATTTAAAGTTATTTTTCTATAGAATCTCTCACTAAAATGGTCACAGTGACCACAGATCATCTGCAATGTGGTTTATCTGGCATGGGAGTCCCGGTGTACCCATGATCATACATATGCATGTGAGTACAAAATGTTTAGCCAGCAGCTGATGGAAAAACAATTGTCAGTAGTGTTTTTGAAATACATAGTTCTATCTTGCATGACAAGCTCAATGTACATTTGACACTGCTATCTATAAATGTAGGTCTGGAAGGCTTAGTGGCAAGGGTATGGGTGAAAATTTGATGTTGGCTCAGTGAAACCATTTAAGCATATGTCCATTTGTCTCCTTCTGTACTAGTGGCATATCCTACTCAACAGATGGAGCAGGGTGTGGGGCTGCGAACCAAAGAATGAACCGGTTCCTATTGTCTGTCCTGCAAACACCTCTCTGAAAAAGTTTAGCACTCATTTCTCAGAGCACTTTGACGGTTTGCATTTGGTTTAAGGTTACTTTGTTTTTCAACTAGGCTGTAAAAGGGTCAATTCCTTGAACACAGGAATATATAAGGAAGGCAATTTTGACCCTTTATGTTCTTGCCTGAAACCATCAGGTTAGGTGGTTTTATTAATACTTAATATTTTATTAAAATTTAATATTAAATTCGAATTTAGTACATTTACAAATTTCAGGCTGAGAATTTATATGGTGACTTAAAATTTCTCAGATCAAGGTTGAATGGGGGAGGTTTTCAATCACTACATCTGATAAATAAGTGAGCACACTCGCATGCACATGCGCATGTGCGTGCATACACACACACACACACACACACGTCAGAGTCACTCAGCATCAACCATAGGCTGATCAGCTCCAGGCTAGGCTCCCTGTTGGAAAGAAAGAGAGCAATAATGGGAAGGAGAGAAAAAGGAAGGGAAGGAGGGAGGGAGAAAGTGAGGGAGGGAGGGAAGGTGAAAGGGTGAGAAGGAGAGAGGGATGCAGAAAAAAAGTATAAAAAGAAGTGGTCTGCATATGAAAACTTAAACTTCCAAAGTAGAAAGAACTCTTAAAAAATTAAGTACAAATCAAATTTTAGGAAATCACTTCATATTTTTCCATAGATTTACAGCATTATTTCAGAAATGCTTTATCCGGTTTCTGACTGGATTTCAATGTCTCAAAGCTCTTACTACATTAAATTTTATTTTCAT
The DNA here is from genome assembly GCF_024610735.1 of Ursus americanus. NCBI lineage: Eukaryota > Metazoa > Chordata > Mammalia > Carnivora > Ursidae > Ursus > Ursus americanus. Next base: position 25,837,727 of record NC_142134.1, on the reverse strand, counting down.
TTTTTGTAAATGCTCCACATAAACCATATTTCAAAGACAGTGCAGCATAGTGGTTAAGACAGATCCATGTCAGAATCCTGGCTCTGTCGCATACTCAGTGTGCCTTACAAAAGTTATCTAACCACTCACCAGTACAGCTGGCATTGTAACATCTGCCCCTTCCAGACTCAAGTGAGGATAAAGCAAGCTCCTGCATGTTCCGTGCCTAGGACAGAGCCTTGTCCAGAGTAACAGCTAAGAAATACTACCTACCTGCTAAACCGTAGCTCTCAACCCCAGCTACATATTAGAACCAGGGTACTTTTTAAAAATACTGGTACCTAGGCCCTCTCCCATTCTTATGGAACCAAAATCGCTTGGGTAGGTCTAAGCATCTACATTGTGTAATGCTCTCTTGATTATTTTAATGTGCAGTCAGGGTTAAAAGCCACTTAAAACATTTTGTGGGCAAAGACTGTGCCTATTTTGTTCACCACTGCATAACTAGGACCTAGCCCAGTACTCAAGATAGGAAAGGCACTCAACATATGTGCCGAATGAATGAAAACAAAGCCTATTTGTCTAGCATATTCCAAGGTAAAGTAACAATAAACACCAATATTTTCAGTGTTTATAAGCCAAGAAATTCCAGTGTCTCAACAAAAAATTGAGAATCTCAAAGCTTCCGTATTTAACTTCCAAGCAAAGAAGCAAAGTGCCTTTGCAGTCACCACTGTATTATTTGAGGTTAAAAAAAAAAAAAAAAAAAAAAGTAGATCATCCTCTTTAATCAGTAAAGAGACTAAGAACAGCTTTTTGTAACAATTTCTAAAAACTTTACACTAGAGGAATAATGCTCGATTTTATATCCTTGCAGCATACTTGTAAGTACAAAAATTTTTGTCCACATGCAAGGACTTAAAAGCCTCAAAGCAACACCAAATAAGCCAGAAGCAATTACAATATAATCATTACTATGACTGAAAAATATCTCACAAGATTTATAAGAACTCACTTATCCAATCATTTACTCAGTCTTAGAGCAGAGTATCACTGTTCTAGAATTCTTTGTTGCCGTTAATTCGCTTCCCTATAAACCCAAGATATGGAAGTTCTCACACATTCCAGTAAGCATTCAACGTCTATCCAAAGCCATTTTACCTCTTGCTAACAGCATATTGTACTTCCTTCTATGTGCACCTATAACCCTCTCAGTTCAAGGTTACATCTGACGGATATCTTTAAGACAGCAAGTAAATTAGTTTGCAGAAAAAAAATTTTCACTGCTTGCACTAGTCAGCTGCTTCTATAATAATACTATGTAACAAAATACCCCAAAACTCAGCAGTTTACAATAACAAGCATTTATTCTCTTCCTCAGCTGAGCTCATGTTCTGGGACAGCTGGGCATGGCTCCAGGCTATGAGCTGCAGATCTGTTCTACATGTCATATTTCAGAGCCCAGGCAAAAGGGGCATGTTCTTCTTGTGGGGTACTCGCCAGAATGCAAAAAGAGCAAGCCAACTGCAGGAGCACATTTCAAATATCTGTACTTGTCACATCCGACTACGTCTCAATGGCCAAAACAAGGTATATGGTCAATCCAAAAATCAGGATAAGGGGGAAGGAAGAAGTGTACTCCACCCAGCATGAAGCCATGGCAAGTATACAGGTGTATAATTCTGTTAGTGAGAAATAAAGAATTCAATCTACCACACTGAGCAAAATATAGTGGCATACAAGTTGAGAATCCCTGCCTTGGGGAGGCAAGAGAAGATGGTGACTTTATTCACCATACTTAGACCAGGTAGGTAGATACCTTTCCAGTTGGTTTCCCAAAACATAAAAACAAATTTCTGCCTGCTGGAATTTAAATTTTTATTATTAGAATCTTGTGACAATTAAACAGTTAAGATCAGAGAATCAGTTCTGGAAGACTTCCAATAAAACAGAATATTCACTGGCAGGCAGAACACTGAAATGGACCCAGGCACACGTAGGTTTGAATCCTGGCTCCTACACTTAATTCTAGTATAACTCTAAATATATTGTTTAAATCTCTGCATCCTCTGGGATTTTGTTTGCTAGACTGTTTTTTGGTTCTTGTCACTTTGTTTTATTTAGGTCTATAAATCGGAAATTTATTCTGATCTCACAGAATGGCATCAAGGATTAAATGAGCAAATGTCAGAAAAGCACCTGACACGTGATTGGTGCTCAATTTATGTTAGTTCCCTTTTACCACCAGCAGTGGGGCCCACTCGTGAGATTGGCTGTTTATTTTCTTAGTAACGGGAGAGGGAAGAGAGATGGTGACTCTACATGCTGGATCTCCTGACGCAGTCCTTACCTTGCTAGGTATATTTATACCTATTACACAATGCATTCCGATTTCTTATTTAGAAAACACCATCATTCTCAGTTTCATGTGAGAAAGAAGACATTCACCACCTCTCCTCTCAACCCCCTTCATTAATTCCCTCTCATCTAACCCTAGCGCATACTTTACATAAATATCCTTTACTCTGTAAAGATTTCCTTGATCCTACTGTGTTCTCAGCTGGGCTGGGTGCCCCTTCTATGAGCATGCTGTAATTTGCCATCTTAATATTCACCATGCCATGTTGCAACCGCACATGTTGTGGACCCCCACTACACTGTAAACTCCTATCTTGTTCATTGTGTTTGTGCAGCGTATAAGAGACATTGATGGGCACCTATTATTTTTAACTGGCCAGCAGTCAATCCTTCTTCTTGTAGTGTCTTTTTAGTGACATTACTTTTATTCTTGGATTTAGCTTTGACTGAAAATGTACCCATGGGCTTTTACTAAAATAAAACAACAAATTACCTCTTTTGCTCACAACAAATTTGAGTTGGGTTTAGAACTCCCAACTGAAACAATTCTAACATATAGAAATAACTGGTTCCTGGCAATGGGATATTGCCAGTTATAGGCCTGAAATATAGAATTTGGTGAGTTAATGTAGGATAGACTCTTTCTCTTCTACCTCAAGTGGGATCCAAGATTGAGTTCATTAATGTAAGGGTGAGGGATATGGGCAGGGCAGAAGCCTTGCGACAACAGACCCAGGGTCCAGGGGCTTGAAGGACACCAAAACAGGAAATGGGAAATGCAGGAGCCACTGGAAGCAAACTTCTTCAGCCTCATCACTTGGTATAGGAATTACCATGCCCTTCCCACAAAACACAGTCCCCTGATGATGATGGGAGAAGAGGACCAAATGATTCCGCTGCAGGAAGAAGCTGATACGTATTTTTAGGAGTGAATGGAACTCATTAGTACCATGACATTCCCGGTGCAGGCCTGGTCATGGAGCTGCCTGTGTGCCTTTGATGCCGACGTGATACAGCTGTTCCCGCATGTTTACTCTGAAAGTAAAATCAGACACCTAATCCTCTCCCACAAGCCATTACATGTTATAAATGCCCAGTTCTCCCCAGGCTGCCTAGAATCTTCAGACCTGTCATTTTTTCCCACTCACGTCAGTGGGGATTTTCTTCTTTCTCCCTTACATTTCCATAGCGTCATAAATCTCTACATGATCAAGGGATTTCCAACAGCAGTGATGTATTGCATGACTTATTAAGTAATTTGATAGTCTAAGCCTCATTTTACATTCAAAGAAATGGGGTGAGCAGAAAGCAAATGGACCTTCCTGGATCCCCTTATGGCCATGTGGTTGCTGACAGCTTTCCAAGGGAACACCTGTGACAAAGTGGCTGATGCACATTGATTATAGCCAGAATGTGACAGAAACAAGCATCTGAGCCCTTGGGCTTTGCACATATAAAACACAGTCTTGCCAAATATAAAAATACAATCCTTTCCAATTGCTTTCTGCATATAGGCAGAGGGGTGAGCAAAGCAGGGGCAAAATTAAGTCCCTGAAATCAAGAGCTGCCAATTTCTGATCAGGACCAAATCCAGGAGTGCTATGGTTTTCAAATCATGTTCTCCAACCTCTCTTCCCTCCAGTACAGGTCTGGCAGAAGCCTACTGGGTGCTCCATCACAGCTAACTAGTTATTTCTTACCACCATCAATATTTTTCTTGAGGGTAATAATAATTCCTTCTTGCTGATTTCCCATTTTTAATAAGAACTAAGATTTTTAGGGGAGTATATTGGACAAAAGTTTCAGTGAATTGTTATTATTTTTTACATGAGTTATGTATGATTAGATATTATCTCAAAGGGTCCCAATGGTTTTAACAATTTTGGTGGTGGCTCCAAAGTATTTCTCAGTCCTATGACTTCCAGCTTCAAGGTGATCCCTAAGAACTAGAGCAACTTCTGCCTAAATGATGTGGGCTCTCTATTCACTTCATTGCTGGCTTTTATCCCTTTACCTCCTACGTTTGTACCAAAGCTACAAAACTATACTAACTGAATCTCAAAATAGGTCCATGATATAAATTTAAAAAGTACGTACTCCTCTGTTCTAAGCCAAGTCTCATGATGGTCAGTGACAGAAACCCAAGTCAAACTAGGTTAGGCAAAAGCAGAATATATCAGCAAGCTTGGGTACTTCAAAGCTGGGTAGCCAGGAAGCCAGGCTGAGGGCTGAGCAGAAAGCTGACAACCTGGCACTGGGATTACTGGTATACCTCCAGGACTGTTTCTGCTTCTGTCTCTGTCTCTGTCTCTGTCTCTCTCTCAGCTCAGATTGTCATAACAAAATACCATAGACTGGGTGGCTTAACCAATGGACATTTATTTTCTCACAGTCCTGGAGGCTAGAAGTTCAAGTTCAGCATGCCAGCATGATTGGGTTCTAGTGAGAGCTCTCTTCCTGGCTTGCAGATGGCCATGGCCACAATTCTCACTGTGTGCTCACATGGTCTTTCCTCGGTGTATGTATGTGGACAGAAAGAGAGATCACTCTCTCTTGATTCTTCTTCTTCTTATAAGGGCACTAATCCCATAATGAGGACCCTCATCTAAATCTAATTATCTCCCAAAGGCCCTATATCTAATACTACCACATACAGGATTAGGGCTACATTAATGACTTTGGTGAATACAAACATTCCGCCCATAACTGTCTCTCTCTCTCTCTCTCTCTCTCAAACACACACACACACACACACACACACACACACACACACACACACACATACTTCTGCCAATGTTTATCTTTCAGTCTCCTTTTCTCCTCCCCCAGCTTGGTAAGAAACCTAACCACTGACCCCCCCCAACCCCCCACCCCGACAAAGTCTCCCATTTCTATTCTCAGGCTGGAAATGCTAACTACTGTCATTGGCTCCATGTTCAAAAACTCTGGAGAAAGGCATTGTTTGTTTCAGCTTGGCTCTGATGTTCATCCCTAGGAAAATCAGCGTTGGCCAAGAAATAAAAGCTCTAATATTAAGTTGGATGATGGAGATGATTGAAAAAAGAAGAATAAAGAGGTGGACCTGCAAAAAGATGGCATCAGCCATTCAGCCAAAAGGCTAGACAGAGGAGGGACCATCCACAAGAAACCATACACGGGGCTGTTACAACTGACACTATAAAAAATATAAGCCCGTCAGTGATGAATATCAAGTAAAAATGGCAGGAAAGTAAATGTATCTATAGTATGATAAACATGTCATAAAAAATGTAACCTTGGTGTACACTTGATTAGTGCAGAGATCCCTGCTATATCTGAGCACAGTGCCTGGCACATCACAGATGTTCAATGAATACTTGTTAAATGAATGAATGCAGTAAAGTTGGCAGAGAACAATGACAGAAACTGCATACGCCAAATATGAAAAGCAATTATCTCTCAATGTGAGATTATAGAAAACTTTAATTTTTTTCCTTAATACACTTTTCTGAATTTAAAATATTCTACAGAAAGCTTGTGGTACTTTTATTTTTTTAAGGTTTTATTTATTTATTTATTTGAGAGAGAGAGAGGGAAAGAGCACACAAGCACGAGTAGGGAGGTGGGGCAGAGGCAGAGGGAGAAGCAGACTCCCCGCTGAGCAGGGAGCCCTACTGAGGGCTCCATCCCAGGACCCTTAGATCATGACCTAAGCTGAAGGCAGATGCCTAACCAACCGAGCCACCCAGGTGCCCCAAAAGTTTGTGTTACTTTTAAAATCAGAAAAGCAATGTTACTTTTAAAGAAGCTTTATGAGAAATAAGTATTCTGTGTTTTGACGGAAAGAAAAGTCGGGATGTTGTCAAGTTCCCTTAACAGTGATCAGCAGTTTTCCCTGACCGACCCTGGATAGGGAACAAGCAGGCTCTCAGCCCAAATCAGGTCGCCTGGGTGGTGCAGGACCTCCTAGGAAGAAAGAGCCTGTTCCAAACTATTCTCCCCCTGCCACTGGGATAACAGAGGCAGGACTCCGGTGGCTCCCAGACCCCCTGTGATGGAATACTTTTCTAATCCAACATCTCAGGATTATTTTCAGCACTTCCCATGGCAGCCACAGGTGAGCATTGAACTGAAAATCACCAAAGCCAACTGACAGAAAACTGTTGGCCTAACCAGTGTGAAAAGAAGTCAACTTGTTCTCCCCTGAAGAACTAGGAGCTTGAAGAAATCATGGAGATCACCTGGTCCATCCCTCATTTTACAGGAAAAGAAACAGGGTGATAAAGTGACTTTTGGAATGCTACTTAAACCATCTGAACCTTGGCTTCCTCATTTGTCTAAAATATGATTAAGATGGGCCTTAGTGGGGCGCCTGGGTGGCGCAGTCGTTAAGCGTCTGCCTTCGGCTCAGGGCGTGACCCAGTGTTCTGGGATAGAGCCCCACATCAGGCTTCTCCGCTGGGAGCCTGCTTCTTCCTCTCCCACTCCCCCTGCTTGTGTTCCCTCTCTCACTGGCTGTCTCTGTCAAATAAATAAATAAAAATCTTAAAAGAAAAAAAAAAAAAAGATGGGCCTTAGTGTACCCATCTTACTGTTCACTCATCTCAGCATCCCAAAGAGACACAAACCCAAAGGCCTTAAGAAGAATGTTGCTCTTACGTGATAGAGAGCAAGGGGTGTGCCACAGGCAGGGCACCCAGAGAGATTTCCTAAAACTCTCTCTTGCATCTCTCTCAAAGCCTGCTGCCTGACTGAATTGGAATTCCCGTTTTTCCCACCTCAAAATCCCACCCCCACTGGCTTTTCTCCACCCTGGCCAGCTTTTCCTCCCCATTCGGATGTTTCCCCAGGAATGCTCTCTTGTGCAACTCAATGAGGCCTCTTCAGATTCTCCCTCCACTTCTCAACGCGTCAGCACAACCAAGGGCCAGTTGTTGACCAAGCAACCAAACCAAACCAACCAAACAAAGGATTTTTAACATGTATAATTTACAGGTTTTTCTTTAATCCTCCACATATGTCATAGGTGCTAAAGATACCTACTTCACAGAGTTGTCTGTGAGAAATAAATAAGGTAATTGTGCTAAGTGCAGCGCTTAACACATCATGAAGCTCGGTAACGGCAGCTTGCTTCCCTCTTCCCTAGACACCGGCTTGCCGGTAAGGCCAACTACAGAAAAAGTGACGGAATGCTGGCAGCACTAAAGGCAGTTCCACTTCCCTTAAGAAGGGGTCCTAAGCAAAACCGGAATGTAATTTTAGCATTCTTACAACCAAACACCTCACCATTCCATCTTTACCCATTTGTTTCCTCCCTGGCCCTTCCCCATTTTCCCAATCTTTTGTCCTATTTTCTTAAGGCCTCAGTAGAAAAGCCAGCAAGTAGAGCTGATGAGGTGTTCACAGAGACGACCTCAGTGCTCAGTCCCTGACTTTAACCCAGCGTCCCTGTCTATAAACTCTCATACACCCATATACTTCTTCACAGCACTTACCACAACCATACCCCACTGTGTGTATAATTACTTATCTCTTCTGACAGGTGTGAACTCCAGGAAGACAAGACCCATGCTGTCTTATTATCTGCCATATCCCATGATTATGTGCTGTCATAGTATCTGGTGAAGGAAGGAAGAAAGGAAGGGAGGAAATGAGGGAGAAAAGAAAGAAGGGAGGGAGAATGCACAGTAATCTCACAAAGAGACCATTCCACCCCCAAGAAATTCAAACCCATTTTGCCTTATGCCCTACTCCTGACCTTCCAAGACACTTCCTGGACAATCAAAGGGTCATTGATACGAGTCTACTACAACTACTACACCTTGTTATCCTCCAACTGCTTCCAACATTTTTTTTTTTGGTAGTGCACTGCTATCTTTACAAATGTAGGAGGTCGGGGGCATTATAGCAAACCAATTTAGAATCAACTTGAGGTATCCTGTATTTGAGTCCTTTGACTGCCCTGCCTTGTTGCTTAGCCATCTTCTCTAGTGGCTCTGCCTTCCTCTATGAACTTCCCTTTTAAAATCTCTTACCCATCTCCCACCTCCCCTACCCCACAAATTTCTCTCTCTTTCTTTATGCAAAAGAATTCATCTCTCCTCAGTCTCTGAGGCCTAAACTTTTATCAGGGGAGAGTGGAGAGGTCGCACATCCAAGAGTATGCCAGAGCTTTGAAATCACAGCTTGCAAGGGCTTAAAGCAATGACGAGGCCAAGAGAGCATCTATGTTTCTAGTCTCAGTTACTCATCTCTTCCTCCTTTCCTCACCAGGCCCTTGCTCTTAATGACCCTGATTGTGTGAATATCTTTCTCCCTCATGAGAGTCAGAACACTTTAAAATTTTCCTTTTACCTACACACAAGTGTGGTTTTCCATAAATGCATAGATGTGAGCATTCTAGGGCTGTATTTTTAGTGCAGTGTTTTAAATTTTTCTTTCCCTATTTTGCTCGATTTTTCTCTCTCCCTTCTTCCCTCTGTTATTCATGTTAACTACCTGGGTTATTTATCTTTCTACATTTCTCTTCATGTTTATGTAATTGTATATGAATATCTGTATATATATACAAACATACTGCAGGGACCACATTTTTGTTTTATAAGAATGAAGTCATATTTTACAGACTTTTCTCTATCTTGCTTTTCTCATGCAGTAATAACTCATGGAATGCGTGAGGATACTCTTCCCCTCATGCCCACAAGCCATGGATGGAACTCTTAAACTTTCAGCGTTGTCTGAGATGTAAGGCTAGCTCCTGTTGCTTTAGCTTACATTTCCTCAGACTCTAATCAGTTTGAGCATCTTTATTTTTCATGAATTGCCTCTGAATACCTTTTGCCCATTTTCCCATTGAGTGTTTATCTCCTTGTCAATCTGTAAGAGTTCTTTTTACAGTAGCCTTCTATTCATCCTCTACATTACAACTATTTTTCCAAATCCATTTTTTGTTTATAGTATCTTTTTCCACACAAAGCTGTTTCCTTTTTCAATCTTCTATAGTCTTTTTTTCTTCTTCTTTTTTAATAACTTCTGAATGTTCGGTCTTGTTTAAAATCTCCTCACCTCCAGAATGTACATGTAGTTATCTCTTGGATTTTCTTATAGGTACTTTTTTAAATTGCTTTATTATCTACATGTAAAATTTTAATCTATACGGTATTAAGAAAGATCATCCAAAATTTGAAAATACAGCAAAAGGAGGACTGCATGTCCTTTCATTGTCAGAGTAGTATGTTGTCTAACAGACCCACTGAAGGATTATTTCATTTTCTCTGTCTTACAGATGAGGAGATATACCAGTTTTGATTTGCTGTTTACTACTGATTAGGACCCAAGCTCTATGACTTTTCATGTTGACTCACAGATTTTTTTCTGAGATGTAAATTATTTCTGTTCAATAGAGAAGAAAAGTTGCAGTTATTTCCCTATAGGACAAGAACCAGTTTTGTCTCGGAGTAAGCCTGTTCCAGCCTGCCTCTCCTGACTAACTGTATAAATCTCTGTTCTCCAAATGCTCTTTGAACTGGTTTTATTGTCCTGCCAGTTCCCTCACTCAAGAGTTAAATAAATCTTTGACTTGTGTTCAATTTATATTCATACGAGAGTCATGCTTTTAACTTTTTAAAAATTATACTTTGACACTAGAATGTATTTTTGTATATAACGTGAGAGAGGTTTAATTTTGTTTTCCTCCACATGAATGGTCAAGTTGTGCCAACTCTAAAAAAACTCTCCTTTTTCCCCTCTAAATAGAAATATGTACTTAATTTTGCCATGCCTAGAATAAAACTTAGTATATAGTAGGAATGCAATAAATATGTTTTGGGTGAACATTGCATATTCTCATGTGTATTGGGTTCTACTTCTTCATTTTCTATTTAGCTCTTCTATTAGTCTATTCTTTTGTCAATACCACTGATTTGCTTACTATGGTGTAACAGTATGTTCTGATACTTGAGAAGACAGCCACTTTGGGTTAATTTTCTTTTTCAAAATTTCTACTCTATTCATGAGTATTTATCATTCCATATAAACTATAAGATCATTTTATCCAACTCAAAAAAAAAACCTTTTTGGAATTTTATGGAGAATTGTAGATTTATCTATTAATTTTGATAAAATTGATACTTTGCTATTTTAAGCCCTTCTATCCTAGAACATGGTATATCCTTCTATTTATTCAGCTCTTGCTTTATGTCTTGCAATAACAATTTTATGGTCTTCTTTATATAGGTCCTGTATCTTGTTATCTTTATTGCTAAGCATTTTTTAGATATGGTTGTTTTGTCAAACATGGGACAATTTTTCCCATTTCCATGTTAAGGTGATTTTAGCTAGAACAAAGAAAACTATTGATTTTTACATCTTTGTCTTATCTATAAATGCCTTACTAAATTCTCATTATTTTTAATAGTTCATCTGACTTCACACTAGTTTGATCTTTCTCTGGCCCCAACGTACTTTAGAGTAAAAACAAAGAGCCCAAACGATTTCTCTTCTATAAGCATTTACTTCATTTGACAACTTTCAATATACTCCTTATGTTTTTCTTAGTAAACATGCAAATTTTGTCTATGTGTAAGTTCTGCTCAAGAGAAAAAGAAGAGTCCTACAGGAATGCCATCCATGAGGAGACTGTTTAAATGCAAAAGGCTCTCTATATACACTAGGTCTGTAAAAAATAAAATGCAAGGAGGCATGAGGTGGTGAAAAAATACAATTAGAATCAGTTAAGGGAAAATGCTAGTCATCAAGACTAAGGGATAATATGGAATTGAAAAACATTAGTAGCAAAGTAAAAAGACAGAGGATCTGGGAGCAAATTAGGATGGGGAACAAGAAATACATCAGGAAAAGATTTTCAGGCCTAAGCTGTGACCCTGGCAAGGATACTCATGGGCTAAGTTTATCTGGTGTACAGGAAACCTGTACAAAACCAAGGATCCAAGTACTCTCTGAGGCATTGCACACATTTTTTTAAGAAGAAAGTGGCTCTATGCAGACACTTTCAGAAAAGCATATTCAAATTAGTAAATGCCTTTTTTAGTTTTCTTTGCTTCATCTAGACACCTCATTTGTAATATTCCTGGCTGTTAATTCTAGGGGTTTTTTTGGTCGTTCTTTTTTCCTCTGGCTTTTAAAATAAAGTGAAAAGGGAAATCTGGTTATCATCTTTTTCATGAATTATATACCAGTACTTGGTTTTATGCAATTTAATCACACCATTTTTTAGTCTATAAAATCAATCACTTTCTGCATTCAAAATAAATTGTCTTTTATATAGGAATAAGATTGACCAAGGGCACATATGTTTTTCAAATCCATTTGTTCTTCATGTTAACAATGTTAAAAGACGTTATTTCCAGCTAGCCCATACTTGTTCTAAATGTCATGAGTGACAGGCTTTTACCTTAGAGGAAATATCTTCATTTGCCATCATCTGAGTTAACACTGTTGCAAGCAAGGTACATTTGATCAGACTAAAGTTAACACCGGACTCCTTCAGTTTGGATAAATAGAAGACCAGTGAAAAATACACTGATATCATTTTTCATGGGGCCAAGAAAAGAAACTCTGCAGACAGAACAGCTGTATTCTCTTCATGCTTTAAAAAAGGACAAAGGGAACAACAGTCACTGCTTTCTGGGCTTAAACCCATGGTTATCTGACTTCACCTTCCTTCCCCGAGCACCACTTCATGCAGAAAGACTGCCACACCTCCTTGTGTTGTCAGAGGTGCAGACATCTCCCCCTGTGTCTCTGTGGTATTGCTCTACACCCTTCTTTTCATCCTCTTACCTTTTACTTATCAACCCACCCACTAGGACACAGTGTTTTCTGCTCTGGTCTCCACACATCTGGGCTGCTCCAGAGGCAAGTAACTTACAAACTTTTCTAGAGGGGCCCACAATCAAAACCGGTTTTTAATTTACAGCCCAGGACCTAAATAAATACAAAATAACTAAAATAACAATGCTAAGGAACAATACTTATCTTAACAAGGTATGAGGTACTCTAATATTTTCTCTTCTATCTTATCCTATTTCTATTTTTTAAAATGCTGGCCAAGACTCACCAAATCAAAATTTCAGAATCCAACAGTGAGCCACAGATTTCCGTTTGAAGAGAACTGCCTTCATCTGTGCGTGAGGAGTAACACAGCCACAGCACCCACACGTTTCCAAAGAGAGCAGAAAGGTGACACCCCAACTTGAAGAATCAGTGAATTACAGTAACATCCGGCTTAGCTCTACCTTCCTCTCAAGGTCTAACATCCTAGGTGGGAAAGTCATCCTTTCATTTGTCATGTAGTCATTGAAAAAATGTATTAATTGAGCACCTACTGTAAGCCAGAAAATAGAAGCTAACAGATCACTATCACATGATACATCATATTCTGGCCTCTTTATAAGAATGCCCATAAGAACCACTGAACCCTATCATGTACCAGGAACTACTCTAGATAGTGGAGATGTACTCGTAAATAAGAAATGTTCCCTGATATATTGTTTTTGCAGGAAGATGTGGTCCATAAAATCAGTCATATTTTCTTGGCCTAAGAGTTCTTGACTGGGGTTTGATTTTGTCCTCCACAGAACATTTGGCAATATCTGGCACAATCTGGGTTGACATGACTTGGGGTTGTTACTGGCATGTAGTGGATAGAGACCTGAGATGCTACTAAACATCCTAGAGTACACAGAACACACACACACACACTCACACACACACACACACACACACACACACGCACGCACATCCTTAAGAATTATTCAGCCCAAAACGTCAATAGTGCTGAGGCTGAGAAATCCTGTTTAGTCTTTGTCTTAATGATCAATGCATGTATTATGAGATGGTGAGATAAGAATCAGGTCGGTCAGTGGCCATAAACAGCATTTTCTTCCTTGTGATGGTATAAGTGGCTTAGTACCAGTATAGACAAATCAAAAATTTTGAAGTGGTAGGAGGTGATGGGAAGTAAAGCAAAAATGAACTAAGCACTGCCTGTGTGCTGAGGACTATGCTGGAGGATGGCTTTCCCTATGTACAGGTGTGGACTAGGGGAGGGAGGAAGGGCAGGAGTACACAAAGCTGGGCCAGACAAGCTGACGTGTTTCTTACTCTGACCCTCTTAAACCCAACTACAATCAAATCTACAGTCTGATCTCATTAAACAAAAGATTTAACTAGTACTGGAGAGTGGTAATCTAGCTACATTCACATTTTTCGGGAAGCAACTGAATTCTTAAATAAACACATTAAACCTTACAAACAAATCAAAGAAAATGTGTTCATGAACACTTAAAGTAGCATTTCAAGCCAATAAAAGCAAGACACCAATGTTTATAATGCCCCACACTGTAGGAGGGGAAAAATTACCATAAATAATAATAAACAGCAGTAGATCTAGACCAGGACCATAAAAATGGCTAAACTTTCTTTTCCCAAGTTATTCAGATTCTGGGGGAAAAATACAAAAATTCAATTACTTGAACTGCTGAACTATCTGCAGGAAAAAGATGCTCTGTTCAAGAATTACACACAAAATCTATCTGGAATAACACTGCTGATCAATCTTCCCAGGAAACCAGATTTTCAGTTTCATATTTAAAAATCATGACTTCTGATTTTTAGGCGTGGCATTTTTTCTTTGTTTTTTAAGCCTTTGGTTCTAAGGAATATTCTTGTTCTTTTAAAAACAGAGGGCTATTATTAAAATGTCTATACTACCTAAAGCAAACTACACATTTAATGCAATCCTTATCAAAATACCACCAGCATTTTTCACAGAGCTAGAACAAACAATCCTAAAATTTGTATGGAACCAAAAAAGACCCCAAATAGCCAAAGAAATACTGAAAAAGAAAAAGCAAAGCTGGAGGCATCACAATTGCGGACTTCAAGAAGCTCTATTGCAAAGTTGTAGTCATCAAGACAGTATGGTACTGGCACAAAAACAGACACATAGACCAGTGGAACAGAATAGCAAACCCAGAAATGGACCCTCAACTCTATGGTCAACTAATCTTCGACAAAGCAGGAAAGAATACCCAATGGAAAAAGGACAGTCTCTTCAATAAATGGTGCTGGAAAAATTGGACAGCCACATGCAGAAGAATGAAACTGGACCACTTTCTTACACCATACACAGAAATAAATTCAAAATGGATGTAAAACCTAAATGTGAGACAGGAAACCATCAAAATCCTAGAGAAGAACACAGGTAGAAACATCTTTGACCTCAGCCACAGCAACTTCTCACTAGACATGTCTCCTGAGGCAAGGGAAACAAAAGCAAAACTGAACTATTGGGACTTCATCAAGATAAAAAGCATCTGCACAGCAAAGGAAACAATCAAAAAACAGAAAGGCAGCCAATGGAATGGTAGAAGATATTTGCAAATGATACATCAGATATTGGGTTAGCATCCAAAATTTGCAAAGAACTTATCAAACTCAACACCCAAAAAACCAAATAATCCAGTTAAGAAATGGGCCGAAGACATGAACAGACATTTTTCCAGAGAAGACATCCAGATGGCCAACAGACACGTGAAAAGATGCTCAACATAGAGAGCTCATCATCAGGGAAACGCGAATCAAAACCACAATGAGATACCACTTCACACCTGTCAGAATAGTTAAAATTAACGCAAGAAACAACAGGTGTTGTAAAGATGTGGAGAAAGGGGAACTCTCTTGCACGGTTGGTAGGAATGCAAACTGGTACAGCCATTCTGGAGAACAGCATAAAGCTTCCTCAAAAAGTTAAAAATAGAACTACCCTATGACCTAGCAATTGCACTACTAGGTATTTACCCAAAGGATACAAAAATACAGATTCAAAGGGGTATATGCACCCTGATGTTTATAGCAGCATTATCAACAATAGCCAAACTATGGAGAGAACCCAAATGTCCATCAACTGATGAATGGATAAAGAAGATGTGGTGTATAAACACACACACACACACACACACACACACACACACACACAAAATGGAATGTTACTCTGCCATTAAAAAGAATGAAATCTTGCCATTTGCAATGAAGCGGATGGAGCTATAGTGTATTATACTAAGTGAAATAAATCAGTCAGAGAAAGACAAATACCATATAATTTACTCATACGCGGAATTTAAAAAAGAAAACAGATGAACATATGGGGGGGGGGAGAAAAAAAGGAAAGACGGAAACAAACCATAACAGACACTTAACAATAGAAAATAAACAGGGTTGATGGAAGGAAATGGGTGGGGGATGGGCTAGATGGGTGATGGGTATTAAAGAGGGCACTTGTGATGAGCACTGGGTGTTGTATGTAACTGATGA
The DNA here is from genome assembly GCF_024610735.1 of Ursus americanus. NCBI lineage: Eukaryota > Metazoa > Chordata > Mammalia > Carnivora > Ursidae > Ursus > Ursus americanus. The sequence goes on along the minus strand of NC_142134.1, from coordinate 25,822,076 downwards.
ATCACTAAATTCTATTCCAGAAACCAACACTGCACTGTATGTTAACTAAAATCTAAATAAACAAACAAACAAACAAACAAATAAAAACAGAGGGTTAAAACATGTGAGTTTAAAGGTGTTCCCAAAAGTACCCTACCAACCCTCAGATTCTACAATTCTTCAATAAAAAATAAGACCTTTTTAACAGAGAAAAAATTTCCCACCTCTCTTTTCCTCTGCATTTCCTCCCATTTGAGCAACATTGGCTATACCCCTGAAAAATGACCCGACTTTTGGAAAGCCTATGTGCTTGTTGAGTACATCAAACTCTTCCTTAATTTCCACCATTTGGAAAGGCATGCATTATATTTAAACCCTGAGTACATTACTTGGCACGAGAAATACATAATGCAGTATTTTGAATATGAGGCTTGTTTATTGCATTCTCCAAGAACAAGTCATGAAATTAGTGACAATTACTATTCCTCATCTGGCTTCAGGGTCTCTGACAAAGGAGCACAGAGCAGGAAGCAATTACAAAGAGCAGGCAGAATGTCAGCAAAGAGGCATAATATGGGACCTTGCAGATCACAAAGAGAAGGATTAGGGAAAATCATCCAAAGTAATTATCCCAAAGACCAGTAGGGACAAGGCAAATCTCCTACAACTTCTCAAGATGCATCCCAATGTCACTGAACCCTGGAGGACTAAAGGAATATTTGCCTGAATGATTTGATAAAGATAACAGCTCAGAAAATCAGCAATTAGATGTGAACCTGTAAATTCACTCTACTTGTGGTGCTGTATATTCACTCCTTTCCTAATCTGGATGTTCTCCCCCCTCTCTCCACCTCTCCCCCCTCCTCTCCCACCCACTTTCCCCTTCATCTGCATATATCCACATGAATGTTTCCATATGTACATAAAAAGCTTTAATTTTTTAAAATAAAGAACATTTTAGCATTTCATTCAATTTTGACTTCAATATTGTCTAAATAAGCTTCCTAATGAATTAACCTTCTTTTGGATTATAATTTTATTCAACTGAATATATTGTACATAGATCTTATTTGTCATCCAATTTTAAGACAAATTTCAAAGTTAGCCAAACTACGGAACAGTGATATCATTTGATTTTTATTAGTTTCCCAAAACTATTGTGTTACAAGCATTAGATGATTTCCTAGCAATAGAAACTTCAGTTTCTATTTAGAGTTTGGGTAGCTGCTTAACCTAAAAATTGGTATTATTTCCATATCCATCGGGATTCTGATGAGATTTTCAATCTGAAGGAATTTGATAAATTTATGGACATTCCTTTTTTTTAAAGTTTGGCTTTACATATAAAAGAACGATATCTTGCCATTCGCAATGAAATGGCTGGAACTAGATAGTATAATGCTAAGTGAAATAAGTCAGTCAGAGAAAGACAAATATCATATGATTTCACTCATATGTGAAATTTAAGAAACAAAACAAATGAGCAAAGGGGGGGAGAGAAAGGAAAGAAAAACAAACCAAGAAACAGACTCTTCAATATAGAGAACAAACTGACGGTTACCAGAAGGGAGGTGGGTGGGGGATGGGTAAAACATGTGATGGGGACTAAGGAGTACACTTATCCTTTGAGCACTGGGTGATTAAAATAAAAACTTTTTAAAAAAAAAAAGATTAGTAAATCCTAGGAATGTAATGTACAACATAATGACTATAGCTAACACTGCTGTATAATATATAGGAAATTTGTTAAAAGATTAAGTCCTAAGAGTTCTCATCACAAGGATTTCTTTTCTTTTTTTATTTCTTTTCTTTGTATTATATCTATACAAGAAAATGGATGTTAGTTGAATTTATTGTGGTAATCATTTCACAGTATATGTAAATTAAACAATCAGGCTGTACACCTTAAACTTAAACAGTGATATATGTCAATTATTTCTCAATAAAACTGGAATAAAAATTTTATTCCAGACCTTGGTGGGAAAAAACGTTTGGCTTTAAAGGAGACATTGTGAAGAAACAGTGTTAAAAGCCACAGTAAGGATTCAGATACAGTTTAGGCAGCTGAACATAGTGCCATTTTAAATCTAGAACTCATTTTCAAAGTTCGTGTTCTGAAACTTCCATCAAGGAAGTTCCTTTGAATACAGCAGAACATCTGGGCTCAAGAGAGTTCTAAAAAAAAAAAAAAAAAAAAAAAAAAAAGATAATCATAAAAAAATTATTTAAGATGGCATTTTAGAATAAAATTAGGAGTTTTTCACTTAAGAGACTCAGGACTGACCACTCTTAAGATAATATACCCAGTGTTGACTACTACCTCTCAGTTCCAAGCTATACAGTATTTTAGAGACTTTTAGGAAGTTGGCTCTTGCCCTCACAGCTACGATTGCAAATAATCAGGGCCTGAAGGCTCAGGGCCCCCACCCAATTGCTTAACCAATCCCAATAGACTCTTTGTTTTCCATATCTGGTGGGTCTTGGAATTAATTCAATTCATATTCCCAGATGCTAAAATAATTTCTGGGCTCCCATGAAGACCCATAGTTAAAGCAACCACCTGCAGCCCATGGCACTGAGCCTACAGAACTGGTTTAGGAATTTTAAGACTAAATTACTCACCTGTCATCTTTCTTGACAGACACTCAAGATGATTGTTTTGGCTGGATCATAGTCTGGGCACACCCTGTACCCTGGCTATCAACTCAGTTCCTGGTTCTTGAGATCTATCTCACCTCCCTTACACCCTCTGCAGTCACTCCTGGAGGATCCCACTCATGATCCCATGGTCCAGTTCGGCTTAGATTGCCTGCGTATGGATTTTCCATGCTGTGGAATCCCTACAGCAAAATTAAAACTTCAGCCCAAAATTGTTTTCTCCTCATCACCCAGAGAGCTACACTGCCTTTTTCTCAATCCATATAGGTGTGCTTAGACAAAGCAAGTTCATTTTAATAGTGGACTGAGGGAAACCTAATTAGAAATATAAATATTCAGGGGGGGGAAATGGTATATAGTAAAGTCAAGAAAAACATCTGATGTATATAATACACACACACACACACACACACACACACACACACACACACACACACACACTCCCAGGTCAGCAACTCCCATTGTTCAAACAAGAAAGGATCACAATGACTGATGCAGAGCCCCACAGCATTTCTCCCAGCAATTTTTTTAAGAATAGACTGGATTCTCTGAAGAATGATTCTCAATGAAAAGCCAGAAGCTTCTCATGAGTGTTAGGGTCATTTTTTCCAATAGCCCCACTATATATCCTGAGTGAGTTTCTCACTTCACAGACCATTTTTATCCCCATATTTCTGCAGCTAGGTGAATGGCAGCCTTGCAGGAAGGCATTAATATACTGTTAGTCTGTTGCACTGTGCACAGCTTGAAACACAACTAATAAATTTCCTCTAAGTTTTTCTCATCCCCTTTAAGCCTTAACTTTCTCAGGGCATGTGTAGTGCTGCCGAGCTGTGAAAGAAGCTGTCCCTGGAAAGCCTCTCATTTTTCTTTTAGTGCCAGTTCTTAAAAAGTCACAAAGCAAAACAAATTACCCCCATAAAATTATAATGGCAAACAGGAAAATTCATGACAGGCCTCCTCCAGGACTGTGGCCGCCATAACTCAGGCTCTCCAGCACCCAGTAACCACCCATCTCCCCACACTTAGTGGGGTGCAGGCTGCAGGCAATGGGCTCCAGGACTTTGGAGGCCAGCAAGTCCACCCCACCAGTTACTCAACCCCTACCCCCAACCACTTCCGCCTCAATGCCACCAAAACTGCTCTTGCCAAGGTCACTGTTGCCCTAGAGGTTATAAAATCCACAGGGCAACTTTCAGCCGTTGTTTCTTCTGACCTCTTGGGAGTATGTAACATTTGATTACTCCCTTCTATGAGAAAAATACTCTCATCGGGTGGGTTCCAAAATATCTCCCCGCATACCTGGTTTTCACAGCAGTCTCATTTGCTATTCTGCTCCTCCACCCTCTTAACCTGTCAGCCCTTCTTCCTCCTAAACCCCTTTATTCAACTTATTCAACACCCTCTCACCAGGCAGACTCACCCTACTTCAGAGATTCAGTTACTATCAATAATTCCTGCATATTTTTCTTCACCCAAAGACCTTCTTCTAGAACCTATATATCCAACAGCCTCCTGGACATTCCACTGGCATATCTTTTTGATAAGTCAAATTTAAAGTATCCAGAACTGAATTCCTAACCATCCTTCCAAAATCTCTGTTCTTCCCCATCTCAGTAAGTGACCCCAGGTCCACTGAGTTGCGAGGGTCAGGAATGAACCCTTCTCCCCCCTTACTCCTCTCTTCAGGCACTCACTCAATCCAGTCTAGCGCATATCCGATCTCAAGCCAACCAATCTCATGTCCCCACACTTCCCTGCCCTAGGTCTGCAGCACACCTCCCCTGGGCTACCACAACACCCTTTACTCACTGCATCCCCTTCAATCAACTCACTACACTGCAGCACGGCAAACTTTCTCTATACATCTGACCACATCATACCCCTCTTCACCACCTCCTATGGATACCCATCAACTCTTAGGTGGAAGAAAAAAAAAAAAAAAAACACTAGCATGGCTTTCTAGGCTCTGCATTAGCTGGCCACATCTATTCCCACACTCTCACTTCATTTCACTCCCTCCACTCTGTCCTACCCCCTTGTCTCTGCTCCAGTCAGCTGTACTTCTCTCCCTCAGTCTGCCTGCCTTGCTCCTCTTTGGTTCCAGCCTTCCCTCAAATGTCTCCCACCACTGTGCCTTCTCTCCTCTTCCATCTGGCTTACTCCTACTAACATCCACATTTCACCTGAAATAACATTGCTTCTAGGAGACCCTCCCCGAACCCTGAGACAAGGCTTATTATTTTTGCTACACACTCTCATAGTCCACTGAACATGCCCTGCTTTAGTATCTTCTAGTCTTGTATTTGTTGATTTAATGCCCTCCTCTCACTAGTCCATGGACTTCATGAGGTCAGGGCACCAGGCTTTTGCATTCATAGCGATGTCCCTGGTGCCTAATACAGTGCCTAGCACATAAATGATGGCCAGTAAACTTTTCACAATCAAGTTGAATTGGATTTTTGAACCTCTTGGGGAGCAGGAGTTAAGTTTTTCCTTTCCCGTTTCTGGTACACTCCTTATATTTTATTATTATTATTATTTAAGATTTTATTTGTTTATTTGAAAGAGCGAGCAAGAGAGAGCAAGCATGAGCTGAATGAGGGGCAGAGGGAGAAGCAGACTCTGAGCAGGGAACCCTACATGGGTTTCCGCCCCCGGACCCTGGGATCATGACTTAAGCCAAAGGCAGACACTTAACCGACCAAGCCACCCAGGCACCCCCACACCTTATATCTTTGTCTCCATCCAGAAGGCTGTTTAGGACTGTTCTATCTTTAGCTCTCTCGTGCCCACACATTGCCTCACACATTATAGATGCTTGGCAAATGTTTAGTGACTGAACAACAGGAGCTAGCCTCTGCCCAGAGGCAGCACAGAAGAATCATGAAGCACAGGCTCAGTGTCAACAGACCAAGGATCGGGTTCAGTTATGCCACTCATTATCTTTAGGATTCTAGTCAAGTTACTAAACCTCTCTTAGCTTCATTTTCCTCAGCTGCTTAAAGTGGGGATAATAATCACACTTACCAAATTGGGATGCTGGCAAGATAAAATAAACTAATGTGTATAAAGCACGGTAATGAATGATTATAACAGCATGCATTCAATAAACAACAGCCATTACTACTATGACTAACATCATTAGACCATTGTAAAAGCTTCATTATGCCTCTGATGAACAAGGAATTATTAAATAAATGACAGTATATATATGCCAAGAAACACTATGAAGTCATTAAAAATACCTTTAAATACCTTTGACATGGGAGAAATGCTCACCCTCTAATGTTAACAAAAACATACTAATTTAATAAATATACATGAAGTATTTAACATGTGCAAGTCACAGTGCTGATGCTGATATAATAGCCAATAAGAGAGCATGGTCACTGGCCTCATGGAGCTCTATTCTAGTGTGTGTAAAATAATAAGTGACATGAATTGAAGAAGGTAATATCCCAAACCAGGTATCTACATATAGCCCCACATACAGTAGCATCTCAGTTACATGAATAAATAAATTATCAGAAGGAAATCCAACAAAATATAATAATGTATTATGGGACTGTGAGTGAATGTTATATACTTTACTGCATTTATATGGTATTTACCAAAAATGTACTAGTTTTTAAAATGTAAATCTATTGTACAGTCTTTTTACAGGGAGTCTTAAATTCTCTCCCTGGAATCCACTTTCTATTTTGTCTTCCTCAGTTTTCATAAGGAAGTAGTAAGTAGGTCAGGCAGGACTAACCTCAGCTTCCCGCAGTCTCCACACCTGCCTCCCTTCCCTACAATGCCAAAAGGGAGATATCGGACAATGGGGTCAAAGGCTGCCCTTATCCCCTGCACTCTCCCCAAGGCTAAGCCCCTTCTTTTCCATAGTCCGTGTCCACATCTATAATCTCTTCCTGGCTAGCCCATCATCTTGCTCAGGTCTCTCCCATCCTTCATAAGTCTCCTGGACCCAATGGACTGCCTCTAACTCCTACCCTCTCTTTCTCCTTCCACTCACACCTAACATTTTTAGCGAGGTCTAGACACTTCTCTCTTCTTCCTCGCATCCCATTCATTCTTCAACATCACTTAATTTGCTTCAATTCACAGGACTCCACTAAAACTGCTCTTGTAAACATCACCCAGAATTTCATGGTGTAGTTCCCACAGTACCTGGTACCGACGTGTCCCCTGGGCATATCATATTATATGGAAATTATCTGCTTATAATAAAATAAAAGTTTTTAAATTATAGCTTTATATGTCTAGCTCTCCTACTGGATAGTGAGGTTGTTAAAGTCAGAAACCATATCATATTTCTCTTAACACCTACACATCTCACTCCCCCACCCCCATGACTAGCATCTTGTCCAACCAGTGATCAATGAAGTCAGCAGAAAACCCACTGAAGTGTCCTGCTAAGTTCAGAAATTTTCCTCACAATTCTGCCTTACCAAATTTCTCAGGGTTTTTTTTCCTTCCAAGCCAACATAACTAAATAATTCTTTTTTTTTTTTTTTAAAGATTTTATTTATTTATGTGACAGAGAGACAGCCAGTGAGAGAGGGAACACAGCAGGGGGAGTGGGAGAGGAAGAAGCAGGCTCATAGCGGAGGAGCCCGATGTGGGACTCGATCCCGGTAAGCCGGGATCACGCCCTGAGCCGAAGGCAGAGGCTTTAACGACTGCGCTACCCAGGCGCCCCAACAAAATAATTCTTAATAAGGTATTACTAACAACTGGTAAGTTGCCTTCTCAAAAAATACATTAAACTTCAGTGTAGATGTTCAATATCTTATTTCAAAAATAGGATCCCAATGGTAGAAATATTTGAGGTAAACCAACAAATTTGTAGAGGAGTTATTTCAGATGGAAGCTGATCACTGTCTCTTGAATCTACGTAAGAATTATTAACAATTACAAACTAACAACTTTTTTAAAGTAGGGAGCTGTTCTATAATAAATATATATTTGATCTTTATCGTCAATTCCCGGAAAAGAGCTTCTAAAACTCTTGTAATTTCCTGAGTGGTAGGGATAAGAGGAGCATCTGTTGTTATTCCTAATAAGCCCTTTTCAACCACACCTGAGGTTATGCTCATGCAGTGACTCTTGGTGGCCCCCTACATAGCTTCAGAAAGGAGGCTGGTTGCCAGAGGAACCAAGCATATAATTAAAGGGTTGGAACTTTCAGCCCATACCCCAGAGGGAGGGAGAGGGGCTGGAGATTGAGTTAATCACCAATGACCAATGATCTGATCATCCTCATCTACATAATGAAACGTCCATAAAAATGCAAACAACAGGGTTCAGAGAGCTTCTGAGTTGGTGAACACATCCACATGCCATGAGGGTGGAGTACCTCAAACTCCACCAGGGCAGAAGCTTCTACACCAGGGACTTTTCTGGACTTCCTCATGTACCTCTTCATCTGGCTATTCATTTATATCCTCTATAACATCCTTTATAATAAACCAGTAACCATAAGTAAAGTTTTCCTTGAGCGCTATAGGCCATTATGGCAAATTTCCAAATCTGAGGAGGGAGTCATGGAAACCCCTAATTTATACCCAAGTTGGACAGAAGTCTAGGTGACCTAGAAACCCATACTTGTGATTGGAGTCAGAAGTAGGAGGCAGTCTTATGCAACTGAACCCTTAAGCTGTGGGGTCTGTGCTAACACTCCAGGCAGTTAGTGTCAGAATTAAATTAGACTATAGGACACCCCGTTGGTGTCTGCAGCAAACTGGAAAATTGCTTGGTGTGGAAAACCCCCACATTGGGTGTCAGAAGTTCTGTGAATAAAAAATAGACCCATAATAGCTGTGATGTATTTGAAGCTTTTTGATTCCTGATGACCAATTTCCAGAAAGCCCATTATTCTATAAGGAGGAATAAATGAAACTGGGAAGGGCAGGCATGACAGTTACTTATATGGCTCCTCTAGTATCATTAGGATCTCTTTTGCACTTGAATTATAGATCAAAACCAAACCCTTTATCTTAACTGCTTTCTACTGAGAATCCTTCAATTAAAAAGTGGGGAAATATTTCAAGGGAGACATCATGAAAGAATGACATGCTGCTATTACTTCTATCCATTCGCCCCATTAAAAAAAGTCCTTTTTCCGGGGCGCCTGGGTGGCGCAGTGGTTAAGCGTCTGCCTTTGGCTCAGGGTGTGATCCCAGCGTTCTGGGTTCGAGCCCCACATCAGGCTCCTCCACTAAGAGCCTGCTTCTTCCTCTCCCACTCCCCCTGCTTGTGTTCCCTCTCTCGCTGGCTGTCTCTCTCTGTCAAATAAATAAATAAAATCTTTAAAAAAGGGGCGCCTGGGTGGCACAGCGGTTAAGCGTCTGCCTTCGGCTCAGGGCGTGATCCCGGCGTTATGGGATCGAGCCCCACATCAGGCTCCTCCGCTATGAGCCTGCTTCTTCCTCTCCCACTCCCCCTGCTTGTGTTCCCTCTCTCGCTGGCTGTCTCTATCTCTGTCGAATAAATAAATAAAATCTTAAAAAAAAAAATAAAATAAAATAAAATAAAATCTTTAAAAAAAAAAAAAAAGTCCTCTTTCCACATATAAGTAGTCTTGTCCAGCGAACAACCAAAGCATTCAAGGCTGTATGATTTATTATGCGGTTCCCACCTAGTAGTCAGAACTTTCACAAGTAGCCTAGGAGGGAAGCTGGAATTTCACAACAATTACTAAGAATTCACTTGTCTTCCAATTTTACTTTCCTGTGAGGGCAGTGTGCTGGATCTGACCAAACCTCATCTACTCCAGATTGTTTACTCCTTGGCCTGCTCATTGTACACCACACTCACAGTGGCCAGACAGAAATGCACCCAGAAGGATTCTACAAAGGAAGCTACTTGCTTAGTTTTGCCCAACCTAAGCATCAGTGACGGTCAAGTAGGGACATTCAGTTATTTTCCTTGGAAAAGGGCCAACATTTTTTATGCCATTCTGAAAGTCCTATCCTTGAAAAGTTACTGTTTAAAACTTTATAATGGGCTATAATGAAGAAAAATTAATATGAATAAGCAAAAATTGCAAATATTAGAAAGCATCCTATATTTGGAACTACAGAGTAGCCAGTAAGCCCCTTTTAGGATCTACTGTGGGGTGGGGAATCCTTCCTCTAGCCAACAAAGTGTGTGGTTCACCACAGGAATGTTTGCCTACCCCCCGCCTATTAGCCCTGTGAGGGAATATATCACCAAACTACATGATGACCATCTTTTCTTACTGTTTACAAAATGCTTTTGCCTGTATGATACATTTAATTTTCATTCCCAATATAACACATAAGAAGAATTTTTATCTGTTTCACAAATGAGGAACTGAGGCTTAAAGAAGAAAAGAATTTGGACTGAGAACACAATGCTACATTCCACTTCCCTGCCATGAAAATTGACTGGCTCTTGCTTGTCTGTAATTGACCTGACACTGACTCTCTGTCTTTTCCTGCTAAGGCTATCTTTTGCTTTCTTTCAGTGAGTGCTTGCAGAGACTCCTCAAAACTTGATTTGCTTTTACCCCTTTTCTTACTCTCTCATCTGAAATCTAACTGTCGTGTGCCCAGCAGGACCATGCCTCAGAGACTTCAAAGCTCCTAAATCCTCACCATTCAGTACCTGGTTCCTTTTTTATGTGCTTGCACCCTAACCCATGCCCCTTGAGCCTCCTCAATACTTTGCCAGTCATGCTACAACATTCCACTGTCTGACACAGTGATCCACCTGATCCCTTTAAGCTCGGCCCTAGAACATGATCACGGAATTGTCAGGATATCCATGAGGTACAGAATTAGTTGTAGACAGACCCATTAGATTATGGAAATCCTGGCATGTGGACCCTATTCTTCTCCAAACTCCAACATTTTCAATACAATAGCCCCTTTCCTACAACCTACCATCTACCCCCTTCCACCACTGAGTCTTTAGGGCAACAACCTGATTAGCTCAAAATTAGTTATGATCTCCCTGATATATATAGGTTCCTTATTTGACCAACAGTGGTCCCTTCTACCACCTAGTGCTTATGATAAAACTGATACTCTGCAGTAAGAGATGAGCCACATGACCCCTGAATCTTCTTCCATTAGCAACCAGTTTAAAATTCATTTACTACTATGAAAGCTAGGAAAGGAAAAGAAAACAGGCTAAGAATGAGATGCCTAGAATTAATGTGTGCAGATTTGATGCTATATTTGTCACAGAATTAGCATATATTCTGACTTGTCCAAACAGCTTTCTCTTTCTCCTCTCTGTCCTCTTCCAGAACTCCCAGCGTTGGCTGGAATGTAGGACAGAATTTCCCACAACACAGAGACATCACGCATATGTCTCTAATTTCACAAAATGACAAACTGGAATGGCCCTGAGAGCCAAAAATTCTATTTCATTCTTCTCTCTGATATACTAGTTAGGCCAATGGATTTTCTTTTCCTTCAGTACAAATCAGGCACTTAAGGCAGACTTGAGAAAGGAGAGAGGAGACCCCAAGTATCTCATTGCTATGATGCTGATGGGAATTTACAAGAAGCTGGACGACTCAGATGCAGGCAAATTCTAATCACCCCAAGGAGGGAGTTTAGCATGTTTTCAACAGTGGGGAAACTACTGCATTTCCCCTGCAAAATATAAATGGAAAGACCGCACCTGAAACCTAGAGCATCCCTCTAAACTGGAGCAGGGTGCATTAAATATGTCACCCCACAGCTGAGTCTCATTCTGCAATGGCAGGCAATGACCTTGAGTCTCAGGACGTGGACTTTGTGGTGAAAGCCAGCACCTCTGAAACAAGGTGACTTCTGGATTCTCTTGGTTAGAGTTCTCAAAAATATAGTGTTGTGTTCTGTGTATAGATAACTCAAAAATATCAGGATGAGGACCAGATAGTGTTTTCAAAGGCTTCACATTTGACTGGATTATTCTTAAGACGAAATGACATTGGATAAAAGATGTTGAATAAAATTCAGGGAATGGTACACAGAATTAGTCACTCCCTTGAGGAGAAGTATGAGATCCCAAAATAAAGCAGTCCAGAAGGTATTTAATTTGGAATCAGAAATCCTGAGCTTTAATCCTAGGCTTCTCTTGAGGGGAGGTGAGCTAAGCCTTAGTTTTACCCACCTACAAAAATGGGAGGGATCAGCAGAGTATTCCTTAGAGAAGGTGGCCTCACAGCTCCTTGAGGAACACAATTATGATACAGCACTTGATAAAGAGAAGACCCAATTAAAGGTTAAGGAAAGTTTCACTTACTTCAGTGGCCAACTGTCTAAGTTTGCGCTGCCTCAAAGGCACAGCCAAGATAAGGCCTTGGGCACAGGTATTTTATTTGACATGTGACCCCAGGAAGCAGGAGAGAGGGACTGGGGACAGTCAAAAAAAAAGGAGGGGAAACCAACACAATGGTTCATCATCAAGGTCACTGATGTGAGCAACTTGGGCTCAATTCCACTAGGATTCCTGAGAAGGGTAAGGAATGCCTGCTAGGAGGGGCCAGCTGGATTGTGGCAGGGCACTATGCACCCATTCCAGACCCCACTGGCTGAAGCCCGGCGCCAGGGACACTAACTCTAGCAAGCTCCTGCTGCACCTGCAGAAGGACCTGGGGTGGAATAAGGAGAAACACAAGTTGAGAGCTTGCGGCAGGGGTCCAGAAGCCCACAGTGAATATGCACTCCCATGAAGCAACTATCACAACTGAGGCTAAAATCAGTGGGGTCTGGTGGACGTGGATGTGGGTACCTGAGTGCTTCCTATCCTGACCGAAGGCTCTCTCATGATACACCCTCCCTTATTCTGTCTTCAAAGATGGTAAATAATACCGAAATATCACTTTCCTTATTATCAACTATAATGCTGGGGATGACCTCTCCTTGAAGTTTTATGTCCCTTCATGGAATTACAGGCCTTTGCACACGCTACTCCTGATGTTTAGAATTACCTTTCCTGCCTGCTCCTCCCCACCCCTACCCTTTGCTATCTGGACCCAACTTAAAAATTATGTGCTCTAAGAAACTTGCCCTCACCCTCATGGGAGGTCAGTTGCCCAAACTATGTGCACCCATGAAACACTGTATAGCTTACTAGTGTTATTTATCACATTTTAAAAAACATACTGTTCCTCTAATCACACTCATACATACATACGCAAACATACACACACACCATTCAATTTATCAGTACTGAAAGGTCAAGAAATTTGCTCTTTTGCTAGCAAATGTATTCCCGAAACTTAGAATAGTGCCTGGCACAAAAGTTAATGAACAAATTTTTGTTAAATGAACTGATGAGTGAATGAATGAATGAATCAACGGAAGTGAAAACATCCGTTGTCACTAAAATCGGCCTGAAAGTATACTTTTCTTACGAAGTCCCATCTCCCTGTTGTGTTTCCTCCAGAGTGATTATTCCAAAGCTTTCTCTCTAGTATCTGTTGCCTGGGCTTTTCTGGGAAGAAAATGTGCAAGTCAATTGCTATAGAGTGTGCTCGGGATTTCTGTCCTCTGTATCTCTGCACTATTCCCAGCAGGCTATGACCCAAGGGTCATTTTGTTTGTTTTGTAGGGAGTACACGCAGGGGTAGGCAGCATTGTTAGTTTAATTCTGGCCTTTCCGTTTCCTTCCTTAGCTTCTGACAATAACCTTTTCTTGTTGCTAAAGGCAGAGCTGATCTCTGTCACTGCCAATGTCCTCCTTGCCTCTCCTTCCTCTTCACCTCATCACTCTCAAAGGATGACAACCCTGCTCAAGAGCAGAGACAAGAAGAGGCCAATGGAAACCCACTGTCAACAATCTGTGCTCTTCCCACCACAAAGAGGCAAGGAAAACGTCCTCTGGGGTGCAATCAGGGTCAGAGCCCCTCTGACTCAACCCCCAGATGACCCAATAATAGCAAGAAGAGCATAGTACATCCCAGGAGTGCAAAAACCTCCTCCGCAGCATAGGGAGGAAGAGCAGTGCAGGGTCTGGAAACCACAGCAGATGAGAGGCCGCTGTGCTCCAATGAGCGGGCAGAATACCACACTGGGGATACCAGGGCAGGTTCCAGAGGGCACCAAGTCTGCCCAAGAAACATCTGCACAGGTAAGTGGACCTGAATTCCCGTGTACAACTGCCTCCTAAGAGGAGAAACCAAAGTCCAAATCCTGTATGACCAAAATGTGGCAAGCATCTGGTCACTGCTGAGACTTCTTCACACACACCATGCTGCTTCTTATCTCCTTGGTTCCTGCTGTCTTTTCCTCCTGGATGCTCTTCCCCACCCTCCATCCTGCACCTCTCACCTTGTTCCCTGTGCCTCTCTCCTAGGAGGCCTTCCCTGAACCCCAGACTGTTCTCCCTGTCACTGTGCTTACCACAATGCCTACCTCCCTGCTACTTTCAAAGTACCCAGATAAGGGACCCATCTTATTTCTCTTTATACACCCAGGCCCTAAGACAGTGCCATGCCTATAGTAGGTCCCTCAATAAAAATCAAATAAACAAAGTGAATGAATGAATGTTCTTACAAGAATTGTTTGGAACCAGGGCTAAGGTTAAAATGAATGGATTTTATTTTTTTTAAGCAGGCTCCACGCTCAGTGTGGAGCCCAACAGGGAGCTTGAACTCACAACCCTATGATCAAGACCTGAGCTGAGCTCAAGAGTCAGACACATGGGATGCCTGGGTGGCCCAGTCAGTTATGCATCTGCCTTTGGCTCGGGCCCTAATCCCATGGTCCCGGGACCGAGTCCCACATCGGGCTCCCTGCTCAGCGGGGAGCCTGCTTCTCCTTCTCCCACTCCCCCTGCTTGTGTGCTACCTCTCTCTGACAAATAAATAAAATCTTAAAAAAAAAAAAGAGTCAGACACTCAACTGACTGAGCCACCCACATGCCCCCAAATTAATGGATTTTAAAAGTACGCTAGTATAAGATTGAAATTCTGCTTTTCTCTCTCTTCAAGAGAAAGTTTTCTTGAATTGTTGGTCTGCTTTTGATAAGAAAATGGAAACAAAGTTTTTTTTTCCTCTTCTGTCTGCCCAGAAAACCAGTTTCTATGTTTTGTTTTTATCAGGTCTTTGATCACTTAGTTAAAACTTCTCAACGCAAAGAGAGTCGAGTTTTGCTAACAACAATATAACCCTACATATTTGCCTTTGGAATCTCTTCTTGCCACCTTGGTTGAATACATAATTAAGTTAAAAAAAAAAAAAAAAAGAATTGTTTGGAACCAGATCTTCAAGAGAGGGCAGAAGAGTAGGCATAAAACTAGAGCTGGACTATCAATGGATATGAGAGTGAATCCTAAAGTCCTGGACGATTGCTCCTTAAAACCCTGCTACCAGAAGTCAAGATTGGTCTAAGGTTTTGAGATGAAACTGAGATCAAAGTCCCACAGCTTTGACCCTGGGTGGCAGAGACAGAAGCCATGCAGACTGACAGTATTTGCAGTGGGTTGATTCTTTCATTCCCGTGGCTTGGCAAGGGTCGGGGGAACTTTGGAATTGGAAGATGGACAGAAGAAGAGCAAAGTGGCATTTGTTATTGGGGTAGAATCAGTGCGAGTATCATTGATCTAATGAAATCTCACCAACGTAATATTTTTCCTTCCTCATTCAGTATGCTCCAGACCATTGGCCTTCTCTCAGTTTGTTGAATACACCAAGTTCTCTCCTGCCTCAGGGCCTCGGGACATGCTACTTTTTCTTCCCTGAATACTCTGAGTCTACCCATACTTTACTTTTTATTATTTTTTTATTATATTATGTTAGTCACCATACAGTACATCCCTGGTTTTTTATGTAAAGTTCGATGATTCATTAGTTGCATATAACACCCAGTGCACCATGCAATACGTGCCCTCCTTACTACCCATCACCAGCCTATCCCTTTCCCCCACCCCCCTCCCCTCTGAAGCCCTCAGTTTGTTTCTCAGAGTTCATAGTCTCTCATGCTTCATTCCCCCTTCTGATTACCCCCCCCCTTTCTTTATCCCTGGAGACTAAGTACCCATACTTTAAAAGATAAACTCCTTCTCCGTAAGTTTTAGCTTAAATATTAATCCTCATGAAGCTGTTTTTTGCCACTGTATTATAAGCAGGTGCCCCCATCACACCCTGTTTTAGTCTATTTGGGCTACTATAAGAAAATACTACAGACTGGGTGGCTTATAAATGACAGAAATTTATTTCTCACCGTCCTAGAGGCTGGGAAGTCGGAGATCAAGGAGCCAGCACATCTGGTGTCTGCTGAAGGCTCACTTCTGAGTTCATAGATGGCCATCTTTTGACTGTGTCCTCACATAGCAGAAGGGGCAAGGGAGCTTGCTGGGTCTCATTTATAAGGGCACTAATCCCATTCATGACAGCTCCACCCTCATGGCCTATTCACCTCCAAATACCATCACATTGGAGATTAGGTTTCAAGATATGAATTTGAGGGGGACACAAACACTCAGCATAGCCCATTAATCTCAACCTCTTCTTCTTTTTTGCTTTCGTCATTATATATATACAATTTGCAATTACTCTATTCATTTATCCAGTGAGTGGTGCTGTGTATGTCCGGGAGAGGGGGTGATCTCTCATACTAGAACACAATTTCCTAGGGACAGGGACCTTGTCTAGTTTGTTCACTGTGTTATCATTGCACCTAACACGTCACCTGGCCCCTCGTAAGAGGTAATTGTTTGTCTCATTGTTGAGTTCAACGTTATAGTCAAAAAAGATTTCTTTAGCATATATAAAACTGAATTGATATAGCAGATTATAAGCTCAGGCATGAGCTTTTCCATTTTTCCACATACTTTGTGCATCTTGTATCAGAAAGCATTTCTTAATGCTTGCAGAACCATGTCAGCATTCAGTAATGTGTATTAAAGGATGCTGTGTAGGTCTGGGTTAGCCTTGTGAATAAATCCCTCCTAATAAAAGAAAATGAGATTTCATGATTAAGGGGTTTAGAAATAATCAAGAGAGGGTTAAAAATAAAACTAGCGGAGGCAGAGCAGACCAAAGAATAGCAACTGGCAAGCTTTCCAAAATGATGTCCTAGATTATGATTTTATGAGAAAAAAAATAAAATAATTGCTTGCCAAGCCATGTAAAAAGGATGAATTTTTGGAGAACTTAGAAATGGAACACTGATAGGCTTATACAGTCTAGCTTCTCTCAACAACCTAGAACTTTCCCAGAACTCATTTTCCTGCCATTCCGAGTGTTCCCTAGTCTGATTTCCCATCATTCTGGTGACGTGGTAGCATCAGTGGTCTGGTATTCATTACCCAAACCGATCTGCTAAGTTTAAAAAACAAAAAACAAAAAAAACACCACCACCACCACCACCAACAACAAACTTGCCTTAAGGAAATGAAATGAACTCTTCTTGGTTTACATGTGTTTGGTGAAGTCCCTCCTCAGGCCCTAGGCAATTTAAACCTTATCCAGTTTTTTTTTTCCCCCTCAAAGTATTTGTGTCATCACAGCAAGGCAAACCATGCCCCCACCTTCTTTAAACTAGATTTCAAAACTAATGAGTTATAAATAAAACGTTCCTTCCTACATGCAATGCTAGCAGCTTTGTCTTCCACTTCAGAAGGCTTGAAAATGAACACCCCTTTCAAAGGCAGAGAACAAATTTTCCCAGTCATCCCTGTATTCCGCTCACTCCCACCCAATCTGCAAGGTTCCATCCCGGTTCTGCTACCCCTGGAAGTCTGCTATTGCTCCAGCCCACAGTAATCATCCTGAATTCTCTTAGATGAACCCAAGTAGTTCAACTTTGTCCTATTTCCTAGCTATAAAAGGTAAAGGAGAAACAAAGTTGGGAGGTAGGGCGAGAAGCGGGAAATAAGAGATGGTAAATTATGCCAGGGACTGTTTTGTATATTATGTAGGCAATCTCATTTAATCCCCACCATAGTTCTGTAAGTAAGAATTATTCTTCACCTTTTTCCAGATGAGGAAACTGACGGTCACGAAAGACTAAGAAACTTACCCACAGTTCAGAGCCAAGAAAACAGAAAATCAACTCGGACGCAGGCCTCTGATCACACAACTCATGCTCTTTCCTGTACATTGCAGAATCAGTTTTATCTCCTCCCCTACCTCACCTCCAAGTGCAGGTCATGCAAGGAATGAGACCAGGAAGATAAGGGATAGGAAAACCACAGCATGCTCAGGAATACACATCATATCAGGCATCTATTAGGTATAAAGCAGAGAACGCAGAACTTTGGAGAAGGCAAAGGGGAGATGACATTATGGTGAGAGAAAGAGCCATTTATCAGCACCGGGCATATGGCAGAGATGCTCCTGACAAAGCAAATGCAACACAGAGATATGATATCCAAGACAAAGGAGAAATTAAGCCTCTGTAGACTCTCCACTGATAAACCACATCTGCAGCGCGTGTTGCAGTTTTAATCACCAGAGATGTGTGCTGTGGAATCCACAAGAAGAGCCGGAAGATATTCAGTCAGGAAAAAAGAACCCTTTAAGGAATCACGGTTAAACCTTCAAATACCTAAAGTCCTATCTTTTATGAACAAGATACTTGGATAATTTCTGTGCAATTCAAGAAAACTAAACCAAAATAAAGAAGTAATGCTATAGGAAAGCTCACTTCTGTATTTGCTGGACAGAAGAACTTTGACAGTTCGAACCATCCAAAAATGGAACAAAGCACTTCTAGATCTTGCAATTCCCACCGCTGACAGGTTCACAGAGCCTGGAAGACCATTTATCAAATATATGGTAGAGGAAATTCATGCATGGGGAATTCAGTGTGGGTTAAGCCCTCCAAAATCCCATTCAACTCTGATTCTTCAATTCCAATTGCATGTAATAGATTTTTCTCTCACTGCAAGGAAATCTGTGCTCATTTCCTACTGCTGCCGTAACAAACCACCACAAACATGGTGGCTTAAAACAATACAAGTTTAACATCTCACCATTCTGCAGGTTAGAAGTCTGACACAGACTTACTCGGCAGGACTGCCTTCCTTTCTGTAGGCTCTAGGGGAGAATCTATTTCCTTGCTTTTTCCAGCTTCTTGGCTCATGCCCCCCTTCCTCCACCTGCAAAATCACAATGGCAGGCCAAGTCCCTCTCATACTGCATCACTCCAACCGCTTCACCTCCTCCTTTTCCATTTTTAAGATCCCAAGATCACACTGGGCCCACCCAGAAAACCCAGGATAGTCTACGTTAATTATTAATAATCTTAATTTCATTTGCACCCTTAATGCCCCTTTGCCATGTAACATAACATATCCACAGGTCCCAGGGATTAAGACGTGGATGTCTTGGGGGATGGGGGGACATTATTCTGACTACTCCAGTGAGATTCTAACAAATGCCACAAGTACATTCCACCAGTTCAAGGTGGCATGTGACTCTCTAACTCCCCTAAAGATCACAGTGGAGAAGAAAAGGATTTGGCAAGAGTATACCAGGCTTCTATGGGTTACCTGAGACTCAGTCTATACCTAACTCAAGACAACCAAATAAAATAGCAGAAAATATTTTTCCGCTCAGTATATTTTACCTCTTGATATGGGATACCAAATTACCCAAGTGGCCTCCAAACATAACCTTGGGATCTAAGGCTTAGGTAAGTTAGCAAAGAAATCAACTATAATTATCTAACAAGGAAATCTCCAAAATTGGTAGGAAGAAAGGAAAAATTTAAAAGGCAGCACTCCTCTCTTCTTGTGTTACCACCATATATGAGACCAGATGCTCCTTCCATGCCCCCTCCCCTCACCCATAGAAGACACTACCACTCCTTCACCCTTTCCCACAGCCTGACACAGGCTTCACAAGGCTTCTTCAGTCGGTGCCCCAAGCAGGCACTAGCAATTATCAGAGTTGGCACATGAGAAAAAACCTATTTGCCTTCTCTTCAGGAAATACTCTGATATTTAAACTGATAAACAGTTGATTAATACATATTTTATATGTTATATATATATATTATATACTGTATTCTTATAAAAATAAGCCAGAGATAAGGAAATGTTATCAAGAAAATCATAAGAGAATACATTCACAGTACTGCACTGTATTTATTGAAAAAACCTGCATATAAGTGGACCTGTGTAGTTCAAACCCGTGTTGCTCAAGGGTCAACTGTACTTACCTGGAGTTTTATCATTATACTACCTTAGGATCCCCATTATTTGAATCACAATGTAGTTCCTAAATTGTTATTTCTTTTCTTTTTTTTTTTTTAAGATTTTATGTATTTATTTGTCAGAGAGAAGAGAACAAGCAGGGTGAGCAGCAGGCAGAGGGAGAAGCAGGCTCCCTGCTCAGCAAGGAGCCCGATGCAGGATCATGACCTGAGCCAAAGGCAGACCCTTAACCGACTGAGCCACCCAGGCATCCCTGTTATTTCTTTTCATTGGAATATTTATGTGAGGTATTTTTCTGAGAGTCCTTTTGGTCACCAGAAATAGTCTATCAGTCAGGATTCTTTCCATTGTAGTCAATAGAAAACTCTATTGGACTAGTTAAAGCAAAAAAAGGAATTTATTGACTAACATCCTGAAAAATCTAGGGGTAGATCTGGCATTATCCCTTTCCAGAGCCTCAAATGATGCTATGGGACCACTTCACCCCCGGCACCATTTCCCCTCTGTCTCCCCTTGTTGACCTTATTCTCCTGCATGCTCTTGCCATGCATGGACAAGATGGCTCCCAACTGTGACAGGCTTACCTCACATCTTCCCAGAAAGTCTTAGACTGAATTTTAGTGGTCTACATTGACCTAGGCCAGGTCCTGTGCTCATCTGTGAACCAGTCACCATAAGAAGAGAAATGCAAACCTCTGATTAGCCAGGCCTCAACATCTGCCAACTCCTGGGGCAGGGATTGCATTCAGCACCATTTGAATCACATGAAATAAAAGGAAGAAACAGATTTCCCAAGGAAAATTGGGATTCTGATACCAGATGGGAAAATTGATGCTGAGTAGGCAGAAATATCAGGCAACACTCGGATGCACTTGAGTTATGTTATTAGCTGCTCTCTGGTTCAGTATTAGCTGAGAGCAAGACAGGGAAAAGAATGTCATCATTTGAATAAGAAAAGGTATTAAGGAGAGTGTTCAAAGCTTAAACCACAGTCCAAGAAGTGAGACTCAGATGGGACAGTACAGTACAGTGGCCACGGGCAATCTGCATGACCTTTTAGGATGAGAGTCCAGAAGACATTCAACAGCCACTGAAAGGAGAGCACTTACCAAATTCACAAGCATCATTCATTTTGTCTAACCCTGAAATAATTTTTAAGTTAAGAAAATAAAACATAAAATAGGAGGACAAAAGGATTTAGGATCAAGCAGCCTGGCTTTGAGCCCCATCACTTGACATGATCTTGCACATGCCACTTTACTTTACAAAGCCTCAGTTTCATCTTCTATAAAATGGGATTAATAGGGGTACCAGGTGGCTCAGTCAGTTAAGCATCTGCGTTCAGCTCAGGTCATGATCCCGGGGTCGTGGGATTGAGCCCCGCATCGGCTCCCTGCTCAGTGGGGAGCCTGCTTCTCCCTCTCCCTCTGCCATTCTCTCTGCTTATGATATCTCTCTCTCAAATAAATAAAATCTTTAAAAATAAATAAAATTTTTTAAAAATTTTAAAAATGGGATTAATAATAACTCCTACCTCACACAGAATTAAATGTAATCAGATGTGTAAGGATCATTTCTTAAGGTGCTACAACAAACCCTCCCATCCACATGGCTATTGCAATGAGACTTTGATGCTCCTCTTCTCTATTTACCTGCCTTTCAATCTGAGCTGGCCCTGAGAGTTCTTTTGTCCAATAGAAGGAGGCAGAAGTGATGTGTTATTCCCAAGGTTAGCCTATTCGGAAAACTCCCTCTTGAAGCCAGGCACCATGTCATAAAGAAGCTCAGTCTAGACTACAGAATAAGGAGAAGCCACATATAGACAGACCCTGAAGAATAGAAGCCATCTTGAATGTTGCAAGCCTAGTTGAGCTCTCAGCTGAAGAGAGCTGCACAAATATCCCTAGCTGCACCATGTGGAGCAGAAAAATAGCCCAGCTGAGCCCAGTCAACCCACAGAATCATGAGAAATAACAGGGCAGTTTGTTAACAGAGCATTGGTGATTGAGACATGTGTACCCAGAGTGTCCCAGTGACCCTTGTACTTTTCTGTAGTGTTTCTCAAAAGGAATGTTATTTGCACTTTAGGCAGAACAAGTCCTCATTAGCAGGACTGTCTCATGTTTTGCAGGACTTTAAGAATCACTGGCCCTTACCAGTCATTGACAGAATCAAATACATCACCCCTCCAGACCCAACCACTCCCTGCTATGAACCAAATCCAAGAAGAGCACTTACTTCTGGGACGGTGAGGACTTCAGAGGTTAGCTTCACTAATCATAAGGCAGGAACTGTACTCTTCCTGTGTTTCCTGATCCTCATTATGAGTTGAAACATCTTCCCTGGCATTTCATGCTGCCTTCAAAGAAATGGACTTCATCAGGCCATACCAAAACTGAGTTTATAATGCTTATAAAATTATATGATACCATTTGATGTAAATAATGCAACCAGATGTGATAAATTTGCATAGTCTGGCCTTGAAGGGGCTCCAAAGAAAACTGTCATCTACCAGCAAGTGCAGTTAATGTGCAGATCATCAACATTCTTTTTCTAATTTATCCCACTTATTAGTACTTTGGGATCTGGAGAAAATAAGTAAATGAACATTATTCTTGGCTGCATGACCATCCTTGTCTTTTTCTCTTGATGGATCTTTGTAATAGAAACTCCTAATTTAACAGATTGACAAAACAAGACAGGCTATTGTGGAGATGAAACTTCTCTAAGATAAATATCACTTTCTAGGAGACAAAGGACTCCTAAAAAGGAGCTGCCATTAACCATGAATATCTGTTCTTTGTAAATACCAGGGAGGACCAAACCTTTATCTGTTAATTTCATCACAGTGAGGTTCCAAAGTTTATATACTCTTTTCTAGAGAGATTCAAATTCCCAAGGCCAGCTTCAAGGGCAAGCTTTCCTTCAGGCACTGACGCATCAGTAGTCCTGTCTTAAGATAAAAAATATTCCTTCTACCCCATCCTTCTATCCATATCAATTCCCCCTTTCATATTTCCATTAATTTATAATCATATGTTCCTACTAAAAATTAGTTGAAACAGGGATGGTAATTCTTTGAGCACATCTCTTGTCAATTTAGCTCTGAACAAAAGCTGCTGGTATGTTGGGCTGGCATACGTCATCCAAAGGAGATACTGGATACTGAATTAGAACTTGGAATTTGGCTTCCCAAATAACAAAATTATACTTTAAGTCCTTGTATTTTACTTACTCAAGATTATACATATTCCCCAGTGATCTTAGGGGAGAAGAGAGAAATAATTAGACTATTAGGAAAAAAATAAGATATTATGTAAGAATATAATGACGTCTGTGTTTCTTGTATGGCCATCTGAACATGGTACCACATGTACAGGTTGTACAAGTGAAAGCAGCAAAATGTAGGAGTTCTCAGCTTTGAACACTAACTGTTATATTAAGGAAAAACAGAAAGAGAGAGAGACAGAAACCTAAATACCCAATCTGCTAAAATAAACCTAAAATATATTCCTTAGAAAAATATATATGTTAGGATTCAAGTAGGTGAAAATATGCTACTTTTTACCCTGGTCTATTTTAGAAAAATCTGCTCCTTGGCAAATGAATAATATGTTTATACTTCAAGTATATTTTTAATAGTTAACATTTCAAGGTTCATATAACATTTATTTTAATAAAAGTTGATATTTTTAAAAAAAGAAAAAAACATTTTTCATTTTACAAAAGGATTCACAACCAGGCTTCTTTATGTACTAATACCCTCTGGGAAATTCTAATGTGATTACACTTAAAAAAGTTAATGCATATACAAATTTTCATAAATTAATCTTTTGTGTAAATTGAGATACACACTTCTGGCAAGGGCTATATTCATCTCCAACTCCTGAAATGTTAATCTCTCAAAAGCTCTCCCTTTCCTCCTCCCTGTCTTAAATCCTTTATTAATCTTCAGTGAACTCTCCCAGAAGTCTCCTACATCATAACTTTTTTTCCTAGTGTCAACCAAAGAAACACCAAAGGACAGATATTTATTTAATTAGCTAATGTGATGCCATCAGCTAATCCAGAGAATTAGACAATTCAAATTTCAAAATAATTCAAAGGACCTGTACATCTGACAGTCCATATTATCTACCTATTGGGACTTCGGATCAAGTACCTACAGCGATCTTTTCTTTCAATGAAAAATGAACTCTTCTGTCCACTGTGGAATATAAAGAACATCAGGGCAGTTGTGCAGTCTAGATGGACAAAATACAGATCTACTGAGCAACCAAAAGGAAAAAAAGAGGTCAACTTACATTAATTAATCACAGTCCCTAACTCTGCCTGTTTCCACAGTTATCAAGTGGTGGAGAGAGATAAAGTCCAAATCTATCTTAATCTAAGGCCAAGTTCTCCCAACACTGCTACACTGCCTCTTGATTTTCCTCTATGAGTTTTCTGAACTTTGTACATGATAAGTAAACGTGCTTTATGGCTGAATCCTGGTGGGACTACTGTGTTGGTTTGTTTTGAGGGATGTGCTAATGTTTTTAGTTTCCACCAAGCTCATTTCTGTTTGTCTTGATCATGAAACATGCTATAATTTTAATTAAAGTACAAAGAAAGGGGAAAGGAGAGACCATCAGAGAGGCTGAAAGAAACGAAGCCAACAGGATGACAGAAGCAGAGTAAAGTGAAGCTTGGTGTTGAAGAAATAAGATAATGAGAGAAGGGGAAAGGAAGAGGAGATAAACTGGAAAGATCTAAAGGATGCAAGCATAAAGAAAATCTGGGAACTTCCTCCCAGTGGTGGCAGACTAAGTAATTTGAGCCAACTCTCTTGTTGAAGGAAACTAAAATATCCGGACAGAATACAAAAGCCATGTTC
Source organism: Ursus americanus (assembly GCF_024610735.1). Lineage (NCBI taxonomy): Eukaryota > Metazoa > Chordata > Mammalia > Carnivora > Ursidae > Ursus > Ursus americanus. Next base: position 25,797,432 of record NC_142134.1, on the reverse strand, counting down.
TTTAAGTATCAAGCTAAAAAGACAGTATGGAATTATTGGGCCAAGATCTATAAGAAAATAGAAAGCCAAAGATGTGAGTCTGGAATTTTGCCAAAAGCACGTTGGCCAATCTGTAAGAGGCAGCTGAAAGGCTGAGTAGTGCTTCTGACATCTACACAGGGCCAAAGGGACAAAATGTGTGCTACCTCTGACAGGGGAACTTATAGAGCTTCACTGAAAGACAGTAGAGGTGACCTAAATAAATGGAGAGAGATGCCATTGTTCATGGATTGGAAGACTCAATAGCGTATGGATACCCCAAGATACAAATAAACCTACAGAACAGAAAAGAGTGATTAGACATAGGCTAAGTCATAAATGGCACTAGATGTAGAGGGGATACTCATGGGAGTGAGGAAAGGACGGTTGAGACAACTGGACATCCACATGAGAAAAATGAAACTTGACCTCCAACCTTACACTCCACACACACACACCCATTAGAAAAACTCTTGCATTTATGCATTTGGACACATGACATAAGAATATTCATAGAAACACTGTGAAAGAGTAAAATTTTAAAAAACCAAATAACAGGGGCGCCTGGGTGGCACAGCGGTTAAGCGTCTGCCTTCGCCTCAGGGCGTGATCCCGGCGTTATGGGATGGAGCCCCACATCAGGCTCCTCCGCTATGAGCCTGCTTCTTCCTCTCCCACTCCCCCTGCTTCTGTTCCCTCTCTCACTGGCTGTCTCTATCTCTGTCAGATAAATAAATCTTTAAAAAAAAAAAAAAAACAAATAACACATGTACATAAAGAGTAGAATGAATAAATAAAATGTGGAAAATTCACATAATGAAATACGATAGTGCCATGAAAATGAATGTTGCCACATGGATGTAATGTCTTCAAATGTTAAAAAATTTGTTACAGAAAAACTAAAAATATACTAAAAATACATTGTTCAGTGATGCAAACATATGCATGTCATAAAACTATAAATAAAAGGAACTGATAAATGAATAATTCAGAAGAGTGGATACCTCTAGGGAAAAAGTATGGGCTTGAGAAAGGCACACAGAGCAATTAACAGTAACACTGTGTTGTTCTTTTTCTTAAGTCAAGTAGTAGGTGATTGATGTTCTTTGTATTCTGATTATTTTGGATCTACTTAGAAGTTAATAGAAATATAACAAATACATGCGTTGGCCCAATACTGAAAAACCAAGTTTGAAGTCAATATTCAGATGAGGTCAAAACCAAAGGTGAAGCTCACTATCACAGAATGAAATTCTTGAGATAGGATAAATCTGAATATTTTTCCAGAAAATAAACTGAACCACTGCTCTGATCTGATTACTTAAAATATTATTTCTCAAATATTAAAGTTCACATTATAGTGCTGGAATAATCAGCTCCATTGACTTACAGATTGCTCCTATGCATGGTCACATACCACACATTTACAAAATCAAATAGACCCTTCCTTTCAACTGAGGTTAGCAAAAGGGAAAGAATTTTTTTGTCAAATCTAGTCAAAATAGGCTACTGCTGGCAGTAATGCTGCCCTTCCACTCTAATAGCAAGTGGATTAAAGTAAACTCTTGTCTCCCCTGCTCCTTCTGAACTCAAGATCTAATCAACAGTGATTGTGCAATCTCATTGAAGCAACCTCACAAACAGAATCTCTGTGCATGGCTGGAGGAGATGCTTTCAGAACACTTTCAGAAGCAAAAGCAAGTTTTTGCCCTCACTTATATTTATTTTTAATATTATGCAAGAACTTACTACTTTAATTTTCCCTTAAACCTGAGATCTAGAAACATGGCAATAGAGCACCATAAATGACTTCCAAGATAGCAAAACAGTCTCTGAATTTCTATTTGCACCTTTGCTTTCATTAGATGCACGGCGATTTCACCATCTTTCCTGGAGCAACATGAGAAATGAATCCTTAAAGTAGATATCATGCAAGAAATACCTGCACGCTCAAGCTCATGAGTTAGGTTACCCCTTCAGCAGATTCCAGCAAATGAACTATTTCATCTTCAAGAGGCCCACTTTTTCTAAGTCCTGGCTTGTTGGTATTACTATGTGTTCAGGAAGACTTTAAACATGTAGTAGCTACTCCTTTCCTATTTGAATGTTGCGTATAACTATTTGACAAGGCAGTTCCGAAACCTCTTCGATATTATGGTGCTTGTCTTTGGTTGAGGAAGAATAAGTGGTTCACTACCTTACAGCCAATAATCTTGTCACAATACCCCATGCTGTAATTCCTTTCTGAACCTACAAGTAAAGGATGTGAACATAACATCATATTCTTTAAGTCTGAAATCATTCATACCCTTCACAATGTTGTGGGTTTTTTGTTTTGTTTTGTTTTGCAATGGTAATGACAATACGTGGTATTACACTGATTTTCCTTTTCAAGAATATTTCTTTAATCAGATTTACTGTTGTTGGCTGTTTTGAGATCCAGACATCTCTCAACAAGCTAGTGAACCAGAAAAAGTCAGTTTAGGGATTCCAGAAATGACACTGGAATGTCATTGGTGATTTGGTTTTCTAAAATCTGAGAACTAAGCCACAGCTTGAATGGCACATTTACAGCCGAAGAGTGAGGTCAAAGCTAAACTTTGGAGCCTCGATAATATTTAATAAAATAATTGCAAGAATTAAAGGGACAAAGTTGAAACTACAGGGATTAATGTATCCATTCAACGAATTCTTATTGAGTAGTTATTATCTGCCAGACATTATGTCAGGCACTGAGTATAAAGTAAAGATACAAACAGATAAAAGTTCCTCTCCTCAAAGAATTTACACTTCAGTTTAGAGGGCAGAGGAGGAACAAACACTAACAATAAATATACAAACAAGTGTCAGGTGGCGATAAATGCCGTATGGAAAAATAAAGCTAGGAAGAAGAATCCAGAGTAGGGGGAGTAGAGGAAGAGAGTGCTATTTTTTAAAGCACGCTCAGGGAAGTCCTCTCTGGATAAGGAGACACGTGAACAGAGAACTTAATAAAAACGCACTTTCAAAAGCAGTATTGTTTAAATGAAAAGGCAAAGTTCTATCAGGCTAATAAAAATTAAAATTAAATTTCACAAAATTTTATCAGACAAAAACAAAATTCAAGATCTAAAGGAATTTTTTTAAAAGAATAAAATAAATAAATAAAATTACATTTAAGAGCAAAAAACTGCTAACTCAAAGATTTATTAAAAAGGAGAGATGTTGACAGAGTTAAGATGGCGGAGGAGTAGGGTTCCCCTTTTTCAGCTGGTCCCCTGAGTCGAGCTGGAGAGGTACGAGACCATCCTGAAAACCCACGGAATCAGCCCGAGACGCAGGAAGATGCATCTGGATCTCTACAAACGAACGTCTCCAGTGCTGAGTATTGAGGTATGAAGCGGGGAGCTGTGAAACCGCGCACAGATATCAGAAGATAAACAGAAGGGGGAGGGAGCCTCCGCGATCAGGCGCCGGGAAGCAGTAGCCACCTGCACTGGGGAGCAGGCCGGACTTGTGGACCGGCACCCGCAAGAGAGCAGACTGAGACCGAGAGCCTGGGAACGTGCGACTAGACTGAAAACAGGTGCTCTGGAGTGCCCAAGAAAAACACTGAAACAGAGAGCTCGGGAGCAGCGCGCGCGGGAACCAGGGGCAGCTGGTGGTGTTAGAAGCACAAAGGACGGGGAGGCGAGGGGGGGGCCTGGGTGGCACAGCGGTTAAGCGTCTGCCTTCGGCTCAGGGTGTGATCCTGGCATTATGGGATGGAGCCCCACATCAGGCTCCTCCGCTATGAGCCTGCTTCTTCCTCTCCCACTCCCCCTGCTTGTGTTCCCTCTCTCGCTAGCTATCTCTGTCAAATAAATAAATAAAATCTTAAAAAAAAAAAAAAAAGTAAAAGAAAGAAACACGAAGGACAGAGACGTGTGGCCCTGGAAGTGAGGGCTGGGACACCGGCTGTGGGGTGCACAACCCAGGACGCTGCAGGGTTTTTGGTAGCACCAACAGAAACAGAGTTAAAGTGGCCAAGAGAGCTCAGTGGAGAGCGGACTGCAATCTCTCTGTTCTGAGACAGAGGCTAGGATTCAGCCACTGCTGCTCTGACTCTCAGAAGAGCCACAGAAAACCGCCAGGAAAGCCGCCAGAGAACAAAAGCCCGGAAATACCAGCTCCCATTGTGCCAATTCCCATCCCCCCTCGCAGGGGACAGGGAGACTCTACCCAAACAGGGTTGCCTGAGTATCAGCACAGCAGGCCCCTTCTCCAGAAGGCAGGCTAAAAAATCAAGAAGCCCACATCCCTAAGGTCCCTATAAAACAAGAGCACGCTGTCTGGGTTCTGGTTAATAATTTGGACTCTGGGCAACCCCACAACCTCTCCTCATCAGAAGGACGAGAAGGAGAAATCCCCCCCAGCAAAGAAGAGATAATGAGTCTGTCGCCTCTGCCACAGAACTGATGGATATGGATATAACCAAATTATCAGAAATGGAGTTCAGAGTAACAATGGTCAAGATGATGTGTAGACTTGAAAAAAATATTAACGAAAATATTAATGAGAATATAGAATCTCTAAGGGTGGAAATGAGAGCAAATCTGGCAGAAATTAAAAATGCTGTGAATCAAATGCAGTCAAAACTAGATGCTCTGACGGCCAGGGTAAATGAGGCAGAAGAACGAATTAGTGAATTGAAGGATGGGATGGTATAAGAGAAAGTTAAAACAGAAACTTGGCTCAAAAAAAATCCAATCTCAAGAATGTAGATTATGGGAGATTACTGACTCAACGAAACGTTCCAATGTCAGAATCATCGGCATCCCCGAGGGGGTGGAGAGGTCTAGAAGAGATATTTGAACAAACTGTAGCTGAACTGTAGCAAATGAAACAAGCATTCGCATCCAAGAGGCAGAGAGGACCCCTCCCAAGGTCAACCACAACAAATCTATGCCACGTCACGTCATAGTGCATTTCGCAAATATTAGATCCAAGGATACAGTACTGAAAGCGGCCAGGGCGAAGAAATCTCTCACGTACAAAGGCAAAAATATCAGAATTACATCAGACCTGTCTACACAGACCTGGAATGAGAGGAAGGGTTGGCAGGGTATTTTTAAAGCTCTATCTGAGAAAAACATGCAGCCAAGGATCCTTTATCCAGCAAGGCTGTCATTCAGAATTGATGGAGATATGAGGACCTTCCAGGATCGCCAGACACTGACCAAATTCGTAACCATGAAACCAGCCCTACAGGAGATATTAAGGGCGGTTCTATAAAAGTAAAAAGGCCCAAAAGAGTGATACAGAACAGAAATTTACAATCTATAGAAACAAAGACTTTACAGGCAACATGACATCATTAAAATCATATCTCTCAATAATCACTCTCAATGTGAATGGCCTAAATGCTCCAATAAAACAACAGAGGGTTGCAGATTGGATAAAAACACATGACCCATCCATTTGCTGTCTACAAGAGACTCATCTTGAACCTAAAGATACATCCAGACTGAAAGTGAAGGGACGGACAACCATTTTTCATGCCAACGGACCTCAAAAGAAAGCTGGGGTAGCAATTCTCATATCAGACAGATTAGATTTTAAACTAAAGACTGTAGTTAGAGATACAGAAGGGCACTATATTATTCTTAAAGGATGTATCCAACAAGTGGATATGACAATTATAAATATCTACGCCCCCAACAGGGGAGCAGCAAGATACACAAGCCAACTCTTAACCAGAATAAACAGACATGTAGATAAAAATACATTAATAGGAGGGGACCTCAACACTCCACTATCAGCAATAGACAGATCACCCAAGCAGAAAATCAACAAAGAAAGAAGAGCTTTGAATGACATACCAGATCAGACGGACCTCATAGATATATATAGAACACTACACCCCAGAACAACAGAATACTCATTCTTTTTGAATGCACATGGAACGTTCTCCAGAATAGACCAAATACTGGGTCACAAAATAGGTCTCAACCAATACCAAAAGACTGAAATTATTCCCTGCATATTCTCAGACCACAATGCTTTGAAATTGGAACTCAATCACAAGGAAAAATTTGGAAGAAACTAAAACACTTGGAAACTAAGAACCATCTGCTCAAGAATGATTGGATAAACCAGGAAATTAAAAATCAATTTAAACAATTTATGGAGACCAATGAGAATGAAAACACAACAGTCCAAAACCTATGGGACACTGCAAAGGCAGTCTTAAGGGGAAAATACATAGCCATCCAAGCCTCATTCAAAAGAATAGAAAAATCTAAAATGCAGTTTTTATATTCTCACCTCAAGAAGCTGGAACTGGAACAGAAGAACAGGCGTAACCCACGCACGAGAAAGCAGTTGATCAAGATTAGAGCAGAGATCAATGAATTAGAAACCAGGAGCACAGTAGAGCAGATCAACAGAACTAGAAGCTGGTTCTTTGAAAGAATAAATAAGATCGATAAGCCACTGGCCAGACTTATTCAAAAGAATAGAGAAAGGACCCAAATTAATAAAATATGAATGAAAAGGGAGAGGTCACAACCAACACCAATGAAATAGGAAGGATCATTAGAAACTTTTATCAACAGCTTTATGCCAATAAATTAAACAACCTGGAAGAAATGGATGCCTTCCTGGAAACCTATAAACTACCGAGACTGAAACAGGAAGAAATAGATTTTTTAAACAGACCGATTAACTATGAAGAGATTGAAGCAGTGATCAAAAACCTCCCAAAAAACAAGAGTCCAGGGCCTGACAGATTCCCTGAGGAATTCTACCAAGCATTCAAAGAAGAAATAATACCTATTCTCCTGAAGCTATTTCAAAAAATAGAAATAGAAGGAAAACTACCACACTCATTCTCTGAGGCCAGTATTACCTTGATCCCCAAACCAGGCAAAGACCCCATCAAAAAGCAGAATTACAGACCAATATCCCTGATGAATATGGATATGCCAAAATTCTCAACAAGATCCTAGCTAATAGGATCCAACAGGACATTAAAAGGATTATCCATCATGACCAAGTGGGATTCATCCCTGGGATGCAAGGGTGGTTCAACATTCGCAAATCAATCAGTGTGATAGATTATATCAACAAGAAAAGAGTCAAGAATCATATGATCCTCTCAATTGATGCAGAAAAAGCATTTGACAAAATACAGTATCCTTTCCGGATTAAAACACTTCAGAGTGTAGGGATAGAGGGTACATTCCTCAATCTCATAAAAACCATCTATGAAAAGCCTACAGCAAATATCGTTCTCAATGGGGAAAAGCTGGAAGCCTTTCCCTTAAGATCAGGAACATGACAAGGATACCCACTCTTGCCATTATTATTCATCATAGCACTAGAAGTCCTTGCAACAGAAATCAGACAACAAAAAGGGATAAAAGGTATCCAAATCAGCAAAGAAGAAGTCAAACTGTCTCTCTTCACAGATGACATGATACTCTATAAGGAAAACCCAAAAGAATCCACCCCCAAACTACTAGAAGTTATAGAGCAATTCAGTAATGTGGCAGGTGACAAAATCAATGCTCAGAAATCAGTTGCATTTCTATACACGAACAGTGAGACTGAAGAAAGAGAAATTAGGGAATCCATTCCATTTACAATAGCACCAAAAATCATACGTTATCTCGGAATTAACTTAACCAGAGACGTAAAGGATCTATATTCTAGAAACTACAAATCACTCTTGAAAGACATTGAAGAAGACACAAAAGGATGGAAAAATATTCCATGCTCAGGGATCGGAAGAATTAATATAGTTAAAATGTCTGTGCTACCCAGAGCAATCTACACTTTCAATGCCATCCCGATCAAAATACCAATGACATTTTTCAAAGAACTGGAACAAACAGCCCTTAAATTTGTGTGGAACCAGAAAAGGCCCCAAATCGCCAAGGAATTGTTGAAAAGGAAAAACAAAGCGGGGGGCATCACAATGCCAGATTTCAAGCTATACTACAAAGCTGTGATCACAAAGACAGCATGGTACTGGCACAAAAACAGACACACAGACCAATGTAACAGAATAGAGAACCCAGAAATGGACCCTCGGCTCTTTGGGCAACTAATCTTTGACAAAGCAGGAAAAAACATCCAGTGGAAAAAAGATAGTCTCTTCAATAAATGGTGCTGGGAAAATTGGACAGCTACATGCAAAAGAATGAAACTTGACCACTCTCTCACACCACACACAAAGATAAACTCCAAATGGATGAAAGACCTTGATGTGAGACAGGAATCCATCAAAATCCTAGAGAGATACATAGGCAGCAACCTCTTTGACATCGGCCACAGCAACTTTTTTCATGACACATCTCCAAAGGCAAGAGAAACAAAAGAAAAAATGAACTTGTGGGACTTCATCAAGATGAAAAGCTTCTGCACAGCCAAGGAAACAGTCAAAAAAACTAAGAGGCAGCCCACAGAATGGGAGAAGATATTTGCAAATGACACTACAGATAAAAGACTGGTATCCAAGATCTACAAAGAACTTCTCAAACTCAATACAAGAGAAACAAATAAACAAATCATAAAATGGGCAGAAGATATGAACAGACACTTTTCCAATGAAGACATACAAATGGCTAACAGACACATGAAAAAATGTTCAAAATCATGAGCCATCAGGGAAATTCAAATCAAAACCACATTGAGATACCACCTTACGCCAGTTAGAATGGCAAAAATTGACAAGGCAGGAAACAACAAATGTTGGAAAGGATGTGGAGAAAGGGGATCCCTCTTACATTGTTGGTAGGAATGCAAGTTGGTATAGCCACTTGGGAAAACAGTGTGGAGGTCCCTTAAAAAGTAAAAAATTGAGCTACCCTATGATCCAGCAATTGCGCTACTGGGTATTTACCCCAAAGATACAGACGTAGTGAAGAGAAGGGCCATATGCACCCCAATGTTCATAGCAGCATTGTCCACAATAGCTAAATCGTGGAAGGAGCCAAGATGCTCTTCAACAGATGACTGGATTAAGATGTGGTCCATATATACAATGGAATATTACTCAGCCATCAAAAAGAACGATTTCTCAACATTTGCTGCAACATGGACAGGACTGGAGGAGAGAATGCTAAGCAAAATAAGTCAAGCAGAGAAAGACAATTATCATATGGTTTCACTCATTTATGAAACCTAACATAAGAAGTAGGAAGATCGGTAGGAGAAGAAAGGGAAGAAGAAAGGGGGGGTAAACAGAACGGGGAATGAACCATGAGAGACTATGGACTCTGGGAAACAAAGGGTGGGGGAATGGGATAGGCTGGTGATGGGTATTAAGGAGGGCACGTATTGCATGGTGCACTGAGTGTTATACGCAAGTAATGAATCATGGAACTTTGCATCAAAAACTAGGGATGTACTGTATGGTAACTAACATAATATAATAAAAAATTATTAAAAAATAAAAATAAAAAAATAAAAAGGAGAGATGTTAAATAAATTACAGTAAATTTATACAATTAAGTAATGGGTAGCCATTAAAAGATGACACAGCTATTCATATCACCTTACTGAATTCCAAAAGTAGGTTACATATCTAAAATGAAAATATAATACAGAGAGAGAGATTTTTTTTAAGTTTGGAAGGCTATACAACAAACTTTTTTTTTTTTTTTTAAAGATTTTATTTATTTATTCGACAGAGATAGAGACAGCCAGCGAGAGAGGGAACACAAGCAGGGGGAGTGGAAGAGGAAGAAGCAGGCTCATAGCAGAGGAGCCTGATGTGGGGCTCGATCCCGTAACGCCGGGATCACGCCCTGAGCTGAAGGCAGACGCTTAACCGCTGTGCCACCCAGGCGCCCCTATACAACAAACTTTTAACAACGGTACATCAGGGGAATTAAATTCTTGGGAGAGACCAAAAAGATCTTGGTTTCCACTTATGCAGTTTATATTAGTTTAGAATTTTACAATGAACACTCATTATAATAAAATATCTGCTGCACATGTGTTTTTAAATAATTCAGGGGAAAATAGAATGATTGCACATTGATGAAGATTATAACTCAAATTAGGAATATTATTTCCATGAACCTTCTTTATATAAAGCAAAAACATTTAATAAGGCAAGAATAAAGTGACATGAGTATAATAGTAGTGGAAGGATTTCACTTACCAATCTAATCTTCAACAGATCAACTGATCAAAAATAATGATAAGAAGAATCTGAACCCTTGTCATTAGTAAGTCTGACTTACGTGCTAGTAGCTCTCAACTTCACAGAGAATAAAACTTATTTTCCAACACCCATGAAAAACGTAAACATTTGTCACATACTACATTACAAAGAAAGTCTAATAAATTCCAAAAAGCAGAAATTATATAAGTCACCTTCTCTGTTCCCAAAGCAATAAACTGATAAAGACTAGAAATTGAAAGAAACGAAAGTTAAACACTTAGAAATTACAGACTATTCTCCTAAGTAATTCTTAGGTCAAAGAGAAAAATTAACTCTTATATAATTTTTTTAAGATTATTTATTTATTTGTCAGAGAGAAAGAGAGAGATTGATCACAAGTAGGGGGAGCTGCAGGCCAAGAGAGACGCAGTCTCCCTGCTGAGCAAGGAGCCCGAGGGGACTCAATCCCAGGACCCTGGGATCACGGCCTGAGCCAAAGGTAGATGCTTAACTGACTGAGCCACTCAGGTGTCCCATATATAATGTTTAACACTAAATAATAATAAAACCATTACATCCTAAAATGTATGAAAGCAGCCAAAGCTGTTATCCTTAAAGAAATTTATACCAGTAAAGGTTCGTACTGGTAAAGGAAAGTTGTTCATAATAAATTAAGTACTGAAGCAAAGAAAAAACAAAATCGATGTAGAATAAAGAAAGGAATTCATAAAAGTAGAAATTAATGCATTAGTAAAATAGTGGAATCAATCAAGAGCTACTTCTTTGAAAACACAAAGAGCATAGAAAATAAATGTTTCCAGGTTTTAAATTATAGTTTTGTAATACTGCGTATTTACCCCAAAGATACAGATGTACTGAAGAGAAGGGCCATATGCACCCCAATGTTCATAGCAGCATTGTCCACAATAGCTAAATCGTGGAAGGAGCCACCCTTCAGCAGGTGACTGGATTAAGAAGATGTGGTCCATATACACAATGGAATATTACTCAGCTATCAAAAAGAACAATTTCTCAACATTTGCTGCAACATGGACGGCACTGGAGGAGATAATGCTAAGTGAAATAAGTCAAGCAGAGGAAGGCAATTATCATATGGTTTCTCTCATCCATGGAACATAAGAACTAGGATGATTGGTAGAAGAAGAAAAGGATAAAGAAAGGGGGGTAATCAGAAGGGGGAATGAAGCATGAGAAACTGTGGACTCTGAGAAACAAATTGAGGACTTCAGAGGGGAGGAAGGTGGGGGAATGGGATAGGCTGGTGATGGGTAGTAAGGAGGGCACGTATTGCATGGTGCACTGGGTGTTATATGCAACTAATGAATCATCAAACTTTACATCAAAAACCAGGGATGTACTGTATGGTGACTAGCATAATATAATAAAAAATATTATTATAAAAAAAAAGAAAAAGTGTAATTTCCTTTAAAAATGACAAAGAACTTGTGGAAGAGTTCTGAAAATGCTATATTATTTCTAAACAGCAGGTTCCAAGTAAAAAATATTCCTAGCCCCCAGCATCAATACTATTACCCACCCTCCCAGTCATAAGGTAGGTAAAATCTATTATTAACTGCTACATTAAAAGTCCTTTCCAAAGAGTTTTGAGTATGAGCCTTGGCCCTGACTCAAATCCACTATTGACTTAGAAATGAAGAGTCCTAGCAACTGCTTCTAACCCTGTGGGATAGATGCCTACTTTCTGGTGCCTAATGACATACTTGTTTCCAAATGTTTTCATTTGTTAAAACCTAATCCAGGCCAATTGAAAGCATCAATTTCATCTATAATTTAAGGTTTTCTATTTCCCCGAAGCATTCTGTACTGTGGCTCCAAGCACCTGAAACAGGGAAGGGATATGGTCTGTTCTTCACACAACTCCTCTTTGCCCTTTTAAACCCTCTCTCTCCTCCAGGACTGAGGCAAGAAAGGAGCACGAGGTGGAAACCAGAGAATGTCTCTTTACCTGACTGGAAGAGGTTACTATTCTTTCCTGTAGTTACAACTCCTCTGACCCACCATGCCTTCAGAAAGCAAACATCCAAATGCTAACCAAGGCCTCCTCACTCCATCATGGTTCCCTGCTGTGGGAAATCAAGCTCTGCCTCAAAATCTGTCATAAAGCCCTCTCCTTGGCTCCAAACAACAGCAACCCACCCTACAGCCTCTGCTGCTGGGGTTCTGAAAGGTCTAGCCTGCAATCTCTTGGGTGACTAAAAACCAGCAAACGGCTTGAGGACCTTATTCAGGTCTAGATGATCCACCGGTACCTCACTAGCCTGCCATGACTACTGCTGCAGCCACTCCCCCGCCACTCCCCCACCCCTCCTGGCCCTGCCATGTCTAATTCTCTTCTCCTCTACTCAGCTAAGAACATGGGCAGATTTTCAGTTCCACTGCCTAGCAGATGTCCAAATAGGGAATGAAAAGCTAGTTTCCTCCACTCACAGGTACCTTCTAATCTTTAAGAAAGAATGGTAGTTGGTAATTGTGCCAGTCACACCATATCTTAGGACACCCTACTCAGAGGTGGCCCTTGTTCTAATGTTCTCCACTTTGTGCTTTGGCCAAATTTCTAGACCAAGGGGAAAAGTCCCATTCGACACCCTGTTACAAATATATAATGGTTTCTCCATAAGTCCTGCATCATCTCCCCAAACAGTGGAGTTCACTCTTTGATTCTCTCTCTAAATCCAAGGCTCATTGAACTTTAAGCAAAGAAATAGACCTAAGACCCAGTTGCCCTGTTTCTCCAGAATTTTAAGTCTTAGATAAACCTTGTCTCTGGTCAACCTTCATAGTCGCTGCATTCCTTGCCTTATCGTTTGTGTCCCTGAGAGAGAAGAGAGAGAATCTAGAAACTAGAAACTCTTGCTAAAATGGGTTCTTTAAGCAAAAATGGTCCCATCTTCCTGTCCCATCCCATGATTACCACCACACTAGCCATGCTGTTAGGTCAGATATGCCAGGTTCCATTCAATAAGAAATCTAAACTTCCTGGGATTAGGGGTTAAAAATAACTCAATGAGTACTTAGGGTCTGGGAAGGAAACCAGACCCTGCCAGGAGGTCTGAATACACCAAACCAAACTCTCCAGGTCCCTGGGGGGGGCCTCACATGTCCCTCAGGTCTTCTTACCAGTGAAGTCCTGTCACACCTTGTCCCCATCACCTCAGTCCTTCTACCTGCAAGTCACCCCCAGGGAAAAAAGCACCTCATGGAATTATGGTATACTGAGGAAAGCCGATAATCCAGACCACTCAAAAGAAATGTTCACAGGAGGACTGCCTCTTACAAAAGAAAGAAATGACCCCCAAGCAGAGTTAAACCAAAGCCCCAGAGAGCCTGCTGCTTAGAGAATCAGCTACTGGGAAAGAATGACAGCTTGGCATTATCCACTGTGATTTTACCTCAAGAAATTGAAATGCTTTACTTGTAACTGAGTCACCTGCATTGCAAAGGTCCACTCGGGTTCACTATTATTTAATTTCTTTTATGGCTTTCTCCCTAGCCTCACAAAAGAAAATCATGTGTGGCTATGGAGTGAATGTTGGTACAGGGCTTAGGAAAAGAACAGGTTGTTTGATTACTATTATCTATTCTTCTCAGGACATAAGGGTACAGCAAATACTGGCAGTTAAAGATTTCTAGTAAGTGAATATACTTTTCTTTTGCTTTTTTGTAAGCCTTCTCTACAGATAAGGTAGTAAAGGGAGAGAAATTGGAGAAAAGTTTAAAAGAATCTGTGGGGGCTGATATTCATTATATAATGTTAATGTTACCTACTCCAAAAGATACCAAATGCTATAATTTATAACACTATAGAGTATTTCTAACTGTGATTTCCAAATGTTCTGCTTGGTTGAATGGTGGCCCCCAAAAGATATGTCTACATCCTAACATGCAGATTTTTAAAAATATGACATTATTTGGAAAAGGGGTTTTTGCATGTGTAGCTAGGTTAAGGATCTTTAGATGAGATCATCCCAGTTATCTAGGTGGGTCCTAAATCCAATGACAAGTGTCCTTATAAAAGACAGAAAATGGGAATACACAGACAGCCAAAGACAAAGAGCAGAAGGCCATGTAAAGATGGAAGCAGAGATTGCAGTGATGTGGCCACAAGCACCGCAATTCCTCAAGCCTCCAGAAGTTGGAAGAGGCACAGAAGGATTCTCCCAAAGAGCCTCTGGAGTGACCACAACATGATTTCAGACCTCTGGACTCCAGAACTGTGAGAAAATAAATTTCTGCTGTTTCAAGCCACCAAGTTTGTGGCAATTTGTTATATCAGCCAAAGGAATAATACACCCAATATGACATCAGCATTATATTTAGCTCTGGGAGAATGCTAGAGGCTACTTAAGAAACTTTAGCAAAACAGTGGAACAAAAATCCTAAGAGTAGCCACACAAGAAGAGAGGGAAACAGCTTCATTTTGCCTCTGTCATCAATCCCACTGCTCGGTGCCAAGAGGGAATTTCCCAGCTAGAAAGAGTTCCCCTCACCAGGAAAAAGCAGGATGAGCCATTAGCTTGTCCAGCACTTGGGGCACTACACAAAGGTCTCACTTTGGTTTCACCCCACCCAGGGGGCAAGCTGAGACAAACAGAGATACCTAGGGATGGGTGTTGGGGGGGGGGGGGGAAGCAGAGACTACCAAGAGCAGTCACACAGTGGGAATGACCACGGTTCACAGTGACCTGCTCTGCCAACAGGCCCAGCATATTTCACCAACTTTTGCCCCACAGGTATTCATGTTTGCTGATGCCAGCAGCTGCCTGAGTCCTTCCCCCTCCCTACACTCCCAGCCCCCACTGTGCCCAGGACTCTGTGTCTACATGAGTACAAGACTCCAGCCTAGACTCCTGCAGGTGACTCCTACTGCCGTGTGCACACTAAGAGCTAGCTCCTCTAGCTATGCACCTGCACATCCCTGGCCCAACCCCCAACACCAACCTCCCACAGTGTGCACGCCCAGGAGGAGACTGCAGCCACAGGACAGCACACCAACAGCCAGCTCTCCATAGGCTACCAGTGAGCCCATAGTTGGCCTTGGCCCTTGCTGCCTGCCCTAGCCCCACCAAAACAAGTCTGTCTGCATCTGGCCTCTGCCACTACATAGGCACCTACAGGTGGCCCCTGCAGCTGAGTATGTGCACACCACTGGCTCCAGCCATCACCACTGCCTGACCTGGTCCCTTGCTGTGGACCTGGAGATGCTGTTGTGGCCCCCTACAGCCCTTTCAGCCACTGAAGCACCATCCCCATTCCCACAATGGCCACTGAGGACCACAGAGTTGTTTATGTTGTGGATCCCAGTGGCCTGAGCCAAAGAGATAACACACACACTCCTCCAGATCTGCTGCCATCACATGACCCTGCACTTGACACTCTGCACCAGTAGACCCAAGTCACAACATGCTTCAGCATGTCCCCACCCACGGGTGAAAGTCTACCCTTACAGAAGTTAGTTCTTAAAGTCTGAAGGGGTGACTGCTTCTTCAAACGTACACTTACACAAAGCTACAGGGATCATGACGAATCAAGGAAATATGGCTCCACCAAAGGAATACAGTAAAACTCCATTAACTGGCCCCAAAGAAATGGAGATCCAGGAATTACCCAACAAAAAATTCAAAATAATCTTTCCAAAGATGCTCAGAGAGCTACAAGAGAACAGAGGTAAACAATTTTAAATTATCAAGTAAACGATACAAGAGCAAAATGAGTAATTCAACAAAGAGATAGTTGCATTTGTACACACTAACAACAAAGTACCTGAAAAAGAAATAAACAATAAAACAATCCCATTCACAATAGCATCAAAAAGAACAGAATACTTATGAATAAATTTAACCAAGGAAATGAAAGCTCTGTACACTGAAAACCACAAGATTTTAGGCACAAACAAATGGAAAGATAACCCATGTTCATGAATTAGAAGAATTAGCATTGTTAAAATGTCCATAACACCCAAAGCCATCTATAGATTCAATGCAATTGTTACCAAAATTCCAATGCTATTTTTCACAGAAATAGAAAAAATAATCCTAAAACTTGTAGGGAACCACAAAAGACCTCAAATAGCCAAACAATTCTTGAGAAAGAACAAAGCTGGAGACATCATGCTTCCTGATTCAAACTATACTGCAAAGCTATGGTAATCAAAACAGTATTGCATTGTCATAAAAACACACATAGACCAATGGAACAGAATCAAGAGACCAGATATAAGCTCTTGCATATATGGTCAAGTAATATTTGACAAGGGAGCCAAGAATACTCAGTCAGAAAAAGACAGTCTTCAATAAATGGTGTTGGCAAAACTGGAAAACCACATGCAGAAGATTGAAATTGGACCCTTATTTTATACTACTCACAAAAAATAACTCAAAATGGAATAAAGACTTAACCATAAAACTCAAACCATAAAACTTCTAGAAGAAAACACAGGGTCTTGACATTGGTCTCGGCAACAACTTTTGGATATTACACCAAGCAACAAAAGCAAAACATTAATAGTAGGACTATATCAAACTAAAAAGCTTCTGCACAGCAAAAGAAACAATCAACAAAATGAAAAGACAAACTACGAAATGGGAGAAAACATCTCCAAATTATATATCAGATAAGGGGTTAATATCTAAAACGCATAAAGAATTCATACAACTCAATAGTGGGAAAAAATCTGATCTGAAAAACGAACAGTCGAACTGAAGAGACATTTTTCCAAAGAAAACATACAGTCAACCAGTATATAAAAAGGTGCTCATGGGGCGCCTGGGTGGCTCAATCAGTTAAGGGGGCAGACTCTTGATTTCAGCTCAGGTCATGACCTCAGGGTCATGGGATTGAGCCCCACATCCGGCTCCGAGGTCAGCAGGGAATCTGCTTGGGATTCTCTCCCTTTCCCTCTCCCTCTCACTGCTCACATGCTCTTGCTTTCTCTCTTTCAGATAAATAAATCTTTTTTTTAAAAGGTGCTCAACTTCACTAATCATCAGGAAAATGCAAATCAAAATCACAATGGGATATCACTTTACATCTGTTAGAATGGGTGTTATCAAAAAGACAAGAGATCACAAGTGTTGGAGAGGATGTGGAAAAAGAGGAAGCCTTGTGCACTATAGATGGGAATGCAAATTGGTACAGTCACTATGGAGGTTCCTCAAAAAATTAAAAATAGAACTACCATATGATCCAGCAATCCCACTTCTGGGTATATATTCAAATAAAATTAAAACAGGATCTTGCAAAGATCTTCTTACCACAAAAAGGAAACGGTAATTGTGAGGTGATGGAGGTGTTAGCCAACGCTGTGGTCATAATCATTTTGTAATTTAAGTGTGTGTATTAAATCAACACACTGTGTACCTTAAGCTCATACAATATTGTCAATTATATACTAATAAAGGTTAAATACATATGTACATTCATACACACATACATTCAAACGACCCAAGCCTCAAGCCCGTACATCAGAGAAAAAAAACACACACACACAACGACCATCCAAGAGAACAATCCTTCTTCCCTGTAAACAGGCAGTAGAATAGTTAAGTCATTAGCCACCAGAAGGGGCAGTGAGTGTGGGTTCTTGGGCAGGACCCTGATTAGAAGGTGAAGTCTTCACGCTCAGAAGACCAGGCTGCTCTGCCTTACAGGAATCCTCTCAACCTCACTATAGTCACCGCAGGCAGTCTGTGATAAGCAGATGCAATGCTCACAGACATGCTAACCTGAACTTCCACATTCAGAAATCAGCAACCGCAACTCTAAAAGGAGGCCTGAGTGCCACACCCACCAGCTTTCAGGTGGTGGTCGTGGAAACAGGGTGACATAAGCCAGGACGAGGCGGTCGAGGAGACAAGCCCCACACACATACCCTGTAGCACGGGAAGCCCGACTGTCCGAGCCCGGGAGATGGGAGCCTGGGTGATGGAAACCGGAGAAAAAACAGCCCTTGCTTCAACAAAGCGGAAGTGGAGAGGCAGTTTCTTTGAAGTAAAGAACATGGCGCTTTCTGAGGAGGGAAAGAGCAGCAACCCCATGGAATCCTTGCTCCTCAATAAGCTGGGAAACTACACCGACAAGGCCAGGAGTAGGGGCGCCGGAAGACAACAGGAGGCAAAAGGCCAACAGCCCGCGCATGCGCACCTTCACGGATAGCAACCTGTCCTGCCTCCAGCACATTCTCGCGAGATCCTCTTCCTGCGCCTCACGTGGATTGTGGTGGCGGCCGGCGTCTTGGATTCCTACGTCCTCGTGTTTATGTGTTGCACCTGCGTGAGGGACCATCGCCAGTCCCCGGGTGTGGCATCTTTGCTTTGGGGCAGCGACAGCTGGACGTCAGAGGCCTGTGGACACCTGTGGGCTCTCCAGGGCCCGCCCCACTGAGACCCCAGCGCTGCCTGAGCGGACTCCAACCATAAAGGCAGGCTCCACAGGAGAGCTGGTGTGAGCGCTGCGAAGTCGGATTGCCCCGGGGGTGGGGTGGCTGAAGACTATGGATCCGGTGGGAAGGCCTCTTGCATAACCGCATCTGCAGAAGTACCAGGGGTGTGCACCCGGTGGCCACCGGCTGTCGCGGGCGCTCTCATCGCTCGTGGGCCTCCTGCATTTTGACAAGATCCTCTTCCAGTATGGAAGTACCTGGGCATCGTCACTGAAGGAAGGGACCCACGCCAGTGCCTTGTTCAGCCTCAGACCCCTGCTCGCCACACACCCCAGACCAGCCTCTTGGCCTCCACAGGCCTGCGTCCCATTTGTGGTAACTACGCAGGTCTGATTTCAACTGCTGTGTTGCGTCTGGTTTGGCCTCTAAGTGTACCTCAACGCCTGCTCCACCTGCCTCTTTGCTCCCTTATTCTCGCTGTGTGGACAGCTATTCACGTGTTCTGGTCCACCAAGTGTCACCTGGAGACATTCTGTCTGAAATATTCAAACAATACAGATGAGTGAGAGTCCCCGAGACTTGGCCACCCTGCTTGTCCCCTGGCTGTGTCCCCTGGCCATGCTGGTGGCCACCCTGCTTGTCCCCTGGCTGTGTCCCCTGGCCATGCTGGGGCCCTTTTCCTGTGCCCCCGCCTGCAGCCTTTGCAGGCAGTGGTATGCCCATCTAAATGGTGTCACCTCATTCTTACTGTTCCGTGACATTTCTTTCACTAAGGAGTTTGGAAGTTATCGTTGGACTAATTGCCGCCACCACCACCACCACGACCAACAAAAACAACAACAGCAAAAGGATACAAACCAGGAAGAAAAAAAAAAAAAGAAGGGGGTCATAGATCCAGGAATCACTAATAATTTAAAGAAAACAAATACCATAAAAGAAGCATCACTGTTTAAATTGAAAATCTTATACACAAGTGTGACTGACTGACTAGTTGCCTACCCAATATCCATTCTGCCTTTCTTCTTTACTCCCAGAATTTTGATTGAATGATTGAACAAAACACTACCTCTCGACAGTGTCAGAAGAAACTTATCTGGCCAGTGAGATAGAAGTCTGCTGGGTCTTTCTGGGTAAGTTTTGCTTTCCTAATTGTAACAGAGCTGTCTAGTTGTCTCCTAGTATTCATTCTTCTCTTCTTTATTCTTGTTAGGACCCCTGATTTTAACCCAGTCTATGGATGGCTAAGGGGGAGGCGGAGACTCCCTAGCAGCTAAGTGTGGTCACATAACGAAGTTCTGGCCAGGAGATGTAAGTTTATGTCCTCCTCATTCTTACATTTTCTTGCTAGCTGGAATAAAGAAATGATGGCTAGATCTTGAACAACCGTACTGGATCACATTAAAGGATGGCCACATATTTTAGATGGCAGAACAAAAAGAAAAAAAGGAGCCTAGTTTCCTGACATCCTGTGAAATATCAGCTCTGGATTACCTACAACCAGATTTCATTAATATAAGAGATAGATAAACTTCATCTTTAAGTCATAATTTTGGATTTTGTCAAATGCATCTGTTATACTAATATGGACACCAATCCTTCCTCTTCATTCTGTCTTTTCTATTCTGGCCTGTAATATATACCCAGTGCTTAGAGGTGCAGTAGTCATCTTACATCTAGGAGGATGAAGCCACATGCTCAAAAAGTTAGTATAAAAAGATAGAAGAAAAATATATATAATTTAATTTTAAAAAACAGGTGGAAGGAGCCTAGTCCCTGGATGACAACTCTAGATGTTCATTTCTGGACTTTTGAATTCATGGGGAAAATTAACTCTTTACTTGTTTAAGTTACAGTTTGTTGTGATTTCTGTTACTTGACATTGAATACAATCCTAGCTAGTACATCTCAAAGAAAATAAGGCTGATACAGAAAACACAAAATTTGTTTGTTGTATCCATAAAACAAGAACAGGCTATTAATGAAAATGAACCAATTATAGATCCTTATAATGAAAATATAAGTGGTGTAAAAACAAACTGAATGGACACAGCTCCAGAACGAATTAATGAGCTATGAGAGCAAGTTGAGAAATTCTTCCAGGTAACAGAACATAATGATGTCTGAAACGACAAAACAAATGGAGAGTTTGAACACAGTTATATTAGTTTCCTAGGGCTGTAGTAACAAAGTACCACAAACTGAGTGGCTTAAACAACAGAAATTTATTGTCTCAGTTCTGGAAGCTAGAAGTCCAAGATCAAAGTGTTAGCAAAGATTGTTCATTCTGAGGGCTGTGGGGAAGAATCTATTCTGTGCCTCTCTCCTGGCTTCTGTTGGTTTACTCACAACCTTTGGCATATTTTGGCTTACAGATGCACCACCCCAATCTCTACCTTCATGTTCACATGGCTTTCTCCCTGTGTGTGTGTCTGTGTCCAAATTTTCACTTTTTATAAAAACACTAGTCATATTGTTTACAGGTATGAGACAGAATTGAAGAATGAAATATTTTTTTAAAAAATAAATAATAGTAGAAAAATGCCCTGAGCTGATGAATGACATGAGTCTGTATGTAGAAAGAATCCACTGACTACTGGGCAAGATGAATGAAAAAAGACCCACTCCTATTCAAATCATGATAGAATTTGTCAGGAATAAAGATAAATTTTTTAAGTATCTAAAATAAAAATAAAGATACTTCAAAACAACAAAAATTAGATACACATCTGACTTCATTTCAACATGGCTAGAGACAAGAAAACAATGGAGCAATATGCTGAGAGTTTTAAGGGGAAATTACATTTGAACTAAGACAAACTATAATTCAAGTGAGAGGGCAAATTAGAAATGATACCAGTTAACAGGTGAGTAACTGTTGATGCAACTGCAGCTCCATGGGCAGGACCTGATTAGTTCCAGCCAGTCAGAAAAATCCTGTTCTCTTGCTAGGGCTTGGCTCAGAAATGAGTAGTGAGTGACACATTCCACCTGAGACACCAGAGAAATTTCTTAGGCCTCCGGAGAAGTCCCTCATTATTCTTGAACTGGATCTCTTTTTCCCACTGGGGCAGACATGGAAAAATATCATCCACTGCTACAGCAGTTACCCCACAGCCACAAAAAGAACAAGATTTAAGATGAAACTAATACCCACAGTGCCTTTCTTAACTGAGATTCTGCAGAAGAATTAAGGCCTCCTGAAAATGACTTGTGTGACTATTTTCTCAGTTCTCCCAAGGATGATTCAGAGCTAGGTAACATGCTAGAAGCATAGAGGATAAACTTCTTTATCACATTTGATGGATACCTTATGTCATTAGAGCTTAATTTCTAGAACGGGGTTCAACACACTATGATCCACAGGCCAAATCAGCTCACTACCTGTTTTATTGGAACCCCAGGCTTATTTGCTTACATATTACCTATGGCTACTTTCACACTACAAAAGCTAAAGCTCAGTAGCTGTGGAAGAGATGGCCCAAAAAAGTCTAAAATATTTACTATCTGGCCCATTACAGGCAATGTTAGCCGACTCCACTCTAAAGAAACCTCATTGAGAAGGACTGTGAAGAGACTTGGCTTTGTCCATCTTGACCTTTGCCCCATTATCAGCAAGCAGCAGGAAGATCAGGCTAATGAGTTTTGCTGAGATGTTACTTCTGCCTGTCACTTCATTTATAACCCTATCACATTTATAACCCTTCGTTATAACCCACAGAGTTGTTATAAGGATTGTCAATAACTGTAAAGCACTTAGAATACTGCCTGGCACATAGTAAGCACTCAGTAAGTGTTGGCTCTTACTCCAAACCTGATAACAACTACCATTTACTATTTTGCAGGTAGACAGTTTGGTCTGGGTTCAGCAAGATGAACTTCTGATATTGGCCAGATTTGATTTTGCAGCTCCAAATAGCTATACATCAAATTTAGGCGACTCTGCTTCTCCAGGTTGTCTGGTCCAGGATGGTCCCATTCGCATGTCTAGCAGGTGGCCAGCTGTCACCAGGACAACTGAGCCATATGGCATTTAGTCTTTTACTCCTCAGCAAGCTAGCCTGGCTTTTCACATGGTGATTAGAGGGTTACAGAGACTCTAAAGTGAGGAAGGCTTCTTAAGGCCCAGGCCTGGAGCTGAAACAGCACCATTTCTACTATATTTTATTGGTCAGACAAATCACAAGACCAATTCATATTCAGAGGATGGGGAAATAAACTTCACTTCTTGGTGGGAGGACCTGCAGTGTCACTTGCAAAGGGGAATGCACACAGGGAAGAAGAATTGCAGTCATTTATGTAAACAATCTACAACATTGAGTTAATATATCTTAACCCAAATTCAAATATTGAACAAATATTTAAGTACTTGATCAATGCCAATACTGTATGAAATGGCTTTGCGTTTCTCTTTCCTTTTGAAATTCAGAACTATTTGAACAGAAGCCTTTTAGAAAGAAAAAAATTAATTCTTTGCTCTTAGTAATTGTGTGTGTGTGGGAGGACATCTGAATGCATGTTATAACAAACCATCAAATTTAGCTGATTGATCCTCTTTTCCAACTATAGCAAAATGCTGAGCTTATTCTTGAATTTTAATTCCTCTTTAAATAAAACTACAAAATTAAATTCTAATTTTGTTTTAAATGCATGAAGTGAAAGGTAATTTGATCTCCTAATTTTTTAACTTGTCATGAACATCTTTACAGTGTACTAAACCAAACATTGCAACATGTCAGTCACATCATCTTCAAAAATAAAAGAGTAATTTGACTTTTTTCTTCCACTTCAAAATAGAAACAATAAATAATGATGAGAATTGGAGAAGAAGTTAACAATGTTCTGGGACCTCGCAGCCTTTCCTTTCTCCAAATGTATTAATCATCAAATATTTAAATGATTAATACATTCATGATCAAGCTTACTAGAATAAATCGCTTACACATCTACCCTTCACTATCTAGATTCTTTAATGCTTTTAAGCAAATTAATATGTCTTCACATTCCAGGGCCTAATAAAGTGTTATATTCCCTCCTATTACTTCACATACTGACTTGCCAATACTTTTTCTATTAAGAGGATTTGTTTTCTATCCTCCACCCCCAATTTCAAGCAGGGTATAAATTCAGCTGCTTTCTAAGGGTTGGTTCCATACCATGGGGGCTAGCAGAAGAGGATCTTTTGAAATGCAGCTGGAAAAAGACAAGGGACGTATCGGCTATTAGCATAATATAATAAGATGTAATAGCAAACACTTATAAGTCACTTAGGATGTGCCAGGCACTCTTCTAAGTAGTTTAAACACATAAAATTATTAATCCTCATATAATTCTATAATATAGGTGCATTATTTTCCTCATTTTATAGATGAAAAAACTGAGGAATGGAGGTTAAAGGCTTACCCCAGGTCACAGAGCTAAGTGGTAGAGCTGGGATTTGGACCCAGGCAATTTGGTTCTAGAACTCATCGATTTAATTACTACATTATACTGTCTCTCCACAAAACACGCAGGAACCATTTTGAGATTATGAAAAATCTAATGATAATGTAGATGCTTGATCCTGACGCTGGACCAGTGAGTAGCATTTCCAGCCATCCTTATTCCAGCTTCATCCTGGGGAAAATCAAATGCAGCTCAATGACTAATACCCAGAGCCAAAAAAAAAAAAAAAAAAAAAAAAAAAAATTGTGGGGATTAGGAATTGGAGCTGGGGTTATGGGAAAAGGGCTTTGGGAAAATAAGATGGATCAAGGTGAAGAGGGTGAACCCAAAAGATAGATGCTCCTGAACTTGAGGGGAAGAAAATAATAGCACTAAGGATCACACAGTATCTAATGAAGGAGCACCACACACATTCAGGATGGGGTGGAATGAGCTGAACAAAGTAAATGTACCACTCACCGTTTCTTGTCCTAAGGGGGTCTTAACATGAATGGCCATTTTTGATTTCCTGGTTTATCTAATCATTCTTGAGCAGGATGGTTCTTAGTCTCCAAGTGTTTGAGTTTCTTCCAAATTTTTCCTTGTGGTTGAGTTCCAATTTCAAAGCGTTGTGGTCTGAGAATATGCAGGGAATAATTTCAGTCTTTTGAGACCTGTTTTGTGACCCAGAACATGGTCTATTCTTGAGAATGTTCCATGGGCAATAGAATAGAATTAGTATTCTTTGGTTCTGGGGTGTAGTGTTCTATATATATCTATGAGGTCCAACTCGTCGAGTATGGCATTCAAAGCTCTTGTTTGTTTGTTGATTTTCTGCTTAGGTGCTCTGTGTCTTTCTGATAATGCAGTGTTGAGGTCCCCTACTATTAACGTATTTTTATCTATATGTCTCTTTATTCTGGTTAAGAGTTGGCTTATGTATCTTGCTGCTCCCCTGTTGGGGGCGTAGATATTTATAATTGTCATATCCACTTGTTGGATACATCCTTTAAGAATAATATAGTGCCCTTCTGTATCTCTAACTATAGTCTTTAGTTTAAAATCCAATCCGTCTGATATGAGAATTGCTACCCCAGCTTTCTTTTGAGGTCCATTGGCATGAAAGATGGTATTCCATCCCTTTACTTTCAGTCTGAATGTATCTTTAGGTTCAAGATGAGTCTCTTGTAGACAGCAAATGGATGGGTCATGTCTTTTTATATAATCTGCAACCCTGTGGCACTTTATGGGAGCATTTAGGCCATTTACATTGAGACTGATTATTGAGAGATATGGTATTAATGATGCCATGTCGCCTCTTTTTAAGGCAAAGGAGGTGTGACAATGAGTCCATGACCACAGGATTCACTAGTCCTGCTCCATACCCCATTACCAGAAGAGGACCTGAAAGAGTAATGGCAGAGCCTACTGAAGACTCAGCTAAAAAGCCTGCTTGGGATGAACTGTTGGGGCACTCTTCTCCAGGATTCAATATATGCATAGAATCAAAGGCCAGTATATGGTGCTGTGTCTCCACAGATAGAATACATGGATCTAGGAGCCAAGGTGTAGAAGCAGGAGTAGTTATTCTAACCCTTACTTTCCCTAGCATAATTCATATTTCCTATCCTGAAAAGGTAAGCTGTGCCAAGTTAGAGTTCCTATTTTTCATTTGGGGTGCGGAGTTGAGGAAGGTGGAGAACACTTCCACCAAGTGACACAGTGCAAATCCCACTGAATTAGAAAGCTATGACTGTTACCACCTGGCCACTTTGGGCTCCTTAGGCCCATGAACCAGCGGGCAAAGAAAAATTCACTTCCCGCTGAGGTAATCAACACTGATTATCATGAGGAATTTGGGTTGCTACTACACAATAAGACAGAAAAGATTATTTATAGATTCCAGAAGATTCTGTAGGTTATCTCATAACACTGACATTGCTTAGTTATAACTGTTCATGGACTGTTATAGTAAATACTACAAAAAACAAAGACAAAGCAACTAAGAACTCAGACAACTTAGGGAGGAAGGTCTAGAACTCTTACCAGACTAGCAACCAAGATGATCCAATGTGCTTACCCAGGGAAAAAGAAATCTAAAATGGGTGGTTAAAGAGGCTGATGGTGAATATCAGTTATGTCTTTGGAATCGGCTGTAGCAGTAGGGACTGCAACTGAATTCACTAACCTACGTTAAGGGTTTTTAGCAGATTGCAAGTAATATGGATTCTGTGATGAACTGATTTTGTACCTCCCCTCTCAAGAACAAAATGAGGGCATCTTGGTCTTATAAAACTGAAGGCCCACTACCATAGCCTGAGAGCCAGATTTCAGAGGATGGTCTGAGCAGTGTATCAGACACAGGTTATATACATCTCTCCAGATCTTTGCAGCTTTGCATCCTGGGCCCATGATCTCTTCACTTTCTAGCTCTGTGAGCTGTCTTGCCCACCCTCTTACTGGCCCACCCCACCACCCCAGGGGAAGGCCAGACTCTGGTAAAAGCCACAGCAGCTCAGGTACCCAGACGTAACACAGCCAGATCCACAGAAGTTCTACCTTCTCCAGCAGCTGTCCTCCAAAGCCAGGTAACAAACCCAAAACTGCAAGGGAGTTAATGCCCCATTGGAATAAACATTAAATGGCAAGAGACAAAAAAATGGGAAAGAGCTGTCAGAAAAATTTTTCTCTCTTCCTTTCTCTGAGGTGCTATTGGCCCTTTATGGCTTGGCTGGAAGTATAACATGTGAGGGAGCACCTGGTTGTGCTTTCTCATGAAGCCATGGCTGCTTTGCCTCCTGCCGTGCCTCACATCCCATTTCCCATTTTAATATCCTTCAGTAAAGGATTCGCACATAAGCTTTGCCTAAGTTTCTGTTTTCTAGGAAGAAAAGGTCGAAAAAGATAGTGTGTATCAGACTCAGAGGACTGTTTCAAAAGAGAAGTATGCCACCATAAATACCACTTTGATAAATTGTGAGCTTCAAGTTTGTAAGGATGAGACAAGTAGAACACGACTGCATTAAACTTCGAAATATTTGACCTAAGTTTGATGCTCTGCTGTTTACTGTGTGGTCTTGAGCAATTCACTGAACATCTCTGAGCCTCATTTCCCCATCTGGATCAACAAAGGATCAGCATGATACACATGGGCCATCAGGGAAAACTGCTTGGACTGCCTGTAAAGTTTCAGGCAATTGACATAACATCTCCTAAGCATCAGTCTCCTCATGCATAAAATGAAGAGAGTAACGCCACCTGCCTCACTGATGTGTTTTAAGGATTAAATGAGATCATCATTCTTGCAAAGCACTTGTAAAGTCTTTTATCTATTATTATCACCTCTGAAAAAGGGTACAAAGTCCCTGCCTTTAAAGGTTGTTGTGAAAATTAGCCGCCTTCTCCAGGCAGTTGTTGAAGTTGATTGGGTTAGGTCTGCACACCTGAACTGTGGTTTAGCCGCCTTCTCCAGGCAGTTGTTGAAGTTGATTGGGTTAGGTCTGCACACCTGAACTGTGGTAAAGCATGGCATAAATGTTAAATAATTGGGGGGGGGAGTATTGTGTTATATTTTTTCCAGTTTTATTGAGAAATAATTGATGTGCATCATTGTATAAGTTTAAGACCTACAGCATGATGGTTTGATTTACATATATTGTGAAATGACTATAGTAGTTTCAGCAAAGCTCCATCTTCGTATACAGATAAAATAAAAAGAGAAAAGAATAAAGGGAAAAGTTTTCCCTTTGTGATGAGAACTCTCAGGATTTGCTCTCTTAACAACTTTCATGTATTTCATGCAGCAGTGTTAGCTATAGTCACCAGGCTGTACATTACATCCCTAGTACTTATTTATCTTGTAACTGAAACTTTGTACTTTTTGACCACCTACCTCTAGTTCTTCCTCCCCCCACCCTGTGCATCTGATAAGCACAGATCCGAACTCTTTTTCTATAATTTTGGTTGTGTGGGGTCTTTTTTAAGGTTCCATATATAAGTGAGATCATACAGTAACTTTCTCTGACTTATTTCACTTAGCATAATGCCTTCACATTCTATCCATGTTGTTGAAAATGGCAGGATTTCTTGGTCATGGCTGAATAATATTAATGATATTCCATTGTGTATATGTATTCCATTGTGTCATATATAGATATAGATATCTAGATATAGATTTTATACACAGATCTATAGATATACATACTTTAACAACACATTTTCTTTATCCATTCATCCACTGATGGACACTTGTTTCCATGTCTTCCTATTATAAACAATGTTGCTATGAACATGGGGGTGTTCTTTTCAAGCTAGTGTTTTCATTACCTTTGGATATATTCCCAGAAGTAGAATTGCTGGATCATAAAATAGTCTATTTTTAATTTTTTGAGGATCCTTCATACTGTTTTCCACAGTGGCTGTGCCAGTTTATATTCCTACAATCATTGCACAACATTTGTTACCTCTGCACATTCTCACCAACATTTATTACCTCTTATCTTTTTGATGGCAGTCATTCTAATAGATGTACATTATATCCCTAGTACTTATTTAGCGTATAACTGAAACTTTGTACTTTTTGACCACCTACCTCCAGTTCATCCTCCCCCCCCAACCTCTGCATCTGGTAAGCACAAATCTGAACTCTTTCTATAATTTTGGTTGTGTGGGGTCTTTTTTAAGATTCTATATATAAGTGAGATCATACAGTAACTTTCTCTGTCTGACTTATTTCACTTAGCATAATGCCTTCACATTCTATCCATGTTGTTGAAAATGACAGGATTTCTTGTTTATGGCTGAGGAGATATCTCATTGCAGTCTTAATTTGCATTTCCCCAATGAAGAGTAATGTTGAATATCTTTTCATGTACCTGTTGACCTTTCATGTATCTTCCTTGAAGAAATGTATATTCAGGTCCTTTGCTCATTTTTAGTTGGATTTTTTCTTGTTTGTTTTATTTCATTTTGTTTGCTTTTGAAATGTGTGAATTCTTCTTATGTTTTGGATATAACCCTTCCCTACTGATGGAAGCCTGGACCCTTTTACATTGTCTTCTTAGCTCAGTGAGTTGACTCCATGCCAGCACAAATTTCAGCTCATATCTCCCCTGCCCCCCAACAAAACTGATCATTTCCTGCTTCTTCAGTCTCCACCCCTCATTTTCTCTAGCCCCGACTACCCCCACAGAAGGCAGATATGGCACATAACAATATTGATAATGATTCACATCTTCATTCAAGTCTTCATTTGAAATAAATACTCCAAAGGCCCAAATCTGAGGAGAGTAGGTTCTTGCCTAAAACTTAGAAAGACAGATTCATATCAAGTGACCTTGTTTTGTTTGACATATGATTTAAAGTAGCCCCCTGTGAAAAATAATTTAGAATATAAAGAAAATGAGCTTAGCAAAAACACCATGTCAGAATAAATTATATAAGATTTTATAGATCTGTGTATAAAATCTGAGTCTGTTAGGTTGGCCAAGGATTATATTACTTTAGTAATCTGAGAAGCAAGCATTCATCTGTCTCTTCAACAAATAATTATGTGAGATGGGAACAGATGAGCACCAGATTTTGCAACAGATCCAGGTTCTTGAGCAACATTATTGGAGCAGCTATGCTTCCTTTGCACTTGACTCACATCCTGTAACAAATTACCCATGGCCTTAGAGTAGCTAACAACAACAACAAAGCGTGGAAGCAGTGGGATCCAGTGCCATCATAATTCAGCAAAGATGCAGCTAATGGCTGCTGAATCAGACACCAAAGTCCACAGTGACCCTGTTCAGTTCTTATTACCATGTTGACCTCACCTGGAAATCCTCCAGAAATATTCATCTCCCAACTGGTCCCTCTTCAGAGATTTATAATTACCATGAAACACTGTAATTCATACAATTAATGGTTTATTCCAGACATCCAGCTAATACTGATTTCCACTGTTTGCCTGGATTAAAGGCTGCCTGTTACCAAGAGACTCTGCAGCAATCCCTCCAGTTAATTAACATTTTCAAGCACTTCTCTGGAAGACAAAACAGAAGTTGCTATGTAATTGCCATTGTTTACCACAAATTGCAAGGTGCCATGGTTTCTTCATCCCTGTCACTGTGATCACTATCATCATTATCGTCATCACCATCATTATCAATATTTATTGAATGCCCACTTAAATGTACTCTTTTCCACTAAGTGCTCTAACATGTCCTACAGCACAGCTTGACAAAGAAGCTAATCATGAAATAGCACACCAGAGTCTTACTACTGTTCCAGTACTTTAAAAAAAAAAAATCATTTCTACTCACTTTTGGAACCTAAAAGTATGGAAGTATAAACATCAGCAAATTGTCCCTTTATTTGCTCATCTGTACTTATTGGTGTGTGACACATATAGGCTCTCTAAATATTTGGTAACTAAATGAAGGTATGAATGAATTTAACAAATAAGCATAGTCCATAGTAAAAATATCCAGTGATATCTGAGATTCCACATGAACGAAAGGGAACAAAAGGAAGATTAAAAAGTAGCTGGTACCTGTTAAGGGGTGGGTATTCAGGGGCATAGCATCCTCCTCCATCCAACATTTTATCCAGGGAAAATCAAGTCATGTTTTTTTTGTTTCAAAGGGGAAAAAATCACAGGACAAACTCTCAGAGGCTCTCTTGAACATCATATGATCTTACATTGTGGTATTTAAACTTTTTCCGTTAGGACACAGCTGATACACATATACAAAAACATTCTCGTGGATATATCCAAGGTTGAATGTAATCCCCAACATTTTCTCTTCAGGAAATGATGGAATGTAAATAAGGGATATGGGCATAACTGTAGGGATAGCCTTGAATTTGCTTTCATTTCTTTAGAACAACAACAACAAAAGACTTTCAAAAATCTTGGTGCCTGAACTCTTATTGGTAAAATTGCTTGGAAATACAGTGCAACTGATTTCATTTAGCATGGCTGGGTCTCTTAGCACAGCAGCCAAGAGACCTGGGTTCTAGGTCTTGATCACATACTGGTTAGCTCTATGATCTAAAGCAAGTAATTTCCCTTTATTGAATTTCAGTTTTTTATTATAACGTGAGAAGTTTGAACAAGAGTCACACTTCAGTTCTAATTACTCTACCTGAGGTCTGGTTGAGAGCCCTCCTCAGATTCTGAGGCTAGGAGCTAAGTGTGGCAATCCTGGAAAAAGCCAAATAGAACTTAGAGCTTTATCAATGGCTTTTATATCTCTGAAAATAATTTATCCTCCTATCACTTCCTCCAGTGACTTCTACATTATATAGAAAAGAGAAATCTGGAAACTTTTCTCAAGCGCAAAAGATCTCACAGTATGCCTGGATTCTATAAGCAGTCTCTTTTAGACATTTATTGTTTGCCTAATCTTTCTTCCATTGGAGATTCACCTTCTCCTATTCTATAATAACCTTGCTCAGTCTGTGTGGTTCAAGTGCAAGTCCCTGCATCCCAGAATAGATACAACATAAGCCTTACACTTGCAGGATTCTTAATTCTCACAACAGTTTTGTGCGAGGGACAGGATAGTGTAGCTCTGCTTCCCATTGTAAATGCAAGAAAACAAAATTGATTGGGTTTCTTGACTTGATTAAAATTACACATATAAGGAGCTGCTATGACACAAACTCTAGGGGTTTTTCTTCATTTCAAATCTGGTGTTCTTTCCATTTGTCTATAAGATTATGAACACCATGACTTGCCATTATATCCTCATCCTATACATAGATAACTTGCCCAAGATTCTGAGAATAAGATTAATATAATCAATCAATGTAAAAGAATAGAGCAGACATTAGCCGAAGTCATTACAAAGATGCAGAATGTCTGCCAGGTTAAAGGTAAGAAGAGCAACACTGACTGTAACTTTATAATACTGATTTAAGGGACAGGAATATCATGAAAGAAGAATCTTAACATAAAAATATTTTAAAGAGCCCAAGAGGAAAAATATGACTGCTCATCCAACAATGTCTATATAAAAGAAACATATAATCAGGGGAACAAAAGAATTTTAGTCAGTAGAAAAATGGTCTATGATGACGGGCAAGGCTGGTTCATCAAAACTCACCATAGCCTAAAAAAATAAATTTCACAATATTATCCTTTTCACTTTGCTCAGTATCTATATACTAATTGACGACGTTAAATATCTAAACACACCAATTTATTTAGTTCAACAAACATGTTTTGTCTTCTGTGTACCAGACATTGTACTAGGAATTGGTAATGAAAGGATGAGCAAGAAATAGCTCCTGTATTCAAGGAGGCAGGTGAACAAGAGAAAGGAGTTGAGAAAAATCCCTAAGATTCTGACGTGGGCAACTGGGTGGATGCCATTAACTGAAGGAATATAAGAAGAGGAACAGAATGGGAGAGGAAATGGGAAAGAAGGAGTTTGGTTTGAGACATCAGATCAGTTAAGAATAACTTTGACTGCAAGAAACAACCTTAGCCAGCAGAATTTAAGCAATAGACATTTAATTACCATAATATGAAGTCTGGAAAAAATGCAGCCAGGCCAGTGCAGTGGTTCAACGATATCATCAAGGATGCAGGCTCAATTCATCTTTTATTCCATCATTCTTGGCATGTTGGCATTTTGTCCTTCTGCTTGTTACCTCATGTTACAAATTCCAGAGTATATGTCAACTATTTGATTAAAATCTCATTTGTCATCCCTCTTTAATCACTGTAATGAGTCACCTAAACCCTAATAATAACAAAAATCAACAATTCCAATGCATTAATCCAACAGGGAAGATAAGTACCAAAAACATATAAACCTATTCTCCACTCTCCATCCACCTATTACATAAGTAGTAAGAAACATAAAAATACAGTCTTGATTGCTAGCTAGATGTAAATCATTTCCTAATTGCAGAAAATAAAGCAAACAGCCATTAAACATGTAAAAAATCTAAAAACTAATTTGTAAATGGCATTTTCTTTGGAAACCACGGGTAGTCCAGGAAGCAAGGTGGAATGGCATTCTACAGATTATCTCCACTGTATCTTTCACATCCGTTAGAATCATGGTTCACCTGTTGAATGTAAATTGCTTTATGAACAGCTGTTCCTTCCCCCAAAGTAAACAGGCTGGATATTGAAATAGCCATCTAGTCTTGGGTTTGCTGATATCATAGCATCCTGATTTCCCCAGATGAAAAATAGTACATATAAGCTCATTTATGCATATCAAATATGAAAGAGTAGGTTCTTCCTAGATAACTAGGTTGGGCCTTCACTGTTCCCACCATCACCTGTAAATTCAGGAATGAGATTTGAATATTTATCATTAATGATTCATTAACATTCAACCACCTGAGGAAATTACTGTATTAATGTACCTAAATGTTCGTTGAAATGTGTAAACAAGTTGAGAAACCATTCCAGGAAGTTATTACTCTCTTTGTCAAAGTTAAGGTTTTCCAAAGTAGAATTTCTGTTTGGGTTAGGAGGGCAAGAAGCAATAAAATAGACCAGAATGTTTAGTCCTCTAAAGAGGACACCATCCTCTAGAGGCAGACCTGGTAAAATGGTTTTTAAAAAGCCCTGATTGCTTCCCACCATCCTTTTTGGCACCTGCTCACTCAAAGGGCATGCAAACATACACACACATGCACACACACATGCCAACATGCCCTGGGCAGCCTTTTTTGCATAAACCCCGGTTCCTGAAAAATCAACCCTACTTTCATATACCACTTCCTCTAAACTCTTAGTATCCTCAGAATCTGATCTATTCAGAAGCCAGGAAAAAAAGCTAATTATACTATTTATACCAGCAGGAGAAGGACTGATGGGATTTCCCCAAAGGGCAGTAGCACTTTAAAAGCATGACTTATGCCAGACATATGGAAATCTAATAGTAGACCCTCAGGCAAAATAGGCTTTATCAAAGGGGCCTTTCTGGCCTCTAATCACAGCTTTCTCTACTTATAAAAAATAGCTTTGTCAAATGTTTTTACTGTTCTCCAACTAAGGCACTTGACCAAAATAAAAACATTCCACAATACATCCAGACAATATTATAAGCCAAAAACAAAATAGAGATTTTTCTTTTCCTTAACTGCTGAGCAAAGTCAGTTAATGCTTGCATGAAATTTGACAGCTCTTTCTGGTGTGTAACCTTCAAAGGCCTATGCTATTAAGGGATTATAAAACTAAACGGAACTCTCAAATACCCCAAGTAGATCCTCAAAAAGAAACTGCCTGTGGGTTCGCTTTTTGGAAAGAGGGTGTGCAAAGATGCTCATTTGGGGAACTCTTGATTATCCAATCCAATGGAGAAGAGCATCGGAGTAGATACATTGAGACTGTGAAGCTAGATATCCCATTGGTTTAGAAATGAGGCTCCTTATGTAAATCCGGTAAAGCTTTCTAAGCAGAGAAGACAGCAATGCATATGCCCTGCACAGAGAATGAATTTGACTTTTCATAGAACAAAAAGGAGATTAATGTACAAACAAGGAAAGAGAAGGATGGAAATTTATGGGTGAGGAAATCAGAGTGCTAGAAAAGAGCCAGAAAATGCAGGACTTTACCTAACATCTAGGGTTCTCAGAACCCCTCATACAAAATATACATCATCAGTCAGGGTCCTCTTAAGGACCCAGAAACTACTCTGGATCTTAAAAATACAGAGAACTGAATTTGAAGTATTGAACAAACAGGTAATCGAAGAGCCTAGAAAACAAAGACAACATGGCAAGGCCACAGCAGGAATCCACTACCACCCTGGGGCAGGAGGAATTATACAAGGAAGTGGCATCATCAGAGCCCAGAAACATAGGCCATTGGAAGAGTTAAGAACAGGGCAGTGGGCCCCCCATATAGAAGCTAGGCATTCCGAAGTAGCTGTCTCATGAGAAAGTCTTCTCACCCTGGACAGGGCAAAAGAAGAAGAAATACAGATTTTCCCCTACTGGAGCATTCCTACAAAATCTTTCATAAGCCAAAATGCCATAAAGTGAAGAAGCAATCACCATTACTTTCTATGGAAAATTTTTTGAACATTCCCAGACCCAAAAATATAAGCTCTCTTAGGCTTTTCTGATGTCTTCGGACACATCTTGCTAATGGATGCATAAAATAAGTCGAGATAAAGCCCAGATGCTCACAGACACAGACACAGACACAGTTCACAGCTATGGCAGCTGAATGCTGAGATGCTGAGATGCTGAGTGTAGTTCCTGGGGAACAAGTTCCTGGGGAAGGAGCTTGGTGGGGCTGCTCTCACTCCTCTGGGCGTTCTGCCTCTGTAATGCCTCACTGCAAAACAAATGCTGAATGTTATTTTCACTGCCTTTTTTTCATAACAGAGAAAATTCTTCTTAGATTTCCTTCAGTTAGCAAAAATAAGTACTAACATAGGTCTTTTATAAAAGCAAAGTGGCATAATGTGAACTTTTAAAAAGTGGGGAAATATCTCTACCCGACTTCCCCCTCCTCCTCCTGCCCTGCTATCTTCTGCCAGTGCCTTCCACTGGCCAAACCTGTCTGGAATGTAACTGGCCAAACCTACATGGAAATAGAATTCCCTGAGATACAGAGCAAAGCAAGGGAAAGGTGTGAATCGCATCTGAAATAAAACAGGCAAATGACAGACACGTAAGTCAACTCTAAGAGGAATAGGAAATTCCCCCTGCCTCCACCTGGTCTAACCATGCAATTCTCTGGCAAGTCTTTTCTTATCTATCTGATTCCATCTGTGTGGCCACACAACTCCAGGACACAACCAAAGGGCAGAGTCCCTAACTGTAGTCAGTGTGATGGAGTTTTCATGGAAGCTACTGCAGGTCTGTCCTAGAGCTAGAGAGTGGATAGTTCTTACTGATGGAGATGATGGTGACTGCAGATGCGGAAGGAAGTCAAACTTTAAAAAAAAAATAAGTCTATGGACACCTAAACAAATGTTGGGAATTTTCTCTCTTTTTTTTTCTTGTTTTTTTTTTTTCTTGTTTTTTTTCTTTTTCTTTTTCTTTTTTTTTTTTTTAATGGGTTTTGCAGGGGCAGAGGGAGGGGGAGAGGGAGAATCTTAAGCAGGATCCATGCCCAGCACAGAGCCCGATGCTGGGCTCAATCTCACAACCCTGAGATTATGACCTGAGCCAAAATCAAGAGTTGGACAGTTAACCAACTGAGCCACCCATGTGCCCTGGAGAATTTTCTGAAATCATTGCGCCAATTAGTTCTTTTAACCTCATAACATCAAACTAATTTTATTGCTCCTCAGTGACAGCAATATCATCTATCCAGTTACTTTAACCAGAAACTTGGGGGTCATACTTATCTCTTCTTTTTCTTTTTCCCCAACCAATCCCCCTGGTGCCTTAGCCTTCAAAATATATCCCAAATCCACCTATCCTTCATCCAAAATCCTCTTCATCTCCCCCCAATCCTATTCACCTTTATCACTTCCCCAGACCACAACAAATGGCCTCTCAACTCCTGACCTGCTCCCATCCTCCCATCACTGGAAGCTTCCTCTACCCCCAAGGCCTCATATGGTGAGTCTTTTGTTATCTGCATCTCAGTGCCAATGGCGGGTCCTCAGAGTAGCCTTTTTGAAAACTAGCCCCTACCCCTCCTGTGTCACCCTGTTTTATTGTTTTCCTAGTATTTGCAGTGCCTGAATTTACCTTGCTCTTGTATTTGTTTTCTTCTTCCCTTCTCCATTAGGAGGTAAGCCACATGAGGGCAGTAACTGATCTGTCCTAGTCACCACTGAAATTCCAGCACTATAAAAAGTGCCTAGCAGTAAACAGGCAGTTGATAAGTATTTATCAAATAAGTGAAAGAATTGATTTTTCTACTCTCCCTATTAGATTGCTTGACTTGGTCAACACTTTAGACAGCAGAGAGGCACACCATCTAAGATAAAGTTATATTTAGATTTCTGCATATGTTTTGAGAGGGCTTTGAAAAGTAAAAGTTACCCCCAAGAAAGGTTTTAGGCCAACTGATCTGTCTTAGTCTGCTTAAGCTATTTTAACAAAATACCATAGGCTAGGTGGCTTAAAGAACAGAAATTTATTTTCTCACAGTTCTGGAAGGTGGAAGTCCAAAATCAGGGTACCAGCATGGTAAGGTTCTGGTGAGAGCTCTCTCTTCCTGACTTCTGGATGATTGCCTTCTCACAGTGTCCTCACATGGCAAAGGCAGATCTTCCTCTCTCTCTCTCTCTCTCTCTCTCTCTCTCTCTCTCTCTCTCTCTTCCTTTTATTATGAGGGCACTAATCC
Source organism: Ursus americanus (assembly GCF_024610735.1). NCBI lineage: Eukaryota > Metazoa > Chordata > Mammalia > Carnivora > Ursidae > Ursus > Ursus americanus. The sequence goes on along the minus strand of NC_142134.1, from coordinate 25,760,169 downwards.
CATTATAAGGACTCCACCCTCATGACCTCAGCTGATTCTCATTGCCTCCCAAAGGCCTATTTCCAAATACCATCACATTAGGGGCTATGGCTTCAACATATAAATTTTTAGGGGGATGAACTCAGTCCATAGGATGGCCATTAGAATAAAATTCACACACATCAACATGGTACTAAGAATGAGTTGTCCCTCAGCTATGTCCACAATTTCCCTGGATTCCAGTCAAACTGTACTCTCTGAAAAAATGACATGCTTTTTCCACAGCTCTGCCTTTGCAAATTTCCCTTCCTTTTGCCTGGAATATTGTTCCCTTTGTATCTGCCTGATACCCTTCAAGATTCAGCTCAAGACTCCCCTTCTCCTAGAAGCTCCCCTCCCCCTACTTCATCCTAGATGGAGGTAGACATTTCTCTCTCTCTCTCTCCCTCTCTCTCTCTCTCCTTGCATTTCTCTTTTTATGCTCTTAGGATATTTAGCCTAGACCTTAACCCTAGGCTTACCTAGATTTGCATACCTTGCCATGATTCATGTATCTGCCTCTTCAAATGGATTGTATACTGTTTAAGGTCAGAAGTTATATTATATTCATCTCTGCATTCCTGGCACCCAGCTTTTAGATGCTTAACCAGTGTTCAGTGAACAAACATAAATCTAATAAAACAAATAAATAAATTGGGCTCTGAATTCCTGGGTTCTAATGTCTGGAAACTGGGGTGTATAAAGAATATGGTGTTTAAAAGACCTGGAATCATGAGAGAACATTGTCACTGAACTCTCTCAACCTTGAATACAGGTTATAAACCTAAGGAAATCCCTTTTAGTGCAAAGAACAGTGGGGGAAACTGAAGGGGAAGAAATTAGAGAGGGGGAAAAACCGTATGAGACTCTTGACTCCAGGAAACAAACTGAGGATTTCGGAAAGGGAGGTGGGTGGGGGGATGGGGTAACTCAGTGATGGGCATTAAGGAGGGCACGTGATGTGATGAGCGCTGGGTATTATACACAACTAATGAATCACTGAGCAAAAACTAATGATGCACTATACGTTGGGTAATTGAATTTGAATTTTTAAAAAAATGCCTTTTCTTCAGTGTTCTCCTATAATGGGCTTTTTTCATCACCATATCCACCTGTACACATTTTTATTTATTACAGGAGGAGGACACTGTAGAATCTTTTTTCTTTAATAAAGCTCTTAAATTGCAGGCATGTCACCATGTTATGCATTTGTTCTTCTGTTGCCTTGTATAAGTGGATTGAAATTACTTCTCTGATGAAATGTCCATGGAGAGTTTTCTTTTTGCCTTGTGCAGTCAGAGGGAAAGAAGGCAAAAGCAACTTTGTGAGATTGATGCCTTTCCCAGAACCCCCCATCCACATCTCCTTCTTAATAAGTCAGTAGCCATGACAACTTCCAGGGAGCCCCAGAAAGCTTGGAGGCTACCTGCATCTGTTTTGCTCCATGGGCCTCCACCCAGGGGACTCAGGTCTGCATCTGACTGAGCCACAAGCAAAAATACAAGCCCTTCCTGAAGCCAGTCTCTCCTTAACATGGCCACTCTGGCTCAGAGTTTACTGTGGCTGCTACAGACTTGTCTTTGACCCAGGTTTGTCTGGCCTATTGGTTTCCATTTCTTCTTTGGCTTCTGACTATGGCCCGATTTGCTTTTCACTATTCTCTGACTTCACACTAAGTCCTTACCCAGAATGCCCTGCCCTAGGTTCCCAGTGTCTGCCATGACACTCTTGGTCCTGGCTCCAGCCTGTCTCCTCTGATTAATGGCTACCCAGGCCATTGCCCACATCCCTCTCACCCTCAACTCCCCCCCAGCCCCAATTCATCCCTTGTCTTTACCAGTTACCCACCTCTGCTGGGGCTATGATAATAGGTGAGTGTAGGAGAAGCTCACATGGAATAAGTGTACTGCTGAGACATTTCTATCAGCTGAGATTAGACTTGGCCATGCCTATTAGGAGCACCATCCATATGCAAATACATATGTGCTTGGTTCTACACTGGATTCTAGACTCCTGGATTAGACCCTTGGTAAATGATAAGAAAATGTATGGCTAGAAAGACCCCTGATCTCATAATTACTTCAGTGAAGTTTTCTCTACATTATCAACAGATAATTATTTAAAGCTTAAGATTTTGAGATAGCAGGCTGATTATCACTCATTTTTGTCTTCTGAAAATGGCATAGTTCCAGGCATATGGTGAGCACCAAATATTTTAATAAAGAGAAGGGAAGAAAGAAGGAAGGATGGAAGGAAGGGAAGAAGGAAGAGGGAGGGAGGGGGGAGGGACGAAGGCAGATTTTTGGACATAATAAAATTAGGTGGAGATAGAAGTAGCACTCTGGAGATGGAAAAATCACTGAACTGGGAGTTGGTCAGGAACCAGGAACTGTAAACCTGACTCCACCACCAATTTGTCACAGGACCTTAAAACATTCTGCCCCAAGTCTCTTTGTAGCCTCAAGGTCTGAGAAATGGAATCCAGATTTCATCAGGGTCACCTGGACCCTCTTTTCCTTTCATTTTTGTTTTTAAGTTTTAATTTAAATTCTAGTTAGTTAACATATAGTGTAATCTTGGTTTCAGGAGTAGAATTTAGTGATTCATCACTTACATCTAACACCCAGTGCTCATTGCAACAAGTGCCCTCCTTAATGTCCATCACCCATGTAGCTCACCACCCACCCACCTCCTCTCCAATAATCCTGTTTGTTCTCTATAGTTAAGAGTCTCTTATGATTTGCCTCCCTCTTTTTTTTCTGCTTCCCCTATGTTCATCTATTTTGTTTCTTAAATTCCATTATGAGTGAGATCATATGGTATTTGTCTTTCTAACTGACTTACTCGCTTAGCATAATACACTCCAGCTCCATCCACTTCATTGCAAATGGCAAGATTTCATTCTTTTTGATGGCTAATATTCCATTGTATATATACACCACATCTTCTTTATCCATTCATCAGTCGACAGACATTTGGGCTCTCTCCATAGTTTGGTTATTGTTGCTAATGCTGCTATAAACATCAGGGTGCGTGTGCCCCTTCAAATCAGTATTTTTGTATCTTTTGGGTAAATATCTAATAGGGCAATTGCTGGGTCATAGGGTAGTTCCATTTTTAACTTTTTGAGAAACCTCCATACTGTTTTCCAGAGTGGCTGCACCAGTTTGCATTCCCACCAACAGTGCAAGAGGGTTCCCCTTCTCCTCATGCTCAGCAGCATTTGTTGTTTCCTGGTTGTTAATTTTAGCCATTCTGACAGGTGTGAGGGGGTATCTCATTGTGGTTTTGATTTGTATTTCCCTGATGCTTAGTGATGTTGAGCACTTTTTCATGTGTCTGTTGGCCATCTGGATATCTTCTTTGGAAAAATGTCTATTCATGTCTTCTGCCCATTTCTTAACTGGATTATTTGGTTTTTGGGTGTTGAGTTGGATAAGTTTTTCATAGATTTTGGATATTAACTCTTTATCAGATATGTCATTTGAAAATGTTTTCTCCCATTCCATAGGCTGACTTTTAGTTTTGTTGATTGTTTCCTTCACTGTGCAGACATTTTTTATCTCAATGAAGTCCCAATAGTTCATTTTTGCTTTTGTTTCCCTTGCCTCCAGCAATGTGTCTCATAAGAGGTTGCTGCGGCAGAGGTCAAAAAGGTTTCTGCCTGTGTTCTTCTCTAGGATTTTGATAGTTTCCTGTCTCACATTTAGGTCCTTCATCCACTTTGAATTTATTTTTGTGTATGATGTAAGAAAATGGTCCCATTTCATTCTTCTGCATGTAGCTGTCCAGTTTTCCCAACACCATTTGTTGAAAACACTGTCTTTTTTCCTATTGGATACTCTTTCCTGCTTTGTTGAAGATTAATTGACCATGTAGTTGTGGATCCATTCATGAGTTCTCTGTTCTGTTCCATTGATCTGTGTGTCTGTTTTTGTGCCAGTACCATACTGTTTTGATGATTACAGCTTTGTAATATAGCCTGAAATCCAGAATCGTGATGTCTCCAGTTTTGTTTTTCTTTTTCAAGATTTCTTTGGCTATTTGGGGGTTTTTTTGTAGTTCCATATAAATTTTAGGATTGTTTGTTCTAGTTCTGTGAAAAATGCTGCTGCTATTTTGATAGGGATTGCATTAAATATATAGATTGCTTTGGGTAGTATAGACATTTTAACAATATTTGTTCTTCCAATCCATGAGCACGGAATGATTTTCCATTTCTTTGTGTCATCTTCAGTTTCTTTCATGAGTGTTCTATAGTTTTCAAAATACAGATCTTTTACCTCTTTGGTTAGGTTTATCCTATGTATCTTATGGGTTTTGGTGTAATAGTAAATGGGACTGATTCCTTGATTTCTTTCTGCTACTTCATTATAGGTATATAGAAATGCAACAGATTTCTGTACATGGATTTTGTATACTGTGACTTTGCTGAATCCATGTGTCAGTTCTAGCAATTTTTTGGTGGAGTCTTTCAAGTTTTCTACATAGAGTATCATGTTGTCTGTGAATAGTGAAAGTTTGACTTCTTCCTTGCTGCTTTGGATGCCTTTTCGTTGTCTGATTGCTGAGGACTTCCAGTACTATGTTAAATAACAATGGTTAGAGTGGACATCCTTGTCTTGTTCCTAACCTTAGAGGAAAAGCTCTCAGATTTTCCCCATTGAGGATGATATTAGCTGTGGGTCTTCTGCATATGGCCTTTATGATGTTGAGATATGTTCCCTCTATCCCTACTTTGTTGAGGGTTTTTATCAAGAATGGATGCTGAACTTTTTCAAATGCTTTTTCTGCATCTATTGAAAGGACCAGATGGTTCTTACCTTTTCTTTTATTAGTGTGGTGTATCACGTTGATTGATTTGCAAATATTGAACCACCCTTGCAGCCCAGGAGTAAATCTCACTTGATCGTCTTGAATAATTCTTTTAATATACTGTTGGATTTGATTTTTTAGTGTCTTATTGAGAATTTTTGCGTCCATGTTCATCAGGGACATTGGCCCATAATTCTCCTTTTTGGTGGGGTTTTTGTCTAGTTTTGGAATCAAAGTAATGCTGGCTTTGTAGAATGAGTTTGGAAATATTCCTTCCATTTCTATTTTTGGTAACAGTTTGAGAATAAGTATTAGCTCTTCTTTAAATGTCTGGTAGAATTCCACTGGGAAGCCATCTGGCCCTGGACTTTTGTTTGTTGGGAGATTTTTTTTTTTTTTAGATGTTATTTATATATTTATTTGAGAGAGAGAGGGAACAAGCATTGGGGAGGGAGAGAGAGAGAAGCAGACTTCCTGCTGAGCAGGAAGCTGGATGCAGGGCTCAGTCCCAGGAACCAGAGATCATGACCTGAGCTGAAGGTAAATGCTTAACCAACTGAGCCACCCAGGCGCCCCTATTGGGAGATTTTTAATTACTGATTCAATTTCTTTGCTGGTTATCATTCTTTTTTTTTAAAATAATAATATTTTTTATTATATTATGTTAGTCACCATACAGTACATCCCTAGTTTTTGATGTAAAGTTCCATGATTCATTACTTGCGTATAACACCCAGTACACCCAGATTTTCTCTTTCTGTTTCAGTTTTGGTAGTCTGTATGTTTCTAGAAATGTATCCATTTCTTCCAGATTGCCCAATTTGTTAGCATCTAATTTTTCATAATACTCTCTTATAATTATTTGGATTTCTGTGGTGTTGGTTGTGATCTCTCCTCTTTCATTCATGAATTTATTTATTTGGGTCCATTCTCTGTTCTTTTTGATAAGACTGGCTAGGGATTTATCAGTTTTATTGATCTTTCAAAGAACCAGCTCCTAGTTTCATTGTTCTGTTTTACAGGGGTTTTTTGTTTGTTTGTTTCTATATCATTTATTTCTGCTCTAATCTTTATTATTTCCCTTCTTCTTCTGGCTTTAGGCTTTATTTGCTGTCCCTTTTCTAGCTCCTTTAGGTATAAGGTAGGTTGTGTATTTGAGACTTTTCTTATTTCTTGAGGTAGACCTGTATTGCTATGTACTTCCCTCTTATTACTGCTTTTGCTGTATCCCAAAGGTTTTGGACTGACATGTTTTCATTTACACTCACTTCCATGTCTTTTTTTAATTCTTCTTTAATTTCCTGGTTAACCCATTTATTCTTTAGTAGGATGTTCTTTAATCTCCGTGTATTTTTGGTCTTTCCAAATTTTTTCTTGTGATTGACTTCAGGTTTCATAGCATTATGGTCTGAAAATATGCATGGTGTGATCTCAACCTTTTTGTACTTGTTAAGGCCTGATTTGTGACCCAGTATGTGATCTATTCCCTTCCTGTCTATTCTGAGTTTCCTAGAGCTTAACTGATTTTAGTCATGCTTTGTTCTCTCTGGACAGATCTGTGTCGATCACCTCCAGGGGGTCCCTGAAATTTGTGGCCTCTACCCAAGCTTTCCTATCACACGTGGTCTCAGAAATGTTAATCCTAACTTCTCAAAGGCCAGTCAAACCTCCTAGCCAACTCCCTGTCAAAGGAATCTAGCTCCTTATTTAGATATCCCTCGACACCCCTCCCCCAACTAGTATCCCAGAGGATTTTGAAAAAAACAGCCCTAGAAACCTCAAATAGCCAATACAGATGACCCTAGACCTGAAAAACAGGAAGTATCAGGTCTTGGGCTTTGGGTTCCCATTCTCTAAACTGCCAACAGATCTATAATTTCACTTTAAATTTAAATTCTATTTAGTGTTTTCTCGTCTTATTTTAAAGTGACTTGTTGGTTTTTAGGGTACTCCACAGCTTTATGTAAATCACAGGCAGCAGGAAGGATTAAAAAACTCATCAAGAGTAGCTTGAGGGGCACCTGAGTTAAGTCAGTTAAGTGTCTGCCTTTGGCTCAGGTCATGATCCCAGGGTCCTGGGATTGAGCCTCATGTCGGGCTCTCTGCTTAGCTGGGGCCTGCTTCTCCCTCTGCCTGCCACTCAGCCTGCTTGTGCACACTCTCTCTCTCTATCTGTCAAATAAATAAATAAATAAAATCTTTAAAAAAAAAAAAAGTAACTTGAGCTCATCACAGTGGCATGAGGTATTTCAGACATTAATGCTTTCACCTACCCCAGAGCCATTCATGTTGGGCCTCAGTGGGTGATCCTGCTTTTTGAAGACATTTTCGAGAGGAAACAATTCATAAACCCTAAATACAAAGAAAACAATAATTCTTAAGCTTTTTTTCCTCCCCATTCAGCCATTTTTGCCCTCTCTGGCTATCCTAGGCTATGACCCTTCCAGGCACACAACAGGGGGGGCATTACTAATTTTTATACTTTGCAGCAGGTGCCCCCCTTACCCTCAGCCTTGGAAGAAGTCCTTGAGTGGGCAGGAGTTTAGGCTGTAAGATGAGTGGTTGCTCCACAGCCCTAAGACCTACCCAGTCCTCAGAACACTATGAAAAAGAAACATTGCCAAAAGACTAAAATCCTAATAACACAGGCATATATGGTATACAATGGATGGCACACGTGTTTGCTTGAACTGTTCAAGATTTTTAAATTGAGGTTTATGAGGAGAAATAACTTTGAATCTTTGTCAAAGTTAAGTTCTGAAGCCCATCTTTGATAAGATCCCTATCCTTGGGCAATGAGATAGAGGAAGAGGGTGGGACAGACCTATGGTATGGGCATCCAAGGCTGCTAGGCCACAGTGTGTGCAAGAGCCCAACCATGACTGTAGGATAAAGAGGCTCAACCCTCATCCCTCCACAACCAGGGCCCTCTCTAGCCCCCTGAGCCCTTGCAGCTCCCTCCCTGCCCATAGGCAAGACTGCAGGACCCCATAAAGCCTAACTTGTGCCTTCTGTCCCCACTTCCGTACCCTAGTCCAGTCTTATCTGACTTCAGTTGCAGACCCTTTGCTTCAGACACTGTCCTTGATGCATCACCAACTCTATGTGGACTCTATTTTAGACAGTTCCTGTGGACCTTGGACTGTCCTTCACCTAGGATGTTGTCTCCATTGCCTTTTGCTCCCCAACTACTACCATGGATCAGTCCCACTCCACATCCACACACGGAATCCTCATCTGTGCCAGAACCCCAGCACTCCCCACAGCTGCACAGGAAAGTTCATACTGACTATGCCCAAACACTTAAATGTGTCATGTCACCTCTCAGGACCTGGAGGCTATTGGCCAAATCCTATGGGCTTGGGATTCAAGGAAAACCTCTTCAACCCATGTTCAAACGGGAATCCTTCGAACTCCAGGGATTCCACAAAGGTGCCCAGTGGTCACTCCAGACTCAAGGAAGGGTGACAAATAAGATGGGTTCTATACACCCACCCTCCCTTCACCCAGAGCAGCTCCTTTTTGATCTGTCTCACATGTTTGCCATTCCCGAACATGATTTTACTTAAAGTAGTGGTTCCATTTTTTTTGTTTCCAGTACACTGCTTAAACTTCTTCGTGTAAATAATTATAACCAATTTGAATTATGACACTTCCCTTCAGTTTTTTAACTCTATAGTTGCTTTTTATTTTTTTAATAGCTCAAAACTGCTACTAAGTGAACTTGGACAGAATCTTATTCTACACACCTCAAGTGCAAAGCCAGTTGTTTGAAACCATTTCTGAGTGGGATCAGTCACCCCTGTTTTCTCCTCATTATCAGAAAAAAAAGGCCCATTTTTCCTCAGCAGGATCTCTTTAGAGTGTCCATATTTATAACAACATAATTATAACCCATGAGAGAGAAATAAAAATGTTAATGACTATTTTTCCTGAGAAACAGAAAGTCATTCAATGTTTGTGAATAAAATGCTATGGAAATGATCTTTAAAAAATACATTTAAATTTGGCATTGACCTTTGTAGCAGCCAGCCCTAGCTCTCTCTCTCAGCTGGGAACAGTATGCACAGGTATCTACAGCTTTCAACAGTAAATCTGTAAATCTCCTTCATTATGTGCTGCCCCTGAGCTGCCAATATAAGCCTCATAAAAAGAAGCCACCTCCTCCTCCTCGCTAGTTAACACATCTCCACAGAAGCAAGAGATGGAAATGAATGTTCTTTTTTTTCCCCCCTATAAACACAATATACATGTTTCTGTGAAGCAGACCCAGTGGGAAAGAACAGGCCCTGTTTTCCCAGGGTTGGCAGCTGGCAGGGAGGAAAAGAAATTCTTAGTCCTCCAGGCTGCTTTGCCACTGTTCCATGTTTCCCAGACCACACACCTCATCAAGGGCCATTGTGAGGTAAAGGATTACAAGTCTACACAATTACATGTTGTTTCACTTGATTAAGTTCAGGGCTTATGATACAGAGTTACCTACTTGCAAGAAAATACGACACTTTCTCACTACATACAAGTTGACAAAAATAAGCTCAGGCCAAGTTTGGCTTCATTCACTGCAGCCGCAAAGCCTGCCTCAGGGTGGGAAGAGTGGCTTCCCTCCTCTCTGCCCAGTGTCCTGGCTGATCTCTTCCCAGTTCTTTTCCAAATCTACTACCTCTACGAACAGCTGATTTTCTGAGCCCGCTGAGTGTACCAGACCCCTGTTAGTGGCTGCAGTTCCCTTTGATAAGGCCAAAATAACAAAATCTTCTCATTGTATCTTTACCAAAGCATCAATTACATATAAGATAACCCTTGCCTTGTAGCCCATGTCCTCCCTCTTCTGGGATTCTTTAAGGGATGGTGTTAAATAATTTCACCTCATTTTCCAGCAACAACAACAAAAGCCCTAATATTTTTTCTAGAAGTCATTTTAAATGGTTCTGTGATCTTGGATTATGACTTTATCCTTCAGATGTTCAAATTATATTTCTCAGAGTTCCAGGATTCTGTAGCGTGATTGGATGGGGGGATGGTAGTGTCTCCCATTCCCACACCAAAGCAGCCCTACTTTTCTCTGTGTAATGCCCTGGGGTTATGTAGCTATGCCCTTAACTATTGGAAAGGCAGCAAGGTACAACCATTTCCAAATAGAACCCACACTGTTAGATAATCACTCACACAGCAAGACACAGCCTGGTCAAAACAGCTCTTTAATTATCCCCTGGGTTCTAAGCCCACCAGAGGGTGCATGTCAGAGGACCCAGCCTCTCTGGTTTATCCCCTCATTTTCTTCTCCCCTCATTGCCCCCCTCCATCTCTTCAACCCACTTCCCTCCCCTTAGAATTCTACCTTTTCTTCTCTTCACCTCTGGGAAAGGGGGAGGTGAGTTGGGAAGAAGGCACTGCACATCCAATCCTTCTAGAGATAGAGCAAATAAAGAGCAAAGAACTCTATGCCTCCAGACTCAAAGTGAAATGTCCACAAGATAAACTTTGTTCTGTTAGCATTACTCACTTCTGTAGCAAAAATAAAGGCATTACTGTGCCAACAAGGCTCTAAATCTTTTTACCATTGGCAAATACCCTTTTCTATTATCCCAACCTAATACAGGCTAGTGTTCCAGTTTGAAGATCTCATAAGTAAAGAGGATAAAAGAAGAAAACTCTGCCCTACCACACTTTGGACAGAGTTTTATTAAAAAAAAAAAAAAAAGTTAGGTTTGAGATTCTTTTCTCTCTGCCAAAAGGACTGTTCCTTTAGCCTGGAAGCCGGAATGAAGAAGACACTTGAGCAGAGTCACAAGCTAAGAGCTGCCTTTGAGCCAGAATTTGCATGCTAGCACAGCATGTAGCAAGAATTAGAGCTTTGTTGTTGCAATCCACTAGATATGGGGGCTGTTTCCACTGTAGGATAACTTAGAAAAGGCTGACAAATAAGAAATAACAACGAAGAAAAACTTAAACTGTGTGGCATTTTCTTTGGGACCAGGTGACAGGTGAAAAGAAAGTTGTTTTTTTTTTAAATAATACGTGCCACCTCTGAATAGAAACTAGAAAGCCATTGCATGGTCCATCCAACACTGCTCTTTTTCCTCAACCATAAGACTAAGATTGGGGCAGCTCCTCAGCCTAGATCCCAAAATGAAGAAGAAACATGGGGCCAACCACAGAGCCATGGCCATGACAAGGATTGAGGAAAGCACCTTTGTTGTTTTAAGCACCCCAAAAAAGTTTGAAAGGATACATTTATACATCTTTGTGTCAGTAGGAGAAAGGGAGGGAGGAAGGGAGAGGGAAAGAGAGGACAAGGGAAGAACATGTTCAGGCTATCAATGACGAGAGAAACGTTAAAGGAAGAGGGATGTTTGGCATATTGTCTGTCGCCAGTCGGACTCAAACAAGACCTAGATGGTAGATGAAGTGAGAAAATGCAGAAATTACAATGGAAACAAGCACCTGCTGCTCTGGAACTAATTGATTATGGTTCCAAAGGAGGCACCACAGTGAACAAGTAACAGCTCATCACACTTACAAGCCTTTTGTCAGCAATACCCCCAAGCAACCTCTTCCCTCCCTTTCCCAACCCACCAAAACCTCACCCCGCTAATCCATATGCCAGCATAAAGACGCTCAGGAAAACTTGATTCTTTCCCCCATAGCATCAATGTACTGTGAAAACCCTTCTAAATGTGAAATCCTCAGGAACAGTGGCATTAAAGTGTCATGGTCCATCATAGAACCAGAATACCTCTTTGTAGATGGCTGTAATGATAAATGAGAAAGATCTGCACACCATCTTCACAACAGGTGGTGGGAGGGGGAGGAGGGAAGCAGGACAAAGCTTGCTGAAGGGGATGCGTATAAGCTTATTTATTCAGCCAGGAGAGATCAGTATCCCTAAGAAACAAGTGGAGTTGGACAACCCCCAGATAAGAAAAGACAGAAAAGTCATTCTTGATTCCTCTTTCCTGTTGAAGGCTTATATTCAATTAGTTACCAATTTCTACTAATTCCAGCTCCACAGCATTCATCTCTAACGCCTCTTCATTTCCCTGACACTACTGAGTATAGCAATAGCTCTTCCTGGACCAGTGCAATATTTACAAGCTATGTCCTTGCTCCCCAGCCCTCGTGCATCCATTCTACACAATGCCAATGGATTAATCTCCCTAAAACATTGTTCTGATATCACTCACCTGCTCCCTCATACAATGGACTAGAGTCCCAAGTCCCTACCCTAGCTTCCCAACTCCTCCCCAATCTGGCTCACTGTTCCCTTTACACACTTAGAAATCTGACTAAAATAAAGGATTCATTCCTTTACACAGCTACCATTTTTTTTCTTTCTGTACCTTGTTTGAGCTATTGCCTTCTCCCTTTATTTCCAGTGTCTCAATCTTATCAATCCTTCAGTGAGCCTCCTTGCCATGTCCTCCTTGAAGCTCTCCATAACCCTTCCAATTAGCAGTCATTGTTCCCCACTCTGAATTCACAGCTCCCATCATGTGAGTCTCTTCTTGGATACTTATCACTCCAAACTGGGGTCATTTGTGTGCATGCCTGTCTCCCTCTTACAGCTTGCTGCAAGGCAAGATCCGTCTTCTTTATACTATGGAAGGAAGGAAGGAAGGAAGGAAGGAAGGAAGGAAGGAAGGAAGGAAGGAAGGAAGGAAGGAAGGAAGGAAAGAGGGAGGGAGGGAAGGAAGGAAGGAAGGAAGGAAGGAAGGGAGGGAGGGAGGGAGGGAGGGAGGGAGGGAGGGAGGGAGGGAGGGGAGCAGGAGAAGGAAGAAGCTTTGCTAGTAACTGGACCTGATGGCTAAACATCCCAAATGCCCTGAGTAGTCCCCCTGACAAAACTGGTGCCTGCTTTACTGCCTCCCTAGACTTTCCTCGCTTTTCCAAAATGTGGTGCAGTTATGGTCTCTACTCTCTTCTTCTCCCCTCATTAACTGCCAAAAACAGTCCCAGATTAGGTTGCCAGATCCCTGAGCCTTCAGCCGGGGTCCACTGTTCCTTGAGAGCAGCGATGGGGAAGCCAAGAATAGGGCAGAACACTTAGGAAGACTCAGGCCAGGCTGGGGAAAGGAAGGGGAAGTTTCACAACAGAGAGTGCTGTGCAGAACCATGAAGTCGAGGCATCACATCAATTCACATGGCTGCCTCTGTGCTACAACCTCAAATGCAAAACAGCCAGGTGTCCCAACACCTTCCAGGGACAGAGCACACGGCTCTGAAGTGAAGAGTCCTCCCATAGCTCTACAGGCATGCTGTCCCCGGAGCATCCATAGAGAATGATAACAGTTTGCTATGTTCCAGGCCCTCTGCCAAGTGCTGCACATGAATGATTTAATTTAATCCCCAAAATGCCTACCATTTTATAGGGGAAGAAGCTGAGACTCTGCACTGTGGCCGTCTCACAGAGATCCAGTTAGCTGGAGTTGCCCCATTTCGCTCCTGCAGCTTTGATGTGATGTGTAGACAGCTCAGATGGCAGGAGGCCCCCCTGCCCCCCCCCCACCACCCCCTCTCCTGTTTCCCTGGAAAGCTTCTCCTGGGAGGTGACTCTGTTTCAGCACAGCCATTTGTATGCAATCTTTATTCCATCACCTGTTGTGCTCTGCCAGCCAGCACTTCCAAAGCCCCAGCACTGATTGTAAAGCCCCTGTGTGACTTAATATGTTTGACAAGTTTTGAGTGTGGGGACAGTGGATGCTGCCTATCTTCCATCAGATGTCATCTTTTCTTCTGGACCCGCCACCTTCCTGGTATCAGCAGTGGTAACCAGTCAGCGAGCACAGTCTAGTCATTGATGTTGGGTTTGCACAGCCTGTCATTCCATGAGGGCTGTCCTTTAAATCAAAGTCTGAGTCCATGCTGGTCACACATTCTGTCCCAGAAGTCTTCACCGCCTCCCATAACCAGGCTCTCTCCGCTCCCTCTGTATCCAGTTGCCAAATGCATCTTGCTCCACAACTTTCGGTGGCTCCTCATCGTCTCAGTAATTATGGGCAAGGGTTCTTGTCTCACATTTACAGCCCTTTTTGTTCTGGTACAGGCAGCTTTCCAGCCTTATCTCCAGCCCTGGACTCCCGCTGAGTCCCTTCCTCCAAACTCTGAAATGCCGGCAGTCTTTTCCCTCTCCACTTCTATCCGTAGAAGTCCCAACACCACCTCAAGACTCAGCTCAAAGGCTGAATCTTTTCAGAACTTCCTTCATGAGTTCTCTCCTGATTCCTCATCCTGGATAGGATTTTTCAATTGCTATGACTCCATGCAGTTGTGCCTCTGTTACTGCCCTCACAGCACTCTACGCTAACCTACATTCTCCTCTAACTTCCTTTAGCATACACTCAACTCAGAGGCAGACTTTCCTGCATGTCCTTCCCCACCAACACCACAATAGCAGCTCGCAGGGGCTCTCACATCCTCTTTATTGAGTTTCACTATAAATTAGGTAACTACATTGGCAGAGTCATTGGATTTACTCCTTTATCCTGGGGTTTTATCCTGCGATTTGTTGTTTTCCTTTTCCTTATTTCTCATGCTATCAAGTGGTGGTGATTGTCCATTTTAATCTAGTAACAATCCAGAAGTCTTCTAAATATCACTTACATACAAGTGATCTGAATATGCTGGGAATTTCTCCATGTTATGAAGATAAAATGTGAAGGATACCGAGAAATAGGGTCACCCCCCCCACACCATGTCCCTTCCCAGCCTGGAGGCCTATACAAAGCCTGAGGGATGAACCTCTTTTTATTCCACAGCTTGTCCTATAGGTTTTACACTTTTCCTGAGTTAGAAAAATGATTAAGTACTTTTTAGTCAAAAGGCTCCTGCTAGGCTCTAGACTCCAAGGGTAGAAAAATACATTAAAAAAAGATGAAACCAAGGACATTAAGACCTATTCTGCTTAATTATGCCAATAAGAACTGGAAAACACAAGACATCATTAAGTGAAAAGTCAACACACAGAATGGGAGAAAATATTTGCAAATCATATATCTGATAAGGAACATGTATCCAGAATATATAAAGAACCCTTACCACTCAATAATAAAAAAGACAACTATTCCCAATCTTAAAATGAATAAAAGGTCTGAACAGACATTTCCCCAAGGAAGAGATACAAATAGCCAGTAAGCACACAAAAAGATTCTCAACATCCTAGTCATTAAAAAAAATGCAAAAAACCACAATGAAATAACACTTCATACCTACTAGAATGGCTAGAATAAAAAAAGTCAGATAACAGTGAGTATTGACAAGGATGTGGAAAAATTATAACTCAAACACTGCACGATAAGAATGTACTATGATGCAGCCATTTGGAAAACAATCTGGCTGGCATTTCCTCAACCGATTAGAGTTACCACATAGGTCAGCAATTGCACTCTAAGGTGTATAACCATGAGAAATGAAAATATATGTGCACCTAGAATCTTGTAAATAAATATTTATGGCAGCATTATTCATAGTAGCCAAAAGGTAGAAACAACCCAAATATCCATCAACACAAGAATGGATAAACAAAGTGTACCATGGAATACTATTCGGCTCTAAGAAGAAGTGAAGTACTAATACATGCTATGACATGGATGAATCTAAAAACATTTTGCTAAGTGAAAGAAGCGAATCACAAAAGATCACATGCTATACGATTCCTTTCATATAGAAGTCCAGAATAGGGAACTCTATAGAGACAAAACGTAGATTAGTGGTTGGTTAGGGCTGAGAAGGGGGATAAGAGAGGTGAGGGATGACGTGTAAAGGGGTTTCTTTCCGAGGTGATTAAAATGCCCTAAACTCAACTGGTTTCAACTCAACTGGATTCAAACAAGATTGTCAGAACTCTCTTCCTTTTCCTTCCCTTCCCTTCCTTTCCCTAACTTCCCCTTCTCTCCCTTGCCATGAACCCTCCACTCTCTCCATCAAGAGTGTACTCCACAGGGATGCCTAGATGGCTCAGTTGGCTAAGCATCCGTCTGGCTCTTGGCTTTGGCTTTGGCTCAGGTCATGATCTCAGGGTTGTGAAATCAAGCCCTGTGTCAGACTCTGTGCTGGGCATGGAGCCTGCTTAAGATTTTTTCTCTCTCTCTCTCCCTCTACCCCTCCCCCTTCCAGTTGTGAGCTCTCTAAAAGAAAGGAGTCTATTCCATAGAGTCTTTATCAGTTTCCCAGAGACATTGCTGCCAACTCTCTAGACTCTGGGTCTGAAGCTTGTGGTCCAAGAGCAGAGAGAGCACATGTGTTCATCAATCCTAATTTCATGGATGAAATTCTTAATTCCTAAGAAAGACTTTGGTTACCTGGCTTAAGACACATGTCCATCTTAGGCAAACTTCCATGACCAGAGAATGAAATACTATGTGTGGATGGCCAGGTCTGGGTTACATGCCAAGGGGGTACGGATGCTAAAGGGACCAAAACAGTAAATGTCCATACACTGGACTTAAAGAACGTTAAGGAAATTTTTTACTCACCAGAAAAATGTCATCTAGATCTGCTCCCTAAACCAGTCAATGCACTTATTTGAACAGAACAGAATTAAGGAGATTGATTTGAGAATAAATAATATTAGAAAGCTAACAAAATTCCAGGAAGGCCAGAGAATAAGGTCAGAAACAGGGGGTACACCAGAACCAAAGCTAACATCATGCTATAAAGCCATTGCCGAATGTCATACACTATAGCTGGTAAACCTGCACTGGACCTTAAATGTCACCACTGTTGCCACTGCTACTCTGTGCCTGGAAACTGGATGGCTCATTTGCCAACTCACTAGAAGGATTATTTCCAGTGGCCAAATGTTCAGCTGAAAATTGAGGACTCTATTCCTAAGAATGAGGAGAGAATGAATTTTGAGTAGTCTGACCATATATCCTGGTTGGCCTAGGACAGTCCCAGATGTTGTCTATTGCCCATTATCCCTTGTGTTCCTTACACTTTAATATCTGTCCTGGTTTTCATTTTTATGAAATATAATTATCAAATATTGTATTAAAGTAAGCTGGGAAGGGTTTGGTAGAGGTTTACTTTTCATTTCTGTGCTTTGGACCCATCTGGTAATGTGTGAGATACATGTGAAGTCTCACATAAATACATGCATGGTAAAACCCAGAAGACAACTAGCAATAATACACTTTTCTCTTTTCTTCACCTTTCCAGATGCAACAGAGCTAACACTTCCCTTTCAGGGTCCAGATAAGGGAATTCATTGATAAAACAAAGTGTGTTCAGACAACCAACTCCTCCTGGTCTTGGGTGATGGTGGGCAAAGTATTTGGTGATGCTATCTCTGCCAGCCACTTGGTGGATCAGCCAGTTGTGGTCTGACCTATAGCATCAGCTACGAAGTATACAAAGCCTGTAGGCCACCAGTCAGTGGAGTCAATGGGAAATGGACAGGGTGGATGTACATGAAATAAATGTGCAGAAATGGAGGCTGAGCGGTCTTAATGTGGAGTATACAGGGAGTAGTATGAACTCTCTTGCTACAGTGGTTTTGTCATTTAATTCTTGGGATAAATCTACAACTATTGATTTTATTGTGTAGTAATTGAATTAATTATAATTGGCTAATGTTTAAAGAATCCCTTTCCACCCTCAGAAGTGGCCCAGTTTAGACTGTAAATCATGTAGGCACTGTAAAATGACAGGAAACTAGCAGGATGTGTCAGTCTGTCCTTCACCATCCAAATAGCCATGAGCACCTGAGCACCTCAAGGGAGATAACCACAAAATCTGACTGAGTTATCTATCATCCAGCTCAAACTCCAGGATCGCTGAGTACTATGCAGTCTTCTCAATCAGGTCTCAATATCACTCCTCATGGTCTGGCAATCTCCAAACAAAAAATCAAGTTAGCTATATCCAACACGCCCGAGTACAATGTTGGAAAATAAGACAGCAATTGTTATCCCTTCCCTGGCAGTACAGTAATGTCCTCGGTTAGTGTGACAGTTAATTTTATGTCAACTTGACTAAGGGATGCCTGGATAGCTGGGAAAACATTATTTGTGGGTGTATCTGTGAGGCTGGTTCTGGAAGAGATTAACATTTGAATAGGTAGACTGAGTAAAGAAGATTCCACTCACCAATGGGAGTAAGCATCATCCATTCTGATGAGAGCGTGAATAGAACAAAAAGGTGAAGGAAGGGGAATTTACTCTCTTCGTAAACTGGACAGCCATCTTCTCTTGCCCTCAGACAATGGTGTTCCTGGTTCTCAGATCTGCACACTCAGACTGATTCTTTAAATATCAACCTCCCTGATACTGGGCTTTTAGACTTGGACTGGAACTTACACCATTGGCTCCCCTAGTTCTCAGTCCTTTGGGTTTGGACTAGAACTATACCACCAGCTTTCCTGGGTCTCCAGCTTATAGCCGAAAAATTGTGGGACTTCTAAGCCTCCATAACTGCATGAGCCAATCCTTCATAATAAATCTCTCTCTCTCTCTCTCTCTCTCTCTCTATATATATATATATATATAATTCTGTTTCTCTGGAGAGCCCTGACACCTGACAGTCAGCTGAGTCTAGCAGTTCCCTTGTTCTGCTCTCTGAAGAGAGTGTTCTAGCCTACTGTCCTCAATGCCCCTGGCTTTATCTTCTTGGAGATTCTATTTTTCTTTGTTCATTATCCTCCATGGAGACATCTTAGGAGGGTATTAAAAAGTATAAAATGGGGGGATGGGGTAATTGGGTGACAGGCATTAAGAAGGGCACTGATGTAATGAGCACTGGGTGTTACATGCAACTGATGAATCACTACTAATTCTACCCCTGAAGCTAATAATACACTGTATGTTAACTAAATTGAATTTAAATAAAAAGCAAAAGTGAACTATTGGAATTTCATCAAGATAAAAAGCTTTTGCACAACAAAGGAAACAGTCAACAAAACTAAAAGGCAACCTACAGAATGGGAGAAGATATTTGCAAATGTCTTATCAGATAAAGGGCTAGTATCCAAAATCTATCAACTTATCAAACTCAACACCCAAAAAACAATCCAGTCAAGAAATGGGCAGAAGACATGAAGAGACATTCCTGTAAAGAAGACAGAAAATGGCCAATAGACACATGAGAAAATGGTTGACATCACTTGGCATCAGGGAGATACAAATCAAAACCACAATGAGATACCACCTCACACCAGTCACAATGGCTAAACTTAACAATTCAGGAAATAACAGATGTTGGCGAGGATGCGGAGAAAGGGGGACCCTCTTACACTGTTGGTGGGAATGCAAGCTGGTGCAGCCACTCTGGAAAACAGTACGGAGGTTCCTCAAAAAGTTGAAAATAGAGCTACCCTATGACCCAGCAATTGCACTACTGGGTATTTATCCACAGGATTCAAACATAGTGATTCAAAGGGTCACATGCACCCAATGTTTATAGCAGCAATGTTCTCAAGAGCCAAACTATGGAAAGAGCCCAGACATCCATCGACAGATGAATAGATAAAGAAGATGTGGTATATATATAAAATGAAATGTTACCCAGCCATCAAAAAGAATGAAATCTTGCCATTTGCAACAACATGGATGGAACTAGAGGGTATTATGCTAAGTAAAATAAGTCAGTCAAAGAAAGACAAATACCATATGATTTCACTCATATGTGGAATTTAAGAAACAGATGAACATAGGGGAAGGAAAGGAAAAATAAGATAAGACGAAAACAGATAGGGAGGCAAACTATGAGAGACTCTTAACTATAGGGAACAAACTGAGGGTTGCTGAAGGGGAGATGGGTAGGGGGATGGGGTAACTGAGTGATGGGCATTAAGGAAGGCACTTGAAGTAATGAGCCCTGGGTGTTATATGCAACTGATGAATCACTAAATTCTACCTCAGAAACTAATAATGCAGTGTATGTTAATTAAATTGAATTCAAATAAAACATTTAAGAAAAAAATGTTAAGTATAAAACAGGCAGTAAAGTGTGACAGAGAAAGGGAGGGCCTGGGTTGGGCAATTTAAAGTTTCCTGAAACTTCCAGATGGCATGAAAGGTGCACAGAGGTTCCCATAAGCTCCATGAAGTTTCCCATAAGCTCCATGGAAGGTGCACTGAGGTTCCCATAAGCTCCATGAAGTTTCCCATAAGCTCTATGGAAGGTGCACAGAGGTTCCCATAAGCTCCATGAAGGGTGGCACTGGTGCTGTCAACTGGCCGGTCTTCCAAGGAGGTTACTGTGACAAAGGCACAGTGATCCTGGCCTGAGGGCTACAGGGCCAATGGTCTGAGCTGGGTACTGAGTAGAACTCATAGCTGGGAGGACCTCTGGGTCCCAACAAACCTGATAAAAACAAACAGGTGACATCAGAAGCAGAAACTAGCAGGATGCCCAGAAATGGGGTCAGACCAACCACCTCTCAATGGGCACCAGCCAGAGCACAGCAAGGACTGCCCTGAGCCACCAACATTAAGAAATCACCTTAGCTTCCATCTTGGAGAGGAGCAGGTGGGTGAAGAAAATCTGAAAGCCCGAATCATCCATAGGGACTGAGCTAATTTAAAGAAACTGTTTCAGTTATAGGACCAGCCTAACTGTACCATGTTGACCTAAAATTTCGTTTTCACACTCTACCCAATGGGGTGGAGGACTGATGAGAGCCATCAGATCAGTTCTATGTTCACTTTATACATGTCTGTAGTGTCAGAAAATTTGCAACCAGATTACAAGCAAAAAGTTTCTATGTTTATAGGCATTTTATCATGATAGTTTCATTTGCAGTGAATTTTTAAGAATGTAAACAGCTGTAGCAGTGTTTGCAGGAGTAAATTTCATCACTATGGCATATCAAAGACACATTCTAGCAGCAGGGAAATGGAAATTATGAGAAACTAAAATCTGGAGTGTCATATAAACTCCTACAAAGTGTGTGTGTGTGTGTGTGTGTGTGTGTGTGTGTGCGCGCGCGCGCATGAGTGCATGCTCACGCAAGATCAGGAGCAGGGCAGGGGGAGCCTGTGAAGTTGTGCTAATCCGTTAGGGCTCCTTGGAGCTGATGCTGGGCTCCCCTGGAGGTCACCCGCAGCTTCGTGGTGAGTTCCTATGCACTTTCCTGCTGGCCTCCTTCCTCAAGCACCTCCATCTCTCTATCTGAAGTCTTTCTCCGGGAATGTGCTCAGCATACCTCCCTGGCAGGCTGGACACGCTGGAGAGTTAATAGCCCCAGGCCCAACTCTCAGCAGTGACTGATGGGAGCTAGTGAATCAATACCCCGTCTTCCTCTCTCTTCAGTAGGGCAATTCTGAGGAGTGCTCTACACTCCTTACAGGGCCCCTGTCAGACTAAACCCTGGTTGTCTGCTATAGCAGCCCACTCATGAACTCGGCTCCCCTCCCATGCCTGCCTCCCTTCTCCACTCTGTCACTGTGCTTCCTGGGGTAACCTTCCAAGTCCAATCAAACACAGAGCCAGATTCTGCTTTTAGGGAAACTTAGAAAAGACAGCGAGCTAGACAGGGAATGGAAGGTGACCGGACTGACAAACCCTAGCAATGAGCAAATTATGGAAAAGAGCAGAAACCTCTCTGTGTAAGATAACTTATAAGGGCTTATGTATCTCTAACATACAAACTTGTCACATCACCATGCTGTACACCCGAAACAAATGTAACACTGCGTGTCAACTATACTTCAGTTTTTTAAGAAAAGGTTAATGTATCTGTTTGCTCTTAAAAGTTTTTAATATGCTGGCTAATTGAACATAATAAAAATAAATAAAGCTTTTAATAAATTCTAGACTACCTTGGCCATGCTAGGAGAAACTAAGGGAAGGAGCTTTTGCTTAGTTGTGAGTGAGAGCCTAAAAGCTGACCCGGAACTGCTGTAGAGACAGGGGCTACACTTTCTGACTATAGGGGCCTTTCAGAGGCAGAAAGAGGCTTACTTGATCCAGTCCCCTCTTGACCAGCAAATAGTCTGCTGGGGGCTAAATCTTAGAGGTTGTGGGTTTTACCTTACCAAAGGAGACATTTCCCAGAATTTGTTTCTCTGGACCCACCATTTTCCTTCTTCTCAGGCAAGTTTTTCTAATACGCTCCAGTGGTCATGAAACATATGCACAAAGTGGAGTGCAATTTAGTCTATGAGTTGACAGAAATACTTAAAATGATGAAACAGAATATAGCTGTAGGATGAAAAACCTTTCTTCTGCTGTGAACATATATTTAGTCCAGCTGCGTCTTTATTCTTGAGTACTCTGTCCCAGCAGCATGGGCACCCACTGAGAATGTTGTGCTAATACAACACTCTTCTGAGATGGTTTGCTGTGGCATTAATATTTCAGCTCACTTGTTGCAGCTTTCCCATTGAGCCAAAACGGGTGTGCGACTGACAGGTTGTGTTATTAATGTTCACCTTTCTTCAGATAATTATTCACCTTGAGAATGGTCAGCACTGCCTTCCTGCTGGGCTCAGTCATGTCTAATGCTTTGATCCACTTCTTCCGTTGATGTTGCCCTTTCTTATGACACCCGCTAATTCAATTTAGATCAGTGCCTACAGTATCTCTGAAAAAAAGAATTCAGGGGAATGCTTAAGAATATACTCATATTTTTCTCCCCAGGTAGCATTTATGGTGTTCTCAATGGTTTGCTCAACTTCACAGAGACATTAGCTTATAAGGTCTGGGTGTGGGTTTAGGGTCTTAGGAATGCAACAAGATTTGGTGAATCATTTATCCAGAAAACAATGGCTGAAAACAATGTCATTAAAAATACAAAGTAAAAATTGCAACCAAGAAGAAAAGTAGAAACCAGACCTGGAGAAGCAGTTGCAAGACCTGCTCTTTTCCATAATTTGCTCATGGAACTCTCCTTAAGTTTTAGGAGAGTTACAGCTCTGACGATGTAAATAAGTCAAGAGTCAAAAGCTGAGGCTATCAGAAACAGGTCTAGAAGCAGATTGTTTACAGGTCAGGTGAGGTCTTTTGGACTAAGGCCATGAACAATGCAAAGGTGACAGAGACTCATTTTGTGGTAGGCTAGTTTCATGGCTATAGTAATAATTATCTCACCAATTATATGCCAATTACTTCTGTGGTTCCCCCTTCCTGGGAATAATGCTGTATTGGACTTTCTGGCTCCCTTATGGTTGAATGGAGCCATTTTACTGGTTCTGAGCCATGAGTTTTAAGCAAATGCCATGTGTTTCCCTTCCACGTTAGAGCATTTAATTGCCATTCCAAGACTCACCAGAGCCCTCTTTTCCCTCTGGAATGAGAACTGGCAACCTTCAAGATGGTGACCGTGACATCAGCCTGAGTCCTCAAGTAAGAAACCATGGCGCATATTGTAATAGGGATGTAACGGGACAGATGGTGGCTATACTTGCAGTGAACACGGAATAATGTATAAACTTGTCAAATCACTAAGTTGTATACCTGAAACTAACATAACACTGTGTGTCAACCATATTCAAATTAAAAAAGAAAAAGAAAAGAAAATGTGGAGCCAAGCACCTAACTGACCTGTAATGGATATGTGATAGTGAGAAATATTTTGTTTCTAAAGCCACTGAGATTTTGAACTTGTTACCACAGGAGAATCTTACCTAACCTAATATAGTGACAGCGAGGCAATTCTGCTGAGTTCAAAGAAATGAATTTGCTGAATATTACTCACATTTATACAAGAATCATGATGTAGTGAAAAGAACATGATAGGATGGTTGGATGTGAGGGTAGGTGGATGGGTAGATACAAAAGTATATAAGATGGTTAAATACTGATGACTGCAGCATGGAACTAGGACTTAGGGATCCTGGGTTTAATCTGACTTCCTGTTAACTGTGTGCTCTTCAATATCAGCTCATTTAACCGCTCCCATAGAACATCACTGTCTTCATCTGTACAACAGAGGAAAGAACATCTTCTGAGCCTTCTCAAGGACTGTATTGACAACTGTGGCCAACAGGCGCCAGGTGGCCCACTGTGATCCCTACTTCTTGGTGTCCAGTCCCCTCCCCTTGATGTGGGCAGGACAAGTGCCTTACTTCTAATCAATAGAATATGGTGAAAGTTACAGCTCATTCTCTGATTATATTATGCCGTGTAAGGCTCTGCCTTGCTAGTGGACTCCCTCTAGAAACTCTTTGCCAGACTTATTAAAATCAATGGGCAAGTTGAGAAAGGCCATGTACCAAGAAACAATGGGCAGCGTCCAGGAACTGAGTGCCCAGTAACTGAGGACCCAGCAAGAAACCAGGGCTCTCAGTCTTACAACCTTAGGAAATTAATTCTGCCAATAAGCTGAGTGATCTTGAAAGTAGATTCTTTTTCAGCTGGTCCTCCAGGTGGGAATGCAGCCTAGCTGACACCTTCATCACACCCTTGTGAGACCCCAAGCAGACAACCCAGCTAAGCAATGCCCAGACTTCTGAACCACAGAAACGGAGAAAATAAATGTGTGCTGTTTTAAGCTGTTACATATATTACTGTTACTTTATTCAGCAACAGAAAAGGAATATGATACTTACCTGAGTTAAGGCATATCAAATCATTTAATAAACTGAGAGGTGCTAAATACATGTTAGGTACTCGCTTCAAAGTACAGCAAAAACTTCATGGACACTCTACATGGTACAAAGTCAGAAAAGTTACTCATACGTTTTGGGGATGGGGGATCTGCAAGTCAATCCTTAACCAAATCTTTACATAGACTTTTCCAATTTTCCTTAAAATTACAGCATCTACTCTTTTATTCTGACCTCGAAGTTCTGACAGCTGTGTCACTGATCACTTTTGGTCGCTGATATGCATAACTTCTATATTGCTGTCAATAAAAACAAAATCTGGGGTTTAACTGCTCCTCCTCAGAGAACTCTGAAAAGCCCAGGCTATTTTAACTATGGATCCAATTTAATATGTGTGCTTCGGCCCACATTCCAGTGAAATTGCCACTTCCATCATTTTTACTATTACCCTACATGGTGCCCCAACTACAGAGAGCATCAATAAGTGTTTGTACGTTGTGTCTACGTTTTTCTTCTGGAGACTTCTAGAATGCATGTTGGAGGGATATTGTCCAAGTTGATATGCCAAATTTCATCACAATTACGGGGTATAAATGATATGCTCTCAATTTCTGTTACCAGTAATAACACTCCTTGCCTTCTATGGCAAATCTCCTTCCAAGAACCCCTAACCCACGTATAATCAGCTCTGTGGCTCTGGGATAGGACAACGTAGAGCTTTTCCCTTAATCATTCCAAATCTGCAGTACAATGATTATAATAATGCCCAACAATTGAGTATCCTCTAAGTGCCAGGCTCTTTGCAAACATCTTACCTAATTCTCAAAACGACCCTGCAAAGTAAGTATTTTCATTTCCATTTTATGGATCTGGAAACTCTGACTTAGGGAGAATGATTTCCCAACCTGAGGCCACAAATCTGTAAGTCACTCAACCAAGATTTTAGATGAGGTGTGTTAGATCATAGTCCACCTCCTTCTTCTACACTACCAACCCCTCTAACACTGAAAATTGAAAAAAGATCATAGCACCAATTTAAGAATATTTCCCAATCTTCTTCCATTTATTAACATTCTTTTAATGTTCTAGCCTTTTTTAGGTGGTATCTGTCTAATCACCAGTTTAGATATAGAGTCATGCCAAGCTCTGAAAAGGGATCTTCTATTAGTTAGGAGTGTACTTGGCTCTAAGTGATAAAATAATGCAAAATTACATTTGTTTAAACAAGAAATGAATTTACTTCTCTTTCAGTACGACCTGTATGGATTTGGACATGATTAAATCCAGGACCGAGCCCTCAGGAAATTTACAATCTAAAGGAAAAAATAAACAACTGCTGATAATGTGAAACAGAATGTACACTTTGCTCTAATAAAAACAGGAGTA
This sequence comes from Ursus americanus, assembly GCF_024610735.1. NCBI lineage: Eukaryota > Metazoa > Chordata > Mammalia > Carnivora > Ursidae > Ursus > Ursus americanus. The sequence goes on along the minus strand of NC_142134.1, from coordinate 25,734,466 downwards.
ATGGGCTGGGGAGCACAGAAAAGGTTAGTTCTAATTGGTAAATCCAAGAAGATTCCTTTGAGGAAGTGACATTGACTTAAGCTTTGAAGGTGAGAAAAATTTCAGTAGAGAACAAAGGAGTTAGGGGTATATGTAAAATGCAAGGGGGAGACAAGGGTATTCCATGCCAAATAAATGACATGAACAAAAACAGAGAATAATAAAAGCACTAGCCCATTTCCCATTTATAGAGGGGGTATACATCTGGAAGAGGCTCTTTGTTGTTCCCCCAATATCCACCCTTCCTTTCTTTCATAGTAATAGAATCTTTAGCTAAGTACATGGCCGCTCAAAATAAAGACATTTCCAGACTCCCATATAGCTAGTCTGACCACATGACTAAATTCTGATTGATGGGATGTATACAGATGTATCATGAGATAGCAACTGAGAATCATCCTTAAGAAACCAACCAGCACTGTCCTTGGCCTTCTTTCCTTCCCTTTACTTCCTTCCTGCATATAGGAATGTGATGTTGGGGCAAGCTTGAGCAGCCTTCTTCAAATTTGAGATGCATTTGGGCATCGTGTTGGAGGTTCCAACAGCCTATAATTTCCATAGAACCTTCCCATGGGTCTAGATTGGCTTTTCCATTGGGAACAGGGTCAGTGGGGAAAATACTATGCCTGCCCCTTAAGATCTACAAGGAGAATATGTCCTACTGAACAGTGTTGAAAAGAGACACAGGCCACCAAACAGACAGCAATTCTACATTAACACACATTCTTAGCTGTGTTTTTTTAATACATGAAGGGGATGGGTACCTGCTCACAGCAACCCTTGTCTAAATCCTCCTTCCCCCATATCTACTTCCCTCCCTACACTTTTTCTCTCTTTCAATCTCCAAATTTCCCTGAAAATTTCCTTCAAAATCTCCTCCAGTAACTTTAGCTTTGCTATTTCTTCTTGTAACCCTCTGAAGATCCCAGGCATGCAGCATTCCACAAAATATTTTTATCCTTCTGTAAAATTCAATAAAAGGTGATGTTTTCAATGTTAGTCTTTGATTCTAACCCCTGAATGTGTCTCTGTTTCAGGAAGCAACCAAGAACCTCTAAAGAAACAGTGGAAAATATGTGAATCAGGCAATATTGCTTGCCTTCTCAAAAGCCATTTCCCTTTTTTCCTTACTAATAACACTTATTTTATTCAGATTTGAGGAAGCAGTGTGCTCAAGGAAGTTTGGACTCTATCCCAGCACTAGAAGATTAAACATAATTAGCCAAGCCAGCCATGCTGATTCCATTTCCTCTCCAGTAATTGGTGTGAGCGTGGGCATATGACCCACTTCTACTCCAAAGGGCCTGAGGAGAACCTACTAAGAACTTCTCAGAATGATTTTTCTCCATGATTAAAAAGAAGAAGAAGGGGTGCCTGAGTGGCTCAGTCGGTTAAGTGTCTGACTCTTGATTTTGGCTCAGGTCATGATTTCAGGGAGGTGAGATCGAGCCCACATCGGGCTCCATGCTGGGCATGAAGCCCACTTAAGATTCTCTCCCTCTCCCTCTGCCCCTCCCCCACTCGCATGTGCTTTCTCTCTTAAAAAAAAGGGAAGGAGGAGGAGGGGAAGCATAAAGGAAGCACTCTCTTTCCTGTTTGAATTCCATTATGTGAGGACATGATGCTTGGAGCTATGGCAGTCATTTTGTGACCATGAAATGAAAATCAGAAGAATCACAGAGAAGCCAACCCAGAACCCAGATATCAACTGACTGCTGAATTAACAAACCTCGGAAAGTTATTTCCAGATTTGTGCCATGTGAACAATAAACTTTTATTTTTAGTTTCTATTAAATATTCTATTTCTTATAGCAAAAAGCATCCTAACTGATAAAATATTCATGAATGACATCCATTTGTTTCCCTTTCACTCAATATTTCAAGGTTATTGAGGTTTTTTAAATAAAAATATCAAATATTATTATAAATACAATCTTTACTTTTAGTTAGGTATAATTATAAATTAGACATAATTCATAATCTCTATTGATAATATTTGATAGATACAATTAGACCTCACAGACACGTAAGGCTAAATCTCTATGGAGGTCATGACAGTCAGGTCATTTTACGATGTCTGAGGGAAGTCCTTACCAGATGGTAAATCTCATTTTCATTTCCTTATCGGACTGGCTGAACCCATGGGCTGCCCAGCCAAAGAAGTTGACAGCCATGCAGTGTGCTCATCGTGTTCACAGCCAGGCTTGGTACCTGACCTGAGAGTGGGGGCTATAGATGGCCCCAAGCCTCTCAGCAAAATGAAAAGCCAAGTGGTCAAACTGGAAGATCTGCACAGAGACCAAAGGTTTCCATAATACCCTTGCTGAAACGTTTCAGCGTTTCCCTCGGAAAATTTATGAGAAACTAACAACGAGTCTGAACTGCTTTTTCCCAGCCGATGCAGTTTTCCTGACCGCCCTAGGACACAGCGTATGTTTGTACGCAGCCTTCTTCACAGTCATTTTTCATTATCATTGGATCTGGACTATCATGTAGCCAGCTGTGTAATGTACCTGCCCTAATGCGCAACACATTTACTTTAAAATGCCATTTGTAGATTCTCTCAAGCCTGCAAAGGACATAATGAGATAATGTGGTGGGAAGCACTCGGTACTCTGTGAAGTACTATAAAAATGTTGCTATTTTTATTACAACTCTAGATTTTTTTTTAACTTTAAAATGTTAAAGTGAGCAATGGCTTTATAACAACCCTCCCATGGTCCCAGAGAGCTGCTACTAAGACTTTGGGACACATACCTACATGTACACCTGTGCTAATGGTTTCTACCATTTTTACAGGCTAACATTCTGTCCAAGAAGCAGAAATAGTTCAGGGATTCCACCTTTTCCTCTGACTCTTAAAACAGATAAATATGTAGTGAGCACTTCCAACCCTGAACAATTAAAACAGGTGTGAAAATGCCTTAAGGAAACCTAACTCAAAATTGGAGTAGGGATGCCGTGAAAGAGGGCTTTCACACAAGGACGACTGGTTGCAGCTTGCCCAGTCCCGCAGGAAGAAGGAAGATTTCCTCCCCAGGGGGCAACAGCAAGCTGCCATCCCCTGCAACCAATGAGAAGCCACCACTACTTCCAACTCTCATTTTCCTCCTGTCACCAGTGAGACCGCCTCAACTTGGAAGAGTCCTTAGGAGCCTCTGCTAACTATTATTTTGTCTTGTAATGACGAACTAATGAATTGCTGGAACAGGAAAAGAAACATCTTGAGTACAGCCTGCACAGATAAATCATAAAGTGTCAAGTTACCTCAGCTTCCTTGTAATATTTCCTTAATATCACTAATGTATATATAAGCATATTTTCTGAGCGTGCATGCACAACTTTATGCACGGCCATTCAGAGGCCTCACCCTCTCAATATTCATCCCAAACCCTAATAAAGGGAGCCTGCTTACCCCTGTTGCGGGAGTCACTATTCCCCCCAGACCTCCTTATTTGTACAAACGAAGATCACACTGTGAGGTCACTCCACCTGGTCTAGTCTCTCTGTAACTCACCAAGGAGCTGGCCCACTTTGGTCCAGTAACACTCCAATGGACTTTTGTTCAAAACGAGTCCCCCCAACTTCCTCCTGTCCTCCATGAAAGGACACTTTCCTCTTTTGTTCTCCAGACTTGCCTGTGCTCATATTGTTTGCTTGTCCCAAATTGCAATTCCTCTGCTATTCCTGAAAAGACTGGATTTTGCTGGCCGAATTGCTTACTCTTGTCTTTTAAAAGGTTGACACGGGATAAAGCCTAAGATCATCTGTAAAGTGGACACAATGCCCGTACCCTATGATCTCACTATTCCCCGTGTTAAGCATAGGATCCAACTCAGCAGGTGTCCTAGAAATATGTGTTGAGCTGAGCTGAATTCATGAAAGACTGTGGAACTCTTTTTTTTATTTAGACTCAGTTAATTAACATATGTATTATTAGTTTCAGAGGTAGAGGTCAGTGATTCATCAGTCTTATATAATACCCTGTGCTCATTACATCGTGTACTTCCTTCATGCCCATCACCCAGTGACCCCCATCCCCTCATCCTCCTCCCCTCCAGCAGCGCTCAGTTTGGTTCCTATGGTTCAGAGTCTCTTATGCTTTGTCCCCCTGTCTGATTATGTCTTGTTTTATTTTTCCCTCCCTTCCCCTATGCTCCTCTGTTTTGATTCCTACATTTGTAGAATTCTTTCTATTCAAAGTCTGGTCCATAGACGAGCTATGGTGGCATCACACGGAGTGTATTCGAAATCCAGAATCTTGGACTGCACTCCAGACCTACCAAATCAGAATCTGTTTTTCACAAAACCCGCAGTGCTTGGTGTTCACCTCGAAGTGTGAGAGTTCTGCTATAGCAAACTTGTCTCTGCTGTGTTCACGTTCGTTCAGTCCCCCCAGGAGGTGACTTGAGACATTCTTATGCGCACCTTGCTGCATCTCTCCCTGGCGGCACCCTCTGACCCAGGAAACCTGCTGCTAGGCTGGCATGTGTCAGGTAGGCCTGAAGTGCTGTGAACCTCACGCCTTCATGGGGGCAGTGAGTTGGTGCATGAAGCTCACAGGTTTCCTGGCCTTCAGTAGGAATAATTTCAGGCATATTCTGCACAATTTTTCAGAGGGTCCCCAGGGATATTGATATCCAGTTGCCCATAATGATAACCCCTACTGGCTTTCCTGCATTTCTCTCTCCCTCCCTCACACTGTCAGCATTACTTCCTGGAACCATCTCCCGGATAAACTGTGGTCACTCATCCCTGTCTCAGGGTCTGCTTTTGGAAGAACTCAGATGAAGATAAGTTGTCTTCCACTTCTAGTAGTCTATGCTTTCCTTCTATTCTAGCCCCTTGCATTAGTGTGGTCAGGCTGCCTTAACAAAATACCATAGAGTGGGTGGCTTCAACAACAGACTTTTAGTTTCTGGCAGTTTTAGAAGCTGGAATTCCAAGACCAGGGTGCCAGGCTTTCTGGTGAGAGTTCTCTTCCTGCTTTCAGACAGCTGCCTTCCTGCTGTGTCCTCACAAGTTAAATAAATACTCAATAGGTCAGTGAGATCAGATAGATCAGAGCGAAGAGGGAATTCAGCCAGCTGGCTTCTAATCCTGGTTCTACCACTAAGCTCTGTTTGCTCAACTGAAGAATCGAGATGTTGGACAAGGTGATCACTAAGGTATGGTAAGGCTGAGTCCCAGGTAGGAGAGCAGGTCCAGGAACCAGAGTTTCTGGACTCCAAATCCAAGGCCCTTTCCAAACACACCGAACTACTTCTCCCAACAGTGTTGTTAGGAGCTTAAAGAGCAACAAAAGACCCAACAAGCTATAACATTAAACTAAAAAATGTACCTCACTCTTTCGTTCCTTAAACCTAAATCACTTTGATTACAACCAATTCATGACAATTCACACTAATGAAAGGAAGCATTGCTATGAATAATTCAGAAACTCACTAATAATTGGCCCAGCTGTAAGACGCTCCTGCCAAGAGAAGCGTCCCGGGAGGCCACCCTGGCTGGGTAGGTGGCAGGCGGGCCTCACAATGCATGCAGATGATCTGCAGGACAGGAACAGCCTGTTGCCAGCCTCAGGATCGGGTTTACAAAAGCACAGTCACTCTCAGACCCTCTGGTGGTGGGGATGGAGGAGACCTTCAGTACCTGTGGCCAGGAGGCTGAGGGGAGCTGTGGGTTTTCAAAAGCTGACATAACACAAGGTCTGTACAAGTGTTCTACCGGCTTCTTAATCAATTCGCATCACTTCTTTGTTCCAGGAGCTCTATCGGCAGCCACCCTCATTCCACATGGCCACTCCTGGCCTTGGATATTGCTGCAGGAACTGGACGGCGCACAGCAGGAAAGATGCCAACAATCCCACAAAACTCCAGCAAGCCACTGAACAATGAACTTCCCTCAGTATTCTCAAAGGACAATGGAGGGAGGGGTGTAGGGAATCACCTGTTGAACATCTCCAAGCAACATATAGTCTCCCCCTTCTCTCCCCTCCCACTCCCCCCTGCCAAGAGCATGACTTGTGGGGAAATCTTCCCAAGCGGATCCGACTGAATTCACCCCCATCATTGGAGCCATACATCTTTGCTCCCACAGTCTGGAGTTAAATTAGCCTATTTCCACCTTCGGTGAGCCACAGAGGAGCGAGCACTTTTTATGCTACCGCAGTCCTCAGAAAACAGCAGCAGCTGCATGGTCTTACACCAAAAACATATCTGTGCACGTGGCACTAGCCACAGGGATGTCATTAAGCAATGGTTTAGAAAAAGCACTGGATACTTGTGCTCAGTGTGACCTTGAGTCTCTACCCCAACAGCTGTGAATGCTTGATGAGAGGGACTGAAGAGGACTGCAGCACCCCAACCAGACAAGGTCAGTAATGCTCCATATGTGGTATAATTTGAAACCGACAAATCCAGACTTTAGGAAGTGTCCTATTGTCTGGCTACTTTGCGATGATTTGTTGAGGCGTAGAACAAGATCATATCTGGATCTGACACCTCTTATGTCCCAGTTGACATCCTCTCTGCCCACCTGTTTACTCATCATTACTGACGCAATCCACTGCACTCAGATGGAACCTGACCACACATTATGTCAATCCCCCCCCCAAATACACAGCCCAGTTGCTGCCCCCAGGCTTCTCTGTCACTGCCAAACCATGTGAGATGCCTGCAGACCAACCATTCTGATCACACAGGTGGCTAAAAGTGGGAGGAAGTTAACACCAGGGAGCAACCCTTGACCAATGGGGAACTAGAAGCAGGAGATATATTTTCTCTCCTGTGTGACCTTCACATTTTACACAGCTCCTCCAAGGGTCCCTGGAAGAATCGAGCTCTGATGTCCCATCCTGGAGACCATAATGCACCGTAGATTGGCCTTCTCCACTTTCCACTTTCATGCTTCCCAATCTGAACATCTTGAAAGCAAAACCTTGTCTTAGGCACTGCTTTCGGGAAGAATCCAGGCAAAAAAAAGCTGTCGCCAACAGTGTCCCTAGAAAGCAGACCTTCTGCATGGGATTCTGGATCTGAATCTTTTGTGGGCAGACAGAGATAAGGACCACTTAGATGTTGGTATTTCAGGAGGTAATGACCCCGGGCATGCAGCAGTATCACAAACACCAAGATGTTCCCGTGGTGGAGAGAAAGGAGCAAAAGAAAGTAAAGGATTAAACTATGTGACTGGAACAGTATGCCCAGTATGTTAACTCTAGTGATTGTGAAGCTGTCCGGTTTCATTTAATTGATTTAGAAACCCTGACAAAAGACAGGCTCACGTTAGCTAACTAGCAATTCAAGGCACACTGTGAAAGTCATAAAGTCTCCCTTGCAGAGTTGAAAGAGGCCCTTAATCCTGCAGTCTATGTTGAAAACCAGAACTAACTGTCAGGGTAACAGAGCCACAAAGAAAACTGGAGGCACAACCTCAGGAGTGTCCTGTGCTGAAGCCAGGGCCCCAGTGTGGAGAAGGGGGGACCCTAGGAGGCAGTAGGGACTCAGCACAGGGACCTGGCAGGAGGTGGGGCAGAAGCACCCATGGGCCCTTCTCTGTTCCTGGGGACACATGAGGCAGCCCAGGGCTCTCAGAACTAGCCTGGGAACACCATGGCCTCAGCCATAAAGCCAAGAGAGACTCCTATCGCTGTAATGTGAGTTAAATTTTGTAAATGTATCATTATCTTCATCATCTCCAAGGAAAATTACTCTTAGACTTTGTTATATACATAAATATATTCAAGCTATATATTTTAACATTTAAAGAGTTTAAAAAGCAAAGGCCTGAAGACCAACTGGAAAGGAGCTAACTTGGGGGATTAGAAACAGCAGAGGCTTTCAAACCACACAGATGAGAGTTCAAATGCCAGCTATGCTGCTTACAACACACCAGTTTCTTCGTCTGTAAAACAGGAGGATCTTGTTGTGAGTTGTTGGGTGTTCAACAGTACAAAGTGTGTAAAGCTCCTGGCTCATAAGCAGCAGTCAATACACGTTATCTAGATTCTTTCTTCACCAGGTAAAAAACTGAGCCAGGTCTTTCATCATAAAATGAGCACTGGCGATTATCAATATTGTATGTTTGGTATGAACAAGGAAAATAATTCAGTTTACTGGTCTAGAGGGAAATTTCCTCATTTTAAGGATAAAATAAGCCAATTTCTCATAAGACTATAGCAATCCCCTCCTGGTTAATTTATATGTAATATGTGAATCAGTTAAACTCATTCTTTAGTAACAAAGCTAGCATAGAGAAATTTATATTAGAAACCCTTGATTGAAGGTTTGGCTTAATTTTTATGGCATTAAACTGCTAGAGAATTTGGACTGTTAACAGTTTTTAATAATTACTGTCAAGGTTTCAAAGCTCCAAAATTGGCAGGGGTCTTATTTTACTTTTGAGTTTTAGTTCCATAGCATAATATGCAGCAGAGATTTGGCTGCTGTCCAGGGAATCTGATCCTGTAGACAGCCCAACAGGCCAAAACATCCACTTCTGTAGCTAACCCTATGGCAGCAGACTTTGAATTGGCCACTTCATTCTGAATTTTTGGGGGGTAATTTTCATGCCCAGGAACATGGCTGAGAAGGCTTAGAGTAGCCAGATCAGACAGTGAGAGACGGCTGCATAATTCGGTTCAGAAACCTTCACAAGACAAAGATCTACAGGGAACTGAATCAGTTTTCTCTAGTTTAGAGGCTCCCTTCAGAGAAACCATTTGTAAAGCATTTCTGTAGGGTGATCCCTGCTGAGAAAAGTCCTTCCAGAGGAAATGTGCAATTCAACTGCCAAGTCTCATCACTCACGTGAATGAGTTTTGGGTATTTAAAAATCATCTTAAGTGAATATTTTCCCCATCCAAGAAAGACAGTCCAAAGCACAACGTATTTTAAAAGCAATACTGGTAGGTTAGAAAGGATCAGGCAAGAGGTGATAGATAGCAGATTATAAAAATACAAAACCTTAATTTATTCTGTATAGAAAATGCAGTGTTATTCCTTCTTTCATTCTACACACGTTTATGGAAAGTGTAGCAGGCACCAGCATTAGGAAGGTAAAGACAAGCAAAACATAGTTCTTGTCTTCCAGAACCTCATGGTCCATTCTATCTCAAGACAAACTGATAAAATATAAAACTATCTATATAAATAGAATGTAGGAGTACTGGGAAAATAGAAAGAACAAAGCTACTGAGTCCAATCGAGTTTTATGCACAAAAGATGGGAACAATAAAAGGTACACACACTGGCCAAACCCAAGATGACTTCTCAGAAAACCGAGATTGGGAACATTCTTAAATAAAATAGCTAAATATTGCTTTAGTAGGTTAAGAGCTGGGGCATGATAATGGAGCAGTAAAGGAATTCTTAAAATTATTTTGAGAGGCAAAAAAGTTGAGGAAGTTACCCATGTGTGATGGAAGCACGGGTAAAAAATATAGAGGCATGGGGCGCCTGGGTGGCACAGTGGTTAAGCGTCTGCCTTCGGCTCAGGGCGTGATCTGAGCATTCTGGGATCGAGTCCCACATCAGGCTCTTCCGCTATGAGCCTGCTTCTTCCTCTCCCACTCCCCCTGCTTGTGTTCCCTCTCTCGCTGGCTGTCTCTATCTCTGTCGAATAAATAAATAAAATCTTTAAAATATATATATAGAGAGAGAGAGGCAGTTATTTCTGCAGCTATCATATTATTTCATTTGCATATTTTGACTTATTAGTTGGAATAGGGGAGAATATTTGACCAAAGCCCCGCCAATCAGATTCCTTCCCAGGGAATTTCAAATGAGGATTCCAGCAATTCTAGTCAAGTGTTTTTCCACCACATGCTCAGAGAAGCAGAATAAGCCAGTTAACCTAGAAAAAGGACAATGAAGCAAAGAGAGAAACTGAGGTGTTAGACTAGGTGCTCCAGGAAAAGAGGAAGAGTGGCCTCCTCTGTTCCTGGCTGGTGACAAAGCCCTGGTTCCAGTCCCACCTGAGACCCAGGTGAATCAACTGCCTGTGTTGTAGGAGACAGCCTTGCATCCATCCAGAAAATTCCCCCTTTGGACTTAAACCAGGGTGAGAGATTTGTAACAAAGAGTCTCTGACTATAACACACCCCTCCAACAAGGCTGACCTGTTCACTAACCTCAAAATGCCATTGGCATTTCTAAGAAATGTAAATTTCTACTATCCCTTCATTGTCCCACCCCCCAAAACCCACCCCACCCCCACACAAGTCCCTTGCCCTCAGTAAAGTCTTCATGCCTCAATGCCTTTAGATGAACTCCTTGGAGATCAAGACCAGAATGAGATACCACCTTACGCCAGTTAGAATGGCAAAAATAGACAAGGCAAGAAACAACAATTGTTGGAGAGGATGTGGAGAAAGGGGATCCCTCCTACATTGTTGGTGGGAATGCAAGTTGGTACAGCCACTCTGGAAAACAGTATGGAGGTCCCTTAAAAAGTTAAAAATTGAGCTACCCTATGATCCAGCCATTGCACTACTGGGTGTTTACCCCAAAGATACAGACGTAGTAAAGAGAAGGGCCATATGCATCCTAATGTTCATAGCAGCATTGTCCACAATAGCTAAATCGTGGAAGGAGCCGAGATGCCCTTCAACAGATGACTGGATTAAGAAGTTGTGGTCCATATATACAATGGAATATTACTCAGCTATCAGAAAGAACGAGTTCTCAACATTTGCTACAACATGGACGGCACTGGAGGAGATAATGCTAAGTGAAATAAGTCAAGCAGAGAAAGACAATTATCATATGATTTCTCTCATCTATGGAACATAAGAACTAGGATGATCAGTAGGGGAAGAAAGGGATAAAGAGAGGGGGGTAATCAGAAGGGGGAATGAAACATGAGAGACTATGGACTATGAGAAACAAACTGAGGGCCTCAGAGGGGAGGGGGTGGGGGAATGGGATAGACCGGTGATGGGTAGTAAGGAGGGCACGTATTGCATGGTGCACTGGGTGTTATACGCAACTAATGAATCATCGAGCCTTACATCGGAAACCGGGGATGTACTGTATGGTGACTAACATAATATAATAAAAATAAATAAAAAGTGTATGTGTAAATAAAAACAGTTTTTAAAAATGAAATCAGATTTAAAAAAAAAAAAAAAGAAACGCAGTTTTTTCTTACTTCACATCGCAGCCCCTCCCAGATGCGCCACAGTGCGGAAAGTCTTTGAAATCCAACATGCATCTTACATCGTAATTCCAACCAGCCACATTTCAAGTGCTCCGTCATGACATTGGGCTTATAGCTACCATATTGGCGAGTGCAGCTCTACAGTTTGAATCTAAGCTCTGCCACTTCCTTACTGTGTGATGCTGGATAGATTACTTAATCTCCCCAAGCCTCGTGAAGTTGTTTTTGCTTATTAAATGATTTATTCCCTACAAATCCTTTAGCATCATGTCTGGCACAGAGAAATCGCTCAAATCTTAACCACTGATTTTATCACAAGATACAAGGGTAAACAGGGGAAAATCAGAGAAAATTCATAGTTTGGTGGCATTCAGTAAAATAATTTAGCATAAAGTAACGAATAAACATCCTATTTTGACTGTTAGAATTTGTCTTTTATAGTGCTTAAGAGCTAGCTTGAGATTCAAATCCCGATTCTGCCACTTACGAGCTGTATGAAATTGGGAAACTTCTGTAACCACTTGCCTCTACAATGCCTTCATCTGAGACCTGAGAAGAGTAATGGTGTCTACCACATATTATCATCACCATCATTTTTAGCGGCAGCAGCGTCACTACTGATATTGTTATCCTACCACCCCAGATAGTTAGTAGCACTTTAGTCACTGGGTCTCAGGTCCTCAGCCTTCACTAAATACATGCTGACTTTTAGTTGACCTGGAATCAATTAATCTATTATACATATAATCATGAATTTTCTCTATTCAATGTATACAGCCACACGAGGGCAAAAGCATAATTACAACAGACTAGTTAGAAATATCTGGTTTGCAAACATCACAATCCAATTCATAATTATAAGTGCTATGAAATAAAAGTAGGATGCTGGGGACTAGGCATATAAAATGAATGATAACCAGATACTGTCTATGGGCCCTGCATACTCTCCCATTCCCTTCTCTGTTCTCCTTTATATCACAGGGGCTGGAAGCCTGGGAACTAAATGTCATATATTCAGTTGCCAGCAGGATAGTGGGTAGGGTTTCGTTTAGAACACAGAGATATGCTCATGCAAGACTCTGCTAGCGTTAGCAGAGAGGTGGGCTTCACAAAAGGGGGTTTTAATAATAGCTTCCATGTTCCCTTGAAATCCACTCCCCTGGGGCTGCAAGGATCTATGTAGGCTGGCTCTGAGTTCCTGACAGTTTCTGACCTATGGGTAGCATTAGAATCTCTCTGTCTCCTTGGATGGACCATAGGACCATTGTTGTCCTCTTGACTTTTGCTCCTTCATTCCTCTCAGTGATTTTTGTAGGCAATTCCCTCCCCCTATTAAGTCTTGTTCTGTTTGAGATACCTAGAATGATTTCTGTTTTCCTGCCTGAACCCTGACTGATGTTGTTGCTTTTCTCTGAAAATTGATCTTGACTCCCCAATCGAGGTGATGCCTCTAAGAGATGCAGGTAGTAAAATGTCAGGAATTAAATTTAGAAATTCTAATTCATTGACAAAGTTTAATTTCAATAAGAGTAACAATAACAATGAAAAGCAAAAGCCATTGCCATTTCTAAATGGCAAAGAAAGTACTTTTTACAATAAAAGAGTCCTCTTTTTTATGACTCTTTTACTGCCTCAAAAGTCAACCTAAAACCACCTAGAATGATTTGTTTATTCCCCCCCAAAAAATTCATACAGTGAAGTCTTAATCCTCAATATTATTGTATTTGGGGGTGAGACCTTTGGGGGGTAATTAGGTTTAGATGAGGTAATGAGGTTGAAGAACTTATGATGGGACTTATAAGAAGAGGAAGAAACCAGAGCTCACTCAGTCTCTGCCATGTGAGAATACAGCAAGAAGGTGGCCATCTGCGAACCAAGAAGAGAGCTCTCACCAGACACCATATCTGCCAACACCTTGATCTTGGACTTCCTAGCCTCCAGAACTGTGAGAAATAAATGTTTGTTATTTAAGCCACCCAGTCTATAGTATTTCATTATAGATTCCCACACTAAGACAAATGTAATACTAAAGCCCATGTTCTTAACCAGGAAATTGTATCCACTACATAGCATGTAACTGAGAACCGCTGTCACCCACTGGGGAGATAACCTTGGGCCACACTCATACCTATGCTCAGTCTCCAGCATCAGTGCCATCACCATGGAGAGATACCATATCCTATAACAACTCTCCTTAAAATCTTGCTTCCTTGACCACAGAAGACATTAACCATGTGTTAACATAATCATTCCCATTTCTGGAAACACAGATGTAAATGTTGAAAGAATCTACAGTTTCAAAATAAGGCTGAAGCTAAGGTGGCCCCACTTGATCTTAATTGAAATAAGTATGTGGTAAGTGCAATTCCCAGCAGTCATTCTGAAAACCATGCAGCACAAGAAGATTTTGTTTTCATCTAATTTTGCAAATCTTACCTAAAAATACCCCAAGAGTCCCACTCACCCAGGAGAAAGTCAAGGGGTGGGGCCCTTCTCTAGAGAAGGGATTGAACAGAGATATGGTCAAAGCCTCCTGTCTTGCTAGGCTCCTTCCCTAATGAGACACAAAGCAGATGGATAAAGCAGCTGGGATTAGAACAGAGTGTTCTTTGAGGCTTCAGGCTCTGTGTTTCCACAGCAACATCATACCTGGAGGGAAGCAGCCTTGTGATGAAGCCCGGCACATCTGTCTCCATAACGACAAGATCATGGCAACTTGGCCATGACTCCTCCCTCTTCCTCCTCAGCAGTGACCACAGTAACAATGCTACACACCCTCAAGTTCCGGATAGGCAAGTGTCCACCTCTGAACTTCTTTGATGGATGTCTCCGTCAGCTTCCCCAGATGCAGACATTGAGATGAGGATCTGTGAGCAAGTGATCTTTTTAAAGAAGTACTCCCAAAGAAAACCAGGAAGAAATATCACCACTTCGGAAAACAGTTTCATGGTTTCTTACAAAACTAAACATACTCTAACCATATGATCCAGAAATCACATTCTTGGTATTTATCAAAAAGGAACTGAAAACAGGTCCACAAAAAAAACCTGCACATGGATATTTATGGCAGCATTATTCATAACTGCCAGTATTTGAAAGCAAACCAAATATCCTTCAGTAGGTGAATGGATAAACTGTGATACATCCAGACAATGGAATATTACTTAGTGCCAAAAAGAAATGAGCTATCAAATCATGAAAAGACATGGAGGAAATTTAAGTGTATATTATAAGCCAATTTGAAATAAACCAATCTGAAATCTCTACATACTATAAGTGTCCAACTATATGACATTCCAGAAAAAGCAAAACTACGGAGACAGTAAAAAGATCAATGGTTGTCAGGAGTTAAGGGGGAAGGAAGAATGAATAAGTGGAGCCATAAGATTTTCAGGGCAATGACTACTGGATATTTACCAAAAAAATACAAAAACACTAGTTCAAAGGGATACACGCACCCCTGCATTTATTGCAGCATAATTTACAATAGCCAAAGTATGGAAGCAGCCTAAGCACCCATCAGTACATGAATGGATAAAGAAAATGTGGTGTGTGTGTGTGTGTGTGTGTGTGTGTGTGTGTATACACACACGCACACACACACACGAATAATACTCAGCCATAAAAAGGAGTGCAATCTAGCCATTTGCAACAACATTCATGGAGCTAGAGAGTACACATCAGTCAGAGAAAGACAAATACCATATGATTTCACTCATATATGGAATTTAAGAAACAAAACAAATGAGCAAAGAAAAAAGAGAAACCAAGAAACAGGCTCTTAACTATAGGGAACAGAAGGTTACCAGGTTAGGGGATGGGTGAAATAGGTGAAGGGGATCAAGAGTACACTTATCATGATGAGCACTGAGTAATGTATAAAATTGTTGAATCACTATATTGTATACCTGAAACTAATATATCACTGTGTGTTTTACTAGAATGTTTTTTAAAAACTGAATTAACTAATTAATTTTAAAAATGCGTTTGTCAATTAAAAAGGAAGGAAGGAAGGAAGGAAGGAAGGAAGGAAGGAAGGAAGGAAGGGAGGGAAAGATAGAAAGAAAGAAAGAAAGAAAGAAAGAAAGAAAGAAAGAAAGAAAGAAAGAGAAGGAAGGAAGGAAGGAAGGAAGGAAGGAAGGAAGGAAGGAAGGAAGCCACCAGAGTTAATTCTGTGACATTATGTGTGCATAAATGCTGGGAAGAGGTGCAGCAGTATCCCAGGGGGAAAAAAAAGAATTCTAGGGCAATGAAACTATTCTGATTGATACTATACCTGGGATACATGTCATTATGTGTCCAAACCCACAGAATGTACAACACATGAATGAACCCTAATGTGGGCTCTGAGTGATAATGATGTGTCAGTGCAGCTTTATCAGTTGTAACAAATGCACCACTCTGGGGGGGGGGGGGGATGTCAGTGATGGGGAAGGCTATGCCTATGTGAGGCAGGGAATATATGAGAAATCTCTGTACCTTGTGTACAATATTTCTGTGAACTTAATACTGCTCATAAAAATAAAGTCTATTTTTAAATAAATAAAGTCTATTTAAAAACAAAAACAGGGAGCCTGGGTGACGGAGTTGGTTAAAGCTTCCCACTCTTGGTTTTGACGCAGGTCTGATCTCAGGGTCATTGGGATGGGGCCCTGTATGGGGCTCCATGCTATCAGGGAGTCTGCTTGAGTTTCTCTCTTTCCCTCTCCTTCTGCCCCTCCTCACCATGCTCTCTCTCTGTCATACGCACACATGCAAATAAATAAATGAATCCTTGAAAAAAAGAAAGAAAGAAAAGAAACTATAATTTATAGGGGAAAAAATTGAAGAAATCCTTGTAAGCTAGGATTAGGCAACAAATTATTGGAATCAACACCAAAAGTACAATCCATAAAAGAAAAAAATGATAAATTATACTTCATCAAAGTTTAAAATTTTTGTTCTGTGAAAGACCTAGTAAAGAAGAAAAAAAAAATAAGCTACAAATTGGGAGAAAATATTTGAAAATCACGTATCTGACAAAAGACAAGTGCCTAGGATATATAAAGAACACACAGAGCTCAACAATTAAAAAACTATCCAGTTGGAACACGGGAAAACGACATGAAGAGATATTTTAACAAAGAAGATACACAAATGACAAATAAATGAAAAGATGTTCAGTATCATTAGCCAGGAGAGAGAGGTAAGATGGTGGAGGAGTAGGGCAGCCCTAAGCTTGCCTTCTCCCTCAAACACAGATAGATAAATACCAAATCATTCTGAATACCCAAGAAATCCACTGAAAGTCTTCGAGAACAAAGCTGCGTATCTACAAACTGGAAAAATGACCCGTGCAAGGTAGGAACTGTTGAGAGTTGGTTTATGGTAGAAAAGCGCTGTGGAAGCTCCCCAGAGGAGGGAGCGCTGATCGCAGAGGGAGCAGCGAGAGAGAGGAGGAGAGAGAAAGCACGGGGCGGAAGAGTGAAAACAGGCACAGGGGACTGCACAAGAAAACCATTCCCCCAAAACCATTAACAGGGAAAAAGGAGAAGGTTACAATACCGCCAAGTTTTTATCAACAGAGAAGCACAGTCTGAAGTTTCGGAGGTCATGCCGGGGGAGCTCCGGTGGGGGAGTAGGGTAGAACCCCAGCAGCGGGCAGCCTGAGGATCCCCAGACTCGCACGGGGACAAAGCGGTTCCCCTGCTTGGAGTGCATTTGGTAGAGATGATACGGCCTCTCTGCAGGCAGAGGGCCCCGCGGGCACCATTGAGCTGCCCTGCTCACCAGAGTAGGAACAAAGGCCGGCTGAGAGCAGCAATCCCGGCCTGGCACCGGCTGTGTTGCGATTTACCACAGACGCCAAACCGCTGCCTGGCCGCGCAACTGTTTTCTGAGACTGGTTGACACTGGCCACAGCTTGGAGTGCATCTGGAAGAGGTGGCACGGCCTCTCCACAGGCGAAGGACCCTGCGGGTACCACTGAGCTGCCCAGCTCACCGGTGTAGGAATAGAGACACCAGCTGAGGGCAGCAAACGCTGGCGCCCCCGTGTGTTGTGATTTACCATAAACCAGCTGCGCCATCCGCAACTATCTTCTGGGACAAGCCAGCACCAGCCACAACACAGCGACACCCTGCCCCAGAAGATCAGTGTGGGTCTGTGCCTCTGGGGTCTCTGAAGCGTGGGGTTTTGAAACACAGCCGCACCTGAGATAAAACACAAGAGTGCCCTGCCATTTGACAGGTGGACAGCTCACACACAGGGATCTGGCGGCAACCAGGGACACGGGAGAGCATTGTGTGTGTGTCCGTGAGAGCTTCCTGAAGCGGGGTGGCGCACATTTTCCACTCTGAAGGCAAGAGAAGGGGTGAAGCGATTTTCTCCCCACCAGCCCGCTTGATCCACCTCGGTGAGCTAAACAGCACCACCAAGTGGAGACCGGAACCACTACACCATGCCCCACGCTCCCGTGCCTTGCAGAGACACCTCCACTAGGGGGCGTCCACCTGAGAATCAGAACAGAGGGCCCCTCCCCCAGAAGACCCGCACAAACCCCTTCCCCACACCAAGTATACTGACTAGAGAGTGCTGCAGAGCTTTAGCTGGTAGGGGAAACAGGTTCTAGCGTCCTTTAGATTTTTTTGTTTCTTTGTTTCTTTTTTGTTTTTGTTTTTTTTACGGGGGAATACAGAAAGAGACATTTTTTAAAAAGATTTTATTTATTTGACAGAGAGAATATCTGTGAGAGCACACAAGCAGGGGGAGCAGAAAAGGGAGAAGGAGAAGCAGGGTCTCTGCTGAGCAGGGAGCCTGACACAGGGCTCGATCAGGACCTAGGATCATGACCTGAGCTGAAGGCAGACGCTTTACCAATTGGGCCACCCAGACACCCCCAGAAAGGGCAATTTTTAATTTTTTAAATTTTATTTTTTATATTTTTTACTTTTTAAATTTTTTCTTTTCTTTCTTCCTACCATTTTTCTATCAAGTTTCTCATAACAAGCAGACCAAAACACACCTAGGATCTAGCTTCCTTTATTTTATTTAAAAAATTTTTATTTTATTTTATTTTGCTTTTTCCCCCTCCAAAATTTCAAGACAGAGGAATTCACCCAAAAAGAAAGAACAAGAAGAAATGACGGTCAGAGATTTAATCAATACAGATATAAGTAAAATGTCTGAACTAGAATTTAAAACAATTATAAAGATACTAGCTGGGCTTGACAAATGCTTAGAAGACACTAGATAATCCCTTACTGCAGAGATAAAAGAACTAAAGTCTACTCAGGCTGAAATTTAAAAATGCTAGCATACAAGATGCAAACCAAAATGGATGCCATAAAGATGAGGAGGACGAAGCAGAGTAATGGATCAGTGGTATGGAAGATAAATTTATGGAAAATAATGAAGCTGAAAAGAAGAGGGAAACAAAGGTGATGAATGACAAAGGTAGACTTAGGGAACTTAATGACTTACTAAAATGGATAACATTCGTATCATAGGAGCCCCAGAAGATGAAGAGAGAGAAAAGGGGGCAGAAGGTTTATTTGAGCAAATTACAGCTGAAAACTTCCCTAATCTGAGAAAGGACAGACATCAAAATCCAAGAAGCACAGAGAACTCCCATTAAATTCAACAAAGGCTGACCAACGCCAACGCATATCACAGTTCACAAAATACACAGAAAAGAATCCTGAACGCAGCAAGGGGAGAAAGTCCTTAACCTACTAGGGAAGACAGATCAGGTCCACAGCAGATCTGTCCACAGAAACTAGAATATACGGCAGGATACATTCAACGTGCAGGATATATTCAACATGCTGAATGAGAAAAATATGCAGCCAAGAATACTTTATACAGCAAGGCTGTCATTCAGAATAGAAGGAGAGATAAAGAGTTTTCCAGACACAAAAATTAAAGGAGTTCATGACCACTAAACCAGCACTACAAGAAATATTAAGGGGGACTCTTTGAGGGGGAGGGAGACCAAAAACGACAAATACTAGAAAGGACCAGAGAACATCACCAGAAACACCAATTCTAGAGATAACAAAATGACACTAAATTGATATTTTTCAGTAATCACTCTGAATGTAAATGGACTAAATGTTCCAATCAAAAGACAGGATATCAGAATGGATTAAAAAAAAAACAAGATCCATTTATATGCTGCCTACAAGAACCTCATTTTAGACCTAAAGACACCTGCAGATCGAAAGTGAGGGGATGGAAAACCATCTACCATGCTAATGGACATCAAAGGAAAGCCAGAGTGCCCATACTTATATCAGACAAACTTGATTTTAAAACAAAGACTATAACAAGAGATGAAGAAGGGCATTACATTGTAATTAAGGGGTCTATCCATCAAAAAGATCTAACAATTGTAAATATTTATGCCCCCAACTTGGTAGCACCCGATTATACAAATCTATTAATAACCAACATAAAGAAACTCACTGATAACAATACAATAATAGTAGGGGACTTTAAACCCCACTTACAGCAATGGACAGATCATCTAAGCAGAAGATTAACAAGGAAACAATGGCTTTGAATGACACACTGGACCAGATGGATTTAACAGATATTTTCAAATGCACTGGGTGTTATACACAAATAATGAATCATGGAACATTACATCAAAAACTAAGGATGTACTGTATTGGTGACTAACATAACATAATAAAAAATTATTATAAAAAATAAAATAAGTACAAAAATAAAAAATAAAAAAACATTCCATCCTAAAACAGCAGAATACACATTCTTTTTGAGTACACACAAAAATAGAATAGATCACATACTGGGTCACAAATCAGGCCTCAACAAATACAAAAAGATTGAGATCATACCTGCATATTTTCAGACCACAACACTATGCAACTTGAAGTCAACCATAAGAAAAAATTTGAAAAGACCAAAACTGGGCTAACCAGGAAATTAAAGAAGAAATAAAGAAATACATGGAAGCAAGGAAAACACAACAGTCCAAAACCTTTAGATACAGCAAAGACAGTCCTAAGAGGGAAGTATATTTCAGTACAGGCCTACCTCAAGAAGCAAGAAAAGCCTCAAATACACAACCTACCTTACACCTAAAGAAGCTAGAAAAGGAACAGCAAATAAAGCCTAAAGCCAGCAGAAAAGGGGAAATAATAAAGATTAGAGCAGAAATAAATGATATAAAAACAAAAAACAGCAGAACAGATCAACAAAACTAAGAGCTGGTTCTTCAAAAGAATTAATAAAATTGATAAATCCCTAGCCAGACTTACCAAAAAGAAGAGAGAGGCACCTGCGTGGCTCAGTTGGTTGGGCATTCGACTCTTGACTTCAGGTCGGGTCATGATCTCAGCGTTGTGGATGGGGCCCTGCATGGGCCTTGGCACTCAGTGTGGAGTCTGCTTGTCTGTCTTGCTCTCCCTCTGTCCCTCCCCCTGCTCACGTGTGTGCATGTGTGCTTCCTTTCTCTCTCTCTCTCTCTCTCTCTCTCAAATAAATAAATTAAAATTTAAAAAAGGAAAGAGAAAGAACCCAAATAGGTAAAATCACAAATGAAAGAGGAGACATAACAACCAGCACCGCAGAAATACAATTATAAGAGAATGCTATGAAAAATTGTATGCCAATAAACTGGGCAATCTGGAAGAAAAAGACAAATTCTTAGAAACTTACAAACCACCAAAACTGAAAACCGAAACAGGAAGAAATAGAAATATGAACAGACCCATAATCAGCAAAGAAATTGAATCAGTACTCAAAAAACTGAAAAAAACAAAAGTCCTAGGCCAGATGGCTTCCCAGGGGAATTCTACCAGACATTTAAAGGAGAGTTAATAACCTACTCTCCTCAAATGGTTCCACAAAATAGAGATGGAAGGAAAACTTCCAAGCTCATTTTACAAAGCTGACAGTACTTTGATTCTAAAACCGATGAAGACCCCAGTAAAAAGGAGAATTACAGGCCCATACCCCTGATGAACATGGATGCAAAAACCTCAATAAAATGCTAGAAAATCAAATTCAACAGTACATAAAAAGAATTATTCACCATTATCAAGTGGAATTTATTCCTGGCCTGTAGGGGTGTTTCGATATTCACAAATCAATCGACATGATACACCACATTAGTAAAAGAAAAGATAAGAAATATATGATCCTCTTGATAGATGCAGAAAATCATCTGACAAAATACAGCATCCATTTTTTATAAAAACCCTCAACAAAGTAGGGATAGATGGAATATATGTCAACATCATAATGGCTATATATGAAAGATCCACAGCTAATATCATCCTCGATATGGAAAAATTGAGAGCCTTTCCCCTACAGTCAGGAACAAAACAAAGATGTCCACTCTCACCGTTACTATTTAACATAGTACTAGAAGTCCTAGCCTCAGCAATCAGACAACAAAAAGAAAGAAAAGGCATCCGAATCAGCAAGGAAGAAATCAAACTTTCACTATTCACAGACGACATGATACTCTATGTAGAAAACCTGAAAGACTCCGCCAAAAACTTGCTAGAACTCCTACATGAATTCAGCAAAGTTGCAGGATATAAAATCAATGTACAGAAATCTGTTGCATGTCTATACACCAATAATGAAGCAGCAGAAAAAGAAATCAAGGATTTAATCTCATTTGCAACTGCACCAAAAACCATAAAATACCTAGGAATAAGCCTAACGAAAGAGATAAAAGATCTGTATTCTAAAACTACAGAACACTTATGAAAGAAATTGAAAAGGAAACAAAGAAATGGAAAAGCATCCCATGCTCATAGACTGGAAGAGCAAATATTGTTAAGTGTTTATACTAGCCAAAGCAATCTACACATTTAATGCAATCCCTATCAAAATACCACCAGCAGGGCACCTTAACTCAATCCATTAAACATCTGCCTTCAGCTCAGGTCAGATCTCGGGGTCCTGGGATCGAACACCATGTTGGGCTTCCTGATCAGCGGGAAGTCTGTTTCTCCGTCTGCCTCTGTCCCTCCCCCCCAGCTCGTGCTCTTGCTCTCTCTCCCAAATAAATAAAATCTAAAACAACAACAACATTTTTCAAGAGCTAGAACAAACAATCCTAAAATTTTTATGGAACTACAAAAGACTCCAAATAGCCAAAGCAATCTTAAAAAAGAAAAAACTGGAGGCACCACAATTCTAGATTACAAGCTATATTACAAAAATGTAATCATCAGGACAGTATGGTACTGGCATAAAAACAGACACATAGATCAATGGAAGAGAATAGAGAACCCAGAAATGGACCCACAACTACATGGTCAACTAATCTTTGACAAAGCAGGGAAGAGTAACCACTGGAAAAAAAAGACGGACTCTTCAACAAATGGTGTTGGGAAAACTGGACAGCAACATACAGAACAATGAAACTGGACTGATTTCTTACACCATACACAAAAATTAATTCAAAATGGAAGAAAGACCTACTGTGAGACAGGAAATCACTAAAATCCTAGAGGAGAACGCAGGCAGCAACCACTTTGATCTTGGCCATGGCAACCTCTTACTAGACATGTTGCCAGAGGTAAGGGAAACAAAAGCAAAAATGAACTATTGGGACTTCTTCAAGATAAAAAACAGCTGCACAGTGAAGGAAATAATCAACGAAACTAAAAGGCAGCCTATGGAATGGAAGAAAACATTTTCAAATGAAATACCTGATAAAGAGTTAGTGTCCAAAATCTTTAAAGAACTTATCAAACTCAACACCCAAAAAACAAATAATGTAGTTAGACAAATGAGCAGAAGACATGAATAGACATTTTCCAAAGAAGACATCTAGGTGGCCAACAGACACATGAAAAGATGCTCAACATCACTCACCAGGATGAGATATCCCCTCACACCTGTCAGAATGGCTAAAATTAACAACACAAGAAACAACAGGTGTTAGCGAGGATGCGGAGAAAGGGGAACCCTCTTGCACTGTTGGTGGGAAAGCAAACTGGTGTATTCCCCACCATACTGCTGGAGAACAGTAAGGAGATTCCTCAGAAAGTTAAAAACAGAACTACCCTGCAATCCAGCAATCACACTAGTAGGTATTTACCCAAAGGATTAAAAAATACAGATTCAAAGGGGTATATGCACCCCAATGTTTTTTAACAGCATTATTAACAATAGCCAAATACAGAGAGAGCCCAAATGTCCATTGACTGATGAATGGATAAAGATGTGGTGTATATATAAATACAATGGAATATATTACTCAGCCATCAAAAAGAATGAAATCTTGCCATTTGCAATGATGTGGATAGAGCTAGAGTGTATTATGCTAAGCGATATAAGTCAGAGAAAGACAAATACCATATATTACTCATATGTGGAATTTAAGAAAGAAAACAGATGAACATAAGGGAAGGGGGCAGAAAAAGGAGAGAGGGAAACAAACCATAAGAGACTCTTTACTATAGAGAACAAACTAAGGGTTGATGGAGGGAGGTGGATAGGGGATGGGCTACATGGGTGATGGATGTTAAGGAGGGCACTTGTGATGATCACTGGGCGTTGTACGTAAGTGATGAATCACTGAATTCTACTCCAGAAACCAATATTGCACTGCATGTTAACTAATTAAAATTTAAATAAAAAATATATCATTAGACATTAAGAAAATACAAACTGAAACCACAATGAGATATCCTTATGTACTTATCAAAAAGAGTAAAAATAAAAATAGTGAAAACATGAAATAAAATAGCAAGAATAAATTCTAAATAACAGTAATTATAACAGGTAAATTAAACTCTTGGTTTGGATGATCAAAACAAAACAAAACAAAAATCCAATAATTGTTGCTTAGAAGAGCTATCCTTAAAATGATGTGGAATGATTGAAAATAAAGTGATTATATACAACCTTTTTTATGCACACAGATGATTGACAGATAGATATAGATAGACAGATAGATAGACAGATAGATAATAAAGAATAAAATAAAATTCTCTTGTCAAGTTGAGCATTTGCATAGCCTATGCTTTAGCAATTCCCCTCGGAAGCATGTGCCCAGAAGAAACTCTTGCCCATGAGCACTAGGAGATACTCAGGAATGTTCACGGCAGCACTGTGTGTAATAGTAAAAAAGTTAAAATCCTTTGATAGAATGACATATTCGAATCATGAACTACTTTATAGAGGTAAACATGAATGAACTGCAATAACACAGAACGTGGATGAATACAAGAAGCATAATGTTAAGCAATAAAATAAGTCCATAAAGGCTTACACACAGCACAGACACTCTTTAAAAGTTTAAAACCAGCTAATGAAAAACAATATGTTTTTTACATATCATTGATACCTATATGTTTGTATGTGTATATATATGATAAAACAATTTTTTAAAGCAAGGCAATGATAAACACAAAATTTAGGATAGCTCTTACCTTTGAGAAAAACAAGCAAATGGTTCGGGAGGGGTGCTGAACAGAAGCACGTAGATAGATGAATTATTACTGTTTGAGTTCTTGAGTCAGGTGGTGAGTTAAAAAATACTTTTTTTAATCTATCTTTTTAAAGGGATGAAAAAAGACAAACTAATCAGATATTAACCAGAAGAAGTCAGTAACAATCCTAAAACTAGACTAAGAAAGGATATGTAAGATAAAAAAACATCATATGGGATAAAGACGGGTATGATGTTGACATTAGGAACAAGAGATGGAGATATAATGATCATGAACATATATATTTTTTTAATGTAGGCTTTAAAATATATGAATAACTAACAGAACAATGAAATAAATTAATCTTCTACTTGGAAATTTTTAAGTTACCATTTTCAGAAACTGATAACCAAAGTAGAAAAAGAAAGAGCAAAAGGGTAGCACATTTAATTCCCAAACTCAAACTGAAAAACATGTTACTAAAAATACATGCAAAATGTATATAACCCATTCCAAACCGAATTTGGGGCTTTTCAGAGCTGCTCTTTTTCTTTTCATACATTTTAACGTTTAGCCTTGAAAACCTAGAGACTCTTCTAACTCTGGTGAAAAGTCTTTGCAAGATAAGAAGCAAATATCTCCACTTCCCCCTGAAGCTGCCGGAAAAGCACAGAATATTCTGCATCATGAAACTGACCTGACAACTTTAAATCTAACAAAGATTTGTAAGACATCCAGATTTCAGAAACTGTTGTGATATCCTGGGGAAATAGTTCCTCATCACTAAGAGGCTTACAATGCTGACTGGCTGTTTTACAATGTGTTGCCCTGGTGATAATATTTAATATGGCATCTTAAAGATATACTTGTTGACTTTCTTTGTTAAGCCAGAAAGAGATCATTGGCACTTAAAATGCCTAGAGAAAACAAGTAAAATGGCTTTTACATTTCCATTTTAGAGTTTGATTGAAAGTCTTGTCTTATTTAAATAAATGAATAGCACTTGGGTTAAACAGAAAATCATGAGGGAAATTATAAGCTACTTAGAACTGAATGACAAAGAAAGTACTATATATTAAAATCACCTAAATAATAGAGGGAAATTTGCATCTTTGAATATATTGAAAGAAGATTAAAAACAAATTAACTATTTCTCTTTTTCCTCTTCCTTTACCTTCCATTCTTTTTCCTTCTTTCCTTTCCTGAACAATTCAATCCTAAATGTATCAGATGAACCCACTTCTAAGATACGTGGGCATCTACGCCATAGGAACGGGGAGACGGTAAGCCAGAGCAGCCAAGAGCTCAGAGTTGGCATCTGAGAAAGGTAAGAAGGGTGTCCACACATGGTAGTGGCCCCAACTTGGCCAAGCAGGGTAAGAGTTCACCTCCACCCAGATGTCATGGGGAGTCAGAGCCCTAGCAGGGTGAGCAAGTCAGCCCAATGGAAGGGAGAGCTGGCATGGGAGTTTGAAAGAATGGGTACAGTGAGGGCCACACAGGGGAGGGCATGGTGGCAGGGATGAGAAATTGAGTATATGCAGGGAATTAATCAAATAAGTAAATAAAGGGTGTCCCAAAAGTCTTCATACAATTTGAAGCTTTAATAACTTCAGAACCATAAATTCTACAAACATAACAAATTAGTTTGAATATTGAGTATTAAATTTTCTTCTATACTTACTTATATTTGTATACTTTGAGTGATACTTAATTTAAAATTTTGTTTCAATCTCTCCAATTGAATCTGGCAAATGTTGACTGAAACAGGATAAAATTTTAAATGTATTCTTCAAAATTCACAAAGATACACAAGTGTAAAATAAATTTAAATAATTATACTTTCAAATGAAGATAGAAGGGGGAAAAAACTAGGCTATACCTGCTAGGGTATATTGGAAATGAAGATATTGGTGCAAAATCATGGTTTTCAACTTATAAGTTCTGAAATTAATAGATGTGTGTGTATCCGTGAGAGAGAGAGTGTGTGAGAAAGTGAGCAAGAGCAGAAAATACAAATACCCCCTAAAGTGTCCACTAACTGGACAAGAAGCAGTGTTACCCCAAAATCAATAGGCACTCCTGGCACTCAGATAATACCATTCTCCAGTAGAAGGAACCAGATCTTTTTGGAGAAAAGGCCAATTCAGGCTAGGACAGGGTAAATACAAAGTTGACCCTAGATCATATTGTTGAGCCAGAGAGTAAGTAAGGATTCAAAGACTGATGGGAACATGTTGAAAGAGCACATAAGCTATCTCGAGAGAGCTTCCACTGACCAATTGCCACATTTGAGCACTGAAATAACTAATGATCGAGAAAATTATATCTCAATTAATAAATAGGCAGCATGACCCCATACTGATGTAAACAAATAAAATTGAAAGTTTGAGGGGAAATGGACTGTTTGCATAGCTTCAAAATATTTCCCCCAAAATATTTATCAAATAACATGGGAGAAAGAATAACTTCACAGTGAACAAGGGGGGCAGACACCACATAAATTGCACAAAGTTTACAAAATTAGTAACAGGACAGATATCAGGCATGTGCCACCCGGCAGGACCCAAAAGAGAACACAACACCAATTCAGTGGTGTTCCTGCCAAAGGTGCATAACCTGAATGTAATCATGAAGAAACATGAGACAAATTCAAACTGGAGGACGGTCTACAAAAACAAACAAAAAACAAAACACAACACCTGGCCTGTAATCTTCAAAAGTACCAAGAATATGAGCGTCAAGGAAAAACTAAAGAACCATTCAAGACTATAGTTGACCCTTGAACAACACAGATTTAAACTGTGTTGGTCCATTTAGACATGGATTTTTTTTCAATAAATACAGTATAGTACCTTAAATGTATTTTCCTTATGATTTTCTCAGTAACATTTTCTTTTCTCTCGTTTATTGTAAGAATACAGTATATAATACGTATGACATAGAAAATACATGCTAATCAGCTGTTTATGTTATCAGTAAGGCTTCCAGTCAACAGTTCACAACTAGGAGTTAAGTTTGGGGGAGGGGGTCCAAAGCTGTACATGGATTTTCGACTGCACAGGCGTCAGCATACCTAATCCCTGCGTTGTTCAACGGTCAACTCTAAAGAGACACGACCATTGAATGCAGCACACACGGGACCTTTTTATTATAACAGAACATTATTAGGGGGCATCTGGGGGGGCATAGCTGGTTAAGCGGCCGACTCTTGGTTTTAGCTCAGGTCAAGATCTCAGGGTCATGAGAGCAAGCAAGCCCGCTGTCCGGCTCCACATGCAGCGCGGAGTCTGCTTAAGATTCTCCCTCTCCGGGGCGCCTGGGTGGCACAGCGGTTAAGCATCTGCCTTCGGCTCAGGGCGTGATCCCGGCGTTCTGGAATCGAGCCCCGCATCAGGCTCCTCCACTGGGAGCCTGCTTCTTCCTCTCCCACTCCCCCTGCTTGTGTTCCCTCTCTTGCTGGCTGTCTCTATCTCTGTCGAATAAATAAATAAAATCTTTAAAAAAAAAAAAGATTCTCCCTCTCCCTCTGACCCTCCCCATCTCTCTCTCTCTCTCTCAAATAAATAAATAAATCTTTATAAATAAATAAATAAATAAATAAATAAATAAATAAATAAATAAAACATTGGGATCATTTGTGAAACTTGAAAGGAGTCTGAATTGAATGGTAGTAGTATCGCAATGTTGTTTTCATGAATTGGATAGCTGTGTTGTGTGTATGTTGGAGAATTTCCTTATTTCTTGGAAATAAATAGTTTGTAAGACTACTTATTTCCCTGGATCTCTGTCACCAAATAGGTGTTATTGACTTGATTTTTCTTTTTCTTTTTTTTTTTTTTGCAGTATGATAGATACTAAGTGATATTTCACTGTTACTTTAATTTGCATTTCCTGACTGCTTGTGAGTTCAATCGGCTTTTGTAAGATCATTGCCATTTGAGAAAAAAATATACACACACACATATACAATATAATTTTTGGATTTCCAGTCCTACTTGAGATAGATTCCATCCTTAGATTGTAGATTATTTTCCTGCAATTCTCTTGCAGATTTTTCATTGTGGTTTCTTTTCTTCATTTACATTATTAAATAATCTTAAAATTATATTTGTATGTGGTATAATATAGGTACCAAATATTACTTCTAGATTTTTTATAGATTTTGTTTTTGTTAAATAATTCTAACTTCTCCCAACATAGTAAAATACCAGTTTATTGCATTTTAAATGCTTTTATATGCTAAGATCTACTTCTGTACTCCCTTTTGACCCATGTGTCTATTTCTCTATTCCTATGCCAGTGCCATATTGTTTTGACTTGAAGACCTTTGTAGTATGTTCTAATAACTGATAAGAAAGTCCTTCCTTTGCTAGTTTATGTTTTCAAACTTTTTTTGACTATTATTAGGCACCTAGTCTTATCCTTAACCTTTAAAATAATTTTACACAGTCCCAAAGAGATTTTTTTAAAATGCCCTGTTGGTGTTCTAATCTAAATTTCATCAAATTTATATTAATTTAGGGGAAACTAACATTTTTATTATATTGTCTTCTCATTTAAAAACATTTTCTTACCATTTGTTCAAATCCTGTTTTATGTCATACAGTAAGATTTGGTAGTTTTCTTCATATAGTTCTGTGCTTTTATTTTAAAACTTATTTCTGGGACACCTGGATGGCTCACTCAGTTAAGCATCTGCCTTCAGCTCAGGTCATGATCCCAGGGTCCTGGGATTAAGTCCCACATCGCATCAGGCTCCCTGCTCATCGGGGAGTCTGCTTCTCCCTCTCTCTGCCCCACCTCTCATGTTCTCTCACCCCCCCCAAATAAATAAAAATCTTTAAAACAGAAAAGATATAAACCTTTTTTCTAAGTACTATACTTTATAATGCTTGTCACTTATGTAAATGCTATTTTTACTCAGTGCTTATTATTAAAATAGAAGAAATGACTGATTCTTGCACAAGAATCTTGTAGCAGTTGTCTAACCAAATTTTCCTATTAATTCTTATGCATTTTTATTTATTGGTATCTTGGGTTTTCTAACTATGAAATCATATCATCAGCAAAAAGTAATAGTTCTCACTTTTTTTCCAGTATTTATATCAATTACTGTGTTTTATTGCCTCACTATATTACTAATACCACCCAGTCAGTGTTAAATAATAATGGTGATAGTAGACATTCCTGATTAGTTTCCAATTTGAGGATTTTAGGATATTCACTGTCCAGTTTTAGTACCTAGTCTTTATTTTAATTAATTCTGTAGTAGAACTGGAAATAACCAGCCACACTAGTGATTCGTGTATAAACAAAGACAGGCCTCCAGGGGAGAGTCCATCATCAGGTTAAGCTGCATTCATCCCCTTGACCTTGCAGTTTTCTACTGTCAGGTAAGCAACTGAGCTCTCGAAACATCTATCACAGAAATTAGAAAAATGTCATGAGCATTTTGTAACATAAAGGAGTTTGGTGATTAACTTAAGAAAAACTTGTCTGGCTAGCTAGTTCTGGAAATTTATGGGTTAATTGGCCAGTTGTTTGCAGTCGGCTGGTTAGCAAGTTCGGAATATTTCTATATTACCATACAGGTAAGAAAGCTTAATTTTTAAAATAATGGGACAAATAATGGTTGTCACCTAAAATGTACCACCCCAAATAATTCCCTTCTGCTCCTATTTTACTTATAGTGTAATTGGGAATGGATGTGAACTTTTATCAAATATTCTTCCATATCTATTGAAATGATCATATGATTTGCTGATAGAATAAAGTACATTGCTACATTTCTTATTGATTATCCTTAAATTTCTAAAATAAAAAGACTTGATCAAATTTATTACTATTTTGATTCTTTTCCAGATTATTTTTGCTAATACTTTATAATTTTTGCATCTATATTCATAAATGAGATTTGTCTATATTTTCCCCCCTATCCTTCTCAGGTTTCAGTATTAAAGTTATGATAATCTCATAAAATCATTTGGAGACATATCTGTCTTTTTACATGCCTGGACTCATTTGAAAAACAACAGAATTATTCCTTTTTTAAAGATTAGATGATTGTTCTGAACCCATTTGTTCCCAAGTGTTTCGAATAGATCTGCCATCACTTTTCCATTCTCGTCAATAGTAGTTTTCCATGTGTTCTCTGTTCAATCTTGATTATTTATATTTTCCTGGAAAATAAACATTCCCTAGAGCTTTTCAAAATTTTTATAATGAAATCGCATCATCAAGAGTTAAAATGAGAGTAAGCCTCAGAAATGAGAGTCAAATAAAATGAAATGGGAAACTAAATAAAATAAGAGTTAGCCTCAGAAAACCAGCAGCGCCTCTCAGCTGTAAAAGCTGCTTCTCTCCATCATCCATCCGAGTTCCCACGGGCCTCAGTTTGCTGCCCTGGACTGGGAGGAAATGCAGCGGCCGTAAGCGAATTTCCACCAACCAGGTACTGGCCACAGGATCCTCTCAGGATTCCCATTCAAGCCACTCTAATCTCGTCCCTGGACTGTAACAGCCTCTCACTGGTCCCCCTGTGTCTTGCCCTACTGTGGTTTATCCTCCACACAACTATGAGAATATTCTTCAAAAGTATAAATTAGATGAACTCTCTTACTTGGAACTTTCCAAAGTCCCCCACCAAACCAGAAAAAATATCTGCACTTCTGACCACAGCATTCACAGCCCTATGTGAACTGGCCACCCTTGAAACTCTCCGACACATGTCATTCTGTTTGTACCCCCGCCACCATGCTCTGAGCACTCCGCCCTTTCTTTCTCTCTCAGAAGATGCCAGACTTGCTTCTGTCTCTTGCCCTTTCCATCTGCCATTCCTCCTGCTTGCAATGTGCTTCCTCCTTCCTGTTTTTCAGTTCTCACCTCAAATGTTCCCACCTCAGAAAGACCTGATCTGGCCACACAGCTAGAACCCCAGGCACTGTCCTTCCTAACACTGTTTTAGCTTTGTAACACTTATCTCTACCTACTTCTGTGTTTATTATCTATCTTCCCCCATACAATCTAAGCCTCTTAAAAGTAGGGATCGCCTCTGACTGCTATGTTCTTAGTGCCCAGAATAATGCCTGCCCATAGTAAATACCCGATAAATATGTGTGACCAATTACCTGTTACTTTCTAGACAAAATTCTAACCTATGCCAATCGAGTGCTCCATCATCTCACCTGGCTTCGCATCCTCAGGCTCACGCTTCCCTACCTCCTGCCAGGATGCAACTGGGAGCCAGTGTGGAGTAGTGCAGGTCTGATAAACCTTAAATAGTAACCTTAAGGACGTGAATGGTTGGTATCAAATCTTTACCAGAATCCAAATACATGCAGGGAGGGAGGGAGGGAGGGAGGGAGGGAGGGAGGGAGGGAGGGAGGGAAGGGAGGAAGGAAGGGAGGGAAGGGAGGGAAGGGAGGGAGGGAGGGAGGAAAGACAGCAGGCAAGCAGGCATGTGTCAGCGTGGGTGAAGGATAAAAGATCATCAAAGAGTTTGCTTTTTTAGGGGAGGATTCAAGTAAAGAGGATTAGAATAAAGGACAGGAAAGTTTCTATTGCACATGGAAAATTACAACACAAGACAGAAGATATTATAAGTATTAAAGGTACAGGCAAGAAAAGTGTTCTAAGACACTGCTAATTTGCTATGGAAATTTTACATATACATTTTAGTTTTCCAATTAGATAATTGGTTTTCCCCAAAGACAAGAACCACCTGTAATCCTTTCTTCCTTCCTTCCTTATTTTTCTAGAGTCCCCAAAGCCTTGAGTACAGCATTCTGCATGCAGTAGAAAATCAATCAATGCTTACTAAACAACTAAAGGGATAGATGAGTGTCCAGGTTTCATGGGGTTGGAAGTGGGTGAGATGTGCGTAGTGGATGGCAAAGAAACACTGATGCCTCCTTCTGCAAAGTCAAAATATCTCCATGGAACTAGTCCAAGGACCCACCCAAGGCCAGAGTCAGAATCAAGAATCATGCTTTGGCCACAGAGGAAAAGGCAATAGAAAATCTTTCCTGATGAGATCTGTGTGACACCACAAGTGTACCCGTCATTGTAGAGAAAATACCTGGCCCCTCACCGGAGCTACTGCGTGCTTTCAGCGCAGGAAGATAATTTGCAAGCACCAGAGCAGAAACACTTAACATAATGATGAGCTGAGACTCGCAATCATCTCCCTTTCCTGCCACTCCACTGCGAGCAGGAAAATGGCTGACAGGGTCAGCTGTAAGCACAAGGTGGCACTGAACAGCAGCCGGAGGGAACCTGCCTGTTTCAACAGATTCCACGGGAGTGCACTCCCGGAGCATCTGACAGGCGAGGCTAAGTGTCTGGGAACAGCGGGCTGAGGAGGTCGGACCGCCCATCCGTTCCTGATTTGCTTGAGCGTCTGAGCAGCACTTTCCTTGGGGCATGTCAACAGCACTTGTTTCTCCGTACATGAAAGGCAAGCGTGGATGTTTAAAAAGCAAAAGCATATTCTCAATTTAAAAGTGAGAGGAGGAGAGGGAAGATAAAATTCGTGCTTTAAAAACAGGGAGGAAATCATTCTGTGATCAACTATGTGTGTTCAACCAAAAGGGTTTCACCTGAGTGAAATGGTCCTGTCCCCAAACACCTAACACCCTTCACTTTCCTGAGGTCACCCGCCCTCGGGGAAGCGGGAGGATGGAGGTGCAGGTGCTAACTGGTACGGGAAATATGAAGTGAGGTAGATTAAGAGATGGAATCATCTAAGCTCCAAGACAGCAGTGATGTTACCAAGATTGAATTCCTTGTCAAATAATCAACTCAATGGGCAGCAACTAGCAGTTTTTCAAGGCAATAATGAAAAGACTAGAAGACATCTGAGTACAGCTATCATAGTAAGGGTATTGTGTCTTGACAATATTTTTTCAGTCATATATACACACTGGATTGTGATGTCAATTATATTTCTCGCTGAGTGGTTGCAAGTCACAAAACTCGAAATGTTATGGTCAGAAGGACAAAGACGGTGACATCACCACTTGTAGGACAAGTGACTGCAAACTCCTGTTCCAAAAAACACTGGGGTTTCCTCTGAAAGCCTAGAAACTTCCTTTCCACAAAAGTAATTGTCCTTTACACAACAAATAAACATTCACCATGGGGCCTGTCCATAGGGAATAGTTCAGGCCAAAAACATTTAAAGGACTTTTTAAAAACATTAAAAACAAAACACACATTTGAAAGTTTCCCAGTCCATTCCTGGGGCTCCTATCTTTGTCCTGGAGGAAATCAAAGCACGTGCACACTCCCCAGAAGAGCCTCTTTGCTTTGCTGTTGGGATCCGTGGGCTACACGCATATCTCGGTTCGGAAGTATTTATGCAAAAAGCAGAACTTGAGGAAGTGTGAGAAACCGCGTCAACTGCAGTGAGGCCTGAAAAGTGCACTGATCTGCCCTAGCAGTAATGCCAAGGTAATAAAGACCGTGGATTAAAAATATTAAGTGCAAAAACACTGCCTTTATAGCTGAAGATTCGCCTCTCAGCTCACTAATGCAGCAACAGGTTCACTGCTGAAAAAAGACGGCCTTGTCATCTGTGACGACTGAGTCCCCTTCTTGCGTCACCAAAACGAACGGGATGGGAATTACCTCCAAATTGCGCGAGCTCAAAATTGCTTAGACTCAGAAGTCTCCCTCTTGCTAACAGGTACTCTTATTTTTTCGGGTTTCTTGCTCTTTCCTTCCCACCCCGCCTCCTTTTTTAAATGAAAAGGTGAACATACATAATTTACTAAGAATCAGACAGCATTCCAACCACTTTGTGAATATTAATTCATTTAATCCTTACCACATCCCTATGAAGTAGGTGCTCTTTTTATAGATGAGAAAACTGTGGTATGAAGAAGTTAACGTGGCTTGCCCAGTATCACACAGAAAATATGCAGACTGCTTCCAGAGGCCAGGCTATTAACCACACCAGTCTGACGCTCATGGTTATGACTTGCTAATAATTGTGCCAGAACCAAAGGTCTTTCAATAAAAAATGCATTGTTAATGTTTATTATGGAAAATATCAAATACATAGAAAGGAAAATAGTATAATGAACCCCCTTGTACCCATATCTCAGATTACCAAACCATTTCCAATCTTGTTTTGTCTAGAACCTTAGCTCCCAATAATGGATTATTTTGAAGCAAATTCCAGGCATATCATTCCATCTAAGTGGAAAGATTTCTTGAATGAGTGCTAGCAGATCTTTTTTAATACAGTTAATGAGATAGAACTCACATACCATAAAATTTACTCAGTTTAAGTATACAATTCAATGGCTTTTAGTATATTCACAGCATTGCACGGTTATTACCACAACCAGTTCTAGAGCATTTTCATCACTCCAAAAAGAAGCCCCATAGCCATTAACAGTCACTGCTCATCCTCCCTCTCCCCTCCCCCAGCCCCTGGCAGCCATCAAGCTCTATGGATTTGCCTGTTCTGGAAATTTCATATAAATGGAATCACACAACATGTGGTTCTCTGCGACTGGCTTCTTT
This sequence comes from Ursus americanus, assembly GCF_024610735.1. Taxonomy (NCBI): domain Eukaryota; kingdom Metazoa; phylum Chordata; class Mammalia; order Carnivora; family Ursidae; genus Ursus; species Ursus americanus. Next base: position 25,699,331 of record NC_142134.1, on the reverse strand, counting down.
CACCGAGTATAATGTTTTTAAGGTTCATCCATGTTGTAGCATATATTAGTACTCCATTCCTTTTTATGGTTGTATAATATTCCATTCTAGAGCTATACCATATTTTGTTTATCCATTCATCAGTTGATAGACATTTAAGATGTTTTCACTTTTTGGCTAATGTAAAAGTGATGCTGTGAACATTCATGTTCAAGTTTTTACGTGGATATCGGTTCCCATTTCTCTTGGGTATATCCCTAAGAGTGGAATTGCTGCTTAGTATAGTAACCCTATGCTCAACATTTTCAGGAATTGCCCCATGGTTTTCCAAAGTGACACCATACGTATTCCCACCATCGATGTATGAGTGTTGTAATATCTTCACACGCTTACCAACACTTGTTATTATCTGTCTTTTGATCACAGCCATTCTAGTGGGTGTGAAGTGGTATCACATTGTGGTTTTGATTCCCATGTCCCTGATAGCTGACGTTGTGAGTCTTGTTCATGTGGCTAGCAGATTTAAACCCTCAGATTCTCTCACTTGAGGATTCTCTCTGGAACACCTCTTTTAATTCTAAAATGTTTGTTCTCTCTTCTTTTACCAATGAAATGTTCATCAGTTTTGGTGTTCTACTTTCTGCTTTTTCACCCCTGTTCCCCATACTTCCAACTATTTCAAATATAGTATCTAGCCAGAGATCCCCACAAAGAACTACTTTTTCTAAGTAGCTGCTGCATGTTTTATATTCTTCGTAGTATCTATCACTGCCTGAATAATCTTGCTTACCTGTTTATTGTCTGTCTTCCCATACACACACTAAAATATAAGCCCCATGAGGGAAGAGACCCTGTCTTTTTATCACTGTATCCCCGATGCCTAGAAAAAAGTCATAGCTGAAATTCAATAAATACTTGGTAATTGAATGAATAGTTCTAGGTTGTAGAGTTCTTACTCGATTTTGTTATGCTACATTATGTGTACATTTGTGCACTAACCTTTCATAGCTTTTTAAAATAAGGTGCATTTCCTAAGGCTGATCTCTGAAATACAAAAGAGTAAAATATGTCACTCTTCATCACAGCACATTTACAAATGAAAAGCTATCAGTAACACTCTAAATACTTAACACCTATAATTGACATATTATGCAAGACAGTTAAATGGTGTTTACATAGAGACTGGAGTATTACAGGGATGTGTCTGCCTACCATATGAAAAAGAGCAAGACAAAGATATGTCTGTGTTACACTATGATCACACATGGGGCTTTTTAAATGCTTAAAGAAGAGAGTGTGAGGAAAGAAACTAAAATGTTTACAGGGTTGTCTTTGGGTGGTACAATGAAGAGTCACTGTTTTTCTCCCTTCTTTCTACTTTTCCACACTTTCTGTCATGGACATGTGTTACTCTAATGATAAGAATCAAAACTAATTTATTAAGACAAACTAGCTATAATTTGCATAGTACTCTCATCATAACTTAGAAATAAGTATTTTTGCTGATTTTTATACATTTCTAAAGCAATCATTTACAAAGTAAAAGCATCAGGCCACAATTATTATCCACATTACCAAGTTGATTAGGGGAGTTTTCTCTTTATAGTAATGTTACTGTAATAAACAAAAGATGAATAGAATTAATCTTCAACCCCTAATAAAGTAGTGGCTCTAAGACAATGATCATCAATGGCTACCAGTCATTATGTGTCTCCTAATGGAAGAACACAACATAAGCTACAAGTACTCTCGACAAGAATTTATCTTAAAACTGATCAATCTTATAGATCAAGTTATCTGTTTATAGGAAATACAAGGACTAGAAGAACATGACAAATGATGTTAAAGGGATGCAAGCAGCAAAATCCAGAATGAAAAACTCCACAGGACAAACAACACATTTCTTTAACAAATAAGTTACAAATGAATAAAATGAGGCAACTCTTTCTGCCCACAGGTCCTGTCCCCATGCTTAAAAAAAATCACCTTTTCCCACAAACACACACACACACAGAGGAATAAAATGAATAGGGAGGTAGGGGGAAGGCTCTTGGAGATTAAAAATAACATAAGAGACAAATCAACCAATTGCAGTAAGTAGATCTTCAATTTGATAGTAACTAGCCATTTGTGACTAGTCCAAACTGAGGTGTGTAACTCCCTGATTTCAAACTACATTACAAAGCTATAGTAATCAAAGCAGTATGGTACTGGCAAAAAACAGACACACAGATCAATGGAATAGAAAGCTCAGAAATAACCCCATGCATACAGGAGTAGTTCAATATTCACGAATCAATCAACATGACATAACACATTAAAAAAGAAAGGATAAGAGCCTTATGATCTTGTCAATAGATGTAGAAAAAGCGTTTAACAAAATACAGCACCTATTCTTTTTTTTTAAGATTTATTTATTTATTTTAGAGAGTGAGAAAGGGGGGGGAGGCAGAGAGAAAGGGAGAGAGAGAATCTCAAGCAGACTCCACTGAGCACAGAATAGAGCACCCATTCTTGATTTAAAAAAAAACAAAAACACTCAACAAGGTAGGGGTAGAAGGAATATACCTCAACATCATAAAGGCCATATAAAAAAGTCTCACAGCTAATATCATCCTCAATGGGGAAAAACTGAGAGGCGTTCCCCTATAGTCAGGAACAAGACAGGGATGTCCACCCTCACCGTTACTATTTAACATAGTACTAGAAGTCTTAGCCCTAGCAATCAGACAACAAAAAGAAATAAAAGGCATCCAAGTCGGCATCCAAGTCAGCATCCAAGTCAGGAAGAAGTCAAACTTTCACTATTTGCAGACAACATGATACTCTATGTAGAAAACCAGAAAGACTACCAAAAAATCACTAGAACTCACACATGATTCAGCAAAGTTGCAGGATATAAAATCAATGTGCAGAAATCTGTTGCATTTTTCTAAAGATTTATTTATTTTAGAAAGAGAGCGCACTAGGGAAAGGGGAAAAGGGAGAGTGAAAGAGAGAAAGAGAGTCTCAAACAAACTCCATGCCGAGTGTGAAGCCCAACACAGGGCTTGATCTCACAACCCTGAGGTCATGACCTGAGCTGAACCAAGAGTTGGACACTTAACTGTACCACCCAGGCACCCCAATCTGTTGCATTTCTATACACCAATAACAAAGCAGCAGAAAAATAAACCAAGGAATCAATCCCATTTGCATTTGTATCAAAAACAGTAAGATACCTAGCAATAAATCTAACCAAGTAGTTAAAAGATCTGTACTCTGAAAACTACAGAACACTTATGAAAGAAATTGAAAAGGACATGAAGAAATGGAAAAGCATTCCATGCTCATGGATTGGAAGAACAAACATCGTTAAAATGTCTATACTACACAAAGCAATCTACACATTTAATGCACTCCTTATCAACATTTTTCACAGAGCTAGAACAAACAATCCTAAAATTTGTATGCAACTACAAAAGACCCTGATAGCCAAAGCAATCCTGAAAAAGAAAAACAAAACTGGAGACATCACGATTCTGGATTTCAGGCTATATTACAAAGCTGTAATCATCAAAACAGTATGGTACTGGCACAAAAACAGACACACAGATCAATGGAACAGAACAGAGAACTCATGAATGGATCCACAACTACATGGTCAACTAATCTTCGACAAAGTAGGAAAGAGTAACCAATGGAAAAAAAGACAGTCTCTTCAACAAATGGTGTTGGGAAAACTGGACAGAAACATGCAGAAAAATGAAACTGGACCACTTTCTTACATCATACACAAAAATAAATTCAAAATGTGAGACAGGAAATCACTAAAATCCTAGAGGAGAACATAGGCAGCACCTCTTTGACCTTGGCCATAGCCACTTCTTACTAAACACATCGCTAGAGGCAAGGGAAACAAAAGCAGAAATCAGCTATTAGGACTTCATCAAGGTAAAAAGCATCTGCACAGTGAAGGAAACAATCAACAAAACTAAAAGGTAAACTACGGAATGGGAGAAGATATTTGCAAATGACATATCAGATAAAGGATTAGTACCCAAAGTCTTTAAAGAACTTATCAAACTCAACACCCAAAAAACAAATAATGTAGTTAGACAAATGGGCAGAAGACATGAACAGACATTTTTCCAAAGAAGACATCCAGATGGCTAACAGACACATGAAAAATGCTTGACACCACTCACCAGGATGAAATATCCCCTCACACCTGTCAGAATGGCTAAAATTAACAACACAAGAAACAACAGGTGTTGGTGAGGACGCGGAGAAAAGGGAACACTCTCGCACTGTTGGTGGGAATGCAAACTGGTGCCTTGCCCACCATACTGCTGGGGAACAGTATGGAGGTTCCTCAAAAAGTTAAATATAGAACTATCTACCCTATGGCCCAGCAATTGCACTACTAGGTATTTACCCAAAGGATACAAAAATACAGATTCAAAGGGGTACATGCACCCTGATGTTTATAGCAGCATTACCAACAATAGCCAAACTATGGAGAGAACCCAAATGTCCACCGACTGATGAATGGATAAAGAAGATGTGGTGTATACTTACACACACACACACACACACACACACACACACACTGGAATATTAGCCATCAAAAAGAATGGAATCTTGGGGCACTTTAGTGGTTCAGTCAGTTAAGTGTCTGCCTTCAGCTCAGGTCATGATCCCCGGGTCCTGAGATCAAGTCCCACATCGGGCTCCCTCCTCAGCAGGAAGTCTGCTTCTCCCTCTTCCTCTGCCCTTCCCCCTTACTCGTGCACTCTCTCTCTCAAAATAAATAAATAAAATCTTCAAAAAAAAGAATGAAATCTTGGCACTTGCAGTGACATGGATGGAGCTAGAGTATACGATGTTAAGTGAAATAAGTCAGTCAGAGAAAGACAAATAACATATGCTTTCACTCATATGTGGAATTTAAGAAAGAAAACAGATGAACATATGGGAAGCGGGAGGGGGAAAGAGAGAGGAAAACAAACCATAAGAGACTCCTAATGATAGAGAACAAACTGAGGATTGATGAAGGGAGGTGGGTGGGGGATGGGCTAGATGGGTGATGGGTTTTAAAGAGGGAGGGCGCTTGTGATGAGCACTGGGTGTTGTATGTAAGTGATGAATCACTGAATTCTACTCTAGAAACCGATATTGCACTGTATGTTAACTAAGTAAAATTTAAATTAAAAACTAAAATAAAATAAGAAAAAAAAAATAAAAAGAAATAAGCCCGTGCATATATGGTCAATTAAGTCTATGACAACGGAGGCAAATATACGCAATGGAGAAAAGACAGTCTCTTCAATAAATGATGTTGGGGTAACTAACTAGATTGCTACATGTAAAAGAATGAAACTGGACCACTATTCTACATCATATACAAAAATATATTCATAATGGATTAAAGACATGAATGTAAGACCTGAAACCATAAAACATCTAGAAGAAAACATGAGCAGTAAGCTCTTTGACATCAGTCTTGGCAATATTTTTTTGGACAAGTCTCCTCAAGTAAAAGCAACAAAAACTAAAATAAATAAATGAGATTACATCAAACTAAAAAGGGCTTGCACAGCCATCAACAAGAACAAAGGAAGCCATCAACAAAACAAAAAGGCAACCTACTGAATGGAAGAAGATATTTGGAAACCATATATCCAATAAGAGATGAACGTCCGAAATATTAACTTACATAATTAATATTTTTTAAACCCAATTAAAAAATGGGTGGAAAACTTGAATAGACATTTTTCCAAAGAAAACATACAGATTGGCAATAGACACATGAAAAGATGTTCAACATCAGGAAATGCAAATCAAAACCACAAGGCAATACCACCTCACACTGGTCAGATTGGCTATTATCAAAAAGACCAAAAATAACAAGCGTTGGCAAAGATGTGGAGAAAAGGGAACACTTGTGCACTGTTAGTGAGAATATAAACTGGTGTAGCCACAGTGGAAAACAGTCTGGAGGTTTCTCAAAAACTTTAAAAATAGAACTACCATATAATCCAGCAATTCTACTTCTGGGTGTAAGAAAACGAAAACAGCAATTTGAAGAGATACATGCACCCCTATGTTTATTGCAGCATTAGTCACAATAGCCAAGATACAGAAGCAACCTAAGTGTCCGTCAATAGATGAATGGATAAAGAAAATGTGGTATATATGTATATATGAAATATTGCTCAGTCACAAAAAAGAATGAAATTCTGCCATTTGGGACAACATGGATAGACCCAGAGGGTATTGTGCTAAGTGAAATAAGTCAGAAAGAGAAAGACAAATCCCATATGATTTCATTTATATGTGGAATCTAAAAAACAAAATAAAGAAACAAACAAAACAAAACACACACCAGCTGTTGGTTACCAGAGGGGGGAGGGCTTCAGGAAATGGGCAAAAGAGGTAAAAGGGGATTATGAAATACAAACTTCCAGTTATAAAATAAATAAGTCATGAGGATATAATTTATAGCATATGTAATATAGTCAATAGTATTGTAATTACTCTATGGTGACACATGCTAACTAGATTTATCATGGGGATCATCATATAGCATAGTAATATAAAAATATTAAATCATTATGATGTACACCTGAAGCTAATAGGATATTGTATGTCAATTATACTTCAACAACAAAAACTTGATGTAAATATATACCAGATTTCAAATACTTAATATGAAAAGATTGTATAATATCTGATTAAAATATTTTATACTGATAAATACTGAACTTATAATGGTAATATTTTTGATAGATTAAATAAAACATTAAATTTTACTTTTTAAATTAGCATTAAAATTTATATAATAGATTGCATTATATTTCTATGATAGTCTGGCATTATTGATATTCTTCAGATTCTGATTTAACATAAAAGTTGTTATATGAACATATAATTGTCCATTTGGTCATTGCTTTAGGTGTGATAATAGTATTGTGGTTATAGTTGGTTTTTTTTAATCGTCCTTACCTGTTAGAGCTCTGAAATATGTAGGGACAGTAAGATATTATAACTGGGATTTGCCTCAAAGTAATGTGAAGGAGGACAGTGAGGAAGGGTATAGACATATAAGGCTGGCCATGAATTGATCATGTTGCTACTAGGCAGTGAATATGGAGTTCTGTGCATTAGTCTCACCACTTTTGCATATGTTTGACATTTTCCATGATACAAAAAGTTAGAAGGGGCCAACGTCAGGGTAAAGCTACAACTGTGAGCTTACTTTTAAGAAGAGCAAGATAAGGTGGTGGGGGGATGGGGTAACTTGGTGAAGGGCATTAAGGAGGGCACATGCTGTGATGAGCACTGGCTGTTACACACAACTGATGAATCACTGAACACTACATCTAAAAGTAATGATGTACTATATGTTGGCTAATTGAATTTAAATTAAAAAAATTAATAATTAAACAGAAGCATTAAAAAAAAAAAGAGCAAGATAGTAAGTAGTGTGATATGTCACAGAACCCCAACCACTCATGCTTCGTTAGAGACTCCCTTAGTGGCTACCCCATACTTGATCTCGAGTCCTCCTTCTGTACTCAAACTCCTTTCTGCTATTTAGCTCTTACTTTGGAAACACATCCTTGACTTGATTCTCTTATCCCAGATCCTCTTGCTGATGGACTTTAATTTTGTATTTCAGTTGCTATTGCTGGGTACAAGTCACCCCAAAACTTGGTGGGTTAAAACAACAACAATCATTTTCTCATTCTCTCTCATGGATTAAGCAGGTTGAGCTGGGAACTTCTCAGTCTATCATGTGGTTACAGTCAGGAGGTGATGGAGGCTAGAGCTATCTGAACACTTCTTCACTCTTGAATCTGGCAATCAATGTTGGCTGTTGGTTGGGATGTCAGCTGAGGCTATCAGCCAGCACACCCACGTGCAGGCTCTCCATGTGACCTGGGTTTCCTCATAGCATAGTGGCAAGGTTCCAAGAGCAAGCACCCCAGTAGTATCCCAGGTAGGAAGTCTATACACTTTACAATCAAGTTTAGGAATTGACTTCGACCATAGTCACCAGACACCCACATCCAAGGGGAGAAAAAATAGGTCCCACCTATTGCTGGAAGAAGTGTCAATGTCACATTAGAAGATGCACATGTAAAATGGACATCTTGTTGCAGCCATCTTTGAAAATTCAGTCAGCCATACTTCAGATTCCCCTTGGTATGTACATTTTTTTTCCTCTGGCACTGACCAGTTTCCAATTATCAGGAAGCCAAAGAGCACTTTTCCGCTTAGAACTATCATCCATCTGGTCCTGCTCAGCTTGCAGATTCCCCATGGCAAATCATTCCAGCACAGGTACAGCCTGATCCCAGACTTTCGGCTCTACCCTTTACCCCTCACCATGCCTCCCTCATCTCTAGCCCATTTCAAAATGTATAAGGACATAACATTAGCATATAACACTGCTCACTTGGAACACTGCTCATATACTCTAGAAAATACTCCATCTTTACAAACCTGATCCAAGAAATACAAACAGGCAGATATGAAATATGGTAGTGATAGGCATGCTTAATCAAATTTTAAAATTATTCAATGACATGTTTGTGTCATTATTATATAATGGACAATAAAAGTCCTCACTGTCAGTAATCCTAAAAAGCTTACTTGTAAGTACCAGGTCAAAAAAAAATCATTCTGCACAGAAGATTCCTATTACCAGAAACATTGTGGCACCCTCTGCTGTCAGGAAACAAAGTTTAAAGGTACCCAAGGTTCATTTTCCTTGAAGGACTCTCCAGCATCCTTTAACTATAGGCTGTCAATCATCTTATCCAGATGTAAAAGCATAAATCAGAGGCAGTGGGGAATTACAGGGCTTAATTCAGGCAAGATAGTAAAGAATGAAAACCCAATCAGTGTGTGTAGCTTAATGGTAATATGTAGGAAAGAAGCTAGGTAGAGAATCTCAAGAGATAGCAGATATCAGAGACCACAATATAGCTATCTTTCTCTAAACCTTTTACATAAGTTAATCTTGACAAATTACCCATGAAACACAGAAAGGTTAAACAAGTTGCCCACGGTCACACAGCAAGTGAATGGCAGAGCCAAGATACAAACCCCAGCAATCTGTCTCCAGAGCCTGAGACCTTAACCACTCTTCTCTACTGCCTAATAAACAACGATGATTATTAATGGGGAGGGACTTCTTTGAATGTAACAAGAATTATTATTAGGTATTACTGCTCTTACCTAAAAGAAAATTGATTACCAGGAAAATTACTTGCCCCATACTAAGCAGAGAAATTAGGAAGTAAAATCTCCCATTCACAATTAAGCCATTCTGAAGTTCGGAAGGTTCTTTTCCCTTCTTAAGTGCAGGAACAAATTTGTTCTTTTGAGAAACCAAAATGTATTACCATGACCCCCAAGGTAATATCCCTCATCACGATCTCACGCAAGTTTGTCAGCTGCTTTTACAAAGAGAATGGATTCCTCCTACAACAAGCTCAAGGCTTACACAACTGGACTCATTCATCCACCACCCAACAAGTCAGCTGAGCAGATAGTCACTCAGATCCAAAGACTGGTTCACTTGCCAAGTGAAACCTATACAGAGGCAGGAGAGGGAAAAAAAGGCTTTCTTCATAAAGGACAGAACAATGGGTTCCTATCCTATCCTCCTTCAGGAAAAAGTGAGTCAAAAACAGATCTGGGGGGCGCCTGGGTGGCGCAGTCATTAAGCGTCTACCTTCGGCTCAGGGCGTGATCCCGGCGTTCTGGGATGGAGCCCCACATCAGGCTCCTCCACTGGGAGCCTGCTTGTACCTCTCCCACTCCCCCTGCCTGCTTGTGTTCCCTCTCTTGCTGGCTGTCTCTCTCTGTCAAATAAATAAACAAAAACAGATCTGGGCCAGGACGAAAATTATGTCCAGGGATTTGGGGAGCTCTGGGCTTCACGCTGAATAAAACCAGACCAAATTCCTGGTTTGGTGCTGGAAGAACCTCATGGTCCAAGGCCCTCTAGGCAGAGCAAGGAGCAAGACCTAATCTGCTTGAGGCCATTTGTCCCTGGGCCGACTCCCAGGCCCCCTTCAGTCAGCACCCAGACAATAATGGTAGAGCCCAGACCCTGTTCCAGTCTTGGAGACTTGAGGACACTGGTACCATTCGCTGGGAGCACATGCTGCAGATCACCTAAACGCTGCAAACAGGAAGATTATGAGCCTAATGTCTACTGAGCACTCAGTGTGCACCAGGCACTATTTAGTGCTTTACCTTATTCAAACTTCACAACACAAACCCTATGTGATTGTTACTACTATCCTTATTTTACAGAGTAAAATGTCTGGGTAGTTAAGAACTGACCCAAAGTCATATGCCAGCATGTGTTAGACTGAAAGAATCTGAACTTCTGTCTCTCTGCTTCCAAAGTCCCAAGCTATTTCTATTACCTCAAGCAGTTCATGCAACAACAATTCATATATAACATTGCGTAACTCTGAGCAGCCTTCCCCTGACATTTTAGACTAGACTAGAAGCCCAAATGTTTGGGTCTACAAATACATCCAGATTGCAATGCCCAGCTATGACACTGGGAAGTACAGTTTGGAGGAGGTACCTCTTCTATTTATTCCTCCAGGTTTTTCCTTTTTCCCCGATAGTCCTCAGGTCTCCCTTCCTCCATCCCAGGTCATCTCTCTGGATCTTTAAATCTTGGGTATTTGTCAAAAGGGACAACCCTATTTATTTCAGCCTCCAACATACATTTACTGAGCCTCAGGGGAGATAATGGTGCAGAAAATCAAGAGAAATTCTTCCTTTGCAGGACTGCATAGAAAACCCGGGCAAGGAAATTTAAGTTTTCTGGGCTTCAGTTGCACAAGCAAAACCAGAGTGGGTTGGACTATATGGTCTTCCAGCTTCAGTCTATAATTCCATTATTTTAAACAAATCCGTTAATCTTCACAATGAAATGGCCCTAAACAAATACATCAACTTAGAAAGAAAAAGGTCAAAAGCAAGAGATAGATTAATTCTAACAAACACTGCACTTTGCCTAGGACAACATGATTTGATTTAAAAAAAAAAAAAAAGTATACAGATGTACACTAGCCAGCACTGCTTCCCTCTCAAAATGACGAAGTGGAAGGTACGTCTTACAGGTGCCACAGCTCACACCATCCCTGAAGGTCAGGCCAATTTTAGAGTTTGTACCAGAAAGAAGTTATTCATCTATCCTCTGCAAATTACATTCAGCCCACAGGGGTTAACCAGATTCAGATTATCCTTCCAATGCCAGGATCTAGGGCTGCCTCAGGGTCTCTAAAGGAGAATTTCTCTATATTCTTGCCTCAAACAATTCTGCCCCCTTTGGAAGTACTGGAAAGAAAGCCTCCATCCCTCCCTCCACAGCTTCTCCATTCACCCCACCCCACCAGAGGAGAGTTAGTGAGAGTGATGAGATTTGAGAAAAAGCCATTACACCCATGTGGTCTAAATCCTTTCTAAGGCTCCAGCCTTGCCCCAGGCAGCTGCAATATTTAGAACTCACTGCTCATCTCCCTAGGACAGAGCCTCCCCTGTAGAGGGACACCTGTAGCCTGTGACCTTATGGGTAAACTCAACTGAGAACAAGGAGGAGCAAGCTCCTGGTTCCAAGCCACAATCCCCTTCCCAGCTTTAGCAGCAATATCTGACTCCCATATTTACTTCTCAATTGATTTAAAACTTGATTCAGAACTCCAGAGTAATATAACCCTTTAAAACTTTAATAAGAGAAAGCACAGATCATATTAAGTTCAATGTAAGACACTGTATGAGATGCTCTAAAAGAAATTAGAATTCAACAAGGAACATTAACATGTAAATAATCTAAGCAAGGCAGACTGGAACAAATGCCAACCAGAGATCTCAAGCAAATGTTGCTGTGATGCCAAGTGGGAGGTGGGGAGAAAGGGGTGGTGACAACAGCCAGGGACATCAGGGCTGGGTTTCCAAAAATCCTTTGACAGATGTGGTAACCAGGCCCTGGGAGAAGACCCAGAACCATCCCTGCCTTTCAGGGTTCTCCATGCATCAGCAGGCAGGCTCAGCTCCTCAGGGTCCCCACATACTTGAGGATGAGGAGCCAATGGCCAAGCCCCACCCTAATCCACTCTAGTGGCAAAGGCTGCAGTTCCAGGAGCCTCTAGACAGGCTAAAGAGCCGTTCACCATAATTGGCTCATTCTGAATTCTGACTCCAGAAAAACAGAACACGTGCACGTGAGACGAGGAAAAGGACAAAGCGTGAAAATGAGACAGAAGTTGGAAGCAGGTTGGTGATTAAGACAAGTTTTGACTCCAGTTTGAATATATGTTTGTGTCTGGAGGGAAAAAAAAGTGCAACCAGCCTGAAGCTTTGATCTTGATCAGAGGTTTACAAGAGTAGACGCTTGGCATGCCTAAGCAACATAATCTGGGCAAGGGCAATCCTTAATGAACTGAGGAATGGCAGGTGTTCCACCAGGGACCCAGTGTATCACATATCATGGACTGAGCCTCTGTTAATTGACATCCATAGGAATCTAAGTTTAAATGCCTATTCTAAAATAGAAGGCATACAAGTCACAGGCTTACGTGGTCCCTGCGTGGCAGAACCAAGGCAAAAAGTTGTCCTGAAAAGTCTAGTTCTCAGGACTCCCTCTTTACTGAGCCACTTAACATTAAGGTTAGAATTCAGCCAAGGCACTCCTGCAGCATGTTCTGTCAGTCACACATCCTTCTCTCCCAGGCCAGGAACAGTTTGAGGTCATTTACTGTCTTACTCATTTTCTTTTTTTTTATAATCTAGCTCTACATACTGTGTCTGGCATATAATCAGCGCAAAATAATCATTTGTTAAATGAGACAAATGAACCTAACAAGCAGCTTCCAGCATGACTTGATTTCTGTCTTCTAGTCTGAGAAAGGTATGATATCATCACACTTCAATCAATATGTTCAAGTGTTAAACACTTGGGGGCTGGGGAAGTCTCGACCAATTTTTATATGTATGCGTACACACACTTCTATCAGATTCTTAAGTATGATGAAAACTTAGGAATAAGATTTTAACCTCACTAGAAATACAACAAATTCTTATGAGCAAGATATGATATGAAAACTCCCATCACTGTCCTCAGAATGTAATACTCATTCACCCTAACCCTGATCAGTTAGTTGCTTCCTGTTTTGTCTTGCATGAGTCAACTGCTAGAAAGCTTTCAGTAGCTTTAGTTGTACCCCCACCCCAACCCAGCTTTATCTATAAGAAGCTTTATAAACTGTTTCATAAACAATGTTGAAATGAGGGGAAAAGCAAAAATTGAACTATAATAAAAGAAATGCTAAGTACTTTAAAACTGGTAAAAAGTGCTTATTGTAGAAGAGAGAGAGATTACAAAAGAATGTGGGGTATTAATTAGCATTCACGGAACAGGTAAACTTTGAGCTGGACTATGAAGAAGCAGCAGGCCTTTGACAACAATTTTTCTAAGAATAACTGTTCCATGAAGGAACCGTATGCACAAAGGAGCAAAAATTCAGAGGCCGTGTATTTTAAAAATATATGTAAATGAATAATGAAAAATAAAACTGAAAAGATAAAACTGGAACAATATTTTAACGACTTCAAAGTAAAGAATCTGGGCTTAATCAAATGAACATTAGGAAGCTTGTACATTATTTTGACCAAAACTGTAATGAGTCTAAGTGCAGGAAAAGTAATCTGGCAGGATGGATAAATAAGGTGTGAAATCAGACATAAGATAACCAGGTAGGTGTAAAACTATTATGGGAATGAAAAGGAGTGTTTTAGAACAAACAAAAAAAGCAGACCTGCCCAAAGGTGGCATATAATCCAAAGGATTAATTGGACAAACACAAGGAAAAAAATCCACATGAAAATGACAATAAGAAACAAGTCTACTTAGTAAGAAATAAATTCAGTAAATATAAGGCAAACAGCAAAAAGTTTTAAGAGAATTTAAGCAGAGACGATTAAAGAAATGGAATAAAGAATGAACGTCCATCATTTCAAATTAGTTAACTGATTTCAAATTAATTTATTCACCACTGGCCACCTATTAAGTGCCAAGCACTTATAAAATAGGATCTTGACTTCACAGTACTCACATTCATTTTGATTCATGACCAAAACTTGAAAAAAATTAAAAGAAAATTAAACATGTATACATTATAAAAATGTTTTAGTGGAAAAAAGCTTGGTTTTAAAATCTCTGATGTCATAAACATACCTCAAACATGAGTTCAAGTTAGTACCATACAAAGCTCCCTGTACTAGTTAAGAAGACTCTAAAAGCTACAAGAGATAAAAATAAACAACTTCATACACTCTTGAATGATAAAAGGGACCAAATGAGTTTCTGCATACCAAGAAGCTCATAAACATATTGAATTACGGGCTTTTAAAATAAGTACACACTAGATACAAATTCTGTAACAGGGCAACCTGACTTATTTCAGACACAAGAGTCTTCTCTACCTTATTTCATGGACAATTCTACCATACTTAAAATCAGACTAAGGGTTTAATAGTTCTTTAAGATTTTTAAAGTCTCTAAATAGAGAAAGAAAAAACAATGAGGTTATCTGTTAAAATGTTAATAATATTTACCTCTGGAAGATGAGATTGTGAGTTTTTCACCTTTTCTTACACATTTCCTACAACAGATATTTTTGAAATCAGAAAAAGCCAAAAACATTTAAGATTATCCATATTAAGTATTACATACTGAATGCTAAGGAACTTCTAATTGTGAATGAGAATTGTAGGATTTTAAACACGAATTAACGTGCCAACGACAAATCTTTGAAGAAATCCTGAGTACTACAGCCTAGAGACTTCAAGGGCATCTGAAAACTGCTTCAAGCACATGACTGGATGTAAACAAATGATTGCATTTAATCCTGCATTATTTTGGACAAATTTGGATCCTGAGTTGAAGATGTAAGTAATCAGATTTTGAATTAAAGCATCTAAAAATGGACAGTCTATCAAATCATGAGCTCCTCCATGTAGAGGACTTAGCTATTACACAGGTAGTTGAACAAAATCGAAGTTTGAGTGAAAGGCCGGGTGGTACAGGGTGTTTGGGGTCACAGACACCTAATCTGATTCCCAGCTCCCAACACTTAATAACTATCATTTACTCAGGCTGGTCATTTAACCTCTGAACCTCAGCTTTCTCATCTATAAATTGAAGACAACACTTACCCTACAGAATTATCATGACGATCAATACTAATGCATAAGCCTGGCACACAGTAGATGCTCAAAACACGAAGCTTTGTTACTATTATACGCTCACTCCTACTCAAGATCCAGTGATTCTGTGATTAAAAGCAATAGGATTTAAATTAGTTTAACATGGTGAGATAACAGAAATAAAAAGTAATACAACTGGAAAATGAGTCTTTCCTTATTTGTATACTGATTGGTTAACACCTGGCAAGATAACACATTCCTTCCCCAAATCAAGATCAGCCCTGCTCCTCTGCCTAGGCCAAGGAAACTGACACAGGGAGAACACAAGAGGAGTAGAAGAGAGAAGACAGGAAGGCAGAAGAGAATAAAGATCTGGGCCCAAAACAAAATCAATACCATTGCCTTTATCCGGGTAAAGAGACTTCAACAGAAGAAATAAATTTACCAGAAATGTTAGGATTTCTAGTTCTAAGACAAACTTTCTTATTTGCAAGGGATTCAACTAGCTCAAAGTTACAAAAATGGTGTTCAATAAATACCCATCAACTGATATGTACACATTTTACTTCCTAACCTAAAGCTCTTTATAAAACAGGCTAAGGTGGATACTGGAACTCTACTCTAAAAGCTGTAGGATCATCAAAGCATTTTTGTGTATTTTGTTCTTGAATTAAGAGGTGTATTTAATTCCATTACATGAGCCCAAAAAAGTATTATAAAATTGAGATCTTACCAGGAATATTCCATGCCCCTTCTACTTACCTACTCTCAAGCACTTGGGGAAGAAAAGACATTTACACCAAAGACAACCACTTCATAAATAAAAAAGGCAAGGAAAAGGCTAGTCATGAGGCATATGAAGAACGAGGCACCACCATGAGGGCAGGGACTTCTGTCTATATCGTTCACTGTTGTCTCCACAGCCATCTAGAACCTTACCCTGCACATAGTAGTTGGTCACTGAAAACTTGCTGACCGAATGAATTAATCCTTGAAGAATAACTTTGGGAAACCAAAATAAAATTATTTCAATGTCGATGGTTTTTCTTAAGGCTTGGAAGAGTTCTATTATATTTTTCTTGACTACTCTAATGGAAGAATACTTCAAAAGGAAAAAAAAAAGAGGTTTTCTATAGAAATATATATACAAACATATATGTGTATGCATATTTGTATTTATAGAGAGAAATACATATGACTATATTGCTGAAGTTGAGCCAAAAACAGATAACCTTGGAAAAAACTTTCCATAAAACACCGTTTCGATATAATTTTATTAGCAGTTATTACATCAAAATTCACATTTACAGGATCCAAAGGACTGTCTTAGAAAATTCTAAAGTATGTGTAATAAGATTTCAACAGTAAGACAGAACATATTCTCATTATAGCACAGCCCTTAAAAAGTCAAGAATAATACTGAGAAATAAGTGCAGTTCTATCAAGAACTAGAAATGAACTCTTTGTGCATAGTGTCACTTAATGCAAAGTTCCATGGAAGTATAATATACTTCTCTAGATGTGAATTTCAGTGGCAAACATCATTGGCTTCCAAACAATTGACACTAAAGGAATTCCCAATCAAAAACAAGCACAGTGGCTTTCATCCAATATAAAGCTATGATAATTCTATAAAGAGACCCTGAATCCTTAAGTACATGTAATATGATTTTATGCTGTGACACTAGTACAAAACACATCAACTCTAATGCATAGATTCTGACACATTATGACAAGAAAATACTAAAGATAGCCTTTTTCTAGATCAGAAAATGCTGAGTTTTCCAGTGTAGTATACCCTGGTCATTGCTGATCTAGTGAAATTCTACAACCTCCAGCTTGAGCAGTATTGTAGGATTCACAAATATTACATTTCATGCCTAAAATATGGAACTGGACTGTAGATCTCCCATTGCAATCATTGCAGAGAATCTGAAAAGTGAAAAGATGAATTCAAATTAAGTATATTAAACCTTATAGATAGAAAATGGCATTGTCTGCTCAAAACAATTCCTCAAAAATCATACCGAAGAACTGAAACACATATAGCTAAGTCTAAATATTTCCCTAAACAGAAATGTCTTTTGTGATGAAAATGTCTTTTGATGAAAACTCTAAGAGGCTATTAAGGTAGCTTTGAATTTAGAAGATGAAAGCGTAGATTTGAGTCAAGAAGTCTTATTTTAAAACTGTTCCCAAATAGTATAAATAGTACTGAGCATAAAATCTAACAGGTATAATCTGATTGACACCTATACTCAGAATTCAAAATAACATACATGATTTATTTTTCCTTGACACCTGCGAAATTCTTATTAGTTAATAAAACAAATCTTTACACAATTTCAATATTTTTGCTTATTCTTTAGGTTTAATATACTAAGTTCTTAATGCCTCAGGAATGAATTAAAGTCCAAAAAAGTAGTTCCTACTTTAATAAAAAGAAGCTTTTGGCACATCCCTAAAATGACAATAAAATGTCACTTGGGAATTAATCTCTTCTAGTACTGAATCCTGAAAAATAAAAAGGTGTTAACCTGAAAATAGATCAATGCATTATTATGTGAGAAAACCATTAGCTTTAGAATACCATACCATAATAAATAGAAAACTTCCAAATTTGCTCAAATTATAATCTGGAAAATAAGAATACAATCTGAATGTAGAAAGATTAGTGATTGCCTAGAGCTAGGGGATTGGGGAATGGCTGCTAACGGGCATGGGGGCAATAAAAATATCCTAAAACTGATGATGGTGATGTTTGCACAACTCCAAGAATATACTAAATAGCACTGAACTGCACATTTCGAATGGACGAGTTACATGGCATATAAATTATATCTCAATAAAGCTGTTATTTGAAAAAATGATTTACATGGAACATAGCATACTGAAGCCTGTAGTAAAACATCACATAATTATCAATTATTCTAAAAGTGATCCTTCATTGACCTTACTAGCAAGTCAATTATCCACATGAATAAAAAGGGTAATGAACATTAAAAAACAAAAGTAATCTTCTTCAAAAATCAACAAAGACATATGCCTGAAATAAAATTAAAAATAATTACAAATAAATCATCATTAAAATAAAACATGAGAGCAGTAATTCACCTCCACTCAGTTACATTACTGACTGGCTCTGACAAGTAAGATGTAAATAATTCAGAATGAAGTTTTTGCCTGCCATCTAGTGTCAGGAAGAATTGCATTAAGGTATTCTCAGGAGTTTTTTGGTCTGGTCTTTTGAATTCAAAGTAACTAAAATCTATTATTTGGTCCTTCCCATTAATCATCACATTGGTGTCTATGCCAAAGCAGTATTTTTTTTTTTTTAAGATTTTATTTATTTATTTGACAGAGAAAGACAGCCAGCGAGAGAGGGAACACACGCAGGGGGAGTGGGAGAGGAAGAAGCAGGATCCTAGTGGAGGAGCCTGATGTGGGACTCAATCCCAGAATGCCGGGATCATGCCCTGAGCCGAAGGCAGACGCTTAACGACTGCGCCACCCAGGCGCCCCCCCAAAGCAGTATTTTTTAGACAGATTTCAGCAAAAAGGCAAAAATAAACAAGAACATCCACCAGGAACCTAAAATGATTATACTCACATCCACAGTCATGTTCTGATATTCTGACGGCATAGGAGTCTGTGCTACCTCATCATCCAGCTGTCTCCAGTACCGCGTCATGTCTAAAGCAGAGTGCATGCACAGTGGGCATCTGTAGCCTCTAGAAGAGATAGAAAGGTTATTTTCCAAACATTAAACAAGGAGTATATCAACTCAGGTATACAAGATGCATGCTAACTGGCACATAAACCATCCAAAACAGAGCATTATTCTGTATTTCAGGATGACCTGTTACAAACCTGGGAACTTTTACACTATAGTTATTAATTAAATCCTGTAACCCACGAGGCGCCTGGGCAGCTCAGTTGTTAAGCGTCTGCCTTTGGCTCAGGTTCTGATCCCAGGGTCCTGGGATCGAGCCCCGCATCGGGCTCCCTGCTCCACTGGGAGCCTGCTTCTTCCTCTCCCACTCCCCCTGCTTGTGTTCCCTCTCTCGCTGGCTGTCTCTCTCTCTGTCAAATAAATAAATAAAATCTTTAAAAAAAAAAAATCCTGTAACCTATGGTATTTTTTAGACCTCTTCTTTTTCCTCAGTTCTCTAAAGGAATTAGTCCCTATTCTTTGTAGAATACATTTAATACATTTTTTATATAAAGTTCTTTATTTAAGTAATCTCTACGCCCAACATGGGGCTCAAACTCCCAACCCAAGACCAAGAGTCACATGCTCTTCCAACTGAGTGAGCCAGGCACCCCTATATTTAATATATTTTAAAAACCTGTTCAGCTGCTTTTTTTTAGCTAAATAACCTCAATTTCTTAATATAGTCAGGCAATTCAGATTGTATCATTTTCTTTCTAAAAATTCTGAAGGATTCCCTTCTACCTGGCTCTAAAATTAAAAGTTTTGCTTATGAATTTGCAGGACCAAAATACATTTACACAGTCTCTTCTCTCCTAACTACTCTCATTTCATTTTAACATCCTTCCCCCACAATAAAGTCTCTGCTTTAGATAATCTTGTTACCAGCTTTCTTTGCAGATGATTATCCTGGGCCAATATAAAGACTTAACAGAATTTTGAGCAACATGCCTCAGCATTTTTACAGTGCTATGGATTACCTTTGGCAGAGTCTGTGCCCCCTGGTAAGCACAGCCAGAGAAGAAGAGGTAGGTCTTGCAAGTTGTGGGATGAGATAAAGCATAATACAAGCATGGAGACAAAGATGCAGTCCTGTATCTGCAAAATGCTTTGCCCAATTTAACACTATTCATTTACCCTACCCATCTCAAGATAAGTATCTGCCATGCCAATAAGATTTAAGTATCAGCAATGTTTGCCAACCGCCATATCCCCCGTGCCAAAAAAAAAAAATCAGACATCTTACAGTTATAACTTTTAAAAATCCCATCAAACACTCACTCTTTCAACATTTCTTCATAACACGTTCTGAAAAAAAATATATAACACTATTTTAGTAAAGCAAAAAAGCACCTCCACTATTTTCAAACATTTCTGAGAAAAAAAAAAAAAGAATTACTTTACCTATGTAAAAGATGTCCACATGGCAAGACATGAGCAACAACACGGGATGTGTGAATGTCCTATAAAGGAAATAAATGTTAGTGTTTGCATGAAGACAATATAAACATCCAAGTACTTTAAATTCCAGAGGGAATATTTCCAAAAAAAATGAAATCTTGCCATTTGCAATGACGTGGATGGAACTAGAGGGTATTATCCTAAGCAAAATAAGTCAATCAGAGAAAGACAATTATCATATGATCTCACTGATATGTGGAATTTAAGAAACAAGGCAGAGGATCATAGGGGAAGAGAGGAAAAAATGAAACAAGACAAAACCAGAGAGGGAGACAAACCATAAGAGACTCAATCATAGCAAACAAACTGAGGGTTGCTAGAGGGGAGAGAGGTGGAGGGATGGGGAAACTGGGTGACAGACACTGGGGAGGGTATGTGATGTAATGAGCACTGGGTATTATATAAGACTGATGAATCAGAGACCTGCACCTTCCCCTGAAACAAATACATTATATGTTAATTAACTGAATTTAAATTTTAAAAAATTTAATCTTAAAAAATGGAATGTTTTTTAAAGTTATTAACACCTCACAAATTTGCTACTCCCAAATTTGTTGTAATTTTTTTAAGTAGGCTCCACATCCAACATGGGGCTTAAACTCACAACCCTGATATCAAGACTTGCATCTCCACAGACTGAGAGAGCCAGGCACCCCTTTATTGCAATTTCAACATGACTTTTGCTAAGAAAATATTATTTCTCACTCTTTAGATGTCCTCAGGTTTTCTAGAGAATAAACTGAATTTAAAAAAAAAAAGGGGCATATTTCCAAAGCAAGTAATATTTTAAGCTTACCTCCAAACATATTGGACAATTCTGCCTGGAAACATTTTCAATACACTGTTTAAGAGAGAAACTCAAATTACTAAAAGCTTAACTGGATGGAAATGACAGATACATACATATTAACAAAAACTAATGATAAAGAAAACAATGATACTAACTTACTAAAGACAATAATTAACACTAATACATGTCTCTTATATGTCAGACAAGAACTGCACAGTTAACTCACACCAACTATTTCAGGCTTTGCACATTACCTGAAACAATGAAATTATTCAATACATCTTAATTGTTCAAATTATCTTCATTTTACAAATAAAGAAAATCAGTGAATCAAGATTTACCAAAGATGCAGAAATAATAATGTTTGGAATCTCTCTATTTTATATGTATTTTGTTCCAAAGCTACTTAAGGATATTGACAATGATAACGGTTCATAGTACTGAAATTTACTACATGCCATATATTAAGTACATTACCTGCATTAGCTCAATCAAGTCCCACAATTCTAAACGCAGGTACAATTATTACCCCATTTTACTGATGAGGTATTTGAGGCCTAGAGAAGCTCAATAACTTCCAAAGTCACATGCTAATAAGAGGTGGAACTGTATTTGAGCTCCAATAGGCTGCCTCCAGTGCCAGATTTCTTAACTTGGTAAAACAGGCTGATTAAACACGGGAAGGTAATGGGAAACACCAAGCCATGGATGATGCCCAGGTTTTTTAAGTGAGCACCTGAGTATATGATAGAACCATTTACTAAAATACAGACCATAAAAAAACAACCGACAAACAAAACAAAGATACCATAAAAGAAAATGTGTATACAGTTTTTGAAAGACCACACAGCTATCATCGCCCAACCCAAGTCTATAAAACCAAACTCAAATCTTTTAATTCCAACAAATTCACAGTCTATCAATCAAGTACCTTAAAGCAAGGGCTAAAAAGCTTAGGAGTCATCTTTATTCAGCCCCATTCTTTTTCCCTTCTCCCTTGTCACCATATCCCAAATGCTCATTATGCAATTCAATTTCTTGTAACACTTGACTATTTTAGGCCAGCATCTATTTAAAAATCCTCATTAATGTTAACCGTATCAAATTAAAATAAAAAACTTAAAAAAATCCTCATTAGCCTCTCCAATCTCTGATTTTTTTTAGATTTTTTTCTAAATAATGAAAAATAATTTTAAAGGGCCTGGTATCATGACATAATTATTATATCCAAAATTAAAAATATTTCTAACTATGAAAGGAAATATAAAAATATTTTCTGAATTTTCTTGAAATGCTGTTACATTGCTATTGTTTTTTACTATGCAATTTTACTTTTTTTTTTTTTTTTTAATTTCTTACGGATTTATTTGACAGAGAGCGAGAGAGCACAAGTAGGGGGAAGGGAGAAGGAGAGGGAGAAGCAGGCATGCACTTGAGCAAGGAGCCTGATGATGCAGGGCTCGACCCCAGGACCCTGGGATCGTGACCTGAGCCGAAGACAGATGCTTAACTGATTATGCTACCCAGGCGCCCCTCCTTTTTAGTTATTTTTAAAACGAGTATCAATGAGATGAATCCATAAACTTACTTAGAAGTTGTCAACATTATGCTAATAACTGATATAAGTATTCTTACACATTATGGGGCACCTAGATGGCTCAGTCAGTTAAGTGGCCAATTCTTGATTTCGGCTCAGGTCATGATCTCAGGGTCCTGGGATCAAGCCCTGTGCTCAGCACAGAGTCTACTCGAGATTCTCCCCTTCCCTCTGCCCCTCCCCGTGCTTGTGTGCTCTCTAAATAAATAATTCTTTAAAAAAAAAGGTATTCACTATACAGAAGAAAAAGAATTGTAGATCAGATACTCTGAGGCATCAGTCTTAGAACACCTACTTATTAATGCTCAAAAATAAAAAGCAACATAGTTGTACTTGGTAGTATCTGAAAATTAGCATGCTTCCAAACATATAACGATTTAAGCCGGTTTTCAAACACAATATAATACTTTTTAAATTATGCAAACTTAATTATATACCTTGTGCTTTCCTTGGAGATTCATAGCTAGGCATAAGTTACATTTCAGACAGTGGAAAAAGTCTTCCTTTGGACCAATCCTAAAAATACACGAGAAAGCCAAAAAATTAGCTTCATTTTCACTACAATGGTAATTTACTCATTTTTATGTAAGTTTAGTTTCATTGTAAAGTTAGTTCAAATCACAATGACGAACATGGGGTAAACCCCCACCTCCCCAATGTTACTCCCCAAACATAAGCACTATAAACAGAATGGTATCTATCCACGTTTCTTCTATAAAAGTGTATACGCAATACATACACGCACACAACCTTTGGGCTTTATTTTTTACATAAACGGATTCTTTCTATATATCCTGTTCTGTGATTTTTTTTTCACTGAAAACATATCCTGAAGATTATTCTGTCTATATAGAACCACTTCACTTCTCTTCATAATTACACAGTATTACACAGTATAGATAGATCATAATTCTTAAAAGTATTCCCGTATATAATTTACTATCTTTAGTCAATACAATGATATAAAATAAATATGCTTATACAGGGACACCTGGGTGGCTCAGTCAGTTAAGCGTCTGCTTTCAGCTCAGGTCATGATCCCAGGGTCCTGGGATCAAGTCCCCCATCGGGCTCCTGCTTCTCCCTCTCCCTCTGCTTGTGCTCTGACAAATAAAAATAAAATCTTCAAATAAATAAATAAATATGCTTATACAGACACCACTCAGCCCATCTGTTGATAATTTTTATAAGATTCCTAAAAGTGAAACTACGGGATCAGAGGGTATTGCATCATTGGTTTTGATACTAACAAACTGACCTCCAAAAAGACAATACTAAATTATGCTCCCATTAACAATGTGTGACAGCACCCGTGTCCCCCACACCCCAGTGAACACTGGTTACCTAGATGATAGACAAATAAAAGATGTCATTTTAATTTGCATTTCTCAGGTAATGAGACAGGAAATATATTTTAATGTTTATGAACCACACGGATTTCTACTGTGGATTGTCTGTTCATGTATGCTCTGTTCATTCTACGGTATCTGCCTTTTACCATTTTAAAACATCTGTTTATATATCCTGACTATTCATCTTTTTCATTCGTATATTTACAATTTCCTGGTATGTCATCTATCTTGATTTATATATTTTGTCATACAGCCATTTTAACTCCTACGTACTAAAAAACCACTGATATTTTCCTTTACAGCTTATGCTTCTGCCTCTTGTTTAGGAAAGACTTTTGAAATCTACAGGTTATAAATATATGTATACCTCTAATACTTAGGAATTTTTATATTTTTCTTTTATCCATTTGAAATGTATTTCGCATGATAAAGATGACTGCCAGTTGTCCCCAAATTCTTATTATCCCCTTCTTTCACAATAAGAAAACACTTAGCTAGGCACAGGGGTGTCCTGAATAAAGACCGTTTGCAACTTCTCTGGAAGTTGTGAATAAAAGAGATAAATGAAAATTCTATGTTGTGCCCTTACAAAAAAGGAAAGCTCAACAAACCCTAAACACAAGCAATATGAAAAAAATCTCTATCACGGAACATCACAAACTGCTCAAAACCAAAGATAAAATCTTAAAAGCAGCCAGAAAAAAAAAAGGCCTGTACAGAGGAACAAAGATAAGGATGACACCAGACCTCTCACTGCAAACAATGCATCAGGTATTATATAGAATACAGTAGAGGAGCACCTTTAAAGTACTGGAAGAAAAAACTGTCAACTTAGAATTCTATATCCAACAAAATATCTTTCAAAAGTGAAAGCAAAATAAAGATATTTCTAACATACAAAAACCAAAATGATTTATTACCAGGAGACTCTGTTTAAACAAAAACAGCCAATTTGGCATCACTACTTGAAATCCCAGTTAGAGGTGATCTGGGAGGCTCTGCAGCAGTGTCTCTCAAACTTCACCCCAACACACAGTAAATACTTTTACATCCTGACCCAGTTCTCCCTCCCTGCCCCCACTCGTGGGTGTGCTCTCTCTCTCTCTCAAAATCCTTAAAAAAAGAAAAAAAAAGTGTAAAACCCAGAAGAACATGAAGCAACAATTATACCAACAAATACCAAACATCAATCATGATCCCACCACTCATGGGTAATTACTGCTAATATTTTGGTATGTACGATATCCTGACAGACATTTTGTACCAATCATTCTCCCAATCCCTAAATATTATTCAAGAAATTACTTTTAATATGTGTTTGCAAATTTAACAATCCTCCAACATACATGTTGGTTCTCATTTTTCATTATATTTTTGTTATATATTTATCGGTACAAGACATACTCTACACATTATTTTTGGTACATACCTCTATTTCCTTGGAATAATCTAAAAATGGAATTATACAGTCAAAGGGCTGAAACATTTTTTAAGATCAAAAATCAGAACCCAAAACCACATCTGCCATATCATACTCTCATGGTAAATATCCGGTGCTTACTTAATAACAGTAAGAAATTATACTTCCCCATTTAAAAAAAAGAGAAAAAGCTCATTCTAGTACATTTCAGTAAGGATATATGCACCCATTGCCAAAAAAATTCAGTGTTGGATGTCTGCCTCTGAAGAAAAACTGAAACCCTATCTTTAGGGCACGTCACTCTTTGAGATTGAGAGAATTAACTGTGATGGTCAAAAGATTATCTAAATATCATGGAGCTATTTTAAAATATAAAATCAGGAATAATATATTAATAAACTCTAGAAGAACCACTGATTTCCTTATAATGATTACTGCCTGAAGACAATTTTCAAGCCCAGAGACCAGAGTCAAGCTTAGAGGTGTTATAAGTACCAAGCACCAGTAGGAGAAATCTGATCACCTTTACCTTGCAGATTTGTTTAATGGACTAAAAGCAATAACTAAATTTCATAATATACTTAAGACAAAAAAGTTGTCTTTAACATCCAAAAGAGGACTCACTGTAAAAGAGTATCAAAGAAGGTTCAACTACAAAATAAAGACATATATTTAAGTAAAAATAGAATAATTCATACATTCAAATGACATGATTTTTTAAAATCATGGGTAAAGGGTTTCCAACAACACTGCTATTGGAAAAACGTTTTTTAACTTGTCTTTTGATATTTTTATTGTTTAAAAAATTGTCATTATCTGATGGCCATGTCATTTCTGACTAAACACAGTATTTGCCAATCTTATTTAATAGATTTTGCTCCCAATATCTTTTTCTTTTTTAGAGAGGGAGGGGGAGTGTGGGAGTGGCAGAGGGAGAGAGAGAATCTTAGGCAGGCTCCACACCCAGCATGGAGCCCGATGCAGGGCTTGATCTCACAGCCCTGAGATCATTACCTAAGCTGAAATCAAGAGGTGGATGCTTAACCAACTGAGCCACCCCTACTCCCAATATCTTTAAGCAAGGTTTAAAAAAATAAAAATGAATACCTCTGAAAATCCCCAAGAGGAGTGTATTTTCAGTGTGCTATAGGCACTCTGAAAGAACTGTACAAACACGTTCCAAAGATTTTTTTAACAATGACAATAGACATAATACCACCTAAAATACCTACCTGAAGTGATCATAATCATCTGTCTAAAACACATACCCTAGATAAATGGCCTCACAAGAAAATGAACAATATATTTTTTTTAAGGGGCGCCTGGGTGGCACAGCGGTTAAGCGTCTGCCTTCGGCTCAGGGCGTGATCCCGGCGTTACAGGATCGAGCCCCACATCAGGCTCCTCCGCTATGAGCCTGCTTCTTCCTCTCCCACTCCCCCTGCTTGTGTTCCCTCTCTCACTGGCTGTCTCTATCTCTGTCAAATAAATAAATAAAATCTTTAAAAAATATATATACATATATATATTTTTTAAGATTTACTTATTTTTATTTTAGATAGGGAGAGCGAGAGAGCGAGTGAGTGTGGGGGGAGGGGCAAAGGGAGAGGGAGAGAATCTCCAGCAGACTCCTGCTGAGCATGGAGCCTGACACAGGACTCCATCTTATGACCCAGAGATCATGACCTGAGCCAAAATCAAGAGTTGGATGTTCAACCAACTGAGCCACCCAGGTGCTCCTACACAATGTATTTCTAAGGGGAAAAAAAAAATGGATTCCTCACCTACTCAGTCATTCAACAGGAGGGACTTCAATTCACAGTATTTTGTTACATGAAGCTAGACCATCCCATTTTGCTAAAAGGATGTAACAGCATTCTTCCATCTTTTATGACCTTTATACACCAAATTTACTTGGTATGGCTCCTAAATAGAGAAATGTTGAAAGGAAGTATGTGTATAAAGTATTTGGAAGAGGGGCACCTGGGTAGCTCAGTCGTCAAGCACCAGCCTTCAGCTCAGGTCATGGTCCCCGGGTCCTTAGATCAAGCCCCTCACCAGGCTCCCTGCTCAGTGAGGAATCTGCTTCTCCCTCTCCCTTTGCCCCGCCCCCCACTTGTGCTCTCTCTCTTGCTCACTCTCCCTCTCAAATAAATAAAAATCTTTAAAAAAAAAAAAAGTATCTCGAAGAAAACAGATGATGTAAAAATCGAAAAAATTTACAGGATTGATCATCCTAAATAAGGTGTTTATAAATCTAAAAATAAAAAATATTTTGTTATATTGAAACTAAAAAGATAGTCACCTTTAAATACAATTATGAGCTCTCAGGGTTTCAAAAACATTCAATTTGACAATGCATTGACAGAAGTAATGGTAAGCCAGAATCTATTAGTGATGTATTTGAGATCTGGAATGAATATTATATTTTGATGGTATGAGTGCAGGAACTGAAAAATTTACAGGACTATAAGTTAAAGTAATTACAAGCTAGAACCTACTAGAATTGTATCTAAAACCTGGAATCAGTTATTAACAAGATAGACATGTCCCAGATTCATGAATGACAAATGACCATTAAATAGCTACATTCAAAGGACACTGTCAAATTTAGTACATATCCCTTCAGAACTAGAAAAATATGGTATCAAAATTTAGATCCGCAACATTTAAATTCTTATTAAAATTTCCAATGAAGTTGTCTTTTACTGCCTTTATTCTTGTCATTCATAATAAATATATAAGCAATATGTAATAAAAATATTCTCTTATTTGTAAAAGGATTTAAAAATATACTTAGATGCTAAATGTTGATGACAAATTTTCCTCATATGCAGACAGAAATCATAACACCAAAAACATTTTGCTAAAGATACACAACCTACAAATTACTAAGCACCTACTGTATACATGACACTTCCAGGTATACAAATTTAAACTTTGATAATACCTTGCTCTCATGAAGCTTAATATTTACCAGGTGTAGGAATTTAAAATTTGAGAACATCTTAATTTCATGAAGCTTAATACATATAGAGTAAGATGAGATGTCTATCTATTCTGCACACTCAACAACTTGATAGTCAATAAATTAACTATAAAATGTATTGATTCCTTTGTTATAATAGTGGTAATTAAAAACTGTGTGCAGATCTGAC
Source organism: Ursus americanus (assembly GCF_024610735.1). Classification (NCBI taxonomy): domain Eukaryota; kingdom Metazoa; phylum Chordata; class Mammalia; order Carnivora; family Ursidae; genus Ursus; species Ursus americanus. Next base: position 25,670,637 of record NC_142134.1, on the reverse strand, counting down.
ATACAAAATAACTCAATACAAGACTGAAAATGAACTGGAGCTCATGAATCAAATAGGATGAACCCTAGAAACAAGGTTCTGTTAAAAAAAAAAAAAAAGCCACAGAAAAAATATAGAGAGTATGATTTTAAAAATAAGCAAACCTAAACATGTATTGTAAACTTCCACTCCACAAAAGTAAAGTAGCCTGTATGGGACCAAAGCTCCCACTGATAACTACAAAGGCTAGATTCAAAGAAAACAAACAAACTATTTAATAGCAGTAAAGAACAACTAAGGGCTTAAAGGATCAATATCCCAGAGAGAAGGGAAATACCCTGAGGCAAAGCCAACATTCCCTTCTTCTTCCTCCTTGGGGAACTTGCAGTCCCTACGCTATTCTGTTAGAAGCTAAGGAGCTAAGCACCAAGCAGTAGGTAAGGGATAGGAAACCAAGTAAACCCTCTGGCAATTTCTCTGCTAGGGAGACAAAAAACTGGAGGCCAGGTCACACCACAAGAGATGAACTGGTAAACACCTTGGCTTTAAGTCAAGCCCCCTAAGGATCCATGTCCTAGGAGCCTGAGTGTTAGGGAAAACGAAATAGAACAGGACTTATAAATGAAACTTGGCCTCAAATGATCTCAATCTTTAACTGGATCAATGGGTTCTATCTCTAATTAAGTGCTTGCCAAAAGAAAATTCTCTTTGGACAAAATTAGCATCCAGAGCTTATACAATTTTGTCCAACAACCAACTAAAACAAAGTATCAAACATGCCAAAAGGCAGGACTAAAGAACCAAACACCAGAGGAGGAAAAACAGAAATCAGAACTGACCCACAGATAATCAAGATCGTGGATTTCTCAGATATTGCCTTTAAATTACCAGTGATTAATATGTCGAAGGAAAAAAAAAAGGTGAAGAATTTCACCTAAAAAATGGAAGGTACAGAGGGTGGGGGAGGACTAAATGTAAATTCCATAATTTTAAGGGGAAAAAAAAAACCTAAAATGAAAAACTCACTAGATTAAATAGACTATTCAACACAGTACGGAAGAGACCTGGAAGATAAATCAGTAGGAAGTATGCAATTTAAGCATGAAGGGGGGAAAAAAAGATAAATACAGAAAAAAAAAATTTAAGAGACATATGGGACACAGTGAAAAGTCTCAGGAGAGGCAAAAGCAGGGGGCAGAAACATTATCTGAAGAGATACCGGCCAAGAATATTTCAAAACTGAGAGAAGACATCAAGCTACAGATTCAAGAAATTCTACAAATTGCAAGCCGGATAAATACCTCACAAACCTGGACACATCACGGAAAAACTGCTAAAAACCAATGACTTGAAAACATCGAGAGAGGGATAAAAGACAGATTATCTTCAAAGAAGCAATAATAATCCTGTTCGGTGACTCAAAAACAGAAACCATGGCACCAGAGTATCTTTAAAATGCTGAAGGAAAGTAATTCTATACCCAAAACAGATAAAATCTTAAAAATGAAGGCAAAATAAAGACATTTTCAAAGAGACAAAAAAAGTGACAGAATTTGTCACCAGCAGAGCCTCACTAAAAGTAATAATGAAAAGAATTCTTGAACCTGAAGGAAAATAATCCTTAAGACAAAGGAGATGCAGAAAGGCAAGAAGAGCAACAGAAATGGTAAATATGTAGGTAAATCTAAGAATATATTGGCTGTTCAAAACAATGTCTATAGAGTTTATACACATTAAAAAACATGACAATTGCATGTAAATCCTTTTAGTTAAGGTTCTTGCATTGCCCAGAAACAATAAACACATTTACTCTAGTAAACCAAGGATGTATGTTATAATTTCTAAGATAACTACTAAGAGAATAATAGAATAGAAAATGCATCTCTAACAAGTTTATAGAAAATAATAACAAAATAGAAAAATTGCTGATTAATCCAAAAGAAGGCAAGCAAGGAGGAAAAAAAGACAAATAGACAAATACTAAGGGAATAGAAAATACTAAAATTGTAGACTTAACTGGAAAATTGTATATTTATATATATATACTTATACAATTATAAGTAGACTAAATATGCTAACTAAAAACAGTTTTCATCGAACTCCATAAAAAATAAAATTCAACTACGTTCTGCTTACAAGATACATGTCTTAAATACAGACGTTTGGAACAAAAAAAAAGGGATGGATACACATGCAAAAACTCATCAAATGAAAGCTGATCTAGATATAGTAGCTCTTAAGGCAGGAAATATTGCTAACAATAAAAAGAGACATTATATAGTGATAAATGGGTCAATCATAAAGGAAAATAGAGCAATTCTATGAAAACACCTAATGATATTGCCTTAAATATATAATAACACAAAAGAGCATATACTATATGATCCCATTTACAAAAGTTCAGGAGAGTGGTCGGTCACCTTTGGAAGAGTGTATTGACTTGAAGGGGGCATAAGAGAGGCTACTATATTGCTATGAACATTCCACTTTTTGATCTGGGTGGTGATTAAAAAAATGTTTTCCTAAGTAAACTCATAAGGTGTTTGTCTATGATTTCTGCATCTTTTGGTATGTTTGTTATCCTTCCTGAAAAACAAACTACATAAAAGCTAGAAAGTGATTTAAAATATTCAAGAGGGTGGTTATCTCCAATGGGAAAGAGAAGATTAGTGGAATACTTGGAGCTCCAACAGTATTGGTAACATTCTATTTCTTTTTCCTTCTTTTTTTTTTTTTAAAGATTTTATTTATTTATTTGACAGAGAGAGACAGCCAGCAAGAGAGGGAATACAAGCAGGGGGAGTGGGAGAGGAAGAAGCAGGCTCCCAGTGGAGCATGGAGCCCAATGCAGGGCTCGATCCCAGGACCCTGGGATCATGCCCTGAGCCAAAGGCAGACACTTAAAGACTGAGCCACCCAGGCACCCCAGTAACATTCTATTTCTTAAACTGAGTGACTTATTTATTGTATTAGTATGCTTTATAACACATTGTACATATGTGCTTTTGTATATATCTAATACAGAATTTTTAGAAAGAAAAAATTCTTATATATGGCATGTTGATGGTAACTTATCAGTAAGAGACTGGACTATAGGTTATTTTTATTCTTTCTACACTTTCATATTTTCCAATTTTTATAAAATCAGCTTATATCTTGAGAATTTTTTTTAAAACTGATTTTTAAAAAAGAAAAGTCCACCCTAATTTTCTACTTCAGTTGCCTACAAAACACTTCATATAAAAGCGTATTTTATATCCAAAAGTATTTAAAATTTTAAATAGCCACACAATAACTGATGGGCTAATTAAATTACCACTACAAAAGAGGCATGAAAAATTTTTTTAGAATAATGGAAATGTTTTTTATCTTCATCGTGTTGGTAGTAACACAGTTATATATATTTGTCATACTTACTAGACACTTAAAATGAATGCATTTTATTAGATGCAAATTATATCCCAACAAAGTTGATTTTAAAAACTATTATTGCCCAGGTCCATTAAAAGTAATTAGAAAAGAACATTTTACATACAGTACCTACAAATTCCACAGTTTTCACAATGATACTGCTTCTTGTCTTTGTCAAAGAGATGGCATATACTGCAATAATATTCCCCAAACAATGTGCTACATTCTTCGCAAGTCTGTTGGGCCTAAAACAGATACGTGTAATTAAAAATTAAATATACCAAAACATTTTGTATTATTATTTGAATATCCACAATTTATGTTACAATACATGCAGATTTTTATAAGGTTTTAAATATTTAAAGCAAAGATATTGCTTAGAGTTAAGGAAGTCTTATTTGCAATACTGTTGATTAAATTTTGTAAACCACCTTAACAAACATTTTTTAAAAAGAAAATAGAAATGTGATAAAATCTTACGTGTTGAATTTTTTCACAGTTTATGCACTGCACTTCCTTTACTTTAAAGCGATCTAGCTGATGATCTTCATTGTTGTCATGACACAACCGACAAGTATAAAGTTTGTCACAGCAAGGTGCCTAACACCCAGGGGGAAAAAAGAGTTATAAGAAGAGAAAAACAAGTTTACAATGCAAAAAAAAATTTTCTTCCTCCTCCTCCTGGAACAAAGTCAAAGAATACAACCAATGGATCAGTTTGTAAACTGATCCTAAACATAACTTTTCACTGTTTCTTAGCATGTTTTAACTATTCCCCCTCAACATCTATGTCTGTATCAAGTTGAACATAATCTGGTCCTTAAAGACAAAGAATTATGAAGAATGGACATTCACAGAAAGAACTACTAATCCCACAACACCCTAAACTCATCCTCAGCCTAAATGGCAGGCAGGCAACTTCTTCTGAGACATTTCCAGATAAATTCATTTATCTACTTCAACCCTTAAACATTAACTATAATAAAGATTATATTTTAATTCACTTGTGTTTATTAACCATCAACTATACCCTTGATATTTTAGAGGATACAATAAATATAAGAGATAGCCCTTGTTTTCAAAAGTGGCAGACTACCAAAATTTTTTTCTCTCCTTCTTCCTGGACACATGATTGCCCAGCTATACTACAGTTCCCAGCCTTCTTTTTATTTCAGCTGTGGCCAAATGACTAAGTTCTTACCAAAAGAATATGAGCAGAAGAAATCAGTGCCACTCCTGGGCCTGAGTATTAAGAAACTGGGCATGCCTCCTCCTCCACGCTCCCTTTCCCCTTTCCATCAGATGAAACCTGGACATGGCAGCAACCCAGCTGATGACTGTATGCCCTAAAACATGGCAAAATAATACAGTGGGAAGAACTTGTCCCTGGAGTGATCATGTGGATCAGTCTCATCACCAAACTGGATAATTCACCTTGAAATTGTTAGGTGGGAAAAAATAAATTCTTAACTCTTTAACCCACGTTACTGTTGGGTTTTTTGCTACCCTTAGTAACTTACCCTTGTCCTAACTGGTACATCAAGAAGTTTCCAAGCCAGTAAGTTAACCCAGTGCTTTCCAGTATACTGTGACCTTCCAGAGCCACTCATTACTAAAGATTTCTTATGCTGATTTACCACAACACCGTTCATTCAGTAAAGATTTTAACACTCAACTGGTACCCTTTCTCTCCCAATACTACTCTTGTCCTAAATCTTAGTGATCTGCACATCCACCATGATAAGATACTCTGAACTTTTAACTCTCAATTCCTTGACTTTCTCACTTCCAATGGCCTTGTCCTCCAAGCCTCCTCAGTCACATATTCTCACAGTCATACCACAGAACAGTGGTTCTCAAATGTTTTGGTCTCAGCACCCCTTTACAGTCTTAAAAATTACTGAGGATCTCGAAGAGCTTTTGATTATGTGAATTATCTCTATTGACACCATACTATAAAATAAAACTGAAAGGTTTTTAAAACATTACTTCTTTTAAAAACAACAGTAATAAACCCATTACATGTTAACATAAATGACATATTTTAATGAAAATAACTAGGTTCCCCCAAAATAGCTGGTTTCTCATTTCTGCTTCAACTTCTGTATTCAATCAGGTTAGGTGAAGTATATGAAGAAACTTTGGACCCACAAATATATAACTGAGAAAGGGAGGAGCATTTTAATAGACTTTACAGAGAATCCTTCTCTGATACTACACCAAAACTTAACAACTCTTATAAATGATCAGTTGTAACATAGACTCTGAAAATTGTATTGGTGAACTTTTCTCCCTCTGTTACATTAAAATCCATTGATCTATCCTGCACTTTGAATCAAGCTTTTACCCACACATTAGTCATTTGGAAAGTATCAGTTCACTGAGTTCTACAGCTCTTCCAAATGTTCACACATTTTCCATGCAATATAAAAAAATCATATTTGTTAACATCACTACCTATCTCATCAGCAAAGTCTCTAGGTATTGGGACACTTTGAAGCTTACAGAGGCTTATACAAGTGTTTCAAAATTCTAATTTTTATGTGAACACTTGAATTCTACCACTGTCAATTGTTTTCCTTGGAATGACAGTTTCTTTTCAACATTTCACTTTTCAAGAAAGTGCCCACCAAATACTCAAGTCTGAATAACCAGATTTCAAGTAAAAACTGTTACACGAGAAACTAGTTCAGTTCACAATCCAATTGCATAAGAACTTTCCTCACGACAGTCTAATTTTAGTTTGCAGAAGTGCTTGATGAAAACATCCCATTCCATCAAACATGTAAAAAAACATGTATTCAAGAGTTGAGATTTTATAAAATTAGTAATCTTATTGCTTTAATTTTATCAATGACATTCTTAAGTAAAACTTTTTTTTTTAACTACAGGCATAGTACAAGTCAGATGCCAGCAGTTTTAGTAATTGCTTTTGCACACACTGAAAAACACAACATCTTAGTATTAGAAAGTAGTTTTGACTACAAGGATCCCCTGAAAGGGCCTCAGGAATCACCAAGGGGTCCATTCACCACACTTTGAGAACCACTGCTCTAAAACAAGAACTGAATCCTGTTTATATCATAATTTCAAGCATGAAATTCTCTAACCCCTACCTCTCTTTCCAACTCACTTCAATGCTTCCCTTACACATACTCTAGTTCCTTCCTTCTCTCTTCCTCTACATACTCTCCTATCCAAAACCCTAAGTCTGGTTAAACCCAATTCTCTCCTGTATAGGAATAGCCAGATAAAGCTAAAGAAAAACACACTGGTCTCACTTTTAAGTCATGATCACTAATAAAAAGTGGGTTTTTACTACCACGTTTCTCTAGTCAATTCCCTCATTCTTCTACAGTCCTAGCACCTAAAATCTAGATGATTGTTTCACATCTTCTCTCTTTAAACCTTTTCCTCCACCCTTACACTCCACTCATAATCTTGATTATTAAAAAAGAAATAATCAAAGAAAACATTCTCTCACAGACTCTATCAACCTACTTGCAAATGTACCTAATACTCAGTCTTCCCTTGTTACATGTTTTTCTGTAAGGCCAACTCCTCCACTTGTGCACTGGATCCCATCTTTTCTTTGATTACTCAAGAGCAGTAAATAATCCTACAGTTTTTCCTTTCCTTCCTGCATTATAAAATGTTCTCACTTCATGGGATGCCTGGGTGGCTCAGTCGGTTAAGCATCTGCCTTGAGCTCAGGTCATGATCCCAGGGTCCTGGGAAGTCCCACATCCGGCTCCTTGCTCAGCGGGGAGCCTGCTTCTCCCTCTGCCTGCAGCTCCCCCTGCTTGTGTGCGCGCGCTCTCTCTCTCTCTTTCTCTGACAAATAAATAAATAAATAAAATATTTAAAAAAAAAACATTCTCACTTCACTGGGCCATTTCCAAGAATATGCAAACACACTGCAATACCTCCCATTTTAAAGCGGGGAAAAAATCTCATGATGCCACATCTCTCAGCAACCACACTTTCTCTCTCTCTCTCTCTCTCTCTCTCTCTTTCACAGCAAAACTCCAAGAATTGTCTATCAAGGCTATTTCCAGTTTCACTGCTCTCATTCTCTCTCAATTCCACTCCAGTCCAGCTTTGTCCCAATCTCTCCACTGAAACTTCTCTTGTCAAGATCACCAGTGACCTCCCCACCAAATTTAAAGGTCAATTTTGAGTTCTTATCTTACTCAAATGGCAGCATTTGATTCAGTTGATTACTTCCTCCTTAAAACTCTTCACTTGGCTTCTGGTATTTAAGGAAGAAGGAGGGGGAAGGCAAAAAAGTATTTGATACTCAGGGTCAAGTATCTCAGCGCTATGAAACACAGACATATTTATGTGGTTTCTTGGGGGAAAGGGCCAACATGTCAACTACAGTTCTAGTCATCAAGTTTCAAAGAGTTACAGAACATGTCAGTGGAAATGAAATCGTAAGGATAGCATTCAATTTGCTTACACAACACTCGGTGAACGACTAACTTTCCAAGAGCTTCACCTAGTGCAGTGGAGAATGTTCACCAAGCCTGGCCTACAAAGCCGGCTGGAAGTTGTCCTTACAGGCCTCATACTTTTTTTTTTTAATGAAACAGGAACTTTTATCACCCCTATCTTACAAACGGAGCACTCGTTCAAAAGCACTGAGCTATCAAGGGTCTGAGCTAGATTTGGGGGTAGGGCTGTGGGACTCCAAACCTCAAACTTTCTAAGTAAAATATTTAAACTGCTTCTTGCAGCAACAACAAAAAAATCAGGAAACTGAATGGGTGTCAACTTAAAAAGTTTTAGATTTACTAGCAATTTTCCTCAAAGAGCAAAAATAACAATACATGCATACTGGGCACTTTCCTACACATAATCTCCTATTCAGTGGCAATTACACGGCTGTCTTCCTATTTCACAAAAACATTTTCTTGGCAGGCTTAGGCATACTCATTGACTCCAAAATGAAGCTGGCAAGCTGCAAAACTTATTCACTACAGAAGCTGAAATCGTATTCCGATTCTCCACTTATTTATCCCTCTTCCATTATTTCATCACACACCTGATAAGTCACCCTGGCAAAAAGCCAGCCCAGGCCCGGGGCTGCCTCAGTCTACTTATAGTAGCAAAAGACTAAATAAACCCATTGATAAGGTGACTGATGTGCAAGCTCAAGCTCTTTCTTTCCAAGCTGAGAGCTTTGCTTACGAAGTGTGAAGCAGGAGAAAAGGTGGGGCCTGTGGTCGCCTTGCCAAAACGTTCTCCACAGCCGAAACCCAATTCGAGGTGGAGAAGGTAACCTGACAAACAGTTTAGCCTCTAACTTAAGCCCAAGCCTAACTGCCTTGCCCACTCCGCCCCCGCCCGGCCCGGCGGAAGCTTGTAGCGAAGAGCCCATTGAAGTCGTCACCTTCAGGAGACATCCTCTGTCATAGTGCTCGCAGCCCCGCCGCCCTTGCTTTTGGCTGCGGGCGCCATCTTCCAGCGCCGAGGCCGCCATCTCCTCCACCTCCCCTCAAACTCCACGGACCCTTTCCCCAGGATGAAAACCACGCCCAGAGAAGCAGCGTCAATAGCGCACCCCCTCCCAGCCGCAGAAGCCAGCCGAGCTGGTATGGCGGCTGAGCACGTGACCCGGGGCAGCCGGATTTCCGGTTCCCGGGGCAATGGGGCGGAAGTGAAGGGAAACGCAATCTCTGTCGTCGACGTTAGTCGCTGACTTCGCTGCTAACGGTAATAACTCTTAGGTTGCTTCTTCTCCCCCCCCCCACCCCCATCGCTACTTGCCCAAACTCTGGGCGTGGTTCGGGGCGAGGTGGACCATAGCGGCTCGGAGACGCCCGGTGGCCCCCAGAGGAAGGGACGCTCTCCGGCGGCATCCGCACCTGCGATAGGGCGGCCCCTCCCTTTCTCCCTGCGGGGGCCGGGAGCCTCGAGAAAGGGGCGGAGCTCCGCGGGCCCCGGACTCAGAACGGGTACCTGCGCGCGCCGCTTCTCCAGCACTAGGCATTCCCCGGCCCTTCGAGCTGCTGCTGCTTTTCCTCGTTATTCATACCTTCAGAATAGGCATTGACGTTTACTATGTGCCAGTCACCAGTTAAGCATGGGGACAAAAAGTGAGAAAAAACACAAGCCCCACCATGCCCTCTTGTAACTCACAGACTGGCAAGGGAGAAAGACATTAATCAGAGAATCACTGAAATAAGATGACAACTTTGAGAAGTGCTAGGAAGAAGTGTGTGTTCTGTGAGAGCTAATGCTAGATGGGATCTGATTTCATCTGAGTGTCAAGGAAGGTTTCCCTGGGGAAGCAACACGTAGTTAAAAGATGAGTAGGAGTTAGTGTGCAAAGGCCTTGTGTTCTGGTGCCTGTAAGAAGCCGCGGAAGAGAAATGTACAAGCCTGCAAGATTGAGTCAGACACCTCAGAGTGCATAGTGAAATGCATTTGCCTTGTAAAGAGCCAAGCCCCTGGAAAATTTTTAAAGCTGACGGTGTTGAAGAAAATATTTTGCCTTTGGCTTTCTTGCATGATTTCACAGTACCTAAAACATGCTGGGGAAAAGTAAATATGTTGCCCTTAGCTTTAAAGTTACTAACTCTTACCGTTTTAATTTTCTTTCAGTTCTGTTATGAGTTGCTAAAATCATGGTGAAATGTTGCTCGGCCATTGGATGTGCTTCGCGCTGTTTGCCAAATTCCAAGTTAAAAGGACTGACATTTCACGTGTAAGATTTTGCTGTAGTTAAGCCAAGTACTTCTGACTGTTATAAAAAGCCAAAGAGAGTTCCACTTAAATCTTCAGTTTTGAACTTTAGTTCCCAAATCTGTTAATAGCTTTTTTAGCTAAATTTGAAGTGACAGTGATATGTTTACATTTTTGTAATTTAGTTTAAAAGTTTAAGATACCTGCCAAGGTATCAGAGGCTAGTAAACAAAAATATCAAACTCATTTTTGCTAATATTATTACTTTGCATTTTAACATACCTTCAAAGAAATTCAGTTTTGTTTACAATCTGAAGGAAGAAAGGATCTTTGCCCAAATAAGTCCTGTCCTTTCTATTTAGAAATAGGTCAGACTTGTGTTGTAGAGAAAAAATAGAAATTACAAGCTCAGACCAAGGGTTCTTTAGCAGTATTACAGATAAGTCAATCCAATTTTTCTATTTTAGCCATTCTTCTGACAGCAAAGGAAAGGAATAATAAGATTTAATCATTACTCATTTGCTAAAGGTTTATTTTGCTGCTTTTGTGCCAGGCACTGTGCTACATGCTAGAGAAAGATCTGTTAACTACTTTGCTAGGTATGAGGAAACAAAAAATAAGTATGTATACCCTACCTTTTCCAAAAAAGATTTGAATCAGCTTGGAAAATTGAAAAGATATTGATATTGGTTTCCAGATCTCTCAAAATAGTTCTTATCTCTAGAACCCCATACTCTGCAGCAGTTCTTTGCCTCATTCACTAAGCATTTATAGACGTGTTATGTATTAAATGCTATACTAAACAACTTTCTGATGCTGACAGAAGAATGAAGGTACAAGGTACTCTATTCATCTGGGATAAATTCTGGATATTGCTTCATGCAGGAAAAGGCCCAAGTGATATTATCATGTATAGATGAAGAAAAACCTCCAGTTGTGGATCTTCCTATAAGGTTGAAATATCCATTGAAGCTTTTCTTCTTTATAATATCAGGAAAATTGAAATGAGCGCCCTATGTCTGCAGCATGATTGGTACAAAAATCTATTAAAACTCAAAGTTCTGAAAGCATGATTCATGATGGCTTCTGAATATTCCATTTCCCAAGAGTAATAACAAACTCATCAATGAACCAACTTAGTCACAGCCTTAGTTCAAGTATCTATCAGTGGTGTTTAATTTTAAAATACTTTTTTGTATTTTTTTTCTAGATTCCCCACAGATGAAAACGTCAAAAGAAAATGGGTATTAGCAATGAAAAGACTTGATGTGAATGCGGCAGGCATTTGGGAGCCTAAAAAAGGAGACGTGTTGTGTTCAAGGCACTTTAAGAAGACAGATTTTGACAGAAGTGCTCCAAATATTAAACTGAAACCTGGAGTTATACCTTCTATCTTTGATTCCCCATCTCACTTACAGGTTTGTTTATGAGACACTACTTACCATCATTACTCATTTTTTATGGTACTATTGAAGAACCTTTACCACTCAGGCTAACATTTTTATTGTTTGCTTATTCCTCTGAAGTCTATTTTTTGAGTTTTCACATTGTAAGCTACTGCTTCAGCTTCTGTAATATGTAGTAGGAGTATTTTACTAGTAGCCACTCAGAAGTATTTGTATGTTACTAAGATTGGTGAAGGAGACTGACTTTAGGAGTTAACATAACTCAGGATTTGTATCTAAACAATGGAGGGTTGAACTGAAGTTCCAAGTTACCAGTCCTCCTCACACTGAAGCAAAAGTCAAGAGCAGAGCCACTAATAAGACCAAAGTATACTTTTAGAGCTACATATATTCAAGCTTAAAGCCTAGGTAGAACTAAAAGGAAGAAAAGCAAAAGAGATGAGAACAGAAGAATGAAAGGAGAAAAAGGGTAAGAAAAAGAAAATAAAAGGATTGTATAAGTAAAATCTAGTTGAATTTTGTGTTTTTTCTCAGTGATATTAGTGTTCTAGATTGACTGCCTTGCCTTCAGTATCTCTCTTAATATACGGAAATGTGTTTCTGGAAACTATAGAGTAACTGATTCCGGTGTAGAAAATTCAGGGAGAGCCTGTGGGTTCCCAGAACAATAGTAATGAACCTCCGTTGAAAGGTACCTCCTTCCCAACAGCTGGAAACAAGGGAAGTCCTTGATTTATGATTTTTCAACTTTATGACGATGCAAAAGCAATGCTCATTCAATAGAAACCATACTTTGAATTTTTAATTTTCATCTTTTTCTGGGCTAGTGAAATGCAGTGTACAATACCATCCTCCCATGATGCTGGGCAGTGAGAGTGAGCTACAGCCACGTGGTCACGAGGATAAACAACCAATACACTAATTATTTTGTATCCATACAACCAGTCTGTTTTTCAGTTTCAGTACAATATTCAATAAATTACATGAGATATCAACACTTCATTATAAAACAGGTTCGGGGCGCCTAGGAGCTCAGTTGGTTAAGCATCCAACTCTTGATTTCTGCTCAGGTCATGATCTCAGGGTTGTGAGATGGAGCTGTGTATTGGGCTCCATGCTGGGCATGGAGCCTGCTTAAGATTCTCCCCCTTCCTCTCCCCCTGCCCCTCTCCTCCTTGCTCTCACTCTTGCTCTCTCTCACTCTCTCTCTCTAAAAAAATGAAAACAAAAAATAAAAGAGGCTTTGTGTTAGATAACTTTGCTCAACTATAGGCTAATGTAAGTGTTCTGAGCATGTTTACGGTAGGCTAGGCTAACTACCAGGTTCAGTAGATTAGGTGTATCAAATGCCTTTTCAACTTACAAGATTTTAAATTTACATAACCCCATCATAAATCAAGGAAGATCTGTAATCCGCGGGTGTACCTGCTCCTCTATGGTCTTGGCCACTGTGCCACTGTCTTTCCTTGGTCATATTCCAGTACCTGAGTGATAAGTAGAGACTGCCTCACTCTCTCCCATGTTAATAAATGTACAATATCTTGTGTAATTTGTTGTGAAGGGTTTTCTTCCCTTATAGCAAACATCATCTAGCTTTAATGTTGAGAACTTAAGAAATGTGGGCATAATCAAATAAACCATAAGTTACTAACTTTCAAAAACTATTTCTATCCTTATTTTTTTTTTTTTAAAGATTTTATTTATTTATTCGACAGAGATAGAGACAGCCAGCGAGAGAGGGAACACAAGCAGGGGGAGTGGGAGAGGAAGAAGCAGGCTCATAGCAGAGGAGCCTGATGTGGGGCTCGATCCCATAACGCCGGGATCACGCCCTGAGCCGAAGTCAGAGGCTTAACCGCTGTGCCACCCAGGTGCCCCCTATTTCTATCCTTAAAAGAAGTTTTTCATTATAGGAAATTAGATGATGCAAGCAAAAAAAAAAAAAATTACCGATCATCAGGGGCACCTGGCTGGCTTAGTTGGTACAGCATTTGACTCTTAATCTTGGGGTCCTGAGTTCAAGCCCCATGTTGGGCATGGACCCTACTTTAGGGTTCAAGCCCCATGTTGGGCATGGATCCTATACTTTAAAAAAAAAAGTATAAAAAAATTTAACAGTAATCACACCCAGAGATAATACTTTTAACATTTCGATATGTATCTTTCCAGTCATTTGTTTGTGTATGTTTGTATATAAATTCATCTATATATATTCTTACAAAAATATCATTACACTACATTTGAACCTTGAACAACAGAGTTTGAATGCATGGGTCCCCTTATACACAGATACTTTTCAATAAATACAGTACAGTACTATAAATGTATTTTTTTCTTCCTTAGGATTTAATAACATTTTCTCTAGTTTACTTTATTGTAAGAATACAGTATAGAATACGTATACAAAATATGTGTTAATCAACTATTTGTGTTGTCAGTAAGGCTTCTGTCTACAAACAGTAGGTAGTTAAGTTTTGGGAGAGTCAAAAGTTATACATGGATTTTCAACTGTGCAGAGGAGTTGGTGCCCTTAACCCTGCATTGTTCAAGGACCAACTGTATATCCTTTTCTTAATTTGCTTCCATTTCTCTCTCTCTCTCTCTCATCTCAACATTTATATAGTGTTTACTATGTGCCAGGCACTATTCTAAGCACCTGACATGTAAACTCATTTAGTCCTCTTACAACCAGGTGAAATAAATACTATTATTACTCTCATTTTACTACGTGAGGAAGCTTAGTCCCAGAGAGCTGATACCTTCCCCAGAGTCACACAGCTATTAAATGGCAGAGGCTGGATTTGAACCCAGACATTTTGGCTCCAGAATCCACTGTTAACTACAACTATCCATGATGTTAAATATTTTTCAATAACAATGGCTTTCAAACTTTAGTCTACATAAGAATTATCCAAGGAGCTTGTTTATTTTTTTTTTTTAAGATTTTATTTATTTATTTATTTATTTATTTATTAGAGCACAAGCAGGGGGAACAGCAGGCAGAGGGAGAAGCAGGCTCCCCGCTAAACAGGGAGCCCGATGCAGGACTCAATCCCAGGACCCCAGGATCATGACTTGAGCCAAAGGCACACGCTTAACTGAGCCACCCAGGTGCCCCAAGAAGCTTGTTTAAAATGGAGACTCCAGGGCACCTGGGTGGCTCAATCAGTTGAGTGACCTACTCCTAGTTTCAGCTCAGGTCACCATCTCTGGGTCACGGGATCGAGCCCTGCATAGGGCTCCATGCTCAGCAGGCAGTATACCTGATGATTCTCTCCCTGTACCCCTCCCCCTGCACGTGGCACTCTCTCTCTCAAATAAATATATCTTTTTTAAAAATAAAATAAGGGACGCCTGGGTGGCTTAGTTGATTAAGCATCTGCCTTTGGCTCAGGTCATGATCCCATGGTGCTGGAATGGAGCCCCACATCAGGCTCCTTGCTCAGCGGGGAGCCTGCTTCTCCCTCTGCCTGCTGCTCACCCTGCTTGTGCGCTCGCTCGCTCTCTCTGACAAATAAATAAAATAAATTTTTTAAAAAGTTTTAATAAAATAAAATAGAGAATCCTGTGCGCCAGACATTTTGATTCACTAAGTTTGGGCTAGAGTCCAGAAAGCTACACATTTTAACAAGCATCCCACACAATTGTGTTGCAGATCTACAGATGATATTTTTAATAGAAACCTATATAGAACATCAATTTTTTTAACTATATACCAAAATATACATATGGGAAAGTACATACATCATAAGTGTACCTAGCAATAAATTGTCATAAAGTGGATACACTCATGTTACTCCCTTTAAACCAAGATATAAAATATTACCAGCACCCCAGAGGCCTCCTTCATACTCTTTTCCAGTCACTACACCCCCAAAGGTAAATACTATCCTGGCTTTTATCACTGTCTGTTATATAAATGGAGTCAGTATGTCCTCTGACTTCTTTAGCTCAACATTTTGTACATGTGATTCATCTATGTTGTAGTATGTGACAGTAGTCCATTTATTTTCTTTGCAGTATAGTGTTCTATTGTCTAAATAAACTATAATTTCACCTTTCTACTGTTGATAAACATTTGGGTGGTTTTCACTTTAGGTCTATTACGCATGGTGAAACTATGCATGTTTTTGTCCGTGCCTTTTGGTGCACTTAGGTTCACGTTTCTACAGTATATGTACAGTTCTCTTAGAAGTGGAACTGCTTGGTCCTAGGGATGTGTATGTTCAGCTCGAGCAGATAATGCCATTGTTTTCCAAAGTGGTTTTGCCAATTTGTGGTCTCACCATCTGCATATAAATGTTCCTCTGGTTCTATATCCTTGTCAGTACCTGGTGGTACCAGTTTTATGAAACATTTTTAATGACCAAGTAGCAATTGATGTAATGTATGAACAATAGTTTATCTAACCAATTACTATTGTATATAGGTTATCATCACCTACTATTTTAAACAGTGCTGTGATGAACATTATTCTAGCCGAATCTTTGTACATATCCTTGCTTGTCTCAAACTAAATTCCTGGAAATAAAATTGTTGCATCAAAGATTACACACATTTTTTAAGACTCTGCTTTTGATACAGATCCCCAAAGGCCCACCAGAAAGCTTGTACCAATCTACTCCCCTATTACCTTTGCATGCAAGTGTCCATCCACCGTAGTCGTCAGAGTAAGTTGTTTTTAACCTTCATTAAAATTGGTAGACGAAAATGGCATTCTATTGTTTTAATGTATTTTTGAATATTGGCCTCTACATTTTTTATGCATTTATTAGACATTTGTATTTTTTTCTTTTGTGAATTACTTACTGAGGTCCTTTTCTGTTTTCATCTTTTTCCTCAACTACCTTTAAAAACACTACGTATTGAAGATAGGGATCATTTAACTGACATCAGTGTTGCAATTACTTTTTGTTGTTTTTAGTACTAATTATCAGGTTGGTTTCAGTTTTTAGTTTTGTTTTGTTTGAAATTCAGATGTTGGGGGCGCCTGGGTGGCTCAGTTGTTAAGCGTCTGCCTTCAGCTCAGGGCCTGATACTGGAGTCCTGGGATCGAGCCCCACATAGGCTCCTCCACTGGGAGCCTGCTTCTTCCTCTCCCACTCCCCCTGCCTGTGTTCCCTCTCTCACTGGCTGTCTCTCTCTCTCTGTCAAATAAATAGGTGAAATCTTTAAGAAGAAAAAAAAAAAGAAAGAAAAAAATTCAGATGTCTCTTGTAAATAGTCAGTTCTATATTTTCTATTGAATTATCTGACTTTAGCCTTCCCCACCTTAAAATAATATAAAATATTCCCTATTTTTCCCTACTTCCTAAGGATTTTCATTTTTACAAAAATTTTCAGTGCTAGAATTTCAACATGATTTATTGTATATAAAGGATATGACTTTTTCTTAATTAGTTCATTTTTACATGATTTATAGCTTTTCTTAAAGTATTTTTTAAATATTTTATTTATGGGGCGCCTGGGTGGCACAGCGGTTAAGCGTCTGCCTTTGGCTCAGGGTGTGATCCCGGCATTATGGGATCGAGCCCCACATCAGGCTCCTCCGTTATGAGCCTGCTTCTTCCTCTCCCACTCCCCCTGCTTGTGTTCCGTCTCTCGCTGGCTGTCTCTATCTCTGTCGAATAAATAAATAAAATCTTTAAAAATAAATAAATAAATAAATAAATAAATAAATAAATAAATAAATATTTATTTATTTATTTGAGAGAGAGTGGGAGAGCACAGAGAGAGTGAGAGGGAGAAGCAGACTCCCTGCCAAGCAGAGAGCCCGACCTGGGGCTCTGTCCCAGGACCCTGAGATCATGACCTGAGCCAAAGGCAGATGCTTAACCGACTAAGCCACCCAGGCACTCCTATGGCCTTTCTTCTCTTTTTTTTTTTAAGATTTTATTTGAGAGAGAGAGTAGGTGCACATGCACATGCAAGGTGGGGGGAGGGGCAGAGAGAGAGGCAGACTCCTTGCTGAGCACAGAGCCAGAGGCAGGGCTCAATCTCACAGCTCTGACATCATGACCTGAGCTGAAACCAAAGTCAGATGCTTAAACAACTGAGCCACCCAGGTACCCCAGCCGTTCTCCACTAATTTAGACTGCCATTTTTTATTCTAAAGCCTTTTATCCACCCGATCTATTTCTAGATTTTTCTGCTTATCTTTAAGAGAGTAGCACACTATATTAACTATTGTTAATGAGTAATATATCTTTAATAAGTGGTAGGACATATTCTTTCTTAATAGCACTCTTATTTTTTTAGGAAAATTTGTGTTTCTAGATGAACTTTAGAGTTACTTTCAGGAAGTTCCTTTAAACTAATCTCGGAGATTAGACTTGTACTTTTGTTATGTTATATGTGGACCAATATTACCTGTAAAAAGATTTTATATATAAAAAAAGGCAATATTGGTCTATACACTACAGAATACCATATAACACATACTAGCTCATATGCTAGAGCGTCAGCTCTAGTCTCCTAGCGGCCAGTAAAAAGAATAGAATACGTTAGGTTACCTGGATTGCACTGTCAGTATGTTTTCTTAAAACTCATGTTCTCTGTTAAGGAGAAGCAAAACACTTTTCAGCAATAGCTATGAAAAGAATGTTTCTCTTGAGGCCTCTTAAAGGAGACATTGCCTGGCGTAGTGGACGAGACCTCAGTGACATCCTTAAAGCAAACAGCGCAGCAAATTTCGTAGTAAAAATGCTGTTTCTCTTACAAGCTGAGTGCATACCACCAGAAAACAATTTTAAAATAAAATTTGAGAGTGGATTTAAGCAGTTCAGATCAAATCTGCCTCTCTATGGTGGCCTCTCTTGACCTGGGGCTGGGGATGGGGAGAGGGGATATCTAGGTTATTTGGAGGATTCCATGAATCCCAAATTATTTTTTAATAAATATTAGTTTGTATTTAAAAAAAAAACTAATTTCAGAGGAATTTAAAATTTACTGCGTTTTTCAAGCAGTTTCCATGAAAAACGTTGTATTCCACTACACAAAGAAGGAACAAAAATTTTAAAAAGGACAGAAGTGTCTACAATAATTTTTATTAACTCTTCTTAACAGGGGAAAAGAGAAAAACTTCATTGTAGAAAAAACTTCACCCTCAAAACCCTTCCAGTCACAAACCACAATCACCAACTTGTTGGTTCTTCCTCGTGTACTGAAGAATTTCAAACCCAGTTCTTTTTTGTAAGTAAAATTACTTACTGACCTAATGTTGATATTTTTAAGATAATATGTCTTCTTCATTAATTTTAGACTAGAGGTTTAGGTGTTTGAGATTTATATATACATACATATAATGTCCAAAAATAATGTTACTTCCCAGGGCCATTTTAATTTTTTATATGCAGTAATAATATAGAGGTAGTTAATCCTTTGGTTACATATTTGGTTGAAAGAGTGCTTTCACACAGATATTTTTACCAAGAAAAATGCAATAATTAATTCCTCCCTTTAGGTACTGTATCTTCTACATGGAAATACCTAATAAAAAATATAGTTACCTCTTTAGGTTTTCTTAAAGAACAGTGATACACATACAGAGTTTTCAAGCTTGCATTATTATTCATCTCATTGCATATTCACATTAGAGCCAGACCTAGAATCCAGATCTGTTTTACTTTCTTGATTACTATAGCTTTGTAATAAATCTTAAAATCAGACAGTGTTTGTCTTCCAACTTTGTTATTTTTCAAAGTTGTTTTGAATATTCTAGATCTTTTGCATTTTCATGTGAATTTTAGAATCACTTTGTATCAATTTCTACAAAAATACCTGCTGGAATTTTAACTGGGATTGTGTTGAATCTACAGCTTCCATTTGGGAAGAATTGACATCTCAGTGAAACTATTTTAAGTCTTTGAACCTGTGAACTCATTATATCTCTACATTTATTTAGGTCTTTAACTCTTCTCAGCAAGAGTTTTATAGTTTTCAACGTACCGATCTTTCACTTTGTCAGATTTATCTCTAAGTATTGTATGCAGTTGGATGCTATTATAAGTGGTGGTGTTTTGTTTTTACTGATAGTATATGGAAGTTGATTTTTGTATGCTGATCTTGTATTTTGCAAACTTGCTAAACACACATATTAATTATAAAAGCTTTGTTATAGAGGCTCTTAGGTTTTTTACATAATCATGTTTGTCTGTCATTAAAGACAGTTTTAAATCTTCCTTTCCAATATGGAAGCCTCTGATTTCTTTTTCTTGCTTTATTGCACTGCTTTGAACCTCCAGGGCTATGCTGATTGAGAGCTGATTTCCAAGCTTTGCTCCTGATTTTAGGAGGCAAGCATTCAGTCTTTCATCACTAAATATGTTAACTGTAGGTTTTTCATAAATACCTTTTATCAGGTTGAGGAAGTGCTTTTCTGTTCCTAGTTTGGTGAGAGTTTTTATCAGAAGCGAATGTTAGTTTTGTCAAATGCCTTTTCTGTATCTATTGAGATCATGTGGTTTTTCTTTCGTAGTTTGTTAATATGATTAGTTGTATCAATTGACGTTTGAATATTAAACAAGTCTTAGAATAAACTCTACCTCATGGTGTGTTATCACTTTTATATATTGTTGGATTAGATTTGTTAAAATTTTGTTTAGAATCTTTCCTTGTGTGTTCAGTAGGGATATTGGCCTGTAGTTTTCTTTCCTTGTAATGTCTTTGTCTGGTTTTAGAATCAGAATAATGCTGAATAAGTTGGAAAATATTGCCTCTTTTTTTGATTTTCTGGAAGAATTTGTATAGAGGTATTATTTATTACATATTATTTCTTCCATTATTATTTCTTCAGTATTATTTCTTCCATAAGTATTTGCTAGAATACCCCAATAAAACTATCAGGGCCTATGGTAGGAAAAGTTTTTTTGGTAGCTTGTGTCTTCCAAGGGATTTGTCCATTTTATCTCAGTTGTCAAGTTTATTTAAGATTGTTCATAATATTTGCTTATTACCCTTTTAATATATGTAGAATCTGTAGTGATATTATCTCTCCCATTTCTGATATTGACAATTTGTTTCTGTTCTCTTTTATTGCTGATCAGTCTGCCTAGAGATTTTACTGATCTTGTCAAAGAACTAGTTTTCATTGATTTTCTTGCTTTTTTTATTTTGTTTTATACTTCACTGATTTCCATTCATCTTTATTATTTTCTTTTTCCTACTTCAGTAAAATTTGCTCATCTTTTTCTAGTTTCTTAAAATGAAAGCTAAGGTCATTGACTTGAGGCTTCTTCCTTTGTGATGTAGGCGTTTAGTGATATTGCTTTAGCAACCCTCCATAAATGTTTTCATTTTCATTTAGTTCAGAATACTTCCAGATTCCATTTTGATTTGTTCTTTGACCCATGAGTTATTTAGAAATGTATGCCATAGAGTTTCCAAATATTGGGGAATTTTCCAGATATCTTTCTATGAATTTCTAATTTAATTCCTTTGTAGTCAGAGAATACATGTTGTATGGCTTGAAATTGCTTGAGATATTTTTAAATTAATATAGTCTAGAATATGGTCTACCTTGGCAAATGTTCCATTTGCATTTGCAAAGAATGTACATTCTGCTAATGTTGGCTAGAATGTTTTAGAAATGTCCATTAGATCAAATTGTTTATAGTGTTGTTCAAGTTTTCATCCTTACTAAACTTCTGTCTACTTGTTCTATTATTGAGAGAGGAGTTTAATCTTTTTTTTTTTTTCAGATTAATCTTCTGATAATCTTCTAATTCTCCTTGAAGTTGTCAGTTTTTACTTGTTATGTTTTACAGCACTGTTATTGGGTACCAAATATATAGGATTGTTATGTCTTGATAATTTCACCCTTTTATTATTAAGAAATGACCTTCTTTATCCCTGGCAATGTTCTTTTGCTCTGAAATATTTTTTGTCTGATAGCAGTATACCCACTTTAGTTTTCTTTTTTTAGTGTTATATAATTGGTATACAGATGGTTCCCAACTTATGATGATTCAACTCTTGATTTTTCAACTTTACAATGGTGCAAAATCAATAGACATTCAGTAGAAACCATATTTCAAGTTTTTAATTTTCATCTTTCCCTGGGCCAGTGATATGTGGTACTATACTCTTTTGTGATGCTGGACAGTGGCAGCAAGCTACAGCTCCCAGTCAACCACACGATCACAAGGGTGAACAATCAATACACTTAGAACCATTCTGTGCCCATACAGCCATTGTGTTTTTCACTTCCAATAACAGTATTCAGTTACATGAGATATTCAACACTTTATTATAAAATAGGGCTTGTGAAACCCATCATAAATGGAGGAAGATCTGTATCTTTTTCTGCTCTTTTGCTTTCAATCTATTTTTTTTGTTTGAAGTGCATTTTTTTTTAGGTAGGTTATACTTTTGGGTCTTGATTTTTTTATTCTAATCTGATCATTTCAACCTTTTGCTTGGGTTATTTAGACCATTTACACTTAATGTGTTTATTGATATTATTTGGTTTAATTAAATCTGTCATCTTGTCTCCTACTCGTTCCATTTGTTCTTTGTTCCCATTTTCTTCTTTTTCTGCCTTTTTTTGGATTAATTGAATTTTTTTGGTTCCATTTTATATCCTTTTTTGACTCATTAGCCGTAACTTTTTGTTTTATTTTAGTAATTGCTTTTGAGTCGATAGCGTTCATCTTTAAATTATCAAAGGCTATATCCAAGTGATATCATTCCACTTAACATATAGTGTAAGAATATTAAAATAGTCTGCTTTAATTTCCCTTTTCCCAATATTTGTGTAATTGCTATCATACATTTCACTTTTATATACGCTATAAACCACACACTACATTGTTATAATTTTTGTTTTAACAGTAAATTATCTTTTAAAGAGATATAAATAATAAGAAAAAAAAATCTTATACCCTACCCATGTAGTGGCCATTGCCAGGGCTTTTCATTCCTTGTTGTAAGTCCATATTTCCCTCTGGTTTCATTCTGTCTGAAGGACTTTAACATTTCTTACAGTGCAGCTATGCTGGTGATGAATTCTTTAAGCTTTTATATTTCTGAAAAAAATCATTATTTAGTCTCAGTTTTTGAAAGATTTTTTCATTAGGTATCAAATCCTAGGTTGCTAGTTTTGGAAATTCTTTTGTTTGTTTTTAGTTCTTGAAAGATGTTGTTCCACTGTATCCTCACAGGCATTGTTTCTAATGAAAAATCTGTCATCTTTATCCTCTATATACCTAATGTTTCTCTCTTGCTTTGCTTTTAATAATTTTTCTTTTCCAGTGGTTTGAATAATTTGATTATGATGTACCTTAGCTTAGTTTTCATCATATTTCTCGTGCTTGGGATTTTTGAGCTTCTTTATCTGTGGGTTTCTAGTTTTCATCAAACTTAAACAAATTTTGGCCATGGTTTCTTCCGATATTTCATTCTACCTCAACTTTTCTTTCCATTTCTTCAGGGATTCTGATTGTATGTATATTAAACTATCTGAGTCACACTACCACTCACTGATGCTCTGCTAATTTTTTGGTTTTTTCTGGTTTTGTTTTTCACTATTCTCCTTTCTCTTTGTAATCTATTCTGGATAGTTCATACTGCTGATTCTTCACCTTCACTAATCTGCCATTAATTCCCTCCAATGTATTTTTCACCTTACCCATTGTAGATTTTATCTTTAGATGTTCTATTTAATTCTTTTTTTATATCTTTCATGTCTCTACCTAACTTTTTGAACATATAGAATACAATTTAGTAACTTTCTTAATTCCTTTATCTGCTATTTCCAACATTTGTGGCAATTCTGGGTTAGTTTCTGTTGACTGGTTTATTTCTTATTATGGCTCATCTTGTCCTATTTCTTTGCATACCTGATAAATGTTTGTGCTGCATATTGTGGATTTTACTTTGCTGGATGCTGGATATTTTTGTATCCTGTATTCTTGAGCTTTGTTCTGGGATACCACAAAATTATTTGGAAACAGTTTGATCCTTTCAGGTTTTGTTTGTTAGGCAGGACTAGAAGAGTGTTCCATCTAGGGCTATTTGTTCACCACTACTGCGGCGAGACCCTTTTGTATACTCTATTCAGTGTCCCAGGAATCCTGAAATTTTGTTATCTGTCAGGGGTGGGAATAGCAGCCATGCCCTCTGAACACAGGGCACTGCTGGTCATTTCTGGTCATTCTTTCCTCAGCCTTGAACAATTTCCTACCTGTGTGTACTGAACACTAGAAGGGGAGCCTGTAAAGATCTTCAGTGTTCCCTCTCCTCTCTGGTACTTTCTCCTGTGAACTGTAGCCACCTTGGTCTTCCTGGACTCTTTGCACAATCTTCTCAGTCTACCGAGCTCTGCAGCATACACACTCTCCCAAGGCAGTAAGCTGGGGCAGTCGGCCATAGGGCTCACCTCTTAGTTTCCCATCCCTCCAGGATTGCTGCCTTCCTTGCCTGATGTCCATTATCTTCATAATGTTTTTTTATGTCTCTTAGCCATGGGTTGAGTTTTTTAGATAGGAATCAATCCAGTCTCTGTTATTTCATCTTGGCTAGAAGCCATGGGTTGGGTTTTTTAGATAGGAATCAATCCAGTCTCTGTTATTTCATCTTGGCTAGAAGCAAAAGTCCTCTTTACTAATTTTAATATTAAATAACAGCTTTTCAAAATTATTTTATAGTGCCTTTTTAAGATATGTTGGTGTTACTTTCCCTGTTTTCAAATAAAAAAAAAGTATACCCAGCAAAGTTAAGCATAGCCATAATAAATATCGAGAGAGCTTTAATTCTCTCTCTAAAAACCCCAAACCATAGTCCTCTCTAAATATATAACATTCAGCCTGAGGACCTGCTCCAGTGCCCCTTTTCTGTCATCTCCTTTAACATGAATATTCATCAGTATAAAATAAAATAGTTAAAAGTGTAACAATTGAAGATTTGTTGGTACGTAAAACTTAAACTTAGCAGCCCCACACCTAGGGAACGAAAGCTGGATAGTCATTACAACTGTCATGTTCATAGCAGATACTTACGCAAAATGAGTAGTGCTTCCCTTCCATAGATTCTGTACCCCTCATGTTACGCCTAGCCTTAGATAAAGGAGGGTGGCTCTGGGTACCCAAAATACTGCTGCTACCCCATCTTCTTCCTGTGTTCTTTAAACCTCTAAGTATCACCAACTTAAAGATATCTAAGCATTATAAATGGAGAAACAGGTGAGGCCTAGCTATAAGCTTTTATGTAACTACTTGTCTCTCTGGTTTAATAACTTGGTGTTTATGTTTTTAGGAACATAGCTACAGTGTAATGGACAGTCCAAAGAAACTTAAGCATAAATTAGATCATGTGATCAGCGAGCTAGAGGATACCAAGAAAAGTCTGCGGAATGTTTTAGACCGAGAAAAACGCTTCCAAAAATCATTGAGGAAGACAATCAGGGAATTAAAAGATGAATGTCTCATCAGCCAAGAAACAGCAAATAGACTGGAAGCTTTCTGTTGGGAGTGTTGTCAGGAGAGCATAGAAAGAGACTATATTTCATGAAATAATTCTGTGTTATGTTCTACCTAAAACTAACATCGGTACAGCTTTTTAGAAAATAGTTCTCATTTACCATCATTAAATATTATCCATCACTTAGAGTGCTTCTTTGGATCTCCTGTGGCATTATGCATTTAGTTGTTATCCAAAGATTTTATTTTTTGAAGATGTACAGAAATGTGTGCTAGTTATCATGTTTTTGTGTGATTTGTGACAATTATGTTTTTATAGACCTAAACTAGTACCAGGTCACTATCGTAAGATGTTAAAAGATCAAGAAGATGCCACAGGACTTAGGAAATGATACCAAGTTAGCCACATTCAGCAATGGTAGTAGGAACTGGACTCTGCTTCAGCAGCATCAGATTTTTGGCTTCAAAGGAGTACCTTTACTTATGTATGCTTTATGGTAAGTATGTTGAATTATACTTTAAATGTATTTTACTATAAAGCAGAATTCATTTATAACACATGTCTATCTTGGATCCAATCCAAGGTGCTTTTGTTCTTAGTAATAGCAGAAGATTTTTTTTACATAGCATTCCATAGTCCTGACCCTGAGAATAGCATATGGTACAGATCTGTTGGCTTTTAGAGTTGTTCAGAGCCGGGTTGAGAAGACCTCTGACAAGGTCTCAGTTTTTCAGTATGGTACAGGTTTCCTCCCCTCTAGGAGCACTTTAAATAAACCCACATAGGTTTAAAAATCAAAAAAAGAGTCATAAATGTGATCTTTAAAGGTTGGTTGCAGACAGTTGTTCTGAACATTTTGTTTCGTTATAAAGGAATGTCTTTAAAACCTAGACGCTAGTACTAGCTGAATATTTTTAGTGCTACTTTGTATTTTATGGAAAGTAATATTGCTGACATTTCTAAAATACTAAATATAGGTGAAATCATTAAAAAATAATGATTGTGGCTCTTCCAGTTGCGATAGGACTTGGAGAAAGGGTTAGAATATTTTCCTGTAATTAGGAGAGTTTACTGTCCAAAGACTTCTATTTAAAGAAAGTAAAGCAGCAGCTTTAGAATAGCTTCTTACTGAATATACAAAAGAAGAACCCTTAGCTATTTTTTGATCCAAGTGTCAGAAATTTAGCTTTTCTCCTAATTTCTTAATAACAACTGAAATTAAGAGTCATAAATACTGTGGATTAGAATAAAAATTACCAGCCCAAAGCCAAACACATGTACATATTCAAGCCTCGTTCAGACGTCTATGCTATAGTAGTTAGAATTTGAGTATCAGTTGTTTCATTGTGTTAACTAGAAATGAATTGCATTTTGTGCTAAAATGTTCATGGAAATTATATTTGTGTTATATTAATATCAGTAAGGATATGGTCACTTGAATTTTTTTTGTATTCAAGAATCTTCTATGTGTTAATGCATGTTATATTTTTATGTAGGATTCCAAACCTCCCCTCTAAAAGGGAACCTTCCCGCATTTCAGAGGTCAGCATTATGCTAAGAAGAAACAGTGAGGTCGTAACTTTTTACTATCTAGAAAAAAATCTCATTAGCTACCCACTATTTATTTTAGTTATTTAATTTTGAATTCATAATGGACATTCTAAGGGGAAGTTGGGGTAGATACTGTGATAGAAATGGAAACTATTTTTGAGTATAAAAATTAAAGTCAGTGGGCAATGGAGAAAAGTAGGATAGATCCAAACACAGTATGTCCAAATTCCAGCTCTCCACTGGCTGCTTAGAAGGACTCCAGCCTGGGAGACCTTTCCAAGAGTCAAAGTCCAGTTTGTGCCTCGATCACAGTTGCCACAGTCACTTTTACCACTTGTATTCACAGTGAACTCAGCCCTTGTCTTTGTCATCGGGCTTAGTATCACTGAGAAATAGGTAACTGAGAACAAAATGTCGGTATCATCAAGGACCCAGAGCTAACCCATGTGCTCTTTATTCTTATGGAGATATGATTACCAGTAGAAATCTGACAGAAGAAATAGGGTTCTCCTCACCTGCCATCCCAGACAAATGCCTAGACACAGTAAATACCTCAGTCCTCTGTTCCAGATATTCCAGCCTAGCCCCGGGATAAACTATCCTGTGCAGAGCAAACCAGTCACCCCCATCCAGAGGTTCCTCAAGCAGCCAAGGCCAGCCTAAGAATTTCACTTTGCTTTAAAGCTTGGAGTAGCCTCTGGATCCTGGAGCAAACCAATACACCAGTTCAACCTCAGCACCAAATCAGGTACAAAGGACTTGACATGGCATTTTTCTCCATATCAAGTTTAAATCGCTGGAAATAGACTTTGGTTGCTAAAGATAATCACAATTATACCACAGTCTTTGAGAAAAGATGAAATGTATTAAAATATATATTTAGTTTTAATAAAAAGGTAAATTACAGAAATAATTGAGGAGTGAAGAATCCATTATTCATTTGGAAAATAAAATATTTTCTCCGGTAATGTATTGTATGTGGTTTTTATACAGTTACTCAATAAAATGAGCAGAGAATAAAGAGTATATATGCTGTGGTTTTGCTTTCATTTCTTCTGCATTTTTCCCCCTCCACCAATAACTCTAACATCATAGGTTCTGCTAGGTTAGATGACCCAAGTGGCACCCCTGCTTTTACCACAATATGGATGTGTCATAGAGCCCTTTCCCGCTTGGGCCTCACTCCAAACAGGCAGCCTTTCGTGTCACCCAGTGTAATAGCTGAGAGCAGTATTTTTAGGTGTGAAATGTGCTTCCTTCTTCAGAGTGGGAGATGCAGTTTGTAATAATTTGTCTTTTACTTCAGAGGGGCCGTTCTAGCATGCCCCTGCTCCCTGGACACTCCTCCCCCCAAATTTTACTGATACAGTAGCTCTGAAGTGCATGGGTTTTATCTCACCCTCTAGAGCACATGTACTTTATCCAGGTCTCAGATTTATGACTCACGCCATTGGATTACATAATCCAATCTTGCTCACGCCATTGGATTACATAATCCATCAGTATGCCGACCTAGGTGATTTTCTGTTGAATGTCTACCTGGTCTGGGTCTCTTTCTATTATGTTAATAGAAGCAAGAGAGTTACATGGCCTGTTGTTCATTCCATGTGAGTGTGAACTGTTTGTGATCCTGTTTTACCGGGATGGAAAAACATGTGCCCACCAGATAGGTAGTCACCTACCATGTACCCGCAGCCATGTTAACCTGCTCTAGCAGAGATGTCACATCGGGCACAGCATCTGTAGTCAGGGCTCCTTCGTTGAATTTGCCTTAGTCCCTTGTCCTCCTGCAGGCTCTGTGTGAATTCTGTGGCATGAATAGAGCTACGATGAAGACTAGC
The DNA here is from genome assembly GCF_024610735.1 of Ursus americanus. Lineage (NCBI taxonomy): Eukaryota > Metazoa > Chordata > Mammalia > Carnivora > Ursidae > Ursus > Ursus americanus. The sequence goes on along the minus strand of NC_142134.1, from coordinate 25,642,343 downwards.
ACTCCTGCATCCTGTACGGAGGGCTGGAAAGGCAGCATCTTAGCCAGCTCCACAGGAAATCTGAAGCTGAGCTTGTGTGGAGAAGGAGTTAACAGAGCAGGCCTGAGACTGCTGTCCTTGGCAAGGCCTGCCTACAAGGTTGGCTCTTGGCCGCCATCTGCTGACTTCAATTTTGAGAGGATTCCCACCCTTCCAAACTGAGAAGACGGTCACTGTACCTAAACCGTTTGTAGAAACAGAATGGTGTATACTTAACACCTGCTTTCCTTCTGGGAGTCTGGAATTTGGGAATGTGTCAAGCAGGGCGCCTGTGTGACCAGCCACCAATAAAACCTTAGACACTGAATCTTTAATGAGCTTCCCTGGTGGACAACTCATCGTACCTGCTGTCCAGTCCGGTGCTTACTGAGGGCCTGATTCTGTGCCCAAAGAAAGAACTGCTCTATCCGTAGGAAGATCAAAGGTATAATTGGCTCTTCCATTGGAGTAATGAAGGGAATGTGATATTCAGTAGTCTGAGAGGAGCCAGGTTCCAGCTCCTGGAGGCAAGCCTGGGTGGGGCATGACCTCTCTGCACCCCTTGCCTGCCTCCTCCATAGGCCTCACGGTCTTACTTTCATATCGCTTCCTCACACTTCACCATAGTTTTAACAATTGTCACATCTCTCACCTTCTTCCCTGCTGTGCTTCTGGTCATAGAACTGGGCCTGACGCAAAGCAGGAGCTGGCAGAGATAGAAAAAGAAGAAAAAAATGTCAGATCAAGACCAGGAAATCCAGGAGCAAAAGAAGATACACTTTGTAACGGAAGAACCACGTGGGAATTACTAGCACTAGCAACAGCAGTTTAAGAGCAAGTGCTGAGACTCGAGCACATTCTAAGTAATTCTACACATTCTTCAAGTGCCAGGAACTCTGTATCAGGAAGTGTGCTGGGCACTAGAGAAACAAAGAAAAGACCCAGTTCCTGTCCTCAGGGGGGTTACAGACTAGTAACAAGTTCTAAACCCTGTAATCCAGGGACGGCAAGGAGTGCATCTCAGGGGAATGGGCTGTCTGCTGCCTTCTCCCACACTGTGCACTGCTTTATAGGACCACGCCCATGCTCAGCTTCATACCACAACAGTCTCAGAGTCTTACTCATTCTCAGTCGTCTAACATTTATCTTTGGCACACAGAGAAGTTTATAGATTAATATCCAAAGCAACAACCCATCACATTATGGCTTTTAAAGCCCCATATCCTATTGTGAGGGATACAAAAATGATAAGATGAAGGTATTCACAACCTATAGGGACACACAAGTATCTAACAAATGCAGAGAAGTGGGCGATGTGGCGGGACTGTGGCAATTAAACAGGTGCCAAGACTGGGAGACTAATGGAACCTCAAAGTTCCAAAATGAAACATTAGTCTGTCAGTGTGGGCACTTTTTAAGTTCTGTCCCAGGACCTAGATTCTCTTTTTTTTTTTTTTTTTTTTTTTCCGATTTTATTTGTCAGAGCACAAGCAGGGGGAGCAGCAGGCTCCCCGATGAGCAAGGAGCCCAATTCAGGACTTGATCCCAGGACCCTGGGATCATGGCCTGAGCCAAAGGCAGACACTTAACCAACTGAGCCACCCAGGCGCCCCTCCAGTTAACATTTTTTTTTTTCATAGCAAGACCTTTTTCCGAGAATGAAACAGTATAATGGTTTACATTCCGGAACAACTGCACTATCTCATTCCAGACCAGTAAAAAAGAGTTTGCAGCCTAGCTACTTTGAGTAGCACTGTTTCAGTGTATCGAGTCACCAAATAGCCTTTGGACTAATCTTAGCTCCTTCGTGGTAGTTGGCAGCAGAAGAGTCCCAACAGATTTGTGTCGGATAATAAACTTCCCAAATCCCTGTGGTGGAGCTTGTGCAGTTGAAAGATATTCCATCTGACTCAGCAGATCTGGCCTTGCGTTTTTTAAAATAGAAGAGTTTTATTAAACAAAGCTGGTGAAGTGTCCAGGGGGTGCAGGGTGCTAACCACACATACAGCTAATGAGCACCTTGCGGAGACGGACATTCAGGTACAGACTTGCCAGCAAAGTGTACGCAACAGACAATTTAAAATAAATGGTCCCGGTGCTTACAAAAGAGGTTGATTTTATAACGGTCCAAAATGTTGCCAGGCTACACCCAGTTGAAGGAAATTACTTCTATAAATCCTGAGGATTTCAGCAAACATCTTGGTTGCCACTGTCACTATCACGCACTTGGAGATGGGTCTTTAGAGAAGAGAATGTCTTACTGAGAGGTCCATTTCACCTGTCTGTGGCCATCAACATGATCTGGCCATATTTTGTTAAAAAGATGGGAAACAGTTTTAACCAGCAATAAAATAAGGCTATCCAAAGGCTCAAACTCACCAAGGCCCCATAGGGACTGGGAAATTTTAGAGTGAAATGAAAATGCGTTCTATAATTTAAATCCAAAAACAGTTTCAGCAAGTTATTTTTAAATGTACCTTATGGCAAAAAAAAAAAAAAAAAAAAAAAAAAGCTCCACGTGTGCCCAAAGAGGGCTATGGAAGGATTGCCAGAGCAAAAAATGGAAAGCAACTCAATTCTGTCAAGTGATGATAAACTATGGTGTACCCAGATAATAATAAGCAACAATTGAAAAAAAAAGAGAGATCAATCTATATGTATTGGCATGGAAAGAAAAGGCATTTTAAGTGAAAAGAAGTAATTTAGGGGGGGCGCCTGGGTGGCACAGCGGTTGAGCGTCTGCCTTCAGCTCAGGGAGTGATTCCGGCGTTATGGGATCGAGCCCCACATCAGGCTCTTCCGCTATGAGCCTGCTTCTTCCTCTCCCACTCCCCCTGCTTGTGTTCCCTCTCTCGCTGGCTGTCTCTCTCTCTCTGTCGAATAAATAAATAAAATCTTTAAAAGAAAAAAAAAAGAAGTAATTTAGGGGCACCTGAGTGGCTCAGTCAGTTGAGCGTCCAACTCTTGGTTTCAGCTCAGGTCATGGTCTCAGGGTCCCGGGATGGAGCCCCACATCCAGCTCTGCGCTCAGCGTGGAGCCTGCTGTCCCTCTCCCTCCTCCTCTGCTCCTCTTTGTGCTCTCTCTCTCTCTCAAATAAATAAATAAATAATCTTTAAAAAAAAGAATTGAGATGGCAACTCAAAATACCCCATTTATATAAAATTTTTAAAAACCCTTCTACAAAACAGTTTCTAGGTGTGTGTGCAAACATACAGAAAAAGGAATGAAAGGATATATGTCAAACTGGTAAAAGTGGTTATTACTTCCTGTGAACCACAGAAAAGGAGAAGAGGAAGGAAAAAAGGGAGGGACAAAATTATAACAATGGCATTCTACAAATGTAAATCAAAACCATTTCATCTCTGAAAACCTAGGGGTTGCTTGTTATCAGCCCTCATCATCTCCTTGAGACATTGGCTAAAATTGGATCCAAGTCTAGAATTACTACCACTTCCTGTGCCGCCTGGATATCTCAAAGAACCCTCAAACCCCTACCAGCTTAGCTGTTGAGATGTACAGAAACCACTGTCTGGGTAGGTGTGGTTACAAGATTGTAGTTAGCTTGCCTGTGATTGGTCACCTAGCAGAACCTAGGGGGAAAAAACAATACCTTCATCCTCTGTTAAGAAACTTTCAGTCACGGGGGCCTGGGTGGCTCAGTCGGTTAAGCATCCGCCTTCCGCTCAGGTCATGATCTCAGGGTCCTGGGGCGCCTGGGTGGCACAGCGGTTAAGCGTCTGCCTTCGGCTCAGGGCGTGATCCCGGCGTTATGGGATCGAGCCCCACATCAGGCTCCTCCGCTATGAGCCTGCTTCTTCCTCTCCCACTCCCCCTGCTTGTGTTCCCTCTCTCACTGGCTGTCTCTATCTCTGTCAAATAAATAAATAAAATCTTAAAAAAAAAAAAATGATCTCAGGGTCCTGGGATTAAGCCCCACATTGGGCTCTCTGTTCAGTGAGGAGTCTGCTTCTCCTTCTGAGCTCTCCCTCTCCCGCTTTCTCTCTCAAATAAATAAATAAAATCTTTTAAAAAAAAGAAGCTTCCAGTCAAGCTTTCCAACTGACTCAATACTTCAGAACTAAAACACATGACTTCAAAGTCTTATACCCGAGAAGTTTCACACTCTTACAGAATATTTCACAATTTTCATAAATCCTCATATTTTTGCTTTTTCTTTGTCTTGTTTCAGATATCCGGGTTCTAGAGGAAATATCTGAGGCAGAAAATTATTATTTTTCAGTAATAACGATAGTTAACGTCTACAAGGTGCCAATTTCTATTCAAAGTCCTTAAAACCTATTAACTTATTTAACCTCCCAACCCTATGAAGTAAGAACTATTATTATTCTCATTTTATGCAAGGGTGAGGGAATTAAACAGAAAAGTTCAGTAACTCGCCCAAGCTCTCACCGCTGGTATAATGATACATACTCTCATCATTATACAAAGAGATACATTGTCCACCCTGATCTGTAACACCAAGCCCAGAGACTGGGATTCACTAAATGTTGCATTACTATTGAACATTCCCAAGACCCACAGGCTAGGTTTCAGTCATGCCGTTTAGGTGCTCCGATGGGGGCATTTAGAGGCTGAAGGATACAATGTGACCTCATCCCGTGTCTGAAGCTGGGGAAAGCCCAGAGTTACTCATCACCACAATCTGGATCTTGTCTGATGCTAGCACCAAGCATAAACCAGGCCGCTGAGCACTCAGGGTGAAGTCACCTTACCACATACGGGGGCAAGACATTCAAGCATCCATGGGTTTCACCTGCTCAGGAGTCTGTCTAGTGGCCTGGCTGCCCTCAGCGCTCAGGAAGAATGCATGGAATAATGCATACACTGATTCTCATCTCTGTCAGTGCCTTAGGCAGCCACTGGAATGGAGACAATTTTCTGCTCTGTCCACATCTATAGTTTGTAAATAAATACAAGAGAATAGAAATGAATGGTTCTTCTTTCCTAGCAACACTAGGCTTAAAATAGAATCTTCATTCCATATGTGCTTTGCTACTATGAGATAGTGTGGTTATATTTCAGGGTTTCAGCAAACCACATGCAGTCCACTATGGCCTCAGGTAGAGCTGGACCCAGGGGTTCAAACTCATGTCATCGTAATCTGATATCTCTCCGCTCTGCTTTATCAGGCAGCCCCCCCTCAGGTAGGTATATCTCTTCCCAACTTCCAAGTTCAAAGGAAGATGTGTGCCTCTTTTCTGGTCACTCATACAAAAGTCCCAGGATTCATTTTTACTGGGCCTGGTTGACTTGACATCTGTCAAATGCCCATCCTGAAACAATTTCTGTGGCCATAGGAATGCTATGTTATGACTGGCAGGCATAGGTTACAGATGATCCCGGAGGCAGGTGAATAATAATGCCGGTTCCTCAGAGGGAACTCAGGGTTAGATAAGTAGAAGAATTGGGATGATTCTGAGATGGGCAAGTAAGACATGGCACTAGAGCTCAGAGCAGAGCATGGGCTCTGCGAACTGTGGTGATGGGAACATCACTCTAGAGTAAAGATTTTGGTATTAGTAAATCTCCTCGTGTGCATTTGTCCACGAGGATAAAAGGGAATGGTGGAGGAGTGTTTTAGTCATTATGATTGTGGTCAATAAAGCTGCCCTTAAATACACAATTTGATTAAATGAGAAGCATACAGAATCATTTGTCATTATATTTGGCCCCAAAATTAGATTCTCTTCCTGATCTCATGACAGAATCGTTCTCTAACTCACTGTACACCAGGCATTCACATTCATTCGTTCATATGCTCATGCCTTCACGCAGTCCAGAAGAACCTACTAAGTGTCTGCCACGTGGACAGCCTGGGGGTCATCCTCAAATAAGTTACACTCTTGGAAGGGGGATCGTCTAAGCAGCGTTCCACCCATTCTCCCCCTATGGACTGTGGTTCTTCCCACTAGTCCTGTGACATAGGTCCACACTGCTTTCAACATTTCTGAGAGAATACAACAAAAATTCAAACAGGGTGATTGTTTTAACTTTTTACAGTGGACAGTTCCAAACCAAAGTAGAGAGTAGAATGAACTCAAATGCACTCGTCATCCAGCTTCAACTATTATTAAACATGGGGATCTTGTTCTGTCTATATCCCCGCTCACTTCCATCCTCCTGATTATTTTGAAGCAAATCTCAGACAGCATATAATCTGTAAATATATCAGCATCTATCTCTCTAAAAGGTAAGCATTTTATTTTTTTTTTCTTTTGGACAAAGCCATGTATCATTATTACACCAACAATAATCCCTTAATATCATCAAAAATGCAGTTCGCATTTCCCTAATTGTCTTTTTTTCAATTTGTTTATTTGAAACAGGACCCAAATAAAGTACAAGCATTATAATTGGTTGGTATGCCTCTTATATCTTTGAACCTGTCGATTCTCCTCTACTTTTTTATTTAGTTGTTTTGCCTTGAAAAAACAGTTGTTTTTAAAGAGGGGCAAACCAGAAAACAGACTCTTAACTAGAGAGAGCAAACTGATGGTTACCAGAGGGGAGGTGGGTGAAATAGGTGATGGGGATTAAAGAGGGCACTTGTGATCAGCATCGGGTGTTGTACGGAAGTGCTGAATCGCAAAATTCTACACGTGAAACTAATATTACATTGTATGTTAACTAACTGGAATTTAAATAAAAACTTGACAAAGAAAAAAAAAGAAAAACAATTGTTTTAACAAACAAGTCTTTTGTCTTACACTACCTGGTGAATTTTAAGGATACTGTCACAGAACTTTCCCATCAGTAAGTTGACAGCCAGGGTCTCAGGGCACACCTAGCCCAGTGATTAAGAGCAAGAGTTCTGGAGCGGAACTGCCTGGGTTTCTATCTGGCTCTACCACTTATTAGCCACAGGACCACCTCTCTGTGCCTTGGTTTTTCTCATCTTTAAAATGGGGGTGAGGGGCGCCTGTGTGGCTCAGTCAGTTAAGTGTCTGACTCTTGATTTCAGCTCAGGTCATGATCTCAGGGTCGTGAGATCAAGCCCAGCATCTGGCTCCATGCTGGGCACGGAGTCTGCTTAGGGTTCTCTCTCTCCTTCTCCCTCTGCCCCTTCCCATCCTCCCACCCGCTCATGCCCGCTCTCTAAAAATTACAATAAAATAAAATGGGGATGACAATAGTACCTATCTCATTGGATTGTTCTGAAGATTCAATGGCTTGATGTACGTGCAATGATGAGAACAGCGATGCTTAGCACACGGCAAATGATAGATGAGGAAACTGAGGGTCGGTGAGGCACAGTGGTCCAGCTGTGGCTGCTAACTGGTGGAAGGGCACGGACCAGGACACGGATTTGTCCCACTGCTTTAACACCGTTTCAAACCGTGGGCGAATAAGGGCTGTCCGCCCTTGACCAGGATGCCACTGCCATTCTGTTGTTAAATCACCGAGACGACTTCAGGAACCTTCTCCAGGCCTCCGTTTCCTACTCTGCAAAATGGAGTCGCCGGAGACGTGCCTGCAACTCCTTCCAGGAGAACTCCCAGCAGGAGACACCGAGGCAGGCGGGCGGGGGAGCCACGCAGGCGCCCACGGGGCAGCACCGTCCAACGAGTGCCAGCCGCGGAAGCCTTCCAGTGCCCGCGCCCGACAGAGCACCTGCGCCGCCGCCCAGAGGGGCCTCGCAGCGGGGCCCCCGGCCGACTCGCCCGCGCCGCTGCGCCGGCCCCGCACCGCTCACGGCAGCCCCCTGACCCCGCACGGCCCGGCGTCGGCCTGCGCAGTTTCCGCGGCGGAGACCCGCCTCACCGGGCACGGGCGGAGCTTGCCGGCGCTTCTCCCGCTCCGTGCAACACGGCGCCTTCAGCCCGACGGGACGGCGGAGACGAGGGAGCCGGGGCCCCTGAGCCGCTGCTCAGGCTGCCGTCCTGCCGGGTCCTTGAGGGCGCCGCCCTCGCGTTTGCACGCACGCCGGCTGCCCTGCCGGGGGAGGGGCTGAATAGAGCGCAGGGGAGAGGCCGAAGTCACACGCGTCTAACGAAGACCTGTGGTGTCGGTGCAGAATGAAAGGCGGTAGCCGCAGAGGGACTAGAACAGTCCAGCCTTCTGAACGTCGTTGGTCCAAACTGCGGCTGGTGGGGGCTTTTCCCCTCTCGGGCTTCCATTTCAACTAATATACTGTCTCCATTTGAACTCCAAAACCAAAAAGCATTTGCATTGTATCCAAATCCAGTATCTTCAGAGTTTGAGCTCCTTGAAATTCTAAACACATTTTTAAAAACCACCAAGAAGGAGGGCACAGGACACCGCAGGGGGGAAGCGAGCAGGGGGGTCACCGCTATGAGACTCTCCCCAGAATGAAAAGGTTCGACTGCAGTTACTAGACAGGCTGTTCCGAGCCAGAGACGGGCTGCCGTCCTCACGGGCGTCTTTCTGAGGGATTTGCGTTAGAAGCAGTGCCACGCTCACAAACCAGCCGAATTCCTCAAGTCACCCCACACGTCTCCGGCCAAGCAGCGCTGGGCTATGCCTTTCATTATCCGCCAACACCAAAGGTCTTCTTCAGAAGCGTTTGATCGAAGTCTCTTCAGCTGTATTTGTCCCCTCCACCTGCAAGGCAGCAGGTATGCATGTCAACGTGAGAGACACAGAGAGAATAAGGGTGTGTATTGATCGGGGTTCTCTGAAGAAACAGAACAGGATGTGTGTATAGCGAGGGGAAGATTCCTTTTCCGTACTTTCGGAGGCAAGACCAGACTCTGCAGGGTGGAGGGCAGGCTGGACCCCTCGGGAAGAGCCGACTTGCAGCTCAAGTCCCCAGGCCATCCGCAGCGGACTGTCTCTTGCCCCCGCTAAGGGGAAGGCCGTCGTTTGTTCTATTCAGGCTTCCGGCTGATTGGAGGAGGCCCACGCCCAGTGTGCCGGGCAACCTGCTTTACTCAACCTCCACCAACAACGTAATGTTAATGTCATCCAAAAACATCCTCACAGAACCGTTATGGGACTAAACATCTGGGCACCAGCCAAGTTGACAGGTAGAAGTAAGCCTCACAGGTGCAAGTGGGAAGACAGAGGAGATTAAACCCTCCCCACCCCAAGCTCAGATCCGAAAAGCAGGGCATGGCAGAGAGCCGAGACCCTGGGCAAAGCCACCTTCCTGCCCTGGCGCCCTTCCCTGACCCAGACTTGACTTGCTGTACACCAGCAAACACCGTTGTCCCACTCCCTCCCCAGGCATCTGTCCATCATTTGTTCCGGAAGAGTTTACTGAGTGCTCACACGTGCCAGGCACTGTGGCTCTGACGGTAATCAAGGCTCACGTCTTCTGCATCCTTAAAAATAGTTAAAATGGTAATTTTCATGTTGTCCCTTTTATCATGACTTTAAAAAGACAACACTGAGTCCTTGCCATCAAGGGTCTCAAAGCCCAGAGAGAGAGGACAGACACAAAGCACAATTTGAGCGTAGGTGTCCCCTGTGGTGAGACAGGGCATCCAGAGAACCCAGAGCCCACGTCCCTACAGCAACTGCCCCTCTCCCATCTGCTCATCCAGCCTTTCTCTCCCCTTCGGGCAGAGCTGCTTTGGACATAATGATCTCCCGGCACACCACCAATCTGCAAGGCAGACCCTTCTTATTGCCTAAATATGAAAATCTCACCTCCAGTCCTGCAGCTTCGAGGTAGCACTTCACAGACTAATAACTTGGTACCAATGTATTTTTATTGTCCCAATTTTTTCTTTGTGGACGAACCAATATTATAATAACTTTTTAAAATTCAGTTGCAATCTCACCACCTGATCATACCCGATCTCAGCAGTCAAACCCTCAGACCAAAAGTGTGACGTTATCTAGGACTCTGTCACTCATAACCTCCTTGCAATTCACCAGGAAATCCTGTCAAGTCTACCTTCAAAATATGTCCAGAATCTCCCCGCCACCCCAACCTGTGTCAGCATCACCTCCTCCCTACACTACTGCTATTTTAAGTTCTGCCCTGCTCCCCCAACAGTTTATTCTCCACAGAGTGGCCGGAGTTGTCCTTTCTTTTTTTTCTTCTCTCTCTTTTTTTTTTTTTTTAAGATTTTATTTATCATTTGACAGAGAGAGAGAGACAGACAGTGAGAGAGGGAACACAAGCAGGGGGAGTGGGAGAGGAAGAAGCAGGCTCCCAGCGGAGGAGCCCGATGCAGGGCTCGATCCCAGAACTCTGAGATCACGCCCTGAGCCGAAGGCAGACACTTAACGACTGAGCCACCCTGGAGCCCCGAGTTGTCCTTTCAAAATGTATGTAAGATCATGTCATACCTCTCAGCACAATCTTCCAGTGGCTTCCCATTTCCCTCAGGGTAATGATCTGGCCTCCATTACTCCTTGACCTCATCTCTTTCCTAGTCTGCCCCAGTGACAATGGCCTCCTTGCTGTTGTAAGTTACACACCACGCCTACTTCTGTCTCAGGGCCTTTGCACTGGCTGTACCCTCTGCCTGATACATTCTTCTCCAGATACTATGGATAACTTCCCTACCTCCCTCAAGCCCTTGGTCAAACATCAACTTCTACTTAAAAATGTAACACCCTCCAACATTTCTTACCCTGATTATCTTTTTATTTTTCTGTACCGCATATTACAGAATCTTCTAACATTCTAACATATTCTAACATGTTATATAATTGACTCTTTTGTTTGTTGTTTATGCTCTGTCTCCATTCTAGTAGAACGTTAACTCAAGTAGGGCAGGTATTTTTGTCTGTTCTGCTCACAGATATACCCCAAGCCCCTGGAACGGTGTCTAGCACATACCGGGCACCCAATAAATAGCTGTCGAGTGAATGATGAGAGCAAAGTGCACTTCCCAAAGCAACACACCCCAGTCCCAAATGTCCTGCTTCCCCAGGCTCCTAACCAGGGAGGGGGAACACAGGGGGAACTTTCCTCTAAAAATGTCACAAAGCCTTCTTAGACAAGTGCTCCTTCTGTGACAACACATATCACTAGAGTATACTGGAAACATTTTATCAGGGCAACCTGGACACAGACACTGGATAGAATGAAACAAGTAATTCCATCTTGGTTGACATTTGGTTAGGACAAGTTCACATGTCAAGATGTGGCTGAACCATATGACCCTTCAGGCACCAACAACTATTTCCTGACCAAAAAAAAAAAAAAAACCAGCATCGTAAATATTACTATCTTTGTCATAGTCTCAGACATTTAGTACTAGAAAGTTGTTTTTTCATAGGAACATGGATTAGCCTCTGTCTGTGAACATTCTGTCTAAGTGACACAGACTGGAGACTGTGCGGTGGGAGGTCATGCGGCACACAAGTGTAGTGTGCCCACTCCAGTGGCCCAGGCTCCATGACCCCCGCCTCTCTTCTTCTAGTAACTGTGCCCGCCTTCCCTTCCCCAGCCACCTGACACCCCCAGGCTGGGCCTGGAGTTCTTCCCTGGGTTGTTTCTAAGTAGTGCTATCAGAGAAGAGCCTCTGTCCTCACAGACTGTTAAATCAGAAAAACGGAAAACAGAAGAATCCTTAAAAGAATATAAATCCACTAATGAGATAGTAAGTAAATAAAGGAATGAACTTTTGAAGCAATGTAAATATATTGAATTAGAAGAAAGAACGGGAATTTTGAAGTTGGGAAAGGCCTAGCTCTGAATCTCAACCTTACCACCTAATATTTTCGAGTCTGTGAGAAAGAAGTATAACTCCTCTTGAGTCCTACATCACCTCCTCACAAAATTACTGTAAAAAAAAAGAAGAAAGAAAGAAAGAAAGAAAGAAAGAAAGAAAGAAAGAAAGAAAGAAAGAAAGAAAGAAAGAAAAAAACACCTAACACAAACCAGCTACACGGACCCTTCCCCTTAACTCAGTGTGTTATGGAGCCTTGAAATCAGACTCCCGTTCCCAAAACACAGTGAGCCAATCTCTGAGTCAGCAGGTTTGAGCCATGGAAAGCTTTATTACTGGAAGGGCAGCCCAACGGGAAGGCGGGGAATCCGTCCCAAGTCTGCCATGCCCTTTTGGGCCTAGGAACAGTTTATTTATGATTAGCAAAGTATGCGGTGGTTAGGGCAGGAACCGAATGGGCCTCAAAACTTCTTGAGGAGGTGGTTGAAACTTCTCCAGGTTACACGCCGTCCTCAGCATCCTGCCGCCATCCAGGGGTCCTAGTTCCTTACCTCTTAACCTCATGTCTGATGTCGGTTCTGTAAGACAGATGTTATCAACCCACATCCCACTCCTGGTCCCTGTAATTTACTTCAGAAAAAGAACAAAAGGACAGGGCTAATAATTCTTGCAAGGTGGCCAAGGAACGTGCCTACTGAGGCACATGAACTTACTATGGAGGGAGAAACTAGTACAGGCTCACAGGAAAAAACATCCCGAGGGCAAGGATCAACAACAGTGACCCAAAACCCTGATAGCTTTCCTGACACTGAGACTATGGACATTAGAACCTCATTGATGAGCCTTCAACTAAACGAGAAAGTGATGATTTGTGGATTTTTAAAGTATAGGACTGCAAAGATTTTTACCAAAACTACTGCATTTGAAATAAGCTTTCAGAAATATTTCTTTTTTTAAGGTAAATAAAGACTTTCTGCAAATTAATCTAAGCTCACAACAGCTTCACTGATTGAACAGTTGGTTCCCCTCCATATACAGCACACAAATAAATCAGACATGGCATGACTTAGTAACTCGATACATCACCAATAAAGATGTTAGAATTTTCTGTCAAATAAGAATTCGATGAAGTTTTTAAAAATTCTGGTCCTTTCATCTATCAGCTATTGGGCACTACCCGAGATCTTGTTAAGGTCCCTAATTTGGTCTCTTGACCTTGTGGTTTTGGTCTTTAAGCAACAGGCCTGGAGGCTTGACCCAGCCTCCTGGTCTCCATGGAAGCAATTCTATTTTAGCCCTGGCTCCAGAGAAGCTTGAAAAATAAGACTGGTGAGGAGAGGCAGGGCCTATCCCTCTCAACCCTGCTTCAGCTGCCTGTGCTTTAGGGGGAAGGTAGTTTTCCTTGTGTCGAGCGGAGGCTGTGACCTGGCTCCTGGTGAATATACTCACTCCTAGTTCTCAAACTCACTTTGACCGAAGGGAGAAAATTGGCTTTGCAGATTGGCAAGAGTACCACTGATTTTGCCACTGATTTGAACACCCAGGGTGGGCAAAAAGTCTTTCTCCTAATAAATCTGTTTCCACTGTGGGGTTCGCTTAAACTGAAACTTGTTCCTCCTTGTAGCAAGTTTCTAAAGGCTCAGAGAAATGGTCAACATGCTTCAGATGAGATTATTGTATGTATAGATATATATGTATGTATCTATACATTATTTTTTTTAACAGTAGCACTTTTGGCGTTTGGGACCAGAGACGACTTTGTCATGGGCGACTGTGACAACAACAAAAAAGTCTCTAAACCTTGCCAAATGTCCTCTGGGAGAGGGGGGAGCAAAATCCCCTCCAGTGGAGAACCACTGACCTATACAGATATTTTCATTCATTCCTTAGAAGAGCAAGGCAAGATCGAGAATTAGAAGCAGAGAGCTATGGTTGTAGGTGGGATCTAAATTAGAGACTGATGGGAGAGAGAGTAAAGCCATTGAGTAAAACAAATCAGTAATACAATTTTGGATATTCACCTAAGGAATTTGGATTTGGGTTTTTAAAGCAACAGAGTATCATTAAAGGATTTTTATTTATTTATTTTTATTTTTTATTATGTTATGTTAGTCACCATACATTAAAGGATTTTTAGAAAGAGAGTGATATCATCAGATTTTCACGTAAAGAACATTTTCTTGCTCTTAGAATGAGAGAGGATTGAAATGACAATAGCTATTACAAAACTCTGACATGGTAGCCATGTGAAATCAAGACCTGGAGGTGGAAAGGAAGTGACAGCCCCGCCTGCAGATGGGGGCTCTAAGGCACGTTATGCCCACCTCTTCCGTATGCTCTGAGTTGAGCTTCGGTTTCCATATCAACATCACCACGTGTGGCTTCCCTTGCAGGTTACCTTTTCAGAATATCTTCACTTTATATATCCTGAGTTTGTTTGGTTTTTAGTCTTATTGCCACAGGTTCTAGCACATACCACACCCTTCTTTGCCTGTATCCTCTTCATGGGTTTCCACGTTCAAAGGAACATCAGGGAATCTGATCCAGCAGACCCGGCAGGGGAGCTTACCCCCATTGGCATGAGTATCTTTTCAGTCTCCCAGAAAAATAATAAAACTAATTTGGGATCTGGTGGTTAGATGCCATGCATTCAGAATTATTATTTTCTCAAAGAGAAGGGGGCAGAGTCAACAGCCTAGGTCCACCTGTCCACAGCGTGTTCCTGGTGGGCAGGAAACTCGTCGAAAGGGAAGAGTAATCTATAGTGTAGGACACTTCCTGAGACACCAGTTGATTATGTGACGGACAAATCTACCTGTCGGCATCTTCTCTCACACCACGTCTCTCTCATTTCTTTTTATATTATCAACAGAACAAAAATTTGAAAAAAAAAATTGTTCCTTTTGAAGCTTCATTACTTAATAAACTTCAGGACAATATTTGCAAACGGAAAAATATTACACCATTTTGCTTTTGTTATATATTTTCATGGACATTTAAATTGAAAGTTCATCAGATATCCAATACAGAAAAGAAAGAGGACCAGAAGAAATAACACAAATCTCCATCAACTAAAAGTTTGATTAGGGGCACCTGGGTGGCTCAGTCAGTTAAACATCTGCCTTTGGCTCAGGTCATGATCCCCGGGTCCTGGCATAGAGCCCCATGTGAGGCTCCCTGCTCAGTGGGGACCCTGCTTCTACCTCTCCCTCTGCCCCCCAACCCCTGCTCATGCTCTCTCTCACTCTGTCTCCCTCTCAAATAAATAAAATATTTTTAAAGATAAAAAATATATAAAAGTTTTGATTAAATAATTTACAATAAATCCATAAAATGGAATACTGGGCAGTAGGTAAAGCGATTACATGGATCTAATTTGACTGGCGAGGCAGTGTGTTCCCAATGCAGGGGGCAAAGTAGTATATGACGTGGGACTACGAGCAAACGGTCAAAACAGATTTCTTAAGATGTTTTTGGTGTCAAAAGGTGGTTTTATTCTAGCATGGGGACGGGACCCGTGGGCAGGAAGAGGTGCACTTTTACTGTGTGAAGCTGGTGGTTATATGCTTCGTGCTCAAGGGGGAAGGGATGTGCAGAGAGTATTAGATCGGAAATGTCTTCTTCGAGCTTCTACTCGTAGAACTACTTTCGCAAGTTTTCTCTGAAGTTTATCATTCAGCTGGGTAGTAACTGTCAGTGAGACGTCCAGGCAGTCACGAGACCTTGTAAGAATGTAGCAGCCAGCACGTACTGATCCGTATCGGAACGACGCAGGCTATAGGTCAGCCTTCTGGGCTACAGATGAACATTTTTCTGCTTCTGTCCCTTATCAGTGTATGTAATACTCACCCACTGATGTCAAATTATGGATGTTTCTCTGCTTCGTAACCTCCAGTACTTCCTCTCCCTTCACCCTCAAAACCCTTTATTGTTACTCCCTAGTTAACATTTGATGTCCCTGCCAGACCGTAAGGTCTGCGAGAGCAGAACCCCATCTTTTAGCCCCGGCAGTGAGACCAGCGTCTGGGACATGACACGGGGCCAGTCAGTGGGTAATGCATGCCTTGATCTAGAGAACTGAGCTCGAGCCCCGTGATCCCTGCCCCCTCTCCAAACTGCAGGGGAATCGTGCATCTGTCCGAGATCATCACCAGGCCTGTGGGATTTGCTACTTTCCAGTTTGTGACTCTTTGCATTCTTACTCATTTTGGTCCTCCATTTACACAGTCTCCCCCGTCACATTGTTAGCCCTTCGAAGCCAGGGACTGGGTTCTGTTTTGTTCTTTCTGCAATGCCCAGGAAAATGTTCTGCTCAAAGTGAGGCCTTTTGAGTGACTGAATGATTAGACAAATACCAGCTTCTAAGAGAACAAATTAAGAATTGGAGTCACTATAATTTATTCACAACCCTAACCACTCCCTTTCATGCGCCAGGCACTGTGGTTGGACCTGTAGGTCAATTACCTCTTTTATTCAACACAACAATCCTCTGAGGGAAATATCCATTTTACAGATGAGGGACCTGTGGCTTCAAGGCTCAGGGACTCACTCTTGGTCACCCACATCGGAAGAAAAGGCATCAAGACTGGAGCCAGTTTTTCCAACTCCAATATCCGTGCTCTTACTCACCTGTGACCATCCCCTTCCATTCCCTCTAGACAGACAGAGTTCTTCTCTCAAGAAACGAACCAGGCACAGATGTTTCACGTCCATCATATGGACAATATGACAAATCAGAAGGAGCCCTGGAAGGACAACTCACTCAGTTCATCTCCCAAATTTTTCATGTTTGTGTAGACAGTGACCATGACGGCTACTCGACAAGATAGCTTTCTGACACTGCTGCCCTGGGTTCCTCGACAAAAGCAGAGAAGAAAAAGCCGTCATCTCTGATCCGAGGCCTGCGAACAGTGTCTTCAAAGCACCTGGGTCAGGAAGCCTTTGGCTCATGTTCCTCCCAGCCTGTCTGGCTTTTGTTAAGTAAGTAAACGACACAGAGGGAAGCACTGCTGAGTATTTCCTGGAGAGATTCTTCCTCTTGCAGAGGGAGACCCATAAAGCAAGTAAAGAGAAGACACTAACGGGAGAGAAGATTTGAGGGGATTAAAAGGATCAGGAGGGCGTGGTTGTCCACAATCTGACTCCAAGGACGGAGGAATGAGGTTTGGCTGTCATTACAAGAAGGTTCTGGTTGATAAATACTGTCTGGAATTTCCTGGCGGATTTCTTACCCTCACACCACAGGCCCCGATCCCTGTGGTCCACTATGCAAATGCAATTACCTGAATCAGGCTGCGGGTGACTCACCGACTCCCCTTTAAAGCCACATTGGCTTCGGGGCAGTGACTGCTCAGGGTAGAAGCCATGGCTCACAGAGTCAGCTTCTCCTACTGCCTGCTGGTCTGCTGGGTGCTGGTAACTGTGGCGGAAGGTAAGAGTTTTGTGTTTATTCTCCTGTGGGTCCCTAATTGATAAGTTGTGTGAAAAGACAAGATCTGGCTCCAAGACAATACATATGCATAAACTGGAAATCATTTTGTCAGTTTCCACCAGCTTATGTGGTTAAAGGAGAAAGAAACTAAAATTTATCATCTGAAGACCTTGATACTACTCTCAGCCTTAACTATGTGACATTAGACGTACTTAACCTTTCTTTTTTTTTTTTTAAGATTTTATTTTTTATTTGACAGAGAGAGCTACAGAGAGAACACAAGCAAGGGGAGTGGGAGAGGGAGAAGCAGTCTTCCTGCTGAGCAGGGAGCCCGATGCGGGGCTTGATCCCAGGACCCTGGGATCATGACCTAAGCTGAAGGCAGATGCTTAAGGGCTGAGCACCCAGGCGCCCCCGTACTTAATCTTTCTGATATCGGTCCCCTCGTATGTGAAGTGATGGATAAGAATAATTATTATGGAGGTTATGAGGACCAAATGAGCTATCATGCAAGAGAAGCTCTTCAAGCTTAAAACACATACTAGTTATTATTGTTGTAGAGCTAACAATTTCCACCCTGAATTACAGCAATGTCCACCTCTCACTATCCCCAGCAGCACAGTAATTTGCATATGGTAGCTGTTTAGTCTCTGTTTGTTCATTGATTTAATTAATCACAACTACTCAGCTGCATCTTGGTGCTACTGAAGTGAGCCTAGATTTCTTTCTTTAAGATTATAGTAGATTCTATCTCTTCACTGCTCCTCTTCTCTTTCCTTTCCCCTAATACAAAATTTCCCAGGTGGCCTGAGCTTTAAACTTGGTTTGCAAACCCCTGGGGGAAGGAGAAACAGGGCTAGGGAAGAGAGGAGAACGAGGAAGGAGGGGAAAAAATGCTGGGGGACTTGGGTCTAATGTTGTTTCACAGTTCACTTTAGTTCCAGAACTAGAAACCATTCAGGGAGGCGAGACCCAGGATCAAACCAAGTGTCCTGGGGTCTCTGCAGGGGCTCAGCCAAACCCTACTCATCCCCCAACAAGTTCTTTGCTCCCCTCCCCCAAGGCTCACATGGAGCAGAGAGGGACAGACACCCCACGGCTGGGGGTGAGACCACCAGAGACCACCTTGCCCAACCTCTGCCTGAACTCTGGCGAGCAGAGGGCGAGGAGATGTTGCAAATAACCCCGCCCGGCTCCCAGGACCAGACCCCAAGCACCACCTGCAGAATCTGACATCTAAAAGAGGAATCATAACAGAACTAGCCACCTGACATCTTTCCAGAAAGTGAACCACTCTTCAGGAAACTTTGTAAATATGCAGCTGCACAAGTAATAATGAGATTATAGGCTTATTCACATCTAAAAGGCACCAACTAAAATGTGAGATGTGACTTCCAGATTTGTCTCATGCTTCCGCACTGTCCCTCAGACTGGCGTGGAAATCCTTCCAGTGTGGCCTCCCTCTATCCAAGCAGCCTCGGTTCCCGTTCCCCGCTCGCTTGCACGCGCTGTGGCTCGGCCCAGTCTGGCCGTGCGCGGGGTCCGGACTCGCCCTGTCCTCTGTCCCCTCCACGGCAGCGCGGCGGCCACTCCCCTCCCGCTCTCACCCGTTCATTGCAAGTCGGCTTCCTGTGATGACGGTTACACGTCAGGATCGTTTGCCCTCTCAAAGGCTCTCTTAAAACATACAAATGAAAATGGCAATCTCTCTCTCTGACATCTGTGAATTCTTATAGCCATTGGTAAGTCATCCATGGCACGGCCGGCGTTCTGCTGTGTTTCGGATCCGCGTGTTGTAGCGTCTGCCCCCGACTCCAGCGCGGGCCCGTGCCTTTACCATCCCGCATTGGCTGTAGCACCTGGCATAGCAGCCTGCCCACTGGAGAAATGACTAGACTTAGAATATGGAATTGAGATAGGCCTTCGTGACACTTTCTGGGCTCCAAATTCTTTCTCTGTAGAATTAGAGATTTGACCAAAACAGCTGATCATTCTGAGTCTACAAAATGAATTCAGTTGCAGTTATTGTGAGTAAATTCATCACAGAACCTATATTCCTTTCTGGTTCAACTCCTAAAGCCCGTGAGAATTTTTCTACACTTCCATGTGCCATAGAAAGGGAGAGCTGCATACCTGAACACCATGTATAAGGCTTAATTCTCTTAAAAATCAGTACTGTTCGTTTCAAGCCAGCTATTGTCTGCCCCAATAACCACAGACTACAGGGAATTGTGTGCATGTGTGGTTTTTTAAGGAAAAAAACTTCTTAACCTTACTTTGAAAAAAAAAAAAGTACTGGTTTTTGGTATGCTATGAATTTCGTGTCTAGACTATAATAAACCCACTTAAAATTGATATCCAACCTTCAAGCAACACTTTGGCTTGATTTTTTATTATACTCTAAGTTTAAATGTAAGTTATTATTGAAAATTTTCTGGGACTGGAATTAAACACTCCCTGAGCTTCCCGAAAATCTACAGAGAGGAACCCTCAACATCTGCTTGCCAATTCATTCAATGTCTTGACTATGTCCTGGGCACCACTCTAAGCCAGGGACAGCTGTAGGTGCTAGGGACAGAGCCGTGACCACAACGGTCTCTGCTTTCATGGAGGTCCTGTTCTAACATCTGTAGGCTTTACTCCTATCAGTGGCACACAGATTTTATATATAAAGTGTAACCAGATGGGCCCAAGAAAATGGGGCTTGTGTTGATAGAATCTTTCCATAACATTCAAGATGAATAATAACAGTAGCAGACACCTACTAAATGCCTACCATGTGTCAGACATGTTCTGAGCACTTTACATATCTTACTTCAGATAATACAACAAGCCAATGAGATAGGCAGTATTATTTTCTCCATTTTACAAATAAGGATAAGGAGACTCAGAAAAGTTAAGGAAACTGTCAATGGTCACAGTTACTAAATGGCAGAGCTCAGAGAGCCCGGTTCTAGCGTCCACACTTTTAAACACTATGCTCTTCTGCCGCTTAAAATGTTTTCAATGTGCATTGAAATATTTGACCTACTTTGGTCTGATTAAGGTCACCGAAGGGCTCTGGTCTTTGACCTTCAGTGCCTTCGGTGGCCTGTCAGTATGTTACATATTGAGAAACATTTATTTATAATGATCCCTGAGAGGTGGAAAGATGGTAACTTTTGCAATTACAGAAACAGAGATTTCTCTCAACCAATTGAATTCTGCTGCAGGCACTGCACTAGGGACGAGGAGCCAGCGGTCTACAGGGTGGTCACGTGGATATTTCAGTGGACGAGGAATATAACCACTGAATAGTAATGACATGACTGAGGAGTATTCCGAATGTGGACTCCCATGGTGGTATGGAAATATACTGCCAAGGGCCTTAAGCCAGCTTCAGGGTAGGAAAGGCCTCCCTGAGGAAATGAGGCATGAAATCTGCGTAGGACTAAGCCAGGCAAAAGGATAGAAAATGGTGCTTAGGCCTCTGGAACCAACTTGGTAAAAGCTCAAGACCATTGATGACTTTGGTCAAAGTAGTTTCCGTGAAGCAGAGAAAGCATAGTCAGGGTCCAGTAGATTAAATACGGGGGAGGGGTGGGAACTGAGTTGGAACTGTGTAGACTTCCCTCTGAAGTGAGAGAAATAGGAACCAAATAAGTTTATGGCGGATCACTGAAGTTTTCTTTCTGAAATATGAAGCTAGGTAGTCTACTTAGAATGGTAAAGAGACTTGCGAAGAGAATTCTTCAAATGAATGAAGAAGAATGAGAATTTTGAAGAGGCTTTGAGGAGAATGTCAAAGGTTTAGAAGACAGTGGGAATGGAGCAGAACAAGGAGAAACAAAAGAATAGATGAACAGTGTCAACTCAGCCAGAGTTGGAGACCATGAATGACATCGATCTCCTCACTCAAATGTTGGCCTTACCCTGTGACAGTTTCCCAAATCAGTCCCTGTGGTTCCTACATTTTAGAACACTTGCTCGGGCCAACCAGTGACTGAAATAGTCATAATGTGTCTAGCTTGCCAGAAGAATGCAGTTTTATGTATTCCTGCCCACATTCTTGGGTTGGTTGTATCTTGGGGACAAGCTTGTATCTTGATCTGGAGACCTTGGAAATTCCCATAAGAGAGCACTGAACACTGCAGGTGATCCAGAATTAGAGAAAAGCTGCCCATCAGGCTCTAACACCCCAGAGTCAGCAGGAGGATTTGGTGAGTAGCCTCAGGTGTAAGCAATGAGATGAGCACAAGGGGTGGGTAGCTGGTTTGTCTTTAATGGCTGGAATACAGTGTACTGAGTAGAAGAGCTCAGGCCTGGCTAAGTCTGATCTGATCATAAACATGTCGAGATGGAGCTTAAGAATAAAGCTAGCTTCTCCGCTAGGGACTGGATTCTCATCGTACAGAAAGTTTTCATGTTACAAAGGTTCAAACTGATCTGTGTAGGAGGAAAGAATGAGGGGTGTGGGATTTAATCATCTTCTGTGGTTTGAAATGTCTTAATCTACTTTTAATCATAGGATTTCAATTCTCAGTAGCCTGGGTGGGTATGGAAGAAAGGGTTAGTATTTCATTCAAATTAGCTTAAGAAAGGAGTAGAGTAGAGCCGGAGGTGGAGTGATTACTACAAGGATATCTCCAAGAACCTTGAGCACAGCCAGGCTTTAGAGGGATCAGCCCTGGAAAGTCAAGAACTAAGGCTACTCTCATCACCACTTTGTTACCACAGAGTCTGTTGTCTCTCTTTTTCAGGCCTTCCCATGTTATAGCTTCTGTGGAAAGACTGGCTTCTCTACTTACTCCGCATTTAACTGGCCAAAAGCTAACACTCCAGTCCCCACCTTACACTTTCTTTTTTTTTTTTTTTAAAGGTTTTATTTATTTATTTGACAGAGAGAGAGACAGCCAGCAAGAGAGGGAACACAAGCGGGGGGAGTGGGAGAGGAAGAAGCAGGCTCCCAGTGGAGGAGCCTGATGTGGGGCTCGATCCCAGGACTCTGGGATCACGCCCTGAGCCGAAGGCAGACGATTAACGACTGAGCCACCCAGGCGCCCCCCCGCCCACCTTACACTTTCTACTAACATCTTCCACTAACTGAGTCTCTTTGTTGCAATTCTCAAATGAGAATCTGATTGGTCACTGGTCAGCCAGTGAATGAGCTGTGCATCTACCAGCAGGCTAATCAGCCATAGCCAAAGATATGTAGGACTGACCTTGCCAGGGGTTGTGGGTAAAACAGAATCTCCAGAAGGAGCTATGAGCAGGCAGGCAATAAGGATATTCTATACAATGAAGAAATCAGAATTAGGTTGTTATAAAGGTAAGGGGAATCTAGCTCTTTTTAAGCACTTCAGTACTCTCAGCTTCCTGTGGGGAGTTCGTTTTTCCATCATTCACACTCAACAGCCCATTCCAGGCCTGTATTGTGAACCTCCAAGAAAGTGAAGGAATAATTTTCTGAAGGGAAGCTTACTATTTCATAGCCAACTCAATTGGATGACACCAAAAGTCTTCTGTCTCTAGAAGTCCTTAACACTTGAGCTTGACCCAAATTTCTTCTCAGAAACTAATTTCATCCTGGTTCTCAGTGCTTGTCCCCCTTCCTCTTTAGGGCATGATTTCACTGCTAGGGCAAGTGAAGCGGACCTCTTGGATTAACAGCCTTCAAGAGGGGTGGTTATTTTTATTTTCTTAATGTTAACTCTTTTCTCCACTGAATTTTCTTTACTCAGTTATAATTTATAAATCTTAAAGGTACGGACTGATCACATTTTACATATACACATATATGTATGTTATACATGTAAACATGAGTGTAAATAAAAATATGCGTGTGCACATGTGTGTGTGTGTACCTCCATATCCATGTGACAACCCCCTGGATCAAGAGCTAAAGAATTCTACTTTTTCCACAAAATTACACCTGCCCTAACTGTGAATTAGGTACTTTTTTGAAATTTTTTAACCATAGATTAGTCTTTCCTTGACCTTTATATAAGTGGCATCTTACAGTATGTCCTCTTCTGTGTCTAAGTCCTTTTGCTCAGCGTAGCGCCCGTGGGATGTCTCCATGCTGTTGTAGCGGTATCTCTTCCGTCTCATTGCTTCCTTGTCATCAGCATACACAGTTTGGTTAGCCATTCCCCTACTGATGGACACTTGTCCTGTTTCCAAGTTAAAGCTAATATGAATAAGGCTGCTATGAACATTCCTGAAGTAGTCTTGTGTAGATATATGCACTCATTTCTCTTGGATACATTCCTCAGTGTGGGGCTACTGGGTCATGAGATGTGTTCATGTTTCATTCTGTTGGACCTTGGTGGTTTTTTTCAAACACACTTGGAGACTTCCCTAGTTCTCTCTCCCACTCTTTCTGCCCTGCTACCACCTAAAGTATCGCCCTTCTGCTTCTGTGATCAGGCCTGTTTCCTGACTTGCATGTTTCTCTCCACAGGACAGAAAGAGGGAGCCACCCCTCCTGGAGGCTTACAAGAAAATGGAGGTCCTACAGACTGCCAGATCGTTACACTCACCCCTCCACCCCCCCGGAGGAACCCAGTGACGAGGATCCAGCTCGTCACAAGGACACCTAAATGTCCTTTTCATTCTTTTCCATGGCAAGGACCTAGAGTCCACATTAGGTTTCCACACAGACCTTTCTTTCCTCACAAGTGCAACCACCGGTTTCCATTTCGTCCATTTTTTTGGCCACCCGGTCCCCTTATTCCTTATTACCAATATTTTCCCAGGGGAACACTCTGGAGAGGAAGCTCATCTGAGGAAAGCGGATAGAAAAGAGACGCCCCAAATATGCTGGAAAAAAAAGAAGCCAATGCCTCAGAGAAGACTATAAACAGATTTCTGCTTTCTTCCTCCAAACTAAAACAATTGGACTTGAAGTATCTTAAACACTACAGACTAGATATTGTTCTTCTTGTCAGCAGAGAAGATATAGGTTATTCAGGTTTGCAAAATGGGAGCAATAACTGCATTACTCTTATCCCCAACTTTTTAAGATCACAGGATATTGATGCAAATAAAATTCTAAAATAGGTGGTTCCAAGAATTCCTACACATACTGAGATGCCAGAAGAATCAGCTCTGTCTTCTAAATTAAAGTGAAAAGCATTTAAATAAATTGATACAACCCAATGAAGACATTAATGACACCCTTTTTACTCACTGGGAAACTTACAGAGCAGGGCACCTTTACAAAGTGAACTTTAAAGGAAATTGTAGAAAACTGAACGTTTTATTTTATTCTCTGTTTGGCAATGGTGTAGATAGTGGTTATTCATATATTTTTTTACTGAGGTGTAATTGACATAATGTTATGTTAGTTTCAGATGTGCAATGCGATGATTCCATATTTGTATATATTGTAAAATAATCAAAATAAGTCCAGTTAGTAACCATTACCATACATAGTTACAATTTTTTTTCTTGTGAGAACTTTCAAGATCCACTCAGTTTTCTAACAACACCAACAAAAGAATTATAAGGATTAAAGCAAAACAAAGTTATCGGGAGTCTGCCTAAGATACTACCTTGAAGATATCATAAACTAAACTACCTAACTTAAAAAACTATTTTTTAATTGTAACATCTAAAGTTACTTTAATGTTGACTTTTTACGCAACCCCTCCTCTCTCACTGTTTCTCACATTATCACTGTATGGATACTAGCTTCAATTATATAGTTCCCCTAAAACTTTCGACATGGGTCTAGACCCAACAGTCAAATTGAAAGTTTACATGGATGTTCTGGTAACTCCAGAGCTCCACCGACCTCAGTCCACTCAACTATAGGAACCTGAGAGTGCAACCGCAGTAACAAATCCCACTGACGGCACTCATTGGGCATCGCTGTAGCCATCCCATAAAATACCGCCTCCTGTTTGTGCCACTCACCTTGCCTGTAACATAGAAACTTGGCTTTTGCATATGAGGTCAGTGGTTTACACCTGTTCCTCCCAAGAACTACGTGCAAAAGTTGCTGCTGCCACCGCCGCTGCCTCGACAAAGGGAAAAAGGAAACATAAAGACATGAGGATGCCGGGAGTGCTGCCTGGGAAATGGATAGACTGAGAAAACCACATGCTGTTCCACTATATGAAAAGATTAAAAGGAAAAAATAAATCATTTCCTCACTCATTTCATAGCAAATTTTCTTATAAGGACGGATATTTGCATCAAAATTACAGACTTAAATAAAACCTGTATTTGAAATCCTCACTAAGAAACTCTGTATTTTGTAATATATTTGCTCTCCCACTAGCTTTCTTTCTGATTAGTGGGGCATAATCAGAAAAGGGCCAATCTAGGGGCACCTAGGTAGCTCAGCCGGTTAAGCATTCAACTCTTGATTTCTGCTCAGGTCATGATCTCAGGGTTGTGGGGTCAAGACCCAGGTCAGGCTCCATGCTCAGCATGGAGTCTGCTTAAGATTCTTTCCCTCTCCCTCTGCCTCTCCCCCCACTCATGTGCACATGCACTCACTTTCTCTCTCTCTCTCAAATAAATAAAATCTTTAAAAGAAAAAAAGAGAGGAAGGAAGGAAGGAAGGAAGGAGGAGGGGGGAGGGAAGGAGGAAGAAAGGGGGCCAACCTTGGGCAAACTTGAAGACAAGGAAAGGTTTGTGTTTGAATCTCACCTCCCTTTCTGTACCCCCTCTATTCTAGCACGCTCCCCCCACTGCTTGCCCTTCACCTAGGTATTCCATGTGCTCACAGGACCACCAGCTAGCTGCCCAAACTAACTTGCTTGGACTGGGCTTTCTCTCCCCAAACATTAGAACTTTCACAATCCAAAACTCAACTGCTCTGGAATCTAGTCCATGAAGGCCACACTGGTTGATAAAACAAACTAAAGCTTACCAGTTTCAGTGCTTCACTCTCTGCATCTGTTATAGAAAGCAGGCTGCTCCTGTAGGGTTTCATAGCAAGGACTGCTTTCAAAATAAGTCTGGGTATAATTGTATCATTTCTCACCCTTGAACATGTGTAGAGTTGCCCATATGAGAAGTAGCCTACACCTGTAATTAAAAACACATGCCTTCGTGACTTTAAAAAAAATTGCATCCTTTTGCCTAATAAATTGTTCTTTAAAAATACAGTGATGGGATGCCGGGGTGGCTCAGTTGGTTAAGCATCTGCCCTTAGCCCAGGTCATGATCTCAGGATCCTGGGATAGAGCCCTGTTTTGGGCTCCCTGCTTGGTGGGGAGTCTGCTTCTCCTACTTCCTCTGACCCTCCCCCCTGCTCATGCTCTCTCTCTCTCTCTCTCACTCTCTCTCTCTCAAATAAATAAATAAAATCTAACAAAAAAAAATACAGTGATGCGGAGGCGTGGGCTGCACCCTCTGCATGGAGTCTGCTTGGGATTTTTCTCTTCCTCTCCTCTGCCCCTCCTCCCACTCCCCCATTCCTCCTCCCCCCGCTAAGTAAATAAATCTTTTTAAAAAATACAGTGATGCCTAGCAGGTGTCTTGACTCAGGGGGAGAATAGTTTTCATCACTAATACTTCAAAGTGAATTTATTTATCAAGTATGTTCCTCTTGGGGCGCCTGGATGGCTCAGTCGGTTAAGCTTCTGCCTTCAGCTCAGGTCATGATCCCAGGACCCTGGGATCAAGCCCCACGTTGGGCTCCCTGCTCCTCAGGGAGCCTGCTTCTCCCTCTCCCTCTGCTACTGCCCCTGCTTGTGCTTGCTCTCTTTCTCTCTCTGTCAAATAAATAAATAAAAATCTTTAAAAAATATATATGTTCCTCTTAGCATATAGGTGGGACTTGCTGCTTTTAAAGCAATGGAAGGGTGTGATAACTCCTGCATGCATCTTCGCTTTGTGGTGTGAACAGCCTTTGCAAGTCTAAAGTTCCAATTATGCTACAGAGGCATAACCTGAGCCTAATTATCGGACAAACCCAGACTGAGGAACATTTACAAAACACCTGCTGCGTGATCTTTAAAAATGTAGATGTCATGGTAGACAAAGTATAAAGGAGATTAAAGAGACACAAGGGGCACCTGGCTGGCTCAGTTGGAATAGCACGTGACGGGATCTCAAGGTAGTGAGTTCAAGCCCCATGTTGGGTGTGGAGGTTACTTACTTAAATGACTGAATGAATGAATGAATGAATGAATGAATGAATAAAGGAGATTAAAGAGACATGATAATTAAATGTAACGTGGTCCTAGAAGTGGGATGGAGAGGAGAGATTGCCAGAAAAGATATTATTGGGACAACTGGCAAAATTTTAATGTGGACCATGTGTTTGGTAATAGTCTTATGTCAGTGTTAAGTTTTCTGAATTTGATAATTATGTAAGAGAACATTCTTACATAAAAATATGAAGTATTTGAAGGTAAAGGAGTATGATTTCTGCAACTAAATCTCAAATTATTCAGGAGGCAGCCAAACCAGGAAAGGAAGGACTCACAGGCTGCATGGGTCTTGCTCCTAAATGATTGGTTTGTGACACATTAAAACACTGGGGTTTGCTAAGCACCTGATTAAAAATGAAAAATTCAGAAAAAGCTGACTTATTTTATAAATGCTACCTTATGGCATTGGACACTTACTTGAGGCGATGCGTTAGTTTGCTAGCACTGCTATGATGAAATGTCACAGGCTGGGAGGCTTAAACAATGCGAATTTACTTTCTCACAGTTTTGGAGGCTGGAAATCCAAAACCAAGACATCAAGAGTCTAGGTTTCCTCTGAGGCCCTGCAGCCTACCTTCTTGGCTTGCAGAAGGCTGCCCTCTTGCTGTCTTGCTGTCTCTTCACATGGTCTTTCCACTAGGTGTGTGTGCTTGGTGTCTTTCCTGTATACGCAAATTTTCTCTTCTTTTTTTTTTTTTTAAAGATTTTATTTATTTATTTGACAGAGAGAGAGACAGCCAGCGAGAGAGGGAACACAAGCAGGGGGAGTGGGAGAGGAAGAAGCAGGCTCACAGCGGAAGAGCCTGACGTGGGGCTCAATCCCACAACGCTAGGATCACACCCTGAGCCGAAGGCAGACGCCTAACCGCTGTGCCACCCAGGCGCCCCACTTCTTTTTTTTTTTTTTTAAGATTTTTTATTTGACACAGAGAGAAAGAGCACAAACAAGGGGAGCTGCAGGCAGAGGGGGACGCAGGCTCCCCGCTGAGCAGGGAGCCCAATGTGGGACTCAATCCCGGGACCCTGGGATCATGACCTGAGCCAAAGGCAGACGCTTAACCAACTGAGCCACCCAGGCATCCCCAAATTTTCTCTTCTTAATAAGGATACCAATCAGATTGGATTAGGACCCCCTCTAAGGTCCTCATTTTAGCTTAAATCACCTCTCTAAAGGCCCTATCTCCAAATAGAGTCGAATTCTGAGGTACTAGGGGTTAGCACTTCAACATATGAATGTTGCGGCATACATTCAGCCCCTAACAGGACGTATCCAATTTTGATAAGAGTTAACTACAAAACTCCCAGAACAGCTGCATAATCTAGACAAAGCCAGCTTTGATTCTAAAGAAAAGAGTGTTACAATGCTCAAGTACCTTTATACATAAAGAAAAAAAGAGAGAGAGAGAGAATCAGCACTTTCTTGTCTTAAGCACAGAGCATATTTGACTTATTTTTATAATAAAATGTAAGTAAATAGCAGGTTCCCACTAGAACCTCCAGGCTTGTTCTAAGCAGCAGAGAGACAAAGGAACCAAGGATGGGAAGTCCAAGAAAGAATAGATGCAATGGATACAATGTACTGGGGCCATCAGTTCTATATACCTCAGCAAGTCCTGGGGTCAGCACAAGTAAAACCACTGAGTCAGCACGCTGGAAACATAAAGTCCATCCACAGGAGAATGGATGAATAAATTGTTACTGTATCATATACCGGGGTGCCACGCAGCAGGGCGAAACCATGGGTTACGGCTTCACACAACATAGATGCGTCTCACAAGTCCAGGTTGAGCAAAAGACGTCAAATACAAAAGAACAGGATTTCATTTATATGAAATTTGGGAATAGGCAAAACTAACCCATGACAGAGGTCAGAACAGTGATGATTTTTAATGGGTAGCTGGCTGAGGAAAGGTAAGAGGGAGCTTGCTGGGAGCTGGGAATATTCCAGGTCTTTACATTTATAAAGACTCATCAAGCTGTATGCTTAAGGTTTATGTATCTTACTATATGTAAGTTATCAGTTAAAAATTTTTATTGTTAAAATACCAAGGACATTTTTCAAAGAACTGGAACAAACAGCCCTTAAATTTGTGTGGAACCAGAAAAGGCCCCAAATCGCCAAGGAATTGTTGAAAAGGAAAAACAAAGCTGGGGGCATCACAATGCCGGATTTCGAGCTATACTTCAAAGCTGTGATCACAAAGACAGCATGGTACTGGCACAAAAACAGACACACAGACCAATGGAACAGAATAGAGAACCCAGAAATGGACCCTCGGCTCTTTGGGCAACTAATCATTGACAAAGCAGGAAAAAACATCTGGTGGAAAAAAGACAGTCTCTTCAATAAATGGTGCTGGGAAAACTGGACAGCTACATGCAAAAGAAAGAAACTTGACCACTCTCTCACACCACACACAAAGATAAACTCCAAATGGATGAAAGACCTCAATGTGAGACAGGAATCCATCAAAATCCTAGAGGAGAGCATAGGCAGCAACCTCTACAACATTGGCCAAAGCAACCTTTTTCATGACACATCTCCAAAGGCAAGAGAAACAAAAGATAAAATGAACTTGTGGGACTTCATCAAGATGAAAAGCTTCTGCACAGCCAAGGAAACAGTCAAAAACACTAAGAGGCAGCCCACGGAATGCGAGAATATATTTGCAAATGATGCTACAGATAAAAGACTGGTATCCAAGATCTACAAAGAACTTCTCAAACTCAATACGCAAGAAACAAATAAACAAATCATAAAATGGGCAGAAGATACGAACAGACACTTTTCCAATGAAGACATACAAATGGCTAACAGACACATGAAAAAATGTTCAAAATCATTAGCCATCAGGGAAATTCAAATCAAAACCACACTGAGATACCACCTTACGCCAGTTAGAATGACAAAAATTGACAAGGCAAGAAACAACAATTGCTGGAGAGGATGTGGAGAAAGGGGATCCCTCCTACATTGTTGGTGGGAATGCAAGTTGGTACAGCCACTCTGGAAAACAGTGTGGAGGTCCCTTAAAAAGTTAAAAATTGAGCTACCCTATGACCCAACCATTGCACTACTGGGTATTTACCCCAAAGATACAGACGTAGTGAAGAGAAGGGCCATATGCACCCCAATGTTCATAGCAGCATTGTCCACAATAGCTAAATCGTGGAAGGAACCGAGATGCCCTTCAACAGATGACTGGATTAAGAAGTTGTGGTCCATATATACAATGGAATATTACTCAGCTATCAGAAGGAACGAGTTCTCAACATTTGCTGCAACATGGACAGCACTGGAGGAGATAATGCTAAGTGAAATAAGTCAAGCAGAGAAAGACAATTATCATATGATTCCTCTCATCTATGGAACATAAGAACTAGGAAGATCGGTAGGGGAAGAAAGGGATAAAGAAAGGGGGGGATAATCAGAAGGGGGAATGAAGCATGACAGACTGTGGACTCTGAGAAACAAACTGAGGGCTTCAGAGGGGAGGGGGTGGGGGAATGGGATAGACTGGTGATGGGTAGTAAGGAGGGCACGTATTGCATGGTGCACTGGGTGTTTAATGCAACTAATGAATCATCGAACTTTACATCAGAAACCAGGGATGTATGTATGGTGACTAACATGATATAATAAAAAAACATTAAAAAAATAAAATAAAATAAATTTTTATTGCTGCAGTGTAAAGGAAATCTGTAAATATATGCTAATTATAATTGTAGATTTATCAAACAAGTACTCAAATATTCTATTGACTGGTAGTTGGCAGGTTGTATAAAGTTACTTCACTGATAAGTCAGACAAAGACAGACAAATACTGGGGTACCTGGGTGGCTCAGTAGGTTAAGCGTCTGTCTTCGGCTCGGGTCATGATCCTGGGATCCTGGGGTCCTGGGATCAAACCCCGCATCGGGCTCCCTGCTGAGTGGACAGCCTGCTTCTCTCTCTCCCTCTGCTGCTTCCCCTGCTCTCCCCCACCCCTGTCAAATAAATATATAAAAATCTTAAAAAAAAAAAAAAAAGACACATACTGTATAATATCACTTGTATGTGGAATCTAAAAAAGCCAAACTCTGAGACACAGAGAGTAGAGGGGCTGAGGGGTAACCCAGGAAATGGGGAAATATCGGTCAAAGAGCATAAACTTCCAGTCATAGGATTAACACATTCTGAGCATCTAACATACAGTACGGTGATTATAGTTAATAATACTGTATCATAGACTTGAAAGTTGCTAACAGAGTAGATCTTAAATCATCTCACCAAGAAAACAGAACTGGTAATTATGTGACAGGATGGAGATGTTAGCTAACACCACTGTGGTAATCATACCGCAATATGTAAGTGTGTCAAATCACCATGTCGTACACTTTAAACTTATACAACGATAGATGCCAATTATATCTCAATAAATTGCGGAGGGGAGCAATATTTCACCTCATAACAGTAAGCAGAAGACTGCATATTTTTTAGTATGTACCAAAAAATATTTGTCTTTCTCAGCTAAG
The DNA here is from genome assembly GCF_024610735.1 of Ursus americanus. Taxonomy (NCBI): domain Eukaryota; kingdom Metazoa; phylum Chordata; class Mammalia; order Carnivora; family Ursidae; genus Ursus; species Ursus americanus. Next base: position 25,610,614 of record NC_142134.1, on the reverse strand, counting down.
GCAAATTTAAGCCAGAGTAGTTTGAACAGCCTTAAATATAACCCTACCCTTCATAACAGTTGGTGAGCCAAAGAACCACACAAAGAGATTAACACACAAAGAGATTAACACACATTCCAAACAGAAAATATCTCTCACCATTGCAACACTGGAAATTTACAATAAGCATTATTATTAGGACAGTAGCAGTTCAATGATTTGTACAGAAGGGACCATGACAAAGTATTACATCTGAAACCTCCTGACAACAGATGTCCAGGTCCTTCTGGTGGCCTGCGTGACCCAGCCTCCCCCCTCCCATCCCCAGCCTCTTTCTCTCTGACCTCATCTCCTACTACTCTCTTCCTGTCTCCCTCCAAGCAGACACACTGCACTCCTCGCCATTCCTGAAACAAACCACGCACACTCCCTCCTAGGGGCTGCACGCTTGCTGGCGCCTCCTTCTGCAATGCCCCAGATATCCACGTTCTCCACCTGGGTCCTTCCCTCGCTTCCTTCAGGACATTCATAAAATACCACCTCTCCATTCCCTGGCCACCCTATCTACATGTGCAGGCACAGATGCACTTCTCGCCCCGTTCCCAGCTCTATTTCTAGCCCTAGCATGAATCACATTCAATTATTCTAAATGTATTCCTCTTATCTTTTTTATTATTTGTCTTTCCTATCAGAAAACAAGTTCCTGAGGGGCGCCTGGGTGGCGCAGTCATTAAGCGTCTGCCTTTGGCTCAGGGCGTGATCCCAGCGTTCTGGGATCGAGCCCCACATCGGGCTCCTCCGCTGGGAGCCTGCTTCTTCCTCTCCCACTCCCCCTGCTGTGTTCCCTCTCTCGCTGGCTGTCTCTGTCAAATAAATAAATAAAATCTTAAAAAAAAAAAAAAAAGAAAGAAAATAAGTTCCTGAAAGGCAGGGTTATGTACCTGTTGTCTTCACTCCTTTATGTCCAGGACTTAACACAAAACCTGCATATACTAGGGACTCAATAAATATTTGTTAATGAACTTTTAAACTTCTGTTATTTAACCCTAGTTGCTTCCAAATCGGTTTCCACATATCAAGGGAAACCTCAGGATTTTAAAATCTCCAGAAAAAAAGAACTTCTATTGAGGAGAAGAAAATGAGGCACATACATTCCTCTCAAAAGAAAAAAAAAAGTTACTGCCACCCATGCATACTTTTGACCTTCTTTTAGGAATTTTCACATGAATATTCCTCTGTTTCACTGCAGATAACTTTTCTCTCTTTTGGTAGTTTGTGAGAGAACAGGTCGGAATGGCAACCAGAGATATCCACCAGTGTAACTGCTCACGCATTTTGTAGTTTTTTTCAGGCTTTCATTAACAACATCTATCACTTTAAAAAAAAAATCTGAGTCCAGTCCTCTATTTGTAAAGTTTTCCTCCATGCGAAGGCAAGACATACAGGTTTCCTGGGAAGGCTAATTATTTGGGATGTCTCTTCAAACTCTTATTCTTTAAATATCTTGGCTCACGTTCTAAACAGAAGGTTTGTTGCATGCTCTGTACATAGTAAATCCTTTAATTTCTTTAGAAAGGTCTTTCAAATTTTCCTTCACGTGGAGAATCAGATGCCCACCCTCATTCAGAATAGAGGTAGATTTTATGCAGTAATTATAATAAAATTGTGTCCAAAATGTATTTTAAAGTTCTGCTCCCATGTTGGCAAAGTATTTCTTGTTTTCTATAGTTCCTTTTCAGTTTTGTTTGGTGATACTTTTCTCAAATCAACATGTTGAGAAGTACACTCAGGGCTTAAATTTTAGACACAAAATGGATCGCTTATTTCCCCTAAACAACACGCTGTACACTATTTCAAATTCAGAGTTCTAGTGGACTGCCCCTGAGATCAAGGTTGGAAGCGTGTCGGGGCTGTGCCACGCAAACTCCTCACGCCGCGTGCCAATAGAAATCGCCGGTGCCAACGCGGACCTTCGATTTCCGTCCCTCATCCTGAGCATCCGCTTACATTTTGCTGCTTGTACAGAAACTGCACTCGAAAACCATGCTTTCAGTGAATTACAACATGTTCCGAGCCCTCTTTGCATTAGCACTCTGAGAAGTGGCCTGATCGGAACCTCCTTGCTGCTCTGCCTTTGCCCTTCTGCTCACATTTCATCTCTGCGAGGCAAATTTCCTAATTCTCCAACTACTTTTTCTCTTACTCAGGATTTTCAGTGAAGTCCGCAGCGCTTCCCCACTCACCCCGTACTCCCGTCAGCCTAGCCCTCCTCCAGCCACTGCTTCTGCCTTTTGACCTCTGAGTCACCAGGCACCTGCTGACATCAAGGGAGCGCTGACACAATCCCAGAGACCAAGGCCGTATGTATAGGTCTCTTCTGCTCCCCTGTGCTGCTTAAACCGCGGGGACTGGACCACCGGAGTGCTTAACTATCAATGTCCACTAGAATGCGCCACTCTCTGGCTGTACCATGTGATGGACCACGGATCACAGTTCTTCCTTGGCACCCCTTTGGTTTAAATAGATTAAGAGCTCATCAACATTGAGCTGTTAAAAATGGAAAAAGACCATTTAGTGCATGGGAAAAGGAACGGATAATACCCCTCAGGTAAAGTTCATCACAGGTTTTAGTATTTTTGCCCTTGTGGAGACTATGGCTTACAGCGCGTGTGGAGTACAGAGAGTGGGGCTTTACTGCCACCTCCTGGATCATGGCGTGGCAGCACTTGGTAATCCCTGGCAGAGCCAAAGGAGTAGGGTGTCATCTTGGTGAAATGGATTTAAAGCCAACTGTAGCAACCCCCAAGCTCAGAACTTTCATAATTCTCCTTAAATAATTCCTGTCCACCCAAACAGAACTGACTGCTCCTTCAACCTCTACCCTAAAAGGGAGAAATGCTTATCTCTTACCAATTTATTTCTTCTCAAGACCCAACAGAAGAATGGGAACCTGACCACCTTACTTAAAAAGACAAGTGTATTTAAAAATACTTTCTGCTCGCTGGCACTGTGGAAGACAGTACGGAGGTTCTTCAAAAAATTAAAAATAGAACTACCATATGATCCAGTAATTCCATTACTGGGTATTTACCCAAAGAATACAAAAACAGTAATTCAAAGGGATACACTCACCCCACTGTTAATTGCAGCATCATTTACAATAGCCAAACTATGGAAGCAACTTAAGTGTCCATCAACAAATGAATAGATAAACAAGATGTGGTGTATATATACATAATGGAATATTACTCAACCATAAAAAGAATGAAATCTTGCCATTTGGAACAACATGGATGGATCTAGAGAGTAGCATTAGCCAAGCAAAATAAACCAGAGAAAGACAAATACCATATGATTTCACTCATATGTGGAATTTAAAAAACAAACCAAATGAACAAAGAGGGGAAAAAAAGAGAGAGACAAACCAAAAAACAGACTCTTAAATAGAGAACCAACAGAGGGTTATTAGAAGGGAGGTTCGCGAGGGGGATGGGTGAAATAGATAAAGGGGATTAAGCGTGCACTTGTCTTGATGACCACTGAGTAATATATAGAAGTGTTGAATCGCTATGAATATGACACTGTGTGTTAACTACATGGAATTAAAATAACATTTTTAAATAAACAAATAAATGTGTTCTGCTGGCTGGGTTGCATTTCCCAGTACAAAATAATCTTGATCTTAAATAGAGCTTGAGGGGCACCCCGGGTGGCTCAGTCCGTGGAGCGTGTGACTCTTGATTTTGGCTTCAGGTCATGATCTCGGGGTCATGGAGATCAAGCCCCGTGTCGCGCTCCCCGCTCAGTGCAGAGTCTGCTTGTCCCTCTCCCTCTGCTCCTACCCCCGCTCTCTCTCTCTCAAATAAATAAATAAAATCTTGAAAATATAACTTGAGCCAAATTATATTATCTAAATCTGGTGTTTGCCTTTGTTTTCAGTAGATAGGAAAAACATTTACAAAGGAAAATCTCCAAAATTCAAGCTACAATCTACTTTACCTTTTTTTAAAGACCTTTAATATCTTTTATTCACAGAAGGAGGAAACCAAATGACTGATAAATATACAAAAAGAAAAAATACATAGAAATACATGTAACCTCAGTAGTAAACAAGAAAATATAAACTAAAGCAAGATAATTTTCACCCATCAGACTGGTCAAAATGGAAATTATTAGTAATATCTGATATGGTCTGGGTGTGAGGGAAATAGACTTTCTCATACACCGTGAGTAGAAATATAAATTGGTACAGTATTTTTGGAGGACAGTTTGGCAGAATCAGTCAAAACCTAAAATGAGGCATACCTGGGGCTCCTGGGTGGCTCAGTGGGTTAAGCATCTGACTCTTGGTTTCGGCTCTGGTCCTGATCTCATGGGTTGTGAGATCGAGTCCTACGTTGGGCTCTGTGCTTAGCGAGAGTCTGCTCGGATATTCTCTCCCTCTGCCCCTTCCCCTACTTTCGGTCGCTCTCTCTAAAATAAATAAATAAATTTTTAAAAAGTAAAAATAAAGGGTGCACGGGTGGTTCAGTTGGTTGAGTGTGTGCCCTCAGCTCAGGTCATGATCCTGGGGTCCTGGGATCGAGTCCCACATCGGGCTCCTTGCTCAGCGGGGTGTCTGCTTCTCCCTCCATCCTTCCCCCCTGGTTGTGATCTCTCTCCCTCTCACACTCAAATAAATGAATAAAATCTTTTTAAAAAATTAAAATAATTAAAATAAAATTAACCATACCTTTTGTAGCTTCAACTGTCCACCTCTGGCGAGCATTGTGATTTTTTCTCCAGCATTCATTCTACATATATTTCCCTAGCTTTGTAGAAGCCAGGTGGTCCACAGGTAAACTGTCATTGGCCTAAACCAAACAGCACCATCCTGTTTCCTTTTGCTCCCATTATTAATTCAGACAAAGGAATTTAACAGAGGCCCAAGTCAATAAGTACATACCATTCCCTTGGCGACAGTGCTTGATTCACGGTGAGCAATATCCAAATTCATCTTATAATGAAGTGAAGTTTTGTCTGATGACTAGAGAAACACATTGCCTCCTCCATAAGTGAATGAAGAAGCATGTGGTTCCAGGAGTCAAATCTCCCAGAGTGTATATTATCTAAACACAAATTTCAAAAATTCATTCCAGAGCTAAATAATCATACTCGTGTGTTTATTTTAACAAACACACATGACTCTACCATTTATTGAGTGACACTGTGTATGTTCCTTAAACCTTCTAAGCCCAGTACCTTGCCTATAAAATACGACTTACATTCCTTCCTTTGTAGCATTATTATTACTATTGTCACATAGAAATCACTGTGTTAGGGGCACCTGGCTGGCTCAGTCAGAAAAGCATGTGACCCCTATCTTGGGGTCATGAGTTCAAGCCCTATGTTGAGTGTAGAGATTATGAAGAAGAAGAGGAAGAGGAAGAGGAAGAGGAAGAGGAGGAGGAAGAAGAAGAAGAAGAAGAAGAAGAAGAAGAAGAAGAAGAAGAAGAAGAAGAAGAAAAGAAGAAGAAGAAGAAGAAGAAGAAGAAGAAGAAGAAGAAGGGAAGAAGAAGAAGAAGAAGAAGAAGAAGAAGAAGAAGAAAAGAAGAAGGAGGAGGAGGAGGAGGAGAAGAGGCAGAAGAGGAAGAAGAAGAGGAAGAGGGGAGAAAGAGGAGGAGGAGGAATGTGAAGATTACTTAGAAGAAGGAGGAGGAGGGGGAGGAGAAGGGGGAGGAGGAAGAGGAAGGAGAAGGAGAAAAGGAAATCACTGTGTGAAATGGTGTGGAGCAGAAATAGATAAATAAGGTATGGTTCCTAATCTTTAGAGACACAGAAAATTTAGTGGGAGTGGTGACACTGGATTATTGTACTTGCCCATGTGACTTCAGCATTGGCAGAAGAGTCTTCTGGAGTGACTCTTCTGGAGTGTCTAGGAATAACTTACTAAACAGCTTTTCTACTAAAAATATATATATAGTGGGGGCAGGGCGGGGGGGACAGATAGTAGGTATACATGTAAGCAAAAGGAATAATGATCCAAGGAAGAGGCGAAAAATAAGTTGAGGAAGGAAGTAGCCAATTAGAACACTATTGTCGTGGGGTGGAGGGAGAGTTTTCAATTCTAGCAGCTACATTAATGGAGATCATTTTCCAGATCTAGAGACATGGAGATAGCCGAATGGAAATAAACTCACACACACACACACACACACACACACACACACACATACAAACCCTATTCTCTGGACTGATAGAAGATCCTCCCATGGACTAGGGACAGAAAAACATGCTGAATTGAGATATTTTGGTTTCATTTCCCTTATTCTTTCTTATTTTAATTCATGTTAACCAATAACACATTTTCTAAAATTTTGCTAGAACCTTCCTCACTTCTAACAGGAGATGACCCTGCATGCCAAAGTAGAACATAAAGGATTGAATAAGGCCATGCAATTGGGGGAAAATAAAATTTAACTGGAAGCAAAAGGAAATGACATTTTGCGGATGGGTTGGTAGAGAAAATGTTCTCAGTGTATATACATTCAATATCAGGTATCCACAAACATCTATAAACACAACACTCTAAATCGTGAGTTACTTACAAGTGATGACAAGTGATGTCAAGGTTTGTGGTAAGGTACTTCTCCAAAGGACTTGTTAAGAAACAAACTGTATGCTAATTACAGTTTCAAGTTTTCTCATGTCTGAAGCTATCAAAAGGAAAAATAAGGCCCTCTAAAAGCAATGAATGAAAAACATAATTTTTCATTCACATAGAGGAGTCTTAAGAGTCCATTACCAATGCAAAAACACAACACAACAATAAAGAAAAATCCACTTAGTCCAATTAATGAGGACCAGCCTTAAAGCCTTAGGAGCAGGGACCCTGCTGTTTCTAATTCCCTGCCAGTTGTTCAGTTATATAGAGGAGCGCTTAGAAAACAAGTTGATGACATTTTTCAGTCTAGTCTGACTCGGAGCACAACTCAGATAAAAGAACCAATAATGAGAGAGTCACATAAGGAAACCCATCTTCTTTGTTTCCATTTCAATAGGAAGTCAGCTATTCCAAACATGCAAGGGATTCTCAATCAGGAGGTCCAAGTTCTGAGCCTCAGTCTGTCACAACTTTAGCCAGGCAGTCTTTCCAAGACATGTTTCTTTATGACCAGGCTGCTTGTACCATGTGCTGTACAAGAAAACTAACTGGGCAACACCCCCAAACAAATAATCCTATTAAAATGAGCAGAAGACATGAACAGACATTTCTCCAAAGAAGACATACAAATGGCCAACAGACACATGAAAAGATGCTCAACATCATTCATCATGAGGGAAATACAAGTCAAAACCACAATGAGATAACACCTCAAATCTATCAGAATGGCTAAAAAACAAAAAAACAAAAAACATTAAAAACAACAAGTGTTGGCAAGGATGTGAAGGAACACTCATGCACTCTTGGTGGGAATGCAAACTGGTGTAGCCACTGTGGGAAACAGTATGGAGATTCCTCAAAAAATTAAAAACAGAACTACTATATGATCCAGTAATTCCACTACTGGGTAGTGGAAAAAAATACTAATTGTATAGAATACAATACAACGAATATAAAAATACTAATTCAAAAAGATACATGCATCCCTATGTTTATAGCAGCATTATTCACGAGAGCCAAATTATGGAAGCAACTCAAGTGTCCATCTATAGATGAACGGATAAAGCAGAAGTGGTATAGATATAAAAATGGACTATTATTCAACCATTAAGAAGAATGAAATCTTGCCATCTGCAACAACATGGATGGATCTAGAGAGTAGTATTAGTTAAGCGAAATAAGCCAGTCAGAGAAAGACAAATACCGTATGATTTCACTCATGTGGAATTTAAGGCACAAAACAAACAAACAAAGGGAGAAAAAAAGACCCAAAAACAGACCCTTAAATTGAGAACAAATAGAGGGTTACCAAAGGGGAGGTGAATGGTGAAATGGGGGGAGGGTGAAATAGGTGAAGGGGATTAAGAGTACACTTACCGTGATGAGCACTGTGTTGTTGAGCATAGAGTTGTTGAATCACTATATTGTACACTTGAAACTAACATAACACTATGTTAACTACACTGGAATTAAAATTAAAAACTTAATTAAAAAAAGACAACTTGCCACCCCTGTATCCAAAGTTTCCAAAAGAGAATTAACAGATTATTTCAAATTTATTTGTTGAATTCCATATGTTATATACATTATTTGTATTCTCTTAAATAAATGCAAATAAAACCATCTATGGAGCTCAGTAAGATATAATATTTATTAATTGTAAAACATACATCCACACAGCAAGCCCATTTCCCCCCACCAGGACATACATATATTTCCTATTAGGTTTAATCATATCCTTGTAAAGAGAGCAAAGTAATCTTAAACTGAAAGAATTATTTTTGGTTTGGTAACTATAGCCTCAGTTTGCAAAATTTTCTTTTTCAGATAGTTCTGCCAAGGTTCTAACCAGATATGATCCTCGAGTCTCAACTTGCACTTACAGTAAATTATGTTTAGTTCCTTAATTCTAAAGTTCGCAAAATGTTTTAATAGGCAAAAGATACCAAAAGCAAATATAGAAATGAAAAGGTAATTAATCCTAGATCCTCAGACATTGAGGCGATATGTTCACACTGATATTTAGATAAAAATAACATCAAAATAAGCTGTAAAGCCACTTCGCTTTTAAGTATTGTCTGCTTCACACCCTGTACAGTCTGTTGGCAATGCTTTTTAAAGTAAAAATAAAATAATATCTCAATGTGAAGTATATTAATGCCTACACATGAATTTTGCCTAGTATGTTAGTCATACAAATCTGTCAAACACCTGGTCAGAGGTTAAAAATCAAGACCGAATTTTAATTGAACCACGTATAGACTTCTACACTGGAATCCCTCAATTTGCCACCTCCTGAATGTCCTGCTCTTTTGAGGACCAAGTATCTAAAGTCAGAATTTCAATATTAAGCTCCGCGGAGTAATAGAGAAAAGTGCTAGTTAAATTCTTGGGCTAAATTCCAGTCAGCGCCTTTTGGAAAAAAACAACACGTTGTTAACTGGTTAAGGCAGAAAACCCACACAAATTCTGGTCCCCTTAACAACCATTCTCTAAAACCATAAATGCAGAGTATGACCAGCAAACGAGAAACCAAAAACCTAGAGCCAAATTGGCTTAAGCTTCCCACCTGAAAGTCATGGACTGGGGCACGAGAAAAGATGTGTGGACTGTAGGTAGATAGTTTTACCCATTAATGAAGAACTTTCGGGAAGGCCAAAGTGTTTGAGGAAACGAGAAGACAGCAACACCTCTCTGTTCTGTCTGCTATCACCCTCAAACCATCAGTAGACAGGAATGAAATCCGTTAACGGTGGACATTTCCTTCCCAAAGCCTATTCGAGGGGAATTCAACAATAACTGGTCAAGAGAAAAGTAATCAGTCCAAGTAGGTCGGTAAGCCAGCTTCCCATCTCCTAATTTTATATGTATATACTTCCTTTCTCAATGACAAGCACAGTCCTCAACTTGAGGTATACCTACAAGATTCTCCTTCACCATTCTTATTTCAATCCTGTCCCTGCACGCAGCAACACTGGCACCACAGTCTTATAATACAGAGGACCATCTAAGGTCAGAGTCATACTAAATGATTAGACATAAAAGGTTTCTTTGAGCAATTTGCATTAGTGTGGTTCTTAGAAGATAGCAGAGGCCAGATTCCCATAATACAGTGATCAAACAACAAGAATCACAGAAACCAAAGACATACATCTATCCATAGAGAACAATTACATCTCCTTAAAGCTGAGAAACAAGCAAGCTTTTTAAATGTATATTTATAGTTAAATTAGCGTAAAGGAAACATTTTCTCTTACTGATCCTAGTTTTTAATCACCTACCTCCACCAAACCCATTCCTAAATAAATGTACACATTAATACAGATAACACAGAAAGTTCATATAACATGACCATTATAATGTTTCTTTCTCCCTTTTTAAACTCATTTTAAGTCTTGGGTAATTTTAAATGCACAATCTACTAATAGTAAATACACATTCATGTAACAAGAACCATATCACTATTCTTCCATTGGCTAGATCTTGAAATAGCAACAGTGAATTTGAAAGGTGACAGGAGGGCAGTTGGGGAGGGACTTATTCAATCTTCCTTGGAAACACTTGGAAGTTTTTGTTTTTCTTCTGCAAGGCCTTCCTCAGAAAATGTAGGCAGTTCAGAAGTAAAGGACAAAACCGTGAATCTCTCTTCGTAGGGTATCAGCAGTTTGTTGCAAGAGGATGTCATCTCAAGGGCTACAGCAGCAGCTAAAATCACAGGGGGACATATGCCCAAATGGTTTACATCAAGTCTTTCTAGAAATGGATTTCTATCTCATTTGCTTTCTCACATTGAATATAATTACAATATTGTAAATATTACACAGTCCAAGAAAACTTTAGACCATATATATCAAAAACAAGATTTTAAAGACAATCTTTAGGACAATTATGAACCGAAACTGTCATGTATAGCATATCATCTCCTTTTATGCAAATAATAACTAGTTTTGACAAAATAGATGCAAGTTTCACAGAGGCTACAGTTCATACAGTTTGTGTAATGAGTGCACTGCAAAGATTTCTCCCAGGGCCTTGGAAGGGGGACCTGTACCTGTGAGGAATTAAAACTTGAGGCTTGTTCACTTCATAGTAAATTCACATATGATGTCACAGACATTCAAAATGCTCTGTGGAGGTTAACGGATTAATTCAACAACACACTGATGAGAATGTGGGGTTTTATTATCATCACCTTTTACAGGGTTAATAAGATACTAAACATTGGATGACTTGTCACACAGTAAATTACCACTCAAAAGGTCTGATTTTTGTTTTTCGTTTTTTTAGTACTAAGCAGTTATACTTCAAAGGAAGGCAATCCTGTTACCATTTAAAATTGACCTTTAATTTTTCAAATCGCTGTTGGTGCCTAGTCACTTAAGTTATTTATTCTTTTTTTCTTTAAAAACTAATGTGTAACATGTATTTATCCTGTGAGTAGGTCCACAGTGGGGTGGAAACATGTTCCAGGGGCCCTGTTTTCACTGTGGTGACACATGGTACAGGCCTGGGGCTTGCAGGGCCCTTTTTACTGTGGTGTAGCAGCAGGACAATGATAAAGTCCATTAGAAGCAAAAAATTAAAAATTAAAATAAAAATAAATAAAAGGAAGGCAATCATCTAGTATAGTGCAGATCCCTCTGTATCGGGAAAAAAGATGACCAAGCAATCATTTTGTCTTTCTTGCTTTAAAAGCCCAAAGGTTCAAATGACTGATAAGAGAGATAAGTATATATCCTTCCACAGCACTTGTCACCATAAATTCACAATACTGTATCCAATAAAATGCAGATTAGTTTAAGAGCAAGAGATGCAAGCGCTATGAAAAGAGATTCATCCCAGAGACAAATGCCACTTCTGTTTTTTTAAGTGGCTCAACTCTCTCTGTCAGGAGTTCTCATGGAATCAATCACTGGAGAACGTTTTAGCTGCAGAATTTGAACTTCAGCAAGCTACAAAATATTTCTGATGGAAGGTTACTTTGCTTTAAGTATGAGAAACCAGACATACCCAGTTCAGAACCAAAATGACTCTCAGTGCTGGTGTTCCACCCGAGGCAAATCGGCCTCCGAATCACCTGACAGGGGAGATCCTGGTACCTGTAAGTTAATACTCGAGCATTACAGATTCTCAATAATTGTAAAAGTCCCACTCCTCTGAAAACCCCAACTCTTGTTGTTCAAATACCAGATGTTTAGAATTAACGGTTCATAGCTCAGGCTGCGGGCACGGAAGAGGGTGATGAAGTAAAGAGATGTTATTCTCTGACCTCTTTGTTGATACATATGTTACAAGATATTTCTGATGTGCCGCGGTAGTACAAACCCACTCCAGCCCATCTCTCCTACTTATTACCAAACAAATAAAACCCTTTAGGAAAAATATAAAAAACAACTGAAGATTAAGGAGAGGAGTCAAAAGCTGGCAATGTGATCCTTCACATGGGGGTAAATTTCCAACTTTGTTTTTCACTCCTGTGCCTTTGCCCAAAAGGCAGGCCCTAGTCTCAGAGTAATGAAGAAGTACAAGAGGTCAGAAGTCTGAAAGAAACTCCCTTGTTATCCCAGAGAAACCAGGAAAAAGGGTCCCTGCAGGCCAGAAAGTATAGGGGGTGAGGGGGATGGTCCTGGAGGGAAGACAATTAGGGGAGGTGACCCTCTAATTCTGTGTATAGACCCACAGGAGTCTCAGCCCAGTTCCTGAAGCATGCATGCATGGGCTAGCCCCACGAGCACAGCAAAGGCTTGCGAGAACTGAACTGAGATTTGAATTACCTGCCAAGTGTCCAGCTAACCCCTGAGCCACATAAGCACAGGACAGATGCAAACTATGATATAAAGATTTAGAGAACTGAGATTTGAAACACGTTTCACAGGAGATAAGGCAGAATTTATAGTGTGAACAAAACTTGGATGACTGCCTGCTAAAACAAAAATTTCAACATTCTCCAGAGGAATATAAAGGATTATAACAGGACCCAAAGGCTACACAACATTACATTCACAGTTTCCAAGATACAGTCAAAATCATTGGCCATAAAAAGATACAGCGGAGCACCTGGGTGGCTGTCAGCTAAGCATCTTCCTTCGGCTCAGGTCATGATCCCTGGGTCCGGGGATCAAGCCCCCCGTCCTTGCCAGGCTCTCTGCTCAGCAGGGAGCCTGCTTCTCCCTCTCCCTCTGCTTGCCATTCCCCCTGCTTGTGCTCTCTCTCTCTGCCAAATAAATTTTAAAAATCTTAAAAAAAAAAAAAGATCCAGGAAAGTATGATCAATTCTCATGGGAAAAGGTAATCAACAGATACCAATCCTGAGATGGCCCAGATGTTGGGACTTTATAAACTTAGGTAAGTTATATAGATAGATCGGAAGAGAGACAGAAAGAGAAATGGACTTTAAAGAAGTAATATAACTATGTTACATGAGGTAAAATAAAATATACTTAAAATGAATGAAGAAACAGGAATTCCTAGCAGAGAAATATAAGCCCTAAAAAAGAACCAAGTAGAGATTTTAGGACTTAAAAATACAGTACCTGAAATTTGATAGAAGAGGTGAGTTTATAAATCAAGAAGCTCAGCAAATGCCAAACAATATTCATTCAAAGAAAACAATGCTTAGATGCATCATATCCAAACTAATGAACACGAAAAGATAAAGATAAAATCTTAAAAGCAGCTAGACAGGGGCGCCTGGGTGGCGCAGTCCTTAAGCGTCTGCCTTCGGCTCAGGGCGTGATCCCGGCGTTCTGGGATCGAGCCCCACATCAGGCTCCTCCGCTGTGAGCCTGCTTCTTCCTCTCCCACTCCCCTGCTGTGTTCCCTCTCTCGCTGGCTGTCTCTCTGTCACATAAATAAATAAAATCTTTAAAAAAAAAAAAAAGCAGCTAGACAAAAATGAAACATTACATACAGGTGAACAATTCAAATGCCTTAAAATGTCTCACCAGAAATCAGACAGATCAGAAGATAAAGGAATGATGTCTTTATAATCCTGGAAGAAAAAATTTTAAAAAGCAACCTACCAACTTAAATTCTTTATCTGGTGAAAATATTTTTAAGGAATGAGGGCAAAATAAAGTCATTATCAAATGAAGTGTTTGTCACTCATCAGACCGCTCTGGAGGAAATGCTAACGAAAGTTTTTCAAGCTAAAGAAACATGACACCAAAAAGCAAAACCGTAATCTTTAAGAAAGAAGGTAAGAACAACAGAAACGGTAAGTGGTTAGGTAAATATAGAAGACTACTTTTTTCCCTAAGTTGCTTAAAATATTTATGACTGTTTAGAGCAAAATGGATGACCTAGTACAGTTTTCAGTGTATGTAAATAAAGGACATATAATTCTATATAAAGTCCCGGTTGGAGTAAAAGGAAATATGTTGCAAGGTTTCTACATTTTACAAGTGGTATAATATTTAGGCACACTGTGAAAGATTAGTTATGTATATTGCAAAACCTAGAGCAATCACTAAAAAAAATCATACTAAGAAATATCCCCAAAAAGCCAATACTAAAAATATTCAAATGCAAAAGAAGACTGCAAAGGGAAAAAAAAGGAACAAACAAAAAAGAACGAATAATATAAAGAGCTAGATCTTATATCTATATGATATATATATATAATATATATATATCTATATAGATCTTCATATCTATGTAATATATAGAGCTAGATCCAGATATACCAATAATCGGATTAAATGTTAATGGCCTAAGTATTCACTAGCAGGCAGAATTCTGAAGCTATCCCCCTAAGATTCCTGTCCCTGCTTAGTCAATCAAACTAATTTAGCTCCTGCTATGAAGCAGCTTTGCCCATGGGAATTAATGTTACTAATCAGCTGACCCCCAGATAGAAAGATTATCCTGGCAGGCCCAGTGTAGACCTGGTAAGCCGATCACGGGCACTCTTAAAAGCAGAAGAGTAAGTCAGAGATGAGGCAGAAGGGGAGGCAAGAGAGGGTCAAAGAGTAAGAAGGACTTGACCACTCTTGCTAGCTTTGTGCATGGAGAGGTAGGCCGCAAGCCAATGAATGTGGGTAGCCTTTAGCAGCTGACGCAACCCCCAGGGGTCAGCCAGCAAAGAAACAGGGACCTCAGTCCCACAAACTCATGGAGCTAAATTCTGCCAACAATCTGAGTGGGCCAGGAAATAGATTCTCCCCCAGAGCCTCCAGAAAGAAATGCAGCCCTGCTGACATCTTGATTTCGACCTGTGAGACTCAGGGAAAGAAGCAGCTGTGCCCTGGGCTTCTGACCCATGGAAACCGTGAGATAATAAATATTTTAAGTCATAGTAGTTTATCAGCAGCAGTAGAACACTAATACGTATTTCAATTAAAAGAATTGAACTGACAGAATGGATACAAAAGAAAGAACCTACTTATAGGAAACACTGTAAATTTTAAAAACAGATTGTATGAAAGTAAGAAGATATACCATGGAAACAAATAAGTACAAGTAGGCTGGAGTGGCTATCTTAATCTCAGATAAAATTGACTTTGTGGCACAGAGCACTACAAGAGATAAAGATAGACATTTCTTAATGATAAGAGGAACAGTGCATCAGGAAAACAAAAACAATTATAAGAGTATATGTACCTAATAATAGAGATTTAAAATACATGAAACAAAAATAAACAGATATAAGAGAAAAATAACTCCATAGTCAGTAAAAGATTTTGACAGCACTCTTTCAGGAACTGATAGGACCAAACAAACAAACCAAAAAATCATTAAGGACACAGAAGATCTGAAGAACACTATCAACCACTTTAATCTAATTTCATATTTACAGTAGGCTATGTCCAAAAACTGAAGGATTTCATTATTCTCAAGGGAACAGGTTCATTCACCAAGATAATCTAGACCATATGCTGGGTCATAAAACAGATCTCAATGAATCTAAAGCAATCAAAAGCATACACAGTATATTCTCTGACCGCATGGAATTAAATTATAAATCAATAATAATAAAATACTAGGGAAACCCCAAATATTTAACTATAAAACAACACATTTCTAAATAATTGCTGGGTTAAATAAGAAATTACAAGGGAACTAAGAAAATGTTTGGACTGAGTACAATGAAAATACAATGTATGAAAATTTGTGGGATGAAGCTTGAACTGCTTAGAGAAAAAAATGGGTAGCTATGTGCATAGAAAAGTACATGCCATGTGGAAGTATGTAGGGAGTGGGTGAGTGGAGACAGATTCCATGGATTATGCCATACTTTACTTACAAAAATCTATCTTACAGATGTTCCAGAAGTCTATAAAAATAGACTTTTATAAATGTGAAAATGTTTGTGTTAGGCACAGAAACAAAACGTAGTTCAGTGTACTGATCCATACCATGAAGGGTGCAGGCAAGTCACGGCTGGGCCAGAAAGCCTCTTCCTTCAGTGTCCTGTCGTTTCTCTTCCCATTCAGATTTTCCACACACAAATCCATCTTATTTTGGTGTTAATTTGTGTTTTTCACTACACCTACTTTCACCTTTAGTGTATTTTAAATACGACTGGGAAATGAACAAGTAAATTAAGGATAAAAATGCAGAACCAGTTTATAAATATAAGAGGGTTAGTTCAAAGGAACAAATAAAAATTTAGAAGTATGAAGGCCGCCAAAGCCTTTCTTCTATTTCGTGAAACTAGATTTGGTTACGTGACCCACGAAGAGCGGTTTTGAACAATAGTACGCTCACAGAAAGAAAGTGAAAAATTCTCCACCTTTAATATACACATTAAATTTTTTTTAAAAGATTTTATTTATTTATGTGACAGAGAGACAGCCAGCGAGAGAGGGAACACAAGCAGGGGAAGTGGGAGAGGAAGAAGCAGGCTCTCAGCCGAGGAGCCCGATGTGGGGCTCGATCCCGGAACGCCGGGATCACGCCCTGAGCCGAAGGCAGATGCTTAACGACTGCGCTACCCAGGCGCCCCCACATTAAATTTAAGTTTAGAAGTATACAAGGAATTTTTTGAAACTCTGTAGTTCCTAAAAGTAAAATGTGTTACGGTAATTAATCTTCACACAACAGGAATTTGTTTAGTTTTGATTGTGCTGCTGCAGAAATTGTTAGCAGGAGATAAGGCAAAGTAATAGCAGTCAATAAACCCGTTTCTCAGTATCACTGGGTAACTGCCTCTGTAATTTGTTACCCTCAACAATATTATTCCCCTTGTTTGTAGAGCTCTACAAAATTATTTAAGGAGAGTGGTAGAAAAAAGCATCCATATAGATACAGAGGCAACATGCAGGTGCTGTCTAGGAAACAGAAATGCTTTAATAATGTGGACGGAGAATTAAATCCCAAAACAAAAGTTGTCCAGCGTCAAGGAGAAGTGAGAAATCTGTAAATCCAATGATACATATCTAAAGTTTATAACTAGCTATGGTTGGCTCAGGAAATTTAAAAATCTGCCAGTTTTCTTAATGTGAAAATGAGTGATACGACTGTTGTTGAAGCAGCAGAAATGTAAGTCTTCTGAAGAATTAAGAGAAATTATAGAAAAATAATTATATATGGAAGAACCAGTCTTTAACATGCATGGAATGGATTGTCTTAGGGGAAAATGTCAAATAGATGATATATTTTAAAAATATAAAACCAATTCAAGGAGTGAAATATGGGTTATAACACTGGGGTTAATGCAGTGAAATACTATAAATTACCACAAAAGTTATATAAAAGCCATAGCTAAGTTGCATACACGCATACACACATGCATGCATTTTTAATCTATAAAAAATTGATGACTGTAAGCTGGAAAATGTCTATATAAATATACATGTAATAAAGGTACTAAGTGCAATGAACAATAAGAAAAAAATTAACAAACAAAATGGTATAGATCCCACCAGTAAACGTGCCCAGCCCTTAAGAGCAAACATCCCTAAGCGACTTTAATAAGGAAGTATGAGACCCAAGTTCTACCCAACCAAGAGAGAGAGGATTTCTGTACCTGATGTAATGCAATATTGGGCGTGTGCAAGTCAATAGTGGCCAGGGAAGGAATTCGAGATTCTGAGAGATTTTTGTTCTCTTTCTTTATTAACCTGGAATTTCGAGCTAAATAAAAATAACCATAAACACAGTGAAAAGATTAGACATTATTTTTAGTTTTTCCACATTCTGTATCTGTCCCTCAGTATGTACTCAGTGTACATATTTACTTACATAAGTCTGTACCTAGTTACAGAAATATGTGAAGTTACTCTAATTTTTATTTTTAATATTTTGTTAGTTTATTTAACATACATTTTTAATAATGTGTACAAAAAGGCTGAAAAAGTGAAAGCATTATAAACATACCTACACCTTCCAAGGCTCTTAGTTCAGGGAGATGATTATAGCTTAGTTCAGGCAAGCGGACATCTGTCTTGGAGTATTCTCTTCTTTTCTTACTTGCCTGAAGTAGGCTCTTTTCACTAGTGACCTAAAATCAGAATGATTAACACAAGTTAATTAGCTTCCAGGTAAGCTTGGCTTGCCCCTTTTGTAACTAATATATTGATATCCTAAACTTTAGGAATTTAACAACAACACAAAACTTCAGGAGTCCCGCAGTGAGCTTTTGAGTTCCTTTATTTGGATGTTTCTGCTTATTCTTTGAATAGAGTAAGTGCTAAGGCTCTTGGGTCAAATCAGTTATAAAATAAAATAATTAGTTCAAAAAAAGGTACAAAAAATAATGAGTTCAAACTACTAGATTTACATATTCAAAGAGTGACAAATAAGATATATAAGAGATGTTTATCATAACACATTATTCACATCTCAGAATTAGAGCATGAGGCAGGGGAGAGGGGTATTGGTCTTCAACCTAGATGTTGAAGAAAGTTTAGGCTTAACTCTGCCTCCATTAATTTTCATCAAGAAAAGACTCAAGTGTGTCTTCTCCCCACTAATCTCTACCTCCTCTCTTGACCGCCTCTTAAAAATAAGGATAAACAGAAATAAGATCTAAAATTAACAGCCAGCCTTGATTACACAATGCCTGAAAGAAGGCCGACATCAATTCCAGCAACGTGGTATTAAGCCAGCTACCCTGAAAAGCTTTGCTGATCAAAGTAATCTTCCAAAGCAGACCAAGAATGTAAAACACAAAAATATCTACAAAGAAATCAGTAGGGTGTGAAAAAAAGGAAAGGACTATCGTTATAGAAATTGTGGGTCAAGAATAATGAAGAGAAAAACAAATGTAATGCCCAAATCATGAGAGATATGAAAAGAAGGCTATATTTTTTTCAGCCTGAGGATAATGAGAAGGGCAGAGGAGGGAAATCTGGGAGAATACTCCTTTGGGAATACATCGACACCTCCCACTCCCTGGCAGAAGAATTCATTCACCACATTCCTTAAGCATCTTCTATGTGCTAGACACTGTTCTAGGTATGAGGTAGAGCTGCAAGGAAACAAACAAAGCACATATTCCTGCCTTGGAAACTTATACTGTAGTTGGGGGAGAGAGACAATATATAAATAAGCGAATATAGAGGCTGTTAGGTTATGCAATGGGAAAAAATTAAGCAAGGAGAGAGGATAAAGAGTAACGGGAGACAAAATGAGTTCAAATATTAGGGAAGACCTCACAATAAGGTTTCGTGTAAGCCAAGGAGGAGAAAGAGCAAATTCTTTGGATTATCTGGGGAAAGAATGTTCTAAAGCAGATGAAATAAGTGCAAAAGCCCCAATGTAGGAGCATGTCTGGTCACGTTCAAGGAATACAAGGAAACCAGGGTGTTGGAATAGATTGATCAAGAATGGGGCGCCTGGGTGGCACAGGGGTTAAGCGTCTGCCTTCAGCTCAGGGCGTGATCCCACATCAGGCTCCAACACTGGGAGCCTGCTTCTTCCTCTCCCACTCCCCCTACTTGTGTTCCCTCTCTTGCTGGCTGTCTCCCTCTCTCTCGGTCAAGTAAATAAATAAATAAAATCTTTAAAAAAACAAAGAATGAGATTAGTTGGGATGGAATAAAGGGCTGGGGAAGTGGGTCAATCAGGGACTTACAGGAGCTGTTAAGGACTTTGATCTTTACTCAGAGATGACAAGCCAATGGAGGGTTTTGAATGGAAGAATAATGATAATTTAAGTTAACTTTAAAAAGAAGTATTCTGGCAGTTATGTTGAGCATAGCACTCCTCTGAATCTTCAGAAGACCTCTGAACCTTGTATATGCTTCCACTATTATAAGCTGACACTGTTCGAATGTGTTGACCCTATGCTAGACCATGAGCTCTCGGAAGAGAGGGATTTGATTTATTCATCTCCAGTGTCTCATACATAATACATAATCAATAAATATTTGTAAATGAATACATAGAATACTTTCACCAAAAACCTGGCATGAGTGAGGTATAACACTTTATCTTGTCACCTACTCTACAAAAGAACTGATCACCAAGTATTAAGTTAAGTAAATTTACTGTTACCAAAAAAATTAAAGCAGATGTCATTTAAATAATATCTTATAAACTTCTAGGCTTGCAAAACTTACTTAAACTTTAAGACTTTCACATATTTGATTATGACAGGTTGGAATGATATACATATAATTAAGATTCCACTCTATGGTATGTCTCCAAATAAAATTCTCAGTTCTTCCCTACTATATTTAACATGAGTGGAAGTCTAGAAATGACTAATGTTTGCTCTTTTACCACTGGGAATAGTTCACTTACTGATGTGGTCACATTAATATTATAAATGCCTGATGGAGAATGTTTATTTGGTTTTACAAATGGAATACAATACTTCTTGGTTTTCTCATCCACTCTGTAACGACAAAAAATTTATGTTAGAACCAGCAGTAATTATTCTTCAAGCACAAAACCAAAACCAAATGACACAAAACCAAGCGACCTGCAGTTTAATCAGCATTTAATGCCTGTTCTTAAATACACAATGAACACAGATCTGGTGAAACATTCTGTCCTTTGCCACTACCCTCATGCCTCCCACCTAGCTCCCAGGTCCAACCAAATAAACTACTTTCCCTCCAGCAAAATTTCCAAAATGAGTTTCTTTGTACCACCAAATGCCCACAGCCATACCATGTAACAGCGGACCCTTAAAACCAATTACTTCTTTTATTATGATAACCTCCTTTCATGTTTTTAGACTAAATAGTTGTAGAGCTTCTTTCACCTTAAACAATACAGTCCTTTCTTAGTACTCAGGTGAATTTTTTTTAATCAAATGCTAATAATTTTTATCACATAGGCCAAAAGGCTTTTGAAATAGAATCCTGGCAAGAATGAGGAGCACCCAGAAGCCAGAAAGTAACATAATGTGGTTGCATTGATAAACACTCGCAATTTGCAAACGTACCCTTAAACAGCACTTTGTTCTTATTTTCCTAATTCATACCTGTAACTCTGAACTCCTGGGATAGTCACCATTCCAGAATTAATACCGTGAGCCACTGCAGAAAGATTGTGTGCGAGTGGAGGGATTGCCACGCCTGGATTTCTAGTATGACCCACGCTGCCATTGCTGCAATCTCGGAGGCTTGTAGAAGGCACCATTCCGATGTGACTCATCCCATTGTCAGGGAGACAGCTGGCATTTGAAGCTCGACTGACTTTTTCAACTTTATCTCCATCCATTTTTGATCCTTTTATTTTAAATACTTTA
Organism: Ursus americanus; assembly: GCF_024610735.1. Lineage (NCBI taxonomy): Eukaryota > Metazoa > Chordata > Mammalia > Carnivora > Ursidae > Ursus > Ursus americanus. The sequence goes on along the minus strand of NC_142134.1, from coordinate 25,589,348 downwards.
GAATCTTTAATTTTGGGATCAGTATTGGTATCCTGACCATTAATAAAAATGTTAATAACATTAATGATCTGAGGAGAATGAAAAATCACCTCTTCCTATAAAGAATTTGTCAACTAAAGCAGAATTCCATAAATATCACCTTACTGTGCCCCTGTTTTCTTTATTCTATCTATAGAATTAAAATTAAACCCAAGATTCTTGGTCAGACGTGTGTTTTGAATAAAAATGAAATTCACAGGGCACCTGGCTGGCTCAGTCAGTAGAGCATGCAACTCTTGATCTCAGGGTTGTAAGTTTGAGCCTCACATTGGGTGCAGAAATTACTTTAAAATAAAAAATCCCCCCCAAAAAGAAATGCAATTCACACTAGCTCTGAGATATATACATATATATATACACACACACACATATATATATCAGATTAATAGAATATATACATATATCAAATTTATATTTTTTTCAGTAGAAAAATGTGAAAGAGAAACAAGTATGCCCACTTTTGTTCTTATATATCTAAAGTACAAAAATTGAAATACAAAATTGAGAACTCCTTCTTCCAGTTCACTTGAGAAAATGAAGTGGGTTGGCAGTGGACTTGAATTACCTCACCAAGAACAGACTCTGGATAACCTCCCTGCAAAAGGAGACTTCAAATAAATTAAATACCCAAATCTCAATTTTAAAATGCTCTATACCAAATTTTTTAAATGATATTTTTCTCTCTTATCACTTAAGGAAAAAAAGGGTGTGTGCACCTGTTTGGGTCCATGTGTTTATATGTGAGTAGATGTATCTAACTGTCCTTAGATGAATGTGATTTCCTGACAAGACCTACTGCACAGTCTGATACACAGTAGGCACTCAATACACGATATGTTAAGACAGTTTTTTAAAAGGTAATGTCTAAAGAGAAGATAACATTTTTACAAAAGTTAACGTATTCACCACCCAGAAAACTTTTTTTCATCTTCATTTCTTAACTCCAAGCATTGAAGGATAAATTAAATCTAAAACTTATTACACATTGGAGCACCTGAGTGGATCGTTTGGTTAAGCATCTACCTTCGGCTCAGGTCGTGATCCTAGGTCTGCATACGGAGCCCTGTGTCAGGCTCCTTGCTCAGCAGGGAGTCTGCTTCTCCCTCTGGCCTCCGCCTCTTGATCTCTTTCTCGCTCTCTCTCAAATAAATAAATACATAAATAACAATTTTTTTAAAAAACTTAATACACTTTAAGACATGGTCATTTACCTGTACCACAAGTGTTTTTCTCTCTTCACCTAAGCGATCATCTTTTTCCTTTTCCTTCTTTCTGCTTTGGGATTTTTTAGATAAAGAAATATTTTTGGCATCTTTCTGCACTTTTAACTGTAGTTCCTGAGAAAATCTACATAAAAATACATGTGTCAATTCAATAAAATTGTATAAAACAGATAAATTTAGAAAAAAATTCATTGTCAAGATATTTATTTTTAAAAATTGAGTATTAAGGGGTGCCTGGGTGGGGCGCCTGGGTGGCGCAAGTCGTTAAGCGTCTGCCTTCGGCTCAGGTCATGATCCTGGAGTCCCAGGATTGAGCCCCACTTCTGGCTCCCTGCTCAGCAGAGAGTCTGCTTCTCCCTCTCTCTCTGTCCCTCCCCCTGTTCCTTCTCTCTCTCTCTCTCACTCACCTTCTCTCTTAAATAAATAAATAAAATCTTTTTTAAAAGTTGAGTTTTAAACTAGACTAGGGGGGCGCCTGGGTGGCTCAGTCAGTTAAGCGGCTGCGTTTGGCTCAGGTCATGATCCCAGGGCCCTGGGATGGAGCCCCACGTCTGGCTCCCTGCTCTGCAGGGAGCCTGCTTCTCCCTCTGCCCTCTGCTCGTACTCTCTCTCTTGTTATCTCTCTCTCAAATAAATAAATAAATCTTTAAAAATAAAAGAAAAAAGAAAAGGAACTGTGTGATTATTTGAAATACAAACTTAACTAGCCACTTTTTCCATGGAACATTTTTACTTGAAATGACTGACAGAAAACTACTACAGTTATTCAGACTTGGAGTATTCTGCAGACATTTTTTTAAACGAACAAAGGAAAACAACCAATAATATTTGTATTAAGGATAAAATTCAAATTTTTATGCAGAATTGGAATTCTGTTAAACTTGTGTCCACTACTGTGACTTCAACAGATTCCCAATACTTAAAAAGACTTTTCTGATGACAGAGAATATGGCTTTTTGATATTATATAATGAAATATGTTATCATTTTAAAGATCTACATTATTTAACAAAACAATATTTTCCAAATGACTCATAATGATGTCACAAAAGCATGCATGGGTAAAAGATCTATTCAAAGTGCAAGAGAGACAAATGGATTTTAATGTAACAGGGTAAGAAAAGTTCACTGATATGTTTCAGATTCCGCAATGCAACCAGCCTTTAAGAAACTACCACTGTCAAGTTTGGGTATAGTATCACAGTTTGGGGTATGGAATCAATAAAGAATACTCACAATTATCCGAAAGGGCTATTAAAATACTCTTCCATTTTGTAACTACATATTTGTGTGAGGCCAAAATTTCTTCATATATCTCAATCAAAACAATGTATCACCACTAATGGAATGCAAATATGAGAACCGGGTATCTTTTATTAAGCTAAAGATTAAATAGATTTGTAAAACTATAAAGCACTGTCATTGCCACTCATCTCACTATTTTGGGTTTTGAGAGCTGCACTGATGCTAGCCCTGGGACAGCACAAGAGAGCATGACAGCAGCTCTGGCACACCCAAGTTTGGCACAGCAAAGTCCCAGCACAGCAGTGGCAACAGTGTCATAGGACTGGGTGTGGTATAAGTTCAGTGGCAACAGGAGATGGAACGTTTGCAAATGCATCAGTACCCAAGATGATGGCATCACACAGCTGGTAGCAACATACAAATCAGTGACCTGAGTGGTAGATGTCACCAGCGGGAGACAGAAAGAAAAGCACGAAGTGACTGCTTCATGAAAACCAGGATGCTTAATTTAGTGAATTCAGGGGACCACTCTTAGGAACTGCATAATTGCTAAGGGTGAATAGGGGTAGGGTGGTAAATATTTGAGATCCTATAAAAGCAGGTGGGTAGAGAAATAAGAGAATACCCTTACTTTAACTCTAGGTTGGGGTGTCCCAGAAAACATGAGTCAGTACTATACCTCTCAGCAAATCCATCCATATGAAAGAAATCATGATGGAGGAGCTCAGCACAGAAGGGTCTTTTGTCTGGGTCAATATGTAAGCATTTCTGGAAAACGAAGGAATATACACAGCTCATATCAACGAAAATCTGCCTATATTTAGATTTCTAAATGCAGAAAAATAGAAAATTGGGGTGCCTGGGTGGCTCAGTTGGTAAAGCATCTGCCTTCAGCTCAGGTCATGATTCCAGAGTCCTGGGACCAAGTCCTGCATCAGGCTCCCTGCTCATCGGGGAGTCTGCTTCTCCCTCTCTCTCTGCCCCTCCCCCCTCTCATGCTCTCTCTCTCTCAAATAAATAAATAAATAAAATCTTTGAAAGAAAAATAGAAAATTGCTCTTTTGAGTCAATAAATTTTAAAAGCATATCATAAATGATAAAGAATAAAGAACAAATCTAGACAATGCCCACCAATGGTTGCTAATATCACAAAAAGAAAGACCACCAGACATTTAATGTCTCTAGATGGAAACATACAAACTTCTGCTGTAGTCTTGCCAAAAATCAACCTGATTCTGATCAAGCTCTAGTTCTATTACGAGTTTATAAGAAATACAGGACAGAGAGGAACATATTAAACTATACTATGTGGAAAATTCTAAGGGTCAAACAACCTACTTTCTTTATCAAATAAATGGCAAGGTTTAAACAAAAAAGAAAGACATGAATATGAGTTTGTAAATTAAATACGTGCCAACCAATTGTGATCTACAGACATCATGTAGATCCTAATTCAAACTATAAAAAGAAATTATGAGAAAATCAATGAAACTTTGAGCATTGGCTAGATGTTTTATAATATTAAAGAATTATCATAAATTTTTAAAATTTAAAGCCCTTGTAGAATGAAAGGGAAAGGGCCTATCTGTGTATATTACTGTGCTGGATACTTAACATAGATTATTTTATTTTAGTGCAGGTCTTGTTCTGATTTATTGGAACCATTCAGTGCCAGTAAAAATAGAAGGAACTCAATAAATAGCTTTAAATGAACAAGAAAAGTTCTACAAGTAATTAAGGTATTTATAAGTGAAATGATATAGTTTCTGGGATTTGCTTCAAAATACAACAGAAAACAAAGTTGAGGGAGGTGAAGATAGGTAAAAGATTGTCAAAAGGTTGTTAATTGCTGTAGCTAGATGATAAGTATTTGAGGGTTCATTATACTACTATTCTTTCTACTTTTTCTGTATTTGAAATTTGCCATAATAAAATGTTTAAAAGTTATATAATTCTATTATAAGGGACATAAATTGGATTATAGTTTTACCTTAACTCCCTTTAAATCTCCATAGACATCATAAAGCTGGTCTCAATAAAAAAAAAATATTTGAATCTGTTAGAAGATTATATAGAAAAGTAGAAATATATTCTTTTAAGAACTTGTTATAATTTTTTATAAGCTTACTAAACTATTTTAATGAGTTATTTTAAAAATTTAAAAAGCAAAGAACATCTTGAGAAAATGTCATATGATCCTGGTGTTTCAGATATCTTGTACTTATTTTATCAATACTTCAGGACAGTCTGAATTAATAAGAATTTTTTGAGCTAACAGTTCCAAAGGTCCAGTGAGAATTTCCCTAATATCTTCCTCAAAGACAAGGCAAAGGTGATGATCTTTTATTTGTGAGCTCACTTCAGTGAATCCAGCAGCTAAGCAAAAGCCTCTTTAACAAGACAGTATAGGTCGTGAGCCTATGCCCTATATTTTAACATTTTGCTACTTCTTTACCTTTCTTTTTATTTCCTTATCTTACTTTTCTTCTCTTTTCCACTTGCATAGGCTTACACTGTAAGTGTTAAAACATGTTGTGAGGATGTGTTCACACTTAGAACATGCTAGATAACAACACTAAATGGTTTCTTAAAACAAGTAAGTTTTTCAGGCCTTTCTCTCTGAAGATCCCCTTGTCAAATTATTGAAACTCTTTCTTTATGTACAAAAATTAAAATCAGGGGCGCCTGGGTGGCTCAGTCAGTTAAGCATCTTCCTTCGGCTCAGGTCATGATAAAAGGATCCTGGGACCCAGTCTCACATCAGACTACCGGCTCAGCGGGGAGCCTGCTTTTCCCTCTCCCTCTGCCACTCCCCCTGCTTGTGCTTTCTCTCTCTCTCTCAAATAAGTAAATAAAATCTTTAAAAAAATTTTTAAATCAATAGAAGGGCGCCTGGCTGGCTCTGTCAGTGGAGCATGCAACTCTTGACCTGGGGGTTGTGAGTTCAAGCTCCAAGTTGGGCTTAGAGCCCACTGGCAGAAAAAAAAAAAAAAAGGCAGGGGGTGGGGTGGGAGCCTCCTGGCTGGTTCAGTAGGTAGAGCACGCGACTCTTGATCTCCGGGTCGTGATTTTGAGCCCCATGTCAGGGGTAGAGTATACTTAAGATAAATTAATTAAATTAAATTAAATCAATATTGAAATTGTTAACCTAAAAGATCAACCAGACAAGAAAAATAGAAAAACAAGTCTCTATAATATAAACTCACTGTATGAAAGTAAACATATGATTACCTTTGCTAAATCTATCACAACTTCAGAGAGCTTGGGATAGCGTCTTTCAAGAGGTTCTGTTTCCTTGATTTCTGGCAACCTTACTCCAGCAAACACAGGATTTTTATAGAACAGCTCCTGATGTCTTGGAATTAGATTACCTGGAAGTGAGAATAGCACACATCTCTGTCATTATACATCATGATGGAAAGGGCAAAGAAACAGGTAATGTGGAGTGAACAGAAGACTAGGACACTGCTTATGGACTCGGGCTCTCTCAGCATGCAAAATCAACCGAAAACAGTGTTCTTAGGGTGGTGGCACCCGGCAGTCTTCATAGTGGTGTTGATGCAAGTTAACTCCAGAAAATTAACGTTCTTATCTCAAACTACTCATTTAGAAAATTCACAAGCCACTATAGATAGAACTGAAATCATGAGGGAGCATAGAAAAAGGACAAGGAAAGAACATTTTATAATTTTTTAGATATAAGTACCCACACTTCATTTCTAACAACAAAGCATAAAGTGCTGTCCAAAACAATGAACATATTATTAATCATGTGATCAGAATCTGATCTAGATAAATCAGTTCCACCCTTTAAGAATTTAATTCTAAAATTAAGACTAAATTGTTCTAATTTTTTCAAGTTAAAATTATTTTAAAATTTAGAAATCTAGTGATCTTGTACCTGTGTCTAAGGTCTGATTTGAGCACTTTTATCTTTTTCTTCCATTTTAGTACTTAATCTAGTATAAAATATGAAAATTCTGCTATTGTATTGTTTATTGAATTTCTACCCTGGAAATTAAAATTCAATAGTTAAATAACCCCCCCAAGTGTTTTCCTATTATCTCCATTTTCCAAGTTCCATCTCCCAACATGAAGTTGATATTTCGACAAATGTAAGAAGACTTTGCTAGTCTAGCTTTAAAATTCCATCCAAAGCACTAAGATTGAACTACCTAGGAAGGCTCTGTGTCTCTCCATTCGAAGGTGAGGATGAGCGTAATAGTCACACTACACTAAACACTTGCTAACCCAGAGAAAATAAACGGCCGTTTGCATCCTCTACATGTGATTTATTGAGTATAAAAACGCAGAGAAAATGTACAGTCTTTGCTCTTTTCTTTGTGGGGAGTGTGACAGAAGGGTGGATGGGAACATGAAAAAGACCATATGTCAGACAAACGAAAGTCAGACTGAGAATGAATTAATACAGATAGATAGATGAGATTTTCTATTTGCTCCCTACTGCCACTTAAAACACGTATCATCTTTAATATACCAACAACTTGTAGAAACAATACGAGCAAAAACCTCTAAAATTTAAAATGCAGATGTATAATCTTACCTAAACACATCATAATATGGTATAGCTGATCAATATCAGAATCTCCAGGAAAAAGGGGTTCCCCCATGAGCATTTCAGTTACGAGACAACCAATGGCCCATACGTCAACAGCCCTGGAACAAAAGCAATGTGGTATAAAATCTGGCATCCTACTATGTTTATTGTCACTGAATCTGTTCTGCATATTACTATTTGGTACTTTCGGTATTGAGAATAGTAGTAGTAAGCTTTAAATTACCCATAAAAATACATTTCCCTGTAAACTTCAAGTATGAATTCCCAATTTTACCCATCCGATTATGTGACATAAGAGGGAAAAGTCTTCTGAAAAGTCAAAATCGTTATTACGTGTACTTTATTCTGGAAATAAGCCTTTTGGGTTTCCATTCAGAGCCTATTTGTTCTTTGTTTATACATAACTCTAACAAGGTTGATCAGTCTATCCCACCATACACTGAAAACTGCATACCAGAGGTTGTTGGAGACACATTGAGTAACAACAAGGAGAACTGAGAGCTAAGAGGGGAAAAAATGGAAGAACAGTTTTAAAAATCAGTCACAAGAATTTAAAGAATATGCTGGTGTCATTAGCATAGGTACAACTACTTTGAAAATTTTTTTTAAAGATTTTACTTATTTATTTGACACAGAGGGAGAGAGAGCACAAGCAGGCAGAGCATCAGGCAGAGGGAGAGGGACAAGCAGACTCTCTGCTGAGCAAAGAGCCCAACGATATGGGGCTCTATCCCAGGACCCTGGGATCGTGACCTGAGTGGAAGGCAGACACTTAGCCAACTGAGCCACCCAGGTGCCCCTACCTTGAAATTTCTTAAGGTCATAGCTGAATTATAAAATGGTACAGAGGCGCCTGAGTGGCCCAGTCGGTTCGGTGTCCAAATCCTGTCCAACGCTTGGTTTTGGCTCAGGTCATGATATCAGGGTCAGGAGATCCAGCTCTACGCTGGACTCCATGCTCTGTGCAGAGTCTGCTTACAACTCTCTCTGCCTCTGACCCTCCCCCCTCTAAAGTAAATAATTAAAAAAATAAATAAATGGTACAAAAGTTACAGTATAGCAATAAAATGAGAACTCAGAGTAATCAAGAAAATATTAAATGATGTGTGCACTAAAAACACAAAAAGTATGGGGTGCCTGGGTGGCTCAGTCGCTAAGCGTCTGCCGGCTCAGGGCGTGATCCCAGAGTCCTGGGATCGAGCCCCACATCAGGCTCCTCCGCTAGGAGCCTGCTTCTTCCTCTCCCACTCCCCCTGCCTGTGTTTCCTCTCTCGCTGGCTGTCTCTCTCTCTGTCAAATAAATAAATAATATCTTTTAAAAAAACCACACACACACACACACACACACACACACACACAAAGTACAGAAAACATTTTACGAAGCTTTCTACCCAAAGCAGTAAAAGTTACCATCCCTTCTCTGAAGAATTCATTTATGCAGATAATTTATGTTTTAAAAACATTTCACTCAATTATGTTTCTACCCCCATCCTTGCCAACTTCACTTTGCCTCATTCCAACAGTGTCAGACTTATCCAATCCATGTTCCTCTCTTTACAAGTGATAAATATATCTATTTCCAACCCACCGTAAAAAAACAGACCACTGACTCACCTTGATTTCCCTACCTTTAAAATAAGTACGCTTTCCACAACTCATTGCACAAAAAACATTTAAAGAGGAAGCACCAAAAAGAACAAGTCATCTTATAAAGCTCCCTAAATCCAAAACTTCCTTTCGGCGTTAGAGGGATCTTTTATTATATTACAAACACATTCCATTTTATCAAGAAAATAGTGTTAAATCTGCCCTCCCTGCCCTCCACCCCCTTGTTGATGTCTTACTTGCCATACTTGACATCACCGACCAATAGTTCTGGAGCTCTATACCATCGGGTTGCCACATAATCAGTATAAACTTCCCCAGGGGCTGCCAACGTTCGTGCAAATCCAAAATCACATAACTTGACAACGCCAGACTGGGAGACTAATATATTCTCTGGCTTTATATCTCTGTGTATGATCTAAGAAAAAAACAGAATCTGACACATATGGGCACATCAAGTTAAACAAACTATTTTCTGAGCACCTGCCATGTGCAGGGTACTGTTTTTGTCCCTATGATGAATACAAATAAAAGCATATAAAATTGTTCCTGGCTTCAAAGAAACTGGGACCTGGCTAGGCAAGAAAAGACACTTACACTTGAAGTTTCACTTAAACAATCAAAGATATTGGGTGAAATATATATTACTAAATACCAAATCAATTGTTCTGTTAATGACTACTCTCAAGACTAATGGAGTAAGGCTATCATTAAAGACTAGAATGGTCATGGAAAATTTTTATGAAAGGGGAGGCTTCTAAGATAGGTCTCTAATACTGTGTGCAACCTGGATAAATACAGAAATGGAAGGACAATCTGAATGAAGGAGAGTAAAAGAGTGAAGACGAATGGCACCTGGGTGGCTCAGCTGGTTGAGCGTCTGACTTGATTTCAGTTCAGGTCATGATCTCAGGGTTGTGGGATCCAGCCCCGTGTCATGTTCCCTGCACAGTGGGGAATCTGTTTCTCGCCCTATCCCTCGGTCTCACCCCCCGCTTCTCTCAAATAAATAATCTTTTTTAAAAAAAGAAAAAAGTGAAGATGAAAATAGATCAGGAAACTCCAGGGAAATGTTTTCCTAGAGAAGAGGTTATGTCCTAGGGAGGAAGGCTGCCTCAACTGCCAGCATGGGAAGTCTGAGTTTGATCAAGACTTCTCAGGGAAGTGGATCCCATGGAAGTGACAACCAATATAGTGTTTAAAGATGTTGGCCATAAACAAACTAAATCAGAAAGAGGGGCTAGAGGCCAGGAGAAGAGCAATGGGACAATGATAAGATGATAAGGGCCTAAACTAGGCTGGTGTTCAGAGAAATGGAATGGAAGAGATACAATTTAGAAGTATTCTCAATCAGAATCAACAGAAGTTAGGAAGTAATCTCAGATATTTTACTTAAACCTGGGAATTTAAAATAATGGGGGCTCCATCAAAAAAAGAAAAGTCTAGGAAAACTTAGCTTTGATGGAATAATTAGTAGTTTAGTTTTAGCCATATGGGCTTTTAGGTGGATCGCTGAGCACCTAAGTAGAGGCATTCATCAGGCAGTTAGAAGTGTAAAAAGGGTACAACAAGGTCAGTGGTTAAGATTTCTAAAGGAGAGACTATGGAAGTAGAAAACAGGACGCTGGGAGACAATACTAAAAATTCTACAGCTAGGCAAAATAAATTATTAGGCCTCATTCTTTAATACAAGTAAACTTCATTTCGAAAATTTTAAAAATATATTTATTTTAAACTCTTTCAGAGGACCAGCATCCTAAATAGCAACCTGCCATTGCTGAGCATTTTGCAAAGGCTACCAACTTCTATTATATCCTAGACATTCGTGTAAGGTCACAGGGTCAGCCCCACATCTACTGTTAGCATTTGTTATTTGTATAATCACATACATTTTAAAATATCACTTAAAAATATGGCAAAATCAATGTGTTGTAAAACTGGAAGAATCAATGTATTAAGTTATTCATTTTATACTATACTTCTAAGTGTCATTTCATCTGGAGGTGCTTTTATATGATTCTCAAATGATATAAAATTATTATGATAGACAATAGGGTAAGAGCAGGGATTTTCATACTTCACAACTAGGCAAGAGAATCTGAACTTAAAATTTGTGCATTTTACTCAGCAAATGTTACCTAAAACACACACACACAGAGCAAACAAATATTAAACTCTAGTTTAATATGCATAGCTGAAGTGCTTAAAGTTTGAAGTGTACTGATGTCTGCAACTTACTTTCAAGTGGATAAATAAATAAGACAGATTAATGGGTTGATAAACAGATGACTAGTTGAATAAATGTCATAAAGCAAATATAGCAAAATGTTAACAAGTTAGAATCCAGGTGGTAGTTACATGGGTGTTCATGTACACTCTTTCAACTTTCAGCACAGCCTAATTGTTGGGAGAAAGACTACGTGTTATTATGAAACATGAAAATTGGCAGTATCAAAGTAACATGGTTATTTCAATTACTTTACTAGTCCAAACTTCAGACTAGGTCAGTGTCTCATTAAGTGATGGTATCAGGTAAGTTAATCATTGGCAAAATAATTGTTTAAACTAAGTACTTACATTGTGACTGTGACAAAATCCAATTCCATTAATAATCTGAAACAAATATTTTTGAACCAGCTGGTAGTCTAGTCCATTGGGAAAGAGCTCCAAGTCATCAAGAATTGTATGGTCAACAAATTCAAAGACTAGGTACCATTTTTTTTTTTTCTTACATACTTCCAACAGATTCACCAGATTTTCATGCCTCAGTTGCTATTGTAAAAAAAAATGCAAAATCATTTTTACAACATTGAATTATTTAGCAATCAGTCATAATCTAAAATCTTAGTATAAGAAAGACATAAATAAAATTCATGAATAGTATAAATTGTTAAAAGTATATTTTGGGGGGCGCCTGGGTGGCACAGCGGTTAAGCGTCTGCCTTCGGCTCAGGGCGTGATCCCGGCGTTACGGGATCGAGCCCCACATCAGGCTCCTCCGCTGGGAGCCTGCTTCTTCCTCTCCCACTCCCCCTGCTTGTGTTCCCTCTCTCGCTGGCTGTCTCTGTCTCTGTCGAATAAATAAATAAAATCTTTAAAAAAAAAAAAAAAAAAAATGTATATTTTGGTTTTTCAATTATACTCAAAAGATCATATTGCCCCATTCTTCTCTCAAAGAGTACAATAAAACCAATGAGAAAAAAAAAAATGTAGCTCCATCTTTGATGAAGTGGGATCTATGACCCCTACCAACAACAAATGAGGTGGGACTGCCAAATGTAGTCAAGGTCAAACAGAAGTTTAGGAAGATACCAAGAGATCTCCTGTGGCTAAAAAGCTGGGAGAACAGAGTAATCAAAATTGGTGACATACCCTGAAAAGGAAAAAAAACAAAAACAAAAAACTCCTTCTTTGATATAATAGGAACAAGATTCATGGGCTGTCAGTGAAAGCAACCCTAGAACTGAATGGTACCAAGGACAGCAGGGAAGGGAGGCCTGAATAATCACACAGAAACTCATTTGCTGGAAGCAATCTCTCAGTGAGGCAAATGTAGGGCAACCACTAAAAAAAAAAAAAAAAAAAAAAAAAAAAAAAAATTCCAGACTAAACCAAACTGCAAAGTAAGAAAAGTTATCAAGGATAAGAGGGCATTACATAATGAAAAGGTGTCAATTTTCCAAGGAGACATAACAATTCTTAACATGTATGTGCCTAACAACAGAGTATCAAACTATATGAGGTAAAAACTGATAGAATGCAGGGAGAAATAAACAAATTCACTATCATAGTTGGAAATGTCAACCATTCTGCTCAGAAATAGATAGACCCAAGAGGTAGAAAATCAGTAAGGACACACAGTTGAATTCAACAACACCATCAACCAACTTGATGTAATTGACATCTACAGACTACTCAACAGCAGAATTCACATTTCTCTAGTTCAGATGGAACATTCACCAAGATAGACCACACTGTAGGCCACAAAACACACCATAACAAATTTAAAATAATAGAAATCACACAATGTCTGCTCTTGTACCATAATGGAATTAAAATAGAAATCAATAACAAAAAGATAACTAGAAAATTCCAAAATACATGAAAATTAAATGACACACTTCTAAAATGAAAACATAGACTATCAGTTCCACCTTTCTCTCTCTCTTTCTCTCACTCTTTCTCTGTGCTTTTATTTTTGAAAGCTGAGGAGTACCACATTTGGTAGGGAACTCAGACCAACTCTCCTATTGAGAAATCTTAAAAAGTTGGACAAAATATTTTAAAATCTTCTTAAACATATAAAAGACCCAAGAAGACAGTGAGGAATTACTGGGCCAAAAGCAAGAACAGGAGAACTCAGAGAGTTAATTTCAGTACTTAAGCTGATTTTGCCATCAACTAACAGGTGTGTAACTGAGCTTGGATTTTTGTGGCCTGTTGGAGCTAAGAGGGAAGGAAAAGTCAAAGTCCAAATGCCTTTCAAAGGTGGGGTCTCTGAAGCCCAATTTAAGCTGGGACACTAAGGACTACACCTTCCCCACTAAAAATGGACAGAAATGAACCAGTCCTCAGGAGACTTCACTTTAGCCTCAAATTATTCCTAAAAAATAATGTTTCAAATATAATGTCCAGCAAAAAATCAAAGACAACCAGGCATACAAAGAAATACGATACCACAAATAAAAACTATCGGAATATAAAGAAAACCAAAGCAGATACAGAATGAGTTCAGGTATTGGAATTATCAGATAAAGCTACTATGCTTAAAAAGAAAAAAGTCAACCTCAAAAAACTGAGGGAATTTGAGGTGCCTGGCTGGCTCAGTTGGTAGAACATGTGGCTCTTGATCTCTGGGTCCTAAGTTCGAGCCCCATGTTGGGGGTGGAGTTTAAGTAAGTAAGTAAGTAAATAAATAAATAAATACTAAAAAAAGCAAAGCTTAAAAAAAAAACAACCGGGGCTCCTGGCTGGCTCGGTCAACAGAGCGTGCAAATCTCTGAGCTGAGTATAGAACTTACTTAAAAAAATTTTTTTGAGGGAACTTGAAATCAGAAAAAGTGATATAGCAGATTTAGAACCAAATAAAAATTTTAGAACAGAAAAGTATAATAATTTCCGTAGACTAGGTGATTTATAACAGCTCTCATACTGAGTACAAGTAGAAAAGTTGGACAAAAATATAAAACCACTATTCTAAGGGACAAGAGAGATAAGATACTAAAGAATATCTAGACTAGGATCCTGAAGACAGAGGCCCAGGGAAGAGAACCAAACAATTAGTTATTTTTTTTTAAACCCTGGAAACATACCAATTCAGAGAGATTAAGATGTTGAGTGGCACTTTTGACAGTCTTGTGGCCTAAGGTAATAATGATTGGTGTCCGGGGGCCATCAAAGTAAAAAGAAGGGGTACAGGCCTGATGAGACCCTTTCACTTTGGGTTGGCCCTAAAAGTCCACAAACTATGATAAGGGTGAATAATAAATAGGCATTCTCACGAACTACAATTCAAATTCAAATAATGTAAATTCCTCAAATTGGATTAAGATGATGGCACAATGTTAGGTTTCCTGGAGAACCCTCAAGAGTGCCCTCAAAAGCCTCGCATAAGCAAATGTAACTCCTCCCAGGGGAAAGATATCATCCAGAGACTCAAGCTATGTATACCATTCTTAAAAATTAATACAGCCATATAAAAAGTTAACTTAATAAAAAACCAAGAGAAAAAAACCAAACAATAGAAATAAACATATGGGAGATCCAGATAATAGGTACTGGATAAAGACTTTAGAAAAGACTAATTTAAATAGTCAAGAAAGCACAATAAGGAGTTTTGGTGGCCAAATGGAGACTATAAAAAAAAAATCCAATGGAAATACCAAAATTGAAAAGTATATCTTTAATTAAGAAATCAGGGGCACCTGGGTGGCTCAGTCGTTAAGCATCTGCCTTCGGCTCAGGTCATGATCCCAGGGTCCTGGGATCGAGCCCTGCATCAGGCTCCCTGCTAAACCAGGGAGCCACTTCTCCCTCTCCCTCTGCCTGCTGTTCCCCCTGCTTGTGTGCATGCTCACTCTCTCACTCTCTTTCTGTCAAATAAATAAATAAGATCTTTAAAAATTTTTTTGAAAGGAATAAAATGTTACATAGTATATTTTCAGATTACAAGAAAACTGTGGCAAAACTAAATAACCAGGGAAGGGAAAACTAGAAAATTTCCACATATTTAGAAATTAAGGAAAATGAGAAAATATTTTGAACTCCTACTCAAAATTTCTGAGATACATACCAAGCTGTTCATAGAAGGAAATATAGCCTTAGATGCATGTATGAGGGGGAAAAGGCTGGAAATTAAATAAGCATCTATATCAACAGGTTAGGAAGAAGAACTGCAAAATAAACCCACCCAAACTAAGTAGAAGGAATGAAATATTAGAGAAAAAAAAATATTAGAGAAATAAAGGGGCATCTGGCTGGCTCTGTCAGTAGGACATGCAACTCTTGATCTTAGGGTTGTGAGTTCAAGTCCCACACTGGGGGTAGAGTTTACTTTAAAAAAAAAAAGAAAAGAAAAGAAAGACTTTGAGAGACTGTTTGGAGGTTCTAGCAGGGAGCACAGCTACTCATATACCCTTGACCAAAGAATGGTCCTCCTCTATCAGGGAAGTTCATCCTCACCACTCTCAGAGTCAATCCCTATCAAAATGCCATCAACATTTTTCACAGAGCTAAAACAAAAAATCCTAAAATTTGTACAGAATCAGAAAAGACCCCAAATAGCCAAAGCAATCTTGAAAAAGAAAACCAAACCTGGAGGCATCACAATTCCAGACTTCAAGCTGTGTTACAAAGCTGTAATCATCAAGACAGTATGGTACTGGCACAAAAAACAGACACATAAAGCAATGGAACAGAATAGAGAACCCAGAAATGGACCCTCAACTCTATGGTCAACTAATCTTCAACAAAGCAGGAAAGAATATCCAATGGGTAAGAGACAGTCTCTTCAACACATGGTGTTGGGAAAATTGGACAGCAACATGCAGGAGAATGAAACTGGACCACTTTCTTACACCCTATACTAAAATAAACTCAAAATGGATAAAAGATGTAAATGTGAGACAGGAATCCATCAAAATCCTAGAGGGGAACATTGGCAGAAACCTCTTTGACCTTGGCCGTAGCAACTTCTTGCTAGTCATGTCTTCAAAGGCAAGGGAAACAAAAGCAAAAATGAACTATTGGGACTTCATCGAAATAAAAAGCATGTGCACAGCAAAGGAAACAGTCGACAAAACTAAAAGACAACCAACAGAATAGGAGAAGATTTTCAAATGTCTTATCAGATAAAGGGCTAGTATCCAAAATCTATAAAGAACTTAACAAACTCAACACCCAAAAAACAAAAAAATCCAGTCAAGAAATGGGCAGAAGACATTAAGAGACATTTCTCCAAAGAAGACATGTAAATGGCCAACAGACACACAAAAAAATGTTCAACATCACTCGGCTTCAGGGAAATACAAATCAAAACCACAATGAGATACCACCTCACACCAGTCAGATTGGCTAAAATTAACAACTCAGGAAACAACAGATGTTGGTGAGGATGTGGAGAAAGGGAAACCGTCTTACACTGTTGGTGGGAATGCAAACTGGTGTAACCACTCTGGAAGACAGTATGGAGGTTTCTCAAAAAGTTAAAAATAGGGTCATCGGGGTGGTGCAGTTGGTTAAGCATCTCCCTTCGGCTCAGGTAATGATCCCAGGAGCCTGCTTCTCCCTCTGCACCTCCCCCTACTCCTGTGTGCGCTCTCTCTCTCAAAAAATAAATAAAATCTTTTTTTAAAAAGTCAAAAATAGAGCTACCCTATGACCCAGCAATTGCACTATTAGATGTTTACCCAAATGATACAAACAGTGATTTGAAGGGGCACATGCACCCCAATGTTTATAACAGCAATGTCCACAATAGCCAAACTATGGAAAGAGCCCAAATGTCCACTGACCGATGAAAGGATAAAGAAGATGTAGTGTGTGTGTGTGTGTATGTGTGTGTGTAATGGATATTATGCATTTCTATATATATTACATATATACAATGTATATATATTATACTATATATATATATATATATATATATATATATATATCTCAATGGAATATTACTCAACCATCAAAGAGAATGAAATCTTGCCATCTGCAATGACATGGATGGAACTAGAGAGTATTATGTAAAATGAAATAAGTCAATCAGAGAAAGACAAATATCATATGATTTCACTCATAGGTGGAATTTAAGAAACAAAACAGATGAACATAGGGGAAGGGAAGGAAAAATAAGACAAAAACAGAGAGGGAGAGAAACAATAAGAGACTCTTAGGTATAAGAAACAAATGAGTGCTGCTGGAGGGGTGGTGGGTGGGGGGATGGGGTAACTGGGTGTTGGGCATTGAGGAGGGCACTGGATGGAATGAGCATTGGGTGTTGTATGCAACTGATGAATCACTAAATCCTACCTTTGAAACTAATAATACACTGTATGTTAATTAAATTGAATTTAAATTAAAAAATAAATTAAAAAAAGAAATACAAAATAGAGAAGATCAAACATTGGTTCTTTCTAAAGATAAATAAAATTGATAAATTTTTGGTGAGACCGATTAGAGAGAGAGAGATCACACAGCAGGCCTGAGACTTAGAAAGGTCTGCTTACAAAATGAGCCCTTGGTTGGCACCTGGGAACTTGGATTTCATGAGGGTTCCCTTCATTTCAAGAACTGGTTAAGTGGCTCAATATGCAAAAAAATGTTGCACATGCTGAATATTTGCATTCCTTCTGGGCCTCTGGAATTTTGGTATGAGCCAGAGGGTGTCTACATGAACATCCCCCAATAAAAACCCTGGACACTGAATCTACTGAATCTCCTTGGTAGACAATATTTCACACGTGTTGTCACAGCTCATTTTTGGAAAAAATAAGTGCATCCTGTGTGACTCCACTGGAAGAGGATTCTTGGAAATCTGTGACAGGTGTCCTCTGGAATTCACCCCATGTGTCTTTTTCTTTGCTGATTTTGCTTTATATCCTCCACTGTAATAAATCCATGAATGCAATCCATAAATGCTGAATGCTCTGAGTCCTCCTATTGAATCATGGAATGTCGAGTGGTCTTTAGGACCCCCAACACTGATGACTGATAGATAGGTAGATAGATACATAAAGAAACAACAAATACTTTCAAAATCATATTTATATTCATAGGATAAATGAATATGCATATATAATCATTTTGTTTATTGTCAAAAAAGAAATTTATGTCTTAAATCTTGGTGTGGAAATTAATATAAAAACAGTAATTTTTTATAAAAATGTAATCTTGATCAAGAAAAACTTATTTTTAAACTCAGTATTGGTATTTACTCACCTTTAATAACTTGATTTCTCGCATAGCAATTTTTTTAACCATTTTGTCATCATCACTTTCTAAGAACTTCTTGACGGCCACAATTCTTCCACTATCTCTATTCCTACACTTCATCACCATTCCATAGCTCCCTTCTCCAACCAATCCTAGGTTCTCGTATTTTTCCATTTTAATTCAAAACTGGTAGCAGTTCTTCTTGCTGTGGAAAACAAAACATAGTTAATAATGTTGAGTATATTAATTTCCTCCACCTTCCCAGTAAATTAATTCTTCCCCACTTGTTTTCCATATTAGAGCAGTTGCTGTGTTAATGGCTGTTCTGTTCTGACTCATAATTTCTTAATGTTTCCACATCTAAGCTATGTTTTCAAATTATTTCATTTAGACATTTCATAATAGACAAGAATTAAAGCCATTAAATTTAAATTATTAGATGTCATGTTAATGAAATTCAATATATTTTTAATTCAGATAAAGCAATACTTGAACTATCATGCAAAATAATTCTAGCTTACTTTAGAAAAACACAAGCCTTTTCACTCAGAGGTGAAAAAGCACAAGTGAGTTTTGTTTTGTTTTGTTTTTTAAGGTTTTACTGTTAAGTAATATCCACACCCAAGTGGGACGCAGACTCACAGCCCTGAGATCAAGTCACTCACCCTACTGACTGGGCCAGCCAGGCGCCCCAATGAGTTTGGTTTTAGTGAAGATCAAATTTATTTTTTTTACATCAGGTTTAAAAAAGCAAAGTTGAGGGGTGCATAGGTGGCTCAATCGGTTAAGCGACTGACTCTTGGTTTTGGCTCAGGTCATGATCTCATGGGTGGTGGGATCAAACCTGGTCTTGGGGTGCGGGATGCGGGAGGGGGGTCTGCTTAAGGATTCTCTCCCTCTGCCTCTCCCCTCACTAATGCTCTCTCTCTTTGTCTCTCTCTCTCTCAAATAAATAAGTCTTTTAAAAAAGCAAAGTTGAAAATCTTTATGCACTTTCTACTCAGTTGGGAAAAATATTTGTTCATGAAATCATCACTTGCCAAGTTAACACTAAGAAACTTTGATAAACTATTTTTCTATATTTTTCTTACTTACAGTAATTAAATTCCCATATTGAACTTACAAAATAACAACACTGATATCACAGTATATAAGCAAATTGTTTAAAAATTAAATTTTAGTAGTACCAAATACAATATTTCAAAAATCCTTTTAATGATTACTCACTGTAAGCATGGTCATTTGAATTTTGTATGTAGAATTCTTTTACATCTCATTATATGACATTTTTTTGGATAATGGCAATCCCAATAATGACTGATGAAGGATTGGCAATCATTCCACTACATATTTTGGTATAGAAAAAAACTTTTCAGTTCAAATACAGACAGATTTTCATTCACAAGTCTTGGTTGCCATGAAATATAAAAGCTAATAACTCCAAAGTTAAATTTATTTTTTAAATCTGATTTTAAATTAAATTCCGGAAGCAAAGAACAAAAAATATTTCTCCAAATCCCACTATGGTTCTAAAAGTTTTGAAAAAAAAAAAAACCTTTCAATAACTATATATTCAAATGATGATTTATAGCTGATTTTTTTTAACCTAACAATACAAAAATACTCATTCATAAAACGTGGAAAGAAAAAAAAACCTCCCACGTATTTCATTAATTGTGTCCTTATGGCAATCTAAAACTAATTTACCCAGATTGTAAATTGTGATGTTTTATTTGCTTCCATATTAGTACACTGATAACAAAAACCAAACAAATGCCCTCTTTGTTCTAGTAAACTGTGATAAACCAGTGTGCATACATTTTCATCAGTTTACCTTAATAATTTAGGGCTTTATTTTGGAGATAGATAGATAGATAGATAGATAGATAGATAGATAGATAGATAGATAGATAGATATACATGGAAAACCAGAACACTGACCCAAAGGGGGAAAAGATGAAAATAAATTCCAGTCAACACGAACTCCAATTATTTCATGTTTTACTAACAGCTTTGATAGTAGGTTCCATAAACTGTTTACAGAGCAGTGTCCACAACACTAACTTTCCACATAGTTGACATATTAACTTCCATTTCATATCTACTAACTATTTTTAAATAAAATGTCTGTTTGAAAAAAAATTCTTGGTGTAATTCTACCTCTCCTTTCCTGAACAAAAATAGCTGGACTCTATAACCTGCATCATTTTTAAACATTTTTGCAATTGGTGTCCTCAATATTTGAAAATGCAAAGTGCTAGGGCGCCTGGGTGGCTCAGTTGTTAAGCGTCTGCCTTCGGCTCAGGGCATGATCCCAGAGTCCTGGGATCGAGCCCCACATCAGGCTCCTCCTCTCCCACTCCCCCTACTTGTGTTCCCTCTCTTGCTGGCTGTCTCTCTCTCTGTCAAATAAATAAATAAAATCTTAAAAAAAAAAAAAAAGAAAATGCAAAGGGAACAAAATTAAGATTTCCTTAAGCATGTATAAGATGTTTCTTATCACAAGTTGGGGCGCCTGGGTGGCACAGTGGTTAAGCGTCTGCCTTCAGCTCAGGGTGTGATCCCGGCATTGTGGGATCTAGCCCCACATCAGGCTCCTCTGCTATGAGCCTGCTTCTTCCTCTCCCACTCCCCCTGCTTGTGTTCCCTCTCTCACTGGCTGTCTCTATCTCTGTCAAATAAATAAATAAAATCTTAAAAAAAAAAAAAGCATATCACAAGCTAACATTAAGCAAGTTGGCTACTCCAAGTTTATTCTGGAAACCAACCACACATGTAGTCCCAGCCCATTGAACACACCTGCTTTTTCAAGTGGCACTGCCCACAAATACCTTAGAAGTATCACAGCTTAAAAAGCCTCTGGTTTCCTGAAACAGTTACTCATAAACTACAATTTTTCACGCCTTCTACTCCTGTGTGTAAAGGTAATACAAGCTAAAAGGATGCCTGGCCAATTGGCAATGCGGTATTTCTGGACATGTGCCATGTAAACATTTGGTTCTAATACCAACAATCAGATAATAAAAATAATGCTAATTTTTTATTTTATTAAAGACAAGCAGATTGAAATCTATCACAGGTCACAGAACGAGATAATAGAAGCGTTTTAAAGTATTACACTTACTGTTTCTTTAAAATCCTTTCATATGGAAAGACCCAAAGGTTTTCAACTTGGAAACAAATTTGAGGTGAAATGCATCTCGCTCGCAGGTCTAAAAGATGCTGACTAGCAAACTAGCACTTCCGAAGCTGGTCTGATTTCGTCTGTGGACACAGTCACGGGTCCGGGGCGAATCAGGCAGGGAGGCAGATTGGCCTCGGCCTGCCGCAGGCTCACACGCAGGAGGACCGCGGGCCGCATGCTGCCGTCGTCAAGGCAACGACCTCACTCCGGCCCAACCATAGGCACGGTCTCCAGAGAGAGATACAGCCCAGGTCAGAATGCGTCCACGGCAGGCACCAACACGCCTGTTAAGGCCGAGGCCCGTAAAGAAATTAGTTGGGTGGGAGGGCACCGTCTCCCAGCTCTCAGGGTGCCCAGTCCCTGGAGTCTGTGAACCTGCGTGGCTCCAGCAAGCCCTGGGCGAAGGCGTTGGCCACCCAGCTGCAAGGGGGCGGGTTCTCACCCACCCGGGCCCGCCCTGAGTGCGCCAAGCCTCCCGTGTCCTGATTGGCTGGGCCCTGTCGTCACGAGCTACGATTGGCTCAGCGCCAACCACCCCGCCCCTTCACCTGGGGCTTGGCCGGGGTTCGGTTCACTGATGCGCAGATGGCAGCGTCCACTTACACTTCAATTCTTAAGTAGAGAGGCACCTTTCTGCTTTTGCCAGGAGACCTCTCCTCGCAACTGAGGGCAAGAGGCGAGTCCGGTGCTCACAGAGAGAATAAAAGGGGTGGTGGTTTTGTGGGATTGGGAGAAAACAGAAGGGGGAGACAGGCACAGAGGGCGATGAAGCGTTCCTCACAGCTTCCCTGCTGGGGCGGTGAGTGGGACGGGCTCCGGGCGCTCTCACCCGGGAAGGTTCCGACGCTTCCTTTCCGGTCGGGGCAGTGGGGCCAGGCCGGGCCAGGTAGGTGATGAGAGTGACAGCCTCGGAGGTGATGATTAGTAGGTGAGGCAAGGTGAAAATAAGTAGGTGACAACACACATGACGTTAGGAGGGACCTCGAGGAGGACAGCCTGGGCACTGAAAGCGAGGGACACACTTTGAGGAGATAATGGAAGAGGGAGAAAGACCATGAATGAAACAAGGGCTAGGGCGTCCCCGGAACTAGAAGAGATGTGTGCAATACGGGCGTGTGGCAGCCAAATAGGGTGCACTTGGGGGTGAGATAGATTCAAGGCACAGACCATGCCTTAAGGCTAGATCCGTGACTAGGGAAGGCTGGTAGGTCAGAATGACGCACAGGCTTGAGTCACACAAGAAACATGGTTTTCCTCGTCTTCAAGTAGTTTGGGGTTTAGGCCATACCCCTCCAATGAGAGGCTTTAAGCATTCAGTTATTTTCATATTATATCATGAAGACTACGGGAGGCTGGCTGGCTCAGTTCGTGTAGCATGTAACTTGATCTCAGGTGGGTCGTGAGTCCAGCCCCTCGATGGGTGTGGAGATCATATAAATCTTTATTAAAAGAAATCATGAAGACTAAACGTTTTACAATCATGTTTGGTCTCTAGAACACCTTGATCCAATTAAGAGAATGTCCTGGAACAGCAGATATTTATAACCATAGTCAATATTAAGGTATGAATTCCTTCTTGTATACCAAGAAATAAATATTCTGATTTATAAATCATCTTTTGTGATCTTGGTTAGCATGAATTAATCTTCCAGTGCTTGATCACCTTGGTCAAGCTGCTTAAAATCTAATTCCTGAACCTAAAATCATGAGTAGACCTAGGACCTGGGCATGAAAAGAATACAATTTCTTTGGTCAGTCCTGGCTGTGACCAAGTTGGAAGGAGTCATGCCCCATTTTGTTACCTCTATTGGCTATAACAATCTGATGAATTTTTTATATGAATTCAGGAGACCCCCTTTTATAAAGTGGCAAATCCCTGTTTGTTAGGACTGAAGCTTGAGAACAAGAATACAAAAATATTTTACTTTTCCAACCTTACAAATATATTCAACAACATAAATATTAAAGGCCCCTGCAGGCAAGAGGCCCTGAAGCTTAAATAACCTATTTATATCCCACAGGGAACCAAAAGGATAAAGACTAAAAGTACTAGATTTGGTGAATAAACAATACTTGAGAAAACAGTTTCAAAAAGAACTGAGTTTGAAAGCCAACTGTGAAGAAGACATAGGGTGTTCAACAGTTATACATCCTGGGTAAAGCTATCTACAGATTTGCTGAAGAGGAGGTAGCATTAGGTAGAAGCAGGATTAGGTTATTGCTTATTTTTCTTTTTCAACTGGGAAATCTTTGGAGGGAAAAAGAGTAGAGAGAAGCTTTAAAGAGGCAAGAAAAGGAATAATGAAAAGCCCAGGACAGGTCTGAGAAGGTCTTAGCCTTGAAGAGGCTTAGAGAAAAAAGGAAATCCTCAGAAAAGTATAGGACAGACACATTAGCTGGCCTAGATTTTCTCAGTAAAAGAACATTTTTGCTGAAAAAGATAACGGTGAGATTGAGGCTCAAGGATCCGAGTGTTGGAGGGGTACCTAGCTCGCTCAGTCAGAAGAGCATGCGACTCTTGGGGCACCTGGGTGGCACAGTCGTTAGGCGTCTGCTTTCAGCTCAGGGCGTGATCCCAGCATTCTGGGATCGAGCCCCATATCAGGCTTCTCCGCTAGGATCCTGCTTCGTCCTCTCCCACTCCCCCTGCTTGTGTTCCCTCTCTCACTGGCTGTCTCTGTCAAATAAATAAATAAAATCTTAAAAAAAAAAAAAAAGCATGCAACTCTTGATCATGATCATACATCTATACTATACTATATCATAACAGTGTGAACCTGGAAATCCATTCCTCAAATGTTAAAAATATGCATGGATTTGCACTGGTAACATGCCTCTTACAAAAACTCTCCCTTGACGTTCCAACTCCCTCTAGCCTCTACCGCATTCCTCCGAATCTTTATAACAAAACTACAGAAGTTTATTCATTTCTTCCTAGTTCTCTCTTGGGCTTTCATCCTTATCATGTCACTGAAATAGCTTTTCCCAAAAGTCACTATGACCTCTATCCTGCCAAGGTCATCTGTGCCAGAGATTACTAACTACTCACTAAGCTGGTTCCTTTTTCCTGTATGTATGGCTTGTTTATTTTCTGCAATCTCCATTGAGGTTGGGGTCATGTGACTTAATTCAAGCCAATGGAACATATCTACCATTCCCAGTCCTGGCACATAAAAATCTCCACACAAGATCCTCCGTATTCCTTTTCTCTTTCACCTGGCTATAATGAAGATGACTACAGCATGATCTTGAAGCCACACATTAAAATTGGTAGAGCCTTCATTCAACTGTGTTCCTAAATGACTAAGTGGGGGAGGGCCAGACCACTGGCCTCTTCACTACCACTCCATTTTTTATAAGGTAAAAAACTATTGTTTGTGCCATTAGACATTTTGGGGTCTATTTATTATAGCAGATAGCCCCGCTTAATTAATTCACTACCTTATTTGACCTCTCAGCAGCATTTGACACAACTGTCTATTCTTTCCTTTTGAGATAAACTCTTGAAACTTAGCTTTCCATGACACCTGTGTTGCTGTGTTTTGTCTCCCTCAGCTTCCTTTGCAGGCTTCCTGTACTAGAACCCTGAATTTTAAGAGTATCTGAGGGCTCAAACCTCAGCCTCTTCTCTTCTGTACACTTACTTCCTAGGTGATCTCTCATCTCATCCAACAACTGCAAAGACCTATACTGGCCACTCATAGCACTAAGCTCTTCTCAGAGAATTCCAAAATCAAACCACCTGACATTTCTTCCTGGCTATCCAATTGTCATATGAAACTTAACACTGCTAAAAGAGAACTGTTGATTTTTCCCTCCACAATCTACTCTTGCTCATTCGATATCTCAATAGAGTACAGCTTTCCACCCAAGTTCCATAAAAATCCCAGGGACCATCCTTGAATATTCTTTTCCTCACATTCAAAATCTAATCCATAATTAAGTCTTCTAGGTTCTATCTCCACAATATATCTTATTAGCTATTTATCACCATCTTCACAACTGCAACCCTAATCAAAGCCACCATCACCATCACCATCACCTGGTACCCCTTCCTGACAGGTTCCACACTAATTCAGAGCACATCACCTCCCTGTTGAGATCCCTACAATCCCAGTACGAGGGTAAAATCCAAACTACAAGGCCACCCACAATTTAGCTCTTATCTCTTAATATCTGCTGTTATGGCCCCACTGGCTTTATTGCCCTCGAACATACCAATCTTCCAAACACAGAGCCTGTGCCTTTGTTCTTCATTCTATTTGGAATGTCTCCTACCAGATCTTATCATGGCTGCCTTCTCTTAGTTTGGATCTCAAATGTACCTCTTCAGAGAGGGCTTTCATCACCACCCTCGGTAATGATTACACAACAGCCCATTTCTTGTCACTATTACATTCTCCACTAGTTTTGCCCTCTGTTAGCCATGTGATCTTCGAAAAGTAACTAAACCCTGTGCCTGAATTAACTCTTCTGTAAAATAAACCGTACTCTTCCTTATAGGATTACTGTCATATTGTGCCCAGGACTTACCGGGACTGAAATTACTTATTCAGCACCCAAGATGATTTCTGGCACATACTAAGACTCTGATAAATATTTAGACTGCTGTGTAAATCCTTCTCACTTCTGTCACACATTTGTTATTTAAGTGCCTGCTTTGAAACATCACTCTAAGTCATTTCTGGTAAGTCATCATGCATTGAAAGGTCTCTCACGTCTATTTTCTAAGTCGCTAACCTCATCACCAATATGCAAGAATTTTTTTTACCTCTACAAGCTTCAGTTCACCTCTTTAAAAACAAAAAAATTTAAACTTAATAGGGTTATCAGATTAAAAAATATATGTAAAATGATGGGCCCTCAGAAATTATTCCTTTTTATCAGCTCAAAGACCTGGAGTATTTGACAGCTATTTGATTTCTCAATGGCTTTTTTTTCCCCCAAAGTAGACTCTACCCCTAACGTGGGGCTCAAACTCAAGATCCAGAGTTCAAGAGTCACATGCTCTACTAAGCCAGTCAGGCACCCCTGCCGCTATTTGACTTCTGTTCCCATTCTCTACTCTGCCTCATTACTTAATGCTGTGCTTCCTGAATGTAGTTCCTGATTAAGGGAGCCTTAATTTTAGGATCCATCTAATGCTGGAGGCTGTGATTTTACAATTTGCTAAAATAACCCCAGGATAAAAATGCACTGCATTCAAAGTTTAAATTTCTGGTATTTCAAACTCATTTTCTAAAATTAAATAAATCATCCTTTAAAGCAGATTGACACTTTTGGCTAATGCAGTATTTCAAATCATGTCATACCAGTACGACTGCATATCCTTTCTGAGCTTCAGTCTCCTTGGCTGTGAAATAGATAACGACTTACCTTGCCTAAATATTAAATCAGATGTAAAGCTACCAGAAGTATGACTCAGTTTATCTTCAAATTATATAGAAAACTCATTTTAGAGATAAAAATGGGGTGTAAAGATATTTTACTGGTTACACTATTTTAAAGTGGAAGCATCTGCTTTTCATTGGTATCTTCATGCTATCCAGAACTCGTCATCGTCAATTCCTTTTATCAAACACCTCCTAAATTCAGGTGCCAAAAAATAAGCTAAATCTATTTCCTTCCCTCAGATGTTTAAGTCTTGAATTACAACAGCTTTTTAGTTTTCCTGCTTCCATTCTTGTCCTCTTACCATGTTTTTTTAAAAGATTTTAATTATTTATTTGAGAGATAGAGAGTGACAGCACGGGGGAGGGAGGGGAAAAGAGGGAGAAGCAGGCTCCCTGACTTGATCCCAGGACCCTGAGATCATGACCTGAGCCGAAGGCAGACGCTCAACCGACTGAACCACCCAGGCACCCCACCTACCATGTATTCTTGACCTGGCATTAGTCTATCACTTCCATGTTTAACATTTTTCATGGCTTCCTGTAGCAATTAGAAAAATTCCATACCCTGGTTGAGGTGATCTAATCCCCTTATGTCTCCTACCCCACCTCTTACCATTCTGCCACCTCTTGACCCGACTTCACCAATCCCAGCGTCTTCTCCCTGCTTTTCCAATTTTACAGGCTTTACATTAGCTGGTTCCTCTGGCTGGAGTGCTGGAATGGGAGAACGGGGAACACCATCCTAAAGTTGCCACATGGTGGCTGTGTATTATCTTAATGCTTTGCACAGCATTTACAACTACACTTCTCCATTATCAATAGGGGAGACCAATGGACTTCTCTTATTCACTCACATAACTTCAAAATCAAGAACAGTGTCTGGCACACAGAGGTGGCTCAATCTACACTTTATCAAGCATTAAATGGTTTGTCATTAAAACAATCGTCTAATAGTATATAGGAAAATACATACACTCATGCCAAGGTAATTACAGGGACCATCTACAGATTAGACTACGGGAGTTCATTCTTTTGGATTATCTGTACTTTCTATAATATGCACAGCCATGTTATTAATTGCAGTAAATATACATAAAATTGACTTCATATACTGAAATGAAATAAAAAGGCACAAGCCAAAATTTTACACAATCCTAGACAGCCTGATCTTTTCAGGTCCAGTTTCGCATCAAAATCCAAGAGGGTTTCACTAGCATTCCTGCCTCCTCACCCAAAAAGCCTGTTTTCCCTTGTGTTCCACATACCATTTTATTTCTCCAATTATGCAAGTGAGAAACTCAGAATTCTTTTGATACCACCCTTTCCTTCACCAAGCCCGTCTCTCAAATTCTTTAGACTTCTAACACCAGTACTCTAGCACACTTCAGTACTACCTAGTACCACCAATCCAGCATCGCAGCTCTTGACTGATTTACTGGCAGTATCCATTTACCTGATTGACTCAATTCATCACAGAACTCCTTCAATTTGTTTACTACGTAGCTAGAGATGTTTCAAAATAGAATTACCTGCCCCCACTTGTTAAAATTTTCAATTTCCCATTGCTCTTGGGATTAAGACCAACCTCCTTAAGGCTAGCAAGGTCCTTTATGGTCTGCTCCCTAGCCACCTTCCTAAATATGCACCCACATACTTCTTACAGCCTGAAAGGTGGATAGGAGGGAACCAGAGGAAATTTTGAGAACAGATGAGACTTCAGATATTTCTAGGTTAAACAGGTCAGAAAAATGGGATGTTCATTATTAGAGAGCCAAGCATGCATAAATCACTTAGAGAAAATACATTGTTTTGGACTTCTGAACTTGGAATTTTCTAGGACTTAAAAGAGGTCCGTGGCAGGAAGGATTAAAAAACAGTGGGGGGCACCCAGGTGGCTCAGGTGGTTGAGAGTCTGACTCTTGATTTCGGCTCAGGTCATGATCTCAGGGTGGTGGGATCAGGCTCCAAGCTCAGCAGGGAATCTGCTTCCTCCTTTTCTTCCTCTGTCCCTTCCTCTGCTACTGCTCTCCCTCCCAAATCATCTTAAAAAACAAAAACAAAACACAAAAAAACGTATTTGGAACACAGGATAGGACGACAGCAAAATGCAAGAGAGTCAAAAATAGTAACAGGTAACAATTGCATTAGACCGGCTACATTGTTTTAGATGCTTCTTAGATTAAGTCACTGAGAATCCTCACCATCACCCACCTTACAAATGAGTAAACCAAACACCAAACAAGATCAACCACAGAATGGTGGAGTTGCCATTGAAACCCAGGCTGTTTCTTGACTATTTTACTATATGGAAGCTATTGAATGGACCATATATTGAAGCTAAAGTTGTGCCTGGACTAAATGAAACCAGAGAAAGTCTACCAGGAAAGAGACAGAGGACAGCAGAAGGGATTGGGGGTGGGGTGGTTGGCATGCCTGGAGTTGTGAGGTGATAAGATCAAGTACAGAAAACAAGAGCAGTTAAAAGAATTCTAAGTCACAAAAGTGAAAGAAAGCATTTAAATAGGCAGCCAGCTTTATCAAACTCTTAGAAGAAAAAAAAAATCTCAGAGATCAAGACAAAGATCAATTAATTTGGCAATAGAAGCATAGTAATCTGTTTGCGAATGTTTAATTCTGAATCTGCATTTATAGCATTTTGCCCAGTATTTGGTAATGCTAAGAACACTTTCCTATTCTGAAGCATGTTAAACATAAAATGTGCATATATACATAAACAGATTAGAAGATTTTAGTCTCTATTTGTCAAAAAAAAAAAAACCAAAAAAACCAAAAAACCTCAGAAACTTCATTTATCATTTGGCTTAATGATGTAAATTATTTTTTAACAATTACTCTCTATATGAACCTACTGAAATCTATCACAATGGGAAATTTCTTTCATGTAATATTGTTCACTTATCCAGTAATTTTAAATAATTTAGAACTCTGGCATCAAACTAACCATAATAGTCTACTACTAAATAACTAGAAAATCTTATGGAACACAGAATAAAAAGGGAAAAAAAGGGTCTTTATTCTTCTCTAGTTAAAATATAAACTATGATGAGCAAGTTGTCCTAATTGAAAGGAAAAATATGAACATCTAGCCACTAAATTTTCTTTCACTTGCCACAGACTACATCACATCGTAACTGAAATGGAGCATCTTTGTGTGGCTGAAATGTTCAAATATTTTGTTTCACCTAAGTTTCCTGAACCAAATGATAATATGCTGCTTCAAATTTGGTTGTTTTCAATACAGTGTAGCATATACATTTTATCCCTTCTAAAAAGATGTTTTTCCCCAGTCACAGGTCAAAGTTATTACATTATAATTAAAATTGAAAGTGAATTTACTATACACTTATAAAAATCTTAAGTCTTACTTCCTTAGAGTACGGAAATAATGATTATTCTGGCTTCTCTCCAGTACAGACTTGTGAAGACTGATTCAAGGAATCTTCAAAAACAGTGTTATGAATACATCATCAGGAAAAAATCATTTATAACCATCCCTTTTAACAAAAGAAAAGTCTCAAGTTCTAAAATTACATATGCATTAGGACCTCATTTTTCATTTGAAATACATACTTGCAAACGTGACTAAGTAATTATTTTTCCTTTAATATTCTTTTAGAGCTTGACAAATTTTTACGGTTTCTGAATTGGGTCATGCCTATAACTTCAGATAACCTCAGTCTTCCCATTCCTCTTCTTTCCTTCCGAGACAGGAGGTACAAATCCTTTGGAAACTCAAGTTTTGGTTTTCTTTAAATAAATGTTTGATTTCGATCATTCTCACCTTTCTTAAACTTATTCCCTTATGCTATTCTTTAACTTGTATACCACTTAGCTAAGTCAACTGGGGTACATCTCTAACCATGTTCAAGTTGTACTGAAATGTTTTTAGTTTTTTAGACATCAAATTTCACAAACAAGCAGCAGCTGGTTTTAGAACAATTCCTTATTTTTACTTAGGTTGTATGAAATGCAATTGGGAGAAAATACTTTGGAACACAAACCTACAGATTAAATTAGGGACATAGATAAATGCTGCAGACATCAGTAGTTTATTGTTTGTTTAGTCCAAACACATTCAAAATGGAAACTCAAAGAATACTTTTCCACCTGAAACAATTAAACTAGATTCTACTAGCATATAATGCTTAACACATTACAGCAATAAAGATGGTAATCCATTGTCTTCTATACCTACTAAAGCCAAGATGGTAAAGCCAATTTGGTTGCGATAGTGTCATAAGGATAGAATATTACCATCAAAAAAAAAAAAAAAAATCAGCAAATAACAGTAATGGTCAATGAATATTTTTACTCTGGTTCACTGAAAAGGGGACAAAATGTTAAAAGTCCACAGTACTGCAGGTGAACAATCACCATGTAAACTTCTCCATGTGATGTTTTAATGTTTTATTCATGGTATGTAAAGACTGAAGCTGAATGGCTCTTTACTCTAATTTTCTATTACACTTAACATCTGTCATTACTTTTGGTGCCAGAACACAGTTTTCATGGTGGCAGGGCAATATTGTAGATTGGAAATTATATATATATTTAAAATGGGAAGGAAAGAAATAAGAGTAGAGGAAAAATATGCTATAAAACAAAACAAAACACTGACAATAAACCACTTATTTAAAAGTAGTTTGAATAAAGGCTTCAAAACTCCAAAGTAATTTTCTGGTAAGAACTTCAAGTACTATATATCAGAAAGTGTAAAAGTGTTCAAACAGGAAAAAAATCTTTAAGCCCCCCCCCCCCAATGGAAACTATGAGAAATCTGTGTCCCCAAAATATATGCAATAGTGCAAGACTTTTCCCCAAACATGGAAGACCTCATTCAAGGGGGAAAAAGGACAGATTTAATTTCACTTATATTGCCCAGTACATGAAAAACAAAATATGTGCATCATTTGCTAGTTTACTAAATAGCAAACAGTTTCATAATTCAGATCCAGTTTGCTACTATGTCAAGTGCATTTTTTGTTTTTACTAAGAATGGAGAAGTCTTCCATGCTAACAAGCAGCTTTAAGTGGTCACACTTAATTTACCTCACTCCTAGCCTGAAACATCAGAAACTGTTATGTACCGAATGCTCCAAGCATAAAATTGGATATCCTTTGCCATACTTGCGGTTTACTGGAACTTGCTATAAAGACAGACAATAATCCAGCAGCTACAAACTTTGCTCACAGAATTGTTTAGAGATTTATGTAAA
Organism: Ursus americanus; assembly: GCF_024610735.1. Classification (NCBI taxonomy): domain Eukaryota; kingdom Metazoa; phylum Chordata; class Mammalia; order Carnivora; family Ursidae; genus Ursus; species Ursus americanus. Next base: position 25,557,418 of record NC_142134.1, on the reverse strand, counting down.
AATAAAAGATGTCGTCCCAGACTTAAATTCAGAGCCACTCGGGTGCTGACATCAGTTCAAGAATTGTGCAAAATGAATGACAGTTCCCTGCCCCCCAAATAGAAAATGCAAACACTTAGGAGCTGCTGTTCTTTTCTCTGAAAATTGCAGTATCCTCACTTCAGGTTTACTTGCCGTTTATGGAATCTGACTGCTTTTAAAAGGTCATAAAAACTGTACATCAAGTTGACTGACTTTTCCAAGCACCTCTCAAGTGATACGCTTCAACGTTCACATTCATGCTAAGGGAAAAGTCAACAAGAGACTGACTCAAATAACTGACTTCCTCCTTCCCTCTCCCTCCCAAACACACAAGACACCCTCCCACAGAGAACACAAAGTTGTTAACTGAAGAACAAAGTAAATAATATGCTAGTCAATTTTACTGATTTTAAAGATACTGCAATTTTTATACACTTCAATGATTTTTCAACATTTTGCAGCTGTTTGGCTTTGCAGCACAGCAATTCATACACTATACTGTACAAAATTACCAGCAAGACTGGAATGATGTATTAATAGAAGGCACCATCATGCTTATTACATTACCAGAGAACAAAAATACAGTAAAGACGATTTTCACTGTACACAGCTTAAAGAAAGGAAAAAGGGAGGAGTGTGTTGAGCAGCCAGCCATCCCTGTACTGAAGAGGGGCAGGTAGAAAAATCTTAGATATGGAGCTACTAAATCTGGTCTAATATTCAAGACCATAGCATTTGAAGTTATGATTTTTGTTATTTAGTTCATAACTAAATGATTCCCTTCTGGAATATACTTGTAGTCTTGTTAAGGTTTATGTGTACACACGCTGGTCACAGCAAGCAGATAAAATGCCCTCATCATTTCACAAACTATTCTCTACTGGAAAAAAAGATGAAAGATCTTTTTCCCCTGTTGCCTCCTGTTGCAGATGTCAACGTTAATGAGTTCAGAGTACCCATTAGTGGATTTTGATGAGTGCATAACAAGTTTCTGTTGGGTTGTATTTTGGGGGGAGCCAAGAAAAAAGGCAAGATTCTCCAATTGCACAAATTGCACTATTTGTGTTTCCAACATTAATAGGCAGAAACAGTAACACTTAAACAAAATGTGCAGCAGAGGATTTTTTTTTTTGACTCAAAGGACCTGAATTCAGTTGGGCATGTCCTTTTAAGTTCATTTTGTTGTAGATAGTTTAAGATATGGTCATTTCTCAGTCCTTAATTCTCCAAGTCTAGATTTATAAATTAACAATGTGAATCTTGTTGTGAAATTGGGGAAATAATGTCCACCTCAATTTAACTGATAACCAAAAGATGCTTTTCACATCAAAGAAATGATCAAAAAGGCTGTGTCACATTCCAAAGCCAAAAAAAAATTAACAAGAATGCAAACACGATGAATAATGTACCACTGCCAAGACTTTGCCAACAGTGGAGCTTCAGCGACGCTGTCCTGTGAAGCGGCCTTCCATTTGCCCGGTTCCTCTTCCAGAGCCAAGTTTCTGTGCCATGCCACCTCTCGGAGGAGGTCCTCTTCCATCCCGGTCACGCATCATTCCACCACCCACTATGCCACGTGGACCACCAGGACCTCGATCATTGCGCCTAATATCCCTGCGATCATCACCACCACCTCTGGTTTCTCGCTCTCTTGCAGCTCTTGTTTTTTTCTCTTCCACATTTAAACGTACTTCCCCACGAAACATAATTGGCTTTAAAAGGAGAGAAAAAGATTTACATGGGCAGGTTAGACAGCAATTATCATGTATTCCCTTATTTACCTAAGTAAGAAAATCCTGACAAAAAACTTCCAGGAAATTTTTAATATGCAATCTATTCCAACCTTCTTCACCACAGCAAATAGTGCAACTTAAAATAATCCACACCTCAAATGGACTGTCATAAGTAATTACTTGTGTGGTAAAAAATTAATAATAAATAAATAAATAATCAAACTTTAAAACTACAAACAAATCTTTATTCTTTGCATAAATACCATTTCTAGTAAACTATTTTTAGCTTCACCATTAGGAAAAGATCTTCTATGGCTTTAAAATGCACCAAATCAGTAGTACATACAATTGGAATAATAAAGTCTTGAACTATGTACGCCCTTTCAGTCACTTACTTTTGCAATTAAGATTCTCTGAACTGGTTCAGAGTCATCAAAAACCACAAAACCAAAGTTTGGAAGCTTTCCCCCAACACCCTTGGTATTGATGCGAAGTTCCACAACGTTTCCAAAACCTGTGAAAATATATTACACCAAGGGTTAAATATTTTAATAGAATACTTCGCAGCTTTAATTGTTGAAGAGAAGTAATCTACTTGAACCATTTCAAAACAAAAGATACAAGCTGCTACATCCAGTGACAACCAAGGCACATTCACTCATTTGTCATTCACGCAAAGATGCAAACAACTAGCCTGGCTGCTTATTTTGTTACTCTTCTTCATTAATCCTCTCCAAAGGAAAGTTACCTGCATGGTTTTACAAAAACAATGATATTTTCTATTTCTGACTTATATTTGCCAAAAGAATCCCATCCCCAAATTTAAGGCTGAATCAGCTCTTGCTTCTAACCTCTACAACTAGGTCAGTCAACACTAAGTACAGTCATGGGGAAACATCTAATATAACCTTCTCCTCCCTTCTGATCAATTAAAGTGATTGGTACTTGGAGACCCACAGTTTGTAGAGAGATAAGCTTTTTAAAAAAGTTCTAATTACATTATGAAAAAAGCTCTATTCCCCCTTGCTTAATGTTCCAATAAAGCAAAATAAACTACTCACTCATGAAGAACTCTTTCAGTTCATTTTCATCAATATCATGTGGCAAGTTACCAACAAAAAGTTGATGACTGTCTGGATAGCGAATTATTCTACGGTTGTCAGATTCATTCTGCTCAATATCTCCTCTGCCTGAGAAAAGGAATAGGATATTAAAGTTTAAAATGTCATATAATAACTAAGCTTAAAGCAATGAATGTACAATAGATATTCCTGTTTTAGTTTAATAAGATAGTGAGCTCCTTGAACAGAGGTGGAAGTGCCTATTATTAGTAGGTTAGTTAGAAAACAACATGACACTAAGTGTAAAGTCAGGGTATTGACTAGATTGCTAAAGTACCTTCTTCTAGATCTACTGATCTGATTATATGAAAGTCCAACATTAGTACAAATGTTCCTCCTTAACACCAAACTCTTGCCATCACCCAGGAACCAAACAAATTTCAGATAGTGAGATATATCTGTTCTAAATATTTGTTTAGTATTTTGAGGTTTGCAAATAAATCTTTGGTTGTATGAAATTATAGCCAAATCAGTAAATTTAATAGTAATATCTCATTTAGATAGCCTGTATACATAATATGCTCAAATTTATATAAAAAAATTTATTTGATCCTCCCAATAACACAAAGAACAAAGTGAAGCATATAAGAAAGGCATCACACAAGAAAAGTTTGTGTAATAGCTAAATGGCATGAGAAGCTCATATTTTAAGGGTCTCACCCAAGACCATAAACTCAAGCAGTAGCAAAGCTAGGATAAACCCCAGTTCCCATGACTTCTGGTTTAGTAACACATCACTTTATTTTACTTCTGTGGGAAAAATTACATATGCTATTAATAGATACTATCTCCCACCTCCTCCCAAAAGCAATCTAAACATACTTATAGAATTCAAATAGAGGTGCTACATATATTAGCTAACAATGGAAACAAGTCAAAAATCATGGCAACTTACTTAATACCTAAGACAATCAAAATAAGAAGAATCAGGGTGTGCTTATTGTTTATCTGTGAAGAGATAAGAGTGCTAAGTAAGACAGTAGGTTATTGGCAGCTCGGTTTTGAATTCTTAGAACCAGTGACAATAACCAAATAAAATCTGTCTCAAAATTTTTACACCTTCAAAATACATGTCTCCATGGCATGTCAACTAATCCTCCCCTAAAAGTCAGTTGTTCTGCCCCAGACTGTATTTTAGCAAGTTACTTAAACCTTTAAGAAATTTTGTATTGAAAGGAACTGTATATAAAACACATTATAGTATTTTAAGCATAGTCTTTTCCAACTGTCCAAGCACTAAATGCGAAAGACCACAGAGGTGGCTGACTGACCTGGTCTTGGTCCCCTAGGAGGGAAACCAGGTCGTTCTCTAGGTCGTTGTTCACGCACACGAGGTGGCTGAGACTGAACTTCTGGTTTAGCTTCAACTCTTGGCTAAAATACAAGGGAAAAAACACATTATAAAGAAACTCATTCCATAGGAGACAAAACAACTCAATCAATTACCAGCAAGTCACCAGCAGACATAACAGTAATTTTAAGTTTAGAATATTTTTAACATAGTGTCCTATGTATGTGAAGAATAAATTTTTATAAAGATATTCTGTACCAATCTAGGACTGTAGGGTAGGTTTGTTTTCCCATTCAAGGATATGTAACTCAAAATAAGCTGCTTTTTACAACCACATTTTTTCAATAAATTTACATCCACATTGAGACAGCATTAAAGGTACTGCTACAAAAATCACAAAAATGCAAGATGAGCCACTCCATGTAAATGCATATGCAAAAGAAACAGCCGTTTTTATTTTAGACAAAATTATGACACATACTTTCTAATTATCTAGCTGTGCCCTTCAAACGTAAGTGCTTAGCCAATATCTTCTAAACCCTACCCCACAAATAAATCTTAAAACAATGGATAGTTCAAAATACACAATTTAGCTTACTCTAGCAACTAAAAAATCCTACCTTTAAGTTAAAATTATATAAACAAGATAGAAACATGTATAAAACACCTCAGAATCAAGGAGTCCTTTAGCTCCCTATTGTTCTTCCTTATGGGAAAGGTAGGCAATTATTTAAGGACTGACCCCAACAATTTTCTTTAACTGCACCCCGGGGCAGGGGCAGGAGCAGGCAGGGAGTAACAGGACATTTTAAGATGACTTCCAAAAATTTCTGCTAACTGCTGAATTACACACATATAATTAACTATTTTAAGACAAAATAACATCTGCATCTGCTATTACCTTTTCCTTAATACAGTGGCATTTTCAAAATTCCCATACTCTTCAGCCATCTATTGCCCAAATATTTATGGTCCAAGGAAGAGACAAAATACACCTTCAAAGAATGCTGAAAACACTCAGCAGGATATGAAGAAAATATCCTCAGAGTCAGAAAACTAGTGATTTCAGCCCTGTCTTTATGTCTGATCATCTCTGAGGACCTCAGTCCAGCCAGTGTCTCAAACTCTTTCATCATTTATATAACTGGAATATCGCAACTTACAAGGACAAATTTTGATATAAAGAATTATGTTTCTTTCAAAAATGACAATTTACTGTAAAGGCTTCACCCACTGTAATCAAAAGGCATCTTAATTTCTATCCTAGCAGTTTTTAACAGATGTCTATCTCTTTCCAAGTTGTGTTTCCATGAACATTTTCCATTTCCCTCAAGATCAAGTTGCTTCCCATGTTCTAGAACTTCACTAGTTAAAAAAAATAAATTTTTTAACTCTCTCCAGTTTTTTCAATTATTTATATGTATTTATTCCTCTAAGGACTGTATCTTAATTCATTTCTACAACACCCAAAAACCAAGCACAGTGATGTTAGGTATAGATGTTCAGTAACTCTTGCGTCATTTAAAATTAAATTACATTTTTTAGTTCTTTAACATGTAGGACAATGTTCTATGCCTGACAAGGGATCCTATGTTATAACTCTGAGACCATTGCTATCTGTATTTGGAGTTTACCACTATATGGTAATTTGACCCATATGTGATGTCTAAAAAAGGCAGTCATTTATGAATTTCACTAAGGGGGCCTAAAAGCAACAATTTACTAAGTATGAACATAAAACAGAATTGAAGAACAGATGTGCCCTAACAAAGTTTGATGAAGCTAGTGTGTTTAGAAAATTAATAAAAACAGCAAAGGTACCTTTTAATCTACAAATTTCAGAAAAACCTTAGACTCACTGAATCCAAATGATATCAAAGAACTTAAAAGGTGTCCTCACTGACCTAATTTAAATTTTTTTCAAAACTGATTACCAAAACAAAAATAACTACAAGTAGCGAAACAGAAAAATTCATCATCCTTTAGGGATTTAAAATTAAAAACAAACTTAAATAATTTCCAATGTCTTTCAAATAATTCATATCGCGATTTAGCAACCTGACTTTAAGATATTTGACGATGCCAATGCAAAAAAAAAAAAAAAAAAAAAAAAAGGACCAAAGATGTAACAATATTCCTTTCAATAACTGATTAACACGTCACCTAAGCCAGCTGCGCATTTATAGTTCTTCAGGCTCAACTTCATGATTAGAACTATTTACTCCAATAAGATAAAATGGTTAACACACCACATACTGCACTTTAGAGCCTTACAAATTAATTCCATGCAACCAGAAAGTCTGCTCAGGTGACAAATTCCACAAAAGAAGGTCAAACAGAATATGAAATAAAAATGGAACCATCAAATCAAACCAACGACAACAGGTAAAACCACAGTAACTTCTTCAACTGAACATATGCTAGTTAAACTAGTCAATTTCCAGACAAACCCTTTTCACCAAGAAATTAACTTACCTACTTCTAAGTTAATTCCTACCAATACACTAAATTAATTCTTTCATTAAACTATGCTAAAAGTGTTAAGGAAATGGATATACTATACCAAAGTAATAAAACGGAAAGACTTATTGAGTGGAAAAATCATGAATCCATTCTAAATATAGCCTAAAAAGATCAGAAAGGGTTTTTTTTTTTAAGTTTTATTAATTTAAGTGATCTCTACACCCAATGTGGGACTAGAACTCACAACCCCAAGATCAAGAGTTGGATGCTCTACCGACTGAGCCAGCCAGGTGCCCCAGAAAGTTAAGGTTTAAACTGTACATGTTTAAACATGTCTTAGTATAAGGTATGGGTTGGAAAATACAATCTAGTCTCCTACAATTTAAAAAAAAATAACTTCAAAACTAAAAAAAAAAATTCCCCCTAGGCAAAAGGATAGGATTTAATGTAATTAAGACATGCCTTAAATATAGTACTCCTCTTTGATGTAAATGGAGATACATTCCCCTCCAAAGGGCTAAGAAACCTATAGGTTTACATGAGTCACAAAGGGACTCTGGTGTCTAACTGCATGAATTCAAAGCTCAGCCCTATGCTATTTATACAGCTGTCTGACCTTAGGTTGAGGTACTCTGGGCCTCAATTTACTCATCTGTGAAACAGGAATAGTAACAGTAACCACCCTCACAGAGTGACTGTGGGATTAGAGGAGAATGAATATAAAGTACTTTGAACAATGCCTGGCACATACTAAAGGCATAATAAGCATTAGCTATTTTAACTTTTAACTAGCAGTAAGTTTAAAATAAATGTAGCCAACACTCAGAAGATGAAGCAACAATCCAAAGGATTCCAAATGCAAATCTGATAGGAAATCAAGGATTTTGAAAGAAAATTCAGAAGTCACTCATCAAGTCTTCAGAAGGGGTTGAAAAGCACAACCAATACTTGACAAATTTTCTTCACTAAGAATTCTGGTTTGTGATCTGACATTTTTCAACATTTCCTGAATGTTAACTGAAAAAAAAAGGTATCTTGAGACCATGTATTCTTCTATTATGTAGCTATGTGTACCAACACCATAAAGACTGTCTAATGATTATTACTTTTTTGAAACCTCAAAGTTTCACCGTTTAGAGCATATAAGAGGCGTATACAAATAATTATATATGCACTAACCATTTTAAATGTAAATTTTCTAGTGGAATAAAGTCTGACTCAAAATGTAGAAAAAAGAATTGAATACCTTTTAACTGTACTATAAATTTAATTATAATTTAGTTAATTCTAAACTACACCTAATAAACACATCAGGTAGCCAGTGTCTTATTATCAATGTTTTTGAAAGCTCTGAAATGGGTAAGATGACAAACAGATGAAAAGCAGAATACTGGAATGATCAGTTAAGTGAACACTACAGTCATAAGTTGGTACAGGCTTCAATTAAACAGAGTGAACCACTTACAGACTGAGAGCTTAGGCAGTGTATTTTTAAAAGTTTTCTATTTTTTTTAAAACAGTGATTTTTATAATGCCATACTATTTTGTGTCTTTCCCTAAAATATTTCTGCTAAATAAATTTTAACTTTAAAAGGAATTTTTTTGTTATTTTAAGAAGCCTTTTAAATGACTCACTTTATCTATCAAACCAACTTAATGTGTATTTCACACCCAAACCCCAAATACCACCTATGCAGATGATAGAGATTTGGCATTTAAAGTGGGTGCACTGACATTTAATACAATTTTTTTGTATATTTAATCCATAATTTCTGATTGACTCAATTAAAGAAGTATAGAAAAGATAAGCAATTGGCAATGTAACAAGGATACAATCCGATGTGTTCACAGATTGGTTACCTGTGAGACTGGTGCTTTAACATGGGGTGGAATTCCAGAGGAAGAAACAGTACCACTAGGAGGCAGGTTTTTACTGGTCACTGAAGCCCAGGAGAAAGCCTGCAGGAAATGCAACAAACCTAGACTACTAATCATGGAAAACCACCAACATTCCTACAGGGAAACTTCCAAATATATATTTTCTTTTCATTTCTAAACTATTATTCTATATTGGAGGACTCCTCAAAAAAAAGGCACACACACACATGCCAGTCTATGTGCCAGCTTTCAAAATCTCATTATGCAAGATTATTTGTTTTGTCTGATCTACTAAATAAATCCACAAGCAAAGTTCCTATTTGCTCTAAGGAGATGAGCAATGGCAAACAAAACCACTACCTACACATGCTAGAAAAATAAGAACCTAATAGAACCAATTTCTTTCCCCTTTTGGGGGAAGATAAGGTGTGTGATGGTGTTGAGGGGAAGGACAGGAAAGAAGAGAGTACTCACTGGAAACTTTAACAGACATTCACAAATTGAACAAGGAATCTCCTCTCACTACCCATATATACTTTAACCTTCTACTTTACAGAAAGATAAAAGATGTTTTAGGTAGGCTTAAATGGTACACTATGGGTGTCACTTATCTTTCCACGACAGTTTAATTGGTGTAGTAAGAAAATTGCTCCCATTTTAACCAGAAATAACGGGATCTCTTCTTTTAATAGGCCAACTTGTTTAAGTTGGGAAATTTCATGACTCCAGTTGCATCCGTGCATAGAGGACTTACACAGAATGGAAGAGCGACTCTCAGCTTTATACATGGACTCAAATAATTTCATGTAAAACGAGACTAAACACTGCATACAGATAAGGATTAATCTTAAGTTTCACTCTTAGGGGTATCTGGGGGGAGGAGGATCGTGAATACAAAGACATTTCCTCAGGATTGCAAAAACCCCACAGCTTTCATATACATAAAAAAGCATAGTTTACTATATTAAGCCATTTAACATAAAAGAACAAAGGTCATGCTTCATTAGCGGTACCAAATGTGAAAGTGTGCTGTTACAGGCCTAAAAAGTTCCTCTGATCTAACCTTTGGTGGTTCCTGTGGCAGAGAAACAGGTTCAGCAGGAGGAGGAGAAGTAGACTTCTCCTCCAACTCTTCTAAGTTCTTCTCCTCCACTTGTGGCTTTAGTTCTTCAGTCTTTGTTTCAGATTCTGGCTCAGGCTCAGGTTCATGAGAGGATTCTTCCAAAGGCTCCTCTATGCCATTACTATAATAAAATATTTTGGTCATTTTTCAGTATGAGTGAAATGATCAGTTCTAATAAAACAAAATGTAGTACTTCTCTAATGGGCATAACTAGTAATAAGCTGCTTTGAAGCAAAAGTTCAATAAGAACTAGAAGGCTGAAGGGAATAACAGTCTTAAGCAGCATTTCTTTAACCCCGCCATTTTTTTTTTAAAGATTTTATTTATTTGACAGACAGAGACACAGCCAGTGAGAGACGGAACACAGGCGGGGGGAGTGGGAGAGGAAGAAGCAGGCTCCCAGCAGAGGAACCTGATGTGGGGCTCGATCCCAGGACTCCGGGATCATGCCCCGAGCCGAAGGCAGATGCCTAACGACTGAGCCACCCAGGCACACCCTAACCCGACCATTTTTAAATGGAATTACTAGATTACTAAAAATGTTTACTTCAATACTAACTATAAATAACCCCATATTTATAAAAATAAAATAAAATGCTGTGTTGTCCCAACTATTCTGCATTATCAGTAAGTAAACACTGTTTTGGGCAAAACCATGTTCAATTTTTTATGTAAATAAAACAACTCTTTCCAAATTTCTTGCCCTTATATATGATATATATATATATATCAAATACTGGCCTGACAGGTAGCTTTATCAAAAAGTCACTTCTAACAGTAATCCCAGGAACAAAAACTACCTAGCAACTACATTAGAGTCTAGACCAAATTTGGCCTCGCAAACACTATTCTTACGCCACAGGGTGAGCTTCATAGTAACCACTATCAGCATTTTCTTGCACAGGTTCTGGAGATGGTTGCCTTTCTTCTTGCTCCTCTTCTACCTCATCTTCTGATTCTGACAATACAGAACACACATTTCTTTTTTAAGAGACTCAACAAACAATTTCATATGCATATTTTTAATGTTTAAGGAAGTGATATGATAGTTTTAAAAACTGACCTTTTTCTTACAAGGCACTCAAATGCAGTATTCCCTGTTCTCTTAACAATTGAAAAGCAAGATGAAGTTTGATATTTACTCTGTTTTTATTTTTTTTCAAGATTTTATTTATTTGTCAGAGAGAGAACATGTGCCGGAGTGAGCAAGAGAGTGAGCACAGGCAGGGAGAGTGGCAGGCAGAGGCAGGCTCCCCGCTGAGCAAGGAACCTGATGCTGGACTCCATCCCAGGACCCCAGGATCATGACCCTAGCCAAAGGCAGACGCTTAACCAACTGAGCAAGCCAGGCATCCCTTATTTATTTAAATAGGCTCTATGCCCAGTGTGAAGCCCAATGTGGAGCCCAACGCAGGGTTCAAACTCATGACCATGAGATAAGACCTAAGCCAAGATCAAGAGCCAGACACTTAACTGAGCCACGCAGGTGGCCCTATTTTTAAAAATGATCTATTAGCAAGAAAAGGAAAGGACAGGAAATAAATGATATTAAGCCGTAACTCAGTTTCCTATGTCACATCTATTCAATAGCGTGACAATGAAAAGAAAATATAATACATGAAAGATCAGTAATTATGATATAGCCCAAAAACTGAAGGCCAACAAAGATATATTAAATAGAAAAGAGCTAGCTTTAAACCAGCATAATTCCATTTTTATAAAAATAATTATTGCTAAGGATGGGATCCAACAAAATTCTATATAGGCACCAAACTCTTGGCTATATATAAAGGATGTTACTTTCTATGTCTGATTTTTATATGACGTCATACAATGAACAGCTATTTCTTTTTAACAAAAAGGACAAAAGAGGGTTTGACTCAGGTACAATAGAGGCAAATTTAAGTTTCATACTTCTCGTGTTCTTTAAGAGTACTGATAGAAGCCTATCTTAACCTCACCTTCATCAAGTTCTGGTTCAGAATCACCAAATACTTCATCTTCATAACGAAACATATCATTGTGAACATAAAACTTATTTGGAACAGATCCCTACAGGAAAACAAAATCCAAATATTCCATTAAATACTCATAAATGCGGAACTGCATAAAAAGAACAAATTACACGGCATATGCACTATCTATTTTAACACTATAGAAATACAATGTAGACTAAGTATAATTTTCTAAAATTAAACATGCTATGTTAATATAAAGTATACTATAGAAGATCATTCAAATAGTGGAACTAAGGAATGGGTACTCAATAGAAGAGAACCAAGACTAATTATAATTAACAAATGAAACTGCCATTTTAACACATAACTTACTAAATAAGATACTTTTTATATTTCTATAATCTTAATAAATCTATCGATACATTTGTATCAGCAGACTTTTTACTTCTAAATAAGCAAAGTGAAAAAAATAAAAAAGGCAAAGTATGTACACACAAAGCTCAAATTACAGATGACCCCTGAACACAGGTTTGAACTGCACAAGTCCACTTAACACATTTTTTTCGATATAGTACAGTACGGTAAATGTATTTTATGTAATACCATTTTCCTTTCTCTAGCTTACTTTATTGTACGAATACAATATAGAATTATAGAATACATATAAGCTACAAAACATGTGTTAATCGACTATTTATACTATTAGTATGGCTTCTGGTCAACGATAGGCTATTAGTAAGGTTTTTGAAAAGTCAGAAGCTGTACATGGATTTTCTTTCTTTCTTTCTTTTTTAAAGATTTTATTTATTTATTTGACAGAGAGAGAGACATCCAGCGAGAGAGGGAACACAAGCGGGAGGAGTGGGAGAGGAAGAAGCAGGCTCTCAGCAGAGGAGCCGCTATGGGGCTCGATCCCAGGACCCTGGGATCACACCCTGCGCGGAAGGCAGACGCTTAATGACTGAGCCACCCAGGCGCCCCTGTACGTGGATTTTCTTTCTTTCTTCTTTTTTTTTTTTTTTAAGATTGTATTTATTTATTCGACAGAGATAGAGACAGCCAGCAAGAGAGGGAACACAAGCGGGGGGGGGGTGGGAGAGGAAGAAGCAGGCTCATAGCGGAGGAGCCTGATGTGGGGCTCGATCCCATAACGCCGGGATCACGCCCTGAGCCGAAGGCAGACGCTTAACCGCTGTGCCACCCAGGCGCCCCTGTACATGGATTTTCAACTGCACAGAAGGAAGTTCGGTGCTCCAAATCCCTGCGCTGCTCAAGGGTCAAATGTTCATCAATGGGTTCAATACCAATTTCTCAAGTTTAGCCACATGCATATCTACACCTGTAAGAAGAAACTCTGGACACTTCAAGCAACTAATAACCACCAAATAAAATCATACAAATGAAACGTAAGTGAAATGAAAACTTACTTCAGGAGCCAGAACAAAGGTTTGCATAAACTTCCTCTCTGGCTGTCCACTATTAGATAGCAAACCCATGACCTGGACAACTACTCCATCACTCAAGGTTGCATGAGCATCCACATGACGAATTTTAGTATGACATTCACTGAAGTTCAGAGATAATACTTTGTGGTGTATATCCTTTAATAGAAGAAAAGAAGGAGGAAATACAAACTGTTGTGATACTTCATTACTTAATACAATAGAGCTTCACTGATTTTCTCACAACTCTAGAATATTAACTACATAATCTTTCTGCCTCATTTGAATCCTTTCCACCAAGATATGCGTTACTCCTAGGTTGATGTTCCTAAACCACCATTTTCAACACGTCACAGCTCGATACAAGAGATCACTATGGCTATCTCATATTAAGCAATAACACGGGCTTTATATAGCTCTCTCCCAATACTATTCTGTATTAAGCTTTTAATCATTCAGACAGACTGTGTTGACTACTCCTTGACCTCACAGCTGATTTTACTTTACTGGGTTTGCTGGTGCCATTTCTTCTACCTCTAATTTCCTTTTGTAGGTAAGGCCAAATTCTGTAATTCAGCATCTAGCTGAAGTCCCATATCTTCTGTAATGTCATAAAGTACATATATTTCTGTGCATTCCTGTAACATAAGGTTTAGTTCATATTTGTATAACCTTTATAGTTCTCAACTGTTTCATGTATAAAATACATCAATGATAGATAATTTCCTATCTTCTCCTTTGTATCCAATCCAGTGTTAACACCCTGTTTCAAACAAAATGGATATTTATAAGAACTGAAAGCTCATTTAACAACTACTGTAACGTAAAATTCTAGTTACAAGTCATTCAGGAAGAAATCCATAGGCACAAAAAGGCTATTTTCAACTACCTTAACACACAAAAAAAGGAATAAAATCTAAAATGTGTATGAAATTGATACTTACATTTTGGCCATAAACAGCCTCCTGGGGCTTTCCACTAGCATCTACTCCACCATGAACATAGGAAGAATTCCTGCCATAAAACCTATAAAGCCAATGATAATTGATTAACATTCAATTGTCAAGAGAAGCCTAAAGACGCAGTAGAGTTCTGGTATAAAACAGACCCACTTTCATGTCTGGCTTTGTCACTCAATAGTTGTAAAATCCTGATAAAGTCACTTACAGTTCTTAAGTTCTGTTTCCTTGGTTATCAAACACAATAATAGTAACTACTCCATAGGGTTGTTGTAAGGATTAAATGAGTAATGACAGAATTCTGGCCTGGCACACTGAAAATACACTCAAATCACTTGCAATTCTCATCTAATTCCCATCACATCTATTTTTTGAATTGGAAGAATGAGATATTCAAAATACATTCTAAATACTGATGCTGTAGTAATTGACCCAGTTTTCCCCTTTAGATACAAAACTCAGTTCTCTAGATTTGTTTGGGAATCAGATGCTATTTAACATTCTACTCAAAGTTCCAAATGATTACTAATTCCAAAAGCTTAGATTAAAACAAGTTTAGTTAGATTTACAATAATTGAAATAATTCAGAGACCAAATAAGAAAATCTACATTATTTCAGTATTTGATATCTCATTAATATTTCATACTGCTCTTAAGTACATGATAAATTAGCATTTCTCAGGCATTATCTAAAGCAATTAGAATATCTTTCTAAATTAAGGTTATCAAACATGCAAAATTAATTTTCTCATAAAGAGAACTCAGCTCCTATTGTTAATGAAACATGTAAGACTTCCTCTATGCCAAGCAATGTTCTCGGTGCATTACATATATTGATTTATTTACCCCTGCCCTAACAACCTCATGAAATAAGCACTATTATGTAAATGAGCAAACTGAGGTTCAGAAGAAATTAAATTAACTCTAAGGCCACACACTAATCAAGTGGGGTAGCCAAGACATGAACCCAGACAGTCTAGATCCATAGTTCATGTTTTTAACGACTACCTGTATTTTTAAGTTTACACTATTTTCTTGCACGTACCACTGGCAAACATGTTAACTACCAATTTTCCAGAGGATAAGTTGGCTGTTAAGTGTAGGAGAAGCCTTAGAAATAATTATACCTTTGATTAACAATTCTACTTCTAAGAACTTATCTTAAGAAAATAACTAGAAAGGTACACAAAGATGCATATATAAGGATACTGATCACAGTTTAACAAGTGAAAAATTACAAACTGATTTCCATTAAAAGGTAAATTGGTTACATAAGCTACACATAAAACAGAAGCTTACGGGTTTTTTGGAAAATGATGGTGGACAGCCCTATTGTCACTACAAAAAAAACAAAAAACAAAACATGCTAATACCTACGTTATATAAAGACTAAATTTCAGACAAGGAAAGGCCCTATAGTTCCATTCTCCCCTCCCCACCCCAAACTCCTCTACCTACATTGTCAACAAGAGCATCTTTTATTTCTATAGTTAGAAAAATGTACAGGTATTCACTTTTGGATTTTTTTTTTTTGAGGACGGTATTTGTTATAGAAAAATGTTTTATGGAATAATAGAAGACATATTGCAAAATCTAACTTTAGAGTGCTCAGCATACTTATAAAGAGAACCTAGCTAAAAGAACATAAGTCCTTTTAACAGCTTTCCCCATATGAAGTGGCAATGACTTATCCCTTAACTCATGTGGCTGGTGTGTTCCATAACAAATACTTGCAAAACCTAATCCTTATAAAAGTCTCATTTATCTTTCACCTGCTAAAATACACAGGAAGAACAAAAATTATAAATACTACTCACAATACAAATCAATTTCATTTCAACTTCTGGAAAAAATAAGCTTACAGATGTCCAACTCCTGCCAAAATAGCAAACAAGGCTACTACTGCTGTTTTACCAAGGAATACTATTTTGCAGATCAATCAGAAGAAATTTTCCCAAGTATAATCACTTAGATGATTCATTTTCTAACACTGCTATAAGGAACTTAAAAATCAACTAATGACTGCGATTTCAAATTGCAGACTAGAACCCATTAGTTGGTCAAGTCCAAAGTTTATTTAAATGAAATACAAAATACTGAAGGATGTAATTGTGTACGTTCTGTACACAGATATGAATGTGTTATATATAATAGGATATGATGTGAAGCATTTTTCTACTGTGGATTTCACTTTTTTTTTTTTTTTAAAGGAGTAAGCTGGGCATGGAGCCCCGTACAAGGCTTTAAATCACAACCCTGAGATCAAGGCCTGAACTGAGATCAAGAGCCGGACACTTAACTGACTGAACCACCCCAGGCACCCCTGTGGATCTCATTAAAAACTTGCAAAAACGGTTTTAGCCATTAGACAATTAAAATATTGGTTATGATTTGCAAAGAAAGAATCAGAACATGAAATAAGAAAGACAAAATACTATGTAGGCCTATTCAAGAAAACAAAACTAAATAAAAATACTAAATAATCCATTTAGAATTTACCTGTGTAAATATTCTGGAGCTTTATTCAGCAAAGTATAATATTGCCTCACAAACTCCCGCCCTACAAGCAGCGGACTGGGCTTCTCCATAACCATTTCTTTGCTGCACAATGTCAAATGCTAAGGGAGCAAAAACAAGAATGATAACTATTAAAAACTCATCTTTGTAAACTTCCAGGAAGTAAATTTTCTTAGCCATACAAACAGGAATAAAGACAATACATTTATTGAAAAGCAATTTACAACAACAAAATAATAAATTCCCAACAACTACTGGTAACTTCCAATATGTGCAGTTCCTCTTTGTCTCTATTCCTCAATTACCCCCCCACCCCCACATAGTTCTTTGTCTTATTCCGAGAAAGTACCATGCTGCCTCACAGTATGAACAACATAACCAAGTCTTTTCCATGCACAGTACCGCTTTCCTCTGGTGACTATAATCCATGTCCTCCGATTCCGATAGTTTACTTTTGAAAATTAGGCAGAAGGCACAAGTCAGGACCTGGAGATTAGACTTATTATGGGAAAGTACGGACTTGTATTTTCTATTTGCTCTCCTTAGAACTATTTCACTGTGTCAAAATGATAATAATTACCATTAAAAATCAGCAATAACCTGAGTACGCAGAGAATATTTTTTTTACATTTGGTATATGTCCAGTATTTCTTTCCGTTAACTAAGTAATAAGCATCTAACTATATTGCCAGGTGTTCTTTGATAAAGGGGACAGCGTGGTGAACAAGATTAAGACTTTAGCCCTCCAGAAGTTTATAATCGGGTGGAATTTAAGAAACAAAACAAGCAAAAGGGAAAAAAATATGAGAGACAAATCAAGAAACAGACCCTTAAATCCAGAGAACAAACTGATGGTTAAACCAGAGGGGAGGTGGGTGGGGGGATGGGTTAAATAGGTGATCAACACAGGGTGATGTATGGAAGTGCTGAATCTGTATACTGTACACCTGAAACTAATGTAATACTGTATGTTAACTAGAATTAAAATAAAAACTTAAAAGTTCATAATCTGTCATGGATTATAAACAAGCACACAGGAAACAGAATGGGTGAGGTGCTACGATGAAGTACTGCTAAGCTGAAATCTCAAAGGTATGATCAAGAATAACAAATCCACAGTCAAGGCAGGGGGAGGGAGGGTCTATGCTGATGGGGGGGCTTAAAAATAAAAGAAAAACAAATACAAAATACATATAGGAACACAATAATTTAAAGTAAATGAATTATATATGGTTATAGCCCCCAGATCAGTCAAAATTATAACATCAGGAATTGGAAAAGAGGGAGAAGAAAATAGAAAGTTAAATATTATTTGTTTAAATATATATATATGTATATAATTTATAATCAAATATCCTTTCTCCTATTACACTTAAAAGTTATGAAAAAAATCCACTGTATCTGTATTTACTGGGCAAATTGGGATACAGTTTAAATTCCTGCTTACAAATAAATCTCAATGTAGGTTTCTTTCTTTTCTTTCTTTTTTTTTAGAGAGGGAGGAGGAGGGGTAGAAGGAGAGTGGGAGAGAGAAAGAATCCTAAACAGGCTACACGCCCAGTGCAGAGGACACAGGGTTCAGTCTCAGAACCAGGAGATCATGACCTGGGCCAAAACCAAGAGCCGCACTTAACCGACTGAGTCACCCAGGTGTCCCTAGGTTTCCTTTAAACAAAAAATTCTATAGCCAAAGAAAACCTGCCATAATCATTACAATTGTGATAATGTTTTTAAATAAAAATCAGGAGGCACACTTGGGTGGTTCAGCTGATTGTCTGACTTCAGCCCAGTTTATGATCTCAGGGTCCTGGAATCAAGCCCCAAGTTGGCCTCTGCACTCAGGTCTGCTTGTCCCTCTCCCTCTGCCCCCACCCCCACTCGTGCACACGCGCTCTCTCCCTCTCTCTCAAGTTAAATCTTTAGAAATAGGGGTGCCTGGGTGGCTCAGCTGGTTAAGCATCTGCCTTTGGCTCAGGTCATGATCCTGGGATCCAGCCCCGCCTTGGGCTCCCTGCTCAATGGGGAGTCTGCTTCTCCCTCTCCCGCTCCTCCTGCTTGTGCTGCTTGTGCTTGCGCGCACTCTCTGTGAAATGAGTAAATAAAATCTTAAAAAAAAAAATCTTTATAAATACATAAACCATGGCAGAGCCTACAGGCAAGACTGTAGCTCTATACAATCCCAGTGTTTTCTCTCCTTTTATGACAGTCCTGAAATGGTACAAAACCCCACAAACCTGTTTAAATTTTTAATGCCTCACTTGCTTTCAAAAATAGTTAATTCACTGCTTCCAGTGGCAGGGTCTAGGGATGAGGCAGTAACAAGAAGCCTTTGAAGCAGTTCACGGAGATGAAGAGGAAGCTAAGGCTTTCCAACAGAAACAAAAAGAGAAGCAGCTGGAGGAACTAAAGTGAAGGGTATGGGGAAGGGTCCCCAGGCCACAGGTGAGAAATCTGGCAGGAAGTAAGCAGTTCCTTGTGTCTCCATTAGGAGACTGTTACCTGATTTCCACTGCTGTTTAAAACATCTGATTCTCTGCCATAACATTTTGCTACCTATACCTAGAATGAAGTGTTGTGTCAGAGCCTGTTGTACATTAAAGAATAAACTTTGGAAAAGAAGAAAAAAAAAACCCATACAGTGGGGCTCATCTTCTCTTTACTCCCTCTTACTCAGCCATTGCTACCTTAGCTGTAAGGTCAGAGTAAACCCAGCCTAGAATCCTGCCCATCTGCTCTTCAGTCTTTGTTCTACCTTGAATTCTGTATCACCTACAATTAAACGATCTTTTTTTAAAAAAAGAAAAGAAAACTTTAATTCACAAAGCACAATCAGATAGTGTCACTTCAGGTGCCATTTGTTTCCCCTAAACCTAAAAACTTCCAATAAGGACTAGCAAATCCTAATGCATAAAAGAATTCCCATCTGCTACATTTAAAGTAACAAAGCTAAGCAACACAGTATTTTTATTTTGAATAATGGGGAAGTGTAAAGAACAGACTTATCTAGTAACATTTTATAAAATAACTAAAATGAAAATTAATACATACTTTAATACTGTAACTGATGCCAAAATAATACTACGATGTGGTAAGATACTAACTTAACCTCCAAATACAATAGCTATGTACAAAACAGTTTTGTTCAAATGGTAAATAATAGAAATGCTATTAGGGACTGCTGATGGATTTGGAGATTCTCATGTTTTTCTTCCTTCTCTTCGTATTTCCAGATTTTCTACAATGACACTGTCATCTATCCCAAATCTTCCATCACATTCATGAAGGATACATTTACCTACCATTTTGGTCACATACATATAACCAAAGTAAAAAAAAAAAAAAAAAAAGACTGAATACATGTATCAATACCAAAGAAAGGTCAGAATACACTTTAGAGTTATTGTAACAAAGTTTGAGAGGCTTTCAAAAGCCCACCATCTACATATAAAATCATGAGTATGGTGGTCACGTCATCAATACAGATCAGAGACAGGCAAGGTAGACACACAGTGAAGGCAACTTTAACGAGATTATTCAATAAATTATTCAAAGGAGGTAACTTGGAAAGTGAACCTCAAATGGTGGATGAGGTAAGGCAATGCTAATGTGGTAAAAGGCTAAACAAAGAGCTATACAGAGGCTGGGCAGAGTCCATCTTTAGGTACAGGGAAGGCTTCCACAGGGAATGATAAAACAAAAAGAAGTTACTCATAGGATACTTCTTCCTTATTAACTCTGATTTAAAGTGAGTCAGAATTTAGTGGGCTGGGGGCACCTGGGTGGCTCAGATGGTTAAAGCATCTGCCTTGGGCTCAGGTCATGATCTCTGGGTCCTGGGACTGAGCCCCCAGAGTTGGGGTCCTGGCTCAGCGGGTAATCTGCTTCTCCCCTTCCTCTGCTCATGTTCTCTCTATCCCTGTCTCAAATGAATAAATTTCAAAAATCTTTAAAAAAAAAAAAAGAATTTAGTGGGCTAAATATAACTGGTGGAAATTAACCACATCAACATCAACCCGAAATATATTAGAGACAAAAGGGAAAAAAGTAACCTGACTTACCTATTTTTCAAGACACACTAATTTATTTGTTCTACACAAACTGCCATCTTGCCCATCTTCCCTAGAGTAGGAAAATTAACAGTGCAATACATAAGGAATGCATCAAAGAAACATTAAGATTAAATTATAAATGAACCACCAACAGGTAGTCTGGGTAGCTGTAGGAAGTTAAGACTTGGAAAACTGAGTAATACAAAGCTTGCATTTATAATTCATACACAGCCAATATAGACAAGAATTTGGTCAAGGGGAAAAACAAAAGAGCCAAATTATACATTCAGAATAAAAGTGATTACAAGAACAATTGTGCTGTTTTTATTATTCACAGCAAAGTACCCAACTCTTAGGTAAGCAATTTCTGGGATTTGGGTCCTTTCATTTCTTTTTTAAATTCCTTCTTTAAATTTTTTTTAGATTTTATTTGAGAGAGAGAGACAGAGTGAGAGAGCTGGAGGAGAGGGAGAGGCAGATGGAAAAGCAGGCTCCCTGCTCAGCGGGGAGCCGGACACAGGGCTGGATACCCAGACTTCGGGATCACCACCTGAGCTGAAGGCAGATGCCTGAATAAGCCACCTAGACGCCCCTAAAAAAATTTTAATTTTTAAAAATGAAAACAATTTTTAAAAAAGATTTTATTTGAGAGAGAGAGACAGTGAGAGAGAGAGCATGAGAGAGGGGGAGGGGCAGAGGGAGAGGGAGAAGCAGGCTCCCAGCTGAGCAGGGAGCCCAATGCCCAATCCCAGGATCCTGGGATCATGACCTCAGCTGAAGGCAGAGGCTTAACCGACTGAGCCACCCAGGTGCCCCTCATTTCTTTTCAAAAAGTTATTAAAAAAAAAAAACACAACACACTGAACATGGGACAGAAAAAGCTTTTAACTATCTAAGGCCATGAAAAAGCTATGACCTTTTTGGATCTTAATTTTCTAAGTTACAAACTGAGATACGATCTCTGGTCAAACCCACAAAACTATACGATTCAACAAAGATAGCCAAGATTAAAGGATACTTATGTACAAAAAGAATCTTCTTCAGTTGGTTGTTAGCTCTAGCACCTTCAAAGATAAGAGCAATTATCATCTAACATCTTTTTAGATAAAGTAAAACTGCATGTATTAAACCCCATTTTTCCCATGAACACATGAAAATGCGGAGATTTCTGCCACACTGGGATCCATACTGTAAAATTTCCTTGTTAAGTAAAAACAATTGGTCCTTTTTATTCATCCAGATGCCAACATGATTATATCTGGTTTCCCTCACTACTTAGAGCCTTAACTATTTCAGAGATCATCATTCTACTTTTCACCTTTATCTCACTTAAAATCCCCATATATTGTGTATCATCAACATTCTTTTATTCATTCTTGTTTCTTAAAATGATTCCTCTTCATTTGCCTAGACTAATTCCTGAAGCATATCTACTCCAGCTCTCATGGGAAATTGCTATCAATTGCCACTATCTTTTCTTAATCTCTTAATACCATCGAGAGGGAAGTGGAGGAAAGAAAAGTAACACATATATACACAAGAAAAAAAAAGAAGTCACATTGGGCTTCATCCTATAATATACTTCGATTTCTTCAATTTCAAAATAACTTAAAAAAAAAAAAAACTATTATCAACCAAAGGAATTTTTGGTTCCTTCCTAGGCTAAAACTTCAGCTTTTAGTTAAGTACTTAGGTTTTTTGCTTACTTTCTCGTTAAAAGTAAGTTTGGTGAATCACAAACTAGTATAATGAAGCTGCCCACAAAGCAAAGAATCTCAGGCTACAACATAGATGTAATGTCTAAAATGAGCTGATAGGGGCGCCTGGGTGGCACAGCGGTTGGGCGTCTGCCTTCGGCTCAGGGCGTGATCCCGGCGTTCTGGGATCGAGCCCCATATCAGGCTCCTCCGCTATGAGCCTGCTTCTTCCTCTCCCACTCCCCCTGCTTGTGTTCCCTCTCTCGCTGGCTGTCTCTATCTCTGTCAAATAAATAAATAAATAAAATCTTTAAAAAAAAAATAAAATAAAAATAAAATAAAATGAGCTGATAATTCTACTTTGTAAAAGTTAACTACTGGTTGAACAGTAAATGGAAATTTCAGGAAGGTAGATCAATATAATGCAAGAATAACCAGAATAGAGCTACTTCATAAATAGACAGTCATTGCTGGTATTTATTCCAGAGACTAACTGAACAATTTAGAGGAAATATAGTAAAATAATGTATGTCTAACAACATTAGATTAGGTTGTTCCAACACTAGGATTCTAAAATTCTATTAAACAAGAACTAAAACCTTTGATTCCTACTCCAATACTCATTCCATACCTTCCTATCTGTAACAACTGAAATCCTATGCATTCTTTAGGACCAGATATTGTATCCCTGAAAATCATTCCTGATTCTTCTATAAACTATAACTGTCTTTCCTCTGAATTCTCAAAGTACTTGAGTCTTTATCATGGCACTTTCTTAATCATATAGTTCCCTAAATTACTAACTGTGCATTAATCTTCCTCAACTCTCCTCTCAAATATAATCTGAGCTCTCCCTTAAATATAATTCTCTGGAAAGTCACTTTTTTTTTTTTTTGATGGCACTACTTTATTTCCCTCTTAAAAGACCAACTGCAACCAAATGAAGTGAACATAACCTCAAGATTTTATCATCTTCGTAATATAACAAAATATGAAGCCTAGAACTGGATCACTTGGCCCTTTCTCTTATCTCCTCCCAGTTCAAAATGCTTGCATCTCTTAATAGCCAGCATTCTCTTAGTCTGCAATTGGGCTCAACACATTCAAGCCTCAGCACAATCTTCTTTGTAGTTTTAGCCTTTTTCCAGAAAATTGGCTTAATCTGCCCACCACAGCCATGCTGCTTCCTGTCATAACACTGCTTTCCCTGGGCATAAAGAGAATCTTTGCCTTTCTTGTACTGTGTCACTTCGTGGGGCTGGTGCTTGCCTCACTTCTTGCAGAAAGTCCGGCGGGTTTTAGGAACGTTCACCATGTTTGAGAGAACACTATCTGCATGGGAAGCTGGAAAGTCACAATTCTTAAAAACCCACCGACCTCTCCTCAGTCTTCCACTTGTCTGCATCGGCATCGCTGATAACCTCCTCCCAATGCTTCTACTAGAGTTCTACGTAAGGCAACTTTCCTTCTCATCAAAATGCAGAAGTTCTCAAAGTTCTGTCTTCTAACCTGGAAATTTCAGAGAGTCTAATGGCTTTAGCTCTCATATCTACCTAAATGTAAATCTAGTCTCTACCATGAGCTCAAATTTTACATTTTAACCCCATGCCGAATACCCACACATGCCCTCATAGGTTATATGCATCTCAGAATGTTTTCCTTATTTCTGTTAATGATGCCACCATCTTCTTGGCTAGAATGATCAATCCTAAGTGACTTTCCTTCTTTAAGCTTCAAACTGTGAAATCCTGACAACTCAAAAGTTTCTCAGATTTTGTCCCATTCTTTCCACTTCTACTGAATTTACACTCTACATCTTCCTCAAATCTTCCAAACTTCTTTATCACGTTCAGCATACATTAAATACAGTAAAATTCAAACACCTGCATTTAACTTGAAGTATAAGGTACTTCACAGAAATCCATGACATTCATGGTCCTGACAAACTTTCCAAATTTATCTCCAATCACACTTTTCACCTCAATAACAAATTCTGTGTTTGAAGAGCAGTATGCCACTCACCATCATTCCCCGAACCTGCAATTTTCATTCTTTAGGCCACTGTCTTATTTCATTCAACCTAAGATGGGTGAATAGGTGGGAAAACACAAATTCTTCCAACATTTAATGAATGTCTACTATATATGTATCAAAAACTATGTAAGGAAAAACAATGGTGAACATGAAAGACATGATCTGCTGCTCCAAAGAAATTTAAAGTCCAGTGGGAGACAAAATTCCTAAACACAATTATGTGATAAATGCTACAGCCCTATCACAAAGAATATACCATTTGAAAACTGGAACAGGCGTAGAAATTGGACATGAAGAAAATGAGGAAGTATCTCAAGCCAAAGCTAAGAGAAAATTTTTAGGGGATGACTATCTCCTCAAAACCTTATGCCACCAAATCCTTCCCCTATTCATTCTTCAAAAACCTGCCCAAAATCTCATTCCAGTTGTACCTCTGGCTTTCCTAACTAGGGTCCACCAGAAAGGATCAACCGTTTCTTCCTCTTAGTATCATAGATCTCTTCTTTAGCTCTAACTTTTGCACGTAATCCTAATAATATATGTACATGAGCACAGACACATCCCTCTCCTATTTGGAAGACTCCTCTATGCTAATGCTAAGCATAAGCCTGGCAGCATTATGCTTCCAGATGCTCAAGAGACATAATCTTCGTAGCATCCGCCATTGCTGTGCACATAACAGGATTAAAAAATCTGTTGAACAATTCTGATACGAAAGCCCTAAGAGAAGCAACAACTAAAATACAAAGATATCTCAGTAGTTAATGAATAAAACTATGGAGGAATGTTAATGAATAGATTAAATACATTAAGCACACAATTTCAAGCTATCTTTAAAGTCAATCACTGGGACGGCACCTGGGTGGCTGATGGGTTAGGCATCTGCCTTTGGCTCAGGTCATGATCTTCGGGTCCTGGGATGGAGCCCCAGGTCAGGCTCCCAGCTCAGCTGGGAGTCTGCTTCTCCCTCTCCCTCTGCCTGTGCTCTCTCTCTCTCAAATGAATAAATAAAATCTTAAAAAAAAAAAAAAGTCAATCATCTACACTCCTGTGCTTATTTATATGTAATTGTATATTCGTACAGTCATCTACAAGAATACATACTACTCTTGTAATATGAAGTTAGAGAGTTTTGAGATTAAAGGTCCAAACAAATCAAACACAGCAGTTTTGGCACAAATAATTTTAAGAACTTTTAGAACTTTAAAATCAGAACTTAAAGCTCTGATTTTAGAACTTTAAGAAATTTTAGAAATCCCCCCCAAATTAGCATTACAACAGACCTACACAATATAGTCAATTTCTTTTCAAAGGTACCAAGGTAATTTTATCTTTTCAACAAAAAGATTTGGGGACAACCTGACATCCACACATTAAAAAGAAAAGGAAGTCTGACTCATACTTGGCACCCACATACAAAAATTACGTTGAAATGGACCACAGACATAAATGTAAAACCTAAAATTTCTAGAAGAAAACTTTTGTACCCTTACGTTAAGTAAAGATTTTAGATAAAACACAAGAATTAAAAAAAAAAACACCTGCAAGTTGGACCTCCATCAAAATATAAAACCTTTCATTTAAAGTCATCATTTAGAAAATGAAAAGACAAGCCACAGTCTGAAAAAAGTATCTGTATAATAAATATATGATAAAGGACTTGTATCCAGAAAAAAACTATATCTCTCGTAACTTAAAAAAAAAAAGCACTACTGAAGGCTAAAAAAGTTGGTATTACATGATTCTACTGATACGACATTCTGTAAAATGCAAAACTATACGATTAAATCAGATCGGGGCGCCTGGGTGGCACAGCGGTTGGGCGTCTGCCTTCGGCTCAGGGCGTGATCCCGGCGTTCTGGGATCAAGCCCCACATCAGGCTCCTCTGCTATGAGCCTGCTTCTTCCTCTCCCACTCCCCCTGCTTGTGTTCCCTCTCTCACTGGCTGTCTCCATCTCTGTCAAATAAATAAATAAATAAAATCTTTAAAAATAAATAAATAAATAAATCGGATCAGAGGCCGGAGGAATAAAGGACTATAAAGGAACAGGAGAGAACTTCTAGGGTGATGGGACTATTTTATATCTTGACCATGGTGGTGGTTTCATGACTGTATGTTGACATGACTTCATGTCTAAAGTCATTAAACCACACATGAAGAGTTGGTAAATTATTCCCCAAATTTTAAATTTAGCAATACAATTATGCTTCATTATGTCAATCATTTCATGAACATGTATGCAGAATCCCTTAACGCAATATACGGGAACCATGGTACTCTGCAACTCAGAATATCCAGTTCAAAAAAAGGCAATTTATTCAAAATTGACACCTTTCACTTATAAAATAAACAAAAATGAAAATTATTGGTAACATCCAGTATTGTTCAGGGTGTGGGGAAATGGGGTCTTCCACAATGTTTGTGAAAATATAAACCGTTACAACCTTTTGGCGATGTAATTTTGCAGTTTTAAAAAATTAATTAAAAATGAACGCATAAACCCGTAATTCCACTTCTAAGATACATTACAAAGAACTACACATACAACTGCACAAAGATGTATATTCAAAGTTGTTCAATGCCACAAAAAAAAATCAAGCGGTCTAAATATCCATCAACAGGGAAATGGAAGGCTATAAAATACAAAATTATGCACTCATTTAAAATAGGGGAAAATAAGAAAATCATAAATGTGGACAAGAAATACTGTCCACAAAAGTAATAAGCAAATTGTAGAATAATTTATAAACCCCATCTTTGGAAAAAAACATGATATAAAACGAACAAACACTCATGGGTCCAGGAAAAATAAAAAACGGCTATATACCAATTCTTGTCACCACCGGTAAGACATTAAATACTATTTTAAAATTTTCATTTAATATCTGATAACCTTCTAACAGATACATGTTACTCATTAGAAAACATGGCTCTAGGGTAGGGGTGCCTGGCTGGCTCAGTGGGTAGAGCAAGCAACTCTTAATCTGGGGGTTGTGAGTGTAAGCCCACACAGACGTAGAGATTACTAAAAGAAATAATTAAACTTAAAAAAAAAAAAAGAAATGAAAACATGACTCTACAATAAAGGCCAAGAGTGTGAGAATTCATTTACCACTACTAGTAAAACAAAAAGGCAATCCCTGACATTAAGCCTACATTAGTGACAATTTATGGTTAAAGTTTAAGTGTGCTTAAATATTACCAACTAATTGAAGATAGCACTGAGGAGGCTGAGATGGGGAAAACAGACTAATACCATGCTGGTATTAAACTGAGCAGTTGCGTACAGAATGAGTAATAACGAAAAGGGTACTGAAAAAAAAAAAAAAAAAAGAAAAGAAAAGAAAAAAGAAAAACTTACTGCCTAGGATCCTAGGGTGCACTCTCCAAGGTTCCCAAAAGCTGATTTAAAAAATCTTTGATACGCTTACCTGATAAAATACTATTTTTGGTAACCTGATATTAACAGTCTTAGAAACAAAAATACAATGAACCGAACCCTGACTATAACATAAAACATCAATTCATATGCAGTCATTAAAATACTTCAAAGACAATAAAACCATCGAAGAAAACACTGAACACAGTATAAAATTTATAAGTAAGGTATGATTTCAATAATGTACAGGCTACGCATGCACTTGGGCAAGAAAATGAAATTAATTTTTTAGATCTATAACAAAATAGTTTTCAGAGCAGATTACAATGGAAAAGACATGGTAATACAAGCAAAATAATGTCGTATTCCATCAGTTATCTTTAATCTTGGGGATCTCTGAAACGGCATCTCCATTCTCATTAAAGGAATTTCTCCATACAGTGATAAAATGGCTAGATCTACATAAATCATAGACTCCAACTACTACTGTTAACTTCAAACACCTGGCTGCAACCACAATCTATAAGCATCAAAATGCACAATCAAAAATTCACTTTGAGGAACCTGGAGTGTCCTGACCACCATTTATAAAGAGTGATAACTGTAGCATCTTTGGTCAAGTAGTTTGGGGGCAGGGGACGGGACTTTCACTCACTGCAAATTACTGACATGAAATTTCATGCCACATTTTGATGCCATTTCAATGCTTGGAAAAAATAGTCAAAATGAAAATTGCAAAGAAGCTGAGACACTATGCCATCTTATTTAAAAAAAAATCAGGAAACCAAAAGAAAATTTTTAAATCTACGAAAATATTATTTCAGCACTGTAAAGTTACATGTACTGTATCTTGATTTCTATAAAAAGAATAAGATCTCTAGTAACAGGATGCAGTTCTTTACAAGTAAGAAACCATGTTACCAAAGGCCATGTCTCTGCTAGGACACAGATTATCTCTACTACTGGATACTTAACTCCTTTTCCCCTCTAGAGCCCCTTACTCAGAGCGGGTATCACATTAGTCAAGCCCAGGCCCTTTCTCACTAAGCCACGGACTATTCCCAAACTCAACACATAACCTCATATTAAAACTGGAACTTTCTGCAACTCCAGATCTCTTTACTAATCAAAACAGCAAGGAACCTTTTTAAGATTTTTTTAAACTTTTAAGTAATCCCTAAACCCAAAGTGGGGCTGGAACTCACAACCGTGAGATCAAGAGTCCCGTGTTCTACCAGGCCAGCCAGTCGCCCCCAACAATGAATAGCTCTTTAAAGCAGAAACCTTCAATTTGTTGTGGCAGTCCATTGAATGAAAGTATCACAAACAAGATCTAAGTACCAGTGGTAGAAATAAATAAAAGGTAGTTGTGGATTAAGTAAAGTAAGCCTTTTCTTTTCTCAGACCCTAAAGTAAAGGAAGCAAATTTCAAAGTTCAGAAGCTGTTAAAATTGACCAAGCATTATGAAAAGAAAAAGCTGCACCAGGAAAATAAAAGCACACATTTATATTACCCTTTAAAGTTTAACACGTAACCTACATGTTCCTTCATCTCCTTGAAACAGATAGGATATTTAACTTCATTTAGAGAAAAGGAAACTGATGGTTAGGGAGCCTAAGGAAAGGAGTTTACAAGATCCCTCAGTTATAGTTATGAGAGAGGATTTGAAATCAGATCTCCTGTCTCTAGTGATATTTTCATTATACCTGGTTAAGAACCATCACTTTAGAAGAACAGCTATGGAGGCAAGAATATAAAAATCTTCTGAAGTCCAACTGCCAGCTTATTTGATACTGCTGGGAGGAGCGAAAAGGAAAGGGCAGTAACATAATACAACAAAAATCCAAGAGTCATCCAAAATATCTGCAATGATGTACCAAAATAAGGTAAACTATCTAGAAATTAAAAGATATGAATAAACTGAAGATATGAACAGCCATCAAGAAACTGATTCTATTGCTTCTGAAGCCAGTCCAGAGTTCTGGGATAAGAACCGATTTGTCCTAGCAGCTCTTAAACAAGCGTCTACCAATGGAGAGTAACTAAGTCATGTTTGTCAATTAAATTCTACTGAATTTAACTTCAGAAGCAACCCTTAAGTTTGTACCTATCAAACCCAGCCTTGAAAAGGGGTCATTCTCCACCTCTGTATCAACACAGTGTAAAACATGGGCAGTATTAAAGTAACCTAAGAAAGAATTAATGTTCGATACTGATAATGGGTAATCAATAGCAATAATTTTGCAGGATAAGAAAACTGTTAAGAATCTTAACACACCATTAGTATTTACAGATTTTCAGCAACTGATATAGAAATTTTCATTTCTGATCTCTCATAAGTAAAATATGGATAAAGAGTATTTCCTGCTACCAACAGCGCCAATATTACTGAAACTCAAGAATCGAACTAATGAACACTAAATTAGAATATCAAATTATTTAAAGACTTTTCTTCTTCTCCTTTCTTCTGCTTCTGATCCCTAAGTACCCCACGAATATTCTGGTTTTCTCCACTCTTAAGACTTGTTCACCACTAATATTTCAACCCCAAATATTTAAAAACCTGAACCATAACAACTCCGAACAAGCAATCCATTTGAGGTCCTTATCCTCGCAATTCCTTGATAGCGTTTCAGAACTAAACAGCCTCTAGAGACTAAATCATAACACAGGAATACACATGACTAATCCCCCAAATTTAAGAAAATAGGAAGGTAATATCACCAAAGAAACTACACATAATCCGGTTCTAAGAAGTTCAAGCTAATCATACCGTGTATCTTTTAAAACCAGGAATTTTGGACATCAAAAGGACCACTGGATACTACACCAAGGCCAAGTGTTTACTTACAAACTTTGTTCACATGCCTAAGGCTATATTAACTGCCTAATATGGAGCTTAGACAAGGAATCCCCATCTTCTTTCCCTCTAACATACGGGGCTCCCTAACTGCAGTTGATGGTTCACGAATCCAGGTACCGGCAATGCTAACATTTGGAGGACTAGCACGGTATGTGGAGCCTTGAACCTAAAAACAGTATTTTAACCCAAGTTGAAATCTTAACTTGGGGAGAGGAGGGTCAACTTTGCTATCATTCCAGCTTCGGTGCACGAGTTTTGTTGTTGTTGTTTTTTAAAGGGAGCAAAGGCACCTACCCTCAAATAAATTAAAAAAAAAAAAATCTGTTAAGAAATTAGGTATGCCTTGGGGGGGAAAATGATCTATGCGGAAAACTGAAGATGCAGATCTATATTCGCTCTAAATCGGCACAGAGCCATCTTAAGAAATCTGCTTTTAAAGACGCAGATAAAATTCGATCAGATTCGACTAACAAAAATCAACACGATCTAGGGAAGCTTATGTTTTTCTCGTTGACTATCCTTCCACTGCCCCCCCCCCCCAAAGTGGGGGAAGAGGAAGAAACCCATTTCCAAAAGCACTCAAACATCTTTTCTATTCCCGGGTCAATACAGGATTGTCTGCATAAAAAGAGCAGGAAAAAGGTGTACGTTATATACAGCCAGGGTTTCTGAACACGTTAGGGATAAACCCGAGAGGGGCCAAAGACCGAGGAACACTAGGTACTGGGTAAGCAAAGCGGCGGCTGCCTTCAAACCCGGATTCTGTTTCGGTGCAGAGAAATGGTGCCCGGAGGCCGCTACTTTCGCATCTGCGTCGCTTCTGCCTCCGCCGACACAGCCTCTTTTCCCCTCCCCCACGGGCGGGGCGGCGACGGCCTCCCCGCTCCCTTAGAACCGGGAATAAGAGACGCAAACGACTCGGAGACAAGGCTGGTGGGCTCCCCACCCTAAAACATCCTCTCCAGAAAGCCTACTCCTCCACGTCCCGTATTAAGCCTCCACCAGCGCGCCTTTCGGAGCTGCTGCGTCTCCGGTCCCAGCTCGCCACCTCATCTCCAACAAATCCGGGCCCCACCTGTGCCCTCCGGGCCCTTCGTCCGCACAACGCGCGCCGGTCACCTCCCTTCCCACGCGGCCTCCCATCCCTCACCTGAGAGGAAAGGCTTGACTTCTTTCACGCACACACGGCAGCGTAGGCAGCCGGCAAGAACAATGTCTCTCTCTGCCGCGACACCTCCGACAATACGGCTCACGCACAGGACGGTTGCCTCGAGCCGCGGCGCGCGAAGGGAATGTCCCCTTCCGACCACCACACAGACCTCCCTTCCCGGCCCCCGTACACACCTCCAACCAACAGCGGCGGCGGGTACGTCGCGCGGAGGTCAGCAGGAGAGTCGCCGAGGACAGGCTGCAGCGGATTCTTCTCGCTCGCCGCACCCTCCCTCCGACAAACCTCAAGCCTCGGAAGCCGGAGAGCCGCGAGCTCGTTTCCCTTACAACCACCTCCTCCCGGGCGCCAGGATCTGCGGCGAGCGACAAGGAACACGGACGTCCCGCCCCCTTTGCCGCCGCCCCCTCTTATTGTTTTACCCCTGCCGAAAGGGCTGGGGAACCCCCCAGCACGGCTTTAGCCAATCACGCACCTCCTTCGCGAGCTAGACCCAACCTTCTCGCGTTTCTCTGCGGAGCACGCGCAGAACGCCGCCGCGCTCACGTACTCTCGCGCCCAGAAAGCCGGGGAACCGGAACCGGCCTGAAGCCGCGGCGAGAGTCCGCTGATTTGACGTCACAAGGAGGCTGCCTTTCTACTGCCCTACGGCTCTGGCCTTGCCGCCCTTCGAGATCGCGCCCGAACAGGAACCGGTTGGCTGCAGCGCAGTGTCTTTTGCGGTGTCTTTTGGAGAGCGATATTTCTGGTCCTTTTGATTATTAATGTTAAAAGGGAAGAAATTTAGTCATTTTTTCTTTGAACTAGGTGTGTGCAGGTTGCTTCACTAGACCATAAAATGCAGCCAGTGGTTTCAGCTGTTTGCACCCTAAACTCACCTATATTGTTTATTAACCCTTCCTAGGAAATGGAGGTATTAAACTCCACCGAGAAGGTCAAATTCACCCTAACAGCTCAAAGCAATATATGTTATGGAGCCGCCTAGGTGCTAGGCCCTAGGATGTGGAAAAATTTAATGCGGCCTGCACAGAGGGGAAAAGAATCTTATTTCTTTGTGTGCCTGTTCTGTATTTAGGTGTTGCTAAATACATACTAAGCGTTTTACATACTAAGGCCGCTGAAAGGCTGAAATCCCAGGAGATACCAGGATTACAGCCCTGTCCTAGATCTAGGCCCAGACTTGGCCCCAGGGCATAGCTGGGAAAACAGTAGACACGACTCTCGTGACCTTGATTCATGGAAAAAGCCAAATCTCCTTACAGTCAAGGAAGCCACTTTGGACCTTAGTTCTGGCAATGTTTGTCAAAAGAATATCAAGACCAGAGGCATTTTTGGAAGGAAGGGCTGAGAAAATGATGAAAGAAATGAAAGGGCAATTAGAAAAGGAAAGAACACATTTATTACGTGCCCATGTACCAAACATAATGTGGGAATAGACATTTCATCAGTTTTAAGAGCAATTATAAGGTACTTTCCACATATGAAAACCAAGGTTTAGAGAGGCATTGCCAACATCTGAACCTCCAAAAACGTCACTGTTTTTACCTTAGTTTCCTTAATCATTTTGTTACGTGAAAAATATTTGAGCAGACCATAACGTTTATGAAATGAACTTTGACGTGTTTTTTTTCCTTTGAAGCATAACATATTACATGCAGATTTCCCTTTAATACTTCTGTACTAGACAGTCTTCAAATTACTTTATGTAATTGTTTAAGCATAACAATAACCCTATAGAGTAGTTACTATCTTATGTCCATTTTACAGATGAAGAAGTTGAAGTTTACAGAGATCAAGTATCTTTCCAAGGTCACATAGCTACTGTTTTGGGTGGAGCTGGATCAAATACAAGCCATCCACCATTATACTCCATGGCCTTAACCACAGGCTGTAGAATACTCTCACTGTATTAATTGCCACAATTTATTTATTTATCCATCTATCTATCTATCTCCTCTACTGCTGATTTGATATTTCGATTGTTTCCAGCTTGGGTTTGTTTATCTATCTATCTATCTATCTATCTATCTATCTATCTATCTCCTCTACTGCTGATTTGATATTTCGATTGTTTCCGGTTTGGGATTCTTATTCACAGCCACTGTTATTCTTTCCAATAACAGATCCTGGTGCATAGGTATAAAAGTTTCTTTAGAGCAATGGTTCTCAGAAATTAACCTACATCAGAATCACCCGGAGTGCTTGTTAAGCTACAGATTGCTGAGCCCCACTCCCAGGGTTTCTGATTCATCACGTCTGTGTTGAGGCCTGAGAATTTACATTTCTAACAAGTTCCCAGGTGATGATGCTATTGCTCCTCTCCTAACCACACTTTAAAAACCCACTGACTGGGGTGCCTGGCTGGCTCAGTCAGTGAAGCATGCAACTCTTGATGGGGTCGTGAGTTCAAGCCCCACACTGGGTGTAGAGATTACTTAAAAATCTTAAAAACAAAACAAAACAAAACCACTGACTTATGGGTCGAGTCGACAAACTTACACTGTAAAGGGCCAGAGAGTGAATATCTTAAGTTTTGAGGGCCACAAATGGTCTTTTTACATATCCCACCCTACCCCCTTTCGAAATCCATTAAAAATGTAAAGAAACAGGGGCACCTGGGTGACTCAGTTGGTTGAGCATCAGACTCTTGGTTTCCGCTCAGGTCATGATCTTAGGGTTGTGGGATGGAGCCCAGCCTTGGGCTCTTGCACTCAGCGGGCAGTTTGCTTGAGGTTCTCTCTCTTCCTCTTCCTCTTCCTCTTCCTCTTCCTCTTCCTCTCCCTCTCCCTCTCCCCTTCCCTCCACTCGAGCTCTCTAAAATAAATCTTTTTTTTTTTTTAAGATTTTATTTATTCTTTTGAGAGAGAGACAGAGACAGAGCACAAACGGGGAGAGGCAGAGGGAGAGGGAGAAGCAGACTCCCGGATGAGCTGGGAACCTGATATGGGGGTCAATCCCAGGACCTAGAGATCATGACCTGAGCCAAAGGCAGACGCCCCTAAAATAAATAAATCTTAAAAAAAAAAAAAAAAAGAAAAAAAGAGGGACGCCTGGATGGCTCAGTCGGTTGGGTGTCTGCCTTTGGCTCAGGTCATGATCCCAGGGTACTGGGATCGAGCCCCACGTCAGGCACCCTGCTCAGTGGGGATCCTGCTTTTCCCTCTCCCTCTGCCGTTTCCCCTGCTTGTGCTCTCTTGCTCTCTCTGTCAAATAAATAAATAAAATCTTTTAAAAAAAGAAAAGATTCTCTCCCTCTGCCGCTCCCTCCTTCCCTGCTCTCTCTCTCTCAAAAAAAGTAGAAACATTTTTCGCTTAGCTCTAGGGCTATCCAAAAATAGGCCTCAGGCAACCCCTGCTCTAGGATCAATACCAATAAGTGAGTTACTGGGAAAAAAGATTCAGCTATCTTCAATTTAGTAAAAAACCATAAACTGTTTTCCTAAGTGGTGATTTTTACTTCCTGAATATCGCTCAAGTCTGTGCCCTTTGAATGCCTCTCCATACTTAGAGCATCTGCCCAGGTTGAGGCCCCTTTCATCCTTCCAGAATGATTGCAGCAGCCTCCTAATGTCCCTGCCCTTCAAATACAACCTCCACAAAACATCCTCTCCCCTAATAGACTGTAAGGCTGGGAGACCAGTGTGTATTGCAATGCTTCAGTGACTCAAGCCAAAAACCTTTAAGTCAAACTTGACTCTCATACCACACAGCCAATCATCAATAAACTTCTATTCCCCCTACCATCAATATTTAATCTGGATTAAACACTGCTCATCACTATTACTACTATTATCATAGTCCAGGCCACCATCGCCTACTGCAACAGCCTTCCACTGGTCTCGATGCTTCCACACATCCCACAGCAGTCTAATCTCACAGGCACAGCAACCAGATCCTTCACAGCTACAATCAGATGACATTTCAAAACCTTCCAAAGGCAACACAATCAAATTCCAAGTCCTGGGGTGCCTGGGTGGTTCAGTTGGTTAAGCGTCTGCCTTTAGCTCAGGACATGACCTCAGGGTCCTGGGATCGAGCCCCACATGGGGCTCTCTGCTCAGTGGGGAGCCTGCTTCTCCCTGTCCCTCTGTCTGCTGCTCCCCCTACTTGTGCTCACTCTCTGTCAAATAAATAAATAAAATCTTAAACAAAATAAAATAAAATTCCAAGTCCTGACTGGCCTACAAGGCCTACCTGATCTAGTCTTTATGTTATTTCCACCTCTTTTCTTACGACTTTTTCTTTTATACACCTACTCTTCAGTTTATCCAAAGTCTGTAACAAATCAAAGTAAATTGCATCTGTTGATTTCTCCAAGTACTCCTACTAAAAGATCTCACTCAAGCATTCTAAGGTGAGTTGGATATGATTTTCCCCTGCCCAAACTATCCCTTAGAATTTGAGTTGATCTAATACTGCTTAAACAGTCTACTAGCTTGTCTAAGCTGTATTCTATGGTTATTTTGTATTTTCTATATATTCTATAGTTCCTAGATTCTCTTCTAGATTTTTCTTTAAATAAATAGAAGTCAAATGGTAATCTATGGGGCACCTGGGTGGCTTAGTCAGTGGAGCATCCGACTCTTGGTTTTGGCTGGGGACGTGATCTGGTAGTCACGGCATCAAGCCCCCTGTCAGGTCGGCACTGGGCAGGGAGTCTACTTGAGATTCTCTCTTTCCCTCTCCCTCTGCTCCTGCTCCCGGTTCTTCTCACGCTCACTCACACTCTTTCTCTTTAATAAGTAAATAAAGTTAAAAAATGTGTGTATATATATGTTCAAATGGTGATCTACGGGTTGTCTGGCAGAATGTCCACTTAATTACCATATAGGATTCTTTAAAACTCCTGGGGGGGCGCCTGGGTGGCACAGCGGTTAGGCGTCTGCCTTCGGCTCAGGGCGTGATCCCGGCGTTATGGGATCGAGCCCCACATCAGGCTCCTCTGCTGTGAGCCTGCTTCTTCCTCTCCCACTCCCCCTGCTTGTGTTCCCTCTCTCGCTGGCTGTCTCTCTCTCTGTCGAATAAATAAATAAAATCTTTAAAAAAATAAATAAATAAAACTCCTGGGATTCCTTCATTCCATAGCCACCACTGAGTGCCAATGTATCAAGCAGAGCACTAGGCTCAGGATGAGGCAAAATAATTGAAACTTAGTGTCTTCAGCGAATGGGGAGAGGGACAAGGGAGAGAAAAGAGAGAGCGAGAGGAGGAAAGGGAGAAAAATAGAAAAAGACAGGCAGAGAGACACAGTGAAAGAGGGAGACTCAGAGAAAGGCGGTCGGGAGACAATGACCATAGAGGGTACTGTTAAGTGATAATGCACTAGGAATACCGAACAACACTTTGTACTTCTTCACAACACTGAATTTTTTTTTTTTAAAGATTTTATTTATTCATTTGACAGAGAGAGAGATAGCCAGCGAGAGAGGGAACACAGGCAAGGGGAGTGGGAGAGGAAGAAGCAGGCTCCCAGCAGAGGAGCCTGATGTGGGGCTCGCTCCCAGAACGCTGCGATCACGCCCTGAGCTGAAGGCAGACGCTTAATGACTGCGCCACCCAGGCGCCCCCACAACACTGAATTTTTAAATGTATAATATCTGATGTTTTCCCTCTTGTATACACACATACCCCGTAAGTTCCACGAGGGAAGATCTCTCGTTTGCCTCTGCAATCCAGCACCTGGTACTGGCTGAGTAAAAGTGCGGCCCTGGGGCGCCTGGGTGGCTCCGATGGTGAAGCCTTCAGCTCAGCTCATGATCTCAGCAGAGTCTGCTTCTCCCTCTCCCTCCGCCTCTCCCCCTGCTTGTGCTCTCTCTCTGTATCGCTCTGTCTTAAATGAATAAATAAAATCTTAAAAAAAAAAAGTGCTGCCGTAAAGTCTCCATGAATTGTGTGAATGACCATTTGACAGCAGACAGAGGGCACAACAGTCTTAGTCCTGGGCACCTCGTAGTTGTGATGTTTTTGCCCTAACTTCTAAAACAGTATATGATTTGTAGATTTCTATTGTTTCTTGATGAATGATAATTTTAAGACTGTAGGTTTTCCCCCTGCTTATAGTTTAGGCGACATCCCATAGGTTCTATTCACTACTATTGTTATTCTAAGCAGCTTGGAGGTGTAGTTTACATTTACTTTTTGATTCAGTTCTTGTTTAGAGATAGGTTATTGAGAATGTCTGAATAGTTTTAATTTTTAAATTTAATTTTTTAACTTTTACTTGTTTTAGTCTGTGAGTATGGCAGGTACGTTTCCGTGCTTCGTAGAATTGTTGAGATTTTTTTTTGCAGCCTAATACAGGTACAAGTTTTGCAAGTTGTCTATAATAATATATTTTTTCAAAAAGTGAAAACGACTTTTAAGAGAAGACAGTGGCAAGGAGAAAAGAAGTTTGAGGAGTGTATAAGTGGCAAAAAATGTGATGATTAACTAGATATGGGGAGTAAGGGAGAAGCCCAGCATTGGATGCTTTGCTGGGGTTTTTTCTGGGTGACAAGAAAGCGGTAGGTAATATTCACTGAGACGTGAATACAGACTTCAGTCAATATTCTTCCAAATATTTTCTATCCATATTCTTTTTTAAATAAAGATTTTATTTATTTATTTATTTATTATTTGAGAGAGAGAGAGCGGAAGGAGGGGGGACAGGAGCAGAGGGAGAAGGACAAGCAGACTCCTCGCTGAGCATGGAGCCAAGGTGGGGCTTAATCCCACGACCCTGAGATCAGGACCTGAGCCAAAATCAAGAGTTGGACACTTAACTGACTGAGCTACCCAGGTGGCTCTATCCATACTCTTATATAAAATAATATACTAGTTACTTCATTTCAATACTTTCTGACTGAACTGAATGCCACCTTAGGTCTTCTCCAAACACTGAATCAAGAGGAAACCATTTACTCTCCATTTCTTACCCTGCTCTAGTTCTGTTCATAGCACTTCTCACTACCTGACATGTATCATTTGGTGGGTTTTTAAAAGTCGTTGGCCTCCCAATAAACTTGAGTTCCATAAGGGCTCAAATTTGGTCTGTTTTGTTCAAAGATACATCTCTGCCACAAAGGAGACATTCAAAAATAATTAGTGAATAAATAAATGGATGTGTATGTGTGTATGGAGACAGATGGAGAGAAATGGGATCATAATTAAACATGGTTTTGCAGGATACTACTTTTTTCTTAACAGTATAATTTGGGCATCCTTTTATGTTAGTACATAGGTCTACCTAATTTTTTCCGCCAATGGTTACATAGATGAGGAATGACTTTTTAAGCTTAGAGGCAAGAGAATCAATTATAAAGAAAATTATGAGGATATAACCAAAACAAATATAAGCTATGTACTTGTACACTTCTGTCACAAATTTGAGTCAAAAGGACTAATAAAATTTGATAAGAAATCAATATGAAACTCTAATGAAGGGGCACGTGGGTGGCGCAGTTGGTTAAGCGTCTGCCTTCAGCTCAGGTCATGGTTTGGGAATCCCTGGATTGAACCCTGCATCAGGCTCCTTGCTCAGCAGGGTGTCTGCTTCTCCCTCTCTCTCTGCTCCTCCCCAGCTCCTGCTCTCTCGCTTGCTCACTCTCTCTCTCAAATAAATAAAATTTTTAAAAAGAAAAAACCTAATCAAAAAACATGCAAAGGATGTCGAATTCATAGAAAAAAGTACGTAGCATTAAAAATACATAGTACATACATGAAGAGCTGTTAAAATGAAACAAGGGCAAACCATAAATAAATGTAAATATTTGTAAATGAAAACATCCAATATGAAAACCAAGCCCCTTTGTACATTTCTGTTGCAAGTAAACGTTAATTCATCCTTTAAAAAAAGTAATTTGGCAAGATATATCAAAAACTTTAAAATGTTTGCACTTTTTAAGCCAATAATTCCACTTCTAGGTATATATCTCTCTTAGGATATGCACCAAGAAGTGCACTATGGAGATGCCTGGCTGGCTCAGTCAGTGGAGCATGCAACTCTTGATCTTGGGGTTGTGAGTTCAAGCCCCGCCCTGGATGTAGAGATTACTTAAAAATAAAATCTTAAAAAAAAAAAAAAGTTCATTGTAATGTTATTTACTTATCACCATTTAAAAACTGGAGGCATCTTAAAAATAAAAAATAAATTTAAAAAATTAAAACTGAAGGCATCTTAAATACCTTACAGTGAATGGTTAAATAATTCACATAATCTTGACACATCCACATCTAAACCTGTAAGTTTAAATACTCAAAAATACATTTTTATGTTTCACATTTATGTTTCAACAAACATGTTTATGATGCATTCATAAGTCTAAAATATGGTACTCAATTTTCTATTAAGTAGGAACATGTTTCATGTTTTTGGTCAGCTTAATGTTTTTCTGTACCTCCTACTTTTCCAATGTCATATGTTACTTTCACAATAAAAAAATTATTAAATTGTTAAGGTGTTGCCTTAGTGCCTAAGGGAGGGGAAGCTTTGAATTTTTCATTCTTTCAGCTCTGTCTCCCTTTCCTCTCATAACATATAAAGAAACAATTTATATCATTTGACTAGAAATACCAAATCAAGCCATGAGAAGATAGAAGTGGTAAAACAAAAGAAATGAAATTACTAAAGAAGAAATCAGACTAATCAGACAAAAATCTGCCAATTGATGTTGAAGAAAAGATGCCGCCAGACATATAGAAAGACTTTGATATATTTTTTTCTCTCAAAGAAAAGAATTGGATCCAATCATTAGCAGATAAATTTCTAAAAAGAGTAAAATTACTAGAACTATATTAACTGATTCCTGATTTTATTATAGACTTCGGCATAAAATACTCATTTGTCATTTTAATTTACCAGGCTTTTCCTTTATGCCCTCTTATTTGACCATTTTCAACCTAACTGTATCTTTTTTTTTTCCTTTAAGATTTTATTTATTTGAGAGAGAGAGAGCAAGTGAGAGCACAAGCAGAGGGGAGAGGCAGAGGGAGAGGAAGAAGCAGACTCTCAGCCGAGCAGGGAGCCCAAGGTGAGGCGGGGCTAGATCCCGGGACCCCAGGACCATGACCGGAGCTGAAGGCAGGTGCTTAACCAACTGAGCCACCCAGGCGCCCCAAACTAAATGGATCTTAAAACGCCATCATCACCATTTTGCTGATGAAGTAAGTGTGTTTAAGAGATGACTTTTCATGCATGTTTCAAGGCCACACTTACCCCCCACAGAAGTAGGGTTTATGTAGGACCCCAAAATATGAAGACTAGGCATTGGGGGTCAAATCCAAATCCTGAAAGGATCCTTGTTTTTCTTGGGAAGTATCTTTATTCATCACAATTTTAGCCTTCCAACGCTTACAACGACATTTAACCTTTCGAGACAGGCATAATGAGTGTCTTGGACTGGCTACCAATCCAGTTAGTAAGGATTATGATGCCAGCAGCGTAGTCTGGGCTTTGGAGCCCGGCTGCCTGGATTTGCACCCTAGCTTCACTTCATCACTTGTTAGGTATATTACCTAGGTATTTTACTTCAGGCAGGATACTTAACATTTCTGTGCTTCAGTGTTTCTCATCCGTAAAATGGGAACAATAATATTTATCTTATTAGAACATTGTGAAGATTAGATGTAAAACATCTACAACTGTGTCTGGCACATGGGTAAATGTTCAATCAACATGAGCATTTAATGTTTGGTGTTTAAAAAAGCATATGCACCAAATGCTTTCAACTGATTCCTTTTTCCATGATTGCTCATTGATTTCCTTGGAAGTAAAACTTACATTTGTATAGCACTTTACAGTTTTCAAAACACTTTCAAACACAATTCATTTCAGTTTCACAAGCAATTCACAAAGTAGGCAAGCTGTACAAAGCTACAAGTGGCCAATTTAGAAAGAGACCCCAGAATCTCCCGGGGTTCCTGCCACTATGCCACGTCCCACTGTTAAATGAACTTTCGCAGCCTTGGAGCAAGCCTTCCTGATGGAAAACATGTTATTTGGGAACTTCAGGACTCTCTTGGTGCAGCTGGCTCCTTTGCAAAGCTTTCTGATGCAAAGAGAAACCTGTTCCCAGGAGTAGGATGAATCCATTCCTTTTAGAGCAGAATAGGGGAAAGGCTATTATGGCCTGAAGAAAGAATCAAACCTTAATTTCCCCTGAAATCTTTCCATCCACTATCCTTGTAAGCCTGGGACAGGTTAGGGTCTAAAGAGATGTTCTTCCTCTCTGTTTGATCATTGTGTTAAAATACGTCACACATCCAGAAAGATGCATAAAACATTTGAGTGACCTACCCATTTGTTAAGTATAAAATGGAACAATATGACTGCTTGAAGTAGGTGGTGGGCGTTAGCTACCTAACTGGTTTTGACCATACTCTTTAAGTCTTCAAGCAGCGAAGGTTCTAAATGCTACCAGCTTGGGAGAATAAAGGCTGCCAACTTGAAGGAGGTCACTTCTTCAGAATTTAAAGACGAAAATCTCATCAAAAATCAACCCAAAGTCGATTTCGGTCGGAAGAGTGTGCGACTTTTGATCTCTACGTGGTGAGTTCGAGCCTCACGTTGGGTGTCGAGATTTCAAAATAAATAAATAAACTTAAAAAAAAATCAACCCAAAGAATTAGGTTACGAGATTACAAAAGTAACCCATCTGATTAATGGTTTATAAATTCTAATGGATTCTATCCAATGCTCATGAAGCTATGATGGCAGCTAAAATCACCTCGGGCTGAGTGCTCTAAAAGATACAGTAATCCTGGGAAGTACAACAACTAAAGATAATGTAAATAAAAGAAGAGTCGTCTGCCCTGAGTTGCCTGGAGTCCAAAAAATGATGACTTTGGAAGGAGGCAAAATTTCACCAGTGTTTATCTTGCACTGTCCAGGGTAGATTATATTTGGCAGACATGAATATTCTAATCATTACTGGGTTACATGGTGTATTTACTTTTGCAAGCCTTCTAGTCTGGATATGAGATGCCTTGAGGACATCCAGTTCTCTCCTCTTACTGCTCACCAAGCTCTCTGACCCACAGGAGGGGCTCTATTTATTGAAAAGGTATATCCCCCTTTGTGAAATAATATTCTGGTGGGTCATTAATTGGTCTCTAATGGATTACCTCAGTGTCAACCAGTATATCTGAGCCAGATTTCCTTGTGTGGAAAAGGAGGGAAGTTGTACCGGAAGAAGCCAGAGCTGAGGAGCAATTCTCCACTTAAATATAGGAGTGGGGGAAAAAGGATGAAATCCCATTTTCTTTACTAACTAGTATTTTTTTAAGTAATCTCTACACCCAGTGTGGGGCTCCAACTCACCACCCGGAGATCAAGAGTTGCATGCTCTTTGATTGAGCCAGCCAGGCACCCCTTCATTAACTAGTGTTTTGATACCGGTCAGGTTAGTTCCCTTCTTCAACCTTTAGTTTCTTCAGGGATAAACAGCCAACTTTAGGGTTGTCGGGAGGATTAATTATAGTGTTTAGCACAGTTTCTAGCATAGAGGGTGTATAGG
This sequence comes from Ursus americanus, assembly GCF_024610735.1. Classification (NCBI taxonomy): domain Eukaryota; kingdom Metazoa; phylum Chordata; class Mammalia; order Carnivora; family Ursidae; genus Ursus; species Ursus americanus. Next base: position 25,514,227 of record NC_142134.1, on the reverse strand, counting down.
TCTGTTACAAAACCGAGGCAGACCTTCAATACTGGGGGACCATAACACGGCGTGGTCATAAAGTCATAAACAGACATTAGCCTAGGTCTACCCTCCATCCTTCCACTCTCCATTCTCCTCTTGGGTCAAATAGGTCGCTTGACCATGAGTCTTTGTCTTAAATAGACAGTCAAATTCAGGAGCAGGAAACGCATACAGTACCTTTAAAAGCAAATTTGTTTCACTAATTTTCTTCTAGCAACCAGGCTATAAAACTGTTCCAGGTTGCGGGGCACCTGGCCGGCTCACTCAGTGGAGCATGTGACTCTTTATCTCAGGGTTGTTAGGTTTAAGCCCACGTTGGGTGTAGAGATTATCTTAAAAAAATAAAATCTAAAAAAGAAAGAAAGAAAGTAAAAGAAAGAAAAAAGAAAAAAGAAAGAAAGAAGAAAGAAAGAAAAAAGAAAGAAAAAAAGAAAGAAAGAAAAAAAAGAAGAAGAAAGAAAAGAAAAAAGAAAAGAAAAGAAAACTACTCCAGGTAGTAAAAATCCCAACTGTATGCAAACTACAAGGCACTCATCAGCAGACCAAAAATTTCAAAGACAGGAGAGCAATTGTGAAACTTCTGCCGATTGGAAAAAGCTCATCATAAAAAGTTTTACAGCGAATACTCAGTGAAAGCATTTTGGCTTTCTTCTACCTTGCCAGTTGAGAACAAAACACGAGTGTCAGCATTAGGCCTCATTTTCCACCCACGGGTTTCCAGGGTCACCGCTTCCTTGCAGGTTCTAGGCTAGCTAACCTCTGGATTCTGGCTCCACGGCTGCAGAATGCTTTTCTAGGCTTTACCTCAGCGGGAAGCATTATGAGGTTTATGACTAAGGCAAGAATCCTCCTCAGAATCAAGATTTGTCCTATCCTTCCGGTCAGACCAGATGCCTGGCTTTTAAAAATATCTCTACTTTTCTTCTTTCAGATTGCCACTCTGACCTATGCCTTGTTGACTCACACTCTCTGGGTGAGCCCTGGCCGTGGCGGTACATTTCCTGGCTCCTACGAGCTGGCTCAAAACAGCAGCTCCCAGGCCTGATGTCTAACACCAGAGCCATGGCCCCAAATTACCCAAGTTCTCGTGGTGACCTGAAAAGGGAAAGACAACTGAAAGTTAGTGACCAAAGACCTTTTGCACACAAGAAAGCAGTCCCAGATAAAGTGTATTCATAGGGCAATAATATTGGAAGCATAGGTTTTTTTCTCTAAGCAACCAAGAGCTGTAGGAAACCCAAGGAACTTTCAGCCCCTTAAATAAAAGAGTTATAACAGAATTTGGGGACTTTTCTATAAGCAGAGTTAGGAAAAGATTAAAAAAAAAAAAGCACTCTTAAGAATTGTTAGAGTTTCAGATCTATTTATTTCCTTTATGATTTTCCTTAATGTATTTCCTTATACGTTGTTCTAAACCAGTTTTTTTTTTTTTAAGATTTTATTTATTTATTCGACAGAGAGACAGCCAGTGAGAGAGGGAACACAAGCAGGGGGAGTGGGAGAGGAAGAAGCAGGCTCCCTGGGGAGCAGGGAGCCCAATGCCGGGCTCGATCCCAGGACCCTGGGATCACACCCTGAGCTGAAGGCAGACGCTTAACGACTGAGCCACCCAGACGCCCCCCTAAACCAGTTTTTAACCTGAGGCTTACGTACATGTTCAGGGGATGGAGACAGAGGATGTTAAACCAGGTACATTTTGTGCATATGTGTACAACTGATCCCTGAACAACGCGGAGATTGGGGTGCTGACCTGCGTGCAAATATCTGCATATTAACGTCTGACTCCCTGAAAACTGAACTACTAATAGCCTACTGTTGACTGGAAGCCTTACCAGTAACATCAACAGTCGGTAATACATACGTTGTATGTTACATGAATTCTATACTATAATCTTACAATAAAGTAAGCCAGAGAAAAAAAAATGTTATTCAGAAATCATTTAGGAAGAGGAAATACCTTTATAGTACTGTACTGTATTTATTTTAAAAAATCTGAATATAAATGGATCTATGTAGTTTAAACTATGTTGTTCAAGGGTCAACTGTATATGTCTTTTTTTTTTTTTTCTGAAAAACTCATAGTTCATTATCTTCTAAAATGCATCTATGTCCTAAAAGATTAAAAACCAACGATCTGAACCACATTCTTCTTCAATATATATCAAGGTAATACTGAGTTGGTTTATTAAAATGAAGGCTTTAGGGGTGCCTGGTGGTTCAATCAGTAGAGCATGCAACTCTTGATCTTGAGGTGGTGAGTTCAAGCCTCACATTGGGGGTAGAGTTTACTTTTAAAAAATGAAGGCTTTATAGTATAAAGAATGCTATTTTCTTTTCTTTTTTTTTTTTTTAAGATTTTATTTATTTATTTATTTAAGATTTTATTTGTTTATTTGACAGAGAGAGAGAAAGAGTAAGCACAAGCAGGGGGAGCGGCAGGCTGTGGAAGAGGGAGAAGCAGGCTCCCCACAGAGCAAGGAGCCCAATGTGGGGCTCGATCCCAGAACCCTGAGATCATGACCTGAGTCAAAGGCAGATGCTTAACTGACTGAGCTACCCAGGCGCCCCTATTTATTTATTTATTTATTTATTGAAGGAGAGAGAGTGCGCACACGTGCTTGAGCTGGGGGAGGGGCAGAGGGAGAGGGAGAGAGACTCCCGAGCAGACTCAGCATGAATATGGAGTCTGCTTGAGATGCTCTCTCTCCCTCTCCCTCTGCTCCTCCCCTGCTCTTGCTTTCTCTCTAATTAATTAATTAAAATCTTTTAAAAATAAAAAATGTTTAAAAATTTTAAAAATTTAAATGGTTTCTATTTAATAGTAGACAAAATAAGGATAATGTGCATTTCACAAAGCTACATGTTTTCCATGGATTAATTAACTTAAAGTTTAGAAATGAGCTAATATTATGATTTCTGAAAGAAAACTAAAAGAAGGGTCACATAATCATTCTTATTAATAATTTGCTTTCAAGGAGTGTATATGCTGATGGGAGAGATGCATACCAAGAAAAATTTTAATGTCACTGTAACAGAATAAGGTTAAAGATTTTATCCATTCACCCGAGAGAGAGAGAGAGAGAGAGAGAGAGAGAGAGCGAGCGCGCACATGAGTGGGGGCGGAGGGGCAGAGGGAGAGGGAGAAATGGGGCTTAATCCCAGGGTCTTGGGATCACGACCTGAGCCGAAGGCAGATGCCCAACAGACTGAGCCACCCAGGTGTCCCTCAGAATAAGGTTTAAGACAGAGATTGGCACAGGGAGCTGTGAGGACAGAGAGAAGGGGCAATTACGTCAAACCAGAGGTCCAAATTCAGGCAGGAGATGACACCTAAGCGGAGTCTGGAAGGTGAAGCAAGAAGGAGCCGCAGAAGAAAATGCAATGGCTCAGGACCACTGTCCCAGGCAGAAAGAACAGCAAGAGCAAAGGTGATGTAAGTACAACAGTTTGCTATTACCACAACATCGAGTTCAAGGCAGGGCATGACATCACATAGGCAGGCGGAGGTAGTAAATGGCATTTCACAAAAAATTTTCTTCAAGGTTTCCCACTGTATATAAATCCTAGAAAAAATAATTTGTGCAAACACTTTCATCACAGAATGCTTATTTCTGTGATAAGCAAGAGAAGACGTACATCTTGGAAAAGCTGTGCTTAATTTCCATGACCAAACTCTACATTTCCTCTCTATTTTTCTCAACGAACTGAGAAAATGTACAGTTTTTAAGCATTTAAAAGCAGTACTTTTTTCCCCCTTGGAACTGTCAGGGGTCTGATGACCTTTCTCGTAAAATGTGGGATGTTAAGGGAATCACAGAGGAAGCTGGAGCAATGCTTAAGTTCTAGAAACCTGCAGAAGTAATTGGTTTCTGCCTGACTGTTCGGTTGGGGACACATTTTTCTTTCTTTCTTTTTTTTCTTTTTAAGATTTTATTTATTCATTTGAGAGAGAAAGAGGCAGAGCTCACACAAGCAGGGGGAGAGGCAGAGGGAGAGGGAGACGCAGACTCCCCACTGAGCTGGGAGCCCGACATGGGGCTCCATCCCAGGACTTGGAGATCACGACCCAAGCTGAAAGCAGATGCTGAACCATCTGAGCCACCCAGGCGCCCCTGGGATACACTTTTCAAACAAATCATTTTTAGAGATTTCTGATCTAAAGACTAAACATCATCGCTAATTTTATGGGCACAGGGGAGTACTTATCTAGGGAAAGAAGCACATTTCTTGGTTATTATGTTTGTTGTGCGTAGTTTAAATGTCAGAGCCTCTGTTATCAATGCTTTTGATCTGGTTGGCCTCAAACCAAGATACTGACCTCATACCCTAGTTACTCTGTGAGGCTTATTTTGGGGAAGAGAGCACAGCAGGAGACCTGCACCCTTCCCCCTTTCAGAGCTGCAGCAAGATACCTGGTCCACAAAGACCATCCTCCTGCCTTACTGTGAAGGGCAAACCTTGTTGGTCCAGAAAAAGAAATTCCAGAGAACAAATTTCTGTGCAAGGTACTTTGCCATGTTTAGCAAGCATTCCACTAGTTTGTTTGAGTGTTCGGGGAGAAAAGAAATTGCCAAGGAAACTGGGTACTTTCTAACACTTGTAGGTATAAAAGCACTACTTCATCCTTAGCTATATGTTTGGTCTTATACTTAGACATTCTTCAGTGAAGAAAGAGGTTGGCCTACAGTCCTGAACATTAGATGAGAAAGAGAAAAAAAGAAGTTTAAATAGGAGGAAAAGTCATAAGCAGTTCCCAAAATAAAAAGATCCCAGGAAAAAAAAAATCCCGGAAAGAAAAATCTAGATAAGGGATTCAATCTCTTATGTTTGTTAAATGTTATAAACATTTCAATTTATTCAGTTCAGGGGGCGCCCAGCTGGCTCAATCGGTAGAGCAGGTGACTCTTGATCTCAGAGTTGTGAGTTCAAGCCCCACGTTGGATATAGAGATTACTTACAAATAAAATCTGTAAAAGAACATAAATTTATTTAGCTCAAATTTGATGACTTGGCCAACCAGTCCTGCAAGACCAAAATCCTATCATTTGCCTTCAACAATGTCAGTCTTCTGAATCAAAATTCCCAAACAAATCCTTCAGGTATGGATTATTTTCATACTAACCAAGGGAGGTGGCTTATTCAATAAATCATGTGAAGAATATTTTGGAGTCTCAATGAACCTTTCCAAGTAATTTGTTCTGAAGGAAATTAGGTGAATTTAACATCAAAGGATCATCATGGCTATGGGCAATAATATGGGTGAAACTCACAAACATAATGTTGAGTAAAAAGGCAGACACAAAAAGGGACATATTCTATAACTCTATTGGTACAAAGTTTTAAAAAAGGCAAAATTGGGGCACCTGGGTGGTGCAGTCATTGAGCATCTGCCTTCGGCTCAGGGCGTGATCCCAGCGTTCTGGGATCGAGCCCCGCATCAGGCTCTTCTGCTGGGAGCCTGTTTCTCCCTCTCCCACTCCCCCTGCTTGTGTTCCCCCTCTCTCTGGCTGTCTCTGTCAAATAAATAAATAAAATCTTTAAAAAAAAATAGATAAAAAAAATAAAAAAGGCAAAATTATTCTATGTTTGTAGAAGTCAGAAGAGTTGTTACCCCAAAGGAGGGAGACATATAGGAAACTTAAAAATGCTGAAGGTTTGGTTTCTTGAACCCAGGTGCTAGCTACATGTGACTTGAGTTTGCAAAATTTTACTGAGCTGTATACTTACAGTTTATGCTTTTTTCCCTGCACATAGGTAAGAAATAACTTAAACAACAACAACAACAAAGATCATCATGGGTCCTGCATCAATGAAGCACCTGGGTTAAAAACCAACATTTGAATCCAGAACAGGGAATTCTATAGAGAAAGAAAGTAGATTAGTGGTTGGTTAGGACTGGCAGTTGATGGTTAAAGTGGACAGAGTTTCTTTTTGAGGCGACGAAAACATTCTAAAAATGGCTATGGTGATGGTAGCACAACTCTGTGTATATGGTAAAAAACAAAAACAAACCCACTGAATGGTACACTTTTAAAAAACAAAAACAAAACCAATATTTGGAGAACTACTGTTATTTTTTTTTAAGATTTTATTTTTAAGTAATCTCTGTACCCAACGTGGGACTTGAACTCACAACCTTGAGATCAAGAGTCTCATGCTCCACCCAGTGAGCCAACCAGGCGCCCCGAAGAACTACTAGTTATGCTCTTCATTGCTTAGTTGCACTGGCTGGTCCCTATGTACTCCCTAGACTCCCAGACTGGGTTATCTGGCTGTGGAATGAGTACAGATACATATTTCCACTTGAAGACAGAGCTAATTAAAACAATGCTACTTGAATTCTACTGGCCTCCCTGACATCTACCTGTTTAGTATTCACTGCTTCCCTTCTCTCTGTGAGCAATGCTCAGCAGCAGTCAATATTGCGGGAAGGACTCTGCGGTTCTCTACCTTGCCTGCACAGTGATACCACCTGGGGAACTCTGAAAACCCCTGTCCCATCCCTAGAGAGTCTATTTAAATGCTGCCACCTAGGCAGCTGAATTTTTTTAAAGCTCCCCAGGGACCAAAATCTGGACACACACACACACAACACTCACACACTTTCTCTCTCCAGGTGCTTCTAATATGCAGCCAATATTGAGAACCACTGGTATAACTGGTTTCCATAAGGAATTGAAAATCTAAATTCTCACTCGGCCCTTTATTAGCTATATGACATGAATAAACTATTTGATCTCTCTGAACTTCAGGTATGACTTTGAGACAGACCTACACAGCACACAGTAGGTTTTTTAAAACTGTTAGTTGAAGGGGGCCTGGCTAGCTCAGTCAGTGGAGCACAGGACGCGATCTCAGGGTCAGTGAGTTCGAGTCCCATGCTGGGCATAGAATTAAAAAAAAAAAAAAGGGAAAGGCAACTAACATTTTCTTTTAAGTGAGCTCTATGCACAACACGGGGCTCAAATTTGCGGACCCTGAGATCAAGCATCCCGTGCTCCACTGACTGAGCCAGCCAGGTGCCCCTACCCTTCCTTTTATCTTTTCCTTTAAAAACTAGAGAATTCTAGTAAAAAACAATTTTTTTTTATTTTATTTTTTTATTTTTTATTTTTTTTAAGATTTTTATTTATTTATTTGACAGAGATAGAGACAGCCAGCGAGAGAGGGAACACAAGCAGGGGGAGTGGGAGAGGAAGAAGCAGGCTCCTAGCAGAGGAGCCTGATGTGGGGCTCGATCCCATAACGCCGGGATCACGCCCTGAGCCGAAGGCAGGCGCTTAACCGCTGTGCCACCCAGGCGCCCCAAAACAATTTTTTTTTTTAAATGGGGGAAAAAAGACAAAAGCCTAGAGAATTCTTTAAAAAAAAAAAAAAAAAAAAAAAGCTCTTGTCAGGATGCCTGGGTGGCTCAGTCGGTTAAGCGGCTGCCTTCCACTCAGGTCATGACCCCGGGGTCCTGAGATAGAGCCCTGCATCGGGCTCCCTGCTCAGGGGGGAGCTTGCTTCTCCCTCTGCCTGCCGCTCCCCCTGCTTGTGCGCTCCCTCTCTCTGACAAATAAATAAATAAAAATCTTTAAAAAATTTAAAAAGCTGCTGTCTTGTGACTATTATCAAGTTCCATTCTGATGTTCTGTGTCCTATGCCTAGTACTTGCTCAGGCTTTTTAACCCAACTTACTGAACCTCTTGCTCTCTGTTGTCCTCTGGCTCTCTGTTCGCTGGCCCGGTAGATTGGGAACCTGATCCTTGCCTTGGCTGACCTCACAGGATTTGGCATCTAGACCACCTGTCAACCCATTTCTGATTTTGGCTTCCCCCTACTTGCTCTGTCTTTATTGCTGCTGAAAAGCCTAGCACGCCACATAGCAATCTTTGAGTTTGATCTTAAAGATCAGGTAAGAGTTGGGGCGCCTGGGTGGTACAGCTGGTTAAGCGCCTGACTCTTAGTTCTGGCTCAGGTCCTTGTTCGGATTCAGGGTCGTGAGATTGAGCCCCATGCCGGGCTCCATGCTGAGCATGGAGTCAGCTTCAGATCCTCTCTCTCCCTCTCCCTCTCCCCCTCCTGCTCATGCTCTCTCTCTATCTCAAATAAATAAATAAATCTTTTTTTTAAGAAAAAGATCAGGTAAGAATGAAGATTTGCATCAATGGAGAGAATGGGGTTGCGCAGTCCAGATAATGGGACATGAAGAACAAAGAGAAGAGCCGAGAGGCACAAAGTATCAGGGAACATGGAGGGGCTTTGAGGGGTTTCTGGAGAGCACAGATTGCAAAGTGGGAGCCTGCAGGCCAGATCCAGCTCACGGTTGTTCTGATTAGCCCTCACAGTGCTTAAAAGATTTTTGAATTGATGGCTCGTATTTAAAATTGGGAGATTTCCTATCAAAATCCAGATGGCCAGCTTTTCTTGAAAGCGATGATGATCTGACAGCACGGGACACACGCCCCACATGTGAACCGCAGGAAGATCAGTAGCTGCTGCTCCCTCAGTGTGGGGTGTCCTCTGTCCAGTTTTGGGCAGCCTTCACCACCGCCTGCTTCACCTCTTCATTTACTGGCCTGCCTCTTTAGGTGCTCAATAATTATTTAGTTCACAAATCAATTAGAACGGGAGGGAGAGGTGGGACACCTGGGTGGCTCAGTCAGTTAAGAGTCTGCCTTCAGCTCAGGTCATGATCCCGGGGTCCTGGGATCGAGTCCTGCATCGGGCTCCCTGCTCAAGGTGGGGAGCCTGCTTCTCCCTCTGCCTGCTGCTCCCCCTGCTTGTGCACGTGCACACTCTCTCTCTGACAAATAAGTAAAACCTTAAAAAAAAGAAAAAAAAAAGAATGGGAGGGAGAGAGAAAGAAGAGAGTTCCCCTATTAATACCATAGAGTTATATCAAATGCTCACGCTGTATACCTTAAACTTACATAATACCATATATCACTTCTATCCCAACAAATCTGGGGGAGGGGAGAAAAAATAGTAATACTAAAGAGAGTAACTGTAGAAGTCCTCAAATAGCACACCAATTTAAGTGTGGACTATGGCATGGGGTGAAAGTCACCTGTAGGCATTTTCCCATGCAGCAACATGATCAAGGTGAGTGCTTGAAAATATCTGACGTCCAACTTCAGCCAGCACATGTGTCAAAGGAGTGCTTGCCTGACTTTATGGAACACTAGTAAAATTAAGCCCTCCAACTTTACATATGATACACAGTCGAAAATAATGAAAAGAATGCCAATAAAATTAATGATTTTAAAAAAGTCTACTTCTGAGGTAAGTATATTTTTATATCTCATCAAGTTCCAGGAAGGATTTAAGATGTCAGGAAGAGCTGAAGTGTGAGGTGCTCCATCCAGAAACAACAGCCGGGGGGGGGGGGGGGGTTCAGTAATTTGGAGCATGAAATAACAAACGCATGAAGGAAATTGGGGCAGGAGGACACAGAAGAAGGGGTAACGGTCAAGACCTGGTGAATGTCCAGGAGATTGGCCCTACGGCTCAAGACCCAGGTCCCAGAAGACTCTGTCAGTGAAGGTGGGGGACCCCGCACTAGTGGGACTGGAACAAAATAAAACAAAACAGGATATGATTGTCTGGGAAGGGGCTGGTAAAACTAATCAACACTTCAGGGCCTCAGCAAAACAGGGCTCACACTGACTGGGAGCTCGATATTCTTGGTAAGGAAGATAAGCATCATTCAGGTCCTCAGGAGGGAAGACTGCAGTCCCTGGCAGGCCCACCAATCAGACTCAATTCTAAGTTCGCCAAATTGTGATCCTTCGGTTCCTGCCATGGTGTCGCCTGAACTGGGCAGGTCTGAGCCCGGGGGGGGGATGGGTACTGGTGTGCAGACCCTATAGTTCAAGGTGGGTCCAAGGGGCAAAGAGTCTCGGACATTCCCAGAAATCAGCTAGACACATGCGTCGGGAGCTCAGGAAAGAAGGCTGGAAACTGAGATTTGGGGGGAATGGTGAGAAGTCGGCGCTAAGGGAGAAGCACATCACCCTCAAACATTCACATTTAAGGGATGAAGGGATAGGAAGGAACCACCATAGGAGTCAAAGATTCACACAGAAAAACCTGAATAGAACAGAATCATTTAACATCACAAGCTAAGAGAGCAAGGAGTTTAAGAGAGGGGGCTGATGAGAGACTCTTAATCATAGGAAACAAACTGAGGGTTGCTGGACGGGAGGGGGGTGGAGGGATGGGGTAACTGACTGATGGACATTAAGGAAGGCAGGTGACGTAATGAGCACTGGGTGTTACATAAGACTGATGAATCACCGCCTGTACCTCTGAAACCAATTATACATTATATGTTAATTAACTGAATTTAAATAAATTTAAAATTTTTTTTTTAAATAAAAGGGGGGCTGGTAATAGGCATTTACTGAAGAAAGGATATACAGGCCAGAGACTGAAATAATGTCCAGGATCTGATAACCTTCAGAAGAAGAATTTTCACAGAAAGGGATGGAAACCAGATTGCAAGGGGTTAAGAACAGTAAAGTAGAGGGTGCCAACCAATCCGTTGGTATTTACGGCAGTAAAGTTTGAGTTGTGTTTGTTTTGGCTGTGGAGTTGCTAGGCTATGACAAGGGCACACTGAACTCCTGCCAGGCCACCCCCTTTTATGTCTGGAAAGAAATAAGAAATCACCTAGATCATCTATGCTTACTTAGTCCTGTACTTGTTATATTTCTTCTTTTTCAAAATGGAAGCCAACAGCTCTCCAATTCCATCTGTGGTTGCCAACAGTCCCTCGCAATCTGGGCCCTGTTAAGTGAAGGACCATGGGGCTCATCCCTCTGGGAATGTGGAGGGGTCACGGAGCAGCAGACTGACTAGGCAGGAGGGGATATGTTCTTTCCTTTGTTGTGCATATTTGTTTTTCCTTCCACGCAAGTGCCCAGTGGCCTTGGCAAAACAAAAACAAAAACATTTCAACCTGTAAACGATGCAGGCACAACAGACAATTGCCAGCCTTCTAGCAGTTGTTCCCAATCATCAGTGTCGTCACGGAAAGAAGACTAAATCAGGAGTGCAGACACCAGTGGGCAGCCTGCTAATTTTATAATTATAATCCTTTTATACAGTTCCCTGTTCACATGCACGCAACGGTAACAAAATTAAATTCACAGCATTTTCCACAGGGTAGGTGTTCAAATATACTTGTTCTTAAGCAGTCAGAAAATGGTCATTGCTAATAAAAACAATTTAAAGGAAATAGAACTTCCTTGAAAAGTACAAACACTTATATTCAGACATTATTTTGCATCCCCTTTAAAAAGACAAGTGAATTGGGCTTTCTTATACATGGCACCGAAAACAGAAACCTTAGAGAAAATAATTAAAGAAAATTTAAATCATGAAATAAATGTATTTTGATGAAATATTTATGGATGAAATATGATCTCTGGGATTTGCTTCAAAATGATAAATAATTTAGGGGATGTGGGTAAGGTATATATAGATAATGTAAGATTAGCCTTAAATCGATAATTATTTAAACTTGGCAATGAATATGTACAGATTTAATACAGTGTTCTCTCCACTTTCATTTGTTTGACATTTTTCACAATATAATGTTTTTAAAAAGTACTTTACTTTTGTAAATTAGATAATATCTTGCAAACAAAATTGAAAGGCAAGCAATAAACTAGGGGAAATATGCAACATGCTATCCTGTAAGGGTTTATATCCTTAAGTGAGAAACAGTTCTTACAAATGAATTAGAAAGACTAATAGGGAATAGCAAAAAAAATGTCAGGAATGGGTAAATCACAAAAGAAGAAATACAAAAAGCTAATAATCATATGAAAACACATCCAACTTCACTAATTATGGGAGAGAGAATAATGATCCCCCCAAGGATGTCCATGTCCTAATCCCCAGACCTGTGAATGTTACTTTACATGGCAAAAAGGGACTTTGCAGATGTTGATCACGGATTCTGTGATGGGGAGATTATCCTGGATTATTCTGATAGGCCCAAAGTAATCACGCGGGTCCTCCTGCTAGGGAGGCAAGAGGATCAAGGTTAGAGAGAAAGGGGCCTGGGGAAAGAAGCTGAATCTGTGAAGTAGATTCAATGAGGCCAAGTTGCTGGCTTTGAAGATGTAGGAGGGACCATGAGCCAGGAAGTGCAGGTGGCCTCTAGACGCTGGCAAAGGCAAGGAAACCGATTCTCCCCTAGAGCTTCCAGAAGGGAGCAGGCCTGCTGACACCTTGTCTTTAGCCCAGTCATTGTGCCTGGAGGAAAACACACAACACTGCCTTCTGATCTCCCTTCAGATTCCTGCCTAGTGACTCCCAGGGGTCCTACCTCCCCCACCCCCCCCACCGCTGCAACTGGGCACTATTTGTCAATTTCCTCTCCTAGGTAACTATGTCACAGCTTTTCTGCTCTCCTCAAGTTTGCAGACAACTTCTCCCCAGGCAGCCTCCCAATGCATTCCTGTTGTCTGCAGTTTGCAGGAGGGAGGGACTTCACCACGTGCCCACAACCCAGTCGGGCAATCTGGGCACTTTCCTAGTCTCCTGCCTCTACACCCACCACTCCTCTGTCCTTCCTGTTGCTTTCCATACACTGTGCTCCTTTATCAAAGGCCAAGCATCCCTCCTACCTACTCAAGAACATCACTCTTGCAGTTGTCCATCATCACCGTTTTTCCCTCTCCACTGGATTATTCCCATCATCATGGAAACATGCTTCAAACTAGCCCAGCTGAAAAACAGTAACAAACTTCCCCTACTGCTCCCCTCTAGCTACGTCCTCATTTCTCTGCTTTTCTTCAGAGTAAAAACTCAAGAGTTGTCTCTCCGCTATCTCTAATTCCTCTTCTGTCCTTTTTGAACCCACTCCAATTGGTTGTTAATCCATCCTCGGCAAAGAGCTGCACAGTGGGAATCATTATTTCCATTTACAGAAGAGGAATCTGAGTCTCAGAGATGTGGGGCAAATTGTTCAAAACCACACATCAGCACCCAGCTGACTATAACGCCGGGGCCCTTCCTAGTCACTGCTTCAGTCCGGCTCGCCCACTTTCTTATTTTCTTCTGTAAATAAGACCACGCAGCCAGCCTCCTAGAACATTGGCTTATAAATGCTGAGAAAGCATTTATAAGATGTAATTCTAATTACTTTATGGACTACAACATAATATATAATATTTCATAATATTATGAATATATTAATATTATGTCTGTGTCATGGCTTACGTTGAGATGTTTTCTCTTGTAGTTATTGCTTTTAGGAATGATCTCATGAATATTTCCTTAAGCTAAGAGGCTACATTACTATGATCTATATTGTATCATTTTATTTGTAAGTTTATTGTTTTAACTAATACATGCTCCATATGGAAATGTAGGAAATGGGAAGCAAAAATAGATGAGCCACAATCACATGACCAAATACAATACTGTTAGCACTTTTCTTTCTTTCCAAGTTTTCATGGTTTTTTTTAGTTATACTCATAGCAAATACAGAAAAGCAATCTTGCATATCTATTAAAATATACAAAGAAATCAACATTAATAAAAACACGTATACTTAAGAATGGGAAATGTTTAATTCAGCATAGACAAAACCAGGAAATAACTGTTCAATACAGGAATAGTTACATAATTTATTTCCTCCTCCACAGAGTCAACCTAATATTAGTACTTCACTGCATTGTTGTCAGAATTAAATTAGATAACGTATGGAAAGCATAGAGTATATAAATAACAGATAATTGTTCAAGAGCATGTTACTTTTACCCTGGTTATCTCCTCAACCCTGTATTCTCTAATTTAGCCATTTCCGGCTCAGGTCCAAGTTCTCTAACCTGGCCCCACAATTCCAGAATTTCCATTTCTAGGCTCCAATGAGATGAGGTCATTCTGTCAACCTAATAGCTACCAGGGAAACTTAGTCCTCTGTGTCCTATTTCTCACAAAGATGAGTTCTGCTGCTGCATTGTTTTGTGGGTTTCGATATGTCTCTCTGATGAACCTAAATCCATCTTCTGCCACAAATTACCAGCTCCAAGGAATTAGGGCTGCTTGGCCTACACCCTTGGCTTGTCCCTTTCTCTTTTGATGGCTACTTTGTCAGGGTTTTCATCCACTTCTTCTCCCTTGGGATAGCAAGTAGTTGGTCTTTTTAATCCTGTATTTACTTTTCTTGTCCACTTTTGGCATCTCACAAAATCAGGCCTAAAATAAAACTCCCAGCAAATAAAAAACTGTTGGTGCAATAAGTATTTTTTAAATGAGATTCTGTCTTTTTTTTTTTCTTTTAAGGTAATCTCTATACCCAATGCGGACCTCAAACTCATGACCCAATGATCAAGAGTCCAATACCCTACTGACAGCCATCCAGGAGCCCCAAGATTATTTCTTTTTATTGTCAAAAAGGTGTGCTGAAAATATACTATTAGAGTTTATTAATGGCACACTTAAAAAAGGGGGAAAAGATTAAATAAAACTGGACTTATAATTTTAAACCACTTGATTTAAATATTTTTCTTATGCCCCTGAATTTGCTAAAAGGAATCTTGTTGACTAAGCAATATTTTAAACGTGAAACGACAGCGTCAGCTGGGTCCAGTAAATAATATCCTAGTCATTGTGTTTGTTTATATTTGTTGTACATTCTAGCCACCTGTTAGAAAGTTTCTGGGCTCAAATACAAATACTGTTATAATTTTGGAGAAATATTTTATCCAATTACCTTCTACCCACTAGAATACTCTAGAGAGGAAAAAAAAAAAAAAAAGGCCATGAAAGGGTCCAGAATATGCCACTGTGGCATAAACATTATTTTGAGCAGAAGGCATTTGACTTTTTGAAACCTTTATCTTCCTAAAAGCAGAGCCTCCCGAAAGAACTCAGAACCCAAATTGTCACAGAACAATGAGGTTAGAATGATTCTTATCACCACAGACACTGAGAGGTCTCCACACCTAAACAGACATTGTCACAAAACTCCCATCTCTCCCATCTATACTCGTAGGGGCCCATGAATCTTTCCAAAAACTCATCTGTTGTCCCATAAATGTCCTTCCTCCCCCTTCCCTAATTAAGAGAGACTGTGGACTCTGGGAAACAAACGGAGGGCTTCAGAGGGGAGGGGAGGGGGGACTGGGATAGGCCGGTGATGGGTATTAAGGAGGGCACATATTGCATGGTGCACTGGGTGTTATACGCAAACAATGAATCATGGAACATTACATCAAAAACTAAGGATGTACTGTATGGTGACTAACATAACATAATAAAAAATTAAAATTAAAAAAAAAAGACTTTTGTTTTCCAGTAAGTGCCCTTCTTCCCATTCTCTTTCTCCATTAAGATGGTATGATACAAGCCCCAAATTCAAAATGCCCCTTTGACAGACATTTTCTATGAAGTCCTGTATACACATTAATAAAAACACATGACGAATTTTTGTCTTTTTTCTTGCCAATCTGTCTTTTGTCAGTTTAACTCAAAGGCTCCCCACAACTGAACCTAAGAGAGTAGAAGAAAAGTTTTTTTTTCTCCCTGACAACCTTATCATCTAGCATTTCCAATATTCCTTTGCAAATGCTATATTTTAAATCTTCATACCTGCCCTATCATAAGAGAAAGCATTGTGCGTGGATTCATTAGTAGGACTACACATGGAAGCTACAGCAAAGTAATCAGTCCTGAATGTCCCGGTGCACCAGCCCACCCTGGAATTTGGGAATAAGACTGGAGGGAGACAGAGCAGAGATAAATCAAGTCATCCCAAAGAGACTTCCAAAGATTCCATGAGGTAAAGCTGGACCATAACCAGACTGAATATGTAAATATATCTACAGATGCAGAAGTGAGTGAAAAGGGCAGTTGGTCAACCCTGAAAGGATTAAAAGAAAGGAGCCCAAGGAACAACCTTGGGACAATTCCTGCATTATCCAGAGCTAAGGCCATTTGACCACTACACACGAACAGTGGGGTCTCCAGAGCAGGGAGAAGAGTCTCCTGTACTTCCTCGGTTGAAGGACAATCCTGAAAGTCACACACTTCCTTTTGTTCTAACAGAGTAGCACTTAATAAATGGAAGGAAAGAAGGAAAGAAGGAAGGAAGGAGGGAGGAAGGGGCGAGAAGGGGGTTCCCACATGCAACCTTCTGATTGTAATATGGATTCCCTATAACTTCCTATAGGGTGAGAAAGTGCTAGCTAGCAAGGAGTGTCTTCCCCCTGACAGTTACTATTTCTTCTTACATATTAACAAAGGAGCAAACTTGAGGGTGGTGCAAGGTTCAGTTGGCAGAAGCCGGTTTCTCAGCATTTCAGGCAATTTGCGAGCCAGTTATGAAGACCAGGCTCTGATGGCAGTCAGGTGTGAGGAAGCAGCCAGCAGCTCACACAGACTCCACCTCTCAGCCCTCCATCCACAGCACTTGCCGGTTAAGCAATTTCCATTGGTTTCCTCAGCCCTCAGTCCTTTCATTCAACAACTATCAGCTAAATATCTAAAAGGGCCAAACACTGAACTGCGTGTAGGCCCATGAAACAGACAAAACAAAATTCAGGCCTCCTGAAGACTGAGCCCTCCTGAAGTCTGCCTCACTGAACTGCGTGTACTGATTAGCAAAGAGGCCAGGGTAACGCTGTGGGGGTAAGATCTGTGGGAGAGGCACAGGGGAGCGCCAGATTCAGTGGGCGGGGTGGTGTCTTCGAAACTGAAAACCAAAGGACAAGCAGGAGCCACTTTTGTGGATGGGAAGTGGTCCAGGTGGTGGGTAAGCAGAAGCAGACTTCTGGAGGTAAGAACATTTAGGAGCTGAAAGCTAGTCTAGAAGCTGGAGTTTAGGAGAGGCATTGGGGAAGAGCAGAGGACTGGGGGGTGGAGAGGGACGAGGCCAGTTCTGAAGTATGAGGGGCTGTAATAAATCAAACATTGTGAATTTTATCCTGAGTGCAGTTGGGGGGGGGGTTGGTACTGAGGGTGTTAGCCCAGAGCGAAACCAGATGAAATCTTCTTGAAAATATCACAGGTCGGAGCAAGGAGAAAGGAGGGGGCAGGAGGAAGACAGAAGGCAGGGAGTCCCTTTAACAACTTAGCTGGCATGCATAATAATTTACCTTTAATTCATCATTTCTTCCCCTCTTTTCCTACTCATTTGATTCATAAGACGTTTTCAAGGTCATTTCATTTTCTTCTGAGTTTTAAAGATAATTTTAACCTAAATATCATTTCATTTGTTGGCAACATCTTTTGTCCATCTCGGAGTAAATGCTTCTCCAGATAAATAAATTTTGGATCTTAAGCAAAATGCATACTTCTCTGTAATTTCTTTAGTTTTTTTTGTTGTTGTTGTCGTTAATCTCTACACCCAACATAGAGTTCGAACTCACAACCCCAAGATCAAGAGCCACATGCTCTACGGACTGAGCCAGCCAGGTGCCCCTCCAATTTCTTAAACATTTTTAAATTTTTATTATTATTATTTTTAAATCTGTAGGCCTACACTGAGATCTCCTAAACTCTGCAAAACTGGGGGAGGAAGTGCCCAGAGGGGATAATCCCCCGGGAGGGGAGGGTCTTGGGTAGTACATTTAAATGCCTGATGTCCCCACCTGGAGTTCTTCAGAGATGCAAACTGCCCACTGGAGGAAACAATACCCACAAAATCCTGGGCTGCACCTTCAGGCTACCTGGGAGGTAAAGGCCCACCCCAAGAAAGCAGGAGGCGGAAATCTGATGTAAATCTTTATATTCTCAACGTGAAAGCACAAAGGCAGAGCCCCACAAGCATTCTGTTTACCATTTCAACGGAAATCAGGAATTACAGACCAGAGTCAAGTTAAGTCACCTTTGTACTTCCCTATGAATTTTCTTGTGAATTGTGTCCAGTCTGTTTTCCTGTGGTGATTACCTGTAAAGCTCATTTAAAAAAAAAAAAAAAAATCCAGCCTGGGCTGGTCAGGACAGCCAGGTAGGGAGAGCATATTCTGCCCAGCACTAGGCCTGGGGGAGAGGGGTCCCCTGGGTAGAGCGGAGGGTGCGGAGAGCACGCTGGGAAGAAAGGAATCTGGGCATGGAGGAGGCCCCGAGGCTCAGGAGTGGAAAACCCCTAGAAAGTTGCTTCTACTGCCACTTACTAGAGCTCCTGAATGAGCATTGGAAGGGTTCTCAAAAAGGGAGTGGACAAGCCCAGTGGAAGAGTGCTATGAGGAGGGGATGAGTATAAAGGGCTTCCCTACAGATTATTAGGTATCAGAAGTCCTGCTGTCCTCAGAACTCATGGATAATAGTAGCAATAGCTATCATTTACTGAGCACAGGAATAGTGCCTAGAAAAATGAACACACGATATGTGCCAGGGACACACACACACACACACACACACACACACACGCATACACATACATAACACAAACACATCTCACTTATTGAATCTTCAAAGTAGTCCAACCAGGTCAGTTCTATTATTTCCACTTCATACTGGAGGAAATGGTCTCCAACAGGTTATATAGGCAGCAGAATATAATTCACAGGTGAGTACTTTGGAAATTCTCTGAAGATCCCACTTACTCCTAAACTTAAGCTATTCTAACAAACCCGGATATTGGGGCAGTATCGTATATTCTTCTATAGTGTTAGAAACTCTGGAGCCAGACTGGGTTTGAGTCCCAAGCTCTGGCTCTTGGTACTTGTAGGACTTTGGCCAAATGGCCACAGAATAGGCATAAAAATAGTGCCTGCCCCACAGAGTGCTTATGAGGATTCTACTAGCTAATATGCAAAGTCCTGGGAACGGTGCCTGGAACACAGTAAGTGCTCAATAAAAGTCGGCCACTACTAAACATCTACATTAGATCATAAGTAGGAAATTAAGAGTGGAAGGACTATTATGCACAGCAATGGAAACTGAAAGCTAATGACCTTAACAGCAAAAGGGAAATGTAAAAAACAAATACCCAAAACATATGACCCTCCGGTCCCCAGATAAAATTATACATTCATAACCGGGTTAGGCTGAAGGAATGGACTTGGGATAATGACTATAACATTTAAAAAAAAAATCTATAACATATGAGACAATTAAATTGATGAATGAGGATGCCATTCACACATTTCTTCAATAAAGCATCATTATAGGTTAGCTTAATTCTTTTATTTAATAAATATTTTATTTATTTATTTGAGAGAGAGAGAGCACAAGTGGGGAGGAGGGTCAGAGGGAGAGGGAGAATCAGACTCCCCACTGAGTAGGGAGCCCAATGCAGGGCTCGATCCCAGGACCCCAGGATCATGACCTGAGCTGAAGGCAGCCACTTAACCGGCTGAGCCACCCAGGTGCTCCTAAGTTAGCTTAATTCTAATACTATGGTTTAACAAATCAATTTAGAAAAATGTTGGATTGGGCCTTCCTTAGTCTTGTTAAATATAAACTTTATAAAATTAAAATAAATTTGTATTTTTCAAGCTTTATGGCATTTACTACAAGTGGATTTGGATTTAATGAAAGAGACTATTATTTAATATTAAATACTAAAGTGAGAATAATTCTTGAGAATAGAAATGTAGACATAATCCTAATTGAATAAATTAGTTAATTGTTTTTCGTAGCTACAGTTACCATCAATAGATGCTTTTTGGCCAACATGTATCTAAAATAGAAATTATTTCACAATAAAGGCAAATGTATGTGTAACAAAAATGGACCCTCTATTATTGAGTATGGGCATGGACAGAATTAAGTTAGCACCGTGCTGTGTGCTGAAATGTTACCCCTTGCAGGGGGGAATATGTGTTCTCTGAAGGGAAGTATTCTTTTTTTTTCCCCCTTAGGTAGGCTCCATGCCCAATTCAGAGATTGAACTCACGACCCTGACCTCGAGTCGCATGTTCTACTGACTGAGCCAGCCAGGCACCCCTGAAGGGAAGTATCCTTGATTTCAAACTGAAAAATGCGCGTGAGTCTAAGGAAGGTTGTCTGGACCTCTCCCTTGCCCTGAGTCTGAGCCTGGTCTTGAGGAATCCAGGTGACTATCCCTCTCTCCCTCTAGACTTGGCCCTGAGAAGGGACCTTGCATTTTATTCTGCCCCAGCTCCTAGCACCAAGCCCGATAAATGATTGCTGGATTTTGAGAGTAAGGAGGGCCCCATGTGCATCATTAGCCCAAGAGCTAGGAATTCAGAACCCCCAGTGAGTTCCAAGCTGAGGATCAATATAATTCTGCTAATAACCAGTTTACCTAGACTGACATCACCCTCGCTCTGTTTCCCTGTGGCAGCCCCTAGCAGAGAGAGCGAGCCTAGCTTTCCCTAGGCTCAGCTGTACACTTGACTCACAGCCACCGGTCCCCAATCTTGGAGGGGAAACAGTGCCTCTTAGAGGCCAACTTGCCAGTGGCAGCAGTAATGTGTTAGGGACCTGAGAAGATACCTCTTGGGGAACAGATGATTATGGTCCAGGCGATCATCTCCACTGGGATCTTCTTTAAGTTTAAAGTTTGGAAGCCTTATTTTTATTTAAAAAGTGTCTTTAAAATTTTTTTTTTAAGATTTATTTATTTGAGAGAGAGAATGCTCCAGCAAGGTGAGAGGCAGGGGGAGAGGGACAAAAGCAGACTCCCTGCTGAGCGCAGAGCCCCACACAGGGCTTGATCCCTGGACCTGGAGATCATGACCAAGTTCACGACCCGAGCCAAAGGCAGATGCTTAACTGAGCCACCCAGGTGCCCCTCCGTTAACTGTCTTAATACTGCTACTCCCATCCCATTTTAAAAATTTTTTGACAGAATCATCTATCCCAAAGGTTGCTAGCCTGTTAATTATGATTCCCTTCAACAGGAACTTGGAGCTAAAGTCTGAATATGTGTGGGCGCCTGGGTGGCTTGGTCGGTTAAGTGTTTGCTCACGTCATGATCCCAGGGTCCTGGGATCGAGTCCCACATCGGGCTCCCTGCTCATCAGCGAGTCTGCTTCCCCCTCTACCCTTCCCCCCTGCTCATAATCTCTCTCTGTCTCACTCACAAATAAATAAAACCTTAAAAAAAAATCTGAATATTTGTGTCACCACCCTCCACCCCCCCAAATTCATATGTTGAAATCCTAACCCCCAATGTGATACTATAGATGAGGCCTTTGGGAAGTTATTAGGCCACAAGGGCTCCAAATGGGATTAGTGTCCTTACAAAGGCAACCCCAGAAAGTTCTTTTTTTCCTTCTGCTATGTGAGGACGCAGCAAGAAGCCAGCCATCTATGAACCAGGAAGTGAGTCCTTCCCAGACAGGAATCTGCCAGCACCTTGATCTTGGACTTCCCAGCCTCCACGACTGTAAGAAATAAATTGCTGTTGGTTTTAAGCCACCCAGTCTATGGTGTTCTGTTAGAGCCACTCAAATGGAATAAGGTACTTGGGTAATAATAAGTCAGCTCTGCTGACCCTCGGCTTCAATTTTATGAGAGGACATAAGCTAAAGTCGGCTAGTTCAATTTAATGGCAGGGAGAAAGCTCATTGATCATCCCACAACATACCACGTACGGTGCCAGGTGCTAAGCACTAAGCTATTATTGAACATTAACAATGGCGTATATAAATGGCAAAGTATAGTGTCCATTTGGACTGCTTCTAGAGTTGGTAGATGGCTCCACATGAGAGACAGAGCAACCTCACCTTATCTCCGTATGTTCTGGCAAGAACACTGCTTTGTCACAGACTGGAAACCACTGGGAAACAATGTTACTGGGTGGATCTTTGTAACCCACTGGTTAGTACTCCCCTTCCCACAAATGATCTACCACCCCAAAGTGGGACAGCTTAGCCTGGGGAAGTAAGGACCAGGGTTAAGCTATGGCAGTTGTCAGGAGCAGCCAGTGAAATGGTGAGACTGATGTGGGAAAGCAGGAGAGGGCACAGGCGCTGCCGCCAGAAACCTCGCATCAAATCCCAGCCACTGAGCTTTGTGACCTTTAGCAAGTTACTATACCTCCCTCCTTCGAGTCTGCTCTTGCAAAAAGGGGATGAGAAGAGCGATATTAAGACAGTGAATGGAGGGGTGCCTGGATGGCTCAGTCGGTTAAGCATCTGTCTTTGGGTCAGGTCATGATCCCAGGGTCCTGGGATGCAGCCTTGTGTCGGGCTCCCTGCTCAGCAGGGAGTCTGCTTCTCTTTCTTCTCCTTCTCCCTCTGCCGCTCCCCCTGCTCACGCGCACTCTCTCTCTCTTCCCCTCCCTCGCAAACAAATAAAATCTTTGTTTTTAAAGACTTTATTTATTTGACAGAGCCACCCAGGCGTCCAATAAATAAAATCTTTTTTATTTTTATTACTTATTTATTTTTAAAGATTTTATTTATTAGAGAGAGAGAGCACAAGCAGGGGGAGCAGCAGGCAGAGGGAGAAGCAGGCTCCCCGCTGAGCAGGGAGCCTGATGTGGGGCTCGATCCCAGGACCCTGCGATCTTGACCTGAGCCAAAGACAGATGCTTAACTGACTGAGCCACCCAGGCGCCCCCCCCCATAAATAAAATCTTAAAAAAAAAAAAGAAAAGAAAAGACAGTTCATGGAGACAATATACACAGTGCTTAGCACAAGGACTTGTTGGTACTAATTGCTGGTGTTAGGAAGTAATACCAACTACTACATGCAGGTAGAACTAAAGCTCATTGAGTCTTCACAATGAGATACACCATCTTCTGTCCTCCCGCCCCATATACACTCTATAAGCCAAGATCAAGGCGAACACAGTGAATAAAAATGAAACATTTAAGAAGTACGGGTCCTACTTGCGCCGTGATAAACACCTGACACAAGCTGAGCCAATCAGATTTGCAGTGTCTTCCTGAGTCGGTTACAAGGAGCTGGGCCATGAGGTTCTGTTGAGTTTGGGCCCGGGCTGGGGCAGTGGCAAGCTAATGCCACTTGCAAGCTTAACATAATGGCAGCAGAGGGGCCATGAGTCAGCAGAGAAAGCAAGTCTCAGAAAGAAACAAGACAGTGAAACAGACTCATTGGAAAAAAACACAGAAAAGAGAATATGAAGGTTCACAGACCTGGACTGCACACCACACACACGCACACACACACACAGTACCCTTATGTTGACTCTCTAGTTCTCACGAGGCTGGGCTCTATTTCCTGGATATTTCCTTTAAGATTCCCCTATATCTTTACAATAGACCCTTCTTTGATCTGAACTTTTTTTTTCTGTTCCTTTAAACAGGAAGGGTCGTAGACTATCCTAGAACTCAACCTTTACAACCTTCCACTGTGCAATTTCAGAATAACAGGAATAGAGGCATCACTGTGGATGAGGTGAAGTGTGAACCACAGGGAGGATATAGAGATCCAACTCGAAGGTGGCAGCAGAATATCGGCGTCTACATATTGTAAATCTTATCAGTGAACTTTCATTTAAATATGTGAGCAAGAGGCAAGCTACCGAATAAGCAGAGGTCCAGAGTTTGTACCACAACGGGCCTGTTATTCTATTTCTTTCTTTTTTTTTTTTTAAGATTTATTTATCGGGGTGCCTGGGGTGGCTTAGTCAGTGAAGCGTCCAACTCTGGTTTTGGCTGAGGTCACGATCTCAGGGTCATGAGATTGAGCCCCAGGGCAGGCTCTGTGCTGGGCACGGAGTCTGCTTGGGATTCTTTCTCTCCTTCTCCCTCTGCCCTCCCTTCCCCATCCCCCCCCCACACTTTTGCTCTCTTTCTCTCTAAAATAAATAAATAGTAAGGTGCCCCTTACTATTTCTTCCTTTATTTATACCTTACTCATTTTGTGGGGGAGAAGGTACACTCTAGTAGGAGTACTGGACAATGAGAAGGATTTGGGAAGGCCAGATATATCCCTCTATATTCCAGAATCTGGAATATCCAGGTTATAAGGCACTCTCAAAAAGACTTGGCTGCAAAGAGATGGAAGAAAGAAAGGTACCACCTAAACTTGGGAAGACTTTTGGATCTTTCCCTAAGACAAACTCATGTGTTAAGGGTAAAATTTATTTCCAGGGGCGCCTGGGTGGCACAGCGGTTGGGCGTCTGCCTTCGGCTCAGGGCGTGATCCTGGTGTTACGCGATCGAGCCCCACATCAGGCTCCTCCGCTATGAGCCTGCTTCTTCCTCTCCCACTCCCCCTGCTTGTGTTCCCTCCCTCGCTGTCTCTATCTCTGTCGAATAAATAAATAAAATCTTTAAAAAAAAAATTTATTTCCAGAATCTTATCATTGTTCTTTTCTCAATGTGCCCTTCCTTTTTTTTTTTTTTTAAGATTTTATTTATTTATTTGACAGAGAGCGAGACAGCCAGCAAGAGAGGGAACACAAGCAGGGGGAGTGGGAGAGGAAGAGGTAGGTTCCCAGAGGAGGAGCCTGATGTGGGGCTCGATCCCAGAATGCCAGGATCACGCCCTGAGCCGAAGGCAAACGCTTAACCGCTGTGCCACCCAGGCACCCCTCAGTGTGCCCTTCCTAAGTCACCTGTTGCCACAGGATACTCATACTGCCTACTCAGAAACCCACTCAAGTCTGCCCTTTCTGAATATCACCAAATGGCCCTGTCTTCAATTAAATGTTTATTCTTGCAAAGCATGGCTCTCATTTAGCATTTAAGATATATGATAGGAAAAAAGATATGATAGAATTAATTTATGCTAATATATAAAGGACTGTTTAGTCTAATGATGATGTACTCTTCCCACTGACATTTGCACTTTAAAAGAAGATATTTGTTGATCCAAAAGGCCAAGTCATTCATAGCAAACTTTTACTCATTGTAATCATTGGGTTGGGCAGATATTTTTTCATCCAGGGGTCTTTTCCAGGGCCTCTTAACTCACATGGTCTTCCCCTACTAGAATATACATTACATAAAGGCAGACACTGTTGTCTGTTTCTAATCATTGTTGAATCCTCAGTGCCAAAGACAGCGCATGGCATAGTAGTTGCTCAAATAATGTCTGTTGAATGAATAAATGATGTCAGGATTCAAATCCAAGTCTGTCTGACTTTCAAGTATAATGTTCATTCTACTATATAAAATGGTCTTTTTCTTAAAATGAATCTTGTCACCCTCCTTATATTAAGAGGAAAAGAGAAGAAAAATAAAGGAAAGGAAGGAGAGAGATGGTATCAAAGTAGATGAAATGAAATTTAGGCCCATATTGAAGCATCAGCTTCAATATGGGGCCCGTTGGGCTTCTCCCATGCAAATCAATAGTTTTGTCAGGGCTCCATATGTTTCTCTTCCAAAAGTGTTTCTATTTAATATCTTTTCTAAGTTTCTTATTATTTGTGATTTTTTTTAAAAGCATGCTTTTTAAAAAAATTATTTCCAATGGAAATTATGGAACAGTTGAAAGAAGAAAACATTACCTAGGATCTTCCCAATAAAATACAACCACTCTGAATTCACATCTTGCTACATTTTCTTCTAGGTTTCTCCTTTGCTTATATTTTATTTTTATTTATTTATTTTTAAAAGATTTTTACTTATTTATCTTAGAGAGAGAGAGAGCATGCATGAGTAGGGAGAGGGACAGAGGGAGAGGGAGAGAAAGAATCTCAAGCAGACACCTCCCTGAGCACAGAGCCCAACGCAGGGCTTGATCTCATGACCCTGAGATCATGACCTGAGCCAAAATCAAGTCAGATGCTTGGGGTGCCTGGGTGGCTCAGTTGGTTGACTACCTGCCTTTGGCTCACATCATGATCCCAGGGTCTTGGGATCGAGCCCCGCGTGGGGCTCCCTGCTCAGCAGGGTGTCAGCTTCTCCCTCTCCTCTGCCTGCCACACCCCTGCTTGTACTCTCTTTCTCTCTCTCTCTCAAATAAATAAAATCTTAAAAAAAAAAAAAAAAAGAATCAGATGCTTAACCACTGAGCCACCCAGGTGCCTCCCTATGCTTGTATTTTAAACTTAGCTATGATCATTCAGTATACATAATTGAATCCTGATATATTATTTTTCTACCATCATTTTTTTGTCCTGTACTGATATTATCATTCCCTGATGTTCAGTATAAAATCCTCAGTTAAATGAAGTGAGACTTTGCTGCCAATTGGTATTAAATTTTCATAATCTTACATACTGATTCCATGACAATGGAATTTTAAAATTCCGAGTCTTATCATTGGCCGAAAAGGAAAGGTTTTTACAGTTCCCTCTCTCTGTTAAATATTTTAAAAACTGCAAAGAATCGATAAAACATACAGTTGTGTTTATTTATAAGACTGAGCAAATGCCATTATTCTCTAACCATTTTCCCCTCCCAGGTCTTTACAGATTATCATCCCCAGGGGAATGAAGAGCCATTGCCCCAAAGAACAAATGTCTTAGACTATAAGGAGGTGAACATGCCCAAATATAAAGAAATCTGAACCGAGTTCTTTTTTAATATACACATAATGCTGTCCTAGTAAATGGTCCTAGAATCTACAGTCGTGTAGATTAACACAGCACAGAGGTAGTTTTAGTTGTATAGCTGAAGGAACGCTAAAAGATTCAAGAAAATATAGAATTTCCAAACCAGTAAAAGGTCACTAAGGTGTAGTGACTATTACCTGTTCTATTTATTACCTATGTGACTACAAGTGATTAAAAAAACAAATAGATAAAAAATTGTCCCCACAAGTTGGGGAGGATTTCTTTTTAAGAATCAGCCATGTTCCTGGCTTCTTGGTAAATGTCTTACAAGCAGTATTTAATCCTTACCATGATGCTCCTAGGTTGGCAAGTTGCTCATTCAGTGTTTATTCTTCCTTCTTTACTATAAGAATTATTATGTATGTATTTATTTATTTTGGCCCTTCCCCTTTGCCTGTCTTCCTTTCCAGAATAAGGATGCCATGCTGGCAATGACGCAGCCAGCTTGTCACCACAAAGATAAAAGCCTCAAGCCAGGGATGGCTGAGCAGAAAGATTCCAGCTTAGACTGCAGGTGACATCGTAAAAGCTACTCTGTGCCGGCCCTGCTCTTCCTCCCTTCTCATTTGTCTAAGACACTCTTGGGTTTCCCGTTGTAGCAGCACATGGTCACCCCAACTGATACGGCAAAGTTAAGTCATTTGCCCAAGGCGACACTGTCCAGAAGTGGCAAGACGAGAATGAAAACCCAGGTCCGTCTTGGTTTGCAAACAAAACTTGCCTTTTGGGCCTATGCCACGCTGAAGCCCAGGTTTTCTCTCTCCGGGAAATAGGAATAAGGATTTCTAGCCTTCCACGATGATATACACACAGGAGTACCTAGAGCGGCGCCTGTCACAGAGGACAGACTCCCAGTGTTTGCTGAATCAGTAGTTCAAGAACCCAAGCTCCACTGTTTTCAGTATGCTGCGATGCAGAGCTATTTTAAGGACTGGGAAACACACACACACACACACACACACACACACACACACACACACAAACTGTTTCTGTGGGTGTAATACTCTAGTTGCAGAGATTAGTCAGCAGTTTCATTGAGTTTCTCAGATCTCTCGCCACTCTATTCTCTTTCTCTTCTCTGCCTCCTCTCTCCTTCATAAAGCCCTTCTCGTCTTATCAATCAGCTCCTGCAAGCCCAGCTCCCCACCCCATCCTACCCCCAAAAAAGAGGGAGGGGGCATATGGATTCGGAGAGAAAAGCTCTTTAAAAGAAGTGGCTCATTCTGCTGGGGAAGACAGGAGTTAGCCTACAGGAGGGACCATCCTTCCCGGATTGGCAGGGAAAAATCAAATATAGGGATGTGAGCAGCAGTCCGGAGGAGCAGACTCTAAAAGGCTCCAGGCAGGGGAGCTAAAGCTGCAGGAAGGCACCGAATCCTCACCAGATGCGCAAGGACACAGCAGAGCTTGGAATCGCTCATTTCTATTACAAGGAAGCGTGTTAAATGTGTACTTTTATTGATTTGTTTTAAAAGGTATGAACTTTTTAAAAACAAAGATCTTGAAATTTACTATACCATGAAATAAGTACCAAAATACCAGGAGAGTCATTTTGCTCTGACCCAGATACTAGAACCAGACCTAGATAGCAGAGCCCTCACAGGAAGGAGACTGGCTGCGGCAATGACCTATTGGGACACTGGACTCTGAGCTATTTAGGAGTCACTATTCACATACCTGGGAGAGAGGGAGCAGTTTTAGGACTTGGGTCTGGGGCACTTTGGTCCGACAGGCTGTGGTCCCGCCCTGGAAAAGCCACGTGTGAATTGGAGGATTGGAGGTGGGGTGAGGGTAGTGGGGAGAGCGAGCTACAGTTCTTGCAGCTCTTCATACTACCTACAGCAAGTGTGGTGTTCATGAGATCCCAGCAAGGCAGCATCAGGGAATGATCAGGCCGAAGAGGAGACTTCTCTTCCTTGCCTCTCCGTGCTCATGATTTTCTCATCTTCCATTTCTCTGGAATGGACGCCTGAGCCACTGGCAGAGAATTACATCCTCATCCAACTCCCCTCTTCTTTTCCTGAACCATCTGCCTATGTCAGTTCTGGACCCTTCAACCAATATGGGCAAGTTACTGAGCCCACCCCCAATTATGTGTGGTGTATTCAAAAACCACAGGCCATTGGCACCTTATAGTCAACTTCATTAAAGGGCTGGAATTGGGGAGGGAATGGACTCTGGAAGTGTGGGCTGGCTTTGAAAAGTTCTGGTCCAGGTCAGCTAACCATTCTGCTGACCTGAAAGCCCAATCTACCTTCAGAGACTGTATTCTTTTTTTTTTTTTAAGATTTTATTTATTTATGTGACAGAGAGAGGCAGCCAGCGAGAAAGGGAACACAAGGAGGGGGAGTGGGAGAGGGAGAAGCAGGCCTCCCGCTGAGCAGGAAGCCCGATGCAGGGTGCCATCCCAAAATGCTGGGACCATGACCTGAGCCGAAGGCAGACGCTTAAGGACTGAGCCACCCAGGTGCCCCCAGAGACTGTATTCTGATCTCAGGAGACACCCTACAGAGTCCCCAGCACCCCATCCCCTCCCATGTACTCACTTGGGCCATAGACTCAGGCAAATGAATTAGGTCAGCTGCAACTTGCTCTGGGATCATGGATTGCTGGTAGAGGTGGCAGTGACTTCATAATCAACCATCTTAAGCTTCCACGGAATCTTGGCAACAGCCAGTATTGTGAACTTCAAAGGATTTGGGCTAGCTATGGACTGCGCCAGTAAAAACCCCATCCTGGCTGTTCAAGACCTGCCTGTTCGGCTAGCTGGGAAGAGAAGGGGAAGAGAAGGGCATAGTGTGGAGGTGACCGCAAACTCTCCACATCGGGCAAGAGTGCCAGGGCCTGGATCTGATAAATCCGTCCCTCAATAAATAGTTTTATAGAAAGTCCTTTCGAACTGAAAATGGGATTTCCCAATTTAGATGTTTCATAAGTAAGCAATTCTGTTTATTGTATTTTCTCAAAAATGAAAACACACCTGGACCACAGTTGTTTTTTTTTTTTAAGGGTAAAGATACAGCTTTGCTTGTAGACAGAAATACAGTGCAATGTGAAATTACTTTTATTACATAATGCAACATGATCTTTTGAACCTTTTGCAGAGCAACAGAACTGAGGCCAGCAATATGCTAGTAGCACTGCTGGAAAACTATTTTTCAAAAAAAACTGGCAAGCAGTCAAGTCCATTAGGGCATACAGTGAGCATCCATTGTTTTTTCTATCCTGATAAACTTTCCCCTGGCACGGTATTCCAGATTTCCTTTGAAGAAAGTCCCTGTTCTCCTGTTCTTATGCCTTTTGCTTTCAGATGAACTGAGGACTCTCACTGCTGGCTTTGCAGGTGGGCATGTGAATCACGGCCAATCAGTGTCTCTCACACACTGGGCTACAGGAATTGGCCCAACACATGGGCACATGACTCAGCCAGATGCACCGAGTCATGAGGAGAGAGGTTAGGAGTCTTCCCTGATGAACTTGGATCTGGGAGATTATAGGACTGACAGCCATCTTGCCCCTGTATGGAGCCAGAGAAAGAAACCAATAAAAAGAGCAGAGCCCAGAAATAGAGAAAGCCCAGATCCTGGGGACATTGTCTTGATGCCCCAGATTAAACCATATCTAAAGTCACAGAATTTTCAGTAACATCAGCCAGTATCGTTTCAGTTAAGTACAATTATAGAGTAATATCTTTATACGTTCAGTTTTTAAGAAAATGATGGCACACATCAAAGATGATTTGGCTTTCCTTTAATGAGTACTTACTAGATTTCAGGTAGTAAAGTATTTTTTTCAAAAAAATAACTAAATAAAATGAAGTACTTTTTTCTTAAAGATTTATGTATTTTATTTTTTTTTAAGATTTTATTTATTTATTTGAGAGAAAGAGAGAGAGAGAGAGAGCGCACAAGCAGGGGGAGCGGCAGGCAGAGGGAGAGGGAGAAGCAGGCTCACGGATCAGGGAGCCTGATGAGGGGCTCAATCCCAGGACCCTGGGATCATGACCTGACCTGAAGGCAGACGCTTAATGACTGAACCACTCAGGCGCCCCAAGATGTATTGTAGAGAGAAAGAGTGCACATGAATGAGCAAGTGCGGGGGGGGGGGGTGGGGGTAGGCAGAGGTAGAGGGAAACTTGAGCAGATCTCAACTCGGGGCTCGATCTCATGACCCTGAGATCACTACCTGAGATGAAACCAAGAACTGGATGCTCCACTGAGCACACCACCCAGAGGCCCCTGGGGCATTAAGTATTAAGGATGTTAAAGTTATTCTCTAATAAAATCCTAACAACCGCATTTATTTCCTTTCTAAACAGGCAGAGTAGGAATTTGAACCCTGGACTCTAGAACATGTGAGGCTACTTGACTATTGATCATGCCTTGGTCACATTTCACATCTTCTCTTTTAGTAGATGTGAAATTAGTCCAAAATTTTAGCCTCTCAATCTTTTTGTTCAAATGAAATAGGCAATGTAAACAAATGAAATCTATAGAGTGGAACAGGATGGGAGTCCAGAATCTTCTTTCTTGCACCCTCCTCTCCTAATGAATTCTTAGGCCTTTAAAAAAATGTTTTGAGGGGGGCCTGAGTGGCTCAGTCAGTTAAGTGTCTGCTTTCGGCTCAGATCATGATTCCAGGGCCCTGGGAAGAGAAACTGCCCCCAGTCAGGCTCCCTGCTCAGCAGGGAGTCTGCTTCTCCCTCTGCCACTCCCCCTGTTCATGCTCTCTCTTTCTCTCTCTCGAATAAATAAATAAAATCTTTAAAAAAATCAAAACATATTTTGAAAAGCACTTCATGGGATACAATGAGGATGAAGGTGTATGTACCCTCTGCATACTGACATGGAACAATCTCCAAGACATATTAAATGGGAAAAAGGTGCAGGACAGCATATACAATGTCCTACACTTATTTATGTTATTTTAAAAAAGAGAGAGAGAATAACAGAGGCATTAAATATACATTTTTGAGTATCTAGAAGGATAAACAAGAACTGTTTGCATTGATTACCTGTGTGGCCAAGGAATACAGATGGGGAACTTTTTACTATATACCCTTTTGTACTTTTTATTTTAACCATGTGAATGTATTACCTGTCTTAGAAAAAGGAGGAGGAAGGGAAGGAGAGGGAGGAAGAGGAGGAGGAGAAGGAGAAGAGGGAGGAGAAGAAAACCACTTATTAGTGTGAATCTCCAAGCAAGGTAAGCTGGCCATTGGGTGGTCGAGATGTTTCTCCCAGTGGGCTGAGATCTAGTCCCAAAAATATAAATTCTTTCTCCCACAGAATATTTACCTTTACATAGGACTAAACATGAATTATTAAGTTAGTCATTAAAGGCCAATAAAATATTCATCAACTAAAATTAGCACATTAATAAAATTTTCTGAGGACCCCGATGCAGATTCTATTGAGGAAGTCTGGCTGCCACGCAATGCTTAGCAACACTGCAGAATTTCTGCTCCCATGCACACAGGCTGAAAGCAGGAATTTCCTCATCTGGGGAATTCATTCACCCATTAGAGTTACCAAGTGCTTACTATGTGTCAGATACTGTGCTAAGCACTGAGGATAAAGCATTTCACAGAAGGACTAAAATCACTGCCTCATGGACTTACATTCTTCTGGCAATGAGGATATAAACAAGATAAAGATGTAAAATATATACTACACGCCATTGGTCCCGCAATGAACATTTTTTCACATTTTAGGAAACCTGAAATTGGGATGCATCTAACAATTGGCAGGGCTTAATTTCTTTCTTTCTTTCTCTGAGGGACATTTAATGGTGTCTTAGATCTGATGAAATACAGGAAAAAATACATATGGGAAAATACTGTATCAGACTGACAAGTGCTACAGAGAAAAATAAGCAGAGCAGAGGGAGAAGGAGCATGGGGAAACTGCAACCTACAACAGTCAGGAGAGGCCTAGGTCACATTTGAGCAGACTTAGTTAAACAGGTGAAGGAGCAAGCCATTCATCTATATGGGTGGAACAGCAGCATCCCCAGTACAGGAAAAGAACAAGGGGAGAGGGGAGAGTAAGTTTCAGAAACACAAGATGCTTATGTGGATAGAGAGGAGGGAAATGTAGCAGGAGATGAGGTCAGGGGGATAACACAGGGGCCAGATTATGTAGGGACTTGCAGGCCATATTTCTGCATGATCGTTGCCCTGAGTGTACAAGAGGCTGGGTAGCATAGTACCTAAGAGCACAGGTCTTGGAGCCAGATCTCGGATTTATGTCCTACCTCTGCCACTTCCTAGCTGTAGGACATCAGGCAAATTACTCTCTGCCTGTGTCACCATCTGTAAAATGGGGCTACTATCACTACCCAACTCGTAAGGTTGTTGTGAGGATTAAGAAAAGTATTCTATGTAAAACACTTTGGATAGACAGAGCCTGGTAAAAAAAGGCACACCACCTATGTGTTTAATATTGTTGTTATTGATTGGTTATGAATTTCAATAGCTGCCTCATCGTTAGGAATTTATATTTCTGTATGTTGTTTGGTTAATGGATAGTAATGCATAATTGTATCAACAATGCTTTTGGGGGCACCTGGCTGGCTCAGTCGGTAGGGTGTGCGACTCTTGATCTCCGGGTCATGAGTTCGAGCCCCGCGTTGTGCACAGAGTTGACTTAAAAGAAAACAAAACAAAACAAAACAATGTTTTTGGACACTGATTTTGCAGTAATTAGTCTCTAAAGACCTGTGTATGGTGTATTTCAAATACAAATTATCATCTCATCTTTCTAAACAGTTATAGACAATACTCCACCACACCACCATCACACCAACTAAAAAACAATCTTGTGCAATTATATTTCATTGCTTAGTTGAGTATGCCACGAGAAAGTAAGAAAGGATGGGGGAAATGGGCCACTGAAGCGACACTGAAGTAGGGGATTGTAAGGAGCAATTTAAAAAATGAATTTCAAACCAGTTAATTGTGTTAGTCGCTTTGTTCTCAGGTTTCGTTTAAAGAAAAACCACTCTTATTCACCCAAGTTAAAATGTTTGATTATGTATATTTTAATGATCTGTGGCATTCTTATCCCGAATGTTTAAAGTTATGCAAGTCTGAAGTATAATGGCATAAGTCAGGTAGTCACAATTTTTTCATGTTTTCTCTTTATTTAAGAGATGGTCCTTGAACATCTATCATATTAAAGGAATTATACTAAATGATAAGAGGCTACGAACAGGAACAAGACATGGTCCCTGACTTTTCTCTATAAAATTAGTGGAAGTACATTCACATGGAACTCCCTCCTGTTAAATAAGAAGTCCATTTCATGGCTGTTCTGCAGTCATGATGCCTATGCTCCCCTTTCAGACCCCAAAGGAGGGACAAATTAGCCACTGTACCCTCTCTACTTCCTCCAGAGACTGGAAGTGGTGAGCAGCTCCAACCCTTGCCGGACACCAAGACAGAGGCAAGACTATGGGGGGGGGGGCAGAATGGGGGCTCTACCGTCACCTCCTCTGGACCCAACTGTCCATTCCTCCTACCCACAGTCCTTCCGGCCCAGGGGATGCTGTTAGGGAAGAAAACAGGTCAACTGGAGGGAAAACTCACAGTATGCTGTTACTGACCTACAATACTCACTAGTTTAAAACAAAGCAGGGCATTTTGACAAGGTCGGTGCCTTACAAGAATTTAGCGAAAATGTCAAGGCACTGTTTCTGTATTATGAAAGAATATTTGTAGTAGATATCCATGAGCCCCACTCCAGATGATGTGGTAGAGTGAGGCACAGGAAGAAGGTGAGGAGAGGCTCAGGAAAGGGTGGGGCTTAGGGACTGAGTGAGGTTCTTGGCACACATTACTTGGTAATAGCAATCTGAGCATTTATTGATCACTTTTTTTAGGCTGCAACAAAATGCCCTCATGGAAAATGTCTGAAGCAAATGTCAAATGTCCAGTTTTCAAGCAGAAGACAATGCTTAGTGCACAGTATTTTGGGCTGTATGATCCCAACCATTCTCCAAGTCACCCAAGCTTAAAACCTTGGCAATAGAAAAGGAAATTTCACTATAGCCTCTGTGATATGTGTTATCTACAATTCCACCTCACAGGCGAAAAAAGGACCCCCCTCCTCAGCATGATATTCCTATATCCATAATGTCTTCCTCATTTATCCAACAATACCTTTTATGACAGGGCCAACATACAGAGATACAAAAACGAATAACATAGCCCTGCCCCTAACAGTTTGGCTTCACAAGCATTTATTGAGTGCTCTCCACATATTAACAACTGCAAAGTGCTAGCACAGACACATGTATCTTAATTTCAGGGAAAGCTTTCAGATGATGCCAGAGTTAAGTCTTAAGGAACCAGTAGGAGTTTCCTTGATGAAGAGGTGGTAGTGGAAGGGCATATCCAGGCATAATTCCACAGTACATGGGGGAGGCAGGAGCTGGAAAGACAGGAGCCAGAACATAACAGGCCTGGATACCAAGCTACAGAGAGTGGATTTTATTATGGAGCAAATGGACAACCACCTTTGGATTTTAAGAAGAGTACCAACATGGACAGATGTTTTGTGGTTGTTAGGCTCATCCAAGGGTGACTGGACTGGAGACTGAACTGGACAGAAGCCAAGGCTTGAATGCAGACAAACTAGTTAGGAAGCTACTGCTATAATCTTGGTGAAAAATGATGAGAACATAAACTATGTCAGAGGCAGAGAGGATGAAGAGCACAGGACCTGTTTGAGAAATATTCTATAAATAGAAATGAAAGGACTTGAACACTGGACATGTGGGGGTGAAATCCAGAACATAAGATTCCTCCCAGTGTCCTCCTTCTAGCTTAGGCGATTATTTGGCTAGTGGTACTGTTGAGGGTGGCAAGACACAAAGAAGCATATTGATTTCTTTTTTTTTTCCCTTTAATGGAGGCTGGGAAAGATGATGAGTTCAGTTTTAAATGCTGAATTTGAGATCTGGAGGGGATCCAAGTGGAGAGGTGTATGAATCAGTAAGCTAACTCGACCCTGCGCTTTTTAGGCTCAAGAAATTTACAAGACTACTCCAGAAACATGTGTACCTACCTGGGCAATCGCATTTCAAAAGCGGCAGGGCATTCCATTTTGAAAAAAATGACATTTTTCATATTTAAAAAAAAACACTGAAAATGCAGGGGTTGAGAGTTAACAAAATATGCTACTAAATGCCAAACTGACACTATAGATCAATGTATTTTCTCTAATAAGCTAAATGCAGGGTTCGATCGTTTTCCACCTCACACCACTTGAAAATAGCGGCGTACCTGGTGTTAGGATCTAGGAATTCCTTTTATAACAGGTTTGAAGAGCAAGAACTGAGAAATGCGCCCTCCGGTGGCAATGGAATGAGGGGGCTCTAGCACCCTTTTTACCACCAAACAAAGCCCTGTAAAGAAATGCAATTTACAAGGATCAGAAGGCCAGAAGGCTCGTACTGCTAAACCGCAAAACCAAACGAACCCTCCCAGGGGCCGGGACCCCTTACCTGTCACGTCGGCCGAAGTAAAATTTCACTTTCGACTCAACAAAATACGACCCCAGATTCGACAGCTTGCAGTAAGTCCCCTTCGGCGACAATTAAACACCCCGCAAACCAAAACACGTACACTACCGGGATTCTCTCCAGCCGGCGGGGCCGGGCTTCGACCACGTGGGTGGCTGGGACCAGCAGTAGTTACCCGCGAAGGGCGGGTGCAGGAGGCGTGTCCCTGCCGAGGGAGGCGGGACCTGCGCAGTGGGCGGGGCTTGGGCAGATACGGGCTACCGGCCTCCTCTCGCCTACTTCTCCCCTTTGCCTTCGCCCTTCGAGCCGCCACGTAATGCCACGTCCCCGCGCATGCGCATCTTGACTAGTGGTGGCGGCTGTTTCCGGGCTTAGGGGGCTGGAGCGGCCGCGGAGTAGGAGGCGTTGGTGGCAGCGGCCGGAGAGTGCAGAGTGCGGGCTTGGGGGCCAGGCCCTGCCGAGGGCAGGAAAAGTTACCTCTTATTTCCCAAGGGGCCGGTAGAGCCGGTGGCTGAGCGACAAGATGAATTTCCTCCGCGGGGTAATGGGGGGTCAGAGTGCCGGACCCCAGCACACAGAAGCCGAGACGGTGAGAGGAGCGCGATGGGTCCGGGACTTTGGAAGGGTTCGGGCAGGAACGGGACGGAAGATTCGGGGGCCTGGAGGTGACTTCCCGCGCCCCGCCGTAGGCTGGGGGTTCGCTTGCTGTCTCTCCCTTTGCCTCCCTTTCTCTGCTGAAACCCCCGAGTTATTCCCTTACGCCCCCAGCGCAGCCCCCCCCCCCCGCGGCGTTTCGGCCAGGCTGACCGCAGCCGCGCCCCAAGCTCCACAGGCCCGGCGTGGAGGGTGGTCCTCGGGTAGTGCCGCCCGGCAAGGGCTCGATTCTGGGCACAGGTGGCTCGACCTGTCTCCAGTGCCCCTCGGGGCTTCGGGCCCTTGCCTCCTTTCGCCTGTCTCCCCTGGCCGAGAGGAACCTGAAGTCCTGCTCCCTCCGTCGCAGCCTGGAATAGGGCACAGGGGAAGACTGCAAGGTTTAAAACCCAGCTGTTGACTCGAGCATGTGGCTAAGAATAAAACGATAGTTTGGGGACATAAGGCCACCTGTCCCTTCAGCTGGAGGAAGGTCGTTCTGCCAGGTGTTACTAGTTCAGACCTCGTTTTTAGGGCTCCTCCAACTCTGTGGCATTTGGGGAATACCCGCTTGAACGTATAGGGGTATTTCGCGCTCAAACCGCTTTGGGACATATCCCCGGCTTTCCCTGACCCCATGCAGAAGTCTGAACCCTTGGTAACACTATTTGCAGCGTCACTTTAAAAACTTGTAAACCACTGAATACAGTATTTGATAGTTGGTACAATGCTAGGTTTAGGATAAACTTACTTTGAAGTTTGGTTAGTTTCTATTAGAAATGAGTGTGTGTGTGACATTTTAAAAATTATTCGAGAATAATTTTAGATCTACAGAAAAGTGACAAAGTATAACATTTTAAAGGTAAACTTCGGGTAGTATTCATAGACATAATTGGGGTGTCTATGAGCATAGGTCCTAGGTCTTATGTTCTGTGTTACCGGGATCTTGAAGGATAATAATAGCTTTCGTTTGTCAAGCTCTTACCTTGAGGTAGGTACTATGCTGAGCTCTTTATAGTCTATATTTTCCATTAATCTAACCACCCTGCAAGATGGATGATAGTATCTTCACTTTACAAATGAAGAAATGAGGTTTAGAGAGGTGAAATAACTTGACCAAGGTCACACTGCTAGTCATACTAGAGCGAGGATTCAACCATGGTTTGCCTTACTTCTTAGCCTAGGTTTTCTTGCTGATCCCCATATTTTAATACTTACCTGGGAATTTTGAAAATTTATGTAATATTAAAATTAACCTCTCAGATCTGGATTAGAACTGTTTATTTTTTTAAGATTTTGTTTATTTATTCGACAGAGAGAGAGAGAGAGAGCACAAGCAGGGGGAGTGGCAGACAGAAGGAGAGGAAGAAGCAGGCTCCCTGCAGAGCAGGGGGAGCCCAATGTGGGACTCATCCCAGGATCTTGGAATCATGACCTGAGCCTAAGGCAGTCGCTTAACCAACTGAGCCACCCAGGCTCCCATGGATTAGAACTGTTTAAAGCAGAAGTTGAAAGCTGATGAATCTGTTTTCCTTCATTTGAAAACCAGGAGATTTCATCTGCATGTGCGCGGGCACGCACCCCCCCCCCCCAGATATTTGGCTTCCTTTGTCTGCTCCCACATGGCTACAAGGCACGCACACTGCCCTGTTGTAAGACCATGCTTTCTCCAGATTACCAAAGTCACAGCCTACTTGTTCGGCGTTTGTTCATTTATTTTATTTCTGGTATTTTTTGTTTGAGGCACCAAGTATGGTTTATTAGAGCTTGCTTTGGATTTAGACCTTGATGTGAATCTTTGTCTTCCACCCCTAATTTGATTGGATCAGGCAAGAGATGGATAATACCCTGTGAGTAAAGTAAGGAAACCACCTGCTTTTATGCGTATAAATGAGGATTAAGTGAAATAAGAAATAGAGCCTGGCGGGGCACCTGGGTGGCTCAGTCAGTTAAGCGTCTGCCTTTGGCTCAGGTCATGATACCAGGGTCCTGGGATCCCTGCAGCGGGCTCCCTGCTCAGTGAGGAGTCTGCTTTTTCCTCCCCCTCTGCCCCTCCCTCATGCTCATGCTCTCTCGATCTCTGACTCTCTCTCTCAGATAAATAAAATCTTAAGAAAGAAAGAAAGCAGGCGAGCTCC
The DNA here is from genome assembly GCF_024610735.1 of Ursus americanus. NCBI lineage: Eukaryota > Metazoa > Chordata > Mammalia > Carnivora > Ursidae > Ursus > Ursus americanus. The sequence continues at coordinate 25,475,518 of NC_142134.1, read as the reverse complement.
TGGCACTTAGTATGTGCTCAATAAAGGGTTATCTGCCTTTAGAGGAAGACTATTTTTTTTAAATAGTTGGCCTTGTCACAGTGACTTCTGTAGAAAAGATGGTGAATAATCGAGTATAGGATTTTAAAGCTGGAAGGTCCTTTGCAGATCACGTTCAACCCCCTCATTTTACAAGTTAGGAAACTGAGGCACAGATCACTAAACAGCTTGCACGGTTATTACAGAACTGAGACTAGAAAACTGATCTTGCCATAGTGCATAGAACAACATAATATTTACATCGTGATTTCAAAATGAAGTTTGGGAGCACCTGGGTGGCTCAGTCATTAAGTGTCTGCCTTCGGCTCAGGGCGTGATCCCAGAGTCCTGGGATCGAGCCCTACATCAGGCTCCTCCGCTGAGAGCCTGCTTCTTCCTCTCCCACTCCCCCTGCTTGTGTTCCCTCTCTTGCTGGCTGTCTCTCTCTCTGTCAAATAAATAAAATCTTTAAAAAAAAACAAAAAACAAACTGAAGTTTGAGTATCACGTGTATGTTGTTTATGTAAACTGAAAGGAAAGTCAGGGTCTTTGTTCTTGCCTAACTCTGAGCATGCATACTCAAAATTGGAAAAGTAATTTGTCTTATGAAGAGAATTAATAGTTTACTCCAAGTTACAGTATGAATTAAATTTGTTTCATCATCTCACTCCATTAGGAAATATAACCGGTAAAAGGGGTCATGGGTCACTAATTAAAAGTATTTGTATGGGCACCTGGGTGGCTCAGTCGGTTAAGCAGCTGCCTTTGGCTCAGGTCATGATCTGGGGTCCTGGGATGAGTCCTGCATTGGGCTCCCTGCTCAGCGGGGAGTCAGCTTCCCCCCTCCCCTTCCCCCCTGCGCAGGCTTGCTGGAGTGCACTCTCTCTCTATCTCTCATGCCTGCACGCTCGTGCAAAATAAATAAAATTTTTTAAAAAGTATTTGTAGAACATCAGTAGAATGAGTGGTACAGTTTAGATGTTTTAACTGGTGATTTGATCTGGTCTGGATATTCAAGTTGCCAGAATTGGAAACCTCCAACTTATACATTATTGTTTAATATTTTGTAATTTTTTCCATTTCTGTAAAATTAAATCATTCTCATTGTGGTTTTCCATCTTTTGTGCTTTTCTCCAGCAGAAAGCCTCTTTGTCTAAGGTCTACCTGTCCTTTATTTTACTTTATTTTTTTATATCTTATTATTTTTTTGTTGTTGAAGATTTTTAAAAATTTTAAGTAATCTATACACCCAACGTGGGGCTCGAACTTACAACCCTGAGATGAAGAGTTGTGTGCTCTAGCGACTAAGCCAGTCAGACACCCCTAAAGTCTAGCTGTCCTTTAAATTTTTTTTTTTAAGAGAGAACGCAGGGTGCCTGGGTGGCTCAGTCAGTTAAGTGTCTGCCTTCCGCTCAGGTCGTGATCTCAGGGTCCTGGGATCAAGCCCTGCGTTGGGCTCCCTGCTCAGCGGGGAGCTTGCTTCTCCTTCTTCCCACTGCTTGTGCTCTCTCTCTCTCTCTCTCAAATAAATAAATCTTTAAAAAAAGAGAGAGAGAGAATGCAAACCTGTGCTGGGTGGTGGGGGTGGCAGGTGGGCAGGGGCAGAGGGAGAGAGAGAGAGAATCCTAAGCAGGCTCCACGACCAGGGCAGACCAGCACAGAGCCTGGCGCTGGCTCCATCTCAGGGCCCTGAGATCATGACCTGAGCCAAAATCATGAGTCAGATGCTTAACCAACTGAGCCACCCAGGTGCCCCTAACTGTCCTTTAAATCCACCCTTATTTTTCCTCCCCCTAAACTGCAGATAATCTCTTTCCCCTCTGAGCAATCTTCACATTTTAACTAGATTGTGCATTTCTTAAGCTTTCTACTATTTGTATATGTTTCATCTTTTCTAGACTCTTAAATGTCTTTAGGGAAGAGTTCAAAAGTATTTTAATCTTTGTTTTTCCATAGTAGTAGATATTCAGTGAAGTATTTGTTGAATGAATTATAGAGGTGTCTGGGTGGCTTAGTCAGTTAATTGTCCGACTCTTTTAGCCCAGGTGGTGATCTCAGCGTCACGAGACGCTCAGTGAGGAGTCTTGCTTGAGATTCTTTCCCTCTCCTTCTGTCCTTCCCGTTGCTTGTGCTTGCTCACTCGCTGTCTCTAAAATAAATAAGTCTTCGGTAAATGAATGAATGAATGAACTATAGTGTTACATGAAAGAATTCCCAGATTATAATCATAGCAGCTTACAAATTACGAGGTGCTAAAACAATACTTTTTAAAAACTGTAGGAATCAAAGTTCTAGAATGATTGATGTCCGTTTTGTCAAACTTTGTACTTAAGGGATTTTTCCAAATTTACTGTGGTTTTACTGCTTTCCTGTTTGCCTTTTCTTTCTTTCTTTTTTTTTTTTTTTGGTGGGCAGCAAAGCAGAGTTTATTGAGTGATAATACAAAGCTCTCCAAGAGGGAGGGGACTTGAGAGGGTTGCCCTGTTTTCCTGTTTTCTCTTAGTGAACTTAAGTATCTTCTGAATGTGTTAAGAGTTAAATTATTGATTTTTTTTTTTTGAAGATTTCATTTTTAAGTAATCTCTACACCTAACGTGGGGCTCAAGCTTACAACCCCGAGATCAAGAGTTGCATGCTTTACCGACTGAGCCAGCTAGGTGCCCTTATTATTGATTTTATAGTTCCTAAATTTTCATAGTGTTGGTTAAGAGTAACTTTGGGTTAGTATTAAGATGTTCTCTAGAGACAAAGTAGTAAATACTTGTATTTGTATCATATGATAATGAATAATTCTATAAAATTTTAAATATTTTAAGTCTAGAATTTCATCCTCATTAAACTTTGCATATTTTAGAGTCAAATACTTTTTATTTTTTAAGTTTTATTTATTTAAGTAATGTCTGCGCCCATTGTGGGGCTTGAACTCATGACCCTGAAATCAAGAGTTCACATGCTTTTCCAACTGAGCCAGCCAGGCGCCTCTTAGAATCAAATACTTTTAAATTTGATTTCTCTTTTTCACCTTAGAGAAAGGCACTGATTTCTGGTGATTGAAGCCTCCTTAGTCTGGACATACTTTGCTGGGTGCAAATAAACACTAATTATACTATAAATCCTACTTATTTTTTTGAATGCTCATACATATTTAATTTTCCATCTACCTTTCAAATAATAACTTTTTTAAAAATTTTATTTATTTGACAGCGAGAGAGAGAGAGAGCACAAGAGGGCAAAGCGGCAGACAGAGGGAGAGGGAGAAGCAGACTCCCTGCTGAGTAGAGAGCCCAAAATGGGGCTCCATCCCAGGACCCTGAGTTCATGACCTGACCGAAGACAGCTGCTTAACCGACTGAGCCACCCAGGCATCCCAACGCTTGGGATTTTCAAAAAACTAGCTTTTAAAAAAAAGTTACTAGGGGCGCAGCTGCATTTGGCTCAGGTCATGATCCCGGAGTGCAGGGATCGAGCCCCGCATCAGGCTCCCTGCTCAATGGGGAGTCTGCTTCTCCTTCTGCTCCTCAACTCACTCTCTCAAATAAATAAATAAAATCTTAAAAAAAAAATCCCAGTGCTAACAACATTTGATAGTAAATCTTAGGTTTTTTTTTTTTTTCTCAAGTTGTATCCCAAGGCATGAAACTTGCTTGAGTCCTGAAAAATTATGTGGAATTACTGTACTGATAAGTTGTGTCTTTTTATTTATTTTTTATCCTGTTATTATTTTTTAAAGTAAGCTCCAGGCCCTACATGGGTTTTGAACTCATGACCCCAAGATCAGGAGTCACATGCTGCACTGACTGAGCCAGGCTGGTGCCTCAAAGTCATCTCTTTTTAAATCAAACTTTGATCAGCTGGCTTAAAAAGCAAAAAGGCTAACAATATGAGACAGCTGTACTTTCTTATAATAAAAATTGTTACTAAGGAATGTATGCTTTGATTTAGACATAGTTTTGTTTTGGTCAAGCATATTTTATACCACGTTACTATAAATGTATAGTCCGAAATTCCTGTTTGGGTTCAAGTTTCATATTCTACATTAATAAGCAGGTCAGTGTCATAACTGGAATGTGTTTTCTCTCTTGGCTGTCTTGCAATAAGTGTCGGAGAAAACCATAATAATGATTCGTGTTTTGATCACTTCTGTATCCAACCAATGATGTCTCATGTATATTTTTTAAGTAGTGTCTATTGAAAACTACATGGCTTTTTTGAAGGTGAATTGTAGATTACTAAGGGCAATTTTAAAAAACTAGAATCATTTAAATATTACACATGCTACCAGTACCAACGTATGTTCCAAAAAACATGAGTGGATGTACTTAAATTTGTTACCAAAGAAGTGTGCTGGGTGATGATCAAAAACAAAACAAAAAACCTAATATTTATATAAAGGAAGTTGTATTTGCCAATTTTATTTGACCAGATCCCTTTTTTTCCTCAGGAAATCTTGTAGAGCTGAGTGTTCTGAAGAACATACTTTGGGAAAAATTGTCCTAGAGAATGTATTTTTTAAAGGAATGCTATATTTAAGAAGTCTTTCATTAGCATCTGTTTTATGGAGTTCTTGAAGTGTTGCCCATTTAAATACCTAAAAGATAAAGTAAATCCTGGTGCTTTATGGTCTGAGAGTTAATTATAATCACTCTTGAATCTGATTATCTTTTAGGAGAGAATATAAGAATTTCTTATGGGGGCACCTGGGTGGCTCAGTCATTAAGTGTCTGCCTTCCGCTCGGCATGATCCCAGGGTCCTGGGATCAAGCCCCACATCGGGCTCCCTGCTCTGCTGAGAGCCTGCTTCTTCCTCTCCCACTCCCCCTGCTTATGTTCCCTCTCTTCCTGGCTGTCTCTCTGTCAAATAAATAAAATAAAAAAAAAAAAAGAATTTATGTAAATTTGCTGATAGGAAGCACCATTTTTCTGTCTTTACATATTTACCTTCTGTTGTTTATACTGCATTGTTTTTTGTCTGTTGTGGAAATCTTAGAAAGGCCTGCTTATATTTTTATACCTCAGGCAGAAATGCTATGAACATTTTTGTACAAAAAGTTATCTTTAATTTAAAAACTTTGTGGTGTTAAGACTTTGAGATGCCAGCATTTGTGTTAGGTTAGTTGGTAGACAAGTTTCATAATGATGCCTTGCTTGGAAAGAATGTTTTTTCGGAAAGCATTGTTCATTTCTTAGAGAAAGCATGGAGAATAAATGAAGCAGCATATTACCTTGGCTGACTTATTGTTAATTGTAATGGAAATAGATTGTGTTAGATTCACTGGATTTATTTTGCAAAGAGACTGGTTTTGACTTTGTAATGTTCCCACATTTTTTTTAGATCATAGTAATTTAGGTCATCTGAAGATAAGACTGACCTTTGCTTTTTTTGTAAAAATCTTCTGAGCTGTAGAGTTCAATTTAAAATAATTTTTTTTAAAGATTTTATTTATTTATTTGACAGAGATAGAGACAGCCAGCGAGAGAGGGAACACAAGCAGGGGGCAGGGGGAGTGGGAGAGGAAGAAGCAGGCTCCCAGCGGAGGAGCCTGATGGGGGACTCGATCCCAGAACGCCGGGATCACACCCTGAGCCGAAGGCAGACGCTTAACCGCTGTGCCACCCAGGCGCCCCAAAATAAATTTTTTTTTAAGATTTTTTTTTTTTTTTTTTATTCGACAGAGATAGAGACAGCCAGCGAGAGAGGGAACACAAGCAGGGGGAGTGGGAGAGGAAGAAGCAGGCTCCTAGAGGAGGAGCCCGATGTGGGGCTCGATCCCATAATGCCGGGATCACGCCCTGAGCCGAAGGCAGACGCCCAACCGCTGTGCCACCCAGGCGCCCCTAAAATAAATTTCTGGTTCTTTTTGTGTTTTAAAACACTAATACTTTCTTTGTTCCATTAAAACAATGTAAGGAATTGATTATTGGTTAAGATGAATTATTTTGGTTCTACAGTAAATAGTCATGGTCGGGGAAGTTCTCTCCAGGGAAGCTGTAACTATGTTTTAAGCTTCATGAAGGCAGTTATATGATCAAATGTGTTTGTATTAGATGCTTGATAAATATTTAATAAATGACTGAATGATTGAATTAGATTTTTTTTAACTGGCATTCCTGTTCTTCATTTTTGCATGTCAGTTAAATAGCTACTGAATACTTAAAAAAAAATAGGGATTTCTGGGGCGCCTGGGTGGCTCAGTCGTTGAGCGTCTGCCTTCGGCTCAGGGCGTGATCCTGGCATTCTGGGATCGAGCCCCACATCAGACTCCTCCGTTGGGAGCCTGCTTCTTCCTCTCCCACTCCCCCTGCTTGTGTTCCCTCTCTCGCTGGCTGTCTCTGTCAAATAAATAAATAAAATCTTTAAAAAAAAAATAGGGGTTTCTATTAGGAATTGTGAGGAAATACTGCAAACCACATTATGTCAGTGTCTTGTAAACATACCTTCAGCATGCTAGTTTTACCCCACCTTCCTTTTTTCCCTTTTTACTTTTCAGTGGTTTTTCATTTTCACATTCCTCATCTCACTTTTTTTCTTTCCTGGTCACTCCTATTCCCCTTGCTTCTTTTTTGATCCTCTTTGTGTATATCTGAATAAAAATAAATGGAAGTATTGGTTAGCAAAACAGATACTAAATTCAGATTATTAGGCTGTCATTCTGATTATGCTCAATTTACCAATTGTTAGATTATTTGTCCTTTTCAAATTTTTCTTGGTAAAATTGCGACTGTCACGTGGCAATTACTGAAAGCAATGAAGAGTTCTGATACATAATCACCTCCATGAGTTGCATTATGTTATACATATTACTTTATTAATTTTTTAATTTTTTTGTGACACAAAATGGCAAACAGTATTAGTAAAGTTTAAGGCCCCTTTGACTACCATCTTTAATTTCAGTTCTCTTTCCAGAAATAACCATGAGTCTTTTTTTTTTTTTTTTTTAAGATTTATTTGAGAGAGAGCACACATGTGAACAGGAGGTAGGGGGAGAGGGAGAGGGAATCCCAAGCTGACTCCACACCGAGCGCGGAGCCCTTCATGGGTCTCAGTTCCACAACCCTGAGTCACGACCTGAGCCTAAACCAAGAGTCCGGACAGTTAACCAACTACACCACCCAGGTGCTCCCAGAAATAACCATGATTCTTAATGTGGTATAAATCTTTCCAGAGTTTTATGAATAATTATGCATTTGTACAATATAGAATTATGTATTTGTATGAACATATTTATCTTTTTTTCATAAACGGTATACTGTTTATGGTGTTTTGCAGCTTACCTTTTTCATTGATATGTCTTGGAGATCTTTGCATATCAAAACATAGAGCCACTTTATTAGAATTATTTAAAATACCAGATTTTCAGTTACTTTGTTAACCACACTATACTCAGACTATAAAAGCATCTTGATAACAGGATACATGTCCAGTTCATCATTGTATTTATTTCTCAGAGCACCTAATACTTTGCATAATATAAACTAATTGAAGAACTACTGTCTTTTGAGTTTTTCCTTATTACCCCTTTCTTATCCTTCTAAATAAAACTAACTCTGGTCAAATTTTATTCAAATACATATTTTCTCTTTAGAACTGTATTTTGTTAATAAATACTGTTCTTTTGTTTAATGCAAGAGTCACAAACTCAGATCCCAACAGTGTCAGTTGGGTACCACATCATTGTTCAATCCAGCAGGTTAGATTAGAAGAGAGCAGAGGTCTGGATGAAACTGGAGCCTGCACCTCGTGACTTGACGGTGTAGATGGAGCCCAACTCCAGCCAGTTGTTGCCTGTAGAAATGTAGGCTCAGAGAGCCAATTTAATGTAATGGTTAAGCACTCAAACTGCTTGGCTTTGAATTCCATCCAGCCACTTACTAGTTTTGTGAACTCGGACTTACTGTGCCTGTTTCCTCACCTCTAAAATGTGAATAATAACAGTGCCTATTTTATAAGGTTTTTGTGTAGATTAAATGAGTTTAAAGATATACAGATCTTTAGAACAGACTGGCACATACTAAATGCTCTATATTGCCATATTTTAACAATTCTGAGATGCACGTTAGCATGCAAACATCTCTGAAATCAGGTTGCATCATGTAATTACAATTGGCAATATTTCTTTTTTCTTGGTGTTACATTAAAAACTGGTGGATCTTGGGGTTCCTGCCTGGCTCAGTCAGTGAAGCATACGACTCTCAATGTGGGTTTGGGAGTTAGAGCCCCACATTGGACATAGAGATTATTTTAAAAAAACGATGAATCTTATAATTGATGGCTTCTTAAATTGTGTGAAATACAGTATTAGCTGTCATTAACTATCAGGCTAATTTTCTTCAAGAAGAGGTGGAATCTGGATTTTTATATGACATCTTTCAATTTTGAAATGTTGGCTTAAAAATTATTTCAAACAGTGTCATAGGCCAAATAGATTTTTCAAATAGTGTACCAAACAAATACATTATTACCTATTAGGTAAAATTGAGTATTTTTAACTTAATCTAAGTTTTGAATATTAAGTAGCCTTAGAGTTTATCTAGTTTTTTCTTCCATCTTGCAGACGATGATACAGACTTAGAAAGACTATATTTAGGGTTCAGTCAATCCTTGTTATTCATGGATTCCATATTGGCAAATTCGCCTATGTGCTAAAATTTATTTGTAACTCCAGAATCAATACATGTAGCACTTTCAGGTCATTTGCAGACATGTGTAAGGAAGTGAAAAATTTGAGTCACCTGATGTGTATGTCCCCATTTGAGGTCAAAGAAGGAGATATTCTGCCTTCTTATTTCAACTCTCCTATTAAACCGGTGTCCTTTTCACAGTCTATTTAGTGTCGTGGTTTTTGCATTTTTGTCCTTTTTGTTTGTAATTTCACTGTTAAAAATGACCCCCAAGTATAATGTGGAAGTGCTGTCTAGTATTCCTAAGTACAAGAAGGCTGTGGTGTTTTCACAGAGAAAATATGTGTGTTAGATAAGCTTCCTTCAGGCATGAGTAATAGTGCTGGTGGCTGTGAGTTCAGTGTTAATGAATCAAGGACATGTATTGAAAAAGACATCTTTAAAGAAATACACATAAAACAAGGTTATGTATTGGATTGATTGAGGAAAATGTGACCACAACTCACAGGAACTCAGCCCTGTATTTCTCTTAAATGGAAAGGTTCAGTATCTGCTAATTCATTCTTTATGGTCACTTATAGAACATAGAACTACATGAATGACAAGAATCAACTGTATTCAGAAAGTAGATGAACAGTGAGTCATCAGGAGCTATGGTAGAGCACATAATAGAATAAAAGCGAGGTCTCATATATTCTGGAAATTTCTTTAAATTTTTCTGCTTAGTTGTTGAAGCAATATTGAAAACATGCTTCTTATAAATAATTCACATCAGTATGTAGTTTAAAATTGCCCCTTTCGTCTTCCCTTCACAATTTTATTTCCCATTACCAGGGGTAATTGCTGGTGAAGTTTAGCATCATGCTTCCAGAATGTTTTCTTTGCATTTACCAATATGTTTATTATACAAATGACTTTCTTTTGAATAGTGGCATTATATTCACAGATATATATATATATCTATCTGTATCTGTATTTTTTTTTTTTTAATTTATTAGGGGTCCCTGAGTGGCACAGTTGCTTAAGCATCTGACTCTTGGTTTTGGCTCAGGTCATGATCTCAGGGTCCTGAGATTGAGTCCTGCATCAGGCTCCACGCTCCTTTGGGAGTCTGCTTGAGATTCTGTCTCCCTGTGCCCTCCCCCACCCAAATAAATAAATAAATAAATCCTTTAAAATTTTAATAGTAGGTATTAGGGTATTTCTATTCACTAATTAGTAAACATTTTTTTTCTCCACAGAGTTTATTTGTTTTTAAAGATTTTATTTATTTATTTGAGAGAGAGCGAGCTTGTGAGCAAGAGAGCACAAATAGGGGGAGCAAAGAGGGAGAGGGAGAAGCAGACTCCCACTGAGCAGGAACCCCGATATGGGGCTCCATCCCAGGACCCTGAGATCATGACCTGAGCCAAAGGCAGCTGCTTAACTGACTGAGCCACCCAGGCGCCCCTCCCCACAGAGTTTTAAAAATATTTGTAAATTTCTTTTCTTTTTTTAGATTTGATCTATTTATTTGAGAGAGAGGGAGAGAGAGAGAGCACAAGCAGGGGCAGCAGCAGGCAGAGGGAGGGGGAGAAGGAGGCTCTCTGCTCAGCAGAGAGCCCAACCCCTGGAATCATTACCTGACCAAAGACAGATGCTTAACCTACTGAGCCACCCAGGCGCCCCTGCCATCATGTCGATGAGAGTGTTGAGGACTCAGACTGGAGTCTGTGACTTCAAATACCCAGTAAATTTATGAATTTTGCTTTAAACTACAAGTTGGCTTTCTTGGTTGGTTTCTGAGATAGTGAGTTGCTAGTAACAAAGTCCCTCACCTCAGAATTCCATTTGGGACACTGAATACATTTATCCTTTAACTCTAAGATACTGCCCTTTTCCCTTCTGATAGTGTAATGTAATCATTCACTCTGCTTCCCTACTTTTCCACTTGCTTTGTTCTTGTTACTCATTACCCACACTTCCGACTGTATCCAAATCAGTGCTTACCTTGGGGCCCTCTGACCAATGAGGTTAGGTAAAGTAGTACTCTCCACCTAATCACTGTCTCATTTCCCTGATTATTTCCCTTGTCATGCTTATCGCTTTATCTCTTTATCTTGCTTTTTAAAATTTATTTTGTAGTCTCCTTGCCATTATCTTTTCATTAGAATAAGTACTTGCTATAGTGGCTCACTGCTGTTCCCCCAGAATAGAATTTTGCAGTGCCTTTCAAAATATTAAGCACTTTAATAATATTTCTCAAACTGTCTGTGGTGAAAGACCAGTTGCTTTAGTTGTTGGTTGTTGTTGTTGTTGTTTAATACAATTAATTGCAGACCAATACTTTTGTGAAATACAATAAAAATGAATGGCTGGGAAAATGGAATGACAGTATACGTACACATACTCGTGTGCGTAAAAACATTAAGCCCTGGGTTTTTTGTTGTTGTTGTTAAATAGATATAAAATTATTAGTTGTTGTAGAAGTTTCTACATGCTTAGTCCCAGGTTCTGGACTGAGCTTGTTACCACTGCTTTCTGGTTGCACTGACCATATCTCCCATGAGGGTGGCAGCACTCTAATATTTGTTGAATGAATGAACGAAATCACCCACTTAGGATGATGGTACTGAATCCTTCAGATATATTGCTCCTTTGACCTTTGCCCTTGCCAAAACCCAGAGTATTTGCTGAGATATAGAAGAGTGATTGCTGATTCATGATATCAAACTTCAGCTAGCTTAATCACTGCTGCTTTTTTATTTTCTAATTATATCTTTTAAAAAACAATATTTGACTACATGTTTAAGGAAAAGCTGTAGAAGTTGAATCCCAAACAGTGGCTGTTCCATACGTTTTATTCTTCAGAGCCCCAGCCTCCTACATTCAGTTCTCCTTATTTGTCCCTTCAGCTTTTTGCCCATTACCATCACCCTAATACTTTTTTCTTAACCTTATTCCTTGTCTGTTATAATGAGCTGACGTCTTTTTTCTCTCTCTAGTTTCCAATTTGTCCTTATTTCTCCATTCCAATTTGTCCTTATTATCTCAGCTGAGTTAATTCTAAAAAAGTGAGTATGTATTGGGGTGCCTGGCTGGCTCAGTTGGTGGAGCCTGTGACTCTTGATCTCGGGGTTGTTGGTTCAAGCCCCATGTTGGGTGTAGAGAATACTTAAAAATAAAATCTTTTTAAAAAAGAAAGTGCGAATATATTAATTTTTGTAGTTTTTCTGAAGTACTTAGAGAGAGTGCTGATTTTTTTAAATGCTTGGTAGGGGTTTTTGGTTTTGTTTTGTTTTTTTGTTTTTTGGGTTTTTTTGGTAGCTTCTGATTATAGCTTTCCCAAAGTAAAGCTCCAACTCCCTTAGAACAAGTGACTACCCTGGATGAGCAGTTAAGTCAAAGGCTTATCAGGGTCCTTAGTGGGCTGTAGTGTAAGTAAAACCTATTCATAAGAACTGCATTTCAATCTCCCCCTATTTACAAAAAAAAAAAAATCTTGCCGTCCATGTAGTTTGCAACAGTAACTCAGATTCACATTTTTCTGCATAGGAGGCAATATAGGCTATTAGAATATGGGCTTTAGAGTGGACCATCTGCAGCTTGGCTAGAGAGAATCTGAACTGCCACCAAACTGGCAGTGTATTTTGGGATGTATTGCTTTGTTTCTGAGCCTTAGTTTCTTCTATAAAACGAGTTTATTAGCTTAGGTATTGCATCAGCTACTATAACAGAGGCCAGAAAATGGGTCTAACCAAAATAAAAAGTTTACGTCTTTCTCCAGCTAAAGTCCAAATTAGAAGGCAATCCCTAGGGTAGGGTAGTTCTTCTCCTCAGGGTGGTCCAGGGGCCCAGTTGCTGCTTTTTATCTTGTGCTGCCATCCCCTAGGATGCTGCCATTGTTCGAATTGTTGAAGTTACCTCATTACCACCAGGGTCTAGTTCCAGGTTGAGGGAAAGAGAAAGACGAATGAAGAACAAATAGCTTCCTTGAAAAAAAAAAAAAGATTTTATTTATTTATTTGAGATAGAGATAGAGCGAGAGAGGGAGAGAGAGCACGAGTACGAACCAGTGGTAGGGGTTTGGGGGGAGGTAGAGGAGAGGGAGAAGCAGGCTCTCCACAAGCAGGGAGCCCAACGCAGGACTTGATCCCAGGATCCTGGGATCAGGACCTGAGCTGAAGGCAGATGCTTAACCAATTGAGCCATCAAGGTGCCCCAAATAGCTTCCTTTTAAAGACAAGGGTGTGACCTGGAAGGTACTAGCAACTCATTGGCCAGAATATAGTCACTGTCTATGCCTAGATGCAAGGAAGACTTGGAAAGTAGTCTAGGTAGACAGTCATGTGCCCACCTAAAACACTGGGGGTTCTAATAACTGAAAGGAGAAAATGGAAAATGAGGGACATTTATGCTGCATTGAGTTGGTTTTTCAAGTAAGGAATAAATGGCATTAATGGTCTTTGAGATCTACAATTTCTGAATATAAGTTAAGCATTCTTGTGCTACAAAATGGTAACTATCAACTGAAAAATATAGACAGTGTTTGGCCTAAAGCATGGCTAAATCTTTGTAAGGTTTGGAACATATAATATGTTTTCCTTTCATTTGGTTTCAGTTGTCTGTAAAGAGTAGCAGTGTAGCACTTTGTTATAGAGAGATCAGGTATTCAGAAACTTCAGCCATCTGGAATATTAACAGGAGGTAGTGGGCTTTCCTGTAGCAAAAGTAGAAGTTGCAAGATCCGTGTACTCAATCTTGATTTCAAGCCTGACTGCTTTTTGGTTATAGAAAAATTATATTAGTATCTGGCTTAATTATGAAATTCTTGCTCAGTAGCAAATTAAAATCTGTAAAATTTGAATGGTCTGTTAAAAAGATATATGATAGAAGTGACAGCCAAAAGCCTGATAGGATAGAAGAATAATACTAAAAAGTCATAAGTTTGGTAATAATAGCGTATGTTAATGTTTATTGATCATTTATAGGTACCAGGTACTAGGCAAAGCCTTTTATATTCATTACTTCATTTAACACCTAAGACATCCCCATATATGATACTGGAGAGGACTTAGGTTTAAATGCTAAGAAAGCTTGTAATTATGTTCTTTGTTTAAGAAGACAGGGAAGCTTGTAATTAATTTTAGATTACTATCAGAGATAACTAAAATGAAAAGACCATTTCAGTGCCTGACTGAAGATATCTGAAATAATTCATTCTAATGGTTCTAGATAAATAAGTTGTTCCTATATTCGCTTTGATTCTCATTGGTTTGCAAATATGGTTGACTGCTTTGAATTTATCTTAAGTTGTAAGAGAGAAAGTTCAGATTTAAATCCCCAATTTGGAAGAATATGTAGTTGCCATTAAAACTCAGGTTTAATAGATAAAAAGCATGTTTATAGTCTTAAAAATAGTCTTGATAAATACTTACTCAAACTCAAGAATGGATTTTATTTCTGTAAGTATAAATAGTACACTTCAAAATAGTGATTAATTTTAATGTATATTTTTTAAGATTTTATTTGTTTAGAGATAAAGACAGCACCAGCAGGGGGGAGAGGCAGAGGCAGAGGCAGAGGGAGAGGGAGAAGCAGACTCCCTGCTGAGCAGAGAGCCCCATGTAGGGCTCCATCCCAGGACCCTGAGATCATTACCTGAGCCAAAGGCAGACGCTTAACAGACTGAGCCACCCGGGTGCCCCAATTTTAATATTTTTAAGTTACATTTTGCAACTACCTAAAAGTAGTGATTTGCTCATTAATCAGAGCTTATTGAAACAGATACTTTGAACTCATTAGAAAAGAAATATATTTTTAGCTAACACTCTAATCTTACATATTCTTATTTTTTCCCCACATTATTTTAGGTGGGTCATCATTCCCAGAAATGGCGAATTATTGTAAAAGAGAAAGTTTTCATATTTTAGAAAGTCTCCTTTGGTGTCTTATATTAGTAGAACAAATATATATATTTGTATGTGTGTGATATAAAAATTACTTTTTTTGGTTCATAAATGTATAAAATTAAAAAACTCAAATTAGACCAGTTTTGTTATTGTGAATATGAAATGCTATTTTATACATTAAAATATGCAGTTATAAAGAAGTAATTTTCTGTGCCTGAAATTCCTTCCCCATATTGTCTGATGAACTACTTATCCTCTAATTCTTGACTCAAGCATGGCATCCTTTATATACCATTCTTTGGTGGTTGTTGTTAAGATTTTATTTATTTATCTGTCAGAGGAGAGAAAGAGCACAAGCAGGAGAGTGGCAGGCAGAGCAGGCAGAGGGCGAAGCAGGCTCCCTGCTGAGCAAGGAGCCGGATTTGGGACTGGATCCCAGGACTCTGGGATCATGATCTGGGCCAAAGGTAGACACTTAACCTGACTGAACCACTCAGGCATCCCCTTATACACCATTCTTAAGCAGTATCTGTCTTAATCTGTTTGGGCTGCTATAACAAAAATACCACAGTGTGGGTGGCTTAAACAACAGACATTTATTTCTCACAGTTCTGGAGTCTGGGAGGTCCAAGATCAAGGCATTGGTAGATTCTGTGTCTGCTGAGGGCCTGCATTCTGGTTCATACATGACCATCTTCTCACTGTGTCCTCACTTGGCAGAAGGGGTGAGGGAACTTTCTGGGGTTTCTTTTATAATTGCATAAATCCCATTCATGAGGGTTCCACCCTCATTACCTCATCACTTTCCCAACATCCCCTCTCCTAATACCATCACATTAGGGGTTAGGATTTCTAAATTTGCATTTTGGGGGGACATAAACTCAGTCTGTAGCAGTTTCACTTTCAGGTAGAATTGACTACATTTTCTTTTGTGCCCCAGCTTTATTCAGTACATACTTACGTATCTTTAACTTGTTATTACACCTTGTTTATGTGACTGTCTTCCTGTTCAAGCTTGTTGTGTGGCCAGAGACCATATCTTATTTTGGTTAGTGCAACAGCAAATACATGTGTACTCAATGTGTATGTATTGACTGAATGATAACTGTACATTCTAGTTTAAAAAATTTGGACTATATAAGCAACAGAGAATCAATTGGTATTTTTTTATTATGGTAGCTTATTTTTATCAGTTAAGACCTGATTTCATAGTATTTTGAATAGCATCTTTAAAAGATGAATTCAGTCAGCCATGAAAATAGCCTAGAAATTCCAATAAAACATAAATCATTTCATTTTACTCCATTATTCTTTTTTGTTTATAAAGGTAATACCTGTTTTATCAGAATTCAAACATGAGAAATAATGTAAAAAAATGAACATTTCCAGTAGTCTACAAAAGACAATATGGTACAGTCTTAATTTTTTCTATACATATTCACATTGTTTATTAATGGTATATATGTATATTTTTTAAACTTTTATTTTTTTTATTTTATTTATTTGAGAGTGAGAGAGAGGGCACAACAGCAGGGTGAGGGGCAGAGGGAGGAGCAGACTCCCGGCTGAACAGGGAGCCCCTATGTGGGACTCGATTCTGGGGCTCCGGGATCATGCCGAGCTGAAAGCAGACGCTTAACCGACTGAGCCACCTAGGCGCCCCTATTAATGGTATTATTTTAAACCTAAATGAACTAACGCTAAACATTCTGCTTATAATTTTCTTTTTCTTTTTTTTTTTCCCACTTAATGTATCTTGGACATCTTTTCATATAGTAAAAATGGATCTACTTCATTCATGTAATCAGCCACATAGTCTATGTGTACTGTATGTTAATTAACTGTTCTCTGCTTGATGGATGAATCTTTATATCCCCCCCCAACTTTTTTTCCCAATAAATTGCAGAAATTTATTGCTCACAGTTCTGGAGGCTGGAAGTCTGATATCAGGGTACCAGGTTTCAGACTTCTTATATTCTTATGTGGTGGAAGCTGCATTTCTTTTTTAGCTATTAAAAGTACTGCTACAAAGAACATCCTAGTATAAAACATTGTGTAATTGTGGGGGTGTTTTAAAGGGTAAATTCCTAGACGTAGGAATGCCTGGTTAAAAAAAGGGTATGAACATTTTAAGTTCTAATAGCTTTTGCCAAATTGCCACTTTTTTAGGTTACTTTCCCCATGATAGAATATAAACAAGTTAATCTGTGTCCTTGCCTACTGTAGGTAGTTGTTGTATTTTTTTTTTAAGATTTTATTCATTTATTTAGAGAGAGAGCGTGTGAGCAGGGGGAGGGGCAGAGGAAGAGAGAGAATCTCAAACCTACTCCACACTGAGTGAGGGGCTTGTTCTCACAACCTGAGATCACAACCTGAGCTGAAATCAAGAGTCGGGCACTTAACCAACTGAGCCATCTAGGTGACGCAGTTGTTCTGTTTAAAAAATCATTTTGTTGGGGCGCCTAGCTAGCTCAGTCCATAGAGCGTGTGACTCTTCATCTCAGGCTTGTGAGTTTAAGCTCCACATTGGGTGTAGAAATTGCTTCAAAATCAAATCTTAAAAAAGAAATAAAAATCATTTTATTAAAGTATATATAGAAAAGTATGCATGTAAACCTGAACACACCTATGTAACCGGCACCCAGATCGGAAGAGAACATTACCAGAACCCAAAGTCACCTTTGTGCTCCTATTCAGTCACTGCCTAGCTCCATGAATAACCACTATTCTGACTTCTTTTTTTTTTTTTTTTAAGATTTTATTTATTTATTTGACAGATAGAGACAGCCAGCGAGAGAGGGAACACAAGCAGGGGTAGAAGAAGCAGGCTCATAGCGGAGGAGCCTGATGTGGGGCTCGATCCCATAATGCCGGGATCACGCCCTGAGCCGAAGGCAGACGCCCAACCGCTATGCCACCCAGGCGCCCCCACTATTCTGACTTCTAATAGCACAGATTAGTTTTGCCTGTTTTTTTATAAAAATGAAATCATATAGTATTTGTATTTGGTACTATAATTTTAATCTTTGGTAAGTAAAAATAATCTCATTGCTATTTTAACTTGTATTTATCTTTTTTTTTTTTAAGATTTTATTTATTTATTTGACAGAGAGAG
Organism: Ursus americanus; assembly: GCF_024610735.1. Classification (NCBI taxonomy): domain Eukaryota; kingdom Metazoa; phylum Chordata; class Mammalia; order Carnivora; family Ursidae; genus Ursus; species Ursus americanus. The sequence continues at coordinate 25,457,875 of NC_142134.1, read as the reverse complement.
AGACAGGGAGAGAGGGAACATGAGCAGGGGGAGTGGGAGAGGGAGAAGCAGGCTTCCCACTGAGCATGGAGCCTGATGTGGGGCTTGACCCCAGGACCCTGGGATCATGACCCGAGCCGAAGGCAGATGCTTAATGACTGAGCCACCCAGGCGCCCCATTAACTTCTATTCATCTTAATAACAACTGAGATTATCTTTGTGTGTATTTGAAAGCTTTTTTAAAAAATTAACAAGGCTCAAATATTAGCATATTTGGAACACAGAAAGGACTGAAAATAAAAAAAAGCAAACCCCCAAACTCTAGGATTACCATCATCTTGCGCCAATATTCCTAAAGCTAAGTTTCTCCATCAGCATCAAGTAGATTTCAAGTGTCCACATTCAACAAATAATTGAAGAGTTTCTAGACGTGGAAGATCATATTTTGACACAAATCTTTATATACACTAACCAGAGATGAGACTGAGCCTGAGGGTGAAGTTCAAGCCCTGCATGGTACTGGGACTCAGTACTCCATGGGAGATGGGAATTATAGATCTAGAACCAGTGCTTGAGGTTTGGGGCTAGGAGAAAGCAGAAAATGCCTATAAACGATTTCCTATTCATACTATCAGTTATAAACTACCTAGAAAAAACTTGTACAAGACCCAAGCAGAGGAAATTAGTCATACTTAGGAACACTATTTTTGGCCTAAGAAATTCCAGAAGCTGAGAGTAACAAGCATCATGTTTTCAAGAGATAATTATGTAATTTTCCTAATGGTTAAAAAAAAAAAAAAAAAAAGAAAGAAAAGGAAAGAAAGAAAAAAAATCGTGGTAGAAACAGATCAACCAGTTTAATAAAGAGAAAGTTGTATTGTTTGCATTTTGGAAAGTCAGTGTAATTATTATGAAAGTAAATGCAACTTAAGGTAGAATAATTTCTAAATGTGAGCAGTTAGAATAAATAAAATCAAAAAGTAAAGCTAGGCTTGGTTATCATACTATATCTGCAGTATGAAGAAATGCAAATCAGCATAGTAAAGACTTAGAAATCCTGCAGTGCAGAAACCTATTTAATTTTGTATAACCTTGTGTTTCCTGCTGCTTCTGTGATCATTAGAAATCTATTAATATCTTCTGGGACACTAGAAGTCTGCAGAACATAATTTGGAACACACTATATGTATTTAAACACCACTAATTCAGATACATAGGGTGCAAAAGTGTGAGTGATATGCCAAAGTATTATTTTTAGACTCTTAGTAAGAACTGTCACTAAAGAGTGAATGATAACCTAAAATAGTAGCTGTTAGAACTTTAAAGGACCTGAGTATCATGGTTTTAAAAACTGTTCTTTATCAGATGTTTTCAAATATTTTCATCCAGAGTGCCTGGGTGGCTCAGTTGATTAAGCATCTGCACTGAGCCCCAACATCGGCCTCCCTGCTCAGCAGGGATTCTGCTTCTCTCTCCCTCTGCTCCCCCCCCCCCCGCTTGTGTGTGTGTGTGTGTGTGTGTGTGCGCGCGCGCACGCTCTCTCTTGCTTTCACTCTCAAATAAATAAAATCTTTGAAAAAGCCAAATATTTGCATCCAGTCTGTGGCTTATCTTTTCGTTTTTTTTTTTTTTAAAATTTAAGACATGCAGTTAATTCTTATATCTGTTACAATTTTTTTTTTAATTTCTATTTTTTTGAGAGAGAGCAGAGGGGAGGGGGCAAGGGATGTGGAGGTGGGAGGGCAGAGAAAGAGAATTTTTTTATTTAAGATTTTATTTATTTATTTGAGAGAAAGCACAAGCAAGGGCAGGCAGAGGGAGAAGCAGGCCCCCCTCTGAGAAAAGAACCGGATTCGGGACTCAGTCCCAGGACCCCGAGACCATGACCCCAGCCAAAGGCAGACACTTAACCAACCAAGCCACCCTGGTGTCCCGAGAGAGAATCTCAAGCAGACTTCCTGGTCAGCATGGAGCCTGATGCAGGGCTCCATCTCATGACCTGAGATTGTGACCTGAGCCGAAATCAAGAGTTGGAGTCTTAATCAACTAAGTTACCCACGCGCCCCTGCAGAATTTTTTAAATGCAATTTTACATACATAGTTTGATACTTTTGCTTTTGGTACTTGGGCTCATAATTTAGATCTAGTTTTACAGCATGCTTTTCTTTTTTCCCCCACTGTTTATTATCATAGTATTTTCCCATTAGTACAGTTAATTGTTTTGAATAGTTGCATAGTATTCTACCAAAGAACGTACTACAATTTATTTAGTTTTTCTTCTTTTGGTGGACAGTTGTTTCCAGTTTGTTTCTATTGTAAATAATGCCAGAAGGTTTATTTTAAAATTCAGCTTGAACTTTCAATTCCTGCAAATTTATTAAAAGGTTTTATAATAGAAGCATTTCATCTTTATAGATCTTGAGGCACACTTAAAATTTTTGATATATCAGTTCTTGCTTTTCTTGTTCAAATACTTCGTAGAAACATTAGGGTGAAGTTTTAATGTAAACAAGTATTTAAAAATTTTTTCTATTTTATTTAATTTTTTAAAAGATTTTATTTATTTATTTGACAGAGAGAGAGAGAGTGTAAGCAGAGGGAGCGGTAGGCAGAGGGAAAGGGAGGAGCAGCCTCCCTGTGAGCAGGGAGCCCGATGTGGGGCTTGATCCCAGGACCCTGGGATCATGACCTGGGCTGAAAGCAGACACTTAATCAACTGAGCCACCCAGGCATCCCTAAATTTTTTTTTAAATAACTTCCCATCTTCTACCATAACCCTGCTTCCCTCTTGGCTCAAACAGTTGTAAATGGAATGTTTGGAAAGTTCTGATTCTACTAATGATTTCTCTTAATTCCTCAACTTATATGACTTATTTAACTTCTCTTCCACCACTTTTTCAGGAGTCTGTGAAAAATCTGTTTCTCTGAAATAAGATTATAAAACCACCTAAATAGTTATTTAGATTTGTGAAAGACCATTTCCATGGCATCCCATTTGTTGATTTTTTTTTTTCAAAATTAGATGGTATAAATTTAAGGGGGAACTGCATGTTTCTTTTTTGTTTTTTGGATTCCATTAATGCTATTTCATTTTTCCATGACAGATTCAAAAGCTTTGTGACAGAGTGGCTTCATCTACTTTACTAGACGATCGAAGAAATGCTGTGCGTGCTCTCAAATCATTATCTAAGGTCAGTAATGCTTTATCACTTACTAAGTTTATTAAGCTAGACATTAATTACTTTAACAACATTTTTCTTTTATGCAGAAATACCGCTTGGAAGTGGGTATACAAGCTATGGAACATCTTATCCATGTATTACAAACAGATCGGTAAGTCTCTTAATGATTTTTCTCCCTAATTTTTCTTGCAATTTTAATTAATTTGTTTTAGAGTCACTGTTCTAGAAATGATTAACTTATTAAGTTTATTAAGTTTTTATTGTCAGTTGTTTCAATAAATACTGGACACAGGGTGCAAACCACTGTGCTAAGCATTAAGACAGACATAATCTCAGGGGTTGAAATCTTTCCATTATATAAAAATGAAGTGAAGTGACTTCTCATTAAAAACTGAAGATTTGGGGTTTGAATTGGGCAATTGGATGTTTTGATGTTCACGTAGATGTACTGTAATATACTATTCTATAATATAATATGCATATTATTGTATGTCGGTTATCCAGACTTGCTTTTTTGGAGAAATAAACTGGACTAATAGAGTGAAGTGTTAAATCTGAGCATGTCCTAAGACAAAGGTCACTCAGCCTATTTTTATCTCTTTCAGTTTCTCTTTAAGAGATTTTATCTGTGTCTTTTTTTTTTTTTTTTTTAAGATGTATTTATTTATTTCACAGAGTGAGCACACATGCGGGAGGGAGGGGCAGAGGGAGAAGGAGGCAGATTCTCAAGCAGACTTCATGCTCAGCCCAGAGCCCGATGCAGGGCTCTGTCTCAGGATCCCAAGGTCACCACCTGAGCCAAAACCAAGAGTCAGGCGCTTAACTGACCATGCCACCCAGATGTCCTGCATCTTTGGTTTTAATTAACAACTGTGCATGGATAGCTTTCAAACATCTTACCTCTGATTAAATATATATTACAACCTTTAACTGCTCAATGGATATTTCTACCATATCAAGATTTCTCAAAGATATCTCAAATTCAGAATGTTCAAGAGTTAATTTATCTCGTTTTCCTGCTCCTAACTCCTTCATCCCACCATCTCCTTCAACTGCCTTTTGACCCAAGTCCAACCTAGTTGCTAGCGCCTTTCCATTCAAGCAAGAAACTATAGGATTCGTGCTGAACTTACCCTCTCCTTAACCCATTATGCTCATCTAGACCAAAAACCAGCTGGAATCCATGAATTTCTCCCAATTTCCTTTCCTTGTTAATCTTTAGTTCTGGCTTAGTATCAGTGACTGAAACCATTTTCAGAGCCACTGTATTAATTATCTTTATTATTATTATTACTTTCGCTGTATAACAAATTATTTCAAAACTTCATAGCTTGAAATAATATTTATTTATTACCTCACACTTCCTGTAGATCAGAAATTCAGCAGTGACTTAGCTAGGTGGTTCTGGCTCAGTCTCTCATGAAGTTGCAGTCAAGATTTCAGCCAGGACTGCAGTCGTCTGAAGGCTCGATTGAGAAGATCTGTTTCCAAAATGGCTCACTGACCTCGCTGATGGCAGGAGGCTTCATTACCTTACCGTGTTGCTCTACTAGGCTGCTTGAACATCCTTATGATATGGTAACTGGCTTCTCCCAGAACAAGCAATCCTAGAGACAGCAAAGAGAAAGCCACAAGGCCTTTTAGGACTTAGGCTCACAAGTCACATACCAGCAATTCTACCACATTCTGTTTATTAGAAGCAAGTTAATAAATACAGCATACACCTAAGTGGAGGAGAATAGGTTCCATCCCTTGAAGGGATCTGTATCAAAGAGTTTTTGAACATAGTTTAAAACCACCACTACCTCCAAAGTGTATTCTTTGCCCCTGATCTTTCTGTCCCTCCATTCAGGCTGTGCGTTATAAGTCTGATGTATAAATCTTTTTTTAGTTAATGCATTTCAGCAGCTCAGTGCAATGTGAAGTCTAAGTTCTTTTTTTGTTTTAAGATTTTATTTGTTTGAGAGAAACAGAGAGAGCACAGCCGGGGGAGGGGCAGAGGGAGAGGGAGAAGCATACTACCTGCTGAGCAGGGAGCCCAGCTCAGGACTCAATCCCAGGACCCTAGGATCAGACCCTGGGATCATGACCTGAGCCCAAGACAGACGCCCCACTGATTGAGGCACCCAGACACCCCTGAAGTCTTAAGTTCTTAAAGCAAAGCATATAAGCTTTTTTTTAAAGGTCTTGCCTGTCTAACTTCAGAGTCTCTTTTTCAGTTATATTTCAGCAATGCCCAACTGCTTGTTCTTACCAATTAGGACCTTTCCTCTTCTCAGACAGTACAACCCACATTGTCTACCTTTTCAAAACCAAATAATTCTAATGTATTTAAATAAATGCATTGGATGTGTTAGGATTATCTGTTTTATTGACATCATAGTAAATAACTGTGGTAGGCAGAATAATAGCCCCCCAAGGATGTTCAAATCCTTATTACCACAACCTATGAATGTTACCTTAGAGGGCAAAAGGGACTTTGCAGATGTGATTAAGGACTTTGAGATGGAGAGATTATCCTACATTATCCCGGTGGGCCCAGTGTAATCCCAAGGTTTCTTAAACGTGGAACAGGAATGCAAAAGAGGAGGTCAGAATGAGGTGATATGAAAGATCTCGACCTGTCATTGCTGGCTTCAAAGATGGAGGAAGGGGGCCTCTAGAGAACTGCAAAAGGCACAGAAACAGATTTTCCCCTAGAGCCTATAGAAAGGAAGGGAGCCCTGCTGAGACCTTGATGTTGGTGCAGGGAGACCCATTTCGGACTTCTGACTTCCAGAACTTTAAGATCAGATATTTGTATTGTTGAAGCTGCTAAGCTTGTGGTAATCTGTTATAGCATCAGTTGAAAACAATTACAGTAAACTAAAGTTAGTCATCTGCTTTACGTAATATTCCAGGTTAGAGAAAATGGACCCTAGATCAAAGAACTTCAGTGCGATGATGATACGTACATATAATCTATAATGTTTCTTTTTTATTCCATGTACACCTTTTCTCACTGAGTCTTAGGAAGTTAGTAATGAAATGACTAACATCTCAGTATGGAAAATGGAACGCTTACCTGTTATGTAAAGTGACCTTTTTTGTCACTTTAAGTGCACAGCTGAAAATGAATGTGTAGATATTCTTTTTTTAAAATATTTAATTTATTTATTAGAGAGAAAGAGAACACAGAGGGAGAGGGAGAAGCAGGCTCCCCGCTGAGCGGAGAGCCTAATGCGGAACTCGATCTCAGGACCGCGGGATCATGACCTGAGCCAAAGGCAGACGCTTAACCAACCAAGCCACCCAGGCGTCCGGGTAGATAAATTTTGAAAGCATGATGGATGGTGATGGCATGTAGAGTGGAAAGTAAGAGTGAGACACAGGACACAAAGATTCAGTGAATATGAAGAAGTGATTAGGAGTGATAAAGCGAAGATGATGGACAAAGTGGATCACAACCAGATGTAAATCTCGAAGTAGGCTTTAAAAATAATTACTTATAAAAAATACTGTTTGTCATTTTGTTTTTGAGAAATTTTGAGGAACATCTTTTTTTTTTTTTTTTTTTTTTTTTAAAGATTTTATTTATTTATGTGACAGAGAGACAGCCAGCGAGAGAGGGAACACAGCAAGCGAGTGAGAGAGGAAGAAGCAGGCTCCCAGCAGAGGAGCCCGATGTGGGACTCGATCCCGGAACGCCGGGATCACGCCCTGAGCCGAAGGCAGACGCTTTAACGACTGCGCTACCCAGGCGCCCCCATGAGGAACATCTTTTAAGAGAGTATTAAGGAACTGGGAATAGAAAGAAATTTCCTCAAAATGATAAAGAGAATCTATGAAAATCCAGAACACCAGATGCAATGGTGAAAAACTGAATGCTTTCCATGTAAGATCAGGTACAAGATCACAGTGTTCCCTCTAGCCACCTCTATCCAACACTGAAATGGAAGTTCTAGCTAAAGCAATTGGGCAAGGAAGCAAAATAAAAGGTATACAGATTGGAAAGGAAGAAGTAAAATTACACATACTCACAGATGATATGATCTTGTATATAGAAAATCCTTAGGAAAAAACAATCAGAACTAATAAATTCAGCAAAGTTGAAGGTTACAAGCTCAATATAAAAAAACCAATTATATTTCGATACACTAGCAATGAACAGTTAACAGAATTAAGAAAACAATTCCATTTAAGTAACATAAAAATTAAAATACTTTGGAATAAATTTTACTAAAAAAGTACAAGAATTGTACACTGGAAACCGCAACACATTATTGAAAGAAATTACCCGAGACTCAAAGAAATGAAAAGACATTCTGTGTTCATGGACAGAAAGAAGGAATATTATTAAGATGGTAGTGTATCCCAACTTGATTTATAGATTCATACAATCACTATAAAAATCCTAGTTGCCATTTTTGCCGAAATTAACAAGCTGATTGTCAAATTTGTATGGGAATGCATAGGATCCAGAATAGATCCCAAACTACCTTGAAAAAGAACAAAGTCGAAGGGCTCATATTTCCTGGTTTTAAATACTTAGCACAAAATGATAGTAAACAAGACTTTGTGGCACTGGCATAAGGACAGATATATAGATCAACAAAATAAAAAGGCTAGAAATAAAGCCTAACATACATTTGAACTGATTTTTGGCAAGGATGAAAAGACCATTCAATGGAGAAAATTTCTTCAACAAATAGTGCTGGGACAACTAAGTATTCACTTCACACCATACACAAAAATTAGGTCAAAAGGGATAAAGACCTAAATGTAAGCGCTAAAGCTATAAAGCCCTTAGGAGAAACACAGGCATAAATCGTCAAAACCTTGGCTTAGGTAATGGTTACTTATATAGGACACCAAAAGCGTAAGCAAGAAAAGACAAAACAGATAAACTGGACTTTGTCAAAATGAAAAACTTTTATGCTTCAAAGGACCCTATCAAGAAAGTAAAAAGACAACCCAAAGAATGAGAGAGAGTATATGCAAATCATATATCTGATAAGGGACTTATGTCCAGAATACATATACAATTCAACAATGAAAAGGTAAGTAATCCAATTAGAAACAGGCAAATGGGTGCCTGGGTGACTCAGTCCGTTGAGCGTCTGCCTTTGGTTCGGGTCATGGTCCTGGGATTGGGCCCTGCGTCAGGCTGCCTGCTTGCGGGGAGCCTGCCTCTCCCTCTCCTCCCCGCTTGTGCTCTCTCTCTTTCTCTCTCAAATAAATAAATAAAATCTAAAAAAAAAACACACCAAAACAGGCAAAAGATTTGAATACAAATTTCTCCAAAAAAAGTATACAGATGGTCAATAAGCACATGAAAAGATGTTCAAAATAGTCATTAAGGAAACGCAAATCAAAACCAAGTGAGACACCAAGTTGCACTCACGAGGATGGCTGTTAAGGGAAAAAAAGAGGACAATAACAAATATTGCTGAGGAGAAACTGTACCTTCAAACACTGCGGGTGGGAATATAAAATGGTATAGCCTCTGGAAATATAGCAGTTCCTCAAAAAGTTAAACATGGAGTTACCACATGACCTGACGGTTTCATTCTTATGTATAAAAAATGTTCACACAAAAACTAATACATGAAAATTCATAGCAGCTTTATTCATAATAGCCAATAAATGAAAATAGCCCCAATGTCCATCAGCTGACAAATGGGTAACAAAAGGAGGTATATCCCTTCAATGGACTATTGAGCCATAAAGGATGAAATGCTAATACATGTTGCAACATGGATGAACCCTGAAATACTGTTCTAAGTGAAAGAAGCCAGACACAAAAGCCACATATTACATGATTCCATTTATATGAAGTGTTCCAAATAGTCAGACCTATAGACACAGGGGCGCCTGGGTGGCTCAGGCGGTTAAGTGGCTCAGGTCATAATCTCAGAGTTGTGAAATCAAGCCCTGCGTTGGGCTTGTGCTGCGCATAGAGCCTGCTTAAGATTCTCTCTCTTCTCTCTCTCCCTGTGCCCCTCCCCCCCCAAAAAAACCTCCCAAAATCTGTAGACACAGAGAGTAGATTAGTGCTTGCCAGGCACTGGGGGGAGGAGGGTATAGGGAATGATAACTAATGGATACAGGATTTCTTTTGATGTGATGAAAATGTTCTAGATTTTGGGGCGCCTGGCTGGCTCAGTCAGTGGAGCTTGCAACTCTTGATCTCAGGGTTGTGAGTTCAAGCCCTATGTTGGGTGTAGAGATGGCTTAAAAATAAAAGCTTTAGGGACACCTGGGTGGCTCAGTCAGTTAAGTGTCTGCCTTTGGGCCAGGACATGATCCCAGGATGCTGGGATCAAGTCTCACATTGGACTTCTTGCTCAGCGGGGAGACTGCTTCTCCCTCTGCCTGCAGCTCTCCCTGCTTATGTGCTCTCTCTTTCTGTCTGACAAATAAATAAAATCTTTTAAAAATATTAAAAAAATTAAAGCTTTAAAAAAAAAGCAAAAAGAAAATATTCTGGATTTACGTAGTGGTGATGGTTGCACAACTCTGTGAATATACTAAAGCCACTGAAATGTATACTTTAAAAGGGTGAACTTTATGGAATACAAATTATATCTCAGTTTTTAAAATGACTATCTAGGTGTCATGTTTTGGAAACAGAAATTAGACAACTTTCAGGCTCTGAGTGTAGGTCTTAAGAAAATGAGCAGTCTCTCCTCAATATGACTATAAAAGAAGCAGACCCACAGACAGATGGAGAGTTTCAGGCTATGTCAAGATAGGGAACAGAGGGGTGCGTGGGTGGCTCAGTCGTTTAAGCGTCTGCCTTCGGCTCAGGGCGTGATCCTGGCGTTCTGGGATCGAGCCCCACATCAGGCTCCTCCACTGGGAGTCTGCTTCTTCCTCTCCCACTCCCCCTACTTGTGTTCCCTCTCTCGCTGGCTGTCTCTCTCTCTCTGTTAAATAAATAAATAAAATCTTTAAAAGAAAAGAAAAAGAAAAGAAAGGGAACAGAGCTCTTTGTGATGCAGCCAAGAATGAAGGGGATTCAGTAGAAGCATTCTGAGAGTGTTAGTTGGAAAGGCCAGGAGAAGAAGCATGAAACAGTAAGGAAGAGGGGCGCCTGGCTGGCTCAGTCTGTAGAGCATGCGACTCTTGATCTCTGGGGTCATGAGTTCGAGCCCAAGGTTGGGCAAAGAGTTTACTTAACGACAACAACAAAGCAAACAAACACTAATGAAGATGAGACATGGAAGGAGATGGCTACAGAATACAGACCTTTCTTTGCATTCCTTGAAGTTAGAAAAAAAATAACTCAGAACACTTTGAAAACAGAAAGCAATAAATATCAGAGGCAGGGGCGCCTGGGTGGTGCAGTCGTTAAGCGTCTGCCTTCGGCTCAGGGCGTGATCCCAGTGTTCTGGGATCGAGCCCCACATCAGGCTCCTCCACTAGGAGCCTGCTGCTTCCTCTCCCACTCCCCCTGCTTGTGTTCCCTCTCTCATTGGCTGTCTCTCTCTGTCAAATTAATAAATAAAGTCTTTAAAAAAATATATCAGAGGCAAATGGAAAGGGAATTTAATTTAGCACAAGAAAGGGAATGAAACACAAGAAGGCTTATAGAAGCTTAGCTTTGTTGTCTAAGAGGCACGATAAAATACCAAGCAGCTCTTACGTGATACAATTATAAGTTCATACATTCACGGGCTAATGGTACACCCTACTTCCAAGCATGGTGCCTGGCACATAGTAAATGTGCAGTAAATGTTTTTAAAAATCTATTTCTTAACGTTTATATCAAGAATACCTAGGGCCACCTGCATGGCTCAATCGGTTAAGCATCTGCCTTCAGCTCAGGTCATGATCTCAGGGTCCTGGGATCAAGCCCTGCATCCGGCTCCCTGCTTGGTGGAAAGCCTGCTTCTCCCTCTGCCCCTTTCCCTACTTGTGCTCTCTCTCTCTCTTTCTCCCTCTATCTCTCAAATAAATAAATTAAATCTTAAAAAAAAAAAAACCAAAATTTGTCTGTCAACAACTATAATCTCATAACTCCCTGATTTTATAAATAGTATTATTTTTACCATAAGTTTTTTGTTTTGTTTGTGTGTTTGTTTGTTTTTAGAAAATAAAGTATAGAGCAGGGAAACAAATTCTAGTAGTCCAACCAGGGATAACACTGTTAAATATATATATATATATAATATTTAATATATTATATTATATTATATATATAAATATCATAAAACATTTATACAAACATAAACACCCATAAAATTACCTGGGTTATACTAACTTTGCTGGTTTTAAAGTTGAATTTACTTTAAAAAATTTATAAGTTTTTAAAAAGTGTATATAGACACACACAGGAATGTAGATGTATTTTTTGCTAAATGGGGTCATTCTGTACATTAATTTTTATATTTAACTATTTTCTACTGGCATTTTATCAAGGGTGTTTTAATTACCATGTCATTAAACATTCTTTAAAAATACTGTTTTTCATTGCTGCTATACTTTTTTTTAATATTACCCATTTAGGTTGCTTCTAATCTTCCACTATTATAAGTAACCTTTATACATTCTTTAAGTTGCTACTCTGCTACTTTCTTAGCATAGATTTTAAATTAATATTTTATACTGTCTTCCTAAATAACTGTCTAAAAATGATCATAACAGTTTACACTCTAACTAACAGTGTGTAAGTGTAATAATTTCTTTTTTCCAGTTCGGATTCTGAAATAATAGGTTATGCTTTGGACACACTATATAATATAATATCTAATGATGAAGAAGAAGAAGTAGGTAAGTTTCTTTTATTATGGTTTTTTTTTTTTCCTTCTATTGTGTTTCTCTACATAAAATAGCATATGCTGTATATCCTGGAGTTGTGCCAATTTTGCTGGTTTTAAAGTTGAATTTATTTTATAAATTTATTTATAAGGGTTTTTTCTTTTTTCACCAATAAAGGAAAGACCTATGCTTAGTCCCAGAAAAGTATATTTAAAATGATTACTTTGTATGTTATTTAGAGATGGACTTAGAGTCTTCTTTTTTATAAAATACTTTTTTCTTCTTCTTCTTCTTTTTTTTTTTTTTTTTTAAGAGTCGGATGCTTACAGAGCACCTAGGTGATTCAGTTGGTTAAGCATCCAACTCTTGATCTCATCTCAGGTCTTGATCTCAGGGTCATGAATTCAAGCCCTGCATGAGGCTCCACACTGGACATTGAGCCTACTTGGGAAAAAGAAAAAAGAAAAAGATGCTTAATCAACTGAACCACCCAGGCACCCCTTTTTTATAGAACATATATATGTGTGTGTGTGCGCATATATATATATATATATACACACACACACACACATATATATTATTTTATTTTTATTTTTAGATTTTATTTATTTATTTGAGTGAGAGAGTGACAGAGCACGAGCAGGCAGAGGGGCAGAGGGAGAGGGAGAGGGAGAAGCAGACTCCCCGCTGAGCACTCAGGGAGCCCGATGTGGGGCTCAATCCCAGGACATGAGCTGAAAGCAGACGCTTGACTGACTGAGCCACCCAGGTGCCCCTGTAAAATATTTTGCCCTTTTTGTATTTGCATTTAGTTAGACAGTATGAATATTAGTAATTTCAGGTTAAATAAATCATTTTTGGCTATTAAAAAACAAACTTTTATTTATGTGTTATTGTCTGGTGAGCAATATGAAATTAGAGGGGTTTTTCCTAATAAATACTTAAACTTTTAACATAGGACTTTCGTTAGTTTATAAAGAGCAACAACTTATTAAATTTAAAAAATTTCTTTACGTTAGTCTGGTGTGAAATGATACAAATCAGTTTAAAATTCACACACTGCTTTGGTACATCTTTCTTTTCCTATTTTAGTTTCATATTACTTGCATATTTAAAATAAGGTAGTCTGTCATCTTACTATATTGTCAGTATGTGAAATACTTAACTACAAGTCTATATACATTTCTTTCTATATATTGTAAAAACGTATTCCTTGAGTAAGATTTGACAATGCTATTGAAGAATGCATTCTTCACATCACATTGGCTGTTGAAGGACATAGTGGGTGTTTCATTATTCTAGACAACCAGAAAGGTGGGCATATTTGTGTATTTTAGAAGTTTAATTTAGATTATAATTATAAGATCTTTCGAAATTCTAAGTAGACAAAATTATAAAGAAATGTAGATAATTATAAGTTTGTATATATTTATTATGATAAAAACAGAGCAGAAATATATATAGGTATTAACTTCACAGAATACCAGCAATAGGAACATTTGAAACTGGGTCATGTCGAATGGTCACAGTTTCTTGGACTTAAATATCCTTTTTCTTAAATTTGTATTTCTCTGTGGTATCTGGCTAACAGCTTAACTTTATTAATTTCTCAGGGGTAAGAAAATCTTTTTCTTTTTTTTTTAAGATTTTATTTATTTATTTGAGAGAGAAGAAAGCACAAGCCGGGGAGGAAGGGCAGAGAGAAAGAGGGAGAAGCAGACTCCCTGCTGAGCAGGGAGCCTTACGTGGGCTCGATCCCAGGACCCCGGGATCATGACCGGAGTGAAAGGCGGACGTTTAACTGACTGAGCCACCGAGGCGCCCTGAACAAATCTGTAGTAAACATGTTTGGTACCCATGGCTGTCAGTCACCAGACAACACTTAAATACAATGCACACAAGAACACACTCTGAAGAAAAAGACACTTCTCTTCCTAGTTATTTCTCAGATGAGAAAATCAGGTGCAACACACTTGTTAGAACACATTACAATAAAAGACATTTTCTTTCTTTTTTTGTTTTTTTAGTTTCAGATAGAATTTAGCTCTTTTTCTAGTCTGCAACAGATAATTTTTGTATTTTAAAAAATCATGGAGGAGCAATATTTTTAGTTAGGTGGTTTTCCTTCATTATAAATTTATAATATAATCATGTTTAGAGTCCAGTTTTTTGTCTCTATGTATTTGGGCACTTTGTTTTAAATTCAGCATCCAAAAATGAATCTTTGGATAAAACAAGATAAACAGTTCCTTCAGGAAACAGCAGTAGAGTCACTTTTTCTAGGGAACATTAACATTATATTAAACTTTGTTCTGAAAATTCACTTATCCTGAAGGACCAATTTTTAAAAAATGTGGATATTGAGAAATATGCTCTTCAGTTCTGTTACTGATACTTTTTCTCTGTTCCTTCATCAAAAGGTAATTCTTAGCTGATATAATGAACTCCATTTTAGAGTTCTTTATCTTGGGGATATTTACAGTCCTTTAATGATAAATCTGTCTCATAATCCTGAATATATAGTATATGCTTGCTATATCTCTTTTAGGCTATCTCAGATTTTGAATAAAATGAATGAGCCTTTTCTTCCAAGAGATTATGTTACTTATTTGACATTTTTAAGCTCTTATTTGTTTTATTGTGAATACTGCTACATAGAAACTGTTTTCTTCATCACCTACTTTTTATTTATATATTTTTGTCTACCTTTTCAGATGATGTTGAAGGTAAAAGATTGCATTTACATATGCATGATGCTTTTAGGCATAATTTCTGGTAATATAAAAGGACACTGTCAAGTGATGTTTCTTCTGGCTGGTAAAAAATGTTGAGATTTGTTTCACTATATTAGAATTCCCTAATTAAAGGGAAATATTTGATAATTTTATATTGCTATTTATTTTTTCTATGTCTACTAAGTCTATTCATTGTCCAGAACATAGAATATATTCTAGTACATCTTTTAACAACATTAAAGCTTTTTCTCTGGCAGCATAGTCTATTCAAATTACTTTTTGTGTACTTCTTGAAGAAAACTTTTGAGGCAGTTTATTTAAAAATAAAAATTTTTGAATATGTATACATACATATGTATACATATAAATTTCACATATATTCAACAAGAACTGGAAGGTATTCTAGTTTAGAGAATACTTATATGTTGATATTGTCCCTTTAAAATAATGCATGCACAATAATGTCTGGTTAGTGACACTTTTTATATTAATTCATAGAACTCACCAACATTGTCTTTCTTTTTTCTGGTGGCTTGTTTCCAGTTCCATTTATTTTTAACATTAGTATTTCTTTTCCTCATAATTAAAGTAACCAAGTTTTATTTTGTTTTGCCATTTTTCCTGCGATCCTTAATTTTTTAAAAATGAGGAGGGGAGTATTCTTATCTAAAGTAGGTTTAAAATGTTGCATAACAAAATAAACTATACTTAACAAAAAACTAACTTATCCAAGTGTGTAGCCTTAACCTTTGTGATGTTTGAATCCCTTGTTTGAAAGCAGAAAATACCAAAGCATGATGCCTTTACTCTTGTAAAAATAAGCTGGTTTCCTTGCTGGGTAATAGAGATTAGTCATAGTTGTTTCTATTATTGTTTCCTCATTTTTGTGTAGAGCTATAAAATTTACAGTGCTTTCATGTCCGTTGTCTTATTTGAGCCTCATAGCAGCCTGTGAGGTATGTGGTATTTTTCTCTTTTCTAAAGATGAGAAAAAATAATTAATTAATTAAAGATGAGAAAATAGAAGCCCAGAGATCATGTAACTTACATAATATCATCTAGTGAGTAGGATAACAGTATTTTTTAAAAAGATTTACTTCTTTATTTATTTATTTTAGAGAGAGAGAGAGAGAACATGAGCAGTAGGGAGGGAGAGGGAGAATCTCAAGCAGACTCTGTGCTGAGTGCAGAGGCTGACACAGGGCTTGATTTCACAACCTTGAGATCACAGCCTGACTTCAAACCAAGAGTCGGATGCTTAACCAAAGGTGCCACCCAGGCTCCCCAATAGTATTTTTTAATATACTTTTTTTTCTAAGTATCCCATAGATTTCTTTTTGTTTGTTTGGTTTGGTTTGGTATTTTTGTTTGAAGTTTTTATTTAAATTCTGGTGTGTTAAGTAGATTTCTGATTTAATAAATTGTGGCCATTTTTCTGACTAGATTATCTTTAGTAAATCTTGTAATTTAGGATTTAGACATATTAAAAACATTAAAATTATATTAAATTATATTAAACTATATTAAAAAATACAGATGTGCCTGTTTAATGGAGCACAGTGTAGAAGTTTACTTGATATTTTTTCACTATGAGTTAGGACTACTTTTACTAGAATATCTTTCTATAAAGCAGTTTTGTCCTCTGTAATACAGGTTATGAACTTTATATGGAATGGAATTCCAAAGAGAAGGTCCAGAAATATTTTTTGTTTTTATGTGTTTTTTTTGAGAGAGAAAGAGAGCACGTGAGAGCGTGTGTGCGAGTGGAGGAGAGGGCGGAGAGGCAAAGGGGAAGAGAGAATCTTAAGCAGGCTCCAGGCCCAGCACAGAGCCTACCTTGGAGCCCACCGCCAGGCTCAAACTCAGAACCCTGAGATTATAACCTGAGGCAAAATCAAGAGTCGGTCTTAACCGACTGAACCACCCAGGCATCCCCGAGAAATGTTTTTGAATATTGTTTATACCGCTGGAGAAATTAAAACTGTAAATAAACATTTGAAAATAAAAATATATATACATATTTTGTTAAAAGTCAGTCATGTAAATAGGCCTAAAATGTTTCCAGAGTATATAGTAAGGACTTTAAAAAAGCAATCTTTAATTTGATATAACGTTCTTAGACTTATTTTCACTATAGTAACAAAGGACCATTTAGTTCTTACATTTTCATTTATCTTACTCTAAAGGGTCATTTATTTTTACAGGCTATATAAGTATAACATATAGTATATAATGTATACAATGTAGAAAAAATAGACTTAGCTCTAGGAATTTTAAAATAAGTATATTGGGTAAGAGAGGATGGTTTACTTGTCTTATACCTTTGCTTACATGTAAAATAAATACGATTTCTCATGAGTTTAATTTTGGTTTATTGCTTTTAGATATAATTAGTGTAGTAGTTGGCTTATGTAAACTACTTATATATAAACTACTATCAATAGTTTAATTTACTGCTATATCAAAATAGTTTTGTATGTTTAATTGCTTAGCTAATTTTTTGCAAGGCTCTACATTAAAGTTCGGAAGTGCTGTGTTATGACTATAACTTAAAGGAAGTGGAATTTATCTCACACTTTTTTTTAAATCAACAATATTAAAACAGAAGAAACCATAGATCCTTGGAACAGAATCATATTTTACTAGTTCAATTCAAAACATAAATCTTAATTATATATTGTTAAGCTACAGTACTTTATACAGTATAGCTACAGAACAAATCAAATGTATTAACTCTTATTCTTGCCAAGTTATTAGCTTGTGCTCAATGCAGACATTGAATTAAACTTTTTCTTGGGTTAAACCTGCATTCCTTAAAGTGTAGCACAAAAGTCCCAGAGTCCTCTGTATTAAAAGGGCCCATAGTTAAATAAACATAACATACCATATTCCCCTCTGAAGCATCACAGAATTTACATTAATACAATAAGTGCTGAGAATTCTGCAGTAAAGAAACCTATTCAACTTTGTTTAATCCAGATACATTTGGGCAAAGGCGCTTGCTTTCATCAGATACTTACTAACATGCCACACTGTCCTGCATTTTGAGAAATACCCATAGATTAGTTATTTGCATTTATCCACATAAAAACTTTTCAGCATTTTAAAAAAACGTTTCATAGGAAGAATTCATTAAGTCTGTATATGTTTTTTTCCCTTCCTTTTTAGATTAGTTTTAATAATATTCTCCCAAATGTCAGTGACTTTTATTTTGAGCTTTTCTCTAGAGGTCACAATCTTTTGGCCCAAGGGCATTGTCTGCCTTATAAGCAAGGTTGTTTGACCCACTTAATATTTAAAATAAATAAGTTGCCGGTATTACAAATTGGGAGCATTCACATGAGATTTTGGATTTTATATTTTTGTTTTTAAAAAATCTGAGGACTGACAACGCTGGGCCTGCATTCGCACTTGGCAGTCAGTTGGTGCTTCCCCTAGGCAGGGCATATACTCTCCAGCCTTCCTGTTGTCTTACACCCAGCCTGCTTCACTCCCATATATTACTGTCTTGAGTTTTATATTACTAGTTGAGTTTTTACTCTCCACCATATTCGCACCACTGAAATAAAAACAAGATTCGGATTTCTTCTCCCTCACAACAGCTTTCTTTTTTGTTTTCTTTTTTTTTTTTTTTAAGATTTGATTTTATGTATTTATTTGAGAGGGAGAGCACACATGCATGTGAGAGAGTACAAGTTGCGGGGGGTGAGGGTGGACAAAAGGGGAGGGAGAGGTAGAAAATCCCAAGCCTGAGGCAGGGCTCCATCCTAAGGCCCCAAGATCATGACCTGAGCCGAAATCAAGATACGCATAACCCCACTGAGCCACCCAGGTGCCCCAGGACAGCTTTCTTGAAGTATAATTGAAATATAATGATTGCACATATATAAATGTACAATATGATGAGTTTCGACATGTATAAACCGATGAAACCATCACCACCACCACCAAAATAATGAACATATCCGAAAGTTCCTTTGTGCTCGTTTGTAATCAGTCCCTCCTCCTAGCCCCCATTTATTCACACATCTGCTTTTATCACTGTGGATTACTTTGCATTTTTCTAGAATTTTTTATAAATGAGATCATACAGTATATACTTTCTTCTTGGTTTTTTTTGGGGGGGGGGGTCTATCTTCTTTCCCACAACAATTATTTTGATTTTCATCCATGTTTATATCAATATTTCATTTTTTAAAAATTGTTGCGTAGTATTCTGTTTTATAAATATATAGCAGTTTGTTAGTTCATTGCCCCCTTGGTGGGCATTTGGGTTGTTTCTAGTTTTTAGCTGTTACATGTAAAGCTATTGTAAACATTCATATACAAGTCTTTGTGTGGACATATGTTTTCATTTCTCTTCAGTAAAAACCTAGGAGTACAATGGCTAAGGAATATAATAGGTGTATATTTAGCTTTATAAGAAATTTGCCAAACTTTTTTCAAAGTACTTGTACCATTTTACATGCCCACTGGAATGTGTATGAGAGTATATGAGAGTTCCAGGCCCTTCACATCCTCTCCAATACCTGATATGGTCAGTCTTTTAAAATTTTAGCCATTCTAATAGGTGTGAAATAGTATCTCACGGTAGTTTTAATTTTGTAATGAATAATATAATAATAATATTGAACAACTTTCCTTGTGTTTTTTCGGTCATCCATATAACTTTCTTCTTCGGCGAAGTGTTTATTCAAATCTTTTGTTCATTTTTACTGTTTTTTTTTTTTTAATCTTATACTTGAGTTGTAAGAATTCCTTATCTATTCTAGATACAAGGCCTTTGAAGTGTTTACTTCACAAATATTTTCTTCTAGTCTGTGATTTTCCTAACATTGTATTTTAAAGAGCAAAAGTTTTACATTTTAAGTCCAGTTTATTGATTTTTTTCTTTTATAATTAGACTGTTTCCTTTTTATGAAATCTTTGCCAAACTTAAAATCACTAAGATTTTCTCCTATGTTTTCTTTTTAAAGTTTTGTAGTTTTAACTCCTGTGATTAGGTCTGTGGTTTCTAGTTTTGCACTTAGGTCTATGATCCATTTTGAACTAATAGGTCTATTTCTGGACTTTGTATTTTATTGGTCTGTCCTTCTGCCAATAGGATACTGTCTTGATTACTATAGCTTTATGATAAATCTTGAAATGTTGATGTGTAAATCCTCCAACTTTGTTCTTTTTCAAAGTCCTCTTGGCTCTTTTAGGTTCTTTGCATTCCCTTATCAATCTTAGAATCAGTTTGTCAATTTCTACCAAAAAAGGCTGACTGAGATTTTGATTCAGATTCTGTTCAATCTGTTGATTGATTTGAGAAAAATGGACATCTTAACACTATTGCGCCTTCTAGTATAAGAGCACAGTAATATATTTATTTAGGTCTTCCTTTAATTTCTTTCAATGACATTTTGGAGTTTTCAAAGCATAATCCTGTTTGTTTGTGTTTTTTTAAGATTTTATTTATTTTTTTGACAGAGAGAGCGCACACAAGCAGGGGGAGCAGCAGGCAGAGGGAAAAGGAGAGGCAGGTCCTCTAGGAGCAGGGAGTCCGATGTGGGGCTTGATCCCAGGACCCTGAGCCTGGGCAGATGCTTAACCATCTGAGCCACCCAGGCACCTCCTCAAAGCATGATTCTTATACATCTCTTGTCAAATTTATCCCTAAATCTTTAATAATTTCTGGTGCTATTTTAAGTAGTACTGTTTTTTAAATTTCAGTTTCTAATTGTTCATTGCTAGTATGTAGAAATGCGGTTAAGTTTGTATATTGACCTTTTATCCCATAATTTTGCTAACCTCACTTACTAGTTCTAATAGCTTTTTTATAGATTTCATAGGATTTTTTACATAAATATATCACCTGTAAATAAAGACAGTTTTATTTCTTCCTTTCCAATCTATATGCCTTTTATTTCTTTTTTCTGCCTTATGGCACTAAGATCGCCAGATCACAATATTGACTAGAAGTGGTAAAAGTAGATATTCTTGGCTCTTTACTGATCTCAAGTGGAAAGCATTCAGTCTTTCACCATTAAGTATGATGTTAGCTGAAAGTATTTTATAGATGCTCTTTATCATCCAGTTTTGTGACTTTAAGTATCATTTATATGTTTACCACTCATGTGTATGTCCAACCCAGACTTCTCCAATGGCACCTATGTAACCATGGGTTTATCTAACTGCTTATTACTTGGTATTTCTGCTCAAATCTTTATAACGTGTCTCATACTTGACATGTCAAAATGAAACTTCTCTCTGTACTCTCAGCTTGCTTCTTCACAGTGTTTTTCATCTCAGTAAATTCCAAATTTCATAAAAAATTTCATAAAAATTATTACCACTAAGTCTACGCTATCTTCACTCCTTTCCTCGATTATTGCTTCCCTGTTGTCTCTATTGATTGTCTCCCTATTTCCCTTGTTCCCCTGATATTCTGTTCTCAGCACAGCTGCCAGAATAATCCTTTTAAAACTGAAGTATTTTGTAAGTAATGTAGTTTGAAGGCTGGAAACATTTAATTCTTTACTGACATGAGATGATAAGAGAAATATTTCCTAAAGTTTCTGAAGGGTAAACCCAGCGTATTTGAGTACTTAGTCAGTATTGAAAAACACTTCTACTTTTGCTCTCTTCTTTTTTCTTCAAATAATTAGATGTGATCATCACTGTCACTGTTGGATTGCTTGCTTTTCCTATCATCTGGGTTTTTTCCATTTCTAAACTATATTAATATTAAAATCTCACATTAGAAAAGAACTATTTGAGGGATCTTGACCGCCAGCTCCATTGATTTATAGTCATTGCCTGGAGCCATATGTAGAAAAGGATTAGGTGTGTCTGGCGTGGGTGCGGATATGGGGAGTAGTATATTTGCACTCTCTACATTGCATATATAGCATAGGCAGATTTTAAATGATAATTTGCTTTGGTAATCATTGCTTTAGTTTTTAGTGGTCCTTTACATTTTTTGACATTGAAACAATACATAGTTTAATCTCAAGACTGTTAAGTCTTAAGGACAATTATAAAATCTTCTAAGGAATGAATTAAAATTAAATGTTAAATTCTGATTTTATTGACAATCAACTTTATAGTATATGTATGTTAATTTTGTGAAAAAATACTGAAGAATATGCAGATGATTTGTTTAATTTTATAATTAAATTATTTAATATAGTAACACTAACAGTCAACAAGGACTCTGTGTTCAATAATGTTTTCAGGGGGAGGGTGATTTTGAGGTATGATTTATACACAGTGAAATTTACTCTTTGTGGTTGTATAGTCCTGTGTGTTTTGGCATATGTGTGCCATAGTGTAATCACGATCATATTTGAGGTAGAATATTGCCATCACTCTACTAAGCTCCCTTGTACCCTAATTAGAAGTTTGACCTAAAAATGTCTTTGGAAAGATGTGGGAATTTAGATGTCTTTTCTTTGAATATCATATTTAAACATTTAAAGAATAACTGTTTATTTAAATGACATTTAAAGTTATTTAAGGATAAGCTTTTCAGCATAATTGTGCTATCACTGCCAGCCACACTGTTCTAAGAAAATTATCATTTCTGCTTAGCTCCCTCAACAAAAAGGGTACTTTAAAATAACATAGCATCATATTGAAGTACTTTATCTTTGAATATTACAGAAGAAAATTCCACAAGACAGAGTGAGGATTTGGGAAGCCAGTTTACAGAAATTTTCATTAAGCAGCAAGAAAATGTCACTCTCCTGTTATCTTTATTGGAGGTAAATAAAGAATCTTCTACTTTTGTCATCTTAATAAGCTTTTTTTTTTTTTTTTTTTTTTTTGCCTTTTTGGGTGTTATTGAGGAAGCAACATATGCATACCTTTTTAAGGTCATGAAATTTGTTGTATCATTGCAAGAGATTCACATGCATATTTTAAGGACTGTATAATTTGTTAAAATATGTCTGCTTTTTTCCATTTTTATTTTACCTAGGCAGGAATGGTTTAATCAATTTATATTAACTATTTTCTTTTTATTTCTTTTTTTTTTTTAATGATTTTTTATTATATTATGTTAGTCACCATACAGTACATGCCCGTATTTTCTTTTTATTTCTTAAATTACTTTTTAAAGTTTGCTAAACTATGTTTGTAGTTTTTGGTACCACTGTTAGTTGAAAGAAATGTTTTTCTTAAAAATATTTTAAATTCTTATATTGCAGGAGTTTGATTTCCATGTCCGCTGGCCTGCTGTGAAGCTTCTTACTTCTCTTTTAAAACAACTAGGACCTCAGGTGCAGCAAATTATTTTAGTCAGTCCCATGGGTAAGTGACTCATCTTCCTCAAATAATTTTGATTTGAAAGTGAGGATCATTCCTAAAGAGGGAGACTGAAATGATGTGTTAATAAATTGTATAATTTAAAATCACTATTTGTATTTTGATCTGCCACTGTTTTTCACATGGTTATATGTTCTAGGTGTTTCAAGATTGATGGACTTATTAGCAGATTCCAGGGAAGTTATACGTAATGATGTAAGTTAAATTCGAAAAATGAGTCTAAAAATATGCAACTTTTCTCCCCCCTCTCTTGTAAATGAAATCTTTGTTGATCCTTATTCAGTGTCATAAGAAGTTAGATTTGGAAATTGGCATTGGCCAATCTTTCAGACCTTTTTAAGTTATATACAAGACCATTTTATTTCTTCGTTTCCTGCCTATCCGTATTTTGGTGTAGACAGATGATTTTCATATTCAAATTTCTGCTTTCCACAAGTTTAGGATTTCTTCCATCTTTTTTTGAAAGGTTATACTGACACCAGAAAGAGTAAAGGAAACACCCCCA
Organism: Ursus americanus; assembly: GCF_024610735.1. Classification (NCBI taxonomy): domain Eukaryota; kingdom Metazoa; phylum Chordata; class Mammalia; order Carnivora; family Ursidae; genus Ursus; species Ursus americanus. The sequence goes on along the minus strand of NC_142134.1, from coordinate 25,434,422 downwards.
GACATTGAACTGTGTAAACATTGAACATTAAACATTGTATATGTTGCATTGCGTTTGGAATCCTCACCCTCATTTGATTGAGTATGGATTTCAAAGGATTTTCCTTGTAATCTTCATTCAACTATAGAGCATGATTTGCTCTGGAGTTATTTTCCATTCTGATTTATTTTATTATTTGCATATAAGTTTGAATATATTGTATTGGTGTGGTATTTTTTTTGTTGTTTGAACATTTTTCTGGTTGTTATCTACAACTTGATCAAGACTGTAATACTTTTTTTTAATTTTTTTAAATACTTTTAAAGATTTTATTTTTTTAAGTAATCTTCATACCTGGTGTGGGGCTTGAACTCACAACCCTGAGATCAAGAGTCTTCCACTCCACCAATTGAGCCAGCCAGGCACCCCTAGACTGTAATACTTTAGACAACAATTGGAAAAATCCTTTTAAAATTAACTTCTAGAGCTAAGAGAGCATATCAGGTTAATCCATTCTCCATTTTAACACTGAGAAGCCAAAGACTCATGGAAACCAAGTGATTTGTTGTTAGTGATGTCTATTCATCTTTGTATATATGGTAACTGGCCTGTGCCTTTCTCATCCTAACTGCTAGTAAATACCATTTGGTTTGCTCTTAGCCTCACAACTGGTTAGTTGCAAAGCAGAGACACAAGTGAAGTGCTCTTGACTTCTAGTTCACATACACTGTTCCTTTTTTTAACTTTGTATTTAACATTTTGTAGTATGTATGTCAATGCAGTATTATAAGGGGTGAAATAATATAGTAATGTAACTCTTGAGAGGGACATTTTTAAAACTATTATTCTTTTAAGACAAGTCTTAAATCCCATCTACTTAGGGATTTTGAACATCTTTCCTTCACGAAAATATCACTATATATCTTAAACTTGATGTTGTTCTGTTCTTCTCTTGGCCTTCAGTATAAATAAGATGATACCATACAGATCTTTTTTTTTTTAATTTTCGATTCTATTTTATTTTATAATTTATTTATTTATTTACCTCTTTTTCTTTTTTTAAGATTTTATTTTAAAGTAATCTCTACACCCAACATGTGGCTCAAACTTACAACCGTGACATCAAGAGTCACATGTTCCACTAACTGAGCCAGCCAGGCACCCCACCATGTTAACGATTTAATGAGGAGATTCTCTCGTCATGGATTGCTATTAGTATCATTTTGATTTATTTTCATTTCAGATAGAATTTGTGTGTGTGTGTGTATAACTGTATTAGCTTGGTTTTTAAATATGACATTTCCTTTAACCCCTACTCTTTTTTCCTGCTCTCAACCTTTTTCTCAATTTTTTTTGGTTTTTTTTGGGTTTTTTTCTTATTGTTTTTTAAGGTAGGCTCCAAGCCCAGCACAGAGCCCAGTGTGGGACTTGAACTCATGACCCTGAGATCAAGACCTGAGCTGAGATAGAGAGTCAGACGCTTAACCGTCTGAGCCACACTGTACCCCACCTTTTTCTCAATTTTTATTTGAGACAGATAAGATGATTCTCTATGTTGCTTTTCATTAATTTTATGATTAGGGATTAAGTTATATATTTTTGTAACTTCTAGATTCTTGGTTTTTATGTTTTGCAGCTGTCCTTTTTTGGGTTTAGTAAACCTGTTCATTTGAATTTTTTGTGGCTAATTACTATCATAACATTATGTAATATAACACAACATAATACACCTCAGTTGACACCAGCGACCAGAGGCAACTAAATGGTACCTCTCGTAGTTCTTATTGGCACTCTGTGATTGCCTGGAACAATATACTACCCTTTTGCCTTCTTGTGTCTTTTTCTTTTTTTATTCTTCTTTAAAAATAATTTTCTTTTTTTCTGTTTAATCAACTTTCTAATTGTACTCAATGATAGTTGTCAACATTGACTAGCCTCCCTGGGTGCATATCAGTAAAGATTTTTAGCCCCACTTTGTTTTATATTTGAAACATTAATTTTGATCTGGATTAGAGAATTAGTTGGTCATTTACCATAGATGCACCGACACTATCCTATTTATGTATGTCACTTAGTGCTTAAAAATTAGCAAGAAGGATTGAAAAACTCAGGAGTTAAGTATGTGCTCACTCCTAAGTGATAGACTGTAATTCCATTCTTTAATTTTTTATTATGAGAAATGTAGACACATACAAAAGTAGAGAGAGCACAGACAAACCTGTCCCCTACACCCATCAGTTTTCAAGATTTTCTTATATTGTTTCATCTACCCCTCCTTTCACCACTGTCCTTTATTTTTGACTGGAATATTTAAAAGCATTGAAACAATCAGCATAATTTCACTATTACATACTTCCATATACATACTATATATGTATATCCTGATATAACTATAATGCCATTATCACATTTAACAAGTTAACAATGGTGTCTTAGTCCTCAGTTTCAATAAGATAACCGTTACATATTCAGGTTTTCCATTTATCTTTTACAGTTGGTTTTTTCAAATCGGGGTCCAGACAAGGTTCTCTTACTATTTGATTGTTCTGTCTGTTCCCTTATCTAAAGGGCTTGATTAGGTTTTGGTTCACATTTTTGCTAGGATATTTCCTAGATGATGCAGTGAACTGAATTTTGTAACACATGAGGAAACGTGTAATATCTGGCTGCGTCACTTTCAGTGGTCAGTGGATTTGACTTGGATCTCTCCGTTGTAAATTGTCTATCAACTTACCTCGGATTCATCAGTTACATCTGACCATCCATTAATGATCATTGTCTTAATCAGTTATTTTGTGAAGAGTTGCAAAATGATGATTTCTATAATTCTGTCATTATTTCACATTTATTAAGCTATAATCTTCTGCAAAGAACTTTACTCGTCAAGTAGTCTAATTTGTTACCCTGAAATATAGTTCATACATGAAAAGCAGAATAAATAAATAAATGCCTTTAATAACCAGTTTTTAAAGTAAGGACGTGGTGTCCACTTACTTTAAATGACTGGTGAGTATACTTTCATTCTTAATAGCATTTTAGTGGGTGTATTTGATTAGAGCAATGTATCTCTTTATAATCAGGAAAAATAAATGAACATGTGTTGAGAACTTAAAATATAAGTACTATATACATATAAACCTGGTAGCTTCCAGAGAAGTTATTTTATCTCCTTTACTTCAAATAAAAATCCTGTAACAAAGGTATTATTCTTGTTTTACGTATGGGTATACTGAGACTCAGAATTTATGTAATTTGCTTAAGATTGTACAACTAGTACGTAGGACAACCATTTCTAAAACCCACTTTATCTAACTCAGAGCTTTAGTGTTCTTTCTACTGTATTCCTTCCCCGGTTTGGTAGCATTTAAACCGGAGTTGGCAACACTAAGTGGGAGAATTTGACACCCAAAAATAACTGCTTTTGCCGTTCTCTCATCTCATTGTTGAGATTTGACCCGAGAATGAGTAGAGCAAGTCTAGTAAGGCCATGGGCTTTTTTTTTCTTTTCTTTTCTTTTCTTTTTTTAAGTCTTATGTGACTGCTTATCTACTCAATAAGCTAATTTGCCTTTTTAGGACTTTTGAACTACCCCTTTGCTATTCTTCCTTCTCTTAAGTAATACCTGCTTTTTTCCTAAAAAATACCATTTTTTATAGAAAATGCTATTTCAAGGAAATAGCAAATGGTATTGCTACAAAATACTTGTTATTTAATGGTGAAATAAACAGAAAAGAGTAACTGAGTTTTTCTTGAATGATAATGAAGAGGTTGCAGAATATAAACTAAATCCAGCTTAAAGGAGCTGAGAAAAACTAAGAATCAGAAACAAAGACTACTGTGAATTGTTTTATGCATCTTTTTCTATCGACTTAGAATCAAGTCTTGGGAATTTAGGGGCCAGATAATTACAGGAAAATAGGAACTTTGTCTGCCAGAATGTGATGATGTTGGCAGATTTATATTATTGAATTCACAGTTTCATACTATCGCTAGTGTGAAGCATATACAGAAGCATTCCTGAGACATATAATTATGCCCAGCTCTCTTAGGCCACAATTAAAGCTAAGTAATGATAGATGAATATGTAAGAATTGTTGTGTATTTACATGGTGCAGTGAAAAGATAATGGAATTAGGAGTTGGTAGACTCCTTGTCTAGGCTCCGTCCCTTTGAGATCTATAATCTTGGGGCGGCATATTGCTCTCCTTCTCTGTCCTTTTTTCCCCCATCTATAAAATGAAAGAGTTAAACTTGTGAAATTCCTGCACTTCTAAAATTCTGTGGTTTTTAAATGTCTTCTAAAAGTTGTTCTCTACTAAACATTATCTTTTTTTCTCCTAAGGGTGTGTTACTACTGCAGGCACTAACAAGAAGCAATGGAGCAATCCAGAAAATTGTTGCTTTTGAAAATGCTTTTGAGAGACTACTGGACATTATTACAGAAGAGGGGAACAGTGATGGAGGTACAGTATGAGGAGAGTGATTTGAAGAGATTCCTCACTAAATTGTTAACTTTTAGGGAATGTGATTAGAGGGAGAAATGAGGACTCATACTTGATATTCTTTCTTTCATTATGGTTTGTGGGTATGGATTTCTTTTTATTTATCCTATTTGATATTTGTTAGGCTTCTGGAATCTAGGTTGGTGTCTTAAATCATTTCCAGAAAACCTCAGCTATCTCTCTTCAAACACATTTTCTTCCATCTTTCTAAACTCAGAATCAATTCTCTGTCATCTGATTTGACTCTCACTTTATTTTACTTTCTCTTCTGTGTTTTCTGTCTTTTTGTCTTTCCAGGCATTATTCTGGTTTATTATTTCTGACCTGTTATCTATTTCATCAATTCTTTCTTCACCTACATTTTTTTTATTACTATTTTAAGTTTTTATTTAAATTCCAGTTAGTTAATATACAGTGTAATATTAGTTTCAGATGTGCAATGTAGTGATTCAGTACTTCCATACAACACCCAGTGCTCATCACAAGTGCCCTCCTTAATCCCACCACCTATTTAACCCATCCCCCTGCCCACCTTCCTTCTGGTAACCATCAGTTTGTTCTCTGTAGTTAAGAGTCTCTGGTTTGCCTCTCTCTTTTTTTTTCCCGTTCTCGTCTGTTTTGTTTCTTAAATTCCACATATGAGTGACATTATACGGTATTTGTCTTACTTTGACTTATTTTGTTTAGCATAATACTCTCTAGGTCCTTCCATGTCGTTGCAAATGGGAAGATTTCATTCTTTTTTGTGGCTGAGTGATAGTCCATTGTATATATACCACATCTAATTCCATTCATCAGTCAGTGGATACTTGGGCTGTTTCCATAGTTTGGCTATTGCAGATAATGCTGCTATAAACATTGGGGTGCATGTGTCCTTTTGAACTAGTATTTTTGTGTTCTTTGGGTAAACGCCTAGTAATGCAACTGCTGGATTATAGGGTAGTTCTATTTTTACCTTCTTGAGGAACTTACATACTGTTTTTCAGAGTGGCTCTACCAGCTTGCATTCCCTCCCACAGTGTAAGAGGGTTCCCCTTTCCCCCATCCTCTGACAGGTGTGTGGTGGTATCTCATCCTGGTTTTGATTTGTATTTCCCTGATGATGAGTGATGTTGAGCACCTCTTTTCATATGTCTGTTAGCCATCTGTGTGTCTTCTTTGGAAAAATACCTATTTATGTCTTCTATTTTTTAATTGGATTATTAATTTGGGGAGTATTGAGTTTTATAAGATAGTTCTTTATATATTTTGGATACAAATGCTTTACCAGATAAGTCATTTGCAAATATCCCATTCTGTAGGTTACCTTTTAGTTTTGTTGATTGTTTCCTTTGCTGTGCAAAAGCTTTTTATTTTAATGATATAGCAAAAGTAAGCTTGGGGTTCATCTTCACCTATATGTAATCTGTTGTTAAACATGTCTATTGAGAGATTTTTTTTCCCCCGTTTTTATTGAAACATAATTGACCTACAAGTTTAAGGTGTACAACATGATTTGACTTGATATTTGTGAAATATAAGTTTAGTCAACATACATCTATTGAATTTTTAATTTCTCTTTTCTTGGAAGTTCTGTTCGGTTCTTTAGAAAACTTGCTGTGTAATTTTTTATAATTTCCTTTTCTCTGCAGATATTTTTTTCTTTTCTTTATAATAAAGATTTATTTATTTACTAGAGAAAGAGAGAGCAAGGGGAGGGGCAGAGGGAGAGGGGGAGAGAAAAAAATCCCAAACTGACTCTGTGCTGAGCGGGGAGCCCAACAATGGGGCTCAATCCCACAACCCCGAGATCACCACCTGAGCCGAAACTAAGAGTCAGATGCCCAACCAACTGCACCACCCAAGTGTCCCTCCCTGCAGATATTTTCAACTTACTATTTATTTCTGCAAACACAAGAAACAATTATTTCATAGTCTGTGTCTGATAATACCAATTTTAAGTCTTCGTGGATCTGGAACTTTTGCTCCATTGGTTCTAATGCATTGTACAGTGTTTTCTTTGTGCATGGTTATCTTTGATTAGGTGTTATGTTTTACTTAACAGAAGAATTATTCATAGGAATTTGAAGCCTAGGATAGAGGTAATTTCTTTTAGAGAAAACATTGTAGTTTCTGCCAAGCCCTGGGAATGCAGTTTATCTGGGATTAACTTAATCCAGGTTTAGGGTTTGAGATTTCCTAGACCACTCAGGCAGTTCAAACCCAGGCACTAAGATCTGTGAGGACTACTTAACTTTTGGTTATTCTCACCCAGAGGATATAGCCCTTTGAAGTCCCAGCTTATTAGTGGAGAGTTTTCTGTTAGATTCCTTTCCCACCTTGTGTATGCTCTTGGCTTTGATTTATTTTCTCTCTGCCCTGTGAGTCTGTCAAAATGAAAGTTTTCAATTTTTTAAGATTGAGAAATGTACTCCTAGCCAAAAGTATCTATGCATGTTTACCTCACTAAGATAACCATTTTCCTATCAGTGTTAGCCTGCTAAACTAAACTCTTCATTGCTCCTGAGACTTTTTTGTTTTTTAATTCAATGTTTTTAGTTGTTTTTAATGAGAGGTTGATCCAAAAACCTAGCACTGGGGTTGGAAGAGAAAATTAGCTTATTTGCATTGATTGAACTGAGATCAGCAAGTTGAGTAGCATAGTTGACATTTGGCCATATTAATCAGGAGGGGAGGGCCAGCCTAGAGATAAAGATTTGCATGTCTGGAATATAGATGGCAGATGAAACAAAGTTAGATAAATGAGATAAAAGATAAAATGAGTCAGGGTGAGTAAGGAGTGAGAAGGGAAGTGCTAAAACAAAACTTAAGCAATACTAATAGTTAAGGGATGGTAGAGGAGCAACTATTGGTAAAAGAGACTGAGGGCTGAGAGGCAGGAGGAAAACCTCTGTAGAAGGGTCTGGGGAGTGGGTAGCATTGTTAGAAGCTGCTCAGGTGTCAGACAAGATAAGGCAGAAATACACCTTTGGGATTTAGGACATGAACATCATCGATGACCTTGGGGAGAGCAGTTGTGTATAGTGGTTGCCTCAGAATCTATTTTGCAGTGAGAGGAGCGAGTCAGAAGTGGGAAAATATAATAGTAGAGAAAACTCATTCAACGAATATGGAGAAGTTAGGGGAGAGAAGTAAATAGGAACTGGAGGTTGACAGGGAATGTTTTTTATCCTCTTAAATTTTTTGTTGACATATGAAATATTTCAAACATACAGAAAACAGTAAGAAATAGTGTAACAAATATTAGTGCATCTATCGTCCAATTCTATTAAATGTTTACAATTTGCTGTACATGTTTTAGATTTTTAAGAAAGAAAGCACAGTTAAGTCCATCGTATAACTGTTCTCTGTATAACTATAACAAAGTTAAGCCTTTGTAGAACTGTTACTCTCCCTTCCTTCCCTAAGATTACAGTATTTTGATTTTGTTTTCCCATTCAGTGAGTGTTTTTATACTTTTTAAAAAAGATTTATTTAGTTTAGAGAGAGAGTATGCATGAGTAGGTCAGAGGGAGAGGGGGAGAATCCCAAGCAGACTCTCCACTGAGCGTGGAGCCCAGTGTGAGGCTCAGTCTCACAACCCTGAGATCGTGGCCTGAGCCAAAATCAAGAGTTGGGCACTTACCCAACTGAGCCACCCAGATGCCCCTGTTTTTATACTTTTAACATGTATTTGTGTGATTCTACACACACACACACACACACACATATCATAATAAACCATATATAACATTATTTTGCATGTTCTCAAACTAGATAAAAAGCATCCTTCTGAATATAATTTTACAACTTGCTGTTTTTTTATCCATCCTTATGTTTTTGAGATTTATCCATGTTGATACATATTACTCTAGTTTATTCATTTTAAGTGCTATTTATTATTCAGTAGTATGAATATTCTATGATCTATTTTTTTTTTTAATTTTATTTATTTGAGAGACAGCACAAGCAGGGGGGAAGGGCAAAGGGAGAGGGAGAGGCAGATTCCCTGCTGAGCAGGGAGCTCAACTTAGGGCTACATCCCAGGATCCCAAGATCACAAACCAAGCTGAAGACAGAACGCTCAAGCCACCCAGGTGCCCCTATGATCTGTTTGTTTGTTTTTTTTTAATTGAGTTGACAATTAGGCTGTATCTATTTTTGGTAATATAAACTGTTATTGTGAATGGTCGTTATGCGTCTCCTTGTATATGAAGTTTCTCTACACTGTATACCTACAAATAGAATTACACTTTTTTCATCTTTACCGCATATTGCCAAATGGCTTTCTTAAGTGGCTTTATCAGTTTATGTATCTATCAGCAGTGTTTTCAGGTTTCTTTTTCTTCACATTTCTTCAATCCTTGCTTGCCAGTTTGATGGGTATCTCATTGAGATTTTCACTTTTCATTTCGTAAACTAATGAGATTAAGCATATTTTCGTGGGTGTTTATGCCATCTGATTTTGTTGATTTGTCTTTTACCCCTCTGAATTACCTGCTTGCGCTTTTAGTGTAAGATTGTTTTTCCTTTCCCAATTGATTACTGAGAGTTCTTTATGTATTCTGGATACTAATCCTTTGTTAATTTTTTTTTTTTAAAGATTTTATTTATTTATTTGACAGAGAGAGACAGCCAGCGCGAGAGGGAACACAAGCAGGGGGAGTGGGAGAGGAAGAAGCAGGCTCTTAGTGGAGAAGCCTGATGTGGGGCTCGAACCCAGAACGCTGGGATCACGCCCTGAGCCGAAGGCAGATGCTTAACCGCTGCGCTACCCAGGCGCCCCTAATCCTTTGTTAATTATACATGTTTCAATTATCTTTTTCTAGTCTATAGTGTTTCCATTAAAGTTTAAAATTTTAACATAGTCACATATATTGACTTTTTTTTAAGATTGTATTTTTAAAAATATTTATTTATTTGAGAGAGAGTGAGAGAGGGAGGGGCAGAGGGACAAGCAGACTCCCCACTGAGCACAGAGCCCAATGTGGGGCTCATTCCCCGGACCCTGAGATCATGACTTGAGCTGAAGTCAGATGCTTAACCCACTGAGCCACCCAGGCACCCTCATTTATTGGCTTTTTAAAAATAGTTTATGCTTTTGTGTCTTATTTTAAAAATTTCTCTCTACCTCAAGGTTGTAAAGAGTGTTTTCATCATTTTCTTCTACTAAAGGCTTTTCAGTTTTGTCTTCTACATTTAATTAATATGGGTTTTGCATTTGAATGATGGTGTGAGATTTGTAGTCAAACATCCATGTGTGTGAAGGTCTCTTTCTGAGTACTCTGTTCTGTTCCATTTGTCACACGCTGCACTAAAAACATACTTTTTAAATTACTAAACCTCATAATAATCTCTTATCTATTAGAATATAGGAAAAATCTTTTATATTGTTTGGTTCCCGGATCCAATTCCAGTGTTAGATACCAGCAGGGTATTTGAGAATTCAACTCAGTTCTGACACTGTCTATCCACAGATAGCATCAGATTCCATAGGTTGAGGGTTGAGTCCTACAAGACTGCCCTCCACCCTCCCCCTTCAGATGCCAATCACAAGCCCCAGGCTGTTACCTGTGCTTTTGACCTACTTCACAGAATTCAGAGAAACACATGTTTACCAGTTTATTAAAGAATATGAATCAACAGCCAGATGAGGAAATACACAGGGAGAGGTCCTAAACAAAGAAGCTTCTGTCCTTGCGAAGCTTGGGTCCCAGCTTAATGACACGTGGAAGCATTCTGGTTCCCCAAGTGTGGAGGCTCTCTGCAAAGGAGCAAAAAACTGTCCTCTTGGGTATTTATGGAATCTTCATTAAAAATTCATGATTGACTAAGTCATTGGCCATTAGCTGGTTCAGCCTCTAGCCTCTCCCTCCTTCCTGGAAGTGGGGAGAATTCCTGGGGGGGACTGAAAGTTCCAACCCTATAGTCACATGGTTGGTCCTCCTGGCAACCAGCACCCGCCTTTGGGTGGGGTCCCAAAATCACCTTCATTAATAGCAGGATACCCATTTCACCTTTATGGCTCTGAAGGGTTTTCAGAAACTGTGAATGAAGATCAAGTAGCTGAGAAATATATTTTGGTCATCTGAATGAATTCTGAAGCCCTCTTCTCAATTGTGTTAACACGCCTTTCCCTTTTGTTGTTTATTTGAATGAAATTTGTTTGCTAATCAAGTTTGTATATTAAAAATAAATATATGTATATATGTATTTTTTTTAAGTAACCTCTGAACCCAGTGCGGATCTCAGACTTAGAACCCCAAGATCAAGAGTCACATACTCTACTGATGAGCCAGCCAGGCCCCCCCCCCCGTTTGAATTTTGATTGGAAATATATTGGGTTTACAGATTAATTTAAGGAGAATTATCATCTTTGTGTATTGACTTTTCCCATTCATGAACCCAGGTCTATCTCTTAATTTATTCAGATTTTTTTTTTAGATCTTTGAGTCATGTTTTATAATGTTGAACAAAAGAGTGTTACACCTTTTTTTATTAGATTGATTCCTAGACATCTTACCGTTTTTGTTACCATATGAATGGGATCTTTTTCTGTTACATTCTCAAACTGGTCATTACTTGATTTTTCTATGTTGATTTTGTGTCCAACCACCTTATTAAACCATTAGTTCTAATTGGGCTTTCTGTGTAAACAATCCTATTTTCTACTTATAAAAGTGATCGTTTTTCTTCCTTTTTAATTCTGACACTTTTCTTTTTTGTCTTATTGTGCTAATTAGAATCTTTAATACAGAGTTGAATGTTGCTGACTTTCATGAGAATACTAAAGTTTGATTTTTGCTAAGAGTTTTTATCGTGAATGAATCTTCAATTTTAGTGGATTTTTTTCTATCTATGGAGATCATCAGATTATTCTTCTTCTTTAATCTATGAGGGTTTTTTCTTTAAAATGAGAGAGACTGCAACCAATATAAGCAGGTTGAGAAGAGGGAGGATATAGGAAGAGAGAGGATGATCAGTCAGTGATACATAATACCTAAAAAATGAGGAAGGAATGGAATCCAGAGTAGTAGGGGGTAGGAGTTGGTTTTTAAGATAGGAAAAGAAGCACATCTTCCATCATAATGGGGAAGGCACAGGTGGAGATGTAGGTCCTTTTTCAGAGCTGGTGGTAGGAAGTTGAATTGAAAATAGAGTCATATGCTAAAAGTGAAAGAGGAGGACACAGTTAAGAATTATGAAGAAGGTAAAAAGTCTTTTGGAGAATAGGAGAGCTAGTTGACTCTTGTAATTAGGAAGATTTCCAGGCAGGGATAAAAGCCTCATTGAGGGTTTTCACTGTGATTTTACAGCACTGCAGACTGCTTGATTAGGTGATTCTGTTTCCCCACTCCTTTCCAGTACTCAGCTGCCTAGGTGCTATAGAGGAAAAAAACCAAGCAGTTAATTTTTCACAGAATTATATGTTTTCCAAGAAGGTGCTATGAAAAGACACTAAGATGAGAGAACTTAGTTTATTATCTACAGAGTGAAGAAATGAAGATCTATATAATCTAAGTCAGATAGGGAAGAAAGGAAAGACAGAGGGGGTCCTAAAAAGGAAGAAAGAAGACTTGTTGATGGGTTGAAAGTCTCAGGGAAACCATAGAACAGATATGTTGAGAATACTTAGCGGGAAAGATGGGAGGTTTTTATAACGGAGTAAGAATTTTCTCTGAAGATGAGGCCAAGGAACTGAGAAGTCCAGGTATTAAATGGATTTTTTTGAAATCAAGAGTGACAGCAGGAAGTCGAGAAAGATGTTGAGCAAGATGCCAGCGATGCTTTCAGTGAACAGAGTAGTGACCACGGTGTTGTTACATAACTGCGATGAGGAGTGGTAAGAGATGGTATGGCAGATGGCCTGATCCTCAAGGAAACAGGAGATCTTATGAGAAGGCAGAGGAACTATGGTCTCTGGAAAGTACACTGGGCTGGGAGGATCATAGATTCCACATTCTGACCCTAAGGTACATGGGATTGAGAGCATGAACTGCCTGCACTTCAGAATGTTACAGGGTAAGGCAGCTTCTTTATTTTTTTTTTAAGATTTTATTTATTTATTTGATAGAGAGCACAAGCAGGGGGAGCGGCAGAGGGAGATGGAGAAGCAGGCTCCCTGATGAGCAGGGAGCCCACTGTGGGGCTTGATCCCAGGCCCTGAGATCATGACCTGAGCTGAAGGCAGATGCTTAACCGACTGAGCCACCCAGGCACCGAAGGCAGCTTCTTCAAAGAAAAATACATTTCAGGGCACTGGGTGGCTCAGTCAGTTAAGCATCTGCCTTTGGCTCAGGTCATGATCCTGGGGTCTTGGGATTGAGTCCTACATCGTGCTCCCTGCTCAGTGGGGAGTCTGCTTCTCCCCCTCTCTCTGCCCCTCCCCCTGCTTGTGTGAGCTCTCTCTCTCCAAAATAAATAAATAAATCTTAAAAAAAATAAAAAACATTTCATGAAGTGATTGAGGGTATAGTAGGTTTTATTAACCAGTATTTGGGAGTTTGAGGTAGCATGTTGAAAGAGTTTGAAAGGAGATAAAGCATTCTAAGATGAGAAAATGGAAGTGCATAGGTGATAGCGACGTATGTATTTTCAGAGATGACCAAGGAAAACAGAATTTTAAGGAAAGGTAGAATTAGCTAGTCTTTAGGATTGCTAAGATAAGTTCCAGTGACTCCTTGTAACTATTGCTGGCCTTCAAAGCTCTAGAATTCACTTTGCACAGTGGAGGGAAGGCCTGCCAGTTATTGTGAGGGCTTTGACATTCTGTTTCCTCCAGAGCCTTCAGATGGTCCTAATGGCAGATCTTATTTAATGGAGATTTCTGGTCCTGAATAAGAGACAGATTCAGTGGATCCTCCTTAGGAGGTGAGGATCCACATGGTTCAGCAGCATGAGGTAAGAAAGCCTCTAATTTGGAGAGATCAGGACTGGTTAAATCAGAGGTTTTTATATGCACCTTAAGCATTTTATTTCAAGTTAAATGTAGTAATTTTTTAAAAATACGCATTGATATACTGATCTTTTGAGTTAGGGCCAGAATCTTTTCTTCGAATAGGGGTCGACTGATTGGAGTTGAAGTTTTTCCATCATCTTTCTGCATCTTTCTTACATCACATCTACAATACATCATGTAGGATTTGCTTTTTGATTTCTTTGAAGTGCAAGATCTTTATGGGTTTTTACAATTACTTGTTTTTTAGACTTGCATTACTATGTATAACAACAGCTATTCTTAATGACTTGCTTTCATTGAGTTTTGCCAAAGACTTAGTTTTTATAAAAATAGCTCTGTTATGGGGCGCCTGGGTGGCACAGCGGTTAAGCGTCTGCCTTCTGCTCAGGGCGTGATCCCAGTGTTCTGGGATCGAGCCCCACATCAGGCTCCTCCGCTATGAGCCTGCTTCTTCCTCTCCCACTCCCCCTGCTTGTGTTCCCTCTCTCGCTGGCTGTCTCTATCTCTGTCGAATAAATAAATAAAATCTTAAAAAAAAAAAATAGCTCTGTTATTATATAGTCATTCGCTCATATCTATAGGGAATACATTCCAAGACCCCCAGTGGGTGCCTGAAATCATAGATAGTACCAAACCCTATATATACAGTGTTTTTTCCTATACATACATACCTATGATAAAGTTTAATTTATAAATTAGGCACAGTAAGAGATTAACAACAACTAATAATAAAATAGAACAATTGTAACAATATACTGTAATTAAAGTTGTATGAATGTGATTTTATTCTCTCTGTTTCTGAAAATATTGTGCTGTACTCACCTTGCTTCTCGTGATGATGTGAAATGATAAAATGTCTATGTGATGAGATGGAGTAAGTTGAATGACGCATTGTGACGTAGCATTAGGCTACTATTATTAACCTTCTGACACTAAATCAGGAGGAGGACCATCTGCTTCTGGACTGCACTTGATCACAGATAAGTGAGACCTCAGAAAATGAAACTGCAGATAAGGGGGGACTGTTATTTGGCAATTTATATAATAGTTAATTAATAACTAGTGCAATAGCATGGTTGATTTGTAAATTACAAAAGTAATTTTCTCTTAGATACCATACCAAAGGCATGATCCATGAAAGAAAAAGTCGATACATGGGACTTCGTTAACGTTAAAAATTTCTCTACAAAACACTGTTAAGCTGCTCTAAAAAATAAAGTCTTTTTTTTTTTTTAAGTTTTATTTATTTAAGTGATCTCTACACTCAACAAAGGTCTTGAACTCAAACGACCCTAAGATCAACAGTCGTATGCTCTTGCAACTGAGCCAGCCAGGTGCCCCCAAAATAAAGTCTGTTAATTAAAAAAAATAAAAAGAGCAACTGATTTTTGTAAACATAAAGCCCAACTAGTAGGAGTAAAAGTGTGTACCATACAGAGGAACCTACTAGCTGTGAACATCTAGTATCAATCATATTTTTAACAGAAGAAACACATCTTTAATCAAACTAGCACTTAGTAAAGTAGAGATCACTTGGCAAGCTTTAAGCCATGATAACAGTGTAAGCTGTAGTGCAGATGAAAGTACCCTGTAGAATAGTATGTTGTAAGCAGAGATAGGAATAAATGGAGAACAGGAACCAGGAAGGACAGGAAGCCTGAGGAGTGGCCAGAGATCTGTAAGGAAAATGAAGAGAGAGTAGTTAGTGTTTTAGAAACCAAGGGAAGAGGAAGTTTCAAGGCAGGACATCAAGACAATGATGTTAGGTGCTTCTTAGAGATTAAATAAGATGTGGTTGATTCATTCAACGGACATCTAATAGTGACCTGATATTTATAGATCTGATATCTTGTCTCTGTCTCTTACTCTGAGGACATAGAGTAAGTCCCTGTAGCCTAGGAGGGCATTCACATTCCTGTCTTTATGAATTATAATCTAGTGGAGAAGACAGATACTGCATAATAAAAGGAGCAGGCTTTTGTGAAAACATGTAGCTGGTGATACTAGCCTGGTCATCAGGTCTTGATGTTTAATCTGGGATCTGAAGAAAAAATATAAGTTTCAGAGGTGAGTGGGTAGTAGAACAGAGTGGTCAAGAGCTCAGTGGAGACCTGAGAAAGACCACACAACTTGTGGCCTGTGGTCATCAGGAGTCAGAGTAGGCTTTCTTCCTTGCCGTAGTGAAGAAATGCTGAGCTTGGAGATTTGTCTTTTTAAAAGTGTTTGGTGGAGGGGATCTGGGTGACTCAGTCAGTTAAGTGTCGGACTCTTGATTTCGGCTCAAGCTCGGTCATGATATCAGGGTCATGAGATTGAGCCCCCCCCTGGGGCTCTGAGCTCAGCATGGAGTGAAATCTGCTGGTCCCTCTCTCTCCCCCTTTGCTCCTCCCCTGCACACAGGCACGCATGTGCATGACTCTGTCTCTAAAATAAATAAAATCTTCAAAAAAAGAAAAAAAAAGATTCTCCCCCTCTTCCTTTGCCCCCCCTCCCCCTGCAAAAAGTGTTTGCGGATTGAATTTTCCTTCGGGTTTTATCAGCCTTAACACTTCCATTTTACATTCTTTTCCCAGGTATAGTAGTGGAAGATTGTCTGATTTTGCTCCAAAACTTGTTAAAAAACAACAATTCCAATCAAAATTTTTTTAAAGAAGGCTCATATATTCAACGTATGAAACCTTGGTTTCATGTTGGAGATGAAAATTCTGGCTGGTCTGCACAGAAAGTGACTAACCTGCACGTAATGCTACAGGTATACTGTAGTTAGACATAAATGTGATAAGAATTTTGACAATGTTCCTTTCAAAGAAAAGAAAATTGCTTGTGTTTGATAAATCTAGGATATTGAGCTGGTTTCACATGGGCTTGAAAAAAAACCTTTTAATATGAAGATTTGCAGTTATGCTCAGAGATCCTCGGCCATTAGCCTCCTCTCCCAACCCCCATTACATACACCCATCACTCAGCTTCAGTAATTGTTAACATCCGGCAATGTTGTTTCACCTTTTATTCCCCTTTCTTGCCCTGCTGGATTATTTTAAAGCAAATCCAAACATAGAATGTCCTGATGAGTTTTATACCCAGGGAATAATAAGAGTGTTCATTTGAATTTTTTAAATCTGCTTTCTTCAATTAAGGCTTTAATGTTCAGAATACTATGTTCAGCACATAAATTCATTCAGTAAACATTTACTGGGATCTAGGAACTGACTGCTAGGAAATGAATGATAATGTGCCTGCCCCCAAAGATTAATAAACTGTTTTAAATCTGATATGGGTTAAACCGACACATCACCTGTAATTTTATTTAGGCTTTACGGTGAAAGCTTAGTGGTGATGGATAGTAAAAGTGAAGACAGTAGGATCCCAAATGACTTCTGCATCAGAGAATTTATGAAATTCTTTGAAGTATTTTACTTACTTATTCCTTTATTATTCCTTCTCAATCCTCTAGTTTATACACTAGCCTCCCAACTTACTGACTCCCTGGTGATTCTTATGGGTCTTTGAATATCTCTGAATTGTGCCTGCCTTCCTGAAGTTGTTTTCCTCAAAACTAGATGGATAGTTTCTCTAGTAATTAGAGTCTGAATACTGCTGCATGCCCTGGGAATTGGCTGTGTAGGGTTGATTGATAATTAGGGTGACCAGATGCCCCATTTTGCCGGGATGGTATTATTTTGTAATTACTGTAACAGTGTCCTCTTTCACTTCTAAACTGTCCCGATTTAGATAATAAATTATAGTTACCCTATATAGAATATTCCTAAGAACGGTTAGGAAAATATTTAACGGGAGAACATGGATAGAATCTTTCTATTTTATACTCTCCCCTTCATCATTTCTATTTTCATGTGTCAGAATTACATATTTCAAGACTCTATTAGTTTTTCATACTTTCAAAATAGGATGCTAAGTAGTAAGCTTGCTATCTTTGCCCAACACCACTTTCTTAATAAAGGAAATTCCTCTAGAGAAGTACCTTTCAAAATGTGATTAGACAGAGTGAAGGGATCTGGTGATGTGCAAAAACATATATATATATCCTGCCAACCAGTGAAAATTTAAAGTATTGGAAGAGTCCGTTCGTGTTTTATAGTTTAGGGTACGATGTAAGGAATTATTTTTTAAGAAAGTGTCGCTGTTTAAAAAGTAAAGTACTATTTTACCCCCAAAAAAATGTGGACTAGAGTACTGAGTATCAGCAAAAAAATTCTAAGTACATAGTAAGTTGATTCTTCAAGTATTCTTGACTTACAGAAAGTGAATAAAATGTTGAAGATTGTAAACGTCTAAATAAAGAAGCTGAGTTTAATTTACTTTAATATCTTCTCCATCTCAAAAATTGAGTAGTTGATACATTTATGATTTTATAGGCCGCAGGTTATCGTCTGCTTTTCAGCCTGTTCCAGGGCTATTTCTTTATAGCCTTATGTAGGGTTGCTTGTACTTTCAGTTCTCTATTATGCACCAAATGAAAATGCATCAAAAATGGTGGTAAACGGTCCTATTTGGATAGATAACGTCCTAACTGGAATTATTCATCATTGCAGTTGAAATCATGATTGATATTAAAAATTCCGTAAGTTGAAATTAATGTGCTTAAGGATATTTTATTCAGATTTTACAGATTAAATTTGGGAGAAACATCTTTTCAAAAATTTTTTTAGTCATAAAACATTTTAATTTTGTCTTGAAATGATAGTGTTATGACTAGTCTGCCTCCTATTCCTACAGGCATGTATACCCTTGTAGACCATTTTTTGGACAGATACTGCCAGCAACTCTCAGGAAGCTCATTACCTTATGAGAGAATCCTTTTCATTTTTGGGTAATTCTAGTTATTAAAAACTTAATCCATATAATGAGGCAAAGTCTGCCTTGATACAACTTCTACAAACTCCCCCTTTGTTTTGCTCTCTGGGAAAATACAAGTCCATTCCTTATAGTATTTTACATATTTGAATGTTGTTATTAAGTCTTCTCTTATTTTCTTATCCTTATATTAAGTAGTCCCTCCTTCTTCAATCACCTTTTCCTACTTCTCTGCCATCTAGAGAATTGATAATTGCTTTTTCTTTTTTTACATCATCAATAAAGATACCCAACTGCTATTAGATTATATTAAGTAATTATTGTTGATTTTGTTAGGTACAGTAATGGCATGATGATTATGTTTTTTAAAATCTTTTTTAGTTAGAGATGCATATAGAAATATTTATGGGAGAAAAGACATCTAGCTTGGTATTTGCTTTAAGTATATATATATATATGTATTCATGTAAGGGTAAGAGGGGAATAAATTAAAAAAACAAAAGCCATGGAGGCCTAACTGGAAAGGTCGAAGGATTTAAACCAATAGGTAATCCTAAAGCCTCTCTCTAGTGACATCAGTGTATTAATCAACCCTCTTTTTTTTTTTTAAGATTTTATTTAATTATTGGAGAGAGAGAGAGAGCGTGAGCTGGGGAGGGCCGGGGGAGAGGGAGTGGCAGACTCCCTGTTGAGCAGGGAGCCCAACTTGGGGCTCAATCCCAGGACCCTAGGATCGTGACCTGAGCCAAAGGCAGACGTCCAACCAACTGAGCTACCCAGGCACCCTTAATCAACCCTCTTAATAAAGTATTATCATAACTTTCCCATTTGATCTTAATATATAAGGCTTTGCACACACATAGACCCATGAGTCTAGTTTTAAAATACAAGATATATATACAATTATTTTGAAGATTTAACTGTGCTGAACATGTTTGGGATGACATTTTTTATGTTTCTCAGATTTCATGTTCAAGTTCAAACTGATCATAGAGCCATAG
Organism: Ursus americanus; assembly: GCF_024610735.1. NCBI lineage: Eukaryota > Metazoa > Chordata > Mammalia > Carnivora > Ursidae > Ursus > Ursus americanus. The sequence continues at coordinate 25,415,187 of NC_142134.1, read as the reverse complement.
GATTTAATTAGCATTAACAATCAATGGGGCCAACTCCTTCCCTAATGCATAAATCTTACCATGTCTTCAGTTGTTAGTTTTAGTCTCTCTTTAAGTATCTCCAGTTGAAGGGGAATTTATCACACCTCAAGCCACTCCGTTTTCAGATCTACTCTATAATTAGGTAGTTCACCTTTACTTTGATAAGAAATATACCACCCTGCTACTCATTCATTCATTCGTTCATTTATTGAATATAAACTATGTTATAAATACTGGGCTCGTTCTTCGGAATACAAAAATGACTGAGGCAGTCTGTGCTCTGGGAGTTCACAATCACCTGAAGGAGACAAAGCAGAGTAAATGGCATAACGTACTGTGCACTGTTACAGAACTGTTGTTGCCATGAGAGCCTGGAGGGAAGAGCACCTAGATCTGGCTGAGGAGGTGAGGGAAGCCTTCGCATAGGTATTCTTGCTCATACAGGTGATGTCCCTCAAGACTTTTTAAATCTTTAAAAGACACATTTTGTTTTCTCTTTTCTTCCACAGCTTGTTCGTGTACTGGTGTCTCCCACCAACCCTCCAGGTGCTACCAGTAGCTGCCAGAAAGCGATGTTCCAGTGCGGCTTACTGCAGCAGCTGTGCACCATCCTCATGGCCACCGGAGTTCCTGCGGATATCCTGACTGAGGTAAACCGCACGGAGGCAGGGCTGCTCGGTGGAAGTTGAAATCGGGAATCCTAAGAATTAGATGTCAGCTAAAGGAAAAACAGTAAAAGTTAGCCACTTTTATATGTTAAATTCCTTATTGATCCTACTAAAATGTAATTAGCATAATGATGACAGTATTAAGCCCCGAAGGTATACTCATTCCTCAAGTTTAATAGTATATAAATAATGTTAAAGCTTACAAGATTTCTCATTAAATTTATTGTATTCAACAGGAGTGCACAGTATGATTTATGTTTTTAATTTTGAGAACCGTATGACTTAGTCAAGTAAGACTTGAGATTTGAGTAGTCTTACATATTCCTAGAATTGTAAAATCTTTTTCCCTGATGTTTGGCATTTTTTGTTTCCTACCTGTTAAGAAAAGGAAATGAGTTTGAAGAAAAGAAAGGTTGAGTTTATTTAAACTATTTTTAAATTTTTCTCAAATTAACACATGCACATTAAAAGAACAGATGATAATAAAAGTTCTATAACAAAAACCACTATCTTTAGCCTCACTCCTTCCTCACTTAAGTCTTGCTTCTCCTTTGTGTAATCCTCTCACTTTACTTCCGTCAGTAATTTGTGTTTAAATCAGTAATCAGGGTTTATAATTTTATGACTATATAAATACTGTTCCCTGCTAAGCCAGGCCCCTAATATATATATATATATATATATATATATATATATATATATATATATATATATATATATATTTTTTTTTTTTTTTTTTTTTTTTAAGCGGTAGTAGTTTAAGTGAAGATACAGAAAAATCTCTCAAGAGTGAGAGGGGTCCCAATAGGGTTGCCCATAATATCCTTTTTTAAGTATCCCTTTTTCTTTTCTGAGTTGTAGTAGTGTTCTTTTTTCATCTTACTGATTTTCTGTGTGCCTGCATATTAGTGCTACCACATGCTTAACTAACATCATTTCCATCCCAGGCATTTTTCTTTCTGGAAGCCTTCTGTCCTCCTGCTCCAATATGGGCTGGTTATTGTCTCCTTCTGTGTACATCTTTTGTCCTGGTACTTTCACCAGCCCCTTAGAATCTCCTTTTACTTCTCTCTTGGCTTAAATCCCTTAGCTAGCAGGCCATGTCTTTACCCCCTCAACTTTTTGGCTCATTATCTTAGTTTACTTAACTTCCTGAAAAAGGTAAATGGCAAGAGAACTTGTTTTTAGTTCTTTGATGTCATTTCTCTTATTTTCAGAGTTACTCTAATGTTTGGCTAGGTATGGATTCAGAGTTGAGAATCATAACACTCAGCTTTCAGAATAATTATTTCAGTGCTGCTGTTAAAAAATCTGAAGCCATTTTTAATCTTAATCCGTTTTATGTAATATTTTTTTTCTCTAGAAACTTTTGGGATCTTTTCTTTCTCGTTTCCTGAAATATCCTGATGATATGCATTACTACAGACTCTTTTTTTCCCCCTCCCCAATTATTTTTGGCACTCACTGGGCCCTTTCAAGCTGTAGACAGGTGTCCTTCAGTTCTGAGAATGTTTTTCATATTTCTTGATAATTTTTTTTATGTTCTGTGTCTGCAACTCCATTAAAAGATTGTTGGACTTTCTGTGAACCTAGTTATCTTTTTATTCTATTTTCTTGGAGGTTTTTTCAATTTCATCCTTAAATTGAAATTTTAATTTGTTATATTTTAAATTTGTCCTCTGATTTTATCCTAAAGCATCCTTGTTTTGTTGAAATAGATTCTGTCTCTTAGAGAGTACTATTAATTTTAGTTTTTTGATATTTTAAAAGCTTGTAGTCAGGTGTTATTTCTAATTAGAGGCCTGCATTTAATGTTTTAGAATGTTATTTCAAAAAAGTGTTAGATTATAATGCCTTCACTGCTTTTTTTGGTGTCTGAATTTTGGCATTTAAAAGCAAAACAGAAGGATATAACATTTTCTTCTTTTGAAAACAGGTTTTCTTCCTTGACTTTCTCTCTCTCTAAATGTTTATTTTTCCCCCCTTAATAGACAATTAATACTGTATCAGAAGTTATTCGAGGCTACCAAGTAAACCAAGACTACTTTGCTTCTGTAAATGCACCTTCAAACCCACCAAGGTAGGAAAAGGGAAATCTTGCGATTCCTCTGAGGAAGTCAAAACTTACTTTGGGTTTTTCACGTATCTCGTATATACATCTTATTCTCTTAAGAAGTTCAACTCTATGTTTTGAAACTAGACATTATCTGACGAGATAAACATGTTGCTATTTTATTTTATTTTTTTAATATTTTTTTATTATGTTAGTCACCATACAGTATATCCCTGGTTTTTGATGTAAAGTTCGATGATTCATTAGTTGCGCATAACACCCAGTGCACCATGCAATACGTGCCCTCCTTACTACCCATCACCGGCCTAACCCTAACATGTTGCTATTTTGAAAGAATTTGTGGTCCTTAGAGCTTAGGTACCTCCTCTTCTGTGCCTTAAGCAAACAGATCACTTGTCTCCGCTGCAGGATGGTTCCTGTGAAATGGAGATAGAAACAGTAACTTGCTGGCCTTCTGGTTATGGTTCTTCAGTCAGCAGCAATGGCTGGTTATTGATTCGTGTACTTGGGTTGCAATGTTTCTTTTTGTTCTTTTCTTTTTAAACGCAACAGACCGGCAATTGTAGTTCTTCTCATGTCCATGGTCAATGAAAGGCAACCGTTTGTACTGCGCTGTGCTGTTCTCTACTGTTTCCAGTGTTTCTTATATAAAAACCAGAAAGGACAAGGAGAAATTGTGTCAACGCTTCTACCTTCCACTATTGATGGTAAATAGTTTTGTTCTAATTTCTGTTTTGAAACGTAAATAGTCTCTCAAGCTTTTAATAGTAAAATATATCCTAAATGATAAAGGACACTGGATGTAGTGGAATATTTAAAGTACGGCATTTCCTTGAATTTGCTTTAGAAAGACAGTTTTTAATTAAGATAGTAATTTTCTGGAATATCATCTCATCAATTTGATGCCTAAAAGGTTCTAATATTTCTTTGTCCTGCTACCCTTCTTCCAAGGTCTTTTTTCATCACCTTTCATTTTTGAAAAGCAGGCTTTTACAAATGTAACTTAATACTGCTAATTAACAAATTTTAAAATAGTATTTCATACTATTTATGTGTGTGTGTAAAACAACATTTAATTTTTTATTATCATCTCCCTGCCATCTTTGTAGCAACAGGTAACTCAGTCTCAGCTGGTCAGTTACTATGCGGAGGTTTATTTTCTACCGATTCACTTTCAAACTGGTGTGCTGCTGTGGCCCTTGCCCATGCTTTGCAAGAAAACGCTACCCAAAAAGAACAGTTGCTCAGGGTTCAACTTGCTACGAGTATCGGCAACCCTCCGGTCTCTTTATTACAGCAGTGCACCAACATCCTTTCACAGGTAATGTGGCGAGTAGAACTCTCTAAGGGGGGAAAAGTCTCAGCTATACATTTTTATGTCAGTGATACAAGGATATAAGGACATCCTTAGTAGATGCAGATGAAAAAGGAAAGAGGTACGGACTTATTTGCTCATTGGCTCATTGTAACCAGCAATAGTTTGTGGAGAGAAAGCAATCAATATTCTTACATGAATGGTTTTGCCAAATAGTTACTAAGATCTGCTTCATGATAGAAACACATATTCTGGACAGAAAGGTGTTTTGTTTTTCTTTCTGTTTCCTTTTACATCATCCACTGTGTTCCTGCATGTCCTTTTCTTCTTCTACTCCGTGGCCAAATTTGGGTCAGTTTATAAGAGGGCATAGAACAAAGTGGTTCATAGCTCTGTGCATTCCTCTTTCTCTTCCCAAACTAATCGATCTCCCTTTCAGAAAACAAAAGTAGAATACCAGTCCATCACTTATATAACCATCGTGCTTGATGTTTATGAGCTCTCAAATCATCAAAACCCTACGGCACATAATTTAGCCAGTAAGTAGAGAAAAACGTAACTATCTGCATTCCTCTAGCCCCCTATCGAGAACAGCAGAGCTTCACTGAAGTGTGATGCAAAGGTATTTAGGAATGCCACTTACTCTTGGATGATTTCCCCCCCACACCAGCCTTGCTGTTGAATAGTTCAGGATCGCTCTTTAGCAAAACTACAGTCACCAACATTCAGAATCACTCAGGGTAAAAAATACATTTAAGTCTAAAACTCTGCTTTCCTCTGGAATTTTCCAGTTTCACTGCCTCCCTCCCTGTGATAAGGTCCTGAGTCCTTCTTAATTTTTAATCTTGTCACACTCGCTGAATTGTTTTATTGTGAGCTTTTAAAGAGATATCAGTGTCATCCACAGGAAGCTATAAATTAAAGGTGAAGAATTATGAAGAATTAACTATGGTAAAAAGGGGGTTGTACACTCCCTTTGTTGTTTAAAATCTGTTTACTTAGATTGAAAGCTTATTTTGTCTTTGATTTATCATTTATTTCTTAGTGACTTGAAAAAACTACCCCCAAATATTCATATCCTTATGTATTTAATACTTGTCATTCTCATGTTGCTGTCTGTTGAAAACAGCTTCTCTTAAGCCAAATAGCGATTAACTGACCACCGCCACCAGAGAGTTTGCTCTAACATTGTCTTCACAATTAATGCATAATGAGAAATTCTCAAGATAGTGGTGTCTTCCCACTCTGAGTCATCATAGTGCTATAAAATGATCCTTTCTCCCCCAAAATGTGGATGCATTGTTACGTAATAAAAGATTAGAACTGTCCTGTTCCAAATTATTGGTGTGGGTTTGTAGAGACCATCTGTGAGGGATTTTTCTACTTTTAAATTTTTCTAAAGCAGTAATATTTATGAGTAATTTGTAATGTATAATTTGCAGGGTGATAAGATCGACAGACGGGTATGTATTGCTTGTTTAAGCTTAGGCATTTCCCTCTTACAACAAGGCTTTTCTTTGTCTTGGGTTTTGCTGATGGTTTTTTTTAACTGCTTGTTTGAAGTTGTATTCTACTCACACCTTCATGTGTCAGCAAGTTTCTCTCTGTCAAAAGTGGCTCTCCGGTTTTTCTCCGGGGGTGTTTTCTCCGTGTAGTGGTGTCACTAAGAACTGTGGGAAGGATGCTGAGGCTCTACTTGTGCTTCCTTTGGGTATGCTTGCACTTTCTGGAATTCCTTGGTTTGGGTTTTTTTGGTGTTTTTTTTGTGTTTCTTCACCCAAGCTTGTTTCTTTATTTCCCCCTGAAGCCATTTCTAAGCTAGTAAAATTTAGGGTAAAGAATTTTGTCTTTAGCTAGTCAGCACATGAAAGAATGCGATGACTTTTATATTACTTAGATTATTGAAAATGTGCAATAGTAAGTATAATTTTGTAATTTGAAAGATTTTTGAATTAAATATTATGGGTAAATCTGTCTATAATCCATATGGTAGTTAACCATTGGGGGTTAGTTTTTGATGTGTGTGGGGGAGTGTGATTTCTGTTTGGTTTTGATTTGTGTGTGTGTGTGTGGAGTGTTTGGCAAAAAAGGAGTGTACCTTAATATTTACATTTGGTCATATGTTCAGTTGTCCAGTGTTGATAGTGATAAACTGAAGTCCTGTTAGGAATTGTATCTTTGTGTAGGAGCATGATTTAACACCTGTTAATAACACACACAGACATACTTTGCAGCTTTAGCTTCCAGAATTTTTTATATTAGGTATTTTGAAAGTATACATGTCAGTGATTTAGAAGTGAATTTTTTGGAGGTATAACTTATACACAGTAAAATGTACAGACTTTAAGTATTCAATCAGATGATTTTTGATACCTTTGTAACCACCACCCAGAATAAGATGTAGAACATTTTCAAAATGTCAGAAAGTTCCAGCATGCCCCTTTCCTATTAATTCTCTATTCCCAGAGGCCACTGCTAGAAAGTGAATCTAATCATAATACTCTAGAACCTCATTGTAAGACTTGGAAGAGTAGAAGTTTAAAATGTTAGCTTTTTGCATTTTTATGAACAATGTAAAATACTAAACTTGAAATCTAGGAAGTAGGAATAAGAGGGACTTTTATTTAGAAAATAATAAGGAAAACGTAATAGTCTTTGTTAAAGGTAAGATGATTCAGCTTCGTTTATTTTGTTTGTGATTCTCTTCCATCCTGTAAAATTCTGTGATTTCTAGTAACTAAACCTGCAGAATGCTCTGAAATTATAATTTCAGCATCCATTTATTTTTCCAACTCTCAGTGGTCTTGGGGGCTGAAAAGAGATACATACTTTTCTTGACTTGAACCTGTAAACAATCATACAAACAAATATAAACATATAAACAAAATGAGTAGTTTTATGAAATTATTCTAGAAAGTGAAATGTGGCTTTATATAATATATAGAGAGAGCTGGTCTAGGTATTTATCTTATAAAGAATCCATCAGAAGATCAGTACCATGGCACAGAATGTTTTGATAGCCTTTAAGGTCTAATTTCTAATTTTATTTTTTGGAGGATAGAGTAACTTGATCAGGATTTTGTTGGATTGATCTTACTGACAGTTTGTAATTGTACACTGGAAAAATACTATAGCATTTTTGTACCTATTAATAGTTTATTTTCATTTCATTTTGGAAAATTAAAAAAAATAAAAACTAGAAAGTAGTAATTCTACTACCCAAAGTAACTGTTGGTTAAACTTTTTTTTTTTTTTTTTTAAGTAGGCTCCACACCCAATGTGGAGCTTGAACTCATGACCCTGAGATCAAGAGTCACATGCTCTACAGACAGAGCCAGTCAGGCACCCCCAGTCTTTTTTTTACTATACTGTTTATTTATATAGGAGTGGTTATACATTAGATTCCATTTTGTATTCTGCATCTTTTCTTACAAATATTTTCCATGTTATTAAACACTAAATAAACATCAATTTATATGATTGCATAATATTTCACCAGATAGATATAACATTGGTTAGTTAACCATTTCCTTATTTTTGGACATTTAATTATCTTCCATTTTCTTTATTATAAATCATGGTTTATGAACATCAGGATAATATAGTCTGCACAAAAGAGCATTATTACACAGTCCTCACTTTTCATGTTTCCGATATGCATGACTTTCTATTAATGTAGCAAAGCAAGGACCACCTGTATTTTACTAAAGTTTAAAAAAAAATCTCAATAAAGCTCAAACTTTATTCTGCCATCTGTTTTAAATTTGGGGCATTAGTCCTCCTTTTAATAGGTAGAGACCAAAGAATTGCATAACTAGACGGGGTGATTCAGAATTTATAGCACTCGTAGAACACTTATTTGTGTACCATGTGCTGTTCTAAGTTCTTAACACGTATTAACCCATTTAATCCACTCCACAGCTCAATGAAATAGGTATTGACTATTTCCCCTATTGAAGGATAATGATAAGGTTTCATGCTCTGAAGTTTTAGAACCAGGATACAAATCCTGGTATGTAGAGCCTATCCTTTTAACGTCTGTGTTTGAGATTACTTAATCCAAAGGCCTCTGTTTAACTAAATGAGGGAACTGGGGCCCATATAACATATTGAACTGTACAAGTAGGGCAGTAGAAGATTTGGTTCTTCCAATTCCCAGCCAAATATTTTAACTGATACCATACTGCCACTCTTAGAATTCAATTCAATCTTTAAAAATATGTGTACCTACTTTAAAATATATATGTATATACATGATTCCAAAATCAAAATGATATAAAAAGTACACAGTAAGAAGTGTTGGCCCCACCCACCCCTGTCCTGATTCCCTGCCTCCTATTATTTGTTTCTTCTATTGTCTTCAGGTGCTTTTTATGCCTAGCCACTGGGTTTTTTTTCCCCTAACTAATACCATTTTGAACCATTAGCAAAATCAAATAAGATTGCAGTGGGTTAGATTATGTAATTCCCCACAACCTCACCAACAATGTGTTATCAAACTTGTATTTTTGCCAGTCTGTTGCGAGGTAAAAAATGTTATCTTAGTGAGTTTTAATTTGCATTTCTCTTTCCAAAAGTTTGAATAGCTTTCTATATGTTTATACACCATTTAAAGCTTTTCTGTGAACTTTCATTTCTTACAGTTCATATCGTCTGCCCATTTTTCTATTGGGTTGTTAAATCATTTCTAATTTTATAGGAACTCATTTTGTATTAACCCTTATCTGTGATAAGTTACAAATATATTTTGCCTGATATGTCATTTGTTTTTTGACCTTGGTGTTTTATTTTGGATTTTTTTTTTTTTTTGTATCAGACTTTTATCGCTTCTACATTTTATATCATACTTAGAAAGGCCTTCCCTACTTCAGGATTTTAAGAAACTTGCCCATATTTTTGTCTCATGCTTTCTGGTTTCATTTTTTGCATTTATTTAAATCTTTGTTCCATTTTCCTTGATGAACTATATGAGTTATGGATCCTCTGACCTATTTTAGATATCTAGCTAGTTGTCCCAACATTTTGTAAGTCCTCCTGTATCCCACTAATGTGTATATGCTATCTTTCTCATACACTGAATTCCCATTCATAGACGAATCATTTCTGGACTTTCTGTTCTATCCCTTGATTCCTGTCTGTTTATGACGTGGTACCACCTCATTGCTCTTTTTCTTCTCTATTTTTATTTTTTTATTTTTTATTTTTTTACAGTTTAGTTATTCTTACTCTTCTTGCTCATTTAATTTTCCATATGAACTTGAGAACCAGGTTGTTTTGGCAGGGAGAAGAAAAACCTTTTGGTATTTTTATTTGGATTACATAAATTTTACAGATTAATGTAGCATTAATATCTTCATGATTTTGAGTTTTTCTAAGGACAAGGTGTCTTTCTACTGATTTAGGTCTACTTTTGTGCCCTTTAGGAGTGTTTTTAAATTTTCCTCATTTAGGTTTTTTTTTTTTTTTTAAGGTTTATTCATTTACTTTAGAGAGAGAGAGAACAGGGTGGGAGGGCACACAGGGAGAGAGAGAATCTTGAAGCAGACTCCCTGCTGACCCCTGAGCCCAGATGGGGTGGGCAGGGCTCAATCCCAGGACCCTGAGATCATGACCTGAGCTGAAATCAAGAGTCTGCCACTTAACCTTCATCAGCTGAGCCACACAGGTCCCCCAACCTCGTTTAGGTGTTACACAGTTTGGGTTAGGCTCATTCCTGAGTACTTTATCTTCTTTTGTTGCCATAGTTTAAGTGGGGTGTTGCATTCTATCTTGATTCTAACTAGTTTTGTTTAACTTTGCTGTTCTTACCCTTCAGTTAGACCCCAAAGGGTATACTTCTAGAAGATCCATATTTACATCTAGTTACATTTTTGTTTATTCAGACACCAGCCAGTGATTTGATAGGATGCCCTGTATATACAATGTAGGTATTTTTGGTACTTGCAGATGGTATTCCAAGGAATAGTAAATTTTTTATATATAACTAGGGGAAATCAATGGAATATTTGCATTTATTTACTTGAGTAATTAGTTGAAAGTTCTCTGTGGCACATAGTCAATTGAGAATACCTATTTTTTAACTTTCAAATCTACTTGGGTAACATGAAGATACACCATGGGCATAGTAATGACATAGAGGCAAGGAAAAAGTAAGACTAATGCATCATGTAAAAGCTAATGCTTATTTGGCAGATCATTTTGAAGAAGTCCAGTTTGAATTTGTTTAAATATGAAATATACTTGAAAGTATATTATAGAAAGGCCAAGATACTGACCTCAAGGTTCATGAAATTGGAACAGTCTTGAGTGATTTTTCAAAACACAGTGATGGTTACTTTAAATCTATTCTTTGTCTGGCTTTGAATAATTGTATTTTGGATATTTTTCTGAAATTACCCCCAAAGTAATCCATTACTGTGCTAAATTTCATTTATTTGTTTCAAACAACTTTTGTTCTCTTAAACAAAAAATAGGTTATATAATGTAATATGGGCAGTGGCAATATTATGAGGTAAGAGACGATCCCACATAGGAGATACAAATGTGTTTATTAAAAGTTAGGAAAGTGTCATTTTGATGGATGTGCTAGTTTTCAATATTGTTTAACTATAGTTGTCAGTGGTATGGTTAGTGGTTTGGGGCAGTTAGCTAATTTAAATAAATCTTTTTCTTCATTATGTTTGTGATTCTCATTATCTGGCATGCTGTCAGTGAGTTTGCAACATGGTTTATTTATTATTCTTGTTAGGGAATATATTCTCTAATGGAGTTTGACTAAATAATTCAGGAGATTATTTATTTTTCCTGATATTTTTTGAAGGAGGTAGAACTTGTCCTCTTATCAGAAACTTGTTTTCAAAATTTTGATTGAAACATCTAGGCAAATTTTTGTTATTGTAAACTGTTTTCAGATTGATAAATTTTTTCAAGCATCCACATCATGCATCTTCCTTAGCAGACCAGGTTTTTCCACTAGTAGTATTTTAGATAACCTGGTGTATGTTTATGAACATAAATCACTTCTAATTTCTGCTTTCTATTTGTTTTGGGGAAGTACAGCCCGAAGAGGACACAAGAATGCATACTCTTGTTCAGTTTTTTATGTGTGGATTCCTAACGTATCTTTTATAAGATGTTAAAGATCTTTTAATACAAATGGAGAGGGATCTTAGGGCAGCTTTAAGTTTGAAAAAAAAATAAAATGAGATTTCTGCCAACTTATCTGTTTATTGCAGGGAAGCAAAATACAGACAAGAGTTGGATTGTTAATGCTGCTCTGTACCTGGCTGAGCAACTGTCCCATTGCAGTAACGCATTTTCTTCACAATTCGGCCAATGTTCCATTCGTATCCTTTATGTTTTAGTAGGATACGTGTAAGTATTTACTCTTATTTCTTCCTCTCAATGAGAGGTGGTTCTGCGTTCTAAATATTTGAATTCATCTGTGTTGCAGCTTTTCACACTGTTAAGTGGTGATGACACTTGCTTAAGCTGTGTGTATGTGTGTGTCTGGGACCATTGTTTGTTTTATGCTTGCTCTAACTATATAGAGAGGCTTTTGTAGAAATCCATACATGAAATATACGTCAAATTCAAACTGTAAAGTAAAATACTCTGGATGTTATGAACCATTAGTTTCCTTAACAAAAATTTCAGCTTACAGGACAAATTGCAGAAAATCTTGGTGAGGAAGAGCAGTTGGTCCAAGGCTTATGTGCCCTTCTGTTGGGCATTTCAATTTACTTCAATGATAACTCACTTGAGAGCTACATGAAGTAAGTAAGGGGAAAATGCTAGGGGGAAATGACCTGCTGTTGTCATCAAGCGATAATGATACATTTTTTCTGCCAAAGTAAAATGTAGATGAAGTTTTATGTTTTGTTTTGACTTTTTTTTAAGCATCTCAATATGCTTATCTCTGTAGAGAGAAATTAAAACAACTAATAGAGAAGAGGATTGGCAAAGAAAACTTCATAGAGAAACTAGGATTTATTAGCAAACATGAGTTGTATTCCAGAGCGTCTCAGAAACCTCAGCCTAACTTTCCCAGTCCAGAATACATGATATTTGATCATGAGTTTACAAAGCTGGTAAAAGAACTTGAAGGTAAGATAAAGTTTATATTGATTATCATTAGAAAGTACCTATGATTATTTTGTATACATATATTTTGGACACAAGTGGATTATATGGTAAGCCAAAAGTAGGGTTTTTTTTTCCTAGCTCTTAGTCTATAGTTCATTGAAGGATTTTTGGCATTCAGTAAGATTGGAATGACTGTATCTTGTCATGCAGTTAGGCCATATGTTTTTGCTGATTAAGTCTTAATAATAAAATAGGATTTAAATTTTTTTTTAAGATTTTGTTTATTTTAGAGAGAGCTCGCTAGCATGTGCATGCGTGCTTGTGAGGAGGGGGAGGGGCAGAAGGAGTGGGAGGCAGTCGTCTTTTTTTTTTTTAAGATTTTATTTATTTGTCAGAGAGAGAGAGCACAAGTAGCGGGAGTGGCAGGCAGAGCAGGCAGAGGGAGAAGCAGGCTCCCTGCTGAGCAAGGACTCTGATGTGGGACTCAGTCCTAGGACCCCAGGATCGTGACCTGAGCTGAAGGCAGGTGCTTACCCGACTGAGCCACCCAGGTGTCCCAGTGGAAGAGAATCTTAAGCAGATTCTGTGCTGAGTGCAGAGCCCAGCCCTGGGGGCTCGATCTCACAACCCTGAGATCATGACCTGAGCTGAAATCAAGGGTTGGTCGTTTAACCAGCTGAACCACCCAGGTGCCCCAGATTTTAAATTTTTTTAAATACATTTTTAATAAGCTTTCTTTTATAGGTGTGATAACTAAGGCTATTTATAAGTCCAGTGAAGAGGATAAAAAAGAAGAAGAGGTGAAGAAAACATTAGAACAGCATGACAGTATTGTGACTCACTACAAAAATATGATTCGAGAACAAGTACGTACTGATAAATTGTAAACACTGATGTATTGATACTTTTCTACTTTGGGGAAGAATTTTTCCTGACATTTCATATGCAAGAAGATACAGAAAGTAGAGCTCATTTTCCTAAATAATTCAAAACCATCTCAGTACTCAACAAACTGAAAGCTTAATATTGTGCTAAACATTGTGCGGGATATGGTGGATAAAGGCATGAATCAGACATGTTCTCCTATCACAGTCATGAGGAGAGAAAGCTATAAGTAGGTATTGTGACACACATAACACATTAAGTCTAGTGATACAGATGCTGGAAGGTATGTGGCAGCAGAGAGGCACCTAATTTAGCTAGGTAAAGAGCAAGGGCTTAGAGGAAACAGAACGTGAGCCCCAAACAGATAGCTAGGAATAAGCTGGGCGAAAGGAGAGATGGGGAAGAGGGGCAGGACATGTTACTGGCATGTACATAGAACACTCGGTGGCTGCACCAAGTAGGAATTGGAGAGGCAAGGCCAGAGGGAGAGACCTCCAGAAGGAGGTGGTTGTGGGAGGCTAGGGGTGGGAACTGCGGCGCTGATGGTGGTAATGGCTGCTACGTTTTGAATATTGTGTTCTAGGTGCCCACAAAACGCAATTTAAACACTATTTCATTTAATTTCAGTAGCATCCCTACAAGGTATTTAATAGCTTCATTTAAGAATAAATGGGGAATCGGAGACTGAGAGAATTTAAACTTGTCTAGGGTCACTCAGTGGTTGGTGGAACAGAATTCAAAAACGTGTGTTACTCTCAAACTCACGCTCCGTGCTGTAGAGGGGGCAGACCTGAGAAATGTGAAAACCAAAGTGGATGAAAGTAGCAGGACTGGGTAATGATTGGATGTGGGTGTGGGGGAGCATAAAGGGTCAGATATGATCCTGAGATCTCCATCTTGCACGACTGAATAGATGATGCTGAGAACAACAGAGGGAGCTGATTTATTAGAGTGGAGAATGATGATGAAAGTCGAAACTACCCTCTCGAAATCATCAATTGACATTTTCTCGGCAGGATACCAGAGAACCTCCGCACTTGGATTGTGTTGAGCTCCTTAAGCTTTCCATTACCTTTCTTCAAAGTGTGTTTCTTATTTTTTTCTTTCATTTAATTCCTCATCATGGTGTATACCTTGATTGGAATCCTAAAAAGTGCTGCAGTATTATCTGGAAAATGAGATTACTGATGTTATTAAAGTGCCAGGGTCATTAAAAACAATACACTGGTGGCTGTCCATGTGGGGCCAGGTGCACCCCCTTCCCTGCACTGCCCTCCACGCCCTGCTGACTGTGCACAGCTTGAGGCAAGTGTGGCAAGTAAGAGCTTGGGTAGAGCTCTCTAAATGAGAACTGCCTGTTCTAGTCTATATTGTGGAGATTGAAATTCTAAGAATAAAAATATAGTGGTATATTTAGCATTCAGTTTGAGCTTTTCAGTTTATAAGCAGATCAGTAAATTAGAATCATCTTTGAACGATTCTAACTTAAATCATTAAACTACCCATGGTTATTAGGATTTTTCATCTATATTTTTGTACAAATATGGAGTTGTTTCCAGATGGTAGAATGTAGTATCTTTAGAGCAATGGAAAAGAAATACTTGGAATGTGGTGTTACAGCCTACACTTGGGGCTGATAAATATAGTTAATTTAGAAAAAGGAAAGAGTGATTTGACACAATTACTATAATGACTCTGCTTTAGTAATGTTAATTTTAAATATTCTCACCATTTAAAATGCCATTTGGCAATTAGACAACAAGCATTGAGAACTATAAAATGTTTATATAAACTGAATGACCTTTGAGAATCCTTCCTAAGGAAATTCTTCAGAATTCAGGAAAACAAAAATATGACTACGATATTTATTGTGATATTTCTTATTTAGAAAAATGGAAAGTAACCTCAGTGTTGCTTTTGAATGTAAATTATATTGTATCTACTGATATTGAGTACAAATTTAAAGTTATGATTGTGAAAAACTAGCAATATGAGGAACTTGAATAGTAAGTAAAGGCTACAAAATGACATATGGACTGAGTATGACAAGTTTAAAACAAATTGGGAAAAAATTAGTGGAAAATAAGGAAATAGGTCAAATTCCAACTATTTATATTAGGGTGGTGAGAGTTGAAGTTCTTTTCTTGGCCTTCTAAATGTTCTGTTCTAGAATTATCTTTTATGTTAAAAGTAATGTAGATGCATGTGTATGTATACTAAGTTTTTTATGTAGTTTGGTATAAATTTCTTAAATAGTTTGATGGACCACAAAATGGAGTTTTTAAAATTGACCGTCCCCACCCCAGTAATTGCAGTGAAATTGCAGGCTGTGCCATGGTGCTTATTACCGGGCCTTACTGGAAATTGTATGGTTCTGCTGCATGTTAATTGACCGTGGTGCATACATTAATGTATTATTACTTAATTGTTGAGTGGTTCTGGAAGTGTTGAGTACTTTAACATCATGACCCAAAATAATCTCTGATTTTTAATTTGCTCATTTTCCTGATGCTGATTAGTACAAATTTAAAACACTTGAATTAATGTTTTGTTTCACAGGATCTGCAACTTGAGGAATTAAAGCAGCAGATTTCTACATTAAAATGTCAAAATGAACAGCTCCAGACAGCAGTCACACAGCAAGTATCTCAGATTCAGCAACACAAAGATCAGTATAATCTTCTTAAAGTACAGCTAGGTGGGTATAGGTAGCCATAATTATTATAGTGTCCCCAAAAGCTGGACTAAGTCAAATAGATTATTCTTGTGGACAAGTCTTTCTCTAACCTTAATCACTGTAACACATGAGTGTGTAAATCAGAGTTTGAAGTCCAAGTTCCTTGCTGCCTGTTTCAGTATCCAGTCCATTGATTCTCAGCCTTGGCTGCATATTAGAATATCCTGAGGCCTTTTTCTTTCCTTTTTTTTTTTTTTATATGCCACCCATACTGAGACCCACTCGAGTGTCTGATTTAATTAGTTGGGGTTGGAGCCAAGCATCAGTAATTGTTACAAGCTTCCCAGTGATTTCGATGTATAGCCAGCTGAGAATGACTTCTTTAACCTTTCTGTCTCCTCATCTGCAAAATGGAACTGATAATAACATCTGTGTCATCTGAGAATTAAATGAAATAATTTATATAAAATTCTAGTTCATTGCCTGGCATGTGGTAAGAGTCAAATGCTTGTAAATAGTACCATCCTATAGTGCTTATGATTGGAATGCTAACTATTTAGAAATACAGCTTGTTTTATTTATATGAAGATGACTAAAATTTTCAGAAAAAAATTACCTCTCCCACTTCCTTATTTATAAGAATAATTTGTCAGTTATTTTAGTACACACAGAAAGCTATTCCTTTGTGAAGATTTTAAAAGGGATTTCATTTTCTCTTAATTGACCAAGTTGGAATTGAAACTACTGTAGTTTTTTTTTAAGATATATTTATTTTAGAGAGGTGGGGAGGGGCAGAGGGAGACACAGAATCTCAAGCAGGCTCTGCACTGAGCACAGAGCCCAACACAGGGCTCAGTCTCCCAACCCTGAGATCATAACCTGAGCGGAAACCAGGAGTTGGACACATAACTGACTGAGCCACCCAGGCGCCCCAAAACTACTGCAATTCTTAATTATAGATAACCAAACCATGCAGTTTAGTCTTAATAAGACTATGTTTTTTTTCTTCCCAGAAACCTGAAAATACTAACACTTCACTATTTCTATCAATACACTGTTTGGCAAAAATGAAATGTGCTTATTACAAAAGTGCTGCCAAAGTAATTGAGTTAAGGACATTTTGTATTTTTATATTTAAATCTTCTCATTCAAGAAATGAAAAACTTAAGTTTCATGCAGGCTTTTCAAATTTTCTTCCTGTCTTAATAGGAAAAGACAATCAGCATCAAGGTTCTTACAGTGACGGGACTCAGGTGAATGGCATTCAACCAGAAGAAGTTGGTAGGTTACGAGAAGAGATAGAAGAATTAAAAAGTAATCAGGAACTTTTACAAAGCCAGCTGGCTGAAAAGGACTCTCTGATTGAAAATTTGGTGAGTAAATATTAAAAAAGTTTAAGAGGTCCAGAATAATTCTCATTATCCTGCTTGTTGATTTTCCTGGATCCCTTAAGTCAAAGTGTCATAGTAAGGTTGTAGAATATGAGCTTTGGGGGGCACCTGGCTGGTAGAGCATGGGACTCTTGATCTTGGGGTTGTGAGTTTGAGCCCCACATTCAGCACAGAGTTTACTTAAAAAAAATTAGAATATGAGCTTTGGTGTCACACCATCTAAAGCTTCAGCTCTTCCTAGCTGATTGAATTTAAGCAACTTAGTTAACCTCTTTAAACTTGTTTCCTGATCTATAAATTGGTAGTGGTTATATCTGTTTTGTTGTTTTGAGAATTAAATGAGCTACTCTGTATAAAGCTCTTTAATACGTGGAAATCCCTCAGTAGATACCTGTGTTTATGCTCTTTTTCCATATGACCTCAGATAAGTGCTTATGTTTAATAAGTTACTTAGCATAAGTATAAATTTATTAGCTATGGAGAAATTGTAGACAATGTGCGCTATGTTGAAATTTTATCTTGTATATAAAAATTAAAATGTTGATGTGAAATTTTTATAAGGTATAGCTTATATGTGTACAGTTTTGTTTCCTATCTGTATATACTGAATTTATTTCATAGTTTATTTCTGTGCTATTGTAGAAATCTTCCCAAGCATCACCTGGCACAAATGAACAGTCTTCAGCAACAGCTTCTGCTAGAGATTCTGAACAAATTGCAGAATTAAAACAGGTAATTTTCCAGCTTGATCCAAGTTCTGTTTTGTGTTGTTTTAATTATAATACGGTAACAGCCATGTAGTTTCATTAATCAAGAACTACTTTGTTAGTGTAAGCAAAATTTGATAGTGAAAGGTAGTTATGTGAATGTCCGGAAGCTTTTTTAATTATATGGTAATGGTGTTTTACTTTCTATTAAGTGTTTTTATTTTTTAATAGTGTTCTTTTTAACAGATTTGAGCATCTCACCCAAGTTATTTGTAGATTATCGGTGAACTAACAATTAAGGAAAACTTAAGTGTATTTATAAGCTGCAAATATGAAGATATAAAATCTTATGCCTAATTTTCATATACTATTAACCATGACAATTGCATGGTTAAATGTACTGAGTGTTTAAACCATTCTGTTCAGAAAAATGTTTGTATTTAGAATTGGAAAAGGGAATAAATTTGTGTATGTCTCAATTAGATGACCTAAAAAGTCAAATAAGCTTTTTCCTACTTGATTATCTGTAATATTTATAATTGCCTATGAAACTAGTTAGTGCAAATTTAACTTTATCCAATGAGAATATTAAATGTATTTGTTCATGAAAAGAGCCAGGAAAGAACTACTTATGTATAGAATTAAATATTGGAAGAAAAGCCTAGAAAAGTGTCAGATTGCTCATTAGTATACTATCCCTAAACAAGTTGTGTTTTTTTCCTTATAAGATTTTCTTTCTTTCTTCCTTTACTTTTTCTTCTATCCTACCCTCCTTTCTTCCTTTCTTAAAAAAAATATATATATATTTCTTCTGTTTCTTTTAAAAAAACAAAAAAAAGTAATACTCAATGACGAAGTGGACAACCCCACCAACCTAGGACTGACTTCCTTCTGCACTAGTCATGCGGTCCTAGCCCACGGACGTGGCTGGTCTGCGAGAAGAATGACTGTACACAGAGAAACTGTGTCATATTTGATCATATCTGTGTGCCCCAGAGTGGATTCTACAATCAAGCTTTAAAAAAAAATCATTTGTCGTTAAGGATTTATAAGTTACAAGTTCTTACGAGGAAAATTAATATGCCATTTTGGTTTTATGAAGTCTACCTACACTAGAACTGTATTAAAATTAAAGGGAATTAAGTTATTAATAAATGATCTTAGTTTGTAAATCCCAAGTAAAAATTTTACTCTTTGTGTTTCCCAACAAAACTTTAGATATTTCTGAAGAAGAGCATTGCTTTGTTTTTTTTTACTTTCTGCAGTTTATTTTCTTTTACCAATTTTACATTGTTAAAAAGAGATTTAAATGACAGTTTTGTTTCTTATAATATATAGTAAAATCCTGTATAAAAAGAATAGTAAAATTGTCCATGATCTCAATGTCTGTGTAACTCATAACTCACTTAGATAACTGAAAAAAACAAGTCAAAGGAAAGCCACATATGTACAGGATAGAAAGTTTTAAGAGAACAAAAGAGCTTTTTACATGACAGTATCCCACTACTTAACCTCAGGTCTACAGACATTGTCAAATATTGTGAGGGAGATTCCCCTGGTTGAGAACCATGGTTATAGTTGGTTTTTTCCCCTGTGCATTTTTGGTGGGGAGGGGGAAGAAGGTTGGGAATTTCGACATTAATGATATATAAACTTTCAATTAATTCCCTCCTTTTCACTACAGTACTAACTACTTTCATCTATATTAGGAGGCCCATGGTCTAAAAATATCCCGTTTTCCCTTTCCAAATAATAAATGTCTAGTCTTTGGCCAGGAGGAGAGGAACAGTTGCCTGCTGCATGAGATTGGAACAGGGATCCGGTGGTCTTCCTAAGCAGACTTTGAACCAGCCCTGCTATTTTGACCCCATTTTTACCCACACTTGCAGAGATCCCTGGTGGTACCAGAGCCTGGGCCTTTGGTAGTCGGGCACTGCAAGTCAGCGAGCAGGGCTGCTTTCTCAGACATCAGTTTAGGTGTTTAGCTTTCTCAGGTATCCTGCGGTCCGTTACCACTGCCATTTGCTTTCTGAAATTCCCCAGTTTTATTGCTCTTTTCTCTTATTCTCTTTGTCCTTGTGGGTTTATCTCTCCCTTCTCCTCCCTCCCCCTCCCTCCCTCCCTTCCTCCCTTTCTTCCTTCCTTTTTCCCTTCTTCCCCCACCCTATGATTTTTTTACATGGGATCTCAGAAGCAGCAGAGGTGTATATGTATAAGGAACTTGCTTAATTCTCTATCTTGAATCTGAAGTTCCAGGATGGTTCTTTTTTAGAATTAGATTTTAAAACTCGGAAGTTGTGATTTTAGAGAGAGGGGCCAAGAAAGGAAGTAATTTTAAGTTTCTTCCTGTAAATAGACATTTCCTTGATGAAATAATGCTATTTCATGTTACAACTCAATTATTTTTGTCTCCTAGGAGCTGGCAACATTAAAGTCTCAGTTAAACTCACAATCTGTGGAGATCACCAAACTGCAGACAGAAAAGCAGGAGCTGTTACAGAAAACAGAAACATTTGTATGTTAATTGTTACTCTTTTTTTCCTGCAAGATAGTAAACACAAGGTTAAGATGTTATTTCTCAGCCACTCTGTAGTAGAAGTGGATGTTTGACTTACTGGCCACAGTTCTAGTCACATGGGCTTCTGGGCCGTGGTGGCAGCCACATTAGAGTCAGACTCACCAGATCAGTGTAATCAGTTATATAATGGTTCATTTTGCTGGTATTTTGTATTTTATCCCATCTGTGTCCCCTTCAGTCCATCAGTCCAAGCTGGCAGGTTGTCTGCTGGTCTAGAATTGTCAAAAACCTTCTTAGTGACCCATGCCGTACACAGGGATCCAAGCCATCAGACAAAAAGGCCCTTCTGGATCACCCTGTAGCTATTCCAGCTTCTGCTGAGATGGTTGACTGGGTCCATGAGCCACACAAGTAACTTCTTTACAAACGGTAGTACAGCCACAGCCTTGGTATTTCAGCAGAATATGCGTTGTCATTTACTGCAATAGGGATGGGCTGAGAATTTTCTAAATCTTCACATTCTGATTCCCTTTTGCTTAACGTTCCTTCTTCAAGTTATTTCTCTCCTGTCACATTTTACTGTAGGCATCAAGGAGAAACCATGCCACACCTTTAACACTTTGCATAGAAATCTCTCAGCAAAATATCCAAGTTCATCGCTTATAAGCTCTACTTTCTACAAAGCACGGAAACACAATTCAGCCAATTTCTTTGCCACTCGATAACAAGGATCACCTTCCTCTACTTTCCAGTTCTTCATTTCCATTTGAGGCCTCACCAAAACCACCTTTCCGTCCATATTTCTACCAACATTCTATTCATGATGATATGTTTTCTTCAAGACCATGGAAGCTTTCTCTCTAGTTCCTCCTTTTTTCTGAGCATTCACCAGAATAGCCTTTAACATCCATATTTCTACCAACAGTCTCTTCAAGGCAGTTTAGGATTTGTCTGACAGGCACCTCAAAGCTCTTCCAGCCACTATCAGTTCTGAAGCCCCTTCCACATTTTTAGGTATTTGTTATACCAGCACCCTCTTTCCCAGTTCTTTGTAGAAACAAGGTGGGGAAAGATTAGAAAACCATGATTTAAGAATATTTCCTAGAGCATTTAAGAAAATCTTTGCATTTTGGGGCATCTGGGTGGCGCAGTCGGTTAAGTGTCTGACTCTTGGTTTTGGCTCAGGTCATGATCTCAGGGTCATGAGGTCGAGCCCCATGTCATCAGCCTCCATACTCAGCTCCGAGTCAGCTTGAGTTTCTCTCCCTCTTCCACTGCTCCTCCCCCATGCTTGTTCTCTCTCTCAAGTAAATAAAATCTAAAAAGAAAAAAATTTATTTCACCAGTTAATGGCATTCAGCTCAATTTCCCCACCTGTGTCTCTGAAATAACAGTGTGGACTTAACTTACAGAAATATTATGAAGAAAGGGCTTTGAGAAATATTCTCTGCTATTAAACACTGTTATAGCTGTGGTCCGACCTTGAGGCTGCTTAACGCAGCCTTCATGCTCCGCTGAGATCTGATGCTGCAGCTCTCCTGCCTCAGTCTTAGCCTCCCACTCCACTGGAGGCACTGCTCGTCCTTCCGGGAAGAGCACTTTATGTGTGTCAGTACATAAAGAATTCTGTTTTCTGTTACTGGAAATACAGTTTCAAAATAGCGAGAAAATTAAATCACCTTTGGGATTTCACATTGATTGTACTTTAAAGAAACTTTTTTTTCCCCTCCAATTTCTACCTTCAGGCAAAGTCAGTTCCTGCACCAGGAGAGAGTGAAGCTGGAATGGCTGCAAAGACCACTGACGTAGAAGGCCGACTGTCAGCGCTATTACAGGAGACTAAAGAGTTAAAGGTTGCTCTTTGGTGCAACTTTTATTTATTGCATATCCTATGAAATGAACTCCAGGAAGTTTGATCTTATTTCATGTAATTTCTCAAATCTTTAGATTTATGAGCAAAGCTAATGGGGTGTAATTTTATCTCACAACGTGTCCATTGCTATTTGGATGAGTGAAGATGACACAAATGAAGATTTTTAAATGCCATTTCAAATAGTGATATCACATATATAAAGTAAGAATGTGTATGAATGTATTTTGAAAGTAGAAATCATCGAAAGAAGTTTTCTTGTCAATCTCGAGTCACAATAAGAAAGAGTACAGGGCGCCTCAGTGCTGTGGTCGGTGAAGCCTCTGACTCTTGGTTTCGGCTCAGGTCACGAATTCAGGGTATGAGATCAAGCCCCTCGTTGGGCTCCACGCTCAGCACGGAGTCTGCTTGAGATTCTCTCTCCCTCTTCCTCGACCCCTCCCGCTTGTGTTCTCTCTCTCTCTCTCAAATAAATAAATAAATAAAATCTTCAAAAAAAAAAAAAAAAAAAAAGAATGAACCTAAAAATAAAAGAGAAGGAATGAACCTATTTGTTAAAAGACCAATGAGAGTGAATGCTAATCTTAGATTAGTCGATCTTCCCCTTTCTTTTCCTAGAATGAAATTAAAGCTCTGTCTGAGGAAAGAACTGCTATTAAAGAGCAGCTGGATGCATCTAACAGTACCATTGCCATTTTACAAAACGAGAAAAACAAGCTCGAGATGGATGTTACAGATTCTAAAAAAGAACAAGATGATCTCTTGGTGCTGTTGGCTGATCAGGATCAGAAAATATTTTCATTAAAGAATAAACTCAAGGAACTTGGTCATCCGGTAAGATTGAAATGTTTCCAGAAATGATTTATGGTCTGTTTTTAAGAATTGTACTGTAGCATGGAAATGCTGTGCCTCCATATCCATATCACAGGCATGAATATGTGGGTCCATGAATATGGGATCGTCTGCACTGCTTTCACGGTGTTCGGTGAATAGGCTTACGACACACGGGCACAGTTTCCAGCATTTGTTAACTGTTCTCTTTTGGGCTTTGAGCCTAAGTGAATTGATTTGCTCCTGTGGTCATGAGACTCTCATCATCCGTATGTGCCATTCTCTTTTCTCATGTTTGGTCCACATCTGTGTGTAGAGAGGTATGGCCATCTGTCAGCAAGTTAACCTGTAAATCTCGTCTCATAGTAAAAATGGCAGAGAGGGGCACTGACTGGGTGCTCATCTGCCTTCGGCTCAGGTCATGATCTCAGGGTTTGGGCTCTCTGCTTCTCCTTCTCACTCACCCTCTGTTCTCTCCCTCTCCCTCTCTGTCTCTCTCTCTCCCTCAAATAAATAAACAAAATCTTTAAAAAAAAAAGGCGAGAGCCTTGAGCAGTAAATCAAGGAAATCAGATGGCTTGTAATCTACACTTCACTGGAATAAGGAATTTATCAGAGTGTGTGTCTATGTGTTGAATGTGAAGTGACCAAATCTTAGTAATGGTAAGTGTGCATATTCCCTTTAGGTGGAAGAAGAGGATGAACTTGAATCTGGAGACCAGGATGATGAGGAAGATGAAGATGAAGATGATGGCAAGGACCAGGATCATGTCTAGCTTTCAGATCTGTAGGAATGATGGAGATTGTGTTGTAACTTTGAAGATGGAGTCTTAAGACAGTGCTTTGGTTTGCCTCCACAGAAAATAAAGATTTAGAAACCCAAGTGGAAAACACTCACTAATAAGACTATTGATGTATTTTTTAAATGATGCCACCCATGTTGGAAATCCTAAAACTAACTTCTTGCAGAACACACATCTTTTATTGAAATTCATCTGAATGTCCCAAAAGATAATTTGCAAAGAACTTCAGACACTAAAAATACACCATTTTAAAGCATGTGTTGGCAGTGCTATTTATCTTAGTTTATTGGTTGTTTACATAAGTTCTGTATTTGTCTATTTTCACTTTTCAGAATATGTGACTTTTAGTACTAACACATTTGATTTAATGTGTATTGGAATCATTGTTTCTAAATTCAGTATTGGGCTTCTTAGCTAATGATTTCCCTTTAAAGAAATGGATTTACTTAAAGGCAAGATAGCATAGGCTGGGGGATATCATCAGCCCTCCATCCAGTGTGACTCCTAAGATGGGCAGGATAGGACAGTTTAAAACGAGTGCCTTGACACCTGATCTGGCTGCACTGTGTATGTCAGGGAAGAAGCAGAAGGATACTGACGCACAGAGATGAGGAGGGGTGAGGAGGGAAGACGTTTCTCAGAAATTTATGCAGTAGCGTATCGCATGTGGTTGGTTTTGGTTTTATTTTAAGCTAAACTTTAAAACATTACAAATTAACAGCTCATACAATTCAGGTTTAGTATTGTTATTTGATTGTCATGAAACATATTAATGGACCTAGTTTTAAAAAGACCCAAACTATGATTTACATAATTTATTGGCATTTTTGCTGAATAGGTTTAAGTCAGATAATAGATTTTTAAAAAGCAAATGAAGCAATGTGTCAAAATTTAATGTTTCATAATAAAAATAGATATATGTTCACTTAATCCCTGGTCATGGTTCCCTTTTTTAGATTTTGAGGGAAGTATTTCATTCTTACTAAAAGCTGAGGCAAGTGGAAGTGGTAAGAGGAGTTCTCTTCCTAAAAGTACATTATTATAACTGATGCTAAAGGCAGTCATCGCTCAAACCTCATTAGGATTCCGTAAGACTGGAGGGTCTAATTGGAGCAGAAGCAGAAGAGGTTGGAGAAGGGCTTGGGTGTTTCTAAATTGAGCACTGGAGTTCTTAGCAATGATTTCCATGTAAAGAAGGTTTATGTAAAGGCAAGACAGCAAGAGTTGGGGGGTAATGTGTATCATCTGCCTGCTGACCTCAGGAATAGTTTGAGCAGTCCGTTTAGGGGCCCAGACTTTTGAAAGAGAAGTATCTTCCTGTGTCCTGAAAAGGGAGGTGGCTGTGTGTTTCAGAGCACCCAGGAGGACCCTGCCGCACTTCTGCCCCTTGCCCTCCAAGAACCACATGACTATTACTGGACCAGCTCAGACTATGTAAAATCTTCCTAAAGTTGACTCCACGTAATGAACAAAAATGGTTAATGACTGTTTTCAGGCTACTATTATAAGGATAAAAAAAAATAGGTCAGAAGTATAAGACTTCTGTAGATGACTTTAAAAGGGGGGGGGTTGGCACCTGGGTGGCTCAGTCGGTTAAGTGTCTGCCTTCGGCTCAGGTCATGATCTCAGGATCCTGGGATCAAGCCCTACATTGGGCTCTCTGCTCAGCTGGGAGCCTGCTTCTCCCTCTCCCTCTTCCTCTCCCCCAGCATGTGCTCGCTCACTCCCTCACTCTCTCAAATAAATAAAATCTTAAAACAAAAAAAAAGACTTCTGTAGATGATGGAATACCAGAGATCTTCAGAAAGAAACATCTGCAGAATCAGTGATAGTTAGCCAAAGCTCAGTCATTCAGGCAGGCCTGGAGTAGAGAAGACACATGGAGGCCTCGTGGCTACAAGTTTAGACTAGAGCCCAAAGGGATAGCATCCTAACGATAGCCATAGTTTTTTGCCTGGTTTGCTTCTGGAACCTCCTGAAGTGGCTGCCTCCAGCCTGGCTGGCCCCTCTACCCCGCCCTCCCACCCTCCTGTGCGTTCACCACAGCAAGCTTTCTCAAGCGCACCGTGGGCGGAGGAGTGCTGTTGTCTGTCGCTGGAGCCCTCGGCCGGGCGGGTAAGCCCCCTGTGCACGCTGCTGCTCTCTAGCTTTCTCTGCCTTCGAGTACATTTTACAGCCACACCAAGATCCTTGTATGACAGCACGTATCCTGCTTTTTCCTTTCTCACTGCACTTTTGCTTGTGTCCCTCCCCCTGCCCATGTGCCAGCCCACTTGCTACAGGCCATGTTCAGAGAGCTGCAGAAGTGGAGCCGTTACCTTAAAGCACGACACGCATTTGTCCTTACGATTTGAAATTTTCAGGTGTGGTTTATGCCTCCAACACCTCTGAAAGGAACGAATAATCACCCAAAGTTACTATAAGAGAAAGTAACTGCTCACATTTGGAAGGTTTAAGTCACTAGCCTGAAATTCTACTGTTAGAATATCAAACCCTTAAGTTTCAAAGTTTTGCTGCGGCCAGGTAAGGGCCTCATAATGCTCATCAACACATTTACTGTTAGAGCAAAATTCATTATTCATTCGATGCCTAGAGCGGGTAATGTGTTGGGTACTTCTGTAGGCACTGGGGATATAGCAGTGAATAAGACCGAGTCCCTTCCCCATATAACTTACCTTCTGGAGGGGTAAATGGCAGTAAGCAAGTACATAAGACAATGTTAAGTGCTATGCGGCTTCTGGAAAGGAGTTTGCATTTTGTTCTAAGTTTGATGGGAAGCCAGAGGAGTGGTAGGTCTGATTTCTGGTTCACAGATTACTCTCTGCTCTGTGGCCAACTGCCTGTGGGGAGGAGGCTTCTGCCACTGTCTATGCAAAAGCAGATGTAGTTCAGACAACACGGTAGGGGTGCAGGTGTCTAAAGTGGTAGGATTGGGTATATGTTTTCCAGGTAGAGCTGAGCGGAGTTTTTGAATTGCATGTGTCTGGGGAGCAGGGGAGTAAGAGAAGTCAAGAGTAACTCCCAGGAAAGGTGGGTGTCTCTTGCTGATCTCAAGAAACCTGGAAGAGCCAGTTTGGGGTGGTGGTCCACAGTTGTGTTCACAGACTTGCTAAATCTGAGACCCATGTTTGATAGGCAGGTGGATATAGAAATTTGGAGTTCGTTAGGACTGGAAAAATACATAGATGGTATTGAAGTCCATCCAGCAGGATAAGTTCTTGCAAGGAATGAGAAGGCAGCCAAGAGCTAAGCCTTTGAGCAACTCAGTCTATAGTAGTGAGAAAGGAATCTTTTAAAAAAATTTTTTTAAAGTAGGCTGCACACCCAGCATGGAGCCCAACACAGGGCTTGAACTCACAACTCTGAGATCAAGACATGAGCTGAAATCAAGAGTCAGATGCTTAACCAACTGAGGCACCCAGGCACACCTATGGTGAGGGAGGAATTTTAAGTAATGTTAAATGCACAATGAAATAATCTTACCCCAGAGCAAATTTGAGCTTTGGAATTAAGGGAAAAACTGAGAAAGCTCTGAGCTTTAAACTGATTTCGTAGTGTGTTTTGGAAAATGAAAACTTAATTCATTTCAGAACAGCTTTAATGAAACATTCTATTGATGCAGACTTGTTCTTTACCGGTGAACCTAACTAAACCTGTCTTTTAAGAACTCTGCCCTGCTAATCAAACAGAACTTAAGCATCTGAGGAAAATATTTGTTTAATTACATTATATCATTTGAAAGGGTTTTTTTTTAATGCAAGTTATCAAATTGCCCCATTAGTAGATTAGTGACTTGCTTCCCTACCAGAAACTCTGATGAGAATTATTTTTGCAATTTTTCCATCTACAACTCAGAAACTTTAGGATTTTCTACAATCTTTCAAAATGAAAATTAAGCTAGAGAGAAAACATTAAGGTGTGACACATATCTAAAGATGTGGTTTCCCTTCCCCCAAATTAACTAATTTTGTCTAGACATAGGTTTTTCCATTTCCACCATAAGCAATTGTGACTAGTTGTTTTAAAAGGCTTTCCACATTGCCCTTGCTGCAATTATATATTACTTCTGATTTCACCCAACAACATGAGACCATTTTATAATTATATTTTTCCACCTATGAGGATGTAAACACATGAATTTCTAATATCTGGTTTGAGACTCATTTTCCAGTTCTGGGTTTTAATTCTAGATTTATTTAAATAAATTTATTATTAAAACACATACATACAAATATACATTTATTATGGTCTAACTCTACAGGACTATCTGTAGCGGCAAAGCTTGCTGTTTTGCAGCCCTTCACTTAAGAAAGTGCTGTCACGTCTCTGACATTTCATGCTCCTAGTGCCCCTGTGAAATGGCTTATTTCCTCATCACAGACACGGTAGACCTATGCGAGTTAGTTGCCATGGTGACCATGGGGTGGACTTTCTGATTCTTCTCTACCCTTGTGTTCTTAACCCAAAATGTGCTTGTGTAAGTAAAGCCTTTAAAACACAAAAAGAGTAGGGGCGCCTGGGCGGCTCAGTTAAGCATCTGCCTTCGGCTCAGTTCATGATCCCAGGGCCCTGGGATGGAGCCCCACGTTGGGCTCTACTTCTCAGTGGGGAGTCTGCTTCTCCCTCTGCCCCTCCCCACCGCTTGTGCTCTCTCTCTCGCTTTCTTTCTAATAAATAAAATCTTTAAAAAAATAATTAAAAAATTAGGCAACCGTTTTGCAGCAAAAGAAGTTAGCATGTTTAAGGATAGGATGAGCAGAATAAAAGCTTAAGTATTACATGGGTTTCTGTACCACATTACAACTTACAACAAACTCAGTGACTTAAAAACCACATACATTATCTCACAGTCTTTGGGTCAGGAGTCTGGACACAGCTTAACCAGCCCTCTGTTCTCCGTCACAAGGCTGCAATCATGGTTCAGCCAGGCTGTGTTCTCAACTGCAGGCTTACCTGGGGGAAAACAGGCTTCCAAAGCTCATTCACGTTGATGGTAGAATTTATGTCTCTATGGCTGTAGAACTGACAGCTTCGGTTTGTTGCCGGGCGGTTGGCTGGAGTCTGCCCTCGGCAACTAGTGGTCGCCCCTAGTTCCTTGCCTCATGGGATCCTTCGATACGCTTGCTTACTTCATCAGCCCAGCAAGGGGAACCTGTAGCCCCAGTCAGGTGGCTAGGCTGAGGCTTAATATAAAGTAATAGAGTTGGGACACCTGGGCGGCTCAGTTAAGCATCTGCCTCTGGCTCAGGTCATGATCTCAGAGTCCTGGGATCGAGCCCTGCATTGGCCTCTGCTCAGCAGGGAGTCTGCTTCTCCCTCTCACTCTCCCTCTGTGCTCGCTCGCTCTCTCTCTCAAAAAAAAGTAATATAATCACTAGTGGCCTCCATTACCTTGCCATAATTTTTGGCCAAAAGCAAGTTAGGACCTGCCAGCACATAGGAGGAAATTACACAAAGGCATGAAAGGGAGGTGCAGCTCATGGAACGCCACATATTTCTATCCTCTTGAACTTTAATTCGTAATCTGTCAGATATTCTCAAAATAAGGGGGGATGGCACTGTTGGAAGGGGGTGTTAAATTTAATTGCAAATGTTTGTGTTAAACCCTACCTTATTTAATTAGTTCCAGGCTGGGTTCTTTGCAAATGGATAATGACATAGGTCAGAGTAATTGTCACATTGGTCAATAATAAATACAACACTATGAAGCTTACCAACCACCATTTAGACTTTTGTGTCCAAAATATGTATCTTCAGGCCAATTCTCTTCTCTGAGCTTCATATTCCCTTCATTGCCTCTGACTGGTATTACAGAGGCATCTCAAAACCAACATATTCAAAACCAAATCCGCGTTCCTCCCTTCCCTAAATCTGGTCCTCTTGCGTGTTTATCCCAGCTGAACGGCATCATCCTCTTACCTGATTGTACAAATGAAATTTCAGACTATCCTTAGGACCTACCTGTCAATTTTGGTTTTAATGCCTAAAAAGTTCTCACTTCTGCAGGCATTTTCTTCCATTTGGTGTTATTCAGTCCTTGGCTCTTCTCAAGTGCTTGCTCGCTCATTTCAAGTTTGGACATGAGCATTTCTTTAATCTTAGTTTAGTCACATTTGAAGGTTATTCCAATGTACTGCTATTTCAGTGGTGGATTTCTCATATTGAAGCCCTCTTTCTCCCAATTTAATAATCTTGAGTCATGGTAACTACCAGCATTCAATGGAAAAAAATTTATTGTTTGTGAAGTTATAATAGTTAAGGTAATGGGTTACAAGTAATAGAAAATTCAGAAAAGTGAGGCTGGAAGAATTGGAGACAACAGACATGGAAAACTCTTGAGATGTGTTGATACAATGGGCAGGAGAGAAATGGGCCATAGCTGGACAAGGGTGTGGGGTCAAGTGAGAGCGGTAGTAAAATAGTAAATACCAAAGGCTGTATGCTGATGCAAGTAATCGACCAGAGAACCGGAAGGAGGCTTACGGTGGCGAAAATAATGTCCTTGAACGCGAATGGGGACAGAGTCTAAAGCACATGTGGAGGGATGACCTTGCCATGGAATGTGGACAATGTAGCCATAGTAACAAGAGGGGAGGGGGACGGTGGGTGGGTAAAAAAAGAAATTGTTTGGCATGTGGTGGCAGGAGTGTGTAGAAGTTCTCTTCTGATGCTTCTGTTTACTCAGGTAGGAAGCAAGAAATCCGTTGGAAGTCAGAGCTGTGGAAGAGGTTTGAGGAGAGGGGAGAAAGCGGGGAAAAGAGATGTCTTAGGGTGGAGCTCAGGAAACTGAATGGAGTTCTGATCATCAACTTCAGACACAGAAGTGCCCAGGGGAATAAGACTTTATCTTCTTTTGTGTCTTTTAAGAGAACAGAAACCTTTCTTTTTTTTTTTTTTTTTAAGATTTTATGTATTTATTTGACAGAGAGAGAGACAGCCAGCGAGAGAGGGAACACAAGCAGGGGGAGTGGGAGAGGAAGAAGCAGGCTCCCAGCGGAGGAGTCTGATGTGGGACTCGATCCCGCAACGCCGGGATCACGCCCTGAGTCCAAGGCAGACGCTTAACGACTGCGCCACCCAGGCGCCCCCAGAAACCTTTCCTTTGAAGCCATCAGCCAAGGTCCTGGAAAGGTGAACATCAGGCCCGGGTCTCAGGATAGATGTAAGCCTACCTGGGAAGGTGCCCGGGATCTGCCTTCTCACTGCACTATTTCCTTGGCAACTACCAAGTTATGCTCGAGAGGAATGCTTTGTGCTGGCAGCTCTCTGCCTGCTTGGCTTTGAAATCCCGATCTGCAGAACTGGACCTACTCAGGGAGAGCTGTAAGTTGGCACCAAATAGACACCAGTGAGAAAGCAGTCCAATGAACCTATGCACCTTGAACTTCTTAGCGGCTCTCTTAGCGGGTGTGGGGGTGGGAGGAGAGTCCCTGAGCCTCCTGATGCCACGAAGACATTGTGCAGTTAGTAGTCCTGTTTGTGTCCCTCTGGAAAGTTAAAAAATGAAGTATTAGAATAAAGTCTTTTGTATCTTATGAGTTTGGCCATCGACACCTGTGACAGATGCTAATGGGGGGCGGAATGGCATTTGAAGCAGGATTGGTATTCAAATCCTTAATTCAATTTGTATCTTCGGGTCTCTTGGCCAGAATTGGCTGGCAGACCCATTTACTGGCAAACCAATTAGCATCAAAGGAAATAAGGCCACGGAGATTGCCTCGATGAATCGCAGTTCACCCTGGGGTGCGGTGGGTGACTGGGCAGCACCCCTCTGAGCAGACGGCTCTGTGGGGGTGGGCAGGACCTGGACAAAATTAAAGTACTGTTAAGAAGAAGGAAAGGGGCGCCTGGGTAGCGCAGTCGTTAAGCGTCTGCCTTCGGCTCAGGGCGTGATCTCGGCGTTACGGGATCGAGCACCACATCGGGCTCCTCCGCTGGGAGCCTGCTTCTTCCTCTCCCACTCCCCCTGCTGTGTTCCCTCTCTCGCTGGCTGTCTCTGTCACATAAATAAATAAAATCTTAAAAAAAAAAAAAAAAAGAAGAAGAAGAAGGAAAGCTAGAGGCGGGGGGCTGGCAGTGAAGAGGAGATTGGGTAGGCAATCAGTTGCATCTGCCGTATGCGTATAAGGCATATGCACAGGATAAAATACAGACTTCTCTCAGTTTGCTGAGACCGTTTGCTGAGACCTGGTATCACAAAGTCCTACTTAAAAGTTAACTATTTCATTTTAGACATGAATTGTATTCAGATAATGTAACCAAGCACTAAACATAACCTCTCAATTTTCTAATATAATCTTCATACTTATATGAAATTCAGATTTTATGGTTTTAAAAATACTTTAAAATATTTAAAAATACTTGGAATGCTAAGCCCTGTCCTATCAAATAATTTTCATTGAACATATTTTTGTGATGGCCATCCATGCGTAAAGCACTGTAAAACTACCAGTGTCTGAAGATTAGTGAAAAACTCATTACATCAGTGTCTTCTTAAACAACTTACTTTTTATTCATTGGTTCTTTCTTAACAAGCATTTGTTCACCTGCAGACTGAACTCATTAGAAACATCGTGCTCCCTGCTGGTGAAGCACTGATGTTAAGCTGTTCTTCCATTTACCCTATGCATTTAATATAGATGAGCAAATGGTCCGATACTTGTCGAAAGAACAGGCAGACCTAAGTCCAAACCCTTGCTCCCACACTTTTTAATTTCAATGTGTTTTAATCAGCCCAGGCTACCTACCATAACAAAATACCATAGACTAAATGGCTTAAGCAATAGAATTGAATTTCTCATTTCTGGAAACGGGGAAATCTAAGGTCAAGATGTGGGAGAGGTAGGTTTCCTTCGGAGGTCTCCTCTTGGCTTGTAGGAAGCCGCCATTTTGCTGTGTGCTCATAATGACCTCTTCTGCACATGGAAAGAGAGAAAGAGAAGCTCTCGTGTCTCTTCTTTTAAGGGCATTCATCCCATCATCGGGTCCGCTGTCATGACTGCATCCAACCCTAATTACCCCCCGAGTTTAGATTCTGGAGACAGACTGCCTCAGTTTGAATCCGGACTCTGCCATTTTCCAGCTGTGTGGCCTTGGGCAAGTTATTTATCCTCTCTGTGCCTCTGTTTCCACCTCTGTAAAATGGGAATAATAATAGTATCTATGCCATAGAGCTGTGGATTAAAGTCCTTAATGTATGTAACATGTTTGGAACAATGTGTGGCACATAGTTAAGCCCTACGTAACTGTTAACTTGTTGCTGCTGTTACTGTTGCTGAAAGAAACCAGGCTTGAAGTCAAAAGACAAGTAAAGTGCTCCGTCATATTGGAAGCATTGATTTACAATCTCCACTCATCTTTCTATTAATAACCTTGAGCAAGCCACTTAATTTTTCAGCACTGATGATTTCTTTATCTGTAAACTTGGAATAACACTCATTTCTGCAGCATCTGCGTAAGACAGTGGTTAAAGGCATAGACTCCAGGGCTGGCCAGCTGGCTCTGTCAGTAGAGCTTGCAGCTCCTGATCTTGGCATCATGAGTTCAAGTCCCACGTTTGGCGTAGAGATTATGTTAAAAAAAAAAAAAAAGAGCATAGACTCTGGAGCTGGACTGCTTGGGATCAGATTCCAACTACACCACATTCCAGCTATGTGACTTGATGCCAATTACTGAACTCCCACGTGCCTCAGCTTCATTACCTGTAAAACAGGCCTAATAATCCTACCTTATGTTCATAGGAACGTTGCAGGAATTAAATGAGTACCAGTTAATATGTGTGAAGGTGTTAGAACAGTGCCTGGCACTGAGTACATACGTGCTTCATAACTGCATGGCACCTGAGGAAGTGCTTAGTAAGTCGTAACTAACATTCTTTTCTCCCAGGGCTCTGAGGATGGTCTGTAAAGCAGGCATGAAAGAGCTTTATATAAAGTACTGGTCAAATGGGAAGACTCAGGCCTCGCAGTGGAGATCTCTACGGCTATGTAATTAGGCTTAACCGGGATTAGCAGGTCCAGGATCAGCATGTCTAGTGACCATTTTCTTTTAGAATTTTGTCCACTTCAGAGCAACCCCCTTAGCTGCCTCCTTTAGGTGGGGACGGGCCCTGGCTATGTTGATTGCTTGTTAATTGTAGAAGCAAAAGCTGAGGGGTGCCTGGGTGGCTCAGTCAGTTGGGCATCCAGCTCTGGATCTCAGCTCAGGTCTTGATCTTGGGGTTGTGAGTTCAGGCTCTGCATTGGGCTCCATGCCCTGCAAGGAACCAACTTAAAAAGAAGGAGAAGAAGAAGAGGAGGAAGAGGAGGAGGAGGAAGAAGAAGAAGAAAGGAAGAAAGGGAAGAAGAGGAGGAAGAAGAAGAAGAAGAAGAAGAAGAAGAAGAAGAAGAAGAAGAAGAAGAAGAAGAAGAAGAAGGAGGAGGAGGAGGAGGAGGAGGAGGAGGAGGAGGAGGAGGAGGAGGAGGAGGAGGAGGAGGAGGAGGAGGAGAAGAAGAAGAAGAAGAAGAAGAAGAAGGAGAAGAAGAAGAAGAAGAAGGAGAAGAAGAAGAAGAAGAAGAAGGAGAAGAAGAAGAAGAAGGAGGAGGAGGAGGAGGAGGAGGAGGGGGAAGAGGAGGAGGGGGAGGAGGGGAGGAGGAGGAGGAAGAAGAAGAAAGGAAGAAAGGGAAGAAGAGGAAGAAGTAGCAGCAGCAGCAAAAGCTGACATGTGGCCCTGCTTCCAACACGACTGAGCACCTCACATATCAAATTCGGGACAAACAAAGCTTTGCACCCTGAGATAAACCAAAAAGACTGGAATCACCCTAACTCATTCTGACCTCCGAAATAATACAGCCTTGACTATTTCCTGTAAACCTGGACTTCCTAACCAAAATAACCTTATCCCTGCTTAAACTGTGCTGATATCTAAAGACACAGTGACCTTTGGGAAAATTCTAATCATGTGAGAAAGTTGCTGTTTCCTCACCATGAGCGGACTAATATAATCATCATAACCTTGGTAACTCGAGCGTGCGGGGTTGGTTTGTTTGTTTTTGTTTTAATTTGGGAAGCCTGTTCCCCTGTACCCTTTGTAAGTAAACTTTATCTTTCCTTTCTAAATATTTCTGTCTGGGCTTTAGTTGATTGGACTAGAGATTGTACCCCTGACCCAAGATGGGCCAAATTCTGCACTCCAGGAAGTTGTATTTGTATTCTTTTTCAGCCTCTTCAAGCAGGAAGACGTGCTGAAGGGCTGGGGAGCAGTGGCCTTCACCGGAGAGAGGACAGGGAGGTGGAGAAGTTCATCTGAAGAGCACGATGAGGTGGAGGCCAGGGGGTACTGGGACGGGGATTGGAGGACAGCCTTACACCCCACACCCTGACGGTCTCCATTCGATCACGCTCTTTTATTCACCTCACAGCACTAATCACCTTCTACAAATATTTGTTCCTGTCTCTCTAAGGATGAATGCAAGTGCTGTGAGGACAAGAAAGTTGTCTTGCTCATCATTGAGTCCCAGTGCCTAGATGAATACTTGACGCATCCTGGGTACTCCATAAGTACCGACTTTATAAATGGGTTCTGTTCACTTGTTCATAATCAGCTTGGAAATCTGAGAACTTGTGGAAAGTTTCAAAGATCTTCTTATCTGTTTTGTGTTATTACACATTCAATTGGCCAAATAATAATTTTATGTGACTAATTTTAAAGCCCGAAACTTTAAAATCATAAGAGCCTGCATTGCATGGAATGAGTTGTGTTATACCATCACTTCGGAAGGCCGAGGTTCCTGGATCATCACATAGAGGAATCTGGGATGATTGCTCCAGCCATCTGGGCGTTATAACGATAGCCCTTGAGAAAAGGAGAGGGGACAGTCATCGCTTGTTCCTGTTCCCTGTGAGATCCTAGGCCCTATAATGGCTTGGTTCTATGTGTGACTTACATGGAACACTAATTATTAATTAATTAAGGAAGTTTCCTTTATTTTTTTTTAAGATTTTATTTACTTATTTGACAGAGATAGATAGACAGCCAGAGAGAGAGGGAACACAGCAGGGGAGTGGGAGAGGAAGAAGCAGGCTCACACCAGAGGAGCCTGATGTGGGGCTCGATCCCATAACGCCGGGATCACGCCCTGAGCCGAAGGCAGACGCTTGACCGCTGTGCCACCCTGGCGCCCCCAAGGAAGTTTCCTTTAAATTGCCTTTTTCTTCTAAAATGTTCAAAAGAATGTCTTTTATAAGTAGCTTATTAACATGGGTATTTTCTGCAATTTATAGTAATGAACTAAAATTTTTCCTACTAGCCCGCAAATGCTTGTTCATGATAAATAGGTTTGATCATAAGGAGTATTTTTCTCTGATTAGGTATTTAATCTTTGTTAATCGGGAGCCAAATAGCTTCCTATCTTAGTTAAGGAGTAACATGGATCTGTATGGTTCATTTTTATTTGCTGCCCATTGACTTTGTCCACCTTCCTGAATCAAAAATTCTTCTACGGGCTGAAATGCCATTTAATAAGCTTAAGTACTCCTTAAATTTTTAAAATTAAGGTACTGATGATGTCCATCTGTTCTCAGAGTTTCCTTCCTTTTGAGTTTTTAAGTTTTTTCTCCAATGCGTGTGCATGTGTGTGTGTGTGTGTGTGTGTGTGTGTGTGTGTGTTAGACACAGGGAAGGAACTGGGTTTTTTTTTTGTTTTTTGTTTTTTTTAGGGAAGTCATTTCAAATGATGTGGCAGGATCTTTGACGAAGTTTTATAGGCCTTTCTGACTATATTTAGCTTTACAGAGGATGTATTTATGATGATGGACCCTGAAGGCACAGAGCATGTTGTTTCTGTCTTTGCTGAAAAACCAAGGATCTTTGGTTTATGTGCTCCGTTGTATTTATGTTTATTTGGGCAAAGAAACATTTACTTTAAGTCTTGCTATATGAATAGGCTGCTGAGTTGTGCTCTCCATACTTTTTCTTCATTCTTTCTGATTTTCATCTACTTTATATTATCTGATAATGCCTACAATCCTGTGATAATTTTATATTTTCTTTTTTTGCCTTCAAGAAGGAAGGCAGCTTTGGTTCAAATTAAGTTTTTTTGTAAAGAGGGCTCCACGCCCAACGTGGGGCTGAACTCACAACCCTGAGATCAAGAGTCGCATGTTCCACGAACTGAGCCAGCCAGGAGCCCTCTGTTCAAATTGACTTGAAAGCATTCTTAGAAGTGATTTGTGTGACCTTGGATGAAAATGGACCCATAGTCAGTCACTGTCTTTGAATGTTTTACTACTATCTATCACACAGCAATTGAGTTCTTGTGCAACTAATCTGATTCTATATCATTCTTTGCATTTTTAAAAATCTGGAAAGTTCTGGGCTTTGGTCTCTATTTTCTATCCTTCCCACTCTGTATAATTGAAATTACCCAAACTGATTAAATTAAAGAAATTGTAAGAGAAGAGTAAGCCTACATGAATAAAAAGTTGTACTCATTGTCAAAAAGATATTAGAATAGGGGCACCTGGGTGGCTCAGTCAGTTAAGCGGATGCCTTTGGCTCAGGTTATGATCCCAGGGTCCTGGGATCGAGCCCCACATAGGCTCCCTGCCCAGCGGGGAGCCTGGTTCTCCCTCTTCCTCTGCCGCTCCCCCTGCTTGTGCTCTTTCTCTCAAATAAATAAATAAATAAAATCTTAAATAAACAAATAAATAAATAAGGATAAATAAATAAATCTTAAATAAATAAATAAATAAATAGGATATTAGAATAGAGATGACCTTGGAACATGGTTGTGTCACAGATGCTGCACACTGAACTCTGCCCCTGCTAGTAAGGAATTTCGGACCAGACGGTTGATCTATCCAGCTGATGTTACCACATCAGCCTCCCCAGTTCTCTATCGACTACAATCTAAATGACAGTAATTTTTCTAAAGGCTTGAAATGTAAATGATTCCTGTTGGGCACAAGCACAGAAGCTGAGCCTACTGTTTATGGCTTGCTCATCCAATTGCCTTTAATGGAGATAAAATAGCCATTAAGATCTTTTCCAAGTCCTCGGGTATTAGATGAAATTCTTTGCAATCGGTACAGCAGCGGCTGCTGGTCCTGAACTCCCTGCAGCCACGAGTTTGCCCTGGAGCAGCTGAGTGCTTTCTTCAGTGGTAGAGAAGATGACTCTTGTGAGTTTCCTATGACCACATGAAATTTTTGCTGTTTTTAGTTTTTTTGGCAATCTTCATTTATTCAAGGCCTTTTTGATGACTTGCCTTAGCCAGAATTGGCTAGTAGGTTTCCCTGGATATGGCAGCTGGTGTACTGAGTTGAGATCATGACACCACATTTTGCTCAGTGGGACAAGATCTTGGTTAGTCATGTCTGCCATAGAAAAAGAATGGATATATTTTTTTTTATTTTTAAAAATTTTAGTTCCTGTAGAGTTAACATACCGTGCTATATTAAAGTGTACAATATAGTGCATCGACATTCTCTACATTCTCCAGTACGCATCACAATTGTGTACTCTTCATCCCCATCACCTGTTTCAGCCACCCCCACCCAGCTCCCCTCTGGTGACCATCAGTTTGTTCTCTTCAGTTAAGCGTCTGTTACTTGGTTTGTCTCTTCTTTCATTTTGTTCATTTGTTTTGTTTCTTAAATTCCACATATGAATGAAATCATATGGTATTTGTCTTTCACTTCTTCACTTAGTATTATACTCTCTGGATCCATCCATCCATGTTGTTGCAAATGGCAAGATTTCATTCTTTTTTATGGTTGAGTAATATTCCAGTATATTCTTTAACCATTCATCTATCAGTGGACACTTGGGTGGCTTCCATAACTTGGCTGTTGGAAGTAATGATACAATCAACATAGGGGTGCATATATCCTTAAGAATTAGCATTTTCGTATTCTTTGGGTAAACACTAATAGTGGAATTACTGGATCGTATGTTAATTCTATTTTTAATTTTTTGAGAAAACTCCATACCGTTTTCCACAGTGGCTGTACCAGTTTGCATGCCCACCAACAGTGCACGAGTGATCCTTTTTTCTACACCCTTGCCAACACTCGTTGTTCTTGTGTTTTTCTTTTAGCCATTCTGCCAAATGTGAGGTGATACTTCATCGCAGTTTTGATTTGCAAAAATAGATATTTTTGATGGGCTATGCATCTGCTACTATGTAAGTCCAGTAAAATCTTCAGGCAAGCTTTGAAAACCACTAAGTTACTTTAATATGTCTAGTAGGAACACTTTCCTTCTACCCTCTTAGGTTTAATGAATGGGGGTCTGTGAATTTAACTAACAAAAGACAGATTAACAGAAAAAGAATACAAATCTATTAATTTTTTTATGTGCACAGGAGGTCGAAGAAAAATGAAACTAAAAGAAAGGGCTCAACTTGGGGATGGATTTGGGGGTCACAGGATAAAGTGTGGGGAACTAGGAAATATATGAGAGAACTAACAGAAGACAGTTTTAGTAATGTTTGTGCAAACTCGTGTCAGTGTTGACTCTCCATTCTCTGTCTCTGATGATACGAGTGCTCCTCTCTCCCCAGTAGAGTTGGGGTGGGGACACCTCTACAAAGGGAGATTTATGCCCTGCTTTCAGGCAGACAAGGAGAAGGTAGGAATCTACTCCTTCTGGAGCTGTTAATTCTCAAATGCCTTCAGCTC
Source organism: Ursus americanus (assembly GCF_024610735.1). Classification (NCBI taxonomy): domain Eukaryota; kingdom Metazoa; phylum Chordata; class Mammalia; order Carnivora; family Ursidae; genus Ursus; species Ursus americanus. The sequence goes on along the minus strand of NC_142134.1, from coordinate 25,375,682 downwards.
AAAATTATCCTTATATCAAAGTGGTGTATTTCAGGGTGACATAGACTAATTCCCCTTCAAATTCGAACCCATTTTTTCAGAGTAGAAGTTTGCAGTGTAAGAAAGAAGTGAAAATAAATTGTTTCCCCAGCTCCTTTCCCTACACTTTTGAAAATGTTTTCTCCTGTCACATCTCCCTTGAAAGTCAGCAAGTCTATAAAGCAAGAGAGTAAACTTCTGTTTCTAAATTTCATGTCTTGCTACAAGAGCTTTTGTGATGTCTAAGACTCTAAAGGACAGAGGTTATTCCAGACCAGAGAAGGGCCACGTTAAATCTCTCAGGTTGCTCTGGTCTTGCCCAGCTGCGTGTTTTTCTTCCTTTTCTCCATCCCATGCTTGCACATGCTTCCGTGACGATAGCCCTGTTTGAGTATTACCTTTTCCTTTCTTCTGGATTCTTTATTAATGAACACGTTTCAAGTACATCAAGTACAATGTAGAAAAGTCCCGGTGGTGCCGAACAATTGTAGTCATCAGATTTCTAGTTCTCTTTTCATCTTACAAATTTTCTTAATGTTTCTCTGTCATGTCTAGGATTATAAGTAAGATACTATATAAAATAACAGAACCAGAAGATACTTGTTCTGGTACTGCAAGATTCCCTTGCGGCTGCTTCTTTTTACCTTCTGATTTCATCTTCCTGCCTAGTGATGTGCTGGAGCTGGTTGTTAATTTTTTAGGGGTTTTGTGAGCGGGCTTATAAACATGGTCCTCATGAAAATTCAATTATATAAACATACAATTAAATAAACTATATTAAAAACAAAGGTAATAAGTACTCTAAGCTCACCAGTTCCTATATCTATTCTTATCTATGCTCTTGAGGCTATCTGTGCCCATCGTATCTCTCTGTATGGAGGTCACACTGCATATGGCGTCACTCCTGCACACCTCCTCACAACTCCATTAGTGACGCCACAGCAAAAAACTACACATTAGCTCTTCACCCCCGGAAAGCCAGTTGCTAACCATTCGCCAGCGCACCACTGTCTAAGCCCACAAAATGTTGCTCATATAAAGCTTTCATAACCAAATCTTCACATCTGCATCGTTCCTCTTTCTTCCAATGTCAAGATTGGTGCAACCAAGGTCACAGAAAGTTCCTATCAAGTCACATGCTCTGTCCCTTCAACCTCGTCTAAACAAGATGGTTTTAACTTGAAGGTTAGATGAACTTGTTTGTCAGATGAGTTAGGTTCCTCCCTTCGAGCCAGCTCTAAGTTCCTGCTTTCATTTGCTGTGCACAAGGCGCCACTAAAGGTCTGAGTGAATCTCATCTCTGTCAGCGGTGCTGCAATCAAATCAAGTGGTTGCTGCAGCTTGTCCGTAACGGTGGTGGCCCGTGGCCGGCCAGGTGGGCTGTGGGTTTATGTTCTCCTGAGAGCTCACTCGCCCACTATCATCCCTACCATTCAGAATCTGATGGAACTGTGAAGAAAACTGGAGTATTTTAAAAAATTTCCTGCTAAAACAGTCCCTTTCCAAGCCTTTTTCTTCAAGAAGTTTCCAATTTAGAATTCTTGTGTTTGTTACAATCTGGGCTATCCCTTTCGCTCTGGAGGCCACAGCTCAAGTATTGGAAACCAGGGACATCAGGATTATTTCAAGAGCCAGAAGAGTACTCTAGGCATTAAAAGTGTAAATAACCAACTTTAGAATCGTTCCAGATTCGGTAGAAACAATTTGGGCAGGGGAGATTTTAATTCCCAGAGCAGGAAGAAAAATGTAAAAAAAAAAAGAAAGAAAGAAAGGCAGGAGAGGGCAACAGATGGCAAATTCCTATGGCTTCCCAATTTTGCCTGAAATTGGTTTGTTTTTGTTTTTAAAGATTTTATTTATTTGAGGGGGGGAGTCGGGGTGGGGGGGAGGGAGAGGGAGAGAGACTCTCAGGCAGACTCCCCACTAAGCCGAGCTGACCACAGGCTCAATCCCACAACCCTGAGACCATGACCTGTGCTGAAATCAGTCCCATGCTCAACCGACTCAGCCACCCAGGCCCCCCTGAAATTGGCTTTTTCATAAAAATCCCGACCAGTTCAGAAGCGATTTAGGAGTTGCACTGTTTTATTTTTAGGTAACAGTGAGAAATTGCCTGAGTCACAGAGCGCGGGCCAACATGCTTTTCCCGGGCTGTGAAGCTTGTTCCTCGAGGAATTTCATTTCTAGAGGAGTCGGGGATTGAGGTGACTCCCGTCATGAAGAGTCAGGTTGACCACAGCCGGGAGCCAGAGGTGCCTGGGGCCCCTGGGGGTGAACACGTCCCTTGAAAGCTGCTCTCCACACGCAGACAGCAGCGCAGACAGACGTGGGTCCCCTCCCAAGAGAGGGGGGCCCTGCCCGTCAGCTCACACATCCCCTCTGGGCTCCTTGGCGGCGGGGGAGGTGGGGAAGCTGGTGCTGGGAAGTGCTCCGACTGTGGGGACCCCCGGAGTCGGCAGAACTCGGGGTGTGGGAGGAAAGCTGGCTGACACGGTGACGTGGTTCCCCGGGCCTCCGGCTGCAGAGGCCCGTCCGCGCCTCCCTGATGGCCCGGCCTGGGTGGGGGGAGCGGGGACGGCCGCGGACGGGTGGTGTCTGGGCGTGAGGGGCGCCGGCTGAGGCGGGACGCAGGCCGCGGCGCCGACAGGGGCTCGGGTTCTATGGGGCGCGCCCCAGCCCCTGGGAGGCCACAGCGCCAGCAAGTCGGCCGCCGGCCGGTCAAAAGCCTTCTGCGGCTTCCCTTTCAGTTTCTGAATTGGCTGAAAACAGGACAGAGAGGCCACGTGAGAGGAAGCCCTTCCTGACCGGAAGACACAGGTGGCCCCGTGGGAATGGCCGGAGCTTTGGCCCCACGGATCCGAGGGTGGGGACGGGGGGCAGTGCACGTGGACTCCTGCAGAAGATGGAATAAAGGGGGGGCCTGAGGCGGGGGTGACATACAGCGGTAGCCGTGGTTGCCGCTGGGCTGCACCAGGGCCTGGTTTGGCTTTTGCCTGATTTGTCTGCATTTAGATGCCGTCTGTCCTCCGGTGGGGATGGGGCCGTAACAAGGCACCCAGGTGCTGACGTGTGCTGGGAACCGGGCTGCGGCCTGGTCCCCACCACCCACCGCTTGAGTAGTTTCCATGCTGGTGCTTTGAGCGAACAGGTTGGTTGGGCTAGATAGTTCCTATCCTTTCGTTTTATTGTTTTCCTTTATTATCAGTGTGACACAATGCTAGGACATTCTCTGTTCTTAGAGAGAGAGCGCGCGCACAAACTGGAGGCAGGGAGAGGCGGAGCGAGAGCATCCCAAGCAGGCTCCACGCCCAGCAGGGAGCCAGATGCAGGGCTCCATCTCACCACCCTGAGACCCGAGCTGAAATCAAGAGCTGGAGGCTTAACTGACCCAGACACCCAGGTGCCCCAACGCTAGGACATTTTCAACCAAGAAATCGTTTTGGCACAACTGTGCTTTATTACACATACCCCAGGGGCATCAGTGTCCTTTCATTTGGCCTGGTGTTTTTATATGTCCTTCTTGTCTCTGTTGACCTATTTATTATCATAGGGCACATGCCTGTTAGAATATGTAAGGGCTGGGGCACCTGGGTGGCTCAGTTGGTTAAACGCCTGCCTTTGGCTCAGGTCATGATCTCGGGGTCCTGGGATCGAGCCCTCCATCGCGGGCTCTCTGCTCAGCAGGGAGTCTGCTTCTCTCTCACTTTCTCCATTTCTCTCCCCCCCCCACCGTCCTCTCTCAAATAAATGAATTTAAAAATTTAAATAAAAGACTATGTAAGTGCCACATGCAAATGTAAGTAAAAATTTTTCTTGAGCCCAGGTTCTGTTGGCTAAGGAAGCCAGTGAACTTTCTAGGCAGGAATTAGAGCCTATAAACACCCTAGTCATTATGCCCTAGATGACTAATCTTTTTGCTGGTGGTGGGTGCTATTTTAGTCTTAGGATTTCCTTCAGGATGATATTGGATTAAGTTTCAACTTATATCTTCTACACTTAGCCTAATGCTGAATTTTTCTAGTATGACAGACATATTTTATGTGGAAAAAAAATCTGTTCTCACTGAATCCAAAACATTTCTATTTGGATTCCGTACATAAGAGGTTTGAAGAATTCAGACACACTCAGATTTTACCAGCCCCTCAAATATTACCACTTGTTAAGTCTCTACAATTCAAAGAGGGACTTCTCTTACAAATTATCTAAAGCAAGTGTTTTAAACCAGGAGCGATTTTGCCACGCAGGGTACATTTGGCAACGTCTGGAGCCATCGCTGGTTGTCACGTGTGGGGAGTAGGGGTCCTGTCAGCGTCTAGAGGGTGGAGGCCACCATGCCGCTAGACACCCTATAGGGCACAGGACAACACAGCACAGTGAATTATCCGCCCCCAAAGTCAGTGGTGTCACAGCTCTCAAATCCGGACCAAGGGACTTAATTCACTTGTTGAGGAAAGGCGATACGCCATTGACTTACCAGCATCTGAACTAGATAGTAGCTCTCCCTGTATCCAGGACTGCTGTCGCTGCTCTCGTCTGACAAACCGAGCACCCCTTCCTAGAAACAGAAGAATGCAGTTGTCTTAGAACCTCTTTTTCCTTTCGGTCTGTTGCTTCCTTTCCAAAGGGGTACATATTGCTCAACACTTAGAGAAGAGCTACTCAAAATAACTACCCCAAGTTAGTGGCTCTGGAAGGTCTACAAGATCTTGGATAAGATGGGAAGCCCCCAAACAGACGTGGGCCAGAGGCCATGTCCCCATCCCTCCCTCTCATTACAGCCATGGCCCGGCCCGCATCCTTCTTTCCGTGTCTGTGTAACCCGCTCTGCGCCAGTGCCGACCTCAGCCTTCTTGTCCTAGCTCCCTCCCCTCCTGGGACATCAGAGACAGTCCAAGGTGGTCTACAGCACCTGGGCATAACCCTAGACCACCCCCTCCCAACACACATGCACACACACACACACACACAGAGCCAGGCCCCGAGGAGCAGGCAGGTTTTGACCTGGATTTTTATCTCCCCCCCGCCCCAGCACAAGCACCTTTTCGCCTGCGTGTGTACATTGCCTAAAATGTCCTTTTTTGAACTCAACGGGATTTCCACTTAAATCTTCAAATTGGGGCCTTTTGTGACATCTTGTAATATTCCAAATGTTTTCAGCCCCTTGGATGAATTTAAGTGGATAATAATGCCAAAAATATCTCATGAAAAAAAAAACCCAACTAATTTATAAATAAAAAACATCACTCCGAGTATACCCTTATTGAAGTCAGCGATTAAAACAATATGCTCTCATTTCTGATACCAACCCTACAAAAAGGCACACGGGAAGCCCAGATGTCCTTTGTTACTGAAGCCATAACTGGACAGCTATGAACTGAGCACTTGTTTGCTCCTAAAATTCATATGTCGAATCCCTAATCCCTAGTGTGATGGTATTTGGAAGTGGGACCTTTGGAACGTAATGAGGGCACTGCCCTCATGAAAGCGGTTGATGCCCTTATAAGAAGAGACACACAGGATCTTGCTTCCTCTCTTTCTCTCTCTCTCTCTCTGCCATGTGAGGATCCAACAAGGAGATGGTCGTCTGCAAATCATGAAGAGGGCCCTCACCAGGAACGCATTGGCAGCACTTGATCTTGGACTTCCCAGCCTCCGAAACTATGAGAAATAAATTCTTGTTTATTAAGCCACCCAGTCTATGGTGTTTTGTTACAGCATCCAGAGCAGACTAAGACGTGGGCTCAGCAGGAGGAAGCACCAAGATCATCTAGCAGTGACTGTCCCGATCAGGTGAATGGGCGGTAGTGGCATGTACGCTCATATTTGCCATTAATTCTAGATATACACAGGAGACACGTACCTATATCTCCACCTGTCATCTGTTTGGTAAGAACAAGAACTGTTCCTGGGGCTTTTTGCTTGATCATTCTTATATCCCCATACCATTGATCAATAAATATATGTTGATGGGAGCCTGGGTGGCGCAGCGGTTAAAGCGTCTGCCTTCGGCTCAGGGTGTGATCCTGGCAATCTGGGATCGAGCCCCACATCGGGCTCTTCTGCTATGAGCCTGCTTCTTCCTCTCCCACTCCCCCTGCTTGTGTTCCCTCTCTCGCTGGCTGTCTCTGTCTCTGTCGAATAAATAAATAAAATCTTTAAAAAATATATATATATGTTGAATAAATCACTTGTACAAATTCCAAATGTCATGCATGACCTTGTATTCGATCACATCTGCCCCCAAATGGATGAGAACCAGACAACAATGTTGCTGAGCCCAGACTTAGGTTAAGCTGGGTGATTGTCCAGACCAACTCACTAGGTCAGTAATTTGTTTCCATAAAGCAGCCTACAGCAACACACCACTGAAATGTCTACCTTGACAAAATAATAAATTACATGTTACAGACATCTAGGTTGCCTGTAGTTAATAGGCAAATAATGAAAACTGGCAGGACAAATCCCAAACTTTTGCTCTGAAGTGCCCCATCAGCAAAAGGGTGAATGCCATTCCTCCGGAGGCCTACCAAGAAAGACATTGCCTAGCAAAAATATGCTGCAGTCACACATTTCATCTTAAAAATTCATGTGAATTTTGTATTTATACCACAGTAGATTTATTGTAATATTAACATGCTCTAAATTACTAAATTTTTCTCAAAAAAAAATTTCTGGAAAACTGATAGTCTGAGAAGATGTACCATGTTCATCTTGTGGTGCCGCCCACCCCTGACCCGCCACCAGGTCCTCTGAGGGAGCACATTGTGATACACGAGAAGGGTGGGTGTACCTGGTCAGTGTAGCTGGTTGAATTGTGTTCCCTAAAAAGGTTCGTACAAGTTCCAACCCTCAGTCTCTGTGAATGTGATCTTATTTGGAAATAGAGCCTTTGCAGATATAATTGAGGATCTTGAGATGAGTTCATCTTGTATTTCATCCAGTGAGAGGGTTTTCAGACACAGAGAAACAGTGGGGAAGGCCGTGTGAAGATGGAGCCAGAGATTGGAATTCTGCTGCCACAAGCCCAGGACTCTAGGAGCCACCAGAAGCTGGAAAGAAGCAAGGCAGCATTTTTCCCGAAAGCCTTAGGAGTGCGCGGAGCCCCGCTGATGCCTCGATTTCTCACTGCTGGCCTCCAAGAGTGTACATTTCTATTGCCTTCAGTCCCCGACTTTGTGGTCGCTTGTTACAGCCGTCCTAGGAAAGTGATACACTCGGGAACAACAGAAATTACAATCCCAAAGATAATACCACCAGTATTTGAACCCTGCTCCGGCCATCGAGACAGAAGTTGATTTTAACCGCTGTTCTCAGGTAAAGTGGCAAAGCTACAATGAATCTTCCATCCATTGTCTTAATAGCTGTGCTAACTACGCTCACAGATGCTTTGCAAGTAGATCTTCATCTTGAGAACATCAGAGGTTTTCGACCAGACACAGGCCATGCAAGAATGTATGAATTTGGGGGCGCCTGGGTGGCGCAGTCGTTAAGCGTCTGCCTTCGGCTCAGGGCGTGATCCTGGCGTTCTGGGTTTGAGCCCCACATCAGGCTCCTCCCCTGGGAGCCTGCGTCTTCCTCTCCCACTCCCCCTGCTTGTGTTCCCTCTCTCGCTGGCTGTCTCTCTCTGTCAAATAAATAAATAAAATCTTTTTAAAAAAGTACGAATTTGAATGAATATCAAGAAAAATATTCTTGCCCATAAAAATTGGATCATTGTGCTTCATAGTCCCTTGGTCTGACTTCATAACTGGCCTCAGCTGAACACTCAAGCCTTGCTGTTCACTACTGTCGGCTGCCATTTTGTACAAGTATCTAGTAGTTTGTTGAATAGTTGTGAAGATTGCCAGATGATATTTTAAAGTATTTTAAAATAACTTAAAGGCGTCACTCATCTGGTGTCGGCAAATGTGACTTGGAAATCAGTTCAGTATATTTTTAGACCATGCTAGTAGTCAATTAGGTCACATCCGTAAGTGTAATTAGAAGAGCAGGAAAATGGGACACTCTCTAGCAGTGTATGTTAAAAACTTCGAAAAGTGTTCCACAAATGCTAGGAAAGGGAAAAACCTTTTAAATATGGCTGATGAGAGAGAAGTGATTGGAAGACAAAACCAAAATAAGCAGAGATCATGGTGCTGAAGGTGATATGAATGTTCTGACTTTGTAAACAGAGAAAACATAATGATAATGGCATTGAATGGATTCAGAGGCCGCTTTCCTCGTGAATTTCAGGTGATCTTTCAAGTTCGGTCAGTGTGTGTGAGAACAAGGAAAGCTCCCTTTGAGTGGGAGAAGAAGGCCGCGTGCCTGAAATTCTCCCTGTTTCTGAAATTGCCCCAATTAAATCCTTTCTCTTTAGCTTCACTGTCTTTCGCGTATCCTCTTCTAAGATTCCTAAAATGGTATAAAGTTGCTACCCTCTCAGTGGAGAGCAGGAGACAGAATTAAAAGGCTCCAGCCAGCTGGCCCTTCTCAAATCACGATGTGTCTCCGGAACACTTGTTTCAAAGTGAGAACGTTTACTCTGGTTACTTCCGTGCTCTGGTTACACCGTTCTTCAAGCAAAAACTGTGAATTGGTGATGACAGCCTTTGGACAGTTTCTTTAGCCTGATGATTTAAATTTACTGTGTGAATAAAATGGAATTTAGGGAATTTGTTCTTGTAACTTCTAAAGTGCTAGTTCTTAGAGCAGCGCTCAGGAGCTCCAGCTTCAGATTAGAATTGCATTGTCTTTTTTGTTTTTCTTTAACATTTTATTTATTTATTTGACAGAGAAAGCACACAAGCAGGGGGAGAGACAGAGGGAGAGGGAGAAGCAGGCTTCCCAATAAGCAGGGAGCCCGACGTGGGACTCAATCCCAGGACCCTGGGATCGTGACCTGAGCCAAAGACACACACTTAACCCACTGAGCCACCCAGGAGCCCTAGAAATGCCTTGCTCAAGTCAGGCACCACAAAACTTGCAGAGCAAGAAGCGGATTCAATTTGTTATTTAAATTACAAAGCTAGAGGCAGCTAAGAATGTATTCTTGATTGACCCGGGGGGGGGGGGGGTGTCATTCCTCAAGGAATTACCTCCTTTGTCTACACCAGGCTGTTTTTGAATGACAAGGGTCTACTAAAATAACTTTAGTGGTGATTTTGGCTTAATAATGGAATACAATTACGGTAGTCCCACCCCCACCCCCACCCTGTAGCCACAGTCTGCTTTCCAAGGTTTCAATTACCTGTGGTCAGCCGGGGTCAGCAGGTGATCATCCTTCTGATGAAAGGTCAGAGGTCAACAGCCTAACCCTACGTGATTCACCCCACTTCATCTGATCGCGCACTTTGTCATCTCCTGTCATCACCAGAAGAAAGGTGAGCGATGTACAGTAAGATGTTTTGAGAGAGAGACGGAGAGAGGCCACCTTCACATTACTTTTTGTACAATAAATTCTTATGATTGTCCTATTTTATTAGGACCCTCTGAAAAGGGTTCAGTACTGTTCGTGGTTTCAGGCATCCACTGAGGGTCTTGGAAGGTATGCCCCCCAAACAAGGGGAGGACTACTGTAGTGTTAAAAAGTAGGTTATTTAACTTTTAACTATTACAAAGTGGTTATGAAGTGAAATCACCCAACTACACTTCCGGCATGCTTGCAGACGTAGGGTACTGGGGAAGGGTCTCTGGGAGAGCGATCTCAAGGACACAAGGCAGAATTTAATTTAAATCCCAATGTTGTTTCTTGTTTTCTAAAGAAACACACCAAACTGCGAGGTAACAAAAATGCACAGAAAAAGATCTGCATGGAAGTGCCCCCCCTTATGGTGATATTATGGATGGTTTTTTGGTCCTTTATCCTTTTTTATTTCTGATTTTTCTACTATGAGCATGTAGAACCTTTGTAAGAAGGAAAAATTATTTTAAAATTTTTTTAGGAAAAATTATTTTTGAAAGATTTTAACTTTAAACACTTTCCTTCTTCCTCTCATTTAGTAGGTCGGGAAACCTGCACACACGCACAGCTATGGATCATGTGTCCGTATACATACATATTCATGTATCTAGTTAAATTGTGTAATAAAGCATCCCTACAGTCTGAAAGAAAATTAAGGTGAGTCTCTCTATAAACCAATTTTAAGGAAAAAAATGAATTAAAATACCGATATGAAGGAAGGGGAAGGATTTATAGGGAAAGTAAGTCCCCTCTCGCCCCTTCTCCCAGGCCACTAATTTTCCAGCAAATCCATTTCTGTTTCTGCTTTATAAACATATCTATATCTATCTATCTATATAGATATATAAACATATACCTATATATATATATATACTTATATAAATTTCAAACCACTCAGTGTCCTTACTCCTACAGTCCAGATATAATCCTTATTAACATTTTGCTACATATCACTTCAATCTGTTTCTATATCTATACTACAGAACATAGTGTTTGTTTGTTTGTTTTAAAGATTTTATTTATTTATTTATTTGACAGAGATAGAGACAGCCAGCGAGAGAGAGAACACAAGCAGGGGGAGTAGGAGAGGAAGAAGCAGGCCCACAGCATAGGAGCCTGATGTGGGGCTCAATCCCATAACGCCCTGAGCCGAAGGCAGACGCTTAACCGCTGTGCCACCCAGGCGCCCCGTTTGTTTGTTTTTTAATACAAATGAAATCGTTCTGTAGATACTGTTCTGCCGCTTACCTTTTCTCATCTGGCAATATATCACAGACAGCTTTCCCTGGCATTATACCACTATATGCTTGAAGCAAAATGTATTGAGATTTCCCCATGGATGGATATTTAGATTGTTTTTGCCCTTATAAGTAATTCTGTAGTGAATATCATAAACATTATTTTAAAAATAGAAAAACAAAGAATACAATTTGCTTTACCTTTTTCAGGTAGGAAGAGCAGCGATCTAGTCTTGTTAATTGCTAAGGAAGGCCAGTGTTGTGGTTTGATCTTGACAGATATAGAAATTGAGAATTTTTAAAATAACTTTATGGTGAATTTTAAGAATCAAAAGAACTTCAGAGAGGGTGTGAATGACAGTGAAATGTTTTTATGGTGCATATGCTGTGTAACCCAATGGAAGAAATATGCTCCCATCCTGCCCTAGTCAGTAAGGTCTGAAAAGCTTAGGGCATCTTACCCTAACAAGAGGGGGAATATTCCATTCACGCTTGCAGAGTAAGGTATAAAAACGCCTATCTCTGCACTCAGGAAATGAGGCAATCGTAAATGACTTATCTAGATTACAGACTTTTTTTTTAAGTTTCTTTCTTTATGTCAGTAATCTCAACAGCCAGTGTGGGGCTCAAACTCATGACCCGAGATCAAGAGTTGCACGCTTTTCTGACGGAGCCAGCCTGGCTCCCCTGGATTATAGGCTCTTAGAGGCACCAATATTTAGACATTTTTAAATGTGTCTAGAAATGTCTATAAGGGCTGCACACTTCCAGGCTATCTTCACTAAAGCATACTAAGCACAGTTTGCATTTTATTGACAGCTTAGGGCCTCCATAAATACCGTTTATCCACTGCAGTACTGTGACCTGCCCTGCCCTCGGTGTCGCTAAGCTGAAGCTCCAACTCAAACAGCCGGTTGGTTTGTGACAGTGGGGGAGGACTTGTGAGGTGTTGCAACTGTGCATTGCGTTCCAAGGTTTGTGTGCGTTTGGTCTCCTGAGAGTCAGCAGCTCTGCCTAAGGATTGACCCAGAAATTGTGGGACATAATTGATGAACTCTGCAAGGCCAGTCCCAGTGACCGAACTGTTCATGTCCACTAAGGGGTTATTTGATTAAGAAGAGTGAAGAAAATGAATGAGATATCGGATTCCACATGCAGCTGGTAGACAGGATTCTTAAAGCATCAGAGCTCCGGGGGATGGAGAGTTGCTTGTAGCTAAAAGGCCAAAAAAGGAGTCACTGGTAGCAGAAAATGGAAAATATCATTTCCAGGTTCCTTTCCAACTCTAATATTCTATGAGGCTATGATTGTGTTTTCACTGAGGGTTCCCAGTGGCAAGCACAGATAATCAAGACCCCAAAAGCTGTTTTTCTAAGAATGTCGTGGTGGCTGGAAGCAATTTAAAAGCAGAAAGGAAAATGTGTATTGGAGGGGGGAGAAGAAAATGAAGCAGGAGTACAAACAAGGAGAAAACACATGAGGACTATAGCCCTTTTTCTCAGTGGAAATCATGCAGCTTGATACTATAATTACTTTATATTCAGTGCCATAGATGAAAACAGAAGAGGATGCCATTCCAAATAGTTACGATTTTTAAAAAGGAAAGAAAACAGTACAAGGACATGTGTATGATAAATATCAATAATTTATTCTTTACTTCATAAATATTAAATGTCCATTATATATAAATGGCAAAAAGATATAGATATTGCAGGCAGTCTGTGTGAAGAACAAGAAATTGGCAAGACATTTCATTTGAGAGTGACATTGAAGTCTGCTAATTTCTGAGTTGTTGGCGTTCTAGGAGGGCGAAGGCAACAGTATTTAATATCGTGGCATTACCCTGATGTCTAGCACCACAGGACGGCCAACAACAATGGCGGCTCCATGCCCCATCACTGCCTCTTGTTTTTCTCTCCCTCCATTCCTTTCTTTCTCCCTTGCTTCCCTTCTCCCTCCTCTTCCTCACAAGTCTGAATGAGAGAAATTCTCATGCAGAAATCCCATCTGCCAGGCTGCTCCAAGACACCTCACTTTTGACATTTAAAGCAAGCGAGGAAGCCGACTTTGTGAGGCCACCCAAAATGTTGGCTGCAGGCCAAGAAGGCACACCTGCTAGGTCTGCCACGGCAGTGAGAGAGGTGTTAAGATGAGCAACATTTCTAGTTGACTCACATGTGGGGAAGTGGACAGCAGCTGGCCTTTCCGTAGAGCGACAGTCCTGAACCCCAGAAGTTCATGGATTTCTAGAGGGTCTACTTGAAATTTTATGCAGGATGTATATGTGTGGATAGAAGATTCGGGGTTTTCACAAATTCCCAAAGGGGTACAGTGACCAAAACGGTGAAGACTGTGGCATGGAGCATATCAGATAACTCTGGTGCCTCACCACGTCCTCAGACCCTATGTGGTATCCCCAGAGCACTTCCTGTTGAATCTCCTGTTATGACTAGAATGACGTGCCAAATTCAATCTTGGCACTGGCAAGGGTTTAGTGAGTGAATCCATGAAACAGGACATACTGGACCATCCAATTCCAACTTCCCCACCATCTAACCCTTGGGTCTTCACCTATCAGAAAGAGGAGAGGGATCTGTGTTTTTATTTTACTCTGTGCCATTAAAGGTTATTTTTTTTAAAAAATATAATCACACTTCTTATACAAACATGAAAGGAACAACTATCAAGGATTGTATTTAACTCATTAATTAATAAGGGAACTGGAAAGACGTTACAACGGTTTAGAAAGACAACTCAAAGGACCACATGTCTACACTCAGAAATGGAATGCTGAAATGAATTTACGAATAGTGCAAAACTTGCAAAACCCATCCATGTCCATAAGGTGATGATCAATTGCATCCCATCAGACAAGGGGCATTACTAAACATAGGATTTAATTACTTTACTATCAGTTTTGTACAAGTTAACTTCTATTTCTCCAGACTTCTCAAATAGTCAAAGACCAAAATAGAGATAACCAGGTAAGCGTGCTAACTAGCCAGAGCACTCCCAAATTGCAAAGTCATTCACAATTTTTCCTTATGGTGCCTTTGTTCTTAGGAAGTTTTCTTTGGAACAGGTGTCATGTGTTAATAGCTACCAATTCAGTGTGATTTGGGAGTCCTGAGAAAACCCTTTTTTATCACCCAATTCTTACCTCCCTGCTTGCAAGTCACCTGAAATTCCATTCTGAGAGGTTTGATCTTCACATGGGCTTGATTTATGCCACTCAGAACCCCCCCAAAGAGCAAGGTTTACCAGATATCTTGGAACGCAGAGAGCGCTCTCATGAGTATTAACACATCTGATTCTCATAAAAGTGACGAGACGTGGAGGCTTGTCCCAAGTGACACGGATCTAGTGAGTGATGCTTGGGGAATTGCCCCCAGTTCTCCTGGTTTCGGGAGATGTCCACTGCCTGCTGTGCTAACCGGCCTTAAAAAGCCAGTGCTTGGGGCATGGTTGTACTGAAGGCAGACTGAGGCACAGGAAGAGGATTCACACGTGCTCATGAAGTCCTCGGACACAATCATTGAAAATGGAAAGTTCATTCAACATTCATGCGTCACTTGGTTATTGAGTGCCGACCTTGTGCCAGGCCCTGGGAACCTGTATTGAAAAGGCAGAGTCCCTGTGCTTGGGAATTAAGTGCTAGTAGGAAAGACAAGCATCAAACGTCTCGATGCTCTATGAATTATTCAGTCAGGAAAGCCAGAAAAAACTGCAGAGGTGGCCTGGGCATATCCGGATGGTCTGACTTTAGGTGAGGGTGGGGAAGGAGGGACAGGGAAACGTTATTTACGTTCTGGTGTCAGGAATGACTGGCAATTAACGGTGTGTGTGTTGGGGGGGTCCTGTCTGGGGGGGCGGTGGAAGAAAAAATATTTCAGGCAAAGGGCACAGCATGTTGAAGACTAAATCAGACACTCCTATTTCTATCATTCTCTTTTTCTATCTCCCTCTGTACCTATGGGCTCTTTTCTCTACATCTTAAAACAAAAACTAAATATTTTCCGAGGTAGAGTGTACCGTGGAGACATTCTTGAGCAGAAGGGCCTTTTCCCCTTGTCCAATTTAGACTCCCTCCCCACCTTAAGAGGAAGTTAGTAACTTCGTCATTTCTGAAAATTCACGGATCTCTAAGTTGCTTTTAGTCACCCTCATTTTATCAAAAATAAATGCAGATCCTTTCTTGAAAGAGGGAATGGATATTGTCGATGCAAAATGAACACAACTTTTAGAATCTCTAAAAGTAAGAAAGAGAGCTTTATTCAAGCCTGGGAAAAATGCCCTTCACGGGGAAGACAGTGTTCCGGAGAATGAACGGTTTTTGCAGAGTTATATACTTTCTTACATCTTGTGAAAGCTCAAGAGATTATAGCATAGAGGCAGGAATCACAAGTTTTATCATAAAAGGAGTGTAGAGAGTAGAAGCACTGACTGAGCTCTCAAGGACGAGATGGTCTCCTTTGGGCTACTCACTCACAAAGCAGGTGAGCAATGCATGCGCGGCGGGCCATCAGTCAGGCTTTCCGTGTGAACAACGTTCATAGACAGTCATGTGGACTTAGAAAGAAATCTAAAATGGTTTCCCTTGGCTTCTGTCTCAGCAGAGGATCTATCTCCCTCTCCCTCTGCCCCTCCCCACTGCTCATGCTCTCGCTCTCTCTCACTTGCTGTCTCTCTCAAATAAATAAATAAAATCTTAAATAAAATAAAATAAAATAAAATAATAAAATAAAATAAATGGCTTCCCTTGTATATCAGACCTTTAGAGAGTTTTTCTCTCATCGATACAAAAGGGCGTAAGAATGGGGGAAACAACTGACATGGTTAATCTTATCTCTAGAGTATCCGAATCTGGATGCCATGTAGACCAAGCGGTGTGTGACTCTGAGTTCCTGTTGCTAAGTTTCAAAGCCCTGGAAAGGGAAAAATTGTGAAAACCATGCTGGTTACTCACCATCTGAAATGCGAGAACTCCATGGCAAAAGACCAGAAGGCACACACACTGCAGCATGTTGAGGTGCTGAAAGCGCAAGAGAAACTTTTATTCCTGCAGGTAAACATGGGCATGTACAAACATCCATGCTGACACATCAGTCTTTATTGAGCACCGACTGTGTACTACGGAAGCCATAGAGCACAGGCTGAGTTTGAAATCCTGACTTTGACACTTGCTAGCTATGTGACTCGGACAAATTATTTAACTTCTTTGTACCTCATTTTCCTCACCTATAAAATGGGGGTAATATTAAAAGCTATTCCATGAGTGGTTATGAAATTTGAACGAGGTACTGTATACAAAACATTTAAAATAGTGCATAGAACACAGGTGGCCCTCCAGTTTTTAGCTTTTATTGTTAAATACCATGCTCTGAGCTGGGGACAAAATAGATACAAGGATAGGTAAAACAAAGGTCTGGCTGTTAAGGAATTTGTAGTCTATTTAAGAGATTAAATACAAGGAACGGATTTCTGCTTCTGCTTACTGCTTTATTCCTTACTCACAGTGGTTACTCATTAAAAATGCACAGAGAGAATCCATAAACTGCATACAACTCAGAATGAAATTGACCTGAACAGTGCCTTGCACAATTGTCTAGGTCGGAAGATGGAACTTTTGAAAGCAAAAACAAAACAAACAAAAAAAAAACCTAAAGCGGAAATAACTAATGGGTGTTTGGGTCCTAGAAAATCAGACTTTTTTTTTTTTTTAAAGATTTATTTATTTGACAGAGAGAGAGACAGCAAGAGAGGGAACACAAGCAGAGCGAGGGGGAGAAGGAAAGCAGGCTTCCTGCCAAGCAGGGAGCCCAACGCGGGGCTCAATTCCAGGACCCTGGGATCATGACCTGAGCCAAAGGCAGACACTTAATGACTGAGCCACCCCAGCAGCCCTGAAAATCAGGCTCTTGTTAACTTGACACCACCAAGATCCTTGGTGGATCCTTGGTTCCTTCTTGACCTGTGCCACGCCAGCCCCATCACAGTCAGGAAGCACATTTAATGTGCCCCCACGGAGGCTGTGGAGGTATTTCTCAGGGATTCTGATTCAGCAGGGTGCTGGGCGACCTTGCAGCCTCCCCCAGGGACCACTGGAGACCCACTGAGCCCTGTGAGTCAGTGAGCCTTGTTTCCAGAGAGCAAAGAAAACAGCAGACAGCTCTCCCTGGACTTGTCCTTCTCCTGGCTTTACTTCGTGGTGTGGGGAAGACACCGCACATCACTCCTTTGGAAGGAGGAACCCTCTGAAGAGCTTCAATGTGAATACTTGCTGATTATCAAAGGGTACCAAAATATACTGCCCCCAAAATAGGCCTCTATGGCATCTGAATTATTCTGAGCTAAGGCCATCGAGAACCAGCAGATGCAGGAAAAGTTCTAAAAACAGGACATAGGTTTTCCTTTCGTAAAGGAAATTCCCATTTGTGAAAGGTGTCTCCCTCTCCAGTAGCAGGAAGAGTACACTTGCTAGTGTACTCCCCCTGGTCACCTTCCCATAATTTGCCTCCCCAAAACCCTTTTCCTCTGTTTTAGCTTGAGATGGTATATAAGCCCAAGTTCTGACCACCTCTTTGAGTTACTCATCACCAGGAACCTCCCATGTATGCATACACGATGCACATGTTAATAAACTTCTGTTTGTTTTTCTCTTGTTAATCTTTTGCCAGTCTAATTTGTAGGACCTCAGCAGAAAACTGGATGTGTAGAGGAAAAAGATTTTTTTCCTCCCCTACACTATTTCTTGCCTACTCATGTAGGCACTCCTGTGTAGAGTGCTTTCCACATATTATTATTACATTTGATCCTCACAGTAGCTCTCTCTGGTGTGTATTTAATGACTATTTTATAGATGAGGAAATCAAGGGTTAGAAAGGTTATTAACTTCCTTAAGGTCACAGCAAAGTAGGTGGTAGAGCCAGGGTTTGAATATCTATCTGAGTCCACTTCATTCTTTTTGAGACACCCAGATCTCCAGGCCTCTGTTTCTTACTCAAAGCCTTTGGAGTCAGACAGGGTGGTGGGCATGTGTGAATATTTTACCATTTACATGGAGCTTTCTCGAAACAGCCTAGGGCAGTGGTTCTCAGGTATATCCAGGCAAAAGGGAACTTTGATTTCTTTGGAACTTTCCCAGGATCTGTCCACCATTTTGGGCCATCACATCACCAATGGCCACACTTCCTGCCATTTGCATTTGTGCCTGTTGTATTCACGGTGATCTGCCTGGAAGCACAAGGAGCTGACAAATACCATGTCCTCTAACAGGGTCATGTCTGAGCATTTACATATTGAAATATCTATTGTTTCATAATAAATCACTCTCTTCAGTTCTGCTTTATAGTATAGTTAGAGCATTGTATCAGTTTTTTAAGGTAAGCGTATAGACAGATGGTTTTTATTTATGCATTTCATTACCAGAGACTCACCTGAACATTACAAAATACTTGTACTTGAAAGGGGTATAAGATCTGATAAACCTGGGAGAAAAAGGGAAAACCAAGAGTCACAGAATCTGGGAGCTAAAAAGACTGCAGTCCTGTGTGGATCTCCCCCCTGGGGGTGGCTCTTTGTCCCAAGCATCTCCTGTTCTGGTGGTCTCTCTGCCGATTCCCACTTTGAGGATCGAAACAGAGGGAAAACTAGGGTGGGTGTCAGCCCCTTGGCAGCTGCGAGTCCTGGCTGGGTGTCTTGAGGAGGGAATACGGCTCTTTGGCCACCACAGAATGGCCGCCAAAAACCTTGAAAGACTCTCCCACAAGAAGGAAAAAAGTGAGAGGCAAAGAGAGATGCTAAGAAAAAGCACCAGCTGAGAGAGGCAGGAAAGAGTGTGTAGGCCTGGTGGAGGCAGAGGAAGTGTAAGGATATGCACAGGGGAGTGGACACGATGGGGGCAGATAGGTAGAGGCACCAAGGCTGGTTCCAGGTCATTGCCTGCCAATTTGAGGCCACTGGTAAATGTTGTCCTGGCTAAAGTGGGTGCCTTCCACCTAATCAAGTGTCTGTTTAGAGGCACTTGGTGGCTCAGTTGGTTAAGCATCTGCTTTTGGCTCAAGTCATGATCTCAGGGTCCTGGGTTCGAGCTCCATGTAGGGCTCCCTGCTCAGCGAGGAGTCAGCTTCTCCCTCTCCCTCTGCCCCTCTACCCCTGGCCAGTGCTCTCTCTCACTCTCTCTTTCTCTCAAATAAATAAAATCTTAAAAAAAAAAAAATCGAATGTTTGTTTGTCCCCACCTCCCTGGGGAATAATAGCCAATAATAAAAATAACTCACACTATGTCTCACATTGCCATACTGCCACACTGTTCCAAGTCCTTTAACTGTATTTGTTCACTCCTCACAGCAGCACCCTGAGGTAGGGAGTATTTTTATTTTATAGATGAGGAAACTGAGGCATAGAGCAGTTGAATAATTTGCCCAAAGTCCTGGCTATGAAATGAAGATCAGGGTTCCACCCCAAGTACTTAGGCTGCTATGGACTGTATTCTGCTCCCCCAAATTCGTATTTTGAAGCCCTACCTCTCCAGGTGATAATATTTAGAGGCAGGCCTTGGGGAGATAAGTAGGTTTTGATGAGGTCGTGAGGGTGGGATTCTCATGGTAAAATGAGTGCCTTTTACGAGGAGACTGGAGAGACTGCTTGCTCTCACTCTCTCCCTCTCTGCTATGTGAAGATACAACATGAAGAAAGCCATGTGCGAGCCAGGAGGAGAGCTCTCACCGGCACCCAACCATGCTCGCGCCCAGCCTCCAGACCTGGGAGAAATGAATGACTGCTGTTGAATTCACCGGCCAATGGCATGGTGCTATAGAGCCCAAGCTAAGACACAGGCCGCCATGTTGCTCTTCTGGCCCCTTGGTTCTGTGTCTGGCACATTTCCAGGTGTTGGGGCACCTCTGCCCCTGGGTGCCAATGTTCTGTCATGAACAATGACACTGACTACTTTCATTTTCCAATGAGGTCTAGAGTCTTCCTCTGGCATTCTCCTGACCAGCACTCCCCATGTGGGGCCATTCCCCACCCACCACTCGGTCACTTGTATTGAGGAAGGACAGCCTTCTGCATAGACAGGTTAAGCTACTACTCTGGAGTATTGTCTGAGAAATATTAACCCTCAGAGATTACCTCTCCACCCCTCCTTAGGAGATTGTCTGATATTCCACCTTCAGTGTCGTTCCTTTGAGTTAAATTACTGCCTCTCCTAATCAATTCAATTTCACATTTATTGAGCGCTGTGCAGGGTAGCAGGGACAAAGAGATGAAAGCTACTCTCTTTTAGGGGCGCCTGGGTGGCTCAGTCGTTAAGCATTTGCCTTTGGCTCAGGGCGTGATCCCAGGGATCGAGCCCTGCATCGGGCTCCCTGCTCAGCAGGAAGCCTGCTGTTCCCTCTCCCACTCCCCTTGCTTGGTAACCCTCTCTTGCTGTGCCTCTCTTTGTCAAATAAAAAAAATCTTAAAAAAAAAAAATAAAGGTGTATGCTTAAAAAAGGAAAGAAAGAAAGAGAAAGAAAGAAGAAAGAAAGAAGAAAGAAAGAAAGAAAGAAAGAAAGAAGAAAGAAAAGAAAGAAAGAAAGAAAGAAAGAAAGAAAGAAAGAAAGAAATTCTCTTTTATAGTGAAGGCTTATCAGGCCGCCAGTTCCTCAGGTCCCTTCTGACTCAGGAAAAGCAACCTGGCAGGTAAGACCACATCACAAGGGGCCTGCTCAGTATGAATGCTCCGTATCAGCAGACAGTTAAGCACCCACATTGGGTCGGGACAATGGAAAGTGAAAACCAGGCCTGCCTGGAGAGAGAATAGAGACAATACATCCCCAGGGTCCCTAAATCTGGAGAACTACCGGAAATCTAGAGATTTCTCCCAGAAAGCTTCCAGAAGTCTGAGAACCATCTCGGGAAAGTTAGGCCAAGTGGGGAGCTATGTCATGATAATAACATTTTTCAAGAATAATAAAACAATAATAACAAAACAAGTCCTTACTAAACTCTCATTACGAACAAGGCAGTCTCATTTGCTCTTTGCGACAATGCTGCAAAATAGGTTTTAAAAACCAGTGAATGTTTAAGTAAGTAACTGGTACATGCTTAAATGACCTGTTCTGTTAGTAGTTTTTAAAAAGCTTGGCTGGAATGACTTTAGAAAAGCTACAGTAAACAATCTGAGTAAAATGTCTTTTTTATCCAATAGCATCTAATTTTTAAAGCAGATCTTGTAGGTGTGGGATTGTTTTGTTTTCTTTGGCTCCGTTAAATGCCTGTTCCTCCAGAGTCCGGCGAAGGGAAAAACATACATTATAACTACAGTCTTATCATTCCGAGTTTGAAACAACAAAGAAATTTAAGGAAAAATCTTCCTTAGCCGCACAGTTTGCTGATTCTGTCTCTGCCTTTTCCCTTCAGCAAAACTGCTAAGGCAAAGCAAGAGAGAGAAAGACCTGGAAGCCTGGCAGGACTCGTCAGCAGAGCTGCTTACCTCAGCTCTCTGATGTTTGTTTGTTTTTACCATACGTATAATCTGTAAAAAAATTTCTGAGCATGTACCATATACATAAACAAAGTTTATTTATCGGTTTTAAACATGTCCTAGTTCATATATACTATGTACCTTCTAGAACTCACTAAAAAAAGTTTTGAAGTATGGGATTTAAAATATACAAATTCTAAAAATCTTTTTCTGTTCTAGTGGGTCTTGTTGCCTCCTTGTTCTCAGCATCCAAACACACTCGTGTTTGGTCACACTCGTGACCATTGCATCTGCCACATACCCCAGAAAGAGCTCCAGCTCCGCCTGGTGCCCGAACATTCACTCTGCCCAGAGAAATCAATGAATTAAAGGGTAGGCACTTCCCTCCAGACCGCTCAAGACTTACCGGCTGCCCCTGGAGTGTTCTAAGAGAAGCAGAAGATTCTATCAGAAAGCAACACCAACAAGGCATTCCCTTGACCCCATGGAATACTCCTGGTAAAGAATTCTGTGGTTCCATGTTTTCTACAGGGGAGACCTCACTGCACATGATGTCACATAGGGCGCAACAGTCTGTTTTCAGAGAACTGCTTACCCTGGGCTTTGCCGCCAACCGCACCGCCCCTCATGGCACATAATTATACAGAGGCTTCCAGAACTGGATGAGGCCAGAGTCAATGGTGCACATATCAGTGAATTCCTAACCACCAGAGAACCCCTAAAACAAACAGAACCAAATTCTGTAGACATTTGAAATGTTGTGTGTGTCAGTTTTATTTTTTTCAATTGACTGATTAAAAACTTACAATTGTTGTCAGAGAAAAATGTAAGGCAGATGTCAAATACTCATGAAACGAACTTAAGTTTTATCACATCTTCTGTGCTGGCCTTTGTCTCAGATGTTATTTTGTTATTCAGAGATCTAAAATCTGGATGGTGTTCATTATAAAAATTCTTCCACTTCAGGGCGTAAACAAGACTTGCTTCTTACTTCCTACTTTGCTTCCAACAAATGCCAGGAAAACACAAAATGTTATGTTTGGTGGACACAGAAATGTACCAGAATGTGGGGCCCCTGGGTGGCTCAGCCAGTTAAGGGTCTGCCTTCGCTCAGGTCATGATCCCAGGGTCCTGGGATGGAGCCCCACATCGAGCCCCGCATCATCCGGCTCCCTGCACAGGAAGGAGTCTATTTCTCCCTCTCCCTCTCCCTCTGTGTGCACTCTCTCACTCTCTCTCTCTCAAATAAATAAATAACTAAATCTTAAAAAAAAAAGAAAGGAATGTACCAGAACATGTACACATATACATCCTGGAAAGGAAGCTCATACAACAGAGCTTTCTAGAGAGCAAACTTGTATCCCGCTCAAGTACGTATGAGAAGTACTTCGCTAGCAGAGGAAGCTGGGGAAACGTATACCCAGGCTTACTTTAGCAGACTTTCCAGCACATTCGAACACACTGTCAAGCTGCAACAGGCTGCAGCGGCCAGGGAGCCCTACACTGGCTGCCCCCCGCCCCACCCCCACAGCCGGAGAACCCCTTCACCCAGCGGTGCTCCCTGGGGTCCGCTGGCTGAGCCAGCCTCTGCGGCGATGGGAGGAGACACGCCCCCACTGCTGAGAGCCCAGCAGAGCAGTAGCGCTCACACCTGGCTGCACAGGAGAACATCCCAGGCAGCTTTAGAATACTGATGTCCTGCTCCTTCCACAGCCCAGATTTTCCATTCAGTTCATCTGGGATAAGATTTGGTGTATTTTTTAAAGGTCCCTAGAAGATTCTAAGGTGGAGCTAGGGCTGGGAAGTTCCGGGTAGGTGTTTCCCTCCAGGAACCAGCTGTTGAGATGAATGTAACTGTATCCTTTATTAACCATGTAAATATTTGTTTTACTAAGTACTTTATTTGTCCTCAGTACTTTGATCATGAAACTGTAATTCATAGCCTTTAAGGTACCTGCTATACATTCAAATATATCTTACTGTTTTTAACAGCACCCTCCCAGGTATAGCAAATACTGCTTCTTCAAAGCAGTGAGATCCCATGAGGACAGAGCTCTAGGCTGTTTTGTTCTATTCTGATACCCTAGGGACTAGAACCAAGCAGATAATAAAAAATTATTTGTTGAATGGATAGATGATTGAACAGAGAAACCTAAGACAATATATTGGGCTACTGAATTCAAATATATTGAATGATAGGATCTGTATGAAACCTATCTCTACCTGTGAGATGAGATGAGATGGGAATCTAATCAGATAAGTTTAACAGAGGTAAATGTCAGGTCCTGTTCCAGGGGCACAGGTACAGAAGACACAAAACACATTTTCAGGAATGCATGAAAAGGACTTAGTGGTTACCCCAAAACGACAGTTCTAGCCCCAGGTCATATTAATAGAGGTAGGGTCTAGCATGTAGGAGGCCATCATTCCATTTTGTCATTTTCCAGATCACATCTGCAGTATTATGTGCACTTCTGAAGTCCACCATCAAGAGTGGGAACAATATAAAAACTAGAGTATATTTGGAAAAGACTCCTGATACAAGGAGAAACTGAATCATGTCATAAAGCGAATGGTTAGAGGAATGGGGAATTTTTGCTTAGAGAAACTTGGGACTGTGAGAGTCATTTTTACATATCCAAGGGGTTATTATTGGGAAGGCAGGCTAGATTTATTCAATGTGACCCCAAAGAATTGAGCTAGGAGCAAATTTTAGCCTCAAACAAAGACTAACTTTTCCCAGATCATAGCTAGCCAAGAAAGCATTATGGAATGGGCTACCCTGCATGCAGTGAGTTCTCTGTGGCTACAGGTATTCTGGCAGATGTCTGTATGTTTATGATGTTGTTGAGGACCTGGAGGGCCTTGTTTAAATGCCAATACTGCCCTAGTCCATCTGGAGTGGAGACTGCTCTCTTCTGCATTTCTAAGACGCTCCCAGATGATGTTGACTCAATGGCCTTCAACGTTTTTCCAAGCCTGAGACCCTGGTTTTTATGAAATAGATACATGTCCTCTCCTACATGAACTCCATTCCCTTTCACTTCTAAGTGTGACCTTATTGCAACCATTTGTGAGGAGAGACCTTTGGGAAACCTCCCTAGTGAGGCCAAAGTCCCCAAGGAATGCCATATAGTGATTGTTCCACATGGAGGAACAGAAGGGTTTAATACACTGTGGTCATTGTTCTTAATTAAGAGCTACGAAGATTACTGCTCTCTTTCCTGGGACACAGACTACATATTGCACAGATGGAGAATGAGGAACATCTGTAAAATCTTTCTTGTTGCCTTTTGCTCTGTATATCTGCATAGACAGATTAGGGAGACAACTTGTAACTTTGGTTCCCAAATAAGGCAAAAGGAAATTTTAGTCCATTTCCCCCTGGCTTCATCGATTTCTGTCACAGTTAAAAGCGTCAGGACAGCCTCTCCTCTTGCTGGAAACATCCCAGTAGCCTCTTCAAGGGCGTGGATAAAAGCTGGGGCAGAATCCTCCTGTCACCCCCCACCTCCCCGAGTTTGGGAGAGATCGCAGCCCGTGTGCCCCTCCCCAATATTGTTTTCTCTCTTCTTTACTTGTAGGACTTCTGATTCTTAGCTAGGCAGAGGACTTCCCAGAGG
Source organism: Ursus americanus (assembly GCF_024610735.1). NCBI lineage: Eukaryota > Metazoa > Chordata > Mammalia > Carnivora > Ursidae > Ursus > Ursus americanus. The sequence goes on along the minus strand of NC_142134.1, from coordinate 25,350,893 downwards.
AAAAAAGATCCTATTTCCTAAATTCCTTTGCTCATTTTCCTGATCCCTCTTTAAAATGCCAATAATGATAGAAAATAACATCTCACTAGGGAATAACATAGTGATGTAAACATTTTTAATGAAGCACTGTCATTTTATCCAGGATGTTGAAGAGGGTACACTGTGGCATAAGCAGCAGTGAGATAATGCTCTTTGCTCTTCAGCTGTGGTATTAAGTGACCGCTGGAGGAAGAAGACGCTGCCTTTGCCTATGAAGTTCCTGCAGAGGTTCCTGACTCATGAATCTCCACGTCTGTCAGGGGTACGAGAGACTGTTTGGCTGGGATTCAAAGGAGTAGTGGGTGGAAATGGTGGCATGGGGGCTATGGTAGTTGGTCTGCTCATTGGTGGTTTCCTCTGATAAAACAAAAGTCAAGACAAAAATGCATTTGTAAAAACTCAATATATAAATCTTACCCAGCTGTTACTTACATAACAAAAAATATCTTGAAATTTATATAAGTAAGGAGGGAAGAATTTTCAGTTAATACCATGTTTTTTTAATTCCACTAACTTATTACCAACTTTTTCTACTTCTCTGTGTGACGGTTAATTGATGGAATTTAGAATGTTTTTATTTGATCTTTAAAAAGAAAATCAAGGGGCGCCTGGGTGGCACAGCGGTTAAGCGTCTGCCTTCGGCTCAGGGCGTGATCCCGGCGTTCCAGGATCGAGTCCCACATCAGGCTCCTCCGCTATGAGCCTGCTTCTTCCTCTCCCACTCCCCCTGCTTGTGTTCCCTCTCTTGCTGGATGTCTCTATCTCTGTCAAATAAATAAATAAAATCTTTAAAAAAATAAAAAATAAAAAATAAAAAATAAAAAGAAAATCAAGTATTCTCTTTCCAACCTGGTTGTTCCGGCTACTCCTCCCAGGGAGAACAACTCGACATTTTTTTAAGCATAGATCTGAAGGTTGCAGAGTTCCAAGTAAGTGAGGCTTTATGGACTCCTGATTGGCAAGAATCCCAAGAAGGCGTTTTTCTCTGCTCTTCTCAAGGAGATTGAAGATGCCAAAAGTAGTGGTAAAAGAATAAAAAGCTGAGCAGAACTTCTGCTCAGCTTACAGGGGTGGGTGATAAAATTTCAAATTCGGGAGCTGCCAAGGAGAAGGAGACTTAATAAGTAACCAGGTTATGGTTGGAACCCCAGGGACCTCCCTTTGGGGCTAAGAGTGAACCAGGGAGACTTGGCCTAGTCCTCTCAGTCTCCAGCTGGAATGAGCTGGTCTGTGAATGTTGTGCCCTTAGCTACATGCCCAAGAGAAACAAAAGTAAATCCTTTTTGGAGAAAGACAACCAAAACCTCAAGTTGTCTCTACAATTTTTAAAAACAACGTTTACTGCTCAAAAATAAACAGGTTAAAAAAAAAAGGATCCAAAGTCCATGTTGTGGGAGAACAAGACTCAACTGACAACAAAAAGGAAAAAGTAATAGAAGCACCCTCTCAGGTGATCCAAAAAAGTTGTTACCGGACACTGACGTTAAAATAACTGTGACTGGGGCTCCTGGGCGGCTCAGTAGGTTAAGCGTCTACCTTCAGCTCAGGTCATGTTCCCGGGGTCCTGGGATGGAGCCCTGTGTTGGGCTCTGTGCTCAGCAGGGAGTCTGCTTGTCCTTCTCCCTCTGCCACTCCCCCTGCTTGTGCTTTCTCTCTCTCTCTTTCTCAAATAAATAAGTAAAATATTTTTTAAAAGTAACTGTGATTAAAGTACTCAAGGAATTAAAAGTGGAAGGTGACTTTGGGATCAAATGGACATTTTAGAACTGAAAAATATAATAACTGAAATTAAGAATTCAATCAATTGCTATAACATCAGATTAAATACAACTGAAGACAGAATTAGTGAATAGAAGATAGATCAGAAGAAAATATTCATAAGGAGCCAAACAAAAGGATAGAAAATACAGAAAATAGCAGAAGAGACCTATGAGAGTCAATGTGAGGGTTGGATGTGTGTCTGAAGTTAAAGAAAAGTACAGAGAATAGTGCAGAAGAAATCTGTGATCAGATAATGGCTAAAAATTTGGGGAAAAATGGTGAAAGACTGAATAAGTACCATGAACCCCAAGCAAGATCAATATAAACAACTATACATCACAGTAAGACTTCTGAAAACCAGAAATTTTAAAAAAAAGTTTTAGAGATATTTTTAAAATCAAAGTTACATGGATTTTAAATGATTATTTTCTTTCTTAAATAATTTCCTTCTCAGATATTTTTTAGTAGGAAACATGCAATGGCAGCTTCGAGAACTGTTAGTTAATAATTGTCTTCAACATTTTCAAGAAATTATAGCACTTTTCAAACAGATTCACAAGTTTTAGTTCCTTCCTTAATTGGCAATTCTGTTAGTATTTCTGTAACCTTCTTAGTTCCCAAAGAATTATTTAAAGTTTTATTAAAAATAAGATATAAATGGGAAATTAGCCAGTGTCATGATGACAAAACTCTCAAAATACATTTCACATTTCCTTGTCTTTCCCTTTCTTTTCGTGAACCTTCACTCTTCTTTCAAGTCTTGAGAATGCTAGAAAAGTCCGAATGGAAACTTACACAGGCGTTCCAGAGTTTCAATAATCCCTGAAGGTGCTGCAGGAGAATACAAAGTGACATGACATTTAATTGTTCAGAAACTTTGTTTCAGTTCAAATATATTCTCGAAAGTTCTGAATAAAATGAGACGCTTCTAAGAAGAAATTGCAAAATTGCTTTAAGGTCTGTGAAGAGTAAAGATGCTTGTTGTAATCACATAGAAGAGAAGACAGGAGTTAGCTGACCTGAGTAACAGTACAAAAGTTCTCCAGATACTAACTCAAGTTGAAAACAACCAGAGGCCCTAGAAGCATAGTGATTTATCTCTGCCTTTGTATTCAGACTACAAAAGGAAGGGGAAGTTGAAAGCCAAAGTGGGGAGCAGAGAGCTGTGTGCTTTGGCGGTTCTCTCCGAGCAAAAACCTGAGCTTTCAAAGATACTCCGAGCATCTTTAGGAAGTGAACAATATACCAAGAGGTCACAGTCTATGGATCAAAGCCTATGCTGAAGACAATGACTGAAAATAAGTATAAATCTGCCTCTGAGCTTGCTTGGCAAAAAAAGTAGAAATTTGTCAGTTGAGATAAAGTCCTCTAAAAGGAATGAACACATGTAATTTTTATGAGGAATTTCCAATCTTATAATGATGTGTTCAGATCAGTTTACTGGGGGAAGCAGTAATAGTCTTACACATAGGATCATTCTTAATGGATCCTCTGAAAAGTAGAGCTATAATATTAAGTTGCAAAAAAAAACGTTCTGGTAATTTCTGGGTTCTAATCAATTGATTCCTATTGAAATCAGATTATGCTAAACTTGAAAAATTTCATGACATATGTAATTCCCTTATTTGCCAAAGAATTTAAACAAGTTGTATATTGAGAGGGTGTTGTTCACCTGGCCGAGAGATGACTCCGGGCTTGTGCTGCTCGCTTTCCCAGGCCCCGAGAGGGTCTCTTTCTCTGGATGGGGGGACTAACTACGGACTGCCCACTCCTAGCTACCCAAGCAGCCTCTTTCCCAGGCTTTCCGCCTTAGGTTTTTAGGGTTCACCTTGGACAAAAATCTTATAATCATACTTTAAGTTCCCGAAAATGTGACTTCCTGAGAATGTCAAATATTTTCTCCCTACATCATATCTTTCTGGAGACAACAAACATTCATAATTTATGTTTAAAAAATGAAAAAAGAGCAATTACCTTCAAGTATAAGAAAGGATGATAGGGGCTTCCAGAATGAAATTCTCGTATCTGTGAAAACAGAGAGGAAGAGTGTGGAGACTGAGGAGCTAGTTACGATAGGAACAGTAACAAATCAGGAGTTTAGACTCTGAGTTCCTTGAAGGCAGTCTTGCGATTTGGTAACCCCGGCACCTGGCACTGTTGCCCGGCTCTCCTGGAGGCTCAGGAAAATTGTGTTTATAGAATGAGTGGATGGACCTTGCACATGTTCACATCAGTCACGAATCCTTTTTAATACCAGGAATATTATCTTCGACAACTCGCTCAGCCTGCTCACTTCTTTGTTTGCAATCACGGGAGCTGTTGTCTTGCTTAAGCAGCTCCGGCTGGTCTCCGTCTATGCGGGCTTGTCCGGAGCGGTCACAGGTACCTCTGCCCCCCACCCCCCGCCACTCCCTCGGGCGCTGCTCCCAACCTGCCAGCCCAGTGGGATAATCGCCCGAGGAGTTCATAATAATCCTCCTGCCTGCGTCACGCCCCAGCCAATGAAGTCAGATTTAGGGGGGTGGGACCCACGTACAAGGACTTTTTAAAGTTTCCCAAGCAATTCCAAAGCAGCCGAGATTGAGAATCACTGCTCTCCTTTAAGGCCAGGAGAGCTTGCCCGCGGTGCTTGACTCAAGTCTCTTGCTTTTCTTTAAAAGAGGTTGAAAGACACGCTTTCAGCTCCAAAGAAACTTGAAACAGAGATTATAGCTTTGACTCCAATGATAGCTTTTTTTTTTTTTTTTTTTTTTTTTAGGATTGACTATAACTAAAAGTTTGGAATGCCTAAACCTAGGCTGATTCGCAGAAGAGATATTAAAAAGTTACTTACTGGTGTGCAGTGAGCTGTGACCAAAAGGAAAGTGATCAGAAACGCCACCTTCATCTTTCAGCTCTATCTACAAGTAAAACAAGAGTATTATTTCTTAACTCAGAAAATAGGAAGCCCTTTCCTGCTCTAGTTGCATGACACCGGATCAGGCCTGTTACTAAGGAGCTTGGCTGAAGATCGTGCCTTTGGAAACCAAAGGATGTATAGATTAGAGATCCTGGAGAATATTAAGCAGGTGGAATATAGATTATGATTTAAATATCTTAAGAATGGCGTGCGTCCTAATTCAAGCTCTCCATCATATACGCACACGCTCCCACAGACACACACGCGTGCAGGCACAGAATAAAACATTTAATGCCTAGGAGGAATATTTTCCTAGTAATTTTAAAATAACACTGCTCTATTCTTTAACTGCTTATAAAAACACAGTTTTTAGGGGCACCTGGGTGGCTCAGTTGGTTAAGTATCTGCCTTCGGCTCAGGTCAGGGATTGAGTCCCACATCCAGGGCTTCCTTGCTCAGCACGGAGCTTGCTTCTCCCTCCCTCTGCCTCTCCCCCTGCTTGTGCGCTCTCTCTCTCAAATAAATAAATAAATAAATAAAATCTTTAACACACACACAGTTTTTAAAATGTTTATCATTTCATTTGATTCTTTTTTTAAAAAAGATTTTATTTATTTATTTGACAGAGACAGAGACAGCCAGCGAGAGAGGGAACACAAGCAGGGGGAGTGGGAGAGGAAGAAGCAGGCTCACAGCAGAGGAGCCTGATATGGGGCTCGATCCCATAACGCCGGGATCACGCCCTGAGCCGAAGGCAGCCACTTAACCGCTGTGCCACCCAGGCGCCCCTCATTTGATTCTTATAATGACTTCGATAGGTAGGTATCATTAGTATAATATCCAGTTATAAGTGGGTATTTGTCCTGTCTACTCCCCTATATTATAATGTAGATTGTTTACTTGATGCATTAGCAAATTTCCATTGATACAAGGTTTTTCTGTTTTCTACGGTATCGTGGCAACTTTCATTTCAATCATTTTCATTTTTTATGAAAACAAGAAAAATTCCGAAGTGTTAGTAACACACCTTAAAAATGACATACAAAATGCCTTTTTGTAAGAGAGATCAGGCATTCCGAAGATAAACATAATTACTATATTTCTCCATAAGCAGAATACTATCATTTTCATCAAGAATACATTAACTGACTCATTTTTGTGAGTAAGAAATGTCATTCTTGGTAAATGTCTATTATAAAAATTCGGCCATTTGAAATACTTTTTACAAAATGTAATTTTAAAACAAATCAAGACAGAAAATAACAACACATACCAAGAATCTTAGATCTGCAAAATACCATAAGAGAAGAAAGCCTGAGCAAAACTGCCAATGGCTGATTACAAAATCCATCTTCAAACATTAAACAACATTTGAAATACGGAGAGACTTCAAGAGGGTGATATGAAGACTAAGTTTATGTAAATACTATTGCTTACGAGGAAGGCTTACATCCTTCTTGTTCACCTCTTTAAACTGTTGCTGTTCCCCGTATTTTTCCTTATATGCAAAAAATATGGAGGAGGGCAAGAAAAATGTGCATTTGAAAAATAAATTTAAAAGGTTCACTTATGTAGAATTTTTGTCACTGTTATTTTTCTATAATTTGTTTTTAGTCGCTCTTTTAAAACCCTAGTCTAACCCAGAACAAACATCAGAGTAACATATTTAAAGTAAATATACATATGACTATATAAGACAATATTTACAGAATCAAATAAAAACACTCCATGACTATAAAAGTGAATTAAAATGTTATTGTCAATAAATTAAACTGAGTTCTTTAGTTCTCAGCCTCTCCGGTCATCCCTATCTTTTATAAGATAATATAATTTATAATGAAAAGGGTATTACCTTGTACACCAGGAAAAAGAAATGTCCAATATCACATTCACCTTGAAGGCTCGTTTTCGCATGATCTGGGTAACCGAGAGATATTTATATGTGTGGATACTAATGACGGATAATAGCAGCACATTAAAAACATGCTTTCTGATGATCCCACTTACATAAGGATGGAATTTCCCTTGCAGGCCAATATATCCTTCTTTGTGGGTCTAAGACCCTTGTCTCTGATCACAATACATTTTTGTGGTTATTCTTGAGGTGTGAATAATCCTTTCAGGAGACTCCAGGGTTTTGTTAATAATGAGCAATGAGGCAGAATAATTGCAACAGCTAGAAAAGTACCATAATGTATTAGTAGTTTGGTTAGGAGATGCCCCTTCAGGATTTCTACTAAATAGATTTAAAATAATCCGTTGAACTTTGCATGAATCATGCATTTACAGAGGCTGTCTTGTTCTGCCATCTCATTCAGTGGGGAGACAGAGGCTTCTGATCTGGGTAAATGGAGGGGTCACTAGCCTGAGACTCAGGCCCCTAGTGTCCAGTCCAAGTTCAGCCACTTTGTTGTCTGCACCTGATGAACGTCAGGTCAGTTCCCACAAAGAAAATCAGATTTTCTTTATCTCAGAATCCAGGTCCTAGCTAACTCAGTTCCAGAAGAAGAAGGAAATTCTTCCCTCCTTCAACAAAAATGCATTCATCTCTTGTTCTAGTATGTTTGACAGGATAAACGTCTATTTCCTTTCAGAGAAGTCCTATACTTTCCACATCTGTAGGTTTTCCTTCCATGTCCCAGGCAGACCAATGCGGTGTCTACGGCATTTTTACCAAAATTCAGGTTATTCAGTCTGAAATAACATCCCCTGTGGGACACCAAGAGCTCAGCTAAGGCATCCTTCTGTCAAGCCTTATGTATTTTCTAGTGTGTTTCTGTTCTCAGGATCCTCTGAGCCAGTCTCCCTCCTCCCCAGTTATAAGTTAAACTTCCTATTACAATTCACACAGCTATAAAAAGAATAGAGATTACTTCTATAGACTACCATGAAGTGATCATCAAAATATAACCTTAAGAGCAAAAAAAAACCCAAGATGGGGCAAAGTATATACAGTATTTTTCCAGTTTTATTGAGATGTAACTGACATTACAGCATTGAATAAGTTTAAGGTGTACATCGTAAGAACTTGACTTTCATATATCGTGAAATAATTACACAATAAGTTTAGTTAGCATCCATCATCTCATATAGATACAAAAATTGCTTGTGATGAGAACTCCTAGGATCCGCTCTCTTAACAACTTTCAAATATACCACACAGCAGTGTTAACTATAGTCATCACATTGTGCATTACATCCCAGTACTAATTTATCTTATAACTGGAAGTTTGTACCTTTTGACCACCTTCACCCAATTTCTCCACCTCCCAATATTTTATTATGGAAAATTTGAAACACTGAGTCAAGTTGGAAAAAAATATCATGAATATCTGCATATAAACCCACTGGTTTCTATTTTTAATGATGAACTTTATTTGTTTTATCACATATCTATATGTCAATCTACATCTCTGGCAATGTATTCGAGGCTCATTTAAAAAACTGAGTAACGTATCTTTTCCTTATCCATTTATGGAGGATTTTATCTGTCATATGTTGCAGTGATCTTTGCATCTGTCTTTTTTTTTTTTTTTTTAAAAACTGAGATCTTTTTTTTTTTAAAGATTTTATTTATTTATTTATTTGACAGAGATAGAGACAGCCAGTGAGAGTGGGAACACAAGCAGGGGGAGTGGGAGAGGAAGAAGCAGGCTCATAGCAGAGGAGCCTGATGTGGGGCTCGATCCCATAACGCCAGGATCACGCCCTGAGCCGAAGGCAGACGCTTAACCGCTGCGCCACCCAGGCGCCCCCCTGCATCTGTCTTTTGACTTTCTTTATGGACCCTTGTTGCTTCTAAGCCAGTGTGCCAAGAAGCATGTTTCAGTGGGACACCGTATAGTAAGGGGGCATTTGAGAAAACAGTGTCTGTTAGCCTATTAGAGGACACCAAGACTTAAGTAGTTAAGTGGGAAGACAAGTTTGAGCACAAGAGAAAATGTCTGGTGCCAGCCCTTAGCAGTACGCAAACAGACTAAAACAGGGGCTGGGAATGGGGGGTTCTGACTACTTTTCTGGGACAACTCAATCATGAGAAGACTTTCTATCCCCTCAGAAAGGCAGGCATGATCTAATCAGTATAACTTAGATCTTGGATGTTTGAAGTTTTGTTCTGCCAACACTTGGAAAATCCATTGAGAGACACAGAACACTTGGGTCATTGATGTGTTTTCTGAGTGGGTTTAGACTGGTATTATAAACTACTGGATGCTTACTTGCCAAGGCTGGCACAAAGGTAGGTTCTCCTGAGCTAAGTAGATACGACTAATCAGAAAGCCGTTCCATAAAAAACTTAATAGAAGAAGAAAGGGAAGGAAGAGGAGTTGGAGGAGGAGGAGGGGAAGCTGTTTTGCATTGCTAATCTGTATTTTCAAAATAAAAAGATAAGGGTGCACTTAATTTTTTTTTAAAGATTTTATTTATTTATTTGACAGAGAGACAGCAGCTAGAGAGGAAACACAAGCAGGGGGAGTGGGAGAGGAAGAAGCAGGCTCCCAGCGGAGGAGCCTGATGTGGGGCTCGATCCCATAACACCGGGATCACGCCCTGAGCCGAAGGCAGACGCTTAACTGCTGTGCCACCCAGGCGCCCCTGCACTTAATTTTTGAATAAAATTTATTTTATCGCAGAAAATTTGGACTATATAGAAAAGAACTCCACTTCAGCAATTTCACTCCTACATATATTTGAGAGAATTAAAAATTATGTATCTACATAAAAACCAGTAAACGAATGTTCACCGCACATTATTCATGATAACCAAAAAGTGGAAACAACCCAAATGCCCATCGACTGATGAATAGGTAAATAATTTGTAGTATAGCCACAAAACGGAATATTATTTGGCAATAAAAAGGAATGGCACAATATACTCAAAGGGCTGAAAGAAAAAAAGTTCCAACCAAGAATACTCTACCCAGCAAAGTTCAGAATTGAAGGAGAGGTCAAGAGGTTTCCAGACAAGCAAAAGCTAAAGGAGTTCATTGCCACTAAACCACCTTTACAAGAAACATTTATCCCAAAGTAAGAAGAGTTTGCTGAGTAATATTCAGGGGACCACTTTCGGGTAGAGGTCATTCTGATGATGATATTTCAAGGATGACATTGGATCATGAAATATCTCTTTTCTCTCCAGTTCCAAGGTGAATGATGCCAAACTCCTACATTTTTTGCCATTTGATTCCAGCTCTCTTATTGCTTTATCTGTACTTTATAAGAAATTTCTCCCCTCACCAGCTTACTTGAGTTAACAAGAGTTAGTTCTTTTCAAGCAAAAGACCCCAGGCAAAAAGGATATTTTTAAAATTTGATAATCAACTTAAGTTCTTAAACATATGGACTACTGATATGTTTTCTGACAGACACTATAGGGAATATTCTATTATATTAACTAAACCCCAACTGAATTCTATCTAAAGAGACATTTATTGATTAGTAAGGGCTCAGAACTAAATTGTTCTCCAAGTAAAATGGGGGAAAGCGAGCCATAGAGACAAAACATATTTGTGAGAGAATAAATTAAAATTACCTGGAGGTCTTGCTCTCCACTGAGATGGAGGGTGGAGGCAGGAATGACAATGCATATGGGGCCAGAACCATGAGAATTTCAGTAAAAGGAAATCGAGGCTGGGACTGAGAGATGTGGGATAGAGAGAGTCTCTGACATCCAGCAGTGGTTCCCAAGTGACAGTCCATGGACAGCCTGCCTCAGATCAATCTGGGGAGCTTTAGCCACCGGTGGGAGTGGGGGGCAGAATTATGGCCCTCCCCAAAGATGTCCAGACACGAATCCCTTGAACCTGTGCATGTTACCTTATGCCGCAAAATGGAGTTTGCAGGTGTGATTAAGTTAAGGGTCTTGAGATGTTGAGCTTCTCCTGCATTATCCGGATGGGCTCAGTGTAACCACAAAGGCCCTTAGAAGTGGAGGAGTGGAGGAGGGAGGCATGAGGGATCAGGGTGAAAGCGGTATCAGGAGAGCTCATCCTGTCATTGCTGGCTCTGCAGAAGAGGAAGGGGCCACGAGCCAAGGAATGTGGGTAGCCTCTAGAACTGGGCAAGGCAGGGAAACGAATTCTCCCCCAGCGCCTCCAGAAAGGAAGGCAGCCCAGCCAAGACTTTGACTTTTGCTCAGCAATACTCAGGTGGGGTTTCTGGCCTACGGAACTGGAGGATAATAAACTTATGTTGTAAGTCACTGAGTGTGGTAATTTGTTGCAGCTGTAATAGGAAGTGAGCACGCCGTCTACAAGTTCCGAGGCCCCATCCTTGGTGATTCTGATTCAGCATTTTTTACAAAGCTGATATTTGTCCAGGTTTGGAGAATCCTGCTTCTAAGCTGTAAATATGGTTTCAAATCAATTTAGGAGAATGGATTTAGGGAATGTAAACTGTGGTTTTATCTCTTGTCTTTGGGGATCTCATTTTTCTAAAGCATGTCCAAACAGTCTTCCTGACGGAGGAGAGTGTGAGCATGGCAAACGGTCCAGAAAATCCAGAAATCAGGTCTTACGTATATTCATTTTAAGAGAACTTGGTAAACGCATTATTTTTTTTTTTAAGATTTATTTATTCATTTGACAGAGAGAGACAGCCAGCAAGAGAGGGAACACAAGCAGGGGGAGTGGGAGAGGAAGAAGCAGGCTCATAGCGGAGGAGCCTGATGTGGGGCTCGATCCCGGAACGCCAGGATCACGCCCTGAGCCGAAGGCAGACGCTTGACGGCTGCGTCACCCAGGCGCCCCCTTGGTAAATGCATTATTGCTTCACGGAGTTCTGTTACGTTTGCCAACTACTTCATGGTACAGTTAATTCCAAACTGATCTCTCAGGGAAAGAGATTAAGTTTTGAAATCTCTTTATAGTTAAAACTCTTTTTATTTCAAAATTCAATGTGTCCAGCCAGTGTTTGGTTAAATATTTCCTGTGTTGGGGCACCTGGGTGGCTCAGTCGTTAAGCATCTGCCTTCGGCTCAGGGCGTGATCCCAGGGTTTTGGGATCGAGCCCCGCATCAGGCTCCTCCTCTGGGAGCCTGCTTCTTCCTCTCCCACTCCCCCTGCTTGTGTTCCCTCTCTCGCTGGCTGTCTCTCTCTGTCAAATAAATAAATAAATAAATAAATAAATAAATAAATAAATAAATAAAATCTTTAAAAAAAAATAAGTATTTCCTGTGAGTGAGGCCCACAAAGCCCTCCTGTCCTTCAGGTCCTTCCCCTCAGGGACAGCTCAGCAATCCAGGGGTTCACCAGGTGGCAGTTGGCCCTTGATTTTGTGCTGTTGCCTCTGAGCAAACCGTCCTCACTACGGAGGGTAAACACACTTACGACGTCACTGCCGTGGTTAAAACTGCTGCTTAGCTCAGACACAAGTGCTCATGCTTTGTCATTAAAAACCCTTGGAGTCTCATGTTTTGATGATCATAGCTCTAGCCTCTTCGTCTTCAACTATGATTTTTGCTCTGATTATGGCAATAATAAGACAAAACAGAAATCCTCTTAGGTAGAGGCTTTTGACATGGCCACACATTAAACTGACTTCTAAAAATAATTGTTGATGCCCAGTTTCCAGACATTCTGGTTCAATTGATCTGGGATGGGGCCCAGGCATCAATATTTTTTTAAAACCCTTGTCTTCCCAGATGATTTTAATGTGAAGAGCCTCTGTTCTAAGGGACTTGAATCCTGGGGTGCCTATCCTGCCTCCTTTCCTTAAGATTTGAACCCCCTGAGAACTCCTGCAGCTGGTGGTTGCCAGGAAACCTACCATTGGTGGGGGGCCAGCAGCAGTCACTCGGCCTCCACGACATGTTCCTTCTAGGATTGGGCGAGCAGACAGGACAACTTCTTGGTTTGAGTGGAGTTAAGAATTGCCCAGTAATCACGCACTTGTCCCCAGGGGCTCGGGAAATGGTACATTACTGCAAGTTACTCCAAGGAAAGAGGTACAAAAATGACAGCCCCAAGTCTAAATTTGCTCGAACGTCTGGTACAGGAAGCAGCTGTTAGCTAATGCACTAATTAGGGCCCTATCTGTAGCTCTCCCGAGAAGAAGAATCTCCAGCTAGCTTAAGTAGGACACGCTTGGAGAACTGATGTTTTGGGGGTGACATTGATTGTGTGACTAGCACAGGATAGTCGGGAGATCCCAGCTCTGTTTTCACTTGCAGATCGGTAGCAGTGACAACAAAACAGAGACAAGAATTTCAGCAAATGCTGTCATGTCCCACGCTCAAGAGATATGACACAGCACTTTTCCATGTGTCCTATCAGTAAAATGGTAAATATAGAGAAAACGTTTGAAATGCTTCTTACCAGACTGGGAGGAAGGCCAGCACCCAATGGGTGAAACCAATGTTCCTTATTTATTTATTTATTTTTAAGATTTTATTTATTTATTTATTAGAGAGAGAGAGAGCAGAAGGAGAGGGAACAGCAGGCAGAGAGAGAAACAGGCTCCCCACTGAGCAGGGAGCAGGAGGCAGGGCTCAATCCCATCACCTTGGCATCATGGCCAGAGCCCAAGGCAGATGTTTAACTGACTGAGCCACCCAGGCGCCCCAAATGTTCCCTATTTGGGCCACAGGGCCCATCCGTAGTCTGAAGCACAAACATAAATGGGGAAGCCACGGTCTAAATTGATGCAGGAAGCATTTGCTTGGGACTTGGCCTAAAAAAGGCAGCAAAACGGCAAAAAGTGAAGAGTCCCTCCAGTAAGGTCCCATCTGCCCATAAAGAGACAGGCCTGGTTTGACACAAAGCACCACTACCAAGATGGAGGCGTTGTCTGCGGGGAGGAAGGGCTGCGCGTGCTCTAGCTACGGCAGCTTGTGCCCTTGCTGTGGGGCCACAGAGACAAGGGATAGAGAAACGCCTCAGGGAAACTGTAAAGTGCAGTGTGAATTGGAGGGTAGTAGTTCATTCCTTAGAGGACCTTGCTGCATAAGTGTAGTCTTCAAGCCAGCTCATCAGCCTGGAGCTTGCTAGAAATGCTAGTGAATGTGTGGTTTGTTTGTTTAAGTTTTTAATACATTGTAAATGTACATAACAACAGTTGCCATCTTACCCATTTTCGAATGTTCAGTTTATTGGCGTGAAGTACATTCACATTGTTGTCTTCCCAAACTAGGGCTCGGCACCCTGAATATGCTTTTAAACAAGTCTTCAGGTGACTCATATGCACGGAGAAGTGTAAGACCATTGGTCCAGGGGACTTCTGATCGCAGACCCCCTGATGAACTTAATTACAGTTTCTTATTCAGTGGACACTGTGCTAAGCATTCTTTCTCTCATTTCATCTCATTTAAGTTTTATCTCCTTTAGTCCTCCAGCAACCTTATGAAGTAGGTACCGTCATGACCCCTACTTTACAGGTAGGAAAACATTTAAGCTTTTTACTCAAGATTGCACAGCAGGTAAGGGTTGGAGCTGGGATTTCACTTAGCATCTGTGATTCCAGACTGTATGCTTTTTTTCCCTGTCGGCTTCCTCTGTGCCCAGAAAGACCCCATCTAGGTGCTTGCCTTTGAGCCTGCGTGTTGAGGGAGAAAGGTGCCTGGGTATGTAGAGAGACGACGTAAAGTCACATGCCACTGCAAGTAAATCTTTATTTCCATGGTTTTATACAACTCCTACCTCTACTACAGAGACCTGGAGAATCTCAGACTCGCTCTCACAGCATTATTTTATCTTGCCTCTCCAGAAATTTTACTTTCTTAACCAAGATCTTCTTTCCTTTCTTAGGCATTTCCGCTGATCCTATTTCTCTCTTTTCAGAACTTTCTGGAACAAACAGGAAGATGGAACAGGAAGTTGCTGCTGGGGAATTCTGTGCTGGGTAGAATGGTGCGGCCAGGCTCACTGCTCCTACCTCAAGCCCCGTGGTTTCAGGGCTCAGCATGACTCAGGGGTGCAAACTCTGGAAGGTCTGACCTGGCATGTGACTCAAGAAGTCTGACTGGCCTCCCTTGCTCATACCTGAAACTGGGAAGTTTACAAAACCCAAAAGCATTTCTTGTATCAGCAACAAGGAGGTCAGATGTGGCCAGAGGACAGCATGGCTGTACGGCTGGACAAAGCCTGTCCTTCCAGGAAGTGGACACCTGGAGGATGCCTCTGGTCATTAAAAGTGGTTTGAGAACCACATAAACCAAGACCCAATCTTCGTAATGATCGCTCAGCACTATTCATTGATCCAAGATCAAATGGACAAAGGGTTCTCAACCCTGTATGCATAGTAGAATCAATCACTTGTGAAGATTAAAAAATTTAAAAATCCCTATGCCAGGACCCATACCTAGAGATTCTGATTCAGCGGGTCTGGGATGATGCCCAGGCATTGAGATCTTTAATGTGTATCTAGGGTTGAGAAACACTGAATTAGACAAAGGAGCTAACATCCTATCATCTTGGTATTAGTGGTGCCTAACACAGCATCTGGCATCCCGTAAATGTTTATGGAACACATGTGTGAATAAATGAACTAGTGATATCACATAAACGACTATTAGTACTTGGGTAGTACTTTATGGGTTCCAGAATACTCTTTCATATGCTTCTCTCATTACTCCCCTGGAAGATACTGTTGTACGATGCCCATCTTACAGATGAGGAAACCGAGGCTGAATGAGATGAGGCGATTCCCCTCCCCCCACTCCCACAAAATGAATAAACTGTGTTCATTTAACTCTTGTCCACTCAGAGGGCTGATGACTGTGACGGTTCTCCTCTAGCTCCAGCTGTGCCCTAGAAAGCTCATTTGGCTGTTTGCTTTGGCAAGTACGGAATCTGCTCCTTCTACCTGCACGCTGATGTCTAATTTTACACAATGCTTATTACAGAAAAATGCAAACAAAGAACGTAAAAAAATAGTATAATTAACTTTCATGTAATCATCAATCAGCCTCAATACTGATCAACTCAGGGCCAGTGTGATTTCATCTATATTCTCATCCACTGCTTCCTATTTTGAAACAAATCCCAATAAATGTTTCAGTATGTTTCTTTAAGGACTTGAAAGCAAAACAATCTCAAAATTGTTATCATACCTAAAAAATGAATAATAATCCCTTAATATCATCACATACCTGGTCAGTATTCACACATCTCTGATTGCCTTTTTTTCCCCCACAGTTTCTTTGATCAGGGATCCAAGTAAATTCTATACATTGCAATTGCTTGATATGGATCTTAATCCTCTTTTAATCCGAGGACTTCCCTTTCATCCCTTTTGTTTTGTCTCCCTGAAATTTATTTTTGAAGAAACCAGGTCCTCTGTCCTGTATGGTCCCTATCCTGGATTTTGCTTGACTACAAACTCCTGCTGTCGTTTAGCACACTCCTCTGGGCCTTGTAGCTCCTGCAATTTAGTAGGTACCAGAAGTTTGATCAGATTCTGCTTGGATTTTTTTGTTTTTTTCAAAACTCCTTCCTAGGTGCTGGTAGGGTTTTGCCTGAAGGTAGCCATTTTGGAAGAAAAAAACCCCAAAACCACAATTGTCAAGGCTAAGCAGCCGACACACATAAATTCATGGCCAGGAATTAAGGGGGAGCTGCGTGACTCTGGCCGTGTGTGGGAAGATCCCTTTCCTAACTCCGGCTGCCGGTTGAGCCCTGCCGCCCCGGATGTCCCCGCTGCACCTGTCTGCGTTCCTGCCTCTCCTTCCCTGAGTCAACCCCTCGGCGCCGGCGTTCTATGGGTTCGCTTCCCGGAAGTCAGCGTCTCCCTGAGACCAGATTGCGGCGCTATTTCCCGCTGATTGACGAGGGATCAACATTTTCTGGCAGCGACCGCTGAGACTCCGAGCATATGCTCAGAGTGACACCTAGTGGCTTTAAAAGCATAATTTATTGAGGCGTAGAGGCCCTTTTTTAGTTTTTCGATAAGTATTTTTTCAATTGCAAAACTATCCCATGAGCATTAGAAAACCTCAAAGGATACTGAGTAATAATAGCTTTGGTGATAAGATTTGTTTCCAAGATTTCACTCACAGCTTTCCTGGGGCGCAATATGAATAAAGTCCCAGGTGAACCCACACCCCAGGAGTAACCACAGCTAATGGTAACAGGAGAGTATTCTCTTCCGTGGCTGCGTGGTATTTCCTAGGAGGAGGCGGGAGTGCTGGTTTATTTACCCCATTCCGCATTAGTAGACTTTGGGGTAGATTTAAGCGTGCTTTTTCTATTATAATGTTGCCATGAACATCTCTGCGCATGTGATTTTTATACTCTGAAGAGTGTTTGAAGACAGTCATCTAGAAGTGGAATTATTAGTTCAAAGAGAATGAGCATCTTTTCACCAATGTACACCTTTACCAACAATGTCTGAGGGGACCTGTTTGCCCACGTGCTCACGACACCACCGTATTATTACTTATGTAAAAATCTGTGTAGTTGTTTTTTAATCTTTCTGTGTTTTTTTTTAAAGGAATTTTTGTTGCCACGACTAGGTTGAGCTCAGTGTGATCCACTTTGTTTTCCCGACCATTCATGTTCCAGAGATAGTTCACGCTGAATCTGTAAGCTGGTGGTGGATTCCAATTCAGGAACAAGGATATTTTTGGCCTTTATTAATATTCGCTAATTCAAATGATATTTGTGGAGTGCCTCGTGTGTGCCTGGACAGCTGCCGGAGACACCATGGCGAGCAGGACGTGCGACCTGCCCTGTGTTCTTAAGGAGACAGTGGAGGCAGGCGTGTAAGCCAGTGACTACCGCAACTGTGTGATTCAGACTCTGCTGGAAGGAACCCAAGGCAAGCTTGTGGCCCAGAGATGGGATTGAGGAGGGGATGGGTCACTGGGAGGCTTTGTAGAGGAGAAGGCATTTGAGTGGGGTCTTGAAGAATGAGGCTAGGCCAATGGCGGCAGGGCCACTTAGGGTCCAGGAAACACTTTGTGAAAGGTAGAGTATAATTGCGGGACCATCGGGAGGTCCAGGTGGCTGGAAAGGGTTTGGGAAGCAGCTCTGATTTGAGACTGCAGAGGTAGGTACAGGCCAGATCATAGAGTTTAGACTTCATCTGCAAGGCCAGTGTTTCTCAAACTCTGTGGACACTTTTATTTTACTTATTTTGTTAAGGGAGAGTGCGAATGCAGTCCCCCACTACCACAAATTACGCAGTTGAGTTTCCCACATTTGGGGAAATTGCAGGGGTGAGTACATCCAGAGTGCAATGGATGAGCCTCGCCCTGGGAAAACCACCTTCATGATTATGGAATCTCCCCTGCCAGGTAAGTATGAACACATTTTAAATTTAATTTAATTAATTTATTTGAGAGAAAGAGAGCATGAGCAAGGAGGAGAGGCAGAGGGAGAGACAGAAGCAGACTCCCCGCTGAGCAGGGAGCCCAATGTGGGGCTCGATCCCAGGACCCTGGGGTCATGACCCCAGCCAAGGGCAGGTGCTCAATGGACTGAAGCACCCCATTTTCACTCCAGATTTTATTTATTTGTCAGAGAAAGAGAGAGGGATCGCACACAAGTGGGGGAGCGGCAGGCAGAGGGAGAAGCAGGCTCCCCGCTGAGCAAGGAGCCTGACATGGGACTTGATCCCAGGACCCTGGGATCATGATCTGAGCCAAAGGCAGATGTTTAAGCAACTGAGCCACCCAAGTGTCCCAGTATGAACACTTTTATTTTAAAAGTAAACATTACCTCAATACTGTAATTGAAAAACCAATATTATTTACCATAAATATACCAGAAAAATTGAGTGAAAAAGAAAAAAAAAAAAACGCAAGGGAGTACATTTGAATTGTTCAAAATTAAGATGGAATATATTAATGAATCTAATCTGTTTGCAAAAAGAAATGCATGCCTAAAATTATCTTCTTTTGGGGGAAAAATAAAATGGTTTATAAGCAGTCAGTAATAAAGAGTTTCAGCTCTTTATCAGTTAGTTTAAAACTAAGGTGAGGGTTATGTCAAGATAATTCTGCTTCCGTTTTTGTGTTAATTTGCCTCCAGAATTTCAACACACCTGTGTAGGTATTCAGGGCTACTCCCTGTCTCCTAAAGAGCTGGATCTTGGGGAGTCAGACAGATGACCTCCCAGATCCCATAGCCAAGAACCGAAGTCCAAATCTGACTCCAGATCATCATACTAGGCTGATGTTTGACACCAGAGAGATCTTGTAACACATACATCTCTCCCAAAATGAAACTAGGCAGCCTCTAAGAGCAGTGACTGCCCCCCTGGAGTGTTCCAGCAGACACCTGCTAGAAGTGGTTTTGAGATTGTACTTAGTATCTAAAGTCCCTTGTAATTCACAAGACTCTCTGAGTCTGTAACTGGGAAATATTTCAAAGCAATAACCTGGAGATTGAGAACTTAAGCCCTTTGTTTTAATATTAAAATACGGATAGAGGGTTTGAGTTCTACAGAAATAAATGCTCACATTTAAGCAATGGTTGTTAAAGATTTATGAAACATTAATTATACCTGCATGTGTATTCTATGTCCACGGGCAAGAGTAATTGTTTAATAAACAGCAACAAAGCCCCAAAATACTTACAAATTGAAGACATGTCAAAAATCTCAAACAGAAAGAAATTTTCATGACTATTGGTATATTCTTAGAAAACAATGTTTTGGGGAAGTATGAGCACTTCTTAAAATTATGCTTCCATTTTGATTCACATGGCTAAACTTTAATTCCTTGGATTGTCAATGTTTTGGGTTCTTTATGCAATTATCCCAAAAGTTAGTGGCTTAAGACAACAATAACCATTTATTATATTTCATGATTGTGTGGGTTAACGGGGCTCAGCTGGGTGATTCTTCCGCTCCATGCGTTAGCAGCTGGGGCTGCTATTGGCTGGGTTGGAACATCCAGCAAACCTAACTTTCTTCAGTTATAGGTATGTTCCTGGTGGTCTTTGGCTGTCTGGTGTTGAATGCATGAAACATTTATGGTTTAAATTACTCATTTCTTCTAACGTTTAAGAACTACCATTTGTCAAATTTTCATGTACTATTGAAGAAGATTGTTTGATTATACACAATTACCTGGAAAGGTTATTAAAATGCTCCATTCTCTTTCAGTTCCATATCTATACGAGGCTGGATTTTTTTCATATACTTCAGCCAACAAAACATATCACAGCAGATTGCCTGCAGACACAGATACCATACCCCAGCTGTCTTCTAATAAGCCAGACATTGAAGAGATTTTCATATAGGTAAAACAACACCACTCTTCTCACTAATTTTTTTGGTTTGTGATATATAGTTAATCTTCTTTAAAATATGTTATTTATTATCAATTTCTTGATTTTGATAACTCACTCTAGTGAAGATGGAGGAGGGTGATGGGAACATGGGCTCTCTCTGCATTAATTAACTTCTTTTAGTCTATAATTATTTCAAAATAAAACGTTTAAAAATATGTTGCTTATGTTAACATTTAATAGATATATTGTTCTTTTTAAACAATTAATAAGTATCTGAACTATTTCTCGGTTTCAATTTCTAATACAGTAAACATCAACAGATAGAACCCATATAAGGAAAAGCTCTTTGGGATCTTCAATAATTTTTAACAGTGTAAAAGGATCCTGTGATCAAAAACTTTGAGAATCGCTGCAATGTAGGTAATGGAGGAAGTGGGGAGAGTGAGGAATAATATGGCTTAGACTACGGAGGTAGCAACGGAGGAGTAAGAAGAGGTTCATTCTGGATGTGTTTTGAAGGCAGAGTCAACAAGATTTGCAGATGCATTGGATATGGGAAATCAGAAAAAGAGAAGTTTTTTGGGTTTTGTGTGTTTTTTGGTTTGTTTTGCATAAGGAAACTGGTAGGATGAAATTGACATGTAATCAGATCACAAAGATCATGATTTTGGGGGGCACATAGAAGCTTATTTTGTAAATGTTAAGTTTCAAGTGTCCATTAAGGCTCCAAGTGAAGTATGTACGTTTCCTCTCTCTCCATCAGTCTGTTAATACTACTTGGGGGTATTTGGCAGTTTCCTCATCTTAAATCTAAATCGTTAGGTTTCCGAATTGGCCTGTCCTACTTAGAGTTAAACCAGTGCAAACAGCGCTTAAAGTCTTACCAAATAATCACCCTTCACTAATGCAGGGTAAACCAATTAGCTCAGCGGGACTCAAGCACGTTCGAATCACCTGGCGAGCATTTAAAAACATACCGATAGCATGGCCTCTTACCCAGAGGTTCTGATTCAATCTGGCTGGAGTGCGGCCACAGGCAGCCTATGTTTTAAAAGCTCCCCAGGTGATGTTAATTAGCAGTTTAAGGCCACATCACTGGATTAGAGGCATGATTTTGCTATTTCTTCCTTGCACAATTTAAAAATTCTGCTTAAATTAAAACTCCCTTGAAACAACTCCCTATTAATTCACTATACTAATCGAGAAAGGAAATCTTTTCTGAGCCTTGAGTGTGCGCATAGGACTTGCCCAGTGCGGGACACTGAGCCGGAAGGGTGTAAGACAGCAAACAGCGAGCGCCCCTGAAGAAGAAACCAGAGCAACCGCTTCCCAGAAAACTGGTTAGAATGAACAGAACAGCCAGATATGAATCTGTGATTGTGCTATCTACACTCAAGAAAGGACCTCCGGGTTTAGCAATCAGCCCAGCAAGCTCCAACCAGTTCTGGATTGACAAGCCAAGGACTTGTTTAAACTGACCCATCACTTGTGAAACTTCGTGGCTTTTGCCTTTATAAGCCCCACCCTTGCCTTTGTTCGGAGAGAGATGGTCTTCATGGGCGTTGCCGCAAAGCTCTATCTCATTGATGCTGAGTTATTCTTTTGTTTGTCTTATGAGTTATTCCTTTGAAGCCTCAGAATATTTGTTTACCTTTAATCATGATGAAGTGGAGGATGTCATGAAATGACATGAAAATAACAAGCACTTTATTTGTTGAATTTGAGCTGTTTGCACAAGATGCGTCAGACAGATATAAACATGAATTCAGGGGCGCCTGGGTGGCTCAGGGGGTTAAGCGTCTGCCTTCGGCTCAGGTCATGATCTCAGGGTCCTGGGATTGAGC
Source organism: Ursus americanus (assembly GCF_024610735.1). NCBI lineage: Eukaryota > Metazoa > Chordata > Mammalia > Carnivora > Ursidae > Ursus > Ursus americanus. The sequence continues at coordinate 25,329,180 of NC_142134.1, read as the reverse complement.
TCCAAGTTGAGTAGGGTTCCCTGCTCCACAGGGAGTCTGCTTCTCTCCCTCTCTCTCTGCCCCTATGCCCTGCTGGTGCGTGATCTCTCTAATCAATAATAAAATCTTTTTAAAAACCCCATGAATTCACTAGTATACTTGACCTCTTAGTTACTAATTCAGGCAAGATAAACACATGGGTCATATGTATTCACTACAATATCTTAATTCTTCTCTGGATTGTACTCACTGATGGAAATCAAGACTTTTCTAGAGTAGTAGAATAAGAAAATAAAACATTTTCCAAGAAGCAAGTTGTGTTTGTTTTCTATACTGTGGAGCAAATGACCACAAACTTAGTGGCTTAGAACAACACACATTTATTATATAATAGCTTTTGTGGGCCAGGAGTCTGGGCATGGCTTTACTGCATCCTCAGTTCGAGGTCTCACATGCCTGCGGTCAAGGTGTTGGCCAGGCTGCATTTCCATCTGGAGGCTCAATTACATCTGGACGAGTCTGCTTCCAAGCTAAATCAGGTTGTTTGCGAAGTGTGTTTCCTTACAGCTGTACCACTGAAGACCCCAGCTTTGTGTAGCCCCCGTTGGAAGCCATCCGTAGATCCTACAAGCTACCCATAGTTCCTTGCCACGTGGGTTCCTTCCACATCGCCTGTTGCTTCATCAAGCCAGCTAGGAGCTTCTTTTGCTCCAATCTACTAACAAAAATTTTTATATGGTGTAATGTAATCACGGGATTAACACCCACCACGTTTGCCATATTCTGTCAGTTAGAAGCAAGTCACGGGTCCTGCCCGCATTCACGGGGCGCGTCACACAAAGGCATGAACACCTGCAGGCAGGAAATCACCGAGGGCAGGGAGCATTTTAGAGACTGTTTGCCGCGTAAGAAAAAGGGGTCGCTTGATGTCAAACCAAACAGATGATCTGGTTCTGGCAAAACTGGAAAGAACATTGATGGAGCAGGGCTCCCGGGTTCTGGTCCTGGCTGTGTCATGAACTAGATCTTTACCCAGCTAGTTTTCTGGACCTCAACTTCTTTACTTAAAAAATAAAATGATGTGGAGAGACACTAAGTCAGAAATGTAGATTAAAATAGCACGGAAATACCATCGTTGGCCTTCAGCAAAAATCACAAATGATCGCACTCAGAGCTTGGGAGTTCGTGGGTGTGCTCAGCCCTAGAAAGCAAACTGCCACTGAAATGCTCACGCCTGTGTCAGCTTGACCACGGGACGCCCAGATTTTTGGTGAAATGTTATTTCTGAGTATACCCCATGAGGTTAACAGTTGAACTGGTAGACTGAGTAAAGCAAATTGCCCTCCCTAATGTGGGTGGGCCTCACCCTATTCACTGTAGGCCTGGATAGAATAGAAGGCTGAGTAAAAGGATTCTCTCTCTCTGCTTGACTTTCGTTGATCTGAAACGTCTGTCTTCTCCTGCCTTTGGATTTAGGCTCAGACTAGTACTTATACCATCGGCCCTCCTGGTGCTTAGGCCTGCAGACTTGGACTGGGACCACACTACCATCAGCTCTCCTGGGTCTCCAGCTTGCAGACTGCATGTCCTGGAATTTCTCAGCCTCCATAATCATGTGAGCCAATTCCTTATAGGAAATCTTCTTAGAGACTGATATGATTCTCTGACAAAGTAATCCATTCCTGGGATTTCATCTGAAGAAAATGTATAATTCCAAAGACTTTTGTAAAACGAGCCATATGCACAAAGTTATTAACCATAGTGTTATTTATAATAATGAAAAACTACAAATGTACATGTTTCACCACTGGAGAATGGCTGAATAAGTTACAGTGCGTCCATTTGAAAGAAAATGATGCAGCCATTAAACGAATAATCATGAGGACTATGTAGCAACACAGGAAAGTATTGACAAGTAGATGTGAATTTATTTTTTTAAAAAAGCAGAACATTAAATTATATAAAAACTATTTTTTTAAAAGATTTTATTTATTTATTTGACAGAGAGAGACAGCCAGCGAGAGAGGGAACACAAGCAGGGGGAGTGGGAGAGGAAGAAGCAGGCTCCTAGTGGAGAAGCCTGATGTGGGGCTCGATCCCATAATGCCGGGATCACGCCCTGAGCCGAAGGCAGACGCTTAACGACTGCGCCACCCAGGCGCCCCATAAAAACTATTTTTTAACAAGAAAAAGTAAATAATGAAAAGAACCCATGTTTGGGTCATAGGATTGCACAAACGATTTTTCATAACTTTCCTTTTTCAATAAGACATTTTAAAAACAATAATTAAAAGGTATAAAATGAAAACAATGAGGGGGTTGAATTATCAGTGGTTCTTAACTGGGGTGGACTTGAGAATTTAAATGTTTATACCTGGGTCTCACCCTGTGAAACTTCTGAGATGGGGATGGAGTACCTATATATTTAAATACACACACACACACACACACACACACACACACACAGCTGATTCTGGTGCACACTGGTAGGCAATTTCTCAGCATGAAATTCCACAAATCTATGGCGAATAGGGAGCTCTTCCAGGGACAAGCTCAGTCTTGGTTACGAGGCACCATGGGAGACAGACACCAGGCTGCTCTTAGTGTGTGCCTGGCTTGCTGCAGCCACTGTCAGTAGTGCTTGTGGCTTGGCGGCAGTCTGAGGCATCGCCCTCTGGGCAGGATTGCTCCACAAGGCGGAAGGCCTCCAGGAACTCATTGATGTCGATGTGGCCATCCTTGTTGAAGTCGATGCTCCGGGCAAGGTCATAGATGCAGTCATCTGTGATGTCAACGTTCATATGAGAGCTGAACAGCTTCCAAGTCTGTCTGAACTCGTCCAGTGAGATGAACCCTTACCAGAGAGAGGAATTCACGTCAGTGAGTCGGTCTAGTTTTCAATGTTCATTTCCTCTGACACTTTTGCTAGGACACCTGTTCCTTACTGTTGAACAGAGAGAGACACCCAAGGCCTTGTATCTAGTTTACCAAGGGGGTGGCACAAAACCAATGGATCACACATGGTTCTCAACTTGGAGCAATTTTGCTTCCCTTCCTCTGGGGACATTTGCCAAGGTCTGGAGGTGTTTTTGATGGTCACGACCGGGGTGGGGGTGAGTGTTACGGGTATGTGGCAGGTAAACGCCAGGGATGCTGCTGAATATCCTGTGACACACAGGATGGAGCCCAAAACAAAGACTTATTCAGGCCAACATGCCAATAGTGCCTCCGCTGAGAAACCGTGCATTAAGTCATCCCAAACATATCGTTTATTTTGCTTACAAAAAGACGTTGGACCCATACATCTAAGGTCAATTGTGTTTTTTACAAGGGTTCCAAGACCATTCGATGGGGAAAGAATTGTTCTTTCAGCAGCTGGTAGTGGACAACTGGATATCCTCATGTAAAAGAATGCAGCTAAACCCCCACCTTGCATTACCAACAAAAATTGACTCAAAATGAATCAAAGGCCTAGTTGGGCGAGCTGAAAGTATAAAACTCTTAGAAAAAAACATACACGTAAATCTCTGTGACCTTGGATTATGTCAAAGTTTCTTAGATATGACACCAAAAGCACAAACAACAAAAAAAAGATAAATTGGACTTTTTTTAAATCAAAAAATTTTGTGCATCAAAGGAAACTACGAAGAAAATGAAAAGACAATCTATAAAGTTGGAGAAAATATTTGCAAATCATATATCTGATCATGGCATAATATCCAGAATCTATAAAGAACTCTCATAACTCAACAACAAAAGATGAATAACTCAATTAAAAGATGGGCAAAGGATTTGAATTGACATGTCTCCAGAGAATATACAAAAATTTCCGATAAGCGCATGAAAAGATGCTCAATATCATTGGTTATTAAGGAAACACGAATCAAAACCGTGCGATACTGCACACCCAGCAGGATGGCTATAAAAGCAAGTGTTGGTGAGGATAGGAGGATAAGGAGAAACTGGAGCCCTCAAACCTTGTTAATAGGATTGTAAAATGGTATAGCCACTATAGAAAACAGTTTGGCAGTTCCTCAAAAAGTAAAGCGTAGTTTCATCATATGATTCAGCAATTGCACTCCTAGGAATATATCCAAGAGAATAAAAAAAATATGTTCACATAAAAAGTTGTACACAAATGTTCACAGCATCATCATGCATAAGAGCCAAAAAGTGGAAACGATCTAAATGTCTATTAGCTGATGAATGGATAAACAAAATGTGACATATATATATATATATATATATATATATATATATATATATATCTCCATACAATGGAATATTAGCCAGCTCTAAAGAGGAATAAAGAACTAATACATGCTACAACATAGATGAACTGTGAAAACATTATGCAAGGTAAAAGAAGCCAGACACCAAAGGCCATAATGTTGTAGGATTCCATTTATACGAAATGTCCAGACTAGGCAAATCCTTAGAGACAGAAAGCAGATTAATTGTTGCCAGGGGCTGATGGAGAAGGGACAGGGATGGAGAGTGACTTGTGTCTGGGTTTCTTTTTAGGGTGATGAAATGTTATATAATTAGATGGTGGTGATGCTTACACAACCTGGTGAATATACTAAGAACCAGTGAACAGAACATTTTAAGTGGGTTAATTATACGGTATGTGAACTATACCTAACATAGGTGGGGAGAGAGCAGTAACATTGAAAAAGGTTTTTGGACCAGTGGGGGAACAGGGTGGGGGGATACAAGACCTCCCTGTACATTTTTTGGTAATAGCCTGTGAATCTGTAATTATTCCAAAATAAGAAGTTTAAAAAGAATACTTCGGGAGTGAGACTGTAAAAGCCTTTCTGCTGTAGGCACTCCTCATCACTTTACGGCTATCCCTGACACAACTACAAGAGACGGCACATCTTCTAATCATGGTTTTTCCTATGAGAAGTTCTCATCCAGTTTGTCTCCATTCTTCTCTGCCCTACCCCTCTTCTATATGGATTGCTCGTAGTGCCCAAATACTTTTCTCTTTCTGCCATTTATTTATAAGCAGAACCATTCTTTACTTTGCTCCCGAAGTGCTCCAGCAGAGAGCTCAATGACCAGGAAGGAGACAGAAAGGCGGGTACGTGCTGTGCGTCAGAAGTGACAGGCTAGCGCGTGTCTTTACCTGAATGATCACTGTCTATGATCCTAAAAATGGTCTCCAGGTTGGATCGGTTCCGGTACAGTGTTTCCAGCAAACTTGACTGTATGTTCTGCAAAAGAAAAGGCATGTTCTTTCTATATCTTATGTTTAGGCTTGTCCTACTATATGATTAACACACAATCAACAATAAGATACGGTCGAAACAGCCCGAAGAGATTTTATCCCCAGCCCCTTCAGCCTACCGAATTATCTAAGGGTTTAAGAAGTACTTAGAGCCCATGATGAAAGTGTTCTAAAACTGATCCTGGTAATGGTAGCACATATGTGTGAATATATGAAAAACTGCTGAATTGTACAGTCTGAATGGATGAATTGGATGGTTGGTGAATTATACTGACATAAAGGCGTTAAAAAAAGTACCTAGTGCAAGGCCTCACATACATTTTACATTCAATAAGTATTTATTGAAAAAAATCCTTTTTTTTTTTTTTTAAGTGAGGGAAGCAGGATGGTGCCAGGGGAGCCAGACAGATCTGGGTTTGAGTCCCAGTTCTATAATTTAGAAGACTGGTGAGCAGTGTCCTCGTAGGTATAATGGTGCTGATAATACCATACTCATGGGGGTAGGTGTTTTGAGGATAAATTAAGGCAACATATGTAAGTCACTTAACACAAATCATGACATATAGAAACTCAACAAGTAGTTCCCTTTCTCATCCATCTTCTTTTTTGGGTTCTCAGTATCCGACTGTTTCTGAGTCAAAGTTCTCCACAGGGAGCTTCATGGTCCACAATATGGCTTCATCCAGCATCTTCCCACCATTACCTCATGGCTCAGTTGTTCTTTGGCCCAGTCCTCCAGCCAGCACCTGTACTCCAATGTGTTATCTGTGGAGCTGCTCACCTGCTGCGGCCTCAGCATCCGCCATGGCAGTCCTAGACGCAGCACGGACTCCACGGCTTCTGCCCAGTCACTAAGGGTGATGAAACCTACAGCAAAGACACGCTTTGTTGACTTCTCACTTATAAGTCTAGTGTCCTGCCCCGCAGTGCAGACCTTTTTATCTTGACATACTTCTTGCTGTCTGTAGGCAACAGAAATAATGGGCACTGTCACTGTTTTTGTGGGTCAAGGTAGAGTTTGCTGGAAACTAGGGTTGCAAGATAAAATACAGAATGCCCAATTAAATATAATTTCAGAAAGACCACAAAATATATGGCCCAAATATTGCATGGGACATAATTATATTTTAAAATTATTTGTTGTCTGTCTATAATTCAAATTTAATTAGGCATCCTGCTTTTATTTGATAAGTCTGGCAACACTATTGAAAAGTCATACAATACTCCTGTAAATAATATCCTAAAACTATATAACTAGATACATCTCTCTCTCTCTCTCTCTCTCTATATATATATATATATATATAGCATTAGTTGTTGATACATATATGAACAGATATTGCTGTGAATTTATGATTGTTACTGCTATTTTCTAATAGAATATATATATATATATATATGGAGAGAGAGAGAGGGAGTCAATGTCTATTAGACATTCTATTGAGTTGAGCAAAGACAAACTTTCTAGCTTTGATTACAGAACACAATAGATATGTACACACTAAGCAAGAACAAGAAGCCAAATCCTTGATCTGTTGCTAATTTTGGGTATATTCTTGTAACCTCCCCACCTGATGCTTTTTGCTTAGTTCTGGCCTTGTCAGACTCCATTTCTTTTTACCATCTCCATCTATATTTAGCTAAATTCACAGTTAAAAGCTTGGAATTTCAAGGTTTAGAAAAGATAACTGGAAAATTAAGTTGAATAAAATGAAGAAAGTAGTCAAAGATGTCCTTGGATCATGAGTTCAACAAATGTTGATGTGACAACTTCTGCCACACAGTGTTTTGTTTTGTTGGCCAGCTTCCTTGTAGGAATATTTTACTTGCTTGGTCTCACCAGTTTTATCTGCATCGTGCTTCTTAAATTCACCAAGAAGATCGAAGGAATGAGCAAATAATTTTTCCCGCAGAGATCTCAGAGCTGACTCCTCTACTCTGCTAATCCGGGGACAGGAGATGAAAACAAACATTAAAAAAATTAACATAGAGGAAATAGTCATGGGTTTGTTTTTCTTTCCACACTTCTCTTTCTTAACATCTCAACGTCCCTAGAGCTCAGTTTGGGGGAGAAGAGCTCAGTTTTTGAAGGAAGAGCTCCATCTCTTATTTCCCCCACTTCTCCCTGCTGGGCACAAACAGGCCCTGCCACTCTCCTTCCAAGTGCAGGACAGTGGTTACAGAGAAGTTCTGGGAAAAGGCCACTTTTATGGTAAAGTTATCCTACTGTACTGCACCTCAATTTTCCCATCTGCAAAAGAGGGATAAAAATGGTACCTACAAAAAAAAAAAAAAAAAAGAAAGAAAAAAAGAAAGAAAAAAGAAAAATGGTATTTACCTTATAGGATTATTGTGAAGATTAAAAAAGTAAACTCATATAAAGTACTTAGAAGAAAGCCCAGCACATTCAAAGCACTTAGTAAATGATATCTGTCATCATACTCATATGCTTTCCTAATAATTTATTATTATGTTAAATAGGCACAAGACAAGATTTGTGAATAACAAAATAACACTAATTTAGTTTTCTCATTCTTACTGGATTAAAAGTGTAATGCTGGGCACAGCACTAGGCCCAAAGTAAGTGTTCAAATATGTGTAGTTGAATGAATAAAAGATAAAAAGAGATAAAGGTAAATACATACTTCGTCCTGCCTCATTGAGGAACCAGCCATTCTATAAATCATGACCAGATAACCTATCTTTTCAAGCGCTAAGAGTTACACACGTGCATGCGCGCGCACACACACACACACACACACACACAGAGTTTCAGTCATGTTTGATGAAAACCTTCCTTTAGTTTAAGGTGGCATAATAGTCCTTAAGTGGGCTCCGTAGACCTAAACCTCATCCCTAATTTTATGGGTATATGAATGTATTTGCTTTTTCTGGAGGGAGTTCATTGTTTCATCAAAGTTTAAAAGAAGTATGGGACTCCCTGGGGCACCTGGGTGGCTCAGTCGGTTAAGTGTCTGACCCTTGGTTTTGGCTCAGGTCATGATCTCAGGGTTGTGGGATCAAGTCCCACATCAGGATCTGCACTCAACGGGGAGTCTGCTGGAGATTCTCTTCCTCTCCTTCTGCCCCGCCCCTGCTTGCGCACGTTCTCTCTCAAATAAAAAAAGAAATCTTAAAAAAAAGAAGTATGGGACTCCCTCTCCCCCCGCAAAAGTTTACAAACCGTTGGTTTGGCAAAGCATTTAAACTATCTTCTGTTATACTGTCGTCATCCACCATTATCATGCAGGGATAGTACGGTGATGCTCTCAGGAGCTGTCTATACAAGGCTCTCTTTCTACATCAAGCAGCAAATAGTGAACACTAACTAAACGCAGCTCTGCGGGGATTATCTCAGTCTTCCAACACCCACTGAGGTAGGTCCGATTATTATGCCCATTACAAAGTAATCCAAGGTCACATAGCTAGTACGGGGTAGGACCAGCAATCAAGCTTGACAGGGCAACTCTAGGCAGGCTAAACTATTATTGTGAGGTGTGGATATGAACCAAAAGTAAATGGGTGCTGAATGAGGCCTCTTCTAAGAAAAACATATGATCTTGACTTTATGGACACTAGGCCATCAATTATGGATGGTCAGAGACCTTTCCCCCTTACTTCTGCTCCAGGGAGTTGAAGTCGTTGGGCAAGTGATTTCTGGGTAAATTAGGTGATGTTTACTTGCAAAGAGCTCTGTAATTACGTTATTAAAACATATTCCCTATAGGATTCCTTACAGTAACTTCTTTTGTAGTGACAACACCTAAATCCTATGGAATCGGGCGTTCCAGCTGCCTGGGGCCCAGCCCCGGAGATCCTGCTGTGGTGGGGCTGCGGTGAGGCCAGGGTGGCTGAGTTTTGGTAAAGCTCTCCTGGTTGATGCCTCTGCATGGTAGGTCTGACTATCACTTAATGAGTTTAAATTCTCACATAAAACTTCTTGAGTGATGCTGGCCTTGATTTTTAAATAACTTGAGTGTTTAAGAACTCTCGATATTTAATAACTCAAGAGTGATTTAAAATAAGGCACTTTTATAGCACTCACACAAGGCAGAGGCTAGATATTAATGTGTTCTCTTTCCACTGGGTTTATGTTAACTTTGTTTTGATTTCTAATTAGTTCATCTGATAATTAAAGACGCTTGTTCAGCAGCACTGAAGCCGCATCTGCGAGCAGCTGATGTCCTCTGGGACCATCTTCTTGGTGGGAGGCAGTAGCACGTGCCGGTTAAGTGTGTGATTTCTGAAATAAGACTGCCTGGGACACGGCTTGCCTTCACCGTGTATTAGCTGTGGGACCACGGGCCAGCTGACTTAGCCTGTGTTCCTTAATGATCTCCTCTATAAAGCTGAACTTCGTATGTATTTCATAGGTTCATTGTGTGACAATACATGTAAATTCTTTATAATAGCCCTTAGTGGGTGGTAAGCTCTCAGCTAAGGTTAGAACTCAGAATCATCTCAACAGAAGCCATGTAGGTAATATTATAGCTTCCTTCCCAGGAAGAAAAAGGCACTGTCAACAAATATGCAGACTGAAACCCATCTGTCAAAACCCTAGAAAACAAAGAACCTTTGGCTGTGGCTTATGGGGTAACACAGACCCTTTAAGGATGAGAGAAGACAGGAGTGACCCTGAAAGACTCAGCAGCCTGGTATACGGACTTTACCCACTATGCACCCACGGAGAATAACTTCCGCAGGAAGCAGATTCGTTGCTTCCGTTGATGATGGGTGGTACAGATCGCAAAGTGTATGGAGGAGAAGGAAGAGGCCCCTGCTATTGCTGACATAGCTAAATGTTGTTGTCATTGTTGTTTTAAGTAGGTTCCCACCCAGCGTGGAGCCCAGTGTGGGGCTTGAACTCACAACTCTGACAGCAAGACCTAAGCTGAGATCAAGAATCAGACGCTTGGGGCGCCTGGGTGACGCAGTCGTTAAGTGTCTGCCTTCGGCTCAGGGTGTGATCCCGGCAGTTATGGGATCGAGCCCCACATCAGGCTCCTCTGCTGTGAGCCTGCTTCTTCCTCTCCCACTCCCCCTGCTTGTGTTCCCTCTCTCGCTGGCTGTCTCTATCTCTGTCAAATAAATAAATAAAATCTTAAAAAAAAAAAAAAAAGAATCAGATGCTTAACTGACTGAGCCACCCAGGTACCCTATACATTTTGAATTCTCACTTAGAATTGGGATAAATGTAATGACGCTTGACATTTCAGAGTTTCTACAAACACCATAATTCTGTGTTTCTGAAAAACAGTCATTACAAAGTCTTGCCTTAGCCTCATAGTCAGCATGTGGGTCGCCTTGTCAGCTTGATACCGCACGATGTATGGGGTCAGGGCCGGCCCCGGCTTGACGGAGGCCCCTCTGCTACTGCCAACTTCACAGTGACTGGAGGCAGAAAAGATGGTTAACACCTAGATCAAAACAGAGTGAGAAAGGCATTCAGGTTCACTGAAGAACGCTTCACCCTCAGTCTGATAGGGCCCAAGCCAACTCCCCCTCCTTGACCTCAACCATGGATCTTTTTACATTTTTAAAGTCATCAATGCTAGTAAGGCAGGAGTTGTGATTCGAGTAATAACAATTTGAATTCTGATAGGACATCCATAACATGATATCTTTTTTCCAAGATTTTATTTATTTATTTGAGAGAAAGAGAGAGCGAGCACACAAGAGAGAACACAAGCGGGGAGGGGCAGAGGGAGAAGCAGACTCCCCACTGAGTGGGGAGTCCGACATGGGGCTCGATCCTGGGACTCCAGGATCATGACCTGAGCCGAAGGCAGACGCGGCAGACGCTCAACCGACTGAGCCACCCTGGTGCCCCACAACATGATTTCTTCACCTTTTTACCTCAAGTACAACAGCAGGAGTCAGACAAAACACTTCATTTGGTTTAACTTAGAGGGAAGCTGGATGTGATAAATTGGGAAGCCATTACGATCGGCATACCCCCGGGATGAAAGCTGGAGGGAGGCCTCACCACAGAGTTTCCCACAGAGTACTGTGTCTCCTAAGATGCCCTGTGAGAGAAGTTTCGATGTTGGTGCATTGGGGAATGGTAGACACTGCATCTCTTCTTGGAGATTTACAAGGAATATAGGAAACCAAATGTTCTCAGAAGTCCTGCAGTAGACAAACTTGTATTAACCAAACACTTCTTAGATTAGTTGATCTCACTTTTTTCCCCCACATGGAAACCTGTTATTCTCCTGCAGAGTTAGGTGTTCTGGCAATACTCTCGTCCTAGTGGCCCTGGGCTAGGCAAGCATGGTAGGATTAAGATGTGCAAAGATGAGTCATGACATTAAATATACTCCTGAGAAGACAGACAATCCTGAATCTCTGCTGGGGCACGATGCAGAAATCCCGTCACCCCGTCGTGTTGTCTGAAGTACCGGTCAGCGAGCCATGTGACTTCAGGAATGGAGATGTGGCTGTGAAGACACCAGGCCATATTTCCGTCCATGAGATGGGACAATATCTGCCCCTCCTTTCTCCTCTCAGGGGACCGCTGAGTGGTGACAGCAATCAAATTTTGAGATTTAAAAGGCTGTGAGGGATGCCTGAGTGGCTCAGTCAGTTAAGCATCTGCCTTCGGCTCAGGTCGTGATTCCCAGAGTCCTGGGATCAAGCCCCACATCAGGCTCCCTGCTCAGGGGGAACCTGCTTCTCCCTCTGCTGCTCCCCCTGCTCGTGTGCTCTCTCTCTCTCAAATAAGAATAAAATCTTTAAAAATAAAATAACATACTTTGAAAGCATTAGCCATTAAAATACATCAATCAATCAATCAAGAGGCTGCAAAAGGCAAGGATCAGTGACTGTAAAGGACCTAGTTGCCTTGAGCGAGTGGAGAACAAACTCGAGGCGTGGCTGATGGGGAGCAGCTGAGCCCCCGAGCTCGCCCATGCTGGGGGGGGGGGCGGTGCGGACCACTCCCGCGCCACCGTGGACCGGGCGCCCACCTTGCGGCTGTGGCAGAACTCGTAGCCCTCAGGTTTGCACTCGTGGGAGAGGATCAGGAACTGCAGGTTGTATTTCTGTAGCAACTGTTCTGTCACGTTAGGTCCAAAGTAACAGCCTCCTGCTCGAACGGTGTTGGCCTTGCAGCCCTCCTGGGCCATGGGATCACTCCACAGGATATCGACCACCTGCAGAGACCAAGAGATGGTTTCGTTCCTAGACTCTAGGCAGAGATTCAGAGTCATTCCTATGAACAGAGGAAGAGAAGGAGGAGGAGTAAATAGGTAGAGGAGGAGAGGAAGAAGGCGATACAAATATTGGATAAAAATAAGTGAATAATTTTCCACAGGATCGATATTTGACATACGCTCATATATATTTTTAAAGATTTTATTTATTTATTTGTCAGAGAGAGAGAGAGAACAAGCAGGGGGAGCAGCAGAGGTAGAGGGAGAAGCAGGCTTCCCTGCTGAGCAGGGAGCCCGACTTGGGACTCGATCCCAGGACCCCGGGATCATGACCTGAGCCGAAGGCAGACGCTTGACCAACTGAGCCACCCAGGCGCCCCAACCTATGCTTTTATTTTGAACCCTTGAGGTTCCAGAATTTTTTATTTCTCACAGAAGGAGCGGATGTATGCGTATATTATTTGACAAGTGTGTACCCACTTTCTTGGAAATAAATCTTCTGTGACCACAGGGAAAGGGAGGGAAAACTGAATGGGAAGAAATCGGACAGGGATACAAACCATGAGAGACCCTGGACTCCAGGAAACAAACTGAGGGTTACAGAGGGGGCGGGTGGGACGGGGTAACCCGGTGATGGGTATTGAGGTGGGCACGTGTGGTGATGAGCACTGGGTGTTATACGCAATTAATGAATTGCTGAACACTACATCAGAAACTAATGATGTACTGTATGTTGGCTAACTGAACATAATAATAATAAAAAAATCTTATATGAAAGCCCAACATGTAAACCAGATAAAAAGGGAGCTGCTCTGGGAGAAGTCTTCTGTTAGCCCCAGTGCTCTGGGCTCCTGGACATTTGCTGCAAAGAGAAGGCAGAAGTCGTGGGACTGGCAACATGACCTCTCCTGCAGCATTCACAAGGCCCCAGCTGTGGTCCTGGGAAAGTACAACCAGATGTTTCAGTTCGTCAAGTAATTTCAGCCTTCTTTTTTTTTTTTAAGATTTTATTTATTTATTTGACAGAGATAGAGACAGCCAGCGAGAGAGGGAACACAAGCAGGGGGAGTGGGAGAGGAAGAAGCAGGCTCATAGCAGAGGAGCCTGATGTGGGGTTCGATCCCATAACGCCGGGATCACGCCCTGAGCCGAAGGCAGACACCTAACCGCTGTGCCACCCAGGCGCCCCCATTTCAGCCTTTTTAAAAGAATTTGCAGAAGAGCTGAGCAACTTTTTCAGCAATTCAGGTTCTACCCTTTTGTTACTACTCAGGAAAACACTGAGGACCAATCATCTGTAACTTACATGAAATAATGGGGCGTATTTTGGTTGTTGACACCCAATACTTTCTAAATGTACTTTTGAGGGGAAAAATGCATTTGTAAATATTGGAACATTATTATTGAGTTACGTTTCTGCGAAAGGAGAGACTTGATTTTAAAATTTCCATTCTACATTGATGCTGAAGCCCAGGATCGATAGCTCAGGGAGTATAACGTAAACTCACCATCTCTCGCTCTGAGGCTTCCAGCCTCGGAGTCAGCGCCACTCCTTTTTCTCACCACCGTCCATCCAATCCATCCGCCAAGTCTGCTAATTTGAGCTCTTACCTAATTCTGAATTCTCTCCTTTTCTTTATTGGATGAACCATAAAAAACGGCCAGGGTTATAGGTCAGAAGTGGTTGAACACCAGCAAGTTCCCACAGTGCTACTAACGGGGGGGGGGGGGGCACCAGCTCACGACGTGGACGCCCCACACGGACTACAAGTCCCCCTGCCACAGCCTTGCCCCCATGAAATGGGCCCTCCCTGCGGCTGCCAGAGTCCTACGTAGGGAACACTGCGAGTGCCTACTCTGTGTTCATTCTCCTTCTTCCTTCCCGCTAACAGAACTCTGGTGAGGTGTTTGGGGTGGCAATGGGCCTCGCTGAACGCTTGCTTTCCCAGTCCCCTTGCAGTGAGGGGCGGCTCTATGGCACACTTCAGAGATTCTGGAAAAGCCTTCAGTAGCCTGATAACAGAGGTCCACGGAAGCCACTGACCTACAGCAGCCGTCCTTCTGACACAGTAAAAACAAAACATCACGGAATAGCATCTAGTAAGTCCTGGCTCACCTTCCTACCCCAATGAGGCTAGGGCACTAAGTCACGTTTACTCAGGCAATAGGGCCCACCTGCCACAGCCTCCCGTCTTCTACGGCACTCTAAAATATCTGAGTTATTAGGCAAATACTAATATCCTTCTGGGATGTTCTGGCCCCAGGGGGAGAGGGACAGGGAGGTGGAAAAAAATACCCTGAATTTACAGGGAGGGAAGAGATTCGTTCCGTTTTTTAAAAGCCCCCCCGAAGACAGCCGCACTCCAGGGAGCCGCCCCCGGCCGCCACCCACCTGCTCCCACTCCTCCTGAGTGGGCTCGGGCGGCTCCTCGGCTTCGAGTCGGCTTCTGGGGTGCCGAGCAGGGGCTCCCCCTGCGCCGGGCTCACGGGGAGGCCTGCCTGCCGCCGGCACCTGTCCAGCTCCAGGTCCACGGAGCGCCGCGCCCGCCGGGCCGGCTCCTTGGCGTCGGCCGGGCCGCTGCAGGGGATGCTGGAGGAGCGCCGGCCCGGGGCGCCCCGGAGGCGCCCAGGCGGAGGGGGGAAGCGGGGAGAGAGCGGCTCTGGGGCAGAAACCAGGACGTGGGTCGCCCTGCGCCGCTCGGCCGGGTGGCCTTCTTCATCGCCTGTTTCCCGTTCTCCTTTCTCGTTTTGCGCCTCAGGGTGGAAACGATCTAAAAACGTCCAGAGAAGATACAGATGCTGCGATGAAACCGGAGGTCGTTTCCTGAGTAGCCCCTCCAGGTGAGCGCCCCTCGCGCGCGGGGGCCGCAGACCCGCGCTCGTCCTGGCCCAGGGCAGGTGCGTACGGCAGTGATAGTCAAGCGCGTGATCCCTGGACTTACATTTTTTTGTTTGTATTGCATTTTTCTAGTACTTCATATGTACTGAATTTTACAAAAGTTTTGATCTGTGACAAACTGGAAATTTATAAAACCTGGTCTTCCGCCACAGGTAATTCGAGAAATACTAAGTGAGGCCACTGTTTTCTCTAGGAACCTAGTGAATTTTAGACAAGGATGGGAAAGGGCACGTCTCAGGAAGGTGCTAAAACAAAGTAGAAGAAATGCAGCTTTCGGCTGAAAAATGTTGGGTTAGGAACCACTTGGTACTTTGCTGAGGGAGAGTCAGCATTTCATGGCATCTTCCAGGAAGTGCTATCTTACCTGTTGAGGAAGGGAGGGGGCACCTCTTTTCAGCCTGGACCTAACTGGAAAGAAACTCTTTTTGCCAAAGACACCGAGTATGGTCCCTGACTCACAGGCATCATGGTACTGGGACTAGGCTGACGAGGGGGCCACAAGCTGGGATTCTGATCATGGGAAAGAGAGGGGTCAGGCCACAGAGCAGAGCTGTGGCTCCAGCAACCATTCCTGGCATGGTCACATGAGCTGAGGACACAATGAGGGACACAACACTGTAAGGATATCAAGGACAGAGGTCTGGCTCACAACGGGAACTCTCTGCAAGCGCATAATCAAAGAATGAGAAGAATCGGTTTCTGCAAATCGATGGAAGGACTGTGATCCACGGAAGCCATGTCCTGGTACGGACTGGCTTAGGACAAGGACACAGGACACTCAGAGGGTCAGCAGAACTTGGATGATGTTTCAGGAGGACTCCAGATTGAATAGAACAGAACAGAGGTGTTCTCTAACTTTGGACAAGCACTGATGACTTCCTAGGCAGCTTAGCTCTGGGCATAGAGAGTGAAAGGCCACCAAACGCAAATGGAGTCGTAACCCCCTCCTTCTCTCCTTGTTGCCACTCAGAGTGAGGGCCGGACCAGAACAACTGGTAACTTTTCCATCCTCGGGTAACTTTATTTTAAGGATGTTATTATCTGCTCTCAAGAGGCATCCCTAACTGATTTTTAAGGAGAATAACAGCATTAATATGTATTGAACGCTTTCAAATAGGTGCTATGCTGGGCACTTAACATGACCTCATTGATTAGCCCTCGCACCCCTGTGAGATAGCATCCTCATTTATAGCACAGGTGAGGAACGTGAGGCGCAGTTACTAGAACGTTACCAGGACTGAATCCAGATCTCTGACTCTGGGGCTCCTGCTTTTGTGTTTCCCTCCCAAGGGATCCCTGGACTCGGTACAAACAGCTACATCACCCCTCCCCAGAGCCTGGCAAACCAACTATTGGGAAGTTAGCTTTTTGCTAAGCTACAGAAAATAAACTGTTCTTTAGCATTCTTTCCCAAAGTCCCTACTTCTCCTATATCCATTAAATGTGATTCTTCCCATGAGATCATCTGCTTTATCGCGACTTGCTGTCTCTACCTCCAGTCATAGACACAGTAGAACAGAATATTTGAATTAAAAAAAAACGAGGTGCCAGACATCATGCAGAATTGACAAAAGAAATACTAAGAGCTAGTTTTAGGTCCCTTGGGCCGCTCCTCCTCCATTAAGAATATGAAAGGGTTGAGATAATGGAGAAGCAGAGAGGAGATTTCTAGTGAGGATTTTTGGAGGAAGCTGTCGAAAATGTTGCAGGCACCCCCTCTTCCTCTGCTAAGGAGTTATCCTTTTCCCCTCCCAACACTGAGTTTGCGGGGGCAGGGAAACGTATCTGGTCTTTCAGTCACCAGACCACAAGGGGCCATAGCCAGACCTTGATAGATAGGACTTGAATCCAGAAACCTTGGACTGGATGCAATTACTGGATGAGACCTGAGTGTGGAATCCCTGGGGAGGGGATGAGCACGGCTGTGTGTGGGAAGCAGGGTGTGCATGGAAATCTGGGGAGCAACAGGGACAGACCAAGGCAGAGTGTGGCTACCCAACACCTGTCTACTCTTCTTCCTTAGAAACAGAAACCCAGATTCTTACAGATACTACCTGGATTGAAGAATACACTTTCCAATCTGCCTTTCAGCTAAATGCTAACATATGACAAAATTCTGAACAGAAATATGAACAAAAATTTTGTGTACACCTGAATGTCCTTAAAGGGAAGAAGCCTGCCTTTCTTCTACTCTCTAATTTATGCTGCTGGAACATGGTCATGATGGCTGGAGCTCAGGTAGCCATGCAGCATAGGGGAGCAACAAGAGAGCAGGAAACTGGGTCCCTGGTGACTTTGGGGTGTTAACTCTACCAGCCCTGGACTGCTTGCTTCCAGTGTTCATTTACAGAAGGAAGAGATAATCATTAAGCCATTGTCATTTGAAGTTTTCTGTCACTTCAGCCAAATGTAGTTAATACCATTTCCACTTGTTGAGTAAAAATTTAGTAAGGCATGTGCACACACATTTTCATTTAATCCTCACAACAGCTAGGATATAGGCATTCATATTCCTCTTGTATAGATTCAGAAACCGAAGTTATAATAAATAACTTTTTCAAGGTAATATTCTATAAGTGGCAGAAACAGAATTTTATCCATTTCTCTCCAACCTTATGGGCCATGGCGTAACCACTCACCACGCCTACTCAAGGAAAAAAGAACATGTTTCCCTATTTCAGTGTCTGCGTGGCAGACTACCAGTGCCCAAAATCTATTTCCCCCTTCTTTGTCATAGGAATAGAAACCCCAACTTTTGTGCTAGGCATGTGGCCAACCAGAAGGAAGTCTGCATTTCCAGCCTCCTTCCAGCAAGGTGAGGTCACGGAACTATTTTCTCAACAATGGGATGAGAGCAGAAGAGATGTGGACAACTTCTCCCTGTGTCTTTAAAGGGCAGGAATGTTCTCCCCCCCCTTCCTTCCTCTATCCTATTGCTTGGAACACAGCCATCTTGGCCTCTACAGATGCGGGCATGGGAAAAACACCCTAAGGACAGCAGAGTAACAAGACAAAAGAAGGGTTGGTTCTTGGATAACCTAGTAAAACGAGGCTGCCGTAGCAGCAAAGAACTGCAGGTTCCAAGGTTCAAACCCAGGTCTGCCTGATTCGAAGCCTGGCTCTTTCATTTATGTCTCATATAACACAGACTTAGACTAATTAGAGTTGCCTGAAGCACACTGGCTTGTGCGGTAATGAGTTCTCTGTCTTTGGACCTGCTCAGACTTATGTTGTCAAGGATGTTGCAGTAGGTCTCCTGTATTTCAGAGGGTGCAGCTGGAGTACAGAAGCCAGAAGACACCGTTCAAGTATAAGAGTCTGTGACTAAAAGAGAATAGAATCTTTGTTTTCTAAATGTTTACTTCCAAAGTGCAAAAGAAAAGAGACGTGTGGATATTGGAGTTTAATGCATTCTGCCTCTCACTCCCTCCTCCTGCCGGTTCTTGTAAATCCCCTTAGGGGGGCACCATCTCTGGTTACCTCTGCGTCTCCCCTGCCACTTTCCCTGCACATACTAAGCACTTTAAACACAGTCGTTGAGTTTAATTCGAAATTGGTCTTCATCTTTCTATCTGCCAATAGCATCCTCCCTGCATGAAGTAGCCACTCAATACACATTTGTTGAGTTTAATTGAGTTATTGAGAAATAAAGTCTCCTCAGGTACAGTGCTTGAGGGGTATTTATTAGAATTGTCTAGATCGGGGATGGCGAATAGATGCTCTCGTGGCCACTCCCCACTATCATGTCTATAGCGTCATGTCTATACATCACCGATGGATCACATTGCTCCTTGCACCCAGACGTGGATTCTTAATCTTCCTCCTTTTAATAGTTTAATGGCTTCTCTTAACAGCCCTTATTAGTCACCTGGAGTCAGCATGTAAGATGACGTTGATTTTATGCTGCCAGTGAAACTGGGTTAAATTATTATCAACGGGGTTGTTATTATTAACTGGGTTAAATGATGGTGAAATATGCACGATTGCCTTAGTCGGTACCTTGTGCCTGTCTAGTTTAGCCAAAAGCTCCAGGTCGGTCATGTCTGACACTCCACCGTGAAGAATCAGGACTTTCTCATCAACCAGAGTGGCCAGGGGAAGCCAACAGAAAACATCTTGCAGTGTTTTTAGTATTTTCTTGCCATGTGTCTGGAAAATGATATTAAGAAGATATTAAGTTTCAAATGATACACTCATCTGAACTAAGAGAACATTTGCTTTTAAAGGTAACGTACCTATATTTATGCATCACCTCCTTGGCAAAGCCATATCTAGATTTAGAAGCAAAAATAGATATTAAATTTAGTGACAACAGTTATGATATAATTGAATTTTTATAAAAATTCATGTTCTATATACATATACTTAAATATATAGAAAAGAGACTGAAGAATAATTGCCAAAATGTTTACAATTACAGCATTATCTCAGTTCAAGAAATTATGGGATATTTTGATTTTCTTCTTTTTGCTTATCTGTATTTCTTACCTTTTCTAAAGAGTATAGTAAGTGAAAAAAATTTAACGGTTTTATTAGGAGTAGGATAATGTGTTAAGTTTTAAAGAAATATTTTAAATGTCAGATATTGTGTATTCCTTTATAAAATTGGAAAACCACTTTTATTTTTTTAAAGATTTTATTTATTTATTTGATGGAGAGAGAGAGCGCAAGTGGGGGGAGCAGCAGGCAGAGGGAGAAGCAGGCTCCCCGCTGAGCAAGGAGCCCAATGCGGGACTCAATCATGACCTGAACTGAAGGCAGCCACTTAACCGATGGAGCCACCCAGACATCCCAGAAAACTACTTTTAAAAGGCACCTAACAAATCAGAAGCTCTGACAAAATAACTTTTTACAATCACAAGTAAACATCAAATACTCAAGCGTGTTTAGTTTGTTACCGTAAGTTCACCATATGGTCCTCATGGTTTCCTCGGTTAAGATGGAACTCTTTTGGGTAAACCAGCATGAAGGCGAAAAGAACCATCAGGATCTCTACTGAATCCTTGCCTCAATCCACGAAGTCACCATTGAAGACACAGGCCCTCTCTGGGGACGGGAGGCCATTCTTCCCAACAAGACAAGTCCGAGAAGCGGCGACAAAGGAAGGGAATGGGAGATCAGGTGGAGCCAGTGTGTATTTGACAGTTAATGTCAGATCCAACACCAATTCTGTACTTTCGGCCTCTCCTCCAAACATGAGTTGTCAACAAAAGATGGAAGTATTTTTTTATTGGTCTTATATCTCCTTTCAAGCCAGGCTGAGGTTATGACATGCTCATCAAAATAAGTGCTTTAAACAAAGCCGGAGTCTTGCCGTGTGGTATGTGTAAAGGACGCCTGACTTGTGATCCAAAGGCCAGTGTTAAATTCTGGCCACAATATCTTTTTTTTTTTTTCAAGATTTATTCATTTATTTGAGAGAGAGAGAAAGCACACATGAGTGAGCAGGGGGAGGGGCAAAAGGAGAGGGAGAGAGAGAATCTCAAGCAGACTTCCCACTGAGTGCAGAGCCCAACTTGGGGCTTGATCCCACGATCTAGAGATCATGACCTGAGCCAAAATCAGGAGTCAGACGCTCAACCTACTGAGCCACCCAGGCGCCCCTGGCCACAATACCTTTAGTAATGACAACAATAGCTGTCAGATTCCTCAGGATTAAACAAGACAGTGAGTGGGAAAATGCTTTGGGAAGCACAGCATATATAAAGTAACATTACATTAACAGGACATTCATATATGTTGTTACATGTTCTACATTTTATAACTAAAAATGGATAGGAAAATAGCTTTCAGGTGATTTGATAATCAACAATTTACTTTTTTTTAAAGATTTTATTTATTTGAGAGACAGTGATCGAGAGAGAGAGAGCACAAGCTGGGGGGGAGAGGCAGAGGAAGAAGCAGACTCCCCACTGAGCAGGGAGCCTGACTCAAGGCTTGACCCCAGGACCCTGGGATCATGACCTGAGCCGAAGGCAGATGCTTAACTGACTGAGCCACCCATGTGCCCCCCAAAATTTTCTTTATTTGGAAAAAAGGAAATCAATCACTAAATAATGATTCCTTCTCTTTATTAACCTCAAATATTTTAAACAGTTTACAAAAATATACTAAAATATAATACAGTGCTATCTTTTATATTATGTATTTGCTACTATGTATTTTTAATAATTTAAAATAATATTTTAAAAATCCAAGCAATAGTTAAGCATTTGTTTAATAGATACTGTATTTGAACTTCTAGAATAAGCCTCAGAGCAAGACAGGATCTTATACATTCATACCTTATATAAATATTAAGTCATCCAGCTGGCCATGTAAGTCTCCTAATAAAGATAGAAAAAGGATATCAGTTTCTATTGGTCCTTATCACTGTGTCTCATTTTTACTATAAAAAGGGAAATACCCAGAAAAATCTAACAAAGTGATGGTAACTCATTTTTCTATATGTAAGATAGGAATAAATATTAATTTCCCTTGCTGCAGGGATAGTTAATACTGAAAACAGAAAACACAATATTTGTTTTCTACATGATTATCATAAATAATAAAAAAAAAAGCAAAGAGAAGACACAATGGTACAGGGTTGCCAACTCCAATGAGAACTGGAGAGATTCTGCCTCACCCAGAGAAGGAAGCTTCTGTCCACTTACGGGCCCGTGTTAGGAGATTTTTCAAGAGATGTTGGAAATCTGGATTTTAATATGAAATCCTCCAATTTTCAAACGTTGGAAATTAATTTAAAAATTTTAAGAACATTCCAGGGCAAGCAAGACCCCTCTGCGGGTTGCGTGTGGCCCTCGAGGTGCCAGTTTCGGATCCCTGGCGAGTTACAGTCTGCATCCCCTACGATGTGGGACATCAGTCCGTACCAGATGTGTCAACATCACGGAAAACATCAGGATGTGGAAAGAATCATGACTGAGGATTTCTCTGGCAGAAGACCAGCTGTGGGTGGAAGGAATCATTTGCTAGGCCATTAGGGCCCGCTCAAGTAACAGGCAATAAACTGTCTTCTGACAAGGGGGGATCTGGTACTTGCAGGGATCTTGCTCTGAATGGAGAGGGTGAGTGAGGGGGCAGATCAGAACTGCCTGGGAAAACAGCAGCGGCCCGGGGCTCTTGCCCGAGAGCCCTTCGCGGCCCTGCCCTACTTCCTTCCGTGAGGTGGAGCGAATCCACCAGGGCCGTCAGCGGGCATCCCACCTCCCGCCAGCCCGCCTCTCCTCTCCCCTCCCGGGAGCTCTCGTTTGCGGCCAGCACGGAGCCAGCTCTGACCGGCTCTTACCGCACACGGTGACCTCGCTGTAACACGTGGACACCCGGTGATGTTTGGCAGCTGCTCCAGGTGCTTCCTGGTTCCGTGCAGAAGATTCAAGACATAGCGAGCATGGAGCTGCTACTAGGAGGAAGAGGAGGGAGGGAACAAAACAACGCTGATATTCCTGCAGCAGAACGGGCCTCGCCTTTACTGCTTAACGACCGACCCCAATCACCCGAGACCCCAAGAGTGACCCTAGTAAACTGCCCCTGGGGCCCAATGCACGGATCCGTTTTCACCCACCTTCTGCTCTTGTTTCTGCTTTTCATTATCTCCAAATATTGAGCTAATTTTCCCTTTCCTATCAACTCGATGAAAGCCTTCCTTGCCTTCCGCCTGGGGGAGGTGCGTGTTTGCGTCAGCGAGGTATGAGTAAGCACATGCATGTTGATGGTACTGAGTGATCCTGACATGATGGGGAAAACCATCCCAGCTCCTCCTGCGATGAGTTCTCTTCATATGGAAGAAAGCAAGGGCTGGAATTTGGCATAGCACCAGAATCTGACCACTTCTCACCACCTCTGCCTCTACCACCAGGGTTTCAAGCCACTGTCACCTTTTCCTGGACTGTGGCAGGACCTTGACTGGTCTCCTTGCTTCAGCCCTTGCTCCCTACCTTCTCTTCAGAGAACAGAATGATTATTTTGAAAAGCAAGCCAGATTATATCACTCCTATGCTCACTGTCTCCCCAAAAGAAGAATAAAAGCCCACCCACCCTCCTCTCTGCCTCCATCCCCTAACACTCTTCCCCGACCCCCTCCTCACCAGCCACAGTGGCCTTCCTGAGGTCCCCAAGCCATCCAGGCAAAGTCCTGCCTTGCGGCCTTTCCATTTGTTCCCTCTGCCTGGAACAATTTTCCAGAGGCGTCCACAGGGTGCATTTCCTTACCACCTTTGACCTTTGCTCAGAAATTACCGTTTCCGTGGTGCCTTCCAAGACTACTCTATAAATTGCCATCTCTTCTACCTAGAATTAAGTTTATTCTTTTATATAGCTCTAATCGCCTTCTAATACACTACAGAATCTACTTATTTGTTGTTATGTAACTATCTATCTCACAGAATGTGAGCCCTGTGAGGGCAGGAATTCGTGTCTGTCTCGCTCATGCTATAGCCCCCCTGCCCAGAGCAGTGCCCACACACAGCAGTGCTCAGGAGTTACCTGTGGGATGTATGAACAAAGAAAGACTACGTGATTAGGAGGAGAGGTTTTCAATGCATAAAAACTGGCTTCTGGCTCAGCAAAGGGGGCATGGAATCTCTCCAATGGCTCCATGACACTAACACCATAAATCCACGGCTCCTTCTTTTGCGTTGGGCTCTGTCTCCCTCTACATCCTACGTGGAGCTGGTGGAGACGCAGGTGCTTACTTGTTTCCGTCTGAAAGCTTCCACCAGGGCAGCCGCGTGGTCCGGAAGGAGCGGGAAGGAGAGGCGTGGCCCTGTGTAATTGTCCGGGACCTCATAGATCCGTAGTCACTGAATTTCTCCATCTCGGCGTCCTGGGGGAATCTCTCCTCAGTGAACATGTGGTTCAGGAAGTCTCCTGGTCAGGACAGAGAGGGTAGGCCAGCCTGTGATCAGATGGGCAGTCCATGGGCAACCCAAAGTCTTTGCCTGGACCAAGCAGGCCAGTCTGGCATCGGCTCCAACACCAAGAGGAGAAAGGAAAGGGAAAGTGACCACCGATTACGGTGGGCAGGAGGGAGAGGTGATGCTTTTATGTCAATTCCACTTAACTTTTATTTTAAAAGATTGTGCTTTATCAGACTTAGAACAGAAATTTAGGAGCTGAGGCTCGTAAGCAGGAGGAAAGGGAAAAGCCTTGGTGGAAACAAAGAGCTCACAGGCACTTCTGGTGCACTGGGTGAGCGTGGCAGAAGCCATCAGAGCTCCCAGGGCCCTTCAGGCAAGGGTCCACCGAGAGCCTCTGCATCTCTGGCCCGGGAGCTCAGCAGGCCAGAATGCTGTGGAATTAACAACTTTCTGATCCACCCCGCCCAGGAGCCTTCACCCAGTGAGCCTCAGGAGCCGATATATGAAGACTGGCGTTCTCTGCCCTCAGTGGGATCATTCCAAGGCATGGGTTTGGCACTATTTCCCGGGCACACTGAGTTGCTGGCTTAGTAGCACCCCCCCTTTACTGGGGGTCTTCCCTTCCCTGAATTCCTTCCCCACTCCCTCCCCACCCCCACTGTTTCCTGCATTTAACAAATAAACTCCTTGCACCCAGATTCTTGTCTCCAGGCGTGCTCTTGGGAAAACCTAGAAGCTGCCATTGATTCGTCAGCCTCCTTGCTCGTCCCCGGCTGTCACCGGATCTAGGCTTCCTCTGGCTCCCCGCTCGGTCTGCTATCTACGAGCCTGAGACAGGACGATGTGCTGCAGGGCAGCTCCTACTCACGCTCATGGTTGCTGCTGGGCGTAAAGCGCCCCACCAGGTAGCTGAAGAAGTCATGGAGCTGCAGGAGAACCGAGGACTCGGCTTTAGAGACGAGTGCAAAGAGAACCAGGAGGGGTCCCGATCAGCCGCACCCTCGGGGCTCCTGGGCCATGCTGCCCCTGGGCTGGAAGGCATAGCCCCAGGTGACCCCGCCCCCCATCCCGCCGCACCTTGACCTGGTCTTGCTGACCCGCATACTCGATCGACTGGAAGATGCGCCAGGTGCGATGTCGCCTCATCTCCAGGCATGCCACGTAGCGCCGGTACCATCTCTGGATGAGGGCTGCTGCCCTGAAGGCTGCGGTGGGGATGGAGAAGCGAGCCTGTGAGCCGGGACTCCCTGGGCCAGGGGGGAGGCGAAGGGCACCTCTCCTACTGTGGGGGCAAGATGGTGGGGAAAGCGCCACCCATTGCTGCCAGTAGGAAGGATGTGCCTTACCACCAGCTGGGGTGCTCCTTTCCCTACTCCCACCCCCCGCCCCCCTTCATCCTTACCTCGTGGTTATACTACTATCACTGGAGGTTTACTGGAATTCCTACTTTTTGCTGGAGAGGTTTCAAGAAATGCAACCTTGAAGAGTGAGATAATGCAGGGCTGGAAGGTGGAGGGGACATTGTGACATTATAACAACAGGCCGGATATCAGCCATCCTGGGTTCTAGGCCTGGAAATGCCCTCATCAGCTATGTGGCTTCCCAGGAATTTTACCTTCCTGGGCCTCAATGTCCCCATCTGGAAAGGGGGATGGACTAGAGGACTGAGGAAAACACCACAGACAAACACACAGATGACTGCTTAGAATGTCAGGTGGCAGTAAGTGCTTGCTGGGCCCTGCATTTGCTACCCCCAGACTTGCGATAGCCCTGCGGGTGTCAGTGGCCCCATCACGGACTTGGGTGACCGCACTGACCATCAGATCTGCAGGCAGCCTTTGGGCTCCTCCTTCTGCCAGGCCCTGTGCTGGGTGACCGCGTCCGCAGGGTGGCGTGAGGAGGTTTACTTCTTCCTATGAGCCTTAGGACCCGTGGTCAGGGACTGCTGCCAGAGAAGAGAGCAGCTGTTCACAGAAATAACTAGGTTCTTCCTAAGCTCCTGGGCCTGAATGTGCCACTGGTGATGAATGGAGTATTTGTGGATAAAGCGGGATTAAAAGGAAACCCTGCAGGTTAGTTCAGGTCAACTTCGTGAACAGAAGACAGATTGATTTAATCCATTTAGCTTGCGTTAGAGAGCTAATAGAATTCTGGCTGATTTCCCTAAGAGGAAAGTCACTGGTAGAGTGGGAAAAGAGAACCGGGGAGGAGCTTAAGCAAAGCTGAATGTGATTTCCTGTGACCAAAAATGTCAAACTGTAGCTATTTCTCAGAAGCCCTTACCAAACACTCAGTGGCGAGGCTGAAGCTCCACGGACTAAGGTCTGTAAGTCCGTGTTCAGAACGCTGAATGCAATGTCCCAAGTGCTACAGACCTTCTAGAAACTGATGGGACGCACAGATACCCGGACCTCACCCTAGAACTACAGCATTAGACTCTCTACAGGGAACCCAGGGACCTTCAGGTTCGCAAGCTCCACACATGATTCTTAGGTCCCGTGAGGTGTAAGCAATATTGAGGAGTATCGGGACCACCAAGGTTCTGTGAAAATGGTGTTTGCTAGCACCTTGCTTCACCATTTGAGGGCGATGCTGCCAACTAGACATATTTCTGTTCTCAGTCTTGCTTGACTACTTAGGGCCGAGAGAGCAGGCAATGCCTCTTTCTTACCTTTTTCTCCTGCCCCGTCCTGTCAAGGGTCTGGGTTACCTTTAACTGAGATAGGGGCTGGGAGGTGCAGGAGAGTCTAAGGCCCTCTGCCCCCTCCTTCCCAACAGCACAATCCAGCACGCTTGGGCTCCTCTTGCTCCAGCTTTGTGTGGACTAGATCCGAGGGTACAAGTTACAAATGTGCCTGGCTGTTCAAACTCCATATTAAGAACAAGGCAACTACATGGAGAAAGAAACGTGAAGGGGCACCAAGGCACCAGATAGCAAATAAAGAGCTGTCTTAGAATACAGCCTCCAGGGGTGCCTGGCTGGCTTAGTCGGTAGAGCACGCGACTCTTTTTTTCCTTTTCTTTTCTTTCTTTTTTTCTTTTTTTTAAGTAGGCTCCACGCGCAATGTGGGGCTTGAACTCACAACCCTGAGATCAAAAGTCACGTGCTCCACCAACTGAGCCAGCCAGGCGTCCCTAGAGCACGCAACTCTTGATCTCAGGGGTGTGACTTTGAGCTCCACACTGGCTGTTGAGATTACTTTAAAAATAAAATCTTTAGGGGTTCCTGGGTGGCTCAGTTGGTTAAGCGTCTGCCTTTGGCTCAGGTCATGATCTCAGGGTCCTGGGATCAAGTCCCATGTCAGGCTCCCTGCTCAGCAAGAGTCTGCTTCTCGCTCTCCCTCTGCCCCTCCCCCCTGCTCATGTGCTCTCTCTCTCTCTCTAATAAATAAATAAAATCTTAAAAAAAAAAAAAAAAGAAAAAGAAAGAAAGAAAGAACAAGAGCCTCAAGCCCCAACTACCCAGAGAATCATGGCCAAACCACCCAGCTGGGCCCTTTGCAAATTCCAGACCCACAAAATCACGAGCAGATAAAATTGTTGTCTTAAGCCACTAAGTTCTGGGGTAGTTTGTTATGCAGCAATAGATAATTGGAACAGGAATTATATAAATGCTTTACAAAGTTATAAAACAAATTTAAAGCAAAATGAAAAATAAATCCATCCCCAAAGATTAAAAGCAAAATTTAGGGGCACCTGGGTGGCTCAGTCAGTTAAGTGTCCAACTCTTGATTTTGGCTCAGGTAATAATCTCAGAGTGGTGAGATTGAGCCGATGTCCGTCTCCATGCTGAGCATTGAGCCTGCTTAAGATTCTCTCTCCCTCTGCCTTTTCCCCTCCCCCACAACTCACACACATGCTCTCGCTCTCTCTCTTAAAAAAAAAAGCAAAAGTTAAACAAGTAAATCTAACCTTACGTAAGTTAGAAACACAGAAGGGAGTTATTTCAAATGACTTGAGAATTCAGTAATTTGTACATCCACAGTGGTTATATCGAAAGGACAAAAAGAACTACAAAGAAATCTTAAAGCATTTTCAGTAATCACATTGTTTATAATTGTATTGTTACTATTCTGAAACTATTATTTATATACGGTAGGATAGAGTAAATAGTAGTATTTTAATGTCATTAGAGAAAAAGATTTTCCTAAGGAAATAGATATAATATCAAGGCTGTTAAGTAAAAATATTGTGTTCCTAAATAAAATTGGTCATGGTGGGTTTTTTTCTCTAAATAATACATATTTTCTGGATTTGTTCACTGAAAAGGTATAGAAAGGTGTAGGCCAACCAGGAAGCAACTAACACCCCATACCCTAAAGAAGTAGCTACTCTGGGGCCAGAAAGGTGCACGATGACCCTGAGACATATTGTCAAGCTAGACAGCAAGGAAGCCATGAGCTTACAGAGGTGCACCATATAAACAAGGTGTAATCACTATGCCCCCTGCTTTCGTCCTCCAGACCTTTGGCAGCCTCTCCTCAGCCTCCTTTCCTGACTTATCTTCTACCTGGTGCTTAAGCCCGGGAGTCCTTCATGGCTCTGTCATAGGCCCTGGTCTCTGATCTGTCTTTACTCTCCCCCTAGGGTACTTCAGGGACCCCATGGCCTCAACCACCACATAACATTCTGATGCCTTCCAATGCATATCTCTCCAGCCCAATCTCGCCCCCAAAATGCAGATGTGAATATGCACCCACCTTCTCAGTACTTCCACCTGCATGTCTCACGGACGCCTCAACCCCAGCATGTATGAACTCATCATCTGCCCTCTAGTCCCAGTTGGTTCTCCTCCACTATGTTTATGGCAGTAACTGGCATTAATTCCTGCCCAGTCTTATAGCCAGAAAACTGGAAGTCATTCTTGATCTATCCTTCTCCCTCACCCCATACATCTACTCAGTTGGATCCTGTCAATTCGACCTCCTGAATATTGTTGGATTTCATCCTCTTCCTTCCGTCTCTGCTGCCAACAACCCTGGACCAAGGTATCATCATTTCTTGCTTAAATGACTAGTAGCTTCTGGACTGTTCCTTCTTCTACCCTTACTCCCTCCAATCCCTTCTTCGTGGAAGCTGGAGGTCTTTTAAATGTGTATATCTCACTATAAACTCCCTATATTGAATTCTTCAATGGTTCTTTATGCCTTTAGGATAATGTTTAAAATCCAATAGCTCCCGAGTGATCTGGGCTCTGCCAACCTTGGCAGCCTCATGTCACACCATCTTCCCTCTCGTTCACGTCAGACCATTCAGTTCCTCGAATATGACTCGCTCCTTTCTACCTCATGACCCTTGTACCCGAAATGCTCTTTCATCTGCTTGTTGCCCAATTTTATTTCATTCACTTGTGCATGTATAATTTGGGATAAGTCCTAGTGGGCAACACTGACTCCTCAGCACACTTAACTAGGTCAAATATAGTTCACCACCTCCTAAGATATTCAGCTGACATTCTGGCGGTCTCGTCATAAGGATGAGAAGCTGATTTTCAAGAGTTGCTTGAGAAGAAATATAATGATTTCCTTCTTCTGTTCTGAGAAGCCCCTTTCTATGCAATGTAGGTGTTGGGGTACCTACAGCTAGTTTGGGAGTTGGGAAACACATACCTTTCTCCGCATTCTGGAAAGCAAAGTGATGTTGGGTTGAGGTACCGCTTCCCACAGTGTAGGTACAAGGTTTCTGTAGGACACAGATAGCAGGTCAGAGGAAGAGCAAGTTGTTTCCTGACAGAAGGAAGAGTCAATCTGAAAGGGAATTCAGGCAGAGTATTAGTTCAGGTAGACCAAGTTATCTATGGACCTTGTCTCCCACATCATAAAAATGTGAGACTATCCTATGAGAGCACCTTCCCCGCCTCTGCAGTGTCTGTGCATGAGGTGTTCCTCCCCTGAAAATTCCATTTGTCACCTCACCTCTCTCCTATGTTTCCATCCTTTCTACTAGCTTTTCCTTTTCAGTCTAGAAACATTCTGAAGTCTCTTCTCGTACAATCTCAAAGCTATTCACCACCATCATCATCCTTTGACGACTATATCCCTCTAGCTACCAGCCAGTCCCCCTTTTCTTCTCATTCAGACTTCTCTCAAGAGTAGACTACATATTTTTTCCTTAATTCCTCTTAAAACCACTTTTTCATCTTACCCATTGATCAAAAGCTTTCATGCTGATTGTCTCCAATGCTTTTCAATCTTTACCTTGCCCATACAGCAAAACCATCTGTCACCATAAGCCCCACCTTGATCAAAATTCTACTCCTTGGGTTTCCATGATGGTGGACTCCCTTGCATTTGCTCTACCTCTCTGACTATCTCTTTCCTTTTTGAGCTCACTTTTCTCTATCCTTTAAATGCCCATTTTTATTTGTCCTCTAGTCTCAAATGTCAGGTCTCCTCACTATGAACATGGTCCCTGGATGACTGAATCAATATCACATATTCAACTATCACTTCCCACCTCTCAAAACTGTATCTCCATCCCAGATTATCCATATACATCAGCCCCATATACCCAGCTTCCTGCTAAACTTTCATTGGGGTGCCTCAGACTCCATGTACCACAAACAGAACTCATCTCCTTAAAAGCTAACTCTTCCAGCCTCATCTCTCTTCCCTGCTTTCTTCAAACTCTGCTCTTTGACTACCATGACCTATGCGTTTTTGTTCTGACCTGGAATATTCTTCCTATCCCACCCCTCTTGCCTAACTTGGCTAACTTTACTCATTCCTTAAGGCTCACTTTGGGCATCACCTTAGGGAAGCCAATTTGACAGGCCCCACCTGTGAGCTCCTGAATATCTTATTCACATGTCCATGACTGCAATAATGTAGTTTCCTATTTTCTGTCTACCAGTTCCTTGAGAGCAAAGACTGCGTGGGAGCAAATTCATCATTATAGCTCTAGAAATTGGCATGGATCTGACGTGTGGCAGGGATTCAATAAATATTAATTGAATAAACTTTTTATTTTTACTTTATTTATTTATTTATTTGTTTGTTTGTTTGTTTATTGCCATGTTTATTTTTATACAACAGACACCAATCCTTTTCTAGCTCCTTTTCAGGAAGCAACATGAGATGTACTGAGTTAATGTTGAGAGTGGATTGTACGTCTATATTTTCCCCCCCCCCTCACATCTACCCCACTCTACTTCCTTTATTTTTAAAGGTTATTTTATTGGGGACTGTCAAACAGTTATTATCTTTTCCCTTGCAAATCAAAGAGAAGTCTCACCTTGCTTATGTTGGTTAGCTTATTTTGACTAAATAATCAAAGAAAAAAAGACTATGATCTCTTTTGTATGTGTGTGCAAAATGATTCCCAGAGGTAAGAGATATCATGAAACCAGAATCTGAGTAATGGGTCAAAATGAGTATCCATCACGACCAAATCAACCCAACTTTCCTAGATACCTGAACAGTCTTAGAGCTGAAAGAGGGCATCAGCAATGACTGAGTCCTCCAATTCACAACTTGTTCTGGTAATCGGTAACCTGCCTAAGGAGACCCGTTGTGTGATAAAGTGTTCGGGTTTGGGGAGTGCCCAGATACAGGGGAGAATTCCAGCTCAGCTTTTCACTAGACCTGGGTCGCTTAACCTCCCATAAACTCAGTTTTCTCATCTCTCTATATGCTTGAGAATAATAAGTAATGTATTTAAAGTGTTCTTGGTATATGGTAGAATCTCAATATATGTTGCTAGATTGGATCTGATATATTTATTTTAAAATATCAGTAACCAAAAACATGTCTCTGGCTCAAATTTAGGAGACAGTAAAAGACATACTATCTCAATACAGCATTGTTGTGAACTGAATGTGTGCCCCACAAATTCCCAAATTGAAGTCCCAACTCCCAGTGTGATGGTATTTGGAGGTGGGGCTTTGGGGAGGTCATTAGGTTAGGTGAGGACATGAGGGTGGTGACCACATGATGCGATAAGTGTCCTTACAAGAAGAGGAAGAGAGACTAGATCTCTCTCTCTCTCTCTCATTCTCTGCCATGTGAGCAAGGAGGTGGCCATCTGCAAGCCAAGAAGAGGGCACTCAAAACAAATCAGATCTGCTGGCGTCTTGATCCTGGACTGCTCAGCCTCCAGAACTGTGAGAAATGAATACATGTTGGTTGAACCACCCACCTGTGGTATTTTGTCATGGCTGCCCTAGCTGATCAAGACAAGCATAAAGTGATTACTTCTGGGTTTAAGATTGTTATTATTAAATAAGTTCTCTTTTGCCTTTTAGGCACCTTGTTTCTTATGAGTTTATAAATCCAAAAATGGTGGCAGAATAAGGGAAATTTGTCACCTATTCTATAAAAAAGATGCTGAGATAGAAATATGACACTGCCACAGAGGGAGAAGGGAGCAGCTACCATGGGGCGATAAACTATTGGAAACAACCTGTGGGGATGAAAGAAATGAAGGCTCTCCGCAGGCAGCAGTAATTAACCCTGGTCATCAAGGCAAAAAGGATGTGCCTTCATACATTGTGGAAGGGCGCAGGGTGCACCCAGACACCGGGATGCTGCATGGGTGGTGGCAGCTCCATTCCAGGGTTGTGACAGGGGTGAACTGAGGTTTTATATGAAGAGAACTTTGCAAATGTTTGTCACTGTCATGAAAATCATAGATGAGAAAACTTTTTAAATGACGCCCTCAGAAATCTCTTAAAATATCTCTCTCCTGCGGGCATCTGGGTGGCTCAGTCGGTTAAGCGGCCCACTCTTGTTTTCCGCTCAGGTCATGATCTCAGGGTGGTGAGATCGAGCCCCATGTAAGCCCTGAGTGGGGCTCCGTGCCCAGCAGGGAGTCTGCTCAGGATTCTCTCTCTCCCTCTGCTCCTCCCCCACCTCCTACTGTGCTTTCTCTCTCTCCAAAATAATAACCACCTTAAATATTTTATCAGTACAGAATTAAGAAAATACATCATGGTACATTAGAAGTGGAATGGAACAGTATTCAGCCATGACAAAGAACAAGGCAAATCTATATGTAATGGTATGAAAATATCCCCAAGATATATCATTACATGAAGAAAAGTAAATTGCAGAGCAGTGTGCTTACCATGATCTCATCTATATAAAAATATATCAGTAAGTGTAAAATCAAATAGCATACACCAAACTGTTAATAGTGATTATCTCTGGGGAATGTGCTTATGTGACAAACTTTCATTTTTAACTTATATAGTTTTATTATAACTTTGATAATTAAAAATCAATAAACCATATTTTCTAAGAATTTTTCCATATAAGAAAGAAATTAGAAAGTGGCTCTGACTAAATAGGTATCACATATGGCTGCCTTAATAGAAGAAAGTGGTATCATCCACAGATCTGCAAAGAACATTCTAGAAGTCACTAAGAATATTGAATGGAAAGGAGAACTAAAATAATTCTCAAGGGAAAAAGTGAAAGTTTCATAAAACTTTCATAAAACAAAAAACATGGAAAATGAGCCGATGTAGTCTCAGAGTGTTGAATCAACACCTTTCAGTAATGACTAACTGGTTTCCAGTTAGTGATTCCCCAGCTGAGCCATCTTCTCAGGTAATTGAGGCCACCTAATTGAGACCCTGTCCTTCTAGGATTTGACTTAGCATCATCCATACCTGACATTATCATTTTTTTAAAAAATGCTGGAGGGCACCTGGGTGGCTCAAACGGTTGAGCACCAGACTCTTGGTTCCAGTTCCAGTTATGATCTCCTGGTCCCGGGATGGAGCACCTCATTGGCTCTGCACTGGGCACTGAGTCGGCTTTGGATTCTCTCCCCCCCACCCCCAGCCCCACCCCCATGCTTGCTCACCTGCCCGCATGCTCTCTCTCCAAAATAAATAAAATCTTAAAAAACAAAATGTTGGTAATTGTTTATCTTCTGAACCTCAAAACACGCACAGCAAAGACCCTCCCTGGGTGAGTCGGTAACAGGGACTTTTCTCTGACCTCTGTCCTCAAACCAAACCTGTATTTATTTCCTGTGTAAGCATATATGTCTGTTGGCCTCGTTTCTGTACTTTAGGCTAGAAAGAAAGCTCTTACCGTCTTTGGTGTTCTTTACTATGACACACAAGGAAGGGGAAGCCTCTTTAACACACAGGTGTCACTTCCATCCTGTCTTCCGAGTTGGCTGAGGGATCCCTGGCTGATGCAGTTTCTTCCAGACCTACAAGTCTGGTAAAGAAGGCCCAGGCCCAGGCTGGCATACCTTCTCCCAGAAAGGCAGTGAGGATGTCCACAGCCGCAGCCAAGCGTTCAGGGCTCCCTGCCTCACGGCCGTAGGCACCTCATAACCTCGATCAGATCAGGCCTGCGAGGAGGATTTGAAAGGGGAGGTCTCCCTGACACCTAGGCCCACTCCTGAAGACAGTTTCTCCCCGGCTCTCTCCCGCCCTAGCCTGGGGTCTAAGCCTTCTTACTCTTCCAGATTAGGAGGCCGTGTTTCCACAGACACGTCTGCGCAGCCTGAGCTCCTTAACCCAGAAATAGAAGAGTGCTGACCACACAGGGCGTGAGGCTCAGAGCCGTCTGGCCCCGGGGTCCTCCCTGCAGGCCCCCAGGACACCAGGCACTCTTTCCTGGCTTTTCTCTGTTCGCAAAACATGATGGAAATATCTTGCCTTTTCTTGTTTATTTCTCCTATGTTCTTCTTTTACTTTTCTTAGGACATAACATAAACTATTAATATATTAAAATATCAATCACTATTCCCAGACAACTTACTTTCTCAATTAATCTAAGATTCTCATGTGTATGCTGGTAGGTACTAAATGTGCCATGGGAATCTGCAAAGAAATTTATACTTTATTTGCATCTATTTAGTAGGTCAGGCTTATTGTTATTCGAATCATCTTTATCTTTATGTATTCTTCCCTATCTGTTCATCTTGGAAAAAAACGTTTTGAAGATTTCTATGACAAATAACAGAGTGAGCCATTTATCCTTGGGTTTCTGAATCTTCGCATTGTGTTTTGCAGCTCTGTTTAAATATATACTGAATCATATAAAATTGCCATTATATATTTGTAATAAATGAAGGCTTATGGATGCGTTTCTTGGTAGAGGGTGATTTATCAAAATAAAATATCACTCTGCCAGAATCCATTTTGGCTTGAAATCTCTTTTGTCTGATATTTGTATTTTCACATTGACTCACTTTCGTTAGTGGTTGAGTGCTAACACTTTTCCCCAAGTTCACTAAAAGTTAAAAGACTGATAAAATCCTTTATTATTGAGAGTATGAGAAAAGGAGCCTCTCCATGGGAGAGCCTACTGATGGGAATGTAAATTGTTTCACTTTGTTGGAATTAAACTAGATTAAATTTTAATTGTGATTAAATTACATATTTTTTAGCTGAATAACATTTACATTCTTTTTAAAATATTTTTATGTGAATATAGTTGATACACAATGTTGCATTAGTTTCAGGCGTACAACATGGTGATTCCACAATCCTATATGTTGTGCTGTGCTCACAAGCGTAGCTGCCATCTGTTACCATGCAACACTGTTACAGTATCATTGACTGCATTCCCTATATTGTGCCTTTTTTCCCTCGTGATTTATTCATTCCATAATTGGAAACTTGTATCTCCTGCTCCCCTTTACCTGTTTTGTCCATCCTCCCACCCCCTTCCTCTCTGGCAACCAATAGTTTGTTCTCTATATTTACAGGTCTGATTCTGCTGTTTGTTTTTTATATGAGTGAAATCATATGGTATTTGTTTTTCTCAATATGATTTATT
Source organism: Ursus americanus (assembly GCF_024610735.1). Classification (NCBI taxonomy): domain Eukaryota; kingdom Metazoa; phylum Chordata; class Mammalia; order Carnivora; family Ursidae; genus Ursus; species Ursus americanus. Next base: position 25,293,310 of record NC_142134.1, on the reverse strand, counting down.
TCACTTAGTATAACACCCTCTAGGTCCATCTATGTTATCTCAAATGGCACAATCTCATCCTTTTTTATGGCTGTGTAATATTCCATCAAATATCTATACCTTTTCTTCCTTACCCATTCATCTATCTGTAGACACTTGGGTTGCCCCCTCCCATATCTTGACTATTGTTAATAATGCTGCAATAAATACAGGGGTGAATAGATCTTTTCAAATTAGCATTTTCATTTTCCTTTGGGTAGATACCCAATAGTGGAATTATTGGATCATATGGTATTTCTATTTTTAACCTTTTGAGGAATCTCCATACCATTTTCCATGGTGGCTGCACCAATTTACATTCCCAGCAACAGGGCACAAGAGTTCCTTTGTCCTCCACGTTCTCGCCAACACTATTTCTTGTCTTTTTGATTTTAGACATTCTGATAGATGTGAGGTGATATCTCCCTGTGGTTTTGACTTGTATTTCCCTGATGATTAGTGATATTTAGCATCTTTTTGTGTGTCTATTGCCCATCTCTATGTCTTTTTTGGAAAAATGTCTATTCGGATCTTCTGCCCATTTTTTAATTGGATTGTATTTTTGGTGTTGAGTTGTATAAGTTCTTTATATATTTTGGGTATGAATCCCTTACCGGATATATCATGTGTAAATATCTCCCATTCAGTGTTTTTTTGTTTTGTTGATAGTTTCCTTTGCTGCACAGGTTTTTAGTTTGATGAAGTCCCAATAGTTTAATTTTGCTCTTGTTTCCCTTGCTTCAAGAGACAGATCTAGAAAAAAGTTGCTATGGCCGATGTCAGAGAAGTTACTGCCTATGATCTCTTATTGGATCTTTATGGTTTCAGGTCTCACATTTAGGTCTTTAACCTATTTTTAATTTATTTTTGTGTATGGTGTAAGTAAGTGGGCCAGGTTTATTCTTTTGCATGCAGCTGTCCAGTTTTTCCAGTCTCATTTATTGAAGAGAATGTCTTTTCCCCATTGCATATTCTTTCCATTGTCATAGATTAATTGACCAAATAAGTGTGGATTTATTTTTGGGTTCTCTATTCTGTTCCATTGATCCAGGTGTCTGTTTTTGTGCCAGTTCCATACTGTTTTGATTACTACAGCTTTGCAGTATATCTTGAAATCTGGATTTGTGATACCTCCGAGTTCCCCACTCTGTCTGCCTGTGACCAATCTCAGTATTCCTTCCTGTGGCCTGCAGGCACCGGCTGTGTCCCCTTCCTCGTGGGAACTGTAACAAACTATCTCATGGCAGTTGTCCCTGGACCTGTTAGCCTCACCAGACCTGAATAAAATCTACATTTTAAAACATACACACATTAAGAAACTCTTCATGAGTACAGATAGCAGTTATCTCTAAGGAATGGTACTCGGGGGAGTGCAGTCTATGAGTAGGGAAGACAGGCAAAGGATTACCACTATGAACTCTTTGACTGATTGATTTAAAGATCTTACTTATTTTTATTTTTAGAGAGAGACAGAGAGAGAACGAGTGCAGGGAGGGGCAGAGGGAGAGAGAGTCTCAAGCAGACTCTGTGCTGAGCATGAGCCTAATGCAGGGCTCGACCTCATGACCCTGACGTCATGATCAGAGCCAAAGTCAAGAGTCGGACGCACAACTGACTGAACCACCCACATGTCCCTGATTTATTTATTTATCTTTTAAATATTTTATTTATTTGAAAGAGTGTGCAAGTGGGTGGGAGGGACAGAGGGAGAGGGCGAGGTGAAGGAGACTCCCTGCTGAGCATGGGGCCCGAGGAGGCAGGGTTCGATCCCACCCCTGAGATCATGACCTGAGCTGAAACCAAGAGTGGGAGGCTCGACCGACTGAGCCACCAAGGCACCCCTGATTTATTTTTATAATAGGTATATGTTACTTGTATACTTAAAACAAATAAAATACTTTAAAAATCAACTCTATCCATCACCTGTTCAACCACCGTAGGCCAAGCCATGTTAATTTTCTAAAAATACTTTTTATTAAACATATTTTTGGCTTTTAAATTTTTTATTATGATAAGAACACTTAACATGAGCTCAACCCTCTTAACGAATTTTTAGGTGTAAAATACAGTATTGTTAAGTTTACCATAATATGGTATATAGGTACAATGTTGAACATCGTGTATCTAGAACTTACTCATCTTGCCTGACTTGCAGAACTTATCCCTAGCCCCTGGCTTCAGTGAGTCTATTTTAGGTATTTTGTAGAGGAGGAAAAAGTTTTTTTCCTACTGTCTAAGGATCCCTAGCTGGGTCTGAGAATTAAACTGACAAAGACAGGAGAAAAACATACAAATTTATTCAATGGAAGTTTCACATGATGAGGGGTCTTCATAAGGAAATGAAGACCCAAAGGGATGGATCTGTGCTTCTTTATGGGACATCGGATGAAGAGGAGGCAGACATGGAGGCATGTGATAGGTTAAGGAGTATGAGGTAATTATAGGAAACTAGGGGACACTCAGTGAGGACTGTTCGCAAGGATTCTTTTGGGTCCCACTGTCTTCAGAGCCAAGGATGCTCCATTCCTCTGGGTACAGGGAGGACGCCTCCGCAGGAGGGTTCTAGGACCTGTTTCCAGGAAGAAAGGCTTGGGCGAGGAAGTCAGAGTGGCCTTTCTGCTTCTGCTGTTCTCCCAAATTCCTTCAGCTGAAAGTATTCAATACGCCAATGTGCCATATTCTGGGGTAGCGTGTCCTGAGCCCCATCAACCTCAAACAAGTGGGATTGTGCGGTTGTCCTTCTGTGACTAGCTTGTTTCACTTCGTATCACGTCCTCAAGGCTCATCCATGCTATCACCTATGGCAGGACGCCCCCTTTGTAAAGGCTGAATAATACTCCAGCGTCTGTACAGACCACACTTTTTTATCCATTCGTCTGTCCATGAACATTCAGGCCGTCTCCACACCTTGCAATCCATCTTAACTTCTTAGCCGGTCTACTGAAATGTCAAGCTAACTGATTTTCGCTTTTCCATCACCAGCCCCCATCAGTGCACTCTCCATAATTACACCGAATGAACTTAAAAAAAATCGCTCATCACCGCTTTGATTTCTGGATACTCTGGAGGGAGAAATATCCTGAAAAAACATTCCCACTACAAAACTAAAGCTGATAAACAAGCACCTTTCTTAAAGGCCGCATACTTAGCTAAGCTAGCAAGTAATGGTGGGGGGATGAAGGGAATATAGGGAGGATGGGGAACAAAGAGAAGCTTGGGAGGGGAGCAGGCCCGGGAGGCAGGGTGGCCTGAAGGATCTTTGCAGGTCCCAGGAACTTAGACCCTTGGGTTCATTGACAATTGCGTTGGCAGGTGGGGGATAGAGGGACCCTGCCTGGGACGCACACAAGATAGAGCGAGGACATCAGCCTGCGCAGGGGCCGGCTCTGCTCTGTGAAGGTGAAGCCACAGGCTTGCCCTCACACAATGTAAACCGAGGCTCCAATTCATACTGAATGTTCTAAGAAACCACAGCTGAGAAATGAACAGACACATTCTTTCTGGGCGGCGTACCGTCAACCCCGGCCTTCAGGATTTCCAAGGGAACACAATCCAAAACTGTGGAACACCAGAGAAACTTCTATGAGGAAGATTCAACAAAAACAAACAGCCAAGTGAGACACCGGCAGGCTTGATGACTGAATTTAGAAGTAGAGTATAAAATAAGTAGGGATTAAGAAGTGTAACAAAAAACCAAAGCAAGGAACAGATGCTAGCCCATAGAGATCCCAGCAGTTTGAAAAAGTAGCAAATAGCCCATCTAAAATAAAAATATTATCCTTGAGGGGCACCTGGCTGGCTCAGTCAGTAGACCATGCAACTCTTTTTTTTTTTTTTTAAAGATTTTATTTATTTATTTGACAGAGAGAGAGACAGCCAGTGAGAGAGGGAACACAAGCAGGGGGAGTGGGAGAGGAAGAAACAGGCTCATAGCGGAGGAGCCTGATGTGGGGCTCGATCCCATAACGCCGGGATCACGCCCTGAGCCAAAGGCAGACGCTCAACCGCTGTGCCACCCAGGTGCCCCAGACCATGCAACTCTTGATCTGGGGTTGCAAGTTCGAGCCCCATGCTGGGTGCACGGATTACTTAAAAATAAAATCTTTTAAAAAATAAATAAAGAGGAACACCTGGGTAGCTTAGTCAGTTAAACGTCCTACTCTTGGTTTCGGCTCAGGTCGTGATCTCAGGCCCCACATCAGGCTCTGTGCTCAGCAGGGAGTCTGCTTGAGATTCTCTCTCCCTCTCTCTCTCTACCCCTCTGGCTCATGCTCTCTAAAATAAATAAATAAATCTTTTAAAAAATAATAAACAAACAAATAAATAATAAAATATTATCTTTGATATTAAAAACTCAATAATTCACTAAAGAAATATTTCTGATTTTACAGAAAAAAATAAAGACATTACCTGGAGTATGTCACTGAGAGAGAAATCCACACCTGCATTCTCCCCCACCCCCCCAAAATGTCAGAGGGCTGAGACAGAAGATAGAAGGTGTGATAACACACAAACTTGGGAGGTCAGGAGAGAAGACGGAAGAGAATGTAGGACAGCAACAGAAGAGTGAGTACTTTCCAAGCTTGAATGAAAGAAATAAATTTGAAGTTTGGAGAGCATAACAAATCCCAAGAAGCTAAATGACAAGAAATCTACATCTAGACACATCGTGGTGAAACCACACGGCACAAGGAACACAGTTCTTAAAAACAACCAGAGATTTCAATTACTTAAATCACTTTCCTGCTGAGAAGTCCTCAATGCCTTCATGTTGCCTGGTTAAAATTAGGCTATTCCCCAAATTTCCATCCAAAGATCGTAGTCTGTAGTCTAGAAAACAAGCATGGAAGTAACTAATGAGTAGAAATTTCTAGACTCCATCATAGTTTAACATGTCTGGCAAGAGTAAATTACTCTTGATGTTTGATTTTATTTTTTTTTTATTTTAAAGATTTTATTTATTTATTTGTCAGAGAGAAGGAGAGAGAATAAGCAGGAGGAGAGGCAGGCAGAGGCAGAGGGAGAAGCAGGCTCCCTGCTGAGCAGGGAACCCAACGAGGGGCTCAGTCTTAGGACCCAAAGATCATGACCTGAGCTGAAGGCAGACGCTTCACCGACTGAGCCACCCAGGCGCCCCTTGATGTTTGATTTTAAAAAGGACATTGGATGATGGAAATTTAACAATGTGGATCCAACGCTGTCCAAGAAGCCGCATGAATATTCCGGGCCGCTAGTGAGGTGTGGGGTAGAGTGAGGCAGGGTGACCGGTGCCTGGCTAACACTCCCCTCCACTCACCCGTCTTCCTCCGTTCTTGCTGACACACTAAACAAGAACACCACGTCCGTTCACTGCTCGGGCATTCTAACCTTTCTCGCTGCGTCCTCAGGGAAGTTTCTTTCTTGTACGTGTGAAAAAAAATCAAATTCTACAACACAGCTGTGCCCTCCTTTGAGTCCTGACATTCAAACAACATCTACGAGAGCTGCTTCCTCGGGACAGCTGCTCAGAACCACACAACTTCGGGGATAACAATGGAGGGAGAGCACAACATGAAATGTCTTGGAAAAAATATTTATTCTCCTTGCCAACATCTCTTTCAACATTTTATTAACTAATGAAAAGTGACAATCAGAAATAATTTGGTTTCATATTGCTTTCAAAAAGCAGTAAGAAAGTAGCTATGTAGAAAAAGGAAGCCCATCAGTTTTTATAAAGAAACATTAGACACATTATGAAAAGTGAGAGTCCCACCCCATGGAAACACGTGATCAAAGCTCAGACAAACAAACACTCCAACAGGCTCTATTCAAACTACAGTTCTCCATTTCTTTTAGAAGAACCTTTCTTTCCTCATATCTTCCAGAAGCACTTCATAAGAAACAAAGAGGCCTAGCCAGCTCATTTCTTCATAAGCTGAGGTCTGACAACATTGCTACATGTGGTGGTGAGAAGTGGCTTGACCTCTGAGACCAATTTTCCTTGAGCTGCTCCAGTCAGCACAGACAGAGCTTACAGAGGGTCACAAGCGATGAAGAGAAGCAAATGCAAGGCGCCTACCACCCACTTCACCAGTACAAGCTGCCAAGTGGTCCTCCTGCCCCCGCTTGACAAGACTGAAAAGCCTAATGAGGAAGGACCTGTATTGTTCCTAAAATAATACAATCCTTTCACTTGGTTTTGTTTTTTAAAGTACAGCTCTTCAAGAATTTCACTTTTAAGAAATCATCTGTGAAGGAAGAAAAATAAATGTACTTAATTCAAACACCAGTTTTTAACACTGCCATGATAAGCAAATGACCAAAACGTCAGGCCAGGTTGACAAGTTCTAGAAGAACCCGGCAATAGGGAAAACTGCCTAGGTTTGGTTTCAGGACTCCTGCTTTTTCCTCATGTCCTTCCCCTCACCGATGGGCTCACCGATGCCTGAAATAAGTTCTGCAGCTGATCTCTGCCGTCACTATCTGTCTTCTCAAGTTGTCGAGGTGCTGGGCCTGCCTCACTATTATGCTGGGGACACGCAAGTCTTCCCAATTATTTCCCCCTCTGTGTCAGCTAAGAGATAACACCTTGCCCTGAGAATAGGTTTGAGTAAGGGACAAAGGGCATTAGGCACGAGAAGATTAGCTCTCATGCCAACAAATTCAAGATAAATACCGAAGAGTGACATTAACCTGACACAAATGACAACCGTTTGCCAGATGTCTGTCAGAAGAATATTCTGTATGCATAGATGTTAAAGACGTTACCATCTTCTGTGGGAAACACCAGCACACCCACCAATGTCCCCAAATGAGCAAACAACAACAAACGAGCAAAACTTTCATAGCATGGTTGAATCCACTCGTGCTTACTTACTTTTAACCCAGGCTCCTGATCCTAGTCGTGTACTTCTCCGGGTTGGCAGCGCTCATTACTGTAGTATAAACCGTGTAGCTGAAAGCAATGAGAGGAATTTTTATATGCATATCATTGTCTCTAATATTCCAAGAGGAAAAAAAAAAAATACCAAGCCCTTCCCTAACCCTTGGGACGTAGGAAAAGAATACAAATAGAAGCCCACGTATGTCCGAATGTTGAAAATTTAAAATTCAAGTGATCACACGGTGTCCTTCCTTTCTATTTTGACAACACTATGGAAGGCCACGTTCAAATTTAAAATTCTCGGACTCCTCCGAGTTTCACGCTGTGGCAACGAGGGAGAGGCAGCCACTGGCCTCAGCCCTTGGCTCTGCCCTACAACAGAAGCTGCACGTGTGTGGACATCTCGGCCTTTGCATCTAGGCTTCAAGCACCACTCCAGGGAAAAGCCATCCCTTGGCCACCCGCCAGGCACAGGATGTCCACAGCGGCTACACACTCCCACCAGGAGAACACCACCCAGGACAGTGGACCACGCAGGCCCTGGCAATAGCTTGGAGCTCATCGGCTGGGCAAATGCTCCTGGCCCACTGGATTCCTTATATCAAGGGAAGGTTAGAGGAAGGTCAGAGGGCAGCCTCTAAAGCTCAGGGATAAAGTCAGGGGGCCCATTCACCCAGATCTAAGGATGAAAAGTACAATGTAATTTATTCAACAGACTGCCTAGCAAGAGACCAGAACAACAGGAATCCATGCACATGCATGCACACACGCACACTAGGACCGCTTCCCCTCACTCCCTTCAGCTACCTCTTGTTCCAGACACCAGCTGGGAGGCATGCTCAAAGCATCTGGAGCTGGGCTGTTCAGGATTAGGACGATGTAGTGGCCCAAACTGTGCACCGGCCTGAAGACAGCACCGTAAGTGCACGCGGAGCTCGTCCAAGGGTAGTGGAGATTCCCTGAAGAAGGGCTTCAGCTATTTATTTACTTTGCTCATAATTCTGTTCTCCCGTTTCAATAGTTTCTCCGCTTACAGCCACATCAGAGGATGGAGTTCTAGGGCAGGTGAGTGTAAGTTTGTAGAACAGCACAAGGGGGCAGCATTGAGCTGTTTCTGTTGCAATTTCTTTCTGTTCACTTCGCACAGTGAACAGCCTTCCTAGCCAGGAATCATTACAAGGAAAGGGCATGAGAGTCAGGGATCTATGTTAATTCTGGCTCAGTGGTAAATATCCTTTAAATTCAGTTCCTCGGGGCACCTAGGTGGCTCAGTCGGTTGATTCTTGCTTTCAGTTCAGGTCAAGATCCCAGGGTCTTGGGATCCAGCCCTGCTCAGCGGGGAGTCTGCTTCCCCTCTGTCTCTCTCCCTCTACAAACCCCCCCCCCACCACTTGTGCACCCTCTCTCTCTAAAATAAATAAATCTTAATAAAATAATAAATGCAGTTCCTCTTGGATTTTCAACTACACAACAGAGAAAAATATTACTTGGTTAACTACTTATAATTTCTAACAATTCTATTTCAACAAAACATTTCATATGCCATTTAAACATTCATAGCCTTTAACTCAGTAACCCTACTTCTGGGAATTCAGCCAGGGAAAGTAATCCAAAAGCAGGGGGGTTGGGGGGCATGTACAAATATGTTTATTTAAGAGTTTTAACAGAGGAAAAACTAACAACTGGAGAATGCTTAACTCAACTATACAATATATTCAATTGGCTATGTGTACCTATTTAAAATTATAAGAGCTGTTGACAGCATGATCAATGCTTTCAAAAAATATAACAACTATTGGGGTGCCTGGGTGGCTTAGTCAGTTAAGTACCTGTCTTCAGCTCAGGTCATGATCTCAGGGTCCTGGGCTCCAGCCCTGCAGCAGGGAGCCTGCCTCTCCCTCTCTCTCTGCCCCTCCCCCTGCTCCTGCTTTCTCTCTCTCAAATAAATAAATAAAATCTTTAAAAAAATATATTTTTATATATTTTATTTCAATACTAATTTAATACTGATTTTAAAAGATATAATCATTTATATAATTATTTTAAAAACTATAAGAACATACAAAAAGGAACACCCCTATTTTTAAAATGAATATTAGAAGGGCAAAACTGTGCCATACTGGAAAGGATACAGTCAATTGTGTGGTGGAGACGGCTCCTACAGGCTGGTAGAGCCAATTGTTACCCGCGCAGGAAGTTTAGAAGTCAATCAATCATAAGCCTGAAAAAGGCCAGGTGGGAATATTTACACTATGGAAGTCAATAAATGCTACAATTCAGGGGGGTCTTTGATTTATTTTTGGGTGGCCCCACTCTGCACTCCCCACCCAAAGAGCTAGTCTGGTAGCATAACATTGGGTATCATTTGTTACCCAAAAGCTCATTTGTTCGAGGGGCAAAGTACTGACTAATTTGTTTTTCTGTATTGGCTGTCAGAATATAGTCTATAGAATGAATTTTTTCGTGCTAATCTTTTTATCAGGCCCTACTTACAGAAAAAAACTTTCAAAGAGACAATTTGAAGATATATTCCTCTTATGGTACAAAATGAAAAGACCACCACCAGCTTTGAAAATGTCATAAGAGCTAAGGAGTCTTTAAGTACCTGTATACAAAAGTTATTCCAGAGGCCATCAGGAAAACCGTGTTGTGTTTGTGTAAGACAGGCTCATTTCAAAGAAAAAAAATCAGTTGGGTATTTGAAACTAAAAATCGCTTTACAGGTTTTGTCTGTGTCAGGCTATTTCCTGAAGAGGACCACTTTGGTATTCTTGCCTTGGAGAAAGCAGATACAACGAGAAGGTAGGAAATGCTGGGTTTGGGAAGTACCGAAGGAAAGGAAGGACATAAAGCTGCTTTGACTCGCAGATGCTTCCTCTGTCGTTGTATTAATTAAGCCCCACCTCACAAGCAAAAGAAGGTGTCTTCAGCCCTGAGGAGCTAATTCTAGGAGCCGATAAGGCAAAGAAGCACCACCTTGAGGAGACAAGGAGAGCAGGCTGTTGGTCTAGGCAGCTTGGCTTTTATGGTGACAAGGGACCTTCAGAGGTTCCTGTCCAAGTCTCGTGGCTGCCTCTCAGGTTTAATGAAGAGCTTCCTGTGAGAGGAGGAGCTTCGGCCCAGGGGTTCACGTCAGGGGACAATGTGGGTCAAACCCTGGGCCACAGAGCAAGAAGCCACCGCTCACAGAATGCTCCTATCAAGGGTACAGGCTAAAAGAGAAACAACAGCTTCGATGCTGAATTATCCGTAGACCGAGCATGGTGGTGACAGAACGTCTCAGGAAGTTAAAGGGAAGCCAACGGTGTCTAAAGATTAGTTCCAACAGAGTGAAATTAAGGTGCTCATAATCGGGGGAGGCAGTCCCAGTACCAGACTGACTTACGATGAACACATCACTGCCCTCCTCCTTCTGGACCACTCTATCCTCCTTACCTTTGTTTTTCTTCATGGACTTCTCACCTGACTTATGATATATTTGTTTATGAGCCCCTCCCCGCCTCCTCCCTACTCCCCGCCGGCAGAATGCTAGTCCCATGAGAGCAGGGACTCGGTTTGGTTCACTGCTGTACCCACAGCACCTAGAAAGCCTGACCCGTAGAGGCCCCCAGAACCCTGCTCAGCCAAAGAGTACGGGAGTGAGTCCCCCATTCTGGGTGATGTATGAACAGATGCGTTGAACGTGTCACTTACTTGTTATAAACTGGAAACACTGATAAAACCTGCATGGGAAAAAGATCATATTACAAAGACTATTAAAAGGTAGAAAAATATCTATAGGAAGAATAAAACTACCTAACACTCTAGCGTGTCTTGGGGTGACAGAGCTACAGACTTTTGAATCCTTTCTCCTTTTAAACAATGAACATATATACAGCTGTGTCTTTAACAGGCAGAAAAACCTAGGCGAAGAGGGATACTTTAACAATACTGAAACGAGTTCACAAAATGTCATCGGACTTTTTAAAAACGTTTTCAACCAGGTGAAACTCTGACTCCAACACTTCATCTACCACCTTTGCCTGATTTCAGAGAAGATTCTTTTCTTTTCTTCTATTTAATCACTATTAACAAAGACAGCAAACACCCTGGGTAAACGCTGGTCATCACGGCACGGTAAGTTACCTGGAAGAGCGTCTCCAGGCTGAGGTTTGCCTGGCCCGTGGCATTAAGGGCTTTGATGGCAGGCGTCCTGTAAGGAGAAGGGTCAGAGGTTACTTGGCACTTTAGGAAACCCTGAATGCCACCAGCTCTCGTGCTGGGAGCCTCCGTACAAGGCCCAGCTGAATTGTCTCCCTTTCATGAAAGCAGATTCCGGCTCCCGAACATGCTTCTTGCCCGGTCTCAGACCACCCTGGTAAAATTAATTCACCAGTCAGGCCCATGGCACCGTCTGCTCCAGGAAGCTGGGAAGGAGAAAATGTACTGCGACGAAATTACACAGTTGCCACCAAACACGTGGGGCAGGAAAGCCAGGAGGAAACACCTAACTACCTGCTGCTTGGGGATGCACGGACTTATAAAATGTTCAAAATTAGAAGGGTCAAAGAAAGCCCTGACTGGTTTGTTTATTTATTTAAGGGAAATGTTTTTCTTCCAAAAAAGTCTTACATAGAAAACCGTGATTCTTGTCCTACCACTTTCTTTTATAGCTGCGTAAGCAGAGGCATAAGAAGCCACCCAGGGTGTCATTAGCTGAGCTAGCGGTGTATAGGATATAGGGCACCTGAGCCTGAGGCCAGGGCCAACCTTACCCTCCAACACCCACCCAACTGCCAAGCGGCCCTCCCCCACACTCCCCACTACACTACACCGTCCCGGCCAAGACACTGGGGAGGCCCAGGTACGTTTTCTGGGAAGGGGTAGCACCTGTAGTCCTCTCCAGTTCTTCTCATAGGAAGGGCACATTCTCCTGACCCCAAGAAAACACCGTAAGCCAGGAAGTGTATCGAGGCCTACCTTCGGTCATCCTTCTTAGGTACTGGCTTCCAGTGGTCGTAATTCGTCTCAACCCGGAACCACCTACAACAGAGCACATCATCTTGTCTTACCCGAGGTCATTCGGCACATAGCTAAAGAAAAAAATATATAAAAACAAAAAAATACCTCTCGTTTCACCAGTTGAAAAACATTATTGATACAAAATGACCAGAGTCTTAATTCTACTCACGCTCCATTTAAAGGATCTAGAGGCCAAATGTCTGCTGGGCCATTTCTGTTCCTCGTGATGACCACTCCCTCCCGGGGAGACGTACCACCGACAATATAGTAAACATCAGCGATAAGGGGAGTCTTGGCCAGTTTATACACAGCTGCTTGAAAGTTTTCCGACTCGCTCAGGGTCTGAACAAGAAGAAACACCTGCATTAGCACCATCACCCACGGCAGTTACCCACACCAACTGACGGACAAATGGGCCGCAGCCCATTCTCCTGATACGTTAAGCCATGGCTACCATCTTAAACCGCTCTGACCTTATCCTCCTGTCATCAGGGCTCCCGAGGTGGAAGGAATCTCAGTGGGGAGCCAACAGCAGCAGGACTTTTCTCACAAAAGGGAAGAACCGTTGACAAGTTCTAGGCCTGCCTCACCAACCACGGGCCACATGCTTTCTAGGCAGGTCACCTTCACAAAGGACTCCCATGTTTCCTCATTCATTTGTTCTTTCAACAGTTCCCTTCTGAATACCTACTATGTGCTAGGCACTGTGCTGGTGTGCGGACAGAGCAGTGACTATGACTGACCTAACCTTGTTCACTCCAAATTTCCCAGAATGACAGGCAAGTCAACGGGCAGTGGTGACACAATGTACGGAGTGTCACCATGGGAGAAGCAGTTGCTATAAAAGCCATAGCAGGGGACCCACCCTCGCCCAGGGCATCAAGGGAGCATCCCAGGGAGGTACCGCACAAGCTGAGGCCAAAGGGACATAGGGAAGTCAGGCCGGTGAAAGTGGTGGTTGTGGGTTGGGTGTGGGGGTGGGGAAGACAGTTCTGGCTCAATGGAATAGTTGAGCGAAGGCTTGGAGATGAAAGACAGCATGCCACAGCAGCGCAGTGAGAAGGGTGTTCAGATACCCCCGGGGTTCAGGAAGACTTCCAGGGTCTGTGGCATGGACAGTTAAGGGATCGCTTTCCACATCTTCAGCTTCCACAGGTGCTCCTTGCTCCAGCTGATCTGCTCAAGAACGTCCTGCGGAAGGGCCTGCCCTTCCCACCTGCATCTTCAAAATCACTCTTCACCACTTTTGGCAAGTATGTTTTCTGCTCACCCATCCTGAATACTGCCGAGGCACAGTGTCAGGGGTGGGGGTAAAGTCAAACAAAAGAACAATTCAAAATATTAGCGTCTGCAAAGGCGCCATCATTCAGCGCCATAAACCATCACCCCGAGGCAGGGCTTTGTGGACCCTTGCCACCCTTGCTGTTAAGGGTGAGGTATTTAGGGTTGAACTGGTTTGTTCTAAACTCGGCAAAATTATAAAGGGAGGCAACAGCAGTCACGGAACATTGTTTCATGTCACCAACGCCATCCTGCAAGAACTACCAAGGAATTTGTGGCCTCTAACAGAATCCTATGAGAAAAGAGCCAAAGAACATCAGTAAGAAATACGGAAGGCGGTGGCGACTGGTTTCATTCAGGTGGCAGAGGCAGGGTGGGTCATGCACCTTATCTGTCTGCCTCAGGAAATGATGGGAACTGGCGGTGACTGCTCATGGGTATGGGATTTCTTTTTAGGGAAATGCAAATGTTCTAACATTGATTGTAGAGAAGGCTCACAACTCTCTGACTATACTAAAAACCAGGGAGTCGTATACTTTAAATAGATGAATGGTACGGCATGTGAATTGTACGTCACCATGCCTCAGTTAAATACACACCTACCTTATGACCCAGCAATTCCACTCTTAAGCATTGACTCAACTGAAGGGGACATACGTGTTGACTAAACGCCTTGTACAAGGGTTTCTATAGCAGGCTTATTCATAATGGCCCAAGACTGGAAACAACCCAGTGTCTATCAACAGGAAAATGAATAAATTGTGGCATATTCACACAACGGAATATTCTTCGGTAATAAAAATGAACGAGTGAGTGATACAAACAACATGGATGAATTATAAAAGCACTGGGTGGAGTGAAAGAGAGAGTCCGTACTCTAGGATTTCATTTATACATATTCTAGAACAGGCAAACTTGTCTGTGGTGACAGAGGTCAAAGAGTGGTTTCATTAGAGGAGGGTGTCAGAGGTGAGGAATTGGCGAGAAGGGAACAGGAGGGAAATTTCCAGGGACTTGGAAATGTTCTGTATCTTGTTTTGTTGGTGCCTACATGAGAGGATAAATAGGTGCACAATGGTCAAGACACAGATCCCTGCACGTCACTGTATGTAAATTCTATCTAAAACATTTAAAAATCATTTTGGTATTTAGATTCCACTGGATAGATTTAATTCTAGTTTCGTTTTTAAATGGCAACATTTGAAATACACTGGATTTTTTTGCCGCTTTTTAATCTTACGATGAAAAGTTTTAGGGGCGCCTGGCTGGCTCAGTTGGTAGAGCATGGGACTCTCGATCTCAGGGTTGTAAGTTCGAGCCCCATGTTGGGGTAGGGATTACTTAAAAGCAAAATCTTAAAAAAAAAAAAAAAAAGAGAAGTTTTAGAGGTCATCTTAAAAAGGTATGAAGGATACACAGTTTGTCAACATATTTAGGAAGTACCCAGGTAAGAAGCTGAGGAGAACTCCGAGTCCAGAAGGACGAAGATCATTTAGAGCAAGGCGAAGAAGGTCCAAAAAGGCTAAAGCTGGGCAGGGCCAGATTCTGCACCAAATGTGGTCAAATCACAATTTATACGTGGCCTGGAACTCCGCAGTCTAATAGGTCATACAAAGCAAACTTTCTACCGTGTGCAGAACTACTCTCTAATGCCTTTGTTTTGCTAATTTGGATATTTGCAATGGAGAATCTTAAAGGAGGATACATTTTTATCTGCAGAAAAGCATACTGTGGTCTCTTATCTCCATCAGTTATCAAGATAAGGCTATTGGCTAAAACTGTGGCCTGTAACAAAGAGTCTCTGGTTGACCAAACTTTGGCTAGGCTCCTCTGAGCCTTTTCCTTGACAAAGCCTTAGCCTTGGCCTATAACGACTTGAACAAACAGAGTTTCTAACAGCTCAAGGCTACATCCCAAAGGTGACCCTGGCCCCTCTTCTAGTGCCTGCCTGAGAAAGTAAACTGCCCAAAGAATTTACTGTTTTGTTCCAGCCCATGCTTAAAGATAAGGCTCCTGTTTTCCAGTCTTTGCAGGAGGGTAGGAGGATAACTTGGATGAGAACCAGTTAGCAATCCCAGATAGGTTTGACATGGACGATCCCTCTTTTCCACTTTCTGTAATTTTTCACTTCTCTGACTCTACTGAGCCCCTGTTGACACCCCTCTCTATTCCCTCATTCTCCCTTTAAAACACCTGGTCACCTCTGTACAAATCAAAGTTGAGTTCAGTTCACATTGGACACGGTTCCCTACCACAACAGTACACTACTGATTAAAATCTGTCCCTCCCACTGATTTCTTTTTATTGAGGTATGACTGACATATAACATTATATTAGTTTCAGGCGTACGATGTAATGATTCAATATTTGCATATATTGCAAAATGATCACCACAGTAAGTCACCATGTGTCACCGATCCATAGTTACAAAATTTTTTTTTCTTGTATAAGAACTTTTAAGAGCTACTCTTAACAAGTTCCAATTATGCGATGTAGTTATTATTAACTATTATCACCATGCTGTACCTGGCATGCCCATGACTTATTTTATAACTGGAAATTTATAACTATTATTTTAACTAGTGTCCTGCTCTGTTTGTCTTCCATACTCATTACCACAAAGGTTGATAGGCATTTTGCAAACCCTTAGATGCTATCCTTTTAAGGAAGTTCTTACATGAAAAATAACATTGTTAAACGACAGAACATTACAACACGAACACACAGAAGATGAAGTTAGGGTGTCGGGGGGCTCAACAGTAAAAGTACTCACAGCGCGGATAAGCCAGCTGACCGGATAGTGTCTCTGGAAAAGGGCAGCGATCACATTCTCCCACCACCAGCCTTCATCTGCCGAGTTGGGGAAGAGACAATAAGCATAAATAGGAATTGTTACCCAAGTGCCACATTTTAAAACTCCTTGTATCTTATTTCTTCCCCATAGTACAAGCTGATGGGAGAGAAAAGTTGGTGGATGAAGAGTGATTTTACTGGCATCTAGTTTTCAAAGATAAAGCTTAAATTTCATGGCACCCACAGAAACATGTAATTTACATATACATACAAATATCCAGGGATTTGGAAATATTCTCTGTGTATATACATGAATGTTCTGTATACACGTTACATATACATAATCTTTTGTGCCTAGAAGCAATGATATATGTGAAAGGGAATAATTCGATTAATCATCGCAGGCAAAGCAGAACCATGTAGCTATCAACAGAAGGGGCTCGATAAGGATTAGGAAGACGACAGAGAATATACCTTTCAGAACTTTAAGTTTCATTTGAGCTCACATTTTTTTAAAATACAAATTTACAGTCATTCTCCAAAATTATTTTTTTAACATCTTTAAAAAAAGCTTTGTTGGGGATTTACTTCCAAAGAAATATTTTCATTCAAGACATAAGCACTGAGCATCTGCTATGTGCTGTATGGTGATCTGGTCCAGACCCTTGGAATTTAACAGCGAACAGAAGAAATTAGTATACCATTTAGCACACAAGATTTTGGTAACTGTAATAAAGAAAATAAGACAGAATAATGTGAGTGATGAGGGAGGATTCTTTTTGAGAGGAATGTTAAGGGTAGCCTCTATGAGTTGTAGACATTTGAGTGAAGATGGGCAGAACATTCCAGACAGAAGGTGTGGGTGTCAGGGCCCTAAGGCCTTGACAAGCTTGGTAGATGTCAGAAAAAGAAAGATGCTGGTGCCAGTAAACGAGGGAGAAGGAGACAGGCATAAAATGAAGTGTAGCAGGTGGCCACGCAGAGTCCTGAGGTCAGTCAGGACTCTGGAGTTGTTAGGAGTGAATTGGAAATTCAGTGCAGGTTTTAAACAGGGGACCAACCTGATCATGCCGGCTGCTGGGAAGAGGAAGTAGAGGAGGGTAAGAAGCCGAGAGACCAGGCGAGCCTCTATAGCAGCACAGGTGTGACGGCAGCTAGCCGAGCGGTGCAGGTGGACAGGGTGTGCAGGGAGTCTGGTTTGGGTGGTGGAGCTAAGACCCAGGGAAGGACAGGTCAAAAAATTCTGGTATAATCAGTGCGGTGGAAAGAAGTGCCATACCCTGAGACACGGAAAACCAGGAGAGGAGCAGGTTTGGGCAGGGGCAGAGTGAGGGCAAGAAGAGGGGAAAAAAGGGGCGCCTGGGTGGCTCAGTCAGTTAAGCATCTGCCTTCGGCTCAGGTCATCATCCCAGGGTCCTGGGATCAAGCCCCGCATGGGGCTTCTCCCTCTCCCTCTGCCCCTCCCCGCGCTTGTGCTCCCTCTCTCTCTCAAATAAATAAATAAAATCTTTGTTAAAAAGGGGTGGGGGAGGGAAAGAAAAAAGCAAGAGATCTGGGTAAGCATGCCCAGGGTGAGACCCCGAGCAGCCATCAAAGTGGAGAGGCTGAGAAGGTGGCTGGGTACTCTACTCTGGGGCTGGGAGGTCAGGCCCGGAGATGGGACAATGGCAGCACGTGCTCCACGGTCCCGACTGCGGCCGCTCTGGCAGCTTCACATTCATGAAGCATTTCCTCCTCCTCCCTTGCTTTCCAGGTGAGGAGACTGAAGCACAGGGTCAGCCCCGCAGTGGCGGTCGCCGAGCCAGCAAGTGACAGCCCGACACAGAAGCGGGGCAGGCTGGCTCTCGAGTCTGAGATCTTACCTGCTGGGTGGTTGGTGAAGCCTCCCCAAACTCTACGCCATTTGTTGGTCCCCCTCCTATCCCTGCCTTTTCCCGGGGGTGTGAGGGGGTGCTCAGAGGCCCTGTTAGCACTCTCCATAATGTCCAGAAACCTAATTGAATCTCTTATCTCTATTAACCGGCACATGGTACCTTATCGTTTGGGCATTTTGACTCAATCTCAGCAGACTAAAATAGAACTAGTTTTCATTAAAATAAGGATAAACTAAGCATTAAAAAGGCAGTTTGACAGTATTCACAGAAGAACTCAGTTATTTTTAAACTGCTCAAACCTACTAAGTGGTTCTACTAACCACTTATTAAACAATTGAGTCACAAAAGGATGGAAACAAAGCCCAGCCTTTAAACACACACTTGTTTACAGACATTCTGTGTAAAACCTTGGTAACTGTCATCTGTGGTTTGAGTACCATTTGTTGAGAATCAGTCTCACAATGGGGCACTTGGGAGGCTCAGTCAGTCAGGCATCCGGCTCTTGATTTTGGCTCAGCTCATGATCTCAGGGTCTTGAGATCAAGCCCCGTGTTCAGCTCCTCACTCAGCACGGAGTCTGCGAGAGGATTCTCTCTCTCCCTCTGCCCCTGCCCCCTGTTCTCTCTCTCTCTCTAAAGTAAATAAATACATCTTTTAAAAAACTAGAGCATCAGTCTCGCTCATAGTTGACTTTTGAGAAGATGCTGAAGAAACCCATTAGGATAGAGAACTGACTACAGGACACTGATCTATGCTCAGCCAGCAGCCTCCTGTTAAAGCCTTATGTAAAAAGGCAAGAACAGACCTAACCAAGGAAACAGCAACGTGAAGTCAAGCAGGGTCATCCAATGACCAACACTAAACGCGATGTCTTTCTTCTTAGCTCAGCTGCAAGTTCCTGAGGACAGAGACAAGTGCTTGCCGACCTCCGGGTTTCCCATGCTCTGTGGAACTCACAGATGTCCCCTGAGACCTGGGGAATGGCAGCGGGGTTGTATAACCAACAGAGCAATTGGGCCAGGCCTCGGGAGACCAGTTTGAGAACCACCTTTCCACCTGCCAGCGGTCACTTCACCTCCCAGCCTCAGCTTCCTCCGCCGCATCATGAGCGGGGTTGATACTATCAGCCCTGCCTAACAGGACGGTCGTGAAGGTCTACGGAGAAAACTGACCAGAAAGTGCCCAGTAAGCTGTAGAGTGCTCTATCTATAGCTGTTGCCTGTAGGACGCCATCACGTAGCCTCTACATTACTGCAATAGCTTCCTAACAGTCTTCTGCTTCCATGTCACCCCCACATGATCTGATTTCTAGGTAGCAGCCAAAGTGATTCACTTCCCGGCCTAAAACCCTCCTAGGGCTTCCACTGCACCATTACACTTAAAATCCAAACTCCTCATGATGACCCTCACCACGGCCTCAGCCTTCCTCTCCACCTCTAATGCCAGTCCCCCATGCTATAAGCACACTACCGTCTTTTTGTTTCTAGAATCTGCCAGGAACGTTGTGTTTCTAGAACTCCCCCAGCTTCTACAGACCTGGCTTCCGGATCACATGACCTGTAGTAACTGCCCCACCCCCTCCACCGTTCTCTATCACATCTTCCTGTTTCGCTTTCTCTCTCTTTTTTAAAGACTTATTTATTTATTTGAGAGACAGAGAGAGAGCACGAGCAGAAGGGGCAGAGGAAGAGAGAATCTGAAGCAGACTCCGGGACCTGATCTCACTTCCCTGAGATCATGACCTGAACTGAAACCAAGAGTCAGATGCTTGATTGCACCGACTGCACCACCCAGGCGCCCCCTGTTTTTCATTCTCTGCAGCCCTCATCACCACCTGAAATCATCTTCCCGGCTTATATGCACACTGCCCAGCTCCCCCGACTGGGCTGGAAGTCCCTGCTACGTAGTGTAGTCCGGATTCGTCTGCATGTTCAGCTGGGGGAGCAAATGAAGTACCTGGATAGAACTGACCAGGAATATGGCTAAAAATGCTCAGGAAGTTGTTTTGATTACCTCGTTCGTCGCCAGAAACTGTAAACTTGTACGGACTCTGACCAGTCCATAATCCTACATAGCCAACAAACGTGGTTCCTGTGAATGCAACCTGAAATCAAGAGATAGGTTATCATTTTGCCATTCCCACCAAAGATACAATGAAATCGTCTGTTTTGTCCCACTCATGGATTTTTTTCTTACAAGTTCCAACATAATAAAAACTCTTAAATAGCCTTCTGGAAGGTCTAACCTGGGAGTTCCATGGATAGAAATCAGTGGGTCTGTGATCTTGGATGGGAAAAAAGGTACTTATTTATTTTCACTCATTTCTAACTGAAATTTCACTCCTTCAGTAATGGATACATGCAACAAATCCTGTAGTCACAGCAGTGCCTACGACTCTACCACCAGCAGATATTTTCACATACGTAACGCTATCATACCTACCTTGACATGATTTCATTACATATCCTGAGATACCATTCATAATTATCATCATGGGAGTTATTAGGCACACGGCTAAAATTTACTATTTAATGTGCTAAGAAAAAGTGTAATATTGAAATGGCTATATTCCAACATAACTGGTTTTCTTTGTAATCCATGCATTTTCTGTTATGCATTATAAGACATTCTGAGAAGGGGTCATAGGCTTCACCAAAGGGGATCATGCCCCAAAGAGACTGAGAAACTCCATCCTAGAAATACCAAATGGGCTCCGATTAAAAACTTGTGTTGACATGATCGTAAGAGACAAATATCATGCATCTTGTAAGCTCTGTGAGGTAAGAGGAATAAGTGACACTGTTTGTCAGTCATAATCATATCTAAATTTTAAATATTAAAGAAACTATTTTACAGGTATCTCACATGTAATCCTCACGGTTATCCCATGAGTTATAGGGATGACTTCCACCTTCAAGAAAGGTAACAAGCGCCAATGACTGCAAGATACCACTACCACTATATGACTATGAGCAGAAAAATCACGCTGTAGCAGTTACCGCAAATACCAGATTTCATTTCTTAAAGAGATACTTAAAATGTGCCTGTTCAATAAAGGCTAACCAATATTTTTTATTTTGAGAAATAATTAGGTGTGGGTTAATATTTTTCCTTAGAAAGCCAAATCTTAGGGGTGCCTGGGTAACTCAGTTGGTTAAGCATGTGCCTTCGGCTCAGGTCATGACCCCAGGGTTATGCGATCGAGCCCCACATTGGGCTCCCTGCTCTGGGGGGACCCTGCTCTCTCTCTCTGCCCCTCCCCTCCAGTCATGCTGTCTCAAATAAATAAATAAATAATCTTAAAAAAAAAGGTGAATCTTAAGTCTGCAATCTTTTTAATCATTTATTTCTGCTTCATCTGGTTGTAAAAATAATTTAAGATGGCTAAATCACAAAGAAAAAATGCAGTGGCCTTCATTTTATTTATTTATTTATTTATTAAGATTTTATTTATTTATTTGACAGAGAGAGAGACAGCCAGCGAGAGTGAGAACACAAGCAGAGTCAGTGGGAGAGGAAGAAGCAGGCTCCTAGAGGAGGAGCCCGATGTGGGGCTCGATCCCAGAACGCCGGGATCACGCCCTGAGCTGAAGGCAGACACTTAACGACTGAGACACCCAGGCGCCCCCGGCCTTCGTTTTATAAATGACTTCTTCCTGGCTCATTGAGGGCTTTCTGTGAATTCTCCCCACTTCCATTCACAGCAGTAAAATGGGCATAATTCTACCTCACTGCTAAAGCCTTTAAGGAATATAATTACATGAAGAAAAAAAAAGTAATTATACTGTCACTTCATTCACATCACACTCCGATGCTCATATTAGGATCACTCTTGAAGGGCAGAGCAAATTAAAGTTTGAAAATCAAAATCACACTGTAGTTTCCAAGATATTTGATAATACGTAATTATAAATGATTCTGGGGTATAATTTGCAAGCCCTTTTATCCTGCGGCTCTGAAAACCTGTCTTTATTTCTAAATGTCTACGCTTTCCACTGTCTCTGCCAAGCCGGTTAATATAAACGGACCCCTAGCTGCAGCAAGAGACTCTACATCACAGTCTAAGCCTGAGTTTGGAGGGAAGAAAGCCATGGGGCTTTGGTCCTGGCTCTGCCACATCTCCCCCACGTGGGCTGGGGCCACGTCCTCCATGTAGGGTCTCTGCCTCTCCCCCGGGAAAATGAGGATGAAAATGTTGATCTGTGCCCACTCAGGGGCTGTGGAGAGGATCTAAGGAAGAATGGTATGCGAAAATACTTTAAAAATTATGAACAACATTCAAGAATAAAAGATTAATTATTTTGTGGATAACCTGTCCTTATTTTACCAAAACAATTTCTTGGCCATGAGCCCTTAGCATAAAGACGATACTCAAGTGTACACTGTTGGATTTGGTAATAATAACCTGGGCACTAAGAAGTCAAGCCACACCAGCAGACTATTTTTCATGGGCGCTCCAGGACACACAGGAACAAGTATTAACAGTTAGGGTGAGGTCTAGGGATGCCTGGGTGGCTCAGTTGGTTAAGCACCTGCCTTCTACTCTGGTCATGATCTCCAGGTCCTGGAATCAAGCCCTGCAGTGGGCTTCCTGCTCAGCAGGGAGTCTGCCTCCTTTTCTGCCCTCTGCCCCTCCCCACTGTTTGTTCTCTCTAATAAATAAATAAAATCTTTTTTTTTAAAGGGTGAGTTCTAGAGAAAACTGTTGAAATAATTCATTTTTACTGCATTTATTCCTTTGTCTACTTTGAAGAATTTCTGCTTATTGTAGATAATGGAGAAAAGCATAAAGTAGTCAATGAAAGTAATTATTGTCCCATCATCCAGTAATAATTGCTAACATTTTAGCAGATTTCCTTTCGGAATTTAGTATGTGTGCATATTCCATTGTTGTTACCACTTAAAACCATTTTTGAAGTAATTCTTCAGCTATAAACCAAATTGTTACCTGCGGCGAAGTAAAGGAATGAAATGGAAAAATGAGAAACTTTCACTTTAAGTATTTCTGTATTGTTTTAATTTTTATGAGAAAAAGTTTGTGTTTGTAAAAGCAGATGACCAAGTACGCATTTAATAAATGAGTTTGTAGTATTTGTGACTCAACCCCTAAACGTGAAGAACATATGAAATATAGTCCTTGTCCTTAAACAGTGTCCCCCAAAGCCAAAATCTGGCTTTGGCATGCTGTTACATGGCAGTACCATGCTTTGTGTACTCAATGAACATTGACTAAGGCTCTCTCTCCAGATGTTTACCCAGGAATGTGAAAACAGTACAAATTAGGTTGTATTTTTATGATGAAAATAAAGTGATCGAAGTATAATTTCTTAAAGATCATACTTAGGAGAGTGCTGTGGGTCAATCATACTTATAGAGTGAAGGACCATTTATTATCCGGCCACTACTTACCAAGCATTTATCACATGCTTTGCATAGATTACTTCATGCAACCTTTAGAACTACCTCCATAAAGTAATTAACCTCTCTGAGCTGGAGTCAGCAAAATGTGTCTAATTTCCCATGTTCTCAAAAGAAGGAAGTGACAGAAGCAGAATTCAAACCCAGGACTGTGGGACCTCAAAGTTGGCTGTTTCTAGTAGCCATGACACCACGCAGCCCCTTCCCTATTCCAGAAGCAGCCTCAACACGGGACAGCAGAGAAAGAGCTGAGGTGGACCACTGATCTTACTCCAGTAGAGATTTCCCTAAAGAAAACCGGTTGACCTCTTTAAGTAAATGCTCAATAATAATAAATGACCCCTCCTTCCACAAGCATAAAGGACACAAACTTCTCTTGTGGTTTTGTTTTTCCAGTTTGATGTTTTCTGTACCTTAAGCGGAAAACACACTTAAGCAGCAGGCCATGCTCGTGATTGCTAACTTTGGTTAGCAAGCCTCTCTGATTTCTGAATCTTATAGTGTACAAACTGTACCTGCCCATTCTTTAAGAACTGCACATCCACGGTCAACTTGCGCAAGAAATTTCCAAAAGGATAATCCAGATTCCGGCCATGGTAAATGTGGCCTCTGGAGTCTTGAGCCACAATACTGGTGCAGAATCTGAGAAAACAGAAAAGTACAATATGAATGAATGAGAAAAATAAGATAAAGGGCAATGAGGTTTCATTTAAAAAAATAAATCCTTAGAGCCAAACAATGCTTCTCCTTATAATGCATACATATGATAGGTGATCCTTGTCAAGCACATGGATGCACAACGGGACACAACTCACCAGTGTTCACTCGGTGTTTCTAGACCGTTGCCCTCAGCCCACATGGCACTGAAAACATATCGAAAGAGAATTTCATCCTAAATCTAAAGCTGAGGGGTGCCTGGGTGGCTCAGCTCATTAAGTGCTGCTTAGGCTCAGGTCGTGATCCCAGGGTCCTGGGATCAAGCCCCGCATCTCATCGGGCTCCCTGCTCAGCCAGGAGCCTGCTTCTCTCCCCTCTCCCCCCACTTGTGTTCTCTCTAGCTCTTTCTCTCTCTCTCTCAAATAAATAAATAAAATCTTTAAATCAATCAATCTGAAACTGACCCATTGGCTCAGCTAGACCTGTGAACTTTGCTTATTCCTCTGTTTGGCAGTATGCAGTCTATTTAACATACCATTGAAAGCTAGTTCAAACTCACTTCTCTTCTATGAATTTCTCAGAGCATGTACAATGGCACTAAATCATTCTGTTTCACAAATGTTTCAAGTCTGTCCTCTTACAGAAAACAGTCAACTCTTTAAGGGCTTGGCAGTCTCCCTGTCCCCATCAGGGCTCCCTGCACAGAGCTAATAAGAGAAAAGGATCTTTTAAGAACTCCCAGCGGGGGCATCTGAGTGGCTCAGTCGGTTAAGTGTGTATCTTCATATCAGGTCATGATCTCGGGGTCCTGGGATCGAGCCCCGGGTCTGTCGGGGTCTGTCCAGGTCTGTTGTGCCTGTCTGGGGCCATCGGGCTGCCTGTTCAGCAGGGAGTCTGCTTCTCCCTGTCCTTTCTGCTCCTGTCCACATTGCTCATGCTCTCTCTCTCAAATAGATTGAAAATTAAAAAAAAAAAAATTAAAGAACTCCCAGCTGGAGAGAAGTATTTTGTGGAAAAGAGGAAGAGGTTTGTTAAGACATCTAAGTGTTTCTTCTGAGAATATATAAAGCACGCCCAGTTCTGGGGAAAGAGATGTACATCCACACAAATGAAACCAAGAGGAAGTATCCTGAAGGGCTGTTGGTCATTTCCGAGTAACAGAATTGTGGTTAATTTTTTCTATTTTTCTGTATTTGCTAATTTTCTATAATGACTGCATATTACTTTTATAATAGGAGAAAATAAATTTACTTTTTTTTTGTTTGTTTGTTTAAAAAAGGAAGTTTGGTTAGTTTTTAATTTTTTCCAAGCTTTCTGGTCCTCAAAGAGTTGATGTCAAACACTGGAAGTGGCTAACGTGAAGTTTATGGGATCTCTCCCAGACAACTTTTCAAAACTGGCAAGACAACAATATTTCCATGTCAAGCCAAGTAGTTTTTTTTGTTTTTTTTTTAAGTAGCTTGCACGCCCAGCATGGAGCACAACGTGGGGCCTGAACTCATGCCCCTGAGATTGGGACCCGAGCTGTGATCAAGAGTCGGACACCCAACTGACTGAGCCACCCAGGCGCCCCTTAAGCCAAATATTTTAGCATGAGGTAGCCCACAAGCACAGGGCCAGGAGGGGACCTGTGGGCTTTAGGGGAGGGACTGCAGTGCCCTGCAGACACAGCTTTCAGCAGCAGCTCTGAGCACTCACCAGGCTGCTGACTTTCAGCAAGTTTTCCCTTCCGAAGGTTGGTTTCCTCACAACAGGTACTAACCATCTCCAGGGCCTGGCACCCAGTAGGCTCAGTGAAGGGTAGCCAGTATTATTCTGATTCAAAAAGCCTTACACCAGAAATGTGAACAGAACATTTCCTTTGTTAATTCTTTTTAAGATTTTATTTATTTATTTGAGAGAGAGAGACAGAGATAGCGACAGAGATAGTGAGAGAGAGCACAAGCCGGGGAGGAGAGGGACAAGCAGGCTGCCTGCTGAGCCGGGCTCAATCCCAGGACCCCAGGATCATGACCTGAGATGAAGGAGCTTAACTCTGCTTTACCAACTGAGCCACCCAGGCACCCCCCCCCCCCGCCATTTTGTTAATTCTAATGGCATCTGATGGTGCTTTTTGTTGTCAGGCAATTCCATATATACCTTAACATCAAATCCAAAACTTAGGATGTTTTTATTAGAACTGTTGCTTAAATCTGCGTGAATACAGTAGACTCCAACAACAACAACAACAAAAGTGGAAGTAAAACTTTTTTTTTAATTGAGAAAGCCACATGTCAGAATGGGAAGAAGACGGGGGTAGGAGATGAAGAATGGCAAAATTAACTTGGTTCAATTGAAAAGCATGTTAATTTAACAAGTCCGTGTCTCATGTGTCTTTAAACATTTCCCTAAAGAGGAAGGCACTCCGTGCTTCCTAATGTATCCTGCCCAGGGATTCAGGGAAGATACCAGGGGGCAGTAAAACTGCCTTATCCTAAGAACCCTTTTTTCCCCCATATCTGTTGGCAGCCAAAAGCTATTAAGTATGTCACTAGATAAGGCTGGTCTGGTGGCAAAACAGTAAGTCCTGAAGGCAGAAACCAGGTCAAACCTCTCTTACTTCCAGGACCTACTACTGAGCCAATAAGACTTACGACTCCCTTTGCACTTTGCCTGGGATCAACTACACACTCCTAAGTGCTTTCGCTTTTGTGTGCTATTTCATCCTGCCCACTCTGCCTACCAAATACTGGCTCTATTAGCCAGAACAGGGTTCCCTGTGACCCCAACCCTGGCAGAGACAAACTCCGAAAGAGAAGTCAGGATCTCCAGCCATGACAAACATGCAGAGATAAATGCAGGGGGACAAATGAGTGCTGGGACGTCCGCCTGCACTATAAGGGTGCAGGGTCAGGGGGTTACCTAGACGGTCCATTTGAGAGTGGGGTTAGTTCTAAAAACTTCCTGTTAACGTACATGTTGAGTAGAGTTTGGAAAGTGGAGTACTACCTGAATTGGTGGAGGGAGAAAGAGGGGCTTCGGGTAGAGACATTCAATGTTGAGGTCAGAGAAGCGGCTTTCCTTCTGGAAGCTCATGGTCTGCTGCTCAGATTTACCCAGAGAGGCAAAGAGGAAGCACCGGAGGTTTTTGGGCAGCCCAGTCACCACCCAGTTCTTATCACACTGGAACTATGTCTCCTCCCAGCCAGGTGTGGCAGGAGTCCCTGGTAAATCCCAGTTAATCCACGCTAGTGTGGAACACTCACGCGGTGGACTCGTAAGCCAGGTTGAGGAGCAGGCAGTCAGCCAGGCTGTAGTTCAGGACTTCGCACATGCCACGGATCTCGTCGGTGAAGGGCTGGGGCAGGAAGCGCGCCAGCTCCTCGACCACCTTCCCAATCAACGCGTGGACCCACTTGGGGACCTTATTCCTAAAAACGAAGAACCACGAGGGTGTTCGATCTGCTCAGGGGTCGAAGGGGTGCGACTGTGTGTTTATGGGTGTTGGGGTGGTTCCTGAAGCTCTTATCCTTAGGGGTGCTAGGTCCCTCCCTTTCCCAGAGGGCCGACAGCCCAGGCTCGGCCTCACCCAACCCGCAGCATCCCGCAGGGAAAAAAGGAAACTCGGAAAGGGAGGTAGGGCGAGCGAGTGTGGTCCCCAAAGGGGCGGACCTGGCAGACTCGCCAGACCTGCAACGAGAGTGTGGGCTGCGTTCCCCACTCTGCGTTGAGCCGGCGGGTGACACCCTGCGCGCCACCCTGACCCAGAATGTCTGGGGAAGGGCGTGCCTCTGGTGACACCGAACTTGGAGGTCAAACCAGCCGCTCCGACCATCCTCAAGCCCCACGCTTCCCAGGGCGGCCACGAATGCCAGTTCTGGTCTCCGCCGAGCCTGCACACTGCTGAGGCGGCGGGTCAGGAGCCTGGGGTGGAGGGCTAGACGGTGGCAGAGGGCGGGGAGGGGTAGAGCGGCTCGGTTTACAGCCCAGGTGGCCGCACGCATCTGGCCTTCCGGCACGCGGACTACGGCCGCACGCGGTGCCGCGCGGCCGCGCTCACCCGAGGATGTGCGCCATCGTGGCGCGCAAGAAGTCCAGGTCGAAGTGCCGCAGCACGGGCAGCCAGCGCAGCTCGGGCGCCGCGTCCAGGCTCACGTTGAAGAGCGGCGGGGCTGGGGGCGAGGCGGCGGCCAACACCTCGGCCCCGGCCAGAAGTAGCAGCAGCGCCAGCCCCGGGCGCGCTCCCGGCCCCGCGGGCCCCATGGCTCGGGCTCCAGCGGCCGCAACTAGGACCGCCGCTGAGTGGGGCCCCGGTGCCGGGCGGGCGGAGGAGGAGTCGGGGCGGTGCCCAGAGCGCTGGAGGCGGAGCCCGCTGCGCGGCCGGCCCCGCCCGGTCCCTCCCGACCGCAAACCGCGGGAGAGCAGCGGGTGCCGCTTTGCAACCGCGCTTCCGGCTCCCAGCCCTCCCGCGGGGGCCGCAGCCCGGGTCCCGAGAGCGCTGAACGCTGCGGGCCTCCCGCCGCTCCCCGCCCCAGCCGTCCACTTGGGTCCAGACAGAGAGTTTAACTGGGGCCTGGAGGGGATTCAAGAAGATGATTTTCAGTAGCAAAGAGGTAGCGGGAAATCCTACTGTTGTGGGAAGGGGTCTGTCCTTCCCTCTCCGCCTCATTTGCTTGTATTTAAAGTCTTCCAAAAATGTATCTGGGTTTTACAAGGAGAAGGAGAATTATTTTCTGTTCAACACTCCCACATCTTTGCAGTTAAAAAAATAAAAAAGGCTTAAGAGTCAGTTAACATTTAACATTTATGTGCCAAATGTTTTTTCTGACTCTCATTTCACCATCAAAACAAGCCGAACATAGGTTCTACCTACTCATCCCCTTTTTCCCGATGAGCAGTGTGAGGCTTGGAGAGGTTAAATAATTTGCTGCATGTCACACCACTGGCCGGCCTGCGTGCTAGCCTCCAGGCCAGGTAGTCACAATCCAGACTCCACCTCATGATCATTAACCTCCTCTCTCCGTTTTTCTGGGAGAAGAAAACTTCTCTTAGGAAAATCACCGGACTCAGCGAGGCTGGGACGTTCTTATGGTTAGCAGGGACTTCTGTAAGTAAAATAAATGTGTAGTGGAAATTTAGAAAGTTCATTTTTTCCAAGTTTGCTTTTAACTCTCCCCATCAAATAGAATACACCACTGGTACCTCTGATTCCCGCCCCCCCCATTTTTATGGCCTGTATGTCACGGGGCTACAGTTTCAAGCCTCTGCTTCCAGTTTTTCCTGGTCTTGGCTTAAAATCTCAATAAAGACCCTGGTCTTAATTTGCTCCTTTGCAACAGCAGGTGTGTGCTTACACCACAGGTCCATCATGAGAATCACCGAGATCAGTTGAGTTTAGAGAGGTGCACTTGCATTAAAAAAAAAAAAAAAAAAAAAAAAGCTACTTTCTGTCACTTTAAGGATGATATTAAAAAGATAAAAAATAAAAGATCTGTAAGACAGCCATGATAAAATGTATTGAATGAACAAAACTACATTGTGGTTAAACAGGCGTTATTCACAATTAAGCTGAGCTTCATATAATTTTCTGTATTACATTCCTCTAGTTTTAACAGGTTATACATGTTACAGGACAGTTTAAAATGTTCGATTAAAAGGGAGATCTGCCATTACAAACACTACTAACCCTCTCCTTTCTGCTGCTTCTATGCCGTGCAGGTTCCAGAGACGGTATACATGGATTTCATGGTTCATCTATGGATCAGAACACAGAGTTTAAAAAAGACACTTCTGCGGAGAATGCATGAAGGTAAATGACTGTGTCAGAAACATGGGATGTAATGTTTTTATAGCTTGTATCTCATTTTGTTCAGTTTATTTTTTCATTTTTTTACCTGTTCAGGTAAAATTTTTTTTTAATTTTTGTAATTTAAATTCAATTAATTAACATATAATGTGGGCCGCCTGGGTGGCTCAGTCGGTTAAGCATCTGCCTTCAGCTCAGCTCATGATCCCAGGATGCTGGGATTGAGGCCCCCTCTCCCCCCAGTCAGGCTTCCTGCTCAGCAGGGAACCTGCTTCTCCTTCTGCCCCTCCCCCTGCTCCTGCTATCTCTCTCTCACTCTGTCAAATAAATAAATAACATCTTTAAAAAATTAACATATAATGTATTATTTGTTTCAAGGGTACAGGTCTGTGATTCATCAGTCTTATATAATACCCAGTGTTCCTTACGACCCAATGTCCATCACCCAGTTACCCCATCCCTCCACCCCCACCCCTCCAGCAACCCTCAGTTTGTTTCCTATGATTAAGAGTCTCTTATGTTTGTCTCCCTCTCTGGTTTTGTCTTGTTTCATTTTTTCCTCTCTTCCCCTATGATCCTCTGCCTTGTTTCTTAAATTATACATATCAGTGAGATCATATGATAATTGTCTTTCTCTGATTGGCTTATTTCACTTAGCATAATACCCTCTAGTTCCATCCACGTCATTGCAAATGGCAAGATTTCATTTTTTGATGGCTGCATAATATTCCATGGTATGTATCTATCACATCTTCTTTATCCATTCATCTGTCATTGGACATCTGGGCTCTTTCCATAGTTTGGCTACTGTGGACATTGCTGCTATAAACATTGGGGTGCAGGTGCCCCTTTGGATCACTACATTTGTATCTTTGGGGTAAATACCCAGTAGTGCAATTGCTGGGTCATGGAGTAGCTCTATTTTCAGTTTTTTGAGGAACCTCCATACTGTTTTCCAGAGTGGCTGCACCAGCTTGCATTCCCACCAGCAGTATAAGAAAGTTCCCCTTTCTCCACATCCTCGCCAACATCTGTCGTTTCCTGACTTGTTAATTTTAGCCATTCTGACTGGTGTGAGGTGGTATCTCATTGTGGTTTTGGTTTGTATTTCCCTGATGCCTAGTGATGTTGAGTACTTCTTCATGTGTCTGTTGGCCATTTGGATGTCTTCTTCGGAGAAATGTCTCTGCATGTCTTCTGCCCATTTCTTGATTGGATTATTTGTTCTTTGGGTGTTGAGTTTGCTAAGTTCTTTATAGATTTTGGATACTAGCCCTTTATCTGATATGTCATTTGCAAATATCTTCTCCCATTCTGTCGGTTGTCTTTTGGTGTTGTCGACTATTTCCTTTGCTGTGCAAAAGCTTTTTATCTTGATGAAGTCCCACTAGTTCATTTTTGCCTTTGTTTACCTTGCCTTTGGAGACGTGTCTAGTAAGAGGTTTCTGTGGCCGAGATCAAAGAGGTTGCTGCCTGTGTTCCCTTCTAGGATTTTGATGGGTTCCTGTCTCACGTTGAGGTCTTTCATCCATTTTGAGTCTGTTTTTGTGTAGGGTGTAAGAAAATGGTCCAGGTTCATTCTTCTGCATGTGGCTGTCCGGTTTTCCCAACACCATTTATTGAAGAGACTGTTTTTTTTCCATTGGATATTCTTTCCTGCTTTGTCAAAGATTAGTTGGCCATAGAGTTGAGGGTCCATTTCTGGGTTCTCTATTCTGTTCCATTGATCTATGTGTCTGTTTTTGTGCCAGTACCATGCTGTCTTGATTACAGCTTTGTAATAGAGCTTGAAGTCTGGAATTGTGATGCCACCAGCTTTGTTTTTCTTTTTCAACATTCCTCTGGCTATTCCGTGTCTTTAGTTGTTCCATACAAATTTTAGGATTAGTTGTTCCAGTTCTGTGAAAAAAGTTGATGGTATTTTAATAGGAATTGCATTGAATGAGTAGATTGCTCTAGGTAGTATATGCATTTTAACAGTATTTTTTCTTCCAATACATGAGCATAGAACGTTTTTCCATTTCTTTGTGTCTTCCTCAGTTCCTTTCATGAGTATTCTGTCATTTTCTGAGTAGAGATCCTTTGCCTCTTTGGTTAGGTTTATTCCTAAGTATCTTATGGTTTTGGGTGCAATTATAAATGGGATCGACTCCTTAAGTTCTCTTTCTTCTGTCTCATTGTTGGTGTATAGACATGCAACTGATTTCTGTACATTGATTTTATATCCTGCCACGTTGTGAATTCCTGTATGAGTTCTAGCAATTTTGGGGTAGAGTCTTGGGTTTTCCACTTAGAGTATCAATGTCATCTGCGAAGAGTGAGGGTTTGACTTCTTCTTTGCCAATTTGGATGCCTTTTATTTCTTTCTGTTGTCTGATTGCTGAGGCTAGAACTTCTAGTACTATGCTGAACAGCAGTGGTGATGGTGGACATCCCTCCCATATTACTGACGTTAGGGGAAAAGCTCTCAGTTTTTCCCCATTGAGAATGATATTCACTATGGGTTTTTCATAGATGGCTTTTATGAGATTGAGATATGTTCCCTCTCTGCCTACACTGTGAAGAGTTTTAATCAAGAAACGATGCTGTGCTTTATCAAATGCTTTTTCTGCATTTATTTAGAGGATCATATGGTCCTTGTCCTTTTATTTATGTAGTGTGTCACATCGATTGATTTGCAGATGTTGAACTGACCTTGCAGCCCAGGAATAAATGCCACTTGGTCATGGTGAATAATCCTTTTAATATACTGTTGGATCCTATTGGCTAGTAGCTTGGTGAGATTTTTGGCATCCATGTTCATCAGGGATATTGGTCTGTAATTCTCCTTTTTGGTGGGGTCTTTGTCTGGTTTTGGGATCAAGGTAATGCTGGCCTCATAGAAAGACTTTGGAAGTTTTCCTTCCATTTCAATTTTTTAAAACAGCTTCAGAAGAATAGGTATTGGGTGCTTGGGTGGTTCAGTTGGTTAAGCGTCTGCCTTTGGCTCAGGTCATGATCCCAGGGGCCTGGGATTGAATCCCGCATCAGGCTCCCCGCTTGGTGGGGAGTCTGCTTCTCCCTCTGTCCTCTCCCCACCACTCATGCTTGCTCTTCCTCTCTCTCTTGCAAAAACAAATAAATAAGATCTTTTAAAAAAAGAAGAATAGATATTAATTCTTCTTTAAATGTTTGGTAGAATTCCCCTGGGAAGCCATCTGGCCCTGGGCTCTTGTTTGTTGGGAGACTTTTTTATTACTACTTTGGTTTCCTTGATGGTTATGGGTCTGTTCAGGTTTTCTATTTCTTTCTTGTTCAGTTTTGGTAGTTTATACATCTCTAGGAATGCATCCATTTCTTCCAGATTGTCTAATTAGTTGGCATATCGTTGCTCATAATATGTTCTTATAATTGTTTCTATTTCTTCAGTGTTGGTTGTGATCTCTCCTCTTTCATTCATGATTTTATTTATTTGGGTCCTTTCTCTTTTCTTTTTGATAAGTCTGGCCAGGGGTTTATCAGTCTTATTCATTCTTTCAAAGAACCAGCTCCTAGTTTCATTGATCTGTTCTACTGTTCTTTGGGTTTCTATTTCACTGATTTCTGCTCTAATCTTTATTATTTCTCTTCTTCTGCTGGGTTTAGGCTTTATTTGCTGTTCTTTCTGCAGCTCCTTTAGGTGTAGGGTTAGGTTGTGTATTTGAGACCTTTCTTGTTTCTTGAGAAGGCTTGTAGTGCTATATACTTCCCTCCTAGGACCACCTTTGCTGCATTCCAAGTTTTTGAACAGTTGTATTTTCATTTGTTTCCATGAATTTTTTTTATTCTTCTTTAATTTTCTGTTTGACCCATTCATTCCTTAGTAGGATGCTCTTTAGCCTCCATGTATTTGAGTTCTTTCCAACTTTCCTCTTGTGATTGAGTTCCAGTTTCAAAGCATTGTGGTCTGAAAATGTGCATGAAATGATCCCAATCTTTTGGTACCAGTTGAGACCTGATTTGTGACCCAGAATGTGATCTATTCTGATGAATGTTCCATGTGCACTCGAGAAGAATGTGTATTCTGTTGTTTTGGAATGGATTGTTCTGAATAGATCTGTGAAGTCTATCTGGTCCAGTGTGTCATCTAAAGCCCTTATTTCCTTGTTGATCTTCTGTTTAGATGATCTGTCCATTGAAATGGAGTGGGGGGGGGGTTAAAGTCCCCTACTATTATTGTATTATTATCAACGTGTTTCTTTACTTTTATTATTTATTGGCTTATATAATTGGCTGCTTCCATGTTAGGGGCATAAATATTTATAATTGTTAGATCTTCTTGTTGTATAGACCCTTTAATTATGATATAGTGTCCTTCCTCATCTCTTATTACAGTCTTTGGTTTAAAATTTAATTTGTCTGATATAAGGATTGCCACCATAGCTTTCTTTTGATGTCCATTAGCACAATAAATGGTGTCTACACCCTCACTTTCAATCTGGAGGTGTCTGAGTCAAAATGAGTCTCTTGCAGACAGCATATCAATGGGTCTTGCTTTTTTATCCAATCTAATACCCGTGTCTTTTGATTGGGGTTTAGCCCATTAACATTCAGAATAACTATTGAAAGATATGAATTCAGTGCCATTGTATTGCCTGTAAGGTGACTGTTACTGTATATTGTCTCTGTTCCTTCCTGGTCTATGTTACTTTTAGGCTCTCTCTTTGCTTAGAGGACCCCTTTCAGTATTTCTTGTAGGGCTGGTTTGGTGATTGCAAATTCTTTTAATTTTTGTTTGTCCTGGAAGCTTTTTATCTCTCCTGTTTTCAATGACAACCTAGCTGGATATAGTATTCTTGGCTGCATATTTTTCTGATTTAGTACCCTGAATATACCATGCCAATCCTTCTTGGCCTGCCAGGTCTCTGTGGATAGGTCTGCTGCCAATCTAATGTTTCTACCCTTGTAGGTTAGAGACCTCTTGTCCCGAGCTGCTTTCAGGATTTTTCTTTCTCTCTGAGATTTGTAAGTTTTATGATTAGATGTCGGGGTGTTGACTTATTTTTATTGATTTTTGAGGGGGGGTTCTCTGAGCCTCCAGGATTTTGATGCCTATTTCCTTCCCCAGATTAAGGAAGTTCTCCACTATAATTTGCTCCAATATACCTTCTGCCCTTCTCTCTCTTTCCTCTTCTTCTGGGATCCCAATTATTCTAATATTGTTCTGCTTTATGGTATCACTTATCTCTCAAGTTCTCCCCTTGTGATCCAGTAGGTGTTTATCTCTCTTTTCCTCAGCTTCTTTATTCTCCATCATTTGGTCTTCTGTATCACTAATTTTCTCTTCTGCCTCATTTGTCCTAGAAATTAGAGCCCCCATTTTTTATTGCATCTCATTAACAGCCTTTATGATTTCAACTTGGTTAGATTTTAGTTTTTTTGTTTCTCCAGAAAGGGATTCTCTAGTGTCTTCTATGCTTTTTTCAAGCCCAGCTAGTATCTTTATAATCGTTATTCTGAACCCTAGTTCTTACATCTTACTAATGTCCATACTGATTAGGTCCCTGGCAGTCAGTACTGCCTCTTGTTCTCTTTTTTGAGGTGAGTTTTTCCATCTTGTCATTCTGTCCAGAGAAGTATAGATAAAGGAGAGAACAAAATACTAAAATGGCAACAATGACCCCAGAGAACTATACACTAATCAAATCAGAAGAGACTTGAAACCGGGGGGGTGGGGTGGGTGGGGGGGGTGGGGAGGGGAGGGTAAAAGAGAGAATATAATCAGACGGGTGAGCAGAATAGAGCAATACATTGGGTTCTGTGTGTATTTTGGTCTGTTTTAAAGAAAACTAGATCCCAAAATTGCAAAGAAAGAAAAATTTATATATTTATAAAAATAAAATTAAATACAATGAAAGGGTAGAATATAGCTGTAAAAATGGAAATTAAAAGACAAGAAAAAACAAAAGAGAAAGAAAACAGCAACAACAACAACAAAAAGGAAGGGATATAAATAGACAGGTGAGCAGAACAGAGCAATACGCTAACTATCTCCTGAGTGTAGTCTGGTCAGTTTGTAAGAAGAAACTACAATTCAAAATTGTAAACAAAGAAAAACTCACATATACAAAAATAAAATTAAATTCATTGGAAGGATAGAATGTAATTGTAAAGATGAAAATTTAAAAAGACTTTAACAAAACAAAAAAAAAGGGGAAGAAGAAAAAAAGAGAGAATGTGATCAGACAGGTGAATAGAACAGAGCCATACACTAGATTTTGGGTGTACTTTGGTCTGTTAGAAGAAATTGCATCCCAAAATTTTAAAAAAAGAAAAACTTGCATTTATGTGTATATATATATATATATATATATATATATATATATATATACACACACACACACACACACACACACATAAATATAAGATTAAATACAATGAAGGGATAGAATATAACTGTAAAAATCAAAATTAAAAAAGAATTTAAAAAGGAATTGATAAATAAGAAATGGTTGAACAAGGAAAGAAGAAAAATTAAAAAAAATAATAATAAAATAAAATAAAGTTGAAGGACTAAAGAATCATGGAAAAAAGCCATGAAGTCTCTGGGCTGTATTCCCCTAGCGCTGGAGTTTTGCGGTCCTCACTGATCAGTAAACTTGGTCTTGGCCAGATGTTCTTGCTGATCTTCTGGGGGAGGGGCCTGTTGCGTTGATTCTCCAACTGTCTTTGCCCCAGGCGGAATTGCACAGCCCTTGCCAAGGGACCAGGCCAAGTAAGCGGCTCTGGAATGCTCTCTGTGGCTTTTGTTCCCTGAGGCTTTCTGGGCAGCTTTAGAGGATGAGAATGAAAATGAGGGCCTCCCAGTTTCCTGCCACAGAGCTGAAAGCTCGGTGCCCACTCCTCAGTGAGCCCTCAGAGAAAAGCAGTCAATCACTCCTGTCTCCCTGGTTTCTGGCCGCACTCTGTGCTCACCCAGCCTGTGACTGTTTCTATCCCTGCTGACTCCTCCCCAGGGGAGGGGGAGGGGGAAAGGGGGTCTCCCCGGTTCTGCAGCTGGTTGGGCCCTTGTCCGGAGAGCACGCCTGACTGTGCCCCGGTTCACAGTTTATGGCAACCCCCAGCTGAGAGCCCACTCCTGGGCTCACTCTTTGCAGCCAGCTTCCCCGCTCCAATGCCTGGGAGCTCTGCTGCACTCAGGCACCCCAGTCTTCCCGAGACCGCACTGTCCCAGGTAGGGTTCTGTCCAGTTAGCCACCTGGGCGACGTCCTTCACCAGGGCAGGCTCCTAAACTTCCGATTTCGTGCTCCGCTGCTCTATCGCTTGCTGGTAGCTGGTCGCGGTAGGCTCCCTCCCGCCGCAGTCTCTTTTCGCAAATACCGCCTCGGATTCACTTCTCCGCACCTCCTACCTTGCAGAAAGTGGTCACTTCTCTATTCGTAGAGTTGCAGTTATTCTTTTCTTCGATCTCCGGTTGAGTTTGCAGGTGTTCGGAATGATTTTTTAAGATTTTATTTTTTCGTTTGAGACGGAGCGATACAGAGAGAGCGAGCATAAGCAGGGGGAGAGGCAAAGGGAGAGACAGAAGCAAGCTCCCTGCTGAGCCAGGAGCCTGACGTGGGGCTTGATCCCAGGACGATGGGATCCTGACCTGAGCCGAAGGCAGACACTTAACCCCCTGAGCCACCCAGGCGCCCCTCAGAATGATTTGATAGCTGTCTAGCTGATTTCCTCGGACCAGACAAAACTAAGGTTTCCTACTCCATCTTGGACTTTCCTCTCTCATTTTGTTCAGTTTAAAAGCAGTGTGGTAGTTTCAAAAAATTGCCACGTATCCTTCAACACTCCTCCCGTGCAATGGTGGAGCCTATTTCCCCTCCGAGACTGTGAGCTATCCTTAATGAGTTGCTTCTCATGAATAGAATACCGCTTTAGTGATGGTGTCTGACTTGGAAGGCAAGATCACAAAACACATTGCAGCCTCCTTGCCCTCTGGGATTGCTCACGTAGCAGGACACCAGCTGTCACGCCCCGCAGACACTTACAAAGCCCTGTGAAAAGGTTCCTGCCTTGAGGAACTGAGACCTTTTACCAAGAGTCAGAGAGGAATGGCGTCTTCTTCCTAATAGCTATATGAATGAGCTACCTTGGAAGTGGATCCTCTAGCCCCATCTAAGGCACCCCCAAATTCCTGATCCACAGAAACCACGGAATAATGTTCATTGCTTTAGCCACTAAATTTTGATCAATTGTTCTGTAGCAGTAGATAACTAATGAAGAGTTAGGTGACGTGAATGTTACCACCGTAACACCTCAAATTGTAGGCATGGCTTTGGAACTGAGTGGTAGGTGGCAGCTGGAAGGTAGTGAAAGCCCGAAGTTCCTTGAATAGACTATTAGAGGTCTGATGGCCATTAAGGAGACTGCCAGTAGTAGCTTCAGGGGAAGTGAGGAACATGTTATTGGCCACTGGAGAAAGGTGGTTGTTACTTAGTGGCAGGACATTTAACAACACTGTCACCTACAATAATGTGGAAGGTAGAAAATGTAACTAAAGAACCGAATAACCTAGCTAGATTTCTAGTCAAAGTGTTGACATTGCCACCTACCTCCTTCTTGCTGATTATAGTAAAATGTGAGAGGAGAATAGCTTAGGACTGCTAAGAAGTCTAGCAAAATGGTGCAGCCACTTTGGAACACAGTTCGGCAGTTTCTTACAAAACTGAACAAACTCTTTTCATATGATCTAGCAACTGCTCTCCTTGGTATTAATCCAAAGGGGTGAAAACTTATGGCTATACCTGCACATGGATGTTTATAACAGCTTTATTCGTAATTGCCAAAATCTAGAAGCAACCAAGATGTCCTTGAGTAGGTGAACGGATAACCAACCATGCTATAGCCAGGGGATGGAGTTATTTAGCACTAAAAAGAAACTATCCAGACCAGGAAGAAACGTGGCGTTAACATAAGTACATATTACTAAATGAAAGAAACCAGAATGAAAATGGTATATAGTATCATGACTCCAACTCTGTGACATTCTGCAAAAGGCAAAACTCTAGTAAAAACATCGGTGCTTGCCAGGGGTTGGGGGAAGAGGGGGATGAATAGGCAGAGCAGAGAGGATTTTAGGGGCAGTGAAACGACATTTTATGATACTATAATGGTGGATAAATACCATTATACATTTGTCTAAACTCACAGAATATATAAAACTAAGAGTGAACCCTAATGTAAACTATGACTTGTGATAATGATGTAGGTTCATTAACTGTAATGAATGTATCCCTCTGGTGCACTCAGTTTTGTTGTGAATCTAGAACTGCTCTAAAACAAAAGTCTGTTCAGGGGCACCTGGGTGGCTCAATTGGTTGAGCGGCAACTCTTGGTTTCAGCTCAGGTCATGATCCCAGGGTCCTGGGATCGAACCCTGCGTTGGGCTCTGTGCTCAGCGGGGAGTCTGCTTCAGGATTTGCTCTCCTTCTGCCCACCTCCCCAGCCCTGCTCTCTCTCTCTCTCTCAAATAAATAAATGAATCTTAAAAATTAAAAAAAAGTCTATTTTAAAAAAAAAGGATCCAGGACTGGTTTGGAAAATTCCCAGACCCAAGGTATATATGGGAACTTAGTTTGTCACAAAGATGGCAATGCCCATCTGTGGAGAGATGTGTCACATAAGTAACTGACAAAGAATTGGTATCCAGAATATATAAAGATCTCCTACTAATCAATAATTAAAAAAAAAAAAACCAAAAAGCTATAAAAAAAGAACCAAATGACAAAAATCTATGTGAAACCATATCAATCTCTCTAATAATCATGGAAATCCAAGTTAGGGACGCCTGGGTAGTGTAGTCGTTAGGTGTCTGCCTTCGGCTCAGGGCGTGATCCCGGCGTTCTGGGATCGAGTCCCACATCGGGCTCCTCTGCTGGGAGCCTGCTTCTTCCTCTCCCACTCCCCCTGCTTGTGTTCCCTCTCTCGCTGGCTGTCTCTCTCTGTTAAACAAATAAATAAATAATCTTAAAAAAAAAAAAACCAGTATCATTTTATAAACAACACAGTATTTCCTCTTGGGCCTTTATTCATTTTCTTACATGTCTAGTTTGATGATGCTATAAATACTTTTGTATTTTGTTTTCATTTATAATAAGCATTTCCTATTGTAAACATTTTTATGGCTTCAAAATATTCCATAATGTGGATAAATCGTAACTTAACCATTTCCACACTGAAACTGGATTGACAAAACAATGAAAGCAGAATTTGCAGGACAAGATTACCATTTAAGAAGTGCCCTATACAAACATATGATGTTTAAACAGTACAGAATTAGCTGTGCTCTGTTTTTTTCTGCATTTTTAAATAAGTACTGACCAAAGACTGTACTAGGAGAGAATTTTATTTCCTTATAAAAGAGAAAAAGCTCCACGTCAGTGCCTTACTTCTCTATTCACTTTCAAGCTCTTTTAAAATCTCATAAACTACAATTAAAAAAACAATAATTTTTAGTTTTAATTTTTATACAATGAAAGGATGTCATTTGGTAGAACTGTATTATTCCTGGTAACACATTTTAAAACGTGTTTATCTAAAGAACAGAATATTCCAATTAAACATTCTGATTCTGAGCTGCCATGTGACAATTTAAATAGATTACAAATTTTCAAAGAATAGAATATAAGGTAATGAAAACAAAATCGATACATAACTTTTAAGAAATTATACCACCTTTTAAACCGTAACTTTTATGACTCAGGAATAGTTCCTACTGCTTCCAGTTCATCATAAGCAGCCGTTTGTTAGCTAATGGCCATTTCACCCTCCTGCCAGCTGAACCTCCCTCTTTTTAGGGTGCCCTCAGCCCTGTGCTGTGCCTTTTCTGATAGCTCCATAGCAGCCCTGTACTGTCATTTTGTAAGCCTACTTCCTTCGTTGGATTGAAGGTTTCCATGTGACACAAACATTGTGTTTGCAACCCACACACTGAGCATTCAATATACATTTTTATATTTCAAACTAATTCCCCCCAGAATGGAGGAGGGGCAAAACAAATATTTGTAGCAACTCTAATTGTTGTTTCATTTCACAAAGATTAAACAAAATATAGAAAAAATAGAAACAGATACTAATCTTTGATGTGAAATTTACTGAATGCTTACCTTGTGGCAAATACCATGGTAAGTGCTTATTATAACAGTCTCAAAATTTGCAAAACAACCAATGAGGTAGATGGTATTATATTTAGAGAGAGAGAACTGGCAGGGAATAAATCGCGTATTCAAATACTTGCTAGGCACCTAACATCCTGGGCACCGATGAGCATTAGTGATCTAGCAGAGAACAGACTCTGCCTTTTGTGGAACTTGCTGAGATCACATACATGGTGTATCAGCATTCTAGATTTATACATCATTTTATTTATATTATGAGCTTGGAAATGGGAGTTCATCCCTGAAATGCATCCATCCTCAGGACTGACAAAAAACAGAGACTGAAAAGTTGAAGCTCAGACTCTGATGACGTCTTCAAGGTAAAAGGGACCCTAAAAGATCACTCTGCCTTTGCTGACAGCATCCAAACTTTGATCTTCAGGTTTACAGAACATATTCTCAAGAGAAGATTTATAAAGTAATAAAAGGAATCGGGTCAAATTAAGATACTATGCAATTAAGAAATAAGAGTTAAGACTTTCACCTTTTTAAACTAGATATTTTTCTATCTTGCATATAAACCTCAGTTAAGGGCAGGGTGAAGCCACAGTAGAAGTCTGAGCACAGAATGGACTTTGGCCCCCTGGCCTCTAAATGGGGTACAAAGGTCCAGGGAAAGGATGGATGACACTTCCAGGTACCATCACAAGTCATGCAGCAAAGCTGTGAACCCCAGCTGCTATGCCATTTTGAATTTTATTTGCCTCTCTCAAGGAGACACCCAGTTCAAAAATGCAAACAAAAAAAAGAGAGAGAGAGAAAAAAAGTTTCAGGTCTGAAATGTCAAATTTGCATCGGACACTTCCTGTTAAGTTGCTGAAGTTGACTCTGAGAACTCCTCTCACCAGGCCAGTGCAACTTAATCATTAAACTTCCGATTTCACAAGTAATAGCCAGTAATCTGAGGCATCTTTGCGGAAGGTCCCAAAGTTTCAAATAAAACCAGAAGTGAACACAGAAAGTGAACAAGAGAAGCTTTAGAAGCTTCTATTTCTGGTGGGCAGAAAATTGCCTTTTATTCTGAAGTATCATAGAACACTTTTCTCATCTATCCCAATATGATCTAGGGAATCTGAGGCAAAGGCACCAAACTATTTCCAAATGCAATGACTTGCAAACAGACGCTGACCATGGCTCTGTGTCCCCTGAAATCTACTCAGACATGCCTAGGGAAGGGAGACCAATACAGCACTCAACACACACAACAGGACCTACCTGACATTAGGAACCTTTTATTGAGACAAAGCAAACAGTGGGCTAAAAATACTACGGCATGAAGGCAGGCTGAGGAAACCAATCTGATTTCTTTTTCCTCGATGGCAGCCCAAAAGACAAACTAAAGACACTCCAAGATTACTATTTATACTTAAGGCAATTTAAAAAGCGAGGTCTTAACCAAAAAGCCTGTACCTGGCATTCGAAAAAATACTTACATTTTTTGGATGGACTAAAGAGCTAAATTGACTACGAAAAATCTGTACAGCAGGGACCTGTTTTCAGCAGGTTAAGCCTATATACAAGTAAGAATCTCTTACTCTTGTAACATTGTCCTGTTTTAAGAGAAAATGTTTAACTCCCATGCCCTGCAGAGGCCTCTATGACCCCAGAGAAGCACAGACCTATCTCTAATAGAGAACTATTTACACTGCACTATAAATACACTTACGACACACATCGGCCCCTCCTATTTCCCAAACAGGCTGTGAATGCCTTCTGTGAGGGGTTATGGCCCATTCGTCTTTTATATCTACAGTGACAATTCGTAGGCACCCAACATTTTTTTCTTTTTCAAGGATGCTCAATAAGAATGATTTTACCACACCACTACTGGTTACATTTCAAACATGCCTACCATTACCCATCTCCAAAACAAAACACTAAATTGCTACCAGGTTTACTGTGTTTTTCACAATACAGTGCTTCAGGACTTTTTAATGTAAACAAACATTCTTGATTAATTTTCAAAATAATGATTCAAATTTAGCATTCTTCTTGGAATGGAAAATTTGCTTGCAGGTTACTTCATTCTTTTTCTTTTTTTCAAAAGTGCATCTCGTAGTGCCAGCTGGAATGTAAAAAAAAAAAAAAAAAAACACAAAACTTTAAACATGGGAACTCTCGGGTACCCCGTTATGCTAACTTGGTCATCTGGCAGTGTACCAGAATGGAATCACTAAATCAACAAATCATCCTGAGACAACTGTGTGGCTCAGGTGTGTGACAGATACTATTCCACGAATTCCCAAGCACCATTCTTTGATTCCTAGAAATTTCTTAAGATCTCTGGCTTTTGAATTTTAACCATATAGATACGTATTTTTATTTGTTTGCTTTGTTAAAGAATTTGAGGGGATAGAATTACCTGAATCTATATCTAAATGTTCAAATTTTTTGGATTTTATGATTTTTTAAGTTATTGACTCCTTGCCTTTATTCATATCTGGGTCTTGGTATGTCTTTGTAGATAGGCAGAATAGCTAAGCATAGAAACTTAAGGTAGAAAAATTAACAAGTTCACTTCAACCTAATTTGTATGGCTGAGGAGGTTATTTCTTAGACTCATCTCTGTCTTATTTTCTCATCTGTAAAACATAAAATCACAGTACCTGCTCATATTGTTGTATACTGATTACGTTATTTAAAAAACGGAAAGCTCTAGAATAGTTAAGGCACAGCGTAAGAACTATATGTTAGATAATGATGTTATAACCCAAGGTTACATAAATTTAATTCTGCTCGTTAAACTTTGCAATAAAGCACAGACTACTCACTACTCTCACACATATCTCAGTTCCCTTCTCCCTTCAACCGCCACCATTTGAACATAAGGAACCTGTACATTCTCCTTCCTCTTCCTTTTCCTTTCTAAAGGCCTTACTGCAAGATCCTCCTCTCTCTGCCATAAGCTTTACCTTCCTTTTCTAGTCTCACCTTTTTACATTTTTTTTTTTTGAAATTAAGATTATTTATTTATTTAACAGAGAGAGAGAGAGAGAGAGAGAGAGTGCGCACAAGCAGGGGGAATGGCAGGCAGAGGGAGAGGGAGAATCAGGCTCCCCAAGGAGCAGGGAGCCCAATGCCAAGCTCAATCCCAGAACCCTGGGATCATGACCTGAGCTGAAGGCAGATGCTTAACTGACTGAACCACCCAGGCGTCCCACCTTTTTACTAATTCTATGAGTATACTCTAAAAATGTACAATAAGACCTCATGTACACTTTCAAGCCATGTAAGACCCTTTTATTTAGGACAATCAAATATCACTGCGGGGTAGAAGGGGTAGGAAATGTGATGCTCCTTTCCCAGAGGGTGCTTTGGGTGTGTGAGATAATAGAAAATATATACTGGTCTCTAGCCCTGGTTCCTGGCACAGAGCTCCTAAAACTGGTAATTTCCTAAGTGGTAAGGGCAACTCCTTTTAATATTTGTCTTTGACCCTGTTCCTAATACAGGGGTCCCAAACCTTTGTGAATTCCTGAGTGAGAAGAGCATCTTGTGTACTAATGAGGCGACTATGTGGGCTCCTGGAGAGTGGCTGGTCCA
Organism: Ursus americanus; assembly: GCF_024610735.1. NCBI lineage: Eukaryota > Metazoa > Chordata > Mammalia > Carnivora > Ursidae > Ursus > Ursus americanus. Next base: position 25,248,906 of record NC_142134.1, on the reverse strand, counting down.
AGACAGACCTTGGAATTTTCGGCACCCTCCACCCCCAACATACACACTTCTCCATAGAGGGGAAAGAGGCTGGAAATGGAATTAATAATTGATCATGCCTATGTGATGAAGCCTTCAAAAAATCCCTTTAGTGTGAGGTTCTGAGAGCTTCCAGGTTAGCGAACACATCCGCACCAGGAAGGTGATTATCCTACTTCTGTCCACAGGGACAGAAGCTTCTGTATTCAGGACTCTCCGAGACCTTGCCCTATGTATCTCTCATCTGGCTGTTCATCTGTATCCTTTATCACATCCTTTAATAAACTGGTAAACTTAAGCAACTGTTGCCCTGAGTCCCATAAGCAGCTGTAGCAAATTAATCAAACCCAAGGACAGAGTCACTGGTCAGAAACATAGGTTATCACCTGGGCTTGTGACTGGTTTCTGAAGTGTGTGTGTGTGTGTGTGTTTCGGGGGAGGGGTCTCATAGGACTGAGCCCTTACTTAACCTGTGGGGTCTGACACTACCTCCAGGAAAACAATGTCAGAATTGAATTAAACTGCAGGACACCTAGCCAGTATTACAGAAAATTGCTTGTGTAGGGACAACACCTCCACACATTTGGTGACCATAAATGTCAGAGGTGAAGTGTAATGTGTGAGTAGCAAAAGAAACACACAAAAGGTAGACTGAAATGGGTTTTTCTATTTTAGGCTCACAGGTCAGTTTGGGGGATGCTCTGAAGCTGCACTGCCCAATCCAGTAGCCACTAGCTACATGTGACTTTTGGACATTCGAAAAATGGCTAGTCCAAACTGAGATGTGCCACAGGTGTAATTAGTTCAAAAACAAGAAGGTACAGTATCTCATTAATAACTTTTATATTGATTACATATTGAAATGATACTATTTTAGATATACTGGGTTGAATAAGATATATTACTAAAATTAATTTCACCTCTTACTTTTTCCTTTTTTATTTTAAAATTATTTATGTGGTTTGTATTGAATTTCTATGGGGAGTGCTGGTCTAGAGTGAAGAGGAGAATAAGAGAAAATTAGGAACCTAGAGTCAAGTTTTATAATGGAGAGACCTTGAAGAAAATACAGGTCAAGGATATATAAACAGAAATTCTGATTAATTTCAGGTTCCAAATGGCAAGGAAACTGGAGAACAAGGGAAAGACATTCTTGAACCAACAAGTGCCTATGTCCAATGAACTCGTACTTTTAAATAAAAAATTCTTTCGTCTCATGACTCAAGAGGTGCCGGCCAGGAACAAAGCAAGGTTTCCAAATCATGCCAAAAAAAATCTCACTAAAACCAACAGAGGAAGTAGGCAGTGGGGAACACCCTCGGTCACAAAATGTAGCAAGGTCATAAAAACTTCATAATGAAGGAACAAACCATGGTGCAACTCAGTGGTTACTATTCCTCAACCTGCAATCTTATAAAGGTCTGCTGAAGAAGAAGCTAAGAGATTGAATCAATTCAACTATGAATTCAAATTGAATTGGCAAAATTCAGGTATTTATTTATTAAGATTTATTTACTTAGAGAGAGCGTGAGAGCAGGAGGAAGAGGCAGAGGGAAGAGACAGAATCCCAAGTAGACTCCCTCCTGAACGCATGGAGCTCATCTCACAACCTTGAGATTATGACCTGAGCTGAAATCCAGAGTCAGATGCCTAACTGACCGAGCCACCCAGGACCCCAAAATTCAGATATTTAAAATCCGAAATGGCATCTTTCTTTTCACCTCAATTTTAACAACCTCTATTCAAAATGCTATCACTTTATTATTTACATAATGTTATTGGACATAGTTTAGAACCAGAAAAATGAAATGAGCAGATAGGCAGATTTTATTTTTTTATTTTTTAAAGATTTTATTTATTTACTTGACAGAGAGAGAGAGAGAGCGCACAAGCAAGGGGAGCAGCAGAGGGAGAGGGACAAGCAGACTCCCACTGAGCAGGGAGCCTGACATGGGGCTTGATCCTAGAACCCCGGGATCATGACCTGGGCCGAAGGCAGACACTTAACTGACTGAGCCACCCAGGCGCCACAGGTAGATTTTAAATTGCACCTTATTTCAGTTAATACTGCCTTGGTGCCCCCACAGATGGAACACTGCCCTGGAAAGCTGGCCATTAACATTCCAGCCTGGCAGGCTCATCCCTGGCTAGCAATTGAGGAACAATGGTTTACTCTTGACTTTATTTCCTGGCAGTCCTTCAGAATACTTTTAGAAATACTCTGGTATACTCCCCATAAAGAAAGATATGAAAATATGAGTTTTACTATAATAAATTACTAAAATAAGCCAACTGAGCAGCATAGGACTAAACGGCAAAGACTATAAATGGATAAAATGAAATCCCCAAAACCTACAAACATAAAAGCTTTGCAAAAGGACACATAAGGAAGGATCATGGTATTGTATTTCACAAATGTAATGTCGAGAATTTTAGCATAGGGATGACCTTACAGACCATGTAGCTTACACTCCTTTCGTTACAGAGGAAGAAAACAGACTCCGCTTTGGTCACACAGGTGAATCTCAACCAAGTCAGGTGTAGGATTACATGTCCTGACCACTTTCCACCTCTCCATGCTCCCCAATAACGCTCCCTGTTAATCCTAAGACACATATAACACAAGGTCCTAAAGGCACAACTGTCTCAAGAGTAGAGAAGTCTTAAAATGACAACAGTATTCTAACCAATCAAGCTTCATTGAACTCACCTGCTTTTCTCGGAAGGAACGCTTGTTTTTTGACCGGACATTATGGCTGTATCGCATCATCATAAAGTTCTTCTGTTTTTTCTTCTCTTTATTTGTGGAACTGGAAAATGGGTTCATTTTGGTTTTCTTCCTCACAAATTCTTTTCTGTCTGTCTTTCCAGCCTATTAGCACACACACAGAAACACTTCAAGAGTTACCTAATCCACGTATGTGGCTCCTCTATGCCAGGCACTCTACTGGGTGCCAAGCATAAAAAGATGGATGGGATTCCGTCCTTGCTCCCAAGTAACTCACTTTAGGGGAGAATGATCATGATATACTGTAATGGGGCAAGGGAAACTCAGTGGAAAAAAGGGTACAATTCAGCCAGTCCAATCAGAGGAGCTTCCTAGAAAGGGAGACCGATGAGCTCTTTTTGGCAGGATGAAGGCATTCATGCTGGGAGAAAGGAGGTGAAGGGTAGAGCGTTTTCAGGAAGTACAATGGAATATGAGAAGGTGGAGAAGAAAGAACATGGATTTTTAAACTTATCTACATAGGTTTCAGTATAAATGGAATGCACAGGGTGATGTGAAACCAGTATGGGATGATGCCTAAAACAAATAAAGGTAGAGAAAATAAAGCTGAAAAGGTGGGCGGTTGGAAAGGCTGGGATGCGCAATCACACGGCCCTGCCAGAGGCTCTCCTTTAACGACTGTAAACGCTCCCCTGCTTCCCTAACAGCCCGGATAAACGCACTGCGCCTCCCGGGTACCAGGCAGGTGCTAGTGCCTTTCTGTGTTCTACATCTTGTTCCGGATGATGGCTACATGGCTATCTAGTTGCTAAAACTCATCGAACAGAACACCTAATATCTGTGCACTTTATTCTATGGCAATTGTACCTTTATTTAAAACATCAAAATAAAATACTGCCATTCTGTGGCTACTCATTTTATTTCACTTTTCACCTTATTTGCTTGTTGTCTGAAGAACCAGGGAATGACATGCTTCACTTACCATTGCTGTTGCCAGTCTTGTCTCCTTGTCAGACTTTGGCTTCTTATGAAGGCGTTCAATGTCCCGAAGAGAGAGTAACTCACCCCTGGGGTGAAGAACAAATACAATATTAAAGCAGGGTGGAGGTCCTTTGCCTAATACTTTCATCACCACATGAGCTGACTGAAGACGCCCTGTGGATGTGTGGTTTTTACCTGGGCTCCTCATCACTATCGATTTCAATGTATTTCCTCTTTTGGGCTTTCCCCGGGGCAGCGTCGAGTTCTTTCCTCATTTGGGCCATGCGGATTTTCTGGAAGTCTTCCTGGGTTAAAACTCGGCTGGTGCTAATGGCTGCGGCTTTGGCTTTCCGCTCCTCCACGGGCATGCTGTTGAGCTTCTTGGTCTTGAAAGCACACAAGAGAGGTTGCAAGAGCTCAAGTGAGAGCTTAGTCCCCCAACAAGGCCCCGCATGAATGAGGCCTTAATGGACATCAGAGTGATGCACCTGTACTGGGAAGTTTCAGGACTTACTATTTCTTGCTGTTCTTCATCAGAAGAGTGGTGCACATCAACCCACTCACCATCGGCTTCTGCCTCCTCACTGAGGCTGGTACCTTCCCACCCATCTGTGTGAAAAACAAGACACCGGTAGTATCACCGCTTTATGTTGTGTACTCACGCTAAGTTGAAATTAAGCAAGCAAAAAGAAGGTAAAAGTCAATGGAGCTCTACTGACCAATATTTAGTGTTAAATAAACCACATCAATTTAACTAATTTATAGAATGGGAAATAAGCACTGACCATGTATCTACCATGAGCCAAAACCTTATCATCACTTTCTTTAACTTTCACGACTCAACAGAAGAGGAAGAGACCCTTCAAGTTAAGATACCTACCCCAAGCCACACTGCTAAGAAATGTGGCCTATGATGAAATCGTAAAAATCATGTCTGAATCTAGAGCCCATGTTCTTTCCACCATACCATGTCCATCAAAACAGCACCTGGACATTATCTTAGCCACACAGCGAGGGGCTGACAATGTGTCTAAGCATATTTATACATGTTTTTAGAAACTAGTTAGAAACAGTCATTCAGAGAACTTAAGTTGAAGATTCTGGATGTGAAAGAACCTTGTAGACACCTCAGTGAAGAGGCATTAGTTCTTAATGGAGCCATCACAATAGGCTCTCGAAATCACAGACATGTGCAATTTTTCAGTTGTTCCCCATAAGAAAGTGTTTCAGCTTTTTGGTATGGCGTATACACAACCAGTTCTGCTGAGGCCTCAACTCTATCTCTAGTCTGGTATCTTGCTATATTCCACCCTGTACCCTACATTATAATAGTTTCTTAAATCCTGCAGGGCTTTGCTCATAGTTTGCCTGGAAAATCTCCACTATTCTACCATTCCTCACTTATTATTCAAGATACAGCTCATGGGTCAGCATCTCTTTGAGGTTTTTTTTTTTTTTTTTTTTAAGATTTATTTGTTTGAGAGAGAGAGAGAAAGAGAGAGAGAGAAAGCATGTGAGTATTCAAGCAGGTGGAGAGGCAGGGGGAGACAAGGAGACTCCCCGCTAATTGGGGAGCCTGACACAGGGCTCGATCCTAGACCAAGAGTCAGACGCTTAACTCACTAAGACACCCAGGCGCCCCTCTTTGAGGCCTTTTTTGAACCTCTGAGGTACACCTGACTTCTCTCCTGCCCTTAGGCCCCATTTCAATCATAAATCCTGGTAACACTTTATTGCTGAGCTATTTATGAAAGGTCTTTGAGGACAGGAACCATACCATTCATCTTTATATTGACAGTGGCTAGCTCACAGGTAATGCTTTAAAAAGTTTTGATATAATGAATGAATTAATATGAAGAGATAGGACTCTAGCAATCACGGTAATAAAGGTTAACCCTGGAAATCAGAATAGAGTTTTCTCAAGCATTCTTCAATAACGTTCAACAAGTGTTCTTCAACAAGGAGCATCTTGGAGATTGCTCAGACTAATCCTGTCTTTTTTTCTAGGCAACCAACAAAAAACTATTATCTTTCCCAAGTGCCCAGCACGCTCTTGATGAGGGGCAGCTGCCCTGAGGGCCCGACAAGACATCTACGCTGCAATGCAAGTTCCCTAAGTGCAGGAAGAATGCCCATTTTGATCCCCAACGCCTGTTAACAGTGCTTGGCACATAGTCCTTGCTCAATAAATATCTGTCCAATGAATGTTCAATCAGCATAAAGATTTCAAGGTCAATACAATATAGGAGTGATTTTATCTTGAATAATGGTGAAATGAAAATGAACCTTCATCGTTTTCAGCATCCTCTTCTTTTTCAACTTCTAGAACTTCTGCTCCCGGAATGTAATCTTTAGCATCTAATTCTCCATATTCTTGCACTCTTGCTTCTATGGAGGCCTCTGTAGGCTTACCCTAAAGGAAAGAACATTGTTTTGTTTTAAAGATTTGAGAGAGAGCGCGTGTGCGCTCGTGCAAGTGGGGAAGGGGCAGAGGGAGAGAATCTCAGACTCCGCGCTGAGCATGAAGCCCCGCACGGGGCTCACTCTCATGACCCTGAGATCACGACCTGAGCAAAAATCAAGAGCTTGATGCTTCACCAACTGAGCCACCCAGGCGCGTCCCCCACCCTCCAACATTGTTTTTAGTAAGGTTCTTAGACTGCATTATTCATGAAAAGGATGAGGTCTTGGGGCATCTGGGTAGTTCAGTCGGTTAAGCATCCCACTCTTGATCTGGGCTCACTATTGATCTTAGGGTTGTGAGTTCAGGCCTCAAAAAAACAAAGAAAAAAAAAGGAAAGAAAAGAAAACAAAGGCTTCTCTAAGATTATGAATGTAGAAGGGAGAATCATGAACAGTGGAATAAATCAAACGACAAAAACAGTCCACTTATGCCTTGGGTCAAAGTAATTCCCTCAGCCAGAACACTGCCTACTATTTTCTTGCTCTCTTCTGATCTGGACCAGGAAACTGACAATAGAGAACAACTGCTCCAATTCTCACGTCTTGAGATCACCACCTCTCTCTATTACATACACACATTTCTCTTCCTTCCCAATTCCAAAAAGGTGCTACCTGGCTGGGCAACAGCCCGTTCAACACTGGCATCAGTGACTGAATGATCTCTGGAATTCCAATCTGTGAACGATGTTAAAAGCTTTCAAGATGAAACAGCCTGACAGGTCTGTAAGACTCGTCAGCATCAAAGAGCACGTGCCAACTACAAAATAGGTAAGGCAATGGTATTCGAGCCAATTGTATTCCAAGAATAAAATTGCCAATACTCACAGCGGAAGCTTCACAAACACTAAAACTCATACTGTAGGGAAGTGTTCTCACCTTCTGAGACTGTAACCTTTGGATCAACATATGCATGTGTCACCTACCCGGAATTTCTTCTGCAGCATCTTAGGATTCAGTGTTCGGAAGAGCTGAATCAAAGTTCTAGCAGACATCATCACATCTGCAAAATAACACCTTTAATCAGAAACTCCAGAGCCAAGAGTCTGTTGAGAAAACAGAATCATTTGATATTCTTTGATCTGCAGAGAATACACTGCATCTTACTCTTATCTCTGTGTGTTTTATACTGAGCCAGGTCTTGGAGAAGTTCTTCAGTCATGGCCAGAGGACATCGAGCTGTTATCTCTTTTATAGCATTGATTCTAGAAAAGGAAAATGAATTTAAAAAGCCCAAATGGCAATCCCAGATGGTTCAATCTAAAAAGGTTTCCTAAAAAGACTAAAGCAAAAGGTATATAAATTGGGCTTTATAAGACTTAAAAACATTAAGAACATATCCACTGCCTCCAGGTACGTTCTACATACCCTACAGTCATGACCTCCCCAGAGTTCTTGTCGGTGACAAAATTGTTGGCCACAGTCATGAGCACTGATTGAATGATCTGAATTGGGAATAAAAGAAAAGAGATGAGTGCTGATAAAATGTCTCTACCTGCTCAAACGCGTGAGGATGAAGGGACACTTAGCCTATTCAGAGTAGAACAGTCTTCCATCCTCAGTTTGGGACTTGGAAGAAATCAAGACTGAGGAAGACAGATAAAAATACTTTGGGTTTCAGTCTTCTAAGCTATCCTTAGATTAAATTTTGCTCTCTTTTAATATTATTTTTCAATATGGATTTAAAAATTGCTTTGACTCAGGAAAATCCAATGATTTTATTTTATTCTATTTATTTTTAAATAGGCACTACTTAAAAATTCTTTTTTTTTAAATTTACTGATATTCTTAACTTCTTTGACAAAAGATTTAGCAATTAAAGTCAGAATTCTCAACAACTTATCTAAAATGAACTTTACTTCTCTATACTAAATTCCCTCCCCCCCCACCCCCCCAGTTTCTATGACTAAACTTGTGTCTCCTTAAGAGTTAGTGTCTCTTCTCATTTTGAAGAAAAGCGGGGCAGGGGGCAGTCATTCCTGTGGGAAATGCTACCATGATATACTTAATAGTGGCACTGCTATGCAGACAGAAGTAAGGTTTAAGAGTTCTCACCTCTGGGGGTACTAAGTGATGAGATGCTTGGGCAGCAAACAGAAGGATCTTTGTTACTTCTGAAAATGTAAGAGATCAGAAAAATCACAGTCAGTTTCCTGCTCTGTCTCTCAGGACTACAGCAAACATGGCAAGCACGTTCCCGCCTTCAATGCTACTGCTTTCTCCACCTGAACACCCAACCCCCAGATCCCTGCATGGCTCACTCTCTCCCTTCCCTCAGGTCCCTGCTCAACTGCTGCCTTTTCAAAATGTCTTTCCTGACACAAGCTAAACCAGAACCTGCCCCAGCACTCTGTATTGTCTTTATTCTTCCTTTTTCCTCAAAATACTTCTCTTCATCTGGACATTGTATACATACACTCTCTGGATCTCCCTCCAGAATGTAAGCTCTATGAAGGTGAGGACATTCTTTATGTTCTCTGTGGAATTCTTAGCGTCTAACTCAGTGTCCAGCCTAGAAATCACTAAGTAAGTGAATAACTATAAACAGAAATATATACACATGCTCTCCCTCCAAAGGGGCAACATATATTAGGAAGAAGTGAGGTGAATCCTAATTTGCCATTTATTTGCTGGGTGACCCTGGTCTTTTTATTTCTACACCTCGCAGGACTGAAGAGGATCTGATAAGATGATGTATGTCAAGCACTTAGCACAGAGCTTCACTCATGTAAGATGTTCAACAAATGCTGGCTTCCTTCCTATCTTGGTTCAAGTTCAAAGGCAAAAGCAACCATCTCTTCTTTCCCGCCCTTATGTCGTTTTTAACTGAGAATACACATGAGGGCAATGACAACCGTAAGATAAAATTCTGATATCTATTACAGTTACAGTAGGTCAGACTTCTTTTTTAGAACTTTCTACCTGTTTACAGTATCACAAAAACCCTTGCTTTGAGAATCCAGTCTTTTGTCTTCCAAAAATACCTGTTTCTTAAAGTTGATAAGCAAAACAGTTAACGGATGGCAGACTGGGGGGAAAGAAAACATAAGGGTTTCTCTCCCCTTCTCTGAAACAGAACACACTTGACTCCTAACTGGTGCCTTTAATAACTCCAGAACAAAAGGCATGGATGGTTACTCTAACCCAAGGTCACTGAATGAACATGGCGAGTAGGAGGCTTACCTCTTTGGTGGGGCTGCAGAAACCTCTGCACAAAGGGATAGAAGTTGAAGAGAAAAAGCTGTGGAAGGAAGAATGCACAGACTGTAATATTTAGGAAACTGAAGCTGGAGAGTTTTATTTCTCCCAATGCAATTTTATCACCAAGCTCGGCTACCTAGGGATCATTTTTTACTTTTGTTTTTTCTCAACAACATTCAAGATTCAATGTGCTGTATTACCCAAGGAAAGGGAGCCTATGCTGCTGCCATCCTCATTATGTGAAGGAAGAAGGAAGTATGTGCAGAATAAACCAGGCGGAAAGAGGCAACCAAAATGTAACATTCTTCTACTTTTAAAATCAGTGTGGCTGCAGAACTAACTGTTTTAAGACTTCAAAGATAAAGAGGATGCTAGGAAGGAATAGCGATGATAGTAAGGCTCCAAAGCAAGGGGTAAAATAGTAACTCAAACCTGAATAGCACCTGTGTAATTTAATCACCCAAACCCCCCCAGTTCTCATTTTATTACTGGATACCACTCCAATCACTGGAGGAAGCTCTATATTTAGCTCGATATTACTCTGAGCTCTATGTTTCAGAGAAAAAACAGTAGCATTCTGGAGTCTATCTAAATAAAGGTGACAGGGTCTAGTTATTAAAGCAACTGTATTTTTTTTTTAAGATTTTATTATAGTTTTTAACAGAGAGAGTACGAGCAGGGGGAACAGCAGGCAGAGGGAGAGGGAGAAGCAGGCTCCCGCTAAGCAGGGAGCCCGATGTGGGGCTCGATCCCAGGACCGTGGGATCATGACCTCAGCTGAAGGCAGACTCTTAACCAACTGAACCACCCAGGCGCCCCAAAGCAACTGTATTTTTTTTTTTTTTAAGGTTTTATTTATTTATTCGATAGAGATAGAGACAGCCAGCGAGAGAGGGAACACAAGCCGGAGGAGTGGGAGAGGAAGAAGCAGGCTCACAGCAGAAGAGCCTGATGTGGGGCTCGATCCCGGAACGCCGGGATCACGCCCTGAGCCGAAGGCAGACGCCCAACCGCTGTGCCACCCAGGCACCCCGGCAACTGTATTTTTTTTAAAATTGTAGCTGACATACAATATTATATTAGTTTCAGCTGTACAGCATAGTGATTTGACATTAATATACATTACAAAATGTTCACCAAAGCAGCTGTAATCTTTAACTACAAGGAGAGAAACTTTGGAAATGGACTGGTCTTTCTCAACGTTCTTCATGTCAGAATAAATTAATTTTTTCTATTTAGCCACAAAGCAAAACCAGAATAAGGAAGATTTAGGTTCAGTATAAAGAGTTTCAGTTGTGAAACTCTAGTATCATTTCTATCAAACCATGCTTAAATTACACATCATTTCTGCTTTCCTATGAAGCTCAAATTTGGGCCTGACATGAAATTTCTGCACAAATACAACATAAATTCACCTCGTAATCCTGCTGTAGGACTATAGCCCATGGAGAAAAGGCATTTTATTCATTAAGATGTTAAGTTTTTCTTAGAAAAAGGGAACAAGTGCTTTCATTCACATGTACTTTCACTTTTCACTGAATATATGTTGACACTGCTAGATTTTCAGCGAACAAGCCTGTTTTACTTTTTTTCTTTAAATAAACTTTTTGAAGGGGGCGCCCAGCTGGCTCCGTTGGAAGAGCGTGCAACTCTTAAGTGGCAGTTAGTGTATGAGTGTGTGTGACGTTTCCACATGTACGCACTATACAGATATACATATATATGTATATGAAGTACCACCAAGGAGCTCCTACAGTTTAATTCAACATGAAATAAATGACCAGAGAATTCAGGTTTGCAAACATTGACCATCTCCTACCAGAGTGGTCTGGAAGTCAGGAAAGCCATAAAGGGATAAACAAACTGCAAAATGTAGTAATAGTCGATAAAAACACATGGGTTGTGTTGGCTCAGAAAAACATATACGTAAAACAAATAAAGTAGAGAAACAGAACACAAAATAGTCTGTCCACAAACTCAATATATGTATAATTTAACATCCTTACTTACTGGTAAGAAAACAGAGTGATAAAAATTGCTATTTTCGGAGCGAAAGATCTTATTCTTCTATAAACTGTACAGGTTTAAATGGTTTTGGGGGATAAAATTAAGCCACTGCTTTACTTTAGTGGCTTCCCTTTTACCAAGAATAATTCTATTTCTAACGTTCACCAAGATGAGAAACATAATGTAGTTCGAACCTCGTGAATTCCCACCAGTCTGGAGATGAGGTTCATGAGCATCATTTTCACCTCAAATCTCTCCGTAGAGCTCTCTAGCTGCTTTAGTAGTTTTTCTGCAAAATCTGGAAAGGAGAAGACCAGAGAAGCACACTGAGTCCATGGTCTGCACACCACTACCTAACAGGCGTAGAAAAGAGCAGTCATTAGATCAGCGACTGTGGTAGGGCTGTACCTGAAATCACTCTGCTGAACCAGGATGGTTCAGAACAGCAGCATCACAGAAGGTGAAAAGATGCACACACAGTGAACGGTGCCCTTCAATGGTGCCCAAAGTTAAGTCTTAAGGAGTCCCAAGATTTTTAGCATCAACATCTTGACTGATAGGAGCTCCACTTAACAGTTCTCAGAGCCTTGCTTCCCAGAGTGTGGTCCACAGCTGGTCCACCCGGTAGCTTGTTAGAAATACAGAATCTCAGGCCCCACCCTACACCTACTAAATCAGAATCTGCACCGACAAAAGATTATCAATTCTTCATTTAGTCAAGCACAATGTCCTACTGCAACTGTTTGTTAAAGACATAAAGTAAAGAACTCTTCCTTCCACATTTTTCTTATTTTGCTGTGGACTGGGAATTACAACTTTAAAACATAATTCCCCAGGCTACAACCAAATGGTAACAACAATTACTGATTGTCTATTAAGTGCCAGGGATCTTATATTCCCTGGTAACACACAGAGGTAAGACCAAAAAGGAACTTGGGAAGTCATAATTGTAATACCTTGGGGGTCATGAATCAAATGAATAGCCGAAAAATTAAACACCTCTGGTTTTTTCTTCTTTTTTTGTTTCTGAAATAAAACGAGAGGAAAAAACATTTACATCACACCACACTATTGCGGGAGAGGAACCTACAACAAATTTGTTTCAAAAAACCTTTCTTTCAACTAGAACTAAAGGTGGTTTTTGTCTTTCTACATTAAACCTCGGGAATGTTCCAGCAAATAGCACCTGTGAGACTTAAAAGAATTTAGAAATATAAACATTAAAAAACACAGAAGGGCCAAATTAATGAATTTTCAGATTAACCATCACAAAATATAAAATGTATTTCATTGGTGTACTCTCCTGAGAAGATAAATCTAGCAAAAATACCCTAATACAGGCCATCTTGATTAGAACAATTGAAAAGTGAGTTTAATCAAATTAATTTATTCAAGTCACAGATTTTGCTAGAGCTGAAAACATTTCGTCATCTAAAAAAACCAGTACTTAAAAATTCATCATAAATTCCGAAGTCTCTCAAAAATGCTATTTCTTTATTCCAAATTCTTAAAAAGCTTTTGCCAAAAACCCCATATTCTATAGTCTAATGATTCCTACCTCATTTTCCAGGTACAAGTCTCACCTTGAGCACTTTCATAGCCTTTTCCAACTTCTTCTTGTGTTTGGAGCTTTTCTTCCCTGTGGCATATTGTACTAGCAGGTCTCTTGCTGTTGGTCCTTCATCCTGAAGAAGACACTACTTTGTAAACAAGGAAAATCTGCATAGAAGCAAACAGTAAGGCTTTCAAAGACTTCTTTGCATTTATACTCTGCAACCGCTATAAAAAATGAGCATGACTTAAAATTCAATAAAAATATTTGCCCATGTGTACAAACGAGTACAAAGATTTTCACTGCAGCACTGATTTTTGTTTTTATATTTTGCTTTAAAGTTTTATCAAAGTATAAAATACAACTTTGTTTTTATTTGAAAAAAGAAACTGGAAACACTATCACTAGGAAAATGATTAAGCTATAATACATACATACTATGAAATATGTGGAGGTTAAAAGAATGAGGTAGATCTGTATGTACTAAATCGGTATATCTATATATACAACACAAAGAAAGCAGGTTGCAGAATAATACACATAATAATTATATATATTTCAAAGATCTAACATACACATAACATATATACATCCACATATATACACTTGGGAAATGAAATGGTTATCTGTGAAGATGAAACAGGGAAGTAGAAATAAGACAGGATCAAGAAAACTTTTCTCTACAGTATTGTAATTTTTTATAATAATGTTATTCACACATTACTAATAACAAAATGAATTAAAAGAGCTTATTATATATTCTCGTATTCTTGTTACCACAATGCTAATAGGAGAAAGGATACTTTTTCTTAGAATTTGTTTTTGATTTTACTAAAAAATATTTTTTAATAAAGAAAATTTCATGACATCATAAATCTTCATTTTGCCTTTTTAGAAGATGCCACAATATTATTTCTCTCCTTCTCTAAACACTCTATAATATTGACATCATCTCAAAAAATACTGGCAGCAATTTTCATTCTAAGTTTATATAATGAGTAGAGGTATAGCTTTAGAACTACGAACAAGGCTAAATGAATCTCACTTTTATTATTAGTTCTTTAACCAATCTTAGTGAACGTAAGTGACAAATTCTAAACAGAATAAAATCTCAGCATGGCAGAACACAATAAAGGATAAAGGTAACATGTAAGCTTTTTTCTAGCTTGAGCGTCATGGATTTTACAATCTGTCCTGAGAGCAATAATGAAATCTACTAGACTGCTGTAAAGTTCAGAAGCATCTATGGTTAAATGTATAACCTCAGATTCTGAGTCGCTGTCCTGTTTCTCCTCTTCATCTTTGCCAAGGAAAAATGTCAAAGCAGCAACTAATATCTAAAGACCAATCAGAACAAAGTCAATTACTCACCCCAGCTTACAACAAAGAATAAATACTTTCGTTTACATACTATTCACGCACAGAACTAGGACCTGAAGGAACAAAATCAGACTAATGGGATTTGGGCTCTTTTTTCTCAATTAAAACATAATGTTGTTATAACACTATTTGTCCTAAAAGTATTTATAATTCAAAAAAGGTATCTTTAGATAAAAACAGCCAGGTTCTACATAGTTATCTTTTAAGTAGATGACCAGGAATTTCTACATGCCCGCGCCTGCCCCAAAAAGTGACATGGTAGCCTTTCTAACAAAGTCAAACATGTTCTTAAATGCCTCCTCTAAAGCACAGATGAACCAGGGAAGCAGCCTGAACACAAAGAGAGCATTACTAAACATGAACTGCACGCCCATACAGTACCTCTTCCTCACAGACCCGTCTCCTTGCTACTCGGACGGTGCCTTCACACAGCCCTACAGACACTCACCTTGGTGACCTTAGAGAAACATGCGGTTGTGATCACATTGACAGTTTTGGCATCATTCCTGGGGTAAGACAAATGAGTGTTTTCAAAGTAAATTCTCATTCTATTGCATTTCATTGCATTGACAATGGTACAAAATGAACAATATATATTTCTGACATGTTAGACTCCACAGTTTAAAAAGTTGTGGGTTGCAATAAATAAATAAGTAGTCATAGGTTGCCTAACAAACAAAAACAGAGTCACGGATTGCTAAACTGTCAACCACAGGTGAACATTTAATTAAACTTTAGCCCAGTCTTATGTCAGAAAATTACACAGCCATTTAATATGGATTTTTGTGAAGAATTTTTAATGACACAGGAATGTACTCAAGATAAGAGAAACAAAAAAAGTGAATAAAAACTTAATAGTATGGCAAAATTCTAACCATATTTAAAAATTCATGTTAAAGGGGGCGTCTGGGTGGCTCAGTTGACTAAGTGGCGGGCTCCTGATTTCAGCTCAGGTCATGATGTCAGGGTCCTGGGATCTAGCCCCGTGTGGGGCTCCACACTCAGCGGAGTCTGCTTGAGGATTTCTTTCCCTCTCCCTCTGCCCACCCCCCGCTTGTGTGTGCATATGCTCTGTCTCTCTAAAATAAATAAATCTTCTAAAAAATTCACGTTAAGGAAATGACAGGAGAAAATAGAAACTATTAACAGTGATCATCACTGGGTGGTGAAACTATCAAAATTTTTTTAAAAAAACTTTTTAGCTTCTCCCAATTTTTTGTTGCAATGAATATTACTTTTATAATAAAAAAATAGTGAATAAGAAAAACAAAAGACATGAATTGGGAGCAATGTACCAACAAACCAAAGTTTACAGAAGGTGATACTTTACATACATGGGATAAAATTCTCAGAGTTGCAGAGCAGAAAGAGCACAGATTTCAGAGTCTGACATCTGGGTCTGAATTTCCGTTCTGCCCTCGACTAGCTACTAAGCTTACACCCTATGAACTTTAGTTTTGTTACCTATAAAATGGGGATCATTCCAGATAAGTTGCATTATGTTGTTCTAAAGGTTGAATGAGATAATATGAGGCGTAGGTGGCTCAAGAAATGGTAGCCAATGTTATTATTTGGATTGCTCTATATTTTTATTTCCAACTTAATCTATGACAGAGGTATATTAAAGAGACAAAGATCAAGAAAAATATTTGTGTATGTACCCTGCAGTAATTATAAATGAATGAGAGTCTCCTTTTAAAGAGACAAATACATATATATATTACCAGATGTTTCTTCTATAGAGTTCAATCATCACATCCAAAGATATTTTGGCTGCAGTTGCATTGCTGTCTCTTAACATGGTGTACATGAAATTCTGCAACACCTAAAGAAAAAGAGGAGAAAGAAGATTTAATATAATACACTGCTGGCACATGCTGTGAACATGGAAAAAAAAGGGGTACTTACTATATTCACTTTATTGTTCTTGTGTTTTGCATTTATATTCTTGATATCAGTGACAATATGTGTGTATAAAGTCTAAGGAAAAGAAACAAAAACATACACATATTAGCTGACGTTTTTAACCTTGCTCAGGGTTTGGAGAAAATGCATGGGAGAATATAATTTTACCTATTTTTCATTCTATAATAAGACACCATAAACAAAACAAAAAGCAGCAGCTAAAATGCAAAAGGAAAGTTGCCCTAAAAAGGATAAACAAGGAGTTACCATATAACTCAACAATTCTACCTCTAGTTATATATCCAAGAAAAATGAGAATATATTTCCACACGAATATTCACAGCAGCATTATCCATAATAGCCAGAAAGTGGCAACAACCCAACTGTCCATTAACTGATGAACAGACAACAAAATGTGGTATCCCCATATGACTGAATATTACTTAGCAACAAAAAGGAATGAAGTACTGATACATTCGACAACATAGTTGAACTCTGAAAGCATTATGCTAAGTGAAAGAAGCCAGACACAAATACTACGTGTTGTATGATTCCATTTATATGAAATACCCAGTGTAGGCAAATCTAGAGAGACCAAAAGTAAATTGGTGGTTACCTAGGCATGAGAGAGATGAGGAAATGGGGAGTGAGTGCTAATGGGAACGGGGTTTCTTTTTGAGGAGGATAAAAATACTCCAAAATTGATTGTACTGATGGTTGCAAACTCTGTAAATATACTAAAAACCACTGAACTGCACACTTTTAATAGATAAATTGTATATGAATTATATCACAATAAAGTTATTTTTAAAAAGGAAAGTTGTTCCATTTACTTAGTCCTTAAACGCATACTTAGCCCCTAACCGGTATACCAATACCACTGGTGCCCAAAATCCCTCCCATAGACAACTTTTATCTCACAGTTACACAAAAAGTACAATTGCTAAAATCAAATAGTGGCAGTCTCTCAATACTCGGAAAAAAATTTTTTTCAAATTAATATACGTAAACTTAAACTTTTCTTTAAATTTCTTTCACAAACCTTCAGCTCTGGTCTTACTTATACAAGCAAATACAAAGTCACAGGGAAATATTAATAACGAAAAGTGTTTTGGGAGATAGGGTGGGGCTGTTATAGTTAGGGGTGTCCAGTTCATGCTCTGATTCAGCTAGTCAGTATAGTACAGTTGAAAAAGGCATGAGTTCTGGAACCATACTGCCTGGGTTTATATTTCTGCCTTCCCACTAACATGCCCCACGATTCTGGGCATCTTACTCTACCTCTCTGTGTCTCAGCCTTTTCATTTGTAAAATAATAGTAATAATGAACCCTATCTCATTTTGTGAGTAAACAAATAAATATATAAGAAGCTCTGAATGGTACCTGGCAAAAAGTGAGCAATCAATAAATGTTAGCTATTAGCACCATGTTGTATGCACACAAGCGTTGATTTTTTCCTATTAAAATTATCCTTATCTGTATCCAATAACATGAAGTATCAAGAATTCAATCTACAGGGGTGCCTGGGTGGCTCAGCCGTTAAGCCTCTGCCTTCGGCTCAGGTCATGATCCCAGGGTCTTGGGATCGAGCCCCGCATCAGGCTCCCTGCTCCTCGGGAACCCTGCTTCTCCCTCTCACACTCCCCTTGCTTGTGTTCCCTCCCTCGCTGTCTCTCTCTGTCAAATAAATACATAAAATCTAAAAAAAAAAAAAAAAAAAAAAAAAAAGGAATTCAATCTACAAGTTTAATGTCACTGCAAGGAAAAATGGAATATAAGGGGGGAAGAAGCAATTTCGCTCTTTACCTTTCGCAGAAGCTTATCATGGCAACGCAGAAGTTCAAAGAAGAGTTCTAGCAAACTTGATGGATTGATGAGATTCTTATTTCTCAGCAAGATCAAAGCTTTGCAAAATGTCTAAGGAAGGAAAAGAAACATATTATATGGTAATGATGAAATTAGGGTGAGAAAAGGGAGAATGTATATCCCAAAAGAGTGTGCTATCTTCTCCTAATTAGGCACTATTCTGGGCATTAGAACAACAGTCAGTCTCTGCCCTCATGGACGTTCCACTGGGAGTGAGGCAGAAGAAGGGACAGAGGAGCAAGGAAGCACATAAACAGGTGTATCTCACACAATGATATGTGTCATCAAGAAAGTAAAACAGGGTAATGTAATTGATACACAGTGACTGAGGGGGGACTACTTTACACAGGAAGGTCAAGTAAGTATCAAGATATGACAAACTCAGGGCGCCTAGGTGGCTCAGTCAGTTAGGTGTCTGCCTTTGGCTCTAGTCATGATCTCAGGGTCCTGGGATCAAGCCCCGCATCGGGCCCTGGCTCAGCCGGGAGTCTGCTTCTCCCTCTCCCTCTGACCCTCTTCCCCGCTTGTGCTCTTTCTGTGTCTCAAATAAATAAATAAAATCTTAAAAAAAAAAAAGATCTGACAAACCCCTAGTGATCAATGAATGCAAAAAGATAAGAAAGGTGGGTTAACAAGAACAGAATAAACTGGAATCATCAATCTGAATCTGTGACCTTATAAGGCATTCCTTGGAGGTATGTTAGTACCCAAGAATCACCCAACAGCATTTGTAGCACTCCTGCTTACCACCAACTTTCATGACTACCCTTATTGCCCAAGATTTGGCTGCTACTACCGTTCTCCATTACCAGAACAAGTAATCCTTGGAGAATAGTTGATTCCAAATCTTGGGGCAGGCAAAGCAGTGAAAAAAAGGTTCTGGAATTATTTCTGCCAGAACGTAAGGATGCTTTCAAAAATATCAGGGGCTTTGCCAAAAGGACTGAGAAGCTCCCACTGGCTAGGTGATAACAATTTGAACAAAAAATAATAAATAATGCTTAAAAAAAGAAATGAATAAGAAGGACATAAATAGGGGTGCCTAGGCGATGCTGTTGGTTAAGCGTCTGACTCTTGGTTTTGGGTCAGGTCGTTATCTCAGGGTTGTGAGATTGCCCTGTGTTGGCCTCCACGCTCAGCATGGAGTCTGCTTAGAGTTTCTCGTTCCCTCTCCCTCTGTCCCTCCCCTCTGCACTCTCTCAAATAAATAAATCTTTAAAAAAAGGAAAAGGCTACAATGTCAGAGAAACATAAAAAAATTCATTTTACTGATTTTTTTAAGTAAAAGTTAATATACATGGGTATTTTGTTTCTTCCATTAAGAAACACAGTCTGGTCTATCTGTGTAAGTAGGAAAAAGTGAACAAAAACTTGGGAATGATTCAAAACGTCCTGGAAGAATAACAAATCAGTAGGCAGAAAGTCCACCAGTTGTTAAGGACTGGTGGTTATCACAATTGCCAATTAAAAAGAGGACCCACCAGTTGGTTTTAAATGAATCCTCTAAAGAGGAATGCTAATTACACAGACTCAATCCTTTGTTTCCTAGGAAAGGAAATCTCCCTTAATTATTTTTTAAAAACCTATTAATCATCATAAAAAACTATAAAGAAACACACACACATTTATTTATTTGACAATGCCTGCAGACTGGTTTGGTTGGGTACTGTTAGACACACAGAACTTAAAGGAAACCTAATTACTTGGAAAGACACTAAGTCTCTACACTCAAAATCTCAATCTGTATGACCTATAGGGACTTCGGAGTTTCATGACATAAGTAAAAGTCCTTTGACTAACAGTTTGAGTTTGAAGACTTTTGGGCTATGCTGCCAGGTCCCACATCCCAATGGAAAGTCACTCAGTTGACAACCCAGACCTTGAAACCCTGGCTTGTCTGAGATGATATCCTTTTTCTTTTGGGCCTAATCAAATTAATAAAATCCTGAAGACGTATAAAAATAGTAGAATGACAAAAAGCCTGGGAGAACGTAAGAGAAACAAATTTAAATCTAGAGACCTAGGATTTAACAAGTTTTGACATATTACTATGTTTTGTGGTCATTAATATTTGTGTCAGTTCTACCTGCTGCAGAGGTGTCTGAAAAGCAGACATACGAAATCTGAAAATGCCTTAGGCTGGGTTCTCAAGAAGCAGAGCCCGATTCATTACAGTGATTTGTCCAGGGTGTGCTCCCTTCTAGAAGTAAAGGAAGCAGGACAGGGCAGACAAAGAAAAGCTGAGCAAGGTTCTGTCCTTGGCTGGAGACTAGCTTTCCTCACGTCACACACAAGCCCTGGAGCACAAACTACAACACAAAGTGGGACCCACCCTGAGGGAAGGGGCTGGGCTTTTGAACCTCTGGATTAGTCAGGTACCACCTGTAGGCTGAGAGGGCAATCTCCCAGGTGCTAGGGCTGTCACTTAGCTGGAGATAAGGCACGGGAGAAAGGATAGCTGGGGGCAGTGACAGCCAACATTCACCACTGGTGAGGGGAAATGGGAGCACAAGGCTGGTAAAGGGGATCTCAGTCAGGACCCAGTATCAACCACTACAGTGACAATATTTAAATGCTCAAACTGGCCAGTAAATGAATAAGTTTATTAAATTAAGCATTATAGGAGTGCTTCTAATCAGTTCTGGTTTGGCACTGCCCAATTCGCACTGAATTTTACTAAAACTCCTAAAATTTAAAAATAAGTGAATAAATAAAGCATTGCAAAAACTGTAAATTATAACTAGGGTTCTTAATGCATAAGAGATTTGAATGACTAGAAGGAATCATGTATTCAAAATAGCATCCTGGCAGGGTTAGCATGCTGGAAGAACAGAGAGATCAGAGAGAGCGAAGTGTAGCAGAAAAGGAAAGGAGGTCAAAAATACTGGCGGGGGCACCTGGCTGGCTCAGTCGATAGAGCATGAAACTCTTCAAAAAAACCCCAAACCAAAAAAACCCCAAAACATTGGCAAGAAGCAGATCATTTAGGGATTTACAGGCCACATTAGTAGAGCTTTACTCTAATTGAGTTTTACTCTAAGTATAAATGAGAAGCCACAGAAAGATTTTAAGGAACAGGTGACACATTCTGATTTACATTTTAAGAAGATGTTTGCTGAGGCTGTTCTCATTTAAACACATAGTATTTGCACACATAAACACAGCACAACGTATCAATCTAAATACTGGACCTACCATTCGAAGATCTGGGTCCAAGACAGTGTGATTGTAGGAGAGAAGATCTTTCAGCTCTTGAGGAAAATTACTTAAATGTTCTGGATAGCAGTGACCAATCTGTAACAAAGCAAAGGCTCTTCTGAAGTTTCTCTTTCTCTCCTATAATTCATATGCACATATTTATGATGCTCTGCAAAAGGAGAGTAAAAGGCTGTTTCACAGAAGTAGATGGTTTCAAATCATTTCTTTTTATTCTACATGCTAATTTTTCCCATTTTCCCTGACCTTTCTTTTTTCTGACCTTTCTGACCTTCATATTTCTTCTAACCTTAGTAAAATATTTGTGACATGAATTAGAATCTGCTCTTATGAATTTGACAAAAAAAAACAAAAAACAAAACAAAAACAGCCTGAAAGTTTTGCTTTGGTTGGTTCTGCGAAAAGCTCCAGTGAAATCTTCTAATTCAGCTTAGGGAGAAAATAAAATTTGCAAAAAGGGAAACTTAAAAAAGTTTTTTAAAAATTAAATTTCCATTCCTGAATGGAATAAGATTGGGTATGACTGGAAAAATATTCTGCAAATGGCATAAAACAACTTGTCTTTGTTTTACTCAGAAATCATCTTACCTGTGCCATAAACATCACCAGCTCTGCCAGTTCTTTGCTAGGCTTATTTGGTTGTAATCTGAAAATCTCCACATTGGATTTGTAGTGATTGTACTGCTGTAGAAACTGTAGGAAAATAAAATTTAAGTTGGTCACCTTCTATCATATGACTTTCCCAGTGAAGAATGAGAAATTACTTAGTAGACATCTCTGATAGTGGTGTAGAGAAAAAGACATGCCAAAAGTGTATAGAAATATCTTTTCCTTACCCGCATTCTTCAAAATAAGTTTTGAAAAATGTGAGCACATCATAGGTAATCTAAAGACCCTTTTCTTTATCATTAGAAACATAGGTGATGTGGTGTAAAGCACAGAGTGTCAAAGCCAAGAGTCAAAAACTAAGATTCGGTCTATAGAGCACTCACAGCAGCACAAAATATAGGTCAGAAAAAGTAAAGTAAATCGTAACTATACAAAACTCTCTAGTCAACATTCCCCACTTCCTTTAAATAATAATTAAGATTTTATCCTGGAGTTCTAGATAGGATGTGTCCACCGCCAAAAGCAACACACAGAAATAACGATAATAGCTTCCACTTATTCAGCACTTGCTGTATGCCAGTCATTATGTACATTATCTCATTTAATTATATTTAATTCTAACAACAACCCAACAATCTAATGTTGGAACTCACTAGGCCTCAGTTCCATGCCCTATATCTACTCTCCAGGCCTAGACCACACACAGCTTTAAATTGCATGAGTGTATGAGAGAGACACTATGAGAATGAGTAGTTCCTTTTTTAAGATTTATTTATTTATTTTTAGAAAGAGACAGAGGCATGAGTGGGGGGGGGGAGGGACAGAGGGCAAGAATCCTCAAGCAGACTCCCTGCTGAAGAGGGGAGCCCGTTCCAGGACCCTAACATCATGACCTGACCTGAAATCAAGAATCAGTTGCTTAACTGAGCCACCCAGGCACCCTGAGAATGAGTATTTCTTTGTATTAGCAGCCCTAACTGGCCCAGTGCACTCCAGATTCATCTCTCCAATTGCCTGACATCTGTGTTTAGATATCTAATAGACATCTTAAATCTAGCATGATCAAAAAACGTAACTCTTGATTTCCCCCAACAAAACTCCTAGGCCTCCAGCTTTCTCTAAGACCAGGAGTCAAGAAAAAGACCTACAACCCCTATATGCTTCAGATAAGACCCTGCTCTCCTGACTCCACACCACCAATGACAGGAGTGAGGAGAGGGCCCCAGAACTCCGTGTGCTCCTAGCAAGATCCTTATCTCACTTCTTTCCCACTCCTATCCATGGCCCAACCACCATTATCATGTGCCTGGAGATGATGAGAACTAGTATTATTACACCCCTTATGTTCATCAATCACCACAAATGTCCGGGATACCCGGGCCATCCTTCATTCCCCTCTCTCTAATCCCCAGGCCAGCAGAATTAAGAACTCCTGGGAGGGGCCAGGGCATATTTTTAAAAGTACCCTAGCCATTCTGATGCTCTATGGAAAACTTTCTCTCCTGACACACTGCTGCCCCGTTTTCTTCCACCCAGGAAGTGTCCTCTTCGTCCCTCCGTGCTACTTCCAGAGACTGGCATCCCTCCAGATTGGTACCCTTTCCTGCTCCTTAACTGTCCCCACTGCCAGCTCTGAATTTTATGTCTGGAGGTCCATTTACGGCTGTCGGAAACAGACGTCGATGGAAGGCATTCTAACATAGGCTCATCAAGTGTTACCGACTTATTCAACTTAGGGGTTTCTGAAAGCAAAAGGCTGAAAAATCTGCATGGAAGTTGGTGGTTGGAGGGGCGGACCACTTGTCTCTCCACCTCTATGAGGTCGGGAGATAAACCCTAATGCCAAAAAAAAAAAATCTTTAAGGGTGTTTCCGTGGCAGCAGGACTACAGAGTAGTTTAGAAAATCCAAACGGGCAGCAAATTTCCATGAGGTGGGGAACAAAATCAGGGGCATGTCCCTTCCTCAACCTCTTCTCTCCTCCCGAGGGATCCCTGACCCTAACCGAAGAACCTGAGGCTAACCAGGATCCCAAGTCCACGCCACACCTTCCCCCTGCCTATGTCTCAACCAGTCGCGCCCCGGCCTCTAGCGGCGCCACGCCGCATTCCCACCTCCTCGATGTAGGCTGGCGGATCCCGCTTGATCAGATTCTGTAACTGCGGCAGGTTGCTGGGCAGCTTGTTATTGTTTCTGTTAGACATGTTGGCTGCTGACGGGCTCCGCAGGGAACAGTTTTAAGAAACCCCACACCTCCGGCAATCACCAACCGTGTCGGCTGCGTGTGGGAATCGTGCTTCCGACAATGACCGGAAACAGCACATGGGACGCTCGGCAGGCGGCGCCATCTTGGTTCTTAAAAAAAAAAAAAAAGGAAGAAAAAAAAAAACACACAAACCCGGGAGGCTACGGGAGCCTCGGAGTGTCAAATTTACTCCCACTGCCGAACTGCTCGGTAGTGGTTTACACGAGGATTTGATTTTTTCCTCCATACACATTAGTTTATATCGTCATTGTGACACTCCTATGAAACAGATAGATAAGGATTAATCGTTTTTTAAATCCCACGGCCTAAGGACAGAAGGTTTTTCCTTTGGGAGTGGATAGCACTATCCTATTTTAGAGGGGGGGGAAGCGATGAGGTGCGTGTTACTCTTTTGCTATAACTTTAAATACTGCTTTTGTTTTGTTTTTGGTTGTTTTCAACCGTAACCCACACAAGGGAAAAGGGTGTGGCCTGGATAAAATGTAATCATGTTGATTGATTCTAAAATGCAAATTAATTTTTATTTAAAGGACCATCATTTTTATAAACATTATAAATACTCTTCAGTCACAGTTTTAAATTCAGATGCTGGTAATTCGAAGAGAATACATTTCTACAGTTTCACAGTGTGCAAAAACAAATGTGATGAATGAATGAATGGAGGAGTTAGGGTGTTGTTAATACAAAAATACGTGTGATCACTCACTCTGTGCCAGGCACTGTTCCAAGTTCTCCACTTGCACTATTCATTTAACCCTCGGAAAAGCCCTTTGAATTAGGTATTATAATTTTCTGCACTTTACAGAGGAGGAAATAGGCTCAGACAAATTGACTGCCCAAATTCATAGCTGGTGTGGGAGCTGAGGATTTAAGTCCAGGCAGTTTTGACTGTAACTAGATGAGAGAAAAAAGGAGCCTCACAGCTGGCACCTGGTAACTGGTTTGGCATTAATAGAGGGTCAGTGGTATTCTGCTTAACGTAAACAATTTTAGGTGCACCTGGCTGGCTTAATGGGCTAGATCTCAGGGTTGTGAATTCAAGCCCCACGTTGGCTCTAGAGATCACTTAAATAAATAAATAAATAAATAAATAAATAAACAAACAAATAAACAAATAAATACATACATACATACCTAGATAGATAAATAGATAAATAAATAAATAACAATTTCACAAACACCAACTTCATTTCAGTCTGGGTCATCACAGAACTGGTTAGAATGAGCCCAAAACAAGATAACTCTGTAATCACACCTGAGCACAAACAAAATCAAGAATATTGTGCAAACCATCACTAATTTTTCAGCTATGTTTAGAAAATGGCTATTCTATTTATTCTTGAGTCAGGTACTTGTGAAGTTAATAAGAAGCAAATGTAGGTAGTAAATATTTTTTTTGAAAGCCTATTCAGAGGGGCATCTGGCTGGCTCAGACTGTAGAGCACGTGATTCCTGATCTCAAGGTCATGAGCACAAGGCCCACGCTGGGTGTAGAGATTACTTACATGAGTAAATAAATTTTAAAAAACTAAAAAAGGAAAAAAAAAACCCAACCACCCATTCATAGATTCAAATTTAAAAAAATGTTTTTGATTAGGTTGTATTAGGGAGAAAAGTATCCTCAAAACAAAATAGGTTGAAAAAAATTTTGCAATTATTTAATAGAATTCCTGTCAAAATCATAAGCTTATGTACTATGAATCTTTCATCACAAAAATATAACATGATGGGGCGCCTGGGTGGCTCGGTTGTTAGGCATCTGCCTTCGGCTCAAGGCGTGATCCCAGAGTCCTGGGATCTAGCCGGACATTAGGCTCCCTGCTCTGCTGGGAGCCTGCTTTTTCCTCTCCCACTCCCCCTGCTTGTGTTCCCTCTCTTACTGGCTGTCTCTCTCTGTCAAATCAATCAATCTTCTTTATATATATATATATATATTATTATTATTATTATTATTGATTATTATTATCAATATATAAGATTGATTGATTATTATTATTATTGATTGATTATTATTATCAATCAATCAATCTTCTTTATATATATTCTTTATATATATATTATTTATATATATTATATATATAATAATCTTATTATATATTATTATATATATAATCTTATTATAGATTATATATATATTATATATATATAATCTATATATATTGTATATATAGATTATATATATAATAGTCTTCTTTATATATATATTATTATTGATTGATTATTATTATCAATTATTATTATTATTGATTGATTATTATTATCAATCAATCAATCTTTATATATATAGAAGATTGATTGATTATTATTATTATTGATTGATTATTATTATTATTATTATTATTATATATATAATGTGAATAAAACACTCAGGCCATGTCATAAACTTTTATTTGCCATCTGTATGTCAGGAACTAGGGTAGGTGGTAGGAATACAAAAATAAATGAGGCATGGGCATTTGCCCTCAGGGAACTCACAGACTAAAAAGGGAGACAAATAGACAAGCACTTTTAAAATGAATAAAAATGTTCTTACAGTAGAGCAGTGGAAGCCATGGAAAGGACAACCCGGCCTAGAGGAACCAGAATGCTTCATAGTTATGGTACTAGTTGATTGAAATCCTGAAAGAAGAGGAATTTTTCTGAAGGAGGGAAAGTAAGGCTTTCCACATAAAGAAAATAGCCCGTATAGAAGTACAAGGGCTAGAAAAAGTGTGGTGGGTTTAAGGGATGCAGAAGTTTGGTGTGACTAAATGTTAGGAGGGGGTGTGCAGCACGGAAGGAGTTGAGAAAAATGAGTCAGCTGGGATTATGGAATCCTGATGATGAAAGGCTTTCTGTGCTCGTCTAAGGAGGGCATGTAAGTCTGCTCAAGAGAAAACTAAGGCTGAGAGTGACTAACTGAATATGTATTTTTAAAATATTAAACAATGGCTATATTGCATGTAACATAATCTACATATGTGTTATGTATATGAGCCAGATCAACACCAAGAAAACGCCATATTCATTTCTATATTTAGTCTTGAATTGGCAAAGGAACTTTCCATCTTTCTCTGATCCCCAAATAACTTTTAACCTGAAGTGAATTATTCTAGAACAGAAAATCTCCCTCTTTGCAAAAGAGACCCTATAATAATTATAGAATGGATCATATCATCTGGATTCAAATGGAGTACAAGTCTCTTTATTAAAGGCTCCTAGACTAGGGGCTATTTTAAATTTTGATTGCATAAGAAGCACACTCTTCTTATATCTCTATTTGGGGTGCCTTTTGGGGGGTTTGATATTCCAGCTAGCAGCTTGAGCACCGGTCTCGAGACATTAAATCTCTGTAACAAGCAGTAGGAAGGAGGAAGGTGTGGAAGGGCAAAAGGGTGCACCTCCTTATCAGCCTTATAAAACTTCCAAACAATGTAATACTAATGCATATATCTCCTTGGTCAGACTTAGTGAGACGGATAGTCCTACAAAGGAGTGATTTGGCTGGGTACCGCGAAGCTTTCAATAAAGGAAGGAGAGATTATGTTTGTTTTGAGGAATAAGGAAAGGTTTCATGAAGATGGGTGACTTGAGATAGGTCTTGGAAGCCATGTAGTTTTGATATGCAGAGGGATACATAGAGGACAAAGAAACAATAACTAGATCGAGACAGGTAGTAACCTCCATAAGAGTTTCTTAGTATCATCTATGTAAGAGAACATTGTGACATTCCTTAGAGAGTATTTCCTTCTTTGTAAAAGGAGAATGTTGAACAAAGCCGATTCTCATGCCAACCTCATGATTAGACGGGCGATCCATATGATGATCAACTGAAATTTTCCGTTAAATTGATGCTAAATATATTCTCTTTATTTATTTAACCTTATATGAAACAAGAATACCTGGGAATGATGGATTTGATGTGCTGGTGGTATTTTTTGAGCCCAGCTAAGGCCAACACCTCTGCTTCCATAGGAAATCCCATCCTTTATTTTTTTTATGATCATGTATTTATATTATAGATGTATTAAGATGTAATCAGTGTGCAAGAAATTGGCCATAAAGTGTACAGTCTGATGAGTTTTGATATGTGTATGTACCCACAAAACCATTATCACCATCAAGATAATGAATATATCCATTATCCCAAAGTTTCCTTGTGCTCCATCATCCCCAAACACACAGTTGCTTTCCATCACCATAGATAAGATTGCATTTGCACAAATGTTATACAAATGGAATCATACGTTATTCTTTTTTTTTTCTAAGATATTATTTATTTATTTGAGACAGGGAGAAAGAGGGAGCAGGAGCAGGGGAGAGGGGCAAAGTGAGAAGCAGACTCCCCCACTGAGCAGGAAGCCCAGTGCAGGGATCAATCCCAGGACTCTGGGATCAGGGCTTAATTCCAGGACTCTGGGATCATGACCTGAGCTGAAGGCAGATGTTTAATCAACTTAGCCACCCAGGTGCCCCATACATTATTCTTTTGTGTCAGACTTCTTTCATTTAGTACAATAGTTTTTTTTAATAAGAGATTTCTTTCTTTCTTTCTTTCTTTCTTTCTTTCTTTCTTTCTTTCTTTCTTTCTTTCTTTCTTCTTCTTCTTCTTCTTCTTCTTCTTCTTCTTCTTCTTCTTCTTCTTCTTTTTTTTTGATTTTATTTATTTACTTGAGAGAGAGACAATGAGCACAAGGAGGGGGAGTGGCAGACAGAGGGAGAGGGAGAAGTCACCTCTCCACTGAGCTGGGAGCTGGACATGAAGCTCAATCCCAAGATCCTGGGATCATGACCTGAGCCAAAGGCTCACACTTAACTGACTGAGCCACCCAGGTGCCCCTAGCAAAATAATTTTGAAATGCATACATAGATGCATTGCATATGTATATCAATAGTTCATTCCTTTTATTCTTGAGTAGTATTCCATCATATGTATATAATGTAATTTGTTTGTCCATTTACCTCTTGACTATTTGAATTGTTCCTGGATTCTGGCTATCAATATTTGTGTTCAAGTCTTTATGCAGACATATGTTTTCATATCTCTCGATAAATGCCTAGGATCACATGATAGGTTTTATTTAACTTTTTAAGAAACTGCCAACCAGTCCTTTGCTTCCACCATTCCACTAAACCTGTTTTTATCAAGGTCACCAACCACTGCGATGTTGCTAATTCAATGGTCAGTTTTCATCCTTTATCTTATCTGCAGCATTGGATACAGTTGGTCTCTCCCTCCTTCCAGAAACATGTTTGGTAACTGGCCTTGAACTGGTCTCTCTGATTCTTCCCTTGCCCCCATTATGTGTGTTCTTATAGTGGTGGTCAGAGGGACCCTTAAATGGATCAAGTTACTCCCCCAACTTTTCTTCTCACTCAGATTTAAAGCCAAAGTCCTTCAGTGGCACAGAAGGCCATACAGAATCTGACCCCACGCTTCCTCTCTCCTCTCCCATCACACTCCCCTTTGCCTGCTCTGGCCCAGGCAAAATAGCCTCCTGCCTTCAGTGTGTCAAGCCTCAGGGCCTTCATACTTGCTAAAAAAAGATTTGTTGAGAGAAAGAGAGAGAACGTGAGGGGAGGGGCAGCAGTAGGGAGGGAGAGAGAATTTCAAGCAGACTCCCTGCTGAGCACAGAGCACAACGCAGGGCTTAATGACCCTGAGGTCATGACCTGAGCTGAAAATCAAGACATCAAAAGTCAGATGCTCAACTGACTGAGCCACCCAGGTGCACTCTCCCGCTTTAAAAAAAATTTATTTATTTTTAGAGAAAGACATTTTTTCTTATTCTCACAGTTAGAAAGACATTTGCTTTAATTAATTAATAAATGATTTCAAGTTTTTATTGAAACTCTAGTTAGGTAACATATAGTGTAATTGGCTTCAGGTATAGAACCATCACTTACATAGAACACCCAGAGCTCATCCCAAGTGCCTCCTCTGACATAAGCACCACAAGTCTTGCTCCCTCACTTTCCTCAGGTCTCTGCTAAGAGACATCTTGTTAGCAAGGCCTTCCCTGATTTCCTATCCTGCCTCCCACTCCATACTCCCTTCTCCTGTTCTGCTGTTGCCCATAGCTCTTGTAAGCCTCAGGCCTACTATGTACTCACTAGCTTAATTGCTAGTTGTCTTTCTGTCACTAGAGCATGAATTTAATGAGGACTTTGTTTTGTTCACTGTTCAATCCTCCACACTTAGAGCAATACGTGGCACATAGTAGGTCATCAGTTAATATTTGTTGAATGAATACACAATCTCTTGTCTATTCTCCCTCTCCAATTATGTGATTTAATTTACTAAAGTTACAACTTAAAGTATCTTAGACAACCACAGGAAAAATTTACTTCAAGATCAGTAAGTGACTACCATGTGAATTCTAATTATTGTCTCTCTTGTTAGAAACCAATAACATTGATCATGTTTAGGAAAGCCACGCATGTGTTAGTCCTTCTCTAATTAAAATATCTTGTTTTTGGAAACTATTAGATTAGCCACTGGAGGGAGCTCATGCCTTTGTTTAAACAAGAAAATTCTATCATTTGGCAAAATGACCATGTGCAAACTCGACAGCAAAGTTCTTCTCAAGGTTAATATAATTTTTCATTGTTCTTTATCCCCCCTCCTATTCAGCTTTAGTGTTAGTTTTACCCAGAATTTCATCTATCCTTCCTTCCTTGTGGACAATGAGAACTGCTGGGTCTGCCCTTGGACAAACGTCTCAATCCCGAGTTCAACCACAGCCAAGTCCTTATGTCAAAATGTTCCTCAAGAACCATCTAATGGTTTTTATTTTTATATCTTTATACTTCAAATTTCAAAGGGTGATAACATTTTAGTTGGCTTTGAAAGATATTCAGTGATTTTGTGATAGTGGGGAAGTAGCTCCTTTGAAGATAAGCCACTGCACATTGTATCAACATTTAATCGCATAAAGGGTAAAGAAACAGAAGCTGGCTCTTATCCTTTTGCCAGCTGTCTTGCCTGCGCCAGATAAAACCAGTGCAGTTCATTGCCTTATTCTGTAAGATCTGCTGTTACCGCTGGATTAATTTAGACAATGTAAAGATTATTAATGTGGTTGAGTCTGGGTGTTCCTGCTTTTCATTGTCAGAGGAACCCATTAGGAAAATTCCCATCTTGGACCCAAAATGTTCTAATATGACTATATAGTTTTTCCATCACGTGAGAAATACAATAGGCTATGGCTAGTTTTTTGTTTGTTTTGTTTTAGCAAGGTATATAAACTTCAAGAAGACAGTTACAATAAGGGGAGAGAACATGTCATATGTATGAATTCTCTTTCTTTGATGATGAATTATCCTTGCTTTTTTTTTTTCTTTCTCTAAATATTAGGAACAAACACATCTCTCTGTGGCCCAAATGATATGAAGGTTGTGGTGAGATGTCCTTGAGGATCCACAGCCTCAAGGATCTCATTTATTTCAGGAAATAAAGCAAAGTGATGAGAACACTTTTCTCCTTTCCTATTGAGGAAGGTCATTGAAAGATGAGACTGCCAGTGGACCTGTGAGCTGGACCTGGGAGATCGGAGGCTCCTCGCCCCCCTCTCCTGTCCTGGAATGTGGGTTCCACTTGCCTTTCTGGCTCCCAGAGGCTGTTCCAAGTGTATAGTCTTGAGATAACGGTGTGATGTTGAGAACACCTGCGCAGTGAATGTGACTGAACTCAGTTAAGGTCTCTTTATAAACTTTTAGGATTTGGTGGGCTGGTGCGGGATCCGTTCATCTTGCTGCTGTCCAAGACAAGCCTAATGTGTAAGTTCCCTTTGCTTATTAATACTGCTACTTACCGACCTGGAGTGGCCTGCCTCTTTCTTTGGTCTCTCCCTGACCTCTGCCTGAAGGGGGGCGGTTTCAGATTACACCAGGGATGGTCCAGGGGGAGTTGCGAATCTATAACTCCCCGAGAATGTTCTTCTCAGTTATAAAAGGAATAGCATCCCTTCTGTTGTCTGCCCTCCCCCCCCCCCAACCCGAGAGACCCACAGAAGGTAACCGGACAATTGGAAACTCTCACCTTCAGGCAGAGGAATGGAGCAATGTAAAGTACCTGGACATTACTTGGCATTGTATTTGATAAGAAATAAAGAAATAATGAAATTCTTTCAGAGTCTTCTAATTTCCATCTCATTGCTATCAGAATAACCTAAGACCAGAGAAGTAGTCTTCTCACATTTTGGCAGTCCTAGATTAGTTCCCTAAGCAGTTTATTTTCAAATAAAAGCATACTTAAAGGAGTACAGGGAACATCATTGTAAAACGTGGCCAGGTGAAGCCATCGGGTAGCCATTAAGGAAAAACTATGGTGTACTGGGCAGAATAGTGAACACTGAATGCTTTGCAAGAAACTTTAGAGATCACAGTCCCTCATGCTTAGTTTACAGATGAGTAAACTGCTACTCAGAGAGGCCATGAGACTTGTCAAAACTACTCGGCCAATGTGTGGCAGGCAGACCAGTAATATCTTCATTTCCAGAATCTTCATTGTACTTCCACCTGTAAGGTTTCTCCCAGTGTGAAAAGTCTGCGTTTGGGGCTGTAGGAGAGAATAATAAAGATAATGCAGGTAACACTTAGTGATCAGAATAAAAGTATATGTAACCTGTGTCATTTGGGTTCTCTGGGAAGCAGGCACTGAGACAGAATTGGATGTGGCAGAGGTTTGTGGGAGATAACCCTCACAAAAATAAAATAGGGGAGGCAACAGAACTGGGCAGAGACCACCTCAGACTGTGAGGCAGATCTGACTAAGTCTTAGTCGCCCCAGTGGGGAGCTCCCAGTTAAAGACTGCCCGGAAGGGGAGTCCTGCACTTGGCAGACATGGCGAGGCCCTAGTATTCTTTCTATATTCAGTTATTGCCTGGAAGCTGTCCAGTAAGAATGTGGCCTGAAACCTGACGTGAGCCAAGCTGTGGCACACTGGCCTGCTTGCCGCTAGACAGCGAGCTCTTTGTGGCACCATGCTCCGAGCAGCACGCCTGCGTGGCTGCCACATAGCTCAAGTGGCCCCACAGTGCTCCAGCTTTCTGGAGTTACCTTCAATATCCTAGTAGGGTGACGTAAGCCTCTATTCACCAATGAGAAATCCAAAACCTTTCCCGATATTTCCAGAGTCCCGGGAAAGGTTCACATTTAACACTGAATGTTACACAGCAATGTTTGAAAGCGGGTCACCCCGCCATGGGAAATTTCCCACTGCTCTTCTTTACCTTTACTCCAGCCTACTGTGCCCCTTCCCATCTCCCTCTCTTGCCTCTCTTTCTGTTGTTCCATGATCCCCAACACCCTCCCCAGCTGCCAAAGATAATTCCTGTTCCCTTATTTTTCAGAGAAATTTAGCTCACGCTGGCTTTAATTTCCATTCATAAAACTCCTATGCCAGTCTGGCCCTAACCCAAGGCTCCAAACTAGAGATACCTATGTGCCTTGAGGTAAATTCTGCTGGTGATAATACGATAGAAGTGATTGATCACCCTTTTAAGTAACAAAACTGTTTTCCTGTTATATGGTTTATTTTGTCATTTCTCCTCTCATTATTACAGATTTGGGTGTTCAGTTCCTTCTTCTGGAGGAAGTTCAGGTTGTCTGATGGTTAAGAAAGGCTGTGGTACGTGCCTGGGCCTAATTGGTCCTGTGCTCTGCACAGAAGGCAGAGGCCAAGGCCTTGTTCCCTCCAGATGGGGATACCAGCAACTCTTCCCCCTCCTTTTTTTAAAAGCAGAACAAATTCTTTATGAAAACAGTCAACTTGAAACAGTATAATAAGATACTATATTTGAAGGATGAAATTTTTTTACTCATATAGCAAGCTTTTTAAAAAAGATTTATTTTAGAGAAAGAGAGAACATGAGCGGGGGAGGGGCAGGAGAGGGGGAGAGGGGGAGAGAGAGAGAGAGGGAGGGAGAGAGAAAGAAGCAGACTCCCTGCTTAGTGCAGAGCCTGACACGGGGCTTCATCCCACGATCCTGAGCTGAAATCAAGAGTCCAGTACTTAACCGACTGGGCCACCCAGGCACCCCTCATATAGCAAGGTTTTAAAGAAAGCAAATAGTTGTGGATAATTTGACATCTTTCCCTCTAATCTTTTATCAATTTGGTTCAGTTCATAATGTTATTCACAGACTTAGATTTGATGGCTCTTTTGTGATTTTTTTACTTCCTTAAACTGTAGGGTCAAAAATCCTCCTGGGAACTTTAAAATAACTTGGTATCAAAATGTCTCAAGTGATCTTGGCCCAGTGACTACCAAGAAGCTAACTAACTCCTTATCAGCAAGGATGGTTGCTTTTTTTCCCCTATCACTTAATTTTATCTTCTCTCTATACAGGCCAAAAAAGAAAGCATCCGTAAATGCAGTTGCTCCCTATATCTTCCTTTCTGTGAAGACAGCAACTTTGTGTTTTCCCAGAAGGGATAAAGAACTCTCAAATAGCTTTCCCAATGAACTGACCTAGAGATAACGGACATTTAAAGTCAAAAGTACAGTTTACAGACTAAATATTTTACTGATTTCTTTACCAATTGCTCTAATATAAAAACTTTGTTCAGATACAAACAGCTTTCTGGTACAGCAAAATAATTTAAATTTTAAATCAGGGAACAATTCTTATTGTTAAGGTTTATGACAGGGTAGTCATAGTGGGAGGATTTCAGTGTGTCCAGGAGCATTCTGGGATGGAGTACCGGGTGTGACGGGAAAGCAAGATTTGAATCATGAATTAGGTGGGAGTCAGATGGGGGTGATGGGTGAGGGGAGCAGATGGATAAAAGAGCATCAGTAAAGCTAAAGGCAAAAGTGAGTGTGGTAAGTTTAAATGAGAGTGGTAAGATTAGTTGAGATTGATTTGGGAGAGGCCTGGAAGAAAATTTAGGGTGAAGCATATGTCATTTAAGTTAAAAAAATACATATTAAGTACTTCCTAAATGCCAGGCACTGCTCTAGGCACTGTGGATGCAGTGGTGAAGAGGACAAAGTTTTCTGCAGTCAAGATACTTAAATTAGTGTTTGTGGTGGGGTGGGGGAGAGGCAAAACTACATAAATATTTTCAAAAGATAATTTCAGATTGTGATGAAGTTTGATTGATTTAGCAGATTTTGATAAAAGAGAATGAAACAGATTATAGTTCCCAGATCTTTAAAATTGTGTGCCTTTCTAGATAAAATTATAACAGACATTCTCTGCATGTGTGTTTTATTCTTTTGTTAGTTTCTGTTTGCATTCTAGTATTATCTCCCATATGAATTTCTTAGTAGGAATCTTTCAAAGCCACTTGCCCATTTTGTGACGGTTGGCTCCGCTAGCGCTCTGTCTTACAATCCTCATAATCCTGGTTCTAGTTCAGAGTTAGCTAGAGAAGCCTGTGCCCACCTAAGTGGCAATCCATCATTGCAATGCACTGGGAGTGACTGAGTGAGGGCATGTGTCAAAGCCTTCCAGTTGTGGATGTCTCACTTTTTTTGCAGGAATTCTCCGCGTGACACATGACCACCTGACAAATACATTGTGTGAAGCTGCCAGTATCAACTGCTAGGTTCAGATTTAGAGAAAATCTTCAGCTCTTTCTTATTTATTTATTTTTTTTAGAAAAAATATTATGAATATTCTCATTTCATCCACCCCAGAGGGTACACACACCCGACTTTGGAAAGCACTACAGTAGAGAGGGTCTGGGGACAGGATAGCTATTTCATTAAGGCTGAGAAGGGACAGAGACTCTGGGAAGTGACATTTGAGCTGAGACTCAAATGATGAGGCAGAAACAGCCATGCAAAGAAGAAGGCACAGGTGTATCAGGGAAGCAGAGGCTATCTGAGTATTACGGGAATAAAGGGTTTACAATAGGAATCAGATCTTACAAGGTTAAGGATTGTTGGAAATAAAAGTCTGGGAGAACATTCAGGGAATTAGAGAAAGACTCACTGATCAATCCTTCAGAAGCACAAGCTCTGGTTTGTAAGAAAATCCAAGAAGCCAAACCTGTCCAGTGCCACAGTGGGACTGCTAGGGGCCTATGGGAAGCTGCTGCTTCTCTGTCACTACTGCCTCTGTGGGTGCACTTCCAAGTATCCGGTGAAGGGTTTGGGATCATTGTTAGTCACAAGGCCAGCAGTCATCGAAGATGAAGTGAACATAGAGGAGAGCAAGGCCAAGCTGGAATCCCCTGGATACCACTGTGTCTGTCATTAGAGCTACTCAAGAGTAATGGCCATTCCCTCACTTCCACCTTCCAAATCTCACATAAGTGCCCCTTTGGTTAATTCTGACTTAGAACCATATGGGGAAGAAGATTCTGGGAAACAGAGTTCCCAGGTTATCCAAGTTGAAACAGCACAAGCTAGCACAACAGGGAACAGCATGTGCAAAGGCCATGAGAAGGAAATGAACTCCCCGTGCTTGAGAGGCAGAAAGTTGAGGCTGAGGCTCAGGAAGTGAAGGGGAGGATGGAGGGAGCAGGGTCGGAAAAGCAGGCAGAGCCTAAACTCATATAGGGCTTTGTAGGCCCTGGTATGTTTGATTTATAAATTGTAGTATTTTAAGCAAAGTGGTGGTATTCTATGAGTTTGTTTTGAAAGGATCATTCTGGCCATCAGAACGGTAAGGCAGCAA
Organism: Ursus americanus; assembly: GCF_024610735.1. Classification (NCBI taxonomy): domain Eukaryota; kingdom Metazoa; phylum Chordata; class Mammalia; order Carnivora; family Ursidae; genus Ursus; species Ursus americanus. The sequence goes on along the minus strand of NC_142134.1, from coordinate 25,212,105 downwards.
GATAATAGTTGATTAAAAGAGACAGGAGGGAAAATGGGAGGCTTTATAGTCTAGGAAAGGGACAATGGTCTGGACTATAACAACGTAAATACAGAGAACTTGTCACATGAGCTTTTTGCCTCATTTCTCCAACATATTTATTTCAGACCTGAGAATGTCTCTCTGTGTGTGAGATGCGGAACCCTCTGTTGCAAGGAAGGTACAGCAGAGGCAAGTGGTCACGAAAGGTTGGGACTGACACTGAGTACTTTGTATGCATCAGACCTATGCTGGGCCCACTCCTGCCAACAATCCTGAATGAGGAAGCTGGCACACAGGGAAGTTGAACAGTATGTTTGAACCAAGGTCATACAGATAATAAGTGGTGGGCTTCTGATCTTAACCCAGGTATCTCAGAATCCAGTCTTAGTTCTTTCCATAGCATCCTGTAATCTCTCAGGTTAAGGCCCTTGTGGGGAGTCATGTCCATTGTCAGCAGTGGCCACCTGCCCAAACATCACACCTTTCTGGCTGTCTCTCAAGTGTGGACAAGGCTGATATTCTTTGTACATTCTCAACCTTCTTAGTCTACACTGCACAATCTCTCTGACTTGGTTTCCTGGACCCTTAAAGAACTTATCCTATGCTTAGATCTTCACTAAAACTACTTGAGGATTTATGATATTTAAATACATGTACTTTCAGGACATGGAAAAGAGGGCATCTTTTGTTCCCTGGGTGTACATCTCATAGGAATAGCAATATCTTTCAGGATTAGGAAATAAATTGTATTCTACATAACTCTATAAAGTCAATGTTGCTGTAAGGCATTGTTGTCATATTTTCAATTGAAGTTTTTCTTCTGCCCCAAAGAGCTCATTAAAGGGCTTCCATGTTTTTGTCTCAATTATACCCTATCTGACATGGAAGAAAATGAATAAGGACACGTAAGAATTACTGTTAAACATGTAATAGTTGAGACACATGTTCAAGACACAAAAAAAATCAGTTTTCTGATCAATGGTCTATTTATTGATACTGTTGCCATTTAACAAAGAAAATATTTGAAAGTACACATCATATATGCCAAAACTGCTTTGAACTTAATAATTATTGCTTAGAGAGTATACATGTATATATAAGTAATGAATGATGTCATGTCATATGTGTCACGGGTACTTAGTCAAAACATGTGGTCTCTGGTTATTTGTTACGCACTATCCACTTTACCTGTGAGACACATGGTAACTGGGTCACAGACTCTCAAACTATGGAATGTTTAGAGTTTTCAGGGGTTACATGTTGAAGGAGCTAAAGATTTTCACAATTAGGTACGATGCTGTTTGGATGGGATCACCTCTAGGCAGCACTAAAAATCACCTGCTGTGTAAGAAGTGACAAAATCTGGCGAAGTAGGTGTAAAGTTTAAATTCTGGCCAAAGATGTTCTCTCCTAGACAATTCACTGAACCTCTTCTTCAAGAGGGTTTCCAAGCCCTGTTGAAGCTAACTGGGCACCAGCCATGCTTCCACTAACAGGATTTGCTGCTCCCTCCAGCTCTTGGTATCTTAATACCCATCCTTCCTCATGAGACCTGGTGGGGTAATTGATAATCACAATACTTTACAAACTCTGAAACAGGTTAAACGGACAATGAAATTTATATTCACCTAAAATGAGTTTTCAAAAGGCACTTGGTGGCTTTCTTGTCAGACATAGAAAACTGAAGCTTGTCAGGAATGGTACTGAAGAAATTTTTGTACTGGGTGGGGAAAGGTTGGACAATAAAGCTCCTTCCTACTGTAAGATTCTATGATTCTAGGTATCCTGTACTATTTTATGAAAACAGATCAGAATATCCCGTGTTTTAAACATTTTCTTCCTATTGTTGGAGAGGTCAAGTTAACATCCTGTCATAAGGCAAGAATGTTGCGTCACTCCCTATTCCTGTAGTGACAATGGCCTGAAGATAATGAGTAAAAGAAGTTACCAGAGGTTAGACAATATGGAGTAGCGAATATAGCCAATTCCTGTTCTGAGGAGATGGTCTGGTTGCCCTCCTACCTGTAAAAACTGTAACTGAGAAATTATTCAAAACCTAGTTCACAGTCTACTAGGCACAGTGACAAATTCAGGGAAATAAACTGTGGCCCCCTGCCCTCAAGAAGCTGACAATCTTGTTGGAGAAATAGAATAAACATGTAAAAAACAATTAGAAAACAGTCAAGTGTTCACCTGTGTGGTACTGAACACAAGTGAAACTGGAGTTTAAAGATAATCCAAGTGTCCAGAAGGTTTTATTTAAGAGGCAGGATTAAACTGAGCCAAAGGCTGGGTCAAACAAGAATGAGTGGGGAGAAGAAGGCATTCCTGTGGAGTACTGTGGAAAGAGTGAAGAGGAGTAGACCCAGGTGAACGAGCGCATGACCTGTGTAACAGAGACAGCGAGGAACAGGCTTTATGGAAGCAAAGGTGAACAATAAGAAATACAATGGTGAGCCTGGGCAGGCAAGATGGACTCCCATGTCCTCAAACGCTGGATATAAGGTTCTGAAAGCCAAGTGCTAGTGTTCTTCAGTGGTGGTCCCCAGAAACAACCAGCATGGGTCTCTCAGATACACTGTGAGGCCTATAGGCAGATTCGGATACAGATGCTGATGGCCATGGCAGCTTGGTGAGGTCCAGCTCTATTCCAAATTGCTTGGCTTCCTAGCATGTAGACAGGGTGGGGCTTGCTGACATGTGCCTCAGAAGATTCTCTGGGGGCTGGAATTTGTGGCCTGGGAAGCACAGGGCTACTCCTCTAGGCAGCTGTTGTGTGTGGGATGTGACTGTGTACAGGATGTGATTGTGTGCGCATCTGTCCAGATGTGGGTGTTAAGATTGTGGTCTTAAGCATGATGAAATTCAGTTGGTTGGAGGTGGAAGAACAGAGTCAAACTATAGGCTTTAAGAATTCCTAATATTTGGATTTTAAAAACAACTTTCTAGCTTTAATTACAATTTCACAACAATGATTAAAATTTTCTAGTTAAAAAGCTTATGTATTAAGATGCCATCCCCTTTTGGAATTATTTCAGTATAATTAAAAAGAACCTTTTTAACACAAAACACTTATTGGTAAAGTGGTTGCTTATGTGGTCTTCTTTGGATGAGGACGTTGAGATTTTTTAACTTTTAAACCTTTCTTGCTTTTTTGATCTCTTTTCCCTTTCTTTTGCTTTTTCTTTTGGCTGACCTGTGAGGAGAAGGAAAAAAAGAGTAATATTTCTTTATCTTACCATTTTTCCTTCCTTATATTATATCTGGACTCTCCAGGCTGTGTGTGTGTGTGTGTGTGTGTGTGTGTGTGTGTGTGTGTGTTTATTTTTAAATCTTCAAAAATGGTTTAAAGTTGCTTCACTCTCAAAGGAGCTCCTTTTGATTCTCTCTACATGACTGACTTTGAGGAGGAGGCCATAGCCTTCTAACTGGTCTTCTTTTGTCCATTCTTCTGGCTTGTTACTGCCCTTACTCCAACTCTGCTTGTCCAAACTACAACCTTCTGAGGCTAGTATTATTATCATCCACTTTTACAGAGGAGGAGATTGAGGCTTGGAGAAGGTGGTTTGCCCAAAGTTGCACAACTCGTATGTGGCAGAACCACTAGACCATCAGACGCTAGAAGCCAAGCTCGTGGCTTTGTCCTGGTCTACTTTTCTACCTCAATCTCTTGGCTCCCTTCACACAAATTCCAGCCACATATACTTGAGGCTCCCTGAACACATCAAGCTCTCTATGCTTCTTTTTCATGCTGTCCTTACTCTCTTGGTGAACTACTTATCTTTCAAGACCCTAATCATATGAAAAGATTTCCTTAACGCTTTCTCCGTGCCCCTCCTTCTGGCAAGGAAAAGGATTACTCCTTCTATAATCTTCAAGATTTTGGTACATATCTTTACATTTCTCACATTGTACTATAATTAATTGTTAGCACATCTACTACAACAGGAAGGGACTATAGCTTATTATGTTTCCATCTTCAGTGTCTACCTTTCAATTCGATACATAAATATTGTATTGAATAAGAAAAGTAAGCTCCCTCTCCTCATGGAAAACACTTCTAGTGGGGGATATAGACAAGTGATACTATATGGAGGAATACAATTATACCTCATGGTGATGACATTATTCTGAGAATAAAGTAGGAGCACAATAATATTTTTAAAAAGTATCCTTAAAGGAACTATATATATTCTTTGTCTTTGAAAGTTAATTTGTAAAAGAAAGAAAATTTTGTTCCTCCTGGTCACCAACCTGTTTTTCCCACTCTTTAATCAGTTCTTTCACATCTGCTGAATCTGGGTTTAGACATGTTTGATCCCCATTCTTCATTGTTGCACTGCCAAGGAAATAACAATGAGTTTTTTTTGTTTCCTGTTTTTTTACTTTCAATAATTTAAATGCCTCATCTTATCCCCAGAATTCAATCCCCCAATTAGAATGTATTTATGTCATCACAATAAGCATCTGAGACTTCCAGTCTTCCTTCCTGCTTTTTTGCTTTCTTAGTGAGTGAGGGGACTTAGATAAATTTATAGGAGAACACACAACCCTAAATTATTTAAATTAAAAAAAACATTATCACATGCGCATTTCCAATGTTATTAAATATTCTTTGAAAACACACGTTTAATGGCTACATAATAGTCTACTGGAAGGCTACATAAGATTTTATCTAATTAGTCCCTGACTGTTACATTTCTAAGTCACCAATGTTTTTTATTATTATAAAAATAATTGTTAAAATAATATTTATTATAATAAAAAAATAAAAAATCCGATAGGTACATGCAGTGAGAGAAACTTATATCTAAACATAATATTAGTTCTGCTGTGGTGAAAATAGCCATCTATGTTTAAGTGAAGAAGCAAATTAGAAAAGTTGTCAATATAGCTATTTTTTCCCCCAAAACAATGGAAATCAGCATGAGGTTTGCTAAATTTTCTAATGAAATTCCCTAAAACATAAAATTTATTTTAAGACATGATCAACAGACTGGTTGACTATTTTAAATTATTTATAGCAGACTGTCCAGAAATAATTTAAAATTTTTTTCTTTAATTTTTCTGTATAATCTGAGAGTAAGAGTAGCCATTCTATAGATCAGCCTTAATTTAGGTTTCAAAAGATTGAACTAGCAATTCTAGTCTTTAAAAAGGTTATTTTTAGGTTTTTATTTAAATTCCAGTTAACATACAGTGTAATATTAGTTTCAGGTGTATAATATAGTAATTCAACACTTCCATATGGCATCCCGTGAAAGTTATTATTAATAGGAAAGAACTAAAGACACAATACTGCCATAGTAACAGTTTGATTTCAATAGCAAGAAATTGGAAATAATCTACATTTAGGCACCGCTCATATAGATTATGGTACATCCATATGATGGAATATAATGTGGCCATTAGGAACGACATTGTTAGAAAAAATGATATTACAGAAGATTTACCGACATGAGGAAATGTTCATGATACAGTGTAATGAAAAAGACTATAAAAGAGTGTGTAACATAAAATTTTATTTTTATGTTTATATACCTTACGTATGTATATGTGTATATATGTTGTATCTGTGTATGTACACAAATGCAAATGAGGGAGATCTGGAAGACTACAGGCCAAAGGGTGACCCGTATTTGTCACTGGTGGTAGAAGTATAAATGATTTTTATTTTCTTCTTTTGAGTTATCTGCATTAAATATTTTCTACATGCTTAGTGATATATTATCCTTGGTTTTAATGTTAACCAGAAATTCCTTGTTGTTTAGAAGAAAAAAAGTAGACCACATTTATGGAGGGGCAACCATCTGAATTTTAAGTGTCTATATGGGCAAGGGTCATAAGGGTAATATTCACACTAAGTTTAATGTTCCTGCCAATATGGTACATATATGTCGGATGAATTTTTACTTACATGATTTCAATTTTCTCACAGGAAGAATTTGGGGCAAATTGTTTAAGGTCCTTTAAGAACTTCAACTGGATTGTTCTTTGGCTGGTGGTGATACAGGAACAACGTCTATTCCTCATTGTTGGGGTTCCTAAGGGAAAGAAAAAGGATAGAGAATAACGGAAAGAAAAAGAAAAAACATTGATTTAAGGCAATGTCTCAATTTAGGTGATCCGTCAAAGTGATACGTTTGACTTAGTCATGATTATTATTGTCATTTACTGAGTGATTATTTGTTGGGGAATGTGATAAAAAAAACAAAATTACCACCAATTGACCTGTGAGCTGGACCTGGGCCCCTGAAGACTTCTCTTCTTCTCCCCTGTCCTTACAATGTGGGTTCCACTTGCCTTTCTGGCTCCCAGAGGCTGCTCCAAAGACATAGCCTTGAGATGGTGACATGATGTTGAAAACACCCACACTGGGGGTACCTGGGTGGCTCAGTCATTAAGCGTCTGCCTTTGGCTCAGGTCATGATCCCAAGACCTGGGATCGAGCCGCATCAGGCTCCTTGCTCAGCGGGAAGCCTGCTTCTCCCTCTCCCACTCCCCCTGCTGTGTTCCCTCTCCCGCTGTCTCGCTCTGTCAAATAAATCAATAAAATCTTTAAAAAGAAAAGAAAAGAAAAGAAAATACCCACACTGAATACATGACGAAGCCCAGTTAGGGCCTCTTTATAAGTTTTTAAGATTCGGAGGGCAGGTATGGGGATTCATTTGTCCAGCTGCTCAAGACAAGTCCATATGTAAGTTTCCTTTGCTATTAAAACTGCCACTAACCAGTCTGGAGTGGCCTGTCTCTTTTTTTGGTCTCTCCCTACGGTCTGAGTAAAGGGCCGGTTTTAGATCACTCCAGAAAAGCTCCTGAGAGAGTTGTGAACCTACACTGTTAATCATTACCACAAACTTCTGAAAGGGGTATTATCTCCACTTTATAGATAAAGAAGCTAAGGTTCAAAGAACTTAAAGAACAAAGTCGTTCAGCATTTAGGGGGCAGGTGCAGGGTTTCAGCTCAGGTTTTTTTGAGTCCAAACGCACCGCTCTTTTTTTTTTTTTTTTAAAGATTTTTATTTATTTATTTGACAGAAAGAGAGACAGCCACTGAGAGAGGGAACACAGGCAGGGGGAGTGGCAGAGGAAGAAGCAGGCTCCCAGCAGAGGAGCCTGATGTGGGGCTCGATCCCAACACTCTGGGATCATGCCTTGAGCCGAAGGCAGACGCTTAACAACCGAGCCACCCAGGCGCCCCATAAACGCACTGCTCTTTTTTTTTTTTTTTTAATATTTTATTTATTTATTCAACAGAGATAGAGACAGCCAGCGAGAGGGGGAACACAAGCAGGGGGAGTGGGAGAGGAAGAAGCAGGCTCATAGCAGAAGAGCCTGATGTGGGGCTCGATCCCATAACGCCGGGATCACGCCCTGAGCCGAAGGCAGACGCTTAACCGCTGTGCCACCCAGGCGCCCCTAAACGCACTGCTCTTAACTACCATATCTTACAACCTTAGGAAAGGAGATTTTCACAATATTTAATAAATGCCTATCACAGGTCAGACATACAGATACCTGATTCTTGTATGTAATGTGGGCCACAATTTCTTAAGCAACTCCCAAAGCCATTTGTTATCTGGCCTTAGTGGAATGGAGTTGGTATCGGTTTGGACAGAAAGCTCCACTTATGATAACCAATTACAACCACCAACCTCATCCTCCCCACTGCCTTGCTTTTCGATAGTACTTTAAACTCTTAAAAACTCTTTGAAATATACTATCTTCATTCCTTAATTCTTTAATTCATTCGACACATGTTTGCTCAGTGCTTACTATATGTCACACATTGTGTGGTTGGTGGAAAAAGCATAACTATAAAGTCTCCATTTTATAGCTGAGGAAACTGAAATCTAGAAAAGTTCATTAATTTGCCTAAAGGTGGTCAGTAAACAGACTTGGGACCTCTCTGATAATTGGACCCTTAACTGGTTAACCACAGACATACTTATCAAGAAACAATATCAGGTTTACAAAAATAAGAGACAAACTCTTTGATCTCATTACCACCCAGTTCAACAAACATTTATTGAACTCTTACTACATGCTAGGAATTCACACACCTAGACTGAGAAGATTTATGTTTGACTTAGCAGGTCTTAGATATGAACTTTGGAAAATGAACTACATCACTGAGAAGCTTTTATGAATGACTCACATCACTTTCTGCTGCATGCAATCAGCTTTATTGGGCAAATCAAGAGACTTATATAGCAATTCACATTTCTGACTTTACTAACCTAATATAACTAAGAACCCCTTACCTTCACCTCCAATCAGAGTCAGGAAGATGATACTCAACAAAAGAGGAACACCACCTTTCTTCATAGTGGTAGAATGGAGTTCTACTGAATCACTCCTATATTGGATTTCACACAGGAGAATTTCGTTAGAGAACGTGCTCTTGGGAATATTTATTTGGGAAATCCATTTCCCTCCTAAACTCTGATTGGCTGGTGTTCTTAGCTGACTTTGCTAAACTGACCACAAACTTAACTGTGCTGGGGGAAACCCTACTCTCAGATCCAAGGGAATTTCTGCCTGTTTTATTTCCATTTCACATAAATGGGTAGTTTATAGTAAGGATGTGAAACCAGTATCATTGGCAGCCTTTAGCACACTCACAGCTACTCACCTGGGTGAAGAATAGGTTATATAATGAACATAATATTATACAACAAGGGTTGGAGATGTTGTTTCCGGATGGAAAATACTGAAGTCCAGATAAATAATATATTTTTTTCTAATTTTCTTACTATTTACAAAACATTCTTCTGTATAATATATAGCTACATTCATTTTTTCTCTATCGTCTACCCAACAGTCTTAAACAATCTACATCTTAATTTCCTCGGGGACCAGGTCATTTTCTACTGTAAGCTCATTTAAAAAAAATATTTTATTTATTTATTTGCGAGAGAGAGAGAGAGAGAGAGAGTGAGAGCACATCTGCACATGACTGGGGACAGAGGGAGAGGAAGAAGCAGACTCCCCACTGAGCAGGGAGCCCGACATGGGGCTTGATCCCAGGATGCTAGGATCATGACCTGAGCCAAAGGCAGACGCTCAACTTACTGAGCCACCCAGGCAACCCCGTTTTGTTTTGTTTTGTTTTGTTTTTCCGTTTTGTTTTTTATATCACTGCTGCTACAGTTTATTATTTTACGTGGTTAGACTAGTTAGTATAGGGATCAGTTGAAAAAAGACAAATGAGACTACATAAAACTTAGAAATTTTTACACATCAAAGAAAGTGATAGACAGTAAAAAAGGAACTTACAAAAAGGAAGAAAATAATTTCAAATTGCCTATCTGATAAGGAGTTAATAATAAATCCAAAATATATAAGGAACTTCTACAACACAACAAAAAATCCCAAATAACTGGATTAAAAAGTGGGCAAAGACTCGAAGAGACGTTGCTCTAAACAAAATTTACAAATGGCCCATAAACACATGAAAAGATGCTCAACATCACTAATCATCAGGGAAATGCAAATCAAAACCACAGCAGATATCACCTCATACCCATCAGGATGCCACTATCAAAAAGCCCAGAAAACCACAAGTGTTGGAAAGGATGTAGAGAAGTTGGAACTCTTGTACACTGTTGGTGGGAATGTAAAATGGTGCAGCCATTACGGAAAACAATATGGAGGTTCCTTAAAAAATTAAAAACGGAATTACCATTTGATCTAGTAATTGCACTTCTGGGAATATGTCCAAAGGAATCCATAGCAGGATCTTGAAGAGATATTTGCACACATTCACATGTGCACACATGTTCATTTGGCATTATTCAGAATAGTTTATAGGCACAGCAACCCAAATGTCCATTGACATTTGAATGGATAAATAAAATGTAGTATATACATGCAGTAGAGGTTCTCTCTCTCTTTTTAAACATTTTTAAAAGATTGTATTTATTTATTTGAGAGTGAGAGTGAGTGATAGTGAGAAAGACAACATGAGCACAGAGGGAGAGGGAGAAGCAGACTCCCTGCTTAGCAGAGACCCTGACACAGGGCTTGATCGTAGGACCCTGAGATCATGACCTGAACGGAAGGCAAATGCTTAACTGATTGAGCCATCCACGTGTCCCAGATTATGTTCTCTTAAAAAAGGAAATCTTGTTACATGCTACAGAATGGATGAAACTTAAGGATATTATGCTAAGTGAAATAAGCCAGTCACAAAAGGACTAATACTCATATGAAATATCTAAAGTCAAATCTTAGAAACTGAAAGTGGGAAGGTGGTTGCAAAGGGCTGGAGGAAAGAGTGACGTGAAATTGATCTTTAGTGGGTGTAGAGTTTCAGTGTTACAGGATTTAAAAGTTCTTGAGATCTGTTGTACAATAGTGTAAATATACTAAACACTACTGAACTGTACCCTTCAAAATGGTTAAGATGGTAAATTTAATGTTAAGTGTTTTTTTTTTTAACCACAATAATAAAACAAAAAAGGAGTAAGGGATCTGTTACATGTAATGGAGACCTAAATTAAAAGTGACTAAACAGAAGTGTATGTCTCCCTGACAGAGGCAGGTGGACTAGGGCTTACACGGTGGTTCTGCTTCATGGAAATCTCCTTCTATCATTGGCTTTATTGCCACCTCTAGGTTGGTGTCTCCATGCACATGGCTGAAGGAGTCTTGCCACCATGTCCACTTTCCAAGAACAGGATGGCGGGAAGGCAGAAAAAGAGCATGTTCCTAATTTTTAGACCTCTCCTGGAAGTTGCACTCGTCACTTTCCATCACCTTCTGTGGGCCAGAACTTATTCGCATGGCCACACTTAGCTGCATGGGAAGTTAGGAAATGTGATGTTTATTCTGGTTGATCCACTAAAATTTGGAGGTTCCATTACTGTGAAACATTTCTTTTTTTTTTTAAGTTTTAAATTCCAATGAACATACAGTGTGATATTAGTTTCTGGTGTACAGTATAGTGATTCAACTATTCCATACATCACCTGGTGCTCATCATAAGTGCCCTCCTTAATCCCCATCACCTATTCAACCCATTCCTCACCCACATTCCTCTGGTAACCATTAGTTTGTTCTTTCTAGCTGAGTCTGTTTCTTGGTTTGCCTCTCTCTCTTTTTTCTCCCTTTGCTCATTTGTTTTGTTGTTTAAATTCCACATATGAGTGAAATCATATGGTATTGATCTTTCTCTGACTAACTTCTTTAGCTTAGCATCATATTCTCTAGCTCCATCCATGTTGATCCAAATGGCAAGATTTCATTCTTTTTTATGGCCGAATAATATTCCATAGTATACATATACCTTATTTTCTTTATCTATTCATCAATTGATGGACACTTGAGCTCAGGACAACATCTTTTAACTTTTTTTTTTTTGGGGGGGGTACTGACTCTCCTGACTTTAAATTAAAATTAAATTAACTTAAATCTAAATTAAATTTCTCCCTAAAGAGAATGATTAAATATTAATAAATAAGATTTTTTCAGATTAAACTTCAGTGGGCCACTAATCGGTGTATTATCTAAGATTTTTTAGTCTCCCCAAGGACAAATTTTTGTCCCTTTGAGGGCAATATCCTTCCCCACCCCATTGAGAAATGGTGCTATAGGATAACGGGGAACATATACCAGCATTTTCTGTAACATGGTGCACATTTTTGGACCAATGCAGAATACTCTTCAAAAAAACCTGTGGTGGCCTTTGATACAGCTTATTCGCTTAGTTATGCTTAATTTTGGTAATGACTGCGGCCATGCATAGGGCGGCCATTTAGGTCTCAGCTTTGCTACTTAATGACTGTTCAAAATACTTCTGCATGCCTCAGTTCCCTCTGCTGATAAAACTATTACTGACCCCACAAGTTGTTAAAATTAAAGGCAACAATTGATTGTCAACTGCAAAGTACCACAAATCTAGAGGTCATTTTTTTCTAGCAAAGAAAGGGAGATGGAAATTTCTTAGGATAAATACTAAGGCCTGCCCTTGCCCACCTTTCCAGACTCTTCCTGCATAACTCTGGGGCAACACCCTTTCTTCCCTCTGTTCCTCAAAGGGACACATGACTCCTTCCCATTGCGCTGTTTTTGCTTTTGCGGCTTCCCTGCCTGCAATGCTGTGCCTGCTCTGCCTTCTTACCCAACTAGAAATTTTACCCGCCTTAGATATCCAGGTTGGCATTTCCCCTGGGAAGACTTCCCTGGCTCTTCCCCTGCTGTCACAGCACCAAGTGCTGACATCGAAGGCAACGTTACCTCTGCCTGCAATCCTCTGGTCCAATCTCCTTCCATCGCCGGAACAGGGAAGGCTCTCGAGGATCCACGCAAGCGCACAGGACCGAGGGAAAGCGTGAGTGAACAAAGGCTTCGGGCCTGCCTCGACATCAACATCGTGCATGCTTAGCGCTACCCGGTTCCGCTGGGGGGCGGACCAGCTAATCTCCCTGGGGGCCGAGATGCGCGCACTGCGCATGCCCAACCAGCCCGCTTCCAGAACTTTCAGTGGGGAGGCTACAGGCATAGCTCACGCTGCTGGTGCTACTGCTGGGTTCTCCTGCTGCTCGTGCTGATTTGGCCAGAGGAGCATATTGAGAGAAAGGTAGGGGCTGTGCTCATCGGGATCTTTCCTCTTTGCCCCCCGGACGCCCCCCGGACGCTGCGTTTCTTTGGCGGGGGGCGGGGACGAAGACGGGAGCGGGGCCTGTTTCGCAGTTTCCCCACCAGGCTTGGGTTGGCGCCGGAAGGGCTTGGTTACCGGGCCTGGGGCTGCCAGACGAGGCTTCGGAGGGTCCTTCGACCGCTGTTTGTGGTGACTGCGAGAAGGCCTTTTGGACAAGAGAAGAGAGGTGCTGGGGTCAGTTAGGGGCCACGGAAGGCCCACCGTGTTTATTACACGGAAGGGGCTAAATTACTCTGCTAACAAGCTGAATGGGAGGGCGCGTCTGGAGGCCCCGCTGAGCGGCCGGCACTCTTCCTTACGAAGCATGGGCAGGCTGGTATGACCTATAGAAATTGACGAAGGCAGGGGCTGCTACCTGCAGCCGAGGCCATGCAGTCACTTGTTTCCCAGCAGCCTTTTGGAAGTTGTTTTGAAAGCTCTGAGAAAAAAAAGAACACTTTTCTGTCTGGGCAGGACGGAGAAAATCCCATCGAATTGGCATTTATGGCTAGACAGGGCTTTTAGGAGAAATAGAAACTCAGCGAGAGGATGTTGCAGGCATTTCTCACAGTCCTGGGAAAGGAGCCAAGGATCATCAGCGCCCTGGAATCAACGATAGTCTCACTTGCCCTTTGGACGTAGTTTAAACCTGTTCCGCCTCCAACAGTTCCGATTCCCCAAGGAAGCAAATGCTGATGTAAGCCTCAAGAGCCTCGCGCAGGCAGGATTATGTTTTCATGTGTGCTCCCGGACTTCCCCCTTTCATCCTTTTTGGTTATGGAATTAGTGTGGCCTGTTTAATTATGTACAGTTTTATAGACTCTGTCCCAGTGAAAATAAGTCTTACTTGTGAAAGGAGAAGTTTCTTTCAAAATGAAATCCCCAGGCCTGTTTGAATTTCTTGCAGGGTGGACTTCCCCTTTTCTCAGCAGCTATTGCTAGTATTAAAGGATGCTGACTTGAAAAGGGTTTATTTCTTGAAAGTCTCAGAAGCCCCTACTTAGCCTTCTGATTTTTACTTTTTTCTCTTTTTTTTCCCCTCATGCAGGGAGTCCTTTCTAAGGTGTCTGCAGGCAAATCATAGTTGTGGGGGGTTTCAAGTCCGGTCCACATCTCCGATAACAAAGAGAAAGGAACAAATTCTTCCTTTACTGATCTTGTATCTGGCCTCCTGGCTTATATTTTTCATCTAAAGCGGAAGGACTAGGTTAAATCTGTTAATAAACTATCCTGAGAGAGACTGTTAGGACATCATTTAAAGGACAGCTGTGGCTGAATGCTGGTAGTAACGCAGTTTTGCTCTGTGATAGTCTGAACATGTTACCATAGTTATTAAGAAACTGCTGCCTAATTTGAAGAAAAATTAACCCGAAGAGAAAGAAAATATTTTTGTTTAAAAACCCATATTTATTTAAAGTGATTTACATTAAAATTCCTTATCTAGGTAACTTTACAAGAAAAAAGTCCATGTTCTTGAGACCCTTAATTTACTGTTTATTGTTCATTTATTTCATTTACCAAGCTTTTATTATGATTTTAGACTTGAAAGACAAATATGAACACTAATCACTGCCGTCAAAGACCTCACAGTTTAGTGGAGGGAAGTGGCATTTAAATTAGTGATTACTGTAGAGGAAGTGGTATAATAAAGGATTGTACTCAGTTATTAGTAAGGTGCAGAAAAAGTCACAGCTCTGGTTGAATGAGGTCTGGAAGGGAGAGTTGGTTGGGATTTATTTCTAGAAGAAGGTGGATGGGGAGGCATTTTGTGCAGGAGGCATGAGAAAAAGGATGCCAAAATTTGGAAACTGTAAGAACTGTGGTAAGGGTGAAGGGTACAGTGATAAAATTGGAGTGGTGAGAAATGAGGCTAGGAATATAGCAGCAACCAGAGGATGAAGGGCCTTGTAAATCCCTATGTGGTGAGCAAACAAACCTTCAAGAATTTTGACCAAGGGAGTAAGGTGAGGAGATTGACAAACACATATGTACACCTATATCCACATCTGACCCTTGTCACTAAACAATATCTTTAAATGATCTTATTTTACATAAAGACTTCACTATATTTATGTAGTTTATATATTTTAAACATGGTTATTTATATCTGTAGTCTATTCTTTGAGTACCGGAGTTGTTTCTATGGGAGTTGCTTCTGTTATATTAATTCAAAAAAAAAATCTCTTATTTTTTCAAAGATTTTACTTTCTTGGCATATTTTCCTTTTTTGGAAGTATAGAGACAATGGTTAAAAACATTTTTATATTTTCTATAACATTTTGACTGATTACTTGCCAGAGAGATTAGATTGATTTTGTAATGCCCCATCTCTATGTAGATGTACCAGTTTCCCAGGTCCTTTGTCGTTTGTATTTACTTTGTTTATGTAATATGTGAAACTTGGCACCTGAGATCAGTGTTTTATTTCAGTTTCTTATTGAACTTCTAGTTTGTCTTGGTGTAGTACCTGCATCTTCTGTCTTTTCAAGATCACTTGTCAAGTGGAGTCAGAGTAATTGACTTTCTAGATGTATGTCCATTCTTTACATATTTTGAATAGAAAGCTTTAATCCATTTTCAGTTAAAGTATCTGCTTTTTTTTTTATTTCATTGCCTTCATTTCTTACATAATCTTTACTGAAGTATACTGCATATTCTAAACTAAATTGTGTCCTCTCAAAATGGATATGTTGAAGTTCTAACACCAGTTCTAACCACCTCAGAATGTGACTGTATTTGGGGACAGGTTTTTAAAGAGGTAACTGAGTTAAAATGAGGTCATTAGGGTGGACCCTAATCCATTATGACTGAAGTCCTTATGAGAACGGTTAGGACACAGACATGTACAGAGAAGACCATGTGAAGACACAGGGAGAAGAGGGCCATCAACAAGCCAAGGAGAGAGGTCTCACAAAGAAACCAACTCTGTTGACTCCTTGATCTTGGAGTTCTAGTCTCCAGAATTGTGAGAAAATAAATTTGTTGCTTAAGTCACTCAATTGGGGTATTTTGTGTGACAGTCTTAGTAACTAATACAACCTATATACAGGGGGAAAATATGTATATGTATAGAAACCTGCACCAGCATCATGACTCTATTTTCACTGTCAGTGGCATGATGGTATCATTCCCTTCTTCCCCAAAGATCTATCACAAATGAGTTTGCCTATTTTTGAACTATATAAATGGTATTATGTATGTCCTATTTAGTGTCTCGTCCTTATGAGTAAATGTTTTTGAGATTCATCCATGTCATGATGGGGGAGTTTCATTTTAATTGCTCTGTTGAATTCTGTTGTACGGCTTACTACAAAGTATATATTCAGCAATGGATATTTTGAGTTTTTCCCCTTTTGGCCTAAACTGAAAGTTGCTGTTAATTGTTCTTGTGCATATCTTTTGGTGCACATGTATATGCGTTTCTGTTGAGTGTATTATTAGGAGTGGAATTGCTGGTTCATAGTGTGTGTGTATATTCAACTTAATTCATACTGTTTATGCTTCCATCAGCAGCGAATGAGAATTTCATCGACCCTACGTTCCCATCTATATTTAATACCATTAGGTTTGTTGCCTTTTTATCTTAATTTTTTGTTCTTGGATGTTGAGAAGTTTTTCATTTTTACATAATTCTGTTTATTTCTGTAATGTATAGATTTTTCCTTTCCTTTCCCTTTTCTTTCTTTTCCTTTTCCTTTCCTTTCCTTTCTTCTCTTTTCTTTTCTTTTCTATAGGCTCCACGCCCAACAAGGGACTTGAACTCACAACCCTAAGATCAAGAACTGCATGCTCTGCTTACTGAGCCAGCTAGGTGCTCCTGTAGTTTATAGGTATTCTATAGTTGATTATTTCAAACTATAAATCATTGTCTGGTATTGTATAAAGAGTAGATTTAAGTTTTTTTTTTAATTTTCAAGTTTTTATCTAAATTCCAGTTAACATATAGGATAATATTAGTTTCAGGAGTAGAATTCATCACTTACATATAATACCCAGTGCTCATCACGTGTCCTACTTAATACCCATCACTCATTTAACCCATCCCCCTGCCTGCCTCCCCTCCAGCAACCCCCAGTTTGTTCTGTATAGTTAAGAGTCTGTTCTGTGGTTTGCCTTTCTTTTCCCCCATGTTCATCTGTCGTGTTTCTTAAATTCCACATGTGAGTGAAATCATATGGTGTTTGTCTTTCTCTGACTTATTTGCTTAGCATCATACACTACAACTCCATCTGCGTTGTTGCAAATGGCAAGATGTCTTTTTTTATTCTTTAACAAGAATTCGTTTTCAATGGCTGAATAATATTCCATTATTTATATATGTATGTATGTATACTGTAATTACTTTATCCATTCATCAGTCAATGAACATTTCCATAATTTGGCTCTTTCCATAATTTGGCTGTTGTCAACAAAACTAAAAGGCAGCCTTCAGAACGGGAGAAGATATTTGCAGATGACGTATCTGATAAAAGGTTATTATCCAAAATCTATAAAGAGCTTATTGAACTCAACACTCCCAAAGCAAATAATCATTAAAAATGGGCAGAAAACATAAATAGATATTTTTCCAAAGAAGACCTGCAGATGGCTAGCAGACACATGAAAAGATGGTAAACATCACTCATCATCAAGAAAATACAAGTCAAAACTACAATGAGATATCACCCCACATCTCGCAGAATGGCTAAAAATTACAACACAGGAAACAACAGATGATGATGAGAATGCAGAGAAAGGGGAACCCTCTTATACTGTTGATGGGAATGTAAACTGGTGCAGGCGCTGTGGAAAACAGTATGGAGGTTCTTCAAAAGGCTAAAAATAGAATTGTCCTTTGGTCCAGCAATTGCACTACTGGGTATTTACCAAAGGATACAAATATGTGGATTCGAAGGGATACATGCACCCCAGTGTTTATTGCAGCATTATCAACAATAGCTAAATTATGGATTTAAGTTTCTTGACCTCCAAATTAATATCTAACTCTCCCACTAAAGTTTGTTAAATAGTGATTTTTCTCCAGTTGCCATCAGATAGTGCCTGGGTCTGGAGTCCTCTGAAGGCTTGGCTGTGCTGGGTGACTAAAATAGTCACAGGCCCCCTGCATGTGGCCTCTTTCCCTAGCAGTATAGCCCAGGTATTAGTTGGCCCCTAAAGACTTCTCCATGGGGGCTCTCTAACCAGCAATCTAGCCTAGGTAGTGGCAGTTCCTCCACCTCTTCCACATTTACCTTCCATCCTTCCTTCTCCTTTTCCTTTTTCTCTTCCTTCTCTCTCTTCTTCACTGTGTACTCTTATCATTTTTCTGTATTTTTTCATACTGCTTCAGTTTACTGTCTAGTGTCCTTTCATTTTAGCCTAAAGGACTCTGTTTAACATTTCTTGTAGGGCAAGTCTAATGGTATTGCACTCCTTTAGCTTCTGTTTATCTGGAAATGTCTTCATTTCTTCTTCATTCCTAAAAGTTAGTTTTGTCAGATACAGAATTATTGGTTTACAGAGTTTTTTTCCTTTCAGCATCTTAAATATGTAATCTTATTCTTTCTGGCCTCCATCATTTCTGATGAGAAATTGGTTATTAATCTTATTGAAGACCCTTGTATGTGAGGAGTTCCTTCTTTTTTGAATCCTCTTCAGGATTCTCTCTTTGTCTCTGAGTTTTGGTCATTTAACTATTGTGTGGGTTTCTTTGGGTTTATCCTTCTTGGAGTTCATGGAGTTTCTTGGATGTGTGGGTTCATGTAGTCCATTATATTTGGGGTGTTTTCTATCATTATTTATGCAGCCATTCTCTCAGCTCCTTTTTATTTCTTCTCTTTCTGGGCCTTGCATTATGAGTATATTGGTTCATTTGATGGTATTCTAAGTCCCTTAGGGCTCTGTTCACTTTTCATTTTTTTTCTTTCTGCTTCTCAGGCTCAGTGATTTCAGTTGTCCTATTTTCAAATTGCTGATTCTTTCTTTGGCTGGCTCACAACTGCTGATGAATTCCTCTAGTGATTTTTTATTTCAGTTTTTTACTTACCAGCTCCAGATTTTCTATTTGGTTCTTTTTTATAATTCGTGTCTCTTTATTGATGTTCTCATTTTGTTCACACATCATTTTCCCAGTTTCCTTCTATTCTTTGGGCATGGTTTCTTTTAGCTTTTTGAGCATATTTAATGTAGTTGATTTAATGTCTTTGTCTAGTAATTCCAGTGAATGGGCTTCCTCAGGAATGATTTTCTGTCAGTTCTTTCCCTTTGATTGGGCCATATTTTCCTGTTTCATTGTAGGCTTTGTGAGTTTTTCTTGCTGAAAACTGGACATTGAATATTGTGGTAACTCTAGAAATCTGATTCTCTCAGTCTTCAGGGATTGTTGATTTTGCCTGTTGACTGCTGGCACCAACCATTGGTGACTTTCCCAAATATTTTTGCAAAGTAGGTATTCCTTGTGTGTAGTTAATGAAGTTTTCATTTCATTGTCTCTGTGGTCCGCCAGTGACTTGATATATCTCTATAAATATAGGTCAAGAGAAGTGGAATGACACACAAAGCCTGCTTATGTGTATTAGGGTAAAATTTATTTGAAGTAAAGTTCAGATAGTTATCTTTGAGACCTGAATCAAAGTTGAATTCCAAAAGTTACTTTTGTATATCTTCTCTTAATATGAGGGCATTACATCTTAGGCTTTGCAGTACATACTTAATTCTTACCTGAAGTAAGTAAAGATTTTGTTCCTTTTTCTACATATCCATGTTCACAACCTACTAACCATCCCTTTCTAATCTCACCACTCAGTGGTACTTAAAGTTAGAATTAAATGGTGTTATTTGAAAATATGCTTATTTTCTACCTTTCAGAGTCCAGGAGATCTGCAAGTCATGAAATAGAGGAAATAGCAATGCAACAAAAATTAGCTTTTGGGAACTAAAAGCCCCTTTTGTATTGTACTCTAGGACCACAAAAATTAAACTTGATTTTGAAATAAAACATATTATCTCACACCTGTGTCCTGGATTTACATGGTCACCTCACTTGATTTGACCCCCCCACAAGCTTGGTGCTCAGAAAGCAGATAATAGGGGTGTCTGGGTGGCTCAGCTGCTTAAGTGTCTGCCTTTGGCTCAGGTCATGATCCCAGGGTCCTGGGATGGAGCCCCTCCCTGCTCAGCAGGAGTCTTCTTCTCCCTCTTCCTCTCCTCCCCCCATGCATGCACGCGCATGTGCATTCTCACTCTCAGTCTTGCTCTTTTTCAAATAAGTAAAATCTTAAAAAAAAAAAAGAGAGAGAAAGCAGATAATAACCTTAGTGATGAAGAAAGTGAGACCCAAAAATTCAGTCACTTTTTTTTTTCAGGGACATATACCTAGTAAAAGCAGAGTTGACAATCAACCATAGTTCTCTCTTAAACCATTTTCTCAGCTCCTCGGGCTTCCCAGATCACTAAATGGGTATCCTCTTAATTTCACTCCAGCCATTCCAGACCTGCAGTTATTTTGGCTCTTCTAGCACTCATCCCCAAAATCTTTCTGGTTACAGACTTTGTGGCCACAGGGTTTCTTCTCATTGGAGCTGGAGAGAAATTTTTTTCAAGTGCTTTTATGAAAGAATGCCAAGGGTTGTAAGTAGCTATGGTTCCAGTTTTCCCAAGGAAATTAAGTCAACTTCCTTGAGACAGAAAGACTGCAGAGTTAAGAGGAGAGGAGAAAAAGGCAAAGACCTGAGGATGTTTGAACTTTCCAATCCTGCCATCCCTGACACAGGCTCTCCACCTGCCCCCCCAACCCCACTTTTTGCAGTTTAGTTACATGCATGATAAATTCCCTATTTTTGCTTAAACTGGTTTAAGTAGGGTTTCTGTATCTTGCAACTGAAAGAACCCTAATAAAACCATGTTCCTCATAATTTTTTTCCCTGTACAATTAAAAAAAAAGGCGGAGGGGGTGGGTAGGACACTTTCTCTTGTACTTTTTCCTTTTTAGGTGTTAAGCATCCTAACTTTTACATGTGTGTATGTATAGAATGTTAGGGTGAATGGGGGAGAGATGTGGAAGGATCTCAATATTGGTTACAATAAAAGAAGGA
The DNA here is from genome assembly GCF_024610735.1 of Ursus americanus. Taxonomy (NCBI): domain Eukaryota; kingdom Metazoa; phylum Chordata; class Mammalia; order Carnivora; family Ursidae; genus Ursus; species Ursus americanus. Next base: position 25,191,369 of record NC_142134.1, on the reverse strand, counting down.
GAGGTGTATTTTTTCTTTATAAATCTTTTCATTGTTTCACATGTTATTTTTGTTCTTAAAATTTTAATAAAGAAGGGCCGCCTGGGTGGCTCAGTCCATTAAGTGTCTAACTCTTGGTTTTGGGTCAGGTGGTAATCTCAGGGTCATGGGATTGAGCCCTGCATCGGGCTCTGTGCTCGGCGTAGTCTGCTGGAGATTCTCTCGTTCCCTTTTCCTGTGCCCCTCTCACCTCCTTGAGCACACATGTGTGTGTGTGCTCTCTCTAAATAAATGCATGCAGTCTTTAAAAAAAATTTTTTTTAAAGATTTTATTTATTTATTCAACAGAGATAGAGACAGCCAGCGAGAGAGGGAACACAAGCAGGGGAAGTGGGAGAGGAAGAAGCCGGCTCACAGCGGAGGAGCCTGATGTGGGGCTCGATCCCATAACGCCGGGATCACGCCCTGAGCCGAAGGTAGACGCTTAACCGCTGTGCCACCCAGGCGCCCCTAAAAATTTTTTTAATAAAGAAAATGAAGCATTCAAAAAAAAAAATAAAATTACTTTTGAGTTCAGATGTACCTTTGTTTGTAGCAAGCAAATGCTAATGTATAGCATTAATAACTACAGGTTATTCTAAACCTTTTCACTTTATTTTCTGAGGATTATGTAAACCTTATCTTTTTGTAGTTCTTAGTTACAAAAATAATAGTTGTTACTGTTTTGTTTTTCAAATTACAGAATTGAATGTGCATATTCAAACTACATTTGCTACTCACTGCAAGATTCAGTGTACTCCTCCTGGTAGGAATTGTGGTAGTGCTCCCAGTTGAAAATTGTGCTCTAACATTTTCAACTCGCGTTATGATGTCTGCCATTGTGGATATGTTCTATTTTACATTTTTCTTTGGTTTTGTGATATTTGTCAATTAGGCTTTAGGCGTCGTGGTTTCTTGCATGTCATTTGTGGAAAATCATTTGTTTACACTTTGTGTTTATTTTGAGTGATTTAGCTAGAGGTAGGCATGATACTATTACTCATATTTCTGTTTACTAAAAATGTATAATTCCAATTTAGTTTTTGTTTACTTATTCCAAAATTTATGTATAGTATACTTTTAATATCTGAGGTCTGTGACTTGAGATTTTAATGTTTCTAGTATTTTTTTCTCAGTCTTTTTTTCTCTTCAAGCTAAATAATTATCTTAGTGTCACGGGTATGTTGAACTATTTATAGAAGTCTGTGTACAGGGATGGTGTATGCTACAATTCTGATTCTGTGATTCTTGCTCCCTGGCTAAGCTGAAGTTCTGCATGCTCCTCAGTAAGAGTTTTACTTAGAGAAAAATTACTTTGAGCACACAACTACACATTCTGCTTCCTTTGTCAGATCTTCTCTGAATATACTACACTTGTAGGTCATCTATCCCTTTCCTAAATAACTTTACACTTACTTCAGTATTTATAATGATGACTGTCTTACCCTATTCCCCTTAGTGTTCCTTCTGGGTAATGATTGAACATTGACAAGAATAGATGAGAGAACATGTATCCATATAAATTTTATTTATTTGTACTGATCCATCATCAGGAGCTATAATTGCTCTGCAAGACCTAAATTCATGAGCAATATGTTTAGTATAATTTCTTATAAGTTTTAATTGAAGATTTTCTTATGGATTGTTGAAGTAAATAAACAAAGTGGTTGTTACATTGATGTTGTTTGGAAGCCTATGAGAGCAAACCAAAATCTGGACTCTGGGAAACAAACTGAGGGCTTCAGAGGGGAGGGGGGTGGGGGAATGGGATAGGTTGGTGATGGGTAGTAAGGAGGGCACGTATTGCATCGTGCACTGGGTGTTATACACAACTAATGAATCATCGAACTTTACATCAGAAACCAGGGATGTACTGTATGGTGACTAACATAATATAATAAAAAAACATTTAAAAAAAGAAAAAAAAAAGAACAACCAATCACAGACAGACAACTAGGCTTTCCCAAATAAGGCAATTGCAAAAGCTATAGCCAATCAGATAATTTCCTTGATTTGCCTCTATGTCTTCTCTATAAAAACCTTTCCCTGAGCTCCTGTCTGTGGATGTTCCTAACCATTTTGGTTTGGCACTGCCCAGTTTGAATTGATGTATGCTCAGATAAAATCTTAACAATTTCAGTGTGCCTCAGTTTCAGTTTGCCTTTTAACAGGATTATTCTTGTCCATTGCCCGGAAGCCTTCCAAGCTCCTCCCTAGATCGACTAAGGTGGAGCTGGGTAGATCACATATTATTCTGTCTCTACTTATGGTTGACTTCATTGCTGTGTGGAATTTTCTTTTTTCTTTTAAAAAAAAATTAGTCATTTGAGAAGGGGAGAGGGGGTACAAGCAGGCGGAGGGGCAGAGAGAGAGGGAGAGGGGAAGCAGACTCCCTGCTGATTGGGGAGCCCGTTGCAGGGCTCAATCCCAGGACACCGAGACCACGACCTGAGCTGAAGTCAGAGGCTTAACCGACTGAGCCACCCAGGTGTCCCTGGAATTTTCTTAAGATATCATTGACAAGATGAGAGGTTCTATTACCTACGCAGTGTAGAGTGGCACACTCGTCGTTTAGTCGCAATTTTACCCCTTATTCTGTTTAGGCAAGTTATAACTTTGATTTCTGTTTGTTTCACTATCATGATTGCAAGCATATAAGCATTGTTTAATTTTATCTTTAAAACTTTACCTTGTTTTATATCCCTACAGGGTTTTGGTGATATTTACATGTTTGTCTGATTTAACACATATTTCTACTAACTACATTTCACACATCTATTACTTCCAACATATTAGAAGTCTTTTTTGATCAGTTTTATTTACAAATACCACTTACCTGAGTGTTAGTATTTCTTTTGCTGGTGGTGACATTTGTTTTATATGTGCGTTTTGCTTCCCCAGCTAGATTATTATTTTGAGGTCAGGCACCATGTTTTGATTGTCCTGCGCCATTAGATCTTGAAGTTAGTGGGTGTGCAGTAATTAAGTTGAACTTGATTGCAGTTGAGAATATTCTAGGCATATTTCCCTTTCACCTCATATAATGATTTAAAGGAGGTCTTTAATTTCTAACCACAGAGAAGTTTTTGCTTCAGTGGTCCTAGAGGTAAAAAAGAGGGGATGTTATTTTGATTAATAAAATAGACCAGACGGTCTTGGTAATTTTAGGAATACTTTGGAGATAACCATTAATGGGCCCAGATCTTTTAGGTCAGTTTAGGTTTCTTAAATCCCCACACTGACCAAGTATTTTCAGTATAATTTGCAGGCAGAATTTCCCAGATATGAAGTAATATATTGGTATCCCTATGGCTGAGATGAATGGCTCTGCAAACTGATATGGTCGAGGTTATAGAACTCTTGAGAATCTGGTAAAAACTATTAATACATGTATATTTACTCATTTCACTTATAATTTTAGGGAAGTTGTTGATCCCTAAAAATGACACATCCCAAGATGATCTGCTCTGGGAATAATAGCATTGCAGATTCTATAATTCTTCTTAAATTCAGATAGATGTTAAGCTTTTTTCAACTCCCCTTTTCTTTTCTACCCCTTTCCCATTCTAAAGTTAACTAAGGGAGTTTCCTGCATCTGAGTCTAGGAAATGAGATAGCCATGCAATTCTGGCTTTAATTAGATTTGAGTGTCCTGGGAAAATATTGCATAATATGTAAACAACATGCTGTTCTCTATGTCAAGTGAAAATAACACAAGTTTTTTTTTTTTTGAAAGAATTATCTTTCAGGATGAAACTTGGGGTGGGAGAGACTTTCCCCTCTTCTGAACAGCTGTTGCTGCTATTAAAACATTAAACTTAGTTTTGAAACATTTTTATTTTTGAAAGTCACGTAGGCCCCTGCTTAAAATCTTAATTCTGTTCCCACTGGGCTTTCATAGTCCAGTAAACAGTTTGCCAGTGCACATGTTGGATGAGAGAAGGTCAGCATTCCTTCTGTGCCTGTATGGTGATTCAACAAAACTAGTAAGCTTCTCTTTATTTCCAAGTTTACTTTCTTCCAAGATTCAAGAAGTATCTAAAGTCTTTGGAAAGTTGTCCTGTCCTTGGAGCAAGTACCAGTTTCCAAAGGATTCTAGCTATGGCAAATGCCAATCACTTATTTATTCATTCAGTGAGTATTGAGCATTACTGTGTGTCTAGTATTCTTGTAGGTACCAACAGTAAGTGGCAAATAAGACAGGTGTAGGTTCTGCTCTTATAGACCTTTATAGGGATAGAAAATAAAGACATGAAAAAATACATAATATATTTACAGATGGTGATAGATCAAGAGTGATAGAAGTAGAGCTATTTCAATAGATTGGTGAGGAAAGCTTTCTCTGAGAAGGTGATACTTGAGTAGAGACCTGGATAAAGTGAAGGAATAAGTTGTGGGAATGTGTTTGCTGTGCTTGAGAAGCAATAGGAGGCTGTAGAGCTGGAATGGATACATGGAAGGGAGAATGGTAGGAATGAGGTGGGAGAGTTATGTAGAACTTTATAGACTATGCTTTTGGAAGGTTGAGACCAGGGGATCCATAATCTTGTTTATGTTTTGAAAGTATTAACCTGGCTATTATGTAGAGATAAATGACAGCAGGCAAGTGGGTAAGCAGGGAGACTAATAATGACATATTATTTGGTGACCTGAAATGTATCCAGTAGTGGTTTAATGATTTTTTAATATAAGCAATTAAAATTTAGTCTAGCATTGGACAAAGAAGTTCTAATATATATCTATATCTAGGACTCTTTTCAGTTCAGATCTTACTCAGAGATGAATGATTTCATGGTCCCTAAGAACATAAATCCTGGTCCTTCAAGATTAACACTTAGTATCTTTGACAGTTGGTTTTCATTTGCTTAAATTTTTTTCTTATTAGAAAGTTGAAGATGTTCTTTTTAGAAAATATGGAAAATAAAGTAAAAAAGTGAAACTCATCTATAATTCTATTGTCTAGATATAGTATTTTAACTAACTCTTGACAGTTATTTTGCTCACATTTCTGGAGGGTTTCTAAATCTGCTTATATAGCTGAGAAAACGGAGGTGCAGGCAGACACTAATTACTTGTTCAGAATTACCAGAGAAATTATTGTTGTATTCTTATTGCTTTATTGAAGTTCTTAGCCAGCCCCTGAATGGAGTGAGAATGGTATCAGTTATCAGGTTCTAGATATGAACAGTGAATTAACTAAGTATACTGTGACAAAGAAAATTAAGAGACACAATTACAGTAATTTTCCCCCTTATCCTTAAGGCCAGTGTTCCTAGATCATGTTGCAAAATATAGATCATTGTGGACCATGTATTTCCTTAGAAAAAAGAGATTCTCCCCCTCAGATTTATAACATGACTATACAGGGGCACCTGGGTGGCTCAGTCGGTTGGGTGACTAGCTCTTGATTTCGGCCTAGATCATGATCTCAGGGTCCTGGGATAGAGTCCCATGTGGGCTCTGTGCTTAGTGGGGAGGGGGGCGTCTGCTTGGGGATTCTCTCTCCCCCTCGGCCACTCTCCCCGCTTGTGTGCATGCTCCCTTGCTTTCCCTAAAACAAACAAATCTTAAAAAAAAAATAACATGACTATATTATAGTAGATGTGTCCATTTGTTCACTGCGTACCTCAAAATTTTACTTGTATCAAATACGATGAACTTTTTACCTAGAAAAGGAATTCTTCATCTCTGATCTAATTTCTCTGTTCTTAGAATTTTTTTTTTGATATCTATGTAGACTTCTTTTTCTGAGCTAGAGTTCTGCATGAGCCTTGTTTTTTTTTTTTTCCCTGTAATTAAAAAAACTCATTTAAGAAATTACCTGGTTGTGGCAGAGACAAGAATACTTTCTCTTACAATTTCTGTCCCTTATCATGATTAGGTAAGGCAATACCTTGTTCTGGACAAGGTAATATGGACTGCAGCATTTAAGAGCCAGTATGCCACTTCCACCCTCGTCTTTCCTTTCATGGCATTCTTCAGTTGAGATAGAGGGAGACTGTATTTCTGAGTCAACATGGAGACATTGCCAACCTACATGGAAATTTGTGTGAGCAAAAAATTAGCTTTCATTGTGTTAGGTCTTTAATGTTTTCGGAGCTTTATACATAGTCTAGCAATCTTATGTGTTGTTTTTGGGTATGTTTTATAACATGTAAATAGCTTATAAATATACAATGGTGATGGCATACTTAGCAAAAAAAAAAAGGCTTTCATAATCTAATTGTTACTTGTTTCTCCATCATTTTCCACAGTATTAATATCTCTAATTTTATATTATTCCAGGTTGAAAACACATATTGTCTCATGTCTTTGATCATGTTCTTTCCTCCGCTAGAATTCACTTTTTTTCCTTTTACCTATTAGATACAGTGCATCTTTTAAATTCCGGATCGCCATCACTTTTCCCAGGAAAGGCTTTCCTAATTTTCTGGTTTCTTGTGCATTTGGAGATTTTTCAATCCACAGAGTTTTTTCAGTTCAAATTTATTTACCTTTATCTTTGTCACTGATAGTAACTTAGGAGCTTATGATATATTCATTTTTATAACTTGGTATGTAATGAGTGTCAATAGATATTTGTTAAATGAATGCCATGCTTTTTAACAGAGAGCATTTTACATCTCTGTTGGTTAACACCTTCATGAAAATTAGTTAACTGTAGACAATAAGATAGGGGACTTTTTGTGTAGACTTAGGGTATCAGAAAGAATAAATGAGAGAGCAGGAAGGAGAAATTTTGCCACTTCACATTTTTGCTATGATCCAGTTAAGGATTCCATAGTAATGGTTATAAATGTACTATATTTCTTTATTAAATACGAGAATGTGGTAGCAGTCTTAACGCATGCTTTCCTCTCTCTTTTTTTTCTTTTTTTGGTATTGCAGTAGATTTTTATTTTTTCCCAAGTTTTTCTAATGGATGTATAATTGATATATAATATTGTTAGTTTCAGGTGTGTAACATGATGATTTGATGTTTATGTATGTTGTGAAATGATTATCCATAGTAAGTCATTATCCATAGTTACACTTTTTTTTTGGTGATGAGAATTTTTAATATCTATTCTTTTAGCAACTTTTGAATACTGAATACGGTACTTTTTTTTTTTTAAAGATTTTACTTAATTATTTGAGAGAGCAAGAGAATGAGCATGAGCTCAGCAGGGAGTCTGACATGGGGCTCCGTCCTAGGACCCTGAGATCATGACCTGAGCCAAAGGCAGACGCTTAACTGACAGAACCACCCAGACGCCCTTGCTTTTCTGTTTCAAGGTTGTTTTGGCTAGTTGGGGTCTTTTGTGGTTCATACATCTTTTAGGATTATTTGTTCTAGTTCTTTGAAAAATGCTGGTGGTAATTTGAAAGAGATTGCATTAAATGTGTAGATTGCGTTTGGTGGTATTGGCATTTCAACAATATTTGTTCTTCCAATCCATGAGCATGGAATGTCTTTCCATTTCTTTGTGTCATCTTGAATTTCTTTCATCATTGTTTTATATTTTTCAGAGTATAGGTCTTTCACCTCTTTGGTTTGGTTTATCCTTAGGTATCTTAATGGTTTTGGGTGCACTTGTAAATGAGATTGAATCCTTAATTTCCCTTTCTTTTGTTTCATTGTTGGTGTATAGAATTGGAACAGATTGGGGTGCCTGGGTGGCTCATTCGGTTAGGTGTCTGCCTTCAGCTCAGGCCATGATCTCAGAGTCCTGAGATTGAGCCCCACATAGGGCTTCCTGCTCAGCCTGGGGCGTGGGGGGTCTATTTCTCCCCTCCCTCTGCCCCTCTCCCCGCTCGTGTGTGTGCACGTGCTCTCTCTCTCAAATAAATAAAATCTTTTTTTAAAATCTTTTTTTATTATATTATGTTAGTCACCATACAGTACATCCCTGGTTTTTGATGTAAAGTTCGATGATTCATTAGTTGCGTATAACACCCAGTGCACTGTGCAATACGTGCCCTCCCCACCACCCATCACCAGCCTATCCCATTCCCCCACCCCTCTCCCCTCTGAAGCCCTCAGTTTGTCTCTCAGAGTCCATAGTCTCTCGTGCTTCATTCCCCCTTCTGATTACCCCCCCTTTCTTTATCCCTTTCTTCCCCTACCGATCTTCCTAGTTCTTATGTTCCATAGATGAGAGAAATCATATGATAATTGTCTTTCTCTGCTTGACTTATTTCACTTAGCATTATCTCCTCCAGTGCCGTCCATGTTGCAGCAAATGTTGAGAAATTGTTCTTTTTGAAGCTGAGTAATATTCCATTATATATATGGACCATAAATCTTAATCCAGTCATCTGTTGAAGGGCATCTCGGCTCCTTCCACGATTTAGCTATTGTGGACAATGCTGCTATGAACATGGGGGTGCGTATGGCCCTTCTCTTCACTACATCTGTATCTTTGGGGTAAATACCCCATAGTGCAATGGCTGGATTGAGCAATAGCTCAATTTTTAACTTTTTAATGGACCTCCACACTGTTTTCCAGAGTGGCTGTACCAACTTGCATTCCCACCAACAATGTAAGAGGGATCCCTTTTCTCCACATCCTCTCCAACATTTGTTGTTTCTTGCCTTGTCAATTTTTTGCCATTCTAACTGGCGTAAGGTGGTATCTCAGTGTGGTTTTGATTTGAATTTCCCTGATTGCTAATGAATTTGAACATTTTTTCATGTGTCTGTTAGCCATTTGTATGTCTTCGTTGGAAAAGTGTCTGTTCATATCTTCTGCCCATTTTGTGATTTATTTGTTTCTTGTGTATTGAGTTTGAGAAGTTCTTTGTAGATCATGGATACCAGTCTTTTATCTGTAGTATCATTTGCAAATATCCTCTCCCATTCCGTGGGCTGCCTCTTAGTTTTTTTGACTGTTTCCTTGGCTGTGCAGAAGGTTTTTATCTTGATGAAGTCCCACAAGTTCATTTTATCTTTTGTTTCTCTTCCCTTTGGAGATGTGTCATGAAAAATGTTGCTGCGGCCGATGTCGTAGAGGTTGCTGCCTATGCTCTCCTCTAGGATTTTGATGGATTCCTGTCTCACATTGAGGTCTTTCATCCATTTGGAGTTTATCTTTATGTATGGTGTGAGAGACTGGTCAAGTTTCATTCTTTTGCTTGTAGCTGTCCAGTTTTCCCAGCACCATTTATTGAAGAGACTGTCTTTTTTCCACTGGATGTTTTTTCCTGCTTTGTCAAAGATTAGTTGCCCAAAGAGCTGAGGGTCCATTTCTGGGTTCTCTGTTCTGTTCCATTGGTCTACGTGTCTGTTTTTGTGCCAGTACCATGCTGTCTTTGTGATCACAGCTTTGTAGTACAGCTTGAAATCCGGCATTGTGATGCCCCCAGCTTTGTTTTTCCTTTTCAACAATTCCTTGGCGATTCGGGGCCTTTTCTGGTTCCACACAAATTTAAGGGCTGTTTGTTCCATTTCTTTGAAAAATGTCATTGGTATTTTGATTGGGATGGCATTGAAAGTGTAGATTGCTCTGGATAGCATGGACATTTTAACTATGTTAATTCTTCCGATCCATGAGCATGGAATATTTTTCCATCTTCTTGTGTCTTCTTCACTGTCTTTCAAGAGTGATTTGTAGTTTCTAGAATATAGGTCCTTTACATCTCTGGTTAAGTTAATTCCAAGGTAACGTATGATTTTTGGTGCTATTGTAAATGTGATGGATTCCCTAACTTCTCTTTCTTCAGTCTCCTTATTCGTGTATAGAAATGCAACTGATTTCTGAGCATTGATTTTGTATCCCGCCACATTACCGAATTGCTCTATAACTTCTAATAGTTTGGGAGTGGATTCTTTTGGGTTTTCCATATAGAATATCATGTCATCTGCGAAGAGAGACAGTTTGACTTCTTCTTTGCCGATTTGGATACCTTTTATCCCTTTTTGTCGTCTGATTGCTGTTGCAAGGACTTCTAGTACTTGTTGAATAATAATGGCGAGAGTGGGCATCCTTGTCGTGTTCCTGATCTTAAGGGAAAGGCTTCCAGCTTTTCCCCATTGAGAATGATATTTGCTGTAGGCTTTTCATAGATGGTTTTTATGAGATTGAGGAATGTGCCCTCTTTCCCTACACTCTGAAGGGTTTTAATCAGGAAAGGATGCTGTATTTTGTCAGATGCTTTTTCTGCATCTATTGAGAGGATCATATGATTTTTGGCTTTTTTTCTTGTTGATGAAATCTATGACACTGATAGATTTGCGAATGTTGAACCACCCTTGCATGCCAGGGATGAATCCCACTTGGTCATGATGGATAATCATTTTAATATACTGTTGGATTCTATTAGCAAGGATGTTGTTGAGAATTTTGGCTTCCATATTCATTAGGGAAATTGGTCTGTAATTCTCCTTTTTGATGGGGTCTTTGCCTGGTTTGGGGATCAAGGTAATATTGGCCTCATAGAATGAGTTTGGTAGCTTTCCTTCTGTTTCTATTTTTTGAAATAGCTTTAGGAGAATAGGTATTATTTCTTCTTTGAATGTTTGGTAGAATTCCCTGGGAAAACCATCACAGCCTGGCATTTTGTTTTTTGGAAGGTTTTTAATCACTGTTTCAATTTCTTCATAATTAATTGGCCTGTTTAAAAAATCAATTTCTTCCTATTTCAGTCTTGGTAGTTTATAGGTTTCCTTCAGGAAGTCCTCCATCTCTTCCAGATTGCTTAATTTATTGGCATAAAGCTGTTGATGAAAGTTTCTAATAATCCTTCCAATTTCATTGGTGTTGGTTGTGACCTCTCCCTTTTCATTCATAATTTTATTAATTTGGGTCCTTTCTCTATTCTTTTGGATAAGTCTTGCCAGTGGTTTTTCAGTTTTATTTATTCTTTCAAAGAACCAGCTTTTAGTTCTGTTGATCTGCTCTACTGTACTCCCGGTTTCTAAGTCATTGATCTCTGCTATAATCTTGATCAACTGGTTTCTCGTGCGTGGATTAGGCCTGTTCCTCTGTTGCTGTTCCAGCTTCTTGAGGTGAGAATATAAAAACTGCATTTTAGATTTTTCTATTCTTTTGAGTGAGGCTAGGATGGCTATGTTTTTCCCCCTTAGGACTGCCTTTGCAATGTCCCATAGGTTTTGGACTGTTGTGTTTTCATTCTCGTTGGTCTCCATAAATTGTTTAAATTGATTTTTGATTTCCTGGTTTATCGAATCATTCTTGAGCAGAATGGTTCTTAATCTCCAAGTGTTTGAGTTTCTTCCAAACTTTTCCTTGTGGTTGAGTTCCAATTTCAAAGCATTGTGGTCTGAATATGCAGGGACTAATTTCAGTCTTTTGGTATTGGTTGAGACCTGTTTTGTGACCCAGAACATGGTCTATTCTTGAGAATGTTCCATGGGCATTAGAATAGATTGTGTATTCTTTGGTTCTGGGGTGTAGTGTTCTATATATATCTGTGAGGTCCAACACATCTAGTATGGCATTCAGAGCTCTTGTTTCTTTGTTGATTTTCTGCTTAGGTGCTCTGTCTGTTGCTGATAGTGGAATATTGAGATCCCCTACTATTAACTTATTTTTATCTATATGTCTCTTTGTTCTGATTAAGAGTTGGCTTGTGTATCTTGCTGCTCCCCTGTTGGGGGCATATATATTCATAATTGTCATATCCACTTGTTGGATACATCCTTTAAGAATATTATAGTGCCCTTCTGTATCTCTAACTGTAGTCTTTAGTTTAAAATCCAATCTGTCTGATATGAGAATTGCTACCCCAGCTTTCTTTTGAGGTCCATTGGCGTGAAAGATGATACTCCATCCCTTTACTTTCAGTCTGGATGTATCTTTAGGCTCGAAATGAATCTCTTGTAGACAGCAAATGGATGGGTCATGTCTTTTTATCCAATCTGCAACCCTGTGGCACTTTATGGGAGCATTTAGGCCATTTACATTGAGACTGATTATTGAGAGATATGATTTTAATGATGCCATGTTGCCTGTAAAGTCTTTGTTTCTATAGATTTTGACTTTCTGTTCTGTATCACTCTTGGGGCCTTTTTACTTTTATAGAACCCCCCTTAATATCTCCTGTAAGGCTGGTTTCGTGGTTACGAAATTGGTCAGTGACTGGTGATTCTGGAAGGTCTTTATCTCTCCATCAATTCTGAATGACAGCCTTGCTGGATAAAGGATCCTTGGCTGCATGTTTTTTTCTGAAAGAGCTTTAAAAATGCCCCCCCCCCAACCCTTTCTCTCATTCCAGGTCTGTGTAGACAGGTCTGACGTAATTCTGATACCTTTGCCTTGGTACGTGAGAAATTTCTTTGCCCTGGCCGCTTTCAATACTGTATCCTTGGATCTAATATTTGCGGATTGCACTATGATGTTATGTGGTGTAGGTTTGTCGTGGTTGAGCTTGGGAGGGGTTCTCTGCCTCTTGGACACGAATGCTTGTTTCCTTTGCTAGATTAGGGAAGTTTTTAGCTACAATTTGTTCAAATATCTCTTCTAGACCTCTGTTTTTCTCCACCCCCTCGGGGATGCCAATGATTCTGACGTTGGAACGTTTCATTGAGTCAGTAATCTCCTGTAACCTACATTCTTGAGATTGGATTTTTTTTTTAAAGATTTTATTTATTTATTCGACAGAGATAGAGACAGCCAGCGAGAGAGGGAACACAAGCAGGGGGAGTGGGAGAGGAAGAAGCAGGCTCATAGCAGAGGAGCCCGATGTGGGACTCGATCCCACACTGGGATCACGCCCTGAGCCGAAGGCAGACACTTAACCGCTGTGCCACCCAGGCGCCCCGGATTTTTTTGAGCCAAGTTTCTATTTTAGCTTTCTCTTCTACTAACCCATCCTCCAGTCTGCTGATACGTTCTTCTGCCTCATTCATCCTTCCCGTCAGAGCATCTAGTTTTGATTGCATTTGATTCATAGAATTTTTAATTTCTGCCAGATTTGCTCTCATTTCCGCCCTTAGAGATTCTATATTCTCATTAACATTTTCGTTAATACTTTTTTCAAGTCTACACATTATCTTGACCATTGTTACTCTGGACTCTGTTTCTGATAATTTGGTTATATCCATATCCATCAGTTCTGTGGCAGAGGCCACAGACTCATTGTCTTTTCTTTGCTGGAGGGGATTTCTCCTTCTCATCATTCTGAGGAGGAGAAGTTGCGAGGTTGCCCAGAGCCCAAATTATTGACCGGGACCCAGGCAGTGCGCACTTGTTTTATAGGTAACTTTGGGATGTGGGCTTCTTGATTTTTCAGCCTGCCTTCTGGGGGAGGGGCCTGCCGCGCCGATACTCAGGCAACCCTGTTTGGGTAGAGTCTCCGCGTCCCCTGCGAGGGGGGATGGGGATGAGCACTCTGTGAGCCGGTATTTCGAGGCTTTTGCTCTCTGGCGGCTTTCCCTGGTGGTCTGCTGTGCCTCTTCTGAGAGTCAGAGCAGCAGTGGCCGAATCTCAGCCTCTGTCTCAGAACAGAGGGATCGTGGACCGTTCTCCACTGCTGTTCTGGCCACTTTAACTCTGTTTCTGTTGGTGCTGCCCAACCCTGCAGCGTCCCGGGATGTGCGCCCCACACCCGGCGTCCCAGCCCTCACTTCCAGGGCCGGCGCGTCTCTGTCCTTTGTGTTTCTAACACCGCCAGCCGCCAGCCTCCGTGTGCTCTGGAGCTCCGTTTCAGTGTGGTTCCTGCACTCTGGAGCTCTGGTTTTCAGTCTGGTCGCTTGCGTTCCCCGGCTCACTGTCTCAGTCTGCTCTCTTGCGGGTGCCGTCCGCGAGTCAGCCCGCTCCCGAGTGCAGGTGGCTACCGCTTCCCGGCGCCAGAACACGGTGACTCTCTCCCCCTTCCGTTTATCTTCCAATATCTGTGCCCGGATTCAGGGCTCCCCGCTTCGTACCTTAATACTCAGCGCTGGAGATGTTCATTTGTAGAGATCCAGATGTATCTTCCTGCGTCTCAGGGTGATCCCGTGGGTGTTCAGGATGGTCTGGTACCTATCCAGCTCGACTCAGGCAACCGGCTGAAAAAGGGGAACCCTGCTCCTCCGCCATCTTAACCTGGACCACCTCAAATAAAATCTTAAAAAAATGCAATAGATTTAGGTATGTAGATTTTGTATCCTGTGCCTTTACTGAATTTGTGTATCAGTTTTAGCAGTGTTTTCATGGAGTCTTTCCAGTTTTTGGTATAGAATATTACATCATCTACAAATAGTGAAAGTTTGACTTCTTCCTTGCCAGTTGGGATGCATTTTATTTCTTTTTGTTGTCTGATTGCTGTGGCTAGGACTTCCAGTATTATGTTGAATAAAAGTGGTGAGAGTGGACATCCCTGTCTTGTTTCTGACCATAGAGGAAAAGCTTTCAGTTTTTTCCCATTGAGGATTATATTAGCTGTGGGTTTTGCATATAAGGCCTTTATTATGTTGAGATATGTTCCTTCGAGCTCTACTTTGTTGAGGGCTTTTATCTTGAGTATGCTTTTTGAGCATTTATCAAAATGTTCATATGGTTGTTGTTCTTTTTATCTATGTGGTGTATCACATGGATTGATTACCAGATTTTTTGTTTAAGTAGACTCCACCCCCAGCTCGGAGCCCAGTGTGGAACTGGAACCCACACCCCTGAGATCAAGACCTGAACTGAAATCAAGAGTCAGATGCTTAACTGACTAAGCCACGCTGGCACCCTGATTGATTTGCAAATATTGAACCACCCTTTGCAATCCAGGAATAAATCCCACTTGATTGTGTTGAATGATTTTTTTAACTTATTGTTGGATTCCATTTGAAGTATTTTATTGAGAATTTTTGCATCTGTGTTCATCAGGGATATTGGCCTGTAATTCTCTTTTTTAGTGATGTCTTTGTGTTTTTTTTTAAGATTTTATTTATTTGAGAGCTTGTGCACAAGTGCGCAAGAGCGGGATGAGGGACAGAGGGAGAAGAAGACTTCCTGCAGAGCAGGGAGCCCGATGTGGGGCTCGATCTTGGAACTCTGGGATTATGACCTGAGCCGAAGGCAGACGCTTAACCAACTGAGCCACCCAGGTGCCCTCTTTAGTGATGTCTTATCTGGTTTTGGTATCAGGATATTGTTGGACTTACAGAATGAATTTGGAAGTTTTCCTTTTTCTTCTATTTTTTGAGGTAGTTTGAAAAGAATAGGTGTTAATTATTCTTTACATGTTTTGTAGAATTTGCCTATGAAGCTATCTGGTCCTGGACTTTTGTTAGTTGGGAGATTTTTGATTACTGATTCAATTTCTCTGCAGGTTATGGGTTTGTTCAAGTTTTCTATTTCTACCTGTTTCAGTTTTGGTAGTTTATGCATTTCTAGGTATTTATCCATTTTTTCTAGGTGGTTCAATTTGTTGGCATACAGTTTTGCTTAATAATTTCTTAATAATTATTATTTTGGTTTGTTGGTTGTTTCTTCTCTCTCATTTGTGATTTTATTTATTTGGGTCCTTTCTCTTTTCTTTTTGATAAGTCTTGTTAGAGGTTTATCAGTTTTATTAATTTTTTCAAAGAACCAGCTCCTTGTTTCATTAATCTGTTCTTTTTTTAAAATTTCCTGTATCATTTATTTCTACTCTAGTCCTTATTATTTCTTCCCTTTTGCTGACTTTCGGCTTCATTTGTTGTTCTTTTTCTAGCTCCTTTAGGTGTAAGTTTAGGCTGTTTATTTAAGGTTTTTCTTGCTTCTTGAGGTAGGCCTCTATTGCTATATACTTCCCTCTTAGGACCACTTTTGCTTCGTGCCAAAGGTCTTGCACTGTTGTATTTTCATTTGTTTCCATTTACTTTTTATTTATTTTTTGATTTCTTGGTTGACCCATTCATTGGTAGCATGCTGTTTAATCTCCATGTATTTGTGGTCTTTCATGTATTCAAAAAAATTAAAATTTGCAGATACAGATTAAAGAACAAATTCTCGTGTACTCACCACCTAAGCTTGACACCTAAGCTCACCATTTATTCATAAATAGAACTTTACAATAATTCAGAAGCCTCCTATGTGCCCCTCCCTGATTGCATTCCTTTCTCACTTTCTGAAGTAGTTACCATCCTGAATTTTATGGAAATCATTCGTTTTTGATTGTTTTCATCGTATATGTCTTCACTCCTAAATCTAGTGTTTAATGCCTGTTTTAATATTTCATAATAAATGGAATTATGCTGCATATACTTTGATGTGACATGCTTCTTTTGTGCAAGATTATTTTTGAGATTCATCCATGTTGATGTATATAGTTATATTTTATTTCCAACATTGTATGGTATTCCATGGAATTAATATACCCTAATTTATTTATCAATTCTATTTATAGGCATTTGGATTGTGTCCAGAGTTGTCCTGTTATAAACAGTATTGCCATAATTTTCTCTCTTATATGTCATATGCAAGAATATATCTATGGTGTATGCATAGTAGTAGAACTGCTAGGACATAGAGTGTGCACATGTTAAATTTTATAAGATGATACCAGCGTGGTTTCAAAAGTAGTTAAAGCTGTTTCCTCTTTCACCAGCAGTAGAGTGGTACTCCTCATTGCTCTATAGCCTTCCTTTCTCTTGGTATTTATCCAGCTTAAAGAGTTTTGCCAGTGTGGTGGTGTCAAATGGTATCCCAAAATTATTTGAATGTAGGTGTCCCTGATTACTAGTGATGTTAAATATTTTTTATATTCAACTTGTTCATTGTGTGTTTTCTTCTTTCTTCATTTCTATTTCCCATTTTTCATTTAGTTGACTATCCTTTCCTATTTCATTCATAGGAATTCTTTATATATTCTAAATGCTGCTAATTTGCCAACTATAAATGCATTGCAGATATTTCCTTAATGACCAATTGGATATGGGAGGTGAGGGAGAAGGCATATAGAATTACTCCCAGGTTTCTGGTTGGGGGAACTGAGTGGTTGCTAGTGCTGTTAAACTAGGACATCTAAGATGGGAGGAGAACTAGATATGGGGGAGCGGGGAATTGTGGAGTTTGATGTTTCTGTGAGATATTCAGATGTCTATGAGACATCTCCACGTAAGGGTCTGAAGCTCACGCGAAGTCTGTTAGGCCACATTAGTCCAAAGGAATCTTGTATGATGGGCCTTTCAGAATACTGCCGTTGGAAGGAATATGATAATTCTCAAACTCGTTTGTCTTCTACCCACTGGGTTCTTATATGAAATACATGTCCCAGTCAAATGACCCACCAGACACTTCATCTTAGTTATCATTTTATTACTTTTTTGATCTGTTAACAATTATATGATCTTTCTTTACATCTCCAAGAGAGAGCACAGCATTTTTATTTTGAAACACAGCCAGCTTATCTGTCTTACATAACATACAGAGTATATATCTAGATTTCAGAATTTTTCATTGCACGATCATGTGTGGTATTTAGTTACACAAGTTACTCCATAAACACTGAAAACAATTGGGAAACATGTATATCTAGGAATTCTACTTTGTGTAGCTTTTATTAAATAATAGTATTTTCACATACATTTCCAGGTATTTCTAGGTTCTTCTGTGTGTTTGGAGTTGCATATATATAACCGCTGCAAGAATATGGGCCCCTTCGGAGTATAGCAGTAGAAGCCTATGGAGTAAAGGTCTTTCTTAAGAAAGCAGATTGTATTACGGCTATTTTGTGAAGTTCTGAGAACTCTGATGTCCAGAGGTGGAAGTATCCCTTAATAATGTTTAGAAGATAGGAAAGGTGAGGAAAGTGTCAGTAGTAGGGCTAGGACCTGGTACATTCACTAAAAATGTAGTACCTCAGCATAGCTTATGGTGCCAGGACAGAGTGATGAACCGTCCACCTCCCTCAAGGAGTAGTAGCAGCTAACTTGGTGACAGTGGTTAGTCACCTTTTAGGAGAACTGCAATCCAGGGACAGTTAGGGCTTGCATATATTGTATGCAGGGAAATGATGGCAGAGGTAGTCTCTTTCTGGTCCATCTTTTTCAGTACTACAGTGATTATGCTTCTGTGTTCAAGGAGATGTTTTAGACCTGTAAGAAGAGAAAGGAGGTGTTAAAGCGTGACATACTCAGCTCTGGTTTCAGCCTGGATTCTGCTTGGAACATCTGAGTCCCCAGGCAAAGTGGTGAGATTTCCTGCTGCTACATTGTTATTATGGATTACTGGGGCTACTTTTTTTAAGGCCAGGAAAGGCTTGGGGGAAATTTGGTAGCTTTGCTTGAATAGTTAAAGCTCTGACTCAGGGTTGACACTTCTGGATAGGTAGGGTAACTTTTGATACCCCCAAGATGACATCTCAGTATAAAAATAAATGGAGGTAGAGGCAGGCATGGTGGTAAACACACTTTCAAGCCAAGGATCCCACAGGAAAGCTCAATGCAAATATTTCTGACTTCCCAAAACTGACATTTCTTAAAGAGCAGTTTTGCAAAGAGCAGCAAACCTACCTTTCTTTGCTAATTGCTTTCAGTAAAATCTTGATTTTCTTAGACTCTGGATTCAGACATCTTTTCTCTCCATTCTTTTTCATTGTGGCACTGTGGAAGTAAGAAAGAGTGAAAATATTTAAAACAGTCTTGGGCCAATAAAGCAGGTGGAATATACATTTTTTAGACCAGACGTTTGTGTTTCATTCTAGATGTTTCCCTTTTTTTATACAGAAGTCTTAGAATCATTACAAACCCTTTACTGATTTTGTGACCATACTCACATATTTAACATATGATTACAACTAGGGAAGTGATATTCAGATAGCATTTTACTCACATGATCTCAACACGTGGACAAGATTGACTTGCAGGAATCACTTCAAGTTTTTCTAAGGACTTCGGATTTACAGATCCATCACTAATCTTAATACAGGTGCAGCGTGTAGTTCTAGAGAGAGGTATTCCTGTGGGAAAAAGAGGTACAGACAGCAGGGGGGGTTAGGGCAGTTTTCATTTTAGGCATTTAATGTGGATTGGGTACTGCTTAGCAGAACCAATACCCCCTGTCATTTGAGTCAGTTGGAGAAAGAATAATCCCAGTATAACACAGCCACTGAATGATTAATTAGTTGGTGATATGAAAGCGTGGAATTGCAACTTGTGAAATGTAAATTCATACCCTTGAGCCCAGTTCATATGGTTAATTCAGTTGAGTTGATTAAGGAATTTTCTGTGTCATCCTCTCTTTCCTCATTCCCTTACATTTTTTCTGTCTGTTCTCTTACCTTTCCTCTTCTGCTGCTCCTCTGTTTTATTCCATTTGCTTTTCTGACTACACTCTGTGGCCAGAGGGAATCTCTGCTTATTTACCCTTTATTTATAGGCAGGCTGTAAAACTTTTGCAAATATACTATTCCCGTAATTACAGAATTTATACCCAGTCCTATTTCTGATCTTACAAATTAAATATCCCTTCATGTTCCTTACCTTGAGTTGCATTCAGAGTCAGAAAGATAAGGCAGAAAATAAGAACAGCACTTTGGTTCATGATGCTGTGACTGGAGATTCCTCTGCAGTAGGCTAAGAAAGTCTAAGCAGTTGAGTGTCTCAGAAAATGTGGGGCTAGGATGTAGTATTTATGTGCAAAGGCACTTTCCCTCTCTAACTCTGATTGGATAACATTATAGTTGACTCAGCAAAACCTGCTGTCTGTTCCTTGGGGAAGTCCCATGTTGCAGAATCAAAGGTACTGTTAGTATTTATTGTGACTCTGAGTTGTGGAATTTCCCTCCACCTCCTTTATTCACTAAGAGTGAGTTAGGTTTCACTTTCCAAAACATGAACTGTTTCTTGAAAAACAGAAGTTTATTGCATGTAAGTTGTTTTTTTTTTTATTGTGACAGTTTTATTTTTTTATTTTTTTAAATGATTTTTTTATTATGTTAGTGCATGTAAGTTTTTTTTAATGAAAAAAATTTTAATGAATCTTTTTAAATGAAACTTTGGTTCTGATCTTTTGCCTCCTGCAAAATAAAGATGTCAATCCTCAAGTCTCAGAGCCCTAAATTACAGTTTTTTTTTTCTTTTCAAGGTTTTTAAATTCCAGTTAGTTAACACACAGTGTAATATTAGTTTCAGGTGTAGAATTTAGTGATTCACTACGTCTGTATCTTTGGGGTAAATACCCAGTAGTGCAATGGCTGGATCATAGGGTAGCTCAATTTTTAACTTTTTACGGGACCTCCACGCTGTTTTCTGGAGTGGCTGTACCAACTTGCATTCCCACCAACAATGTAGGAGGGATCCCCTTTCTCCACATCCTCTCCAACAATTGTTGTTTCTTGCCTTGTCAATTTTTTGCCATTCTAACTGGCGTAAGGTGGTATCTCAGTGTGGTTTTGATTTGAATTTCCCTGATGGCTAATGATTTTGAACATTTTTTCATGTGTCTGTTAGCCATTTGTATGTCTTCATTGGAAAAGTGCCTGTTCATGCACCCCAGTGTTCATAGCAGCATTGTCCATAATAGCTAAATTGGGGAAGGAGCCGAGATGCCCTTCAACAGATGACTGGATTAAGAAGATGTGGTCTATATATACGATGGAATATTACTCAGCCATCAAAAAGAATGATTTCTCAACATTTGCTGCAACATGGATGGCACTGGAGGAGATAATGCTAAGCGAAATAAGTCAAGCAGAGAAAGACAGTTATCATATGGTTTCACTCATTTATGGAACATAAGAAGTAGGAAGATCGGTAGGAGAAGAAAGGGAAGAAGGGGGTGGGTAAACAGAAGGGGGAATGAACCATGAGAGACTATGGACTCCGGGAAACAAACTGAGGGCTTCAGAGAGGAGGTGGGTGGGGGAATGGGATAGGCTGGTGATGGGTATTAAGGAGGGCATGTATTGCATGGTGCACTGGGTGTTGTACGCAAGTAATGAGTCATGGAACTTTACATCAAAAACTAGGGATATACTGTATGGTGTCTAACATAATATAATAAAAAATATTATTAAAAAAAAAAGAATTTAGTGATTCATTACTTACATACAACACCCAGTACTCAATCACAAGTGCCCTCCTTACTCCCCGTCACCTATTTAACCCATCCCCCTGCCCACCTCTCCTCTAGCAACCTGTTTGTTCTCTATAGAGTCTGTTTCTTGTTTTGCTTCTTTTTTCCCCATGTCCATTTGTTGTTTCTTAAATTCCACATATAAGTGAAATCATATGGTATTTGTTTTTCTCTGACTTATTTTGCTTAGCATAATGCTGTCTAGCTCCATATACGCCATTACGAATGGCAAGATTTCATTCTCTTTTATGGCTTGAGTAATACAGTTTTAAAATGAGTATATCTTAATGCTGTTTTGAATCTATTTTAATTTGTAGCATTAAGTCATGAATATAAATATATTTATTCACTTTATGAGTTCCAGGGATGTCTTACATTTTCTTTTTTTATCTCTACAATAACCTGTAAGAAAATAGGAGAGTTGTTATCTTAACTTTATACATGGAAGAAGAACCTCAGAGATAATTGTGTTAGGTTGTACAAAGGTTGTGATCTATTTAGTCTATTTAGGCTTTTTCTCAACATTTGTCTTAAACTTCTATAATTACTTTCAGAGGCTAAGAATATTTTAAAAGCTCTTTAGTAATAGCAATTTTTCATTCTTTGTAGGTAAGTCTAATTTTTGGAAATAATAATTTAGCCAAGCATTGCCTTTTGATCAAAGACTATAAATAATAGGTGTGGTCTTCTTGAACAAGGTCAAAGATCTAGAACTGGCAAGTTTCAAAGAATTCCGGAAATGTTTTGAATACTCATGACATCATTAGAATAACTGAATAGTCTTCTACATATAACTTTTTTTGAAGGAAACCATTACTTATTTGGATATCTGATTTCTGTTAGTCTTGGTAAGGAATTTTTGTGTATTTCAGAAAAGTTCCTCAATGAAACATCATAAGGTAACATCTAGAATGGCATTAAAAAAGGATTAATAGTTATGATAAGATTATTGCAAAAAAACAAAGGATTTCCTTTTTGAAGAAAAATTTTAATTTTTAAAACATTTTTAAAAAGATTTTTATTTTGACAGAGAGAGGGAGGGAGAGCACTCATGCAGGGGGAGCGGCAGGCAGAGGGAGAGGGAGAAGCAGGCTCCCTGATGAGCAGAGAGCCCAGCAACAACATGGGGCTCAATCCCAGGATCCTGGGGTCATGACCTGAGCTGAAGGCAGACGCTTAACCGGCTGAGCCACGGAGGTGCTCCTGAAGAAAAATTTTTAAGAAGCGCAGGAATAGAGAGACCTTGGGAGAACAGGATGGAAATAGGTTGATTTAACATTGATATGGCTGAAAGATATTGTCAGATCCAAAGCAGAGGATAAAAAGTGTCACTTGTTAAACTGGTAGCAGTGTTAGCAGAAATTAGCACAATTTTAACAGGGCAGATGGGGCAAAAATTGGTTTCATAGTATTCAGTAGCACTTGGCTGATTATTCACAGCAGGTAATATCAGTAGGAAGCAGGTGATACCCATATAATGTAACACGTGTTGGGCCTAACAGATAAATGTGAATGTTAGTTAGTAAACAATCACATCGTTGTGATTACACATATGTGTATATACTTCAAAGTATTTTTATTCACTTATTTTTTAAAATTTTAATTTCAGTACAGTTAATGTACAGTGTTACGTTAGTTTCAGGAGTACAATATAGAAATTCAATATTTCTATACATTACTCCGTGCTTATCATGGTAAATGTAGTCTTTAATCGCCATCACCTATTTCACTCATTTCCCTACCCACCTCACCTCTGGTAACCATCAGTTTGTTCTCTGTGGTTAGAGTCTGTTTCTTGGTTTGTCTTTCTTTTTTCCTATGCTAGTTTGTTTCTTAAATTCCACGTATGAATGAAATCATATAGTATTTGGCTTTCTCTGACTGACTTATTTTGCTTAGCATAATACTTTCTAGCTCCATCCATGTTGTTGCAAATGTCAAGATTTCATTCCTCTGGCTGAATAATATTGAATTGTATGTATATATACACCACATCTTCTTTATTCATTTGCCTATTGCTGGACACTTGGCCTGCTTTCATAATTTGGCTATTGTAAATAATGCTAAAGTAAATATAGGGGTGCATGTATCCCTTCGAATTAGTGTTTTTGTATTTTTTTGGTAAATGTTACATATTTTGGATACCAACCCTTTTATCACATGTCATTTGCAAATATCTTCTTCCATTTAGTAGGTTGCCTTTTAATTTTGTTGATTACATCCTTTGCCATGAAGCAGCTTTTTATTTTGATGTAGTCCCAGTGGTTTATTTTTGCTTTTATTTCCCTTGTCTTAGGAGACACATCTAGAAAAATCTTGCTACAGCCAATGTCAGAGAAATTACTGCCTGTGTTCTCTTCTAGGATGTTTATGGTTTCAGGTCTCACATCTAGGTTCTCAATCTGTTTTGAGTGTATTTTTGTACATGGTGTAAGAAAGTGGGCCACTTTCATTCCTTTGCATGTAGCTGTCCAATTTTCCCACCACCATTTGTTGAAGGGACTTTTTCCCATTTTGTATTCTTTCCTCCTTTGCTGAAGATTAATTGACCATGTAATTGTCAGTTTATTTTTGGGTGTTCTGTGCTGTTCTATTGGTCTGTGTGTCTGTTTTTGTTCTGTATGATACTGTTTCAATTACCACAGTTTTGTAATATAACTTGAAGTCTGGAATTGTGATGCCGCCAGTTTTGTTCTGCTTTTTCAAAATTGGTTTGGCTCTTTGGGGTCTTTTGTGGTTCCATATAAATTTTAGGATTATTTTTCCAGTTCTGTGAAAAATACTGTTGGTATATTGATAGGGAGTGTATTAAATGTGTAGATTGCTTCGGGTAGTGCAGACATTTTAATGCTATTTTTTCTTATAGTCTCTGAGCATGGAATGTCTTTGTTTTGAATTTCTTTCATCAGTGTTTTCTAATTTTCAGTGTACAGGTCTTTAATCTCAAGTTTATTCCTAGAAATTTTATTTTTGGCACAGTTGTAATTGGGATTGTTTTCTTAATTTCATTTTGTGCTGCTTCATTATTAGTGTATAGGAATGCAACAAATATCTATCTGTACAGTGATTTCGTATCCTGAATTCATTTATCAGCTGTAGTAGTTTTCTGGTGGAGTCTTTAGAATTTTCTGTCTGTAGTACCATATCATCTGCAAACAGTGAAAGTTTTACTTCTTCCTTTCCAATTTGGATGCCTTTTATTTCTTCTTGTTGTCTGATTACTGTGGCTAGGACTTCCAGTACTATGTTGAGTAAAATTGGTGAGACTACACATCCTTGTCTTGTTTCTTTTTTTTTTTTTCTTTCTTGTTTCTGACATTAGGGAAAATGCTCTCTGTTTTTCACCGTGTGATGTTGGCTGTAGATTTTTAATGTAAGGCCTATATTATGTCGAAGTATGTTCCCTCTAGACCTATTTTGTTGAGGGTTTTAATATGAATGGATGTTTTACTATGTTGTGTGGTTTTTTCCCTTCATCTTGTTGATGTGTGATGTATCACATTGGTTGGTTTGTGAATATTGATGCACACTTGCATCTCATGAATAGATCCAACTTGATCATGGTGAATGATTGTTTTAATGTATTGTTAGATTTGGCTTGCTGGTGTTTTGTTGAGGATTTTTGCATCTGTGTTCATCAGAGATATTGGCCCGTGGTTCTCTTTTTTTGTGGTGTGTTTATCTGGTCTCGGTATCAGGATTGATACCGATCTCATAGAATGAATTTGGAAGTTTTCTTTCCTCTGTTTTTTTGGAAATAGTTTGAGAAAAATGGATGTTAACTCTTCTTTAAGTGATAGAATTTGCCTGTGAAGCCATCTGGTCCTGGACTTTTGTTTTTTGGAAGTTCTTTTTTTTTTTTTAAATTTAAATTCAGCTAGCCAACATATAGTACGTCATTAATTTCAGATGTAGAGTTCAGTAATTAATCAGTTGCGTATTAACACCCAGTGCTCATCACATCATGTGCCCTCCTTAATGTGCATCACCCAGTTACCCCAACCCCCCACCCCCGTCCCCTCCAGCAACCCTCAGTTTCTTTCCCATAGTTAAGAGTCTCTCTTGGTTTGTCTCCCTCTCTGATTTCTTCCCATTCGTTTTCCCTCCCTTCCCTTATGATCTTCTGCACTGGTTTTTATATTCCTCATGTGAGTGAAACCATAATAATAATTTTTTTTCTCTGATTGACTTATTTCGCTCAGCATAATACCGTCCAGTTCCATCCACATCAATGTAAATGGTAAGATATCATCCTTTCTGATGGCTGAGTAATGGAGTTTTTTATTGCTGATTCAGTTCCATTGTTGGTAATCTGTTCAAATTTCTATTTTTTCCGGATTCAGTTTTGGAAGATTATACGTTTCCTGGAAGTTATGTATTTCTTCTAGATTGTACAGTTTTTCACATGTAAATTTTCATAACATTCTCTTAAAATGGTTCATCTCTTTGGTGTTGGTGGTTGTTTATCCTTTTTCATTAGTGATTTTGTTTATTTGGTTCTGCTCTCTCTCTTTTTGATGAGTCTGGCTACAGGTTTATCAATTTTATTGATGTTTTCAAAGAACCATCTCTTGGTGTCATTGATCTGTTCTATTTTTTTTCTTTTAGTTTCTATATCATTTATTTCTGCTCTAATTTTTATTATTTTTTTCTGGTTTTGGATTTTGTTGTTTTTTTTAGCTGCTTTAGGTATAAGCTTAGGTTGTTTATTTGAGTTTTTTCTTTTCTCATGATGTAAGTCTGTATTGGTATTAATTTCCCTCTTTGAACTACTTTGCTGCATCCCAAGGATTTTGAATCGTTGTGTTTTTATTTTCATTTGTTTCCATGTAATTTTTGACTTCTTTTTTGATTTTTTGATAGACCCATTCATTGTTTAGTAGCATGTTATTTAACTTCCCTGTATTTGGGCCCTTTACAGGTTTTTTTCTTGTGTTTGATTTCTAGTGTCATATCATTGCGGTCAGAAAAGATGCATGTTATGGCTTTGATCTTTTTGAATTTATTAAGATTTGTTTTGTGGACTAATATGTGATCTTTTCTGGAGAATGTTCCATGTGCACTTGAGAAGAATGTGTATTCTGCTGTTTTAGGGTAGAATGTTCTGAATATATCTCTTAAATTCATCTGGTCCAGTGTGTCATTCAGAGCAAATGTTCTCTTGTTGATTTCCTGTTTGGATGATCTTTCCATTGATGTAAGTGGGGTGTTAAAGTCCCTTACTACTGTATTACTGTTGATTATTTCCTTTATGTCTGTTATTACCTATCTTATTTATTTGGGTCTTCCCATGTTGGGTGCATAAATATTTTCAATTATATCATCTTGTTGGATTGTCCTCTTTATGATTGTACAGTATACTTTTTTTGTCTCTGGTTACAGTTTTTGTTTTAAAGTCTGTTTTAAGGATTGCTACTCTGGCTTTTTTTTTTTTTTTAAGATTTATTTACTTATTTATTAGAGAGAGAGAACACGAGATGGGGTAGGGTCAGAGGGAGAAGCAGACTCCCCACTGAGCAGGAGCCGGATTCAGGGGCTTGGTCTCAGGACTCCGGGATTGTGAACTGAGCCAAAGGCAGATGCTTAACCGACTGAGCCACCCAGATGCCCTATAATCTGGGTTTCTTTTGACATCCATTTCCACGGTCAATGTTTCTCAGTCCTCTCACTTTCAATCTGTAGGTGTCTTTAGATCTGAAATGACTTTCTTGCAGGCAGCAAATAAATAGGTCTTATTTTTTTTAATCTACTTTGTCACTCTTTGTCTTTTGATTTGAATGTTCATTTACATTCAGAATAACTATTGATAGACATGAATTTATTGAAATTTTGATACTTGTTTTATGGTTGTTGTCATGTTTTTCTGATCCTTCTTTGTTCTCTTTCATGGTTTTTGGTTTTCTTTAGTGATATACTTGGATTCATTTTTCTTTCTTCTTTGTATATCTATTACTGGTTTTTGATTTATGGTTACTATTAGGTTTGTATATAATGTCTTCTGCATAGAGCAGTGTATATTAAGTTGATTGTATCTTAAGTTTAAACCTATTCTTTACTCCTCTCTCCCCCATGTTTCAGGTTTATCTGTTTATGGTGGGTATCTGTTTAGGTTTCTGGTATCTCTTATTACATCCTTTTATTTTATGAGTTCCTTGACTGATTTTTGCAGAAATACCTACTTTTATAGCTTTTGTGTTTTTCAACTTTTCATTCTCCCACTTACGGTCTTTACACTCAGAGTCCCCTTTAATATTTCTTATAGGTTTGGTTTTGTGGTCATGAACTCCTTTAGTTTTTGTCTGACAAACGTTTTAGCTCTCCTTCTTACCCTAAGTGATAGTCTTGCCAGGTAGAGTATTCTTGGCTGTAGATTTTTCCGTTTTAGCACTTTGAATATATTATGCCTCTCCCTTCTGGCCTGTTAAATTTCTGCTGTAAAATCTGCAGATTTATGGGGTTCTCTCCCTCCCCCTGTTCCTGCTTGTGCGCGTGTGTGCTTGTGTGCATGTGTACACGTGCTTGCTCTGTCTCTCTCCCTAAAATAAATAAAATCTTAAAGAGGTTTGGTTTTTTTAAAATATTTTTTTGCCATTTCAATTACTACATGTCTTAGTGTGGACCTCCTTAGTTTGGATTTTGGGGGTTGAGTTTCCATGCCTCTTGGATCTGGATATCTGTTTTCTTCCCCACATTCAGGAAGTTTTCGACTAGTAATTTTTCAAATAAATTTTCTGCCCCCTTTTCTCTTTCTTCTTTTGGGATCCCTATCATGAGAATGTTATTACACTTGATGGAGTCACTGAGTTCCCTAAGACTTGTTCTCAATTTGCATAATTTTTTTCCTTTCATGTATTCGGTTTGATTACTTATTTTTTTAAAAGATTTTTTATTTATTTATTTGACAGAGAGAGACAGCCAGAGAGAGAGGGAACACAAGCAGGGGGAGTGGGAGAGGAAGAAGCAGGCTCCCAGCAGAGGAGCCTGATGCGGGGCTCGATCCCAGAACGCCAGGATCACGCCCTGAGTGGAAGGCAGACGCTTAACGACTGAGCCACTCAGGCGCCCCTGATTACTTTCTTTTATTCTGATTTCTAGGTCATTAATTACTTCTCCTTCCTCTAGCTTGCTCTTTATTCCATCTAGTGTATTTTTAGTTTCATTTATTGTGTTTTCCTCTCTGGTTGGTTCTTTTTTATCCCTTCGTTAAGGGTTTCACTGATGTCCCCTACTCTTTTGTCAAGTCCAGTGTGTATTTTTATGATTATTACTTTGAATATGTCATGCTCCTGCCTACTGGCTTCTGTGGTTTCTGATGAGAACTTAGTTGTTAATCTTAACTGAGGCTCCCTTATGCATGATGAATCACTTCTCTCTTGCTGCTCTGAAGATTCTGTCTTTGGCTTTTGACACTGACTGTGGTATGTCAGGTGCAGATATCTGGTCTTTGTTAAGTTTTTTCGATGTGCAGGTTAATGATTTGGGGTATTATTTCTTCACATATTCTTTCTGCCCCTTTTTCTCCACTCCTCTCTCCTTCTATTATTCATATATTGGTACACTTGATAGTATTCCATACATTTCTAAGGCTCTGTTAATTTTTTTACTTTTTTTTTCCTGTCCTCAGATGGAGAATTTCAATTGTCTTCAGATTTGCTGATTTTTTTCTTTTGCCAGCTTAAATCACCTGTTCCATCTCTCTAGTGAATATCTTATTTTGATTATTATACTTTATTTTATTTATTTATTTTATTTTTTATTTTTTAAAGATTTTATTTATTTATTTGACAGAGATAGAGACAGCCAGCGAGAGAGGGAACACAAGCAGGGGGAGTGGGAGAGGAAGAAGCAGGCTCCCAGCGAAGGAGCCTGATGTGGGGCTCGATCCCAGAACGCTGGGATCACGCCCTGAGCCTAAGGCATATGCTTAACCACTGTGTCATCCAGGCGCCCCTATCCTTTTTTTAAAATACTTTTTAAAGCCAGAGATGATTTTTTATAATTTTTTATTGATATTTATTTGGTAAGGTCGTGTTCTCATTCTCTTAGTTTTTTAGACATGGGTTTTCTTTAGTTCTTTGAATGTATTTATAATAGCTGACTTAAACTCCTTGTCTAGTAAGTCCAATGAAGAAGTCCCTGGAATTTCTCAGGATTAGTTTCTGTTGAATGCTTCCTAAATGTGCATGAACCATACTTTCCTCTTTGTTTGCATGTCATGTAATATATATATATTTTTGGTTGAAACTGGATATTTTAAATAACACGGTAACTCAGGAAGTCCAGTTTTTCCCCTTCTTGGGATTTGCTGTTGCTGCTCTTTGGTGATTTTCCTGATGTAAGTCTGTAATGTCTTTATTGTTTATTCTGTATAGCAACAGAAGTCTTTGTTCAGTTAACTTAATGGTGAGCTAACAGTTGGACTAAGCCTTCCTTAAATGCCTTGAACCAACCGGTAAATCTCCCAACCCTTACAAAGGGGCTCTGGGTATGTGTTGGGGTGTGCCTTCTGTGCTGACAGGCTGTTTACAGTTCTGCCTTTGCTTTCATTTACTGTTCGTGCAGAAGTTCAAGGTCAGCTTGAGGTGAGAGATTAGGGCCATTTTAGGTGTTTTCAGTGTGTGCACACAGCCCTGCGCAAGTGGGTGGCCTTCTGGATTCCTAGGACTGTGTTGGAGCTTTTCAAAGCCCACTGTAGACATCTCATTCCCCAGTGTTTCTTTTAAAATAGTCTTTTATTAGACCCAACTACTTCAGGTAGTTAATAATTGTTAAACAGTTGTTACTGATTAGTTTAGCATTAGCCCTAGGGGAAGGGCTGTTTAACCAAGAGCGTTCAGAATCAAGTTAAATAAAGACAAGCCCTGTGAACTTTTAAGGAAGCTTTTAACCAAGTCAATAGTGATAATCATCTAGGATGGGCTTTTGGGCAGTTCCAAACCCATTCTGCCCCTCCATTGGCTTTTAGGCAGCTTTTCAGAGCTACATAGTTGTGGGGCTGTTATTTTTCAAGGCTACTGTGTAGAGCATGGGAGAGGGGAATGAGAACAAGGCAGTGAAAAGTGCCACAGAGTTCTGTTTTTACTGAGATAAGCTGTGTCTTGGATGTTTTCCATACTGTTGCAAACTTTTGGCCAATTTGAAGAGTTCTGAAGAGTTGATTTTGACAGTTTTTTTTTTTCCAGCGCTCTTTTTTGCTTTTACAGAGGAGATTTTCAGAGGTCATTAGTCTATCATGCTTCCTATTGAGTTAATTTTTATGGTTATTTTTCTTTTTAAGACTTTATTTATTAGAGAGTGCATACATGAGCGGGGCAAAGGGAGAAGGAGAGGGAGAAACAGACTCCTCGCTGAGCAAGGAGCCCAATGCGGGGCTTGATCCCAGAATACGGGGATCGTGACCTGAGCTGAGGGCAGATGCTTAACCCAGGCACCCCTTATGTTTTTGGTGTTTTTTTTTTTTTTTGAGATAAAATTTGCATGTATTGAAATGTTCAAATCTTCATTGTACCATTAAATGAATCTCATGAATGCATACACTTGTGTAAACCAAATCCCTGTCAGGTTATAGAATATCACTACCACTCCAGAAAGTCCCTTCATGCCACTTGCCCATCTGTCCCCACCCTATCTACTCCAGGCACTACTACTCTTCTGAATTTTTTAAACTATAGATTTGTTTTGTCTTTTCTAGAACTTCGTATAAATAGGACCATTTCAATATGTGCTCTTTAGTGCAAGGCTTCTTTTCCTCAGCATATGTTTTAGATTCATCTGTATAGTTGCATGAATCAGTATTTTGTGTCTTTATTGCTGCATAGTATTCCATTGAACAAATGGACCAGTTGTTTTATCCATTCTCTTGTTGATGGACACCTCAACTGTTTCCACATTTTAGTTGTTAGTATAAAGCTGTTACAAACCTTTCTGTATAAATCTTTTTCTAGACATATGCTTTTTTTTCTTTTTCATTGCTGTAGCAGAGCAGAGTGAAATTTTTAAAACATAGGTCACCATGTCACTCCCCTGCTTGTGACCCTCCAACAACTTCCAGCTGTACTTAGAATTAAATCCAATTTTGTAACTAAGTTTTTATTAAGTCCTCTGTTATCTGACTGCTCATCTCACATTTTTTTTTTCTCTCAACCACTACACTCCAGTCCTAGTGGGCTTTACATTAGCTGTTTTCTTTATCTGGAATGCTTTACCTGTTTTTTGCATAGGTGATTCCTTCTGGACATTTGGATTTTAACTAAATAATACCTTCTCTTAGCATATAATCTGAAGCACCCATGATCTTTTAATTCTCTGTTTGGTATTTCTATCTGATATTTGGTCAGTTTATTTTTTACTAGTTTAATGTCTTATTTCTCCACACTAAAATATAAGCCCCCCAAAGCAGGGACCTTATCAGTCTTGTTCACAGCTGCATGCATGGCCACTAGAATATCATCTGACATATGAAAGTATTCAGTAAATACTGGATGGGGGGATGGATGGATAGAGAGATAAATCTATACAGATTTGAAGAAACAGCATGAATAAGAATTGTATGTCTTCAAAAAGAATTTCTGTTGACTCATATTTCTACATGAGGACATGGTTATTATTGATTTTTCTAGATTGAGGAACCAAGTTTAACTTAAGACTGTAATTTCCTCGGATGTTAGTATGGATTCAAGTAGGTAGAATTAATACATATATTCTTAGTGAGCTATAGTCCAGAATCTTCATTCCAAGGACTATGGGGTAAATATACAAAGGGCGATGCTCCTAAAAAACTTCTTAATTATTCATTGGAAATTCTGTTTAATAATGAATCGAATGAATGAAGGAATACAAATCTTTTCAGTGTACATTACATATACTGGCCATAGATTGTGTTGGAAGAATGAGAGTTGTGCTTGTTCTCATAATTGTTTGTGTACTTTGTGCTGGGAACCAAGCTAATCTCAGGGAACATGATCCGATGTTGGTCCTTGATGGCTTGAATTCTAATTGGAAACAGCAAAAATTATGAAACAGTGAATATCAGTAAAACTGTATGAACAGTACCAAATGAGTGGTTCAGACAATAAATAATATGGATGTTCATAGAAGAATGTACTCATAAAGACCAGGAGCATTCAGATGAACATTATTGTGCTTTAGACAAATGGCCAGGAAGGGAAATCATATACAATTAGAGAAGTGTCATAACAAATGGTATAGGAGGAAGCCAGCCAACCGGTCAGGCAGGTTGGTAGAGTCTCACAGGGATGGTAATACTTTTTTAAGGAATCTGTAGTGTCTGGTTCTCAGTTTTACAGTTCAGAAACTCCCATTTTTTCCCTAATCATGCAGAGTAAAGAATTAATGTTCTTAAAGAATTAATTCTTCTCACCAAATCTACAAGAGACTAAGATGCAAATTAAAAAGATAGTTTATTCATTTATAATGAGGACCTCCCAGTGACTGGGGATATTAGGTCTGGTATCCAAGTCACCCTTTTCTAGTATCATAGTACTTGGGAAGTTGACTTAGTAACCTGGATGTTTGTCTGGTGAGCACAGAATCAAAACAAAGGATCCTTATATTCTTGTTTTGAATGGGATTTGCTTTAGGGGAGAAATTTTTTAAGTGTTACCAATATGGAGAAGAATTTGGAAAAAAATCAACCTTTTAGAGATAACGGCAAGCCAACTATTACTGGTTACATCCACAGGCAAACCTAGGTGAATCATTTGAATAAAAATCTAAATTACTACTCTTCTTAAATTTATATTCTAATTTTTTCAAAGCTCTGACATACTTCTTTCTTCATATTCACTGATCTGAGTTTAGTTTTGAAAGAAAAGAAAAAGAAATATTCCATCTTTTGTTTCAGTTTCAGATGCTGCCGGTTTATCTTTAAGCCTTTAATTATGGCATGAGGCCAGAAGAAACAGTCTGTCTTCACTGATTTGTTATAGGGCAAGAAAAAAATGCTTTCCGAGAAACCAGTGTGCTTAAAAGAAGTTTCCTAAAAAGTGAGCAGGATTTGTTCAGTGATTTCTGTAGACTGGGAATTCCCTCAGTTGATGTGCAATTACACCTTGGAGAGTGTAGGAGAGGAGGGCATAGCTTTCCCTTTCATAGGTACACCTTGGAGAGTGTAGGAGAGGAGGGCATAGCTTTCCCTTTCATAGGTACACCTTGGAGAGTGTAGGAGAGGAGGGCATAGCTTTCCCTTTCATAGGTACACCTTGGAGAGTGTAGGAGAGGAGGGCATAGCTTTCCCTTTCATAGGTACACCTTGGAGAGTGTAGGAGAGGAGGGCATAGCTTTCCCTTTCATAGGTACACCTTGGAGAGTGTAGGAGAGGAGGGCATAGCTTTCCCTTTCATAGGTTTTATTTGTTTGTTCTGTTTCGGTTCTCGTTTTTTGGTTTTTGTTTGTGTTTGTGTTAGTTTTTTTTTTTTTTCAAGTAGACTCCACCCCCAGTGTAGAGCCCAACACAGGGCTTGAGTTCACCACCCTGAGTTTAAGAACTGAGCCGAGATCAAGAGTTGGATGCCTAACTGACTGAGCCACCCAGGCGCCCCTCCCTGTCATTGTTTTGATTGAACTCTCACAAGATTCCTTTTGCTGACATTGTTTGGTAATACTGGTTACATACTTTTAAATTTTTGATATGTTTCATCATTCACAGCCAGTCCAAGCAAAGTGGGTGGTACCTTAAAATCATTATGATTGGGAGAACCGAGAATAGCTTCTGTTTGGATGCATTTTAGACCATACAGTGTTTTGCTTTCCTCACTTGATGGGATGATGGGACGGGATGGGTGGGCATTTAGAGATACAGTATACAGTGGTGTCTCTCACTTGCTCTGTGACCTTAGATGTTAGCTGTGTCTGTGCTTCAGTTTTCTTATATTTAGGTGCTCATCGTAACACCTAACCCGTCCACCTTTCAGGTTGTTCTAAAGATGACAAGGGATTAGAAGGGTATTTTAACAAATCTAAATGAATTTTTTACCAGCCAGCATTTCGCAAATATAGCCAGCTCTCTGGCCGAATTTTAGCTTTTCTCCTACATGGAACAAATAGTATTTTCTCTCTGGATGGTGAAGTTATTTGTGTCATCAGATGTTTCTGTCACTCTGTAGCCATAGGTGTGGGTCTCTGGGTAGAACTGAGGGTTGGAATCATGCAGCATTTACTCTTAGAAGAGGCTTATTTAGATAACTTGGCTTACTTATGATAAAGTGTCCTGGGAATTTACAAAACAAGACAAAGATGCCCATTTTTCATATCATTTTCATTGTACTGTAACTCCTAGCCTGAAAAATAGAACAAAAAAAGAAAAAAATCCATAAGAATTGAAAAGGAAGAAATAAAACTTTGTAGAGATTATCTGCATAGAAAACCCAAAAGAATTTACTAAATGTTAAAGTAATATCTGAATTGATTAAAGTAGATAGGAGATCAGTGTATCATGTGTCTACATCAGTAACAAATAATTAAAATGTAATTTTAAAAACACAAAATTTATAGTAGCAACAATGAATATTTAAAAACATGAAATACTCAGGAATAAAACTGACAAAGACAAGCAAGACTTGTTTACAGAAAATGTAGATGAATTTTTCTAAAATAATATCAAGTAAAATAGTGTTGAGATTAAATACAGAATAATTACTCTTTTTATAACGTTCAGTATAACTAAAGTTTAATATTTTGTTTAGGTATGTTTATATAAATTTTTTTTAAATGAGAGCAGTGGTTGCACAACAATATGAATGTACTTAATACCACTGAACTGTACACTTATGAATGATTAAGATAGAAAATGTTGTGTTTCTTTCACTGCAATTTAAAAAAAAACAAGGGAGTAATAAACATAGAACTCAGGATATTAATTATCTTGGAGGGGCAAGGGAACATGATAGGGAAGGAACATAGTTATAGCTATATTTTAAGTGATTGTTAATGTTCTAATGAATTAATGGGTCTTCATTATATTCTAAACATATATGTGTATATATATGTGTGTGTGTGTGTGTGTGCATGGATCAGAAGTGACAATGTATGTATCTTCAACCAAAATGATGATTAATCCAAATCTATACACCTGAGATTCATTAAAAAATTAATTTACCATAAAGTCCTCACTTCAGGGAAATAGTTTTAGATCCCTTATTTCTCCTTTGAAGAGGAGCCAAAGAAATGCCACGACTTTTCTGAGTCATTTTATATCCTAAGTATTGGGGAGTTTCCAAGAATCTCTGTTAAATTATAGCAATATTTGGGCTTAGTAGAGTGATTGATGTGTTTAAATCAGCATTCTGTCCCAAGAGGATCATTGATTTGTTAACCTAGACATCAAAGAACTGAAGAGGGAGAGATGGAAAGACTATGGTTAGTAAATTAAACTGAATAAATGGGCTGGTAGGAGATAAAATTAGAGGATAGGCGAAGAAGAAAAGGAGGTGGGAATTGGTTTCCTTTTCCTCCTCTCTCTTTCTCTCTCTCTGTCTCTATTTTTTAAAACTTTTTCTTCAACTTTTTTCATTTTCTGTTTTCTCTTTCTTTTTCTTCATACCTCTAGAAGGACTGAATCCCAATACAGGGGCTGTCAAGTTAGGCATGGTTCCTAATATAAGGAATCTGAAGGATGGCTGATTTTTTAAATAACTGCTTGAATAAACTGCTTAGTGTTAGAATTTATTTTGTTAATATATCAAAATACGATATGTTTTGTGCTAAGCTGTGCTGTTTTTTAAATTTATCACATTTAATCATAAATTTATCACATTTAATCTTAATGATCACTTTATAAGGTGTACAAGTATCTCTTGTATTTTGGAAGTTTGTGTTATGTCGCTTCACTTTTTTTTTGTTGTTGTTAAGATTTTATTTATTTACTTGAGAGAGAGAGAGCGTGTGTATATGAGTCGGGAGAGGGGCAGAGGGACAAGCAGACTCCCTGCTGAGCAGGGAGCCGGACAACACGTGGCTCCATCCCAGGAGTCTGAGATCATGACCTGAGCCGAAGTCAGACACTTAACCAAGTGAGCCACCCAGGTGCCTCACGCCACTTTACTTTTTCAAAAAACATATATTAGTATCTGTTTTTGACAACTGAAAGAAATCCAAAGAGGATTTTAGCTTTTATGGAAAAAGATGAAAAGCAAAAAGGGTGTTCAGCATTTGTTTTGCAGAGCCATTATAGAGACAGTACACACCCAGAACAGCAAGCATGGCCCACCAAGTTCCTTGCCCTGGAACGACACTGAGCATCTCAGCATCAGGCCGCCGTAGCTTTGAACTGTGTCTGTGGGCATCTGTGTTTCATCTTTATTTATTTTATGCGTCTGTTAGCAAGATGCATCCTAAGGTATCAGAAAAGCCTGAGAGAGGTTATTTATTGGGTTTAGGAACACTCAAAAATTTTTCCGTATAAATTAATGGTAATTATTTCTTTGCTTTATGACATTTTGACTTATGAAAGTTTTCATAGGAATGCTCTACTTTCAGAGAGCGGAGGAAACCTTTACCTGTTTTATAACAAGCTGAAATAGGGTTCTATAGCAGGATTGCCATTTAGGCAGTCTAACTCCAGAGTCTCATAACCACAGTACTGCCTGTGCGAATTGCTTTTATCAGCCTCTAGTGACAAAAATCGATGACATCAACCAACAAATCAGGGTACCTGGTCACCTGAAATGAGTAGCATCAGTTGTCCCTCAGGAAGAAACAGGTTTTCTTGATGAATTTGTCTGACCCAGGATCAAGAGGATTATCAGACAGGGACCTGGAAGAAAACTGAGAATATGCTCAGCTGGAATTCTGAAAAGGATTTAATGAAGTTGTGTGCAGGATTAAACGAACCAACATGGGATGCTGAGGGCATCTGTGGGAAGTTCGTATCATCTCAGAAAGTGGCAAGGCAAGGAAAGGATGTTATTGGAACCTAGTGATAAGCCCATTTCATATTAAGAGAAATAACATATTTTTATGAAAAATAATTATATTTTCCAAAAGAAATTTGTGAAAAGAGTAACATTGTTTTACATTTTTGCAAATCTCTTTGAAGTATGCGATGTCTGACTTATTAGAAAATAGCTAGAGTCTCCTATTTGTGCATTTAATTTGTTGCAGTATTATGTATCAGTTGGGCCCTGGGAAACTCACGAGAGAATGAGAATAAAGAAGACAAATAATGCCTTAATATTACTATGAGGAGAGTTTTGACTTTGGGGAACCTGGGTGGCTCAGTCGATTAAGAGTCTGACCCTTGATTTTAGCTCAGGTCATGATCTCAGGGTTGTGAGATCAAGCCCCATGTTGGGCTCCATGCTTAGTGGGCAGTCTGGTTCTCTCCCTCTCCCCCTGCCCCTTTCCCCACTTATGCTTGCTTACTGTCTCTAAAATAACTACTTTTTAAAAGATTTACTTATTTTTAATTTTATAGACTTCCTGAAAGTGTTTCAAGGACCCCTGGGGTGGCGTCGAGCCTGAGTGGCTCAGTCAGTTAAGCATCTGCCTTCGGCTTAGGCTCAGGTCATGATCCCAGGGTCCTGGGATTGAGGGTGCATCGGGCTCCCAGCTCAGTGGGGGTTCTGCTTCTCTCTCTTCCTCTACTCTTCTTCCCTACTTGTGTTCTTTCTCTCTCTCTCTCAAATAAATAAATCTTTAAAAAAAAATTAAGGACCCCCCCAAGGAGTGAGGGTGGGGGTGTCACATGTTGAGAACTATGGTCTTATATATTTTTTTGTATTATTGTATAATAAATGTATTTGTTATATATTGTATATAAATGTATATTTTAATGCAAAACAAAAAATAACAATAATGACAAATTAATGAAAATACAAATGATTCACAAGATTGTCACTATTGTAAGTTAGAAAAACAAGTGTTCAAAACACCTATGAATTTTCTAAGAACATTGTTCAGTACAACATTTGCCAGCTATACAGACGTGAGCATTACTTACTATACAAACTAGAAGACCACTTTGTGCAGAGTCTGGTGAAAACCCTTTGATTTCTGGTGCTCCAGGCACCAAGAGTTTTATTTTATTAGCATGGGTGCTACAAGCGTTTAAGTAAGTATGACATGATCTTAGTCCTGAAAAAGCAAGTACTGTAGAATAATTGACAACCAGCCACGCACACTCAGAGATCATCAAAGAGATCCCATGGTTGCTGAAAGGAGTCTTAGAATCTTATAGGAGAGCAAGGCATTGTAAGCAGGTAAGAATGATGTGTTGTAATAGAGTTAGTAAGGAGAGAGTGAATGTACTTTAAAATGTATATGTGTGGGATGGCTCAGGAAAGGATTATGGCAGGTAACTTTTTTTTCTCTTGTAAATTCAGAGAATCATTTTTATTTCTTAGAAAATGATTCTTCTAATACATATTAGTATTAAATTTGGTATTAACCAGTTCACCTCTATCAAAATGTCCTTTGGGGACAATGTGACCCTTAATTTTGAGAGTTTTACATCCAAGTTATTTTTGAAATATTTTCTTCCTTTTAAAAATTAATTATATATAAAAACAGCAAAGAAAGCAATGTCTTGAGTACTGTAATACTGAAATTTAATTTTCTTAATAATACTCCCAAGTTTTCCTGTAATACAGAAAAAAATTCATGCCTAAACTTAGTCAAATTTTCTTAGAAATCTATTTTTTAATATTTAAAGTCAACTAATTAACATATAGTGTATTATTAATTTCATAGGTAGAGGTCAGTGATTCATCAGTCTTATATAATACACAGTGCTCATTACATCATGCCCTCCTTAATGTCCATCACCCAGTTACCCCACTTGCCCACCCCCCTCCCCTCCAGCAACCCTCAGTTTGTTTCCGATGATTGAGAGTCTTTTATGGTTTATCTCCCTCTCTGATTTCGTCTTGTTTTATTTTTCCTTCCTCCCTCTATGCCCCTGTAGTAACTCTTTTTATTTTTTTTTAAGATTGTATTTATTTGACAGAGAGAGAGACAGCCAGTGAGAGAGGGAACACAAGCAGGGGGAGTGGGAGAGGATGAAGCAGGCTCCCAGTGGAGCAGGGAGCCCGATGCAGGGCTTAATCCCAGGACCCTGGGATCACGCCCTGGGCGGAAGGCAGATGTTTAATGACTGAGCCACCCAGGCGCCCCAGTGGCAGGTAACTCTTGAACAGAGTATGGAAAAGTGAGTAGGTGTTGGACAAGTGGATGAAGAAGGGCATTTCAGATAGAAAATAGCATGGGGGATGCCTGGGTAGCTCAGTAAGTTGCCTTCGGCTCAGGTCTTGGTCCCAGGGGCTTGGGGTCGAGTCCTGCATTGGGCTACTTGCTCAGTGGGGAGCCTGCTTCTCCCTCTGCCTGCTGCTCCCCCTGTTTGTGCGCGCGCATGCTCTTTCTCTCTAACAAATAAAATCTTTTTTTTTTTTTTTAAGAAAATAGCATGAAGTGACAAATAATTGAACATGATGGGAGTAGAGAGTTTAAGGAGGTAACAGCAGCATTCATAAAGATAGGCTGAGCAGTGTGTACTTTATTCAGAGGGCAGTGAGAAGGTGTGGAAAGATTTTAAAAGGAAGATATCAGATTTGCATTTTAGAAGATATCAGAGAAAACCAGAGCTGAACGATAGTTAAAGCAGTAAAAACAGATTTTTGTTCTAGAACTATTACAGTAGGGAAAAAGAACCTTCAGAATAGAACTGGGCTCAGTTCAAATACAGTATGGAAAGTTAGGGATTTATATCCAGGAAGTGCGTGTGTGTGGTGGGGGGAGATTAGTGCATGTAAAATTATTAAGGGAGTAGGGTAATTTTTGCTAAACTGATCTACACAGGATTCTTGCTGAAGGCAGGCCAAAGTGATCAGATATTACTGGGGGATGGTAGGAGATGAGGGAATTGACAAATATAAAGAGTGATCAGGTATCAAGGGTAGCAAATTCTTGCTAAACTTATTTAGCAGAATTCTTGGTAAAACTGGATCCTGCAAAGATGAACACAGAAATCCAAAGGTCAAGGCCTAGTTGAGAAGAGGGTTCAGAGGAACAAGCTAAAGGTTGGTCAACGAAAGCGTTTTTGTCAAAGGTAACTGTTGGAATGTGGGAGGGAGGCTAAGAGGGTCTTAGATTAGGAATAAGAGCTAATTAGGGCTTGAACTGAAGCTTGAACCATAGAGATAGAAGAGAAAGGAATGAATTGAAGAAATTTAATGTGGTATGGATTGTACTTGCAGGTCATGTCATTTGGACAGATGGTGAATATAAATGGCAAGGGGGGGGGGCGCCTGGGTGGCTCAGTCATTAAACTCTGCCTTCGGCTCAGGGCCTGATCCCAGGGTCCTGGGATCCAGCCCCGCATTGGGCTCCCTGCTCCACTGGG
Organism: Ursus americanus; assembly: GCF_024610735.1. Classification (NCBI taxonomy): domain Eukaryota; kingdom Metazoa; phylum Chordata; class Mammalia; order Carnivora; family Ursidae; genus Ursus; species Ursus americanus. Next base: position 25,151,025 of record NC_142134.1, on the reverse strand, counting down.
AGCCTGCTTCTTCCTCTCCCACTCCCCCTGCTTGTGTTCCCTCTCTCACTGGCTGTCTCTCTCTCTGTCAAATAAATAAAATCTTTAAAAAGATATATATATAAATAAATGGCAAGAGGTTCCTTCCTAATCCTTGCTTTGCTTCCTGCTATTTTTTTTAACAGGGTGAATGGAATATATGTGTGCGAATGTGTGGTGCGTGTAGATATATTTTTTGTGCTGACATATGTATTGAAGGCAATTTAGATGATTTTATTTTCAGAATCTTGTGACAACCTCTAGAGTGTGATGAAACGAAGAGCAGGTAGGCCGTAAACTTATGGCTTTGTTGAAGAGAGGCCCAGGGTCAAGGTATAGGTAGAGATAGGGGCAGTGTTGGTCTTCTCTTTCAATTGTCATAGAAAACAGAAATCATACTTTGAAAAATAGTGCTATGTTTCTGAACTCATGCGTTTGGGAGGACCTTTACAAGTATGGCCGACTTAGTCGTTTGGGGGAAGAGCTAACATTTGAGAGCACTATAAAAGTGATTGTATTTTAGTAAGGGTGCATTACTTCCTTCATGAAACAAAGATTTAAATAAAGTAAATACTCTATGAATTTTTTGTTCCATTTTTAATCAAAGATTTAGAACAGGTCTAGATTTAATTACAATTGAGTCATTGCCTTTTCTGGGAGGAGGAATCTTAAGTATGCAGTTCAATATGATGAAGTTTCATAGTGCATGGTATTCCATATTTTATTTTTTTAAGGATTTATTTATTTTTAGAGAGAGAGTGTAAGTGGGGGGAAGGGCAGAGGGAGAGACTCTTCAAACAGACTCCTTGCTGAGTGCAGAGCCCAGCCTGGAGCTTAATCCCACGATCCTGAGATCATGACCTGAGCCATAACCAAGAGTCAGGTGCTTAACCAATTGAGTCACCCAGGTGCCCCGCTATTCCATATTTTAGATCATCATTTCATTTTCTTCAAGCTCTTATTAAAATTTGTCTTTTCTTTGTAAGTAATTTAAAGAATGCCAAATCATGATTGATGGGAAATTATGGAAAATCTCTTAATTCATCTCATGGCATTTCTAAGATAGTTGCAGTCTATTGAGCAGCACCAAGCAACTTCATCTGCATTTATGGGGCTGGGATTTCCAGGAAGTGTAGTTGTCCTTCTTTGGTACCTAAACGAAACAATAGTTGCAATGTACAGAAAGATGTCAGTTTCAAATAAAATTTACAGACAAGGGAAGAAGAAGAAGCAACTAAGTAACATTACCTTTCCCCCTCTTACCAAACAGTTGTGAGCATGAGAGTGTAGTGTTTTAATCCACAGGATGCATTGACTGTATCATAAAGATTTATATTTGTTGGTTCTGGAAGTCTTTAAGAAACATATACTAAAGAGGTATATTAATTCTATATTTAGTACATACTCAATAGCCAAACATAATTAAATACAATCTTTTCTAGTATCATGCAAAATTATCCCATCTATTTATAAGCTCCTTCTGGTTAATTAGAGGAAACAGTTCTGAATTTCTAAATCACTGTAAGTATTTGGCATCTCAGGTTGTATGTATTTAAAACCCAACCTGCAGGGGAGCCTGGGTGGCTCAGTCGGTTAAGTGTTTGCCTTCGGTTCAGCTCATGATCCCAGAGTTCCAGGATCAAGCCCCACATCGGGCTTCCTGCTTAATGGGGAGTCTGCTTCTCCTGCTCCCTCTGCCCCTCCTCCTGTTCCTTCTCTCTCTCTTGCTCACTGTCTCTCACAAATAAATAAATAACATCTTTAAAAAATTTTTATTAAAAAAACAACCACCCCAACCTACAGTTTTCTTTGCTAAACCGTATCTTCTCCTGATCTCCCTATTTGTGTTAGTGGCAGTATTAATCTTTTAAACATCAAAATCTCAGCTTTTCCTGATTCCCTTTTGTTTTCATTTCAGATCCTTAGCATTTTCCTTGATTCCTTTCCTGAGCTTCAGCCTTCACATCCAGTCTGTCATTAAGTTTTGTTGATTTTCTTTCTGCAATGTAATTCTTTTTTTTTTTTTTTTTAAAGATTTTATTTATTTATTTGACAGAGACAGCCAGCGAGAGAGAGAACACAAGCAGGGGGAGTGGGAGAGGAAGAAGCAGGCTCATAGCGGAGGAGCCTGATGTGGGGCTCGATCCCAGAACGCCGGGATCATGCCCTGAGCCGAAGGCAGACGCTTAACGACTGAGCCACCCAGGCACCCCTCTGCAATGTAATTCATCATATTTCCATTCTTACTATTACCACTTCAGTTTAGCCCTTATTTTTTATATTGTGATAAAGTACACATAGAGGTTAACATTTTAACCATTTAAAACTATACAATTCAGTGACTTTAAGTGCATTCACGGTGTTATATAACCATCACTATTATCTAGTTCTACAACTTTTTCATTACGCCAGACAGAAACTCTGTACCCATTAAATAGTCACTCCTGATTACCTACTTTCAGTCTCTGACAACCTCTAATCTGTTTCTGTGAATTTGTCTGTTCTGGATAATTCATATAAATGGAATCATACATATGTTACCTTTTGTGTTCGGTTTCTTTTACTTAGCATCTTCTCCCACCCCACCCCCAAGATTTTATTCATTCATTCATTTATTTTTTTATGAGAGAGAGCGAGAGCACGCACATGCACAAGTGGCCAGGGGGGACAAGCAGACTCCATGCTGAGTGTGGGGAGCCCGAGCCGAAATTAAGAGTTGGACACTTAACTGACTGAGCCACCCAGGAGCCCCTTAGCATCTTATTTTTAGGGTTAATCTATATTGTAGTCTACGTCAGTATTTCATTTATTTTTATGGCTAAGTAATATTCTATTGTGTATATACACCACATTTTTTTATCCATTTATCTTTTGATGGGTATTTAGGTGTTTCTCCTTTCAGCTATTGTGAATAGTGCTATGTGAACATTTGTGTGCAAATTTTGTTTGAATAACTGTTTTCATTTCTTTTGGTTATATACCTAGGAGTCTGATTGCTGGGTTATATATATGGTGATGCTGTTTAACTTACTGCCCTTACTTTGCAAATCATTGTTTCCTGAAGTGTGGGACCTACCAGGAGGCTCACTGATAATAACATTTAATATTAGTTAATTAATTAATCTCATTTTAATTTTAGTCGCCCTGACTAAATCATGGAAAGTCTCAATTTGGTATTAGTATGGCTTTCAAACACCTCATCAACCATGTTAATACCTCTTTGACAAACACAGAGAAGGCCTGAGGCTTTGAAATTTTGGCACAAAATAACATCTAGCTGGAATTTAGTATTTGTTCCTTGTGTTTCCTTTTATTGTTACATTTTATTTCTATAGTAAGTGACACTGATTTCACACATAGTGAAAATTTGCCTTTTTATGTAAATGTAAGTAAAATAAAGGTGATACACAGAATTTGCAAAATGTAATGAAGATTGATTAGAAAACATGGCAAAAAATTGTGAAGATGGTATGAGAGTGACTTGAAGTTTGGGAAATACAGACCTGAACTATGGCAACATATTTCTTTTCCAAGTCTTTCCCAATTGTAATCAATCTCCTGTCCCATTCCCAGAATAATTTAGAATAATTGGATAGTTTCATTCTTCTGTTTATGAATGTTTCATGAATCTCCACTTTATAAAAAGTAAAACTCAAAGTTGTTTAACTGGACTTTTGAAGTCCTTTATATCTTCACTCCAAACCAATCTAATTATTATTTTTAGAACTCACCTTCTACTTTCTTACCATTGTTCATTCCTACATGCTCTCTCTCTGCTGTAAGTTCCTTTCTCCTTAGTTTCTATTGCCGTTCATTCTGTTCTCAAATATTTTGAGAATCTCATGTGCCAGTCACTCTACTGTGGATTAGGACTAAAATGGCTTTCTTATTGAGCTTATACTTGTGGGAGGGAGAGTAGATATTAAACAGAGGAATAATTCTTTACAGTTACAGTTGCAATAAATACATTTGCAATAAATAGTGTGATAGAAAAGAAGACAGTGTTACAAAGACAAATAAATAGGGTATCTAGTCTGACATTGAAGGAGTGCTTTCAAAGATGACCTCTTGGTGAAAATGTCATTTAAGCTGAGATTTAAGTGATTGGTAGGCATTAATTTAGTGAAGAAATGGGCAGAGGGAATAGTACATGCAAAGGTACTGAGGTGGGAAGAATCTTGGCTCAAGTATGTTTATTCTTTAATATGCTTATTTTGCCACAAAGAAATTTAAGTATATGTTATCTACTCAGGAATAATGTGCTGGTCTATACTACTTTTGTAAAAGAACCAAATTTATCATGAAGTCCTAACTCAATGAATTTTTTTAAGATACTCTAAAAAAGAAATGACTGCCAATAGTAGAATATTAGATCCAAGTTTTAAAACTATCCTGGGAATGTATATAGAAGTCTCATTTCAATATGGAAGTTTATATGAGTTTGTGATATATAAAGAATATGTTTATGCTATATATCTGTATTATGTCTTTATACTCTGTATCTATATATTATAAATATGTGATATAAATTATATAGATTTATATACAAATACCTTGGATAACAGTTGGCTTCTTATTAATGCTGGTAAGCACCAATCAGAAAGCTAGTCAGTAAGAGGGCCTGTTTGGAGCCAGGTACCCTGCTCTGCTATTTACTTTTCTGTCCATTCTCTGATCCACTTTATGGTTGGCTCCAATATCAATGGGAAAGATGCACAAATGATATGTTAAAGTCGCTTTTTAAAAAAATATATTTTATTTATTCATTTGAGAGAGAGATTGAGAGCATGAGCAGGGCGGAGAGGCAGGAGGAGAAGACCCCGCTGAGCGTGGAGCCCAATGTCGGGCCTGATCCCAAGACCCAGAGATGATGACCTGAGCCAAAGGCAAATACCCAACCATTTGAGCCATGCAGGCACCCCTCCCCTCTTTTTTTGTTTTTATGTAACCAGTAATACCCGATTATTTTATGGTAATTCTATAACAAATATTTTCATGTTTCAAATGTATAGATGTCTGTTTAAATCAGCGAAGATTTTTGGTTACATGCAGGGAAAAACACTGGTCAACTTCAACAGAAAAGGAATTTAATTGTTAGTTGAAGAATCTATAGAAAGACTGAAGAATCAGGCATGGAAAATAGACAAAAACCCAAGGGAGCTAGGTTGCAGGAGGGACTAGGCATAGTCATGTTACAGGAATATGTGTTAAGACGCTGCAGATCTAAGATTTATACCACTCCTACTGCCACTTTAAATACTTTGTTGTTGTTTTTTTTAACTGATAGCCTCTTTGTGGTGCCAGGTGGAGTTCAAAGTCTAGGGTAGGAGTGGTCGGGCTGAGACCTTGCTCTGGCTGCCTGGGAGGATCTCCTTCCTTTGGTTTTCTCTTTTGACCTCCAACCCAGACTTCCATAATAAGGGTTTTGCCCTAAGTAAGAAGGGGTTTTAAAACGGACCTGGGAAAGAAACATTAAAAAAAGGAGACCAGTGTCTTTAACAATTACCCATTAAAATATGTTTCTAAACAGTTCTGTGTGATGACAGGTAGCTGTATATTTCTTGAAATACAAGTTAAAGTTATTAAAGGCATCTAGGGGCGCCTGGGTAGCGCAGTCGTTAAAGCGTCTGCCTTCCGCTCAGGGCGTGATCCCGGCGTGCCGGGATCGAGTCCCACATCGGGCTCCTCCGCTATGAGCCTGCTTCTTCCTCTCCCACTCCCCCTGCTGTGTTCCCTCTCTCGCTGGCTGTCTCTCTGTCACATAAATATAAATAAAAAATCTTTAAAAAAAAAAAAGTTATTAAAGGCATCTCAATTTTTAGAAAACATATGATGGCTTCTGTTTTAAGAAGGGTTGTGATATTTTACTAGAAGAAAATGATTTTGATTCTTTTCAAATTAAAATTGTCTAGATATCCCAAAATTTTATGGTTGTAGGCATGACTAAACAGTAGATTATGTGTTTTTCTAAGAAAAAAAAAAATCCTAGAGTACAGATCATTTACCGCTTTGGTTAGGTCTGTTCCTAGATATCTTACTGTTTTTGGTTCAGTTGTAAATGGGATTAATTCCTTGATTTCTCTTTTTTTTTTTTTTTTAAAGATTTTATTTATTTATTCAACAGAGATAGAGACAGCCAGCGAGAGAGGGAACACAAGCAGGGGGAGTGGGAGAGGAAGAAGCAGGCTCATAGCGGAGGAGCCTGATGTGGGGCTCGATCCCAGAACGCCGGGATCACGCCCTGAGCCGAAGGCAGACGCTTAACCGCTGTGCCACCCAGGCGCCCCTTGATTTCTCTTTCTGCTTCTTCATTATGGGTGTATAGAAATGCAAGAGATTTCTGTATGTTGATTTTGCTTCGTGTGACTTCACTGAATTTGTATATGAATTTTAGCAATTTTTTGATGGAGTCTTTCAGGTTTTCTACATAGAGTATCATGTCACCTGCAAATAGTGAAAGTTTGACTTCCTCCTTGCCGATTTGGATGCCTTTTATTTGTTTTTGTTGTCTGATTGCCGTGGCTAGCATTTCCAGTACTATGTTAAATAACAGTGGCAAGAGTGTATATTCCTGCCTTGTTCCTGACCACAGAGGAAAAGCTTAGTTTTAGCCCTGGGTTTTTTGTATATGGCCTTCATTATGTTGAGTTATGTTCCCTCAAATCCTACTTTGTTGAGGGTTTTTGTCATGAATGGATGTTGTACTTTGTCAAATGCCAAATTATGGAAAAAGCCCAAATATCCACTGATAAATGAAGGGATAAAGAAGATGTGAGGTGTGTGTGTGTGTGTGTGTGTGTGTGTGTGTGTGTGTTTATATATACAGTGAAATATTACTCAGGCATAAAAAAGAATGAAATCTTGCCATTTGCAATGACATGGATAGAGCTAAGCAAAATAAGTCGGAGAAAGACAAATACCGTAGATTTCACTAATATGTGGAATTTAAGAAACAAAACAAATGAACACAGGGAAAATAAAAAGGGAAGCAAACCAAGAAACAGACTCTTGACTATAGAGAACAAACCAGAGGGAGTTGGGTGGGGGGATGGGTTAAATAGGTGATGGGGGTTAAGGAGGGCACTTATGATGAGCACCCAGGTGTTGTATGTAAGCATAGAATCACACCTGAATTCTACACCTGAAACTAGTATTACACTGTATATTAACTATAACTGGAATTTATTTTATTTTATTTTTATTTTTTTAAGATTTTATTTATTTGATAGAGAGAGGCAGCAAGAGAGAGAACACAAGCAGGGGGAGTGGGAGAGGGAGAAGCAGGCTTCCTGCTGAACAGGGAGCCTGATGCAGGGCTCGATCCCAGAACCCTGGGATCTTGACCTGAGCTGAAGCAGACACTTAATGACTGAGCCACCCAGGCACCCCTATAACTGGAATTTAAATTAAAAAAAGAAAAAGAACCTAGCAAGTAAAGGTGATTGCCAGACATATGCATATATTCATTTTTCAACATGTTTTGGTAGGCAAAAGTGTTTTATATTTAAAATGTATCCAAAATATTGTTATGATTTGTAAGTATAGATAGAACCAAAATGTACAGCAGACATACATATCTTTATTGCATATCTCAATGAAAGGGGTGCATGGGTGACTCAGTTGGGGAAGTGTCCAACTCTTGGTCTCGGCTCAGGTCTTGATCCCAGGGTTGTGAGTTCAGGCCCTGTGTTGGGGTTCCAGTGTGGAGCCGACTTAAAATAAATAGATAAAACCAAACTACCACCACAAAATCTCAATGAAAAGAAAAAGTTGCTGAAAAAAATCAAATTAAGACCAGAACTACTAATTCAGTTATGAAATATTTGCACTCTTATCTGTTTCCTTAGCTTATAATTTTTTTCATAGTACATTTCATGAATTATAGCCTTTTTATAAAATTGTTGCCCTGCACAAATACATGCTATGATTTTTGGGTAAAAAGTGTGGATTTGCATTAAAAATTATTTGGGGAATGTTTATTACACACATGGATGCATTTGACTCATACAGTCTTGACTCCAGTAATATGTTAATGTCTCCATTGTAAGTGAAGATTGTAATGTGGCAGATAGATCAAGTACAAACACATAACTTCTAGATACAGAAATGTTTTCATAGTCACAAAAGAATAGTTCTAACCGTCAGATTTCTGAGATTTGCTGACGTAGAAATGAATGAATGTACATTGCAACAGGCAGGAGAAAATCTGTTTCCTATTGTGGAATTCTTATCACTTTAGTTGTCACAGTTAAACTTGTTCTAGGTTTTCAGGTCCTCTTCCCAGGATGCCATACATTTTGATATTTTAAAAATTCATTCTTTTAATTTTCTGAAATGAGAAAATGAGAGGTTTTTAAGCGTTGTGCTTCTTATTTCCCAGTGATTGAGTTGACATGTAAAAACACACAAAGGAAAGCTAGTTAAACCAAAGAATGCTTCACACAAAATCCTAGCAGAATCTTTTCTGCAAGTCTGTTTTCTCAAAAGATCTGTCTTGGAAAAAATCATTTATAAAATGGAAGTAATCTGGTACCCTACCTTCATTATAATGCTTGCTTGCTTCGATTTGAGATTTAGGCATCTTTGTCCTTTATGTGCTTTCAGGGTGATACTGTTAATGGAAGATCCAAAACAGTCTTAAAATTTTGGATGGAAAAACATAAGCAAAACAAAAACATAAAACAAAAAAGCTTCCCACAACAGTCACCTTTAGCAAGTTCAATACTTACATCACTTCTGTTTTGTCACAGTTGTTACTTGGATAAATTATGGTCGCTTTCTCAATATCTGCCACTTTTACTGCTCTTACTCCAGGGCCTATGCAAAGACAGCGTCCCCCTTTGAACATGGGGAAGCCTAGAACAGATCACAGCATCAGTTACTAATACATCTGATTGCAGTGGATGATTGTATTTTATAGTCCTCGTGAAGAATGTAAGCAGGGTTTTCGTTAAGGGTAAGGATAGCAGTTTGTCAAATAGCACTTGACACTGCTGTTACTGGCAAAGGAATGTAAGTAAGATGTTGATTTTCTCTTTAAATTTGTAAACAAACCATTAAAGAATAAAGGGAAGCATGAAAATTTATTGGAGATTAAGATTATTTGCCTCGTTTTTGTGCTCAAGAATATTTCCAGGAAACTAATAACATTATCTAACATAAAATTTTAGACATTTAAAACTATTGCTTAAGGCTCTTGCCAGATATTGTAGCCAAATAAAAAACTCCATGAAGTTTATCAATTCTAGTTTCAGTAATCATCTCTAGTACCTTAAACACTTCAAACATTTTCTGTCAAAGCAGTAGTAACTTCTGATGTGTGAGGTTAAATAAAAATTTACTAAATCTTTTAAGAAAAGATGGGGAAAAAAAAGATTTGAAGCATTAGAAAATAAATTTATAAGCTAAGAAGTAAAAGTTATCATGTACCTTGAACAATTGTAGCACAGAATATCACAGCCAAGACTATAACGGTGCCCTTCACACTCATGTTTGTCGTTTGCTGCTCTTGCTGCTTCAGTGTTGATACTCTTCTTGGAGGGAGTAGAAATGCTGAACATGAAAGAAGTTCTTGATTGGCATATGTAGGGCATTTTTATACACCTATAATCCTGTCAGGGCAACAGGAATTCCCCTCCTTGAGTCATGCTCTTTTGCTTCCAAGAGTTTCTATTTTGCTCTCATCTACATGTCACTGTCCTTTCCTGTTTGTTACAGTGCTGCAAGTAATAAGAATGTGAAAGTACTTTGTAAAGAGTAAAGAGCTATATAAACATAGAATAGGGTACACGCAAATGGGAACCAGCCTTGTCAAAGTAGCATTTCCTAGAAATGTATTGCATTATGGGATTGACCATGGACAATGAATTCTGATTGCCATTCATTCTTTCATTCAGGAAGATTGTCTTCCTACCCTCAGTCTGTTCACCCTCCATTCTTCATATCACTCTAAAAAAGAACATTCTTAAACAGGTTTTATCACCTTTTGCTTTTAAGCCCAAACTCTTAATATGTAAGGCCTACGTTATTTGACATTGAATGACTTATTTAACCTTATTTATATTTATGCTGACTATAATTGCACAGCTAAACAAGTCTCCCTGTACTTCTGAATTTATATCCATTTGTTTTTGCGTGTTTAACATGCAAAACAGTTTTTACTTTATATATATTTTACAAGTGTTACTTAGTGTATAAAGTTGTATGACTTGTGGATTTTTAAAAAATGATTCTCTTCTCTCATGTGATGTTTTTACATCTTGGGTTCTACTTTGATTTAACCCTTATTTTCTTTTTATTTACCTTTACCTTTTCCACTCAAGCTTTCTAGCACTATTTGTTTTATTTTATTTTATTTTATTTTTTATTTTTATTTTTTAAAGATTTTATTTATTTATGTGACAGAGAGACAGCCAGAGAGAGAGGGAACACAGCAGGGGGAGTGGGAGAGGAAGAAGCAGGCTCACAGCGGAGGAGCCCGATGTGGGACTCGATCCCAGTACGCCGGGATCACGCCCTGAGCCGAAGGCAGACGCTTTAACGACTGCGCTACCCAGGCGCCCCTAGCACTATTTGTTTTAAATGGGTCATATGCAAACACTTTAAAATGTCGTATCTAAAGGACATTTAATGGGTGAATTTATTTACTGAGTAATTGGTAATCTGTAAACTTTAAAAAATGCTTTATTGCTGTTTTCTGTTTTCTTTATTTCTTCTTTTTTTTTTTTATTCCAGTATAGTTAACATACAGTGTTCTATTAGTTTCAGGTGTACGATTTAGTGATTTAAAAATTATGTACATTATTCAGTGCTCATCATGACCTTGATCTTTCTTCACCTATTTCACCCATCCCCCCACTCACCTCCTTTCTGGTAACCATCAGTTTGTTCCCTATAGTTAAATGTCAGTTTTCTGGTTTCTCTTTTTACCTTTGTTCATTTTTTTGTTTGATTCTTAAATTGCACATATGAGTGAGATCATATGGTATTTATCTTCTCTGAGTGACTTATTTTGCTTAGTATTATACTCTAGATCCATCCATGTTGGAAATGGCAAGATTTCTTTTTTATGGCTGAGTACTATTTCATTGTATGTATGCATGTGTATATTTCTATGTATATATAGAGATTTATATACACACCTCATCTTCTTTATACATTCATCTATGAATGGACACTTGAGCTGTTTCCATAATTTGGCTATTGTGAATAATGCTGCAATAAACATAAGGGTGCATATATTCTTTTGAATTAGCATTTTCATATTCTTTGTTTAAATACCCGGTAGTATGAGTTAGTTCTATTTTTAACTTTTGGAGGAACCTACATACATTTTTCCACAGGAACTCTAGCCGTTGATATACCTAGATTTCTTTCTCACTTTAAATCTCTTTTCCTGAACGTTTTTCTTTCTTTTTTTTTTTTTTTTAAAGATTTTATTTATTTATTTGGCAGAGAGAGAGACAGCCAGCGAGAGAGGGAACACAAGCAGGGGGAGTGGGAGAGGAAGAAGCAGGCTCATAGCGGAGGAGCCTGATGCGGGGCTCAATCCCAGAACGCTGGGATCATGCCCTGAGCCGAAGGCAGACGCTTAACGACTGAGCCACCCAGGCGCCCCCCTGGACGTTTTTCGTTTTTTTTTAAAGATTTTATTTATTTATTTGACAGAGAGACAGCCAGCGAGAAAGGGAACACAGCAGGGGGAGCGGGAGAGGAAGAAGCAGGCTCCCAGCGGAGGAGCCCGATGTGGGGCTCGATCCCAGAACGCCAGGATCACACCATGAGCCGGAGGCAGACGCTTTAACGACTGCGCTACCCAGGCGCCCCCCCCCCCCCCGCCCCGAACGTTTTTCTTACGTGACTTGAAAGGAATATATTGTTTTATGTTTTGCTAGTAATCCATAGTTTGCCTGTTTTTTTTTTACCTCACATTTTCGCATTATTTACATCAACCATGAATAGTATCTTCTGGTTCTTTCTTTTTTAAGATGAGAAAAATCACTATCACACATTTCCTCCTATTTCCACTTCTGTTGCATAATCTGGGATATGTAGATAGTCTACTGTTCTCAAATGATTATTTTATATTATTTAACTTCTCTTTTGAGAATTATCTTTTACATTTTATCCTGAAATCTTATATTTATTTGCACATATTCCACATTTAAATTCTTTTTTTTTTTAAGATTATTTATTTATTTATTTGACAGAGAGAGACAGCCAGCGAGAGAGGGAACCCGAGCAGGGGGAGTGGGAGAGGAAGAAGCAGGCTCCTAGCAGAGGAGCCCGATGTGGGGCTCGATCCCATAACGCCAGGATCACGCCCTGAGCCGAAGGCAGACGCTTAATGACTAAGCCACCCAGGCGCCCCCACATTTAAATTCTTTTAACAACCAAAACTTTTAAAAACCTTAGTTTTCCACAATTTTATTTTTTTATTGAGATATAATTTAGATACCAAAAAATTTACCCTTTTAAAGTATACAGTTAAGTGTGGGAATTTTTTGTTTTTTTGTTTTTTGGGTTTTTTTTTTTGAGAGAATGCACACATGAGCTGTGGGGTGGTGGTGGCAGGCAGAGGGAAAGGGAGAATCTTAAGCAGGCTCCATGCCTAGTGCAGAGCCTGATGTGGGGCTTGATCTCACTGCTCTGAGCTGAAATCAAGAGTTGGGTGCTTAACTGACTGAGCTACTCAGGTGCCCCAGTTCAGTTGTTTTTAGTAAGGTTGTACAATATCTGATTCCAAAAATCTTATTTTCATTCCAGTATAGTTAATGTATAGTGTTATATTAGTTTTAGGCATTCAATATAATGATTCAGTAATTCCATATATTACTCAGTGCTCATCAAGATAAGTGTACTCTTAATCCCCTTTACCTGTTTCACCCATCCACCCACTCACCCACCTCCTCTCTGGTAACCATCTGTTCTTTATAGTTAAGAGTCTGTTTTTTTGCATTGTCTCTTTTTATTCCTTCATTTGTATCTTAAATTCCATGTATGAGTGAAATCGTATGGTATTTGTCTTTCTCTGACTTCTTTGGCTTAGCATTATATAACCATCCATGTTGTTGCAAACAGCAAGATTTCATTCTTTTTTTTTTTTTTAAGATTTTATTTATTTATTTATTCCGAGAGAAAGAGCATGCACAAATGGGGAGGGGCAGACGGAGAAGCAGACTTCCTGCTGAGCAGGGAGCCTGACGCAGGACTCAATCCCAGGACTCTGGGATTATGACCTGAGCTGAAAGCAGACGCATAACTGACTGTGCCACCCAGGCGCCCAGGATTTCATTCTTTTTTATGGCTTAATAATACTCCATTGTATATGTATACCACATCTTCTTTATCCATTCATGTCTGGATGAACACTTCAGCTATGTTAATAATTTGGCTATTGTAAATAATGCTGCAATAGACATTGGGGTGCACATATCCTTTTGAATTAATGTTTTCATATTTTTTGTGTAAATAGCCAGTAGTGTGATTACTAGATCATATGGTAGTTCTATTTTTAATTTTTTGAGGAACCTCCATACTTTTTTACACAGATGCTGGACCAGATTGCTTTCTTTCTTTCTTTTTTTTTTTTTTTTAAGATTCCATTTTATTTATTTGACACAGAGAGAAGAGAGATCACAGGCAGAGGGAGTGCCAGAGGGAGAGGGAGAAGAAGGCTCCCAGCTGAGCAGGGAGCCCGATGCAGGGCTTGATCCCAGGACCCTGGGATCATGACCTGAGCCAAAGGCAGATGCTTAACTGACTGAGCCACCGAGGCGCCCCTGGTTTGCTTTCTACCAGCAGTACCCAAGGGTTCCTTTTCCTCTCTGTCCTCGCCAACACTTGTTGTTTCTTGTGTTTTTTATTTTAGCCATTCTGAGAGTTGTGAGGTGATATCTCATTGTGGTTTTGTTTTGCATTTCCCTGATGATGAATGATGTTGAACATCTTTTCATGTGGTTGTTGGCCGTCTGTATATATTCTTTGGAGAAATGTCTGTTCATGTCTTCTGCCCGTTTTTTCATTGGATTGTTTTATTGGTGTTGAGTTGTGAAAGTTCTTTATGTATTTTGAATACTATCAGATATGTTATTTGTAAATATCTTCTCCCATTCTGTAGGTTGTATTTTAGTCTTGTTGTTTCCTTTTTTGTGCAGAAGCTTTTTATTTTGGTGTAGTCCCAGTGGTTTATGTTTGCTTTTGTATCCCTTGACTCAGGAGATATAGCTAGAAAAATGTTACCACAGCTGATGTCAGAGAGATTACTGACTGTGCTCTCTTCTAGGATTTTTATGGTTTCTTGTATCACATTCAGGTCTTTAATCCATTTTGAGTTTATTTTTGTGTGTGGTGTAAGAAAGTGGGCCAATTCCATTCTTTTGCATGTAGCTATTCTACATTTTTGTTTTGCCAATGCAATTTGTTGAAGAGGCTGTTTTTTTCCCATTGCCTATTCTTTCCTCCTTTGTTGAAGATTGATTGACCATATAATTGTGGGTTTATTTCTGGGTTCTCTATTCTGTTCCATTGATATATGTGCCTATTATTTTTTAAGAGAGGTGGGGAGGGGGAGAGGAAGAGGGAGAGGAAGAGTCTTAGGCAGCTCCACGCCCAGTGCGGAGCCCGACATGGGCTCCATCTCACAACCCTGAGATCATGACCTGAGCCAAAATCAAGGGTCAGATGCTTCACCAGCTTAGCCACCCAGGCTCACCCATGTGCTTATTTTGTGCCATTACCATACTGTTTTGATTACTACTGCTTTGTAATATAACTTGAAATCTGGAATTGTGATACTCCAGCTTTGATTTTTGTTTTCAGGATTGCTTTTGCTATTCGGGGTCTTTGTGGTGCTATACAAATTTTAGGATTGTTCTAATTTTGTGAAAAATGCTGTTGGTGTATTGATAGGGATTGCATTATATCTGTATATTGCTTTGAGTAGTATGGACATTTTAACAATATTTGTTCATCCAGTTCATGAACATGGGATGTATTTCCATTTATTTCTATTGCCTTTAGTTTCTTTCAGTGTTTTATGCTTTTCCATAGTACAGGTCTTTCACATCCCTGGCTGAGTTTAATTTCTAGGTATTTTCTTATTTTTAATGTAATTATAAATGGGATTGTTTCCTTAATTTCTTTGTTCCTTCATTATTAGCGTACAGAAATGCAACAGTTTTCTGTACCTTGATTTTGTATCCTGTGACTTACTGAATTCATTTATCAGTTCTAGTGTTTTTTTGATGCAGTCTTAAAAAAATTTCTATCTATAGTATCATGTCATCTGCAAATAGTTTTACTTCTTCCTTATCAGTTTGGATGCTTTTTATTTCTTGTGTTAGTTCTTTAGTTGTGATTGCTGTGGCTAGGACTTCCTGTACTGTGTTGAATAAAATTGGTGAGAATGGGTATCCTTCCCTTGTTCCTGACTGTAGGGGAAAAGTTCTCAGTTTTTGAATATGATGTTGGCTGTGGGTTTTTCATATAAGGCCTTTATTATGTTGAGGTATGTTCCCTCGAGACCTACTTTGTTGAGGATTTTTATCACAAATCGATGTTGTATTTTGTCAAATGCTTTTTCTGCATCTGTGGTAGTTTTTAATATATTGTTTGATTAGGGTTTGGTGGTATTTTGTTGAGGATTTTTGCTTCTGTGTTCATTAGAGATAATGACTTGCCGTTCTCTTTTCTGTACTGTCTTTATCTGGTTTTGGTATCAGGGTTAATATTGGCCTCATAGAATGAACTTGGAAGTTTTCCTTCTTTTTGTATTTTGTGGAATAGTTTGAGAAAAATGAGTATTAACTCTTCAAATGTTTGGTAGAATTCACCTATCAAGCCATCTGGTCCTGGACTTTTGTTTGTTGGGAGTTCTTTGATTACTGATTCAATCTCATTGCTGGTAATCCGTCCAAAATTTCTATTTCTTCCTGATTCAGTGGGAGGTTGTTGGTGTAGAATTTTTCATAATATTCTCTTACAAGCTTTTGTATTTCTGTAGTGTCAGTTGTTATTTTTTATTTTTCACTTGTGATTTTATTTGAGTCCTCTCTCTTTTTGGCTGAGTCTGGCAAAATATTTAGCAATTTTGTTGATCTGTTCTCTTGATTTTTGTTTGCTTGGTTTTCTCTTTTTTTCATTTATTTCTGCTCTAATTATTATTATTTCCTTCCTTCTACTGGTTTTGGGTTTTTGTTCTTTTTCTAGCACTTTTAGGTGTATGGTTATTTATTGAGATTTTTCTTGTTCCTTGAGGTAGGCCTGTATTGCTATAAACTTTCCTCTTAGAACAGTTTTGGTGCATCCCAAAGTTTTTGGACTGTTGTGTTTTAATTTTTATTTATTTCTATCCTTGGATTTCTTTTTTGATTTCCTGGTTAACCTGTTCATTATTTAGTAACATGTTATTTAACCTCCATGTATTTGTGGTCTTTCCAAATGTTTTCTTGTGGTTCATTTCTGGTTTCGTAGCATTGTAGTCAGAAAAGATGCATGGTATGACTTGATCTTTTTGAATTTGTTTAGACTTGTTTGTGGCCTAATATTCTGGAGAATGCTTAATGTGCACCTAAAAAGTATGTGTATTCTGATGTTTTAGGATAGAATGTTCTATATATATCTATTAAATCTACATGGTCCAATGTGTCATTCAAAGCCATTGTTTTCTTGTTGATTTTCTGATTGGGTGATTGGTCCATTGATGTAAGTGGGTTGCTAAATTCCCCTACTATTATTATATTACTGTCGTTATTTTATGTTTGTTATTAACTATTTTATGTATTTGGGTGTTCCTATGTTGGGTGCATAAATATTTACAATTGTTGTATCTCCTGGTTTTGTTGTCTCCTTTATGAATTTATAATATCCTTTGTCTTTTCATTCAGTCTTTGTTTTTTTTTTTTTTTAAAGATTTTATTTATTTGAGAGGGAGAGTGAGTTAGAGAGAGCACAAGCGAGGGGAGGAGCAGAGGGAGAAGAAGCAAACTCCCTATTGAGCAGAGAGCCTGATGCAGGGCCCGATCCTGGGACTCTGGGATCATGAACTGAGCTGGTTAACCAACTCAGCCACCCAGGTGCCCCCAGTCTTTGTTTTAAAATCTATTTTCTTGGGGCGCCTGGGTGGCACAGCGGTTAAGCGTCTGCCTTCGGCTCGGGGCATGATCCTGGCGTTCTGGGATCGAGCCCCACATCAGGCTCCTCTGCTATGAGCCCGCTTCTTCCTCTCCCACTCCCCCTGCTTGTGTTCCCTCTCTCACTGGCTGTCTCTATCTCTGTCGAATAAATAAATAAAATCTTTAAATAAAAATAAAAATAAATCTATTTTCTCTGTTATAAGTATTGCTACTCCAGCTTTCTTTCAGCATCCATTTGCATGATAGATGTTTTTCTATTCTCTCATTTTCAATCTAGTGTCTGTAGGTCTAAAATGAGTCTCCTTGTAGGTTGCATATAGATGGGTCTTATTTTTTTTATCCATTCTGTCATTGTATGTCTTTTGATTGAAGTGCTTAGTCTATTTACATTCAAAGTTTAATTATGAATAGATATGTATTTATTGTCATTTTGTTACTTGTTTTGTGGTTGTTTCTGAATTTCTTTCTGAAGTTGTTACCAGTGGGAGAGTCTGTGTTGTGTGAATGGAGGTTTTGTTTCTTGAATTTCCCATGAAAGGTTTACATGAGGATATGCACTCCAATAAAGACAACCAGAAGGAAAGTAGCAAGAACAAAGTGGTCTGTTAAGTACAGTACACAGTCAAGGTGGGAGAGTGGGCAGGCCTAGAGGTAGCAACTGCACCGAGGTTATGGATGTCTTTTCTTTTTATGTTTGCAGAGGTTATGGATCATAGCCAGGGCAGTCCCAACTGAAGTTGTTTCTAGTACTCTAAGAGACTCCTCCTACTGGTTGGGAGGGGGAGTTTTAGGCCCTACAAGGTTCTTGTTGGAACTGTCATGGCCATCTTTCCCCATGGGTGGGGGTGAGAGGGTCAAAACCACAATGTAAATATAATATAATGAAGTTATAAGTTACCTGGGGCAAAGGTTGAAGAGGAGAGTACATGTTCTGCACTTGTGGCTCTTGTCAGCCTCAGGGTGATAGAAACCAGTAAGGCCAGGATGTTGTTCCCTGAGGCTTCTAATGTGTCACCTATTTATCACTGCCTCTGCCTCCAGCTTATGTCTAACTGACTGCCTACTCTATCAGTCCTTGCTTCTCGTTCTCTTTCATGGTTTGCTGGTTTTCTTTAACGGTATATTTGGATTTCTTTTTCTTTATTCTTTGCATATCTAGTACTGGTTTTTGATTTGTGGTTATCATTAGGTTTGTATATAACCTCTTCTGCATATAGCCATCTATATTGTAAGATTGTCTTTAAAGTTCGAATCCATTTTTTACTTCTTTTCTCCCCACATTTTAGGTATATGGTGTCATATTTTACATCCTTTTATTTCATTAGTTCCTTGACTGATTTTTTTACAGAAATATTCATTTCTGCTGCTTTTGTGTTTCCTGTTATCATATTGTCACTTTTGGTCTTTCCATTCATAGTCCCCTTTAATATTTCTTTCGGGTTTGGTTTAGTGGTCATGAACTCCTTTCATTTTTGTTTGTCTGGGAAACTCTTTATCTCTCCATCTATTCTGAATGCCTTGCTGGATAGCGTATTCTTGGCTGCAGATTTTTCCCATTCGGCACTTTGAATATATCATGCTACTCTTTTCTGGCTTTCCAAGGTTCTGCTGAAAAATCACTGGTAGACTTACGGTTTCCCTTGTATGTAACTGTCTTCTTTGGTCTTGCTGCTTTAAAAACAATTTGTTTCTACTACATTTTGTTATTTTAATTAGTTTATGTTGATGTGGATCTGCTCTTGTTGATTTTGTTGGGGGTTCACTGTGCCTCCTGGATCTGGATATTTGTGTCCCTCCCCCAGATTAGGGAAGCTGTATTTTCTTAAGACAAATGTTTCTGCTCCTTTTTCTCTTCTTCTGGGATCCCTATAATACAAATGTTATTATGTTTGATGGAATCACTGAGTTCCCTAAGACTTTTCCTGTTTTGCATAATTCTTCTTGTTTGTTCAGCTTGATTACTTTCCATTACTCTGTTTTCCAGGTCATTAATTCATTCCTCTGCTGTTGGTCATTACATCAAACATGTTTCTTACTTCATTTAGTGAACCCTTTGTCTCTGCTAGGTTATTCCTTACCTCTGTGTTAAGGGTCTTACTGATACCTTTTACTCTTGTCAAGTCCAGTGAGTATCTTTATGATCATTACTTTACTTACTTACTTACTTATTTGGAGGGGTGGTGGCAGGGGCAGGAGAGACAGAGAAAGAGAATCCAAAGCAGGCTCCACGCCCAGTGCAGAGCCCGATGTGAGGCTTGATCTCACAACCCTGAGATCATGACCTGAGCTGAAATCAAGAGTAGGACACTTAACCGACTAAGCCACCCAGGTGCCCCTATGATCATTTACTTTAAATTCTCTATCAGGCATGTTACTTATATCTGTTTAGCTTAGATCTCTAGCCATGGCCTTGTCCTGTTCTTTCATTCAGGACATATTCCTTGTCTTCTCATTTTGTCTAAGGATAGTCAGTTACCTCTCCTGTTTTTGAGGGTAATGGTCTTATGAAGAAGTGGTCCTATATGTCCTGCAGTATCATGTCCCCTGTTTCCCAAGGCCTGGCATGTCAGGGAGTGTCTCCAGTATGTGCTGAATGCTTTTGTAAACCAGCTGCTTTATCCTTCAAGCCCGTCATCTGCAAAGGCTCTCTTTGCCTGTTGCAGGTGATGTTTGGTCCCTGGCCTGAATGTGGCGAGTTTTAACTAAGTGTGCTCTTCTTTGCTTGTGAAATGAGGCCTGTTGCCACCACCATCAGAACCAAAGCCTCACAAAATTCCTGAATTGGGAGACATGGTGTTGGCAGGGCAAGTCTTCTGTGGGGGGGCGGGGGGCATACTGTGACTCAGGCAAATGTGGCTTTGAAAGGCAGTTCCACCAGAGTGCAGGAGGCTAGGGCTTAGTATAAGCAGGTTAGGTAGCGAGTATTGGTGCTGTGTTGGTTCTGCAGGTGGTCCTGTGGCTATGTTGAAGGGTGGGGGAAGGAAATAGCACCTGCCAGTTCCTTTGTTCCCAGAGGGGTCCCTCCATGAGCACTGCCTCTCTGGAGTACTCGCTGAGATTACTGAATAACCTCCCCACTGTGTGCCCCAGACCTGCTTCAGATCACTGTTTCTACTCTATGTCCCCAGACTGTTTGCCCTGCCTTCTCTACAAGAGCAGTCCCAATGGTCTCTGGGCCTTCCCTGAGCCAAGCCTGCTGACCTTTAAAATTCCAGACTTTAAACCCTGATGATTGCAAGAACTCATGAAATTGGTCCCTCTCACTTTCCAAGCCAGTTGCTTTGGGGATTCATCTTCTCCATGTGGGCTCCCTTGTGTGCCAGTCTGTCTCTTGCCTTTCTCAACAACTGGAACTCCCTCCCCACCATGGCAACTATGATCCATTTCTCTCTCAAAAGCGTCTCTGCACTTCCTACCTTCTTTAATGTGGCCTCTTCTCTACCTTTAGTTGTGGAGTTGTTCTACGAGTCTTCAGGTGGATTTCTGGGGTATTGAGGATTATTTGATGGTTATTTAGTTGTATTTGTGGGGCAAGGTGAGCCTAGGGTCTGCCTACTCTGCTGCCATCTTCCCCTGCTCTTGCTGATGGGTCTTTTTTTTTTTTAATCCATTCTTTCACCCTGTGTCTTTTTAAAACAAAAAATTTTTAAAAGGTTTATTTATTTCACACAGAGAGAGATAACAAGTGTGCACGTGGAGTGGAGAGAGGGGTAGAGAGAGAGGGAATCTCAAGCAGACTCCATGCTGAGCATGGAGCCAATGTGGAGCTTGATCTCACAACTGTGAATCACAACCTGAGCTGAAACCAAGAGTCAGACACTTAACTGACTGAGCCACCCAGGTACCCCCCACCCCGTGTCTTTTGATTAGAGTATTTAGTCCATTTACATTCAAAATAATTGTTGATAGGGTATGTATTTATTGCCATTTTGTTACTTATTTTATAGTTGTTTTGTAGTTCTTTTTCTTTCTTGCTCTCTTCTTTCACAGTTAGTTGGCTTTTTTTAGTGATATACTTGGATTCTGTTTTCTTTATTTTTTGTATTACTATTACTCTTTTCTTAAAGATTTTATTTGTCAGAGAGAGAGAGGGAGAGATAAGGAGAGTGCAAGCAGGGGGAGCAGCAGGCAGGGGGAGAAGCAGCTCCCCACTGAGCAAGGAGCATGATGTGGGGCTTGATCCCAAGACCCTGGGATCATGACCTGAGCAAAGGCAGGTGCTTAACGGACTGAGCCAGCCAGGTGCCCACTATTACTGATTTTGATGTGTGGTTTGTTTATAACAGCTTCTGCGTCTTCCGCATGTAGCGGTCTGTAGTAAGTTGACGGTCACTTAAGTTTAAGTCTATACTTTATTCCCCTCTCACCCACATTTTAGGTATGTGGTCTCATACTTTGTTTACACCCTTTTATTCTGTGAGTCCTTTTAATGATTTTAACAGATACATGCATTTTTTACTACTTTGTGCTTCATACTTTTCTCTTATGGTCTTTCCTTTCTACTCAAAAATTCCCCTTTAACATTTCTTATAGGGTGGTTTACTGGTCATGAATTCCTGTAACTGTTGTCTGTCTGGAAAACTTTTTTAAATTATTTATTTATTTATTTGAGAGAGGAGAGAGAGAATGAAAGAGAAAGCATGAGCAGGGAGGGGCAGAGGGAGAAGCAGACTCCCTGCTGAGCAGGAGCCAGATACGGGGTTCAATCCCAGGACCCCAGATCACAACCCAAGACAAGGCAGATGCTTAACCAGTTGAGCCACCCAGAAGCCCCTGAACTTTACCAAATTTCTAATGTTAAAGGAGCTATATCTGAAAGAGGAGCACAAAGAGAAGAAATAAGCTTTTAGTTTTCAGTGATTGAAGATTTGAAAAATAGTTACTGACAGTTGAATTTACTTTGCTTTTTAACTATGTCTATTCATGCTGGCTATCTGTGTCTTGTTCCTGGAGTTGAATGATGGTTTTCCATTGTCTTAATTAAATTTATTGCAAAGGAGAGGATTTCCTGGACTAGCTAAGCTACAGGTGATTTATTGAACTACAGCTTTTTCATTTTCTTGGAAATTACTCAATTAAGATTTTGATCTGCCATTCTTTGTCTGAAAGGAAAACTCAATATTTACACTTTTGGAATGAGAGGTATCAAATAACAATCATTATTTGCTTTTTAAAAAAAAAGATTATATTTATTCATTTGAGAGAGAGAGAGCACAAGCCGGGGGAGGCGGGGAGAGGCAGAGGGAGGAGGAGACTCCCCACTGAACAGGGAGCCTGATGAGGGGCTCCATCCTAGAACACTGGGATCATGACCTGAACCGAAGGCAGATGCTTAACTCGCTGACCACCCAGGCACCCCCATTATTTGCTTTTTAAACAGGCAAAGTGTAACATATAAGTATTGTTTGTTTTATCTAGGACTAAATTTACTTGCCTTGACCTGTTACTTTTTGCAAGGTGTACTGCCAAGTTGATTTTATTAGGTTATAATTAAGAAGTGTTAAAGAGAAGCTACTTGATTTATTTTCACAATAATTCAGAGGGAAAAAAAAGAACATGGATTTGAAATGAATTACTTTCTTTTAAAGTTTAAGTAAAATTTTAAAACCTTGTACGGTAAAATTTAGAACACAGCATAAGAAACAATCAAATTGTTACATCAGTAAATAGATTAACCCTCTTTTCCATGTCTTCTATACTCCTCACAGAATGCTGCCATTAGCATGTATTGAGCCAGGAGCAGTGGGTTGTACAAAGCAGCTTCAGTATGACCATAAAACCTCAGAGAAATCGTTTTTCTCACAACAAAGGCAACTTTGTGGATGGCCTTAAACTGGCCGCCTGGAAAATGACTGTAATCCACAACTGCCAGGTCAATGTGGATGTTCATGTTAATTTTCCAAGTTGGGAAACAGCATGTCTATTGTTAGGGGTTAGGAGCATGTGAGAGATTAGCAAGGAGCAACTTTACAAACAACTAATTGAAGGAAATTTCATTCAATAAGGGAAAATTATGCAGTAGCTTCACTTATCATTAGTTTACTTCCATGCTTTTCAGAGAAGTTGGAAGAGAGAGGAAAACAGATTTGGCTGATATTATTTCAGGGCTAGTTGGAAAAAGAATAATGCACAAATGGATCGTGCCTGGAGAGATGAGTCCTGCATGTGAATGTTAGAGGAGCTATGTGTGTAAGGTATGAAGCTGCATTGGATTTGTTTGTATATATTTTTTAGTAGGATAAGAAAATAGCCGTTTAAAATGAGCATTTCCATACATGCGACTTCCCAGTTGCAACTAAAGGTTGATCAATGTAATGTTTTAAATAGGAGATGTAGTCAAACTATAAAAACAAAAGGACTGAAAGGATATTTTTTGTTACAGTATTATCCTGATACTTAGAATAAATGACTTTCTTTTGGATTCAAAACAAAAATAACTTTTAAATATTTAGATTGGCTCTGTATTGTTTTTATTTGTACATTATGCTGAATGCTATTTTCCCTTTTAATAAAAAGTGAACAAACTCTATTCTCATTTTCTTATTTCTGAGATTTTCCTAACTTCCTGGTTCCACCTTAGACACATATACAACCTAGCTTACTTTCTATCTTTACTTCCCTATTCTTCCTTTTAATGTGGGGGTAAGTGAGTACTAGGAGGTGTAGTCAGGGAAACATGGCTCACTCCTCAGCTCTAGTTCCTGCTGCTCACCTTGCATCTTGTACCAGTTGTGGGCCGAATATATAGTGGTAATAGGATGAGTGATAGAGACCACAGCTGCCACCATTTGTTGGATGCCTGGCGTGTGCTGTCGTACATACCGTCTCACTAGTCCTCACAATAATTCTGTAAGGAAGAGCACCACCATCCACTGTTTAAAATGAGGCTTCAAATGATTATGTAACTCTTCAAAACATTTAACACATTTAGTAACATTTTAGTAGCAGAATTGGGATAGCAGCAGTAAAGCATACCGGAGTTCCCTTCTGTGATGAAATGAGAGCGAACTACAACCTCAGAGGTTTGACTTTGTGACTCCCAGTTATAAGCGTCCTGGAAAATAGAAAACTCAAAAGAAGATTGGAGTAGAAGACTGAGTATGGAATAATTTTGGATAAATAGATTCTTACGGTCCTGGTGAAAGAGCAGTTAGGGAACCTTGAGAAGGTCTAGAACCCCATTTAATTTATATTGTGAGACTTCTTAAAATTTGCCCTTTGTTAGTAATATTTATCCTCTATTTCCCCATCATGACTAGCAGTAGTGACGCTTAGAAAGCTTCAGAACAACTGATGCTTACGCCAGGTATAGAGAAAAAGGAAAGAAGCTTGTGTTCTTTATACAATTAGCAGAGATGGACAGCTAGCTACTGGTCTTAGGCAGTAGTTGTGTCAGTGCAATAGGCAGCAAGCAGGGCAACCCCTGTCCTTGGAAATTTATATTGGATGAAGGCTTAGATCTTTCTAGGGGAAACAGGGAAGGATAGAGAAGGAGGTAAAGAAACTGTTTTAGGACATCAGTGTTAACTGTCACAGTGCTGCTCCATATTGTCATCCGTTCATCCCACTGCCTTTCTCCTTTTCTCTAGCCTGTATTCTAAATCCTTTCTTAGAGTTCCAGTAGCCCTAGTTTCTACCTGTCTCCTCATCCCAGGCCCCTTCCCTTCTTGTAACTTTGAAGTTTGAATTTACATATTTGGAAGGATGCCAAGAATCAGCCCAGCTAGTAGTTGGATTTCTGTAAGAATTAAACTAGTGGAGGAAGGCTTTTACTTATAGCTCTGGAGTCTTCCCCAAATCTGAAGAATGTGCAGAGTCCAGAGTTGAGTCTGGAAAACTAGAGAGATACTGTGGACATATTGCCAAAATTGAGGGCTCAGAAATTGGTCTCACACTGCCAGGAATCCAAGAGTTAGGGAAAGAGAAAAGAAAGGAAGTTTTAGAGTAAATGGGGAGCAGCCTTGGGAATTGCCAAGAACAACCATTATTGTGTAACAGCAGCAGAGTAATGAGGTGTTGAATGTATTTTGATAGACCAGGAGAGAGGCAGAGTTCCTGTTGTCCATCAGGTTGGGGACAGAGCGAATAAGAAAAAGAGTTGTATTCCTGACATCTTAAGTTGAGACCAGTAGTATATTTCTCCCTAAAAAAAATAATACATGTTAAGTTAGTTAGATTTCTAGGCTAGCCTGCTAAAATAGAGTTACCTCATAAGGCACTTGAAATATAGACTCTGGAGGAACCTGGGGCTCAGTCAGTTAAGCATCTGCCTTCAGCTCAGGTCATGATCCCAGGTCCTGGGATCGAGCCCCGCATCAGGTTCCCTGCTCCAGGGGGAGCCTGCTTCTCCCTCTTCCTCTGCCTGCCTCTCTCTCTGCTTGTACTTTCTCTCTCTCAAATAAATAAAATCTTAAAAAAAATATATAGACTTTGTTGTGGGAAAAAAATCATCTTGATAGAAAATAATAGGTCTTCACGTGAATTTTTGAATTAGGCTCCATTGATAAGTGGGAACTACCTGTAAATTAGAATTAAAGAAAAAAATAGCCAAACTTCAAGATGTTGTCATGGTTTATAGATATTCATTAAAAAGATAATTTACTCTTAATTTTTAAAAAATTAAAAATAATAGTGACATTTTTGAGGAATACTGATCAGTTATTTTATAGAAAGTTCCACAATTTTGGCTTATTCTTGGGTTTTCTCATAATTATAATGAGGTTATGAATTTTTGGGCAAGAAAACTACAAAATACTGTTATATCTGTGTCTGCCATGAAGAACTATCACAGATTGGAGGAGACAAGAAGAAATAACTAAATACAGTGTCATCTTGGATAGGATCCTAGAAAAAAAGGACACTGGTGGGAAAATTGGGGAAATTAAGTAAAGTCTGTAGTTTAGTTAATATTGTACCAGTGTTCATTTTCTGTTCTTGATAATTGTACTATGGTAATATAAGATGTTAACAGTAGGAGAAGTAGAGTGAGGGAAATAAGGATATACTGTACTATTTTTGCAACTTTCTAAAAGTCTAAAATTAACTCAAAAAGTTAAGAATAATATCTAATACTTACATCATGCCTACTATGTGCTAGACTCTGTATCTATTTTAACTCTTTATTTATTTATTTATTTTTAAAGATTTTATTTATTTATTTATTTGACAGAGAGAGTGAGACAGCCAGCGAGAGAGGGAACACAAGCAGGGGGAGTGGGAGAGGAAGAAGCAGGCTCCCAGCAGAGCAGGGAGGCCGATATGGGGCTCGGTCCCAGGACCCTGGGATCACGCCCTGAGCCAAAGGCAGACGCTTAACGACTGAACCACCCAGGCGCCCCTATTTTAACTCTTTGATTCTTCTCAACAGCCTTGTGAGGGGAACTATTATTATCCCCATTTGATAGATAAAGGAAACTGGATACAGAGAAGTAAGAAAAAGAGGTGTCCAGTGTCACATAGCTAGAAAATGACTGTTGGGATTAAACTGAGGCTTTCTGGATGCAGAAGGTCATTGCGTCATACTGGCTTTTAGTGTGCTCTTGCGTGTGTGCCCATGTAGGAGGATCTTGAACTCACTTCCTACCACAGACACAACAGATTTACAACTACATATGGAATAATTTTCTCTAAGAAAGACCTGAAAACAAGATGAACAGAACCTCTACAGCAAAGGATAAAAGGGCAGCATTGCAACGAGTAGGAGAGGCAGACATGGTCTCACAAACAAAACAAAACAAAACACACCAAAATACCACCCCAGGCACAGCAGTCCATAACCAGGAAGGATCTCAAAAATATGGAACTTTTCCTTGAGAAGCAAGGGTCTCTGCTGCATATCAGACGCCCCAGCCTGCACAGGAGGCTGTGCCTGGCTTTGAATACTAACAGGGATTATGTTCAGAAAACCACAGAACTGTAGGGAATGGAGAAGAACTTGACTCTTTTTTTTTTTTTTTTTTTTTAAGATTTTGTTTATTTGAGAGAAAGCGAGCAGGAGCAGGGAAGGGGGCAGAGGGAGAAGGACAAGAAGACTCCGTGCCGAGCAGGGACCCTGAAGTGGGACCTGATCCTAGGACCCTGAGATCATGACCTGAACTGAAGTCAGACACTTAACCAACTGAGCCACCTAGGCACCCCAGGAAGAACTTGTGATTAAATGGCTTATACATAGACTCCCCGACCATTGGACCCAGTGCAGAAATACCAGTTTGGAAAGCACCTAGGTTATAAGTGAAGGACATCCACTTACTAATCTTAAAGTGTCTGTCTGAGAGGCAGAAACTTTTTGGGACTCTGCTGGGATGGAGACACTGGTAGGTGCTGTTTTTGCAATCTTATTCTAATGTGTTGGTGCTGGCACCAGCAGTTGGCATTTTGGAGCTCTTCCTCTAGCCTGTTGGCATAGGAGGGCACACCCTGCTGAGGGCCCTGTCCACCCCTGCACTGCAGTCTTGCATCACAGCCAGACCAGCAAGAGTTCCACCTACTCTCATGTCGTGGCCCCACCAAAGTAGGCAGGTGCGTACCGCACCCACACAGGATGCCCCTTGAGTGCTTGGCATGGGTGGCCAGAGGGATAGCACTTCTGAGTTCCATCACATATCTCTTACACAGAACTACTCCTTCAGGGCTGGGAGAGGTAGCTGATTTGCCTAATATGTAAAAACAAAGATGCAGGCAAAATGAGACAGAGGAATGTGATCTGAATGAAAGAAGAAGACAGAACTTCAGAAAAATACCTTCATGAAACCGAGATAAGAAATGTGCCCAATAAACAGCTCAAAGTAACGATCATAAAGATGCTTACTGAACTTCGGGGAAGAATAGGTGAACACAATAAGAACTTCAACAGAGTTAGAAAATGCAAGAAACTACTAAACAGAAGTTAAAGAGCTGAAAAATATTATAACTTAACTGAAAAATTAATTTACTAGAGGGGTCCAATAGCAGATTGAATGAAACAGAACATGTCAGTGAGCCGGAAGACAAAGCAGTGGAACTCACCCAGACAGAGCAACAAAGAGAAAAAAAGAGGTGGTTTAAAAAAAATTTTTTTTTATTTATTTGACAGAGAGAGAGAGCAAGCAGGGGGAGCAGAGCAGCAGGCAGAGGGAGAGGGAGGAGCAGGCTCCCCATCGAGCAGGGAGTCCGATGTGGGGTCATGACCTGAACTGAAGGCGGATGCTTAACTTACTGAGCTACCCAGGTGCCCTGAGATAAGAGTTTTATTTTTATTTTTATTTTTATTTTTTTAAGATTTTATTTATTTATGTGACAGAGAGACAGCCAGCGAGAGAGGGAACACAGCAGGGGGGTGGGAGAGGAAGAAACAGGCTCCCAGCGGAGGAGCCTGATGTGGGACTCGATCCCGGAACACCGGGATCACGCCCTGAGCCGAAGGCAGACGCTTAACGACTGCGCTACCCAGGCGCCCCAAGATAAGAGTTTTAAAAAATAAAGCTACCTTAAGGGCTTTTGGAACAACATCTGGAGGAATAACATTTGCATTACAGGGGTCCCAGAAGGAGAAGAGAGAGAGAAGGTGCCAGAAATCTTACTTCAAGAAATAACGACTGAAAACTTGCCTAATCTTGGAACAGATCCTCAAGTTCAGGAAGCCCATAAAGTTCCAAATATGATGAACCCCAAAAGATCTATACCAAGACACTTTATAATAAAAATTTGTAGAAGTTAGAGAGTCTTAAAAGCAGCAAGAGAAAAAAACTTGTTACGTATAAGGGAAATTCCATAGTCTGTCAGTGGATTTTTCAGCAGAAATTTTGCAGACCAGAAAAGAGTGGCATGACATATGCAAAGTGCTGCCAGGAAAAATCTTCCAACCAAGAATTCTCTAACTGTCAAGGTTATCATTTAGAATTAAAGAGGAGATCTAAAGAGTTTTCTGGATAGGAGTTCATCACCACTAACTGGCCTTGTAGAAATGTTAAAGAGACTTTAAAGTGAAAAGGGATGACACTAATTAGTAACAAGAAAACATAAAAAAATAAAAATATCACTGGAAAAAGTCAATATATAGCAAAGATAGTGGATAAATAACTTCTAAAGGAAGTAAGAAAGTTAAAGGTCAATAATAAAATTAACTAAAACTATAATAGTTAAGGGATGCATAAAATAAAAAGATGTGAAATGTGACATTAGGAATATAAAACATGAGGGATAAGTAAAAATGCAAAGTTTAGGAATGTGTTCAAATTAAGTTCCTATTATTGTAAAACCAACTGTTATATATATAGTATGATCTCATGGTCCTGAGATTAAGCCCCATGTCGGGCTCCGAGCTGAGCACGGAGTCTGCTTGAGATTCTCTCCCTCTGCCCCTCCTGCTCATTTTTTTTCTCTCTCTCTCTCAAATAAATTAATCTTTTAAAAAACCCAGAAAAACAATTAACAAAATGGCAATAATTATATACCTATCAATAATTAAATGCAAATGGACTGAATTCTCCAAAAGATAAATAGTGGCTGAATGGATAAAAAAATAGAGGCCCATCTGTATATGCTGCCAATAAGAGATTCACTTTTGAAGTAAGGACACAGAATGAAGTGAAGGGATAGAGAAAGATATCCCATGCAAATGGAAATGAAAAGAAACCTGGTATAGCTATACTTACATCAGACAAAACAGATTTTTAAAAAAATTAAGTAATTGTTATTAAAATAGACTTTAAAACAGACTGTACTAAAAGACAAGGGCATTACATAATGATAAAGGGGTCAATCCAGTAAGAAGAGATAACATAAATATATATGCACCCAACATAGGAGCACTGAAATATATAAAGCAAATGTTTACAGACCTAAAGGGAGAAATTGACAGCAGTACGATAATAGTAGGAGACTTTAACACTCTCCACTTACATCATTGGATAGATCAGCCAGACAGAAAATGAATAAGGAAACATCGGCCTTAGATGGCAAATTAGACCAAATGGACTTAAAGATATATACAGAACATTCCAACTCAAAGAAGCAGAATACACATTCTTCTCAAGTGCACAAGGAATTTTCTCTAGGATACATCAGATGTTAGGCCACAAAATAAATCTTAATAAATTTAGAAGATTGAAATCCTATCAGGCATCTTTTCTGACCACAATGGTATGAAACTGGAAATCAATTAAAGAAGAAAACTGGAGGGGTGCCTGGAGGGCTTAGTTAGTCAAGTATCCAACTCTTGGTTTCAGCTCAGGTCATGATCTCAGGGTCGTGGGATCAAGCCCTGCACAGGGCTCCTGCTTGGATTTTATCCTTCTGCCCCTCCCCTCACAATCTTCCAAAACTGAATCATGAAGAAATAAGAAATTTGAATAGACAGAGTTCTAGTAAAAAGATTGAATCATAATCAAAAACCTCCCAATAAAATCCCGGGACCATACAATTTCACTGGTGAATTCTACCAAACTTTCAAAGAAGACTTAATACCCATTGTTCTCAAACTCTTCCAAAATATTGACGAGGAGGGAAAACCAAAACCAGACAGGGACCCCACAAAAAAGAAGATGAAAGGCCAGTGTCCTTGATGAACATAGCTGTACAAATTCTCAACAAAAATGAGCAAATCAAATTCAGAAGCCATTAAAAGGATCATATGCCATGCTGAAGTGGGACTTATTCCAGGGATGCAAAAATGGTTCAACATCAACAAATCAATCAGTACAAATACACCACATTAACAAAATGAAGGATAGAAACCATATAGTCATCTGAATAGACGTAAAAAAAAAAAAAAGCATTTAGGGGGCTCCTGGATGGCTCAGTCAGTTAAGCATCTGCCTTTGGCTGGGATCCTGGGATCGAGCTCCACATCGGGCTCCCTGCGCAGCGGGGAGTCTGCTCCCTCTCCCACTCCCTGTCCCTCTGTGCACGCTTGCTCTCTCTGTCTCTCAAATAAAATAGATAAATCTTAAAAAAAAAAAAAGCATTTAACAAAATTCAACATCCATTTATGATAAAAACTCTTGAGAATGTAGTGTAGAGGGAACATACCTCAATGTAATAAAGGCCATATGTGACAACCCCATAGCTAATACCATACTCAGTGGTCAAAAGCTAAAAGCTTTTCCTTAGGAACAAGACAAGGATGTGCACTCTCACTACTTTTATTCAACATGGTATTGGAAGTCATGGTAACAGCAACATGGCAAGCAAAAGAAATAAAAGTCATCCAGCTTGTACAGAAAGAAAGAAAACTGTCACTCTTTGCAGATGGTAGGATGCTATATACAGAAAACCTTAGTCTCCACTAAAAAACTATTAGAATAAACTAATACAGTAAAGTTGCAGGATACAAAATCAATACACAGAAATCCGTGACATTTCTTTTTTTTTTTTTTTAAAGATTTTATTTATTTATTCGATAGAGATAGCCAGCGAGAGAGGGAACACAGCAGGGGGAGTGGGAGAGGAAGAAGCAGGCTCATAGCGGAAGAGCCTGATGTGGGGCTCGATCCCATAATGCCGGGATCACGCCCTGAGCCGAAGGCAGACACTTAACCGCTGTGCCACCCAGGCGCCCCCATGACATTTCTGTACACTATAATATCAAACTATCAAATGGAAATTAAGAAGGCAATTCTTTTTACAGTTGCATTGAAAAGAATAAAATACGTTGGAATAAATTAACCAAGGAGGTAAAAGACCTATACAGTGAGGGTGTAAAACATTGTTGAAAGAAAATGAAGAAGACACAAATAAATGGTCTGTGCTCATGGATTATAATTAATACTGTTAAAATGTCCATATTACTCAAAGCAATCTACAAATTCAGTGTAATTCCTATTAAAATTCCAGTGGCATTTTTCATAGAACTAGAACAGATAATTAAAAATTTGTATAGACCCACAAAGAAGTACCAAATAACTAAACCAGTCTTGAGAAAGAGCAAAGCCAGAGGTATCATGCTTCCTGGTTTCAAACTATACTATAAAGCTATAGTAATCAAAACAGTATGGTTTTGGCATAAAAACACACACACAGAGCAATGCAGCAGAATTGAGAACCCAGAAATAAATCCACATATATATGGGTAGTTAATTTATGACCAGGAAGCCAAGAATATACAGTGGAGAAAGGGTAATTTTCTTCAATATGTGGTGCTGGGATAACTGGACAGCCACATGCAAAAGAATGAAAGTAGAGCACTGTTTTCATACACAAAAATTAAAATGGATTAAAGAAATGACCTGAAAACATAAAATTCCTAGAAGAAAACATAGGTGGTAAGCTCCTTGACATTGGTCTTAATGATGTGGGGCTGACTCCAAAGGCAGGAGAAACAAAAACAAAAATGAATGAGACTACATCAAACTAAAAAGCTTCTGCTCAGTGAAGGAAACAATCCTCAAAACAAAAAGGCAACCTACTGAATAGAGAAGATCTTTGCAGATAGTATATCCAATAAGGGGTTAATAGCCGAAATATGTAAAGAACTCCTCCAACTCAACAATGAAAAAAATAAGCAGTCAGCAGAATGGACAGAGGATCTGAATAGACATTTTCCCAAGGAAGTTACACAGATGGCCAACAGTCACATGAAAAGATGTTCAGCATCACTAGTTATTCAGGATATGAAAATCAAAACCACAATGTTAGACTGTCACACCTGTTAGAATAGCTATTATCAGAAAGACAAGAAATAACAAGTGTTGGAAAGGATGTGGAGAAAAGAGAGCACTCATACACTGTTGGTGGGAATGTAAATTGGTGCAGCCGCTATTGAAAACAATGGAGATTCCTCAGAAAATTAAAAATAGATTTACAGTATGATCCAACTATTCCACTTCTAGGTATTTATCCAGTGAATGTGAAAACACTAATACAAAAGGATAGATGCACCCCTCTGTTCATTGCAGCATCATTTACAATAGCCAAGATATGGACACAATCCAAATGTCCATTGATAGGTGAATGGATAAAGAAGTTGTGGTATATATATGTACAGTGGAATATGACTGGGCCATAAAGAAGAATGAAATCTTGTTATTTGTGAAGTCATGAATGGACCTTGAGGGTAGTGTGCTAAGTGAAATAAGTCAGATGGAGAAGGACAAATATCACATGATTTCACTCATTTGTGGAATCTAAAAAAACAAACAGTACAAAAACAAACTCATAGATACAGAGAACAGATTGTTTATCAGAGTGGAATGGGATTGGAGGATAGGCGAAGTGGGAGAAGGGGTCGATTATATGCTGATAGACGGTAACTAGACATTTGGTGTAGTGCATATAGATATTGATTTATGATGTTACACACCTGAAACTTACAATTTTATATATCAGTTTTATCTCAATAAAAAAATTATTCAGTTACCAAAAACAGGTCTATCTTTTCCTGAGGCAATCTCTGTTAACTACTTATTTTTTTAAATCCTTCAGAGAATAATTACTTTTGAACATTGATAGCAGCCCACTGTGATCCATTTTCACCATGATATTCAGATATTTCATCCATGATTGCTTTGGCAATATTTTGTTCTCTTTTCAGAAATTTTTCATGGCGTGCTGACTGTTGTAGATAGCAACCGTATTGGAAACTAGGTAATCCCATCTGATATGGTCTGACAAGAAGCCTCTATGAGTACAGTTGACCCTTGAACAACATGGGTTTGAACTGTATGGGTCCACTTATATGTGGATATATTTTGATAGATATAGTACTGTAAATATATTTTTCTTATGATTTTCTTAATTTTTCTTTTCTCAGCTTATTTCAAGAATACAGTATATAATATAACATACAAAATATATGTTAATCAACTGTTTATGTTATTGGTAAGGCTTCTGGTCAACAGCAGGCTATTAAGTTTTGGGGAATCAAAAATTATACATAAATTTTCGACTGTATGAGGATTCAGTGCCCCTAATCCCTGCTTTGTTACGGGTCAGCTGCGAAGTGTTAATTGCTCATAAGTAACAGTTGCATCCTGTACAATAAAATTAAGTAGAATCAGATTTCATTTAGAATTTAGCCAAGAAGTTCTGCTTTTACTCTCATGAATGCTTTAATTAATATGAACCCCCCCTTTTTTTTAAAGATTCATTTATTTTAGAGAGAGAGAGCCCGTGTGCGAGCCAGGGGAGGGGCAGAGGGAGAGGAGACTGTGCCGAGCGCAGAGCCTGACTCAGGGCTTGGTTTCATGACCCTGAGATCATGACCTGAGCTGAAAACAAGAGTCAGACACAACCAACTCAGCCACCCAGGCACCCCAAGAATGCCCTTTTCATCTTAATAGTGAGATTACCTATTTACTTTAAACCCAACCCATTCGTAGCCATTGTAACAGTGGCTCTGTTTGTATTCTTTAAAATGAAGGAAGGTTATGATGTGTGGAGTACTGTAGAGGGGACCTTTGGGAGTTTGAATGAATTACTTGAGTCTGGTTACCAGATAATGTAGAGACTGAACCTGAGTTTCCTGTAACTGCCAGAGGTAGAGGTTTCTACAAGGTGCATATTACTCTGAAGAAAGATTCTATCTTTTAGTGAAAGAGAAAGTTGATAAAATGCATATATTAACAGTTAACTGAGCTTTATAATTCTAGGAATTAATCAGTGCTGTTGCATTTGTTTAGAGAAATTCATTTCTTTCTGTCATTAGGAGCAAAAAAAGAAAACACAACTAGTTATTTAAAAGGTGAGAAAAAGAGCAGGAAAGGTTATTTCTTGGTTTTAAGTTTAAAAGATTGTTAGTTGAACTTTTGAATTTTCGTTTATCTAAAAACTTGAATTAAATAGCTTTTAGCTTACATTCTCAATTGTTCTCAATTGATTTTTTTATTATATTAGTCACCATACAGTACATCATTAGTTTTTGATGTAGTGTTCCATGATTAATTGTTTGCATAAAACACACAGTGGCTTTTAGCTTACATTCTCAATTGTTCTCAGTTGATTTTTCTTTTTTTTTTCTTTAAGATTTTATTTATTTGAGTGGGGGGGCACTCATGTGCAGGGGGAGCGGCAGCGGGAAGGGGAGAAGCAGACTCCCCACTGAGCAGGCCAATGCAGGGCTTGATCCCAGGACCCCAGCCGGGATCATGACCTGAGCCAAAAGGCAGATGCTTAACTGACTGAGCCACCCAGGCACCCCCTCAATTGATTTTTCTACTGTAGGTACCTCAGAAAAAAAGTAAATGTTTTTGACTTGCCATTCAGTACTCCCATTACATATTCAGGCAGTCCCTAATTGTGTGGACAACTCAATAAAACTACCAAATGACTTTGACATTTAAAAAAAATGAATTAGTGAAGTTCACTAGTATTAAGGGTAGGGGAATTTACTTAAAAAAACAAGCAAACCATGTAAATATGAGTTGGAGGGCTGCCACATTTTTACATGTCTGATGAAGAGAGATGAGGGTTACCAAATAAACCTTTAGCTAAGTATGAGTTGAATGTATAGCACTAACACTAATAAAATAAGCAAAAGGGTTGTTGATGGGGGATATGGTCAAGAAATCTGTGAGTTATGGGTTAGGAAATCAGAACCTACATTTTTATAGATGTTAATATGATGGTATAATTTTTTTAAACTTGACAGGTCCCTCCAGGACAGTAACTTTATCTGATTTATCTGCTATTTCCTCCTAATTGCTTTACATAAAACATGTGTGTGTACACACACGTGTGTGTGTATGAATATTTAAGTTGAGATATAATTAGTATACAACATATATTTGTTTTAGGTGTATACAACATGATCTGATATTTGTAAATATAGCAAAATGATCACCATAAGTCTAGTTAATGTCTGTCACAATACATAAAGAATTTTTTTCTCATGATAAGAACTTTTAAGATCTACTCTCTTAGCAACTTTCATGCATGCAATATAGTATTAGTATTACTAACTATAGTTGCCATGCTATATATTACATTCTCATGACTCATTTTATACTGGAAGTTTGTACTTTTTGACACCCTTCCACCATTTCACGAACCTCCCAACCCCCCACCTCTGGCCATCCGATTTCTCTGTGAGCTTGGTTGGCTTTTTTAGATTTCCACATGTCAAATGAAGTCAAGTAAAGTCTTTAATTCTTAGCTTATAAAATCTAGTTAATTTTTAAGGTACCTGAAATTCAAGCCCAAGAGTATATAGAACTTAGACATTAAATAATAATAGCATCTTTCAGAGTTGTTGTAAGGTGTTGGTGAAACTTCTTTCTTTCCTTTCTTTCAAAGGACAGGCAGACTCTCTTGTTAGGGACTGATGTAGCTGGTGATTTAAGTTGAAGCCAGTGCTTATTTACCATTCCAAAAATCCTAGGGCTTTTAAGAATTATGCTAAATCTACTTAGCCTGTGCTTTATGCAGTAAATAGAACAACAAAGCCTTGGCAGCAGCACACCTATTTACAAAATGGTTTACTGAATTTTTTTAAAGTTTTAATTTAAATTCTAGTTAACATACAGTGTAATATTAGTTTCAAGTGTACAATATAGTGATTCAGCACTTCCATAGAATATTTTAAGCCCACTGTTGAGACCTAATGCTCAGAAAAAAAGGTTCCTTACAAAATATTACTGTTCATTGGCAATATACCTGGTCACCCAAGAGCTCTGTTGGAGATATGTAGTGAGATTAATATTGTTTCGTGCTTGCTACCACAGCTTCCATTTTGCAGCTCATAGATCAAGGAGTAATTTCAACTTTTCTTATTAAGAAATACATTTTGTAGGACTACTGCTGCCATTGACAGTGATTCCTCTGATGAATCTGGCAAAATAAATCAAACACCTTCTGGAAAAAATTCACCATTCTAGATGCCATTAAGAACATTAGTGATTCATAGGAAGTGGTCAAAATGTCAACATTAACAGGAGTTCAGAGGACGTTGATTCCAGTCTTCATGGATGACTTTGAGGAGGTCAGGACTTTAGTGGAGGCAGTAACTGTGTATGTGGTAGAAATAGCAAGAGAACTAGAAGTGGAGCCTGAGATGTAATTGAATTTGTAATCCCATGATAAAACTAACTAGTGAGGATTTGTTTCTTATTGATGAGTAAAGAAATTCTTGGGGCTCCTGGGTCGCTCAGTCGGTTAAGCATCTGCCTTCGGCTCAGGTCATGATCTCAGGGTCCTGGGATCAAGTCCCACATTGGGCTCCTTGCTCAGCGGGGAGTCTTGCTTCTCCCTCTCCTTCTACCCCTCCTTTCTGCTCCTGCTCTCTTTCTCTCTCTCACACACTCTATATATCAAATAAATAAATAAAATCTTTAAAAAAAAGAAAGTGATTTCTTGAGATGGGATCTATTGCTGGTGAAGATGCTCTGAAGATTGTTGGAATGAAAACAAAGAACTTAGAATATTACATAAACTGAGTTCATAAAGCAGCAGCAAGGTTTGAGAGGATTAATTCCAATTTTGAAAGAAGTTTTTTTTTTTTTTTAAGATTTTATTTATTTATTTGACAGAGATAGAGACAGCCAGAGAGAGAGGGAACACAGGGGGAGTGGGAGAGGAAGAAGCAGGCTCATAGCAGAGGAGCCTGATGTGGGGCTCGATCCCATAACGCCAGGATCACGCCCTGAGCCGAAGGCAGACGTTTAACCGCTGTGCCACCCAGGCGCCCCTTAAGAGAAGTTTTACTGTGGGTAAAATATCAAACAGCATCACATGTTACAGAGAAATTGTTCATGAAAGGAAGAGTTGATCGATGCAGCAGACTTCATTGTCTTGTTTTAAGAAATTGCTACAGCCATCCCAACCTTCAGCAGCTACCACCCTGATGAGTCAGCAGCCACCAACATTGAGGCAAGAAGACCTTCTACCAGCAACAAGATTATGACTTGTTAAAAGTTCAGATGATGGTTAGCAATTTTTAGCAGTAAAGTATCTTTTAATTAAGGTATATGCATTTTGGGGGCTCCTGGGTGACTCTGTCGGTTAAGTGTCTGACTCTTAATCTCAGCTCAGGTCTTGACCTCAGGGTCATGAATTCAAGGCCCACATTCAAGCCCAGCATGGAGCCTATTAAAAAAAAAAGGCATGCCTTTTTTTTTTTTTTAAGATCTAATGCTATTGAACACTAGTAGACTATGGTAGAGTGTACATATAACTTTCAGATGCACTGAGAAACCAAAAAAATACATTGACTCACTTCTCTGCCATAATTTGTTTTTTTTTTGTTTTGTTTTGTTTTGTTTTTGCCATAATTCGTTTTATCATGGTTGACTGGAACTGAACCTTCAGTATCTCTGAGTTATGCCAATACAGGAAAAGTCTTCATTCATTCGAATACTATAGAAATTAAGGAGGGAGGTCGCTTAAATAAAAAATTGTGATTAACCATTTACCCCAGAGTCCGGTGTAGACAGTATGAAACACCTCAGATGTCTACAGATATAAAACAGAACCAAAAATCCCCAGAAACTGTTTTGAGACAGTGCATCAGTTTGAAAGGTGATGTTATTCATTGGGAGCATGGAGTGAAAAGCACTTGGTACAGAGACTATGGAGATTATGTATTGACAGGGTAGTTCTTTATTTTAAAGTGTTATGGGTTCCTAGATTATTAGTCATATGCCAAATTCACATGTAAAGATTATTTTTAAGATACCACTACTAGGGGAGGGGAGTGAGGGGAATGGAGTGGCTGAGTGATGGACATTGGGGAAGATATGTGTTGTGGTGAGCGCTGGGTGTTACATAAAACTAATGAATCACAGACCTGTACCCGTGAAACAAATAATACATTAAATGTTAATTAATTGAATTTATATTTTAAAAAATTGAAAAAGCAAAAATAAAAAAATACCACTACTCCCCAACAACTGAGATAATACTCCAAAAACAAACGAGTTTTGAATTGTCCAGCACTGGATTGCTTATCTATGAAACAGGTTTACCTCTATATAAAAGATAATTTAGAATGGACTATAGGGTACTTATAATAAAATTACCTTAATTGCCTCTGTCATGTAAAAATCATAGAAAAGAGACTGTGTCCCATGTTTGTACCTTTCTACCACCTGTCCTTTCCTTTTTTTTCTCCCCCTTCCTTTTTAAATTTCTTCTTTCTGTCATCTCTCTCTGGGGCTGAACTTTTAATATTACCCCAGCAAGAGAGGATGACTGAATACACCAGGTTGACAGTCAAAGAGTTATGTTATGTTCCAGACCTTTCTTCCAGTTGTTTCCCAGTTAAACAGTCCTTTGAATACAGAGTGTAGGATGCTATTCTGAAACTCTGATGTGTAACAGCTTTGGTTAGGGGTAGTGGGAATGGGTAGGGGTAAGGAGTGGGTGGCAAATTACTTTCTTGCTGTTGCTTCAGATCAGTCTGCAGCTTAATTTA
The DNA here is from genome assembly GCF_024610735.1 of Ursus americanus. Taxonomy (NCBI): domain Eukaryota; kingdom Metazoa; phylum Chordata; class Mammalia; order Carnivora; family Ursidae; genus Ursus; species Ursus americanus. The sequence goes on along the minus strand of NC_142134.1, from coordinate 25,111,551 downwards.
GAGTTGGTAAGGCTTCTTTTAGAATGGATTATGACTTAAGGACTTGGAGAAGCTTTAGAAATAGGACTTTTAAATAGCCAGAGGTTTGGTGAAATACTGTGAAAGACTAAAGGAGTAAAAGGTGACTTAAAGAGGAAAAGCTGAGTCAAGTACTAGTCACGAGGCAACTGAATATATGAGGAGTATTGTCCTCTTTGTTAAGAATTTTAGGTTTAGAGGTGCCTGGGTGGCTCAGTTGGTTAAGCGTCTGCCTTTGGCTCAGGTCATGTTCCCTGGGTCTTGGGATCAAGTCTCACATCGGGCTCCCTGCTCAGAGGGAAGGCTGCTTCTCCCTCTCCCTCTGCTGCTCTCTCTACTTGTGCTCTCTTGCTCTGTCAAATAAATAAACCTTAAAAAAAAAAAAAAGAAGAAGAATTTTAGGTTTAATCTAGATTCTACAAACTAAAGAGTATTCCCTGAATCTTAATTCCATAATTTGGGAAATAAAGGGCTACTGAATCAAACAGTTTCTAAGGTTCCTTTAAATTCTTATAGTATGAGTATTGGTGTTTATCAGAGCATTCCATGCTGTTGAACCCCTCCTTTTTGAATTTCTCTTCCTTTGGTTTCTGTGGTATTGTATTCATGGTTTTTCCTTCTGTCTCTCTGGTTGTTCCTTCTTTGCAGGCACATCTTTCCCTCCCTGTTAATTGTTATCCATGTATCTGTCTCTATCTCTTTCTTCCTCTCTTTCTCTTTCTCTCTTTTCTTTCTCCCTTTCTGATTCAGACCTAGATAGTCTTACCACTTTCTGTCCTATAACCTCTGTCCGTGTCATTAGCTATATCTTAGGTGGTGTAGTCAATGATCATGTTTCAGTAATTACATATACATCATTGGTTCCCAAATTATATTTCTAATCCAGACCTATTCTTTGAGTTCTAGACCCAGATATACAGCTGTGTAGTCAACATCCCTCTTTGGGTATTTAAAAGGCATCTCAAACTCAACATACCCAAATCCAAAGTCATAAATTCTTTCCTCCTATAGTGTACCTAGTCTGAGTATATGGGACCATCACCCAGCAGTTGGAACAAGTTGTGCAGGCCAGAAACATGGGAGTTTGCAATAGTTTCTTAACTGATCGCCCTGCATCCATTCTGTTTTTTCTCAAATCTAATCTCCACAGTGGAACCAGAGGGATCTTTTTTAAAAGGCAGATCCAATCTTGTGTCTCTGTGGTACTCTTAAAACATTGTGAAAGCCTTTAGGATTAAGAAACAATTAATTATGATGGCTCTGCCTGCCTCCCCAGCTTCATCTTCCACCACTCTGTCCCTTGTTATCTAGCACCAGCCATACTAACTTTCTTTCAGTTCCTCAAATGCTCCATAGTCCTTCCCACACATCCCACAGGGCCTTTGTCTTGCCCGTCCCCTTCCCCATGACACATATTGCTTATTCTTCTGCTTTGAGCTCAGTAGCCTTCCCTGACCTCCTTTAGTCTAGGTCACATTCCTTTATTTATTTATTTATTTATTTATTTATTTATTTATTTATTTATTTATTTATTTAATTTTAAAGTAGGCTGCACACCCAGTGTGGAGCCCAGTGCATGGGCCTTGAACTTCATTACCCTGATATCAAGACCTGAGCTGAGGTCAAGAGTCAGATGCTTAACTGACTGAGCCACCCAGATGCCCCCAGTTTCCTTTATTAAATAGTCTCATAAAGGGACGCCTGGGTGGCTCAGTCAGTTAAGTGTCTGCCTTCGGCTCAAGTCATGATTCCAGGGTCCTGGGATCGGGTCCTGCATTGGGCTCCTTTCTCAGTGGGGAGCCTGCTTCTCCCTCTTCTTGCCGCTCCCCCTACTTGTACTCTCTCTCTCTCTCTGACAAACATATAAGTAAAATCTAAAAAAATTTCTTATAAAAGTATGTTTTTTCATACCACTTATCTCAGTTTATTATTATATACTTCTTTATTAGTATTTAGTATCCGCCTCCCCCACTGGACTGCGATACTAGTGTTATAAGGGAAAGACAGTTTCCTGTTTTTGCTCACTATAGTGTTTTAAGATTCTTACATAGTGCCTGTCACATGATAGATAAGAATTATTTGTAGAGGGAATAATTTTAAGTAGCTGTGCAATGCAAGTTTTTTATTCAGCTTTCATCAAGGTCGGGATAGAAGTAAATGTGGGACAGTAGAATCAATCTTCAGCCTCTCCCTTTCTGTGAGCTTTTTCCCCCCACTTAAGACCCTTACTCATTAAACCTTTCTTAGCTTTGGATTTAGAGAAACAAGATAAAAGTGAAGCAAAAAACAAAACAACCAAGAAAAAAAAAAAACCTCTCTCATCTTTATATTATCAACCTGACTGCTATTTGTTTCTTTTCTCTTACAACTACTGAAAAAGTAGAGAGCAAAGCGTTTGAGAACATGAGCCTAAGCTAAAAGACCAAGATTCAGGTTTCAGCTCTGCCGCTTCTAGATGTATGACCTGCTTCAGCTCTTCAGGTGATAAAGTGAGAGAAATAATAGTTGTTTTTAAGGTTGCTTTGAGGGTCAAATGACAATATATATGAAGTGCTTAGCAATGTGTCTGGGACATATTTAATGATCAGTAAATGTTAGCAGTGATCATCATCGTCATCATCTTTGTTACTAACAGGACTGTATCCCTTACCTAATAATTCATAGGTTGTAGCCCTGACCCCAATGTGACTTTACTTGGAGATAGGGCCTTTAAAAGAGATAATTAAGGTTAAATGAGGTCATGAGAGTGATGCCCTATCCAATAGGACTGGCGTCCTTACAAGAAGAGGAAGAGACACCAGGCACGTGCACAGAGAAAAAAGACCCTGTGAGGACACAGAGAAAAGATGGCCATCTGCAGGCCAAGGAGAGAGTCCTCAGGAGAAACCTTGATCTTGGCACTTTGATCTTGGCACTTTGATCTTGGACTTCTAGCCTCCAGAACTGTGAGAAAATAAATTTCTATTGGTTAAGCCGCACAGTTTGTAGTATTTGTTATGGCAGCAGCAGCAGACTAAAACAGTTATCATCATCACATCCTATCAGTAATCTCTGAGCATAGTCTCTATACTTTCTCCTTGAACTACTGATACCAGATTGTTTTCCTATTGTTGAACTATCAGAAGCTACTGGTTTTTCTTATATAACAAAGTTCAAAGGGCTCTTTTTGTTTCTTATCTAGCTTGACTTCTTTGTGGCCTTATACAATTAACTTTTTTCTCCCTCACAAAAATGTCTCTTTTTATAGCTAATGTTTAGTCTGCTTCCTAACTTCCTTCTATAACTGCTCTCCATCTGCACCCCTGCCAGTGTTTTCCAGGGCATTATCCTCTGCATTCAAGCCCACTACATCTATTAGCTAATATGGGAGGCAGAATAATAGCTCCCCAAGTATGTCCATGTCTTAATCCCTGGAACCTGTGACTATGTTATATGGCAAAAGGAGCCTTGCACCTGGAGTTAAGGTTGTGGATCTTAAAAAAAAAAAAAAAAAAATATATATATATATATATATATATATATATAATTTATATATACATAAAGCAGAATCAGTGTAATCACATGGGCACGCAAGAGTGAAAGAGAACAGACACAACAAAAGAAGGGAGGTGGATTCGAGTATAAGAGGGACTCCACCTGCTGTTGTTGGTTTTGAAGGTGGAGGATGGTGACCACCTCTAGAATCTGGGAATCCCTCTAAACTGAGAGCCAACAGGGAGACTGGGATCTCAGCTCTGCATCTTCAAGGAGCTGAATTCTGCCAACTATCTGAATGAGTAAAGAAAGGGATTCTCCCCTAGAGCCTCTAAAAGGGAACTAGCCCTGCCAACACTTTGATGATAGCCTGTGGAGAGCTGTGTTGGACTTCTGATCTAGGAACTCTAAGATAATACATGTGTGTTGCACCAAAAATCATACGTTACCTTGGAATTAACTTAACCAGAGACGTAAAGGATCTATATTCTAGAAACTACAAATCACTCTTGAAAGACATTGAAGAAGACACAAGAAGATGGAAAAATATTCCATGCTCATGGATCGGAAGAATTAACATAGTTAAAATGTCTGTGCTACCCAGAGCAATCTACACTTTCAATGCCATCCCGATCAAAATACCAATGACATTTTTCAAAGAACTGGAACAAACAGCCCTTAAATTTGTGTGGAACAAGAAAAGGACCTGAATTGGCAAGGAATTGTTGAAAAGGAAAAACAAAGCTGGGGGCATCACGTTGCTGGATTTCAAGCTATACTGCAAAGCTGTGATCACAAAGACAGCATGGTACTGGCACAAAAACAGACACATAGACCAATGGAACAGAATAGAGAACCCAGAAATGGACCCACGGCTCCCTGGGCAACTAATCTTTGACAAAGCAGGAAAAAACATCTGGTGGAAAAAAGACAGTCTCTTCAATAAATGGTGCTGGGAAAATTGGACAGCTACATGCAAAAGAATGAAACTTGACCAGTCTCTCACACCATACACAAAGATAAACTCCAAATGGATGAAAGACCTCGATGTGAGACAGGAATCCATCAAAATCCTAGAGGAGAACTATAGGCAGCAACCTCTTTGATATCGGCCACAGCAACTTTTTTCATAACACATCTCCAAAGGCAAGAGAAACAAAAGAAAAAATGAACTTGTGGGACTTCATCAAGATAAAAAGCTTCTGCACAGCCAAGGAAACAGTCAAAAAAACTAAGAGGAAGCCCACGGAATGGGAGAAGATATTTGCAAATGACAGTACAGATAAAAGATTAGTATACAAGATCTACAAAGAACTTCTCAAACTCAATACACAAAAAACAAATAACCAAATCATAAAATGGGCAGAAGATATGAACAGACACTTTTCCAATGAAGACATACAAATGGCTAACAGACACATGAAAAAATGTTCAAAATCATTAGCCATCAGGAAATTCAAATCAAAACCACACTAAGATACCACCTTATGCCAGTTAGAATGGCAAAAATTGACAAGGCAGGAAACAACAAATGTTGGAGAGGATGTGGAGAAAGGGGATCCCTCCTACATTGTTGGTGGGAATACAAGTTGGTACAGCCGCTTTGGAAAACAGTGTGGAGGTCCCTTAAAAAGTTAAAAATTGAGCTACCCTATGATCCAGCCATTGCACTCCTGGGTATTTACCCCAAAGATACAGACGTAGTGAAGAGAAGGGCCATATGCACCCCAATGTTCATAGCAGCATTGTCCACAATAGCTAAATCATGGAAGGAGCTGAGATGCCCTTCAACAGATGACTGGATTAAGAAGATGTGGTCCATATATACAATGGAATATTACTCAGCTATCAAAAAGAACGATTTCTCAACATTTGCTGCAACATGGACGGGACTGGAGGAGATAATGCTAAGTGAAATAAGTCAGGCAGAGAAAGACAATTATCATATGGTTTCACTCATTTATGGAACATAAGAAATAGGGAGATCGGTAGGAGAAGAAAGGGAAGAAGAAAGGAGGGGTAAACAGAAGGGGGAATGAACCATGAGAGACTATGGACTCTGGGAAACAAACTGAGGGCTTTGGAGGGGAGGGGGGTGGGGGAATGGGATAGACCGGTGATGGGTAGTAAGGAGGGCACGTATTGCATGGTGCACTGGGTGTTATACGCAAGTAATGAGTCATGGAACTTTACATCAAAAACTAGGGATGTACTGTATGGTGTCTAACATAATAAAGTTATTATAAAAAAAGACGAAAGTTAAAAACTTAAAAAAATAAAAAATACATGTGTGTTGTTTTAAGCTATTTAGTATATGATAATTTGCTGTAGCAACAATAGAAAACTAATGTAACTATTGACTCTCAAATTTGAAACACTACCTCATATTTCTCTCTGAACCATAAATTCAACTGCCTACTGGATTATCTTCTCTGTGATATCCTGTAGGGGCCTCATATTCATTACACTGAAGTGAAACTTCTCCCTAAAGCCTGCTTCTCTTTCTTACCTTGACTGTTACTGGTCTTACCCATTCAGATACCTGGGTCAGAAATCTGGGAATCAGCTTAATCGCCTTCCTTTATCTTACACTGTTCCTCTATACATCACTTCCCCATGTCACTTGGTGCCAGATCTTTTTGCTTCTAGCTTTGTTACACTGATATGGGTCAGGCTCCTGCTACTTCTCACTTGGATTTCTCAAATCTGTCAACACACTGCCTTGCCTCTAGTTAAAACTTATAGCTAATCCATAGTCATGTTCCGTGAAGAAACAGGACCTTTCTGAAGTTAGATATTTCTCCCTTGCTTCATGGTTTCCACTGCCATTTCAGAAAAATCCCAACTTCTAAGCATTACACACAAGGCTTTTTTATGATCTTGGCCTCCTCGTACCTCCCTAGCCTTCAGCCTCCTTAACACATACCATGCTGTCCAGCTGTATTGTGTAACTTGCATTTTCTTCAGTGTGTGCTACTGTTTTATGCCATTAGTGCTTTGTATGTACTTTTCAAACAGCCTGGAATGCTATCTGGTTTCTTCTCCTGACTAGCTCCTATTTGGTTTCCAGTCTTCAACTGAATTGCCACTTCCTTTCAGCACCTCTTCCCCCTCCCAAACTGACGTAGTTGCCTTCCTTTGTGGACCCACATATATTTCTGACCTAGCACTTACCTTACACACTCCAAATTTTGTTTGTTTATATGACATCACCTCTCTACAAGCTAAGTTTTTTGAGGACAGGGGACTTTATTTTTGTATCTTAAGCACCTGTTATAGTGTCTGATACTTTAGGGGCTTAGTAAACATTGGTTCAAAGAGTGAGTGAGAAGAATTCCAAAGTATAGGATTGTGAGAAAGTGGGTTTCCACGTAAATTTTTAGGATATCTTTCCCTGAATAGTCTAAGGACAGTATTAGCCAGCAGAGTTTCTGAGATAGTTCAATGACAGCCTTTGTCTGTATTATGTAAAAGCTAACAAGAGAGCATTTGAATTTGGTATTTGGGTTAGGAGTAGCCAGGAACTCAATTCTTTCAGAAGAGAAAGCAGTTACAGATGATGAGACACATGTAAGAAAGCTACCAGACCCATTTATGTAGCCATCAACTTTTCTCATCTATAAAAGGGACTACCCCTTTTAGTTTTGCTTCCCCTTTTTTGAAAAGGCAAGCTTTCTTGTTCTAGAAAGGAGTAAGCTTAAATTAACAAGCATCAAGTTATCTTCAGTTTTCTTTTGAGTTTGAGTGGTATTCTAACAGTTGTTACTTCATGTGGGGGTTTCCAACTTTGGGAAAAGAGTTAATAACTAAACTCTCGAAAAACATTAGCCATGCCCAGAGACAGAATGTTGCTTTATCCTTCAAGTTATGTAAAATGTTCACCATTTTAATATTGTTCTTTATGCATTTAAAAGGAAATGTACAGGGCAAAAAAATAAAAATTATTCTTCCTTTTTTTCTGCTCTTGTAGGGAGGCGTAATTTCCACAGGGCCTTTCCAGTTAGTAAATCAGATCCTGTTTACCCTTTGTCGTTTCCTTAATCCACAAGGTCCCATGCAATTTTGGACATCTTATAGCTGATGAATGAATGAAAATAGCTTATTTTTTATCCCACTGAAAAGCCTTTTTCTCCTTCCTAAATCTATGTTAATTAATCAATTTTGTATTATATGGAGAGAAAAATGAAGAGAATATAGCTATTGTTTCACCTGCTTTTTAAAAAAGCAGTAAAAAAATATAAATGGCTGTTGCATAGATGATAATGATAATTATGGTATGCGGAAGGAAATACAGAGAGCTGTTTTTTTACTACTTGAGGAGAAGCAGCCTTGGATGGAAGGAGTAATGATGTGGAGAATGAAGGAATGATGGACTAGCTCTAACTTGATACTACTAAAGTCTTTGTGGGCCTGGCACCTTGGGAATTGGGTTAGCCTACTCTCTGAAAGCTGTCCAGTCCTGTTCACTGTCAAGATCTTAATGAGGTTTAACTGTAACTCCTTTCTTCCCACCATCATACCTTATGTCATTTAACAATGCATCGCCATGATAGGGGCAAAATTACAGGGCCAAGTGGTTTTCTAGAAATTTCTGACATCTGGTTTCAGATGTCAATTCCGCCTCCAACCCTGCAATTTCAGTTATTGTCATTGTTATCATAGAAAGGTTTAAGAAGTTTATGAGGACCTATACCTGTTTGGCCTCATACTATATTGTTCACTCACTCAGTTCAGCTACATTTACCTTTGAGAGGTTTGGGTTTTCTTCAGACATAGCAGGAAGGCTCCCTTTCCAGCTCAGCGGTATTCAAAAGAAGTATAAAGCAATCCTCATATGTAATTTAAATTTTTCTAGTAGTCACATTAAAAAGATGAAACAAATGAGATTAATTTTATTGTATATGTTACTTAACCCAGTATATCTAAATAAGATATTTCTGTTTTTCTTACTATGTGTTTTTACACTGTGATAGCACATCTCATTTGGATGGTGAATTATTACCAGAGATACTTGATCTTTATTTAGATTTTATAAAATTTGTAGTTGAAACACACATACTTGAGTTGTTTCAAACATACTTAAATTTTTGATTAAATCAAGTATCATTTTAAAAATGGAAATAAAATGAAACAGTAAAAAAATTCTAGGCTTTCCTTTGTCACTAAGTCGCAGTCTAAGTGCTCCGTAGCCATAGGTGTGATTGGACAGTGCAGGTCTAGCTTATTTTCTCTGTAAAGGTTGCTTGCCTATAGATACTCACTTGGCTGACTCCCAAGTTTTTGCTTAAATCTTACCCTCTCAGTGAGGCCTTCCTTGACCACTACTTACTATTACAACCTGCCCCTTACTTCCCACACTTCACAATTTGAATCCACCTTACTCTACTTCATCTCTCTTCACTATATAATTGCTAATTTACTATTTTCATTGTCAGTTGCCTCACTCCCTCTCTTCTACTTGCTAGATGTAGGTTTCCTGAAGGCAGGGATCTTTGGTTTGTTCATTGATATATCCCAACACCTAGAATAATGCTTGGCCTATAGCAGGTCCTCAGTAAACTTTTAGAACAAATTTATAAATGAATGAATCACAGTAAAAACTTTCTGAAACTATTTTTTTAAAGATTTATTTATTTGAGAGAGAAAGAGAGCATGTGAGCAGGGTGAAGGGCAGAGGGAGAGAGAGAGAGAATCCTCAAGCAGACTCCTGGTAAGCATGGATCCCATCACAGGGCTCCAACCCAGGACCCTGAGATCGTATCCTAGCCAAAATCAAGAGTCAGACACTCAGCTGACTGACCCACACAGGTGTCCCCAAACTTTCTGAAATTATTAATATATACTAGATTGCAGCTATAATTCACATGGGGTTAAAAGTATTATTGATCAAGTTCTTCTTAAATGTATCTTGAATGCATTCTCTGTACTTTACACTGTTTTAAGATGAGAGTAGTGGGGAAGGAAATGAAGAGCACAAAGCATATAATCTAGTTAGGCAAGATTCACAAAAAGAGACGAGAAAATATGAAAAATGCTGCATTCTGTTGCAAGCACTATGGAGAATTGACTTAAAATATGGTGCTTTGGAGGTGCTGCATATATCCCTTTGAGAATTTCCTAGTAAATAATAAATAAGTAGTTATATGTTTATCATTAACTATTTGGAGACTTGGGGAACACAACAAATAGGAAAACTAAATGTATTATAAAACTCACACTTGAAAACTAGTTTAAAAGCATGACAATGAAAGGTAGAATAATTTCAATTCTAAAAATTGAATTTAGACAATATAATCCTTTTAAGAAATGGTGCTATTGGGGTGCCTTGGTGACTCAGTCAGTTGAGCATCTGACTCCTGGTTTTGGCTCAGGTTCTCAGGATCATGGGATTGAACCCTGCATTGGGCTCCCCGCTCAGTAGGAAGTCTGCTTCCCCCAACCTCTCTCTCTCGGCCCCTCCCCCCACTCTTGCACTCCCTTTCTCTAAAATAAATCTTTAAAAAAAAATGGTGCTGGAAGATTGCTTGAGTGGCCAGTAGGTTGCGCGTCAGACTCTTGGTTTCAGCTTGGGTTATGGTCTTGGGGTTGTGGGACTGAGCCCTGCCTTGGGTTCTGTGCTCAGTGGGGAGTCGGCTTGAGATTCTCTTCCTCTCCGTCTGCCCCTCTGCCGCTTGTGTGCACATGCATCACTTCTCTCTCAAATAAATCTTTAAAAAAAAATGGTGCTGGAACAACTGGACAACCACATGCAAAAGAATGAATCTAGTCACAGACCTTATACCCATTATAAAAATGAACTCAAGATGGATCATAGACCTAAATGTAAAACGGGAAAATAAAAAATGAGTAACTATGGTTATAGTTATATTAGCTGTATTACTATAAAAGACATTCTAGAAGATAACAGAAAGCCTAGATGACCTTGAATATGGTGATGATTTTTTAGATACAACACTAATGGTTTCAACCCATGAAAGAAATAATTGATAAGCTGGGCTTCATGGAAATAAAAAACTTCTCTGTGAAAGATAGTGTTAGAGAATGAGAAGACAAGCTACAGACTGAGAGAAAGTATATGTAAAGACACATTGGATAAAGGATTGTTGTCCAAAATATACAAAGAACTCTTAGAAGTCAACATTAATAAAACAAAAAACTTGATTAAAAAAATAGGTCAAGGATCTTAACAGATAGCTCACCAAAGAGGATATGTAGATGGCAAGTAAGACATATGAAAATGTTCTCCACATCATATGTCATCATGGAATGCTAATTAAAACAACGGTGAAATACCACTGTCCACCTATTCGAAGGGCCAAATCCAGACCACTGATGACACCAAATTTTGGCATGAAAATGTGGAGTAAGTATTGCTGGTGGAATGCAAAATGCTACAACCATTTGGGAAACAGTTTGGGGGTTTCTTAGAAAACAAAATATATTCTTAATATACAGTCCATCAGTTGCACTTCCAGTTTACTCAAAGGAGTTGAAAATGTATGTCCACCCCAAAACCTGCATATAGATGCTTGTTTATAGTAGCTTTATTGAGGACTGCCAAAGCATGGAAGCGATCAATATGTCCTTCAGTAAGTGGATGTATAAATAAACGTGGGGTACATCCGGAGAGGTGGAGTATTTAGCACTAAATGGAAATTATTATGGAATGGAATGCGATTATTTAGCACTAAAAAGAAATGAGCTTTCAAGCCCCGAGAAGACATGGGGGAAACTTAAGTGCACATTACTAACCAAAAAAAGACAACCTGAAAAGGGTACCTATTGATTCCAACTCTATGACATTCTGGAAAAGGCAAAACTATGGGGACAGTAAAAAGATAAGTGGGTTGAGGCAGGGGAGAGGAATGAATAGGTGGAACACAGAATTTTTAGGGCATTGAATCTACTCTGTATGATGCTATAATGATGGATGGTACAAATGCCATTGTACATTTTTCCAAACCCTTGAATGTACAGCACCATGACTGAGCCCTAATATGAACTATGGACTTCTGATAATTGTGATACGTTAATATAGATTGATCACTTGTAACAAATCTCTGATGGGGGAATGTTGACAATGGGGGAGGCTATGCATGTGTGGAGGCAGGGAGTATATGGAAAATCTCTATATCTTCCTCTCATTTTGCTGTAAATGAAAAGCTGCTTTTTTTTTTTTTAAGGCTCCATGCCCAGTGTGGAGTCCAATGCAGAGCTTGACCTCATGACCCTGAGATCAAGATGCTTAGCTGACTGAGCCACCCAGGCGCCCCTCTAAAAATGCTTTTTATTTCTTTTTTTGAAGACTGTATTTATTTGAGATAGCACACACAGGCTGGGGGAGAGTCAGAAGGAGAGGAAGAAGCAGACTCCCTGCTGAGCGAGGAGCCTGAGACAGGCTCAGTCCCAGGACCCTGAGATCATGACCTGAGCCAAAGGCAGATGCCTAACCGACTGACCCACACAGGTGCCCTTAAAACTGCTTTTTAAAAAGTTGAATTTATACAAATATTTGAGAATCATCCATTATACAAAATTGTGAGGGAAGATTATTTTGAACCTAGAATTATATACTACTAGTCAAACTGTTAATCATATTCACATTTCAGAAATGAAAGTACTAAAATATTTTCCATGCATCCTTTATGAGAAAATAATTTCAGAATGTATTCCCACAAAATAAATTTGAAGAAAAAAGCTATCTAATACAAGAAATGGAAAATGCACCCAGAGATACTTTAAAGATTTTCTAGTGTGGTTGTTAGCCTAGAAAGCAGTTGGTCCAGATTAAACCTAGGCTTTAAGAACAAACACAAAATGGGTTCCAAACCCATTGGAATTGGAAATAGAAATACATTAGGGATATGATGGAGACAAACATTTTTGTCTCCCAACAACAATGGCACTCCAGAAACTCAAAAATAAAAAATTGTAATAACCAAATATGAAACAGACCAAAATGGGGCATGGTTTCAAGTGATTAGTGAAGTATATTCTGCTAGAAAGGATTATTCATTTGATCTTCACATTAAGAATGGTGACTAACATAATAAAAAAATATTATTAAAAAAAAGAATGTTTTGCTTCGAATGTGATAATTATGACATTGGAATATACATTGATATACTAGTGGCATAGTAGTAGTGTAAGCAGATAACTAATAGTATAATAGAGAATAACCAGAGCAATCTTGAGGAGAAAAAGAACAAACAAAGATGCGGATACCACAATTGCAGGTTTAAAGATGTACTGCAGACCTGTGGTAGTCAAAATACCCTACTGGCACACAGTTGACACATATATCAATGGAACAGAGTAGAGAGCCCAGAAATAAACCTATGATTATATGGTCAGTTAATCTATGACAAAGGAGGCAAGAATACACAATGGGGAAAAGACAGTCTGTTCAGTAAATGGTGCTAGGAAAACTGGACGACTTAATGTAAAAGGATGAAACTGGGCCATCTTTTAACACCATACACAAAAATAAACTCAAAGTGGATTAAAGACCTAAATGTGAGACCTGAAACCATAAAACCCCTAGAAGAGAACACAGGCAATAATTTCTGACATAGTCCATAGCACTATTTTTCTACCTATGTCTCCCCAGGCAAGGGAAACAAAAGCAAAAGTAAACTATTGGGACATATCAAACTAAAAAGCTTTTGCACAGCAAAGGAAACCCATCAATAAAACAAAAAGGCAAACTACTGGTGGGAGAAGATATTTGCAAATGATATATCTGATAAGGGGTTAATATCCAAAATATATAGGGAACTTCTACAACTCAACACCAAAAAACCAAATAATCCAATTAAAAAATGGGTAGAAGACCTGAATAGACATTTTTCCAATAAGACATTCAGCTGGCCGCCAACAGACACATGAAAAGATGCTCAACATCACTTATCAGGGAAATACAAATCAAAACACAATGAGATATCACCCTATACCTGTCAGAATGGCTACAATATAAAAGACAAGAAATAACAAGTGTTGCCAAGGATCTGGAGAAAAGGGAACCCTTGTGCACTGTTAGTGGGAATGTGAATTGGTGCAGCCAGTGTGGAAAACAGTATGGAGGTTCTTCAAAAAATTAAAAATAGAAATATGATATGATCCCAGTAATTCCTCTCTTGGGTATTGACCCAAAGAAAATGAAAGCACTAATTTGAAAAAATATGTACCCCCCTATGTTTATTGTAGCATTATTTACAATAGCCAAAATATGGAAGCACAAGTGTCCGCTGATAGACAAACGTATAAGGAAGACGTGTGTGTGTGTGTGTGTGTGTGTGTGTGTATTACACACTACGTATACACTGTGTATATATACACACACTATATACACTATGTGTATCACATGCACACAGGAATATTTCACAGCCATAAAAAAGGATGAGACTGTGCCGTTTGTGACAAAATAGATGGACCTAGAGGGCATTATGCTAAATGAAGTCTGTCTGAGAAGGACAACTACCATATGATTTCACTCATCATTGGAATCTAAAAAATGAATAAACAGAAAGCAGAATCAGACTTGTAAATACAGAGAACAAATTGATGGTTGTCAGAGGTGAGAGAGGGAGGAATGGGCAAAATGGGTGAAGGGGAGTGGGAGATACAGGCTTGCAGCTCTGGAATGAGGAAATCATGAGAATAAAAGGCACAGCATAAGGAATATAGTCAGTGATACTGTAATAGTGTTTTATGGGAACAGATGGTAGCTAAGCTTGTGGTGAACTTAGCATAAACTAACGTATAAATTCAAATCGCTATGTTGTACACCTGAAACTAACGTAATGTATGTTGACTATACTAAAAAAAAGAAAGTTAAAATAGTTGAAAGTAAATATTGCTGGCAATGAATGGAGCAGGGGGCTGTTGTTTATCATTATAAACTCTCTGAAATAGTTGATGTTTAAGCTGAGTGTATTGTATAAAAATTTTTAAGATAATAGGCACACTTGCAATAGATATATTCAGAAGAAAGGATAATTATAAGCCAATATTCTTTGGAAGAAAACCAAATTATATATTTGTAAGAAAGAGAATATGCTTCTTATCAAGACTTCTCTGTTCCTTCCTAGTAGTATGATACCCAAACTTCCTCATCTTAAATCTGTTACCATCACCAGACAACATCTTGAGGCTGAAGACTGTCTTAAAAATGTTAATATTCCTCACCTGACTTAACACATAGCACCCAGTAAATAACTCAGTTGTTTGTGTAACCCTCTGTGCACTTAAGGTTCTGGTCAGCCTACTGAGACAGAGTGAGGTGTGGAGATGTCACATTCACATGGTACTAGTTTCAGTCCAGCACCTAGCAAAATGCTAACCAGATAACTCAGTGCCTCCCACTTGCAAGTATTCCTATCTTAATAGTGAAGAAAATACAGTTAATTTACAAATACTAGAGCATCAACATCGAACTCTGTGGTCTGGTACATGGTTGACAACTCCAGGTTTTGTTTTATTTTGTTTTATTTGAAGTATTAGAGTGAAGAACAAATGAATGAACAAATGCCTTTGTAGAATCATATGGATGTGGAGAATTTGACAAAAGTCTCTCTGGAGTTGCCTATTCAGCCAGTCAGTCAAGATAGGAGAAAAATCCTGATGTTGACTCCTATGTGCTGTGTTCTTGCATCTCCTTTGGAGTCTGTGTTCCTAAATTATTGATACTTTCTTTTTTCTTTTAAAGTACTTTGTGAGTACAAGGGCTCCCCTAATGTCGTATTTCAGTTCTTGGTTTTCTTTCTTATTTAGTGTTAACATTGTTCTCAGTAAGAAGTTTCACTTACAATCCATTGTCCCAGAATCTTGGTTTGCAAGTTTGGGAGTATCCTGAAAGTGGGAATAGTCATTTTTTTCCCTCAGAGGTGGTTAATTGTCCAAATCAATGATTGATATACGAGAAACCAAATCCTCAACAATTACTACAGGTCATTCGTATCTGTTGAGTGATGTCTGCCTGGAGCATTGTGAGTATTCAACAAAATGATTCCTTAAATACTTTGTTTTTTAAATTTTGCCACAATAGTCTTAGTACTCTGTTTCTGTGATGAATACTTATTTATAGATTGGATTCTGCAGCTTTACTCCACAGAAAAGTGTATTGCTAACTTCAAGGTTCTTGTCTAGCTGTCTTGACAACCAGCCAAGTTATCTGATTTAAATAATAAAAGATGACTGTAGATTTCAATGTAGTAAAAAATTTCTGGGGTGAAATCTAGAGCTGAAACAGAGATTTGTAAGACCATAACAGGTTAGCTAAGAACAGTCACAGTTCACTTGGCTTTAGCCTCCATCCAGCATCAGCCAAAGGAAAATACTCATGGAATAACTTAGTGCTTCTAAGTTACAAGTGTTTCTATCACAGTGCTGAAGAAAATTAAGTTAGTTTACAAATATTATAGCACTGACATTGAACTCCATGGTTTGGCACATAGTATTTTATGTGAACTTGTGACTGAGTTTGTGTGTGTAACATGGTCAATAGTGTAAGATCACTGAGTCACTGAGGTATATGGTTTCAAGTCATAGTTCATCTAACTGTTCAGTGAGGCCAAAATTATGAGTCCGGGTGACCAGAAATAGGACATCTTACCACTTTCACTGAAAGTTCCTAGTAGTCTAATTTCTTCCCAAGGAAGTAGATAGATCTAGTTGCAAAATTAAATTGTCACCTCTGGTGACTAAGGATTCTGATCCTGTTCCTGCTAATATTTGTCCTGGAAATCTTAAGCCTAGTAAGGCTACTGACGTTCTTTACTCCCTCTCCCATCCCTCTCTTTATTTCATAAACATTTATGAAGTACTCGTAGTGTGAAAGACATATGAGAGATAAATTATAGGGGATGCAAAGATATGCTGATGACATATACTATGAGAGACATATGAGAAATCTCCGAAGGAGTTTCTTTTGAAATACCATACCTCTTGCGCTCTAATATAACGTTACTCCACACATATTCATACACATATACTTAGAAATCACTGCCATAGAGACCCATTGTCCTTGATAAGAATGTGTTTCTCGCTGCAGGAGGAAAAAAAAGTTGAGAATTAAAGTCTAGAGGTTTAAAATCTACCAACAGAGTGGTGTCTACAAATATGATACTGTATCATTATATATGGAATGTTATAGGAGTAATATTCTGAATTATTTTGAAAATACTAAGTAGATAAGCTTTTTATTTCCTCTTATAAAGTTTGTTATGTCTGTACTCCAAATCACCTTTAATATTAAGTCATAAGTAGTCCAAGGGAAGGAAAAGGTAGCTACACCAGAACAGGGGGGTTCATAGGATAGAGGAGGCAGAAATAGCATATAGGAAGTACCCCTGAAAGTATTGGGAGTGGAAGAGCTTATTCCTGGAGAAAAGAAAAGGAGAAGGGGACAAGATTAGACTCCTGTGTCCTGGCTTCTCTGGACTGAAACCCTGGAAAGGGTTGATGTAGGAGTTCAGAAACTACCTGATAAGTTTCAGGGTGTCCTTGAACCATTGGGATTGTTTTCTTTGGCTCTCCTTGAACAAACAGAATCATTTTCAAGTTCACTTAGAAAAGCACCAAGTCTAACATGGGACCACCCAAGCAGTAAATTGGAAATAGCAAAGTAGCAGAATGTGTTGAGAACAAATTTTCCTCTCCAGTTTTCTACAAAATCAAGGTTATTATGAATTTCTAGGAATTTCTTCCTATATTCCTTATTAATTCCTTATTATAAGGAATAATTATATTTCCTAATAATTACATTTCCTAATTTCCTAATAATTATATTTCCTATTATAAGGAATAATTATAATTCCTAATTCCTTATTATAAGGAATAATTCCTTAATATAAGGAATCCCTAAATTCCTTATTATAAGGAATTTCTAGGTTTGCCTTTGGGCCTAGTTAAGGTATCAGGGAGTACAAACCAGCTATGACTTTTTTCTAAGAGGATGCCCAGCAAGTCCAAAGAGGCTCATCTGTGGTAATGGGGTCAGAGGACATAGAAATTGTTTAGAATACCCAATGCCAACTGGGCCCCAAAAGCGGTGTTACTGAACCAGCAATTAAATGTCACCAGAACTGGAGACCAGCCTAACCACTAGAGCCAGCAGAGCACAGACTACAATTTTCCCTACTAGCAAAGTGCCACAATGTAGAGAGGGGGCAATGTGCAAAACAAAACTATTTCTTTATATTGGAACTCAACTTAGTTCACAAACCCTCATGTCCATTAATGATAGAAACATTAATCTTGCCAATTAAAATTTAGTCATTTGTAAGTTGAAATAGTCTTCTTTGGGTAAATAGTTAAATTCAGAATTCTTTTCTCCCCTTCTCTTCTGTCCTTCCTAAGAGCAATTTAAAATCCTGCCTTTAGAAGAAAGGTATCTTGTTCTGTGCTGACCTCTAGTGGTACTGACCTGCACTGAGATGTCTGATCCTGCTTGGTTTTCTTTGGCTGATGGTAAGTTACATTTACTGCTGTAATGTCCTGGCTTGGCCTCCAAGATACGTGTACTTTGGTACATGTACTTGGTCTCTAAGATACATGTACTTTGCATTATCCAATCACAACCCTAAGTTCCTTTGGACCTTCCAGCTCTTTTTCAGTCTCTTCTATGGGCCATTGTGATATTAGAGTTGCTTTATAGTAGTAGTTTTCAAATTGGGATACGTATAACTCTTGGTGTACACAGAGACATTCCAAAGAATATGAAGAATTTGTTGTTTATTTTTAAAAATCAGCAGTGTTTGTGATTTATATAAATTTACCAATTTTAAGAGTACAACTCTATGACTTTTGGCAAATGTATACCATCATGTAACCACTAATACAATCATGATGTAAAACATTTCATCACCCCAAAAATTCTTTCATGTCCCTTGTAATCAGTCTCCTCCCTCCACTCAAGCCCCTGGCAATCACAAATCTGCTTTTTGTCACAACAGTTTTGCCTTTTCTAGAATGTCATGTAAATATTATGCTGTATGTAGCCTTTTGTAACTGACTTCTTAGCATAATGCTTTTGAGATTCCTTTGTGTTGTTGCATATATCAGTTCGTTTTTTCTTTAAAAAAAGCTTTATTGATACATAATTCAGATACCATATAACTCATCCATTTAGAGGGTACAATTTAATGGTTTTTAGTATATTCACAGAATTGTTCAACCATCACTTCAGTCAGTTCTAGAACTACTAATTAATGCAACAGTATGGATGGATTTCAAAGTATTGTGCTAAATCAGTCACACATTTACCACCTGCACTGCTGCCATCCTGGTTCAAGCCACCATAATCTCTGCTTGCATTATTATAATAACTTGCAAACTTGTCTTCCTGCTTTCATCCTACAGACTATGCTCAGCATAATAGCCGGGGGATCTTCTTAAAAAATAACTGAGATCATGTCATAACTTTGCTCAAAACTTACCGTTTTTCTCTCTTCCTCCTAGAGTAAAAGCCAGCATTTTTACAGTGGCCTACAAAGGCTTGCATGTTTTTCCGTCACTCCACTTACCTCTGTGACCTTATTCCTACCACCGTACCATGCCTACTGTTCCAGCCATGTTGGCCTCTTGTATTCCCTCCGACTGACGACTCTTCCACCATATTCTTCATGGCTGACCTCCCTATCCTCCTACAAATCTTTGTTCAGATATCCCCTTTTCAGTGAGTCCTCCCTAATCATTCCATTTTTTTAAAGTTT
Source organism: Ursus americanus (assembly GCF_024610735.1). Lineage (NCBI taxonomy): Eukaryota > Metazoa > Chordata > Mammalia > Carnivora > Ursidae > Ursus > Ursus americanus. Next base: position 25,092,346 of record NC_142134.1, on the reverse strand, counting down.
TTATTTAAATTCTGGTTAGTTAACATACCGTGTAATATTGGTTTCAGGAGTAGAATTTAGAGATACATCAGTTACATATAAAATCCAGTGCTCATCACAAGTGCCCTCCTTAATACTCTTCACCCATTTAACCTACCCCTGCACCAATCTCCCTTTTAGCAACCCTCAGTTTGTGCTCTATAGTTAATAGTCTCTTATGGCTTGCCTCCCCCTCTTTTCTTTCCCCTTCCCTTATGTTCATCTGTTTTGTTTCTTAAATTCCACACATGAGTGAAATCATGTGGTATTTGTGTTTCTCTGAGTGACTTATTTTGCTTAGCATAATATACCCTAGCTCCATCCAAGTCATGGGAAATGGCAAGATTTCATTCTTTTTGTTGGCTGAATGATGTTCCATTGTGTGTGTGTGTGTGTGTGTGTGTGTGTGTGTGTGTGTGTGTGTATCACACACACTACATCTTCTTTATCCATTCATCAGTCGATGAACATTTGGGCTCTTTCCATAATTTGGCTATTGTTGATAATGCTGCTATAAAGATTGGAGTGCATGTGCCTCTTCAAATTAGTATTTTTGTATCCTTTAGATAAATACCCAGTGGATAATACTGCTGGGTGGTAGAGTAGCTCTATTTTTAACTTTTAGAGGGACCTCCATACTGTTTTCCAGAGTGGCTGAACCAGTTTGCATTCCCACCAACAGTGTAAGATGATTTCCCTTTCTCCACAACCTCGCCAACACCTGTTGTTTCCTATGTTGTTAATTTTAGCCATTCTGACAGGTGTGAGGTGGTATCCCATCCTGGTTTTGATTTGTATTTCCCTGATAATGAGTGATATTGAGCACCTCTTTTCATATGTCTGTTAGCCATCTGTATGTCTTTGGAGAAATGTCTATTCATGTCTCTGCCCATTTCTTAACTGGATTATTTGTTTTTTGGGTGTTGAGTTTATAAATTATTTTTTATTTAAATTCGATTAACTAACATATAGTGTATTATTAGTTTCAAAGGTAGAGTTCAGTAATTCATCAGTTGTATATAATACCCAGTGCTCATTACATCATGTGCCCTCCTTAATGCCCATCACCCAGTTACCCCATCCCCTCACCTCCTCCGCTCCAGCAACCCTGTTTGTTTCCTATCTCTAAGAGTCTCTTATGATTTGTCTCCCTCTCTGATTGTCTTGTTGTATTTTTCCCTTCCTTCCCCTATGTTCATCTGTTTTGCTTCTTAAATTACACATATGAGTGAAATCATATGATAATTGTCTTTCTCTGATTGACTTACTTAGCATAATACTCTCTAGTTCCATCCACATCATTGCAAATGGCAAGATTTCATTTTTTTGATGGCTGAGTAATAGTCCATTGTGTGTGTGTGTGTGTGTGTGTGTGTGTGTGTGTGTATACATACCACATCTTCTTTATTCATTCATCTGTCAGTGGACATCTGGGCTCTTTCCATAGTTTGGCTACTGTGAACATTGCTGCTATAAACATCGGGGTGCAGATACCCCTTCAGATCATTACATTTGTAATTTTGGGGTATACACCTAGTAGCGCGATTGCTGGGTCATAGGGTAGCTCTATTTTTAACTTTTTGAGGAACCTCCATACTGTTTTCCAGAGTGGGTGTACCAGTTTGCATTCCCACCAACAGTGTAAGAGGGTTCCCCTTTCTCTGCATCCTCGCCAACATTTGTTGTTTCCTGACTTGTTAATTTTAGCCATTCTGATTGGTGCGAGGTGGTGTTTCTTTGTGGTTTTGATGTGTATTTCCCTGATTCCAAGTGATGTGGAGCATTTTTTCATATGTCTGTTGGCTATCTGGATGTCTTCTTTGGAGAAATGTCTGTTCATGTCTCTTGCCCATTTCCTGGTTGGATTATTTGTTCTTTGGGGGTTGAGTTTGATAAGTTCTTTATAGATTTTGGGTATTAACCTTTTATCTGATAAAACATTTGCAAATATCTTCTCCCATTCTGTTGTTTGTCTTGGTTTTGTTGACTGTTTCCTTTGATGTGCACATGCTTTTTATCTTGATGAAGTCCCAATACCTCATTTTTGCCTTTGTTTCCCTTGCCTTTGGAGACCTGTCTAGCCAGAAGTTGCTGCGGCTAAGGTCAGAGAGGTTGCCGCCTGTGTTCTCTTCTAGGATTTTGATGAATTCCTGTCCCACATTAATGTCTTTCATCCATTTTGAGTTTATTTGGGGGTATGATGTGAGAAAGTGGTCCAGTTTCATTCTTGTCATGCAGCTGTCCAGTTTTCCCAACATCATTCATTTAAGAGACTGCCTTTTTTCCCATTGAATATTCTTTCCTGCTTTGTTGAAGATTAGTTAACCATATAGTTGTGGGTCCATTTCTGGATTTCCATTCTGTTCTACTGATCTATGTGTCTGTTTTTGTGTCAGTACCATACTGTCTTGATGACTACAGCTTTGTAATAAAGCTTGAAGTCCAGAATTGTGATGCCTCCGGCTTTGCTTTTTCTCTTTTAAGATTGCTTTGACTATTTAGGGTCTTTAGTGGTTCCATACAGATTTTAGGATTGTTTGTTCTAGCTCTGTGAAAAATGCAGGTGATTGTTTGATAGGGAGTGAGTGCATTAAATGTGTAGATTGCTTTGGGTAGTATAGACATTTTAACAGCATGTGTTCTTCCAATCCATGAGCATGGAATATTTTTCCATTTCTTTGTGTCATCTTCAGTTTGTTTCATAAGTGTTCTATAGTTTTCAGAGTACAGAGCTTTTACCTCTTTGGTTAGGTTTATTCCTAGGTATCTTATAGTTTTGGTGCAATAGTAAATGGGATCGAGTCCTTGATTTCTGTTACTGCTGTTTCATTTTTGATGTATAGAAATGAAACAGATTTCTGTATGTTGATTTTATATCCTGCAAGTTTGCTGAGTTTGTGTATCAGTTCTAGCAATTTTTTGGTGGAGTCTTCTAGGTTTTCTACATAGGGTATCATGTCATCTTGAATAGTGAAGGTTTGATTTTTTCCTTTCCGATTCGGATGCATTTTATTTCTTTTTGTTGTCTTGATTGCTGAGGCTAGGACTTCCAGTACTATATTAAATAACAATGGTGATAGAAGATATCCCTGTTTCTGGCTTCTGATTTTAGAGGACAAGCTACCCATTGAGGATATTAGCTGTGGGTCTTTCATATATGGCCTTCATGATGTTAAGCTTATGTTCCCTCTCTTACTACTTTGTTGAGGGTTTTTATCAAAAATGGATGCTGCACAGCCAAGGAAACAGTCAAAAAAACTGAGAGGCAGCCCACGGAATGGGAGATGATATTTGCAAATGACATTACAGATAAAACACTGGTATCCAAGATCTATAAAGAACTTCTCAAACTCAATACACAAGAAACAAATAATCAAATCAAAAAATGGGCAGAAGATATGAACAGACACTTTTCCAATGAAGACATACAAATGGCTAACAGACACATGAAAAAATGTTCAAAATCATTAGCCATCAGGGAAATTCAAATCAAAACCACCTTGAGATACCACCTTACGCCAGTTAGAATGGCAAAAAATTGACAAGGCAAGAAACAACAATTGTTGGAGAGGATGTGGAGAAAGGGAAACCCTCTTACACTGTTGTTGGGAATGCAAGTTGGTACAGCCACTTTGGAAAACAGTGTGGAGGTCCCTTAAAAAGTTAAAAATTGAACTACCCTATGATCCAGCAACTGCACTCCTGGGTATTTACCCCAGAGATACAGACGTAGTGAAGAGAAGGGCCATATGCACCCCAATGTTCATAGCAGCATTGTCCACAATAGCTAAATTGTGGAAGGAGCCGAGATGCCCTTCAACAGATGACTGGATTAAGAAGATGTGGTCCATATACACAATGGAATATTACTCAGCCATCAGAAAGAACATGTTATTACCCAACATTTGCAGCAACATGGATGGGACTGGAGGAGATTATGCTAAGCGAAATAAGTCAAGTAGAGAAAGACAATTATATGGTTTCACTCATTTATGGAACATAAGAAATAGCAGGGAGATCAGTAGGAGAAGGAAGGGAAGAATGAAGGGGGGTAAACAGAAGGGGGAATGAACCACGAGAGACTATGGACTCTGGGAAACAAACTGAGGGCTTCAGAGGGGAGGAGGGTGGGGGATTGGGATAGGCCAGTGATGGGTATTAAGGAGGGCACATATTGCATGGAACACTGGATGTTATACGCAAACAATGAATCATGGAACACTGCATCAAAAACTAAGGATGTACTGTATGGTGACTAACATAACATAATAAAAAATTTTTAAAAGAAAAAAGAAAAAAAATGGATGCTGCATTTTGTTAATGCTTTTTCTGCATCTCTTGAAAGGATCATATTCTTTTTTTTTTAAAGATTTAATTTATTTATTTGACAGAGACAGCCAGCGAGAGAGGGAACACAAGCAGGGGGAGTGGGAGAGGAAGAAGCAGGCTCATAGCGGAGAAGCCTGATGTGGGGCTCGATCCCAGAACACTGGGATCACGCCCTGAGCCGAAGGCAGACACTTAACAACTGTGCCACTCAGGCTCCCTGAAAGGATCATATTCTTATCCTTTATTTAATATTTTTTAAGATTTTAGTTTGAGTGCACATGAGTGGGGGGAGGGGTAAAGGGAGATGGAGAGAGAGAATCTCAGCAGATTCTGCACTGATAGCAGAGCCCAACGTGGGGCTTGATCTCATGACCCTGAGATCATGACCTGAGCTAAAATCAAGAGTTAGATGCTTAACTGACTGAGCCACTCAGACGCCCCTTATGTTTTCTTTTATTAAAGTGGTATAGCACATTAATTGGTTTTCTAATATTAAAACACCCTTGCAGCCCAGGAGTAAATCTCACTTGATTTTGGTGAATAACTCTTTTAATGTACTGTTGGATTTGATTTGCTAGTATCTTGTTGAGAATTTTTGCATCCATTTTCATCAGGGATATTGGCCTACAATTCTCCACTTTATTGGGGTCTTTGGTTTCGGAATCAAGGTAATACTGGCCTCATGGAATGAATTTGGAAGTTTTCCTTCCATTTCTACTTTTTGGAACAGTTTGAGAAGAGTCGGTATTAACTCTTCTTTAAATGTTTGGTAGAATTTTCTTGGGAAGCCATCTGGCCTGGACTTTTGTTTGCTGGGAGACTTTTGATTACTGATTCAATTTCTTTGCAGATTATGGGTCTGTTCAAATTTTCTATTTCTTTTTCAGTTTTGGTAGTTTATATGTTTCTAGGAATTTATCCATTTCTTCCAGATTGCCTAATTTGTTGGCATATAATTTTTCATGATATTCTCTTAAAATTGTATTTCTGTAGTGTTGGTTGTGATCTTTCCTCTTCATGATTTTATTTATTTGGATCCTTTCTCTTTTCTTCTTATAAGTCTGGCTACAGGATATCAATTTTATTGATTCTTTCTAAGAAAAATCTCCTACTTTCATTGATCTGTTCTACTGGCTTTTTTTTTTCTTTCTATATCATTTGCTTCTGTTCTAATCTTTATTATTGTCCTCCTTCTGCTGGCTTTAGGCTTTATTTGCTGTTCCTTTTCTAGTTCCTTTAGATATAAGGTTAGGTTGTTATTTTGAGACTTTTCTTGATTTTTGAGGTAGGCCTGTATTGCAATATATTTCCCTCTTAGTCTTTGCTGTGTCCCAAAGGTTTTGGACAGTCATGTTCTCATTTTCATTTATTTCCATGCATTTTTAAATTTCTCCTTTAATTTCCTGGTTAAGCCATTCATTCTTTAGTAGGATGTTCTTTAACCTCCATATATTTGTGGTCTTTCCAAATTTTTCTTGTGGTGATTTCAAGTTTAATGGCCTTGTGGTCTAAAGATACGCATCGCGTGATCTCAGTCTTTTTGTACTTGTTGAGGCCTGATTTGTGACCCAATATGTGATCTATTCTGGAGAATGTTCCATGTGCATTCAAAAAGAATGTGTATTCTGTTGCTTTAGTAGGAAGTTTTCTGAATATATCTGTTAAGTCCATCTGGTCCAGTGTGTCATTCAAAGCCATTGTTTCCTTTTTGATTTTCTGTCCGCTGCTGTAAGTGGGATTTTAAAGTCCCCTACTACTATTATATTGTTATCAATGAGTTTATGTTTATTATTAATTGATTTGTATATTTGGATGCTCCCAAGCTGAGGGCATAAATCTTGATAATTGTTGTATCTTCTTGTTGGGTAGACCCCTCTATTATGATATAGTGCCCTTATTCATCTCTTGTTAAAGTCTTTGGTTTAAAATCTAGTTTGTCTCATATATGTATGGCTACTCTGGCTTTCTTTGGACATCCATTAACATGATAAATGGTTCTCCATCCCCTCACTTTCAACCTGCAGGTGTCTTTAGGTCTAAAATGAGTCTCTTGTAGGCAGCATATCGATGGGTCTTGTTTTTTCATCCATTCTGATACCCTGTGTCTTCTGACTGGTACATTTAGTCCATTTACATTCAGAGTGATTATTGGTGATATGAATTTAGTGCCATTGTATTACCTGTAAAGTTGGTATTTCTGGAGATTTTCTGTGTTCCTTTCTAGTCTTTGTTGCTTTTGGTCGTTCTTTCTCACTCAAAGAGTCCCCTTTAGGGGCGCCTGGGTGGCGCAGTCATTAAGCGTCTGCCTTCGGCTCAGGGTGTGATCCTGGCATTATGGGATCGAGCCCCACATCAGGCTCCTCTGCTAAGAGCCTGCTTCTCCCTCTCCCACTCCCCCTGCTTGTGTTCCCTCTCTCGCTGGCTGTCTATCTCTGTCAAATAAATAAATAAATAAATAATCTTTAAAAAAAAAAAGTCCCCTTTAATATTTCTTGCAGGGCTGGTTTTAGTGGTCTTGAACTCCTTTAATTTTTGTTTGGGAAACTCTTGATCTGTCCTATTTTGAATGATAGCCTTGCTAGGTAAGGTATTCTTGGCTGCATATTTTTCCCATTCAGCACACTGAATATATCATGTCACTCTCTTCTGGCCTCCCAAGTTTCTGTGAAGAGATCTGCTAACCTTATTTGTCTTCCTTTGTAGGCTAAGGTTTTCTTTACTCTTACTGCTTTCAGGACTTTTTCCTTATCTATGTATTTTCCAGATTTCACTGTGATGTGTCTTGGTGTTGGCCTGCTTTTGTTGATTTTGATGGGAATGCTCTGTGCCTCCTGGATTTGGATGTCTGTTTCCCCCCACCCCCCAATTAGGGAAGTTTTCAGCTATAGTTTGCTCCAGTAAACCTTCTGCCCCTTTTTCTCTTCCCTATTCTGGGACTCCTATGGTATGAATGTTATTACACTTTATTCAGTTGCTGAATTCCCTAAGCTTACACTCGTGGTCCAATATATTTGTTTCCCTCTTCTTTTCAGCTTCATTATTTTCCATAATTTTTTAAAGATTTATTTATCTGAGAGAGAGAAAGAGAGAGAGAGCATGAGCAGGGGGAGAGGCAGAGGGAGAGGGACAAGCAGACTCCCTGCTGAGCATGGAGCCCAACACAGGGCTTGATCCCACCCTGAGATCATGACCTGAGCTGAAGCCGGACATTTAACTGACAGCCACACAGATGCCCCTGTTTTGTATAATTTCATCTTCTGTATCACTTATTTGTTCTGCTTCTTCCATCCTTTATTCCTTCTTTCCAGTAGTTTTGCATCTCAGTTATAGCATTTTTAATTTCAGCCTAATTTTTGAGTTTTTTTATCTCTGTGCTATGGGACTCCCTGATGTCTTTTGTGCTTTCCTCAAGTCAGCTAGTATCCTTATGATTGTTGTCTTAAATTCTGGTTCAGGCATATTACTTATATCTGTTTCAATTAGATCCCTAGCCAAGATCTCTTCTTGTGTTTTCTTTTGGGGTGAATTCCTCCATCTTGGCATTTTTTTTCTAGACCTCTGTCTTCTCTATGTTAGGAAAGCCTGTTAGTTTTCTGCTCCTGAGAGTATTGGCTTATATTAAGAGGTCCTATACTGTCCAGGCCTGGTGCTTCTGAAGGTGTTTCTGGTATGTGCTGTGTGCAGTCTGCTGTTGTGTTTTGGCTGCTCTTTCCCTCAGGTTAGTCCTCTGCAGAGTTTATCCTTGTCTGCAGTGGGAGTATCTGGACCTTGTCCAGTGTGTGGCGAGTTTTAACTAGGTGTGTTTTGGTCAGCATGTTAAAAGAGACTAAATACTATTTCCCCTAGAACTTAAGCTTCGCAGGACGCTGTGGTCAGTCGACTTGGTGTGTGCAGTGTTTTGTGCTGATCTTCTTCAGGAGGGGCCCACTTTCTGCTCTCTGACTTTCAGGCACCCTTGCCCTAGTTCAGAAGCACCTGCAGAGCCCTGGAGGGTGGGGCTTGGTGTAAGTGGCACAAGCCTCCACCGTGGGTGCAGCGCTGCTCACTGAAGTCTGTCAGTGCTCAAGTGCAGGGGGGAAAATACCGTCTACCCACTCTCTCTTCAGAGAGGGGAGTTCGCACCCACTGCTGTTCCAGAAACCCTTACGAAGAACCGAAGAACGAACAATCTCCCCTTGTTTGTCCCAGGCTTCCCTCAGATCCCTGCCTTCACCCTGCCTGTGTCTGAGCCATCTGCCCACCTGGTGGCACTGTGCTCCTGTGTTTTATCTCAGGCCCACCAGCTGGGTTTCAAAACTCCAAATCTTAGGGACCTTGCATGCCGCACTGATCCTTTGGGGAGGGTCTCACAGTGGTACGGATGGTGCCAGTTTGTCTTAGAAGGGCATTCGCACTGAGCACAAGCTTGGAGTTCATGGCAAAGAGTAGCAAAAACCTGATGTCTCAGTTAGCGGCCCGCAGCAGGTGTCTCTGCTCCTATGCTGATAAACTGGAAGCTCAGTGACACCCACTGGCTCTTTTGTCCCTGCAGAGGCAGTGCCACCTCTCCTAAATGCACTGCAAGAAGGTGAAACTGTCTCTCCTAGTGTGACCCAGGGCATCTTCAGACCACACTGTTTGCTCTCAGGTCGCTGCCCTCTTTCTCCATAGTGCACCTCTGTACCCACCAGGCTTCACCCAGCGATTGCAAAAACTTCTAAAACTTTAGTCTCTGAGCTCAACCACTTGTAAAAACTTGAAATAACCCCTTTCATTCTCCACATCAGTGGTTTTGGAGAAGTGTTTTTTTTGTGTGTAATGCCCTGTACTGTATTCTATCTCTCTCCCCTTTCTCCCTTCCCTAGCACTCGCTATTTTTTTCTCCCCCAAATCACGTCTCTGCATCTCCTGCCTTCCACGATGTGGCCTCTTTTCTCCCTCTAGCTGTACAGTGTGTTCTCTCAGCCCTCAGATTGATTTCCTGGTGTTCTGAATGATTTGATATTGGTCTAGCTGTGTTTGAGGGATGAGGCAAGCATTGAGTCCTCCTCCTACTCCACCCTCTTAACTCCCTAATCATTCAGTTTAAACTGCAAACTCGGCATGCACTCCCAATTTCCTTGTAATACTTTTTAAAAAAATCATAGTACTAAAAAAAAAAAAAACACTGACCAAAAAAAAAAAAAAAAAAAACCATAGTACTTACTATATTGTAACATGCTCATATCATTTGATTATTTTGTTATTTGACTGCCTCCTGCCACAAGAATATACATTTAACAAGGACAAGGTGTTTGTTTTTGTTGTTCATTGTTCTGTCCCCAGTACCTAAAATGGTGCCTGGAACATTGTGAGGACTCCTGGGACAGTGTACAGATAGCAGACTGAAACACCCCCCCAGTCTTTCTGAGAAGGAGACCTGTTCGTCCAGAGCTTAGGCCTGAGGGGCTGGCTTCTGGTTTGGCCACATAAGGGGGCCTACAAAGCTGCTGTTAGGGAATAGAGGCTGATTGATGCAGTCTTCGTGCTCTCCCTCGGCCTTGCTCCAGCTTACCAATATCGTCCAGAGAAGAGCTTACACCATTCTCTGGTGCCCTGATTTTTACGGTTGCTGCCAGGGGACACCTCTACATTGCCTGGGTTTGGTGGTAGCAGTTCCTAGGTCCCATGGGACTATACCAACAGAATTCTTAAATAGTAGTACCACCCCCAGCAGCTGCCCCAAGAACTACCACAGCAAGAGGCAATAGACTCAGGAACTCAGTCTTTCTGGGAAAAAGGTTTATTAGTTTATTGTCAGAGTTGCAACCTAAGGGGCAGGCTTCTGTCACGCACACATCTGAGGGCTAAAACCTCCCCTGACACCTTAGAGAGTGGGCATGACCTTTCTGCTCTCCCTGTGCTGCACTCTAGCGTGCCGTCATCCCTCAGAGGGGAGTTCTTATATGTGTCTGATATCCTAGTTTTTATATCCGATGCTGGTTTCAGTGGCTGTCACCCAGGGAATATCCTTTGATCACTCTTGGCTCTGGTGGCCAGGGGCACTGGCACTCCTGTGTCTCATGGGACTATAACAGTCAGAGTTCTTGGTGGGTACCAATCCCAGGACACTGCACAGACCAAACTGAAACACACCCCTAGTCTTTTTGTGAAAGAAGCCTCTTTGCTAGTCCTGGAGCTTCAGCTTTAAGGGCACACTTTAGGTTTGGCACACGTTTAGGAGCTATACAGGTTCTCTCCATAAATGCAGGCTAGGGAATGCGATGTTTGCACTCCAGCTCACCCGTACCTCCCAGGAAGGAGCTCATACACTTGTCTGGAGCCCCAGTTTTGTGACTGCTGCTTGGGAGACACCTCCAGACCTGGCTCTGGGGGCCAGTCTGGTCAATTACTGAGACCTCTTAAAAACAAAATCTGCTGTTTGTATTTTTATGAAGTTTTGAGAGACAACTAAGAGCAAGAGCAGAGTTGAATGATAAGTTTTCTCTTCACAAGGCCAACCCTTCAAGTCAGAGAGGCAGTTGTTCCATCCAATGCCAGAAACCAATGTAGGCAGTCAAGCAGAATGAAGAAACAGTGGAGTATGTTCCACATGAAAGCAGAAAATGAAACCCCAAGGGGAGAAAAAACCTTAATGAAATGGAGGTAAGTAATTTACGTGATAAAGAGTTCAAAGTCATGGTCATAAAGATGCTTACTGAATTTGGAAGAAGAATGGATGAACACAGGACTTTAGCAAAGAGAATTTTAAAAGATGAAGATAGTTTAAGGGACTTACAGGACAACCTCAAGCAGACTGATGTTCACTTTATAGGGGTCCCAGAAAGAGAAGAGGGAAAAGGGCAGAAAATTTATTTGAAGAAATAATGACTGAAAACTTCCCTAATCTGGGGAAAGAAGCAGACTTCCAGATCCAGGAAGTCCAGATGATTCCAAATAAGATGAAACCAAGGAGACCCACACCAAGACACATTATAATTAAAATGTCAAAAGTTAAGGGAAAGGAGAAACTCTTAAAAGCGACAAGAGAAAAACAAGTTTTTATCATGTGAGGGAACCCAAATAGGCTATGAGCATATTTTTCAGCAGAAACCTTGGAAGCCAGAAGGGAGTGACACAGTATATTCAAAGTGCTGGAAGAAAAAAAATTTCCAACCAAGAACTCACTACCCAGCAAAGTTATCAATCAGAATTGAAGGAGAGGTAAAGAGTTTTCCAGACAAGCAAAAGCTAAAGGAGTTCCTCACCACCAAACTGACCTTAAAGAAATACTAAAGGGACTTGTTAAGAAGAAACATAAACAGCAACAAGAAAACATATGAAAAAATATATCTCTGGTAAAGGTAAATATTTACTGAAGGGATTAGATTATTCTCTTAAAGCTAGCATAAGGGTTAAAAGACAAATATAGGGGCGTCTGGGTGGCTCAGTCAGTTAAGCATCTGCCTTCGGCTCAGTTCATGATCCAAGAGTCCCAGGATCGAGCCCCACATCGGGCTCCCTGCTCAGTGGGGAGTCTGCTTCTCCCTCTGCCCCTCACCCTGCTTGTGCTCTCTATTTCTCAAATAAATAAAATCTTAAAAAAAAATAAAAGACAAATATACAAAATAATACAAAAATACAAAATAAAAAAATACAAAAAATAAATGTAACCACAGCTAGTTAAGGGATACACATGATATGATGAAAAGATGTCTAATGTGACATCAGAAATAAAACATTAGAGGGAGAATAAACATGTAGACTTTAAAATGCATTCACACTTGAGGTGTCATCAACTGAAAATATCAGACTTACAGATTTTTATATGTAGGCCTCACGAGTACCACAAAACAAAAACCAGTGTGGGTGAACAAAAGGTAACGAGAGAGGCATTTAAGCATAGCGCTAAGCAAAGTCGTCAAACTGCGATGGAAGAGCAAGAGGAGAAGAAAGGAACAGAGGAAGTACAGAACAGCCAGAAAGCAAATAACAAAATGGCAGTAATAAGTCTTTACCTATCAATAATTCTTTGACTGTAAATGGAGTAAATTCTCCAATCAGAAGATGGAGAGTGGCTAAATGGATAAAACAAAACAAAATAAGATCCATCTATATGTTGCCCCCAAGAGACTCCCTTTAAACATGAAGACACAGACTGAAAATTAAGAGATGGAGAAAGATATTCTATGCAAATGGAAACCAGAAGAGGGCTAGGGTAGCTATACCTGTATCAGACAAAATGGACTTTAAAACAAAGACTGTCATAAGAGACAAAGAAGGGCATTACGTAATGATAAAGGAATCAATTTACCAAGATACAACATTGGTAGGTACGCACCCAAAGTAGGAGCACCTAAATACATATAGCGAATATTAACACACTTTCTAAAGGGAGAATTAGACAGCAGCGCAATAATAGTAAGGGACTTGAACACCACCCTTCTTACATCAATAGATAGATCAGACAGCAAAAACTAAGGAAACATTGACCTTAAATGACACATTTGAGCAGATGACCTAACAGGTATATACAGAACCTACCACCTAAAAGCAACAGAATACACATTCTTCTCAAGTGCGCATGGAACATTCTCTAGCGTAGATCAAGTCTTCACAAACTTAAGATTGAAATCATATCAATCATCTTTTCAAACCCAATGGTATGGAACTAAAAATCAGTTACAAAAAGAAAACTGAAAAATTAATATGTGGATATTAAGCAGCATGCTACTGAACAGCCAGTGGGTCCGTAAAAAATTCAAAAGTGAAATCCCAAAAAATACCTTGAGACAAATGAAAATGAAAATACCAAACTAACATACCAAAAATTATAGAATACAGCAAAAAGAGTTTTAGGGAGAAGTTCTTAGCATAAATGCCTGCCTCAGAAACAAGAAAAATCTCAACCTAACTTACACCTCAGGAAACTAGAAAAAGAAGAACAAATGAAGCCCAAAGTTAGTAGAAGGAAGGAAATAAAAGTCTGAGGAGAAATAAATGAAATAGAGCCAAAAAGACAATAGAAAAGATCAATGAAACCAAGAGCTGGTTCTTAGAAAATATAAACAAAATTGCCAAACCTTTAGCTAAACTCACCAAGGGGAAAAAAAAAAGAGGACTTAAGTAAAATCAAGAATGACAGAAGAGGGGCGCCTGGGTGGGTGGCTCAGTTGTTAAGCGTCTGCCTTCGGCTCAGGGTGTGATCCCAGTGTTCTGGGATCGAGCCCCACATCAGGCTCCTCCGCTATGAGCCTGCTTCTTCCTCTCCCACTCCCCCTGCTTGTGTTCCCTCTCTCGCTAGCTGTCTCTATCAAATAAATAAAATCTTTAAAAAAAAGAAAGAAAGAATGACAGAAGAATCATTACAACTGGTACTACAGAAATACACAGGATCATAAGAGACTATGCACAATTAATTAACACATTGGACCACCTAGGAAAAAATGGATTAATTCCTAGAAACATAAAACCGTTCCGAACTGAATCAGGAAGAGAAAAAAAATCTGAACGGTTTGATTACTAGTAAGCAGATTGAAGCGATAATTTAAAACCTCCCAACAAACAAAGTTCCAGGACCAAATAACTTCACTGATGAATTCTACCTCAAAGAAGAATTAACACCAATCATTCTCAAACTCTTCAAAAAATAAAAGAGAAAAGAACATTCTAAACTCATTTTATGAGGCCAGCACCACCATGAATCAAAATCAGACAAGACGATTACTGAGAAGAAAAAATTACAGACCAGTATCCCTAATGAACATAGATGCAAAATCCTCAGCAAAATATTAGCAAGCCAAATTCAACAATACATTAAAAGGATTGTACCCTGTGATCAAGTGGAATTTATTCCAGGGATGCAAGGATGATTCAACATTTACAAATCAATCAGTGTGATACACCACATTAACAAAATGAAGCGAGAAATCATATCATTTCAATAGAAGCAGAAAAAGCATGTGACAAAATTCAATATCCATTTATAATAAAAACCTGCAATGAAGTGGGTATAGAGGGAATGTCCCTCAACATAATGAAGACCATTTATAAGAAGCCCACAAATAACATTACAACTCAGTGAGGTTAAGGGAAAGTTTTTTCTATAAGATCAGGAACAAGACAAGGATGCCCCCTCTGGTTTTTTCTGGAGAGTAATTCATTTATTTGAGAGAGACAATGTGCATGAACGAGGGAGGGGCAGAAGGAGAGGGAGAAAAGCAGACTCCCCACTGAGTGTGGAGCCCAATGCAGGGCTTGATTCCAGGACCCTGAGATCATGACGTGAGCTGAAATCAAGAGTCAGATGTTTAACCGAATGAGCCACTCAGGAGCTCCAAGGATGCCTGCTCTTGCCACTTCTGTTAAACATAGTGTTGAAGTCGTCGTCACAGCAGTTAGGCAAGAGAAAGATAAAAGGCATCCAAATTGGAGAGAAAGAAGGAAATTGTCATTCTGCAGATGACATGGTATTTTATATATAGAAAACCTTAAAGATTCCACCAAAAAACTGTTAGAACTAGTAAATTCAGCACAATTGCAGGATACAGAGTCAGTATACAGAGGGTTGCTGGGGTGGCTCAGTCAGTTAAGCGTTCAGCTCTTGATTTTGGCTCAGGTCATGTTCTCAGGGTCCTGGGATTGAACTGGGCATGGAGCCTACTTAAAAAACAACAACAAGGGCACCTGAGTGGCTCCGTTTTTTAAGTGACCACCTTTGACTCAGGTCATGATCCCAGGGTCCTAGAATTGAGCCCCTTGTTGGGCTCCTTACTCAGCAGGGAGTCTGCTTCTCCCTCTTCCTCTGCCCTCCACCCTGCTCGTGCTCTCATTTGCTGTCTCTCTCTCTCAAACGAATAAATAAATCTGTTTATGGTAGTAGATATTGGAGCAGCCACTGTGGAAAAAATAGACCTGCCATATGATCCAGCAATTTCACTTTTGGGTATTTATTTATATGAAGAAAACAAAACACTAACTTGAAAAGATCTATATCATCCCCATGTCATTGCAGTATATTTACAACAGCCAAGATATGGAAACAACCTAAGTGTCCATCAACAGATGAATGGATAAAGAAAATGTGGTGTATGTGTGTGTATGCATACACATATAGACACATATATAAATAAAAGGTAATATTATCAGCCATAGAAAGAATAAAACATCTCACATCCATTTGTGAGAACATGGATGGACCTTGAGAGCAGCATGCTAAAATGAAACAAGTCAAAGACAAAAACATCATAGGATCTCATTTATATGTGGAATCTAAAAACAAGAACAAAAACAAAAACTAAAAAAAACCAAGCTCATGGACACAGAGAACAGATTGGTGGTTGCAATATTTGGGGGTTGGGAGGGGTGGGTGAAATGGGTGAAGGGAGTCAAAATGTACAAATTTTCAGTTATAAAATAAATGTCATGGGGTTATAAGGTACAACATGGTGACTGTAGGGAAAAAACACCGTATCACATATTTGAAAGTTGTTAAGAGAGTAAGTCTTAAAAGTTATTGTACACACAAAAATTTGTAATTGTATGGTGACAGATGTTAACTAGACTTACTGTGATCATTTTGCAATGTACACAAATATCAAAACATGTTCTACACCTGAATCTAATATGGTTTGTATGTTAAGTATACCTCAATTTAAAAAAAAAGTTAAAAACTGGGATAAAACAGGAATGGAGCAAAAGCATATTGAGCATAAACAAGGCCAGACTTCCCTTGAACTTCATGCAGCGTTTGTTACATGCTTTTTGGTGGACTTTGTCTTTTGTGTGATATGTAGACAAATCTGGTAGGCTTTAGTGTCAAAGACAGGAACATTCCTCTCCTGTAGGCTCACATGCCTGAGACATAAAAGAAGGTCAGTGTGAACATAATGCCTGAAAACATGTGCAAATCCTCTTTTTTCTTTCTGACCAAACTTTTTCTTTTTTATGATCCTATTGCTGGGAGTCTATTTAGTGTATTAAATTGTATCTTTTTTTTTTAAGATTTTATTTATTTATTTGACAGAGAGACAGCCAGCGAGAGAGGGAACACAAGCAGGGGGAGTGGGAGAGGAAGAAGCAGGCTCCCAGTGGATGAGCCTGATGTGGGACTCGATCCCAGAACACCGGGATCACGCCCTGAGCCAAAGGCAGACGATTAATGACTGAGCCACCCAGGTGCCCCTATTAAATTGTATCTTAAACTGCTTAGCCAGCGCAGTGAGAAGTTAGAGTTTTTGAAGGCTGAAGTTTAGAGGTGGGTCTTATAAAAATGGGTGCACTTTAATATTTAAAATGTTTAGTTGAGTAGTAATATATGTATATGTGCACACAGACAGAGGAAAATACACATAAGTGTATAGCTTGGTGAATTTTCACAGCCGAATATATCCGTATAATCAACACCCAGAACCAAACCGTAACCTAAGTAGCATCCCAGATACTCTCATTGTTCCTCTTCAGTTATTATTTCCTACTCATAGTAATCAGTTTTCTGACTCTCATGCTATAGATGTGTTTTGTTTGATTTTGTTCCCTATCTAAATTAAATCATGCAGTATATACATGATCATGTCTCTTCTTTTGCTCAAAAATATTTTAAGATTTATCCACATTTCTTATATATGGTTAGAGTTTATTCATTTTCAGTGCGATACAAAATTCCATGGTATGAATATAACAGTGTATCCGTTCTACTGTTGTTGGGCATTTGGATGGTTTTCAGTTTGGGGCTATTATACATCGTGCATTATCTAATACATTATATTAATGTGTTTTGATGTATATGCATAAATTTCCTAGGACATGTCGCAGTTTTTTACCCATAGTCCGTGAACTCCTCTAAGTGTTCTTCAGTGGTGCAGTCCATGTAGTTACTTTGTGTACCTTACCCAAACGGGAACTCTAGTTGCAGGTATTACCAGATCTTCCCTTAGTGTTCCCAATAGACTTTTTCTAAAACTCACTTGGATTTTTAACATATATTTTGGTTAAGTATGAATATTAATGTGTCTTATCAGACTGCGAGTGCTTTGCTTGTGTATCCCAGCAGCTGGCAGAGTTACCTGAAAAATAGTAAGCTGGTTGAGTGAATGGTGACAGCCATCATCATTGCCAGAGATTGACACAGCAAGTTCCCTCAGTTATGTGAACCATCTAGTTAGGGTAAAATCCTTGCTTTCGTTTGCCATCTCAGAGTCAAAGGGTGAGGAATGGGAGGTGATCACTGTCTGAGAAGCCTACAGCAGGGCTCAGAACTGCACATGCTGTGTGGTTTAGAGGGAATTGCTGTGGCTTTACAAGCCTCTTGGAGATTTCATGTGTTAACAGCAGTGATTCCAAAGGATAGTGTGGGGGCCAGATATAAATAGCAGAACACAAATGGGGTAATGTGCCACTGCCAAGCTACTGCTGGGGGTGTTTATAAAAAGAAAAGCATTCCCTTCTCAGCTCTCACTGTCAACAACCTCCCATCCTGAAGACACACTTACTACAACTGAGAGAGTGGGGAAACAGTTTGAGACCTAGCATCAGTTAAAGCTCCTCCACAGGCAGAAAAGCCAGGTAAACATTTTGACTTATTTACACTTAGAGTACAGAAGTAAAGAATTTTCGGAAAACCCAGATTCAGAGCTTGCTTGGCACATACTGCCTTGTGACAGTTATCTGTCAAGTATTATATTTCAAATCTTTTTTAGAAAGTGAAGTTTAACATAAATGTGGCATTTTGGTTGTCTATTTTAGTATCTCTAGTGAAAGAAACTGCTCCTGAGTAAAGATGGGAATGTGGGGCCAAAGAGAGGACTCCCCTTTCTCCTATGCTGTTCATTCCTTTTGCAGATGCCAGAATATGGTGATTGGTAGGATAAAGTAGAGATATCAGTTCAGTTCCAGTAATGTCAGCTTTGTTGTAGGTATGTGGAAGGAACCAACCTCTTAATTGAATCGGTTAATGGCTGTGGGACAGCTTCAGCTCTTGTTGGCCTCTTACCCTCCTGTTTACCCCTCTCAGTCTCCCAAATGTTGGGATAAGTATTGGGCATTTGGCTGATAGAGTTGTATAATCTTATTAGAATTGCTGCCTGCCTAATTTTTTCTTATTTTCATTCCTACCATCAGAAATTTATGCAAGACCCTTGTTTTATCCTTGGGCTTCTCTTGAATCTGAGTATTTGGGGGAAGGAGGCCCCCTTGGGTAACCTTCCACTTAGTACCACTACTGGTCTTATCATTCCTTCCATCCTACCCAGATGGGTGTGACTTAGTTAGCAAAGAGAATAAAAGAATGGATGATGTGCATGGATCATAATTACTGGGGAATTTTTGGAATCTGGGAGCTAGGAGACCACCAGTGTGAAGTGGTTGTTTTTTAGTTTGTGTTATTTCCTGTGTATGCTGAGGGGAAATTCAGAGATAGGAAGAAAATATGACTACCAGTGACTGTCTGTGGTGGGAGAGACAGCATGGCTGGAGGGGAATGGAAATGGACAGATTTAATCTTGAGCAAATTTCTGAAGTTCTCTGAGCTTTTGTTTCCCTATCCGTAGAATAAGGATGTTAGACCACCAGACAGAATCTAATGGGCCTTCCAGCCATTGGAAATTTATGGATGATCACTCCCTGACCATCATGATACCTAGTCTCACCCTGAATGAAATACATACAGTGTATCATCCGGCTCTACTTCCCTAAACCTCTTTTTAAAATCTGCTAAATTGGAATTTCTTCATTTTAATTTAGAAGAGAAGAATGAAGACAGGACATTTTGATATGGTCACCATGCTGCTGGCAGCTATGATTCTGATGGACATTTTCCAGGTAATGTTGGGAATGGGAAGTATGTGGTCATTGGAATGGGAACTCTTGATATAATGTTGCCTGAGGCATCTGTGTGGGTTGATGTTGGAAATGAGAGTGGATAGAATACATAGAATAGGTAAATTAGTTTTTTTACAAGTAGCTTTTATCTTTTCATTTTATACATGAGATACAGGCTAACTGTAGAAAGTTGAAAAATTTAAAATTAAGCCAACAGAGGAAAGTAAAAATCATTCACAATCCCTCCACTCAGAGAGAAAGACTTAATCTGTTGATGTGTAGTCTTCTTGGCTTCTGTGTGTGTGTGTTTGTAATTTAGAAAAATGGGTTCACACTGTACAAAGTACTATTTTACTTGGCTTTTTAACTTAACTGTACTATGAATGTGTTTATGTCACTAAGTATTCTTAAAATATGCATTTTGTCCAAATAAGGTGACACTGCAGTGTTTGGTTATATGTGTTTTATTAAACTATATAAGGACCATTTTTCACATCTGGTGTTCTTTTTTTCTGATAAAACTTTTATGATTTTATTCTTCGCAGTCGAATCTTTAAACATTCTGTAGCATATTTTTATGTAAAGTATGAGCGAGTTATCTCATTTGATTTACTGAATATTTTTCCACTGTTTTGAAGTGCCTTCTTTAAAATATATTAAGTTCTTAAAATTTTATTTTTGAATTTAATATTCTGATCCCTTGCCTATGGAATCATTGTGTATTCTGTTGCCTGTACTGCAGTATGATTTTTTAAATTGAGGTTTAATTCACGTATCATAAAAAAATCACCATTTTAAAGTACATAATTCAGTGGTTTTCATAGATACAGTGTGTTGTACTCATTACAGAACATTCCCATCACCCCCAAAAGAAGCCCTATAGCTATCAGCAGTCAGTCCCAATTCCCTCTTCCCTGCATCCCTTGGCAACAATTACTACTTTCTATTTTTGTGGATTTGCGTATTCTGGATATTTCACCTGAATGTAATCATACAGTATCTGGCCCTTTGTGTGGCTTCTTTCTCTTAGTGTGTTGTTTTCAAGGTTCATCCATGTTGTAGCATATACTAGTAGTTCATTACTTTTTAGAGCTGAATAATATTCCATTGTGGTTATGCCACATTTTGTTTACCCATTTATTAATTTTTTTAAAGATTTTATTTATTAGAAAGAGAGAGCACGTGCATGAATGGGAGTGGGGGGAGGGGCAGAGAGCGAGGGGAAGCAGACTCCTGGGGGGCAGGGAGCCCGAGATCAGGACCTGAGCTGAAGGCGGATGCTTAACTGACTGAGCCACCCAGGCACCCCTATCCATTTATTTTTGATGTCATTTGGGTTCTCACTTTTTAAAGTTTCTTGAGAATGGATAATCCTGCTTTGAACTTTCATGTACAGATTTTTATGTGAACATGTTTTCAGTTCTTTTTGGTATATACCTATGAGTAGAATTGCTGGGTCATATGGTAACTTTATGTTTTCCACAGTGGCTGCACCATTTTATATTCCCACCAGCAACGTGTGAAGGTTCAATTTCTCTACATCTTTTCCAACACTTATTTTCCTTTTCTTTTCCTTATGATTATAGCCATTCTAATGGATGTGAAGTGGTATCTCACTGTGGTTTTGATATGCATTTTTAACATTCTTTGGTAACATAATTTTCCTGTGTGTTCTGTGAATGTTCCATAATTAGTTTAACCAGTTTCTTTTCATTTACATTTAGGTCATTTCCACATTTTTTGGTAGTATTTTTGTAATAAATTTTTGCTAATTAAATTTCATTAGTATGGACTTTTGTTTCAGTGGATAAAACAGAGGAAGAAAATATAATCAGTGTGTTCACCTAGCCTTTTGGACATGTCCCTTAATGTCCATTCAGTTGTCCCTGAATGGTGGTGGCATTTGTGAACTTTTTCACTGCTCAAGGCACTCACTGTACAGAACACACAATCAACTGTGGCTTTGGGCCAGAAAGACTTAATATCTAAAATTAGACCTGTGGAGACTGGTTAGAGGCATAGGAAAAGACAGGAACATGCTGGATCAGATATGATATGACTCTGATATGATGTGACTCAGATATGATGTGAGGAATGCAGGAGGTGATTTCAGGGTGTGATGTCTTATAATACATTGAAGTCTTGAAGATGAATCAGTTATTAGTGCCCAAGATACACTGTGGTACGTTCTGTGCTGCAGAGGAAAGTGCATTTCTTGGCTAGGAGATGGCAGTGATTTAATCTCCTGAAGCTCAGATTCCCACTGCAGGAAACTGACCTACAGACCCAGGAGTTTAGGGGTCTCATTGACTTCCCCAGCAGCATATTCTGTGGCTGGTAATAAAGACAGTTTCTGATGCTGGCCCAGTTTTTTCATTTGTAAAATGATGTTACGAATTGTCTGCCCAACCTTTCATAATAGTTGCTAGGAGGAGAAAATTTAAAGTCTTCTGAAAGTGCTACGTAAATGTCACTGGTCTTTATCATTGGAAACAGGACATTCTGTTTAAGAGGACAGACACTGGGGCCACATTTCCTGGCTTCAAATCTCAATTTCATGGAGAAGATATTTGCAAATGACACTGCAGATAAAAGACTGGTATCCAAGGTCTGCAAAGAACTTCTCAAACTTAATACACGAGAAACAAATAAATCAAAAAATGGGCAGAAGATATGAACAGACACTTTTTCAATGAAGACATACAAATGGCTAACAGACACATGAAAAAATGTTCAAAATCATTAGCTAGCAGGGAAATTCAAATCAAAACCACATTGAGATACCACCTTACGCCAGTTAGAATGGCAAAAATTGACAAGGCAAGAAACACAAATGTTGGAGAGGATGTGGAGAAAGGGGATCTCTCTTACACTGTTGTTGGGAATGCAAGTTGGTACAGCCACTTTGGAAAACAGTGTGGAGGTCCCTTAAAAAGTTAAAAATTGAACTACCCTATGATCCAGCCATTGCACTACTGGGTATTTACCCCAGAGATACAGACATAGTGAAGAGAAGGGCCATATGCACCCCAATGTTCATAGCAGCATTGTCCACGATAGCTAAATTGTGGAAGGAGCCGAGATGCCCTTCAACAGATGACTGGATTAAGAAGATGTGGTCCATATATACAATGGAATATTACTCAGCCATCAAAAAGAACGATTACCCAACATTTGCAGCAACGTGAACGGGACTGGAGGAGATAATGCTAAGCGAAATAAGTCAAGCAGAGAAAGACAATTATATGGTTTCACTCATTTATGGAACATAAGAAATAACAGGGAGATTGGTAGGAGAAGGAAGGGAAGAATGAAGGGGGGTAAACAGAAGGGGGAATGAACCATGAGAGACTATGGACTGTAGGAAACAAACTGAGGGCTTCAAGGGGAGGGGGGTGGGGGACTGGGATAGGCCGGTGATGGGTATTAAGGAGGGCACGTATTGCATGGTGCACTGCTTGTTACACGCAAATAACGAATCATGGAACGCTGCATCAAAAACTTGGGATGTACTGTATGGTGACTAACATAACATAATAAAAATTATTTAGAAAAAATCTCAATTTCAGGCAAGACAAATCTGTCTTAGTTTGCTCATCCTTAAAAAAGGGACTAATAGTATCTACTGCATAGGGTTGCCATGAAGATTAAATGAGTTCATTAATATATAGGAACACTTAGTGCTTGGCATACAGAAGACACCCTGGAGAAGTTTGTTAGGTCTTAGGGATGGAGTGGCCACAGAGGGTGACTGAGAAGAAGATACCTAGGAAAACTCAAAAACGAATAGATGGGTCTGTGTGAGGACCAGGTTGTTGGTGGTGGTTGTAGGCAGTAAGATGATAAGTTTGCTCTTACTATTAACAGTTGAAGGGTCTTTGTGCAATTCAAGTGGAGTTACCAAGTAGGCAGTTGATAATACGGGTCTGGCGCTTACAGGGATAGGCCAGAGGTATTTAGATGATAATTGACACTGTGGGCATGTATATATTGCCTAAGGGTAGAGTTGAGAGTTAAAAAAGTAAGTAGCCTTGAGAAATTCCCAGCATTTAATGGCCAGTAGAATATGTTGGCTCTTCAAAAGAATCTAAGAGGTGTTCCCCCAGCAGAGCTGTTGGGGTGGAAGAATGGGGTGGGAAGCCGATTGAAGAGGATTGAGATATGAGTGGAAATGAAATGGAGAAAGCAAGGGTAGACATTTCTTTCAAGAAATTTGTCTGTGACGGGGTGAAGAGAGAGAGTAGGAAGCAGATAGTGAGCCTGGGATATTTATTTTGCTTTTTTAAGTTGATTCTCTCTCCTCTCACCCCGCCACACACACTTTGACTCACACACTCACACACACACTTTTTAAGGATCATTCATGTGGTAAAAAATAAAAAATAAAAAATAAATCACACAGAGGCTGCAACTTTAACATCTCCTAAGGGTCTTTATAAAGTTTTCAGCTGTGGTCTCCTGCTTAGGTTGCAGCTTATGCAGCCAATGCACTGTTACAAGTATAGAATAGTGTAGAGAGAAGATGACGAGGGCATTGTCCTTCTATTTGTAGAAACCCTTAAATAGTGTCCCCGGGCAGATTTGCTTGTCCTGTGTTTTGATCCATAGGCCAGAGTACAGGTTCATATTTTACAGGATTTCTTTTTCTTTGGTGCCCACGGTTCTTGCTCACACCGCTGCCTCGACGAATGCAGAGGCAGACCAGATGAAGAGTGGTGGGCAGCAGAGCAAAGTTTATTGAGCGATAATAAAGTGATAGTAAAAAGCTCCTGAAGAGGGAGGGACCCAAGAGGGTTGTCCCAGAGTTTCTAAGTCTAGGGGTTTTTATGGGCTTGTTGGTGGGCTCTTTTAATCTGATTAACCCTCCCTGTGCCGGTCGCCCAATCAGATTTTTGTCATCTGTCTGTCACGTGGGAAAGGATGGAGGGCTCCTTCCAGGATGGTATAAAATTCTTAAGGATGGTTTCCTCTTAGGGTTGGGGTGGGGTTGTCCCTGCCTGCCTTTCTTCCAGCTATCCTTCATTAATTAAGTTCACTTGAATATTTTGCTAGTTGCTATGCTAGAAGCTTGGAATGCAAAAGGTAAATGTGACACAGATCCTGCCCTTGAGGAGCTTACAATGTAGCACATGTATTCCTGTCATGAAATAATGAAAATAACCACAATGTGCTGGAAACTTAATAGGTGAGAGGCAATGTGGGTAAGGGCTTTGCATATATTCATTTTATCATTAGTGCTTTGCAACAATACTGCAATTAAGATATTATTTCCTTTATCCTCATTTTTAGATGAGAAAATTGAAGTTCAGAAATGTAAAGTAACTTTCCCATATCTAATTAGTATCTAGCTATGGAATTTGAACCCAGATTTGTCTGGCTCCAAGCTAGTGCTAATTATATTATACAACCCCACTTATTATGTTATATGTACCATTTAAAGATACATTAGGCCTTTTTCAGTTGTTTGTGACAGAAACACAATTCAAACTAGCTCAAGCAAATAGGGAATTTATTGATTCTTATGACCGAGGTAGAATACAGTCTTCGGGTACAGCTAGACCAGGGCCTTAACAAATGTCATCGGGGCCTCATCTCTTTCCCTTTCAGCTCTGCAAACCTTCCTTTGTTGGCTTTATTTACAGACCGGATTCTCCATGGAGCTAAAAGCGTGACTATTGGCCGCCCCAAGCCAATCTTACCCTTAGAGCTTGTCGTTGTAGAGGAAGAAAGCTTTTTTTCTGCCCCCTGAGAGTGCTCTGGTTTTTAAACCTGCATCACTGGGGCACCTGGGTGGCTCAGTCAGTTAAGTATCTGATTCTTTTTTTTTTTTATCATATAATGTATTATTTGTTTCAGGGGTACAGGTCTGGGATTCATCAGTCTTACACAATACACAGCACTCTCACAACATATACCCTCCTCAAAGTCCTTCGCCCAACCACGCCATCCTTCCCACCCCCCTCCACTCCAGAAACCCTCAGTTTGTTTCCTGAGATTAAGAGTCTCTTAGATTTGTCTCCCTCTCTGGTTTCATCTTGTGTCATTTTTTCCTCTCCTCCCCTATGATCCTCGGCCTTGTTTCTCAAATTCCACATATCACTGAGATCATAAGATAATTGTCTTTCTCTGATTGACTTATTTCACTTAGCATAATACCCTCTAGTTCCATCCACATCATTGCAAATGGCAAGATTTCATTTTTGATGGCAGCGTACTATTCCATTTTTTATATCTGTCACATCTTCTGTATCCGTTCATCTGTTGATGGACATCTGGGCTCTTTGCATAGTTTGGCTACTGTGCACACATAAACATTGGGGTGCAGGTGCCCCTCTGGATCACTACATTTGTATCTTTGGGGTAAATACCCAGTAGTGCAATTGCTGGGTTATAGGGCAGCTCTATTTTCAATTTTTTGAGGAACCTCCATACTGTTTTCCAGAGTGACTGCACCAGCTTGCATTCCCACCAACAGTGTAGGAGGGTTCCCCTTTCTCTGCATCCTCACCAACATCTGTTGTTTCCTGACTTGTTAATTTTAGCCATTCTGAATGGTGGGAGGTGGTATCTCATTGTGGTTTGTATCTTTGGGGATAAATACCCAGTAGTAGAGGGCTGCAACCTCTTTGACATTGGCCACAGCAACTTTTTCATGACACATCTCCAAAGACAAGAGAAACAGAAGAAAAAATGAACTTGTGGGACTTCATCAAGATAAAAAGCTTCTGCACAGCCAAGGAAACGGTCAAAAAACTAAGAGGCTGCCCATGGAATGGGAGAAGGTATTTGTAAATGACGCTACAGATAAAAGACTGGTATCCAAGATCTACAAAGAACTTCTCAAACTCAATACAAGAGAAACAAATAATCAAATCAAAAAATGGGCAGAAGATATGAACAGACACTTTTTCAATGAAGACATACAAATGGCTAACAGACACATGAAAAAATGTTCAAAATCATTAGCCATCAGGGAAATTCAAATCAAAACCACATTGAGATACCACCTTACGCCAGTTAGAATGGCAAAAAATTGACAAGGCAAGAAACAACAAATGTTGGAGAGGATGTGGAGAAAGGGGATCCCTCCTACACTGTTGGTGGGAATGCAAGTTGGTACAGCCACTTTGGAAAACAGCGTGGAGGTCCCTTAAAAAGTTAAAAATTGAGCTACCCTATGGTCCGGCCATTGCACTACTGGGTATTTACCCCAAAGATACAGACGTAGTGAAGAGAAGGGCCATATGCACCCCAATGTTCATAGCAGCATTGTCCACGATAGCTAAATTGTGGAAGGAGCCGAGATGCCCTTCAACAGATGACTGGATTAAGAAGATGTGGTCCATGTATATATATAATAGAATATTACTCAGCCATCAGAAAGAACAATTACCCAACACTTGCAGCAACATGGATGGGACTGGAGATTATGCTAAGTGAAATAAGTCAAGCAGAGAAAGACAATTATCATATGGTTTCACTCATTTATGGAACATAAGAACTAGGATGATCGGTAGGAGAAGAAAGGGAAGAAGAAAGGGGGGATAAACAGAAGGGGGAATGAACCATGAGAGACTATGGACTCCGGGAAACAAACTGAGGGCTTTGGAGGGGAGGGGGGTGGGGGAATGGGATAGGCTGGTGATGGGTATTAATGAGGGGACGTATTGCGTGGTGCACTGGGTGTTATACGCAAGTAATGAATCATGGAACTTCACATCAAAAACTTGGGATGTACTGTATGGCGACTAACATAACATAATAAAAAATTATTATAAAAAAAATACCCGGTAGTAAGCATCTGATTCTTGATTTCTGCTCAGGTCATAATCTCAGGGTTGTGAGATTGAGCCCCGCATGGGGTTCCATGCTGCAGAGTGTGGACCCTGCTTAAGACTCTTTTTCTGCCTCTCCCTGTGCCCCTCCCCACCCTGCCTGCTCATATGCTCTCTCGCCCATGCGTGTCCTCTCTCTCTCAAAAAAAGAAAGAAGAGAAAAGAGAAAAAAGAGAAAGAAAGAAAGAAAGAAAGAAAGAAAGAAAGAAAGAAAGAAAGCCTCTGCATTGTTGCTTATCATTGGAGCAAAGGTGCAGAATCAGTTCTACCCAAACCACGTGGACAAGGGAGGGGGAATCCTTAAAGGAAAATGAATAATATTTACCATTATGTATTTATCATGTACGGTATTTCATACACGATATTTCAGAGTCATTTGGCAGTCTTAAGGGGTTGAGAAAATCTAGCTAAGAATGTTGTTCAAAGCCAGGACTGTCACCCATTTCTTCAGTTTCACACTTTTCTTTGCACCGTAAGGTTCAGATGAATGAATTATAGGCATAATCGTTCCCAGACTTCTCATTGCTGACATTTACTGTTTCATACAAAGAGATCACAGCTGAGAAAAGTTATCAGTAACAGTGGAATATACTTCCCACATAAAAATCATGTCCAAAGTTGGTTCTAAGCAAAGGAGAGATTCTATTCTAGACGGCATGAGAGGGTAGGGGCAGTAAGGGAGAGAAATAGATGTACACCAAATATCTCATTTCAAGAGTATTAATTTCCCTTTCCTTTTCTTTTGAAGGTGAAGGGTGAAATGTTAGACATGGCAGATAATGCATTTGATGACGAGTACCAAAAGTGCACGGGCAGAATGGAAGTCAAATATGTGCCCCAATTGCTCAAGGAGGAGAAAGCAAGCCATCAGCTCTTGAAGGATGTGTGGAAAAGTGCAGAAACCAAATGGGAAGCCCGGAAGACTCGCATCGTTGTCCCTGAGAGCTTTAAAGATAACCATGGAATAGCGCTGATGGCATATGTGTCCGAAGGTCAAGCGCAGACTCCCTTTTACCATATGTTCAGTGAAGCTGTGAAGACGGCCGGCCTGTCTCGGAAAGATTATGTCTATGACTTCCAGTTCAAAGCTTTTCATTTTTATCTGACAAAAGCCCTGCAGTTGCTGAGAAGACCGTGTGAGGACAGTTACAAAACTGTGGTGTATAGTATAAGCCAGAATGTCTCATTTACATTTGGAGGGCTAAACCAAGCCAGATTTGGCCATTTCGTCTTGGCGCACTCAGCCAGACCTCAAGCTGCTAATGACCAGCATATTTTGTTAACCATCCACACGTGCTTTGGAGTCGCCATTGAACAGTTTTTTGATAAAGAAAGTGAAAGGATTATTTTAATACCTCTGAATGAGATTTTTAATGTGTCGCAGGATGGGGCCAGCAATAACCTTATCCTTCAAAGCACAAACAAGACCTGCAGCCATTATGAGTGTGCGTTTCTAGGTGGTAAGTGTCTCTGTTCTGTCTGTGCTTGTCTGGGAGGGAAGGAGTGGGATTCTTAGGCCCAGAGAAAGGTCAGGAAAGAAACTGACAGGTGTTTGAAAGGAGAAATGACATGGATGGTGTCTAGCACCTTTCATATCAATAGGTTTTTTTCCCCCTGTAATTTAATTTTATCAAAATAATACATTTATAGCATCCTGGAAAGTTAAAGAAATAAAATGCTATAAGACAGTGGTTCTCTCAACCGGGGCAATTTTGCCCTGCAGGGTCATTTGGTATTAACTGGAATTTTTAACAGTCACAGTCATCCCTAGGTGCTACTAGTAGCATCTAATGGGTAGGGGCCAAGGACACTGCTAAACAAAGTGTGTAGAACAGCCCCCCACAACAGAGAAGTACCTGGCCCGTAACCCTACCTATAAGGCTTACAATGAAAAATAGTAACTCCCTGCCCCACTGTTCCCTATCCCCAGTTTTCATTCAGTGGCATTCATTTTTAATTTTCCAGCTAAAGTTTGTTGTTTTTTTTTTAAGATTTTATTTATTTGAGAGTGAGAGCACAAGCAAGGTGAGAGGTAGAGGAGAGCGAGAAGCCGACTCCCCGCTGAGCAGGGACCCGCACGTGGGCCTCGATCCCAGGACCCTGCGATCATGACCTGAGCCAAAGGCAGACGCCCAACCTTAACTGAGCCACCCAGCTGCCCCTCAGCGAAAGTTTTTAATAATATGCTTCAGCATGTTATTTCTTGATTTTTAAATTTTTAAAGCTCATCAGTTACATCATCAGTAACTCCGACTCTCTTATCTTTCTGTTCCACCAGTCTTAGCCTGTGGGGTTTATTGATTCATGTTTGCAGTGTGACTTTTGTAGCTGTAGACATCAATCCATGTTCAAGACAAAAAGAAGGGGAAGTGGGGTGGCAGCTAAATCTGCCTATTTAATCAGGAAAGTAAAAGCTTTCCCAGAAACTGCTAGTAGATTTCTGATTACATATCATTGACCAGAACAGCGACTTGATAATCCATAACTTGAAGAAAAGCTTGGAAAGGAGGCAGTTAGCTTTTCCAGCCTGTCCAGTGTAGGGAGGCAAGGGGAAGGGAGTTAGAAATAGCTGTCATGTCAGCACACCAAATGTATCTGACAACCACCACCCTTCGCTCCTCCTCAGTGTTTGTGCATTTCCCCCTTCCCAATCTCCCAGTGTAATAAAGACTGGTACCTTTTTATTTATTTTTTTATTTTTTTAAGAATTTATTTTTATATTTGAGAGAGAGAGCATGAGCAGGGGGAAGGGGCAGAGGCAGAGGGAGAAGCAGACTCCCCACTGAGCAGGGAGCCCGATGTGGGCTCCATCCCAGGACCCTGAGATCATGACCGGAGCCAAAGGCAGGTGCTTAACTGGCTGAGCCACCCAGGCACCCCAGGACTGGTACCTTTACAAATACCTTTTTTACCCCAGGGTTATTAGTTGTATGATTTTTTTGTTTCCTTAGTTTTTTATATCCCATCAATAATTCACCTCCAAATCCTTAGAAATATAAATCTCCACTTAGTACAAACATACCAGATTCTCTCGCTCGCTCGCTCGCTCTCCTTTTTCGAATATACTCCTTCTGGGTTCCCACCATCAAACTCTGTGATGTACTCTTTAGGCCGCTGAATATCCTAAAATCTCTCCCCACAACTGTAGAGACTTTCTTTTATTTCTCCCCTGTGAGGAGAACCCCCTATTTCTTGGATTTTCTCCTCTTTCTTGAATTACCTCTGTTTGGCAGGGGTATGTGTTCTCTAAAAGTTTTCTGAGAAAAAGAACATTGAGGGAAATTTTTAAGACTTTTCATGTCTGAAAAATCTACCTGTAAGCTTGAATAACAGTTTGCAGAGATCCGTATTTCTGTTTTGGAAATCAGTTTCCTTGGAATTTTGGAGATATTCCTCCATTGTCTTCTGGTTTCTGGTGCTGCGGTTGAAAAGTGTGAAGCCATTCCAATTACTAAAACTTTGAATGAGACCTAATTTTTTCTCTTTGGGTGGTTTTAGAATTTTTCCCTATCCGCAACATTCTGAAATTTTATGATGTTGTGGCTTGTTGTCTATTAGTGAAAAGTTAATAAAACCCTTTCTCCTTCCTCCTATGAAAATGGCCTCTGATTGATTTTCTAACACTGTTTGTCTGTAATCTACCGAAGGCGAAATGACAGCTGTGTAACCATAGAATACTTCCTAATGGTAAACATAGCCCTTGATTGGTAGAATGCATCTGAGCTGGGAGGGTTGTGAATAAACCATAAATACTTGGGGGAAGCCATAGCTTTGGACGTTCCTGAACGTGGTGTGACATACGCAGGGGTTTTTCTTGCTGGGTCCTGAAACTACACTCATGGACTGGCATAAGAGAAATGTCTTTGTGTGGCATGAGGCTACTGAGCTAGGATGGTTCCTACACCCACCTGTGTAAACTTGTTTCCTTGTACCCGAGGTATCATTTCGGGAGCGAAAGAACAGGCCTGGATTGCTGTGAGGACTTGCGTTGAAGGGCTGTATCTGATGCTGCCCGCTGCTAAATAGCGTGCTGTGTTTCTTGCCTTGCCTTCTTCTGCAAAACTTAGTAAACTAGTGAGAGGAGAACCTTTTTGGGTCTTACGAGTGTGACTGTTTAGCTGAACCCAAAACCAGGGCGGCTGATCGAGCAGAGTGAGTGTTGCAGGCCTCAGAAGTGGGATAGACTTTTAGACCTTGACTCATTGTGGCCAAGGCACTATGAGATTAGAAAGAACAGGTAGGAAAGTGCTGACGAGACACCATGCCTGGGACATGGGCTGATCCACTTATGATTTAATGGCAGAAGAGTACTGGCCATTGAGATGCCTGGGGCACAAAATTTAAGGAAGGTCCTTACTCTTAGGGTCATCACTTGTACCATCTGCAAACTTGCATGATTCTAAGAGTGAGTGCCTCTTTAAATTTTGCACTATCATAGGCACCTCATTTGCCTCACCCTAGTCCCAGACCTGAGTTGCAAGTGAATGAAACTAACTATTCACTTTGAGAGAGCAAATGAAACCTGAAGCGAGTACATTTGTATTGAGAGGAGACGTGCCTGTTCCCCTCACCAACCATATAGTGGACCTGACCGAACCCAAGCCAGTTAGAGCTGGCTCATACTGGCTCGTGGAAGCTGACCATGGGCACGCATCTCTTCCCAGTTCCTCGTACATCACAGTAGCTTGAGATTGGCCATGGTTGAGAGCTTTACCATGGAAATCATTGAACAGTACAAATCAGGACCCCATCACCCACCCCAGAACCTAGTCAATGAAACTAGCACATCACAGCCAGAAACCTAGTTGAAGCTGGGCTGACAGAAGGATTCCACTTTGGTGCTCCTGATGCATTCAGCCAAATGCCATTTGTGGAGGCACTGGTTATACAGGAACCCTGGCTGCAGTAGGTACAGGCCAAATCAGTCACTGGTTGATGGACAAAAGGTGGGCAGTGAAACGCGCAGAGTTGTTTGTGAGTGGGATTATAATGAACAAAAGGGGTGGAGCCATTGGGTTGATTGAGAATGAGCCAGGACTCAGGTCTGCATGGGGAAGTGTAGTGTGAGCTCATGCGAGGAAGGGAGGAGAGGAATAGGCACACTGCTGTGGGTATGCCCACAAGGTCAGTAGAGGCTGTCACAGCAAGTTAATGTTCAAACCAGCCACAAGGGGAGACCTTTGTGGAGGCTCACATGCACTATTTGGGGAGCTCTGACAAAGGCCACTGCAACTGATTGTGTTGATTTAATGCCAGACTATTATCTAACCAATGTCCTCTGCTGCCATCTAGAGACAACTATTGGGATCTCAGGGGCAAAAACACTAAAGTAATTACAGCTAGGCCTTTTTCAACACTATGAAGGATAATAGACAGGGTTTTTAAAAACTCACTCTGGGAGGATATAATCAGAACCTTGTTCCATTGTCACTGAATATAACTCTGAATTTAAAAAAAACAGTTGTTTCTAAAAGGGATAAAAAAATTACACCAACTTTAGTGCTAACACAGTCCTGTGTTGTTTTAAACTTGCTATGATTTCCAAGATAACTAGTTTTTGTAAGACCCACAGTAAATTTTTATCTAAAAAAAATAGGTCATTTGTTTAGGAATTGGAGAAAACATCAGTGTCCCATTAGATAATACAATTTCCTGGTGGTCAAAAAACTAATCTTGGTATTAATCCAAGAATATGTAAGTGAACTGTGAATAAATGGCAAAAAAAAAAAAAAAAAAAACAACCCCTTTCTCCTTCCTCATGGGGAAATTACTGCAGGTTAACTTTCTGCTGTACTGCTTTCCTAGAAAACTTGATTAAAGGTGGAATGTCAGTGGTGTAATCAGGCTACATTCCTTACTTTTAAAAAAAGACCCCATTTGGACAGCTGTACCTGGATTGGGAAGACTACAGGTGAATTATAATACCTGGTAGGAAACCGTAGCTTTAGAATTTTCTGTACCTTATAGTGCAGATATAAGGTTTTATTGGAAGAATACTTAGAGAAATAGTAGAGTGTACATCATACTCTGAACTCTCATCACTTTACTAAACAGGCTGGGCATGGATCATCTGGCATCTTGGCCAGTGTTTCTATAGGGAGGGGCAAGGCTGTATATATGTAAATATGTTCTACATATTAGCAGTCATGGGGCAGGGAATATCAAGATTCTCTGGCTGGAAAAGTGGCCCTGTTAGAAAGGAGGAGCCCCTGGACTCCAGTGACTGCTATTAGTCTATTTTGTTCATCTTACTCAGACCTGTTGAGCCAGCTCTCTGTTAAGCCATCAAAAGGGAAAAAGAAGATAAACCTTAAGGGCCATCGGCAATTTAGTTTTTATAAATCCACACCTAGCCCTTGAGGGCTCATTTAAAATAAGTATCTTCACTGGTTCTAATTAGACCCTCTTTTTTAGCCTTCCCTGGGAGGAGTGAAGTTTTGGTGCTATTGTCTGAGATTGGCTGGGACTGGGACGTCAATAAGATCTCATGGAAGTAGGCCAGATAGGATGTGACATATTCATCACCAGGAGAAATTCACAGTATGAGTCAACAATTTGGAAGGCTGCTCAGACTGTTTATCTGTATTTATAGCAAAAGCGAGAGCTCTTCACCACCAACTTCCTCCAGACTTTCATCCACCAGACTTGTTCATCCCTATGAACCAGTGAGGGTTCAACCAGAGAATCAGAATCAGTAGAAAATATATAGGAAATATATATTAAATCACTAACTACAAGGAATTGGCTTATGTGATTGTGGGGGCTAGCAAGGCAAGTCTGAAATCTGTAGGTCAGGCTGTCAGGAAGGGCAGGCTGGAACTTTTGGGCATGAGCTGAAGCTACTGTCTACAGACAGAATTTCTTCTTCTGGGAAACCTCAGTCTCTTAAGGCCTTTCAGCTGATTAGCTGCATCTTTTTGGATCTTGCTGTCTCATGAGGCTGCAGTTATCATACGACTTGACTGGGAAAGATCTTCCCAGCTCACTCACATGATTGTTGGTAGGATTGGGTTCCTTGTAGTTTGTTGACTAAGGCCTCAGTTCTTCATGAGCTGTTGACCAGAGGCCTCCCTTATTCCAAGCCACATAGACCTCTCCATAAAGTATCTCACAACATGGCAGCTTGCTTCATCAGAGTAAGCAAGAGAGAGAGCAAGGAAGAGTGCCAATAAGTCATAGTCTTTTGCAGCCTAATCACGGAAGTAACCTCTCATCACCTGGGCTGTATTCTGTTTGCTAGAAGCGAGTCACTGGTTCAGTCCACACTCAAAGAGAGGATTACGGAAGGGTGTGAATACCAGGAGGCAGGGTCATTGGGAACCGTGTCAGAAGCCACCTCCCATAATCCCAACCCATTACGTGTTGTCACTTGCTCTTGGGGATGATCCAGATTGGCTGTCCTTTTTCCATAATGATCAGTTCCACAGTGACCTCGCTGGCAAAGGAGACTAGCTACTAGAAGCAAAGTCAGCCTACAGTTTCATATACTGGTGCTTTTGATCTAATCAGTATGGTCTATTTGTTTGCTGAGGTCATATGAAATATATATTCATTTACTGAAGTAGAAGCAGGTTTTATATAAATGTCCATCCACTGAGGTCAGAACAAGCACACCTACACAAAAGGGAGGAGAGTATACTATTCCTCCAATTCACTTCATTCTTTAACACCTAATTCCTTGGTGCTTGGGAACTCAGCCAAGATAGGTTAGCATGGTTGTATGCAACTTATAAATAGCTGAAAACAGCCAGACCAGTCAGCCCTGTAGAGATCTTTATTGGGGAGACTGATAGAATTTTTTATTGGAAGTCCTAATCCTTTGCTTATAGAGCCAGAAGCTATAGTAGAGACCATAGCCACACATGCTTGATTTGTTTTGCCAGTTGCCTTTCTTTATATGCATTCACTGAAAGCACATGTATGTGTGTAGCATAAAGATTGACTTCATGAGTTGTGTTTGCTGTGTTTGTTTCTGTAGACAGGGACTGCATATGGTTTTATCTTTAGTAATCCACTTCTGAGGGTCTCAGTGTCCTGATCATACAGCCTTAGAGCATTAGTGTTGGCACTGGTAAATTTCGGTCAGTCCCAAGGTGGTGCCTGGATCCCTGCCAGGATCACCATTTGAAGAGCATCCAAGGCGATGAACAAATGATTATTACAGTGGATGGATGCAGCATTCCATTGGATTGGCCTAACCTGGGGGCAGGCTGTTTTATTAGAGAAGTGTGCTGTCTTTTCAGGTGTGAAGTCTTGTAGGTAGGGCCCCCATTGAGCCAGTAGTTTGGGTAAAGTAGTAAGTAAGGTTTTGTGGTGTCTAATGCAGAAGTTCTCAGATTTTCTTGTCCCTAGTGTTGTCATAATTGTTTTCACAGTGCCCATAGGCTAAAAGAAATACCTAAAAGTTCCATTTATTAAGTAAAGTCAGACGACTCAATAAGTATTGTTTATCTAAGTATTATGTACATCTTAGTAACTGAAAAAATAATACACAAACTTTTAAAAAAATATTATTTCATTCTTAGCCACAACAACTAGCTAATGGGATATATATGCCTGTTGGACACTGCACAGCTTCTCAGACCTTGAAATCATATTAGATACCATCTTATTTGCTGATCTACATTGATTTTCACATATGCTTGCTTTTTTATCACAATTGCTGAAAACCCAGCCTTGCAAATGTGTGACGTCATCAAACCAAACGTAACATGGTATAACTTTGAAATTGCATTCTACTTCAAACTAATAGTTCATGCTATGTCAGACAGATACCAAGTACATCTGTGTTTGTCCTAAAATTTTAAAATACCCCTCGGTAGCCCTGTGATTTTCTGCCACTGTTTGGAAACTGCAGGTCTGAAAGATGGACAGGCACCCGTTTGTGAAAGTGGTTAAGGCCTTAGCAGCCAGGTTTGGCTCTTAATTGGAAGTAAAATTTCAATGGGATGAAAACTTTTGGGTTTTATCCTACCTATGGGACTTAAGTTCAGAGAGAATCCGTTGCATGATAAGATAGGGGGTTGAAGAGTCATGACTTTTCTTTCAGTGAGACAGTCTGTCTCGGTCCCAGTGACAGGCTAACAGTAGCAGCCCTGCAAAGGGAGGAAGTGCTTGTGTGCAGAAACCCAGTGATCAACAAATACTGCCATAGTCTTGTTGCTGGAAATTCCAACCCGCTATGAGTTTGGTCCCAGGCGTCTGTAATTTCTTAGGATCTGAAAGAGATGGGGAACTCCTGAGAAGGCTTTATTTACTCTTGTCTGGACTTTCTGAGTCGTCTTACTATACAGTTCACTGCTAAAGTGGCAACTTAAAAGGTTTTGCAGTGTGACTGGTGGGATTAGGCACTTCTCTTCTTCCTGTGGGGTTTTTTTTTCCTGCCTGACGTAGTTTCCTTACGTGTGTGAATTGATCAGTATTTTGTTCAATACTTGAGAGAAACCCTTTGAAGTTCTCTGGACCTCTCTGTGCAGCTACCTTCTCTTTAGTACTCTGTAAAAACCAAATTATCTTGGTAATTTCTTTGTGGAAATAATTTAAGCTATTCAATGGTTATGACGTCATTCGAGTTTTCTTTTATTCTTGAGTTATTCTTGGTAAAGTCTATTATTCTAGGCAATTGTCTTATATTTCAAATTCATTGATCTAAAGCTAGTCCTAGTAATCTCATGGTTTTTTTACACCTACCAAATCTGTGGTTATATTCTCTTCTTTCATTCCCTATATATTATATTTCTGCCTTCTGTTTATTTTTGTATCAGTCTCATCCATTTTAACCCTGCTACTTCTTTAGAAACCCAAAATAGTTTACTTTCTGCTGCTGAAACACTAATGGAAAATGAAATCCAAAGTCTGGGGCGCCTGGGTGGCTCAGTCGTTAAGCGTCTGCCTTCGGCTCAGGGCGTGATCCCAGCGTTCTGGGATCGAGCCCCACATCAGGCTCCTCTGCTGGGAGCCTGCTTCTTCCTCTCCCACTCCCCCTGCTTGTGTTGTCTCTCTCGCTGGCTGGCTGTCTCTGTCAAATAAATAAATAAAATCTTAAAAAAAAAACACGTCAAATAGGGAGGAGAAGTGCAGTCTTGAATAAATGGATCTGTGTTAAACATTAAAGGAGATCCATCCTCTACTACTGAGAAGACTCTCAAAAATTTGGTGCATAAAAAAATCACTTGGAGTCCTTGTTTAAAATGCAGATTACAAGGCATCACCCCCAGAAATTCTGTATCGGTAGTCCTGGCTAGGGAATTTGCAATTTCAGTAAACACCCAGATGATTCTGAAGGACGCAATCAGAAGACCACACTTTGAGAAACATCCTCTAATTTGTGGTACAAATGAAAGATAAAGGCTTTAAAATCCCCCAGTGTCTAGTCCCCTGGCTGAATCCACTATACCTATAGCTTTCTTAGCCACACCTTACCTCACCCTCAACCAAGCCCTCTGAGTGAGAATTGCACTCATTCAACTCCTGCTAATGCAATATTTTGTATTAGTCTCTAGACTGTTTTTTGTTTTT
This sequence comes from Ursus americanus, assembly GCF_024610735.1. NCBI lineage: Eukaryota > Metazoa > Chordata > Mammalia > Carnivora > Ursidae > Ursus > Ursus americanus. Next base: position 25,054,871 of record NC_142134.1, on the reverse strand, counting down.
TTTGTTTTTTTTTTTTTTGGTAATTTCTAGTTTAGCTAGATACCTGACGTTAGCCTCAAGGCACCATCCAGATTCTCAGGGATCCATACCATTTCCTGGACCAGTAGAAACTGGACCAAGTCACCTAGATTCTTGGTTCAAACTCCACAAATGGAACAGGATTTGAGAGCAGCTTACAGAAAAGCATATGTCTCATAGAGAAGCCAGACCTCTTAGGGATTCCCCCATTTTATATGGAGAGATTCATTCTCAGGTAACCGAATATCCAGATTAGATCAGTGAGTTAGCCAGGCATGGAGAAGGGGCCATAGGACTCTAGGCCTTCTGTGGCATTCTAGGAAGCCCTCCATGGCTCATGCTGGCACCAGATCTAAACATCCTCCCACCGAAGTTCTTGCCTTAACCACTGTTGGGCAGGCTGGCAGATTTCCCTGAATGTCATGTCTCAGAGGAGTCACTGCAGCACTGATGATTTTTTTTTTATAAGGCCCTAGACCCAGATAAAGATATAGTGGTAGATGCCATATTCTTGCTTTCTAAAAATTGTGGATTTCCTTACATATATAGATCAGTGTTCTGGGACCAGACCATAGTTGCTTTCTTAAAACTGTGGATTTCCTTACATATATAGATCAGTGTTCTGGAACCAGACCAAAGATTAATGTTCTGGGATAGACCAACTTGTTTCTTTATATGAATGTGAAGGATCTTTCTTTATATGTCCAAGGATCTTAAAGATCTGATTGAGACTCTTTTTTCCCCAGTGAATAGGAATTGTCATAGGGGCACTGGCTGGCTCAGTCGGATAAGCATCTGACTCTTGATTTAGGCTCAGGTCATGATCTCAGGGTGTGAGATCGAGCCCCAGTTACGCTCCTTGCTGGACGTGGAGTCTGCTTAAGATTCTCTCTCCCTTTGCCCCTCCCCCTGCTCTTGTGCGTGCACACGCCCTCTCTCTCTCTCTTTAAAAAAAAAATTGTCATAGTAAAAGGATAGGTTTTCTGTTGAGGACATTTAGTATCTGAAGAGAAGATTAATTGAACCGACAGGTAAATTTTTTCCTAACGTTTGCAAACTAATCATAGAATAGAATCATAAAGTGTTAGCCTTGGATGGACGTTTGGAGGTTATTTGAAGCAAACTCCCAGTAAAAGATACAGATAAGGAAACAATTCCAGAAACACTAGATGTTTTATCAAAGATCATCCTGCTGTTTGATGGCTGTAATGTGAGTACAAAAATGTAATTGTTTCGCATTTCAAATCCCACCAAATTATGGATCTGATAGACCAAAGCTGACAGATTAGATTACCAGTAGCTGTAAGACCAATTTGAAATCTTTACTAGGGCAGCATGTCTAACTAATAAAGCTTTATCTTCATGTTTCAGGACTAAAAACTGAAAATTGTGTTGAGAACACGGGTAAGATATGCTTTTAAAATATTATCTCTGTAATGGGAATGTTACCTCTCCCAGCCAGGTATGGGTCAGAGCCACCCCACCATATTGTCATACTGCAGCCATCCTTTTTGTCAGGCTGAGTCGTGCAGCTGCTGCTGCTACTGTTACTACTACCACCACCGCCACCTTGTCAGGTGCAGGGCCCAGGAGCCTCTGTTGCTTGTTCTCCACGCAGCTGTGCCTGTGGCTGTTCTCTCAAACACTACATTTGCCTTGGGGATGCAGGGACCGTGCCCCTCTCACCCTAGCTTGTCCTGGTAGGAGCTTAAGGACTTTTGAATGCTCCTACGTGATTCCTGTGCACACTGCTAGATTCATATTTTCATATTTTGATATCTTAGGAAATAACATTTGGGAGACCAAAAAAGGAAAGAATAGAGTGCATATGGCTGAAGGGGGGAGACAGAGGGGACAGAATGGTAATGTGGTCTGTCTCACCTTCCTCAGGGAGAAATAGGAGGAGGTAACAAAAATAATCTTCCTTAGAGGACCATGGGAAAGATTTGGGTAGATAAACAGGAATTCTAGGACAAGGAGCATTATCAGATAAGCCCAACAGATTTGAACCAAAGTTTCCAGAAAGGGCTTTAGGCTAAGGCATGCTTTAGGTGGATCCGTTTGAGGGTTTCCTTGTTAAAAAGTTTGAGAAGGAAGGTCTGTTTCTAGCTATGTTTCTGGCTAGTTTTTCTGTGAATTCTTCATGTAATTAAAATCCATACCCATTTATTTTTGAGATTGAAATTTTATATTTCTCATATTATTCTATTTTTGGAAGCCAACTTAAATTTTTTTTTACTAAGCATTTAAACATAGACTGACCCTGACATTTATTTCCATCTGGGCGTAGTACTGGCAATGAAAGCACGTTTGTATTTCAGAACATCATCTACCCATCTATATCTACAACCCTGGTAAGTGCGCTCGAATTTTTACAAATAATCCTTACATGGATATTTAGTATTTAGTAGCTCTTTCCTGTTTAGCAAATTCACTTCTTAGCTGAAGGAAGAGTACTTTGCAGATATGAAGGTGTAACTTGAGAGGTAAGGGAAAAAAGAATTTATTCTGGGGGAAACTTTTTGTTTCCTTAGATTTCTGTAAATGGGAAGGTTGGGTGTATGGAGATCTGAATAATACAGAAACATTCTGGGGAGTAAGGTTGGTAGGACCTGAAGGGCTAGTTGCTCTTGACAGGCCTGAGGGCCTCTTATGTACAGCTCTGTATTCTGTCATTGAGATTAGCCTGTGTGGCACCACACAGCCAGCTGAGAGTAGAAAAGCTACGCATTTTTCATCTGTCAAATATGCTGATGGTTGCTATCATTTGACTAAAACACCTGGGCGATTGAATGCTTTCTCCGCTAAGTTTCCTCTTCTGTTGATACGACTCAAATCACTTTTTTGCATTTAAGTTTCTTATTATGTGTTTGGCCCATGTAGATACAATAAGTTTTTCTTTACTGAAGAGAGAAAAGCATCTGGCTTTTCCTTAAGTATTTCCTTGAGTACTTGACGTTTGGAAGATACTTCCTGCCCGATGTGAAGCATTTCGTGAGGCTTCACGTGAAGCCCCTGAGGACCTGCGTAGCAGCACTTCTTACTGGCCCGTGGCAGCCACAAGCTTTACTGGTCATTTCACAGGGACTTCAGCGGACTCTTCAAGACAGACGTTTTCTCTACCTCACTGAGATCCCCAGGAGACTTGCTCTATGGGATGATTTTTCTTACTGAAGGGGACAGAGGAAGGTTCTAGCCCAATTCGGTGTGTTTAGATTCTGGCTGACACTTAAATTTATAGTTTTAGTTTACTGGGCATACCAAGTGGTTCTTTTTGGCTATAATATTTGAAAATATTTTGCTGTAACTATAGTAATTCTCAATTATTTTGTTTTATCATTAAAACGGATAAGTTTCTTCTTATAACTTAGGTGAGAAAGACCAGAACCTTGAAGACCCTGGTAAGACATTTTTGTAGACTCCGGGGATTTTCATTTGCAATATAGCTCTCTTAGGGATGGAAACAGGTAAGCATGACACAGTAAAGAAAAGTGGGAAGAAGGCAGAACCCACTTTCGCTTACTAGTTTGATACATCGGAGCCCTCCTGAGTTACAGATAGACCTTCTTGATAAAGATGACGCAGCAGCCTTCTCTCTTATCTAACTCTCCTTTTTATCTCCGGGATGACCGACAGAGCATTTAGAGACACGACATGAGGAACCAGTTCTAAAGAGCATATTTTCTGTGCTCACTTTGGTAGCACATATACTAAAGAGTGTATTTTCTGCTTTTTTGTTAGCTGTTACATGGATAGAGGAAAGTGTGACAAATTACTTACTCACAAACTCTTGTAACCTAGGGTATTGGGCAGGGGCATTAAAAAATGGAGTTATTTTTTCTAAATTAAAATGATTTTGTGTAATTATTTCTGCTTCCGGCAGTCTGAGTATTAGATGCTATTAGCTATATCCATCCGATTATTTAGTATATTCGAAGTCCAGCTCATTCCCAAGTTTTATTTTTGTCTCTTTGTGTAATGATATTACTCAAATGTCCTCAAGAGTGCTGGGACAGGGACGCTCATAAATTAATGGTAAGATTATAAATTGGAACTTTTCTGAAGGACAGTTTGATGGTATGTATTACTAGCCTTAAGAATGTCCATACCTTGTAAACTAGTTATAACACATTTAGATATTGTACTAAGGAAATAAAGATTTGTGTACAAATTGTTTACAGTGTATGGTAGCCAAAATTTATAAATAACCTTAGTGTCCAGCAGTTGGGTATTGTTAAGTAATATCCATATAATGAAACACTAAACAACTTAAAAATCATATATTTTTTTAAAGATATATTTATCCATTCTAGAGAGAGTGAGAGAGCACATGCACACATGTGAGCAAGGGGAGGGGCAGAGAAAGAGGGAGAGAAGCTGACTGTATGCTGTGCCACCCAGGTTCCGCTAAAAATCGTATTTTTGAAAAATATGAGAAAGTGCTTATAATATAGTGACAAGTAAAATATGATGTAAAAAGCATATGAACTGTGATAGCAATTTATTTAAAAATTTCAAAAGAGGGGCACCTGAGTGGCTCTGTTTATTGGGCATCCGACTCTTGATTTCAGCTCAGGTCATGATCTAAGGGTTGTGAGATCAAGCCCCATGTCAGGCTCCGTGCTCAGCGGGGAGTCTGCTTCTCTTTCTTTTCCCCCACCCCCGTCCCTCTCCCCACTCGTGCTCACTCGCTCTTTCTCTCTCTCTATCTAAAATAAGTAAATCTTAGGGGTGCCTCGGTGGCTCAGTCGTTAAGCGTCTGCCTTCAGCTCAGGGCGTGATCCTGGAGTCCTGGGATCGAGCCCCATGTCAGGCTCCTCTGCTGGGAGCCTGCTTCTTCCTCTCCTACTCCCCCTGCCTGTGTTCCCTCTCGCTGGCTGTCTCTCTCTCTGTCAAATAAATAAATAAAATCTTTCAAAAAATAAATAAATAAATCTTAAAAAAATGTCGAAAGATACAAACTTCCATTTATAAGAGAAATAAGTACTGGAGATATAAGGTATAGCAGAATGAATATAGTAGTACAGCAGTATGATACATTTGAAAGTTGTTAAAAGAGTAGATCTTGAGAGTTCTTATTACAAAGGAAAAAGCAATTTTTTTCTTTTTTTAAATATCTGTATGAGATGCTGGATGTTAATTTCAGTAATCATTTCACGATATATGTAAGTCACATCATTATGCTATACACCTTAACCTTACACAGTGCTGTCTATCAATTACATCTCAATAAAGCTGTAAAAATGCTCAAAAATGTATATGTACATATATTATACATAGCAAAGGAATTAAAAGGAGATATACCAAAAATATTGAGGTTGAGTAGCTCTGAGATCTGGTATTATGATTAATTTTTAATGATTTCCTGAGTTTTTCCAAATTATCTGTAATTATAATGTATTATGTAATCAAGAAATTTTGTTTTTAAGAAATATGACAAATGTAGGTTGGAGTCTTTGGATTGACTCTTAAAAAAAAAAAATTCAAGAAGAGCTGTTTTGCTTAATCTAGCAGAGAGCCTGGTTCGCTAGCCATAGATGTTCTCACCCTAAGTCAGTCAGGGTCCATTGGGTTAAATGTTCTCCCCTTTTACCTTGGTCCCTGCCATCTCTCAAAGCTTTTAGTTTTCCAGTGTAAATAGCTATATAAATACAAGGTTAAATTAATTTTCAAATTGATTGCAATTTTCACTAACGAGTTTCTCTTCTCATCTTTAGGAATGAAAAGCCAGGAACCCACTGTCTTACCTGGTAAGTGATCTTCTTCCTTACCCTCTGAGACTAGTTACAAGGTTAGGAGGAGACATAAGGGCTGACTTCTAGGACTAAGGACATTATTAGACACGGAGTTTGAGGAATGAGTTCAGCCAGAATGAAGGGACTCCACTAATTGAAGGCTTGGTATGTTCCATGCAGAATACTAAGCACTTTTATGACTTAGTTCCTTTAATCATCACAAACCTACAATGTAAGTATTTCTTTTGCATAAATAAGGAATTGAAGCTCAGAAGGATTAAGACTGCCCAATCATAGAGCTAATAATTATAATGACAATAGAACTAGATCAAGCAGAGTCTTCAGTACTGTTCCGTTTAAAAGCCGCTGTACTAGGGACTGCCTTATAAAGATAAGACTGGAGAGAGAGGGCCAGATCATGGAAGGTCTTAAAGTCCAGGCTAAGGAGTGGGCTTTGTCAGAGAATGAAGAGCTATTGAAAGGTGTTTTTGTTGTCAGTGTTTTCTTCTTCCTTTTTTTAGGGTTGGAGAGGGGGGGAGGTATAGACAAAAGAGAGCACTCACAGTGCAAGATAATTGATTAACACTAATACTCATTTCTGTCTCGAGGTATGACCAGCCATGAACCCACCCAAATACCTGGTAAGACAGCTTTCTTTTTACTCTCTGGGCCCAAGTGTGAGGTGAGAAGAATTCTCTCAGGCATTAAAGAATATATTATCATGAGACTGTTATTCATTAACATTTCCCTTATAGCTGGCCTACTAGGCATTCTACAAAGATTTAGCTGGGGAAGAGAGTAGAGAGGAAAAAAGTGTCTTTCTTCTCTAGTGTACGTGTGTTCCTGGAGCAGGAAAGTTAGCTTGTTAGGGGCATGGCTGAAGGCAAGATTGCTGGGACCTGGAGGTATGCAAGCCAGCACCTTCTAGGCTCTACAGCTGAAGTTACTCAGTAGAAACTTCAGCCTCACGCGAAAGCTGACTTTTGGCTTTGGCTAACAAGTCAGCATCTAGAATTTCCAGGTAACAAAATACAGTCTTCTGGCATACAGACAAACTCAGTGCGGTGCCATGGCAGAAGGCTCCTCTGAGCTTGAAGTGGATTTGCCCAACGAGGGTTCTCATAGCCAGAAGTTTTAAATAAAAGGCCAGAAACTACAGTGTGGTGGGAGCCTTGGCACTTGTATCGCTTAAGCTCGTCAGATAAGAGTTGGGAAGATGTACTCACTCACTGGAGCAAACTGTAAGTCACTGAAAACTTCTTTCTCATTTAGGAATGAAAATTCCAGAAGCTTTTTCACTACCAGGTAAGCAGTGGTTGGCATATGAGAGAGGAAGCTGCCAATTTGGGGGGTATAGTTATAATTGTCACCATTAGACAATGCAGGGGAGCCTAAGTACTTTGCACAAGATCATATAAGTGAATAAAGGACCCATGTCTCTTAACTTATGACCTAAGACTTGTGGTTCTTCAAGTGTTTTCCAGTTTTATTTTACCATGGCAGATTTAACTTACCCGTAAGATATAATCGTGGAAATGTTAAATAGGTATTTAAGCAGTGTGAGGCTGTTGTTGAGGGCAAGGCCATCGAGGGGCCTTGAGCTTCTGTGGCCAGAGAAACTGATCAGTAATTTCTGTCAAGTTCCTCAGAAGGGGCACAGAACTTATGCTTTCAGAGGAGGAAAAAGGTCCCTAAACTTAATATTTTTCCTGGGACAAAGAGAAGTAAATTTTTTAAAAAGTGGACATAATTTACAAGAGAGCTATGGACAGTAATAATACTTCTCTGCGTCAGAATTTTTGTCTTTCAAATACGGCTAATACTTGTCATGTCTACCTTATGGGGATATCTGTAAGGACTAGAAAAACAAAATCTCAGGGTACAAGCCCCCATTTGACGCTTAAATCCTTTCTTCTGAGTTCATATACTATTTTGAAGATAATTTTTGGTGTGTCTTATTATTATGGAGTGAATAGCACAGTGCCGAGCTTTGCCTGACATCGCAGCCTATGGAAATAGCACAGCGCTGCGTACAGAAACAGCGTATTCACAGTTAATCACCTAACTCACAGATGCAGGCCCAGAGGGAAGGTCCGGCAACTCTTTTATATCCACCTGGATTTGCCGTGTTGGGCCACGTGTTTACTTGATCACAAATTTGAAGTGAACCTCTAACAACACTGATGACACATCCTGCGTGTCTACAGCTCTTCAGCTCAGTGACCTGTGTTTGCGTAGTCTTCTCATTGGCTCCTTCGAGGCACAGTAGTTATCTGAAAGGCAGCTGCTAAGCTGGGTAGGGAATGAACACAGGCTGTGTAGACAGACCCAGTTTCATTAAGTCTGTTCTCTGCCATTTTCCTCTGGGTAACTTTGTATAAGTTATTTCACTTTTCTTTGCTTCTGCTTCCGAATCTGTAAAATGAAGAAAACTTTGCCTTACAGGACTGATTAAAGTCCTAATGAGATAAAGTCTGGCAAAATGAATGGTAGTTTAAAATAACAGTAAATGGTAGTTGTCTTTATTATTATCTGAAATTCTTTCTCATTTAGGAATAAAAGTGGTACAACTGGATGAAAAACCTGGTAATAAATTCTTTATTGGGGGTGGAAGTATCATGGTTTTCTGGGTCCTTTACCATCATCATTCAGTTAGCTCAGTCTTAAGAGGGCAAAGGAAAACACCTGGGCTGTTCAGCTTCTGATACCCCAGTATGCAAGCTAGAGGGAGAAAATGTTGAGAAACCAGTGTGAGCAGCAGGCTGCTATTATGGCTGTCTGGGCTGAGCAAAGAAAAAGACAGTTGACATGTAGCTGAAACAGTTGGCTTCCAGCTGCATGGGTCTATTTCAGAATGGGTCAAGAGGTTTCCCAAGGTAAGGTAGCTCCTGTGAGGGAATCTGTAGTAATTGGAACAGCATCATAAAGAGGTGTGTATGAGAACCCTACAGCATGAGACCAGTCGTTCTGTCTTCTCACTGCACTCACCATGTCCTCTAACAAATAGGCTACTAGGTTTGGCTGGAAATATTTTGTATTGTGCTCTCTCCTAGAAAGCTGTGTGTAGTGCAGGCTTTTTAAAGGTGTCAAAAAACATTTACACAAGATCTCGTTTAATCCACTTAAGTATTGTTATTGCCATTTTAGAGATGAAGATATGGAATATAGAAAGCTTAAGGAACCTGTAAAAGACTAGAAAGAGAAAACTAGGACTCAGCTTTACAGATTTTGTTCGCTTTCTGTCATATGACACTTGTCTTCCAACCAGATGTAGTTATAGAAAATACGCCTCTCTCCTGGGCTCCTAGAATTGGTATTTGGCTCCAAAGCTGTCTGTCACTGCTAGTATAGCATTGTAATTGAGGTCTTATAGTAATTGAGAGCAGAGGCTTTGAAATTAGACATTGCTACCACTGATTACCTCTGTGATTTTATGCAAGTTTTGAGGAACATCTGTATAATACTGATAATTATACCTGCCTACTGAGACTGTAAGAAATGTGATGATGTACAGAAATCATTTGCACAAAGTTTGACACATAGAAAGCACTCAATAAATGGTAGGTGTTAATGTACTTGGGAATCTTAGTTCAATGTGCAGAAAAAGTACTTTTTTGTAAATAGAATTTTAATCTTTCTTTTAATGGAAACACATATATATAATGGTAAAAAAAAATTCAAAGATCACAAGTGAGTAAAAATTAAACCCTTCCTTCACCACTCACATAAATCTAAACCCAGTACTCTGCCCTGCGGGCCCATTTTCAGAGATACCCAGGTTTGCTTAATCATTTAATCAGATTTTTCTCTTCTGGATAAACAGATGTACAATATAATTAACTCAAAATCTGTTTATATTTTAGAAGACAAAAGTCAAGAAGATATTGGCAATCCTGGTAAGAAGTATTTCATTTCCTTAGTTGATAAATGTCTGATCTGCAGTATAGAAGAAGTGACAAATTTATTTTTCCTCAATAACAGGAACAAAGTTTCAAGAGTTTAAGGCATCCTAATACAGGATATAATGTCGTATCCAAATGCTTATTAGTGTGTATATGGTGGGAGTACCTTAATTTCTTAAGCAATCATTTTCAGCTGTGTGTTTTGGTTAGGGCAGTGGTTCTCAACCCTATCAACCCAGTTCTCCCTTTTTATAACAAATATTTGTAAAGCCTTTATAGTGTCCTGGAATAACATTCATAGATAAGAAGACCTACTTGCACCCATAAGAATATCAATTATAATGTCCTAATTCTAAAGAATTTATAACAAAATTCTATGGATTTCAATATGTAAGTGCCTACATCATACTACAAGAAATAATGGACAGATGATTGTATTTACTTATACAAACTGGATTTAATAAAAGACTGGAAGCTATTCTACGCAAGTTTAAGAAAATGAAAGACAAGAAATGGAAGTTAGGTAGAAACTGATGTTTATTAGAACTACCCAAAAGTATTTTGTTTCCATGTAAAATTGATTCAGGTTCTGGCCTTAAGCATTGTAAATAGGTTATTAACTTATGTGTATGTCTGCCAGTGCATTTGAAATTTGTGTGCAAGTGGGTTGGTTTTTCATTGCGCAAACACTGTCCAGAGCATTGCACGATATCTAGCCCTCTACTTTTTTTTTTAAAGATTTTATTTATGTGACAGAGAGAGCACAAGCAGGGGGAGCGGCAGGCAGAGGGAGAGGGAGAAGTAGGCCTCCCGAGGAGCAGGGAGCCCAACACTGGGCTTGATCCGAGGACCCTGGGATCATGACCTGAGCCAAATAGCCCTCTACTTCTACCCCACTGTTGTGACTACAAAAAATACCCTGACAGCAAACCATAAGAGACTCTTACGTATAGGAAACAAACTGAGGGTTGCTGGAGGGGAGGGGTGGGGGGATGGGGTAGCTGGGTGATGGACATTAAGGAGGTCACGTGATATAATGAGCACTGGCTATTTATAAGACTGATGAATCACTGACCTCTACCTCTGAAAACAATAATACATTATGTGTTCATTGAATTTAAATAAAAATTAAAAACAAAACAAGACAACTGAAGTAGTATGCTATTTTTTAGAGATCCTGAAATCACCAGAAAATTTCGGAAAAGGTTCAAAACAAAAGAAGGAAATGCTCAGGATCAACATTATAATTCACGATTTCCTTACACTCAACACATGCTGACAGTTTTAGTAAGGATGGTCTCATTAAAGACAAATTTAACTGTTTTTTTAAAAGATTTTATTTATTTATTTAAGAGAGAGAGAACAAGAGAGAGCATGAGCACGGGGAGCAGCAGAGGCAGAAGGAGCAGCAGACTCCCTGCTAAGCAGAGAGCCCAACTCGGGGCTTGATCCCAGGACCCTGAGCATATGACCTGAGCCAAAGGCAGACGCTTAACTGAGCGACTGACTCCCCGACAAATTTAACTCTTAAAAATATATACATATACCCTGACAAATTCCAAACTGCCTGTTAGGGGGCAGTACTGTTCTCTTGAGAACCACTGCTCTATAGTAACTAATGTATGAGTGTACCTGCCTGTCCCTTTCCCCATCTATATACATACAACTGCATGTTTATAATTATGGTGCGGAAATTGATAATATGAGTTAAAGACATAAAATTTATTGGCTGTTTCTCTTGGCCACATGTATGAAATCTGGGTGGTGATCCCGTTTGGATACTTCCCAGCCCTTCCTTGTGCAGTCTAAACCAAAACAGCCGTAGTTCAGTTAGGGGCTGTGTGAAAGAGATCATCCTCACGTGAACGGACTCCACTGTTTATCTTCACTAGTTCAGATGAAAGGGAAAGCGTTTCCTCCAGATGAGTGTTTCATGGACAGAGGGAAAATGTTAAATTAATTTTTTTTCAGCTGGCAGGGCTTGGTGTTTAAAAATGCCGCTGTATTGAATCACGTATTGGTAACTATTAGCATATTCATATGAAATATAGTCTTAAAATAGAATCAAACTTTACCTTGCATGTATATACAGAAAATGAAAACAAAAAATTGCTAAGAAATTTTAGAGAACTTGGACAACAACAGAAAGTATCTTGTCTACATAGAAATTAAAAAGGCTGTGGAATCCTAGATAAAAACTATGTCAGCACACCCTGATGATATATATGAAAATACAGCCTGAAATCTGTAATGAACTGTATTTATTTCAACATTGTTCCTGGTTACTGTTTTAGGACAGTTTGTAGCTCAGCTTGAATGTCCACACATTAAGGATACATGGTGTAGGTGCATGAAACTGGATATAAGAAATGACATGTGTCAATGACTGTGTGTTCTCATTAACAGCTCCAGGTCCAGTTCCAGGTCCCAAAACCCATCCATCTGCATCCTCTGGCAAAATGCTCCTTCCACCATTGGAGACTTTCATCATTGTAATCAGTGCTTCTGCTGTAAATCTCTTTGTTGCTTTGTAGCCTAATATATTCTTTATTTACTTAAAATATACTCAAGGAATCCCACAGGAAACCATCAACAGGAATGACGTATTTTTTACTTGTTGGTCAAAGTCACTTGATAAAATGAGAACTGAGTATTTGTTATTTACTTTGTAAATTCAGAGTTGTCCAGATATGTCAGAGAATTCATTTTTCATTTATTTCTGTATTTATGATTGCAAAAACCCTGTGTACTTCTGATTGAATTCAATAAAAGACTTTAAGATTAGTGGATATAATTTCAGTAGAATTGCCAGATACTAAAATATCCAGTACTGTTAGTGATTAACATGAATGTAATTCCTGAATTAGAATTTTAAAGAAGTTTTACTCATCGCTGAAGGATCAAACTTTGATTTCAAATAGTATCACCCCACAATCTCTTTATTTTCCCTTGATACATAAACACTTTATATTTCTGTAAACATGACTGTTTACTAAGTGTTTCACATATAGTCCCTAACTTAAATCTCATATTAATCCAGGAAAATAGACAATAGTGAAGGAATGTATATGCTAAGTAAGCAAGGGAAAAATGAGATTATACAGTATGGTATTCTTTTTCCCAAGGTATTGTGTTGGTTGAATAGTGACTGATTTAGGCATGGGCTTTGGTAACTGGCACGTGTTTCATTTTGCAATGTTTCAAAAAGGATTTAAGTCTACCTTGAAAGATAAGAGAAAAACGACTTAAAATCTAGAACTAGGTATTATGGGTCAATGTGCTTTTTTAAAAAAATTGCACACTTTCCCCTGCTCCCGTCTGGTTTATTTTTATTTATTTATTTGGAAGATTTTATTTATTTGTCAGAGAGAGAGAGAGAGAGCACAAGCAGGGGGAAGGGAGCAGCAGGCAGAGGGAGAAGCAGGCTCTCCGCTGAGCAAGGAACCCGATGTGGGACTCGATCCCAGGGTCCTGGGATCATGACCTGAGCCAAAGGCAGATGCTTACCCGACTGAGCCACCCAGGCGTCCCTATTTATATTTATAAAAATTTTAATTGAGGTAGAGTTGACACACAATATTAGTTTCAGATATACAACAGTGATTTAAGAATTACGTACATTATGAAATGCTTACCACAGTGAGTGTAGTTACCAGCTGTCACTGTACAAAGTTATTACAATAGTATTGATTATATTCCCTATGCTTTATTTCTCATCACTGTAACTTATTATTTTATAACTGTTTGTACCTCTTAATCCCCTCCATCCATTTTGCCCATCCCCCTACGCCTATCTCTCTGGCATCTACAAGTTCTCTGTATTCGTGGGTCCATTTCTATGTTTTATTTATTCATTTGTTGGGTTTTTTTTAGATAGTACCTGTAAATGAAATCACATGGTGTTTGTCTTTTCCTGTCTGACTTAATTAACAGAATACCCTCTGGTTCATCCATGGCATGTAACAGATGGCAAGGTTTCATTCTCTTTATGGCTGAGTAATATTCCATTGTATATACACCCCAACTTCTTTATCCATTCATTTATCTGTGGACACTAGGTTTCTTCCATATCTTGGCTATTATAAATTATGCTTCAATGAACTTGGGGTACATATATCTTTTTGAGTTAGTGTTTGGTTTTCTTCGGCTAAATACCCAGTAGTGGAATTACTGGATTATATAGTATTTCTATTTTTAATTTTTTGAGGACCCTCCGTACTGTTTTCCGTATTGGCTGCACCAGTTTACATTCCCATCAGCAATGCACAAGGGTTCCCCTTCCTCTGCATCCTCACCAACACTTGTTATTTCTTGTCTCTTTGGTACTTGGTTAGTTGTATGAATTCTTTATATTTTTTGGGTATCATCCCTTTATTAGATATATAATTTGCAAATATATTCTCCCATTCCATAGGGTTGCCTTTTTGTTTTGTTGATGGTCCTTTGCTGTGCAAAAAGCCTTTTCATTTGATGTAGTCCGTTATTTCTTTTTGCTTTTGTTTCCCTTGTCTGAGGGGACAGACCCAGGAAAATATTTCTGGGGCCGATGTCCAGAAGTTTATTACCTCTCTGTTTTCTTTTAGGGGTTTTATGGTTTCAGGTCTCACATTTAGGTCTTTAATTCATTTCGAGTTTATTTTTGTATGTGGTTTAAGAAAGTGATCCAATTTCATTCTTTCGTGTGTAGCTCTCCAGTTTTCCCAGCTCCATTTATTGAAGACTGTCTTTTCCATGTTGTATATTCTTCCTTCTTTATCATAGATTAATTCACCATATGTGGGCGAATATGGGTTTATTTCTAGCCTCTTCAGTCTGTTCGGTTGATGCATGTGTCTTTTTCTCTGCCGGTACTGTACTGTTCTGAACATGATAGATTTATAGTATAGTTTGAAATAAAGGAGCATGATACCTCGAGCTTTGTTCTTTCTTAAGATTGCCGTCACTATTTGGGGTCTTTTGTGGTTCCATACAGATTTTAGCATTATTTGCTCTAGTTCCATGAAAAATACCTGTTGGCATTTTTATAGGGATTGTACTGAATCTGTAGATGGCTTTGGTTGGTATGGACGTTTTAACACTATTCTTCCAGTTCATTAGCATGCTATATCTTTCCATTTATCTGTGTCATCTTCAATTTCTTTCATCAAGATCTTAATAGTTTTCGGAGTACAGGTCTTCTACCTCCTTGGTTAAATTTATTCCTAGGTATTTTGTTCTTTTTGAGGTAATTGTACATGGGATGGTTAATTTCTCTTTCTGATAGTTACCAGTATATAGAAACACAACAGATTCTGTATATTAATTTTTTAGCCTGCAACTTTTCTGAATAAGTTATTAGTTCTGGTATTTTTTTGGTGGAGTCTTTAGGGTTTTCTATATATAGTGTCATGTCACCTGCAAATAGTGACAGTTTCATTTCTTCTTTACCTTTCGGATGCCTTATATTTCCTTTTCTTGTCTGATCGCCATGACTAGGACTTCCAGTACTAATTGAATAAATATGGTGAGGGTGGGCATCCTTGTCTTGTTCCTGATCTTAGAAGAAAAGCTTTCAGCTTTTCACCATTGAGCATATTAGCTGTAGGCTTGTCATATATGGCCTATCATTATGTTTAGGGACATTCCCTCTCTACCAACTCTATTGAGAATTTTTATCATAAATGGGTGTTGAATTCTGTCACACGTTTTTTCTGCATGTATTGAAATCATATAATTTTTGTGCTTAATTTTGTTAATGTGATACATCATATTGATTTGTTTATAGATATTGAACTGTCCTTGCATCCCTGAAATACATTCTACTTGATTGTGGTGAATGATCCTTTTTTTTTTCAAGATTTTATTTATTTATTTGACAGAGAGAGACAGCAAGAGAGGGAAAACAAGCAAGAGGAGTGTGAGAGGGAGAAGCAGGCTTCCCGCAGAGCAGGGAGCCCAATGCGGGGCCTCATCCCAGGACCCTGGGATCGTGACCTGAGCCGAAGGCAGATGCTTAACGAGGCTGAGCCACCCAGGTGCCCCTGAATGATCCTTTTTTTTAATGTATTGTTGAATTCAGTTTGTGAATATTTTGTTGAGAATTTTTGCATCCATGTTCATCAGGGATATTTATCTGTAATTTTTTTTTCTTTTGGTAGCGTCTCTGGGTTTGGTATCAGAAAAATACTTGTCTCAGTAGAATGAATTTGGAAGCATTCTTTCCTATTCTATTTTTTGGAATAGCTTAAGAAGAATGGGTATTAACTCTTCTTTAAATTTTGGGTAGAGGACACCTGGGTGTCTCAGTTGGTTATGCTTCTGCCTTCAGCTCAGGTCATGATCCCAGGGTCCTCGGATTGAGCCCTGCATAGGGCTCTCCACACAGCGGGGAGCCTGCTTCTCCCTCTCCTCTGCGCCTACCCCTGCTTGTGCTTTCTCTCTGTCAAGTAAATGAATAAAATGTTTTTTAAAAATAAATGTTAGGTAGAAATCACCTGTGAAGCCATCTGGTCCTAGACTTTTGATGTTAGAAGTTTTTTGATTACTGGTTCAATTTTGTTACCAGTAATTGGTCTGTTCATATTTTCTGTTTCTTCCTGATGCAATCTTGGAAGATCGTACGTTTCTGGAAATTCATGTATTTCTTCTACGTTGTCTAATTTGTCAACATGCATTTTTCATAGTAGTCTCTTATAATCCTCTGTACTTCTGTAGTGTCGGTTGTAACTTCTCTTTCATTTCTGATTTACTTGGGTCCTCTGTTTTTCTTGATGAGTTTTGTTTAAGGTTTATTAGTTTTGTTTATCTTTTTAAGAAACAGCGCAGTTTCATTAATCATTTTTGTAATTTTTTTTTAGTTAGGTATGTTATTTATTTATTTCTGTATGTTATTTATTTCTGCTCTGGTCTTTATTATTTCCTTCTACTCACTTTGAACTTTGTTGTTTTTCTAGTTCCTTAGGTGTAAGATTAGATTGTGTGAGATTTTTCTTGTTTCCTGATAAATAGGTTTTTATTTATATATAGACTTTCCTCTTAGAACTGTTTTTGCTGCATCCCAAAGATTTTGAACCATTGTGTTGCCATTTTCATTTGTCTCAAGGTATTTTTAATTTCCTCTTTTTTGATTTCTTTCTTGACCCATTGTTTATGGAATAGCATGTTGTTTAGTCTTCATGTCGTCGTGTTTTTTTCAAGTTTTTTCTTGTAACGGAGCTCTGGTTTCATAATGTTATGGGTGGGAAAGATACTTAATATGATTTCAGTCACCTTAAATTTATTGAGATTTGTTTTGTGACCTAACGTGATATTTCACGGAAAATGTTCCCTCTGCACTTAAGAAGAATGTGTATCCTGTTGGATGGAATATTCTGTGTATCTGTTAAACCCATCTAGTCCATTATGTTATTCAAAGCCACAATTTCCTTATTGATTTTCTGTCTAGATCTATCTGTTGATGTAAGTGGGGTGTTAAAGTCTCCTATTAATTGTATCAGGAATAGTTTCTCCCTTTAAGTCTGTTAACATTTGCTTTATATATTTAGGTGCTCATATGTTGGGTTATATTTATAATTGTTATATCCTCTTGTTGGATTGATCCATTTATCATTATTTAATACCCTTGTCCCTTGTTATAGTCTTCATTTTATTTACTGACTTATTTTTAATCTTTTGTTTTCATCATGATAAGCGTACTCTTTAAACCCTACCCCTTATTTCCCCATTCCCCCACCCCCCTCCCCTCTGGTAGACATCAGTTTGTTCTCTATAGTTGAGTCTGTTTCTTGGTTTGTCTCTCACTCTCTCTTTTTTTGTTAAGAGTTTATTTAAGAAAGAGCGAGAGAGAGAAAGAGCATGAGCAGAGGGGAGGAGCAGAGGGAGAAGGAGACTCTTCACTGAGCAGGGAGCCCAGTGCAGGACTCCATCCCAGGACGCTGGGATCATGACCTGAGCCGAAGGCACATGCTTAACCTACTGAGCCACGCAAGTGCCCTCTGCTCATTTGTTTTTTTTTTTTTATTTTCCCTTGCTCATTTGTTTTGTTACTTAAATTCCACATATGGGTGAGATCATATGGCAGTTTGTCTTTCTCTGAGTGACTTGTTTCGCTTAGCAGTATACTCTGTAGATCCACCCGTGTTGTTGCAAATGACAAGATTTCGTTCTTACGGCTGTTTAATATTCCATTGTGTGTGTATACCACCTCATCTTTATCCAGCCATATATCAGTGGACACTTAGGCTGCTTCCATAATTCAGCCATTGTAAATAATACTGCATGAACATAGGGGTGCACATATCCCTTTGAATTAGTGTTTTTGTATTCTTTACGTAAATACCCAGTAGTGCAATTCCTGGATCATAGGGTAGTTCTATTTTTAATTTTTTGAGGAATCTCCATACTGTTACAATGGCTGCACCAGTTTGCATTCCCACCAACAGTACAAGAGGGTTCCTTTTTCTCCACATCTTCACCAACACTTGTTGTTTCTTGGGTTTTTTTTACTTTAGCCCTTCTAAGGTGATAGCTCACCGTGGTTTTGGTTTGCATTTCCCTGATGATGAGTGATGTTGAGCATCCTTTCATATGTCTGTTGGCCATCTGGATGTCTTCTTTGGAGAAATGTCTGTTCATATCTTCTGCCCATTTTTTAATCAGATTATTTGTTTTTTGGGTATTGAGTTGTTTATGTATTTTGGATACTATTTATCGGATACGTCATTTACAAGTATCTTCTCCCATTCAGTAAGTTGGCTTTTAGTTTTGATTGTTTCCTTTGCTGTGTAGAAGTTTTTTTATTTTGATGAATTTCCAATAGTTTATGTTTGCTATTATTTCCCTTGCCTCAGGAGACATACCTAGAGAAATGTTGCTATGGCTGATATCAAAGAAAATACTGCCTGTGCTATCTTCAAGGAGTTTTTTGGTTTCAGGTCTCACATTTAGGCCTCTAATCCATTTTGAGTTTATTTTTGTGTATGGTCTAAGAAAGTGGTCCAGTTTCATTCTTTTGTATGTTGCTGTCCAGTTTTCCCAACGCAATTTGTTGAAGAGACTCTCTTTCCCATATTCATGCCTCCTTTGTTGAAGATTAATTGACCATATAATTGTGGATTTCTGGATTTTCTTTTCTTTCCCATTGATCTGTTTTTATGCCATACCATTTGAATTACTACCACTTTGTAATATAACTTGAAATCGGGAAGTATGATGCCTCCGGGTTTGTTTTTCTTTTTCAAGATTGCTTTGGCTATTCAGGGTCTTTTGTAGTTTCATGCAAATTTTAGGATTGTTCTAACTTTCTGAAAAATGCTGTTCGTGTTTTGATAGGAATTACATTAAATCTATAGATTGCTTTGGGTAGTTATAGGCATTTTATAAATGTTTGTTCTTCCAACCCATGAGCATGGAATGTCTTTCCCTTTCTTTGCATCATCTTGAATTTCTTTCATCATTGTTTTATAGTTTTCAGAGTACAGACCTCTTACCTCTTCAGTTTATTCCTAGATATTTTGTTTTTGGTGCAAATGTAAATGGGATTGTTTTCTTTCTTTTCTTTTTTTAAAATATTTTTTATTATTTATTTTTTTATTTGAGAGAGACAGAGAGCACAAGCAAAGGGAGGGGCAGAAGGAGAGAGACAAGCAGACTCCCCACCAAGTATAGATCCCGATTTGGGGCTCGATCCCAGGACCCTGGGATCATGACCTGAGTGGAAGGCAGATGCATAACCGACAGCCACCCAGGCCCAGTTGGGATAGTTTTCTTAATTTCACTTTCTATTGCTTCATTATTAGTGTATGAGAAGGCAACAACAGATTTTTGTACATTGATTTTGTATCCTGCAACTTGACTTAATTCATTTATCAGTTCTAGTAGTTTTTTCGTGGAATGCTTAGGGTTTTCTATCCATAGTATCATGTCATCTGCAAATAGAGTTTGGCGTCTTCCTTGACAATTTGAATGCCTTTTATTTCTTTTTGTTGTGTGATTATTGCAGCTGGGACTTCCAGTGCTATGTTGAATAAAACTGGGGAGATTGGGGCGCCTGGGTGGCTCAGTCATTAAGCGTCTGCCTTTGGCTCGGGGCGTGATCCCGGCATTCTGGGATCGAGCCCCATGTCGGGCTCTTCTGCTATGAGCCTGCTTCTTCCTCTCCCACTCCCCCTGCTTGTGTTCCCTCTCTCACTGGCTGTCTCTCTGTCAAATAAATAAATAAAATCTTTAAAAAAAAAAACAAAACTGGGGAGAGTGGATGTCCTTGTCTTGTTCCTAACCTTAGGGGGAAAGCTCTCCTTTTTTCACTATTGAGTATGATGTTGGCTGTGGGTTTTTCATATCAAGCCTTTATTATGTTGAGGTGTGTTCCCTCTAGACCTTTGTTGAGGGTTTTTATCATGAGTGGATGTTGTACTTTGTCAAATGCTTTTTCTGCAGCTATTGAAATGATCATGTATTTTTTATCCTTTCTCTTATCAACGTGATATATCATGTTGATTGTTTTGTGGCTACTGAACCACCCTTACATCTCAGGGATACATCTGACTTGATTGTGGTGTATGACTTTTTAATGTATTGTTGGATTCGGTTTGCTAATATTTTGTTGAGGATTTTTCCATCTATATTTATAAAAGTTATTGTCCTGTAGTTCTCTTTTTTTGTAGTGTCTTTACCTGGTTTTGGTATCAGGGTGATACTAGCCTCATAGAATGAATTTGAAAGTTTTCCTTCTTGTATTTTTTGAAATAGTTTGAGAAGAACAGGTATTAACTCTTATTCAAATGTTTGATAGAATCCACTTGTGGGGCGCCTGGGTGGCACAGCGGTTGGGCGTCTGCCTTCGGCTCAGGGCGTGATCCTGGCGTTGTGGGATCGAGCCCCACATCGGGCTCCTCCACTATGAGCCTGCTTCTTCCTCTCCCACTCCCCCTGCTTGTGTTCTCTCTCTCACTGGCTGTCTCTATCTCTGTCAAATAAATAAATAAAATCTTTTAAAAAAAAATCCACTTGTGAAGCCATCTGGTCCTGGACTTTTATTTTGGGGGAGTTTTTTAAATACTGATTTAGTTTCACTGCTGGTAATTGGTCTGTTCAAATCTCTATTTCTTCCGGCTTTAGTTTTGGTAGGTTATGTGTTTCTAGGAATTTATCTATTTCTTCTGAGTTATCCAATCTGTTGGCAATATAGATTTTCATAATATTCTCTTATAAATGTTTGTATTTCTGTGGTGTTGGTTGTTAGTTCCCCTTTTTTGTTAATGATTTTGTTTCTTTGGGTTCTCTTTTTCTTTTTTTTTTTAAGAGTCTTGCTAGAGGTTTGTCCATTTTGTTGATCCTTTCAAAGAACAAGCTTCCTGTTTTCATTGATCTGTTGTTTTTTGTTTTTGTTTTGTTTTTTAAGTTTCTATATAATTTATTTCTGCTCTTTATTATTTCCTTCCTTTTGCTGAGTTGGGGTTTTGTTTTTTTCTTCTTTAGGTATAAGGTGAGGTTGTTTACTTCAGATTTTTCTGATTTCTCGATACAGGTTTATATTACTATAAACTTCCCTCTTTAGAACCACTTTTGGTGCATCCCAAAGATTTTTGGACTGTTATGTTTTCATATTCACTTGTTTTCATGTAATTTTTAATTTCTTCTTTGAATTCTTGGTTGACCCATTCATTGTTTAATAGCATGTGATTTAACCTCCATGTATTGTGGTCCCAGATTTTTTCTTGCGGTTGATTTCTAGTTTCATAGTGTTAATGGTCAGAAAAGATGTATGGCTTTGGTTTTGTTTTGTTTTTTTTTTAATTGTTGAAGCTTGTTTTGTGGCCTAAAATGTGATCTTTTCTGGAGAATGTTCCATGTGCGCTTGCATAGAATGTGTATCCTGCTGATTTAGGATGGGATGTTCTGAATATGTATGTTAAGTCCACCTGGTCCAGTGTGTCATTCAAAGCCACTGTTTCCTTGATGATTTTCTGTTTGGATGATCTGTCCATCCATGTAAGTGGGGTGTTAATGTCCCCTACTGTTACTGCATTACTATCGATTATTTCTTTTGTTTGTTATTAACTCTTTTATATATTGGGGTGCTCCCATGTTGGGTGCATAAATATTTACGATTGTCATATCCTTTTATTGGGTTGTCCCCTTTATTATTATTATATAGTGTACTTCTTTGTCTCTTGCTAGTCTTTGTTTTAAAATCTATTTTGTCCAATGTAAGTATTGTCACCCTGGCTTTCTTGTGGCATCCATTTGCAGGATGTTTCTCTATCCCCTCACTTTCTTTCTTCCTTTTTTTTTTTTTTTTTAAGATTTTATTTATTTGAGAGAGAGAGAGAGAGCATGAGCGGGTGAGGGGCAGAGGGAGAAGCAGAGTACCTGCTGAGCAGAGAGCCCGATGCAGGGCTCAATCCCAGGACTCCGGGATCATGACCTGAGCTGAGCCGAAGGCAGACGCTTAACGGACTGAGCCACCCAGGCACCCCCTCAATTTCTTTTTTTTTAATTTATTTAAATTTATTTTTATTAGAGAGAGAACATGAGGAGGGGGAGGGGTGCAAGGAGAGGAAGAAGCATTCCCCGCTGAGCAGGGAGACTGACTCGGGATCATGACCTGAGCCTAAGGCAGACCTTAACTGACTGAGCCACCCACATGCCCCACCATCCCCTCACTTTCAGTCTGCAGGTGTCTTTTGTTCTGAAATGAGTCTCTTGTAGACAGCATATAAATGGGTCTTATTTTTTTTTATCCATTCTGTCACTCTGTGTCTTTTTTTCTTTTTTAAGATTTATTTACCCATTTTAGAGAGCACATGCGTGGACCAGGAGGGGCAGAGGGAGAGGGAGAGAAGAAGACTCCCCACTGAGCCTGGAGCCCAACGAGGGGCTCAATCCCACGACCCTGAGATCATGACCCAAGCTGAAACCGAAATGGACACCCAGCCAAGCCACCCAGGTGCCATGCACCCTATGTCTTTTGATTGAAATGTTTAGTCCATTTACATTCAAAATAATTATGGATAGATATGTATTTATTGCCATTTTGTTACTTTGTGGTTGTTTTTATAGATTTTCTCCACTTATTTTCTTGCTCTCTTTCATTGAAGGTTTTAGTTTTCTTTCGTGATATACTTGGATTCCTTTCTCTTTCTTCTTTGCATTTCTATTACTGGTTTTTGATTTGTGCTATTAGAAGGGTTGTATACAATGTCTTCTGCATAGAGCAGAGTCTATATTAAGTTGGTGGTTGCTTAAGTTTAAACCCATTCTTTACTCCTCTTCCCCACATTTTAAGTATATGGTGTTGTATTTTGACTCCTTTTACTTTATGAATCCCTTGACTGATTTTTACAGAAATAATTTATTTTTACTGCTTTTGTGTTTTTTATTTTTCATGCTCTCACTTACGGTCTTTCTACTCAAAAAGGCCCCTTTAGTATTTCTTGTAGGGCTGGTTTAGTGATTGTGAACTTCTTTGTTTTTGTTTGAGAAACTCTTTATCTCTCCTTCTAGTTTGAATGATAGCCTTGCTGGCTAGAGTATTGGCTGCAGATTTTTCCCTTTCAGTACTTTGAATATATCATGCCACTCTCTTCTGGCCTTTAAAATTTCTGCTGAAAAACCTCTGATAGCCTAACGGTCTTCTTTTCTCTTGCTGCTGTTCAGATTTTTTCTTTATTGCTACTTTTTGACATTTTAATAACTGTGTCTTGGTTTAGACCTCCTTTGGTTAAATTTGGGGTCGGGGGAAATCTCTGTGCCTCCTGGATCTGGATATCTGTTTCCTTCCCCAAATTAGGAAAGTTTTCAGCTATTATTTCTTCCAAATAAATTTTCTTCCTCCTTATCTCTCTTTTTTTGTGAGATCCCTGTAATGTGGATGTTATTACACTTGATGGAGTCACTGGGTTCCCTGAGACTATTCTCAGCTTGCTAATTTCCTTTGTCTTTTTCTCAGCTTAGTTACTTTCCATTACTGTGCCTTCCAGGTCGTTAATTTGTTCCTCTGCTTCATGGAGCCTGCTGTTTATTCTATCAGGTGTATTTTAATGTCATTGATTGTGTTCATCTCTGATTGGTTCTTTTTTATGTCTGTGTTAAGGGTCTCACCGATGTCCTCTACTCTTTTCTTCAGTCCGGTGAGTATCTTATGATCATTGCTTTAAATTCTGTACCAGGCATATTATTTATATCCTTTCCACTTTGGTCTGTAGCCGTGGCTTGGTCCTACTCTTTCATTTGGGAAGTGTTTCTCTGTCTCATTTTGTCTGACTTTCTGTATCTGTTTCTATAGGTTAGGAAAGTTAGCTACTTCTTTTGCTCTTAACAATAATAGCCTTGTGAAGGAGAGGTCCTATAGTGCCCTGCAGTGCAGTGTCCCCTGATCCCCAGTGCTTAGTGCTTCAGGGAGTGTCTCCTATGTGTGCCGTGTATGCTCTGCTGTTGAGTCTTTGTCTCTTTTTTCCTTCAGTCCAGATGTCTGCAGAGTCTCTCTTTGCCTATTGTGGGCAGCAAGGTGTTCAGTGGTCTGCCTGCAAATTGAGACCCGCCCCCCTACCATAGGAACTGAGGTCCTGTAAAACAGGTGGATCAGGAGAGGTGGTGTTGGCAGGGTTTGCATAAGTCTTCTTGGGGAGGGGCCCATGGAGCCAGAACTCAGGCAAGTCTGCCTGGGAAGGGCGGATCTGCTGAAGCAAGGGGGACGGGGCTTGGTGCCAGCAAGTTTGGTAAGGAGTTCCAGCACCACGCTGCTTTTTGTGGGTGGCCATTGTTTATGCTGGGGCTTAGAGGACAGAAATGGTGCCCACCAGCTCCTTTGTTCCTGGAGGGGTCTCCCTGTGATGTCTGTCTCTGGGCTGCATTCTGAGCTGAGGAAATCATTATCCCTCCCATCTGCCCCCAGTATTTTTCAAACTGCTAGTTCTAAGCTATATTTGCCTGGGTTGTTTGTTGTGCTTTCTCTTACGGTGGAGACTCCACTTCAAATGCTGTCCAGGCCGAGCTGAACCCACTAATTTTTTAAATTCTAGGCTTTAAGTCCTGCTGGTTTTAAGAACTCAAAATAGCGCCTCTCGCTTTCAAAGGCAAATATATTACGGAGATTTGTCTTCCCCATTCGTGGACTGACTCCCTGGTGTGAAAGTCTATTTTCTGCCCTTCTCTGCACACCAGCTCCCTCCCCACCGCGGACGGCCATGGTCTGATTTGCTCCCTGGCCGCATCTTCGCTCTTCCTACCTTGTTTGATGTGGCCTCTTCCTAGCCTTTCGTTGTGAAGTTTGTTCTGCCGGTCTTCAGGTGGTTTTCTAAGTTATTTACGCTGATACGGGTGTTATCTAGTTGTATTCATGGGGCTAGGTGAGCTTAGGGCCCCTCTGCTCCCCCATCTTCCCAGCCAACCACAGTCTTCATTTAAAAGTCTGCTTCATCTGATAAATGTATTGCTACCATGGCTCCTCCTTCGCATGGAATATCTTTTTCCTTTCACTTTCAGTCTGTCTTGTCTTTAGGTCTGAAGTATCTGGTAGGCAGCATGTAGATGGGTCTTGTTTTTTTATCCATTCAGTCACCTTTTGTCTTTTGATTGGAACATTTAGTCTCTTTACATTTAAAGTAATTTTTTTTTTTTTTTTTTAAAGATTTTATTTATTTGACAGAGAGACAGCCAGCGAGAGAGGGAACACAAGCAGGGGGAGTGGGAGAGGAAGAAGCAGGCTCCCAGCGGAGGAGCCTGATGTGGGGCTCGATCCCATAACGCCGGGATCACGCCCTGAGCCGAAGGCAGACGCTTAACGACTGCGCCACCCAGGTGCCCCAGTAATTGTTGATAGGCATGTACTTATTGCCATTTTATTTATTGTTTTCTGGTCGTTTAATGTAGTTTTCTGGGGTTTTTTTGTTGTTGTTTTGTTTTGTTTTCCAAACTCCACTAGATGGGGAACCTGATGCGGGTCTGGATCTCACAACCCTGAGATTGTGACCTGAGCCGAAATCAAGAGTTGGATGCTCAAGTGACTGAGCCGCCCATCCTTTTTTCTTATCTTGCTTTCTTCCGATTTGATGACATTCTTTAGTGTTATGCTTGGATTCCTCCTTATTTTTTATGTATCACAAGGTTTTGGTTTGAGGTTACCATCACGTTCATATGTAACACCCTGTGTGTGTGTATATAATACCTAGATTATGTGTTAGTCTGTAATAAGTTGGTGGTCATTTAAATTCAAACACATTCCAAAACCACTACATTTTTACTGGTCTTCTCCATGTCTCATGTATATGATGTCATATTTTACATCTTTTTGTGTGTCCTTTAGTTATTGTAGATGTAATTGATTTGACTAGTTTTGTGTCTTAACCTACGTACCAGCTTTATAAGTGATCTCATACTATATGTTTTGCTTTCACCAATGAAATTTTTCTTTGTTTTCTTCTAGTTATGGCCTTTTCTCCTTAAAGAAGTCCCTCTAACATTTCTTGAAAGGCCGGTTTAGTAGTGATGAACTTTTTAAAATTTTGCTGGGAGACTGTGTATCTCTCCTTCAATTCTGAATGATAATTTTGCTGGGTAGAATATTCTTGGGTTTAGGTTTTTTCCTTTCAGCACTTTTATTGTATCGTGCCATTCTCATCTGGCCTGCAGTTTCTGGTGAACAGTCAGCTCGTAGCCTTATGGAGTTTCTCTTGTATGTAACTAGTTGCTTTTCTCTTGCTGCTTTTAAGCTTTTATCTTTAATTTCTGATATTTTAATTATTATGTGTCTTGGTGTAGACCTTCTTGGGTTCATTTGTTTGGGGCTCTCTGGACCTGGATGCCCGTTTCCTTCCCCAGATTAGGGAAGCTATCTGCTTTTATTTCTTCAAACAAGTTTTCTGCCTCTTTCTCTCTTCTCTTGGGATCCCTATAATACAAATGTTAGTACACTTGATGTTGCTGCAGAGTTCCCTTAATCTAGGCTCATTTTTAAAATTATTTTTCTTTTTTGCTCTTCAGCTTCAGTGGTTTCCGCTACCTTGTCTTCTAGATTTGTGATCTGTTCTGCTGCTGCATCTAACGTGCTGTCAGTTCCCTCTAGCGTTGGTTTCATTTCAGCTACTGTATTCTTCGGCTCTCACTGGTTGTTACATTTTCTGCTGCTTTGTTAGAGTTCTGAGTGTATCCACTCGTCTCAAGTCTGAGCGTCTTTATGACCATTACTTTGAACTCTCTTATCAAGTAGATTGCTTGTCTGTCTCATTGCGTTCTTTTTCTGAGGTCTGTCCTTTGTTGTCTCATTTTGTCTGGCTCTGTGTTTCTATGTATTAGGTAGGTCAGCTACATCTCCTAGTCTTGAAAATAGTGGCCTTAAATAGAAGTCATCCTCTGGGGCCCAGGAGCATAGTCCCTTTGGTCACCAGAACCCGGTACTCCAGGGGTGTCACGTGTGGGCTGCATGCGCCCTCCTGTTGTGACTGGGCCATGACTGCTGAGGATGCACTGGTGGGCAGAGCAGGCCCCCGGCACAGGTGAGTGCGAGACCTGACTGCCGCGGCTGCAGGTACAGTGGTGGGCAGGGCTTGTTCTGTGCATGGCTGGCTGATGGGCATGTCTGTAGCTGCTCTGGGTGTGCTGATGGGGTGGGGGCAGTGCCTGGTGCAGTTGGCTGAGAGGCCAGGCATGAGTGCTGGAGGGCAGGGCTTGGTCCCTCTCCCCACTTTCCTGGGGCAGGATTTGTTTTGAAAGGGCCTGGGGCTAGGAGGAGGCCGCCTACTGGGTTTAGCGTGGTGGGAGCTACTCTGAGACAGATCCACAGGGGAACGGCAGGGCTGGGTGAGCAGTGACAGCAAGGTAGATGGAGTGTCAGCCGGCTCCTGCCAGCAGCTGGCCAGCGAAGCCTAAGGAGGGAGGGCAAGAACAATTACGTGCACTAGCATGCCCTGCATGGAGGGTGTCTACAGATCATACCCCTCCAGCACATACCCTAATAGTAGTCCATCAGTCCTCACGTATAAGCCACACACTGGTGACTGCTGCCCAGTGCTGGTGCTTGAACCCAGCTATGTAGGGCTTTGGCCCTTTAAGAGTGGAGTCTCGTTTCCGGTTGCCGTCCATGTCTCCTGGTGAGAAGTCCTGCTGATTTTCAAAGCCAGTGCTATTGTGGCTCATCTTCCCAGTGCACATCTCCAGGGTTGGGGGTGCCCTATTTGGGATCTGATGCCCTCCTCAGGGAAGACCTCCACACCTGTATATTCCTCCTGCTTGTGGGTCACCACCATGCTAGCTATTTGATTCTCAACTGCATTTTTGCCTCCCCTGCCTTTCTGAGTGTGTGTTTATATTTCTAGCTGTGGAAGAGCTGTGCTGTTAGTGTTGAGGTCACTTTCAGAGTTAGTGACATCATATTAGTTGCATCCTCAGTGTGTCTGTGGGGGGAGGGGAGCCCAGGACCCTCCTATGCCGCCATCTTCCCTGCAATCTCAGTGTGCTTCAGTTCTGTTTACCTCTCTTCACGTTCAGAATTTTGAGTGGACTATCCACAAGAACTGTTAGCCAGTTGAAGATTAAACACAGAACTCAGCTGGAGAACACAACTTAGTCTTCAAGCCAAAGTGGGTCCTTCCCCTTCCTACGCACCCACACAAGAACTTGACTATCACATACTTGCTCCAGCCACACCTATACTTTGACCAAGTCCAGTGATCTAAAAGGCCACATGAACAAAGGTGATAGGCCTGGCTTAACACATGCAGTCAGGGGGACTGAAACTTAGGAGGCAGACTGGGTCAGTCTTTCCAAGGCAGATCCAGGGCTCTGCCTAGGAGTGTTTATCTTGTGAAATTAGCAGCCTAAGTATCAGAGCCCGAAAAACGAAAGGCTAGAGAAGCGAACATGGTATGCGTGATTAGCAGTCTGGGCACTGGCATGTATGGCTCAGTGAGGAAAACTTCTCATCGGTTAAATCAACAACTACAACTCTTCCTAATATGAGGGTGTATGGAAGGACAGAAACTTGGAAGCGAAGAATGAGATTGCCTGTTTTCCGGGCCAAGGAGAAAACACAAAGAGAAATTCCTCTTCCAGCACTTTTGGAATCGCAACAAATTGAGTAGGAAAGTATGGTGGAAGAGGGTGCAGTGTAACAAGTTTGCATGCCATCAGCTTGGCGAAAGTGGCTGCGGACTTTTAGCAGCTGACTTAGAATCATTTTTAAAGTTCCCAGTCTCCTACACCTTACACCGCTGTTAACCTAGTTTGCAACTGGACAGAAATTCCTTCAGTGGGATCTGACAGGATGACCTCTGGATATGTCACACTCCTCACCATCCCCATAAACACAGTGGCAAGATTCATGGGCCTGTTTGTCAAAACACCGCTCCTAACAACTCAAAGCATCATACAGAAATGCAAAGTTAAAGCATTATAAGAGGGGCCAAGATGCAGGCCAGGTGTGAAGTCTGTAATCAGAAATTATCTGATTATTATAAAAAGTCACTTTCACATGATGTCTACTTTAGATTTTCTAGTGTTTTCAAATACTAATGATATATTAGGGAATTTTTCCATAAGAATTGAAATAAGTTTTATCTGCCATAACCTAGTCAAAATATGTCAACATTGATACGTTTTCCTTAGGAGGGGAAAATCAGACTTAAGACGAAATTCTTGAATTGTGATTATGCTTTAATACTTGTGAGGACATGGTTACTCTCCCACAGCCAAATAAAGCATCAGACAGAATTATATAAAATTACAATCAAGAATTTATTTACGCTTTCATCTTTTTTAGAAATAAAAAGGCTTAAAAAACAAAAAAGTTGCAAAAATGATAAAATGTAATTTTGTTATATCCTAATCACTTAAGTGTGTCCTGTAAATTCCAAATAAGTAAAATATAAAAATATATTTTCAAATCTTTATAGAATGAAAAGAAAACCACATTAATCATTAAATACTCTTCAATTTCCTTTACTCCTCCCACAGATGAATTCACAAATATATAAAAACTGATGGACATTTACATTCTGAAGTACAGAGCTCCAACCGCCAAGTAGTTATACAGTTTATTTTGTTATGTGCACAGTAGGTATTTCATATTTACTTGCTATATGGAAAGCAGAGTACAGGCTCAATGGAGAATAATCATTAAACACTGATTAGTTTTAAGAACAATGCTGTTGTCAAAATGTACAATGGTACATATTTTTGGTAATTATGTACTTCTCTTTTACAGTAAAGAACAGCTTTCAGATATAAATCTTCCAGAGGCTATCTTTGAAGAGCTGTGAAGTCGATGTCATTTCAGATTTGATGAAAAATAATTTGTCAGTAACCTCCTCAAAAGCCAGGAGAGGTTCGTTTTCCTTTTTTTCCCTCCACGTGGTCAGTTTCTTTCTTCAGGAAGGTCCGATGTAGCAAGAAGATACATCTCACAAACCCTTACATAGGTTTGTGAACTGTCAACTAAAGACACCACCTCTGATGTGGATGGTTTCATTCAATCCATGTTCTACCAACTTTATATCTTCTAGGTCATCTTTTATGATGCTAATCAAGTGGCTAAGGCCTTCCTGTTGTTGTTTCAAATGCTAGAAGGAATTAAATAGATTAATGGATTAACCTATTAAACTGCAAGGTACCCACAGGAATAAGGACTTTTTTCACTATTTTCACTAGCAATACAGCACTTCACAGCTGCTCTAAACATAGTGCACATGCGTGTTTAAACAGTCCTGCTACATCTTTTGCTAACACATTTCTATGACCCACAGTAACATAATCAAATAATATCTTCAACAGAAATTTTACAGAAGATGAAGATTTTATATTAAAATACAATGCAAGAAGGTACCCGAATACAGAGGACTAGCAAAATAATCATTCTGTAAACTGAATTTTCATGTTTTGAAGTATCAAGTATGTAATAATGATAATGGTGATAACTACAACTGCTGACATTTTTAAGTATCCAGGTGTTAAGGGAGTTTTTGGAGCCTCACGGGTATTAAATAAGTTAACATTCTTTTAAGCGCCCTTTGGTGCTACAGACACAAAAACTTGAGATGCAGATAACAAACCCGCTCAAGGGCATAGACTAGGGGATGAGAGGTGAGTCAATCCCAAAACCATACGCTGCTTCTCGTTGTTTTAGGGAGGTGTTTATATGATTCCAGATTTTACTGCATAAACTCTTTAATATAGTTCTTTACCTCAATATGCTGAAATCTTTCTCAGCTAATTTTATTGTAGGTATTTACAACGGAATATAATCAAGTGTATGTATACCTAAGTTCCCAAGAGTCTAGCGGCCAAACGGGTCTTCAGCTGTATAAAATGACAATATCCATTCTAAGGCACATGGTTAGAACCGTCATCCACAGATCCAATTTTATCACCTAAAATCCTCAGGGCCGTGCCAACGGTCCCACCCAGTATGTTCTATAAAATTTACCATTTGGAGATCTTTGGATACAGTCAATGGTTATTTTTCATTAAATCAAACATTATTTATACTAAAGAAAATAAGCTAGAGCAGTACTTTCCAAATTTTTCAAACCAGATGAGCCTAAAAGTGGTTGGAGTGGTTTGGGCCACCCCAACCTCCACCCAGGTCCCCTGAGGGGACCCATAATTGGACATATTCCCAATTTACATGTGGCACACAGGCTGGGAATACAGGACATAGAGCAGTTCTTCTCAGACTTTAATGTACTGGCCTTAAATAAAATGCAGATTAAGTAGGTACAGAGTAAGGACTGAGGTTATGCATTTCTAATGACCTCTCAGGTGCTGCTGCTGCCGCCACTACCACCTGCCCATTGAATAGCAGGGTCTAGGGAACTCTGTGCCTCTACTAACTGAATTCATCTTTCATTATAAAATATACAACACATAGAAGTATCTGTTTCAACCAGTCTTAAAAGCATACAGTTCAGTAGCATTAAGTATATTCACACTATACAACACACTACAGTCTAACTTTAGAACTTTCATCTTCCCAAATAAATTCTGTACCTAATACTCTTTCCCCACTCCTCTCAGGCCCCTGGCAACTGCCATTCTGTGAATTATACTACGCTAGGTATACTATGTAAGTGGAATTATACAATATGTGTCCTTTTAAACTGGCTTATTTCACTTGGCATAACATTTTCAGGATTCATCCATGTTGTAGTGAGTGTCAGAATTTGCTTTGTTTTTAAGGCTGAATAATATTCCACAATGTATATATACTGTATTTAGTTTATTCATCTGCCTATGGACACTCGAGTTGCTTCCACATTTTGGCTACTGTGACTCATGCTAAGAATACAGATGTAGCAGCATCTGAGTCCCAGCGTTCGCTCACTTCTAGGTGTATGTCCAGAAGGAGAACTGCTTTCCACAGCAGCCGCACCCCTTTACATTGCCACCAGCAATGCACAAGGATTCTATTTTAGTCATATCCTTGTCAACACTTGTACGTTTATTTTTTGGGTAACAGCGAGCCTAATGGACGCGAAGTGAATTCCCCTCTTTAAAAGGTGCTACTGCACTTACCTGCTTGATTTCTCGTAACAGGTCTGCATCTATGTAGTACCTTTCCTCAGATTTGACTGCTCCAAAATGATTCTGCATCCTGATTTGGGACATCAGTTCATTTAGTCGGCCCTAAAAATAAGACCACATCAAATTACAACTGCTAACAACAGGGTTTTTGTTTATTTGTTTAAGATTTCTTTGAGAGACAGTGTGTGCACGTGTAGGGGGGTAGGGACAGAAGGAAAGGGAGAGAATCTCAAGTGGACTTCCCACTGAGCATGGAGCCTGCCACAGGGCTCAATTTCATGACCCTGAGATCATGACCTGAGCTGAAAATTTAAAGCTGGACACTTTACTGACTGAGTCACCCAGGTGCCCAGAGAGAATCTTCTTTTTTTTAAAGGATGGCTACTACTCTAATAAAGTCTATTTCTCCCTCTGTCCATTATATGAAACATTAACACAAGCCAAAAACATTAAGAGTCTACTTTAGAAAGAAGTTTTGATTAAAGAGAGCAAAATATTTAATAAAAACCAGTATACAAAACTCCTCTTTTTGAAGACGAGCAAATTCTAGCTTTCTGGTCTTAAAAATGCCTACCTTAAACTGGGTAGGCGCATTCAGCTCACACTGAATTGTATCTAGCTGAACTCGCAACTGCTCTTCATCAGCTTGGATGGCATACCCGCTCTTCCTCTGAATTTCCTGTTTGATTAGGACCTATATAAAGAAAACCCACCAACAATACCAATAGAATCATGACTCTCTTTTTAGTTATGCAAGTAATTTTATTACAGTCAGTTGTTGAAAGAAACCAGCTGAATAATATACTAACAATATAGTAGGAATTTTAACAGTTCAAGATCTGAATTAGGTCTGCCCATTTTTGTTTGGCGGCCTGCATTAGTATATTGATAGATGCCTCTGTTTTTAATGCCTGTGTAATTTTTCATGCATTAGTAACCAATAATTTATTGTTATTCCTCTTATTGAGGAGTATACATTTTGTTTGTAGTTTTGATATTATAAAAATACTGTAATAAACATTTCTATACATAGATTCACTGATATAGTGAATTCCCCCCCAAGAATGAAACTGCTGGGCTTAAAAGCATGTTTTCAGTCTAACAGAAGCTGCTAAATCGTTTCACAATTAATTTAGAATCATAAGCCACAGGAGAGTACTCTTTCCCCCACATTCCAATCAGCAATAAGTTGTGTAAATTTTCCCCAAACTGATGAGTATAAATGGAGCCCACATTCTTTATCTGCACTTCCCTAAAAGTTAAAGGAGCATATTTTAATGGTGAAGAACTACTTTGCATTTGTTCTTCTGTGAACGGCCTTTACACATTCTTTACCCGTATTTCAGTTGTTTTTTTTGGTCAAAATTAAAGGATCTCTTTGTATAATATGAATAATCAGTGCCGTTTGCAAATGCAGTTTTCTTTTCCTGATCTGTCACATGACTATTGACAAATGGCTTCTGGTATCTTTTGCTACACAAAGTTTTCTAATTATGTAGCCAATTTTGTTTTATAGTTCCCGGCTTTCTGGCCAAAAATCTCTCCACTCCCTAGGGCTGCGCATGTAGCTTCATACGTTTCTTAGAGTTAAATCTCTTTAATCCACCTATTTTTGTCTATGGTAAAATACAGCAGTCCATTTCCCCCCCAAACAGCCAGTTACTCTGGCATTACTTATTAAATAAACCAACGGAACTGAGATACCATCACTTGTCATACTAAATAAAAGTTAAGACATACTAGCACCTATTTCTGGATTCTTTATTCTGTTCTATTATCTTTATTGTCCAATTCTATGCCAACCCTACACTGATTTGTTACAGAACCTTTACAATAGGTTCTAAAATCTGACGCGTTCCTTCACTGTTTTGTTCCCGCAAAAGCTATTCTCAAAGCGCTTATCCTCCTTCATGAACTGAAAGATTTTAATCAAGTCTTTAAAAGTTGTATTTTTAACTTTATAAAATGAATAAATCTCATCTAAGAATATGATTTATGTCTATTTGTAAAGACTTTATTTCCCATTTTTTACTTCCCTCATAAATTTATTCCTAAGTATTTAACAATTTTTTTCATCATAGTAAATGGAAGATTTTCCTATTTCCACTAATAGTATAAAGGAATGCTGGTTTTTGTACATTTATCTTGTATCTAGCCATCTTCCATATTCTATGTTTTTTTTTTCCTTGAGTTTTCTACATACACAATCATGTCATTAGCAAAAAGGTAATCTTTTCCAGTGTTTGTTACTTACTTATTACCTATTCGTTATGTTTATGAAAACCTCCAAGATAACACTGAATAATAATATTGGGTGTTACTTTCTGAAATGTGATTTTAGTGCTTTGCTTCTTTGAATTGTGGTAACAGTCTATCATATTTTTTTCTTTAATGTGTTGATCATGATAAATTATATACTGATAGATTTCCTTATAAAAAACCAACCCTGCATTCCTGAAATAAACCTTACTTAGTCACAGTATATTCCTATAGGATTTGATAAATAGTTTGAATCTTTCTGCTTCTATTGCATTTAAAACTACTGCACTTCTGGTTTTGGTCAGATTTATTGAGGTATAATCCATATGTAACAAAATCCATCCATTTTAGGTGTACAGTTACTATGAATTGTGATAAAGTCATGTTACCATCGCCACAATCAAGATACGGAATGTTTTCATTTACTCCTTGTAGTCACTCCTCTCCCCTGACTACCTGCCCCTAGCAACTATGGATCTGTTATCTGTCTCTAAGTTTTGCTTTTTGCATAACATCATAAAAATAGAACCATGTCATACGTAGCCTTTAAATCTGGCTGCTTTCACTTAGCATAATTTGTATCTCTAGTCATCAGAAGTATCTGTTAATAGATTTTTATTTTGGGGTACCAAAAACAGAGATGTAAAATAGTGCAGCTGCTTTGGAAAACAGTTTTTAGCAGTTCTTCAAAAAGTTAAACAGAGTCACCATGTGATCAAGCAATTCCAATCCTAGGTTTATGTACCCAAGAAAAATGAAAGCACACACCCACACAAACATCCCTACACAAATGTTAATAGCAATATTCATAATAACCAAACAGGGGAAACAACCAAAATGTTTTATCACTTGATGAACAGATTAAAAATGTGGTATATTCATATAATGGAATATTATTCGGCAATAAAAAGGTATTATTACATGCTACAACACAGATGTACCTTGAAAACACTATGCTACATGAAAGAAGCCAGTCACAAAAGACCACATCTCATGATTCCATTTATATGAAGGGTCCAGAATAGGCACATCCATAGAGACAGAAAATGGTTGTCTAGGGCTTGGGGGGTTTGGGATGAACTGGGGAGTGACCACTAATAGGGATGGAGTTTCTTTTTAGGGCAATGAAAATGTTCAAAAATTGATTGTGGCAATATTGCACAGACTAATTATACTAAAAACCACTGAACTGTATACTTTAAATGGGTGTATTGTATGGCTGGTGAATTTTATCTCAAAGTGATTTTAAAAAATGGGGAGATGGTCTATGTATTCTTCCTTTTGTCTACAGTAACAACTTTGGAATTAGCTCTTTAGTGGTTAGACAAAGTTCAGCAAGTAAACTATCTGGCCTTGGTATTTTTTTATGGTTGATATTTAGTAAGTTTCTGAATTGTTCCTATAGTATTTGTCTATTTAAGATTTTTGTGTCTCTGCAGGTAATTTTTTAGCAAAATTGAAATCAGCAAAATTATGCTATTTTCTCCAGCTCCCAAATTTGTTGCCCTGAATTGCATGCAGTATTTTCTCATTCTGTTTTGTGTTATCTATAGTAATGTTTCCTTTCTCACTACTAATTTTTCTTTTCCTTCTTCACACTCCTAAGATATTTAGCTATTTTAAAAGATCTTTTCAAAGAAACAGCTTTCAATTTATTTTCTGTACTATAATTAATTTTCTTGTGTCACTCATTTCCTATCTTTATTTCTCTCTTACTGGCTTCTCTTGATAGTCTTTCTAACTTCGTGAGTACTAGGTTCCTTATTTTTTACATTTGTATTTTAAAAAAGAAGGCTTAAAGGCTATAAATTTTACTCTGCCTCCAGCTCTTGCTGTATTCTGTTGGTTCTGATAGGTAATGTTTCTGTCTTCATAACAGTATTTATAATTTCAATTTTTGTTGCTATTCATGCTTTTATTCCCTTTTGTTACTTTTGAAGTTCTATTGTTGTTTTTCATCCTGCTGTTTTCATTAATGGTTATACTCCCTTTTCTAGCACTGAAAATCAAGTATTTTTTTTCTACTACTTCTATGAAAACTAGATGTTAGTGATCTGATACAGGCTTTCTTTGCACCAAGATGATTTATCTCTTCACTGCTTCTACCCTCTCAGTTAAGATGTGAATTTTAGAATATATTTACTTTATTCACCCACTCCTGTGAGACCTCTCGTCCATCTTCTAAGTTTTACTGAGAAAGTTTGGTACTTTCAGTTTCAGATTACTTCCTTTCAGTGTGTTTTTCTCTAGTCCAAAAAAATCTCTATTAAGCACTGTCACACAGTCTTAAAAATGTTCAAAAAAATTTTCCAAATTACTACCTGTAAAGTTCTATGGGAAAGGTCCATGAGTTTCCTCTTATATTGTGCAATTTTGGCCATAGTTGTAGTTTGATTCTTCTGTAATTCACTAATATCTTCAGATATGATCTGTTTTTTAAAAAAAGGTTTTGAAGGTTAAGTACAGACATCACAAATATTTATCAGGTTTATCTATATGCAAAGTCTGAGTCTAAAATGAGATAGATTCATCTCTCAAAATATAAATTCTTTAAATCTGCTTTATATTTCTTCCCCTTTAAGCATCTAAAAATAAAGTACCATTCAAAGGTTAAGAGCTCTAGGAAATTTAGTGATGAGGCGAAGTGTACAGAAAAATAAAACAAAATTCCTTATTTCTGAAGTATATGAGTAATATTAACAACCAGCCCATGAGTGGGAAAATAGCTATAAAGTGACATCCAGAAGTGGCCTTAATAGAAAATTAAATCTACTTCTGGAAAGTATAGTATAGTCCAGTATTAACTGTTGCAGAATACTTGAGAGGGAGTGATCAGAGTGGAGGGGAAAAGGAAGGATAGTAATCATACAACCAAATACATTTTTATGCCTCTGCATCTTGGATTTGCTCTTTGCCTGGCCTGAAATCATACTGTTCTGCCTTATGCAGTCCTAACCTTACAGATGGGATTTAAATCTGATTTCATTAAAGCTACCCAACCTGAATTAATCCCATAGTTGTTCCTATCATAATTAATCATTCTGTGGCACTGGCTTATATTAAGAGGTTATAAGAAAGAGGGTAAGAAGATTATGCAAGACGTATTTTAGTATGTCCACCTGGACATGTCACCTTTTAAGGAAACTTTCCAGTGACAGGTCATGCTGAAGAAACAAAAGTAGGTAGCCATGTTTTACACTATGTAATCTACGCACTTCTCCCACCCCTGTTTTGAAAAGCTGGCACGCTTCCAGACACAAAAGAATATAGTGGTCTAGAAACCAGCAATAACTAAGAAAAAAAAAAAAAAGAGAGAGATTACCATTCAGTATTTATTCACAAACACTAAACCAATCTAGGAATTAACCCAAGAAAGAATGTACAAGGTTTTTAAATAAAGTATTTAAAACTGTTTCAAAGGACAGTACCTCAATGAATAAAGACCTCGATGAGTAAAAGAAACCTAACATGTTCATGATGGACTACTAAGATTCAATTCTCTACAAATATGTTTAATGCAATTCCAACTAAAATTCTAGTATATTGACAAACTGATTCTAAGACAGTTATAGAACAGTAAAGATCCATAAAGATGCAACAACTCTGAAACAAAGAAAAATCAGAGATTCACTCTACCACACACTGAAATAAGAGAAAAAAGCCAGAGTAAAAAAAAAAAAAAAAAAGTGTAACTGATTAAAGATATGTATTTATATTTATATTTACATATGGAGACCAGACTGGATAAATGCTTTGATAAATCACTGGGGAAAAATAACATTGGATGTTATTTATGGATGACACCAGAAAATCTGACCCACCAGAGAAAAATAAAGGTGGGTTCATACCACTTATTGTGCAAACTTGAACTCCATGAGGATAGAAGACCCAGATATGGAAGGTTAAACCCTAAAATATTAGGGGGGGAAAATGCAGGAGACCCTCAGACCTTGGGGTAAAGAATGATTTGAGCAAATTCCCAAGAAGAAAACAGGGCAAGATACTAGTGGCTATTATTAAAGTTTTCTGTTCACCTAAGGACACTCTGCAGAGCTGGCAGAGAGATAAGAAAGTAGGAGACATCTGAATATAATCAGATTAGAGATTAAAATCCAGAGTAATGGTGAACTTCTGAAATTCAGTAAAGAAAAGTCAAGTGCAACAGAAAAACTAGCCAAAGGTAGGAAAAATTCTGATTTTGGACAAGATGGACTTAAGTATATGCCACTCTATCTCTCCTTTTGAATATAGCTATAAAACTTGAAAAGAATGCACAGGCAACTATCTGAGGACTCTGAAAAATAAATAGTGGCAAGAGGATTGGGGAAGAAGACCTGAATTTGAAATACCACTGAACTAGTGGTGAGTTACCACTGTCCCCCACCTCTGGCATACCCCACTCTGGTTTCAACAAAGCCCAAAACTGAGGAGCAAGCATCATGCTGACAGCTCCAAGAAAAGCCTGTATGAGCACTGATGTAGGAGATACACTGTAATATCCGGAGAAGGTTTCCTCAACTCCAGTACTATAACAGTCCTTCCTCATCCACGAGGGATGTTTTACAACCCCCAATGGGTACCTGAACCCATGGAGAGTACCAAGCCCTGTATTTACTATGTGTTTTCCTATACATACAGACATACATATGATAAAGCCTCATTTATAAGTTAGGTGCATTAAGAAATTAACAATAAAATAGACCAAGTATACTGTAATAAAAATTACATGAATGTGGTCTCTCAAAGTATCTTACTGTACTCACCATTGTTCTTATGATGATGGGAGACGATAAAATGCCTACCCAATAAGATGAAGCGAAGTAAGTGACATAGACATTGTGATATAGCGTTAGGCTACTATTGTCCTTCTGATGATTCATCAGAAGATCATCTTCCAGATAGTGGTTGACCGCGAGTAACTGAAACCACTTAAAGTGAAGCCATGGATAAGGGGGGGGGGGGGACTACTGTATTAATTTGGGCCAGATAATTGTTGCAGAGGCACCGTTCTGTACACACGAGGATGTTTATCAGCATCCTTGCCTCTACTCAATAGACAGCACTCCCCCGTTCTATCAACCAAACAAGTCCCCAGACATTGCCAAATGTGCCCTGGGGACAAAACACCACCCCCACGCCCACTGAGAAATGCCCTACGGCAATCAAAAGAAAATTGTTGAAATGACAGTAGATTAAAAACAGAATGCTAAAAAGTGTCCAAAAAAACCAAAAGAAGGCAGAAAAGAGGAAACAACAGATCTTCAAAATACATGAAGCAAAACTGACAGAACTGAAAGGAGAAAAAGACAAATCCACAGCTGTAGCTGGAGACTCCCAATTCTCCTCTCAAAATAGAACTAGTAAACGGAAAAATCAACAAGAATAAAGAACAATCTACCAACCAGATCTCACTGACACTATAGAAAACTCCACCCAAGAACAGCATCATCCACATTCTTTTCAAAGGCATGTGGGTTAAAACCTAAAAGAATTGAAATCATACAAAATTCTCTGACCATAACAGAATCAGACTAGAAATCAACAAGAGAGTAAAAGGAAAATCTCCAAACAAGTGGAAATGAAACATACTTCTAAATAATCTATTAGTCAAAAAAATCCAACAGACAGAACTCTCAAGTGAAATTAGAAAATATTTTGAAGATGAAAATATGACATTATCAAAATTTGTGGGATTTAGTTAAAGCAGTGCTTAGAAGGAAATTATTAGCATTAAATGCTATATTAGGAAAAAAAAAAAAGTCTTAATAACCTAAGCTGCTACCTAAATTTAGGAACCAGAATAAGAGAAAAATAAACCCAAAGAAAGCAGAATAAAGAAAATGGTTAAAAACAGAAATGAAATTATAAACAGAGTACTACAGAAAAATTGAGACCAAAAACTTGGTTCTTTGACAAGATCAACAAAATTGACAAACCTCTAGTAAGACTAACAAAAATAGAGGTAATAGCTTCTTTGGTCTTAGTTTGAAGAACTTTGGTCATACCCAATTTATAAAACTGTAGCAACACATTTTAAAAATGAGGCTGATAAATCGAACGTGTCCAGCCCAAGATAATGAAGGCTCTGCAAATCATGTTACCTGAAAAACCATGCTTAAGTTTACAGAGAAGAGAATAAAAACGAAGCAAAGATTATGATGTTCAAGTATCTGTAGTGCTATCATAGGAATCCGCACAGTGATCACCTACAAATCAATGCCAAGAAAATGGGTGTAAATTATACCCAAGGCAGATAGTGGATCAATGTAAGCAAGAGAATTTATGTCAATTAGAGTTAGCTGACAATGAAATGGGTTGCTTCATAAAGCAGTGAGCTTTTCACTATTCAGTCTGAATGAATATGTTATCAGGAATTCCACATATGACAATTTGGAGGGAACCTTCAAGAACCTTCAAGTATTTGATTACAAAGTCAATAAGATATTAGGGAGATTTAAGCATTCAGTAATTAAAGTGTGCTTCATTAATCTATAATTATACTGTGCCAACAAAAAGCATCACCAACTGTAGCCTTCATTTTGGTAAGGCCTCATAAATAAAGTGTTGAATTAAGAAAATAACATGCGAGAGGCTGCTGGGAAGATGGCAGAGTAGGAGAACCCTGGGCTCACCTCTTGACACGTGGCTGCCCAGAGAACACCCACATCGGCATAAATAACCCAGAAAGCAACCCGAAAACTGGCAGAACAGACTCCACAGCCTGACGTAGACAAGAGGCCAGAGCGAAGCAGATCCACTCCCTGATTGCTCTTGGCAAGATCCTATCAAAGCAGCGCCAAAAGCCTGGCAGTGTGCGCGCAGCCCAGAGAAGGGTCAGCATCACTCCAAAGAGAGTCCTGCTCCAGGGAGAAGGGAACATAACCACACACCAGTGTGTGACCCCAGCAGTGGGCTGGGGGCAGGCAGCTGGTCTGACGGCAGGCCCCACCCACCAACAAAAGCTTCTCAGGGGACAACACAGGGAAAGTGCCCTGCAGTTTGGTGCTACTACATCTCTGGCAAACACCCGGTCTGACTCAACTCAAGACCAAGGCAGCCCCAGATGGGCCCACTAACAACACAGAGACCAGACTCCGCCCACAACAGGCAGAGAGCCATTGCAGACTGGACTGAAGGCAAACACAGCTCCATCACAACGGTAGGACACCCCTGTAGCAACACACATAGGAGACACCCCTGAAAAAGCACTATTTTCTGGTGAAAAGGAGACACTGCACTGCAGGACCTCTTCATAAAGCTACTACTTTCAAGTGCGGGAGACGTAGCTGACTTTCCTACCACATAGAAACACACACAATAGACAAAATGAGGAGACAGAGGAATATGTCCCAAATGAAAGAGTGGAACAAAATGAGAGCAAGAGACCTAAACAAAATGGAGATAAGTAATGTGTCTGATAACGAATTTAAAGTAATGCTCATAAATACTCGCTAGAATTGAGAAAGGAATGCAGGAGCTCCATGATACCCTCCGCCAAGAGACAGGATGTGTAAAAAAGAACCTATTAGAGATATTGGACTCACTAAATGGAAATAGACCACCTGGAATAAATAGCAAACGAGGAAGGATAAGAACAGATCAGCCACCTGGAAGACAGAGTAATGGAAAGTAATCAAGCTGAGCAGATGAAAGGGGGAAAAATACCCAAAACAAGAAAAGCCCCAGGGAACTCAGCGACAGTATCAAGCATAACAGTCACATGATAGGGATCCCAGAGGGAGAAGAGTGAGAAAAGGGGGCAGATTTGTCTGAAGAAATAATAGCTGAAAACTTCCTGAATCTGGGGAAGGAAAGAAATCCAGATCCAGGAGGCACAGAGAGCCCCAACACCACCAACCCAAAGAGTTGCAACCAGACACAAAGTAAATAAGATGGCCAAAAGCAGTGATAGAGAATTTTAAAAGCTGCCAGAGAAAGGAAAGTAGTTACATACAAGGGAAATCCCATACAGCTATCACTGGGTTTTTCAGCAGAAACTGTAGGCCAGAAGAGAGCGGCATGATAAATTCCAAGTGCTAAAAGGAAAAAATCTACAGCCAAGAATACTCTATCCAGCAAGGCTTTCATTCAGAATAGGAGGAGAGAGAGAGTTTCCCAGAAAAACAAAAGTTAAAAGCAAAACCAGCCACATCCCCATGATACATGAGGCCATCGGCCTGGGGTTCCCAAATTTACAGGCCAGCTGCCTCCTGCCTGAGTGAGCATGCACAGCCTGCCACCTGCTCAATGCCAAGTCAACACACCTTCAGCTCAGATTGACAAGGACTCAAACTGACACTCTTCCCCTCAAATTCCAGCCCTTGTGCTCGTTTGTGCACAAAAGTGGGCATAATTATAAAAGCAGAATGAAACAATCTAAATAGTGACACTAATTCTGTGGAATATATAATGGATAAAAGGACTGTGCTAGGCTGAGAACATCTCCAACAAGCACATCGAAGGACAATACATACAGCATGATGGTCAGTAAAAGAAACAAACCCAGGAAAAATAAGATGAAAACAGAAAGGGGACAAACCGTAAGAGACTTTTTATGTAGTCTTCTTGTTATAGGAAACAAACTGAGTGTTGCTGGAGGGGCAGTGGGGGGGGGATGGGGTAACTCAGTGACGAGCATTAAGGAGGGCACTTGATGGAATGAGCACTGGGTGTTATATTCCACTGGTAAATCACTGAACTCTACCTCTGAAACTAATAATACACTATATGTTAATTAACTGAATTTAAATTAAAAAAGGAACCCCCCCAAAATAATAATAATAATATACATTCCCTGGCTGGAAATGGAAATAAAAGCCTAATAGCAATGCTAAGCAACAATTCTAAATTCTTTGTTAAAATATACCAAATCAGATTTACATGATTTTGGAGGCTCTGTATTAAGTAGTTGCACAAAACTGTAGTTGTTTATTTGCGGCATACACTATATTGTTTCCCTCTAAGACACAACAGTAATCCACACGGTAAAAAGAAGTGTCTGTAATTTCTTTTACTATTCCCAGAGGCAGAGAATGAAGCTAAATGCTTACATCTAATCTGGTCTGATGCTGCTTAGTCATCTGATCTTGAACCTTCAGTCTTCGAAGAAGTTCTTTGAAACCCACCATGGGTACAGGAATTAACCTGAAGAAATCCAAGTGGTCAATTATCAGACCTTAAGCCTTTTACTATTATTACAAAGTACAAGAAATTAGGGTTTTCTTAATAACATTCATGTAATTTCACAATAAATTTCTAGGGTTCACAGGCAGATCAATGACAATGAAATCAACAATGTTAAATCACAGATTTTATTCAAACTTCTTATTTTACAAATGAAATAAAGTTCAGTCAAAAATCATATTTTTAAAGGCAAGTATAATTAGGGAAGTGATATTCAGATTTCGAGGTTTTTGCCATACTAGCATGGCCTTATCAGTCAACTTTTTTTTTTTTTTTTAAGTAGGCTCCCATGCCCAACGTGGGGCTTGAACTTGTGACCCTGAGATCAAGAGTTCCATGCTCTCCGGACTGAACCAGCCAGGGGTCAACATTCTTTAGCAAATATTAGTTCTTATATGAAAATAAGATGAAGGTACACTTACTTCTCAGAATCAGGGTTATCCACCTTGGCTTGTTCCCAGATAATAGGATCAACACCTACCAAAAGAAGAAATATTTTTTCTGAAAAAAACTATTCCCCATTTTTATAATATCTGTATGGGAAAGGCATTCCTAAAGTAAGATTAAAAAAAAAAAAAATCCAGCAGCTGTAATGAAAAATGACTGTTCAATACGACCACTACAAAAATGAAAATTTTTGTAGGATAAACCTAAAAAAAATTATAGACTGAAAGAAAACACCTACAACCTACAGAATAGATTAACCTCCAGAATATAGAAATAGTTCCTATAAATCAGAAAGGAAGACAAAAACACCTAATAGAAAATAGGTAAAGGACATGAAATGTTAATTCATAAAAGATACAAACATAGCTAATAAACATATAAAAAGATGCTCAACTGATGAGAAATCAGGGAAATGCTAATGAAAGTATGTGATTTTTTGCAATCAGAATGGCAAAATTAAAGACTGTTAATCTCATTGCTGGCAAAAACAGATCAAAATGAGAAATTAAAAAAGAAAAATATGAGAAAACACATTCCTGTTACAACGCGTACAACTTTGGAGAGCAATTTGGCAGTATCCAACAATACATAAAATATACATAATCCTGACTTAAAAATTTCATTACCAGAGATCTATTCTAAAATACATATCCACATGTTCTAAGACATATTTACAAGGATGTTTAATTGTGCATAGTTTATAATAATGAGAAAGTGGAAATGATATTGAAATTAAGTGAAGGTACATCCATGCTATTCCATGTAGATTTTTAAAAAGAATATTTACTTTCATGTACTGATATGGGATGGGAAGCGCTAAGAAATACTACAACTGAAAAGGCGAGTTGCCAAAAATGTACAGTGCAGAATCTTTTTAAGGATTTCCATGTACATATGCTACATTAAAATCACAGATAGAGGACTAATAGAGTATAATAAATTATTAGTAGT
Source organism: Ursus americanus (assembly GCF_024610735.1). Classification (NCBI taxonomy): domain Eukaryota; kingdom Metazoa; phylum Chordata; class Mammalia; order Carnivora; family Ursidae; genus Ursus; species Ursus americanus. The sequence continues at coordinate 25,009,882 of NC_142134.1, read as the reverse complement.
AGCTATTTCTGTGAAAAGGAGATAAAGAGGATCTGTAATACAGTCAATCTAGTTATGCCATCCACAGTCTTTTTTGGTGAGAACACATTTATTTAGGTTTTACTTGAATACTCCGCACAAGTTAGAAAGAAAGAAAAATATTAAAAGTGAATTACCTTTGGGTAGATGGTTTATGGATTATTTTTCTTTAGTTTGTCATTGCCCTTTCTAACAAGCATATTGGCTACAGAATAAAAAAGCTAAGTGAAGTAATACAATGAAAACATTCAAAACTTTGTCCCAAATTAGCAGACATGATAGACACTGGTTTTATTAATAACCACTAATACCTCCCAAAATAGAGGAAGCATATATATTTCTAAATCTTTCATTTCCTCAACTCTGTGACTAAAAACATACCAGCAGGAGGATTCTGTAACAGCTGTTTGATTTGTGCAGGAGAAAGTTCCGTTCTAGTCATAGAAAGGGTCACACCAAGTTGCTGCAACTGTGTTTTTATATTAGTTTGTTCAAAATGGGCATATAGTGTTGTAGCTGGAACTCTTCTTGAAGTACCATTTGGAGAACGCTCAACAACATAAATGACAACTTCTGTCCTGGGGGAAAAATAACCAAGTTATAAAACAGCACACAACTCATAGCTACAACTCCATATCAGTACAGCAGGTGATTTTAGAAAGGTGCTAGCTGAATTCAGAAATCACTGTTTTAGAAGAGATAATAGTATTTTCTCAAATCCTGGAAAATAAGGAACCCTTACTTAATGTTATGTTCACTTGTTAATCAACTTAAATGATAAAGTTAAAATGAGACAGACATATATTTGTAAAAGGTTTGCTTTGCTGCAAAGTCCTATGTAAATGTTACAATCTTTTCCAGAATTGAGAAGTACTTTGGAGATTCTGTTGAAGCTTATCTGATCTCAGTTATTGCATCTTACTAGCAATAATTCTTCTAACCCAACATATCCCAAAGTAGATGTTTTTGCCACTAAGTATGAACATTATACAGAAGACATAAGTAAATGAGTCATATTTATCCATGAATGAGCATGAATAGTAATCAGTTAAAACTTTCCAGTAACACCTTTGTGGCCTTTGATTTGCACACACAGCCATGATTAACGTTTCTTCCTGTTTCTGAATGAAAAAAATCTAAGGAATTATTAGCACCCAGTAAGTTAAGAACTCCAAGATTAAGGCGCGCCTGGGTGGCTCAGTCGGTTAAATGTCTGACTCCTGATTTCGGTTCAGATCATGATCTCACAGTTGTGAGATCAAACCCCGCATCTGGTCTCCACAGTCGGTGTGGAGCCTGCAAGATTCTCTCTCCCTACTCTCTCTGCCCCTCCTGCCTCAGATAGATATAGATAGACAGACAGATATAAAATAACTCCAAGATTAAGAAAAAAGCTTTTAAACAAATGTTATTATAAATACTGAATAACCACTAGCTGAGTAACAACATTCTGCTTTAAGATTTAATTTGTGCTTTATCAACAAAAATGCTGTTGGATCACTCTCTTTGGACCAAGGCACACAGAAGTATATATAGTATATTTAATGTATACTTACTGATCATCTGGCAATGTTTTAATACCCTCTACATTTACAGTAAGGGTCTGGTTTCCTCCCAAAACTTTATGCAATGATTCTACCAACTGCTGTTGCTGGCTTCGAACATCTGTTTCTTTTTTGTTGAAAACTAAAACCACTAGCCCATCTTCATCTTTATTATTGGGCATACAACTATATCCTACTGCCTGTAGAATGACAAAATAAACAATATCAAAACTATGTACAGATTTTACATCAGATGTTTAATATTAATGTTAAATATCTGCTAAAACAGGGAAAACAGCTTAATGTCTGCTGATGAAGGAAATAATTATTTTTCCCATGACTCTGTGCCCTAGGTCATCACACAAGTATAAAAAGAAGCTATTACCCAAGAATAATATAAACTTACAGTGAAATTAAAATTTCCTCTTCAACAGAGTAACCAAATAGCCTTCTCCTCTAAAAAACTTTGATATTCATTATTGTTGGGTGTTTCTGAACTCTGATGAAACAATTATGCATGTCATAAAAATGACTGCAAAGTCATGGACCGAGACCTAATTTATTTTCCTATATTGACTTACAGAATCTTAAACTAAGTTTTAGATATACAAAGATATGATTTATCATACTTTCTTTCTAAATATAAGTATTTTTAAAGTAGACTAACACTGTCAAACTTACAATACTACAAACTTACAAATTATAAAAGAATGTCTACATCATTGTATGATTTCATGTAATACAAAACTTTATGAAGCATGTTAGTTTTTAACATAATATTAAATATGACAAATTATACCTAAGGAATTAATGAATTACTCTTTTAGATAGAAGCCTTTTCTTTTGTCACCATTTATAATGCAACATTATAAAAAACATTATAAAAAAGATTTATTTATGGGGAGGCAGGGGAGACAGAGAGAATCTCCAGCAGACTCCCCCCTGAGCAAAGAGCCCTATGCAGGGCTGGATCCCATGACCTGAGCCAAAATCAAGAGTCTGATTGCTTAACTAATTGAGCCACCCAGGAGCCCCACAATCCAACTTTTAAAAAAGAAATTTAAATTCATTCTAGACTAGTTCTCATTTTACCATATGTATGTTATGTATCAACTTAAAAAAAAGTTATATTCAACCAAGGTCCACTGTATAGCTCTTAAGTTAGTAAACAAAAGTATTAAAATTTCAACTACATACACTTAAAAATTCTTTTTGTTAGAGTGATGAGACAGATAAGCTAGTCACTTTATTGTTGTTTAACCATGTTGAGAAGGGTCTGATCCTCAGCCTTGCAGCTCCAAACACAGACTTACATACATATTGATTGGAGACTGATACAGGCAACAAAAAGCAGGGCTTTTTTTTTTTTTTGCCACTGAAAAGTGGCTGGGGTACCTAGGTGGCTTAGTTGGTTGAGCGTCTGACTCTTGGTTTTGGCTCAGGTCAGTATCTTAGGGTTGTGGGATAAAGCCCCAAATCAGGCTCCACAGTCCTTTGTAGAATCTGCTTGGGATTCTCTCTCTCCCTCTGCGCCACCCCCCCCCCCCCCACCGCTGCTCACATGTGTGCTCTCTAAAAAATTTTAAATATGTCTTTAAAAAAAAGTGGCTTAAGTATAAACTGGATTGCAATACATAAGTTATGAAAAATACGCCATCAAGTAGACCTAAATATTCTCACTGGCTGATGAAACAATCTCTGGGAAGTCAAATTCAACTGAGAAGGTTGTTTGGTAGGCATGGCATCAGAAAGAAAAGGATCGTACTATTTTAATGGCTTTGGCATCCAGCTGTAACAGTGACAACAGAATTATACAAGCCCAACAGAACATATACCCTGTCTGCTGGCTACGGTGTACATTCCCGGACGATGTTAGATGGCATCACTAAATTCTAGTTTTGGGTCTCCACGTTACAGGTATCAAGCACACCACTCTTCTTCTGTTAACATTTTTTCCTCAGTTTTAAATTACATTTTGATCATTCCTTCCTTCATTCATACTCTGGTCACCTTCAATCACATATATGTAAGAAATCACTTCAATTTAATAATGTCTATATCTTTAAAACAAAAGTATAATTGTACCATATTCAAGGAGTACTAAGACCAAGCAATTGTTTTCTTCGTATTATTTTAATCCAAATATCACATTCTTTCTTACACACTCTCTTCAAGTGAGGATCAAAAGAAATACTAATACCTTAAATCGGCAAAAGGGATTTTCTTGTGTGAATTCCACTGGTGGAATGTTATTGTTGAAATATCCTTTTCCTGTTCCCCAAAAGGCCTGCAGCTGATTCCATTTTGCTAAAATAGCATCCCTCTCATCTCCCAACAGCGTTGGAGCAGAAAGAGCACTTGCAGTATTTATCAGTTGGTTGGACTGTGTAGGAGCTTGTGTGGGCTGACTGAAGAGACCACCTAATGCTAGAAATGTACCCCATAATTAGTATTTCAAAAGAAAAAAAGAAAAAAAAAATCAATTCAGATCCTAGGTATGGCAGGCAGAATAATGCCCCTTCCCCTTCAACGTCCACATACTAATCCCCAGAACCTGTAAATATGTTACTTTACATAGCAGAAGAAACTCTGTAGATCTGATGAAATTAAGAGATTGAGTTCAGACTTCCTGGATTATCACTAAGTGGGCTCAACACAATCATAAAGGTCCTGAAGAGAGAAGGGGGAGGTCAGAGTCAAAGTGAGATGTGAAGATGAAGGAAGGGGCTACAAGCTAGGAAATGCAGAGAGAGACTGACAGCTGGATAAGGCCAGGGAATGGATTCACCCTTAGAGCCTCAAGAAGTAACACAGCCCTGCCAACACTTGATATTAGCCCAGTGAAACCCATTTCTGACTTTCTGATCTCCAGAACTATGAGATAATAAATTCGTATTAATACACTAAGTCTGTGCTACTTTGTTACGGCAACATTAGGGAACTGATATACTAGGACAATCCTTATAATGTTACTTTTCTAACCTTTATTGCTATTATATGTGTATAATAAATACAAATCGGAGGACACAAAGTAAGCAAAAAGAATCATTATATCAGTGTTTTATCAATAACAAATTAATCACTTTTCCTTCCCTTACTACAAAGAAATATATAGTAAAAAGAATAACAAATGATTTTTGTTTACTTTACTTCTCTGTGCTACAATTTCTCCAACAGAAAGGGTAAAGTTGTTAGATCAGATCAGTATCTCCAAAGTGGAAAGTAAGTATCCCCAGTACATGAAATTACAGCTGTCAGGCAATAGTTGAGTCACTAAATGGACTAATTCATGTAACAAAAAGTTACCTTTTAATTATCTGATAATATATTTTAAGTCTCAGTTCAGTGCTAGTCTGCCTTTAATGACTCAACACCTGTTGTTGTTGTTGTTTTTAAGATTTTATTTACTTGATAGAGAGAGACAGAGAGAGAGGGAACACAAGCAAGGGGAGTGTGAGAAGGAGAAGCAGACTTCCAGGTGAGCAGGGAGCCCAACGTGAGGCTCGATCCCAGGACCCTGGGATCATGACCCGAGCCAAAGGCAGAGCTTAACGGCTGAGCCACCCAGACGCCCCAAAACACCTGCTTATCTCACATTTTACCAAGGGAAAGAATGAGTCTAAGGCTTAGAGCTTAAGGCAAAAGAATTAGCTAGACTCTATTAACACTATTAAATTTTCTGTGTAGTTAATTTTAGTTATCCTGTGTTTATAGCAAATGATACTGGTTTTCCAGTTATAGCAGTAGTACAAATCTTAAGCTTTTAAAATAAATATGTAATGTTTAAAAGTAAACTGACAAGGGGCGCCTGGGTGGCACAGCGGTTAACCGTCTGCCTTCGGCTCAGGGCGTGATCCCGGCTTTATGGGATCGAGCCCCACGTCAGGCTCCTCCGCTATGAGCCTGCTTCTTCCTCTCCCACTCCCCCTGCTTGTGTTTCCTCTCTCGCTGGCTGTCTCTCTCTCTGTCGAATAAATAAAAATCTTAAAAAAAAAAAAATTAAAAAATAAATAAATAAATAAAAGTAAACTGACTTAAAATTCTTAATACAAATGGTATAGAGAGGAGAGAAAAATCATGAATATCAAAATGCTCTGAGTTTTAGGGCCACTATATTAGACGATATTTAAGTTTTCTTTCAGGTCTAAAGATTCTAAGTACCACAAGGTCACTGGGGCTGCTACAGGGCTAGAGAGGGTCTCTTGTTACCCTCCAGATGAACAGTATTAATTTCCAAATGGGCACATATAAAAATTGTAAAGAATTGGACTAGAAGCCAGAAGACTTGTATCCTGGTTATTATAAGCTCAATAAGCTATTTATTGTAGGGGTGCCTGGGTGTCTCAGTGGGTAAGCATCTGCCTTCAGCTCAGATCATGATCCCAGGGTCCTGGGATCGAGCCTCACGCTGGGCTCCCTGCTCAGCAGGGAGTCTCCTTCTCCCTCTCCTCCCATCCCTCTCCCCACTTGTTCTCTCTCTCTCAAATAAATAAAACTTTTAAAAAAATAAGCTATTTATTGTAGCATTGGCCAAGAAATTCCTAGGCTTTCTCTCTCCAACTTTTAAATGAGATAAACTATGATCTGTACTGATTTACATTTAGCTTCTTTTTTACACTTCAAACCAGATTACAGCCATACTAGTCTACTCAGTTCACCAGCTAGAAGGCATTGAGGAACTCAAATTACAAAACCCAATACACTCTTTTCAAACCTTACCATATTTGACTTCTCATAACTTTGTACTTTCTCAGGGCCCTCATGCTGTTGATTACTCCGTAGCTCCCAAGAAAATCTTCAAATTTCATTGAACATACATCTTCCTTGGAAAGCTCTTTTCCTTTACATTTCCTGACAATATATAGTCTCGCCTCCTTTTATATATCGCACATACATACATTCAGTCATTTGACAAATACTAATTGAGTATCCGCTACATGGCAGACATAGAGCTAAACACTAAGGACAGAGTGGTAAACAAACTGAGCACATCAAGCAAATAGTAACAACTGTGATCAGTTCCTCAGAGAAATACAGAAGCTATGAGAGTACTAAACCAGGGGGCTAATCAAGTCGGGGGCAGGAGGTCAAGAGAAGGCTGCGCCACTAGAAGTTCACTAATGCTTTGTAAAGGAAGCAGTCAGCCAGGCCATGATGTAGGGGCAGAGATGAACAGCATGTGCAAATCTCTGGTAAAAAGGAGAAGATGAACCAGTAGAAGCAATAAGGAGTACTAAACAATTAGGTAAGAAAAACAAAAGACCAGGTTATTGTTGAAGTTAAGGGCTCATATAGGCCAAAACCGACAATTTGATCATCAAAAAGAATAATGAATGCAACCAACTCAAGCACATTCAATTTATTAAAACTCTTGCGTTCAGAATTATATTTTTTTAAAGATAAAAAATTTTAAAAACCTCAATTCCTTGGACACCACTGGAAGTAAGTGGGCCACCAACAACTTCTTACAAAAACTGTCAATTAAAAAGAATTTAGCCTGCCTTTCCTATACAAATTATATTTCAGGGTGACTAAGCAATCTCGGGGGATGAATAAAAACTTCCTTTTACAGAAGAATTTTAGTGTGGAAGGGAGGGCAGAGTTAGAAAATCACCATTTTGCAACTCCTAATAATTTTCCAATGAAGACATACAAATGGCTAACAGACACATGAAAAAATGTTCAAAATCATTAGCCATCAGGGAAATTCAAATCAAAACCACACTAAGATACCACCTTACGCCAGTTAGAATGGCAAAAAATGACAAGGCAAGAAACAACAATTGTTGGAGAGGATGTGGAGAAAGGGGATCCCTCCTACATTGTTGGTGGGAATGCAAGCTGGTACAGCCAATCTGGAAAACAGTGTGGAGGTCCCTTAAAAAGTTAAAAATTGAGCTACCCTATGATCCAGCCATTTGCACTACTGGGTATTTACCCCAAAGATACAGATGTAGTGAAGAGAAGGGCCATATGCACCCCAATGTTCATAGCAGCATTGTCCACAATAGCTAAATCGTGGAAGGAGCCAAGATGCCCTTCAACAGATGACTGGATTAAGATTTGTGGTCCATATATACAATGGAATATTACTCAGCTATCAGAAAGAACAATTTCTCAACATTTGCTGCAACATGGACGGCACTGGAGGAGATAATGCTAAGTGAAATAAGTCAAGCAGAGAAAGACAATTACCATATGGTTTCTCTCATCTATGGAACATAAGAACTAGGAAGATCGGTAGGAAAAGAAGGGATAAACAAAGGGGGGGTAATCAGAAGGGGGAATGAACCATGAGAGACTATGGACTCTGAGAAACAAACTGAGGGCCTCAGAGGGGAGGGGGGTGGGGGAATGGAATAGGCTGGTGATGGGTGGTAAGGAGGGCACATATGTATGGTGCACTGGGTGTTATACGCAAATAATGAATCGTCGAACTTTACATCAAAATAAATAAATAAAAATTTAAAAAAATAAAAATAAAAAAAAAATAATTGATTGAAGCAATGATCATCAATGAATGAAACCATTAAGTTAAAGGCTGAAGATGAACTTTACAAGGCAGATTGGCTGTCACCCCCTGAACCCACTGATCAATCTTAGCATCACCAAAAGAGGGATACACCTTTTAATGTGATGCAGTATGAAGTACACTGCACAACTGGCAAAGTATCCATGCCATAAAGTCAAACGTGAACCTAATGAAGTACTTAAAGCTAACTTCATTTACCAGAAAAATGGGGGATAAAGTTAAATGATACTACAAGGAAACAAATCTAGAATTCACAGCTGGCCCAGTTTCTCCAATAATTCTTGAGGAGGAAAAAAGGAGTGGGGAACTCTCTATACTAAAAATAAACTTGAGGGGTGCCTAGGAGGCTCAGTTGGTTAAGCGTCTGACTTGATTTCAGCTCAGGGTTGTGAGATCCAGCTCTGCATCGGGCTCCACACTAGGTGTGGAGCCTGCTTAAGATTCTCTCTCCCTCTCCCTCTGCCCCCTCTCCTTGCACACTTTCTCTTTCTAAAAAAAACAAAAACAAATAACCTTGAGACATAACAAGAAAATGAATGTGGGGATCTTGTTTGGATCATGATTTGAATAAACCAACTGAAGAAAACCTTAATGAAATATATGGGGAAATGTGATTATTAGAGGATACCAAGGAATTATTAATGGTAAGTTGGAATGAAGTCTATGTTTTTAAAGAGAGCAGCACAGTAAAGTGAGGGTGAAAGGATATGTTTGGGATTTGCTTTAAAATACTTCAGCAATTAAAAAAGAGGGTGGGAAAGGAGATAGATAAAACAAGTGTGGCAAATTCTGACTTTTATTGAACCTATTCAGTAGAATATGGGGTCATTTTACTCTTATTTTTGTGTATTAAATTTTTCATCTACGTAAAGAACAGTAAGTATTCATTGGATTTGAGAGGATTAATGATCTTAACTGAGTAGAACAAGAAAACAGAATCCAGATCAGTGTGGGCTAAGAGGTAACAGAAGACAACAGAAAGGGATCCCCCTTTTCCATAACTATTTTATGTAGTTTATGAAGGGGAGAAGAGAACAGCAACTGAAGTGTGATTTGAGATTAAAGTTGTTTTGTTTTGTGGTTACTCTATTAAGAAGAAAGAAACTTCAGGTTGTTTAAATGTGGATAAGAAGGATCCTTGGGGAGAGAAGATGAAGATTATTTTGGGGAGAGGGGTGTTGCTGGAAAGAATAATCAATAGTACAAGGGTTGCTTGGAAGAATGAGATCCAGAGCACAGGTGAAAAGGGAAAAGGATGAGTACAGAGGGAGGTAGATAAACAGATTTGGTAGAAGGAAGCTGAAGGAACTGCAATGAGGGATTTTATTTTCTCTTTGAAGTGGAGGTCAAGGCAGTCTGCTAAAAATAAGAACAGAGAAATCTGAGATTTGAAGAGAATAAAGGTTTAACTGTTATAAAAGGTGGGAGAATAAATTAAATAAACTTCTAAGAATTACCAGGCAATGTTGAGGCCCCAACTTAAGTCAGTGATTAAGAATTTAGAGGTACTATTCCATCTTTTGTATTGTGTGATTTTCTCAAGCAGTATCTAGATAAACAGTTGGGCTTTCACCTCCCTGGGATTTTTTACCCCCTCAGGCACATGATACAATGACAAGGAAGTTTAGCATATTGGTAACCAGTGACTGAAATGGAAGGACATGGAATCTAAGCTAATTAGAGAGGATAGTGAAGATAAGAAGGAGCTCATGGAAGAACAGAAAATGGTCTAAATGGTCTAATGGTCTAAATGAAAATGTCACTGGTCTAAAGAACTAATGAGGTCTAAGAACAGCTATATTCAAAGTATTTAAAAAGGCAGGCTAAAAGAACAATAGGTTGTGGGATGTTCACATTAGTGATTTTGAAATCAGAACATTTTCAGATGTTGCCAAGGTCCAGGGTAAGAAATGTCTAAGAGAAATGGAAGAGGTCTTTGGAATAAAAGGTAGGTGGCATGGCTGTTTGAATATACAGTCATGTGATGCTTAAATAACCCTCACGGATAGAAGTTGAAAAGAAAAACAAGACTAACAGCCCGTTGCCAAAGTTTTCAATGAATAAGAGGTAGTGTCCAGGAAGTCAGCAGATAACTGAGATTAGACATATCACAGACAGTATAGCCAGAGGCCACCTCCTGACACAGGCAGTGGTTATAAGGGCATTCACCTTATATGTAATTCATTAAGCTGTATTTTGTGCAGTTTTTTGTGTGTTACCTTTAGCAACAACAAAAATTTAAACGGAATGCTATTAAACACAGAGGCTTTATAATCCTGATCCTGCCAATCAGTCTTCTCCCCAGTTGCTATCAACATATATAAACTAGAGAAGTAGCTTTTGGAGTCTTGTGGAACATAATATTGATAAATCTTCAAAAAAAGAGATATCCATGAAAGTGTTTTGAACAGTGCGCTCAATGTTACCTATATGTTACAGTTTTATATCTGAAGTAAGATGAAGGCCTCTCATACTTACTAGTTTGCTGTTGCTGCTGCTGTGTATTAAATCCTCCAAATCCCAGTCCAGTTCCCAAACCAGTACCTAAACCAGTACCACTTCCAGTTGTTGTGCCAAAACCAGTACCAAAGCCAAAACCTTTGTTCTGAGTTCCACCGAAGAGTCCTTTGAAGGAAAAAATTTTAATTGCGTAAGTTAAACAACAACAACAAAAAAATCTGATCTCTAGCTCATTCACTTCTCCAAATGACTTAAGACATCCTCTTACCAGTAGTGCCTGTGTTAGCTGGAGCAGAAAAGCTGAATGCAGAACCTGCTGTTGTAGAAGTTGTCCCAAATCCTCCAAACCCACCTAATTTAAAAAGGATAAATAAAACAGAAAAGAAGAATCTTTTATATACCTAATTTCTTTTTCAAATTATTTTACGTCATTGCCACATAAAAAGACAAAATATTTTGATCTAATTTTTCCTTTCTCTACTTTCAACTTCCATTTTTTAAAAACTATACTACTAATTAAGAAGTCAATACGTTGCAAGAAATAAGTGACTAAGTATTTAAAATAGAAATACCACAATGCAATATATACCCTTCAACTAAAGGGCTGATCAACAGTTACAGCTGAGAAAACATGTTAAGCCTATTACCATGCTTAACAACCTCTAAAATGACTATGCATGTACTTTTTAGAATAGGAGTTGCAAATTCAAATGCCTACAAGATTTAGGCTGAGAACATTAACGAGTGAAGTAGACTGGGTGTTTACTGACGGCTAGAACTGTTCAATGTGAAGAGTTTTTAAAAGTGGCAGCAGTTTCTAAATTCCAGCAGATTACTGCCACAGGAGAATGGTAGTTTAGTAGTGTTGTATATTCCTATTTTTCCCAAGACAAACAGAAGATCTAGATTTTCTATGTGAAATTTACAGAATTTTAAACCCTAATTCAATTTTTTCTTGGCAACAAATTCAAGTGTTTTTAAAACAGTGTGTCAAACAGATCATACTGGCAGACTGTAGTGCCAGTTTGCAACTCTGGCTTTGGTGAATTAACTTATATTCTCTTTTAGCTTATATTTCTACTTAGTCTTCATGAAAACTTAGGAACTTTTCAAAGGAAACATACTGACCTCCCTACAACAAGAATGTGTTTCTTGAAGGAAGGGGTAAGGGGGAGAAAACCCCCCAAGTGGAAGGCAGTGGTAGGGAAGGAGCACAGAACCAGCACAGCTCTCTGCACTAGTTTGGCAACTGACAGACACACAAATTTCATTTTTAGGTAAGTTTAGAAATGCAAATCATCATAACCATATGAAACATGACATACGAATGGGATGGAATATAGACAATCTAATATTGTTTTATGGGTTTTTTTCTTATTGTCAGTTTTTACCTGATTACCAACGTGTGCCAAGAAAGACTTTTAAGAAAAATGTTTGAACCATTAGTGCTGTTATGCCACAGTTGTTTGCAATTCTAACTTTAAATTTCATATATTTCTAGTATAAGAGACAGATTCTTGTTATATAAAAGTTATAAGGAGGAAATAACCCCAATCCTCTGATATTCATCATATAATTTTGATTTGAAAAATTACTTAACAATAGACTGCATGTTGTAGACATAACCAAATACTCTATTTTCTTGTATGTCTTACTGCAGTATTAGAAACCGTAAACATTTTGATTAAAAAAAAAAAAATCACCTAAAAGTATAGGACATTGTTCTCAATCTTTTTTATTATTCTTCCCTTCTACAGAAAAACTATGATATATTCTGAATTGGCTACACAATATCAGTATCTTATCATGCTTCCTAATGCCAAAAATGTTTACTAGTAATAGTGGATCTGCAAAGACACAAAATAAACAAGAATTTCTATCATCCCTTTGCTGAAGGCTCAGTTAATGAACATATATAAAAGTAGTTAAAATACAGTTATATTATCACAACTCAATACTTAACAGTGATAACTCCAAATGAACATGAAATCAAGCAAATATCAACAGGTTTATTTATTGTTGTTGAATTACAAGCTGGGTGGCTTTGTTCGGAAACACAAATTTCAGAATAATGTTGTTTCACCCAGTGCCAATTTTAAGCAAACAGGAAAAATAAACATACCAATGACAGTGATACATGATCACTTTAAATACACCTCAACGATAACGGACAGTTTTATCTTTGGAATCCAAGGTTTCAAGTATTGTTCAAAACGTTTCAAATCAGATGCCAAGGTATAGTTGCACTGCAGTAACAAATACTGCACAAATACCCAAATAAATTTTAGGGAATAAATAATGTTTACCAAATGCATATAATTGGCATGGGCATTAAGTGGCATAATGTAAGAGAATATGGACAATAAACTCATATACGAGCAGCAGAGGAACAAGACTTTTCTACAGGATAACTGAATATAAAGTACACACAGACCTATTTTAAATTTATATACATATATAGATATTATAGTTTGTGTTTTGCAAATTTCCAATGAGCTTCAATCCATATAGATACTAAAATCTTCATTATTTTTTTTTAATGCAAAGATGTCTAGCCCACCTACTAGAATTCAGTGCTGACAATCAAATTGCTCTGCTCATTTCTCAAAAAATCCAGTAAAAAATTGGGGGCTCTTTCTATAATTACGTATCTTATAGAAACGTATCCTAATCTGCTGAGTGGATCAAATACATTATTGTTGTTATACACCTTAAAAAAAACAAAACAGGATACTGCTGTTCGTATAAGACTTGTTTCTCTTGGGAAACACATGGACAATAAAATGAAATTTCAATGAAAGATGCAGCAAAAATGAAAAAAAAAAAAAATGACTGCAGGAGTCCAAGAATCCCAGAGAAATGGACCTGACTGCTGAGCTTCTATTTTGGAAGAGATATATAACAATTTGGAAAACATGTTCTACTCAAAATAATAATCCATTCCAAATTCTTATCACTTGGAAGGTATATTCTGTTCAAATGCAAGTTTAACAAAGGAACATTACAACTTGCAAGACTGCTTAAAACCAAATCTTCTAAAACAGTCAAAACTAGATACAAATGTTTTTGATTTGACACTAGGAAATGAATTTCCTTTCCTCATTAGACAAGTCCCTGTTCTTTCCAAAACTAGGAACCACAAAATATTCTTGGACTCCAGCTCCCAACATTCTTTACACAAACGACCCGCAGTATCTACCTGCACTTGCCAGACTGTTACCAAAATTGAACGGAGTCGCCGAAGTAGTAGAAACACCGAAATTCCCAATATTAAAGTTCACTGCAGGATTAGCAGTTAATCCGAAACCCCCAAAATTAAACCCACTGGCGGTGGAGTTGGCAGTCTCAAGCCCACCAAATCCTGATCGGCGTGTAGGCAAAAAAATAAACAAAATTTTAAAACGGGGGAGGGGAAAGAAGAAGAAAAAAAAGAAAGCAAGATAAGGATTAGAAAAGTCAGCAGGTTTTACAGAAGGGAACAAAGACAAACCTAGTCTTAGCTCCAAAGGAGTTAAGAAAGAGGAGGTGGGGACAGGAGAGAGGAGCAGGAGCGGGAAGTCCCGCGGCAAGGACCAAAGGGCCAGCACCGAAGGAGCCGCAGGGCAGCGCCCGCGGCTCCCCAGCCTTAACCTCACCGAGCCCAGCAGCGGGAGCCGAGCAAGCGTTCCCGCGGGTCCCGGAGGCTGAGGTGAGGAGGACAGAGCGGGTCTCCCGCAATGGGAAAGAGGAGCCGCCCTCCGGTCTCTCCGAGAATGACTCCCAGGCGGCGGGAAGCGAACCCTAGGAGGACAAGGCCCTCCGGGGACCCACGCGCAGCGTGAGAGCCACACGCTAGGCCTCGAATTCCCCCGCGGCCTCCTCAGGAGCCGCCTGGGCCCGCTCTGCCGCGGCCCGCCCTTTTCCGAAGCACCTAAAATCCCCAAGCAGCCAGGAGACCCCCCCACCCCCCAGGATCCCCGAACAGGAGAATCTCGGACCGAGGGGGTGGACCCGAGGCCTCCCTTCTTCCCCGGGAGAAGGTCCGAGAGGATCACTCACCCGCGGGGGCCGCGGTGGCTGCAGCGGTGCCAGAGGTGCCCGAGGGAGCCCCAAAGTTGAAGGCCATGTCGCGGGAGCAGGGGACCAAGGCGCTGCTCCCGCGACACTCGGTGCCCTCCGCTTTTCAGTCCCGCGGGGAAACTGCCCTCGGATTACGGAGTTCCGCCTCTTTTCTGGCCTAGCCTCAGAGGCCGGAACGCCGGAAAGGCGTAGGGGGCGGGGGTTGGAGCGGGAACGCCCTCGGTCCGGCCAGCTTCCGGGGGCTTAGTGGCTTCACGTGGCGTGGGGCTTCACAACCGAGGGGAAATGCTGGGAGTTCTCGGGGGCAGGGGAGGGGGGGCGTGCGGTCTGGAAGCCCTTAAAAACTGCCTTAGGGAGGACCCTTGGAAAAGGTGTGCGTGAGGCTGAATACGAGTGTGTAATGAGGCCCAGGTAGGAAGGCCAAACCCTCATCTCAGTAGTGTAGAGTCGATGGATAATGATAAAACTCGTGAAAATTCACGAAGCAGCCTGTTATCTAGTCACCGGGCTAAATTAAAAAAAAAAAAAAATGGGGTTAACAGGTGGCTTTGAGAATGTATGTTTAGCTTCCTTTTTTTTAAAGTAGCAAACCTGATAGGATTATTTGATTTAAATCTATGTGCTTGTATACTTTAATAAAAATAAAAATAATAACAAAAGCCATTGTGTCTATCAGAATGACAACTCTTTGGACCCAGTTACTTCTAGGAATTTATCTTTTAAATGACTGGGCAAAATTTTGGACTACAGGGTTGTTGGTTACAGCGTGGTGTATAATAACAAGTGACTGGAAACAAACGGATTTGCTTAAATAGTTGCATTTATACAAAGGAATACTATTCAGACATGAAATGGGAACAGTAAAGCTCTTTATGTACTGAAAAGAAAGATCTCAAAGATGTATTACATAAAAAACAACCAGAATACCGTCTATGGTATGCTACAATTTTGGTGATGGAAAAAAGGGTTAGACTATATAAATACATATTCTTGTATAAAATATTCCTGGAAAGATATATATATATATATATATATATATATATATATATATATATATATATATATATATATCAAAAGTGAGTAACAGTTGCCTCTGGGAAGACGAACTGAGTGTCTGGGAGATGAGTGGAAGAAGACTTTTCACTATAAACCCCTTTTAAGCTTTTTGAAAATGTAAACAGTTTACCTATTCAAAAAATTAAATCACGCCAACGGTGGTAATTGCAAGAGCCCCAGTGAGAGTGCTGATGCAGGGAAGGAGGACAGCAGGAAGGGAGACAGCAGCGGATGGACTTGATGATTGATGGGCTGCAGAGGGAAGGGAAAGGAGTCTAGCAAGGGTCCCTGGTTTGTGGCTTGTTTGGGTGGATTGTGATGCCATTCCCCAGTAATGGGAATTTGGAACGAAGACTAGAAAAAATGAATTCCTATTTTTACTTTCTGGATTTGGCGAAGGATATCCAGCAGGTGTTTGGTATGTGCCGCTGAGGCTGAACAGAGACCCGTGTTTTGGCTGTAAATGTTTAGGTTGTAATTGAAGTCAGGGAGTCAATGGGATTGTCAGGAAGAGTTATCAAGTGAGAAGAGGCTGCAGCTGAGCACAGGGACTAAGAAAAGAGCAAACAGCCCTCGAGGGAGCCTGAGAGAGCATGGCCGGAGAGCTAGGAGAGCCCGCAGGGTGAAATCACAGAAATAACGGATGGAAGGGGAGAAGGATGGGGGGGGGTGTGAAAAAGAATGGGTGAATATTTCTTCCATAGGAAGCCTTCCCTGACCACCCTTTCTAAAACAGCACAGTCCGGTCCTGTCGCTGTGGCTTCTTAAATATTCTTAGTACTTACTACCACCTGTTTATTGCTTCTCGCATTTAATATAAGCTCCACAAGGGCAGGGAGCTCTGGTTGTTGGGTTTTTTTGTTGGTTTTGTTGTTGTTGTTGTTGTTGTTTTTTACTGGTTGTATCCCTACTGCTAGCAGTTTGCCTACCCCTATGACAGACCTTATTCAATAATGTGGAATGGCTGAATGAGTTCCTTGACATGTCCCTCTCCCTTGCCTTTCCCATATTCATCTCCAAGTCCTACGTATTTTATCTTTTAAACATTTCTAAACTGCTTCATCTCCACTGCCTTCTCCCCGATTCCAATTACCATAATCTTTTGCCTAGACCAGGGATTAGCAAATGATGGCCAAATGTGGACTGTCGTCTATTTCTGTAAATACAGTTTTATTGAAACACAGACACATCCATTTGTTTACACGTTGTCTAGGACTGCTTTTATGATACAAGAACAGAACTGAGTAGTTGTGATGAGAGGCCTGTGGAGCAAAAACTTTTTCATCTGGCCCTTTACAGAAAAGGTTTGCCAACCCCTACCTAGACATTGCAGGAGCCCTTGCAGTGCGGTGAGCAGGACGGTCAGACCATGACATTCTGGGTTGCCCAGAGGACAAACTAGCTGTGGCTAGGGGTTGCCCCTTCTGCTGGGAGAGGGGCTGCACCCAAGCTCAGGTCCCACGGAACTGGGGTCTTCTTTACCCCAGCGATGGAGATTTTAACATTCCGTAGGCAGCTGGCATTCCCAGTTTCTATAATGCATTCCTCCCCAAATCCAAACTGCCTGTTGCTCAGTGGCTTGTACATTTCTTCATTGACAAGCCTGCTTCTTCACGCTTGCCCCTTAAAAAGGGGGACTAGAAGGCAGATATGTGCTCCTTAGTGAGACCAAACAGTACTCTGGCCATTGGCTGCTCTCTCCATGGGATGACAGGAGGATGGAGAGAGGGTCTGTGCCTTTTTTCTTGCTGTCCTGGCCCTATACATTTTTACTTTCCCCAATAAAGCCCATCACTTAACCCCTGCTGTGCAGCTTTGTGGAATTCACCCCAGAGGCTAGTGCATGACGTCCACACAAGACCCATCTCGTATGCCAATGGAGACCCCAAAGGGACCCACCTAACACGGCAGCCTCCTGACTGGCCTCCCTGCAACCACGTAGACTCTTCCAATTTATTAACTTTACAGCTAGAGTAGGTCTTTCTAAACAAACCTGCCATGTCTCCCATTTCTCCCCCATGCCCCACACCACTTCCTGTTGGTCTTAAAATAGACCCAAAATCTTTCACAAGGCTTAATAAGACCCAAGTTGATCTGGACCCTGTCTTTCTCTCCAACCTTATCTCCACTATTCTTCCCTCCCTGAACTCCAAGCAAATATTTTCTGCCACTTGTAGACATGTTCCTTCCTGCTCCTGCCCCCTATGGTTAAGGGTCAATACCTGGGGCTACTGACCCCCCAATGCTCCCGAGGGGCTTCCAGGGCTCTGGAGAAAGCCCTGGGGCAGAGGAGCACAGGGTGGGGCTCCCTTCAAGCTCGACTGGTCAGGCTGCCTACAACTGTCCACCACAGCTGAGCAGAAATCACAAGTGGCCCAACAGGTGAGACTCAGGCCGGTATCTGTCAAGAGGGCAAAGAGCATCTTTCAAATGAAACTGCAGAGACAACTGATCATCTGATGACATAACATACAATTTCCAGTGCAATTTCATAGAAACAGTTTTATTAGTGAAATATTTCATTGCATTAAGGGTAGAAATAAACAGGTCAAGAATCACATGAGATGAACCAATTATTTAAGCGACAGGAAGAGCATTCTGGTCAGTATTCTGTTTGATAGCTACGAGGAATTAATTCCAGAAATAATGCCCAGAGGGCCAAGTGTGAAGGTCACCTTTTGCAGAAAGCGTATCTCAAGCAAGTTAAATAAAAAACCAGCCTTCCTTCAGCAAAAACCCCAATAGGGGTTAGTCATATAGTACTTGCTCCACTTGACCATTAGTGATCTTTCTAGAACATGAGGAAATAAAGACCAGTAGGAAAAGCCTTGAGCTAAAAGTGGCAAAGCCCATTTCCTGTCCTGTGTTCAACTCTCAATTTTCCTTGAGAGAAGTGAGGTCACCTCTCTCTGTTTGGTTTCTCCCTAAGTTGAGTATCATAGTACAGGACACACATATTCTGTGATAACGACAATCACAAAGACTTTGGGGGCCTTTCCAGGATAATGGCTCCAAGAAAATCAGCATGAGGAATAGTTTGTTATTTTCAACCTAAAGCCAAATAGGCACATTCGTTCTTCTTAACCCGTCTGTAATCTTGACTGCAGTGTATGGGTTTGCCACAGATTTTTCAGAGACAGAGTATCAAATGGGATGTTAAGCCAAATAACTATGAAGAATCACGTGGCAGTAATATGTTTTTGGTTTCCCTGCCTGTGTGGGATTTAGTCTAAAGCATGTATCAGCTGTTATCATTCGTAGTATTTAAAAATTTCCTCCTCACAGATGACTATACCCTGATAATAGGATGAACCAATATATAGGCACTGGCTTATCAGTTTTATTCGTGTGGATAAGTGGATAAAGAAAAGAATGAGGTGTGCCAATTATGTAGTTAAATATTGATAAATTCAAAAAAATCTAGATATTTGGTATTTCTGAAGACGAAGTATTTTCAACTTAGTTTTTCCCGTTTTGGTGATTTGGGATATCTATCTTCATTCTAAGTTCTATCTTCATTCATAGAGAAGTTGAGAGTTTAATGAACTGCCCTTTCAAGAAGGGAACATGTCACATATTGCTTTAGTGTTGAAAGAAATTGGGGCAAATAATGGGATTTATTACCTCCACACAGGGATCAGAAGCTATATTTGTGAAATCCATGGCTTTTCCCCCTCATTTGCTTTACACCGAAATCCAGTTTTAAAAGGAAAGTCCTGTAAGATGATTCAGTGGTTAAGAAAGTCTATGTGCACTTTGCTGGATAACTATATAGGTTTCTCGATCAAAAATGAATAGTGAACTTTGAGAACAAAGAAAATGCCCTTAAATATGCTTGAATTTGTGACATGTGATGGTTCCTAATCCTCTGATTTAGGTTGCACTGAAAGCCAAGAGGTTTTCTAAGGAGCGGCAGCCCTCCTCCTAGGTCCCCAGGGACCTTCCTTTAAAGCATTTTCTGTGCCATATTTTAAAACACCATCATTCATTGTGTCAGCAAGACGATTGTCTCAGGAAGTGTAGGGCACATTTTTCTCTTTTCAGTGAGTGACAGTGAACCACAGAACACTGTAAAGGGACCAAATCTCAGGAAAGAAAGCCAACTTACAAAAACAATTTCAAAGTTCCCAAAAAGACTGTCCCAGAAGAAATGTCTTGTTAGTGCAGTCAGACTTCCTGAAACGTATGTGTAGCTTAAGCTGTGGATGGATTGTTTTCCCATATTCATAAATAATTTTACAAAGAATCAATAATATTGTCATTAATCGAGTATCCTATTTGGCAAGGGTGACTGGGGGAAAAATCAGTTACTGATGACACCTCCCAGGCACACCTTTCCACACCAAGATCATTTTGACTCAAAAAAAAAAAAACAAACCAAAAAACAAAACCCCAAACTACCCACAAATGTCATAACTAGCATTTACTTCTACTCCATTTGAAATATCTGTACTTGTCCTCACCGACATTATTTGTGCATCCTCTCGATTCACCAAAGTACAAGTAAAAAATCCTCAGGTGCTTAATCACAATCAACTCAAGGGTATCGCCCCACTGCACACCTCACCCCACCCGACCCCTTCCCCACTGGGTTCCCAGCCAGTTTGAAAGTAGTCAAAAGATTGAATTATTTTCCTGGAGGGATTACGAACTGAAGATTAGCATGAAATACAATATATCACTTTTTTTAAAAAAGGAAATTAGATGCATTTTAATGATGTATTGAATGAGGCTACCATTTTACCCTGGGTTCCGAACTCCTGTTTACTTCTGTTTTGGGGGTGAAACGAATGGAGGACTACAACATAAAACAGTATTTATATATTTTGAGCACAAAGTTTGGTGACTGAAGCATACTGAATAAGGTTAGACCAAGGAACGTTAGCAAGCGATGCAGACACGTTTTAACCACAACAGTGGTCACAAAATTCTGGAGCTACCAGCACCCAATAACAAAAAAAAAATTACTATACAGGAGTTTATTAAATACTTGCTAGACACATGGAAAACAAAACAACTTTATAAAGCCTAATGGCCAACCACGTCAGTCTGTCGTTTAACCTCCTGCCGGAATGCTCTCCTCACTTGCCAGCGCGGGTCTCCTCCCTCCTCTCTACAACAGGCGACGTGCCTGTGAAGACGTGGATAGTTTCCTCACGTCGGGTCCAGGTCAGGACAGCTCACAGGGCTCCTCCACCAAGCTCGGGCCTCAGTTAGGTTCGTATGAGGGGTGCTCTTTCATCTGCAGTTCCCTGAGACCCAGAAGAGAGGGGACAGCGAAGTCAGGTAGTCACTTCAGAGAGTTCTCCCAGGATGGGAAACACTGGGGGAGAGGGTGGTGGAGGAAGATGGAAGGAGGAGAGGCTGACAGGAGGGCAGCTGTCACACTCGCCTCTCTTCTTGCTCGGCCTGCTGCTGCTTTGCCATTCAGCCCTCACCTTCTGGTGAGGCCCGCTCTGACCCCTCCCAGTCCCACCCCCGATTCCAGAGCAGCACCCTTCCCTGCGTCCACCAGGACCATAACCCTCATCACACTCCATGGCATTTGCTCCTTCCTGGTTTGAAAACTACCAGAAACAATGTCTCAGAGGTGGTGGGTGCTTAGTCGTTGCTTGCTTGTTGACTACACGGAGATGGTTAATTGTAGGAGTAGTAGTAACATTTACCTGGGCTCTCACCTGTGCTTATGAAAATCTCAGTGTATGACGTCAGACTGGAAGTGAGAGCCATACATAGAAATGGCCGAATAATTACCTCACCCTTCATTCATGCTAACCTGATGGGCACGGGTTAAGAGAAATCACGGAAAAATGTAGAACACAGAGAAATCTGAGCTAATACTATGCAGATGGTTTCAACCTATTTCATTTCCTACTTCACATTTGCCTCAGACACTGAGTTGAAGCAACTAGAAGGGGGGAAAAAGCCTTTGTTGCAAAAAGGGAAGTTGCTACGAATTTAAGAAGGGCTACCCCAGGAAAGGCTGATTCTCGGTTGAGCTGGGTTGGCCGGCTGGTCACTTAGAGAGGCCAACCTAACCCTGTTTATCCCACCCATTTGTGGGGGTTCCCTTCTCTCCAGGAGAGTTACTGCTCCCCGCGCCAGTCATTTCGTATGCAGTGATGACTCAGTGACAGGTATCTTCTGATATATTACGATTCTTTCTAGGCAGGTCTCTGGTTGTCTTGCTCTGTAATCTTTGAACAGTTTCATCACATAACTAACGCTTATTGAGCTCCTACGAAATGCTAACACTGGGCCAAATGCTTTCTGTTTACTATATCCTCTAATCCTCACAAAAAACTCCTAAAGCGGCCTCTCTCACTATCCCACTTTACAGATGAAGAACTGAGGCACATTTTCCAGTGCCACACAGCCAGTAAGTGGCAGAACCGGGATTTGAACTTAGGTAGTGTGACACCAAAGCCCAGAGGTTCAACTGTTAAACATTCTTCCTCTCCTTTCGGGCTATTTTCAGAAACATTAAGCTTACTCCCAGGGATTCCATGCCCGCCAAGACAGCCCCAAGTCCCGGACAATACCGCTGTATCATTCCTCCCTCTTTGACACACTGCCCTTGCTTCTCATTTGGTTTAGTAGTAATATAACCATGAAATCACTGTGCCCAGCATAAAACCTCAGAATCCACCCTGAGGATTCTGGGTGATGGAGCCAGTTGACAGCCTTTCCATGAAGCACAGTTGACCTCCTCAGGTAAAGTTACCCAATAAGAGAGCGGCTCCTTCAGCCACTGCTCACCTCATCCATGGATCCCTGTCCTCTACATGCAAGCCAGGTGAAGATCAAGCCAAAGAGCACGCCCAGCGCCATGACAATATAGGGTATGTTGGTGATGATCGAAGTAGTGTTAATCACAGACTTCAGTCGACTTGCAGTCTCTTTATCAATGAGAACACTCTGGAAGGCAAGAAAATAGTACTCCCCTGATTACTAAATATTCAGGGTGTAGAGTTTTTTGCTGTATCTTTCCTCCAAAACATTAAACACAATTTGGGTAAGTCTTCCCATTAGCAGACCAGAGGTACCGAAAATCCATTTATAAATTTGAGTGACCAGACGGGGCATTTATTCATTAACATCTTATTTTTTTTCCCTGAAAACATGTCTTCCTTTCAAACTGGGTTGTAAGTAGGAGGGAAAAAGTATTAAAAAATAATGAGATAATACCATCTTTTGTATCAGACAACTCCAACTCATCCTTTAATATCCAACTCGGCGTAACTTCCATCCGGAAGTTTTCTCTGGCCAGCTCAGGCCTGTTAAAGGTCCCTTTACTACGCTTCCATATCACTCCCTAAAATCTCCCATCACTGTGCAATCTGTGTTGTAACTGTGTGTTTATCTGCAGGTCTCCTTGTGACTGTGAGGTTTCCAAAGGCAAGACTTGTATCTCAGTTACCTCAACATTAGGAATAGCACTCTGCACACAGTAGGTGCTGAATTAATGTCAGCTGATTGAATGAATGAAATATTCCAACAATGGTATGTGGAAAGTATAATTACTGGCTTGGTTAAATCTCTAGTAATCAAGACCAGAGGTCCCGGGGCCCTGGCTGGCTCAGTCAGTAGAGTGTGCGACTCTTGGTCTTTGGGTTGTGAGTTCGAGTCCCAAATTAGGTGTAGAGATTACTTAAAAACAAAATCTTAAATTAAAAAAAAAAAAAGTTTCTTAAAAAAAAAAATTCTCAAAAAGACCAGAGGTCTCAATAGAGGGTCCAAAGGAGTCTTGAGACTAACAAGAATTCCAGAGGGTATTGATAACCAAGAAAATGTTCTAGAATAACACTTTCTGGATGCAGAACAAAGATCTTATCTCCTTACATTGTAATGGGTGAGGTGTCTGGTGAGCTTAGTTTCATAAAAATTATGAGCAACAAATGGAACTTTGGGCTTAATTTAGGCTGACTCTGCACTAGACTGAGGCAGACGATGGGTTTCTAGGGCTGGTGCTTCCAATAACTGGCCAAGATCCATCAGTGTTAGAATCTCTTTCTCTGGAAAAAGGAGGTGGGAAAGCAGTCTCCAAGGTCACTTCAAGGTCTGATGTTTCCTTTTTCTAGAGTAAAATCAAGTTCATTCTAGGAGCCACCAAAAGCACAAGGTTTTCCTCCATAATTCCCCAGGCTCTATAGTCTTCAACAAAAAAAAAAAAAAAAGCAAAGCAAAGCCTGAGTTGGAGGGGACTTCAAATATGAACACAACTATGAACATAAGCTAGCAGAACAGGGTCCTTCCCCATTTTCAAAAAGCCCTGCTTTCGTGTCCTTCTCCACAAACAACAGCAATGATGACCCAGGAGCAACTGCAAATAGATCCTATAAATTGGTAAATATTGCCTACATTTTTCCTATGAAATAATAAAAGCCTTGTCTTAGAATTGTAATCACAAACCCTTCAAAAGTTTATGAATGTGGCTACCAAAGTAACGCCAAATGAAAAAAAAGAAGGTTATAAAACTGTATCTATGGAATGGTCTCAACTACCTAATATCAAAACCAGAGAAATACTAAGAGGCAACACAAGCAGATGGCAGCTGTACTTGTCTCTGAGGGACAGCTTATCAATGATTTGCTTTTTAAGTATTTAAAAAAATTAACTGAGGTATAATTGACATAAACGGATTAGTTTCGGGTGTACAATGATTCAATATTTGTATGGTGATTCACTTTTAAAATATCTATTTTTAGTTTTCTAAGAGCTCTATGAACAGCACCGTGTTAGTTTTACAAAGTGTAAGACATTCATTATTTTTTACAAAATTATTATTGGAAACAATTTAACAACACACTGTTGAGTAAAATAAAGCAAGTTGAGAACAATGTCATTCTGGCCCAAATTTTGTGAAAGTTAAATTTTCCTTTTTCTTGCCGATCCCTGTTACTGAATTTTCTACACAGAACAAGGTTTTTTTGTTTTTGTTGTTTTTGTTTTTGTTTTTGGGGAACAGAGAAAAACAAGAAAAACTTTTTAAAAATGCTCCTGTTAACAACAGAAGCAAGCCAGTCAAGAATTAATTGGAGAGGGAAACCCCCCCACACATGTTCCTCCTCAAAACTGGGTGGAAGAAAGAGGGAAATTGAGGACACTTATACAGTAAACGTATGTGACTCAGAAAAGAATTTATCACAGGTGTCTTAAATAGCAGGTGTTTTCTGAGCTTTCCCAAAATGTTCTTATTTGCAAAACTTTTATACCTAACATTTAGGGATAAAATTTCTGTGGGTACAATGTGAAAGAAAGAAGTATTTCGTTAGGGAAATTCTTTTTGTTTGAACTACGACAGGATCTGTGTCCTATAATTCATGATATATGTTTGTTTACCAGAAAGTAAAAAAACCCTCTATGGTATGATAACAGATAAGGCAAGCGTATATCACTAAAATTAATGAGAGTGCATCACATGTTATTCAGTCATTTCTTTAACCACCTGACACAAAACTTTCATGTAATGTTGCCAATCATTCTAATTGGACCCTCTTTTCCTCCTGCTCAACGACATGAATGATAAACTGGCAGAGTTTCAAGATGGAGGCGATGCAAAGAAAGGTTTAACTGGACATCTGAGTCTTGGTATTTATTCTGCTTCAACAGTGTCTGACATTGCTTCATTCACCTTTGCATTTTGTTTCTTACATAACCAGCTTCCCAGAAAGAGAGTTTCAACCAAAATATGTTCTTGAGAAAGGAAATTATTTTGTCATTTTCAAATCTCAAACACAGACAGCTTCATGTAAACATATAAACAGAAATTTTCTGAGGAGAAACAGGTTTTTAAAAATCACCTTTCCCCCTTTCTCCCATCTTAAATGACATAGCTACCCTAGTAGACATCATAATGAAAGTTTCCCAAGCTTTCCCAAGTAAAATAGACCCGTGGCTCCCTCCCAGGACTTACCTCATTGATATACATCACTGGGAAAACCATGGTTCTAATGTTCCCCATTTCACTATAAAGACAAAAGGGGACAAATCACAACCACAATGAGATACCACTTCATACCTGTTAGAATGGCTAGTATCAAAAGGCAGAAAGTAGTGAGTGTTGGTGAGGATGTGGATGAAAGTGAATCCTTGTGCCCTGTTGGTAGGAAGGTAAATTGGTGCAGCCACTGTGGAAAACAGTATGGAGGTTCCTCAGAAAATTACAAACAGAACCACCATATGATGTCGCATTTCCACTGCTGGGTATTTAGCCAAAGAAAACAAAAACACTAATTCGAAAAGATATACACACCCCTATGTGCATTGCAGTATTCTTCCAGTCACCAAGATATGGAAACAACCAAAGTGTCCATCAATGGATGAATAAAGAAAGAAAACATGGTATATATGCACACTGGAATACTATGTAGCCATAAAGAAGAACGCAATCTTACTATTTGTGACATGAATGGCCCCTGAGGGTGCTACACTAAGTGAATCAGACACAGAAAGACAAATACTGTATATTCTCCCTCATATGTGGAATCTAAAGCAAACACACGAAACAAACAAACAAACAAACAAACAAAACAATCTCAGAGACACAGTGAACAGACTGGTGGTTGCCAGAGCCGGGGGTTGGGGGGTGGACAAAATGGGTGGAGGGAGTCAAAGGGTACAAATTTCCAGTTATAAAACAAGTAAGTCTTAGGGATGTAATGTACAGCATGGCAACTATAGTAAATAATACTGAAATGCACAGTTGAAAGTTGCTAAGAGAGGAGATCTGAAAAGTTCTCATCACAAGGAAAAAAAAGCTGTACCTAGTGCAATGATGGATAACTAGACTTACTGTGCTGATCCTTTTCCAATATATATAAATACTGAATCATTATATTGTATACCTGAAACTAATATAATGTTGTATGTCAATCATATCTCAATAAAAAAACACAATATATGAGATTATTTTATAGACACTCTCATTATGACAGCACACTGGCCTGGAGAGATGAGCTGTGTGAGCAGGGGAAGGGGAAGAGGGGGAGGGAGAAGGACAAGCAAACTCCCCACTGAACGTGGAGCCTGATGCAGGGCTGGATCCCACAACCCTGAGATCAAGACCTGAGGCAAAATCAAGAGTCGGATGCTTAACCATCTGAGCCACCCAAGTGCCCCCTGGAGAGATAAGTTTATATGAAACTTCCAGCACACTTATTTCATTAAGTTACCCAGAACTTATAAAGACTTCTTAGTTATCTTTGCAAACACTTATCAATCAGAAGTTAGATTCCAATCTGTCAGTCTAACAATTCCAAGGTTTATGAAAACATAAGATGCTGAAAGCAAATTCAAAATGATTACTATTCTCTTGAGTTATCGGAAGGATGGCCACAGCAAGCAGAACAATGCTGCCACTACTCAGTATGTTTTTTTTTAAGTCGGCTCCATGCCTAGCATGGAGCCCAACACAGGGCTTGAACTCACAACCCTGAGGTCAAGACCTGAGCCGAAATCAAGAGTTCGATGCTTAATTGACTGAGCCACCAGGCGCCCCTCCTCAGAATGTTTTATGACCGGCCACTAAGTATTGTCTTCACTAGAGCCCAGAGCACGTTACCAAGAACCAGCTCTGCACCTGGTATTTGCGGGACACTATCTCATTTACTTCTCACACTAGTCTCATGCAGTAGGTAACACTGTCCCAGGTGTAAGACATGGAAATTATGCTCAGAGTCATTTGCCCAGGATCAACGTGAGGAAAAGGTGGAGCCAAGATTGTAATTTCATTTTGATTCTAAGGCTCTAGGTCTTAACTACTGATTTATACTGCCTCAGGAATGTACACAGGGGTGGCAGAATGCATTCTTACAAACCACATTTACTTTCTAGAAAGATCCATGACATGTGGGGTTAAATATGCAAATCTGATGGGGAAGCCAAGTGTTTAGATAGATAGATAGATAGATAGATAGATAGATAGATAGAAAGAGTAGATATATGATATTATATATAGTGTTGCAACTTGTTTTTTCATTAAGTCGTAAACATTTTCTCATATCCAAAAAATTCCGATTGAGAAGTCTGAGCAGAAGATTATACTTAGTTATCCTAATTAAGCGGTGGTTTTTAGATGGAGTGTGGGGAGGAGAGGCTGGACTCAGAAGCCTACTGACCAACTGGGGGCCTGTGGCTGGCCCTGGGTGGGAGCAGTGGGAAGACAGGAAGGGAGGCGACCAGAGTCCTGGCAAGGACAACGCTGCATGGAGTGGGGAGGCGCAAATTCTGTAGCCCTACGTCGCCTCTCTGTGCCTTAGTTTCCTCATCTGTAAAATGGGGCTAACACAGCGTAACTGTGAGGAATAAATGAGTTCCCATATGTAAAATACTTAGAACAACGTGTGATCCATGGAAAGCAGGCTATACATGTCTGGTTAGATAACATAAGTAAATTCCAAGACCAAGACAGCCTATGCGAATGCTGATTATGCCTCATCCCTGAAGACAGGAGTGAGCAGACTTAGAAAGTGGGCTGTCTCCTGACATCAACCACACGAGAAAGTCAATGCCACAAACCACCCGCTGCCTCTGACGAAAGAAGTAAAACTTACGCAAAGTCGTCTAACTTCTTGACATAAACGTTGATCTGGAACCTCTTGGCGGCTCTGAGAATAATTCCAGTCAACTGCAAATCAGAGAAGCGGAAAGAAAACATCAGAGAAGCAAATAAAACCACAGAGTTTTTCTCAATAGAGCACCATTTCTGTGTGGTGCTCACAAGCAGGGTGGCCGCTGCCATGTTTGAGAGGAAGGGTGGGACGAGGGAACGCTGACCCCAGCACAGAATGAGAGCTGCGGATGGGGTCAGGTGCTTGGTAGACCAATGTTTCTCAAACTTTACTATGCATGTGAGCTCTTGGGGACTTTGTGAATATGCAGATTATGATTCAGCAGGTCTGGAGTGAAGCCTGACACTGGGTATTTCTACAAGCACCCAGGATGCTGCCACCTTGGATAGCGAAGCCCTAGGGGACCCTAGCAGGAGGGAGCTCTGAGCCAGAGAGTGGTCCCCAGGATGGTCAGGCCCCCCCACAAAGTCGGGAAAGCAGCAGCCACTGCCTGCTCCCCGTGGCCGCTTCGCTTCTGCACTGAGGTTAAGGGACTGCACCCAGCCCGCGGGGACAAGCACCTGCCCACAGTTCCGCTGAGGAAGAGGAACTGACTGAAGGTTAAGAGAGAAAAAGGGGGAAAGAAACACCTGATCTCTTCCACAAAAAGATAAGACCATTGATTTCTCAGAGACAAAAGTGAAATGTCCGTAAATTGCTGTGCTAAAAGACTGTTCTTGCTTTTTCTTTATTGCTCTATGTGTTCAAAATTTCCAGAATGAAGATATCTGACCTTTAACTCGGTTCCTACAGTGAGCGGCTCTCACATTGTCAAATGCTATTCCCCTCCTTTAACGTGGTTTTAGTTTATCTCCTCTTTGAAAACAGGATTAAAGTATTTATTAATTAAATTAATAATAAATTAATTATAAGTTAATATACCATAAATTAATAATACCATAAAATTAATTATAAATTAATAATACCATAAAATAAACTCATAAAAGTGCCTGTAGAATGAGGCTTTTAAATTAATAATACCATAAAATAAACTCTTAAAAGTGCCTGTAGAATGAGGCTTACCAAAAGAAACTGAAGATAATATTTATATTTAAATTCCAACCAAAACATTCCCGGCAGTAAGCAAAAGAATGTATGTCTTTAACCTTGCTGATCTGTCTGCCAGCAGGAGATGTATATATGTTCAAGTCCAAGGCTGGCAATGGAACACTGACCATGTTACATGGGTCCAATCTCAGTTGTTCCAGTGATGCAATGTTTACAGGTATTTTTTTGTTAAAGCAGGTTTGCTGCTATTTCTGCATGTTAGAGCCACACAGTTCAGCCCGTTAGGCCATGAGAGCAGGTATCACATGCACTGAGCTGAGTCTTCTGCACTTGAGTATGTATATGAAAGGAAGACAGTAATATTAACAGTGCTCAGAACTAAACCGATAAACATTGTGTAGGCAGAATAAAATACATGCTTTTATCAGGAAGATGTGTGTACTCACAGGATTAATGTCTACAAATGTCTCATGATAGTCCTTATTTGGGTGCATGCCATCTATGGCAGAAACGAACTTCTCATCCGCTTGGTAGAAGTGTGGGAAAGATATAATAATAGGTGCACCTGCATTTTAAGGAAAACAGAAATGAATGATGTGGTTCTTGCAAGTCCAAGATGAATATTAAGTTTCTGCCCACAAACCTGGCTCCTACGGAGGGGGAAATTCTATATGTAAGTAAACTTGGATGGGGGAGAGGGGCAGGCTAAAATTCCATTCGACACCTCCTAGTTTGGGATTTTTACTTCATTTTCTGACATCTCATTTACCCTAATATTATTTTATTCCACCATATATGTTGAGGTCATGGCTAAATTATATATTCTTCAGTATTTACTGCACCTATGAAATATAAAGGTTTACACACATTATTTTAATTAACATTCCCAATAGCCCTATTTTTTTTTAAAGATTTTATTTATTTATTTGAGAGAGAGAGTGAGACAGCCAGCGAGAGAGGGAACACAAGCAGGGGGAGTGGGAGAGGAAGAAGCAGGATCCCAGCAGAGGAGCCTGATGTGGGGCTCGATCCCAGAACGCCAGGATCACGCCCTGAGCCGAAGGCAGACTTAACAACTGAGCCACCCAGGCGCCCCATCCCAGTAGCCCTATTAAGTTAAAACTATTAACTTCATTTTGCATTTGAGGAAAGTGAAGTTCAGAGGAGTTAAAAAAAACTGACCCAGGGAAATCCAGGTGTCAGGTGACGAAGGCAGAATTCCAATTGAACGAGAGATGTCTCATCCGAAAGCACTTGTTTCAATGGCAAATCTCTATTCAGTAAAAGGACTTTTTTTTTTTTTGCCTTCTTTTCTGTTTTTCTGTTTTTCTTGGTTTACCTAAGATAGGCTTTCTTCTCCTGACTATGTTGATATAGAATTTTTTAAGACTTTGCCTGGTCATGCTATCTGACCAGGCTTTGACTAGATCAAGGTCTGCCCACATGATCTGGGTTTTTTTTTTCTTCTATTTTCTTCCATATTCATTTTAAGAATCAAATACGGAATGTCCATAATAGCCAAACCAATCTACAGAATCAATGCAACCCCTATCAAAATGCCAACAGTATTTTTCACAGAACTAGAACAAATAATCCTAAAATTTGTAAGAATCTGCAAAAGACCCTGAAGAGCCAAACCAATCTTGAGAAAGAAGAATAAAGCTGGAAGTTTCACAAATCCAGAGTTCAAGATATACTAAAAAGCTTTATTACTCAAAACAGTATGGTACTGGCATAAAAGCAGACACATAGATCAACAGAACGGAATAGAGAGCTGAGAAATAAACCAACACTTACATGGTCAATTAATCTATGACAAAGGAGGCAAGAACATTCAATGAGGAGAAAGGCAATCTCTTCAATAAATCATGTTGGGGAAACAGGCCAGCCACACGTAAAAAAATGAAACGGGACCACTTTCTTACGCCATATACAAAAATAAACTCAAAACAGATTAAAGACCTAATTATGAGACCTGAAACCATAAGACTCCTAGAAAAAACCCATAGGTAATAATCTCTTGGATATTGGCCTTAACAACATATTTATAGATATGTCTCCTGCGGCAAGGGAAACAAAAGCAAAAACAAACTATTGGGATTACACCAAAACAAAATCCTTTTGCACAGCAAAGAAAACCATCAACAAAAGAAAAAGGCAACCTACCAAATGGGAGAAGATATTTGCAAATAATATATCTGATAAGGGGTTAATATCCAAAATATATAAAGAACTTATATAACTCAACACCGAAAAAACAAATAATCTGTTGAAAAGGGGGGCAGAGGACCTGAATAGATACTTCTTCAAAGAAGACATCCAGTTGGCTAAGAGACACATGAAACAATACTCAACATCACTCATCATCAGCGAAATGCAAACCAAAACAACAAGGAGATACCACCTCACACCTGTTGTTATAGCTAGTATCAAAAAGACAAGATCATAATAACAAATACTGAAGAGAATGTGGAGGAAAAGCAACCCTTGTGTACTGTTGGTGGGAATGTAAATTGGTATCACCACTGTGGAAAATAGTGTAGAGTTTCTTCCAAAAATTAAAAATAGAAATACCATGTGATCCGCTAATTCTATTACTGAATATTTACCCAAAGAGAATGAAAATACTAATTTGAAAAGAAATATGTACCCCTATGTTCACTGAAGGATTACTTACAATAGTGTCATCAATAGACAAATGGATAGAGAAGATGTGGTATCTACATACAATAGAATATTACTGAGGCATAAAGAAGAATGAGATCTTGCCATTTGTGACAGCATGGATGGACCTAGAGGGTATTACACTAAGTGAGATAAGTCAGACAGAGAAAGACCAGTACCATATAATTTCATTTATTTGTGGTATCTAAAAATCAAAACAAATGAACAAACAAAACAGAAACAGACTTATAAATACGGAGAACAATGTGGTGGTTGCCAGAGGGTAGGTGACTGGGGGAGTTGGGTGAAATAGGTGGAGGGGATTAAGAGGTACAAACTTCCAGTTATAAAATAAATAAGTCACACAGACATGAATAGCACAGCATAGGGAATATAGTCAATAATTGTAATAATGTTATATGGTAACAGATGGTGACTACACTTATTGTGGTGAATGTTAATACATAGAATTGTCAAATCACTATGCTGTGCACCTGAGACTAATAAAACACTGGATGTCAAATATACTTTAATAAGATTGCTTTTTAAAAAGGAACAAATAGGGAAACAAGTTATTAAAAGAAACCTATTCTAGATCCTGCTATTGAAGAGGAGAGAGGGATCCAATAATTGCTGCCAGGGAAACATACATTCGGAGAAATTAGCTTATTGCCTAATATTAGATTTGCTTACATATCTACCAGCCATGCTCAAGATACATATCATCTGTCACATTCATGTGTTTTGTTTAGGAAGAAACTGTTCACGAAACAGTTTCACAAAGCCATAATTTCCTTCTTTGTGATCTACGTCATTTTTAAAATGTATTTTTTAATAATAATATTTTTTATTAATTATGTTAGTCACCATACAGTACATCCCTAGTTTTTGATGTAAAATTCGATGATTCATTACTTGCGTATAACACCCAGTACACCATGCAATACGTGCCCTCCTTACTACCCATCACCAGCCTATCCCATTCCCCCCACTCCCCGAAGCCCTCAGTTTATTTCCCAGAGTCCACAGTCTCTCATGCTTCATTCCCCCTTCTGTTTACCCCCCCTTTCTTCTTCCCTTTCTTCTCCTACTGATCTTCCTACTTCTTATGTTCCATAAATGAGTGAAACCATATGATAATTGTCTTTTTCTGGATTTATTTGGAACTTAATAAGGGCCAGACACTGTCTTGAGTGTTTTATAAACATAATCTCTAACCTTCACATAACCTTCCAAGGAAGTGATCATCACGCCCATTTTACAGATGAGAAAACTGAGGTCTACCTCCTTAATCAACTTGGCTCATGTGTTAACAAACAGAATATGAATCAAACCCAAATCTACCCAACTCCAGAGCACACACGCATCCCACTATCCAAAATGTTCTCTGGGGAAATTCAAAACACTTGAGGATAATTCCAGAGAGTTGAACTTTTCAGCCCACATCTGGGAGTACATAAGAGGCAAGAGGAAAAGGACTGTAGCAAGAGGTTGAGTTGCCAAATAGATTCTTTGTTGATTCTGACACCAACTTCTTGAGGAAGCAGAATGTTAACAAAACAATGAGAAAAAAATATGTCCACATTTGTGCGTTGAGCCAGAGACACCTGGACTGAGTGGGCCGGGCACTATTTCAAAACCATTCATTAAGAAAGCAAGAGAGGTCAGAAGCAGGCACTTGTTCCCTATTTACCACTGGTCTTGTCTCCAGGGAGGGGTGTCATGTCCCCTGGTACAGTGGTTCCCAAATGGTAGGCACCATCTTCATGAGAATCACCTGGAGCTCATGTTAAAAATACAGGTTCTGGGACCTTAGTATGTGGGTCCTGGGACATATATTTTTAATGACTCTCCAGATAACTGCCATGCAGGGCCAGGTTCAGGAGCCAAGCCCTAGCAGAGAAGGAATAGGGAGGTATACTGCTGACAGCAGACTTACCCCAAAAGGAGATTTTTTTCAAGAAAATTAGATAAGAGGGCAAAAGTTAGCACATTACTTTATTCAGGAAGTAAAGACAACTTTATTCAGGAAAGAGGGGTTACAAAATTTCTCAAAACAAACGTTAAAGAGGAATTGTAGCTTAAGAAGAATCACAGCACGGACAGGAGAAGACCCTATGTTCTAGCAGGGATTTGCTCAGAGATAGGAATTTTATAAAAATCATTTTCCCTCTCTGAGCCCTGCTTTCCATGATTATAAAAAGAGGCCTCGGGATGCCTATCTAGTAAGAACACTGTGAATAATTATGCAACATATGATCGTTAAAGTTAGTTCTGAAGATGAAGAAAATGCTTGTTAGTTGTACCACCGATAATTCTGCCTCATTCATGGAAAGGCGCAGAGTAGCTCAGACATTCAGAGACACTGGGAAATTTGCAGTCAGGGTATAAAACTAACTCTGTTTTGAAATCATCATAAATTCCTTTTTTAAGATTTCATTTGTTCATTTGAGAGAGAGAGCACGAGTGGGGGAAGGGCAGAGGGAGAGGGAGAAGCAGACTCCCGGCTGAACAGGGACCCTAATGGGGCTCAATCCCAGGACCCTGGAATCATGACCCGAGTCAAAGGCAGATGCTTAACCGACTGAGCCACCCAGGCACCCCTGAAATCATCATAAATTTTTAACAAGATAGGTACTTTCTCATTACCAAGTCCCCCACTTTCTCTTTTAGCATTGTTACGAATGTGAAATCAGTTAATGCTTTACACATATTAACTAAATGTATATATGTAAACCACTTAGAATAATGACTAGCTGAACAATGACTACTGTAAGTGCTGGGTAAACGTGAACTATTTTTACTTTTAAGGCTTCTAAACTACAACCCAGAAAGAACACAACATGACGTTCTAGGAATAAGAAGCATTACACAAGAGAAAGAAGAAAAGAACAGAGGACATACAAAACTGCCAGAAAACAATGAACAAAATGGCAGTAAGTCTATACTTATCAATAATTATTTATTTATATTTTAAAGATTTATTTATTTATTCTAGAGAGAGAGTAGGGGGGCAGGGCAGAAGGAGAGAGAAACCCTAAACAGGCTCTGTGCCCAGCACAGAGAGGCTCAACCTCATGACCCTGAAACCAAGAGTCCATGCTAAACCAACTGCACCACCCGGGTGGCCCTCAATGACTTTAAATGTAAATGGCCTAAACTCTCCAATCAAAAGACAGAGTGGCCAAATGGATAAAAATATAAGAACCACCCATATGCTGCCTAAAGAGATTCACTTCACATGCAAAGACACACACAGACCGAAAGTAAACGGAGGGGAAAACGTTCCATGTAATTGGAGATCAAAAGACAGCTGGGGTAGCTATAGTTACATCAGACAAATAGACCTTAAAACAAAGACTGTAGGGACACCTGGGTGGCTCAGTCAGTTAAGCGTCTGCCATCGGCTCAGGTTGTGATCTCAGGGTCCTGGGATCGAGCCCCACGTTGGGCTCCCTGCTCAGCAGGAGCCTGCTTCTCCCTCTCCTCCCCGCTTGTGCTCTCTCTTGCTATCTCTGTCACTATCTGTCTCTCTCTCAAATAAATAAAATCTTTTTTAAAAACCCACAAAGACTGTAATAAGAGACAAAGAAGAACATTATATAATGACAAAAGAATCAATCCAACAAGAGGATATAACATTTGTAAAAATGTATGCACCCAAAATAGGGGCACCTAAATATATAAAGAAAATATAAACAGACCTAAAAGGAGAAATAGATAGCAAAACAATAATTTTAATACTCCACTTACACCAACAGATAGATCATCCAGACAGAAAATCAAAAAGGAAACACTGGCCTTAAATGACACATCAGATGAGATGACCTTAGACAGATAAAGAACATTCTATATAAAAGCAGCAGAATACACCTTCTCCTCGAGTGCACATGAAACATTTTCCAGGACAGATTATATGTTAGGCCACAAGTCTTAAAAATTTAAAAAGATTGACATCATGTCAATCATTTTTTTCTACACACAATGGTATAAAACTAGAAATCAATTATAGAAAGAAAACTGGAAAATTGACACGTATGTGGAAACTATACAACATGCTCCTGAGCAACCAATGAGTCAAAAAAGAAATCAAAGGAGAAATCAAAAAACACCTCAAGACGAATGAAAATGAAAATACAACATATCAAAACTTATGGAATGTAGCAAAAGGAATTCTAAGGCAGAAATTCATGGCAATAAATACCTATCTCAAGAAACATGAAATTCTCAAATAACCTAAGTTTACACTTTAAGGAACTAGAAAAAGAAGAAAAAACGAAGCCCAAAGTTAGAAGAAGCAGGGAATAATAAAGATCAGAGTGGAGGGGCGCCTGGGTGGTGCAGTTGTTAAGCGTCTGCCTTCAGCTCAGGGCGTGATCCCGGTGTTCTGGGATCGAGCCCCACATCAGGCTCCTCAGCTAGCAGCATGCTTCTTCCTCTCCCACTCCCCCTGCTTGTGTTCCCTCTCTCGCTGGCTGTCTCTCTCTCTCAAATAAATAAATAAAATCTTAAAAAAAAAAAAATAAAGATCAGAGTGGAAACAAATGAAATAGAGAACTAAAAAGATAATAGGAAAGATCAGTGAAGCTAAGAGCTGGTTCTTTGAAAAGATAAAATTGACAAACCCTTGCTAAAGACTCCTCAAGAAAAAAGACAGCTCAAATCAATAAACAGAAATGAAAGAAGTGATGTTACAACTAATACCACAGAAATACAAAGGATCATGAGAGACTACTATGAACAATTATATGCCGACAAACAACCTAAAAGAAGTGGATAAATTCCTAGATACATAACCTTCCCAGACTGAATCATGAAGGAATAGAAAATCTGAATTGATAATTATTAGTAAGGAGATGGAGTTAGTAATCAAAAACTTCCTACCAAACAAAAGTCCAGGATCAGATAGCTTCACTGGTGAATTCTACCAAACACTCAAAGAAGAGTTAATACTAATCCTTCAAAGTATTCCAAAACATAGAAGGGCAGGGAACATCTCCAAACTCATTTTTATGAGGCCTGCATGAGCCTGATACCAAAACCAGACAAGGACACCATAAGAAAAGAAAATTATAGGCCAATATCCCTTATGAACATAAATGCAAAAATCTTCAACAAAATATTAGCAAACTGAATTCAACAATACAAGGATGATACGCCATAATGAAGTGGGATTTACTTCAGGAGTGCAAGGATGATTCAATGCTGTAAATCAATCAACATGATACACCACATTAACAAAGCGAAGGATAAAAATCATATGATCATTTCAACAGATGCAGGAAAAAGCATGTGACAAAATTCAATATCCACTCTGATAAAAAATCATGATAAAGTAGGTATGGAGGGAATATCTCTCAACATAATAAATGTCATATATGATAAGCCCACAGCTAACATCATACTCAACAGTGAAAAGCTTAAAGCTTTTCCTCTAGAATCGGGAACAAGGGAAGGATACCTACCTTTGCCACTTTCATTCAACATAGTACTGGAAGTCCTAGCCAGAGTAATTAGGAAAGATAAAGAAATAAAAGGCATCCAATTGGTAAAGAAGAAGTAAAACTGTCACTATTAGCAGATGACATGATATCATATGCAGAAAACCCCAAAGACTACATCAAAAAACTGCCAGAACTAATAAATTCAGTAAAGTTGCAAGACAAAAAAAAAAAAAATCAATATATAAAAATCAGTTGTGTTACTATACACTAATAATGAATTCTCAGAGAAATTAAGAAAATAATCCCAGGGACATCTGGGTGGCTCAGTCCGTTAAGCGCCAGCCTTCGGCTCAGGTCATGATCCCAGGGTCCTGGAACTGAGTCTCGCATCAGGCTCCTTGCTCAGCGGGGAGCCTGCTTCTTCCTCTGCCCCTCCCCCTGCTTATGCTCTCTCTCTCTCTCTCTCTCTCTGACAAATAAATAAATAAAATCTTAAAAAAAAAGAGAGAGAGAGAGAGAGAATAATCCCAATCATAATAACCTCAAAAAGAATTTAAAAATACCTTGGAATAAATCTAAGCAAGGAGGTAAAAGACCTGTACACTGAAAATTTTAAGAGGAAAAAAATTGAAGAAGACACAAATAAATGGAAAAGATATTCTGCGCTCATGGATTAGAAAAATTAATATTGTTAAAATACCCATACTATCCAAAGCAATTTACAGATTCAATGCAATCGCTACCAAAATTCCAATGGCATTTTTCACAGAAATAGAATAAACAGCCCTAAAAATTGTGTGGAGCCACAAAAGATCCCCAAGTAGCCAAAGCAATCATAAGAAAGAAGAACAAAGCTGGAGGTATCACACTCTCTGATTTCAAGCTATATTACAAAGCTATAGCATGGTATTGGCATAAAAGAGACACACATATCAATAGAACAGAATAGAGAACCCAGAAATAAAACCCATGCACATTTAGTCAATTAATTTACGACAAAGGAGCAAAGAATATACAATGGAGAAAGAACAGAGTCTTCAATAAATAGTATTGGGAAAACTGGACAGCCACACACAAAAGAATGAAACTGGACTGCTATCTTATACCATACAAAAAAATTCACTCAAAATGGATTAAAGACTTGAATATGAGACCTGAAACTATTAAACTCCTAGAAGAAAACATAGGCGGTAAGCTCCATGACATCGGTCTTAGTGATGGCTTTTTGGATCTGATTCCAAAAGCAAAGGCAACAAAAGTAAAAATAAGTGGGACTACATCAAACTAAAATTATTTTGCACAGCAAAAGAAACCATCAGCAAAATGAAAAGGCAACCCAATGAATGGAAGAAAATATTTGCAAATCATATATCTGTAAGGGGTTAATATTCAAAATATATAAAGAACCCATGCAACTCTATAGCAAATAATCCAAACAATCCAATTAAAAAATGGGCAGAGGATCTGAATTAGATATCTTTCCAAAGAAGATATACAAATGGCAAACAGGTACATGAAAAGATGTCCAACATCATTAATCATCAGGGTAATGCAAACCAAAACCACAATGAGATATCATTTCACACCTGTCAGAGCAGCTAAAATCAACAACACAAGAAACAACAGGTGTTGGTGAGGATGTGGAGAAAAGGGAACCCTCGTGCACTGCTGGTAGGAATGTAAATTGGTGCAACCACTGTAGAAAACAATATAAGGGTTCCTCAAAAAATTAAAAATAGGGGCATCTGCGTGGCTTAGTTGGGTAAGTGTCCAACTCTTGATTTCAGCTCAGGTCATGATCTTAGGGTCATGAGATCGAGCCCTGCATCAGGTTCCACACTCAGGGAAGAGTCTGCTTGAGATTCTCTCTCTCCCTCTCCCTCTGCCCCTCTTCCCGCTCACACGCATACTCTCCCTCTCTCTCTAATAAATAAATAAAAATAAAATCTTAAAAGAATTAAACATAGAGCTACCATACAATCCAGCAATTCCACTTCTGGGTATTTATCCAAAGAAAACAAAAACTAATTTGAAAAGATATATGCACGCTTATGTTCATTGCAGAATTATTTTCAATAGCCAAGATATGGAAATAACCTAAGTGTTCATCAATGGATGAACGAATAAATAAGATACACACACACACACACACACACACACACACACACACACAGTGGAATACTATTCAGCTGTAAAAAGAATGAAAATCTTGCCATGTGGAACAACATGGATGGATCTTGAGGGCATTATGCTGAGTGAAATGAGTCAGACAAAGACAGATATCTATGATCTCACTTACACGTGGAATTTAAAAACAACAGCAACAACAAACCAAGCTCACAGATACAGAGAACAGATCGGTGGTTGTCAGAGGCCGTGAGGATGGAGTGGGAGAAATGGATGAAAGGGGCCAACAGGTGCAAATTCTCAGTTATAAAATAAATGTCATGGGGATGTAATATACAGCGCAGAGACTATGGGTAATAGTATTGCATTGCACACTTAACAAGCTGCTAAGAAAATAGGTCTTAAAAGTCTTCATCATAAGACTTTGTAAGTAAAAGCCTTCCTCACAAGACTTTGTTTTGTAACTATGTATGGTGATGGATATTAACCACACTTATTGCAGTGATCATTTTACAATATATATAAATACTGAATCGTTATATTGTATACCAGTAACTAATATAGTGTTATATGTCAATTACACCTTAAATTAAAAAAAAAAAAAGCAATACGAAAAGCCAGTAATTTTTTACCATTCTATAGCCATATTGTGAAATATTAGTCTTGAAAAGTCAGAATCACTCTTTCATTTGGGCTGACAGCATTCTTTGTGAAGAACACTAATCCTGCATTCTAGACCCACAGAATCCTGTCCCACCCCTGAGCTCTCACCGTTCTTGCAGACGCTGATATTCAAGACTCCGGAGCCCAGGCAGTTTCCTTTAGGCACACAGAAGCCAGCGTTGTCTGAGGTATTGGCTAGTATTTCTCCGGGCACCTTATAGCGGAAGGCAGGCAGTCCCTGCACACTCTCGAAGTCACTGAAAGTTATGTACACGGATCTGTAGGAAGGAGGAAGGGAAGTCAGTGCGGGCTCTGGTCCGTGTAGCCTGCCCGACCAGTAAGTTAACAACCGTCCTCAGGCACAACGTGGCTGAAGTTGACGGGGTGTCGGGGGGAACGAAGACGCAAAGGAAAGTCTGAAAGCAACTCACGCCACTCGGGGGAGAGAGGAGTTATCATGAAAGGTGTGTAAGAGGCAGCAACCGTAGTAACAGCCAAAGCAGGCCAAGGAAAAAACGTGTGGTAGAAAATGAAGAGGACACTTAGGACGGAGACTCCCACGGAAAGGAAGAAAAGAGTCGTCAGTGCGGCCGAAGCAGAAGCAGGGGTGAGGCAAAGCGAAAGCAGGGAAGGTGGCGAAGGGGTTGGCCGGGTAGATTCATAAGCACTTGAAGCGTGCCCCATTAGCCAGACTTGTGATTTGAAGGCTTACTTTCATACCCATTTCCCTCAAATAAAAATAGTTTCCATATTTTGGAATTTATTTCAATGTTTATTATTTCAGTCATTTATCTCAACGCAGTCCTTCCGGAGTTTCAAACAGTGGTCCCGAGTACTACTAGCCCCCCTTGTGTTTGCACGTCCTGAGCGACAGCACTTCCACACACACTGTCTCAGGAGATCCTTCCGCCCTTCATTGGAAGGCCAAAGCGAACTGCTTTCTGGGCCTGGCTTTTTCCATCTTTGAACCAGAGGTGGGATATGTCTCTCGAAAGGTTGTGAATTACATGGGGCTGCCTTCTACTCACCTCCCACCCCTATAGCATTTTCTAAGTAAAATATTTTAGGCAAATGGAGAAGTAGAGAAAATACTATAATAAATACCTTTCGAAACAAATACTCAGATAAATAAAAAGCGTATTATGGATACAACTGCTACTCTCTGTGTAACACTCCTGATTCCAGTCCTTCCCTGAGTCCTCAGGGGTAACCACTGTCCTGAACTTGGGGTTTATCCTTCCCTTGCAGGTCTTTATCCTTTCACAAATGTGCACATTCATAAACAATGTGCGGCACGGTTTGCTATTTTTAAATGTTATATAAACAGCATGCCATATTCTCTTCCTGTAATTTGCTTCTTCATTCAATATTACATTATTAAGATTTATAACATTATATTGTCTGGGTCTTGTATTTTAAACATTTCATTTATTTATATTAGAGAGAGAAAGAGAGAGAGAGAGAGAAGGAGCAGGGGGAGGGGCAGAGGGCGAGGGAGAAGCAGGCTCCCTGCTGATCAGAAAGCCTGATGCGGGGGCTCGATCCCAGGACCCCAGGATCACGACCTGAGTGTAAGACAGGGGCTTAACCGACTGAGCCACCCAGGCGTCCCTGGTTCTTGTATTTTAAATCTTACATGGTATTCCATCCTATGAATACATCACTATTTATATTCTCCTTTTACAGAGACTTAGAGTGCTTCCAATTTTCCACTACTAAAACCATGTTGCAGTGAACTTCTCCGTGTATGTCTCCTTACACGTCTGCACAAGGCTTCTTCGGGCCAGGGACCTGATGCAGAACAGTGAGACACCGGGGCGTTTGCCCAGCCTCGGCTTTACTAAACATGGCCAAATGGCCCTTCAAAAGTGGTTGTGTCGGAGAAGAACGTTTCCTCCGCACCAAATCTTTTAAAAAGCCTCCTACGGCACTTCTAGCTTGCCTTGTTTCACTCTCTGCGTTCAAATGCGTTTTCTGATCCTTTTGTCCTTCCACATATATGTACAGGTGCGGGCAGCCAGCGAGAGAGCGACTGTGGTTTTCTGTGGGGGAGCTGGAAAGGCTGGGAACCATGGCACGGGCAGCAGAGGCGGAGAAGTGGGGGGCGATGCAAGAGCTATTTCTTTTTTAAATTTTTTAAAAGATTTTATTTATTTATTTGTCAGAGAGAGAGGCAGAGAGCACAAGCAGAGGGGAGAGGCAGGCAGAGGGAGAAGCAGGCTCCCCACTGAGCAAGGAGCCTGATGCGGGACCTGATCCCAGGACGCTGGGATCATGACCTGAGCTGAAGTCAGCCGCTCAACTGACTGAGCCACCCAGGTGCCCCACAAGAGCTCTTTCTGAGGAGGCATCCCAGCACCTGGTAGCAGAGTCGATGCAGGAGGGGGGAGATTTATAATGCCACCACTATTCCTGGCAGGGCTGACTGGGTAGGCGGAGCAATTATGTGAGTGATGAAATACCAGAAGAACAGCCATTCTTCAGGATATTGAATCAACAGTGTCAAATGCCACTAAGTCACTTGGGACTTTGAGAAGTTTCATAAAAAGGCTTGCCGGCGTAAGTGGGGAGGATGTGGAGACGGTGTGAGTCAGCCATTCACTGAGGCAGTTTGACGGTGAAGGGTGGAGAAAGGGCAGTGGCTGATGGGGAACGGGAATCAGGATGGAGAGCGAGATGCCTTCTTCCCAGAGAGGAGCCATAATCCTGAAGGAGCGGGCGGGAGAGAGGGAGAACTTGCAGGGCAGGTGGGAGCAGGTATTACTAAGGGAAGGTGATAGCTAAGCAAATGCCTACAAACTCTGAACTAGGAGTAACGGTTTGATTTATCATCTTTTTTTTTTTTAAGGTTTTATTTATTTACCTGACAGAGAGAGAGAGCACAGCGGGGTGGAGGGGCAGAGGCAGAGGGAGAAACAGGCTCCCTGCTGAGCAGAGAGCCTGACGTGGGGCTCGATCCCAGGACCCCGGGATCATGACCCAAGCTGAAGGCAGACACTTAACCAACTGAGCCACCCAGGCACCTCTGTTCTATCTTCTATGTAGAGGTTACCTGCTGACTGGAAAACCAGGTCAAGTATCATGCTTGACAGAGCATATCATAGTAACTCAGAGCTGTCACTTAATGTTATTTACTGTGTGACAGGCCCTGGGTGAGGTATTTTACTAACAGTAACGCATTTGTCCTCATAACAACTCCCAAGGTAGGCAACTATGTCTATCTTTATTTTACAAATGAGGAAAGTGAGGCACAAAGTGGCTGAACAACTTTCCCAAGGTCACACAGCTGTAAGTGTTGGAACTGGTGTTCAAATCAACCAATGCAGTCACGCTCTGGATCCCGTGCAATGAACCACCACGCCATGTTGTCTCTTGATGTGCCATCAGCATTCGTCACTGATTTTTTTTTAAAGATTTT
This sequence comes from Ursus americanus, assembly GCF_024610735.1. NCBI lineage: Eukaryota > Metazoa > Chordata > Mammalia > Carnivora > Ursidae > Ursus > Ursus americanus. Next base: position 24,966,278 of record NC_142134.1, on the reverse strand, counting down.
ATTTATTTATTTGACACACAGAGAGAAGCGGGGGGAGCAGCAGAGGGGGAGGGAGAGGCAGACTCCCCGCTGAGCAGAGAGCCCCATGCAGGGCTCGATCCCAGGACCCTGGGATCATGAGGCCCAACCATCTGAGCCACCCAGGTGCCCCAGCATTTGTCACTGATTAAGTAGAAATGTCCAGACCTATGAGGGGTAGCTGCCTATATTCCTCACCTCTTGGGTGGTCTTGAAATAACTTATTTGGAAAGTTCTTACCTGCAAAATTCAGATGGGAAGACATAAAGAATTTCCTCTTTGTTTATTAATGGGTGAAAAGAATCTCCATCTGTTCCATTAATCATATTGCACTTGTCTGTTGTCCACCAGTCAAGGGACCTGTAATTGATAAGCACAAGAAAGAGTAGACTATCACATTTGATTTTAGATCTTTTCAGATGGTTGGGACTTTTCAAGCCTTGATTGGGAGCCAACTACCCACAGCACCTTATTCATATGCAGACACAAGGGGGACGCTGGTTAGGGATTGGATCAAGAGGGGACATAGTAGGCACCTGATCCCCAACTCAATTCTGATAAAGGCAATGTCCAAAAATCTCTTTCCTTCCTGCAAAAAAGAGTATCCTATGTAGAGGTTTAGAAACACCCATTTTCTTAAAATAGTGATTCAATCTAGCATGAACAACAGCCTTGTTCAGAGCTGGCCCCCTGACAGGAAGCTCGGGATAGATATGTTCAGCTATTGAGGAAGGAGCTGAGATGGCAGAGGAGTAGGGGGACCTTATGTCTGCCTTGTCTCTCAAACACAGCTAGATCAATATTAAATAATTCAGAACACCAGGAAATCTACCTGACCAAGGACTGAGAGAACAAACTGCACAACCAGAGGGAGAAAAGAGGCCATGTCATGGAAGGTAGGAGATGCAGAGATGTGATTTGGGGAGAAGAGACTCGCCAGTGCTATGGAGGGGAGGGAGCCCCTGATCACACAGAGAGAGAGAAAGAGAGAGGAAGAGAGAGGGCGCAGGGTGCAGGTTATCACACAAGAAGAACACTTCCCCAAAACCACTGACGGGGAAAATGAGAAGGGCTGATAATGACAAGGTTTTACAGGCAGCAGAGCTCAAAGTCTAAAGTTTAAGAAGTCTGCACCATTGCTGGGGTGGAGGCCGGTGGGCTTAGCGGTGCTCCTATGGAGAAGGAGAGCTGAGGCCCAGGAACAGATAGTGTGGTCTGAGGATCCCCTCGGTCGCACCAGGAGAGACAGTTCCCCTTCTTGGAGTGCACCTGAGAGACATGGCACTGCCTCTCTGGGGACAAAAGAGCCAGCAGGTGCCAGCCTGCTGTCCCGCTCATTAGCACAGGAGCAGAGATGCCTGCTGAGGGCCACTAAGCCGGCTGCAGGCTTTTTGCTGTGCTTTACCATACACTCCAAGCCCCTGCGCAGTCGTGTGACTGCCCTTCTGGGACAAACCGGCACCAGCCACCGTGTGGCAAGACCCTCCTCCAGAGGATCAGCACAGGTCTATGCCATGCGGGGTCCCTAAAATTTGGAGTTTTGAAACCCAGCTGGCGGGCCTGAGATAAGACCCAGGAGCACTGCGCTGTCAGATGGGCAGATGGCTCTGACAGGCAGGGTGAAGGCAAGGATCTGAGGGAAGCCTGGGACAAATGAGGAGAGAGTGTTTGCTCTTCTGTGAGGGCTTCCTGAACGACGGTGGGTGTGAATTCCCGTCTTTGGGAATGAGAGAGCAGGCTGACGCCATTTTTACCCCTGCTCATCAGCACAGACAGACTTCAGTGAGCAGCACTCTGCCCACAGTGAAGGCTTGAGCTGCTTACACCAAGCCCCACCCCCCTGGGCTCTGCGGGTGCTTCTGAACTAGGGCAAAGGTACCTGAGAGTCAGAGCAGCAAGGAGCCCTTCCCCCAGAAGACCAGCACAAATCCCCCACACCCACCAAGTTGACTGACCATAGAGTGCTGCAAAGCTTCAGTTCTAGGGGAAACAGGATCTACTCTCTCTTAACAAGCAGAACAAAACACACCTAACTGAAGCTCACCACACACTGGACATGGTCCAAATACTCCCCACTGCAGGCAAGGAGAAACTCTGCAGGGGCCTGACCTGAGGGAAAAGCAGCCAAAACACAACAGCAGACTGCACACAGCACACACCAGAGACACTTCCTGAAGCACCAGACCCTGGACAGTATACGACCTCTTCTTAATATAAGCCATTACTCCCAGGAGCAGGAAACACAGCAGGCTTTCCTAACACACAGAAGACACAGACCTAGACAAAATGCCTAGATGGAGGAATTCATCCCAAAAGAAAGAAGAAGAGTTCACAGTCAGTGATCTAATCAACACAGATATAAGTAATATGCCTGAAACAGAATTTAAAACAACAATCACAAAGATATTAGCTGTGCTTGAATAAAGCATAGAAGACACCACGGAGTCCCTTACCACAGAAAGAAAGGACCCCAAAACTAGTCAGGCTGAAATAAAAAATGCTATAGCCAAGATGCAAAACTGACTGCATGTAATAACCACAAGGATGGAAGAAACAGAGGACCAAATAAGTGATACAGAAGATAAAATTATGGAAAATAATGAAGCTGAAAAGAAGAGGGAAAGAAAAGTGCTGGATAATGAATGTAGACTTAGGGAACTCAGTGACTCCATAAAGTGTAATAACACGGGCATCATAGGAGTCCCAGAACAAGAGGGAAAAGGGGGCAGAAGGTTTATTTGAGCAACTTATAGCTGAAAACTTCCCTAATCTGGGGGAGGAAACAAACACCCAAATCTAGGAGGCAGAGAGAACTCCCACCAAAATCAACAAAAGCAGGCCAACACCAAGACATATCATAGTAAAATTTGCAAAATACAGAGAAAAGGAAAGAAAAATCCTGAAAGTTGTAAGGGAGAAAAACCCTCTAACCTACAAGGGTAGACACATAAGGCTCTAGCAGACCTGTCCACAGAAACTTGCCAGCCAGAGAGAGTGACATGATATATTCGATGTGCTAAAAAGGAAAAATATGCAGCAAGAATACTTTCTCCAGCAAGGCTGTTATTCAGAATAGGAGAGATAAAGAGTTTCCCAGACAAACAAAAACTAAAGGAGTTCATGACCACTAAACCAGCCCTGCAAGAAATACTAAAGGGCTGTGGGAAAGAAAGACCAAAAGCAATAAAGACTAGAAACGAACAGAGAAGATCTCCAGAATCACTGGTTTTACAGGTAATACAATGGCACTAAATTCATATCATCAATAATCACTCTGAATGTAAATGGACTAAACATGCCAATCAAAAGACACAGGGTATCAGAATGGATGAAAAAACAAGACCCATCGATATGCTGCCTACAAGAGATTCATTTTATTTTTTCTGTGCGTATGACATTTCTTTATTTCCTCTGTAGTTGTATATTTATGTTTATTTATTTGTTATTATTTCTAATTAACATATAATGTATTATTGGTTTCAGAGGTAGAGGTCAGTGATTTATCAGTCTTACATAAAACCCAGTGCTCATTACATCCCATACCTTCCTTAATGCCTATCACTCAGTTACCCCATCCCTTTACCCTCCTCCCCTCCAATAACCTTCAGTTTGTTTCCTATGATTAAGAGTAAGAGACTCAGTTTAGACCTGAAGATACCTGCAGATTGAAAATGAGGGGATGGAGAACCATTTATCATGCTAATGAACATCAAAAGAAAGCTGGACAAACTAGATTTTATATGATTTTTATATGAGACAAAGTAGATTTTAAACCAAAGACTGTAACAAGAGATGAATAAGGGCACTATATCATACTAAAGGGGTCTATCCAACAAGAAGATGTAACAATTAATAATAAAATAATGCAATAATAGTAGGGGACTTTAACACCCCACTCACAGCAATGAACAGATCATCTAAGCAGAAAATCAACAAGGAAACAATGGCTTTGAATGACACACTGGTCCAGATAGACTTGCTTTCTTTCTCTCTCTCTCCCCCCACCTCTACACACACACACACACACACACACACACACACACACACACACACACATTATATATATATATTAATCCTAAAGCAGCAGGATATACATTCTTTTGAGTGCACATCGAACATTCTCCAGAATAGATTACATACTGGGTCACAAATCAGGCCTCAACAAGTACAAAAAGATTGAGACCATACCATGCACATTTTCAGACTTATGAAACTTGAAATCAACCACAAGAAAAAATTTGGAAAGACCGCAACTACATAGAGGTTAAAGAACTTCCTACTAAAGAATGAAGGGTTAAACAGGAAATAAAAAATAATACATGGAAGCAAATGAAAATGAATACACAACAGTCCAAAACCTTTGGGATGCAGCAAAAGTGGTCCTAAGAGGGAAGTATATAGCAACACAGGCCTACCTCAAGAAGCAAGAAAAGTCTCAGGGCACCTGGGTGGCTTGTCAGTTAAGCATCTGCCTTTGGCTCGGGTCATGATCTCAGGGTCCTGGGATGGAGCCCCACGTCAGGCTCTCTGTTCAGCGGGGAGTCTGCTTTTCCCTCTCCCACTGCCACTCCCTCCCCTCCACCCTGCTCATGTGTTCTCTCTCAAATAAATAAATAAATAAAATCTTAAAAAAAAAAAGGCAAGAAAAGTCAAATACACAATCTAACCTTACATCTAAAGGAGCTAGAAAAGGAACAGAAAGTAGAGCCTAAAGTCAGCAGAAGGGAAATAATAAAGATTAGAGCAGAAATAAATGATATAGAAACAAAAAAAAATAGTAAAACAGACCAATGAAACTAGGAGCTCATTCTTTGAAAGAATTTATAAAATTAATAAACCCCTAGCCAGACTTATCAAAAAGAAAAGAGAAAGGACTCAAATAAATAAAATCATGAATAAAAGAGGAGAGATCACAACACCACCACAGAAATACAAATAATTATAAGAGAATATTATGAAAAATTATATGCCAACAAATTAGGTAATGTGGAAGAAATGGATAAATTCCTAGAAACAAACTATTAAAACTGAAACAGGAAGAAACAGAAAATTTCAAAACCATAACCAGCAAAATTGAATCAGTAACCAAAAATCTTCCAACAAACAAAAGTCTAGGGCCAGATGGAGGCCCAGGGAAATTCTACCAAACATTTAAAGAAGAATTAATACCTCTTCTCTCAAACTGTTTCAAAAAATTAGAAATGGAAGGAAAACTTCCAAACTCATTCCACGAGGCCAGCATTACCTTGATTCCAAACCCAGACAAAGACCCCACTAAAAAGAAGAATTACAAGCCAATATCCCTGATGATCATGGATGCAAAACTTCTCAATAAGATACTAGCAAATTGAATCCAACAGTACATTAAAAGAATTATTCACCATAATCAAATGGGATTTCTTCCTGGGCTGCAAGGGTGGTTCAATATTTGCAAATCAATCAACGTGATACACCACCTTAATAAAAGAAAGGATAAGAACCATTCGATCCTCTCAATAGATGCAGAAAAAGCATTTGACAAAATACAGCATCCATTCTTGACAAAAAAAAACCCAAACAAACCCCCAACAAAGTAGGGATTGAGGGAACATATGTCAACATCATAAAGGCCTACAGCTAATAACATTCTCTATGGCAAAAAACTGAGAGTTTTTCCTCTATGGTGAGGAATAAGACAGGGATGTCCACTCTCACCATTGTTATTTAACATAGTACTGGAAGTCCTAGCCTCAGCAATCAGACAACTAAAAGAAATTAAATACATCCAAAGTGGCAAGGAAGAAGTCAAACTTTCGCTATTCTCAGAGGACATACTTCATGAAGAAAACCTGAAAGACTCCACCAAAAAATTGCTAGAACTCATACACAAATTCAGCAAAGTTGCAGGATACACAATGAACATACAGAAATCTGTTGCATTTCTATATACTAATAATGAAGCAGCAGAAAGAGAAATCAAGGAATCGATCTCATTTACAATTGTACCAAAAACCGTAAATTACCCGGGAATAAACCTAACCAAAGAGGTAAAAGATCTGTACTCCGTACTCTGAAAACTATAGAACACTTACGAAAGAAACCGATGATGACATGAAGAAATGGAAAGCTATTCCATGCCCGTGGATTGGAAGAACAAATATTAAAATGCTACCTGAAGCAATCTACAAATTTAATGCACTCCCTAGCAAAATACCACCAGCATTTTTCACAGAGCTAGAACAATCCTAAAATGTGTATGGAACCACAAAAGACCCCAAATAGCAATCCTGAAAAGGCAAGGCAAAGCAAAGCTGGAGGCATCACAATTCTGGACTTCAAGCTATATTACAAAGCTGTAATCATCAAGACAATATGGTACTGGCACAAAAACAGACACAAAGATCAATGGAACAGAATAGAGAACCCAGAAAGGGACCCACAACTATATAGTCAACTAATCTTCATCAAAGCAGGAAAGAATATCCAAAGGAAAAAGACAGTGCCTTCAACAAATGGTGCTGGGGAAACTGGGCAGTGACATGGAGAAGAATGGAACTGGACCACTTTCTTACACCACAGACAAAAATAAATTCAAAATGGATGAAAACCCCAAACGCGAGATAGGAAACCATCAAAATCCTACAGGAGAACACAGGCAGAAACCTCTTTGATCTCAGCCGTACCGACTTCTTATTAGACACGTCTCCAGAGGCAAGGGAAACAAAAGCAAAAATGAACTACTGGGACTTCACCAAGATAAGAAGCATCCGCACAGCGAAGTTTCCTAAAGGCAGCTTATGGAATGGGAGAAGGTATTTGTAAATGACGTATCTGATAAAGGTTAGTATCCAAAATCTATAAGAACTTATCAAACCCAACACCCCAAAAGCAAATAATGCAGTTAAGAAATGGGCGGAAGACACGAATAGACATTTTTCCAAAGAAGACACACAGATGGCCAACAGACACATGAAAAGATGCTCAACAATACTCATCATCGGGGAAATACAAATCAAAACCACAATCAGATAGCACCTCACACCTGTCAGAATGGCTAAAATTAACAACTGAGGAAACAACAGATATTGGTGAGGATGCGGAGAAAGGGGAACCCTCCTACACTGTTGGTGGGAAAGCAAACTGGTGCAGCCACTCTGGAAAACAGTATGGAGGTTCCTCTAAAAGTTAAAAATAGAACTACCCTATGACCCAGCAACTGCACTACTAAGTATTTACCCAAAGGATACAAAATTCAGATTCAGAGGGATATATGCACCCCAAAGTTTACAGCAGCATTACCAACAATAGCCAAATTAAGGAAAGAGCCCAAATGTCCATCGACTGATGAATGGCTAAAGAAGAGGTGGTATATATATATATACAATGGGATATTATTCAGCCATAAAAGGAATGAAATCTTGCCATTTGCAATGATGTGGATGGAGCTAGAGTATATTACGCTAAGCAAAATAAGTCAGTCAGAGAAAGACACATACCGTATGATTTCAATCATCTGTGGAATTTAAGAGAACAAAACAGATGAACATAGGTGAAGGGAAAAAAAGAGAGGGAGGCAAACCAGAGGAGACTCTTAACTACAGAGAACAAGCGGGGTTGCTGGAGGGGAAGAGGAGGGATGGGCTAGAGGGGTGATGGGGATTAAGGAGTGCACTTGTTGTAACGAGCCCTGGGTGTTGTGTGTAAGGGATGGAATCGCTATATTGTACACCTGAAACTAATATCACACTGTAGGTTCACTAACTAGAATTTCAATAAAAATGCACAGAAAATTTAAAAAGAAAATTTAATAAAATACATTGGTACATTTAAATATTTACTATAAAAATAATAAACATTTTATTTATATTTGGCTTCCAAAGAATGTGAAACAAGTTGAAGGCCAGAATAGCACAGAAGGTGGGTGTAACATGTTATGAAATTGGTGAAGTTATTGTCCTCTTTTGGAGGAGAAGAGACAATAGACAGCTTTCAGTTTTGTCAAGAAAATATTGTTAAATATGAACCATAAATCTCTGCGGGTAGAGTAGACATAAACCAGAAAAAAAGTCCAATCTATTAAATACTATATCATTATATTACAACTCTATCAATAATTATAATAAGTATACAAAAGGATTACACTGTGCTATTCAAAGATTAGAAAGAAAATAACAGATTGAGTCTAAAACAAAATCCAGCTTTATCCTGTGTGCAAGTAAATTTCCCTGCGGCCAGCGCCCCGGACATCCACATCCCCCCTCCAGGGGCAACGCTGTTACCAGCTTCTCACATATTTTTTCGGGGATCTTATCTATTTTGGGGTGTGTGTTTGTATGCGTGCACACAGGCACAAATATATGTTTATGTACATGGATATGTGTGCTTTTTAAAATTCAAATAAACTTTTTATTTAAAAATAGTTTTAGATTTACAGAAGACTTGCAAGGGTAGTACAGAGGGGCTCCCCTATATTCCACACCGGTTTTTTTGCCCATATTTCTGGGAAGCTTAGATGTAAATTTAATGTTCAAGAACAGAATTCCTCTTATCTCAGTCCCTGAAGAATTACCCTCCTTTTCTCTCCAAGGTTTCTAATTCCTCTGATGTAAAGTATCTTGGCTTTTATGTAGCTTTATTGCAAATTGCCTCAGCTCCTTTTTGGAAGTAGTTTGTTTTTAAGTTATAAATGTTAAAAAATATTTCTGAAATACCGTGATAGTGAACTCACATGTATTTTATCTTTAAAGACGAACATGTGAACAATCCACAATCACTAAATTAAATTCAAAAGAGACACTCTTCCCTCTCCCCCCAAAACAAGTGGTTTTAAAGTATTTGTACTTCAGCTACACATCATTCAATGACCACACAGAAAGTGAGACTTTTCACTGTTTGTAACTCATGCCCAGCCACGAGCAGTCTACAACACACTGACAGTTAATTAGTAAAGTGTGTTGCCTCAATCTTGATTTTTATAATCGTAATTATAAAGATATTTGACATATTTATAGAGTTCTCATGCAAAAAAAATGACAGTGTTAATATTTTTTTGAAATCATATGTAAGTGGACATGCAATTTTAACAAAAATTTAAAAAATAATTACACTGGTAAATCATTACACTTACGTTTTTCCATTCCACTCCACAATCTTTGAAAAGTTAAGGTAATTGTCTTCTCCAGTTAGAAAAACATAGTCTCCATCATTAGTCCCATTTTTCTGAAAATAATTGAATACGATCATTTTAAGAAACCACGATTGTTAATTTTCTGTGTCAACTTGGTAGACTATGGTGCCTCGCTGTTTGGTCAAACGCTAGTCTGGATGTTGTTGTATTCTGCAGATATGATGCATACTTACAATCAACTGACTTTAAGTAAATTACCACTGATAATGTGGGTGGACTCATCCAATCAGTGGAAGGTTTTAAAAACAAAATCCAAGGTTTGCCGGACAAAAAGGAATTCTCAATTCTGCAATATAAAAATCCTGCCCGAGTTTCTAGCCTGCCCGCCTGTCTTACGGATTTCAGACTGGCCACTTGCTGCCTCCACCATTGCATAAACCAATTCCTTAATACGTATAAATTTCTCAGATAGATACTACAGATACAGATATAGATATAGATCTCCTACTGATTCTGTTTTTCTGGAGAAATCTAATTGATACAGTAACTGATAAACTTAAGCTTCATGAAACTATCCTAGTTGTGAGTAACTGCTACCTAAGACTGAACCAGGAACACAGTGACTATTTGACTAAATACCATATTAGTCGTATTATTACTTTATGGTTTTAAAAAACAGGAGCCCAATTAAATAATAGGCAAAGGATTTGAAGACACCTTTCTCCAAAATATTCAAATGGCCAACAAGTACATGAAAGATGCTCAACATCATCAGTCTTCAGAGAAATGCAAATCAAAGCCATGATACTATTTCACACCTACCATGATGGTGATAAAAGAAAAAAAAGGAAAATGGGGCGCCTGGGTGGTGCTGTCGGTTAAGCATCCAACTCTTGGTTTCGGCTCAGGTCGTGATCTCAGGGTTGTGAGTTCGAGCCCCGTGTGGGCTCCGCACTCAGTGTGGAGTCTGCTTGAGATTCTCTCTCCCTCTCCCTCTGCCCCTCCCATTCGTGCTCCCTCTCTAAAATAAATAGATCTTTAAAAAAAAGGAAAATAATAAGCATTGTTGAGGATGTGGAGAAACAAGCCTTCACGCACTGCTGATGGGAATGGAAAATGGTGCAGGTGCTGTGGAAAACAGTTTGGTGGTTTCTCAGAAAGTCAAACAGAATTACCATATGAACCAAAATTCCACTCCTCTCTATATACCCAAGAGAATTCCATTCCAAGGTATAGGGCCAACGTCCACACAAAAACTTGTACACAAATGTTCAGGGCAGCTTTATTCATAATAGCCAAAGAGTAGAAACCACCCAAACACCCACCAACTGATGAACAGATACAGCATGGTCCATCCATACAACAGAATACGACTCGGCCACCAGATGAACCAAGTGCTGATACACGCCACCACATGGATGACCCCGGCAAGCATTATGCTAAATAACACAAGTCAGACAAAGGTCATCTATTGAATGATTCCATTTATAGACATGTCCAACGTGCATATGAATATTCAACCACCAGAGAGGGTTCAACTCAGAGGCAGTGCCTTGGCCCCCATTTGTGGAATGAGCATGTATGCTGAATTTTTTAATATTATTTTTTGCCTAACAAAACCAAGCTCCAGTCCCAAATGCCCTTCCTCTCTGGCTCTGAGGAAGCTCCCACACAGAGTGCTGACTCTTCTCCTCCCTCAGCCTGGGCCAGCCTGGCCTCTCCTGCCCAGCACCGGAGGTCCCAGCACCCCAAAGGGGCAGAGAGAGGTTGGGCAGGTAAGTGTGGGGGGGACTACTTATGTTCTGTCTCAAACAAAAAGTATAATCTTACTTTTCTTCACAAAAGCAAAAAGAAAACCAAAAAAGACACAAACCTTTAAACTATTAAAAAATTTCCACAGATTCACAGGCAAATCCATAGAGACAGAAAGTAGATTAGAGGAAGGGGAGAAAAGGAAGTGACTACTGAGTACGTGTTTTTTGGGGGAGGATGATGAAAATGTTCTAAAATTACATAGTGGTGGTGGCTGCACAATCTTGTGCTAAATTGTACACTTTAAAATGGTGAATTTTATGATAAGTGAATTATATCTTAATTACATACAGAAAATAAGAAAGCATAAGTCCAAGGCTGGGACCCTATTATGCATTAGCTGCAACAGAAGAAAGTGGTATTAATATAGTCCCGCTTTCAAGTAAGCTTTCTTCACCTGCACATTTTGTCCAAGTTACATTTTTTAAAAGTTTCATTTATTTATTTGAGAGAGAGCACGAGAGAGCACAAGCAGAGGGAGCGGCAGAAGGAGAGGGAGAAGCAGGCTCCCCGCTAAGCAGGGAGCCCGAAGCAGGCTCGATCCCAGGACCCCAAAATCATGACCCGAGCTGAAGGCAGACGCTTAACCGACTAAGCCACCCAGGCGCCCCTCCAGCTTACACTTCTTAAGGGCACATACAGATAATCTGTATCCTTACAAATTCTTTATCTGTACATAGAGCTTTTTGACGTCTGGGAAATAGCATGGGTCCTAGCTCCTCTGTAATAATAAAGTAGAAAGAGCTAACAATTATTGAGTATTTATAATATTCCTAACACTGATGTAAAATTGTAGTATGGATAATCTCATGAACTCCTCAGCACATAAGATAGCGTGGTAGACAGAATAATGGCCCTCCAAATACGTCCATGTTCTAATCCCCCGAACCCGTGAATCTGTTATCTAATGTGGCAACAAGGACTTTGTGGATGTGATTAAGTCAAGGATCTCGAGGTGGGGACATTCTCCTGAGCTACCTGCGTGGATCCAAAGTAATCACAAGGGTTCTCACAAAGAGAGGCCGGAGTAGTAACTGAGATGACGAGCTGAGGTCAGCTGGGGAGACTGAGAGTGACGATGTTTCCCTGTTGGCCTTGACAATGGTGGGAGGGGCTGCAAGCCAAAGAAATGAAGGCTGCTCCCAGAAGCTGTAGAAGTCAGGGAGGCAGATTTCTTTCCCCTTAGAGCCTCCAGAAGGAACACAGCCCTGACCACACCCTGATTTTAAGACTACTGACATCTGGAACTGTAAGATAAATCGGTGTTGTTTTAAGCCCCTAAGTTTATGGCTCTTTGTTACAGCAGCAATGGGAAACTAATACAGGCAAGCACTATTTTACCCTCTTTCTATAGATGAGAAATCTGAAACAAAGAGCAGTTAAATAACTTGCCCAGATCACTCAGCCAGCAAATGCCAGCGCTAGGACTGAAGCCCAGCTATGTGACCGCACACCATAGACTGATGTGCGGCACTCATTCATCTATTAGCCAGCACTTCCTGAATGCCCACCATGTGTCTAGCACTGGAAACCAGCGAACAAAATTACTGCCTTCCTGGTGCGTCCATTCTAATACTATTATTATAATTGCTCTCCCTCTTTTCAATGCTTATTATTACATGCTTACTATGTGACAGGCACTTTGTAGATAAGCTAAGAATAGGAAAATAACCAAAGACTGTTCTATTTCCATTGCTTTAAGCTATCTTTGGAGGTTTTTCACAGATACCTTTTTGGGTATTAACACAGATGCATTTTGCTGATGCATAGGACTAGTGTTCTCCTTTATTTTTAAAATAGGTTTCTCTTCTGATTACAGAAGTAATACATTTTTCTGATTATAAAAGTAATAAAGTCTCATTAGAAAATACAGAATGATGTATTTAAAAAGTGCCCAGGGGCACCTGGGTGGCTCAGTCGGTTATGCGTCTGCCTTCAGTTCAGGTCATGAGCAATCGAGCCCCATATCAGGCTCCCTGCTCAGTGGGAATCTGACTCTTCCTCTGCCCACAACCCCTCACCCTCTGCTCATGCTCTCTCTCTCAAATAATTAAATCAAATCTAAAACCTTTTTTTTAAGTGCCCATTATTTATCATTCTCTTAACCAATGGGAACTACTATTAGTACTTTAGTCTGTTTCTTTTCAGTCTCTTTTCTATATGAGATTTGTTTATTGAACTAAGATACATTATATATGTGTAATATATATACACACAATTTTTATACGTATATACAACTGTGCATGTATATATTTATACACACACACAAGTTTTTACTTAACATATTTCCCATGTTACCAAAAGTTCTTCATACGTGTAATTTAATGACTCCACAACATTATGCAGAAATAATTAATTATTCTATTATTGGATATTTAATTTTGATTTTTTTTGGTACTACAAATAATGTTGTATGAATATCTTGATGCCTCAAAGCCTTGTCAGTACTTTTGTTTTCTACACAAGACCCATAACAGTAAAATCACTAGAGAAAAGAACACCAACATGTTTAAGCTTTTTGATACATATTATCGAGCTGCCCAAGGTCGCCCAGCTGGAGACGGGTGGAAATAGCAGGGTAAATCAGTTTACCCTCCCCAAGTTACTTTTGTTAAGCTCTGCTCATTAGATGAACCAAAAAAGAAAAAGGTTTCTTATCCCCTTTTCTATATTCCCTGAGGTTGAACCCTTTTCTCATATCATTCAGATCCTTGCCTTAAAAACATTCATACCCTTTGTGAATTCTCTTCTCATGTGTTTTGCCTACTTTGGTTCTTCTTTCCACCAACTATGTCAATATATCAACTTGGTCCACATACATCAAGGTCACGTCGTGTTCCCCACATGAAGCTTTCCGTGACTTTAAGATATGAGAAAGAACTCGTTTAGGAGAAGCAATGTTCACATTGCTACACCAACTTAGAGAAAATTCAAATACTCTACGTAAAAAATGCTGAACCACCAATTTTAAAAATGAATGGCTGCTATTTCCTAAACTCTCCATTTAACTCAGATATGGGCTAAGTCAAATAGAGAAGCATTTACATGTTTCACAGTAATTCAAAAAGGGTTCTCCCCAGCTGTTTTCTGCCCAAGAGTCACACATTGCATCTGAATGCTTCCCTGTCTCTTGCTAGAACCTTTGTTACTTGGGGACAAGTGGGAATAAAGAGGTTTTACGTTATGACGGCAGGGACGTGCGCTGGATACAAAGAACGTATTACTGCAGGAGACGGAGAGGTGCCCTGAGCTGGGACTACCACAGTCCTACCCCTACTCTAACGTAAGCATGATCCCCACCCCCACCCCCGAAGAACGGGCTGGACTAGCTGACCTCTCAAAGACACTTTCCAACAACTATAATTTAATACACCCACGAATCCACATTCAGTGGGAGGTGCTGGAACTCTCTTAGGTCACAGAGAACAGAGGCGCCCTAAAATCAATGGGTAAAAATATGCTGATTGGCCCTGCAAAATGCAAATGAGAGCATCTGATATTTAACCAGGTCCCTTCTTCTCAGAAGTTCTGTGCCAATATCCTACATTCACTCATCCTGGTTGTTCTCACACTCTACCCCTTCCCATTAATTGTTTGGCTGTTTCGTCACTAGAGTCTTTGAAGGAGAAGTGCTCACTGGCATTCACCGAGATTTCTCTCTTCATCCTGTGTCTCAGAGCAGGTGGGGCAGGCATGCAAGCCTGGTGCATCTGAGGGCAATGCTTGCACAAGACCACCAGGATTCAGGAAAGATTTTCGGCCAGGCTCAGGCAGGGGCAGAGGAGTGGGTGCCAAGGGAGGTGTGCCCCCACAGCCTATCCTGGTCTTTGAATGAATGGCGGCTCAAGTGTGAACTTCCATGCTATTGGTTAAAGAATCAGTATTTGACCAGAGCAGATGACAAACTGATCAGAAACACTGCCTTTTTACCAACAACACCACAGGAAGTTTATCTGGGTCCCAAATGGAGAGATATACTAGTCATTCATATGAATTCAGAGTCCTCTCTGGAGTCAGTCATGGGGGGAAAGAATAGCTCCTGAAATGCGTACTGAGATTTATAGTTTGCAAAGCATTTTTATGGACTTCTCATTTAGCCTTACAAAACAGCTTTGGAAGCATGGATACTTTTAGCCTCAAGTCACACATGATGAAACCGAGGTTCAGAAATAGCCCCACAGTTATCAAGTGAAAAAGTCAGAATGTAAATCCAGGCCCTTTGTTTCCAGGTCTTTTTCTTCTTTTTTTTTTCTTTTTTTTTTTAAGATTTTATTTATTTATTTGACAGAGAGAGAGAACACAAACAGGGAAGCGGGAGAGGGAGAAGCAAGCTCCCCGCTGAGCAGGGAGCCCGACAAGGGGCTCGATCCCAGGACCCTGGGATCATGCCCTGAGCCAAAGGCAGACGCTTAACGACTAAGCCACCCAGGCGCCCCTGTTTCCAGGTCTTATGCTCTATTCCTGGCTGTGGGAAATCCACTAAAAGTACTACTCTAACTGAGCAATGGGACAGGGCTTTTCACTAGTGGGGCCCTGTGGAGATACAGTGGTGTACGGAGTGGTAAAGGGCAAGGACAGAAAAAGGAAGAAATAAATAAATACATAAAACAAGACCTCCTTGCCTTGGAAAACAAAAATGCCAATTTCTTAACGAGCCCATAAATGTGGGTTACATTTTAAAAAGATATAAAAGGAACTTGGTTATAAGTCTGATGAAGTTAATGATGTAAAAACAAAACAAAAAAAAATGAGCTATACAACGGAAGTTACCTAAAAAACACTGAGGTCTTCAGAATAGGGTCTACCTGGCAGGTGGATGGAAGCCCCTGGGACCCAAAGGGCCTAAGGAAACTTTGTTGGGGCACCTGGGTAGCTCAGCTGGCTAAGCCTTTGACTCTTGATTTCAGCTCAGGCTGTGATCTCGGGGTTGTGAGATCCAAGCCCTGAGTTGGGTTCCATGCGGGCATGGAGCCTGCTTGGGAATCTCTTTCTCCCTGATATATAAATAAATTTTTTTTTAAAAGTTTTGTTGGTTCTCTGTTGGAAGTTCTCCCGAAGTTTTTTCGAGAAGGGAGGTCTAGCTACAATTTAACAAGAAGTCAGTGCCTCCTCTGGTCTCACGGGAGCTGGGCTCCTATCAGATGGGATCTCCCAGGGAGCATCTATCAAGTCTACTCCCCCAGAGTGAAGGATTCAGGGTCAGCCCAGCCCTACTCCTAGGACCCCCACCTCACGCATATATCATGTTAAAAACTTTTTTACTATTTTGTCTGAATGGTGTCCAAGTTTTGTACACCCTCAGAGGCACAGGGGCAGTAGTATTACCATTTGCCATAGACACAAAGGAACACGCTAGGAGATGAAAGCATAAGGATGAGATTCTTGAATAATGAGAACCAGAGAGTAACTACAAACTTAAAGATGAGGAAATTCATCACAATCTCAGACCTCACCGTTCACCTAACACTCTCTTTCTTTCTTTCTTTCTTTCTTTCTTTCTTTCTTTCTTTCAGATTTTTATTTATTCATTTGGGAGAGAGCAAATGAGAGCACGAGCAGGGGAGAGAGGCAGAGAGGGGAGAAGCAGACTCCCCGCTGAGCAGGGAGCCCAATGCAGGGCTTGATCCTAGGAGCCTGAGATCATGACCTGAGCTGAAGGCAGATGCTTAACCGACTGAGCCACCCAGGTGCCCCTAACACTTTCTTTTGAGTTTAAGTTTGTCATTACCAACCTCCCACTATCCATTTTACACAGGTTTTTGGTTTTGATTTTTGTTGGGCTTTTTGCTGGGGGGAAGATGGATCTTTAAAATTCCTTTTAATGTTAATGCATTCGAAACTCAGGCAGCAATAACATATGCTTTGAATAATAATTACTTGAAGGCTGAAATATTTTTATTTCAAGCCAAAGTGAATAAAGGAACCACAAGGAACTGCAAGGAACCACACAAAAATTCCACTTAAAAGCATAAGATATCACAGATGAGTGACATAGAGTTTCAAATCACCCAGTCTCTTTCTTGAATGACATGTCTGAAAACGTAACATGTAGCTACCACCCCAAATGGATTACATGTTCCTACTTAGTTTCTTATTTGTCTCTCTCAGGCTGATGCATGGGTTCAGCCCCTAAGTCATCAGCAGAGGCTTGGCCTTGATCACTGAAATTTATGACACTTGGAAAGATCGCACCTGATTAATGGCACAGTCACACTCTGCGTATTTTTCAAAGCTGCTCTCATTCAAAGTCAGTGCAGGTAGCATGTTGAAATTGGGGGAAAAGGATTTTTTTTCCTAAAAACTAAAACACTTTCTTATTTTTCACAGGCTCTACAAGACATCTAGAATTCCAGGCAGTTTTGGTCTTTTTCTGGAAGAAACCCAAAGTGAGGATGAAATCTGGCTTGGAGTGCTCGTCCACCCCCATCAGCTGAATAAAGAGGTTCTGAAAAGAAAAATCAACTTACCCCATAGTACAGGCCAAAATAGGGAGAGATCTCTGGTTTGAAAACGCTGATGAGGGACAAGATCTCATCTTTGTAGCCCCAGAGCAGTTCATCCACGGTGTGGGTCACAAAGAGCTTCTGCTGATAGGCCTTCAACAGGGCCTCGATGAGCTCCCGGAGGAAGTGGAGCTGGACCCATTCCATGGCAGTCTGAGAAGCACAGGCAAATTCAGATAGCAGAGTCCCCACCCCACTCTCCTACTGCCCCTTCGGCAAAGAGGGCTGGAAGCTTAAAAGTAAATGTTAAGCCTGAACAACTCCTAAATCAGCCAGAAAGATCCTCCCTGGCAGCGTGTGCAAGAACAAGACTCTTCAGTTTTTGTCCTTTCTCAGTATTACATTTTGTAAGTGTGAGCTTAGCCTTCCCATCTGCAGCTAGCTCGTGAGTTCTCACCACACTGCCAATGGAACGAGTAAAACTCTTGTAAAATACACTGGCATCTTCAGCCACAAGGTGGCGCCACCGCCCCTCTGATCCAAGCCAGAGGCTGGACCCTCAATTTTAAACCCTGCAGGCCTAGGCAGCAGGGCAAGGTCAAATCTGGGATCTAGTAATTTCTAAATCCTGGGTCCACCATGAGTGTCCAGCTGCATGTGTCGTTGTCACCCAGGAGTTAGAGTGGGAACCTCGGAGGGGGTTGCTGTAGGTGAACAGGAAAGTTTTCTGGGTCTTCTGCAGCTTTCTTAGATGGGATTGTCATTATAACTGAGCCCAGTGAAATCCTGCTAGACTGTAATCAGCACCCAGTCTCTGCTATTTGTTAAGGGAGGGAAAAGTCAGTATATATTTTGACAATTAAAAAATCTAAGATCAAAATCTAAACTAAGAAATGGTATGCAAATTCTGCTGCTGGGTTTTCTGAACCAAAACAAGGGGCACATAAAAAATTATTAGCTATCCACCCCCACCCCTTCAAAAAAATCCCAGGGTCATATTTATTTGCACAAGAGCTGATCCTGAACACACAGCAAGAAATTGGGGGGGGGGGATCCTAAAATTTGCATTATGTCACCATTTGAAAAGATCTGGTTTGAAAAATCTCGGAAAAAAGTCTCAGATGAACTCTAAGGAAGGGAAGTGTAAAAATGTATTTATATTTTTATATATGTATATTTTTAACATAACTTAATAACTCCTAAATGTAAAACCCTAACAGCCTTAGCTTAGCTTTTTCCTTTCCTCTAAAATCCACAATAATGATACTAAAAATGCCTACTTACCACCGCAGGAATATTTAATGTTCTAATTAAGTCAACTTTGGGGTCTCCAACAGATTGATTTCGTTCAAAAACATAGGCCTTGTTGCTAACAGCAGATATTGTCGTTCCATTATCTCCAAATTGAATATCTGCTTTGTTTCTAAGTTCCCTAAAAGAAAGAAAAGGATTCTGTTTGAAATCGGTACCACTTTAAAAAGCAATACTTGACCTTTCTCTTAGCATCAAAGTTTCTGATACAACATTCCCACTATAATTCTTTTTCGAGAGTGTCTGGAAATACCAACCCCCTAAACACCAGAGACTAAAGCAGAATGTGGGAAGGAAATAAGGCCTCAGATAGGATAGTCTTTTCAAAACACTGTCCTCTTCATTCTTTTTCCCTACAAAGGCAAGTGGGGGGTGGGGTGGGGAACACAACACACGACATGATAGTCCAGGGTCACCCTGACCAGGAAATCAAAGCCAATGAACTCTCTCCCGTGTTAGTTTGCTCCCGAAATATTTTCAAACTTTTCAGTCCATAGATTCAGTCTGAGTTTCAATTTATTTTCCAAAGTCTTTTTATTTCTAATTTGAATTCAGCTGAAAATTCATTTCACAAAATAAATGCCCAAGGCTTATTAGTAAATTAGAGGAGTTCGCTCCTGTTTTTGGTTTTGCTCAGTTTGGTTCAGGTTCATGCCCCCAGATAAGGTATTAAGTTCACAGAAAGTGCCTGGAGTCAGGGCCTCACCAGGGTGAAGGGGGGGTGGGGGGGGTAGGTGAGTCACTTGTTTTGCATGCAAAATATAAGAGGTGCCAGAACACTCTGGAATGAAGGTAAATCATATCGCAATGCATTTTTAAAAATTAATGCAAAAATTAATGCAAAAACATTCACGATGAACAAAACATCAAAATTCTAAATAAAAACAGGATCTGATAGTTTGTTCATCCAATTAATGAATGTTGGTCCTGGCCCTGCCTGGACACTGGACAATTTTAGTGAAAACAGATGTCTGCTCTTTATCATTAAGCACCAAGCTACGCACAGTACATACGTATCTGACCCTGCCCGGCTCCTCAAAGGGTTTAACCCCACGATCTCATCTGATTTCACTTAGTCCTTACGGCAAGGCTGTGGCCCCGACGGAGCTAAGCGTTTCTGCCCCACTTTTACAGATGGGGACACAGGGCGCAGACGGGCATTAGAGGGCTCGGACCTTGAACCGAAGTCTTCTAACTCACACGCGCGGTGCTCTTCCCACGGCATCACATGGCCTCCCTTAACAGGTGCTTAATAAAAATGTGCAGGATGGAACCCATGATCGCCTCTAACAAATGCCAAACAGGAGAGAGAGACAAATCACACACCCTCCCAGTTCCAGGACTCAGCACTACCCCTGACGAAGGCTGCACGCAGCGCCAGCCGCCCTTCTCCTCCGCGCGGGGAGCCCTGTTCGCCTTCCTGGCCTGCACTGGGCAGCGGTGAGGGACCCAAGTCTGACCGGTTCCGTTCCCTCGGCCTCCGATGCTGAGCACAGAGCCGCAAGACGGAAAAGCCAGTAGAAAGTCGGCTTCCTCTGGCAGGGGTGCACCTGTGATGTGAGGAGCCACGCGCCCCTGCGACTTGGGCCTTTAAAGGTGCCCTGGCCCCTGCCCCCGTCTTCCCAGCTGCCCCAACTACCCCTTGGATTCTGTAACCCACTATATAGCCTTCAAATAAATCCCCCTTTTATTTAAATTAACCAGAGGTCGTTTGTCTTGCTTGCCACCGAAGACCCGTATAGAGAAATCAGAGCGCAGTCTTTGGGCTAGATGAGAAAAATGGAGATTCACGCACGGTAGGAGCCCAGGACTCAGTGTCAGAACCCGGTTTGGAATCCTGGTCACCTGACTCCACATCCAAGGTTTTCCTTGACTCTACACATAAGTGAGTGTAAAGATTTGTTCGAGCTGGAGGAGAAGAGGACCTTTCCAAGGCAAACTCCTGCCTGGGCCAAGGCTTCTGCCTACGGAGAGGGGCACCCCTCCCCCACTGGCTAGCTCCAGAGCCTCCAGCAGGGGAGGGGAGGGGAGGGGGATAGCCTCCTCTAGGTGTAGCTCTTTGTATTTGCGGCTCAGGACTCCAGGGTGGCCTGACTGGCCACTAAGCAACGAGAAATAGAAAAAGTGACCCCAGGGTGAACACCAGCTTGCACTCAGAGAAAGCCGGGCCAAGGAACCAAGAGCTGGGATCCCCCCTCTAGGTTCAGAAGCCCAGGGATGAACTCTGCCAAGTTTTCTGACTAATGATGAAAACTGATAACCTTCCTAAGGCTTTTAACATTTTTTTCACTGAACCCAGACGTCAGGAACCTAGAGGCCTGAATGATCCCAAGCCTGGAGGCTGCTTCATTTATGTTTGTTTATATTTACAGACTCCGAAGATGGCTTTTTAAAATGTTTTCTTTATTGTTTACCCTGTAAGAACCTAACATTTTAAAGGCACATTGAGCAGGGAGGTTCCAATCACTTTAAGCCCTTGGTAACTTGACTTGGTTTCTCAATAAATTTCAAAAGGTCAAAGCCAAGAGTTCCCAAACCACAGAAATACTTAATTCCCTTGGCAGGCACAAAGGGACCATGTCAGGTCACTCACAGCTAACCACATGACTTCCCGCAGCCACCAGCCACCCTCAGGCATGACTGACATATGGCCTGTGTTCCAACTGAAGGAAGATAGTGCCACCCGCTGTCGGAAGGGGCCTCCCCCCTGTGCAGAGGCCAAGGGGAAGGATGGTGAGGGGGCTCCCTCTCAAAATAGCAACTGATGGAGGAAACCCAAAATGTTTCCCCTCCCAAGCCTCTTATCATCTCGCAACTGCAGGGAGGCCACTATGGAAGGAGAGGAATTTTAATTATAATACGAACTAGTCTGGTTACCCAAATTTTCCCCACAGCCCCTCAACCAAAGTCAGCCGGAAGAAGGGTGGTCTCTCCTGAGGAACAGCAGACTGAGAGCAAGAAGTGAGAGATTACTGCTCTACAGATCCAAGAACAATAAAGAAATTTCCAGAAATAGAAACAAGAGGTAAAAAAAAAAAAAAAAAAAGACAAAGTAAATCTTATGCCTTCCTAGACAATTAAGGAACTGTACTTGAAGTGCCTGGTACTTAGTAGATGTTAATAAATCTTACTGATGTTCAAGGCCCCAGGACATCACAGGCTCAGATTATGGCCTATGATTTTGTTTTTTAAAGATTTTATTTATTTATTTGACAGAGAGAGAGAGAGCACAAGCAGGGGGGAGTGGCAGAGGCAGAAGAAGAAGCAGACTCCCTGCTGAGCAGGGAGCCTGATGCAGGACTGTTCCCAGGGCCCTGAGATCATGACCTGAGCTGAAGGCAGATGCTTAACTGACTGAGCCACCCTGGTGCCCCGGCTTACTGTTTTTTAATCACAGTGATGGCTCTAGACATTAATAAAAGGTTGAGGAAAATACAAGACTGATTTTAGAGATATTTCATTTAAAACCAGTTTTTGTTAAAACAGAGTTCTTACTTTTTAAAACAAAAATGTTTTTAAACTGCTGAATGATTATATAAAATCTCACCATCACAAAAGGCAAATAATAGCCTGAGATAAGGAAACCAAAAGGAATAACTTTAATTAGCTGGAAAATTAACATCTACACAATATCTACTTCCACGGAGATGTTGGATAAATTAGCCACATACAGTACTGCCACATAATCCTCATCGTTCAGCCATTAGGTTCTCCACTCATCCCCTGCACTCTGCTGAGAATTACTGTCAGAAGTCACAAGCACGCTGGGTGGAGCACGGGTGGAGAGCTGACTGCCAGGCTGTGCATTCGACCCTGGCTTCCTCATTGCTGGCTCTGTGACTCAGAAGCTACTCCTTGATTCTGTGCCTCAGTCTCCTCATCTGTAAAATGGAGATAATAACATGCCTTCCTTGTAGGGTTGTTGTGAGTATTAAATCCACGTAAGCTTGTAACCCAGTTAGAATCCTGCCTGGCACATACTAAGTGTTTAGGAAGCATTAGTTACTAATACCACGTGCAAGTGGGCTTGCACAAAGCTCTTGAGATGGAGAGATGTAAAGATCTGGCTCCTGTTTGCGAGAACTCCACAGTATAGCATGGGAGGACTGCCATACCAACACTATTTCACATGTGGAAAGTGCTCTGAAGCTGACTCAAGGCACTAGCCAGATACCCGAAGGAGGGAGGGATGGCCCCTGGAATGGGAGTCCTGAGGTCAGCATCATGCAGCAGCTGGTTCTGGAAGGAGGGGAGGCTTCTCCCAGGTGGGAGAGGGGAGGGGCTTCCAAATAGAGGCAGAGAGAGGGCGAGGGCAGGCAGCACAGCATGAACATAAACCGTAGGATGTGTTTTGTAAATGGAGTTGGGAGAACACTGTGGTCCCGTGGACGAGGACGCACTGCAGGGGAGCTTTAGGAAGAGCAGCCTGCAGCTCTGGGCCAGCCCGGCTGAACAGTCAGAGGCGAAGGGAAGTCACAGAGTGCACGGGCCTGCCAAGGAAGAAAGCGCAGAGCAAGGCAGGTGTCACAGGGGTTCAGAATGCAAGGCCTCTGGATGTGCCACTTGGGCATGCAGATTATTTTGTGCTGAAAGCAATCAAGGCCCAAACCACTCAGGAAGAAACTTTGACCTTCCCCTAACTGCCTAAAAGAATCTAGATAGAGAATCTGCTCCAGGAAGAGAGCTATCACCATAGATTCACATTAGAACATTAAGTAGGCATGGGAGACAGGGAGAAGTCCAACAAGGCCTGTTTGATCAAAGTCCTCTATATCCCGTTGTTTCCAAGTGGCCTTGTAAACATTCAACCAAAAATGTCCTCTTTTTCATCTTCCTGCAAATTGCTTTCCTTCCTTTTGAAGTCCCAGATCCCACCATTTCCTCCTTAATTCAGGATGACATCTGTACCTTACTTTGCCTGACTGTCTGTGGAATCTCATGCTTACATGGATTTCTCGTGGGCATATAATTAAATTTTATTTTCTCCTGTTAATCTTTGTTTCATGTCAATTTAATTCGTAGACCAGCTAGAAGAACCTTGAAGGGTAGAGTAATATTTTCCATCCCCAACAGTGCTGAGTAGCACCTATATTTAACTTTCTGTTACCACTGCCCTGTCAACTAAGTGAAAGACTGAAAACCTAGAGCCCAAAGCAGTATACTGAGAAAAAGCTGGGGGTACGGGGCTGTCAGCAGGGAGAACACGGCCTGCATTTGTTGGGGGTGTGCAAGAAGCAGCTTCACTCCTGAAGATGGAGATGGTCCCCCATCCTTGAAGTGTTAACCTGACCCAACTGTCTCTTGTAGGTAAGTCAGCCAGGAATGCCATGTGTACTTAAAACTCACAAATACCTGGTCACCACCTTTTGTACAAGATAAGAAAGAGAAGGGGGCAGGAGGGATAATTTTCTATTTTTCTTACTTTCAAGCAGTTAAAGGATTTTTAAAAAACTAATTTATCTAAAGCCACTTGGGCTTCTATCCTGAGAAAAAAATGTGGTATCAGAGAAGAGTTTGAGTCAGGTTTAGAAAAAGAGATAAGAATCTCTTATAATGAGACAATAACCATGGCATTTCTAAATTTTCTATCATCTCTTTGATATTAAAAAAAAAAAAACAAAAACATACAGGGGCCCCTGGGTGGCTCAGTCAGCTAAACGCCTGCCTTTGGCTCAGGTCATGATCCCAGGGTCCTGGAATCAAGCCCCATGTCAGGCTCCCTGCTCAACGGGGAGCCTGCTTCTCCCTCGCCTCCCCACTTGTGGTCACTCTCTCTCACTCTCAAATAAATAAAATTTTTTTAAAAAAATGTATACAGCTGGTCTTAGAGATGAGTAAAGGACCAAAGGGCTAACAGGACAAAAGTTTAAACAAAGTTCCTACTTTTGCTAAATTGTAAAGAGATAATTAGATCCCTAAGAAATTAAATGTAAAACAATAGAACTACAAGAAAATAGATTTGAAAATCAAACCTTTGAAAGGAATAGGACTTTTAAGGCTCAGAAATGGGGAGAATGGTCATTCCCTGTGGTAATCAAAGAATGAAATGAGAGCTGATCTACATGACCAAGAAGAAGAGAATTGTTAAGCAAAGTGCTGTAATACATTCCCTCTAGCTCCTGAAGATTATCAACATTAAAATGTATTTGTATGATACTAAACCCAACAGGTTGAGTTAACAAATGCTGGACCCTTCTTCCCTAAGGAAATTCCGGTTAACCAGATTGATTTAGGAGCTTATTTTGCAGAAGTTGATTTATTACCAATAAGAGTAGCTGATACTGCTTGGAACAAATGGGGAAGAATTCTTGTAGTTGGGCAGAAAAGACCAAGAGTGAACAAAAGTAACCTCTGTGATGACACATCCTGAGATCTCCCCCTCACCGACACCCACCCTGCCCACTTACCGCTTATTATGCTTCCGCTGCCATTTAATGAACATGTAGCCCAGGAAGAGACATGATCCCTGAACGTGCACACAAGCTCAGAAAGGAGGACACCTCCCGTCTCCCTGTATCCAATCAGCATATTCCATTCAACGTATATACCCCAGGACATTCTGACCCCTTATCCTTAAATACACAACCCAAGCCCTCTGGGGAGGTGGATTTGAGGTCTGCCCTCCTCCTGTCTCTTCGTTTGGATGCCTCTCCGATAAACCCTTTCCTTGCTGCACATTCCATGTCTGAGCGACCAGCTTTCCTGCGTTTTGGGCATATGAACTTGGGTTCAGTTACACGACAAAGACATAACATGGGGAAATACCTACAGTGCAATATGAAGTGAGCAGGATATGCACATTATGTATATGTACATGCGTATCCTAGACAGATCTATAGTATGGTCACCACGTGAAAGTCAAACTCACTCATGGAAAAACGGCTGAGAAGATACCCACTAAAATATTAGCATTGATTATCTTGAGACAGTGAAACCATGGATAACAGCAGTTTGTCCGATTTTACTTTACACCATTTTCAAGTTTATCTTTACTGCTTATGTATGTTACTTTTATAATAATGTGAAACCCAATAAAGGAAACCTCATTTACAATAAAGTCAGGAGGCCAGAAGGGGGAGCTCTTACACCTTACCAACTCATCCTCCGTAGCAGACCGCAACCCAAACAATTTCTCCTTGCCTGGACAAGCTCAGCCAGGAAGAAAATGCCACAACGCAGCCAGTAAGAAACCATCACCACCCTGAACTCTCATTTTTCCAACAGCCCCTCCCAACTTCCTCCTTTTCTCTATAAAGTAACATTCTTCTCTTTTGATTTCCAGACCTGCCTATGGTTCGCTATGGCTTGCAGGTCCTGAATTGTAATTCCCCTGCTATTCCTGAATAAACCCATTTTGCTTGTAAAATAACTGGCTATTTTACTTTATTTTTTTTTTTAAGATTTTATTTATTTATGTGACAGAGAGACAGCCAGCGAGACAGGGAACACAGCAGGGGAGAGGGAGAGGAAAAAGCAGGCTCCCAGCCGAGGAGCCCGATGTGGGACTCATCCGGCGGCCCTGAGCCGAAGGCAGACGCTTAAAGACTGCGCTACCCAGGCGCCCCGCCTATTTTACTTTAAAGGTCAACAATATAAAATACACTTTATACTTTCAAAGGTAATGCTACATATGATATTATATATATTGATTATTTCGTAATTCAGTACTATGTAATGGTCAATGAATAATAAAAATACACTTAAGAGATATTTATCCCTCCTGTCTTTTCCTTTACTATCAAAGCAGTAATATGAGCCTAAAAAAAAGAAATTAATCCAAACCGCAAAACAAAGAAACTCAAACAGGAGATATTTTAACAGGGTATTGTAAATTTAGCAAAGATGTCTTGGAAATAGTTGAAAGAGCCCTTGGACAAATTGATTTTTCTTTTTAATTCTTGAAATGTTAAATAGTAGGCAAAAAAGAAAAAGAAATCTGACAAAATGAAAAAAAAATCTCCAGAAGCTTGAAGAAGCCAATGAATATCATCAATTGGATATATATTTTAGGCAAGTATGTCCGTAAGTGACAGGACCCTGTGGCAAATTAGCTTTGTGCTAACTGGTCCAGGGCTGCTCAGCCCACGGCTTTATACAAATGTAAATAACGCAG
Organism: Ursus americanus; assembly: GCF_024610735.1. Lineage (NCBI taxonomy): Eukaryota > Metazoa > Chordata > Mammalia > Carnivora > Ursidae > Ursus > Ursus americanus. The sequence goes on along the minus strand of NC_142134.1, from coordinate 24,939,475 downwards.
CACATTCCTTAACCAGATTGACTGGTTTTTATCTATGGGTGGAACTGCCATCATCTTTTTCCAAAAACATTAACGTCCTGAACTTACCAGTATGTGAAAGTTTGGGGAAACATGCCGCTGTAAATTGTATGTCAAATTAATCAGGGCCCCCACAGCTCAGCGTGGCGTGGCCTTTCCCCCTTCTCAGAGATTTCCCACCACCAAGACCAATCTAACCAAGCAGGAGGCCAGCATGCCTTCCCCTTCCTTTGCCCCAGGCCCCTGTGTACCCAATCAAGTCAGCTGACTCAGTTGGGAGGGAACCCAGGGAACTCTCAAGCACTGGCGCAGGAGTTATTGGAACATTCTGCCTGTCTTGTGTAAACAATAGCATAATTAAATCAGATCCACTCGATGACTGCAAAAGGCTTACTAGAAGGGCCAAAAGTGTCGCTAAAAAGCCACGTTTTTTGCAAACTCCAGCTCACAACCCACTCAACTCTGCTAGGAACGCTGGGAGTTTGCACTGTGCATGTGAGTGTCTGTTCCTAAACAAAGTCATTCATTTTCAAGACCTTTTCCTCGTTCTTGAACCTCTCCATGGCTCGTGGGATTCCCTGTGGTTCCAGCTGAGCTACCTGTGTTCTGTGCATTTCAACAACTTCTCCTCTTGTGTCCCTATGGATTTAAACCACAGCTGGGGATGTTTCATTCCCTTAATTCAATATTCACCAGCCACTGGATATTCTGGGAGGAAAGACTTGGTTTCTGCCCCTCCTGGAGTTTTCAGTACGTGGGGAAGAAAGAAATGCATTTAGTCAGGTTGTAACAGACACATGTACCAGGTAGAGCTCATCCAAAGTTTCCACAGGGAAAGTTTCAGGAAGAGGCACCATTTGAGCTGAGAGAGGCAGTGGTGAGTTCATTCTTTGTTTCTTTCTTCTTTTTGCTTTTAAGATTTTATTTATTTATTTGTCAGAGAGAGAGAGAAAGCACAAGCAGGGAGAGCAGCAGGCAGAGGGAGAAGCAGGCTCCCCATTGAGCAAGGAAACCTGATGTGAGACTCGATCCCAGGACCCCAAGATCATGACCAAGCTGAAGGCAGACACTTAACCCACTGAGCCACCCAGACATCCCAGTGAGTTCATGCTTGACTGAGGGAACAACACATAATGGCAGAGCACTGTGTCTGGGGACCAACAAACAACTGGACTCCAGTTAGAACTGTGCTGTCCAACACGGGAGCCACCAGCCCCACGTGGCTGTATTACACACTGAAAACTGGGCTAGTCCAGGGGCGCCTGGGTGGCTCAGTTGTTAAGTGTCTGCCTTCGGCCCAGGATGTGGTCACGGGGTCCTGGGATCAAGCCCTACATCAGGCTCCCTGTTCCGCTGGAAGCCTGCTTCTTCCTCTCCCACTCCCCCTGCTTGTGTTTCTTCTCTCGCTGGCTGTGTCTCTCTGTCAAATAAATAAATAAAATCTTTAAACAAAACAAAACAAAACATGGGGCGCCTGGGTGGCTGTCGTTAAGCGTCTGCCTTTGGCTCAGGGTGTAATCTTGGCGTTCTGGGATCGAGCCCCACATCAGTCTCCCTGTTCCGCTGGAAGCCTGCTTCTTCCTCTCCCACTCCCCCTGCTTGTGTTCCCTCTCTCGCTGGCTGTCTCTCTCTGTCAAATAAATAAATAAAATCTTTAAAAAAAAAAAAAAAAAAACTGGGCTAGTCCAAAATTAGGTGTGCTATGGATTTCAAAGGCTTAGTATTAAAAAAAAAAAAAAAAAAGATGTAAAGTATTTCATTAATAATTCTGGATATTGATTACATGTTGAAATGACACTGGGATAATACTGGGGAAAATAAAATATTAAAATTAATTTCATCTTTTTAAAATGTGACTCCTAGAACATTTTTAATGATATATGTGGCTTATAGTAAATTTCTATTGGATAGCTCTGGTTAGAGAATAAAAGCCTAGGTTGAGAGTGCCAAAAAAATCAAATTAAAATAAAACAAAGAAGCTAGACATAGAAAAGGAGCCAGATTGCTCAGGCCTGGAACATCACACAGGAAGAGTTGTAGGGCCCTGAGCAGGGAAGGGAAGGAAATGTCAGATTTCCCTTTGGGAAACCATCATTGGCAGTGGAATGGAAGAGAAACCAGGGCAGGGAGAAAATCCAGAGGAAGGAAATATCAAGCAATCACTGAGTGACCAAGCTGCCTTCCAAATGACTAGATCTGCTCTCAGGATCCTTCATCTGCCCTATGCCATTAGCCCCTGTGGTAAAGTCTGGTAAAGTCTTTGGACCCTTTCTCAGATAAATGTTTTTATATACAGAGACTAAAATACTCAGGACTACAAAGGAAGCCAATTACCAAAACACAGGTATCATTTTAAAAATCTGTGATATGGTAATATACATGCTTCTTTACTGACGCTTTAAATGAGATGTAGCCGCAAGTCTAACAATTACTGTAATTTTGAAGTACTTCTGGAAATGAACAGTATCTTGAGCAACAGCTATCACGAGATACAACAATATCCGCGTTTCCGTGAGTGATGAAGCCACGGGTACTGCTTACATCACTGTGGCTTGTGGCCTACATTTATACTCAAAGGACATTCTAATTTTTAGTGAGTGGTTATTGAAGATAAATTATAATTTTTTTTCCCACCTAAGTCACAGACCACTTTGAATTCTATCCATGGGTCCCTTAGGGATCCGTGGATTCCAGGTTCAGAACTCTTTGCAAGATGTTCCTGGGCTTTTGTCAGGAGTAAGTCTTGGTCCCTCTAAAAGGGGAACATGGAGGGAGTTTGGTAACAGTCAGACACTGCTTTACTTCTAGGATTCACTTATCCCTGTGACCACACCTACAACAGCACATTAAGTCAGCAGACACAATGGCCCAGAAGACATTTTCATGGAATATTGGAATTTTTCTGGTTTATGATTAGAAGGCATGTCTTTTTCTCGGATGAGGATAATGACCATAGGAACAGGTCAGGAGACCCAGAGGGCTAATTGTTTTCCTTAGCTCTCAGGTGAGTTCATTCTTACATGGAGGCAGTCTCGCTCTGCCCAAAAAAATTTGGTGAAAAAACAAAAAACAACAAAAAGACAAATATCGTATGGTTCCATTCATACAAGGTATCTAAGGCAGTCCAATTCACAGAAACAAAGTAGAATGGTGGTTACTAGGAGCTGGGGGCAGGGGAAAGGGAGTTATTTAATGGTTACAGAGTTTCGATTTTGCAAAACAAAAAAGTTCTAGAGATCTGTTGCACAACAATGTAAAAAACATACTTAACACTACTGAACTGTACATTTAAAAATGGTTATGCATTTTATATTGCTTTTTTTTAATCGCAATAAAAAAGTTAAAACTGCAAAACAAAAAAACAGATAAAAACAGGACATTCAGATTCTAATTCTAGTTCAACGTCTAAATATCCCTGAGCAGGACAGCCACAGACACAGACCTGCTCTACCCAGCACATAGTTTCTTTAGGCATTAAACCCATACAAAAAAGTAAAGACCCAAGTATTTATTTAAAATTCCTTCATATGACAACAGAGTCCATCTTTACAAATCTGGATATGGGTTTATACTGACTAAAACAATCCGCTAAGATGAATAATGATATCAAACACTTAATTAGCACTAAGTACGTGCTCAGCATTAACCTAAGCACGTTTTAAGTACTGACTCATTGGCTCATTTAATCCTGAGAACAATCCTGGGGTGGGTGTCCTATTTTTATCTCCAGGTAAGGAAACAGAGGCACAGAAAACTAGTAAGTGGTTGAAGTGAGCTTGGGAAAACAGGTAATTCGACTCCAGAACCAGACCATGAACACCCGAGGCAGGGACCAAGATTTTTTTTGTTTTGTTTTCAAGATTTTATTTATATATTTATTTGAGAGAGAGAAAGCGTGCGCACGCACACATATATGGCAAGAAGAGACGGGAAGAATCTCAAGCTGACTCCCTGCTGAGAGCAGAGCTTGACCAGGGGCTCCATCTCAGGACCCCGAACTCACGCGCTGAGCTGAAACCAAGAGTTGGTCGCTTAACCAGCTGAGCCACCCAGGCGCCCCACGGGACCAAGATTTCTATCTCTGAAAGGGAACAGTGCTGATTTATAATATGAATTAGTCAGCAACCATTTATTGAGCAATAGATTATGACAGGATTGTGAGGCATTTTTACATTTAGCAGTTCTATACAAAAAAAGATCTTGCTGACTGCTTCCTCTACTGTTTGTTTGTTTTTTAAGTAATCTCTACACCCAACTTGGGGCTTGAACTCATAACCCTGAGATCAAGAGTTGCACGCTCCTCCGACTGAGCCAGCCAGGTGCCCCCCTCTATTTTTTATTAAACTTGGTAAGGAGAAATTCTGTTGGAAAGATTATTGCGGGCAGGTGGGTGGGAGGGCTGGGTACTGCAACAATAGGGAAAATTCTCTGACCATAAGATTCCCAAGCACCTCCCCCCCCAGCACCTACTAATCTTCTAAAAAAATGATTAAAGCGATTCTCCTATCTCCCCAGTGTTTGGAATTGGTCATCGCTGCCAAAGGCTCTAACTTACCCTGCCACTTGGTTATCTCTCCTACCCAGGAGGGGTGGGGAAGGAGTGCATAAGAGACAGAAAGGCCTGTCTACAGACAACCAACAAATTCTAGGACCTGGTCTAAAACAGTATGTGGGGGATGGAAACAGAGGAAAGGAAGGCCCTAAAAGTCATCAAAGAGAATCAAGGGGTAACCTTAAAAGGGTTGCGGGTAGGGAACAGCTCTCTTCATGGCTCAATAACCACTTTCTGCCAATTCAAGAGGAAGCAGCTGCGTTTCTAGACATAACAGGCCGAGACTGGCCCTTGTCCACAAAGCCATTCTCTTGTCAAGGTGTCACAGGTGTGTGCCAAACATCAGCAACATTTCAGACAGATGTCACCAAAACCCATGCTCCCCACACAGTGCAGAGGATGCTCATGGGAAGAGAGGCGGACTCAGCCCACAGTGGGGTGACTCCATATTTCTGGTTCGTATGGCAGGGAGGTGGTCAGGACTCACCTGTAGGTATATGGCCCCACTTCTTCTAACCGAGGGATCTCCCCTCTGAGGATCTCCTCTGGATTGGTGACATTGAAGAAATAGAACTGGGCATACACAGGCAGAGGGGGCTTCCTCCAGGAGTCAAAGGTCTCGGAACCATTCCTTAACACAATATTCTAGGGAAGAGAAAAACCAAAGAGATTGTGTGAGGCAGCTGGCTTTGAACACAGAGGCAGAGAGAGGGACATTCCCTGCTCTGACCTCCCAGCTCACTTATTGTTTCCACAGGCATTCAACTGCGGTCCCTTGGGTGGAGGGCCATACCTTAGGTCAATATGAAGCCCACGGCCCTATTAAGCCATAAAAGGTCTTCAATAACTATTTGTGGTAAAGGAAAGACGGTAGCCATAACTCATGGGTAGAAATGGTGTCACCAAAACCGAGGTCATAGACTGAGTACCCAAAAGACCCTGTTAACTTTGTTATGAAGATTCCACTGAGGGTACAGCTGCTGTGGAAAGCAGGCCGTTCTGAGAAGCACTGAACAGTCCCGGCTTGCCCGCATGGTAGAACAACAAGGTGCTGGCCCAAGAAGGCTGGATTTGGTCCTTCCATGTGAGGTAGAACCACACCCACCCTTACCACCTCCACCAGCACGGGCTTCACAGGAATTTTCTCATTCAGTCCCTAATAAACCCGTAACGTAGAAATGTCTATCCCTGTTTTAAAGATGAGGAAGCTGAGCCTTACTGATGTTAAGTGCTTGGAGCTCTTTATCTGCAATCCTTCCTTCATTTCCCACCCTTACTATGTGTTATGGGCCCCCTCCCAAACTCATATATTGAAATCCGAATGCCCAGTACCTAGTACAAAATGTGGCTGTATTTGGAGGCAGAGTCTTTAAAGAGAAATTTAAGGTTCAATGGGTCATTCAGGAGGGCTGTAATCCAATATGATTGATGTCCTCATAAGAAGGAGAGTTTAGGACTAAATACACACAAAGGAAAGACCATGGGGAGACACGTGTAGAAGACACCTACCAGCCAAGGAGAGAGGCCTCAGAGGAAATCGACCTTGATGAGACCCTCATCTCAAGACTTGTAGTATCTAGAACCACGAGACAATGAACTTCCCTTGTGCAAGTCACCCAGACTGTAGTATCTGTTATGGCAGCCCCAACGAACTAATACACCTTGGTCTCCCTATGGGAGGAGTATTCTTCTCCACCCTCTTGACTTCAGGCTTGGCCAAGTGACTTGATTTGACCAATGAAACGTGGGTGGGATGACAATGCCCCAATTCTGGGCTCAGGCCTTAGAAAGCATGACTGGTTTCCAACAATCACCCTTTGCTAAGAGAAGAGCACGCTTCAGGTAGCTGTGGCTCCTTCAGCCAAGGCCCTAAAATGGTGATGTGTGAACCAGACAGGAAGCCTGGAGTCCAGCCCAGTTCAGCTGAGCCAGCCAAGCTCACACTTCAGCCACCCTGCACACCACGAGTGTGAAATAAATGTCACTGTTATAAGACACTGAGACTTGGAAACCGTCTGTTACGCAGCATTGCAACGGAAGCCTGATTAATATGGCGCTCAAGGTTAAGAGACGGAAACTTACTATGTAGTCGTCCCAACCGCCCTCAACTTGTTAGTGGGGATAAATCTGCATTTTTTAGGGTACTGAAGTACACAAGAAAGATAAAAGGATAGACTGGGAATAAACAACCCAAAGTATGAACAGTCATTAACTCTTGAGTGTTGGGTATTTGGATCATTGTTATTCCTTCCTCGATGAATTTTGGTATTCTCCAACTTTTTAATAACCGATGAAGAAACGAACACTGAAAACATTTTTAAAAGAAAATCAAAAGAGGAAAATGGGATTGCCTGGTACAGACAAGGTAAGGCCAGTGGTGAAACAGTAAGACTAGATGGTACGAGAAGCATCCTCGGAGGTCCCCTCTGAGTAAGGCTCTGAGTGACAACAAGACAAAGGGACCGCCTTCCAAACATGTCCGATACCACACGCTAAAATGTGCTATGATGCAGCACACAACAGAATGTCACATTTTAATAGTCTAGGCCTCCAATTTATGGAAGGAATGTTACAAGGGAACTTAATGATATGGCTCTATTATTAAACAGAAAATCTCTCAAGAATGTCTTCAGGGGAAAAGCAAAATGGCTCTGGGATGAATGAACGCAGAAAACCTAAGCTCGTCGAAGCCAAGCTAGTGATCTGTAGGGCTGAATGTAGATTTCCATGCATGAGCTGGCCATGCATGAGTTGGCCATGCCATAGAACTGGGGATTACCTGTGGTTTGGCATCCCCTCAAAACGTCTAATTGTCAGATTTCTCTTCAAACAACACATTATTGAAATAGTTTTGGCCTTCATTATCAGTACTGATTTTCTGAGATAAGATCAGATGGACGAGACAGAAAAATTTAAAGACAAGCCATGAAACTCCTTTCCTCCCACTTTCCAGATTCAGCTCAGACTCTCCTGGGGGAAGCCCTCCCCACCCGCCCTGCATCCTCTGCCCAGCACCTAAGCAGCTGAAACTAATTGCAGGCAGGTTTTTTTAGAAGCCTGTGGTCTTTTATCTTATCTCCTAAACAGGAGTCTTAGTTATCTGAAGAGGAGCAGGAGAGTCAGGGCCAGAGAGCGAGAGAACAGCAGAACTGGAAAGGTCCTGAGGTTGACAAGATGGAACTCAGGGGCTCCAGAGGGGTCAGGGGGTGTGCTGAAGGTCAGAGCTGAGGCTGGAATCCTGTTCGGCTCTTCTCTACCCTCCAAACTTACTTCTCCATATAACATTTTTTTAAAAATGGGTACAAATATGCTACACTTTTTTTTTTTTTGCTTTTTAAAATTTCAAACTTTACAATTTCAATGTAACTATGCTTGCAGAAATACACGCATATTGGTTAACAGAATGCAGTTTACGTTTAACTTATCCTACATAATTTGGACCAAAAACTTGGTACATGGTTTAAATTATACTACACATTTAGTGGTACAAGTTATGTGGTAGAGCTTCTCCACCATGAAGTATACATGTAGTTTCCAGAAACAGCTTAGTAACTGAATTTAACCTACCTAAAACTAATACGTTAACTATGAGAAATCTAATATATAAATAATAATTTGTCTTCTAGAGGATTTTGAAGCTCCAAAGATATTTTTTAAATTATCTGACTTCATTAAAATAAGGACTTCTTTTTCTTGTCCATAAATTTCCAGAATAGGGCAAGACAACGACATCCTCTCCTCTATGAATTCCTTGAGTATCCCCCTTTCACTGGATGTATCATCCCTTCTTTTGAAGCCCACAACACATTACACTGGAATTTCTTAGGGAAAAAGTGGTCAGGACAGAAAAAATCTTCTAGAAATTGAAGTTAACAGGAATCAACATGAAGCAGGCCATACCAGCGACCAAAAATGAGAAAGACAGTGCATGTACTCAATATGGTAACATGTGCGGTTAACTGCTGGCTTTTTCAAACAGAAGGTGCTGACCTACAAAGAAAGGGTCTTGTCTTTTCTTTGATCTGCCCCAGAGTGTCTAGAACAATGCAGTTCTTGGAGAAAAAACTGCTCAATCAACAAAATACAGTACTAGAACACTTTGGCACAGGACACCTGGGTGGCTCAGTCGGTTAAGCATCTGCCTTTGGCTCAGGTCATGATCCCAGGGTCCTGGGATCGAGCCCCACATTGGGCCAGTCTGCTTCTCCCTCTACCTGCCGCTCCCCTTTGCTTGTGCTCTTTCTCTTTCTGACAAATAAATAAATAAAATCTTTAAAAAAAAAAAAAAAGAGAGAACACTTAGACACTAGCTTCCACCAAATTTGCTTGTAAGATGTTGGGCAAGAAGAATTTTTTCTTTTTCCTTTTTTTTTTTTTTTTTTTTTTTTTTTGAGAGAGAGAGAGAAAGCGCCAGGCTTTCCACCCAGCGCAGAGCCCAACACGGGCTCGATCCCACCACCCTGAGATCATGACCTGAGCTGAAATCAAGAATCAAATGCTTCAGTGGCTGAGCCACTGTGTCGCCATTGAGAAGTACTTGACAGGAGGCCATCAGAGAGGCTCCGAACAAGGGCGTGGACGGTCACATGCAAAGTCTCAGTGCCAGGCCTTGCAAGAGCAGCTGCCTAGCCACAAATCCAAGCCTTTAAAGTGTACCCAGAAGAGGCGGTTGCTCACTGGCCATTTTAGTCACATTCAGATACGAGCAAGCAATAACTTCATTAGAATCACATAAACATGGGAAATCGAGCACCTATCAGTTTGTGCATCTTATCAGTAAGCCAGCACCCTATACAGCTTCGTGTGGCCAGTTCCTTTTGTGGGTGGAAAAAAAAATCTGTGTCTCTCCATGACCCCTCCTTCCTAACAACTGTTTGAAGCAGTGCTGTACCCTTGGTTCTCTTGCAAAGTATAGAACTACGAATGCAAATCATCAAAACACTGTATGTGCTAGGCATCGTCAGAGATCCCCGTTCCAGAAGCTTGCCCTCTACTTAGGGGAACGCTGACACACACGTGCAGGTTAATCCACACTATACAGTAGTGTGTGCTACATGGTCAATGAGTATGCCAGAAAATGGTCTCAGCAGTGTTCAGAGAATGCATTCTAAGAACTGAGATGGAGAAAGGCAGTCCTTAAGGTGAGCCAGGGAGAATGAATAAAAATTTAGCAAGCAGAGGGTGGTCACGAGGGTGGACACCTTCGGGACAGCCAGGGTTGATTCAACTATCCTCGCTGTCTTGGCAGAGTGGGCCCTTCCTCCCTGGCTGTTCCATGTCCATCTCTCCAGGAACCCTCCACTTAATCAGAAAGATGGTGGATGTGGAGAACAAGACAATAAGACCTACAGAAATGGGACATAGCAGGTGTGGCTGTGTATGGGTTTTATAAGGAGTAGGGAGATTCATTTGGGGGCATAGGTCAGGGTCATAGGAGCCTAGATTTTATCTGATAGGCAATGGGGAGCCAGGGAAGGTTTTGAGCTGCAGAGCATTATCAAGAGCGGGGCACTATATTGCCCTTTATCTCGGGTAATTCCCTGAATGGCCTACAAAGTGAAAATCATTTTCCCTGTTTTACACTTCAAGAGACCAAAGCTCAAAGGTTAAGTGAATGCCTAAGGTTTGCAAGGTGGAGTCGGCCTCCCACCCCAGACTCACTCCAAACCTGAGCTCCTGGCAATGTTGAATTTACCAGAGTCCCGTGTTCCTGAAAAACAGTAAATGGTTCAGGAACGCCCCTTCTGTGTTCCAGGAAACAGCTTACTGCAAAGAAACATTCCCCTTATAACTTAGATAGGGTTCCCCCCATTGTGTACCCCCGCGTACCTGACCAGGTCAGACACAGACCCTTCAAATTCCCATTTTTTGCCCCGTAACTAATTAGTTGAACCACACCTTCCCACTGATTGACGGGAACAAAATGCCTGTTAATGTACAGCATGGTGACTACAGTTAATAATACTTTATTGTACGCTTGAAATTTGCTGAGAGAATAGATCTCAAGGGTACTCACCACACACACCCACACACCCACACACACACACACACAAAGGCAACTATGTGAGGTGATGGATATGCTAATGAGTATGATTACAATAATCATTTCACAATGTATGTTATTCAAAACATCACGTTATACACCTTAAATGTATACTGTTTGAAAACATTTTCTTAATTTGAGTACCGTTGACACACAATGTTAATTAGTTTCAGGTGTCCAACATAGTGGTTCACCAAGTTTATATGTAATGCCGGGCTCCAGCAGTGTGGCTACCATCTGTCACCCGCCAGTATTATTACAGTGCCACTGACTATATTCCCTATGCTGTGCCTTGGATTCCCATGACTTATTCATCCTGTAACTGGAGGCCTGTGTTTCCCACTCCCCTTCACTTATTTTGTTTTCCAGTACCATACATAAAAGTGAATTCAAAATGGGTGAAAGACCTTAAATGTGAGACCTAAAGTCATAAAAATCCTAGAAGAGAGAACAGGCAGTCATTTCTCTGACATCAGCCAAAGCAACATTTTTCTCGACATGTCTCCTCGGGCAAAGGGAACAAAAGCAAAAATAAACAACTGGGACTACACCAAAATAAAAAGCTTCTGCACAGTGAAGAAAACCATCGATAAAACAAAAAAGGCAACCTACCGAAGAGGAGAAGATATATCTGATAGGGGGTTGATACCCAAAATATATAAAGAACTTACATAATTCAACACCAAATACACGTAATTTGTATTTGTCAATCACACCTCATCAAGGCGGAAAAAAAAATGCTTGTTAGCCAAACTTTGGTTAAGTCTCTCTCCTCCACAGCCTTGTTTACTCTCCTTCCCTGCCCGTGAAAGAGGCAGATCACACTGTCGGAGTCCTCCCTAAGCACGTCCCCTGCTCCCTATTGCACCAGTCCTTTCAAATAGTCTCTCCTTACCTAGGCTGGATTGGTTTTTATTCGAAGCTCCTAACTATTGTGCCACACTGCCTATTTTGAGTTCACTCAGGCAGGCGAGAGGTGTTTTAGAAGGTTACAGAGGCACAATGGGAAGGAGGGTGTGGCTAGGATTATTGTAAGGATGAAATGAGGTTTCAGCAGAGTGCTTATCTTGGGCCACACTCTAAACGCTGGACGAATGGTAACTGTGATCTTGATTACTGCCACCTTCAGGGTGGGGATCAAAGGTCTCGGTTTAAATTAAAAAGCGGATCGTGTCTGTTGAAGTGTCGACAGTCCAGCAAATGTTAAATGATAAAAGAGAAAAGAAACCTCACAGAAAGTCTTTAGTCATGACCCTCTCCTGTAGCTCTGTCTATAATTCAGTCTAGGCTGAGACAACGAGGAATTAGCATAAAATCAGGAATAAGCAAAATGTCAAACGGAAAAGAATGATTTAGTAAATTGAAAATAGAAAGCAACCATTAAAACGATAAAGACTACACAGAAATAAGGAACACGCTCACGGTCTATGTTAAACGGAAGAAGACAGTGTAGGATATGTATATATGTGCACAAGACTAGCAGATAAAATGCAAATATGGGGGGGTAAAATCCAGATAATTTTAAAATTTCAATGTTTTAGTTGCTGTCAAAATTTCTAAGCCTCTCTACTCACCATCTAATCCCACACATCTCTGTGGGAGAGGATTAGGAGGGGTCTTCCATTCTCTCTATGAAGTTTTTCTGCATTGTTCGGATTTTTTTTACAACAGAAATCAATTCCTTCTGCAAGCTGAAAAAATAATCATTCCCTTATTTTTTTTTTTAAAAGTGAAAATCTAAGAGAGAAACTCAGATTCTATAAAATGTCATTAATACGCCCTGTGGGAAAGGAGAAGCAGCAGATCCTCGGAGAACCAACTTCATCTAGGCTTTTCCTCTGTCCTCGCAAAACAAAGGCGAGGTTGATGCCGTATCAGCTGTGGTCAGCTCTCCCACAAAGGCTCCAGGAGCCGCCATCCCCCACGCTCGGCGTCAGTCTTTCTCTCCCTGTTATTGCTGGGATGGCCGATGGAGCACACTGTATTTCTTGCTAACGTTTCCCGACAACCATCACAGTGTGTTAAGATTTCAGAGAAGAAAGGGCTTGCAATCTCATTTCTTTATGAAAGTAAAGAAAATCACCTCAGAATTATGGACCTCGAAAGAGCCAGCAAGCGTGAATGGACAGATGGGTTAACGGCCCGAATTTATCTCGCTTGGTCTGCATCCAACTCTTAGGCAACCAAAAATCCAAAGACGAATAGAAGTGTTTCCAGAAGGGAGGGCTAAATCCTTTCCAGAAGAGAGGGTAAAACTGGCTGTTTTTACAACAGTCTGACGTGAACTTGTTCCTCCAAATCTCAACTCAACTAAGGCAGTTTCAGATAGAAATAAACATCTAGTACACTGGAGTCCTTAACTAAACAAAGCAAACGCAAAGCCGAACAATGGAAAGGATCCTTGACAGCCTGCCAGAGTCACACTGAGAGCAGATTCTGCTACAACCTCGGGTTCTCCTCACCATCTGCCTCCTGCCTCCACCCCCATCATCCCCCCTCCCTGGCCACTCTTAGTGGAGTCACCACCCAGGCAAGTCTCACACCACTTCTTCTTCCATCCAAGTCTTGCCTTCAAGAGTGTTGGCTTTTCCTGCCCTTTAATGTGTCTCTTTTCCTCCATGCCACGGTGTTAGGTGTTTGTCCGAGAACCCACTGGCAAGTCCCAGAGTGGACCACATGTCCTGTGTGTACACACACCAGTGGAGAAAGAGAAGGGGAATGAAAGGGCAGAGGGAAGTTCATAAATATGCCAGCCTCTTTATTTTTATCTCTTTCCTCTGACATTGACCTCAGGCACCATTACTACCGTGGTGAGCTACTATTCCCTGAGTCTTCAGGCCTCAGGGGCTGTGCGAGGGCTTTATGCCATCATCTCCAAAACTGAAACAGACGCTGAGAGGTAAGAATTCCCATTTTTCAGATAAGAAAATGGTGGTGATGTCTTTCCCAAGTTCACAGAGCCAGTAAGTCAAGTCAAATCCGACCCAGTCCAGGTCTGTGGATTTGCAAACCCCAAGCTTGGCCCCCCTAGCAGCTGCCATGAGACCAGATCCCCCAGGGGAGAGCTGCCAGATTTCGCCAATAAAATAAACACGCTCGAGTGCATCCTAAATATTGCATGGATTATGTCACAAAGTACTTTAATTCTTAGGTGATGCATGCTGCAGGATTCAGGACCAAAACATAGTGATGTCTGCAACTTACATTCAAATACTTTAAGAAAAAGTATATCAGAGAGAGATGAAGTAAATATGACAGGATGTTAACAACTGATAAACTGAAGTGAATCAAAATATTGCAAGAGACGTACTCACTAAAATATTATTCACTGATAATCTGAAATTCAGATGTGACTAGGCATCTGATATTTTATCTGGCAACCCTAATCCAGGGAGACTGTAAAACTATGGAAAAACCCTAGCGTGGACTCCGAGAGCTTCCTGGGGAGTCAGGCCTTACCTCTGGAGGAAAGGAAACTAGGGCAGCTGTGTGAAGTCATGGTAAACTCCCAGGCTGGAACAGACACGTGAGGTGCTGACGGAGGGAGGACTGAGCTCCATTGTGTCCAGGTAGTTTCTCTGCTAATGAGTCCAAAAAAAGCACCTCAACCTCCCACCAGAGGATGGTCCCAGAAGAGGGCTTCATTTTGACCCGAAGCTTCTAATTTCTACCCCCAGATCCTCAGGGCATTCAACTGTACACTCCAAGGGGCTTGCCCTGCAAAGGAGGGATTCAGAAACGAACAAGTAATAACCCTAACCTCAAGCCCGGAAAATGTCTGGCACAAGAAGTCATGAATTCTGCCCAATACAACAAACCAGTTCCCTTGGTCACAAGGAGCCCTTTGCACAATGTAGACATGATGCTGTGGCCTGGGAACAACTGATCTTCCTCATGGAGGATTCTGCCGTGGTCGTGACAGTTACCACACAAACCCTGTGATCAACCGAGTTTTCCAGTTACTGTAAATTAAACATCCACATAAGGTCCTAAATCAGTTTTACAATGCGACTTTGGATATTGCTTACAAATTTTAGCCAAGTAGAACACGACGGATTTTTCCAGGCATAATATTGTAGTACGGCTACCAAAAGAAATATTGGAAAGATTATGGAGCCGTGTGGTGAATCTGCAGTGTCAACAACCAAATTTATCATTTAAACGGAAAAACTTATTTTCAGCTAATTAGCCAGTATGTGTAGATTGAGAGATTTCTATGTGCCCAACAGACATAGGCCCTGTTCTCATGAAGAAACTGAGCTAAGGACACAAAAGTGGCACGCGGGATGCAGTTAGCGAACGAGGATGTGCGAGGCCCAGTGATTCAGCCCAAAGAAGGTAATTATTGGATCATCCCAGTTGTATGGATCCCTCCTAAAATCCCCATCTGGACATCCCACAGGCTGTGGAAAGTCAGTGTGACCAAAAACAGACCGAGGATTTTTCTCCCCTACCCAATCCTAAATCCCACCGTCCCCTCCTCCATCTCTACTCCTGATCCCAGAGGTGGCCTGGGCGGCAGCAATACTACAGATGCTCTCTTCTCCAGGCTCCCTTCAAATCCATTCTCCACCTCAGCCTCCACAGAGTTCTATCGAAAGCGCCTCTGGGAGCAGACACTCTCCCCACTGCTCACAGGATACAGTCCGAGGTCCCTCCCGGCCGCACTCAGCCCTGCCACCACCTGCCGCAGCCCATCACCTGCCATCATCTGTCATTCCCTTGTAGGCCCTCTTTTGCGCCAGCGACACTCAACCACCCGCCGTTCCCCAGCTACAAGCTGGACCAGCTGCTTCGTGGGGGAGCTGACATGACATGATACAGCCACAAGACACAACACACCCAGTCAGCCTGACTGAGCTCTTTCGGGAAGGCGGCACCAGGAGGGCTGCTGAACCAGCGGTCCTGACATAAGCCACCTACCTGCACACGATGAGACTAAGCACCAGGGACCTGCATGAGGCTTGGATGGGAACAGGGAATACTTCTAAGGCAACTTGCAGGACTCAAGAGCACTGCTGGGTGTTCTTTTAGTTCAGCAGAGTGCTGCGTAACAATTAAACACAACTTGACCATCCACACTGCCAGCTACACTGTGGTCTACACTCATCCAGAGATAACGCAGACCAACGCTGACAGCCTGGCCTAATCGCGTGTGAATGATTCTCACGAGACTCCAGGTCCATAAAACTCATCAAATACCAAAATACCAGGTGGTTTGCTTTGTTTTTTAAAATTTCTCCCTGAGGGGCGCCTGGGTGGCTTGGTGGGTTAAGTCTGCCTTTGGCTCAGGTCATGATCCCAGGGTCCTGGGATGGAGCCCTGCATCATGTGGCTCCCTGCTCAGGGGGGAGCCTGCTTCCCCTTCCTCTGCCCCTCCCCCTGCTTGTGCTCTCTCTCTCTCAAATAAATAATCTTAAAAATAAATAAATAAATAAATAAATAAATAAATAAATAAATAAATAAATAAATAAAATATCTCCCTGAAATGAGCAAACCCAACCCAGGCTCTTGTGTAATGTAAGTTATTTGCGCTGCTTACCTTTTTTAAATTCTCTGTTGAGGCAAAACAAAGAAGCTGCCATTAACACTCTACCCTAATTCTCTGACCTTATTTTCACTCAGGAACAAATGCATTGGCATTTTTTTATGTCACTGTTGATGAGCTCATTTTGCTTTAACTGCAATTGTAATACTTTCAGCTAATGAGATCTGACAGTTGACGTTCAAACATTAGTTCGTGTGGAAGCTGCTCCTCTTGTCTATAAATGACAGACAGGACAACAGGGCGGAGCAGCCATCCTGAAAAGCTCCTCTACGAAACACCCACTAGACACTCTCTAAATGTTTCCATGTATAATACATGTGAAACCAAGGCTGAGAACTGCCAGCCTAAAGGGAGAGAAAGCAGCCACCGGCTGGAAACGGAATCAAAAGGACCAGGTGACCACTAGAGACACAGATGTGTGGGCAGAGGGAGTGGCTGAAGGAGTGGGTGAGAAAGAGGATTTTTAAGATGCGAATCAGTAAGTGTGCGCATGAAAACAATGCCCGGGTTTCGTGCGTAATTGTGGAGCCGCTCCGATTACTTTACAACCGGCTGGGTTGTGATTATATCTCTCAGAGTCTATATAAGTGACGCTTTCATCATCTGTCTCGACCTTGGTCTCCGCTTCCTTCCATTACTGTTGATTATCAGAAGTACAGCGTTAAAAGCAACTCCCCTTAAAATGTGACTTGCAAGAGTGATGTCGCTATTCTAACCAGGGCATTCTGCGTCTCCTTCTCTAGAAAGAGTGTCAAACTCAGATGCTGAAGGGGCCAGCTGGGTGTGGTGAGTGAAGTGGATGTGAGTTTGTCCATTTGTTTGATGTCAAACCCTAGAGGTAATACCCACTTCTCCACAGAACTATGCCCTCTTTCATTTTTGTAAAACACACGACCCTCTCATCCTCTTTCATGTCCCTTCTTTTGGTAAAAAGGTTCAGATACAAACAGGTATTTCTCTACTCTAAGAAAGACAACAGAGCAGGCATGATGACACAAAGGGCACCTTCCCTGGGCCCCCGAGTGAAGGAGCCAGCAGGAGTGTGAGGGACCATGGGAACGGGGAAGGAGGCCCCCTTAGAAGGGCAGCCTCATTCTGCTCAGACGGCCGCCACACAGGATTGTGGGGAGGCCAGTACGCACAGCGTCCACATGCTTCAAGTGAAGCTGGAAACCTGGATTGTTGGGTGAAGTTTCTAGATTTTAAAGATAGAGCGAGTCAATGACCACTGTCCTACAGAGGATGACAAAAACGTAAAGATAAACAACAACATGAACAACAATATGCAAACAAGAGCATCCCCGAGGATGTAAGGGCATTCATCCAAGTACTACTTACTGGACATGTTATATATGTATATGACATTGCACTTGCTGCCATGGGAAGGTGAGACGAAGCTAAATATGGCAGGGCCCCCACCTTCAATGGGAGCTTTCAAGCCAGCTTTAAGTACTAAATTATGTCATAGGGATTGATGCTGTCATAGGCAGGGCTGAGGCTAGAGGGGACTTTTCAAATAATTCAATTCTAGAGATGCCGATGGTCTGGTCTCTTTTGATTAGCACACAGGGAAGACAAGAGAGTCACTGAACCTGCGTCACTGAGGACCCAGACCATTCCCTTTAACCATGGACTTGTGTGGGAACTAAGGAAAGTATAAACAACACCCCAAACAAAATCCTGGGGGCTTGAAAACATTAATAACATAGTTTCCGAATTGTTCTTACAGAACTATAACAGAGATACTATGTTATTTTTTTTAAGTTATTCTAAAAACCAGCATAATGAATTATACGAAAACTAGATCAGCAGCTCTCAAAGTGTGGTCTGAGGACTCTGGGGGTCCCCAAGACCCTCTCAGGGGGTCTGCAAGGTGATAACTATTTTCATAATAATATTAAGACATTATTTGTCCTTTTCACGCTCATTCTTTCACGAGTGTAGAGTGCAGTTTTCTAGAGGTCAGCAGACATGTAATGATGGCATTGCTCTGACAGCTAATACATACTTGTGCACTCTTGTGCTTTAAAAATTTATCAGTTTCAATTTCTGATATTGTAAATATTGATAGATATAACTCACAGATATGTAAGTTCTTTGGGGTCTCCAATTTCAGAGTGTAAAGGGGCCTGAGCCCCCAAAATTTGAATTAGATTATAAATTCTGCAAGGGTAGGATTGTGTCTACCTTACTTTACTCTTGGATACACAGCTCCTAGCACATTGCCTCGCAAATGGTCCACACTCGGTAAATATTTGCTAAATAAATGAATGACTGCCAAAGTATATACGTAAAAGTACTTTTGGATATAGGCAGCAAACACCAAAAAGTAGTCTTATTTTCCTCAGTTGCTTTTGACCGGTTACCAGCTTCAATGTAAAATGGTCCCCGCATTTAGTACACCGTGAACGTATAGTATATATCCTGATGACACAGGCCATAAATGCCTAGTCACTTGGCCAACATCCTATGTTTTCATTAATGATCTTACAATCCCACCTGCTGATTCTTCCCCAGGAAACAAGCAAATGTCTGGCAGAACAGATGGCCCCTTTGCTGCGGCCTGACAGAATGAAATCTTGCACTTTATTAAGAAAGCAAGAACGGTTCTCACAAGCAACACCCTTCCCCTCCCCCCACCCAAATCCTTCCTTTAACGTAAACTTGAAGAATAATAGTAATCACTAGTAGTGACATCCTCAACTAGAATTATCATCTCTTTTATATGTCAACTATACCAGATGAAATTAAAAATAAAGAAAGAGTGGGACTAGAAGCACCCCATTTCTATAAAGTGTATCTGTTACTATATATGCATAAATAAAAATGTAGAATAATTAACATTATGTTAACAGTAGTTATCTTTGTTTTATTATTTTTTGTCGTATCTGACTTTTATAACGGCATGCATTTCTTATCAGAAAAATAAACAGGGGCGCCTGGGTGGCACAGCGGTTAAGCGTCTGCCTTTGGCTCAGGGCGTGATCCCGGCGTTATGGGATCGAGCCCCACATCAGGCTCCTCCGCTAGGAGCCTGCTTCTTCCTCTCCCACTCCCCCTGCTTGTGTTCCCTCTCTCGCTGGCTGTCTCTATCCTGTCGAATAAATAAAGAAAATCTTTAAAAAAAAAAAAAACAAAAAAAAAAATGAAGAATAAAATACAAAGGTTAAAAAAAAAAGGAATTGCCATCTCAAGGAATAAAGATGTGGACTGCCATAATCACCAAACAAACCGGTCAGGGGCTTCATGGTTAACCTTTTAACTTGGGGCCAGTCCTAAGCAGTCTGATTCAGCAGGGCTGGCAGCATGGGCAGTTCTGAAACTCTGTAAGTGACTCTGATGTAGTTCCTAGAGTCGAGGGACTACACTGAGACCTACCGGTTTACTTCGTTGTCTTAACCATTAATGAATGCACTCATGGTCACCATGAATTAGTAAGATATTGAAAGAAACACAATATGATTTTGATATCACAAGATCACATCTCTAAAAGCCAGGGAGGAGTTGGATAATTTTGCTTAGGAGTTAAAGATTCTTGCAAGGATACTGCCTCTGTTTAAGGATCTATGATTTCTGCTTGTGCTGAGCCAATCACATTACTCTGTTACAGATTTGGAAAGGAGAAACCAAGAGATAGAGCCTGCCCATGGGAGGCTCAGCAGCTGAAGCATCACATAGGGTTGGGGCTGGGGAATCCCCCCCGAAAAGTAAACAGCCTAGGAGCAATGAGTCAACAGAGGAAACTATTTGGTAGGGAAAAATAGAGGAAGGAGTGGGAGATACAGAGTGCGCCCGGGTCCTGCTGACTTCCCAGTTTCTACTGTACTCTCAGGAGGCCTCGCTGCCCTGTGTTCTCACCCTTAGACTCCCATGAGCTTCCTCTTCCAGCTTTGCAAAAAAAAAAAAAAAAAAATCCAATCATTCTGGAGCCAGCTTGCGTGGGCTTTAGCTCCTTGCTCCTCTTTATTGCTAAGAAGTGGAGGACAGTGTGGTATGTGAGGATAGAACTTATTATCCACAGCAGGGATCTTTAAAAAGAGAAGAGGGTGCTAGTAATTCTGCCAGGACAACAGGTGTAAATAAACCAAGACTGTTGCAGGCAACAGGCTCTGTGGTCATCCTTGGGATGGGAAAAGTGATTTAGGAGGACCCAGCTCGCATGCCTAACCCTACCCCTACCTCTCCATCTGGCCTTTGATAAGTCAATGACCTACATTTCCAGGGGCACATTAATGTAAAGGCAATTTGGTACCCACCGCCATCGATTTTAAAACTGATATGGGCTCCGTTTTCTTGACTATAAAATAACAGATTCAGTGATGCTTCAGGTTTTTTCTTATTCTAAGGTTCTAAGTCTTCACAACCCTGAAAAGAGGCAATTCAGAGGCAGATATGCAAGAAGGAGTCTTTTAAGATTACATATAGTTGATCATCGTTACATAAACATGCATGAAGATGTTTAATTCAACTTTAAAAAAGAAGACCCCCACATATTCACCATTAATGTTATTTGGTTAAATTATCAATGATTATATTTTATTTCTTGAGGCCTCAGCACAAGAGCTCCAAAGTTATATGGCTCCTAAAAGAGGCTCGCTGTTCTTGCTTGCCCGGAGTCTCAGGTCCCAGCCAAGGATAAAGTATATTTGTCCCGTTCATCTCATCTCTGACACCTAATGCTATCATCCTTCCTTGGCCTGTGGTAGGAAGCAAAACATGCGAACAGTCTCTTTCCTTCTCACTGGTTCCCTTGCCAGCCCTTTCCTTTGTAGCCAGCCGGGACTCTGGCTGGCTCTGCACTCCCATTTCTGGGAGATGTTCAAACTGTCAGTGAGTCTAAGGGCAAATTGAATATTCTGAGCTGCAGAGTTGCTCTTGACCGAAACTCACACGCCTGTGTCACAGTGTCAGAAGTTTGGAACGAGAAGGAGACCGATCTACTACATAAACTTCGCTCCCAGAGGACAGAACGAGCTACAAACAGTAACCGCTGTTACTACGCGGGCATTTTGCAAGGTGCTGTGCCAGAAGCCTTACATCAATCCTTTCTTTGCACTCGAGCGACAACCCTAAGGCAGGTATTCGTATCACTCCCGTTTTCAAACTGAGAAACCTGAGCTTTTGAGGAGGTCAATATTGGCTACTTGGCTTGCTCAACTTAATCCAAATATTTGTTAGTGACAGAAAAAAAGAATTTTAACCAAGTTCTGCTGAGTCCTAGAACACCATTCTTTCAACTCAAAGGATCCAACGTGAGGCATACAGGCATTTATCGTGTACCTACCACGGACCAGGCACTGTGCTAGATGCCAGGACAATTCGTGGGTTTACCAAGTGAGACTGAACAAAATTCTGCCCTTCCAGGCTCTGGGGAGGAAACAGAGGTGGAATGGTTTCTGCACAGCTCTGTCTTCAGGGAAGTCAAAATGCTTCAGGGGTGCCTGGGTGGCTCAGTTAGTTGAGCCTCTGACTCTTGATTTCGGCTCAGGTCATGATCTCGGGTCCTGAAATCGAGCCTGGTGTCTGGTGTCAGGCTCCATGCTCGGAAGGGAGTCTGCTTCTCCCTCTTCCTCTGCTCCTCCTCCCTCCCCTTGCTCTCTCTCTCTCTTTCAAATACATACATACATAAATAAAATCTTTAAAAAACAAAAAAGCCCAAAAAGAACACCTGACAGAGAAGGCCCAGTTAATGCTCAGAAGAGCCCCCAAGAAGTGGGTGTGAGCAAACAAAGAGGGAGACATTACTGTGCCTGTTTTGCAATTGAGAAAATTGAAGCAGAACCAATTGTAGGGCTTGCCCAATACAAGGCGGTAACCGGTGAGGCCAAGAATGGAACCAAACTGTCTTGGTTCCTTCCACCCCATTCACTGGCCAAAAATTTAAATCTCCCTTTACTCTTAAAACCTCCCTGCAAATTATTCTAATAGAAATTATGTTACTTTGCTTCTCACAATTAGCCAAACCTCCTCATTGGCATGTCACCCCTTTCCTCTCTTCTCTTTTTGATATAGACAAGCCAGGGCCTGGATAATCTTCAAGTGAAAAAAAACTAAGGACTGGGAGTATCAGAATGGATTTCACTACAACTATATAAAGGTCAAGTTATGAAGGAATTGTCCTAGAATGATACCTCTGGACACAATGGCGGCAGCCATGACTGATCAGCTATCCCCTGCCTGATACTGTGCTGGGTGCTTTACACAGATTAGCTCACTCGGTCTCCCAATGGCACACACAGAGGCAGGGCTGTTGGATACAGAATTAGATACAGGGTGTTGGAAGGGCCTGTGCAAGTGAGGGCTCGAAGAGTAAGTTTTGGGTGCTTCACAGTAACTGCACCACTGTGCCTGAGATGGCTAACATCCTCACTTTCCCAAGTAATGAAATAGTTAAGTAACTTGCCCAGAATCAAAAAGCTTGCAAATGGTAAGGTCAGGATTTGAACACAGGGTGTCTGACTTCAAATCTCAACTATTTTGTCTGTACTCATGTGGCTTCTAACAAAAATAAAACTTCTTTACAAAGCACTAACTATATCCCATGAAAATTACCCATTTTCCCTAATAATTCTTATACCCTCTCTATTCTTCTGAGTTGTTATGATTCCCATTTGCAGACGGGGAAGCCCAGAATCAAGGAAGGTTAAGCACTTGTCCCAAGGTCACCCAGCTAGTACATGGTGGAGCCAGGATTCACGTGGAGGAGTGTGGACTACAGAGTCCTTACGCTGTCCCACTATCCCCTGCTACCACCCTACAGGTGACCCAGGAGAGGAGAACGCTAATGATGGGAGTGCATGACCTCTGGCTGACTTACACTACTCCTGTCCACGGAAACTAGCCCTGTCATTTAATTTCATATGCCACACTGTTCAGTGTTCCATAATGGGGTGGGGCAATTTGGAAACTCCACTTCTCCTGTACTATAATTTATTAGTTTGATCAGAATCCATTCCTCACAGAGAAAACTGCATTAAAAAGCCAATCATCAAATATCAATGCAAACCCAAGGCCCAGGCAAGCTGCCTTACAGCCACCTCCCTACCTGCCCATGAAATGGAGACCCACAGAGCATTCGAGGGCTGCTAATATCTGAGGCACCGGGGAGACCATTCACCTCATGGGGCTCTCCTGAAACAGCCTTTTAAAGCCACACAAGAAGATTCACATACTGACTATAATTGGATTGCCTAACCCCGGTCAACCAAGCAAGAGTTTACATCCTTAAACAATCTTGCCATGGATTTTCAAGCAGCCAGGAATAGAGAAGATTATATCCGTTTTTTTTTTTTCCTTGAACATGGGTGCTCAGGGAACACAGTGGCCTTTGAGAAGTTCAGACAGTAAGCTTCATCTTCCCACAATAACGTGAACTTTAAAATTAAATTATGCTTTACCATGACTTTTTCTTTTATTTGCCTTTAACTGCCAGATTTCCAGTAATTGATGGCTTATGGCAACCTCTATTAAAGGAATGTCTGTAGCCACCTGAATGAGACAGCTTGACTAACTGGGAGTTCAGGGATCAAACTGGCTTTTTAATCCAGGCAACAGCAAATGCAAACCAGTGGGAGAAATGAAGCATGGGGCTATGGGTGCTAACAAGAAAGTCTGCTCCAATGATTCTTTTTTTTTTTTTTTTTTTTTAGAGAAAAAGTGATCCCAGTAACTCTCTCTTGTTCCTCTTTCCACACAGACTGATGGATGTGGGTGAAAGGCAGAAGGAATGAGCACTGGGTAAGTCAAATGACTCAGAAGTCTTCCGAAGTGACCGGCTCTCCAGGCCGCTCAACTAGGCTAAGAGGCAGGTTCAGATTCTTTCAAGAATCTACATGCACCCTTGCCTGAAGCTTATGGTTATTTAAGAAGAGCACGAACCCGTGGTGAGACAAAGCAACCCAGACTGTTGGTACGAGATACCCCATGTTTAGTCGGAGGGAAACCAGCGCAGACTTTGACGGACTGAAATGTCACCCCGCGCAGAGGCCTGCCTCCCTACCAACGGCCCTGCCCAGCCCGGGCAGGCAAGAGCACAATAGACCGCACAGCCCTGCGCATCCCCTGCCCCACACCACTTCAAAGGCCACAGCAAGCAGCCAACAAACCTGCCTGGGCTGCGGTGTTTTTCTTTTAGGTTTGTTTTTTCATGAAGAAGGAGGGAAATATGTTCGGGCCGAACAGAGATTGGGGTGTAGGGAGGGCGTGGAGGGGGAGGCAAACGATAGAATGTAAGTGAAAGCCTTTCTAAAAAGTCAAGATCCGCAGTTTTATCTTACTCCTCTCCATCCTCCTTTAACCCTTACCTAGCAACCCCGAGAAGCCAAGTAAGAAAGGAGGGCTGTAGTCCGAGGGTCTGCCAGGGTGCAGAGGTTCCCTGCACGAGGTTCAGCAGTCGCGGGGGGGTGGGCTGGAAGAGTCCCCCGCCCAATGCGGGAGCGCGCACACAAGCCCGCGCGCGCGCGCGCACACACGCACACACACACACACACACACACACACACACACACACAGCCCGCCCGCTTCACCTTCTCGATCGTCTGGTCCACGGCCTTCTGGAAGACCCGGGCCACCAGCAGCGTGACGCTGGTCACCAGCAGGAGCAGGGACAGCGTCCCGACCGTGTAGAAGCAGCACCTGCCCATTCTGCGCGCCGCTCCCGGGCCGGGCCCCGCCGGCCGGCGACTGCACAGGAAGGAGGGAGGGGCCGCCGCCGCTGCAGCAGCCTGAGCACCCGGGACCCTGCGGCGCCCGCGGCCGCGGCGCTGCGCGCGGCTCCCGGCTCCGCGGCGGGGCTCCCGGCTCCGGTGCAGCTGGCTGGCCGCCCGGGAGTGGGACGAGGAGCTTCGGTTTCGGTTTCCCTCGCTCGGGCAGTCGGGCGCCCGCCCCGCACCGTCGGGAGGGAGAGCGGGTGCGCGCAGGGCGGTGACGCTCGCCGGCCCGGCTCGCCGCAGCCCCGGGAGGGGACGGCCAGCAAGCAGCTGCGCGGGGAAGCGGGCGGGGCGGAGGCTGAGCCCGCAGTCATGTGCCCCGCGGCGGCTGCAGCGATTCGGCCCGCGCGAGCCTTGCGCGTCCCGGGCGGTTCCCGGGCGCCTGCGGCTCCCCGACCGCGGCCGGGCCCAGCTGCGCCCCCGCCTCCTCGACGCAGGCCCCGGTCCCCCCGGAAAATCGCCTGCGCTCCCCGGCCCATTCACTCACTCGCTCCGCAGATGTGAACTGCGGGCCTACCGAGTGACAGGCAGTGGGGATTCGGGGTGGATACCACCTTGCCCCCGCTCTAGACAAGCTCACCGCTTAGCAGGGACACTGTTACAGCAATTACTGCACAATGTTACAAGTGCTTTTATGAGGTGCATGCTGAGATCTGTGCCCACAAGCGTGTTCTGTCCGGGTGACCTAGGACCCCACAATTGAACTGGATCTTGGAGGATGTGTAAGAGTTTCTCATATGAGGGGTGTGTACAAGGGAGGGGGAGGCATTTCAAGGAGCGGAAAAAAGTGTGCTAAGACTTTGGGGGTGAAAGTAAGATCGAAAGAGGAAAGGGGGAAGTTCCTTTTGCTTCTAGGCTCAGGTGTTGAGGTTCGTTGGGGTCAGGCTCTGAAAGGCTCTGTGTGTCCCATAGAAGAGTTGGGACTTTATCCCTCAGCAGTGAGACTCAGTAAGAAGCGTCAAGCTGGTGACCTTGACATTGTTCCTATTTGCTTTGCTCACCATTATGTCCCAGGCAAACAGGCTAAAGCCTGCACACAGCAGGGACTCAGTGTTAGTTGAATGAATGTCAACCATATGCCAAGCTTTGGTTAAGTGCTTACACACACCCCTTTATTTAATACAGCAACCTTGTGACTTGGTGGCTATTTGTCCCATTCCCCCCAAAGTAGTGCCAGACAGGAATACTCTGCAAGAGGCTGATGAGGGAACACACACAGGAAGCTGGACCCGGGATGCAGGTGTGAGCTACGTAGAGAAGCAAGGAAGGATGGTTGGGTGGAAGGCCGGGGAGCACAGGCATCTTATAATACAGTGCAGCTCTAAGAAAGTTCAGCAAGGCTGTGGGGGGCCTTCAAGCCACACTGGCCTGTCCCAGGAGTCCAGCATCTCCCAGGAATAGACCTCTTGTACTTAGTCATGGGCTACTCCAGCAAAATGGCCTCTGCACCAAGCTGGAGATGAATATGAGAGGATAGATTGCGGATCTCAGTCTCTGGGGCAGATCCATTGGTCAGTTATGCTCTGCACTGGAAGATCTGAGAAGTACATTTTCTTGGTCATTATAATGGTGTTATTCCTGTTTGACACGAGGAAACCATGGCTCTGAAAGGGAGGTAACCTAACAAGCTCAACCAGTTGCTGAATGGTGGATCCTGCCTAGACAGGAATGCAGGCTGGTGTCCTCCAAAGCCCCTGCTTTTTCCACCCGTGCATTGCTGCCTCCCAGCTGCCATCAGTGAGAATCTGCAGACAAGGAGTTCAGGGCAGAGACTTTGTTAAGGACCCAGTGAGATGCATTAAAAATGGTGGCAGATTCTTTGACACTCCTTCTATTGAGAGGATATATACCTTTTACCTTTGAATTTGAGCTGGATTTAGTGATTTGTTAAACCAATAGCATATGGTAGAAATCACATATCCTGGAACTTCTGAAGTCAGATCATAAATGCCTTGCAATTTCTTTCTGTCTGGGCATCTGGAAATTGTTGCTCTTGGAGCCCTGAGCCACCTTTAGGTCTGGCTAGCCTGAGACCTCTATGCTGGAGAAGAACACAGGAGAGACCATAGGGAGATGGCCTAAGCCTGCAGGAAGAGAGATGCACTGCCAGCCCCTTGCTGTCCCCAGCCATTTGAGCCATGGGCCCCAGACATATGAAGCAGAGTAGGTCCTTGTTTCGCCTGAAACGCAAAATAAAGGACTGTTGTTGTTTTGATCCACTAGGGTTTAGCCTGGTGTGTTAAAAGTTTGGGGCAGGACTGAACCTGGGACATTGACAGTGACAGTGGTGCCCACTCCCAACTCTACCCAGCAGCAGCTCCAGGGGGGTGGGAGGGGAGAGGTCTGGAATGATTCAACTCTTCCAAGCCTCATGGCCACAGTGCCTGGGTGGCCCCCAGTCTTCATGCACCCACAATCAGCAGCCTTTCCCTACCCCTACTCCTGCCATGGTAATGCTCTGTTCTGCCCCCATCTCTGCTTCAGATTCTGGCTATCTATCTTGGCTCTCCCCGTGCCCCACTTTGCTTAAGCGACCATGCTAGCCCACTAACCCTTGCTCATCCCCTTCCTAGGCAATGGTTGGGGTTCTCTGCAATCTGTGTGTGTCCTCTCCCTCATTAAATAGAAAAAAGATTTGGTAACCTTCCTTCCTTCCTGTTTGGCTCCCAGCAGTTCATGCTCAAATGGAACCCTTCCTCCCCCATACCCCAGACTAGATTTTCTGTTTGCTAGCTCTATTCTTGAGAGCAAACTCCACAGCTAACACCCACTCCAGCCCTGGGCCACCAATCCCAGGGCAGTCTTCCTTCTCATTGTTAACTGACGTCTCTTTTTGCCTCCTGTCTGGGCCATTAGAGGAGTAACAGACTATGCAGATGGAGAGATGGGCCCAGATTTGAGAAACACATCTCGGTGTGGGGAGGGCTCCTGAGCAAGGGTTTCTGACCCCATTGCCCTCAGTTTACCTTCCCTTTGAGGCTCTCTCACTCAGGCAACACCACTCCATTGTTTCCGCTATGTCAGGTGGTTGGTAAGCTGCTTCCCCTTTAAAACTCTGGTCCAAACTGCACAAAAACCTCTTTCTTGGTTCCTCTTAGCACAGCTGACCAGACTAGCATTTAAAAAATGCACTAAACACTAACAAAAGGACCCAATTACAGAAAATATAAACAGCTTAAAAAAAAAAAAAAGCACCCATGTTCCCCAAATAGCAGTCTGTAATCCCACAGTAATTTCTGTTATATCATAAAGAGTTGACACAGCTTTTTAGCACCTGGCCTGGCCGGCTTTCGGTTCAGTTCTCTCTCTTCCTCCACCCCATGTCCGCTACGGATAGGAACTATGCCCCAAGCCCCCACATTCTCCTGCAAGCTTCCCAAAGCCCCTTGGAACATCCTCCTTATTTCTGATCTATAGGGCATGTCACTGCCACTGCTAATTGGCATTCTTAAGTCTTTTTTCGTGCTCTAGAATCATTTCACTCTACAGGTGAGACTCAACTCTACATACAGGAGTCGTGGCTACATGGCAGGTACACAGACTAGTAACCCCTGACCATCACTCTCTTGAGGGGCAGCTGGTGTGGGAGGAGATTGCTGCCACTACCGGTTAGATGGCGAGGCTGACGCCCTGGCAGGGAGACAATCAGGAATTTTCCCAGGGACCTCTCTATACCTAAAGTCAGAAGAACAGGAACTTGAGAACAACAAGTGCCCTTATGAATGAATGATTGTTGGCACCTGCTGCGAAACTCACAGTTGTTCGGGACACAGAAAGAGAAACGCTTCCTTCACAAACTCTAAGAAAGGCTCCAGGACAACAGACTATGAGACAGGAGAAGCAGGAAGGGCTCTTAGGGCCCCACCTGAAATCCAGAATATTGTTCTCTTCAACAGAGGTTACTTGAATAATCATTATGTGCTACTATGTTAAAAGTATTGTATAAACATTTTTTTTTAAAGATTTTATTTATTTACTTAGGAGAGAGAGCACAAGCAGGGAGAGGGGAAGAGGGAAAGGGATAAGCTGACTCCTCGTTGAGCAGGGAGCTTGACTTGGGACTCGATCCCAGGGCCCTGGGATCATGACCCAAACTGAAGACTCTTATCCGACTGAGCCACTCAGGCACCTGAGTGTAAACATTTAAAGTACACCACAATTTTTAGAGGTCGGGTAGACAATCTCCAAACCTGACTGCCAACAACTCTTTCTCTAGGCACCTGCTGCTCCTGGAATCCACTGTGGAATTTATTCTCCACCCCTTAAATCCAGGCTGGCCTCGTGACCTGCTTCGACCAACAGAATGTGATGGAACTGATGCTAGTGTGCCAATTCCCGGTCTAGTCCTTAAAAGGCCTGCCAGCCTCTCCCTTTACCTTCTTGCAATCCATCTCCTGTGGTAGAAGCTCGGGTTAGACCCCTGGCTGGTGAGAGGCCACGTGGAGAAAGACTCTGGAGAATGAGTGGCCATCAGGGATATCATAGCCCATCTGAACTCCCAGAGGAATACAGCCATATGCTACATGGAACGGAGTGACGAGCTGTCCCCACAGAGCCCTACCCTGCTGCAGCATTGTGAGCCCATGAATGGCTGTGTGTTAAGCTACTCAGTATGGGGGTAGTTTGCTAGGCCATGATAGACAACTGAAACACCATTTTTTGTTATTTATTAATTATTTTAATGTGTCGGTAGCCTAAAAAAGAATGGAAGTGGCCCTGGGCCTTCCTCACTTTGTCACAGGCCTGGCTCCAAAAGCTTTCTAAAGTTTTTGGCTTTCTTACTCTAATTTGAAGGTGATCTATAAAGTGTACCATCATGCCCTAGTGATTTGGTATTTGTTATGTCTAAATGTTTGTCGGAGAGTATCTTAGACCCTGAACAATGCAGGATTCATAAGAAAAAATTTCCATCTCCATCCTTCTGATCTTCCCGGTCACCCCAAACTTCTAATAGAATAATAGAATTCCTTTCTGAGACAAGTGACGGCCCCCTGGACTAGACCGTCGTTATGGTTTCTCTATCGTACTCCGAGCATGCTGGAGCAGAAGCAATCTGTGAGGCTGTCCGTGGCCCTGTCTGCTCCCTCTTCCAACCAGGGAGCCCTGTGTCTTCCCCATTACCATCTCTGCACCCCAAGCTAGGGGACTCTTTTCTAGCTTGTTTGGCTTTGGCTTTGGTTTTATTCTGCTTGGGGCTGCACAGAAGTAAGAACGCCCCCTGCCCTTCAAATCTGTGTTTCTTTTCTGGTTCTTCTAAGGATGCGGAGTGTTTGAAACATGACAACTGGGAAGCCAGTTTGCTTTGTTCTCTTCCGTCCCCTGAAGCCACAAGCAAAGTCTCTTCTGACAGAATGTGTGTGTGGTGGTGGTGGGGAGCGTGGGGAGGCAGAGGAGGCGGGGCAGAGGGAGAGGGAGAAATCCTCAAGCTGACTCCTCGATGAGCGCAGATCCCAACTTGGAGATCGATCCCAGGACCCTGAGATCATGACTTGAGCAGAAACCAAGAGCCAGATGCCCAACCCACTGAGCCACCCAGGTGCCCCTTCAACTCAGTGTGGCATATGATGAAATATCAGGGCTGTCTGATTCCTGCACATGATGAAATCAGGGCTAAATAAGCAACATAAGAGTTTACAGTTATTATTTTATGATTTATTCCATGGGTAGAAGTTGTTGTAGATGAGGGGCGCCTGGGTGGCTCAGTTGTTAAGCGTCTGCCTTTGGCTCAGGGCATGATCCTGGCGTTCTGGGATCGAGCCCCACATCAGGCTCCTCCGCTGGGAGCCTGCTTCTTCCTCTCCCACTCCCCCCGCTTGTGTTTCCTCTCTCGCTGGCTGTCTCTCTCTCTGTCAAATAAATAAATAAAATCTTAAAAAAGAAGAAGAAGAAGAAGAAGAAGAAGAAGAAGAAGAAGAAGAAGAAGAAGAAGAAGAAGAAGTTGTAGATGAAAAATTCAAGTTTACTCAATATCTATCTCTGGGGGGTGGGGGGGGGTGGGGGGGGCTGGGGGGAGGAATGGGGAGTGAAGAGGGTTCTGCCTGAGGGTCAAGGCAGTCCTTGGCAGCCTTGAGCGATAGAAAGGAAGCGTCTGGCTAACTGGAGACAGGGCTGTGGAAAGGGCTGGGTGTGGGGGTTAAGGTGCTAGATTCTGGAAAGGGTAAAAATAAGACCTGTCCCTCACCTCTTACCTAGAGCCTCATTCCTTGTACCTCTTGGAAATTACCACCCAGAAGCCTCCTGTGTGAATACGATGTCAAAAAAGATGGTTATTCAGTTAACTTTACAACTACTGGTTTAGAAACATTTCCAGTTCCTTGATAAATAACCAACACTCTCTCTTTTTAGCCTCAACAAAGAATGTTTTAGAATATTCGTGACTAGTGAGTGCTTCAACTGCACTGCAGCCTACCTTGAGAAGCACTGCTTCCTTGCAGTTCTAATTAGGCCAGAGGAGACAAGGATACCAAGCATGCTTTTTTAAAAAGTTAAACATAGCCTTACCATATGTTCCAGAAATTCCACTCCTAATTTATACCCAAAAGGACTGAAAACAGGTACTCAAATAAATATTTGCACATAAATATTCATAGCAACACTATTCACAATAGCCAAAGGGGGAAACAACCTAAATGTCTTAGTGGAGGAACGGAGAAACAAAGCGTGTTATGTAAAAGCAGTGGAATATTATCCAGCCGCAGAAAGGATGAAGTACTGATGCATGCTACCTCACGGGTGAATCTCGAAAACAGTATGCTGAGTGAAAGAAGAGAGACACGAAAGGTCACATATTGTATGGTTCCACTTATGTGAAATATCCAGAAGAAGTAAATCCACAGAGACAGAAAAAAGATTGGTAGCTGTCAGGGACAGGCGTAGGAGACAATAAGGAGTGACTGCTTGGTGGGCGGAGGGATGATGGAGTTTTGGAACTAGATAAAGATGGTCGTTGTACAGCAATATAATTACACCGATGTCACTGAATTGTGCACTTTAAAATGGTTAGTTTTATGTTATGTGAATTGCACTGCAGTAAAAAATACAAATCACATTGGAATTTTATAAGAAGATGGCAGACTATAAGAAAGAGATGTAGAGATATCAAATGGTCCCAAGGGTTGTTTTCTTTTCCCCCTTTTTCTTTCTCATATACCATTTGATTTGAGTGATAAGCACTCCTAGAATAAGGTCTTTTGAAAATTCAGTGATGGTAAACAATTCTAGAAAGTTCTAGTACCTTTTTTCCCCAGGGAGAAGATAAAAGGGATAACCAGTTATAAGTACATTCTCTGTTAATATAAGGAGCAGGACTATCCAAGAATGTGTGTTCACCTGGGGTCAGCAGAGACCCCAGAAACTCCCTCATTTTCTCAGCAGAGACCGTGCCCATGGGATGGGCAACTTCCTCTCAGCTTTCTTCACCTCCTTATGGGAGACTGCATACCCCACAGGCCCAAAGGTCCCCAGGTACAGGGCAGCTGGCATTCCTAATCAACCCCTATAAAGAAACAAAACCCTGGAGAGCCTGGCTGGCTCAGTCGGTAGAGCATGCAACCCTTGATCCTGGGGCTGTGAGTTCGAGCCCCAGGCTGGGTGTGGGGATTACTTAAAAATACAATCTTTAAAAGAGAGAGAGAAATCTCTAAATCCAGAATGCCTGGCACCATGCAGTGTGTTACTCCTTACAAACAGGCCACTGCCTCCCCCTTGTTCTACAGAAAGGGAGATTTACTCTGGTGCGGAGGGGACTGGGTGGGGGTAGAGGAAGAAGGGGTGGTGGGGAAAAGCTTCCCCCTCTAGAACAGAATCTGTACACTGTCCACCAGCCTTGACCCTGGTGTTGTGAGTTCTCTTTTTCACCAATAAAACCTATTCTTTAACTTATGCTGGGTGATATTATGGAATTAGTTCCAAACTCTTTAACACTACGTGACAACCCTGTGGGAACTAATATCTATGTGTGAGAACTAAAAAAGAAATCGCACATTCAAGAATGAGGGTCCAGGGGTGCCTGGGTGGCTCAGCGGTTAAGCATCCGACTCTCGATTTTGGCTCAGGTCATATCTCAGGATTGTGGGATCAAGCCCTGCATCGAGCCCCACTTCATGCTCCCCTGGGTTGGAGCCTGCTTAAGGTTCTCTCTCTCCCTCTGTCTCTCTTTCTAATAAAGAAAATAAAAATAAATAAAAAATAAGAATGAAGGTCCCTCCCTCCCTCTCTCCCTCTTTCTAATAAAAAAAATAAAAATAAATAAAAAATAAGAATGAGGGTCCTTGGGAGCTGGGTGGCTCAGTCGGTTGAGCATCTGCCTTTGGCTCAGGTCATGATCCCTGGGTCCTGGGATCAAGTCCCGCATTGGAGTCCCTGCTCGGTGGGGAGTCTACTTCTCCCTCTGCCTGCCGGTCTCCCTGCTTGTGTTCTCTCTCCTTCTCTTTCTGACAAATAAATAAATAAAATATTAAAAAAAAAAAGAATAAGGGTCCTTGTCTAGTATCAAAACAAAACAAAACAAAACAAAAAAAATTAAAAAAAACCCCAAAAACCCAAAACAAAAACCCAGAAAAACAAGTGTTGGCGAGGATGTGGAGAAAAGGGAACCCTTGTGCACTGTTGGTAGGAATGTAAATTGGTGCAGCCACTGTGGAAAACAGTATGGAGGCTCCTCAAAAAATTAAAAATAGAACTATCATATGGTCCAGGATTCCCATTTCTAGGTATATATTCAAAAGAATTGAAATTAGGATCTTGAAGAAATACATGCACTCCCATGTTCGTTGCAGCATTATACACAATAGCCAAGACATGGAAGCAATCTAAATATCCATCAATGCCTAAATGCATACAGAAAGGTGTTATATTCACACAATGAGTATTATATTATTTGGCTTTAAGAAAGAAAAAAATCCTGACATTTGAGATAACATGGATGGACCTAGAGGGTATTACTGTAAATGAAATACACTAGTCACAGAAGGACAAATACTACATGGTACCACTTATAGAAGGAATCTAAAATTGTCAAGCTCATAGAAGCAAAGAGTGGAATAGTGGTTGCTGGGAGCTGTGGAGAGGGGGCCCCAGGGGAGGTATGAGTCAAAGGCTACAAAGTTTCACTTAGCAAGCTGAGTAAGTGCTAGAGATGAAGTGTATAGCATGGTGCTTATGGGTAACAATACTGTATTGCATACTTACAATTTTGCTACAAGGGTAGCTCTTATGTTAAGCATTCTTACCACACACACAGATACTAATAATGAAGAGGGTGTGAGGAAACTTTTGGAGAATATGGATATGTTTATGGCACGTGGTGTCATAACATAGATCATGGTGCTTGTGGGTATATACTTCTCTCCGAACTCCTCAAGTTGTATATATTACATATGTACAGCTTTTTACTGTCAATCATACCTCAATAAAGTGGTTTTTTATTTTATTTTTTATTTTATTTTATTTCTTTTAAAGATTTTATTTGAGAGAGAGAGCGAGCGAGCGAGCGAGAGTGGACATGAGCCGGGGGAGGGGCAGACTCCCCACTGAACCTGGAGCCTGATACAGGGTTCAATCTAGGACCCTGAAATCAAGACCTGAGCCTTAACTGACTAAGCCACCCAGGTGCCACTACAGCGGTTTTTAAAAAAGTGAGGGTTCCACCCAAATATAATGCCAGAATTCTACATAGAAATTCCAGAGGCTGAGCAGGCCCAATACTTCGCCTGAAATAAAATCTTAATATTTGGGGGTACAAAATATCACTTTTTAAATGGAGTCTTCTGGGGCTCAGTCATTAAGTGTTTGCCTTCGGCTCAGGGCATGATCCCAGGGTCCTGGGATCGAGCCCCACACCGGGCTCCCTGCTCAGTGGGGAGCCTGCTTCTCCCTCTCCCTCTGCCACCCCCCCTGCTAGTGCATGCTCTCTCTCGCTCTTGCTCTCTCTCAAATAAATAAATAAAATATTTTTTAAAAAATTGAGTTTCCTGTCCTTCCGAACAGCATCCCCTTCGCAACCCTCCAGGGATCGTCTCTCTAATCATAGTTTTTCCCTTCCCCCTGCCCTCAACCCCAGTTTTGTCTTGTTGGGGCCTCTCAGGTCCTATGTAATCACCAGATTCTCTAGGGGGTCTACAGCATAAACCTGTCCTTTTCTTGCTAATGTTGGAAACCTCTCAAATTCTCCATTATTTGGGGTCCTGGCTGGCTCAGTTGGAAGAGTACATGACTTTTTATCTCAGGGTTGTGAGTTCGAGCCCCATGTTGGGTGTAGAGTTTACTTAAAAATAAAATCTTAAAAAAAAAAATCTCCACTTATTCTGTCTTATCAGAAGTTAAACATTATCTGCTATATACCAGGCTCTGTTTTAAGGGCATTTACAGATATCAATAATTTTTCGAAGGGCTGGACAGGGGAAGCAACCCCATTTGTTCATGGATATTCCCATCACAGAGGACTCACAAGCCTCAGCTGAGCGGTTGGTTTGGGTGTTGTCAGGAGGAATTCTAAGGCGAAGCTCGGGGGAGAGGCAGCCGGGAGGCTCCAGGTGAAGGCCGATGCAGGGAAATGGACCCTCTAGGTGTTTGGTAGGATCAGACTTAGACATGTGGATGCCTCGGACTAACAATAATTTTGCACCCCTTCAAAACCATGATTTTACAGATCTGTTTAACATCAAATGTAAAGCTTTGTGGGGATTGGTGGTAGAGGTCAGCCTCTTTCCAAGTCCCCCTCTGGGACCATATCTGCACACATATTCGGTATTTTAAAAATCCTACAGCTGTTAATGAAACCAACCTACTTGGAATCAATTTATTTTAACTCCAGCCTGGTCTTTGAGGGTCTCGTCCCGAACTTACAAGCGGCTTATCCAAGTGTTCTGCTAACACATGTACAGTGCTTTGCCTGAAAAGGGGTTTCAGTAAACAAAACTCTTTCCATCTTGGGATGACTGGCCCTGCCCCCCGTGGTGTATAACTCATCATGGGGGAATGCCATTAACAATGAAATCTTCTTCCAACCACGGAAACCTCTCCACAAAGAAGAAGAGAAAGAAAACAGTTTTGTTAATTGAATAACTATTAAGCCAGAATAAAATGTGCATCACAGGCAATCAGCTAAAGAGATGGCAAAGGCAGAAAAAAAAATCTCACCCTTTTATTTACTTACCCAGGCGGATAAAACCTACTCTGTACATGTCCTCAAGACGAACAGTAACTATCCTCAAGTAAGAGGATCTGGCAGCACCGTTTGTCCCACACAGTACATCCTAAATTCACTTGGCAATTGAATGGCTATCTGTGTTAGCAGTTGCCTTCGCCCAGAGGAAAAATACGACTTCCTGTATCTTTAGGACAGGTAGTGGTTTTACCGTTTCGGAGCCAGGCACCTGCTCCTACCATCCCACAGAAGCTGGGAGAGAGGAATGCTATCTTTCTTGATGATTCCATATCAAAGAGATGGTGCCCAGGCCCTTAAGAAAGACACTCCTGGATTGTAAAGATGGCAAAAGCCTTATTTCGCTTTGAAAAAGACGTACATACGTCTCAAAGGGACAGAGAAGAATTTGCAATTACAAGTTGTCTAAAGTAAACTCTCTGAGAAAAGTAGGGGGGAGGGGAGGGGGAGTCTCTTTCCATTGCTGCTCTAGGGAAAATTCTTTTTTTTCTCCATTTGTATTTACCCTTCCCCCTACCTGTGAGTCTGCACCTACCCTTCCCTGAGGCTAATTTGACTCAACAGCCTTAGAGGCAGGAGTGGAATCCAAGGGAGGGAACAGCAGGTGAGCTTGGGAGAAAGCAGTTGGCTGCAGACAGGTGAGCCAGGCAGCCCGGATGGAGCGAGCCTGCAGAACCCCAGACCCGTGAGGCTTGCTTGCCCCAGGTGTCTGCACAAGCCCTCCATCTCAGCCGACTTCTATCAATAATTGCCTTGTAAGAAGCAGGCACCAGCTTCTGACAAAAATAACTCATTGGTAATTTAAGTAAGATTTTAAAGCAATATGACCATCATGACTTTAAAAATGCTGGGTGAAGGTAAAGCCCTTGTAAGAAATGACACGTGTCCTATAAGTGGGCCATAATTTCTGTAATAAAGGAGAGATGACAACAGAAACCTAGATAATTCTTGTTGATGACTAACTACTCCAATTAATGACCTTACCAATATTTGTTCCCTTCCTCCAGACAGTTCTCAAATCTATTTTAATGAAGGTTTATTAAAATTGCCCCAAAGAACATTATAAAAGTGATATGTCTTGTTTGCCATCTATGGTAATATTAGAAGGAAAAAGAATAATTTTCTCTGTATCTTGAGAAAAAGAAGGAAAGTCTTGGGTACCGACAGTATCAGACATGGCGAACTTCTGAGAATGAGATGGAACGCCTTACTGTATGTCCTGAAGTTTTCCCTCCTGGAAAATAAAAGCAAGCGTCATGCAGAAGAAGATGGAGAACTTTTTATTTTGTTAAATGTGTACCTTACTCCTGACACTGGATAAAAACAGAGAAACTGAGGCACAGAGAGATTCAACCATGAGATTATTCTGGAGTGCTTGGAAGAGTTCCCAGAACACAGTAGGTTCTTAATATTTGTTGAAAGCTAAATGTCAAAACTTTGCTAGTTAGGAAGGAGGAAGCTTTTCTGTCATGATCACCTCTGTACTTAATATCATTGGTCTAGGGCACTTTCTATACAGCTGTCCCATCCAATGTGCTTTCAGTAAGCAATCCTGTACAGAGAGCTCTCGGGTAGAGTACAACTGGATTTGAGCTCTAAGACTGCGACTCCGTGAGAGGCAGCCATGGGTTTTACTGTTTCACACCCAAGAAAGTAGTACAGTGGTACATAGCAGATGCTCCTAAATGCTGATGGGGGCTTTTGCTAAAGCTTGCTATTGAGAACTTTCACATTTGATGACATTTCGAGAAGTGGAGAAAAGGTGGCAGATAGTGGCAAGGGGGAATTTGGGGGTAGTGATTGATTTGGGGAAAGAAGTTCTATTTTCAGGGGTGCCTGGGTGGTGCAGTCGTTAAGTGTCTGCCTTCGGCTCAGGGCGTGATCCCAAAGTCCTGGGATCAAGCCCCACATCGGGCCCCTCCGCTATGAGCCTGCTTCTTCCTCTCCCACTCCCCCTGCTTGTGTTCCCTCTCTCGTTGGCTGTCTCTGTCAAATAAATAAATAAAATCTTAAAAAAAAAAAGTAGTTCTATTTTCAGAACCTCGAATCAGCTTTAATAGTCTTAGTTTTCAGGGCGCCTGGGTGGCTTAGTCAGTTAAGCATCTGCCTTTGGCTCAGGTCATGATCTTGGGGTCCTGGAATCAAGCACCGCATCAGCCTCCCTGATCAGTGGCAAGTCTGCTTCTCCCTCTGTGATCTCTTGCTTTTGCTCTCTCTCAAATAAATAAATAAACTCTTAAAAAAAAAAGTCTTAGTTTTCTGTGAACTGACCGTACCTCATATCTTCTCAGGGATCTTTCTTCTCTCCCTGTGGTCAAAATTTCTGAAATGCTTTTGAGAGGATGGATAAAATGTATGTGGGCCACTCCACCAAAAGAGACATTACTGACCACAGTTTAGGAACCTCTGAATAGGATGTTATTTTCTCAGGTACTGGCAACCTTGTCTGTAGGTGGGTACGTTCCTGGTCTGAAAATGCACTGGACAAATAAAGAGATGATTTTATTCCAGCTATTGTGAGGGGGAAAATGCACCCTTGTGAAGGAGGAATGAATGTCTCAAAGAAAAAAAAGGTCTGGGGTTTTGTCGAGGCAGGTAAAGCAGAGTCCTGAGGGGAGCTGGTGAAGACAGGTCTTCTCCCTGCCGGGCAGGGGGTCCTCTGAGGCTAGCTGGACATAGGAAGGTCAGGAGGTATCTCAGCTCCCTTCTGAGAGCAGAGCGCTCAGATGAAGTCCAACATTGTCAGTGGACTCTGAAGCCTGTTCCTGTTTGAATCCTGCTTCCCTTACTCAGGAGCTGTGTGACCTTAGGCCAATTATTTAACCTCTGTGTGTCTCAGTTTCTTCATCTATAGAATGGAAATAATAAATGGGACTTACCTCATGGAGATGTTTTAAGGATGAAATGAGATAGATGAAATATATCAAGTGCCTGCCCCTGGACGTGCTCCGTAAATGTTATTGCCATTCTCAAGTATTCTGTGGGCAACAGAAATTAGGTTTCCAAGGGGGCACAAAACTCGCTAGCACGCTCATATCAGACTTTACAAAAGGCGAGAAGCCTTACTCAGATAAGCCAAGTCGTTTTTCTGCCTCCCTACAAAGCTGACATGCAGAAATGCTTAATATGCACAAAATGAAATAACTTAGAATCTTTCTTTTAAAACGCTAAATTATAAATTCAATTAGATAGTAGTTACGATCTTTATGTGTACTATATGTAAGTAGGTTTCATTTATATGCAACGGACCACTGGGATTTGTTTAAATGAAGAGTTTTAAACGATGCCCCATCATTATTTCATTTTGGGGGAATGCTAGTCTTTCTTTAAAATTGTCTCGTGGCTGATTTAAATAGTAAAATTAAGATCAGTTTCACTTTATTTTTTAATTTTTTTTTAAAGATTTTATTTATTTATTTGACGGAGAGAGAGAGGGAACACAAGCAGGGGGAGTGGGAGAGGAAGAAGCAGGCTTCCAGCAGAGGAGCCTGATGTGGGGCTCGATCCCATAACGCCGGGATCACGCCCTGAGCCGAAGGCAGATGCTTAATGACTGAGCCACGCAGGCGCCCCAAGATCAGTTTCACTTTAGGGAAATAGTGAAATAGTTTTTCTTTTTTCCTATTTATTTATTTATTTGTTTATTTATAGCAACGTTTTTAATAAACAGCCACCTTTCAATATTAGCTCTTAACAATTCCATGGGTTTGGCAGAAAGCAAATTCATGACCTTGAAGTAGTAGTAGGTCTCAAAGTGATAACCTGAGACTTGTCAGAAGATTCTCCTGTCTTCACTGTCACTGAGGAGGTAATGGGACAACATGAACAGGTTCGATTCCTCAAGTTCCTGAAATGACCTGCATATTGTTTAATATTCAGCTGTACCAAACACGTTTTTGTTTTTGTTTTAAGGAGTGTGTGAGGAAGTTATCACTGTGCTCCATTTTGAATGGTATTTTCTGCTTTCTTTTCAACACGGAGAAGATATGGTGTTCTTCCTAAAACTGTTCCCATTTGGGAGAATATTCTTCTGATGCCCCGTGCAGAGTCTCCAGAGAAACCGCCCCTGGCAGCGGAACTGGGTGAATGTGGTTCTGTAGAGACTCCGCCCTGCTTCTCTTTCCTTTGAAAGACTGGGGTTCCTTATAAAAGCAGCCCGGGCTGCTTGCATCTGGGATGCCTTTTCCTTGTTGTCATCTACAGACTGACTCTCCATTTGTTGAAGGAGTATCAATCTTTGTGAGACTATTTCCTCATGTCTTCTAGAAAGGCGAATTTCTTGAGCAAACAAGGAAGTCACCTTTATTCAAAACTGCCTTACAAGCTTTCTTGACTGAAGAGCCTGTACCAGTACAGATAAAGATCAAGGCAAGTGCTGCTCTGAAGGCTCAGAGCCTGAAGGCCAGTCTCCTGGTTGGGTGCAAAGGCCAAAGGTGACGGTCCCCGCCCTACTCGGACCGCTTCTGTAAAGGTGCTGCTCCTGTCAGGGAAACAATTTTTAAAATAATTTCAAACTATTTGTTCTTGACGATCTTCATGAGGGCATCAGGAGAAGGGAAGCCTCTGTCATATGCCAGGGAGAGTGGCAGGGCCCCTCGTATTTTCCTTCCTTTACACTAATCCTGTGAGGTAGGGATTACATCCCCATTTTACATTTGAAAAAAAACTGAGCGAATCTCCGAGGGATTAAATAACTTGCCCAAGATCATGAAGCTAGGAACTAGACAGAACAGATAAGGATTCCCAGTTAAGGGCTCAAGAGAGATTGTCAACCAACTGAGAGAAAAGCAACTGGTTGTCATTTCCATATTACCACCTCGTTACCATGTCCCGCTGTTGACAAACTGGCCTGGGATCTCCAGAAGCACAGATCACTAAAATGCAATGAGTAGTTCTATTTAGATTCTCCGTTTCAGAAATCCTCAGAATGATAGCCCTAATACTTACTGGGAGCTTAACTACATGCTGTGCCCTGTTCTAAGCACTCTTCACGTGATAACTCACGTCATCTTCACAAAACCCAATGACGTAAGTGCTATTACCATTCTCGTTTTTACAGATGAGGACACTGAGGCATAGAGAGGGTAGATCACTTTCCCGAGTTTGTACAGCTAGTAAAAGGTAGAGCCAGGATTCAAATCCAGGCAGCCTGACACCAACATTCATGCTCTTAACACTCTTTAAGCTCAGACACCAAAACAAAATGGGCTTGAATGTTGTACATAGATGAAGTGGTTTGGAGAGATTAAAGAACATTTTAATTAATTGTCCCAAACCAACAGAAACCTATCAGGCTGGCTATTCAGGTTTCAGTCAGAATAGTTATCGGGAATTTTAAAGGATAATTAATGAAGACAAACAGACATTAAAGGATTTGCGCCAGTATAGGCACAATTATCTAGGTTCCTTCGTTTCTGTAGTAATTAAGATGTCTTATGGCCTTGACCAAGTCTGGAACTTTTTCATATATTTATTTCAGGTGATGAGATGAACAAAGGTGATGTGACAAACACAGGTTAGAAACTGCCATGGCCCCGTAGGGTCCACATTTAAGTAAAAGTTGGCTTGACTTGGTATAAATAACAGCAAAGGTAAGTACGACTCAGAGTTAATTCTAGATGTCTGCCTGTCCCAGTCCTGTTCCATACATTGTCAGTATCATAGAAAGTAAAATCCAGCCATTCTAAGGACACACCCAGGAGTTTGGGCCCATGGATGAGTTTGGTTTGTGTCCTCCAAGTCCACAGAGACTGAACATAAATTCAACCAAAATTTGGAGAGCTCCTTGTAAGGTACCATTCTAGGAGCTAGGTAGTATGGTAAATGACTTTTCCCCTCCAATGGCTCAAATTCCATGGTAAAGTCAACCACCTCAAATATTTTTGGTGAATAAAAAATGAATTGTAAATCGTAATAACAAATACCATTGAGAGCATGAGAGGTCTTCTTTTACCCCTGCCACTGAACTTGCATTGAACACTGGGCCAGTCTGAGCCAGATCCCCAAGGAATGCCCTGCACTCGTTAACCTGGGGCTGTGTTACTGTCTGGACCTGAACCAGTCACAGGTGGAATGAGATTACAGTAGTTTATACTAGTCAGAGTCCATCATT
Source organism: Ursus americanus (assembly GCF_024610735.1). Taxonomy (NCBI): domain Eukaryota; kingdom Metazoa; phylum Chordata; class Mammalia; order Carnivora; family Ursidae; genus Ursus; species Ursus americanus. Next base: position 24,897,330 of record NC_142134.1, on the reverse strand, counting down.
AGACTTGAGTGCAGTCATTCTCCCAAAATGAGTGACTGCTGGGGCGCCTGGGTGGCACAGTGGTTAAGCATCTGCCTTCGGCTCAGGGCGTGATCCTGGTGTTATGGGATCGAGCCCCACATCAGGCTCCTCCGCTATGAGCCTGCTTCTTCCTCTCCCACTCCCCCTGCTTGTGTTCCCTCTCTCACTGGCAGTCTCTCTCTGTCGAATAAATAAATTAAAAAATCTTAAAAAAAAAATGAGTGACTGCTGCACAACGGGGAAGGGCTGGGAGAATCACTGAAGAAGTATCTGTAACGTCCACTAAAAATGCTAAATGCTTGGTGCTTACTTTATAGAAGGAAGACTGCAGGGAGCTCTCTTGCAGGTGAAGTGGGAAGCAAAGATTCCACCTCTGGAAGACGTGGGATTGGAGCTGGGACTTGAAAGACAGGGGTGGAGACCCACTACTAAGAAATTTTTAGGCAAAGTGTACAACATGAACAACATAAAGAAAGAAAGAGTGTGGGAGGGAAGAATAGAAAGTAGAATAATATAATTGGAGAGGAGAAGAAGTGAGAAAGAAGGGAAATAGGTGAGCAGGCCAGCGTTGCAGGGTTTGAATGCTGGCCTGACGAGTCAGAATGTATTCTGTGTCTAACGGGGAGCTGTGGAAGGTTTCAAGGAAGGTTATGGCATTATTAGGTCTATGCTTGCCAAGGCTCTAAAGATTCTTCTGCATCAGGGTTGAGGCTGAATGCCTCCAAGTCACCTTGGGTTAGGCTAGTGTTTCCTGGCCTGGCTCAGCCTTTGGGGTCTAGGGACAGAGTCTCCTTTACCTGCACTCTCTCATCAGATTTTGATCTAGCTCAGGGACCCTGTTTCTACCATTGTACATATAGGAGTCTGGTCTTTCCGAGACAGTTGGGCACTGCTCTGTGGATGGGCTGGAGGATCCTGCCAGGGCCCTGGGGGAATTCGGCTCCTCATCTCACACTTACCTTCAGGACCTCCACATGCAGAAGGCAGGGTTCCTAGCTCAGCTCTGATCACCAAGAATTCAGCAGGTAAAGGCAACTCTGAGGCCAACATGGAGCCGACTCCAAAGAGGGGATGCGATGAATTTATTGCACCTGTTCATGGCCAGATTCCCAAGGAAGTCTAGGAAGGATGTGATGGGAAGGAGAAAGGAGAGTGCTTACCCATCGCAGGTTCAAAGACATAACACTGTAATATAATATATTACAAAATTATAAAATAAAATTATAACTTTGTCTCCAGGTATACTCCAGTGGTAATAAGAACACATTAAATATTTACCCAGCCAAATGCAATTTGTTCAGTAGGACAAAAATTCTGTGAAATTCTTTATGGAGGCTACACTCTTCATCTCAGTTCTCAGGACAGGTCCATCCTCCGAACAGCTCCAGGACTACCAACCCTCTGCTCACAGTAGAAGGGAAAGAGGGCAACATCTTATTCCTTGAAGTAAACAGAATAAGAATAACTGAGATGGAGGCACATACTTATAAAAGTATGAAATTTCAAACTTGTGTTAGTAACATGTATTTTCTATCCTTATAACCGAGCAACAAATGCCATCGACCTACGGATAAACCCAGGGAATATTTCTGAGCCAATATTCCTTGAGTGCTTCCTTTGTGCTAGGCACTTGGCAAATACTTAATTTTTGTCTTGTCCAATGTGGTAGCCACCAGCCCCACGGGGCTAATGAGCACTTGAAATGTGGCTAGTCCAAACTGAGATGTGCGTACATTTCAAACGCTTAGTATGAAAAAAACAATGTAACATATCTCAGTAATATTTTTATGCTGATTATATGCTAAGATAATAATATTTTAGATTTATCAGGTCAGTAAGATATTATTAAAATTAATCTTAGCTGTTTCTTTTTACTTTTTAAAATATGACTACTAGGGGGCACTTGGGTGGCTCAGTTGGTGAAGCATCTGCCTTTGGCTCTGATCATGATCTCAGGGCCCTGGGGTCTCAGGCCCCCCACTACCACCACCTCGTGCGCTCTCCCACTCTCTCTTTCTCTCTCTCTCAAATAAACAAATAAAATCTTAAGGTATCTTTCTAGTATGACTACTAGAAAATTTTAAATTACGTATATGGCTCACATTGGTGGCTTGCGTTATATTTCTATCGGAAAGCACAGTTTTAGATTATTTCTATGCTGCACCTGTACGACCACCATATGATGTAGAATATTATTAGGTCTGTTTTCCTGAAGAAGAAACGGAGGTATAGAGGCTGCAAAGCACTTGCCCAGCAGTATTAAGTGGCAGGGCTGTGATTCAAACCCAGGTTGGTCACCCTGGTTAGCCACTATATTATATTGACTCTTTAGCTTGGTTTATGAGTCAACTTTTTTCTGGGTGACTCACTGTAGAGCTCTGGATTATGATGGGATTTCCCCACTAATTGGTTGCATGAGTTTGAGTGATTGCTTTAATCTCCTCACGTCGTTAGACATGAGCTTCATAAGTCTGGTGAGTCGCTAATGCATCACTGTTTTATTGGCATTGCTTCTTTGGCTTCACAAACTGTGAAAACAAAAATTCAGTTCAACCTAACAAACATTTTTTTAGCATCATTGTGTACAAATGTGGAAAAGCCCAAATAAACATCTTCAAATATGTTAATTGCTGAGAGGGAGTTAATTATGTTTGGAGCAGCACCAGAATTAATGAGCAAAACACACTTTAAAGTCTCCATGTGCAAAGAAAAGAGCAATGCTTACTTGAAGCTTAATGAAAAACAGATACAATATGGTTTTTAACTGATATTGATTATATTGGGGGCTCTTCATATGGTCATTTTTCAAATATTTCTACAACCTTTTACACAAAGAATCTTCTAGAACTTGAATGCTTTTGAACCAAAAAAGGCATACCAACTCTACAAATACAAGCAAGGGAAAATAAAACCTAATGTCATGGTTAAATATTTCTTTTCTATTATTGTCATATTTTAATTTAACTACAATGGACGAGAATTCAGGTCTTCCCTAACACACTCCAAATGCTCCTTGTTTCCCATGTTTTAGTGCATATTGTGATTATCATCTGAGCCCCACTTGAGAGAGCAGCCCAGCCTTTGAGGCTGTAGTTGACCCTAAAAAGCTATGAAGCAGGATTTTTTGGTACATTTCTATTCAGTTGTGAGACTCCAAATCATAACCTCATGCTGCAAATGACAAGAAAATCAGGAGACCTAGAATCCTCTTCAGGCTGGGCTCACATAACGTTGCTGTGGAATTTCAACAGCACCCTTGTGTTATCCAGGACTCATCGCTAGCCCTGGCTCCTTGCTTCGCCATTTGTCCCGTGCGTTTGCTCTTTCGCTGCAAACTAACTTGGCTCTGGAGTAGCTATTGCTTCAACCTTTCACAATCCACAACGTGTTCTTTGAAATTATGTCTCAGTGCCACCTTGTAACTATGTCTCTGGCAACACTTTTTTTTTTCAACTTCAGGTATAACATATTGGTTAATCTTACTCTTTAATTCATGACACTCCATTCTCAACTGGGTGTGCAAGGCCCGCTCTTATTCATTCATTCATACATTCCTTTTCTTCTCCCTTCTGCACCTCTATTCCTCTGCCTTCTCCATAAGCAACCATTCCTAAGTGTTTGAAGTATATCCTTCTCTCTGTAGTTCTTGGAAAATGTATATTTTTGTTTTGTATGCATGCATTTGGAATTTATAGAAATCATATTATAGTAGAAAAATCTCACCGTTTCTTTCTTCATCCAGCACTACACTTTCAAAAGTGTAACCATGTTGCTGAGTATATGTCTAGACTGTTGCTTCTAACTGATGCCTAGTTATTCATCCATTCTAACCATCTGCATCACAGAAATGGACACACGCATTGCCCCCAACTCACCAATACTACTAACAGTGCTGTGACAAATATCCTCATACATATCTTCCCTTATGGGTGAGAGTTCCTCTGGATTCCTGTACCCTGCAGGGGAAATGCTGGGTCATAAGTAACATAGGTATCAGGGTCCAACCAGGAAAACAGCAGCCACGCTAAGTGTATTAAAACTGAGGGATTTAAATGCAAGAACAGGTTTCAGAGGTGATGGAAGAGCTGAGAGCCAAACAGAGGATATGAGGTATCAAGAGACTGGCAGCAGGAAAGCCCCTACCACATCCAAACCGCAGGAATTACTTATAACTGGAGCGTGAGTCTGATGGGAGTTGGAATCATATTGGGGCTGCTTGGTGGGAGCTGAAAGTGAAGGAAGAAATAGATATACACCCTGGGAGACAGAGGTAGAGAGAAAATACCCTGACACCCCTCCCCCGCCCAAGCAGGTCTCCTTTCAGTGCCTTCTGCTAGCTGAACCCACCCCCAAATGCAGCCTGTAGGTGCCAGGGCAGAGCAGGGATGGGGGGGGGGGGGTGCAAATCAGAGGGCAGACAGTTGTACACACAGTTTACTTGATTTGACCAAGTCCTTGCTCTCCGTGGTAACTGCACTGGCTCCACTCCTACCAGCAGTGAATCTCCACACCTCCACTCTTCACGGCCCACCATTCACCAGAAAGCGGAGGCCGAGATCTCTTCTGTCTTCCTTTGAATGCATCTAGCCTCCTGCAGATGCCTCAGGCATCTCATTAAATTGCCCAGCCTACTGGGTCTCAGGGACCCATTCATCACTGGACCGGAACCTCTCGACGGCAATTGAAATGATTATATTTTCCATTTCTGTAAGTTCTATTTGGTTCTTTTTCAAATTTAGCTTTTAAAAAGTTTCTTGTACTTTGCTCATATTTCCAAATCCCTCTCTTATTTCCAAAACACATGAAACATGCTTATTTTATGTACATAAACACATATATTTATATAAAATTAATCTTATTTATGTATATTCTGTATCTGAGCATCCCAATACATAAAGTCTCTGCAGATCAGATCCTGCTCTTTGTTGTTTCTGCTGTCTCTTAGTCATTGTGCCTTGTTTCCTCGTGGATTTTATTTTTGTTGGTGAGCTCGCATCCACTGTAAATTCATCTGTAGAAATGCTGTAAGAACTGGCTGGGGGTACAGTTGTCTAGACTCCCTGTAGTCCTGCAGGGATGACTGGTAATAGTTTGTAAAGATGCCAAAGGTTTCAACAATCCAGGACCACTTTATAATTTCTTAGTTTCAAGTTCTGTTGTTTTGTGTTCAAATGCCCCCCCTTTTTTTCTGGAAAGTACCATGAACTAAGTATTGCTGTGTATGTAGTAGAATGCTACAGAGACAGTAATTAGTCCTTGAGTGGGAAAGATACAGCATTAGTGTTTGGCAGCCCTATTATGGGTATTTGAGTAATCCTATTGGGAAATAAAATGGTTATACTACCTGGCAGTAAAGCTAAAAAAGACACACAGAACCTCATTATCTTCACTCTTAAATAACATCTACTCACACATGTAACACATTTTACCTTTGTGTTACAAAAGAGATGGAGACAGAGAGATAATGAATGAGAGATTCCCTGAGTAATGACTATAATTTAGGTTTAGAATGTGATGAAATAAAAAGAAGTTATTTGTCTCCTACTAGATATGGAGTCAAAGTTACGATGTGGAGCAAATAATCAGCTTGTGAGGATGCAAAAGTCACGAAACAGGTGGTTTCTTACTAATTCGTGCAACAAACACTAGAAACCAAGGCTCAAGCTGACAAGGACCAAGTCTGTTTTATTCCCCATTTCATCCCTAGTGCCTAGAATGGCACAACAGCCAATATTTGTTGAATGAGTACCTACCGTATGCCAGATCCAGTATTAGGAGCACGAGAGATGAAACACCCTCAGTCTTATGAAAAAATCCTACTTCCTCAAAGTCACAGAAGCTTGAATCTGCAAACAAATTAACATGAAAGATATTACCAAAGATAATGAAAACAATGAATCAGACTCCTTACGATGATTCCATTTGTCGCTTTCTCCGTTAACTGACTCTTACAACAGCTCTGTGAAGCAGGCAGGGCAAATAGGACTACCCCGTAACCCCCACAACTGAGATAATACTACTGCTCAGCAGTTACTGGGGGATTCTTAATTGCCAGCACTGTTAAGTGCTTTATAGTCTTTATCTTTTTGATCTGCCAGTAGCCCTTATAAGGAGATACTATTATCTCCTCCATTTCAGACTAGAAAATCAATGGAACTAAAAAAAGTTTGAGTCATTGTGCGCAGGGGTGCATAATTATTAAGTAGTTGGATCAGGATTCATCTCAGGTGGTGGGACTCCAGGGCTCTACACTGCCCAGAAAAGGCAGCTGAACGCATCCAGCAAATGAAGATGCTGGAACTAGCGTCACAGCACTCCAGCCAGCTGGAGGGTTAACTTGCTTCAAGCTTACCCACTCCTTGCTGGCTGACCTATGTCCCTTGATCTGTAGCAGAACTAACCGACTTTCCTTGAGATTTGCAGACCACTGGCCTTGAGGAGTGAAGGACCAAACTTTCCCAGAAGATAAGGCCTGACTACATTCGAAAACAGTCACCACAGATGCCAGCAAGTCTGTTCAGGTTCATGACGGCAGATGACTAACAACCCGGGCACCTGCTTCTCCTGCACACAGCTTCCCTCCCTTGTCCCATGCCTTCCCCTTTAAAAATCCTCCAGCTTCACCTGGATGGGGAAGACGGTCTTTGAGACATTAGTCCACTGTCTTCCCAAGTTGCTGGCTTCATGCATAAAGCAACCTTTCCTTTCCCACCACCACTTGTCTCTCGATTGTTGACTTTCCAGCTTGGGGCAGCCAAACCTGCCTTAGGAACTTGTTCTGTCCCATAACACTAATAGTCCCATAACTTTAACAGTATCCAGATATTTAACAGATTTCCAAAGGTAAAGCTAATTTATTCCCAGAGAGCGTGAAGATGAGAAGACTCGTCTTTAAAGGACTAGGAAAACTATCCCCACTGTAAAGAAACAATTTTAATACAATTTAACATTTGGAGACAGGAGAATGCTGCTATTTTCTTCTGGAAGCAATGCTAAATATTTGTCAGGAACACTCAGAAGTAGTAAGGAACTTAGCAAAACCCAACACACATTCTCATGCCACCCATACGTCCACAGGCATCTGCCTACCGGTTCCAACTGGATGCTAACTTCGCCGCCGCAAGTGGGTCCAGGCAAAAGAATCGAGGAACACCAGAGCGGGAAGGGACTCTGGAAATCAGCGCTCAGTTTACAAAGGCGGTGAGGCCCAGGGATTTCCAAGACCTCCAAAAAATATTCCATGCTAAAAGGCCCGTCAGAAATCAGTCTACCCCTTTCCCTCCCTTTTCACTCTTTTCCCGTTGCTCTCTCTCCAGCGCCTTCTTCCTGTCCTTCAACAAACCCTTTTAGAAATGGTGGTGAGCAAAGCAGGCGCGGTCCCGCCTACGGCAAATTTCCGCGGGAAGAAGATGCCTTCCCGACAGACTGCAACAGTTAAACCAAGGACCTGCTCCTTCTCCCTCGTCCCGCCACGGTCCACCCGCCCTGACGGCGACGAAGGCCGGGGTGCGGTGGGGGTTGGGCGGCGCGTTCCCCGGGGAAAGCCGGGTGCGCAAGGGGGCGCCTGGGCCGGCCGGCGCCAATCTGGTCCGCGGTCTCCTAGCGACGCGGGCGGCCGGGAATACACACGACGAAGGCGCGGCTGTCGTTCGGGAGCCGAGGAGACCATGGCCGAGCCCAGGCGGCTGTGCGGGCCGGCGGCGCCTACCCGGGGGCCAGCGGGCGGGACCTGCGGGCCGCGGTAAGCGCGGCGCGCCCGGGCGGAGCGCATCCGGCGGGTGCCGCGTGGGGGCGCCTGCACCCCGTGCTTGCTGGGGCCTGGCGGGCGCGGCGCGGGGCTAGGGGCGGCGGGGTGTGGGGGAGTGGGGGCAGAGGGCCGCGGAGGGCTTGGCTGGAGGTCCCGCCCGCTTTTTCTCCCCAAGGTCCTCGGCACCTAAATGATTATAATATAAAATAACCACGCGCACGCGCCTGTTGCAAAGCACAGTTTTTCCTGTTATCCTCACAACCTCCCAGGGGATGTAGATTAACATACCCATTCCAGATGGGAAACTGAGGGCCACAGAGTCCTCCGTGGTGCCTTAGCCCGCCACCCACCCTTCTCCGGGTTAACCTACTGGATCTGGAGCCTTTGGCCTCCCGGCTTGTGACTGTGGCCAAGCTGGGCCTGCGTCTGGGGGAGAGCCTCAGATACTGGGGCGGTCTGCTGCCATTTTGAATGGTTGGTGTCACAACCACAGGGCAGGAACCCAAGGCTTTTTTGTCTTTGCGGATTCCTCGAGCTGTTTATGAGAATGGAATTCGCCTCTCTTGGAGGCAGCCAGCCCGATATGGTGGTAGATTCCAAAGTCTAGAATCACTAAGGTTGGAGTCCAAGGCTAGTTCTCTTCTGGTTTGCCTAGCAGCGTTAGACAAGTTAGTTGCTCCTCCTGGGCTCTGTTTACTCAACTGTAAAATGGGAACAACAAAATGAATCAGCTTTATAGGCTTGTCGTGAGGATTAACCGACATAGCACATGTAAAGCAATTACTGGCACGTAGTGTATATTGTATACATTTTAGCAATTATGAACACTTCGGGAATTTTTCCCCCCATATTTTCAAAGTTTTTGTTTTGAAATAATTACAGACTCACAAGAAGTTGCAAAAATAGTACAGAGGTCCCATGTACCCTTCCACCAGCTGCTTCCAGTGGTACCATCTTAGGCAACCGTAGTAAATTACCAAAGCAGGAAATGGGCATTGGCACAATGTATTCGTCAGACCATAGCTCTTGCTCGGATTTCACCAGATTTTGCTTGAAGTGTGTGTGTATAAACTTCTATAAAATTTTGTCATATGTATTCATCAAGATACAAAACAATTTCCTCACCACAGGGGAACTACTTCTTGCAACCCTTTTATCAGAACTCCTTTCCCCACCCCCAACCTTTGGCAACCATGATTGTTCTTCATTTCCGTAAGTCTGTTCTTTTGGGAATGTTAGATAAATAGAATAATACAGTATAAAACCTTTTGAGATGGGCTTTTTTTTTTTTTTTAACTCAGCATAAAGCCCTTGAGATCCATCCAAGACACCATACTGGTAGTTTGTTCATTTTTTTAAAAAGATATATATATATAGATAGATATAGATATAGATAAAGATATATATATATTTATTTATTTATTTGATCATGTAGATCTTCATAGTAGAGCTGGTTTAAGCCCAAACACACACACATGTACACACAGCAAGCAGGAAGTTTCTAGGACTGATAAGAAAAGAATAGGGATTAAACTGGAACCTCTTGAAAATGCTTTGTGCCTGTAAGGATGAGTGCAAGGAGGAGTAGATTTGCTGTGTAACGAGCCATTACAGATGAAAGGGGCCTGGAGGTGGAAGAGTCTTCAGGGAAAGACACCAATAATATAGACATATCTGACTAAGGCAGTGACATATGAAGGTAATGAGTGACCTGCCCTTAAGCTGCTCAGGTTCCAAGTCCTGACTTAGGCAGTGGCTGGATGTGTCAGATTATCTAGGACCTGGTCTCATTTTCCTTCCATCAACTGCTTCCATGTCATATTTATATTCTCACAACTCAGTGCAGACAGGGGCCTGGTGGGTAAGGAAATTGGGTGAAGCAGGCTGGGTAGAATAAGACAGTAGGGAGGGGTGGAGACTGTGACTAAGAGAGTATAGGACTTATCTGTAGAGGGCAACCATTGTACCAACTGGTGGCTCCATGGAAGGGTGGACCCAGTGTTCCCAGAGAGCCTGATTTTTGTTCTAGATCGTGTATGTGAACTTTTTTTCTATGTCAGAAGCTCTAGTGTAGTGCTTAAACACCTTTCTCTGGAGTCACACTACCTGGATTACAATCCCACCTCTACCACTTATTAGCTGTGAGGTCTTTCACAAGCGTTTGTTTTGTTCTCAAACCTCTCTGTGCCTCGATTTCCTTATCTGTAAGTGGGAGTAATGCTAGTATTCGGCACCCACTTCATTGGATTGTTATGAGATTTCAATAAGTTCAAACATGTAAAGCATTTCGAACGTGCCTGTTACAGAAGAAGTCCTTGATAATGTGTTAACTGTTGTAATTCTTATTCAGAATTCTAATTCTTATTCAAACAGAAAAGGGACCAAATGACAGGTTTGTAGGCCCCAAGCAGTCCATGGACTGCCCGTTTGAAAACTTTGACTCTCTGAGTTTAGGGGGTTAACTGAGGCCCACAGAGATTAAATGAAGTGCCAAGGTCATTCAGCTAGTTAGGTGCGAGTGGTCCCTCGGATCCAGGTTCTTCCCACAGCACTCTGGTCCTTTAAAGGATAAGAAAAAGTCCCTGGAGGAGCTGCAACCTGTGACAAGGAGAATGGGTAGATGAACCAGGTCGTAAAAACGAATTCGATTTACACCTAGTGACATGGATGGGCCTTTGTAATATTGTGCCTAACAAATCAGTAGGACATGGCATCGTACTAGTTATGTAAATTAAGACTACATGCACATAAAAGAATGACACAGACATCACAAGGAGTGTACAAGCAGAAGGGTGCTTTTTAAACCTGTGAGAGGGGTTTTGCCTGTGCAGGGAGAGCAGCGAGAATGGGATGCGGGATAACTGCCTCAAGGAAGCAGGAGAGGGGCTTTGCATAGGCTGGAGATGATGTGCCATGAACTAGAAGTCTGATTAGCTCAACCCTCTCCATGGAACCCTCCCCCCACCTCACCTCCTCAAGAAAGGTGGAGGCCAGCCTCCTTACAACTTCTGTCTCCCGCCCAATCCCTGTGGTCCATACCACCAGGCATGTTGTCTTACAGGTACAAAGAGAATCTACCTTCCAAGTGTTTGACAAAGCACAGGCACCGCCCCCCTTTCCTGAACAGCCTGCAGTGGACATTTGTGAAGAAGGGACTGGATGACTTCAGGAGAGGCTGCCCGCCTTACGAGGGTCTGATCACTCGGGGACCTCAGGAGGCCTTTCTCCCCCAGATCCATCACACAGCTCCCCGACCTGCCCCAAAGAAGAGGCAGCACAAGTGGCTCCAGGAAGCAGCCCTGTTTTCCAAGCTCTCACCAGCCCAGCAGGTGCGGAAGGCCTTCCTGGCGGACGCCGAAAGCCAAGTGGCCCTGCACCCTTTGGCTCTCTACCCTAATCTGGGGGAAGACATGCCTGTCGAGGTGAGCTCCTGGCCGAGGGGTGTGGGAGGGCCTTGACAAGAATTCTCCTTAGACGTGTGGGGGCTCCTTTGAGGGGGTGATATGTTTGCATGGTTGGGGGGACGAGGAAGTCTTCCCAGGGTGAGAGTTCTCATGGGGGCTGGAGCAGCCTTCCTTTCTCCGTTCCCAGGAAAGACATTGGCAGCAACATACTCGCCACCCTCTTTGCTTACTATGAAGCCACACAACTTATAAAGGTCCAGTAAACCAGAAACATTCGACTTCTTTTCCCCTGAAGTTCTACCAGTCTACTTTGCTTGGGACTTTTTGAGGGCAGAAACCAAGGGGGGACTTGTTCAGTCTTGCTTCTGTTACTTTAGCCTGGTGTTAGTGGGTGTCCATCGTACTTAACTAACTGATGGGTAGGCAGGGGGAGCCCGAAAGGTTGTGGGCAAAAGTCACTACATTGTTAGGCTGGGTTTGGACGGCAGCTCCATTACGTCACCAGTGTCCCAGGCTGCTTTTGATTCTGAGCTCCATAATCCTTAGTTTATGTCTCTTGTTCTTGTATCCTGGGATGGCTTCCACACCTCCAGGCATCGGGTCTGTCTTTCACACAAGAGAGGGGAGGGGGCAAAGGTTAAAGGGTCCATGCCAGCTGACTGTCTTTTAATTAGACAAGTATTAAATTTCCTGGTAAACATCTCATTCCTATGACCACTTCTAGCTGCTAGGGCGTCTAGAAAATTGAGTTTCTGGTTGGGCATTGTGACCTGGAACAAAATCTAGAATACAATTCTGTTAGACTTAAGGAAAAGGCAGAATGGGTATTGGGCAGGGAACGAACAGTGCCTGCTACCCCACCCCCACCCACGTAGTCTGCTCCCCGGGTCAGTCAGCATGGCTGACTTCTCTGCAAAGCCCTTCCAGGGCCCTTTCCTAGTCAGAGTAATGTCCTCGTCATGGTCTGAAAGGCCCTGCACGTCCGTCGGCTCTCCGCCCCACCCCTACTCCGCTCCCCCTCCAAGCTCACCACCTCCTCCTCTGCTCTCACCCTGCTCCCGGCCCGCTGGCCTCCCAGCTGCTGTGTGAACACAAGCAAGCATGTCCAGTTCAGATTTCTCTTCCGTGCCCGGGACACCTGCCCCCACATGTCTGTCTGGCTCACTCCTTCACGTCCTCAGATCCTTGCTCAAATGTCTCATAAAATAACACTTCCCTTCTATCCCCTCCTTTAACCCTTGCTGTAATCTATTTTTCATGGTAGCCCTTGTCACCCCTGGGCTCCTCACTGGCATAAAGTCTCTAGAAGGGCAGGGACTTTATCTGTGTCTTTCACTAGGTACCCCTAATACCTGGCATATGGTAGACACTCAACGAATGAATGAATAAATGATACGAGGCAGAAAAGACTATAAAAAGGACAGCTAGAATTTCTGGTCAATTATTTTCTGCTTGGGCTTTCCTCCACTGCCTCTCCTGCAGGCCAGAGAGTCTGAGCCCATGACAAGCAGATTTTTTCTACATACCCTCAAGCGGCACTTAGGATTGTGGCCCTTATTTCCATGTCTGACCTCCCCAGCTAGGCATGTTGGCTTCTTTCCGAGGCAGGAGCTCTTCTTATGGTATGATGGCCACCAGCTGCTCTAGATTTAAATTGTACCAAGAAAAAGAACACCTCCTTTTGCACGCTGCCAGTAAAATCCCATAGCCTCGTTCCCATGGGTAAAGCTTCAGTTGTGCGCCTGTTCCTAAACCAGTCACTGTGGTCTCGGTTGTCCTGACCTGCCTGTGGAGAAAGGATGGGGTCCAGAGAAAAATCTGGACACCGTTGTGTATGGGAGGAAAGATGGATGCTGGGCAGTCAAAAACTACAGAAACCCTATAGAGGCAGTTGGCTCAGTGGGGTGGTGAGGGACTGGGGTCGGCCCAGGGGCGCTATTCCATCTGGAGGAGCTGGAACGTCGGCACAACAGCCACATTCCTAATGTCTAGGTGGGGGACGCTTACCCACAGCGCCCGGCACAGGACTTGCGCAGAAATCGAGGAGCAGGCATAACCGCTGGAAAAGCAAAGCCAAGGGGCATGCTGGTCTGTTCTGTTTTAGAATCAAGGGGCCTTCTTTTCCGGCACATTTTTCTTCCCTCCAAGACTGTTTTCTGTTTGTAGCTCTTATTAAAGGTGCTGGAAGTGCTGGATCCGGACAGGAAGCTGGAGGACACATGGGCTTATTGTCAGGGTGTTGGGAAAAGAACAAAGGAACCAGCCAAACTCTTAAAAAAACATTCTACCCAAGTCGACCTGGGACTGTAAGTATTGTTCTTAACCCCTTGCTGGTTGTGTCACCTGATGAAACATTCGAGGACTTACCTTCTCAAAGCTCCTTGTCTGAATAATCTTGAGAAGCAAAATAACTTAAGTTCCCAAGGAGAAAGGAAAGGAGCCTTGGGTCCTGCTGTGAGTAGTGTTTATTTCATAGATGGATGTGAATTATCCAGCAATAGAGCCAACACGGGTACATGACTCTAGGACGGCGGTTTGGGAAGAGAAACACTGAGAAAACCTGACTAATAGGCCCACGATGACTCTTTGAATTATCTGTGTCAGAAGCCTTTTACTCAACATGATTGGGACCAGTAGTTGGTTGGAAAACAAAACAAAACAAAACAAAACAAAAAGATTAACACAGGAAATTACGAAAGATGTTACTAAAGTAGTTGAAACATTTTATTTTATCCTAAAACATAGCTGTACATTCACTTGCTAGTCTTTGAATGTCAGGCCTTTTTGGAGTATGTGTCTGCTGCTTGAAGGTTCCAGTCATCCTTTTGTGTAAACTACATACGTAACACCACCTGAGTTGAACCTTTCCAAAGCACTAAGCTTAATTTTCATAGAAACCTTCTTCTTTTGTATCACACTCTTGTATTCCCAGTTTACATAATATTTAATCTGAAATGTTAATGCAGTGATAAGTGTACTATACAAAAATAGATTTGGGGGCCCCAGGGTAGCTCAGTCAGTTAAGCATCTGATTTCGGCTCAGGTCATGATCCCAGGGTCCTGGTATCGAGCCCTGCGTAGGGCTCCCTGTTCAGTGGGGAGTCTGCTTCTCCCTCTCTGTCTGCCTCTTCCCCCCCCACAACACACACACACCACTTGATCTCTCTCTCTCTCAAATAAATAAATAAAATCTTTAAAAAAATAGTTTGGGATACAAGTTTGACTTGTGAATTTAAATGTCACTGGTGGGCCCTCAGGAGTGTGGGTGAAGGAGACAGCCGCCCATCCACAGGCCCCAGACCACTTACAGAGGACGCAGGCCCATGGTCAGGGTGTGTGGAAGGGGCCATGCAGAGCTTTTTTAAAATTATACATGTTTGCTAAAGTGAGACACAAGGTGACAGGAACCCAACCATCCTGGCCCCTGAGTGTACCCCCTCATAAAGTGGGGAGAACAACTGGGCACACACATCTCAGTTCTGTCCTTCTTCCAGAAGAAAGATGGCTCATGGGAAACACAGTCCTCTGCTCCTGCCTTCCTGAGGGGAGCCCCACCCCGGCCCAGCACCACCAGGGCCTGCATGGGACAGTCCGCCCATTTCTGGTTTCAGTTAACAAGTCCTTTTGAACCTAAACCCTTGTGCTCCAGCACGGCTGCTGTCAGTAATAAAGGTGGCATTTTGGCTTTCATCTTTGCCCTTTGTATTATTTTGCTCAGAACCTGGGTGGGGAAGAGGGAGAAGTGTCCTAAGTAGGAGACCCCAACAGAGTGGGTCGTTGTGGCCCTATGAGCATCTTTGAATTTTTTGATCCTCAGTGAACCGTTAGCTGGTTCTCTTTATGCAAAACAAAACAAAACAACAGTACTTACTGGGTAGCTACTCTGGGCCATAGACAATGCTAGGTTTTGAGGACATAGTGGTGAACTGATCAGGACCCCTGTCCTCGCGGTGATTGCAGCAGGGGCGGGGGCAGTGCGTACACGCAGAAGGTATGCATCTCAGCTCACAAAGCCGCGTGTTTACAAAAGACCACTTCTCTCTCTCTTTTCCTATTTATATCTGGCCCAAGCCCTCATGTCACTGAGCAGCAAACCAATCATGGTCATCATTTGTACTCTAAGAAAGTGGGGTTGGTCCCCAATAATTGCAGGACTCCTCTTTAACTTCTTTCTGGCCTTTGGGACTCTTCTCTCCATTCTTGCTGTCTGTGGTCCACTCTGGACACCCACCCCTCTCCTCCTACGTCACGCACAACGTCTAGCTTAATTGCTGCCAGAAGCCTGGGCTTCTACACAATAGAGGTTCTGCCTTTAACTGTAGGCAGTTACCTTGGTCGACCCTGAAAAAATCTGCAGGGTGAGAAATGAAAAACAAATGTGTTATCTACTTAAAAGGAGAGAAGATAATAGTATAGAGGAAGTAAACAAAACAAGTATCTTAATAAATTATCATCACAAAATGAATGTATAATCACATAATGGCAAGGTTTTTTGTCAGCGTAGTCTTAGCCCATTCTGTTAGCATGTCCTTGTGCGGTGGCACTGTGCACAGGAACGTGAATTTGGTGGCTTAAAACAACAGCAATTTATTATCTCATAGTTTTAGAGGCCAGAAGTCCAAAATCAGTATTACTGTGCTGAAATGAGAGTGTCAGCAGGGCCACGCTCCTTCCAGAGGCTCTAGGGAAGAATCAACTCCTTGCTTCTTCGAGCTTCTGGTGGCTACTGGCGTTCCATGGCTGTGGCCACGTTGCCCCAATCTTCACGGTCAACATCTTCAAATCTCTCTCTGCTCTGTCTTCACAGCTTCTTCTCCTCTGTGTGTGTGAGTCAAATCTCCCTCCGCCCCACTCTTACGAGGGCACTCGTGGCATTTAGGGCCCACCCAGATAATCCAAGAGAATCTCCCCGTCTCAAGCTTCTTAAATTAATCATATCTATAGAGATGATTTTTCCAAGTAAAGTAACATTTACAGGGTCCAAGGATTAGCACCTGATCTCTTTGGGGGCCATTATCAGCCTACCATAGCATGAGGTAACATCTCCCATCCTGAAAACAACTTTCATTGAGCACAGAGTCTCTCCTTTCCTTTAGAACCAAACTCCGTTAAAGAGGTGTCCATACTCACTTCCTCTTCTTTCTTTAACGCATCAGCACTCCAAAGAATCTGCCCTTGGTCACGGATGCCATTGACCTCTATGTCACCCAGTCCGTTCTCTGTGATCATCATGCTTGATGGGCCAATACCAGTTGACACAATTGATGATGTCCTCTTTCTTGAAGCACTTTTGTTCACCCGGCCTCTGGAACACCCCCCATTCTTGGTTCTCCTCCTACTTCAACGACCTCTCCCCAGTCTTCTTTTGCTGGTCCCTCCTCCTCTTCCTTTTAAGGAAGATGCACTTCCTTGAAGTGCGTCAGTCTCGGACATCTACTGAAGTGACCTCATCCCTGCTCATCTTTAAATGGATGTTCAACGTTTGCCCTTGAATGTACGCTTGCCATCTCAAGCTCAACAAGTGCACACTGAACTCTTGTTCGGTTCTAGGTTTCTTCCCCAAACCTACCCATCCTTCTCACCCTTCTGTCTTCTCCAGATCAGTAGCTAGCAACTTCATTCTTCCAGTTACTTTTGAAACTGCCGACAAATCCCAAGGCTTTACCTTTGAAGTATATCCGGACTCTCACTTACTGTCCTACTGTTATTCTGTTTCAAGACACCATCAACTCTTGCCTGGATTATTGCCGTACTTTACTAACTGGCCTCATGGCCTCCACCCAACGCAGCCCCACTTCCTGCCCTCGTCTATTTGTCACACAGTTGTTAAAATGATTCTGTAAAAAACCTAAGTCAGCCTCATTCCTGTACCTTAAATTCTCCAGTTAAGGTACAGCATAGGGAATGTAGTCAATGGTATTGTAATGGCGTTGTAGGGTGACAGATACACTGGTGGTGAGCACAGCGTAACATACAGACTTGTCGAATCACTGTGCTGTACACCTGAAACTCATGTGACCTCATGAGTCAAGTATACCTCAATTTAAACAAACGTGCTGGAGGATACATATGATGACAATAAATGCTATGTTTTTGATTTAAAACGAATTCTTCAATTACTTGCTTATTCAGAGTAAAATCCAAAGTCTTACAGTTGCCTCTAAAGTCTCTTATGATCAGGCCCTGTTACCCATCAGGCCTCACCCTCTGCTACTCTGTCCTTTGGTCTCGCCCCTTCAGTCTCACGAGCCTCTCTGCTGCCCCCATCCACGCGCAGCACACTCGTGCCTCCAGCCCTTTGTACGTGTTCTGCTTTCCTGCCTGGCGTCTGCAGTTTGATATCTGCATGGTTTGATCCATTTCTTCTTTTGGGTCTCTACTCAACTATCACTTTGGTAGCTAGGCTTTCTCTGTAGAAATAAAAAGCCCCTTGTCAACACTGTCTATCCCTCCTGCCCTGTTTTATTTTTCTTTATATCACTTGTAATCACCTGGCATAGGCTTACCTCTTTCCTATCTGTCTCAATCTTAAGTTCTATGAGGACAGAGTTTAAACTTTATCTACAGCTGAATCCTAATGCCTGGAACTGTGCCTGGTACTTAGCTGGTGTTTAATAAATGCTTGTTGAATGAATAGATGGATGAATTAATATATGGATGCTATGACTAAAAGATACACGGTGCTGAGAAGGAAGTGTGGGTTCTGGGGACAGCCTGGAAACACCTCCCTGAGGAAGGGATATGTATGTTGGAACATAAGGGGGATGAGGGAATGCAGAAGGCATTGCAGTCAGGTGGTACAATGTGTGCAAAGGCCCTGTGCCTGAAGGGAGCATGATGAATTCATGGAACTGAGAGGCGGCCACAATGGCTGGAGCTCAGAGAGTGAGGGAGGGTGTTAATGTCAGAAGAATCTAGAGATATAGGCAAGGATCAGGCCATGAAGAACCTTGGAAACGGAGTTAAGACTTAGGTCTTTAATAAAAGAGTAATACGCTATTGAACACAAAAACTTGTACCTGAACGTTCATAACAGCACCATGCATAATAGCCCGATGTCCATCAACTGATGATAGACAAACCGTGGTCCCCTCAGACAATGGAACTTAGTCATAAAAGCGAGTAAGCCACTGATACATTCTAGAGCATGTATGAACCTTGAAACGTTATACTAAGTGAAAAAGGCCAGACACAAGATAAAATGTCTAGAATAGGCAAATCCATAGAGACAGAAGGTAGATTACTGGTTTTCAGGAGCAGAGAGAGTGGGGGAAATGAAGAGTGACTGTCAGTGGCTACGAAGCTTCTGTTTTGGGGGTAATGCAGATGTTCCAGAATAGATAACGGTAGTAGTCGCATAACTTTGTAAATATACGGAAACCACCGAATTGTATGTTTTGAAATGGTAAATATTATAGTATGTGAATGATATCTCAATTTGAAAAAGAAGCTGTTGAGAGGTTTGTCTGAGGGTGAAGGGTGGCCTCATTTGCTACGACCAGATTTATATCTCAAAATGACTGTTTTAGCTGCAGTGCTAAGAATGGATTAGGGGTTGGGGTTTGGGGCCTTAAGAGAAGATCAGAGACACCAGCGAGAAGCATTTGTACCAGTCCAGAGACGGAGACAGAGTTAAAACCTACCAGATTCATTAATGGGCTGGATTTTAGGGAAGGGAGAGAGAAGTCAAGGACATCTGCTTGTGAAGATTGTCTATGGCTTTAAGTGACTGCAAGCACAGTAATTTGGCAGATGTCTTAATAAATGGTACTCAGCATGTCGAAAAATCAACTTATACTGGTAAAATGCTGTATACATTTTCATTATTATAGCTAATCATGATATACTTACCTTTATAGTACTGATAATGAGAATGTGGTCTCTGGAAAATTAATGTCTACCCGTATGTGCTGGTGAGAGACTGTTAGAAATGCACGCATTACCATCTTCTTTCCTCAAGATAGCGCTGAAATCTACTTGGCTTCATGGTGTTTCATCTTGTAAGTCTTTGATGATCTCATTATCCTCAGTCCCAAGAAGACTCCTGTGTCACATCCAGGTCAATGGCTTTATGAAGAAAAGAAGCCCAGTGAAACAGATTTGCTCCACGAAGATGGTCCTCTTCCTCATGAAAACGTGCGCAAAGGAGTTAGGGACTTCTGCGACTGGGCTACTGCTTTTGTAAGTTAGTAGTAATTCTTACAAGCTACTTTTTAAGTCAAGCTCAGGGTTGCTATTATTAAAAAACAATGTTAGGATATGATCTAAGTCAAATAAAGTTATAAAGGAATTATGATTCTTCCACCATTTATGATTAGAATTGTTTCCTGTAGATGATGTCTCTGGAAAGTTTGCAAGCTTGCAGCCTATTTGAATGTTTATTGTCTATATGTCATATTGCTGTTGTTTCTTTCTTTTCAGTGGCTCTTTTTCTTTGCCAGCTTTATTGAGATATTACTAACATTGTGTAAATTTAAGGTGTACCATGTGATAATTTGTGATTATATATATATGATTCCCACAATTGGATCAGTTAACACACCCATCACCTTACATAATTACCTTTTTTGAACATGGTGAGAACATTTAAGATCTACTCTCTTAGCAACTTTCAAGTATATAAAGACAATTTTGTTTACTGTCTCACCGTGCTGTACATTAGATTCCCAGAACTTATTCATCTTATAACTGAAAGTTTATATATTTTGGCTAATAACTACTCATTTCCCCCACCCTGTTGTTTCATTTTTTTATTTTCCATCTCAGTGTCCTTTTTCCTCCATGTCCTTCACTCCTTCAACTCATTTTTCTCAGTTATATTTATCTGTAAGTACTCAGCCATTTTTAACTACAACCTTCACAAAAGGTATTTCTGACATGAATGGACTTTTGTTAGTTCTTAAAGTCTTCCCTTGCCCTCCTTCCAAGAACCCATTTAAATACCTAGTTGTGTTCTTGAGTCCCTGTCGATGTCTAATTCCTTAGGTTTTTCCTAGATTTAAGACCCACTAGGATTTGTAATCTTTTTTTCCCATTTTTTGAAAACATTAGTCAGTTTTAGCCAATGTATTATTTAGGATTATTTCATTGGAAACTGATGGACATATAATTCAGACTGGATTAAAGGAGGTAGGGGAACTATCCAGAGGTCCTAGGAGCTTCAGGTATAGCTAGATCTAGGTGCTAAGATGTTGTTAGGTGTTCTCTCATCTCTTGGCTGCTCTCTCTGTCTGAATCCATTTGTCTGACTCCAGTTTCAGGTGTGCAACATAGTGATTTGCCAGTTCTATGCATTAAGCTATAGTCACTGCAGTGTAGTTACTGTCACCATCTAACACTATTACAGTACCATTGATTGTATTCCTATGGTGTACCTTTTATCGCCATGACTTACTTATTCCATAACTAGAAAGCTTTACCTCCCAATCCCCTTCCCCCGTTTCACCTATACCCCCAGCCACCTCCCTTCTGACAACCCCCAGCTTGTTCTCTGTATTAATGAATCTGTTTCTGTTTTCTTGTTTGTTTGTTCATTTGTTTTGTTGTTTAGATTCCACATATAGGTGAAGCTGTGTGGTATTTGTCTTTTTCTGTTTGTCTTATTTCACTTAGCATAATACTTTGGGTCCATCTATGTTGTCACAAATGGCAAGATCTCATTCTTTTTTATGGCTGAGTAATATTTCTCTGTGTGTGTGTGTGTGTGTGTGTGTGTGTGTGTGTGTGTGTGTGATGTATCACATCTTTATGAACTCAGAAGGCTGCATAGGATTAAACAGGCTGAAGTTTTCTCAGCCCATTAATTCCCTCAGGGACTCACTGCTTCCGGCTGGTCCTAAGTTGTCCCTTAATGCACTGACAAAGGCCTCCAGAACCCCAGTACTTCTTGTCCCCAGCGAATGCTGACTGAGCATTTTCTTTCTCTCCTCCAAACTGCCTCTTCTCTAGCCATAGTCAAATGCCTCCTTTAGATTAAAGAAGAATGTCACCATTTGTCCTTGATTCATGCAATGTGATATTCCTCCAGGGAAGTTCGAACATTGATGAAGAGTTCATCCTGAAGCAGTTTGACATCGGCTCTCAGAGCAAACCAAGCCTCGACGTGCCCCTCGCGATGAGGCTCAGCCAGGCTCCTCTGGAGCTCAAGAAGAGACCGGGCTTAGAGAAACTGCAGGGGCCACAGTTTTCCCAGAAACTGGACCATGAGCAGAAACACCAGAAACCACAGGTAATTGCCAAAAGGGGAGAAGAGTGAAAATCAAAGGAAATTAAGTTGCATTAAAATCTTAAATAGCCTTGAATTCTGGTACTTCAGGGGAGCCCTGGCCTTTTTCAGAAGAATTCTTGAATTTTTTTTTTTGGTGTTTAATAAATATTTGTTAAATCAATGAATATTTCATATACATAATAAAGCTAGTTATATAACCAAGGCACGCCTTTCAGCATTATTTTTTTAAAGATCTTATTTATTTATTTGAGAGAGCGTGCATGAGAGAGTGAGCACAAGCAGGGGGCAGAGGCAGAGGGAGAAGCAGACTCCCCACTGAGCCCGGCGTGGGGCTCCATCCCGGGACCCCGGAATCATGACCTGAGCTGAAGGCAGGCGCTCAACGGACTGAGCCCTCCCAGGCGTCTCCAGCATTATTGTTAATATCTGAATAGTCATTGTTATCTCTCTGTGTTTATATGTTGAAATCCTCTCTTTATGTGTTTAAATGTTGAAATTCTAACAGTTAATGGAAATACATATGAAAGTTTATTATTCCAAGAGTTAAATGCTGCAATTAATGATCATGAAAGTTGTTTATTCCTTATCCAAAGAATCCATGAATTCTGGGGGGTGTCTTATTGACCACAAACGGTCATTCTTGAGCACATGCTTGCTGATTATTAACAAATCGCTCCGTTTTTCAATACCACTTGCCCGTGAAGATAGAAGAACAAGGAAACAGAGGAGAAAAAGCATGCTGTGTTCCAAAGGGAAGTAGAATGGAGTTTTAAGTGCTTTTCCACTTTTCTACATGACCTACAGCTGCAAATACATATACACATAAATCAAATTGTATCAGTCCAACAACGGATTGTTTTTCAAGATTTTATTTATTTATTTGAGAGAGAGAGAGAGAGAGAGCAGGGAGGGAGAGAGAATCTCAGGCTGACTCTGGGCTGAGTGCAGAGCCCGACAGGGGGTTCGATCTCACAACCCTGATGCCATGACCTAAGCCAAAACCAACAGTAAGAAGCTCAACCAACTGAGCTACCCGAGTGCCCCAAGTCCAACAGCAGATTTAAATATGTAAGTGGTGGTCAGGGGTGGGGGTGGCAAAGTTCCTTTCTCTGAAAGTGAGAAACAATATACCATCTCTACCCTCTGGCTTCTACATGTGATCTTTGATACTAGATTTCTAACACTGAAACGTAGTAACTTTGTCCTTTCTATTTGAACACAGTCGACTGACTGTTTTTACATATGCGATATTTTCCATCCTTGGCTCTGTTGCATAAGGTTTATGAGAACTATGCACTCCAACGCTAATAGCAGCACTTTAAATTTTCCATTTGCTCCTCATCTTTCTAAAGCATAAAATGCAAAGTGATGTTGGACAGGCAAATTGTGTCCATCATACCCGAGGCCTGAACCACAGCTTGCCCTGAATCTGGGCTGAATCAAATTGCTCAATTCCCTGTATGTACAAATCATTGCACAACTGCTGCTTTATAAGCCCTGGTGGTTATTGCCAAAATTGAACTTTTGACTGGCAGACAGAGGGCCACTATGTGAAAGTTCAAATACATTTCCATATGGTGTCGTTTTCCTTCCAGCTGTAGGACCTCCTGTAACCCTGCTTCTGGTGTGGATCTGCTGGTGATTCATTCCTTCAGTTTTGTTTGTCTGAAAACATCCTTATTCTGCCTTCATTTTTAAAGGGATTTTTGTGGGTACGGAATTTGGATTCACAATGTTTTGTTTGTTTTCGGTACTCTAAAGATGGTGTTCTGCCGCCTTCTTGCTTGTGTTGTTTCTGATGAGAAATTTAAGCCTTCCCTGTCTTTGTTTTTCTGGACGTGTGATTTCCCTTGGCTCCTTTAAAGATGTCTGTCACTGCTTGTGAGTCGTGTGATTATTCTACACACCTGTTACCTGGGGTTTGCTGAGCCTCTTTGATCCATGGGTTTATAGTTTACATCAGATTTGGAAAATTTTGATCATTATGTCTTCAAAAATGTTTTTGTCTCTCCCCGCTGCTCCGAGGACTTCAATTACATGCAATTAGGCTGCATGGGGATGTCTCACAGCTCACTGCTGTTCAGTTCGGGATTCTGTTTTCTCTCTGTGCTACGACTGCTGTCCTTACAGGTTCTGATCTGTTCTTTCTGCAAGGTCTAACCAGCCATCGATCCCCTCTAGTGTATGTTTCATCTCATACATTGTCATTTTCATTTCAAAAACTTTGACTTGAGGGGCGCCTGAGTGGCTCAGTCGGTTGGGCATCTGCCTTCAGCTCTGGTCATGATCTTGGGGTCCTGGGATTGAGCCCATGCTGGGTTCCCTTCTCAGCAGAGAGTCTGCTTCTCCTCCCTCTCCCTCTGTGCGTTCTCTCTCTCTGTCTCAAATAAATACATGCAATCTTAAAAAAAAAAAAAAAGAAAAGACAATGAGCTGGGGCAATCGTGGGGTTTATCTTCTTTGTTTCTTGTGTCTCAGGGATCACTGTACTTGTTATTTGATGTCTAGTGTCTTATAAGCCATTATATATGTATATATATTTATATTTATACTTATTTCTATTTTTTGGCTGCTGCATATGGGAGGGTAAATCTGATCTCTATTCCAGAAGTGGAAATCCGCATCTTTATTTTTGCCCCATATACTCTTGGGCCTGCTACATTGCTCTTTGGTCTTTAAAACTCTGAGCTTTCCCACAACCTTACCTGTGCTCACAATATTCTCTCTGCCTGAAGTGCCACATGGGAAGAGGAAGAGGGGCACTATACCTTCTTTAGACCCAGGTCATATGCCGGTTTTTCCATGGAGACTTTTCAGGCCCCTTGGTTGACATTCATTCATTCTTACTTCTAATCTCTCCCAGCAGTCTGTGCCCTACTGCAGCGTATCTCTCTTTGCCCTGACATTCATGCATCATTTGTCTATGCAAACCTTCAACAAACATTTCTGATTTTCTACTGCTATGTGCCAAAAAGTGCTGGGAACAAATGAAGAAGCAGAGACACAGGCTTGTTTCCTCACTTAAGGAACTTACAGCCTAGTTGGGTCAACAGGTAAATGATTAATTATAATGAAATGATGTCATGGTTCATAGAGACATGGGAAGAAGTAATCAATTCCACCAAGCACGGGGTGAGGGTAGGTTCAGTGAAGGCCTCACAGAAGAAATTATGTTTGTACTGAGTCTTGAAAGATTACTGGTCATGCAACAACATACCGTATTTCAGAACTCAGATCTGGAGTGTAACAGTAGCATAGATTTCATCCCCACCTTCCCCCCCCCCCCGTCTCTTTCCTTCCACTCCTCCTGCTTGTGCGCTCACTCTTTCTTTCTCTGACAAATAAATAATGACAAATAAATAAATAAAATGTTTTTTAAAGCATTTTTAAAACATTTAAAGAAATAGAAATAAACATCCTACAATGCATAGGACAGCACCCTCCCTGACCCCCCAACAAAGGATTATCCAGCTCAAAGTATCAATAATGCCAAGTTAATTCGACAAATATTATTGAGCACCTATTATGTCCAAAATACTGTTCTAGTTGCCAGAGGGTTGTATCCGGGAACAATCTCTGAAGCTTACATTTTAGAGGATGAAAGGAGAGGCAAGCAATCAGAAGAATACATAGCATATCAAATGGTGATACATACTGATAAGAAAAGCGAGGCAGGGAAGGAAGACAAGGAGTGTTGTGAGGTGGTTACAATTTTTAAGCAGCACGCTTGAAATAGAGGCAGCAAAATGCTGAATTCAGCTCTGAGAAGGGCTTTCCCTCCCCTCTGCTCTGTCCCATCCTGTCTGCTTTAGGTAAGGCGTACCTGACTTGACCCTAGAACGACCCACACATTCAGCCTCAGGTTTAAATGTGAGTGAGAAGAGAGAGGGGCAGAATCTTTGGGTTTCATATCTCTGCCTTGCTCATCGTGTGGGTATTACATCGACACTATCAGGCTATGATCCAACAGACCCCTTACCAGCCCTCATTTACTACTGAGGAATGGGAGAAAGAAAGGAGTGACATCTATTCTTCCTTCTCTTTCTCTCTTCCAATTAGAGGCAAGAGATTAGTGTTGGATAGCATACCTGTCGTTATTGCTGTTGTTGCATAGCATTTGATCAGAAGTAGTGTAGCATTAACAAGGATGAACACAGTGCTGGGCTCATAGTAAGTCTACAACTCATTGTTTTGGTTGGCTGAGTATTGGTGGTTTTGGGGGGATTTATTTATTTTAGAGAGAGAGAGATGGGGACCGTTTGTGAGCAGGGGGAGGGGCAGAGAAAGAGGAAGAGGAAGAGAAACAAACTCACCACTGAGCAGTGAGCCTGACATAGGGCTTGATCCCAGGACCCTGAGATCGCAACCTGAGCTGAAATCAAGAGTCGGATGCTTAACCGACTGAGCCACCCAGGTGCCCCAGTTGGCTCAGTATTGTTTAAGGTCATGACACTTCAGTGAAATATGTGATGTTGATGTGATATCGAGCTGCTTTATGTAACTTTCCCCTTTAATCTTTCCTACAACCCTATGGAGTGGATACTGTTATCTCCATTTTACAGATGAAGCATGAAGTAATTTGCCCGTGGACTTATAGCTATGAAGTAGGGGAGGCTGGATTTGAACCTGTGTTTGTCTAAGTCCAAAGGCCATACTTAACCATCCCATTATTTTCTCGTTCATGAACTTTTCATGCTACCTTTGTAAACCAAAGCATACTGAAGCTTCATAAAATACTTTGGCAAGGATCAATCATAAGCTAAAAATTAATGTTACTGTTTTCATAAGCTAAATCTTCGATTTATTGAAATGACAAACATAAAAAATGAATGAAATTGGGAATTACGTTATTTTTTGTAGAATCCTCATAAACCAAAGTGTGTGAAGATGAGGTATGGAGCATGGTATCTGGACACCAAGTTGTGGAAAAAGCAAAGAGCAGATGAACCTTTGGTTGACCCCAAGGGCTCATGCAAAGCTCAAGATGAGAATTTAAAAAAGGAGCTGCAGGAACAGGTATGCGTATATGCTGAGATTCGCCCATCTGATCTAAAGGTTATCACAGTGCCCCTCGTAGCTCATATTGAAGCCAGAGTCTCTGGCTGAAACATAGGCTCCAGAAAGTCTTACAGCGCACGTGCTGACCTCCGCAATGAGAAAGCCAAGCCATTATATAGGGTTACGCATACACACATTGTATGTCTAATAAGTAAGACTTGGAACCTCCTGGCTTTGTGGTAGACACTATGTCTCTAAAGATGGGACAACCACTCCGTATTCCTAGCATTCTTGGAACAATTAATTCTATGGATAAATTGGCTGTTCAAAGGGTGGTGTGACCTGGTAGGACCACCTCCGACCTCAGAATAGATATAACATCATGGGTTCTCTTTGAGTAACTAAATGTGAAGCTTGTTTTTTGGTCAGCAATGGAGGAATGTTAAGGAATTGGAAATTGCACTCGGGAAACGTCTTTATGCAGCTCAGCAGAGTTGGTGGGCCTGCCTGAGAGAAAAGGGGCAAAGGTTAAGAAGCACTGGTAGATGCCACAAAGCAACAAACACACGTAACAAGGATGTGCTCTAATTTTACTGCAAATAAACTCTGTGCCTGCCCAACTCCTGCGTACGAGAGCCTAGCAGATGGAAGAGATTCACTGTAGTCCTGGGAATTTGGAAATAATGATGCAACACTTGACAGAGCTCTGATAAGAATACTTGTGAAACTGCTCCTTTTATAGCAGGTCCAAAACTTCTCCCAGATAATGATGTGAAAACACTTTGGAAAAGAGTAAAATGCTGTACGAATTTGCCTACTCATTCATTCAGTAATCACTCATTAAGTGCCTCCTTTAGATTGGGAAGCTGAGACAGGAAGGATGGTCGTTTTTATCTTTTCTAGTGGTGGGTATGAAATTCTTATTTTCAGATGTGGGGTATGACACAAATTTCTGAGCACAAGATGCTTATATAAGCCTATAAATAATGTAAATAATGTTCAGTAGAATTTCTTGGTGTATGGTTTTTGGAGCAAAATATCTAACTTTCTGTGAATTTAATACATAACATAAACCTATTCCAGTTGCACCTAAAAAATAATAAAACATGAATGAATGAACAATTCTCAACGAACTAAATATTGAAAAACAAAAATAGTTGCAAAATGTATTGTTTTATGGTGTCTTAGAATTTCTCTTTTTAGAAATATATTCCTAAAGACTAATTCTTAAAAGGCTTAAGGAATTTTACAAAAATATTCCATTTTGATGGCAAAATTGAGTAAAGATGTTTGCCAAAATGGTGACAATAAGCTCATGAGAACGAAGTAATGTTTAGATTTTGGCAATATGGTCATATATTATAGTAAAAGATTATTTATCAGACAGCTTAGACACAGGCAGGAGTCAAAACAATGGGGTTGTTCCATCGTGATGTTTATAAATCACACTCTGTAATTCATGAAGATTGAATTACCCTGTGTGCTCTAGCTGCACTTGACTATGGCACCCCAATTCCTAAGACACAGGAGCGGTGGGATGCTGATAGAGGGCAGTCACTGTGATGCCGTGGCTATCTTGCTGGGAACACATGAGCTCTGTCTGTTCTTGGTTGAGTTCATTTGGAAGCTGAAATGTTATTAAAGAACTGAGTTACAATGACATAAACTTATCTACCCAACTTTTAAATTCAAATAAACGAAAGGTAAAACCAAAAGGATACATAAATACCCCAAAGATGTTGCGATTGGATCGAATCGTTTCTGATTGTCATGCCCTTTGAAGTTAAAATCTATTAAAGAACAAAATTCAACCAAGTAAATTTAATTGGTGTAATTAGCCCTATTCAGTGACTCATGAATTGGGCACCATCCTGTCTAACAAATAGAAGTGTGCTCCAGGGAGTTGTATAAAAGGGAAGGCTTTTATAGGCAGAAATGGCGTGGGTCAAGGAAATTATTGCAAAAGAAAAGAGTGTTCCAGGCAAGGTCACCTTTCTTAGGCAGAAGGGCAGGGATCTTATGCAGAGTACCTCGCTGGTGCTCATCAGGAAATTCCAGACTGACTGGTTTAAAATCCCACTCGTGGGACAGGCTGAAACTGCAATTAGATTAGGTATTAAGTCTCGGTGGGGCTTAACATAAGTGACTCCGTTTTGGACCTGTGGTTTCTTTTTAATTATTCCCCCGCCCCCTTCATCAAACTGTGAGCTGCACTGAGAGGTGTGATAAAAATTGAAGACATCGGTGCCGCTCTCAGCTGATGGTCTGTGTTCTAAAAGCTTTTGTTGATCCTGTTTCTTTTGATGAATTGCTGTGGTGTTCACAGGTTGCGACATCAGGCTCACGGTTTTTTAGCCAGTCATTCTCTTCGTCTC
This sequence comes from Ursus americanus, assembly GCF_024610735.1. Taxonomy (NCBI): domain Eukaryota; kingdom Metazoa; phylum Chordata; class Mammalia; order Carnivora; family Ursidae; genus Ursus; species Ursus americanus. The sequence goes on along the minus strand of NC_142134.1, from coordinate 24,868,557 downwards.
TTTTTTGATATTCCAGTCTTTGGGAGATCATTTGCTTGGTGATAAGCGGCTACAAACATGCATTCCAAGCTTTTGAGATAATGGGACACACCAGAGAGATTATTACGGTAACTGTAAGCAGGATCATTCCCAATGTTTGGAGTGCACTTTGGAACCATGGTCCCTGAGACCAAACCAATCAAAGAATGACCCAGTTGTAAGAGTCACCCTTTAGGGGCGCCTGGGTGGCACAGCGGTTAAGCGTCTAGCTTCAGCTCAGGGCGTGATCCCGGCGGTATGGGATCGAGCCCCACATCAGGCTCCTCCGCTATGAGCCGGCTTCTTCCTCTCCCACTCCCCCTGCTTGTGTTCCCTCTCTGGCTGGCTGTCTGTCTCTCTGTCAAATAAATAAATAAAATCTTAAAAAAAAAAAAAAAGAGTCACCCTTTAAGCCAAGTGGCTTGCTCAGTGATGTTATGTAACGGAGTTTCAGCTTCCCCAGAAGTGTTAATCCAGGTGCAGCAGGTGGTGTTGGCCATAGCACAGACTCCTCTTTGCTCAGCCGAAAGATAATCCTGTTATCAAGAACAACTTGGGCCAGAAAGTCTAAGGATCTTTGCTGGGCAGCTAGTGTCTTAGCAATGGAATCTGCAATGTCTCCAGGGGTTAAGAACTTTCTGATCATAGTCTCATTTGTATTTACTCCTACACCAGAGGTCAGTCAGGTTTTTAGTGCATATGGGAAGAGAATAGCCTAGTCTGAAATAAAAAGCCATCCTAACTGCCTGACAAAGATGGGTCCTGCTGGTGAGATCTCTCGGGGAGTGGGGGCAGATCTGATCTTGATAGACACGGGGATGCGGGGGTGCAAATATTCAAAGATCCACATAAGTAAATGCGTCTACTTAGGTACCTCTTCTAAGCAGGAGTCAACTGTAGCTTGTGGTGACATGGGGATATAAGAGAAATTGGTCCCAGGAAGGACCGAGGGTCTCTTGCATCATGACGAATCCAGTAATCTGCCAAGTTTGCCTCCCTTAGCAATGGACTGAGAGATACAGAGGATGGAATTATCCCTCCTGGCCAATGTTAGAGTAATGAAAAGAAAAGAAGAAGGGGTTTCGTGTTTAGTCAAAGTATGAAGTGTGAATCCGTGCCTCGGGTAGAAGCAGTCTATTTGGCGCCAGGTACTTCTCTTCCTCATCTATGTGATTCAGGTCTCCAGCATCTGTAGAGGAAGGAGCAGAGGTCAAGTGGAGCCTTCTTAGCGGTGGGGTGTGTATCCAGGGCTCAGCGCCCTCTGGTTTTGCAGCAGCGTCAATGGTCAGGAGTATCTGGTAGGATCCCTTCTAATGGGGCTCCAGGGCTGTCTTCCTCTGGTGATGCTTCGGGAATACCCAGTCACCAGGCTCTAGACTGTGGCCTTGAATTGGGATCGATTAAATCTTCTTTAATCTGTTGACGATATGCTTGAGGTCAGACAGGAAAGAGTTGCAGTAGCTGGTCATCCTGGCACGAGACAATGAGGGACCAGCAGAAGGTTGTAGGAGACACTGGTCTGCCAGTGACTATCTCCTATAGACTGAGTTTGTGTTTCCCAAAGGGGCTGCTGCAAACAGTCAGGAAGACCAAAAGCAATACCTTAAGCCAGGGGAGTCCAGTGATTTCAGCAAGTTTAGAAATTAAGTTTGAGGATCCCATTAGTCCTCTCAACCTCGCCTGATGATTCCGAGTGATAAAGGCAATGATAATTCCAAAGTTTGCAAGGTTTTCATTAAGCCTCATGTGATTTGCCAAGTGAAGTGGGTGCCTTGATGGCTGGAGATTGTGGAAGATATCCCCCAGGTGGGAAACACGTTCTCTGACAGTTTCTTTGCCATCGTGGGGACTGCAGCCTTGCAGCAGGGGAAGGCTTCAACCCATCTGGAAAGCACACGCAGTAACAGAACAGATCGAAACCCATGCGAAGGGGCAGTTGAACGAAGTCTGGCTGCAGGTGTTCCTAGGGTCCAGGGAGAGGAGTCTGAGGCCTTTGGAGACAAAAACAGTTTCTCTGGGATTGTGAACCAGCCGGTCCAACATTGCTGCAGGCTGTCTGCGCAGTTTTAGAGACGTCTCCCTGCCCAGTGTCAGTTCATAATTTGAGCTCATCTTAAATGCCCTGTAGGGGTTCGGTAATGCAAAAACCAAAGAGTGGGCTTTGTCAGGGAACCAGCAAGAACTAAGCAGCTGTTGAGTTTCCCATCGCCCCGGTAGTTTACCATCTTAATTTCTGATTCAGGCGCAAGACGGTTGCCGTGTTACAAGGAGAGCAGGATAGCCACAGTCTGGCGAGGAGGGGTCAATTTTTTGCAAAAGCAGTATGGATTTCATCCCCATGTGCCCAGTCTTTATAGACTACTTGCTTCTGCCTTTGCACGAAAGTCGGCCAGGGCATTTCCCTGAGGCCGAGGTTTCGATCTTGCAGCGTGAGCTTCAGTCGGAACGCCAGCAATTTCAGGAGGTAAGAGACTAGCGGTAAGGTCATTTCCCTGTTGCGCATTTTTGACTGAGTCCCAGAGGACATAAGAAAGCCCTTTTGTTTCTGTAACGTCCGTTAATCATGGACAACCCCAAAGGCATGCTGGCTATCAGTATAGATACTAAATTTGTCCTCCTGAGAGCTGGTGCGCTCGGTAAGGCAGGGAGCTCTGTCTCTTGCGGGGATGGAGCTTAGGGAAGGCTTGCTCTTTCGAGTAGGTCATCTTGGGCAGTAATAGCACAGCCAGCTTGAAAATCCCCTTTTTCATTTCTGCGGTATGACCCATCCACGAAGATTAGATCAGGAGTAGTTAAAGGAGTTCCCCATAAATCAGGACGTGCTATCACAAAACGGGACAGGAGTACCTTGTAGTCACAGACTTCCTTCCTCAGGTAGGGTAGTAACGTAGCAGGTTTAAGGGTGTTGCAACGTTTAAGGCACGGAGTAGGCGGTGAGCGCAGAAGGATCTCTTAGGGAGTTAGTCTGCCTGCAAGAAAGGTTGAGTCGATTCTGAGTTAAGAAGACTTTGGACGGTGTGCGGAATTTGCAAATAAACATCATTTCCTAGGGTCAAATCTGATGAGACCGCCCCTCGCTGTGACTGTAGCCTTGAGACCGCTGCGACAGGTGGGAGCAACTGAACCGGGCCGTGTGCTGTACTAGGTAATCGGCTTCTGTTCACCGCCTTGCTCTTAAGCCAGCGTTCCCAGGGCTTGATTACCTCTTTCCCACACAAACCAGGTGGAAGGTTTTGCAGTTAGGCGGCCCCAAGACAGGCGGTCCTTACAGTGCTTGTCTCCGTCTCCTGAAAGCCTGCTCACATTTGTCTTCCCAAGAAAAGTGTTCAGGGACTGAAATGTTCGTAAGTTCATAGAGTGGGGTAGCTAATAGCAAAAAATTAGGAGCGCGTCGTCTGCAATAACCAGTCAAGCCAAAGTCATCCCCAAATCTCTCACCTAGTCGTGGGCGTAGGAAATTCCCAGATTAACTTAATTCTCTTGGGAGATCGCTGAAGTCCTTCAGGGCTTAGATAATGACCCAGATAACGAACAGTGTCTAGAGATAATTGTAATTTTTTCGTAGAGACTGTGCCTTTTCAGCTAACTGCTCTAGCATACAAATGGAAGCATTTCTGGACTCCTCTTGGGAGGCTGAAAGTAGCAAGTGGTCATCTACATATTGCAAAAGGGTGGATTTCCTGGAGAACTGAAGTGTTGCTTAAATCTTGGTGAAGGGCTGGAGAGCAGAAGAGGCCTCATGAGCAGCTCGCCTAACAAATAGAAGGGCACACCAAGGACTTTTATAGAACGGAAGGCTTTTATAGGCAGAAATGGGGTGCGATAAGGAGGTTATTAGCAAAAGAGAAGAAAGGCTTGTGGTAGGCAAGGTCACCTCCCTTAGAGGGAAAGCCTGGTGATCTTACGCAGACCACTGGCTAGTACTCATCAGGAAATTCCAGACTGGTTTAAAATCCCGCCCCTGGGAAAGAAAGCTGAACCAACAGTTAGGTTAGGTATTAAATCTTGGTGGGGCTTAATAGAAGTGACTCCATTTGGGGCCTGTTGTTCCTTTTTAACAGATCGAAAAATTATGGGCATATTGTCAAGGGGAAAAAACACTCATGTCTTGCTCTACTACTCTCAATTCTGATCACCAAATGTGTCAGGTCTTTTTTCTCCACACCAAGCAATTCTCTGATTCTCCAGACACCAGCTGAGTGTCCTACAATTTAACTCAAGTCTGCCACTGTCCGCCTGGTGTTGGCATCAGACCTGACAGGGTAAGGGCTCAGTTTCGCAACCCTGCCCCCACTTCTGATGCCAGTCGCAAGTCAGGTTCTCACCTGTGCTTCCGACCAACCAGCTATGCGTTAGAGGTCCCCACACCTCCTCCTCGGGTTCTGTCATCTGCTCGAAGGACTCAGGGAAACAGCTTACTTACTAGATAATGGGTTTATTAAGAAGGCTATAACCTGAGAATAGCCAAATGCTCGGAGCAAGGTATATGGAAAGGGGTGCAGAGCTCCTGTGCCCCAGCTGAGCACACCACCCTCCCAAAACCTCCACATGGTCACCAACCTGGGAAGCTCCCTGAATCTTGTCCTTTTGGGCTTTTATGGCGGCTTTAATAGGTAGGCACGATTGGTTACATCATTGGTCATCCGTGATTAATTCAGCCAGAGATTGCAGGATGGAGCCAAAAGTTCCAACCCTGTCCTCACGGGGTTGTTTCGTCTGGCAACCACCCTGTGGCTCACTCAGGGCTTTCCAAAAATCACCTTGTTAACATAATCTCTGTTGTGGGTACAAGGGGCTAGTTATGAATAACGAAGATTTCTCCTTCTGCCTTTGTGGCTCTTATCACTCGGGCAATTGCAATGTTTTAGGAACTCTGTGCCAGGAATGGGAAGAAGACCAAATGTATATAGTTCTTATTAAAAATCACAGGATCACACTTGTTAATCTCAAATCGGTTAGAGTCCAGCCATCTGGGTTTAATAATTGTCTAATTGCTAAAAAGTGTTGCTTCTCCTTAATACAAGGGTCTGAGAAAAGGGTAGGGAAAGGAGAGAAAGTTGGTCATCTTTTGAAGGCCTTTACATTCAGGAACTCATGAACGTTACCTATACATACACTCACAGAAGAGAAGGAAGTGATTTAAAATGAGGTACTTTATACAGAGCTGACTGCTTTCAGTTAGGACAAGCGTGGAATCAAACTTCTGACAGCTGGTTTTGGTTTTGTTTTTGTTTTGATGCGGGTCCTCTTTTAGGAGGAGTTACTTGCGGACCTTCATGGAACCACTGCCTTTAAGGATTTCATTCTAAGCAGGGGCTACGAGATGCCAAGTGTGAGTAAAGGGTCATTTCAGAACGACTGGCTGAGGGGCTCACAGTTGTTGATGGGACGGGGTCAGCACCCTACCGAAAGCAAAATACAGTTGACTCTTGAACAAGACGGGCTTAAACTATGCAGGTCCACTTATACGTGAATTTTCTTTTTTTTATAAATACAGTACAATACTGGAAATGTATTTTCTCTTATAATTTTCTTAATAACACTTTTTCTCTAGCTTACTTTAATGTAAGAAGACAGTATGTAATATATATAACATACAAAATATATGTTAATCAACTGTTTATATTATCAGGAAGGCTTCTGGTCAACAACATAGACTATTAGTAAAGTTTTTGGGGAGTCAAAACTTATACATGGATTTTCAATTGACTGTGGGGGGGGGTGTGCCCCTAACTCCTGTAGTATATTGTTCAAGGGCCAACCGTACTTTTCATAGCAGGACTCAGGCCCCTGGAAGAAAGGGCATGCTTTTCCCTAGACAAAGGCCCGGAGATAGGATTTGGCTTTTGCTTTTTTTTTATTCTGCTTATTTGATTTCTGCTGTCAGAGGTGCTGTCTTCCTGCTGACTCACCTGCCTTGAGTTTGGCCTTAATGGGACCAAAGTGAAAGGGGCCTATGTGCAGGGTGTGTACCTTGCAAACTCTGTCACTCAAACACTCTGAAGTCTCTAGAAAGTCTGAGTGTCTTTTACTTCCACATCTAAGGACAAAGAACTGTGGCTTGGGTCAGGACGCAATGGAATTGAGATTTACAATAGTGTTGTACTATGGGGTCAGCCTTCTGTGGAAACAGAACAGGGCAAAAGTTCACTTTCTGGGGGCCCACCAGTATCTTCCGTGTTTTCCCCACTTTTTCTTACCCCCCCCATCTAGTTTCCCCTCTCTTAACTTGTAAAGCTAGCCCCAGCTGCCTCCCATGTGGAGCAGCCACTGTTGGAAGGCCACGTGCCACGTAGGTGGGGTGGGCGGTTGGCAGAGCAGACCATTTTTAGCAGGAGGGCCTCAGAGCCTAGAGTTCTGTGCCCAGACCAGCCCTGTCACCACAGCAAGAAACCAGCTAGCCAGGCTGCCCAAGTCGTAGCTGTTAAGTCATGCATTTATCCGGTGTCCTCCATGTGCACATCCCATGTGTCTTTAGGAAGCCGTGCAGCCAACATGAAGTTCTCAGGAAATGCAATACTGGATTTCTTCTTTTCCATGAATCACAGAACTAACTAGCTTATTCTTTTGGCAAATAAATATATTGATCAAGCTCAGATCCAGACTGGTCTCAAAGTTAATGTGAGGGGAAGTCTAGAGTATGAGGTAGAGAGGGGTGAAAGACTCCATGACAGGACTGGGATGAAATATTGTCCTTTAGCCTTGAGCACCAATAATAGGCCTGTGAGATATAGTGAACACAGTCATACACATGTATGTATATAACTGCCTAAGCCCTATATGAGGTCACATAAATATATATTTACATGTATGATATGGTATTTTTTAAAGATTTATTTATTTTAGAGAGAGAGAGAGAGAGAGCACATGCAGGGGGCAGAGGGAGAGGGAGAGAATCCTGAGGAGACTCCCACTGACATGGGGCTCAATTTCATGACTCTAAGATCATGACCTGAGCTGAAAATGAGTTGGATACTCAGCCGACTGAGCCACCCAGACACCTCTATGTTTATTATATTTTATCTAATTACCGAATTGTATATATTATGTATTTTACAGCATATGTAAATATACTTAAGCATAAATGTAATTATGTGATATACGTGTGTGTATATATATAAATGTGTATATATATTCCTCCTGCCAAGGACCATATATATAGGATGTGTGTGTGTATCTATCTATCCATCCATCTATCCATCTATCTATCTCCTCGTTCGCTGCTACAATAATTTAATTCTGTCTTAACATTTTTAGTGGCAGAACACTTGTTAAAAAAAATTTTGATTTGTCCCATGTTGGTTTAATCCGTTTCATTAAGGAACATTTAGTTCAATTTTGGGCAAAAAGAAGCATGCCTGACACACTGGCTATACTCTTTCAGCTGCATTAACTAGAGAGAGAGGATGCCCCTGACTACAGCTGGGTCCTCTGAGAACACCTGTCATTCAAAACCCTGGAATATATTTTCTTCCTTTATTCTTACATCCTATATCCTCTGTTTTCTCAAATTTTCAACTAAAAGGGAGGAGGAAATTTATTTTATATATCTATTTAATATATACATTATTTATTTTCAATATAGGTCATTACTTATTTAAATATAAATACATATGTGTGTATTTGTGTACATATCCATATATATCAACACTCATTCTCTTTCTTCACGTGAGGTCTGTGTACACTGTACATACACATTCATATGTGTTATATATATGTTACATGAGCACAGGTACTTTATGCACATTCCAGTGTTTGCTGCTGGATCACCTGCTCTATTCATTACCCTCAGCTTCTTTCTGTCTGCTACACAGATGGGTCCCAGGTTTTTAATAGAAGGGATGAACAACACAAGGCTTTGCTGAGCTGAGCTGGGCTGGACTTGGGCACAGAACAAATGGGAATTAGATCTAGGTGTTTCCGATGCTGTACAACTACCTTCCAAAGCCGCACCTTTATCGTGGCCAATTATCAACATGAGATTCCGAGTACTAGCGGGATATGTGTCGGAGTGTGAGATTGTGAATTTGGGTGTGGTAGTGGTTGTGGGCAGGACTGTACAATGTTTGCTTGCCACTCTAATGAAGGTTAACTCTTTTCTTTTTTTTTTTTTTTAAGTTCCTTGAGAAGATGTGTATCAGGAAGGAACGTAAATGTGAGTGTAATAAGACCTCTATAAAATAACTCAAGCATAGAAGAATCTTGGGAAGATGATTAGAACAATTTTATTTACTACATACTTGGCTATTTCTCTGTCTCATTTTTAACCTTAAATAAGATTTATGAGTGTCCCATGGATGTACAACTTTGACTTGGCAACGTCCATAAAGTTCATACGTAATACTTAAAAACATTTCACACTGGCTGTCTGCTTCCGTTAATCAATATCTAATGTATCCTATCAGTGGTGAGATCAATATTCACACATAGTCTTCTCACATTTTTGTAGCATTGTCAATATTACATAGTTATATCAACTATTTGATATATATAAAATATATATATATTTTTTAGCAGGAGGACTAATATATATGTGTGTGTGTGTATACACACACACATATGAAATAAATAAAACCATAAATAAAAGCAGAATTACTCTGGGGCACCTGGCTGGCTCAGCTGGTGGAGCACGGGACTCTTGACCTTGGAGTGGTGCGTTTGAGCCCCATGTTGGGTGTAGCGATTACTTAAAAATAAAATCTTAAAAAAAAAAAAAGGCAGAATTACCCTATTGCATTTCCCCATAGTATTATTTTTCCTGGTCTTGAGTGAACACCTCCTTTATTCTTTCTTTAGAATATTATTTTCTTTAATTTTGAATAAAGCTTACTCAAGTTTTTTCCCTTTTTAGGCATGTGAATCTTGATAATAAGTGTGTACCTAAAGATAAGGTCATAAGTCATGAAGTTTAATGGAAACTCATGATGATAAGTATTTTAAAATTAATTTTCTAAAAATTATTTCTTGTTAAAAATGTTAATGCTCATGTTAGGAAAATCAGAAAATATAAACTAACAAAAAGAATATAGAAACTGTGACTAATTCCTACAGAGTCAGAAATAACCACTCTTCACTCGTTGGAATACATCCTTCTAGAGCTTTCTCTATGAAACTCACTCTGTAAAATTTAATCAAAAAGGGATTTATTAGAAGAATCTTGAGTCCCAAAGTCTTGTGAGTGACTGCATGTGTCTTCAAATACAAAATCTCTGGGTGATGACCTTTCATCCTCTGGGTCTGTCATGATTTCATCTTAGTAATCTGACGGACTACATAGCAATCGTGCTATAAATGAGTCTTTGCCATGCCCTCTGTGAGGCCAGACACTTTCGGGTGATGGAGTACATGACAGAAGCATGAACCCAATAGGGTCAGCCCTTTCCCATTAAATTGTTACTTAGTGAGAACCAATGTGGGGTGGAATACCATGGTGGCGATTAAGCATTCAGATTCATAAAATCTATGAGTGTTAGTGTGGGCAGAGGTTTGTTAAACAGAAAACAAGTCCAAATCCAGAAAAAGTAGCTATTCCAGTGAAGCCACTCTTCTCAGACTCCCTTGATGTTTTCAACGCCTCACGCATGCGCATGTTTGGTAGCCTACAAGAGCAACAGCGGGAGAGCTGCTCTTGCTGCAAGCCCGGTGGAGGAGGTGTCCAGTTCTACTGGGCGGGCTGGGTCAGGCTGTGGGCATTCAGTGCTGGGCTTCTCACATTCAGGTGCCGAGCAAAAGGGGTGTTGGTGGTGGGGGTCTGCAGAGAATCTAGTTCTTTTCCTGGTCCCCCTGCTACAGGCTTTGTTACATCTATGCTTAATTCATAGCAGGCACTCAGGTTTGGCTTTAATTTCTGGACAACAAAATATTCAACAGAACCAGTAGCCAGGTTAGCCTTGGTGAGGGGAAGTCCAAGTTGCTGAAACCCGCAAATACTCTGTATTTCTGCCTCCACGCGCACTTCGTTCATGAGATCACTAGGCGCCATTGGAGTGCCTGTGGGAAGATGTGGGCTGGCATGCAAAGGCTAGGTTTGCCTTTTCGCCCCAGAATTGAGCACTTCCTCTGCAGTGGAGACCTTTGGTGGGTATTCATGAAGAACCAAATATCCTCATACTCTAGAGGATCCGATCTGAGAGAGCCTCTGAATGCCTCTTCCCCAAACATCTTCGTCACCATCGGCCTTGCAGTCATGATCCTTCCCAGTCTGCCGAGCTAAACCATCAGCTACTGACCAGTACAGGTGACATACGCACCTGAGGCCGTGTCTCCTTTCAGACAAAGTGGTCAACAGGATGAAATGCTAAGAATTCTGCCTACTGGAAAGTTCTCCTCAGTTGTTGTTCAGGGCCAGCCTTGAGTTGGGCTAGAGGGTTGTGGCGTCCACTTGTGGCTGCTGCCACCACCTTGTGCAGGTTGTCTGGTCAGTCCCCTGGACTCAGCGAGCATCCCTGGGTCAGAAATGCAGGCTGAGGAAGAGTGGCCGCGTGGGAGAACCGAGCACACCATGCAATCTGTTGTGTCCTCAACTTCTGCTCAAGCCCAGTCCTATACAGAAAACCGCCACTTGATCACGAGAAGCCATATAATTTGGTAATTAAACATGTGGACTTTGGGGCCAGAGGGTCTAGGTTCAAACCAAGCTCTGCTACTTAGGAGCTAAATGACTAGGGGGCAAATCGCTTATCCTCCCTATCAGTTTTCTCGGCTGAAGTAGGGATAATAGCAATAATAACAGAACTGCCTCCCAGAACTGCGGTGAAGATGAAAGGAAATGTTACAAGTCAAGTGCACGGAACAGAGCCTGGCGCATTGTACACACACACTAAACGTTCGCTGACTTTATGGTGTGGTGGATCAGATGACCCCGAGCTGACAACGGGCACCTGTCGCTTGTCACCTAACGGCTCATCATGAGGCTGCTGTAGTTATTAGTGCCAAGCAAAAACCAAGACTGGCCTCTCGAAAGGAGAAGAGTTATATGCCACAGAGTTCCCGGCTGGGCAGCAAAACCCTGGAGGCCTGTGCTCCGCTTCGCCTTCCCGGACGTGCCTAAGCTCCATGCGGCAGCCCCATCGGCCACAGGTGTTTCAAGTACACTGGACTCACTGGCTCGGAGGACAGAGCTTCCTGGACCAGCTACAAGCCTCCTCTTGCTTCAGGCTGCACTCAAAGCTGGCAGCCTCTCAGCTCACTGAAGAAATGAGCTGAAACAGCACATCTAAATCTGGCCTTCAAACTCCAAAGACAAGTGCAAGTAGCACCCCATTATATATTATTCCCAACGCCCAGATCTAGTACCTGTAAGTAACTTCAAGAGCATAGATACTAATAAAAGTATGTCAATAACTAGAGAGTGATACATTTTTTAGTTTTATTACCTTTGTTATTAATGTAATTTATTTAATTGTAAGTATATTTAACTTTTAATAATGACTGTGTTTACCAACCAGCTCACGAAATTCCTGAAAATTTCTCACTGACTTTTATGATCTGGTACAAACTGTCTCTAGCACATTACTGATGGCAAGATTCAAGGCTAGGAAAGATATTAGGGGTGAAGAATGAAGAGAAGTGACTACCCCAACCACCTGCCAGATTATTTCTACAAAGGTCATTACAGAGTCTTCGTGCAGGGTGAGAAAAGCCTCACACATGGGGGATAGGGAGGATTTGTCTGACGAGGAAGGCTGCGTTAGTTTGGGTCTGCCAAGGAGCAGATGGCAACATGGGATCAGAAGTTCAAGAGATTTCCTGGGCGAGGGGGCAGGAGAACATAGGGAGAGCCTTTAGATGATGATTCCTGTGTGACGCCTGTGGAAGGAGAGAGCGAAGGAAGGAGGATTGGGGGAGGAATTGAGCTGCAGCACAATTCAGATAAAGGTTTGGCAGGGCCAATGGGGAGTCTTCAAGGCAAAGTTGCCAGAAGGTGGATTCTCGCATCTTGCCAGAACGGGCCTGCCTTGGTTCTTCATGTGCTCCGTCATTGGTTGGGTGCAGCCTGGGAGCGAGCCTCAGTGCAAGGCTGGGCAGCCACTGAGTGTCAGTCAGCCATACTCCGTGCAGCAGGAGATCTGAATGGTGTATTTCCATAGGCTTGGGAGCTCAGGGAGCGAGAAGCCATCTGAATCTTTCCATGGGTTCACATTTCCTCATTCAGGGTCACACTCTTTCCCGAGGAATGCTCTATCTTCACAAAAGAGATCTGGCAAAGCTGTGAATTCAAATGATATTTTAGTTAACAAATTAAAAGGGTCAATCCCCTCCCCCCCATTTCAGTTCAACAGCTGCAAGGCATGAAATTCCTTTAGGAAGTCCTTCAAAGAGTCCCTGATTTGAGGGGGTCTGTGTTTGTTTTTAAAAAGTCCACAAATTATTTGATGCTCCTCTCTTCAAAATGTGGTGTGTAACTCCTTTCCCCCTGAGCATGGGCTGTGTCTAGACTTGATTTTTAGCAGTAGAATGTGGAAGAAGTAATGGTGTGTGATTTCTGAGACTAAATCATAAAAGACATTGTTCTCGCTTGGATCATTGCTCTGGGAAAGACTAGCTGTTATGTTGTGAGGACACCCATCCTACCTATGGAAAGACCCACATGGAAAGGAATGGAAGTCTTCTGCAAACAGTCATGTGAATGAGCCATCTTGGAAGTGGATCTTCCAGCCCCATGAAGACTTCAGATGAGACTGGAAGCTCTACCGACATCCTGATTCTGATTCTGAGCCACAGCCACCCAACTAAGTTGCTTCTGAATTCCTGACTCTAATGATTCTTGTTTTAAGCCATTAAGTTTAGGGATTGTTATGCAGCAATAGATGAATAATACAGATTTTCATGCCTGGAAGTGGGTTGCAGCTATGACAAGAACCGGACCTGTGGAAGGGAGCAGGAAGACTGGGTAGCGGGTTGAAGCTAGAAGAGCTCTGAGGACAGTGTTAGCGAAGGTTGAAGAGCTTTGAAGAAACTGTTAGCAGAAACCTCATGCACTTTGAGGAGCCGGTGAGTAAAGGCTTGCAGGAAAATGAAGTAAACACTTTGGAAATTGGGAGAAATGGTCTCCTTGTTATGTAATAGCAGGAAGTGTAGCCACAGTCGCCTGAAGTAACGTGGGAAGTAGAGAGGGTACCTAACGAACTGGGTGCTGTAACTAAGGAGATTTTTATACAGAGTGTTGACGGTACTGAAGATACTGCTTCTTGCCGCTTACAGTAAAATTCAAGAGGACATAGATAAGCTGAAATCAGGACAGTTAAACAAAAAGGACCCAGGACTTTATGGTTTTGAAAATTCCTAGCCTCTCAGATGACAAATGATGTTTAAATTAAGAAATGATTTGTAGCAAAGATCAAGTCAAAAAGACACAGAAAAGGATACTTCCAGGAAAACCTGGTCTAAAGATGAATCCAAGGATTTAATTGTTAAATCTGTTGTTACGACGTCAGCGAGATTGGAGGTGATGCTCTGAGTACCCTTCAGGCAGACAAAAGTCCTACTGAAATTTTTGAAGTTGTCTCACAGATTCTTTTGGTCAAACATTAGGGCTTCTAAGAAACTGAAGGATGTTGATTGTCAGGAGAATCTCAAGAAAGACAAGATCTTATCTTGAAGAGTAAGTGGGTCTGCGGTGTGGACCCAATAAGATTCACAGGAGACCTGCAAAGTTTTTTGAAGAATTGAATTGGCATCAACACTGCCAGCTTGGAGAATGAAGAGAAGTGGCTACCCCAACCGCCTGCCAGATTATTTCCAGGAAGGTCATTACAGAGTCTTCGTGCAGGGGGAGAAAAGCCTCACACACGGGGGATAGGGAGGATTTGTCTGACGAAGAAGGCTGCGTTAGTTTGGGTCTGCCAAGGAGCAGATGGCAACATGGGATTAGAAGTTCAAGAGATTTCCTGGGAAAAGGAGCAGGAGAACATAGGGAGAGCCTTTAGATGATGATTCCTGTGTGACGCCTGGGGGAGGAGAGAGGGAAGGAAGGAGGATTGGGGGAGGAAGAATCTCGAGCTGCAGCACAATTCAGGTAAAGTTTTGGCCGGGCCAAACTGTTTAAGATTCCCTCTCTGCCCTCCGCCTCCTAACCCCCAAAGTGTGCACGCTCTCAAAAAATAAAAAAATAATAAACAAAATTTACAGATCTCAATTAACCTTACTCTTTAGTCTCCTTGCTACTTAAACTGAGGTCCACAAATCAGCAGGGTCAGTATGAACTGCAGCTTAGTAGAAAAGCAGAGCCTCAGGCCCCAGCCCAGATTTACTGACTAAGAATCTGCATTTAGCAGATTTAAGTTTGAGAAGCCCTAGTTCAGAGCTATGATCCTCACATGTCTGTGTAAGGCCCTTCTCTGGTTATGTATTCATTCCCCTTTTATTCCAACGCCCATTCCTATCCTTTTGCCCACCAAAGTCACTCTCTTTCATCTGTTTAAATACTCGATCTTAAATATGCATGTGTTTTTGAAACTGTAGTGTTGAATGTGTCATTCCAACTTACAGAAATGTTATTGTACTAGAACTCTTATTGTTTCTTACCTTTTGTCACCCTCATGGATTTAAGGTTTAATTATGTTGCAATGTGTAGATCTAGTTCATTGGTCTAACTACTGTGTAGTATTTCATAGTCATCCACCATGTTTTACTTAGCTATTTCCCTACGATGGGCAGCTAGGTGGACTTGAACTTACTGTTGCCCCAAATAACACTGTGTGTCCCCTTATTGTCTTATGCAAAATTTTCCCTGGGCCAAACGTGTTCAGGAGTGGGATTACTGGGTCTTGGGGTATATGCGTACTTAAATTTCACAAAATTCTTCCAGATTGTTCTCTAGGTTGTTTCTACTTGTTTATTCTCATCGGCAACGTCACATCTTCTTTTAATATTTGGATGTAAAATGGTATAATATCATTGTTTTAATTTGCATTTATCTGTTTACCAGTGAATTTGAGTATTTCTGCACCTTTCTGCTAACCGTTCATTTATTCAACTAAAAATTACTGTGAGTGCCTTTTCTGTTCTAGGCACTGTTCTAGGCCCAAGGGAAAAGCACCCCCTATTCATTTTACATTGGAGCTTATGTTTTTGTTTTCAATTTTTGGCAATTTGTCGGAGTTCATTATAGATCTACATATTAATCCCTTGTCAGTTTTAGTGACACCAAAATCTCCCCATCTGGATCTGTCTGCTAACTTTCTCTATGACATCCTTCAATGATCAGCCTTGTTTTGATAAGGTCGAAATATTTTGGCCTCCTATATTATGCAATATCACGGTGATAGTCTCCTGGATTTTGTTCTATTAGCTATTAGTGGTTTTTGTAGTTCTGTAGTAGTTTTACCACTTACAGATAGTGCTTTAGTCCATCTGGAGTCCACCCTTGTATGTGTACAAAGTAGTCATCGAACTTTTTTTTAATACAGTGAGCTAGATTTCCCCAACACAGATTTCCCTTTTCTCTAAAGGCCGCATCAGGAGAGATCTCAGCATTGAGTCTATTCTGGAACTAAGATGAGTCAGAGGTTTGCAAACATTTGCAGTTAGAAAATGTCCCCGCGAAATCTGAAACTGGGCAGCTCCCATGTGACTGCTTTGCAGGTTTGGCTTGTGGTTCGTGTTCTGGGGAGCAGCAGGGGCCAGGGGCTTGACAGCAGTGGACAGGTGCTGGTGGCGGTGAGTACGTTTCCCTCAGGAGCAGAGAGCTGGCAGAGAGAGCGATTACAAATGAGGAACAAGGCTGAAATTCATCGTAAATGTTGGAATACCCCCCAGAGGCGTTCTCTGGTGTCCCACATCCACATCCCCACACTCACTTCTAAAATGTATGCTGTGAAATTTGGACATGGTTTAATAGCCCGCCGTGAGGACTCAGCGTAGCTAGAGTTTCAGAGCCTGCGTCCTGGGAGGTCAGAATACTGGACATGGTTTGGACATGTGAAATTTGGACATGGTTTAATAGCCCGCCGTGAGGACTCAGCGTAGCTAGAGTTTCAGAGCCTGCGTCCTGGGAGGTCAGAATACTGGGTTCAAATTCCAGGTCAAGTCACTCATCAGCTTTGTGACCTCGAGTAGCTTAGTTCTCTCAGGGCATTACACGAGATCATCCTTATAAAGCACTTAGCCTAGTGCCAGTATACACGAGGTAGTCAATGAAAAAAAGACAATAAAAAGGCCTATTAACTTTGCATTCCAGGGAATACACAGAATAAATGAACTCTGGCCCTCGAGGAATTTATGATCTAATATGAGGATGAGATAAACTACAAAAAGAATTATACCAACACAGAAAACCTTTTATTTTGTTCTAAGACGGTTACAATATGTAATTCTTTTCTTTGAAGTTAGCGGATGTATCAGTTTGAGGGCTGGGGGCTGGGAAATGGAATGTGGACGGGGGTTAGGTTTCATGGAA
The DNA here is from genome assembly GCF_024610735.1 of Ursus americanus. Classification (NCBI taxonomy): domain Eukaryota; kingdom Metazoa; phylum Chordata; class Mammalia; order Carnivora; family Ursidae; genus Ursus; species Ursus americanus. Next base: position 24,852,140 of record NC_142134.1, on the reverse strand, counting down.
GTTAAGTGGCTTCTAGGAAATCTCTAGACCAATGAGTGAAGGTTCCAGCAGAAGAGTCCCAATCTGGCTGGAGGGCGGATCGATGGTAAGAGAATGGCCTGGAGTGGTCCTTGGGGCTGTGTCACAGAGACCTTGAAGGCTCAAGTGGGGTTGAATTTAATCTGGTGCACCCAGGAGACGCCCTGCGGGGAGCCCGGTTTAGGATTAAGTCTGGAGTGGTTGCAGAGTGGAGGATCACAGACACAGGGGAGGGAGGTGCAGACAGTTAGGTGGGGTCTGAGTGGGGGCACCAGGGCCCTGGAAGGTCAGGAAAGGGAACAAAGCAGAGGCCCAGGACCGAAGAATCAACACGATGCAGAAGGGACACGTGTCCCAATAGGTGATCTCTTCTCCCAGCGGCAATTTCCTCTGCTTTCCCTCCAACCTCAGCGGGACCTCCTTTCTCTCCCTCAGTTGATGACGTCATTCTCCGCCTCCTTTGTACCTCAAAATGTTTCTTATGTTCATTCTTTCCTCTTTGCATGCCTGTTTCCTCTCCTTCACCGCGAGCCAGCCCTTCCCCTCGTGCTCTGGAGCCACGGCTTCCTCTCCCCTTCCGAAATTCCCAGGCAGCATCTCCTCTTCTCACATCTTCAGGTGTGGTCTTAACCTTAAAGCTAACACTGCCAGTTACTTTACCAGCAAAATGGGTTTATTTGGGAATAGTGGAGAATCGCAGCGTGAAACAATCAAGGGCCAGCAAAACCAGGGCCCAGTCTGAAGAACAAAGCAGAGGAACACACTTTTACAGAGGAAAAGGGGGCCGTTGGGGGGGTCTATTAACACCAAAAAGTCCACTGGAGGAAACTGGGAGGTGGAAGTATAATGGCTTTTCATTGGCTGAGTTGTGACAGTCTCTCATTGGCTGGACTGTTGCTGCGGAAGGAGAAACATTTCTCCCCACCTGCTGGGCCAGTGCAGAAGGGGCTCAAGTAGAATTAGCACTGGGTCCTTGTCTTCTGTTAGGGCCGCAAACCACCGCCGCTGGTAGGCTGAGAGCGCTCCCCTTCTCTCCTCCCGACTCCATTTTAAAGGAGGTTTCCTTTTGTTAATTTTCAGTCTTCGCTGGCTCTCTCCTTCTTACAAACATGCCCAGGTAGGTCTTTCTTGGTCTGAAAGAACTTCCTTTGGACCTTGTTCTGATCTTAACTTCTATTTCTCTCCTACCCTTTACCAACAGATTTCTTGAGAGAAGGCTAACTCAGTGTCGGACTTCATTGTCTTGCCACGTTTATACTTCAGCCTTCCAAAATTGAACGCGCACCCGCACAACTTCTGAAGTCCCCGATGACCTCGTACAGGTCAGATCCAACCATTTCTTTTAAATCCCTTATCCTCTTAAACCCTGCTGAGCGACACCCTGTTCTCCCCTCCCCACCACCTTCTTGCACTGACTTTGGAAACAAGGCTCCCTATTCTTTCTGTTCCCTAACTTTTTCTTCCCATCCTGTTTAATCATTGGGCCCTACAAACAAAGCTGCTTTTAATTGTTTTGTCTTCATCCTTCCACACAAGGACGGAGGAATCTTTTCTTGCATGAAGTTAAAGAAAAAAATAATGTTACATAAAAGTATACATATATAAATAGATATAAATATTAACATTATATATAAGTAAAAATAAATATAAATGTAAGTGGTCTTTAAAAGTCCATTGTTAAATGGTGCTGGGAAAATTGGACAGCTATATGCAAAAGAATGAAACTTGACCACTCTTTCACACCATACACAAAGATAAACTCCAAATGGATGAAAGACCTCGATGTGAGACTGGAATCCATCAAAATCCTAGAGGAGAACATAGGCTGTAACCTCTTTGACCTCAGCCACAGCAACTTCTTTCATGACACGTCTCCAAAGGCAAGAGAAACAGAAGAAAAAATGAACTTGTGGGACTTCATCAAGATAAAAAGTTTCTGCACAGCAAAGGAAACAGTCATCGAAACAAAGAGGCAGCCCACGGAATGGGAGAAGGTATTTGCAAATGAAACTACAGATAAAAGATTGGCTTCCAAGATCTATAAAGAACTTCTCAAACTCAATACACGAGAAACAAATAATCAAATCAAAAAATGGGCAGAAGATATGAACAGACACTTTTCCAATGAAGACATACAAATGGCTAACACACACATGAAAAGATGTTCAACATCATTAGCCATCAGGGAAATTCAAATCAAAACCACATTGAGATACCACCTTACACCAGTTAGAATGGCAAAAATTGACAAGGCAAGAAACAACAAATGTTGGAGAGGATGTGGAGAAAGGGGATCCCTCTTACACTGTTGGTGGGAATGCAAGTTGGTACAGCCACTTTGGAAAACAGTGTGGAGGTCCCTCAAAAAATTAAAAATAGAGCCACCCTATGACCCAGCAATTGCACTACTGGGTATTTACCCCAGAGATACAGACGTAGTGAAGAGAAGGGCCATATGCACCGCAATGTTCATAGCAGCATTGTCCACAATAGCTAAATCGTGGAAGGAGCCGAGATGCCCTTCAACAGACGAATGGATAAAGAAGATGTGGTCCATATATACAATGGAGTATTACTCAGCCATCAGAAAGAACAATTACCCAACATTTGCTGCAACATGGACGGGACTGGAGGAGATTATGCTAAGTGAAATAAGTCAAGCAGAGAAAGACAATTATCATATGGTTTCACTCATTTATGGAACATAAGAAATAACAGGGAGATTGGTAGGAGAAGGAAGGGAAGAATGAAGGGGGGTAAACAGAAGGGGGAATGAACCACGAGAGACTATGGACTCTGGGAAACAAACTGAGGGCTTCAGAGGGGAGAGGGGCGGGGGACTGGGATAGGTCAGTGATGGGTATTAAGGAGGGCACGTATTGCATGGTGCACTGGGTGTTATACGCAAGTAATGAATCATGGAACATTACATCAAAAACTAAGGATGTACTGTATGGTGACTAACATAACATAATAAAAAATTTTTAAAAAGTCCATTGTTGACTCCCTAATATGTATATAGATGCATATTAGATATCCATATCTATATCTATCTATTTATACTCTAATAGAATAGTAATCAGTTAGAAAATGGGCACTACATTATGACCCCTAAAATATAAATACATAATAGCAATATAAGTAGCAATAGGGAGGCAGCTTTCCAATCTGTTTGAAATTATGCTAATGGGTGAGCCGCAGTTTTTCCCTTTGTAACATGACTCTCTACCACAGATTTCACTGCCACCTCTCTGGGAGGAATTTCCAATCTCTCTCATTAAACAGCATGCCCCCAGCTCCAGCTTCTTGCTATTGCCTCAAGTGTAACACATCCCAGCAGAATGCATCATCTTCCTCCTGTTTCTACTGAATCTGCCTTCCCTTCCTTTTTTGTTTCTGTCTTCCTAGGCTCTAAGGACTTCAATATAAAGGCAACACTATTTGCAACTGTATAGTGATAAACAAGGTATAGTTAGTGCGGTAAGACTTCCAAGAAATATGGTGGTGAGCGGAGTATTGCTTTTTTTTTTCTTTAAAGCAGCAACACAGAAATCAAGGAGTCAACATTTAAGTTTAGAGAAGCCAAAAGGAAGGCCAAATAAATAATGTTCTTTTAAAATGTTGCATGAGAAATCTGATACAACTTAAAAAGAATTCTGATGGGTGGAAAGAACTGCATCATTTACTGGTTACATTTTTAATAAATAGCAATTGAAGACAACAATAAACCTTTACTAAGAACCTTCTAGTTATTAGAAATGGATAGTGGGACTTGCTTTCCATGATTTTACAGATCCTCTGGGATTTCATTTGTGAGCACATTGATAAAGAAGCTTTGATCGATGCAGCAGCTCACAAGGTTATCACCGAGGAAATAAAAAGAAAATGTTCAAGAATTTTCACACTATTTATAAAATCACTCTATTGGCTTTAGAGTTTGTAAAATTCAAGGACATCCTATGCCCTTGTCCTATGACATCGAGCTTTCCTTTGACAAGAGGAGATAGAATAATTCTAAAATTTTCTACAAAATTCTGCCACTCTTAAAAAATTAGATCTATGATAGTCTTACGACTTAACAAATTAGTAAGAGTCCATGAGAATGTTATTTATTTTTTTTTAAAGATTTTATTTATTTATTTGACAGAGAGAGAGAGACAGCCAGCGAGAGAGGGAACACAAGCAGGGGGAGTGGGAGAGGAAGAAGCAGGCTCCTAGCGGAGGAGCCCGATGTGGGGCTCGATCCCATAACGCCGGGATCACGCCCTGAGCCGAAGGCAGACGCTTAACGACTGAGCCACCCAGGTGCCCCAAAGAGGTCTTTAAAAAGTTCATCATTGACTTCCTAATTAGTTTAAGACATGAAACCTACTTGACCCCCCAAAAAAGGTAGCATCTACATTGTGCTAAAGAACGCAGCTAGAACCTGTATGAAGAAGATGGCATTAAGCTCTAGCCTGGGAATACATGGAGCTGTTAATCCGTTCACTCATCCTGTACTTTTTGAGGGACCACTCTGGGAATGTTCTAGGTACCAGGAATTCTGCAGAAAACAAAGGACAACAAACCCTCCTTTCAGGTAGTTTATCTGAAGATAAAGAAATCAAGCAGAACAGATCATGGATTTCGCAGTGTATTAGAAGTGATGCCCTAGGGCGCTTGGGGGGCTCAGTCAGTTAATCTCAGGGCTTCGGCTCAGGTCATGATCCCAGGGTGCTGGGATCAACACCCACATCAGGCTCTCTGCTCAGCGAGGAGTCTGCTTCTCCCTCTCCCTCTGCCCCTCCCCCAGTTTGTGCACTCTCTTGCTCACTCGCTCTCACATAAATAAAATCTTAAAAAAAAAAAAAGTGATGCCCTAAATACTATGCAGAAAAATAAAGCAACGAAAGTTATAGGGAGGAGGGGGTTGTAATTAAAATTGGGAATATCAGGGCAGGGCTCCCAGGGCAGAGGAGCCTTGTGCAAACACCTGTAGAGGATGAGGGAGAAAGGATAGCTGTCTGGATGGTGTCTGCAGACTCATCCACTCATCCTTCGGGGCCCAAGACAAGCCCCCCAATTTCCCTGCTTATTGAAATTGCCACCTACCAACGTGGAGTGGTTTGCCTCCGTCTCCAGTTTCTCCCTGTGCTCCCCACCTAGGGCCGGCCTCAGAGCGCACCCGAGAAGCTCCCGAGGGGGTTGCGAACCAACAAGGTCTTTTGTCATGAGCCACAGAGCAACTGGAGGGTCCTGCACAAAGGCTCAGAGGACGTTTTTTTTTTTTTTTTTTTAAAGATTTTATTTATTTATTTGACAGAGATAGAGACAGCCAGCGAGAGAGGGAACACAAGCAGGGGGAGTGGGAGAGGAAGAAGCAGGCTCATAGCGGAGGAGCCTGATGTGGGGCTCGATCCCATAACGCCGGGATCACGCCCTGAGCCGAAGGCAGACGCTTTAACCGCTGTGCCACCCAGGCGCCCCCAGAGGACGTTTTAAGGATCGTTCCGACGTCTGCTTTGAAAGTAGCCTGCAGGGTCTCCAGGGTGGAAGCAGGGAGAGCAGAGGGGGGTGAAGGCAGTAATCCAAGTGAGACATGCTGGTGGCAGGCCAGGGCGTCACAGCAGAGAATTAGAGTTCTTAATGTAGTATTTTGAAGAAAGAGTGCCAGCGTGCTACCTACTGCCTACTGTGAGAGGGGAAGAAAAGGAGAGCCGAGGACGACTCCCAAGTTGTTGGTGTTCCCGCCCAGGGAAGGGATGTGGTTGCCACTTCCTCCGAGAGGAGGTAGGCGGGGAAGGCAGCGGATCTGGGGAGAAGATAGGGAGTCAGACCCCAGTGAGCTGGGTTTGACTGTCAGCGTCCAGGAAGAGAGGCCCAGTCCCGTCCCCCCACCCTCCCTCTCCCCCTCAGGATTGTAGGAGTTTGACCCGAGGGAGGCTCCAACCGGCCCTCCAGGAACTCGGTCGCGGGCTGCTGTGCGGGCACGTGGGGCACATTGGAACGGTTTCTTTTTACCAGAAGGACCCATTTTACTCCCTATTCCCGGGCGGTATTTGCCAGCTGTGGCCTTAGCAGCTGGGTGTAGAAATGCGGTTCAAGCGAGAGGCTCTGGCTGCGGATACAAACGTGGGAATTACCACTTTGAAGCCGGTGTGTGAAGCCATCAGATCAACAGAGGAGTGAATTGAGAAGACAACGCGTGTAATTCTTAGCCCCCATGGTGGTTGGTTTGTGAGGATCAAATGAAACACATTACCCGGCACACAGTGCTTAACAAAGAGGGTTGCTATTTTGATTAACAAACCCATCTGTAGGAGCTTGTCGCCGTGCAGCGTCCAGTCCACACAAGAAGGCACGCATTTTGCAACAACCACACACCCCAACTAGAGGTCGAGGAAGAAGCAACGGCTGGATGTGGTTGAGATGACTGGCCCGATAGATGGATGGGTCTCAGACCAATCCTTTCATTTTACCAGGGGGTGGCGGAGGCTGGGGGAAGCTCGGCGCAGCTAACTGGCGGCCGAAAAGGCTTTCCCCGCCCGCGGTCCGCTGTGCTCCACGCCTGCCCCACCCGACCCGGCCGGTACCCCTCCCGCCAGAGCCCCAGCCCCGCGGTCCCCGACGCCCGTCGGCCTCTCCCGCGTCTAAGTTCCTGGAAGCCCCCGGGTCCGGCCGGCCGCGCCGCGGCTGAGAGCTGCGGGCGGGAGGCGCCGAGGTGCGCGGCGCAGGCCGAAGCGGGACCGGGCCTCACGGGCAGCGGCGGCGAGGAGGAAGGGCGGCGGGGCAGGGCCCGGCGGGCGCGCGGCAGCTGTGCGCGCTCGGGCTCTCCCCGCGCGCGGGCCACACGTGGAACGGAGCACCCGGGCACCCCCCGGCCACGGGCGGGGGCGGCAATGACCATGCTGCAAAGGAGGGCGCTCGAGTCCCCGCCCGGCCGGAGCCTGGGGCTGCAGCCCCGGGGCGGGAAGTGGGGCGGGGCTGGGAAAGTTGAGTATTAGTCGCCGAGGGCTGGGCTCCGCGCAGGAGCGCCGGCCGCCGGGACCGTAGAAGGCTGGGGCGGGCGGGGTAGGTGTGGCTCTGCCTGCGCGACCCGAACCCCCGTCCCGGTCGCCGTCGTCTCCCGTAGCTGCAGCCTCTCAGCCATGGGCACCGTCTGGTCCGCCCTGCTGGTCGGAGGGGGCCTGGCCGGAGCGATTTTCGTGTGGCTGCTGCGGGACACGGGGAAGGAGAGCGACGCGGAGCAGAAGGACGCCCCTCTTGGGGAGGCTGCGGCTCCGGGAGGCGATCAGGGTGGCGGCGGGGGACTGAGCCCTGGACCTTCCAGGCGGGAGCTGGTCACCAAACCAGGTATTCTTCCTTCCACGTCTCGAGGGCAGATCTGCCAGGGGGCTTTGAAGTTCACCGAGGGAGGACAAAAACCCACCTGGAGTTTTTCTCGCGGCCCCTTCCCGCGGACTAGCCTCCCCTGCCCCGGGCAAGACCCTCCCCACGCCGCGCCTTTTCCCCGGCTGGTGCGCACGCGCCGGGCAGGCCCCGGAGGTTCCCTGCCCCACCGTCCGAGGGCAGCGCCCGGCTGTCTCTGCGCCCGGCGCCCGCCGGGAGGACCTGTCCGGCCCCTGGGGGGGGGGGGGGGGATGGGCCCCGGCGCTTGGCGCAGTGCGGGCGGCTGCAGCGGCGGCGCCCCTTCCGGGCCTTCCAAAGGGAGTGCTTAGGGTCAGGGGGATCCTACAAACCCTCTTCAGTCTCCCACCGAGCAGGGACACTTTCTCAGTCCCAACCCCATAGCCTCACGTTCTCCCATCCCTCACCCCTTGGAAGAGCTGGGTTTGGGAACACCCAGGCTGTGAGCACCTCCCGCTATCTGGACGCTTCTGTTAGGAAGGCAAAGTTCAGATTTGACTCTGGCCATGAAGGCCTCAGCTGAAGCCTTAGGGCTGTATGCTGGCCGCCCGTTTCAGAGCTATGGGCCCTGACAGCGCAGGGTCGTCCAATACCCCGGGACCTACCTAATAGGGGACCCGACTCCGATGAGAACGGACATCCAGGTTTATGTGTGTACATGTTAGCGACTGTGTACTAGCCAAAGTAAGAGCACTGGCAGAACACCTTAGCTTCCAGGGCCCGCCCTTGGCTAGCTGCCCATGCCTGGACTCCAGCCGAACGGTGAAAATGACATCTGGGAACTTTATTTTTAGTGGAGTCTGTGTTCGCGTGTAGCCATTTGAAAATCTGCCTCTGTGCTTTTCCTGATTGGTTTGGGATGAGCAGAGAGCTCATTTATCTTCTGAAAGCCTCACGTTTTACGTTGGAAGAGTGGGAATTCAGGGTAATATTTATGTCTCACAACTCCACCATTAAAAAGATAAAATTAAACAAGGCCAGCCGCCAACCCCAAGAGAAAATCCCCATCTATGCTGATTGTATGACTTTGGAGATTTCGATCTTGTAGGGAGCTATTCGGACTGTCGGTGAGATGGCCAAGAAGGAAACTGAGACTTTAGGGAGCTTGGATTGTGCGCTGTAAGCATATTTAAAAAAAAAAGTGTACAATGGGAGGGGCTGTCAAAAGTCTACCTTTTGTAGAAGAGGTTCCTGCGGCATATGGGGTTGGCAAGAGGAAACCAACCCTCTCCCCCCGCCATTACCCCAACTCTTGCCCAGTGATTCACTGCTGTCCTTTGTGTCCCCCACAGCGACAGCAGCTGGGGATCTGTCCACATCTGTGAGAGCGGGTCCCCGGTCTGCACGCAGCTCCTAGGCGTACAAGTGTACTCTTGGGGTGTGTGGGGTAGCCGTGCGGGTGTTTGCCCCACAGGTGGGACAGCATGTTTTGATGATAGAAGCCAAACAACATGGCTGCACGTCAGCATGGCCTGGACTGCAGAGATCGAGGACCAGGGCAGGGTTACAAGGCTGCCTCTAGAACTTGCCACTTCGTTTACACTCTTGCGTGGGCACCCTGATGTGCCTTTTATTGCTGGATATACATGCATATTCTTAGAGAACACTGTGGGTTCAGTTAGTGTCTGAACTCCGTAATTAAGTCGAGATGGATTTTGTGAACTGCAGATAGATTAAGTGGTAAAGTCTTCAATAACTAAACCTATTTTTTCAGCCTTTTTTCTCACAAGAATTGCCTAACACTATTACATTTTCCCTTTTGTTTTTTAGAGCATCTTCAAGAAAGCAATGGATGTTTGGTTTCAGAGACCAAAGGCCATGGTAACCTGCAGGAAGCAGCATGGAGACCGCAGAGTCCTTCTGGAAAAGACAGTGATTGTGACGGTTCAAGAGAGCATGTTCCTTCTGGACGGTTTCCACACACAGAATCTCTAGCTGCATCTGGTAACTCTCGGGGTTACTCCGAAGTTTCAAGAAATGAAAGCCTTGAATCTCCTATAGGAGAATGGGGATTCCAGAAAGGACAAGAGACACTTGCTAAAGTAGCTTCCTGTCTTGCAGAAAAGTTGTATTCTAGCAACCTGGTCATTGACAGAGGCAAAGAAGTGAGCCTTGCACAGTTGAGCAATCAGGACCGGGCTGACAATGAGGACTGGGAAGTGGTGTCCACGCACTCATCTTGGGGAGATGTTGGTTTGGGTGGCAGTCTTGAGGCTCCAGTGTTAAGCCCAAACCAGGGACTGGACTGTGGCAGAAACACTGTTATGGAACCAAGAGGTCAGGAAGTGGATGTGAAACAAAACAAGATAGTAGGGGTGTCTTCAGGGTCTCAGCGAGTCAGTGTCCGGTTCCAGGTCCATTATATCACAAGCACTGATACGCAATTCGTTGCAATAACTGGAGACCATGAGAGTCTTGGGAGGTGGAAGACCTACATCATACTCCAGCGTAGCAAGGATGGGTTCTGGTTTCGTTCTGTGCCCCTGCCCGCAGACACGGTGGTGGAATGGAAGTTCGTGCTGGTAGACAGTGGGGAGATTACCCGCTGGGAGGAATGCAGCAATAGGTTCCTTGACACTGGCCGCGAGGATAAAGTGGTTCAGAAGTGGTGGGGGATTCACTGATTCAGTTTTTCGAAGTACTGGAGAGGCTGTTGCAGAATCTGGAAAAGGCTAAGTTTATGGAGCACACTGAATAATTTTTAAATAAAGGAAGCAGAGCTCCAAATTTAGCCATCGGAGTTGTTTCAAACTTGCCAGTGGCTTTTGTCTAATGTGCAGGAATATATATATATATATGTAGGTAATGCTTTCAGTGAGCATGGCCTTTGTTTCCCGTGGCATTGATGGGTGGAGTTTTGCTGATCCATCATTACTTCGGGCCTTGGTCCGCTAGGGGTGGGACTTGGCCAAGCCTCAGGTGCGGACTGGCCAGGACGCACACAAACCAGCCAGCTGCGCGGGGTTGAGGCTTGAGCCTCTGGGTGATCCTTAAGCCCAGGGAGTGGAGCAAGCCTCATTCAAAAAGTGCTGCTTTCCTGTTGGTACGACTGGAGAAACTCTCTCCTTACTACACGCACACTTTATTTAAAAATAATTAATGCCATATGCAACTGTGATCAGAAATATCTGGTAGCAAATATGATTAACAAGGATGTGAAGACTTCCCAGTGGGTTTTTTTTGTTTTGTTTTTGCTTGATTTTACCTGCTATGGTTTGAAGGTAGCAAGTAAGTCTTTGTCTTAATGATGGCAAACTGGTGTAGAAACAAGGGGCCTAGTCAGAGTCGGTCACTGGGAGGAGCTGGAGAGGAGAGGGAATGGGAATGGGATTAAGGTGTAGGCTGAGCGAGGTGTCCTGAGTGATGCTCTTAGAGGCCTAGGAGGTCCAGGTACAGCCTGACTGCAGGGAGGGACCCAGCCGTCATTAACCTCTAGGGCCTTTGTGGGACTGTCTCTCCCCGTGCCTCTCCTCTCTCACGGGTCTGGACTGACAGATGGACTGTTCCATAGCAGTCATTTCTCCTGCCCTCTCCTTTCAGACCAGTAGCTATCTTGGGTAACAAAATTGTAACAGGACAGTGATATGGAAAGTACATCTTTGTTCTGAGAAGAAATAAGACATTTAAACTTTATTATAACTGAACAAATAAAATCTGAGTTTTAATATCTTTACTAATGTCTGAATTACTTGTCTAAACCTTAGTACCATAATAGCTTAGATGTAAAATAAAATACCAATATTTTCCTCCACTAATAACAGACATGTAGAAAAAAGCAAGCATCAAGAGGCAAGAGGGATCCATTTTTCTCCTCTCTTTGGAGAACACATTTTAGAATGTTTTAAAAAAAAACTTTACTTTTGTTTGGAAGGACATTATGCATGCCTATCCTTGAATTTTTATATGTTAAAACAACTTGTAATAAGTATAACATCTTTTGATGAAACACAGTGTTTAATCCTGGTTTCAGGTGGTCTTTGCTGAAAAGAGCATAAACCCAATGGAAAATAGTATTAGGAAGTACTTAAAAGAACATGACAGTTTCTGGCTCACAGCACTTGTATGTTAAATTCACATATTCCTTTTATATTCTTCAGAATGAATTCTACCAGTAAGGTCTTCATAGGGCATTTACTGTTACTCCACAGTGTGCCCAACATTTCTATTAGGTAAAATTAAAGGTTAAACAATTTACAATAAAAGTTTCTTTCAAGTTCTTTCACTAGCAATTTTATCATTACCTGATGAAATAAAAATTAATCTTTCAGTAAAACCAATTGATGTAGAGATACATATAATATTAAGCTTTGTATTTAAAAAAAATTGTTGTCAAATTGGACACACTAGAGTGTTAACGCTGCCACTTAGAGGAGAAACGCCGTGGGTGTTTCTGGCAGAAGGCGGCTCTCCTTGCAGACTGTCACCCAGGCTGCTTCCGCCCCGGGGCTCTGCCATCCCCTAGGACCTCACGGTCCCCAGCTCATGGAAGAGGAAATGAAGTGCAGAAAGACACAAAGGCTTACTAAAACTTCTGGCCCGAGAATGCCACGTACTGCCCTCCCTGCCCGCGAGTGTTCAGTGAGAGCGGTCAGCAGATGTGCAGGGAGGCAGGGCTGGGAGAGAGCCTCGGGCAGGGCGGCCGTGCCTCAGGGGCATCTGTACCGGGCAACACGAGTGTGGACTTTTCTGGACAGCTACCCTTCTGCCACACTGTCCTGTTGTCTCTGGCACAAAGACCAGAAACACTGATTAGAGGGCTGGAACTTTCACACCCCCCCCCTCAGAAGGGGGTAGCAGATTAAGCTCTATAGAAGGAGACTGGATGAGCTTCTGGGCTGGCAAACCCTTGGCAAACACGTCTAGGTCCTTCCTGGGAGGGTGATGTGCCCTGAGAGGGCATGAAAGCTTCATGTACCAGAACATCCTACTTTGCCCCGTGCATCTCTTACATTTGGTTGTTCCTGAGCTGTTTCCTTGGAAATAAATTGGTTATAGTAAGTAAAGCACTTTCCTGAGTTCTGTGATCTGTTCTAGCAAATTAGTGAAATTGAGGAGGGGTTGTGGGGAGCTCCAATTTATAGCCAGTTAGTTAGAAGGACAAGTGGCCCAGGATGGGCAACTGCATCTGAAGTGGGGGGCAGGCTTGTGGGACTGAACTCTTAAACCTGGACAATCTGATGATAACGCCAGGTAGTTAGTGTTAGAATTAAATGGACTCCTAGGACACCTAGCTGGTGTCCACAGAGAATTGGTTATTTCTGAATCTAAGAAAATCTAATCAAGGCAGACTGAATCCATTCAAACCAGAAGTTACCCATTGGCTGAAGAACGCATTTTCCCCTTTCTTTGTAATTATTAATATGTAAAAGAGAAGCCTTTGCAAAAGTTTTGATTGGGGCCCCAATGTTCTGTTACCTGATGACATTCATTGATAAAGACGGAACAGTGAGTTCAGGGTCACAAAAGGAATCCGTTAGTACGCTGGAGTCTGTCCTTTTGTTCTGGGCATTATACCACATACTATACTTGCATGTGAAGTTTTTTTTAAAGCCAAAAAGAATAAGTATTGCCTAAGCACCGGTAACGATAATAAAAACACATAATTATTCCAGCACATTAGTCTTAGCCCAATTACCTTATAAGGTATGCATTTCTTACGTGTAGCTAGAACGGTTTAAAGTTTTACTGTGACAGCATTCAAGAATAGTTTATTTCAAAATAGAGTTTACAGGACAGGGTATTTTTATTAAATTTTCACATAAAAAGAAAAAAGTACACAGGGCACTAATTAAAAGCAACACCACAATTAATTGGGCCTCATCCCTCTGTAAAGAAGAGGCAAGCAATGTATCATTTTAGTAACATTTTTTCCTGGTCTTTCACTTTCTGTATCCTCTTTTCTTGATTTCTGATCATTGAAGACATTGCTGAAAATGTTGATAAAACAAAGTTAGATTAGCAACGGCTCCTCTGGCTTTAAATTCTATAGTGTGCTTCTTAAAGGTCAGTTTGCTGCCATAGAATAGATACATTCTGAGCTCAGGAAGGTCTTAAACATTTTAAAGTAGCATATTTTTGAAAAGACTGATGTTAAAGAGCTAAGGGTGAATCTTCACTCTTGCAGTTGTTTTGGACGAGCATAACTGTCAGAGAAGTAGTGCGTGCTAACTGTAAATGACTGGAGCCCCTCAGAAGGGCGCAAAGAGGGATGAAGGTGAAGGTCAGTATTTGTCTCTGCCCTTCCATCTGCTGAACTCCCCTCAGAGGTCATCACGGAAAAGAGTGCTGCATGCACGCGCACACACACACTTTGCTTTACACAGATGGAAATATGTGGTGTAAGTTGTTCTGTGGCTCGCTTTATTCACTTAAAAAAATGTCAACATGTTTCCAGTTCAGCTCATGTTTTGTTACGGCTGCACAGTAGTCCACGATATGGATGTACCAACAGGTTAGTAAAGGACATTTTAAAAGGTTGATTTCTCGTGCTTGACTATGGAATGAGTAAGTCATGGGGACGACAGGTACAGCACAGGGACTATAGTCAATGGTATTCTAATCGCGTTATGTGGTGGGTGACAGGTGGCAGTAACACTTGTGGTGAGCACAGCATGAAGTATAGAGAAGCTGAATCACTATGTTGTACACCCGAAACTAACGTAACATTGTCAACTACACTTCAGGAGAAAAAGTTGCTTTCTCAGTGCAGAGGATCACAGGGGAAGGGAGGGAAAACGGAATGTGAAGTCATCAGAGAGGGAGAAAAACCACGAGAGACTCTTAAGGAAACAAACTGAGGGTTGCTGGAGGGAAGGTCGGTGGGGGGATGGGGTAACCGGGTGATGTGATGAGTACTGGCTGTTATAGGTAACTGATGGATGGTTGAACACTACATCTGAAACTAATGATGTACTTACTATATGTTGCTAATTGGATTTAAATGAAAAAGTTGCTTTCTTATTTTCACTTATAAACAATGCTATTTGTCAGCAGGCTTTTGTGTGTTTGTACAATTTTTTCTTGAATTAATTGCTATAAGTAGAGTTTCTGGGCCAAAGCATTATGTACAATTTAAATTTTGATAAATGCTCCCAAAATTCTCTCCAAAATATCTGTTCCATAATTTCCAAGAGACATTCCATCCAGACAATGCATCAAATAAAAAGGTCTTTTTATTTTTTAAACAGATACAACATGTCTCCCATTTGGATTATTACATTATTACACTGAGTATATACTCAGAAATGAAGTAAAAATGTGAATAAAAATGGAGCCAATAAGATAAAGCATCCGTTAAAAAAAATCACAATAAACTTAAAATCAAATGTTTTTCTTGATGTATATACACAGGGATCTGGGATTATCAGAAGGGGTTTGGACTTTTCCCTAATAACAATTTGGTATAGTCTTCGCATATTAAACAAAATGTGGTCTTTGGAATTGGCAACTGCAGAGATCAAGCCCCAGGTCTACTACTCTTGTGTGACTTAGAACTTACCGACTGCTTGTGATGTGACCTTCAGTTTCCTCTTTTTCAAATGACCTGATATTAGTACCCACCTCCCAGTGTTGTTGGGGGGCTCACATAAAGAAAACGTAAGTCAAGCACAGAGTACAGGGCCTGGCACATAGCTGGTAAATGCTCAATAAATACTAGATAGCCACTGTTATTATTAAAAGGTTAAATTTACTTGAGAAGGAACTGTTCTTAGAAAAGTATTTATTATCTTTCATCTAGCAACTTATATTCCCTAGAGATGGAAAGATGGGCTAAGAATAACAAGCATACTCCAAAATTATTTCTGACAAAGGCTCCTGGATTCATGAATTTATACCAGAAAAGCATAAAACATGATAGCCCTCCCAAATCCATGGAACATATCCATAATCTCCCACATCCGTGGGAACACCCACCTAGAACTCACGCCCCAAAAGTTGCCTCCCATGTGCAGAGTACGACACTTTCTCAAATAGCTTTAGTACATTTAAAAGTAGTTTCTGTTTTTATTTAGTGATTCACTGGGTGGCACAGTCTCTTCTAGCCTATGCTACTTTAAATCCTGTGTAAGGTGAACTAAGGTTATTTTGTCTACTAGCTATCAACTGCAATCTTATCTTGGCTACTGTCATACAGATGCTTGCGTACAGACCTCCCAGGGACAGGAAAGATAGCGTGTGGGACTACAGTGTGTCCTACTGAGGGATGGTCAGCAGTGTTCTCATCCCTATTAGACGACAGAGTAGTGCGGGGCTTTGGGGGCCTGCCCGGGGCCACACAAAGAATTCAGGGGTTAGTCATGGCTAAGACCTTCATATTCTGCCTAAGGGTTCTGAATTGCTTATTCCATACCGTCTCCAGCGGGTCTATAGATAGGAACTTAACCTGAAGGGAAGGTGAGTGTTCTTTTGAGCAAGGAAGCACTCTCTGAAATGTACACAGTACCTTGGTTCTTCATCTGTAAATCTTCTACCAGAGTTTGCAAGCTTTCCAGTCTGTTCTGAAGCTTCCTGCATGTTTTTCCTGTTGTTTCTATTGGCTGAGACTGTGAAGCTATTAGAAAATTGCTTAGATGTGATAGTAAAAGTCTATTTGGTATTTTAGAAATCTTCCAATTACAGGTTAAACAACCTTTCCTTTAAAATAATGGAAACTTTAAAACACTATTTAAAAATAAAAAAGTGTTTTATCTAAATACTGCAATACTAGCTTATTTGTTTCCAACCAATGTGATTATTATTTAACTACATAGTATTAAATGGGATGAGTGAGAGGAATACTTTCAATTTAATGATACATTCTGCATTATAAATGACAGCTTTTCACACCAAACCTGAGTAGCTCCGTTAACTTAGGGTTTGGAAGAGCAAGATTTAATACTGACACTGGCAACAATTTTGAATGTGCATGAGACCAAGTGCCCATGTTAGTGGCTGTGCTCTGAGTGAGATCAGTGTTATATGGTGGGAGGGGGGTGCAGATGCTGACATGGCCACAGTGAGCCTAGAATGAATGCAGTGGTGGCAGGTGAAGGGGGCTAGAAGCATGTCAGCTAAACTCTAATAAGTGTGCTAAGTTTTGCCAATCTCTAAAAAGATTGATTGGCAATCTTCAAGTTTAAATTTGATCTTAGCCCCTGACTTGCTGTATAATCTTGAAAATATTTTTTGGTGGTTCATTTTCCGATCAAAAAAACACCCTTTTCCGTACAGATATTAGTATTAAAGGCAAATCATCTAAGAATTATTTTAGTTCAAGAGGATGAAAAACAGTTACTCAGAGAGATAACTTTCACATAAATAATATATGGTGTGTGATGAATATCTGACAACAGAAAAAAATGCCACGCTCATATGTGATCACAAATTCACCATGAGGTGACCAGAAGCCTTGTTCCACTCCTGCAAGAGTCACTGCTCTAATAGTTAAAGACTTTGCTGCTCTATAAAGTTTTTAAAAATACGAAAGGATAACTTAGAAATGTAAGAGAGGAAGGAGGACAAAATGCAGAAAAAAGATGGTAAAAAAGAAAGTGTATTAAAATCTGTGATTAGGTTGTGATTTTCATATTTGGGGGGAATCTAGAAACGTATGAGGCAGAGAATTTCTAAAGACTAAGAACTGACTGACCAGTAATGCCACAATTGGCCTAGTTTATCCCTTGTCAGAGGGAATGATGCCAGACAGCACTGGGGTTGTCTGCGTTGCTGTCATATATGGTAAAAACATATCAAGTTCAATTCGACATGTACATACATGTATCTAATGTCCACTTATTTGTCATGCACTTACATCTAAATTAAACCATTTTTTTATCTGTCTTAGCAAATAATAAATGAACTTAAAATTTAAAAAATGAGAACATTTTGACAAGTTTGTATGATAGATACTTGCACTTACAAAGGTGGAGACTGAAGAGAGCCATGGTTTTAGAGAATGTAAGTAAGAAAAATCACAGCATTTAAAAAAAAGATCTTATAGTTAAATAGGGGGAAAAGTTCATTACTCATGTCAGAGAAAGAAAGTATTCACATATGATATTATTTATTAAGGAGAGAGAGAGTGTGTGTGTGTGCGTGTGCACACGCATGCACGCACAATAGTTATTTTATTTAGATAAGACTCACTAAAGCTACACAGCATCATAAGAACACCATGTAAAATCTTATTAATTCTGATTATGGAAAAGAACGTTCAATTCAACAGAGTAGGAAATCAATTATTCTCATCAGTGATACCAGATCATTCTTACCTTTAACAGAATCAGGTGAATGAACAGGTTTGGTGGATCTATATTGTGATGTGGAACCTACGGAATCTTCCACCGAACTAGTTAGGAGTGAGTGAACTGGAGACTTCTTAGGAGAAGAATGGAATGAACGAGAAGCTGAATTTTTCACAGATGGACTTGCTAAAATTTGGCAAGAACAAAAGTAAGAGGACAGAATTAATTGAAAATAGTATATTCACCTCTAAAAAAGTCAAACTTTCATGAGAAAATGTTCTTAGTGATGGGGGTGAGGGGATGTTCTGATAAATACCCAAGGCTTTGGGCTAGACCTGCAAAGGAATAAGACCCGCCCTTGGGGATCCTGAGGTCCAGCTTCAAATTATCTTAATTCCTGATTGGAATAAATTGATCTGGGATTATGGTGTTCTTAGCTGTCTACCAGAAGCAAATATGAATGCTATCTGGAAGAGGGTAACCTCATTCCAGGCTTCAAACTATTTGCGTAATTTTTCAAATATATCTATTATACAATAAGAATAACCAGGCACAGAAGGGGACAAAATGACATGGCAGAAAACCAAGAGAAAAAATACAGATCATAGATACAAATAATAGATATAGACCCACAAGGTCTGGATAATGGAGGCCCAGAAAACCACGGAGTTAAGCAGCATTATTCCAAACGCCAAACAGGCTCTTCTTACATAAAGAAAACCATACCTGGACATATCAATAAAAACTGCTAAAAAAAAAAATCCTCCAAAAACAAACCAAAGACAAAAACAATCCTAAAGCTGCCAAAAGGGCAAAAAAGACAGATTACATTTAAATGAGTAACAACTGAACTTAGAGCTGACTTCATAGTAGAAACAATGGAAGCCAGAAAACAATGGAATATTTTCAAAGTGAAGAAAAAAGGTCAACCTGAAATTCTATACTCAACAAAAATATTCTCCAAAAGTGAGGATGAAATAAAGACAACTGCAGAAAAACAGAAACCGAGAGAATGTATCACCAGCAGACTTCCATTTAAGGAAAAATTACAGGCATAAGAGTAAAATGATACCAGCTAAAAACTGTAAATATGTGAGTATATCTAAATGGATATTAACTGTACAAAACAATGCAAATAATCCACTGCGGTATCACCTTTATAAACAAAATACATATGTGACAACAATTGTATGTAATTGGAAAGGATAGTGAATGGAGTTAACATGCTCCAAAGTACTCCCAATGCAGGCAATAAAGTAAAAGCACTCATTTATCTTAATCTAATAAGGCAAGGATATATCTTGTATTCTCTTGGGTAATTATTAAAATAACAGTAAAAACATGTAAGTGAAGTAAACCTGAAAACATTAACTTCAAATAAATCTCTTTTTCTTTGAAATATTAGTTTTAAAAGATTTCTCACAAGTTAAAGGTTATTTAAAAATTAAGAATTTGCATTTATTTTATTTAAAACTTTGTTCTGATTTTAGATATAGATTGATAATTTTCTATAAAAACAAGAAAACCCGGAAACTTATCTTTCTCCTATCTCTTTCACCTCACACTTCAGTTTTCCCTATTTACATTATTACTGTCCAGATTTATAGTTAAACTTCTGTTGAATAACTATCCTTTTCAGTTTCATTCTTTTCCATTCATTTTATTCTCTTCTATAGGAAGACCCATCATCCCTTCCAAATCCAATATAGTCTCTGTAATTATTTTTCATCTTTCTTTTTGCGTAATTTTCTCTAGGAGGGCCATCAAGTCTGTGTGATTTCAGTCATGCCTATCCTGTTTATATTTTCCCCAGGGCTTTCCCCTGTAATGTTTCATTTTTCTCTTCCATTTCTCATCTGTTATGCCATTTCACTTTTCAACAGATTCTGTTATCTTTCAATTTCTTCCTGACCTCCTTATTTTACAGACAGGATTATACGTCTTTGGAAATGATAAAGACAACCATCTGTCTCCATCCTTCTTTTTCTTTTCATCCATTCAGTATTTATTGAGCACCCACCCTGCGCCTGAGATGGAGCAGGAAACCAAACAATTGAAGACACTTGCCCTGGTGCAGCTTTTGTCTAGCAGGTGACATAGTCACCTTCATGAACATACGTTAGTCAGTTACGCATTAAAAAATACTAAGTGTGATTTAAAAAAAGAAAAAGGGTGACTGGGAGTATGGCAGAGTTACAATTTTTACAGAAGGTGGGAAGAGTAGTCTCACTGGGTAAGCGACATCTGAGCAATGGCTTTAATGGAGCTGAGGGATTACAACACGCAAGGAACAGCGGTGTAAAGGCCTGAGGATAGAAGCTGCCTGGCATGTTCAAGGAACAGTTCAAGGGAGGACGCGGCAGAGTGGATGAAGCGGGTGGGGAGGAAATGAGGCTACTGTAATACCTGCCTTCTACTCTCACGAAAATGGGGAGCCACTGTGGCGTTTTAGGTAGGCCCAGTTTCTGCGCTTTGATTGACGACTCACCTGTGGATGGGAACGTAAAGCAGCTAGACGGATCTTCCAAGTCTCCTGTGTGTAATGTGACGGGCTCTCTGGAAGCATAAGGATGGTCATGCACACATTCCATTCCACAAACACAGTGCTAAGATTTATGCACAGAAGCAAGCTAATGCACACAAAAGTGATAACTTAAAATATAAACGAAAGATGGCAGTTATGATCCTAAATTGCAGAAATCCTAAAATACCCTAAGAGGGAGAGCCGAAGTTGCATTATCTTTATGCATTTAGAACCTATGAACACTTTGCAGAATAGCAATGTAGTAATATTGGTTATAAGATTCATTCTTTGTAATAATAGCTATAAAACCCAAATATTTCTCTTAGGGATTCTAAGAGACACAATCTTAGAAACCTATTTTAAAATGAAAAAAAAAAACCCAAAAACCAAAGACAAAAAAAAGGAACCTCTCCTGGCAATAGTAGTATCACTTTACAAAACTATCAGACTTACTTAAATCAACAAGTTGAAATAAACCACACTGCTCTCTGTGGTTTGGGTAACGGTATGAAAATATGCTGGCAGTAGTTCCCTTGAAGGGGGTTTGTGATGTCAACATTGTTTTCATTATAATACTAAGATATTATCTGCTTTTTAATTTTCAGTCTCTCACAAGTGTACAGTGGAGTTTCCCAGAGGCTCCATGATATCTGATGTCATAACAGATTAAATGCAGATGCAGATATGAGAATCCAGCTGTCTTTTATTAAGCCACACATTAAATTATAAAACGATGCTTTCTCAACAATTTTTTGTTTGAAAAAGTTACTTTTTATAATAAAATGCCATTATGTTAACATGTAATACACTTAGTTATTTCTAAATGTATATCAAAATGTTTTGTTTTTAAAATGCTTAATACGAAAACTTATTTTCCAATACTTAGAATAGCAATAGAAATGACCTATACAAACAAAAGTTCTTAGGAATCTTCAATATCTGTGACTGCAAAGGGGGCCTGAGACGAGAAAGTGTGAGAACAGCTCTATTAGGAGAAAAGCCCCGGAAAGGCAGGCCGTGGCTGTATTACGGACGCCTTAATTCTCAGGGCAGTTCGTTTCTGCTGCAGTAGGCAGTGGGGTACCTTTGAAGGTTTTGGGGTGGGAAACAGACATAATCTGAGGTGTGCTTTAGGCAGATATCCAGAAGTGTATCCAGAAGTGACTAGAACACGCAAGAGACTGGAGATTTAAAAAGATCCACACTAAACACTGGCAGGACCACCACAATAGCCTAATGAGAAAGGGAACGAGGCCTAAAGCAGGGTGGTTGGCTGGATTATGGCTGCCACGTGTATCTGCTCTGAATACCAAGAACCTACAAGTGTCACCTTACACGGCAACAGAGACTTTGCAGATGTGACGAAAGCAAGGGTCTTGAGATGGGGAGATTATCCTGGCTTATCCAGGAGGTTATCCCAAGTGTATATAAGAGGGAGGCAGGGGGAGATTTCATTCGGAAGAGAAAAGACAATGTGGTGTGTCAGCAGACAGAAAGAGTGGAAGATGCTATGCTATGCTGCTGTGTGAAGACGAAGGGAGATGCCATGAGCCCGAGTGCAAGGAATGAAACTCTAGAAGCTGGAAAAAGGTCAGGAAATGGATTAACCCCAAGAGCTTTTGGAGGGAGTGTGGCCCTGCCAACATCGTGACTTCGCCCACTGGAACTGACTGAGGACTTTGGGCCTCCTTGGAAATGTAAGAGACATACATTTGTGTAGATAATTTTGTTACGGCAGCCACAGGGAATTAATACAGCAGTCTGAGAGGATGTACAAAGAAGAAAATGGATTTGAGAACTGCTTTGGAGTCGAAATTAATAAGATTTCATGACTAGAGAAACAAGACAAAGGAGAAAGAAGAATCAAAGATAATGTTAGGGTTTAAGCAGAGGTGCTCTGGAAAGCAGGGTGCCATTTACAGAAACGGAAGATGAAATGGGATTGTTTTGTGGCATGATGGCTTTGTTTCGTTTTGGTCATTATGATCTTCAGGTCATTATGTTTCGGCTCCTGAAATACGCATATGGAGATGTGTAAAAGGGAGCTAGATGTCTCGAAGCCTTTACTGGAAACCTCCCTTAGGGCAAAATGTTGCTCGTTTAGTTATAATAACATAACTAAAATAAGAAAAGTCAACTCTCCACAAAACTTCTGAGAGATGTGGCTCTCAGAGTAACTCAAGCACAAGTCCACATACAGAGGTGCTTATGTCTTTAATTTTTTATTCTGTTCCAGGAATATGGACTATATTGATTTAACTTAAAAGGTTGCAGAAGTTTCTACATGAAGAAACGTTGCTGTAAGATGTTGAGTAAAGCAAAGATGCTGCAATGACAGTGAAATGTTGTAGTAAAACAGCAACTGTGGTATTCGTTCTCATTCTTTCATGCGTGAGTTTTAAACATGGCCAATTTGCCGCAGTACAGAGCATTCAAATGCATCTTTAATTTTCTACTATGTTTCATACTTTTCAGAGATTCTATAAAATATCTAAAAACCTCTTCTTCGTGGGGCACCTGGGTAGCTCAGTTGGTTAAGCGTCTGACTCTTCGTTTGGGCTCAGGTCAAGATCTCAGAGTCATGAGATCGACTCCCTTGTCAGGATCCACGCTCAGCAGGGAGTCTGCTTCAGATTGTCTCTCCCTCCTCATCACCCCACTCCCATGCATGTGTTCTCTCCTTAAATAAATAAAATCTTAAAAAGAAAGAAAGAAAGAACGAACGAAAGAAAGAAAGCCTCTTCTTCCCGTTTGAACACAAGAAGGGACCAGGTCCAGCTTTTCCTCCCCAATCTTTCTCTTCACAAGCACATCATTGCTGAAGGAAACAGATTTTTCGGGTCATAGAAAAACTACAGCAGAGCTTTACATATCTTAGGGGAGTAGCCCCTCTGTGCCCCATGCCTAGGATTGGGCTCTTCCCCAGGGAGCTCGGTCCACGTACAGAGTGGTGGTCACGCACCTGAGCTCAGGGGCCAGCAAGACCCGAGTTCAAATCTGACTCTGCTGCTGACAAGCTGTATGACTCTGGCAAGCTGCGTAAGCAATCTGAGTCTTCATTTCTAACCCATATATGGACACAATAATGCCTAAGTCAAAGATTAAGTTAGATAAACTAAATGAAACAAGTCTAAAGCACCCAGAAAATAAAAAAATAAAAATATGCAGTACATAGCTGTAGATATTATAATAGGTTCTATGTTGTGTCACACACCTAGGTGAGGAGAAAATCAAAACTCATTTAAGAGAAAGATATACTAAGAAAGATTCAAGCTCATTGTATATATTGATCAAGCAGTGGAGACAGTTAAAGAAAATATTTATAATACTGTCTTAATTCATTCACTAAACAAACGTTTACTGAACGACTACTCTGTCAGGCAGTGTGGCTGGTGCTGAAGATACAGCAATGAAAGCCTCCGCCTAACTGATTTTAACAGAATTCACTTTCATATTCTTAGGATATAAGAAAGGCTCCGATCTCTCTATTTTTTTTAGGTGGTGAAAATAGAAAAGATAAAAGTAAGGTTTTTTCCCAGGCAGTCAGTCAATAAACAGATGTTAAAACTGTAAGCCCATGTCTGTCTTGCCCACTGTCACACTCTATGGACCCCGCGTGGAGTGTGGCACATCACGGGCAGCGAACAATTGGTTGAATTAGTGAGTAAATAGTAGAAATGGGAACCTGTACAGCCAGGGACGGGTAAGATCATTTCTTACCTGCTCAGAGTGTCACTGGATTTGCTACCTTCAGTGGAGTCCCTTAAGGAGTTGTTGCTTCTGTTGGCAGAAGGGTGGGAGAAATGAAGAGTACACAGTGTTATTTTCACTTAATGATAAAACAACATTGTTCCTCTGAACGTTGCTTTTTCACCAACACTCGTTCAAAGAGTGAGACTGGGGCACTGGCTCTTCCAGGTGGAGAAACAATGTGAAGAAAAGTTTGATGACAAAAGGGATGAACTCCTTTTGGGAAGGAGGAGTATGGAGTAGTCTGTTTTGGTTAGAGCACACTATGGGAGGAAAGCAGGCTGGGGACAAGTTAGGGAGCACCTTCAGCGTCAGACTGCCGGCCCAGGTCACTGTTGACGGGTTATGTATTTCATTTCTTTATGCTCTTTCTAGGATTTAATTTAAAAATTTAGCTCTTCAATAACTGAGGAGAATAGGATTGTTCTCTGTGAGGTTCTTATAATCCTGTATTGAGGTTGTTAGACTTTCCTTCTGGACTACCTTCCTCTCAAAAGTTAGGTAAGCCTTTGTAAATGGGTATAAAATGTAGAAAAAGTCTTCCATTTTTTTTTTTTAAAGATTTTATTTATTTATTCGACATAGATAGAGACAGCCAGCGAGAGAGGGAACACAAGCAGGGGGAGTGGGAGAGGAAGAAGCAGGCTCATAGCAGAGGAGCCTGATGCGGGGCTTGATCCCATAACGCCGGGATCACGCCCTGAGCTGAAGGCATACGCTTAACCACTGTGCCACCCAGGCGCCCCAAAGTCTTCCATTTTTGGTACGGCATACCATGTACATATCTTCCTATGGGTAAATAGCAGCAAAATTTAAAATAAGCCAAAAAAATTCTTGTTGATTTCTAGAAAATACATTACACTGAAATCTGCTTTAGTTTTAGTTAATGTAACAGCTTTCCTTCAATGCCCAAATGCCCATCGATTCCCAGGTAAACTGTCCAGACTTCCCAAATTGCCTGGAAACATAAAAAATTCTTGGACAATTAATTAGATCAGAATCTCAGATTCTTCTTACCTATAGCATATCTCTACTCTCAGGCTTGATTCAGTAATGCAACCTCTTACTCTATCATCTCTGTATAGATAAATATAACTCTCAGTTAATTATACAAAGAACAATTTCCAGATTCCATGTATTTTTAGAATAATCAATTGCTCTTCAAAGCACAATAGTAGATTTTAGGCCTCCAAGCCAATTTTGCAAAAGGCTGACCCAGGAATTCATCAACCCAGAAATGCTTTTATAGACTCTTAAAAGCTTTAAGCTGAGTTTAGGCTTTGGTGACAAGGTCATTTGTAGGATTACAGCAAATTAACATACATTCTTTAAAGGCAGGGATCAAATATATTCATGTTCAATACAGTCCAATATAATTTAAGCCCACAATTAGTGGCTAAAGTGATGGAAATCATCTGATGAGAGAAATCACAGTAATCTTTGTGGTATGATCAGTGCTGGGAACCAGGGGCTCTAACTTTCACTTTTGGTTTTGTCTCTTTGCTTCATAGGAGAAGGCAATTCAATCTATGCCTAAATTTACTCACCTGTCAAGTGAGCTTAATAATAAATACTGCCCTGGCTTAGAAGGTATATTATTGAGTTCCCCCCAAAATGAAAGTGCTTTGCACATGTATGTATTCCTCAGTAGAGTGGCCAATGGAATGTTTCCGACATGTGATTCAGAGAATGCAATGTTATGCTACGTAACTGGGCTGCTCTTACTGTTTTACATTACTATTAATATTATTAATAAATATTAAATAAATCCAGCTAATATTTAGCCACTTCAGGTTAACATATACTAATTGAACATCTTAAGAAACTGGAGATTGTTTATATATAAGTATTATTCCAGAGAATATTACTTTTAGATATTTGTCATATAACCAGAAAATGAATATTACAACAGGTTGTTGTAATACTAACAGGTAGGATACAATTAGTATTATAATACAAAAATATAGTGTATACTGTACTAAAATAAAATGTTTCAGGTTAATCTAATAATAACACACAATACAATTTTAAAGCAGTATTTGAAAAGAATATGAGACTCTCATTGATTTCTGCAGGTATATACAGACAGGCAAGGGCTGGTGAACTGGTTGAATCTTTTTTGGGTGTGACCTTTTATTCATTTGGTATATGTCATTGGCATGAATGCCTAGAGAACCAAGGACTTTCCTATTAGATTATATCTGGAGAGTCACGTAATTCTCACGATTCTAGTTTAGCTCCACCATCAAACTGTGGCTGCAGGCAAGTCAACCTTTTGAAACGTATAGTTTTTCTCATTTTTACGAGGGGATAAATAAATCCTACCCTGTCTTGTTTCAAACAGTTGTTATGCTAATCAAATAAGATTAAGGATGTAAACTCTGTCGGGAACTATAAATTACTATACGAATGTAACTTTGGGTAATACCTTGCTTTGATGACTTCTTTCTGAACAGAATAACCGTATTATTTGCCCTTGACATCAAGTTGTTTGACTTTGCTTAGCCCTTCCACTTCCATATTGTTTTCCCTAGTAATGTCAGATACACTTCGAAGTTAGTTAACCTTCCACCTCCCACCGAGAACCACGTTGAGAGTACACCCGGTCTTACACAGCCACGTAGGAGACTCCCAGGGATGGTGTTCTCCCTTCTTCTTCAGGCTTGCCCAGAGGCACAGCTGGTTCCTCGTTGATCACACTTCTCAACTCTTGGAGAAGCTGTTTCAGGTCCCTTGTTGGATCTTCCTTCAATGTGTTAGGTTTCACAGAGTGCTGTATTAAAACAATTTACAAAACAAACACCTTAGCTTTTTTTTAGATTTATATGCTATTTCCTATTGTAAAATTAATTCAGCTGGTAAATAGAAATTATGGAGGAGAAAGAAGAAAAAACAAAATCACCTGTAATCTTACTACTCAGGGATGATCAATCATAACCAATCAATAATCAGCACAGTGCTGTATCTAATTTATAAATGTGTGTATACTTATTCATATATACATATTTATAAATTAGAGGATACACACATAGGATCAAACTATACACATCTATTTTAAAATCATTTTTAAAGAACTTTAACAATGGAGTTTGGACAGTGTGCTATGTCATTAAATATTTACAACTATGTCCAGGCAAAATAATTCCAATACTTTTTAGGGCTGAATTAATTTCATAAAACTACAGAACTTTAGAAGTAAGGACCTCTTTAGAGATGAATTAATTTATTCCCCAATTTTACTGATGAGGAAAGAGACATTCAACATTTTCAAACTGTGTTAGTTGGGATTTGAGAATAATTGTAAACGATTTTCAGATATACAAGTATTCCCTGATGAATATTTATAATATAATAAAAATTATAGACATTCCCAATAGGCACCTCAAAAGGGGAAACTAATTGATAGAAGTTGCTCTGGTGAGCAGATGGTCTTAGTTGGAGGACACTCATGGCTAGAAAGTCATCAATCATCATCAAGCTATTTTAGCTGAAGGTGTCTGTCCCAATGTAGAGTTAAACTTGCCATATACATGGGTTGTTGAATGAACACTGACTTTGCTTTTCTAGGGTCCATGCCAAACAAGCGTTGATGCTATTGTCTAACCCTCACATTCCCCCTTCTTTCCTAACCCCGCCAACAAGCCACAGGTAACAGTCAGTTGAAGATGTCAAGGGTTCTGACTAACTGAATGTGTGGTTAAGTATGGTCTTTCCAGTTTATTGATGGTCACTTTACCTGGAAATTGCCCTGGGCTCAAAGTTTCATAAATCAGACTTCATTTAATTATTAAGTTTGGCTCCATTAATTTAAAATATATAAAGATGTGAACCATTTCTTAATAGACTTTATTTTTTTAGAACAGTTTTAGGTTCACAGCAAAATTGAATGGAAGGTACAGAGATTTCCCATATATGCCTGATCCCACACATGCTGAACCAGTTTCTTATAATATGAATGAAAGCATTTGTCTCTAAGCAGATGATCTAATTTCACCAAATACTGGCTTTGTCTTGTCCTAGTTTGGTGGACATAATGTCTTCTATGGAATAAAACTTCAAAAACTTTACAAAGAAAACCTTATCTTACTCAATCTTCAGTCACCTGAGTTCTAACCTTAAATTCTCAATATAGCACCTGGACTTGCCTATCATCTGCCCATTAGAAAGTTTATTTAATAAGCTTAGTAATTATTAAAAATTTTAAGCCCTTGACATTTATTACAAATGATAGTATAATAACTTAGAAACATACAAACATCCTTTTTTCTCCCTGAGATTATGGCACTCAGTTTGAGAGTGACTAGTGCTTTATCAGACATAAAAAGAGAGGAAAGCAGCAAACGATAAGAGACTCTAACTATGGAGAACAAACTGGGGGCTGCTGGAGGGAGGTGGGCGGGGCACGGGCTAGATGGGTGATGGGTATTAAAGAGGCCACTTGTGATGAGCACTGGGAGTTATAGGTAAGTGATGAATTACTAAATTCTACTCCTGAAACCAAGATTACACTATATGTTCACTAAAATTTAAATAAAAATTTGAAATAATAAAAAAAGGTTAAAAAGCATTGAATTCTAACATTCACTTAGCAAATAACCATAATCAGCCCTGTGACCTTCTCATATTATGACTTCATCCTAATACTTTTAAGAACTTTTGAAATGTGTGTTGCTCCTCCAGTTAAAATGTAAGCTGCTTTACAGAGGCAAGGACTTGGTTTGATTGTCACTTTTTACATACTCCTTCACAAATAAGCTGCACTTGGCTTGCGTATGAAATCACACGAATATCGAGGTTGGAGGGGTCCTGAAGATAATTTCGTTCTAGCCCAATCTCCAAACAGAAGTGGTCATGGATTTCCTCTCTGGCACCCTAGCGATATTATCTGGCCTTTGCATGATCACCAAAAACCAAGGAAGGCAGTTCAATTTTTATATACCTTTAATTCTTTGAGAGAAAGGCTTATTGAACTGAATCTCCTCCAGACAACTTACATCCCTGGTCATCATTTGACCCTCTAGAGTCACAGGGAACGAGTGGAACATAACCCTTTGGAAACGGATATTTATTTTATCCCTTCGCCCTCCACTCCCCGCCCTCCACTTTCTTATACACACGGCAGGCTAATCTCCTCAGGCCATCTCCTCTTTTCATGTGGCATGGGCTCCCCATTTCTTACCACTCTGCTGGTTTCTTTTTTGACAGACTGCTTAATCAGTGATTCTCCTTGCCCGAACACTGAAACACAGAATTCAGGGAGAGTCTGACCAGAGCAGTGTGGAGAAGAGCTGTCCCCCTCTTGGATCTGGATTCTGTCTTTGAAACCTTCGGCTCCACACAATACTGCCGACTCAGGCTGAGCAGGCAGTCAGCGGAGGCTCCCCAGGCCCTTCTTGGTCAGCCACGTCTCCCACACACTGCCCTTTATACTTTTGTGTATTTAGTACCAAGTTCTAGACTACATTTATTCTAACCAAACTTTGTCTTCACAGACTCGGCCCATCATTCCAAAACGACACGATAAACAGAAGCACCATTTATCTGGTGCTTGACATGCACCAGGCACTCTACATATTCTATCATCTGAACTTTAATCTTCAAACCAGCCAATAGGGCAGAAATAATGGCCTCTGTTTTAGAAATGAGAAAACCGAGGCACAGAGAGGTTAAATAATTTGGTCAAAATTACACAAGGGGTAAATGGCAAAACTGGGATAAAGATGATCGTTTGTCTGACTTGAGAGCCCATGATCTTAACTGTGGTACAGTGACTGATTCTCACTGGATAAATTCATAAGGAAATGTGATTGGCATGCTATGAAGTATCCAAATTTAGGATCACAAAATTACAGAATATGGGGAAATATTAAGTAATATAGTTGAGCAACTGGCCTCAACATAATTATAGTCTGGTTATTACTGAAAGTAATTCACAAATTGCATGAGGGCAATTACCCTAAACTCAGAAGCATTAAACAAAGATTGATTTATAAGTCAAATGCACCTTGGGAATCTTTAAAACCACTAAAGAGATACGAACACCAATGCCAGTCCCATTTCCTAATCTCCTCAGGGAGGAGAGAGGCAGGTGGTACAGTGGAAATGAGCACAGGCTTCTGCCACCATCACTTTCACTATGTGACCTGGGCGAGTTACCTTTCACACTTCAAGAAACTTTGCAGGACACCTACTACGTGCCAGACACTCCATTAGAAACTGGACTAAAATGACAACTATATCTGGTCCCTGCCTGTGGAGACTGTACAGATTATTATGGGAGGGAAATGCATGAACAGATAACTTCATAACAAGAGGAATGCTTATTTTAATCTCCATTTCCTTATCTGTAAAAAGGAGGAAAATACCTCTTACTTTACAAGGATGGTATAAGAAATGAGATTCCTTAATGTGTGCACAGCAAGTGCCGGGAAAGGCTAGTTTCCACCTCACTCTCCCCTCAGTATAACAACATATTTTATATGCTCCATATTTGCTGATCTAGAATCACCAGAAAGGTACTGTAACTTACAGTGCAGCGTGTTAGTACCCGGGTAGAGCCACTACTAAGCAGTTATCAGGGTTGGTCGTGCATTCTGTCTACTCTGCTCACCTTGATACAAGTAGGGATATTATCGCTCTTTCAAGTTGCAAGGGGAAGGTTACATGGTCACAGTCAGAAACTTATCTCCTTTTTGTTTGCAAATAGTTTTTTGAACAGCTTCTTGTAATGGGGGGACATGTTCAATAACTTACCTTTTTTTCTGGAACCCATATAGGGAGGAAAGCATTTACTTTCGTGATTTTACACTAATACCTTCAACACTGATATTAAAAAAAAAAGGTAATATGGTGGCTCCAGAATTGAACCTTCTATAAGCCTGGAAGAAGAAAATTCGTTCTCTCTTGAGTTTTCCCAGTAAGGTAAGTATAAATGAGCCATGGGAGGAAATATTAGGAACATAAATGGGATTATGTTCCTAATGGGGGAGGATAAAATGGGATTCTAGAGGCTCGAATTAAATCCCAGAAAATTAAATACTTATGCAACAAGCAAAGTAAACAGTCAATAAATTGAGGTAAAAGTACAGAGTCTGAAAGGTACATCTCACGAAATTTTATCACTACCACTTAAGGAAAATATTTCTGTTATAACCGTGTGTTCAAATAAAGTATTAGGTCTGTTATTTAAAAAGTATAATTACTTTTTTATGCAAGCAAAATTGTTACTTTGTTATTTTTAACTAAAGGAAAGGTGAACTTGACACTATAATAACAAATGTTAACCATTTAACAAATGATATTTGTTGAGCTGTGGGGGGGGGTATGGACAGTGTGCATACATAGGTCCTGCAATATTGTAAAGGATTTTGGGGCGCCTGGGTAAGTGCAGTTGTTAAGCGTCTGCCTTTGGCTCAGGGCGTGATCCTGGCGTTCTGGGATCGAGTCCCACATCGGGCTCCTCGGCTGGGAGCCTGCTTCTTCCTCTCCCTCTCCCCTGCTGTGTTCCCTCTCTCGCTGGCTGTCTCTCTGTCACATAAATAAATAAAATCTTTAAAAAAAAATATTGTAAAGGATTTTGTTACATGTGGAGGTATCGGAACAACCTCCAGATATCACATACATTTGGCTCAAACCAAGGAATTGGAAGGCTGTGGCAAAGATCCCCTAGAGGTTGTGGAACCAAAGCAGACAATGTAATATACCACAGACACTGTCCTCATTAATCAATAAATTTTAGAGAATTTGGTTCCTTAGGGGTATCTTGTGGAGAAAAAACTTCGAGAAATATTAAGTATAAACAAAGCAAGTTGTAAACCAATATGTATGGTGTGACTTGGTTTATTTTAAAAAATCACTACATGTATGTATTTACCTACTTTTACATTGAAGATTTATTTATATATTACTACTATATCAAAATTATAGGAGAGTGGTTACTTCTTGGGGGGTAGAATGGGGAGGAGCACCATGGTAAGTTACTAGTAAAGTTCTAGATGCTGGGCTAGGCAATGTGTTCAGTTGTGCTCATTGTCATTTTAAACAGTCAAATAAATAAAGCCAAGTAGATCAACCAAGGATTATAACTAATTCAATTCCATGTACCAATTCTGTACAAGTTCAGTGTGTGAACCGAAAGTTTTCTTTCCTACAAACACAGAATAGGACAGTGAAGGAACATATAAATTATCTGGGAACTCTGAACAGCATGGCACAAACAGACTTGAGTACTAATCCTGGCTTCTCTGTGTACTAGCTGTGGGACCATAGGCGACTTGACTTCTCTACAGTGCCCTTTTCCTCATTTTAAAAATGGGGACAATACAACCTATCCTGCTGGATTAGTGTGAGGATTAGAAATAATGTATTAAAGGCAAATGGCCTATTGTCAGTATTAAATCAATAATTATTTTTTAATCAGGAAGGCAACCATTTTGATGAGAAATAATACAATTTTAAATTCCCAACTTGACAAATTAAAAAAGATTTCTTCTAGAGGACAAGGCCTCAAATGAAATTATACCATGCAAGAATATATTTCTGAGGAATTAATTGCCTAATATATTATATATATTTTATAGACAATAAATTAATTCTTGAAGGGTCACTATAAAAAAACCACTTATATTTTCTGAATATATATACATGTTTTGTTCTGATTATATAGACATTAAATTTTCATTTAAAAATTTCACTGAAAAAAAAAAAGAAAAAAAATTTTCACTGAAAAAAAAATATGTGATGAAAAAAATCCTATGTGCCAGAAGATAAACACTGTTTAAACTTTAACATTTTGAGGTGTTTCCCTCTTGTCTTTTTGCAATGTATAAAGTTAACAGAATGATGGAGAGGACTGTTTCAGGCTTAGAAGGCTTCAGTGAAGAGGAGTAAGTCTTTTTCCTTTTTTGCCTTACTCTGTTCATATTCGTTAGCTGCTAATTTGGGCCCCTCCAAGGTTGGGAACAAAAAGAAGGGGAGGAAAGCAGAGGAGGGAGGTGAGGCCCCACTTGAGTGGTCCCTGGGGTGATACCTGGGGACTTCACTAGCAGGTGAGCTGGTTTATGAGCCCTGCCCAGCCCTGGTCTCCCAGGAATATAAGATCATGTTGAGATCCTTTTAAAATGGCCCTTTCTTTAGGGCCTTTAATTGGGCCATGGGAAGCACATGCCTTACCTTTGCCCTCCACTGGGGAAGTGCCATATGCCACCAAGGCAGTCCTCTTTTCTACTTTGCCAGTTACAGAAAGGCACTTGACTATGAATTTTCTTAAAAGGAATCATAAATCAAGCCCCAGGGGACACCTGTCCAGCCCTGGAAGAGTATTCCCTGAAGTCTCTCCATTTCCACTTGAGGTAGGGGAGAGCGGGGGACCATAGCATCCTGGCTAGTCTCTTCTAAACACTTCTCTGTGGGCCTCAACTCTCGGCCTTCCTTGCAAAGCCTTGAACTCACTAGCTAACAATAGTAAAACTGGTTTCACAATCTTTTAGCTGGTGCTGCATAAGTGACCTAGCACCTTGCTTTAGGATGTCTATGTCTTATTCTTAGCTTTGGGGCGCAAGCAAAAATGAGAGACCAGGCATCTGTATATGTATATATTACTTTTTCATTGGATTTTTAGTTTTGACATACCATGAACATTTCCCCCTCTAAACATTAGTTAAAAACGTAACTGTTAATGGCTGTATGGAGGTTTCATAATTTTTAAATCAATCCCTATTGTCAGTTGTATTATTTCCATTTTTTTTGCTATTACAAATAATGTTCAGTGACTTTCTTCATGTATTTACCTTTGTACCTATCTCTGATTATTTTCTGAAGACCAATTTCTAGAACTGATCTTACTGAAACCAAGGGCATTTTTAGGACTTCTGGTAACTACCTTCCAGAGAAGTCCTATCAGTCCAATGCAGTATGTGAGGAGCTTGTTAGTTGTCACCTCTGTCCTCACAACATGAAAAGAGCTGAACAAACTAACAATCAACAACTCTTCTTCCATCTGAGAAGTGAGGTCAATGGTAGAGGCAAATATCCAGAATCACAGCTTAGTGGAGCAGAAGTCCAGGAGCAGAAACCCTTCGTTTAAGCCAGTAATGGGGAGAAAAATCTTAATTGATGAACTGCCGAAGGCTCAGTGTGGACAAACTTAAGAATTAAAAACTCCAGGTTGGGGCCACATACATCTGTGAGTTTTACCTCCAGGAGCCCATCGGGTTCCCAGGGCGAAGAGTGGAGAAAAATCCCCTGTGTTTCTGGCAGAATAGGGGAAAAGTACATATTCTGAAATATGTTTAACAAATCCAGCCATCAAGGGATACTATTAAACCAGAGCCCCTAAACACCCTGGGTCATACCAGGATCTGACCAACTGGGAAGGGAAATATTCAACTCAGCCCCTTTCTGTCTCACCTAAAGGTGGTGGTGGTGGGGGGGAGTAACAAAACTGAGAACTTGGGAGGGTCCCAGCCCAGTGGCACAGGCTCACTAAAAGACTGAGACCTCATCACAGGACTGTACAGAATGCTTCCCCTCTCCCCACACCTTACCATGACCCATGACTTCAATAAGGCTTCTGTATTATAATGGGATTACAACAAAAGAAAAAATGCACGTCGAAGACCTTATTTAAGAAGTCTCTAGGGAGGGGCGCCTGGGTGGCTCAGTCGTTAGGCGTCTGCCTTCGGCTCAGGGCGTGATCCCGGCGTTCCGGGATCAAGTCCCACATCAGGCTCCTCTGTTGGGAGCCTGCTTCTTCCTCTCCCACTCCCCCTGCTTGTGTTCCCTCTCTCGCTGGCTGTCTCTCTGTCACATAAATAAATAAAATCTTTAAAAAAAAAAAAAAAAAAGAAGTCTCTAGGGAAACCCAAAGACAAAAATGGAGAGAAAACAAGGACATCAGAGGACATTTTAGCCTTTGACACCTATAGCTACAGCAAGCAACATACATGGTCTAATTCATAGCCAAATAAACACAAAAACCTCACACTAAAGTTCTATTTATCTCAGTTCTTTTTACCCAGTACATCATGTTCAGCTTTCAACAAAAAATTAAACTCATACTAAAAAGACAAAAAAAAAAAAACCAAACCAACAACAACAACAAAAACGCAGTTGAAGACACAGAGCCAGCATCAGAACCAGACTCAGATATGGCAGAGATTTTGGAATTATTAGATTAGGAATTTCATTATTAATATGCTAAGGGTTCTAATGGAAAAAGTGGACAACATGCAAAAACAGATAATGTAAGCAGAAAAACTGAAATTCTGAGACAGAATCAAAAGGAAATTCTAGAAAAAAATTGTAAAGAAATGAAGGAGGCCTTTGATAGGCTTATCAGTAGACTGGACATGACCAGGAAAGTAATCAGTGAGCTTGAAGAAATTTTTTTTTCAAGATTTTATTTGTTCAATTTAGAGAAAGCAAGAAAGCAAGAGTGAGAGAGAGTGCACAAGAGAGCATGTGAGCAGGGAGGGACAGAGGGGAAGGGAGGGGGAGAAAGAATCTGAAGCAGACTCTTCACTGAGCACAGAGCCCGACATGGGGCTTGATCCCACAACCATGAAATCATGACCAGACCTGAAACCAAGAAACCAAGAGTTAGATGCTCAACCGACTGAGCCACCCAGGTGCCCCAGCTTGAAGAAACGTTAATGAAAACTTCTAAAACTGAAACGTGAAGAGAAAAAGAAATGAAGAAGATGCATGAGAATGTCTAAGAACTGTGGGACTGTTAAGAGGTGTAACATACACATAATGGGGTTACCATAAAGAAAAGAGAGAAAGAAATAGAAGAAAGATAGACATAATAATGGCTGAGAATTTTCCAAGATTAATGACAAGACACCAAGCCCACAGATCCAGGAACCTCATGAAACATCAAACAATACAGACACTAAAAAAATCTTCCCATAGGCATATCATATTCAAACTGCAGAAAATCAACGACAAAAAGTTCTCAAAGAAGCCAGAGGGAAAAAACACAGAGTAGCAAGGATGAGTATTACATCAGACTTCTCTTCAGAAACCACACAAGCAAGAAGAGACTTGAGTGAAATATTTAAAATATTGAGATAAAACCCTCCACCAATCTAGAACCATACTTTGTAAAATTATCCCTCAGAAGTGAGGGAGAAATAAGAATCCCAGACAAACAAAAATTGAAGGAATTTGTTGTCAGTAGACCTGCCTTGCAAGAAATGTTAAAAGAAGTTCTTCAGAGGGGAAGAAGATGATATAGGTCAGAAACTCAGATTTACATTAAGAAAGGAAGATCCTTAGAGAAGTAATAAGGGAAGGTAAAATAAAGAACTTTCTTTTATAATTGCTTTAACAACAGTTTGTTCAAATAATAGGAATAATGCATCCAATTATGTATACATAATATAATAATAATAATATACACAAAATATATGTGTATATACACATGCTTAGGGATAAGTGAAATGAATGACCACAATGACACAAGGGACAAGAAGGAGGAAATAGGACTATTTTGTTATTATAAGGTCCTTGTACTACCCATGACATGGTCTAGTATCATTTCAAAGTGGACTGGGATTAGTTGATATATACTGCAAATTCTAGGACAACCACTAAAAAAAGGAAAAAAGGAAATATAATTTATATGCTAAGAAGAGAGAGAAAATAATATTATATTTTTAAGGCTCAATTAAAACCACAAAAGGCAGAAAAAGAGTAAAAGACAAAAGTAGGAATAAAAACAAAAGCAATCACAGATTGTCAGGATGCAACGAAAAACAAGACTGACTATATGTTGTCTACAGGAAACCTACTTTAAATATAAAGACACATATAGATTAAAAGTAAGGAGATGGAGAAAGAAATACCATGCTAATACTAATAAAAAGAAAGCTGGAGTAGCTACATTAATTTCAGACAGAGCAAACTTCCGAGCAAGGAGAAGAGGGACATTACATAATGATAAAGGGATCAATTCTCCAAGAAGATACAACAATCCTTAATGTGTATGCACTCAGCAGCAGGGCATCAAAATATGTTTGGCAAAAACTGATAAAACTGCAAGGAGGAAAAGATAAACCCACTATTATAGCTGAAGACACTTCAATAACTCTCTGTCAACAATGGACAAATTCAGCTGGCAGAAAGTCAGTAAGGATATAGCCGAACCTAACAGCAGTATCAATCATTTGGAATAACTGACATCTATAGACTACTTCATCCAAAAATAGCAGAATATATATTCTTAAGTTTATATGGGACATTCCTCAAGATAGACTACAATTTGGGCCATAAGTACATATTAACAATTTTTAAAGAATAAAAATCATACAATGTCTACTCTAGGAACACAACAGAATTGAACCTAAAACCAATAACAAAGATAGCTGGAAAATTCCTAAATAATTGGAGATAAAACAGCACATTCCTAAATAACACATGGATCAAAGAAGAAATCTCAAGAGAAATTTAAAAATATTTTGACATAACGAAAATGAAAATACAACTTACCAAAATTTGTGGCATGTAGCAAACGTAGTGCTTAGAAGGAAATTTATAACATTGAATGAACATATTAAAAGATCTAAAACTAATAATCCAAACGTCTTGCAAAGTCTCTTCTTGCAAAGAAGAGCAAATTAAACCCAAAACAAGCAAATAAAATAAAAAATAAAAATTACAGCAGAAATCAATGGAATTAAAAATAGGATATCAACGAGAAAAGCAACAACTCAAAAGCTGATTCTCTGAAAAGATCAATAAAATCAATAAGCCTCTTACCAGGCTAACTTAGAAAAAAAGAGAGAATATACAAATCACTAATATCAAAAATGAAAGAGGGGAAAAACTAAGAGGCAGCCCACGGAATGGGAGAATATATTTGCAAATGACACTACAGATAAAGGACTGGTATCCAAGATCTACAAAGAACTTCTCAAACTCAATACACGAGAAACAAATAAACAAATCAAAAAATGGGCAGAAGATATGAACAGACACTTTTCCAATGAAGACATACAAATGGCTAACAGACACATGAAAAAATGTTCAAAATCATTAGCCATCAAGGAAATTCAAATCAAAACCACACTGAGATACCACCTTACGCCAGTTAGAATGGCAAAAATAGACAAGGCAAGAAACAACAATTGTTGGAGAGGATGTGGAGAAAGGGGATCCCTCCTACATTGTTGGTGGGAATACAAGTTGGTACAGCCACTCTGGAAAACAGTGTGGAGGTCCCTTAAAAAGTTAAAAATTGAGCTACCCTATGACCCAGCCATTGCACTACTGGGTATTTACCCCAAAGATACAGACGTAGTGAAGAGAAGGGCCATATGCATCCCAATGTTCATAGCAGCAATGTCCACAATAGCTAAATTGTGGAAGGAGCCGAGATGCCCTTCAATAGATGACTGGATTAAGAAGTTGTGGTCCATATATACGATGGAATATTACTCAGCTATCAGAAAGAACGAGTTCTCAACATTTGCTACAACATGGATGGCACTGGAGGAGATAATGCTAAGTGAAATAAGTCAAGCAGAGAAAGACAACTATCATATGATTTCTCTCATCTATGGAACATAAGAACTAGGATGATCGGTAGGGGAAGAGAGGGATAAAGAAAGGGGGGGTAATCAGAAGGGGGAATGAAACATGAGAGACTATGGACTATGAGAAACAAACTGAGGACTTCAGAGGGGAGGGGGGTGGGGGAATGGGATAGACCGGTGATGGGTAGTAAGGAGGGCACGTATTGCATGGTGCACTGGGTGTTATACACAACTAATGAATCATCGAGCCTTACATCGGAAACCGGGGATGTACTGTATGGTGACTAACATAATATAATAAAAAAATCATTAAAAAAAAAATGAAAGAGGGGACATCACTGCAAATCCCAAGGACATTAAAAAGATAAAGACTAGTATTTCTTTATAGGAGCTAATCTAGGATCATGTGTAGCATGTAGTGGTCACATCTCTAGTCTTTTTTCATTCTATAAGAGTGCAGCATGGGTGGGGTGGCCTTCACAGACTAATCTATCCTCACTCCTACCTCCTCTGTGCCAGGGGTATTGGAAAAGGCAGAGACTGACCACGACCAAACCCCAGCCTACCAGACAAATAAAATGAAAAAGTGCTCGAGTGTGTAGACAGAAGCTTGAAAGTGATGTCATACTTTTTTTTTTTTTTTTTTTTAAGATTTCATTTATTTGGCTGAGAGAGTGAGAGCACAAGCAGGGGAGAGTGGAAGAGGGAGAAGCAGGCTCCCTACTGAGCAGGCTCAATCCTAAGACCCCAGGATCATGACCTGAACCTAAGGCAGATGTTTAACCACTGAGCCACCCATATTTCCCTGATATAATGCTTTTATCTTCTTGTCTTTTTAACATAAAAATTTTAAAGCAGACTGTAAAAATCGAAATATGTTAAACCACTCACTCTTTAATTATTCCTAGATAGAATGTTCACAAGAAAACATTGTCTCCTCAAAATGGTTCTAAGAAAATCTCTTTTAGGTTAGATTTAACAATCTATCTCTTAGGTCATATGTTTTCAGATCTGATTGATCTCCAAGTAAATCTGTTAGGGAGACTATTTTTTTTTTTAAAGATTTTATTTATTTATTCGACAGAGATAGAGACAGCCAGCGAGAGAGGGAACACAAGCAGGGGTAGTGGGAGAGGAAGAAGCAGGCTCATAGCGGAGGAGCCTGATGTGGGGCTCGATCCCAGAACGCCGGGATCACGCCCTGAGCCGAAGGCAGACGCTTAACCACTGTGCCACCCAGGCGCCCCGGGAGACTATTCTTAGTTTAAATTTTAAATAGGCAGACACAGAATACAACTATCCCTATTGTGTTAGATATGAGTTTTAAGTAAGTATAAAAAAATTATAATCAGACTCTGCCTTAAAAAAGAAAAAAAAACACTTTATGAACAATTCTATGCCCACGAATTTCCATAAGAAGAAACAGACAATCTGAATACACTTAAATCTACTAAAGAAATTAAGTCAATGATTAATAACCTTTCAAAACAGAAAGAACCAGGCCTAAATGAGTTCACTGGTAAACTCTACCAAACATTTAAGGAAGAAATTATACCAATTCTCTACAATCTCTTCTAGAAAATAACTGTACAGGGAATACTTACTTGCTCATTCTGTGAGGCTACCAGTACCCTAAGACCAAAACTAAAAACATTACAAGAAAAGAAAACTAAAGGCCAATATCTCTCATGAACATAGATATAAAAATATTCAACAAAATATTAGCATATATAATTCAAGAATTTATGAAAAAAGTTATATAACACAATCAAGGAGGATTTATCCCAGGTAATCAAAGCTAGTTCAACATTAAAAAATCAGTTAATTATAAGACTATATTGAAAACTTATAACCACATAAAAACATTCATACAGATGCTTAAAGCAGCTTATAACACAGGCTAAAGAAAAAAAATTACATGATCATATCAATAAATGCAGAAAAAGGGGTGCCTGGGTGGCTCAGTCGTTAAGCATCTGCCTTCAGCTCAGGGCATGATCCCGGCGTTCTGGGATCAAGCCCCACATCAGGCTCCTCCGCTGGGAGCCTGCTTCTTCCTCTCCCACTCACCCTGCTTGTGTTCCCTCTCTCGCTGGCTGTCTCTCTCTGTCAAATAAATAAATAAAATCTTCAAAAAAAATAAAAAATAAAAAATAAATGCAGAAAAAGCATTTGACAAAATCCAACACTATTTTATCATAAAAATTCTCAGCAAACGAGGAATAGAGGAGGAACTTCCTCAATTTGGTAAAGAGCATCTACAAAAAACCTATAGCTAACATCATATTTTTTCTTTTTTTTTTTTTTTTAAGTAGGCTCCACAACCAGCATGGAGTCCACTGCGGAACTTGAACTCACGATCTGAGATCAAGACCAAAGCTGATATTAAGAGTCGGACACTTAACTCACTGAGCCACCTAGGTGCCCCACATCATACTTAATGGTAAGAAACTAGATGCTTTCCTGCTGAGAAACTAGATAAAAAACAAGGCAAGAATGTCCCCTCTCACCACTTATATTCAAAATCATCCTGGGGCACCTGGGTAGCTCAGTCCGTTGAGCGTCTGCATTAGGCTAGGGAAATGATCCCAGAGTCCTAGGATGGAGTCCCATGTCCAGCTCCTTGCTCAGCAGGGAGTCTGCTTTCTGCCCCCCCCCCCGCTTGTTTACTCTCTCTCTCTCAAATAAATAAAATCTTTAAAAGATAATCATCCCAGAAGTCATAGCTATTCAAAAAGAAAAACGAAATAAAAGGTGCACAGATTCGCGAAGGAAGAATTAAAACTGTCTTTCTTGACAAATGACATGATTCTTTATGTAGAAAATCTCGAAGAATCAAAAATAACAACAAAACTCCTGGAACAAATAAGAGATGATTGCAAGATGGCAGGATACGAGATTAATACACAAAAGTCAATTGCTTTCCTACATATCAGCAGTGAACTGGAATTTAAAAATTAAAAACACAATATCATTTACATTAGTACCAAAAATAAAAAATACTTAAGTATAAATCTAACAAAATATGTACAAGATTTATACGAGTAACACTACAAAATTCAGACATAAGAAATCAAAGAAGATCTAAATAAATGGAGAGATATTCCATATTCATGGATAAGAAGACTCACTATTGTTGTCAGTTCTTCCTAATCTGATTTATGAATTCAATGCAATCCCAATCAAAATCCCAGTAATTTTAAAATTTTGTGCATGCTGACAAGTTGATTCTAAAGTTTATATGGAAAGGCAAAAACCCAGAATAGCAAACACAATACTGATGGAGAACAAAGTTTGAGAATTGACAATACCATGCAAAATTGGTATGTCAAGATATGTCATATCTTACCATGATAAGACAAGAGTAGCACTGGTGAAAGAATAAATAAATCAATCAATGGAACAGGATAAAGAGCCAAAAATAGTCCCACACAAAAACAGCAAAGGACACCCACAACAACTGGACATCCATATGCAAAAAAAAAAAAAAAAAAAAAAAAAAAAATCTAGATGCAGACCTTACATCTGGATGCATATGGGAGCTTTATTCATAACTGCCAACAGTTAGAAGCAATCAAGAGCTCCTTTAACAGGTGAATGGATAAACAAACTGTGGAACACCCATACTATGAAATATTATTCAGGGACAAAAAGAAATTAGCTATTAATTCATGACAAGACATGGAATTTTGCAAGCATATTACTAAGTGAAAGAAGCCAATCTGAAAAGACTACATCTTAAATGATTCCTATTATATGACATTCTGGAAAAGGCAAAACTATGGAGACAGTAAAAAGATCACTGGTTGCCAGGGGTGCAGAGGAAAGGTGCAATGATTAGGTGAAAAACAGGCACTTTTAGGATGGTAAACTACTCTTTATGATACTGTAATGGTGGATACACGTGATTACACATTTGTTAAAACCCACAGAATGTATAACACAAGGGGTAAACTCCAATGTAAGCTATAGACTTTAGTTCATAATAATGTACCAATAGTGGCTCATCCTTTGTAATAAATGTTCCACAGTAATGAAAGATGTTAATAGTAGGGAAACTGTAGTGTGGGGGCAAAGGGAGTCTATGGAAGCTCTCTACAGCTTCTGCTCAATTTTTTGGTAAGTTTAAAACTACTTTAGAAATATCAAGTCTGGGGCGCCTGGGTGGCACAGCGGTTAAGCGTCTGCCTTCGGCTCAGGGCGTGATCCTGACGTTATGGGATCGAGCCCCACATCAGGCTCCTCTGCTATGAGCCTGCTTCTTCCTCTCCCACTCCTCCTGCTTGCGTTCCCTCTCTCGCTGGCTGGCTCTATCTCTGTCAAATAAATAAATAAAATCTTAAAAAAAAAAAAAAAAGAAATATCAAATCTATTCATTTAAAAAGAAAAAAAGAGATGTGGGCTTTGAAAGCAAAAACAACAAAAAGTCATGTCAATTCATACATTTATCAGCAGGGTATGATACAAAAGTGGCTATTATGCCACATCCTTCCCATTACCACTTTACCATTTTATATGCAAAATTGGTAGTTTGTTTTTGCTTCTATATGCAGTTATAGTTACTTGTTTACAAATGAATTTGCACATTTTTTTCATGTTTATTGGATACTGGCATTTCTTATTTGTGAATTTTGTATCTACAAAATTTGTATCTTCAGTATACTTTTCTTTTAGAGTATATATTATTTTCATCCAGTTATGTAAAAGCTCTTTATATGAGAGATAGTAGCCTTTTATCTATTCAAAATATTTTCTAGTTTGTGATTTCCTTTTAATTTTGCTTATGGTGGTTGTGATTTTTATAAGTCATAGTCAGTATTAGTTTTATTTAGTCAAAATTATCAATCTTTTAATGTTTGTACATCTTGCTATACTTATATTGATTCATTTTTAATACACTACTATTTAATTCATATGGAAATATTTTGATTTACAGTGTGAGTAAAGTACTTCTTAAAATTAGAAAATACCTGAGAAGTGAAAAACTCTAAAACATTGTTTGTGTAGGACTCTTCTCTGGCTGGTAAAGAAATAACTAAACATAACTCCTTCTGAAGTTCCCAGACCCCATCAAAGAATCGTGCTCTCCCGCCCCAACCTTTTGACCCTTAGGATATACATTAAGGCTATTTTTAGAGGATATACATTTTCAGGTTGAAACTTCCACAAGCTCTCTGTTTCAAGGGAAGAATATAAGCTTATACTCTTCAGTTAAACTTAAGGTTTATTTTGTGACTGGATTAGTTTCTACATTTTGACTCTGAAATCATTTTATGTTAGATTTGTGGCCAAATGACTCCTAAATTATATCTCTAATGCACCTCCATCTTCCCCAAATATGGTTCTCTCTAATGGCCTTGAGTCCATCAAAAGCAAACGTATGAGTTATGATGTAAGATAAGTAATGTGTAAGGAGACTATGTGCTTCTCAACTGGTCCTATCTCCATTCTCCAAAGATAGAAGATAAATGGAAAAGCTAAAAATAAGAGCTTGATCTCATTCAGTTTGAATTAGACTATTCTATTTTGAGAATGTCTGACCAAGTCTCTCTCTTATACTTGCATTTCTGTTAGAAGACTGTAATAAAAGTGGAATATAAATATGTTTTACTTAGAATATAAACATATTATTTACACTGTATATTGAGAACGGGTGAGTAGGAAACAAGACAAACATAAAGTGTTGCTAAAAATCTTGTCCACGTTGTGGATACTTTGGTGGCAAAGATCAAGCATAGCTAATACACATTACATATAATACATGTGCATAGATTCTGATACATAAAAAAAATTATATTGTCCTGGAAATATTTTATTTTTATACGCAAAATAGCCTTTATCTGAAGCATTAAAATTCTTATGTCAAGATACCAAGTACATGTGTCTGTTTTTGCACGCATGTGTGCGTATGTATATACGCATGTATGAAATGTAATATTAGTTCAGGCAGATAATCTACTTCATCAACTATTTAAATTTTTGTGTGTAAATAGCATTCAGCAGTGTACTGTAGAGAAGCAGTACAGACTAATGGTTAAGAACACAGGATCCAGACTCAGGCTGCCGTGGGTAAGTCTTGGCATAACTGTGTGTTTGGTATGTGAACTCTGTGTAAGTCACTTAGC
This sequence comes from Ursus americanus, assembly GCF_024610735.1. Classification (NCBI taxonomy): domain Eukaryota; kingdom Metazoa; phylum Chordata; class Mammalia; order Carnivora; family Ursidae; genus Ursus; species Ursus americanus. Next base: position 24,807,577 of record NC_142134.1, on the reverse strand, counting down.
TTTTCCAAGCCTCGGTTTCTTCATCTGTAAAATATGTATGGTAACAGCACTTACCTTACATGGGCAGTTGTGAGGAATAAATCAGATAATCTACAGAAGGTGCTTTGAACAGTACTTGGTGTTCAGTAAGTATCAGCTCTCATTAGAATTACTGAATAGGCAGACGAAATTTAACAAGCTAAATGAAGGGGCAATGCAGAACAATGCAAACGGTAATATTCCACTTCTGAACATGCTGCTTCGCATTTATGTCTGCTCTATCTGCAGCCCAACTGAAAGGACACTGAAGGAATTAATAAGGAGAAAGAGGAAAAAAAGAGATAACGTTAGATGAGTAAGGATAACGGGATTTTAGGAGATGGAAAGCAAGTGTATAATTTGTAACTGATGAAGCAGAACAAAGAAAGCTGGAAAGCAGCTGCACAGAAGCAGCCAATAAGAAGAGAGCTGCTCTGCATGAGAGCATTCCAAAAAGCCTCAGGAATTGGAGGCCTCATGTATTTTTGAAGGCCAAGATAGGAGAAAGAGCAGCAAAATGGGAGGATTGCCTAAAAGTCTACGGGAGAAGCTGTTAGAATCCCAGATGCTCTCCCCACATAGTCAGGTAGTCACTCATTCTTTCCTCTAGATGAATTTAGAGGCTTAATTTCTGCATCCTATGCTCCACCAAAAGAAAGAAAGAAACAAAGAAAGGGAATTAAAACTAAAAAACAGAAAAAAAGGTGAAGGGAATCCTGTGGCTTGTGAGAGAAGGCAACCACGTGGCAAGCCTAGAGATTGACCATTCCGGATCAGAGGACTTCAGGCTCCAAAGGGATGTACAGCATAGCAAGAGTAAGGCAAACGGAAAAGATGAGCATTAAGTGAGATTGTGTGGGCAGACAGACACCTGACTCCCCACTTCAGCTCACCTCTCAGAATACTGGCAGGTGAGTTACACCTGTAAGTCAGGAGTAAGAGAATTCCTCTTTAGGAGAAGTCACAGGACCAAGAAAAAAGTCCTACAGGTAATTTTTGGTACCTCAATAAAAAAGCAATACCTAACTATCCACTGGTTGACAAATCCTGTCAATCTTACAAAGACCATTTAAGCAGCTTTTTAGGGCCTCAACCTTAAATATGAATGAAGACCCAATGACCACGAAACATTGAAGGAAAGCCTTTAACATAAATGACAGATACCAAAACAAACAGAAAAATGAATCTGAAAAAACATCAGTGATTCAGGTGACAGGAGAAATTACTGAAAAACTAAAGTTATTATCTTTAAACAGAAATGAGAAAGTATTACATCACAAAAGAACATAAAACTATATAAAGAGAAAAGGGCTCCTGGAAAATTAAAATATACACACACACACACACACACACACACACACACACACACAGACACACAGACACACACACATACATATGATACCAGAAAAAAATTTCAATAGATGCTTAGAAGACAGAGTTGAGGAAATTTCCTTAAAGGTGGGAATAAGAGATGAGGAGATGAACATGCAAGTCAGAATAGGAGTTAACTAGAGAGGTCCAAGAGGTCTAAGAGGTGACTAACAGGAATTCTAAAAAGAGAACTGAGAAAAATGGAGGGAGAAAATGATCAACTAAATGATACAAGAAAACTTCCGAGAACAAAAGAATGCAAAAGCCTCCTAAGTACCTGTACAATGAAAAGAAAAAGACCCCCAGCAAGGACAACTTGAAATGAATCTAGGAGAGATTAAAAAAAACCCTACAAACTTTAAAAGAACAAAAACAAGTCACAGACAAAGGCCGTGGAGTCAAAATGGCACTATAGCAACAAAATTTTGAGCATCAATCACATAAAAGTGAAGAATAATGGTATTTTCAGACATGCAAAGTTTTTTTTTTTTTAAGATTTTATTTATTTATTCGATAGAGATAGAGACAGCCAGCGAGAGAGGGAACACAAGCAGGGGGAGTGGGAGAGGAAGAAGCAGGCTCACAGCGGAAGAGCCTGATGTGGGGCTCGATCCCAGAACGCCGGGATCACGCCCTGAGCTGAAGGCAGACGCTTAACCGCTGTGCCACCCAGGCGCCCCTCAGACATGCAAAGTTTAAAAACACTGAAAGGATGAAATGCACCCTTTCACGGTTAGTCTCTGCATCCTATGCTCCACCACAAGAAAGAAAGAAAGAAAGAAAGAAAGAAAAAGAAAGAAAGAAAGAAAGAAAGAAAGAAAGAAAGAAAGAAAGAGAGAGAAAGAAAGAGAGAAAGAAAGAAAGAAACCAAGAAAGGGAATTAAAACTAAAAAACAGAAAAAAAGGTGAAGGGAATCCTCTGGACAGTGAGAGGAGGTAAATCCGAGAAGGCAACCACATGGCAAGCCTAGAGAGTGACCATCCAGAGCAGAATAGGACCTCTATTCTATACTCTAATATAAAAGAAATTTTACAGTTATTTTTCAGAGACTGTTTGAAGGATAATTAGTTCTAGATATCTAGAAAACAAACCAAAGTAAAACAAGATAATTATTACATATAAGGGCAAAAAAGAAATATAGTCACAGTTCACTGTACAGTTCAGCTAGAGAATATTTACATTGTCCGTAATCTGAACAACGCGACTTAAGCAAATGTATGATATGATTATATAGGCAGGAATATGCAGGGAAAAGAAATACATGTGCACGTATGTGTGGTTAAAAGAGAGGCTTATTTTTATATTACATAGTATAGCTTTATAGTTGATATCTAAAACTGTCTGAGTAAAGACTAACAGTAGAAGAGTTCTTTTTCCAGTAATGGTAGAACAACCCTTCTGCTCAGAAATTCACTAGAAAAGTATACACATAAAATTTTTAAGTCCGCCTGACATTAGAGAGCTATCAACACAGTAAAGTATTATGGGCCAAAGTCTGGAACAAAAGAATCCAGACAAGGGAGGCATTTAACGCCATTTTCTCTAGAAGTATTCATCAATTCTAAAAGAACCGGCTGAAAGGCTGGGAAGACAAGATGAGCTTTTGGCAGAATCGAGATGCCAGAGGGATAAAAACTGGAACTGTTAAGAGGTGGAATATAAAGCAACTGCTAAACCTCAGGCTTCGGGATAAGAGCCTTCTGCTGAATCATCTCAATCCTCCAATGAATTTAGGTGACGTGGGACCGTTAGTGCCTTTACTTCAGCTACCAGCCAGAAGCTAATGTAAATCCTCTGTGAAAGAAAAATAATGTCACCTAGAAACCAAAATTATCCAGTTTTTCATACTCATTGTCCAGAACTCTATTACTTGGAAAGGAAGCTAACAATTAAAAAATGGGCTAAAGACCTTAACAGATACTTCAACCAAAGAAGATATATAGATGTCGAATAAGCATATAAAAAGATGTTCCAGAGCATATGCCATTAGAGAAATGCAAATCAAAATAAGATACTACTATGCTCCTGTTAGAACAGCCAAAATCCAGAACACAGACAACACCAAATACTGGCCGGGATGTGGAGCAGCAGGAGCTCTTGTTGCTAGTGGAAATGAAAATGGTACAGCCACTGAGAAATACAGCTCGGCAGTTTCTCACAAAACTAAACATACTGTTGTCATATGAGCAGCCATCGTGCCCCTTGATACTTACCAAGGAGCTGAGAACACAGGTCCACACAAAAAGCTGCACATGAATGCCTATAGGAGCTTTATCCCTAATTACAAAACCTTGGAAGCAACCAAGCTGCCCTTCAGTAGGTGAATGAACAAGCAAACTGTGGTACATCCAGACTGTGGAATATTACTCAGCATTAAGATAAGCTATCAAACCATGAAAACCATGAAAAGACAGGGAGGAACCTTCAGTGCATATTGCTGAGTGAAAGAAGTCAATCTTAAAAAACTTCTTACTGTATGATTCCAACTATATGACATTCTGGAAAAGGCGAAACTATGGAGATAGTAAAAAGATCGGTGGTTGCCAGTGTGGAAGTGAATGGGAGGGATAAAGGAGAAGAGTATGGGTTTCGAGGGCAGTAAAAATACTTTGTATGATATAACAATGGATATTATGTCATTATACATTTGTCTAAACCCACAAAATACACAACACCATGAGTGAACCTCAACATAAACCACAGACTTGAGTAAGGATGATGTCAATGTAGATCCATCCTTGGCAGAAAACATACCATTCCAGTGAGTGATGTTGATAATGGGGAGGCTGTACACGTGTGGGAGAATCTCTGTACCTTTCTCTCAATTTTGTTGAGAACCTGAAACTACTCTAAAAAAAATCAAGTATTGGGAAAAAAAGAAAGCAAAGAGACTGGACAACATGACTGAAAACAGAGAGAAATAATGGTCACAGGCCCATAGGGGATTCAGACAATGGAGTTATCACAAACCAATTTTAAAAAATTATGTTTTAATAGAAGTACCAGAAAGAAATAATGGGGCAGAAAAAATAATTGAGAAGGTAAGGGATAAAATTTTTCTAAAATTAATGAAAGATATCAATCCAGACATCTACTAAGTTCAGTGAACCTCAAGAAAGATAAACACAAAGACCACACGTAGGCACATCCAGTCAAATTGCTATAAACAAAAACAACGAGAAAGGCCTAAAAGTGATCTGAGAGGGGCGCCCGGTGGCTCAGCTGGTTAAGTGTCTGACTCTTGATTTTGGCTCAGGTCACGATCTCAGGGTTGTGGGATCGAGCCCTGCGTCATGTTCCAAGGTCAGTGTGGAGTCTGCTTGTCCCTTACCCTCTGTTCCTCCCCTTGCTTGCACTCTCTCTCTCTCAAATAAATAAAATCTTTTAAAAAAAATGGTCAGAGAAAAAATTACCTCCAAAAGAGTAACAGGAAGACTTAAAACTGACTTATCAGTAGAAACAATAGAATCCACAATACAATGTTTTACAATGAATTCAATTCATTCAGCCATTAGACAAATATTTATTGGGTATCTCCTATATGCTAGACACTGTTGTAGGTACTTTGGGATGGCATCAATGAACAAAATGAAGAATGTATGTTACTTTTATTATATAAAATTATATAGTTAACATTTTTAAGAGAAGAAATTGTACAAAGTATGCCTGACAGTCTAGGAAATATAATTCATTTTTGCTGTTAGAATTATTTAAAATTTTGATTCAATAGACATGACTGGTACTTTCTTGGTGATGAATGAGATTCTTTATAATCAAGTAGAGCTCATTTTTACACAATTAGACGAATCTCCTAGGCTGGCTTTTGGGTAATAAAAAGTCGTGTAGTTTCAGAGCTGATGTTTCTAGATGACCCTGGAGGTCATCTAGTCCAGACGGTTCATTAGAGATGAAAAGAGCAAGGCACAATATATTTGGCTTCCCAAGGTCACACAAGTAATGAGAGACACACCAATGACTTCTGGCCAAATGTTCTTTGTTGTTGTTTATTTGTTGTTTGGTTTGCGGGGTTATTTTGGGAGGGGGTTTAATTTAATTTTTATCAATGTAACATGTTCATAATTTTAAAGATAACTTTATAACACTTAAAACCAAAAAGCAGCAGTCTCTTGCTCTTTCTCTGCCCACCTCCAAGTTCCAGTCTCCAGAGAAAACCATGTTTAACTTCTAATATTCATGTTATCCTTCTGTTGTTTGATAGAATGTTTTATTATTTTTGTGTGATAGCTTGTTCAGTGCACACATCTGAAGTGTGTGAGAGAAGTCCTTTTCCACTTTCGGTCATTTCGCAGTACATGCCATTCATTCATTCATTCATTCATTCATTCATTCATTCATTCATTTAGATTTTATTTATTTATTTTGACAGAGAGAGACAGCCAGCGAGAGAGGGAACACAAGCAGGGGGAGTGGGAGAGGAAGAAGCAGGCTTCTAGCGGAGAAGCCTGATGTGGGGCTCGATCCCAGAATGCTGGGATCACGCCCTGAGCCGAAGGCAGAGGCTTAAGGACTGTGCCACCCAGGCGCCCCACATGCCTTTCATTTAAATGCACAGGTGGGATAACTGGCAGGTCACTGGTGATCCTCTTGTTATACTGTTAACTAATGAAATTGATTTTTATGTGTTATTTATAGAATAAGTTTCATTTCTTTGGAGTTGGGGCTGAAAACTGGTTGTGGGGCATTTGTGGTTCCATAAATATATATCTTCAGAGGAGACAAAGCCTGAATTTTATATTGCACATATGTTTTCCCCTGAGCTTTAAAGTATAAAAAACTAAAACTAAAATTTTCCAAAGTCTCTAATGTTTTAACTAAAGGGAATAAAAACATGTTATGATTACTAAAATTTTATGATTATAAATAAATTCACATTAATGAAGAAACAATATATAGCAAACCATTTTCATCTTGGTAGAATATTAAATATACCACTATTTGCCTTTGGCATTTGAAGTGATGCTTATTTTAGCCATCTCAGTGTTTGCTTTGTAATCTGGAAATGCTTGTGATGGAAAGCACTGAATATAAGACTATTAAATAATGTACTTTAACAATTATTATTGGGGGGTTGGAAGATGGTGGTGGAGTAGGAGGATTCTAGGCTCACCTCATCGCACAAATACAACTAGATAACTACCAAATCATCCAAAATACCCCAAGAAACTGATCTGAAGACTGGCAGAACAAACTCCACAACTAAAGGTAGAGAAGAGGCCACACTCAAAAAGGTAGAAAATCCAGAGACATGGTTTAGGAGACAAATGGATCCTGGCCACTGCAGGAGGGAGGGAAAGGGTGAAAGACAGACTAACACAAAGGGGAGTGCACAGGGAGAAGGACTCCCCATAGCAATTGGCTTGGAAAGCAAAAGGGGCAGAATTTTGTGACTTCTAGCAACTAGTGGCGCTTAAAGTCTGGAGTTTTAAAGGTCAGTGGGCTTGGCTGGGATAGAGACAGGAAGGCACTGCACTGTTCTTGGAGAGAAGGCAGGCAAACCACCTGTGGACACACAGAACGGAAACAGTGGTCTGAAGAACATCTGAGCCACACAGGGGGGATTTTATTTGCTCATCTTGGAGTGTGTCCCAGAGACAGCGTTCACAGAGAGGACCCTCTGGGGACAAAGGCGCTGGCTGGTGCCATTTCCCTCCCCTCCCCCTCAGCATAAGCACAGGGCCACCTGTGGGAACCAGCTCAGCACCAACGCTTGCCACCCAGCTTGCTTACACTAAGCCCTGTCACCCTCCCCTCCACATTCCAGTGTGGCCTCAATCCCAGTGTGGCCAGCAACCTCCCCCAGAAGACGAGCCCAAAACACTACTCACATAGAGTCTCCCAACTGGGGAGTTTTGTGGAGCTTTGGTTCCAGCAGCAGTGGCAAAGGTCTCACTTCACAAATAGACCAGAGCACACCTCATTAAAATGCACCACATTCAGGCTAGGGACCAAACGCTATCCACAGTAGGGGTAGAGAAACTCTGCAGATGACGGGCCTGAAGGATAAAGTAGCCAAAACAGCAGAGAACACGCAGCAAACACTGAAGATACTCTGGGAAGCACCAGGACCTGGGGGTGTGGGGATACTACAAGGCAGGGCACTACAGGACCTCTTCTTCATAAGGTCATTACCCTCAAGATCATGAGACATAGCTGACCTTCTTAATGTACTGAAATAGGCACAGAGACGCAGACAGAATGAGAAGACACACAAATTTATCCCAAATGAAGAAACACAAATCAACATAATAAAGGCTGTGGATGAAAGACCCAGAACTAACATCATCCTTAATGGGGAAAAACAGTGCTTTTCTTCTATGGTTGAAGACCATACAAAGAAATAGAAAGAAATTCCATGCTCATGATTGGAAGAAAAAATATTGTTAAACTGTCTGTCCTACCCAAAGCGATCTACACATTTAATGCAATCTCTATCAAAATACCAACAGCATTTTTTCACAGAACTAGAACAAACAATCCTAAAATTTGTATGGAACCACAAAAGACCCTGAAGAGCCAAAGCAATCTTGAAAAAGAAAAACTGAAGGCACCATAATTTTGGAGTTCATGTTATATTACAAAGCTGTAGTGATCAAAACGGTATGGTACTGGCACAAAAACAGACACATAGATCAATGGAACAGAACAGAAAACCCAGAAATAAACCCACAACTATATGGTCAATTAATCTTCAACAAAGCAAGAAAGAATATCCAGTGGAAAAAAGACAGTCTCTTCAACTAGTGGTGTTGGGAAAACTGAACATCAACGTACAAAAGAAAGAAACTGGACCACTTTCTTATACCATACGCAAAAACAATTCAAAAGGATTAAAGACCTAAATGGAGAGCTGAAACCATAAAAATCGTCGAAGAGAACACAGGCAATAGCTTCTTTAATATCGGCCAAAGCAACTTTTTTCCTTGATATGTCTCCTGATGCAAGGGAAACAAAAGCAAAAGATAAAACTATTGGGGCTACATCAAAATAAAAAGCTTCTGAACAGTGAAGAAAACAATCAATAAAACGAAAAGGCAACCTACTGAATGGGAGAAGATATTTGCAAATGACATATCTAATAAAGGATTAGTGTCCAAAATATATAAAGAACTTCTACAACTCAACACCCAAAAACCAAATAATCCAATGAAAAAACAGGCAAAGACATGAACAGATATTTCTCCAAAGAAGATATCCAAATGGCCAACAGACCGGCACAAAGATGCCCAACATCACTCATCATCAGGGAAATATAAATCAAAACTACAATGAGATATCACCTCACACCTGTCAGAATGGCTAAAATCAATCAACAACACAAGAAACAACAGGTATTGGTGAGGATATGGAGGAAAAGGAACGCCTGGGCACTGTTGGTGGGAATACAAAGTGCTGAAGCCACTGTGGAAAACAGTATGGAGGTTCTTCAACTGCCTTATGATCCAGCAATTGCGCTACTAGGTATTTACCTAAAGAATACAAGAGCACTAATTCAAAGGGATACACGCACCCTTACGTTTATAGCAGCACTATTTACAATAGCTAAGAAATGGAAGCAGCCCAGATGGCCATCGATTGATGAATGGATAAAGAAGATGTGCTATATATATATATATACATACTGGGATGTTACTCAGCCACAAAAAGAATGAAATTTTGCCATTTGCAATGATATGGCTGGAGCCGGAGTGTATAATGCTAAGTGAAACAGTCAGTCAGAGAAAGACGAATACCTTATCATTTCACTCATATATGTAATTTAAGAAACAAAAAAAAAGAGCAAAGGGAAAAAAGAGACAGACCAAGAAACAGATCTTTAATTATAGAGAACAAACTGATGGTCACCAGAGGGGAGGTGCATGGCAGGGTGGCCTAAAGAGGTGATGGGATTAAGGAGCGCACCTGTTGTAATGGGCACAGGGTGATGTATGGAAGTGCTGAATCACTATATGTACACGTGAAATTAATAGAACACTGTATGTTAACAAAGCAGAATTAAAATGAAAACCTAAAAAAAAACCCCAATTATTGTTAACATTAATCCCACTGGATATTTTATCTGTCTTCCCCAGAGGAAACATCAAATAGTGAAGTAAAGATTTTCATTCATCTGGTCTGTATAAATCTAAAATTTGGTAACTGAAAATGTCATAACTATAGATGTATTTTTCAATGAAATTCTTTTCAATTTAAAATTATTTACATATCAGGTCATTTGCATGGCGGATTCTGAGACTAGCGGCTTACATGAGACAGGAAGCTGGCTGTGGACTGGGACGACGGTACATTAGAATGAGAACGGGCGGCTGAGGACGGCTGTAGAAGGCGCGGCTTCACAGAAGTATTTGAGGTGTATCCAGGACCCTGAAGTTCCTAGAAAGCAAGAGAGATGTGAGCAAAAACAACTGTCGACCTACACCTAGAACTGTGAAGTCAAATGTATTTTGCAAACATAATCTCAGTCTCAGGTGTTGAATGAACATCTACAAAGTCATAAACCAAAGTATCAAGCAAGATGCTTCTAAGTTACTCTTTGAAGACGAAGCTTATGCTTAGGAAGATGGCTTCACGCTGCTAACTGTAAAGAGCATCTGAGATGTGAAAACACTGTGGATGGTACGCTATGAAGCTGGTTTCTAAGTTTTGCCAAAGACGCCATGCTGGTTCTGGCATACTACTAAGAAAGACCCTCTAGAACTGCGGAGTGCTCTAGCCTGTGCGAGGATCTAGTATGAAGGCTTTCCTGAATGTCTGCAACTCTAAAATATACTTGGAACACAGACAGCTATTTCAATGGAAAATGTACCGTTTTCAAAAGAACACGTGTTTCTGTCATGCAGATTAAATCATTTTTGCTATTCTCCAAGCAAGCTAAACATGCTCGCATGTTGGGGCGTTGCACTTGCTTGACCCCCTTCTGTATGGAAAATTCTTCCTCAGGTATCCTCAAGGCACACCTGAAGAAGGTGTTCATCTCTCTTATTATAAACTTAACACAGAGTACGGTGCTTCAATCTGTTATGTTAGGAGAAGGCTGGGTATAGAATGCAGTGCTGTTTATACAGATTTCATAATCGCTAGTATCAGATAACGTTAAAGGACACCTGAATGTATCTACGGCATATGAAGAAAATACATAAGTATATCAAAGAACCGCATTATTTGTTGCTTAAACTATTTATGATGAAAAAAAAAGACCTCACTTTTACATCCAAAGTGTGTTGAAGTTTCAGGCGCACAGATTCTTGCTCCTGACGCTGTATGATATCTTGACATTCTGCAAACTGCAAAGATGCCTACGATCAAGCAACCACATGTGGTTTATCCTCTGTTCTCTATACAGTTTTATTTTATCAATCTATAAATACTGAGTTGCCATCTCTTCAAGGGAACTTCCCCACTCTTAGCACACTAACTTGCATTCATCTATTTACTGTATTCAGTAAACTTAGAACAATTGGAGGCCATGGCTTTATTCTCTGTGTCCCCAGCATCTACAAAGCCTTTAGTATGAGAAGGGCATTCAAGAGAATGAAGAAGCTAAGGGGGAAATGAGAAATAGCTTTAGCAATATAAAAAAATGTACAGAGAAATAACAACTGAAATTCACTGAGTCAATATATCATGTTTTAAAATCAAAGTTGATATAGGAGGGATCACAGGTCATTTTACCTAACGACGCTCCGATTTCTTAAGAATCAAGGACTAGTCTGAGTACATTTTTAGCCTTCCAGAGTTCTCAGGTGACAAGAAAGATTTATTCCTCTATGATAAACGGCAATTACAAACACAGTGTCATTAATGCTTCTCATTCTTTAAGCTGTGTTTTCTGCCTGCATTTTCTGGACCCTAACAAATGTCAGACAGTAGCATTATGCTATCATTCTATGGATATCATGAACAGACTGTACTCTAACTAGTGTTCAAGTCATTCGGTGGCAGTAAGTTACACTGGAGACATTTTTATTTATTCAGTCCACTGAGGACATCAGGAGCATCTTACATCTTATACCTTACTGCCACTGTGACTGTGTTAGCCTGAAAAAGAGAATTTTGTAAAATGTATGCGTTATAACTATGTTTAAAAGCTTAGAAGAGCTTTCTCCATAGGATATGGTTTTTCCTTGTGCTAGGTGATTGTGATATAATAGCGATTTGGTTCCTAACAACATGGAGCTTTTATTCAGAACAAGTCTAGTTAATAGCTATTTAGTTGATAATTACTTTACACATTTAGTTAATAACTACCTTATCAAGAGCAACTTCCATATTAGCAACCTTTTCTTTCAAACGGCGTTCCTGGGATCTCAGGACCTCCAGTTCCCCAGCCATCTTGTTTTTTTCTGTTGCAACGGTACTCAGTTCCTGGCTTAATTTATTCTTCTCTTCTTTTAGAAAATGCTTTTCCTATAATTATAGAGGAAAAAATATCAGAAATAATATGCTGACATAGATGCTCAGACATGATGGAAATATGAAATTTTATATATAAAGACCTGAACTACAGTTTAATTCATATGCCATTTAATTGCTTCTGAGTTGGAGATGGGAGCTATTCGAATTGTTATCACGTACTCTTTTATTTTTATCACTACTGATAATATTACTTCTTTCTAGGCCTATTAAGTCTTAGATAAAACCTACAAAACGTGTAATAACTATATTGCATAAAAAGAGACGGCATTATGGTAAATTGAGATTGAGTAAGCATACACTGAATTTTATTGAAATTTGTTTAAAATGACAAAAGAGATTTAAAGAAGATGCCTTTATTTGGGAGCTTTGTGGGTTTCTATTTTGTTTCAAGGTTGAATATTCATTTCACAAATGCCTACTGCAGACCCTAAAAAGATGGGACACACAGTTCCTGCCCTTGAGGTCCAGTGATAAGAATGAGCTTATTGATATTCTTCTGGAGAGTCTTTGGTATTCAACAAAATTTCATTGAAATTCATTCACATTCCTTTAAAAAATAGCATGGAATAGGGAAACAAAAAGAAATGCATAGTAGTCAAGTTATCTCAACTTACTGAGTCGTATTTCTTTAAATATATGTTTCTTTCTTTGAGAAAATATTTAATGTAAACAAGGTAGACAGTATTGCCACTGTAATAAACCTTTTGGGTGGAAATAATTGTTTTTTCTGATTAGTTAGACAGAAAAGGCTTCAGAAAGAAAGATTAATTTGACAAGTTGTCTCCTTTCTGTTTGAAGGGAAATGTCCGTGGGTTTTGATGAAACCCTTCCTCTGGGCGGGGGCAGGCACCTGTTATGACAGCAGGCAGTGACCTCTTATGCCCTAAGATTCCCCAGGGCAGATGAAGATAGCACTGCTTTAGGTCCCAAATGGGCAAATAATGGAAGAAGAAAAAGAAAAAAACAAAAAACAAATTTAGGATAAGAGAAAAGGAGGGAAGAAAAAAATAGGAAAGAACCCAAACGAGGCAATAACTAAGTCATATCATGAGGGGTCTGCACAAACACGTGCATTTGCACATATTCGGGACTGTCAGCCTCACTCTGAAGAAGGATGTCAGCAGCTCCTTCTGGGTATGGGGAAAGCAATGACTTGAGCTGCACCTGTCTTCTATGCATGCTCTTTACTACCTCACCTTCGTTACAGTCAGTCCTGATGTAACTTCTTTTGAAAATGTTGATTTGTTCCAAAGTGACTGATGTATCAGGGACATCTGAGCACAACACCGATTTCACACTTACTATGCAGTTTCATTTATGAGAAATACTAAGTCAACACAAAACTGCACCCAGCCAAACAGAGCTGCGTAGGAATACACAAAAAGCATACATGCACACTCCTCAAACACCCATCTACCACTGCCTCAGTTTACCTTGTGTTAGGAGTCACATCCACGCACATCCGGTTTGTAGAAAATCCCCCTTCTACTCCCTCATAATACCTGACAAGCCACAACCTTCTGGCGCACACTTCCACAAGCAAACTTCAGGTCTTTTTTCAAGCTAAAGGGCCATATTTACTGTGTTACTTGTGTATTTCTTCACCATTTAAAATGTAACATGTGTCAAACTGGGCTACCATTTTCATTCGGTTCCTATCTTTTGGACGTCACTGATGAAATCCGTTAGTGAGACGCTCCTAATCCCACGGCTCTCAGCACCCCCCAGGGCTTGTACTACACAATATGGCGAGCACAGTGATTTTAAGAACATACATGTCACATTATTTAAGAAAACACAGATCACAGAAAATCACTCTGTCTCTACCAAGAATGTCCTTTTGCCCATTTTCTGCACTTAAAACACTAGCTCTTTCAAGATCCTCCTCAACTGTTCCTTCAGGAGCTTTTCCCTCATTCCCTTGGTCAGAAATAACCTCACGTCTCCATTGTACTTTGTGACTCTGCTGTGGCTTCTCCTGCCTGAGCATATTAAAGAGTGAACAGATTGGCTTCCTCCACTCTGAGGACAAGGACTCACCTTATTTGCATTTGTCATTGCCTCTTCCAAAAATTGTATCTTGCTCTGAAGGGCATCTATTTGACCTCTTTTAGCTGTGATTTGCTTTTGCATCCCCATTGCCACTTTCATAGCTGGGGGGAAAAAAGGAAGTAATCTGCCTTAGTCAAACAGCCACAGGAAAAGATTCAGATACTTGAGGGATTAAATTAAGCACATGGCATTTTCCCTAAAAAACCCTGAGTAGAACGACTGCCATCTAACACCCGTCGTTGGTGCCTATCACTGTGTGTCTCTCCCATCATGTGGCACCCGAAGAGGTGGCAGGCGATGTACCCAAGTTTGTATCTTAATACATCTAGACCAACGGAATGGAACACAGAAGAATAAAACCCAGGGAAGCATACCATGACCATCGGATCCTTCCATTGACTTCAGTGTATTTCTCGTTTGTTCAAGTTCAGATTGTGCCGACTTTAATTGCATTTTCAGTTTATTTGTAGTAGTTTCCATTTCTTCAGTTTTGTTTCGAAAGTTCCTTTTTAAGACTTCATAGTCCTCTGTACCATGTCATAAGAAGAGATGGTTACTTTTGTCTATTCCATTGCATGAAGTGTATTTTATTTGTGATTAATGATTACAGAATTTTAGAGCTGCAAGAGACTTCATTTAGCTACATCATCAGCTGTTATAGAAATTCAATGTCTGGTCACATTTCCCGAGTGGCTCCTCCTCCTGTACCCCCTACTAGTCACTGCTTTCTCCCAGCCAGTGCAATGGGCGCACATCCACTGCATCGCTCTTGGATGGTCATATCTACCACAACAGATCTCACCACCATCCGTACGTAGGTGAACCTCCATGATGCGATAAGTAACCTGAGGTTGCCATGTGTTCTGTCTTTTTATCTCTAGCAATTATTAAAATACTTGGCATGTATTCATCATTCTATACAAGAACACACACCCACACACCTGCTCAACTTCTTTTATATTTATATATGATAGATTTGTACATAAAAGGAACAAACACAGCCAAGACCTCTTTGCTGAGATCTAACTGTCTACCCAGACATTTCCATGTGGATGTCCCAGCACCACGCATACCAACTATCTCACACTGGCTAGATCTCACCCTCCGGCCCTCAAGCCTGCCCCTCCCAATGGTCTCCTTCTCTCAGGTATTGGTGACCGCCGTTCTCCCAATACCACAGACCTAAAACCTGAAGGCCACACATAACTCCTCTAATCACAAAGTACTGTTGTTCAGTAGTCAAAATACTCTTAATTCTTTCTCTCATTCTCACTGCCTCTGCCTTGGTTCAAGTTTTCATAGCTTCCTGGGGCCACAGCAAAATCCTCTTTACCTGGCTGGCCTCTGGCCCTATAGTCTTGCCTTTCACTATTTACTTGCCCAGACACTGTCCTTTCAAAATGTACATCTGATGACAATAATCTCATACTTAATATCTTTTGCTGGCTCCTCATTGTCTGGCTCTGCCTATCTACTCTGCCTCATTTGGCAGCCCTTGTTCCTTTACACTTTTACTCAAACACTTCTGGGGTCACATTGTTATTTCATGCCTTGTGCTTTTGCCTATACTGTTCTCTCTGCCTGGGTCCCTTCCACCTCTTTTTTACCTGCCAAATTCCTTTTCTTCCTTCAAATTTAGCAGAGGAGGTGTGAATGCTATAGGACACTGATTCTCTACACTCTCCTCCGTCTGCACCCAGCACACCATGCCTCATCCACTGTTCTGCGACCCATTCTATAGAGGTCTGGCTCCCAGCTAGCTGGGAACCTCACTATTGTGTTTCTAGGGCCTATCTCAGTATCTGGCCTAGTAAATGCTCAGGAATCCTTGACTCTGTGTGTGTGTTTGTGTGTGTGTGTGTGTGTAGTAAATGATACCTGCAACACACTAACCATGAACTAGAAATGTTTTGTTTTTAAATTTAAGATCTTGATTGATTTTTCAAGAAATCTACACAAGTCTGTCTATGTTGCTTCATTATGAAACCTTTAATCAAGCTATTCGACTTAAAGGACTCGAGGTTTCCACTTCCCTCACCCTTTTCTTGAAAACTCAGTAGAGAGGGGCGCCTGAGTGGCTCTGTCAGTTAAGCATCTGACTCTTGGTTTCAGCTCAGGTCATGATCTTGGGGTTGTGAGACTGAGTCACCTGGTGTGTTCTGCTTCTCTCCCTCTGCCCTTCCCCCCACTCACACACACTGGCTGTCTCTCTCTCTCAAATAAATTAATAAATCTTAAAAAAAAAAACCTCAGTAAAGAATTTCATGGACTCTGAGGGTTGACTAAAATCAACAGTTACTGAGTGCAAGATACGGGAGCTCTGTAAGCAGAAGCAGGATTTCGGGGCAGCATTATTCTCCCCGTGTATGATGTGGGATGAGCGGCCATTTTTTGCAATAGTCCTAGCATCCAAGCTGGACCTCGCTGGCAGCGCTCCGAGTTGTCAGCAGAATTTGAACTGAAGTAACATACCTGTAAGACTGTTCAACTCACTCCTACTAGTTTTCACCTCATTTAATAACTGATCTCTCTCCTGTTTGATGTCCTTCACTGCACGGAGCCGCTCAGAGCCTGCATTCACCAGCTTCACCTTCTCCAGCTCCAGGTCACTCACTCGGGCCTCAAGCTCCCGTATCTTTGCATCTTTCTTATCTTTTAAAATCTAAATATAAGGATAAATACAAAGGACAGAGTAAGAAGAAAAAAAATGTACATGTACTTATAGTGGACACTGTATTAGTATCTTCTCTATATTTAATATCTTTTCACTCTCTCCTAGAATATTAAATTTCTATCTTATTATAAAACCTCAATAGTAAATGGCAAAGCAAAAGGAGTACTTTACCTTTCTTTTAACCTTAGATGTCAATTTCCAGTACCCTTTGCAGTAACTCTTCATTATTCCTATTCCTACTTTTTCACTCCAAAGAGCACCTACTCTGTACTGAGCACCTGCTCTGTGCCAGGCACTATTTTACATGTTGGGACAGAGCAGCAGGGCAGGACTGGGGTGACACAAGTGAGGCCCCAGGTGAGGCCTCCCTGAGCTCAGTCCTAGGTGCCTTACTAACCTTACCCTGCCCCAGTCATGAACAGCAGGAAGCAACAGCACTGTCCCCAGGGTGCTTCCATTCCAGGGAGAGGAGACAGACAACAAATATTTAATAGGTAATAATAAGTGACCAAAACAAAGAATAAAAGCAGGTGGGAGGTGGAGGATGAATGCAGGGGAGGGGCTTTGCATGTAAGACATAAGTTGGTATATAGAAAAGAGCCCAACAGCTATTCTTACTAAAGCCTGCAACAAGCTTGGCCCTTGGCTGGTGTCTGGGAACTTGGATTTGGGAGGGTTCCCACCACTCCAACAGATAAGAGTAGCTCACGGTGCCTAAACCAGTTCTGCAAACAAAATGATTTATGTGGAGCAACTGCCTTCCTTCTGGAAGACAGGACTAGTTGCCAGGCAATGGTGTCGGTGTGACCAGTCCCCAGTAAAAAACCCTGGGGACTGAGTCTCCAATGAGCTTCCCTCACTGGCAACATGTGACACATGCTGTCACAGATTGTTGCTGGGGGAGTTAAGTACATCCTGCATGACTCTGCAGGAGAGGAGTTCTGGAAGCCTGTGCCTAGCTTTCTCCGTGTACCTTTTCTCTTTGGTGATTTTGCTTTACATCATTTCACTGTAATAAATTGCACCCAAGAGCACAACTACATGCTGAGTCCTGTGATTCATCCTAGCAAATGGCTGAAACTGGGGGTGGTCCTGGGGACCCTAACCCTCTCTGTTTGGCAGAAACCTCAAAGAGGGAGGTAAAGGAGCAAGCCATGTGACAGGCTCCGGGACAGCTCTAGGCAGAGGTAAGTGTTCAAGGAACAGCAAGGCCATCAGAATGGCTGGTGGAAACCAGAATATGCTACCCCAAACATGCCTCTTTGGCATAAGGAATATTTTGAGCTGATTATTTCGAGAAATAGCAGGCACAGGAGAAGGTCTGGAAACAGAAGGATACTTATATTTATAAAGGAAGTCTCCATTTATAAGGAGGTCTCTCTCTCTCTGACCAGGAAAGGAAGGATGACTCTAAATTAGGAGAGAATCTTATCAATAGGGAAAGCATGGCTTAAATCTACAAAACAAACCTCATTCCTTTATTCATAATTTTCCTGGTCACCTTCCCATGACTTGCCCCTCCCACATCCTTCTTTCAGCTAAAGATGGTATTTAAGCCTGAATTCTAAGCCACCTCTCTGAGTTACTCATTTCCCTGGGTTTTTCCCTTGTTTATACGAGATTTATTTAAGATTTTATTTATTTGAGAGAGAGAGGCACGAGCAGGGGGAGGGGCAGGGGGAGAAGCAGACTTCCACTGAGCAGGGAGCCAGATGAGAGGGCTCAATCCTGGGATTCCGGGATCATGACCTGAGCTGAGGGCTGATGCTTAACCAACTGAGCCACCCAGGCGCCCCCTTATGAGATATACTTATTAATAAATTTCTTTGCTCTTCTCTTATTGATCTGTCTTGGTTACCGAGAATTTAGAAAGACAGAGGGAGAAGGATTTCTCCTGCTCCACGGTGGAGTGGACTGAGCATGAGGAGGAAGTAGTCAGAGATGAAGTCAGAGAGGGAGCCATGGGCAAGACTGGCCTCAGAGGCAATGTAAGGATGTGAAAGTTCATCCTGAGTGAAGTAAGAAGCCATTGGAGAGTTTTGAACATGGGAGTGATAAAATATAATTTTAAGTTTAAAATACAACTCTAGCTCCTGCATGAAGAAAAAACCATGGTGGGGTGAAGATAGGAGTGCTCTTGCAGTGGTGGCGTTTCCACCAACAGCGTATGGGTATTCCTTTTTAAAAAAAAAGTTTTAAAGTAGGCTCCACGCCCATCATAGAGCCTGATGCAGGGCCTGAACTCACGACCCTGCAATCAAGACCTGAGCTGAAATCTACAGTTGGATGCTTAACTGATTGAGCCACCCAGGCACCCTGAGTGTTCCTTTTTCTCCACATCCTTGCCAACACCTGTTTGAAGACGGGCGTCTTCTCTATGCTATGTGTCCAAGTTCAAGCTGGTGTTGTATGGAAGTGGTGAATCACTATCTTGTACACCTGAAACTAACATGACAAACTATGTTAACTGTTCTTTTGTTTCACAGATATGGAAGCCAAGATTTAGCAAACAATGCAGTGTTTTAGTCACCGAGTGGTGAGAGATGGGATTCGATGATAGGTCTGGCTGGAGAGGGAGAAAATACTTCAACCTGTGGGATAAGAAATGGTTTCATAAGGAAACTGGATTTTCTGATTTTTTTTCTCTTTCGTATCGGTAGTCCTAAACCATTTTGGGGCCACCCATTCCTTTTGGAATCTAATAAAAGTATAGATCCTTTCTCACCAAAACACACAGATGCACAAATAGTTTCAAACAATCTCAGAAGGTCCACAGACTCTCTTCACAGAGCCCCTCTTCAGTGACTTAAGTCAACTTCCTTATGAGGGGAGAGATATTTCCGAAGCTAAATGGCCAAAACCCTCCACAGACCTTGAATTCCTGTAGCTCCAGTCTCCTATCGTTGATCTCCTTCTCCAGCTGAGCCTTTTCGACCTGCATGGCACCAGCAGTTCGTCCATGCTGGCCGACCAGCTGGGTCATGTTCTCAATCTGCTGTCGCAAAATCTCGATCACCTTGTCCTTCTCTGCCATCTGGAGCCTCAGGGCCTCACACTCGGTCTGCACGTTTCTGAGGTGATCGCCCTCTGTTTTCAAGTGCTGCAGCTCCTGCAATTTCAAGTCCACCCGGGAGCGCAGCTTCGTGATCTCTGAATTGGTAGCTTCGATGGCTCTCTCCTTCTCCTGGAGGGAAACGGTCAGGTCCGATACGGTCCTCTCTGAGCTCTCCAGAGTCATCTTCTTGGCGGTCAACTCTTCCACCACTTTGCGGAGCATCTCTTTGGTGGATTCAAGCTGAGCAGTCAAGGAGGACACTTTTTCTAGACTTTCATTCTTTCCCTGAATTGCTGCCATCTGAGTGTTGAAGAAAAGAAACCTTCATGGATTTGGGCAGATAGGTAGAGGCAACCTCAAGAGTTTAACAAGTTAGCTCACAAACATGAAATCATGAATCTGATACTATCTTCTTAGGCTCACTCAAATCGTTTTGCTGTCAGAACTCTGTACAGACCACAGACCAACTTAAGTTAATTAGGCCAAGGTGGAGAGACGTTAATTAA
The DNA here is from genome assembly GCF_024610735.1 of Ursus americanus. Lineage (NCBI taxonomy): Eukaryota > Metazoa > Chordata > Mammalia > Carnivora > Ursidae > Ursus > Ursus americanus. Next base: position 24,787,466 of record NC_142134.1, on the reverse strand, counting down.
ATAATGATGTTCCTCTAGAATGGCTTTCTAGGGTGGGAGCTTGGGAAGTTTCCTCTGAGGGTGTTTTCTGTACCAATTTAAATGCGAATGGGGGCAGTGTGACAGGACTGAAGAAACTGCTCTTCCTCACTATTTCCCCCCAACTTGCCCCTTCATTCTACCTCTGAGAGAAAAGTGAATAATGGCTTTTATCCAACACACACTCACATTCTCCAGTCCTTGTCCAGAAAAGAGTAAGAATCTCACTCCCAGTTGCTCCTCTCATCTTTCTTCTTGCCCAGGTTGGGCCGAAGAGTAGGAAAATGGTTTGCCTGGATTCTAAGCCAAGACTAGTCCCTTTGGTTTGCTTTCATATTTTGGGAAGCTTACTCTTTTGTGGGATGCTTTTTATGTCTCTGTGGCAATACCTGGCATTGGAACCACGTCCTTCCAGTACTAAAGGTTCGGGGCTGTTAATAAAGCATTCCACATTTTGCCACTGGCGCATGGAAATGGACTGCATCCATCTTGTGTATGTATCAGTCTCAATCAGTTTGGGGGAAAACCAAAACCAAAAAAACCTCTGTTGGAAACCTTCGACCCTGCTGTTCCTCAGATCTCCCTATGGTTTGATGCTTTTCTGAAATTAGCAATTATCAGGTTACCAATTTCTAGGTGAAAATCAAATGGCAATTGGATGGCAATTTCATTACTCAACAATGAACAAAAATGAGATGAAGCTTATTTTATTTAATCACTGGTCAAAAATATAGAAATAAATAACAGGTGTTTATAACTTGCTCAAAGAATCCCTAGCTCTATTTTAGGGCTATTTTTAGGCCCATACATGTTTTTTTTTAAAAAAAGCTCTACCGGTAACACATAAAACATATTTTTCCCTCCGAAGAGACTGTTGGGGGGAGCCGTCCCCGTCCTGCCTACCTGCCGTTCCATCTGGCCCTGACACTCGCTCTTCATGGCCTTGAGGAGGGCTTCCAGGCGCTGCACCTCCATGTTCCTGTCGTCAAGCTCCCGCCGCAGGTGGTCGATGGTGATGCTGTTGCCCGTGTCCCGGTCCCACAGACGCTTGTTCTGCTCCTTCTCCAGACTCAGCTCCTTCTCTCTTTTATGTAGATCAGCCTACAAGAAGTGAGGTATGTTCCCCAATTTGTATTAAATATCTAAAGTAAAACTCTTATTTTCCTTGTATCACTTTTGGAGGTTTTATGTGAGTGGAGAAGTCTTTGACTTTAGAATCTTATTTTTTAATGGGTTAAGAGCAACTATTCACTAGATAAATAAGCTAACATTTTGCTTATAATTTCTTGCATTACAAGTAAATCTCAATGGACTAGACCCCAAACAATATAAAATGAAAAGAAAAACATGATAGATTTTTCAAGTCATCCTGTTTTTAAATTTTGGATTTTCTAGCAAAGGCAAGATGCCTCGCATCAGGTGTGCTCCCGTAATAAAGAAACGCTCAAAAGCCGGAAAGAATAGCAATAGTAATGTGGTTAAGTGCTTCAGAAATGACAGAATAGCATTTGGTACTGGGAATGGAGTAGCAGTTGGCTGTGAATAGAATTATCTCCCTCTTCAGTAGCTAAAAAAATACATAGTGAGTGTTTACTGTTAGCAAAAACTAAAAGAGTGAGAGAAACAAAGACACACAGATCTTCAAAGGACTTATCATCCAAAGGGGAAGGGAAGACACAAACACAAAGAACTGGAAGTGGTTTTTCATTAAAGAGACAGAGCTAAGCAATAGCAGAGAGAGATCAGTGAGGAGATCCAAATACTTCAAGAAGGCATTTGAGTTGGACCTCGCCAACAGCTGGGAGGTGCAGAGATCAGGAAGAAGGGACTGGAAAGGGATTTGAGTGGTTTGGTTGGAGCACTGGGCATATGTAGAGAGAAAAGACTGGAATGGTAAACTGGGGCTGGATCATGAACGTCTTGAAAGGTAGGGAGTATGATTTTTATGGAGAATGTAATTTTTGAATTAGAGTGACATAATCAGAGTGATATTTTAGAAAAATGAGCATGGCAGCACTTTATGGGCCGGACTGAAGAGGGGAAAGCCTGGAGGTAGGAACCCTAGTTAAGGAGACACTGCCCTGCTCCAGGTCTAATGAGGGGCTTGGACAAAGGGGTAATGGGGATAAGGATGAAAAGGAGAGGAGGGCTTTCAGGGTCTTTCAGATAATCTGCAAGATTTTCAAATTAGATCTGAGGACCTACTGGGGGGGAAAGAAATGAAGGATTATCCCAAGGTTCGGAGCTTGTCATATACAAGACAGCTCTACCTTTAGCGCTGGCCCGTCAAACCCCATGTCAGCCTATGAAGGACGGCTCCACTGGCCGAAAGCGCTACAGCCTACGGAGCGTCTGAGAGAGAAATTTATTCTACTGTCCCGCTAATACCACGCAAAGGAGTGCTGAACATTTCTTTCCCAAAATTTCTCAGCCTCTAGTACCTCTAACAGGGCACAGTCAGCTTCACTATTATTGGAATCTTATTTCCTTTTAAAAAAAATTTTTTAACCTAAACTTCCTTTCAAGCTGTCTGTGTCCTGAATGTTATTTGGCTTTAAAATAAACACTCAATACTACCTCAATTTAACCAAATACATTTATCTAATTGAAAGATGGGCCGTTTGAAGGCTAGCTTCACCTAACTTATAAGCTGTAATTGCTTAAAGAAAAAAAATAGGTAAAGTTTAGAATATTATTTATATGCAAAACTTGAAGAACGTCAAGCCAGTCTATTGTGTATGTATGAACAAATATTATGTAAAATTTGTAATTTTATAAATAAAACCAGTTTTGTGAAATATTTTGGTGAGAAACGTCCCAGAATTAGTATTTAGAGCATAGTCTTACCAACAGCTTTTGAAGCTGATCGTCCAAATTTCCAGATTCCTGACTGAACTGGTCACGTTCCGTCCGTGCCTCGGTTAGCTCTGAGTTGGCAAGGACTAACTGCTTTTCAAGCTCTTCTATCTAAAGGGAAAGCACAAATCAATCTGACTATGTTAGTGGGGAATATAAAATAAATGCAGTCTTTGGGAAACAAATGTTATTATTTGGGGGGCAAAAATAAAAGCTTATTATGTTTTGCAAAGTTTTCTAAACTTAAGATCTATGTAGAATTTGATTTAGCCAGGGAAATTAGCCAAAATGAAATATTTGATACTCTTAGATAGGGGCATTGTCTGTAATCTTTTTTACACTATTCAAGATTTATCTTCTATGAATGTGTGTTCTGTCATTCGGTATTTAAGACTATCAGCGTTTCAATTACAAAAGGCATCAAATATATGAATGGTAATAACAAGTTTTTCATTATTGTCATTATTAGTCAATTTGGGAAGGATGAACGAACTTACATATATGTATATAAATATATTAATTTAAAATCACTTTAAATTAAATATGTTAATTTAAAATGCTTATATACATATGTGTTTCAATCCTCATTTCCTTCAACTATAAAATGGGTGAATACCAATTTTAAAGGACTGGTATAGGTGCATTTTTCTCTGAGAGACAGGGCAGCTGTTTGATCTGTGTGACTGACTATGTGTGTCCATATGTCAATATGCCAGAAGGCCCATCACTGTTACTAGCATTCCTACAGCTCTTGACCTGTAGATGCAAGGTAGGTGAGGAGGTTAAGACTCAGATGATGGAGACTCCAGGTTTGGATTTTAGCTGAGCCACACAAATTCATAATTTAGATACAGATATATTAAAGTAATGAGAACATGTTGATAATTAATGTGATCACCAAAATACTATTTCATCAACCAGTAATAAGAAATCCTTCATAGCTACATAAATGCTACATATTCCTTCTTCCTTCAACAGGCTTCCAGATTTACTATGTCAAGAATAAAACTTACTGATTGGTTTGTGGGACAAACTGGGATTCAAATTTCTTAGAGAATATATAAGCAAGACTAATTTTTTCTGGATGACTCTATTTTTTTCTGGACCAGGTTCATTTAAGATCTTCATTTATTAATTCAGCACATATTTATTCATTATATAAACACACATATATGCAACTACCTCTTTGATAAATGCTAAATATGAGTATATAGAATTTATATACCTTTAACTACACATACATATATATGACTTTTAAAAAGTACTTATATCGGATCATCAAACAGTTTCACATTTACCTACAGAGTAGAATCAGAGCCTGCAGGGATTAGAATATACATTTTAATATTTACATTGGATATGTTTTAAAAATGACTTTATATTTGACTGTATGTTAGATATAAGCAAATATTTCACAAGAATTAAATGTACATAAAAAAACATTAGGCTACCAATAGAAAAGTCAAAAGATTCTAATAATCCTATAAAGAAGTTCTTGCACTCTCATGCTCCTTTGGGGGGGGGGCATATATAGAAAAAAAAACATACAAAACTCAACCTCTGTGGCACGAGAAGCTTCCTAAGGAAAAAGGAAGAATCTTATCAGTTGATACAATCTCTTCAGCTCTATTATTATTGGGAAAGACCAAATCAGCATACACTTAGTGATGACATTAGGAATACTTAGGAGAAAGCCCACAAACTTTTACTGTGGGTAGACAAATGTAATCAGAGCGGGAACGTGATCAGGCTAAGAGTCAAACACTTTTGGTTCTGGGCCAGGTTCCGTCACATGACCTCTCTGAGTTGCAATTTTTTTAATCAATAATTTGAAAAGAATATTCTAGATAATCCTTCAGAGTCCTTTCAATTCTGTGTCTAATATTTTACATGAGAAGAACAGTATTAATAAAGCTGAAATTCTATAATTACCACCTGTCTTTAGAAACAAAATATGGTCAAAGAAACCAGATTCTGAGCTAGAAATTCAATAAGAACACTTTCAATACAAAGAGTTACTCCTAGGACTCGAACATTTTCTAGTCCAAGCACGGCATAAAACTAGTTTCTCTTTGAGCATAGTATTTGTCCATGTGCTTGAAAAGCTTAAATTAAAACCTGCTATTTTGGCAGTTTTCATTTTTTAAAAAAATCCTGGATCACCCTTTGATAACATCAAACTGGATGGTAAAATTCAGGAAGCCAATATTTAAAAAAGAAAAGGAAGAAAAGAACACAGAAAAAGAAAAGAGCCAAGTCTTATGTTTCCTTCTAAGTTTTTCAAGCGTCAGAAGTTCCTCCAGACCCCTGCAGGAACATGGGTTTTGTAGTTGTCAGTACTGACTCAACTGCTATAGCTCTGCTTTTACCTTTCACTTTTTAGAGTAGAAATATTTCTGTTACGTCATCAATCAAGAAGAGAAATGGAGAGTGAAAGGGAAAACCACTGAAGTAGCAGCTGAGCTGAACAAACAGCTGTACAAAACACTACAAAGCCTTCTGCAATGTCCCGAATAAATACTGGCTTCCGAGATATATATTAAAGGTTTTTTCTTTTTCTTTTCTTTTCCAATAGCAGCACTGGTTTTCCCTTTCACCATCTATGAATCTACTTTCTGTTTTGGGTCACTGGACAAGTAAGTATTTGGATCTCACTCCAATCTTTACAGTGATTTTAGAGACGTTACCAATCAAGCCAAATTGTATCTTCTGTTTTCTGTGCTCAAAAAGATGACACAGACATCAGATACTGAGGGGTGCTGTGGATCAGCATGGGGGTGCATAGGCAGAACTGCGCAAAGAGGTTTGCACCCTCTTCCGGCACGGGATACAGCTCCAGCCAGTGCTACTAAATCTTTACTTTTTAAGTAGGAAATTCAGCCCCAAATGCTTTCAAGGTAGGACAAATAAACTCAGAATCAAGATCATGAGATATTTTTGTTGTCAAAAAAGCGAAAGTTAAGAGTAAAGCCAAATCTACAGAGCCAATAGTGACAGCTTCTACTGGTCCAAATTCGTAAAGGGGAATTCTGGAGGTTCTCCTAAAATGGGAAGAGAAGAATAGAAAAAAGCATTACAGTAGAACACTTCCGTAAGCTACAAAAGCTACATCTACAATTTTTTTCTGAAACACAGTTTCTATTTTAATCAGCATGAAAATATTTTGTTAATCTGAAGACACACACTGCCCTCCTAAAGGACAATTTATGCTTTCTAGTTGGAAAAGTTTTGTTCAGACCTATCATGTCATCAGTTTTTCTTTAAATAATAAAGACTTTTTTTTGAGGAGTCTGACCTCGGGAGAAAATACTGTTTCTCATAAAATATGTTGATGTGTAGTATCAACACACTCTTTAAAGTTTCTTCTCAGAAAAATCTCACTTTTAATCATAGCTCTTATGTATTATTTTCTTTGATTTTTTTTTAGTGTTATTTGGATAGTATATACTAATATGTTCACTAAAGCAGTAGAAAATAAAATAGATTTTAAAGCTTTCATAGGCTTTAGCAATGTAAAGTCAAGGTATATGAAAATGAAAGAAATTACACAAGGATTTGTGATTTTTAGATTTTATATTCAATTCATTACAACAAAAGCATTTCATAACAATAGAATATTTCATGACCCCAAATGAAACCCTTCTGTTAACCAGCGTGATTTTTCTTGCTCAGTTACACCACGTACTGACGACATTTCAGGCCAAAGTACACTCAACTCTATATTAACATGACAAGCTAATCATCTCTCAGTGTTCCCTGACTAAAGGGAGTTACTGTTAAGACAGCCTAGTTAATCATCATCTAGGGGTCAACTCCCTATTTTCAGGATGTTGTTATGAATCTCATTGATCTAGATTAAAATTAGCTAAGGCAATATGTCCCCCCTTATTTTTATTAAATGTTGACTTTACTGACAAAATTATTGGTGATCCACTGTTTACATTAGGGCAAAATAAGATAGTGATTCTAATGTCATAGCTGTATGTATCATTACATATTCATACGGGCTCAAAATATTCGTATAAAAAACCTGCAGTCATTCATCGGGATGCTTATGCTTCTACAATGCCAAAGAGAGAAATATTTACAACAACTCAAAAGCTGTTTTCTGTTCTTTAGATGTACTGTATTCAGTATTTGTTAAAATTTCCCACCACGCTCAAACTGAAGAGCTGAGCAGCATGGTGCTGTATAGAGACCGTATGTGAATTAGCCAACAATGGGTGCTAGCTTATGGAGGGGTCATTTTTGCAAGCAACATTACAACAGAAAGCTAGAGCACTTCCAAATTATGTAAGAAGACACAACTGAGTTGTGTTTTGCTTAGGACTTCATAGCTTTTCAAAGGGTTTGCCCATAAACAATGAATAATCTTTTCAATAGGTTGAATAGTGATGACTATCAGTTACTATACTGGACAGGAATGCACGAGTTCTCCCATTTCCTCTTGCTGTCAGACTTCCCGTGCTCACTTTCGCCAAGGTGCCTACCTCTACTAGACTGACTACCAGAGCCTCCTTCCACCCTGTGCTGCGCTGAAAGCATCCCCACCCTGCAGGGTGGGATCCAAACCTTTCGTGTAGGCTTGGTCTGCCCAGAAAGGGGTGGACATTCCTGCTATCAATCTTTGGGAAAAAGCTCGCCTGAGAGAAGAAGTTAGAACACAAAAAGCGGGCCTCAGAGAAACAGAAAAGAACAAATGTTTGTCTCTGGGCTTCTGTTTCTTGGTTTAGCCTTTAAAACAGTCTGAAGTTCCTGAAGGCTACTCTTAAGTGGCGGTGGTTGAAATGACCTTGACACGAGGATATAAGCTAAGGGCTAAGCCCGGTGGTCTAGAAGGGCAGTGCTATTCAAACTGCAACCTTCCAGTGAATCATGGTATCAATTTAGTGAGTATCAAACCAGCATCTGAAGAGAACAGAGAAAAGCCAGGATCGCCCCTGTGATGGGGTGAATACTGCTCTGTGAAACTTGCTTCAGTCCCACGTGTGTAGCAGATCATAAGGTAAGCTATTTCTTACTGCGGGTAGCGATCAAAAATGTTTGAAAGCCACTGCGGTAGAGGATCCAAATCTCATAACTGAGATTATGTAGTTTCACGTTACTCTTTATTGTTTAGACTTTAGTAAAGCCATGCCTAAATTTTCCATTCTTATTTTAGCTGTGCCACAGGGAATTAAGGTCAAGGTTTTACGTTCTGTGCTTGAACTCGAGAACCGAGGGGGAACGGCTCCCTCCTGTGGCCAGCACAGGGGTGACGGGGTAACGAATTGAGGGACTGCCCAAAGGAGGGCAAATGTCTGGAAGAATTAGAGCTGCAGTATTCAACTGCTTCTTCCCATGTGAGGCTGTTCTCCTGGACTCTTACCCTGTAGAATTGGGCTATTTTTTAGAGGAAATCTGGCAACTTCCTTATATTCTATTTCTTCCCAATCAGCTAAGATGTGAGAAGTTGGCTAAAACAATGGTTAGAACGGGAGATTCTCTTATAGGTAGGATGACTAATTCATAGAGTTTGTCTTCCAAACTGAGTCAGTTTGGAGATGAAAGGTGCTATTCACAAAACAGGACATGGGCACAGCAGGTGAAAACAACTGTTGCAGGCAAACAGGCATGGATGGTGGGCCCCCCTTCTCACAGGGAATGAAGAACATGAGCCCCTCTCAGTGGTGGCTCTCTGCTTGTGTTTTAGGGTCTCTACTGCTTTACAAATGCTTGCGATTAATGAAAACACAAGCTCTGGATAAATGGTTGATAATGACAGTGAACAGCTCTTCTTTAGATATAGAAACTGAGAGAATAAAAACAACAGAATATCAAATACGAGTATCTGGGTTTAAGAGGAATTGTGTGACGAAAGATGAAATTTTATCTTCCTAATTACTTTTTAATTTAGACTAATCTTATTAATTCAGTTTGCTAGCCACCCAGTGATTAATAACTGGGAGCTGAAGTAAAACCTAGGAGGTAGGCCCTTCAAGTACTGAGTGGTAGGGGGAGACTGCCTGGTTCCAAAATATTTGTTAGAGCTAAGCCTGTAAAAAAATGTAAGTGCTCTTATTTTTAACTTTTTTTTTTTTTTTTTTAGAAACTTACTTGAAGTATGCAAAACTTCTTTCCTACAAATGAATTAATTTGGGCAAACAATTTGAATTAAAATTATTTGTAATTTTTTTCAGGTGTGGTGTTCAGTAATTCATCTGTTGTGTATAACGCCCAGGGCTTATCACATCACGTGCCCTCTTTAAAAACTATTTATAATTTAACATACAGATATTTGGCATCCTGCTACTCCATCTTAAAAGCTGCTTTTAATTTGACATTACTTTGTTTCTTCATTTTCAAATAAATTATTAAAAATTTTGTAATTAAATCTGTGTATAATAGTGTGTGGAAGCAGAGTAGCAAAATCTAACCTCACCTTGTCTTCATACATCCTTTTGGCTTCTCTTAACTCAGAACGTAGCTGAGAAACGGTAGATTCCAGATCACTGAGTTGACGCATATACATTGAATTTTGGTTTCTTGCTTGTTCTCTAAGAAGAGTTTAAAAGGGTAATAAAAGCAAACAGCAAACTAAGAATAAGTGTGGTATCTCAGCATACTCCAGCATGTAGATACAGCCACCAGTTCTTTTGTATGGCATGACTAGGTCAAAAGTCTTTTATTTTCCAAAACTGCTTCTTAAAAGCTTCAGTTCAACCATGTTGTTAAGTGTTGAAACTAGATAGTGTATATTGGAGTTCATTTGTACTATTTTCTCTCTCTACTTTTGTATATGATTGAAAATGTCCCTATAAGAAGTTTCAATACATATAAGCTCAAATTATAAAATTATTTATATGTATACATATACATTTTATTTATATATAAACACACATATATAATGTATTTTTTTATCGATCCTATCAGTTGTAATATGAACAATATTTAAAACATCCAATTCCAACAGGCCTAAATACTTGCGATAACACTTCTTTTTTTTCCCTAGGGGAGAACATGGGATTGGGGGGGGGGCGCTGCCCACAGGCCTCAGCTACACAGCACAGACTCACGTGCCTCACTCCTGTCCCCCCTGGCTAGCAAGGAGAGCCTTACAGGGAATATGTGTCCAACCCCCGGCATGCATATGGCACCGGCCTCCCGTCACACTGCTCTTGAGCACAATGTGTGCTCGGCGCCGCCTGGAAGGATCCAGGAAGACTGAGCCCAACATGCCCATGACCGGTCCTCTCAGAAAGGCAACGAGCTTGTGGGCTGACAGGATGTGCTACTCCTAGTGACTGGGGCCTTCAGAAAGGCAGTCACAACATACTCGGTGCACCAACGGGGGATGGAACCGTGGACAGAGGCGCCACAGTGACATCGTCTTAGGTCACTGGCAGAGAAACTGCACGGAAAGCAGTAGTTGTTGTGTAAAGTACTGTTGCATAAAAGAGGAGAAAAGCCTGAAGAAAGAACTTCCAGTTGCTCTCCTGTTTCCCACTCTCGAAGGAAATACCTCCTGCTCCCCTTCCACCCATCACAACGGCTGTGGGCTTGGCTGGCCTCCTAGGGTGGGCCTGAGTCACGCTGGAGCCCTGTCCTGCTGCCAACCTTGTCACCCTACCCCACTCCCCACCCCCGCAAGCTGTACAGGTGGAGGGGCGCAAATATATTGTCACAGCAGTAATACTTCTTATATAGTCATATAATATTATCTTTAAGTAATCTTTTCCGTTCATTTAAATGTTAGAGAAGTTTTACTTTCTTGTGGAATTTTAAAGCAGATTTTAAAAGATTTTAGGACAGAACATTAATGAAAATAGTATCTCTAAAATGAAGATAAATGATACCAATTTCAGACCACGAGGGCACACATACTGAATGATTTCCAGTTGACTCTGGATGCTATTGGCTTGACTTCGAGCACTACTAGCTTTCTCGGTAAGTCCCGTTATTTCGATTTCATGTTCACTTATTAACTGCTCAATCCTATAAAAAGAATGTGGTGTTTGTTATTTGATACATAAGATTTTGCTTGACTATGAGTTAGTTATTCCAAAAATTAATGATTTTCAATACTCTCAAATTTAGTATTGTGCTTTGACTTTGAATATGCTGCTCATTTTAGGTTTTGGAATTCAGATTTTAAAAAAAAATTTTACAATGGTAATAAGTTACAAATACTATATATTATATGACACACATAGGGAAGTTTCCTATAAGCCAAACATATTACAAATACAACAACAGGTTTTTAAATATGCACACTAAATCATAAAGACTTTATATCATAAAGCTTTACATTAAGCTCAGGTCAGGTTTTGCCAACAAATGATTGACAAAGACTCTCTCCTTTACCAAACTTTGGTCAGGCCCCTCTGAATCCTCTTGTAGGCCTTGACCTTGGCACCCATCAACCCCTCCCCCAGCTGCCCTGGCCTGCCCAGACTCAGTAAAAATCTCGCTAAGTCAGTTTAGTGAGAAACCCCCAACTTGATGTCTCCACTGTCCCACTCACCTGCTCCTTGACTGTAAATCCCTACTTTCTGTAGGGATTGGTTGTACTGGGAGAGCTGAGTCTCATCCCTCTCCCCTAACACAGAACCCCTATTGCAAAAGCCTTGAATAAAGTCTTCCTGAACCTTTTAAACAAGAGTCAGAAAAATTTTCCCTTTCACATGAACTTGCCACAAACCAATGAAGAAAACTTTTGTTTCAGAACATTTTCGATTTTGGAATTGCTGATGAGGGACTGTAAACCTATGGTTTGGTTCACTCTGACTTTCTATACTTCAGTCAGAAACGCACCTATCTTGATGTTGTTGAAGAAGCAGCTCAATTTTATTCTGTGATTCGGACTTCAGTGCTTCAAGCTGATCCTCCACCTGGTCATGAAAAACAGATGCTGATTCAGGGACTGGTAAATCTGGTAAATCTACATCTTGGGAAAGCTGCGCTTGTCCAACTAAAGGACCACTTTATTGTTTTTAAAGATGTTATCTATTTATTCACTTGTCAGAAAGAGAGCCAGAGTGCACGCACAAGTGGCAGGGAGGGGCAGAGGGAGAAGCAGACTCCCCGCCCAGCAGGGAGCTGCATAGTAACCCTGGGATCCTGACCTGAGCCAAAGGCAGATGCTTAACCAACTAAGCCACCCAGGTGTCCCTCAAGGAACACTTTAGAAACAAGCCAATAAAAGTAACACTGAAACCGAATACATTCTATCACTGTATTTTATCAGGTTGTTTACTTTGGTTGGTTATACTCTCATGAAGCCATATGGGTAAATCAAGCTAGTTCCCTTAATGTACTGAGACATCATTGTGGAAATAACTTTTATTTTAGAGAACAAAAATGAGAACTTGGCTTACTTTTAAGAACTTAAAAAATGATACATCTAATACTATTCTCTTAATGGATTTTAATGTAAAATTGAATAGTGTTCTCACCACTTACTGGAAATATCCTCCCTTTAAGATAAGAAATCTCTGTGTCTAATTCTCTTAGGATTTTACTAATAGCCGAGCCCATGTTGCGGAAGTGGAGAGTAGACACGCTGTCGTGTTCGTATATTTTCTTGCCTGAGGCTTCTTCAAAGTCAACTAAGATTGACCGGATTTCCTGAAGCACTCCCTCATGGCCAAGCATCATCTTTCTCAGCTGCTCTATTTGTGCGTTGCTGTCTTTCAGCATGTCCTCCTTAAGGCATTTGGCAGCTTCAAGTTCATGAACTGTATTTTGAAGCTGATTTCTTAAGTCCTCCTGGGACTGACTCTCCCTTCGTCTATGAAATAAATGAGAGGGAAGAAATAATATTGATAAAATTCATACTCACACAAGTAGTTTTATAGTACAAAGAGTAAAACTTTAAAATAATTTAGGTAAGGATGCCCAACCTGATGTCAGCCATGGCATCTCTCTCCATTTGCATTTCTTGAAGTTTTGTTTGCAAATCGATGACTGACTGCCTTAAGTAAAACTTTTGTTTCTCATGCAATTCATTGCTCTGAAAAAAAAAAAGAGCCATGCGAATCAGCCTTTACCAGAGGAACGTATTTCCTTAAATTATTAGGAAGTTCCTAATAATTTCCCCAAATCCATATATTATTAATTAATTTTTATGTGTACTTCCTTCTCCTTTTACCATAATTCAGGGCCTAATTAATCATCTCTCACCTAGATTACTGAACTTCCTTAACTAGTCTCACTGTCTCAAGCTTGGCCCCTTACAAATCTGTTCTTTACTTAATAACCAAAACACTATTTCTAAAACAAATCAGACTTCTACCTCAAGATAGAGATAGAAATAAGTTTGACTTTTGAAAACAGGAAAATTGGTTACAATTCTGTATACAGAAAAGTCAATTCCCACTTTCAACCCACTTAAAAACTTGACAGCAGACAACCATCACCCAAAAGTCAAGATGTCCTACTACAAACAAATTCACTAAGATCTCTAAAATCAGGCACTGAGAGACCTCCCAGCATATCAGTTGAAACCACGTAATCATCCCAAAGCAAAGCCATCAAGTCCTGCCTATTGATAAAGAGCTTGCCATCAGCTTTTTTATTGTTCGTCCTTGAGTATGAACAAAAACCAACCAACCAACCAACCAACACCACTGGACACCTGAAGGAAGATTACAAAATAAAAAACTGAGACCAAGGTTAAACAAAGAAGCAAACACCAGAAAAAAGGATCCAAAGAAACAAAGTAATGCAGCAATAGAAGAACACTTCTGAAAACTTGTATTTGCAGAGAAATTTGAGAGACATCACAGCTGTAAAGTAAGAATGAAATACTATGCCAAAGAAGTGATCAAGTGAGAAGAGTTCTTGGAAATTAAAAATACGTCTGCACACTAAAAAGCTGCAATAGAAATGTTAGAAGTCAAGAAATGTCCCCCCAAAGTAGGATAAGTAGGTAAACTTTTGAAAGAAAAGGTAAGAGATTTAGAGGTATAACCTGGGAGATAACATTTGACTAATAAGAGCCGCAGAAAGAACTGAGAAAACAGAGGAAATGAAACTATCAAAGAAAAAACAACTGAATTCCTCAAAGCTGAAAAGTACAAATCTGCAGACCAAAAGGATCACTGAATTCCTAGCACAATGAATGAAGAAACTAAAATCCATACCTAAGCACATTATGGTGGAATTTCAGAGACAGAAGACTCCAAAGCTTTCAAAGACAAACCTCAATTAAGTAATAGCATATCATCCACAAAGGAGCAAGTATCAGACAGACATCTACTTCTCAGTAGCAATATGAAATGCAAGGACACAATATTTTCAAAGGGCTGAGAGAAAATGATGTTCAACTTTACCCAGCTAAAGTCATTCTCAGAATGCAAAGATCCACAAAATGTATGCGCATACACCCTTTAAGTTTCTAAAGATGTGCTTTGACTAAATGGAGAAGTAGATCAAGAAAAAGGAAGACAGAAAACAGTGAATCCTGGAAATCATGGATCCAATCAAGAAAGCAATAATAAGGAGAAAACAGCTATACACAGACCTAAGAAACTCACCTAGACTGGAAAATAGGACAGAAGACTCCTAAAGAGTCATGGACCAAAGGAGGATTTGAGAGAAAACCTACATGATGGTTCTTTAAAAAAAAAAAAAAAAAAGAGCATATGATAAAGGCACACAGCATTAGGAAAAAGAAAGGCAATTAATAACCATCAGAAAAGGGGCACCTGGGTGGCTCAGTCGGTTAAGCATCTGCCTTCAGCTCAGGGATGGGGCCTGGGATGGAGTCCTGCATTAGGCTCCCTCCAACAGAGAAGCTCCCTCCTGCTTCTCCCTCTCCCTCTACCCTTCCCCAACCCTGCTCATGTTCTCTCTCTTTCATTCACTGTCTCTCAAATAAAAAAAATCTTAAGAGAAAAAATAACCAGAAGAAAAAACACTACACAGGAAAGGAAGTGTAATAGGATACGAGCTGGTTCTGCAATTGACATTGCTTAAATACTCAATATAAGGTTAAGGCCCTTTATCTTTTCCTCTTATAGTCCAGGTGAATGACTATAGTACAATATGAACTCTGGATGGCAACAGTGGAAATGGAAACAGATCTGAGAAATATAAATGCGGTACACTGGATGGACATGGTGATAAAGTGACGGCAGGGAAGAGGTATCGAGAATAAATGAGGTTTGGGGGACCTGGGTGGCTCAGTCAGGTTAGCATCTGACTCTTGATTTTGGCTCAGGTCATGATGTCAGGATTGTGAGGTCGAGCCCCATGTTGGGCTGTGGGGCATGGAGCCTGCTTAAGATTCTCTCCCTCTCCCTCTCTCTAAAAAGAAAGAAAAGACAAGGAAAGAAAAGAAAGAAGAAAGAAAGACTAAATGAGGTTTTTGCCTTGTACAGCTATGTAAAGGTGGCACCCCATATAGTTAGAAGGAACACTGGGAGAAGAGTAGGTTTGGGGGAAAGCTCATGTAACCAGCTGGAAATGCTGAGTTTATAGAGCCTCAGAAACGTTTCAAGTAGAAATGTCAAATAGGTACGTGGATATACTAACCGGTGCAGAGCTAAGGTCTGTACTAGAAATTTAAGTTGAGCATTCATTGGCATATAAATGGCAATAGAAGCCATGGAAATCACTATGACTGTTTCAGACGGCTTTGCTGGAAAAAGAAACTGAAAACAAATAAGCTCAAGGAAAATCAGGAAAGTGTATTTCCATGAGACCTAGGAGAAAAGAGTGCTTCAGGAGGAAGAGGATAATCAATCACCTGTGTTTGCTGGAAAATCAAGTAAGAAAAGGAATGTACGGTCGCCCGGGTGGCACAGCGGTTAAGCGTCTGCCTTCGGCTCAGGGCGTGATCCCGGTGTCATGGGATCGAGCCCCACATCAGGCTCCTCCGCTATGAGCCTGCTTCTTCCTCTCCCACTCCCCCTGCTTGTGTTCCCTCTCTCGCTGGCTGTCTCTATCTCTGTCAAATAAATAAATAAAATCTTTAAAAAAAGAGAAAAAGAAAAGGAATGTAAGCAGCAATTGGATTTAGCATCGCTGCTTACTCCTACTGCAGCACAGATCTCCCTGTCACTATCATTTTCTATTTAAATATCTCAGCCACAGACTATAAATGTGTACATAGAAAGGGCCACGTCTTTTCCATCTTTATATATCCAGCACCTAGCACATCTGTTACATAGGCGGTTCATGCTAAATATTACAAATATCCAAACAGCCCTGTTATTTATTGAGAGATTTAACACATATTTACTGGGAGCCAATCAAGTGTCAGATACTCTGCCAGAGGATGGACAGGGAAAATGAGTGAAGACACTGTTTCTTTCCCTCCCTGGTATCTCTGTGCTCCATCCATCCATCCACTCACCCAGCCCACCTACCCTCTTTATTAGTGAACTTATCGTAAGGTATTATCACTATTTGTTTATATACCAGATCCTCTTCAAGCCTGTGAACCCCTTATGAGTCCTACCATATTTATCTCTGTATCCCTGTGCATAATACAACAGTACATGATTTTCAGCACTTAATACAGTTGTAGTTTTTTCCCTAAATGTGCTTACACAGTCTGAATGAGGTAGAACAATGTGTTAATGAATACTGTAACATGAACTAGATACTACAGTAGACATGCGCACACAGGGCAACAGCAGCACAGAGGAGAATATACCTAATGCTGTTTAGAGCAAAGGATTCAGAGAAGCAAATGCTTGAGCTGAGTCTTGACGGATAATAAGAATTTGCCAGGCAGATAAGGTAAAGAAGAGAAATGGCCTGGGCAAATCATGGAGCTCTAGAATAGCATGCTACACCCAGGGAAATGTAAATAGCTTAATATTGCTGGAATGGAGGGTATGTTTGGGGAACAGGTAACAGATGAGGCTAAAATGTACAGAGAGGGGGTATATCATGAAAGGCTTTGTGTACAATGCTAAATTTCACTTTTAGATTATAGACTACTAGGACCCAGTTTACAACTGTAAATCTGGCTAAAGCTGGCTTCAATTCTACATAAGGTCCACTTAAAAATTTTTAGCAAATAGGGGTGCCTCGGTGGCACAGCGGTTAAGCATCTGCCTTCAGCTGAGGGCGTGATCCCGGCGTTATGGGATCGAGCCCCACATCAGGCTCCTCCGCTATGAGGCTGCTTCTTCGTCTCCCACTCCCCCTGCTTGTGTTCCCTCTCTCGCTGGCTGTCTCTATCTCTGTCAAATAAATAAATAAAATCTTTAAAAAAAATTTTTTAGCAAATATAAAAAAAATTCAGCAAATAACTTCTATATACTATTTAGCTATCATGTATACACACACACCTAAAAACCTATCCCTACAACTGCTTTGTACAGAAAAAGAAGGTATCGGGGCACCTGGGTGCCTCAGCTAAGCATCTGCCTTCAGCATGGGTCATGGTCTAGGGGTCCTGGGGTTGACTCCCATGTTGGGCTCCCTGCTCAGCGAGGAGTCTGCTTCTCCCTCTGCCCCTCCCCCCATGTGTGCGTGCACTCTCTCTCCCTCTCTTTCTCGCTTTCTCTCTCAAATAAAGAAATAATCTTTAAAAAAATTAAAATAAAAAGAAAAGAAAAACAAGGTGTCAAGATAGCAGGACAGCAGGCCCAAAACAATTATTATAATTACAGATAAACATCATTAATTACAACATTTTGAGCTATTCAAGTTTAATTAAAATTAGCCATGAAACCAAGACATTCTGACTATTAACAAAAGAAAAATAGGTATATAAACTTCATGTGCCCAATTTTTAATACTGAAATAGAAGGCATAAGCCAAATTTACAAGTTTAGCCAATAAATCCATCATTAAGTGTTTCTTTTAGTAAGTTTAGTTTCTGTTCCAAGGCAATGTGCTCACTGTCATCCCCAAATGGCATAAAGTGCTAGAAGAAAAGAATGCAACTCACTTCATTTAGTCTTCTCTGCAGATCTTTGACTTGATGTGAATATTCTTCCAAAACACGTTCAATGTGTTCCTTTCCAGGGTATGGGATGACTTTTCTAGGAGAATCAAGTTCCACTTCATATTTGGGGAAAAAAGGAATTTGTGTCAATGTCCCAGCTGAAGATGCGTTTTCAATTATTGTACCACGAATAGATGACACAAAAAATGGACTTGAAGAACCTAAATATTAAAGAATTAATCAATCAACTTATTAATAAAATAATATTGTGGTAATAATTATCCTAGGTGATTTCCTTATTGACCCCTGAAGATGTCAAGGTCTCAGAGGGAAAACAGACAAGTGAAAGATTGGTAAGAGCTCTGAGAGACGAGAACACTAGGTAAAAAGGAGATTAGGGAGGAGGAGGGAGTTTTTCTTGATAGTGATCAAGTGATGCCTGAGCTGAATGAGCCCTGAAGTATATTAAAGAGAAGAGGAAGGGCACTGCAGGCAGTGGGAGCACCATAATTATCAGTGAGGAGGCTTGAGACAGCTCAGCATATTCCGGGAGACAGGAAAGCAGCAGCCAGATACGAGAATGAAGGTATAGGCCAGATCACGAAGGACCTTGTGGTCATGTCAAGGAGCTTGAATTTCATCTTGAAAGCTTCGGGAAGTCATTAATGGATTTGAGAGTAAGAGAGTAGTTAACTAGGTTTGTGGTTTGAAAAGGCTGTCTGGCTTCAGTGTGGAGAATGCACTGGATGGGGATAAAACTGAAGTAGAGAATGGAGTCCGAGAAGGCTCTCAACAGTGCAGGCAAGAAACGGCAAGCGTCTACCTGAAGCAGAGACAGTTTTGACCACAAGGGTGTGGATTTGAGAAATACATGTGGTAAGTAAAAGACAGGGAGGTATCAAAGATGTCTCTTGAGCTGAGCTTCAACATCCAAATAACGCTGCTTGATTTGTGAGTTCAGGAGTTTCGGGTTGCTTCAAAGATAAGGATTTGGGAATCATCAGCATTTGAATTCTAGTGAATCCCTGAAGTCAATGGTATCATCCAAAGGCAGTGTATAAAGTGAAAAAAGAGGATCAAGAAGAGTACTTTGAGGAAATACCAATATTTAAAGGGAAGACAAGGAAGTAAAAGGAAGATTCACAGGAAGATTCACAGAAGAACCACAAAGATATTAGAGAATTACATTCAAGAAACACCACTGGTTTGGACTGAGTGACAGAGACTGTGAGATGAAAAGAGGCCTTCCCCATAAGCAGACTGAGAAACCCCTCAGCTGAAAACATATGCTATCTTTCATATAAAGGAAGGAGGCCTCATGGGGCCTGTGGGTGGCTGTCAGTTAAGTGTCTGCCTTCGGCTCAGGTCAAGATCCCAGAATCCTGGGATCTGGATCGAGCCCCACATCTGGCTCCCTGCTCAATGGGGAGCCTGCTTCTCCCTATCTTTCTCCTCCTGCCCTCCCCCCCCCACCCCCGCTCATACTTGGGCACTCTCTCTGTCTCTTTCAATTAAATAGATAGAATCTTAAAAAAAAAAAAAAATAATAAGGAGGAGAAGAAGGAGGTCTCAAAGTTAGACCCAAGAGCCCAGAGAATGGCACCAAGAACCATGGGGATTATTCCCAGGCCTGAGTCCTAATCAGGGAATGGTCAACCTGTGCTCAGCTAGATTTCGGAATCGTGATGGACCATGTGTCTCCTGTTCTCCCCGTTTGGAATGGTAGTTTTGATAGATGTGGGCCTGCCACTGTAAGTTGGTGGTCACAGTTCTTCCGATGAAGAGGAACTCGCTCAGGGAGCTGTACTTAAGGACTTAAAACTGAGGCGCTTCATCCGCACTTGAATCTAATTTCAATCAAGAGATTCTGGACTTTGAATGGATGCACGCTGTAATGGGATGAGACTGTTAGGGGCCTTCTTGGGAGAGACTGAATGTACTTTGCATGTGAGAGAAATGTAAATAATTTGCCAGAGGGCAAACCATGGTGCTTTGAAAATATGTCCATAAATTCTTTGATAGTCCTCCCTTTAATAGGTAGAGGTTGATTTCCCTCCTCTTTGTAAGAAAGGAGAAATAAAAGTGTATGTGTTAAGCATGTGCACATGTATGTCGGGGGAGGGGTGGCAATTGCTTACTTTTGCAAAAAGAAACACTGGAAGAATAAAACAGAAACTCATGAGAATGGTTATCTATAGGGGTACAGGGATGGGTAGAAATAGAGTGGAAGGGAGCGGGATGGCAGCAAAACTCTACTGACTATGCCTTTTCATGAAGTTTTTACTTTCGAGCCATGTACGTGTTCTCCATATTCAAAAAGTAAGATGAAGTTGGATACTAACAGAAATAAGCCTACGTGTATAGTAAGCTTGTAACATAACGTCACAGAGAAAAGAGTTCCTTCAAGTAACTCTAGAACATAGTATTCTGCCTGTGTGGTCTTCCTGAGCCTCACCTACCAGGAAGTTGTTCACGGTGCTAGCACAGTTAGAGCTCTGAGACTCTTTTGTATGGACTGTGGAAGAGCGAAAACGAATAAATATGCTGAAGGTTTTAGAAACGAGAATTTGACTGTAGGGGAGATGCAGATATGGAGTGGGGGAAGATGAGGAAGAACTCCATGGTACTGGATTTGAATCTGAGTTATCCATGTGAATCTATGGTAAAAAACTTATCCACTGAATGCTCCCAGACAAAAATGATACTTCAGTAGCGATATGCACGTGAGATTTTGGATTCTATATATTATTCCTTACTGAAAAGAAGCAGGGTTCCTTAGAGAAATGGCTCATTCCAGGCCTGGGGGAACAGGCCAAATACAATGTAAGCCTGGAATATTTTGATGTGCCAGAAAGCAATGAAGTGGGTCATGTTTTAAAAAGACAGGAACCAGCTAAAAAAGACAGGCCAAACATGATACAATTGAGCATCAAAAACAATAGTGGTAGCAATGCACTATAGCAGTTTGAACTAAAGAACAATCTATGTATGGATCTATAGCGATAATAATGAAAGCTTTTCTTTCCTGAGAAATGTCAGCTAATAACTATGGTAAAATTAGAAAATCAACAATATAATCATTGTTTGAACAAGGATCTCCAATTGATAAAAAACTATTTAGTACTAGGATATTCATAAACTCTTGCCAAATGAGTTTAACCTGAATCTAAACATGAGAAACATCAGAAAAATCTAGAATGTCGGATATTCTATAATACAACTACTCTGGACTTTGCGCCATGAGAAACTACAACAAAGGAGCAAGGATGAAGAGAACCACCACTAAATACAATTAATGGTCTCTGATAATGTTTAAAAAAAAAAAAAAAACTAAGGAAAGTTTTTTATGGGGAATTTTTATGGGGACAACTGGGTAAATTTTAATATGAATACAAATAAGATGACATCGCATTGATAGTGATTTTCTTAGAGACAATAATGTGATATAGGAAATCATCCTCATCTCAGGAGATAGCATGTTCAGATTTTGAGGCAAGAATCATGATGCCTTCAACTTCAGATAAATGAAATATAAATTGTAGGTATAGAGATAAAGCAAATATGATAAAAATGTTGACATCTGCTGCATCAGTCTACGGTATCCAATGTACTATTCTTTTAATAGCTTAAAAAAAATTTCAAAACAAAATGTTGAGGGGTAAGAGGTCACTGACCTCAGTGAGAAAGGGAAAATTTAGTCACATTGGCCAGAGTGCTTCATTGGAGTACTGGGTTCAAAAGCCAGAAGGCAGTAGTTCACAGAATGAATGGATGGACATTAGATGCCCTTAGGAAATTAGGAAATGATGTTGTCTAAGAGTGAGAAAGAAGTGGTAGGGTATGGGACCTAAGAAAGGCATAATTTTGAATGAAGTATTGTGGGAAATTGGAGAGAGAACTGCCTAAGATCATGAGGGAGTCTTTTTTTTTTTTTTTTTTAAAGATTTTATTTATTTATTTGACAGAGAGAGAGACAGCCAGCGAGAGAGGGAACACAAGCAGGGGGAGTGGGAGAGGAAGAAGCAGGTTCCCAGCAGAGCAGGGAGCCCTATGTGGGGCTCAATCCCAGGACCCCGGGAACACACCCTGCCATCTGCCGAAGGCAGACGCTTAATGACTGAGCCACCCAGGTGCCCCCAGAAGGGAGTCTCTTCTAGCGGTATCAAGGATACAGATGAGATGGGAGACTATGACTGTGAAGTGGCAAACTGATGGAAAATCCACAATTTGTGTATTTTCTCTAGCAGAATCTTCCAGAAGCCCAGTACAAAAACAGAGAAGGCGGTCAGACTGATAAAGATGGAGGTTTTCCTGTAAGAGTGCAACAGAAGAATAAGAGAAAAAGGAAGTTGAAGAGATTGGCAAGTGGTTGGCTGAAAAAATGAATGATACAAAAAAGAAAGTGAGGGTAAGAAGAGGTTTTAATTTAGGAGAAAATAGCAGATCTAGAACAGTTGTTCTCAACCCTTATTGGAAATCAGTATCACCTGGGGAACCTTAAAAAAAAAAAAAATCCAGTGGTACCTAAGCCCCCATCCAGACCTACTGAATCAGAATCTCTAGGTGTGGACCTAAGCCATATAAATGTTTAAAATCTCAAAAAGTGATTCTGACATGGAGCCACGGTTGAGAATCACTCCTCTCACGAGGCACAAGAATGGGTGCTCTAGGAATAAGGGAGTGAGAGGACTGGAAGACAAGGTTTGGATTTCAGAAGTCTAATAGTTCTTGGTAATAAGATCCAAGTAAGAGAAGTGGGCGGATAGAGTCAAGGTCAAGATGAGAAGAACTAAACAGGCCAAGAAACTCTAAGATGGGTCATGCGTGAGGGCAGTGATATCCTGGGATGATGATGCGCCTGAGGAGGGAGAGACAACCCAGAGCTAAGCGCTGGTGCCCCGCCGATGAGTACGATGAGTACGAGGGACAGAGTGCGTGGGGAGGTGGGTGAGTGGAGTGGGCAGGGGAGACGGATACAGGGTGGAGGGGACAAAGGCCTCTCAGGCTGGCGTAAGCATCCTAAAAAGCCTAAATTTTCTCAAAGTAAGTGTGCTGAAATAAAGGTGCTTAAGCAGACCAGTGAAACAGACCTGTAATTGAGAATAAACTTTGGGTGCATTCTTCTAGATGAGAGAGACAGGCAAGGAAAGCAGTCAGGGACCCTGCAGGCCACTCGCCTGACTGCCAGAAAGTCCACTCTCTAGCTCTCCCCTATTCTGCAGTGTGTTGTAGACAACTGCTTTTCCCAGGCTCCCTTCCCACCTCATCTCCCGGGAGGTGACCACGGGAGGTGCTGGGAAGACCCAGAGGAGGGGAGAAGCTGCAGCACCACTTCCTCACCCGCCTCAGGGGGCTTCTGGCAGTGAGTGGTGGTTTCCGCTCCCTCCAGGCAGCCCTCTTGGAGGTGTGAGCTCTTGCTTTCCTGCCTCCCCCCCAACACTTCCTCTTCTCATTGTCCTTCTAGCCCAAGGCTGGTAGCAGCTTCCAGCAGCTGCGCCTCCCTGGATTGCTTCCTGCCTCATGAGGCTTCTCCGCTCTTCCACACCTGCTTATTGCCAATTCCGGGTACTGGCCCGCCGACCACCTGTAACCGTTTCTTGCCGGCCATCCTTGAGATTGAGATCGCTTCAGGCAGAGGGGAGGGGGCCCAAACTAGGTCAGTAGAGATGGAGAAGGAAGAATGGACTCAAGAGCCACTGCCTACACCAGAAGGAGTATGCCTGACTGGATGGGGGTGGGGAGGGGAAAAGGAGTTAAAATGACACAGAAATCTGGCCTCGAGCAGACCTGGGAAGACAGGGCATTAGGGAAACATGGAACACGTTGTAGTACCTCAACATGGAAACAAATTTCAAACCAAAAAAGTAATGTAAACATTTGCTTAAAAATAGATATGCTATTTTTAGGGGGCGCCTGGGTGGCACAGCGGTTAAGCGTCTGCCTTCGGCTCAGGGCGTGATCCCGGCGTTCTGGGATCGAGCCCCACATCGGGCTCCTCTGCTGTGAGCCTGCTTCTTCCTCTCCCACTCCCCCTGCTTGTGTTCCCTCTCTCGCTGGCTGTCTCTATCCTGTCGAATAAATAAATAAAAATCTTAAAAAAAAAAAAATAGATATGCTATTTTTAAAAGTCTAAACAGTTTCTTCCTCAAAAAGGAGAATTTTAAACAGTAAACATTATGACCTCTGTCTGTACCCTGCAGTTAAAACCAAAACATACTAAAAAACAGCAAGCAGCCTGAATGAATGAGGGCCGCTTAATTCCAATTTTCCCATTTTGTTTGATAAAGAATACACACCTCCATTGGATGTGACACCACTACTTGATAAAAGATCTTCATTATTAGATTCACCAGCTTTTTGTTCCATATTAAATATTGCTACCTCTTCTCAGAGATCTTGATATAGGAGTGCTTTCCTGTTTGGTTCTTTAGTTCTTTATCTATAAAAGAGAGGGATTCAATCTTTATTAATAAGTTTTTGTGTGAAAAAAATTCATAAAAGAGGAACTGACTTTATTCATATCGCGGATTTAGTAATAACTCTTCACCAGGAAAATATTTATACAGAAATATTTTATCATATAAAGTTAATGAGTGAATAGAATCTTATTGTAAAAATTGTTGCTTTTAATGTCTAAGTAGCTTATTAAAGACAACCTGAAAATCAAAAACGAATAATTACAATGATGATTAACACTCTGCTTCAGGGCGGAGTTTTTTCTTAGTCTCTCTCCTAAGGTTACACTGTCAAATAACGATAAAAAATATCTTAGTAAAAAGTCACAAATTAGTTTAAAAAAATCACAAATTAGCAAACTGGAAATCATTAATAAAAGTCAAAAAACGTCTTAAATATCAAACAGTGCCCATAATTTTAGATTAGGCCAAGAGGACTTCTGGGTTTGGAGAACAATGGTGGTGGGCTGATTCCAAATCTCCCCCCATCCTCTGAAAACAGCTACAAAATCAACAAGGAGAACAACGGAATAAAAGCACATGGGCTCTATGCCTTCGGCATCCCTAGATGACAGAGGATACTACAACCCTCAATTATCTGTTAACAGAGGGAAAATGTTTTCCAAAACTGCTCCCACCGTCCACCTCCCAGCCATGTAGACATGCAGGTATGGAGAATGGGAGAGGAGAGGCTGGAAAACTGGAAAGGAGCAGAGGGGAGCAGAGGGCTGGAAGAAGCACAGACATATGCACCCCAGAAAGTGAGTAGGAAAAGCCAAGATGTCAGGCTCAGGTTGCAGCTAAGTAGTCCACAGCCCTGGCCACCTGGTAATGGCCTGAAAGTGAGGGGGACCAGAAGCAGCAGCCTCAGAGAAGCAGTGTTTCTGGAGAAGAAGTGATCTCCCCAGCAGACATGGCCACAAAAGGGAAGGAGGGAATAGGGACAATTCAGGCATCAGCAGAAACAAAA
Source organism: Ursus americanus (assembly GCF_024610735.1). Classification (NCBI taxonomy): domain Eukaryota; kingdom Metazoa; phylum Chordata; class Mammalia; order Carnivora; family Ursidae; genus Ursus; species Ursus americanus. The sequence continues at coordinate 24,762,280 of NC_142134.1, read as the reverse complement.
AGAAGCAAGATATGCCAACCCTCTTTCTACCCCTCCCACTCCACCACCACCTCGATGACAGAAACTGCCAGGAAGAGGGCACTTTCAAACTAAGACTCCTGTCCACAAAATGAATAGGAATAGATAAAAGCAAACCACATCCATACAAAACTATTATAAAATATCAGAAAATGTGAGTAAAATCTTTTCTGCTAATAAAAAGTATCCCCTTCCCACTGCACTGACAAACATGAAGCCGAAGAAAACTGTAACACGATACTGCAAACCGAGCTAGATCTTCTCAAACAAGCATTGAGCACATGAAAAATCATCCTTGAATCAGTAATGTAAAACCAAGAAACACGTAAAACAACCAAGCAAACAAATAGAAAGGAATGAAATGAGAGTTGGCTGAGGTCAGGAAAGAGAAGACAATATTCTATCAGAAAGGAAGCCCAAATTACAGAGGATGCAAGGGAAGACAGACTGTAATGAGAATTTAATAAAGGCCCTGAAGAAAATCAGGAGAACGGAAGATGAAAACTGAGGAAAACAAGTGAAAAGGCTGAGAGAGGAAGTGAATGAGATGGGAGACAGGCGAAGGAGACTGGCCATCATTGGTGTCCCTGAAGAAAAAAAAAGTCAAAACAGTGAAACGGAACTATTATTTAAAACTGTAACCCTGGGGCACCTGGGTGGCTCTGTCAGTTAAGTGTCTGCCTTCGGCTCAGGTCATGATCCCGCAGTCCTGGGATCAAGCCCCATGGTGGGCTCCCTGCTCAGCGGGGAGTCTGCTTCTCCCTCTCTATCTGCCTCTCTCCTCTGCTCATGCTCTCCCTCTTGCTCTCTCAAATAAATAAGATCTTTGAAAAAACAAAACAAACAAACAAAACACCATAACCCAAGAAAGTTTCTTAGAAATAGAGGAAGCCCTGAATCTACCACACATTTTTCACACTAGGGAATAATGACCAAGAATGATCAACTCTGAAACGTATCCTAATAAAACTATATTAAGAATTTAAAGATGAAAAAATCCTTAGGGCCTTCAAGCAAAAAGGATGAAAAAATTTACAAAGGCAAGAGGATAAGGTTGGCATATTATTCAAAAATATGATACAAAGCAAGGCAATAATAGAGCAGTATTTTAAAGAAACACAAGAAAGGAAGAATGAACCAAGGACAGACACTATATCCAGCCAAGATTTTCAAAAGAGTCAAAGCCATAGAAAAATAGTTTTGAATGTGCCAGAACACTGTATACATGTGCCCCATCTGAGCAATCTGAAAGCGGAGGTAAGGCTTCATCCAACCAGAAGATGACTGGTAAAAATGGCAGTGTGAACAACTTGTGAAAATCTTTTTTTTTTTTGTAGCCTTTAAATTTTCCAAAATAATATCTGGAAAAAAAGATAAAGATGAACAACAACAACAAAAAAAGGGACGCCTGTGTGGCTCAGTCGGTTAAGTGTCTGCCTTTTGGACCAGGTCATGATTCCAGGGCCCTGGGATCAAGTCCCGCATTGGCTCCTTGCTCAGCGGGGAGCCTGCTTCTCCCTCTGCCTGCCACTCCCCCTGCTTTGTGCACTCTCTCTCTCTCTCTGACAAATAAATAAATAAAATCTCAAAAAAAAAAATGACTGGGGAAAGTGTGCAAAAGGTCTGATGGTGAATGTTACCTCTTCAGTTGTAAAGTTGATACTAAAACATGGGTAGAGTGATGGCATTGAAGAATAATATATAAATATTACATGTGTGAAAAAGGAGAATAAATGTAACTCGAAATGGGAAGATAAGCGACAAAAAAGGGGACAAGTAGAGGACCACTGGTTGTCAAAAAATATCTTTTAAAACTGACAGAAAGCAAAGAGTTAAATAAGAGGAAAAAGGGTCAGTCTATAGGTATACTATAAAAAGCCTTAATGTGAAGGTAACCACTAGAATAAAAATACAAACCTTCTTAAGTGACAAAAAAAAATTTTTTTTAGAGAAAGAGATCATGGAGGAGGCACACAGGGGGAAAGAAAGATAGAGACAATCTTCAGCAGGCTCCACGTGAAGCCCAACACAGAGTTTGATCTCATAACCCTAAGTGCCACTGACGTGCCCTAACAAAAAAATGTTTTTAAAGAAAAAGAAGAAACATCAAAAAAACACAGTAAATATAATATATAATAATTTTATCACCAGAAGACAATGTAAGAATAATGGGACAGAATTTAGACCAAACATAAAGTCATATCAATAAACATGACAGAACTTGACTTGCTTATTCAAAGAAAAGGATTTTTAAATTGGGTCTTAAAAATGTCAACTCTGTCTCTATACAAGAGGGCACTTAAAGGCACTGATTCAAAAAGACTGCAGATAAAGTGGTGGACAAAGATTTGCCAGGAGAATGAAAACAGTGAGAACGCACCAGTTAAAATCCTGGTACCAGACCAGGTAGTCTTCAAGGCAGAGTATTAAACAAGACAAAGAGCGCTTAAAGTGAAAAGCCGCCATCTGCAATAAAGGTACAACTGACTCCATGTACCATTCAACACAGCACCCACCTTAGATAAAACATACACTATAGGAGATGCAATAAGGACTAAAAACACAGCGAGGATGAGACTTTAACAGGCCGCTCAGTATAAGATAGGTCACACTGACAAAAAGTAAGTAAGGATATAAAAGACTTAGACGAAATCATCACTAAGGTAGACTTTTCAATATACATCAAACACTACACTTTGATAATAGAGAATATACCTTCCTCTCAAGCACACAGGGAAGGAACACTGACAAAAACCAACCACATTCTAGGGCACAAATAAAAGATCTGCAGGTTCCACAGGCACCGGGGTGGCTCATTTGGTTGAGCATGGTACTCGGTGTCGGCTCAGGTCATGATCTCAGGGTGGTGAGATCGAGCCCCGCATCGGGCTCTGCACTTCGCGCAGTCTGCTTGGGATTCTCTCTCTCCCTCTCCCTCTGCTTCTGCCCCCACAACCCGTGTGCACGCTCTCTCCCTCTCTCTCAAATACATAAATAAATCTTAAAAAAAAAAAAGTCAGCAGTTTCAAAAAGTAAAAATGTTACAAACATTTTCTGGTCATAATGTCATAAAACTAGAAATGAAAAGTGAAACCCCAAAGCAAAAAGGCCTTTCTACCTAGAAATCCAAAGCTTCCTATTAAATGTCTGTGGTGTGATAAAGGGAATATAAAGGGAGATTAAAGAATTTCAAAAAAATAGTGACAATGAGCACACTACATGAGCATCTGAGAGACAGAAAAGCAGTGAAAAAAAGAAAATTCCTGGCTTTAAACACCTATTTCAATAAAAATGAGAGAATGACGATAAGTGAACTAAATTTCTAACACAAAAAGAAAAAAAGTAAAACAAAAGAAAACACATGGTAGGAAATAATAAAGATACAAACAAATTAATGAGGTAGAAAACAGAAAAACAATAAAAGTAATGAATCAGAATCCTGATTCTCTTTAAAAAAACACGGAGATACAGGCAAGGACCATTAAGGTGATGAAAAGAAGGTCACATAGGACATACCGCTTATCATTTATGCAGTAATTCATGATCGTAAGCAGAGTGGTAAACATTTTTTTTAAATCCTGTGAACTAAAGAGAATTTTTATTAAACAGAATTCCTTTTTATTTCACTCACAGTTTCTCCCTTTTGATTACTGAGATGCCATTTGTCAAAACTACAGTTAGATAAATTCTACCTTAATGTATTTCATACTATCATTTTTAAGAAATAAGTAGTAGGTAGGGCGACATTCCATAAAGAATTAGAACAAATGGAATGTTAGTCAAGATTGCTAGGCAATTCAAATGTTCTAAATAGAAGAGAGTGCTGTGGTGTGTGTGTGGGGGGGGGGAAGCTCTCATTTAAACAAGTTTTATCACGAATGTTTGCTGTATAATATAACTTGCACACTAAAATCGTGCATTTGGGGATTCTTCAAGATGATGAAAAACACTTACAAAATTCAAATTACTGAGTAATGTTAATATTATAAAATACAGATAGATCAAAAACATGACGGAATGAGCAGGACAAGGAGAATCACAGCCCAGTGTTGGGAAGTTACACACTGATCCATCTGCTAGATACCAAAGTTTCTGGTATCAAGCAGGAAACAGAACCTATGAGTAAGGTAAGCAGAACTGAAACTAAAAGTTAGAGAAGAAATAAGAGAAGAAAGGAGAAGGTGTGACTTTAGAATAACCTGATATAAAAAACCAAGTAGAGGGTCACCTGGGTGGCTCAGTCAGTTAAGCATCTGACTCTTGGTTTCGGTTCAGGTCACGATCTCATGGGTCGTGGGATCAGTGAGCTCTGCACTCAGTGGGGAGAGTGCTCGAAGATTCTCTCCCTCTGTCCCTTCCCCCACTCACTCTCGCTCTCTAAAATGAATACATAAATCTAGAAAAAAAAAAACCCGTTTATTTTGGATGAGGAATGTAATAAACTCATTAATTCAGTATCCCATAATAGGTAGTAGGCCATTGAAGAATGGCAGCCTTTCAGAGGGAAACTTTTTCTTAGTTTAAAAAAAGAAAAGAAAATTAATAGTTTAAAGAAGACAGCCTAGGAATACTTACTTAAAAAAGAAGTTTTAAACATTTATTTTTAAAGATGTTTAGTACTTCTGTTTGCCAATGCTGCTGGTTAATGAAATCTGTTTTTAAAAAGTATTTGTAATTCACATTTTTACAATTTTAGACCGTATATATCCTCAGTTTGGCCAAATCACTCAGTGTTTCTCTGCTTTCATGACACTAAGAATTGAAACATTATTCCTATTTTTGAGCATAAAGCTTACTAAATTACTAAGGATTTCTGGCAAAAGAAAGGTTTTTTTTTGTCACAATTAGACATTAAATTGTTAAAATGCTGCATTTTGTTGATTTGTGGATCATAATATGGACTTCCATGCGTGGTTAAATCTCTGAGTAAAGTACAAAGCTGAGGTCTTGGCCTCTTCGGGTATGCCCAACACTTACTATGAATGATTCTGCTGGATTTAAAATTATGACTAGAATCACACTGAAAAGGGCCTTGAATTTCTGGCAAGTAACAGGTAGATAGAGATTCTACTCTGGTTATTTGATTGGAGTGTTGCAGAAAAGGCTTTAGAAACCGCGGACCACAAAAAGACTTTTGTGGAGGATTCCTAGATTCCTCAATAATGACTCAAGCCCCCAGGCTGCTGAACCGTCCCACTTTCCACACAAGCCTGAGACTGGGGGCTTTAGAAAATGGGTCCATACTGTCAAACGGCGAGTCTGAAGATATGTTCTCCTTAGGAATTGCTAAGGCACCCCCAGATCGACCTGAATACAGCATACGTAGGCTGGTGCAATCTCAGACATGCAATGAGGAGAACAGTTAATGCTGAACACTGCCTTCCTGCCCGAGTTACTGTTAAGTGCTCATTAACTTCACATGGCTCTTAATGTCTGCTCTCTCAAGCAGTCTTTCTCTCTAGATGTTGTTCCTTGACTATCAGGGTTCAAATCCTAGCTCTGTGATCTACTGGCTTTGTGACTGTGAGAACAGCATTTAACCTATAAGACTATAAGATGAAGGTAAAGAGTGTGAGGCTCAAAGGAACAGGAAAAGAGAACTCGGGCAGCCTGACTATACAGTACTTGCCTCGATCCGCACGCACAGAGTATCATATAACGGGATAGTATGACGTGAACAACAATGCTGTCTTTACAATTTAGCCAGTGTATACTAACTCACTTTCCCATAATAAATGGCTATATCTTTCTATTCGTCTCGAAAGAAGCTATTAGGTTTCATATAGGCCCACTAACATCAAAGAAAGTGGGTTTAAACTGCATTGAGTAAACACAGGTACTATTATCATCTAATCCACAAGTAAGCTATTTAAGATATACTTCACCAGTCCATAATACTGTCTTGTACAGAGGCAGTGTGAAAGGAGGACAGGATTTAAAATTGGGAAACTTAATTCTGTCATTGGTTACTGTGAGAGCAGGGGCAAATCTTCTCATATCTCTAAGCCTCAATTTCCACCATTACTAAATGAGAATGCAGTTGTGTTTTCCAGACTTTTTAAAGCAGTGGATGCCTTTTTTTAAATTGTCGGAGCCCCAACTACATACCCTCCTCTCTGCCCTAGAGACACCTTTATGGAATGCAGATGCTCTGCCAAACAGAGTTTGAAAACCACAAAAAGAAAGTCCTTGTAGCTTTATGATGTTAGAAAATCCAGCCAAGGCTTTCATCAAGCTCAAGGCTTCAGGCTCTAAAATAAATCAGATATAGGCATAGATATAATAAATTAGTATATCAGTTGTATATGTTCACAATTCTTAAATATAATTCAAAGTAAAATAAGAGATACCTTAATATATGGATATTCTTATTTTCACTTATCCTATTAACACCTGCAAAAGAAAATATTTCAAAATCCGTGTATTACCATATAACCATGCTTCATTATCTAAAATGTATTATTTTTTAAAGTTCAATTCACAAGTTCATTTTCATCACCTAAGATCCCGACAATACCTAACACATACACACACACACATACACATAACAGCCACCACCACAAAAACTTTTAAGTTCTTTTTCCTTTGGGCTTATCTTGAATATGAAAGTATATTTGAATTAATAGCCTATGGCACTTACCTAGGCTATGTGTGTACAACAGAACACATGCAAGTATATGCTCCCTATTGGTCCAATGCTAATTTTGATGGTATAGATCTCACTGGCATTAGCAAGATAACACACCGAGTAAACCCCTTGCCCAAAACCTTTCCAGACCAGACCTTTCTAGGTATAATCCAAACTGACTTAAATAGACCACCTGAATGTCTTCTGACCATTTAAGTTGCTTTTCAGTGCTTGGAGATGCTTTGACCAGGCAACATCTCTTGAGCGTGGTTAGAAGAGTTCCTAGGCAGAATTCCTATCTGGTAGGTCAGAAATAGGTCTACAGATTTTAAGCAGTGGAGCTGAGATGACAAGCAACCAGGATTTTTGGCATATCTCAGTGGAATCTAAGTGAGAAGTTGTCACGCTGGAAAAATAAATGACAACATCCTCTGTGCAGAATTAGGACTAATGAACAGAGGGAGGCAGGTTCTAGTTCTGGGTGGAGACGGACTTTCTAAAAGCTACAGCACCTTGAATGTATGTGGAGAACTTGAGAGGTGTTCAAGCTGAGAGGGGATGAGCATTTGTTGGGATGACAACTGCCACTGGGTGGCTTCTTAAGGGCAGAGTGTTGGACTAGAAGATCTCCAAAATCTTCTCCAACTTGGACATTCTATGCCTTCCTATGGAAAACATTCAGCTGAAAGAGGACCAAAAATACAACTTCTCACAAGTGATTGTAGCCAACAGCAGGGCCAGACGGGGGCAGTCCACTGCTGCCAGTGGGTTTCATGGGACTTCGTCAAAAAAAAATCGGGGCTCTGGATAAATTTTAATGAATATCTGTTCCTTACCACCTCTGCATATATGTTTACGGTCACTTTAAATTCATCTTATCCCACATCTGTCGCTTCATATTCCCACCAAATCTGCTTTCTTGGGTGTTGTCAAAGATACCATAATAAACCCAACTTCCCAAGTTAAAGACCTTTCAGTGTCTTTATTCTTCATCTATTCAAACTCCACATCCAATCAGGTCACCACATTCTGTTGAGTTTACCTCTGCAATATCTTTTAACTCAGCAAAGAGGACTTGAGTGTGGTCCTTAAGTTACAAGGAAGGAGTGCTCGAATATGAAATTTAGTTAAAGGGCTTTGGGTGTCACTTTCTTATAATCTTTAAGAGTTTCCTTTAAAATCAGACCCTTTTACCATATCTTACACAAAGACTAAAGTCTGAACTAAAACTAACACCCAAAGCCCTTTAGGATCTGGCCTAACCAACCTCCCAGCTTCATCTCCTGCCTTTCCCCTGACATATACTGTCTCCACTGCAGTCTACCTGCTATGTTCTGAGCGTATCCTGTTCTTTTAGGATTCTGCTTTTATTTATACTCTTCTTTTACCTCTTCCTCTCCTTCTTAGCAAACACCTCCAGTTCAGTTTTTAGGGTTGTAGAAGAGGTTCGATACTATATTGCTGGGGGCAATGTACATTGATCCAGTCTCTAAAATCAATGTTCAATAATAAGGGAAAGAAAACTGCCTAATGGCTCTGAAAACAATAATTTACTACAGGGGACTATATCTGGAGGACATGCTCTCCTTACTCTTCCCACATCAAATGTAATAAGCTTCACTTAAATCATTCATGCATACAAAGCACTCAGCAGAGGGCCTGGCACGTAAGAAGCATTCAATAATTATTACTTACCATTGTTGGCATTCTGATAGCTTAAAATGTACTGCTGCTATGAATAGTGCTTTTGTAAATACTAGAGATGAAGCTAAGATCAAGACCAATCAAATTTCTTCCCTCACAGATCTCATATTCTAGTGGGGAAAGAGAAACACTAAAGAAACAAATCAAAAATGTAATTTTGGAGAGGGATTCAGTGCAATGAAGAAAATACCACAGGGAGTGGTATACAGGAGCTGAGGCTACTTTAATTAGGTAGGTCAGGGAAGGCCTTTCTGAGGAGGTGACATTTGAGCTGAATGTCAAAAAACAGTCACCCCCACAGAGGACTGGGGAAGCTCCTAAGAGGAAATACCACATGCATAAGCTTTGAGATGAAAAGGGCTCAGTGTTTGCTGACTGACAGAAAGGAGGCAGTGAGGCTGCCATGTAGACAAGGGAGGGTGAGAGGCCTGCTTATGGGCAGCCAATTGTGTATTGAGCCCAAAGGAGCCTTTATTATCAGTTTCTTTCCTAAACTATCCTGAGAAGGTGTTGATGAGGATGGTAGGGGGTATAGTTCATGGTGCTTTGAAAAGGACATTGGGGTTAATTCTAATTTCAATGGAAAGCCACTGAAGGACTTTAATCAGGGACGTAGGATCCTACAGCAGTCGAGTGAAAAATATACTGAGCGGAAGTAGAGGGCCGTTAGGAGGCCACTGGAGTAGCCCACTCTAGAGTGGGCCAGTGGTCAAAACTGGGTTGGTGCTGGGTTTGGGAATGGGGACTGCAAGTGGGTATGAAGGATCTTTTTTGAGTGATGGATATTTTCTAAAACTGAATTGTGATAATTGTACAACTCTGTAAATTTACTAACAAGCACTGGATTTTACACTTAAAATTAGTAAATGTTATGGTATATAGATTATACCTCAGAAAAGCAGCTCAGAAAGAAAGCAGATTGGCTACTCTTTGTGTGTACATTGTCATGTTTTGTGGAGTAAGAGTGGGGGTGCATATTAGCTGCCTGGGTCCTAGAAGTCAATCAGTTAAACCTGAACACTGGTTTTTTCCTACACCATGAAAACTCCAAAGTGTGTTAATTTCAAGATGACTAGAGGCTGCTTTTAGCCAGATTTTAACATCCCACACATGGAAGAACTTCGCTATTGCCTACTTTTCCAAGGCTTGGATCTCAATCCCCAGGTGTCTGCAACTCTAATTTAATATACACACAATGGATAGCCAATAATATATTAGCTAAGAACCAAGCTTAAGTCAACTTTATTCTCTTAACAGAGCAAATACAGTGATATGTTCATAGGAATACAACTGAAAAGTCCAAAAATTGCTTTAAGTGTTAGACCAGTTCTTTCTTATGCACCTAATTTATTTTCACTTTTGACCAAATTCCTTATTCAAGTCTTTTCCTTAAGATTTACAGGGTTCAGGAAAATATTTGGTAGTCTCCACTACTACATCTGTCACTGCCCCAGCTGAGGAGCTTTAAAATATCCATCAATACAGGATTGATCCTATGTGATTTATAATAATTTTTATATATTTATAATAATTAACATACAGATTAGTTTCCTGTAGTTGCTGTAACACATTGCCACAAGAATAATAGCCATTTATTCTCTCATGGTTCTGCAGGCCAGAAGTCCAAAAGCAGTCTCGCAGGACTGAAATCAAGGCTGTTGGCAGGGCTGCGCTCTCCGCGGAGGCTCTAGGAAAGAATCTATTCCTTGCCTCTTTGAGCTTCTGTTGGATGCTGGCACTATTTATTGACTTATGGTCTCATCACTCCGATCTCTGCCTCTGTGGTGGTACTGTACTCTCCTCTTCCGTCTGTATCAAATCTCCTCTGTCCTTCCCTTATGAGCACACTTGTCTTTGCCTTTAGAGCCCACCCAGATAATCCAGGATAATTTCCCCATTTCAAGATCTATGACTTCAGTATATGTAGACACCCTTTTTTCCTTATAATGTTTACAGATTCCAGGAATTAGGACTTGATATTTCGGGGTGGCTCCCACTCAACCTACTATACCATATAATTTGGGGTCACCTGGTTTGGGAATATGTGGTTCACAGAGGTCCGATTTAATAAATTGTGTGGTTTTAAAGTGCGTGATTCTAACATACTAGACAACACAGAGTGTTCTTTGTAAAACACAATAGTAAGGACTTTGCACATACCAAGTAAATTGTCCATTTCTGCCCTCAACTTATTTGGAGAGTATAATAATACCTCTATGGCATTAAAAACATTTTACCCACAACACAAACAGATAACTGTGTAAGATTAAAAACAGTAAGTGCGATAAGAGGTGGGAGGACCAGGTCCCTCCCACCACTCTCCCACCCCCACCCCATTACTTTACACACAGAAATAGTCCTGCCTCGCTAGTCTATGGGATGCACAGTGGGCACTGGCCCTTTCTTTCCTGAATCGTCAGCTGATAAAGCAAGAAGTGGTTGTCAAGTCAAAAAACCCTGAGAAATAGCGACAGACCTCACTTTTCTTCTACTTTCCCCTGACCTTAAGGTACACCAAGATGCAGGAACAAATCCTGAAACAGCCTGAGTGCTGCTCTGAAACAGAGTTTTGTGGAAAAGGCTGGGCTCATTTAGGAACGCACTGTTTCTGATTGATGCTGATAAGGGGGCAGAGCCAGATTCTTAATGTCACTTACAGGAAAGCCTCCAACTGAAAGAGCCCTTACACAACATTTATTACAACCCCATTTTGGATGCCAGGTTGGTGACTGTCCAAGGCTAGATATTCCTCTTTATCTCCATGCCTTCCCTAACCCATCTCCCTGTCCATGGGAAGCAGGGCAGGAACAAGAGTTAGCGGTAATGTTGGGACAGGACCCACGGTTATTACCCCCAAAAGTGGAATACTTTTTGCACTGGGCCCTCTGGTCCCAGAGTTACAGTCACTGTCCCCGGAGGTCTTGCTAAATCCTAACACAACAGCAGTCCTTTCCGTTAAAGAAACAATTTATTGGGCATATGCCATGTGAGAAACAAACACAAAGGTCTGGAAGGTTCCAGAAATGAAATGCGCCGCTCGGGGTCCTCTGGAGCTCGACCCACCCCTCTCACCCAGTCCCCGCGCCACGCCCCGCCGCCGTACCTGCAACCAACACCTCATCCTAAGAGACCGGCCGCATCTTGGCAGCGGCGCCGGCGGCACGGCGGCCGCACCTGCGTCGACCCGGTGGCTGCGGTGGCGGCGGGGGCAGCTCCTTTTCTTCCGCAGCAGCGCGGGGCGCTGTGCCGCCCCCCTTCGCGCCCGCCCCTCGCAGCGCTCGGGCTCCGGCCTCCGCCCCCTGCACGCGAGCGCGCGGGCGACCGTTGGGCACCTCGGCGTGGCGTGGGGGCGCCTCCCGCCCTCGACTCCGCCCCCCAGACGCCGTCGCCGGGGCAACCGAGCGCCGTTCCCCGCCCCCACCCGGACCGCCTCCCCTACGAGCCCTGACTAAGAGGGCTGCTTACATGAAACCCGGTCAGCCCTGCCCCAGGACCGACCCTGGATTCGGGCCTCCACCCGTACCCTCTGTCATTCAAGACCTCTCACTTTTTCTTCAGCCCCCTCACCGGTCTCCCCGTCCTACTCTTGTTCCCCCCAACACGTGCACCCCAACGCCCCCAGGCCATTCCCGCAGTTGTCCCGCAAATAATCTTCTCAAATGCTTACCGACCCACGCAAATCCCGTGTCTACGTAATCTCTAAGGGTCAGGCCCAACCCTGGCGTGTGGCCTGTCAGGCCCCCACCCTGCCTCACCCTCGCGGTGCCTGGCTTCTGGCACTTTCTCCACTCCCGCCCTGTCATTTCCCATTTGACCATTTCAAGTTAACAGAATTCACATTTTGCAGCTCTGCCTCTGCTTACGCTGCTCCTCTGTCTGGAATGGCTTTCAGGCTTCAAGTGTGTTCTCGGGATAGCTGACCCTCTGGCCTACGGAGAGTTGTTTCCTCCGCTGTGTTTCAGTTGCTCTCTGTCGTCATCTCTAATATAGAATTTATCGGATCAAATGATTACACACTCAAACCTTTCAGTGCTGCCGAAATTAGTGCTTAAACAGAACCACTCCAGAAAGGCCTGAGTGTGATAGGTGCAACCTGTGTTGTTAATACTATTAGCAGTCACGTTACACGGACACCTACGGCAAATAACTTTTTCTGTCTGAATTGATTGGAAATATTAATAAATGCTACATTACTTAATGTAATTATGGATTTTAATAAAATAGTATCAGGTGCCACTAAAGTTTGCTTTTTATTGTACCTGTAATTTAAATTATTTCATTTATTGACCCAGAGAGATTTAATATTATCTATAGAATTGAGTATTTTAATAGAGAACGAAGCCATAAGTATTAAGTGGACAGGTAAAAGGTAAATGCTTTAAGTTTTGTAGCTAGACAGAAAGCAATTTTTAATTATTTTGTTTTTGTCTTTTATTCCATCAAGGCACGAGTGTTCTTAGGGCAAGAAAATATTTGTTACTAATATGGGGTTTCCAATGGTGTCTTCTGTTTAGATTTGTATGCCTGACCCTAAGAACTAAGAAAGGTCCTTTTTCTTTTCTTTTTGAAGTCTTGAATTAACATAATGTGTTAATTAGAACTGTATGAAACAGTTTAGGGGCTCCTGGCTGGCTCAATCAGAGGAGCATGTGACTCTTGATCCCAGGGTGGTGAGTTCGAGCCTCACGTTGGGCGTAGAGATTACTAAAAAAAAATAAAGAAATAAACTTAAAAAAAACCTATTTAAAACCACATTTATGTATAAAATTATGTGCACTGAATTTTCTTACATAATTCTCTGCGTTTTGAAGTGTCTTGCAGTTTTACTTCTCAATATGTTTAAAAATTGAATTAAAGAAAGAGTTTCTTGGCTTTTAAAATAGAGAATTTAAAGATGAAGGGGTGCAGATTTCCTTTAACATTCACTCAGCCGTTTCACATATATTCATAAAGTACCTGTCATATGCCATGTGAAGGTGTTGAAAATAGAGCCATGAACCAGATAAAGTCCCTATCCTTATGGAGTTTACATTCTTGTAGAGGAAGATGAGCAATGCATAAAGGGACAAGTTCAAATATGTCTGACCATGGTAAGTGCACTGGAGACAGGGTAAGGAAGTTAGGGAGGGCGGGGTATGTTGACACAAAATGAACAAGTGTTTTTTAAAATTATAAAGAGAAAGGAAGAGAGTTTTTTTATTCCCAGCTGCGTGGTATATACCACCTTCACAAAGAAGAGAGTGCCCCAGGGTAAGAACGCATGGCACAGAGTTATGTATGGTTTTTTTTCTTCAGAGAAAGAGTTGCAGATCGTCATGACAAAGAACATTCCAGAAAGCTACAGGCTTTATGTTATGGTTTTAGTATGTGCAAGGCTCTATGGCTTTAATCTTATGGAAACCAGGAAGGCTCTTTTCCCCCTATCTTTATGTTTGGAATGCTCTTTTTTGGTTATATTTTTAACGAAACAGATGTGCTGTGTGTTGTGTGGGGCAGAAATAGCGCCCATGCTTTGAGGTTTTGCCGAGTCATTTCCACCTTGGGCCCAGGAGCAAGGCCCGCAAACATGAAAAGCTGAAGATTTTATCAGGTGCCATTTCATAGTGTGCTCTGAGAAGCCCTCATGATAAAGTAACATTGAGCAGAGACCTATAGGACTGGAGGGAGGAGCCACATGTATACTGTAGACAGAGCTTCCCAAGCACATGCTTGGTGTATTTGAGAATCAACCACGAGGCCAGTGAGGCCTGAGCAGAGGGCACCAACAGGAGAAGGTTGGGGTCCTAGTGATATAGGGACCAAGTCACCAAGAGCTCTTTAGTAAGAGTGCCTGTCTGGGTCCAGGGTTGTTATTTGTCTCCCTTCATTGTGTTCCTACTCTGGACCAGACTCTGTGCTGGGCATTGGGGGAGGGGAGGTGCTGGTTTATAAAGAAGCTCCAGTTTCTGCCTTCAAGGAGCCGCTATCCTTCTTATTGTTTTCAATGCAAATGGCTCCTGGCCTTTCTGAGGTACAATTAAGAAGGGTGGGTTGATTCAAGGATGGTTCAGGAGTAAGGAACCCAGATCTGGTCTAAGTTTTGACACTAACTATATAACCTTAGGCAAGCTATTTAACCTTTTAGAGCATTAGTATTTTCATCTGCAAATGTTAGATGTAGAAATTATTGCAAGACATTTTTCTAACTAAGAAAAAAAAGAACTATGATTCTACAAAATCAAAGAACTTCATCTTAGTACAAAAACATTTTTTAAAATTGTACAAGAAAAGCACCTCATGCATCATAATCATGACACATATGTAGGTCACTTAAAATTTAATTCATGATTTGCTTAGTTTAAAAAAAGATCTTGTTTCATAAAACATAACCAGTTTTGTAAATAAGTGATAGTTAAAAATATATAGTGTAGATTATATAATTTTTTTAAATCATTGTGTTTCCTTTATGACTTTGAACTTAAAGATTTTAGCCAAAGATCTTCAAAACTAAATGTAATGCTAGACCGGCATGACAGAGTAGCTTGGATTTTTAGTGTAGATATTTTCCCTTCCTGATTATGGTTTAAGATTTTCTATGTTAAGTCTCATCTGACGGACTATTTCCCCAGTGCCTGGTACAATGTGGACACACAGAATTGACTCAATATACAGTGGAGAGGAAATAAATGGCAAATCATCTCCAATAATTTTTGTAAGTTGATAGGGTATAAAATATTGAAGACCATATTGTTAATGTTCTGACATTCTTCAGAACATAAGAAATATATTTAATCAGAAAGCTTGAATTCATTCAGCAAATATTTATTAAACACCAACTGCATACCAGGAACATCAGTGAACCAAACAGACCAAACCTTGCCTGCATGGAACTTAACATTCTAGTTGTGAGAGACACGTCATAAATAATCATGACGATCTAGTTAACATATTAGAAGGGGTTAAGTACTGTGGAAGCAAGCAAGAGGGAGTGTGGAATAGATGGAAATTTAAATAGAGGAGGGAAGACCCACCTGCTTCCGGGGAATAGATGTGAGTAGATTTCTAGGAACATTTCCAGGCAGGGTAGACTAAGAAGGTGAATAATTTCGAATTTGAGGTTTCTTTTGAAACTAGCTGTAAAAGAAGACTTTCATATACCATCCTAAGTGCAGGGAAGTTTCTACTCCTTAGAGTTGATTGAGGGTTTTAAAATCAACTTTATTAAGGGGCACACCTGGGTGGCTCAGTTGGTTAAGCATCTGACTCTTGATTTCCGCTCTGGTCATGATCTCAGGGTTCTGGGTTTGAGCCCCGGGGCAGGCTCTGCAGTCAGCGGGGAGTCTGCTTGGGACTTCCTCTCTCCCTTTCCGTCTGCACCACCCCCTCCCTGCACTCAATCTCTCTTTCTTTCTCTCTCTCAAATAATCTTTTTAAAAAATCAACTTTATTGAGGTATGCTTTGTGTACAATAGAATTCATTCATTTTAAATGTACAGATTAATGACTTTTGAGAAATGTATATACCTAATATCAATCTCCAATCAAATGTAGAGTATCTCCACCTACCTAGAAGGTTAATCTGTGGTCACTCTTTTTTTTTTTTATAAGATTTTATTTATTTGAGAGAGAGCGAAAACAAGTAGGGGGAGGGGCAGAGGAAACGGGAGAGAGGGAATCCCAAGCAGATTCCCTGCTGAGTGTGGAGCCTGACGTGAGGCTCAATCCCAGGACCCTGAGATCATGACCTGAGCTGAAATTAAGAGTCACATGCTTAACCGAGTGAGCCACCCAGGTGCCCTGGTCACTCTCTATTTCAATACTGAAATGAGTTTTTTAAAACAAAATATACAAGTTCTTGAGTTTGTTATTTTATAGAAGATTGAAAAAAAGTAGTAGAAGTAGGAGATAGATGTCAAATAAGAAATAAAATAAAGGCAGATTATGTTTTCTCCTCTAGCCTGTGTTTCTGCAGTTGAGGCCAATCACCGTCATCACCAGTGTCTTTGAAGTTGTCTTTGTTTCTCCCAAAGGAAAGAAAAACTATACCCTTTACTGTAACCATCCAGTGTTTCTGCTGAGTATATTAAGATCTTTAACTTCTTATCTAAGAAATAAAATAAGTGTATGGATATATTTCTACCAGCTTTTATTTATGTATTATTTATTTATTTATTGTTTTTTAAAAAGATTTTATTTATTTATTTGACAGAGATAGAGACAGCCAGTGAGAGAGGGAACACAAGCAGGGGGAGTGGGAGAGGAAGAAGCAGGCTCACAGTGGAGGAGCCTGATGTGGGGCTCGATCCCATAACGCCGGGATCACACCCTGAGCTGAAGGCAGACGCTTAACGACTGCGCCACCCAGGCGCCCCTATTATTTATTTTTTAAGTGCGGGGCTCAGACCCATGACCCCGAGATCAAGACCTGGGCTGAGACCAAGAGTCAGACGCCCAACTGACTGAGACACCCAGGTGCCCCACTTTAACCATGTTTAAGTATACAGTTCCGTGGCATTAAGTATATTGACATTGTTTACAACCATCACCACCATCCCTCTCCAGAACTCTTTCATCTTCGCAAACGGAACTCTGTACCCACTAAACACTAACTCCCCATTCTCCTTTCTCCAGGCTCTGGCAACCACCATTCCACTTTCTGAATTTGACTACTCTAGGTACCCCAAATACATGGAGTTTCATAGTATTTGTCCTTCTGTGTCTGTCTTATTTCCCTTAACATAATGTCTCCTGGGCCCATCCACCTTGCAGTATGTGCCAGAATTGCCTCCTATTTTAACGCTGGATAATAATGCATTGTATGTTTAAGCCACATTTTGTTTGTCCATCCATCTGTTGACTGGGTCCTTGAGTTTTTTTAAAACTAACTTTTTTGAGGTATAATTTCCATTTAATACATTGTATCCATCGAAAGTGTACTAATCGATGTTTTGACAGATATACACACCTCTGAAACTATCACCTTGGTTGAGACACAGAACATTTTGATCATTCCCAAAAGATTTAAATTGATTGTGTTTTGATAGTCTTGCAATCACTGTTAGTAGAGTCGGTGAAGCAGAGGCTGTAAGTTGCGTACACAACGCCCATCTCTCCTGGCTCCTTTCTCGGAGAGTCTCAGTTGTGCTCGAGTATTCAACTCAACATTCTCCAAAGCCATGGCTCTGCCTCAAGGGAAGTTCTAGTGGAGAGATCCCAGTTATTTTAAACTCCTCTTTGGGCTTTCATTTCTCTTCGAGTGACTGTTTTCAGGGGAGGTTTCTTGGCATTTAGAGGTGAAGGGAGGTCTTCTGGGAAAGTTGTCCTTAATTTTAAGAAGGAGAGACACAAAGAGATGATTCTTTTTGCCTTTGAAAGGTTGCCTAAAGATTCTGAAAACTTTAAAATAAGGCTGGGTTTTGTGTGTTTGGGTTAATTCTGAGATGCCCTTTTTAAGAAAAACTACATAACCTTCCAAACCTCTGATTTATTATCTGCAGTTACCTTAATGATTACTTAGTGAGCCCGGAGAGCCACTAGGTGTCACTCCTACTTTATTTTCAGAGATAATCTAGTGGCATTTTCAATCTTGGCAATGTTAAATTCTGAGGCATTAAAAAAATCCAGTAAGTTAAAAGTCATATTTAAAATGCTAGCAAAGATGAAGATAAAAACATTAAACATTAACTGTGAAAAATTAAAAAACCAGATATGAGAATTTTGAAATGAATAAATTAGTTTTTCTTTAAAGGATGTTAACAAATAGAGTGAGTGATGCATGGTTTCTGAGTCAAAACAGTGATTTAGGCAAATGACATTTAAAGGTGTTTAGTATAGGGATGCCAGGCAAATGGGAGAATCAATATGATGGAAATAGTTTTCCCCTGGGGCCACGCTCACAGTAACACAGCAACACGCGCTCAGTTACCAACGGTGGGAATTTTTCATGTGGAGACAGAAAGTGAAGTTGTGAGCTGTGTTGAATCTATTTATCATGAAGAAAGGATTTGGTTAAAAACAGGAGTAGTTCTGGAGCTCCTTTCTACTCCCTAGACAGGTTGCTGCCCTGTTCATGAATTGTTGAAGAAAGCCAATTCGATTTTTTAAAAAAGAGTAATTCTAAGTTAGAGGAAGCAGGAAGAAGGGAAGCAGTAGAAAGAGAGAAAATAAGATTGACAGCTGCGTCTTTGAGAATGCTTCCTTAAACTTTCTCCCGTACTAGGAAGAACCACGAAGGATTTCATTGTGTCTCGCTTAGAACTCTTTCAGCTGCAGGGAGCAGAACCCCAACTCCGGCTGTTTAAAGGACAAATAAACAGGTATTTACGATCTCCTATAACTAGAAGTGTGGTGGCTTCCGGAACAGCTGTATCTGGTGAGGGCAGCAATTCTCAGAGTGTGGGATGGGGGCCTCAAGGAGTCGCTGAGGCCCTTCGGGGTTCATAAGTCAAAATCATTTTCATGGTAGCTAGGACGCTGTTTGCCTTTGTCTGCTTGTTCTTTCACAAGTGTGTAGTAGAGTTTTCCGGAGGCTACATGACTTGTGATATCAAACAGATAGAACACAGAAGTGGATAGTCGGATCCAGCTGTCTTCTACTAAACTGCCATTAAGGAGATCTGCAAATATGTAGAACAAATTCATGCTTCTCGGTGATCTTTTTTTGTTTGAGAAAATATAGTTATTTTCCATAAAATATGTTTGTCAGTTTAACATTTGACGACTTTTCTATTTTTAAGTGATTAATAAATATGTTAACTGTCCTTCTCTCTTTTAATTTTCTAATATAGTAAATACTGATACAAGACACGTAAACAACATTTCTTTGGAGTCCTCAATAATTTTTAAGAGTGTAAAGTGGTCCTGAAACCAAGAGTTTCGAGAATTGCTGGCTTCGAAGAGGTATAGTTGGGTGCAGGCTTCAAGTGCTATCGCCAAAACACTGTTTCCGTATCCTGAACTGATTTCCTAGGTGTTGTTTTCCTTCTCAGGCTTCTGATGGCAGAGACAGACCTCCAGCAACTCCAGGACTATACCTACCAGGTTAGCAATCCCATAGGAGGGAATGTCCCTTTTCGATAGCTCTAGGAAAATTTCTAGTTATTACATTGGCCAAGCTTGAGTCACATGCCCTTCCGTATGCCAATCATCTGAGCCAAAGAGCAGCGATGCCTGGATCATATGTCCACCCCCGGAGCCTGGGAACAGGGTCAGCCCACCAGCACCACAGGATAGGTGAAGGAGTGGCTCCGCAGAGAGATACTGAGCAGACAAAAGCAAGCCCTTCTTCCGAAAGCCTGAAGCCCAAGCCAAAGATTTAGAAAGAAAACTACCCTGTTCTCCGTTGGAATCCTGTCCCTTCCACTGTCAGCATCTTGAGACAATAGGGCTGTTTCTCTCTCCAGGGGAAGGAGTGGGGAGGTTCTAATTTCATTCTCTAATTAGCGTTTGGGTCCAAACCACACACCCTAGCAGAAGTTCTTCCTATGAATTAGCAATGCTGGCCACACAGAAAGTTGTCTTTTTGCCATAAATTATGCAAAAGACCTACCTTAAGCTGAGATGCCTTTCCTAAGTGTCTGAAGATTTCAATTTTATGCCCACTCATGCTGTTTGGAGGATGACTGCCATCAGATCATTTAACCTTTTCATGGCCTCTATGTGCTTACCTCCAAAAACAAGGATACATTCGTTGACTCTGAGCAATGGAAGATGGGAGAAAAAGGTATTCTAACTGATCTATCAGTTGCTATACTACATGTCTACCAAAGGAATTTTGACTTTTTTTTCAGATTATATATCAATTTTCATCAAATATTTAGGTCCTAAATATTTTTGACAATAATATAAGATAGAGGTTTCACCAGTCTATAAGCACCTAGTTGTTTTCTTCATTGCTTGCCTTTTTTTTTTCTTTGATTTTGTTTTCAGCTTCATTACTTTTAATATTAAATGTTGATGGTGTAAAATGTCATTTTTTACCAAATGAATTAGGAGTAAGATCATAAGTGCCACAAAAAATAATTTTCAGAAAAAAAATATTCATTTATTTAGAACCCTAACTGTACACACACACACTTTGAATAATCAAGTGAAAGAAAAGCCAATGTTTCTCCTTTTATTCTTAATTTATATATTAAGCTGTAAAAGGAAGCAGCAATAAAGATTGCATCAGTTACTATTAAGAATCAGACAATATTTGCTGTGTACTTTCATTCGGTATACTTCATGTTTCCACTAAAGTACGATCATGACATAGAAATGAGATTGCACTGTTTTTTTTGTTGTTGTTGTTGAGCCCTTCAGATGAAGTTAGTATTGAACATCAAATAATACTTATATGTTATACATTAAATATCGTCTGGACTGATTTGCATAATATGTCTGCTTCTCTATTGTATTTTCATTAATTATAAGTACATTCAAATTAAATTGATATCAAAACCCACAGTAATTTTTAGCCTCAACTTCCAACATAATTCACATTACTACATACTTTTAAACAGAAGAAGTTTTAGCAAACATATCCCTTGGAAATAATTCTAAATTGTTCCAACGACTTAATGGCTGACCCTCTTTGTAAAATGTATAGTTATCTTGCACTGTTCACATTTTTAATAAAAAGCAGTAATGTTAAATTTCATATAACATTATTACAAAATTCTATTGATAACCTAAAATGAGAATAACATTCAGCTGTGAGTACCTCTTACTTGCCAGGCATTAAGTATATTTCTTTTCATTTAAGGACTAGAGAACAGTCTTGGAGTCGATGACAATTAAAATATAGAAGAAAGCCTGCTTCCTGTTTGTTTTGAGTCAAACAAGCAGAAATTTGATGGGAGCGTCAAATTTCAAGATGACAGGCTGGTCCTATATACGACACTTGGTATTTTCTTCTAACAACAAAAAATAAAGCACTTGTCCCTTAACTGTTTACTGAAACCGCTTAGGGCACTGCTCCTCCAACGTGGCGACACAGCAGAATTGCCTAGAGTTTTAAAAAATGCCAAAGCCTGTGTCTCACCCCCAGGGGTCCCGCTTTAATTGGTACAAGATGGGGGCTATTCTATCTAATTACTGCTTGGCAATTAGCCATCTGTATGTTATTTTCAACTTTCTACGTTTTATTGGCTGTAAGACCGCGTGGATTGGGCGAGTTCTTGTGCCGAACTGCGTTCTGCATAGCGGTGCTTGCTGGGCAGAAAGGTTGCGGTGCCTCTATTTGCCTTAATCCATTTTCCTCTCTCTTCCTTGCTCTTTCTCTCAGAGGAGGCAAGTAGCAGCAGCGGTCACTGACCATCACTGAGAATACCAAGAAATGAACTCAGCTGCCTCCTGGATGTTTCTGTTCCACTGAGGACTAATTTACCATGCTTTTTTTTTTTCTTCCCATTTTCCCCTCCATCCTGCAAAAACTTTTTATTATTTTTTTTGCAAGAAACACACCATGAAGTTATTGCTGAGAAACATAAGCAAAAAGTTTTAGCACAGCGGCTCTGTCTCTTTGGGACACGTTAGAAAATTCTGAAGCAAGCAGAAGCATAGTAAGTGCTTTCTTTCTTTTAAAGCTACTTCTGGGGAGAGGGGAGGCTATTGTAATGGTAAATTTCACTCGGAGAGGAAGAAAGGGTTGATAATCAATCAGAAATTAGGTATTCGCTTGAGATTTTGCAATTCTCTTGCTATATTATAAGATTATTTTAATTTTCTCTGTAAAATATACAGAAAAAAGTTTCGGGGGTGTGTGTGTGTGAGTGAAATAAAAGCGGTCTTGAGACTGGCATAGAAAGAAGTTCTTTTTGTTTTTTGTTTTTTGTTTTCCAAATGGAGTGGGGAGATATATAGCACTGCGGGGCTTCAGTGAGATCCCGGAATCCCAGGAGGAGAATTTACATTCAGAAATGTTGAAGTGAAAAATCCTCCTGGGTCAACATCTTGGATTTAAGCTCCGAAGAACTTTTTTACGTCTGGAAGAATTCGCTTCTCAAAACCACTCTTTGGTCGGCAAGTATCCTGAAGGATGGAATAAGGTGCTATGAATAGAAGCCCTGCTCTGCTTCAGGCATTTAAAATTTAACTCGAGGGATCATGTGTTGGGCGCGATGAGGACCACAGAGAACTTCGAGGAGACTCCTGCCGCACTAAGCCCTAACAGGACCCCCAAAGGCAGGTACATTTATCTGGAAGCGTTCCTGCAGGGAGGAGCTCCCTGGGGCTTTACTTTGAAAGGTGGCCTGGAGCACGGGGAACCATTAATCATCTCTAAGGTATGTTTCTTTTTGTAACCTTGTCTTTATTGACATTGCTTTTTCAACTTTAAAACTTCGGTCAGATCTGTCCAAAATGCAACCGTAATACTGGGGATTGCCTGAATATTGCTTAATTTGCTGTTGCATACCTTGCAGATTATATCTGGAAATATTTTGTATGGCTTGGCGTTTGAAAGAAAAAAATGTGTGTAGCTCAGTTAGTCTATGAAATCCTGGGGAATAATGTGCTTGCTCAATGGATAATCTCTTTTTGTGAATGAAATAGTGTAAAAGCAGCTACCACATGATCTTTTCAGTTATAAATCAGATTAAAGATTAACAACACGGTGAAGGGGGTGACATGGTATATGCTTAGGAATGTGTGCCTTTATTTAGCATATAACTAGAAAAATATCTGCTCTTTCTCCTGTCCAGTGAAAAAATGTCTAGCATTCCAGAATATTTTAGAATTTCTTTATAATTCTGGAATAATTGATTACATAAATATTATTTATTGCTTTTTGCACTCTCAGAAAGGAGAGGTCAATCAATTTTGTGTATAAAGCAAATGCAAAACTCCATTTCTGCCTCTTTTCTGTATCTATGTATTTAAACCAATTTTTAAACCTTAGTCATCTGCAACATGCCTCAGTTCTCTTTCTTTGGTATAATTAGGTATACCCACTGAATGAATCCTTTTTATATATTACGCTTAGTATTTCTGCTTTTCTCTTCAACTACAGAGATTAAGAGAGATTACAAAAATTTCTTTTAAAATTTCAGAATATTATCAGTCTAAAACAATAGAACACAAATGCTTTTTACACATATGCATTACTTAAGAAACATTTGTAATTGAGGGAAAAAGTTTTTTAGTTTGAGGGTGGCAAAGGGAGAAATACTCATTTTGCCCAAGCTCTGTTACCTATTTAGGTTAGTTTTCATGTCCTAAAAAACGTGTGTTTTGAGAGAGAGGGAAATGGATTCTTACTGTGAATAATTGGTTTCCAGCAGTCAGCCAAGAGTGTGCAGGATACCTCTGTAAGGTTTGTGACTTTTCCTTGCCTTTTCTAAGAAAACAAAAGATATATGTATACATATGTGTATCGTTAGGAAGGTGTCCAGCTATAAGTCACTGAAAACCTGACTTACAGTGGCCTGCGTAAATCGGGGCTTGTTTTTCTCATACTGCAAGAAGTCTGGAGGTAGGCTGTCCATGCAAAGAGCCACAGCTCAATCCTATCAACATGGACTTCGATGATCTCTCCACTCTGCCATCCCTGTGATCTTGGCTTTTGTCTTCATGGTTACATGATGGCTGCCACACCTCCAGTGTTGCATCTTTATTCTGGGCAGGGTTTTGGCTTTTTGTTTGGAAAGAGACACCCTCTCTAACAGACCTGTGCTTACATCTCATTAACCAGAAGTGTGACACGTCCCCCTCCTCAGAACAATCACTGGCCAAGGGGCCCGAGATTATCATGACTGGTTTAGAGACCAGGCAGGATTTCTTTCCTGGAACCTATCTTTCCTGATGTCAAGGAGTCTCTGCCCACTGTTTGAATATACTGGGGTTGTCTTTTCAAGAGGAAGGAGGAAACGGGTGCTAGGTGGACACTGAGAATGTCTGCCACAAATATAAATATCACTTCTGCATTTTAGAATTCTGGTTTTATACCCAATTTGCCTGGCCTTATGTCAGATATTATGTGTGTACATTGGACGAGAGTTTGCTGTAGGATAGGCCGAATGCTACCACTAATGAGCCACTCTTCTAAGGCTCCCTTTAGTGTGCAGAATGGGGGGGGGTATACTATTATATTATCTCCCTTATTGGAATGTATTGGGATTAAAGGAGACCATGCATTTAGAGAATTTAGCACAGCGCCTGGCACACAAAGGCACTCAAAAAAGATCTTAGCAAAGATTATGGTTATTGTGTTTTATTATTCTAGGGGACATTTGTATTAGGATACCTATTTGGCTGCTGTGCAAAGATCCAAAGTAACAATTGCTTAAACAATACCAGAGTTTCTATCGCTCTCACAAAACAATCTGAGCATAAGCCCAGCTGAAAGATGACTGCGTGATGTCAGAGACCCCAGGTCCTTCTACTTTTTTTACATCCGTCCTAGATGGGATGCCCATCTGCATGGTCAAAGGTGACTTGCCACAACATCTGCTTTCCCGTGAGGAAGAAGTGGGAAAAGGAGACAGACAAGGCAATCGCTTTCTTTTCAAGGTTATCACCTAGGGCAGTCTGCTCTGTCCAGCATGGTGACCACCAGCCCCATCCAGCTGTTTCCATTTCAACGAAAAGTAATGTAAAATCCTGTTCCTCCTGCAAACTGGCCACATTTCAAGTGTCACGGCTCTTCAAAGCTCTCATCTGTCTGGTAAACTGATTCGGCCAAGCTCCATTTCTTCCTTCCTCTGAAGTTTTCGTGATTTCATCAAGCTGCATTAGATGGTCTCTCTTCCATACTCTTATAACCTGTGCTTATTACGTGAAATCGTCATTTTTTAGTCATGGTGATGGTCTTCTCAGAAGTGTAAGAGCTTCTTTAGACTGTTTTCATTTCTGCCACATCTAACGCGAGTGGCCCGGTACACAAATATTTGTTGAGTAAACGAGAGGACGTGGGCTTTGTCTCATTTTGTCTTGCATTTCCAGGATCCAGCGGTGTGCCTGGCACAGAATATGTGCTCAGGAACTTCTATTGCATTAGTAAGCCTAGAAGTAACAGAGCAGGAGGCAGGGAGAGGTGGGGAGGTAGGGTCCCATGAGATGAAGATGCCTGGCAGATCTCCAGAGATGGAGCGTGTGTTAGTTTCCCATTGCTGCTGTAAAAATGACCACAGACCGGGGTGCCTGGGTAGCTCAGTCAGTTAGGCATCTGCCTTCAGCTCAGGTCATGATCCCGGGGTCCTGGGATCGAGTCCCACATTGGGCTCCCTGCTCAGTGGGGAGCCTGCTTCTCCCTCTCCCTCTGCCTGCCGACCCCCCTGCTTGTGCTCTCTCTCTCTCTCTGTCAAATAAATAAATAAATAAATACAATCTTAAAAACATCACCACAAACTTAGTGGCTTAAACCATAGGTCAGAAGTTAGCGCAGGTCTCACTGGGCTAAGATCAAGGTGTCAGCAAGGCTGTGTTCCTTATGGGAGCTCCAGGGGAGAACCCGTGTCCTTGCCCTTTCCAGCTTCTAGAGGCTGCCTGCATTCCCTGGCATACAGTCCCCTTCCTCCATCTGCAGAGCCAGCAACGGCAGATTAAGTCCCTCTCACCTTGCATCACTCTGATCTCTAAATTCTGCCTCCCTCTTTCAATGTTAAGGACCCTTGGGAGTACACTGGACCCACCAAGATAATCTCCCTATTTTAAGATCAGCTGACTAACAACCTTAATTCCATCTGCAAACTTCACTCCCCATTGCCGTACAATCTAACATATTCACAGTTTCCAGGGATTAGAATGTGGGTGTCTTTGTAGGGACAGGGTTTGATTTTGCCTGCCACCAAGCACTTGAGCACTGATCAAAGTCCATATAAGTAAGACCATGTCAGAGCTGAGACTGATGTGAAATTTAATGGCTGATCGTGCATTCTTGGACAATGCAAAAAGTGCATACCACCTCATATATTGGTAGCCAGATGTCTACTATTCCCCCATTGTAGGGGAAGGGAAAGGAGAGTACACATTGAATCATACATGGGAAAGGCACGTACAGTTATACAAAAGCAGTTATAAGCTGTCAGGTATGGGCGGCAATATAATGAATGAAGTATTTTTTTCTTTAGAAGAATGAACAGGGGAAGGAACTACAAAAGGGTGGCAATAAAAGAAATCGTTTTCAAATCTTTTTCTTTGAGGTTTAATGTCCTTAAAAAGGAAAGGTGGGGTTGAGGAAAGAGCCTCTGTAATCTCTGAGCTTCAAAAGGAAAGGGCAACTTTTTTTTTTTAGTAGTGATTGTATGCGGAGGCTCAAGTAATTCAATAGTTCAGGAAGCTGGCAGCATGATTTTATTATGACTCACGCTGCATGGTGGCTGAGAAAAGCGGTTCCACCTGCAGTCGGGACGCACCTGCTCCAGGGTTCAGAAATCAAGGAACAAGTGTGATAACAATACACCACCACAACTGATGACACTCACGGAGCTCTTACGACGTGCCACACTCTATTCCAAGACATCCGCGTGTGTTAACTCATTTAATTTCCAGAGCTCCACGAGGAAGGCAACGGAGTTTGCAAAATGATCCATAAGAAACTGAGACATGGTATTTGCGTAACTGTCTGCAGCTCTCGCAGCTAGTGAGTGACAGAATCCGAATTTGAATCCAGGTATTCTGATTCCCCGGGGTCCCTGCACTTCACACACGATGCCATTCAGTCGTCATTGCCTACCAAGCGGTTGGCTCTGTCTAGATTCTAGAGCCATTATTTGGGTAAAATATGGGATTGGTCTTTAGTTAGATATGTTTTAAAATTTATTAGAGGAAAACAGTCTTTAAAAAATGACAATAGCACAACTTAGTCCCATAAGTATCATAAAATAGGTATGACTATTGCTCAAGCAACCCTTTCAAAGTAGTTCAACAGCCGTAGAGGGAGGAGTCACTTCCCAGTTCTTAACAAGTATCTTTGTGGCATCTTCACCTGGAGAGGCACCCTTCTGTGCCCCCACACATGGCCTTCTGAAGAAGCCGTTGCTCCGGGCTCTTACGTCATCGACACATCAGAACACGGATTCCTGATTCCTGCTGCCCTGAGGGGCGTCTTTGCTCTAGCCGGACTCTCTGTGCATAAACCCTGTGGTTCCGTCTCCCACACCGTCACCGTCTCTGGAGCTCCTCCTCCTGCCTATAACACCATCATCTTCCTGCTGTCAGTCTGACACAGCCTTCCTCTAGGCCTTGTCTACCGAGGCTCGGCTCACTAACCCTATCCCGTCCCCATCTTCCCATTCTTCCTCTATAGGTGAAGTCAGAGGCGTCCTCAAACATACGTCTCCAGGCTTCCTGTTGGCTGACACTACTCAGATGTTTAAATGGGTTCTTCTAGTCTTAGTGATTTGATCTAATCCGTGAGTCCTCTTTATTATTCCTCCTCTTGAGAGACTCATCCAAAACATCCCAATCCACTTACCATTTTATTTATTTATTTTATTTTTTTTTTTAAAGATTTTATTTATTTATTAGAGAGAGAGACAGCCAGCAAGAGAGGGAACACAAGCAGGGCGAGTGGGAGAGGAAGAAGCAGGCTCCCAGCAGAGGAGCCTGATGCGGGGCTCGATCCCAGAACGCCAGGATCACGCCCTGAGCTGAAGGCAGATGTTTAACGACTGAGCCACCCAGGTGGCCCTTGACTTACCATTTTAAAGTGAAATGAACTAGGGGTGCCTGAGTGGTGCAGTCGATTAAGTGCCTGACTCTGGGTTTCAGCTCAGGTGGTGATCTTGGGGTCATGAGATCGAGTCCTGTGTCGGGCTTCATGCTCAGTGTGGAGTCTGCTTGAAACTCTCTCTCCTTCTGCTTCTGCCCCTCCCCCACTAAAATAAATAAATAAATCTTTAAAGTGAAATGAACTGCTTTACTGCACAGTGAGAAACCTGAGAAATATCAGTAGTCGCTAGGTTAGGAAATTACTTGTTTAGACTGTAGTTCAATTGTCTGAATGATCACGTTGAGATTTCCTCATTTCTGGATTTTCTATATCATCCATCTAGATTTAGCACTTCCCAACCTTCTAGCTTCCTTAGGGCCCCTCGGTTTCAACACACCAGCAGCAGCCATACCATCTCTCTTGGCCCATTTCTTCTGCACTGAAGCTGATTTACTAGTTCTTCAGCCATGGTCCCTCAGCTCAACTTGAAATAGATTTTTAGGCAGCTCCCCAAGATCTTGGGCTGGTTGATTTAGTTCACCCCAAAGTCATCTTTTTTATTTCCCTCTAAGTACCAAGCTAGGTCAGTTTGTTATTGACCTTTTAACAGAACCAATTCTTTCTGAGTTTCTTTTCTTCCTGTTCCTGTTTTTCCTTTTTTTTTTTTTTAAAGCATTCTTTATTTTTTTTTTAAGATTTTATTTATTTATTTGACAGAGATAGAGACAGCCAGCGAGAGAGGGAACACAAGCAGGGGGAGTGGGAGAGGAAGAAGCAGGCTCATAGTGGAAGAGCCTGATGTGGGGCTTGATCCTGGAACACCGGGATCACGCCCTGAGCCGAAGGCAGACGCTTAACCGCTGTGCCACCCAGGCGCCCCCTGTTTTTCCTTTTAACATCCTTTGCCCTTCCTGCCAGGGGAGTCTCCTCTCTCTGCTATCCTGAAACCATTCGTTTGTTCCCTCAAATCTACCCCTGTCCTGCATTTGCACAAATTCCTCCTTGCTCTCATCTCTCCAACACCTTCATTCACACCATTTTCTGACACAGCTAGTGGTTTGCATCTGGCATCTTGCCAATAAATTATAATCTCTTTAAAGCCAAATGAGGTCTGCTCATGCTGCGTGTTCTGCTTTTCCTAGCAAAGTACTTCCCGTTTCATACACAGTGAATGCTTAATAAATGTGAAATGATTTATAGGATTTTAGAGCCACGAAGAATCTCAACAATCATTCAATCCAACTTCCTCATTACACAGAAAGAAAGCTGAGACTCACTAAAGTTCGTTTATTTGCCAAGATGGTTACTGCCTTAGCAAACAAATTGTGTGTGTGTGCATGTGTGTGTAAAGCTCAACTAGTGAGGATTTCTGGTTGTGCCATTTACACTTTCAAATGAATCCTAGATCCTGTTATGCTATTAATTTCTAGAAGTTAAGGATTTTTCCCCCTCCTACCCCTCCTCCCTCCCTCTTCACTTCTTTCCTTCTTTTCTTTCTGTTATCCACAGTGTTTAAACTATGCACAACGATGACTATGAAAATATATTAATGAATGAAGAGAAAGATCAATGAATACCAGAGAGAATCTTCTTTAAAAATATTTGTTAGAAAGATGTACAAATGAGATACTAGAAAAACCTCTTTTAAAAAATAAGGCAAGTAGGTTGAGTTTGGTTCTTCATTTAATGATGTCTTGCACATACCTAATGTTTGGTAAATGTTTGTTGAGTTGATTAGATTGGAAAAAACAGAAATTCATGGTTTTATTTAACCTTTTAGAAATTACCTAATTTAGAAATTGCTTCAAGTGTTGTGTCCTTTTTTGTCACAAACTAAGCTCATGATCCCATCAATGTTGTTGGAAATAACTTTATTCAAGTAGCATGCTGAGGTGGTATGTCAAATGGATACTAACATTGGTAAGAATTCTGCTTTCTTTCAAAGGTAATAGATTTTCAAGGCATTGCCTCCTATGCAGGGAACACAACTTAAGGAATATTTGTCTGTCTCATTTTAATGAACCCACAATGTGACTGGAGACACATAATGAGAGACTTCCTATCCATCTTTGAAAAAAAACAAAACCCCAAAGAACATTCTGGGTCTTAACTATCCCGTAGACCGATTTTTCCACATCTCTCCCTTTGATGTATTTCCAAGCAGCGAACATCTTGATCCAAAGAGCTGCGGAGTTGGTGTTCTCCCTGGTCCATCCATCTTCATGCTCTGACATCCCAGCCCCTTCTCAATGAGGGGAAGTGAGGCCAAGTCTCTCTGCCCAGTCTAATCACTGTTTCCCCCATCTTCTAATGACTTTCCCCACAAAAGATAACTTGTGTATCTCGAGCCACTGAATGGAAGGGACAGTTCTTTCCTGCCTTCAGAGGAGGCTTTTCTAATTTGGCAGACGGATGTGCAGAACACTCAGTCCTGGGCATCTAAGCCTGAATTTGCTCTTACGTCAATCGCTTTTTTCCATTCCTCAGCCGTCCACACATCTATTCATTATATCCTTCTCCATTTTCAATTGCGTTTTATCTTAGAGATTTATGGTATTTATCAAAAGAGTTTATTTTTCAATGCTCTTTGTTATTTTTCTTTGCTTTTTGTGATTTCTGTTATCTTTTTTTTTTTTCCACTTTAGGCAAGGCTGTCCAGTGTAGAACAATACACATTCCAGATGATGTAGGGCTTGGAGTGAAAATGAACATTTCATTTCTACCATAGTCTCTACTGGCTATGTGACTGTGGGGAGTAACTTAGCTTTGCTCAGCCGCGGTCTCCTCATCTTTGAAAATGAAACATTCTACCCTAATGGAGTTGTTATCCAATGAGTTAAGCTAAACAGTGCTTGGAAATGACAAAACACAATCCAGAATCTAGTTATGATGCTATGGACCAGTGGGAGAATAGTAGGTATCAAACAGGAGTTAGCAACCCAGATAGCAAAGATGATATTTGACTGAGTTCTGTATCCTGGTAGCACTCACTACCTCACAGTGAAACACTGAGCAGATAATTCTCCGCCCTCAGGGAGCTTATATTCCAGTAGAAAGAGAGTGGCAATAAATATGTTCATCCATGATAATTTCAGCATTGGTTAGTTTTATTAAAAAACAAACAATATGATGGGTTCCAGAGTGGTAGCATTTGTGGGGTAGAGGTATGAGAAGCAGGGTTCACTTTAAATAGGTGGCCAGAGAGGAGTTTTCTGCTAAGATCACATCTGAGCTAAGACCTGATGAATGAAAAATACAAAATCAAACCCGTGAAGAGGTTTGTAAGCTGGGCTAGGCAGGAGAGTCTTGAATGTTCAAAACAAAAGTAAGTCTGTTCAGATGCTATAACCGAGTACCATAGTCAGAGTGCTTTATAAACAACAGAAATTTATTTCTCATGGTTCGGGAGACTGAGAAGTCCAAGATCAAGGTGCCCGCAGACTCGCAGTCTGGTGAGGGCTTGCTTCCTGGTACACAGAAGGCCATCTTCTCACTGTGTCCTCAGATGGCTGAAGGGGTGAGGGAGCTCTCTGGGGTCTGTTATAAGAGCACAGGTCTCACTCATGAAGGCCCCACTCTCATGACTTAGTCACCTCCAAAGGCCCCAACCTCCAAATATTATCACATTGGGGGAATAAGTTTCAACATATGAATTCAGGAGGGGGGAGGGCACATAATCTGTCTACAGAAGTAAGCAAGGGAGAGAGTGGTATGATATGAAAATGGAAAGATAGTCAGGAGTCAGATCATGTCGGACCCTGTAGGTTGTGGGAAGGACCTTGGACTGGGTTTCAGTACAGAGTGTGAGGGTACATCACATCACGTGTCTTCCTCTGTGTATGGTCAGATGGACTGATGGCGTGTATTTAAACCTTGGGTGATTTTTAGTGCTGGCTCTTAAAGCCACCTTCTCTTCTCTCTTTCATATGAGTTTCTAAGGTACGTCTTGGGTCTACATCAGGACAGGGCCTTCCAAAAGACAACAGTCAAAATTTATTATCATTTATAGAGTGATGTTCAAATAAATGGCAAATATTCTTTTTTTGATTAGTTGGGAGATGTTTATCTTTCTCTACCCAGAACTGTTGATCTCTTGGGTGGTTTATCACCTCAAGCCAACAAGATCTACCGGGGTTGATTTGTAATAGTA
Organism: Ursus americanus; assembly: GCF_024610735.1. Lineage (NCBI taxonomy): Eukaryota > Metazoa > Chordata > Mammalia > Carnivora > Ursidae > Ursus > Ursus americanus. The sequence goes on along the minus strand of NC_142134.1, from coordinate 24,730,168 downwards.
ATATGACTAACTTACTTGAGGTCCTGCTCTGTAACAGGCATGCTAGCTCATGTAAGCTTCACAAAACTCTGTGGGGTAGAGGTCCCGTTATTTCCCTCTTATAGATAAACAGGAAGTGGGCAGCAGGTCATGAAACTAGTTAGGTGCTAATCTCAGACTTTTTAAAATGTAAGCCTGAAAAATACCTTCGAAAGTAAAAGTTGCATTGTCATTTTGTAGCTCCAAAGAATACTTCCATCTCCTTCATCCCAAGTTACGATCAACTGGTAGAGGGAGTCGATGCGCGAACTGTGGGAAAAAGTCAGGCAGCCCAGTGGCATCTTGCAAGTAGCTTGTACCATGAAATGAGGAGCATACCTGAGATGGCTACCTCAGGAATTAAATTGGACTCCCCATATCTTCCCAGACCCTGCTTCCTGCCTTTTACTTCTGCAAGGTTCTAACATTGGTCTCAGTTCACCCCTCTGATTGTTGATTTTCATCTGGGATCTTGTTGTATTTCGTCTTAAGATGCAGTCATCAACAGTGCCTTTGTTTCTCTCTCATGCCCTTTTCTCCTTAGTTGACTTAAACTCCTGCTCCCCATCAGCCTGAACCCTGGGCTTATCTCTTGGGCTGGATATATTCCATCACCTGGATAGGTATGATAGATAAAATCTAGACTCTCAAATCAGGCCAGTTACCCAAGGAGAAACACTGACTAAATGAACATGAAACAGTCTAAAGCTAACAGGGCCTGGATCCCATTAGTACAGGAAGCTTGAGGTTCATGCTGATAGAGCACTGATTTTCTGGGGGTACTCTAAGTTAATGCCTTCCAACACAGTGAAGAGATCAACACCAAACAGATGGTCTTCCATGGAGGAGTGTCCATTGTACCAAACTTTATTTTGTTTGTCCTTTTCTAGCTCTTGCTTACCTTATAATATAAATAAACTATTGTATATTTGCATATCACTCCATAATCTCCAGGGTTCTTCCGACTTGGTCTCTTGCTTAGCTGACTCTCTCCATCCTTAACCTGTCTGCTCTGGTTGCATGACTCTCATTAGCACCCACCCTCCCTGAAAGGCGTACTTTCTAGCTCTCCTAGTAGTATGTTCACTTGGCATAATCCTGGGACCTCCACACACAATTGCTCAAAGCCACTGCTGCCTAGTAGTGTCCTCGCTCAACTGGTCTCATCCCTCACCCATTCTTAGCTCCTGGCAACAGTTCAGACAGCTCTGAGAATTCTAAAGATCTCAAGATTAAAGATAACTATGACATGAATTTGGAATTAACACACAGACAATTTAAATGGAATAAGCGTTCTTCAGGTTAGCTGGACTAAGTGCCCAGCACTTTGGGGATTAAATCGTATCCTAAACCGCACATTTGCTAGAAGGTAGTAAGAAAGAATAAACTTCTAGAAGTAATTATCTTACCCCTTTGCTTTAAAAAGTTGACACTTTTAATGGAAGAGTTTTGTAGGCATAATTTAAGCTTTATTGTCTTATGTGTGGTCAGTCCTCTGACAAGTTCATATTTTTTTTTAGGCCTCGTCTCAGGGAAACTGGGAAGTGAGCTGCTGGAATTCAGACACGGATCTGGCTGGGCTCCAGCAATAAATACGCACATTGGGTGTGAGATAGGATAGTAAAGGAATAGAACAGTGAGTAAATGTGGGGAAACAAGTTTGTAGAAAATACTTGACACTTTCCTTAATTCCTTGACTTTTTTGGGAGGTAGGGGGTGATTTTTCATATTTTCACTTCTGAGCAGCAGAACAAAAGCCACACAGCCATCGACCATAGTATGAGCAGCAGGAAAGTGAGTCAGTCTTGCTCTTCAGGATGACATTAGGGTCGCATCCTGGGGCTCGAGACTCAGCATTTACAATTAAATTAGTTGCAGGCAGTATCTTGAAAGAACTATGAACACAGCTTTCTAAACATATGTAAGTCGATGCATTTGACCTTTATGAAGAAAGTGTAGCGTGGACCCTCCCAGTGTGCTGGGTGTAGTGCGGATTTCTGAACCCAGGCACTAAAGTACTGCAGTCACCTTTCCTCTTTACAAGAGAAGGCAAGATAAAGCGGGGAGGACCGCAAGGGGAAAGAAGGGTATGGACACGTAATAGCGATATTTATACTTACTCAGTTTCTGCTGTGGGGCAGATACTCTGTTAAGTTCTTTTATTTATGGTTTTATAGAATGAGATTTGATTTGACATATGAAAGAAGATTTTTCATAAATGATGGAGCCTGGATTTAAAACTATTTCATGCGTTCACTAACATATTTGGTCCATACATTATTTATTGAATGCCTAAAATATGACAGCATTTGGGAAAACAACAGCAAACGAGATCTCTGCACCCAAAGGGCACATGTTCTCTGTTTCTTTTTCTACCCCTTGAGGCTGACCCAGTCCCTGCCACACCACATTCCCTCACTTTTCACTTCTGGGTATGTTGGCTGGACTGCCACCTGTTGGCAACCACATTTCTTGGCTTAAGGACTTTATTTTCCTCCCCTTTGCCACCTGCTTAAGGACTCTGGGAGCAACCCTCAACCTGTCACCGAGTTGAGTTGGTAAACAGTCCAGGCTCTCTCATCCCTTGGATGGGTAACTCTGAGTGGAGTGGTTTCCACGAGCTCCTGGAGTTGCCCTGGAAGAATCAAGCTGCGCTGGCTCGTGGTTGTAGATGTTTGAAAAGGCATCTATGTGGACTGCCTTCCTTCTCTTGCCTCCCTTACCCACTACCCTCTCAGTTTGCTTCACTTTCCGGATAAACTAGTACTTGTGTTTGAATTCTTGTCTCAGAGTCTGCTTCTGAGGAAACCCAAACCAAGATGACCACCATGTGGGGAATGCCTACCAAGTAAGAGCCAGATCCTAAAGTCTAATGTAGATCTGATTCCAAAGTCTATGGTCTTCCCATTTTGCCATGGAATTCAAGTCAGAGGGCTCCTGTAGTATCGTAGACCTACGTTTCCTTGGGTGCTAAGAAAAGGAGAAATTCATTCTTGGGTAGAATGTTTTGTAATTACCTCTTTCATCTTCTGCCCTTTCCCAGGACTGCCTTTCTCTTTCTCCACTGAATGGGTTGATGAGTCACACTGTTTTCATCATCGCTTCTCTTATCTGTACAAATCAAGCACCAGAAAGTTTCTCCTCCCCTCTGAGAGGGCAATCCAGTGTCTCTTGTTCTGCAGATTCCTTTTTTCTCTAGGCTCTGCAGGTTACTGGTTAAGGAAAATGTGCTCCCCTGAGCAGAATAGCCAGAGACAAAGAATATCTAATTCTTTTGGAGCTCCCTGAGTATAGTTTCTTTTCTAGAATTTTATTTCTGTTGCTTCTCTTCTTTCTCAATTCATACAATAAACATAGCACAAGAAGGAAGTGGACAACATACTGCTTTTTAGTCCAGCATATTTGACATTAAATCATGGCAGTGGAATGAGGTTTGGCACCTAAGCAAGCAATACAATATAACATAATTTCGAATCCATCCCGACCTCAAAATAACACAATAACTTCAACACTAAAATACAGTGTTTTAAAGTAACTTGTACCACTGCCAAATTCAATACAAGAAGCTTCTTTTGAAGCTGGTTCCCCTCAGTATGAATATTCTTTGACTCCCTATGTTGTCCTTTCCCGGTTTCCTTGTTTTTTGCTTGAGTTCACTGAAGACTGACAAACTGTAGCTTCATGTGACAGCCATTAGTCTGCCTTAAACCTCAGCTTGATCTTGAACGGCTAGAATAATGAATAGATTTTATGTAATATAATTCATGTTGTCAGCTATATGAAATTGGCCATTCAAGAGAAGAAATACGCTTCCAGTCCTCTCCTTTCTCAATTCATACTCGAATATAACAATGCAAAAGGCATTATTCCTTTTTCAGTTTATTCAGAGTTCAGGTTCTGAACTCTGAATAATAGAGCAATAAACTTACACTCTATTAAAAAAGAGCACGTGAGGAAGGTATTTGCCTCTTTGTATGAGTAGGAGTTAACAAGCATTTTTAAAAATCATGTTTGTGTGTATTCAAGCACAGAGAGAGGCATTTCATTATAATGAGGGAGGTCTTGGCAAGTCAGTGTTCATTTTAACTTCATGGTGTTGATCGCGGAACACATTTATGCCTCCTCTAACTGCAGGGAGCCTGTGGAATAGAAAATAGATTCAGAAAGTGCTACAGAAGAAAATTACCTCCCATCTTCCCATCTCTCAAGCAGGGCAAAAATTCTTCTGTCAAAGTTCCTTGGTTTGTCCTATTTATGCTGTCATTTCATGGAGGTTAAAAATATACCTTGCTATACATTGCCGGTGAGAATATCCAATGGTGCAGCCACTTTGGAAAAACATATGGTGGTTTTTAAAAAATTTTAAATGTTAAAATGTTAAAAACAGAGTTACCCTATCACCCAACAATTATACTTCGAAGTAGATACTCAAGAGAAATGAAAACATGTCTGTAAAAAGACATACTCAAATGTTCGTGGCCTCGCTGTTTACAACAGTCGCAGAGTGGAAAAAATCCAAAGATCCCTCAACTGGATAAACAAAATATGGAATCGCTATATAATGGAACACTATTTGAGGGAAAAAAAAAGAACTGAATAGTGAAAGAAGTTACGACATTGATTAACCTCAAAAATATTATGCTCAGTTAGAGAAGCCAGACACACACACAAATACATATATGATGCAATTCTGCTTATACGAGAGCCAACAAAGGCAAATCTATGGGGACAGACACTAAATTTCTTTCTGCGTGAGGCTGAGGATGGGAATAGAGAGTGACTATCGATGAGTACAAAGTTTCTTTCTGAGGTCATGGAAATGTCCTAAAGTAGATCACAGCGATGATTCCACAGCTCTTTATATTAAAATCCATTGAATGGTAAGGAAAAAGCCACTTTTATTCTGTTAATAAAAAGTGAGAAGGAACAGGGCGCCTGGGTGGCTCAGTCGGTTAAGCATCCGCCTTTGGCTCAGGTCATGATTCTGGGGTCCTGGGATCAGGTCTCACATCAGGCTCCCCGCTCGGCGGGGAGTCTGCTTCTCCCTCTCCCTCTGCCCCTCCCCCCTGCTTGTGCTTGCATGCGCTCTCTCTCTCAAATAAATAAGTAAATAAGTAAATCAGATCTTCTAAAATATGAGAAGGAACAAAAAAAGAGAAAGATAGAAAGTAAATAAGAATCACAAAGTAGATTATTACTCACCATGTATGATTTAATTAACTAAAGTTTAAAGTAGTAGAGAAAGACGACCAAAATGAAGGTCTAAAAAACATAGCAGAGTTCTAATTACTTAGAGAAACAGGAAAATCTAAAAAGTTGTTCATAAGTCAGTTTAGGGAATGAGAGAGAATATGCCACATTCAGAAGACCTAGGCAGTGGCTTCTAGGATTTTCTCTGAAGGAAGAATAAAGAATGCCTTTCTCATTATCAGGATCTTAAATCTCTATGTTTAATTTTGCCCATGTTTTGAATACCACATGTCTTTGGAGGAATGAAGGTGCAGTGTCCTAGGAAAGCAAAATAATGTAAAATATGAAATTTTTTGCTAAATTACTAAGGATAGAATTTCATTCTCAGTGGGGTTTGAGGACACACAGGCATTTAACATTGTGACAAAAAACAGTTATGTTACAGAAGGGTAAGGTGTGCTGGCAATTCAAGCTTGAGAAATTCTTATTCATTGAGACTATAGACATTTAGGGAATTCTTACCACATTGGGGTTATAAAGGTGAATAAGCTGTTAAACTAGTTAGATTATGAAGAAGGGAAAGAAGCATTTCAGGGTGAGGGGTGAGAAAGCATGTCACAAGGGCCATCTTACACTTTGTGAAGTCACGTGGGGCCATGGGCCACCCGAGAGCAGGAGCTTCTTGATCACTAACGATGGCCAGTTGTGCGTCCTGACGTGTGGTACCTGCCTTGGCTATCCACTGTGACTTCTAATGGGCACCCTTGACATGGGGGAGAAGAGGTGGTGGCGGGGGAGGAAGAATCTCTCAAAAGTCTACAAAATCCCCTGCTATCCTCCATTCTAGTTCCTGCTGATCAAAGCTTTCTCAGATCCAAGGGACCTCTAGCGAATGTATACATGTACAGTTGCTGAAGTGCAGTGGAAAGAGATGGTGGATAGCTCTTGTGCAATTAACTAATCAATAATTATCTATTTTTTTCCTGTTATGGTTTCTAGTTCTCCCATGCACTAGACTTCATTCAGAAGTGTGTACTTGAATGGTATAAATCCCACTTTCCTGTTGACAATTTACTTTTGATTTTTCTTTTTTTTTTTTTTTTAAGATTTTATTTATTTGACACAGTGAGAGACAGCCAGCGAGAGAGGGAACACAAGCAGGGGGAGTGGGAGAGGAAGAAGCAGGCTCATAGCGGAGGAGCCTGATGTGGGGCTCGATCCCATAACGCCGGGATCACGCCCTGAGCCGAAGGCAGACGCTTAACGACTGCGCCACCCAGGCGCCCCAGACTTTGGATTTTTCTAACGTTTATAACTGACACAGAAGCAAGGAGATGGTGCTTGGGCTGTTGGTAGGGGAATCACTGCCGATAAGGAAGTGGGGTAATGAGAGAAAGACTGGAAAGCAATCTAGTGAGGCTTTAGAAAAATACAATTTTTTGCCATTTTCTTCTGGGGAAAAAAATCCTCCACCAGGTAAATATTTAAAATAGTTCATAGTACTAAGGCTGGGAATGTTTGCTTTGCAACGTAGCGGCAGTTTCACAACCAGAAATTCTAAGACCTTGAAGAATTCTAAAAAAAAAAAAAAGAAGAAGAAGAAGAAGCAAAAGTTTATAGTAGAATAACTAGAAAAATAATCCAGCCAGGTGACTAGATATAAGGTCATTTTTTTAAAAAGCCAGGATTTCCCCTATGAAAATGCAATAATAATAAGAAATAATGGGGGAGGGGGACCCATTTTTAATAGTGAGAAGAAATAAAAATTGCCTAGGAAAAAACTTAGCTATAAATGTTCAGTACTTTTTGGTAAAAACTAAAAACTTTATTGAGGGACATGAAAAAAGACATGACCAGGGGCGCCTGGGTCGCGCAGTCGTTAAGCGTCTGCCTTCGGCTCAGGGCGTGATCCCGGCGTTCCGGGATCGAGTCCCACATCAGGCTCCTCCGCTAGGAGCCTGCTTCTTCCTCTCCCACTCCCCCTGCTTGTGTTCCCTCTCTCACTGGCTGTCTCTATCTCTGTCAAATAAATAAATAAAATCTTTAAAAAAAAGAAAAGAAAAGAAAAAAGACATGACCAAATGGAAAAATATGACATGGTCTAGGATGGGGAAATTAAATATCATCAAGACCTTAGTTCTTCTCAAATTAATCCTTCAAATTCCAAAAATTTCCAAAGGCATGTTTTGGCAGAATAAAAAAAATTAGCTATTTTTTGGAGAAAAGATAAAAATAACGAGTGAAGAATTTCTCTAAGCAAATATTAATACTTATTATAAAGCTATGGTATTTTGAAAGTATGGTTCTCCAAGGGAAATACATTTTCACAAATACATTTTCACAAAATGACTTGTACAGAAATGTTTGTAGCAGTTGTATTGCTAATAGCTCCCAACTAGAAACAATCGAAGTGTCTGACCGTGAGAAACGGCTAAAGAAATTGTGGTATATCCACACACTGGAACACGACTCAACCATAAAAAGGAATAAACTCCATGCAACAAAATGGATGAACTGCCGAAACATTGTGCTGAGTGAAAGAAAGCAGTACGTAGTACAGGCTGAATTGTTCCATTTATGTGAATTTTTAGAACTGGAAAGTCTAATCACTGGTGAAAGAAATCAGAACAGTGATTGCCTCCGTGGAGGAGGTGGTTGGGGACTGACTGAGACACACAACATCTTTCTGGGTGAAGGAAATGTTTTATATCTTGATAGCTGTACGGCTTTCTAGATGTATGCTTTGTCAAAACTCATTGAATTGTTCCCTTAAGATGTGCCTTTTGCTTTACATAAATGACACTTTATGATACTTTAAAGTGTGAGGCAGGAACAAATTGACTGCCCACGGGCACCATGGAACAAAATGAAAAATTTAGAAATGAATCTACTGTCTAGATGAAAATTTAGTATATGATCAAAGAAGAATTTTAAATCAGTAAGTAAGGGTGGATGGGGGGAAGGATTATTTAATAATGTCGGAACCAGGAAAGATAAAAACGGGACCTACTTCATTCCTAATACCAAAATAAAGCCAATGTCTATTATTAATAGACATAGTAATTAAAATAAGTATGAATTTATATTTCTATATAAAAAGTGAAGTAAATTTATTTCTTGTATTTCTCTATTTTTTGAGTTCTTGTAGCAAGCACACTTTTCAAAATGTTTTGACTATGCTAAAATATACATAACAAAATTTACCATTTTAACCATTATTATGTGTATATTTCTGTGTCACATTGTTGTTCAACCATCACCAACCAGCATCCAGAATTCTTCATCTTCCCAAACTGAAACTCTGTACGCACTAAGCAACTTCCCATTTCCTCTCTTCCCAACGCCAGGCAACCTCTCCTCCCAATTCTACTTTCTGTCTCTATAAATTCGACTATTCTAGGTACTTCATATAAGTGGAATCATGCAGTGTTTGTCTTTCTGTGACTGGCTTATTTCACTTAGCGTAATATCCTCAGGATCCATCCATGGTGTAGCATGAGTCAGAATTTCCTTCCTTTTTTAAGGCTGAATATATTTCATTGTATTTTGTCTTTCCGTTCATCCGCTGATAGACATGTGGGTTGTTTCCACCATTTGGCTTTTGTGAATAACGCTGCTATAAGCCTAGGTGTACAAATGTTATTCATGTACCTTCTGCCTAGTCTACTCAGACTGCCGTAGCTTGAACAGCAGAACTTTATGTTCTCACTGCTCTTGGAGGCTAGAAGTCCAAGATCAAGTTTCTGGCCAATTTGGTTTCTGGTGAGAGCTCTCTTCCTGGCTTACAGACAGGGATGGGGTAGGGTGGGGTTTGAGGGGAGCTCTCTGGTGTCTCCTCTTAGAGAATACTACCTCTATCAGACCAGGTCCCGCCATCTAGGATCCCAGTTAGCCTTAACTACTTCCTTAGTCCAAAATATAGCCGCACGTAAGAGTTTTGTGGGGAGGACCAACATTCAGTTCACTATACCTTCTTCCATTTTGGGGGTGGGGGTGGGGATATATACCTAGAAGTGGAATTGCTGGAGCATATGGTAATTCTATATTTAATTTTTTAAGGACCTCTTTTCCACAACGGCTGCAGCATCTTACATTCCCACCAGTAATATGTAAAGAGTTCTAATTTCTCCACTTCCTTGCCAAGACTTGTTATTTTCCTCCTCCTCATTTTCCTTTTTAAATAGCCCTCCTAACTAGTGTGAAGTGGTATCTCATTGCAGGTTTGGTTGCTTTTCCTTAATGATTAGCGATGTTGAATATCTTCTCATGTGCTTTTTGGCCATCTGTATATCCTCTTTGGAGCTATGTCTGTTTAAGTCCTTCACCCAATTTTTAATTGGATTGTTTGGTTTTTTTGTCTTGTATTGTGGTTTTTAGAATATATATTCTGGATATTAATCCCTTATCAGATATATGCTTCAAATTTTGTTTCTCTCATGCTGTGGGTTGCCTTTTCACACTGTGGATAGTATTGACACACGCACGTTTTTAATTTTGATGAAGCACACTATTTTTTCTTTTGTTGCCTGTGCTTTTGAGGCCGTATCTAAGAAATCATTACTGAAGTTAATATCATGAAGCTTTTTCTTTGTATCTTCTTTTAAGAGTTTCATAGTTTTAGGTTTTGCTTTAGGTCTTTGATCCATTTTGAGTTAATTTTTGTATATAGTATAAAGCAAGGGTGAAACTTCATTCTTTTACACGTAGATATCTAGTTTTCCTAAAGCTATATATTAAAAAGACTGTCTTTTCAATATTAAATGGTCAAATTAAAATCATCTGAACATATATGTGAGAGTTTGTTTCTGGGCTCCCTATTCTATTCCATTTGTCTTTATGCTTATCTGCATGCTAGTTCAACAGCATAAGTTTTGAAATCAAGAATGTGAGACCTACCATTGTGTCCTTCTCTTTAAAGATTTTTTTAACTACTTGGGGTCCCTTAAGATTGCACATGAATTTTAGGATAGAGTTTTCTATTTCTGCAAAAAATGTCATTGGAATTTTGTAGGGATTGCACTGAATTTGTAGATAGCTTTGGACAGTATTGACATTTTAACAGTATTAGGTCTTCCAATCCATGAACATGAAGTGTCTTTCCATTTATTTGTATCTTCTTTAATCTCTCAGCAGTGTTTTGTAGTTTTCACTTTACCAGTCTTTTGTCTCCTTGGTTAAGTTTATTCCTAAGTACTTTTTCCTTTTGATGTTTTTGTAAGTGGAATTGTTTTCTTAATTTCCTTTTCAGAATCTTCATTGTTGGTGCACAGAAACAATAATTGTTGTATGTTGATTTTGTATCCTGCAGCCTTGATGAATCCATTTATTAGTTCTAAGAGGTTTTGTGTGTGTGTGTGTGTGTGTGTGTGTGTGGCATTCTATATAACAGACTAAGTCATCTACAAACAGGTAATTTTATTTCTTCCATTTCAGTTTGGATGCATTTTATATCTCTTTTTCTTGCTTAATTGCTCTGGCTAATACTGTGTTGAACAGAAGTGGTGAGAGTAAGCATGCTTCTCTTATTTCTAGTCCTAGGGTTAAAGCTTTCAGTCCTTCACCACTGACTATGTATGTTAGTTGTGGGTCTTTCATATACGACCTCTATTATGTCACACTTTTTAAAAATCTATAAAAGTGCTAAAAGAAAATATAGATAAATATTTATGTTATTTGGAGGAAGGAAAACATGATAAAGGCAAAAATTCTATGGGAAAGAAAAGGATGATAGGTTTGATTATGTTAAAAAAATGAAAATATCTATATGGCAAAAGCTCCATAAAATAAAATGATATGATAAATAGGGTAAGGTCCTTAATATAAGAGAACTCTTACATATAAATAAGAAGGAAAAGCTATACATAAAAGCTAAATTGGCAAAGGACATGAACTGGCAATTCACAAGGAAAGAATAGCAGGGAGTCGAGGAGTATCTAAGAAAAGCATTTATCGTCCCCTGTAATTAAAGAAATAAAAATTGAAATGAGATAGAAGTTTTAATTTTTAAGAATTTTAAACCTTTTTTTAAACCGGTAAGACTGACAAAGATCAGGAAGAGTGATAACACACACTTGGTAGTAGTAATTTCACACATGTTCCACGGGAATACAAACTGGTTGAGTCCTTTCTGGAAGGCACCATGTATTAACCCTAAAAAATATGTATACTCAACAATTTTATAACTCTGGGTTTATCCTAAAAAAAAATATCATTCAAGATGTATATACAAGGGTGTTCACAGATTTGTTATCTAGAAGAGCAAAAAGCTGGAAAAAAAATCTGAATGTCCAACACCATGGGACCACTAAAAATGCTGATGCTGATGTAATGTATAATGTATATACACACATATATAGGTGTATCTCTACATAAGTATAGAAAGATATATATATATATATATATTTGTATTTATTTTTAGTGAAAAATAAATTGGTAAATAATATTGCTAGTACAACTCCAGTTTTATTTACTTATGTTTTTGATAAAATTTAGGAGGATATAGATAGGAAAGTATTAAAAATAATTGTGTCTGGATAGTGGGATTTTAAGTGATTGATATTTTCCTCTTTTTTCATTTCTTTTTCTAAGGTTTCCAGAACAAGCATGTAGTCTTATTGTTGTCATGGTTTTGTTAATTAAAACAACAGTGATGACTTTTTAAAAATTGTGGTGAAATGTACACACATAATATTTACCATTTGGACCATTTTTAGTATATAGTTCAGCAGTACTTAGTGCGTTCATATTGTTGTGCAAACATCACCGCTCTCCATCCTCAGAACTTTTCATCTTTCCAAATTACTGCTCTGTACCCCTTAAGCAATAAGTTCCCATTACCCCCTCCTCTAGTGATGACTAGTTAAAATCAGAAAAATTCTGTATTTAGTCATCTTTAGTCATCCTTTCCCCTTCTCAACTACTTACTCTACAACTCTAATGTGTTTAAAAGATAACAGTTTTATTGAGATATAATTCCCATACTAGCACACATACACTTTTGAAGTCTTTTAGCCCTCTCTTTTTTTTTAAATTGGAAATATTGGAACCATGCATGAAATATAATGTTAGGGTGAATGTTCTTGAATTTCTTTAGGAAAGATGATAGAAGAATAATTTTAAGTGAATTTTACCTGCTAGAAACCTGTGTCCTGTTTTTGGAAAGGAGCTCTGGTTACCTTCAAAAACTGTTCAAACTGCTTTTAGGTCTAGCTTCCCTCCAAAAGTGGAGTTAAACCCAGGAGCAGGAATCCATTAATAGGTCAACAGCAGGAGAGGAAGCAGGGGATTGGAAAGGGCCGAGGGCAGCTGTGGTTCATTTGGTAGTTTAAAATTGGCTTTTCTTTTATTCTCTCATTCCTGCTACCTCCATAGAATCCACGAAGAATAGGGATGTTTTCTCCTACACATTTGATTATAATAACAGGCCAAGATCTCTTTGAACATAACCAGTAAAGAAAAGAAGCATCCGTGGCCATCAAACTGGGTAAAATAGTAACATAATCTCTGGTTTGTAGTTTGAATCCTATTAATTATAATTGTGTGGAATTGTACAGTGAGAATGCTTTGGGAGTTGTTAAAGCGAGATTTTTCAAAGACCACATTCCTCATTAGACCTTCCCCATTAAGGCATGCTTGAATGATGCTACACAGCCGAATAGTTGAGATTTTTTTCCACTCTTGTCATAGTCTGAAGACAAAGGATTCTTCCGCCTGCCAAAGTTCCCGGGAGCCCAGGTTGAGCGGCTGTGACAGCCCTTCAGCGGGGAGCTTTTTATTCAGTCTTGGATTTGCCGTCAGGCCTCATTCACTAAACGGGATCAAGTTGGAGCAGTATATGGAGGGGGAAAAAATCAATGGAGGAAAATCCCACACAGCCAGATAGAGTGCCATGGAGCCACTTTTCCCTTTCACTGATGCTGAGTCACGACGCAGTCTAGGCTAAAGCACAGAAAACTGTAAAATCCTCGTTCTAAGTGCATCGTGTATTCTCGGCGCTTTGGCTAAAGTCACGAGGGTAGTTGGGCACAGGTACCGCATTAGTATCGCCATTTACTTGACTTGTCGGAGAAGCGGCAAGAGTTGCGTGAAAGAGCTGGGGACCTGCGGTTGATACGAAAGGTACCTTATGGCCTTACAGCTGTGCTCATCGTCAATCTCTCCTAGCCTCTACCTCGCCTGGAAAGTATCCCTAGTATACCTGCTCCTTCTAATTCACAAAGTTCCTGCGGGGCGCAAGTAGGGTCAGCTCATATGTTTGTTGCAGTATCAGGGCATACTTCTTATTCATCGTTATTAGAATTTTTATATTTGAATTTAGAAGTTGTGTGTCTGTGATTTCTTCTGGATTATGTGTATATGGACTTTAGCCATTACCAAAAGAGATAACTTTTTAATATTACCCAAGGAAAGTGTTGAGGGCGATAACTTACATAAGCTATATAACTTATGTTATATAAGTTATGACATAAGGTAAAGGCACTTCTAAACTTTTATGTAAGATAAAAATGGTTTTTCTATTTGCCTTCAGTTTAGTAAAAATAGCATATTGGTGAATGGACATATCCACAGGCATCCTTCCCTTTTATGTAAAATCTGGCATAGCATAGTGACTAAGAGCATAAGCTCTAGAGCCAGAATTTTGGGGCTCAAATTTGAACTCTGTCACTTGCTAACAGTGTGCTTTGGGAAAGTTATTTAACCTCTGTTTTTCTCATTTTAAAAACTGGAATAACAGGTGATAATTACTTCATAAGATCATGTGAGGTTTTAATGAGTTAATAGAAGTAAAGCTCCCAGAACAGTGGCTAATACACGGTAAGTATCATTAGTATTATCCAGCTAATTGGAAGAGAGTTTTGGGAAAAGTTATCTCTTTTGAGGGTCAAATAAAACTCCCCTCCCCACCCAAACAAAGCAAAGCAAAACAAAACAAACAGGGAAGAGTCATCAAGAGAGGTTAAGACAGCGGGGAAGGTAGGGATCCTGATGGAGACACAGATGCACAAACACACTGAAACAGACACCAAGACAGAGATGCTGTCACCCTGGACTTTATGACCTTTATGTTTCTTACCATTGAAGGTTTTAAAAGCCATATTACATCTTTACATTGTAGGTTAGGTATTCATTTGCTAGGGCTGCCATAACCAAATGCCATACACACACACACACACACACACACACACACACACACACGCACGCACACCGGGAGGCATAAACAATGGAAATTTTTCTCACAGTTCTGGAAGCTAGAAGTCCAAGATCAAGGTGGTAGGCAGGTTTGATTTCTTCTGAGGCCTTTCTCTTTGGTTTGTAGATGATACCTTCTCATTGGTCCCCACGTGGTCTTTCCTCTGTGTGTGCACATCCCTGATGTTTCCTGTGTGTCTGAATTCCCTCTTCTTATAAGACACCAAACTGGGTTAAAGCCATATGACTCTAATAGCCATGTTTTAACTTAACTGTATCTTTAAATACCCTATTTTCAAATACAATCATATTCCAAGGTACTGGGGTTAGGGTTTCAACGCATGAATTGGCAGGGATGTGGGGATATAATTCAGCCCATAACTGGCTATAAATGCTTTTTGCCGCATAGATAATGAGAAATTAACTAAAGGACCAGAATTTAGTCCAGTATCATGTAAAGGAGTCAAAGGCAATTGCGAGCCCAGTAGAAAAATTTGTTTGAATATCTCATGTGGTACTTATTTTAATCATAAGAAGGATAGCTGACTTTTACAGAGCAACTCAGACTGCCATGGAAAAATAATAGACATTTGACAATAGTTTTTGGCTTGGTCCATAAAGAGTTTAGAAAGTAGAATTTTTGTCAGATAGGAAAACAGAACCTACACTCGTTATTTTAGCGAGGAAATTTTATATAAGGAGTAAGCATAAAAATATTTACTCTGACCTGCTTATGAGGCGTAATGTAGCATGATATCCTCAATGAAAGGGACACATGTGATGTTCAATGGAATGTCAAGATGATCACGATCTCTGGGGACTAGACTATGACAGAGAGCAGGGAAGTTGACACAGCTCTGGGGTAACAGAATGAAGGGGTACTGTTGCCTCTGTTAGTCAAAAGCACAAGTCTTGTAGTGATACTTGAGAATTGTTTGATAGGCAGCAAATTAGATCAATTGCTGTGTACTACATGCCAGATACTTCTGTTGATTTCCTCAAGTAACCACATCCGGAGTAGCAGCTATAATTGGCAGGGCTCGATTAAGTTTACAAGAACCCACGATCATTACCCGAGATGAATACATCTTCTGCACAGACCAAATAGGCAAGCTAAATTGGGAATGCTAGGAATCACCATACCTGCATCTTTTAAGTCTTTGGTGGTGAGATTAATCTTGGCAATTATCCTAGGGATGTGGTATTGCTTTTAGTTTATTGTGTAGGATGGGGGGGAGGGAGTTCCATGAGCTTCCACTTGGCCCTTCTACAGTACTAGCTCTTTTGCCACATTCCAGTGTAGAGATTAGACCTGTTTCCAAGCATGTCTCCATCAAGTATACATTCAAGAACTAAGGAAATAACCATGGGGTTAGTCCTGGAAAGTAAATTTGAGCCCAAACTTCAGTGATCATCTGAGCACCATAAGTCCTTTCTTTGACTACTGGTCTGCAGTGCTGTCTTGGGTCCCCAGGAATTCGCATCCATTTAGAACCAATATCAAGAAATTTTCAAAGATCTATAGACTGTTTAATTTCCCTCACCAAAAAGATCAAGACGTCGTCTGAATCCTATTAGCAAAGTTGATCCGCATCACTTGTTTATCCAAAGAGCTAGTATATATGAGTGTGTATGGATGGATAGATGGATACCTACCTTAATCCAAAAATAATTTAAAGTAGCTACTAGTCTAAGAAGTGGCAGCAGCCAAGGAGGGGCACTGCTCAGATCTTCCTTCAAGAGAAACTGCTGCAAGGAAGGTAATTGTCAGACAGCCTCCAGCTGTCAACACCTTTTCTCTGCTGCTGTTTTCATGCCAAGTCCGGGCTCCCCAGGCTGCTGCAGGTGGATGGCTGAGCCAACGAGGGATGAAGGCCGGGTCATTCCTGCCTGATGCCTGCTAGGATAGGCAGTGTTTGCTCCAGGTTCAACCTGGCCAGGACTTTCTCAGGATTGCAACCAGGCTGAAGCTCCCCCTACGCAGTCCTCCTTCCTTCCTGCTCACCTTTCGCAGGTGTCAGACTCGGCTGTGGTCAGAAGGCTCTTGCCTCTTATTCCCAACCCCTCTCTCCTGTATCTTCCTCAGGTGTTTCCCCAAGTACATGTCTTCCATGTCAAGTTCCACTTTGGCATTTGTTTCTCCGAGGACCTGAGTGGACATAGAAATCACCTAAAGTGCAAAAAAGTTGAAGTCCATTGAATATTAGACTGTTGACAAATATAAGATTGCTGGCAAAGATTAGATTGTTGGCAAATATAAGATAAGGGCTCTGGGGAACAATTTTACCTATTTCTAATAATGGAAAGTTTCTTGAAAAATTAATTAAAGTTGCCATACATACAAGGTTGAACAGATCTGGGTTTTTTTTTTCCCCCTGGAAACACATCTATGCTTTAAGTGAGAAGTGTCACTTTTGCAAATAACATGTTAAAGTGGATGTGGAACAGAGAGAGATGTCCGGGCTGGAGAGAAGAAATGGAGCTCTCGAGCCACATTTACACATTTGTCCATCTCTGTTCTCTTTAACTTATGCTATTTTGGTTTCCATTTTATATCATAAAGTGTTAACATAAACTAATGTGTCAAAAATGACAAATGTGGGGTTCATGTGGTGCTCTCAACAGGCTCCTTGAAGAAGATTTTTTCCTTCTTTCAAGGATCAGCTAAAATTGAATTTGGCATTGTTTGCCCTTGTTGCCTAGGCATTCGGGTCAGACTCTTGTCTGACCTAAGTGGGGTGGTGATGGACAGTTCTGTGGAGGGCATTATCACAGCCTGATCAGATAAACTGAAAGCAAAATTGTTTTTCTCTTCTCCCACGGCATCTGCTCCTTCATGTTCTTCCTCTTTTATGTTCTCTTCCAACTTGCCTTGTGAATTCTCAAGACACAGTACAGTCTAGGGTTGATAGTAGGATGTAGGTTTTGGTTACAGAAACAGTTGTATGAATCCATGTCTTCTGCCCTGGACACAGACTCCCTCCGTAACTGAGAGCAGTGTCAGGAAGCCTCAGGCACTGAGGCATGGCCTCGTCTGTAGTATTTTTTTTACCAACTGCAGCAAGAGGGGCCCTGCTGTTTCCTGGATGCTTTATTTGCCCTTTCGGCCAATGATAATGATTCATTTTTCATGGAAGAATCTAAAACATTCATTTTGTACTAGTAACAATAAGTCCAAGTCTAGGATCAGCAGAAGCCTTCCAAAAAATAATCAAACTAAACAAAACTAAGAACAACAAAAACCAAGTTCTAAGGGCAACGCAAAATCTCTTTGGTTGGTTCATTAAATTTTACATTTTAGCAACAATAACAGACAAGGAAGGACATGCTTGGGTTTGGGCTGAAGATACAATGACAATATGGGATTAAGAGAGAGCAAAATACTGCTAAAATAGTATTTTGCTACTCTCTAAAGAGGATAATAGAAGAAAGTTATTTGTTGCATTTGTGCTTTATGCCAACCCCTGTGCTGGGTGATTTTTATACATATAACCTTGGTCCTCCCCAGAACACAGAAAAGAATGCATGTTATCTCCATTTTATTGATGAGTAAACTGAGGCTTAGAAAAGTTAAATTAACCCAAAATCACATGGCCTCTTTGTAGTCTCTTTGGGATTCAAACCCAGGCCTGTCTGACTTTAAAATATGGATGAAGGAGAATGGTCATGGAACTATAAAGTATAGAGCAAATATTGGTAAGAGAAACTAATGCGTGAGGCAGCTAACTAATGAGTTCCAGTCTAGACCAAGCAAAGGCCAAGGCCCTTGGTGACCACCCTCTGTATACATTGCTAATCCTAACTAGGGTCTCTGAGAGCTTACAAATGAAGACACAAACTTCAATTGGCAGTCTTCAAGGAACGAAGTGAGGAGAAAGGGGAAGTATAGGAAGATCAAGGTGAAGATATGTAGTCCCAACTTTCATAAATCTAGTCATAATTTGAAGAATTCAGGTGACCTTTGCATGCCGAAACTTCATTAGCTCTGGCTTGAAAAAGTTAAAACCAGAACTTAGAGAAATGATTTGGCTGTAAGGTTGACTTCCAAGGAGTGCATCCTACTTTCCAATACTTAATTTTGAAAAAGGATATGATAAATCAATCCAACAAAAGTATATAACAATTGTAAATATCTATGCACCTAATATTGGATCACCTAAGTACATAGAGTGAATATTAACAGACCTAAAGGGAGAAAGGATGGTACTACAACAATAATAGGGGACTTTAACACCCTACTTACATCAATGGATACATCATCTAGTCAGAAAATCAATGAGAAAAGAGCATCTTTAAATGACACATTGGACCAGATGTATATAACATATGTAGAACATTCCATCTGAAAACAACAGAACACACATTCTTTTCAAGAGCACATGGAACATTCTGTGGGATAGATCAGATATTAGGCCACAAAACAAGTCTCAGTAAATTTAGAAGATTGTAATCATATCCTTTCGGTAGCATCTTTTACAGCCATAACGGTATGAAACTAGAAATCAGTCACAAGAAAAACACTGAAAAAAACCCACAAACACATAGAAGCTAAATGACATGCTACTAGACAGCCAATGAGTCAACAAAAAATCAAAGAATAAATTAAAAAAATACATGGAGACAAATGAAAATGAAAATTCAACAATCCACAATTTTGGGGACATGGCAAAAGCAGTTCTAAGAGGGCAATTTATAGTGATACAGGCCTACCTCAAGCAATAAGAAAAATCTCAAGTAAACAATATAACTTACACCTAAAGGAACTAGAAAAAGAAGAACAAAAAAGCCCACGGTGAGTAGAAGGAAGGAAATAATAAAGATCAAAGCACAAATAAGTGAAATGAAGACTAAAAAAAAAAAAAAATAGAAAAGATCAATGAAACCAAGAGCTGGTTCTATGAAAAGATAAACAAAATTTATAAACTTTTTTTTTCAAAGTTGACAAACTTTAAACTAGACTCGTCAAGAAAAAAAAGATAGAAAACAAAATCAGAAATGAAAGAGAAGTAACAACCAACACCACAGAAATACAAAGGATTATAGGAGACCGTTATTAAAATTTATATGACATGTGGTGCCTGGGTGGCTTAGTCAGTTAAGTGTCTGGCTCTATTTTTGTATATTTTTAAAGATTTTATTCATTTATTTGAGAGAGACAGAAATAGCAAGAGAGAGCATGAGTGAGGAGAAGAGGAGAGCACGAGCTCCTCTCAGCAGGGAGCAGGGATGTGGGGCTCGATCCCAAGACCCTGGAATCATGACCTGAGCCGAAGGCAGGCATTTAACTAACTGAGCCACCCAGCTGCCCCAGGTGTCTGGCTCCTGATTTCAGCTTAGGTTATGATTTCAGGGTAGTGAGATGGAACCCCACGTCAGGCTCTGCGTTCAGCTGGGAGTCTGCTTGAGATTCTTTCCCTCTGTCTTCCCCTGCCCCTCCCTTCCAATCTCTCTCTCTCTCTCTTTCTTTCACTCTCAAATAAATAAATAAATCTTAAAAAAAAAAAAAAAGAAAGAAAATTTATGTCCCAACAAACTGGACAACCTAGAAGAAATGGAAAAATTCCTAGAAACATACAATATTACTAAAACAGAATTAAGGAGAAATAGAAAATCTGAACAGACAAATTACTAGTAACAAAATTGAATCTTGAATCAAAAAACCCAACAAACCAAAGTCCAAGACCAGATAGATTCACAGCTAAATTCGACCAAACACTTAACAAGGAATTAGTACCTATTCTCTTCAAATTATTAAAACTACAAGAGAAAGGAAAGCTTCCTAATATATTCTACAAGGCCAATATTACCTGGATACCAAAACAAGACAAAGACACTAAAAAAAAAAAAAAAAAAAAAAAAAGCTCCAGGCCAATATCCCTGATGAACATAGATGCAAAAATCCTTGACAAAATAGAAGCAAACCAAATCCAAGAACACAATCGTGTTCAATTTTTTATGGGGATGCAAGGATCAATCAATGTGATATATCACATCAATAAAGTGAAGAATAAAAATCTTGATGATCTCAATAGATAAAGAAAAAGCATTTGACTAAAGTCAACATCCATTCATGATAAAAACTCTCAGCAAAGTGGGTTTAGAGGGAACATACCTCAACATAATAAAAACCATTATGAAAAAACCATAGCTAACATCATACTCAATGGTGAAAAATGGAGAACTTTTCCTCTAAAATCTGGAATGAGACAAAGATGTCCACTCTCACCTTTATTCAACATAGTATTAGAAGTCCTACCCATAGCAATCAGACAAGAAAAGAAATAAAAGGCATCCATATTGCTAAGAAAGTAGTTAAATGGTCACTATTTGCAGATGACATGATACTATACATAGAAAAACCTAAGGATGCCACCAAAAAAAATCCTTATAAGTAACAAAAGATCAGTAAAGTTGCAGGATACAAAATGAATACACAGAAATTGGAGGCATTTCTATACACTAATAACAATGTACCAGAAAAAAGAATTTAAAAAACAATTCCATTTACAATTTCACCAAAAAGATTAAAATACCTGGGAATAAACTTAATTAAGGAGCTGAAAGACCTGCACTCTGAAAACTATAAAACACTGATGAAAGAAATTGAAAACAATACAGATAAATGGAATCATATTCCATGCTCATGGATTGGAAGAACAAATATCGTTAAAATGACCATACTGCCCAAAGCAATGGGTTCAGTGCAGGTTCAGTGCAATCCCTATCAAGATACCAATAGTTTTTTTCACAGAACTAGAACAAATAATACTAAAATTTGTATGGAACCACAAAAGACTCTGAATAGCAAAGCAATCTTGAAAAAGCAGAACAAGCTGCAAGTATTATAGTCCCAGATTTCAAGATATACTACAAAGCCATAGTACTCAAAACAGTATGGCACTGGAACAAAAATAGACATGCAGATCAATTGAACAAAGTGGAAAGCCCAGAAATAAACCCAAACTTATAGAGTCAATAATCTATGACAAAGGAGGCAAAAATATACAAGGAAGAAAAGACTTTCTCTTCAATAAATGGTGTTGGGAAAACTGGACCTCTTTATTACACCATACACAAAACTAAACTCAAGATGGATTAAAGACCTGAATATAAGACCTGAAATCATAAAACTCCAAGAAGAGAGCATGGACGGTAACTGCTTTGACATTAACTGCAACAACATTTTTCTAGATATGTCTCTTAAGGCAAGGGATACAAAAGCAAAAGTAAACTCTTGGAACTACACCAAATAAGAAGCTTTTATACAGTGAAAAAAACCCGTCCACAAAACAAAAAGTCAACCTGCTGAATGGGGATATATATTTGCAAATGATATATCCAATAAGGGATTAATATTCAAAATATATGAAAAAGTTATGCAACTCAACACCAAAAAACCTCTAGTAATCTAATTTTTAAAAATAGGCATAGGACCTGAATAGACATTTTTCCAAAGAAGACATATACAGATGTCAAGCAGGCACATGAGAAAATGTCCAGCATCACTCATCATTAGGGAAATGCAAATCAAAACCACAATGAGATAACACTTCACACCTGCCAAATGGCTAGAATCAAAAAGACAAAAAATAACAAGTGTTGGTGAGAACGTAAGTTGGAGCAACCACTGAGGAAAGCATTGTGGGACTTCCTCAAAAAATTAAAAATAGAGCTACTGTATGATCCAGTAATTCCGGTACTGGGTATTTACACAAAGAAAGAAAAATACTAGTTAAAAAAGATATATGCACCCCAAAGTTTGTAGCAGCCAAGTTATCTACAATAGCCAAGTTATGGAAACAACCCCAAGTGCCCATCAATAGATGAATGGACAAGGAAGATGTGGTACGTATACACAATGGAATATTACTCAGCCATAAAAAAGAATGAGCTCATGCCATTGAAGATAACATGGATGAGCCTAGAAGGTATTATGCTAAGTGAAATAAGTCAGACAGGATAGAGAAATACTGTATGATTTCACTTACGTGTGGAATCTAAGAAACAAACAAGCAAACAAAAAGCTGAAACAGAGCTGTAAGTACAGAGAACCAGTCGATGGTTGCCAAAGGGGAGGGGGGTGGAGGGATGGGCCAAATGGGTGAAGGGGGATAGGAAGTACCGGCTTGTACTTATGGAGTGAGTAACTCATGGGAATAAAAGGTACAGCACAGGGAATGTAGTCAATAGTATTGCTATAGGGCCGTATGGTGACAGATGGTGGCTACATTTGTGGTGGGTACAGCATGACATATAAACTTGTTGAATCACTATGCTGCATACCTGAAACTAAGACAAGACAATGGGCAGGTGAAGATACAGAGCTTTATAGAAAGGAAGATTGAGATTTAAGGTGAAAATGTCGAGAATGAGTCACCTAAGTCCTATCTGGTCTGGTAAAATTCTAAAACGTTCTCATTAAAAGCTTTACTTGTCATCAACATAGAAGATTTAACAACATTTTAGAAAGTTATAGCTAACTCTCAATTAGTATTTAATGTGTGCCCAAATTTAATGCTCTATATGCATTAATTCATTTCTTCACAACACACTTATGAAGTAGGTCCTATTATAAACCCCACTTTGCAGCTGAAGAAAGAGATGTAACGACTGTCCTTTGACCCCAGACTCAGAGCCGCTAACGACACCGCATGTCTCTGGCTACCGCATAGGGTTTCCGTGAGAATCAAGTGAGTTTGTGTGTGTGAAAATGCTTTGAAACCACAAAGCACTATATACTTGAAAGCCAGGTCTCAAGAGATAGAAAAATGTTACTCGCTCGACTCTGCGGAACACTCCTTTTAATACAGTACTTGGAAAATAAGTCACTGTTGTAGCTAGAGTAAAATTTACGGATAAAGGAATACTTTGGGATTGCAAAATAAGCATGAAGAAAAACATAAGGATAAAAAGATAAAATGATGTACAAAGGTAAGGTGTAATAAAAAAAAATAGCCTTTCTGGATTGAGAGTTTTTCACAGAGCTGAAAACAGATTGCATTGCCACATTGTGTAGCAGGGTTGCTGGCCCAGGACTGACCTGGCTCTAAAGGGATAATTGCAGGGCCTAGTAGATTCTTCCCACCTTCAGCTGCTAATGAAGCTCTTGGAAAATGTATTGCCACTTAACGAACGAGGCTAAAAACGCCAGGAAGGCTTTTGCCAAGGTTGTGTTCCCTAGGCTCGGACTGAATTCATTATTTTGTTAGCGTACTGCCACCAAGGCAACTACGGGCAATTTAGCATGCCACATTTCAAGCAGAATTTAATTCATCTGATATATTCCCTTCGCGTGCCGTAAATGAGACAAATACCGCATGATCAGGTGATCGCCTGTCAGTAATGCCGTAGACAGAAAGTAGTGATGTTAACGGAGCGTTCTTGAGTTCAGTCTTGGTTGTATTCTCATTAAAAGCTGGTTCAAAAATTTGCCAAGGAGGGGCGCCTGGGTGGCTCAGTTGGTTAAGTGTCTGACTCTCGATTTTGGTTCAGATCATCTTGAGATTGAGCCCCGCACTGGGCTCTGCACTGGACGTGGAGCCTACTTAAGAGTTTCTCTTTCCCTCTCCCTTGGCCCCTCCTTCCCCTCTTTAAACAAAAAAATTTGCCAAGAATATCAAGTTCTTATCTTGTGCTATGTCTGTGCCTTTTTAAAGGAAAGAGGTAAAAGGGGTGTGTGTATGTGTGGGTGCATGCATGTGTGCACAACTTTATAACATCCCACTCCATTTTTATTATGAAATGTCACTTACCTTCATACTGAAAAAGAACCATTCAGGTCTTCACCAAAGAAAGCAACTCTCTTAATCTGCTATGGGTATTTTTTTATGGAATCACACAACTCTATGGTTACCTACAGATAGTTACCTTTTATTGGTACTAGTTCCTTCTTCCTTGATGACCGCATACTTTCCCTTATATTGCAAATCTAAAAGCAGGAACATACTGTACCACATTCCTACTCAGAAACTGCTCACTTCCTTAAATTGTCTTTTTCCCGCAGTATGAAATGTATCCATTTACGACTGCCTATTACCTGTTCTATTAGCATCCAAAAATGTGGAAGTCCTCCCAGCCACCATTTCTGCTGGGTCCTTAGGATGTGCCGGAAGAAGGATAGACCTAACAGTTTATAGAATGGCTTTATTTACTTTGGTGACTATTTATAGTTTTCATTTTATTTTATTTTTGAAGATTTTATTTATTTATGAGAGACAGAGAGAGAGAGAGAGGCAGAGGGAGAAGCAGGCTCTCTGCTGGGTAGGGAGCCCGATGTGGAACTTGATCCCAGGACCCTGGGATCATGACCTGAGCTGAAGGTAGACACTTAACTGACTGAGTCACCCAGGCGCCCTGTTTATAGTTTTTAAATAAAAGATTGAACATGCCCTTGAGTCCTTTAAAAAATAAATAAATAAAAGCAGGAACAGTTGGAATGTTACTCAAGGAGAGGCCTTATTCAATCTTAACACCCATAGAGCCTGTCTCCTGGTCAGAAAGTGACACAGGAATGCACCAAGAATGGGTCCAACGTCCAACAATAAGAAGTGTATTGTAATAAACACCATTTATTGAAGACTTCCTGTTCCAAGGGTCTGTACTTCTCAAAGAACATCTGAGAAAGACACCAGGGATCTAGTGAGCATCTTTTTTCCTAAACAGATTTAAGGGCAGCTCTCAGGTACTTTGGGCATCCGAATTACGTGGGAAGAATTGAGCATTGTATCCTGTAGGCTCTGGAGTCAGATAACCAGGTTTTGTATCGTGTCTCTGCTGTTTGTTAGTTGTGTGATCTGGGACATGTTACTTAGCCTTGGTAAGCCTTACTACTTCTGTTTTAATTAATGGTGTTAGGGTGGGGAGCAGATAAAAGAAGAGATAAAAATAGACATCTCATTAAAGGCATTGTAAAGATTGACTGACACAACGCATGGCAGAGCTTCAGGCGTACAGTAAGCATGCAATAAATGACTATCAGCTATTTTATCATTAACACTATTATTTTCTTTCCTTTATCTAGAGTAAGTCATTAACTGATCAAAATGTGTCATGTAGCTAAGACAGATTGGGGCAAAACAAGCAAAACCCAAAAACAGATGGAGAAACAGCTTCGTGCAATAATTTAAACTTCTTCACCAGTCGAAAATTACAGGAGATACTATTAAGTAGTAAAATTGACTTTCCATTCTCTGTTAATCCATTCAACAATGTTTGCTATCAAGTACTGTAATAAATGCTGTACCAATAAAAAATGGATCTAATTTAGAGCTTGCTTTCAAAAACCACAATCTTGTCATGAAGATGAGAACTTGTCTGTTTCTTGACCTGGATGATAGTTCTAGAATAGTTAAGTTATGCATTTATATTGTGTGTACTTTTTGGTGTATGTGTTATATTTATAGAAAAAAAGTTTTTAAGAATAGTATATGAACTATATCTCAATTTAAAAAATTAAGGGATATTCCTGACCTCGAATTAAGGAATAGTTTCTTAGTTAGGGCATGCAAAACACAAGCAACCAAAGGGAAAAAAAATTAGATAAATGGCCTTATCAACACTAAAAACTTGGGGCACCTGGGTGGCTCAGTTGGTTAAGTGTCTGCCTTCGGCTCGGGTCATGCTCCCAGGGTCCTGGGATTCAGGCCCGCATCAGGCTCCCTACTCAGTGGGGACCCTGCTTCTCCCTCTCCCTCTGCCTGCCACTCCCCTTGCTTGTGCTCTCTCTCTCTGTCAAATAAAATAAAATAAAATAAAATAAAACAAAATAAAATAAAATAAAATAAAACAATATACTAAAAAATTACTTCAGGGGTGACTTTCAAGAAAGTGAAAATATAACACAGAGAATGGGAGAAATATTTGCAAATCATGTATTTGATAAGGTCTATTATCTAGAATATATGAAGAACTATTGAATTTTTCAATTATACCTCAATAAAGCTAAAATAATAAAGTAAAAGAAGACAGCTATTAAAACTCAACAATGAAAAGAGACAAAAAAACTCATTAAAAATGAGCAAAAGATTTCAATAGACATCTCTTCAGAAAAGGTATGCAAATGACCAAAAAACAAAAAAACAAAAACACACATGAAAAGATGCTCGACGTCCTTTGTCATCAGCGAAATGCTCTTCAAAACTGTGAACCACAGTGAGGTGCAACTTCACACCCGCTAGGATGGCTGCAATGAGAAAGACAGACGATAACAAGGGTCCCCAAGGATGTGGAGAAATGGAACCCTCCTGCATTGCTGGTGGGAGTGTAAAATGGTATAGCCACTTTGGAAGACAACTGGGTAGTCAAAAAGTTAAACACAGAGTTACTACACGACCCAGAAATTCCACTCCTAGCTATATACCCAAGAGAATGAAA
Source organism: Ursus americanus (assembly GCF_024610735.1). Lineage (NCBI taxonomy): Eukaryota > Metazoa > Chordata > Mammalia > Carnivora > Ursidae > Ursus > Ursus americanus. The sequence continues at coordinate 24,703,399 of NC_142134.1, read as the reverse complement.
ACATATGTCCACATAAAATCTTGTGCCGAAATATGTGAATGATAATAGCAGCACCATTCAGCACAGCAGAGAGTGGGGGGAATCCTAAATGTTCTTCAGCTGATGGATAAACAAAATATGCTATAGCCATAAAATGGGATATTATTCAGTCACATGGAAGATGAAGTACTGATTCCTGCTGTATCGCTGATAAAGCTTGAAAACATTATGCTAAGTGAAAGAAGCCAGTCACAAAAGACCACATGTTGTATGATTCCAGTTGTATGCAATGCCCAGAATAGGCAAATCCATGGAAACAGCAAGGGTGACAGCGGCTGTGGGGACCAGAGAGGGCCGGGAGGGGGGGTGAGGTGGGGCAGGGACAAGGCGGGGTGGTTCGAGAGTCACTACTAGTAAGTACAGAATTTCTTTCTGGAGTGATACAAATGTCAGGGAATTAGATAGTGGTAATGGTTGAAAAGTCCATGAATATACTAAATCCACTGGCTTGTATACTCTAATAAGGTGAATATCATGGTAAGTGAATTGTATCTCCATGAAAGAAAATATGAAGCATGGGATAGTTTCATGCTTTGAATGATTGTATTTGACTAAATTACAATTTACAGTGTGAAGAAAGTAATAGGAAATATATTTGAAAATATAAATTGCTATCAAACTATAAAGGAGTGGCTGGACACCTGGCTGTGGAGAACCATTTAAGGTTATCGAGAAAGTAACTCATGTGATTAAACTACGGTTCAGGAAATATAGTCTAACATCATTTTTATCATTATCTCTGCATCTTCCTTTGGCTTTGTTTCAGAGAATACAGGTGATTTTGTACTTGGCAGTTTAGTTTTGTGTTAAGGAATATGTGTGATTTTAGAAATTTTCCCCCAAAAGTACTTGATCCTATTAGCCTGCAAATTGAGTTATATAAACCTTCATAAAAAAATGTAAAGCATTTTCAATATATATAGGCATGACTTCTTTTCATAGGAAAGAAGTAATAGAAGATGAGGGTGAGGTTTTGTCATGTTCACTAATGCACATCCCTGATTTGGAAAATAGGAAAGGGAAAACATGAGTGTATCAGTCCACATCTCAACAGGACTCCTTCTTCTTCTCCTTTTCCTCCTCCTCCTCCTCCTCCTCCTCCTCCTCCTCCTCCTCCTCCTCCTCCTTCTTCTTCTTTAAAGATTCTATTTATTTATTTGAGAGAGAGAGAGAGAATGAGCACAAGCTGGGGAAGTGGGAGAGGGAGAAGCAGACTCCTCGCTGAGCAGGGAGCCCGATATGGGGCTTGATCCCAGGACCCTGGGATCATGACCTGAGCTGAAGGCAGATGCTTAACCAACTGAGCCACCCAGACACCCCTCTACAGGACACTTCTATTACAATAATTCAATTATAAGGGTATGAGAGTTTATCCTAGCCAGCTACAGTTTCATAGTTACTCATAAAAGACACAAAATTCATGGGTCAGAAACAAAGGACTTTTATATTCTGTATTTTACAATAGTCAATTTCTACTTTAGTGGAAGAGTTAACTATTTACAGAATTTTTAGAGATATCAAATTAGCATTTGGAAGCTCTAATAAATGTAGTGTAAAATAAAATATTGAATGCAGAAGATGTATAAAATCTGTATTCCTCTTTGGTTTTTGAGTATACGCTGACTGGACATTTTAAAAGCTTAAGCAAATGTTGGATTTTGGGTTAAAAACTATATGCTAAAATAGAATATTAAGGAATCCAAAGAAAATCACTTGAATTTATTTAACTTTTTTTTTTAGTTTTATTTAAGTAATTTGTACACCCAACGTGGGGCTTGAACTCATGACCCCGAGAGGAAGAGTCGCATGCTCTTCTGACTGAGCCAGCCAGGTGCCCCAGTATATAGCATTTAACTTTCTTAATGCGGTTCTTCAGAAGGAGAGATACACCCAAATGTGTTAACTGCAAATTCATTCTTCACACCAGCCTTCTTTAATACAATATTCCCAGGCGGGGAAGAAGTCACGGGGAATGAAAAAACATTCAGTAGTGAATTCTCCTAGTATTTTCTACAATATCCCCTCAGTTCCATACGATTTAATCAGCACAAAACGATACTGTTTTTAAAAAATTTTTCTCCTTAGAGAAATCACATGAAACAATCTTGCCAGTATTACAAATATATTTTATTTTATTTAAACCTAATGAACTGCACAAGCATACAAAACAATCTTAGAGTTATGTCTGCAGAATATTTGTACAAATCAGGCAGTATGCTGAGGACTGGCATATGGGGGAAATGAGACTTCAGTGGGGACTCTGGGATCTGAATCCGGAGGCAGCCATTTTTTAGAGTGATTTGAAAACTCTTTGTTTTGAAAGAATCAGTTACCTAATTAGGTTAGAGAGGCATGTGTGTTTCATACATAAGAAGAGATGATCTCTCCACTCTTTTCCTAGACTCCCAAAGCCATTTGCTTCAATTAGATGGCCTCCACTAAACACTGAAGGATCTGTTTTCTATAGTTTTCTAAATGCTGATCCGTCCATTATTAAAGAGACTTGGCCTTCAAGCATCAGATTACTGCATTTCTCGTAAACCAGCTTAGTGGCAACAAAATCCAATTCATCTCTAGACATTGGGCTTTTTAGCTGAGTCCTTCCATTTTTCTGTTTCTTGGTTAAAGAAGAGCTGCAAGTAAGTCCACGGGCCTATCTGATTATCAACTTTACTCACTTTCAGAGATCTGACCATATAACCTTTTGTCCCATCTTGGATATTTGCTGAGTGTAAATTTACTTTTCTCTGGTATACTGAAATGTATTTCTTCTCTTAAGCAGAAAAAAGCAAAAGATTAAGAATTAGGAGATGTGGCCTCTCCTTTCATCTCTTAATCCCCCATGTATAACCTACTGCATTAAGATAATGCTTCTGGGAATGTGCTATGGGTTTCTATGATGTGCGTGAGTGCTGGTGAGTTAGGGTAGGTTTGGCTACAATTTCTGTGAGACTGGAGTTCCTACGAATTTGGAAAAATAAGTAAGGATGAAAAATATAAGAGAATGTCCATGAAATGTATCTAATTCATATGCCTGAAAAAAGAGAGACTGGGAACAACATTTCTTAAACTAAATAATATTTGATTTAACTTGATGTGTGGAAAGAGAAAAGGACAGCCCACATCCTTAGGGAGCCTCAGACCATTACCCCTTAGCAAAACTATGCATAACTTGTCCTTTTTCTTTTTTTGCCTGAATTGTCTTGAGGATCAAAACCATTCTTAATGCTCAGTTACAGTGACTTATTAATTTTTAAATTTTTAAATCATTGTCCTGATTTTTTCTTTCTACTTCATCATATATATATATGTAGTTTATATGATTGGTATAAATGTGAGTGTATAAATATGCATATATATGTATATATATGTGTATATACATATATATACAATTCTCTCTTATAAAGTCATCTGTAACTGTTTTTAGAAACAAGTAAGACTTAAATACTTGATAAAGAACACATGAGGTGTGCAGGGTGGTTCTTTTTCTGTCCTTAATTTTTAGTTAATATTTTCTTTTATATCAAGGGAGAACTGGAGCTCATTATGAACAGGGAATATAGAAAGGGGACACAAAACAAAAAGCAAATTAAAAAAATCGGTCTTGAGAGAGTTGATTATGGGTCAGCAGGAATAGTCTTTCAGTTTTCTTTTCTTTCTAATACTGGGGATTTTACTCAGATTGCAAAAATGCAGTTGAGATGTAGTGACTCAGAGACTCAACATCTGTTAGCAGAGTAGGAGGCCTGTGATTACAATCTAAGTTTCAGAGCCTGGGCGGTGGGCCTGACATCTGAGAAAATGGCCAGGGCCAGCCGCCCTTTGTCTCCCTCCCTCCTTCTTTCCTACTGCCCTCTCTCAGACCCAAGTCCTCATGCTGCCCAGCCAGGCTTGTCAAAGAGAGAGTACACTGAAGCTCCTGACCTTTCTCTACTCTGTCAGCCAGAATATAACCTTTCTGTGTCTGTTGGCCCAGGTCTCTGTTAGGGGGTGGATCCAATGCAGTGAACACATTCACAGTAAATATTAGATAATCGAAGAACTCATTCTCTTCTCAGATCACATAGGAAACCCATTCTAGTCATCTTTTCGTGCTGTTTCAATGCCCTGTGTTCTCCGGATTCAGGAGTTGAGATGTCAAATTGGGGGTCAACCATCTCTTGTTCCCCCTACCTTTGTCCTCCACCTTCCTGCCTCTTACTGATCCCAGCTGCCTGCAAATAGCCTGGGCTCTGGGCTTTTTTATTTTTATTTTTTTTTAAATTTCCAGGTGAAAAGGAGGATTTAAACTTCCCTGGCTAGAGTTGGTAAGAAGGATTGGAAAGTAGATAAACTCCTAACTATTTTTTTTTTCCTAATACAAATAGAAAAACTGATAGAACATTTATGAGAGAAGAGTTAAATGTTTACTTGCTTGGGAGATTTTGTTCCAGAAATAAATATTAAGAGATGTAGCCATTTACAGTATTTTCGTGAACCCATCTGCCCGCTACAGATGGGTAAGGTATGTTCATTCACCCCTGCAGAGGGGCTTGATGCTTTAGTAATGAGTATTTGAGACATCCTGGTGGAATGGGTCCGGGGGAGTGGAGTTAGCTTTGGTCAGGTAATCCCTTCACAGCAGACTATGCAAGGCAGCCTCTTTACAGAACGTTGGCTTGGCTGGGACCCATGTTTTGTTCGGCGGTTCCTGAAAAGGCTTTGTGTATCACTTTTTTGTCCTTTCCCAAGTCATTTGAAAATAAATAGAAAAGAGAATAACGTGACCAGGGCTCCAGTTGTATTTATTGCTTTTGTGTGGTGGTAGCGGACATGGGGATGTTTGCTACTTTTTATACCTTATATGTCTGAAATATGTCATGATAATTAAGTGTCTTTTTGAAAAACCAAATAGAATGCATGGTTTTGGGGAATGAGTCCTACATGGTCATATGATTCATTTACATAGATACTAAAATGGTCTCAGTTTGGTCACTTCTATTTTTTCTGCTTTCCTACCACTTAAGCAACCATAGAGGAATTTTATGGATGGGACTAGTTGCTTTCCACCGTCTCTGACATATAGAAGAGAATATGTGTGCATTGCCACTTGCTTAGAGATCTGCAGCTTCCGTTTCTGCTGGTTGGGATGCGAGTGAACACAGACACATTTGATCGGGAAAGCGTACGTATTTGCATTGCTGACTATATTTACTTCCAAAGCTCAGAAAGTTGTAGAGTTAATTGGCGGTTCAAAAAGACCAGAGCAGACAGAAGATGGCAATTAGCATATTTTGAAGAGACTCTTCCGAATAGTCAGAAAAAGATGATTTGGCTATAAATAAGATTGACAACTTCTAACCACGTGATGGATGGGAACCTCTTTCATAACTATTTGAATGAGGTGGTGTCAAAGCAGTCGAGGTGAGCAAGAGCTTTTCCTTGTAGATCCGCCTTGATTGCTAGCAATAACCATATCGCTTGGCTGAGCGACTATCCATATTCCAATCTTGGCACATACTCGATTCTTGTAAACTGGAAAGAAAGAAAGAGAGAAAGAGAGAAAGAGAGAAAGAGAGAAAGAAAGAAAAGAAAGAAAAGAAAGAAAAGGAAAAAGAGAAAGAACTGGTTCTTTGGCGGTGATGGGGAGGGGGAGTTCCAGGAAAGAAAGCTACACGCTAGGCTTGTATTGGTAGCCAGGACCACCCCGTATGGCCATGAGATTTTGCTCTGTACAGCTCCTAGGGACATCATTCACATAGATCCCAGAATGAATGACACCCCCTATAGTTGTGCAATGTCTCAACCCTAGTGGTAATCATTTATTTGACAATTTGGAAATGTTTCCAGAAGTATTCCTTGTGAAAGACAAAGGTCTACTGTGTGTCTTAAATACTTTGCTATTAACCCTGTAACTTGTACTGAGCAACTGCTTAATAAATATTTATTTGGTGAAGAATGAGAGAAAAGAAACTTAAAAAAAAAAGCTTTATTGAAATATAATTCACATATCATAAAACTCACCCATTTAAACTGTACGATGAGTTTTAGTATATTTATGGAGTAGTGCAACTATCACCACAATCAATTTTAAAACATTTTATCACTCTCCCCCCAAAACTCCATACCCGTTAACAGTCATTCCCTGCTCTCTCCTTCCCCAGTTGCTGCCAGGCATTAATCTACTTTCTGTCCCTGTCGATTTGCCTACTCTGGACGTTTCATATAAATGGAATCATAATTTGTGTGGCCTTTTGTGATTGGTCTCTTAACATAATGTTGTCAAGGTTTATCCATATTTTATTTATTTTTTAATAAGATTTTATTTATTTATTTTTGCATGAGTGAGAGAGAGAGAAAGAAAGAGCACGAGTGGGGAGGCAGGCAGAGGGAGAAGCAGACTCCCTGCTGAGCAAGGAGCCCGATGCAGGACTCAATCCCAGGCCTCTGGGTTCATGACCTGAGCCAAAGGCAGATGCTTAGCCAACTGAGCCACCCAGGCGCCCGATTTATCCATATTTTAGCATGTATCAGTACTTCATTTCTTTTTATTGCCAGATTATATTCCATTACATGGATATACCACATTTTAGTTAGCCATTCATCAGTTAGTGGATATCTGAGTTATTTCCACCTTTGACTATTATGAATCATGCTGTTATGAACACTCATGTACAGAGTGTTTGTGTGGACATATATTTTCAATTCCCTTTGATACGTACCCAGGAGTAGAATTACTGGGGAGAAAGGGAATTTTTTAACAGTTTTTATTTAAATGCCAGTTAGTTAACATGCAGTGTTATATTAGTTTCAGGCGTACAATATAATGACTCAACAATTCTGTTCATCACTCAGTGCTCATTGCAAGTGCACTCCTTGGGCACCCCTCTCAGGTCCCCTCCTTCCTTGGGAGCTTTATACTATCACTTTGCTATCGCTTAATGAACCTTGCTTTGCTGCCCATCCCTCTGTCTGGTCTACCTCTTCACTCTTTGAATTAGCATGAACAAGAACTGCAGACACTGACGGAGAAAAAATCCTGTAATAATCCCAGGGTCCTGGAATCAAGTCCTGCCTCGGGCTCCCTTGGTCAGTGGGGAGCCAGCATCTCCCTCTGCCTGCCATTCCCCCTGCTTGTGCTCTCCCTCTGACAAATAAATAAATAAAATCTTTATTTAAAAAAATAAATTAAAAAAAACCCAAGTGCATTCCTTAATCCTCGTCACCTATTTACTCATCCCCCCACCCCCCAAGAAAGGTAATTTGTAATTTAGAAATAGCTCCTTTACTAACTATCATGTTAAAAGTCTTCGTATTAATGGTGTATATCTGGCTTGGGTGGTACTTCTTTGTCCTGTACCAACCTTCCACCCCAACCCATGTTGTGAACTAGTAGGTGAACCACAGAAAATCGAATTGTACTAAATGTTTAGTCTCTTCAAACAGGGTCATACGTACATTGAATTCACTCTGATTTATTATTTTGCTACTGCACTTGGAACACAGACAGTATTCACTGAGAATTGGAACTATAGAGTGGAAACAGAGGTTCCCTGTTTCCATTAGTCAACTCTCAAAGGATGGATGGAGCCAATTTCGGATTATTCTAGGGCCTTTGCTTTCTTAGTTCTTTGCCATCCTTCTTTCTTTTGGCCTTTTTGCTTTTCATTAGTGTCACTTAGTGAGCTAAGAGACCTGAAACACAGACAATTCAGTCAAAGTATTTATATAGTCTTTTGGTGAAAAGAACTTTCACTGTGTGTGTCATCATGGTTTTTATGTGCCCTGTAAATTGTGTTTATCCTGAAACTAAGAAGAAGTTGCAGCTAACTCCTTTCAACCTATCTTAGTTTCTGGTAGTGTGCATTTAGAGGTATTATTGAAGATGCTAAAGAGAAAAAAAAAGCACATTATGGGAGACAAATCATCTAAGTGTATAAATTATAGCATTTTTTTAAAAAAGGAGGTTGCTAAGTGAGAATAAGGACGACTAGAAAGATCTTAAAAACCTTAGACCACATTTTCATCGTAAGAGTAACTTTATTCATAGGTACTCTGGTTATGATTTTGTAAAGTGAACATGACCTTAGAGTTGCGATCCTAGGGTTAATGGACTTGTCAAGAGTCTGATTTTTAATGAGCCAAAGCTATTTGAACTGTGCAGACAATAACAATTTTCTTGTGGCATGTATATTTGAGTAGGAGCTTATAAAGAGTAGGCAGTGAGAGGGATGCTGTTTGACTTTTAAGGAGAACATTGTTTCGTTGGTGAGGAATAAAATATGGACTCCCCTTTAAGCAAGGCAGTTTGCATTTCTATTGTCCAGATTTCTTAAGAACCTGATAAAGCATTAGCCTGGCCAGATTTGTTAAGAACCTGATAAAGCATTAGCTCCACCGTATCCAGCATTCCCCATTTATTCTTCTTGGACTCTTTTCCACAGAATGAAATTGGTTGATTCATAGGCTGGCCTGAGGTTTTGAATAGAGAGCTTTGGGGGAATGTTTAGGAAGTATTCCAGTAAGCCGTCAAGACTGTCGACAGGTGGCCAAGCCAAGGGAAAGAGCATTAGTAACAACAAGAGCTCACACTTACATAGCTCTTCGTCATATGTCAACCAGGGCCCTAAGCACGTAACATGTATTAACTCACATGGTTCTCACAGGAGCCCTATGAGGCCAGTCCATTTTTATCCTCAATTTAGATGAGGGAGCTCAGGCATAGAAAAGTTGAGGATCTTACTCAAGGTCACACAGCCATGATTTGAGGCCAGGTGGTCTATTTCCAGAGTCAGTACCCCTAACTAATAAGTGTCCCTGCACAGACTGGAAACATGGGGGAAACTCTCATGCCTGCCTCTGGCCAGAGCTCTGGAAGAAGGAGGGGGTGCAGAGCTCAGCCCCCTGCCAGCACTTTGCCAAAATGAACTGGTGAACTGAGGCATTGTCCCGGCCTTTCACTGCTTGGATAATTTCAGAGGGCAAAAGAAACATTAATTACATGGAATTCTTTTGTGGCTGGGAAGGATTAGCGGGGTACAGATCTTGCTTATCTTTAAGGTATACCTTTTATTATTATTCTTTTAAACAGAGAATGGGTGTTCTAGTGTGCAGTACTGTCTTTTATTAGGGCTGACTTGTGGAAACTGGCAAAAGAGTCTCATTCAGAGGAGTAAAAATTTGAAGATGGAAAAGCAAAATCACAAGACCATGGCCAAGTGAGAAGAATGCAATTTGTCTGTCTCTTTAATCCCTGGTGTGACCTTTAATCTCCAGGGCTGAAAATTTACAGAAACAGTCTAACTGTGGCATCAAGAAACAAAGAAGCACCGCATCGTCATGTCTGCATTTGGAAGTGGCAAGGATGTCAAATGCAGAGGAATAAATGCTGTTAACAGCTTCTGGAAGCATAGTCTTCCTTGAAAGAGTGAGTCAAGACATGAGCCAGGGTTTATAACCTCAGAGCAAATGAAGGTCTTCTTGAAGACAAAATGAAGTTTTAGGATTTTGAAGGAAGATTTCTTGAAGAGTAAGCATAGCCCAAGATGGTACTACCCCCGGGACTCACCTTAATCAAGGAGAGAAAGACAAAAGAATCAGTTTATAAATCAGTTACAAAGAATCAGTTATAAAGTTACAAAGAATCAGTTATAAAATGGGTGCTCCGCGGTAGATTCGAGGTGCATTCAGCCCGTGGAATAGTTGGACCTCATTTCAGCAGTTGCAGTCCGCTCACTGAGGGCAGGCACCATGTACGTACATTAGCCCTCACACCCCAAATTCACAGTAGGGGGCCTGCGACCTAATAACAAGAAAATAACAATTACCGTTTCCTGACACTTTCCGTGTGTGCACTGTTTTATTAGCACCTTCATTTTATGAATGAATGAACTGAGTCTTGGAGCGTTAACTTACTTAGCAAATACCGTACAAGTCATTGAACCACAAAGTCTGCTCTCTCAGCCACAGCCGCCCACGGCGGCTGACCTTCAGGATCAGGCGACAGGGTTTTACTTTTTTATTTTTTTCAAGATTTTATTTGTTTATTTGAGAGAAAGAGAGCACGAGGAGAGGGGAGAGACAGAGGGAGAGGAGGAAGCAGGTTCTCTGCGGAGCCGGGAGCCCAGTGTGGGACTCCATCCCAGGGTCCTGGAATCAGGACCTGAGCTGAAGGCAGACGCTCAACCGTTCAACCGACTGAGCCACCCAGGTGCCCCTAGGCTGAAGGGTTTTAAATGCCTGTGTAGTTAATGGGGGAATCTTTGAACGTTTTCTGAATGGGAAACATGAGAAAGTGATATCTGGGATGAGGGCATAAAGAAGCACTTGGTAGTCCGGCTATGAAGTAATGAGGGTCCAAATTAATATGCTAGATTAGAACCAAAAGGAGAAGAGGGAGAGAAGGCCCCTTGAGGAAGATGATCCTGAGACATGGAGGCTGGTAGATTATGGGATTAGGGAAGGGAAGGAGTCTAAGAGTAATCTGAGGTCCCCAGAGTAGTGACGGAAAGATTGCTGGCATCATGAGTAGAAATAGGGAAATCAAGAGATGAAGCCAGGTGGAAAGGCTTTTAGGCCTGTGGTGATGGTTTGGGCCTGCGGTGATGGCAGGGCACTAACGTGCAGTGTGTACCAGTTAGGAGCAGCCTGGCAGCTCTCTCCTTGCTGTCACAGCTTTCATTTCACTAACATAGAAGCTAGAAATTCTGGATTCTTGCTTTCCTAGATTCCCTTGCAGATGAGTCAGCTCAGGTCATGAGACACAAGTGGATACTTGCTGGGGTTTCTAGGAAAAACTTTCTCTCTGATGCTAAAAAGTCTAGTAAGTAAAATCTCTTTCTGCTTTGGGTTTCACATGCAAGTGTATCATCCAGGGAGGTGCTGCAGCCATATTGTAATCTTGAGGCATAGACCAAGAAAACAGATGAGAAGTTGACTCAGAGCCCTGACATTGGCGAGCTCCTGAACAACACAGGGACCACCCATCTCTTGACTTGTCATGTGAAAAAAACAACCCCCCCCCATTGTCCAAGCCATTTTTAGATGGGTATTCTGTTATTTGTAGCCAAATATCCAAACTGATATAGACGTTAATTTTGGAAAAACATCTCACGGGGAGTGATCATCACAATTGTCTATTAAAGCCCACAAAAGAACAGGAGTTCCTAAAAAGGAAAATGCACTTTGGGAACCATTTCTAGAAAATGAAGCCTTTTAAACAAAAGTCTCTAAGGGTCAAACATCCTGGCCTGGCTCTTAGACCCAGTTTGCTGCTGGGTGAGAGTCTCTGTTAGGCCTAGTGTTGCAATGTGCTTCTCGAATGGCCACAGGGCTCATTAATACATTTGAAGCATTTCTATAGCCCTTCGGTACACACTAGGCAGAAGGAAGCATTTTCTTCCTCCAGAACTGCTGCCCTTTTCATTTGCTTCCTCCCACCTTCCTTGCATTTGCTGGTGTCTGTTGGTGGGGAGGCATGTTTTAGCCCAGTGATGGATGTGCTAACGCAAATTAGCCTGCTTTGCAGAGCTTTTCAATTGGAAGCAAGCACACATTCTGAAGGTCTGAATGACTGATGGATTGAAAAGTAATTGATTGTGAAATTTAAAACTGAGATTCCAAAGTTACATTACAAAGTTTGATTTCACAAACGTCAACACTTACTTTATTATACTCTTTACTCATTTTATACTTTTTAAGTTTACCAAATTATTTTAGAATTCAGTCCCCATTTCACTACGCGGTTCCTGAAGCTTTGTGTGTTATGTATGAAGTGTTTGATAAGAAAATTCTGGTAAGAGGGGAAGAAAAAAGAAAGAAAGAAACATGCTACATAGAGTCTCGTCCTAACTCTGCATTAATAACTGCCAACCAGGAAAATTGTTTACTTTTTTCAAGTTTCCATATTTGACTAAGCCCTGAGTACAGTCCTGTCCACGTGACCTTAGAGTTTGGGCATGAATTCCCATGTTCTCTGGGGTGGCTGCTGCAGGGTGTGGGTCACCCCTACCTTCCTCTCAGAGAACACACCAGAAACAAACGCAAATCTTACTAGAGGTATAATTTCAATACGATTTGGTTCTGACTGTGGGATTCTGGGTGGAGATGCTGGATAAAATCCAGGACACCTAATTAAGTTAGAATTTCAGGGAAATGAGAATTTTATTTATTTATTTTTAGTATAAATATGTCCCAAATACTGCATGGGCCATACTTGTACTAAAAAATTATTCATTATCTTTTTGAAATTCAAATTTAACTGGGAGTTCTATATTTGTATTTGCTAAATTAAGCAACCCTAATTCTGGGGGAAATGATTGCTGGTAATGGCCTTTGCCTGAGTTGCTCAAGAAAGGGTAAAGGAAAAGCTACTGGAGGATTCCGCGGGTTTGATAGATCTCGTGTCCCGTCAGGGGGCTGAGTGGGTTCAGCCAGAGGTGAGGGGAGTGAAGACTGAGGTGCAAGTCCAAAACCGGAGGAAAAGAGAGCCCCCCTTTCTTATTCTCTACTCACGCTTGAACTTCTCTTCTGCCCCTTTCCCTTTGTTATCTTTCATTGGTGTTAACAAAAACGAAAATATTAACTTTTTATTTTAGGCTGTGGTTATGATGGCCATTTTATGAATTTTGAAATGAGTGGGCTGGCCCTTGTTTATTTTTCTCATTCTCCGTGCTCACTGCCCCCTCCCTAATTAAATTGATTTCTCCTGGTATGTGCCCCAGATTGATTCCCCCCCCCCTGCGGACTAGCGATTTCTCAATAGAAACATGATTGCCAAATTGCTCAAACTTTTCCCTAAATTTCCAGGCCTTTCCAGATTTTATTTATGCTCATCAGTCAGTTGTCACGTTCAGGTACACTCTTTACCCACCTGGCATGTCTTTAGGGCAGTAAGAAGCATGAGTCTTTACAAGAAACGGAGGGACAACACGGTACCTGGGTTTCCACCCTGGGCTGAAGCTAGCTGCCCACGGCCCTTCCAAGACAGAATCAACATTGTGTACTGCTGGTTTGTTCCTGTTTGTCAAACAGGATCACCTAACACCTTTGGATTGGGCAACTGTACTCTCCCACAAAGGGCAGGACTGTGGAGTGGAGAAATGGGGGCGACGTCTCCTAGATGGTGAACATTTCAGGGCCCAAGGCCCTTCTGCTGAAAGCAGCGAGAGGATGAGCGGGGAAAGGAACGTGCGGATAGTGACGCACGCATGGCATGAGGAATGGCCAAGGTAGGTGCTCCCCAACACTGGCAACTTGAGAGCAGCCACAGACCCTGGCTTTTTGGTTGTTTCTCCCGAGATGAGTAGCAGGCGGGCTCTGTGGTGCCCTCGGTGCGGCGCTCTCTGTGGTTCCTGGGCTGCAGCCTTTGGTGCTCAGACAGGCGATACATGGAATTTAGCAAATGGAGGTCATGGGTCAAAGCCAGTTCTGAAGGGGCTGCTTAAGGTTGTCACCTCAGCAATCTGATTCAAAGGGCGAAAGGCTCTTCTCTTCTTGAGCAACTCTTACCCAGGGTGCCTGGGTGGCTCAGTTGGTTAAACATCTGCCTTCGGCTCAGGTCATGATCTCTCGGTCCTGGAATCGAGTCTTGCACCGGGCTCCCTGCTCAGCGGGGAGTGTGCTTCTTCTACTCCTCCCCTTCCTTTTACTTGCTCTCTCTCTCTCTCTCTTTCTTGCTCACTCTCTCTCAAATAAATAAATAAAATCTTTAAAAAGAGAGAGAGAGAAAGAGAAAAACTCTTACCTAACTGACTTGAAATTCCTGCTTCTAGAGCCATTCTGAGTCCAAAATATTCATTTGGATCAGCTTTGCTCTGTGTGCTAGGCACCGGGGATCCTGAGAAGAATGAATGGCCCTCACTGCGTGGGAGCTTAGGGAAAAAGTACGCTGATGGCCAAAGGAGAGCATAACGAGTGCTGCAGGGACCACTCCGGCCAGGGTAGGAGCTTGTTGCGGGGTGGGAGATAACTGAGGAATTCAGCAACGGGAGGGGGACTATTAATGTGAGTAAGGTAGTGGGGTTGGACTCTGTTAGAGCTGCTGTGGATACCGTCCGTGCCCAGGTCCCCTTGGTTGACTGGCGTCCCCACCCCTGAGCTGCTGTGTGCTGCTAAGGCTCCCAGCTGCACTGTTTCATGGAAAATTGTCCTCTTCTGAAAGGAGCAGAAAATGTCTACAGGTTACATACCATCGCCTGGGCGTGGCCCGTAACCAAAGACTGATGAGAGCATGAGCATCTGTCCCTCTTGCCTCGAAATCGATCACTCTGTGCTGCCTTTCATGCTTGAGGGATCCTGTGGGATCAGGCTGAGGACAGACTTCAGCCGGAACCATATCTTAACTTCCACACCATGCTGCATATAGTTTTCTCCCCAAGAACGTCTTTCAATAAATCACACGCACATGAATCCCTGTGGTGGGCTTTACTTCGGGGCAATGCCATCGGCTGGTGGGGGAGCAGAAGTTGATGTACTTCTGGTGCTGTGGGCTTTTATTTTTTCTGAGGTGAGAGAAATAATAGACAAGACAGTTGAGAAGATCGGTGAGCATCTGCTGTGGGGAGGGTGTGGCTGATGGGAACGGGAGCGGCGTCGATGGTCAGTTTAGGTGAGCGATCACGACATTTTTGCGGCAGCAATCTGTATCGGTATCATTTCCTTCAGCTCTCAGCAGCCTGGGCGTGAAACAGAAGGAGGTGCTGCCCGGCTGTAGTCCCGACAGACGAATGCCATAGGAAGACCACGCACCAGGCACGGTGAGAAAGGACTTCGAGGTAGGAAGGACCATAGAGTTTGGGAGAAAATGGAGGTGCCAGTGGACCACATATTTTGTCAAGATGGAAGACTATGTGGGGTGAGCACAGCACGGAGAACATGTGGCAAGATGAGGAGGCTGGGAAGGTTTGTTCAGAGTTCGGAGTGTAAGAATTTCAGATTTGAGGGGAAGAGCATTTCTGCCTGATGATAGGTCTAGGATATGTCACGGGCACAGGTGTCTGAATCAAGTGGAGGGGAAGTTTCTGGGGTGAAGAGGTCAGCGCACTACAGTTTTAGGGGGTTGGGTGGGCTATCTTCACAGACACTGTCAGCACTGCGAAGCGGTTGTGACCTGAGAAATTCACACGGAACAGGTAGCTGTAACCTGCCCCCGGCCACAGAGATGCCCTCATTTTGTGTATCTGAGCCTTTGTGCAGTTGGTGTCCCTAACGAAAGCAGTGGGCAAAGGCCAATTATTGAGGTACAGGATTTACTAGTGAAATCCTTTTTCTTGCTGGTATATAACTCAAACCATTTGTTAACAGCTTAAACATTCCCGTCTTTCAGTTTTCATGGTGTTACAAGTTCTCCTGGACTAGGAGCGCTTCACTCTTATTTGATCTCTCTCTCTCTTTTAATTGTGTACATTTCCACTTGCTACTATCTCCTAATTATCTTGCTGACCCCAGCATTGAAGAATAAAGAACACCATATTATATGAGAAGTAGTTGGTGTTGTGGAAAAGATATGTGCTTTTATTTCTGCCTGGAATGTTCCCCATTCCCTTCTTCATTCAGTAAATTCTTATTCATCCTTTGGATTTAGCTTAACTGTCTCTTTCTCTTCTCCCCAACTTATTTCAGGATCCCCTCCTCCAGCATATACTCTCAAAGCACCGTATTCCCCTTGTGACTCTTACCACAGTTGTAATTAAGCAAACAAAAGAGTTAAGTAATTCATTGCTTAAGGTCTAGCTCATCTGATGAAATGTAATCTCTCTAAGTACAAGGACCATCTCTATCCCTGGCTCCTGGCATAGTGCCTTATGTAAAGAATGTGCTCAGTAAAACTTTGTAGAACAAGTAAATGAATGTATAGTGAACAGAGTGAAGAGACCCCCGTTCTACTCCTAGATCTGGTCCTACTTGGCTGTGTGATCTTGGACAAGTCATTTCAGCTCTCTTGAGCCAAAATACATTTTTACTTTAACATTGTATGAGTTCTGATCTCACAGCATATCAGCCAAACACCTTAACAATTCTTAACCTCAACAGTATGTCTGGGCTTGCTAAAACTGTTCTCTCAGAACTTCTTAAAGTAGCTCATTTGTAGAGAAACTATTTTCCTTGGTGTTTCAGTAATCTATTGCTAACAAATAATTCCCACATTTAGTGGCTCGGACAATAATTTACTATCTCAAAGTAGAAAAGGTAATAATGGAGAATAGAGTGAAAACTCAATGAAATAGAAATAGAATAAGAAGGAGGTAAGGCAGTGGACCGTGGGGATGTTTGAGGAAAGACCGTTCAACGCAGAGGGTGCTGCTGGCCCTAGAGCAAGACATGCCACACACGTCAGAAGATCTGGAAAGAGGCTCTCTGTGGCTAAAGCAGAGCAAGCAAGGAGGACGGTAGTGGGCAGCCAGGTCAGGTCAGCACCCTTGGCCAACATGAGGACTTTGGTTTTTCCTCTGAATGTGATGCGGAACCATGGGAGGGTTTTGAGCCAGGTAGTGTGTGATTCACAGTCTTCAGTCCCTTCCCTTTGTGGGAATGCTGGTTTGTTCACTTGACTCTAGTCACGCAGGTTTGTATTTTTTGGTTGTGAGATAGAAAAAATCTAATTTTATATGATCAGAGATAGGATGCTTCTTTGGGCAGCTTTTTATTTCATGTTTACAGATTGAGAGTTTGTACTTTTGGCTTCCAAAGAGTTCATACAGAGAGGGATAACCGCTTTGTCCTAATTGCAATGTTAATACTGTATGCCTGCCTTCCCTGGGCTCAGACGGATGGGTAGCTCAGGGAAGACAGATGGATGGATGGATGGTTGGATATAGAGATGGATGGATGGACAGATAGATGCGTGCATAGATTGTAGGGAGGGGGGAGCCTGGGTGGCACAGTGGTTAAGCGCCTGCCTTCGGCTCAGGGCGTGATCCCGGCGTTCCGGGATCGAGCCCCACATCAGGCTCCTCTGCTGTGAGCCTGCTTCTTCCTCTCTCACTCCCCCTGCTGTGTTCCCTCTCTTGCTGGCTGTCTCTCTGTCACATAAATAAATAAAATCTTTAAAAAAAAAAAGATTGTAGGGAGGGAGAGGATGAAGGAGGGATCTTTCTCTTTTCGACAGTGTATAAGGAGGACTTGCTGACATTTTCTTTCCTTATGAATCACAAACATGGAGTTCAGAAGTTGCATGGTTAATTAATGCTACCTGGATTTCACTCCCTTATTCATCAAATACATTCTAGTTTAACAGAGAGTCTGGGTTTCTGCTTATCTCCCAAAGATAGTGGGAAAACAAGAGAGATTTGGGATATTACCGGTGGATAAGAGGCATATTTGCTGAATAAGAGAGAGTAGCTAACCAAAGTGAACTTTGCCCCTTCAGTATGGGAATACTCAATAATGCCTGAATCTTTTCTTTTGTGTTCTGGTTTTATGCAAATACAAATTACACTCTTGTTGACTTCACTGTAACCCATGAAACTGAAGAAGGGGAAATTTGAGTCCCATAGAAAGCAGTTTCACCAAACCTGCCTCTCGCACTTATGATGGAAACTGAGAGCACCTGTATTTTCTAACCGATTTTATGAATAGAGAAACGTCCCCAGCAGTAATCAGCACAGGCACACGATATGAACACGCAAGGCTTCTCAAATGTAGAACAGGAAGCAGTCTAAGAGAGCATCCGGTTCTCCCTCATTGTACAAACGAAGAAAGTAGCTAAGGGCCAGAAGAGCCTGTTCACATCCGCCATCAGTCTACACTAATTGTGTGAAGCCATGTGGCTTAATATAGGCTTTGTGGAATCAAAGCTCTAGCACTTATGGAATAAAGGCTTTGTGGAATCAAAGCTCTAGCAGCTGTGACCTTGGGCAGATCATAGTCTCTCCTTGAGCCTTACTTCCCTCATCTGCTCCTACCTCAAGGGCAGGTCGTGAAAGTTACATGGTATAATATGTAAAGGAAACCCTGGCTCAGAGTAAAATAGGTGTTCAGTAAACAGCGCTATGATTAGCTCCTTTTTGCCGCCAGCGAAGATATAGAATAGAAACCCTCTCAGCAAATCCTCAGTGTAACTACAGGATTTTAAAATGTCAGCTAGTAGTAAATCCACTTCAAGCAATGTTCAGTACACCGAAATGCCAGTATAAGTCAGGGTGACAAACATTTGTATGTCAAGTGTGTTAGGTGCTACAGTTAGCTCCAAGGTAAGTAAGAATGAGATACAGTCTCTGGTTTTAAGGAAATGAGAGTAAATGTGTGGACACTGGGCTGTACTTCCGTGAGGACTGTGGTAAGTGCCATAAGCGAGGAGTGGACAGTGGCCTCTACATGCACAGAAAAGAGTGGGTGAGGGGCTCAGGCAAGTCTTCATGGAGAAAGTCACATTTGAGAGACTTCTTGGAAGGTTTGTAGAAAAGAGATTGGGGAACATTTCTATTGAAAGGAGCTCCTTAAGCATAAGCAAAATATAGGACATAATTAGATTTAATAATATTTAATAATCTCTGTATAAATGAGAATATGCAAAGGGGAACACTTAAATTTAAAAATAGTAGCCATCACTTATGAAACACTTGTTATGTGTTAAAATCTTCTCCTATATTCATTCTTTTGCTTATCATACAACTCTATGAGGTAGATTATTATTATTATCTCCATTTTATAGATGAAGAAACTGAGGCATAGAGAGGTTTAGTGTATAGCCTAAAGGCCTCATGGCTGGTTTGTGACAGAGCCACACTTGGAACCCAGGTCATCTGACTCCGGAGTCCATGCTCTGGTTTTGACATTTCTGACAAGTTTTTTGTCATTTTATTTTGTTTTTTATTTATTTTATTTTTTTAAAGATTTCATTTATTTGACAGAGAGAGACAGCCAGCAAGAGAGGGAACACAAGCAGGGGGAGTGGGAGAGGAAGAAGCAGGCTCTCAGCAGAGGAGCCTGATGCGGGGCTCAATCCCAGAACGCCGGGATCACTCCCTGAGCCGAAGGCAGGCGCTTAAAGACTGAGCCACCCAGGCGCCCCCAGTTTTTTGTCATTTTAAGTTTTGACTTTCTCTTTTTGTGCCCCCAAATCCATGCTCTTGCCTTCACCCTGCTCTGGGGCCCAGGGAGCTGGGCTGTATGGACTCTATCAGCTTGATCTCTTGCCCTCTGGTTTCCAATGTGGAACATAAGGAATAGCAGGGAGATCATTAGGAGAAGGAAGGGAAAAATGAAGGGGGGGATAAGAGAAGAGGAGAGGAACCATGAGTGACTATGGACACCGGGAAACAAACCGAGGGTTTTAGAGAGAAGGGGGGCTAGCCCAGTGAAGGGTGTTAAGGAGGGCGCGTATTGCATGGAGCCCTGGGTGTTATACGCAAACAATGAATCATGGAACACTACATCAAACACTAATGATGTACTGTATAGTGACTAACATATCATAATAATAATTTAAAAAAAGGAATAATGGAAGGGAAACTGGAGAGTGGGCCTTACATTTACTGGGGCTGCATTCCTCTCTTGAAAGAGAGGCTCCTGCTGGCCAGCCTCTCCTACAGCGACAGGTCTCGCGTTTCAGAACCATTCCCTCTCCTGGTCCTTGTCCCTAGGGAGCTATTGCTGGCCCCAAGGTGCTTCACCCTGTTGTTGTTTTAACCCTATCCCTATCTTCATGAGAAGTGGTTATGCCAATATGTACTTCTACTAGTAGTGGAGGAGAGTTCTAGCAGCTTCACACCTTTGCTAACTCAGTATTTTTTTTTCTTTTTTATTTTAGCTGTTCTAGGGAGTATAAAGTGGTATATCATTGTGGTTTTTATTTGCCTTTCTCTGACAACTAAGGAAGTTGGATACCTTTTCATGTGTTTATTGACCATTTGACTATCTTTGGTGAACTGTCCAAGTCTTTTGCCTATTTTAAGTTGGGCTTCCTGTCTTTTTCTTATTTTTTAAATTTTAGTTCCAGTATAGTTGACATACAGTGTTAAATTAGTGTCAGGTATACAATGTAGTGATTCAATAATCCTATGCATTACTCAGTGCTCATCAAGATTAGTGTACTCTTAATCCCCATCACCCACCTCCCCTCTGGTGACCATAGTTTGTAGTTAAGTGTCTGCTTCTTGGTTTGTCTCTCTTTTTATTCTCCTTTGTTCATTTGTTTTGTTTCTTAAATTCCATATGTGAGTGAAATCATATGGTATTTGTCTTCTCTGACTGACTTATTTCACTTAGCATTATACACTCTAGATCCACCTATGTTGTTGCAAATGGCAAGATTTCACTCTTTGTTGTGGCTGAATGATACTCCATTGCACATGTGTGCACACGCATGTGTATGTGTATGCATCATATCTTCTTTATTCATTCATCAATTGATGGACACTTCAGCTGCTTCCATAATTTGGCTATTGTAAATAATGCTGCAATAAACATGGGAGTACATACCCTTTTGAATTTGTGTTTTCGTATTCTTTGGATAAATACTCACTAGTGTAACTACTGGATCATAAGGCAGTTCTATTTTTAACTTTTTGAGGAACTTCCGTACTGCTTCCAATTTGCATTCCCACCAACAGCGCATGAGGGTTCCTTTTTCTCCACATCCTCGCCAACACTTGTTATTTCTTGTGTTTTTGTTTTTAGTCATTCTGACAGGTGTGAGGTAGTATCTCATTGTGGTTTTGCTTTGCGTTTCCCTGATGATGAGTGATGTTGAGAATCTTCTCATGTGTCTGTTGGCCATCTGGAGGTCGTCTTTGGAGAAACGTCTGTTCATGTCTTCTGCCCATTTTTTTCATTGGATTATTTGTGGGGAGGGGATTTGGTGTTAAGTTGTTTAAGTTCTTTATGTATTTTGGAGACTGACCCTTTATCAGATATGTCATTAGCAAATATCTTTTCGCATTCTGTATGTTGCCTTTTAGCTTTGTTGATTGCTTCCTTTGCTGTACAGAAGCTTTTTATTTTGATGTAGTGTCTTTTCTTATTGATTTGTGAAAGTTAGTTATATATTATGGGTACAAGTCTTTTGTCAAAGATATGCATTGCAAATATCTTCTTTCAATCTGAGGCTTACTTTTTCATTCTTGTAGTAATATCTTTTGATGAACAGATGTTCTTAATATACTCTCATTTATAAATTTTTATTCTTTATGCTTACTACTTTTTACAGTTTTTCAAGATATGTTTGCTACTCCAACATAAGGATGTTTTCCTCTGCTTTCTTCTAAAAGCTCTATGGTTTCGTCTTTCACATTTGGATCTGTAATTCATCTGGATTTGATTTTTGTGTGTGGTATGAGAATAAAATCCTGATACTTTTTCACATATGGATATCCAGTGGACCCAAAACCCTTTCCTTGGGTTTACTGCAATGTCACCTTTTCATAAATCAAGTAACTGTACATGTGAGCTTCTATTTTTGGACTCTATATTCTACTTCATTGCTCTGTTTGTCTATCCTTATGCCAATATTGCATAGTCTTAATTATTATAGCTTTCTAACAAGTCTTGACATCTGGAAGTGGAAGCCATCCAGCTTTGTTCTCTAAGATTGCTTCAAAGATTCTTTGTCCTTTGCATTTTCAGAAGTATTTTAGAATCAACTTGTCAATTTCTACAAAGAAATGCTTGGATTTTTATTAATATTGTGATAAATCTATACATTAGTTCTGGAGAAGTCAATATCTTAACAGTACTGAGTCTTTCAATCCACAAGTCCATCTTTTCACTTAATTTTGTGCAATAGTATTTTGTAGAAACCAGCATAGAGTTCTTACACATATTTAATTAGATTTATTCCCAGATGTTTGATTTGCCTTGTAAATGATATTGTTTTAAAATTTTTTGTTTTCTGGGTGGGAGGAGGTTATTGCTAATATGTAGCATTTATTCATTTTTGTGTGTTGATCTTTTATCTTGCAAATTTAATAAAGTATGATATTTATAGAAGATTTTTCATAGATATATTTTCCTAATTTAAGAAAGTACCTTTCTATTCCTAATTTCCTAAGATTTTGTTTAAAACCATGAGTGGGTGCAAACTTTTCTTAAATGCTTGTTCTACATCTCTCAAGATGTCCACTTCTATTTTGACTCAGCTCTAGAACCAGATACTACAGCCCTTTCCCTGGACTTGGCTGTGTCCCCTGTTTATAAAACTCCAGAAATAGAAAGTGGATAAATATGGACTTGAACCATGGAAGTGGCTGTTAAACATGGAAGGAGGAAATGAATGTGAGAGACCTTGATGCTTTGTAATAGAAAATATTTTGTACAGCCCCAGATGGATTTAAATGAACTAGAACCAGGGGTGCCTGTGTAGCTCAGTTGGTTAAGTGTCCAACTCTTGATCTCAGCTCAGGTCTTGATCTCCGGGTCATGAGTTCTCTCCCTGTGGTGGGTTTCATGCTGGGTGTGGAGCCTACTTAAAAATCAATCAATCAATCAATCAATCAATCAATCAGCTAGAACCAAATTTCTTCATTTTTAAAACTCTTGCCTTTTTGATAATATAAAAGTCCCTCCTACCTTTGTTTAATATTTGTATTATAGAAACAATAAGCAATTTCCCAAATGTAAAATTTAATGTTGATTATGCTTTTTTCAAATCCTACACACAATAGTGCCCCTTTCCCAAAGTTTGAAACATTCCCCCTAGAAGAATACTCTCCCTCACTACTCCTAATTGAAAATCATTGAAATAGCATCCCTACATCACCACTACACCGAGGAGGTACTGATCAGCTGGTTATGCAGTCTCTCCTTAATATGGCCTGAGTGTCCTGTGATGGTTGGGGTAGAGAGAAGCATATGAAGACTCTAACTAGCAATGGGGTTTCAACATTGAAAAGTGCAGAGCTGTCAATTCTGGCCCAAGTTGCAAATGTATCCTGAAGGATATATATACTTGTGGGTTTCCAAATTTACTATCACATGTTGATACTATACAATGACTTCATTCTTTGAACATTAGCTGTGGGTTTAAGTGAGCCCCAGTGCCCTCTTGTGGACATGAGACAATGTATAGAGTATGGCTTTGAGTTTTCCTTCTGAGAACTACTTTGTGTACTTTTCTTTTTTCTTTCTTTCCTTTCTTTCTTTCTTTCTTTCTTTCTTTTTTTCTTTCTTTCTTTTCTCTTTCTTTCTTTCTTTCTTTCTTTCTTTCTTTCTTTCTTTCTTTCTTTCTTTCTTTCTTTCTTTGCTTGATTTTATTTACTGGGGCACCTGGGTGGCTCAGTCGGTTTAGCGTCTGCCTTTAGCTCTGGTAGTGGTCCCAGGGTCCTGGGATGGAGTCCCATATCAAGCTCCCTGCTCAGTGGGGTGTCTGCTTCTCCCTCTCCCTCTCTCTCTCCCCCTGCTTGTGCTCTCTCTCTCTAAAAAAAAGAAAGAAAGAAAAAAGAAAGATTTTATTTATTTATTTGAGAGAGAGAGATAGCATGAGCAGGGGGAGGGGAAGGGCAGAGGGAGAGGGACAAACAGTCTTTCTGCTGAGCAGCTCAATCCCAGGGCCCTGAGATTACAACCTGAAGTCAAGTTAGACACTTAACCAACTGAACCACCCAGATGTCCCTTAGAACTACTTTGTGTACTTGTGTCCCGTTAATCTCAGGTGAATCTGGTGGTTGAAAGACCTCAAGTCATGCAGCCAAGCAGAGGGTTGCCACTTACAAGCCCATATCTGATTCCTTATCTGATAAATGGCAATAATAATGGTACTCACCTTACTAAGGTTCTTGATAAAATTAAAGGAGGTTTAAGGAAATGTCCTTCCATTCCTACTTTCCTAAGATTTTGTCTGAAACATGAATATGTGTTGAATTTTATCAAATGCTTTTTATTTTGGATCTTTTAAGATATTTACTCTGTTTTGACTCTAGGACCCAATGTTACAGGCCTTTCCCAGGGTTTGGCTTTCCTTCTACTTTATATATGTATAATACTTAGCCCAATATATAGTAGGTTCTCAATAAATCACATCTGTGAATATTATTAGTATTCTTAGCAGTAAACCCAGAGGACAGGGAAAGGTATGCAGAATACTGTTCCCTAAAACAACTTGGCTGGGGTACAAGTACCCTCCCCTCCCCCAATCCCATCCTACCTCATTCTCGGAGGCAACCATTCAACAATTATTTTTAAAAATATTTGCAACCATATTTTTAACAAAATGCCTATATGGCTTTTTCTTGATTCCTGTCAAATGTTGGTACTATTTATTGACTATCTGTTATGTAAGACGAAAATTTAGCTCTCTTGTAGTTTTCTCCCCATATCCCCAAATTGCCCCCATTCATGATCTCATTTATGTTAATTATGTATTTTTATATTTGGCCCTCTCCACAATAACCAAAAGAATGGGCAAAGGCGTAAAAATGTGAATACTAATGAAAGAAACCTAGATTCACATTATTAATGTTGGACAGCACTGGACTTGAGTTGTAAATGAGTCAAAGAGATAAATTTATAATAAAAAAATACAATTTACAAGTATCCGATCCAACAGAAGAAAACTAAGAAAGTTGTGGAAGATCTGAATAATGTCCTGAAGAGAAATCCAAATGTGCCTCCAGATAAACTCATGTAACCAAATATGAGTAACATACGTAAAGATTTACCTGATATTAGATTACTAGAACTGTTTTCTAAAGGGGCTGCCTCATTTCACATTCCCAACAGAAGGGTGTGACGGCTCGGTGTCTCCATATTCTCACCAACACTTGTTAGCCATCTTTTGATTACAGAAACCCTAGTGAGTGTAAAGTGATATGTCATTGTGGTTTTGATTTGCATTTCCTGGTGGTCAATGGTGTTATGAATATTTTCATGTGCTTATTAGCCATTTGTATATCTTCTTTAGAGAAATGTCTATATAAATCCTTTGTCTATTTAAAAATTGAGTTATTTTATTATTGAGTTCTGAGAGTCTTTATATATTCTAGGTACAATCCCTTATCAAATATATGAATTACAAAAACGTTCTCCCATTGTGAGTGTTGTCTTTGCACTTTCTTGATGGTGTCATTTAAAACACAAAAGTTTTAAATTCTGATAGTCTAATTTATTGATTTTTTCCTTTTGTTACTTATGCTTTTATTATCATATCCAAGAAACCATTGTCTAAATCAGGGTCATGAAGATTTATGCCTATGTTTTCTTCTAAAAGCTTTATAGTTTTAGCTCTTACATTTAGGCCGTTGATATGTTGAGCTAATTTTTGAATATGGTATGAGGTAAGGATCCAGCTTCTTTTGTCCATGGATATGCAGTGTCCCAGGACCAATTGTTGAAATGATTATTCTTTCCCCCACTTAACTATCTTGATGCTCTTTTTCTTTTTTAAAGATTTTATTTATTTATTTGAGAGAGAGAGAGAAAGCGAGTGAGAGAGAGAGAGAGAGCATGAACAGGGGGAACTGCAGAGGGAGAGGGAGAAGCAGGCTCCCCACTGAGCAGAGAGCCCAATGCAGGACTTGACCCCAGGACACTGAGCCCAAGGCAGACGCTTAACCAACTGAGCCTCCCAGGCACCCTATCTTGATGCTCTTGTCAAAAATAAGTATGAGGGTTTATTTCGGGACTCTTAATTCTATTCCATTCCATTTATGTCTGTCCTTCTTCCAGTACCATACCGTATTAGTGACTTTATGATAAGTTTTAAATCAGAAAGTGTTAGTCCTCCAACTTTATTCTTTTTCAAAATCATTATTGGATATTTTAGGTTCCTTGAGTTTACATATGAATTTTAGAATCAGTTTGTCAATTTCTACAAAAGAGGCCAAATGGGATTTTGATAGGGATTGCATTGAATCTGTAGATCAATTCGGGGGAATATTACCATCTTAACATAATTAAGTCTTCTGATCCATGAACATAGGATGTCCTGCTACTTATTTAGGTCTTCTTTAATTTCTTTTGACCATGTTTTATAGTTTTCAGAGTATATTTTGCAAGTCTTTTGTTAAATTTATTCCTAAGTATTTTCTTCTTTTTAATGTCTGAATAAATGGAGTTATGTTTAAACTTCATCTTCAGATTGCTCATTGCAAGATCATTTTTTAAACATAAATTTGAATGCCTTTCTTCTGGTGTACAGTCAAGATTTGCTGCAAACTGCTGCCTATTTTATTTCCCTGGTTTGTTTTACTAATTTATTTACCAGCCTGACTCCTGAAAACATCCGAATTTTTGAATCCTGACTTAAAGCATATAAAAAGTTCTTTGTATGTATATGGATTAATAAGCATAATTAGCAGGTACTCCTTATACTCTTTAAATACTCCATTAGGAACTTTTGGACATTTATCTAATAATATTTTCTATATAGAGTTTAATATATCATAAAGTGAACTTGTTCTTATCCAATCATTTAGGTTATCCTAGGTCTGGAATTCTCAGATAGAGAAGGATGTTGGGATACGTGTTATTCTCATCTCCCAGGTCCTTGGATAATGCCAAAATTCAGGTTACTCTCAGCGAAGTTGAGAAAATCTGAACACTTTCAATGTTGATTGAGGAAGGGTTTAAATGGGTGTTTTCAGGTACCGTTGATGGAACTCTAAAATGGTACAGGCTCTTGAAAGTCAGTTTGCCAATAACAAAAGATAAAGGTTGTGGCTTTAAACCCTATAATTCTCCTTCTATAAATCTATCATAAAAATTCTAATATTCAGATAAAGATTTATATATGGAGTCTCCATCTGTATTATTTTCTAGTATGAAAATGTTGACATCAATTTATATGTGTCATAAAAATATTTATCTCTGCATAGAAAAAGGCTGGCAGGGAATATAGCAAACTGTTAATAGCAAACTGTTCTCTCTGAGGCATTGGAGAAGACATTATTTTAACTATCTTTTTAATTTCCTTATTTTTCTAAACTTTTAGGGTTATAATGTGTATTACTTTTATCACCAGAAAAAAATATTATTAAAAAAAGTGGTTTGAGAATTTTAGAACACTGTTCAAAAAGCCTGGGAGTTTCGCTGGTAAAACCTTTAGCCAGGGTCGCCCCAGACAGGAGCAATGATGATGGTGGCGCTGAGTGTCAGCCTCACAATGGAGATTTGTCTCCTTAACACCTGGGCCCATCCATTCAGCGCTTCCCTTTTTGCTTCCCTTGCTGAGTAGAAAATATCTCTCAAGGCCAACAGGGAAGGGGTCAAGTGGCATTTGGAAGAAACTGTAAAAATTCAGGAGTCTTTTCCCTTCAGCTAAATAAGATTGGAGTTTGGCCTCTCCTAAATTGAGTACATTCTCTCTGTTTTCTGTTTTTAGACAGATACCTAAAATACTGTATCCACTCATTCTTTAATTTCAAACAATTGTTGAAGTATCTATGTATTTGTAGCAGTGAATCACAAACCTGACCACCATCAGGATACCCCAAGGGCTTGTTAAACTCAGATCGGCAGGCCCAACCACTAGAGATCCTGATTCAGTATGACTGGGGTGCATTTTAACAAGTTTGTGAGTGATGGTGAAGCTGCTGGTCTGAGGACCATGGTACAGGAGAGCGAAAGGAAGGGAGCTCGCAGGATGTAGACGAAGAAGGGTACTAAGTGAATGGGCCCGTAAGGGATCTCTGCTTGAACCTTTCTTATGAAGTGAAGCTGGATGGTGTAAAGTCAATGGGATCATAGGGATAAAGCTTTAAGAGCACTGACTTGGTACTGCACAGACCCAAGTTTGAATTCTCTCTCTGCCAGAGGGAGCTGTGTGATTTTTGGCAAGTTACTTAACCTCTCTAAGCCTCAGTTTCCTGAAGTGTAAGATGAGGGTAATAACAGCAGTTGCTTCATAAGGTGACTGGGAGAATTGGAGGTAACAGACCCAGCAGTTAACAGTGTCTGATCCGTAGTGAAAGCTCTACAATGTTAGCTCTCATTGTTGCTTACTGGGCCCTGTCACACATGACTGTAATCCTTTGGAAATGCTTTTAATGGATGAGACATACACAGACTTGGACATGCTGGTTTTTGCTGCCATGGACATTGACGGTCTGAGTTGTTGAGGACTTGACCCAAGTGTATATGCTATGAGTGTAATCCAGAGAAGTGGTGTGGTGCAGAGGAAGGAGAAAGGGGCTCTTGGTTTCAGTCTGGGACTGGGTTTCCTTCTCTGTTAACTGAAGGGAGTTGAGCTAGGGAATTTCTTAAGATGTCTTCCTTCTTCCTTCCTTCCTTCTTCCTTCTCTGAAGCAGGTTTCTCATCTCCAGATCAACTCTATGAATTTGGACTTTCTTCTCTTAAACACAAGGTGGCAGCAGAAGACAAGACTCTCGGCTGCCATTTGCCAGTGGGATAAACTAACATTCCCCAACCTACTGGGTGTGATAAGGACGCAAGTGAAAGAAAAATGCAAATTACTTAAGATGACAGTCTGTTCTTAGTGGTTTCGAAGGGGCTAATGTTTAAAGTCCTTAGAATGATGATTATATCACTATAATCAGGATTTTCTTGTTCTTCTGATATATTCATAGAAGGTATGGAGGCGCTACTCAGTACCTGCCACACACACACACACACACACACACACACACACACAGACACACACACCCTTCCCCAAGGCCATTTTCATCATGGCTACCACTTTTCTGAAAAATACCTGCTACGTTCTTACCTGGGATAAGCTGGGGGCTCTGTGGCAGGGTGGCAGCTGTGTGCTTTACGAAATAAAAACAACGTCTTTCTTCTAAAATCTGGGAGTATTCTTTCTTCCAAAACGTGGATGGCTGGTAGTGCTTACCCAGGGAAATAAATTTCAAAGAAAACACCTTTGTGTTGTCATTCCATTCAAATGTGTCCCAGTTACAAATTGTGGTAGGAGATGCAGAGCTGTGGGTTGGGACACGTGATCCTTGGTTGGTGGCTGACTACTGGCCAGGTGGGCTGGGAAGGGGTAGGGAAAAGGCAGGAGACTGGCCCGGAAGTGAGGTAAGTTTGCAGAATCTAGAGGCCAGAGAAGGTGCTTCTGAGGATCTCTAGGGGCAGAGGCCAGGGTCCTGGTTCAGGTGCAGGACAGGTGATCTTTAGGAAAGGAATTTCAACCTGAGGCCTAAAGGAGTAGGCATGAGGACAAAATAGATTACCTTTCTCCAAGGACTTCAAGCCAGGAGTCAGCCTAAGGATGCAGGTAGAATTAGAACAGAAAGGTCAAAGAGATAGCGTCGTGTAAGGCGGAAGGTTTGGCATTTAGACTAGAAGGAAATTGACACATAATAGTGGGAAGAAGTTGTTTAATGGGTTAAATGTATGCCATATGACTTGAGCAACTTGAAACTGTGTTTACAGCCCCCCCTCAATGGCATTCAGCTCATTCCTGAGATTTGCTCCCATGATTGTAAAGAAAGATCCAGATGCTCTAGATCTCTATGGGGAGGACATCTCCAGAGGAGGGAAACGAAGGCCATGTTACTGTTAGTCTATGAACAGAGTCTTGATTTTCAGAGAAAATTCTCTTCCTTCTTTCCTTTTTTTTTTTTTTTTCCTGGAGAACAGCAGCAGGAAACTGGTAGATCTGGAATGTTGACCATCGCCTCCAAATTCCTTTGCTTCCCACCTTCATGTGCCTGCTTTAGATGTTATGCCCTTTGCAGGGTGTTTGGGGATCAAGGCACGAAGAGGGGAAATTCTTCATCTTTGAATTTGGTGGCCTTTTTGGGAGCCACTTCCCAAATTACCTCCCAAGTGAGTGGAGTTGGGGTGGATAAAGAAAATCTAGTATGGCCCTAAGGGGCTTGGGGTGAGGGGGTAATGCAACGGACTTGAATTACACTTTTCTCTTACAGTTTGATGAGGTGTTCCCAAGGAGGGAGAATTAGCAAAAAATCCAGTAAAGACCATTTATGGAGGAGAGCTTTATGGAGGAGAGCAGGTGGAAAATGGTTAATATTTTGCTAAAATGTAGGGAAGAAAGAAGCATAACTGGATCTTGGATCATAACTGATTTCCTTGGCAATTTCATAAAAGTACCCAAACCATGGAGCATGCCCCCATCCGCATGCACAGGTCCTATAGAATGCTTTAATGCTTTGCAGTGTGCCACTCGCCTTGGGCTAGCCCAGTGTTAAGCTGCCAGCTGGGTACCTGGAGCAGGTGGTTGACTCTGTGTCAGAGACTCATCCTGGATTTCCATTAACTTTAGAGGACCCTCCATGGAGCTGTTGTACTGCTGGGCTTCTTATGACCCCCTAGTAGACATTTGCATGTGTGAGACGAACCCCAGGTTAACAGGAGAAAAAACTATTCAAGTTGACTGCGGGAGAAGGGAGAGCTAGTTGCTGATTCCATTCTACAGTTTGGGGAAACACAGTACTTCCATCTCTTTGATCACATTTACAGGTAGTTACTTCAAGAGTGAAAGGAGAGCTGGGTGACTGCTGAAGTAAAGCCTTTAAAAGAAAATGACTTCTGGGTTTTCCATATAGAGTATCATGTCATCTGCGAAGAGAGACATTTTGACTTCTTCTTTGCCGATTTGAATACCTTTGATCCCTTTTTGTTGTCTGATTGCTGTTGCAAGGACTTCTAGTACTATGTTGAATAATAGTGGCGAGAGTGGGCATCCTTGTCGTGTTCCTGATCTTAAGGGAAAGGCTTCCAGCTTTTCCCCATTGAGAATAATATTTGCAGTAGGCTTTTCATAGATGGCTTTTATGAGATTGAGAAATGTACCTTCTATTCCTACACTCTGAAGGGTTTTAATCAGGAAAGGATGCTGTATTTTGTCAAATGCTTTTTCGGCATCGATTGAGAGGATCATATGGTTCTTGAGTCTTTTCTTGTTGATATGATGTATCACGCTGATTGATTTGCGAATATTGAACCACGCTTGCATCCCAGGTATGAATCCCACTTGATCGTGGTGGATAATCCTTAGTTCTTAAATTTGTATGGAACCAGAAAGGACCCCGAATCTCCAAGGAACTGTTGAAAAGGAAAAACAAAGCTGGGGGCATCACAATGCCGGATTTCGAGCTGTACTACAAAGCTGTGATCACAAAGACAGCATGGTACTGGCACAAAAACAGACACATAGACCAATGGAACAGAATAGAGAGCCCAGAAATGGACCCTCAGCTCTTTGGGCAACTAATATTTGATAAAGCAGGAAAAAACATCCGGTGGGAAAAAGACAGTCTCTTCAATAAATGGTGCTGGGAAAACTGGACAGCTACATGCAAAAGAATGAAACTTGACCACTATCTCACACCATACACAAAAATAAACTCCAAATGGATGAAAGACCTCGATGTGAGACAGGAATCCATCAAAATTCTAGAGGAGAACATAGGCAGCAACCTCTACGACATCGGCCAAAGCAACCTTTTTCATGATACATCCCCAAAGGCAAGAGAAACAAAAGACAAAATGAATTTATGGGACTTCATCAAGATTAAAAGTTTCTGCACAGCCAAGGAAACAGTCAGAAAAACTAAGAGGCAGCCCACGGAATGGGAGAATATATTTGCAAATGACACTACAGATAAAGGACTGGTATCCAAGATCTACAAAGAACTTCTCAAACTCAATACACGAGAAACAAATAAACAAATCAAAAAATGGGCAGAAGATATGAACAGACACTTTTCCAATGAAGACATACAAATGGCTAACAGACACATGAAAAAATGTTCAAAATCATTAGCCATCAAGGAAATTCAAATCAAAACCACACTGAGATACCACCTTACGCCAGTTAGAATGGCAAAAATAGACAAGGCAAGAAACAACAATTGTTGGAGAGGATGTGGAGAAAGGGGATCCCTCCTACATTATTGGTGGGAATGCAAGTTGGTACAGCCACTCTGGAAAACCGTGTGGAGGTCCCTTAAAAAGTTAAAAATTGAGCTACCCTATGATCCAGCCATTGCACTACTGGGTGTTTACCCCAAAGATACAGACGTAGTGAAGAGAAGGGCCATATGCACCCCAATGTTCATAGCAGCAATGTCCACAATAGCTAAATCGTGGAAGGAGCCGAGATGCCCTGCAACAGATGACTGGATTAAGAAGTTGTGGTCCATATATACAATGGAATATTACTCAGCAATCAGAAAGAACGAGTTCTCAACATTTGCTACAACATGGACGGCACTGGAGGAGATAATGCTTAGTGAAATAAGTCAAGCAGAGAAAGACAACTATCATATGATTTCTCTCATCTATGGAACATAAGAACTAGAATGATCAGTAGGGGAAAAAAGGGATAAAGAAAGGGGGGGTAATCAGAAGGGGGAATGAAACATGAGAGACTATGGACTATGAGAAACAAACTGAGGGCTACAGAGGGGAGGGGGGTGGGGGAATGGGATAGACCGGTGATGGGTAGTAAGGAGGGCACATATTGCATGGTGCACTGGGTGTTATACACAACTAATGAATCATCGAGCCTTACATCGAAAACCGGGGATGTACTGTATGGTGACTAACATAATATAATAAAAAATCATTATAAAAAAAAATAATAATAAAGTTCAATTTCTCAGATTTAAAAAAAAAAAAAGAAAATGACTTCATTATCATTAGCAAACACTCACAGAGACAAATCTCTGTCCTCACCTGGTAGGCATTGAGAAAATGCTGAGGATAAGGGGGAAATTTAGAGGACTTGGGACTTCGCTTTTTCTTATCTGGGTCAGACATTTTTGATCTTTAAAAGTGATATACTACTGTGCAGTCATTAGCTGATCATTCGAGTGTTCGGCTGCTACAGTTTCTGGACTAGGGTTAAAATTCTTGAGTTTATTGAGGACCAATGACCCACACTAAAACTCAATCAAAGGCTGATAAGAAGCAAGAGGCAACTTAATTGACTTTTTAAAAAATTTTCTAAAAGCCTGAGTATTTAAGTGAAAAACATGAAGCATAGTAACATTTGGTAGCCACTTTGGAAAACAGTTCAGAATTTTCTCAAAAAGTTAAACATGGGCCACCTGGGCAGTTCATTTTTAATTATAATGAAGAATGGGGAAGGAGAAAAGACAATGGGAAAAGGTAGAAGAGAAAACATGTAAAAAACCAACAATGGGACCCCTGGGTGGCTCAGTTGGTTGGGTGTCTGCCTTCAGCTCAGGTTGTGATCCCATGGTCCTGGGATTGAGTCCTGCCTCAGGCCCCTTGCTTTCTGGGGAGCCTGCTTCTCCTTCTGCCTGCTTCTCCCTCTGCTTGTGCTCTCTTTCTCTGACAAATAAGTAAAATCTTAAAAAATAAATAAATAAAATTAAAATTAAAAACAAACAAAAAAAGAAAATGTTTAGCACAAGAAAAAATGAGAATACAAGAGGAAAAAGGGAGGCTGATTCCATGATTTTTGACATAATAGAAAATTTCTCTCATTGTTCTCTGAGGGTCATTTGGGCTGTGGTCTTCAAATTGTTGTTACCTATTTATTATTGCCTTTGAGCTTCTAATTAACAAATTGACCATTGTTTCCAGTCTTCTAATTGCCCTTTGCCCTTAAATGCTTCAATGGCTTGGTTTTTATTTCAATGGAATCAATGAACTGAGGATGTGAAATTTGTCTTGGTTTGCAGTATCAGTCATTAACTAGAGTTGGATATTACATTTAAAAACCATTTATGTTTTTATTTTATTTTTTTAAGATTTTTATTTATTTGAAAGAGTGAGAGAGATCCAGGGTGCACGAGCAGGGGGGAGGGGCAGAGGGAGAGGGAAAAGCAGGCTCCCCACTGAGCAGGGAGCCTGCTGCAGGGCACAATCCCAGGACCCTGAGATCAGGACCAGAGCCCCAGAGCTGAACGCAAATGCTTAACCGACTGAGCCATCCGGGAGCCCCCATTTAAAAACCATTTAAACTCAAGGTGAAACCTGTCTGGCTAAAGGTTCTCCATTGCCAAATTTAATTCCATTATTTACAGTCATATCGAGAAGCCCCACATTGAGAAGTCTTTCTTACAACCTAGGATAGATGACTGATCACTCTCACCCAACTGTGACAATTTTATGAGGTAAATAATTAATTCAAGGTTTTGGACATGAATTTGTCTGATCTATTCTCAAACACCAGATGGCTAGAAAGCTCAGCTTATTGACATAGGGCCTGGCATGGATTATGATGACATGTGAGTCACTTCTAATAATCAGAAAAGATAGTTCATAACGAAACAAAGACAATGAGAGAGGGTGGGAAAGGCAGGTTAGTGGAAAATTGTGGAAAGTAGCAGTAGAGTGAGAGGGGACAGGGGTTCTGGTTCTCCTCTGGTCCAGTACAGAGTGTCCCCTCTCCTTCACTCTCTACGGTCAGTCACCAAGGCTGCTCATTTTACCTACTACTCCTACTCAAACTTATTCTTTCTTCTCCATCTTTTTCTCCACCTTTCTTCATCTCTCACCCAGTCAATTGCAATAGAGTTGTTACAAATTTTCAAGTTCTCATCTTGCCCTATCTTAAATCCACCCTTTGCATTATGAAAATATTTCTAAAGTTCAAATCATCCTATTTCCCTGCCTCACTAGTCCCCCTGTGTTGAGGGCAGATGAAGGTCTAAGCAGAGCTGCTCAGGGGTGAAGGACAGGATTCCCTTGCAAGGCCATCAGACTTGACCTTATCTGAGCCCCTACCCGGGAACCTAGACAAATCCCTGCACTGAATGGCCTCAGTCAGCTGACACTCCAGTAATAGCACCTTGGTCACAATTTATGAGAAAAGGAGTATGATTTTTAAAAAAGGAAACCAAGCCATCGGCTAATGGATATAATGCAGTACATACTTGACAGAAATACAAAGTTCCAGGTCAATCCCTGGGGAAAGTCCAATCAATCAATGCACTTGAATGCCGTCTCCAGTCCTGGTTCTCCAAGTTTCTGGTCCTGGGTCCCTTTCATGAATTATAGCTGCTACCGCCAATGCCAGCCCCAGTCCACACACACAGGGGAAATTTCGGGTTTGGGGGGGGAGGGAAGTATTACAGGGGGGCCTGGGAACCTGCTCTGAGCAAGCCTTCTGTTTCCAGCTAAATTTTCATCATACCCAGAATTCAATGACGTGTTATTTATGTTCTCACTTGAGGAAATTTGACTCTGTGAGACTTCTGTTCATTTCATTATCATTTCATTAAAACTGTCTTCAAATACGTTCCCTGGGGCTACGGCCTGGGTGACTTTCCCACCCCTAGTCGTACAAAGGATTAGATACTTAGTACTCAAAGAACCATTTCAAAGGTAGCAATAAGGTTTTTTCTAAGTGACGATCGATCGCCTGTTCCGCTCTGTTGTAAAGAGTCTGAACTTTGATAAGTGGAAAATGCCTGCCATGGGTGAAGTGGGGAAGAGTCCATGTGTTTGCCCATCCTGGATCACACCCTCATTGTCAGGAACTGGCGAGTCACCCTAGTTTATTCGCAGTGGGCATTGAATGGGTGTAGGCAAATTACCTGGACTATTAAAGACAGAATGTCCAGAGAGGCCCACTCCCTTCCCTTCGCCATTCCCGGCAGTAAAGCTGCATGCGTCCCCAGTACAGTGTATTCCTAACCCTGCATGCCCAGCACACTGTTCTCAGCTCTGCTACTCTAAGTGCTGACTGGGTGGCTTCTCAGAATTCCTGTCTGACTAACTTGTCGTTTTGCAGATGTTGTGCTAGATAGAGAGATAAGGCTTGGGATTCTTGTCCTTTGAAGTGAAATTTAAAGAATTTCTCTTGGTTAAGTTGCTGACTTACTAGAGAAATCTTAGGGCTTTTTCTTTTTGTACATTAAGGTGGCTGAGGTCATTTTGGAAAGTTCTTCAACATGGATCTGTTCTGCTAATTCCCAGGTCAGTGAGGGCTAGCAGAGAGAGGAAACAGCCAGGTGTTTGCAGGCTAGGACCCTGGGCCAGAACTTGTCACTGTGTGACCTTGGACTGCTCTTTGAGCCAAGGCCTCACCACCTGTAAAAGGATGTGGGTCGAATGATTTACTAGCCGCCTCCCTGAGACATTGTGGCTTCAACAGAACAATGGCACATGTTAGGAACAGGACATGAAGGATTTTTCCTTCCAACTCAAATGCTGAATTATTTGTGGTAAATTTCCTTAATTCAGTTTCTTTTTTTAAAAATCCAGAAGGAGGGGCACCTGGGTGGCTCAGTTGGTTAAGTGTCTGCCTTCGGCTCAGGTCATGATCCCAGGGTCCTGGGATCGAGACCCACAGCAGGCTCCCTGCTCAGTGGGGAGCCTGCTTCTCCACTCCCTCTGCCTGCCGCTCCCCTTGCTTGTGTGCTCTCTCTCTCTCTGTCGAATAAATAAATAAAATCTTTTTTAAAGATCCAGAAGGATGTATTTCAGAATGAGAGATTTATGTGTTATAAGAAAATGTCTACTCAAATAATTCTCAGAAATTGCAAGATTGTTATTTTGATAATGTGTGTGTGTGTCTGTGTGTGTGTTCCTAGTGGAGATTGAGAGCTAGACTCTTACTAATCATATCAAATACCAACTTCTGATAAATAGGGCAGAAAAGAATCAATGAATCTGTTGGAAGTATTTTGAGGAGGCTCAAACCTTGAGAAACTTCTAGGTGCTGAGCTGTCTGAGGGCAGGGACCGCATGTATCCATTCGTGTAGTCTCCTCCAGCCCATCTCCCGCTCTGGCACACACCAGGCACACAGTGAATGTTCGTTGTGGTTAAAGGAGAGCCTTGATCAGAAAACTTTTAAAGACAGAAGCAAAGGTAGAGGGAATTCTTATTAAGGCACAGGGTTTTCTTTCATTTTGACTCTTCTTCCCTCCTTGCCTTTCCTGTGTGTGTGTGTGTGTGTGTGTGTGTGTGTGTGTGTGTGTGTGTGTGTGTGTGTTACATAATCTGAATGATTTGCAAGGATTTAAATGGCTCTTCACATTTGGTAGGGCTCCATAGAACCTGCTGAAAAATGAACGTATTTCCAAACATGCACTGTAACAAGTTTGGCACCAGGCATCCAAGCTTATTTCTTATTTGCCTGGAGAAATACTGAGATTGGTACAGGTCAGGGAATCAAACCCTTGAGGACTGTATTAAAATTCCTTTTATTGGAAGTGACCTAAACCCAATTAAGCAAAAAGAAGCTATTTATTGGATCACCACAGGAAGGGCAGTGGCCTGTTGGACCCTCCAGATTACTGGAACCGGGACAAGAATGGAGCCAGGAAGCCTTCCTCCACCTCTCAACACTGCCTCCCTCTGCGCGTTGTCTTCCTTCAGCCCAAAGGCTGAGAACTGCTCTCTGCAAGGTGCAGAGGTCCCAGGGGAGGCTCCTGATTGGCCCCGTTTAGGTCACATGCCTGCCGCATGGCCACCGAGGCACTACAGCTGGTGGTACCCTGGAATCACAGACCGCAGCCGGGAAGGGGCAGTTCCCTTGATGCAGGGGTGCCTTTCCCAGAAGAAAGGCAGGCACTGGATAAACAATCAATTGCATCTCCAGGGGCCAGGGAGTAGTCATAGAAACCAGGGACTGAAAGATAGCGATTGCTGACTAGAAGCCCTGGTTTGCTCCTAAATGTTCCGAGGAGTGCATTTAACTTCAGTGACTTCAACTCTGTGCACTTGGATAATTAGGACAAAGAAAAGAAATAGACAGAATAGGAAAATCAACTTAGCTTGATGTTCTACTCACTGAGTATGTGTCTTGAGGTGAGAACGAGTGGGTGACATGAATCTCATTGGTCTCATTTATTCTCATCTCCCCACCGAACAAATCTCTCTTCCCCTCTGGCTGAGTGTACTGTCGAAACATACATGTTTTTCATAGAACTTGGCACTTAAATTCAAGCCAACTCCTTTATTTAGTGCTGAAGCAGAGATCATTCCCAACACTGGGGGGGAACTGTGCTCAGCTTACAAAGAGGCAGTTGCTAAGGCGGTGCCTTTCTAGATTTTTCAAGGCAACTTTCACTATATGTGGTTCTTACTGTATAAACTGACTGATTTTAGGAATTAAACTCCTATAAGATAAGGTGCTTCTTATGTTTTTGTATGTGGTCTGAGAATGTTTTGTTTTTAAAGATTTATTTTATTTATTTGAGAGAGAGAGAAAGAGTGAGTGTGCACAAGGGTGGGGAGGGGCAGAGGGCAAGGGAGAAGCAGACCGTGATGAGTGCAAAGCCCGACTTGAGGCTTCATCTCAGGACCCTAAGATCGTGACCTGAGCTGAAATCCAGAGTCCGCACTTAACCAACTGAGCCACCCAGGTGCCCCTGAGTGTGTTACTCAGGTGGTATCTCTCTACTGCATCTCTTCCCTGTTTATGTGGGTATCAGGTGGAAGTCAGGATGACTCATCAGTAGATCTGGGAGGTGTGAGGTGTGGCAGTATTGTAATAGAGGGGTTTTGATTTGTAGAACGTCTTATATTTTAATTTTAATCATTCTTTAACATTGTGCTTGATGCTTTAATGGGTGTATTTGATTATAGACCCACAAGGCTAGCTTCTTTCAGATCACCTAATTCAGTCTTCCAGCTAATTACTAAATCCCAAAGGATCATCCAGGGTGGGATTGAACACCCCAGTAACCCAGGACATCTCTCGTTTAGAACAAGCCTCTGATCTTCAGATAACTCTGACCGTTGAAACGATGTTCCCTATACAGTGAGTTCAATCCTGAATTCCTGTAATTTACACCCTTTGATATTAGATGTGCTCCCAGGTCACATGGAAATCACCTAATCCCTCTTCCCATTGGCAGCATTTCAAGTCTTTGAAGAGGCCAGTCATGCCCCATCAAGTCTCCTTTTTATTTTCCGTGCTTTATTTTCACCAGTTGTTCCGGGTGATCATGGTGGTGGTGGTCACACTAGTAATAACAAGCAAACTTTACTGGTTACAGATTATGTGCAGGTGTCATTCTGAGCAATTCGTATATACTAATTCAAATAGATCCCTTAGCAACCCTGAGGTGAGTCCTCTCCCCATTTTACAGATGGGGAAACTGAGGCACAGAGAGGTTAGGTAATGTGCGCAAAGTTATACAGCTAGTAAGTCACAGAACCTAACTTTGAACTCAGGTGGTTTGCCTCCCAAGACTTTCCTCTTAACACCACTGCTTGATGACACTCCTTTGATGTGGTCCAGATCGCTCCGTCTCTGTGGGAACGACATCCAGCAGTGGATACAGTGCTACAGGCACTAAGGACTGCATTTTGGAACTTACTAAATTTCTGTTAATGTCATCCAAGTTTTCTTGGGTGTATTTCATAAACACTGAAGCCAAGGGGAGCTCATCCACTTTTTTTTTTTTCTTTTTTGCCAGTGTGGTTATGCCAGTGCTTCATGCAATGTGTGAAGTTAGCTCAGACTAAGCCAATTAGAACAATCCCCACAGCTTTCCCCCAATATTTGGGCAGCTAGAACTAGGGACCACATATTGCAGAAGAGAATTCTCACTGTGTGTGAGAATCAACAACTCCCGTTATAGCGATCGAGGTCCATTATTTCCATCTTTGGATCTGAGGTAGCTTTCTCTAGCTGCTGTTGAACTCAGAAGAGTTAGCTAAATCGT
This sequence comes from Ursus americanus, assembly GCF_024610735.1. NCBI lineage: Eukaryota > Metazoa > Chordata > Mammalia > Carnivora > Ursidae > Ursus > Ursus americanus. The sequence continues at coordinate 24,663,923 of NC_142134.1, read as the reverse complement.
ATGGCTTCACTCGTATTTGGTTCCATAATAAAAGCCTTTTATTTTTTAAAATCATTTATGATCTAATCTCTAACATTCCCTTTGTAATCAAAGTTGAGTATTCTTGTGAAAATATTGACCAGTGATTAAATATGGTGGACAGAAACCAATGACAGGCAATAAACCCTGGGGTTTTAGGTGATCTGAAGGCTGTGTGTTGAAGGATAACCAGATAATTTTCAAAATTAACATCTTATAATTGGCTGTTACAAACATATTAGCTTACTCCGAAGACTGGCCTGAATTGCTGGGACCTAAATAAAATATCTTGGAAGCAAATAGTGACATTCAAGTCAGTTTGCTTTATTTTTGAGTGTTACAGACAGCCATCCTGATATCTATGTTCCACAGCTCCTAAGCTCACGGCTGAACTCTCTATAAGCCAATACCACTCCGCACAACAGATTTCACATCGTAGTGTGGAACGTTAACATGGTAGAAGCGGGATGACAAAGTCAGCGTGGCCCAGTGATGTCCAGGATTAATAGGGGGTGATGTAGATGATTGATACGAAGTTGCACATGTTGGTAATGTTTCAAATATTTTAGTTTCAGTGTAGACTACTGGACTTCAGAAGTGTCATTTATTGATTCATTCGATGAACAATTCCTGGCTCACAGGCCTACTGATAAATACTGGGAATCGGTAAGACACAATCCTCTACCTTAACCATGTGATCAGACTTAACCATTGCCAATAGTGAGTATTGGTAATCAAATCAGGTGTCATACAGACAGATGGTAGCTACCCTTGCGGTAACCATAGTATAACAGTGCTGTACACCTGAAATGAATGTAACGTTGTGTCAGCTATACTCAAAAAATTAAGACAAAGCAAAACAAACAAAATCAATGGCATAATGTGCTTCTTGATGTGATGTACTGAGAAAGACCCAATGTCACCCTTGTAGTTCTTTGCCAAACTGGTTTAACCTGAACCTAATCATGAAGAAACAATCAGACAAATCCACATTTGGGGGCAATATACAAAACTGGCATAGACTCTTTAGAAATGTCAATGTTAAGAGAAGAAAAAAATTTAAAAAGACAACTGTTGCAGTATAAGGAGGTTATAGAAACATGATAATTAAATATAATAACTGAATCTTGATTGAATTCTGAGCTTTTTTTTAAAGCTACAAAGTCATTGTTATGACCATTGTGAAGTTCAGATATATATAATGTTATATATTATGTATTATATATAATCTATATTATTGTATTAAGGTTACATTTTTGGAGTATGATGATATTGTAATTATATAAGAACGTCTTTACTCTTAGGAGACATATACTAAAGTATTGAGATATAAATGTCATGATCTCTAAAATTTTCAAAAGATTCAGTAAAAAATTTTATATCTTTATTAATAGATATATTAATATCTATTTTATATTTTGTTACACATTGATTTTATATTAATAGGTATATTACTATCCACAGTTAAACCTTGAACAACATGGGTTTGAGCTGTGCATGTCCATTTATGTAAATTTTTTTATAAACATAGCACAGTACTATAAATGTAACTTCTCTTCCTTATGATTTTCTTAACATTTTCTTTTCTCCAGCTTATTTTATTGTAAGAATACAGTATATAGTACATAAAACATACAAAATGTGTGTTAATAGTCTGTTTATGTTACTGATACAGTTTCCAGCTATTAGTAAAGTTTTTGGGAGTCAAAGTTATAAGTGGGTTTTCAACTACGCAGGGGGCTAGTGCTCCTAACCCCCATATTGTTGTATTTCTCTATATATAAGATAATTTTATTAGTTTTTTTAGGGCTGCCACAAAAAAATTACCACAAACTGGGTAGCTGAAAGCAACAGAAATTCACTCTCTCATTGCTTGGGAGGCCAGATATCTGAAATCAGGGTGGTGGCAGGGCCATGCTCCCTCTGAAGCCTGGAGGGGAGGATCCTTCCTTGCCTCTTCCAGGCATCACTCCGATCTTCGCCTCTCCCTTCATGTGATGTCCCCTTCTGTGTGTTTGTCCAAATTTCCCTCTTGACTGCATCTTGATTATATCTGCAAAGACCCTATTTCCAAATAAGATCATATTCATAGGCACTGTGTAGGCAGAATCTTGGGGGGGAGGGACACTATTCAATCTTCAAATTCAAAATTTTGGGGAAAAAATATGCTATACAAAAAAAAAAAAAAACAAAAAAACAAAACAAAACACAACACACTGCCCTTGCCCATAAGACCTCCTGATGTTATGGAGGACACAGTAGAGAGACACATACCGTGACAGTCATAGTTCACATGTGACAGGAACAGAGCCAGTGGTGCTAACTCAGCTTGGGCACATTAGAAAGGTTTCCATGGGAAGTGACACCCACCTGACCCGTTTGGAAGGACAGTGCAGGAGTCAGCTGCAGGGGGAAGGGGGCACTTGGGGAACCGTCAGGAGGAAAGGCAGGAAGTATGTCATTGAGGGTGCTGCATTGAGGGAAGCCTTTCACCAGAAAGACCAAGAGCGGCCAAGGCAGGGCTCGAAGCAAGGTGGAACCTGAGCACATTTTTGTTCGGGGCCTAGGTGTGCGGAAAAGCCTGGAGACAAGCCAGGTGGGACAAGCAGGGAAGAAAGAAGGGAGGTCAGGGAGAGCTGAGAACGAGCTAAAACGCAGAGGGCTGGGCTGCTGGTCACATGGAGGGAGGAAGGCGAGGCTTAAGGGCCCGGGTGGTTGGTGTCGCCCTTCCCTGCAGGGGATGCAGGAGGAAGAAACGGAGGGCCGCAGACAGACAGTGCTGGATGGAGATAGAGGCTTGCTCAGTTTGGACAGGTGGAACTTGAAGGCCCTGGTGGAGGGCCTCAAGTGAGAGACCTGGAGCCCAGGAAATGGACTCAGCAACTTGTAATGGTGTCAAGTAAACTCACAGATTCTGAGGAGATTTCCTAGTCACAGTGTGAAGACGATAAGAATGTAATGACACATATAAGGCCAGGAATGAAACTCTGAGGAACAGGGCAAAACAAGAAGGCCCTGCCAAGGTGGCCAAGGAGAAGTGAACAGAGAGGTGGGAAGAAAGCCAGGAGGGCAGCATCAGGAAGTCCAAGCGAGGGCGTTTGTGGGGAGGGAGTGGGCAGCGATTTCAGGCAGGGCACGGGGGCTGCAAGCACTGAGACTCACACCAGTCCTTTCCATGTTGCACCTGGGAGGTCTCAGAGAGCAGTTTCAACTAGGCAGAGGCCGGATGGCCAAGGACTGGGCATTTAATGAAAGGTAAGGAAGCACAGAGCCAATCAAGGAAGAATGTTCTTTCCAGAAACTTGGCTGAGAAGTGCAGAGATGTGGGGCAATCATTAGCAGGAGGCAAAGGGTGAGGCCAGTGTTTGTTTTCAGTAAGGAGAGAAATTTGGGCATGCGTATAGGGTGAGGAGAAGGAGCCCCCAGAGAGGTCAGGCTGAAGACACCAGAGGGCAGAGATCATTGACCAAACAAGTCCTGAGGAGCTGGGACCCAGAGCACAGGTGGAAAAAACCCCATTTTCACCAAGATGGGGAGGCGGGGACTAGAGGAGAGGGAAGGTGTGGGCCTCTGACCTCCTCAGGGCTTCATGGGGCACAAGGGAGAGGAGGACAGAGACGAGGCCGGGTCAGAACCATGGATCATGTGACTGGGATAGACAAGAGAAAGGAGACAAAAACAGGGCTGCACATGAAGGAATTTGGAAGCAAAATGATAAGCAAAATAAAATGAGAAAATGAAAACTCAAAATGACATGTGGAGTTGGAGGAAGAGACGGGGACCTACGTATTATCTGCTCAGGGGATCGGTATTCCTCCTTATTTAATGAAACCTGACTTCTTCCTGCCCCCCTCAGCCCCCACCCCCAAACCCGTGACAGGTGTTAGGTTTCAGCATCAACTCCTAGGAGGGTTGCTTCAGATTTGTGGCCGTGATTTCCAGAGAACAGGTTTCCATTAATACCATTAATGATCCAGGGAGATGGGTTCGTGGGCAACCCTGAGAGCTATCTGTGTTTTTGTTTGTGGAAGGGTAGAACATTTTCTCTCCGTGGATTACATTAACTGTTACATCCCAGGTGTTACGGTAACCAGCAGAGGGCCGCCTGCTCCGGAATTTATGAGATGTCTTGGCTCACAAACAGAACAGTCCAAAGGTAGGCGTGACAGGACGCAAGGCTCACATGATTTCCTCCGAAAGGAATTTCTTTCTCTATTCCTCACTTAATGTTTCCCTGGCAACAGTGCCATTTGCAGCCCCTTATGTGGTTCCCAGACCTCCGTCCTTCCAGATCTGAGTCCAGTGCAAAAGAGCAATCATTTCTATTCCAGCTCCAGCAAAAGCCAGTCTAGACCGGCTCAGGGGAACAAGCTATGCTGACCGCTGAGGCCCAGGTCATCTGTTTTCACTGGAACTATCTGGGTGGAGAGTGGCTAAGAGGGGGTCCCACTGAGGAAATATGGGTACAGTGAACAGAAGACCATTAGTAGATGGGTGCTGGAGAGCCCAAACCACAGAATTCACAGCATCTGGCTTAGGTCCAGAAACTCTTGGTAGGGTTAAAAAAAATTTTTTTTAAAGATTTATTTATTTATTTGAGAGAAAGAGCGAAAGAGAGAAAGCATGAAAGGGGGGAGGGTCAGAGGGAGAAGCACACTCACGGCTGAGCAGGGGCCCACTATAGGACTTGATCCTGGGATTCCAGGATTATGACCTGAGCTGAAGGCAGACGCTTAACTGACTGAGCCACCCAAGCGCCCCCGCCCCCCAATTTTTAAAAAATAATTATAAATTCACAGAAAGTTGGAAAAATAGTACAAAAGAGTTCTGGTGAATCCTTTACCCAATTGCCCTGAATGGCTTCATCTTACATAATTACAGTACAATATCGAGTCCAGGAATTTGACGTTGGTACAATGCGTATGTATAGTTCCACGCCATTTTATCATGTATACAAATTCATGTAATCACCAGTGTAATCAAGATACAGGACTATTCCATCACCCACAAAGATCCCCCTCATGTTATTTCTACATAGTCCCTAAGCCCCGGCAACCACTAATCTGCTTTCCATTTCTAAATTTGTCACTTTGGTGATGTTATGTAAATACTACTCCTTTCTATTGCGGAGTAGTAGTCCATGGTATGGATATCCTGCAGGTTGTTTAACCACTCACCTCCTGAGGGGTAGTTTTGTTGTTTCCAGTTATGGGCTATTACAAATAAAGCTGCTGCGATCAGTTGTGTACTTATGTGGAACGTAAGTTTTCATTTCTCTGTGATAAATGCCCAGGAGTGCAGTTGCTGGGTCATAGGTAAGTTTATGTTTAGTTTTTAAAGCAGCTACCAAACTCTTTTCCAGAGTGGCTGTGGCATTTTACATTCTCACTATCAACGTATGAGAGATCAAATTTCTCCATATCTTTGCCAGCATTTAGCATTATTATGGTTTTTTGTTTTCGTTACTCTAACAGGTGTGTAATGATATCTCAACGTGGTCTTAATTCGCATTTCTCTAATGGCTAGTCCCGTTGAACACATTTTCTTTTTTTTTTTTTTTAAAGATTTTATTTATTTATTTGACAGAGATAGAGACAGCCAGTGAGAGAGGGAACACAGCAGGGGGAGTGTGAGAGGAAGAAGCAGGCTCATAGTGGAGGAGCCTGATGTGGGGCTCGATCCCACAACGCTGGGATCACGCCCTGAGCCGAAGGCAGACGCTTAACAACTGCGCCACCCAGGCGCCCCTGAACACCTTTTCATGTGTCATCATGTATCCTCTTGTTTTGAATGTCTCTTCGTGTCTGTTGCTCATTTTCCAATTGGATTGTTTAATGTAGAGTTTTGAGAGTTCTTTCAGTAGAGTTTTTCAAGGTCTTTCAGTCTCACTCTTCTGAGCATAAAACCTAATCTAATTTAGCTCTAATTAGCAGGGTGTTGACTCTAAACCCACCCTTGCTTCAGCAAGGATGCAAGGACCCAATTATTATTATTTAGCAGGGGCATTTCTCCACCTGGATCACATCTGAAAATATTTTGCTCTGTCCTCCACTCTTCCCTGGCCAGGCCCTGAGCCATACCCACGTGCTCCCTCCCTCCAGAGTAGTCTGGACTTTAGTCTCACATTCCTTCCTGACCTCATCGTTGGTTTTGTGAGCTTAAACCAAGCCTTGGGTATTGTACCTCTCTTTCTGGGTTCACATGCTCCGAGTGCCGGAAGGAAGGAAGGAAGGAAGGAAGGAAGGAAGGAAGGAAGGAAGGAAGGAAGGAAGGAAGGAAGGAATCAGTCAGTACTAGTGGGCTCCTATGCACTGCTATTCCATGCAGCAGCCAATTTGGGATTCGTCTATTATCCCAAAAGGCAAAGAGCAGATCAGAAAGGGCAGAAACTTAAAAATCTAACATCCTAAATACAGCGGCCCCCTTTGAACATCGTCAATTTGCAGCCATGGGAAGGAAAGAAAAGACTGTGGGAGAGAAGGCCTCCAGGAGGAAGTCTTGGGTACACCGTATACCACGCAGGACACTGGCGTCCCCTGACGCACTTGGAGTCTCTGGCAGGTTATTTTTAACTGCCACATTGTAAAGTCAATGTTTGTACTTTGATAAGTATCCTGTCCAGTGGCTTGTTCTAAACTCTGGCCTGGGAGGGCACCCTAAGAGCCTAGGAGTGGTTTGTGAGGGAGAAACCGAGTGAGCGAAATATAATGACCCTGTAGCTGCCGGGCTTGTGAGCCGTGACAGAGCAAACAGTCAACCTGCGCTGTGTCCCGCTGCTTGCATCACCTGGTCATGAGCTGTCAGTGGAATTTGTGGAATGGATTGTTCTCTTGGAGTCACCCAATATCCCTGAACAATGGGAGCAAACATTCGTGGTTTTATATAAGAGCTAAGAAGGAATGTTCCTTCCACGCAATCGGAAGCAGGGAGCTGTCACTGATGCCCAACTGCTTGCCAACCTGCCTGGCTTCTCTCCTTTTTCCTTCTCCTCATTCTCCTCTTCTGTCTTTAAGGCAGGAAAGAAGAGGGAGGAAGGGAAAGAAAGATAGCTCCATTGTGCACAGGTCACCAGGAGAATGATGCCATAGGTTGGAGGGAAGATAAATGTGAAATATGGGGGGAAAAGATACCCTGGGTTTTTCACTCCGTAGAATTTAGTTTTACTTCTTTGTCAGTTTTTCTCATTGAATACTCTTGTAGAAAAAAAAAAGGCATTAAAGTATGAGGTAACGACTGTGAGGCCCTACCTTACTCAGACATTGGAATTTAGAGGCTGAGAAAGTCCCTTTCTCGACCTGTGACATTTCAGGGTTTTACACGTAACACAAAGCCCAATTCAAAGAGGGTTCAACAGTGAGCGACCGAGTGACTCAGCCCTGGAAAGTGCAGAAGCAGTGGTCTCAGGGTGGATTTGATTTAGCTCTTTGCCAGACATCTTTTCTTTACCTTCTGTGGTGTCCCTTTTAACCTAAGACTGGTTCCGTGTTTCGGTGTTCATCTCCGGAGAGAGGAGGCCTGTCCTCGGTGCTGGCTGCTCGCCCATGACTGATCCCCTTAGGGAGATGTCAGGTGCCGATTGGCTGAGGCTGGCCTTTCCCGAGCCGGTGAGGCAGCCGCACACTGGTTCACCCCGACAGGAGAGGGGGTGCGGTCACCAAGGCTGCTGCGAAATGAAGGAAGGGGGCAGTGGATCCTGGGCAACAACCCCAATGCCCCCGCCGCCACCACGGACCCACTACATCTCCTAAAAAAAGCTCCTCCTAATTCCTGCACTAAGGAGTAAAACTCCTCTAAAAGGGCCTCAAGACTCTCATTCTGAAACTTGAGATACAATTGAAATAGTAACAATGTATTTACACTAAAATGTGTCAAGGGAGTAAATTTTTTGCTATTGTAAATGTCAATGAGCTAAGAAGTAATTTTATTTCTCTATAATTGAATTAAATTAACTCATGAGCCCCAGTTTCTTCTTGATAATAGAAAACGAAATCTTTCTAATTCAAAGTAAATTCAATTACTTCTGATTTAAAACCTAGCCCTTCTTTTTTGAAAAGCACTGGTTAGCATCTAGTGGCCCTTCCTCCATGTGACTTCAAGACACCAGGACACAGCCCCCTGTTCCCACCCGCACCCCCTTTACCCTTAATCTTCTCTTTAGCTCTTCTGTTGAAGAATTTGACCTTTACCATGACAGTCTGCTTTGGGAGCTTTTCCTTCCCCAGAACCTCACAGTAGTCCCAGAAAAACGGGAAAGGGGTTTATAACACACCATGGCAGGTACCAACTGCCCGATGGGCATGAGGGAAGACGCCTGCCAAGCTATTCCATCTAAGAGCCAGTGAGAGCATGTTTCTGACGTGGCCACTACTGGGGGTGCTGCCTGCCCTTGCCAATCAATCAAGACCAAGGGATTCTCGGGGTGCCTGGGTGGCTCAGTCGGTTAAGTGTCTTCTTTTGGCTCAGGTCGTGATCCCAGTGTCCTGGGATTGAGCCTCATGTCGGTCTCCCTGCTCAGCAGGGTGTCTGCTTCTCCCTTCTTCCCTCATTCATGCTCTCTCTGTCTTTCTCTCAAATACATAAATGAAATCTTAAAACAAAAAAAGGACCAGCAGATTGCCCTGAAAACTCCAGCATATCAGGACAAGAACTGTGTCAGGATGTGACTCTAGTCTCAGGAAACCCAGTCCTTCTTGAGTAAGTTCTTAGTTGAATATTCTTCTCCTCCTCCCACTCTTATTTAATTTTCTTAACCTTCCCCCTAAGGATAAGATGATCTTTGGTTCCTGGAATTCTTATCTATAATCTGGACACATAAGGAGTGGGCTGCTAACTGCCAGGTCCTCCTTGTGGCTGTTGGCCTCTGTCCTCGCCGCCATGCACTGCTGCTGTCCATAGTCTACCCCTGCCCTTTGGCTTCCCGTTACACATACAGCGATAAGGGCAAAGCTAGTCCACTGGCTTTCTCTCAGCCACTCTTGCCCAGTCTCTTGGGGGAGGGGTGTAAGGGAAGCCATGGGAAAGCATCGGCTGCCCTCCTGTGTTGCTCTGACACGACAGGAAGCAGGTGGTGGCGGGTTTATCTTAGATTGTCTCTCAGCTCAACTTGTCCTGCTCTACTATAGCCCCTTGGGTTGGTGCCAGCTCTCTGCAAGAATATTTCCTTGTAGGATTCTTGGTGGGGACACAACTCTCCCGTTCCTAGAGCCTCAAACCCTTCTGAGGGCTTCTATCACCCCTACCCCCAGCGTTTGGACTTTCTGTCAGCTACTCTGACCCATGACTTACTCTCTTTCTTGCTTTTCTTCCATCCCAGCAAAGACTTCTTTTCTTTTCTTTTTTCTTTCCTTTCCTTTTCTTTCTTTCTTTCTTTCTTTCTTTCTTTCTTTCTTTCTTTCTTTCTTTCTTTCTTTCTTTCTTTCTTTCATTACCTCTTTGTCTAGCTTGGAGGGAGGGAGGGGGGAGGTTTACATAATTTTCATTCTTTTGAAAATCTTTGTTACGACATAAATCCTACTGCTTGGTAGTTTTGTTCTAGGTCTGGATGTTGACTGCAGTCATGTGATTTGGAAGTATTTTCTCAGCTTAGCAATACAGTAGAACTTTCTTACAGAAAGAATGGTATAGTGTACCCTAACTTTATTTCTTATTGATTTTATTCCTACAAACACATTTAGCACAATTTCCCCCTTTGCTGGGGCTCCTGGCCCAATTCTCTTGAGGTGAGTAGGGATATATTAGAGACCTGATATCTACTTTTTTCCTCAGAGATTCTCATTTTAACAGTGAAAAGAATGGCCTTGTCTGAAAAAGTCATTGCTTACAAGGCAAATGGGAAGGCTTTTAGGAGTAAACGACAACTGCGTCTGCTGTTTCAGTAGCAGGCTGGTTTTATAAGGCACAGATTGACACAGTGTTGGATACACATCTCGTAAAGTCTGGTTGAAAACTTCGGGTGTGTGGTGTTGCCGCTTCATGTCCGTTTTCCGTCTTCTGTGAGGGATCTGCTTCGTGAGGGGGCACCTTCGGTGTCTGGGGTCCTGGAGCAAGGCTTAGACCAGCTCTGCGTTGCCGGCTCCCAGCCACGGCTCGACTCTTCCTCCTCCAGTGTCTTGGTAATAGATATACACCTCTTGGTTCCTTCAGTGCTTAACCAAGAATAAATACCACTGAAATGGGGAAGAGTTTCCTTAGGAGTAAAACGTGGGTATAGTCCTGTTCTATTTAGTACATTTAGGTACTTTTCCTCTTTTCTCGGTAAACACTGAATTGAACATTCCAGGTAAATAAGCAATAAACACATGATGAAAAACATGACCTTGAGGAAGAAAACCCAGGGAAAGGTTTTGTCTCCAGGGAGAGGAACACAGCACTTGAGACCTTTAACTCTCGCACCTGTATAGGCTTCCAGTAAAGTGAACATGGAGCAGAGAGGCCCAGATGAATGAGTGACACGCAGATGAGAAGCCCTGCTCACTTCTTGCATCTGGATCCTGTGGACTGAGACGGTCCTACATGGGAGGCTGGATACTGACTAGCTGGTCTTTGAAGGAATATCCTTCTAAATAGCTTCTCAGCGGACTGAAACGTATAAAAAGGAAAAATTGCCGACAGCTTTCCTTGCTTTCCCAGATTGCCGTCAGGTGCATTAAATGAGCCTGAAACTGACTCCTGATCTTTCTACGGTAGTAATAGCTCTACTGTTTGCTTGACTTTGCAATTTCTGCTTCTGACACCCTCGCACTCAGAGCGTACACAGGGTAGAATCTTTTTACAATGTAGCTGATGAGATGATAGGATTTCCGTGAAAATATTAGTCAAATGGTGACTCTAACAGCCCTGATCATTGGAAATAAGATGCAATAGGATAAGCCAGTCAAGTGAGGGTTTGGCCTGTTTTCCCAACACCAGCATCATAAGGGGCTCAGGTATATTCAGCCTTCAAATATAGATATATAATTCATCCCTTGGAGATTTTGTGAGAATTTGACAACACAACCCAAATAATTTGATGGTACACCAAAATATAAATCAGTGATTAAGAGCACAAGTTTTGGAGTCACAGCTGTGGCTTTAAATCTCAGCTCGGCCACTTTCTTAACCCCGCAGGATAGTTCCACCCTGCCCATATTTGAGCCTTCCCTCCATCACACTGTGAATGGCATACACATGTGTCAAGAGATTTGTCCTCTCAGCCCCTAAGGTGCTGTGATGGGAAAAAGATTGGAAATATCACCCTCATCTGGACCTCTGCATCCATCAATCATAACTGTATTTTCCTCATGGGGTTTGTGTAAAGATGAAGGGCAGATCCCCCCACAAAGCCTTCAGTATGGCGCTTAGTCAGTGATTACGGAATGGCAGCATGCCCCAAGCGCACAGTCCTTGGCCAGCCATCCAGTTCAGCTAGCATTTGGAAAATGTCGAACAGATAATTACCTCCCACTCCATTGCACAAAGAGAATCCTGCAAGCCATGAGCAGAGGCGTCAAACAAGCAGCTCCTTTCCAGGAATGTCAACAGTGGTGGCCATTGGAACCAACCCCAGCTCTCTCTGTCCACTTGCTCCTGAAGTCTTCCTCCTTTTACTAAGTAGCTGGAGAGCATCAACACTCCAGTCTCTTGTTCCACTGGGAATAAAAGGATTTCCTCAAATTTTAGAGCCAGATGCAGTTCATTTCCAACACACAGGAAAAATCAAAGCCAGATTTATTTTTTCTTAACTAGCAGGTCTTGAGGAGCTATTGTTCTGTTTCATTTTACTTATGGATACCTTATAATGGTTGGCTTCACCTGTTCTGTGTTTACTATAGGGATATTTTTTTTAGGGTCAGAGAAATGGTAAGACTCTACAAGGCAGAAGAATATACTCAAATTGGAATGAACACCTAAAAACCTATGGGAGGATTAGCGATTTCCCAGAGAAACCCAATGGAGTCCAAACCCATCGTTCTCATCACTCTAAAGCCTGTTTCCAGACTGTTCCCATTTGTCTTCAAGGAGCCGGCTACTCCACTAGCCCCATAAGCTCCACAGGTCGGTGACTGGGGACTGAAGACAGAAGTGAAGAGTCTCCGTCTCATCTTAGAGAACACTGTTGTGGAAAAGCCAAGAATGAGCTCCCAACTGGTGCAGAATATTTAAAAGCAACAGACCTTGCAAAGGTTTTGTATTTAGAAAACAAAATGATAACTGTATAGAACCACCACCCTCTCTTATCGACCCATTCAGCTTTTTGAATGTGAAAAATAATAACCAAGTATTAGAGGTACTTAATTTTTTTTTTTTAAGGAGTTGGCACTCAGTGTGGGAAGCTGTCAACTAAGTGGAAATTAAGGGAGTCTTACTTTGGCCAAGTTTTATTTTTGCAACAGTAGAACACACTCCTGTGTCTGGGGTAGTTAGTGTCTCAGAGCAGAGGTGAGAATCTGGAGGCTGCGTTTCTAATGCCTGCCCTGCAACTTCTTAGCTCTATGACTCTGGGCAGGGCAAAGAAAATCTCGACTCATTCTCCATTTGTGGAATTTTTATTTATAAAGTTCAGGCATTCATGGAGTGACATTCAGAGACCCAGGGGTCCAGTAAAGGAGATTTTGCATGGAGAGCCCCGGCCCCACGTGTGGTATACAATAGCTACACTCTAAGGTGGCATTCTGGTGTGTGTGCAGAGCACAGAGTCCCAGGATTTCAGAGCTGGGGGGAGACTTAGGGGTTATTACATAGCTTTCATCTGTCTTTGCTATCTCCACTCTGACCCATTTGCATTGATTTTGCAGATTAAACTCTCATAAAACAATCTTATCCCTGTATTTCCAACTTATGGGGGGGTGGGCGTGACCCTCTTTGGAGCCCCCAAGTTCAAACACATGTCCTATCACTCACCGTGTGGCAGATATCAGCTCTTTGGTTGTCTGTTTCCCTTTGACTGAGAATGCCTTGAAGTACAGGTCCTCTCACTTTTTGAGCTCTATTTCCCTAGGACCTAGCACAATGTCTGATGCAAAGCAGAAGCTCAGTAAGTAGTTACTGTTGTCAATGTCAATTGAAACATAACGACGTAGCCCAATCCAAGTGAACTTAGACTTTGCGGACACACAGTAAATTAGCAGAAAAGTGATATCCTCATAGAGCCTAGACAAATGATGGGCCACCTAAGGGCAAGCCCCTGTCACTGTTACCCAGCACCACAGGGGTGGTCAGCTTCATTACCCTGCGGCTTCTCGTGCTGCTCACAAGAGAGGTGCAGTTTCTGATGAGTGCTCTGCCCCTTGTCCTGGGTCTTCTTGCCCTTGAAGCCAGTCTGGCTTTTCCCACTTCTCAGTCTCCCTAGTCAACTGTCTTCTGGCAGGGTTTGGCTAATGGGAGATGAACGATTGGAGGGAGGTTTCTCCTGTCTCTTGATCTCAGACAGTGTGACGGTGGTTTTGTCTTTTCTGCTGTGCTAGATCCTGCCTTCCATGTCTCCACCAGGCAGATCTACAACCTCCGGGGGTTGGGGGGTGGGGGGGTGGGGGTCCAGGTGGCTTCCCACAGTGCCTTGGGAGCTCATCCACTCTCTGGCTAATCAATCCCCTCTGTTTCATCCCCTGTGTTGTAAATACTTTGAGTAATTTCTGTTTTCCTGAATCAACCCTGGCTGACACTCATTCCGCTCTAGCTTACCACAGCTGGCAAGAAATTAATACGGCAACATGTATTGACCGCTTATTTTAGGACATAAACTGTGCTAGGCACGGAAGACACAAAGATGAATAAGGTGTTATCTTTGCCCTGGAGAAGCTTACAGTCTGATTGAGGAGACAGACATGTTAGCAAAGAATCTATGATGCAGGGAAACAAACTTATTAATGAAGTTTACTAAGTTCACAGTGGTACATGCGCCTGGAGGCAGAAATGACTAACTTGGGGGAGGGAAGAGGAAAGGGTTTTAAAGAGGAGGTCGTTTAATAAAGTATTTAGACACTCTACAGACTCTGGAAACTGCTAGATTCAAAGCCTGCCTCCAACATTTATTAGCTGTATAACTGAAAACAAGTGGGTTTTTTTGTTGTTGTTGTTAGTTTGGTTTTTTAAAAGACTTACTATATCTCAATGTCCTTATTGGATAAATGTGAATAATAATAGTAATGACATCATAGTGTTGTGTGAAGACTGAATGACCTAATAGACATAAAGCATTTAATACAGTGCCTACCTCATGGCAAGTCCTAAAAAATATTAGCTATTATCATGATTACTGTTGCTAGAACAGTGAGAGAAGTCTAGGTGTTCTCCTAATGCAGTACCTGGCATACAGTAGGTGCTCAATAGATACTAGCTGACTCAACGAATGAATTGACTAGATAAATAAATGAGTGAATGAGTTTACCCAGCCAATGATGATGGATGGAAGAGCATTCCAGGCACTGGCCAGTAACATAGTGGCTTGGAACACCACAAGGCTGGTTGGCTTGGATCTGTGTGTCAGTCTCCTCTGAGTTTGGTTCATGTGAGGTTTCGCCCCTGAACTCACCTCTGGCTGCAAGGACCAAATCAAGCTCCCAGTCTGCAAAGTTGAGCTGTTTCCTTCCCCTTTCTAAAAGTTCTTCTTTTCAAAGTCAGTAAAAGATATTCAAGGAAGGGAGTTCTTATTGGGATGTGGTGGTGAGAGTAGGGTTGCCCGATGTAGCAAATAAAAATATTGGACATTACATTTGAATTTCAGATAAACAATGAATAATGTCTAAACCTTAGGACAGTTGTTTTAAAGTCTGTGCCATGTACACACTGACCATGACCCATTGGAATTTTTTTTTTCTAAAAGGAGAAATTAGCCCTAATAAGGCACGCTTCATTGTCCATATTTCAAATTCTTCTTTGGGGACCATCGAAAAGATTTACTCTCCCACTCAAGTTTTATATAATTCAAGGGCCCTTACAGCAAATGGCCTAAGAACTAACCAGGTCCAGGTCAATAGTGGTTCCCTCCAAAAGACCATAATGGTCCTGCCTGGCCACAGTGGTTACTCTCTGGTCTGAACCAGAGTACATAAAACATTTCCTCTTTCTAATTCATGTTTGACACTGGGAAATGCCACCTTTCCTTTTTTTTATGCCTTTCATTTTCAACTAGGTTATAAGGGAGTAAAAACCAAATGTTTTTATAACTTCCCAGCCCAGCACACAGTAGGTGTTCAATATATTGGGGTTTTTAATAAACCAGTACATGAAGAAAAAAATTAATATTCCCATTGGATATTGCTGGCCATTAGAAGGTGTGCTGCCTAACGGACTTCAGAGTTACACTGAGTTTGAATTCCAATTCCTTGCTCATATCTAACATGGGGCTCTGGGGCAAGTTCCTTCACATTCCTCCCTTTGTGAAATGGGTACAATACCAGTTGACCTCTCAGGATTGTTATGTGGATTCCGTTGATTAACTTTAGATTAATTAGCACCTGGGAAACTTTTCCAACTGGAAGTTACAGTTATCCTGATGGCAATTAGTAGGATGTAGGGGACCGTTCCATAATACTCTGACCACCATTTCATTCCCAAACTTCAACCATAGAAAGTAGAAATCAGATTTGGTAAGACATTTTACGTTAGCTATTTTATTGGGCTGATTTACTGTTTATAGGAAACCAATTTACAATAGCAACCAGTCTCTCACTGATGGTTCATGTTCCTTTAATGAATAACCCATCACCTTAAAATAAGCGGAGAGAGGTTGGCGGGGAGGCAGGCTGCAAACAATTCCATTCGAGTCATTTGGTCATCGCTGCTCCCCCACATCCATTTCCCTCCTCGCGGCAGAGAGTTTTGAGTGATTGAAGCCAGTTCGGGTAGGGATTCCAGACAGGGAAAAGCAAATACGTAAGTCAGAGGTCAGGAGAGAAGAATAGGCCAGAGGGAGAGGAAGAAATGTTGAGCTGATAATTGAAGGATAATGGATGTGGGGGTGGGTCACAGCAGCATAATAACAGGGGGAGCCAGACACCCCCAAGCTTTCTCAGGCATCTGCGCAAGGACCAGGGTTACAACTCCTCTTAAAAGAAGGTCTATGGAGCATGGATTTCTAAACAGTTGGGCCACCCAGCATGGAATTTTGGAAAATGGCACTGTTGAGTAAAGGCATTAACAAATTACCTTCCTTTCATTTCCTTCACTGGCAGGACCTTCTGTTTATGCCTCCCTTAGCAGCAACTGGAAGGAGTAAATTTGCTGACAAGCATCTGAATGTAGTAGGCCACTGGATGGAATTTTTATCATGCAAAAATGATCCCAGATGATTAGTTGAAAGATTGCCAGGAATCTCTGGAATCTACCCCTCAGTCAAACACACACAGGTTTTGTTTTAGGGTAGAGTCAAGGTGAAGAACTTATAAAAATAAGCCATATTGATTTCTTTACTTTTGTAAATATTTGAATTTTGTAATAGGCATCCCAGCTTGCCCTCAACCAAATAGGAACCTGGAAATCTGTGATGCAGTGACCGAGGATAGGTTTTGAGGTTAGATTTTTGACTGGACACCTAGCTCAACCATCTGCTAGACATTTATTAGAGATTATGACCTTATCCCTCTGTGCCTCTGTTATCTCATCTGTAAAATGGATATACCATCATTGTCATCTCAAAGCTTGTGAGGATTCAACTGAGTCGTAAAGCAACTAGACCCTGGCCTTAGGAGAACCTCAAAGTTTAAATATCCTTTCTCTTTTCTCATCTCCCTTTTATTCCAAACTCCTCCCGACCTCCTCCCCACACTAGCAATTTTCTAATGTGGGACAGTCTTTGCCAAACTTACGAATAGTGCGGGAAACCTGAAGGAGGAGAGGTAGTGAGTCATGTGGCCACTTGGAAGCAAGTGCTCCAAACAAAACTATCCATCAAGTGTGAAGAGCACGCGGCAGATGTGTCCTTGGACGGTTCAGGGAATCTCAGGGAAGCCAGGGTTGCTGAAGTAGAGTAGGACCTTGGAGGCCATTAAGAGGACTTGGGCTTTTACCTGAAGTGGGTTGGGAAGCCATTAGAGGGTCGTAAGCTGAAGAATGGTGTTTGACTTCATTTTAAAAGGATCACTCTGGTTACAGCTGAAAATACATTATGGGACATGTATGAAACCATCGCGCTGTACCCCTTAAACTTACATATGTTATATGTCATTAGTATCTCAATAAATCTGGAAAAAAATAAAAAGAGAAAATACATATTGTGGGGTAGGGATATGGAGTAAGTAGAAGGAACATATGGGAAGAAGCAGCACGTCAGTTCGGATCCCACTAAGATCCGGGTGAGAAGTGATGGCAGGTCAGAGCAGATCAGTAGCAGTGCGGGTGGTGAGAAGTAGTCAGATGGTGAACATATTTCGAAGGCAGCAATTTAAGCTTTGCTGATAGATTCAGTGTGTAGTGTAATGTGAGAGAGACTTCTTTAAGGTTTTGATCCAAGAAATTGGAAGACAGTGATGTTATTTGCCATAAAAAGAAAAAGGTTCAGGAAGAGCACCAGGAGTTTAATTTTAGCCTTGTAAAATTTGAGATGCCAAATAAACATCCATCAGCAAGCGATTGAATGTGTGAGCATGGAGTTCAGATTAGATATAGGCTATATAGAGAGAAAAGGGGATATAGCTGGGTAAGGATGTAGGATTGGGAGTTTATTTTATTTTACTTTATTTTAAGATAGGAGAAATAATAGAATGTTTTTCAGTGATGAGAACAATTCAATAGAATGGAAAAATGTGACAACGTCTGAGAGGGGACAATTGCTGGAATAGTGTATTTAAATGGGTGACAAAGGATGGGATCTCATGCACAAACGAAAACACTGCTATAGCTGGCCCATCCCTAGTAACAGAAAGGATGAAAACGTATATGTAGATAGAAAGATCCACATGGTGGTATGATCTTGAGGACTTGTCTTCTGATCGCATGTATTTTCTTGGTGAAATAGGAAACAAAGTCAGTGTGAGGATGGTGGTGAAGGGTAGAAGGTTTCAGGAGAGCAACAAAGCCATGATTGACCAGGGGAGTGGAAGAATGAATGGCTCTGGGATTGCCAAGTGAATGCATTTAGAATTGCCAAGTAGCATTAAGGGCTGACTTGAGGTTGAAGGTCATGGATTTAAACTGAGACCGGCCACTTTCATCTGTGGGGATAAAAGTGTAGAGAAGATGGAGAGCTCACTTTAACCAAGGCTGGGGTTTTGCCAATTGACTATGAGGAAGGGAGAGAAGGGCAAAGAGCTGAGGGTTTATGCAAATAACTGATTATAATGATAGCTGATGGACATTAAGATGGGTAAGGAAGGAAGTGAGCTTCTGAAATGAGTGAGAAGCAGTGAAAAAGCCAAAGGACCAATGAATGGCAGGTGGTCCCTATGGGATCAGAAAACGGTTGGAGTCAGAATTTTAGAATGAATGACCTGAAAAGAAAGGAGGGGAAAATGCAAATCAGAACCACAATGAGATCTCCTTGTATTCATACCTACTAAGGTGACTGTAATAAAAGAGAGAACAAGTGTTGAGGACGATAGAGAGAAATTGGTACCTTGCTTCACAGCTGGTGGGATTACAAAATGGTGCAGTGACTGCAAAATCTGGTAGTTCCTCAAAATGTTAAATATAGAATGGCCATATAACATGGCAATCCCGCTCCCAGGTGGAGATCCCAGAGAAATAAAAGCATACATCATTAAAAGAGATGTACACAAGTGTTTATGGCAGCATTATTCATAATAACTCCAAAGTAGAAACCACCCAAATGTCCATCAACTGATGAAGGGATAAATAAAATACTTCCATATGATATAATATTATTTGGTATGAAAAAGGAATGAAGTTCTGATACATGCTACAATTTGGACGAACCTTGAAAACATTACGCTAAGTGAAAAAAACTGGTCCCAAAAGGCCATGCATTGTAGAATGTGAAATATTCAGAATGGGCAAATATAGAGAGACAGAAAGTAGCTTGGTGGTTGCCTAGGACTGGAGCAATGGGAGAATTCAGAGGGTGGTGAAGGCTAATAGGTACATTGGGTTTTTTGCAGGGGTGGGAAGAGGGGATGATTAAAATATTTTAAAGTCCATTGTGGTAATTGTACAACTCTGTGAATACACTAAAACCATTGATCTGTATACTTTAAAAGGGTGGATTTTATGGTATATAAATTTACCACAATAAAGCTATTATCAAAAAAAAAAAAAAAGGAGAAGGTGGTCAGAGAATGGGATGCTTGAAACTGGTATTATGGAGGTTTTGCACATTGGTAATGACGGGAGCTAGGGTCTGACCAGGGAAGCCGATAGCTGGGATGACTTAGAGGAAGGAGTCAGGAAGACTCCAGAGTGCTGGAGGAGCGTCCATGAGATCATAGGCATCAAGTGTTATGGCAAGAATAATGTTGGGGGCGCCTGAGTGGCTCAGTCAGTTAAGTGCCTGCCTTCAGCTCAGGTCATGATTCCAGGGTCCTGGGATCGGGTCCCACGTCCGGCTCCCTGCTCAGCGGGGAGTCTGTTTCTCCCTCTCCCTCTGCCCCTGCCCCCTGCTCATGCTCTCTCTCTCTCATTCTCAAATAAATAAATAAAATCTTTTAAAAAAAGAGAAGAATAATATTGGGGAGGGTCTGACAGTCAGGGGGTGGGGGAGGATCTTCAGGGGATGAAGAGAATGACTTGAGGGTTTGCAAGGGACTCCCACAAAGAAGCATCAGAGCTAGTGGAGATCTGAGAGCAAGCAGTTCAAAGCTGGGATGGGGTTAGGGGAATATTCTAGAATTTGAAGGACTTAAATATCCTGAAGTATTAAGCACTTACTGTACTTTTTCCTCCCTTCACTTATTCACTCATGCAACACCTATTTATTCTTTTCCTGGCACCTTGCCCACTCATTTGGCCATCTCTGCGGATGTAGCCAAGCATGTGGAGCCGACTCAGGAGGACTGCGGTGTCCCTGCTCATCTATGATGATCTCCTTTCAATGAGCTTCTCAGAGCCTGTTGCCCACTTGCAGAGTGGAAGGCTATACCGAGCAGTATGTAACCATTCTTGCCGCATCATACCGGCTGTCACGGACACAGGGAATGGCTTTATTTTTTTTTGATGGGGTGGGTACTGCCTGGTGTATAGTTGGGTGGAAGAATGATGGGGCGCCTGGGTGGTGCCGTCGTTAAGCGTCTGCCTTCGGCTCAGGGCGTGGCCCTGGCATTCTGGGATCGAGCCCCACATCAGGCTCCTCCGCTAGGAGCCTGCTTCTTCCTCTTCCACTCCCCCCGCTTGTGATCCCTCTCTCACTGGCTGTCTCTCTCTGTCAAATAAATAAATAGAATCTTAAAAAAAAAAAAAAAAAAAAAGAATGAGTGATGGGCTTTGGCTTTGGAAGGATCTGGGTTTGAATTGGGGCTCTGTTGTTTATAACCTTGAGCGATTTACTTAAGCTCCCTGAGACTTAGTTCTGTTGTTGACAAAATACCTCCCTTGTAAGCGTTGGTGAGAATTAAGTGCCATCTTGTCTGTCAGGCCCTGAGTAGACAGTAGGCATGAGCGCAAACGTCCTATTGTCTCCCCCTCTCTTTCCTTCCGTTGCTTTTATGCTGATGTTGCTTCTACTGTTTGATTTCCCGCTTCCTGCCGTTCCAACATCTGGCTTCTGCTCAGAAGCCTTTTTCTAGTCTTATTTTAGAAAATTTTTCTAATTTTAACCTTTAAAATAACCTTTAAGGTATGTAAAAGAGGTATTAGTGTTCCTAATTTAAGGAAGAGAATATAAGGTACTGAGAGTAACTGACATTTACTGGGTATTTACTAAATGGCATTTTTCTAAACACTTTATGTGCATTGACTTACTTAATCCTCCCAATAATCCTAAGAGGGGTATTATTAACCTTATCTCACAGAAAGGGAAGCAGGCACAGAGAGGTCAAATAACTTGTTGAAGGTCACATAGCTTCTAAGCATGGGGGCAGGATTTGAACCTGGGCAGTCTGGTTCCAAAGCTTAAATGCTATATGGCTCTGATAGAAGGTAAGTAAACAAATCATGGTTTAGAACTCTGGAGGGAAGAAATCCTTTTGCCGGTTACTGCTCAGGTATCTTGCTGGCCTCTGGAATGTCATGCAGCTTGAAAATGTCGATAGTTCACAATGGTGACTAATAGAATACTATTGTTATCTTATACAGGAGGGGAGCCTGCGTGAGTTTTATTACCTGGCTTCCTCCTAGCTCAGCCACCCCTGAGAATTCTTTTGTAGAGACAAAGAAGTCAGTCCCTCTAAGACAATAGCAGTAAGAATAGCCACCCTTGTCATATTACAGTTCTGCCTGTTGAAACCCAAAGTTTTCTCAATATTTTAAATCTAAAAATCTAGGGCAAACTTTGGAAAACCATAGTTCATAAAGTGCAATGAACCTCCTAATGATTCTCTGACCCCAGCAGAATTTTCCTTGGGAAAACAGAAGAATATTTGGCCTACAACTGAGCCATTAGGCACTCATGAAACTCACCTCAGAACGACAGGACGAGGGTGTCATTGTGAAGTGCTAGAGATCTGATAGCTAAGGTGGGTTTTTTTTAGGAGTGGTTGATCAAACATTCAAAAAACATCTAGAGATTTGTCATTTTTCTTCTTGCTGCCACTGATTTTAATTTTTGAGCGCTAGAATTTCCCCCAAACCAGGAATGGAGAAAAAAAGAGAAGATAAAACTAGAGCCTGATGATTTTAGTATGTCAGAAACTTTGATGTGAATTTGATGAAGGAAGAGTTGGAAATTGTTATCTAAGGTGAGATCAAGTATATATATTTTACATGTGTGTGCATGTGTATGCATTTAACTATTGTCCCACAATTCCTATTTCTATTTGGTAATACGAAGTGGACTTATTATCTGTATTTATGAAATACACGAGATACATATGTAATTTATAGATTTTATTTATTTTCCAAGGATCTGAGCCCTCTATTGATGTGGTTCATAATTCAAAGAAGTGGGGTGCCTGGGTGGCTCAGTCGGTTAAGTGTCTGACTTCGGCTCAGCTCATCATTTCAGGGTCCTGGGATTGAGCCCGGAGTTGGGCTCCCCGCTCAGTGGGGTCTCTGCTTGTCCCTCTGCTCCTCCCCCCACTCATACTCTCTCTGTCTCTCCCTCAAATAAATAAATAAAATCTTTATTCTTTTTTAACATTTTATTTATTTATTTGACAGAGAGAGACAGCCAGAGAGAGAGGGAACACAAGCAGGGGGAGGCGGAGAGGGAGAAGCAGGCTCCCAGCGGAGCAGGGAGCCCGATGCGGGGCTGGATCCCAGAACCCTGGGATCACGCCCTGAGTTGAAGGCAGACACTTAATGACTGAGCCACCCAGGTGCCCCAATAAATAAAATCTTTTAAAAAGATAAGTCAAAGTGCTTTTTCTCTTATTTGTAAAATGGTTTATATATATATATTCTCCATATATGTATATTTTAATAGATGTTCTATACATATATACGTATACATAATATACTGTCTTTCCATGAATAAATACAGCAGAATCAGTCAAATAAATGAAAACATTAGGACTTGAAAAAAACAAATGGGGCAAAGGGTCTTTCTTAGGAACGTGGGCCTGAAATTATTTGAGGAATGGAGTAAAATATAAATTAATGCCTTTACATGTAAAGAAATGACCAAGTCTTTAATCTCAGTGGAGCAGAAGGAGGGAATTGAGACCCACCTGGGATCCAGCTAGCCTTGGCCTCTTGTTCTCTGAAGAGAATTTCTCTTTGACGCTCAGTGGCGTTCACGGGAATGGGGCACATAATGATGGCAGGCGCTCAGGATTCAATGAGAGGGAAAGCAATACCACTACACATTCGGAAGAGGCAAAGATTCACACATGTGGGCACATACACGCACACAGACCCCCGAACCCCAGGACCTGGACAATTTTGCCCTATCACAGCCTAGGGGTTCCCAGAGCTCCTCCACACATTCAGGGGACTCTGGGAAACTGGTTTGGGGCTAGAACGACCTCACGAGTCTCTTTCTAGGAAGGGAGAGCCTAGTAGCTGACTTACAGAGTTCAAATACCAGAAACTCAGAGGATTCAGCTTGGAGTTTAGCGCTCCCTTGTCTGTCAGTGGTGTTTGCGGGACTTGCTCCTCCTTCAAGGTTTTGAAATAGGGGTTGGGCGAAGGAAGAAATGGCAGAAAGATAGGGGGTCTCTATGATGGTGCTCATTCTGCTGCATGCAGCAAGGGGTGGACGACTGAGTGGGTAGGACCTCTTTACCTACTTCCCCCTATAAATGGTGATGATGATGATGATGATGATGATTAAAGCTAACATTTGTTGATCACTTACTCTGGGTCAGGAATTGTAATAATCTTTCCATTTATTATCATAATTTACTTTCACTGTCTCCCTAATTCTCAGGAGGAGGGGCTATTATTGTCACCTTCCCTGTTTTTCAGGAAAGTAAACTGAGTCTTAGAGGAAAGGAGTTAGTTGCGTAAGGTCAAACAGCTAGTAAGTTACTAGGAAGTTATGGTAGGTAGAATAACACACCCCAACCCACCCAGATGTCCACATCCCAGTCCTTGGAACCTGTGACTATATCGCATGGCACAGGTGAAGGAAGGTGGCAGATGGAGTTAAGGTTGCTAATCAGCTGACCTTGAGATTGAAGAGATTCTCCTGTATTACCTGGGCACGTCCAATGTAATCACCTGGGTATCTCATAAATGAAAGAGGGAGGCAGGAGGGTCAGTGTCAGAGTGATGCACTGTGAGAAAGACTCACCTGGCCGTTGCTGGCTTTGAAGATGGAGGAGAGGGGTCATGGCCGAGGACTGGGAGTGGCTTCTAGAAGCTGGAAAAGGCAAGAAAATGGATTCTCCCCTAGAGTCTCCAGACAGAACATAGCTCTGATAACACCAGGTGTTATCCCAATGAGACCCATTTTGGACTTCAGACCTCCGGAACTGCAAGATAAGACTTTGTGTTGCTTTAAGCCTCTAAGCAGTAATGGGAAACTAATACAGTGATAAAGCTGAGATCTGAGGTCTGGCTCTGGAGGTGGGGCCCTTAATACCAGCCTTAAAGCACAGAGCTATGGTGAGCCTAGGAACAGAGATGAGCACAGGCCTCGGTAGGAGAGAAGAGGCCACTCTGCTTTGCAGCTCTACCAGAAAGGCCCTGGGCCTGAGAAACCTGGGGAAACACCAAACAGGCCATGAACACCTCAGGAATGGCAGACTTGCTGAACCCATCAAATAAGGGAATGGTGGGGCAGGGTAAGGAGAGGGCAAGTAAATTCTCATCCAAACACCGAACTCTGTGACCTCGGCATTTCCTCGTTTACATTTATTCTTCAAACACACATTGAGTATCTGCTCAGAGTAGACACTGCAATAGGTGCAGAGGATACCAGAACAAGGAAGTCGTGTCTGGCCCTTGACAGAAGTAACAGTCTAGTGGGAGAAACGGTCAAGTAAACAGGCCATTACCTTTCAGTGGGGTAGCACTGAGATAGAGTACATGGATAAGCACAGAGAAGGCATGAGACCCGTCTCACGGGTTCAGGCATGGCTCCCTGGGGAAGGTGATCACTGAACTACATCTTGAAAGATGATTTGGAGGGATGTGGGGGGCAGAGGGCTAGAGAGGAGACGACTACATGTGGAAAGTTCTGGAGGCATCTAGAATATGGCTTTACCCAAAAGCTGTACACAGATTCACTATAGCTGAAAGGGAGAGAGTAGGCAAAAATGAGGCAGGAGAGGCAGGAGGAGACCAGAAAATGAAGAGCTTAGATGCTGAGCTCAGGAATTTGGATCATCCTATGAAAAATGTGGAGCCACAGTAGGGTTTTACATCGGGAAGTGCTATATCAGACTTGCTCCAGTTAAGCCTCTCTGCTGGCTTGTGAGGAACAACAGTGCATCCAGTGGCAGGGCAGGGACTGGACAACTGTGAGGAAGAACAGCCCAGAAGTCACTGCAATGCCTCAGTCCACCCTCTTTGGTTCCCCAACAGGCAGTTGTACAAAAAGGACCTCACTGAGGTATGTGAAGACACATCACTGAATATTGACCCAGAATCTCTTTACTAAGATGAACCTAAGCAAGTATAAATAATAAAACCCTTTAAAAGCTTAGAACTCTATCTTTTCCAGGTTTTGCTTCCTTTCCTAGCCTTAATCCACGGGATAATGGCTCCACTGGGCGTAGCCAGACGCACTGCCCTCAGCTGCCTCGCTATATGGGAGACCCTCCTGTGTAGGGTTCTAGTCCCAGGTTCACCACTCAATTCCAAAATGAGTGAACTCTCACTTTACTTTTTCCATCCCTGACCTGAGGTCTACCTCTGGATTCAGGCCTCAGAATGTCTCTGCTCAGGGCCCCCTCTTTTGGAATCACCGTGCACATTCTTCTTCAAGCACGTGGTTCCCCACTCTTTCGCTTTCAGGGTTGCGTACTTTTTCTAGCACGCATTCTTTGCAGCCATTTTTATTTTATTAACTGTCATTTCTCCCAAACAGGCCCTCTTTCTTTTATCTCTGCTTCTATTACTCCCTTTTATGATTAGTAAATTTTCCACCAAGTTGTCCATCCACTCGTTGATAATAATCTTTCAGTTTATCCCAGGTCAAGAGGAATATTCCCATTTCTAAAGCTTAATATACACTAAAATTATTCACTCTATATACAAAAAGTAGGGACTGGCAGGTGTGCATATATTTGGAAAAGATGTGCCACAAAATAAAGAGAGAAAAATCGGCTAGAGTATGCATCAGAGATCCAGGCGTGTTCCTGGACCCATTTCACCCAAATCATCCAGGATGTCACTGTTGCTGTCTGGGATCTTTATTTAGGGATCTGAGCTTCATATGCAACTTGTCTCTGCACAACTTGTTCATTTTATTTTAAATTTCTATCACTGGCAAGATGATATTTGTTTCGGTCGGAAGAGACTAGATCGTGCCGCAGTAACGAAGAAACTCCAAATCGCAGTGGCTTAAACCAGAGGTTAATTTCCTGTTCATTCTACGAACTCCCGGCTCGCCTGAGTTACTCAGGAACCCTTGCTGGCGGAGCCATCACTCTCCCACACGTTGTCAGTCACTATGCCAAAGGGAAAGGAAACTCTGTCGGGTCTCTGCTGTCTGCCTGCATGTGACACGTGTTTCTTCTGCTCAAAACACATTGACCAGAAATAGTTACATGGCTCCACTCAGCTGCAAGGGTGCCAGGCTAGGCCTCAGAGAAAGAGAAGCATCTTCAACTGCAGCCAAGGTGGAGAGCTAGGGAAACTTGTCGAACAGCATTAATGACCTTCTCTGTGTTCCTTAGACATTTAGCTTGTGACACTCTTAAGCCAAACACAAAGTAGTTTAGAAAGACCGGTCGCTACCTTTTTAGACTCTTACCAGCCAGTGTGTGTCCTAAATCTTCTCCAGTAGTGGATTTCACTACTGTCACCCCTAGTGCTCCACAATGATTTCCTGTTTTTTCGTTATTACCCTATGACTTTTCTAACTACACATGTTTCCTTTGTGCTTTTATTAACAAAAAGCTGAGAGCCAAAATTACACTATCCTGTATTCCAGGTGGCTCTTTTTATCTATAAACAATTGTATTAGATTATATTTAGTTCTAAAATAAGACAAATGACTATGAGAATAAGTTTATTCAACCTTACCTTTTAAAAAATTTAAGTTACAATTGCAACCATGTGCTAATCCTCAGAATGAAGAATTAATTATGTTGACTTATTTGGTACTAATTTTCTCACAAAATTTTCAGATAGTACAAATGTTTCAACCTTTATATTCTGCCTCTTCAGAATATAAATTTGCATTTTATTTTATATCCTGCCTCTTTTGAAAGATATTCTAGTTAACTATGCAGTTGATTTGCATTTTATTTGCCTGTTGTATCGGTCGTTTGCAACTTCATATCCAACCAGACTGACGAAGACTTTGATACAATGGCCAGAGACAGGGACTAGGGCTAAACTACTTGAGTGGGACCTCGTTTTATAGTTGGTCTCTTCACTAGTGAATGTTTTTGAATTATGAAGACTTTACCTCCCTATGAAACCTTGGGGTAACTGTGGGATCCTGAAAAATGAATACCCAGATCGTGAGAATCCCCATGTGGAAGGCATTTCTTGCAGTTAATCTTATTCTTGGCTTTTATTTTAATATTATTTTTTCCTTTTTGCTTAGATTCCATCAGCTATTTTCTTTATTCTTTTGTATTAACAAGGAGTTTCCTCAAATCTTTTGTAAGATGAGGCAGGATATGTATAAACAAACAGAAATAAACGCTGACAACTCAACTTTTTAATTACCCCCAAACTTGTTCTTTCTGGAATGGGCCATGTTGGGGGAGATCAAGTCTGTGACGCTTTCTTCAGGCAGTGACGGAAGTTGAGTGGCTAAGGTACCTTCACGGAAGCCTGACTTTTATCCGACTTTGAGACCAGTTTCTTCCACCTAGTGAGCAGTATCTCAAGAATTATGGACACGACTTGGCTTTCTGGGGCTATAGTTCATTTGGGTGGTCCGTAGCGTGTCACTGGGTGACTTCCTGCCCTGGAAACTTCCCTCCAAAGGAGGGACAGTCTTCTATTTCACTTATAAATCAAGTTAACTCCTATTCTTTGACTTTAAGAAAATAACCTCTCTCTTCCTCCCAGCAAATTTCTTTCCCTTAGTCTCTGCATTTGCTCACACATGATTCTTGTGATGGGAACAGTCAGAAGAGTATTAAAGTTCTTGAATAAAACTACAAAACCCTGCAATTCAGGAGACACACTTTTATGGAGCCCTTGCTACGTGTGAGGAAGCTTCCATGTGTTAGTACATGGAGTCCTCACACTAACTCTGTGTGGTGAGTCTTCCTGTTCTCATATTGAGGTTGAAGAAATGGACGCTCAGAGATGGCGCCTCTCTGGCCCAAGATCACCCAGTACTGGAAGTGAGATTTCTACCATGTTGGACTGACTGTAGAACACTCAGTCTTTAGGGACCACACTGCCCTGCCTCCGCCTCTCTTAGGCCTTCCATCCAGGTTATGAACCTTGAAAGGGAAATAATATACTTCCTACTCTGAAAATAACAGAAGAAAGTGATTATATAACTTTAATAGTAAATGTTGTATATATGTATCCCAATTTAAAATAAAACCATGAAATTTTCCCTGTTGATCATTTTAAGTGTGAGAAACACACATTTCCATTTCTTTTTTTTTTTTTAAGACTTTATTTATTTGTCAAAGAGAGAGAGAGAAAGCGGCAGGCAGAAGGAAAAACAGGCTCCCTGCTGAGCAAGGAGCCCCATGTGGGGCTCAAACCCAGGACCCTGGGATCATGACCTGAGCCAAAGGCAGAGGCTTAACCAATCGCCTGAGCCACCCAGGCATCCCTGTATTAAAAAGGGCCAGAGTCGGGATCCAAACACAGGATTCCTGACTCCTAACCTAGGGTTCTTTCTTCCACTACAATATACACCATTTTGTGAGTCAAAAAAGGAATTTCCGGCAGTATGAACCTAATGCTTTGGGACCAAATGAGAAGCAGGTGGGGAGAATGGCGGGCTCACATCTGTACCCTCATGTCACTCAGTACAACTCACAGGAATGTTCCTCTGTTTTGTTTAAGGTCTAGCAGTTAAAGTCTGGTCCGGGGTTCCAAGGAATGCTTATTAATTTCCTAGGACCTAAGAGCCAGATTCAGTTCCTGGGAGGAACTTTCATTGATTTGACTTTATTTCATTATTTCCACTTGACATATAGTTTTAAAACCAAGAATGCCCACCAGGCTGTGAGTAAGGATGATCCCCAGTGAATAAAAAGCAACACTCAGAAGCTTTGCTTTAGACATTCTTAATATATTTTTTATCTACTTATCTTTTTATCTGTCTGTATTTTGCTTATTGCTTTAATATAGGTTTTGTACTTAGGGAGAACCTATTTCTCCTCCAAACACCAACTGCATGAAACAGCAAACAGATTGTACGTCACATGGCATCGACTGTGAATGAGTCCATCACCCCTTCCTCCCATACTTTTGCCTTGTCGTCATCCAGGAATGAAAGTGGTCAGGAAAGGGGAAGAAAAATCATTCAAGAATTTACACATTAGAATGCAGGTGAACTTCAGTCGTGGGAGACTTGTACAGGGTGGGCTCAATTTTACTTACAACTCCAGACAGAGCTGCATACACATGGAAGTCCTTACGTGTTCAGTCTCACATGGCGAGGCCGTCTCCCTGCCCCCCCACCGGTGCATGCCAGCTTTTTCTCTTGGGTAAGCTGTGAACTCTGTTGAGCAGAGCTCATATAATAGCTTCAGAGTTCTTAGCATCTCTGAAAGAGAAGGGTCAGAACGCAGAAGTACTGGGTGTCGGATTTCTCGGGCGCTTGAAGGATTTAGCAGACAAGTAAAGTGTTAGTTTAGGGACAAAGATCTGGGGGATTCTCAGAGGCAGCAGGCTGGGGCACGAGGGCTCTGAAGTCAGGATCTTGAATTCCAGTCCCAGCTCTGTTGTTTTACTGACTTTGCAACCTTGAGCAAGTAAGTCATTTGACTCCTCTGAGCCTTAGTACTTGCATTTATATAAAAAGGAGATTATAATATTTTACTGTCTTTGTGACTTTTAAGATGATGCATTCAAGTTATTGGAATGCAGAAGGCACTCGACCCCTGGTGGCCATGATGACAAGGATTCATTCACTCATACAATAAATATTGAGCCCCTTGACGTGCCCTGTGCTG
The DNA here is from genome assembly GCF_024610735.1 of Ursus americanus. NCBI lineage: Eukaryota > Metazoa > Chordata > Mammalia > Carnivora > Ursidae > Ursus > Ursus americanus. Next base: position 24,634,167 of record NC_142134.1, on the reverse strand, counting down.
TTCTGCACACTGGGGCTATAGCAGTGAACGAGGCAGACTCAGATCCCTGCCCCCGTGGGGCTGATGTTCCAGCGGAGAGGCGGACAATAAACAAGATACACAAGTAAAACATACGGTGAGTTAGATCATGACTTAAGCGCTAAAGAAAAAAAGATGAAGATAGGAAGGAAAATAAGCAATATTAGGGGAGATTGAGATTTTAGAGGGGTGATCAGGAAAAGCCTCCCCCAGAAGGTAAATTTGTGTCAAGGCTTAACGTAAGTGAGGGAGAAAGGCAAATGATTGCCTGGGGGCCCAGCAGGCACAGGGACTGAGATGGGAGTGTGCCTAGCAAACTCCACATGTCACCGGGAACAGAGGTGAGGAGGGTGGGTGCTGGTATTGAGTAAGCAAAGGGGAGAGCAGTAGGAAGCTGAGAGGTAAGGGGGCCAAATCCAGGAGGTCCTTGGTGCAGAGATGGGGAGGACTTCGGTTTCTACTCTGAGCGTGATAAGTAGAGTCATGCTAAGAAGTGTGACCTGATCTCATTGAAATTGTAACAGGGTCACTAGGTTACTGCCTAACGCATGCTTATAATTATGGTAAACCTGAAGCCAGTGACATGAGATGGAAAACAGGGCTGGGGAAGTAGAGAGACACAGCATTCGAGTAGGTTGGGCACAAGCCCCGGAGAAGCAGAACATGGGACCAAGCCACAAATGGGAGTGTTGCTTTTGTTCATTTAGACTGGGCTAGGGCGCTAAGGGAGAGGGAGGGAGAAGGGCCTGGCCTCCCGCCCCTCCACGCACCACATCCTGCCGCGGGTACCGGCACACACCACTCCCCATCTGCACCTATCCCTATGTTTGAATGTATTTCCATCAGCACGCACCATCTAGCACCAAATTTCTCTCTTTACAAGTCAGCTTCCTCACATTTGTTCAACAAATGTTTGTCGGTCAGCTATGATGTGCAGGCGCTCTGTTAGGTGCTAAATGTACAGCAACGTGGAAGATTATAAATAGTTCAAAAGCCAATCCCTCACGGGGTCATCAAAGAAAAATCAACGTAATCCTATAGGTGTGGATCCATTTAGGAATTGAGAAGGAAAGGGTATGCTCATTTCCCAGGGGCCTGCTCACCTTCTCCCTCGCTTGTTAGCTGGGGGATTTCCCACCAGCTGTAGACAGGGCATTACCTGTGCACAGTCACATTCCTGGAATAAGTAAATTCTCTGCAGGTGAAATTGGACAAACAATGCCAGTGACCTCTTTAGCCGCTCAAGTATTGGTCCAAAGGTTTAAAATAATAAGCTTCATTTTTCACTCAGTCTTGTTGACAGACAGTATCAGCAGGGCTCGGAGTTAGAAGAAGTGTAATCCTCTTTGATGAATAGTTCAGGAAAATTATTGTTAAGCCTTCTGTAAATATTTCTCTGAAGTCATAGTAGTGATTTTAGATAAACTGTGTGAATAATTGACATAAACTTAAGATTTATACATTTGGTTAGTCTCGGAATGTTGAAATCAATCATGTCATTGCCAGAGCATCAGCCAAAGTACCTCAGTATCTCAATTTACCGTCGGTGATAATAAGTGCAGACAATGATATAGATTAAGGTAATTCACAGCCTTGTTTTGGCCAACAGTTTCAACTTTCTTGGCAACCAGGTTTATTACCCGAGGGGTCAACAAACAATATCCACAGACGGTAATGCTACCAAGCAGAAAGTTGGCGAAAGGGCCAGCAGCAGCAAAGGAGGAAGAGGGGGTGGGGGTCCTGCATGTCCACAAACCGATAGAGCAGGCCCTGAATCTGGCAGCTACAAAAGTTAGATCAGACGTCCACACTTCGTGCCCCGCTGGCTCAATTCAAGGCCTCACTTGGGCCTTTTGGGTCTCTACCTTTTGGAGTAGAGCCCCTGGATGTGTCTGAGTACAGAGCAAAACTCCCAGGGCTCCTCTGATTCCCCAGAAATTGCCTGACCTCCTGGAGAGAGTTATTTATATGGATGAATTTAAGCACCCTAAGTGTACGAGGAATCCAGCCTTGTTTTTATCACGGAGGCTCTCTGATCTACCTCAGTGCATGTGTACGCTGTTTAATACAAAGGTATGAATTAAATTAAGAATATACTAGAATGTAAACTCAATAAAGGAGAGAATACAGTTGGCTTCTTTCACTGACATCTATCCAGTCCTAGAACAGTGCCTGACACATGGTAGATCCTCACATAATATTTGTGGGTAAGTGAAGGAATGAGTATGTGTTCACCAAGTTTCTGATCTCAAGCAGTTAAAACCTAGAAGGCGGCAAAAGTCATCCTCAGAAATCCCCCAGCAAAGGTAGTGATTGCGGGTGTTTTGAAGAGAGGTAGAAATCATTTAGAGGAGACAGAGAGAGAGAGAGAGATTCTGTCTGGCTTGATGAGGTTTTGTAATGAAGGAGGGGTATTTATGGGGAAAAGGAGGAAGAGGAAAAGAAAAATGGAAAATACAAGATAGGGGCTTATGTAAAAGAGCAGTGTTTGAGGAAAGACCCAAAAGTCATCTCTGGTAATAATTAAAGCCCCAAGACAGCAGGAACCAGGAAGAAAGAATATGGAGAAATTTGAGAATCAAAATATAAGAGAATTAAAATACAGTAGGTGCCTAACATTTGATAATTTCGAAGTCATCCCAGCCCCCACTTTTTTCAATTTTATAAATAATTATATTAATTGACTTTTTAAATGTAAACATCTTAAGCCTCAAAGTTCTGTGCAAAGTGAAGAGATTATGGGAAACTGCAAATACAAAGGAGTAGTTGTGAGAACGGTGAACAACAGTGAAACTCTAGGACATTCTTCATCATGTTTGCTTTCACATAAATCAGTCACGAGATGGATATAACATAAAACATACAAAGGAGCTTTCTTGACTTCCTTTTTTATATAAGAAGTCAGTAATTTCCTAGGCCTTGTTTCATTCTCATTTTGTTGAAAATGTTGGCAAATAATACAGAAAGGATTCTGTTCCACAAACTGTAACGTGAGCAGGACCGAGTCTACAGTGCTCTTCATTGTACCCACAGCCTCTAGCTCTGCACCTGGCACTCAGTAGATGCTCAGCAAACACTTGTCGAATGAACCCAGATGTCGGGGGTCCTGTGTGCAAAGCTCCGGGGACGTAAAGATGACACAAGTAAAGAGGGAGTCATGGCTCCCACCTTCAAAGGGTTGAGAGCCCAGGCTGGAGGTGAGGCGGCACTGTGGGCAGGGAACAGGCACGGACAGACACCGCCCTGTGGGAAGACAGGTGAGAACCACCGGCAGCACGCTGGAGGAGGATCGGCATAACACGCTATTTGGATGCCACGTCACAGTTTCTGTATTATTTTACTATCGGATTCTCTAAAAACGGGGAAAAGTGGGGTTACTTCTTGAAGGACAGATGGCAGGGGTAAGGGGATGCGGTGGCGTTGCTGAGAGGTCTGGAAAAGCTTAAAGGAGACGGGATTTGAACATGGCCTCAAAGGATGGGTAGACGCTGGAGGTAACCTTCACCGAAGACATGCTTGTGCCAGGCTGAAGCACTTTCCTTGCTTGCTCAGTAAGTGATGAACTCGGTCCTCACAACGATCTCCGTGGAAAGCTCTGTTTTCTTACAGAAGCAGACACAGAGGAGGAATAAAGTGAAATAAGCCACTCAAAGTCACACAGCTAGTGACAGAGCCATGCGGTCTGGCTCCAGAGCGCCGGCTGTTAAAACCACACTGGCATCTCGGGGTTTGTATAGGGGGCTCAAGGGTGCTACAGGCGTGGGGAGCAGTCCAGGTAGAAGGAAACCCCGACCTGCGGGTGCCGAAGCCTTGTGGTTAGAGTGAGCCTAGTGTGTTTGGGAATGAGCGCATTGATAGAAGGTTGGAGAGAAGATTAGTAGGATGAGAAGGGGAGAAAGGCAGGAGGAAGTGATCAACAGGGGATGGCTAACACACCATGTTACATTCACATCACAGAATATTTTATGAATAGAAAGATCTTCATGACATATGATTTATGAAAACAATAGCTACCACTTTTTAAATCTTACCATAGGCCAGGAGCTGTGTTACCCAGCTCGTGTGGCTTACCTCTTTAATCCTCGAGACAGCTCTGTGGGGCAGGTGTGATTATCCCCCATCTGTTATCATAGATGACGTGTCTGAAGCTTAGACCTCCTAAGTGACGTCCCCTTACTCACGTTCTCTGTCTCACTCCTCAAACTCAGAACCACCAGATAAATAAAATAAAAGCTAGCAAGGGCCAAACTTACAAATTCATTATAGGAATTTGGTCCATTTTATATATATTAAGATCTATCGAAGGTTTTTGGAAAATATGGCCAATTGTAGTGAGTAATCATTGAAAAAAGAGAAAATATGGGTCAGGTTTTGTTAATGTGATTTTTGCTTTTGTTTTATTTTTTCTCTTTTTATTCTCTTTCATCATTATTGACATTCCACAAGTATCCATTGGCACATGACAACTGGACCGAGCATTATTTTGTTCTGTTGGTTTCCAAAATACGTCATCAACTTCTAACGTACTGTAATCAGTTGTTTGTTATGTTTAGGATTTGCTTCCCCACTCCTACCCTAAACACCAGAAGAGCAAGGGTTTCTGTTTTGTCCACTGTTACAGCCTTGGCACCTAGAACAATTTCTGGTATAAAGCAGTATTGAATCACTTTGTTGAATGAATTATAATTTTTCAACAGACTTTTATTTTTTACAGCAGTTTTAGGTTTACACAAAATCGAGTGGAGTAGAGAAAGTTCCCAAATGCCTCCTGCCCCCCCCTCCCTTGGATAGAGTCCCCCATTATCAACATCCCCCACCGGAGTGGAACATTTGTTATAGTCAATGAACCTACATTGACTCATCATTATCCCCCAAAGTCCATGGTTTACATGACAGTTCACTCTTGGGGTTACACATTCTATGGTATAATGTTGTGTACCTATCCTTCTACTCTCATACAGAGCAGTTTCACGGCCCTAAACTTATTCATCCCTCCCTCCCCCTAACCCGGACAGCCACCGATCTCACTACTGTTTCCATAGTTTTTCCTTTCTGGAATGTCATGTAGCTGGTCTTATGCAGTACATAGCCTTTCACATTGGCTTCTTTGACTTAGTAATATGCATTTAAGGTTCTTCCATGTCTGTCCATGGTTTGATAGCTCATTTCTTTTTAGTGCTGAATAATACTCCATTGTCTGGATGTACCACAGTTTACTTATCCAGTGAATTATAATTTTAGAACAAAAAATGAGATAAGAACTCAACTTGTAAAGGAATAACACAGTTGCTTTGAGCGGACTTTGGGAGCTGAAGCTGTGAAGGGGTAGAGGTCATGAGCGGAATGGCACAGGGTCTTTTGGATGGAAACTGAGTTCCTTCACCTCTTCAGCTAATGTTTCTGAACCCTCTGTGGGCAGGAAGGGTGCTGGGTGCTAGAGGGTGTGGAAAACAAGAGGCAGTCCCTGCCTTCTCCCCCCATACCCTGGGGTTGGCTGCCAGGGGGCGTGGTCATAACCGGTCCGTCGGGCTCCGCAAAAGTCCAGCGTGGCCTGGACAGCTTACTTAGGGCTCTCTCCTGTCTCTGAGCAGATCGAAGAAGGGGGCAAAGCGGACCTGGTGAGCTCCAAACTGCGGGCCGGGGACGAGGTGGTGCACATCAATGAGGTGGCGCTGAGCAGCTCCAGGAGGGAGGCCGTTTCCCTGGTGAAAGGATCCTACAAGACCCTCAGGCTGGTGGTACGCAGGTAGGCTGTGCGGTGCCTCCACTCTCCCTCCTGCAGCTGCCCCCACCCTGCCCCACCTCCTGGCAAGAGCCAGGACCAGTAGCTTGTTCTTTAAATCTCCCTGCGTGGATCCTTGAGCCTCCCGCCCTCCCCCTCCCCCGCGCTGTTTTTTTTCCTTATCCATCTTGTGGCATGTGAGGAGGAAGTTGAGTGAAGACAGTTCAGACAAAGGTGTTTCAGACACACTTTCTTTTGAAACAATGACATTCCCAGCAGGTATCGGGCTTGGCACAGCTCTGCCTCACTGTACTTCCTAAGTGTCTGGGTGTAATGCAAAGTGACTCCGGTCCCAGATGTGGTCAGAGCTCTACGAGGCCTCCTTTCATTGTGGAACTAGAGAAAGCAGTTGGCTTGGAGCTTCAGGTGGCATTCCTCTAGCCTCACCTACACCACAGCGGTCAGCAAAACAAGCACATTCCTTCTTTTGTTTGCTTTGTCTTGTTTTCCTGGTGGTGCCTCCTGATGACTCTTGGTGGCTCTTGGAAAAGTTTTGGGTTGTGATTGGTTTTAGTGCCTTAGAATAAGAAGTGTCCTACTCCTGGGGAAACCCGCATCTTGGAGGAGGAAATTATTTATAGAAAGGGTAAAGGAGTTTTTTTAAAAAGAATTTTTTTAGCACTATTACAAACCAAGCACTGCCCCGGTGTTTTCCATATGTTAGCTCATTTAACCTCACAAGAATCTGGTGAGATAGCTATCACTATCCCCACTTACAGGCAAGAGGTTGCTGAAATGACTGAAGGTAGCAGAGCTGATAAGTGGAAGAACCAGAAGAGATGTAGCTACCCTTGTTTCTGCTTCTCCCTGCCACTTGATAGTCATTACCGTGACCTCCTAAGCCCTAGGCCTGCACATTTTGCTTATTTGGATATTTCTTCACTAATCAGGTTTTGGCTGCCTTACGTGGCAACTAAATGTTATAATATTTGAGAATGTTCACATTGGCTGGAACTCTAGGAGTCATTCATCAAGCTACACTATTTTCAGGATGTGAAAATTTAGCTGATCTTTTCATCACTCGTAAGAGACTCTCATGGGACCATTCACTCCTACACTCATGCATTCCTCAAACTTTACTGAGTGAACCCTTGCTGAGGGGACCAGCAGCTCCTCCCAAGCACAAAAACATAGCCCTGGGTGTGGTCTTACCAAGTCTCCAGGTCTAGTGACTCTCCTCAGTGCTGGGCTGTGTCTGGCTTCTCTTCAGGGCCATCTAACCAGACATGGCTTCTCTGGCCAAGGATGTAGAGTGGCTCAAAACGTAAGAGTTTGATCAGACCCAGGGCTCATATCATTCCAGGGTCGTCTAGCTGTGTGACCTTGGGCAACTTACCTCATTGAAGATTTAGTTTCCTCATCTTTAAATATCTACAGGGTGATTGGAAAGATGAAATGAAATCCTCTGCATACTCATGGTAACCACCTGGTAACAACAGATGCTGCTGCTCTTCATCTTATTGGCCAACTCTAGGCATAGGTCCATTCCTTATGGGCCAAATTTGAGTAAAGCAGTCATCTCAAACATGGTGGCTGATTTCTCAAGCAGATGTGTAGGAAGTCCCAGAACCATGAGACCTAGTCCATGTGTCCAAAGGACTGTTGAAGGTTTTGAAACTCGCTTTGGCATTGGCACCCAAAGCCCAACTTTAGGACACTGGCATTTATCTACTGGGGAGTGAGAGGGGAATCCATACTCTTGATTTGTTTTGATGGGACTCTAGTGATAGATTAGCTTCTGGAGAGGGTTGCTCTGTTTCTGGCTATGAAAAGTAGTCATGCTGGCTTCCTGTTCTGCCTTCTAGTCAATGATGACATGAGATCTGAATTACTTCTAGCAGAACAGGAGACAGTCCTGGGGTTGAAATCTGGCCTTGTCATTCGCAAGTTGTGTGGCCTTGGACCTCTCTAAGCCTCAATTTTTTCATTTATAAAATAGAAATAATAATTCTTGCCACAAAAGGGCATTATGTGGATTTAACGGATAAAGTATAAGTACATAGTAGGTGTGTAATATTTGATCATTATTATTCTGGATTGGGTTAGTGGGGCATGTGGCAAAACACAGGAGTATTGCCATATGGCCAAAAATGCTGATCGCCTGGTTATCAAGAAGCCTTCCTCACCACCCCACCCCACCCCCTTATTCCCTTGGTGAATTTACTATCATTAAGGGGCTGGTCAGCAGCCTTACAGGTACAGGTCATGACAGGTCATGACAGCGCCCAGGAGTTCATGAAATTTAGGAATGTTAATTTACATTATCCAGATATACCTTATCTGACAGGAAAACTAAATAAGAAGTCTGACCATAATGGTGATCTCCTTCAGAGTGAAAGGAGTGGGGCTGAGGCCCCAGCATGTGCTGGCCTTCACTCTGATGGCCCAGTTTCCCCTCGGGACATGTCTGCCAGGTGGCCCAGATGCTCACACTGGTGAGTGGGGACCCTTTCCCCTCCAGACTGCAGGGAGTCATGCTGCCTAAACCCTGCTCTCCCATCTCATTTCTTCCCCACACCTCCACACCAAATCCCCTTCTGATTGACACATTCTTTCTTTAGATATGCTAATGTGATCGATAAGGTTACTGAGGATCCTTGCAGTCCCTGCTTCTGGAATGGGAAACATTTCGTCTCAAGATGCCTTTTGAATATGTCTTATCTCATCTATTATGCCATTGATTTTTATAATGGAACTCTCAGAGTTTGAGGAAAAGAAGGCTGTCTTTACTTCTTGCACATACTGAGAGATGGGGATTATAAACTTACCTCGGTAGACACGGATGGACATTCCTCCCTGACCTTTCAGAGAACTGGGTAGCAGCAAGCCCCTTTGCTCTGGATTAATCTGGCTTTGTATTGAGTAGAGCTGTCATTTTCTTGAGAAGTCTTGTCTTTCTACGTAGGCCCAAGTCGGGTCCTGAGATTTCATTTCCTTCTACCTATTCATGATAGAGTGACTTGTATATTTCATTCATTAACTTTCCTTCTTTTCCTAAGGGATCTCTGTACTTTTAAAAAACTTTGAGGTGGCTTCCTGGAAACATAATTGGAGGGTCTGTTTTCTAGAGAAATCATTTGTGTAGTGAAAATTTATGTATCAGCATCTCTAGCTGTACCCTCCTCTTTTTCCCTTTAAAGTTAGTTTTGGGTGGGTGAGGGCAACACCTCCATCCATCATAAAACTGCCAAGAACATATGTAGAGCAGAGAAGTGGTGTTTATGTAAATATTGAGGGTGTCTTACCCAGTGACCAAAAACGGTCAAGAGTAGAAACACCTTCTTTAAAGGCTACAGTGACAAGAGAAATGCAAAGTCTCAAGTGAGTTGTGGGTCAAAGACCTTACAAGATCTGCTGACCCATGACTAAGGCAGAGTTTAGTCTTCCAGGAACAGGGAGTGAAGGGGGAGTGTGCATGGTGCGGGAGCAGAGAATGTGTTGGGTGTTGCATGCTGGGTATACGAAGAGGGAAGGTCTACAGTTAGTGATGGATAGATGGAGAAGAATGCTAAAATAAGAAGTGGGCCAAAGAAAAGACCTTCCAGAAGGAAAACAAACATCTTCTAGCTAAAGGAAAATTGAAGAAGGAAAACCTTTGTGGAATGCAAGGACGGTACAAAGGATTTGAATGAGGAAAGCAGACATGTACACAATTAAGAGTCAATACTCCAAACCTTCTCTAAAATCAGTAGAGACTTTATCTGGCAGGTGTGTGTGAAATACAAGTCTTAGAACCAAGTAACAGTTAAAATGGAAACAAAGGAAAAGATCTTCAAGTTTAACTTTCCTGAAGGTGATGCCAGGTGGTTTTAATACACGGAATACTCCCTGCTATTCGCAAATAGCCTACAATTTTAATTTAAAAAACAAGAGGTAACAATTCCACTTCAGAATAGACTGTTGTGGTTAATTGCTGGGTATTCATCTAAACTCCTGTTCTTGCCCTGAGCTGGGACTTCGATCTCTATCTTGAATGGGATAATCAGAATGGCATTGTGACCAATGGATCTGTACTCCCAATTTTGATCACCCCACAACCCCCATTTTTCTTGGCAAATCCATCCTCCCAACCTTCTGCATCAAGGTGCTATTTTTTCCCAGTATCATCGTATTCCTAAATTTCGTATCAATGGTTTGTTGGTCTGTGTAGCTTAGAAAAATTCTGGGGTATAGTTCACGGTGTTTTGTCCTTGTTTTGTGAGGCTTATGTAGGCCACGTGAAGCCACATAAAAGTCAGACTTCATTCTTTCTCGGAGAGAGGATGCGTGAGGCAGCGATGCAGGTTTGAGGCTGCCTCGGTATGAAGTCTGATGGCTGTAGGTCCTAGCTCTGTGACCCTGGGCAAGTCATTCAGTCCGTCTGAGGAGTGTGAGAATTAAATGAGAAATGCATATATACAGCACGGTGATGAGATCTCCTGAAAATATAATGCATATTTGTTAAGTAAATTACCTCTTGTGAGAAGTCTACTTTAACCTCTAGAACACAGCATACGATTGGTGGGCCCAGTTAAGGGGAGGCCTGTGGTGGGGAAAGGGTCTTTCTGGGCATAGGAGGCTGTATGCCTGATTGAGAACAGTAAACGGTGGGTGGGGAACAGCGAGTCCCTTTCCAGAATGAGATCTTACTCCTAAACCTTCCCAGCGTTTCTGCAAATTTGATCTAGCATTTCCCTTTCCATTCATTTATGCTATGAGTTGACAGTGTTGGAAGGGAACGTTTTTTGTTTTGGTTGGGTTTTCTTTGTTGTTTTTTATTTGACGATATGTGTGTGTGTGTGAGAAGCAGGAGTTGATCACATTTTACTGGGACAAGACTGAAGAGAAAAGAGGGTTGAATTAGTGAAGAACAATAAGCATCTGCCTAACGTATGCGAACTGCTGTGTGTAGTGGGGCCAAAGTGGGAATCCAGGTTCTGTCACCTTCTGGTCTGCAGTTCTGCCTGGAGGAGGAAATGAGGGAACTGCATCCATAGATGTGTGGGGACTGGCCCATGGCCAATTGCTAGCAGCCCAAGTGAGAAGCTTGGTCTCTGAGAACATAGGTCTCGGGGCCTCTTGGCACTTCAAGCAGTGAACTAACGTTTCTACTCACCGCCTCCTCCGTCTAGAAATATGTGTGATGCTTAAAAAAAAAAACAGACAAAAACCAAAATTAGAAAAACCCCATAAATTGATTTTTAACTCATCCAGGAAAAACTGTTAAATGAAGAAGTGATTCCCACTGACCCTGAACGTCCTGTGGGGTTCAGATCAAATGCGGGTCAGCGCTCTGTCTCCGGCTGGCTTGGGCTTCTTCATCAGCCTCTGGAAATAAAACTATTTGTTGCTTTATAAGAGCTTCCTCCCTCTAACAAAAATGGCAATGAAATTAAGTTTACCACAACCCTCGGGCCCACACTCCCCCCAAAAACCCATCCCACATATCTGACCGTTAGCAGAACAGTTCTTTTTATAAACGGGTGGGATGACATTATTGGAATGGACTGGGATGGATGGGTGGCTCACACATTTGCCACTTCTGTGTCAGATTTCTGCGACTCTTTTTATGTCTAGATTGAGTTGTGAAGCTATAGCTCACTTAGGATTTGCAAGTCAGTGATGTCAAAAGAAGTATCTGGTAATGAACAGAATGCATTTTAAGACCCTCTTAAAGGATACAAAATTAGTGCTATTAACTATTAATTTAAAAAAAAGGATTTTGCAAATCAGTTCGTTTTCAACTCACGGTTACAGTTTATAAAGAAAATAATTTCTTGGAAATCTATTACTATCCATTCCCTACCTCCTTCACACTGTTCTGCTACCCCCCCCACCACCTGCCTGAGTCTATCCCCTTAAAAAGCATCTATACTCTTAAAGCAGCTTACTCTGATTAACCATCTGATGTCCCTTTTGAACTATTTTAAAGCAGTTTAAAGAAAGAATTTATTAAGAGCTTTAAAGAATAAATTGAACAGAACTCCCTATTTTCAAAGCAACGAAGTTTGAAGGGTGGGTTGAAATTTTCTGGAACATAAGAAGCATCTGTGATTTTTCCTTACAAACTGACAATCTCTAAACCAGATTACGCCAGCACCAAGTTGCCAGTGCTTGGGTATGACATGGTAAGCAGCATGCCCAGGGGGAGGCCCTGTCATTGCGATGCCAACCTCCTCCCTGCTGTGTTCTGACCGTGGTAGCATGGGCACAAATCAATCTCTCTGAGACTAAGTTTCTTCTGAAAATGGAGAACAGTGATAATATCTTCCCTACTCAGCTGCTGTAAGGATGAAATAACACAGTGTATTTGAAAATGCTTCACTGTAATAATATATTAAACCATTATTCCGTGAGGAGTATGTATTGTACAGCCTCAGCTCATGAAAAGTTACTGGACTGCATTCTCCTTCCATTGTTCTATTTAATGCACTGATTTATTTGCACAAATGAGAACATAGGAGTTTTAAAATTTCTCTCTTTTTTTTTTTTTTAGATTTTATTTATTTATTTGACAGAGATAGAGACAGCCAGCGAGAGAGGGAACACAAGCAGGGGGAGTGGGAGAGGAAGAAGCAGGCTCCCAGCAGAGGAGCCTGATGTGGGGCTCGATCCCAGAACGCCGGGATCACGCCCTGAGCCGAAGGCAGATGCTTAACCGCTGTGCCACCCAGGCGCCCCTAAAATTTCTGATTCTAATGATTTTGCTAAAAGGAAATTTCGTTTTAAAGGATAATATCAACGAGGTCCAAGCTCAAAATGGGATTTTTTTTTTTAAGACCACCTTCCCTGGAGAACTTAAGTAGAAAGAGCTCTGATTCTGAAGCAAGTCGTAGCTCATTGGTGGGAGGCTGAGCTACAGAAGGGGACCCTCAGGCCGCCGCCTGGGCTTTCGCCTCCTGGGGAATCTTTGTTGCATTGATTTAAATGCTTAGGTTACATCGGCACACGTGGCACAGGCTGAGCACTGGGAAATTGTTCTTTAGACAGCACAGTCTGTGGCCTTCGGGAAAATGATGCTAAAAGATAACTCTCGCGTGGACAGGCAGTAGGAGTTGAGGATAATTAGGGAGCAACGATCTTTTGGAGACAATTGAAAAACTGTTTTTGAAGCGCCAGGTACTCACCTCTGCGCATAACACGCGTGGCTTCCTTCTCCTCACCTGGAACCAGAAGCCAAATGAGAGAGGTTGGTGTAAGTCCCAAGAATTGCTTCTCAAGACATAAAAAAGGGCTCCAGGCTGTGCTCTGTGGCTGAGTCCTCCGCGCAGGCAGGGGAAGGGGCTGTGTTACACCTGTGCCCTCTGAGGAGGGCACGGAGCTAGAGCGGTGCCAGGGATGGTGGGCCTATCGCCCTTGGGATTTCTGTGCTGGAAGCTTGTCGCTTCTCGTATTACACCTCCCACCTCCACATGCCCCCTGAACGCTGGCGAGGACCCTCTTGTCGTCCCTGCCCCTCCCCAAACCCCCCGTCGCCCCTCACCCATACTTCACATGTCCTTCTGCTCTTCTGCTCGGGGTAGTTCGGAATTTGAGCAAAGGCCTGGTGAATAGTGGGGATGGGAGTACAAACCCCAGGCTGGAGTACAGTTTGCTGGGTCCCCCCCAGCTGGGGACCCAGGCTTAGACTTCCCCAGAGGGGAAATCAGTATAACTGAGAACTGTGGTAACTTACCCCTTTAGACATTTTTTCCACTTGAGCAAGTGGTGGAGAGGAAGGCAAGGAGGCAGCTGTGGCGGCCTTCGACCCCCAGAAACTTTTCCAAGAGGCCTGGCATCATGGGAATTTGCTCAGTATGCTTTGAGGAGGTATTTCAATCCTGCTGGGACCATGCTCAGAGCAGTTTTTGGCTCCCCTGGAGTCCTAGGTTTGAATGTCACTGTCTAGAAGTCTCGTATTTGATTTCTTAACCAGTTGTTCCTTCCCATGGAAAATTCATGTAACACGTTATTAGGTTTCCTGAGAGGTATGCAATGAGACTCCCTTACTGTAATGAGAAAAGGGACATTTTTTCCTGTAGCCCATGATGATAACCACTATTTTTATTCAATGGATGACATATGCTCACTGGCTATGCAGCGAACGCTAGCCCATGTGCAAAGGAATGCCGTGCTGTTTCCCAGCGAAGGAGGTTTGATGATGAAAGACCCCGTTTCATTCCTGGGATGACATGGGTTTACTTCGAACAAATGTATTCCAAGCAGGAGTCACCCTTCTGTGCCCAACCATTAAAGAACGGCACTCAAATACCTATCCGGCCTTTACAAAGGATATGAAGTCTGAGTTCTGAGGTCACTCAGAAATTATTGTGGCGTCCTTTCCCCTGGCTCCAAATGTGGGCGCACCAGCTTGAACAGACACTTTTGGATGATTCTGATTTAGAATATGAACCAAATATGTTTAATTCTGCACCCTTGAATCAAAATGGCTTAAAGCTACTCCTTCTCGAACTTGGCTACCCATTGGAATTTATGGAGGAAGTTAAAAACAAATAAACCAATGCTGGGGTCCCACCCCCAGAGTTCAGTTGGTATCGGGTGTAACCTGGCACTGGACATTTTTAAAGCTGCTTGGGTGATTGTGTTGTGCAGTAAAGTTTGAGAACCACTGGTTTGAGCTGTAAGTCTAGGTGATAAAGAGAAACCACAAGCAGGTAAGAACTAAGAGGTAGAAGAAAGACAAGCAGAGGGGACGGGGACATTAAGATAGAAGCAGGAGGGGAACCAGGACGGCAAACCAGGAGAGGCAAGGAGCAGGCCAGAGCCTTGTTCGTGGCAGGGAGCTGCAGAGCAAACATGGAGACCCCTGCTTCAGGGATTTCAGGGGTGTCCAGGAGCCAGAGAGGCCTGCTGGGGAAGAGCCGCCCCCCCCCCCCCCCCGCCAGTGGCTCCGGCTCGTGCATTTCTGTGAGGCCTGTTTCTCATTATTGCTATATGGAGGTGGAATTTTTTGAAAAGCTCATTAAGAGATGTTGCTACTGATAAATGGTGTGGGCAGGGGAGGGGTTGTCCATGGGCAGCACTTGGCCTCCCCCCCCACACCCACTGCCATGAATGTCTGTGACCTGAGCTGTTACCACCTGCCGTTGTGTCGGGAGCTCAGTGTTGCCAGCAGGTGCGGGGCCATCCGGCTGTTTTTAGCGGGTACAACCATACCCACCATACCACAGTTGCCACGTTCCTTCTATGTGTCATTTCTGGCTGGTGCCCCCAGGAAACAAACCGCAAAAGAAAGATGGCTTGCTTGATGCCATTGAACTTATTCATGCTACGTGAAGACAATGTCAAGAGGTCCTGGAGTGGAACAAGCATGGGAGCGGCTATCTGTCCTCATGGAATATTCATTTCCTTTGTCAGTCCCGGTTTTTAAAAAAATCACACCCTGTATAGCCATAGCACAAGTCTCACACTGCTTGGAAGTGAGGGGTAGAGAAATGGTTTCCAGAAAGAATGGTTAAACGTCACCCATTGTTAAAGACGCTATACATGTCCTCAATGGGAAATCACAGCTTGGAAGGTCCTGATGGTTTTGTCCTGTTCTGGACAATTCCACTGTCTTTACTGTCCACTTTCCTACTAGATTATATATTTTTATGTCTTATTTAATTATAATGGCTCTAAGATTACAGGTGTCGTACTAGAGTCCTGGGAAGAGGCTTAAAATATAGATTTGGAAGCACCCAGAGCTCTATGCAGACTCTTAACCTTCAAAAGGCAGAGAAACCCCTGGGTCTGCTGAGTTGAGATGACCCCTAAGCTTCTTTTTCTTTGACCGCTGTGAGTGAAAGTGGTGACCCCAGCTCTGTAGTTGTTACCACCCGTCTCCTCATGATTCTGTTGCCTCTGGGGTCCTCACATGTGGCAGTTTTGAAGACCCCTGTTAGTCCTGAGTAAAATGATGCCTCTAAGATCAGCCTCTCTGTGCCTTTGCTTCTGTTACTAAAATGTTGGTTCAGGGGCGCCTGGGTGGCTCAGTCATTAAGCGTCTGCCTTCAGCTCAGGGTGTGATTCCAGGGTCCTGGGATCGAGCCCCACATCGGGCTCCCTGATCGGCGGGAAGCCTGCTTCTTCCTCTCCCACTCCCCCTGCTTGTGTTCCCTGTCTTGCTGCCTCTCCCTCTATCAAACAAATAAATAAAATCTTAAAAAAAAAATGTTCAATTGCCTCACGGGCCTGGAGGCCCACTCCCTCCTCACTAGCTGCTGGATGCTTGCTCCGCACGATTGACCCTTGAACAACATGGGTTCAAACTGCTCAGGTCCACTTACACATAGATTTTTTTCAATAAAAACAATACAGTGCTATGAATGTATTTTCTCTTAGGATTCCCTTAACACTTTCTTTTCTCTAGCTTACTTTATTCTAACAATACCATTTATAATACATAGACAAAATATATCAATAGACTATTATCAGTAAGGCTTCCATTCAACCGTAGGCTACGAGTAGTTAAGTTCTGGGGGGAGTCAAACATTCTACACAGATATTTGACTGTGAGGGGTGGGCGCCCCTAAGCCCCGCGTTGTTTAGGGGTCCACTGTAACAGTTGGTCAGTGCATTTGAGAAATGCAATTTTTCCACTCCCGCTTATGCTGCTGTCAGGCTCCTGTGTGATGTTATTTGCTTAGTGGGTGGGAGGTGTAAAATTATCCTGGGGGGATGGTTGCTTGGTTAGTGTGTTTATTGTTTAGGTAGGAAGGTTGCTATGCTGTTTTCCTGAAGACTGTGGTTCTAAGGAGCATTTGAAAAGGATTCTTTGGCATGTTTCTTTAAAGGTGTCTCTTGGGAATCAGCCGTTCTCTATCGCTCCTATAGAAGCAGGGCCTGCAAGCAAGCCCTGGGCACCTAAAACAGCCTTTCCGGAGTTTGGCACGGGAGCTAGACATTTTCATAACCTTTCGTCCTTCACCTGCACAACTTTAAGGAGGAAATGGTGAAAGAGAATCATTGTTTTGTCACTAGTGGTTGCAAGTAAGTTTTTTTTTAAAAATGTATGTTTTTTTTTAATTAAAAAAATAAACATTTGTATCCATTATGCCTTTTTGATTTGCTCCCTCACTTCCTTTAGGTATTTGCTCAAATGCCAGCCTTCACCATACAGCCAACTAAAAATTGCAGCAGCCCCTTCCCTGCTGTGTCCCCAACACATCTCTCTTTTTTTTTTTGTACCGATGAGACATACACTCGCAAAGTTATTCATTCTGCTTCCTTTCATGAGAATAGAAACTCCAAACTGGTAGAGATTTTGTTCTGCGGGGTGTCCCCAGTGCCTGGAATGGCTCCTGGCACATGATACCCACTCACGAAATATCTGTGAAATGAAAACAAAAATATGCCCAATAGCAGCTGGGTGGCGTGGTGGTGATCAGCTCGGGCTCTCAGCCAGTTGGTGTGACTTCGAATCCCAGTCTTACCATTTGCTATTTGGGGGCCTTAACCTCTGGCTTAGTTTCACCACCCGCGGTATCTCCCTTCCTGGTGTGGGAAGTGGCCACACAAAGTTGGCTGCCGTGAGTGACGTCATTAGACAGGGTAGTCCTTTCTCTTACAGTAAAGGTTCCCTGGCCTGGGCAGGTTGGGCTCATCGTCACGGCCCTCTCTGTGCCCTCATGGTGAAGAGTCTTGTCACTGAACTTGTCACCTGTATCCTCCACCAAAGAATTGTATTTGGAAGTATAGGCCTCCCCTCTGGGAAATGAGAGCTACCTAGTTCCCTCCCCCTTGACGCCCCGGGCCTCCCCCTTAGTAAGGGAGCCTTCCAGGCTCTTGTCTGGGAGCTGGGCCCTGGGAACGCAGCTTGCAGAATGCTTCTGACTGTAGGGCCTGCCCTTCCCTGTCCTCCCGGCTCTGCCAGCCTCACCGGAATGTGGCCCGTTGCAGTCACCTTGTCACGGGGAGGTTTCTGTTCCTTCCCCAAACCCCTACTCCAGTGGCAGTGCCGTGCAGCGGTTGCAGTCCTGCCTTTGAATCTGACCGAGCTTCCTTCCCAACCCTGCTCCTTACTGTGACTTCTGGGCCAACTGATTCCCCTTTCACTTTCCTTTCTTCCTCCTTCCTCCTTTGTAAGAAGGTGGTAACAGTAAAGACAGCATGTGGAAAGGAAAACAGATGGTGGCCCCGGGGTTTGGTGCCCTCCCATTCAATCACTGACTGGTTACCAGCAGATGCTCACACCTGCTGCTGGCTTACCACTCCGCAAATTCCTGCCAGTGGAGGCGTTCCTGTCCTTTCCAAGAGAAGTGGTTTCCGCCCTCCTTTTAGCCCAATATTACGGCCCCAAAGCCCAAAAGATGTGGGTGAGAGAACAGGATGCTGGCTGATGGGGGCTTGTGTTTCCTGCCAGTGAAAGTCAAACCAAAACTGGACAGAAATCAAATCTGTCAGGAAAAAAAAAAAAAAAGAGCGATGGGAGAAGATGACCTGCCAGTGACCATAGACGTAGAAGAACTTAAGTATAGGAGTGGACGGCAGAGCCCCTCCCCTGACCCCCGAGAAGGGTCATTCTGGAGCAACTGCTGCCTGCTTTCTGGAAGCTGACGGGTGCAGAAATGGAAGGACTGAGACTTAGGCTGCAGGACTAGAAACGCAGGCCGAGGAGGAGCCAAGCTTTCTACCACCAAGTTGGCTGTGTCGGGGCGAACGTAACATCTCCAACGCTGGACTTCTGCTTTGCTTTCATCTTTTTTTTTTTTTTTTTTAAGATTTTATTTATTCATGAGAGAGAGAGAGAGAGAGAGCATAAGCAGGTGGAGAAGCAGAGGGAGAGGGAGAAGCAGGCTCCCCGCCGAGCCAGCCAGGAGCCCCACATGGGGCTCGATCCCAGGACCTGGAGATCATGACCCGAGCCGAAGGCAGACACCCAACCATCTGAGCCACCCAGGCGCCCCTGCTTTGCTTTCATCTTATGGTTTTTCCTTTCTCATAGAAAAGAAATGATTAAAAAAAGAAGAAAGAAAGGAAAGAAAGAAAGGAGCTGATCGTTTGGTGTGTTCCCGTTTTATTCAATGAATTTCCCTTCCTACTCTTCAGCAACTTTCATGTTTTCCTATCTTCTTCCTGCTGCAGTTCTTCCTCAAAGTCTGAACTTCAGAGGACTTACCTCAAAATCAGCTGTGGTACCTGTTTAATATGCGAATCCCTGTAGTCTTCCTAAATCAGACTGGGGTGGGGGGCGCCTGGTCTCTAACAAACTTGCCAAGTGATGAGAACGCCTACCGAGGCTCGCAGCAAGGAGATGTGCCTCGGCCTTCCTCTGGCTTGGTGGCGGGGGTGGGGGGGCATGCCTATGATCCTTCCTTGTCTCTTTGGCCCAAAAGGATGGGATCAGTGTCAGTTTCCTCAAAATGAAAGGCTAGCTTCATGCCTCTTCTTGGTCAGGACGTACAAGTAAAATTCAAAATTCAGATTTTCAACTTGAGAGATCGGGGATAGTTCTCTTTTTTTTCACATACATTTTAGAACACAGCCCCAAATGCACAGAAATGTTCAAAAATAGCAATAGTGTGTGGTTTGCCTTCTTTCCAAGGGCACAGTCACTTGTAGCAGTTTCTAAAAATAGACCTTTCTGGTACAGGTCACTAGGCAGGAATGGCCTCCATGTCACTCTGTTTACACAGTTTCACATCTGACACCTTCATAACAACAGCGCTGGCTTGGTGCGGCGTGAGGACCCACACCGGTCTGCGGGCATGTGTGGGGGGTGTCTCCTGGCACCGCAGCCCCGCCAGCACCCAACACGGAGCAGCATCCCTACTGAGACCAGCGGCGTCTGCATCAAGGGTCCTTTCAACCTTTGCTCCTTGATTCCTCATCCCCTTTCCATCACTGTCTCAAAGTCAGGGGCAGAGGTCAAAAACTCCAGTCCTTCTACGAGATACTAAGGAACAGAAAAATAAACTCATGTTCAGGAATTTAAGACCCACAGTGCTTTGTTTTGTTTTATTTCATCTGTCTTGCATTTTTCCTCCCTGCAAGTGTGTGAGTTTACAAGGCATCATATAGTGGCAAATTTAATTTTGAGACCTTTCAATAAAATGTTCTGAAAAGGCTGACTTATCCTTGACCTCTTCAGAACAGCCCTCCAATAGTGAGAGGCCTTTTCTTTTTGTGTGATAATTCACGGACACCCTTGTCCTGTCCCCTAAATGCAGACAATGTGGGTGGTATTAGGATTATTTTCTTGGGATTAACATTCTAAAATTAGGAGGATAAAAGAGTGGGGACACTTGATATTGAATTTACATGAGGTGATTGAACTGAACCAATGGGGTAGTCACATTTATAAGATTCATAGTGGGTTCTGAAGAAGTGGATTAATTCAGATCAAATGTAGGATATTATTTCTAGGAATCAATTCTGTTTTATGAGTTCACCTATTGCCTTTAAATAAATAATTCTAGGAAGCTCTCACCTGTCGGCTTTGGGCATTCCAAGCATTTCGTCCTCACATTTAATTCTTACAACAACTTATGAGATAGGTGTTAGTTTTGTTATTACTCTAATAGTTGAGGAACCAGACTTTCCATATTGCAGCCTGGCCAGGGGGGCACGTCTGTGAAGTGTGGATTTGAACTCTAGTCCCTCTGACACAGAAGCCCAAACTTTGAAGCCAGTAGGTGTTCAGAGGAGCTGGTTTTCTGTGATTGTTCAAACCCCCCAAACAATGTGGATTCTTCAGCCCCCGGGGGACCTCAGTTTGGGTTCTATCAGTGCTTTGATTTGTTTTGCTTTAAAGACAGTTACACATTGTGCCTTTTGTTTTCCCTGCAGTGTCAAATCACATTCCCTTAAATAAATTAACCTTCCCATCCTGTCTAACTCATTTGATGGGAGCAAGTCCGCATGCCAATCAAAACAGAAAGAGGAGAAACAGCACAGCAAGAAGGAAGAAGTGACAGAGGGTTTCATGGTTATGAAGAAATCAGTACAGCCTGTCATTTTCTATTTTCCCCCAAAACAAAACAAAACACACCACAGCTGGATCTCAGTCACAATCTGTTCTGTAATTTCTAGATGGTTGTGCCACCTGATGAACGTAGAAATGTTGGAACATTCACCATTTTGTAGAGAACACTCAGAGTCTATCACTTCTCTCCCACATAGTAGATGCTCGATAAATGATGTGGGGTCAAGCACTCGCTTTACGAGTACTTACCCACAGCCCATTGCAGATCGATTCCACAGAAGTCTGATCCAACTTCCAGAGGAGATGACATTTGTCTTTGTGCCCTGTTCTTGCCAGCACCCCCAATGAATCTCCCTGGCTTCTCTCCATTTCAGGACCCCATCTATCCCAAATTTTTCCAGTCCTAGGAATTGTTCCTCCACACTCATCGCTTTCCTGCTTCTTCATTTAAACTTACCTTTCCATTTCTTGCTTCCTCAGAACCTTGCTCGGGGGTGACTTCCTAAGCTCTAAAGACATGGCTAAGAACCGCTGAAGTCTTTTGAGAACAATATAATCTTATACTAATAAAATGGCAGTAATAAAGCTAGTATTCATATTTTTGAAAGCAATTTTGCAGGTTACCAATATAGTGTTATATCTGTCATAAACGGGTGGGTCTTGCTATTAGAAGCCTTCAAGTCATGGGCAGAAGGTGACCTCAACCTCAAAAGGCTGACCTTGGCCATGTCAGTCTGAGTGGCTGACCCAGGTCAGAGGTGTGGCCAGAGACGGTGAGCCCTGGGGATGAGGGCTACGGATACATCAGCTATCCTGATGGAGTAGTTGAAATACCCATTTCACAGGTTTGCAAATCATCTTACGGAGAGGTATTGTGACAATTCAAATGTGAATATCCGTGTTTGAATATGGTGGAAAGAAAGTGATTGGTATGTTCCAGGTATGGATTTGCGCCTTAGTACGTTGCCCCCACGTGCTCACGCGCAGTAGTGGGCCGCATATAGGGCTGACACATTTAGCAAATCAAAACACAGGATGTGCAGTTCTATTCGAATTTCAGATAACAATTTCTCAGTTAAAGTATGCCCCTGATTTTATCTAACAGCGCTGGTCACATGACGACTTAGATATACAGAAATGAACGTGGGCTCTTTACTCTGAACTTAATCTAGTCTTCCTCACAAACCCATACTTGGCGGGTAGCAGGGAAACAAAAAAATTTTAATCCCAGCCAAATGACAAGCTCACCTGGCCTCATCGTTTGAAGCGTCCCTTGCGGTAATGCTCAGCCTCTTGACATACGTTGCTCCCTCTCTCACTTGTCATCCTTCGTTTCCACTGCCAGCTGCTTTGACACAGCAGTGTCTGAAGGTCTGGGGCAGCGGTGAGCGCAGGTCTTTGAACGCACTGTCCCCTGGGGTCTCGGCTCTGTCCCTGCTCTCCCTGGCACTGCTGGCACCCCCCGCCGAACTCAGTCGCTGTGTTCAGAGTTGGCTGGGGCCATGCCCCTGGGGACCCCAGCAGCCTCCCATGGACAGATCCCGGCTCTCTCGGTTCCCTTCCGCTTCAGACGCCGTGTCTGCTGAGCTGTTCATGCCAGCAACGCCTGGCCCAGGGGTCTGCCCTGGGATCGTCTCACACCCTGTAGCTGTTCATTCCACGTCTACTGGCTGGCATCTCACATCTGCCGAAATTGAGGCGGGCCGGGCCCTAGAGTCTCACAGGGAGCAGTGCCGCCAAGATTCCCGACTCCCTAAATATCACCCTCATTCACCTCACGTGCTTGTCCTCCTCTCCCTGAGGCCAGAGAGGTGAAACCGGACTTCTTTCTGAAAGCTTTGTTCTGACTTGTCACCACTCTTCCCCTCATTCCCACAATACCCTGGAGAGGCAAGGACTGGACTTGCTCACTGTTCTTCTGCTCTATGCCTTCCTTCTTCTCTAACTGCAAGCCTCCTGGCTTAGGTGGGAGGGCTATTTTCCTTGCACTATGGGAAATATTGGATGTTGGAATCCTCCAGAATGAACCCTGCATAGGTTACAGTGGTTGCCCAAAGAGTGGTCACTGACCAGGAACTCCCATGAAATGTAAGTTCTTTGGCTGACTCTAGATACTACTCTACCGTATCAGATATTCCGGGGTTTGGGCCTAGCAGTCGGTGGTTCAGGAAGCTTTCCAGGTGATTCTGATGCACTGTGAAGAACCACAGCTTTAACGATTTCAATAGAATTGCTCACTCCCTTGCTTACGGTTTCCAAGCCTAACGTCTTATTAAACAGACCAAGTACCCCTTCTCCATCTAGTTGATTTATTAACTTGCTGGATAAACTTTGTAAACACTTGACAGTTAAAAACAAGGAATTTGCAGCCTTAGAAAGGATGGAAATTCTGACACATGCTACCGTGTGGATGAACCTTGAGGACTTTATGCTAAATGAGACAAGCAGCCAAAGAAGACGAGTGCGGTCTGCTCCACTTATGGGAGGTACCTAGAGCAGTCCAGCTCAGAGGTCTGGAAAGTAGAATGGTGATTGCCAGGGCCTGGGGGACAGCGATGTGGGCAGGCATTGTTTCGTGGCCATGGAGTTTCAGTTCTGTAAGATGGAAGGACTCCTGAGTATGGATGGTGAGATGTACTTTTATCACTGAACTCCACACTTAAAAATGGTGACGATGGTAAATTTTATGTGTATTTCACCACAATTAAAAATTTTTGAATTAAAAATAAAATTTAAAAAATACTGTGACTAGGGGCGCCTGGGTGGTGCAGTTGTTAAGCGTCTGCCTTCATCTCAGGGCGTGATCCCGGCGTTCTGGGATCGAGCCCCACATCAGGCTTCTCTGCTGGGAGCCTGCTTCTTCCTCTCCCACTCCCCCTGCCTGTGTTCCCTCTCTCACTGGCTATCTCTCTCTGTCAAATAAATAAATAAAATCTTAAAAAAAAAAAAATACTGTGGGGCGCCTGGGTGGCACAGCAGTTGAGCATCTGCCTTCGGCTCAGGGCGTGATCCCGGCGTTCTGGGTTCGAGCCCCACATCGGGCTCCTCCGCTGTGAGCCTGCTTCTTCCTCTCCCACTCCCCCTGCTTGTGTTCCCTCTCTTGCTGGCTGTCTCTATCTCTGTCGAATAAATAAATAAAATCTTTTAATAAAAAAAAAAAATACTGTGACTAAGGGGTGCCTGGGTGGCTCAGTCAGTTAAGCGTCTGCCTTCAGCCCAGGTCATGATCCCAGGGTCCTGGGATCGAGTCCCACATCGGGCTCCCTGCTCAGCGGGGAGCCTGCTTCTCCCTCTCCCTCTGCCTGCCGCTCCCCTTGCTTGTGCTCTCTCTCTCTCTCTGTCTCTCTGACAAATAAATAAATAAAATCTTAAAAAAATTACTGTGACCAAAGCAAAAATTAAAGCGGTGAGTTAAAGATGCCTCAAGCTCTTAAGTCAACAGGTATTGATTTGTAGCTAACTCAGCTGGTTGCCCGTGAACATAATCCTGGACTTTATAGTTCAGATGGAAATTTTGAAACAAATGCTCCTAGTAAATTTGGGTATTTTTTACCAGATTTTAGTTCTGAGCTACCTAAAATGTAAGAAGAAGCTGGTAAAATAGATCTGAGTCCAGAATTCAAACGGGATAGTTGGTCTCGGGGTGACTATTGAGATAAAAAGTAATATATGCTTGGAATTTTTGCATATCTCAGTCTAAAAAGCCTTGGGCATAAATGAACTCCTAGTAGCCTTTATCCTCTACCTGGAAAGTATTAGCAAGCCATTAGCTTCTTCCTATCTGCCAGAAGGATGAGCCCCTGGGAAGGGTCTGCCAGTTCACTCTGTCTCTGGGTTCGAGAATAGAAGGTCTTGTAGGTCCCTTTACTGTTCTCCTCTTCCAATCACTTGGCTTTGGGTGGAAAAGCCCATCTTCCCTACAGGCAGCAACAAGGGCTCGGTATTGGCAGATGTTGGGGCTGTAGACACCCCTTCACCTCCTGAGAATATATGTTAGTTGCTCACCCAATAAAATAATATTCTTTATAATTCGTGTTTTGACAAATGAAAGCATCTTTAGAGAACTGCTCCTGTCTAAGCAAAAACAAAGAATCTACTATGCAGAACACAACTTCAAGTTCCCTGCAACTCCTTTGCAATCCTCTCACCACCGGGAAGCCTCTCTCATAGGGAATTCTGTAGCCACTGCTGTCCTAATCCCTAATGCTAATCCTAAAAATGGGGCACAAGTTTCCTAAGAGAAAAAGCTTTAGACGACCAAATCTGCCTCCTGTCTCAGAACTATATTTGTATAAGACAATGTTCTCATGAGTCCCAGGAAATTAGTTTAGGTAAATAAGGCAAGGTAAGATGTGTGCTAGTGGAAGGTAGTTGATATATACACATACATACATATACATATGTGTGTGTATATGTTATATATAATGTGCATATATATTATAATGTGTATAGATTATAGAGCTACATATATACATATTTATATGGTATACATATATACCTGCCGTGTGCATTGTTTTAAAAATCAAAGTACCTATGGGGTGCCTGGCTGGCTCCGTTGGCAGAGCACAGGACTCTTGATTTCAGGGTCATGAGTTCAAGCTCCACTTTAAGTGTAGACATTATTTAAAAAAAGAAAAAGAAAAAGTACCTACCTAATAAACATCAGCTTTCAATACCTTACCACCACCACCCAACCTTATAACGTGAAGTATGAATTCCTAGTCAGAGTCTAAACTGAATAAGGTTCATTATGCTCCTGGTTAAGAATTTATTATAGTCTTCTGGAAGAGTTAAGAAAACACACCGTTTGCTGATTTTAAGGGAGGCTGTATAGTCCAGTGGAAAAATACCTGGTCTTTGTAATAGCCCTGCCTTTGAACCTACGTTTTTCAGGTCTTGGCGGTGTATCTAGATGCATAGCCTATTGCAGTCCAGGTTTCTTTAGTTGTACAGTTAATATACATTTTGTCTCAGTTGTATCTCAGAGGATTTTTGTATTCTTATATGAGATACTCTCTATAGAGTGACAAGTACATGCTTGGCATGTGGTATCCATATAGGAAATGCTAGGTATTGGAAATATTAGACATGTGGAAGTAGCAAGCATCAGAACTTAAAGAAGCACTTGGCTAAGTTTGAGGGCTTCACCTTGTTGTTGGATTTACCATGATTGTTTTTGGTTGTACCTTCATTTACTTAAACCCAGTTTTATTTTTTCAGACCTGAAGCAACTAGATCTATCAATTTCGCATGATTAAGTTTTGAACAAGGCAACAGCAGGCAAAACTACTTGATGATGGAGGTCAAAAGTGGTGGGGGGGGAGTCTGGAAGGAACCTTCTGCTGATGCTGGGAATATTCAATACCATTTTTTTTACCATTTACATGAGTGTACTTTACACACTCTGTATTTGCTACCTACCTTAAAACAAGTTTTAAAAAGGATTTGAAGTAGGTGTACGTAAGGATCAGAAGGTCTACACATACCAAATCCACTCCGAAAGCTAGTCAGGTTTATTTTTAAAATGCAACTCAGTGAATTTAATAAGTTCTTTGGCAGAATTTGAAAACTACCTCTTGGCCTGCAAACACTTGTTTAATCTACGTTCAAAATCTGAATGTTTTACATAAGAGTCTGGCTTTCTGTCCTCTGGAAAAACATTTGATCTGGCAGCAGAGCCTTGGAGCTATGTGTGAGGGGGGTGAGGTGCGGGGGCCCCCAGCTCCCTATGAGCCTACACCTGCCACTTTGCTCATTTCCTCTGTCTGCCTGGCCCGGTGGGCACTGGAGTTTGCCAGCCTGGTAGCCCAAACACGGGTTGGCTAGTTACCCTTTTCCTCACCAGCCAATTGTCCACACTGAGTCTTTTCCAGGAGAGTGATGGTTGACACTTTCTAGTGCTAAACTAAGGCAGGGAACTACCCTGCCTTGCGCTCACTGACCTCTCCAGCGCCCGCCATCGCAGGCAGGCGTGAAATGTTTGCCAAGTGAGTGAAAACTCCTACATAATGTGCTGACTGCCCACTCCTGTAGGTCTCCGGTCACATTTCTTTTCAAAGCATGTGGCTTCACTAGCCCCACTGTGATCTAAACTGTCTTTTTCTACTGTAGCACAGGATGGAGGACAGGGAAAGCGAAAGGAAGAATGTTCTCCACACTGTCTGTTTAAATTATGATTTGAAGCAGGTTTTATTATACCAAATTATCATCAGGCTAATTGCTTGACAGCCTCTCTCGTTACTGCTGGCTGGCGCCGTTGAACTGATCGACTCTGCTGATAGCTGGCTGGCCGTGGCATGGCACGTTGTCCCTAAGGAGAAATCTGCTAGCTGGAAAAATACCCCAAACTCCTAAGCATTGTACATGCCAAACACATCCCATTTCTAGGTCATAACAAATCTAACATATACAGTAGTGTTTAAGAGCACATACGGTGAAATCAGGCTGCCTGGGTTCAGATCCTGTTACTACCACTTGCTAGTTGTGTGATCGTGGGCAAATTTTTCATCTCTCTGTGCCCGAGATGCTTTAGCTGTAAAGCAGGTATTACAGTCATAGTACTTTCTTGGTGGGGTGGTTGGAAGAGTTGCAACAAAGTACTTAGTATCCTTCCAGATACGTAGTGAGCACCCGGCCGATAAGCTAGGTCCATATGTAAATATACATATGGAACTAATATTTGCTCTTACCTTTATAGCTTATTCGTTTTTTTATATTAGCTGTGCAATTTTCCTAGCGATTGAAAGGACTCATCAGTAGTGCTGTCATTTGTGTTTTGCCCTGCTCTTTCTCCTGAGTTTCCTTTTCATCTCCAAGGGCAAAGTGAACCCAAGTGTAATTCCTCTGTTATTCTTAGCACTAAATGGGAACTTGGGATTCCCCATCCGTGATGTCGGGACTTTGAAGGCATGACCGAGCTCAGGGCCACAGTTTGCTACATTCTGGCCACTAACATTCTTGTGAAGAAATAACTAGGTTGCCCGAAAGAATCAAGGGATGTGAAGAGAGAAAAAAGAAGAGGAGTGGTATGTTTCTTCGGCTTGTTAGTCTCTGAGGTCAAAGGTAGCATGACAGAACAGGATCTGAACTGAAAAGTGTGACTCTTGTGAATAACATCAGCAGTGAAAACAATATGCCTTCTGATTTCTGGTTTATGTCCTACAATTATAATACAGGAAAGGTATTGTATATTAATACTTTGGACGTAATTGACATCTTTTATGACTCTGCGAGGCCTACAGGCATTATCTCATCAACCTCAATGTTGGCGTGTGGTCAGATTGGGATAAAAAAAATGTTTCCCTGAGGACGAAGGGAGCAAGGTTCAGCTGCCGCGCGTCCACTTCCCTTAGAGTGTCCTTGAGGGTCGACTCCTTCAGACACACTTGGAGTTCTCCAGCGAATACAATTTCCCGTGAAATTAAACCAAAATGGGCTAGAAAAGAGAAACTGAGCTTATTAAGTTTCTTTTTAGGCTCACTGCCCAGTTTTCTTTCAGCCTGGAACTTCTTTCTATGTGGGAATTTGCAGAGTTGGCCTAAACTAATTCTGAACTCCACAGAAGTTTATTTACTTTTTCTGCCTCACACATCATCATCACCTTTGTCATTGTCACTATCCTTGCTAGTGTGACCTAGTCCCTCTTCCTTCTAAGGAAACAGTGTGATTTCTAAAAGTGAGATGCGCAGGATATCCATTCTACCTGAATTATTTCTGTGATTTTATCAGGTTTAATTTATTTCTTGAGTATCTAATATATGGTCAGTCATCGCTCTACATGCTTAGGAGACAGCCATGATTACGACAAACATCTCTGTCCTCACCGAGCCGCCATTCTTGTGAGCAGAGGAAATGAACCACACACACAATACAGATGTAAATTATACAGTATGTTACAAAGGTGCTGAGTGCTCTGTGAAAAGAAAGCAGCCCAGAGGCCAAGAGGTTGTTTCTAACTCCTCCATTCATAAAATTCCTTCAACTCCTCCTGGGAGTGTTAAGGACGAACTTTTAATTTTTAAAAACATACTCTGTGTAGCGTAATGTATAGAGAAGTTGAATCACTATGTTGTACACCTGAAACTAATATAACATTGTGTGCCAACTCTACTCCAATTAAAAATTTAAAATAAAATAATATAAAAATAAAAGCATACTCTGTAAAAGTACTTTGAGTTTCTGGAGCATATCAGAAAAATATAAGGCCTGGCATGGAAAGGCCCTACAGGCAACCAAATCTACCTTACACAGTGGGTGAGTCTCCCTTACACAGCTGGAGAACAGTGTAACTATGATGTGTGGCCACAAAGAAATTGAAAATAAGTGAGGAAACCACATTTTCTTCATTATGTTGTGAGACTTTCTCTCCACAGATCCCCATCTCTGACCACAAACACGCACCCTACAGGGACATGTGCAAATCGTTAAGGAAAAATACCAGTGGAAATCTGGCGCTCTGAAATCAAGGCTCTCTATCTTGGTCTGCAGTTTATCAAGAGTAACATAAAACTCTCCTGACTGTGGGTTTGTTTTTAAAAAGGTAATCCGAAGAAAACAGGATGTCCTGAGTAGATGAGCTACTAGCTTTTAGAGAAAAGGAAAAATAAAAATGCCTTATTCCTTTAAAATCTCATCTAGTATTCTTTTTCTCTCTTTACCACAAATGTTAGTACTGGGAAGACACTCAGTGATATTCTGGATTCGAGTGAGGACTAGAGCCCAGAGACAATAAGTGACTTGCTCAAGGTCACTTAGCAGGTCAGTGGCAGAACCAGAAGGTGGCCCAACCCCCACCTTCTGGGTCCCATAACACTGCTTCTAGATCAGCTCATCAATATGTCTTCAAACACCGGATTGCATAACCCTCTACAGCTGATTGCCAAAGAAGCCAGGTAGGAAATAAACGAGAAGCCTAAGATGTTTGTGAAAGTGTTCCAGATTCTCCACAGAAATCTGAAGCAGAGCAAGCAGGAGATAGAAGATGGGGCTGACAGGGTTTACTGGGGGTGTCAGTGGGACAGCAGGTGTGAGTAGTCTCTCTCTCTCTCTTTTTTAAGATTTTATTTATTTGACAGAGAGACACACAGCGAGAGAGGGAACACAAGCAGGGGGAGTGGGAGAGGGAGAAGCAGGCTTCCCACCGAACAGGGAGCCCAAGGCAGGGCTCAATCCTAGGACCCTGGGATCATGACCTGAGCCAGAGGTGAATGCCTAACAACTGAGCCACCCGGGCGCCCCTGGGTGCTCTCTCTTTTAACTGAGAGGGCGCTGGTGCACATTGCGGTGTGAAGGACTTCCTGTGCGCCTAAGTGATGTGCACTGACTGTAATGGGCA
Source organism: Ursus americanus (assembly GCF_024610735.1). Classification (NCBI taxonomy): domain Eukaryota; kingdom Metazoa; phylum Chordata; class Mammalia; order Carnivora; family Ursidae; genus Ursus; species Ursus americanus. The sequence continues at coordinate 24,604,149 of NC_142134.1, read as the reverse complement.
TCACTTCCAGACTTGAGGACCCCAGACTTCACTGTCCTCCTGCCCGTGAGTCGCTTCCGGACCATGACAGTGGGTGATGGGGACACATCGTGTGCTGTTTCCCTTCACATCCTGGTGCAGGTGGGAGAGTGAGCGTCCTGCCCATGTCTCTACTATTAGGTAACATCTGAGCTCCTTCCGAGGGCCGGGCACTGTGCTAAGTGCTTTACTTACATTATCGTGTTTGGTCCTCACAGCAGATTCTATTATCAGTCCCATTTCTGAAGAGAGAAAGCTGAGACTTGGAGAAGTTCAGTGATTGGCCCAGGGTCACAAAGCTAGTGAATGCCAAAATCAGAATTCAAATTCTCCTTCCCGGAGTGCGGTGGTTCAAAGCATGGGCCCTGGAGTCACGCTGCCACAATATGCATCCCGCTCCGCCGCCTGCTGGCTGGGAATCATTCAGTGCATTAGCCTCCCCAAGCCCCTGTCTCTTCATCTGTGAAGTTGTAACAATAATTACAGTATTTATGCAATTGTGATGATTAGAGAATGCAACATTGTAACTATTGGCATGTGGTTAATTACCAGTTCTATAGTAGTTAGCTGTAGTTCAACTGCAGGTTAAGTCGCATAAAATTGCTATTGCAGTAGACCGAAAATGGTAAAATACTGACGATTGAACATGGTTCAATGTAATACTACATAGGTATCCATTCTTTGTAAAATGTAACAGCGGTTCCCTTATTCATCTCATAATTTGTAAAAAGGCAGGCGATTACGTGCTTCAATATAATTTTTTCCTTTACTCGCCTGCTTGTTTTAGCTTCTCTAAAGAATCACATGGAGACATCTTCTCTTCTAATGTAACAGAGCAGCCATGAGGACCTTACACAATATACGCCGTTCCCAGAGCCACTAATCTGTTGAGGATGTTGCCACAGGGAACTTGGAGGAGAGGGGGTTTGAAGCGAGTTTAGATTGCACAGAGCAGGGTGAGGAGGAAAAGACTGATGAAATGAAGAGGGAGGAGACTGCTGGCTCCTTTAAACCACTGTGAGGGTTCTGCTGTTTGATGGAATGCCATTCCCATACTAGATGGATGATTGTGATAAACAGATGTCAAGAGTCACCATTTGTCATTCTGCCCCATGGAGGCGAGCTCCTGATCGGAGGCAGGAGGTTGTTAAATTTGACACATTCAGAATGAATTCTGTGGCCTGGCTGCTCTTGACCTCTGGCTTGGGGGGGGGGAGTGGATAGTCTATGATGGAAGGACCTCCAACTCAGTTGTGTTTGGGGAGGTTGCAGGGTTGGGGGAGGAAAACAAAGCTGGGATAGGAATTTTGCCTTCTTAAAAGGAAAGTCAGCTACTTTGAGAAGAATGCATCTATGGTGCAAGAGCCAGTGGGAGGTTTCTCCTCAGCAGGATGATTTTTCTGCCCCGCCCTGAGCACTGTTCCCATCCGGCACTTGCCTCAATCCTACTTCCTTAGAATTCACATTATAGAAATAGAAATAGCTCTGGAATTCAAGTGGAACATTCTGGAGAGACAAGTCTTTCTTGTTAATACGGGAATGGTCTTTATTAAATAAAATTAGTCTCACCATTGAAATGTAAGCATTTTTTCAAGGATTCTTTAGACTTTCTTGGTATCCGGAATGGAGATTATGACTGTGTTGAGTATGCGCTCCCTGTGATTTCAGACTTTGGCTGTATGTGCGTACACGTGAGCCTGTGTCTGGGGGCATGCTCCCTTATCCTCCTCCTTTCTTTCCACATCTAAAAATTCATCTAAAAGTCTTAAGATTTTTTAGCAAGGTTGACAGATTCGCCTTGGATCCTGTAATTTGTTTTTTCCCACCACGGCAGCTGTAAACTAATGAAAATGCATTTACATACCCATGCACTCAGACACACTTGGAGACTGGGTTTTTTTCTGTGTGCACTATTCCTTTTCTCTCTCTTTGTGTCTATGGTTACTGTTAAGCTGACCCGTACAGTCTGGGGCAAATACCGAAACTCGAACCAAGCTCTACTTCTCCATACAGCTGCAGAGCATTGCGGTTTCAGAGGCACGGATGATAGATTGCAGCGAAATTCCTTCAGCTGGTTGTAGTGCAGGAAACCTGCTGAGTCCATCCACAAAGGTGAGCTGCGTGGCACTGGACTGTGCTCAATTTGAAAATGCAGTGCTCTAATGTTGTTGTTTTTACAAGCCCCATGTTTATCAATTTTTCTGTCTGAGGTGATATTTTACAATATTGAATTTTATTGTTGGAAACAAGGACGCCGAACGATTTTTCTTCTTCTTTGATTCTCCCTTGCCTTCTCCTAAGTTTCGGTGAGAAGCTGTTGCTTGCAAAAACCATAACTAATTAAAAATCGAACTTATCCAGCTGCAGAGAAGGCCGAGAGGTGGACGGCCTGGGGTGGAAGAGCACACGCTGGCTGGGGGCGCTGGCTCGTGAGAGCTGCCAAAGCCATTCATTCTTCCTCACCTTCGCTTTGTCATCAGCGTGCCTGGTGCCATTCATGAGTCAGAGGACCTAGAGAGACACCGTCTGGGGAAGGGCAGGGGATGGCTTACCCGTTACCACAAGCTCTGCTTGCACCGGCCTGACCAACAGCTCCTCGGCGTGCAGGGCGGGAGCGCACGCCGGACCTGGCCGCGGTGGAAACCGGTTCTCAGGTCCCGGCCGCGCTCCTTCCCGGCACATCAGGGGGCCTGCTGCTGTCAGGCCGGCCGGCCGCCGATTGGTTGGGAGGAGGGCCGTAACCCGAACTGCCTTTTGTATTTGTCTAATCAGGGTAGCCGTTGGATTGCAGGTTCCGAGCGGAGGTGCCTGGGTGGTGTCGGACACCTGTGTCTTAGCTCTTGCCTTCCTGGGGCTGGTGCCCGGGGATCCTTTCCGGGCCAGAATCGCGCCTCTGTCCCACCTCCCTCGAGTCCCCTCGCCCCCTCGCCCCCTCGGCGGGCCGGCGTGGCCCCGTGTCAGGCTGGACAGAGATCTTCGACAGATAACTGAGGACAATGGAAATGCCGGCTTAGACTTCCTTAAGGTAAGTTCATTTTAAGCCAGATATTTCTCCACATTATTTCTCCATTGCTCGTGACAGCAGGGCCAGCATTGGAAAGGGAAATTAAAGAGAGGCAGGGAAGTTGTTTCGTTTAGACCTTTTTGATGAAATTGCTGTCAATTGGCCGCCAGATGCGTTGGCAAAATGATACCAAGGCATAAATAAAGATGTAAATGGGGGGCGGGGGGGGGGGACTTGACAAATTGTTGTAACCCTTGCAGGCGGTTGACACTTCATTGTGCACTCCTTCCTATTTGATGAGAAACTCAAGTGATGATAGAACAAAGTAACTTTTAATTAAGGCCAACAAATATATGTGCCAGCTCGTACAATAAAATAAAGTCAGGTTAAATATCTTCGCTCCTTTCGATTATGCAACTCCAGGATTTATAGTCGAATTCTAATTGCCACTTATTTTTAAAGCTGTCTTTAACTTTTCCTCTTGTGGTATGAAAGCAGTTTTTCTTTTTAAGGTTTGTTCAACATAGTAAAATTAGTGAATTGTACTTCAGCGACAGGTTTGACCGTATTGCTTGGCTCGCTTCCCTCATGCTGACGTTTGAGAAACAGGCAGATTCTAAATGCAAGCACCTAAGTTTGAGCCACAGTGAGATGCTTAGGAATACTAAGCTCTATCCTGATTTCATTTTCCTTTAAGTTGGTTGACAAATACTTCTGGGACCATCCTGTCTCCCCTCTTGAATTGCTGTCAGCATACCTGTAATTCTAGGATTTAGTAATTCGAGGTTGGTGAAAAGACTAGTGGTTTGGGACTAGTGCTTATACCCCTGCCTGTTTTGTTGTGATAGAAAGGAAGTAATTTTCCCTTTGATTTTGATATTTTTAATGAAAACATTCTATAAATGGGTAAAGGTCCATTTATAAATCCAAAGAGGTTTTGAGACTACTATTCCCACCTTTTTAATTCCAAAGATAGAAACACCTTCATGAAACAAGTTTTCCTCATTCACCAATTCTGAATGATTCTGTTCAGGTAGTAAACATAATAAAACAGGTGGCAAAAAAGCAGAGAAGCATTTAGGAACCATTCACTCACCATCTATGCCAATTATCCTGAAATAGGTCTTTTTCTTCCAGTGTTTGTAGCCAGCTGGAAATTTCCATCTTTCTCATCTGTTAGCTAACTTGTTTTTATAAAAACATTTTCCTACAATAAGTTCAACATAGTAGTGATACTAAGTATAAATACTAAAAATGAATGATGAATGAAAACATCAGAAATAACATTACCCATGGGCTGAAGAGTGGTCATGGCACAGGTCTACAGTAATCTTCTGAAATATAATACATGTGCGAATAGCACAGATGGTTGATGATAACTGAAAAATCAGATCAGTTGATAGGTAGATAGGTAGATGCCAAGTGAATTCATAAATGTCGAGGGAGTTAAAGGAGAAATGGACATTGGAAAGCTAAATAAATATTGTATATTTAGCATCAATTTTAATTTCAAAAATCTACCTTCCCTTATGAATTACAACCTAGAAAATATACAAACCGAGATGATTTCCTGGGTTAAGGATAAGTCATTTTTATATGGAGAAGGATAGATACTACCTTAGTCCCAATCACTATCTTAAAACACACACACACACACACACACACACACACACCCCACTATTCATAAAAACCCGTTTTTTAAAAAGGTACAGACAGGAAGAGAGAGCTAGTTGAAAAACCTCTTATCTCTAGTTAAAAAATAAAGGCACAGAAACCCCACATTCCATATTAAGAGTATAGAAAGCCCTTGTACATATCTGCAGAGTAGCAGGGTCCCCCCAAATATGTAATGTAACACAATCGTTAATAACTAAGACACACATACACACACATACATTTCATCTCAAGAACAGTATCATTAGAAAGTAAGATTGGGGCAGGGAATTAAGTATCTTAAATTCATTTTCTTCCCCAGTGACAATTGTTTAAAATATCCTTTCTGGAGCTGTGGAATGCCTGCCTGACTCCCTCGAGCGCAGGGTGGTGAGGGTCCCCTCTGGTGTTGTGCACAGCACACAATGGGGCATAATGGAGCACCCTCAGCTCCCCCTCCCAGACACACATTGCGTATGCCATTGGCTCCGCTTGAAATGTTCAGTTATGCAAATGAAAGCTGCCTACGTCAGACCCCACCCTCCCTCCCCCCCTCTTTCTCCCTCCCTCCCTCCCTCCCTCGGAAGGGCCGTGATCTCAGCCTTTTGCCCCTGACTTTGCTAAGCTGGGCAGGCCTGTGAGCTCAGAAGCTGGAACAGCTGGTGAACCTCGCTTTGCTCCATGTGCTAAGGCCATAGGGACAGACGAGTGAGCTGGGGTTCCCTAGCTCTAGACACATGGAAAAAGAAGCAGCTTCCCATGCCCGCTCCTCTCGAGGTGGCTTCCTTATAATGTCTCTGGTTAACAGGAAAAAGTCGGCACTCATTGTTAGGCCAAGCCTCTAGAAGGCATGTTTAAAAACGACAGCAGCAACTTCCAGCAACCCTAATGTTCCCATTTTGGAGACAAGGGGGAAACGACATGGCAGGACACGTGGATGGTTTTGGAAAGCAGGAACTGAAGCAGTCCCCGGTCACTTTGCCTCTCAGCTGGACAGATTGGGCTAAAAAAAAATGTCAAATGACGGCGACAGGGTGGTATTTGTAGTTTCTCGTCTGATATCACAGGGAGAAAAGCTTTTAAACAATTTCCGTGACCTGAAACTGGTAGGATTGCTCCGATGTCCCATCAAGTGACGGAGGGAGCACTGGCGTCGGACACTTTAAGTGGGACTCCGCTTGTACACTCCAGGCCTGGTTTTAACGCCACGGGTCTGGCCCTGGAATTTAAATGAGCCCCGCCCTGAAAAGCTATGGCTGTTTGCAATCACTTGTTTTTTTCCAAGTACCAAACCTCCTTAGTGACCAATAAAGCAGCCAGTACACCGTTCCCACCAAAAACTGGGGTCAGCATTCCAGACCAGCCCTTCAGGGCAGTGGTCCTGCAATTCGACCCTGAGGTCCGGTCTCCAAGTTCCTTCCTTATCTTCTCCCTGGCAGCGCCGAAGCTGGTCTTACTGACCTGATATTTATGCAGTGATTTCTCACTTGTTTGCTAAACATGCCTCATTACTTCCTCTCTCTAATGCATGTCGGTCAGTATCCTCGTGGCAGCTTGGAAGAGAGAAAGGGGATGAAAGGGAAGGATGTATCCAATAGCACCAAGAAAGGAGTGAGACAGTAGAAACTGAAATGCATGTGCTGCTCCTTCCTTTTCTTTCTGTCCAAGGAGGAATCAGGAAGCCTTAAACCTCTCCCTTAGAGGTTCTGTCTGGGTGCTAAAAATGCCTCAGTCCAGAAACAAGCTGCCCTCTTAACTGGATGGCTCAGCGGCTGGGAGAGGGGGTCAGAGGCCTAGTGTCAACGCAGCGAATTCGGTGTGGAGTGCGGTGTGCATGTGCACACGCGTGTATATGCATTTGGGCACCTGTATGTGTGCCTGCGTCCTCACGTTCACCCAAACAACTCCCAACCCCAGGGGTGTGGTGGTGAAGTTCGTCTGAAGCTTAACTGAGAAGGACTGCGACCTCTCTGCTGTGGCCTTTTCCTAGAGAGGCCTGACCATTGCTTTACAGCAGATTTCAGCCCCGGCCCCCTGACAAGGGAGGCCAGCCCGGGAGCTGCGGGTGAGCTAGTCTGAGGGCGGCGGGCCGTTGCCTCCGAAGGCATTCCAGGAATGTTAATGGTATGCCTGAGTGGAGGGCTTCACAGCCCAGAGCTCAGGGCTGAGAACTGCTCTGCGGCCATCTGTTGAGGCTCAGGAAGTCTCATAGCAACAGCTTCTCAAGAATGGTGCCTTTTTTTTTTTCAATTAAAATTAACTAACACAAAACCCAAAACTGCTCCACTGCTCAAGAAGAATCAGGACAGGATTCGGATTCTTTCTACAGAATGATGAGCTTTTAAGGAAGAAAAGCCCCCACATCCTTAATTCCTGTTCTTTAAATGAGCAATTTGTACTTGGTGTTGAGGTCTTAATTTTTTTCCCCTAGGGTAGGATTCTTTTTGGAAAAAGGGGAGAGGTGAAAACAAGTTTCCAAAGCTGTGGAAAACGAATTGGCAAAAATACGGTTAAGAAAAAAAAGTGGTCGGAACTTTGAGATTTTCCTGGTATTTGTTGCGTTTAGCGACCCTGTCAGCCAGCAGCTGCATTTTTCCCTCTGTAATAATGTGAGCTTTATAAGCCTGGCTGTTTAGTTAGTGAAATGAGCTTCAGACAAAGATGCTAACTTTACTGTGACCATATTTGCGTTCCAATATGAGTCTCTTGAATCTGGGTTCATGGTAGCCCTTTAAAAAAGCAAGAGGGGAAGCAGTATTTGTAGTTGGTTACTTTTCAATTGATGAGGCCTTAAGTTAGCCATTTCCAAAACCAAGTTTGTTTCTCAGGATAGAAGGATCTGGAAAATGATGAACACCTGAAGCCTGACAAGCAGCTGTGTGTACAGAGGCAGGCACAGTAGACAGAGACGAAAGAGTTATATCCCAGACTCTACCCGTTACTAGGCTCTTTGAGGAAGGTACACAACTCCTAGAGTATGTTCTTCGTCTGCGAATTGGATTTCTGCATTGTTAGGAAGGGTAACTATAATCACATAAAAGGAATTATGTGAAAATTCAAGGAAATAATCCTTGAATCTGAACGGCATTTTTTTTTTAAAGATTTTATGTATTTATTTGACGGAGAGACAGCCAGCAAGAGAGGGAACACAGGCAGGGGGAGTGGGAGAGGAAGAAGCAGGCTCTCAGCGGAGGAGCGTGATGTGGGGCTCGATCCCAGGACCCCGGGATCACGCCCTGAGCCGAAGGCAGACGCTTAACAACTGCACCACCCAGGCGCCCCTGAATGGCACTTCTGAAGGAGTATTCTGTGCTGTCACTCTTGCCGTTGTACAACCCTGGGAAAATACCTTCGTGAGAACTTTATGTCCTTTTCAGTTTTCAGTGCGATGTTTTAAAAATTTCCTTCCAGTCTTACCAAATAAAATTTCCCAGTGGGGTCGCAAAATCTTCCAACGAGCGATTGTGCCTCCGCAAGTGTGATTTTTGAATACAGTACATACGTGCGATACTTCTTGATATTCGTGATTGGTAGTGCCTATTTCTACTCATGAAGGTTTATTCAAATCTGATGTACTGTCCCTGATGGTCAAAGGGAATGCCACAAACCCCCAGGAAAAGGATATGGGCTCCGAGTTTGGTTTCTGGAATGTGGGTACTTAAGAAGTCTTCTTTCTATAAAAAGCTGGACCACTTACCCTCTCTGTGCCTGTTGCCTCATGTATAAAACTAAGCAATTAATATTTACGGAGTACGGACCGCGTGCCAGCTGTATTTCTAGATGCTGGGTTGAGGATTGTGAGCAAATGTAGACAAAAACTCTCGCACATTCTGGTCAAGGGAGACAGATAACAAACCCAAATAAGTCAGTTGTGTCGGGGGTTATAAATTGATAACCGCTGTGGGAAAACATAAAGCAGGGACGTGTGGTATATGATGAGTATATGACGGCTGAGAGGGGTATTGCAGTTTTCTAAAGGGCTGCCAGAGAAGGCCGCACTAATGGGGTTTTTGAAGGAGGGGAGAGACCAAGCCTTGTGGTGAGCTGGGGAAGAGCACCAGAAGCAGAGAACAGCGAGTGCAAAGGCCCGGGAGCGGGTATGTGGGAGGCCTAAATGACTTGTTTGAGGAAGAGGGGAGGCCAGTGCAAGGAGGGGCAGAGGTCCAGGCCTCCTGTCTATTTACTCTGAATGAACCCTCTGAACTTACTTCAGAGCTGTTGAGAGATATTAATGAAATCATTCGTTTAAAGCCTCTAGCTCGGTGCCAACCACACAGAAAAATTTCTGTAATTGTTAGCTATTGTCTATTTGTTTATTATTACCACTACCTAGGATTTAAAGACAGAGCGATGTGAGCACACGGAAGATGGCTTTATTCAGATCAAAACTGATTATTCTTACGAGAATCAAACTCCCAACCTTGGCTCCCTAAGTATTCAATTCTGTCACCTAAAGAGGACCCAATTCTCCATCTGCACACATACAGAGGGGAAAATGTACTTTTTACAGACTGGCCTTGTTTTAGCCAAACCGTTGCTTCTATTATGAAAGTACTAAATCCATACTCTGTAGGGACAGGTGTATTTTGAGACATTTGGTTTAAGTTTCAACTACAAAATCCTATTGAATTCCACTGAATTCCCATGTGATTGCAATGCACTCGTGTTTGAGTTTTGATGTCGGCCATCGGATTCGAATTGAGAAGGAACCTGTTGCAGATATAAGGAAAATGAGGAATCGAGGTCTTTTCCTTCTCTCCAGAGCCCAGAAGCAAGATTGGATTTCCAGGGCAGTTCGAGAACCCTCTCTCAAGATAATCTTCCTAGACACTGAGAATGTCTGGATCCTATTAATCTCCTCCTTTATGCCTGAAGGATTTGGGGTATAACTCATGTCAAGTGATGACTAGCTCAGAAACTAGAAGCAAGGGGATCCTTTTCTCCAAGCACTTGAAGACCATCATTGAGAATTGGGGTTAGTCTTGCTCTAGAACCAAAATAAGTGACTTGGGAATAATCAAACAAAATACTTGATGGCAACTTAATGATCAACAAAGGGAAAGGCTATCTAAAAAAGTACATCCTCAGCAATAGAAATGTTCCAGGAGAGGATGGGTAACCCACGGTCAGAGGGGTTGTCCAACATTTGGACACCAGCTTGACTTCTAATATTTCTTCCAAATTTTGTGGTTCTGTCTTCTTCTGAGATCTGCTTATTGAAAACTAAATTCTGCAGGAAATGTCACCTTAAATTCTCTTTAACCAACAGCTTGGTTGGGGGATTCTGAGAGCAAGAAACAACTAGTTGTGGAGACTCTATTTTACTTAGGTGAGGGGCGGCCAGTGGAGTTAGCTTCCTGCAGCCTCGACCCTGGTCCTGGTGTCTGAAGCCCCAGTGCTCTCCAGGGCTGACTGCACTGTGCTCCTCTTCACAGATTCTGAGGTCAGCACGTTGTCATATCACCACTGCTTGCTGCAAAGTTGCTTAGTTATGGTCAGTGGGTAGAACGGACTCTAGCTCATTTCTTCTTTTGAATCAACACTTTAATTATACTTATTCTACATGGTCTGTTAAAATGCTCTCATAATGACCCTACGACAAAGCTGCAGTTTTAATCCCCATTTACCAGGTTAAACAATTGACATAACCAGTTCAGTAACTAATCAATCCAAGGTCACCCAATGACTGAGCTGGAATTGAACCCAGGCAGTCAGCCAGCAGGGTCTGCACTCTTAAATCCTACATTGGATGTGCTCACAAAATATTCTATGCACCTTTTTCATCTGTTATAGCTTTCCTGTTGATTTAGAGAAAACAGGTGATCTGGCATATCATTACACTTTATTGCCCTCTGTGAGGGCAGAGAATGGAACCTGTCGATACCCAGTGCCTAGCATAGTACCTGGGGCATGGCAGATACTCAAATATTTGTTGAATGAGTGAGGGAGTGTGGGTGTGACATGAATAAACAGTAGGAAGGCCATAGAAATGCCTTCCTGATTGCCCGGAGCTACAGAGACATACGTGATGGCAGGATGTCACTTAATATAGAAACTTCGAAGTTACAAAACAGATCAAATTAGAGGTGAGGGTTTAATAGGGCAATTATTTGAGCCAGTATCAATGGTTGCATCCCTTGTTAGGTGTTCATTGATACTTTGATCGTCACATCACACTGGAAATCATGCCCATAAAAGTGCCGTCGCGTGAAAAAATAGTGCCCTCGGACTAACACCTGCCACGTGAGAATTGGGGAAGGAGCAAACCAGGGAACCATGAATTCCACTAAATCAGGGTTTTAGCGTGGGATTTGGACTCAGTGCATTTAACCATTGGATATTGAGACTCACAGACTTATTATGGGGTGGGGAAAGAAAGCCTGAGTTCTGGCCAATGCTGGTGCCTGAGGGAACATTTGGGTGCAATGAACATAAACCCACTCAGACCAGCTCAAACTAAAAAAAAGGGTTCTTGGAAAAGATATGAGGGTGGCTTGTGGAAATCCAATTGTAGGAAGCCATGAACACTTCAGGTTTAACCTAATTATTCGGTCAGAAGGAGTTAGAAACCTGAGTGTGAGTTCCCATCTTGGCATTGCCGAGTTTGTCACCTTGGTTAAATTACTCAGTGTTTCTGGGTCTTGTTTACCCATCTGCAAATAGGAAATAATGAAAGTATCTACCCTGTTGGGTTGTTATGTAGATTAAATGAGGTCATACATATAAAGCTTGGAACACTGCCCGATACATAGTAAAAGGTCAATAACCATTATCCTTTATTACAATTTAGCAAGTAGGCAGCTATTGACTTCTCATTGGACTGCATAGTCCCTTGTTTTAGTTGACTTTGAACATCAGTTCCATTGCTCTTCCTTCAGACTAATTTCCTGGAAAACATGGTTCTAAGGTTAATTGAATGGCATGGTGATGTCATCAAGGCTCCAGGCTTATCTATTCCCATTCTAACCTCCTCAGCATGATGATTTTTCATCCCCAGATTTGCCCCTAGTGATTACAATATGGCTGCTGCAGCTCCAGGCATCACCTACTCACACAATTGTGTCCAAGAGCAGGATGGAGTTCCAGTTTTGTGTATTTTATCAAGAATGAGGAACGCTTTTCCAAAAAACCCTCCTGCACACTTTTCTTTGGTCAGATCTCATTAGCTAGGGTTGTGTCCTATGCCCCTGCCTAGATTCATAACTGGAGGGGGAATGAGAATACCATGATTGGCGTAGATCAAGAATGATTTATCTCTTGGGGCTATGGAAGTTACCTACCTTCCTGAATACATGGTCATCTGATACTGCAATTGAATCAGAATTATGTCTGTCAGGAAGAAGGGGACACACACACACACACAAGAGGAATCCTATTTGCTATAGAAAAAAACATATATATATACACATATATATAAATGGGAGGAAACACACACACACACATAGACACTCAAAGAGATGGTACATGATGAAGTGAGGGAGAACCTGACAATATTTTTTAATCCCTGAGGCCATCTCCATTCATGCCCTTTCCAAGAAATTCCCATTTTTGCTTAAATTTCTATGTAGGTTCAATGTCACTTGTGTCATTTTCAGTAATAGCAACAAAATGCTATCTGAGGCATGTCCCCAAGCTTCTGGGTTTCTGTCCTCCCACATTGGCTTGTGTGCAGCCCTGGCTCACCACAGAGCTGTTGTTGGGTTCTACTCCAGGTGTCCTCACAACTCTTGAACTTTCTTCACCTGGTTAACTCAGCCTCTGTGCTCCAGCTCCAAGTCTCACTGACAACAACCTGATTGCTGGGGATAGGCTGGCCCAGCCTCATCCCTTCGGCAGGGGCTTGGTCGGGGCCATGCTCTCCTAGAAGAGTTGCAAGCAAGGACACAGTACCATCTGTCTCTGACAAAAACACATGCTACTTCTGCCCAATCCTTCCTAAAATGGCTCTTTACCCAATTGAAAAGAACATTTTTCATAAGTAAAATGGTTAGATTACAGATATACAAGTGGCTTTGACAGGGAGTTAAAGTCTGGTGGCTCTACTCCTTTTGGCCTGGTTTAAATAGGAGAAGAAAGAGAATTCTTGATTCATATCAGGAGAGAAATAGAGATTTGAGGAGGAAGGGACTAGGAGAGCTGAGTGAAGTCATAAATGAAATCAGCGTGGCCATCAAGGGCAGGCCAATTGGGAGAACCAAGTAGGACTAAGGAGGAAGAGCCCTACGGAAGGTAGAAATAGAAGAAGTTGAGCCTGTGGTTCAGTGAGTGTGGATAACTCTTTATTTTTTTTTTTATTTTTTATTTTTTAAAGATTTTATTTATTTATGTGACAGAGAGACAGCCAGCGAGAGAGGGAACACAGCAGAGGAGTGAGAGAGGAAGAAGCAGGCTCCCAGCAGAGAAGCCCGATGTGGGACTCGATCCTGGAACGCTGGGATCACGCCCTGAGCCGAAGGCAGATGCTTAACGACTGCGCTACCCAGGCGCCCCAACTCTTTATTTTTTAATATGTATTTTTATTTTTTTATTATGAAAATGTCCAAACATTCATAAAGGTAAAGAGTACCACAGATTCCCACGCACCCCCCCATCTGGCCGGATGTTAAGGAGAGCAAGTCTGAGAGGAGGAGGGAGCAGGATCCAGTGAAGGACAAAACAATCAATGACAGATGTATTAGTGAACTTGTCAGGAGTGGACAGGAAGTTGAAATCCAAGATGTTTGTTCGTCTTAATCATAGACTAATGAAATAATTGCTAAATGAGGTCTGGCCCCTTGTTCTTTGAGTAGGGATTATGTAATCCGAGGAAGCAGAGCCCCGTGGCCTAATCTCCAAATTGCTGGGGGGTCTCACACGGTGACAAGACTAGGAAATCAGGAGGTGGAGGCATCATTGATTTCACACTCAGCAACTATTGATCTGCACTCTCCCAGGCACTGTGCTAGGCTTTCTGGCACGCAGATCTGAAAGACAGGGGCCTTGCTGTCATAGAATGCAGTGTGTGGTGGGAGAAATAGACAAGAAAATCTGTAAGAGGCATGCCATGGTAGCCCAGAATTCTTCTGGTAGCATAGAATAGGTGAAAGCTTCCTGTAGGAAGATGAATGCCTTGATTTTTAAAAGGATAATAGGAGTTAGGTAGGTGGATTTAGTGGGTAAAGGCATTTTAGACGAAGTAAACAAACAGGTGCTTGAACTGGACCTTAAGTCAGGGCTGTGGGGTGACTGTATGCTTGTGACCTTCTGGAAGAGGGGCAGAGATGAGGTGGGAGCAGGGCTGCAGTCCAGCCCACGCTTTGCTCCCCGGAGCAGCTACGGCCACCTGGAGGAGGGGCCTCTGTCTGATTTGCACAAAGTGCCAGGTGGGCTGGGGGGAGCCCTGTTGGAATATATTTAGGATTCTTTGGGGAGCATAGATGCTCTTGAGTTTAAGCAGGATCCTGAAGGTGATGGGGAACTAATGAAGGATATAAAAGGCAGACCAGCGACAAAAATCAGATCTGTGTTTGAGAAAGGCCATTCTGGCTGCATCTGGGAAGATGGCAAGCCTGGAAAAGAAACCGGTGACAGAGGACCGGTTCAGGTGAGAAATAATGGCGGCCTGCACTAAGGCTACGGTGGGGGAAGCGGAAGGGGTGGATTCAAGGTCCCGAAGGTAAAACAGGTAGACTTGATGACAGCCTGGCTCCTTGGGTGAAGAAGAGGGGGGAGGTTAGGATGACTCCCTGGTTTTCAGCTTCAGCAGCTCAGTGGAAGATTAGAGCTTCCTAGCAAAGACTGATAAACCTAAGAACTTTGACATAGTGTGTGGTAAGGTGTTACCTATTAGATAACAATAAAAAGTTCCTTATTTAAGCAACATGGTTAAAGATTAAAAGGAAGGCTTCAATAGTAGCTTTCGAGACAGAGGAAAAAACACCCTGATCTTGAGCTATGCCCCTTCAGAGAATGAGCAACTGATATTAAAGGAAATTGTTACTACCCCTTCCGGGTACAGCCAAACCTCCTGCAGCGGGTAATCAGTCCTTTCAAGCTAGGACAGAGGATAACGCCCAGCTGCAGACAGCTAGTTCAACACCCTTTCTCTTCCTTTCAAGAATAAAATGATAGTAACTCAGAGGATCCCAAAGCTTTTCCCATTTTTTCGGAGAAAGCAGGATTTTGTTTCTTTTGTTCCTGATGGCGGACATGTCAGTAGTGTTCTTTCTGTCTCCCTGTACTTCCTGTGATGGTAGAGTAGGTCAGCCTTTGGAGTTGAATGGTCCTGGGTTTGAATTCCAAGTTCATCGTCTTCTGTCTAGAGATGGGCAGGACACAACTCCATGAGCCTCATCTGTAAAATGGAGGAAATATGATTTACCTCACAGGGCTGTTCTGAGGATAAGGGATAGATAATGAGAGTGAAGTGCCTGACCTCAGGCCTGGCAGGGAGCACGTTCGCCACAGAGCTGGTGGTGAAGGTGGCCATTGTTGCTGCTGTTCTTGTGTTTTTTGTTTTTGTGGGTTTTTTTTTTTTTAAGATTTTATTTATTTATTGGAGAGAGAGAGTGGAGGGGGAGGGGGAAGGTCAGAGGGAGAGGGAGAAGCAGACTCCCTGCTGAGCAGGGAGCCCCGAATGAGGTGTGTGCCATGTTGCCATGTGAGTCAAAGGGCAGGTAATGTACACTGCTTGCTCCTTCCCGATGTGCCTTGGAATACTGGGCTACTTATGTTCAGGGTAGAGAAGCACACCCTTGGACTATAGAAACCACTGGAAAGAAGGCAGAGGACTATGGTACTCCTGGTTTTCACATGAGCAGGATGTTTTCCTGGGATACAGAAGGCCACTGAAGCTACAGTTGGTATGACATTTAATAATTCAACAAAGAATATTTATTGTTAACTACCGGCATGAGGCTTCAGCGGCCAACTGCACCCAAAGAAAATGTGCTCAACCTTCTTATCAAGAAACAGTCTTGATAAGACACTTGGTGACTGTAACTTTGGTCACTGCTCTGGAATGTTCCTGAGGGTGCTGCCAGTTTTCATGGCCCATAGGTATGGTATTTTTATAAATGCCCCCATTTATGCTTTCACAAATTAAAAATGCTTTTTCGCTGTGCTGGAATTGAAAACAAACAGCTTCTCTCTCCTGTGGGAAGAGGAGTATTGGGAATTCAGGAGTTGCTAGTGTTAGGGTGCCCGGGATCAGAACTACGTGTTCAGGCACGGAGCGTTATCGTTCTTGGTTGCCACTGAATCCCCGTGGAGAAACACCAGGATCACACCGAGTTTGAGAATCAGAGAAAAGTGGGAAATCTCTTTTTCATACTACTCTGAGACCTGTTATACCTTTGAGAAAGAAAGAGAAGAGCTATCAAAGCGTTTAAAATGAGCCATTCATAACTTGTTTGCCAGAAAAGAGAAAGAAGAAAATTCAGTGAGTTAAAACTTTAAATCGGTAGTTCTCAACCAAGGTGATTTTACCTCCCAGGGGACAGCTGACATTTTTGGTCTGGAGATATTCTTGGTGGTCACAAGTGAGGCAGTGTGCTCCTGGCATCCAGAGGACAGAGGTCAGGGATGTTGCGGAACAGCCTGCAAAGCACAGGACAGTCCCCATAACGAAGGATCGTCTGACCCAAATGGTGCCAAGGCTGAGAAACCCTGAGTTAAATAATGGCTGGTGGGAGCAGCAGGTGGTTATTATTCAACACGGGACTGTCTCTTTCAGCAGGAAATTAGCCTCCCTGTTGCTTTTTGAGAATTGAAATTACTTTCCTCCATTTGTATAGGGGAAAAACTGGTCTACCTTCTTATGGGCTTAGTCTGGGCTGTCTGCTTTGTACATAAGTCTCCTATCGCCAGGCGGTTCAGTCCAAAAAATCATCAGGCCAGTTACTGGGGCAATTGTGGGTGGGAAAAACCAACAACCAGATTGACTAAAGTGTTGGCTTTTTAAACTGGTTGGCTGAGCACTCTGTGGACACGCAGCTCTTTTGTGGCCATAAAGGGTGGAGTAGGAGAGGGAGGCGAGAAAGTCCCTCCACATTTCAAGGTTCCCCTTTAAGGAAAGGGAAAGGTGGCTCTTCAAAGGCTTGCCAAGCGTGAAGCCATCCAGGAGTGGTCACAGAACCTTCCTTCTGTTCTTTCTTCTCTGTTCTCCTTGATTGTCTTTATTTCACAAACTGTTGCTTGAGTACTTTCCAACCCAATTCCTGTGCTAAGTACTGCTCATGATGCAAAAAACTCAGATGGTTCTAAGAACAGCTAAAAGAAAGTTACAGAGCCCTATAGATTATCCTGCTGTCTCAAAAAGGAGAAGGTGGACAAAGGGCTTCTCCCCCAGATTTTAGGTATTTATATCTTACAAGGTATAAAAGTCAGCCACATTTTGCTATGCATTTAATCGTGTCTTATTGAAAACTGTAAAAAAGTATAAATTCATGATAAACGACTGCTATAGCCATATGTCAATTTTCTGGATTTTATTCTCTGTGGAAAGCTTTTGCTTTAGCTTTGAAAGATGACCCAAGTCTGGGGCTTACTAAAGGAAGTATATTCGTAGATAGTAGGCAAAAGTAAAATTAATGGCAGTAAATAAACTTATTTGTAGGAAATAGTTTTTAAGCTGAATCCCTCTTAGCCTGTAGGAAATCAAATTACTTTTCACTGTGACGAATGTCATCACGTCTTCCGATGCTTTAGTAGAACTCCCTGCGCAAATAGGACGTGAGTGTGAAGGGGCAGAGTCGGAAGTCAGACTGCCCGGATTCCGATCCTGGCTCTGCTGCCGACTTTCTGACACTATGGAACTTGGAGCAGACCACTTCTCTCCCAGTGCCTCAGTTTCATTATCGTCAAAATGAGGGTAATAGTATTTTCTTCAGACGGTGATTATAAGGATTAAATGAGCTAATGCAAGCAACTAGCACCAAGTGCTCGGTATGTGTTATTTTTGTTGTCATCACCAACACTTTGCACTGTGTTCTATTATTCCGTAATGTACTAAGCTGGAGGCTGATGGATGGGCCCCCTGCAGCTTGCCCAAATCCAACGCGGGGGAAATGCTCCTAAAGTTGATCAGCTTGTGTTCCTTGAGACGGTGATCTTGGAAAGATGCGTACTCTGAAACTAACAGCACTGAGATTTACTCGTAACTGAAGCCTCTGGCTTTCTATGCAGTATCACCCCTGCAATACTGGAATAAGAGCAGCATCTTAGGTTCCTAAGGCTCGAATGCATTCCAGTCTTGAGGCAACGGGGGCCATATAGGAGAATTTGAGCTTCTGATTGCCTTAGAAGAGGGTGCTTTTAACCCCCACTCCAGCCTGTATCATACTCGGGAGTGTTGGATAGCTGCTCTTAGGAATGTTGGGATCAAATATATCCTGGCTCCATTTATGTCAAGTTGCTGACATGGCATATTGACTGTCCCTAAAGCACGATAGAGTCAAAATGCTGTGCACGAATAGATGGAGATGATTTTATAGCTCTGGTGTTTCGGTTTTGTTTCCTAAGTAAAAACACATGATTGCTTTTGAGCTGAGCTGCATCATTTAAGTCTATCCCTCCCGCTTAGGACCTGGGCAGTGTCTAAGTTGCCTGTGTGTCAGTCTAGTAAGGTGGTTAATCAGAATGATCTCTTGAAAGTCTGAATTTTCTTGTTAAAATGTTAAAGTGAGAATCATCCAAAGAATGCTTTGAAAATATTAGAAATCATTGTTTTTCGAGGATTGATGTTAGTCATTGTTAGTGTGGGAAACTTTTGAAATCACGACCACCTAAAGCAGTATGGGCAGGGGAGAAGAAGGAGGGTGTAGACATACTACAGTTGTAAGTTTTGTGAGACAAAAGTGACTTCGCGCTCAGAGTAAGAGATCTGGGAGTTCTATTCATTCTAGATTGAATTTTGAATAAATGATTAATTATTTGTATGCACAAAACTAAGGATTTGTTTATCTATAAAACCAAAAATGTGAACTAGTTCGTGTCTAAGGTACATTTTATCTCTAACATGTCAAAATCAATCTAATGCGGCTTTTGGATAGGATTCCTCAAGGGGCAAAGTGGATGCACATTTAATCCACTGCTGAACAAAGCCTTAATGGTAAGCGTAAAACTGATTTTGATTTAAATATCCTCTTCTACAATGCAAACGTGAGCTGTAAAAGTAATGTCCCATGTTGGTGAGTATCAATATGGCGGTATGTGTGAAAAGACTGCTGTAAGAAGATTGATTGGCCCTATTTCACCCTGATTTCAACAGTGTGGCACAGCAGCAGAAATGATGGCTCTGATAGCAATTTTAGTGAAAAACAAGAGTGGAGAGATCAGGAGTGGAAATTTACCCAGAAAACAACAATGTGTCAGTGACATTCAGCCCAGAGGAGAAATTGCCAAGCACCATTTCATTGCACATTAGTGGGAGAGAATGAATAGTTCTCATTACAGAAATCCTAAGAAAAGTGGGAAAAAATAAATTAGACTTGATTTTGACTGGTATCATAGCCTCATACTCTGTATCCTTTGGCTATTCTATATCCCTTTAAACCGTTGGTATGCTGTCAGAGAGCAAGTAAGTGTAACCCATCCCTCTAACGTGGGTAAGCAAAAATTACAGTAATCCTATTTAAGATATAAAGAGCAAAAGGAGGAGATAATAAAGAGCTGCCCAAGTGCTTGGGGGCACTGAGCACTTCAGTTAAGTGATACCAGTAGGGAAGCCAAATGGAATTGATGAAAAAGGGAAAAATATATTTTCAGGGGCATAAATCTCAGAGCAAAGAAAAAAATAAGGAAAAGATGTAGGCTTTAAAAAGATGAGAAAAAAGATCATTGCTTTCTAGAATGTATCTTCAAAGACATTTGATAGACATTCTAATAGCTACGGTTAACTTTCTAATAATAAAATTTTTGATACAGAATCATTCTTTATCATTTCAAATTTCCAAAAATCTGTTAAAGGCACGATATCATCTATTTTAAACAAACGAGTATTCTTAAATATCCTGCTCACTAATGACTCTGCTGCTTACCAGGATAATGCAAGATGGCCGCTCTGAGTCTCAGTTTCCTTATCTGTAAAATGAGGGTAAAAAGCTCTGCCTGCAGAGTTACCCAGGTTATTCATTTCATACATATACATTAAATTACATACACACTATTGTACTGGGTAGCTCGCAGGAACCCAATAAATGCTGCAGGGACATGTGGGTAGAGGTCTTAGTATGTCAAGCTGCACCCAGACTGCCACAATTTGCATATGTTTTACCAGTTTACTGAGCAACAATTTCAGAATCTGAGAAACTGACGGCAAGACTTTCAAGTGTGTGTGTGTGTGTGTGTGTGTGTCCATGTCCGTGAAACTTTTGAGCTTTGCAGTCTACTAATAAGACATCTTGGGAAAAAGAAGATGCTAGTCAGTGGTAAAGGGTTACTCGTCATCTCTCCCAGTGTTGTTGACTCTAAAACATCAGTTGCAACATCTCATCATCGTTTTCCCCATTTCTGATTTTTCTGTTTTGTAAAATTTTATAAAATGAAAACTTAATTCAAGGCATGTTTTGCGACCTTTCTGGATCTAGAAGATGAACAGGCCAAACTGGAAATAAACAAAGCCAGGAATCTTAAGCAAGAGGGTAGAGACCTATTCACTCCCACTCTCTGAGGAATTTATGACCAGTAAAGTTCTCTAATGAGCACAGAATGAGAGCATTGCATCTTCTCTTAATTAGTTTGACAGATATTCATTTAAATTTGAAAAGATTCCCAGGCTTGGGATAGCAAAGGAAGGTTCTGAATTCCTTTTGCGTCTTAATTCTGTTTTTGTTGCGGTGGCTCTGGGGAATGTCAACATCTGAAGACGAATAAAGCCCATGTCTTCATCCAGGGACCTCCACATTTTCTATCCCTAAGTGCCGTGAACCACCACGCTTTGGCTTCGCAGCTGTGGAATCCAACACAAAGCACCAGGTTCTGCAAGAATATTGTTGGGTTTGGTTTCTATGGATTTTTTTTTCTCATTCCTAACAAGGGATAGGCTGCCCTTCAAGGGCCAGCTTTACATCAGAATGAGTCACTAATCTGATATGCTGGTACACACCAGAATCAATGAATTCACTAAACTATAAATTGTTTTTACGCTCAGTACTTAAAACCATCATGGATATTAGGTTACCACCAGCCTTTGGTGATCCTTGGAAATGAGTCATCAGGAAGCCATAAATACTCCCTGCATATATATACATCTACGTGTGGCCACATATACCCCTTATCCAATAGTTACGCTAACCTTTATCAGGTTGTTAGAGTATGTGGACAGTCGCCATGACTGCACCTTATCACTCCTCACTCTAGCTGTTCACCGGACCGTGCCCAGTTAAAGAGCACACAGGGGCTCTCCCCCATTCTGAGCTGGCCAGGCACGGCGGGGCCAGCTGCGTCGGTCTTGAGAAGTGCCTTTTCTCTATGCACACGAAGAAGGGCCCCCTAGGCTGGCTAGCTGTGCTCCTCCCTGGATGTTGCTATCAGGGAAACGTCAAACACAGACAGCATTGGGGGGAAGCTCGACATTTGCCTCGTCTACCAAAGCTGAACATTGAGCTCTCGAGGGAGGTCGTTCATCAGGTCAGTCCGGTGTGCGGATCTTCCGCAACGTGTCCCAGCCACGCCTCCCACCACCACCATCTCCCCCCCTGACTGAAAGCAGATTCCTTCGCTGTCCCAATTCATCGTGATGGAGCCAGAACATAACATCCAAGGAAGGGAGTCCAGAAATGTTAGGCCTGATTTAAAGAGAGGCAGAGCTTATCAAACATTTACTATACTCTCACGTCCATTGCCTCGTTCATTAGAGCATAGTCTCTGTGGACCTTTTCTGACTTACTGTGGCAGGGGTGGAGTAGCGCCGTGCCAGCTCAGAAGGGGGAAGTCCCCGCTTTACCATTTCTCTGTGGAAGCTCCTTGAGCAAGTCTTACCTCTTTGAGCAATCCTTCCCTCTTCTGGAAAACAAGGATGATAATGTGAGACTTAGCTGAGATTGTATCTGGGAAGCGCTCACAATACAGCCATGGAGAACAGTTTCTCCAAGTGGGCCCCTGGGCCACCAGGGTCACTGAGGAACTTGTTAGAAAGGCAAATTCTCTGGCCCCAAAATAAAATAACCCAGAGGTGGGAGAAAGTATTTGCAAATCATATATCTGATAAGGGGTTAATATCCAGAGTATATGGAACTCAACAATAAAACAAACAACCTGATTATAAAAAGGGCAAAGAACTTGAATAGGCATTTCTCCCAAGATGGTATACAGATGTCCAATAAGCACATGAGAAGATGCTCAACATCAGTGATAATCAGGGGAACGAAAATCAAAACTACAGTAAGATGCTACCTCACACGCACTAGATGGCTACTAGCAAAAAAAAAAAAAAAAAGAAAGTCTTGGAGAGGATGTGGAGAAATTGGAACCTTTGCGCACCATTGGTGGGAGTGCTATGGAAAACAGTGTGGTGGTTCCTCAAAAAATTAAACGTAGGATTACCATACGATCCAGCTATTTCACTCCTGGGTATAGACCCCAGATCACTTAAAACAGTGTCTCCAAGAGGTAGCCGTGCACCCATGTTCGTAGCAGCGTATTCATAATAGCCAAAAGACGGAAGCAACTCAAGTGCCCATCCATGAATAATGGATACACAAAATGTGGTCTATCCATCCGGTGAAATATTATTCAGCCTTAAAAAAGAAGGAAATTCTGGGGGCACCTGGGTGGCACAGCGGTTAAGCGTCTGCCTTCGGCTCAGGGCGTGATCCCGGTGTTATGGGATCAAGCCCCACATCAGGCTCCTCTGCTGTGAGCCTGCTTCTTCCTCTCCCACTCCCCCTGCTTGTGTTCCCTCTCTCGCTGACTGTCTCTATCTCTGTCAAATAAATAAATAAAATCTTTAAAAAAAAAAAAAAAAAGGAAATTCTGACACATGTTACAATGTGGATGAACCTTGAGGACATTATGCTGAGTGAAATTAGCCAGTCACAAAAAGACAAATGCCATGTTTCCAACTTGCATGGGGTATCTAGAGTGAATCTAACTTACAGAGACAGAAAGTGGATAGGTGGGAGAGAAAAAGCACAGCATAGGGAATAATATTGGTTACACAACAGTGTAAATACACTTAACGTTACTGAACTGCACAGTTAAAACGGTAGATGATAAATCTCGTGTGTTTCACCACAATTTAAAAAAATTCACGAGTAGATCTCAGTAGTTTGAGTTCTAATAAGCCCTCTGGGTAGTTCTGATGCTTATTCACATCTGAGAACGCTGATATACAGCAAACATTTAAGGAATGGTGGCTGCTATAATAATAATAATAATAATATCATTATTATATATGCATCAGTAATATATAAATGATGTTCAATATATTTTGGTTTAAAGTGTACTTGATATTCTAATTTTTGAAAATTAGTGAGATGTGCGATGCCTGGGTGGCTCAGTTGGTTAAGCATCTGACTTGGGCTCAGGTCAAGATCTCAGGGTCCTGGGATGGAGTCCTGCATCGGGCTCTACAGTCAGCGGGGAATCTGCTTGTCTCTCTCCATCTGCCCCTGCCCCTTACCCTCCCTGCTCACATGCATGCACTCTCTCTCTCAAATAGATAAATAAAATATTTTTTAAAAAATTAGCTGTATTTGGAAAATCCTGCTAAGTGCATTTGGGATATACAATTATCCAGAATTCCTCTTCCCTAACCATTTTATATTTTGGAAAACTTGTCTGTTTCTAATTTCGTGATAGCTGAATGGAGAAGGGCAGTCATTTAATTTCTAGAGTAGGCATTCAGCCTTACAAAGCCGAGTAATCATTTTCCCAGGCTCTCAGGACCTCAACGTCCGCATAGAACATTTTTAGGATCTGTTTCTGACCATTTGCTTTCAGCAACACAGTCCTACATTTTTTGACTATGTGAAAAGCCGAATAATGTAAACTTCTTCTTTCCTTTCAAATGGCTCCCTCGGAATCAGAAGAGATGTAAAGAGCAGTGTTAGCAGTATCTTTGTGCCCATGTACAACTTTCCAACACTCAACTAAGTGGGCCGTGCAGAATCATTACGTACCCACGCAATTTGACATTCTGACTCATGTTAACAGCAGAGACAGCATTAATTTCCTTTTTCAGTAGATACTCCTGAACTGTAAACATTTTATTAGTCTTGAGTTTAGATTACCAAACTTGTTTCAGGCAGTTCTTGCCACCTGGTACGCATTTGGCTTTATTTTTATTTATCTTTTGGAGGGCAGAGGGCAAAGGGCTTTGAAGAATCCCCCAGACAAGCAAAGGAGAAGCATTTCTGCAAGGAAAATTGATGGCATGTTGTTTTCCTTTACAAAGGGCAATGAGGATGTAATCTCAGCGCTACACTTGACCATCATCTGTCAAACCAAAGCAAATAAGCCAGTGCCCGTCTTCTTTTATTATAAAACTAGGACATTTAGTAACCGCCATGTGGTGTGTCCAGCCAAAGAAAACCATCCTTATTTCAGAAAATGTTTACTTTCCTGCTCTCAGTGAGTGACGTGCCATCGAGGTATGAGTTAAGTGACAGCGTTTGTGGAAAGGTCCTATTGTTTAGCAAGACCACAGCTATTAGTTTTTGGTAGTTTTGACTTTCTGAAAAGGAGAGAACTGGTTCTGAGGATTCTTCTGCTTTGAGAATGAGAAAATTGATGCACAAAAAAAAGGAAAAAAAAAGAAAAAGAAAAAAAAAGAAAAGAAAAAGCCGAGTGGTTTGCGTTGTCTGTCTTAATGTGAAATTTGGAGGTTCAACCTCCTCTTTTGCAAAAATAATTATTTGTTTTATGCATTCACTTCATGTATTTTTCAAATAGCCACATATCTTGATACATTCTTGTAGTGATTCTTGTTTGGTTTGTATGTGTATTTTTTCCAGTGAGATGCTCCCTGCGAGCCCATCCCTAACTTTTCCATGTTTCCGTCTGTAATCTGGGGTTTTATTATAAAATGAAATTGGCGTCCCTCTGGAGGGATCCTGGTGTTATTCCTCTCCGAGCTAACTCTTGATTCTTTCCTTCTCTCCACGTGCAACTTCTCACTCATGGAGGAGCTCTCTCCAGACCCAGCTAAGGTGGGGCTGCGATTCTGGGGATTGGTGTTTGAGGGCTGCTTGCACCTGAGTTCAGTAGCCCTCGTTCAAGTGAGAAACCATTCAGGGGTTTAACCATCTTAACCTGTTTGTCCTCCATGGTGGGCAGGAATTGGAGGACCAGCTCAAAGCGTGGCTTATAAGGTGATTTCCCCCATTTAAAAAACCTGTAGAAAAGTGTGCTGCCATAGCCTGGATGGTTATGTATCCCTCCCCCCCCCCAGATTCACATGTTGAAATCTAATCCCCAATATGATGGTATTTGGAGGTGGGCGTCTTTAGAGGGTGATTAGGTCATAAGGGTGGAGCTCTCATAATGGTGTTCTTCCAAAAGAGACCCCAGAGAGCTTTCTCGCAGCTTCTGCCACGTGAGGTTATAGCAGAAAGACCGTTCTCTATGACCCAGAAAGTGGGCTCTCACCAGACACAATCTGCAGGCGCCTCGATCTTGGACTTCCCAGGCTCCAGAACTGTAAGAAATAATTTTCTCTCGTTTGTAAGCCACCCAGTCTGTAATAGCAGTTCAAACAGACTAAGACGTGTACGTAACATAAAATGGACCATTTTAACCAGTTTTAAGTGGGCAATTCAGCGGTATTACGTACATTCTCATTGCCGTGCACCCACTACTGCCAGCCGTGTCCAGAACTTCCAGGTGATTGTTTCATCTCTTCTGGCCTCAGTTCTCAAATTCCAGTTCACTCCATGCTCCTTCTGTGTCTCTCAAAGTCTAGGTTCCTATCCTGATTCTTTAACTTGGAGAGTGGGAAGGCTTTTTCTCTTTTTCCTTTTTTTTTATTTTTGGTAATAAACACTACATGATGAATTGGTTTCAGTGGAACTCAAACGATCTTGTTTTGGTTATTTCTTATCGGGAATGCTGAATTTTTTTTTTTCAAAGAGTGATGGCAGAAGTGAAAGGGTAAAGGGGAGGCAGCTCTTGTGAGTCAATTTAGCAAAAAAGGAAATGGTGAGATGATATTACATTATTCCTGGAAATATGTTCTGGCTACTAACGGGGTATGTTACACTCTCAAAGAATGGAGACTCCCAGTTTTTACCTAGTAAACCTTATGGTTGCACCTTAGGGTAACCTCCTTACTGTTTTTGTTTTTGCTGTCCATTGATAAGAGCTTCTTAAGGTCATGGTGTCCTTGGGCTCCCATTAGCTGGGTGGGGGAAGGTCTCTGATATTTATTTAGTGTGCACAGCATACCAGGAACTCTGTAAACAGATATAGGGAACATGCCCAGCCTCTAGCTCGGCCTGATGAGGGAAGACTTCCCTGGGGGTGCACCCTCCGCTGGTTCCAGCTTCTGGAGTTTCTGGGAGATACCCGAAGGGATTATAGCCATCTTTGTCCAGTGTCTAGATTACCCGCCATGGAAGTATGTTTCTATAATACAGGCTGAGTCAATCACATGTTGAAAAAGATACATTTTACTTCTTGGAATATTCTTGGAAGAGAAACTTGCTCAGATACATTTCTTTTTGATCTACACCTCGTCCTCCTCTACCTACCCCCCCCCCATTGTTATAAACCCCTCATGTTTTTATTCCTCTGCTCTAAACCCTATCTGGGGAAATTCTGCATTTTGTTTTGGACATATTCCTTTCGTCCCGATATGGCAATGTCCAGGAATATTTTATCAGATAAGCAGCAAAATTTTAATCTATGTGTAGCCACTTGCACATCTTGGGTCTCCTAAGGTAGGATTTCCAGTGAAATCTCTGGCTAATTGACAGTAACCTTAGGTGTGGAACTAGTTTGTTTAGCCAAACAAGAAAAATAGGAGTGGAAGCAGTGCTCATGATATAGGAATACTTAAAACTTTGTGGCGACAAACCGGAAACCTAATGGTGTGTTAGCCAGTGAATTTTAATTTCCCTGTATAATTGCTAATAAATCCCAGGGCACAATTTGGGAGATACTAAGTAGCCTCTAAAGAGATTTTAGTCAGGCTTAAAAAGTGTTTTCTTTTTGCCAGAACTTTAGTGGTCCTCATATTTTATACCAGTTACTATTATTAAATTTTCCATACTGAAAAATACTTTAGTTTATAACAACATTTATTTCAGGCAAGATTTAGTCACATGTCACAAATACTCTTTAAAGTACAAAGTTATAAACTTAGGTTCTTCTTAAAACAAACATTATTGAATAACCAAGATAGAGCCTAATCCATATAGTATCCATCATCCTAGCATCTTGTAAACACTAAATCACTGGACTTCTATGTTACAGAAAAAACAAAAACAAGAAGAGAGAATTTCCAGCATATGAAGTTGGAGGGGCTGTTATAGGAGAGGTGGTCCAATGTTCTCCCCATACTTCCATAGCCCCCACCCCACCACTGTGTCCAATGCAGGAAATTCCCCTATGATATCTAACACAGAGGCTTATCCAGTCTCCCTTTGCATAGTTTCAGGGTCAAGGAGCTCTGTACCTGACAAGTCAGCTCTTTCCGTATACGCATGGCTCTGATTGTAAGAACGTTGAATCTATGAGTCCTAAACTCTCTACCATAAGTAACCACTGGCCATACTCCTTGCCAAGGCAAGGTGTTATTTTATGCTGTCAAATTTTATGAATTTATGTGCATAGCTCACACGGAGTATTTACAATCAACTATTAGTATTTTAGCAGAGTTATTATTTTGCAAGGAGTTATGTAGCAATGTTACGTGGGAAATGTTTTATCTGTTTCATTAACATTGCCTTCCTTTGCTTTGATAAAAGGCCCCCAAGTAGTCCTGGGAACATATTACAGATGGGTGGTTTGGCATGGAAGCTAGAAAAATCGGATAGGACTTTGATGGAAGTCCCCCATTCAAACCTGAACTTCATCTTCAACTTCGTTTGGCTTCTCTGGTTGATGCCAAGGAAGAGAGGGCCATACCTGGGTTCAGGTACACCAAGGGCATAACTGAGAGGAGGGCTAGAGGAGAAGCTGATCATTCCGTCATGGCTGTCATTGGCCATGCTGTGTCCTCCTCATCGCTACTGAGGAAATGGGACCAAGAACAGCATGGTATCACTTTTGCTCAGCAAGCCACGAAATCATATACTCCTGGAGCTGGAAGGCCAACCCCAGTATTTTACAGAAAGGAAAATTGATTTAATAATCTTTTACAGAATATCTACCAAACTGGCCGACTTAGACAGCTATAGACAGGAAATACAAACAGATGAAGTGGGCAAGGTACAAAATGTAAATAAGTAGCCCTTTTAACTAAGAACACAGTGGGGAGTGGTGAGGACTGGGGCAAACTGGAAGGCTAATGCCCCCTTTAAAGGGGGCAGCCGTTGCTCAGCTCCAATAGATTATTATTATGAAGGAATGCAGTCCCAGGATTGCCAGAAATCTGGACTTTTATGTGAAAGATCCCAAATGATTAGATGTTCAAACTGAACGCACTGTGTGGGCTAATACAGCACAGGCTAACTGAAACAAGCCTGGGAGCCAGTTTCCATTTGCAGATGATGGTCCCGGGTTTGGGAAGCTCATGGGTGGGTTGATTCTGAGTAAGGGCGTCACAGAGTGGGACTGTGAGTGGATCCAGATGGTTTTCTGCAGTTGGCCTTTGCCAATCCCTCCTCCTTCTCCAGAAAAGATTGAGTTAAGCTCCACATCAACCCCAGAGAAATGCCTGCTTGCCTTCTGAGATCACTTGACCTTATCGGGGTGCAAAGGAGGAAGCTAGCTGAGAATGTGAGTGTGGGGAATGAAGACACAAAATAAGAAAAGAGCAGGAACACAGAGCCACGGAAAGGCCAAACACGTTTGAAAACATATCTAAACTTTTGGTGTTACAAACGTAAAATTTTGTGTCTCTTTCTTGAAAAAGAGTCCCATGACTTGGTCCACATGACAAGTCCCACTTTCCACCAAAAGCATAGTTCATGGATTTGAAATCAGTGCTCTTTAGTCTTTTGGGACACAGTGATTGATTAGTTACCTGTAATTGCGACTGACACATGCTCTTCAGGGGATCAGACAGCTAATAGGAACTGGGGAGACGGGAAACAAATGATTTATGCCGACTGATGCTAAAATGCAGTGTGTTTTCATTTAAGAGGACCTGCGGGAGGAATGCAGCTCTTGTGTGTCTCCTCATTTATCACAATGTTTACAAATCCTGTTTGAAGTTGGAAATAAATCATCAGCCTGCTGCTTCATGGCTGTCTTACAGCTACGAATTTTAGAGGTGACTGAGCATGGACTCATGGATGGAGCCTTGCAAAGGAGAGACGGGGAAGGGGCCTGCGGTGTGCATAACATTTAGCCTAGGGAAGGGGCCAAGGGCCGAGTCCCGAAAGATGGAAAGTTCTTCTCCTTCTGATAATTCTTGTCCCAGTTGAATGTGGAGGTGTTTCAGTATTAGGTGGCATTTGGAGTTTAGATTGGGTGATAGGATCAAGAACAGTCTGGTCCCTCAGTTTCAAATCCATGTATACAGTGTGAGTGGTGTGTCAAGTGAGGAAGAGAAAGCCTTCACTTCATGGCCCCTCAGGCTTCATGGTCATCAGATCTGGGCAGGTTGATTTTAGGGTAGAGAAGACTCAGATGGGTTGTGTCTTCCTTTCAATATGTCAAAGATGTGAAAGCAGGACTAAGCTCCAGAGGGCAGAATTAGGACCAATGGGCTGAAGCTAAAGGGAGGCAGAAATCAGGTTTGATATTAGGCAGATTATTCCAGCAATTAGAGCTGTTTGAAAATAGAAGAGACCTTGGGTCAGGATTGAACAGTGGCTTGATGTTGGATATTCTAAAACACATTCAGGTGTCCTGTGGGGCTTAGGTGAGATGAAGAAGGCCCGTTCTTAGCTAACCTGGAGGTATTATGATTCTAATAATCTGGTTTGGAATTCTGAAAGGATCAACTCTCCTGTATTTCCTGATTCTCGGGTCATAAATCATGTTTTGTAAAAACAATAATCCAGCTTCTTTGTCTACCATTTGGGTTTCCCTAATGCAGAAATTAACATACAGCTGAGAGTGAGGTTAAACAGGTTAGATGAGCAATATGAAATGGGAAGAAGTCTCAGAAGTCAAAGTGAAGTGAATGTGTATTTAAAAATCAACTTGGGGCACCTGGGCGGCTCATTTTGTTAAGCATCCAACTCTTGATCTCAGCTTGTCTTGACCTCAGAGTTGTGAGTTTGAGCCCCGTGTTGGACTCCATACTGGGTGTGCAGCCTACTTAAAAAACTAAAAATCAACTTACTTGGCACATAAAAGCAGAATCAGAGTGGTTTGCATTTTATCCAAGTAAATACAGCTGGTGGTTAAGGGCCCAGACCCCAGAGCCAGACCGCCTGGTTTCAAGTCCTAGATCTTAGACTAGACCGTGGGCAAATCACTTGACTTTCCAGTGCCTCAGTTTCGTTGTCTGTGAAATGGAGTCAATGATAGTACCTGCCTCATAGAATTTGTGGGAAGAGTAAGAAGATTGAGGGCAAATAAAACATTTGGAGCTGAGCATGGCACATGGTAGGAGAATAACAGGGCTAACTGTGGCTGCTGCCGTTGTTATGACACAGAATGATATGCTGTGTTTACAGAGCTGGTCTGATGGACTAGATTCTACTTTTTTCCTAAATAATTTATTTAGTTCAAACAATAGCCCATGTTGGTGTTTGAATGGTGTACATTTTAACAGAATGTTTTCCTGTCCAATATTATAGAGACGCTTTGTCAGAATGATGCTATATTTGATGAAAGAATGGAAGGAAGTTTTTGTTAACAAGAATTCATCTTTGACCACAGAGGGATATTTTTCAGACTTCAGCCTTATAGACCTGCCCTAATATGTGTGATTATTTCATTGCATTACAGAAATGTAATTTAACCAGTTAAGGGTATTTTGCTTGTTAACCATCAAAGAATTTAATTCTCTAAGATGTAGTGTCAGCCTGCTGGTGTATTCTGAGTTTGCCCACACTTACTTTATTTTTTTGACCAAGAATTAACACGTAGAATCTTAATTAAAATATGAAAGCTAAATTTAAGATACCTGGATAGCCCTGTAGAAAGCTAATTTTTTAGTGTTAAAATATGAACTGTTAGAATGACACTTTGAAACTAACAAACACATATATGTTTGATTATAGTATATTTTGTATATAGTATATATATTTGTACACATATTTATTATGTAATCCTCAAATTTATCTTCATATTATTATAATCTGAGGTGAATTTAGGAACAAGGTATCGGAAAGCACAGCAAGTTGAATGTCATGAACACAAATGTTACATAAGCAGTTACGAAACTAAAGGTTTATGTGATAGACATTCATTCCTCAAATACTTTTTAATTTTCTGCGACCTGCAGGGGTGGCCTGCTGGTGTATCAATAATATAGATATGAAGACTTAATTTTGTATCTTTAAGTCTTTTAATTTTTTATTTGAAAATAATTTCAAAATTACAGAAATGTTGCAAGAATAAGGACAGCACAAGGGACACTCCTATATCCTTTACCAGGACTTGCATGTTACTTACCCTTTACCTTCTTTGCTTTATCATATGTACTTTCTATGACATTTTTTTGAACTGCTTGAAGATAAGTTATAGCACGATTCTTTCTTCTCAATACTTCCATGTGTATTTCCTAGGAATAGGGATATTCATTCATCAACCCTGGTAGTTGAACATGGATACAATACTTTAATCTATTGTCAGTTTTTATTTTAAGATTTTATTTATTTATTTGTCAGAAAGTGAGAGAGCACAAGCGGGGGAGCGGCAGGGAGAGGGAGAAGCAAGCTCCCTGCTGAGCAGGGAACCTGATGTGGGACTCGATCCCAGGACCCTGGGATCATGGCCTGAGCCGAAAGCAGATGCTTAACTGACTGAGCCACCCAGGCGTCCCTCTACTGTCATTTTATCCACTGATACAATAATGTCCTTTCTAGCATACGTTTTCCACCCAGTACAGGGTCCAGTCCTGGGCTGGGTATTAGAGCTAATTATCATGGCTTTTTAACCTCTTTTAATCGGAATTATGTGTACAACCTTCCTTTGCCTTCCACAAAATCGGTAATTTTTGAAGAATATAATCTACCTTTTTCTCAATAGAATGCCGAGGACACTTCATTTGACCTTCTGACCCACATCGTGTTTGAAGGAAGGATGATATACTCGGATGAGTTCTGAGGCTGAGCCCTGTGATCACTTGGCGACTCCCTGTGTCGTGGTGCTGAGACCTGGGATGGGTTCTCTGTAGAGACCACTCCGGTCTCGTGGGAAAGCAGCCTGCTCTGAAGGAGGTTTAAGGAAGCCATTGACCCCCTGTCCTGACATCTTAGTGAACTTTGTAAACCTACAAGTATTCACTTATTTTTAAAATTTCCTAAATACCCAGTAATCCCGTGCTCTCTTGTTCATTTATTTGCACAGAAGTGTGAGAGCGAGTGGTGACAGCCCCAAAGCAAGTAGAGAGAAGTGCAGTGGACACGGGGGGTCGGACTGTGCAGAATAGCGGCGAGAGGGCGAGCTGGTGTTTTCGCCGTGAGAGAGGCATGGAGCTGTTCAGGGGGGAAGTAAGGAAGACCGGAATTGGGGAGGCGATGTAGAAATGAGGGGCAGGAGGGGCAGGAGGGCCCGGCAGGCTTGAAGAAGGAATAGGGTTTGGCCGTTCATTGTTAGGGAAGGACGTTCGAAACGCATTGACTTGTGGAATTGTGAGGTTATTCGCAGAAACGGGCCATTCAGGAGGGTGATCTGGGTCTTCGTTGATTGGGAAAAGATGACGCTTTTGATCTTGGACTGGTCTTCGGCTCTGCTCATGAAGGGGTCCAATGGGCAGTTGGAAATGAATAACAAAGCTGGAGAAAGCATTTGAAGCAATGCTGTGATTTGGGAATTATCTCCCTAGAGGTGACCACTAAAGACGAGATCCCCGGCGCCTGGGCGGTTCAGTTGTTAAGGGTCTGCCTTGGGCTCTGGTCATGATCTCAGGGTCCTGGGATCGAGTCCTGAATCTTCGGGCTCCCTGCTCAGCAGTGAGTCTGCTTCTCCCTCTCCCTCCCCCGCCCCAGGCTTGTGCTCTCTCTTGCTCTCTCGCTCTCTCAAATAAATAAATAAAATCTTGAAAAAATAATAAAAAATGAGATCCCTGAGGAAGAGAGCAGAAGCAGCAAAGAGAGAAGAGCCTTGTAGTTGGTACTTAGAACAAGAGAAAAACAGAGCCAAAGGGACATAAGGAGGAACACTAAGGACACACTGCTCTGGAAGCCATGGGGAAAGGTTTTAAGGGGAGGGAGTGGTTAACAATGCCAACACTGAAGGGGGTGGGGTGGACACGGAGAAGTGCCCTCCAGATTTGGCAATTGCGAGGGAGCAGTTTGGGCAACCAGAGCCTAACTGCAGGGGTTAATAAATGTCAGTGGAGAAGGGGACAGAGGCCATAAGGGCAGGGACCCTTTGGAGATGTCCAGGTGGGAGCAGTGGCAGGATGAGGGTGCAGGGTGGCCAAGCTGAGGGACCCCACCACTGTCTTTCATGGGAACCTGGAGGCATCTCCCCACTTTTTAAAAAATATTTTATTTATTTATTTGACAGAGAGACAGCCAGTGAGAGGGGGAACACAAGCAGGGGGAGGGGGAGAGGGAGAAGCAGGCTCCCAGCGGAGGAACCTGATGTGGGGCTCGATCCCAGGACTCCGGGATCACGCCCTGAGCCGAAGGCAGACACTTACCAACTGAGCCACCCAGGCGCCCCAAGCATCTCCCCACTTGTTAACGAATCTTTGAAATCATTCAGCAGTCACTTCGACCCTCCGGCCGCATAGCTTGGGTTCTGCCAGAGAGCAGCCCCTTACGTGCACCATGAGGTGGTCTGGAGGGTCTCAGATCCCCCAAATGAAAATCCTTGGCATTCAGCCCTTAAGAGGGAATGCAAAAACATGGAAAGCAGCTGCCTAGGATTGAAAAAGTTTGGAAAATGAGCCTGATTTCAATGTGATTTTGTGGTTTTCTCCTTTGTTTTTCTGTGTCCACCTCCAAGAACCTCTTATTGCCAAATATTTTTTAAAAAACAAAAAAGGCTCTATCAATCAAGGGCAGAATCTCAGCACTGCTGAGAGCCTCCCACTTGGCCAACCCTGGCACCGGGAAGTGACCACGTGCCAGGGCAGCCTCGGGTGATCTGCCCCTTACAGGTAAAGTTATCTGAGGACGTTACTGATGGTCCCGAACAGTCACTCCGGAGAAGTTGGGCTGACTTACACTGAAGAAGATAGAACACAAACCGTACGAAGAAGGATTTCTAATAAGAATTAGTTTATATGCTTTCTGAATCCCCAAGCCACTAGGTTTGAGCCAAAGCAAACTTGGAACATTGGCCCTTGGAGGTTTTTATTTATACAGTGGTTTGAGCAAAGTTTTATTTTCTCTTCCCCATTCTCTCTTTTTCCTTAGATGAGATACTGATCCCAGTTGCTTAAAAGATATAGGTCCAGGGGCGCCTGGGTAGTGCAGTCCTTAAGCGTCTGCCTTCGGCTCAGGGCGTGATCCCGGAGTCCTGGGGTCGAGCCCCACATCAGGCTCTTCCGCTGTGAGCCTGCTTCTTCCTCTCCCACTCCCCCTGCCTGTGTTCCCTCTCTCGCTGGCTGTCTCTGTCAAATAAATAAAAAAACTTTATAAAAAAAAAAAAGATATAGGTCCAGTTTTTTGAGGTTTTTTTTGTTTTTTTAGTTGTGATATAATTTGGATTTTCTTCCATTCTTTCTGTCTTCCTTAGTTTTGGGCAATTGGCTGAAGAGGTCTCATAGGAGCACTCCTGCGCTCAATGTTAACATCGTGCTTCTCCCCCTAGACATTTCTTCTTTGTGAATTTGTCCCTCAGAGGCTAGCTAGAGCATATGCACCCCTCTAGTACAATACGGGTTGGCAGAACTTAGTCCTGTGCTCACTCCTGCCCCCTTTTCCTGGAGTCAGTTCTTCCTTGAATGTCAATAAAATGGCAGCTCTCAGCAAGGGAACATTCTTGATTCCTGAGACAGGGAACGAAGCCAGGCACTTGTACATTTGTTTTCAGATGAACTGGTTCTTATGTTGTAAATATTTAACTATTCTCCATAGTGTTCCTACCAAAGTTTCCATTAGGTTTTCAGCTAATTCTATTTCCCACAGGCAGATAACGCTTCTTTTGCTTTCCAGAACCCTCTTTAAGCAAATAGAGATTATATTCCATGGAGTTTGGTTTGAAAAGGAACAAAAAGTGAGATGTGAAAGGCATATTTTTCCCTTGGTTGAGGCAAGGAGGCCGTGGGCAGCTGAGTCTGCCAGCAAAGGATAATGGATGCGATGGTAAATCTTATTGATGGCCATGAATATTTTTATTGTTCCCCAGGCTGTCTTTGCTTATATTGTGGGTGGTGATGGCTAAAAGCAGAGGGTTTTTTTCTTCTCAGTTAATAGTTTTGAGAATTAGATGGAGGGACATTAGCTATTAAAGCTACTGAAGACAGCCAGGTGATCTTATCTCTCTAATGAAAATGACTTGAGTCAGCTTTCTTGTGACCTCTGAGTTGTCTGGGTTCCTGAACGTCCATTTCTCTCTGGCATTTGCTCTCAGGAAGAAACCCTAGGAATGCATTAGGCAGAAGATTTTGATTTACAGCTCACCCCTGTTTACTCTTCTAGTGATACATTTGTTTATTTTAGGAAAAGAAGCTCCTTAAAAGACATATTTTATGCTTTTCACTTCTTTTATGTCTCTTCTTTTGTCTTCAGGAAATGCATTTTGATTTTTTTTTCCTTTCCCCTTCCTTTTCCGTCCCTCCCTTCCTTCCTTCCTTCCTTCCTTCCTTCCTTCCTTCCTTCCTTCCTTCCTTCCTTCCTGTCTTCTGCCTCCTTCCTTCCTCCCTCCTTTTCTTCCTGCCTCCCCTCCTTCCTGCCCTCCTTCCTCTCTACAACATGAAGCTCCTGCTGTCCCAAGCCCGTGGACGGCCAGGCAAGAAGTCACCTTAAGTCTGACCGTCCACGCTTATCACTCAGTACACCACCTTTCAGAATGTCTAATGGCACTTGGGCCACAAATGACTGTTAAGGTCAAAGACCAGAAGCATGAGTCAAACTGAAAACATTACCTTGCAGAGCCAGTCTGTCTGCCTGGTCACTTAGCAGTTTATAAAACTTGACTCCTAGCTAGAAAGCTAATTGCCAGAGGGCCCAAGGAAAGCACTGGGCTCTCACTCAGAACCCTTCGTTTACTCTGTGCCCCAAATGATGGCCTGGACTGTCCAAGGAGTTAGTAAGAACGTTTTACGTTTTCCTCATCCAATTGACACAAATATTTCTTGTAAGAAAGGCAGTAATAATAAGGAGAAGAATTTTTAAAATTATTATTCAATTGGGTATTTCTTAAAGTCCTTTTTTTCCTGTAATTGACAAAACTCTTTCTTTGAAGATTATAACACGTCAACATCTTTTTCTGCCCTTTTCCATTTAGCTCCAGATTTGCATGAAGCACCGAAGTGTTTTTCAGCAGTGTGAGCTGAGTGTGGGACTAAAAGAACACTCTTGGAATTTGAAATAAGAGACCTTGTGGGGTGGGGAGGGTGGGGAAGAAGCAAATCAATTCTCAGATGGACCATAACTGAGGATTCTGCATTTTCTGCCTAAAGCATTTAGTGGAGAGAGCTTCAGTTCAATTCTGAAACTTTTATTTCACTTTGTTTTGCTTCTAATCCCCAGCATGTTAATATCTGTAATTTAGGTACATGCATTTTAAATTTAGGTTATCTCCACGTTTCTCACCAAGTATTTTTCTAAAAATCCAGTTACGTTGGAAAGACATGGACATTCTTAAAGAGTTATTTTTAGTACATAAATCAAATGATCGTAAAGCCTTCACATTTCCCCCTTCATCTCTTATTAAAATGCCCGAGTGAAAAGCGGTGGCAGGCCTGCTCTGCGTTCAGACGTTTCAGCGTGTCGCCCTTCTGTCCTCCTCTCGCCCGGGCCACCTATCTGTTTTGTGCTTGCTGATCAGGGTTTTGTGCCTGCTCTTGGTCTCGAGGCGTTGACACTGAGGCACTGTTGTCTGCAAAAGACAGTATATTACAGCGCCAGGGTTCACTCAGCTGCCTGCCCGGCCGCTGGAGCTTCATTCTTGGGAAGTTTCTGAGTTTCCCAGGAGACGAAGCATGAGCAACATTTGCTCCAGCCTGAGTAACTTCAGAAGGCCTGAGTCCTGTTCTGTTGTGTGGGCTTCCGAGGGTGGGTGGGGGGCGTGCGAATTCTCGGGCCCTTCCCCACTTCCCCGCCCAACACGGGTGCCTGCCGTGCGCTCCTCCTCTGTCACGTTTTTATAAAGCGTGGTTCTTGGGGTGTTGTAAAAGTTAGGCCATGCTTGAAGAAGCCAGACAGAAATTAGAGTGAGATGTTTGAAACCAGTCAGTGTGTTCCCAGCACCTCCACACTCATGTGGGGTGAGTGCACGTGGTGTGTACTCCGGAGCTCAGTTCCTTTCTGGATGTAATAACAATATCGAACCTTGGCAAGACTGAAGTAAAGCCACAGGAGACTTGCCGTATTCGCAAAACTTTTGGAGGCAGTCTGTAATAGATTTTAATACTTTCCTGAGTTAAAAGGAATCCTAGCATATGATTTATAATTTTTACCTTTAGCCTGGTACGTCGTCTCATACTTTCATGTCTTTGCTTACCCCGACAGCCAGCCGCACCCTATTGTAAACGTATTTGTCTTCCCGTTTAGACCCCAAGCAACTTGCGAGCAAGACTGTGTTTATTTTGTTCACCGTTGTAGCCCTGGAGTTCAGCACAGCGCCTGGTGGATCGGAGGTGTTCAATGGATTTTTGTTGAAGTCTCCATTGAGTCCGGATGTCACTCAGCTTGCTTTACGTGTAGAAAAATCCCTTGATCTTTCAGTGTATTCCTGGAGAAAGGAGGAGAGGAGCAGAATGTACCTGGGGTGCTCAAGTCTGCAGGGGGCCACTCTTTCTGGTTTGAGGGTAGGAATGGCATCATACAGATTTCAAGTTGAAGCACAACAGGGCCGAGACAAGGAGGCGTGTAGGGCCTTTGTCAGGCTGGCCCTGACTCATGTAACTCGTATTGCTCGAAATCGAAAGTGAGAGAAATCATTCCCTCCGAGTGAGCAGTGCTTCTAGCCGTACAAATGATTGTGGGATTCTCCATCTCTAGATTGAGATGATTTTAAATTTGCCCTTTATCTTTAGTGAACTAGGAGAGGATCTCCCGCTGCATTGAAAGGAGTCCAGTGGCCTGCACAGGAATTGTTGGTATTTAAATAAGAGAGGTGGAGCTTTACCAGCGCTGCTCACTGCGGCATTTCCACTAAAAAGGTGACTTAAAACTGTTCTTCCTTAAACGATTCATTTTGAAATATGCATTCCTACTGTATGTCTCAGATACTGCTGACCATCTCCAAGTCGCCTGGATAATAAAAATGTCTGATAACAGGGTTCGTACTTGAGAACTTGCTGGAATTAAGAAACATTATCTTAGTTTAGCATGGGTGGAATCACCCAAAGTCAGTACCACCGTGCGGTCAATGCCAGGCATTTGATCGGCATCATCTCTGGGTACCCACTGAGAAGCAGTGCTCTTGTCTCTCTACAGATGAAGGCATTGAGGTGAAACCGGTGAAACATCTTGACAAGATCACTTAGTACGAATGTAGCAGATCTGGGATTTGACGTTTGGTTGGTCTGCCCCAAAGCCCCTGTTCTTTACTATATATTTTTCTTCATGATAAGGGCACTATTGACTCTTGTTTTCATAGGTTGAATGTTGGCGCACATCCTTGTTGAATACTATTTTCGTAAAGACACCGGGCTGATGGGTCACCAGCAGGAGCATTCTCTCATTGTCCTTGAATTTGTGACCAGAGACAGTGTTTGGAGAACTTTGGGATTTTGATTCAAACTGTTGGGAGTCTGCCCAAAAAGTTCAAATGACTAGTCATTGCCATGCTGTTGAGTCTAGGCTTGTGTTTCCCAGAATTCTACAGACAGTTCCTGGCTGTGTTCGCCTGTGTTATGTTAGTTGTTAGGGTCACACCACATTTAGGGATGCTAGTACGGGCTTCTTCTCTAGCATTTTTCTCGGACTTTCTCCCAAAACCCTGACTAGTCCCAGGAGGTAAATCCAGGGGCCTCTGGAATGCAGCCTGTAGGGCTGAGATCCTGGGGTTCATTTAAAGCTTAAGGAACAGTCTCAAACCTGGGACTGAGACAAACCCTCCAAAACTGTGGTTTTATTTCTCCAAATAAGATACAACCCAACAGCCATTTCTTTAGGGACTTATGGCTGAATTTGTCCTAATGTTTTAAGAAGCCTAAGTTTTAGGTCTTACTCACAGTGAAATGGCCACTTGGTAGAGATGCTATCCAGCGTAGTGCTCTCTGCTGTCTGCGTTCTGTGCATGATGATGGAGGTAACAAGGATTTAGGGAGCTTGCCTGTTTTAAGCTCCCTGAAAGTCAACTGCCAAGAAAATCAGCAATTTTCCTAAGTGTATCCACTAAGCCTGTGATTATCATGGGTTTAAGCATACACCATACTACTCTGTTTTGTAAAAGTCTTACTATTGCTTTTCAT
This sequence comes from Ursus americanus, assembly GCF_024610735.1. NCBI lineage: Eukaryota > Metazoa > Chordata > Mammalia > Carnivora > Ursidae > Ursus > Ursus americanus. The sequence goes on along the minus strand of NC_142134.1, from coordinate 24,564,730 downwards.
TGACAAAGGTAATTCAGAAGTTGGTTATTGATTTGGTGAATATTAAAACCAAGTGAATTACTATAATTTCACACTCATACCCTTCCATTTGATGGAAGTTCCTTTTTAGATTATTCCACTTTCTTTCTCTATGTTGGATTACCAAACAGGGTTGTTGGAATTAGAAATCCTGCTTTGGGCAGACTAACTGTATGAACTCTGTATGAAAGTCTGTATGAAAAGGTATTGAAAATACAAGTATGATTTCCCCCAAAGAAATGTAGAAATGACCTGAAAAAAATTTTAGAAGGTGAGATATAAAAAAAATTATACAGTTCAAGTCAATGTTGGGAAAGTAGTCAAGGAAGGGAACTCAGATCTTATATTAGAATGATATTTGGCTGCTCCTTTCACTATGAGCATATTAGTTGATTGTGGATCACTGGGTTTTTCCCTATTTCTGAAATCCATGGTTCGATGGAAAAAATAGTCTAAAAATCAAAGAAAGCAAGAATCATCTTTATGTGTCATTGTGGTTCAGTGAGCACATTGGATCTCATGAGAGATTCTTGCTAGGATGGGAGCTCCTAGGAGGGAATTTGGACAATACTCCATGAACCTTAGACAAGCTTTTCTAGGAGCTGGGTGCAGTTGGGGCACAGATGTTGGGATACTCCTCATCCATAGTGAGACCCATTCTTCACTTCACTCAACAAATACTTATTGAGTGGTCATTTGTAGTGGACACAAAATATACCCCAATCCCTGCCTTCATCGAGTTTATATTCAGGGCAGGGGTATAGACAATAAACATTTAACATAATACATAATTACATGATAAAGAAAATTAGATTAGTGCATGGAGAGAAAATGGAATAGGGGATCAGGGATTCTGGGGAGGGAGAAGGGGGACAGGTTGTCATTTTAAATAGGGAGACCAGGGTAGGCCTCAATGCAAAAATGACATTTGAAAGACATGAGACAGGTGGCCATGGGTACACTGAGCAAAGGAAATTTTCTGTGCAAAGGCCCTTGACTAGCAAGGAGGTCACTGTGGCTGGAGCAGAGTGAGAGGGGAAGAGCAGTAGCAGGTCAGGTCAAAGAAATGATGGGTTAGTGGGGAAAGGACTTGCAGATCATTGTAAGGGCTCTAATTAGCTCTCACTCTGAGTGAAATGATGAAACATTGCAGGGTTTTAAGTAAACATGATTGACTAATGTTTTAAAAGAATTGTTGTGGGGGCGCCTGGGTGGCTCAGTCAGTTAAGCGTCTGCCTTTGGCACAGGTCATGATCCCAGGGTCCTGGGATCGAGCCCCACGTCGGGCTCCCTACTCAGCGAGGAGCCTGTTTCTCCCCCTCTCTCCGTCTGCCACTCCCCCTGTTTGTGCTCTCTCTCTCTCTCTACCAGTTAAATAAATCAAATCTTAAAAAAAAAAAAAACAAGAAGAATTGTTTTGGCTGTGAAAAGGCTGGAGCAGGCAGGCAAGGTGAACAGAATTCCAGTGAGACATCTGGTGTTTAGGATTGAGGATGGGTCCAGAGATGTAATTTGGAGTCTTTGGCACATATACAGTACCTAAAACCATGCAATATCACATGGGAAGTCACTGATCCCTGAAAGTTCTATTTCTCGAAGCTGCAGAGGATGTGTTCCCATCCTCAGGCCAAGGTGACCCCGCCTTCTATTGTTTTTTGAGGCTAGCAGGACGGCGTCAATCATAACCCGCTACACCAATTAGTTTCATCATTCGGTATTTACTGGAAACAAAACATTTCCGCACCACGTACAGTTACAGCTAGAGGCCATCTACTAAGAGTTTCTCATCCTACTGATAAAAAAGGGAGGCTCAGAGAAGTTAAACGATTTCACCAAAATTATAGTGGATGGTTAACAGCAGAGCCTGGAGTAAAACTGCCTTCTAGCTCCGTGCTCGTCTTGATGCCACCTCGGGCACTTTGAAGTTTACGAAATGGAACAAAAAAGGTGGTAACAGAGAGGTTAAGTCAAAGGTCATTTCTGCCACCAACTGTTTCCTTCAGAGCAAAAATCTACATGGCAGAGCTCTCTTCGGCAAAGACTTTGGTCACACTTGCGTCCCATAGTGTAGACAGTGACAGAGGGGACTTCAGCGGGCCTGCTCTCACAGCAGAGCTGGAACACGCCTTCTGAGTTGCTCAGGCCAGGTTTTGAATAAATCGGGGCATGATTTTTCAATTACAGGAAGCTGGGTGAAGAAAGAATAATTTCTTTTATCCAATCAGTCACAAGAAATTATTCTGTTCCTCTGAGACTTGGAAACTAGAGGAGGCAGGAGAAGAAAGAGAACGTGGGTAACTCCACCATCTGCTTTTGATGATTCTTGATGATGATTTGGAGACGTCTGGAAAGAGCTAAGAGGACATCTAATTGAGGCAAACTATAGTTTGCAGCCAGGCATATACTTCACTTCAATTTGTCCCTGATTCTAGTCCTTTCTTAGATATTGGTAAATTATTTAGATTAGCTATTGAGTTCCAATGGGTTATTATATATGGTTTGCAAACTATATTATACTTAGAGATCATTATACTTAGAGATCATTTGTTCATTCAATAGCTATTTAGGAGTACCCACTACTATATGGCAGGCATGAGAAATGCCGTGGTCAAGATAGGTAAGGAATCTGTTTTTACAGAACTTACATTCTCATGGGGATACATAGACAATCAACAAGTAAATAAATAAGTGAAGAAGGGAATTCCAAGCAGTAGTAAGTGCTAGGAAGGAGACAGCAGAGGTCAAGATAGAGACCGGTTGGGCTACCTTACGTACATGGGTCAGAAAAGATCAGGGGACTTTTGGACTAGAATCTAAATACTAAGAAGGAACCTAGTGCATGGAGGTGTGAAGCATTCCAGGCAGAGGGAGAATTCAAGAGCAAGGGCCTTGAGGTGGGAGTGGTCTTGGGCTACTGAAGGTGATGAAAGGAAGCCAGTAGGGGTGAAGCAGAGTGCACAGAGCAGTCTGGGTTCTGGTCATGCAGGGCCTCCTAGGCCATGGCGAGGAAACGAATTATAGCCTAAGTGGAGCGGGAGGCCATTGGACAATTGTAAGCAAAGGAACAATATTATCAATTCATTTCTTTGAAATACTGCTGAGATCCCTTTTTGAAGACTACGGTATATGAGGGCAAGAGAAGGAGCAAGGAGACCAGTCAGGACGCTATTAATTATACTCATCTGAGGAGATGATGGTAGGTCACGCTAGGCTGGTAGATGTCTGAGTGGAGACGGCTGAGTGATAGGATTTGAGACAGATTTCTGAGATAGCTGAGGATTGAATAAGACAGGAAGGGAAAGAATATTGAAGTTGCCTCTTGGGTTCGGGGCTGTACAGTTGGGATGATGACAGGCCATTGGGTAAGATGGGGAAATGGGAGAACAGCAAGTTTGGAGGGCAGGGGTGGGGGAGGAGGGGGCTTGGGAATAGCAGAAGCAAGAGTTCTTTTGTCTGATATACCAATCAGCTATCTGGGGAGGTAGTTACATAGATAAAAGTTTGGCATCCAAGGGGCTGATCAGAGCTGGACAGAAAAAGTTGAGAGTCATCAACATTTAATAGTATTTAAGGTCACAAGACCTGATTCATTCACCTGAGAGAGTTTCCGGAGAGGAGAGAAAAGATGTGACCAAACCCTGGGGCACATCAGCCTTGAGAGGAGGCTGACCCAGCAGAGGCAACAAACTGAAAAGCAACTTGAGGGAGTTGGGGGAGGGTGTGGTGTTGTGCAAGTCTAGAAAGGAAAGTGTTTCTTAAGGAGGGACTAGTCACCCGTGAAGGCGGCCGCGCCTGCGAGGGATCCCAGGACGTGATCACACACCCCTGACCTGGGCAGACAGCGTGCGGTGACCTTGACAGGAGCAAGTGCAAAGGAACGACCCCAGGGAAGGCTGGACTGCAGGGGTTGAAGAGCGAAGGAGAGAACGGGTGATGAGGACATGCAGACAAGTGCAGACAACTTATTCACGTTTGTGGTTTCTAGCACTGTCAGCTAGGGCTGCGGTGAGGAGGTGGGCCTATAATGAGTATTGCTAGAAAGGCTCCTAATGTTAGGTTTTAGAGCAGTGAATTAAAACTAATGTACATTCCTAGGACATTTGATCTCCTGTGTCTACAGGGGTGGAGTAAGCTTTCATGGAGTGCCCCCCCCCATGTTTATACATGCAGCCCCTCATCGTTCTTTGACACTAGTTTCTTGGGTCTGTTTTCTGCAGCAATACCCAAGTAGCACAAAAGGCAAGGATAATAAAACCCAGCATTTATGGAGCACTTAATGTGCTGTTGAGTGGTGACCTAGCTCATTTAATCCTTACTTCAGAGAGTGGGGGCTCTTTAATCCCCTTCCGACAAGATCACATGGCCTCCTCTAAAATCCAGGTAATTAATTTATCATTGAAATCTTGCAACACAGCTTGTACTTAAGTTGGGAAATGCTTGGATTTCAGCAAAATTGTTTATTTTAATCTTTTTTCTTTCCTTCTCACCCAAATACCCAAAACCATGCTTAGCTGATGGTTGGGGCTTGGAACCTCCCTTGGTCTGGGAGCCCCAGTCCCCTGCTGCTTAACCAACATCCTTTCTCTCAAAGCACATGGAAAGGAGACTCAAGAAAGGAAAAGCAGGGGCGCCTGGGTGGCATAGCGGTTAAAGCGTCTGCCTTCGGCTCAGGGTGTGATCCCGGCGTTACGGGATCGAGCCCCACATCAGGCTCCTCTGCTATGAGCCTGCTTCTTCCTCTCCCACTCCCCTGCTGTGTTCCCTCTCTCGCTGGCTGTCTCTATCTCTGTCGAATAAATAAATAAAATCTTTAAAAAAAAAAAAAAGGAAAAGCAGAAGATATTTCATAAGACCAGTGTAGCTACAAATTGCATACAAGTTATAATGCATTGAGCTAGAAATAAAAATTTTATTGTGGAAACCTCTTCTCAGTGGTGTTTAAAATAAATAAATAAATAAAAGCTGCGTGCCAGTAGAGCCAGCGCTTACAGATTGCTGGTCCTGTGCGTTACTCAACATTCTCCTCCCAAACTCATTTTCACCTTGCTAATGAATTGCCTCTCAAAATCAAAAGAGAACATCGTGCATACACATTTTTCTTTTGACAGTTTTTCGGTGTTTTTCTACCTGACAGCCAGGAAGACCCATGATTGGTTGGTTGGTTGCTTTTATTGTCTCTAAGACTGACTCTTATTTTGGGTGTGGTCAAAGTGAAAACAAGGGCATTTCCTGGGGAGTGATCAGCCCAGAGGAGGAGTCTTTATCCTCTAAATTAGAAAAGCCTAGCACTCATTGGTGCCCAGGAAGTGCCCTAGACTGGAATTGTTTTGTTGTTTTAATCTGAAAATGACAACATAGGACACAGCCAACGGCAGGCAGCATTTTATCGTGGGTGACGCAGCTTTAATTGGTATGTAGAGGGCATGCCTGTGGAATTAGTCCTCGGAGCACTGGCCAACCAGGTCGCTTTCAGCATTTCTCAATGTTTAGTTTCATCTTATAATTAAGTAACAACAATCATTTCCTGACAGCTAATAACTGGCTAAAGGAGTTAGAAGCCTCATTAGGTTTATAATTTATCAAAGTCTAAGCTCTTCATCTGCAGTGTTGCAAAAAGAGAAAGCATCCTCAAGTTCCAAACTGATTAAAGACAATCTCCAAGCATATTTCACATATTCCATATGTGAGAGTGTTAATTTGTTCTTCAAAGGCTGACTTTGTTATTTGCCAAGTTTTTTTTTTTTTTAAATAACTATTCTCTATCTCTCTGTCAAATAAGTAAATAAAATCTTTAAAAAGGGTGGGGGGATGCCTGGGTGGTTTAGTCAGTTAAGCGTCTGCTTTCCACTCAGGTCCCGATCCCAGTGTTCTGGGATCCAGCCTCTCATCAGGCTCCCTGCTCAGCGGGGATCCTGCTTTTCCCTCTCCCTCTGCCTGCCACTAGCCCTGCTTGTGCTCTCTCTGTCAAATAAATAAATAAAATCTTTAAAAAAAACAAACTATCATTATATAAGCGGGAAAAAATGTTTATGTGGCTTTGATAGAGATATATTGAATTATGTCCACATACGTGTGCACGCTAAAACAGAAGTAAAATTGGTAGAGCCTGTTTCCTCTAAGACTCTCTTTGTGACAATTCCACACGCTTTCCTGAGAACAGCCTTGACTGTCCATTAACTCCAGCCGATAGCATCTTTACGTGTGCTCCACAAGTATTGACTGAGTACTGACTTTGTGCCGGGCACTATTCTAAATGTTGAGGATACAGCAAGGAGATAAAAACCCCTGACCTTACTGAGCCGATAACTTAATCTTAATAATTTCTGTCTTCAAGATTACCTGGAAGATTACCTGGGCCCAGAAGACCATACATTAAATGTCTTCAAAGTGGTCCAGCTAAAGGTAGAAAAGAGTCCTCACTAGACCATCTTGTCCACCGTACCTCTGACTGTCTTCTCATCAGTATGGCCATTGCCTTGTGGCCCCAGCTTCTGCTGGCTCAAAGATTACTTCCTGATCAACCATACTTTGAGATCACAAATCTTCCTGCTAGTGGGAGAAAGTATAATCTCTTCTGTTAGAGGAACTTCTGCTTTCCTCTTCATGTTGGAATCTGCCATGAGCTGGTCACAAAGGAAACAGTGAATTCTAATCCCTTGATGAAAACATTTATTTCTACAGTTTGATGCAGGGACAGTCAGACCTACAATTCAGGCTCTGGAATTCTAGAAATGTGGAACTCAGGTTACCATGATTCTTCCAAATGACTTCTATCCTGTCTAGACCAGATCGAAAACACCTCTGGAGAAATGGAACAACTCGGAGACTTTCATCAGAGTTCGCACTGGGAATCCCTCAAAAATCCTTCCCCTCCATATTCTTATGAATCCTTGGAGCACAGTAACCTTAGGTGTTCAAAGAAACTCCATGATTCCTCTGTCACCAGAGCAACTCAAGATATGAGGTCCTCTGGATCTTCAGGGTTGGCTAAATTGCAAAGCAGAACCCCAGGAAAGCTTGGGGCATTTGGTTAGTGTTGTCATGCCAGTCCTGCATTTCAGCATCAGAGATCCCCGTCATTATCCTGTGTAGAGTCTGTGGACATTGGCCCTGGCTCCTTACGTGAAAGTTATCCTTCTGGTGTCCCAACTGATTCTCTTGCTCATAGACTGTCTACGACTAAGAGTTAGGACTGCCCAGTTCTCATGCTGACAAATCCAAGTCTTCAAAATTCATGGGAATTCTTCTTGCCCTGAGTATATTTCATAAACAAGCAGAATGAGTGATTGATGCACCCTTTATCTTATTAGGAGCTTTTTTTTTTTCTGTAGAAATTCAGAAATTTCAAGGTGTTCTTCATTACTTTAAGTGCCATGGGGTGAATATTTGAAGAACACCCAGCTATTTTAAAGTCATTTGGCGGACTTAACAGGGCAACACAAGCACATATCTCTACCCTTTCAACAAATACTCCAACCATAGGAACCCAAGAGGAAACAGGTTGGTAATTATTTAGTGGACATTCTGTGTGGATACTTTCCCATAAAGTATAGAGACTCAGAAGCAGGCTTTTACTTCGTTCCTGAAATGACTACTAATTTAAAGTCACTTTTCCTAATGTACCTAGCAATCCCATTTGCCTATAATTTCTGAAGAACTACAGTCTTTGAATTCACTCCTGGGTGGGAGGAAAGAAAGTTCTCTATGCAATATACACATTTATGTAAAGTAACCAGTTTTCAAAAGAAAATTTTACAGTGCTTTTCTGAATGGGCATACACTGTCATGGAAAGATGGGCCTGGAGGGTTGAACCAATACACTTGTGGATGTAATAGGGAGGCCCTCTCCATTTCACATTGTTTTTCTAGGTCTAATGAAAACCTAAGGATTGAGGGCTGGGCCTCACCCTGGTCATATAATTAGGAATAGAAGCTTGGTAGCAAAAAATGAGGACAACAGAAAAACCAATATGCTTAGAGAAGGAAAGGCCTCAAAAAAGAGAGACTACTCCAAATAACTCGGGCTCCTTCTCTCCTTTTCTTGTGTGAAACTCCCTGTTTCTCCGTGCAGCCTCTCCAGGTAGTGATATCATTTTGAGAAGACAGGCTTAGGGGCTTTCGAAGCTAAAGACAACCTCAGAGTCACAGGCTCCTCTGGGCAATGAAAATCTTGCCAAGGAGAAACAAAATATGAAAGTAGAAAATTCTACCCCAGATGACAAATCTCTAGGTTCTAAGGATGAATCCAAACTTCAGAAGTTGTGGCAGTGTCCTCAGTCAGAAGTGAGACGAAACTCTTTCAATTGCTTGCATTGGGGAAACGCCCTGATCTCTAGGTTCAGGGATCATGAGTCAAAGCAGGACTGGAACCTCCGGAAGTCTGTGTGTGTTGGGCCTTGAAAGGGAGTATGCAAGGTTCTGGGATCGCGCCTCTTCTATGCCTTTCCCCTCCCGGGCCTCCAGGTCAGGTCTGGCAGGATTTAATGACTCTGAATCTCTGCAATGAGTGGCATCTGGATAGCCCAGGGGAACTGGCGACAGCACCCAGTCCTCGCAGGGATGGGAGAATGGGTGGCGTGACAGAGAGCTGGACACCTAAGAGGTTGTCTTTTGGAGGAGGTCAAAAAACAGCTTTTGCCAAGCCTTTTGGGTGAGTCAACAGGAGACTTGAATCTCTACTTTTATCCATCCTAATTTTTTTTTATTTTTTATTTTTATTATTTTTTTAAGATTTTATTTATTTATTCGACAGAGATAGAGACAGCCAGCGAGAAAGGGAACACAAGCAGGGGGAGTGGGAGAGGAAGAAGCAGGCTCATAGCAGAGGAGCCTGATGTGGGGCTCGATCCCATAACGCCAGGATCACGCCCTGAGCCGAAGGCAGACGCTTAACCGCTGTGCCACCCAGGCGCCCCTTTCCTAATTTTTTTTTTTAAATAGCACTGATTGTATAGAAACTTCAGAAATGAATTGTCTGATATTGGATTTTAGATTTACTCCTAAAAAGAGAATGCTAGATGATTGGTTGATTGGTTAGTTATTTTCAATGCATGGGTTGCTTTATTACTCCGAGTGTTAGTTAAATTAAATCAATCAAAAATATTTTTAAGCAAAATCTTCTTTCAAAGGACCTAGTGAAAGGTTAATTGTCTAGGATGCAATGGGACCAGGCCAAGTGGGTTCAACACTTTAAATAGCAGGAGTCAGCTATGAAGACCATCCTTCTCATTTCCTTCTGAGTCTTTAAAATTACCTTCAGGAATAAGGCAACATAGTGGTTTTTTTGAAAGCAAATTTAGAAAGACATAAATGAAATGACCCTTCTAATGTGTGCTTCCCCTGCGGTATGATCCTAGGGAATGAGTCCTCCAGGAATCAGATCAAAAGAGATGATGTGTTCCTTACTTCTGAAGACTAGAAAGCTTTTGCCAACCCTCAAAGTGACCTCACCTCTTCTGAAGGGAGAGGCATTAGGTCATGAATGACATAGACCAACCCAGAATTCCCATGCATCTACACGCTCTTACCACTGTAGAAACCAGAGTGGGCTTTGGGAGGAGGGATCATCATTCCACACACAGTACTCTTGAAGCAACCAGAAGCCAGATCTTTGAGGGGTCTCAGATACCACCTTACCTTGGGTCTCAAAGAATTGCTAACACCTTCAGCTGGCATCCCTAAACAGGCCCGGTTCTAGTTATAAGGAGATAGTCCAAACAACCCCAAACGGAATGGTAGCCATTTACTGCGTACCTAATAACTCCATCCAAAGTCCCTACTCTTGGGGGATGTGCATTTGGTGGAAGCGCCCCTGGTATCACAAAGCCCCACTTGAAATGAATGTTTCTCTGAGGACTGTTGGGTTCTCTTGTTTGTTGTCTGCCTGGTGGCCATTTCCCCACGGCCAGCTCTCTTCCTTTTCATGTGCACAGCAGAGCCTATTACTGCAAACTGGCGATGAGGCAAGGTGGCTGGGAGGTGCTCCTGCATGGGGGAGTTCTGTTGTTTTTATAACCGGTGCTAGCTCTGAGTAGATGGTGAGTAAGAGCCTCTTCCTCTTCCCTCTGGGCTGCGCTCCTCTCCCATACCAATCTGTGGCTGGCCTGTTTCGGATATGGTGCTAAGCAAGGGCAGCTGCCTGGCTCTGATGTTCCCCAGGCTCGGGACCCAAACCTCGAGAAGGCAGCAAAATCCGTAAGTGAGGGCAGCATTGGCCCATGTTCCCTATTACGCAGTACTCCTGCAGGAGGGCTTCTGGGGAGAAGCAGCAAATGTGAAGACAGTGGAACAGCATCTGCTGCTCTGACTTCCTCCACCAGGCACACGGAAAGCGCTCGCTTGGCGCACAAGAGCGGGGTGGGTGTTGAACGCACCCTCCAGCGACCTTTGGGCTGACTTTAGGTTAGATGGCCTTTTCTGTAAGACAGTCTTCCTTCTGGCAAGTTTCTTTCTTTTTTAATAGAAATAGCATCTGTTCGTTCATTCTTACGTTTGAATATTCCAGTACGGGAGCAATTATGGTTATGCATACTTCACGAGCCATACGCTGATTTTGCCGTTCTCCATTCTGGTTTGCGACTCGTGTTTGTTTTGGGTTTTGTCTGCTCTTTCGTGTGCGCTGCTAACACGTTTGTCGGCTGCTGGATTATTATAAGCCGATATAAAGGGCAGTTCTCTTCTAGAGAGACCTCCCCAGTTCACGCTCAGAGAATTTGTTCGTAGACCCTGTAGAGGAAAGAAGCAATTCCGGCGTCTTTGTGTGTCTGTCTGTGGTTTTTCTGTTTGAGGGGTTGCTGTAATGCGCCGCTTCTGCGTCTTCCAGCATAAAGATCCGCTTCTCATTTTGTAACATGATTTCTTTTCAGACTTGTAGTTTAATTGAATCCAGCTTTGAGTGACACTTTAAAAACTGCTCTCCTGCATCAGAAGCATTTCTCCAAACCAGGTGCTCTTGGCGCTCACCTGCCGGCAGTTCGGTTAGCAGCCGGCTACAACCGGCTGTTCTTGCTCGTGCCAAATCCATTCTATATATGGGAGCCTGGGCTCGAGAAGACGAGTCACGCTAATTAGTCAGACCTCTTCCTTGGAAGGAATGTGCCAAAATCACAAAAGCAGAAAAGCCAGAAACAGTATGAGCCTTGGTATTGACGGACCATAAAATCGGAATTTCACCTCATAATATTGCTTTGTTCCCAGATGCATCATCCTTTCCAGCTATGAGCTCACCCACCCTCGCTCTATCTCTGGGCCAGTTGGCATCACTGCCATTCTGTACAGACGGAGAATGGGAGATGCAGCGGGCCAAGCCAAATTGCCCCAAAGCCGGGTGATCTAGCTAGAGCTGGGAGCCAACTCCCTTGACTTCTCTCCAGCCCCTCGCTGTCGGAGACGACACGGCTTAGCAGGGAGAGCTGGAGGCTGAGGGGAAACTGCAGTCTCGCCTGAAAGCAATGTGGATTTACCAGCCAGCAGCCAGGAGAAGCAGTGGAGCAAACAGTGGACACATAAATGGAGATTGGGAGAAGACAGGAGAGAATGAGGTTAAAGATGAGGAAATCTGGCATGTAAGTCTGAGAATGTGCCAGAATATCCTTTTTACGCGGGCCATGATGCCTCTGTTAACTGTGGGCTGAACTATGCTAGATAGGCTGGATACTAGCTGTCGTACAGGAAGCATAGACTATCCTCCAGGAGGAAGTGGTAGTCAAAGTAAAGCTAGTGCAGAAACTTACATCCTTGATTTAGCAAATATTTATTGAGTGTCTCCCATGAGCCAAGTCCTATAATATTCATCTTTATAACCTCACTGCCTATCACATGGCGGATAGAGAAGGTGAATGGATGGATTGAGGGACACATGTTGTCCACAAAATTTTGTTTTGGGGACTCGCTGTCTTCTCCCCGCTCTTCCTCCCTTGGGCAAGCCCCTAAAGCTCCACAGACTCCTGCCTCACCCCTCCCAGAACCACCCACTCACAGGAAGGAGGATTTCCTTAATGGAGGCTAGTAAACACGGGCCGTGTGTCCCAGGGAGGAAGGCGTTCTGTACTTTTACCCTGACTGAATCTGGGAAAACCTCATCAGGAAGGTCACACCCTAACCGACTCAGGGGAGCCGCATTTGCGTGTCATAGGCTTCAGGGCAACAAACCCAACACAGGCGTCTACTCTCTGGGTCAGGCGATCAGAGTGAATCTGCCTCCCCGGTCTCCAGGGCTCCACCAGCCTTCACCCGCGATCTCTTGAGCTTGCCTGCTGGATCCCAGCTTCATCTCAGACATACGCAGCCAGGGTCTAGGAAAGGCACACTGGGCACCATTATTTGTTGAATGCCCTCAATGCATTGGCCTCAGACCAAATGCAGAATTAGATTACTGTACCTGACCAGTTGGTTCACATTTTAAACAAATAAATAGGCAGATAGAGGTGAATTAAGTAGAAGGGAAGGTGGAAATATACTCCAGGGAGAGGCTGGTGCCAGAGAAGGGAAACCGGTCAGAGCCTGTCGTTTTGAGAGTGTAAGTAGGGCAGGATCTTAAAATATTTCAGATCCAGCTCCATGTTTGTGATCAGCCAGAGAAAAGGCAAATTTGGTTGGGAGAGGGACAAATGAGCCACATGCTTCATGCACGTAATGTTATTTCATTCCTTTGGTTGTTTCTGTCCCTGGGCCACCACCGTGCCTTGTGTGGGCCTCTGACAAAGTGCATGGCCAGCATGACCAAGCAATTATTTGTGTACTTTCCAAGTCCTCCAATGGAACATGAACTCGAGGAGGACAGGGATTTTGTCTTCTTCATCTCTGAATTCCCAAAGCCTGGTCAATGAATGCTTCTTGCATTTACATAGGATACCCCCTCCAGGACTATAATCGAGTCTCAAATGAGAGCTTGGGCCAGGATGTTAGATGCTCTAGGAATTCAAAATAGAGATAGCTAAAGATGTGTGACCTGACAGCTTTCATGAGTATAGTGTTATCCCCTGGGATCCGAGGTAAGGGGATTAAGAGTGGGAGGTGGGCAGTTGCCTGAGGCACAGGCTCAGAGTTGAGGGTGCTCTTGTGGTTCTCAGGGAACAGTGAGTGGACCAGTGTGGCTGGAGCGGGGGGTTCTTGTTTGAAATACTGGTGTCACATACAAAGAAGGTGAGGCCAGTGAGTGAAGGGACAAATGAAAGTGTTTGAAATTGTAACTTTCGACACTGGGAACCACTGGGAACCACGGAAGCCATTTAAGCTGGGCTGTAAGAGGTGAAAGGAGAGCCCAGAAGAGTTGAATCCAGCAATGCACCAGCCATGCCAGGCAAGACAGCTTGGAGCAGCAGGCGTTGGAGGCAAGGAGCCTGAGGAGGAAAGGGACAGCAGCAATCTATGGGTTAAGTGATAAAATTCTGGTCGTAGTAAGGTGACAGTAGGGATGATTTTCAAGATTTGGGGGGTCGGGGGGAGGTCATTCTGAGATAAGTGTATCGTTTGTATTCACAATTTCCTCTAAATGAGGATTTAAAAAATGACGGCTAAACCCTTCGTGCTTACTCTATGCCAGTGGCTGTTCTGAGCATTTTACATAGTATCTCAGTATGTCCTCACAACACCTCTTTGAGCTACTATTATTAGCCCCATTTGACAGATAAATTAACTGAGGCACAGAGATTTTTTTTTAAGATTTTATTTATTTATTTGAGAGAGCAAGAGAGAGTGAGCATGGGGGGGGGCAGAGGGAGAGGGAGAAGCAGACCCCTGCTAAGCAGGGAGCCCTATGTGGGGTTCGATCCCAGCACCCTGGGATCATGACCTGAGCCGAAGGCAGATGCTTAACTGACTGAGCCTCCCGGGCGCCCCCTGAGGCACAGAGATTAAGAAACATGCCCAAAGTCATACAGTGAGTAAGACCTAGAGCCAGGATTCCCAGCAGGTTGTAAGGCTGCCTAGCTCACAGTGTTCACCACAAACACTCCAACAAGTTCATGGGAGGATTTATGGTATGATGAAAGAGGCTCTAAAGTGGGATGTGCGTTATCATCATTTCAAAAGGAGAATGGAGACGCTTTTCTTGTATTAGTTTATCTACCATCATTATTCATTGCGTACTCTGGTTTATGCTGATCAGTATTCATTAAAATTTAGAATCTGTAATAGGATAATATGCTTTTCTTTTTAAATATGGATTTTCCTAATATAAAAATTAATAATATTCATAATAAACATCCAAATATTCCAGAAGTAGCAGATATAGAGTGAATATCCCAAGCAATCCTAATTGCTCCCCAAATCATTACCCATTGGTGGGTTGAAATTCCTCCAGCTTTTTTCTCTTATATGTCCTTATATAATTCCATCATATCATCCTTATTATCATCATTTATGTTAATAATAAGCCTTCTACCCAGAGATAATCACTCTGCTTTGTAGTACGCTTTGTTATTTAATACGTTTTTACGTCTTTCCATGTGAGGATGTACAGTTAGTTTTATTTCCTTTAAAAATGATGTAGGATTCTCATTCACTTCCAGCATGACCCAGTCTGGATTCAAGTTCTCTTACAATCAGCAGAGCAACGGTCTGATGTGACCTAGATTCTTACGTCAATGCCACTTTTGTTCCTTCTGTGTCTGGGACAGAGCTCAAGAAGAAGCAAGCTCAAGTGGGACTCAGTTTTCTGTTTCCGTGAAAATAATAGAAGCTAGCAGTTCTCTAGTATTCCCGATGACCCAGCAACTATTCCGAGCCCCACTTTACAGATGGGGAACCTGAGGCCTAGAGAGATTAAGTAGCTTACTTGTGCAAGGTCACACAGTTAGAAATTCAAGAGTCAGAACTTGGACCCAGGCTCTTCTGACTCCAAAGCCTGTGTATTTACTACACACCGTCTCCTTATCTTTTTTACAAATCCTTCACCTGTTTAATAGGAAGTGGTTTCCATAGCATCGTGTTGCAGTCCGCTGGAGAGTAAAAGTCAGTCTGCTACTTCTCTTTCTGGCACACTTCACAAATACCAGCCCAAAAAGGGGTGCTGTCTGAACCAGCCCTTTCCCCTCCCCACAGGTCACTAGTCAGTCTGGAGTGTGACCCACTGTCTCTCAGCAGTCCCAGAGGACACCTCTTAGGACTCGAACCTCGTTCCACATCTCTCCTGCTGATAGAGACCAGGAAGGGAGAGTCGAGAAGGTTCCTTGGGTGAAGTGGAGTTCTCCACATTCCAGCTGGGCGACATGACAGTAGCAGTGAGGCTCTATCTATCCGCCCCGCACAACCCACACAGAAATTTCAGAAGAGCCAAAGTAAGTGGATGAGTATAGATAAACAATCTTGGTGGGGCATCCTTACAGCGACTTTGTTCTTTTGTTTTTGTTTTGTTGTGTTTTTTGGTCTAAGTGGACTAGACTGGTTTCACAGATGGCCTCCTTTAATGGACCAAAGGAACTCCTTCGCTTTGTGCTGGGAAAACCTGCACAAAGACATAAAACTATCAAACTATTTCTTCCCAAGGTAGGCATTTTCACAGCACCTCAGGGTCAGGAGGGCACTGAAAATTTTAGCAGTTCCGTTTCTGGTCCCGAGTGTTTTACACCAGGCCCCGAGTGGGTGGGCAGCGTCCCTGTGAGCCCCTCCAGGGAGCAGGAGCTCACGAAGTCAGAAGCAGACTGCTTCGTTTTCAGGTCATTGCAAATCACAACCGTGTTCTTCTCGTCCTTCTTGGACCAAACAGAAGCCATCGAACGGTTTTCCCACTTCATCACCTTCCCACCTTTCAAGCAGTTATACCGTTTCCCTGCCAAACCTTGTCTTTTCCAGGTTAGTCTTGAATTCCTTCACCCGTTATTCCCATGTCATGATCTAGAGTCCCGGGTGCTAAGGTTTTTCTTCCTTGAGTGTGTTCCAGGTTGTCCGTGTCACTCTCAGATGGGTGGCCCGTGACACAGAACACAGTGCCTCAGGGAAGACCAGACAAAGACGGTCGCTTACCTTGTTCTCCATGGTCTCCTTCTATTAGGTGCCTTAAACTTGGAATTTTACCCCATTCTTCAAATGATGGGGAAACCAAGGTACTTTATTCTGGAAAGTTTGTAAATAAATCAACTCATTAATTTATTTTTCTTCAAGCATTACTAGAGGGAAAGGAAACGTGCGGACCTAGATTTTTCATTTGGTGTATTGTAGCATCCTTCCGATACGCCATTTTTTGTCACAATATTCATCCATGGTCCAGCTCAACGATAGGAATTACGTGGAAAGAACAGTGCTTAACTCTTCATAAGTGTTACGTCGTGACTCCCGGGCCTTCTTCAAAGTGTCTTAAACATTGGAGATATGAAATATCACAGACTATTTCTGGATACCAGTGATTCTTTGAAGTGGATGGCTAGCCCCTCGGAGACTGGGGTATTTCCTTAGCAGCTCCCACTCCCCCCACCCCTGCCCACCTTACTGCCACTGCCTCGATGGAGGCAGGTTTCTGTGAGCTCGTTCAGGTTGCCTTGAAAGGTTTACTGCTTCCCTCGTCTACCACAGGATTTAGCTACCCACTCCAGATCCAGATTAGTTTTTGCAACACTAGAAGAAAGTAAAGTAATGGAGTAGGTTTCCCTTGAAAAGCTTTCTTTGGTTAGAAACCTGTGTCCATGTACGTGTAAGATTTGATTACACCTTAGACTTCTCTGGAAAATTTACTGCTGAAGTAGACAAGGCCATGTGTGGTGAGGGGACATGAAGGTGGGAGTACGAACATTAGATGATCTTCGACCATTTTCTAAAAAGTGCCTGACGGCGGGTCTGTACAGAAGAGTGTCACCAAAGGTTCGTACCCATAAGGAAACCACTCTCAGAATTAACACAGCCCTTTAGCCATTTACTAGGTAATAAGGGCAAACTCTTAAAGAATTTTAAATAAAGACCAACTAATTATAGCAGGGGATGTGTTGGAAAAGAGTGGTTATATGTAATTATATAGTAATTATGTTGAAAATGTAATCACATGCCCCCTGAACGTTTGCTGGGGAATAAATTCACCCCCTGCAACCATCCCCCTCTGATGTCAAAGACCCGCATTGACTTTGTAAAATGTGTGATATGCTTTCTACTCTGAGAAGGGTGACCTCTTCCAGGCCAATTAAAAGGTGCTGCTTTGAGGATATTGGAATCCATGCTCAAAGGGATAAAGGGAAATTGAAACTTCTATTAAAAGGAGCTAATGATGCCTGGAGCAGTTGGGATTAAAAAAGAACAAAGTCAGTTTTAAAAAGATCTCCGAATCAAAGAGCAGCTTTTCTCATCAAATACCAAGAGAAAGAAAAATAATTTTTAATGAAAAATGGGGCAATGGAATCAGCCTTTTGCCTAGATCCTGGGGCTTCAGTCAAAACCAGTGAGAGGTTTTGAACAAAATCTGTTGAACTTCTTGGGAGAAGTTCGCTACATATATTTAAGATAATGTCATGAAAGACAAACTAGCTTGTCTCCCAAGTTAGATAAAATGATTCAGAAACATACTGAAAGGATAACAATAAAATATAGTGTATATAGGATTGCTTTATAATTGATTCCCCATCTGACAAAATAATTCCCAGATTAAAATCTAGCATTAAAAAAATTGAGATATAGCTCACATATAACATTAGATCAGTTTTGAGGGTACAACATAATGATTTAACATATTTATATATTGTAAAATGATTACCACAATAAGTTCAGTTAACATCCCGCCCCACACATAGGTACAATTTTTTCCTTATGGTAAGAAGATATATAGCCTTCTTATCTGTGATAAAAAGACTCTTAAGATTTACTCTCTTAGCAACCCAAATATACAATAAGTATTGTTAACTCTTGTCACCATACTATACATTTCATTCCCCGCACTAACTTACTTTATGTCTGGAAGCTTGTAGCTTTGGTCACCGTCCCCCATTTTTGCCCACCTCCCATCCCCCGCCTCTGGCAGCCACCAATCTGTTCTCTGTATCTGTGAGTCGGGGGGGGGGTTGTTTTAGATTCCACATATAAGTGAGATCATATGGTATTTGTTTTTCTCTGACAGGTTTCACTTAGCATTCTGCTCTCAAGGTCCATTTATCTTGTCATACTGGCAGCATTTCTTTCTTGACACAGCTGAATTACATTCCATTTTGTATATATGGACTACAACTTCTTTATCCACCCATTTACTGATAGACACATGGATTGTTTCCATGTCTTTTTATTGTAAATAATGCTACAATGAACATAGGGGAGCCGATATCCTTTTGAGTTAGTATCTTCATTTTCTTCCGATTAACACCTAGTAGTGGGATTGCTGGGTCATAGGGTAGCTCTATTTTTAACTTTTTGAGGAACCTCCATACTGTTCTCCACAGTGGCTGTACCAGTTTGCATTCCCACCAACAGTGCCCAAGGGTTCCCTTTTCTCCACATCCTCACCAACACTTGTTATTTTTTGTCTTTTTGATAAAAACCATTTTACAGGCATGAAGTGGAACCTCAGTGTAGTTCTCATTTGCATTTCCCTGATGATGAGTGATGTCTAGCACTTTGCTCTGTACCTGTCAGCCATTTGTATGTCTTCTTTGGAAAAAAAATATCTATTCAAATAGTTCCTTTATCGGTTTTTTAATTGAATTTTTAAAATGCTTTTTCTATTCAATTGTGTGACTTCTTTATATATATTAGATATTAACCACTTATTGGAAATATGATTAGCAAATATTTTCTCCCATTTCTATAAGCTGCCTTTTCATTTTGTTGATTGTGTCTTTTGTGGTATAGGAGATTTTAGTTTGATGTTGTCCCACTTGTTTATTTTTGCTTATGTTGCTTTTAGTATAAAATTTAAAAAGTCATCACGGAGACCAATCTCAAAGAGCTTACTTACTATGTCTTATTCTAGGAGTTTTATGGTTTCAGGTCTTATGTTCAAGTCTTTAATCCATTTTGAGGGAATTTTTGCATATGGTGGAGGGTGGTGGTCCAGTTCCCTTGTTTGCATGCAGCTTTGCAGTTTTCCCAGCACCATCTATTGAAGAGACTATCCTTTCTCCATCATATATTCATGGCTTTTTTTTCATAAATTAATTGACCATACATGTGCGGGTTTATTTCTGGGCTCTCCATTGTGCTGCATTGATCTAGGTGTCTGTCCTGCTTGCTACGGCTTTGTAGTGTAGTTTGAAATCAGAAAGCGTGATACTTCTAGCTTTGTTCTTCTCAACACTGCTTTGGATTTTGTGGTCTTTTATGGTTCCATATACATTTTAGGATTATTCTATTTCTGTGAAAAAATGCCATTGGAATTTTGATAGGAATTGCACTGAATCTGTAGATTGCTTTGGATAGTATAGACATTTTGACAATATCCTTCCAATTCATGAGCATGGAATATCCTACCATTATTTGTGTCTTCAACTTCTTTCATCAGTATCTTACAGTTTTCAGCGTAAAGGCCTTTCCCCTCTTTGATTAAATTTATTCCTGGGTATTTTATTTTTTGATGCAATTGTAAATGGGATCGCTTTCTTAATTTCCAAAATCTATCATTTTGATGACCTGTGATGCGCACAGTGACCGTTGTAAGGTGATTGCTGTGATAGTAATTATTATAACCTTGGTAGGCTGTTCACTCCTTAATATATTTTACAATAACCATCTGTGTTAGGCTATGTGCTCATGTAGCTTTTCCCAAGTACGTACAAAAATATGCATACAGAGAGAGGGGAAAAAGTGAGCTGTATGGTGTTTCTTAAAAGGACACGAATTTTCTTAGATCAGGGCCCCTCCCTTATGACCTCATTTAACCGTAATTACTTCTTAGAGGCTCCCATCTCTGAATATAGCCACACTGGCCATCGGATGCAAACATTCAGTCTATAACACCATGCAACAGTAATGAAGAAGTCAGGGACCTCCTAGGATTAAAGAGACCAGGCTTCCTACCACACTTGCACATCAATGAGTAATGCCTTTGCCACTTATAGGATAGTTGGATGGTGGGTTAACAAGCCATCAGGAAACCTGAGACCAGGCTAGTGCTGCATTTTCTGCTTGTTTTAATGATAAATGAACTACGTTGCTTAAGCCAAGGGGCACCTTAGCATAACCAGAAGTCTCTTCACTACAAATCTGCTTCAACTCCCTTGAGATATGTTTAATGGCACTATAGCCAATGGGAAATTCTCTATCACAAGCCATCACTTTTGGGCATTGGCATTGGTTATCTCTCCAGCAAATCAGGGCATTAGCAAAGAAAGCTTCACATAGTCCAACTTTACTACCTCTGAATTTTGACCTGGATATGGTTTTAATGGTGGATTAAACCATTATTTTAGAATGGAAACAGTCTTCTAGAATAAAGCAATTATCTTGGGGCACCTGGCTGTCTCAGTCCATAAAGGATGCAACTCTTGATCTTGGGGTTGTGAGTTCAAGCCCCACGTTGGGTGGAGAGATTAGTTAAAAATAAAATCTTGAAAAAAGAAAAGGAGAAAAAAGGTTTTCTAGAATAAAGCAGGTCACTCCTACAGTATATACTGGGACTCAAAGCTACCTTAAGGGGCCCAGCATACCTCTTTTCAGCTTGGAAATTCTAAGATGATTGTGTTAGATTTAATAACAAAAAGGAAATGACACAGTCACTTCCGCACCCGTGTGTACTGAGCAGAGGCTGACATATTCCGTGTTGGCAGTCAGTGTTACTGGCTTCATAATTTGAGCTCACTGAGGAGAAAAGGGAGTTGTTGAGACAAGAAAGATGGCTCTTCTCAAAAACAGAAGACATCTGGACTGATAAAAGGGCAACTGAAAGAGGAGCTAAAGATAACCAGGAGAAACTGGTCGTAAATTTGCCTCAAGGTTCAGACAGGGGGTCGTGCTGCTGAATTATAGGCAGGGGTCACTGTGGTGAATTTAGAATGTATGTCCTGGTTTCCATACCTCGAGGCAGCCTCCTCCACCCCACGCCCCATCTGCAAACGTCAGGTGGTGGCATAGGAACAGATGGAAAGAACTGCCCCATGTTAACACGTCCTAGAAATTATGCATAGTTGATGGGACTCCGAAGTCCCTGAGAAATAGGTCAGCCTGTGTCCTATGTCACAGGCTACTGCCTCAGCTGTGCTGTGTCAAATGGCTAATGAAAAACTCACCTGACCACTTCAAAATGTTGAATCTTTCATTTCCTTAAGATCCCAGGGAAGGCAGGCCTTCCGGAGAGGTTTTCCAGGTTATAAATTCACACAGAGTAAGAAATACATTTGAGTATACACACACACACACACACAAACACACACACACACCCCACACACATTTCAACATCATAGCTGGTGAGCTAATACAGGTTTACTTATATGGTCAAGGCACTCTACCCAGTGGTTCAGAGAAGCAGGCCTGGAGCAGAGAGATCACGTGTGTGTATTGGGAGCAAAGTAGGAGAGAGCAATGCATCATACCTCATTGATCCTCAGTAGGACCTTGGCTTTCTTTATTTAAAGTACGACTATAAAAGTAGAGCTGAACTCCTTTAGGTCTAATGCTCTGCAGTGAGCTAACTTCATGCAAAACTGCTCGATAAAACAGAATTCTGCATGATTATAGGGTTTACATGGAGCATGATTTCCCTTTCTGTCACTGGTGCCAAGCTGCCAGGATTAGGAATCCTATACTGAGGTCTTCCATGTATCAGACACTGTTCTAGATCAGTGTTTTTCTACCTCGGCTCTCATTCACATTTTGGGCTGGATAATTCTTTGTTGGGGGGGGCTGTCCTGGGCACTGTACAATGCTTAGCAGCAACCCCGACCTTGGCCCACAAGATGCTGGAAGCATGCTCCCTCCACTCCCGATTGTGACAACTCTAATGTCTCTGGACACTGCAAAATATCCTTTGGGAGCAAATTTGTCTCCAGTTGAGAACCCCTGTTCTAGATACATGATACGTTTAAGACGGGGCGAGGTGTATGCAAAGAGCATGGGCTGGGAGTCACATTGCTGGCTTAAGTCCTTCATTTATTTTTTGTACTGGCCCTTGCTGGGTGCCAGCAGCTATGCCAGGTGATGGGGATACGAGGATGAATAAGACATGGTTTTTGCCTTAAGAAGAACCTAGTAAGGGAGAAAAACTCATAAATAAATGAATTACCAATCAATGTGGTAAACACAGTGAGATAGACCTGCACAGGAGCTGGAGGTAGAAAGCATCTTGTCCACCTTGAGAGTAGGAGCTGGGGGCATCAAGGAAGACTTTCTTAAATTGCCTAGTCAGAGCTGAGCCTTAAAAAATCAGTTAATGGAAGAGGTGAGAGCATTGGACACAGGTGTCCATAGGCAATATTGAAGCATAAGACAAGACACAGGAATGAAGACCTAGTGTGTGTTGCATGTTGGGCAGGGAATGCTAAAACTCTGGAAGGGTAGACAAGATGACCTGTTGGTCATTCGAAGAGTTTATACTTTATTCCGGGAGGTGGGAAGCTGTTGAATGGTTTTAAGTGAGGGAGTGACACTTTGCTTTGGTCAGAATGCGGAGAATGATTTAAAGGGCACATGAGTGAAAGCACGGAGACCAGCTTAGGAGGCCAAGAGATAATGAAGCCTGAACTAGGGCAATGGAAGTAGGGGAGAGACTCGAGCAATACTTCAGAGATAAAATGGCATGACCTGGTGACTCTCTGGGTATGCGAGATGAGAAAGAGGGAATGATCGAGGGTGACGGCCTGCTAACCCTTGGAAGCAGGTGCCATTCCTGGTGTCTAGCACATAGGAAATACCCAGGTGGCCTTTGTATTATGTTATATCAACTTTTTCTTGTCCCTATTTTGCAAATGAGAAAATGGAAACTCCAAGGAAAGCCCAAAGTCACACAGCTAGTGAGCAGGGAAGCCATGATTCGAGTTCTATTTGAGTGTCTGACTTCCGGCCTATCCTATCCTACTACATGGCTTTGACCCAGTGTGGGTTAAACTGGTGAATAGGAATTCACTCAGAAAGAAATGCACTTGGTTATACCAGTGGCTTTTCTGCTTAGCAGGTGCTCAGTGTTTACTGAATGGAGGAATGATTGCTTTTAATGAAAATTATACCAATATATTTACCTATAATTTTCATGCATTCCAGACTGTCGAGGGGACAGACCAGTAGCTTGCCCAGGGCTACATGCAAATATCACCCACCTGAGCTGCAGCTCTAGCTTTTTCTCAGGTTCCTGGCTCCGACCAGTGAGGTCCTGAGACCCCACGGTCCCTTGTTCTGCCTATTTGTTGAAATGCTCACTGACCCATGGCCAGGGACATGGGTATAACAGGTACTTGTTCAATGATTTGATAATTTCTATTATTTTTTTAGCATCACCGTTAAGTTCTAGACCAATAAGAGGACCTCCAGTCCCACCATCATTTCTATCTGCAAATATTAAACGTGACCAAGAATGACTGTTGGGTGGGAAAAGAGGGAAGATGGTCACTGAGTTAAAAGTTGAATTTTATGCATGTTAAGATAATCACAAAGAAATGTCTGTGTTACTTCTCTCTAGGATTTCTCCCTTCACCTTTCCTTCTCCAAATTTAGACTTCAAAGCTCCTAAAAAAAATTAAGACACAGTAATGTAGGATTAGTTGCCCAATTTACTTATATTTTAAGAAAGTGTCCAAAAAAGCCACTTGAGCCAGTCTGATAGCCATGACAGGTCTTACGGGCAGGAAATTTAGGAATGATTATAGCCTGTGACCTGTGACAGCTCTAACGCCTCTAAGAATTGCTGGGAAATGTCACTGGTATGTATCTCCCAGGATTACCTTTCTTTCTCACTGTGAGCAAGAGAAATTTCTGGACCAGGAGAGAGGATTCACAGCACTCCAGTTACCTGTAGCTGCTTACATTTGTCGTCTGTGCGTGTGAGGATTTGTACCAGAACAGGAAAGGGAGACACGGTCACAATTTTCCACTTATGAAATTATCATACAGAGATTCAGAGAGACCAGGGCCCCCTGCCATGGCTTGTTCTCAACCCTGCAGAAGCAGGGATCCTCTGGCCTGGGGTCAGGGCCTCAGACAGGAGGAGTCTACCAAGAAAGCACATTCCTCTTTCTGTATCCCTGCTTCTCCTGCTTCAGCTCTGACCACAAGACAGACCACGGAGATGTTTCCTGTGCATTTATGGTACCAGATTCCCAAAGCAGGGCTTGACTCTCCACCCCAAGCAGGGCCTTATTCTGTGGTTCCCCCTAGAAATTATTGCCGGGCGATAGATTCTTACGTATAGTCCACACTCAGTCCAAGTTAAAAGAAAATGATTATTCCTTTAAAAAAAAAAATTCTTCGTTGGGTTTAAATGATAGGTGATCATAACATTCCCCACTGAATGCTGAGGCCCTGGCTGTTCCTCCGGGTAAAACACACTTGATGTATTCCCCTGAGGCCCACCACATTCGATTCGTTCTTCAGATCTCAGCTTCAAGGTTGCTTCCTCTGGGCCTCCTCTCACCTCTTGGCGGCATTGCACCTGCCAAGAGCCCTTCTTACTCTGTGCTGTAATATCATTGTCAACAGTCGTCTGAGACTGTCTTTGGGGCAGAGATGGTACCATGTTCACTGTGGTCTCTCCAGTGACGAGCACCCACTGGGCTAACAGACAGCACCCAAGTCGGACTGGAGCACATGGACATGTGCCAAGCCTTTGAAGCTGGCAGACGTGGGCTCACAGCCACGCTGTCCCTTCCCGCCTGTATAACTGGAAATGTCACTTACTCCTCCTGAACCCCAGTTTCCCCACATGAAGAATGGAAATAATAATACTCACCCAAAAGAGCTATATAAAGTCTATCACCGCTCCTGACACAGAGTCTGCGTCTATTAAATATATTTCTTCCTTTGATTATTGTACTGGGTTGAGGATGAGAAATTCCTGGCAAATGCTTGCGCGGGGCTGTTGAAATGGTAAGATGTCTCACTCTAAGTATCAGCAGATCTACTTTTATTTTTTTATTTTAATTTTTTTAAGATTTTACTTATTTATTTGAGAGAGAGTGTGTGTGAGCGAGAGAGACAGCATGAGCAGGGGGTAGGGGCAGAGGGAGAAGCAGGCTCCTACTGAGCAGGGAGCCCCGGACGCAGGGCTCCATCCCAGAACCCTGGGATCATGACCTGAACCGAAGGCAGATGCTTAACCGACTGAGCCACCCAGGCGCCCCAGCAGATGTACTTTTAAATAATTTTGTGCATGGTCTAATTGGGAAGGCAGTCGTGTATAGTGGGAGAAGCCTAGTGTCTGCAGTCAAAGGACTTGGTTTGATTCATTTTGTTACCTTTTCCCCTGATAAGTGACATACGCATTGAATGATGGGCCTTAACCCAAATGTGCCTACTCCTTACTAGCTCAATTACCATCCCTTAAAATAGTTTTCCTGTGGTTCAAGGTGCGCTCTGCTCTCTTAAAGTCACCAAATAGTGAGTGTCCTGCGGTTCAAGTTCCCCCGGGGTGAGCTGCTTTTCCTGTGGCGCAACAGTGACATCCATTGGCCTGTTGTGCTCATTGAGGAGCAAACCTGCTGCTCAGCTCTGTGACTATTGGGTTTCCCGGTAAAGACACACACACCCAGCAAACGCTCCCAACCCACCAAGTAAGTTGAGGTAGGTCAGCCCCTCGTCGCCTGCAAACTGGGCTGCTTTCAGGACCTTCCCAAGGACACGCCTTTTCAGATCAGCGCCACCAGCTCTTCCCTTGTGGTCGTGTGGGCAAGTCCTAGACGTGGTCCTCTCTCTGTGGAGTTCAGCAAATGCACGGGGCCGTGGGGAAAACCTTTGTTTGGGGTTCACATATGCTCTTGAATGCCTAAGCCAGGGCAAGTCACTCCTCTGAGCCTTTCTACACTGGTAGAGTGAAACGGAGAACAGTACCCGACTTGCATTTACCGAGGGCTTTTCCCTTTATTTGATAATAAATTCTCACAATCCCACAGCAGTTGCTGCAAACGTTAGAAAACCACAAATCACATCTGCTTAGCGTCCAGTAGATTATCGGGATGGGAAGCTGCGCACCAAGTCACAGGTGTTCAAACCTTAAGCCCTAGTGACTTACGTTCACCGCTCTAATTGGAATTAACCAGGTCATTCGGAAACTCCTTCATTTCTGGAAGAACCCTGGGGAAAGGTTCTAAAGATAAAAAAACCAAAGGAAGGTTATGTGGCTGGATACGAGCTTGAGCAATGAGTGAGTCTCTTCACGTAGAAAAAGAAGTACAGCACTGGTTTTCATCTCCACAGAAAACATAACAGGAAATAGCAAGACTAAAAATATTTCCACCGACAACGTGAGAGATACTCTGTTAAACATGAAGAAGGAAGGATAAGTAAGACAGGCCATTGCATACCCTCAAAGACCTCATTTATCAAGTGAGGGATACAAACCAGAAACAGTGAATTATAAAAATGTGGTAAGTGTTATGTTAAGCATTCCTGCACGGTGCTGTGGGAACACCCTCTGTGTGTGTGTGTGTGATTGACAGGATCCAAGTAGTGGCTAACACAGGCACCTTTGGGAAGAAAAACAAGTGAACAGTCTCCGTTCCCCCCGAAGCCGCAATATCAAACAGTCCTCAGCATCAACATCAAGCCGACTGCAAAACGGGCGCGTCAAGTACATAAGACTTCCACAAAAAATAAAGCCCATGGCTTCAACTGCACTTTGTATCATTTGCAAGTAAATCTTTTTTTGGGAACTAATTAGGGAATTTGTAACTAAATTGCGGTGTATGTAGCCAAATCCTTTACTGTCTCACTGGTACAGTTTCTTCAAATCATTGCTATGATTAAACAAACCAAAAAAAAAAAGATACATCTGAAAAGAATCTCATTCAGATTCCATTCTTCCCTCTCTGTTTGGCCAGGAAAGCTCAGTCCCCATGTTCCCTCTACTTAAATTGTCTCATTTTAACTGCCATTGTAAATACTCGGGGCCCATCCTTCAGGCCACCTCTCCTTTCCCTAGCAACAGCTTCCCCATGTGAACCTACTTGGTCACTGGAGAAGGCCACGTACCCACCACTTCCCACTCGCAGGTGGGGCTTCCTGCAGACACAGGCCAAGGCGCCTTGCCAAATGCGTTGGCCCCACGACTATGCGTTCTTTCTCTCCCACCCTCCACACTGTCTAATCATCAGGGCTTCTTGGAAAAATCAGAGCCCACATTTTAAAACATCACTTCTCATGTTGGTTGTTTGGGTTTAGAACCGTGTGTGTGTGTGTGTGTGTGTGTGTGTGTGTGTCCCTGAGAAAATTGTAGCTCATGGTTGTTGGCTCTGTTAGAGACCTTTCACATGCACCGAAGTATATCTGAGGAATCGCAGTGACATTTCTATGGGCTTTAAGAAGGCTCTTTCGCCCTTACATCGAAAACCGGGGATGTACTGTATGGTGACTAACATAATATAATAAAAAATCATTACAAAAAAAAAAAAAAAGAAGGGTCTTTCGCAAAATAAGAAAAGATAAGTTCGTTTTATGAGGCAGCCCATCCAAAATGCATATAATCCCCAGGGCGTTAATGCTGAAGAAACCACAGCAATATCCCCAGAGCCCTTCAGTGCTCAGTATGCCGAGTGTCACAGGAGCAGCCCTGCTGGTCACTGGCCCTCAGCCATCTCTGTCCCATGGGGGACGGCAGTCCTCAGAGAACTCCCCTTGTCCCTGTGCACCCCACTCCCT
This sequence comes from Ursus americanus, assembly GCF_024610735.1. Classification (NCBI taxonomy): domain Eukaryota; kingdom Metazoa; phylum Chordata; class Mammalia; order Carnivora; family Ursidae; genus Ursus; species Ursus americanus. Next base: position 24,537,031 of record NC_142134.1, on the reverse strand, counting down.
TCCAGAGCCTTCTTGCTTTGGGTAGATTCAGCACCAATGGCATCTTCGCATTCACCTTTCAGCATTTTGGACTTGGGCATCAAATAAACCCCTATTAGTTCTTCGTAGGACTGTTCCGCTAAATCTGTGGAGAGATCTGAGTCCTCTCTATATGTCTCACTGCCCCCAAATCTTTCACCCAGTGATGTAGGGCCCCATGTGCCTCCAGCAGGGACTGGTCTCTTTGGTTTCACTCTTGTTCTGTTTGCTTTTAAATGGATACCCCTAGGAGAGAGTCATGAACGCTTTAATGATAACTGGTTTGTCACATATAGGCTTGAATTATTTTTTTAAATTTGTTTTTAAATATATTTTTATCGAGAGATAAGTTACAAACGAAATGTGTGTATTAGAGTTTCATGAATCCTAAAAAATGTGTACACTGGTATAATCCATGCCTCTATCAAGATATAGACCATTTTCACCACCCCAGAAAGTTTCCTTATGCCCCTTCTTGGTCTATCTCCTACATCTAAGCATCCACTGTTCTGATTTATTTCACCATAGATTAGTTTTGCCTATTCTAGAACTTCTTATAAATGAAATTACACACTATGTACTCTTCTGTGTTGGTTTGTTTGTTTTTACTCAATACAATGTTTTTGAACTTCATTCATTCTGTTGCTTATATTAGTAGCTCATCCTTTATCCAGTCTCCTGTTGATGGACATTTGGGCCGTGTTCAGTTTGGGGCTATTACGAATAAAGCTGCTGTGGATATTAGTGTACAAGTGTTTTTGTAGACATATGTTTTCCTTTGTCTTGGGTAAATACCTAGGAGTGGAGCTCTGGATCTTACAGTAGATGTATCTTTGACTTTATAGGAAACTTCCATACCATTTCCAGAGTGGTTGTATCATTTTACAGCCCAGTTCCAGGTGCTCCAGAACCTTCTCAACATCTGGTGGTAGCAGCTGTGTTCCTTTTCTAATGCTGTGTAACAAATGACCCCTTCCTAGCATCTTTGCTCACAGTTCTCTAGATCAGAAGTCCCGTATGACTCAGTTGCGTTTTCTGCTTTGGGTCTCAGGGCTGACGTGAAGGTGTCAGCTGGGTGGTGTTCTTATCTGGATTCTTTTGGGAGACCTCACTTCCAAGGTCATTCGGGTCATTGGTTAAATTCAGTTCTCTCTCTGGGCAGCTCTCTGCTCTCTTCTCATGTGGCCCCTCCATCTTCAAGACCTGTTGAATTTCTCTGACTCCCAGTTCTGCTATTATCCAGGGAAAACTCTGCTTTTAAAAAGGCTCACTTGGTGGGGGACACCTAGGTGGCTCAGTTGGCTAAGCATCTGCCTTCAGCTCAGGTCATGATCCCAGGGTCCTGGGATCGAGCCCCACATCAGGAGTCAGCTTCTCCCTCTTCTTCTGCCCCTCCCCTTACTCGTGCTCTCTCTCTCACTCTCTCTCTGTCTCTCTCAAATAAATGAATGAATCTTTAAAACAAATAAATAATAAATAAAAAGGCTCACTTGGTTGGGTCAGACATACCTAGATAATCTCTGCATCTTAAGATCAACTAACTCAGGGCTTTAATTGCATCTGCAAACTCCCTTTACAGTAGTACCTAAATTAATGTTTGATTGACTAACCAGGGGACAGACATTTGGGGCCATCTTTAGAATTCTGCCTACCATAGCACTCCGCAGGGAAGACTTAAAACAAGCATCATTTTCCATTATCCAGCTGTTTTTACTTTCATTTTTTTTTTAAAGACCTCATTTTCAAGTAATCCCCACACCCAGCATGGGGCTCGAACCCACAACCCCAAGATCAAGTCTCACACTGCACTGGCTGAGCCAGCCAGACACGCCTTATTGTTTTGTTTTGTGTTTTTTTTTTTTTAAGATATTCAGCTGCTTTTAAAGCTAGGGATTTCAAATATATTTTTCTCCTAAAGAATAAATACCTACTGTGGTTTCCGTAATTATCCCTTATTATTTGTATTCTGTGCATTTATAAAGCTAACTACATTTGAAAATGTCCAAATGCTCCACCAATGTTGAGTCTGACAGCCCCATTCAATGTGATCAACTTCACTAACTAGCAATATTAATACTAGAAAACCTAGACACAGGTTAAAGTTCTTTGACCAAATTGATTTGTGTCAGTTCTTGGTACTCCTCATTGGTTACAGAATTAAAACTAATATTTTAACTTGGTAACTAAAATCATAGACTCTAAGAATGAAAAGTCCCAAGATCTTTATAGTCCAACTAAAGATCAAAGAAACTGATTCACAGAGTGAGTTAATCAGAGATGAACCCAGAGCCATGGCCCTAGATTCCTGGGCTAGAACACACTCGAATTATGCGCCATACTTAATTCCTCCTTGCTTCTAGAGAAGTGTCTGATCCTGCAAAGGGATTTGAGATTTGTCGATTTAAGTCACCATATAATCTCTGGTAACCTAGAAAACATTGAAAATCATGCACAGACTATAGTGTTTTCCTTAGTTTCAAATCAAAAATTTTAAACTAGCTAAATCCATTTCAAGAAAAGTGATCTTTTGTCAGCTTGAAACTAGCTGAGGGAGGAAATGGCCCAGTGGAGTTGACCCGCTCCTGTTTAGATGCTTAGGAGTCCTGGATACTGTGGTTGAAATCTCACTGGACTTGGGGACTTTGCATTTCTTCCAATAGAGAATAAAGGAACTGTATGCCTGACTTTCAAGAAACTCTTATAAAGCCCCCATATTTTTGAAGATGAATCCTGAAGAAGGTGGTTGCAAAGTCACAAGACTTGCAAAGTCAAAATTAGACCCCAGGCCTTCTTGTGGCTTTATACCAGAGGCAGTAACTGGCAGCAAACCAGCCCGATCTCTCCTGAAGCTGTGGGATATTTGGCCCACAGAATGGTGGTCTTTCTTCTTTGAATTAATTTACAATGTTTAAAAACTGAAAGATTTCAGGGGCGACTGGATGTCTCAGTTGGTTAAGCATCTGCCTTTTGCTGCCTGGGATCAAGCCCCGCATCAGGCTCCCTACTCGGCGGGGAGCCTGCTTCTCCCTCTCCTTCTGCCTGCCACTCCCCCTGCTTGTGCTCGTTCTCTCTCTCTCTCTGTCAAATAAATCGACTCTTAACAACAACAACTGAAAAATTTCACATAAAAGCCCAGATATGCACCTTTTTTCTGAGAATGTGGAAGCTTAGGTAATAGTGAACCCACTTTCTGCAAGGCCCTCTGGACAGGGCGTGAGCACCTCAGGTGCCCCAATTTCCCTGGTTCACACCATCCATTTTCCTTCTCAGCTTCTATAGGAATCTGAGTCATGACACCACCTTTTCTTAAGCTGCAGTTTTGAGACACCTTGTCTCACAGTTCAAACAATTTCTTATCTGGGTGATACATACCAACTACATTGGGCTTTCATTTCCTAGCAGTTGAAGATAATAAGCCAGATTTTCGAAACAGGTGAGCTACTCCCTAGCATTAATTCTGACCATTTAAGAGAGCATTTTCTCTGTAGTCCCAGAGTCAGTTACCATGTGGAATAGCTCAGCATTCATGTAATTTCAAAAACTACTCTTTTGGGGCGCCTGGGTGGCTCAGTCATTAAGTGTCTGCCTTTGGCTTGGGGCCTGATCCCAGGACGCTGGGATCGAGCCCCACATCGGGCTCCCTGCCCTGCTGGGAGCCTGCTTCTTCCTCTCCCACTCCTCTTGCTTGTGTTCCCTCTCTCGCTGGCTGTCTCTCTCTCTCTGTCAAATAAATAAATAAAATCTTAAAAAAAAAAGTATTCTTTTTTTAATGGGCTATTCTGAAAATTCTGAGTTTAAGTAAAAAAGACATTTGGTAGTTGTGAAGTCAAGGAGTTCATTTAGGAAAACCTTCTCATCTAAAGAATGTCTGTTATGGGCTGAATTTTGTACCCTCCCAAATTCATATGTTGAAGCCCAGAACCCCAGGAGCTCAAAATGTGACTGTATTGGGAGACAGAGCCTTTTAAGAGGTGATTAAGTTAAAATGAGGCCCTTAGGGTGGGCCCTAATCCAATCTACTCCTGTCTTTATAAAGAGAAGAAATTCGAACACACAAAGAGGCATCAGAGACGCACACAGAGGGGAGACTGCGTGAGGACACAGTGAAAAGACAGGCCTCTGGAAGCCAAGGAGAGAGGCCTCAGGAGAAACCAACCCCGTTGACGTCTCCATCTTGAACACTCAGACTCCAGAACTTTCAGAAAATTAATTTCTGTTGTTTTAGCCTCCTCGCCTTGGGTATTTGGTGATGGCAGCTCTAGCTAACTTACCCAGCTTCCTAAGTTGTATTTCTCGGGAGGAAGCTCTGTGTGGACTTACAGAACGTGGGCACTAAGTGGTAAATGGTTAATTCTTGAGTTGATGCAGCTAGAACCTCCTCGGAAGGACCCCTGGGATTCTGAACTTGAGCTGCGTCACCTGGAGAGCTTTTAAAAATAACAATGCCTGGGATCCGCCCCCAGAATTCCCGCTCCTGTGGTTTGGGGTTGGTCTTGGGCCTCTGGTTTCGAAAGCCTTCTAGGTGGTTCCGGGGTGCCGCCTGGAGTAAGAACAATTAACATAGAGGGAAGGCTGTCACTCCCTGCAGAGGGGCCGAGGCTTCCACACTTCTCACCCAGGATTCCACGGCTGCCAAGGTCATCCAGAAATAGACAGGATAGGTTTGTTGCCGGGGTAGCAGGACCCGTGGGGGCCTCGAGTAATGACCTCTGTCCTTGGGTCTCATTAGTGTCTGCAAGGAGCCACAGCTCTGCTTATGAGGCCCTTACTCACGCAGTATGGCCTGGCTGGGCTCCTGGGACTTTTTTGATCTCCTGTCTCTGTCTGCTTGATAGCCTATATTTAATTTCTTGTCCCACCCTCCATACCAGTTGAGGGCGGGGCACTGGGAGGGTGTTCCAGGAAGCCCTAGCATTCCGTCAGCACCCTGGGCCTAGAACTTGGAGACCCAAGAAGAACTAGCCACTGGGAGGAGAGAGAATATTCTTAAGGCCCAGACCCATCTAGCTTCCCTTTCATCGCAGTGGTGAGACCCAAGGCCTTGCTGGAGTGCTGGACTATTCTGTGAACTGGGCTGCTTTTTGCCACTTTTCTCTTCCAATTAAAATGGCGTGTTCTGATTGTTTGTTTGTTTTTTAATGTAGATGGCTATGTAAGCTTGCTGATTTTATTAACTTAATTCCTGGCAATTCTCCTCAGTCTCTCGTGAGCCTGGTAGAATGAAAACATTGCCCTGTTCTGGTAGTTTCCATGAAACTGCTCTGTTCATGTGTGGAGAAGATGGCATTTCTGAGAGACAGATAGAAGTTAACGGAACTGGGACAACCCTTGCCCCTTCCTTCAGAACCTCTCCCTGCTGTTTGTTGGCGTGTGTCTAATCTTTCTTTCCAGCATCCGGTATGACATTCTGATCCCATGTCAGAACCTCATTCCCTGTGAAGTGCTCCCCTGGTGAATTCGACTGTATCAGTGCAGACCTGCCCGACCTGACATACTACAGAAAACTTTAAATGCATTCAGAAATTCCCACTGAACACTTTATCACAAAACCAAACAGAAGGGGATCACTTCTGAGACCCCACAGATTATCAGGAGAAGCAAGAATTTTATAAGGGACTTACTTTTGGGCTCTAGTATTGGTTGATTTAAGGTGGTATCACCAAAATCCTAAAAAAGGAAGAAAAAAAAAAAGCACAGATTGCTGCACTGTAGGTCTAGAGCTTAAGAAAAGTCCAGTGATACCCAGCGTCTCCTAAAGCTGGAGAAAGTTCTGGTCTCACTCGGTGCAGATGGATATTTGTAATGACGATCTTGAACTGGTCATGTGATCACATATAATTCAAGTGATATTGCACGACAGCTCACCTGAGTTAAAGTATGATGAAGATCTTTCAATTCTTGTGGCACCTGGTGGCTCAGCCCGTGAAGCGTCTGCCTTCAGCTCAGGTCATGATCCTGGGGTCCTGGGATCAGGTCCTGCATCGGGCTCCCTGCTCAGCGGAGAGCCTGCTTCTCCCTCTCTGCCTTGCTCATGCTCAATCTCGCTCTCTCTCTCAAATCAATCAATCAGTCAAAATCCTTAAAAAAAAAAAAAAGATCTTTCAATTTTTATATCTCTTAATTTCTTGGAAGGAAATGCTGAGCAAGCAGGGACTCGAAGAGATATCTGTACACCCATGTTCGTAGCAGTATGATTTACGATACTCAAGGAACCCAAGCAAGCATCCACTGACAGATGACTGGATAAGCAAAATGTGTTATGTACACATAACAGAATATTGTTCAGCCTCAGAAAGGAAGGAAATCTTGTCGCATGCTACAGGATAGATAGACCTTGACATGCTAAGTGAAGCAAGCCAGTCACAAAACAAATACATGATTCCTCTTAGATGACGTACCCAGTGTGGTTAAATTCATAGACACAGAAAGAGTGGTCGTTGGCAGGGGTGGGGGCCCAGAGGGCTGGGGTTATGGTTTAATGAGGACAGTTTCAGTTTGGGAAGATGAGAGACTTCTGGAGATAGATGGTGGGATGGCAGCACGACGTGGACGTACCTCATACCGCTGACTGTTCACGTAAACACGGGTAAGGTGGTGAATTTTATGTTGTGTATCTTATCGCAATTTTTAAAAAGGAAATGCCGAGCAGGTAGAAGATGTGATTATAATTATTATGCAAATCAAAGTGAGTATTTGATGTGTTTTATGAATTTCTTGGTCAGATTTCTAGAGAGAGGAGCCTAAGTTACAGAGATGTGCTTTCATTACGCCTGAGAAATGAATCTTCCACATGAAACAAGCTGCTCAAAAAATGATCCCTCGTTAGACATTTTGAGGAAACTCGCCTTCCAGGTCCTTGTGCCCACGTGCCTGCTGGGGATGTCCCCACCTATCTCAGAGGCCCTTGCCCCAAACCAGGGTCATCTTGGCCATCAAAGCTGCTCTGCGTCTGTTCTTCCCCGTTTCACTGAGTTCTGTTGTCATCCGTGCAGCGGCCCAAGCCTAAATCCGGGCGTCTTCTTGACCTGTCCCTCTTTCTCTCCAGCTCCCACACCTAACCCAGATGAACGAGGCCTCTGGCCACTCAAAGACTGGCGCCCCGGTGTTCGCAGCAGCCCTAGTCGTAATAGACAATATGTGCAGATAGCCCGCATGCCCGGCAACTGGGAAATCGATAAACACAATGTGGCATATTTATAGTAGAACACTACTTACCGGTAAAGAGGAAAGAGCTATTAAAACAAGCTGCCACATGGGTGAGCCTCAGAAACATGCTACGTGAACAAGCCAGACACAGAAGATGACATACTGCGTGTTTCTACGTATTCGAGATCTTTAGGGAAGGCAAATTATAGAAACAAGCCGATTCGTAGTTGCCAGAGGTTGGGAGTAGGAGCAGGGGAACTTCCAGGGTGATGGAAATGTCCTAAAACTGGGTTATGGTGATGGTCGCACACACTCTATACATTTATTAAACACCATTGATTTGTATACTTTTTTTTAAAGTGAGCATTTTATTTGGAAAAACACCAGATATTGAATCATAGCTTTATCATGGAAAGGATGCAAAGGAGCATGACTGTAAGTCAACCAAGTTTTGGGGGGCTCCTGGGAGGCTCCTGGGTGGCTCAGTCAGTTGAACTCCAGGCTCTTGATTACAGCTCAGGTCATGATCTCAGGGTTGTGGGATGGAGCCCCGCTCAGGCTCCACGCTACTCAGGGAGCCTAGCCTGCTTGACGATTCTTTCCCTCCCTCTCTGCCCCTCCCCTCACTTGTACTGGGGCATGCGTTCACACTCTCTCTCTCAAATAAATAAATCCAGGAAATAAAATAAAATAAAAATAAATCTTTTTTTAAAAAATCAACAAAGATTTTAAAGAAAGTTTCAAAAGAGACTAACAAGTCTACTTCCTCGTTTTTCTCTCCATCTGCTCCTCCCTTTAATTTTCTCCAACATTACCCTATGTCAGCCTATTTATTTGTTTGTTCAACAAATATTCGAGCATCTACTATGTGCCAAACACTTGGTGCTTGAGACAGAGTTAAATAAACCCAGCAAAAAGCCCTGTCCTCTTGGAGCTTATACTCCGGAGTGGAGAGAAGACATCACCTCCAGGCTGTCCTCCCATGGCCGTGTCGTGACTGGGCTCTGGCCTTGCTCCTTTCCCAACAGTGGTACTGCAGGCAAAGTGATCCCTTTATTTTTATTTATTTATTTATTTAAAAAATTTTATTTATTTGAGAGAGAGAGACGGAGATAGAGCGTGCACAAGCATGAGTGGGGGGAAGGACAGAGGAGAAGGGAAAGAGAATCTCAGGCAGACTCCCTACTGAGCATGGAGCCCTATTCAGGGCTCAATTCCAATCCCACGACCCTGAGATCATGACCGGAGCCAAAATCAAGTGTCAGATGCTCAACCCAGTGAGCTACCCAGGCATCCCCAAAATGATCCTTTTAAAACACAAATCTGATTCTGTCCCTCTGCTTGAAGGCTTCCGAGGCTTTTCCGTTGCCTTTTGGATAAGCTTCAAACTCCTAACCAGGACCTGACCAGACCTACATGTCCAGGGCTAGCCCAAGCCTCAGGCTGTGTTCACCCCCTTAGGCACTCCCTCCTTTGCACTCTCCTCCAGCCGTACTGGTTTCTTCCCATTCCTGGGTCTTGCTGGGCTCTCTTCCCTCCATTTGCCCAGCTAACATCCATTTACTCTCTAGACCTCAGTTTAGAGTCCTTCCATAGTTTGTCAGTTCTGGTTTAGGATGCCTTCCCACAGTCCTCCAGCCTGGCAGACAGATTCCATCACACAGCACCCATAACATAGTAGTTGTTCAATAAAACACGTGTGCTAGATGAATAAACACCCAGACAGAAACATCTATAGAGAAACAGGTTCAACTGGTATTGACTTTGTTATTTATGTGATGTCATGCCTCCACCCTTAAGCGAAAGTGTTTCTCAGAGTTCTGATCTAGGAAGTAGGAGCTCAGCTCCATGTACCATTAAGGATACATTGAGAAAGTCAAGATGATTTATCCCTCTTTGAAAAAAATGAACACAACAAGACTCTCTGGTCTAATTGCATACCTGGAACTAACACTAATGCAGTGATAGTCATACAAAGTTCCGAGCTCATTTGCCTAAAATAAACTGAGGTAATATATTTTCAGAGAAATAAAACAGCAAAAACCTACCCCTACTGTGGGCATTTGAGATGATTGCGTGAGCAGTCATTTGTCTTAAATATTTTGATCAGATTCTTCTTACTGTAAATTATTCTGTTACTTCAATTTAGGAACCAAAAAAAAAGGAGAGAGAAAATATCCTGTTCGCCTCCCTCCTCAGCCTTATTGATAGGAGCCATAAACTCAAACTGTGTGGGAAGTTTCTTGCTTTGAAATTTCTTTATTCCCTTAAGAAAAGCTACTTTTATCTCATTATTTTTTTAAGGATAGATGGGTTTTAATTTGGTGAGAAAATATCCTTGCCATTAAGAGGATTCTGCCTCATTACCTCTTATAAAAAAAAGCTCTCCTCCTCTCCAAATGTGCAGGACTAAAGGAAGCATAAATTAAAAGAATATTTGTTGCTTGTTACTTTGATCAACAAACACTTATCTCCAGAAGAAAAAACACCAAACTAGGACAGATTAAAAAGCAGTTCCTTCCCTTAAATAAATCAGTCAATATAAACAGCTTGGTCTCCCAACTAGATAAGAAAGAAAAAATGGGGTGGGGGTGGGGGTAGGAAGAGAATTTGGAAGGAGATTGTGTTGGGGTTCCCCAGTCCCTCATTTTGCCTGTTGGCGTAACTGTCCTCCGCGATTAGCTCGCGGGACCTCTCTCGGACTTGCCACCTGGAATCCAGTGGTAAGAGCTAACTTAGTTACGTGGACTTCAGAAACATCTTTGGTGTTACCCATTAGACACACTAAGTTAAAAAATCTCCTATTGGCTGATGCTTCAAAATGAGACCTTTCTCCAGAGAAAGAAGACCCACAGCTCTCCTCTCTGCTTCTACAGACTCTCCTCTCTCTCTCTTTTTTCCTCTTTGTCCACATAAAGAGGAAGGATGTTTATGTGTATCTGTGAGGCAGCTTTTGCTAAAAGGAAAAAAAAAAAAGCTGGGGACAGGGTTGAAATTGCTGCTGAAAGAGCCGTAACGTGTTTTACTCTTCAGAAAGCATTTGGCTACTTTCTTCTTGTTCTTATTTAAGGTTTAATTTTTTTAAAGGTTTTTTAAAATGTCTAATTGTGGTAAAAACACACATAACATAAAATTCACCATCTTCACTGGGTTTTTAAAAGATTTTATTTATTTATTTGACAGAGAGTGTGCACAAGAGAGCACAAGCAGGGGGAGCTGCAGAGGGCGAGGGAGAAGCAGGCCCCCCGCTAAGCGGGGAGCCCAACGGAAGTGGGGCTCCCAGGACCCCGAGATCACGACCTGAGCGGAAGGAAGCCGCTTAACCGACTGAGCCCCCCAGGCGCCCCCCTTCACCACTGTAAAGTATATAGCTCAATAGTGTCACGTATACTCGAACCGTTGCTGCAGATCTCCAGAACTTTCATTTCGCTGAACTGACACTGCGATTCTTGTTGAACAGTAACTCCCCATTTCCCGCTTTCCTGGTGTTTTTAAAGTAGAACTAAAAAGATGGATTCTTCTGATTCTACATAATGTTCTCATGACCTCACATGTTAGGAAGTAAAAACATTTAAACATTTATGCAAAGTAAAAGATACATGTTTTCCATGAACAGTGATCACTTGTTTACATTTCTCTAAGCAGCTAATCTTTTCCCGTCTACACATTCTTTTTTTTTTTTTTTAAGATTTTATTTATTTATTTGACAGAGAGAGACACAGCCAGCGAGAGAGGGAACACAAGCAAGGGGAGAGGGAGAGGACGAAGCAGGCTCCTAGCGGAGCAGGGAGCCCGATGCAGGGCTCGATCCCAGGACTCTGGAATCACGCCCTGAGCAAAAGGGAGATGCTTAAGGACTGAGCCACCCAGGCGCCCCTCCCTTCTACACGTTCTAAGATAGCTGAAGGGGAAAACAAATCCTATCCTTGAACCTTTAGCAGACTGGTCTCTCTGGGTGACCCCTAACATAGTGACCTAGGGTGAGTTGTCCTCTAATCAGAAAGAGCTATACTCCTCACCAGGAGCACACATCAAATTTCCAGAAGCCATTTTCTCCCTCCTCCGCACCCAGCCTCCCCATTCCCCCTACTCTGCAGCAACTGTGACACGCTGGTCTCCGGTCTCATGGTTCACACCAGCTGCCAAGGTCCCCACTTGAGTTGGCTCCAGTCTTCTGAAGGCTGGCAGTTAGTTAATGAGAAAACCAGGGATGTAAATCACGGGCTCAGACAGTTTCCTGTGGGGGAGCTTTTAAGTTCCCATCAGATTTTTCATCCCAGCACATGGAGAGGAGACCATCGCTCTCTTCAGAGACAAATACAAATGGAGACCAGAGATGAGCAAGGTGGGATGTAGATGGGAAGCAGGTGGGAAGCTCACAGTCGAGATGCTTAGCACAGGGTTTCACTCTTTTGTCTAAAACAAATCCTTTTAATGAAGAGTGCGATCTCATGCTGGATTTAGAGAAAAATAGCCAAATTCTTAATCGGGCAGTTCCAATACTCCTCCAATAGAGGAAGGATTCTCACTTGATAGTAATATAGAATTACCACTGGTATTTTTAAAGATGGGTTTTAAAGCTCTGTTTGTTTTGTGAACCGTGAAGTTATTTTTTGTTTGTTTTTGTTTTTGAGAGAGAGAGAGTTGGAGGGAGGGGCAAAGGGAGAGGGAGAGAAAGAGAATCTTAAGCAGACTCTACACCCAGCGTAGAGCTCGATCTCATGACCCTGAGATTATGACCTGAGCCGAAATCAAGAGTCAGACGCTTGAGTGACTGAGCCACCCAGGCGCCCCATGAGCTCCGTAGTTCCAAAACCCCGATGGAGGGGCACCTGGCTGGCTCAGTCAGAAGAGCATGTGACTCTTAATCTTGGGGTTGTGAGTTCAAGCCCCATGTTGGATGTAGAGATGACTTAAAAATAAATAAATACGCTTAAAAAGAAAACACTCCTAATCCAAGACAAAGGAAATATAAAAAAAAAAAACCTGCAATGGCATATTTACTGGGGATCTGTTCTCTGTCATGCACTGCACTAGACACGGTCAAGTTTCCACACGAGTAGAAAAGATGTCATCTCTGCCCGCCAGAATCTCACCGTCCAGTCGTCAACCCCCTGGACTGTATCACAGTAGAGAAAGCTGGGGGCTGATGCAAGCTGAGGGACAGTCAGGGGACCCCAAAGTTCTATAAGGGAAATGATAAGCTAAGTGCAGCCGAGTGCCCGAGACCCAGCATCCAATCAATACAAGTTGTTGAGAACAAAAGTGATCATAGCACCATCCAGAGAGACGCTGGCCCCAGGAGCAGCTCTCGTTGGGAACACAGGGCGTACACATAACAAAACAAATGATGCTTCAAAGCAGTATGTAACGAGCACCAAAAATTTAGTTCCTAAATTTGGGGTGGGAAGTGGCTACCGCAGTTGGGGAAAAGTCTTGAAAGAATGCAACCTACATAAACAAAGGCGGACAAGAACAACCCGGACTCAAAAATGAGATGATGGCCGTCAGTATAATGGTCTAGGAACATTAATTTGCCCAACACCGACACACGCTGTGTCCCAGGGGCATCCGAGGTGCCGAGTAATCCCCGCTCCCAAAACACTCAGCCTAGGGGAGATTTCTGTTTGAATGGCACCCGAAGCTCTACGGGAGGCAAAAGGTGATACAGGCTATAGTAGATGATTAAATAATGTATTTTTGAACATTCAGAGGAGAGAGAAATTGCTTTTGTTGAAGGATCAGAGAAGTTTCACTGAGAAAGAAACATATTTCTTGTCCTGGGAGGTTGGCTAGAAGTTCCTTAGTAGAGATTGGGGTTGAGGAAGTAATCTCAACCCAGATGGGTTGGGGGCGGTAAATAAAGTGCCAGGGAGGGAAACCAAGGCTTGTTTGCAAAAATGGTAATTATTGGATTCATTAAAGGTAGTTAGAAAAACTGTCCCTTATAGCCAAGTTAATAAGGTTGGAATCAGTCAAAGTTAAGTGCCCTTCATTTGGAAAAAGGCACAATTTTTAGAGGGGGAAAAAAAGTGACTTCCCATTTACTGAGGAGAAAGAAAATCATTCTGGAAAGATACGGGGCTTTGCTCATCCTCCGTTAGATTTATAAGGCAAAAGGGTTTTTTCTATGTAGCTTTCTTTTCCTTGGTACTCTGAATGGACTGAAGACTTGGCCTGTAGACAATGGATGTGTTCACTTTCCTCCACCTGCTAAGAGACAACAGAACCTTGCCGGGTTATTCAAGTGGCTTAACCTGCAGTGTTATCTTGGTCATCCAAGGTGGTTATAGGAACAAGGCATGGGCTTTGGTGTCAGGCAGATCTCTGATTCTTCATTCTGTCCCTCGTACACAGCTGTACCTTGGCAAGTCACTTAAAATCTGAGCTTGGGGCGCCAGGATGGTTCCGTCGCTTAAGCGTCCAACTCTTGGTTTGGGCTCAGGTCATGATCTCAGGGTTGTGGGACCAAGCCCCACACTGGGCTCCATGCTCAGCAGGGAGTCTGCTTGAGATTCCCTCTCTCCCTTTCTGTCTGTCCCTCCCCCCACTTGCACTCTAAATAAATAAATAAATAAAATCTTTAAGAAAATCTGAGCTTCATTTCTAGTCTAAAAAATGGGACTGGTAATAGATATCTTGACATATTATCATCAAAATTAGAACTCAAGTGTATAAAGCCCAAGGCATGGTATAGGGCTAATACTAGGCACAAAATGAATGGTGGCTCTGATAAGCTGTGGCTCAGCTCTTTCTGGTTTACCACCAAGAAATGGCAGCCAACAGCCTGCCAGGATCTGCCCAGGACACTGTTATCTTCTTGCCTTTGGCCAGTGTAAGTGCACTCTGGACACGTCCCAAAGGTGCTGATTACAAGAACTTTAAAAATGAGTTTTCTCTCTGATCTTATCTTCTGGTTCCTAGGCAAGAGCACTAAAGTATGTGAAATAACCCTGATATCCGGCTTGGAACAGAAGCGTTTTCTGAACACCTACTGGGAGAAAGTTGGGCTCCAAAACAAATCAGCTGGGGAGTAAAGGAAATTTTTTTCATTGCTTCAATCTACATGTGAAAGTACAACATAGAACTGTGTGACTTGTGGCGAATGAAAGAGATCTTAGAAAATGAAGTATTATCGTCGTGCTTGGTGGCTAGACTCTTTTTTTAAAAGCACATTGCTTGTGGGTTTTTAAAGAATAAGGGCAGATGAATTGGCTTCTTTAAGTCAATAAAGTGAGACTGCCAAAAAAGTAAACAGGAGCTACATTTAATTTCTCTGTTTTTCTTTTGAGAGCCAGAGAAGCTAATACTTCAAGACCAATGAAGCTGCCAACTAGCCAGTGGAAAATTTTATTTTCAAAAATAAGCTCACGAATGAAGATAAGGTGATTTTTTTAAACCTAAAGCACCAAATAGGATTTAAGTACTTTTGAAAAATATGTAGACATTAAATACCATATCGTCTAAACCTTAGTAGCAGTAAATCAGCAAAGTGAGTCACCTACATTTCAAAAATTCCAGTTGGTGTTACCCTGGCAACTGTCCTTGTCTTTGTCTCTTGAAGTTATACTTCTGAATCACCTTGGGTTGTTCTTAAAGCAATATGTGGCAGTGTCGATGACATTTAAATGTTTTAAATATTTATATAGAGGTGCCTGGGTGGCTCAGCCAGTTAAGTGTCTGCCTTCGGCTCAGGTCACCGTCTCAGGGTCCTGGGATCGAGTCCCAAGTGGGGCTCCATCCTCAGTGGGGAGTCTGCTTCTCCCCCGCGCTCTGCCACTCCCCCTGCTCATGCTCTCTCGCTAGTGCTCTTGCTCGCACTCTCTCGTTCTCAAATAAAGTAAGTCTTGAAAATAAAATAAAATAAAATATTGATATGCAAGATTTCATGTAACACAGTCTTAGGAAGAAACCTAGCCAGTAGGATAGGTGTCTTAATGCTATGAATAAAATTAAGATGTCCTTTTTGAAAGGCCTAAAATTCTGATATAAGGCAAAGGCAAGAAATGCCAAATCATTGGGCAATTCTTTTAAAAAGTTATTTTGGTTTTGTTGATGTTTTGTGTTGTTACAAAGAAACCATTGTTGGTGACTCTGACGACTTCTCTGGGTCAGGGAAATAGCTCTGTAACAATAAATAAGTCCGAGGTTAGCACACAGTGGAATAACATACTTTTAGTCATTAAAACAGATTTCTACAAATCAGTGGTTCGGTCTGTATGCCAGCTTACAACATTGGCGCCCGTCTCCACGTCCATGTCTGCGGGCTCCTCGGGCGTCACGCGTGATCAGATTCAGGCACTTCGACTTGCCTGCAAGCTCTCCATCCACAGCCCTCCAGGCATGCGGGTGTTTTTCCATCCCAGCTCTACTCTCACTTGGTCTTCCCTTTCTTCTCTCGGCACCTGCACGGTCTCCATGGCCCTCTCTCCCCACCAGTCATCATGTGGGCTCTGAGGGAAGCAACTTCTGTGAAAATACAAGGGGCAACCAATGAATTCCATCTCTCAATGGATTATGCTTCTCCCTCCTCATACTTCCCCAAATCTTTATTTATCTTCATCTATGTCTTCAGAAACCTAGCAATATTTTTCTAGAAAGAGAAAGGGAAAAAATTGAAAGCTTCCATCGGAATGTATCAGATTATGTCTCAGAACAGACTTCAATCCTCAGTTCTTACACTTCTTGAACATCAACAATTAAAATACTCACTTTCCTTGGGGCGCCCGGGTGGCTCAGTCGGTGAAGCGTCTGCCTTCGGCTCGGGTCATGATCTCTGGGTCCTGGGATGGAGCCCCACGTTGGGCTCCCTGCTCAGCCGGGAGCCTGCTTCTCCCTCTCCTGCTGCCCCTCCCTCTGGCTCGCGCTCTCTCTCTCTCTCTCTCTCTCTCTCTTGAATGAATAAACAAAACCTTAAAAAAAAAAACCTTCTGTGCAGGTGCAGGTAGCTGAGAGGCTGGCTCAGCCGGTCTGCCCTCGCCCACACCGCCTCTGCACTCACCCTGTGTACACTGTCCCCAGTGACAAGGGCATGCCGGCGTTTGCCCTCCAGCTGAACCCATGCTGTTAACGACCTGTCACTCGTGGAGTTGGACCTTGCGGGATCCTGGGTCGTCAGTCCTCATGGTCACCTATACCACATGCCTTTCTGCAAGAGTCAAATGCCCTTCACACACCAAGCACCCTTCACCTTGGGGCGCCGCGGCTGAGGGGAGGCGGCTGCTTCAGAGTGGAAGAGGAAAACCCCTCCTCCGGCACAACAACTGTGAGCCCTAGTGAGGCCAAGTGGTTTGAGTTGCAGCCTGACCTGTACCTTTTACCAGCATATTTACCAAGAGGATTTTCTTCCTGAAATTTGGCTTTGTGACCAACATTTCAATGAATACCAGGAGTTGAAGATTTTACCATAATTATCCAACATAACCATCATTCTCCCCATTTCAGGTTAATCGTGATTTTAAGTGCAGCCTAATTAATAAGGGCTAAATTCAAGAAGGACTTACTTTATGTCAGAGTCCCTTCTGTGTGCTCGTGTGAAGTATTACAGCTAAACCTTCAGCAACCCTATGCCTCGGGTTCAGTTGTTGTTGTTGTTGTTGTTGTTGTTAAGATTTTATTTATTTATTAGAGACAGAGCATGGGGGGGTGGGGAGAGGAAGAAGCAGACTCCCCACTGAGCAGGGAGCTCACCGACTGAGCCGCCCAGGCGCCTCTCGGGTTCAGTTTTTTTTTTAGTAATTTTTTATTATGTTATGTTAGTCACCATACAGTACATCCCTACTTTTTGATGTAAAGTTCCATGATTCACTGTTTGCATATAACACCCAGTGCACCATGCAATACATGCCCTCCTTAATACCCATCACTGGCCTAATCCCAATCCCCCACCCCGCTCCCCTCTGAAGCCCTCAGTTTGTTTCCCAGAGTAACCATGAGAGACTATGCACTCGGGTTCAGTTTTTTAAGCTCTCATTCTACAAATGAGGAATTTGCTCTGGGGGCAGGTAATGACTAGCCCAAGGTCACATAGCAGGGCCTGTGGCCAGGATTCCAATTCAGGCATTCTGCTTCCAGAACCAGCCCTCTTAGCCACAGGCAAGGCTGGCCTCCCAGCAGTGGGACTCTGCCTTAGGCATTACGATCAGAATGAGTGAGCTCGGCTGTCCCATTCAGTCCATCCTCCACCTACCATCGGTGTGACTTCTTCGAGGGGCAGATCTGATCACGACACCAGTGTAACTTCCAGCGATTTCTCATCGCCTACAGGATAAAGTGCAAATCTTGAAGATGGCCCAAAAGGCTTCACTTCTGTCATCTGCCTCTCCATCTACACTGTCTGCCACCTGCCCCCACGCTAGCAGATGCCCAGTTAGCCTGCGCTACTGGATGCTTCCGGACCTTCAGACTTTCTGACCTGATCTTTTTCTCCCCAGCAAGCCTGTGCACATTATTCAGGACCTCTCTCAAACATCTCTGGACCCTTCCCTGACATAAATGGTCTCTCCTCTGCTACCAGTACATAGATTAATCAGAATAAAAATAGCAATCTTTTTTTTTTTTTTTTTTTTTTTTTTTAGCTCTCACATGCAAGACACACAATGCTACACATTTTACATGTTTGGTGGATACAAATCTTGAGCCACAAACACAATTGTGGAAGAATGTAACTGCTTCTTTTTTAGAAACCCACTGTAATTTCTGTTTTGAGACCTCATTGAGCAGAGACAGAAACTTAGTATCCGCTGATTCCCAGTCTCCGGCAGCTCCTGCAGTTGCCGCTGAGCTGTGAGGGCCTCAGGCCGGGGCAGGCAGGTGTGTGTGTTGTAGGCAGGCCCAGGGGAGTTGCCTCTGGCCTCCACGCCACCCCATGCTGGTGTCTGATGTGCAGTTACAGCCACGCTGGGAGGGGGGTGTCTGCAGCCTCCGCAGAGCCGTCTGGCGTCTATGACGTCTTGGCTTTACCGGAAACATTCTGCCTCTCCTGGACCACCCTGGCTGGGATTGGTGGAAGGGTGAGGCTCCCTCCCGCCTAGGTATACCACACAGACATTTCTTGGACTCCTCCTGAGTTCCCAACGACTCTGGGACGAAGCCCGCCCTCCAGACTCTTGCTGGGGGGCCCACATACTCTCTGCTCTCAAATCCCCAAGCCTATCCGGAGCTCCCATCTTGTGCCATGTAGGACTCAGAATTGCCCTAGCTTCTAACTACCCTTCGCTTCTCTCTGACTCGCTTTGCCCTTCTTTGTCAGTTCTAGAAAGCCGTAATGTCTGTTGTGGAGGAAAAACTGGCTCTGACTGAGTATTCTCCCAAATCTTCAGACTTGTGCCTAGATTCCTTTGCTCTAGGAGTTCTGCTGACCCATCCTTTCTTTGGTCAATGAATGGCACCCACTGGGAGGAAAGACAGAACTGTGAGGAGATTCAATAGAAAGAATAAGAACAGTTACTATCTCACTGTTACTCCTGCCCCCGCCCCAGACACACACTCAATAACTTTCTCCTGTTATCGTCACAAAAACCTATGGGAGGTGTAATTATCTTTACTTAGAGGAAAAACTAAGGCTTGGTAAGATCAATTAACCTTGCACACAGCTAGCAAGCTCTGGAATCCAGTCCAAACTCTAGATCACCACACTCTACCATCCTTACCACGTGGCACCGAAATAATTTCTTTAGATGGTTGAGTTTCTGATGAGCACTGTGAAGTCAAGGCTGGGAACTCACCCAACTTGATATCCCCGCAGCCTGACAGTTAGCAGGCACTCAGCAGGCGGTATTTGGATTGAAATGGGTCAAGGAGAAAGGAAGGCAAGGAGAAGGGGGGAAAAGGTCAATGGGAAATTGTATCTTACGGTACTCTAAAACTTCCTGAATGATATTCTGCCAATCAAAATCTAAGCAGAATTACTGGTATTGTCTAAATCATGTCCAGAATAGGACACTCCTTACGTGACACTCAAAGTATTGAAGACATAGAAATTATTTCCTTGTGTCCAGAAAAAAATGGGTGTGATGTTGGGGCACCTGGGTGGCGCAGTAGTTAAGCATCTGCCTCTGCCTTCGGCTCAGGGCGTGATCCCGGCGTTATGGGATCAAGCCCCACATCAGGCTCCTCTGCTGGGAGCCTGCTTCTTCCTCTCCCACTTCCCCTGCTTATGTTCCCTCTCTCGCTGCCTGTCTCTGTCAAATAAATAAATAAAATCTTAAAAAAAAAAAAAAAAAGAAATGGGTGTGATGTCATTGGTGACACGGCAACAGCAGGCGAGGAGCGCACGCATACATGAGCCGTGCAACCGGAACTGGGGACAGCTGTGATCAGCCAATGCAGGCCTCGTTGAGGTTTCTTTACATTCAAGACATTGTCATCCAAGATGCTGGTGGTGTATAAATCTGATAACCTCTAGAATTTCACTCCTTTCTATTAAATATTTGTCTGGAAACTCTTATTATCCCACATTACTTAATCCCTCTGATAACAAAGATCGTGTTTATTAGACTACGCATCTAGGCGAAGGGTGAGGGCCTTAGGCTGAGACATGCAAGTTACCACCCAAGGCAGGTTTGCTGAATCGTTTTCCTTCTTCTTCATAATTGTTTATCTACAGTGTGCCTTATTTTTACAGTTTTTATTATTCGATGTTATTGGGGCGCCTGGCTGGCTCAGTCAGCGGACATGCAACTCTCGATCTCAGGGTTGTTGAGTTGGAGGCCCTGTTGGGGGTAGCGTTTACTTTAAAAAGTTATTTGCTATTATAACACATACTGTAACGCAATAAAACTAAAATAATAAAGTCAACATTTCCCCATGCCACCTCTTTCAGGTAACTTCCGTTAACAGCCTGGTGTATGTTCTTCCTCGTGTGCTTAACATACGTGTTCAGGCCCATCTTCATGGTTATAGGGGTCTGATGCTCCTTTCTCTGTTCTCCGTCCTGCCCTCTGCCTGTCCTTGACCCTGTAGCTATCATCTCTCCTTCTTCCCTCTTCCCTTCTACATCCCTTTTCTCTCTCTTTCTTCTCCCCGTTTTTCATCTTCCACCTCTTCCTCCCTCATTCCTTATTAGCCTTGCAATACCCAGACTCTCAGGAAATTGAGTTTTCACCCTCAAAGTGTGACAGCTCCGTCTAAGCTTGGGGATGGACTTTATTCCTCGGGTTGCCTTGCTGACTTACAAAGCCTCAGCGTGAGACCGTGAGAGCCAAAAGTGGGAAGACATTAAAGACTCAGTTTATCAACGTTAGCTTACTTGGCTGAAATATTTCAGAACTCAGGGTGCTTTTGTTATTATTGAAATCTTTATTGTAAACATTTAATTCAAAGAGTAAGTTACACTTATTGTTTAACAAAGCAAAAGGTAAATTTATGTTTATCTCCTGAGATTTCTCTCCCTGCAGTCCTACTGCCCAGGAATAGTGTAGTATTTCCTTTCAGATGTTTTTCTAGACTTGTGTAAAGCATACTAAATGTTGTATGTAATGTGTATGTGGCTTTGTCACTGACTATATGGAATCTCTGGGTACTACCTATAGGCCAACCTCTTTCCTTGTCGATGTCGCATTATACGCTTCAGAATTAATCTAACCATTTCCAGTATGAGCACTTAGTTGCTTCCAATTTCCAGGATGCAGTTCTAATCTTTCAATCCAGACTTTCCCAAGAGAATGCTGTCCATCCTTGTCTCCTTGGTGACCTGAGGCTGCTGACATGAGTGACTGTTCCTTCATCAGTGACCCCACAACACTGAAAATGTCCTTTGTCTCCTACACGTCCATGAAGCGATCCCTTCGAGGCTCATCTGTTAGTTTTGTTGCTCTGTTCTTTTGGCTTCCATTTAGACCTACGCAGGTTCGATGCGGGATCCCAGATCTGACCCCGTGAGCCGTGCACACCGCCGCCGTGCACACCGCCCACGTAATGGGTGCACTTTCACAGACCTAGTCCTGCCCTCTCTTTTCCTTGGGTTCTGACCTCTGCAAGAAGCTAAGTAGCTTTCCAGGTGACAGTCAGGTTGCATAAAAGCTTTTACTTGAGACCCTAGTCCTAGGGCCCCGAAGAACAGAAAACACAGCAGCGTCCTTGTCAGTATGAGTCAGCTGCCAGCGGGAGATGATGCCTTAAATGAAGAGAGAGGGTGAGGAAGCTGTTAGCTCAGTGGACTTAGGGCTCACTGGACCATTTACAGGAAAGGACTGTGATGGAGGGAAGAGGTGGCTGAGAAGACAAGGAACTGAGAAGCTGGAAGATCTTACAGGATTTTCCCTTCCATGTTACAATCACCACTTCACGAAATAAGTTACTTCTCAGGGTAGGAGTGGTCTTAAATGCACTTACTTATTTTAAATTTCCATTTTAACATCTTATTCACTAGGATAGTTACTTGTTTTTCACATTGTGCGCGGTTAAAAAAATTAAAATATTTATTAAAGTGAATATTACATTAGAAATTATGTCCACATTAAACCTAACTACCTATTTGAGAAGGAAGCACCCCAAACGTTCTCCTAATATTTTCTCTCTGAAGCAAGAATCCATGTTTTTTTTCCTTTCAGATTTTCCACAGTCCATTTTATTATTATTATTATTTTTTTACTTTTTGTTTCAAATTTTTATTTGAATTCTAGTTAGTTAATATCGAGTGTAATATTGGTTTCAGGGGTAGAATTTAGTGATTCATCACTTACATACAACACCCAGTGCTCATCACAACCAGTGCCCTCCTTAATCCCCATCCCCCACCTAGCCCATCCCCCCGCCCCACCTCCCCTCCAGCAACCTTCAGTGTGTTCTCAGCAGTTAAGAGTCTCTTTTGGTTTGCTTACAAGAACTGATGTTTCAAGTATATTCTTTCCTATTGGTGAGTTTTTTTGTATTGACCATTAAATAGTCCCTAGAACTGACTTTCAGTATTCAACAGATATTGACTTGTTTTTCTAAGGTGTCACAGCCAAAACAAGAGTATAGATAAACCAGGGAATTTATTGCGTGGCAGTAGCAAAAGCGAATTGATATTATTATTATTATTATTATTATTATTATTATTATTATTATTTAGCAAAGAGTCTTATGATTCAAATAGTTATAGTGTTCACATTAAAACTTCATTTATTTGGAATTATAGAAAGAATGCCAAGTAGACTTGGTAAAAAGTAATGGTTGACTATTTCTAAGTGAAATTTAAAAATTTTTTGACAGTGGGATCCCTGCCCAGCGTGGAGCCCAACATGGGGCTTGAACTCATGACCCTGAGATCAAGACCTGAGCTGAGA
This sequence comes from Ursus americanus, assembly GCF_024610735.1. Taxonomy (NCBI): domain Eukaryota; kingdom Metazoa; phylum Chordata; class Mammalia; order Carnivora; family Ursidae; genus Ursus; species Ursus americanus. Next base: position 24,514,598 of record NC_142134.1, on the reverse strand, counting down.
TCATGAGTCAGATGCTTAACCGACTGAGCCCCCCAGGTGCCCCTATGTGAAATTTCATTTAGTTTTAAAGTACAAAGTATATTTCAAAACTATACTACTATAATATAGCAAAGAAGCTAAATTTGTGAAAAAAATAAATTCAGAACTCCAATCACATATATAATTTCTATATGTAGTTTCTTTAAAGGTATGATTAATTAAATGTATTAGACTAATTGAAATTAAATAATTCAAAGAATAATTCCTGAATCTGGAATTTAGAGATATATGGAAATAACCCTAAATTTCTTAAGTTTTTTGTTTGAAAAAGATGCTCATTCTCACAGGTTTCTCCTTACTAAGAAGACCTGACAATTGTAGTGGGGAAACAAACTTGTGAATGTATATACAGTAGGAATCAAACCATTTGGAATTGGCGTAGTCAATCTGACGTGATTTTAAATATTTTTAGTTTAGCCTATTTATCTCAAACTGAAATTTGGGCCTAGAGGTTGAAATATTTAAGAGAAATGGGAGGAAATTATTTGGCCTGTGAAAGCACCAAGCTCCTGGATGTGCCACCTCGGCCATGCGTCCTATCACCACCCCTGTTTCTGACTCATGACCCCTCCGCCGTCACCACCTTGGTGGACCTCCTACATGTCACTCTGGTGTGTCTCTAAAGGTCTGCCTTCAGCTCAGGTCATGATCCCAGGGTGCTGGGATCGAGCACTGCTTCAGGCTTCTTGCTCAGTGGGGAGCCTGCTTCTTCTCCCTCTGCCTGCTTGTTCTCTCTCTCTCTCTCTGACAAATAAATATATGAAATCTAAAAAAAAAAAAAGCATTTTTTAAAAGCTTTTTTTCTTGATCAATATATCTATTTTAATCTTTTAAAAAAATGCTTTGGAAACTAGTGTGAAAGCACCATTTCTAGATTTCTGGGTACAGCCTTTTTTTTTTTTTTTTCTTTTTTTCTAAGTAGGCTCCACGTGAGGGGCTTGAACTCATCACCCTGAGACCAAGACCTAAGCCGATTTCAAGAGTCAGATGCTTAACCGACTGAGCTGCCACCCAGGGTCCCCCTGAGTACAGTTTTAATAGGAACTGAAAGGCCGCCTGACTTTACAGAGACCATCTTTACTAATTGTCTTGGGGGCTTAGTCATACATACACTTGATACGTGTAACTCTTCCATGGTCACTTATCAGTTCTGCTTTGGGAAGGAAGGGACACCATTCTGCAGAACTGAGGTGCCAGGTGAGGGAACTTGCCCCTCACTTTTGCAGGGAGACGTCAGCGTCATGTTGTATTGCTACAGAGGTTACTTCATTTCCAGGCTCAGCTTTGATCCCATGAGACAGTGGTTTTCCTTTCATCTACAAATATCTGACAATGCCTCTAAGTTACACATACAGGTCAAAAAATGTTTTTCCAGAATCTGTGGTGCAGTGGAAGCCCAGGGGTTTCTCATCCTGGTGACGGTTTTCACTGGTATAATACAGGCTGTGTGGGAGGTAAGATTTGGGCCCAAAGTATGTTTTAATCACCAATTTACAGTGATATTTCATACAGGAACAGAGGGACCTGTTCCACCCTTATGAGATTTCACCTGACCCTGAGCACCCAGGAAACAAGATAAAGCAGCAGCAGGACTGGTCGTATCTGTTCTGCCCACAGAGCTACTGGCTGTGTCTTCCAACTAATACTTCTTATTTCCTCAGCATGGTGGCAGATGAGGCATGTGCTGTCTATACTGAAGGGCTGACCACTTATTTAAAGCTGAAGTTGTGAACATCACCTTCACCCAAATCTAGATTTCCACAGGACATTAAACACAGGGCGGGCAGCATTAGCCTCCGGGCTTCTACCTGCAGCAACGCGTGTGTGGGTACTCCGTTGATTATGTGGCAGGTGTATGTGTGTTTGTAATACCATGTTGAAGACAAAATCCAGTTTGAAGGGGGAGAATACCTCTTTCGAGGTGGGAATAACGGTTTCAGTAGAGGTTTATTCAGTGGTAAATAAACTGTGGTGGCTAACGCTTCTGCGTTTGGCCAGGTTGTAACAAAGAGAACAGCCAAGTAAAGACAAACGGTGTCAAGTCTCCCCCAACAGAAGCTTCTAGCTCCTACCTAATCAGGCATTCTCTTTTCTGCGTCTTTCTATATATTTACTGCCTTACATATAGAACCTGAAATTTTAACAACAGGGATTCCGTTTGAGTGAGAAGATATAAAACCAATCTCAGACCTTTCTGTTATCTTAATCTCTGGTGATGACATGTGAGAGCAATTAAGAAAGGTACTCAAAGAAAAAAAACACCTTACCTCCATTGAAAAAGGCTGGAAGAGCTTTGGAAGAAAGATGAAACTAAAAGCTCCATACCTTCCTTAAGAATATTAACTGGGCAGCCAGATCACAAGTGCAGAACAAATGCAACTGTGTACATTGTCTGAGACCCAAACTTTCCCAAAGCTGAATCCAGCCTCCCGAGAGAGGTGATCACCTGCCTCTCCTCTAGAGATGATGCTCCTGGAAACAAAAAGGGGCTGGGAAGGGAGGTTTCAACAGCATTAGCCCATCAGCAACAACCTGGATCTCTCCGGTTGACTTATACTGAAAAGAGGACATACGGAGAAAAAGGGTGGTTATTTTCCTTGTAATGTGAGCTTTTATTCCCCCCCGCAAGCTGTGAACTTTTTACCTTGCTTCATTCATGCTTCATTTGATCAATTACTAACTGTATGGGCCCTGAAAAGCGAGCGCGGGCTCCTGAAAGTTGGTATTTTGCTCCTGGACTCCGTTTCATTTCAAAATGGGGCGGGGTGGGGGAGGTTAACCACCGTCCTGACTGTGAGCTGCGAAAGGAGAGACGCGGAGCATGTGTGTCGGTCCCCTTAATACCACGAGGACCGGAGGACTTGGCCTGCGGAGGGGCGAGCGGAGCCCGACTCTTCATTCCCAGAATCCGTTTTCAAACCTTGGGGAGCCTTCTCTGCCATTGAAATGCAAATCCCGTCCTGAGCGCCCGGGCCAATCCGGGAGGCTTCCTGTGGGATTACCTGGTGGCGAGCGCCGAGCGAGCGCGGCCCCTCCGGCGCGGGCCCCGCGGCCGGGAGGCGTGGTCGTGGGGCGCCCCCGCACCCTCCGGGTCCCCGGCGCCGGGATTCGGGCCCCTGCAGCTGCGCGCCCCAGACCCGCCGCGCTGCAGCCGCAGTAGCCGGGGCGCGGCGGCGCCGCCCATTGTTGAGCGCGGCCGAAACCCCCGGCGATGCCCTGCGCCGCCTCCTCGGAGCAGCGGCGAGGTTTGAACTTGGCGTCGGCCTGGAGTCCTGCGCGGCGCGGGAGGCGGCGGCGGCCCCGCGAGCGGCTATGGTGAGTGCGGTGCTCCGGTCCCCTCCCCCTGACCCGCGGCGGGCGCGGTCGGGGCGCACTGCTGCCTTTCGGGGGGGGGTGCCCCGCCGTCTGCTTTCTAAAGAGTGTTTATTTCTGTCCCTTCGGCGGCTGTGGAAAACCCTGTGCGAAGGTCGGTCCCGGGGCGGGCTTTCTCTGCCCGGAGCCGGCCAGGTGGGGGGGTAGGTGGCGCGCTCCGATGGTCTCCTGGCACTCCCGGGCCTTGGCTTTTTTTTTTTTTTTTTTTTAATGGAAGCAGGAACTGCCACTCCAAGAGGAAAATAATTGCAGATTATCGACAGCATGAAAACTTTTCAGAAGAAATGATCTGTGAAATATTTTAATTTTGATAAATTGCTTCGCATGAGGGCCCCTACTGAGTTTAGAACGACTTGCCTTTCGTGATTTTACTGGATTGGTTTCTGTAGGAAAGGTCCCAAATGTGCTTTGAGGGACACGCCTACTCCCCCCCACAACTTGTGCTAGATCTTAAGGCAGGTTTGTTTTTTTTTAAAAGGTGTGTTCTACGGTCCTGTAGCAGAAATTAAATAATGAAAATGAAATTATACCTGAAATTTGTTCTACCCTGAATTGTCAGAGGAATAAAAGTGCTTTGCCAAAGGGTGTGGCAAGGTTTATAAAATTTCAATACAGGGAGCATCCTGGGGCGGGGGTGGGGGTGGGGTACGTCTGTCTCTTTCACTCCCTGATGTATTTTGTCCTTACTTTTTTTTTTTTTTAAATCGTAGTGTTGTGGTGAACCTCTGTGCACGGAGGCTTTTGGGTTGGGCGTGAATGGGCACCAGCATGCATATAATCTCCAAGGAGAGATTGCTGTGAGCTAACGGGGTGCTACAGGAAATCTTAGCACAGAGGCTTCTAAAGATTGTTCTGGGCGTTTTCTGTTTCTAATTACTTAATATTTAAACGCTCGTTATCATTTCCAATTAAAAATGTGTTAGATAAATCCCACCCACAAATAATTTCACCAGAAATTGGTTTACATTTTAATTAATTTTAATGGCTTTTTTTGTCTTAATTTTTTTTCTGATTATGAAAGTATTATATGATCATCTGCAGAAAAGGTGCACCATACAGAACTGAGAAAGAAGTAAATAGTTATTCATAACAGTAACATTTATATTGTATATTAAGGCCTAGTTTTTCATAGAAGCCAAGTCATTCCAAAATTTTGCAGCTATGGACTTTTTTTTTAATTGCTAACAAACTTGGTTTAGGAACTAAAACTAGGAAATGCCAAGGAAATAAACTTGTACTTTAAAAAAGGTTCTAACCAAGAATAACTTCTTCGCATGGTTCATGGAACAGAATTTATTGTGGCAATTTCTCTTGAATCAACTTCCCACATCTGCTCCTGACAAATGGTTTCTGTTTGTGTAGCCGGTTTTGTAAATACATCTCTCTAAAGGCAAAGGGCCCAAACACATCCCTTATCAGTGCTTGTAGCTAGCTAGGCTCATAGAGTTAATATTTTTATTGGTTTCTACATCAGAACTTCTTCACTGTATGCTTGATAAAACCCTGGAGAAGGTTACCAAGGGCCGTTGTGGAGAATTTACTTCCCTGGAGGTTTTAAGAATAGGATAAACATCCATCTGCTTTCGGTGCAGCACTGCCTGGATAAAGGAAGACTGGGCCACCTCTCGAAACCCCAAATGGAGGAATTCTAAGTCTATTTCAGTTTTCAATAACCTGGGACCAAAGGGTAGAAAGATTTCCCCCTAAAGCACCTGAGCCCAGTCAAGCCTTGTTTTGATTTATGTAAAACAAAGATCCTTCTTTGGTAAGAAAGATTCATAATGATCCCTAGGACTTGCCAGTTCTTTTCTATTTATGGATAGAAAATCAACAATGATTTAACTACTTTCTAAGCAGCTGTACGTTGAATATGGTGTAAGTTGTGTGATTCAAAGTAAATGGATGAATCAATTCACAGGAATTACAAATTCTGCCACAGGTGGGGAGGGGTATGTGTGTCCTAAGCCTCTGAACTAAGGATGGTGTCCCTGAGAGCTCTCTCCACTCTGGATCCAACTTTCTTTTCAGTATCCTCTTTTGTGGGTTAAATCTGATTATGTTTTTACATCAACATTACATGTGACTTTTTTCCTCAAAATGTATTCCTGTGTAGCACTTTTGCCCAAACCGAGTATTCCTGTAGCTTCTGTTGGAGGCTGCTCCCCTGGGCCGGCAGGGCTGCCCTATTGCTGGTTTCTTTCAGATGGTCCGGATTTCACGGGCTGCTGCTTCCTCTACCCCTCTGTTTGACAGAAGTATCCTGTAATTCTAACCACTGTGTGACCTCAATTGCAGTGACACCTTCCTCCCTTTCCGTAATGTCACTTGATCAGGAGCAGCCACCACGCTTTCTCCCCAAAGGATCACTGGGAGGGGTTCACTTTCTAGGAAAGGTCATGTTGTAAAGAAAATGGGGAAGTCAAGAGTCTCCGGGCTGGGCAGTTTTTCACTTTGCTTGAATGAGCAGTGCCTCCCCTTCACACCCTTCAGCTTGTCATATTTCTCCGTGCATGCCAAGCATGTTTTCTTATGCTATAGTAACGCCAAAAGAAGGAACAGGAGTCTAACAATGGTCCTTCATTTGTTCAGCAAACATTTACTATGTGGGAGGCAGCCCAGGGAATGGAGATGGGTTCTCTGCCCTCAGGCAACCTGTCCTATAAGAGGAGAAATCAAATGTTAATAAGCTAGTGCTATTCTGAGGGACTATAGGGGTTAAGAAATTAGGTTTATTGTAAGTTAAACATATACCAACCCTATGACCCACTATTCCCCTGCCTAGCTATTTACCCAAGATAGATGAAAACAAATGTCCACAAAAAGACTTGTACAGAATGTTCATAGCAACTTTATTGATAATTGCCAACGACTGGAAACAACCGTGTCCATCAACAAGAAAATGGGTGCACTGCAGTACATCCATACAATGGAATACTACTCAGCAATCAAAAGAATGAACTCCTGATGTACACAACCAGCTGGACGAATCTCAGAAGCATTATATTAAAGAAGCCAGATGCACAAGGATTCATACGCAATTCTATTTACAAAGTACTAGGCCAGGCAAAACTAATCTATGGTAGAGGAGTTAGTGGTTGCCTCTGGGGAATGGAGGGATTGACTGGAAAGACTTAAGAAGAGGTTTTTCTGGAGCAATGGAAAGGTTCTAGGTCTTGTTTTGAGTGGTGGTTGCAGAGTTCTACACAATTATCAAGCTCCATCAAACTGAACACTTAGGACCTATGTATTTTATTGTATGCAAAACATTAGTTCAATTAGAAGAAAAAAAGCATTCTAGAGCTAGATAAGGGTTCTAGAGCTAGACAAGGGAACCCATCCCATCTCTGCCTCTAGGTGTTTATCGCCTCGGGGACATTATTAAATGCCTCTGAACATGCAAGCATTAGACAATAATGAAGCATCTTCTTGGAGTCGTTGTGTGGGTTGAGCTTGATAATGAAAGTACTTAGCTTAGTAAGGACTCAGTAAATGTCAGCTACTAATCCCATGCACTGTGATAAAAATAAGTGTGGTTTTGGTGTTGATAAAATTATTTGTACTTTGTGTAAAAGCCATCTCATTTATTTAAAATTATGAAGGATACTGTAATGTATTAACTGATCTCCTTAGCATTATATGTATCTTCTTTTTAGTAAGTTCTTTTTTTGAGGTTGTAGGGAATTTAAAGTTCTTGCCTACAGCCTACCTTTTCAGAATACCAGTGGGGCTTTTCGCTGCCAGCAGAGGTAAAAAGAGAGGACTCTGTTTTTGAGGACTGATTTAGTGAAATTTGTTGAAGCTGAAGGACCAGACCAGGTTTATAGCTTCCTCTGGGAATCCAAGCGAAAAGGTTACATTTTACACCCTCTTTCTGAAGACGTAGGTGGACGAAAACTCTTGAACTCCGTATCAAATTGATATTGTACTTCTTTTTAAAGGGACAAACTAAGTTGAATTTTCAGTAAGATACCTTGGACGGAGTGGTAAATATGTTAATAGTTTACTTAATCCATTAAGCTTCAATTATTTCAGTTCAACAAAGTGCTCGGGAAAGACAATGTTGTACTTTGCCAACTCCAACAGAGGCATTTTGTTGTTAGGTTGGTGTAATTCACTCAGTAAACATTTATCACACATTTACGGAGACCGTATTAGCCCTGGAACTCAATCATGGCTGATAAGATGTTTTACACTCAAGGGTTCATAGATGCCCTGACTGTAAGTGTGAATGTGTATCCATTTCTCTTGGAACTTTTTTCAGAGCAGAGGGCTCTGTCTTAGGCTAGTCTTATTGGTTTTTTGTTTTTGTTTTTGTTTTAAAGCCTCTTGCTTAAGGAGGAGGTTTAAATCCTGGTCGGGTTTTTTTTGTTTTTGTTTTTGCCATCGGTACTGTTTTCTTAAACAGCAGAGTTACTCGCTAAGGTTTTCATTTATTATCTTCCTAACAATAAGAACAACAAAACCTTCTATATAAAGGCAATTCAGTGTAGTGAAAAGGTCTTACACTGTGGAGACGAGCACGCTACATCTGCATCTGAGCTCTGGTACCTGCCAGTGGTTTAGGGCAAGTTCTTAATTCTTTAAGCCTCAGTTCCCTTATCTATAGAATGGCGATGCTAAGACCTTGAAAGAGGTATTAATACTGTCACACTGAGGCTATTCTAACCATTAAATGACAAAACACATGTAAAAGTAAAAAGCCTGCACCTGGTGGGTGTTAATTTCTGAAATGTATTGAGTACTTGCTAAGAGGGAAGTACTTGCTGAGAGTCTTCTTGTATCTTCTTCACACTCCTGGCAGGTAGGCGCTCTTGTTATCCCCCTTTAGAGATGAGGAAAAACCAAAACCCAAGAGATGAAATAGTTTGCTGAGGGCATGGAGGTGCCAGGGTTGGAACTCCACAGGATCCTGCCGCTCAACTGATGAGTCTCTTGCTTTTCCCTTTTAGGTAAAATTATTTTTAAGATTTAATTACTGCAGTAAGTGGCGTTAGTGCCACCGTTACGGGATGCACGCAAGTGCACACTGGTGATGGAGGAATTAGTTGACCATGGTGGGGTGTTGGGGGGGCGGGCAGGAAGGGCGGTCATGAACGTGTCAGATTCTTTTCCCAGGCCCTCAGAAGTCTGCCTGTCAGTGGCCCTCTCTGAGCCCTGGTTGTTGTGCAAGGTGCTCTGTATTAGTGTTCTCAACACCCAGGCCTCCTTTGCAGTACAGCTAAACAGCCAGAATCTCGGACTTTTTCCTCAACTACCCACATGGTGCCCGGTCTATTTGCAGACCCACCAGAGAAGCTCCCGGCATGCAGAGGAAGTCCCACGGGAGGCAGCAGGCTGCAGCTCGGGGACATGGGGAGGAGTCCCATTGGAAAGTGTTGCTTGCAGGCTCTATTTGAAGGAATGCCATGTGTACCAGTTCTGTCCACCCAAGTGAGCCACATTATCACAGGGCAACATTCTTGGCAGATGAAACTCTTAGGGTTCTGCTCTCTGAAGGGGAAAAAAGAAATCTGGAGGGAAAACCTGCAAGGATCTTTGCTTTCTGGCCGTCCCTGACCCCTTAAGGCTGCTCCTGTGTGTGCAAGCTCCACTCACTTGTCTTGGAGTCTGACTCACAATAGATGTGCATGGCTCAAGTGAGAATTGCGGGACCGTCACTTGAAGTCCCTCTCTGCCTCCTCACCATTGCCTCCAGCCTCTGCCCCTCAACTTTAAGCCCTTTGTGTCGGTTCCCATGGTGACCTCTTCACCGCTAGCAGCTGGAATGCCACAGTGAGAAGAGGCTGCCTCCCCTACTGAGCCAGGTCTGGCTGGGCTGAGGCCACTGGTCTGTCGCTGGATTCCTGACATGGGGTCACAGTCCAGTACCTTCTCTTTGTCATGGGTTCTCTACCTTTCCCAGGCTTGGCAAGTTGGGGTTGCAGCGGGAGGAGAGATGGGGGGTGATGTACCGGGCATTTCTTGCCCTAGGCCTGCCTGGCTGCCCCATGACCCGCCGAGCTCCTGCCTGATGCCATTTCCTTCTGTGTGTTAGTGCTCAGTGGAGGGGGAAGGACCCGCTCTGCCCAGTCAGAGAAAAGTGATCCCTCGCTTCCCCACTTGCTCTCGCTTTGGCTTTTGTTCCCAATACCATGTTTATGGGTTAGTCAACAATAATAAGGCCAGGCTCTGGTCTTGAAAGAATTGGTATCAAAAGCAAGTTTCCATCCAGCCTGGAAGATCAGGCAGGCACTGGAAACTGGGGGTAGCACAGGGACTTGAGCCTCAAGATGAGAACACGGTAGCTACGAATTTGTCTTGAAGCTCTTTCCTGAGATACTCTTGAGAGGCTTAAATTCTTTCTCATTTGGAGTCCAGCTGGCCTAGAGTTAAGATAGGACTTGTAACTACGGGTAGAAATTAAGCAGCCTTGGTAGTGAAGGTAGGAAAGGTAGTTACCAATAGAAACCACCAAAAATCATCACTCCTGAGGAAGACAATAGTGGAAGAATTGTTAGGTTCTTCCTGGGGTAAGGCAACTCTGTTTTCTAGAGACTGTTCAGCCTGCACTAACTGAGCCTTGGGTGACGTGATTGTTGTTGAAGGTGGTTAAGGGCACCCTTCGGAGCCTTGTAATGTGTTGGGGTCCTGGCTCTACCACTTTCTTTGTGATCTAAAGCAACTTACACAGGCATACCTTGGAGATATTATGGGTTCAGTCATAGACCACTGCCATAAAGTGACTCAAATGATCTTTTTGGTTTCCCAGTGCATATAAAACTTAGGTTTATACTAGGGGCACCTGGGTGGCACAGCGGTTAAACGTCTGCCTTCAGCTCAGGGCGTGATCCCGGCGTTATGGGATCGAGCCCCACATCAGGCTCCTCCGCTATGAGCCTGCTTCTTCCTCTCCCACTCCCCCTGCTTGTGTTCCCTCTCTCGCTGGCTGTCTCTGTCTCTGTTGAATAAATAAATAAATAAATAAATCTTAAAAAAAATAAATAAAACTTAGGTTTATACTAAACTGTAATCTAGTAAGTGTGCAATAACATTATGTCTAAAAAAACAGTGTACATACTTTAAAAAATACTTTATTGCTGGCGCCTGGGTGGCTCATTCAGTTAAGTGTCTGCCTTCGGCTCAGGTCATGATCCCAGGGTCCTGGGATCGAGTCCTGCATCAGGCTCCCTGCTCAGGAGGAACCTGCTTCTCCCTCTCCCTCTGCCCCTCCCCCCTTGCTTGTGCTCACGCGCTCACTCTCTCTCAAATAAATAAAATCCTTAAAGAAGTACTTTATTGCTAAAATGCTATCATCTAAGCTTTCAGCAAGTTGTAATCACTGATCATGGATTACCATAACAAATATTATAATACTGAAAAAGTTTGAAATATTGCAAGAATTACCCAAATGTACCACAGGGACAGGAAGTAAGCAAATGCTGCTGGAAAATGGTGTTGTTAGGCTTGCTCAATGCGGGGTTGCCACAAACCTTCACTTTGTAAAAAAAGCACAGTATCTATGAAGCACAATAAAGCGAAGTATGCCTGTATTTAAATTACCTGTGCCTCAGCTTTCATTTCTGTGAAAGGGGGCCACATTTCATGGGGTTGTTATGAGGACTAAATTTGTTATATAAAATACTTTCTAAATCGGAAAGCCTAACACAGTTGCCATTTGTATTTTTAAAAAGATTTTATTTAGGTATTTATTAGAGCACAGGCAGGGGGAGCAGGAGAGGGAGAAGCAGACTACCTGCTGAGCAAGGAGCCCCACATGGGACTCAATCCCAGGACCCTGGGATCACACCCTGGAGACAGACGCTTAACCAGCTGAGCCACCCAGGCGTCCCAATTTGTAACATTTTTAAATGATGTTTTGAGAACACTATGCTAAACTCAGGACAGATTTTGTCAGTCCCACTTTTGTGTTACATATGTCAGTGGGTCCAGAATTCCACTGGAGGGGATAGGGTCGTGTTGGGGTGAGTAGGGACATACAAGATTAAAAAACGACTCTAGACCCTATTACACTAATCCTGTAGTAACCAAAGGAAAGGAAAAATGTTGGGGACAAGTAGAAACTCAGCCTATGGAACCATAATTACAAACACCTTGAAAAGGTATATTGTAAACCTCAATTACTTTTCCACAAATTGTCTGCATGGGGGCGCCTGGGTGGCCCAGTCAGTTAAGCAGCTGCTTTCAGCTCAGGTCATGATCTCAGGGTCCTGGGATGGAGCCCTGCATCAGGCTCCCGGCTCAGTGGGGAGTCTGCTCCTCCCTCTGCCTGCCCCTCCCCCTGCGCTCTAGATCTTGAGTGTGCTCTCTTCTATCAAATCAATAAATACAATCTTTAAAAACAACAAGCAAACACATTGTCTGAATTTTGGTACCTTGCCTTCCATTCAGACCTGCTTCCCAAGAATATAAAGCAACAGCTGCGGGAAAGCTTGGGAGACAGATTCCTGCTTTGGGTGAGAGCAGAGGTTGGAAACATTTAGGTTTGTGATTCGGAGGCATTTAAATAGCATGGAATGTCTATTATCTACCCTAAACAGCAGAACGAATCTTGCATATTGTGGACCCAAATGCAGTTGTCATGAGCTTAAAAAAAGTGCATGTGAGCTTCTTTCTAAGACCCAATAATCCTCTTGGGCAAAGTAAGGATTAGGCCTTCCTCACAAACAAGGGGGAGGTGAGTTCATTTTTGCTAAGATTCCTCAGCTGATAGCAAATTTAGCAAGGGACCTATTTTCTCTCAATGAATGGCAATCTCCACTTCCAGTTTTGATGTCTACCCCTCTTCTCTAGGCAGGTTTAGGACAGGAGCAACTTATTTTGCATGTAGATAGAGAGTGAAACCTTGGCTCCCACAGACCACATTGCGACCCCAGGAACCTTCCCCAGCCAGAGTCCCTTCACCTCCTCCTGCCTGCAGGAGGGGAGGGATGTCTTGCCCCAGAACCTGATGTGGGAGGACTCCAGGGACTCAAGAAAGTTGGGCCCAAGCTCCTGTTTTTAGGACAGCCTTGCATGTACATTGGCTGGAGCACCATTTCTTCCCCGCTGCCTGAGGCTCCTCTGATGAGGGGAGGCCCCTAGAAGAGCTCCTCAGGCTAATTCTGGCATCCTTGTGCTTGGGGAACTATTTCTTTCATACCAGGGGCTCGGTCCTCTGTGCTAGTCCGTTCCCAAGGGGCCTTCCTCATGCTTCATATTTCTTGTTATTGTATGCCATAATCCTTCACTCTGGAGTGAGATATTTATATACCTCCCCAAATGCTTTGGACCTTTGCAGTTTTCCTTTTTGAATGAATTCGAGAGCCCATCATTACACCAACCATCCTGTCACACCCTTTGGGTGACTTCTGTTCATCTCTCTCATGTACCACTGTGATCAGATGATAATAGCCGTGTCTCGTGGTGGTTATCACACGCGGGCTTTTTTTGTCTCACGTAAGTAGGTAGCCGAAGGGTGACGTGGAAGAAATGCCAGGCATGCATGGCTTAGCATGTGGCAATTCCTAAGAAAAAAGTATTCAAAGCCCAGTTTAATAAGGGGTGTGCAGAGAGGGTGTGGCCTTCAGCTGTTCCTTTTTCTATTTGTTTTATTTCATTTTGCTTTCTTTTTTCTTTTGAAGATTTTATTTATTTGAGAGGGACAGAGATAGGGACAGAGATAGAGTATGAGTGGGGAGGAGAGGAAGAAGCAGGCTCCCCACTGAGCAGGGAGCCCAATGTGGGACTTGATCCCAGGACCCTGGGATCATGACCTGAGCCGAAGGCAGACACTTCACCGACTGAGCCACCCAGGCGCCCCCTCATTTTGCTTTCTTTATGAGGATCCTCACTGTTTCAAATGACAAGAAAATTCACTGAATTTTGTTTTTAAAGTACAGTATCTGGTCCATATCATGTGCCCAATAAATGCAAGTTTCTGTTCTCTTGGTAGGAAGCTAACATTTATTGCCAGGCTCTAAGTGCTTTTTACATATCAACTTGTTCAAGTCTCCCAGCTACCCTTTGATGCTATTATCCTATTTTATAGAGGAGGAAACTGAGGCGTAAGAGGTTAAGTGATCTGCCAGAGATCAAACACGTATTAGGTAATAGGGCACAAATAAGAACAAAAGCAGCTGGGTCCGGAGTCCATATTAATACAACTTACACAGTCTGCCACTTGCGAGAGTTGATTTAAGGGCAGGCTCTGAGTATTTGCGGCGAGGGCCATACCCCTCCAGTGGTGAAGATAGCCTCAGTTTAACCATAGGGCCTGCATGAGGGCCCTTGGTTTTTCTTATGCCCTCGCTCTGTACAGGCTTCAGTGGGTGGAGGGATTGGAGTCAAAAGTAAATGTGAAGCAGATTCAGTGTTAGTAGGTTAAAAGATTTGGCCAGTCATTTGGCTCTTTCCCCTACCCACCCTTTTCCAGTTTTGGTGCAAAAGTTGACATAGAAGTCATTGGCTAAGATCTGGAGATATGCTGAATGCCAGTGGTATAAATTCCACGTGTGGATCCACTGGGAGGTTTCGAGGGATACCAAGTGAGAAAAAGCAGCAGCAAGAGCAGGATGTGCAAAGGGACACAGGTCTGAGACCTACCATTCATATCTCTGCATGACTGAGGGGTTACGTGGGGCCCTCCTGTAATCAGCAAGCAGCTGAACCAGAAGGGGTAAGCAGAAAGAAGAGGGGTTTTTTTGGTTTTGTTTTGTTTTGTTTTTTAAAGATTTTATATATTTGACAGAGACAGCCAGCCAGAGAGGGAACACAAGCAGGGGGAGTGGGAGAGGAAGAAGCAGGGGCTCCTAGCGGAGGAGCCCGATGTGGGGCTCAATGTGGGGCTCGATCCCAGAATGCTGGGATCACGCCCTGAGCCGAAGGCAGACGCTTAAGTACTGCGCCACCCAGGCGCCCCAGAAAGAAGAGGTTTTTAAGTACAAGTCAGTGATATGCCTATGATGGAAAGCACCAGATAGGTTTCAGGCCTAAGAGAATACAGAGTGAGCTTCCTAGATGGTAAACAGTGATTTAAAAAGCAGAAAAGGAGAGTAAGGGAGGGACAGTGACCCTGAAGGTTAGGTCTAAATATACAGACATGTATATATAAATATATGGACCAAAAGGCCAGGAACAGTAACAGGAACTGGGGGCTTTTAAAAAAAGGGCAGTTTCTTTTTCATAGGGTGAAAACTATGATAAATGGTCAGTCATCAGAAAACGGAGAACAGCTATATTAGGTTAAGAACAGAGATCTGTACCCAATGGCATCAGTTCTTAAAATGTTCTTCCAGACACTGGAGGAGCCAAGAAGTCAGGCTTTCTTCCTCCCCCTCCAGGAGACCAAGGGGAGATGCGTGGGAAGCCTCTGGCAATGACACTCAAGACCTGCTAGCAGGAGAGAGAGAATAATTAGTCCAGCTTCATGCATGATGGACATGGAACAGGATAAAGAAAAGAAACACAGGAAACCAGGAACATGACTTTTAATAAGGCGAATAATGAAAATGAGTACATGCATCCATCGAGCATAAATCCAAAGGAATTTCTCCAAAGGGCTCTGAGGACAGACTCAGGCCAGTATAAATGCACTTCTGTCTGCTTAATCTCCAAAAGCATTCTGGCTCCTTTAAAACATAAGGCAGCAAAACTGCACAGAGCTTTGCCAGCTGTTTGTCTGTTG
The DNA here is from genome assembly GCF_024610735.1 of Ursus americanus. NCBI lineage: Eukaryota > Metazoa > Chordata > Mammalia > Carnivora > Ursidae > Ursus > Ursus americanus. The sequence continues at coordinate 24,499,525 of NC_142134.1, read as the reverse complement.
GAAGGCTCAGGCATAGTCCCCCAACTCTGGTCCTCTCTACCCCACGGAAGCCTGCTGCTAATGAGATGGACCAAATAGGACCGAATTGTACTTTCAAAAAGAAATTGGCTGACAGTCTTATAGAGAAAACAATGAAAAGAAGAGAGACTCACCTTCCCCAAAACGTGTATGGTAAATACCCTTAAGAGTTGATAGGCAGAGAACTCCATTCTAGATGCATCCCACAATTATGCCCTTTATAGTCTCCTGATCCATTCAACAAATCTGTATTATGGGCCTGCTGTGAGCCACTCACCGTGGTAGGCCCTAGGTGCATGGTGGTTTAAAAATCAAAACTGAAGGCAAGCCAGCCATGGGCCCAGACCGCACTGAGCTTGCTGTTCAGTAGAAGGAGCAGACCATGTACAAGTGAATGATTCCATGCAGCCATTAGTGCCATGAAGGAAAAGACCAGGTGCCAGGAAAGAGAATTTGGCAGTAGGTGAGGTGGTCTCTGATGCTCGACCTGGGACCAGAAGGCTAAGGAGGAGCCAGCCAAATGAAGAATTGGGAGGAAGATTGTTCCAGACAGAGGAAACAGCATGTGTGAAGGTGAAGATGTGGGTGGGATAGGGAGCTCAAGGCCGGCCAGTGAGGTCAGGGCAGAGTGGGAGGGTGATGTGGAAGGGAGGACTGGAAGCCAAGTCACTTGGGCCTCAACAACCAAGTGAAGGGACTTGAATTTTATCCAAAATGCAGGGAGCAGCTACACAGAGTTTTACTAGAGAATGACACAAGCCATTTCCATTTTTAAAAAGTGTCGCTGGGTGCTGGGGAGACGCTGGATTGAAGGGGGACAGGACTGGAAATATCCAGTGAGGAAGCTGTTTCCTGTTGGATGAAACACAACAAAAAGGAAGAAATTGCTGGTTCTACAGATAACCCAGCATGTCGCTATCATGGTAACAGTCCATGCTAAAGACATGTGGTTTTCTGCTGCTTTACCGCAAGACAAAATAAAACTGTTAAAACTCAATAGAAACCAGGAATCTAAAGGGATCTGGAGAGATCATTTAAAAGGCCTGGCTCTCAGTTCCTTCCAGCTTTCACTCCGGCTTCCCCAGGCATTCCCGGTTTTCATGAAGTTCAAGACAGTCACAAGGAACAGAATGATCTGGAACTTTTTCTTCTGATATTGGCTGAAAGTCAGTTCAGAAAGCAGTGAATGACTCTATTAAAATATAAAATGGTATGGGGCGCCTGGGTGGCTCAGTCATTAAGCGTCTGCCTTTGGCCCAGTTCATGATCCCAGCGTTCTAGGATCGAGCCTCGCATCAGGCTCCCTGCTTGGTGGGAAGCCTGCTTCTCCCTCTCCCACTCCCCCAGCTTGTGTTCCCTCTCTCGCTGCCTCTCTCTCTGTCAAATAAATAAAAATCTTAAAAAAAAAATACTAAATGGTAAAGCAGCTGGTGTATATTCAAGAGTTATGAATATTGGGGGTGGTGGGGAAGAGGGTGGAGGAAATAGGAATGTACTCATCATAGGAAGTAGAAATGTAGGTGGTTGGCCTGGATTTCTTGTTTCTTAACTGGGGAAGAAAGATGACATTGGAACTGTGGATCACAATTTTTTTTTTTTAGCCCCGCTAAACCTTCTTAGGCCTGCTTTGATTCCTCTTTCATCACTCAATAATTTGTGATCTCAAGACTGGAGAAGAGTGGGAAGCAATGTAAAAACAGCCCCCTAAAATTCTCATTAGCTTTGGCGGCAAGTTACGTGAACTAAAAGGAGACAGGAGGAAAGAAATGTTACAGGTCTGTGGAACATTTGGCAGTATTCCATTCATTTAACAAATAATTATCAAGCACGTCTGCATGCCAGGCAGCAAGCTGGTTCGCTTGCCTTTCTGAGCCTGCCACGGAAGAGACCAGCAAACAGGTGGTCAGACAGTGTGAATTGCACTTTGAAATGCACATCTGTAGCCAGCTTAGCTAGCGTGGAGCGCATCACCTCATCCCCAGCTTGCACCCAGAGGAGATGATGCCCGAACTGAATCCTGCAGGACAAGTACGGATAAGCCAGAAGAATATGGTATCTTTTGGGATCTTGGACGTAGCCCTGTAAGGCTGGAGAGCTGTTTGGTTTGTTTCTATTTTTCACTTGAACTTGTTTCATTGATTCCAAGGCTTCTGCAATGGATCTTTGGGTATTTTTAAGTTAAACAGTGTACCTTGGAGTATCTTTTAAGTAAAAATTAGCTCATTTGGTAACATGTTTAATTACTGTCCCCACCATCACCATTCTGCACCCAGTCTGACCACATCTGCGTTAGTAATTCCAAGGCCTATAGAATTTGTGAGATAAACTCAACATTTTTGAAGGTTTTAAACTGAAAGGAAGAAGAGGAAGTTGTTGTCAGTGATTTTTTTTTATTACAGGCGAGTGTGATTCCATGTGTGGGTCGAGCAAAGATATACCACTTCTCTGTCTCAGCTTGTTCATCTGGAAAAGAGGGCTAAAAGAATTAGTTCTTGCCTTTAGAGAAGTTACGAGAATAACTCCTGATATGGGAAAGCATTCATATCCTTTTATAGGAAAGGCCTGGAGTCTGTTCTGGTCAAGTGGTACCACTGTAGCACCAATGGGACACCACTTCCTGATGAGGTCAAAGCACGTTCTAGGCTTTGTCAGGGCGTCTTTTGCGAGGCAGGTAGGGTGGTAACCTCAGGTGGGGTGGTACAACGTGCATTCCAGAGACGGTGCAAATTCAGTTGCAGATAAGATAACCAGTAGCGAGAAGAAAGGGTGAAGTGAGGATTCCAAGGTGATAGGCTTCCCAACACTCATTCCAGGACTATTTTTATGCCTAGAATCCACTACAGAATTTTTTTTTCATTAGAACTTATGAAGTTTTTAAATGTTATTTCTTGTCCAGATTATTCCAGAGAGGCAGAAAAGCTGTGTTCTAGGTGCTGGTGATTCTTCTTGCATTCTCTCTAGCCTCTTTTCTAGTTTGTTCTAGTTTGTTCTTATACATCCAGACAGCCTACTCAGGTGCCAGCCCATGGGCGCAGGAAGGGAAGATTAGCAGGGAGGGTGGGCTGTGATTTAGCATGGGGGTTGCAGTCAGCAACAAGCCACATGGGTTCCACGAACCCTCACACCCAGTTGCTAACCTCAGCTGGTTCCCTGGAGGTGGCAGGTGACAGGACCACCAGTGGCCACGGAGAGCAGTGCGGGGGTGCTGGTCTCTGCTTTCCTAGCGTTGCAAAGAATCACGTATTAACAATCCTTAAAAAGAGGAGATCATCTCCTTTTTTAGGTCATCTCCTGTTCTTTGTGCTTCCATCTTTTTCCCATTTGCCTGCTCTTGCTGCCAGCCCTTCACTGGGACAGTATATTCCTTCATGCCTTCCAGGAAGGGGGGTGGGCAAGGAAAGAGGAAAGGGCTTAGCTATTGTGTGGCAGGGACCGAGCCAGTGATTGTGGTTTGAGCCAGAAATGAGGAAGTTATTAAATGCCACAAAGGTTTTATGAAAGCTCAGGCGTGGTCTTTGTTTCCCCGTAGCAGACAACATCAGGAGCTAGAGGAGAGCTAGGAAGGAAAGCTTGCTGTCAGAACAGATCATACCAATGGGTGGTCTTGGACATGCTCCTTATGTTCATACAATCTTTACATTCGCACACCTGATGTGAGATACCTGTGAATCGACTTCCCGCCCCAGTTTAAGCTAGAGGGTTTGGTGCCTCTGAGGGTTGTATGAGGAATCCTAATTGGGGACCACATGATGGATTCTGCAAAACGCTTTGACATGTTAACTCTCTGGCCAGAGCTCTTCTTTTCCTATTTATTTGGCAGAGAGAGAAAGTGCACAAGCGGGGGGAGCAGCAGGCAGAGGGAGAAGCAGGCTCCTCGCTGAGCCTGATACAGAACTCGATCCCAAGACCCTGGGATCATGACCTGAGCCGAAGGCAGACGCTTAACCCACTGAGCCACCCAGGCGCCCCTGACCAGAGCTCTTCTTGCTGTTATTTCCAGCATAGATTAGGTCTTTTTAGTTGTGTCTATTTTGTCTAACATCTTAGCTGAAAGAAGCTCTCAAATGGAGGTAATGCAGTAAAACAATAACGAGAATAATCCGGCATATACCGCGTGTAGGCAGTATGCTAGACAGTTAATAGACATCATTGAGAAACCTTACAGCAGCTTTGCAAGATAGGCATGGTAATATTGGCTAATTTGCTGAGTGCTGAATATGTGCCAGGCTCTATTCTAAGTGCTTCATCTGAATGAGTTTAAGCTTCTCAATAGCGCTGTGAAAATGTGGGTGTTCTTTTACACCCATTTTATAGATGAGAGAACTGGGCACAGAGAGGACAGAGTCACAGGGCTAGTCAGCAGGAAGAGCCAGGACTCCAGCCCAGAGAGGCTCGTAACCGTGGTGTGCCATCTAATTTTTACATTACCGTGTGGAGCTTGAGGCTCAGAGGGCATTTGCCCAGTGTCTTTCAGTTCCTAAGTGACAGAACCTCAGACTTCAAGCTTAGGCTTATATTGACTATATTCAAAGACAGGAATCCTAAATTTGATGAGAAAAGTAATGTACAGAAAGGGGTGATGGTGCTTGGCTGTGGAAGCATATCTGAGAAATGGAAACTCCCTGGTCATCTCCCTCCATGTCCTGAAATAAAAGGAATGGACAGCCATTTGATAATCCCACCTCTTCTTAGCCACAGCTCATGCAGAGAAGCAACACAGATTTGCATCTTCTCCAGATTCCTGCTCAAAGGGCATGCGTGGGGGCGAGGTTCTCGGTGTCTCAGAAAGGTTCTCAGAGGCAGACACTGAAAACACATCCCTGGTACGCAGCAAAGTGGAATGATAAACCTGGTTTAGATCAAGAGGAGGCCTTAAAGTTGGGCATGTGGAAATTCAGGAGCTGAGATTCTGCTAAGGAGAAGAAACGCACCTGTTGTCACAACAGAACACATTGGCCATGCAGGGCTTAAAATCATCTCTGACTGCCTGGGAGTATGGAGGAAAGGAGTTAAGGGAATGATGTTCGGGAGCGGGAGTGGGGGATGGATTTAAAGGACACATAAAAGGCTTGCCTCCAGCACAGTGGAATCCAGACAGTCTGAAATAGCTTGGGCTCAAGAGTCGGTACGTTCTTCTGAGCGGTCACCTGCTGAACAAAGGAAGGCTGCTCCACTTGGGGGTCACTCTCCTTACAATGAGACTGAGAAGGGAGGCAGTAGGGACTGGGTTTCAGGGAACCACCTTGTCTGAGCACGTGCTTCCGTGAGTCCAATTTCTCACTTATTTACCAATGGAGGCTGAATTATAGGGGGGAGTTCACCTTCGCTATAGTGTCTCTTGCTTCCCCCTTGGGTGGTATTCTGAGACTGGGAAGTACCTTTATTGATTCACAGAAACGTAGATAGGATGCAGACCCTCAGTGGCGGGTTCGCCTTCTTTTGGGCAGAGAACTTCCGTGGGTGCGGGCTTGCAACTGCACACTTAGCTCTGCCACTGTGCTCTAACTCCATGGTTCATTTTCATACATGTTTCTTGTTGATTCATTTGTGCCCCCTGCCCTTGAACACCATCACGCTCAGCTTCTCACTTTCCTCTTTTTGCCAGAGATGCGTGTGCAGACCCGGGCCCTGCAGGCACTGGCACATCTGACTCCAGCCCAGAGCACCTCGCCTCCCACCCCCAGCACAGGAAAGCAGCATGGTCGGGAGGGGCTAAGATTCGGCTGAAGCACAGGTAAGAGGCGCAGAGGTCTTTGCCGAGCGGTTCCAAAAAAGGGACTCGACTGCTGGAAAAGGGAATTGGGGGCAAGGCTGTGACTCAAGAGATAGGCTAGTGAGCGAGGTCAGGAGGGGCTGAATAGGGAGGTCCCATAGAAGCTCAGAGTACATTCACAGCAGTTTCCAAACTAGGTTCTGAAGAACCCTAAAGTTCCTGGGAGATGAGATGGGGCTCCAGCAAATCATTTGATTCAGATCTCTTTTTAAAAACACATCAACAACTGTTTTTAAAACTTTAATTAAAAACACTCAAAGCAACATACCAAGCAACGTCTTAAACACTCTGGAAATGACAAATGTGTTACATCGTACAGTAAGATTAATTCATCTTTGAACTGATAGTCATTTGAAACTTCTCTTGTCATCTCTGAATAGAGGAATGTCCTAAGATTATAAAGTTAGCCCAAGAAAAATTCGCAACTATGTCCCTGTGCTTCCTCTATGCTCCTGTGTGCTCAGTAGCCTGCTAGGTCTTTACCTTTCTCATCAAATCCCCACACCAGTCCTGTGACGTCTGTACCAGTATTCAGCTAGGAGGTGGTGGGTTCACATTCAGTTTGGGCTAACAGATGCCACACTCTCTTGCCTGGACAATCAGCATAAGGACCTACTTCCTAGTAAACCATGGGAATTCAGTGAGCTAAGATACTCAAAGCACTAAGCACAGAGCCCACCCATAGGGAGCGAGAACTGAGTGTCAGGTGAAGTAGATGTCAGGTGGTATGATGATGTGGTGTGGTTTTCGTTCTGTTCATTACCACGTATGTCTGTGTGCCAGCATGGAGTCCAGTATAATATAGAGAGCAGGACGGCGTCCGTGGAAGCAAACCACCTAGAATTCATGTTGCAATTCTGCCACTTCCTGTGTAACCACAGGCATATTATTCAAACTCCCAGTTCCAATTGTAAGGCAAGTTTAATAACTAATCATGGGTTTGCTGAAAGCATTGAAAGACTGAATACACAGAAAGTACGTGGGGGTACCCAGCACATCATAAACACTCAGGGAGTGCTGGTTATCATTGTTCTCAATCCTTCTGATTCCAGTTTGCAGGCTCTTTCTTGTAGTCACGTTGATTTGCATTATAAAGAAGTAAACACTGTAAATTTGGATTTATACAATTATTCCTGTTTATGGATATGCAAATATACATGAATGTATTTGTTATGTTTTATGTAATAAAACAACACTTGTATCTGGTGTCTACAATAAAGTTCTCTAAGACTTCATTAAAAAAAAAGATTCAAAAGAGGTTTGAATATACTGATGGAGGACAGATCAGATTTGCAGAGGGCTCTGTCTACAAGGCAGCCAGCTGGCAAAGGCTATTCCAGGGCCAGCCTGAAGCAGCAGAGCCCTGAGCACTTTGCCCTCCAGTCTCCTTGGATCATCACAGTATAGAGAACCAGAGCCTTCTGTTTAGCAAGACTCCACTGGGGTGTGTAGGCTGGCGTGGCATCAGCGCGAACGTACTCAAGGCCAGAAAGTTGTGGTTAAGGAGTTACTGGAGTTGCCAGCCAGGGTGATCCGGATTGAACCAAGCAAGTGGTGATGGAACAAGAAATGAGATAAGATGTGAGATGAATTTGGGAGACAGATCGATAGCAGGTGAGGGTGGGAGAAGGGAGGAGAAAGATGAAATGTGTGACTTTCAAGCTGCTGCCAGTGGGGCACTTGGGAGAGAACCGTGGGACCATTAGCCAGGGTGATGAAGGCAGGAAGAGCAAAGACGAAGTGAACACCCACTTGAGCACGGGAATCACACAGACCTGAGTTTGAACTTGAAACAATGAAAAGATTTTATAAAACAGTCTTTAACAATTGGATAAAACAAATGAACCTAACTGTATACCCAGATGGTATCCTATCCACAAAAAGACGGTCTTTAAACGAGCTGGGGTTGCCCTCACAGCATGGTCAAGGCTGGCCAATGGGGCTCTGTCTGTGTGAAGGGAGACTGGAGGGGAGTAGATGGGCAAGCAGTTGCCTTTTTAAAAAGTCATGACCTTTATGTTGCATACATTGTTCCCACTCATATCCTTTTAACTCTGTATACTCTAGGAATTTTACATGTGTCTTGACTCTACAACTATATATATTATAAGCCCCTGCAGTAGTTGGCTTCTTTCCTAGAGGAAGAGATCTCTGCGCCCCAAGTGTCACTGATATAGGACTGAACTTGGAAATTGGAGTGGTTCTCATCCAATTACACTCTGATCCTAAATCCTGCCCATTTTGGTTTTTACTGTTTCAACTTTGAAATAATTGTAGACCCATTAAGAAAGTTGCAAAAATAGTACAGAGATTGCCACTACACCCATCCCCTAGCTCTCCCTAAAGTTAACATCTTTTATAACCATAGTCCAAGTATCAAAACTAAGAAATGGGCATTGGTAAAATGCTATTAACTATAGACGCTAGACTTATAAACAGTAGACTTTATTTAGATTTTATCATTTTTTCCCTATACGAATGTCCCTCTTCTGTTCCAGGATTCCATGTTCTATTTGTCCTGTTTCCTTCGTTTCCTCTCATCTGTGATATTTCCTCAGATTTTCCTGGTCTTTTCTGACCTTAACATATTGGAAGAGTACAGGCCAGTTATTTTGTAGAATGACTTCTATTTGGGTTTGTTTGATATTATCTCATGGTTAAACTGAAGTTCTACATTTTTGGCAAGAATACCACAGAAGTGATATGTCCTTCTTAGCATGTTCTATCAGGGATTACATGATGTCAGTATGTTCTATTCCTGGTGATGTCAACCTTGAGTACTTGGTTGAGGTGAAGTCTGCCAGGTTTCTCTGCTATACAGTTATTATTTGTCTCTTTGTAATTGATAAATATCTTGGAGGAGATAACTTTGAGGCTATGTAAATATTCTTGTCTCTCCTCAAACTTTCTCCATTGGTGGATATATTCCCTGCAACATTTATTACTAGAATATTCTAAGGTGACTATTTCTTTCACTCCTTCTACATTTATTAATTGGAATCCTTCTAGAAGGAAGAGCTCTCTCTTTCCTACTTATTTTAACTGTTTATATCAGTAAGGACTCCTTCACATTTAATTTATTCTATGGGTTGTAATCCAATGATACTGTTATTTTATCGCTTACGTTATTCCGGTTTTGGTCATTGGCAGCTCCTTCAGGCTGGCTCTGGTCTAAATGCTGTGTTGAGGGGTGCCTGGGTGGCACAGCGGTTAAGCGTCTGCCTTCGGCTCAGGGCGTGATCCCGGCGTTATGGGATCGAGCCCCACATCAGGCTCCTCCACTATGAGCCTGCTTCTTCCTCTCCCACTCCCCCTGCTTGTGTTCCCTCTCTCGCTGGCTGTCTCTCTCTCTGTCGAATAAATAAATAAAATCTTAAAAAAAAAAAAATAAATGCTCTGTTGAATTGTGGAAAGGAGTGAGGTGCCAACGTCTTGGTCTTCCACTTAGAGCAGAAGTGATGTGCTTTTGAGCTTCTTAGGAGTCTTCCAAGCGTTGAGGGTGGGAGGTTAGAAGTGATCTTTGAGCAAATCTAATTTGTAACAGGGCACAGAATGTGGAATTGAAAAGTGCCACCTCATGAGCCAATTCCAAGTGCACTGGGTCATAGTTATAAATAGTTCCTTTTTTGTGGAGAAAATAGCCAGGAAGGATTTTCTCATTTATGTATAAGAAAAATGGAAGAGTAAAAGCAAGAAACTCCATCCCCCTAGGTGTAGACAGGGACCAGCCAAGAAACCACGTGTAGAGAGAGAAACGCTTGGTGGCCCAGGGCTTAATATTCTCACAGATCCAATCCCATCCTTCCCTTCCTGCTTAGACCCCTGAAAGCTCTCTCACCTAACTTGTCAGTAGGGATCCTGTGATCTCACTTACCTTAACAGAAATATCTCCGTAAAGTCTGTCAAGCCTAGACCAGGGCTTTACAGGGAGCTGGTAAAGGAAATAAAATGTTCCAATTTAAAACTCAAGATTTCCTGAGCTATGTGCTGTCCTCCAGAAACTTCTCAGCCCTTCCCCCACCAGTCACCACCATCATTACGATAACTATCTCAATGACGTATTAAACATTTTCCACATGGTAGTGTGGGCTCTGTAAAATAAATCAAGACAAATCCGTAATAGTAGCTCAGGTTTTGACCCCTAATTCATTCTCAGTTGAGCAGTGAGGCTGGTTCAGCTAGCACTTTGCACTTCCCTTGGCAATGAGTTTTGGCCCGGTGCCACGGACTTAGCATTCACAGGACAGTGTGCTTAGGAGGTCTAGTGGATGCTGATTTGGACCCTGCTTTAGTGGCCTCCCAAACTGTGAGAAGCTTAAAGCAGTTAACACACTTTTGCAGACAGTGGCATTTTTGCATGTGGAGGAGGCCGCGGGTTTGGCAGAGATCATTCAAGGAAACTTCCTGATTCCAGCTGGATGCATTTTATCAGCAGATGGTTTTCCTTGCTTCTCTCCTCCTCCTGCCCACAAAATGGAATTCTAGCATTTCTAAGCTGCGTGCTCATGTCTAAGATGCTGGTCTTCTCAGGAAAAGTTACCAAGGGTCTCCTTCTCTTCACTCAGATTTGGCAGAAATTGAATTTTAACTGGCCAATTTGCAGAGGTGACTGGGAGTGAAAGTCCCACCCAGCTGCACGCTTAGTGAGTTCAGAGCGGTTCAGAGTGTCTGACAGGAGGCGCAGGGGATAGTTGGGAAGAGGAGAGAGCAGTAGTAGGGCGAAATGGCTTTTTATCCCACCCCTGAATATGACTTGCAGTTGACCAGAGGGCTGTTATCTAGGATGCTTCTGTTTGCCACCAGGTAAGTCCACTACTATGTGGGAATGAGCTCTAGCATTTTCACTGCAGGACTCGCACCTGTGAAGCCTTTCACAGGTGTCTTTTTGATGTTGTGCTGGATCGCTTTATAAAGAAAAGTAACCACGTTTAAGCCTGTTTTTCTCAACCGTTGTTGAAAAGTCTCATTATTTGAGCACTCATGTAATTCAGTACTGTTAATATTTCTGCTTGGGAATTTTCAATCATTCTCTCTCCTCTGTATACAGTCACTATATTTCTTATGATGTGCGTATTTGGAATGGCTTTTATCTCATTCAGATTAGCAACTGCTTTGTGTCCTGCACTTCATGGTTTTGCTTCCCCATTTCCCTGGGGAATTCCGCAGTAACTGTTTCTATTTCTCACGAGGAATGATTATCTGTGTACTAACAGCCAAGTTCTTCTCTATTCTCATTAACATTTGTTTGAAGACAAGGAACCTGTGAACATATTCTGTTTTAAAGACAAGGTGTGGTCTTCTCACTGAACTTTGAATTTACATGAAAAGAACAATGTATTGAGATTGCCAGTTGTACATTATGTAACGCCATCACAGTTGCACATATAAATACTTGATTATCTTTTCCCTATTCACAGTAATTTGAATCAGCTTTTATTCTTTTTTTTTTAAGATTTTATTTATTTATTAGAGAGGGAGATAATGAGCAGGGGGAGGGGCAGAGGGAGAGAGAGAAGCAGGCTCCCCACTGTGCAGGGAGCCCCATGTGGGGCTCGCTCAGACCCAGGACCCTGGGATCATGACCTTAGCTGAAGGCAGACGCTTAAACTGACTGAACCACCCAGGCACCCCTGAATCAGCTTTTATTCTTATATAATCTTGATTCAAGGTTTTTGTTCAGAGCTATGCTTAATGCCAATGCTTGCTTCTAGGGATACTATTACTTAAAAGAACATGTGGCATATGGACAAGAAGAGGATGTGGCAGTCATGGTAATGTTCTAGATCTCAAGGTGATTTGAATATTTATTACTACAGGAATTCATCTTGTTATTATACCTTGTAAAAGGTAAAAAAGAAAATATGAACTGCTTATATTATAAAACAGAGAGAGAGAGGGATCACAGGGCTGGTTTTTCAAGTTTTATTTGGCATTCTTTCATTTGAAAGTGAGTAAGAGAGAAGCACTCTTTGGAGTTGTATTATTTTCTCCCCCACCAGTGTCAGGTTATGTGTGAGTGGCTGCAGTGGTAGGTAAACCCCCGTTGTAAAAGTTATTATGAAAATATCGGTAGGGTAGGCACTGAGGGGCTGGGGCAAGTACTCCTGAAGCTTTCAGCTTCTCTGTCTTCTTTTCATTCAGGCTACTATAATACTTAAAAACTTTCTTTCAGTGAACAGTCCCTTTCCGGTACGATTTCAAAATGTAGATTCTTCTTTTGACCACTGTTGAAGGTTTTTCTCTAAAACGAATTCTTTCTGGCCTTTCCTTTGTTTTCTTGTTGCCTTTAATTGCTTATTTGGGGCCTCTTTCTCTAAACGACAAGAAAGTGAATTAGAGAAGAGAAAAACAATGCAATGCATCATACTTAACCCAAAAGAGAATTCAGTTTCTTTAGTGTTAGACGTTTGGGGGCCATCTATTTGTTTTTTTTTTTTTTTAATGGAATGGTGTTTGGAAAAAAATAACTTCCAAAAGGTAAGGCTTTTGCCTCACAAAAATCAAAAAACAAACAACAAAAACCCCTTTCTTCACTTGTTTTGGCAAATGAAATTCAATTTATACTTTGGGAGGAGCCTGGGTGGCTCAGTCATTTAAGCCTCTGACTTCAGTTCAGGTCATGATCTCAGAGCCCGGCACTGAGCCCCCCATCTGGCTCCCTGCTCAGCGGGGAGCCTGTTTCTTCCTCTGCTTGCCGGTACCCCTGCTTGTGTGCATGCGGTCTCTCTCTGTCAAATAAATAAATAAAATCATTTTTTTAAAGATTTTATTTGACACACACACACAGAGAACAAGCAGGGGGAGTGGCAGGCAGAGGGAGGGGGAGAAACAGGCTCCCATGGCTTATTTGCAAACATTGAAGTGTGAGTTGACTATTCTGATTCCTCAGAGTTGAGAGTAAGAGGGTAGAAAGAGAGGGCTATTGAGAAAAAGACGTTCAACATCACCATCCCGTCGGTGACTACGTGAAAAATGCCCACCCCCGTTGCTAGTCCCTTTCCTTTATGATAATAGTTTTCCTTGGTCATCAATAAAATTTAAATCTTTTCAAAATCATGTCAGAATAGAGAGTGGGGAGGAGATAAACCAGTAGTGAAAGGATGTTAGGACAGGTGTGAGGAATGGGGCGGAGCATCTTGCTAGAAAAGGTTTTTTCATCTTTTATGCGAATTTTAGATGTTAGAGGCTTCTTTCGGTCAGTTAGCACACTTCACTCTTACTTGTGATTCCATTGTCACAGCCAAAGTCCCCGGGGCATATTATCAGGATGTGACATTTAAAAAGAACGTTCCAGAAAGGACTGTGTTGCTGTGGGGTTATATTACCTAATGCATACCTTTCTACCCACTGAACCACTCGTTTAAGACACAGATGTTAGTGAGGCAATTATAAAAGCCTTAGAAAATTTTGCTTGGATTTTTCTGTGTATCTGAAAAGTCTGAAGTACAGCCTTGAAGAGCCCTGTAGTCCTAGAAACTAGAGGCTAGGGATGCTTTAAGGGGGTAAAGGATTTCTCAAAAACAGTGTCTTTGCCAACAGTGTTTGAATGCACAATTACCATCTTTTTTTTTTTCTTCCTTTTTGTATTTTGGAAGATAGGCTTTTTCAACTCCTTAAAAATTTCGACAGCTTTCCTGTGTCCTGTGAACACGTAGAAAACACATCTCAATATAGGGTGATTTTTATTGCGCAGAGAGTGCCATCTGGACCTATGGGACGAAACAATGCTATGAGTACAGCTCAGCGTGCTTGGCTTGGTCATCGTTTTCAATTGCTAAATATATTTGTCATCAGTATTTGGGGCCTATCACTGTCCTGTAAACAGGACATGCCTGAAAGGGCATTGTTCTTCCTTTCATCTGTTCTACCATTCTACAGATATGATCTCCTCCCCCCAAAATCACTTGTATAGTGCCATTTAATTGTTCATATTGAGTTTGCTTCCTCTTTAAGGTTATGTGAAAGGGGCAATTTAGCATTAACTAGCAAAACTGCAAGTGCCTATTTTGAGCCAACAATTCTACTTCCGGGAATTTCTGCTGTGATATGTCAGCATAGATAGAAAACAGTGTATGGGCATGGTTATTCACTGAAGCATTATTTGTAATACCAAAAGACTGGAAATCAAGAAGTATCCACAAAAAGGGTCTGGTTAAGTAACTATGATATCTGCACATGGGAGAAAATGGAGCAGCTAAAAGGAAAAAAGGGCACGTGGAAGCTAAGCTCCGAAGAGACACGGGGTGCGGCCTGGGAAGGGTGCAGTAGGACTTCTCAGTGGCTTTGATCTTTTTTTTTTTAAACTATGAATTAACTACCTATTCAAAAAAATACCTGAAATATAGGGAAAACATTAAGATCTGTTGTGATGAGTGCACTAAACAGACGACGGACTGGCAGGTAGGTAGGTTAGTGAGTATATTAGAAAATGGGATATTTTATTTGGTAGTGCTGGTAGTCTGCTTTGTGTTCTTACACATTCAGCTCCTGTCTGGTTGATAACTGGCATGGTTTTAGAAGGCTGGTGTGCCCAGAAGAGTCAACACAAAGTGTCAGTCATAACAGCTTGTCTAAGCACAGCATCAACAAAAAAAAACGAACTCTAGCTCTTTGAATTTTTTATGTTCCAAGTTACGGTTATCACCGTCTCCATTTATCCAAAGGATACCAATCCTTCAAGGTCATCTGAAGTCGGGCTCTACCTCTAGGCCTTTTGGCCAACTTCAGATCCTATTCTTGATCATGGGCAGCACATGAGCTGTTTGATGCCTGTATCCCAAATCCCTCTAGAGCCACATGGCCCAGTAGGATCTCATGACTTCTCCTACCATCTGCTTTTCACTCTTATGGCTCCAGTCACACTCCCGTGTGCTTCCTGAAAATCCCAGATTTAGTCCCACCCCAAGGCCTTTGTGTTTCATTGTTCCATCTGTGCTAAACACTCTGGGTTCACTCTCATCATTTAGATCTCAGTTCAAATGTCACTCTCAACAAGGCTGTTCCTGATCCCAAAGCAGACACCCTCAATGACACTCACATTACCTAGTTTTATTTCCTTCAGAACTCTTAGAACTGTATGAAAATATCCTATTTGCTTATTGTCTGTCTCTCTACTCTGCCCTCCAGACCTTATTTCTACTGCTTACTGCTTAGATATTAAGAGCACCAGACAGATGTGTGAGTTTAATATCCGCTCTGCCCCTCACTACCCTTGTGACTGTGGACAAGTTGCTTAGTTTTTCTTATTTACTTCATTTTCTCATTAATAGCCCTGTAACATAAAGATAGTATAAAAAGTGAGAAAACATGCACCAGTGCCTACAGTGGGCTTGGCACTCAGCAGGCACTCAAATATTTTTTTGAATCTATGAATAATTGTTCTGTTTAATACTTTTTCTTGCATCTAAGTCTCCCCAACAAGATTATAAACTCCTCGTGACCATCTGTGACCTCTCAGAACTCCAACTAGACTTCATCAAGGTAGAAGGCACATAGTAGGTGATCAGTGAAAACAGCCTGCCGTACCTGAACTTGATTACAGATTTCTCAGAAATATGCTGTGCATTCCTGAATCAGTGTTAGGGCACAGTCATCTTAGAAGGACATCATGTCACTTGCTAGTTCCAGTTCCATCAGCCTACCCATCCCACACAGTTGAGCTTCCTTGTTTGTGGTCAGGAATGCAACAAAAGGGCTTTGTTTGAATTACGCCCACATGCAAAACTTGGTTTGCTTAAATTTTAAAATTAAATGGTCTTCTGACTCTTTTTGATATGCCCATGATGTAATGCCCTTTAGGAAAGTATTTCCTTATCTTCTTAAAGATCAAAGTGATCCCAAAATATGAAAGCATGCTGTGCTCTTTAGGAATGTTTATTAAATTATTTGCATCATTGAAAAAAGTCAGCCAACAGCTGTTTGACTTTTTTGGTTATCTCAAGATACAGTGTGATATATTTTTAAAACAAGAGGCTATTTTTGAAATACTGTGATTTTTAATAGGTAATACATGTGCATGGTACACAATTCAAAAGTTACAGAAGGAAATACAGTGAAAAATAAGTTTTCCTCCCCAGAGGCAGTCATTGTTTCCAGTTTCCCAAGTATCACTCCGGAATAGTCTTTACACTAATAAACAGAGAAGGGGTTACGTATAGTTTCCTCTTCCGTACTGCAGCATACTTACAGTGCTAAACCTTACTGTCACCATCTAACCTTATATTTTGGAGATCCTTACGTGCCAATATGTATGGAGCTAATCCATTCTTTTAATGGCCACAAAAGCATTCTACTCTATGGATGTACTGCAGTGATTTAACGAGTCTGCTACTGATGAGCATTTAGCTTTTTTTTCTATCTTTTGATATGTTATTTAAAATTTTTTTTCCAGATGTTGCCGAACTATTCTTTCTTTAGGTTGTGCTATTGTATATTCCTCCTAGCAAGGTGTTAGAGTTGGTGGGCTAGATTTTGGTCCTCTTTTTCACTGTTCTTTTTCCTCACTTTATCACTTAACTGTTCGTGTGGAAGAATCTTATAAAGAAAAGACATCTCTGAAGCCTTCTCCCACCATATATGTTTTTGCTTTTGTCTTTTAGGGGCCTTTTGATTATTTCAAGATCTCTCTGTTCTTAATGTTTTGGTCTCCTGTGAGGAGACCTGACACCCCGCCCTAGGGCAGGTAGTTACCTCTCCAACCTCCAGAAAAAAAAGCTCCCCAAGTTGGGTTTCCTGTCTTGGCACTGAAAGTCTTGGACATTTATTTTATCTTTATTGTAGGAATTATTTCTTTGTGATGTATTACGTACTGTAGGAATTACTTCATTTGGTCTGCCTGCCCAGATGTAAGCTCCTTAAGGGCAGGACCCTATCTCAGTCATTAATTTTTTGAAATATCTCTCGTCAAGTTTTAACTCTTCTAGTTCTCACTGTTGTGCTCCTTGAGCTCCGCTCGCCACATCAACCCCCTCACTTTTCCCTCCCCTGGCATCATCAGGAAAACAGAGGACATTGGGTGCAAAGTCTCTCTGACCTTCCTCCCCCCTTTCATTATTAGGGGCGTCAACATCTTACCTCTTCCTTTCTTATTTCAGTGGAACTGGCTTTACTCCTACATAAATAAGGTATACTCCCCACACGCGCTCTAGAATGCCATCCCTTCCTACTTCCTCATGAGTCTTGAGGAGTGTCATCCTCTTTGTCCTGTATCCTGGAGCTCCCTGTCTCACATACGCTTGCTCTTGCTCGTACTTCTCCTTGTTTAAAACAAAACAGCAAGAACAAAACCTTTCCCTCCCTGATCTCCTCTAGATTTTCTAGCTACCACCCTCTTTCTCTCGCTTAGAGCCAAGTGTTTAAAAGAATTATCTGCCCTTGCTGTTTCTGTTTTCTCTCTCATTCCCCCCCTTACTTCACCCTAGTCAGGCTTCTGCCCCTGCAATTCCACTGCAAGGACTTACTAGTTGTCAAATCCACTGCACGTGCATCCAACCTCATCAAACTGCCTTCAGTTGGAATGGCTGACAGTTCCTCCTCCTCCCTGTCTCCACTGGGAACCTGTGAAACTCCTGTACTCTCCTAGTTTTTCTCGAACTACTTCTCTGGAACCTTTTTCTTGGGCTTCTCCCTTGGCTTCCTCCGCCCTAAATCATAATGGTTCTCAAAGATCCATCCTTAAACTACTTGTCTCCCTACGCATTCTTCCCAAGCAGCTTGCCTTTTCTCAAAGGTCATGTGTCTTATGACTCCTGATTTCTAAATGCAGCCCAGACTTCAGTCCTCTAGACTCTCTTGCCTACCATATTCCTCGGTGGAAAACCCCATAGGCTCCTCACATTTGCATGCCCCAGAGGGAGCACTGGGGAGCACCACTCTGTTTGCCTCTTCCCGCTTTCCATTCCCACCCCCTCCAGCTAATGGTTCTTTATATAAGTTAATTTTATTACCATTCTAGCTCAAGCTAGAAACATAAACACCATCCTTCCTCCTTGGCTATCCTCCCTTCTACACCACCTACAACCAAGTAGTTGTTGGCTGGGCATTCTCTTTTAAGGTCACTGCCCACCGCCTTAGTGCCAGGCCCTCATACCCTGGCCAATAGAATAGCCTCCAATCTTGTCTCTCTCACCTTGTTATTGGCAATATTTTACTGATACCCATATTTGAACATGCCCCTCCTTGGCAAAGGTTATTTGGGGGCTTTTAAATCCATAGGATACCATCCAAACCCTTTAGTGAGGTCTGTTAAGATCTAGCCCCTCCTACCTCTTCACCTTTATCTACTGTTCTTCCCTTACTCATCATCTCCTCCCCAGCTTCTCTGAATTGTTTTACCACGTGTTTGCACATTTCCATGCATTTGTCATGCTATTTTTTCTAGCTGGATGGCCTTCCCTTCCTTTTCCCATCCTCTTCCATCTAGGAAATCTTTCATGATGTAGGTAAAAGTGAAGCTTTCTTGACCTCACCCCACAGTATTAGTGAGTCCCTCCTCTGTGTTCACCAAGCATCTTGTACAGGTCTCTATTATGGAACCCATCTCATCACAGTTAACTTGCCTGTCCTCCTCTATATTCTGAATTATTTG
The DNA here is from genome assembly GCF_024610735.1 of Ursus americanus. Lineage (NCBI taxonomy): Eukaryota > Metazoa > Chordata > Mammalia > Carnivora > Ursidae > Ursus > Ursus americanus. Next base: position 24,481,148 of record NC_142134.1, on the reverse strand, counting down.
GGTCTAATGATGCTTTGTTGTTCTTTGTATCCTCAGTGCCAGCATAGTGGCTGGGATATAGAAAGTCTCCCTGGATGTCCCCTGAGTGAATGGGAAAGAAACCGTGGAAACGTCTGGATAGGTTACATTTTTAAAAAAGCTTTGCTCTTCAAAGCACAAAGAAAAATTTTCTTCACTTAAAACAGCACCATTTGTCTTCATTGTTCTATGCAGAGCCTTTTGTACACTTGAGAGTCTGATTCAGAACTTCGAGCAAGGTGAGGTGGTGACCAACTGATAATATGAAGTCTGGTAGCTATATTGCACTTAGGGCACCTCCCCTCTTCTTTCCTGGGAGATTTCAGACTAGAGGGCTTCTCTGGAACCCCTGAAGTTATCAGTAAACAGTAGCTCACATCTTATCGCCTTGACTAGAAGAGGGATCTTTCTGTGGAGCCTGTGGAATTTATCAGGGCCTGTCCATTTCTCTTGGGTGGGAAAGACCTGTCAGCACCCAGTCTTTTTAGGTAGGCATGGTCAGATGTGGTTGGTGGGTGAAGCTGCTGAAGTCATCCCCAGCATTACCACCCTCAGGCGTCAGGCTGAGTTCACTCTTCAGCTACACCCATTGGATTCTCAAGGCCCGTTCCTAGTCACAGGGCTAGCTAGCATCCTGTTTCTGAGGGGGTCCTGCCAACTCTTCTCACTGAGGTAACCAGAACACGAGACGGCAAGATGATAGTTTTTCTTCCTTCTTATGTATTTTGGACCTATTTGGATCATTTAGACCCATATGAAATGTCTCCAGGTGCCTCATGCAAAAGAGACTTGGTATTTTTTCATTAAGTTCTGTATGGTTCTTTAGCAGCATCTGCTGAGTATCTGAAGTCCTAGGTAACTGGGTTTGAATCCCGGCTGTGGGACTTAGGGCTATGTGATTTGGGCCAGCCTCTGAGGTGCTTGGGGCACCAGAAAAGAAAGATTTCTAATCACTGGACGTAACTGGAATATAAAGCAGGAATCTGAGTCAGTGAGGAACTGGGGTTCAAGGAAGGTGGCCTGGCTTCAAGGAACTAGGTGAGGAACCTAGTTTCTGGGGGGACTGCATGTCCAAGATCAGAGTGAGTCTAGCAGCAAGAATGCCAAACTGTGAAGATACTGAGCCATTAACCTGGGGCTCCCTGGTGGCCTTCTGAGAAGAAGGCAGGTTCAACTCTGGGGCCATACAGAACCCACAGGCATGGGTTACCTGGGCCTATAATGGGGATTGAAGAAGTATGGGGGCAAGGAGGCAAATTGTAGTATTTTGCCTTCCATTGTCGGTCTCTTGTGTTTGCACCCTACTTGATCTCTTTAGCCCAAGGCTGTGCTACTACTTGTTTGCTTTCTTTCCTAGCTTCCAGGTAGGCAAGATTTAGTCCCTGTTGGCCTGTGTTTACCTCCTTGACTAGAGGTTACAGCCACTGCCCTGGCAGCTCCCTGCCTTACTGCTGTGGCCAAGGTCCTTCAGGCTGTGAGCACAGTAACCCTCTGCTGTAATTACCTACTCTCAGTATCTTACTGGGGAGCTCATCGCCAACAATAGCTCCTGCCCATTCTGCTAGTCTCCATCATTCACTCCTGGCTTCTCTCTCCCCTTTTCTGTCCAGGATTGTAGATCTCTCTGGTGGGCTTATCTCCCTATCATCTAGTCTTCACCAATTCTTTAATAATGACTGACTGAAGATAATGATACTTAACATTTATTGAGCTCTACTATATGCCAGGTATATTAGCTCATTTTTAATCTTATAAAAAACCCTATGGATAGGTTCTGTGATAACCTGCCTTTTTCAGATGAGGAAGCTCAGAATGATTAAGAAACTTACCACGAGTTTTTAGCTGTTGGATTTTAGGTATCAGGATTAGAATCCAGGTTTGTCTGATAGCAGAGCTGATAACCTTTAGCCACATTTCAGCTTCTCTCTATCCCCAGCATTTTATCAAGAGATATTTCAGTTTTTCTCACTTTCCTTGGCCACTGTAGCAACACAGACATTAGTCTGACTGTAGGTTCCTTCATTTCAATAAGTATTTATTGATAACTAAAAATCTTGTGTGTCTATATCCCTTGCTTTGCACAAGATCATTTTCCTATCACCCCAACCTCTCTTCAGAAAAAATATATGTATTTGGGGGAATGATTCTCTCTCTTGGCAAGTCCTCCATACTCTCTTACAGATTTTTAAAGTTGCTTCAGATTAAAATGAGGTTCATACACCCTCTTCAATTAATGTTTTTATACATGAACAAAGGCTTAGGGAGGAGAAGTAATTTATACAGGATCATGTAGCAGGTTAATAAAGTCAGAGTGAGAACCCATGTCTGACACCTGGGCTAGTAGTATTCTGATATACTGAACACTCAAAGTTTTACCTGTATTAGGGGAATGAGCTTTCGTTTATATAACATAAGCTAATATATTTTCTTCATGGAAAAGAAATAGATGGGCATGCTTAACAGCTTTATCGTCAGTGTATCAAAGTGGATTCTTGGATCCCATACACGTTTCTAAACTGCAGAAAAATTCCCCTACAGTCTTAGAATTCAGAAGTTTTCATCATGAAATTCCTGATAGCTCACCTCACTTTTTGCCAGAAATAAGGCAGTCACTCTCTCCTGACTCAGACTTTCTATAGTAGTGTAAAATGTATTCTTAAGTATTGCAATTGAAGGACACCCACTTTTTCCCTTTGGCTTTGTCAACACTTTGTGTTATAAGGGCAGCATATTTAAAAGTTGAAGTCATTGACTTGCAAAGTGAAAAACAATTTTCGAGAGCATCCTGCTGTTTATACCACGTAACTTAGAGCAGTGTTAACATTGAGGTAGCTGCTAATTTTTATGTAGTTCTTACCAAGAAATTAAAATAATGTAATTTATCCAGCATCAGGATATGACAGAGGACTCCAAAATCCCAGAAAGCTTTTTTACCATATAGCCACACAGTCTCTTGGGAGGTGGGAAGGAATTATTGCTCCCATTTTTACATATGGATAAACAGAGGCAACTCTGGCATAAAATGTTACCATGTTGGGAATCTAGGTGAAGTATATGTGGGAATTTTTTTTCCAGATTTATTGGGATATAGTTGGTAAAGAACATTGTGTAGTTTAAGGTGTACAATGTATTGATTTGTTACATTTATAAATTGCAAAATGATTCCCTCCATAGTATTGGCTACCACCTCCATCCTGTCACATAGTTATAATTTCTGTGGCGAGAACACTGAAGATCTACTCTCTTAGCAATACTCAAGTATATGATACAGTATTATTAGTTATAATCACCATGCTGTACATTAGATCCCCAATGTTGTAAGTCTCATAACTTGAAGTTTGTACTCTTTGACCAAATCTCCCACTCCCCTGCCCCTGGTTACCAACATTCTAGTCTGTTATACTGAGTTTGTCTTTTTTAGATTCCACAGAGAAGTGAGATCATATGATATTTATCTTTCTCTGTCTGCCTATTTCACTTAGCATTATGCCCTCAGGGTCCATCCAAGTTGTTGCAAATGGCAGGATCTCCTTCCTTGTCGTGCCTGAATAATATTCCACTGTGTGTGTGTGTGTGTGTGTGTGTGTGTGTGTGTGTACGTACATATCACATCTTCTTTGTCCATTCATCAGTTGATAGACATTTAGGTTTCCATATCTTGGCTCTTGTGAGTAATGCTGCAGTGAACACGGGAGTGTAAATATATCTACAAGATCCTAATTTCAATTTCTTTTTTTTTTTTTTTTTTTTTTTTTTAAAGATTTTTATTTATTTATGTGACAGAGAGACAGCCAGCGAGAGAGGGAACACAGCAGGGGGAGTGGGAGAGGAAGAAGCAGGCTCATAGCAGAGGAGCCCGATGTGGGACTCGATCCCGGTACGCCGGGATCACGCCCTGAGCCGAAGGCAGACGCTTTAACGACTGCGCTACCCAGGCGCCCCCTAATTTCAATTTCTTTGGATATATATCCATAAGTGGGTTGCTGGATCATGTGGTGGTTCTCTTTTTAATTTTTTAAAGGAACCACCACACTGTTTTCCATAGTGACTGTACCAATTTGCATTCACGTGCACTAGGGTTTATGTAGGAATTCTTTATAGTAAGTTTGCAACATTTTTATGTAAGTCTGAAATTATGTCAAAATGAAAATAAAAATATTGATAAAGCAGAAAATCACAATGGTTAGTAAGAGGAATAAGCAGTAAGATCTACTTTCCAGTATTAATTATTTTTGATCTCTGAGGATACAGCAGTCTCTGCTTTTAAATCTATAAATCCCATCAGTGAAGAAACTCAGCTGAGAATGCTCTTAATGTTGAGCGGTCCCTCTCCTCTATTTCCCCAGGCGCAGTGACCCTGCAGGCCGACCTCACTCTTGGCACTTAACCAAATTTGGGGAGAACCAACCAGATGCCAGCATGATGCAGATAACTCCGGGCACGATTGGCACTCCTTGGCCCCAGAGATACCATTCCAGGTAAGTGGCCCCAGCTGAGATTTGGGGCTTTTCTTCTTTCCTAGGTCTTGTTCCCAGAAAAGAATGTTATCTTCTGTTTTGAGAACATTTTCTTATACTCACCAAGAGTATTAAACCTCTCTACCCACCACCTTCCTCATCCTCTTAAAAATTCCTAATGTATACCAGTTATCTTCATATCCTGGGCCAGACTGGCACAAAGGGAGGCCATTTGAGTTAACCACAGGGTCTGTCCATTCTCAGACATTTCTCAATTACACATGGTAACACTACTAGAAAAACTGACCAACTTCTTCCCTCAGTGCTTACTGTCCTTCTTAGCCAAATATGTATCTGCTTTTTATTGAATGTCTTATTCATGTATTTGAACTCCCCACTCGTTTTTATCCTTCTGTTAGGCCAGTTATCCAGCTTAGCTCCAACCCAAAAACTTAACACACTTAGGGCTGCTCAGTGTGAACATTATCTCACGTGATAACGACATGCCTTCATCTACACCTGTAAAACAGACACAGTATTCTTAACCTCATTTTACAAAACAGGAAATTGAAGCTTGGAGAGACTAATTTGTCCAAGGTCAAACAACTGATCAGGACCTGGGTCCAGACTCAAATCCAAGCCAGGAGTCAGAGCCATGGCATATAACTACTAGTTTTACTTCCTCTGTGTCTCTAGTCATTTTATCAGTCAAGGTTCAGTCAGAAAAAGGCAAGGCCACCGCCAGTGTCATGGGAGAAGGGATTTATTGTAGTAATCAGACCTGACACAGTTGAGAGGGAAGTCAAACTTGACCACCAGACATATTATTCAGTCAGGACTCCCCTACATTTACTACAAATTCAGAATCCATGCAAATTTAGAATCCCTCTTCTGATGCCAGGGAGTTAGACTCTGTTGCTTAGGACTTTTTGAAAGTGCTTATATAAGGGTAATGGCAGGGAGGGGAGGGTCAAGAGGATATGGGTCCTATATGCAAATGAGATGCAAGTGCTGATGGGTCAGGTGCGGGGGGGGGGGGGCAAGACTTCTGGAAGGATTACTTAACTAACAGATGGTGGCTCCACCTTTGGCAAGGCCAGGACTCAGAACCCTTAACACTGATGTCTGGTCAAATCAAGGGCCAATTCCTAGACTTCTCACTGATGGATGTGGCTCCTGGCACATCGGGGTAGGCTTCAGGCCACAGAAAAGAATTTCCTGGTGACCCTCCTTGTTACAGACACTCCTCTCCCCTGCCCATGTCCCCCCCAATAACCCTGAAAGAATTTATTCTTGCCATCTGAGTTCAGAGAACAGCCCCACATCAGGCCGCCACCTGTACCAGGCAGAGCACTTTTGCTCTCTGGGCCTTTGGAAAGTGAGATGTGGAGGGCCTTGCAGTGCGAAGGAAAGAAAGCACAGTGGGAAGGCACTTGGGCTTAAATCCCAACTTCACTACCTACTAGATGAGCTTGAGCAAGTCATTTAACCTCTTTGATCTTGTTTTTCTTGTCTGTAAGATGAAATTAATATGTATCCCACTGGATCATAGTGAGGATTAAGCACAACATGTAGAACATTTAGTGCAGTTCCTGGAACGTAATAAGCACTCAATAATTACAATTACAGTTATTAGGCTGAAGACTTATCAGAGGCACAGTGAAACCTGATAATAATTTCAAAGTCAATGGCATAAACCAGCATGCACATAAAATGCAATTGTGTATTAACAGAGTGCTCCTAAACAGTGGGGCCCTGTGGAGCTTCCCAACACCTTAGTTCCCCAGGAGGCCCTAAACCTGGTCATACTGTAACGTAAAACACATGGGCAGAAGTTAAGACTACTGCAGTCAGTGCTTAGATGAGCTGCCTGCAGACACTATGGTGAGTTCCAAGAGAGTTGGCCCCTGGAGAACTGTGGAGCTGGCACCGGAAGTGTAGTGCTCTGAAGGCTGCGTGTCTGTACCTCCCGTGTCCTCCTTCCCGTCCCAACCTCCAGAGGGGTTCAGGCAGGTGGATCTATCACTTTGCCTTCTAATGCAAGCTTTGGGACAGATCCCCCGACCGTCTGCACAAAGGAGTGTAGGGTACAAGGACAAAAGCAAACTCACATTACCCACAGCACTACAGACCTGAGGATTCTCTTCTTGGCCAGCACAGGTCATGCTGGGGTCTGTTCAGTCCACACCTCAGGCTTGCAGCACTGGCAGACGTTTCACCCCAACTCTGTGTTCTGCTCAGAGGGCCTGATGTTGGCGGCTGTCAGTGGAGATGCACTCCAGGTGGCTTTCCAGGGAGCACAGTGACATCCAGTCGTCTGGTGTGCCAAACCAGTTGGTTGGCATCCCTCTGACAGCCTTCCTTTGGTTCTAGAAACCCAATCTCAGTCCTGAGTTTATGGATCTGTTTCTCATTAGGAGGCAGGAGAAGCAGGGAGCTTGGGGGAAAGGGAAGCAAAAGAGAAGTGATTTTAACTGCCTGCAAGCTGATTTAGATCTGGATTTCACTGAACCTGTATTTCAGCTGCTTCCTGTCAGACCTGGCTCACGGTCCCTTTGCTGTCCTACAGAATTCTCACACAAAGGTCCTCAGTATTAAAGTACTTCAGAAGAGATCTGGAAAAGTCATGTAATCCAGCCCCTCAGGGGAGGCTGAAGTAACAGTATCAAAATGCTGAAGAACCAGTACTACCTCTCAGGTGATTTCTGGTTATTGGGGGTATAATGCCAAACAAGACAGAAAAAACCCCCACTCTATAATATTTGTTGACCAAGGTCTATTCCATGGAGTAATCATCCTTTAGATGCTCTTTGGAAAAAAGTTCCTAGGACCAAATTAATTTAGAAAACACTGTTTAGTATGTTTTCCTTTTAGAACATCATATGAACAATAGTTTATTAAAGACTCAGAAGTCTTATATCAAATAGAATTATTTAGCCCAGCCTGTTCCAAACATTTGATCATCTAAGTTAGAGAATTCACGATCTATGAGTGTACTTGTTTTCATACACTTGTTTTGTGCTCTTTGCTGTTTTAAGTATTTAGAAAATAAATCTAAACCCACAAAAGAGTAAATATAAGAGTTATATGTTATAAGAATACATGGATCAACCACAGAAGTAACATTTTGTCATGTTTGCTTCAGATCCTAAGCATTACAGACACAATTGAAGTCTCTTTCATATAATGAAAGGGATATAAGGTAATGTCAAGTAGTGTTAAGTACTATGAAGGAAATAAGCAGAGTAACGGGGGTTAAGGATGGAGGAGATGCTCTTTAGATGCTCTTGTGTTCCAGGAAGTCTTTTCTCAATCAGAGACTTGACTAAAGAAGTGAGCATACCATGTGGTGGGAACAGTGGGTACAAAGGCCCTGAGACATTGGAAGATCTTTCATGGGTTTGAATTACAGGAAGGAGGCCATTACATTGGAGTGCAGCAAGCAAGAGGAGAACAGTAGAAAATGAGGTTGGGAGCTAGCCAGACCATGATAAGAAGCTTGACACACTTATCTTGACAGTGAGGCCATCTCTGTGTGGGCTGGAACTGTTGCAGGGAATGGAGACCTCATCCCAAGTTCTTCTTACCCCCCATTAAACGTGTGATATTGGAAGCAGGAATAGCAAAGATAATAAAAATGACGACTTGCAGAAAGTGGTGAAAGAACCCTGTAGAGGGTGATGTCAGTGCACTCGATGGCACAGCACACCACTCAGTCCTACTCCCCACTCAGCTTGGGAATGGGGATTCCCAAGGGACAGAGCCCTCCCTGAGTAGCACAGACCATGTCACAATCCTCACATGGTACATTCCACCTGAGGTTTGGTGGGTTAAGTTTCCATTAGCCACAAAATGGAACCCATTGTACCCTTGCTCTGCCTAAAGATATTTATACCAGTGATTTAATATTTCTAGACATCATCTACATTTTGAGATGTTAGTAATGACACTTCTTCCCACTCAATAGTGAGAGTTTCAGTTCTATTTATTCACTTTGACTTTTTGTGTGTTCTTGAGTAGATCTGAATTATCCTTTCAGTGAAAGACTGCTAAAGTTCTCAGCAGCAGGGAGGGGGATTAAGTAGTGCCTACCACTGCATGGAGTTGGTGAGCAAAACAGCCATGATGGGATATACGGCTTCCATTTCCACTCGAAACATTAGCTCTGAATCTTCTGTTAGAGAAGATACGGGAAGCGTAAGTGGGTCATACAAGATTATCCTCAACTGAGCTGTCATATACGTTTTTAACACAGTCTCTTCATTTGAAGGGGAACTGGGAAGGGAGGGGGAACGGGGTAAAATCTGGCAGTGACATATGCCATACCATTGAGTGCCAGGACTGACATTTCTAATCTGGCTGGCTCAAGAGCTGTTCCTTCCTTTCTCCCTTGAATTTATATATACCTGTCCCTCCCAAAGTGGGATGCTCCATTCAGTACATTGACTTTGTCTAAAAAAGATTTACATTCTTGAGATGAATTGCTGAGAATGTAGTCTTCCTTGAATTCCAGTGCCCGTTTTGAGTCAGAGTATGGTCCTTCCAATCTCTTGCCACAGACCCTGGATTTAGGCCAGCCATAAAGCATTATCCTATACTTAAGCCAATAAGACACTGTATTTGCTTAAATGAGATCTAGAAATATAATAGTCCCGTGATTTTAATAATGCTTAAATGCCTATTCATTAAAAGTACAAAAGCTTAGCAAAAAATTTTAGTGTCTACCCTTCTGTAGAGAATGGTGAGTCACAAACATTTGAACGGTTTCGAGATTGTTCGATTTTTGAACCACTTATTCTTTTGTATATGCCCTCACTCCCCCAACATGCTTGGTGAAGTATATTTTGACGTTTGTAATTAAAGCTAATTATAAGTAGTTTTGTTCTGAGGCATCTCTCTGGGTAATGCCATGCCAGGATTAAGAGTCATTCCCCTTCCCCCGGCAGGCTCTGAAAATCACCTGGAGGACTATGTAAAGGAGAAGGTCTTACCTTTCTAAGTGTATGAAGGAGGCTTTGCTTGGGCTTTGGGAAGTCATCCACAGGTGATGGACTCCTGTATTTAAGACTTCTTATAAAGCTTCCCTCTCCTGTCAGCTTTTTCTGACTCCCATTTCTCTGAATTTCTCTCATTCAGCTTTGTGTTTAGCTTTCTCACTACAAACAAATTGTCTCTAGTGGTTGAGATTCCAGGAAGATTGCCAGGGTATAGCCCTTCAATTCCATAAAAAGGAAAGATATTAACTAAAAACATATACACGTGCACACGAAGTCTCCCTCACCCGGTTCACGTGCCTGGTCTCTTACTAAGCTCTTCCCCTTCTTCCCACAAATAGCCCCAAGAGACACAAAACTGCAGTCTCTCTCTCTCCTCCTCTTCTTCCTCTCTTCTTTCCTCCCCCACCTCTCATTTCTTGGCACACACAGAATGTCACTTCAGCACCTAGCAAATCACATCAGTGTGTTGCCTGTACCCAGAGGCCATGCGGCTTCCTCTATGCTCCCCCTTCCGCCCCTTGCAAGCCCGGGTGATTAATTAGAGGCCCATAGGGTACAGTGTTGGGCAATTACTCCTAGTGACAACACACAAGAAGGCCGAGCAAGGCCCAAATATGGCCCTTTTCACCCACCCTTCCAAAACCAAACATCTTGCACAAGAGTACATTTATAAGCTGGGTCCTCTGCCCGTAAGCCTCCCAAATGGTAACAAGCTCAGTGGTGCTGACCGCTTTGTCTCCCTTTCTTCTAGCTCCTCTACCAGTGACCTCTCCAACTTTGACCATGCTTATCTGAGGCGAAGCCCTGACCACTGCAGCTCCCAGGGGAGCATGGAGAGCCTGGAGCCCAGTGGGGGATACCCACCCTGCCATCTTCTTTCCCCTGCCAAGTCCACCAGCAGCATTGACCAGCTCAGCCACCTCCATAACAAGAGAGACTCAGCCTACAGCTCCTTCTCCACCAGTTCTAGCATCCTAGAGTATCCACCCCCTGGCATCTCTAGCCGGGAGCGGTCAGGCTCCATGGACACCACTTCTGCTCGGGGTGGCCTCCTAGAAGGGATGAGGCAGGCAGACATTCGCTATGTCAAGACAGTCTATGATCCCCGGAGGGGAGTCTCAGCCGAATATGAAGTGAACTCTTCAGCCCTGCTTCTCCAAGGTAGGGAGGCCCGAGCATCAGCAGATGGTCAGGGCTATGATAAATGGCATGTTCCTCGGGGCAGGGGAGCACCACCCCCATCCTGGAGCCAGCAGTGCCCCAGTTCCTTGGAGACTGCCACTCCCAACCTTCCTCCTAAAGCGGGCGCACCCCTGCCCCCAGCTCGGAGCGACAGTTATGCAGCCTTTCGGCAGCGAGAACGACCCAGCTCTTGGTCTAGCCTTGATCAGAAGCGGTTCTGTCGGCCTCAGGCAAACCCTGCAGGCTCCCTGAAATCTCCCTTCATAGAGGAACAGCTGCACACTGTGCTAGAGAAGAGTCCAGAGAACAGCCCCCCAGCAAAGCCCAAGCATAATTACACCCAGAAGGCCCAACCTGGCCAGCCTCTGCTGCCGACTGGCATCTACCCGGTACCTTCTCTGGAGCCACACTTTGCTCAGGTGCCCCAGCCTTCTGTGAGTAGTAACGGCACGCTCTACCCAGCACTGGCCAAGGAGAGTGGGTATACAGCTCCTCATGGAGCTTGTGACAAGATGGGGACCTTTGACGAGAACGGGAACCAAAATGGATCTAGCAGGCCTGGGTTTGCCTTCTACCAACCTCTAGAACATGATTCAGTGTCCCCAATAGAGAGGAAACCTGAAACCTCAGCCAAATGTGTCCCCTACAAAGTCCATTTCCCTTCAGTACCTGAAAATGAGGAGGATACCTCCCTGGAGAGACAGCTTACACCTCTCCGAGGCAACAGCTCACATCCCAATGAAAGAAAGAGTGCCCACAGCAACAAACCATATTCTAATTACCACAGCCTCAAATCCCCTCAGGCCTGGCAAGTGGGTGAAGACAAGAGATCTTCCAGGCCCTCGGAGCCTTGGGAGGGTGATTTACATGAAGACCACAATGCCAACCTACAGCAGAGGCTGGAGAGGGAAAGCCTAGGCCAGAGCCTGTCGAACAACTTTGGCAGGACCAAGTCAGCCTTTTCCTCTCTCCAAAACATTCCTGAGAGTCTAAGAAGGCAAAGCAGCTTGGAGCTAGGAGGAGGAACCCAGGAGGGCTACCTGGAGAGCCAGTCTACCTTTGTAGTCAACAACAAGGTAGAAGACTCTGAAAAGAAAGCTGTTCCTGACCACAGGAGCCATCTGGACAGGCCAGTTTCCTATCCAAGACCCGAGGTGAGAACCAGTGCCTTGGTCTCTTTCTCCAGTTCAGAATCAAGGTACGAGGACCCTCCCTCCCCACCCCACCAGCAGACATCCAGTCTGGGCAGGAGGCGGCTCAGCTCCAGCAGCACTTCGGCTCTGCAGGGCTTTCAGTATGGGAGACCCCACTGCTCTGTGCTGGAGAAGGTTTCCAAGATCGAGCAGCGAGAGCAAGGGAGCCAGAGACCCCCAAGTGTGAGCAGCTCTAGTTATGGCCATAACTACAGGCCCAACAGGACACTTGCAACTTCTAATACTTTTGGGAATGACTTTGAGGAGACAAAAGCCAATGTCCGTTTTTCTGAATCCACTGAACCCATAGGCAATGGGGAGCAGCACTTCAAAAACGAGGAGCCAAAGCTGGAAGAGGTTTCCTGGCAGCCTTATGGTCAGCAGTTGAGGAGGGGTGCCGATGTCAGCCGTGGCCCCCAACTTCAAGGCAGTGAGACCCCGAGGCGGGACACCCACCTTATGCGCAGCCAGAGCACCTTTCAGCTCTTCAGCGAGGCGGAGAAGGAGCCCATGTGGCTGGATGAGAGGCCCGGCACGCCCGAGTCACCGGTGCTGGATGCCCCCTTCAGCCGTGCCTACCGGAACAGCATCAAGGACGCGCAGTCCCGTGTCCTGGGGGCCACCTCCTTTCGCCGCCGAGACCTCGAGCTGGGGACACCCGCAACTTCGAGGCCCTGGCGCCCGCGGCCCGCCTCCGCCCATGTGGGGCTGAGGAGCCCAGAGGCAGCGGCTTCGGCCTCCCCGCACACCCCTCGTGAGCGGCACAGTGTGACCCCCGCAGAGGACGGGCCTGCCCAACCCGCTCCCCCTGCCGCCCGAAGGGGGCCGCGCCGGCGTCTGACCCCTGAGCAGAAGAAGCGCTCTTACTCAGAGCCTGAGAAGATGAACGAGGTGGGGATCTCGGAGGAGGCCGAGCCGGTGCCCTTGAGCCCACAGAGGAAGGGGCTGCGGTTCCCGGAGAGCACGGTAGCGGACCGGCGCCGCATCTTCGAGCGTGACAGCAAGGCCTGCTCCACGCTCAGCCTGTCGGGCCCGGAGCTGAAGCAGTTCCAGCAGAGCGCACTGGCCGACTACATTCAGCGCAAGACCGGCAAGCGGCCTTCTTCCGCCGCCGGCTGCAGCTTCCAGGAGCCCGGGCTGCTGCGGGAGCGCGCCCAGAGCACCTACCTGCAGCCTGGCCTCACGGCGCCTGAAGGCCCCAGCCTCGCCTCGGCCTCCAGCCTTTGCTCGCTGCGGGAACCCAGTCTACAGCCCCGCAGGGAGGCCGTCCTCCTGCCGGCCACAGCAGTGGGAGGCGTGGGGGAGTCCCCACGGGTCCCCAGAGATCGAAGCAGCTCTTTCGCTGGAGGCCGCCTCCTAGGGGAACGGCGATGTGCGGACCAAGCCCCGAGGGAGCAGCTCGGTGGAGCTAATAACTATGGACCAAAGGGCACCCAGAGGTTGGACAAGACCCCTGGGGAGCCCTCCCCTTGGGGAGCCGCGGCCAAGAGGGCTGGGAAGTCCATGTCTGCAGAGGACCTGCTGGAGCGCTCAGATGTCCTGGCGGTCCCTGTTCATGTGAGATCACGGTCCTCTCCCACCGCAGACAAGAAGCGTCAGGTACGTACAACCAGAGGTTCTAGAATGGGTCCCTTCGCCCCAGAGCTTTAGTGAGGCTCTCCATCCCCCCCGCCTCTCGCCACTTTAATTTTCCTATTACATGCAAAAGAGTAGCATTTGTTTTCATGGAGTGATTTCTTTCTCGGTGCCCTGATGTGGATATGTAGATATATAGCGTTGTATTGAGATCTCGTATAGATCCATATATCTTATATAGAGATATGTATACACATAGATATCTGTGTGTGTGTGTGTGTGTGTACACTTCGTTTTAGGAAGTTATCCACCTCTCAGTGCAAGAATGCATGGTTAGGAAAAGTTAGGGATTATTTTTGCTGGTTTGGTTAGGAAAAGTTAGGGATTATTTTTGCTGGTTTGGTTTTTTTATATTCATGGAATAGAGACTATGTCTAAGTATTTTAAAGATTTTAGCTTTGCATCCTCTGTTTCTGACTTTTGCATTTACAGAACATGAAGAATTATTAACTTTAATAGTTATTGGCTATCCAACTCCTGGCCCTCAGCTAAGTATGCTTTACCTTTGTTATCTCATTAATCCTCACAATCCTCCTGTGTAGTATATTATTCACAACAAACCTATGTCTCCCTGACTCCCATCTGAATTCTTGGAGTGCACCACTTTGGTGAGATAGGAGAATCACAGACTTTCACATTCTCACATAAAAAGGATTTTCTAATAAAGATTTCAAACTATTCAAAGATAATGAAGTGCTTTCCACTGGAAATTTCAGCAGAGCTAGCAATAGAACCTGAGCACGAACTCCCAGAAGTCTGCTAATTTCCCTAATTCTTAGTCACTCCTTGCTACCGGTGGACTGCAGATCAAAGGCCTACGTCATGGATCCCTTCCCACCTAAGAAGATATTAGGAATTCACACCTATGTTAGCACAGGGGAGAACATGCCTCCACTGTCCCTTCTCACATTCTGTTTTCTCCAGCAGAGAAGTCAGTCATTTAGCAAGAATTTGTAGAGAATGTGTTATATGAGAAGTACTGTACTACAAGGTTGAAGGAAACACAGAAGGAAGCAATGCTCATGCCTTTCTGGGGCTCACAACTGAGCAAGGAATATGATGAACTTCTCTATAAATGACTCACCAGACTAGCGAATACTTTGGGACCAGTGATAAATAATATGCTATGGAGGAGAGAGTGATTAATTCTAACTGAAGGCATCTAAAGGCTTCTCTTGAAGGAGATGGTATTTGAACCAGGCTGTGAGGGATGGGCAGGATGTTGACAAAGGATTGGGGGTTGTGTGTGGGAGGAACTAGTTGGTAGAAACAGCTTCAAAGAAAGATTCATACATTACTGCCTGAGAAGTTTTTTGCTGCACTGCTTCTGAAACAAAATACTGTACCCATCTAGATATTTTCTGTTCCAAAATGCCCAGAAATATTTTCTCCCCAGTATAAATGCACAAAAAATTGTAGAGAGGCAGTCCTCCATAACCTTTCACTAACCATTTTCCTTCCCTCAGAATGAAGCACAGAGCTAATTTCTACTCCTTATCCTACCACTAGAACACTTAAAATCCATGGATGTAACATACAATTTCAGCTAGTTTGACGGACTTCAGTAGCATAACAACAACCCAAACATTTTCTCAATTTTTCTTCCCATGTTCTCTAAAGAAAACAGAAATGTTTAGGTGAAAACTAAATCATCTTCTATTTCTTACTATAGTTCATTATCCTCCCTTGGGGAATTGTTGGGATAGCTATGAATGTTACTCTGCTTTCTCCCCAAATATTTCTCAAGTCTGGTAAACTGGGAAATAAAGCTAAAACATAGGTGGTGTAGAGAAAGGATGAATTCCTCCAAATTCCAGCTGAATATGTGATGTGAAAAATTTTTTTTTAGAAAAGTACAGAACATTATTTACATCCTCTTCAATAAAGTCAGTACCATATTTAGATATTTGATTTAGGGACTTTGATGCCAAAAGGGGAAAATATTTCAAAATAAAATACTCTATCTGTGCTGCTTTGCTCCTATAGATTCTGAAAGCAGATTACCAGCCCCCAGATTGTCACTGTGCCATGACTGTGCTCCAGAGCCTCCTTCTCCCATTCTCCCACCCAGCAACCAAACCTTGCCTGCCCAAGACTGGTCCATGGCAAGGTCTTCTTGCATCTTCTTCATACAGCCATCCTCTACCCTGTTTGTAGAACTAGTTAAAAAACAAAAGTAAAACTAGGCTCCACACGATTACTGTGGTTATTTCAGGATATTATTATTTTTATGTGCATGAATTCCAGAGACTTTACCATTATTATTAAGCTTTGATGAAAGTATTCAATAAGAATTTATCTCATCCCAGCTTTAGAGAACTCTGAGGAATTAAGTAACCCTGTAGAAATTGCCTACCTACTAAGTTAAAGCCAAAATATGGAGTCTTTTTCTGGGGCTGGCTTATTCCATGGCATCCTGAACAAATGTTCCTTGCTCCTGCCAACCAGATGCTAATAGAGCAGTATTTTATAAGCTTTTGACAAGGATTCAGTTCCTTTTCAGAAGCCCACCAGTGAGGACAATTTCTGCCTCCTAAACCAGGTTAGCATGGGAATCATCTGTTCATATAAACTGATCATTCTTGCACCTAAATAACTGCAGAAGGCTGCCACCACTCGTAGCCTGAGACCTGCTCACTCCGCAGCCTGTGCCTCTCCTTACCAGCGGTGGTCCTCTGAAACATGCAGCCTCGGACCGCTTCTCCATTAATTCTTCTTCATTTGAAGTGTAATTGCAGAACAAATGGATATTAGTGATGGAGCTGAAGGACACATCAAATTCTTGCCTATTTCGTACTTTCTATGAAACTTTGGAAAACTTAACCTTTTTAAAATGGGTGGGCCCTGCAAAGCTGCCAGAAAATACCCAAATATTTCTGCTTTGGAAATGGAAATTTACACCTATTCATTGCACAGATTTAGAATCCAGCAAAGGCTATTAAAAAACAAAAATTAAAAAAACCAAAAAACACCTTTGGAGAAATAAGATCCTTGGCTGGGAGTTGTTTTCTCCAGTTGCTGAGTCAGAGGTTTCTCTGGTTCTCACTGAATACATTGACCTTAGTTCCTGATATATATAAGATGTTCACCATGTGAACATGTGATGTCTTTTAAGTCAGTCATCAGAAGTCATCAGAAGTCAGATAACTAACAAACACAAATAGACATTTACCCAAGTGTCTACTGGAATAACTCTATACCTTGTATTTCT
This sequence comes from Ursus americanus, assembly GCF_024610735.1. Classification (NCBI taxonomy): domain Eukaryota; kingdom Metazoa; phylum Chordata; class Mammalia; order Carnivora; family Ursidae; genus Ursus; species Ursus americanus. Next base: position 24,464,455 of record NC_142134.1, on the reverse strand, counting down.
CCCATAGCCATTGCTGTTTCCTAAATTGCCATAAGTACTTTATTTTCTATAAACTAGTAAGAAGAAAAAGTCTTCTTTGGCAATGATTATATGCCCAAATCAGAGCAAGTAAATGCAACAGAAACTGATCTCCTTGGGCTTGTACTAGGTTGGACTTCTGTCCAAACGATATTGTCATCGACAGATTGAGAGAGTTCTCTTAATGGTCTAACTTCCTTTAGCTTGTGCACACCCACATAAATATCAACTTAAGCTTGATATTCTGGGGGCCAACTCGTGTGACTACAGAAGTTAAACTCATTCTCATACTGAAATTCAAAGGAAATAAAATGGGAAAATATACTTAATCGTTAGTGGGCAAGGAGCTCAAAGGGGATCTAGAGACATTCCCACTTAATTGCACATTCTTGTCAAGAGGGGGGTGGAACAGGGAAAGACTTTAGAAGGACCATAAGGTTCCATGGAGAACAGGAATTCCCATTCCCTAGAGTGATATTTGAGCAAATCGGAGATACTCAGAACTCCTTTTTCTCAAAGCGCTCAAGTCTGATTGCATCCAGCCCAGCTTCTACTCACTTGTTAAGATTTCAAGGAAAGATCTTCGGCTTTGAAGACATCATGGTTTGAATGCTAACTCCTCTACTTTAACTGTAGGTAAAATACTTAACCTCTCTGAGCTACAGTTACCTTCCCTCTCCTTATTGTTATAGATTAAATCACAGAGGGACTGTTAGGTGCCTGATACAATTCCAGGCACATAATTTGAGGATTTTAAGGTACTTTGCAGTGTCTAGCACTCAGTAAATGGGATAACTGTAATTAACAATATTCACATGCTTGTTTTTCCTTCAGGCCTACTACCACCTTTGGCTCTTTTTTTATTGCCTTTTAGTACTACCACTGACTGGGCAAAAAAAGGGGGGGGGGTGGAAAGCCATTAGCCCTTTGGACAGAGTAAATGGTGAAATAAGTTGCTAAAACTAAGTATATGGCTCACATGTGGATTTGTTTATAAATAATTAAAAATTAAATGTATTATCAATAGCAACATCATTGTCTTCATCAGGACCTGTTTCACATGGGCCAAATTTTATACTATCAAAAACTCACCAAAAACAAAAAACACCTCACCTACCACACCTTCAGGAAACCAATCTATACCCTTATTAAAAACAAGTAATGACTACTCCTGAAAAGTTACCAAAGTTATTGATATTACATGTGGGTGAGATGTTTTTTCCTGAGGAGAATATACTTCAACCTAATTACAAGCCAGATTCATATCTTTTCTCTAATTATAACTCCGAACATTTGAAATTTTTTGCTAAGTTCAATAAACTATCCTTTCCTTGTCATCTCCCATATTTCCCTAATGCTGTTTCAAAAGTTTGGCCCTTTGAAATAATTTTCATCATTATATTTCAAGTACAGCAGTTATTCTGAACACTGGAGGTAACTGTCATCAGACTTCTGCTTAGAAAATGACTTTGTAAGGAGAAGCACCTGGGGAGACAGACCAAGGTGCAAATCCTAGCTCCGTCATTTGTGGCCTTGAAAAGGGGAACTGCTTTGGGCCTGTCTCCGCTGGGGTTAACAGTATTCCTGGGGCTTTGGGGGTGAAGTGGGATAGTGTGCAACAGTGCTGCGTTGGTGCCGGACACTAAGTAGTCGGCCTCCAATAAATGTTCCTTCTCTTTTCTACCTCCACCCTCTTGGTAAATTTAATTGCTCGTTTGTTAGCAATAACACCGTGCTTTTCTTGTGTTTCAAGGATGTGGTTTTGGGGGAAAACAACAGCTTTGGTCTTGTGAAGGATCCAAGCTATTTGGCTGGCCCTGGGTCCAGGTATGTATGTGTATTTATGAGGCCCTCTGCCTTATGAATGCTGCTGGAGTTAAATGTTCCTCTTCCACTCTATAAGAAAGGGAAAACTGACATTTAGATGTTTCATAGTATTGTACGCTGCCTTTTCAATTTGCCTAGGCCATGAGAAAGTCATTTATAAATACAAAATTTAAAAGTTTCCTAAGAGTGATACTTATTCAGAATAGGCTTTGAATGTGCTCTATTGAGGCAGTAGTTGACGTCAAATAAGTCTGGCCTTAGAAGAGTTCATGGAGATGCCCTTCTTAAACATATCCTGTGGCTGTCACAACTGGGGCCTCACTTGTGTGGTTCTCTTCCGGTTCTGTGCACAAAGGATCAGGTCTGGTGACTAAAACACTAGAAGAATGAGCATTTCATGAACAGCTTCACAGAGCAAGACAAACTTATTAGAAGCACACGAAGTAAAAAATAAAGCTCCCAAATCATGTTTAGGCACTTAGGGATAGAAAACAGAAAGTTTGTTTAATGTTGCCAGCAAGGGGCGCCTGGGTGGCTCAGTCAGTTAAGTGTCTGCCTCTGGCTCAGGTCATGATCCCAGGGTCCTGGGATCCAGCTCTGTATCCGGCTCCCTGCTCAGTGGGAGTCTGTTGCTCCCTCTCCCTTGCCCCTCCCCCTGCTTGTGTTCTGGCCAATGAACAGTCTTTAGAAAGAAAGAAAGAAAATTGACATCAAAATCATTTCTCCAAGGTAGAAAAATAGAGTTTGAATTTCTGAACTATTCACATGGAGCTTAAGTAGAAATTTCCAAAGAATTTCTCCTGAAGCCCATGCCTGTATGTAGTTTAATGCAGCATCATAGGGCTCTCTACTGTAATTTATTAGTAGTAATGATAATGCATTTAAATCCTCCCTACCACCTTCCATGTTTTTTTAAGCCAGTTTCTTTTTCTTATTTCATTCAACCATTGTCTCTCTCTTTCTATACTATATTCACCTTCTCAATAAATCAGCCTAATACTGTCACTTAAAAGCAGCCTGTGTGGGGTGCCTGGGTAGCTTAGTTGGTTAAGGGTCTGACTCTCGATTTTGGCTCAGGTCATGATCTCAGGATCATGAGATCGAGCCCCATGTTGGGCTCTGTGCTAGGCGTGGAGCCTGCTTAAGATTCTATCTCCCTCTCCCTCTGTTCCTCCCCTCCCAATCACGGGCTCTCTATTTAAAAAAAAAAAAAAAAAAAAAAAGGCAGCCTATGTAGTGTCAGGAAGTGGGTATTAAGTTACCTTCTTTACTTTTCCCCAGCTACATGCTCTTGCTCCCACAGCTGTGCCTAAAGTGAAAGAAGTATTCAAGGTGAGGCTGAGGACTTTGGTTAGTTTGAGAGCATTGCTTAAAAGTTAGAGACAAAGGAAAACTAATAGTGACCTAGAGCACTGCCAAAAGAGAACTGTCTGAAGTCAGAGGTGAAACTCAATTCAACCACAAACAATCAAATACCTCAATTACAAAAAGAATTTGAGTAGACATTTCTCCAGAGATGATTTAAAAAAAAAAAAAAGGCCAACGAGCATATGAAAAGATGCTCAACATCACTGTCAGAGAAACACAAATCAAAACCTCAATAAGATACCACCTCATACCCCCTGGGATGGCTACTATAAGAAAACAAACAAAACAACCACCGTAAGAAAACAAGGGCTGGTGAGCATGTGAAGACATTGGACCCCTTGTGCAAACGTGACTACTAGGCTCCTCCCCCCTTCCCCCTGCCTGCCACTCCTAATTTGTAGCCGGATAATAAATGTCTTTCCCCCCACCAAAAACAATTGTTGGTGGGATTGAAAAATGGTCTCAACTGCTTTGGAAAACAGTATGTATAGGTTCTTCAAAAAAATTAAAAACAGATCTGCCATATCCCCTAGCAGTCCCACTTCTGAGTCTATATCTGAAAGAGTTTCTTGAAAGCAATGTCTCGAACATACCCATGTTCATAGCATCACTGCTCACAATAGGAAAGAAGTGGAAGCAACACAAATGTCCATCAATAGATTTTAAAAATGTGGTGTATATATATATATAGAATATAATTTAGTCTTAAAAGGGGAATTCTGGCACATGCTACAACACGGATGAACCTTGAGGACATTATCCTAAGTGAAATACGCCAGACACAAAAAGACAAATACTCTGATTCCACTTATATAAGGCATCTTAAAGTAGTCAAATCCACAGAAATGGAAGTAGAGGTGTCAAGGGCTGGGAGGAGTTGTTACTTAGTAGGTATAGAGTTTCAGATTTACAAGAAGAGAATGTTCTGGAGATCTGTTGCACAACAATGTGGATATTCTTTTTTTTTTTTTTTTTTTAAGATTTTTTATTTATTTATTCGACAGAGAGACAGCCAGCGAGAGAGGGAACACAAGCAGGGGGAGTGGGAGAGGAAGAAGCAGGCTCACAGTGGAGGAGCCTGATGTGGGGCTCGATCCCATAACGCCAGGATCACGCCCTGAGCTGAAGGCAGACGCTTAACCGCTGTGCCACCCAGGTGCCCCACAATGTGGATATTAACACTACTGAATCCATTTAAATATAGAGTAGTAAATTTTATGTGTTTATCACATTTTAAAAAAACGCTATGAAGAAAAAAAAAATGAGACCAATTGCTTTCAAACTCCATTCTTGAATGTTAGGATTCCTAGATACCTATCAATAGCTGTTTGCCTCTCACACTCTAGTATAAAAGAGACTCAGGGATGCCTGGGTGGCTCAGTCAGTTGAGCATCTGCCTTCTGCTCAGGTTATGATCCCGGGGTACTGGGACTGAGTCCTACATGGGGCTCCCAGCTCAGTGAGGAGCCAGCTTCTTCCTCTGCCTGCCACTCCCCCTGCTCGTGCACTATCTCTGGCAAATAAATAAATAAAATCTTTAAAAAATAACAAAAATTGGGGCGCCTGGGTGGCACAGCAGTTAAGCGTCTGCCTTTGGCTCAGGGCATGATCCCGGAGTTCTGGGATCAAGCCCCACGTCAGGCTCTTCCTCTATGAGCCTGCTTATTCCTCTCCCACTCCCCCTGTGTTCCCTCTCTCGCTGGCTGTCTCTCTCTCTGTCGAATAAATAAATAAAATCTTAAAAAAAAAAAATAAAAATAAAATAAAAAATAAAAAATAACAAAAATAAAAGACACTCAAACAAAATCTTTTACCCTATCCTTTGTTTTTGGAAAAAATACAATCACCAAGAAGCAGCATTCTCAGACAAAGCATTTAACTCAAATACTACCTTCAAAAATAAACAATGTAAGTATGGTTCCTATAAACTAAGAGGATTAAACATAAACTAGAAATACAGCAATGTTTATTTGGGCTTTATTTTAAATAAAGGATAAATATTACATTTTGGTTTTTAGTGATGTCTCTCCTTTTAAAAAGACCTCAAGATACAAAGTGAAGGTACCCACGTTAGTCATTAAAACAGATTCCAGGTACTCCATGTCCTATTAGAGGATGCTGAGTTTAAAAATAGTTTATATCCTAGTCTAAACAGCAACTGGGCAGAGACATTGCTAGTTCAAAAGACATTTACTGGGAGGGTACTTTGTATCAGGTACTGAGGATAAAGCAAAATGAATATGGGAGGAAAGCACCCAGCAAATCTCCTGCCTTTTCAGTTCACCCATCTGGGAACCCACCAAGAAATACAGAGTAGCCAATCTTAGATATTGAGAGGTTCCTGGTAAAGAAACTGCCTCTAAATGAAAAGGATATTTCAGGGGGAGGGCAAAGTTGCATCTGAGAGAGATAGGCCCCTTAACCATCTGCATTTATAATACAGAAAAAGTAACATCACGAGAAGAGCTAATTTGGTTCTTTGCAGTCTTTCCCTTCCATATGCTGCATTATCCTTGCCTGGCACTCAGACGGTTTTATGGCAGGCCTGTGCTGGGGCTCTGCCTGGGGACTGAGCCACAGCTCCCTCAGGACCCAGATCTGTAAAATGAAAAGTTCCATCTGCTCTCCAGATTTACTTGCATACCAGTAGTCAGGGAGCTCCAAATGTAGAATTTTCAAATTAGGGTGGGTTTGCTGGAGATTGGTTTTATCCGCACATTAACTCTTGTGTGGCAGCAGGCAGTGCTGCGGATTTGTTTTGTTTTCCTTTAGAACATGATAGCAAAAGTATTGGAAATCATTGGGTTTGTCCTCAGAGCCAAGGTAAAGGACAGGTGTTTAAATCACCATGTACCCTATTTGCTCCTTGTTATCAATCTCTCTCTCCAGAGATAATTGCTTATTAGCTCCTTGGGTGAGACTCTTCCCCCTTCTTACTTTCCATTCTAAAAAATGAAAACACTAGGAGACTAAGGGAAAATAGTAAATAAAACCTTCAAATTCAGCAGCCTGAACAGATGCTTTCCAAATAGACCTCTCCCATGGGGATCACACTGGGCGAGAATAAGGCAGCACTCTTTTTCCCAAAGTAGTCCTAAAAGGGGCTGAAGAAATGTACCTGTTTCCTTTTATATCTTGAAGGCTGCCCTGCAAAGCTACCTTATGTGGGATGTGTATGCTGGGGGTGGGGGGCGTGGGGTGGGGAGGAGTGAGAGAAAGCTAATAAAAAGAAATGCCTTGTGACCCCAGGTCTATCATTTGACATTTTCCTGTAGGAGTTTATGCCTGTCTGGCGTCTTTTTAAAACTTGGTTCTTTGTATGAGCAGCCTGAGGGACAGTGTGCAGTTTCTCTGGGGTCCTTTCCCCTAAATGCTTTTCCCATCTGTGTAATGACCTCTGGGTTCAGTATTTGCCACTTTCTTCTGAGCTGTAACCCTGTGTTTATATCCTGTTCCAGGTCACTCAGTTGTTCAGAAAGAGGCCATGAAGACATGCCATTGCTCAAACACCATCCTAGCCCTCGTTGGGGTGGTTCAAGCTGCAAAGCAGTTGGTGGTGCCTCTGTTCCCAGCAAATGTCCTGGACCCCTGGACCCTCAGAGGCAGGCTAGCAGAGCAACACCTTGCCCTGGGCTGCTGCCCACAGGAATGCCAGGGCATCTCACAGACACCAGGGCTGCACCCCTGACCCCACTCGGCTCAGCTCTGCCTTCCCCTGTTCCCTCAAGCTCACAGGCTGCAACTGATCAACTGACTGGAAGGGACAGTCAGACAGGGCAACAGCCTCTTCCGCCCTACGCCCCAGCAGTGACCCACAGAAGCAATGGGCACAGCCTGGTCCAGCCTGCAAGTCCAAGAGGCCATGAGCCCAACAGCCCAGAGCATGGGATAGAAGAGGCAACAAGAAGGCAGGTCTCGCTGCCTCAGCGGCCTGCCCCGCCTCGGGTGAAGTGGGCCCACGCAGTCAGAGAGGACAGCCTCCCTGAGGACTCTTCAGCACCTGAGTTTGCAAACCAGAAGCACTATAAAACACAGCAGTCTCCTCCAAGCTCAAGCAGCACTCTTGAGGACACGCCTCTTGGGACGCCAAGCACTCCAGGGAGGATCTCCCTCCGAATATCTGAGTCAGTCCTGCAGACCTCCCCACCACCTCGGGAGGACTATGATGATGAAGTGTTTGTGAAGGACTTGTACCCCAATGCCACTTCTAGTCCCACATTTGAACTGCCCCCACCCCCACCACCTCCACTGAGCCAAGACACCCCAGTGAATAGCTTGGACGACTTTCCTCCACCTCCTCCCCAAGCTGTGTATGAGGCAGAGCTGGACAGTGAGGATTACAAGGAGCCCTGTACCAGGTAAGTGGGCAGACTCTGCGTAGGGCAAGCCCCCAGCCAAGGGAGGAAAGGATGCCCCTCTAATGAGAGATTTTCACACTGTGGACTTCCCAGATCCTTCTTCCATTGGCTTCAGGAGAGCCCTGGTATGGAGATTTTTTTCTATATACGCTTAAGTCATGAAACTGGCAGAACAGTTTCATTTGTTTACCTTGGCTAGTTGTTACGTTAGTGCCCAATACTAGCACTGGGAACAAAGGAACAAGAGTACTGAACATGAACACAAAGCCCAGAAGGTATAGTTCACTTCTGTGGACATGGTAAGTTCAGAGGGTCCAAATAAGGAACATCCCTCTTCCCTGCCTGAGTTCTGAATCAGTTGAGAAGACAAAGGAGGAAGACATAGAAGACAAAAATATCACTTTTATTACTGATAGAGCTGATACTGGAAATTATGGCTTCTCTGTGAGTATAAGTGAGCCTCCTGATGCTGAGCCCTAACAGGTTTACCTGCCTAGCCTCAGGGCATGCTAGACACACATTGGTGGTTGTGTGTGTGTGTGTGTGTGTGTGTGTGTGTGTGTGTGTGTGTGTATGGAGGGAGACGGGGGCGTATAGATTAGCATAGAGGCAGCCTCACTTAAAAGAAAAAGGCTGGACTACAGACAAGCTATGGTCAACTTTCTTTCCAAAATCACTCCATGTCCATTGGAAAGGATAAAGAACAGAGCTAAAGGTCAGTTAATGTTTAGGGGAAACCTTGTGGAAGCCAAAAGAATGGGTAGAAGCACTTCCCAACAAATACTCCCTGAGAAAAGCGATCTCTAAACCCCAAAAGAACACACTGCCTCTGTGGTAACTGCCTCTAAACACGACAGGAGTGATGTACCACCACTACCCTCTGTTCCCCTGGACCTTTCAGAAAGCTCTGGAATCTCAATGCAACATTCACCAAAACTGAATTCCTACTAGATCCATCCCCCTTAAAAAGTCACACAACTTCCCTGTGACCAACAGCCAGACTGAGGAGAATGCCCTTTAGGACCCTGCAGTTTGGGAGGAATGATAACCTCAGAGCATGACTAGCTTGTCCCCACCATTCCTCACGTGAGAAGCAACAACCCTGATGTGGAAAGGTTAGGCTTCCTACCTTTCTGCTGATTCATCTCTTATCCTTTCTTTCTTAATATCCCTAGCAGCTCCAGCAAATTTGCCAAGGTGACAGTTGCCAAGGAAAGGCCCGTTCCTGGTACAGTCCATTTGGTTGGTAGTCAGACACCAGCTTCCAGATCCCAAACTTCTGTCAAGGGTTTAGAGGTCAATGAGACCCACCCACCTTCCAGCATGGGTGCTCTGCCTCAACCTGATGGGGCTCTTGGCAAGCAGCCAAGCCCTGGGCAGCCACCTCCCATCCACGACCCAGTCTGTGGGATTCAGGGTTTAGAAAAGAATGTCAGTTCTGGCCCTCAGAAGACCTCAGAAGATATCAGAACAGAGGCTCTGGCCAAGGAAATTGTCCACCAAGACAAATCTCTGGCAGACATTTTGGATCCAGACTCCAGGATGAAGACAACTATGGACCTGATGGAAGGTTTGTTTCCCCGAGATGGTAGCTTGCTAAAGGAGAATGGCATACAGAGAAAGGCCATGCAGAGAACTGTCAACTGCACAGGATATGAAAGCAAGAGGTAAGTCCCTGGTAATGCCCGCAAAGAGACTTACATTTAAACTCCTTCCACAGGGGTGGTGGTTAAGTCTAGGACAACTTACCTGATGTTTTCCTGCCTCCAGGGATTCTGACCCAAGAGTGACACTCCATCTCAGCCTTAGGAGAATGGCTCTGAGGAGTAGGACGTGGGAAGGACTGACCTTGAGTTACCAGGCACTTGCGCAACAAAAATAGTAATGGTGGTGATAACTGCCATTAATACCGTTAATATTGTTCATGTTCTTTGTGTTAATCATTGTACTTATTTTTTATATAAACATTATCTCATTTAGTCTTCACAAGAACCTCCTGATGTAGCTACCAATTTTATCTCCCTTTTACAAGTGAGGAAACTGAAGCACAGAGAAATTAAGACCATGCCCTACCATAGTCCTAGAACATGTGAGTGGTGGCATCTGGATTTGAACTCATCACTATGGCTGTGCCTGCTCTCTTAATGATTTTACAGTGCTCCCAACTCAGTAGACAAGCAACTGCCCATTCTCTGTCAGAATCACCTTGATAGAGAGCCCCACAGGGGTCCGTGCCGAGAGGGGGGCAGGGAGAAGTGGTGAGCACATCAGAGGCCTCCTCTGATGAGGAGGTGAGCACAGACTGTAAGAAGGATGAAGCCTAGACAAATGGTTTAATTTACTACCTGCCATCCACTTTTCGAGAGTTAGGGTGGATGTTTGCTTCACCCTGAAAATCAAGAAAGATCTGAACGTGGGCGCACTCTTTTGTTCAGCCGGTGACACTCTGCTCCTCAGGCACTGTGAGTGCACGTTTACTGTGGTGTAATGCGTCCCAGCCCCCAGCCACCAGAGTGAGCAGTCTGTATTTGTCTTTCTTTTGATTTCTTCTGGGTTATTGCAGCATTTTCTTGCATGTTTTGATTTCCTTAAAGGACGACTATGGGAAAGGTTTAGAGTGGTTTTTGTTTTCTTTTTAATTTTCAATGAAAGCTATGTGGATTAATGGACTGGAACTCCACAGTTAGTGGCTTCTAGACTAAATAAAAACAGCATTTCATCTAAATTTGGTCTTGCCTTTTAGAATTTTCCAGCTGATTCTAACTAAATCACTAACAGGAATACTATATTTTGATTTGCGGGATGGGGAGAAAGAAAGAGTTATGGAGTCCTTACGGGCTCTTTGATAGGTTGCTGGAGACTCTCCTAACATGAGGCCTGAACTGTTCCCTTATCCATCCCTTTCTTCATACTAGGCAGAGACTAATTAAGGTGAAGTGACTTATCCAGGGTCATATGTTTAGCAAACATTTACTGAGTTCCTACAATGTGCAAGGCAGTCCACTGGGTTCCATGAGGGACGGAAAGATGAGTCTCTGTGGGTGTGCCAATCACTTAACTATGGGTGTTTGTAGTAAACCAAAGTAAGGAGCTTCCAGTCATTCTGTTCTGTGACCACTTGCTGTAGAAAGGCCAAACTTAAAAATACATCCTTAGCAAAACATTTCCTAGCATTATCACTTGCATTCTCTCAATTTAGAAGTGAAATAAATGGTCATGTAACTTTTGCAGCACCAAGACCTGGAGGAATTTCAAAAGGGTGGCATACGCCATCTTCTGGTGGAAAGGAGCATTGCCCTGTTGTGCATGAGACACGACAAACAGCCTGAGAAGCCGATTGATTTGTAATGCAATGAATATATCTGGGGGGACAAGCGTATCAGAAGACTTTCTAATTTTTTCAGTTTCCTGAGTTAAATGTTGCTTAGAACATTTATCATTAAACTATACTGCTTAGAAGAATAGTCCAAGCAGGAAACTAGTAAAAATGATTTTGTGTGGTTCTTTATACCACAGTAAAATGATGGCCTAGATGTTAAATAAAGTCACCAGATTGAAATACCTCTCCAAGAGAACCTAACCCACTTCCATAGAGTCATTTATTCAGCTGGTAGCATCTGACCTATACTTTGAGAGACAGCTTGGCTACAGTAAAAGAGAGAACACGAGATATTGGGTTTCTCAATTCCTGGTTGGTTCTCCAGTCTTGAAACCCCTGCTGTGTAACTGAAGAGTCGACTTCACATCTTGTCCTCACTGACCAGCAGCGGGCTCTAGGTTTCTTAGGCTCATCTGGGGTATCATGCTTACATGAGAAGGAAAAATGGTAAGTGGCCCAGGCAACAATTATAGCAGACGTCGGGAAGATTATGGTGACCCTGGAAGACTAGGAAACAACCTGCAATCTGAGATATGTGCAGCACCTTGAAAATACCTTCAAGGTCATTGAGTCACAGCTCCCCCATGGTCTTTCTGTGAAATAAGGAGTCAACATCGTTCTTACATTCATCACAAAAAAAGGAGAAACACACAGGGAGGTTAAATGACTCACCCAGAGTCATCTGGCAGATCCACAGCCCTGACTCCCAGGCTCCAGCCCGGTACTGCCTTTGGCATTTTCAAGCCCAAGTCTGCCTGGAATCAAGAGCCCTATGCATAGTAATCACTCATTAGTAAATATTTATTCATCCTAATTTCTGGGAAGGGACTGAACAGAATTTTTTACACATTTCTGAATGGACAGGAAGATAGTGAAATGACGCTTCTGGAACGTGTTATGTACTTTTTTGTTCTTTACGACACAGGAGTGAAGACAAGGAAGCAGTGGGCATATTGGTCAACTGCCCTGCCTACTACAGCGTGTCTGCCCCCAAGGCCGAACTTCTGAACAAAATCAAAGATATGCCAGAAGCGGTGAATGAGGAAGAGGAGCAGGTGGATGTCAATGAAAAGAAGGTAAAGGAAGAATTGGGGCCTGTGTTCTGCTGTCCCCAAAAAGATAGTCAAGGTCCTGGCAAGGCTACTGGCCACTTAGAGGACAGGAGAGGAAGAAGGGCCTGTCACATCACCATCCCTGCCCATACTGTCATTGGACTCTCGACTTCATGGCACTTAGTGATTTTTCACAGCTTTCCTGTCATTTTCAGTTTTACAGATGACAAAAGTGAAGGTTACTTCCTAAAAGTCACATAGCTGAAACTAAAATCCAGGTGCCCTGCCTCTTAATCCAACATGGAGACCCCAGCACTCTTCTCAGAGCTGACCAGCCAATGCCCACAGTTGGGGTCATTTTCCTTTCATGTTTCATGGTCAGAAGGAACATGGAAACTGGAAAATGTAGAAAGTTTAAGGGAAAAGACTGACTGTCAAAAGACACTTGTGAGAAAAGGTAACGTTAATCTTTAGGTTCCCCCTCTGCAGTACCCCAGTGAAGAGCTTGGAATTTAGCTGTTAGCAGCTGATACTCCTACAGAAATTTCAAACGTAAAGCATTTTAAAAATGACTGTGATGCCGCCGCTGTCTTCCCGCATACCCTGGAGATCTAAGCCTGGCTATGCCTGTAGCGGAGAAAGTTCTCGCCATTCCACTTTCCCTACAGCCCCAGAGGGGCCGCCTGCCCCTGTGCTCTCAGCTTTTCATACCCATCAGGCCTGCGTGCTGAAAAAGGACTCTTTGTTAAAGCTTGTCTCTTGCTGAGCTTGGAATGTAAGTGGCTCTCAGTGGTACCAATTCCAGGAGCAGCTTTCTTCTGTGATTCTGTTTCACTTACTGTGTCCTAAGCTCCCTTGTTTCTGTGTGGATTGAGACCACAGGATATAGACCCTGGGAGCAGGGAGTCATGGGGCAGGAGGATTTAAGGATTTTAGAAGCCCCTCCATCAGGGGGAGTCTTCCCCTCCCACTGTTCTAGCTCCTCTGGCTCTGCGGGCTCCCAAGCACATGGCTGACACACTGATGTGGCCACTGTGATAACACGCTCTCCCAGCCCAAGGTTTTCCCATGTAAACCCCTGCTTCGTGGCACACCCTCTGGCATGTCCCTTACCTCAGTGCTGCCAAATGCCCCCGTTTAATGGCTAAAAAACCCACCTGCTCTGGTCTCTCTATATTTATCCCAAAGAAGGAGCTCTATAAATACCATTACAGGTACCAGGTTGTCATGACCCCTTTCACTGAATATTTGACAGTTTTTTGTTTTTTTGCATGTAGACATACCCTATTTTACAGTAGCAGTTGGACAAATTACTCATTGCCTTTTTTTTTTTTTAGTGTGTTTCACTCACTTTATTATCAGCCTCTCACTCTGATGATTATGTGGCAAAAGTATTTTTAGACTGGGAATATAAAGACACAGAGGATTAATACTCACAGGAAGTAATAGTAGGGACCATGTACCGAGCACTTCTTGTTCCATGCAGGCAGTGTTTTTCATAGTGCCGTATTATCTTTATTTCCACAAAACTGCTCTCACACCTGTATTGCCACATTTTACACTGAAGTCATCAGAATGAGTCAGGGCAAGAGGAGAAGACAAGACATGCAAGACAAAGGGACTGGCCTAGAAAAAGACCTGGAAAAACATAGGGAGCGTGTGTGTACTGAAGAGAGCTTTTGCCAGCAGTCTGATATTTTGGGATGTAAAACAGAAAGGCTCCTACCTCAGTTAGAAATTACCAAATTTCGAGGATCAACGGGAAGGTGACGAATCCCAGAAGATGAGGCTGAGAGGCTCCATAGGAGCCAGAAGGTCATGGAGGTCACATGGGGCTCTGTGTGAAAGGCTAAGGAGTATGGATCTTACTGTGTGGCAGTAGAGGACCCTGTGAGATGCTTTTAATGAACTACAAGCTTATTCATGTGAGACAGAATTTTCACTGGTGTCATTTGCATTTACATATCTGATTTGGAAACAAAATATGTGTTTTAAATGACGTTGTGGAAGGCATCTATTAGTATTTTCAGCATGGAGTTGAAAATGCAGTTCCCTTCCTGATATACATACAACAAGCTTTCTTAAGGGTAATTTAAAAAAAAATGATGCTGGGCCAAGATTGTTCCAAGGCTGAGAACAGCCTTGCGTAAAGTAATAGCTTATTACCTAATATTTAAAGTTATTAATAACCTAAGATGTATCTCTAGGCATAAAATTCACTAAGAGTCTGTGGAAACTAGAGTCCCAATTTATTAATATTTTTAAAAATTAGGCTTTGAAACCAATTCTAACATATTCTTATATATACATCATAGATGATGGAATATAAGGTTCCAAGTAAATATAAGCATTAAAGTATGAAACACTTAGTCTGAACTTCGGTCTGAACATACCTAAAGACAGTCTAGTAATTAGAACTTTAAATTATTTGCCTAACCCTGCCATATCTTATTAGGTAAAAATCTGCTTCAACAGATCCCATGATTCTTTATTCTGAAGGCCAAAAGGCTTTGACTAAAAGACTTAGTGGAATATTTCAAAAGGCAAAAAGACTCTGTTGTTCCTCAGAATTGGCTTCCCCCAAGAGATCATTAGCAATCCAGATGGCTCTCAGCTGCTCATTTCTGTTGCTCTTCCTTCATTCCTCAAGTTCCAGATCTCTCTGTGGTCTTTCTTCCTTTCAGCCTGAAAGACTTCCTTCAGCATTTCTTTTAAAATAGGTTTGCTGGTGACAGCTCTTAGTTTTTCTTCATCGAGAAATGTCTTTATTCTCCTGCTATTCCTGAAGGATATTCTCACTGGATATGGGATTCCGGGTTGACTGTCCTTTTTCTTTTAGCACTTTAAAATAGCTGTTCCCCCTTCTTGCTCCCATGGTTGCTGAGGAGAAATGCACGGTCATTTAAGTATTGTTTCTCCTATATGCCATGTATTGTTTCTCTCTGGCTGCTTTCAAAGGTTTTTTTTCTGTATCTTTGATTTTCAACAGTTTGATTATGATCTGCATTGGGCTGATTTTCTTGGGTTTATCCTGCTTGGCATTTACTAACTTCTGGATTCTGTAAATTTATGTCTTTCACCAAATTCAGGAAGTTCTCAGCCATTATGTCTTCAAATATTTTTTATGCACTATTCTCTCTTCTTCTTTTGGGACTCAGGTACCACAAATATTAGACCTTTTGCTATTGCCCCACAAGTCCCTGAAGCTCTGTTCAGAATGGATAATTTCTATCTTCATTCTGCAAGTGATCTTAATTTCAAATATAGTTTTTAGTTCCAAAATTTCCATTCAGTTGGTTTTTTGTTTTTATTAATTTTTCTTAAAGATTTTATTTATTTGAGAGAGGGAGATAGCGAGAGAGCGAGCACACGCATGAACAGTGGGGAGAGGGAGAAGCAGACTCCCTGCTGAGCAGGGAGTCCAACATGGGGCTCCATCCCAGGACATGGGATCATGACCTGAGCCAAAGCCAGATGCTTAACTGACTGAGCCACCCAGGCACCCATATGTTTTTAGATTTTATTTATTTGAGAAAGAGAGCGAGAATGAGTGGTGGAGGGGCAGAGGGAGAGAATCTCAAGCAGACTGTACTGAGCAGAGAGCCTGATGTGGGGCTTGATCTCAAAACCCTGAGATCATGACCTGAACCAAAATCAAGAGTCAGATGCTTAACCGACTGAGCCAAGGGGTCCCCCATTTGGTTTTTTTAGTGTCTATTTCTTTGCCAAGAACTTGTCTTGACTTCAAGAGTGTTTACTCTTACCATGAAGGAAGGTTATAAAAGCTATTTTAAGGGCTTTGGTAATCCCAGCACTGGGGTTCTCTCAGGGTTAGCACCTGCTGGGCTTCCCCTGAGAGTTGCTCATGTTTTACTGTTTGTGGTTTTTGTTTTTTTATATTGGGTGATTTTGAATTGTATTCTGAACATTTGGGGTATTATGTTGTGAGACCCTGAGTTCTGTTAAAATCCTCTACAGAATGGTGATTTTTTGTTTTTGCTTTAGCAAGAAGACTCTAGCTTCGGACTACAAGTTCTATCCCACCTTTGGGATAGGTTCCAATGTCACTTCTGTTTTCAGAGCCTTTGCTGTGTTGTACAGGTCTGTCCCAAACATGCACGGTTCAGAGGCTAGTCTGGGACTTGAGTAGTTGCTTCTATCATAGTTCACTTCTCAAAGCCTTTGCTGTGCTGCTTTGGGTCTGTCCTATACACATGCAGCTTGAGTCTGACCTAGGCCTTATGTCAGTTCGTACACAGAATTCGAGCATCTTCTTTCCAGCTTTCTCCTGTCCAGTATTTTCATTCTCTGGCTCCCAGCAGCCCCTTTGCCTGGGCCTCTGGCTGGAAAGACAAGTTCTCATGATTATAGCAGCCTGTGCTGCTATGCTGTTCTGCATGACCCTCAATAAAAGAGAAAGAAGAAATAGTAGGGATTCCCCTCACACTCTTTTGGGCCAGTGCCTCTGACCAGAAAGGTTTTTCTTTTGGGTTTTTCAGTGCCTGTGCCATCACTGCAGAGTGCAGCTCAGGGACTGGAGCTACTCTTGGGAACCAGGGCTTGGGGAAGAAAAAGGGACAGTTCCCCACATTCTTGAGTTCACATAGGCCCCTATTCTGGTCTTCTTGTTTTAAAGGCAGGGCTTTTCTCAGAGTTTGCCATACCCTGTGTGCAATTCTGCACTGGTCAGAGCAAGAGCATAAAAGGAGGAGGCAGGAAACTAACCCCCATTCTGGGTCATACTTCACATTTGGCTCCCTGCCCCAACACACTGTCATACTTAACTTGACAGAGCCCCCGTCAGAGTCCAGGGATGTTAGTTGTGTCAAGTGGGGAGGGAGGCTGTAGTGGCTGTATGCCATCTTGGCCAATGCCAGTGTCAAGAGTTCCTCGCTCTTCTCCCTCCCCAGGATGTACCAGGAGGGAGACAACTGTGGCAGATTTGCATTTTAGAACAGTCTCTGGCAGCTGGGGAGGTAGACTGGAGGAAGAGGTGGTCGTTGGGAGGCCATTATAGGAAAGTGATGATACCTGTATAAGGGCAGTTGCAATAGGAGCCATGACAAACAGATGGATTTAAAAAAAAAAGGGGGGGGTGGGGAGAGCAAAGTGGACAGAACCTGGGGACAGATTAGACATGAAGCATGGTAGAGAGAAGAGGGTCAAGGCTGCCTCTTGAGTTACTGGCCTAGATGGCTGTCCTAACTGAAATAGGGAAAACAGGGAGTCATTCAGGGAGGGAGGATGATGGGCTTAGTTGAATTTAAAGAAATTCAGTATTGTTTCTTGTGTGTCAGAGATTCCTGATACCCAGAACCAAGAGACCATGCTAAGTAAATAGGACAACTTTCTGATCACAAGCCTTCCTGAGAGGAAATGAATGATAAAGAACCACTCTTAACAGAGAATGTACCAGAGAATATTTGAAATGGCAGTTGAGTCCCCAAGATCTTTTTGTTTTGCTCAGATCACCCAGCATGGGGTAGAGGTTTGATCCCATTTCTGTCACTGGGACAAAAATCACCCCAATTCTCTCCTGGATGAAATTCAGCTGAGAAAACAACCATGTGCTACTGCCTAGATCCTCCCATTTAAAACCAAAGAAAGAAAGAAACAACAACAAAGCCTATGGCTGAAATATCTTTATCTTTCTCAATTTTACTAGCAGGAGCCTAAATTCCACTCTGCCCCTAAACTTCAGCCACACGGCTAGGAGTCCCAAATTACTCTTACTTGAGATGAAGATGGTCCACCAGCAGAGGTCAACCGTGTTAGTGACGTGATTGGCAATACTGTCAGCACAAATCCTTGAGCAGAAGGCAAAGTAGTGTTGCCACATAGGGGAGATTTTAAGTATTCCCCTGGAAGCGTCACCCTACAATGTGCAGTGGTGTGTTGTTCAGACTGTTGCCAAATCAATGATAGCACAAAAAGTAATAATAATGCAAATGTATATAATACTTTTATATTTCCCAGAATACTTGCGCAAGCTTTATTGTATTTGAGCCTCATAACATTCCTATAAGTTATTTTGTAGTGATCAAAAGCCTGACCCCTGGAGCCAGATGACTTGGCTCTGGTAAGTTAAATAACCTCTGTCCACCTTACTTTTCTCATTAGTAAAACCAGGATAATAATAGTACCTATTTCATCAGATTGTTTTGAGTAGTAATCGAATAGTAGAACACTTAAATAGTGCTTGGCACAGAGAAGCAGCTTAATATTTAAACATTATTAGCTTTAGGCAGGTATTATTATCCCCTTGCTCTGAGAAAGCAGAGGCACAAAAGGTTGGGTGGCTTGGCCTGATGGTGAGTTTTCCGTCAGAGCCTCGGCTCCTGATTCCTGGAGCAGTGAAGAATGGAGAAGGGGCCCAGCAGGGTTGCTGCAAGCAGATGGTGAAGTGGGAGGGGAAGGTCTGTTAAACTATATTTAGAGAAAGAACCCTTATAAATAGCATCTCACACACGGTGACGTACCAGTTTACACCCGTTGAGAAGTTAAGGGAATAAATGTCAATGACTTTGTAAATTAAGTAGCTCCTGAGAGACTAGTATGTTACTAAAACAAACCCCTCCAAAAAGACCTCTATTGTCTCTCCCACAGTGAATTCTGCAAATAGAAGTTGGTAGGGTTTTTTTTTTTTGTTTGTTTTTTTTTTTTGGAGAGGTCTGCCTGGCAGAAAAATGGTTGTTTGGTACAGCCAACTTTCCTTTAACTGCATTTTTAAAAGCCATATTTCCATAATTTAAAAGCTTAGAAAAATTTTTTAAAAAATCAAATGCCATCCAAATATGCACCGTTTGGGCCAGGTGTGACTGATGCTCAGTATCTTACACATCCCAGCCTGGCCACATGTGCTAATATATCACATTACAGCCCAGCAAAGGGCTTTCAGAAATCAGAATGCCGCGAAGTGGGTACTGGTTCATCACACAGGATCCTCCCTGCATCACTCTCAGACACTTTCATCTCATTTCATTCCTCCTTACACCATGAAACCCCCCGTACACACATCAGCTCCCGTACAGAGAGGCTTGCCGCTCTGCCCAGCATTGGTGCCTTTGAGAACCAAAACAAGGTATGATGCAGAGGACAGAGGATTAGACTGAGCCTGGTCCCCAGCTGCTGTTCAGCTATGTCACATTCTTGGCCCGGGGCTCGCCCACCAGGCCATGCTTGCTTGGTAGCTACCCTTTTGGTGCTGCTGGCCTATGTCAGAGCCCAAGAGCACTGGTGAGCTGAGTTCAGCAGAAACCCAGCCCAACACGTGAGGGCAGACTTCTCCTAACTGGTCTCTGCTCATCTGCAGATTCAAAATCAGCATACCTGTCCCTTAAAATACCACCTTCTGAGGCCATGATGAGGATTTTTTTTAATGATACCAATTAAAATTATTAATAGAAGCGCTTTGAGTTCCAGAACCGATGACACAATGTTAGTTTCCAAAGAAGTCATAGTTGTAGGAATGAAAAAACATGAGGCCATTACCTTCTTTCCTTACTACTAGTTTTTTCAAAGACTTTTCTAGAAAGTACTCAAGATGTGAGGGTGAAATGGATCCCACAACATCTGAATAATCAGAGCCCTTTTCGTGAGGTTGGAGTATAGCAGTGTTGCTGCGTAGTCACCTGCCTCTTTGCATTTGGTATAACTGGTGTTCTATGAGAAGGTGCCATCCAGTGACAATGAGAGTGGTGAGCCCGGGAAATGCAGCCTGTAAGTCCTGGGCTGACTTCATGCAGAGGTCAGCCTCTCTCAGTGTCTATCTGAAAAGCAGCAGTAATGACATTTGACTTCTCTTAACCCTGTCCAGCAGGAATATTGGAAGATGTAAGAGCAGGCAGTGTTTTTTTTCCTACTGCTTTCTATCCATATCTCCTTGCTTTTCTCTTCATAGGAACGGGTATCACCGTGCGGGCTCATCAGACCCTGCTGGGTGTCTGAAGCCCCTTAACTGGTTGTGTAGCAGGCAAATATCAGAGCTGCCAGCCAGAACTGGTGGGGTTCTTTTTTGGAAAACAAGTTTTCCAGGAGAACATACGTTAAATGAAACAATCTTCTCTCCCACCTGAATTTTTCTGGGTCAGACTCCTCCGCTGGGGAGTAATATAAGCTGTACAGCTTTCTCCACTACTAAAATTACCCTTGATTGACTTTGTCTTAACTAAACAGCTTGAGGAAAGCCAAAGATGAAAAGCTGTGATGACACAGTGCAGCAGATAGGAATATTTTAGTCACCCTTTAGCCTTTGGGATTAGGCAAGTCAAGAAGACAAGTTGTCACCATGAAAGCCAGAATTTGGACATTTAAAGGACATTATGAACCTTACTTAGACTGGAAGATTGGAGTACCTCTGATGGCCCAGCTTCAAGATGGGCGCATCATGGAGAAAGAAATATTTCCCCATATCACTGTGATTACTGCATTTTCTGGTGATGTTGAACAGTACAGAAAGTCCTCAGGACCCTTCAAGTCTGTTAGTCAAATTTTTTTCTATTTTTCTGCTTTCTTTTCCTTTCTCTAAAAATGAAGATTTACTCTAACATCGAAAAATTGTGATCAGTTTTTACCAAGTTTCCAATCGAAGTCATATGGCTTGCTTTTTATATGTATGCATAAAAAAATCTTTTTGGGCTGGAACGCTTTTAGTGGTTAAAGAAATAGGTTTTAACAAAAAAAAAAAGATTATGTCCTTTCTCCGTCTGGCTACATTAGGCTAAGAGAAAAACAAAAGACTAATTTAAAAATCACAGTTTAATTTCTCTTGTAGCAAAGTAGTAGACATTTAATATAAATGTAGTCAAAATTGAAACCACTAAGACCTGTACTTTATTCTTTCAGTTAAATATATTGGATATTTGTGTAATTGTCTTATATGTATAGAAATTTGCAAAAAAGATGGCAAATTATATAGCTCAGGCAACTGGAGACTGTGGAGTGCAGTGGAAAAATCATGAGGCTTCTGATAAAGGTCTCAGTGAACATTCACAAGGGTAAATTGTACAAGGTAGTTAGTTGCTAAAAATCAGGCTGACTTGAGTTCAGGGCAGCCCCACGTAATGGTACATGCATCTTGGCCCATCACCTACCTCGCCTAAGTCTGCTTCTTCACTTTGTGTATGTGGATAAAATAGTATCTACTGCACTACTGTTGGGATGACTAAATGAGATAATCCACCTAGAGTTTCTGGCACACAGTAACTGCTGTAGTTAATGGTAATTCAGCTCTCTGACCTTGGGCAGGTCCCTTAATTCCTTCGACTCTTAGCTTCTCTACTTGTAAAACAAGAAATATTTACCCTACTTGCCTATGGTATTGTTGTGAGGATCAAAAGAGCATGTCTTGAAAAGCCTTTCAAAAGTGAGTTAACAAGCCAATTCGGAAGGCAGAGCTGTATGTAGCATGACGATTGGGAAATCTTATGAGGTGCTGGGTGGTCAAGTGTTGGCCTGTGGGGACTGCATAGATTCAGAGAAAGGCAGTTGTAGACCTTCACGGAAAGGAAAGAATAGTGTGGCCTAATGTTGAGGGGCAGTCCATACAGAGTAGGGGACCTTCAGCTGAGCCTTGAAAAAACAGGATGTGGCTGGGAGAAGTCAATTCTCCTGCCATTAACAGCTCCACTGGCTAACCTCTGTTATGTGTCTCCTCTGTGAATACAGGCCGAGCTCATTGGAAGCCTCACCCACAAGCTTGAGACCCTCCAGGAAGCAAAAGGGAGTCTGCTGATGGACATCAAGCTCAATAATGCCTTGGGGGAAGAGGTGGAGGCTTTGATCAGTGAACTCTGCAAACCCAATGAGTTTGACAAGTACAAGATGTTCATCGGGGACTTGGACAAGGTGGTAAACCTGCTGCTCTCCCTCTCAGGGCGCCTGGCCCGTGTGGAGAATGTCCTGAGTGGGCTTGGTGAGGATGCCAGTAACGAAGAAAGGGTAGGTGGCTTAGCGATTTAGTTCAACAGTTTTTCCCACTGAAGCCACGTACACAGAGGGGTGTAATTAAACACAATCCCTTTTCTGGAGAAGACTGCGATCTCTTTGGAACCGAGAGTCCAATATAGAGGTTATCAGGAAACACAGAAGAAGGCATCTTGCATGCCAAGAGGTAATGCTGACACTTCAGGCTCAGGGAATACTTAGGAAAGTGAAAACACAGGTGCTAGAGTTTCTTTCCTTCCTTTCTATCCCAGGAAAAAGAAGAGACAACAGCATGGTGGGGGCTGACATTAGAAAAAGAGAGAGGGACAAAAAAGCGTTGGGACTGAGGACAGGGCGCAGGAATGTGGGCTCAGGCTCCAGTGTGGGGCTGCAGGTCCTCGGTGAGGATGCACTCAGGTGTCTCCACTGCGCCCTCTGCTGGAAGGAAGGACAGGCAGTAACAGTGGCGGCAACTCTGGCTAACATTGAAGTTCTCCATCTTTGGCTGGCACAGTGGGCTTACACATTTTACTTTCGGGCTCATTGAATCCTCACAACAAGCCAGAAAGTGATAGAGCTAGGATATGATGGGTCCTGCTGCAGATCCCACATTTTATTCACTAGGTTGAACTTAATTCCATAGCTACAGTGCATTCTTCACCTACTCATCTTTTTTTAAGAAGACTGTATTTATTTATTTGAGAGCTAGAACAAGCAGGGAGAGGGGAAGAGGGAGAGGGAGAAGCAGGCTCCCCGTTGAGCAGGCAACCTGACGTGGGGCTTGATCCTGGACCCTGAGATAATGACCTGAGCCTAAGGCAGACATTTAACTGACTGAGCCACCCAGGAGCCCCCACCTACTCGTCTTTACAGCAAATATTTACTGGGTATCTAATGTATGCCCCTAGGCTCATGGGATACAACTGGGAACAAAGCAGACAGATCCCTGCCCCCAAGGAACTTATCAAGAGAAGTCAGACAATCAACAGAGCTGTAACTATTGTACATATATATTTATGCTAGAAGGTGATAAGCACTCCAGCCATCAAGAGGCTTCTTTGCTTTCTGGTTCCTTCTATCTACAGCTCTCTCTTTCAGTGCTATCAGGGATTTCCCAATTATTTCTCCTATACATTAAAAGGGAAGATGTCTTTTTTTCCAAACAGAAAAAAATCTAGATGGTATTAAGAAAGTGACTGAGCATACAAGAACTTTCTACAGTTGCACCCCACTTCCTGCGAGTGCCCTCATGAGGATGTGCTGAGCCTTAGGTTCCTTATCTAGAAATCACCCAGTAGTGCCTGCCTCAAAAACGTCATCCTTTCCTCCTTCCTTCCACTCAACAAAGAAGCACCTGTCAAATATCCAGTGCTGTGCATGCTAGGGATGAACACCGACTAAAACGCAGGCCCCGCCCTCAAGGAACTCAGTGTATAAAAAGGAAAACCAGTGTGGAAGCAGCAAGTGCATCCAATATGCCACCGCACAGCGATAAACTCAGCCACGAACACTTCTCAGGTGTTGGGGGAGCCCAGGAAAGATTTGGCACAAGGGACACTTGAACAGGGTATAGAAGAATTTCTTAATTCCACATGGATTAAGAGGGGAGGGCTTCACCATTTAGAGGGAATGTCAGGGACAAAGTCAAGAAAGACCATGGCATGTTCTACAACCATACATATGTGACTGGTATGTCTAAAACAGAGTGACTGCTTGGTTTTTAAAAATTGCAGATTGCAGGAAATATTAGAAAAGTGTGTAGTCAGGGAACAGACAGGAAATAGAGGGCTTAATCAACAAGGGTAAGTAGAGAAAGTTCAATGAAGGTGTGGGAAGGAGTAAGAAAGACCAAGAAGGGTTAAAGAAGCCTCCCTGTTCCCCCAGGGTTAAAAGCACTTGGAGGAGGAGGAGAGTCCTTATCAGAACTCTGTGTCTGTCCTACAGCACTGAGGCCTTGGTGAGCTAATGTAGCCCCCTCTACCTGGCAAGGAAGGAGCCAGGGATAAATGCCCCAAGTTCTTTCTTTTCTTTCCTTCCCCTCCCTCCTTCCTACCCACCTGCCATGACTCCTGTTAGCCAGGCCCAGAGGGAAGGGAGCCCTGTTGGTGCAGCCTGCACCATTCAGCTTCCTTAGACACAGAGCAAGGCTGAGAAAAGTGGATCTGGAGGGCCAAGCAATATTCAACACAGAAAATAGTCATAAATACCTTGTGGGTCATACTTTATAGACTTAGGACTTTAGCCGGAAAGCCAGGAAGAGCCATAAACTAATTTTATGACCTAATCAGCCTGGGGAGGAGTGAGACTTACGCTCAGAGTCTAGCCAGAAGGAGTTAAGCTGTTCATTTAGGCTGCTGTCATGGGAATAGAGACTAGGGAGTGAGAGAATGAGTTTGAATTAGCAAGGCATGCTAGATGAGGGGAAGGGGAAAGCGGAAACTAACTTTACGTTTCCTGTTTGGCCACTGGGATGGATACCACAGGTATGTGAGAGAAGGAACACTGGAACAGTTTTAGTTAGGGGAAGAGGAGCTGTTCCAGAACTAAACTCAGCTCAACATTTAAACGTACACACACCCTTGAATACAAATATGTGCTTGCTCACATGCAAAATACATCCATATTAGTTTTTATAATCATTAGTCTTAAGAAACTGAAAAGTATAAATAGAAAAGAAGAAAGGAAGAATAAGTGGTTCAACAAATGCCAAAGGTAGGATAAAGGTCATGGGGCATGAGGGGGATGGGAGAGTGTCTATCAGGCTTCAACTGATCTCTAATTTCTGTTTCTAATCTGAAGAAAATATGATAAACGCTCCTGTTAAGAATTGGCACAGTTAACAATGGGTACACAGGTATTATACTATTCTCTATATGTATCTAATGGGTAAAATATTTCCTAATTTTTTAAAGGTGAGGAAGAGGTTTTTACTTTTTAACTTCTCTACAGTATTTTGAAAGGTTTCGTCATTCACATTCAGTCCCTAAAGGTTTTTTTGGTGTTTGTTTTTTTTTTTTAGTTTTATTCAAATTCCAGTTAGTTAACACAGCATAATACTAGTTTCCGGTGTGCAGCGTAGTGATTCAGCACTTCCATACATCGCCCTGTGCTCGTCACAAGTGCCCTCCCTCATCCCATCACCTGTTTAGCCCATCCTGCCATCCACTTCCCCTCTGGTGACCATCAGTTCTCTAGAGTTAAGAGTCTGTGTCTTGGTTTGCCTCTTTCTCTTTTTTTCTCCCTTTGCTTATTTTGTTTCTTAAATTCCACATGAGTGAAATCATATGGTATTTGTCTTTCTCTGACTTATTTTGCTTAGCATAATACTTTCTAGCTCCATCTCTGTCATTGCAAATGGCAAGATTTCATTCATTTTATGGCTAATATTCCGTGTGTGCGTGTGTGTGTGTGTGTGTGTATGAATGGATAAAGATGTAGTGTGTGTGTATTGATGGACACTTGGGCTGCTGCCATAATTTGGCTCTTGTAGATAATGCTGCTATAAACGTTAAAGTGAGTGTATCCCTAAGGGGTTTTTGTTTTTGAGAGAGAGCAATGTGTGCAAGGGGGTGGGGGAGAGACTTCAGCTGGTGGCAGGGAGAGGGAGAGAGAGAGAGAATCTTAAGCGGGCTCCACACACCAGCGTGGAGCCATACAGGGCTCAATCTCATGACCCTGAGGTCATGACATGAGCCTGAGCTGAAATCAAGTGTTGGACACTTAACATACTGAGCCACCCAGGCACCCCTAAGAGTTTTCTTTTCTTTTTTCTTTTTTTTATTTAAGATTTTATTCTTTTTTTTTTAAGATTTTTTATTTATTTATTTGACAGAGAGAGAGACAGCTGGAGAGAGAGGGAACACAAGCAGGGGGAGTGGGAGAGGAAGAAGCAGCCTCCCAGCAGAGCAGGGAGCCCAATGCAGGGCTCGATCCCAGGACCCTGGGATCATGATCTGAGCCAAAGGCAAACGCTTAATGACTGAGCCACCCAGGCGCCCCTAAGATTTTATTTTTAAGCAAGCTCTACACCCAACGTGGGGCTCTAACTCACAACTCCGAGATCAAGAGTTGCATGCTCCACTGACTGAGCCAGCCAGGCGCCCCATATGGTGTGTTTTTCTGATTGGGGGAAGGAAGCCATAAAAATGCAGATATTTGTAAGATAAACCCATAACTTTGTAGCTTTTGCCCTGGGCATTATTATGTAAGATCTGACAGGTTAGTTCAAGGGAAGTTAAGGCAAAGACACGTGGTCTGTGAGCCTTTCATAAGCCTACATAGCCAATTTGTATTGAAATAAGATTAAAGATATACGTCTTGATTAATTCTCATTTTAATGTTTCTCAATCACCTTGACCTTAAAAGTCTAAATCATTAAACATAAAGTGAAAAAAAAAATTTAATGACATTCATTGTAAGTCAGCGTATTGCTTAAAAAGCCATGTTAAAAATTATTATAAAGCAAATTAGCCCTAAAGATAACACGCTACCTTATTATTGGGTTTGTATAAGAAATGCTTAGAATATGAAATAGCCATCATTGTTAAATAGAATTTCTCTCATGTTAGATTCCTGAAAACTAGAGGCCTGAAAACTAGAAACAGATTTCTTTAGATATGGGAAATATAACATTCCCATTGTTATCTGTGGATCAAGACAGAGGTTCTCAAACTTCAGATGCAGAAGAATCACCTGGAAGGCTTATTAAACCACAGCTTTCTGGGCCGCAAGCTTTAGATTCAGTAGGTGACACAGGGCCTAAAAATTTCCATTTCTAACAAATTCCCAGGAGATGCTGCTCCCGGTGGTCCACACTTTGAGAACTGCTATAAATGTAAATACTTGTAAATACTCAACTCAAGGTAACTTGAAGATTGGCCTTTTTTTCACCCCCTTCAGTTTTTTATCATGGTAAACTACACATAACCTAATATTTGCCTTCTTAGCCATTTTAAAGTGTTCGGTACTGTTAAGTATATTCACATTGTTGTGCAACTGATCTCTTGAACTTTTTCTTCTCGCAAAACTGAAACTTTATCAACTCCATTCACCCCTTCCCCCTAGCTCCTGTCAACCACTGATTCTACTTTGTATCTCTATGCTTTTGACTACTCATACAGGTACACGTAACCTCTAAATACTTCATGTAAGCAGAATCACTGTCCTTTTAAATCTAGAAGCCTCAAGTCAAGCTTTTACCCCAGCCAATTTATTGTAATCTCTCTTAAAGCTGCCGTATAACTTGACAAGTTAGAGAACTATATACATGCAGCAGAAGGGTAATCAAGTGATTTTCAAAAAAGTCAGTCTCCTTACTCTAGAGTGATAACCGAAACAGAAACTTGGGCCTTTCACAGTCCTGGAAAAGGGTCTCCCCACAGGCAGTTTCCTTCCTCCACCTTGCCCTTTGCTGATCTGTTTATTTCGCTCTGGCAGAGGTCTCTCAACGAGAAGAGGAAGGTCCTGGCTGGGCAGCATGAAGATGCCCGGGAGCTCAAGGAGAACCTGGATCGAAGGGAACGTGTGGTGTTGGACATCCTCGCCAATTACCTTTCAGAGGAACAACTCCAGGATTACCAGCATTTTGTGAAAATGAAGTCAACCCTCCTCATTGAGCAGCGAAAGCTGGATGACAAGATCAAGCTAGGCCAGGAACAAGTCAAGTGTCTGCTGGAGAGTCTCCCCTCAGATTTCATTCCCAAGGCAGGGGCCTTGGCTCTGCCCCCAGACCTCGAGAGTGAGATGGCTCCTGCTAGGGGGTGTACTTTAAGTGGTGTTTTCCCAACATTAACCTCTCCGCTTTAACCTCTTCTAAAAGACCCAACCAAAAGTTCACCCTTTCTCTCAACACTATTTAATCTGAAAACTATTTCAGTACAAACCACCGTTTAAACTCTATGGGTCATTGGGGTTTTTCTGGATAAAAGGAAAAAATTCTATCCAGGAAAAAGCCTGTTTTTTTTTTTCCTTCTCGCCCTAGGTGATTGATCTGAGAGCTTGAATGCTGCTGGGAACCTACCCCTTTCTATTCTCACTTTCTAGTAGAAGGAATATTAATGAAACTGTGAGAACTGATTGGAGGGCATTTGATTGATCATTTAGTTTTTATAACAGGCTGAGGCAACATAGATGAGTGTGTGTCACCCTCAGGAATGTATCCACAGTGGCCTTCCTTGGTTGTGGGCAGTGTGTCCTGACGACAGATACAAGTACTCATTAATGAAGTGTCTGCAACATAAAGCCTTAAAAAGAAAAACACACAGAAGAAAACTGTAAAACCTTGAACACTGTTATTTATATTTTTTAAAATGAAAAAGATCATTATGTTTGTGTGCTAACCACTTATTTGATTCTGTTTTGTGGTGGACGTAGACAATTGCGTTTGAGCTTTGTATTTTGTGAAAACCTTAATGAAGAATTCCAAAGATAGTCACATTGAGTGTGGAGACTTTTTTTTCTTCAACACTTGGCTTGTTGGTCTTACTTGTACAAACACGAGCAGACCTTCTACACTTGTGTTAAAATTTGTAATGGGGAATCCCAGTTTCCACAGCTGCCAGTCCTCACCACTTTCCTTCTGCAACCAACAGGAACACTACATCTTCCCCAGGAAGAAGTTTTTGTGCAACATGGTTATCACATAATTTCCTAGTGCTTCATGGCATTACCACTGTGCTGGGGAGACATAGCTTAATTTTACTAACAAGGACAACAGCTCTCCAATCTTTATATGAGGAAAGTCAGAAACCAAACCAATTAAAAACTGTATTCATGCTGTCCTCCTTCATGGGATTTGGACTAAATGTAGCCTGTTTTAAGAGATATACTATGAGGCTGTTTTAATGATGCTTTCAAAAAAAAATTTGAGAGAGAGAGAGCACACGAGAGGGGGTAGCATCAGAGGGAGAAGCAGACTCCCCGGTGAGTGGGGAGCCTGTTGCAGGACTCGATCCTGAGACTCCAGGATCATGACCTAAGCCAAAGGCAGTCACCTACCTGACGGAGCCACCCAGGCAACCCCCCCTTTTTTTTTTAAGATTTTATGTTTTAATGATGCTTTTAAAAAAGTTTTCCTAAATTGTTAAGCCTATCAACCACCATTAAAAACAACCTTCTTAATATCTGGACTGATTTTGCACTATCAATCCGAAGTTTGCACGGTGCATCTGAAGATTATGATTTTGCCTCACAATAATGACTTTTTGGAGGGTACTCTAGAGCCCAAGTTTTAAGCCTATTTAAAGAGACTGGGAGGTGGAAGAAGACTAGGGCCAGTGGCCAGGCTATGCTGATGGCTGCCAGAGATGGCAACAACCTAATACTTACAGCAGATGGCGGATCCTAGGCTTTAGTTTAGTTTTTTGTTGTTTTTACACGTGCTTGACCTATGGCTGGTGGCTACCTCTGCTAATTTGGACTGCAAGTACTACAGAGAATTAAAGTGTAAAATTTGTATGAGACACCAAATGTCCTTTTCTCCCCTAGTACATTTTAATTACTTAATGAACTGTATCTTCAGGTTAAGAACTTCAAAACTACAGTTTTGGTCCCCAATACAGATGTCTTTCGATGAGCTTAGAACCAACAGGCCACCCAGACGTTTCTTGTGAGCAATCAACAAAAGCTGCTGCTTTCCTTTTTGGAGGTTAGACACTGACTCCCATTGGTACAGTAAGACAGCACCTGTTCCCCAGGAATGTTGTCAAAAGCTTCTCTCTTACATCCAGAGGTGTCATTTCCCAGGGACTCAGTGGAACCAGTGGCTGCATCCAGCAGCCACACCACATGGTCATTTTAAGGTAGAGAAAAAACAACGCATCTGACATTTCCTCAGGGTTAGACCAACACGGGAGCCCTAGATCACCTCCACGTGGTAATTAACTGTGTCTCACTGATACTGATTTCTTGCATCAGGTGGGAGCCAGCCAGTAAATGTCTTCAGCTGCTCCCAGTGAAATTCCTCAGGGGGATTCTGGGGCCATGCACATTTCCAACACTCTCCAAAATGATTCTTCTGAAGGATTTGGCTGGGTACACCCTGCAAGTTTTTTCCAATCACTTTTCTAATTTATACATGTCAAAGTAAGTGGCCCTCAGAATAGTAGATGCTGCTGCTTGCCATGACACAAGCACCTGAAAGCACAGGACATGCCTAGGACATCATCCCTTCCTTTGCTACACTGAAATGTTGTTGTTCTGTCGTTAAGTGAAATTAGGGAGGTATCAAGTGTAACTCTGGAAAAATAATTCTTAAGGGATGTGATACTGTAGCAGAACTTGACCTTTGCTTGATGAGAAGAAAACCACTAACTTAATTTTCATTATTAATTTTTAAATGCCTTTAGCTCAACAGTAAGTCTGTTCTCTATTCCTTATCCTATTTTGCATTCTCTTTCCACTATTAAAAACATCTAGGGGCGCCTGGGTGGCTCAGTTAACTGTCTGCCTTCGGCTCAGGTCACGATCCAAGGGTCCTGGGATCAAGTCCCACATTGGGCTCCATGCTCAGTGGGGAGTTGCTTCTCCCTCTCTCTCTCTGCTGCTTCTCCTGCTTGTGCTGTCTCAAATAAATAAAATCTTTAAAAACAAAAAGTAATCATCTACAGTCAGAGCCATCCCTTTTCCTCCCAATATCTTCAGCCAAGACCATAAGCAAATCAACCCTGAGCATGCTGTTGGTCAAGACTTCAAAGATGTTTGTTCACAGTCAATAATTGTCCCTGTGGATGCAATCACTACTGAAATGCCAGGTCCCATCAGAAGTGGTGGGTGTGAGATGGCCTTGCAATAGTCCAAATGCTGATACTCAAGAAACCTGTGAAATTCTAACAAAGGACAAGGTCCTGCAACAAAATTGAGAGGCCTCCAACTTCCTGGACCACTTGAGAAGTTCTGGGCATGTTGCTTCATGCTGGTTGACTCAGGGCTTTCTCCTGCTGTTTTGTTTCTTGTGGTGGCTGCTTAACCCCAAAGAATGCAGGAAGGTTCCACAGTGAAAGTGTCTGAGGTTTTCCAAGAGACACTGTCGAAACCAAACATTTTTTCCTCTGCTCCAGGGGAACGTTTTAGGTTTTGTTTTGCACAAATGGTTTCCAAACTTGAAGATTAGCAAGCATGGATCAACCCCTAAGAATCACAAGCTGTCTTGTTAAAGTGAGGAGTGAGGGCCTTTGAGGCATACAAAAGAGAAATCAGGAGAAACCAGCCTGGTACACCCCAGATTTCCTATTATTCCGTTGTTAATACCAGATCTACAATCACTTCTGAGTGTAAAAGTTAAGATCACAGTTGTTGCTAATATGAGCACTACCTTAAGCTTATATTTTAAGTATCTTTTACCAAGATGTTGGGGTTTTTTTCTGGATACTAGGAAAATGTTGGCTTTTTATTCTTATATGGTTCCAAATTTACTTGTCTTTAATTTTCCACATTATTGGCTTTATTCTATTAGGTTGGAATTTCTCTTTTTCCTTTAGAAGAGCATGGATCTTATCACATTACTGGCAAGAAAAAGGAAGAACTCCAGCCTGAAAGAACTTCTCCGTTCCCAGCAAAGTGTAAAATGATCAGACAAATGTGAAGGGGCTGTTCCACACAGGAATAGCATACTGGGGACAAGGTATTCCTTGTTGCCTTAACTCAGGGATGAAGCATGGGATAAAATGATAAAGGCCATTTTAAAATCAGAAACAAACACATGGACAGTTTTCTTATTCTTATTTCTAAATAAAATTTCACTTTTCTTATGGAAGCTCATTCAGACACTAAACCACAGTTTCTTAAAAATACTGTGCATCAGAATCACAGAAGTGCTTGTTAAAAATGCCCACTGCTAAGGCACCTGGTGGGTCAGTTGGTTAAGCGTCCAACTCCTGATTTCAGCTCAGGCAGTGATCTCATGAGTCATGATGAGATCCAACCCGGCACCGGGCTCCGCGCTTGTTCTGCTTGGGATTCTCTCCCCCCCTCCCCCCACTCATGTGCTCTCTCTCAAATAAATAAATCTTTTAAAAAATGCCTATGGCTGAGACACCACCATAGAGGCTGGGAATCTGCACCTATATAAGTTTTCTGGGTTGTCCTGAGAGCCACTGATACCATTTGTACACTTTTTATTATTATCACAGAAAGACTAACAAATTTATTTAGTAACAATCCCAGAATTCAAAGCCCTGTCATGTTTACTCATTAACTACACCATTATGACTTAAGATTGTCCCCACTATTTTTGTATCATTCCCACAGTTATGATATGGGTTGCCCCCCCCCCACTTTCTCCTAGATCAGCTTTAAATTTGAACAAGCTAAGCACGTATTCAGGCTCAACTGCACTACTTTTCCTCAAAAGGAGTCAACCTATCACACAATGTCAGTAATTTGAATTCCTGCTATGATATCTGCACTAACCTGAAATCGCAGCTGACCTTTTCAGTGGGGGCCTTTTTCAGATTTCTGTTGCCCCTTCCCAAGTCTCAGGCTACATAGGACAGGTAGAATTTCTCTTGGTGCAGATCTGATAGTCTAGCTTATGACACAAAAATATCAAATTTCAAAACCCTAAAGTCAAAATTATGTAAGAAAAAAAGCTGCAAATGAAGAAACTGGCTCATTTATTCCTATCTCATTCTATAAATTCCTCTCTGATACTGTCATTGGAAAAGCAGCTCTATTTCTTGCTAAAACATCAGTATTGCCACTCCTTGACACAGTGGTTTGAACAGGGTAAGTTTAATACAAAGAATTATTAAACTCCAATGAGTAGCCTATAGGATATAAAGAAAGTTGATTACTCTGAGGAAGAGTACCCAAGGAAAGACAAACTTGGAAAGGGTTCCCCTCCCCAAGGCTGGGGTTCAGACCTCCTTGGAGAACTTAGCCTACCCACAGCAGAAAAGTTTGTTGGTTTACCCAGGCCAGAGCTGGCCTGTCATCCCCGGGCAAGAAGGAAGCAACCCTCCAGAGCGCAAGCTTGGTGCAGCCAGTCAGCAACCAATGGCAAGGATATGCGCAATTCGTGGGGTCCCTGCAGAGGGCGTGGTCACTCAGTGGAAACCCTCTAAGTTGCAGATGATTTGCACAGGGGAGCAGGCGTTGGCAGAATGCCTTCGGGGCACTGATGCAAGAATGAACTCTTCAGGGTGCAGGTTTCTAGTCCACAGGGCTGGGAGATGCTTATCGCCTGCTAAGGCTGCAAGATCATCAAGACAACCCATGGTTGGGGCAGAGCTCCATCGGACATCCCATACCCACACCACTCATACATAAGTCAGCAGCCGTAACAATGAGATAGTCCTTTTCTTCCCACCTGCCCCACCAGCATCATCTAGGTGATGACTGACATCCTTCCCTTTGGGACACTGACAGGTCTTAACATGCCCTCAACTACTAGGGGCCACAAAGAATGAAGAAAGCTGACTGAGCAACCACATAGGTTTGAAAGACAACCAAGAGCTAGGGTAGGGTTGAATGATGAGTTTCATCTCCTATGCAAAATGAGTTTCATCTCCTCTTTGAAGACTGGGAGAAGTGGCTGTTTTATCTGATGCACAGAAACCAACACAGAGAGTTAAGGAAATGAGGAAACAGAGGAATATGTTCCAAATGAAAGAATAAGATAAAACCCTCCAAAAAGACCTTAATGAAATGGGGATAAGTGATTTATGATAAAGAACTCAAAATAACAGTCATAAAGATGATCACTGAGGTCAGGAGAACAATGCATGCACAAACTGAAAATTTCAAAAAAGATAGAAAAAGATAAGAAAACGCCAAACAAAAATCAGAGCTGAGAATAACTTAAGTGAAAATTCAAGAGAGGGGTTCAGCAGAAGACTAGATAAAGTGGAAGCAAGGGTCAGCAAATTGGAAGACATGGCAGTGGAATTTATTCAAATGAGCAAAAAGAAAAAAAATAAAAAGGAGTAAAGATAGATTAAGGGGCTTATGGAACAACATCAAGTGGACTAATGTTCCTATTATAGGGATCTCAGAAGAAGAGGGAGAAAGGGGCAGAAACATTTTTGAAGAAATAATGGCTGTAAACTTTCCTAAATGGAGAAGAAAACAGACATCCAGATGCAGGAATATGAGACTTCAAAATAAGAGGAATCCCAAGAGACCACACCTAGACATGATACATTTTAATTGTCAAAAGTTAAACACAGGAAAGAATCTTAAGAGCAGCAAGAGAAAAAATGACTTGTTATGTTCAAGGGAACCCCCAGAAGACTGCCAGCAGATTTTTCAGCAGAAACCGTGCAGGCCAGAAAAGTCTGATCTGATATATTCAGCATGCTGAAAAAAGAAGAAAAAAACCCCTGCCAACCAACAATACTTTACCCAGCAAAGTTGTCCTTCAGAACTGAAGGAGAGAGAGTTTTCCAGACAAGAAAATCTAAAAGAGTCTAATAGACCAACCTTACAAGGAATGTAAAAGGGATTTCTTTAAGCTGAAACAAAAGGGCACTAGTTAGTAATAGGAAGGGACACCTGGGTGGCTCTGTTGGTTAAACATCTGCCTTTGGCTCAGGTCATGATTCCAGGGTCCTGGGATTGAGTCTTGCATTGGGCTCCCTGCTCAGTGGGGAGCCTGCTTTTCCCTCTGCCTGCCACTCTCCCTGCTTGTGCTTTCTGACAAATAAATAAAATCTTAAAAAAAAAAAAGTAATAGGAAAACATATAAAAATGTAAATCTCACTGGAAACAGTAAGAATATAGTCAAACTCAGAGCAATACAATGTTGTAATGGAGGTGAGCGAATCACAGAAATCTGGTATGAAGGTTAAAAGACAAAAGTAGTAAAAGTAACTATAACTACAGTAACTTGTTAATTGATACAAAAGATAAAAAGATGTAAAATTTGACATCAAAACCCTAAAACGTGTGGGGGAGAATAAAATGTAGAGTTTTAGAATGTATTTGAACTTAAGCTGTTATCAGCTTAAAATAAACTATTATAACTCTAAGATGTTTTATATAAGCTTCATGATAACCACAAAACAAAAATTTATAGTAGATACACGAAAGATGAAGAGAAAGGAATCTAACTATACCACTAAAGAAAATTATCAAATCACAAAGAGAGCAAGAGAAGAATAAAGGAAGGGAATTACAAACAGAAAATAATTAACAATATGGCAATAAGTCCATACCTACCAATAATCACTTCAAATGTAAATGGACTAAATCCTCCAATCAAAAGACACAGATTAGATGAATGGATTAAAAAAACAAGACCCAAGTATATGGTGACTACTAGAGACTCACTTCAGCTTTAAAGACACACACAGACTGAAAATGAAGAAATGGAAAAAGAAGCTCTATACAAATGGAAACCGGAGAGAAATCTGGGAATAGCCATACTTATATCAGACAAAACAGACTATAAGATAAAGACAATAAGAGACAAAGAAGGTCATTATATAATGATAAAGGAATCAATCCAACAAAAAGATATAACATTTATAAATATTTATGCACCCCACATAGGAACATCTAAATACATAAGGCAAATATTAACAGACCTGAAAGGATGAATAGCAGTACAATAATAGTAAGAGACTTCAATACCCTACTTTCATCAATGGATAAATCATCCTGACAGAAAAACCAATAAAGAACGTAGGCTTTAAATGACACATTAGACCAGACTGACTTAACAGACATATATAGAACATCCCATTCAAAAGCAACAGAATACACATTCTTCTCATGAGCACATGGAATATTCTCCAGGACAGACATATCTTAGACCACAAAACAAGTTGTAATAAATTTAAGAATACTTAAATAATATCAAGAATCATTTCTAGCCACAATGATATGAAACTAGAAATCGATTACAAGAAGAAAACTGGAAAATTCAAAAACACATAGATATTAAACAAAATGCTATTAAACAACCAATGGGTCAAAGAAAAAAATCAAAAGAAAAATTTAAAATATCTTGAGACAAATGAAAATGGAACTACAAAATACCAAAACCTAAAGGATGCAGCAAAAGCAGTGCTAAGAGGGAAGTTCATATTGAAAACACCTATATTAAGAAAAAAGAAAGAGCTCAAACAACCTAACTTCACACTTCAAGGAACTTAAAAAAAATAAGAACTAAGCCAAAAGTTAGTAAGAGGAAGAAAATAGCAATTTCCATCAGAATGGAAAAAAGTTAATCAGCAACTAAAAAGACAATAGAAAAGATCAGTGAAACTAAGAGTGGGTTTTTTTTTTTTAAACAAATAGACAAATCTTTAGCTAGACTAACCAAGAAAAAGAGAGGAGTCAAAGAAATAAAATTAGAAAAGAAAGAGGATGCTGATGTCACAGAAATACAAAGGATAAGAAACTGCAATAAATAATTCTATCCCAACAAATTGGACAACCTATAAGAAATGGATACCTTCCTAGAAACACACAACCTACAATACTGAATCATGAAGAAATAGAAAATCTGAACAGACCAACTACTAGTAAGTATATTAAGAGATATTTGATTACTAATTCAATAAACAAAAGGCCAGGACCAGATGGCTTCATGAGTGAATCTACCAAACATTTAAGGAATACCAATTCTTCTGAAACTCTTCAAAAAATAGAAAAGAATACTTCCAAACTCATTATATGAGGCCAGCATTACCCTGATACCAAAACTAGACACTACAGGGAAAGAAAACTATAGGTTACTATCCCTGATGAATATAGCAAAGATCCTTGACAAAATAGAGCAAACCAAATTCAACAATACATTAAATGGATCATATACTATGATCAAATGGGATTTCTTTCAGGGATGCAAGGATGGATCAACATCCACAAATTAATCAGTCTCATACGCATTAACAAAATGAAGGATAAAAATCATATAATCTCTCAATATATACAGAAAAAAATTTGACAAAATTCAAGATCCATCAATTTTTTAATATTTTATTTTTAGAGAAAAAGAGCAAGTGAACACAGTGATGGGGAAGGGCAGAGGGAGAAGAGAGAGAGTCTTAAGCAGACTCAGCCCTCAGTGTGGACCGCAAACCAGGGCTCAATCTCACAACCCTGAAATCATGATGCTTAACCAACCGTACCACCCAGGGGCCCCCAAGATCCATTCATGATAAAAACTCAACAAAGTGGGTACAAAGAGAACATACCTCAACATAATAAAGGCTATATATGACAAACCCACAGCTAACATCATACTGAACAGTGAAAAACTGAAAACTTTTTCTCCAAAATCAGCAACAAGACAAAGATGTGCAATCTTGCCACTCTTATTCATCACAGTATTAGAAATTCTAACTACAGCAATAAGGCAAGGAAGAAACATAAAAGGCATCTACAATGGAAAGGAAGTAGAATTGTCACAATTTGCAGCAGACATGATACTATATATAGAAAACTCTAAATGTCTCCACAAAGTGCATTTGGTAAACTGCAGGACATAAGGTCAATATACAGAAATATGTGAGATTTCTATACACTAACAATGAACTACCAGAAAGATAAATTAAGAAAGCAATTCTGTTTACAATAGCATTAAAAATCTTCTATACAGACACAAAATTAAAAGACAACCCAAGGAATGGGAGAAAATGTGTGCAAACCACATATCTGACAATGGGTTTAACACAAAATATAGAATTCATACAACTCAGTAGCAAAAAACCCCTAACAATCTGATTTTTAAAATGAGCAGAGAGGTACTGAATAGACATTTTCCCAAAGACATAAAAATAGCCAAAAGAGGGGTGCCTGGCTGGCTCAGTCAGTACACCATGCAACTCTTAATCTTAGGGCTGTAGGTTTGACTCCACATTGGATGCAAAGATTACTTAAAAATAAAATCTTTTAAAAAAAACAGACGACAGATACATGAAAAGGTGCTCAACATCACTAATCATCAAGGAAATGCATATCAAAATGACAATAAGTTACTACCTCACACCTGTTAAAATGGCTATTATCAAAAAAGCAAGAAATAACAAGTGTTGGTGAAGATGTGAAAAAAAGAAAACCCTTGTGCACTGTTGGTGGGAATGTAAATTGGTGCAAACACTATGGAAAATACTATGGAGTTTTCTCAAAAAATTAAAAATAGAACTACCATATGATTCAGCAATTCCACTTCTGGGTATTTATATGAACTAAACAAATCACTATCTCAAAAAGATATCAGCATTCCCATGTTCATGCAACGTTACAATAGCCAAGAGATGAAAACTACCTAAGTGTCCATCAATAGATGAGTGGGTGAATGGGGTGGGCAAAATGGGTGAAGCTTTCCAGAAAATATGAACTTTCAGTTATAAGATAATTAAGTCCTAGGGATGCAATGCAGAGTGTTGACTAAGTTAACAATGCAATATTGTGACTATATTGTACTGTATATTTGAAAGTTGCTAGATCTTAAAAGTTCTCATCACAAGACAAAAAAATTACACCATCAGAAAGCCAAATAATCCAATTAACAATGGGCAGAAACATGACCAGACATTTCTCCAAAGAAGACATACAAATGGCCAACAGACACATGAAAAGATGCTCAACGTCACTCATCATCAGGGAAATCAAAACCACAATATCACCTCACACCTGTTAGAATTGTTAAAATAAGAAACACAAGGAACAAGTGTTGGCAAAGATGTGGAGAAAAAGGATCACTCGTGCACTGTTGGTGGGAATGCAAACTGGTACAGCCACCGTGGAAGACAGTATGGAGGTTTCTCAAAAAAACTAAATATAGAACTACCACATAATCCAGTAATCACACTACTGGGTATTTATACAAAGAATGAAAACACTAATCCAAAAAGATATATGTACCCCATGCTTATTGCAGCATTATTTACAAGAGCTAAATTATGAAAGCAGTCCAGGTGTCCATTAATTGATGAATGGATAATGAAGATGTGGTATGTGTGTGTGTGTGTGTATATATATATATATATATATATACACACACACACACACATACATAAAGGAATATTCTTCAGCCATAAAAAGAGTGAGATCTTGTCACCTGCAACAACATGGATAGATCTAGAGAATATAATGCTAAGTGAAACAAGCCAGTCAGAGAAGACAAATACCATATGATTTCACCCATATGAGGAATTTAAGAAGCAAAACAAATGAACAAAGGGGGAAAAAAGAGACAAATCAAAAAACACTCAACTATAGAGAACAAACAGATGGTTACCAGAGGGGAGATGGGTGTAATAGGTGAAGGGGATTAAGAGTACACTTATCATGATGAGCATTGAGCAATACATGGAATTGGTGAATCACTATATTGTACACCCAAAACTAATATCACACTGTATGTTAACACTGGAATTAAAATAAAAAGAAGCCAGTGCTTTTTAAATAACATTTTCAACTGTATTTGAGTCAGCAAAAGAATCAGAAATCTGTGCATAAAATAGATAGAAAATTCTGCATTATTTTAAATTGTTAATGCCAGAAGTCTCCAGTAGCGAGAAATAGTACTCATTGCACTCTACACAGTGTACTTAGAATATTCCCACTTTTATTTAATTTTTTCATTGATTTTTCTATTTAGATGCCTACATAAGGGTAAGTGTATAGAGCGCAAATACCATGTAACTTAAGAATTATCTTACCATTTTTATTTGATATGATAGTGATTTTAAATATTATATTCTACTCCTTCTTATTACTAAATGAATTAAGAATACAGTATGGGTTTGTGGAAGATGTTAAGTGACTATCCTACTCACTACCTCCTTACAGTGTGCTGGCAATTTGGGTATCAATTTCCCATCACAGGACAGGGAATAAATCCGATTAGTTACTATCATTAATGATCATCCTTTTCTGATTGCTAAGAATCGGTTTAGAGGGGTCATAGGACCCAATTCTAGACAGATAAACAAAGGAGGTACTTGACAGGTCCTCAAAGATTCAAGAAACCATGTAAGGTGAAATCTAATCTTATCTTTTGTGGGGTTTTTTTTTTGTTTTGTTTTGTTTTGTTTTGTTTTAAAGATTTTATTTTTTTATTTATTTCACAGAGAGACAGCCAGCGAGAGAGGGAACACAGCAGGGGGAGTGGGAGAGGAAGAAGCAGGCTCCCAGCGGAGGAGTCCGATGTGGAGCTCGATCCCGGAAAGCCGGGATCATGCCCTGAGCCAAAGGCAGACGCCCAACGACTGCGCCACCCAGGCGCCCCTAATCTTATCTTTTGTTGAACATCTCCCTTGTCTGGATGTGATGCCTGGTTATGTCTTTCAAAAATGAATTATAACTTAAGC
Organism: Ursus americanus; assembly: GCF_024610735.1. Taxonomy (NCBI): domain Eukaryota; kingdom Metazoa; phylum Chordata; class Mammalia; order Carnivora; family Ursidae; genus Ursus; species Ursus americanus. Next base: position 24,424,266 of record NC_142134.1, on the reverse strand, counting down.
TCAGGTAATAGGGCTGCTCCCAGCACTAGAGCTTCAGCAGGTGGTAGATACATGCTTCCAGAAGCAAAACATCATTGATGACATCCAAACCTATGCCTGGCTTCTGATGCCAGCAGATCTGGCCCCATAAGGTAAGGGATGAATCCATGATGTCATCTGACACCAGGAAGAAAGCTTGGAGCAGTTCCACACACACAGTCAGGGCCCGCCAGAGGCTGTGAGCATCCTGCTTCCTTGGCTCCACCAGCTTCTGAAACGCTATCAGCACTGTCAGTCTGCTGGTATTTGCCTTCAATAGCACTGTCCTCCAAGACCTCCTTGAGCCGGGCAATTGCATCTCCTGTCTCTGGGTGGCCCATGCCATCCTTGGTCAGCATCTTGACAATCTGGGAGCAGTGCTCGATGAAATCCTGTTCTTCTTGAGCTTTTCCTACAGAGGTCCTATCAGACTGAGATTGGAGAGACCCTGGACCTCATCACAGCCCCCCGGGGCAATGTGGATCTTCGCAGATTCACTGAAAAGAAGTATAAATCTATTGTCAAGTCCAAGACAGCTTTCTACTTGTTCTATCTTTCTGTAGCTGCTGCCATGTATACGGCAGGCAGCGATGAGGAGAAAGAACATGCCAATGCCACGAAGATCCTGCTGGAGATTGGGGAGTTCTTTCAGATTCAGGATGATTACCTTGATCTCTTTGGGGAGCCCAGTGTGACAGGCAAAGTGGCACTGTCGTCCAGGAGAACAAAGGCAGCTGGCTGGCACGACCAGATCCTTGTGGAGAATTACAGGCAAAAGGAGGCCAAGAATGTGGCCCAGGTGAAAGCACTATATGAGGAGCTGAACCTGCCAGCTGTGTTCACGCAGTACGAAGAAGACAGCTACAGCTACCTCATGAGCCTCATGGACCAGTACGCCATGACCCTGCCCCTACCCAACTTCCTCAGGCTAGCACACAAGAGCCACATGAGGAAAAAGTGACCTAGAGACTGGAAGGGTGGGAAGGGCAAGTTCTCAATAAATTGTCTAATCCTCAAAAGAAAAAAAAAAAAAAAAAGGAACCTCGTACCTGAATGATGTTACTGAGCCACTGAACCAACCAGCCTTATAGCCATTCCACCTTTGGACTATTTCTTTCATAAAAGACTAAATTTATTTTTAAGCCAGTTGACTTACGGTGCTCTACCAGTAATAACTGAAGATACAAATTTCCACCTTTGTAGGAGTTATGTAATTCAGATGTGGACTTTAAGTAAAGCATTTATTTTGATGTCTTGATATAGAGAACTGTTTTCTTAAATTTTGATGTACATAGTTTAAACATTAGAAATCAACAAGAAACAAATGGGTATGATTTCTTGAATTGCTATATCACTGAGCTAAGAAATTAACTTTGGAACCTGACATAATGTCAGTATACCTCCCTTTTTATAATGTATAACATAAATTTTTTGAGTTAATTTAATTTACATTATTATTCACGGATCATTGCTACAATGTAGGTTGACAATATTTGGTGTGAGGTTAAGGGTCTGCTTTTGTTTGCTTTCTAATGACTAGCCTGGTAGCCTGAGATGAAATGTCAATTTTTTCATGTATTAAAAACACTCACGGCTTCTATTAAAAATAAATAAATAAAATAAAGATTAAAAAATTGAACTGAGATTTGAGTTGTCCAGAAACGGAGCTTGAAATTTTATCCCAACAAATTGTCTGTCAAAACAAAAATATCAAAACTCTTTGGAGAAATATATAACAGAAACAGTTTCCAGGATATACTTTTCACATAATCCAGGTTAAAATCCAAAATTACTTGATGTAAGAAGCAGCAGCAATTTGTGATCCAATCTCAAGAAAAAAGATAATCAGCAAAGAGCAACCCTGAGATGACCCACAAGCTAGAATTAGCACAAAAAGATTTTAAACCAGCTACTATAACCATGCACAGTGAGATAAAGGAAAATGTTCATTAATGAAGGCTCATAGTGAACAAAGAGATAGGAAATCTGAAGATAAATAAAAACTATAAGAAACAAACTGAAATTATAAAACTAAAATATACAATATCTGAAATGAAAATACACTGAATGGATTTATAAGCAAAATAGAAGTGATGAAGGAAAGCATCAGTGAACTCAAGAAAACATATCAATAGATAACCCAATTTGAAAAACAGGAAAAAAAAATAAAGATTTTAATAAATTACAAAGCATCAAGACCCGTAATTGTAATCCCTAAACGATCATGTTAAAAATGCAAAAAGCGAGGCACCTGGGTGGCTCATTGGTGTAAGGGTCCAACTCTGTTTCCTCTCAGGTCATGATCTCAGGATCCTGAGATAGAGCCCTGCATGGGGTTGGGCATGAAGCCTGCTTGGGATTCTCTCTCTCCATCTCCCTCGGCCCCTCCCCCCACCACATGCACATGCTCTCTCTTAAAAAAAAAAAAAAAGCAAAAAGCTACACTTACATAGCCAATTCATAAATTAAAATGGAATTTTAAAAAATACCGTAACTTGAACTTATGAATAATATTTCAATGGCCCAAACACTCTAATTTGTAAGTGGAAATTGTCAAAAAAAATGAAAATCGAGATCCAAGTGTAGGTTTTCTGCAAGACACATTTAAATATATAAAGAAACCGACAGGGGCGCCTGGGTGGCACAGCGGTTAAGCGTCTGCCTTCGGCTCAGGGCGTGATCCCAGCGTTCTGGGATTGAGTCCCACATCGGGCTCCTCTGCTGTGAGCCTGCTTCTTCCTCTCCCACTCCCCCTGCTTGTGTTCCCTCTCTCGCTGGCTGTCTCTATCTCTGTCAAATAAATAAATAAAATCTTTAAAAAAATAAAAAATAAACCAACAGATTGAAAGTTAATAGATGAGAAAAGATAAACCAAGCAAATACTAGTCATAAAACTGGAGTGGTTATATTACTATCAGACAAAACAGACTTGGAGATTAAAAGTATTGCCACAGATAAAGGGCAACATTTCATAATGAAAGAAGTGTCAATTCTTCAGAAAGATATAACAATACCTATGTGCTTATTAAAAGAACTTCAAAATACACAAAGCAAAAATGGACAAATGGAAGAGAGAATACAAATCTGCAATTGTAACATCTCTCCCTCAGCAATAAACAGAAAAACTAGACAAAAAAAAGAATCTCAGTAAGAACATAGATAATTTGAACACTATCAATCACCTTGACCTAAACGATATTTATAGAACATCACAGCCAACAATAGAGAATACCATTATTTTTTCATATAATATGCCCACCAAAGTAGACTATATGCATAGCCATAAAATAAATCTCAATAAAAAGGATTAAAGCCATACAGATTATGTTCTTTGACCATGGAATTAAGCTAGAAATTAATAACAGTAAGACACTTAGGAAAACCCCAAATATTTGGAAATTAAACGACACTTTTCTATAACATATCTGGATCGAAATACAAATCATAAGTAAAATTGGAAAATATTTTAAACTGATAATGAAACATATCAAAAATTGTGTGATTACTGAAAAAAGTGAATAGAAAGAAATTTATAGCTTTAAACACTTAGAAAAGAATGCTCTGAAATCAATACTTAGGTTTCCACTTTAAAAAGCTAAAGAGGGATGCCTGGGTGGCTCAATCGGTTGTGTCTGCCTTAGGCTCAGGTCATGATCCCAGTGTCCTGGGATGGAGTCCCACATTGGGCTCCCTGCTCAGTGGGGAGCCTGTTTCTCCCTCTGCCTCCACCTACCACTCCCCCTGCTTGTGCTCTCTCCCTGACAAATAAATAAATATTTAAAAAAATAAAAAGCTAAAGAAAGAGCGATATATACCAAAAGTAAGGAGAACGAAGGAAATACTAAGGGCAAAAATGGAAATCAACAAAATAAAAAAGCAATTGAAGAAATTAACAAAAGTGAAAAACAATAAAAGTGATAAATCCCTAGGTAATCCAGAAAAAAAAAAAAAAGAGGGAACACAAATTTCCTAAATCAGGAAGGATCTACAGATCGTATAAATGTTAAAAGGGTAAGAGAATATTATAAACAACTTTATGCCAAAAAATTGAACAATATAAGCAAAATGGACACTTTCTTGAAATATACAACTAACCCAAACACCAACAATTAACATCATATTTAATGGTGAAATGTTGAATGTTCCCTCCAAAAACTAGGATCAAGGCAAGGATTTCCACTGTAAACACTTCTATTTCAGATTCTACTGGCGGTCCTAACCTTTGCCATAAGGCAGAAAGAAGAGATAAAAGGCACAAGTTTACAAAGGAAGAAGTAAAAACGATCTCTAGTTGCATATTGTTTACAAAATTGTTTACAAAAAGAAATCTTAGGCAACCTACAATGACTGTAGGAATAATAAGTGAATTTTTTAAAAGATTTTATCTATTTGACAGAGAGAGAGAGACAGCCAGCGAGAGAGGGAACACAAGCAGGGGGAGTGGGAGAGGAAGAGGCAGGCTCCCAGGGGAGCAAGGAGCCCGATGTGGGGCTCGATCCCAGAACGCTGGGATCACGCCCTGAGCCGAAGGCAGACACTTAATGACTGAGCTACCCAGGCGCCCCAGAATAATAAGTGAATTTAACAGGGTTTCATGATGCATTGAAATAGAAAAAAATAATATGGTTCTTATATACTAGAAGCAAACAACTGAAAATTGAGCTAGACCTAGTAGATAAGTCCTGGAGCTCTAACGGACAGCATAGCAATTACAGACTGTAATACTGTATTATAAATGAACTTGCTAAGAAACTAGATCTTAATGATTCCCACCACAAAATAACAAGTAACAATTATGTGATGTGATAGAGGCATTAGCTAAGGCTACAATGGCAATCATACTACAATATATAAATATATCAAATCAACATGCTATACACCTTAAACTTACACAATGTTACATGTCAATTATATCTCAATTTCAAAGAGAAAACTGAACTAGAAACTTAACTTATAATTTATAATTATATTAAAAACCAAAATATTTAGGAATAAATTTAGCCAAAGACATGCAGGAACTCTATACTTACAACTAAAAAACATTGTTGAGAGAAAAATTCAGTAAGTTTAAATAAATGGAAAGATGTTAATTCTCCCCAAATGGATCACTGATCCCTTGTAATCTAATCATAACCTAAGGAGACTTTTTTCACTGACAAACTCATTCAAAAATTAATACAGAAATTCCAAGAACCTAGGATAATTGAAGTATTTTGGAAAATAGTAGATTTAGAATACTTACATTATTTACTGACCTCAAGATTTACTATAAAACTAGATTAATCAAGAAAGTGATGTCCTGGCTTAAGGATCAACAATAGATCTGCAGAACAGAATGGAGCCCAGAAATAGGGGCACTTATATGGTCATTGAAAAAAAAAAAAATCACTAAAGCAGTTAAATAAGGGAAAGAGTTTTTCAACAAATAAGGCTGTAATAACTAGACGCCCATATGACAAAAAAATGAATCTGGTCCCTTCTTCTTCACCATACAAAAAAGTTAATATAAAATGAATTAGAGACCTAAAGTAAAAGCTAAAATCACCACGTTTTTAGAGGGAAATGAGAGAATATCTTTATGACTTGGGAGTAGGCAAAGTTTTGTCAAACCGGTCCTAAAAAGCAATAAACATAAACTTAACTTCATCAAAATTAAAAACTGCTCATCACAAGCTATCATTAAGATAACAAATTCACAAGCCACTGATTGGGAGAAAATATTCACAAATATCTGACAAAGGACTGGTATCTAGAATATATTTTTAAAAAACTTCTACAATATTATAAGAAAAAGACTGGGGTGCCTGGCTGGTTCAGTCAGCAGAACATGCGACTCTTGATATGGGGGTTGTGAGTTTGAGCCCTGCACTGGGTGTAAAGAATACTTAAAATCTTCAATAATAATAATAATAATAATAATAATAATAATAATAATAATAATAATATAATCAGAAGATGATGACGACAACCAATTTTTAAAATGGGCAAAAGATCTGAGCAAATACTTCACAAAAGATGATATACAAATGGCCGATCACCAAATGAAAAAGTGCTCACCATCATTCATCATCAGGGAAATGCAAATTTAAAAAACCATGAGTTATCACTCTATACCCACAAGAATGGCTAAAATTACAAAGACTAGCAATTTCAAATGTTGGCTAAGTATGTGGAGCAACCAAACTTTAATACACTATCGAGGGAAGTGTGAAATAGGTACAAATTTAGGAAAAATATCTGGCAGTTTTTTTAATAAAACTAAACATATACCTACCCTTAATACCCAGCAATTCCAATCCTAGGTATTTACCCACGAGAAATGAAAACATATAAACACAAAGGACTTGTATGAGAATGTTTATAGCAACTTTACTCCTTATTTTCCCAAACTGGAAATAACGCAGGTATCTACTAAAAGGATAACAATTTGGTATATCCATTCAATGGCATACTACTCAGTAATAAAAAGACATGAACTACTGATACAAGCAACATGAATGGCTCTCAAAAATGTTATGTTGTGGGACAGAAGCCTTTCAGGAAAAAGTACTTACTTTATGATTCTATTTGGAAATTGAATCTATGGTGGAAAAAAATTAAAATGTGATGGTCTCTGGGGCCAAGTGAGGACAGAGATGAGTGGGAAGGAGCAAGAAGGAACTTTCTGGGGTAATAGTAATGTTTCATGTTAGGGGTTTTGAGTTACACAGGTGTGTGCATTTGTTAAAAGTCAGCAAATGTATATCTTAAGACTTGTGCTTTTCCTAAATGTAAATTTCACATCAAAAGAAAGAAAACTAAACACAGGTTTATCTCTAGTTCATGATATGCATGCTCAAGTACTGGGGAGAAGAAAAGTATTTGAAATGCCTCATAAATTAGGTGAATTAATGGTAGAGAAACACATGACTAAATAGATCATGATAAAACAAGTCAAAGAAAATGTTAATCATGAAATGTAGGTGGTGGGGATACAAGGGATCACTATAAAATTCTTTCAACTTTGCTGTATATTTGGAAAACTTTTATAATAAAATGTTTGGGGACAAACTCAGTGCATATACTATGAAGACTGGTGCCTCTTACTGTATTTAAACGTTACATCAAAAGAAAAAATAAATATTGAATTCTGGTTATTAACAGGCGTGCTGAAGAATTTAGGGGTTATGGCAATTTTCTTTGAAAATTGGATTTGATGAGTGAGTAGAGGGATAGAATGGATTAATAATAAAAATTTTTAAAAAGAATAGTAAAATGTCAGTAGAATCTAGGTCACTGTGTTTTTGGTGTAAAATTCTTTTATTTTTGTTGTATGTTTGAAATTTTTCAAAATAAAATGTGATGGTAAAACTCAGTAAGGGCAAAGTTTCTCTATTACTTAATGAAGAAATGAAAAATAGATATTGGAAACAATTAACAGCCTGCCTCAGTGGATAATGTTTACTTGTTGACTAAGGTGGTCCATTACCTCCCATCCCACCTTCCCAGTAAGTTAAATTCCATCCTTAGAGAGTCATTCCTTTAACTAAACCCTCAGCCTTGTTGAAATTCAAACAGCTTGTTTCTTATTGTGTCCTTTGGCCATGTTTCCTGTATGCCCCCAGTCCTCTATCCCTAAGTGATATATTTAACCCATGACATTCACTACCAAAATGCAATCTGGCTTCCAAACCCAGCACTGACCTCCAAAGTCTTTAAGCTCCACTCCCACACAGCCAGTTGATTTGCACCTAGGTCCTGCAAACTATACCACTGCCACCTCAAAGCCAGTATTTTCAAAACCAAAACTATCCTCCTTCCAAACCCCATTTTACTTCCTGTCTCTATTTCTGTTATTAGCACTACCATCCTTCCCAGGGCACAGATTTACCTTACTCACTCATTTATTCAAACAGTTTTAAAGTTTTACTCTGAAATGCTTCTGCTAGAGGTGTTGAACAAAACAGATGCGATCCCTGTTGTTGAGAGGCTTATAAGTGTATTACCATCTAGTTGTTCCTTTTCCCTTTCCAGGTTTAATGAATAGATGAGTGATATTCATTTTATCTTGATAGCTTGCAGGCCCACTTCCCTCCCCCAACATCATCCTGAGCTGTGCCAAGGTTCCACAGGCCTTAGGCAGTGCTAAAACCTGGGGGTAGGGGAAGGGCACCGTCAATTAATTGTCACCTGGGTTACCACTGGGACATCCTCCATCACTCCTATTTGTGGGCCCCTTCAGGCCCAACAGCTTAATATTCTGTGCCCTGTTAAGGGCATTCAAGTCTTTTCTGAGGCAGCCTCTGTTCCCAATTTACTTGGGACTGTCCTGCTTTGTGATTACTGCCCCAGGGTGATGATCAGCAGTACTCTCTTTCATGGTCAAAGGGTCCCAGTTTGGTCAATGAATTAGGAGAGGGTTGTTACCATCTCCTTAAACTACACACAGCCATTTCTAAGCTGAGCACTTACTACTTCCTAACACGAGCCAGCAGGCCAGAAGAGCCTCCATTTCCAGAACCTCTTTCTAATCTGGGGGTTAAGAATCAACACCCCTCCTCTGCTCTCCTAAGAGGGATTGTTTGTCCCAGGGCATCTCATTTTCCTGAGTTTGGACTTCTAGGCATAAAAGCCAAAAAGAGTTGCAGCCTCCTTCCAGTTTCCCCAGTCCACCATTACCCCTGTCCTAGGTTGGGAGAAGGAAAAGAACAAAGAGAGGAAAAAGAACGGGCCTATATCAAAATCCTACCCCAGATTTAGAACTCAGTTATTTGTGCATGTGCTTAATTTCCTCTTCTGACGAAAAGCTGTTTAAGAATAGATTTATCTTTTTTTTTAAACCCATACTCCTTCCTCTCCCTTTATAATAAGGCCTCGAAAATTTACAAACACACAACAAAAATTTTTAAAAATTTTACCTTGAAAACACATATATTCAGTACCTAGATTCTACCAATATTTCACTACTTTTGTTTTAATCTCTCTATTCACCTATCTGTCTTGCGTGGGAGGCTCTTTAAATGCCTAAAGATATGTTATCAGTCATTTGCACCTTAGTGTGAATGAGTTTCTAGGTTTTTTTTCCAGGTACATAACTAGACAGGGGAAGAAAGTAGTTGAGTAAGAGATACAATCTAGGTGGGAAAAAGTAAACAACTCAGAGTGGCAAAAGCTTCATTCCATGTTCCTCCAAAAGGTAAAAACAGAGCTTCCCTACAATCCAGCAACTGCACTATTAGGTATTTATCCACAGGATACAAACATAGTGATTCAAAGGGTCACATGCACCCAATGTTTAGAGCAGCAATGTCTACAACAGCCAAACTATGGAAAGAGCCTAGATGTCCATCGACAGATGAATGGATAAAGAAGATGTGGTATATATACACAATGGAATACTACTCAGCCATCAAAAAATGAAATGTTACCATTTGCAACGACATGGACGGAACTAGAGGGTATTATGCTAAGTGAAATAACTCAATCAGACAAAGACAATTATCATGATTTCACTCATATGTGGAATTTAAGAAACAACAGATGAACATAGGGGAAGGACGGAAAAATAAAATAAGACAATCAGAGAAGGAGACAAACATTATAAGAGACTTTTAACTCTAGGAAACACACTGAGGGTTGCTGGAGTGGATGTAGGTGGGGGGATGGGGTAACTGGGTGATGGGCATTAAGGAGGTTATGTGATGTGATGAGCACTGGGTGTCATATGCAGCTGATGAATCATAAAATTCTACCTCTGAAACTAATAATACACTATATGTTAATTACTTGATTTTAAATAAAATTTAAAAATCCAAACCTTTTTCCGTTCACATTTATCCAATTGAATATGGCCTCACATCTTCACTTTCTCACAGAATATATTTCCACACAAAGATACCAAAATTTAGTTTTCCCCTTGTTGTTCACTATTTTTCCGCACCCTGAGCCATGGCGCCTGTGCCTCAGAATTCAGTCAGGCAATTGGCCCAACTCCTAATGAACCACAGTGAATGCAAAACACGAGCAAGACTTTTTGGGGGCCCTACTCTCAGCTGCCTGAAGAGCATAAAGGTGAAAATAAAATATCCCCCATTCCCAGAAAGTCCTCCCACGTCTTGTAATCATTCTTCAAGTCCTGAATCAAATACTTCCTAATGTCTGAAGGATTTAGATTCTCCTACACAAATCAATTTTCCATTTCAAAATACTTCGTTTCAAAATCGCTCTTGACAGAACTGATGAAAAACATTAGTTTTGAAGCCAGACAGCCTATATTCCAGATTCAAACCCTGATTCACTTATGCCACCTTGCACAGGCTACTTGATTATCCCATGCCTTAGTTTGCTCATCTGTAAAATGAGGCATATGTACTCATACAAATATAGGCACACTTTACATAAATTATGCACCATATACATAACAAATAGCTCATAAGCACTAAGTCAGTGGACGCTCTCATTGTGTTTGCCAGGAGTTACTCTAGCTGGCAGTGACGGAGCAGTGAACACGACACACACCTTTGGTTCTTGCCCGCCTCCAGGTGCATCCCAAATAATAATAAACATAACAGAAATGATCGTCACAACGCTAACTGAACGCACCCCGCGCTGACTGTGCTCTGTGGATTCATCTAGAAGGCCCACATTAGCCCCCACCGACCCTGTCCTGTAAGTCCTTCCCAAAGCCCGTCTCCCCCCAGGCCTGTGAGCGCCCAAGCGCAGACAGCAGCGGCGGGCGGGTGGCATGTTCCTTACCTTCTGGGCTCGCGGCCCTCCCAGGCCCTGGCGGCTGTCCCTGTGGACCACAGCAGAGGGGCCGTGCTGGGGCAGGCACACGTGCAGCGGGTGGTGGGCTCTAAGGGCCTGGTCAGAGCCGTGCCACGCGCTCCACCCCGCGAGCCTCAGTCTCCCCCCCAGGTGCCGCTCCGCAGCCAGCCGCCCAGCGTGGGCTCTCGCCAAACCTCTTCCCCTCTCCTCGCCGCCGCCGCCCTTTGCTCTCAGGGATCCCAAAGAGGGAAACGCCACTAATTAAAGTCTCAGACCTAGTTTTCCTCTTCGCCTTGCCCTCACTTGCTCCCGTCGGCGCATTTCCCTCGCATCCCAGGCCCGCGTGGGGGCGCCTCCTTCCCTCCTCCCCGCCCCCAGCGGAGAGTCCCCCACCAGACGGCAGCTCCCCGGCCGTTCGCCTCACCTCGAGGAGGAAACACTCCTTACGAATTGGGTTTTCTTTTAACCGGAAGCGTCCGGCGGGCGGCACTTGTGCGAGGGGCCGGGAGCGGGAAGAGCAAACGAAACACCGCCAGGCTCCTGGCGGAGAGGACGGAGCCTCGCTTCCCCGCGCGCCGCGGGAAAGAAGCCGCGCGCCTGTGGGCGTGTCCGCAGCTCCGCACGCGCGCGCTCCCCCCACCCCCGACGGCGGGGCGAGAGCCGGGAAACCGCGCGAGAAAGGGGGAGCCTCCCTAGAGACCCTGCGAGATAGAGTCTGTCCTCTTCCCGCGGGCTTCGTGGTGAGGGAGACGTCTACATGCGGAGACCTCGTGCCTTCCATTCGTCCAGGAGGCTGCACGTGGAGGAAAGGCTACTCTGCTGCGTGCCTTCGATAACCTTGCCCTTGGGGCTCCGAAGCTGAAAGAGGCTTCTCCATTTTGAAGCTCTGAAAATATTTTTTAAATGGAGACATGCCAAAACAGTTACAAAAAAATTTTAATCGTGGTATAGTTTAAAGAACCTTTATGATTTGCATGTGCAAGTACGACTGCATGTGTAAGCTCATCTGGAGAGAATGCCAAACGGCCATATGTGAGGCCCTTGATGTACATGAAGCCGAACCAATGGCCCCTCTGCTCCTTTGCCACCCCTGATACTGGCTTCCTGCCTACAACCGCCCAGGAATGGGAGAGGAAGTAGCCTCAGCTTGGGGGATGGGAGAGAGTAGGGGCTGGGAATTAAGTGTGTACCAGAGGTAGTGAGGTCTGAAGAGAAGTCTACTTGAGAACCAGGTTCATACTAGGTCCCGGTTTGGATACTTCACCTTCTTCACGCCTCATTGCCCAACTGTAAGCTGAAGAATGCTGAAGGAGGCTATAAGGAGAACAAAGATAAAAACAGTTCTAAAGAAGAAAGATGCCATGGACGTGGGAGGCAGGAATGTATTACTAAATGCACCCGAAAGATGTTTCCTCCCTCCCTTCCTTCCCTCCTTCCTGAGTTGGAATCGAAATGCTTTAACAGGCAGTTGGCAGAGAACATCATTCATCCCAAATAGGTAGTTTTTCCTGTGTTTGCTGTTTATTAGAATCTTGGAATTCCATGCCTCACCCACATTTCCATGTAGTTCGCCTTTATGCATAAACATCAAAAAGGATGCAGCTTGTTACATAAAGGTGTTAGACTGCAAAAGCCTAACATGTGTTGTTGACTCATTACAGAGAGCCCTGCACAGCTTAAAGTCAATCAAATTAACTAGGTGGTACAAGTCAAAAATAGTTTTGAAATGTCATTAATAATTATATCTGTAACAAAACCACATGATTCTTAGATTTCTGGGCAATGTATTTTTGAATTATTGTCATTGCTCATGCTCCCCACACTTGCTACTAGCAAAGAGAAAAAGCATTCTCTCTCTTAGTCTATGCACACCCTCTCCTGCACACACTGTGCGGTGACTCACAGGCAGAGGAAACCATCATGATTGCATATTGTTTAGCTCCCTAACCTTCAGCTGTGTGAACTGCTTTTCCGCCAACACAGTTGCCTGTCATTTAACCTGCCTGGATGAATGAGCTCATTAATGAGCCACTCCAGAGGCCTTCTCTATTGGCCATTCTCCCAGACCCTAGTTGTCTTTCTCCACCCTACAGCCTGTCACTGCCATGGTCAACAAGCCTTCCAAGTCTGGCCAAGCAAGTCCTTACACTCCTCTCATTGTGCACCCTTCCCCCTCCTGGAGCAGAACTAAGGGCAGTTGGAAGCAGTCATCCCAAGCATCCAGCTGAACCTGCACTTTTCACAAAGGCCACCCTTTCTCCAGGACACCACCAACCCCCACCCCCTCACCCCCGGGTTCCTAGGGAGGGATGGTGGACCTAGTCAGCAATTCTGGCTCCTTGCTTTGCCAAGGGGCTGCTTCCCCCTCTCTGATCAGTGAACGCTTGGTAGGAAACCCTGAATTCTTTCATTGTTCCCACTTACTATGAAGGTGGACAGCCCAGATGGGGGGACAGCCCTCTCTCGGATCTACCTGAGAGGGCTCTGTGGAGTATAGGGGGAGATGGGCACCCCGGGGTTTTCCCTTTCCTTTAGGACAGGAATTCCCTTGTCCATATGTCCGTCCTGTGGTGAGCATCCATCCGTCCTGAAGTCTCTAGGCCAGGCATCCTGGGATTTGCTTTCAAGATTTTACAGATTTAATTACTAGGATCCTGGCTTTTTATGTCTCGGTTTCTCCTTTCTAAGAAAGGTGAAGACATTTGGATTAAATAAAAGCTAAGTTCAGGTTTCCTTTTGTGGGCCCCAGGAGCATGGTGCACCTCCCCTTTCTCACATGTCCAGTCTCGGTACATCTGCCCCATCTCTCTCCTGTTTTCTCCTTCTTGCTGCCTCTCCAACCAAATGTCACCTGCCACCAATGGTTTCTCGTCCTTTTTCCTTTTTTGCCACTCTTGGACCCAGTTGTAACCTTGGCTCTATTTCCATCAGCTTCAGACAGGAGCCATTCGTGAAGAAGTCTTGGGACAATGCTGAGACCTCAACTTTTTCTGAATCCTCACCTCTATCAGTCTTTCAGTGACCAAGAGCATCCCGACCACTCCATTTGCTGAGGCTCCCAGAATACTTACTTACTTACTTACTCATTTATTTATTTGGTTCCATGCCCAGCATGGAGTCCTGAACTCACGACCCTGAGATCAAGACCTGAGCTGAGATCAAGAGTTAGATGCTTAACCGACTGAGCCACCCCCAGAATACTTTTTTAAAAAATTGATAAATGTCAATAAAGTCACAAAAATTGTGGAATATTCTAAATGTTTACATTAAGCAAATTGATCCTTGAGATACACTCACAAAATATAGTTGGACTGTTTCTGAAAGATATCATCTAAAGTCTAAATACAGGTGTGTTGTGAATTTGGGGGCTCCAGTGAAAACCTTTATCTATATCTCTTCAAAGAAATTTCTGGTCCAATTATTCTTCTTCTTATCTAGCTTTTCATCCAGTTGCTGATAAGTTTGAACAGCAAAGGCAGCATGTTTGAATCCCCTCTGCCCCCAAATTGTTAGCCCAAGCCCAGGCCATGGCAGTCTGAATCCCCCTCCTCCCACCTCCCCAATAACACTGGGAGTGGAAGACTGTTGATTCCTGCCATTAGGTGTTCACTGATAACCAGATGGTAGCTATTAATGTCATTCTTTTTAAAGCATGATTGGTTTTGCAACAGCACACACAAGGGTATTTTTAAATTAAGCTAATTTTTTTTAGCTCTCTTTTTGAATTAATAAAAGTGTTTTATTTGAAATGATGCTGTTGATATATAGAGTATTATATATAAAGTATTGATACAGAGAGGTCTTAGGCACCCCGTTATATATCAAGTGTATATATATCAAGTATATATCAATATATATACATTTATATATGAAGTATTGATATATATAGGTGTGTATAAAATATTTCTTATACACACATATTATAAAATATTTCTTACATTGAGAATTCTTATGCACACATTTATATATGAAGTATTGATATATATATATAGGTGTTATAAAATTTATTTCCTTTTTTTTTAAAGATTTTATTTATTTATTTGATAGAGAGAGACAGCCAGCGAGAGAGGGAACACAAGCAGGGGGAGTGGGAGAGGAAGAAGCAGGCTCTTAGTGGAGGAGCCTGATGTGGGGCTCGATCCCATAACGCCGGGATCACGCCCTGAGCCGAAGGCAGATGCTTAACCACTGCGCTACCCAGGCACCCCTATAAAATATTTCTTATACACATATATTATAAAATATTTCTTATATGCACGTAAAAAATTCTTAATTGAGATTTCTTATACGCACATTTATATATGAAGTACTGATATATATGGGTGTTTATAAAATATTTCTTATACACACATATTATAAAAGATTTCTTAGGGGCGCCTGGGTGGCACAGCGGTTAAGCGTCTGCCTTCGGCTCAGGGCGTGATCCCGGCGTTATGGGATTGAGCCCCACATCAGGCTCCTCCGCTGTGAGCCTGCTTCTTCCTCTCCCATTCCCCCTGCTTGTGTTCCCTCTCTCGCTGGCTGTCTCTATCTCTATCAAATAAATAAATAAAATCTTTAAAAAAAAAATTTCTTAGGTACCCCGTTATAGATCAAGTATTGTTCTGTAGTGGGGTGCCTAAGAGATTCCTCTTAGACACGTGGTTATAAATCGAGATTTCTTATACACACATTTATATATGAAGTATTGATATAGGTAGGTGTCATAAAAGATTTCTTATACACACACATTATAAAAGATTTCTTATCCACACATATTATAAAAGATTTCTTATACACCCCTTTATATATGAATTATTGATATATATATCAAGTATTGGTATATATAGGGGTGCCTAAGATATTTCTTATCATTTGACAGAAGAACAGCAGAATGTTGCTAACTATTGGAGCTGGGAGATAGGTCCTCAAGTGATTAGTGTGCTGGTCTCTCTACTTTTGTGTATTTTTGAATTTTCTATAATAAAATAGAATAAAAAGAAGTAAATATTTCTGATTCTATATTTGCTCTAAATACTAGTATTAAGGGGCGCCTGGGTGGCTCAGTCGTTAAGCGTCTGCCTTCGGCTCAGGGCGTGATCCCGGCGTTATGGGATCGAGCCCCACATCAGGCTCCTCCTATATGAGCCTGCTTTTTCCTTTCCCACTCCCCCTGCTTGTGTTCCCTCTCTTGCTGGCTGTCTCTCTGTCAAATAAATAAATAAAATCTTCAATCAATCAATCAATAAATAAATAAATACTAGTATTAAGAATAAAATATTCTGAATTTCCCTTTATAAGTAGAGAAAACATCCTCTTACCTTTTCCTATTTTCTGCTTTTTAACAATTGTCTTGCTTTGTGGCAGTGTGTGGGTTCTTTTTTAGTATAATCTGAGATATAAAACCTAGTTTATTATTAAATTATGGCTTTTACATTAGAAATATTGTTTTAAAGCATTTGACTTTATTGAAAAACGTTTATTAAGACTTACTGAGATACAAACTTTCAGTTATAAAATAAGTAAATTATCAGAATGTAAACGTACAGCATGATCACTATAGTTAATAATACTGTGTTGCATATTTGCGGGACACCTGGGTGGCTCAGTCAGTTAAGTGCCTGCCTTTGGCTCAGTCACGATCCCAGGGTCCTGGGGTCGAGCCCCACATTGGGCTTCCTGGTCAGCAGCGAGCCTGCCTCTCTCTCTCCGGCTCCCCCTGCTTTGCTCTTGCTCTCTCTCTCTCTCTCTCTCTCTCTCAAATAAATAAATAAATAAAGTTTTTAAAAAATACTATGTTGCACATTTGAAAGTTGCTAAGAGAGAAGATCTTAGAAGTCCCTATAAGAAAAAATATTTTGTAACTATATGGCAATGGACGTTAACTAGACTTACTGTGATCATTTTGCAATACATACAACATTGAATCAGTATGTCATACCCCTGAAACTAATGTTATATGTCAATTATACCTAAAAAATAAAACAAAACAAAAAGACTTACTAAATGCCCCACTGAGGACGCAGCAAGTGATGTGTGAGAAGAAAAAAATAAACAGACTCACTGGCAAGCGTGAAGTAGAACATCTGTGAAGTTCCAAGAAAAGTTCAAAAGAAGCAGCAGCCAGTCTGTTAAGGGGCAACAGGAAAGGTTTCTCAGAGCAGCTAGCTTTTCAACTGGAACTTGAAAGATACAAGCAGTTTCACCAGACTGGGCAAGTGGGAAGAAGTCAAAGTGGAGTTATTCCAAGAAGGAATGTGTGAGTTCAGGTACCAGGGTAAGGGGCCATCACATTCCAAGTATGGCAAACCCTTCTATGTAAATCTGCAGTGTGTGCATTCGTGCAGGGGGTGACGGGGACAGTGGGGAGGACCAGACAAGATGGAGTTAGATAGGGGGGCAAAGGCCAAATTCTGAGGAACCTCGGAAACCATGCTAAGAAGTCCAAGCTTTAGGAAGTCTAGGATATGGTGCAGGACTCTGCATATTAACAAGAACCTTACATAATTTTGATGCAGGTGGTCCAGAGATCTCGATGTGAGGAATACTACTCAGAGGATGCCCGACACGTGCTTCGAAGACAAATAGACCTGAGTTCTGGTTTTATTCTGTCTTGTGCTGTCTGTGTGATTTGTGGCAGGCTACCTATGTCCAAATCTCAATTTTCTCACCTATATAATAGGAGTAATAAAGATACTTGCTTCCTAAGATTATTGTGAGGATTAAATGAGCTACTTAGCACAGTGCCTGGAAGATTAGAAGGACTCAAAATATATTTGTTGCTATTGTTATTTTGCTTAAAAATTTAACCCTGGCAGCCCTGTGGTAGGCAAATGGAATTTGGAGAAAGTGACAGAAGATGTATACTTACAAAATGTCAGGCATGGTATTAGATGTGAAGTACCAAAGACACAAAGCTTGAAACTAACCCTCACACATAAAGTGGGCTAATAAGAGTTATTAGGGCCACTAAGTATGGTTGTTCAGGTTGTTCATTGCACCACACACTGCATCTATAAAGGTACCATTCACATTTTAGACATCATAGATTTGCATATTGATGATAAATTTTTTGGAGATGACAGTCAAGTGTCTTGTTTTGATAAAATGAGTATAATACAACAATTTTTCAATAGATGAAAGTGTCTTGAGGAAGGAAGTGGCAGATTGTTTTATTAACAGCTCCAAGGAATCGTGTTTTCTGGTATCCACACCCTTGTGTAGTCCAATGCCACATTAAGTCTGACCTTGGCTTTAGCCATTGAGACATCAGCAAATATGACACAAGCAGAGCTTGCAGAATTCCCAATTAGAGCCAGCATCTCTGTGATTTTCTAGAACTTTCCTTCATCATCAAAGGATGACAGCTGCAAGGGCACCTGGGTGGCTCAGTTGGTTGGGCTGTTGGGTGTCTGCCTTCAGCCCAGGTCATGATCCCAGGGTCCTGGAATTGAGTACCCCATCAAGCTTCCTTCTCAGTGGGGAGCCTGCTTCTCCCTCTGCCCTTCCCTCCACTTCTGCGTGCTCTCTCTCTAAAAAATAAATAAATAAATAAATAAATAAATAAATAAATAAATAAATAAATCTTAAGGGGGGAAAAAAAAGATGGCAGCTGCTGATCCAAAATAGTTATAGGTACCACATCTTCATTCAGAGAAGGAAGGAAAGAAGAGATGGAGGCAATGCTAACCAGTGCTTCTTTTTTCAGAAAAGTAAACATTTTTTCAGCAACATTTGAACAGACTTTCATTTATATCTTTGACCAAATCTGTGTCACATGGCCATTCTAGCGGCAGGGGAGTCTACTAAGTGGAATATTTAGTTTCGTCAGTCTCTGTAGTAAAACATGACAAGTGAATAGGAGTTTGGGAAAGGTTGCTGGGTTGGCTAAATAGCAGTATCCGTCACAGAACTTTTTTAAAAGATTTTATTTATTTATTCGACAGAGAGAGAGAGAGAGAGAGCACAAGCAGGGGGAGAGGCAGGCAGAGGGAGAGGGAGAAGCAGGCTTCCCGCTAAGCAGGGAGCCTGATGCAGGGCTCGATCCCATGATCCTGGGATCATGACCTGAGCTGAAGGCAGATGTTTAACCGACTAAGCCACCCAGACGCCCCTGTCACAGAACTTTTAAGCATGGATCCCACATGCATCCATTCTCGTATGAGTACCACAAGGCCATACAACATGAGACATAAGAACCATGTTTCAAGTAAGATACATGAAACTTTTTAAACCTAGTTAATGACGTTTGAAGCCAGGCTGAATTCACTGCTATGAAACATTCATAATAATGTCTCTACAGAGAAATCAGAAAGTAAATCAAAAGTGGTTAGGGGAAAAAAAGGTTAAATTATCTATCACCAACTCTTAAGTCAGTGACTGTCAAAGCTTATGGACTGAGACTCATTGGTAAGAATTTTATTTTGGATCATAATCCAGGATACACATGCACATATACGTATTTCATAAAAATAATACCCATCCTTATTTTATGGTGTACTCTAATAGTTCTATTATATTTAAGTTCTTCTTTTAAAAAATTGGTTATGACCCACTAAACTAATTTCACCACCCACTAATTGGCCATGACCTGTAATTTGAGAAGCACTATCATAAGCTGAGGCCAGGAACAACATTTTTCTAGCCAAAGGGAGTAGCAGATGCAAAGGCCTTGAGTTTGGAGTTCTTAGGACCGAAGAAGGCCAGCAAGTTTACAGCCTATTGGATGGGGTGAGGTGGGAAACATCAGCAGGAGTCTGTCATGAAGTCTGCAGCCCACAGCAGGAAGTTTGGGATTTATTTTTATTCTAATACGAGCTCCCGATGGTTTTAAGCAGGGGAGTGAAATGATATGATCTATTTTCTAAAATAGTTTCTCCTGACCTCATGCACAGTCCAAGGATGATTCTGGAATGACCTAATTTTCTCTAAATTTAGTACAAGTCTGGAATGACTTTAAGACATTCCTTCAAGGATACTCTTACTTTCCCCACATTCATTCAGTTAAATTAATCTCCTGGTTCCTTTCCTTACACATGGGCTCCTGGCCTCCGCTGGGCTCCTCTGGAGCCTGGTCTTACAGAAATTCTGAAGTTTTAAAATTCTCCTTCTATCCAGTTCGGTACCTTTATTGTCCTTTGTCACTAAATATCCACATAGTTGTTGGCCACACCGTCCTGGAGTCATACCCAGAGATGTTTTTTTTTTCCTGATTTGCAATGTTGACATTTGGAAGGACAGATCTAAGTTTTGGCAATGGGCTCCTTGTCTTCTCTCCCAGTGGGGGTCTCTGTGTCTGCTGGGGTATCTGTTGCGCCTGCTGTGGGAGCTGCCACAAGCGGTGTAAGTCCTTGGGTCACACAGACTGAAAAGGTGCCTCACAGGAGGCGAGCAGATTTCCCAGGGCCTGGGCCTCCTTCTTGGCCCATCCCCAGGAGATGAATTCCAGCTGCTTTGCTTTTCTTAATTTTCTTCCTCTCCCCAGCCCCCTTTCCGGCTGGGCCCCCAATCCCTCCCTTGTCTGGCTAACCCCCAAGCCATACAACATTTCGGGTGGAAAACATCACTGTCAAAAGGGAGGCATCCAGGGACTGGGAAGCTGAAAGCAGAGGGGGAGCCTCTCCTCAGAGCCGTGTTCTGTGGGTTTGTCAACTCTTGTCTAGGCGAAGCCAAGGAGGTGCAGCAGTCACATGTGTTTTTCTTCCGCCAGTTAGCCCCTTTACCTCCCTCTGCCCCCACCTCCCCACCCTACACTCAGGACTTGCCCCGAGCTTGTGGAGAGCATCTGACCAGATTTCTTTTATTTACTTGTGGTTTCCAAAATAGACACTTTCAAGGCCTGAGGGTAAAGATGCTTTTAGGAAAGGGATAGAGGAGGGAGAGGGGGAAGAGGGAAGGAAGAAGTCGCTTTGCGAAGTGGAGAGCTAGGGAGTCAGTCAATTGTAGTGGTTAAGGGCAGAGGCCCCACAGTCACGTCAAACATGGTTTACAACCCTGTCTCTGCCACTTAGTCACTGTGTGAATTAAAGTTGCTATTTTAACCTCTCTGAGCCTCTCTGTCCTCACCTGTAAAATGGGCATTTTGTATTCAGCTTTCAAGGCTGAGAATTAAATGGGATTCTTAACATAATTATTATCTGCTTTAGTAAGTGTTTTATAAATGGAGTTTTGTGACACTTAGTTATTCATGTAAAAGAGCATTGGAATAGGAGCTGGCAGTTTCCTTTGGGAAAAAAATAGAGGAGTATCTGCTGAGAAGCTTCAGAAACGTGAGCTATAAGTTTAATACTATATATATTTTTTAAAAATCAGATTTGGTTATTTCCCACAGGCTCTCATGTCTCTTATCAGCCATAGTCTTTACACATGTGTGAAGTATGCAAGACGATTAGGTGTTTATCCCCATTTCACAGATGAAGAAATTGAGGCCTAGGGGGTGATAATAAGATAATGAACATAAAAGCACTCAGTCTACTGCAACATAGCACACAAAAGCAAGATTGTATCTGGGCTTTTGTTGTCACACAAACTGATAAGCAATGGGACAGTGCCCAAAACCTGAGTGTCCCAAGTCTTTCTTCAGTGTTTTCTGCCCTAGATCTCAAAGGAAAACTCAAAGAAGGCTAGCGGGTGGAGAAAGACAGTCCCAAGCTTATGCAGAAGGAGGAAGGTATGAGTTTGACGGATGTGGTTGGATCCACAAGTCTGGGAGGGCTGGCAGAAGGAGGGGACAGGCTGGACAGGCTGAGGCCAGTTTGGTGTTCCCAGAAGTAATGTCTGAAAATTGCAGCCCGCGTGATAGTAGGTATGAAATGGGAGCTCAACATAAATAATCTAAAAATGGAGCAAATTAAGTAATAGAAATATCTCCCCAATGAAAGTGCTTTTGAAGGGAAGTCAAGCTCAGAAACAGAGAAAGCAGTGAGACAGTATTAGGAGTGTGTTTTAAAAACCAAAACCTACGGGGTTTTGTTTTATCCTTGCAAGCGCTGGGAACGATGGCTTGGATTTCACACAGGAAGAACACAAAACCGGATCTGGATCCCGGTCAGTGACTTCGCTAATAAGAACCAAGAGAAGCAAACTGAGTGTGGGTTACTGGCTGGAAATAAACATAAATCAGAAACCAAACTTGCACAAAATTACACAAGCTGTACATCCGGTCCTATATTCTCTTTGGAAGATTTTTGAACACTTCTTTTTCTTTCTTTCTTTCTTTCTTTCTTTCTTTCTTTCTTTCTTTCTTTCTTTCTTTCTTTTTTTCAATCTCTATCTGCTCTCCTAGTGTATCCTTCTGAGTCTTCGCTATATAAAATTAAAACTAGTATTTCCATTAGGCTAGCTGGCTACTCAGATATGAGGACCTTCAACTCCTCATATCCCAAAACAGAAAATAGAACTCATTGTTCTCCCAAAAAATACATTCTCCCTCCTATATTCTACATCTCAGGAGTGGCTCCCATCCACCCAGTCACCCAAACCAGAAATCTGGGTGTCCCCTGTGGGTGCTTTTCCCTCATGCTATCTAAGCTGTATCAAACCTTCTCCAATCCCTACCCTTCTCTCCATCTCTTCTTGCCCCCTTCATTCAGGTCCCCATTGTTGCAGGATTTCTTCTTTGGTGCCCACGGTTCTTGCTCACACCGCTGCCTCGACGAAAGCAGAGGCAGACCAGATGAAGAGTGGTGGGCAGCAGAGCAAAGTTTATTGAGCGATAATAAAGTGATAGTACAAAGCTACTGAAGAGGGAGGGGACACAGAGGGTTGTCCCAGAGTTTCTAAGTCTAGGAGTTTTTATGAACTTGTTGGCAGGGTGTTTTAATCTGATTAACCCTCGCTGCAGGGTGGGGGGGGTACCCAATCAGGTTTTTGTTGTCTATCTATCACATGGGAAAGCCTGGAGGGCTCCTTCCAGAGTGGTGTAAAGTCCTTTTAAAGGTGGTTTCCTCTTATGGCGGGGGGGGGGGGGGGGGGGGGGGGGGGGGGGCTTGTCCCTGTCTGCCTTTCTTCCAGCTATCCTTCACCACCATCCTCATCACCCCCACTCAGATAGCTAAGACAGCAGTACAAGCATCAAACCTCAGCTGCTACGTCCTGACTGCCTGCGCTCTGCCCCTGTCCAGGGCTCCCACTTACCCTGCAGTAACAAGCTATTCTGCCCGCAGCCTCCTGGCCCCGCAGACCTACGCTGAGGGCCAAGAAAAGGGAAGGCTTTGAGACCCACCAAGAAAAAGAACTGAGGAGATAGGCACAGGTCATATCAGTGACCCGACAGATGACCAGGTGAAGCTGCCCGGGCCATGTGGCTCCACTCTGCAGCCTCTTAGCACTTACAGCCTTGTTTAAAGGGTGGAATTATGTGACTAATACATTCGCATGCTTGTGCAACCATCACCACCGACTATCTCCAGAATTTTCCATCTTCCCAAACTGAAAACTCTGTGCCCATTAAAGACTAATTCCCCACTCTCCCTTCTCCCAACCCTTAGCCACCACCATTCTATTCTGTCTCTATGAATTTGACTATTCTAGGTACCCCATCTAAGTGGAACTGTACGTTATTTCTCCTTTGATGTCTGGCTTGTTTCTCTTAGAGTAATGCCTTCAAGATTCATCCATGCTGTATAGCATGTGTCAGAATTTCATTCCTTTTTAAGGCTGAATAATATTCCATGGTATGTATGTACCACGTTTTGTTTATCTACTTATCCATCAGTGCACACTTGAGTGGGTCCGCTCTCCAGCTATTGTCAATAATGCTGCTATGAACATGGGACATGGCTCAAGTCCATGCTTTCCGTTGTTTTGGATATATAACTCAGAAGTAGAATTGTTGAATCATACAGAGTCTTTTCATTGTCTTTTAATGTCTTATCTCTCCAATAACACCATGAACTCATTAAGAGAAAGACTGAGTCTGGACACAAATTCTTGTTGAATAGCTGATCATTAACTTGAGCCAAAAAGATTTTGTAAGAGATAAAGTTACAAAGATTTAGGGTTGGCGGGGCAGGAGGGGTGGGGGGCCTTCAAAAGGTTCAGATCCTGGCTAAATTTACAAAGCTTTGATTAAGATCTTCAGAGATGACAGGGTGGGAGGAAGCCTCCTAGGGAGGTTTTATCATGAGCAGTTGAGTTCGCAGGCCCTGCCTGCAGCCACACTACCTGCATCCCTAGCCCCACTCTGTTACTTCCCAGCTTGGAGACTTCCGCACCTTACTTAACCTTTCTCTGTAAAATGGGGATAGTCCTGGTTAGTTCATAGGGTTGTCGTGAGGTTCAAACACACAAAACATTTAGAATAGTGCCTGTCACCTAGTATGTTCTCAATAAATTCTGGCATTATTAACAAAATCAGAACTGGATCAGAGCATGGGTGAATTTCGGAATATCCCGAGAACGTGCACATTCACTAGCGGTTCCACTTTTCACACAGCCCATTTGGTTGGGAAAGTAGTTACAATTTGTTTCAAGTACGCATTGCCTGATTATTATTTTTATGTGTTATTATTATAGGTTATTAACATTTAGGGGTATGGAAAATGAGGTGCAGAGATGTGCAATCACTTGGCCAAGGTTACATGTTTACCAAGGGCCTGAGCCTAGTTTTAAATCTAATCTCAAAGGAAAATAGTCAAGGGGTGAAGCAGAGGGATGAAATACTCCTGTTGAATTTGGAAGCGGTCCCAGGGTGAGAGTGGAGGCCTTCAAGGGGGTGGGGGAAAGCCTTGTGAACCATTCTTATAGGGGAAGGAGAGCTGCTAACTCCCAGGACAGCACTTTACACAGGCCTATAACCAGGCAGACCTTGCCTGGGATACGCTGACTAGCCCCCGGCTCCCCAGCCCCCATCCACACCTAGCTTAACACTCAGGGCAGGCATTGGGACCTCAAGCTCTTATGGCAGAGATGGCTACTTGCTATCCCTGTATTCATTCTTCCTTTCCCTCTTGGTAATCCGCTGTGGTTTTTTATCTGGGCACAACAGCACCTAGGGTCAAGATGACCTTTCCAGGCCTCATTTGGAGCCTGGTGTCACCATGGTTATGTTCCAGTCAATGAAGTATTAGTTAAAGAGTTTTTTTGTCAACTTTGAGAAATGTAAAAGAAATGGTTTGAGCTTTTTGCTTCCTTCTTGTCCCTCCAAAGAGCAGCTGGAAGCCCAGCCACCTATCTTGGAAACCAGAGGACCACAGAGCTGAGAGGAGCCTCCACCGTGGAGCTATTCTTGTCCTGAAGCATCTTCACCCGGAGCTGTTGTATGCGGGAACGAAGTGAACTTTATCTTCTTTAAACTACTATTTGTTTCGATATTCTGTTCCATTTTCTGTTAACCGAGTCAACGCTCATGCCCTCTGTTTAGTAGAACCCGATTCTGGTCATGTACACCTGGCCTTCCTGTGCTCAGACCCAGGTATAAGAGACCAAGGTCCTGAAACTGCAGTCCCGCCCCTTCCTCAACCACCCGGAGAGAGAGGAGAGCATAGACTCAGTTTCCAAAAATACTTCTTAGCCTTCTGTATCTTTCGGCATCTTCTTATAAACAAAGATAGGTAGCCATGGGACCAACAGCTTTATCAGTCTGTCAAGTTAGCAGAAAAATAAAGCATTGTTTTCCATGTCTATTAGAAAAGAAACCAACTATCAAAACCCAATCATTCTAGCTCTGTTGATTGATAGTAATAGAAGATGCTATTCATAAAACTGAAAAAAATGTTAATAAAGGAGTATAATTCTTTTAGTTTTATTCTATACCTGATTTCCCCCTTGGAAAATAAATGTGATTTGTCTGAGGAGCCAATTGTGATCGCCAACCCTGTAGCCATTTGTTTGTGCATTTATTCATAATTCATTTAGAATACAGCTATTCATTCTTTCATTCAAAAATACTTGTTAGTATTTCAAAGTGAAAATTAAACAACAACAAAAAAGCAACTAAAAACTTAAGTAGAACTCCTTCACCCGTCCAGCTAGGTACTGGAGGAACAGAAATGCAGCAACCTCACCCCTGACAGTCCAGGGAATGTACGTGTTAGTTGAGAAGAGAAAAAAATAATGCCCAGGAAGGAATTAAAGCTTATGCTTCAGACTGGGCTGAGACTTTCCTGCTAAGAGCTGGTCCAAATACAGGGCACATTTTACCTACATGAATATGAAGGCTCCATTAAAATAAACAAAGTGACTGTCTCTGGGGAGAAAGAAGAAGGGCCAAGGGGTTGGGGCTAGAGGAACAAGCCTCCACAAACTCACCTCTGAAGTGCCCATCTTGCCAAAAATTTCTGGCCATTTTCATGTCTCATGCTTCCAATGTCTCCCCTCCTGGAAGCCCATGCCACCTGCTCCAGCTAGAGGGTAAGCCACTAGGTGCTTCGGAGCCTAAAGCATAAAATGAAGTGTGTCAGATGAGGGTTAGCTAAATAATTTCTGAAATCCCGCAAGGCTGAATGATCTGAAATTCACAGAATAATTGTCATTTATTTGAGCACTTATTAATATGTCAGATATTTCACATTCATTGTCTTTTTTGATTCTTATAACTGTAAGAGGTACATATTTTTATTACATTCAATTTACAGATTAAAAAAATAGAGACACGGAGAATTCAATATCATGATCACAAGGTCACAGAGAAATGGCAGGACCCAGGACTATCAGACTATAAAGCCTGTATTCTTTTTTTTTTCCCAAAGATTTTTATTTATTTATTTGAGAGAGAGAGAGCATGAGTGAGAGAGAGAGGAGGAGTGGGGAGGGGAGCAGCAGAGAGAGAGGGAGAAGCAGACTCTCTGCTGAGCAGGGAGCCTGATGCAGGGCTCTATCCCAGGACCCTGAGATCATGACCCGAGCTGAAGGCAGACGCTTAACGGACTGAGCCACCCAGGTGCCCTGAAAGCCTATATTCTTAATACACATAGGACAGGTGCCACCTTCTAAATAGCTTCTTCCACCTCTCTGTCTCACGATGTTGGTAGCCCCTATACCACACTTACCCATTCTCCTTGTTGCATAACCATTTATATAAATGTCTTTCCAAAATATGAGTTCCTTGGAAGAGGGAATGTGTCCTGATCATTTTTGTAGCACTGTCTGCTTAGAACACAGACCTGGCACACAGTAGGTGCCTAAATGTTTAGTTAAGTAACTGTATCAGTCACCAAAAACCTAGCGATCGCGAGCATGCTGCATGCTCACCAAGCGTGCACGAAGATTTTGCACCTTTCCCCTGCTCTGCCATGTTATTATTAACGAGCAGGTCTCTGAATATACACAGTCTTCATATTTACTGAGCACTTCCTAAAAGCCAAGTGCTATGCGAGGTCCTTTAAAGCACACAAAGATAATTAAGACCCAGTTGCTATCCTTCTGGAGCCAACAACTTACAAGACAAGATAGACACATAAACAAATAAGTTGGCTGCAAAGCTGATTGCCATAGGAGGTGAAGCAGAAACATAAATATAACATTTTGTTGAATTTGATGCCACTGATCAGAAGATGCTTCGCTATTTTAAGTATTACTAAAATAGAAAAGTTGCTGCTAATTAACCTCTGCACACCATTGCTTTGAAAATGAATCCTTATTACAGAGATGTTACAATGCTTTTAAAACGTAGCTCTGGAATGAAGTACTACTGATACAAGTAGCAACATGGATAAACCTTGGAAACACTATTTTGTGTGAAAGAGGCCAGGCACAAAAGACCACATATAGTGTGATTTCATTGATATGAAATGTGGTGAATAGGCAAATCTGTAGAGATAGAAAGTAATTTAGTGGTTGCTTAGGGCTGGAGAAGATTGGGGGCAAGGAGGAGATTGATGGCTAAAGAGTATGTAATTGGGTTGCGGGATGATGAAAATATTCTGGAATTGATTGTGGGATGGTTGTACAACTCTGTGACTATGCTAAAAGCCACTGAATTAGACATTTTAAATGGGTGAATTTGAACGGTATGTGAATTCTCTCTCAATACAGCTGTATCAATTTGGCTATATCTCCAAAGAGTGGGTTGGGAGGGCAGGTATTGGTGGGGGGAGAGTAAATCAGATGGGGAGAGATCTAGGGAAGCTTTTTGGAATGGGCATTGACACCTAGCATATGGGTGGGAATTGCACCATGCAGAAATAGAAAACGGGGTGGGGGGAGGTGATCCGGGCAGAGGTAAGAGCTTAAGCAAAGTCCAGGAGGCCAGAGTACTGGATAAAGTGCAAGGAGAAGCCCAACGAAAGGAGTGGTTATTGGAGGAAAGGCTCAAAGGCAAGCTAGCCCACATGGAGGAGGGCCCTGAATGCCAGACTACGGGCTGTGGCTTTTCAAGATGTAAAAAGAAGCCTTGAAATTTTCCCCAACTGCCAACCTTTAAAATTTTGGCATCCCTATGCACAAAAAGAATGCATTATGAAGGCTTTTCTTCCAGCCACAGGGCACCATTATTGACCTGCCGGGCAGTAAAATTCCCATTGGAACTTGGAGCCAGAAGACAAAAAGGTTAGAAAGGCAAAGGGCATTGCCACCGGAAGCCCAGTGCTTAAACAGACGCTGGGAAGAACCAGGGTTTCTGGCTGGGAGCCACGAAATTCCAAAGGTCATGCCTGGCGGCAGAGCCAGGAAGCTGAGCGCAAAGAGTCATCACCACGCTAGGAGGCACACAGGAGAAATTAGACTCACGCTTCTCTCTCAAAGGAATTGAAAATTGAGAACAAAATGAAACGGGGAGGAGGAAGCGTGCAGAATTAGGGAAAGAACACAATTGGTGTCCGGGGGGCTGACGGGAGCCAACGGATTGAAGAATGAGCTCCCGGGCTCAAATACTGTCTTTCCTAAGCCGCACCTGAGTGCGGCATGAGCCCGAGGCCCCAGAGGACACCAGGGTACAAAGGAGGCACAGATCAGGGCTGGAAAGGCATGCTCCTCGGTGATTCCCCTGAGCGGGGCAGGTAGGGAGCAGCCCCTGTGTGCCTGCCTCCTGATCCTGACTTTGGGAAGGGGACTCCGGGCAGCTCTGCTACCTGAGTCTGTAAAAGCTTGTGGAGCTTTTACAAGTTTTAAGAGAGCCGATTATCCCATTTAAAGAATATAAACCGCACAGTCCACTCTTACCCTTCTCAAAAGTGCCAACACAGTTCCCAAGGTGTGCAGAGGACCGTGATCTCGGAACAGCTGCTATAGAGGACCCCCAGCACGCTCAGGCTTTCTTCCGCAGAGGAAACAGCCTTTCATTCGCAATAATAGTGTTCAGGCTACGCCGTGCAGAGCGCAGCGGCAAGCAAAAAAAGTAAGCTATTGGCAATATGTGCTAAATGGAAGTGTTTATTTACCTGCAGTGTAAACCCGCCCACTACTACAAAGGATCAGAGGCCGCTGATGGCATTTTGTGCCTGTTAGTACTCACTGCCCTTGGAGATTAAGTGCTCACAGACGTCACGCAGTCTGGGTTTTTCCAAACAAAATCTGAAACCCTCTCTTCTTGGTCTGTACCCATGTACCCATAAAGAGCAGTCACAGGAAGAACTCCTTGGCCAGTCCGGTGGATCTGATAAGGCTCTCGCTTTCTTCCTTAAGGTCAAGAGAGGCCTGTACCCTGCCCCCTTCCTGGATCCCCGGTCAGCTTTGCTCTTCTCAGCCCCGAGGCTGTCACACCTGGGCGCAGGCTCCAGACAGAGCCATAAAGGCAGGAGAGGGCAGGGCAGAGGAATCTTAGTCTGGAAGGGCTATGAAGTTATGACTGTAATGTGACTGGAAGTGGGCATTCCTGTCAAAACGGTAGGCGGGGCTGAATGTAGTCTTGGAGGGCATCCCACAATCCCCTTGGGCTCAGTCCCAGACAAAAAACCTAAGGACCTACTCCCTCCGAGACCCTGATTCTGTCGGGTCTGGGACCAGTGCAGAAATCTGTATGTGTAAGAAGCATCCCAGACCACACTTTCAGAAACACTGAGATAGAAGGTATGGGACACCTTCACAGTGCCTGAAACTCACCCACCTTTATCCTCTGCAAAGGGTGTCCTCCTGGATAAGCTACCCAAACCGACCATGAACCCGCTATTCAACCTGACATCACGTGGACCTTTACTGCATCGTTTACACCCAATCTGAAGCATGTGACGGAATGCTCTTTCCAGTGAGCAGTACCTACCCCCACCCCCCAGGCAGTGTCAGTCCCTCTGTCTTCATTTATCAAAATCCTACCTATCCTTCAGGACTTAAGTGCCATCTCTTCCATGAAGTCTTCCTTTATCTTTTGTTTTTTTTTCTTTTTTTCATATTTCTTTATTATATTATGTTAATCACCATACAGTACATCCCTGGTTTTTTACGTAAAGTTCGATGATTCATTAGTTGCGTATAACACCCAGTGCACCATGCAAATCCTCTTTCCTTTAAACTTGCATTTGCCCTCTCTACTGTTCATAGGATGCTTACCTTGTTTATTTGTTTGTTGTGGTCATTTGTGCACATTCTCCCTGCTGGACTGAGGTCCTAGATGGCAGAATGTCCTCCATTCTACCTACTTTTTGGACATACAAGGCACAAAGGAAAATAATCCCCTTAGAAATTGGAGAGAAGACAAATCAGGTGAATACCTGTTGGGTTTTGCCCACCTGGAATTCACCTCCCTTCTTCTGGTAACGGCATCATCATGATACACTCACTCTCTGTCCAGGCACAAAAAACAGATCTCAGGAGCAGTCATGTAACCAAGATCTAGACAATCCAGGCACTCTGTCTCCATAAACACCATGGTTCAGCAATGGGCGCATAACCCAAGCCAGGCCAATGCAATTTAATTGTAGAAGCTTTTAGTGAGCTATTGAGAAAAAGAGAAGCTTTTATTCAGCTGGACTTAAAACTGAAAGGACGTGTGCCTGGAGCCTGTTGGAGGCCACCACTTAGCCAGAGCCTACTTGAAGATGAAGCCAGTGTGCAGCAGAACTGATACAAGGACTGGGTTGATGACATTGTTTGAACCCTGCGATCCAGCTGTGCCAGAAACTTTGAAATTACATAAACCAACAAATTTTGACCTGGGTTTTCCTTTGTAATTAAAAGAACACTGCCTAATGAATCTTCTGAAATTTCAAGTGGTGTAACCTATACACTCAAAGCCATCTTCCTGTCAAAGTGTGATGGAAAAATTTGCTTACACTCCATGTTTCAATAAAGAAAAAATAGACGGTGCCTGGAAGGCTCAGTTCGTTGAGTGTCCGACTCTTGATTTTGGCTCAGGGCATGATCTCAGGGTCATGGGATCCAACCCGGGATGGGTTCTGTGCCCAGCACGGAGTCTGCTTGAGATTCTCTCTATGTCTCCCTCTGCCCCTCCCATTCATGCACATGCTCTCTCTCTCTAAAATAAATAAATAAATCTTTAAAAAAAGAAAGAAAAGATGGATATTTCTAGGGAGCTGGAACTACAATATCTTGGTAATGTAGTAAGTAAAAACATAATGAATTATCTATTGGCCTGAATTGTGGCCTCTTGTGTGAACAAAAGAAAGATGGAGCATGGAGCCTCAAAAGTCAGCAACTGGCAATGCCCATTTGGGCTCAGATAAGGAGGAAAAGCATCCTGGCTTATGACCTCAGGTACTTCTGGTGGGTCTGTACCTGTTGCAGGTCAGCTAACCCCAGGCTCTTCTACAGAGTTCAGTGTTCACAAGCAACTTCATGACGATAACTTCCCCTTAAAATGGTGTTCAGGGAGAAGATATGTTTATCCACCAGTATCGAAGCTGCATAACAGTTTGCGATCTCATTGTAAACAGGTAATTTGGCTCTCTGGTTTTATAACTAGGCTCCAAAAGCTTGAGTAACTTGAGCTTTCCTTTTGTGCTGTGAAGACAAAGTCAAAATTTTGGCCCAGGAAACTGATGGTCAGATCCCAGATGGTGTCGAGTTCATCCTGGAGTCCTTTTTGTGCACAGGTGTTCTAGCGTCTGTGATTTATTTTAAAACATGTGTGTTCGTTAGGTTAAGTCAAAACCCTGGAACTAGTCAAGAAAGGGACAGGCAGCCAGCATCCCATCAGAAAGTACCCTGCTCCAGAGTCAATCCTTGTGTTATCACACTTCAACCAATAACCAGCAGGTTTCCAATAAGTAAACTCAGTGTCAGAAATGGGGTTTTATTGGGAAACTAGTGATGCTTTAATACACATGACTGATGTTAGAAATGGGCCTTCAGTGGTGAAATTAAAGGCATTCGAGTTAGGTAGAGACTAGAAAATACTGTAGAGGTCCTCTCTGTCTTTACATAGCAAGGTACAAAACTCTGGTAAGGCCTGAATCTTCAGTGATGTGCCTGAGACTTGTTTGCTAACCAGTTGCATGACTGAGTCATTGATTTCTGAGGATTTCTGGTTGTACGATGCCCACAAGACGTGATAGCAGCCCACCTTGAAAGAAGCTCTCATGTGGAGTCTGGAGGAAGCACCTAAAAGGGCTGAGACCTAGGACTTAGGCTCCCTGAACTGTTGTATGAACTGTGTGTGTGTACTGGCTAGTGAATAGTTATCTAATAATGTCTGTATGTGTGACAGGATTTGGTTTCATTATAACCTGGTAGTGAGGTGTGGGGAAGTAGTCAATCATTACTTCCTGGAAACTTCTCTGGGGTCTACCTTTATCTACCCACAAGAACCTAGAGATTTGCTTGACCAAAATGGCTTATTCCAGGTCCCACCACCAGACCATAATTCCCATTCCACACCATGACTACAATACCTCAGGCTTTTCCTGTTGAAGGTTAATGGCTGGTACATAGAAAGGCCTTCAGAAATACTGGTTAATGAACTTGGTGAGTTAATAGATGAATAAATAATTTAGGTGAATGCACGGATGCAATTGGAAAGTAGTAGAGTGATCGTTGTACTCACTGAGAATCTACTGTCTAAATTCTTTCATAAAGCTTTCCCTTCCTGCTCTGCTTCCCCCCATGACAAAGTAGTGAAAAGTACACTTTGGGTTAGATCCTTCTAAATCTCCTAGGATATGGGGTGCTTTGCTGGCTCAGTCAGTTGAGTGTCCGAATCTTGATTTCGGTTCAGGTAATGATATCAGGGTTGTGAGATCGAGCCCCGTGTGGGGCTCCATGTTCACAGAGGAGTCCACTTGAGAGTTTCTCTCCCTCTCCCTCTGCCCCTCCCACTCATGTGCTCTTGCTCTCTCTAAAATAAATAAATCTTTAAAAAAAATAAATCTAGGATATAAACTCTTCAAAGGCAAAAATTACATATTTCTGTATTCTATAAAAAATCCAATGTGCCAAACAGAATATATTTCATGAGAATTGGCTGATAATGTGAGCCTAATGAAGATAGTAATACAAATAGCTAATAATATTAAGTATCTACTCAATGCTAGACACTATTCAAGTGCTTTCTAAGTGGTAGGTCATTGAATCTACACTGTATCCCCATACAGAAAGCATTATTATTTCCATCTGACCATTGAAAATTCCAAGAAATTACATTACTTGCTCAGGGCTTATAAATTCCAGGGCCTGAGGAACGCCAAGCCCATGCCCTGGTCATTCTGGTTGTGGAATCTCTGGCTGCAGGATGTTCCCCAGAACAGGTCTGGACTCTAGATCAATGGCTATACTTTGCCTTAAGGAGTTAGCCAGTCCCTTCCCAGATTCTTCAAGGATTTAAAGTACATGCGTACTTCTCTCCCTTCATTGGGGAACTCCAAATTTCTCATGAAGATCAGCATTCGTAGACTCTGCCAGGACATCTGTCTGCGTGATCTTTAAAATGTTGGCAATTTCAGGATCCCTCAGGACCCCAAGGTTCAGGGAGAAGGACTATTGCCCTTATTGAGAAGACCTGGCTTTACCTCAGACACTGATGTCTTTTTGTTTTCCTGGATTGCTGGGAACTGATTTCGAAAGCAAACAATGCCATGCTTTCTGAAGGGCGTTACATAGGAAACAGATGTTCAAATTCAGCTTGGGTTCATATTCTTTTGTGGCAGATAATTTCTTGGCTCACCTTTCTGCCTGAGGCACTGCCACCCAGCCAATGTTTGGTGGGGACTCAGTCCCAACAAAGCAGCCAAGGATAAAAGCCTTCTGAGCAGGGCATTGTGACAAGACTACCTCTGGCTTCGGCAGGCAGCCGTCGGAGGCCCTGAGGAGAAGCCAGCATGACCATCAGGGGGGACGGGGGTGTCATTGGCTGCCAGGCTTTGCTGGCTGAGAGCCCCAAGCCTCATGCTAGGGCTCTTAGCATGATGGATGGCAGCAGGCTGGCGGGCCCACGGCACAATGGTGACCTGAGAGAATGCGAGGCACAGCTCAGACTCTGGAGGCACAGAGGAAGAATGAAGTAGGATGGAAAAGAAACTTCCAGTGTTTCAGAACCAGGATGAGAAACTGTTCATACTTAATTGGAAACTGAGGAAGATAAGCTGCATTTCCTCCCATCTGGCAACTGACCCAGGAAGCCCTCCTGTTTCCAACAGCCACTTTTAGCTGCACTTTGCTGAGCAAACATAACTCTCCCAACAAACCATAAGGTCAACCTTTTAAATCTCTTTCAGAATTGTGTGGGGAAGTGAATAATGTCGGGGGTCAGGAGGGTCAAGGCAAAGGGGACTATGTTTCATCAGGGTTTGTTTCTTCTTTTTTCAAGTTGATTGATTTCCTATGTTGAATTTAAACAAACTACCAATAAACTTTTGAACTGTGTATGCGAACTTTCTCACTATATTCATTCATAGTTCATCTTATAGACCCAAAAAAGCTCTAACACTACCCCCAAATTTCCACCTCCCTTTCATTTGAGCCATCAGAACCAATTCTTTTTTTTTTTTTTTTAAGATTTTATTTATTTATTTGACAGAGATAGAGACAGCCAGCGAGAGAGGGAACACAAGCAGGGGGAGTGGGAGAGGAAGAAGCAGGCTCACAGCAGAGGAGCCTGATGTGGGGCTCGATCCCATAACGCTGGGATCATGCCCTGAGCCGAAGGCAGACGCTTAACCACTGTGCCACCCAGGTGCCCCCATCAGAACCAATTCTAAGTCTCAATCAGGGAAAATAATATAAGATTTAAGAAACCATAAAAGCTAACACAGGTAGTGCCTGCCAGACACAGGGCTTTACAAAATAACTCGTTAGTCTTCCCAAAACCCTTTGATCCTAATTTTATGGAAGAAGAAACTGAGGCACAGAGAAGTTAAAGAAGTTGCCCAAATTTACACGGCTGATGAGTCAAAGAGCACAGACTCACATCTCAGCAGCCAGGCTCTGAATTTTACACTCCATATCTTGCTATATCTCAGTTATTTATATCTTTAAAGAATTTCTTAATTTCATCCACGTTGTCATAAACGCTCTTACCCCACAGTGATAGCCTCTCTTTCATTTCTGATGCTGGTAACTTGCGTTCTCTTCCCTTTTCTCTTGTTCAGTCTACCTCAAGGTTTATCAATTGTATTGACCCTTCAAGTAAACCAACTTTTGTTTTACTTGATTTTTCTATTTTTGTCCAATTTTTATTTCATTGATTTCTTCTCTTACCTTAATTTCCTTCCTTCTACTTAACTTTCAGCTTATTTTGATCTTCTTTTTTAGCTTCTTTTTTTTTTTTTTAAGTTTTATTTATTTAAGTAATCTCTATACCCCACATGGGGCTAGAACTCATGACCCTGAGATCAAGAGTCACATTCTCTTCTGACTAAGCCAGCCAGGCACCCCTTCTTCTTAAGGTGGAATGCTTAGATGTTGACTTTAGAATTTCCTTGTGTCTAATGTAAGTTTTTAAAGGTGTAAATTTGGGGCGCCTGGGTAGCGCAGTCGTTAAAGCGTCTGCCTTCGGCTCAGGGCGTGATCCCCGGCGTACCGGGATCGAGTCCCACATCGGGCTCCTCCTGGGAGCCTGCTACTTCCTCTCCCACTCCCCCTGCTGTGTTCCCTCTCTCGCTGGCTGTCTCTCTGTCACATAAATAAATAAAATCTTAAAAAAATAAAAAAAAATAAAAAAATAAAGGTGTAAATTTCCTTCTAAGCACTGCTACAAACGAATCCCACAAATTCTGATATTTTGTGTTTTCATTATCATTCACCTTGAGGTTCTTTCTAAATTCTCACAATTTTTCTTTGACCCATGGGTTACTTAGAAGTGTCTTGATTAATTTCCAAATATTTGGAGATTTTACAGATATAGTTTTCTTAATTACATTATCAAAAAAGTATTTGTTTTAAATTTATTGAAACATTTTATAACCTAGCATATGTTCTCTCTTGGTGAATATTCTGTATGTTCTTGGAAAGGATATGTATTCTGCCACTGCTGGTATAGTATTTTATCTATGCCGGTTGGGTCATATTGATGGTGTTTTCAAATCAATATCCTTATTGGTTGTTTAGCTGCTTATCAATTATTGAGAGAGAAGTATTAAAATCTCTAGCAATAGTCGTGGATTTGTCTATTTTTCTTTTTAATTCTATCAGTTTTTAGTTTATGTATTTTGAGTGCATACACATATAGAATTGTTATGTCTTCATAATGAATTGACCTTTTTGTCGTTATGAAATGTCTCTGTCATTGGTAATAGTCCTTGTCCTGAAGTCCACTTTAATGTAGCTTTATTTTGATTACTATTTGCATAGTGTATTTTATTTCATTCTTTTATTTTTAAACTCTGTCCTTATATTTAGAGTGTGTTTCTTTTAAACAACCTATATGGATCTTGTCTTCTTCCAATCTGGCAATGTCTGCTTTTAACTCGTGTGCTTAGTCATTTATATTTAATGCAATTATTCATATTTTTGGATTTTTACATGAATTCTCTTGCTGTTTGTTATTTGTCTCATCTCCTTGTTGTTAATTTTTTTCATGTTTGCTGCCTGCTTTTAGATTTTTTTTTTTAGTATTTCATTTAATCTCCTCTATTGTTTACATATCTTTTTTTAATTTTTATATTGGCTCCTCTAATGTTAACAGTATGTATCTTTACCTTATCACAAGTTATCCTCAAATGAAATTGTACTGGTACATAATGTTAGATCTTATGACAGTCCTCTTCCATTTTCCCATCTTCCTTTGCCAAACCTTTTACTTATACATATGTTATCAATCCCAAATATACTGATTTTTTTTTGTTTTAAGTACACAATTATCTTTCAAGAAAATTTTAGTAATGAGAAACTTTTACCCACATATTTACTGTTGTCAATGATCTTTATTTTTTGTGTAGAGCTGGTATTTTATCCTTATAGACTAAGGAAATTCCTTTTCTATTTCTTGCAGTACAGGAAATATTCACTTTTTTTTTTTTTTTTTTAGAGAGACACGGAGACGGGCAGAGGGAAAGAAAGAATCTTAAGCAGGCTCTATACCCAGTGTGTGAGCCCAACACGGGTCTCCATCTCAGAACCCTGAGATCTCGACCTGAGCTAAAATCAAGAGTCAGACACTTAACCAACTGAGCCACCCAGGCACCCCATCAATATTTACTTTCTAATATTTAGCTATTGTTTATTTTAATATTAGCTATTGTAATGCAAGCAAGAATTACTTTCTAGTAATTAGCTTTTTTTCATCTGAAAATATCTTTATTTCATTGCCATGTTTAAAGGTTGTGTTTATTGCATATAGAGTTCTAATAATAAAATTGTCTTTCTATGTTACTCTGTGTCTTTGGACTTACATTATTTCTAACGTGAAGTCCGTGGACATTCTTATCATTGTTCCCCTGAGTGAAATGTGTCTTTCTTTCTCTGGTTGCTTTTAATATATTCACTTTATTATTGGTTTTCAGCTATTTGATTAATCTATGTCTTGATGTAGTTATTTGTGTTTATCTTTTCTGGTGTTTTTTTGAGCTTACTGCATTGCTTAGTAAATATATATTTTAAAAATCAAATCTGAAATTTCGCTCACTATTTCTTCAAATAACTTTTCTGCACTCTCTCCTTTTAGGACTCAAATTACATGTGTTAGATTGCTTGGTATTGTCCCAAAGGGGTTCTCTTTATTTATTTCTTCCCCCCACCCCCACTCTTTTTCTTTCTCAGCTTTAGTTTGGATTTTTCCCCCCTACATCTTCAAGTTCACTGATCTTTTGTTCTGTGGTGTGCATCTCCTGCTAAGCCCATCCAGTGAATGATGCATTTCTGAGTTTTAGATAGAAGTTACATTTGGCTCTTTTATTATAATTTTCTGTGCTTCTCATTTTCTCACTGCATTCTTTGGTATTTTAATTCTTAAACATATTTTTAAAGCCCCATTAAAGTCCTTGTGGGCTGATTTCTTCATGTCTGTCATTTCTGGAACTCTTTCTTTCTTTTTTTTATTTATTTACTTATTTTGAGAAAGAGTGAGCACCTGTGTAAGCATGGGGGAGGGGGTGGGCAGAGGGAGATGGAGAAGAAGAGAGAGAAGCTCAAGCAGACTCCCCACTGAATGCCGAGCCTGACATGGGGCTCAATCCCATGACCCCCAGATCATGACCTGAGCCAAAATCAAGAGCTGGACACTTAACCGACTGAGCCACCCAGGTGCCCCTCTGGATCTGTTTCTCTTGACTCCTGGTTAAAAATCATAGTTTCATATTTTCTCACATGCCTGATAACCTATTTATTGGTTTCCGAACATTATGAGTGTCTTGTTGTTAAGTGTTTAGATTTATGTTGTTTTCTTTTAAAAAGTGTTAAGTTTTAAATTCACAGGCAGTTAATTGAGTTGGAGATCAGCCTGGTCTTTTTAGAGCTTATTCTCAAGCTTTTCTTGTGAGGGTCTAAAGTACACTTTATTTTAGGACTACTTTTGCCTTATTTCTAAGGTGCGGCCTTTCTGGAGTCTACAGAATATCTGGCTGATTGGAACCAGAATGTTCCTCAACCCTCTGCAAGCTCCAGTTACTGTTCAGTTTGCAGGTCCCTGGTTGTTTTTCTTTTTCTGGTAATGTTTTCATACGTCCAGGCCATGCAGTCTTGCCTTACACATGTACAGCCCAATATTTACCCAAAGACTCACGGGGGTCCCTATAAACACTGACACAGTCCTTTTTCTGCATACCTTCTTTTTCTTGGGCAACTTGCCCGACAAATTCCAGTTGCCTCAACCTCCCCAAACTCTGATCTATGCTTGCTTCCTCATTTCAGCGAGGCTGCCATGCTCTGTTTGTAACCCACCCCCCCTACTAATAGAGTCCAGAAACTCAGGGAAATCAGAAGGCTCACAAAATTTGTTTTCCTTCTCTCAGGAATCAAAGTTTTACATTCCTGTTGCCCAATATCTGAAGAAAATTGCTTCATATATTTTGTCCAGTTTTCTGGTTATTTATTGCAGGAAGTCTAATCAGCTATCAGTTATGCTATCATGACCACAGCAGATGTCAGACTTGAGTTTTATTAAAATAACATTTACTGAGCCCTGACTCTCTATTAGATATCATGTTAAAAGATTTTTCAGCATTGTTTTGTTTAATCTTTATATAAACCTCAGGAAGTAGGTAAATTTTTTTCTTATTATAAACACAAAACCAAGACTTAGGAAGGTTATAAAACTTTCCCCAGCTCATGCAGCTGGTAAGTCATGAACCAGGACCAGACCTATGTGATTCTAATTCTCCTCCCTTTTAGTCTTGAACTATTATTTTTGCTGATTATAAAAGTAATGTGTGCTTATTGAATGAATGTTTAAAAATATGAAGTATAAAAAGAAATATCTACAGTTCTTACATTTTAAAAAATTTTTTATTCATTTATTCTTAAAGATTTTATTTTTAAGTGATCTCTACACCCAACATGTGGCTCAAACTCACACCCCCAAGATTAAGAATCCCATGCTCTACTGACTGAGCCAGCTGGACACCCCATAGTTCCTACATTTGTACAACCCAAGGACAGCCACTGTTAGTACATATATATAATATAAAAATATAACAATAACATGTATATGTGTATGTATGTATGTGCATCTGTGTATGTGCATGTGTGTGTGTGTGTGTGTGTACATAACAGGTTTGTTTTACGAAACTGGAATCCTATGGAACCCTACCATTCATCTATATATACTGTTCAATAATTTGCTTTTTCCTCTTAATAAAGCCTTATAAGCATTTACTATTAGATGCAAACATTCCTTGAGAACCAAGAGATTTTATTTTTATTATAGAAATTTTCAACCATACCCCAAGGTATACAGAATGTGAAAATGAACCCTCATCTACTCATCACTTAACCTAAAAATTAGTCACATTTTCCAATCTTTGGATATAATTTATAAAGAAGATTTTATTTATTTATTTGTCAGAGAGAGAGAACACAAACAGGGGAACCGGTAGGCAGAGGGAGAAGCAGGCTCCGAGTGGGGTGCAGGATGCAAGGAGCCCGATGTGGGACTCAGTCCGGGATCATGACTTGAGCCAACAGCAGATGCTTAACCCACTGAGCCAGCCAGGCGTTCCTGAATCTAATTTTTAATGGCCACCTCATATTCTACCCATAGCTTTAGCATTATTAATTTAACCAATTCTGGGTTGTTTCTCATTATTCTAAAGAACACTGCAAAAAAGATCTTTCTGAATAAGTATTTGTGAAAATACAAGATTATTTCCTCAAGAACAATTACTGTAAATAAAATTACTTGATTAAAGAGGATGAACATTTTAAGGCTTTTGAAACATGTTGCCAGAATTCTCCCTAGAACGTGTATATCAATTTCCCTCACTTCCTCTCAGTAACAGTTTATGAGAGTGTTATTTTACCAGACTCTCAAAGAACTAAGGACAGATTGACGAACTGGTAGTCTGTCTTGATGGCCACCCACCCCACTCCTCAAATTAGCTACAGAGAGATGGCTCTCGTATCAGTCAGATTTCCTCGAGGCTGAAAAATCAAAATGAGATTAGAGAACCCCATTCTTTGTTCTACACATTTCCCCTACAAAAACGCACCCCCTACTTATCCCATACATGTGGTCCGGCTGTCTGGCATTTGTCCCCACTGAGAAGAGAAAGAATCTTTTATTTTGGCAGCAATGGAGGACAGCTGACGAGCCACAGATTCTGGCAAAAGTGGCACAAAGCCACCTGTCTGGGACTAGACCAAAGCCTTGGGTCCTAGCTAACACTGGGCCCACGTTTGCATGTGCCTTCCTGTTTTCTCGGCCCGCATCCAGATTTATAAAACAGTCTCCGGAAGTGGCTGCAACACAGCTTACAAACATGTTTAAATGGACAGAGGGGACTTCAGGACATAGAATGGCTTTTGAGAGAGAGTCATTCTGAGAGAATGGAGATGCCCCTCTGATCACTTCCCTCCTTGGCCGTGGCAAGTGCAGAGGGAGATCTGAAAGGACGCCCGAAGAGTCCCAGCATTGGAAACTGGGCTCCGGACAATGAAGGGCCAGAGAAAGCCACAAAAAGTAATCTGAAACATGGGGCTAGCGTATCTGAATTTTAATACATACACTGACATTCTTACTAGAAAATAAGCTTCACAAGGACAGAATTTTGTCTTTTTATTCATGAATTTATCCCGAAGGTAAGAAAAATAATGCCTGGTGGATCATAGGCACTCAATAAATATTTGTTGAATGGATTCATTAAATGGAAAGAAAGAATCAGGGAAACCATACATTCAGCAATTATGTATTAAACACTTCATGCATGTATATCACCCAGTTAGGAGATAAGCAGAGACTTAAGGAAGGGTTGCAAAACGAACTTTCCTTTGGAGAAGCTGACGCACACACACAATAGAAACCCAAGAAGCCAGCGACGGTGCGGGTAGCAAGTACTCCTGGAGTTCAGAGGAGGGAGAAACATGTCTATGCTAGATGAGGAGGGAAGGCCATGGAAAGGAGGTAGATATGGGAGAGGTCTTGAAGGATGGTATGTTAGGGTCCTAGGGCTGCTGTGACAAATGACCACAACAGAAATTTCTTTCTCTCACATTTCTGAGTCCAGAAGTCTGAAACCCAGTGTCGGCAGGGCCACACCCCTTCCAAAGTCCCTAGGAGAGAAATCTTGCTTGCGTGTTCCAGGTTCTGGTAGCTGCTGGTGTTTCTTGGCTTGTGGCAGCCAACTCCAATCTCTGCCTCTGTCTTCACATGACCTTCTTTCCTGTGTCACTTTGTGTTTTTCTCTGTCTTTTATAAGGACATTCTCATTGGGTTTAGGGCTTGCCCTAATCCAGTATGATCTCATTTTAAGCCTTATCTTAATAACATCTGCAAAGACCCTATTTCCAAATAAGGTCCTATCCTGAGGTTCCATGACATGAATTTTTGGGTGACACTATTCAACCCACTAAAAATGGGTAGAACAAGAATGGTGACAAAAACAAACAAACACAACTCAAAGCATATGTATTTGAGACCAGGATTGCCCAAAAGCAACATTGTTTCGAAGACTTGAAACTTTCTGAAGCAAACTACAGAAGAACTCCTGGTGAATACACAGACAAATAAAAAACTTCAAATTGTAGGGCTCCCAAGAGATATGTAATCTTCTGAGCTGAATTTCCAAAAACTGAAAACACACATGGAGTGCATAAAATGAGAAATTTTGCTTCAAAATATTCGAGCTTGAAATGGGCTACTTACTATTTAGAAAGATCGAACAATTGAAAGCGGGAAGTCTGGGTTAGACTCCTGGTTTCTTCACTGACTTGCTCTGTGATTTGGGGCACGTTGCTACACTTCCTCATGCCTTGTTTTCACATCAGTAAAATAGGGGTCATGATACCGCCTGCCTCCTGGGCTTGTGTTAAGAAAACCTCCATTTTCTTCCTTTGTTTTTCCTCTGCTACCATGTGACTCCCATACTCAGAACATCTCTGACACCAGACGTGTGAGGGTTTTTCCCACACGAATCAATTCCCTGTGACACCAGCTGGGCACCCTACAATTCAACCCTGTTCTGACACTATCTATGTGGACATAAGTAGATCCCCTAGGTTAAAGGCCCAGTCCTAAAAGACTGCCCTCACTTCAGATGCCAATCACAAGTCCACATTGTCACTTGTGCTTCTGACTGACTGGCTATGTATTGGGGGGGTCCCCCAATCCCTCTTCAGGTTCAATTAGTTTGCTAGAGCAGCTCACAGAACTCAGGAGACAGTTTAGTTACTGTTTACCAGGGTATAGAAAGATATGATGAAGGACACAGATGAACATCAGATGGAAGAGATGTGCAGGGCAAGGCGTGTGGTCAGGGGCGCGGAGTTTCCCTGGGGTCTCCAGACTCCCCTCTCTCCCAGCACCTCCATGTGTTCACCAACCTGGAAGCTCTCTGATTGCTACGCTTTGGGGATTTTTGAGAAAACTTCATCATGTAGGCATGATTAATTATTAATTCCATTTCCAGCCCCTCTCTAGAGAATGCAGGTGGGGCTGAAAATTCCAAGCTTCTAATCATGGCTTGGTCTTTCTGGGGGCCAGCTCCCATCCAGGATCCTAGCAAGAGTCACCTCACTAGAACAAAGGTGCTGCTATCATCTGGGAAATTCCAAGGGATTTAGGAACCGGGGTCGAAGACCAATATTAGAGCAAAAGATGCTCCTAGTGCCCTTATCACTTAGGAAATTACAATGGTTTTAGGAGCTCTGTGCCAGAACTGGGGAGATATATATATATACATTTTGCCCTATATCTCACAGGGTGGTATAAAGGTGAAAGGAGATAATGAGTGTAGAGTGTTTAGACTAGGACCTGGCATGAAGAAACTGCTCAATAAATGTTAATGCATTATTTTAAGATGCTGATAGCAGTGGAGAATGAATTTGATGAGGGGCTGAAGAAAGTTTTGAAGCTAGAGACTAAGAGAATAAGAGCCAAGCAAGAGATTGTTTACATTTAAGAGAAAAAATAATTTATGTTTTCCAAGGACTGCCTATAGTCTTACCAACTGTAAAATTGACAGTGGCCATTCTCAGAGTGTGGCTGAGGATGTCTGGGAACCCCCAAAACCCTTTGAGGGAGTCTCTGAGGCCTTTTTCACTCTCATTCCTTCAGGAGGGTGCTGTGGAGTTTTCTAGAGGCTTTATGACAGGTAATATCACACCTGATCAAATATAGAAGCAGATATGACAATCCAGTTGCCTTTTATGAAGCCAGACATTAAAGATACTTGCAAAAATATAAAACAGTGATACTTGTATCACCAAAATCTTTTGAAAGATATTTATGTTAACATATACATTTATTATTTTAAAAACGAATCGAGAACTAAAAGTGTTGAAGATTTCTGTCGACATTCCAGATATAGTAAATTATCAGTAGATAGAACCCACCTACACAAAAGCTGTTTGGAATTCTCAATAATTTTTGATAGTATAAAAGGGTCCTAAAACCAAAAAGTTGGAGAATCTGTGGTCTAAAGGAGGACATGGGACCAAACAACTTTGCAACATGCCAGGCAATCCCTGGAGTGGGCTCTAAGTTTATATTCAGAGATTATTCCTTCATCTGCATGATTTTGAGGAATGCCACAGGGAAAGCACTGTGGAATCAAAGTTTCTATTTTATATCCATTTCCTTTCCTTCCGACCAACTGTCCCAATAAGGGCAGCAATCTGTGGGTTGCCAGAGTCAGCGATGTGCTCGGGAGGGTTCAAGCAAGGAGGAGCCGGAAGGCCACCACTGAAAACTCAGGCGCTGACGCACATGTGTGCTGTCAGT
The DNA here is from genome assembly GCF_024610735.1 of Ursus americanus. Lineage (NCBI taxonomy): Eukaryota > Metazoa > Chordata > Mammalia > Carnivora > Ursidae > Ursus > Ursus americanus. The sequence goes on along the minus strand of NC_142134.1, from coordinate 24,379,889 downwards.
TTTCAGCTTCAGCTCCCCTTTCACACCCTTTCTTGCTTTATTCATACTGGAATCACCAATTTCATTTACAATAAATGGAAGTCCACTCAAGCCTTTACTCAAAAGTTAGGTCACATCTTTGCTTTTTGTTGTTGTTATGGTTCTAGGACTGCTAACATTCCTTTCCATGACACAAATGATCACATTTTAAACCATGTGACCCTATCCTAACGGGGCCACAGCAGGTGAACTGGAACTGGACACTGAATCCAAGGGTAGCCAGTCCCGGCTGATCTATGGTGTTTCTACTCCGCTAGTCTGATGGTGGCCTCCCTTTCCTATTTTTTTTTTTTTAATTTTAGATAAGTCACATTTATTTATTTATTTGGAGAGAGAGAAGGCATGCGATAGGGAGGAGGGGCAGAGGGAGAGGGAGAAAGAGAATCTTAAGCAGACTCTGCCATGAGCGTGGAACCTGACACAGGGCTTGATCTCAGGACCCTGAGATCGTGACCTGAGCCGAAATCAGGAGTTGTAAGTTTAACTGACTGAGGCACCCAGGCACCCCTCCCTTTCCTATTTTTAAAAAATCACCCATTTTAGGTAGGCCTCCAGTGCAGAGTGCTCAGATTCCTCTGATAATTAAAAAAAAAAATGCAAGGGGCTGATTAAAAAGACGATTTTCAGGCCTCTGTCTTGGAGATTCTGATTCAGGGGTTTGGATGGGGCTTATGAATGAGTTTCTTTAACAAAGCCGCTGGGATATCTTACTATCAGCAAAATTTGGGAAACAGGTGCCTGTTTTATTGAGCCACTGGGAAGTCCCAGGTTTGGAAAAGAGATTTTCAAACTTCGGTGGCCATACCCACTACTGGATCTACCACAGGGATTCTGACTCAGTAGATCTGGCCTGGGGCCCAGGAATCTCCATTTCACTCCCCCAGATGCCTGCCATATACACTCAACTTTGAAGACATCCAAGAGTGAGATGGTTTCATCGGATTATTTTGTTTCTCAGAACACTTACCATGAAAAAATGGGATTTTTTAAAAATAAAAGGTAAGTAAAGGAATGAGGATAATTTTTTAAAAAGATTTTGAGAAGCAGGCTCCCGCTGAGTAGGGAGCCTGGTGTGGGACTCAATCAAGGACCTGAGCTGTAGGCAGACACTTAACCCATTGAGCCACCCAGGTGCCCCTGGAATGAGGATAATTTTTTTTTAAAAGATTTTATTTATTTATTTGACAGAGACAGAGACAGCCAGCGAGAGAGGGAACACAAGCAGGGGGAGTGGGAGAGGAAGAAGCAGGCTCATAGCGGAGGAGCCTGATGTGGGGCTCGATCCCATAACGCCGGGGTCACGCCCTGAGCTGAAGGCAGATGCTTAACGACTGAGCCACCCAGGCGCCCCTGGAATGAGGATAATTTTGAAGCAGACTCCACTCTTCCTGCTCCAGAGGAAGGTAGAATGTGATGAGAGGCTGTGGCTAACTTAAGGAGAGCTCTGGGGAATTTAGGACCTGACGCTGGGGTAAGGGTGACGCAGGAGGGACAGAGTCACAGAAGCCCCGTTCCTTCCCTCCTCCATGGCAGCCCCTCAGTCCAAAATCTACCACATATTCCCAGCCTGACTCTAACACTGAGCTCGTACTGGAACAGAACAGCCACAGGACAGGGTAAATGCCTTTATAAACTGCAGCTCGGACTTAGTCTTGGTGAAGATAGCAAATTACGCCCTGAGGGTTCCCAGCCTCTGGAATCTCCTTATTAATATGACACATGGGCCACTCTAGCCGAAAACCAGGTTGCCAGTTCTCAGAGAAGTACTTATCGTTACTATCGAAAGATCACATCACTCATTTTGCAAAATGTCCAAATGCACTTTGCTTATTCTCCTTCCTGGAGAAAACATGACTGTGTCAGCTTGATCCGGTGTAGTAGGTATTTGTTTTTCCTACTAGAAACGTGTTCTTTGCTCACCTCTCAGGATTCATAGTGAACCCTTAGCTCCTGATGTTTCTTCTTCTCAGTCACTGCCTCTCTGGTCTGGACCCACAGGTTACATAAGACAGGCTTTATTTTGCTCTGCAGCAATCTATCCCTATCTATCAAAATATATATGGGCTCATTTACTTTGTTTTCTGCCTCCCTCTACTAGAATGTCAGCTCTACATGAGGGCATAGTTTTGGTCTGTTTTGTTCCCTGGGCCTAGAACGGTGCCTGGTTCTTAGTAGGCCCTTAGGAAATATTTGTTGAAGGGATGAATAAATGGGTTTGGTTTTATTTCCAGTTGGGGGAGGGGAGGGTAGAATGGGTTGAAGCTTGCTGAGCTAAAGGACAGGAGAGAGTGGTGGGTTCTAGAATACTCGAGGAAGAATATTATTTAAGGAAATAAGAAATGCCATGGGCAAAGAGACAATCAGAACTAAAGTTTATGGGCAAAGAGACAATCAGAACCAAAGTTTAACAGTTGCAAGGCCCTAATCCTGGGGTGGAAACAAGGCACGAAGACCAAAGAGGTGGGTGAACAGGAACCAAGGGAGGGAGGCTCCAGGAACCAGGTTGGAAGCACAGAGCCCTGAGATTGGACATAAGGTCAGAAGGTGAGCTGGAGGGAAAGGGTGTGGCAGACGAGTCAGCAGAATTACACCTGACCAACCAAATTCTGCTTCCTCCTGGTCTTCTCTTATAAAAGTAGGACTTTAAAAACTGGATTTGGGTTTTGCTTTTTAACTTACATTGAAAAGTAGCAAGTTATTATTGGTATGAGATGAATTAGCACAGAAACTTCTAAGTGATAAAGAAATATAAGATAGGTGAACTACTAACAGTGTACCATTTCCCCCCTATTTTTTGTATCAAAAAAACCTGACAAATTCATAACCATCGTGAGACCTAGTTTGAATCTCAGAGTATTGTTTTACATATGTTTCATTTTTTAATTTTAAAACAATTCCAGACTTACAGAAAAGTTGCAAAACAAACAGACAAAAACAAAAACAATCCAAAAAAAAAATAATTTCTGTATACCAGATTCCCCAAATATTAACATTTACCATGTTTACCTTGCCATTCTCTCTCTGTGTGCTTTTTTCTAAATCATTTGAGAGTAGGTTGTAGATATAATGTTCCTTCATCCCTAAACATTTCTGTGTGTACTTCTTAAACACAAGGATATTTTTTGACATAACCACAGTACAATGATCAAAATGAAGTAACTAATTTTGATTCACTACCGTATTTTAATCTAAGGGCCTTATACAAATATTGCCAACTGTCCCACTCGTCTTTTACAGCATCTTGAAGGAAGGGGCCCGTGCTTTAACCCCTGCCGTGGCGGTCACTGGCTGAGAGCAGCTCAGCACGAGCACCACGGCAGATCGGACAGCTGGGGCTGTCACTGAATTCTCATTCTGCAGGGAGAGCTCTGTGTAGTGAATTTCCATGACTGCCAAAAGCATCTTGTAACCAAATGAGAAAGGCCAAGAGCATCCCCAGAGGTCCATCCTGAACAGGGTTGGACTGTTGAACCCATGCCAGAAACTACCTACCTCTAGACCTCTTACTAGGCAAGAAACATAGGGTTGTTGCCTTATCTCTAGGGATACATTCCAAGACCCCTAGTGGATGTCCAAAACCACAGATAGTACCAAATCCTCTATTTACTACGTCTTTTCCTATATATATATACCTATGATAAAGTTTAATTTATAAATAAGGCACAGTAAGAGATTAACAGTAATTAAAAATAAAATAAAACAATTATAACAACATAGTGTAATAAAAGTTATGTGAATGGAATCTCTCTCTCAAAATATCTTATTGTACTGTACTCAGCCCTCTTATGACGATGATGTGAGGTGATAAAATGCCTACGTGACCTGTGAAACAAGGTGAGTGACGTAGACGTTGTGACGTAGCATTAGGCTACTGTGAATTTCTGACAATTTGTCAGAAGGAGGATCCTCTACTTCCAGACCACAGCTGACCACAAGTAATTGAAACAGCAAAAAAGCAAAACTACAAATAAGGGGGAACGACTGAAAACCCCTATGCATTTAAGCCACTGTAAGTCAAGTTTTTTGTTATGTATAGCCAAAAGCATTCCTAACTGACATAATCCCCTAAAAGTGGAAATACCAGATTTTTACAGCGATATGTGCACAGGCACATGCACTCGTACACACACACACACACACACACACACTCAAACTGCTCTCAAGAAAAAAATTAACGAGTGAACTACGTAATACCTGAGTGCACCTGCTTCCTCTCAGCACATCCAATATATTCTTATCACTTCAATTTATTTCGATGACTTTAATAGGCATAACACCTTTCGTTAACAATTCTTGCAGGATCACAGAATTTTAGAGTCGAAAGAAACCTGAGTGATTATCTCATCTAAACTCCTTCACAGTACCTAAAATTTTAAGAAATGTGTTTACAAGTAACAAAAGCAGTCACAAAAGGGGGAAGAGTGATGTAACAGCAGGTAGCAGAAGCTGCTGAACCCAGGTACAAGTACTTCAGTGATCCCAAGCCCAAAATCTAAGGCTGAGGCGCGCCTGGGTGGTGCAGTCGTTGGGTGTCTGCCTTCGGCTCAGGGCGCGGTCCCGGTGTTGTGGGATCGAGCCCCACATCAGGCTCCTCCACTAGGAGCCTGCTTCTTCCTCTCCCACTCCCCCTGCCTGTGTTCCCTCTCTCACTGGCTGTCTCTCTCTGTCAAATAAATAAATAAAATCTTTAAAAAAAAAAAATCTAAGGCTGAGTTCATCAACGTGTTCGTTATGTACTTTCCTACAATTCTCTTTACGGTCAGAACCAATAAACTGTTTTTCTCCCACAGATAATACAATAGTAACTTTAAAGACATTTATACTGGTAAAGTTTACTATGTCATTATATCAATACAGTGTAATGGAGAGAAGCAAATATTTGCTATCAGCTTCAATCAATTTCACGGTAGGCTCTGCCACTTGCTAAGGGTGAAACCTTGGGCAAATAAATGATTGGTCCTTTCTTTGTCTTAGTTTCTTCATCTATAAAATGGGAATGCTATAATAGTTCCTATCTCTTAAGGTCGTTGTGAGAATTAAAAGAAGTAATACGTGTAAACAGAACAGGTTAGCTGCTGTTATTACAGTGTGGTACGCTAAGCCATATGCATTAGCTATGTCATCGAAATGAATGTGGATTGTGACATTATCCTGGCATTTACTGGCCTTGGGTTGTCCACCACGAGGGTTAATGAACTTTGGGTTCTATCTCCCACTGGGCCTGACTGAGCGCCAGCCTCCATGCTTTTCCATTGTTGGCAGGAGGCTGGACCTCGGATCTTTGTACTTTGGGAAACTTTGAACCTGAAATTGCAACAAAGGAAGGGCAGTTTATTTGGGGAGGTTTTACTCATGTTGCCATGGAAATTGATCCCTTTTCCAGCCTTCTGTCTACACCGTCCAGTGCAGAGTCATTGTTCCTTAGCAGACTTTTGTAAGACACCAGCAGATACCCTCAGAAGATCTAAAACACCCAAACCAGGGCCTGAGGCTTTCTGTGAAGTCCCTTTAGTAATCGATGCAGCTTCTTCTCTAGAACTCCTGAAATGCTGTAACCCCATATTAGTAAGTGGAGCTATGTCTGTACCTGTATCCGTATCTTCAAAGGGGAAACATTTGTAATCTGAGTGTCAATGCCCAGCTGAGGTGAAGTTCATACATGAAGGCAACAGAAATAAATTCTTGGTTATTCAAGGGCCCAGACAATCTACTACCTTCATAGCATTTCTGAAAAAATTACTCCAAGGCATACTCAGCAAACTGAGAAATAAGGTAAACTCAATAGTGGAAAGGTCATGGCATAAAAAGGACTAGTGATGAATGTTGAGACCAATGAATGTCCTTCTAACTCAAAGGAAACTGTGCATTAGTTATATGGACTCTTTGCACAATGACTTGCACTTTATAGGTTGAATGGAAGCAAGTAATAGTAGCTTTTGGAAACTTAGCTTAGTAGCAGTAGATTTCTGAGAAAATTTCCTGATCAACTTTCTGCAGCCTACAGCAAACTATTTAAACAGAATTTTTGAAAAGTCAAATAAGCTTCTTACTTACATGTACTAAGTTGGGGCTAATAATGCTTCAACTCTTTTTTTTTTTTCCCAAGTAGGCTTCACGCACAACATGGGGTTTGAACTCATGACCCCGAGATCAAAAGTTTCATGCTCTACTGACTGAGCCAGGCAGGTGCCCCAATAATGCTTTAATTCTAAATAAAATTTTATTTTTACCCCATGGCTTTGGGTCAGATTATCCATCTTTCCCTACTGTCTATAGAAATAAGACATATGATGAAGAACAAGTTGTACCAAAAGGACCGTTATTCCCATTCCCCAGCCTTTTGGGAGACCAAGTGACAAAATGGAAATAGGCAGTCAAGTCAGGTCAGGGAGTCAATGCTGAGTCTCCAAATTATTAGCTGTATAATCATAAACAGGTCACTTCAGGGCTCTTTGTCTCAAATTCTTGATTAATCCCTTATTCCACAGCAAAAGGAGACAAAGGAGGTTTCCCGATTGTCTCTAACCTGGACTCGAGTGGGAGAGGAAATTCTCACTATTCAATACTATCTAAAGTGACAAGTTGTTTTGTTTTTGAGCAAACCTTCAAAAATAATGAGATGAATTCACATGCCAGGAAAGATTAAAAAACTAGGATTGACATGAGATAGAATGTAGAGAACTTACATCCTCCCTGACAAGGGGCATAGCAACTGTACTCATATTCGTACAATTTTCTATAGTTTTTCCAGTGGGCCTGTGTGTGTGTGTGTGTGTGTGTGTGTACAATTTGATCTTTACTGTTCTCTGAGGAAAGAATTGTCTCCTTTTTTCTTTTTTCCTCAAATGGACAAACAGAGTCTCAGAGAAATTAACTGTTCAAAAATAAATGACAAGGGGCACCTGGGTGGCTCAGTTGGTTGGACTTGGTTTCAGTTGAGGTGAGCTCAGGTCTTGATCTCAGGGCTGTGAGATCGAGGCCCTGCATTGGGCTCCACACTCAGGGCGGAGTCTGCTTGGGATTCTCTCTCTCTCTGTCCCTCCCCTGCTAAAATCAATCAATCAATCAATCAATCAATCAATGGCAAGACAGAGGTGGAAGGATGATGGCAATAGTAAGAATGATGGAGTAAGGACCTCTGAAAAACTGATCTTTCATAAAAACAACAAGAACACTGACAAAAATTGTCAAAAACAACTTGTTCAGAACTCTAGAAATTAACAAAAGGGGAGCATTCATTTACCAAAAAAAATGCTGAATCTCAGTAAGTACAGTGCACTTTGTGGAATTTCCACTTGCCCTATTCCCACCCCTTCTCCTCAACTCTGCAGCAGCCTTAAAAACAAACACACTCAGCAGCCTAGTTCCCACTGGAGGGGACAGAATGGGTTGAGAACTCCCCAAAACACCATTCTCAGAGAATGTCGTTATTTAACATGTGTGGCAGTCCCCTGGAAAATCCTGTTTTTAAGGCCTTGTCTTAATTTGAACTGAGTCAGACCAGCTTCTTCCCCAGGGACATTTGTCAAAAACAATCAATAGCAATTCTTTAACACCACAGCTGCCTGAGTCAGTGATAACAATGCAGACACACAAGAAGCTGACCAAAAAAACTTAAAAGGAAAAGCCGGGGAATGACATATTCATAAGGAGCTTCGAAAAGGTCCAAAGTATTCCCAGAAATCTAGAAGGACACAAGCTGTGTGCATGCCCAGGAAAGACCTAACCAAATGAAAAGACATCTTGTGTTCATGTATTCAAAGATTTAATATGTTAAGGTGGCAATACTCCCCAAATTGATCAATAGATCAATGCGACCCCTGTCAAAATTCTAAGTGCCTTTTTGCAGAAATTGACAAGTTGATTCTAAAATGCATGGAAATGCAAGGGACTCAGAATAGTCAAAACATTCTTGAAAAAGAAAAGCAAAGTTACAATTATGCTTCCCGAATCCAAAAGTTACTACAAAGCTATAATAATCTGTTCAGTAAGATATTAACATAGGATAGACAGATAGATCAATGGAATTGAATTGTGAGTCCAGAAATAAATTATTACACTTATGGTCAGTTAATTTGTACAAGGGTACCAAGACAATTTAATGTGGAAAGAATAGTCTTTTCAACAAATAATGCTGGGACAACTGGATATCCACATGCAAAAAAATGAAGTTTGAACCTTACCTGTGTTAGTCGGGGCTCTCCAGAGAAACAGAACTAATAGGTTATGGATAGATCTATAGAATGAGATTTATTATGAGGGATTGTCTCATACAATTATGGAGGCCAGGAAGTCCCACAGTCTTCTGTTTGCAAGCTAGAGACCCAGAGAAGCCAGGTTAGTTCCAGTCTAAACCTAAAGGTCTGAGAACCAGGGGGCTGATGGTGCAAGTCCCAGTCTAAGTCTGAAGTCCAAAGAACTAGGAATGCTGATATCCAAGGGCAGGAGAAGATGGATGCGCCAGCTCAAACAGGAGAGCAAATTCACCCTTCCTCCACCATTTTGTTCTATTCAGGGTCTCGGTGAATTGGATGGTGTCTACCTACATTGGTGAGAGTGATCTTCTTTACTCAGTCTACCAATTCAAATGCTAGTCTGTCCTGAAAACACCCTCACAAACATAGCCAAAAATAATGTTTTTCCAGCTATCTGGGCAACCCTTAGTCCAGTCAAGTTGACATGTAAAATTAGGTATCACATTATATACAAAAATTTAGTCAAAATCAAAGACCTAACTGTAATGTCTAAACTATAAAACTCTTAGAAGAAATCATAGGAGTGAACCTTCCTAAACAACGTTTTCTTAAATATAACACCAAAAGCATAACAACAAAGAAAAAGTAAATCGTACTTCATCAAAATTTAAAACTTGTGTGTCGCAAATGACACTACCAGGAAAGTGAAAAGATAATCCACAGAATGGGAGAAGATATTTGCAAATGATATATCTGATAAGAGATGAATATCAAGAATATATAAAGAACTTACACAACGCAACAGTAAAAAGACCAATAACCCAATTTAAAATTAGGCAAAGTGTGAATAAATGTTTTTCAGAGAAAATAAACAAATCTCCAATAAGCATGTGAAAAGATGTTCAACATCACTAATGGTTGGGGAAACGCAAACTAAAACCCCAGTTAGATACACTTCTACCCACTAGGGTGCTATAATAAAAGAGATGGACAATAACCAGTGTTGGTGAGGAAGGATATAGGGAAGTTGGAACTCTAGCACCCTGCCGGTGGGAACAGAAAATGGTTCAGTCACTTTGGAAAACAATTTGAAGTTTAAAAATGTCAAATACAGAGTTCCCACCTGACCTAGCATTCCACTTCTAATTATAGCCTTCCACTCCAAGATCATTAAAGATATGTTCACACAAAAACTTACACACCAATGTTCAGAACAGCATTATTTATGATAGCAAAAAGTGGAAACAGTCCAAATGTCTATCAACTGGTGAACGGATAAACAAGATGGCATTTATTTATTCAAGGAATATTACTCAGCCATAAACAAGAATGGAGTACTGATACATGGTACAGCATGGGTGAACCTTGAACACATGACACAAGTAAAAGATCCAGACACAAAAGGCCACATATTGCATGATTTTCTTTATATGAAATTTCCAGAGCAGGATAATCCATGCAGACTGAAAGTAGATTGGTGACTGGCTAGAGTCAGAGGAAGGTTGGGCTGAAATGGGAGTCTTTGCTAACAGGGATGGGGATTCTTTGGGGCATGAGGAAAATGTTTTGAAGTAAGAGAGTGGTCATGGTTACATCACCCTGTGAATACTTCAAAGCACTGAATTGTATACTTTAAAAAGATGAATTGTGGGGCACCTGGGTGGCTCAGTTGGTTAAGCATCTGCCTTCGGCTTAGGTCATGGTCTCTGGGTCCTGGGATCGAGTTCCACATCGGGCTCCCTGCTTGGTTGGGAGCCTGCTTCTCCCTCTGCCTGCCGCTCCCCCTGCTTGTGCTCTCATGCTCTCTCTCTCTGACAAATAAATAAATAAAATCTTTTAAAAATATATGCTTCTCTCCTTTTTAATGCTAATTTTGAGCAAATTATATATATATATATATATATATATATATATATATATATATATATATATATATATATATATATAATATACCACATTTGTTAAAGTGAAACTCCAAACAAAATAATAATGAAAACAATAACTAATATCAAAGTTTGTTCCATGTTAAGGACCTTTCTATTTTTATGGAAATTCTGAATCTTTGCATTCTTCTAGGGAAAAATGTGGTGGGGGGGCTTCTTAGCTTGTTTTTTACTTCAAGTGTCAGTATATGAAAATGTTAAATTCAGTATGTGTGTTGAATGCCTTCTATGTTCAGAGAACTGTGCTGAGCATATCGTAAAAATGTATGACTATGTTAAGGGCATGGTAGACGTTGGCATAAGGAGATTACAGTCTCCTGTGCTACGGTGAGGCCGTCTCCAATCATCCCACTGAGAAATTTAAACCTCCACACCACCCTAACACTCTCTACTCTCATCCACGCGTCATTTTTTTTTCCTTAGCAAAATGTAACATACTCTGTATTGTATCTACTTATGTTTTCTGTTTATTGCCTTTTCCTCCCAACAGAATCGAGGCTTCATGAGAACGGGCACTTTGTGCATCCCGTTCACTGCTGCGTCTCCAATGTCCGGAATGCTGGTTGGCATTTTCTATAGATCTAGATCTAGACCTAGCTAAACAAGTAAGCACCTAATTGGTAAATTGTCAAGAATGAGCCAGATGGTGCAGCCACAGCTAGTACATGAAGAGATGGCTTGGAAGCAGAAGATGGGTCGATTTCTGGTGTGGATGTTCTTGGACAAGGCTTTTGTCTTCATTTACAAAGTGAAGAAGCTGGATTATCAGGACACTCAAATTTTCCCATCTTACAAATCATCGACCCGCACTGAAGAATCTGGGCTCCTCTATGAGAAACAAAAACCCATTATTTTCCAAGAACAACATTTATATGTGCGTCTGCATTCTGTTGCATTTTTCATGTATGACAAGCTTTAAGAACATAAAAATTATAATACTATAGATGGGAGTAAATTTTATTGCTAGGATTTATAATATAATAAATAATAATGACATAAAGAGTTAAAATTACAGTGATGCCTTTGGGAATATTTTAGTGTAATGCCAACACTAAACACACTAGTAATAAACTAAAAATTATAGTAATGTTATTACAAAAAGCATCATGTATGGCTCCTGAAAACTACTTATATTCTTATAATTTACTCAAAAATATTTCATAGAGTAGTTATGTAAGACATTACCATTAAAGGAGACTGTATGTGCCTCAAGAGAACCTTTCAAGCAGGTTGACACACCTTACAAACCCAGAAAACTGGGAACCTAATTGAGCTCACAGAACAGGTGGTATAAACTGTATTCTGCTTGCTAATGGATTTTTCCTTTGAAAAACAGGCAGCAGAATTTGGTCTGAGGCTCACATATGTTCTAAGCAGTTATCCATGTGTCATGATTGAGTGGGGTAGCTGGGTAGTTAATTGTCTCTCCCACCTTAAATTTCTTTCTTTTTTTTTCTAAAAAAAATTTTTTTTAAAGATTTTATTTATTTATTTGACAGAGATAGAGACAGCCAGAGAGAGGGAACACAAGCAGGGGGAGTGGGAGAGGAAGAAGCAGGCTCATAGCAGAGGAGCCTGATGTGGGGCTCGATCCCATAACGCCGGGATCGTGCCCTGAGCCGAAGGCAGACGCTTAACAACTGCGCCACCCAGGTGCCCCACCCACCTTAAATTTCTTAAGCATTTATTGTCATCCTACAAAAAGAAGCTAAGTGTTGTGCATGACCAAATTACCTCCGGTGAGCTTTGCAATAGTCCTGAACTGGTTGACAATCTGTGGGTAAAATAACCTCCCTTTGTCGCCTTCCTTCGTAGCCAGAAGATCCCCGGAGACACATGTCATCAGGTCAGGTCACCACCCTGCGGAATCTCCTGCAATGGCATCTTTGTGTCCAAAGGATAAAGCCAAGCTTCCTAGCAGATTGTATGGCCCTCCAAGATCCGGGCTTGTCCCCTCTTTCTGTTCATAGCTGAGCACTCCCCATTCACTCTCTGCGTTCCAGGAGCCCCTGTAAGTCAGAGCTGCTCTCAGGTTCTCAAAAGTGGTATGCTCTTGCTTCAGAATTTGCTTTTCAATTAAAAAAATTTTTTGAGGTAAAATTCATACAACATAAAAGTCATCACTTCAATCATTTTAAAGTGTATAATTCATGTTAGGCAACTGTCGCCACTACCTAACATTTCCATCAGCCCTGAAAGAAACCGACCCCACACCCATTGGAAGTCATGGCCCTGTCCTTTCTACCCCCATCCCCGCAACCACTAATCTACTCTCCGTCTCTATGGATTGACCAGTTCTGGACATTTCACAGAAATGAAATCATACAGCATGTGGCTTCTTTGACTGGGCATCAGGTTTTCAGGGGTTGGCCACACTGTAGCAGTATCAGTACTTCCTTCCTTTTTACGACTGAGTAATATTCCATTGTACGAATAGACCACATTTTGTGTATCCATTTGTATGTTGGTATACATTTGGGTTGTTTCCACTTTTTTCGTTATTATGAATAACACTGCCATGAATACTTGCATACAGGCTTTTATGTGAACATATGTTTTCAATTATTTTGCATCTAGACCTGGGAGTGGAATTGCTAAGTCTTGTGGTAACTCGTATAGGTAACTTTTTAAGAAACCGTGTAACTATTTTCTCTCCAGGATGTTGGCTCTGGGATTATTTCAAATGTGTCATTCCTTTGTCTGGTGCATTCATCCTTGTAGATCCTAGCTGAGACATTACTTCCTCAAAGAAGCCTTCCCTGATCACTTAACTTGAAACAAGATATCCTTAAAATCTGACATAGAGAATACTATTCTAACACATACCATATTATTTTGTACTTGGTTGTTTCTGTCTTTACCAATACACCCCTAGTCTCTGAAGTCTGTTAGGAGGGGATATGTGTATCTTATTCTCTAGACAGGGCCTGAAATCTGGAAGGCATGCAGTGAGAAATGGTTAAATTGAATACTCAAAGCATATATTCCATTCAAAGCAACAAAAGCCTCTGTCGCATGATTCTTCCACTAACAAAAGTCTACATAAATAGATTTATGGAGCTATCGTTGAAAAATGATCATTAGTGAATTATTTATATATGTGCGTATACGTACAGACATACATTTATCACTAATGTTCATGACTAATTATTTTGGTGGCTGATTTTCTTTTAAGTGCTCAAGAATAAAATTTAGGGACCCTCTGTTATGCCCAGATTGAAATTGCATTAATTGGTATAAATGTTTCCAAAAAATCATTGCTGCTTTTTGACCAAGTAATTTTACTTCTGAAAGTCCTAAGGAAATAATTCTAAATGCAGAAAATGTTTTATGCATAAATGCACTGACTAAAGAATTATTTATAAATAATTAAAAATTGGAAACAAATTCCCTTGATAGGTAATAGAGGGATAGCTACATAAATTTGACAGATATTAAAAATAACATTCAAGAAGAATCTAGAATAATGTGGCAGAAATTATATTATACTGTGACTACAACTATTTAAAGAGGAGGAAAACCCCAAACCTATACTACGAAATATATTAAAATGTGAAATGGAATGGTTTATGTGGTGGGACAATATATGATTTTTCCCTTTTATTCCAGTTTCTAAATTTTAAATGTGATTTTATTACTATTATAGTTTTTCTAAAAGTGCCATAAACATTCGAAGCAAATAACACAAAAACTTTTTAAAAGCCCCTATGACCAAAATGTGTGTCTGCTGATGTTTTTGTTTAGGACTTTCACTTTGAGGGTGTAGGGACAACGATTTCTAATGCATTATGAGATGCTATAGGGTAACTGGTAATTCAGAAAACATTTAGTCCAAATCAACTAAGAAAACTCCAAGATTCCGGGAAATATTGGTAGTCTTATCTATACTTTTCCACATTCCTAATTATTATACAATGCCTGAGGAATGTAGAGCAGAAGCTGTCCTCAAACTTCAGTGAACAGAATAATGACCCAAACCTCCGGGTTCAATGAGATTCCCCGGTCCTGACCCCAGAGATTCAGACTCACTAAATCTGCGTTGGAGTTCAGGCATCTGCCATTTTTATCTAATAAGCAAAGTACTGATACAGATGAGCTGTGGACCACATGCTATGAAAAACATGCTTTCCATCAGCTTCTAAGGTCTTGACCTATTTCCTTTTATTTTTTTAAGATTTATTTATTTATTTATTTATTTATTTATTTATTTATTTGAGAGACAGAGGATGCAAGCAGGGGGAGCGGCAGAGGGAGAGGTAGAGAATCTCAAACAGACTCCCCGCCCAGCATAACCAAGAGTGGAAAACTCCACTGGCTGAGCCACCCAGGTGCCTCTGACCTATTTCTAATTCAGAAGTGGCCAGTTGTCATGAACTCTGCTATGGAGGATAAATTCTGCAAAATTCTGCTGCACCGCCTACAGCACAGCTGACCCCTGCAACCCCAAGGGGGAAATTTTACAGAACACTTTACATTCGTTTGCTTGCTCTCAGGGAAAAAACAGAAAATAGAAAAAAGAGAAAGAAAATGCCTATGCTTTAAATTTGAACCAGTGTCTCATGTCTTGTCCCTATGGGATAATAATAGGTGAGCAGTCACTTACATTATTTCTAAACTGGCCCCGTTGATAGGTCCATTAATATAAAAAACAGGCTAAAGAATCACTCTAACCTTCCTTTCTTAATTCCAAGAACCTTGGCTATTCAGTCAGTTTTTGGACATGGACTTTGGATAAACAACGAGAACATCTCATCAGTGGTTCAGGGTAACTTTATCATCTTAAAACTTGCAGCCTGCAGTGCGAGTCTGGCTGTCTGGCAGCGAATCCTCTCCCAGGGATGCCCTAGAGGTGAGAAAGTGGGACATCCACACATTCCATGTGATCACAATCCCAGCATTTGCCAAATTCATGTCTAACGGCTTGAATTCTATGCTGGAAGGAAAAGGAGATCTTTGCTGGAAGCTTTCACCGAATTCTAAAGGGAATTTTATCCCCTTTGTAGCCAACCCTGAGTTCTACTTCTCTGTCAGGCCTGTAAGTAAAGCGCAAGGATTCTTCAAGAGTCTGAGTCACAAAGTAAAGCTTGTGAGAAAAAAAATTGCTTCAACAAACCCTCCAACTGCTGTGCTGCTATTGTCGTCACACTGTATAATTTAACTTCTTCCTTATTTTTCCCTTTGTTTCTTACCAGGGGTTAAGGGGTCGGTGCCCATGTGTATGTCTACCTCTTCCCCTCTCCGGAGGGCGTGTCTATGAAATTGATCGGGTGGGGGAGTAGTTAGAGCAGAAGACTGGGGGGTCTTTGGAAAACCACCAGTAGAGAGGACAGGGGCTCAAGATACCCCTTGAAAACGCAAGTGGCTGCTGGGATAGACTTCCAGACGGCACAGGCACCTTTATTTACCTGGCCAGGAAACAGCCGTGGCCATCCTTGATCAGCTCTGTCCGCTTCCTTGTTGCGGGGAGCCTGGATTCTGCCTAATAACAACCCATCTGAGATTCCCATTGGCTGTGACTAACCTTACTTAACGATATTGGCAACATTCCCTTATTACCTTGACGGAATAACTACTGGTGGGCATTTAGTTTAGATGTAATTCAAGAAAGGGATGGTCAGTAATATATTTTTTAACTTTCTAGTTTGAAATAATTTCAAACTTAGAGAAAAGTGGCAAGAACTGTACAAAGAACTATTTACCCTTTACTTCTATTCCTCAAATGTTAACATTTATCTCTGCTCTGTCCTTCCCTTCCTATCTAGTAATAGGCTTACTAAGAATAACTTTAGATTTACAGAAAAATTGAGGAGCTGGGACATCCAATTCAGATATACTGCCTCCCCCGCACACAGCTTCCCTCCTAGTAACATCTTACATAGGTATAGTACATCTGTTACAATTAATGAACCAACATTGATAGTATATTGCTATTAACTGAAGTCTATAGCTTATTCAGATTTCCTAAATCTTTACTTCCTTGCTGGTGTCACTTTAACTTGACTCAATCTTTCTGAAGTATGAGCTGGTAAATGTATCAAAACACAAAACTGCACCTGGGAAAATAGCCAAGAAATAAAAGAACCTCATAATTATTTTTTACAAAGATATTTTATCAATATTATTTGTAAAAGTGAGAAATGACCCAAATGTCAAAGACTAGGGGAATAGCTAAGTAAACTATCATATATTAACATCGTAATATACCTCTGGCTATCAAAAATGTAAACTAAATTGTTTACATTTTTTTGAAAATTGTTTTAATATTTGGAATATGCTGTTAATGAAAACAGTGCCAAGCAAAATAAAGTACATAAACTGATTAGAATTAGGCAACCCAAAATTAAAAGGGAA
Source organism: Ursus americanus (assembly GCF_024610735.1). Taxonomy (NCBI): domain Eukaryota; kingdom Metazoa; phylum Chordata; class Mammalia; order Carnivora; family Ursidae; genus Ursus; species Ursus americanus. Next base: position 24,363,361 of record NC_142134.1, on the reverse strand, counting down.
TTTAATGGATTGGAAATTACTAGAATTTATTACTTAGATTATGTCTTCTGTGAATATGTCTGAATTGCTTTTAAAAATTATTATTAAAAAATACAACTATAGCAATTTTCATCTTCAGAAAATGCTTTAAGTAAAAGATCAATGATAAGATATACTATATAAGATAAAAATATTTCAGAGTTGTATACTCCCTTCCACATCCTTATGTTGAGTGGTAAAGTATTTCCAAAATATTCTCCCTAACTTTCAGGAAAAATAAAGGTTAAACTAGACCAGTGGTACTGGTAGGTCTAGCCCATTTTGAGTTGTAATCAAGCATAGTAAATGTTCTTCAATCCTATTTGGCCCACACCCTTCTCTGTCTCTGCTGCCCCACTGCCCCGTAAGCAAACAGTAAAGTTACAGGTGAGAGATGGGTGGTCACAGCCGGGAGTTCCCTCTTGTCTTCCTTGTATGGGTGGGAGCCAGCAAGCAGTTTCCTGGAGGCAGGGCCTCCTGCCTGAAAAGTCACGCAGCCAGAACAATGGGCAAAGAAGCTGGGCAAAAACAAAAGAAAAGTATTGCTTCTACTTGAAGGAAGGCAAAGAATGACTTTTTAAATAATGTAATGTGTAATACATTTGGGATATAGCCCCTAAACTGTCAGAGAAAGGAAGTGATATTGAAGCAAAAGTCTGGTCTACACATGAATTCTAAACTGCCCCACATTCAGCCATCTGAAGACATAAACTTTTCCTTATCTGGAATTCTATATATAATACCCAATTCAAATGGAAAAAATAATAATACATTAGGTAAAAAAAAACCAGTTGAAAACTATTATGCATAGCATGGTTTCATTTTTGTTGTAAAATCCGGAAGGATACACACAAAATATTATTAGTAATTACCTTCAGGTAGTGAAATGAGGGCAGCTTTTGTTTTCTTTTCTTCTCTTTACCTGCGTTATTTGATCTTTTTTACAACAAACATGTATTATTTGTATAACTTTTAAATTTCTTAAAATATACAAAAAGATATAAAATTTATAAAACTCAACCTATTGTCAACTGCCTTTGGTTCCATGCATCTAAAATGCAGCTATGATGGATATTCGTAAAGATACACAGAAAGCACGTGAAGATCTGAAGATTTTGAAACACATAAATTACTTTGTGTTTAGTTTTAGTGCCGAGTATATATAATTATAATCCAATTATCTTAAACTGTTAATCATGTAAAGAATATGTGAGAAACCCCTATTAACTAGAATAATTTGCTAATCAAAGCAGTCTATTTCCCAAACCTACCAGATAATGGGAATATTTATTGTGGCGCCGTCCCCGCATCACAAAATACTTCTTCACTGACGTCTCCTCATAAAGAGTTTTCTATTTCCTTTTATGAACACCTGCAACCCATTACTTCAAAGCCATTTTCCATCAGAAGCCAGTATCTAGATACTGTGGCTTTAAATTTATAGAGGATGGGATTTCCTCAACTTTTCCCAACTCATAGAAAATGAATAAAGGCACAAGGAGTTTTGAACGGAAGAAAATACCACACAAAAGCCTCCACAACAGAATTTGAGTTGGAGATGTACCACAATAAAGAGGAAAACGTGAACTACGGTAGAAGAGCAGCCATCTTGTGCCCGCAGTGCTGGGATTGCCAGGTGATTCTTGTCCACCTGTTCCGCCGTGCTGCTCTTCCAGGTGGCCCTGAAGAAGCTTTTAGCAGGAAAACACCTGGACCCGAGAGACCACAAGAAGGTATAAGGTGACACACGTAATACAACTTCTGCCTACAGCAGTGCATCTTTCCCTGTGCTTAGAGAATTAATCCTTTTCTCAAAAAATCACAGGCTGTTCAGGATTAGGATTTAGTCTCTGCATTGGCTGCCTCATGCAGATACTTTCCTTTACTAATAATCTGGAAGATGTTTTGAACAAACACATCAAATCTTGTGGTGTTAGTACGAATAGATACAACCAATGCACTTTCTTATTATGCCCCTTTAGAATATACATGATGGGTGGGTGGGGGTGGTAACATAAGATATCAATAATACCCATAATTCAGATTTTCAAATACTTTAAAAACCTTAACAAGTAACAGATAGTCTTGAGGGGCACCTGGTTGGCTCAGTCGCTTAAGCCGCTGCCTTCAGCTCAGGTCATGATCTCGGGGGCCCTGCTTCTCCCTCTGCCCCTCCCCCCTGCTCATTGTCTCCCTCTCTCCCTCTCTCTCATAAATAAAATCTTTAAAAACAAAACCAAAAACAAGTAGTCCTGAGTTTCAACCCCTTATCAGTCCCTGACTAAATGCTATCCAGGCCAAGAACACAGATCAGAAAAGAACATGCTTGTGAAAGATCGTCCACACTGGATTTCACACTGCTCCTGAAACAAATGCTTATACCTCAGTTTTGAAAAGTGGTCCCAGGATTCAGTTTTCCCATCTATGACAGACATCAGGAATCTTGCCCAAGAAATCCAGGGCAATATTCTGTTATCTCTTCACGATGAGTAGAAAGATGGCTTCACGGGTTGGCTAATTATACACCATTAGGAAATGTTACTTAGGTCATATGCCCCTTAGGAATCAAGAATTAAAATCACTACAGTGAGAGATTTGGCCTCAGGATAAAGTAAAATCGTTCTTCTATGGTTTTTCCCCCTATTTGCTGCTACCTGTTAGTAATATTGTACATTGTAGCCCCTTCCATTCTGAAGATCTGAGGTCAACTTGACGTTATTGCTATCTTTTTCTTCCTCTTTCTCCTCTCCTTTCCTCACAAAATGAAGGCTCACAGAGATTTCATATTTGGCAGAGAACCATTTAGGGCCACACCAGGTGAAAATTAGGAACACTCATTCAACATCCAGACACTGTAAAGGCATAGCTAGTCCTATGCAGGTGATGTATTCTAGTCCTTTCCAGAAAGAAAGGTCAATGTGACTTCCTGGACCATCAGTTCGGGCAAAGCTGTTGTCATCAGCTGAATGAATATTCATTTGCTCCCTTTTTAAAAAAAGATTTTATTTACTTATTTGAGAAAGAGAGAGTGAGAGAGAGGGCAGAGGGAGAGGGGGAGAGGAAGAGGGAGAAGGAGACTCCCCGCTGAGCAGGGAGCCTGACTGGGACTCCATCCCAGGACCTTGATCATGACCTGAGCGGAAGGCAGACCCTGAACCACCCAGGCATCCCCATTTGCTCCCTTTTTAAAGTTCATTTTAATTAGAAACTCCAAATATTCTGATCTAAACAGCCTTATGTGATTTGGCAAGGCTAGGTCCTCAGACCACTAAGGAAATGGGTCTATTTCTGGCCTAATTCCTCCTGGCCTCAGCACTACCTTGGCTGGCTCGGTCTCTTAGGCAATGAGACCCCTCCTGGGATTGTGGTAAGTCTCTTAGTTCACCACATTCATGTCCCTGCAGCATTACCCTACTTGACAGCAAAGGACAGGAGCTCCCTAGAAAGCTAATTGTATTTGGGGACATAAACAGCAAAAAGCTTCAAGTCCTCTAAGATTAAAGATTATGGCTTCAGAAAATGTGATGGCATAGAAATACCTATTAGAAACTGCTAGATTGGGGACTGTTTGCTCATCTGAATAGAAGAAATAGAACACAGAGAAGAATTAGACCCTCTCAAAACAGAGTGTGGGCTTTGGCCCCAACATCATTTTTCTTGCTTAATTGAGGCATAATTTATATATAGTTGTGCCTTTTTTTTTTTTTAAACCCAACTCTTAAAAGTAGGAAAGAGGAATCAAACTTGGAGTAGGGATCAAGAAGTACTATTTTTCAGACCAAAGAGAAGGAATAGTTTGATATGTTAGTTTTTTGGGTTTTTTTTAAGATTTTAAGTAATCTCTAGACGCAAAGTGGGGCTCAAACTTACAGCCCCAAGATCAAGAGTTGCATCTGCACCAACTGAGCCAGCCAGGCGCCCCAGTGTCAATAATTTTTAATCCACTTCAGTGAGACTTCAGTTTGACCAAGTTATTGGAATTTTGATAAAGTTTACTACATAGTTGAATTTAGATATTTTAAATTTCAAGTGATCGTGGCTTCACACAGCCATACACTCAACTTCCCATAAACCTCCCCTCGTCAGAGCTTTACCTGGATTTTAGTTCCAGGCCAGAACAGAGCTGCTAATTGGACAAGTGTTAGTTTATGTGACTTCAATTAGATATAATTGTTTAATGACATATCATAATAGCTAATGATTGTTACACACAATCATAGAGGGTTAGTTAAATAGACGTTTTCATCCGAAAAGAGAAACGCAAGCGTCTTTTTATGTAAGAGCATAAGGAAAAATAATTGATTAGCGAATCTTGTTCTCGTAGCACCTTTTTAATCAGCTAGAGGATTTTTTTTGTCTTCAGCATAGATGGAAATTTAAAGTGAACAGTATATTTTGAATGGTGTTAAAAATAGTAACAGCTAACGTATTCAAGATTGACTATGTGCCAGGCATTTTTTAAGGGCTTTGTATTTAATTTACTTGATCCTCTCAAAAAAAAAAAATCTTAAAAATGAGAAAATTGTGAAGTTGAGGTCTTGTCCAAGCCAGGACAAGAACCCAAGGCAACCTAGCTTCATTGTCATCAGCTTAAGTACTGTACTTTCCTATGCTTTCGTTACACGTTTTTAATCGTTTGCTCGATGCCGACAAACACAAGCCCGCACTCTAGCACTGCGGTGCTGACCAGCCTGCACAGAGTTTTACACTCTTAGATCAGCGTCACCAGGAACCTAGACTCTCATCACAGTAATGAAATGAATAATCACTGAACCAGGGCATTTTACAGATGAAAGGAAATAGAGTCTTTTAGATCTTACCTAATTCTTTCTAATTCTTATCAACCAAATCAGCCCCTCCCAACCAGAATTTGCCTTGTAGACATCCGATCTAATCTACCTTACCCAGCTGCTTGAGTCAACATTCCTATTATTTCCTTTTTTTCCCCTAAAGATTTTATTTATTTATTTGACAGAGATAGAGACAGCCAGCAAGAGAGGGAACACAAGCAGGGGGAGTGGGAGAGGAAGAAGCAGGCTTCCAGCAGAAGAGCCCGACATGGGGCTCGATCCCAGAATGCCGGGATCACACCCTGAGCTGAAGGCAGACGCTTAACTGCTGTGCCACCCAGGCGCCCCCATTCCTATTATTTCCAATATGAATCTAAGACACTATAATAACTGATCTCTGCTTCTCGTTTGTCTCCCTTACAATAGCAAGAGGAATCTGTTTCACTTTAAGCCTACATATATCATTCCCCTGTCAATGGCTTCATGTCAATGCATTCAACTGTCAATGGCTTCCTGCATCGGTGGTTCTCAAACCTGTACAGGATTTTATTGTGGTGATGGTTGTGAATATACTAAAAACCACTGAACTGTATGTTTTATATAGGTGATTTGTTTGGTATGTGATTTGTATCTCAATGGTATGTCTACAAATTTACAATCAAAAGCATCTGGAAGTCTTGGCATGCTATGTGTAACATCCTGCAATGTTGAACCATAAGCAATTTTACTAGCAGGAAATAAGACTGGTATATACCATATATATTCATAAGATTGAAATTCACTACTTTGCAACTATGTCTAGAAAAAAGGCAGGTAGTTGATCCAAGATTATCAACAGTTTCTGATGTTGCCTTTAATATTCAATTGTCATTTGTTAAAGTATTTTATTGCCTTCCACTCCTTCCTAGCAAACAAGCATTAACAACACTGAAGATATAAGAAAAAATTTGAAAGGGAAACTTTTAAATTGACCACATCCTGTCTAATACATTGAAATCTATTTTTGTCTTCTTATGAGGGCTTTAAGAAAACATCAGTACTTGCCATAAGACTAAGGTTTTCTGGAGGGTTTTGACAATTCACGGCTTCCTAGAAAATGCCTATGTTCCTCAGCATAGCACAAAAGACCGTTTTTTCAACCTGGCCTTAAATTCCCTTTTCATTTTTGTCTCTTTCCACACCCCCTCACTTCTGCCACACAGCAGTGACTGTGTATTCCCCACAGCCACAAGTGTCCAAGTAACCCCCAAACACACCCTGCAGCTTTACTCAAGTTCCTTCCTTCTTCTGGAATATTCTTTCCTCCCTTCTCCACTTGGCCCTTCAAAGGCCGTCTAACTTCTATTTTATCTTCTTGACTTCCCTGGTCCAGGAAAGTGCCGTGAGAACGGGAAACATGTATATCTTAGTAGATGTTGAATTTCCAGGATAAGCATGGCGCCTAGTATAAAGAAAATGTCCATGAATATCCCTTTCTCTGTATTCTCAGAGTCTAGATGCACACATCTATCTACGTACCTCGTTGTGCTGCTGAAATTATTTTTCAGTGACCCTCCTTCCCCAGTAGACTGTGAGTTCTTGAAGGCAGGGATTGTATCTTTATCACATAGTAAGGTGTCGTAAATACCTGCTAAATTCTGATGAGTTGAAAACACATTCTCCAATCTCCAGATATTCAAAGTCTTCAGGAAAAATAAAACATTCAAACAATTTACTAAAATTGCATGTGGCAAAAACTGTAAGTGAGGCGTGTACACAGTATTACGAGAATTCTGACGGAAGAGCTATACATATTCTGGTTGGAGGTGTTTATCCTGGAAACTTCTTAGAGGCTTGACAGTTGAGCTGTCCCCCCAAAATAAGGGTAAGATCACCAGTTAAACAATGAAAGGGAGCTGAGGGAATTCAGCCTGAGACAGAAACTGAGAGGGTGGGGCCATTAGCACTCCAATGGGTCTGGTGTGGCTTGAGTATAGGGTTCATGGCAGGGAGTGGTTGTCAGGAGGCTGGAAAAATGTGCTGGGCCTGCCAGCTCTCCTAGCCTGGACTTTATGACTTGAGCACGAGAATGACACAATCAGATTTGTATTTTACTCTGCTCTCAACACCCACTTCCGCCCTGCCCCCTCCTAACATATATGGTGACCATGTAAGAGAGTTGACCAAAGTCATAGGTGTGATGCATGGACAAAGGCCAAAGGGACCTGAACCCTCATGAGAATCAACTTGAGACCCACACTGTGTTCTAACCAGTGAACCATCAGTCAACACCAGCGCTGTGCAAATCACGCACTGACGCAGACGTCAGGAATGTGGTAGAACCAATAAAGCTGGTTTCTTCGGAAAGCCAGCAACATTCACTTGAAGATTCCCCACCTCCATGAAGCCCTTGCTGATTTTCCCAGCCCAAGGAAATCTCTCCTCTGAAAGTCTCTGGAGCACTTAATTTTGTACTTAGGACACTTTGAAAATTTTTTCTTGCATTGTGGTTGCTTTGTTCTCATTCCTGGTATCACCTTTTTCCTCTTCATCTCATTTTAAAAGCTTGTGTCTAATACAATGCAGCTTTAAGAGACACCTTGGGAGCAAGATAAGGTATAAATCAATCAGCAACAAATCTTGTTAGATTTTAAGTTAAGATAAATCGTTAGATTTTACGTTTCAAGAAGCATGAGGTCACATCCCACTCACCTTTGTAAACCCCTTGGCAAAACATATTTGTTGAATAAATTGATGTTGTGATGATAATATGATAAAGTAAAAATATTCTTTGGCTTTTAAAGGAAGTTGATATTTAACTTTTTTTCCCCTTGAAAATCACTCACTTAGTAGAGTATTTATATAGTTGTTCATCTTTTAGTCTTTCAAATTTCATCTCTCCTAACCATGCCCCCACTGTCTGGGGTGTTGCTTTTTTCTTGATACGATTTGCCAAAGCTTCATCTATTATACGGGTCTTTTGGGAAGAAACAAACCTTCGACTTATTTATTATGCCTATCTTGTGTTTGTTTTCTCATAGAACAGAGATATATTTATTTCAGCAAAATTATAAAGTAAAACTCCAAAGAAAGAAAAATATTTGACACTCACTGAAACACAATTTTGTATGAAGAAAGTCAACAGTAATCGGCATACACTTTGGAAAACAGTGTGAAGTTCCCTCAAAAAGTTAAAAATAGAGCTACCCTATGACCCAGCAATTGCACTACTGGGTATTTACCCCAAAGATACAGGTGTAGTGAAGAGAAGGGCCATATGCACCCCAATGTTCATAGCAGCATTGTCCACAATAGCTAAATTGTGGAAGGAGCCGAGATGCCCTTGAACAGATGACTGGATTAAGAAGATGTGGTCCATATATACAATGGAATATTACTCAGCCATCAGAAAGAACGATTACACAACATTTGCAGCAACATGGACAGGACTGGAGGAGATAATGCTAAGTGAAATAAGTCAAGCAGAGAAAGACAATTATCATATGGTTTCACTCATTTATGGAACATAAGAAATAGGAAGATCGGTAGAAGAAGGAAGGGAAGAATGAAGGGGGGGTAAACAGAAGGGGGAATGAACCATGAGAGACTATGGACTCTGGGAAACAAACTGAGGGCTTCAGAGGGGAGGGGGTGGGGGACTGGGATAGGCCGGTGATGGGTATTAAGGAGGGCACGTATTGCATCGTGCACTGGGTGTTGTACGCAAATAATGAACCATGGAACACTACATCAAAAACTAATGATGTACTGTATGGTGACTAACATAACATAATAAAAAATTTAAAAAAACAGTAATCAGCATAAGTACAATAACGTATAAAGATACCTTGATATTTTAATGGGGGAAAATACCCAGAAGAAACACACAAATACTGTGAAAATACAATATCATTGCCACAGCACATGAAAACATTCCATAAAAAATGAACGATTTCCATATGGACATTTAACTTTTCAGCCCTCTAAATTTATATTCTGAAATCTTGATATTATTGCAATGTACAGAGTAACCATTCTCTCATTCCACGGACCCATCACAAGCAATTACAAGGAATACTTCCTGTTACAGACACAGCACTTCAAGGCTAATATTTAATCTTAATTGGCATCAAGTTTAGTGCAAATACAATTATATTTTCAGCAGCTTAGAAAATTCCTGGTGGGGGAGCATCCACCTCTTAACCCTTATTGCTTCCCCAGAATATGAATGTTGGCCATTCAATCCTATTGAGAACTACTAATGCTGATTTTGCCATTTGTTACACAAGGAGTTTCCATGAAAGATGGTTCAGCAACTATGCAAATGAGCCAACAGCTTTTACATTTGGAAAGTTTCCCTTAGGTTGATTTTTTTTAAAGCAGGGCCTGAATGTCAGTCATAACTGGATCTTACCTAACTGCTTCTTTGATCATGGAGAGGAGACCCAAACAAGGCACCAATCATCTCACACAGTAGCCACCTTAGGTTGCATTCAAAGGAAGACCGGAAGACAGGCCTAAGGAATCTCTTAGATCAAGTTCTACCCTCCAGTGATAATTTTATTTTCACTGATTCAGGAAGGAAGGAAGGAAGGAAGGAAGGAAGGAAGGAAGGAAGGGAGGGAGGAAGGGAAGATGGAAAGAAGGAAGGGAGGGAGGAAGGAAAGGAAGACAGGAGAGAGGGACGGAGGGGAGGAATGGCGGAAGAAGGAGGGAAGGAAGGAAGGAAGAAAGAGGGAAGGAAGAAGGAGGGAGGGAAGAAGGGAAGAAAAAGAGAAAAAGGAGAAAGCAGGAACTATCTGATTTCGAACCTGGTGCTCTCCACTCTCAGCTAAGATTTATTCTCCAAACGAATAGAAGCCAGAGAGCTACTAGCCAGAGAGATTTTGTTTGAGCTTCATCAAACCCTTGAATTGCCTCCCTTTTTCTTAGACATATGTTCCCTCTGTAGCGAAGGCCTGGGGTAACTGCTTCGGAAAACAGCATGGCTCACTGTGCCCAGATCTGTGCTGGCGAGGGAAGAGGAAGAATCCCTCCTGGGTTTTAAGCACCTGCCTCTGTCCTGTGCCTAGGTTTCACTGGCCCAAAGACTTGAGCTGTCAGAAAGCTTGGATGACCCCTGCAGTCTGGGATGTGCTGACATAAAATCCAGGCAGGTAAACACTAGGTAGGCCATCTTACACGATCTCTTTCTTACCAACTCCTCAGCAATTTTTCTACTGCCCCTGAATTTTCTCACTGAACAACTCAAGGATCAGGGTGTGGTGGCTGCATGCTCGAAAGAAGGGATCACCTCAGTCACTGTACTCTTCTCTTTCCCTTGGATTAGGGAATTTCTCATACTGGTTGGCCAATTTCCATTTGCTGTGCTGATTTTTGAGGAGTGCAGCAAAGGAAGTCTTCCGGGTGATATTTCTAGATAATTCCCGGCTCTTGGCTTTCCTGGTGGGGGAAGAGCTTCGGACTAAAGGGTACACAGGGAAAATGGGCCTGCCCCGCGGGGCTTCCAGTAGCTGCCATATCTCCCCAGAGGTATTACTGGTCAGATACTGCCATGGCTTCTTCCCACTGCTGTCCCGGACATTCACTCGAGAAGCCAACCTTTGCACTAGCAGTTTGATGACTCCCTGGTGGCCATGAATGGCTGCAAGGTGCAGAGGGGTATATCCACAACTGGACTTCACATTTACATCAAGAGCAATCCCTGCTTTCTGTGTGCTGGAGACAAAGTCCTGAAGGGCCCTGAGGTCACCATGTTTGGCTATCCAGTGCAAGGCAGTGTACCCAGTCAAGAAGTCCTTGTGCAGAGCCAACTGGGGGTCCTCCCAAAACAAAGTCAACACCTGAATCCAAGAGCCACTGGCAAGCTTCACAATCCATTCATGCTCCCTAGCATCCAGGGGGACCGCAGATGACTTGTGCTCGGAAGGTCTGTGTGGGACCAAGGCTGCAGACTCCTCCCCAGCCCGGGCCCAGGAGGTGTGCGGCCCACCCCGCTCAGCAACAGAAGCCTTAATGTCTGCAGGTCTTGGTATCAAAGCAGCATCCACTCTTGGGCTGGAGGCTGCTCCTGCCTTGGAGGGTTTCCTGGACCGTGGTGGGCGACGAGTCCTTTTCAGCAAGTCCTGCTCAAGATACTCCTCATCAGAAGAAGACAATTTGACTCTCCCTGCCTGAGAGCTCCTCCTCAGGGATCTCCTTAACTTGGGAGCTGGACAGGGCAAAGACTCCTGTGGGTGGCCTGCAAGGCCATTAGCCTCTGTTGAGACCTGCTGAGAGGTGTGACCATCCCCTCTGTTCCTGAGGCCCTGAAGGCTCTTGCTGGGGCTGCCCTCCTTTGGAGAAAGGCCTCCAGCTGGATTCCTGAGCTTTCTCCAATCTGGGGTTCCCAGAGCAACCTGAAGCCTCTCTTCAGAACCCCCAGGAGACTCTTTGGGCCCACTGCTGCTCTCCTCACTGCCGTGGCTCTCTTGGTCCACAAAGTCATCCAGATCTTGGAGGGACAGCTGACAACGAATGCTACGAAAGACTGTCAATGGAGGGTTCTCGGGGCAGGATTCCAGAACAACAGGAAGGACAGAATGAGAGGAAAGAGTGGGGTCTGGAGGCTCTGAGTTAGGTTCCCGGACGCAGAAGCTCAGCTCCGAGGGTAGCTGGAGGAAGTTGTCTGGCACCACTGACCAGGCTCTGATGGGGCCTTGGTCCCGGGCCTTGGGTATTTGGGGATGTCTAGCCACCCATTCCCAAGTGCGCTGTTGCTGCTGCTGCAGGGTGGAATAATGCAGGGAGTCCGGGGTCATCAGCTCTGGCCGGTCTCCCGGCGAGATAAGGCGGGACAGGAGAGCAGGCGGGGAAGCCGGGGTCCCAGCAGCCTCTACAGCTGCAGGGGGCGAGCAGGGCGCTGCGGGCACCGGTGCACGCTCAGCGGGCGCGCCTTCCGGCGGCTGCCTGGGAGCCCCGCGGTCATCCTGGGTCGGCGGGGCACGCGCCGGCTTCTCCCCGGCGGTGGCGGGGTCCGGGACTGCACCGAGCACCTGCTCCCCTGGCAGTCCCTCCAGGCTGTTTTGGAGACACTCCCAGCAGCAGCGGCCCTGTGTCTCCGCCGCGGCGCACCTCGCTCCCGCCCTGTGGTCAGAGCCGCCCCTGCGGCCGCCGCCTCCCCGGGCTGCCTCCCGGGTGCGGCTGGCTGCGAGTCCATTGCAACCTGAGTGCGCCGCCCGGGCTGCGGCACCTGCAGGCTCCTCCTCTGGCTCCTTGTGTCGCCGCCGCCTCCTCGGCGGCTGCGGCGCCTGCTCTGCCCCGCGCGCGTCCTGCGAAGCGCAGGACGCAGCTCCCCCTGCAGGGGCGGCGGCCGCGGGCGGGTCTCGGGGTCGCTGCAGCCCCTCCTCCCCCAAAAGGTCCCTGTACCTCCTCTTGAGCACCACATACTTGGTGCCGTCGGGGTCCTGGCGCACTGCGGCGACCGAGTTGACGAAGCCCTTAAAGAGCTCGCGGCGGCGCTGGTGCTGGCTGGGGGGCGCGTCGGGGTCTCGGAGAAAGCTCTTGAAGTGGCTCAGCAAGGCGGCGTTGGTCACTCTTCCCCCGGCCTGGCACAGAAAATCCAGTAGTGCCTCCTGGCTTAACTCTCGGGCCATCGCTGCCTTGTCGTCTCCTGGCCCCGGGTGTCGGCTTTTCGCTCTCCCTGCCAGCCGAAACCCGGGACTGTCCTGTGTCACCTGCGCCCGGGGCGGCGCCACCCGCCTCCATCGGCCGTGGAGGGCGGCGCTGCTTGCAGCCCCCGAGCGCGCCAAGAGCAGCGCGATTTCCCCGGGAAGTGGCCCCCGGGTTGAGCCCCCGCACCCAGCCGGGGTAGGAGAGGGCGGCTCCCCCGCCGCCCCTGCGCGACGCTGGCCTCTCGCAGCGAGTCCCCGCAGCGAAAGTTCCCGGGATAGGTCGGAGTCGGTTTCACCTGCGTCCTTGCGACGCCTCCCCGGCTCTGGGGGAAGGGCCCGGCCCGCCTCCTCCTGTCCTTCCGCCCTCTGAGGTCTCCCGAGCCCTGCCACCTATCCCAGATGAGTCAGGCTGCCCGAGCCAGAGAGCGCGGTAGGTGAGTCGCCAGCAAGCGCGAGCCGACAGCGAACCGCTCTGCAGAACGCACAGCCCCTCCCGGGCGGGGAAAGGGAAGGCAGGTAAGCGAGCGGCCGCTCCTTTCGGTCTCGGCCACGTAGGAAACGAAAGCATGGAGAAGCTGTTCCTCCCTTCTCTCTGTACTGCATAAGTTCTGGCGAAAGCGTTGCCTGGGGAAAAAGGTGTAAATTTACTGGCATTCTGCGGTCTCCCAAAAAGGTGCCCTTATTAACGCTCTGGGGTAGTAATTTCAGATTCCCTAAGGCAGTATCGAGGTCCGGGGAACTCAGTCTGCATCCCAACCAAGCCTTTCTTCATCTAGACAGACTGCTGGGGCTGCTTCTCACACCTAAGTCTGTACTGAAAAGAGAAATCACGCTTCAAGTTACTGGTTGGTTTCGGCCTTTCTTTTTCCTAGTAATTGTCTCACGTTAAGGAAAAATCGGTTTGATAGTTGATTGCCCCAGCAGCTCTAAAGGAACAGGAGTCATGCAGTGAAGGTATTTGTTGTTTAATGTTACTTTGTTTTTATTTACTTCAAAGTTTGTGAACAGAAAAGATTTTTGTACAGTCCCTCTGTGTTGGCTTGAGTGGTGTTGTCATTTCTCTCCGAATGTAAGGTTCCCCCACTCCCACCCCCACCTGGCACGTTGGAAGTGGTAAGCATATTGTAAGCTTGCCTGATTTGACCCCACTGCTCCAAACCTTAGAATGACCGCTTGACTCTCATTCTCCATTGAGAGGTTGCAGACTTTCTGATCCCAAGTCCATTTGTATACCAGAGCTGTCTTTTTCACTGGCCTCAAGACACATCGCTTTTCCTAACAGCTGCTTTGCCCTTTCATTTGATCTGTCCACTTCTTGGTCTGGCCCTTTCTTTAATTGAGGTTTTTGAGGTGCAATCCTGTTTGACAGTCCTGTTTCCATGTCCAAGATACTTTCATCATTTTATCTATTTACCTTTATGGTTCCGTGCCTTCCCCTAAGCAACATTTCCTATCATAAAGTCTCTATTTTCTCCTGCCATGTCATACTCCTTTTCTCCCCTATACTCCCCGTTATCTTTCCACTTTTCCTTCTGCCCTATTTTTGGTTGTTTCATGAGTCCCTGTCCTATTTGCTAAGGGATGGCACTGAAAGTACATTGGCCCTACAATTGTCCACATAGACCCATCTTAGAGACTGCCACATAGGCCACGTTAGCTGAGCTTCATCTCAAGTCCCCAGTAGTACCCTGGTAGTTTTCCATGAATGAATTGGAATCCTTGGCTTTAAGTTATCTAGGTCAGAAAGAAGAACTGGGAAAATTTTCTGTCTATTTTTGGCATTTTCTGTAATTCAAACCCAATACTGGGTTGAGAAGAGGGATAGTGGTTTTCGCTGAGGAGGAACATTAACCTCAGGCTTTTAGGATGGTTATTAAAATCAAAATTTTGTTTTAAATTTTAGCTTCCTTTTGTGTTTATTTCCTGGGGTGGAGTCTTGATAGGACTGAGAGGCATGTCCACACCTAGGGCAGGAGGGAGTCCAAATGGTAAATTCAGGCGGGTATTTTAGAGCAGCAAGTGGAAAGAACCTCCCTGCCCCCTTTGGTATTTTTCAAAACTTCTGGTTAAAAAAAGGGGTTTTGGGGCAAGGAGGAGTGATGATATGGACTTGAAGCGCTTGACTAGGGAGAAAGAAAAGGCGCCTCAAGGCATGGTTGTTGGAGTCAGATTATCTTTAGTTAAGGGTAGAATTAGAAGGTCTGAGGAGCAGAAGCAGGGAAAGAGAAGAAAAAAAATCCAATTGCCTTAGATTTCTGGGTGCACAGGGCTTTAGCATCCAGACCCTCTCTCCTCCTTTTTCTCTCTTTTGTCCCAGGTTGCAGGAGGGTTAATTAGAATGTTCTTCACCTTACCTCCGGGAGCATTTTTATGCCTCTCTCATGTACAGTACATTATTTCCAAAAATATTTATGGAGCAGCCATGCTGTTCTGGCATTACTGGATATGGGTATAAAGAAGAAGCCGTGCTCGAGAACTCTCTATTTGTTGGGAGCAACAAACAAGAGAAATGGCATTAACCTGTGTGAAGGGACTTAACAGAGATGTGCACCAGATGCTGGAGAAGTTGAGGGGTGGTGCATAAAGGAAGAACCCAGGCTTAGCCTGGGCGATCAGGGCAATTTTCCAGTAAAAGGCAACTTTGAGTAGGAGAGATGAGGGAGAGGCAGAGGAAACATTGTGCAAAAGCACAAAGATCTGGCTCAGCACGGCATATTTGGGGAACTAACTGCAAATAGAACTACTTGGCTTTAAAGAAGACAATGTGTGTGGATGTGCTGGAAAGGAGACTGGCAAAGTAGGACAGAGTCAGAAAACGAAGGCCTGGAGTGGGGGGGGGGGGGAGTTTTGAAGAATTTTGGGGAAGGTAGTGACCTGACCCTATTCATACTTCAGAAAGATCATTCCGGAGGCAGTGCTGGTTTGGAATCATGACCCATATTAACAAGTAAAAATAGCGCATTGCAGAACAGAAGTGTATTTAACCAAATTTAAGATGCCATGGGTTGTAGGATACATTTTGGTTTCAGAGATGTTAAATATTAGGGGTGGGGGAAGTGCCTCTTAAAGTACAAGAAATACAGGGGCACCTGGGTTGCTCGGTTGGTTGAGCCTCCCGCTCTTGATTTTGGCTCAGGTCATGATCTCAGGGTGGTGGGATTGAGCCCCATATTGACTCGAGATCAGCACAGAGTCTGCTGGAGATTCTCTCCCTCTCTGTGTGCCCCTCCCCCTGCTCACATGGGTATGTTCTCTCTAAATAAATAAATATATATATAAATAAATAGGATCTTTTAAAAAAAATAAAGTAGAAGAAATACAGCACATTTAGTATCATATTTTTAGGGAAAAAAGGCTTATTTGGGAGTAAGATTTGAGGACTGGATTGGGGTGACTAACTTTTCCCTTATAACCTTATAAAATTTTAGCTATTTTACAATGAAAGTATATTACTTTTTAGTTTGAAAAGGACAATAAAAGGGCACCTGGGTGGCTCAGTCGGTTAAGCATCTACCTTTGACTCAGGTCACGATCCCAGGGTCCTTGTGTCGTCGAGCACTGTGTGTCGGGCTCCCTGCTCAGTGGGGGACCTGCTTCTCCCTCTTCTTCTGCCACTCCCCCTGCGTGTGCTCTCTCTATCAAATAAATAAATAAATAAAATATCTTTAAAAAAAAAGAAAGACACTAAAGAAAAAAAAAAGACATAAATGAATAACAACGACAAAGAAAAAACTGTATCAACTCTTTACGCTGGAGGAGAGAGACGAAGCTCTCAGCAAGGAGAACAGCCCAGAAGTCATTGAGATGATCCAGAGAAAGGTTGCAAAAGGTCTGAGTTCAGCAGTGTCAAAGAAAGGGAGATGAACAGATGGACTGAGGAGATAGCTAGTAGGTAAACTGAACAGGATTTGGAGCCAGAGGAGCCGAGGGGGGCGAAGAGGGAGAGCAAAAAGCTTCGCTTCTCTCATGCCTTTGTCCTGAGTCACTGGATGGATGCTTGTTCTCATCTACCTGGATATAAAACACAGAAGGGTCTGTTTTGGAAATGGGAAAGACCATAAAGTAAGGTTGAGGTGCCTATGGGGCATAAAAACTGGAATATCCAGAAAGCAAGATAAGGTTTGAGGCTCCAAGAATGTATGAGATTAGCATATGTAAATGACCGTTGAAGCCCTAGGCAATGGCAAAATTGCTTAGAGACGGACAGGCAGTGGGAGGGGAAGGAGGTGGAGGGTGAATCCTCATTTACCAAAGAGAAAGAGGAAAATAAATGTGTTAGGGAGACTGAGAAGGAGCTGCTGGTGGGGAAAGAGGAACACCACTGAGTGGGTGTCACAGAAGCAGAAGAAAGAAAAAGCTTTCTAGAGATGACACCAAGTTTGATAAGAAGTGAAATTGGACCGGGGCCTGTTAGGTCACTGGAGTCTGGTCTGGAGGAGTTTCAGAAGCGTGCTGGGGACAGAAGTCAGGTTTCAGAGGGGTGAAGAGTGTGTGGGGTGACAGGGGGGTGAGAGACTTGGCCATGAAAGGCAGGAGAGGAATCTAGATAAGGAGAATATCAGATCATGTAATCTAAGGTTGTTTGTTTGGTTTTTGGTAGTTGTTCGAAGAGATATGATCACGTCTGTGTGCTGAGGGAAAACCTCCAGGAAAAGATAAGTTGAAGACCTAGAGGAGAGAGTAAATAATTGATAAATTAGGAGTTGGGGGTGGGGCTAGAGTCCAGAGTTCAGGTAGAGAGATTCCCTGGAACAGGACAGGGGAGAGCCACTTTTCCTATTGAGAATAGAAAGGAAAAAAAAAAAAGCTATTACATTAACTAGAGGGCTAAGAGACGGGGAGGAGAAGCTTGAGGAAGTCTTGGTGGGGTTGAAAAGCAGGTACAATGGGAGTAAGTGAATATGAGAGTTAGAAGGATGGGATAGTGTGAGCAGAACATCAAATAGTCTGAAGTCTTGGGGCTGAAGGTTTCCAAAGTGGAGTCATGTTGAGGGTAAGATTCAGAGTGTGACCACATGGATGAAGAAAAGTGGAAGTGAGAGCATTGTAACACCAGGGAACCGTGAGGGGGTGCCGAGTGAGATACCAAAGTTATCTAGGATAAAGAGGACACCAAGATCATCTTTGTAAGTGCCCAGTATTGTGGTGTAACACAGATGGCATTTTGCCAGGAGTACTCGCTCTGCCCCTAATCAACAGATACTCAACAGTGTGGTATAGTGACTTACATATGTGTGCCCCATTCCAGATCACTCTCCTTTATCTGATCCTCAGAACAAGTATGGGGAGTGTGTAGGATAGAGACCATCACCTTGCAGAAAGTAGCTCTCCTTGCTATTCATATGATTGTATTTCTTGTAGGATGGATTCTGATGTGCTTATTCTTTGCCTTCAGCCCAAACCTCTACTGGGGCTGTAGAATGGCCATCTGCATCCAAGAAAGTGGAGCTGCCCAGTGTCAATTATCCAGGTGGGTAGGGAGATCCCCAGGTGAAACCAGAGCTAAAGTGAACCTTACAAAGGCATGAGAGTAAACCAGGGTGTCCCGCCACCCTCTCTTTCTCTCCCTGTCTTTCTAGCTCTTCCTCCTCCTCCTTTCTGTCATTCTCTCTCTCTCTCACCACAAATCTGGGTACTCCCCAGGTCACTCTGAAGTAACAAGGGAAAGGCATTTTCATGTTAAAGTTGAGGGCTCTAACCTACAAGTCAGATGATCTAATGATAGAGGGCTCTCTGCATTTCTTCTCCTGTCCTGAGCATGCCTTTGTTTATTTGTTTGCTTTTCGGTATTGAGGACCTACCATGTGCATGCATTTTTCTGAGGCTGGGAACACAGGAGTAAACCAAACAGACAAAAGCTCTGCTTTCAGGACACTTACATTCCAGGAGGGAAGAGACAGACAATAAACATAAACGTGAACAAGAAAATATCACTAGTGACAAGTGATCAGACACAAAAGCCTATGGATATGACGGAGACTGATCAGAGAGCCACTCCAACAAGGATGGAGAGAGAAGGCCTCTCTCAGAAGATGACAATAAGCAGAGACCTCAGTGATGAGGAGGAGACAAGCATGTGAAGATGGGGAATAAGAGAGCAGGACGGGGAAGGCACGCCAGATAGAGGGAATAGCTAATGTCACATCAGAAATGAGCATGTTGTGTTTCAGGAGCAGAAAGCAAACTAGGCTAAGCTGGAGCAGAGAGAGAGAGAGAGAGAGAGAGAGAGAGAGAGAAGTGTGAAGTGAGAAGTCCAGTGAGCAGGGATCTTATAAGGCTTAGTGGGGTTTGGGTTTTAATCTAACTGTAATGGGAAGCCATTGGAGGTTTATAATCAAGAGGGTAACAGGTGATTTCTGTATTAAACAGCTCATCTGGCTACTGTGTGGAGAATGGACTAAAGGGGTTGCTAAAGCAGAAGCAGAAAACCCACTTGGGAGACCGTGTAGTGGGCCAGGTAGGAGACAGTGGGAGCTTGCAATCTACCCCTGCAAGTATCAGGGGTAGAGAAGGATTGAAATTTGGAAAATGTTCTGCAGGTAGGAAGTAGAGAATGTGCTAGTGAGTTGACTAAAATGTATCCAGATTGTGACGACTGAGGCAAGACAAGGTTTGGGGGCAGGAAGTCAAGTGTTCCCTTTTGGAAAGGTTAAGTTTGAGATGACCTTTAGGCACCTAAGTAATGATCTAGTTTAGACAATTGGATATGTAAGTATGGAGCTCAGGGGTGAATTCAGAACCGGAGGTAGAAATTTGGAAGTCTTGGGCATTGAGATGGTATTTTAGAGCTGATGGATGTGATGAATTTATCTATAGAGGGCATCTAGAAAGAGAAACACAGAGTTCCACAACCAGCCTCAACATTAGGGGTCCAGTCTTAAGTAGTATCTTACTTCATATTAGAGCCTGTCTCAGCCCTACTATGGCAAAGAGAAACCGTAAAATCCATGTTTTGTCCCCCTCCCGCCCCCGGCCTGTCTGCTGGTTGTGGCTGCAGCAGACATGAGTGTGACAGACATACGAGTACGGTTAATTTCAGGGTCTGGACTCAGGTCCAGCTACCCCTACATCTCCTCCTAATGCCAACTTCAGAAGGTATGGATTTGAATTTGTTAAAGGAGTCAGCAGATTCTCCAAGTACATCCTGATTTTACATGTGGGAAAACCAACTCTCAGAGTTTGGTTTGTGGAACTGATGCTCAAATCAAGTTGATATCAAGTGGAACATTTTATACTGGAGTCATAATCTTTCCTCAGCTCTGTGCAGTATTTGACTCAATTGACCATTTTTGCCCTTTGAAGTCTCTGTCTTGGCTTCATTACTCTTCTCTGGTTCTTCTCTTACCTCCCTGACCCGACTTTGCTAGCTCTTCTTCCCATTTTTTTTCTTTTCGCATTCTCTGCTCATTCACTGTGTCCCTGCTTGAGTTACTTTGACTGTGTTCCCAGATTCACTTACCACTTCTATTCTTATGATTTCCAAATCTATACGTGAAGCCCACTTGGAGAAAGCACAGACTTTCAATTGATTAGTCAAGTTTTGGCTCTGCCTCCAACTATTTCTTTAAACTTGGCCAATTTACAAACACTTTGGACCTGAGTTTCTCCATTTGTGCAGTGAGGAAATCGACTAGATGATTCTGAAGTTCCTCCCAGGGCTCACATTCGGATTCTAAACGTGATGCTACTTTTAATGATCTTAATAATGACATTTATTGCCTATTCTTTGCCAGACACTGAGCCAAGTACTTAGCAACACATTAATACATTTAATTCTCCTAACAAATTCCTGTGAGGTAGGAGCTATTTTTATGCTGATTTTATAGTTGAGGAAAGGAAGATCCAGAAAAGGTAATTTCTTACAAGTCTGCAACCAGTAAGTAGCAGAGCCAGGATTCAAGCCCAGACGATTGTAATCTGCAGCCGACATCATTTAGCCTGTACGGTGGACTTCACCGTTTCCCTTCGAAGACCCTGCTTCTGCGCTGCGCTCCCACTGCGGCCTCCTAGCACTTCTGCCTCCTCTGAAACATGACTCCTTCTGAGCCCCTCTGCCCTGAATCTGCATCCTCTTCCTCTCTTTACCTCCACTGGCGGTTTTCCTTCCTAAAGCAAAACAAACACAAAACCAAAACTGAGCGCCTTGCTCGGAACTGCCCGTCATTTGGTCACTGCTTTAGCTCATCCTCGTCTTCCTGCATAGGTCACCTCCCCCGGAGCCTCCTGACCATCTGGGATAGATAGGTGTCCCGCCCTCCAAGCATCTCCAGGCATCTCTATTTGGGGAAAATTAAGTTTGAGATGCCCATCAGACTCTGAAGTAAAGATGGCAAGTGGGCAATTGAATATAGAATTCAGAGCTTAACTTTCAGAGCACCTACCACTCACGATTAGAAGTAACTTACATATTTATTCATTTTTGTGTGGCCCTCTCCACCAGAACATAGGCTCCATGAGGACCACGACTGCATCTTGCTCACCATTAGCGAAGAGTTAGTTGTGCAGAGGACTCAAAATAACAGAGTATTAGTTTCCTGGGCTGCTGTGATGCATTATCACAACCTGGGTGGCTTAAAACAGCAGAAACTGATTCTCTCACAGTTCTGGAGGCTAGACATTGGAAATCAAGGTGATGGCAGAGCTGCACTCCTTCTGGCGTCTCTAGGAGAGAATCCTTCTCCTCCTCGTCCAGCTGCTGGTTACGATCCACATGCCTTGGCTTCTGAGGCTTGTGGCCACATCACTCCAATCTCGGCCTCTGTCTTCACAGAGCCTTCTCTTCTGTATGGTTTCTCTTCTTCTGTCTTTTACAAGGATATTTGTCACTGGATTTGGGGTCTGCTCAGATAATCCAGAATGATCTGGTTATGACAGCCTTAATTTAATTACATCTGCAAACCTTCAGCTTTTTACAAATAAGGTCACATCCTCAGGTTGCAGGGATTTGGACATAGCTTTTTGAGGCCCATCATTCAACCCACTATACAAGGGAACAGGAAGAAGTTCTGGAATGTCGTTCTCCAAATCCACCCTTTCTCCCTTTATTTTAGCTAACTTAAATTTGCTTCAAGATTCAGCTCGGTTGGGGCGCCTGGGTGGCACAGCGGTTAAGCATCTGCCTTCGGCTCAGGGCGTGATCCCGGCGTTATGGGATCGAGCCCCAATTCGGGCTCCTCCGCTGGGAGCCTGCTTCTTCTTCTCCCACTCCCCCTGCTTGTGTTCCCTCTCTCGCTGGCTGTCTCTATCTCTGTCAAATAAATAAATAAAAACTTAAAAAAAAAAAAGATTCAGCTCGGTTGTTGCCCAACCAAGGGAGCCACACTCTTAGGCCCAGTGCACGCCCCTCCTATAATAATAGTTATTACATATTCAGCTCTGTTTTAAGGGTTTTATGTGTAGAACTCACTTAATTCTTGCTACAACCCTATGAGATAGTCCCCATTACTATCCATATTTTACTGGATCCTAATATTCTGTTTTATTGTCCTCCCCCAGTATACCTCCCCCAGGCCATCGACCAAGATTCAGGCATCTGTCTGTCCCCAGCAAACACCTTTGCACACTCAGGCTCTTTGTAAAGGCTGATGGGTTGAATAAAAGATTGAACAAGAGATAGGTGGGCAAAAGACCGAGGAGGGTTTTGAGTCCCAATTTAAGACATTTGGATTTTATCTTTTAGATCACGGATGTCCAATAGTTTTAAAGCTGAGAAGCGATAGGATGAAGTTGTCTTTCAAATATAGCCTCTCTTTGGGAGAAATCTCATCATCAAATATTGTATTAATTATCACCTTGAAATAGGTCATTCCTTCCGAGCCTTCCTCCTGAGCTCCGGTCTCACACTGCCAGCTTTTTGCTGTGTCTCTCCAGGCCCAAATTCAGCAAGTCCAGACTAGCCCTCATCTTTTCCTTCCCCCGAAGTCACACTTCCTATATTATCAAGTTCACAGGCATCCAAACTAGACAACTGGAATTAATCCCAAATGCTTCCCTCACCCCCACTGCCAATTAGTCAATAAGTCCTATCGACTCCATCTCCTGAAATTTATCTCAAATCCCTAGTCTTCCCTCTTCAACTCCAGTCCATTCTCCACCCTGCTGCTTATCTTATAAGCCTAAAAACTAGATCCGATCATGCCATTTTCTTGTTAAAACAACAAAAAAACTCCAAAACAGCTCTGCGGTAGTTCTTCATTGCTTATAAGATCCAGGTCTTTAAGATCAACCTGTAAATGAGAGACTATGGACTATGAGAAACAAACTGAGGGCCTCAGAGGGGAGGGGGGTGGGGGAATGGGATAGACCGGTGATGGGTAGTAAGGAGGGCACGTACTGCATGGTGCACTGGGTGTTATACGCAACTAATGAATCATCGAGCCTTACATCGGAAACCGGGGATGTACTGTATGGTGACTAACATAATATAATAAAAAATCATTAAAAAAAAAAAAGATCTACCTGTAAAGATCTACCTTTCTTCCACATTCATTCACTCAACACATGTGTATTGAATGCCTACCGTGTATCTGGTACAGTGCTCACTGCATTTATACACCAGTGAGGGAGATGCCCCACACACGTATAGATGGGCGTGGGTGTTCTTACTTGGAGTATCTCTGGTTGTAGGCAGTAAGGGCAGTACTCTAAGGGAAGATGCTACAACTGGAAGGGGTCGTTGGTGGCTCCTCGCCTGTTTGCTTTCAGTATATATGATAACTTTATTGGTATTTGTATGCTTTTTGAGTGGATTTACAGATTATATTATCTAGTTTTAAATTAATCTTCACCAAGAGGGCAAATGATTTAAAGGAATGCTCAAAAGAAACTACAAATTAAAGATAATACTAAATTTTAAGCCTAAGGGACTGGGATTAGACCTAGTATGAGCCTTAAGTAGCCTTAGAATTAAAATAGTAGCCATCTTGGGGTGCCTGGGTGGCTCCGTCATTAAGCTTCTGCTTTCGGCTCAGGGCGTGATCCCAGGGTTCTGGGATCGAGCCCCACATCGGGCTCCTCCACTGGGAGCCTGCTTCTTCCTCTCCCACTCCCCCTGCTTGTGTTCCCTCTCTCACTGGCTGTCCCTCTCTCTGTCAAATAAATAAAATCTTAAAAAAAAAATAGTAACCATCTAGCCACATCTGACAAGAATTGGCCCCCAAATTTAGATGATCATAAAGAACATTTGAAACAGAGATTTATACTCTCCATCTTAAACGATGAGCTACTCCTTAAGTGTGAATCGGGGTTTGCAATGTTAGTTGATAATAGTGTTAAAAGCTATCATGATTTGCAATATCTTTTGTTTTTCTCTTTTGGCAACATACATAGAGAGCCTGATGTGACTATAATTTTTGTGTTTATAGAAGGATGGTTCACAAACATTCCGAAGTAGGGTATCATGCTTTTATTAGCTTTCACAACATTTCCTAATATCTCTGTCCTGGAGAAAGTAAAGCCCCAGCCAAGCAAAAATAAATTTCTCAGTTTCATATTGTTGGATATTCCAGAGTTAGAAAACAAATTCACGGGCTTTCAGTTCTCTCTGTTTCTAACTACTTAGGGCACCATGGTCATGATTAGCAGTATCTTTACAATTGCTCATTTTTTCCTTATAATTTATATTTATGTTTGTTTTTATAATGTACATCAGTACAGTGGCACTGCATAAAGTTTTATTTTTTTAACTAATTTTACTTTATTCTTATTATGAAGATACTACATGTTCATTATGGAAAAATGTATATAGTTTTAAATAAATAAATTGCCCTGGACTGCTTGTTGTTCCTTAAGCCTGTTTCTTTTTTCTTACAGCTTTGTGCTTTTGTTACTCTTTTTCATAGTCTGGCTTCTCTCTTCTCCATTTGGCAGGGTCCTCATGATTGTTCAAGACTTCTCCAGCATCCAGAGGCACAAATAATCCCTTTCCTCTCTATTCCTTTAGAACTTACCTCTATTATGTACATTTCCCCTTGGGTTATACTTATCTTGTTAGCATCTTCTTAGTGGATTATGAGTCTCCGGAAAGGAAGTAATCATTTTTAGTCATCATTCGTCCCTAATGTCATACGGCTACTATTAGTGGGTGTTGCAAGTGTTAATTGAATTTAATCATCTCAAAACATTCATTATCTTAAATCTCAAACCAATATGAGATATAGAGAAATGTACAAGATACAAAGAAACAAGAAACAGAGGGCTACAGATTTAAAGCAAGAGCCTTAATTTCCCAGCCAGCATTTTATAGGGATGATTCTCAAGGTATGGTCTGTAGGTCCTTCTGACAGACCGTGACTTTAACAAACATTTATCTTCAGTCATTACATGTGAGAGATGTGTAATTCCACAGATTTTTATTTTTGCTGGCAGCTAAGGACTACTTAGTAATCTACTAAATGAGTTATTAAAATTTGATGTTTATAAACTACAATTGACACATGTCTGAAGAGTGCTAAAGAGTCTACTTCAGCTCTCTTCTAAAAAGCCTGGCAGCCACAAAAATGCTTGGCAAATGCACACATGCAGATAGCTGGATTCCCCTCGGATTTCGGAAGGCCAATTTCTTATGCATCATCACGAGTATATTGAGGTAGCTGAGGTTCTGATCCTAGTTCTTCTTGCTTATTAATTGGATGTTGCCGTTAGTTTCATCATTATCAATTTGTTGTCGGTTCATTCGTTTGTTGGTGTCTCGCTGGGTAGCTCCAGACGTGACTCTGGAGACGGTGTCTTCTGTGTGCACTCTTTGTGAACTTGGACAAGTGATTTGATTTTTCTGAGCCTCAGTTTTCTTTTCTTTCTTCTTCTTTTTTTTTTTTTTAAGATTTTCTTCATTTATTTGACAGAGATAGAGACAGCCAGCGAGAGAGGGAACACAAGCAGGGGGAGTGGGAGAGGAAGAAGCAGACTCCCAGCGGAGGAGCCTGATGCGGGTCTCGATCCCAGAACGCCGGGATCAGGCCCTGAGCCGAAGGCAGACCCTTAACAACTGAGCCACCCAGGCGCCCCTGAGCCTCAGTTTTCTATCTCAAAAAGAGGGGGAGGTTGTAAGAGTCAGAGTACTTATCTCATTGGTGTGACATGGGAAATAATGAGTAGAGGCGTATAGAGTGTTTTCATAGGATGGTACCTGGCGCAAAGAGAAGGTGCCTGGTATATAGTATATGATTATTAGTGAGGGTTCAGTTCAGCTAAGAGTGACAGAAAACAAGTCACAGTGACTTATTAAGATAAAAGTTTCAGGGCGCCTGGGTGGCTCAGTTGGTTAAGCATCTGCCTTTGGCTCAGGTCATGATCCCAGGGTCTTGGGATCAAGTCCCGCATGGCGCTCCCTGCTCAGTGGGGAGACTGCTTCTCCCTGTCTCTGCCTCCCTCTCTCTATCTCTCTGTCTCTCATGAATAAATAAAGAAAATCTTTAAAAAAAAAAAGTTTGTTTCTTTACCCATGACCATGGGCAGCCCGGAGTTGGTATGAGAGTGTGCAGTCACCATATACCATGTTCCTGCCATCTTGTGCCACCATTTCTCAAGTGGGATTTCTGTGTCACAGTCTAGTCCGGCACCACCCATCACAACTGCATTCCAGCTAGCGGGAAGGAAGAATTGACCCATGCCAGGCCAAATAAACTCTTTTCCCTGGTTTTTAGAAATTGGAGCTAGGGCAACAAAGCAAATGAATATACAAAACTAAAGCAGAAACAGACCCCATAAATACAGAGAACAAACTGATGGCTGCCGGAGGGGTGGGGGTAGGGGAACAGTAGAATGGATGAAGGAGAGCGGGAGATTCAGACCTCCAGTTATGGAATGGTAAGTCATGGGGATAAAAGGGATAGGGTAGGTATCATAACAGTGTTGTATGGTGATGGAGGGTAGCTGCACTCGTGGTGAGCATAGCATAAATGTAGAGACTTGTCAAATGACGATGTCATACACCTGAAACTTATGTAACATTGTGTATCAACTATACTTCAATTTAAAAAAAATGGAGCTAGAGGAAACGTTTTAATTTCTTGATGGGTGAAGAGATAAAATCCAGTGCTCTTCACATACTCCTGGTAGGAATGTTAAAACGGTGCTGCTACTTTGGAAAACAGTCGGCGACTCTTCAAAAGGTTAAACATAGAGGTACCACGTGACATAGCAACTCTACTCCCACTCCTGTATCCAAGAGAAAGGAAAACATGGTCACCTAAAAACTTGTACCTGAATGTTCATAGCAACATTATTCACGATAGCCAGAAAGCAGCAACAGCTCCAGCGTCCATCAACTGATAAATGGATAAACAAAATGTGATCTACCCCAGCGGAATGGAGTGTTTTTACTTAGTAAAAGGAATGAAGTAATGATTCTTGCTACGTGGATGAGCCTTGAAAATAGTATACTAGTTGAAAGAAGCCAATCACAAAAGACCATGTACTGTACGATTCCATTTATACAAAATGGGCAGTATAGGCAAATCCATAGAAACAGAAAGTAGGTTACTGGTGGCTGGGGGAGGCAGGAATGAGGAGTGATGGCTAATAGTGTGGGGAAACTGAGTCCAGTCACATAGCCGTGATGTAATCAATCCTGTCTATGCAATAATGAAGCCTTGACGAAAACTCTCGAGTTTCAGAGAGCATCCTGGTTGGTGAAGGTATCAGTATACTGGGAGGGTGGCACATTTCCAGCCTTTCCCATTTCAGACCTGGTCTTGTGTGTCTCTTCTATTTGGCTGACCCTGAGTTGTAGCCCTTATAATAAAACAGTAATTAAAAATATAGTGCCTTCCTGAGTTCTTTGAGTTATTCCAGTGAATTTTGAAACCTCAAGGGGAGGTCCTAGAAAGCCACAAATTTGTAGTCAAGCTGGTCTGTCCAGTACAGGCAGCCCTCTGGACCTGCAGCTGGTGTCTGGAGTGGGGGCAGTCTTGTGGGACTGAGACCCTAACCTGTGGGGCCCACATTCCATTCAGATGTGAATGGAATTGTTAGGTACCCATTTGGTGCTAGAGAATCATTGGATTGCACTAAGGAAGGTGACGTTTACTAAGTGGGCCATGATCTAAAACGTTTGAGAACACTGCAGGGAAGTACTTAGTACAAAAGCACCAGGGAGCTCATGTCCCCAAGTGCAAAGCTCCACCAGTGAGAGACAGAGTCTTCCTGAGTCTCAGTGGGGCAATTTGGGGCACATTAACGAGTTCCTCTGTGTGTCTCCACACATGGTAACCGGCTCATTAATCAACCCTGTATTGGCTTTTCTCACCTACCTGTCTCCCTTTTCCCACCATCTGCTTTGTGCTTCCTGGGATCACCTCCCAAATAATCTATTTGCACACAATTTCTCATCTCAGGTCTTGCTTTTGGTAACCCCATTTCACAAGTGCTGTGATGATTAATTGAGAACATGTGTATAACACCTATTAGATCCTACAGGAAAATCCTAACAAATAGCAATTATTATTATTATATCTGACAACTGAAACAGAATGTCATGGTTCTAGGCAATGCTTAGATGGTGTTTCTACAGTTGACATCCTGCTAAAGCATATTTACATAATTTTATGAGGTTATCTAAGATGCATAGAAAATGTAAGTGGCGAAACTTTCGGTATGATTAAAAATTTGGTATAGAGGGAGTGCCTGGCTGGTTCAGTTGGTAGAGCATGTGGCTCTTGATCTCAGGCTTGTGAGTTCAAGCCCCATGTTGGGTGTAGAGCTTGCTTTAAAAAGGGGGGGGGGATCTGGTATAGAAAAATAATATTTGGTAAGGATTCTTTGCCTTTTCCCTTTCTCATTTCTCCTTTTCATTGTGTTTCTATATTGAGGTCAAAGTTTTACTTCTATATGAAATGTCATAAATTGAGTACTATTTCCTTGAAGAAATAAGTAGAAGAGCATTAATATAAGAAACAGCCCGTGTATAAATATAAATCTTTTGACTCTATTCAATGATTCCACAAGTGTTTAATCATGAAAAGGTCATTTATTTGATTTTATCTAACATGACAATTCTACCAAAGAATGCTAGAAACTTTGTATTTCTTTCAGTACTGGATTGAATTTCTTTCTTTATTTCTTAGTCTGTATCTTTGTATCCCTGATACAAATAATACATTATTTGTTACTTAATTGAATTTAAATTTCTAAAAAATGCTAGAAACTTTATATTTCTTTCAGTACTAGGATTGAATTTCTTTAATTACTTCTTAGTCTGTATCTTTCCTAGACAAGTGTACTTAACAAGTATTTGTTGTTTGCTGTCAATATGTCCCTATTCAATTTAAAATGCACTCTTGGGGCACCTGGGTGGCTCAGTCAGTTAAGCATCTGCCTTCGCTCCAGCTCAAGTCATGATCTTAGGGTCCTGGAATTGGGCCCTGAGTAGGGGGAAAAAAATAATCCCTGGTCAGCAGGGGGTCCACTTCTCCCCCCCTCCCTCTGCCCTTCCCCACCATTCGTGTTCTCGCTCTCTCCCTCTCTGAAATAAATAAATAAATAAAATATAAATAAATGAATGAATGAATGAATAAATGAATAAATAAATAAATAAATAAAATGCATTCTTGAGTGGGCGGTGCCTGAGTGGCTCACTTGGTTAAACGTCCAACTCTTGATCACAATTCAGGTCTTGATCTCGGGGTCATGAGTTCAAGCTCCCCATTAGGCTCCATGCTGGGCATGGGGCCTACTTAAAACAAATAAAATAAAATGCATTCTTGGCTTATGTGGTGGTTTTAAAAAATGATGAAATGAAATAGAATGAATCTTGTAACAAGCAGCTGTAGGTATGTCAATACAAGTTCTTAATTACACACGCTAACTGAAAAGACCACTGTAGGACTTCTGGATTTATCTGAACAGGCTTAAATCCTCCAGGCTTGCTCCAAGACCAGAAGGACATCCCTTGGGCAGTGCCAGGTATGTGCAAAGGGAATAATTTTTCTTCTACTTTTTAAAATTTATTCTTATTGAGCTATAATTGACATATAACATTGTGTACATTTAAGGTGTACGACGTGTTGATGTGATGCATTTATATATTGCAATATGATTATCACCATAGCCTTATCTAACAGCTCTATTACATCACATAATTATCATTTCCTTTTTGTGGCGGAAACAATTAAGATGGAACTCTTAGCAACTTTGATGTTTATAATATAGTATTATTGTATATAATTACTATGCTGTGCATTAGATCTCCAGGACCTATTTATCTACTGGTTGCAAGTTTGTACCCTTAAACAACATCTCCCCAGTTCCCCCATCCCATGGTAACCACCATTCTATTCTCTGTTTTTACAAGTTTGGCTTTTTTAGATTCCGCACCTAAGTAATATACATTATTCGTCTTTGTCCATCTGACTTATCTCACTTAGAAGAATGCCCTTAAGTTCCATCCATGTTGTTGTAAATGGCAGGATTTGCTTCTTTGTCATTGCTGAATAATATTCTACAATAATATATATATTTACATATTATATATTTAATATATATATATATTTACACATCTTCTTTATCCATTCCTCCATTGGTGGACACTTAGATTGTTTCCATATCTTGGCTATTTTGAATAATGCTGTGATAAATATGGGAGTGCAGAGATCTCTTTAATATCCTGTCTCCATTTCCTTTGGAGAAGGAGGAAGGAAATTGCTGAAACGTATGGTAGTTCTGTTTTTAAGGAACTATTTGTCTTTATGAAGGTGTCTTGACCTGGGGATCCCAATATATTAGTATTGGGAATATAAATTGGTTGGTTCTTTCTGAAAAATAACTCTATGTATCAAAATTTTTTAAATATTCATGCTCTTACACCCTGTAATTTCACTTCCAGGAAATCTCTTAAGGAAATAATTGGAAATTTAGACACATGTATGCAAAGATGCCTATTGTGTTTTTTATAACAGCAGGAAGGAAGAATGAAAGGAAAGGAGGAAAGAAGGAAGAAAAGAAGAAAGGAAGGAAGGAGAGATGAAGGAAAGAGAGAAAAGAAAAATAAAAATTTTGGAAACAGCCTAACATTCAATAATCAGGGAATGATTACAAAATTTTGATGCACTCATATGATGGACTATTTTGCTGCCAGAAAGATAATTTCATATATCTATAATAATGGTTGATATCTTTCATGAATAAAAACTTCTGTAATTCAAGAAAAAGTTAAATACTCCTTATGGAAACAATAGGCAAATGATATAAGTAGGAAACTTACAAAGAAAGAAAATAATGGCTAATTAAAATATTTCAAAAATTCAATCACTAATTGTCATATAAATTTATATTTAAAAAACTACAAACTGGCATTCTTTACTGTGAAAATGGCAAAGATTTTTAATAGTGATACCCAGTCATGATTTATGCAAGTACCGAATCACGGTATTGTATACCCAAAACTAATAAAACACTGTATGTTAACTACAATGGAATTAAAATAAAAACTAAGAAAAAAGTGATACCTAGTGATGCCAGGATCGTAGAGGGCCTTTCTGTAAAACATCAGTATGTATCAAAATCTTCAAAATGTGCAAAAAAAAGAAATCATAGCTTAATTAAGACTTCTTAAAATTTTCTTTGTAGGAACTTGTTTCCACTCATTGGTAGCTAGATGGTGAAGGAAAGCTGAAAAGGAAGTATGGGCATACTGCTGTCTGAAAACAGTCAGTCCGAAAAGGAAGTATGGGCATACTGCTGTCTGAAAACAGTCAGTCCGAAAAGGAAGTATGGGCATACTGCTGTCTGAAAACAGTCAGTCCGAAAAGGAAGTATGGGCATACTGCTGTCTGAAAACAGTCAGTCCGAAAAGGAAGTGTGGGCATACTGCTGTCTGAAAACAGTCAGTCCGAAAAGGAAGTGTGGGCATACTGCTGTCTGAAAACAGTCAGTCCGAAAAGGAAGTATGGGCATACTGCTGTCTGAAAACAGTCAGTCTGAAAAGGAAGTGTGGGCATACTGCTGTCTGAAAACAGTCAGTCTGAAAAGGAAGTATGGGCATACTGCTCTCTGAAAACAGTCAGTCTGAAAAGGAAGTATGGGCATACTGCTGTCTGAAAACAGTCAGTCCGAAAAGGAAGTATGGGCATACTGCTGTCTGAAAACAGTCAGTCTGAAAAGGAAGTGTGGGCATACTGCTGTCTGAAAACAGTCAGTCTGAAAAGGAAGTATGGGCATACTGCTGTCTGAAAACAGTCAGTCCGAAAAGGAAGTATGGGCATACTGCTGTCTGAAAACAGTCAGTCTGAAAAGGAAGTATGGGCATACTGCTGTCTGAAAACAGTCAGTCTGAAAAGGAAGTGTGGGCATACTGCTGTCTGAAAACAGTCAGTCCGAAAAGGAAGTGTGGGCATACTGCTGTCTGAAAACAGTCAGTCCGAAAAGGAAGTGTGGGCATACTGCTGTCTGAAAACAGTCAGTCTGAAAAGGAAGTATGGGCATACTGCTCTCTGAAAACAGTCAGTCTGAAAAGGAAGTATGGGCATACTGCTCTCTGAAAACAGTCAGTCCGAAAAGGAAGTATGGGCATACTGCTGTCTGAAAACAGTCAGTCCGAAAAGGAAGTATGGGCATACTGCTGTCTGAAAACAGTCAGTCCGAAAAGGAAGTATGGGCATACTGCTGTCTGAAAACAGTCAGTCTGAAAAGGAAGTATGGGCATACTGCTGTCTGAAAACAGTCAGTCTGAAAAGGAAGTATGGGCATACTGCTGTCTGAAAACAGTCAGTCCGAAAAGGAAGTATGGGCATACTGCTGTCTGAAAACAGTCAGTCCGAAAAGGAAGTATGGGCATACTGCTCTCTGAAAACAGTCAGTCTGAAAAGGAAGTATGGGCATACTGCTCTCTGAAAACAGTCAGTCTGAAAAGGAAGTATGGGCATACTGCTCTCTGAAAACAGTCAGTCCGAAAAGGAAGTATGGGCATACTGCTGTCTGAAAACAGTCAGTCTGAAAAGGAAGTGTGGGCATACTGCTGTCTGAAAACAGTCAGTCCGAAAAGGAAGTATGGGCATACTGCTCTCTGAAAACAGTCAGTCCGAAAAGGAAGTATGGGCATACTGCTGTCTGAAAACAGTCAGTCTGAAAAGGAAGTATGGGCATACTGCTGTCTGAAAACAGTCAGTCCGAAAAGGAAGTGTGGGCATACTGCTGTCTGAAAACAGTCAGTCCGAAAAGGAAGTATGGGCATACTGCTCTCTGAAAACAGTCAGTCTGAAAAGGAAGTATGGGCATACTGCTCTCTGAAAACAGTCAGTCTGAAAAGGAAGTATGGGCATACTGCTGTCTGAAAACAGTCAGTCTGAAAAGGAAGTGTGGGCATACTGCTGTCTGAAAACAGTCAGTCCGAAAAGGAAGTATGGGCATACTGCTCTCTGAAAACAGTCAGTCTGAAAAGGCTACGTAATGCATGGTTCCACTTCTACGACATTCTGGGAAAGGCAAAACTAAAATCTGTAAACAGATGAAGGGGTTCAGGAAGGGTCGAATAGGTATAATACTGAAGATACTTTAGGGTGGTGAAGCTGTTCTGCATTATGCCATAATGAATCATTATATGTAATGAATACATGACATTATGCATTTGTCAAAACCCATAGAACTTTACAGCATAAAGAGTGAACCTTACTGAATGCAAATTAAAAAAAAAATCATTAAGGAGGTTGGGGAATCCCAGAATGGAATACAGAGTATGACAAAAGAATCTAACTGTATTACAAATATATGAAATATCCTCATTGAAAGGGTGGGAGGAGAAAGGTGCTGACCTGAGTAGCTTTGGAAATGACTGGAATCTATAGATTAAAGTGAAAAGAAACTGTGTACGGTGCAGAGCTCATAATAAACACTTTGTTCCTATTGATACAGTTGTTTCTTCTGGGATATAGGTTAACAATTCTGCAATTTCTATACGTGTACACTAAGATTGAACAATTAAGCAAATGAATGATGGATGATTTGAGCTGGATTTCTCACTGTTGGAGTGACAGACAAAGAAGAAGGCTAGAATGTTCTATGAACTAATGGATTTGAGTTGGAGACATCAGTATAAACTCATGTTTATCTTCATATAGATACAAATCACTACATAAAGAAGTATTTGTAGACATATGCCAACACACAAGTTAGTATACACACATATTTCCTTACCCTGACAGCTAAGAGGGCCTAGAAGCAACCACACCCCAATTAGCAATGAGCATACTTAGTGCCCAGATCTCAGTTTCTAAAACCATTCTTCAGTAAAAGAAACCAGACCCATTAGAGAAATGGCAGATGCTAGGACTGGAGAAGGGAATATACAAAGTAAGCCTGCATCTTTTTGTAGTGCCAGAAAGTAAGAAAGCGCTCAAAAACAAAAAACAAAAAGCCAACAAAACAAAACACACCTAAAAACAAAAACAAAAACCAAAAGGGACATAGTAGCCAAATGAAGGAACTCCCAATGCTATTCTCATTACATCCTATCAAGGATACTATGCTGTCAACATGACTCATTGTTGATATTGACCTCAGTCATCTGGCTGAGGTGGTGTTTGTCAAGTTTCCACACTGTATGATGTAATTAGAATGGCACTTCACCTCTTTCATCTTCCTGCCACAGTCTCATAGCCCTAGTCTAAGCTTGAGGAAAGTATCAGACAAATCCAAGTTGAAAGACATTCTACAAAACACTTGACCAGTACTCCTCCAAAGTGTTAAGGTCATCAAAAGCAATGAAAGTTTGAGAAACTGTCACAGCTAAGAGAAGCTGGAGAAGACACGACAACTAAATATCCTGGAATGGGAAAAGGACACTAGGTCATTGGAATTACCTGCTGAAGGAAATCTGAAAACTGATGGATTTAAGCTAATAATAATATATCAATATAGGTTCATTAATCGTAACAAGTGTACCATACTCATATAAGATGTTAATAATAGGGGAGACTAAGTATGGCTTATATGAGGTATACCATCTTTACCATTTTTCTACAAACATAAAAACATTTTTAATAGGATGTTTATTAAAACAATGATAGCCAATAAAAAAAAATAGCTTTGAAACTGGGAAAAAATTAAAAGGACCTGTGGCTTGTAGCAAAAAAATACACAGCACAGATCCCTTTCAAGGAAGGATTTGCTTTCCAGCCCCTGGGAGTACAGTTAACAGTCTCAACTATCAGCTCCTTCAGAGTCTGCCTCAACTGTAGAGAGATGCCCCTCATAAGGTCACCGCTTCCAGAAGCAGCCCATCTAGTGACTGAGCAAGGTGGGTGTAAGGGCATGGCCATCTCTGCCCAAAGATGGACAACTCTGACAAGTAATATTTGCTCTAGAATTCCTCCCTGGGTTGGCTGAGTCTCCAGTATTTGCTCTAGAACCCCCTACTTTGTTGGGTCTCTGTTATGGTTCAGATTCTCCCTGTGCCCAATCCTGCGTCATCCTACTTCTTTTCACAAGTTTTATCTCTAATAAACTGCTTGCACCCTAAACTCCATTTTAGCATCTGCTCCCAGGTCACTATCTGCCAATCACGGGCCTCCTCGTTTAACAGAAGAGTTTTTCTAGCATTAAAAAATAGTTTCTCTCTGGGGCGCCTGGGTGGCACAGCGGTTAAGCGTCTGCCTTCGGCTCAGGGCGTGATCCCGGCGTTCTGGGGTCGAGCCCCACATCAGGCTCCTCTGCTGGGAGCCTGCTTCTTCCTCTCCCACTCCCCCTGCTTGTGTTCCCTCTCTTGCTGGCTGTCTCTATCTCTGTCAAATAAATAAATAAAATCTTTAAAAAAAAATAGTTTCTCTCTGAGCCTGACCTGGGCCCCAACTTACGCTTAAATATTGAAACATATTTACTTAATGCCTTCTCCGTTATCATTTGAAGAAGTCTGTAGACGTGAAGTGGAAAGAGTATTTCCATTTTTCTTTTAGGGGCTAAATATGTCTGCGCCTTGGGATTTTGGTGGGATCCATGAAGGTACGTGTGCACATGTACCTTGTCACCGAGGTGGGGGATGGGCACACAGTCTCAAACAGGCCGACCGGCTTTTACGTAGGCATTCGAGTTTCAAGCAGAGTGACAGAAAGTTGGGAAATGGAGCTGAAACCCACCGTTGGTGATGCCTAAAGGGATGCTTCCTCTCCTCTGTGAGCTGCCCCAGACTCTTGTAATGAATATTGTTTTTGCTAACTTTAGCCAGTGTTTCTTTCGCTTGAACTAAAAACAAAACAAAAGCAACCACAAAAAATATGACCCTAATCCCTATATTTTTACTTTATAACCTTTACACATAGCAACCCACCACCACTGTGGTGACCGCTGGTAGCTACACTTGATGCTGAGCAGGCTTACCGTAGAGAAGTAGAGTCACTATGTTGTGTGCCTGAACCAATGTAACATTGTGTGTCAACTCACATAAAAAATAAAAATTAAAAAAGCCTATTTTTTAAAAAAGATTTTATTTATTTATTTGACAGAGAGAGACAGCCAGTGAGAGAGGGAACACAAGCAGGGGGAGTGGGAGAGGAAGAAGCAGGCTCATAGCAGAGGAGCCTGATGTGGGGCTCGATCCCACAACGCCGGGATCACGCCCTGAGCCGAAGGCAGACGCTTAACTGCTGTGCCACCCAGGCGCCCCTAAGAAAATATTTAAATAAGCAGTGAAAGGTGTACGTGTTAGGCTGTTGACCCCAGAGTTACTTGTAAAAATGAAATATAGGGGCACCTGGGTGGCTCAGTTGGTTAAGCGTCTGCCTTTGGCTCAGGTCATGATCCCAGGGTCCTGGGATTGAGCCCCAGGTCAGGGTCCCTGCTCAGCAGGGAGCCTGCTTCTCCCTCTCCCTCTGCCCTTCCCCCCACTCATGCTCTCTTTCTGTCTCTCATGAACTCTCTCTCTCTCAAATAAAATCTAAAAAAAGATTCTAATGTTCTTATATATAAATAAACACACAAACATGCACACGTATATAATTTATCTAAACAAAATAAAAGTTAAAAAAAAAGTTTTTAATCCAGTTACAAATATAAACCCTGTTATTGCAGAAGACCAGAGAAAGAGTTTGTTACGCACTTAAATTCAATCCCTTTCTGATTAGCTGGTTTCATCTGACTGGGGAGGATGTTGATAAGAAGGATCAGAGAGAGAGAGAGAGGTGATCAGATCCGTTCTGGGATTAACCCTAAGAAGAATAAATGGACTTGGCCTCTTTTTTTCTGCCCAGTCACTTCTGCTAGGGCCAATTTGATGTATACCTGACCACTCTTCTAGCTCCCTTTAAGATTATGATTATGATTATTAATTTAATTTGCTCCCACTGAAACTAGAATATCAATCAGGAATGCAAGGTAGCCACATCAAACCTTTATAAGGGTGTTAGCTCTTCCATTTTTAAAAGTTAATTTATTGGATGAATGAATAAATACTGAATGTCTACCATATGCACAGCCTTATAAGAAAAATGAAAAATTACAAAATATGGTTATTCCAGAAAAATTAAAAATTATTTAACAATGACGTAACAATTCAAAGTCATTGCAGGATAGTATGCCACCATGTTAGAGGCAGGATAATGGTAGAAAGTACGTGAATTAATCCACTGGCTTGCCATCAGTTTTTGCCACTTCCTTTGGTATATCCCATAGATATGGGATATCCCATAGATGTGACATATCACATAGATATACTCTGCAAGCACCAGGTTTTTTTCATCTGTAAAAGGGAGAAAATAATAGCTATGCATGGTAGTCATTTTTTAAGATGGTCTCTAGTGAGTCTTGCCTCTTGCTATTCACACCCCTGCGTAGTCACCTCTGACACGGAATAGAGATAATTTGATAATCAATAGGATGTTGCAGAAATGATCCAGCGTGATTTTCGAAAGCTACATCGTAAAAGATCTCATGACTTCCACTTTGCCCTTTTCCCTGTTTTGGATCACTTCGTTTTGGGAAGGTCAGCTGCTCTGTATGTCATAAGGACACTCCATCAGCCCTACGGTGACGTCTACACGGTGAAGAACTTAATCGTCTTACCCACAACCGGTGCCAATTTGCCCACATGGGAGTGAGCCGCCGTGGAAGCAGATCCTTTACCCCCCCAAACCTTCAGATGACTGCAGCCTCAACATTGTGACTGCAATGTCATCAAGAGACTCTGAGCCCAGAATCACCCAGATATGATGCTTCTGATTTCCTGATCCGTGGAAACTGTGAGATAACCTCTGTTTATTAAGTCACTACATTTTGGGGTAATTTGTTATACAGTAATAGCTAACCAACCGATATCATAATATATTAGCGTCTTTTTCTTCTGTCTTCTGCTCCAACGCCAGACCATTGAGAGGACAGGGTTTGAGGGGAGCATCTTTGAAAAAGAGGAGGGATGCTGAGGGCCACGGATACATGTGACCAGTTGTGCGTGAGGGGGTATAAAGGCACTTCTGCTGGGAATATTTCATTTTCTCTGTAAGTTAGAAGCATGGAATAGCTGCTAGAGGAAATGTCAGGCAATAGAAAAACAAACAACAGGTGTAGATGACACAAATATATAGTGATCGGATCTGCAGGGCTTTTACCTTCCTCTTCAACTCTGTGGTGTAGGAGTAGGAATGATGCAAATTGCCAGCAACTAGGGAAAACCTGAGGGAAAAGTTCATCGATGGCCAGAATATTGGGGGCATTGGCAGGGGGTTGTTGATGCTCTTGGTACTAATATGCGTATAATTTCTTCTATGTGAACCTCTCGTTAGTAATTTATACTGTGAAATTGCCAAGATTTGCCTATGTTGACATATAAATATGTCAATTTCATATACTTCAAACTATATTAACCCTATAAAAGGTAAATCCACAGGTTCCTTGTAAAGGAGGTGAGATAGTTGAGCTTGTTAGAGGAAAGAAGCAAGTCACTTAAGAACTTACATCTTGAGGGGCGCCTGGCTGCCTGGCTCTGTCGGTGGAGCATGCAACTCTTGATCTCAGGGTTGTAGGTTTGAGCCCCATGTTGGGTGTAGAGATTACTTAAAAATAAAATCTTGAAAAAAAAATTACATCTTGAGAAAAAAATCCTTAACATTAAAGGGAATTTTTTTTTAAAAGATTTTATTTATTTATTCGACAGAGACAGAGACAGCCAGCGAGAGAGGGAACACAAACAGGGGGAGTGGGAGAGGAAGAAGCAGGCTTATAGCGGAAGAGCCTGATGTGGGGCTTGATCCCAGAACACTGAGATCAAGCCCTGAGCCAAAGGCAGACACTTAACCGCTGTGCCACCCAGGCGCCCCTAAAGGGAATTTTTCTTGACTGTTCTCTATTTTCTAATGCCTGGAACACAAGGAACTCTTAAAATCCTT
Source organism: Ursus americanus (assembly GCF_024610735.1). Classification (NCBI taxonomy): domain Eukaryota; kingdom Metazoa; phylum Chordata; class Mammalia; order Carnivora; family Ursidae; genus Ursus; species Ursus americanus. The sequence continues at coordinate 24,324,619 of NC_142134.1, read as the reverse complement.
TAAAACAGATGTACACGCACATGATTAAAAAAGCAAAATACAGCAAGTATATAAAAGGAAACATGTCTCTATCTGCTTTAATTGTTTTCAGCTGCAAGTAACAGAAACTTGACACCTGACTGAAACTGGCTTAGAGGATAGGGAAATACATGAGTTCACTTATCAAAGAGATGGGAGATAGGGTTCAGAGTAAGTTGATTTAGCAGCTTAACAGTATTATTAAGGACCCAGATTTTGTCTGTCTTTCTACTCTGCTCTCTAGTCCATGGGCTTTAGCCTAAGGCTGAATTTCTTTCATAGTTGTGAAATGAAAACACTTGGGCCTCGTGTTTCCTTGTTTGCATCCAACGGGAGAGAGAAAAGCTGACCTGCTGTGAATTTCTCATGAGTGAGAAAGCATAAATCTGAGCAGCTTCCAGCAAACCTCTCCTTTCATTTCATTAGACAGAATTGGGTCACCCATAACAGGTCACTGTCAAGATAATGGAACCATATTTATACCAATCTCCTCCCTGGAGAAAAAGTCAGTTTTCCAAATGCATTTGAATACAATGGATATGGTTGGATCTCCCGGTGTTTATTGCCTTGGCCACACCTGCCCCGCATGCCCTTTCACAGAGGCAAACACTACCGCCAGTTTCCTGTGCACCCTTCTAAATATATTCTATACATGTTCATTTTTCTTTCTTCTCTTTCTTTTTCTTTTTAGAGAAATAGTAGCATACTATACACACTGTCTTACATTTTGCTTTTTTGTGTAGTACATTATTGGTAAATGATAACTGGTAAGAACATATATTTTGTAAGCCAGATGGTTTTTATCCTAATTATTCACTTTGCTTATTTGCCTTTTGTACTTCACCAGCTTTAAAGTCTTTTTTTAAGTTCCAGCCAATTTCTATTGGGCTAAGGGGTAAACGGGGGAGTTTTTGGCTAGACTGAGGCCAGAGCGTTAAATGGGATCAGTGGACTCAGTATGATCGTGGCGGCAGGAAGGAAGAGAATCCCAGGGGTCAGTAATATACCAGAACAACACCACCAATAGCACATGTATGTTGAGTGCCTCCTGTGTTCCACGTTGTGCTGAACCTACACTCAACAAGAATCAGATTCGCTCTGCTTGATTAGCTGTCTCTTCACATCTAAAGATTCACCTTCAGATGATAAGGCTTGTGTTGGTATTTTAATAATGGAGGTTGCTCTTGCTAAGTAAAACTCCAAAGAACTGCATTAAGAATGACCTAAGTGCTAAGGAGAGACGCAGCATGATGATGAAGGATGTGGATGATGAAGTCTAACAAACCTGAATTTGAATCCTGGCTCTGCTTCTTACTAGTGTCACAATGATGATTGGACACTGGACAATTTTCTTAAGATCTCTGTGCTTCACTATCCTCATCTGTAAAACAGGGAGATATCAGAGAGCTGTTGTGATGGTTAAATGAGACGTGCATGCAAAATACCTTGCCTGGTGCCTGACAGAGTAAGCGTTCAGTAAGTCTAAACAGAAGTTTGGTGGTATGTGATGACTTCTAGAGAAAGAGACCTGCTCTTAGAGTTTTTGATATAAAAGCAACTAAATTGGTACAGTAATTTTAAAAATAAATTTTATTGATATATAATTGATATACAATAATACATACACATTTTAAGGATACAGATCAATGAGCTTTGACAAATTAATTCACCCATATAATCACTATCACAATCAGAGAACATTTTCATTGCTCCAGAAATTCCTGCTGTGCCCTTTTCAAGTAAATCCTCCCTACCTGAGACCCCAGGTCACCATTTTGTTTTCTATAACTGTAGTTATGTTTTTAGAATTTCATATAAATGGAATCATATTGTATATACTTTTTCTGTCTGGTTTCTTTCACTCAGCGTATTTTTTAGGATTATCCATATTTTGCATGTATCTGTAGTATATTTTACTGTTGAGTAGTGTCCAAGTATATAGGAATTTCACAATTTATTAACTAACTAGTTGAGACTCTTGGACTATTTCCATTTTTTGGCTATTATAAATAAAGCTGCTATAAACATTCTTTCTGTGGATACATGTTGCCATTTCTCTTGTGTAAATACCTCTGATTGGAACTGTTGAGTTATACGGTAGATAGATATTTAACTTTGTAAGAAGGTGCCAAACTGTTTTCCAAAGTGGTTGTGTATTTTACATTGTAATACTGCATTGGAATTCCAGGTACAACACATCCTCCCTAACAATTACTCTTACCAGTTTTTCTGATTTTCAGCATTCTAGTAGGTGCTATATAATTGTGGTCTAATTTGCATTTCACTAAAGACAATGATGTTGAGTGTCATTTCATTCACATTTGGCCAAACATATATCTTCTTTTATGATGTGTGTATTCACATATTTTGCCCATTACGAAAACTTCTTTGCAAGAATTGCAGACATTTTTTTCTAGTCTGTGGCTTGCATTTTCTTAATGGTGTCTCTGGAGGAGCAAAAGTTTGAATTTTGATGATGTCCAGTTGGTTAGTGCTTTCTGTGTCCTAAGAAATCATTGCCTAATCCAAAGTCATTAAGTTTTTCTTATGATTTCTTCTAGAAGTGTTACTGCTGCTGTTGTTTTTTTTCCCCTTAAGTAATCTGTATGTCCAACATAGGGCTCAAACTCACGACCCTGAGATTAAGAGTTGAATGCTCCACTGACTGAGCCCGCCAGGCACCTCGAAGTGTTAGTTTTAGTGTTTACATTTAGGTTTATGATCCATTTGGATTCAAGCTTTGTGTTTAAGTAGAATAGGGTTGAGGTTCTTTTTATCTATACAGACATCTCATGGTTCTGGTATGATTTCTTGAAAAGACTATCCTTTCCATGGAATTACCTTGACATCTTCATCAAAAATCAATTGACCATACATGTGTGGATCCATATTTGGATTCTCTGTGCTCTTTCAAAGGACTATATGACTAAACCTTGGCCAATTCAACAATGTCTTGATAACTGTAGCTTTTTAGTAAGCCTTGAAATCAAGTAGTTTAAGTTCTCCAACTTTGTTTTTTTTCAAAATTTTTTTAGCTTTTGTGGGTCTTTTGTGTTTCTGCATTAAATTTTAGAATCAGATTGTCGATTTCTATTACAAAAGCTCCCTGGGATTTCAACTGGGATTACACTGAATCTACAGATTGACTTGGGGAGAATTACATCTTAAAAACATTGAGTCATCTAATCCATAAACATGGTATATATATCTCAATTCAGGTTTTCTTTAATTTCTCTCAGCAGTGTTACATAGTTTTTAGAATACAAACCTTGTGCATATTTTGATAAATGTATCTCTATTTTATGATTTTGATCCTCTTTTACAATAACTTTATATTTATTTCATTATCATAATGACCCTATCTTTGAGGTAAAATGGGACTCAATGAGATCAAAAGACTGACTCAATGTCGTATGATTGGCTAATCTTACTTCTGGAAATGTATCTTACAGATAGGCTTTCTAATGTTCAAAACGACAAGCATAAGGTTATTATTTCAGCATTGTTTGTAATGGCAAAAGATTAGAAACAACCCTGAATTTATCATTGGGACTGTTAAATAGATGATGATACATCCTTAAAAGTACTAGGCAACAGTTTAAAAGAATGAGGACGATAACTAGTCACTCATAGAAAAGGATGTGCAAAATACAGTGTTAAATAAACAAAACAAGGTGCAGGATGATACACATGGTTTTTCTTTTATGTAAAACATAGGATAGGGTAGGAAATAAGAATATATATTTACATTTGCTTGAAGTTGCTTTAAGAAAACTCCGGAAAGATACACCAGACACTAGTAAATTATTTATCTTTCAGGGAAAGGGATGGGGATGGGGACTGGACAGATAGTAAATGGAGTGGGAGACTTCATTTTATACAGTTTTATACTATTTTTTAACCACATAAATATATTACTTCTGAGAGTGATTTCCTCCCACTATCCATTTTTCATTTCTTCCTTTTATAAATACGGTCATCTACTCAAGTTTTAGTATGGCATTTGATGGCATAGAAGAGGTTACAAAAAAAAAAAAAAAAAGAGGGATTACATATCCTAGTCTCCCCTACAGCTGAGTACCTTTTTGTGACTGAGTTTTTGCAGTTGCTTGTGAGCAGAGGTGATGTGTGCTATGTCCAGGTCACTTCCTTGAAAGGAAATTGCTTCCCTTCCATTTTGTCTTCATCTTTCCCATGGGCTAGACTATGGATACGTTGTCGGTAAACCAGCTTTGATCAGGGTAGATGAGGTAATAATCAGAACCTGATGGGGCAACAAGATAGCAACAAGGAATGTGGACTCCTGGATGACCTCAAGAAGCGTAGCTGTCAGGCCTCTGGACTGCTTGCCACCTCCTGGACTTTTCATGAGAAATAAACATCTATCTTTTTCAGTTGCTGAGTTTTGGGGTATGTCTATTATAGAAATAGCCTATCCCCAAACCAATATATCAATTTTAAAAACTGCATACCTTACGATATTTGGCAATGCAGGAACATGAACCCAATTGTTCTGATTCCCACGCCCGTGGTTTTTCACTTTGGGTAAATAAGGAGGCAGTCTTGCGGTGGATGATTCTATTACCCTCCGTAAAGAGTATAATGATGAGGCAGGAAGCATAATCTGCTAAAATTTATCATACCAACCAACCAACATCCACTTCTGTTGATCCAGGTGGACCGAATGAAACAGAAGAAAACTGAAATACAGTGCCCGTGACTTTTGAGGTCAGGTTGGAAAGAGAGAATGGCAAAGCAAATTGAACTTAGAAAAAAGTAACAGAAGGAAATGAACACAATCCAATAGATATTGGTAGATGAAGTTGCAAGGAACTTATGACTGAAATAAGTAAAGGAAGTATTACCTCAAGGAACAAGTCTACAAGATGAGAAATGCAGGTGCAGAGTAACCCCATGCTCTAGAATTATTCAGCTGGTGGAAACTGATAACGGTAGCATGGTAGCTAGCGAATAGGTTGAGACAAGAGATGAGAATATAGAAGTGATATTGCTGTCAGAACATGCAGGTGTGTATGTATGATTCTCTTCCCAGTGGCAGTCAGTATCTAGTAGTCAAAAGGACTTCAACTACATAATTTTTTTAGGCTTACAAAGAGAAATAATAACTGGCATCACACTGACTGGCCACAGGGAGAGAGGAATTATCTGATCATTAGAGGTGCCAGAACCAGGGGACTGACCCCACTCCAGGGCTGGCTGCCAAAGGGAGAGGCCAGAGTCCAAGTCCTCATATTCCAGGGAGCATGTCATTTCACAGGGTGTTTCTTAACAAGATCAGATTTTAAAAGAGCACGTATTAAAGAATAGCAGAAGCCTACAAGGACTGATACTTTCTTGTAGGCTTAGATAATCTTTGCTTTAAAAATACTGGGGAATTTTCAGAAAATTTTTTTCCTGTTTTCCAAGTAATGTTTGCCACAAGAGGGTAAACAAGAAAGGATGAAAGCCACTTCTTAGGTGCTGATGATATAGTGCTATCGAATGACAAAAAAGGGGGGGCAGCAAGACCCCTCTAATTTTGTCTCCTCTCCCAAAAAATAATTTTTCATTAAAAATAATTTATTTTAATGATTAAAAGGCTACTGAAATCAAATGTGGCAAATGAACAACCAACTGTTTTAAGTGAGTTAAACTTTCCAGGCCTAAGTGAATTATCCATGAAAGATTCGAATAAGTGATTATAGAATCAATACTAGTCAGCTTTGGGAAGCCAGAGAAAAATAAGAAGTGCTGAAAGATTGAAGAGGGGCAAATTTTCAAAGAGTGTAAAAAGCAAGAGAGAGTTTTGAGGATTACTGGTAAATTTACAATGTCTAGAATGATTTTTTTTTTAAAGTTATCTCTATATCCATTGTGGGGCTCGAACTTACAGCCCTGAGATCAAGAGTCTGAGGCTGTACCGACTGAGCCAGCTGGGCGCCCCTCAAATGAATTTTTATTTTATTTTATTTATTTATTTGACAGAGAGAGACAGCCAGTGAGAGAGGGAACACAAGCAGGGGGAGTGGGAGAGGAAGAAGCAGGCAGCTAGCGGAGGAGCCTGATGTGGGGCTCGATCCCAGGACTCTGGGATCACGCCCTGAGCCAAAGGCAGACGCTCAACGTCTGCGCCACCCAGGCACCCCCCTCAAATGAATTTTTAAACAAATGTTTTAATAGGGAAAGAGACTGAGCTCATGAATGACAGTTTCAATTTTTGTGTGTTTCCATCTATAGCTGTCAAGTTCTTAGTGGAAAAAAGGTTTTAATGAAGATTTTTCAAATGAAAAAAGTTAAACAAAGGTACTGCTTCACAACTGTAAACCCTTGCTCGACTCGTATGATTACCAGACCAGCAACATCAGCATCACTTGGGAGCCAGATGGAACTGGACACTCTCAGGCCCCAGCTGACCTAGTGAATTAGAATCTGCATTTACACAGGATCCCTAAGTGATTCATAGGTACCAAAATTTGAGAAGCACTGAAGAAGGGAAAGTAAGAGGGACAAATAAGAGATGGCAAGGCACCCCAAAACCAGTAACATTTAGAAGCCGTTACTATTCCCAGGGCTAAAGAAACGAAGTGCAAGGTCTTCCTTGCTTGCTCTCCTGTTCTACCTCCTTGGTGAAGTCTTTCCTGTTCTGCTGACAGGCATAGTGAATAGGTCCCTTTACTATATTTTAAAATCCCATAATTCATATATCTTTTCTGTGATTTGTCTTCCCTATCAGAGTTGTTTAAATAGCTGTCTCTCAGCAGGCTGTGCACACTGGTTAAGAAGCAGAGAGGCACCTGCATTTAAAAATTTTTAGTTTCTACCACAGCTCTGGGCACAGAGGTAATCTAAAAAGGTAATGTAATCCCTTACTAACTCTATTAGGGAGGAAGTATTATTAAACAGATTTTAAGATGGTAAAATTAAAGTGCTGAAAGGCTAGGGAATTTGCCCAAGGTCACAGTTATGAAATGGTAAAGCCAGGATTTTTTTTTTTTTTAAGATTTTATGTATTTGACAGAGAGAGAGAGCACAGCAGGGGGAAGGAGAAGCAGGCTCCCTGCTGAGCAAAGAACCCAATGTGGGGGCTCAATCTCAGGACCCCGGGATCATGACCTGAGGCGAAGGCAGCCGCGTAGCTGGCTGAGGCACCCAGGCATCTCTAAAGCCAGGATTTTTGAACCTAGGTAATCTGGTTGTAGAATAACATTTAAATAGCTTCATAATGAGAAATGACATTCTGAACTAGCCTTCCTTGGCCAAAAGTAATTAAATTGTATTTTTATTAAATATATTTATGCCTACCTGCCAAAACAAACAAAAAACGAGGAGGGAATTTAAGGCATTGCTTCTTGTCAGTGAAAAAATTCAGGCCGAAGTGGGGAAAATTTTGATGATTTTGTCCTAAAAGGGTTTCCTCAAACAGATGAGATGTTGGAATAAGTGACTTTAGGCTTTTGTGATGAGAGTAAACTAACCCACCCACAAAGGCAGGGAGTTCATGCTCTTCTAATCTAATCAGAGGTTTTCAACATAAACACTTACAAACCGAAGATGTAAATAAAAACAAACAAAAAAATTAAATCCTGCCATCCAGTCTGGTCGATATAACATAAAATGGAGAGCAGGTTTCCAACTGCCCTTTCGTCCGGGTGGCAACGTGAAGAGCGACGTTTTCACAGGGTTTACGTGAGACCTCCTGCCCCGGGCAGTGCTGAGGTCTAATCCTCCCTAAGGGAGAAGGAACAAAATGGCCCTATACAGATAGCAGCAGATCAAAGTATTTCTCTCTTCCCCTTCCCTCTGCCGATCACCCATCCACGTGGTAATCTTAATTCATTACTTAAATGTTGGTCCTCGTCTTCAAAAAATCTGAAGTCTGGGGGGCGGCAGATACTGGTCAAAACTGATGAGGTTCGTCTCTGCAAGTCTGGGCCCGCCCACACACCGCACAGGTCCCCACTGAGACCCTCATCTTTCGTTCAGAAAGAGTACTTTCACCGTATTCTCATCCCTGCGGGTGCCATTCAGCCACGAGCCCCTCAACCCTTCCGCGGGCAACCCAGCGTCTGCTTCGCCGCAGCCGGACCGGGCCCGGAGCCCATTCAGCCCTAGCCAAAGGCGGCGCGTTCGGATTCTGCGGCCCGCTGGGGACAGAGGCAGACGCAAGACCTGGGCGCTCGGTCTTAGGTCAGACTCTGAGGCGCCTCCATCTCAAGAGGCGGTTTGTCTTTCACCTAATTCAACAGGCCCAGGTTTTCCCTGAGGGCGTAATCGCGTGGGCTGATCACGGCGCTTCACCGCCTCCCCACACTTTCCCCGCGCCCGCATCCAACTGGTTCCCCACCCCCGGACCCGGTGCTATCCTCGATCACCTTGTCCCCGTGGGCCCCTCCCGCTCCACGAGGCGCCGCGGGAATCCACAGCGCCTCTGGCACACCTCGCCACCCAGCACGCGCCAGGACCCTGCCATTCTGCTCGCCACACCGACACGCAGTAACACCCCGACATCTGCTGCAAAAGCCCTTCCCCACAGCGGAGGAGTTTTCCAGCCCCACGCGCCGGGAGTCGCAGCGACTCCACAGCCACCCGCCTGGCGCGGTCTCCGGGCCCCCAGCCGCAATCCCGCCCGCGGGCCTCCGCGTCGTCGGGTCTGTCTCCAGCAATCAGATAAGGTCGGCTGAGCCCCCACGTGTGACCAGCGAGCTCTCGTTACACCGGGGGAAGGCCTTGGCCCCATGCTCTAGGGCGGCCGACAGCTGCGTTAATTCTCCAGCGGGGGCGTTCTTTTCTTCCTCTCCAGCCGCTGGCGGTCGGGCTGTCCGCAGCAGCAACTACTATGGCCTCTCCTCTCCACAGTGATCCCCTACCCCACCGCACGCTACGGCGACAGCTCCCATCTGCCTGCCTTTTGGTCTCTCCCTAACGAGAAGAACTGTGGAGGGGCCACGCTTCCCTCATGGGGGCCGGGAGGGGAGGGGAGCCTACTCAGCCCCACCTCCGTCGTCCACCGCTCCCCGATGGCCGGCAGCCCTTCCAAACCGGTTCCTCCGGGTGAAGCGTGCTTGCCCTGGGCTAACTGTCCGCGAGACGATGTCCCCGCGGACCTGTCTTGCTCCACCGTCCCTTCACCCTCTCCGCAGCCTCTCTAGCTGTCCGCAACGTGAAGCGCGTGGCGGGACCCAAGGCTGGGACCTCCGCGCCCAGAATTTCACTCGGACTCCAGCACATGGTGGAGCGGGGGGTGGAGGCCAGAGTACAGGCTGGGGAAGTCTCGGTGGCGCCGGAGAGGGTCGTTTAGGGGCCCACGGCGACTTTCGCGGAGGGCGAGCCCTGCGGCCTGGGCCGGCTGACCCCGGCTGGAGGCCCGCGCGTCATCCTCCCTCCCACAACCTCAGCCCGGGCGCGCAGACTCACACCCCTTCCTAGGGAAGCAAATGGTCCCTTCCAGGCGGGTGGCCATGTTGCTCTAATAAAGCGGGAGGGGCGGCGGCGTGGGGGGGAGCAGATGCCGCTGGCCGCGAGCGGGAGCCGGGTGCTAGCAGAGCGCAGCCGCAAGGGAGGCGCGGGGGAGGCGAGCCGGAGCCCGAGCCCGAGCAGCAGCCAGTGTTGGCGGAGAGCACCCAGGCTCAGCCGGAGTCGGAGCCGCAGCCGCGATGGCCGTGGCCGTGGGGAGACCGTCTGTGAGTGCTGGGGCCTCGCTTCCCTTGCCGGAGGCTCCTCCGGCGCTGGGTGGTCCCGGCTTTCGGGCGGGTGCCGGCGGGGAATACGGGGGCCCGGGCGGGGGCTCCGGATGGTGGCGGCTGTGGGTGTGTGCACGAGATTGGGCGCGAGTCTGGAGCTGAGGGGAGGGCTAGGAGACCAGAGGCTGTCTGGTCTACTACGTGATGCAACAGTGTATCGCTTAGTCGCGCCCAGATTCGGGAGATGGGGGAGAGAAAGGACCCCTTTCTTATTTTCCCTTTAAAGGGATTCTTTTAGCCATGGTGTTTCTCGCCTGCCTCCCTCTCCGCGCGCACACCTTTTCTCTCGTGACAGTCGAGAAAGGCGCCGAGTGCGGGGGTTTCCTCCCGGCTCCCCCTCGCTGAGGGGGCTACCAGGGCATGGGAATTGTTCGCCGGAGCGCGCTGTCACACGGCTGTAGAAGCGGGTCAAAAATAAAAGGGTGGGATTTCCACGGTGGCTTCCCCAGTGCATTGTGAGAGCTCGGATACCCCCCGGCGCCCACCCGGCTGACCCGGCCCTGCCCAGGATGTGGACAAAAGCCCTAGATACACACACAAAGTTTTCACAAGGCGCCCTTGTCGTGGTGGGTGGAAGTATTAAAATGCGGTTGGAAGACCGGGGGCGGCGAACCGAGGAGGCGGGGGCGCGAGGAAGAGGAAGGGAGGGCGGGGGCGTGGAGAGCCGGGTGCTCTGCGGCTCGGATCGAGGGAAGGACCGAGGGGATGCTCCCGCCCCGAGTTCGCGGGCGGGACAGGGGCCGCGCCTGCGGGGGTGCAAGACTCAGCGACTCGGAGCCGGACTTTGAGGGTGCGGTCTCAGTCGGTGCTCCGCATCCCTGAGTGAAAGGCGGGGGGAAGGGGCGGCGGCGGCGGCGGCCGTTCCTTTTTATTGAAAGGAGCCGCGCGGGGTGGGAAAGGCGGAGTCCTCTTTCTCTTTCCCCATTTCTTTGTCGATGTTCGAAGTCCACTTTCTCACCGCTGGTATTGGGGGCGCCTCGAGCGAGGTTTTTCCCGCTCTACCGTCCCCTTTTCCTTTTCTCATCTTCTTGCCACAGCTGTGTAGCTGCAGGTGGTGGCTTGAGAGGTCTTGTAGTTATGCACGGAAGTCTTACAGAGATACTGGAAGCTCTGAAGCCCCAGGAATGCAAGGCTGTTCTCCGACTCCCAGCTCTTCCTCTAAGTCCTCTCCAGATACTGGCGCCTTTTGCCGCCGCCGCCGCCGCCCCCACCCCACCCTGGGAAGTTCTTGGGGACCCTCTGCGTGTTCTACCGCGGTTTGGCGGCTCCGCTGCCGTGGTATTTTCAAAGATGTTCCCCACGGTCACAATGTACTGTGGTCATATTGAAGTGTAACTATGGGCCTTTTAGGGGTCTTATACTCTAATATTTAATGACACAGGCTTAAGAATTCAGGTCTCCTCTTGCACACAAGTTGTGCTCTTGATAATTAGTGGTCGTGGATTGTTGTTAGAGGGAATTTACATAGACTGTGTTAATCCCTTTATTTTGCTGGTGAGGAAATTGAGGTCCAGGAAGGTCAAGTTTTTTCTGATTAAATTACTCCCACCCCTCTCCCTCGTCCCCACACTATACTTACTTCCAGGGCACAGATTCCGATAACTAAAATAACAGTATCTACTTTAGATAATTGGAGGGCGTCTAGGAATGCAAATTCGGGGCGGAGGTAGTGTTCAGTAACACCTATTGCTGGTGCATTCTTGAGGCTTGGGGGAGGTGGAAGAAATAATTTGCTGCACATTTTCTATAAATTAGTTAGTTCATATTCGTCAGTTAAATGGGAACAGTCTGTGGATTTAAGATTTAGTTTTGCGGCCATAATCATATCCAACACCAGGTCTGCCAACCAGATGTGAGCTTAATCCCACAGAATTCTTGTGTAAGACCTCTCTTATTCAAATAATAGAGGAGATTTTAAAAAGTGTGTGTGTACGGAGGAGGTAACTGCTTTCTCTGCACATTCCCTGTTGTCACTGGAATTAAGATTAAATTACAGTTTAGAAACAGAAGACTTTTTTTTGGACTGAGTTGTGGTATGAGTGATCAAGAGTTGACTACAGAGTTGAAAAGTCTTTTCATACATTTCCAAGGAATTGTTGAATTGTTTCACTTTGTTCATTCAGTTCTTGTTTTAAATGTGGTGCCTGTAGTTTTGTCTGCAAAACACGCCCGGTAAATGCAGAATATTTCTCCAAACCCAGCTCCAAGGGATCAACACTACATCCTTCATCCTAGAATTCTCTGCCCCTCCTATTCCTTCATCTAGTCTCTGATTTGAACAAATGGAAGGGTGTGTTGAGAGAAAAGAATCACTCCAAAATTGGTTTGGAGTTTCCCTAGTTACTCCTTTAGAATTAGCCTTTTTTTTCTTTCAAGTTGTTTAGGAAAACATGAACAGCCTCCTTTCCCTACAAACTGCCTCGCCCATCCAAATTTAAGGAAAGTTCAGTTAGAATCATTTGCTCTCAATTTTAGGCATTCTTGAATTTGAACATCTTAGTGTGATGGCCTAGGTAAATACAAGGTTTTACTGGAGAAAAGTCCTTAAAAGTCAGATGCAGTATTTTCTGTCTTATGAAGTGGTTATATTCAGTTATAACCATTTAAACCTTAAGGCTCAAATCAGATGTTTCTTGTGGATTTGTTGGCTGGAAAACACAAAGGCTTCAGTTTAGTGTGATATTGTTTATTTTCGTTCTAATCTCAACCCCTAGCTTCTGCATTTGCTTGTGAATGGTCTTGGTGCTTGGCTCTGAGAAGATCCTGAAGCACATCTGCTGTTCCCAGAATATAACTAATGATTAGCAAGAGCATTTCTCCCCTAGGGATGTGTCCACATTTTGAATGAGTTAGTATTTTTGCATCCAAGTCCCAGGGCAGCTATTATCTTTATTTTAAACAGAGCATGGTAATTTACTCTACCTGGGAATCAGACTTTATGTAGCTGACCCACTCTCTTAAGATGTCATGTTCAAGTTACAGAGTCTAGAAGGTGAAAGGAACTTTGAGAGGTTATTTGGTTCAGCCTTCTTCCCAATGCAAAAATATTTCCTACTTTATCCCTAACAGAAGGTATGTATTTAAACTTTTCTGGTGGTGGAGAGTTTCCGTGATATCCTTCAAGAAACATGTTTAATTGTTCTTTTATCTGTTGAGCCAAAAGAAATGGAAAGCCAAGTTCATTCATTCCCTCATTTAAAACTATTAATTGAGCACCTCCTGTATGCCAGGTACTGTACTACGAGCCAGGGTTATATAGCGGTGGACAAGAGAGAAATTCTCTTTCTACCTGGAGCTTTTATTTTCTGAGAGATTTAGTGTCCATGTGTATTAAAATGATGAATTTCAGTGGAGTATGTAAGCCATTTAGGGGGAAATGAAATTATGTGCCTGTTGCTGAGTCAACAATTATGATGCAGGTAAAGATCTTGTCTGGGAATCAGAGAGAGTTCCTGAAAATATAGTCTGTTTTCAGCAGGAGGGTCGGGACTGACAATGAGATGTGATTTTCCCTTGTTATAAAATTGCCGATTACATCTTGAGGTTGTAGCCCCCCATGTGGCGGCCTCTGGATCTTTTGTACCTGGAGAAAGATTAATGGAGCTAAGAAAGTCCAGGGGGTGGCTATCTAAATGATAAAGGCGCTGTCATCTAGGGGGAGGTTTTTAAAAATTAAAACTCTTTAGTCAGTGGTATAAATGATACACATCAAGGCTCTGTAAGCAGTTATTAAGGAATGAAGAAAGTGTTTGAAGTACAGTAATCTCTCTTTAAATCTTTTGAAAGTTACAGATTTTTTTTATCTTTTGAAATATCTTCATTAAAAATGATGTGTGTACATCACAATGAAAAACAGACCCATGGAATTGATTAAAAGAACAAAACTACCCATATCCCACCATCCTGATATTAGAGCTCCTAGGTTGTTACTGTATTTTCATCGACTATGTGAGATTTGCACAGGTAAGTATAACCCATCCCATATATACTGCGACTTAGAAACCACACTGTGTGCCTGGTAGACCCTGTCTGTTTGGACAGTCATATAATGTAGGAAACAGATGCTTAGTGCTTTCAAAGGGGCCACCCTGTGTCTGTGTCCAGACAAAGGAATGAATGATTTGGATGTCCTACTTTGATTGATGGCCAAAAGACTTAGTGTTTATATCCACTGATGATGCCACAGCTGATAATGACCTTTGGGTTTAGACTCCCTGTGGGGCAGGCTACAATCAGAGCTTTCTATGCCAGTGTTTCTCTTTATAGGACCTTTAATTTGATTGGGAGTGGGGTGAGTAGGGGCTGTTGTTGGATTTTATAATTTATTGAAAACTGTCTTTCACAGTGCTAGTTAGACCTATCTCAACTGGGCTCAGTGAAGCAGAACCATTATTTAAACAAAGACCTGGAAGATCCAAACTTCTATCCTGTCCCCCAAGGAGACCTACTTTACAATATAATTGATACCTCCCTTTGTTGTTGCTGTTATTTATTTATTTATTTATTTATTTATTTATTTATTTAAAGATTTTATTTATTTATTCGACAGAGATAGAGACAGCCAGCAAGAGAGGGAACACAAGCAGGGGGAGTGGGAGAGGAAGAAGCAGGCTCATAGTGGAGGAGCCTGATGTGGGGCTCGATCCCATAACGCCGGGATCACGCCCTGAGCTGAAGGCAGACGCTTAACTGCTGTGCCACCCAGGCGCCCCATGTTTTTTAAATCCAGATTGACAGAAAACTCTCTTCCAACTAAACAGTGCCACTCCTGACCCACTCAGGCCTGCTGGCAGCCCATCAGTACAACCACTGTAAAACATAACAGTACTTGGGCTAAGGTGATAAAGACAGGCTTCTAAAAAAAAATTTGCTGGGTGATATGAAATCAAATCTGCGTCATCGCAGGCCTGGTCAGAGGTAGAGTTCAGGAGTCTGTACCCTCATATGACTGGAACCAAGGCATTAGAACCATCTTTTTGAGGATCTTTGCCAGTGAGTGTGAGTGCCTTGTTCAAGTCAAAGGGACCTGCGTGGATGCATTTTGTCTACCTGCTGAACTGTGACCATGTGGGATTGAGTGTGACGTGTTGATGGAGGGGGCAGGCTGAGGTGAAGAGGTTGGAAAGGCTTCATGCTCCAAAAAGAATGTCGTTGGCACCCAACAAGAAGCAGCTTTGTTCATGCGCTCCTCCTTTTTTTTTTTTTTTCATTTTTAAAATTCTGATAAAAATATATATAACATAATATAAAGTGTAAACCTCTAAGAAGAGCAGAGCTGGCAGCTGGAGGCTGGAGAAGCAAAGCTGAGATGTTCCCAATAAAGGACCTTGTGCTGAAGCTGGACCCTGAGGAGGTGAAAGGGAAGATGTGTGAGGATGTGATCTCCACCTTATGAGCTTCCTCATCTATATGGCCCTGCTGTGAGTCACACCTTTTATTCTAAAGAAATGAGATAGCATATGAAGATGGGCATCACATGTGAATGCATGATGTCAAGAACCCAATTATAATTTCTACTATCTGCAAATGAATAGGCCCAGCAAGTTGTAAGAGACTCTTTGATTGAATGGATGTAAAAATTCTTTTTTTTTTTTTAAAGATTTTATTTATTTGAGAGAGAGCGAGAGAGCACAAGCAGGGGGAGCAGCAGAGGGAGCAGGGAGCCTGATGTGGGGCTCGATCCCAGGACCATGACCTGAGCCGAAGGCAGACGCTTTAACGGACTGAGACACCCAGGCACCCCTAAAGATTCTACTTGTTAAGAACAGATTTGGCTCTGGTAACTGATCTTCATAGCTAAAATTTAAAACTACTTGTGAAGTAAAGACATTTTGTAGTGATAGCACACCCATATGCCTGTCATGTTCAGCCTCTGGGAATGTTGGTGTAATAATTATAAGTAATGTCAAACTCCATTCTCTAGCAAGTATTAATTATAAGGGAATTATGTCTGCAAAAAACCAGTATACCTGTTTGTTTTGATAATTAAGTAATATTACTTTGGGATGAATATATGATTTCATATTTTTTTCTTATAGAAGTAGAATCACAATAATACAGATAGCTTAGAAATTGAAAAAACAACCCTCAACAACCTAAACACCTCAACAATGATTCTTAGCTTCCTAACCCATCTGCTTCATCAGATATTTTTTTCCATACTTTCTCTTAGCAGGTGCTGAAATTATGATGTTGAGTATTTGAGATGCCATCCCTGCTGCTCTCCAAATTTCTCAGAAGGATGAGTAAGCAGTAGGATGAGTGAAGAAGCAAAAGGATGAGTAAGGAAGGTGAGGTGGAAAAGTGTGCTAAGCCAGGGGAATAGCATGTGCAAAGCTCTGGGTGTGAGGCAGAGCCTCTTAAGGAAATCCAGCTATGACATCAGCATTCAGGGTGTAGTAAGGAGAGTGGACAGATGTGAGTCTAGGCAGGTGGGGGGAAACCAGATCATGCAGTGCATTGTTGAAGACGTGTATATTTTCTACACAGTTTTTATTTTTATTTTTTTTTTAAAGATTTTATTTATTTATTGGACAGAGATAGAGACAGCCAGCGAGAGAGGGAACACAAGCAGGGGGAGTGGGAGAGGAAGAAGCAGGCTCATAGCAGAGGAGCCTGATGTGGGGCTCGATCCCATAATGCCAGGATCACGCCCTGAGCCAAAGGCAGATGCTTAACCACTGTGCTACCCAGGCGCCCCTACACAGTTTTTAAAATATATCCCATGCACTCCTGTGCCTCAACTTAGGATATCTCCAGATTCTTGGAATTGTTTGATAGAAGACTTTGAAAGTCTGTAGAGTTTGAATTCTTTAGGATTCAGTAGCATAGAGGGGAGATGAGAAAGGATAGCAGGGTTGATTCCTTTCATGACCAAATTGCACCCTTCAGAATAGAGGAAGTGAAGACTGAGGAAGCACACAAAGAGGAGGAAGGGTCCAGTGACAACATCCTCAGCATAGGTCTTCCTCTGTCTACTCTTCTATATTGAGGCTTTCCTCAATTGTAGAACTACAAATTCTTGTTTTCTTAAACACTGAAGCATCTGAGTCCTGAAGGGTGGGAAAATAGCAGGACTCCTCTTACCTTGGACTGCAAGTGTCAGTCAGTGTTCTCCATAAAGGAAATTAAAAACCCTTTGGATTCTATGAAGGTAGGAAACAAGTCTGCTAAAATCCAGGGTTTTCTTAAGACTTTACACCTTTTTCATTCACTCATCCCTTTGTGTATCGTTTTCATGTCAGTATAAATTTTGTGAGTCTCATTAAGGGTGCTGATTAAATTTACTCATACCTGCTGTTGAAAGGAAAAGGCTTAGCCAAAACCCTCTGTGCACAGAAAGCCTGCTCAACATCTTGGTTTTTTAATTTTTTAAAAAGATTAAAGAAACCGAAGAGGACACAAATGGAAAGATATACCATGCTTATGGATCCAAAGAATTAATATTGTCAAAACATCCATACTGTGCAAAGCAATCTATAGATTCAGTGCAATCCCTATCAAGATGCCAGTAGTATTTTTCACAGAACTAGAATAAATAATCCTAAAAGTTGTATGGAATCACAAAAGTCCCCGAATAGCCAGGGCAGCCTTGAGAAAGAAGAACAAAGCTGGGGGTATCACAATCCCAGATTTCAAGATATACTACAAGGTTATGGTAATTAAGAGATTATGGTACTGACACAAACATAGACACAGATCAATGGAACAGGATAGAGAACCCAGAAATAAACCCACACTTACATGGCCAATTAATCTATGACAAAGGAGGCAAGAATATACAACGGGGAAAAGGCAGTCTTCTCAATAAATGGTGTTGGGGAAACCAGACAGTTACATGCAAAAGAATGAAGCTGGACCACTTTCTTATACTATACACAAAAAATAAATTCAGAATGGACTGAGACCTAAATGTGAGACCTGAAACCATAAAACTCTGTAAAGAAAACAAGCAGTAATCTCTTGGATGTTGACCTTCAGAGCAGTTTTCTAGATAGGTCTCTTGAGGCAAAGGAAACAAAAGCAAAAGGAAACTATTGGGACTACACCAAAATAAAAATCTTCTTTTGCACAGCCAAAGAAACCATCAACAAAAAGGCGGCTCACTGAATGGCAGAAGATATTTGCAAATTAAGTAGCTGATAAGGAGTCCATATCCAAAATATATAAAGAACTTAAACAACTCAACACCAAAAAAAAAAAAAAAAGACACAATTAAAAAATGGGCAGAGGAAGGACCTGAAAAGATATTTTTCAAAGAAGACATGCACATGGCCAACAGAGAACATGAAAAGATGCTCAACATCACTCATCATAAGGAAATGAAAATCTAAACCACAATGAGGTATTATTTTACACCTCTCAAAATGGCTAGTATCAAAACAACAAGAAATAACAAGTATTGGCAAGGATGTAGAGAAAAAGGCATCTTCATGCACTGTTGGCAGGAATGTAATTTGGTGCAACCACTGTGGAAAACAGTATGGA
Source organism: Ursus americanus (assembly GCF_024610735.1). NCBI lineage: Eukaryota > Metazoa > Chordata > Mammalia > Carnivora > Ursidae > Ursus > Ursus americanus. The sequence continues at coordinate 24,306,374 of NC_142134.1, read as the reverse complement.
GGTTCCTCAAAACATTAAAAATAGAAGTACTATATGATTCAGTAATTCCACTATTGGGTATTTACTCAGAGAAAATAGAGTAATTCGAAAAGATATATGCACCCTTATGTTTATTTGCGGTAGCCAAGATACGGAAACAGCTTAAGTGTCCATTGATAAATGGATAGGTAAAGGATATGTGGCATATATATATACATGTAATGGAGTATTATTCAGCCATAAAAAAGAATGAGATCTTACTATTTGTGACAGCGTGGATGGACCTAGAAGGTGTTATGCTAAGTGAAGTAAGTCAGAGAAAGACAAAGACCATTTGGTTTCATGTATGTGGAATCTAAAAAACAATTCGACTGAACCAAGTAAAAAGCCAAACAGAGTCATAAATACAGATAACTGGTGTTTGCCAGAGAGGAAGGCGTAGGGAGGATGGGCAAAATAGGTGAAGGAGTCTAAGAGGTGCAAACTTCCAGTTACAGAGTGGATAGGTCACAGGGGTGAAACGTGCAGCATGGGGATATAATACAGTAATATTGTAATGGTGTTGTGTGGTGACAGATGGTAATTGCACTTCAGGTAAGCATAGCTTAATGTACAGAGTTGTTGAACCACTATGTTGTGCACCTGAAACTAATGTAGCATTGTATATCGACTATAATTCAGTTAAAAAGAAAACCCCCAAACCTCTGTGCACAGAAAGCTTTCTTGGCATCTTGATTTTTAAATTTCTATTTAAATTACTGTCAAGACATTTATCTCACTTTATCCTTAACAAAATTCCCAAGAAGTAATATAGACAAGAAAACCGAGGAACAAAGAAGCTAACATTTACCTAATGTGATGTGGTACAGCCAGTTACTGGGAGGGCTAGACTTTAGAGCCAAGGCATACATACAGATCTACCAGTTGTGTTGGTTTTTTAGACTAGGTTTTGCTCAGTAATACATTGGTCCCAAATTTTGGTGGTTTACACAGCAAAGGTTTATTTCTCACCCACAGTCTTTGTTCCATCCTCTGAGATCTCCATGGTGTATTGAGATCTCCATGGTGTATTGAGATCTCCATGGTGTATTGACCCCAGGATGCAGGTTCTCTGTCTGGACCTTGCCAGCCTGGTGGCAGAGGAAAAAGATACTGAACGTGAACGATCAAGTTCGTACATGGATCACTTGTACACAGACTTCATTGGCCAAAGTAAATTGTCACTCCCAAGTTCAACAAGATGAGATGGATAATCCTTCTGCAAAGAGTAGCTGTGCCAGTCACTTGACCAAGCTTGAGTGCCATGGAATGGGGAAGTAAATCCTCTTCTAGAGAGGGTAAAAAACACTTTGAATTCTAAGACTTCACCGTACCATCCTAGCCAGGGCATCTACTATAGAGCCAAGGGTCTTTATTATTGTTTAATATTGTTCCCAGTCCACAATGATTTTTCTCACTCCCTTTGTCCTGCTCTGATTCCAGTTGGACATGGTAGATTGATGAGAAAGAGTGTGTGTTAAGCAGGCAGGATGAAATGAAGGCAGAGGATGTGGTTATTCCTATTGTTCACTCACAGGGAGCTTCCAGTAGCATCCTCACTAAGTAAGGGATGGGTGGTGACCTTCTGAAAGACCTTCTGTGCTGTTCTGTGGTGGCCCCAGCTCTGGGACTGTGCTCTCTGGGAAATGGTTTTGAGGCCATTAGGACTTCCAGCTGCTTGACAGAATTATTTCCCTTGGGATGCTTCCAAATCTGTCCTTTCCCAGCCCAGCTGTTCCTAAATGGAGATGCATCAGACGGCACCCTTCTTTTCCTTGCTTTGTGTTCTCTCGCTGAGAGGCAGGAGTACTATACCCATCTTGCTTAAGAGCATAGGCTCTGGAGCCAGAGTGCTTGGGTTCTAGGGTGTCAGCTCTGCCATTTAACTACCTTTGTGACCTTCAAGTCAAGTTACTTACTTTGTGTACCTCACATTCATCAGCTGTAAAATAGTAATAATACCTTCCTCAAAGACTTATAGGATTAAAAACGTTAAGACACACAAAGTATTTGCAGTGACGCATGAAACATTCATCCTCAATGAAAAGGAAATTAATATGGAAGTAATAGTGACTTTATACCAAAGACTGGTCTCCAAGCAGAACTGCCAACCGCCCCCCCCAGCAGGGAGTGAGCATTTGCCCCTTCTCCTCTCACCCACCTGAAATGCAGGCCTCCCTTTTTCTAATCAGAGCACGCCTCGGAGGCACAGATCTAATATACCCTCTCCTTGAAGCCTTGACTCGCCAATCCAAGTTTTTGGTCATTTTTCTCTGCCTGAATTCCTGTAGCAGTGATTTCCTGTAACACTTGTGTGTCCTCGTTCTGGTGTTCTGTTGTCTCCACACCCCCCCCCCAACTTTTTTTAAGCTCCTATTTAAAATAAATAGGGCTGATCAAATATGGTTGTGAATGTTTTTTAAAAAAATCGTTACTGCAAGCATTTGTTCTGCTAGCCTTGACTACATTCATGCATTCTTAGCCTATATTATCAGATTTAAGGGAAGAGACTGTGTTGTGCACCCTCCGCCCCCATTAATAAACATGACTGAATGAAAATTTATCCTTTGGATAAGACTCGTGCCAACCCACTTACTCTCAGTCCACCTTTTAATTCATGCTGTTGCTATGTGAATTTCAGGCAGGTGTAGACCTCATATCTGTAACTTTCTGCCCCAGGCTTCTCTGCTGCAGCCACCTGGGTTCTGCCTAGTTATTTTTGATCTATGTGCACATCTGAATGTCCAAGGATGTTTCCATCCTATGGGCCAACACTTGCCTGATGGAGGATGGCAGCTGGTGGACAAATACTTCTCTCTTTTGTCACTAACTTGGACAATTCTGAGGCACTATATATATATATGGCTCCTCAGGGGGTCCCACATGGCCCCAGCCCCAGTCCACAGGGGTGATTAGCTCGGTGTATATACATTTAGGATGGCTGTGCCTCCTTCCCTGTTTAATCCTTCTCAGTCCCCACTCCTGTTCTTTTGGATCACTTCCCCAGATAGCTGCATGCTTGCAAGCCCTTGTCTCAGGACTCTGCATTTTGATGAAAACACCTTGTTTCCTGGTTTGGGGCTCTTTTACCTTATGCAAATGAGGAAGCATGAACGTTACTTTGTAACATACCAAATTACTCTAGACTTAAAAAAATATGATGAGAACAAACTGATTTTTGTTTAAATCAGGGTCTTACTGTTTATTGGAGGGACGACTTCAAATAAAGCTAGGCTCAGGGGGCACGTGGGTGGCTAGGTCGGTTAAGTGTCTGCATTTGGCTCAGGTCATGATCCCGGGGTCCTGGGATCGAGTCCCACATCAGGTTCCCTGCTTGGTGGGGAGCCTGTTTCTCCCTCTCCCTCTGCCTGCCGCTCCCCCTCTTGTGCCCTCTCTCCCTCTCTGTGTCAAATAAATAAGTAAAATCTTAAAAAAGAAAAAAAAAAAGCTAGTCTCAGAAAAGAAAAAACTGGACACATCATCTAATCTTTTCTGTAATTTTCATTTCTGCTTCTGGATGGAAGTGCTTGTCTCTGAGTGTATAGGGCCTACTTTGTTGTGTACTTTGTTCTGTAACTTCTTTACCCATTTCAAGTCAATTACATATTTTATAATCTAGAAACTAGATACAGAGTGTATGGGGGAAATACAGTTTTGATACATGAACTCTGAAGTTGGGCCAAAGCTTAACACTCTTCTTGAAAAAGAGAAATTTTGTAGCTTACACTGCATAGATTGGAAAAAAACGAGGTAAAAAATTTTGAAGCAACTTTTAGTGAGTTAATAATGTTGAGAAATTTTAAGGACCCAGATTAATTATCTGCCTGAGAATTCTTCAACTCATTAGAGTTGTTCTCATCATCTTTTCACTTTGAGCCTATCCCAGAGGCATTTTCTAATAATGTAGGAGACATGCTTGGAAACATCACAAACGAAACAAATCCATTGTCCAATTTTCCCAAAATTTGTTACCTTTGCTTTCACTCTGAAGTTTGGTTTGACTTTTTGTAGGAATGAGCAATATTGGACTCTAACTCCTCCTGTTGGAATGATGTGATTTTTTATTACATACCTCCTTGTTTTCAATGACTTTTCTAGTCCTTAATTGTTTTTTGTTTTTTTAATTCCAAAATAAAGGGAGCAGGAGGAGAAAACTTAACAAATTGAATACTGAAATGTATGATTTCTTCATTTCTCAAACTAAAACTGGAGTTATTTTTCGGATTTCTTTCCTTTTTTCTTTTTTTGGTCTTTAAATATACATTTGGAATGTTGTTGCTAATTTGCACATTGGCTTTGACACTGAACTCCTTGCACCCACTGCAATGATGTCCTAATTGAAGTTGTGCAATTCCACACATTTTCCTGGTGATTAGATTTCAGTGGGTAAAACTGATCTTCATGATTTTCTTGCGAAGTAGTTTGATTAGATATTGTTCTTGAACCCAATCCCTTCAGCTCCTATTTGATGGATCAGGACTCACACTTGCCCAAGATAAACAGTAATGATCTTAAGGTCAAGTCTTCTGTTGGTTATACCTTCTTCTTTCCAAATGGAGATACCACCATAGTCTGCAGCGTAATGCTGTCAGACCTTTCTGAGATGATGGAAATGTTCTGCTGCTTTGTCCAGTATGGTAGCCACCAGCTGCATGTGGCTATGGGACACTTGAAATGGGGTTTGTGCAACTATAGAATTAAGATTTTTTTATCTTGTTTAATTATAATTAATTTGTGTTTAAATTTAAATAGCCACATGTAGTTAGTGGCTACCATATGGGATAGTGAGCTTTAGGAGTACGGTCTAGAGTATTTATAATCTGATATTTCTTTCTCATTTTTTAGAAAACTTCTTTATTAGGAAAAATTCCAAACATTACACAAGAGAGAAGGTATAACGAGCCCTTCTATCCCATCACCTAGGCCAATCTTACATCATCTCTTTTTCCTTCTCTCCCCACCCCAAGCCCCCCAAATTATTTTGTTTGTTTTTTAAGATATTTTATTATATTTATTTATTTTTAAGATTTTATTTATTTATTTGACAGAGCAAGAGCCAGAAAGCACAAGCAGGGGGAGCGGCAGACAGAGAGGGAGAAGCAGGCTCCCTGCTGATCAGGGAGCCTGATGTGGGGCTCCATCCCTGGACGCTGGGATCATGACCTGAGCAAAAGGCAGATGCTTAACCAACTGAGCCACCCAGGCGCCCCAAGATTTTTTTTTTAAACTAATCTCTACACTCAACCTGGGGCTTGAACTTACAACCCTGAGATCAAGAGTTGCATGCTTTACCAACTGAGCCAGCCAGGCACCCCTCACCCCCCAAAGTTATTTTGAAGTAAATCCCAGGCACAGTCTGATCTCATTTTAAGAGCTAAGCTGGTGAGCTGGGGGTTAGGAGGAGCACGGCATCAGGAAGAGGTATTCAGGGATCTTCAAGTGGATTTGTGATTAAAAAAAAAAAAAAGCCTTCAAGTGTATGGATGATAAAAGCTATGTTTTGACAAAGACAGGTAATGAGTATATAGATGAGCGATAGTCTGTATGTTTGAGGTATTTCATCCCTGTCGTCGTCATCATCATCATGAAATGCTAAGCATGAGCCCATAGATGGAACAGTTACTGTACCAAGCTCGCTGACATGTGCTTTTATTGAACTTTGGTTCATGGATAATTTAAACAGTCCTATGCAGTATTTATCATTGAGCTTTAGTGAATGCCAGCAGGGCTACAGAGGCATAGGCTCTTTAAAGGTGGAAAGCAAACTGAGGTTCATTTTTGGTTTTAGCCCAGTCTCCTCCGAATGCTTAATTCCAGAGAGTAGTAGCTTGTTTCGAGCTCCCTTTGAGTGGTCCAGCTCTTTGTCATACCGCACGTGCTGGATCAGCTGACTGGCTGAGTTAAAACCTGCAGAACGAAGCCTCTCCTACCCACTTTTTAAAACAGCAGACTCTTAGGACCTCTTTTAGAGGAGACATGTTTTTTTCTAAGTCTGTTTGAGGTATTTGCAGATACTCGTGTTGGAGAGAAATGTTTTTTGTAATTAACACAAAATTTTCTCTTTTGAGAATTTATGCCCCTTACTGGTGTACATTTTTATAGGAATGCCTGTTTACTTTTGTATTTCTGTTTACAAAAGAAACCTACTTTGTAGCAAGCACATTTTGGTCATGTTGACACATTGAAGGAAATAATGCTTGCATCAATGATTTTTAAAAGTGCATTTTTACTTCACAACATAAAGCAAGATTGTTACTGTGCTTTTGTAGTTGGATTTAAGAGCTAATAATGATTTTCTTCCTTATGATAGACTGCAGAATGTGTATATTCTAAATTTGGAACTCCACTTAGGATTTAAGGGGAATAAACCTGTGATGGTAAAAGGTTCTTGTATCATCAGAAATGCTCAGAGGCCTTGGCTCAGCTGTTTTATTGATGTTTGAAAAAGATGATATGCTTTAGAATAAGAGCTATTAAAAATTTCAGCAACATTCTGAACAACTGCAGGCCTACTGTTGCAACAGGATGCCATTCCTTTTCCATGGTCAAGTCTCCAATAGAGTCTGCCCTTTGTGTTCTCTTGGACTGTTGTTAACCACATTCCTGGGAGAGAGGGAAGAGCTATGTCTAATCTCATCATCTACATTGCAGCTTTAGTCCAATTTACTTTTTTTGCATGGTTCCTAGAGATAGTGAATAGTTGGTTAATACCCTACGTGTTAATGTTACTGCGACTCAGGATTTATGCCATTTTTTGCAAATAATACTCCTGTGAAATGAGCTTTCTTATCTCCACTTGATAAGAAATATTTGAATCCGCGTTAGGGCTAAGAACAAGATTTAGGGAGATGTTTTGTCAAATCACACCCACTGTCCTTTTCATGAAGGGTAAAGACAAGAAACTATTAAGGCTTGTAAAATGACTGTGACCTGATTAGGAAAATATAGGACCTATTTTCAGAAAAGAGGGTGAAATATTAATATGAGTAGCAGGGTTTTTTTTTCTTAATTAAGTTTATAGATTTGGAAAAAATTCGAATTTAAATCCCAGCAATAACACATCTTGGAAGAAAACAAATTCATGTAATCTGGGTCTCAATTAATGCTTACACTTTATTACAGTTAGAAAAATGCTAAAGTTGACACAGCCATCACATTAATAAGAAAGAGAAGCTTACCTTATGTATTCTCTTTAAAATAGTTAATGATCAGTGGCTTATCGCAGCTTTGATAGGCCTCAGTTTGGTTCTGGATTGAATTATTTATGGCATGGTAAAATAGTAAGGGAGAAAAATAACATAAACCATCTTTGACCAGGTGAGCTTCATTATTTGGCACATTTATTGGAAGGAAAAAAAAAGTACCAGGAAGGACACCTCTCGGATTCTTCAGTGAAGCTGGTGTGAATGGGCCAGCATGTGCCCCCTCTTGGCTCTGCCTGGCAAAATGAGTACCTCAGTGGTGCCAGAGTTTTCAGTTTTTCAGGAGAACATGGAATGGACATTTAGAGTTTGAGGTGAAATTTCCCCATCTGAAAATGTTGGCAGTTAAGTCAAATATTTTTAAAATACTGTGTGGGCCGCATAAACATGTTCGTGGGCCAAGACTGCCAATTTGCGATCTGATTTCCATTGAAAATAATTCACTTATTTTTCTTGTATTTGAATAAAGAAACCATTAAATTTTTTTTTGGTATGCCTTTTGAAATGCTTTAACATTTGAACAAGTAAAGTGCTTTTTGTAGAAAATGTGCTTGTTTTTAAAACAGAAGTGAAGCAATTACTTGAACTCTGCTATGAAAGCATCTAGATTGTTTGAGGGCAGTATCAAAACTTGAAATTTGTTTCCTTAGCAGGATATCTCCAAGCAGGTTTGAGCTGAGATCAGATGGGGAGAAGCGGGACCCTGAGGGGGTGGCTAGGGCCCACAGCAGAGAGCAGGACGGACTCTTGAGTGTGTGGTGTCCAGTGCCAACGTCCCTCTGCAAAAACATGTGCTATATATAGTGAATGGCGTTGGATTTTTTTCTTCTTGGTTTAGGTCCAGTGACAGTTAATGACTGTTCCTTACAGGCTGTGAAATTATTTATGAGTTTGGCAGTAGGATGATGTGAAATGCAAGTGGAGATAGGTAGGATAGGGTCTGTTACCAAAGCCCAATAAATTGTAAGTTCTGGAGCCAGGAAGGACGGCAGAGGTCACCCAATCCAGGGCCTTCCTCTGATGTGAGGAAACTGAGGCTGAAAGTTCTCATTAACTCTTCCCTGTCCAGCCCTCTCCTTTCTTTTCCTCTTTTCTTCTTCCTGCCTATAGGAAAATGTGTCTGCCAGGAATTATTTGTGACAATTGGAAAGTCTCTCAGAAAAACAAGTCTAAATGTTTCGTAAACTGAATATTTACAAAAGATCTTCCTGGAAGTAGCTTGTCTTTGTTTTTTATTAATAAAAATTCTGTTGCTGGTTTTTTGTTTGTTTGTTTTTAAGATTTTATTTATTTATTTGAGAGAAAGCGAGAGAGAGCATGAGTGGGAAGGAGAGGAAAGAGCAGGCTGAGCAGGGAGCCTGATCAGGATAAGGCCTGATCTCAGGACCCCGGGATCGTGACTTGAGCCAAAGGCAGACACTTAACCTACTGAGCCACCCAGGCATCCCCTGTTGCTGTTTTTATATGAGTTTTGATATGCTTCTTTCCAAAAGCCTGCTCTCCCATGCTATTTTTTAGAAAGCAAAAAACCAGTTAGGTATTCATTCTGTAGGAAAATGTGGCAACTTATTACCCTTCTGGAGAGTTTCCTAGTGGTGGGTTGAACCACACGAAATAGTTGATTTCAGCTGTTTCTGAACTACAAAAATGGTGGTTTCATATGATTCAAGATAGTACCTTGAGAAAAAGGGTGATGAGCATTGAGGTAGCTTCCTATTCTCCTGAGGACATTGTTGGCATTTACGTGGCCATCAGCCATTCAGCCCTTCTCAATTTATCCTGCTCAAACATTGCCATGCTGGAGCATTTTTACTGAGAAATGTGGAATTGAAAGCATCATATGCATACGTGGAGCCATTTTCCTTTCACATGCTGTGCTTGGCTTGAAAAGCCTTCCTTGCCTTGAAGAAAAGACGACCAAACTCAAGTCAGATGCTGGATTTGTTTCTGATTTTTGAGGCCAACAGAAGCAAGTTGGAATGGGAGTGATTTTCATTCTCAGTCTTGGTCAACAGTGCAATGGTTTGATATGTAGCTACATTAATATTACACCCTGAATTGAGAATTTGAGACTCCTGAAAACATTGTCCTGTTACTGTAATTGAACCCTAATTGTGATTTGGGTGGGGGGTGGTAGTGGACAGGAAGCAAACGGGCCCACAAAAAGAAATGTCCTAAACTTCAGACCTTTTCTTCTAGTTTTCTGAATTGAATCCACTGAATATTGGCATTGTCAAAACAACTTTTGTAAAAGAAGTAGCATTTTAGCATTTTGGAGATTACAAAAATAAGTATAAAATAAGAAACATTTGTGCTTAACTCTGATAGGGGAAAATTTATTTGAAGGATGTTATGACCTCTCAATCAGCCTTGAGACCCCTGACCAAATAAAATAAATCCTTTGACTTTAGGCATCAAGGAAATTATTATTTTTATTTTATTATTATTTTTTTAAGAAACAGACTCTTTTTTTTTTCAGACTCTTTTTTTTTTTTAATGATTTTTTATTATATTATGTTAGTCACCATACGGTACATCCCCGGTTTCCGATGTAAGGCTCGATGATTCATTCGTTGCGTATAACACCCAGTGCACCATGCAATACGTGCCCTCCTTACTACCCATCACCGGTCTATCCCATTCCCCCACCGCCCCAAGGAAATTATTAACAAATATATGCATGCTCATTTTTCTTGAGAAATTAGAAAACAGAAATCTACCCTAAATCCAGTCCATTGAAGAAAGCCAAACTCTACAAAATTCATGATTCGTAAATATCTTAGTGTACCACAGCTGAATAAATACAACTAAAGAGCCATCACAAACAGCAACTTGGAAATGTGATTTTTCTGTACTACTTTGAACTAGAGGGTTAGTTAGAAATTCACTTCTGACATTTCAGGCCCCTTTTGACTATTACTTTAAAATTTGAATGCTTTGCTCTATTTCTTAAAAAGAACTATAGAACTAAACTGTAGAAATAAAGGGCCTTTTTATTGGGGTAAAAGGTCTTCTGAAGGAAAAAAGTATTAGGCTGATTCTGTTTTCTCTGCTCTTAATTTCTTTCTGCAAAAACGCCCTTCCGTATTGTTCTCTTCGGGATGAAGGTTCACCTCGCCAGGATGGCATGCATGTCTCTCCATGATTTGATGCCTTTCTTTCTATAATCCGCCGTAGGCACCATACATCCCCTTCTTTCATGCTCTGTCTTTGCACCTCATGTAAATGCCTTTCTCCTGGCCTCTTCCCATCTTCTGCAGCTCCTCCTCCTCCAAGACTGTCCAGGCCCCTCTGCTTTCCCCCTCACCCCTGTGGAGTTAGGAGGACTAGCTTTTTGCTTCTTGTAATGAGCAGATACCTTGTTGTACCATAATAATTCTCATGCTTTATTCATTTTTGTATTGTACATTCAGCAAAGAATAGTGCCTGGCCAAAGGAGTTCCTCAATAAATGCATCAAAAATAACTGCAGTAATAGGCCCAAGTTTCTGCCTGTGTAGAGGACTTTATCAGTAAAAATAACTGGCATAACTTCCTGGAAGGAGATTATAGAACAAAGAATTTAACGATCTGCTAAATTTCCCCAGGAATTCTTAGTTAGCATTATTTAATGCTTGACGGAGGGAGCTTTGGAGGGCTGAGAAATGAACACAAATGCAATGGGCTGAAGATTAAATTTTCATTGCACCTGTTTCTTGTCTCAGTCCAAGCTTTCTTAGCCCTGGGTTGCGCAGACCATAAAAATTGGCATTGATGGAGCATAAGATAATTTGTTCCTATTCATCAGAAAATATTGTGGAGTGACCGGGTAAGGCAGCCTCAGGAAATGGTAAAGGTAGTTCTCTTTGTACATTGTCTTTGATATTGTATTCAGGGCCTTCCTGGGGCTTATTTTTCCTAATTATTGAAATTCTATGTATGGCAATGACCCCTGAAGCTATTCTGTGTGGAAATTAGTGTGCTGCTTTGAGTATTTTCATTACTTAATACCTTTCAGACAACTCCCAACATGCTTGGTGAAAATGCTAGAAATTATAGCATGAGAAGTGGTTTTTCATAGATATCTTGTCCTTTGGAAGTGAGGATACAGAATTCAAGGGAAGAATAAATATTTAGACAATTTTTAGAAGTTTATGTGTGATATGTATATGTATATATCATATAAACATTCAGTGGCTAGCAGAATTAACATTAAATTGGTAGAGAAAAACATTTTAAATATCGTCTACTATGAAATTGCCTAACGTAGTCAAGACTTTACCAGGGGCTTTCTATTATGTCAGTTGAAACTATAGCAAACCTGTAATATAGATAGTATCCCCGTTTTACAATTAAAGAAAAGGAGACTTAGAAGTAATCTGCCTCAGGGGTGCCTGGGTAGCTTAGTCGTTAAGCGTCTGCCTTTGGCTCAGGTCATGATCCCAGGGCCCTGAGATCGAGCCCTGCATCGGTCTCCTTGCTCAGCGGGAAGTCTGCTTCTCCCTCTCCCACTCCCCCTGCTTGTGTTCCCTCTCTCGCTGTCTCTCTCTGTCAAATAAATAAAATCTTAAAAAAAAAGAAGTAATCTGCCTCAAAGTCATTCAGCCCAAAAGTTGCAGAGCTGGAATATTATTCCTAATTGACTTGCAGCCAATGGTTAGAACACTGTTCCATGCTGCTTTATGTTTTATATTAATTTCAGAGAGATTTCTTTTCAAGTCTATCACTTAAGATATTAATATTTAAATATTAAATCTAAAAACGGCACTAGAGACTTCATGCACACCTACCTGAGGTGTGTGTTGGTGAAAAATAACACAAATAAAACTTAAGTCATGTTATGCATTGTTCTGGAACAGAATATTGAAGTTGGTTATTTTAGCTAAATATTTCTTAATTATGATCATTGAATCTTGTCTGCACATAGCACAACACTTGTGAATATACCAAGACTTTTATGACCTTCTTAGAACAGTATAGTATTGGCTTGGGAGGCTGGGGAAAAGAAAACCACCATAACATGCACATGACTTTGGGGCTATTCAGTGATACACTGCTCATCTTAAAAGAATATCGGAAATGAGCCAGTGAGGGTCTGGGTATGAAATGCCAAGTGGTTGTTACAGTGCCTCTTTGCTGTCCAGCTTCACATGGTCCTTTAAAAAATAGGCCTTTTAAAATACAGGGATGTAAATTACTTTCCTGAAGTAATTCTTAAGTCAAGATGGTCCGTGGCTCTGCAAGATACAGCCACCTTTAGGTGGTTATGATATCTAACTACCATGATGAGAGTGCCATTGGACATCCTTTCATGTGGTCATTGGCCATTTGTCCTTATTTCGCTGTGAATAACCTACTCAGATCCTTGCTTTTCCTCCTCTCCAACCCCCCCACTGGACTATTTCTCTCTATCTTGTTGACATTCATCCTTTTATATGTGCAAATAATCTTCTCCCAGTCTGCCATGTATCTTTACTTTTGTTTTTGGTGTCTTATTGTACAGAAGCCTTAAATGTTTCGTCTTCTTTTTGGTTTGTATTTTGGGTCTTGTTTTAGAAATCTAGTTCACTCTTCACTGAAGTTCATTTAATTATGGTTAACAACTGTTTTGTCTTTTGCTCAGTGGTTTAGAGGGGACAAGAATGTAGCAACTGTGAACAAACAGAGTCCATTCATTCAGTGGAAGATGTCCTGAAATAATAAATTAGAAACAACTCAAAGAGGAGACAGAAAGGGAAGAGCTTGGAACCCAGGACACGAAAAGTAACAGAGCTCAAGAATCCAGCCCTTTAAGAGGGATGCAGACATTCAGTGCTCTGTGATTTAAAGAAACTTTTGTGAGATAATTAATACCTCACTTGTAATTAGCAGTTGAGTACACAGTGAGCTAGATGGAGGACAAGCAAGGGAGCTTGGGTTAGTGATAGGGTCTTTAAGTTAAAAGGGTTTTTTGTGGGGGCAGGGTGGAGAAATCCCCTTTTAATACTCCTTTCAAGTGGGTTATTTCCGGGTTTATAGATTAAAGTTCTTTTAGTAATAAGAATAATAAATATTGAACACTCACTGTACAACAGGCACTGTTCCCAACACTTTATATGCATTTTCTCATTTAGTCAAACTTAGGACTAAGTGCCATAGTTATGCCATTTTGCAGATGAAAAACAGGCTCAATAACTTGCCCAATGTCACACAGCTGGTAAGTAAATGGTATCAAGATTTGAATTCAATTCTTTCTGAACTCTGAGCCTTCCAAATGTGATTGTGACACGTTTTTAAAAATAAAAAGTATTTGTGGAGATATTAAGTGATGAGTCCTTGGAGTCGGTGATTGTGCCCGTTCTACTTGAAAGTCAAGCTCTGTCAAGCATCTGTTGGCATGCCCTGCATTAGTTGCTCTTAGTGGAAGAGAGAAGTTTTTGCAGGACTTTACTGCTTGAAACCTTTTTTATTTCATTTCTTTATTTTTTAAGTAGGCTCCACACCCAGCGTGGAGCCCAATGCGGGGCTTGAACTCAAGACCCTGAGGTCAAGACCTGAGCTGAGATGAAGAGTTGGGTGCTTATCTGAGTGGCTCAGTCAGTTAAGCATCTGCCTTTGGCTCAGATCATGATCCCGGGTCCTGGGATCGAGCCCTACACTGGGCTCTCTGCTCAGCAGGGAGCCTGCTTCTCCCTCTCCTATTGCCTCTTCCCCTGCTTGTGCTATCTCACTCTCTCTCTCTCTCTCTCTGTCAAATAAGTTAATTAAAAAATTAAAAAAAAAGATTTGGGCACTTAACCGACTAAGCCACCCAGGCACCCCACCACTTGAAACCTTTAAAAACAAATCAAAGCCCTCTCCTTGCCAGGGTCCCACTTTCCTACTCTGGCTGACCCTTCACTCAGTCAGGTCACAGGCAAACCTCCATGTTGCTACACTGCAAGGGAATTGAATGGACCTTGTTGCTGTGTCTTTGAGACATATACATGTGTGTGAGGCAGCCACGCAGAGCATGCTTGAGGGAAGCAGTTCTCTTGCTGATGCTCAGAGTATGACCATCTCTCCAGGGCTTCTCCATCAACAGTTCAACTCCCCAGCTCGGTGTGGATTTTGCCAGACTATCCTAAACCTAACCTTTCCACTTAAGTGGAAATGTGACATGTATCAAGCAAACAGGAGAGAAACTAAAATTTGTTTATGTGGAAGAAATGCTGAGGTGAATCACTGATATGATTTCATCGTGTTAAAGCAGGTTAAAAATTCTGGCTTTGTTACTTACTTGCTCTGAGACCTTGGGCAAGTTTCTTTAGATCTCTGTGACTAATTTCCACGTCTGTAAAATGCAGATAATAGCATCTCTCTTACAGGGTTGTGAGGATGCATACTTTAATGCATATAAAATAGCGTCCAGGATATGAACAGAACTGTGTGAATGTTAGCAAGTTTTATAGGTTTAAAACAATAAGCCACTACGGGAGTGGCACTCCTTGGACGGTTTCAGTACACTTCATGGACATCTTTATAGTCTTATCTCTGATAGTTTGGGTGAATTGATAGCACTTCTGCCTCTCCTTATAGACGAAGGCATTTCTTGGGGTCTCTAGAGAAGTAGGGTTCATTTGAGCCCCAGGAATACTCCGTCTGGCTTTGGGTCTGTACTTTTTCACCATGGCCATGTTCTTTGGATCACTTGGACATAGTCCCCCCATTTAAGCCTAAAGAATTGGGTTCTCCCCCCTTTAGTATTGGTGGTGGTTATACATTCTACCCAGCAGCTAAAGTCTGTATTAAGACATCCTGGATGTCCCATGTTGATGCGCTGTACTTCCTCTTCCTGTTGTCCTCTTCCTCCTTAAAATTAGACCTTAGCTCTGGTGCTTGTCAGCTGTTCACAGCTCAGTAACCGGTGTTGATCACTGACATTCTGCCACACCCTGTCCTAGATGCTGTGGAGGCAGAGTGAGCACGACCTGAGGTTTTTTGTTGCTTGGGCTTTCACAGAGTGTGTGACCAGGAAGGATTTTTAAAGAAATAATCTCATCCAGCGTTTTCATTTTACAGAGAAGGAAGCCAAGACCCAGGAGAGTAAGTGACCTGCTTTAGGCCCACGGACTCAGAACTGGAGCCAAATCCCCTGACTGCTGCTTATGCTACAAATCCAAGGGCAGTAGAACTGAGGCATTCTAGATAGGTAGTTTGTCAGCAGATTCTTTGGTGGTTTCTAGTTTCCCAGTGGAGAAAACCTAAACTTCCTTTCCGGTCTCTTACCTCATGTTCAGGATGCTGGTCACCCACTAACTTACGATGCAAACTGTCTTAAGTTTCAGACCTGAGCTGCAGATGATATGAATCAAGGTTAACTTACATCCTCAGTGCACTTGGACATTTATGGGGAGCCACTCTTTGTAAAAAATGTGAGCCCTTGTAAAAGTCTTATGTAACACAGCTTGGGTTACTGTTGGCGCTGCCTGTGTGTACCCCCCTAACCTGTGGGCTAAAGGATAACCAGTGACTTACAGACAACACAGAACACCATTTGAAAACTCTCTCTGCCATCCCAAAGTGCTTACTGTGACAATGTCAGTTTGGGACATTTTTGGTTAGTTGACATACTTTACAAAAGAAAGTATGTCCTGTAGCCGTTCCCAAAGGGGTTTTTGTTGCAACATCAATCTCCTTTTTTTTTAAGTTTTAATAATATTTTCTTATGTATTAAAAATAACAATAATCACATTGTACAGTTTTATGAAATGTAATTACATTTTTCCAAACCAAAAAATTAATGAGATGAGATGCATTGTTTTACATTTTTGCAAATCTTTTTAATGTCCGACTTAGTAGAAGACAGCTGGGTCTTCAGATCTGCTTTTCATTTACTCTCATGCAATACATTGCTTTGGTTGAAGTCCATGAAGAGCCAGCCTCACAGACAGATGGTTAGAAAAGAAAGAACTTACACACCCCTGAAAGGTTCCTGGAGAGGCCCCAGGGAACCTCTGACCGTACTTTGAGAACTACTCCTTTGAAGTAACTCTCCTAGTCTGTGTCCCCATTCATTCCCCTCTAGGGAAGAGCATTGGCTTTGCTGATACGTACATAGCATGTAGAAAGGGGTGGGCACTTGCATTATTTTGAAGTTAGGGCTCTTAGTAACTGTGCGGAGGGTGGTGTATGAGGTAACACTATAAAGTAAAACAAGAAAATGACTTAAGGCAAATCCAGGAGACTACGTCTGGTGGTGGACATGAGAGACAAGGGTGCCATCACATGGGGTACTCTGGGGCAGCAAAGCTTTCGGTAATGTTCAGTTACTTGGGCTGGGTATTGGGTATACTGGTGTTTATTATATTTTCTTTACATGGTAAGGATACGTTACAGGCACATTTAAAGAAAGCTCTGGTTTCTAGTACTTGGGGGAAACAATCTTTTTTTCCCCTCATTCAGTCCTTTCTGTTTTTTGGGCATGGATCTCCTGAATTTCTCTAGGTCTAAAAAACACCTGTTTGGATACATGAGTTATAACTATATCCATTGGAGTCATTTTTCACTTCCAGTACTTGTGTTAACACAAGATCTAAGGCTTATGATTCCCTCATTATTGTATGAATAAACAAAATGAGAAATTCTCAAGCTGAAATATGAGGCTGGAATCATGGGCTCTGTTAGTGTGGGGATGGTCTGGTGACCATAGCATCCCACTGCTTTGAGCCTTCTGTGTCTCATTGATACAGCCCCACAAAGGCTGGTTAGTTGTTTTGCTTTCTGCTAGAAAATTGGCTAGTTTCGTGGTTTCAAAGCTATACTAAAGTTCTGCTTCTTGGATGGGGCAACCCACTATTTGGCTTGCATTAGGCTCCAACCCTCTGCTGTTTCTTCACATTTGGCTTCAGTGTTTTATACTTTTGTTTTGGTAACTGAATACTTGTAGTAAGGTTTTATTTAAGCCCGACAGCGACTCTAATGTGGGCTTTGGCAGCTTTTTTCCTCTTACCCCATTGTGAGTGATAGAACTCCATACTTGAAGAAGTAGACTTTATTCATGTACCCTTTCTTGACCCCTCTCCTCTCCTCTATCTGTGTTATAGATGATGAAATTGAAGCCCAGAGAAATGGTAGTATATGTCATTTAAAGTAGACCCAACCTGGAATAGGGCTGGAAGCCTTGCAGGGTTTTTAGCTTTGGAACGTAATGGCCAGAGTAGTTTTTATATGTGTGTGTCCTTATTTGCTTTAAGGCGGATTAGTCTAACTACACAATATAATATGGAAGGAGGTGGAGAGGAGAGTATTCTGAAGGGAGCATGCTTGGTGGGAGAGAAATTTAGGGCACAGGAAAAAGCTCAAGAAAAAGCCAACTACCAGTTTTTATTGGAGGAGAAGAAAACCTTATTCAATAATATGTAACTTTAGATTTATTAAAGTTTGATTTTTAGAATGCTTTGCCATTTGTTGCCCACACAGAAATACTATTGCCTAAATAGATGAAATCTGAATATGTTTCCATGGGCCTGAGTAAACATTTGTAATTGCCTCATAGATTGTTAGGAAGAAAACCAAACCAAACGGGTATTCAGTGTCGGTGCCACAGCGGCTGGTAGTTTGAACGTTTGTTACAAATTGTAAGCTGCAGAGAAGTTCGTGTAAAGGAATGTGATTGCAAATAAGCTGCCTTTAGAGACCGGGAGTCTGAGTACATATCACAGTAAGTGAAACAACGTAAGAGAAATTGCCAGCTGATGCTTCCTCAGGGTGAGCTTTACGACTGGGAATGTTAGTCACCCTGAGGCTGACAATGTTACTCGTTTTAGAAGGTTTAGTTTTTAATATAAACTCAGAAAAAGCGGATAATGGTGTTCCACCTGTCTATCAACAGATCCTTGTTTTCTCTTTAGTCTTAAAGATGTGGGTGATAAACCTCTTTAACCTTCTCCTCTAGACAGGATGAGGTGATCAATCTGGAGATGTCCTCTCATCCCAAATGGTGCATCTTTTTTAAGCAGAATTAAGTTGACAAAATGGCTTGCCAGTTCCTTGCACACGGTAGGCAGGAGTACAGAAAATATTTCTTCTTCTCTAGCCCTTACTTCGGAAAGTTTTAGGGGGAAATAGAGGTGGATTTGTCTTTGCTCCTCAGTGGTCTATGGGAAGCTAAGGTTGAAGTGAGGAATTGATGCGTTAGTCGCACGGCTGTAATTAGCACGGCCAACTGCCTCTTTTACTCTTTGTCCGATGCATGTTCTTTGCATGTTCTGTATGAGCTTTGGTTGAGTTTTCTCTGTGACTGGTTTTTCTAGCTTTGCCAAAGAGAAATCAGAAAGGAGGCTTGATAGTTTTTGCTTTTTAGGTGAGTGAGTGAGTGAGTGATGTAGGCTACTCAGCTTTAATCTTTAATCTTTAGGTTACACTTGTTCCTTCTGTGTGAGAAATAAATCCATTTGGGCAGTTGGTGGTGGAAATGCACCTCTTCTCAGATTCTTCCTGCCCTTGCTTCCTGCTTTCCACACTTCCCTTAGCTTCCGCCTTCCTGATGTGCTCCCACACGGTGGCTTAGGGCCTGTGTGCGTGGTAGAAATACCTCTTCTGCTTCTGACCTCGGGAGATGGTGCCCTCAGTGGTGCAATGCACTTGTGCGAAAATGTGGATGTGCCCTGATGGCCAAGGCACACCTCTCACTCTGTGGTGTGTAAAAGGTTGACCAGGCCTTGTTAATGCTGTAGCAAGCGCTTGGGAGGCAGGCTGCCTGGCTTTGAGGCACCGCTTACTTGCTGCATAATCCTCAGCGGCTCAGTCTCTGAGCTTCAGCTCTAAAATGGAAATGATAATAGTACATACCTCAGAAGTGATGGTGAGAGATTAGTCAGATCAATGTAAAGTACCCAGGGTGGTGCCTGGCGTATGCATATAAATATATATAGAAAGAGTGCAAGAGCACACACAGGTGCTTTATAAATGTTAACTTTAACTTCACAGAATAATTATGTCCTGAGAGCAAGAGCCCCTATGATATTTGACCTCAAACTAGGCACAATTGCTTGCCTCTAAGCATTTAAGAGACCATACTGAAGCATGCAACTGAAGCATTAATTTTTCTTCTCTAGTTTCCAGTGGCCCTTTTAAATCTCCTCCATCAAACACACCTTGAGCATTTTAGCCCATAACAAATGCCACTCCTGTATGGCAGTAGAAAGATTTTTTTTTAAGATTTCTTTATTTCTTTATTTGAGAGAGAGTGTGAGTGTTCCTGTGAAGGCAGGAGAGGGGCAGTGGGAGAGGGAGAGAGAATCCTCCCACAGACTCCCTGCTGAGTGCAGAGCCAGATGTGGGGCTGGATCCCAGAACCCTGAGATCATGACCTGAGCTGAAATCAAGACTTGGCCGCTTAATTGATTGAGCCGCCCAGGTGCCCCAATGGGAAAATTTTTGATAAAGGTCCAGGTATGGTACGTGGCTCAAAAGTATCCAGTGAACCATTATTGGTGTGATGGTTGTAGAAGGGGGAAAATACTGAAATGCTCGAAGAATAGACCACACACGATAGTCTTGGAGTATCTTGTTTGTTTTTGCTAGACCACACTTAGCATTGCAGTCTTTACATAAATCTTCAGTTATTACTTCTTGGTTGATCAGTCAAGGGAGATATTCTCCACCCCCCCTCCGCCCTTTTCAGTTCTCTGGCTAAAAAAGTGGTAGAGCCTCTTCCCTCTTTTTGCTACTCTGAATATTTTAACTTTCATTATTCAGGTACTCCAGGCAACTTTAAATTGATCCTTCTAAAAGATATCAATCTACTTTTTACCTTGATCCCAAAATATGAAGTACATTTATTAGGGCTTTATTCTCCTTGAGAACTGAAGCTTCACTAATAATTAGTGATTATTCCCTGATGTGTGCGTTTAAGTAGCCAGATGACTTGTGGCTGTCATACTGTCTTCGGAATTATTACTATCTGGGCTAAAGAGTGTGTAGGAAGTTGGCTTGAGCAGGAAACCTGGAGGATAGATGCCAAGCCTTATTTCCCTACATTGGTGGTTGCAGCGACCACAATGCCCAAAACCCACTCTTGGTAATAACCAACCTCAGTATGCACAGTTGGTGCAATTGTGGCAAAAGGGGTTTAACTCTGTGTAGCCATGATTACAGTAAGGTATATGGTCTGACCCTCTTTATGTGGCAGGGATTTGAGGCTTGGACTTTTCTCAAATCCAAATGGCCAAAGTTGCTTTTCTTGTTTTTGCCAGTGTAATTATCACTTTTTCCCTCCTGCCTGCGTTTCATTTTCACTATGTGAATAATAATTATTCTAATGAACCATTAGGCTTTAGAAGAGTTTACAGGCAGCTAGCTACTTGGATCAGTGCCTAAGACTTCCTTTCATACTGTGTCCCATTTAACTTTCTCAGTTTCTCCTTCCTACAGAATGTATGAATTACAGCAAGGATCTTTTGCCAAGCTATAATTTTTCAAGTTTCGATTTCAGCTTAATGCCTCCCTGTAATCATGCTATCAAAGAATGTCAGAAACATATTCCCATTCACATATCCTCTAATTCTTAATCTGTTAATCTAGGAACATTGAAGTGGAACCGGACCCCATTGCACTGAGAAGTCTGGGCTACTGACCCAACCCCTTTGTGCTTTGTGGGAACAACGTGCACGAAATTGTAACCTCTGCTGTTTGCTGCATGTATTTATCATCTACTTGTGAGAGCTAATGGGCTTTTATAACAGATTGTTGTATGTAGTGTCCGCCTTGGGTCCTACTTGATTATTCAGAAATACCATGATAATAATGATAATGAAAATGCCTCTTTAAGAGACAATGGAGGGGACTGTGGGAACATTCTTCTGTGGCAGCATGTGAAAAGAAGGTTTGTTTTGCATTAGCTGATCAGGACAAGAGAGCCAGCATCCAAAACCGTCCATCAATAGCAAACCTTTGAGAGTAGAGGAAAATTATAATATAGTTCCTTGGGTCTACTTTCCTAAGCACACCAATATGTGTGAGAAAACCCCAAACGAATTTCTTTTTCTTTTTTTTTTTAACAGCTGGATGGATGCTTCTGTAATATGCAGTTAACTTCTTTAAGGCAGAGAGTTGTCTGTTCTGCTGGTGGGATTATTTATTTTTTTAAGAGGTTAATTGGTTCTATGTTTTTGAGAAGGAGAACAGAGTAAGAAAGAAGAAAGCTTTAGCTTGATTAGAATGGCAGAAATCATGGGCGTAACTAATGGAGTCAATCTTTTGGGGTCTCTCTGCAAGATATGCTTTTTTCCTTTTTTTTTTTTTTTAATGCTCTAAAGGAAGTTTGCATGAAATAGCTTACCATTTGGATGGTTGCCCAGGCTCGTAATCTGGGTTAAAACCTTGGCTAGAAGGCAGTTTTATACTCCAGATTCCTTGGTCTCCTGCTCTGGTGAGAAGATATGTGCATAAGTGCATTGGTTAGTAGAAAACGAAAAATCTTTCCTGATGGGACTGCTCAGTGATTGTTCCTAGCTCCCATCTCTCATTCAGCACTGGAACACCCAGTGACAGAGCCTGGGCATGTATTTAGCTATGTATTGCTTATAGTGATCTTCATAATACTTTAAGGCATATTTCCAGTAAACTGAAATGTGAACCAGTTTTAAAGTCTTATATTCTCTATTCTTAATTACTCTTCAGTTTTTCCACTTCATTGATTTCCATGCCCTTTGGATCTCTTTGTTTTCCTGCTGCTTCTCTTGACTACTACTTTCTCTCCTCCTGTCTCCATTCCTCCCCTTCAACAGTCTGAATCTTATTTTTATCTTATCATGACCTAGGTCATGATAAGATCTCAAGCGAGATCTGTCCTCCTCTAAGAAGGCCTGACTTTTTTACTGTGGCCCATGTCAATCTCCATTGTCCAACCTTGATAACCTTTGTGCTGTATTTCATCACCCAACGTTTTGCACTTGTCCTCTGTTTTATCTCAATGACTTTTCCCCCCAATAAGGCTAAGTTCCTTAAAAGCTTTTGCATTTCCTGGAATTCTTATTATGTAGAGGCACTTAAATTTTGTAAAGTTTACTGTTAGTGATAACTTGCCTTGGAAACTTGAGGGAGAACTTGTTTACTATGCTTTTACTAATTTGCCTTTTTTTTTTCCTGGAGACTTAGCTGTGTTTTGTTTTGAGTTAGGTAAATGCTAATATTATCATACCCTAAAGTTAAACAGAGGAATATAAGAATATTATAACACAGAACCCTAAAATGGCCCCCCAGTCCCAGCTCCCTGGTGAACACACCCTGTATAACACACAGAACTTGGGAATATGATGGGATAGTCATTCCTATGATTAAGTTATGTTATGGCACAGCTAACTTTAAGATATGAAGATTATCCTGGGTGGACCTGACCTAATCAGTCCCTTGAAAGGAATGGGACTCTTCTTGAAGAAGATTTAAAATGTGAAGAGGGACTTGAGGGATTCCCTGTTGGCTGTGAAGAGGAGGTGACCACATGGCTAGTAACTATGGGTGACCTTTTGTGTCAGTCCCGGACATGGAGAGGAGGACCAGTCCTGCAGCTGCAAGGAATTGAATTCTGACAACAACCCAAAAGAGCTTGGAAGAGGAATTTGTTCCGAGATTCCAGATCAGAACTCAGCTTGGCCACTACCTTGATTTCAGCCTTGTGATATCCTGAGCAGAGAACCCAGCCATGCCACACCCACACTTCTGACCTTCACAACCAAGAGCTAATAAATAGGCATTGTTTCAAGCCCCAAGTTTGTGAAAATTTGTTACATGGCAATACATGCCCCCAAATGTATGTAAACAACCTGTATTCCACCCTGATAGTGTTTCATCCAGGGCTGAGAGTAAGATGCAGTAGAACTCTTAGAAGGCTTGAGAATTTTGGCCGGAATTGTTTAAAACTTGCAGAGTGGTATCAAATGTTAATTTGTATGTTTATTTCCTGAGAATGTATTTATCATGGCTTTGGTCATTTTTGGTATAGCCCCTCAATTTTCAGGGGCTGGAAATCTACCACTGCACTCAGAGATGTTCTAGACCAGCCTGGTTTAGGAACTGAACATGGCCTGAATATGGCTACTTGCAGTAGCCAGTCTGGGACTGAAACATCCCTGGTGCTTTTGTTTATGACTGCCTTAGAGCTCGTTTGGATTTTTCCTCTTCTTTTTCAGGGACTGCCGTTACACGGTCATTACCATAACTGAAATCCCCTTCCATTATCAGAAAGGGACAGAAATAAATGATATCTTTCAAAAAGGAAGTGGCTAATTTATATCCGGTGATAGAAATGGTGGCACAGGGAAGGAAGTGTCCCCTCCATATTTCATTACTTGCTGATTAATGCATTTAGCAAATAGAAATACATGAAAGGAGCTGTGATATTTCTCAGATAGGAAGCACTAAGGAATTGAAGTGTGAATATGAGGAGTAGAACTGTACTAAGAAGTTGAGGGGGAAAACTTCCAACTGATAAGGGCCCTTAATAATCTTTGACCTCCTATTCATCACTGTTCTGAAAAAGTTAGTGTGGAAGCTATATTTGGGACCCCACTGCAGGGCCAAAGGATTTTAAGATGATTATGACCCTCCTGCATGGTTTTCTCATTAACTTTCCTAGGTGGCTAGCCATGGGAAGGGCTTCTCATTGTCTCTGTGATGTGCAGTGGTGCGAGAGAACAGCTGTAGCATCTGTTTCTAATTGGATCGTGCCTTTATAAATACTTCTTGACTGTTTGTCACATTGCTTCCCTCCCACCTCCTCTTCCTCCGAGCACTGCAACATTTGTAAGGGTGTCTGGAATGCACATGTGGGCCTTGTCATTCCCAAACATGAGACTTTCTGCTGATCAGCACTTTGTAACGTTAGGCTGTTACAGGCATTAGTCACTTTGACTCAAAAAGAGTCATCTTTGGAAACTTAAGAAAATGTCTTTTTTTGTTGTTTCTAATTCTTGGCATGCAGTTAGATCGAACCTCTCAGAGTTCACACGGACTTTTAGAAAAACATTCTGTCTGTAAGAAGATAGTGCTTCCACTTTGTACAATTTCTGGATTGCTAAAAGTCTGATTTACTAATAATTCAGCACTACCTTTCCCGTGCCCCCCCCCCCCCCGCCCACCCCCTTGGGATCCAGGGTTATAAGCAGCAGCTGGGGCTCTGTTCACTTCAGATACCCATTTCTGGGGACTGCTTTTAAACAGAATTTTTCCTAATTATGTGAGAAATCTAATTTCTGTTGGGTCAGAGGTGGGACTCTGATCACAGACAGGGCAGGCAGACCTTGGAGGCAGTGTGGACTGTTGCTGTTATGGGAGGCAGGATGCAGACCTAGCGGAGCTGGGAGCACCAGTGGGGAACAAGAACCCGGGCAGTGCTGTGTTTCCAGGCTTGGGTATCAGGCTTGGGTATCAGGCTTCACTCAGCAACCACTGCGAATCCTACTTTCAGAGCCAGCCCAAGTGAAGTGGAGAGAGGGGTGGACCGGGCGCCAGGGCACTGGTGTTCCCTGTGGCCCTGTCTCTCCCCCAGCCCAGGTTATAGGGAAAACCAATTGGTTGCTATACCTGCCTCCTTATCTGAGAATGAGGAGGTTGGGGAATATGATTGTGTAAAATGTCACACAGTTAGAAATTTTGGTGAAGTCTAATGGGGGTAGTGTTAGGAGAAAGGGAATATTCAAGTCATGAATCAGCTGATAGACAGGATTCAGTCCGTTAAAGGGTTGGGTGGGAAAGATTTGGCTAAAAAAGGTGTAGTAGGTGGTTATTACATCTGGGTGCAGAGGAGTAAAGCCAGCTTGGTACGGATGTCCTCAAGAAGTCTTCACTGTTGAATTCAGAGGCCAGCAGGGGGTTTAATGATTATACAGTGGATTTCTTTTTTCCTGCAAGAGGGTGGAAGCCTATAAATTTATGTACATTTTTAATCAGGGTTAGCAATATGCATGTTGATCAGTGTTATTTTAGGGGACTCTCTGAAACCTTCAAGCAGATGTTGCCATTTGACATAAGAAAAAGTGAGGAAGGGCAGATTTAAGTTGAGAATGGCGATAGGATGAGTTCCACTTAAGGGATGTTGGCTTAGCAATGCCTGGGCCATGGATGCACAGGACGGAGGAGGGGCTGCGGGTTATGACAAGCAGTCATTAGCCTATGGAAGGTCACTGAAGTGGTGGGCAAGGAAGAGGTCATCTGAGAAAAGTGTGTAAACTAGCGGAGGGTAGAGAATTATGTTAATTCTTGCAATACCCCTGTAAAGCACTTTATCTTAAAGTTGACAGAACCGAGGCTGAGACGTAAATGACTTGCCCTCCATAGGTCACACAGCTAAATGATGGCAGGGTTGCCCTGAGTCCTCTGACTTCACCTGTCAAGCAATTTCCATTGCATTGTTCTGCTTTTCTGCTCATTTTTATCACTTTCAATGTGATTTGGTTCTGTTATTAGAAAAAATAAATACTTGTATATTTTATCCTATCACCCATCTATTATCTGCAATAAAAATTGTGGCTTTTAAAAGGATTTTTATTATTTATTTGTCATTTATTATCATTTTTAGCATTTCCCAATGTTTAAAATCTTTTATTTTCTGTTTAAAAGGTGTGAAGTGTTTGTTTTGCAATAATTCAAATATTACAGAAATATAACACTTAGAAAGGAAAATTTCCGTATAGTCATACCATTCCCAAAGAAAAACCCACACATTATTTCCAGGATCTGGAAAAGCAAAATTCATTCCTTCTCTCACAGTCTTTTAGAGAGACTTACTTTGAAATGACACTTGAAATTGGGGCAATTAGTATGAATCAAGATCTTTTCTGGTTCTTTGGTGGTGTTTTCGAGGCTGGCTCCCAGGGTTCGTCAGTCAGAGCTGATCTACCTGGTGTTTTGACTTAGGGGCTGGCCCTCAGATGCTTCTCAGTACCCACTTCCAGCTGGGCTGCACTCAAGTTCTTTCCTCTTATGGTTTTCCTCCTAACTGTTCCCTCTTCTTCCTGGCTCTCTCTATTCTGCTGGTTGTGTGAGACAGTTTCCTTGGGGGTTTTCTTGGCTCTGACCTTGGGATTTCATGGTATACATGACAGGCAGCATCACAAATGTTCTCCAAGTCATCCTTAAAGAACGCGATCCTCATTGGTAATGAGATGCTTCAGACACTTTATATTATGGAAATTACCCCAGCAATGCCTTGAATACATCCCCATGCGGACTTCATAGTTGTGGTTTGAGATATTTAGCATTCCACTGTTTTCCCTTTTGCATGGGAACTAAGGGCGTTTCCCATCTTCCCACCAACTTTTCTTTCTTTAAAAGAGTATATGAAACCAGTTCAATTCTCTCTAAAATGTAGTTAGATAACAATGTGTATTTATGAAAATGATCAAGCAGACACTTGGGTAAAACTTCTTCGGCAGTTTGTGAGGCCAGGATTTCTCCAGTACTGGCTGGTGTCCAGTCAAGGATTTCATGTAAGGAATAGCGTGTTCTTCTCTGCCTATCTTCAACTAGGTGGCATCTGTACACTGAAGCAGGACCTCAAAACAAGACACTACCTGAGGTGAAGAAGGGACATGCACCTCCTCTTTCCTCCAAGTGGGCATCTTTATGGGGGAAAGACAGAGAGCAAAGGGAGCGTGTCCCATGGTTCTATCTCAGCTTCACTTAAAATTGGACATTTGTTTCTTAAGACTTGAGTCTTAATCATTTCTACCTCCTCCCATCAGGCAATGCTGGTCAGAAATACTCTTTTGCTTTCATCTGAATACATGAAACGTGCACATCAACTGTACAGAGGGGCTATCTGCTAAATTAATATCTGACAATGCTGCCGACTGACGCTGTTTTTACGTACTGCAGGCTGGTGCCAGTTATATGAGTTATAAGGTTGCACTGCGTCCTGTACTTTCGGATAGTTTATGATTATATATTTGTGACTATTTGACAAACATCGATGTGCTCCGCCAGACTGTGGTCCGTGAGTTAGGAATGCTTGGTTTTCTCACTGTCACCTCCTTAGCATTTAGCCCAAGTATCTAGCACACATTGGTACTCAAGGAATATTTGTTGAGTGAATGAAAGCATGAGTGAAGATTTACTTTTTTTCTTGAACACAGATGATTAACTTACACAGAAGAGTTATTTCCTGTTTTGTTTCGAGGCTATAAATCCACTTTTCAAAAATCTCGTGGAAGACAGCAGATACAGCTGAAGGAAAAAATGTTTTTAATCAGGGCAGTTGTAAAGAGTGGGCTTTTAATAACTTTTGAAAAAACTAAGTCGTAATTATTATAGGTTAGCAAAAATGAAAAGTTAAGCTGGAAAACAGGGGCATACACAGATTTCTATTAGGTTTGGAGGTTCCTAGGATAACTAATAGAAACTCGCTTTTCAAGGGTCATTTAAAAATTGAGCTGTCTTGATTTGGCAAGAGAAAATATACTACCAGGAATTTTTTGTCTTGTGTTGGTTGTCTTCAGGTAATATGACAGAATTGGATTTATGCATCTGTGATTTCCAGATTCAAGAAACCTTAGAATTAGCATTAGAAGCAAACACTTTGCTTAGAGGCTTTTTGGTTAAATCTCATTTACAGATGAGGCTTTGACTTGGGTCAATATAACTTATTATCTATAAAATGAGGCTTTGGGAAGAATATAATTACCACTTCTTGTCAACAAAATCTCCGGCTCTCTGAATGATTGCATAAAAGTTATTGCTCAAATTTTAAAAATCTATCATTTTAAAGGGGTGAAATCTTCTTAATTTAAATGTTAATATCTATTTTTAAAGGTAAAAATTAAGTCTAATTGTTTGCAACATACATGAAAACAGACATCACCTTGGTACCATACTTCCTTGCTTCTGCTGGCTGGTAAGGATCAGCAGCTGTAGATTACCTAACCACACCTACTGAAGCCTTCAGTTTTAAAAGCAAAGAAAGGGGATATCATTTCACTTTGAGTATGGTGAATAGAACCCATCTGGGCACATCCAGTTTCAGGAGGCTCTGCGCTGGATTAAAATAGAGGGAAAAGTGAAGAGGGGAATCCAGAATGCTTTCCAGCTGTGGAGGATGTTGATGCCTGCAAATAGGAATGTGATTCTATGGCTTTCCCTCCAGCTTTGTAAATGACTTTCCTATTTAG
The DNA here is from genome assembly GCF_024610735.1 of Ursus americanus. NCBI lineage: Eukaryota > Metazoa > Chordata > Mammalia > Carnivora > Ursidae > Ursus > Ursus americanus. Next base: position 24,278,051 of record NC_142134.1, on the reverse strand, counting down.
GGTGAATTTTCTGTCTGCTACAGCCCTCTCGCTCCTACTTCCTTTTGTTCATTCTGTTCTTCCCTTTGTGATTTTTCTTTCTTGGTTAGTCTCGGGGTTTTGCTGATCAGCAGCTTCTGCTGGCGTGCTGAGCAGCATTGGCAGAGCCCATTCATTTCAGATTTTAAAATCAATCATCTTTTCCTCCCACCTAATTAGAGAAAGGAAACCCAGGTTTCCTGAGGACCTGTTAGTGCTAGGCACTCTCATACTTACTGATTCCTCACTCCTCCCACCCGCCCTGCCAAGTGCTCCATCAGAGACTAAGAAAAGTAGGAAGCAAAGCTAGGATTCAAATCCATGGTTGTCTGACTCTATACCCTTTGCCATCCTGCTTCTGGTTAAGAAAGATTTGGAGTTGTGGAACTTATTTTATTTTATTTTATTTTATTTATTTTAATTTTGACACAGAGAGAGACAGAGAGAGACAGAGAGTGCCCATGAGTGGAGGAGGAGGGGCAGAGGGAGAGAGAGACTCCCAAGCAGGCTTCAGGCCCAGCATTGAGCCTGATGCGGGGCTTGATCTCATGACCTCAAGATCACGACTGGAGCTGAATTGAAGAGTCAGATGCCCAACCAACTGAGCTACTCAGGTGCCCCTGTGGAACTTATTTTAAAGCAGCACTCAATATAGGTGTTGGCACACATTCTTAAATAATTTATAATTATTTTAATAATGAAGTCAGCTAGGCATCTTCTGAAAAAAAAATTGTCAATTATAAACTTCAGATTATGCATTCATAGTAAAGTGATCCTTTGGGCATAGACAGCATTTATCTGCAAGCTGGACTTTTGTTCCCCTGGTAGAGTTGGGGAGCTCTGGCCTCCAAAGGGTGTTCCTTGAATTTCCCTAGCCAAAAGCTACTTCTCTCCTCATATCAACCGTAAAGTCAAGTCTTGGTATTTATCACTTTAATCCTTAGTGGTATTATATTAATTGATGTCCTGACTCTACTGCTAGTGGTAAACCTCTTTTTTTTTTTTCTAAAGATTTATTTATTTTAAGGGTGCCTGGGTGGCACAGTCAGGTGAGCCTCTGACTCTTGGTTTCGGCTGGGCTTATGATCTCGGGTTCCTGAGATCAAGCCCTGCGTTGGGCTCCATGCAGAGCATGGAGTCTGCTTGGATTTCTCTGTCCTCCTCCCTTTGCTCCTCTCCTGCCCCCCATCCCCTCATGCTCGCTCCCTCTTTCAAATATATAAATAAATCTTAAAAATGATTTACTATTTTAGAGAGAGAGAGAGAGAGCATGTGACGCACAAGCAGGCAGAGGGGCAGAGGGAGAGAGAGAGAGAGAGAGAATCCTCAGGCAGGCTCCCCAGTGAGTGCAGAGCCCTACGAAGGGTTTGATCCCAGGACCCTAAGATCATGACCTGAGCCGAGATCAAGAGTTGACTGCTTAACCAACTGAGCCACCCAGGTGCCCCTAAATGGTAGACCTGTTAAGGGCAGAAAGAGTGTTTTATCAATGAATAACAAAAATAACATCTGGTCCCTTAGTGCTTTGAGCAGTGAGTATTTTTGAATGAGAAAATAAATAATTGTGTCCATGTGGAGGTGACCCGAAAAGAGAAAAATGAGGTTGTTAAATTATTTTATGCCATCGAATTAGTCACAACCCATTTCAAGATGGAGTGGGCATAGAAATCATGTAAGTACAAATACTCCGTAGATAGATTAGCAAGTGGAGGACTAAATCAGTGAAGGTATTATGGTTACTTACTTAGTGGCTCCATGTTGGCACTTGCATCTAAAGAATGGTCAAAACTAAGCCTTATATTACTGGCTTCAGGTGCCATGGCTGCAAAAATCCAAGTCTGGCCTTGGCATTGCCAAGACCAGTGAAAATATATTTAGAGCTTCTTTGCCAATTCTAATTCTCAACTTCCATCTCTCATGGTTGCCAAAGAATTATGACTTTAGAGAATTTTTTTTCCTACTTTAACATACTGGATTTTGATAGCAGCTGGAACCAGTGTATTGTCTGGGGCTGTCTGAGAACTTAGTAGATCACCCTGGCATACCAGTGACTAAGTGCATGGTCTCTGGATTCTAGAGCCTGACCTCTGGGCTCCGATTTCAGCTCCTCAACCTACTAGCTGTGTGACCTTGGACAAGTTACTAAACTTATGTGCCTCTGTTTTCTCATCTAAAGTTGAGGTTGGGTCATGATAGGTCATAATAGTAACTATCTTATAGAATTGTTTTTTTTTTTTTTTTTTTTTTTTTCAAAGATTTTATTTATTTGACAGAGATAGAGACAGCCAGCGAGAGAGGGAACACAAGCAGGGGGAGTGGGAGAGGAAGAAACAGGCTCATAGTGGAGGAGCCTGATGTGGGGCTCGATCCCAGAACGCCGGGATCACGCCCTAAGCCGAAGGCAGACGCTTTAACCGCTGTGCCACCCAGGTGCCCCTATCTTATAGAATTGTTAAGATAAATTAACTAGTTCATTATTAAGGCTTTTCTGGAACATTGGAAATGGTCAATAAATGTTAGCTGTTATGATGGTCATGGAATACCAAATGGCCTGACCCATCTTTATCCAATTGTTATTTCCTTTCATTGGTAAGGGGAGTGTTTACTGAAATTCTCTCTGAGATTTAATAGTAAAGATAATGTTGGAGATCAAATTTCAGCAGTATCTGGAAGGTTTAGATATGTAAACATTGGCTATGAAGTCTTCCCAGATAGAGGAAATGGTATGAATAAACTCTGATGGGGAGGAACGTGGAGTTGTCTCAGGAATAGTAAGGAATTCAGGTTAGCTGCAGTGAAAGGTACCTTATGGGGAGAAGTGGGAGATTAGGTAGGAAATTTGGGATTAGCCCATGGAGGCCCTGAGATGGAAAGCCAAGGAGTTTGGATTGGGGGCCTTTGAGTTCAGAGATCCCTTTTGCAGCAAAGTAGAGAGAGGAGGGGTTAGAGGGAATGGGGTGGAGTTAAGGGGACCAGATGAAAGGTGGTTGAGTCAGTAGGAATAAAGAGGAGAAGGATATGGTCTTGATAACACTTCGGAATTTATGCAAGGGATAGGAGGGTCTCAAGCATAGGTAAGTGCCATTAACGGAAATAGGGTGTGGGGTAGAGAAATATGATTTCAGTTTCATGAACATCAGTTTGAGGTACAGATGGGACAACCCTAGAGAACTGTCCCTTTGATAGAAATTCAGAACTGGAACTCAGGTAAACAGTTCAGTATTAGAGATAAAAAGCTGAGAGTCATTTCCAGATGTGTGGTAGTGGTTAAGGACATGATAATGCATGAAATTCCCGAAGACTGCACCCAATAGACTCAAAAGAGATCCTACACTTTTTGAAGGAAAGATAGCTAAGGCAAGAAGCAGTAAACATGGTGACATAGAATTCTGGGGCATAGGAATTCAGTTCAGTTGCTGTTGTGTATGACTTAAAGCTTCTCTTTGCTTTTCAACTATGGCGCTTTCCAGTTTTTAAGCCTGCTCGTGAACCCCAGGAGGAACTTCCTACTTCCCTTTTTCCAATCACATACTGATGGCCAGTGACCCTCCAGGTTCCTTTAATACTGGGCAGAGAATTAGGCTCAAGTTATGGAATTTTAAAATGGCAATATAAAATTTACATATTTCATATTACAAAGTTAGAAGACAGACTCTGAAGAAATAAATTTAAATTTAAAAAATTTCAAGACCAAACTGTTTTATAACCCTGCATTTTGTATGTGGTTTTCAGTGGGTATAAAAATACTCAGTGGGTGTGTGGGTGGTTTCTCGTGTTTTGGAAATGGTGAGAATATGAGATGCTGTGCACTGGGTTCTGGGATGAGAGCTATAATTACTAACTCTGATTCTTTCCCAGGATTGGCTCATGAGTGGATATCTATCTGAATCTAAACACCCAACAATGTGGAATCCACAGTAATAAACCACTCTTCCCCCGCCCCCACTCCGGGAAATGAAAAGAATTGTTGTGGTGGGGAAGAGGGGGAGCGTGGGATGATGATTCTTCCTCGCCTTGCCTCCTTTCAGGCCATTCACTGACTGTTCAGGTCAGAGATGCAACTCAGATGAAGGCTGGCGTGGTGGCATCTCCCAGACTAATGCACACCAGCCACCGCACAGCTGTGGTGGAAAGAGTTCTAAATATAACCCAGACTCATTTCAAGTCCTCCTCCCTCAAGTCTTGGAGGATGTGGTAAACACCCTAAAAATACCTGATGTCTGAACCTTTGAGGTATGGAAGAGGAAGGGGCAGGTGGTAGAATTAGGGCCATGTGGTGGTGTGAGGAGGCCGGGCCAGCTACCAGGCCTGCTGCCCGTCGGGGCCTGCTGCCTGTGGGGACCTGCTGCCCGTCAGGGCCTGCCGCCCACGGGGACCTGCTACCAAAGCTGCTTGGGGAGCTCTCGACCATGCCATCCTGTTCAAGGATAAGTGCCTACTCTTGAGTCTCATATTCACTGTTGGCAGGTTTCAAGGAAACTATTCATAGACGAGGCATCTGCTCCCTGTCCCATTGACCTCAAACCTGCAGCTGCCACCATGGTATTCAAGGCAGCATGCTGGTTTTTAGTTGTATGTCACAGAATTAGAATTTTAGAGCAGCAAGGACCTTAGCCATTATAGTGTTCATAAAACATTCATTTAAAATCACTGTATTTAGGCAGTTCTGGTTCTCTGCCTATATAGTGACCATTGTGATGTGAAAATGGAGTTTCAGCCCTTGATTATTAAAAGAAATCACTGTCATCCTTATGTAACATAGAAGAATAATGAAAATCAATCTTTTTAAAAATATCGATGAAATTATCCTGTGCAAAGCTTTTTCTTTTTTATTAAAAAAATAGGGTGTTGAGGCTCATTTTCTCAAACTTCAGTATTTTGAATATAAAGATCATTAGTAACAGAGCCAGAAAGAACACCAGGAGTCTTGTTTTCAAGGAGGCTTTCAATATCTAGTTTCTGGAATCCCAAACCATAATAATCATGCTGTACTAATTGAAGGACCGTAGCTCACCTCTGTTTTCTTGGGAAAGAAAGTTTTCACAGATTACCTCCAATACATGTGAGATGCATTCAAAGTCATGGAGGCAGTCAGCACCATTATAAAATAGCATTAATCACCCACATTTTTAAGTGTATGGTAACTACCTTACCCCAGTCTCCTTCAGTGAACTCTGAGAAGGTCTAGTGAGTGCAGACCTGTGCTGGGGGCTGTGCAGGGGGAAGCAAAGATAGCCCAAAAAGCCTGTATAGCTGATGGTGGAGACAGGACCAGTTCCAAGTGCTGAATAGTTTTAAATATGTTGCATTTATGGTGATTACAGAATTTTTATAATTGTAACAAGTATGTGCCTTCCATTCTAAGGGTCTCAGAGTTCCTTTTTTTTTTTTTTTTTAAAGATTTTATTTATTTATTTGACAGAGACAGCGAGAGAGGGAACACAAGCAAGGGGGAGTGTGAGAGGGAGAAGCAGGCTTCCCGCCGATCAGGGAGCCCGATAGGACCCTGGGGTCATGACCTGAGCTGAAGGCAGATGCTTAACAGCCGAGCCACCCAGGCTCCCCAGTTCCTTTCTGTATCTGGAAGAGTGTTTCTTATTTTACACTCTGGGTTGAAAGTAAATTGGAAGGTTTTTTTGAATTCTTGAAGCCATCAGCATGGTTGTTTTTTATGTCCTTTAACGTGTATCTGAAATAGCCACCTCTAGAGGGTCATATCTCCCTGGACCAGAAGACTTGTAACCAGAAGTGAGATTCCTGGGGAGAGAGTCTGCCTTGGGAGTCCGTGTGATTTCGTGGAACACGCATGGCTTTGGAATTTTTAGTTACTTCAGTTGTGTAGAAGGCAAGGAGGATGTGGTTTTAGCGGGAATCTTCTTTTCCATACCTGTCGAGAAGAGAGGGAGGGAGAGGGCAATATCCACAATGCGTGGTTTCTCAGGTGGCAGAGTTCATGAATTCTCTAACGTTTCCCGTTGAAATTCCAGAATGAAGAGCTTCGAAACTTGTCCCTTTCTGGACATGTTGGATTTGACAGTCTCCCGGACCAGCTGGTCAATAAGTCTACTTCTCAAGGATTCTGTTTCAACATCCTGTGTGTTGGTAAGTGACTCATCTCTTGCTGCTGAGCAAGGAGTCTGATCCTTCGGTGTTGGCAGGTGACTGTCAGAGGGGCACGTTTCAGGGAAAGAGGGGAATGATGTTTTTACTCTTCTTTCTTTCATTAGTGAAGTAGGGCAATAATACACATTGTATATATGTCACACAGTTACAAAGATTGAGACTTGTATTTGGTAAATGTTTCATAAGCTTTGTGATGTTACTCAAATTGTTATTTTTATTTGTGTCACGCAGTCAGGGGGTCAGTTCAATATTGTTATTAAAACACTTATTTTAATTTTTGGTGGGGGGGGACTTTGGTCCTAACTGGACTATAGGAAGTTGAAAGAAGGAACTGATATGAACACACATAATAAGAACATTCAAAAGCATTTTTAGAATTTATTTCTAGGCTCTGTGAGTACGGTGCAATAGTAACCCCCCTTGAAGTCTTTTTAAAGATAGACTACCTAATGTAAGTAACGTCTGGAATTCCTCTAACTTCCTTAATAAACATAATGTTTACATTTATGGTTTTAGAGCAAAAGAATTTAAAATTCTGTTTTATATTTGAAATAAATTTTCTGTCTGAATTATCAAATTAAACTTTTGTCTTTAAATTGGAATCTAAAACTGACCTTAGTTCATTCCTGGTAGATAAATGGAAAAAAAACCCCAAGAGACTTGATTTATTTGCCTCCTCAGTATGTTTTATTCATATCTTAGTACATCAGTCTAGGCCTCTGGCCTTGGTATTTTTCTTCTCTCTAGCCATATCCTTTTTAAAGGAAAGGCAGAAAAGAAGGGCGGGGGGAAGGAAAATAGAAGTATAAATCTGTTGGTTTGAAGCAGAAATGCCCCTGGAACAGATAATGGCCTTTCCTTCACTGTCACTCCCGATGAATGGCCAAGCTATACAGCAGTGAAGTGGTTTGGGCTGCATTGTTTTGTTGCCATTGTTCTGTTGTCCCCTGGGTGTATGCTTCAGAGACATCACTCTGAGATAGACCAGGAGAAATTTACATATGTAGCCAAGCGGACCATCCTTCCCCTAAGCTTGGCAGAATGTACCAGACTTATATCTCTTGTCCAAGTAAAATGAAGTGAATTTTAAAAAGGTAGGCATTGGATATAAGAACCACCACTTTTAAAATTTGTTAGTTATTAGGGGAAGGGGCAGGTTTTTCGAAAAACCTACCGGGTGTTCATTTGTGGAAAGCCACAGCTGACTTGTACACTAGATCAGCGCACACTCTGGCATTTTGTCTTGAGCATTGGATAAGACAATAACTGCAGAGAAACATGACCAAAGCAGCCAGCTCTCATGCATTCCCCTTTTCCCTACATGAAGCTGTTTAAAATTCAGCAGGGGAGCTTCTGAATGGCAGCTAGTTCTACAGAGTGGCACAAATGAGTTGTCTTTTCTCTTAGGGTAAATGCTCATTGCAGAGCAGGGCAATTCTTCATTAGCGGAGCAATTTGTTGGCAATTTGTTGATTTTCTATTGAAAAGTGTGCTAAATTATAGGCCAATTACTATTCTGGCTTCTCTTCCCTGCCTCCCCCAGCCCTGTCTCCAAAATCAGCTTCAAGAATACATGTGAGAGTTATGTCCCAGCCCCTGCAAGTAGGATAAAGCCTTTCAGTGGGACTGGGCTTGCTGGAAGGACCTGGTTTGACCCGGTGTGTGGTGTGCAGTGGGGTGTATTGGCTCATTGGCTGACCCTGTGTGTTAAATAGCACAATTATGATGCTAGTTGGAATTCATCACAAGCCACATCCACGCTGCCCGGATGGATTTGTAAAGCAGCTGCTATTCTGACTCTCCTGGGTAGGTGATAATGCCTATGATTTTTAGATTTTTATTCTGGGCTCATTCTTAAACATGTTTAAAATTAGTTTTTTCATTTAATTAAAATAATACGTATTTGTTTTTTTTTTTAAATTATAAGCTCTTCCCTGCCCCCTTTCCCCTCCTGCCCTCATTTCCATTCCATAGAGGTAACATTGTGGAATCCTTCTAGAAATCTACATTTTTCTGTACTTAAAAATTATTTTTGGTGGCTTAAAACAACACCGGCTTATTATCTTATGGTTCTATAGAAGTACCATATGTGTCCTACCAGGCTAAAATGAAGGCATCCACAGGGCTGAGTTTCTTTCCAGAACCTCTAGGGGAACGTACATTTCCTTGCTGTTGCCAGCTTCTAGGGGCTACCTGCATCCTTGGCTTGTGGACCGTTTCCTCCATCTTCAAAGCCAGCAGTGTTGTGTTTCTGACTGTTTTTGTATTAGGAAAATTTCCACAGAGAATTCCAGAAATCCAGTTTAAACTCAGTTGGGAGGCCTCTGCAACTCCAAAACACACTAAAAAAGTAATATATTGAATCATGTAATTAAGAACAGCTGGCTCTAGGGATTCACAGAGTGTTTTCAGGGCTGTGTCTCTGGTTCTTGATCCTGCTTGCTTCTGCTTGTTCAGGCTTTTCTCCGTGGGGCTAGTATGGCTTCCAGCAGTTGTTGCTGGCTTAGCAACCCCTGAGGAAAGAACCAGTCATTCCTGACAAGTCCCACTGAACAGTCACAGGACATCTCTGATTGACCAGGCCTGAGTCATATGCCCACTCGGGGTGGGATATGGGGTTAATTCACTATAAAACACAAGAGGTCCCCTGCGAGAAAGAAGACATGATCAGAAAGGAGGTTGGGCATGGAAGAGACACACACTGGACAGACATAAACAGCTCTCTCACAGTTACATGAGTACTTATATGTTTTGGTTTTTACACAGATGAGATCATGCTGTTCATACTCTTCTGTACCTTCCTTTTGTTTTTTTATTTTTATTTTTATTTTTTTACTCTGCAGTAAGTCATGGCTATTCCTCCATGCCAGTATATCTAGCTGGCCAGGTTCTTTTCCATGACTCTTCGGAGCCCTTTGGTTGGAGCCAGCATTAGCTGTTTGGGAGACAGGGGTCAGGGGTATCAGCATTAAGTATTAAGCATACTTATCCACAGAGGGTAGAACACATCAAATCCCTTTGCCACAAATAATTTACAGCAAAATATCTGTATAAGAAAACAACTCTCACTGCCAATTAATGGTCCATCTATTATTTATTTATTTATTTGTTTGTTTATTTATTATTTAAATTCAGTTAGCCAACATATAGTCCATCATTAGTTTCAGACGTAGTGTTCAATAATTTGTCAGTTGCATATAACACCCAGTGTTCATCACATTGCATGCCCTCCCTAATGCCCATCACCCAATTATCCCATGCCCCCTACCCCCTCCCCTCCAGCAACCCTCAGTTTGTTTTCTATAGTTAAGGGTCTCTCATGGTGTTTCTCCCTCTCTGATGACTTCCCATTCAGTCTTCCCTCCTTTTCCCTATGATCCTCTGTGCTGTTTCTTATATTCCACATATGAGGGAAACCATATGATAATTGTCCTTCTCTGATTGACTTACTTCGCTCAGCAAAATACCCCCAGTTCCATCCACAGTAGTCCATCTATTTTTAAGAGTTTATGAAAAAGTATTCTAGTTGATCAAAATACTTTGACAGCCACTTAGAGGAGTCGGTGTCATTTAATTTAAGCATATCCGTGGTACTTTCTTTTCACCTTGTCACCCTACTGTCCATTTGTATTTTTTTTGACACAGCATGCACATGTGTGGTATTTATAGCATCGTTACTTTATTTTCATGTGATAAATATGGGAGGGAATTGAGAATTTTAAAAAAAGAGTTATGATCCTAGTAAGGAAACTGATCATGTTTAACAAAAAAGCCTTAGAATCGTAATTTTATTGTGTGGCAAGAACTTTTAGGTTGCAAAGAGGGGAAACAAACCAGGGCAGGAACTAATCCTGGCATGAGCTTAGTGTAGTTTTAGAGGCCATGAATTAAATATCTGGTATTAGAACCCATCTGTGTTGAATCCTGAAAAGAAATTTAATAAAGAGGAAAGTAGTGTTCACTTAACAGGGAAGAAAATTCTTGATGTTAAATTGGATGCCAGAACACCCAGGAGTTCATAGTCCCCCCACTCTCCATCTTGCTTACAACATACTAAATCACCCCCCAAAGCTGCATTTGTATTTTCTTTCTTATCCATGCTGTATTTCTCTGGAGAATAAAAATTATTCAGCCTTTCTTCACAATTTTAAATTTATTTACCTTATTCATTTTCCAAAATGCCATTAACTCTATGAAAAGCTTCAACATTGATCCAAAGTATGTAAGTTCATTGTGTATATACAAAGATGAATAAAATACTGTAACATCCCTGCTTTTGAAGAACAACCAGTTTAAGTAGGGTCAAAGTAAATTAATAATATCTTGAAAATAGACATCTTTCTTATAATCCAACCATAGTTGTTTTGAGAGGATGACAGAAGAGGAATAGAAAACAAACAAGCGTAAGATCTTTTTAGCCAAGACTATACTGTGTACCTAAACTGTGGAATTTTACACTTCAATCTTTTTTTTTCTCAAAAATTTTGTTAAATATTTTTTATTTTATAGTTGACACAACGTTGCATTAATTTCAGGTATACATTTTTATCCCATTTTGCTTTTCCAGTAAAGGATATGAAATGATTTACAGGGTGAAATGAATGAGTAAATGAATAAAGATAAAATTAACCCCAGAAAATAAAGAGAAGCCAGGAATAGAGTCAGAATTCAAAGCTATCAAGTCAGTCTGTAGCAATTCTATCAGGGATACTTTTGTCTCTTATCCAGAGAGCATGGAATGAATCCATTCACCCAAAAAATACTTATTTTTTTAAAGATTTTATTTATTTATTTGACACAGAGAGAGACAGCCAGCGAGAGAGGGAACACAAGCAGGGGGAGTGGGAGAGGAAGAAGCAGGCTCCCAGCGGAGGAGCCTGATGTGGGGCTCGATCCCAGAACTCCAGGATCAAGCCCTGAGCCGAAGGCAGACACTTAATGACTGAGCCACCCAGGCGCCCCCCCAAAAAATACTTATTGAGCACATCTTATGTGCCAAACGTAAGTTAAACATTTAACAATGACAGATTTATAGTATTTGTAAAGTCAAAACAAAATAGTTGCTCCAAGTGAAACGGTTTCACCTAGAAAAATCTCCCCCCCCCTGGATTTTGAGAAGAGATACGGTACATGTCACTGCAGTTGGGTCTAGATTCCTAAATACTCCCTAGATCAGTGCTGTTCATCCATGCAATGCCACGTGTCATATGCTGTTCTTTCAAGTCCCTCATGCAGGCTGGTGGTATTAGACAAAGCATGTTTCATCAAAGGTGATGCAAAGAGGAGTTAAACCAACACAGCTTAGGTACATAGTTATCTGATTATCTGGCTTCATCCAAGAATAAAATTCTAGAATATTTAGAGGAGGCAGGCCGACCTCCATGCACAATTATTTGGATAATTAAACAAGTTGCCAGACTTGGCAATCAGTAAAAGATGCTGACTCGTGGATTGGCTCTTTGATCAATCTACAGTTACAGTTACCTTCTAATTAATAGTACAATCCTTCTGTGGTGACTAACATAATATGATAAAAAATCATTATTAAAAAAAAATAGTACAATCCTTCTGGGTCTTTTTTTCTTTCTCTTTTTCTTTCTTCTCTCTCTCTTTTTTTAATGTCCAGCTTAGAGCTTGTGGTTTAAATAAGCGTGAGAATAGGAGAGGTAGCCCTGCGTTCCACGGTGGTGTGGGTGTCCTGTTCAGCAGCCTTGGCAGGAGCAAGAGAACAAACGCCACAGACAGCGCTCTAAGAGTAAATCTCCACTGTCACAATGGAATGTTTAGGCAGATGTATTTATGACAGAATAAACAACAAACTCTGAAAAATCTACCAAAATGACAAATCTCAGTATAAATTATCATCATGATCATTTTTTCCCTTCAATTAACTTTTGATAAATGCCTGTTCTGTGCCAGATACTCCTCTAGGGAATTCTGAAATGCTTCAAAGTTGGTGTTAGTCATTTATTTTCTCAAAATATTGTTATGGTTGTTGGGTTTGAATTCAAACCTATGTCTTTCAGTTACTCGGTTAGAATGAAGCCTTTTGCTCTTCTGGGTATCTCAGAATTCTAGAAGATGCCCTGCTTTCCGAGGATAGAGAGAGGCCTCAGAAACTGCTGCACTCAGAACTCCCCTAGTTCTGTAATTCCTCTTATTCCAAAATCTGTCATTTCCTTTTCAACTGCTTTTGGTGAATCACACTGCTGCGAGAGTAGCTGTGTCTAATTACGGCCCTTAAAAGCACAGAGCATAGAAATGGAAAGCAAAGCACTCTGAAATTTGGAGGAACAGTGGTTTTTCTAACCCATTGATTAACCCTGTGCTATAAGTAGTGCCTGGAATGCTAATTGTTCATAATTTCCACGTTAATGTGAATGACAATTAAAATTACCTTGCCTTAAAAAAAAAAAAAGGCAGCACGATATTCCTGATTCACATGTGCTTAACTAATTCTCAGCCTAGTAAAATGAGATGGTAATTTCAGTCCTGTCTAGGTAACCTGGAATCCTTACCATGTAAATTGAAGTCTTTATTGCTGTTCTTAGGGAAAGATGAAAGTTAAATGGGTCACTCTGTACTGAGAGAAACTTTAATCTTGTGCAGAGACCTTTAGAAGGTAGTTCTGATGTTGTTCGTTTGTTCATGTTCTGAAAATGGGTAAATCTGGAAAAGAACTTTGTTGCACTTGAGAAACTTACACATGTAGCAGATACTGAAAATGACTCCAGCGACTGCAGTATTGAATTGCCTACCAGATTCTAAGTATCGAAGAGTGAGAGCCCTGTTTGTTTCTGTATCCTTTACACAGAACCTTTGTTTTGCTCAAAGTTATTTTGTTAAGCCATTAATCGTGGATATCAGCTGTTGAGCTCTATCACATTAGGGAGCAGAGACTAGATATCTTTTATTGATGGGCTTTTTTTTTTTTTTTTAAGATTTTATTCATTGAGAGAGACAGTGGGAACACAGGGGCGGGGGGAGGGGCAAAGGGAGATGGAGAAGCAGGCTCCCCGCTGAGCAGGGAGCCCAACCTGGGCTAGATCCCAGGACCCCGGGATCATGACCTGAGCTGAAGGCAGATGCTTAACCATCTGAGCCACCCAGACGGCCCTCGATGGGCTTTTTTCGTAAGAACGTTCAGGAAAGTAAGGAAGACAGGAAACAGTCTCAACTGTTATACATCCAGACTTTGTGGAGATCTGGAATGACATTCAGGATATTATAGACGTTCAGTCAGTGTCAGTTGTGCTTTTTATTCACCATTTTGTCCCCAGAGCCCATGCTTGTCACATAGTACGTACTTACGTCTCGGATGCTAAGCTCTCTTGTGTCTATCCGCTCTCTTCCTCCTGTATTCCCAACTAACTGTCTTATCGGCATTACGTCTTCTATGTACTCACAGCCTTTTCTGCCTTGAGGCCTCTGCTTATTCACTTCCCTTTGTGTGTCTTTTCTTTTCCATGCTGTTGCTTTGTGTGCGGGTTGTGTATCTCTCATTCAAACTCCCAAAGAGAGAAGTTCTGATTGGATGGACGGGTCACTGTCCAGCATGGAGCACTTTCTTAGAGCCTAGTGACCAGGCTGCTATGGGTACCTTTGGTCGGGGGCCTAGCCCTGGTCCAGTCTACCTGTGGTCACTAGCAAGGTCACAGGGAATGTCTTACTCGTAAGGGGCATGTAGTTATGGCAGACACTTAGAATATCATTCTGTAATACTAAATTAGAGTCTGATTGGGATTCAGTCACATTCCAGGTCAGATTCTAAGCAATGCAAGAACACCTGTCAAGCTGGTTCATTGTTGTATTCCCAGAACTTGGCACATGGTAGGCACTGGATAAAGTACTGGCTGAGTGAAGCCTGATGAAGGAGGCTTCACTTTGCTCTTACATGTATCAGGGGCCTGCCTAATGGGAAAAGTTCAAGAGTAAGGTAAATGTACTTAAACAGTTCTTATTCTTTAAGTGAATCGTTATAGCCAGTGGTAAAACACATAAAGCTTCTAAGTAGAGAAAGCTCAAATCCAGAAAGGCTCCATCCTACTTCACTTTCACATTGTGTTTGAAAGTAATGAGTATTACAGAACCTCTAATTAGTAAGTGGATTCTGTCATTACAGTGGACAGTTGCTTGAAGGCTACAAATCCCAGAGCTCTTTTTCCCATAGAATTGTCACCATCCTAAAAGTCTTTATAGCAACCCTTTAGAAGAGGAACCTCATGGAATTTGAATTTGTTGAAAGAGCTGCAACATGTTGGCATGTTTAAATTGAACTGGAAGTGTAACTGGGAAATATTCCAGATTTGAAAAACAAAGGCATTCTTATGGATCCTGTTTCTTGATTTCTGCCTCCCTCTTTCCACTATCACACTCAGTTGCCGCCGCCGCCACCACCACCACCACCACCACCACCACCACCAAGGGTAGGTTCTTTCTCATTGCCAGCTATCTTTAACTCAACATAAGAATTAGGATTAAGAGAGAGTTTTGCTTGACTCTGTTTTAGAGGCCTAGCTAACGTTCTTCTTGCTCCACATTTGGGTCTCCTTTATTGATCAGTGCAGTGGTCCCAGGTCCCTGCCACTCTCGTTTGCACATGTTAGGGCTTCAGCAAACACCGATTTCAATTGTCGATGTGAATTAACAAGGCCATTGTTGCAGGTTGCTTAACCTCATTTACTTTCATCATCTCAGGTGTCACCCTGAAACTGGAAAGACGATCTAATAAATGTTTCCCATCTTGATTCCAGTTGAATAGGGAAGGAAACATGGAAGTAATATGGAGGAGTCCTACGGATTGTAACTATAACTGGAGAATATCACGTGTGGGTTTTCTCTCTAATAGTAAAGTCAGGATGTTGTGTTGGTTGAGTGTAGGTGTTAGAACCACACAAACTTGGGTGAAAATCCTGGCTCTGCCATAGAACAATGTGACTTTAGACAATAGACAAGTTCCTTAAAGTTAGAGAGGCCTTCCTGCCCCATCTGTGAAATGGAGGAGACAAGAGTGCCTATTTCCCGGGGGATAGTAGTGGGATTTAAGTGTGATAATGCATTGGAAGCCCTTGCTATAGGGCCTGGCACAAAGTAAGCCCTCAGTAACTCTAACTGCATTGCTGTTATTGTTGAGTGTTGTTTTGAAAATGTAATTCTTTTCAACAACATTAGGTGGTATCCCATAATTTGGTTACATCAGATCATATAAATGGGATTAGTCTTCTTTTTCCCCTGGTAACAGAAACAAACAATATAGTATTTTTTAAAGTGATGTAATATTACACACCAATGTTTAGGAGAGAAAGAGATACGGTTTGTGTCTTTGTAATGCACACACTGCTACAGGCAAGCTTGCAGGTTCTTTTTCTCTGTCCAGAGGTTAAGGAGAACATCTTGATCTGTAAATGCAAGATCTTTTATGCTAAACGGTTTCTGTAATTCATTAAGGCATATTTAGGGACATATTTGATAGATCACACATGTAAGGAACTATCTTTTTGTAGTGGGATTTCTGGTGATACTTTCATGAAAATTTTACAGTTATGAGTATGAGAAATTCCTGATGAATTGAACTGGTGTCCGAGAGGCATTGACACATTCTCTTATGTTTCCCTTGTGGTCATGTAGGTGAGACGGGCATCGGCAAATCCACATTAATGGACACTTTATTCAACACCAAATTTGAAAGTGACCCAGCTACTCACAATGAACCAGGTGTCCGGTTAAAAGCCAGAAGTTACGAGCTTCAGGAAAGCAATGTACGGCTGAAGTTAACCATCGTCGACACTGTGGGATTTGGAGACCAGATAAATAAAGATGACAGGTACATCTTGGGATCTCATGGGGATATAAACGGATCAGGAGATGGCAGGACCTGTCCTCCGTAAATCCAAAGGCTAAATGTTCACTAGTTATGGGGCTGGTCTTCTGTTGCCTAAAAGAAAAGGCATTCTTGTTCTCTGAGAAATTTTCTTAGAATGTTCTTCCCTGAGGTCAGAACCAGACAACACAGTTGATTCCAGCTACTTTAAGGGAAAAATGGATTTCTTAGAAGGAATAAATTAGCTTGTGGCATTTTTCCAGAGGGTCATGGAACTAGATTTGGGGGCTTTCCCAGCAGGAAAAGCAATCACCCAACAATTCTACAGGATGGTTGGCAGAAGCCCCTGCCACCAGTCACCTTATGTAATTTGGTACCTGTGACACTGGGGGGGAGGTCCCTAGAACCTCCACCAGTTCTGTCCCAGATAAGCAAATGCCTTTACCATCACTTGCAAGGGGAACAGGTGTGGCCTGTGCGTGGCCTCTGCCATGTTTTGCTCACCCCCTGCCTCTAGGTCTTGTAAGGCTGCATTGGTTTGGTGGAAACTAAACGTCATCTAGAACTCTAGCTGAGAGAATCTGAGAAACGTGGTTTTTGTTTTTGTTTTTGTTTTTTGCAACTCTGCAAAATGAGAAGGCATTAAAGAGTAGAGGAATTTGCAATGAGCATCTGCCATGCTCTCTTAGTCCCTGAGGCGGATTGGGATATTTGACTTAATCCCCAAATTCTTACGGATTTCATTGAAAACTGAGAGTTGATGAGAAATCATCTGTTAGAAGCCACAGCCCAGGATTTAGGAGACCTGGGTTATAGCCTGGATTCTGCCAGTGACAAGCAATGGGACCGTGGCAGTTTATCTCACTTTAAGGGAATGTCACTAGATGTGGGCTACTGTGTACAGTACTATTCTTAGGCAGAGGCCTAAGGAAGGACACTGTGGAAGGCAAGGCCTGGAAGAGGATGTGGTAATAAGGGGTCATCCTGTATTTTGAAGTCTTTGGTCAAAGTGATATTAGCTCCTAAAACCTCAAAGCGAAGAAAGCATTTTTATGGCAGATGTCCTGGAAAAATCCTGATTTCCAGCTGGGCCTGGATCTTGCTATTGATGTGAGTGCTTGGTGTGAGGCACTGTGAGTCCTTCTGTGAAGTGTCTGGGTCTTCCTCTAGGCTGCTAAGAGGGGTGGGCAGCATGCTGGGTGCAGAATTGCCAAATCGAGTCTGAATGATTGTGGTTTCAGTCAAGTTTAATGAGGAATTTAGGTCGACTGGATTAAACTTTCCCCTCTCTATCCAGTGGGATTTGTTAAGCTAATGAAGTAATACGTACAATAAACTATATATGTGGAAGAAAGGATGTGTTTAACCTGCTTAAGAAATAAAATATTTTCTAAGAATTGTGTTCCAATAGTTTGTATGTAGATAGAGGCTACTACCTGTACGTCTTACGTATTCATTCATTAAAACCTGTTCACATAAACTTGAAGATTTCATTATAAAATAATAGTTAGGTTTTATTTTTATAAAATACATACTCAATTTATAAAGCCAAGTAAGTTTGGCTCTGCTCTCTGAGTTACTGTATGCCTTAATTTGAGGGTAGTTGTTAACCTTAAAACTTCCTGGTGTTCAACTGATTCGTTAACGTCGGTCCCCAGATATTGTTCACACTCCTTCTCGAGATCTTCCATCCTATTCATCATTGTTAACATCAAATATCTTATGACTATTTTAAATATTGTATTCATTTTCAAAAGAAGTTAGAGAAAGTTAAAATTGTCCCAGGTCCAAAGATGACTCTAGACGGGGGCTTCCAGAGACATTTTTATGCAGTGACAACATAATGGGAATAAAACACCAAATCAGTAAGATATGTTTGCTTAGGACTCAGAAATTTTATTAGTACCAGGGTTCGTTCTTTCTTTTCTTTTCCTTTCTCTTTCTTTCTTTCTTTCTTTCTTTCTTTCTTTCTTTCTTTCTTTCTTTTTCTTTCTTTCTTAAATTTCCCTCAAAACTGTGTATATTATGTGCATGTGTTTTATAAAGAGGAACTTGAACTATTTCTATCTAGAATGTGTATTGCCTAGAGATATCTTAACTATTCTGATATATATGAGCACCATAGTAATTAGAACGAAATATTTAATTCATTCTCTAGCTGAGCACTGAGCTCCATTTTATCTATAGAGCAATTTAAATGGTCTTCAATAAACATTGTCCTGTAATAACAGGAGCAATTGTTAGATGTAGTGAGAAGGATTTTATTTCGCATCTGGTCAAAATGAACTATCTGTACATTGTACGGGGTGGGGGACCGCTAAGCTCAGACCCTGCAGCTGAGCTGTTGCTCTTAATTTATGACCTCAATGCCAAGGAATGATGGAGAAGTTACTGCCTGAAGGCTGTTTGTAATACCAAGTGAAATAGATGAAGGGAAGGCCTTGGCAACAAGAACAAGAACACAGGTGCATTTGGGGGGCTGGGGAGAGAGCAGGGGTTCCCTGTCATTGGGCAATCACCATGTACTCAGAGCGAGCCGTATCGCCCTCTGTCCGACCCACACAGGTTTCTCCCTGGGGTTGGAGGATGTCATGCTTGTGCAGTCCCTGATTGCAAGGCAGTAACCGGACCTTTTCAGGATGCCTTCCTGCAAGAATGAGAACCATCTTCCAACATCTTTCTGCTAAAACTCCGTGTGCTCTTCCTGCTCAGAGCCATTGCCTCAGTGGCTGCACTGAATTACCTCTCCCCAAGTGGCGATTTTCCTCCAGCCTGGTGGTTTCCACTGGCCGGCACTGAACAGCAAGTGGCTATTACAATACTGATTCTCGTATTTGCAGCTGGAGGCCTCTTTAAGAAATTATCTGACTCATTTGGGTCAAATAATAGTTTCCAAGGAGATTTAGAAGAGAGGAAGTGTGATATTAACCTAACCTAGATACCAAAT
The DNA here is from genome assembly GCF_024610735.1 of Ursus americanus. Lineage (NCBI taxonomy): Eukaryota > Metazoa > Chordata > Mammalia > Carnivora > Ursidae > Ursus > Ursus americanus. The sequence continues at coordinate 24,259,143 of NC_142134.1, read as the reverse complement.
ATTTTTTTTCTTCTGAAATTTCTTGACAGCTGTTGCATAACCTCTTTAAATGGCATTTAGAACTCTGTGCCCCAGAAGGCATTGTTGACACTGTTGACTCTAAACCTGAATTACTATTGTTTAATTTTTTTTTTTTTCGGACAGTCTGCTTCCATACAAGAATTGGAAGTGAGATACACATATTTTTGCATTGATATGTAACCATATGGAAAGCAATGTGCTATTTCTCTAAACCCATGATTATTTTTACTACTTTGGGGCTGAGGCAAGCTTTTCTGCCATGAATGCAGGACTTCAAGAAAGTCCCGGCTTGTTTATGTAGGCTTCAGTCATGTCAGCATTCCTGCGTGAGTATCTGCCTGGGACTGAGCTAGCTAGAAGGAGGCAGGAAGAGAGATCTGGTAAGGTTTCCTGTTATGTTGAATAGCATGATTAACTCTTCGTGGGTTAAGAGCTTCTTTGCTTTGCTGTCTGTACTCTTCAGTGAAGAAGGGAAGGAGTCTGGAGAAGAAGGTAAACCAAGTTTTGTCATGGAACTGGAAATAGAATAATTCATTTGCCCCACATTTGGGAAATGGGAGATAGAATGTCAATGGCATATAACTAACTGTAATGATAATCAGCCCTGAAAAGCATGAATAATTGAAATCTTCAAACTCACCAGATCTTTGTATCAGAGTTACAAAAGGGTAGTGAAGTGGCCCAATAGCTCTTTAATTTCTGTTTTTACTAAAGTTTCTGATGGAGGTAGTTGAGAGATAAGGAAAACAATTTTAACTAACAGCAAGATAGAGAAAAATAGATGGTAGGTATCTGGCCATATATAAAATGGAGAGTCAGTCCCTCAACAGTGGTGTTGGTTCTTCTGCAGGAATGATCAGTAGGTAGCTTGGGTGGATAGAAAACATTGTATAAAATATTTTTTCCATCAGTTTCAGGGTCAGCCTCTGTATTTTATTGTGAATTCTGTGACTGGGGGTATATGAACAAAATGAGTTGTGGGTAAAAAGGACTATCCCCATGCCTTAAAAGGAAATGATGTGACAATGTAAGGACTAGATTTGATTTGCCCTTCTCCACTTTCCTCTGCTTGGTATGACTACAATCCAGAGAAGTTGGAATTGGCCAAACAGAAAATAAATGGGTGTCCTTTCTGTAAGAATGGAAACTGGCAAAAGGCAGAATTGAGATTAAACTTCCTTATCTTTATGATTGTGAATATAGATAAGAAGTGGAAAGGAGTAGGAGAGGAGGGGCAGATCATTTGTTTAAAGGATTATGAAGGGCAATACAAAACTACTGGCTGATTTAAACTACAAGGAATGATTTTGGTAAATAGTTCTCCGGGAGTACATTTCTTTTGATTTGTTATAACAATTAGAAGTTAAAATTAGGAATTTTATGATTGATTGTGTGTGTGTGGCGGGGAGGAGTAGAAGAGGAGGTCCCGGGGTGGTGTACATGGGGTGCCATTCTGCCATTCACCAAGCGAAGGAATACAGGGAAGTGTGGGTTTGGGGGCAAGATGAAGAGTCCCGTCTTGGACACGTTTATTTAGAAGAGCCAATGGAGATACCTCGTAAGCAAATGGATAGATGGGGCTGAAATTTGAGTGAAAGATCTGGGCTACAAGCAGAGATTTATGAATTACCATCCCTTAGATGGTAAGTAAAACACAGGAATAAATGTGATTTTTCATGGAGATCACATAAAGGGAAAAGAAGGAGACCGGAAGATTAGCCAGAGCTCCCCGACAGGGGCAGGCAGAAGGAAACCCAAGATGTAAGAGACAAAAGATTTCTTGGGATATATTGAATCCAGGGCAGAAAGCATTCCTCATTGGAAAAGGAGAGATGTTATGCCTCGCATGGTCTTGGAGGACCAGAATCAACACCAGAGGCAAGAGGGAAATTAATAGAAAGCAGAAACATACTTGGAGCACTGCTGGGGAGGAGGTGCTGAGGAGCTGAAAATCAGGAACTGGTGAGGCAGGAAGGAGCAACTGCTTGTGAGCTGCTTTTCCTTTCCTTTTCTAAGAGGGTGTTGGAGAAAGACCATGGTTCCCCAAACACATGCCTCAGCGTCCGGAGACGCAAAGATCAGGCCTTGGACTGACAGGGGTGGACCTCGGTGGAGTGGCCCGGTCCCCTTCCCTGCAGGGCATGAGCTCAGTAGCAGAATGGTTACCATAAGCCGGATCCTTTTTCCCCTGCTTCTCTTTCTAGAAAGTCAGGCTTGCTTTTCTCTTATTTGTTGTTTATTATTTTTTATTATATTACTGTGAAATAGTTATATCTTACTCTTACGTGCTAGTCCTTTAGATATATTAGCTTATTTATCACAATAGCTCTCTGATATAGGTACTTTTTTGTCCTTGATTTACCTATGAGAAAATTGAGACACAGGGATGTTTAGTAACTTGCTCAAGGTCACATATGTAGTGAATTGTGGAGTGGGAGTTGGTTTGGCTTAAATCCATGCTTCTAACCACTATCCTATGATATTATTGTTGTGTAATACCTGCCTGTGTTTTAAAGTGAGAAACATAGAAGAAACTTATCACTTGCTCATTCTTTCTATTAGAATTTATTGGGATTTCTGTTGTCATATTTAGAACTTTATTATTACGGAGGCATATCCTGCTTTTTCTTTAAACCCCTAGAGATTTTGTCTGCTCAGATTGAATCGGTGGATTATGATGAATCACCAAGGAAAAATATCAAGAAACTTTTTTCTGAGTGCTTTCGATTTTTGGTTATACATATGTTTTTTGTTTTGTTTGTTTGTTCTCTTAGGGTGTCTGCTGTCATCCACATTACAAAGATTCCTAGTTCCCTTTCAAGGATTTCAGTTTACTATATGAGTCAGGGGAGCTAAGTGTTGAAAGGTTTTTATTTTTCTTAAAGCTTAAGTCATTCCTCAGCAGGGTAGTAAGTTTGGGGAGAATTAACCCATTGTGTTCCTAGTAGACCAGTCTCATTGCGGCTAACACTGACTTCTGAGCAGTCCCCTGGAGACCTGAAAGTTTATAGCTTTTCCACAGTGACCTACTTAATGTATTCCTGAGTCCCTGGAGAACATCTGGTTTATCGAATGCATATTCCCAGTATGCTATTAATGCTTATGGTCAGTTAATAGAATCATAATGTAATTATTTAAAACAGATTTGAATTATGATTTGTTGAGAAGAAAGGGTTACAGAGTTCACCTTCAAATCATAAAATTTCGGAGTTGGAAGTAATCTTGAAGCTCCTAATCACGCAGGCCCCTCAGTTTATAGATGAAGCTGTGGAAGGAGCACAGGGCTAGATGAGAGCACCGAGCGCCCCTCATCTCCGGAGGGGTGGGGCAGACAACTGGGGAAGAGCTCCCACTAGGTGATGCTATTGCCTGAAATCAAAAACCACTTTCCTTTTGTGCACCAAAGTCAATCAGTTGGCAGAGGCTGTCAAAGTCACTTTATTAAGACAGATTTTGAGACTCCGTTTCAGCCCAGCAGGAAGGAATGCCACAATCTCTTAGCAATGTCTGCCATGGGAAGTGACAGCATGGTTCACATATTTATAATCTCTGTTTTAAAGGATGAATGTTAGCCAGGAGAATACTAGGAAGAAGCCTGTTCCGGGTAGGGGGGCTAGCGTGAACAAAGGCAGATGAAAGCTTTGTGTGTGTGCTTGGGACAGGAGCGGTGAGCCAGGGAGGGAGTGGGAGAGAGGAGATTCAGAGGTGTTCAGGGAACGGAGGATGGAAGGCCTGGGATGCCCAGGTTAGGCACTGGGGGCTTCAGCTCTTAAGCAAGGGAGCCACTGAAGATTTTACTGAAGGATTGTCCTGCACTGACCTGCATGAGAGGTTTAAGACTGGAAACATGCTGATGTGAAGATGTGTTTTACAAAACATTCTTCTGCATTCTAGCTATAAGCCGATAGTGGAATATATCGATGCCCAATTTGAGGCCTACCTGCAAGAGGAATTGAAGATCAAACGTTCTCTCTTCAACTACCACGACACCAGGATCCACGCATGCCTCTACTTCATTGCCCCCACCGGCCATTCCCTGAAGTCTCTGGACCTAGTCACCATGAAAAAGCTGGACAGCAAGGTACCCACTGCCACTCTGGCCACCGTCCCCTCTCCTTTTAGATCACCTTTATCTGAAGGCTCTGATTTATTTTCTCCTCTTAATGTCATTCGGTTGTATTGTTTTGTCTTACAAGACTGTTTTTCACAGCAGTTTTAGGTTCACCGCAGAGTTAAGAGGAGGGTACAGAGATTCCCGAATACCCCTGCCCCCACATCAACACCCTCACCCGATGGGCACGTTGTTCCAGTCAGTGCACCTACATGGGCGCCTCCGCCCCCAAAGGCCATTGTTTATATTAAGGTCCCCTTTTGGTGGTGTACATTCTGTGGGCTTGGGCACATCTATAAAGACCTGTATCCATCATGATAGTATACAGAGTAGTTTTCCTGCCCTAAAACTGCTCTGCACTCTTGCCTATTCATCCCTCCCCCTTCCTCCAACCCCGTAATTGTCTTTTCTGGTTTACAGAACAATAGGGTTTAGCAATGTGAGAAAAATGCTTCAAAACCTCTGGATGTTAGGCTAAACAAAATAAAACAAACACACAAATAAAACCATGGAGCTCTTTACCAGGTATTTTTAGTTCTTAAATTAGCACCAGTGGGTACTCTGACGAGGGCTGGGGAATTACATAGTGGAGGCACCTAAAAGGTCACAGAAAGGGTTAAATTTAGGGAGCTTGAAACATGAAGTCACAATTTGTTTATTTTCTTAAAAGCTTTCTCTAAATTTCTTTTTTAAAGGTCTTTAAAAGTTTGGCTTTTAATATGAAGTTTAGAGTGAAAAAAAAGGGTATTAAATTTTTTTTTTACTTAGGTGATAAGGACAGTCCAGCTCCTTAGATTTAAAACTGAACTGCACCCAAGTGTTTTTAAAAAGTAGTTTCTGTTTGACGCCTGAGCTTTCCACATTAATAACCTCTCCCTTTCCCAACATTTGAAGGAAAGTACTGAGAAGTTTGATAACATTTAGTGATCTACTTTACAATTTGATTTTTCCTTTCGAAATAAATGGAAGACAGTTCATTATGAAAACAAAGCAGCAAATGACAGTGGGAACGACCCCGAAGAGAAGCTGTGGTATTTTCTCTTCTAACCTCCTTTTGGTTTTCAAGAAGAGTCTTATCGTCTCTAGAGGGTTTCGTTGGGTGTTAGTTTTTATCTAAACAACACTGTTGGAAAGATGCTTTCTCTCCGGAGGAACATGATAGAGAACACGTAGAAGACCAGCCTGTCCCCAAGGCTTCTGTGTGAACTGGCCGCCGAGGCGCCGGCAGGCGCAGAGCCAGGCTCCTCGGCTTCCAGCATGCTCAGACACACGGACGGATGGCATGAAGGGATTACTGCCGCTGGAGTGCTCTCCGGAGAACAAATAGAAACCCTTCTCCGTCGCATTTGTTTCAGCGGCAGTTAGCCACGGACGGTGGAGGGATCTGGGCCGTGAGGCAGGCTCCCTGTGCTGTCCTGGCTGCAGGGCAGCAGGCGGGATCCTGACTGAGGCCACGTCTGTGGACCACGCCAGGCTAAGATTCAGCAACAGGGTTATGCTTACTAGAGTTGCGTTAAAAAGGGAAAGACAATAAAGCAAAGCAAACACAGCTGGAAAAAACAAAAAAAAGTCCCCAGAGAGCAGGTGAAACTGCTTTCAAAGAATCGCTGTTGCTGCACAGCTGGGCACGCTGGGTAGCGTCTGAAAACGGTATTTGATAGAAGCAACATGTAGAGTTCAGGCCCTTAGCTCTATAAATCACAAATATATGATAATTTCAGAAAAGATTTTCAAGTACCTGCCACCAAGGAAGATGTTAAATCTAAATTGTTTGGTTCCTCTATCTACTCTGATCAAGTTGGCCCAAGAAGCTGTGGAGCTCTGCCCTTTTGTCTGTGTAACATTAACTGAGTGCTAAGTGTGTACGGAAGATAGCCAGTAAGAACAACAGCCAGTAAGAACAATGGGGAAGCGTGTTGTTCCTCGGGTCCTGACCCAGACGTCGTCTTCGCATCAGTGTTTTTCTCAGTCTGTGACTTGCTGGATGAGCCCAAGCCTGAGGAGGGTAGGAGTGGGGGGAGGAATGAGGGGTGAAAGAGGTTTTTCTATCCATGTGTCTTCTCATTGTGATGTATCAGGGATTTTGATTTGGCTCTTGGAATAAAAGGAGAAGCAAAGGAAGGCAGACATGACCAAGAAAACCTCCCTAAAGACTCCCTCATTGTCTTGCTAGGATGGCTTTCTCACCGAGCCGGTCCCTCTTTCCCCTGAGCTGGATGGAGAGCACGGCCCCAGGTATCAGATGTCAGTAGTGTCTTACTGAAGCCTCTATACCTACCATGGGGTGGAAGAAAGTTGATCTTAAAAATAGGAATTTTAAAAAATGTGCTGTGTGGACAATGCTGGGGAAAGTTGGAAGAATGACTGACATTGGGGTTTGGGGCTGGTGCTTGAGGGTGTCCCTGGCTCTCACTCTGGGCTTTCTGCCACGGTTGTCAAACTCTGCCTTCTTCCTGGTCTTTGTAGCCTGTGCTCTGAAAGTGAGCCTTACCTTTGGCACTAGGTCTCATTCTGGCATGAAGAAGTAATGTGATAGAAGCTGGTATTTCCAAGGAATTGGTTGGTATGATTTTGAAAATTTTAGGAGTAGGTGAAACTGTTTTTGTTTTGGTGAATACATAGGTTCTCCACTCCTAGCAGTCATTAGGGAAAAAAAAAAAAAGATGATGTTATCCTGGGCGAGTTGGATATTCAACTGTTCTAACTAACACAGTCTTGGCGATCACACTGTTAGGAACATGTAAAAATCAAGCTCCTCAAGTAGCTTGGGAGGGGTCGAAAAGGAGTGGTTGGTTACTCAAAGAATAGGCTTCTTTGTTATTGCTATTTGTCATAGAGTAACACTTCCTTCTACTCGGTAAAAAAAGAAAAAAAAATGCGGTAGCACAGAAGAGGAAATTACAAGTATGCTCTCAGTGCCGGAAGGGAGGGAGTAAAAGTGTTCACAGGTGGAGCGAAAAGATTATCCCATATCTTCTTAATTTTGCATCTGGGCAGAAAGTGATTTTCAGTATCATCTCTATTTTTTAGGTGAAGTTTACAGTTTTTGTTGTTTATTATATTTCATTCACTTGTCTTATTTTTCTTACATTGGAATTGTGTAAAAATGGATGTGTTTGTTTTGTAGGTGAACATCATTCCAATAATTGCAAAAGCTGACACCATCGCCAAAAACGAACTGCACAAATTCAAGAGTAAGATCATGAGTGAACTAGTCAGCAATGGAGTCCAGATATATCAGTTCCCCACAGATGAAGAAACGGTGGCGGAGATAAATGCAACAATGAGTGTAAGTCCTCAAGTTAGGAAGAACCTACCAGTAATTTTTCTGAAAGCTTTTCTTGGTAGCAGCATTGCAGAGTGACTAAACACTGGACCAGGAATCTGATTCTTTAGTGTGGCCCAGCCCCGCCACTAGGGCAAGGCACTTAACCACCCTTCTCCTCAGTGTCTCCATCTATCAAATGGGAAAGTTAGGCAGGCTGAACTCCAGTTTCCTTCCCGCTCCAACAGGTAAGATTTCTACAGCAGATCTCACGGGAAGAATGCCAGCCCAGCACCACCTCACACAAAGCAGCTGAAAGGAAATAGATCTCTGCTTGTTTTGGGCATTGTTGGCAGAATTATGGCCACCTGCCTCATTTTGGCTTCTGTGAAGGGTTCCTGCCTTCTCCTCCTTTCTGTTTCTCCTATCCTTTCCTGAGTCATTGGGTTAACTGGCAGTTGAGGTATAATTCCTTCACCTCACAGGGGGGATGGTCAGAAGAGAAATGACTAAAGCTTCAGCAGGTCTTAAGTGTACCTGCGATATGATGTCTTGTGGTGAGGCTCCATGCTGCCCTCTGATGCCTGAATCTTTCCCACTGCCTCTTTTGTATCTCACAGCCATGGCTCATCTCTGGGCCACAATTACTATACATTTTTTTTTTCCTTTTAGGAATGCATAACTTCTGTAAAAGTAGCGTTCTTTGCACATAGTAGATGCCCAATGATGGTTTTTGGAATTCTTAAAATTGTAGGTTAGCTTCAGTGAAATGTAATTAGAAGCTATTAAATAAGTTGCCTTTCCCTGTATACATGCTAAAAATGATTCAAAAGTATGCTAGTGGCAGCAGAAGTCAGTCTAGATTTTTAAATTGTGGTAGGTTGAGATATGTTCTACTTCCCTTAGATCTGGTCATGAAAAGTGTCTAATAAAGTCATTATTAAATCCATAAAGGCACTCTTTTTTTTATTAACAGCTTTATTGAGCTGTAATTGATAGAGTGTACAATTTACCCATTTAAAGCATACAATTCAGTGGTTTTTAATATATTCACGGAGTTGTACAACCATTGCCACCATCAATTTTAGAACCTTTTCATCACCCCAAAAAGAAATTGTGTACCTTTTAGCTGTCAACCCTCTAATCATCCCAGCCCTAGGCAACCACCTCTCTACTTTCTTATCTCTATAGATTTGCCTATGCGAGACATTTCATATGATGGGGACTCCTACCGAAACTCATCGGGATTATTAAATGACTTGGTCAAAGCCAGCTAATAGCAGCAGAGATCTCAACGCTGGTCCCACATCTGTGTCGCTTGCCATCATAATTTAGGAGAACAGGGTTATTCCACAAAACTTCTTGTTTCTTCAGTTCAGCATATGGACTTTTCTATATAGCATCGTTATCATTCAGGGAGGAATTTCTTCCTGACCTTATCCCCTATATGACTAGGACTTTGAAAGCCAATGTAACTCCTCCCCTTTCTGGAGATACTGTATGAATTTAAAATTTAGGAGCTCATTAAAGCAAAGCTAGTCCAGCTCCACTCTGCTCTAGTCTGGTCACACTCTGAGTTGTATAACCCACTCTGCTTGCCATGCTCCTGTGGTCAGGTTAGTAAAGGCTCTGGAACTTCTGGAAACTGGAGAGCAGATTCTTCCTGGGGAGATGGCTGAGGGGATGTGAAAGGAAGGTCCTCCTAGGGGAGAGTGACTGCTCTTATTCAAAGGACAGAACTGAAACCAGTGGGTGAAGGGGCAGTGAGGGATTTGGCCATCAGGCCACCTCAGCGTAGCAAGCACCCTGACGGAGTGCGTTCGCATCGCAGGTGGGTGGACAACAGATTCTGTACCAGTGCGCTTAGAAGAGCCGTGGTAGAAGGAATTCCTAAGCAGGATTGAAACGGGTAGCATGTGAGGTCTCCTTCCAGGTCTAGAGCTCTCTGGTCGTGGGGACTGAGAGTTTCCTAATAATCAAAGCGCCTGACATTTTTGACATCCATGGAGCATTTACTGTGCACCGGCCACTGCGCAAGGCATTATTGACATTTAGTCCCCCACCAATCCCGTCGGTAGGGACTGTTATCAGTAGGTAGGTACTGTTACCGCTACCGCAGGTGGGAGGAGACTCAGCCCCGGCCCTCACAAGGCCCAGCTGTCCGCAGGGCGGGTGGGAGTGAGCGCAGGCAGCTTGGCCCTCGCGCCGCACAGCAGCGGGCTCCTATTGCAGCACTGTCAAGAGCTCCGGATGGGGTAGCACTGGTTTTTTCTGCTGTAGAGCCGCCATTGGGGATGTCAGTGTAGGATTCGAGAAATAACATGGATAAATATCATCTGCTTTTCCCTTTATATACCTCCCCATCCTTTTAAATCATTTCGGATGGTCATGTAACTAAATTCGTGTTACATTTCTTGGAAAGAAAATAGCCACGAATCTTGGCTCTCTCTATCCGATTAATTGAGCTGATCATCCCAAATTAATCTTGTTCTTCAACAAGAAGTTTGTTTTTTTTTTTTTTAGACTCTCCATTGCAAACGGTTCCTGGTGATGAAATCCCACGTGATAGGTGGAAAACAGATTTCTTTGGCAGTTGCTTTTGTCCCTCAGTATGGGTGGAAAAAACGGTTTCCTTGGTCATGACACCAAAACGTTGGCCGGAAGAGTCCTGTTGCTCCTCAGCTTCAGGGAACACATTCCAGTTCCAGACTGAGAGTCTGAGGAAGAGAATGTGCTTTCTTCCTACAGAGTGTGAGATGAACCAGAAAATAGAACTATCTTGAGCATCAGATGAAATACCACTTGGGCAGCCTGGGCTGAGGGTTCTCCCCTCTGTGGGAGAGGATTTGGCTTTGAAACATTCTTGTCTTTCTCAGCTTATCTGCAGTAGAAGAGTGGTGGATCAGGGAGCTTGAGATCATCGTTCTCAGAACAGCCATTTCAAATCTTCCTGTTCTTACGTGCTAATAGAAGAAAGGTGGAGTTCTAGCCCCTTCCACTCCCCACTCCCAGAAAGTAGCCATAGCTACCAGGAAAACCAGCGTGGAATAGTCTGGTGTCTTGAACACCACCTGTGCTTGAGATAAGCCTGGGCTGCAAGGCTTGGACCAGTAATTTGGGCTAAAGTGTACTTCTGACTTAAATTTTGTACAGGAGTCAACTGTCTAAAGCAATGCTTTTCAATAAAAATATGAGTCACGCAAGTAATTTAACATTTTATAGTAGTCACATTTGAAAGTAAAAGGGGGGCACCTGGGTGGCTCAGTCGGTTAAGGATCATCGGACTCTTGGTTTTGGCTCAGGCCATGATCTCAGGGTTGTAAGATGAAGCCCCACTTCGGGCTCCATGCTCAGTGCAGAGTCTGCTTGGAATTCTGTCCTCCTTCCTTTCACTCCCCCTCTGCTCTTCTCTCTGGGCTTGCTGTCTCTCTCTCTCTCTCTCTCTCTCAAAATAAATAAATAAAATCTCTAAAAAAATTTGGTAGAAGTGGCACTATAAAAAAGAGTAAAAGGAAATGTGAAATTAATTTCGAAGCTTAACTGAATATATTCAAAATACTATCATTTCAACATGTAATCAATATAAAAATTAATGAGATACTTTCACAGTAAGTCTTTGAAATCCAATGTATATTTTATAATTACAGCATACCCCAATTTGGATGAATCCTCAAGTTGCTCCTAACATACTTGAAAGTTTTCAATATGAAATAAGTACCAAAAAGATAATTTTCCTCTAATGTTCACATCCACATTGAGCAGACTGGTTCTTTCTTTAGAAGATTTGAGTTTGAAGCAAGATAAAGTGCAGTCCTCAAACAGCAGAATTTTATTTAATGGAAAAACATTTTCTCTTCCAATTTAATTTAAATGTAAATTAATTAAACATAAATAAAATAAAAAATTCAGTGTCTTAATCCCACAAGCCCCATTTCAAGTGCTCGGTGGCCACATGTATTAGTGGCTACGGTCTTGTACAACATGTGTCTACAGCTTCCTGAGTGGGTGCAAAGACTCCTACCATTTCCCTTGAAGCGAGCTCCTATCACCTATTCTGTATTTGGGTATAGAAAGGGTGGGGTACACACAGCTCACCCCCACTGACCTGCAGAGCCCCATCCCTCTCCTACCCTCCCTCCCTGTTTTCTCCTGTCACTCAGTGAGGCCTGCAGAAGGGGGTGGAGCTGGAGAAGGTAACGCCTCTCTGTCCTTGTGTTGCTTCACAGGTCCATCTCCCGTTTGCGGTGGTCGGCAGCACCGAAGAGGTGAAGATCGGCAACAAGATGGCAAAGGCCAGGCAGTACCCCTGGGGCGTGGTGCAGGGTAGGTGCACAGTACGGGGAAGGGAGCGTTCACGTTCAACCCCTGCGCCAGCTGCCCCCGTCCCTTCCCTCCCGCTGTGTTCGGGAAGGTGCTCAGCCGTGGGCAGGAGGAAGGGAGCAGCAGGGCTGTACACGTGGCAGTTGTGAAGCGAGGAAGCAAAACACGGTGACCAGGGAGAAGTGAGCGCAGGGCCCTAGTGCCAATGAGGCGGCCCCTCAAGAATGTTGGCTTGTGTGGCAAATTCAGTATCCATTCCTGCTAGAAAAGAGTTCTTCCCTAGCAGTTTCAACCACTTAGGTACCAGTTTCAGCAGCAAAATATAAGAAAGCTGCGAAAGTTTCTTGTAAATAAGAGGATACTTGTTTCTCCATTATCTCTGGAAAACTTGTCTTCCGATTAAATGTTATCTCAGTAAGTATCAATAATTATGAGGCTATCTGACCTATGTTTGGCACTGTGGGACATGACCACAGTCTCTGACCTAAAGAAGCTTCCCATATGTTGCTTTGTTGGGCAAGGACTCTGTTACCTGCCCTTGTGTGTTTTGAAGGAAGATGCCCAATATTACAGGTTAAGTAGGATCGCTACAGAAAATCCCTTCATTGGTTTAAGATCTATCAGTCCTCCTTTTCTTTTGTTCTGAATAAAGGCAATAAATCTGTGAGAAGTGAGAAGAAATTACACCATTGGGATCTCTAGGAAAATTTTAATTTTTATGAATCTTAGCTATTTCTCTACAATAAAACTGTTTTCATAGTGTTGATAAAATTGAAAGCAGTGGTATGTGAAAACTGCCTCGTACACTTCCAGGGGCACGGAGTAGTAGAACTAGAGCTGGCTTCGCGGCCGGGTGCACACTCCGCCGCGTCTACTCAGGAGGTCAGCGTGCTTCTCAAAGCCTTGCTTCTGCATCTGCAAGGCAGGAGTCACAATGCCTACTTGGCAGGATTATTCCGAAGGGTAAAGACCGTATTTGTAAGGTTCCTCCCGCGGTGCCCTGCCCTGAGCAGGCCCTCTGCCGTCACTGTTGTCATCAGCGTTACGGTCTGCGATGTCAGCAATTTGTCCTCATTGGGAATGTGAGGCGAATCCAGTAAAGGGTCTGCAGATGGCTTTGAGACTTCAGAGATTTCAGGAACAATGGTGACCACCTCTGGAAAGTGTCACTTCAGATTTTCAGGGACATCATTACTGATAGCCACTCCCACCTTCCCATCTCTTGCAGTTGAGAATGAAAACCATTGTGATTTCGTGAAACTTCGGGAGATGCTGATCCGCGTGAACATGGAAGATTTGCGAGAGCAGACTCACACCCGCCATTATGAGTTGTATCGGCGCTGTAAGCTCGAGGAGATGGGCTTCAAGGACACTGACCCTGACAGCAAGCCTTTCAGGTAGGAGGCCACCTAGCAGCCAGCTGTTCCCCAGATAGTGGCTCGAGTGGTGTGTTGGTACATCATGGAAATGCTTAGCGCATTGGGGCGCATGGGTGGCTCAGTTAGTTACGCACCCAACTCTTGCTTTGGGCTCAGGTCATGATCTCAGGGTTGTGAGATCGAGCTCCACGTGGGGCCCTGTGCTCAGTGGGGAGTCTGCTTCAGGATTCTCTCTCACCCTCTGTCCTTCCCCCGGCATGGGCACATGCACACAGTCTCTCTCGCAAATAAATAAATCTTTGAAGAAAAGAAATACTTGTTGGATGAAGACGTCGGTGACAGAGGGACCTGGTGGGGACAGTTAGTAGCGTAGTCGCTAGGCATCGTGACCACTTTATTGGCATTGTCTCAACTAACCAATGCGGTTGATGTCATTATCCTCCTCATTTTACAGGTCAGGATGCAAAGGCACTGAAAGTGTGAACAACTTACCCAGGGTCCTATAGTAGGAAGTGAAGCCCTACTCTGAGCCGCTCTCCTCACAGAGGCACAGAGCCCGGCCCAGGCATTTACGGAGCTGTGACCGCTCATGCCAGCGCACTGCGCTCCTGGCTGCCAGCCGGGTCTCCTTTCCCAAGGCTCTTAAAGCTCTCGGGGGCTCAGGATAATGCTAGCTACTAATGAGGAGGAAAGGGAATAACTTGTAGAAAAGTTCTTGTGTATTTTCTCACATCATCAATGGATAGAGATGAAGAGGCACAACGTGAAGGGGAGACTATCAAAATTAATGTAGAATTAGTGGCCTAGCAAAGCCCAGTTGCTGTCAGAACCTGGTGGTGGGGGAGGGTCGGCAGGGGCTGAGTGCCTTGGCCATGGACTGGGGAGATGAGGTGGGGCTCCCAGGCCACATTTGCCACCTCTGGGCTCAGGAGAGGGTTGCTCTGTCCCTCCTGGGCCCACACGGCATCTTGAGGGAGATTTCAGGTGAGGTGATGTGAGGTGTGTCTGGGCACGCATTAGGGGTCACGGTTGTTTGAAAAAGACTGTTTCCTCTTCTGCTGTCTGTTTTTGGCATTTAAAGCCGTTCCTGCAAGCCCAAGGTAAGTGCCCAGCAGGAGGCGGTATTGCTGGGCCGGTCTGGTGGGGCTTCTGCAAGGCCTGGCAGAGCAGGGTCCAGCTGACTGCTCTGGCCTCCCTGACTTCCGGGACTTTGGGAAGGTGGCAGATGTCATCCAGGCCTTCTGACTTGTAGACAATATGCTTTATTCACACATCTTCCACTCCCCATTTCGTTCCCTTTCTTCTGGCCTAAGGTTTCCTTTTTTTGTTTTGTTTTGTTTTTACATCTCACTGTAACCTCACTATAATCTCACTACATTTATTTTTTTATTGAGATATAATTAACATACAGTATTATATTAGTTTCGGATGTACAACATAGTGATTCAGTGATTCTATACAGTACTCAGAGCTCCCCGTGATAGGTGTAGTCACCACACAACATTAGTACAGGACCATTGCCTGTATTCCCTGGGCTGTACTTTTCGTCTCCGTGACTGATTGATTTTATAACTGGTACAAACTTGATCTGTTTCTGTTTTCCTTTATTTATATCCATCTTCCTTGTTCTTTGTATTTAAGAGTCTGGTTTTTGTTTGTTACTTTGTTCGTTTTTGTTTTTTAAAGATTTATTCACCTGAGAGAGAGAGCTGGGGGAGGGGCAAGGGAGGGGAGAGAGAATCTCAAGCAGACTCTGTACTGAGCGCAGAGCCCGACTTGGAACCCGATCCCGCAAACTGGGATCACGACCCGAGCCAAAACCAAGAGTCGGATGCTTAACCAACTAAGCCACCCAGGCGCCCCTATTCATCTGTTTTGTTTTTTAGATTCCACTTGTAAGTGAGATCATATGGTATTTGTCTTTCTCTGCCTGACTTACTTCACTTAGCATAACATCCTGTAGGTCCATCCCTCTTGTCACAAACAGCAAGATCTCATTCTTTTTTTACAGCTGGATAATACTCCATTGTGGACATATGCCACATTCTCTTTGTCCATCCACTTCTTGATGGACGCTAGGTTGTTGTAACTAATGGCTGTTGTAACTAATGTTCAATAAACGTAAGGTGCATATATCTTTTCAAATTAATATTTTTATTTTCTTTGGGCAAATATCCAGTAGTAGAATTGTTAGATTATATGGTATTTCTATTTTTAATTTTTTGAGGAACCTCCACACTTTTCCAGAGTGGCTGCATCAGTTTGCATTCCCAGCAACAGTGTGGGAGGGTTCCCTTTTCTCCACATCCCCACCAACACCTGTTATTTCTTGTCTTTTCGATACTAGCCATTTGGAAAGGTGTGAGGTGATATCTCATTGTGGTTTTGATTTGCATTTCCGTGAGGATGAGTGATGTTGAGCATCTTGTCATGTGTCTGTTGGCCGTGTGTATGTCTTCTTTGGAAAAATGTTCAAATCCTCTGCCCATTTTTTAATTGGATTTTTGGGGTGTTGAGTTGTGGAAATTCTTTATATAATTTGGATATTAACCCCTTACTAGCTACTTCATTTGCAAATATCTTCTGCCACTCAATAGGTTGCCTTTAATTTTGTTAATGGTTTCCTTGGCTTTGCAAAAGCTTTTTATTTTGATGTAGTCCCAGTAGTTTATTTTTGCTTTGGCTTCCCATGCCTGAGGAGACATATCCAGAAAGAAAAACAAAGCTGAAGGTATCACAATCCCAGATTTCAAGATATACCGCAAAGCTGTAGTAATTGAAGCAGTGTGATACTGGCATGAAAACAGACACATGGATCCAGTGGAACAGGATAGAGAGCCCAGAAATAAACTCACACTTAACATGGTCAGTCACTTTACAACAAAGGAGGCAGGAATACGCGATGGGAAAAGAGAGTCTCTTCACCAAATGGCGCTGGGAAAACTGGACAGCCACATGCAAAAGAATGAAACTGGACCGCTTTCTTACACCATATACAAAAATAAACTCAAAATGGATTAGAGGCCTAAATATGAAACCTGAACCCATGAACTCCTAGAAGAGACCACAGGCAGTTTCTCTGACATTGGCCGCAGCAACATTTTGTAGATATGTCTCCTCAGGCAAGGGAAACAAAAGCAAAAATAAAGTATTAGGGGACTGAGGTTTCCTTTTTGATAATGAAAAGGGGGGTATATATTATAAATATACATCCAAAGCCTTTACTCTTTTCCCTGTATGAAAAAATAAGTAGAGAGACGTAGACCTTCTGAAATACTTGCTATCATGTGAGTTACTGGGGACACTGGGAATGGTCTGTCCTCTTAGAAATCCACTCATTTAAACTCAGGGTGTCTGTCAGGTGCAAGCAACATCACCTGGAGCATCTAACCTGGCTTCGAATCAACTGTCTTGGCAAATAGGAAGGTGAAATAAGCATGGTTTTCCATTTCTTGAGAACCACTACTTTAAAAAGGGCTCAGACTTCACTTCTGAGGCATTTCCAGCATCCCCAGCACTTCCTACGAGCCTGGGACCACCCTGAAGGCAGGGGGGTGGGGTGCAGTGAGGGGACCCTGCATGAAAGATGACACAATTAAAGAAAAGCAAAAGCTGCAGCTGATTTGAGTGGCTTCCCAGAATTTCATCTTCAAAGTCCTCATTGCTGGATGCTCTTAGATTTTTTTCCATGTGAATTTTGGGTGAGCCGGGAGGGGTATAAGTATATTTTCAAAGCAGAGGATTTCTGTGTGGGTGTACAATGAAGTCCATCCTTCCCTTTGAGCACCCTGTGTCTACTTTTGTCCTCCAAGCTCCTCTTGTGTTTATAAAGCAGACAGTGGCCTCCACAGCCAAGGCTAGTAAGGGGCAGCCATCCCCCAAATACATTGTACAGTGTGAAACAAAAAGCAGGAGCTGAGTGAGCACAGTAACAGGCTGTGTTAAGGCCTTGGAATACATCGGAGGCTGTGAAGCTGAGGCCATCCGTGGTGGTGTCCTTGAACCTGCCTCAATTCAGAATTGTCCTGTGGCAGAATCTTTGTGTCTGTCTGCGTACATACCTACCCAGATGTCAGCTTGCTTTCTCCTGTGCACATCTTTCCCACTGCTGCACTACAGCCTTCAACCCAACCAGAGCAGCATGCTTTCTCTGGACCCCGGTCTCCCCTCCCCAGACTCAGCCGCTTCGTGGCTGGTGTTTGGAGATGAGGGGAGGGGCTGTAGGACCCAAGTAGGGCCTGGACCGATCTTGTTCCTGCTGCTTTCTTCCTGAGACACCATTGCCCTTTTCCCAACGGTCCCTGTCCAAACTGCCCATTCCTTATCCTAGAATACCACCTTCTCCTGACTCTGTCAGGTCACAAAAAGGGCTTAGTAACCACCGTTCTCTCAAGAGAGCACAAAGTTTTCAGGTCCATGAGACCCATTTGTTTGGGGGGAACACGTAGACCTCAGTTCACCAGCTGTGCAGTGCAGTGGGTAGAACTGTCTGAGCCTCTTCATGGTCTGACCTAGACAGGTGATTAAACACTAGTGTCCACGTTTCTTCATCTATGAAATGGGAGGCAGACAGTAACACCCACCTTACTGGGGTATCGTGCGGATTGATGTATTCTCGTGTGTACATTGCTTCATAAATACTGGTGACGTGTTATTCTCTGGCATGCCCTTCACCAGGTAGTTCTTGGGGAGAGAATTATGCTGTGTAAATTACCAGAATAAAGTATGAACTGAAGTACCTCTGCTCACTTCTCCTTCCCCTTGACTTCCACAAGTGAAACCTACCTGTGCCCAGGGCTGTTAAGAAAACAAGAGGGGCGCCTGGCTGGCTCAGTCGGAGGAGCGTGCAACTCCTAATCTCAGGGTTGTGAGTTCAAGCCCCACATTGGGTGTCGAGATTACTTAAAAATAAAATCTGAATTAAAAATGTGACAAAATGAGAAGATAGAATCTGTGGTTTCAATCCAGCTTAAAACCTCATGAAAAAATTGCCTATTTCTCACTGAGAAAAGGGTGTTAATAACTACAATTAAAAATTAAGTTGAAGGGATCTAAAAATTGCCAAAGACGTCATCCTGTTAGGTATTTGTGAGTGGATGACATAGAACCAGTTCCTCTTCAACTGGTTTTTCCCGACCGGAAGCATTAATGAGGGTTTTTGGTGTCTCCCATTTACAACTCAACTGGCAGAGGCTTCTGGGGACTATGACCCCGTGAATGTGTGGTTGTTCGAAGGCATTTCTCAGTATCTCACTGTAGGTGTGACTCCTTGGAGTAGGGTCTTAGGATTTCCTAAATGTTGCTTATCATTTCCAGTGTCAGAGTTCAAAGCCTGGTTCATATCCTAGGACGCAGTGATAGCACGAGTAGCATTTGTCGAGCCCACTTTCCTGTTCTAGCCCAGATGTCAAGGCTGTGGCTGCGTCTCCTGGCCGAGGCCACCTGGCCAGTCGCAGTGTTGCTTGATAGCCTTTTTCTAGGACGTGGGCTTTCTGACTTTGGGTGAAAACCTTCGCTATAAAATGTGTGCTCTGCATCATGACCCAGTATACAAACTTTGAAGTACACATGCTCTTACTGTTTGCCGTGCACTCGGGCATTTTCTTTCCTATTCTGTTAAACTTTTTCATTTAACGTATTGGTTAAGACGCTCGCTTGGGTCATGACCCATAGTTTGAAAATCTATCTCCAGAAACTGGAGCATAAGCTAGGTTGTGGCTGGAACTAGATAAGGCAGAGTCATCATGGGGGTTCTCACATTCTAGGTAGCATTACCTAAAGTACATTGTCTCTGTGGGTTACTTTAAAAAGTTTCCATAATTAAACAAATTTGGGGAGCTCTAAGTTAATAAACAGGTTCTTGTACGTGAGGACTTTAGAGCATTTAAGACAAGCAGTGGTTGGCAGATGAGTTACGTCAAATCACCCGGAAGCATTTTAAAAATGCAGATTATTTTGTCTTCGCCTGACATCCTGAATCAGCCCCTTTAAGAGTGGGGTTAGGAAACTGTTTAGAAAAGTCCACTGAGGGGCACCTGGGTGGCTCAGTTGTTAAGCATCTGCCTTCGGCTCAGGGCGTGATCCCAGCATTCTGGGATCGAGCCCCACATCAGACTCCTCTGCTGGGAGCCTGCTTCTTCCTCTCCCACTCCCCCTGCCTGTGTTCCCTCTCTCCCTCACTGGCTGTCTCTCTCGCCATCAAATAAATAAATAAAATCTTAAAAAAAAAAGGAAAAGTCCACTGAAACGCGCCCAGGTGATCCTGACATGCTGCCGGGCTGGGAGCCACTGTGCATGGTGACTCTCTGACTCTCGAACAGGAGACCTCGAAGGGCAGTCTCCCTGTACTCTCTTGCCTTGGGAACCCCTCTTTTGAAGATCTCGTGAAACCAGTGATCTCAGGAACATAGGTTGGGTAGTGTTTCTGTAAAAGGTGTTCCACTCCTTGTTAGAAAGAAGTGGGTGGTTATATTCATTATCATAAAATAAAGAAGTTTCCCTCAACATTTTGTACCAGGGACAGGTCATCTTCTGCCTTTGGCAGTTCTGATCTAAGTGAAGGTGATGAAGAGGTCATTAGAAACAAGCAAAATCAAATTCATGAATTAGTTCTGACAGTACATCTCTGTATCTCTCTGGCTATATATCTTACATTTGAAGTCCAAATACTGCTATTAATTAATATTACTGTCAACATCGGCCAGAATTGTTTTTGTTTCAAAAGATAGTATGAAAGTCTGGAAACTCAAAGTACTTGATTGCTCATTAACAGGTAGTGTTGACACTCTCGAGGGCAGAGTGCACAGGAGCGCGGTGGGGGGAGGGGGTGCAGAGCCAGAGGGAGAGAATCTTAAGCAGCCTCCACGCCCAGCGCAGAACCTGACACGGGGCTCGATGACCTGAGCCAAAGTCAAGAGTCCAGACACCCAATTGATTGAGCCACCCAGGCGCCCCCGGAGAACTTATTTTTAATCAACCAATGAAAGTGTTGATCACAGAATTATAAGCAAGCCTAATTAATACACTTTCTAATTGTTTATCTACATGCATTTGTGGTCGCACCGCCTCATGTCCTTTTTCTCCTTCTAAAATGACAAGTGTGGACGCAGGGAGTGGCTCTGTGCGGTGGCTGGGTCATCCACGGTGGTGTCCAGTTTGGAGTCAGTGCTGTGGGTGAATTCAGTCCAGGGTGAAGGTGGATAATCCTGCAGGCCCGTGTTACCGTAACAAGTCTTCTTCTAGGGAAACTGCAGGGGGGAAATAGAAATAGCACCGTACCCAATATCTGCACGTTTCTCTCTTTGTGTAGGTGTGGGTGTGGGGGTGTATTTTCTTAAGTTGTGATACCAAAAGCAATTTTTCTGTCAGTGTATTTGTTCTGACTTAGAGATAAAGCCGAGTCTGGCATTTAATTTAAAATACTGGGCTCAAAGTTCCGTAAAGAGTCAGGAGAAGGATGGGGTTTAAGATAAAAATAAAACTCCTGCCTGCTGTATTTACAGTTGGTAATATAACTTGAAAAGCAGCCGTTTTCTATAATATCTTTAGGTATACTATTGTCTCTTTCGATGGTTCACTGAATCCGTTTTCTGAATTGGGGGCTGGAGGGAGGTAAGTGGGTATGTCGAATGCTTTCCTCCCTTTACCCCCACGTAACTCCCAGCATCCTATCCCAGAAGGCAAGTGCTGTTGCAGCCACATCCTAGACAGAGAACACTGAGGCTTAGGGACTGTGCCCTTCCCAAGATCAGTCAGTAAGTTGCTGCGGCCAGAATCCAGACCCTGGTCTGTGTGGCTGTGGTGCCCTTGCATTCTCTCCCTACGCTGTGCTGCCTTCATTTCCTCAAACTCTCTTACTTGGTGTCTGCCTTGTTTGCTGATCTGTAAGATACGGGCCAGCCCAATGCACGCTCTCCCTGTGTGAAGACAGGCGGGATCAAGGTGGCCAGTGAGACATGCCTGTAGTGCTATGTCGTGCTTGTTGACTCATCTCCAGTTCTCGATGTGCTTGTCTTTCTGATCACTGCATAACCAAAGAGGAGATGGTGGTGCCACTGTATGTGTCCTTTAATATAGTAAGTGGCAGCCTCGTCTATTTTTTTGGCAGCAATGAGTAGAAATTATATGAGCTGAAATTTCCTGTTCAACCTGACAACACTGTCCTTGGTTTGTGGCTTTTGAATAGTCTTCAGGAGACCTACGAAGCGAAAAGAAATGAATTTCTGGGAGAACTTCAGAAGAAAGAAGAAGAAATGAGGCAAATGTTTGTGATGAGAGTGAAGGAGAAAGAAGCTGAACTTAAGGAGGCAGAGAAAGAGGTAAGCCGTCTGTCTTCCTTCAGGGCAGAGACAGAGAAGCCAGCTGTGTCATTAATCCGCCATATTGATGGACCTTCGTGCTCTCCTACGTACTTTCTACGTACGGCTTATTACGTGAGCAGCATACCAACGTGGTGAGGAAAGCAGGTCAGGTATGCTTATCTCCATTTTACAGATGATAAACCTGAGAGGCCTAGAGGTTAATTGATTTCTGTAGTCACATACCTAGTAAGCAGCAGAGCGGAAACTAAAACTAGACCTTAGGTCTCCAGCTGTGGCCCTATGTTCTCTGTAGCTCCATATTTCCTCAATTTACAAGGCTTGCAACATAAGATTTGGGATTCTGGGACCCTTATTATTATTTTAGTCAGTCAGCCAACTCGGTGAGCTAAACAGTGGAGGGGCCCTTCGGCACCACGTGGTTCGTGAGGGTCTCCACGTGCCGTGTCTGTAGGCGTGCTTCTTCCTTTGTGGACATGTACTCGCTGCTCCGGGATCCTTGTGACTCCACGTCATTGCCCGTGACCAGGCCAAATTAACTGCTTTCTAGAAGTTCACATGGATTTCTGCAATAGCACTTATCCCATTTAGACAGAGGGAGGGAGAGAGAATGATCTATTTGTCTCTGATGGTAGATAATGAGTATCTCAAGTGCTTGACCTCTAGCTGTGTACATTGCCAAATTGTCTACATAATTTCCACATCGTTCCCTTTTAATTTGTCTTTATAAAGACTACTGAAATGTAGTGGTTATTTAAATAGCTAAGCACTCAATATAGTTTTGCTGCAGAGAAAGGAAAGTTGAGCCTTATTTGTTGTTGGCTCTAAGTACAAAGTGGATGCTGGATAGAAATCTAAAATTATCTAGTAAGAGTTCTTTTCTTAATTCTTTCTGTCCTTCCTCCCTCTCTCCCTGCTTTTGTTTCTGCCTCGTGATAATTTTCTAACTTCAATTTGTCAAGAAATTTGCCAGAAATCTCCCAACAGATTCTTATTATTTGAATAGCCTATACTCTCTGTAGTCACTGTGTATGTCTGTAGGTAATTGTATATTATACATTTTGAAAAAGGACCAGAAATAAAGAACTACTCTTACTACTCAGGTAAATTGCTAATTAGGAGCATGGATAATTTTTTTCTTCTTTATGCTTCTGACAATGAATATGTATTTTATTATCAGTAAGAATGAACAGGATTCCCTTTGGCGCCAAGGCGTCCAAGTCTCAAAGGCACGTAGTAGGGCTCCAAGGGATGCTCTTTGCCAGCTCGGCCTGGCTCCCCTGGCAGCGCCAGACGGTGCATCCCTCACAGGACTAACACAGGTGCAGCAACATCATGGAGCATGTTTTGTTTTTGAGCAGATCCACATGACCTTCCGCAGTAACTTTCCACTCCTTTCACCAAGCTTGCCTCCTCTTCTCCTCCCAGCTCCACGAGAAGTTTGACCTCCTGAAGCGGACACACCAAGAAGAGAAGAAGAAAGTGGAAGACAAGAAGAAGGAGCTGGAGGAGGAGGTGAACAATTTCCAGAAGAAGAAAGCAGCCGCTCAGCTGCTACAGTCCCAGGCACAGCAGTCTGGGGCCCAGCAAACCAAGAAAGACAAGGATAAGAAAAAGTAAGCGGGTGTCCCCCCATGCTTCGGGGCCCTCTAACAATTTATTCCTCTTGCATGTTTCTACTTTTCCCATTTACAGACTGGAAACTGGTCTGTTACCAGAAAGATAAAAGCAAGTCTTTTCTCTACAGTGCAGGGAAGATGATACAGGTTTTTAAAGTATTTGTAAAGGGTACACAAACATTAAGTTCTAAAACTTGACCACACGACCAAGCAATCAGGGCTGGAGGAACCTGCCGTCTCCAGTGGCGTCTTCTGCACCAACACTAGGACTCTGGAGAAGACAGTCTGTTTCTCTTCACTACTCTCTGGAGACAATCCTCATGACTCTTGATGAAGGGCATCCTAAAATGATGATTGTTAAAATTTTTCTCTTCTGTGTTGCGAGGCTTGATAAGCCAGTCACGGAAAGTCTTGTTTCCAAAATGGAAGATTGGGACAAACTGCTAGAGTCCCCTAGTTTTCCCCTAAATTCAACAAGATGGTGAATCGTTTCATTGTGGAAATGGGATCAAAGGACCCTTCCCATTAAGACACCCCCACCCATCCTCAAAGCACACAAAAGAATATTCTAAGATACGGCCTTGATTTAATGTGCCAAAGGGTCAGATTCTGCTCTTAACTTGGTCACTTCCTATAATAACTGCAGAAGCGGCCGCCGGGCCAGCCTTGAACTTCTCTCATGATTTCAAGTTCTGCATCAGATCACCTTAATGACTAGAGAATGCAGGTCTAGGACAATCGCTGCTGGGTTAACGGGAAGCACAGTGGTCAGTACGATAGCTTCTAGGAACAGCCTTGTGGCGGCGGGAGGGCAGACCCGCAGGCGCTCCCCTCCCGCGTCTGGTCAGCGCACAGGGCTCTCGGGGCAGCCAGACGGCAGCTCAGAGCGCGCTGCGGGACTCTTACTCTTTACCCTTAGGTGCCAGGGTTCTAGGGGAAAAGCTGACAATTCAGTAAACGGTAAAGCTGTTGACAGTCGAATAGGCAAAGAACTCAGTCTTGCAAAGGAGAGAGATAGGAGTGGATCTGCACGGCCGCTGAGACCCGGCGCGGGGCGTGAGCACAGCGGCGGGTTCTCTGGTTCTCCGTGAGCGCGCGCTCGCCCCTCCCCGGTCTCCTTACGTTGCCTGTGGCAGGAATCACAAGGACTACTGCAGTGACGCACGAGAGTTTCACATTATACAGACTTTGACTTTCCAAGCTCTGAGGCAGCAGGAAACTTGTCAAGAGAGCAACGAAGTAAGCCCATTTTCGGAGCAACGGCAAGTGGTTGGTGTAGGTGTGGTGTGATTTTAATGGGGCTGGTACAGACCCGAGGGATCAAGGACTCCCAGGGCTGAAACTTCGGTTATGCCAGATTAAGTCTGAGCGTAACCATTGCCTGGATTATAATCCAGTTCAAGTCTGAGCGTAACAGTTGCCTGGATTATAATCCAGTTCCAGAAAGCGCTCTGTGCTGTGCATGTGGGGACAGCAGCAGTCACTCACGGGGACATTCCCCTGCGGAGATTCGGAGGTTAGTCACTCTTCAGTGAAGACGAAAGGGCAGTCATTTGGCATCACACCCTCATTGATCCTAACTAACCCAAGATAAAATGTGTGTGTGTGTGTGTGTGTGCGTGCGTGTGTGGGTCCACATCCATAGGTATGGATGAAACAGAAAAAGCTGCTGACTCACAGCTTGGGAAACCCAAAGTCAAGTTTTTCTTACCCTGAAGCACTAATGTGCATCAAGGTACATGTTTCAGAACTAAGGATGTTTATAAGAGACCAGCAACGTTCCAGGGGTGTTTCCCGTGCACTGAATGTGCCTTTAAGCAACAAGTCCCGCGAGCTCACCCGCACGGTGCCTCCGTTCCACAGAGTCTGTGTAGTGACAGACGTCCCCGTGTGGGGAGGCTTCTCCTTGCCCTTCCGGTCATTTTAGGTTATTTTCGTGCCAACCTTGGGCCGTAGTGGTGTAGAGTGCTTCTCACATTTACATGCAGTATGTGTGAATTCTGTTGTAGCCTTATTTATACCTTCTCGTGGTACCGATAGAATTAGAGTTCATCTGGTACCCGGTAAAGACCAGCTTTTGTACCCGACAGTGGCACGGATCTTTTTGGTAGGTTCTTAACCTTTTCTACAGTGCTCCCATTTGAACACTGAAAGCAACCGCCAGTCAGAGGCCTGGAGTGTCACAGTTAAGCCCCCCATCCCCTTAGAGTTTCGGTTAGAGAGGACCACAGAAAGACAGTCACCAGAGCCGCACTTGGAAAACGAATGGGAGACTGACGCGTGCGTCCTCCCGTGGCCGGAGGGGGTGCCAAGTCACCGTATGTGCCGCCTCGGAGCTGCCTTTGTTTGACAGAGAAGATTCTTCTAAAAAGAGATGCTTATTTATTCACTTGCTATGCTTCCACCTCGAAAATTAACAGTGTTTCTGATAGTTTTAAGTTCTGTTTTTCTATGCTAATGACGCGCTCCCTTTTCAACATAGGTAAGGCTTTATGCTTCTTGACCATAGTGGCATGAGAGCCCATAACATTTCCTAAGGTGACAGGCAGAGTAGAGCCGACCCGGCACTGCTGTTAGCCGGACCCTACCTCTTGCCCTCCCTGGTTGGAAGGGCGCGGGCCTTGTTCGCAGCCGCACCACAGTGCTGGCACTGCCCGGGGTAAGTTGCTCGGTGGACAGTGTTCTCCTTTCTGAAAACTCTGCACTGTTGCCAGGAGGCATGGGTGGTGATGTTTCATCCATCCCCAAAGAAGGTTTTAAAATCCATCATTTTAAAACTGTACCCAGCATCCGATAAGTACGGTTTATACAGTCATCTGCTCATCTTTTAAAAAGAAAGCTTTTATTTTTGATCCTCGCTAAGGAATGAGGTTGCATGTTTCGGACTCGCCCGAAGTGAGGCCTGTGGATCTTGGGTTGGGTGTCGCCTTGTACCTGAACGAGGGGGACGCTCCCGGCGCTGCTGCGGCCGGAACCACGGAACGACTGTCCTGCTTCCCCTTCCCAAGTAGATTAATAGCATGTCCTCCACCCACTGTACTCCAGTCCCAAGTTACTTGTTCAAAGACACTGTTGTAGGTTTATTCTCTGACTCCAGCCACTCAGAAATGGAAAGATGTGCTCCTCTTCAGCACCGACGTGGTGACCAAATTATCTGATAACATAATGTTGTATGGTTATTTGAGAAAATGAAAATCAAATAGTAAATCCTTCCACTATCACATGTAGTGGTTTCAAGAAGTCACTCATGAAGTCTAAATTACATGCAAATGGAAACTAACCATGTGTTCTTTAATTCAATATTAAAATTTTGCTTTTGCTTGTCATGTAGAATAGCTTACTCAGATTCGTGGTTTTAATTTCTGTCAATTCCATAATCATTGCATGAGCATTCACCATCACCGAATGCTGGTGCTGGCGCTCCTAATTTTCCTTTCTTTTTTATTTATTATTATTTCTAACTTTTTTGTTTTGTTTTTTAACTTGCAGTGCAAGCTTCACATAAAGCCTGGCAAGCCAAGGATGGTCCCGCATTCACCTGCTTTTGCAGTAATATTGTATCTCTGCCATCTGTGTCCTTTTGTTTTATTTTATTTTATTTTTTTACCCTTCCCCAGACACCAATAACTATTAACTCATTTTGCTGAATGTTGTTGGGTAGTGGAAAATGATAGAACGAGAGAGTAACACCAAAAGCTATGTGCAGCTGGACTTTGTTTCTGGAAAGTAAATGATTTGCCTTTTATGCCTGTTCAGAGGGGCAGCAGGAAGCATGCCTGTTGCTTGTATGTTGCTTTGGACCGAGGGACGGAGAGCCACTGGCTCCATGTACGTCTGTCAGGAGAACTTCTCACCGCCTCAGCAGCCGAACTATCACCCCGAATACCCATGACAACAGTTTGCTTTTCTTGATTTCTCATCTCCATGGTGGCAGAAGCCCTGACCTCACTCTGCCTCTTCTCCATACCAGCCCCAAAGCAAGGTAGCTTCCTACATAGGCAGAATGGTGGGTCAGCTTTTTAGGACTTTCACAGGTGCATGGGTTTTTCATTATTATAATAGCATTATTTGGCCTGTACCATGGGTCTCTTCAGACCATCCCCTCTCATGGCTTTAAAAATGTGTCTAAATCCCCCTCTCCCCAATCCTGGCCAAGTTGGACCGTAATGAGAAAGCTGATTATGTTCCCTTTTATCAGCACAACCTTGACCCTGTCCTAGTCAGCGATCTGCTGGGTCAGGTCATGTGACATGGCCTCGTAGCAACATCCTGTGCTAATGACGACGGGCTTTCCACAGCCTCCCTACTGCTTACAGTAAGCGCTCTCTCATACTCTCTGTGGGCAATGGCTGATTCTAGCACAGCAGTACTTCTAACCGTACTTTTCAATAATCGGGAGGAGAAAATTCCAAATAGAAAATTTCTTATCAACTGCATATCATCTGCAGACCAATTCCGAGGGGACCGCGTCAGTTTCAGGTAGGAATGGGGAGGAACGTGACACAAACCCACGAGTGGGGAAGGTAGAAATTCAGCTGCGCATCCAGCTGGCCTGCATAGTCTCCTTCTCACATTGGGCAGTAAAGGCAAGAGGAAATAGAGCAGCTGGTCCTTCAAATCCAGTTGTCCTGAAGGACGCTCCTCACCGTTTTCCTCACCACGACTAGTGCCACCTGCTCTTTGGGTCCGAGCCCGTCGCCCTGTCCACAAGGATTAGGGCCAACCCATAGGTCATGACACAGACTCCGTACCACATTTGTGTGGGAGGGGGCATATTTAATCTCTTTTCTGTACTATTCCTTTGTGAGGCTTATCCTTTCATCTTCTTGATTTTTCTCCCCTCTACTAACAAGAGCCTCCCGGCTTCTAACTCTGTAGTCTCCCGTTTCTTACTTGAAAGAATAATATTTCTCCTGAACTGCACCTGTTGCTTCCTCCTGGCCTTCACTACTCATACATGAGGTGAATGGGACAGAATACATTGTATCTCCCGGACAAACACACACACACACACACACACACACACACACACACACACACACACCTTTTCTTGTTGTTGTTGTTTTAAATAAGTCTCTAGTTGATTCCAGTGAAGTTTTTTTTCCCCTTCTCTTCATCCTCAACCATACTTTTAGGGGAAAAAAGTTATGGTCTTCCATGAACTGATGGAGACCTAATTAGGCGAAGTAAAGATTCAGTTTCACTGAAGGCCAAACCAGGCTGGGCTAGGAACTGCAAGCTAAAAGCAGCAGTGGTGGTACAAAGACAGCCTTAGGACCTGGACCAACGTTTTTGTTTTGTTTTTTAGTGATTCTGGCCCAGAGCCAGCTGTGGAGCGTGCATACTAGATGGCATGCCGGTTCGAACCGTGGCTGCGTTTGCTCATACGCTGTGCACCAGACAGAAGCTTGAATACTTGTGTTGTATGCTTGTTCCAACCGCTGCTTGTGTGAGCATTTTTGTGCCTTGTAACAGAAAATATACTTCTAAGTTCCAAAAATGGTCACCTTAAAATGATCATTTTTAATGCATCACTAAAGCCTTTTCGAAAGTGAGCCTAGCTGTGAAAGGCATGCAGCTGACTTTTTGATTCCAAGATTGTTGATTGAGTTTTTTTTTCTCCCCATGAAAATTTTCACAACAAAATAAACCATATGGAGAGTCAGGGAATAAAAAGTCAAGAGAAAGTCCTAGAAGCTCTCTCTCTTTTTTTAATATGTTGCTTCTGAACTCCTTTTCGGCCCCCGCTCCTTGGCCCTGTTTGGTTTGTTGTTGCTGCCCTTCTCTTCTTTCTGTATCTGTGCCTTTTTTCACAGTAGTCCTTGGCTCTGCACGGAATAAATGATACCCTCAAATCTAATTGGATGTGCTTTCGCCTTTGCATGTAAGTACAGAAGTAAGAAAACTTTGAGATCTTTCTGACTTTTTAAAATTAGAGAAACAAATGGGATAGATGGATTTTTTCCCCCCTTTTTTGGAGGAAGGTAGGGAGGTAATGGTTTGAGTAGCCTTTGTTTATTAAGAAAAAAAGAAAACACTAAATATATTTAAAATAGCCACATTTGTACCTTTCCCACAATCAATATAAATTCAGCTTTTCCTTGATACCAATATGGAAGTCAGAAATGTTTGTTCCCAGGCGTGTTCTACACAGCCTTGTGGGCGTGTTACAGATGGTCCTTGGTTCTGACCATGGAGTAAAGCTAGAATAAGAAACTACCACCTTCCTTTGGAGAAAACCAAGAGGGAAGTATTTTTTATGTTACGTTGCCTTTATGACTGCTTAATTTTTTGATGATCTTGGTTTAATGGTCTTTCCCTCCTGCTAACTGCTGGCAGTGAACATACCTTTTTTTTTTTTTTTTTTTTGCCAGACTGCTCTAGCTGGCCTCTCCCCATATCTTCTCTTCAACCATAGTGACCATTGCTTCTGGATTTTAGGTCCCTATAACGGTTGTATGTGCAGTAGAATGATGGAACAGCATTTATGAGAATTTATTGGCACTTAGAGACTATGTTTTCCCAGCTTAGGCTCCTTATTAATTGATCAAAATTTTGTCCAGAAAGGGCATCTCAACCAGGGGAACATTGAATGTCACACTGGGCACAGGTTACTTGTTCTCTTCCTTCTCTGCTCTGTAATCTCACCAGCAATAACACCTATTCTTCATATCTTGTGCACCTCAAACTATGGACTGGGTTTCTTCACTTTCTTGACATATCCATAAGTGTTTCACATACAGACTGTTGAATCTGGGTTTCAGCTGTTACCAACCCATGTCATACTGTGTCTGTGTGGTCCTTCCAAACCGTCCTTTCAGATCCCCTGCTTTGCCATTTTCAAGTGTCTGAAATCGTCAAGTCTCAGCTTCCAGAAGTCTTGGTTCCACTGACAGGATACATATGTGATGACTCTTTAGTGGAAATTATGACCTACAAAGTCTAGATTGTACGTAGGTATGAAGGGAATTTTTTAAATAAATGAAAAGCTGTGAACAGCATTAGAACTTTGTCTATTTCTTAATTTTAAAATATGCTGATATGCCTTAAACTGTAGTTGTAGATCATTGTCATTTTGCTGTTTGAAAATAACCAATGTGTTTCTAAAAGTGTTGTGTAATCTACTTTTGGTGTTAATGCAGAATTGTCATGTATGTAAGCTGCATGTTAGACACTTGTCTTTTTTAAAAACTAAAGTAATTGTATTGATATGAAGTATATCATTTTTTCAAGTAAGCAAGTAATCACTTAGCAACCACGCTCAGTAATTTGGTGTCTGTGAAGGTAGGAGAGTGGTGGACAGGTAATCTATGCATATATCACTAGTGCCAAGACACAAAGTGGGGGAAAATATATTTTTACCCAAACGATGTGTGCCCTTTTGTGAGTTCTTTTTAGTCAGTGTTTGGTATGCATATGTACACATGATGCTTGTATTGGATAAAAGAAATAGGAATGAAAGAGTCTCATGCTTTCCTGCCTTGTCTGATGGATTGCCAGCGCTCCCATCCGGCAGCAGCACCTTCTCCGAGATACTCGCTGTGTGGTGTCCTGTACTTCACATGTGGTCTCTGCCTCCCTTTCTTCCCCGTTCCATCCCCTTCTGCCCAGACTGTTGTCCCTGGTGCCCCGCTGCCCCTGGGCCCAGCAGAGGTAGCCTCTTCTTGCCCGGCCTCTGGGGTCAGCGCTGCTGGGGCTGCTCAGCCCCGGCTGTGCTCACGGAGGTCAGCCCTCGAACTGACACACTGCTGTTCTTTCCCAGTTGTTGTAGAAAAGCTCCTTTTTTTTTTTTTAAGCTTTAAGAATCAAATTTGAATCTGAATCTTTCTTTTTTCTCTTCTGTAGCTTCTTCTTTATGTAACCATCCTGTTGACAAGCCCTACTCTCTCCTAATGGACATAGAGCATTAGAAGAGCAGGAGCTGTCTGTACACACGTGTTGGGGAAGAGTTACCTCATTTCCACCATCGCCTCCTATTCTTTTAAAGTCCGGGTCAAATATTGCGTTGCTGTTTGTATTTGTCAATGTCTGTTTACAAACCACTGCCCATAGTGGTTACTAAAGTGACTTTTCACTACCAAAAACAGTAATACTTAATAATGCTTAAAAGGAAATTGAGTGAAAGACAGAACTTGGGCCAAGACCCAAGGTAGCCATGTGTTGGGATCCTCTTGCTTAGCTGTCATGTTCCTGAAGCTGCTGGTCCGCGAACTCACAGACTGAAGACAGCACGTACCATGCCCTGAGGTGGTCAGCACCTGCAGGGCCACAAACTCGATCTCATGGTAACTCCAGACCTCCCTGTCCCATGAGCGACATTCTGAACAGCCCCGCCAGGACCCTCAGCCATCAATCAGGTCATAAGATCTGGGCAACATTCTCCTTCCTTTTGTTAGTTTTATGGGTTGTTTTGGAGTTGGGGGTTGTTTTTGTTTTTTTAACTTTTGATACTGCATGAACAGAGATGGCTGCAGTTTTTTATTTGGAGTGTTCTATTGATGCAATGTTCTTATTTTTCAGCTGACCATCTGCCTCTTGAGAGAAAGAAGTGGGCATCCTTCCTTTACATTCAGGAACCACTGTTTTATTTCACTCTTTTTCTGTGACCTGCATCCCTTATATAAGTTGTTTTGGGTTTGGGATTCTGTTTTGGAAAAAAAAATTTTTTTTCCAGTTAGCTGGTTCTGTTTTATGTATTGGTTATTCAAACTTAGTTTGATATCAAAATTATGCCAGTTTTAAGTTCAAGGGGATATTTAAGTGAAATTTAAGTCACAGAATTGTTTAAGAATCTCTCATCTCAGATACAACCAAAAAAACCCCCCAAAAATCCCTCTGCTGTCACTGGGGTTTTGACCTACAAGTCTTAATCATGTTTAAAATGTGTCAGTGTTGGGTAGAGGACCTTTCTGCCTCAAGACTCAATTTATACTTAAAGGTACCTTAAAATAACTTTCTGGCCCATCCCTGCCTTTTTATTTATTTATTGGGAAGCTGTGCTTTACCTTGATCCGGACCATGGGGACGAACCCCAGGGAAGTATAGAGCCTGTCCGACAGGAGCATCATTACAGTGGTTCTGGTCCATGCTGTCCTCTCAGTCACCCAGGTGGCCTTCTCGACCATGTCTGTGAAAAAAATCTGCTGGAATTTACTTAAAATACACCCAACACACACACACACACACGCTCTCTCTCTCTCTCTCTCTCTCTCGCAGTTGAGGCTGTGGTTTCTAATGCCGACCTGTCTGTGAGGTGCTGGATAGACACAAGGCTGTTACTTTATTAGCAGTCCCCTCTCAGGGGCAGTGTTCATAACCAAGGGACGACTTTCAAATCAATTCTATTTTAGAGCATGAACATGCATTTTAAGTTACCTTATAATTTCATTACTTGTCGATAGTCTTTGCTTATTGCCATCATTTTTCAGCCCCATATTAGGAAGGCCGTAAAAATACTATTGGTGGCATGGGTTGTGTTTGGTGAAGACCCTCTGGAGTGTTCCCCTCTATTTGAGAATGGTGACATAGGCTTCTGCTGAAAGGTGAAATGACACAGCTACAGTCCCTGCCTCTTGAGTCGCTTGCTTCTTAGAAAGAGGTCATTTAGAGCAACTGGGTGAGCATGCTGGCAAGAGGATTTCTTAGAAGGATACTGTAATCAAATGCAATAAAGTCAGGTTCCTCTGAGACACAAAATGCTCAAAATAGAAGCGTCAAGAGCCATCCCCTCCATATTACATTATAATCGATAAAGGTAGAAATCTGCTAGTGATGTCACAGTGGCTTGGGGGCGGATGGGTGGGTACCAACTCCTTAACTGATGCCAGAGCATGACGTGTCATTTTTGTTAAGTCAAACAGAAACACCCTTTTGTGTGAAACCACTGTAAGCACTAAGTACAATAATTGGATTTTTAGTATTTTAATATGAACTTAACCCCATCACTCATTTTAAAAGCAAATTCTGCATCAGGTTGTAAAGACATGTTTTGAGCAATACTTAAAAATCAAATCAGGCACCTTTTTTTCTATAAGTAGAGAAATGTGTAGTCTAGTGTTGCTATTCCCTTTTACTCTCCCATTTTGGCCAGGTTAGAGGAAGTGTGGGGGAACAGGTTACTCTAAGTAGGTTGGCCTCTGTTCAACTACCGAGGGAAAGCTGATCACGGACACCACTGGTCAAGTGCACCATCCTCCCCGTTGATTTGGCATTTTACTTAGAGTGGTTCCTTTTCTCGGGTGTTGATAAAACTGATCGGTTCTCAAGTTCTGGCTAACCAACCAAGAGCTGCAAAACCATCCCAGTGCTAATTATCATCAATAATAATGATTTGCTTATCCCAAGCTAGATTGTGGAAAAGCAAAGCAAGCACTGAGTCATCTGAACCATTTTCCATGGGTAATGGGCTTTTTATTTTTCATTCAGTCTTTCTTTTATAAAGTATGACTTGATTTCAGGTATATACTGCCTTATTGCTTGTGACAAGTGTAGTCTAGACGGTCTGCTTGAGATGGGCACAGCATGTATGTAAAGGACAGATCTTCTGAATCAGCATCTGCTGAGCTGGTGGAGCAGAAAAAAATCAGGTCATCTTCCCAATATGCTAGGCCAAGCTTCCCCCCATCAACTGTATCTAAACATGAAACTCCCCTCTTAGTTAATGATGGTTTTTGCCTATTGGCCCAGCTTATAAGTAAACAGTTCTGGATATCTGAAAAACTCAGTACATAATTTTCACTGTATTTAAATGGTGTTTCTACACAAAACCTTTTGCTTTGCAGAGGACTGTCATCTTCCCACCCTGGAGACTGACAGTGATGTCAGTGTGGATCACTTTGAAGATCCTTGTACTTGAGTTCTTAGGACCATGGCATTTAGTCCTTGGGATGGATACCATCTGGCTTTCAGAACGGTTTCTAACAAGTAGCTGAAACTCCCCTGGCTGGTGAAGGGATTTAATGTGTTAATTTGAAAAGACTAATTGTGAGCCTATGTATCCACTCACCTCCCTTTCCAGTCTTCCCATTCTGAGAAGTAGCTGTACACAACATCTTCCGGTGGTCAGTGGAGCACTGTATGAAGCACAAACGAAGATCTCACATCTGCCCCCAGTCAGTTACCTCTAGTGCTGAGTTGAATGGCATTTTGGCCCACTGTGGAAACTCCTTCAGAACTACAGCACTTAGATCAGAGGTAGCAGAGGCTATTATAATGAGGTTGGTCCCTGCCCTCCCCACGATCCACACACATACACAAGCAGACACATGAAATGTGCATGGGGAAGGGAGTGCAGAATAACATGCTAGAGTTTGGCTCACCCGAGCATTCTCTGTACAACGCTTTCCGAACTGTGAGGATGCCATTCCAGCTCTCCTCGCCTTTACATCCATCCATCCACCCTCCCCACTCCCTTCCTCTCTCCCTTTCCAAGTACTTCATTCTCTGTACTGTACCAGGCCTACATTAGATGCTGATGATGTAGCCAAACACTAGGAATTGCACTTCATGAACATAGCAAATTTTTGGAGCAAAAGAAAAGGTAAGCCCTTTCTATGCTAAATTGCTAGACAGATTGTATTCTGAAAAGCAAAAGCCCTCTCCTCCCACCTTGCCCAAATTGCTTTTCAGTGGTTGCTTGCTTACGGTTGCCCTTCATTCTAGAGTGTCCTCTTGCCTAAGAAAACAAGCAGTTTCTGAGAAATGAGAACCAGTTCACTTGGCCTATACTTTTCTACTGCCCTACTGTTGTGTAACACAGTAAGATCAGTTCTGGCATTTGATACACTATGAAGACTGTACTTTATAGTCAAGAGAAAGGGAGAGGTTTTTCCCATTTTATCCTTAACTCAGAAGCTCCTGGAAACTAAAAATGAGATGTGAGCTTTTCCCAAATTTCTCTGGTAAGACATTCTTGGTTACCTCTTACTATGCCTTTTCAATAACCCAGAGATGGCGAGAGGGAGTCTTAGGCATAATAGTATATCGTTAAGAACAACTCCTCATTATGGTGGGTGAAAGCTTTTAATTTTTGATACAACCTATGCTGTTTAAGCCTGTACTTCATCTTTTCTGTCTTGATGAATTTGGACAAATCCAACTCAAACTGAAAGCAACAAGGTTTGGGGACTTGGAAACAAATCTTCTCAATTGCATTTCTAGGTTATTTTGCAGGACTAGGTAACTCAGAAAAATTAGGATTCATTTTGTAAAACTGCTTCTGTTTTTGTTTTTGATATGAGACCTACCTGGACACAATCCGCCCCCTACTATGGCAGATCGTGCTCATTTTCCGAGTCCCAGATACACAGGCCCCCTGTACCTAAAATGATGTGAATTTGTAACTGCAAATGATGTTAACATTTGGCAACAAGAAACAAGTGTTCAACTGCTCATTCTCATGCAGTAAGCCTAAGTAACTGAATTTTCCCCCAAACTTAAAAAGATGCTTTATTTTCCTAGAAGCACCACCTAGTGGCCAAAGCTCAAAACAACACCGGGCATAGATAGGAGACCTCCTATTAACAATTTTTAAAGGCTAATTTCTAGAATTTTGAAGGCTTCAGAAGTAACAATTGTTAGACAAAACTTCATGTTAGCAAATATAAGGGGTAAAGGTTGGAGTTAGAAATGGAACCTTGTTAAAAAGTCTTAGCTATGTGGCATTAGACAATTCTCTGACCCTCGACTTGCTAATGCAGACCCGGGATGCAATCTTTCAGGATGGTTGTGAGAACAGTTGGCACAATATCTTCCCTTTCCAGTTGAAAATGTACAAACTGAGGATGAAGATAAGTTCCTCACCACGTCGGCCAAGAGTCAGCAGCGTAATCGCATTCAGTGAAAGGCCACTGTGCCACTCTGGGCAGCAGTGCTCAAGCATGACTGACTTTATTTCAGGAACCCCAGAATGAGTCCATTAGGAAGCTTGAAAATCCAGGTATGGAGAGCACAGAGGACGCACACACATGTTGTTTCTAACATAGGAGAAAAGAAATGCTGCTTCTTAGGGGGCAGACACCAATGTCTTAATTCCCTCAACGGTGGAAATGTTAAGCTCCGTCTCGTCAGCTGGGCCGAGTGAATAGCTAAGCTCTAGCTAGCTTCCTTCTAGCCAAAGGCTGTGTCAGGAACATTGCCAACAAATCGGTTTTATCTTTTTATTGGCATTGGGGAGCACTCCCCCTTCTCAGTCCCCCCCAACTAATAACTCATTTGTAGAAAAGATACTCAGTTCTCCACAGATAAGTTTATACCGTCTTGCAAACTGAATGAAAATTACTTAGCTGCTTCACTGTAGTCTGATCTTTGAGTCGGGGGATGCACTTTTTCTGTTAAATTGAAGATTAGAGAGTAATTTATGCCCGACCATAAAGTTTATTCCCTTGCCTTTGTGGAGGCTTCATGGAATGACAGGCTTTCTAAGCGTCAGGAGACACCAGACAACTACCCATAAAGCACAAGTTTCCAAATCTTGGAATAGTCGGTGATGCGATGCCAAGACTGGCCTGCTCTCACCTCACAGTGTTCCCATCAGATGAAAATTTACTATCTGGAAGGTGAGAGAAGGACACAAAAGAAAAATTCTTACGTCAAAACCTACATCCCTCAGTCACACTTAAATCCCCTTTTTATGTTCTTTTCTGTGAGCATGTATTTGGGATTTTTATCATTGCTGTAGTTGCGACAGCAGTGTCTGGCAATCAGGAACTTGTACCACTCTGCAAGCAGAAAAAAGTTAAAGATACAAAGGTTAAGGACAACTTTTATTGCTACCAGAGGCTTTTCTCATCAGTACACGGTTCTGACTGCAATACCTTCTCCAGACTGCACAGTGAGCTCAGCATCCGGAAGTCACGGAGAGAAATACAGGTAGGGTGAATAACTTCCATCAAGAAAATACTAATAGCTTAACGTAAATCTTGGGTACTGAATTCAGTTATTACATGTTACAGACCCCAATCATAGAGCTGCCCCAACATCTAGACAGTCTCTCCTACTGATTATAGTGAGTGAAAACCGATCAGTTACCAAAAAAAAAAAAAAAAAAAAAAAAAAAAACCATAAAAACAAAAAAACCGAAGCCTTAGTTGTTACATGTTTCTTTGGTGAGCACCTGGATATATTAACTTTATCACAAAGTCTTTTATACAAATGTCAAAAATGCTTTCAACAAATCTAAGAGTGTCCTAATTACATGCCACTTTTAAGCTCCAATTTAAGATAAACAAAAATGAAAACAGTAATTTTGTTTCCAAACTCCAGGAATTGAAATGAGACAAATACAGAATCAATGTGGTAATGCCAGTCCTTTTTCTATTACCACCTCTCATTCATATGGGGTAATTCTGAAGTACCCTTTTCAGAGTCATTTGAATCA
Organism: Ursus americanus; assembly: GCF_024610735.1. NCBI lineage: Eukaryota > Metazoa > Chordata > Mammalia > Carnivora > Ursidae > Ursus > Ursus americanus. The sequence goes on along the minus strand of NC_142134.1, from coordinate 24,221,733 downwards.
TGGATTAAACATGGCTGTCACTGAAATAATTTATTCACTAAATTGCTAAAAAATGATTTTAAGGGTTTCGTAATCAGTGGCAGTCAGGCTATAGATCCACATGCATAAAGTTCATTACGTACTCAATAAAGCAGCAAGCAAAAACGAGGAGAGTTAAATCAGGATGCTGCAGACAGGGTGTGCCAGCTATGGATTTTGGAACTTGAAAAAAACAACAAATATGAATTTTTGAGATGGGTCAATCTCCATTACATTTTAGCAGAGAAAAGGATGGAACTGACAAAGACTACTAAAGTTTTTTTTTACTTTAAAAAAATTTGGATCTTTTGAATTTTACACTCTTTTTGGTCTTTAAATGGTTAGATAATGTTGATTATAATTTGCCACACAAGTAAATGGGGTATTTTTCTGGCTCACTTCAAATCGGCCTGGTAAGGTAATACACCTTTATCGAGCCCTTCCCGGTTTTCCCATGTTCCCATTCCCAGAGTAGTCTACCTCAGTTTGCACTTAAAGGTAACACCTGAAGCTACATGACAGAAACCGGCTGCAAAGGTGGACAAGGGGATGCATGTCCCTCTTGCCTTGATAAATCAGTGCCACATACAGAACCCACATTTTCGGAAGCATTATCTTCATTATAGAGCCGTTTGATTCCATCATAGAAGTCATCCACTTCCATTTCCTCTACTTTGCGTTTAGCAGAGGTATGCTTGCACCCACTGGCAGCGGGGAGACGCTGGTAGAAGGCCGCTCCACCCCTGACTGGCACTTCTGGTTTGCTGTTGTCCTTGGAGAAATCTAATTCTGGGCCTGGGACAGAGGAGGGATGTAATCTGAACACTCCTTTGTCACAGGTCACCAGGGTGTGCTTGAGGGGACGGTAGACGTAAACGGAATTGAGAGGCAGGGAAGACTGCAGAGAAGAAAGGTGATGCGCCACCAGCTCCCGGCAGTGGATCAGCTGGGAACTATCCATCTGGGTCAGGAGGGGAGAAAAACCACAAAGTTGATCATGTAATTATTAATGTAGACTCCTCTGTCATTTTGCTGGCCACTTCCCCTCTCTGTGCCCTCTGTCTTCCGCAGCTTTCTCTTCTCTCCCCATACCTTCTACCTGCACCTCATCTATCCCTCCGGCCTACGCATCATCTTAGGAAATGTGTCCAAATCTGTACTTCTAATGTCAGACTCTTTGGAGCTTAAGTTCTGTATGTGCAATTATATGCTGAACATCTTCATGAAAACAAACTATTCTCTTTTGTTCATTGTATATATCCAACATCTACGTTTGTTCAGTCTATTCCCTCTATCTAGAAGACCTTTCACCTCACCCTCTTTGCCTCTTCTAATCTCTTCATGAAGACAAAGGAACAGATAAACACAAAATTCGTTAACAATTTAGGGAAAAATCTAGAGGCATGAAAAAATTGAAGGGATGGGGAAGATCATCTGGCTAAAAATTTAAAACAATTTATTTTGTTTTTAAAACAGCAAATCGGAACTTTTGATAAATTATATTTTTGTGGAAAATAGCACGCTTGAGCAATGTTAACAAATGTTTTTAATTTGGAGGTTTCACTAATTCCTTCTTATCCTTCAGGGTAGTTCAGGTATCCCATCTGAAGCTACTCTTGATTCCCCCTGGCCCCTACACCCAAGTTCCAGGGTCATCTGTTTCTATTTCAACCTGTCATCATACACCACATTGTATTAAAATAATCTAACTTAACCATTTAGATTTTCCTTTATAGACTATAAGCTCCCAAAAGGCAGGCATTATATCGTATTCATCTTTATTCCCCAAGTTTCTTTTCTCGCACAATGACTACGTAAGGAAGGCTTTCAAAATCTTACCTGTGGTAAAGAGTACAATTACTCCTTAGTCTCTGTCTCTCCTACTTGCCCTATAATTATAGCTCTAAAGTCATCTTCCTCTAGCAACATACATTTCTCCCCCATTCAAATATTTCAGTGGCACCCCAAAGCCTACCAGAAATAAGCTAACCTCTTTAGCTTGGTATAAGGCTCTCCACAATCTGACCCCAACCCTTTTCAGGCTTATTTCCCGGCACATCCCAAACTGTGCTCTCCATTTCTGCCAAACAGGCCTGCTCTCTCTGTTCGGTGCAAGTCTTGTCCTTTCTTACTCTACTCCTGCTCATCCTATTTCTACCTGTTGAAACTGTATTACCTATTCCTTCCAGGTCTGGCTAAATGCCACCATCTCCAGGAAGCCTACTTAGACTATTAACCACCAGGGATCACTTTCCAGTCTTGTGTATTTTATAAGTATTTTTGGACATTTCTTAACCACATCTTATTCATACCCTATACCACCTACACCACACCGCTTGACTGTTGGCAATACCACAGAGAAAATAAAGGAAAATAGCATGATCCCAAGAACGAACACATTTGGTCACAAGACTGTTTTTATCTCTAAAAATATTCATTACTTGTTACCCAGGAAAAGTATCAGTGGAAAGAAGAATGGAAGGCAGTTGTTATCATCACAAGTACAAATGTTAAAATGCCTAAAATTATCAGAAAAAATACATGAAAATGACCATTTTTAATTTCTACGATTTGGTTCACTGATTTTTTTCCTTACTTGAAAGATCCTAGATAACACCCTAAGGGTAAAATACTACTAGCCAGTCTTAGAATTTCTTTTTTTCCCTTAAAAGAATTCATAATACTTAAAGATAGTCCCCAACTATTAAGCTTACAACTGTAGGCGAGGGCTTATCACGTCCCAGGGATGCAGACAACCTGAGCCACGCTAGAAACAGTGGAACAAAAAACACAGTGGAGGGGATGGGGCTTTAAAGTTCTTTAGGGAGATAGGTACCCTTGTCAGTATTTCAAGAAGCCTAAAAAAGGGAGGTAAGAGAAATGAAAGAAATTGAGAAGTGAAAAAAAAGGCTACAGTATAAAAATTATTTCTGAAAAGTACCTACTTTAACAAACTGTTCCTTAGCAAATGACTAATAGAGGCATAGAAAAGTAAAAATATCATGAATTTTTTTTTTTTTTAAGATTTTATTTGGCAGAGAGAGACACAGCGAGAGAGAGAACACAAGCAGGGGGAGAGGGAGAAGCAGGCTTCCCACTGAGCAGGGAGCCTGATGCGGGGCTCGATCCCAGGAGCCTGGGATCATGACCTGGGCAGAAGGCAGACGCTTAACGACTGAGCCACCCAGGTGCCCCTATCATGACTATTCTAATGCCTTGGTCTTTGGGCATAATACCACAGCAGAATCCTACAAAGTAGAGTTCACACAGATGGTAATGGTTTGAAAAAAGACATACATTTCAAGTAAGAGGAAGACTGAACTACTACAATCTTTCTCTGTGCAAAAGTTAACAGAAAGTTATACAGTTGGCCCCTGAACAACATAGGGTAGGGGCACCAACTCCCACAGTTGAAAATCTGCATCTAATTTTCAACTCCCCAAAAACTTTACTAATAACCTACTGTTGACCTTATAAACAGTCGAGTAACACATACTTTGTATGTTATATGTATTATATACTTAGAGTAAAGCTGAAGAAAAGAGAATGTTAAGGAAATCATAAGGAAGAGTAAACCCACTTACAGCAGGGTACTATACAGTGCAGTTCAAACCTGTGCTGTTCAAGAGTCAACTCTATGTTAGAAAATAACAGAGCAAGAAAATCAACACCATCTATATGAACTCTATTTCCATCCAGCTAAATCCTTTGTCCAAAATAAAACTTCAAAAGAAAATTCCTTCTATTACCTGAAGTTGTTAAGTAAACAAATCGAGTACGACCCTTGTTGAGATCCAGTGGAGGAAACAAAATAAGCACATAAACTGGAATTACCACAACCTCAGACACCAGACAACAAGTCCTCTAATGAAACTAAATGAACTCATTCTAACTGCGGGATGTTAAGACTATCTCCCCAAATTTCAAATAATGGTAACCATTTTTAAGTAACACTTGCTAGAAAAACAAACACAACTGTAATGTAGCTCGCCAAGGAAGGCGGGGCAGAAAGCACAGGAAGTTTGCAGGGCAGACATCCAGATGGGTTACTGACAGGCAGGGGGCACAGAAGAGCAGGACATACACGACAGGTTCCGATGGCCCCAGGTAAGACAAACAGCACAAAGCACTGAACACACCTGCTGCAGCAGTCTGACCTTCGGCACCCTCAAGAACTGGGGGACCCTGGTGGGGGAAGACCTGCTTCTCTAAGTCCCCACTCTAGTTGGAAACTACGCTACAGCTGAGAACATCTACTTTGACAATTGTCTAGCTAGGGATTCGGGAAACCACCACATTCAGTCAGTAGAATTAACATCCTGAGGTTCTCGAAGTGGGTCACACTAGTCAGAAAGAGGAGGATGTGAGTATAGCTACAGAGGTAGAGAAGGAAAGAAGGGATAAGAGAAAGAGGGGTGGCCATCCCAGAACAGTGACCAACAGGCAGCGCAGGAGCGAAGAGGAGCAGGGGTGCGCAACTAGGAGCGAAGTCTGCCTTTCAAACCAGGAACACTCACTGTACTTGGTCTGCAGTCCGGGGGGAACAAAGGCAGAGCCAGTGATAGTGGCCCCCTTGCAGCATGCAATATCCGTGATGGACACTGGTAGTCCTCTCAAACCAGGACACTAGGGAACACGTCAGAAGTAATTCTGGCATGATCTCACCAATAATGTTGCAAAAATTTCCTGAACTAAAACCAAGAATCCAGGAGGAATATCTGATATTATATGACCTTATCACACATCTAATTACAAAGACATTAGACCTGGTATTCCTACTAAACACAGGTGAACTGAGCGGAGATGGCACTGAGCCTTAAAGAATCAGGATCTATCAGGCTTGGGTCACGTACGTCGGCGATCAGTCCCAGGTGGTTTTGGGGAACTGTTAAGACCAAGTCCCAAAGTCTGTGATACTGTTTTTAACTACCTTCTCCATTATAATTTGAATACTACATGGGGCAGAGGCCTTTTTCCATTTTTTACAATCACTGTACCCCAGTGCCTAGATCATAGATTTTTCAATAAATTTTCAATAAATGTTTCTCTCATATAAGAGAACTGAACACTGGTTTTCAAACTATGTCCAAACAGCTTGCAGAAGGGAAGAGGCCATGTGGATTAAGACTGTGCCCAATAGGTCTCTGCCCCAAATATATTAGAAAGTATTACTTTCCTAACTTTGAATTCTGGGATTGTGTGTGTACAAGATTTTGCTGGAGTCAAGGGAAGGATTCTAGTTCTAAAAGAAACTCTGAAAACCACCAAACTAAATCTTTAAGGTGTGTATGGGAAAGCACTGGTTCTCTACTAAGCAGTCCAGTGTGTCTGAGAAAGTCCCAAGTTCCCTGAACTGCAGTTTTAAAATAAAGAGGAGTTGAATGAAATGATTTCTAAGGAGATTCCTTCAAATTTGAAGTCTGTAATACTCCTTCAATAAGAAGGGAACAAATTTCAGTGAACATTCTTCTTACAGCACCAAAACACCAGAAGACTAATGAAAGAGAATAAGCATATTCTCCGGTATTTTTTTTAGTAGAGAACAAGCTCTCAAAGCTACCGAATACAAATGCTATTTACAACAGTCGTTATTTATGCTTCAAAGTCTGTCCTTTCTTTGTGAGAGGAACCCTTCATATAGAAAATTTTCTCCGTACTGGCTTTGGGAATAGACACAGAGACCAAGTCAGAGCATTTAAACAGGTCAGTTGTTCCAATAAAATAATGCAAAATGAAATGTAGAGGTTTTCTCTTAATATCCCTTCCCCCACTTCCACAGTCTCATGTAAATGATTAATATTCAACTTCACTTAACAACACTATAGGTAGGAATGTAAATTTCCTGTGCCACACTATTGTTATATGGTGGTTTATGATAATTTCTAAAAATTCTCACTAAATAGCAACTATCTCCTAGAATTTATTTTCACTATAGCATTTATTTCAGTGGAAGTACTTCTCAATTATAACAATCTAAGATATGCTATTAAAAAAAAGTATCTCCCTTGTAAAGGAGAAACAGCCTGTGTTACAACCAACATCCTAAGCCTGTCCCGGGGATGTACAACAAGCCGAGCCACGCTAAAAACAGGGGAACAAAGCACACAGAAGAGGAATGGGCCTCTAGCTAATATATTGCTCTGATCATATCAGCCTTTTTATGAAAAAGACCCTCAATCTTTCTCTGCTCACAGACTAGGGTCTGAAATTCTCAGAGCTGAGAGGCAGTACTGAGGTACTTACATGTCTGCTAACTTGTACAGTTCGTATCTATGAGATATCTTATAACACACCAAATTTAAGTATTATTCGATTTTTCTTTTATAGTACTCTAATTTTTTAAGTTCAGTAACTGCAGCTCTTTGCCAAAATTAGTTCTTTATTTTATTATAAAATGTAATTACTTAAGCTCAGAATTTAAGTCTTTTCTCTAAATAAAATCCGATAAAATAAATCAGAATAACTGTTACCAAATAATAAATAGGGATGTATAAAAGGTAAGTACATTCATAAGTCTTTTACAGACTCAGTTGGCAGAGGAGTATGTATGGTCTGCAGCAGATGTAAACTTTTAATTTCTATTTGGTGACATGATTAGAACCAAAAAGCTTATTCAAAGTAGTTGCTAACATACAGCACATTTACTAACTTTCCATTTGAGTGAGAATTTTCTCCATTAAAACTCCTGCATTTTATATAGATAGTTGATAAAAAAATTTAACTGGCCTATAACATTTTATGCCAATTTGCAGATAGAAGTAATGGAATAATCTTAGGCAATAATAGGAACTACCAGGACAAAACCTCTTTCAAAAAGACAGCTTCTACCTGCCAAAGTCTAGTACAAATACTTCACTTTCTAGCCAACAATAAATTCTTTGCTTGTCTAAAAAGCAACTTCTTGCCATTTACGTTTTAAATTTATCTTTTAGAAAATAAGTGAAACATAGAAAGAAGTACTATGATGAAACCTACAAATGTAGCTAGGAAGGTTCTTAGTACAAAACTAAAGGACAATGTATTATATACAGAATCTTGTTAATTCTTCAAGATTCTTTAAGAAAGATTTTAAGTAACCTAGAAGAAGGGCTGAAAAGCAAGAAAATACTATCTAAGCTTCAGAAGAGAAAAAAGTTCACCTAACCCGTAAGTTTAAAGTGTGTATTACTTCACTCTTGTCTCTTCAAAGTGGTTTGCCATTACAAGATTAGATGTCTCTTAGTTTTATAATCATCTAATAACCCCCAGTAAGAGATGAACTTAAAATGAACACTTGCTTTGACACCTACCTGTGCTTTCTGAAGCAGTTCAATTGTAAGAGGAAGCCAATCAGGAATAAGTTTCTCCATTTCCAAACTAACCATGGCCAGAGCAAGCATGGATCCTTTGAATTGTAGAAATTGGTTGCAGGCCATACAGTGAAGGAGTTGCTTGGTAAGGACTGCCAAATGTTGAGATGGGCTCAGTTTGGGCAAACTGAAAAGTAACTGAGGCCTAGTTGACACTGCAATGGCATGGAACTGAAAAAAAAAAAAAAAATCACAAGAACATCATACTAGTTTTACTTAAAGTTTTAGGTAAATTATGTACAGAAATTGATGTAACCTCAGGTATTACTCAATTTCTTAAGTTTTTAATTTTAGCTTCATGAAATTTGATATAGTATAATATCCTAATTTCTAATTTTTCTTTTTCTAAAAATCACAACAAAACAAATGAGTAGGCAGTCTACTTTTCTAAGTTACTAAGACTACATATTCCAATAGGAAACTAAGAGACATTAGGTATATTTACAATGTGAAGAAAATCCAATGGTGTAGCTGTGTGAAGATCCCAATTCAACTTATCCAGAATAATTCTCTCCATCCTCAGAATTTCAGATGAAGAACATCCACAGAAACTGTCTCTTGCCAACACCTTCAGTACTGGAATTCTCTGTCCAAAGCAAAGCGCAATGGGGCAGAGTGAAGAGGAGAGAAAAAAAATAAACTAATTTTCAATTTTTGTTCTGGTAAACAGAAAGCAAGTTAATAAATGGAGAGAAATTTTCAAGAAAGAGACATAACTAATTTTTAAAGGAAAATATTTACCTCATCCTCCTCAACAGTCTTGGCAGCTAGGAAAAAGCAGCTGATTGCAATACAACTCAAGTATTTTGGATGGGCCTAAAATTTTGAAGAGGGAAAAAAGCAACTTCAGTGTTTTTCAAACAGTTAAAAGAGTTTATTTTTAAAAACTAGATATGCACGTGAGACAAGTATGCACAAAATTCTAAGGAATAATTAATATGATTCCCACCTACTGCTTTCTAAGACCAGGGCTAACTTTTAACTTCGCAACCTTAGCCATAATTATATTCTATGAAAATACTAAGATATTACGTTGTTAAAAGTTCAACCAATGCTAGTTAGCCAAAGCTAAATTTCTATCTAGCAGAGAAGAACTTAATTTTAGAAGATAATTTATTTAATAAATAAAATTCCAAAAATTAAAAATATATTTGTACTTGTGTGTATTCTGTAAGCTAGTTTTACTCTCTTTACCTCTTATATCAGTAATATTAACATACTAGATGTTAGGGGAATTAAAGAGAAAGAAGACAATATTAAAAAAAAAAGACTATAAACCTATCCCAGATGCTTTAAAAAAAAAACAAAACTAAAGGGTATTAACGGGGAAGCAGAAGTTTTCTAATTGTATAACAAGTATATATTCAAGTTCCATGGTGAGAATGAAAGGCTCCTACATTCATACGGAATCAATTAGTAGGGGGAAAAAACTTTCTAAAGGGTTTGACATGCATAGGAGAGGGCTTGAATTTGCCTGTTTTCCTTGTCTATGGTAAGGTAGAACGACTTTCTACCTTATTAACAAAATAAGGGTTTGCCAAACCCAGCATCAGAATCCAGTTTTAAATAACCAGAACGATTAAGTCCAATTACATTGAATGATACAGAGGTAAGTTACATAACACAAAGAAAACCTGTTTTGATATTTATTTTATATTTAAATATTACATTCCTGTGAAATTGGGGAAACCTTCTGATGATGGCCTGATGTGGCCTTGATTAGCTAACTTATTTAATAAACACACCAGTGACATTGCCTCAGTGTAAGTGGCATACTGTCTAGGAACTTCTAGTTCTCTGCCTACATGAAAAATAAATGCTGGTTCAAAACTATCAATATTTTTATTTAATCATTATTATTAATCAGACATTATGGGTCAGAAAGCACTTCCAAAAATACCGTCATGTCTATTATGTCTCAGAAGTTAGGGACAACACAAGTGATACAGGAAGTGAAGGCAGATCTTGTAGCTAAGACAGTTTTCCAGGATCCCTTATTTCCCCAAGTGTACAACAGGTCAAATCCTTGAGATAATCAGAGTTCACTACAAAGAAGAGCCCAACAGTTAACAGCTCAAGGTAGGTAATGCAACTCCTAAATCAAAGGCACCAATAAATTTTATAGTAAAAAGAATCCCAATAGCAAGTGTGATTTTTTTTTAAACAAAGAGTGGTTCTAATTCCTGGATGTACATCAGAGTCGCCTGTGCAGTTTGTTTTTGCTTCTTTAAATACAGACATCCAGCTCTTACCAACTAGAGATTCAGATTCAGTAGCTCTGGGACGGGGCTCAGGGTCCATACTTCTAAAGAGCTACATAGCACTTACTTCTGCACACTTAGGATTGAGGCTCTATTCACTGCTGCAGCCTTGTATGGTCTGCTTTAAGTTCCTTTATTTAAACTATGAATACATTTTAGGTTAATTGTTTCAGTATAGATTAACCAACCATCTAAGTGAGAGAATCTGATGCTAATAACATGACAGGACTCATTAAATAGAAAATATGAAAAAAATGAGATACTTGGCATTCTCTAACTGATCCAGAAACTTCCCCAAATCTGTTTAAAATGTTTAATAATAAGGTAAGAATCTTTTCTATGACAGAAGCTACAATAAGGTCATTAATAATTTGTGAGGAACATAAAAACCAAGAAAGGACACTAAGCTTAAACTCATCTTTCTCTGCAAAAGGGAGGTTAGCTATAGTAGGAGGATGGAAGAAGGGACTTGATAGTGAGATAAAAGTAGACATGTCAGTGAATTAAGAAGTTGTGGTCCATATATACAATGGAATATTACTCAGCTATCAGAAAGAACGAATTCTCAACATTTGCTGCAACATGGACGACACTGGAGGAGATAATGCTAAGTGAAATAAGTCAAGCAGAGAAAGACAATTATATGATTTCTCTCATCTATGGAACATAAGAACTAGGAAGATCGGTAGGGGAAGAAAGGGACAAAGAAAGGGGGGTAATCAGAAGGGGGAATGAAGCATGAGAGACTATGGACTATGAGAAACAAACTGAGGGCCTCAGAGGGGAGAGGGGTGGGGGAATGGGATAGGCTGGTGATGGGTAGTAAGGAGGGCACGTATTGCATGGTGCACTGGGTGTTATAGACAACTAATGAATCATCGAACTTTACATCGGAAACCGGGGATGTACTGTATGGTGACTAACATAATATAATAAAAAAACATTAAAAAAAAAAAAGTAGACATGTCAGATAACCTAAATTACAGGCAATTAGTATCACTATAATTAAGGGTTCTTTAAGTCTTTTAAGAATACAAGTATGAAACATAAAAAGATAACTGAGTGGCCATCCAAATTCTTCCACACCATAATTCTTTGACTTCTATTTATCGTACTTAATAAAAAAGAGTACAGTATCCTTAGCATTGAATTCACAGTTTCCCCAGCTTACATATTCCTAGGCGTACAAATGACAGCAAATGAACTGCTTTTCTACTTCTTCATGCCTTGCCATTAAATAAATGCTAACTTTCTGATTTAAATCCATTCAGGGCCTACTATGACTAATTTCACATAATACAACCAATGATATATCATACCAACTGAGACAATATAAAACTTATTCATGTATTTTTGCATGCTTTCATTCAACAAAAATATACCAAACTTATTTTATGCTCGGTTCATCTTATTATACTCCAAATGTATGCCTCTATAAAGTATTTATATATTTTCAAAACACAACACAGTATAGTCAATAAGTAGTGACAGAAAAAAATGTGTAACAGGCTTATACTTTTCTAGTCTAGTTCACCAATAGCATCTCGTACACCAATGTGTTAAAAGATGACTAAACATTCTGTTGGTGATATACGGTTTGTATTAAAATCAGGAAATCAAAAACTTCATAGGTTAAGTATAATTATGTTATGAATATCGGTAGCAAAAAGAAAATGACAGAATACAATTTCTAAAAATTTACAGCAATAATAGAAAACATCATGCCTTCTTATAGAGACATTGATCATGTCCAAGTTTTTTCACTCCTTCTCACTTTCTAGAATGTTTACTAATTGCCCCTGCTTTAGCATAAAAACACTCAAATGCTCAAACACGAGGTTGTGTGTAAGTGGATCCTAAAATACTTACCTTTACAGTAGCTAAAAACCTGTCCAAAAGACTGCTGGCCAGAGCAAATGTTTCTGGGTAAAGGTTGAACTGGTACTTGAGTTTGGCCAGCCACTGAATCACTTCATCTCTCTGGGATGGAGAAACATTCTACAAGGGAACAATTAAAATAAAAATAAAAATAAACAAGTGAAGTTCCAAGTTATCATCAAGAATGAATGCTCTCTTAAAAGGTTAGCATATGCTATGGAATACGTTTATATGTTAAAATATGTTTTTAAGTTTACTTAAAATCTATCAAACTTAAGATGAATGAAGTTTTATAAAACATTATGTACTGGTCACAGCAATTTATCAATATCCAATATTCCCTTACTGTTTATGAAATAAAATCTTCACAATGTCATCTCACCATATACCTATATTTTAATTAAACTAAGGTGTTCAGGGAATGTAACACTTTAAAAGTTAGGTAACACTTATCAACTGACAGTAGTTTTGGAATTAAGTTTTCCAATTCTAGAGAATAAGAAAAAATAGTGAATTTCTTTCTAAGGCAGCAAATAGCCATTAAACCATCTTAGGAAATGTAAATGGAGTATGGTAATAGAATGACTGCCCATTAAAAACAAAATTAAAGTCAACAGGAATAAGTTAAAGATATCAGGGACAACAGATGAATTACACATTTAAAGATAATGGAAGAATACTGAAGGGGAAATTCACCTAATTTACCAATGGAGATATTATTATACAAACATATAACATTATTGCTTCCTACATATTAAACTGCTGAGTACAGGCTTAATTTTCAGAAGGTACACACTTTAAAGCAATAATGATTTAGCTATCTTTACTCTTGAGTTTTGCAGGCACCTTAAAAAAATACAAAATAAAACTAACCTAATAATAATCTACACTTATAATAAATGAAACAGATTCATGAGAACTACTTTCACCAGGTAAACACAACAGAGTACAGAAATGACTCTGTGATTAGTGGAAAAAAGTATTTTCAATAAAAGGGTTCCAGACAAATAAAGGTTTAATCTAAGCACTGCATCTTTGTAATTACAATCATTTTAGACAGAAATCCTTTAAAAAATATTTTTTATCTCATTCCTCAGAAAGTAGAGAGACCATAGCTTAAACCTCTCTCCTGATTACTCTGGGTCAATTTTATGAAATTAATTCTTGTATCACAGAGAGATACATTAAGAGCTATGAAAGCAGGGTGGGCCGTATATCTTAATAATGTATCCCCTCAAAGAGATATTTCAGTTGGAATTTCTTCTCTCATTCCTCTTGGCTTTCTTTAGTGTTGTGAGAAATACATGATTTAGTGCTCATTCTAATCTCTGCCATTGCACTGGCAAGCTAATTCCGCATTTTTTTGTCCAATTCCTCTGTCACATTTCACTTTGGCACAACATACTTAGGTGTTTCTTAGTGTTGGCCAAACCAACTAATCACACATATCATTTTTACATCGAGATCTAAACTCAGTTATAACTGGTATTTCAGAAGGTTAACTGCCACATATCCACATTATAGTCAATTCCTTTTGTCAAATACTGACCCTAGACGACTGCGCAAGAAATACTGACAAGAAATTGAGATAAAAATGGCTTACAACCTCTCACATTAACATCTCACCACCAAGCTGGTGTTAAAACTATGAATAAACTGAAAACATCTGACAATCAAAAGATTTAATTCAGTTCATATTAATAATAAATATTCAGTGTCCATCATAGGATAGGTCCTGGGAATACAAAGATGAATAAAAAACTCCGTTTAAACTTCTAAAGTCTCAAGATGAGGCAAACGATCAGAAAATGTCAATCAACTATGTTTAGTGTAAAAGAGAGGTATGCACAGGGTGCTAAGGGAACACACTGAAAAGGCACTTGGTCCCACGTGGAAGTAGAATGAAAGCTTCTTATAAGAGATAGCAACGAACTTGTATCTTAAAAGTTAAAAAGTGAGAAGAGGATGTGATCATTTTAAAGACATGAAAAAGAGCGTTTTTTAAGCCTGTGAACTTTAATGCATAGGAATGATGTCAACCTGGAGGAAATAACTTATTGTCAAGCTCTTCTGACTTGCAAATAAAATCAAGGTGGGTGAAAAAGAATGCTAGAAACAGATACTCGGAGAATCAGTGGTGTAATTCCATTGACCAAAAAGAAACACAGGCAGTTCACAAAACTGAAGCTGTGCGCTTGATAGGTTCTGGGTGCAGAGAGTAGCAAGGGAATTTATGTCCTGCACAGACTACTGTCCAACATGACAGAGGAAATTGGAGTTAGGCTATTAGAGCCAGGAGCTGAATTCTCTCTCTCACAAACAGCCGGGAAAAGGTGGCAAAACATTATCGTCTGGAGCTCCGGCTTCTTGAGAAAGATGAGAGGAAGCAGACACAAACTGACGACTAGATCCTAAGTCAGAGCTGTTAGCATGGTCATTGGTTCTACAATACATCATTTCCCACAGAGCCCTGAACTGCTACCTTAAAATCTAGTTCTGGACTAGGGGCTCCTAAAGGTGCCTGGGAATGAAGTGAAGGCAGTTACAATACTTCTTAATGGAGAGGGTTAAGACAAATTAAGAGAAATTATATTCCTACCAACACGAGCTTTTATCTAAAATGCCAAACAAATAGAAAAGTAATGTTAAGCAAGCCTTCCAAACAACTCAATGATAAGGAAATACATTTGCACAAGGAGAAATAGATGGTGATAGAATCTGATGAAACTGGGGAGGCTTGAGGGAGGTGAAAGAAAAATGATCCAGAGTACCAATGAGGAACAAAAACACCATTAATTCCACCTTCAGCTCAGAGATCCATACAATGGGGATAGAGGAGAAAAAGATCGCTAAATGACAAATTATATATAATGTGCCTATTTGGTGTTTCACACTAAACAGATAACAAACATATACTTGTAAGAAGTGCCACAAAAGGGGCGCCTGGGTAGCGCAGTCGTTAAAGCGTCTGCCTTCGGCTCAGGGCGTGATCCCGGGGTTCCGGGATCGAGTCCCACATAGGGCTCCTCCGCTAGGAGCCTGCTTCTTCCTCTCTCACTCGCCTGTTGTGTTCCCTCTCTCGCTGGCTGTCTCTCTGTCACATAAATAAATAAAATCTTAAAAAAAAAAAAAAAAAAAAAAGAAGTGCCACAAAAGATGGACATAATATGCTATAAGAGTACGTAACACAGAGAACACAGATACACAGAGATTTCCATATCATGGTTATAACTAAATGATCCATCTTATAGAAATCACATAGAATGCAAAAGGCACTCAACTACTAGTTTTGTTCTTTCCCACTTCTAAAAATACCTGATGCTCTAATGATGCCAGAAAAAAACAAATTTACAAAATACTACATACAAATAATTATTTTAAACCAATTATAATACAACTAGTTATGAAAGAGATCATGACAAATCTTTGGACCTTATACCTTATATTAAAATATGGGAATAGGACCAAGAAAGCATTCCTGCATGGATAGTATTATCATCACTCGTCAAAATTAATAACAGCAGCAGCAGCAACAAAAAACCCCCCACAAAAGGTTAACAGTTTAAGACTCACTCTTAGGGAAGTCATACTAAGATCACTTTTTCAAATCAATTCAAACATGTACTAAACAGTAATATTATCAGGATAGCTTTACAAAAGTTAAGTTCCCTGTCTTAAGTGATCCGTTTCAGAAGGAAGGTCGGGAGGAAGAAAAGAAAGCAGAACTGCCTGGCCCCCCTAGACAGTACTTCCTGGTCAAGGAATCTGTTTTCTTTTACATGGATTCCTCAAATAGGGTTAAGCCAGCTCAGTAAGTTGAACAACTAACTAATCCTTAAGAGAATTTAGAATGGATTGATCCAACCTGGTAAAACACAGGGTTTTATATTCCACACACCACTATTCTGATCATTAAAAAACAAATCCTCTCCAGCTTTAAATTCTAAAAGGCTCACCATTACCTAAAAGAACATCCCCCAGGCGCGGCATACAAATCCCTATGACCTACCTCTCCAGCCTCACTCACTTTCCATCACTTTCTGCCTTAAAATTCATACTGTAAGAGTAGTACTTGTATTTATGGTCCTTCCTTGCTCCTGCTATGCTATTTTATTGCATCACTTCTCCTCTGTTCACACTGTTCCCTCTGGTCGGTACACACCCCCCTCTCTTTTACCTACCTTATTATTTATCCTTCAAGAGCTATTTCAATGGTCACTCCTCACCACACTTTTCCTAATAACTCTAGTTGGGCTAAGTACCTTCCTGTGCTCCCACAGCCTCTCTTGTCACACCTGTAAAGTTCAACATTTTAAAAGAAATTACATTTCTGCTTTCGGCTATGATAGAGTAGGTAGCAACCTACACTCCAGCTGAGAACTAGAAAAGCTATTTATTAACCACCACCACCACCACCACCACCACCACCACCACCACCACCATCACCACCATCACCTGTTCTGAAGTATTCAAATCTACCTAGGACAACCAGGCTTTGCAGAACCAAGATTCTGGAAAAGAGGTACAAGTATCCCGATTTCAAAAGTCCGTGTTTGTCACTTAGCTTTTACTAAAAACCTACCTTAGTACCTGAAAAAATCCAAAGGTTTTCATTTTTACGAAAAAAGGCAAAAAGTAAAAGTAGCATTCAGCATTCATTTTGCAGCAGGCTGTTACAGAGACAGCGGCACACCCAGAGCAGCAAACTGGTACTCCCCCATCTCCTTCCCCCAGCCCATACTCAGCGCCTCAGCCATCAAGCTTTGAACTGTGTCTGTGAGCACCAGGGCTTTATCTTGACTTATTCTGCCCATCTGTTAGCAAGATATGTCCTAAGGTATCAGAAAAACCAGGGGCACCTGGGTGGCACAGTGGTTAAGCGTCCGCCTTCGGCTCAGGGCGTGATCCCGGCGTTATGGGATCGAGCCCCACATCAGGCTCCTCCGCTATGAGCCTGCTTCTTCCTCTCCCACTCCCCCTGCTTGTGTTCCCTCTCTCACTGGCTGTCTCTATCTCTGTCAAATAAATAAATAAAATCTTAAAAAAAAAGAAGAAAAACCAAAGAGAGGGTCTGGGAACACTCAGAAAATTTCCCTTATAAATTAATGGTAATTGCTTCTTTGCTTTACACCATTTCAGCTTACAAAAGTTTTCACAGGAATGCTCTACTTTCAAATACTGGGGGAAACCTGTAACAAGAGGAGTCAATATTCTGTAGTAGCTTTTCCTTCAGGGCATCTGCCCATCCTCTTGAGTATGGCAAGAGGCTGAGAGTATGGGCAAAGAAACCAACAGAGCTTCTGAGACTTTATAGGGCTAGAGACAAAATTCTGAGACTTGAGGAGCCAAGTGAGGAGAGGAAGGGTCAGAGAACTGAATGTGACACTCAGCTTAATCTCGGAATGGAATTTTCTGAATGAAATTCTGAAGTTGGAAAGGACAGGGATGTAAGAAGCTAAGCAAAAGCCCCTGAAAAGCAAGAATGAATTCAGCACCCTTCAGCAGCCTCCCAAGTTCTCAGGTGGAATCCTTGACTACACTCTAGGAGGTGGGGCACACCAGAGGCAGATGAAGCCGTACCCACCTGCAGCCCAGACTTCAATCAGCACCATCCCTCACTGGGTTAAAGTGATTAATCTTCTACTCAGTCACCCACCAAAGGGAAGACTGAACCCTTCCGCAGCATGATAACATCTAGAACCTTTATAATTTTTCATAATGTTCAGCATTCAATTAACAATTACTGGGCATGTTAGATTAGTATAATGCTAAGAAAATAAGCCAGTCAGAGAAAGAGAAATACCATGTGATTTCACTCATGTGGAATTTAAGAAACAAAACAAATGAACAAAGGGGGAAAAAAATCAGACACAAACCAAGAAACAAGACTCTTAATATAGAGAACCGATGGTCACCAGGGGGAGGCTGGTGGGGAGATGGGTAAAACAGGTGACGGGGATTAAGAGCACACTTATGATGAGCAGTAAGGAACAGAATTGCTGAATCGCTATATTGTACACCTGAATCTAATACTGTAAATTACCTATACTGGAATTAAAATTAACCTATTAAAAATATTAACCAGGCATGACAAAAGAACTAAGTAACCAAAAATGAAGAGAAAAAAGAAAGGGATAGCAACAAAAAGACCTAGATCTTTGAATTACCAGAAAAGGACTTAATATACAATAGAGGAAAAGTAGGAAAAGAGATGAAAAGATGAAGAATTTCACTAGAGAAATGATACCTATTAAAAAAATCTAAGAGGAAATTCTAGAACCGAAAAATATAGTAACTGAAATTAAGAACACAATATGTGGCTCCAACAACAAATCAGACACGGTTGGACAACTATGCTTTGAGGAAAACTTAGTTTTAAATTTGTATATTAAAATATAAGAACGGGGCGCTTGCGTGGCTCAGTCGGTTAAGCATCTGCCTTCGGCTCAGGTCATGATCCCAGGGTCCTGGGACTGAGCCCCAGGTCAGGGTCTCTGCTCAGTGGGGAACCTGCTTCTCCTTCTCTCTCTTCCTCTGCCTCTCCTTCCCCCCGCCCCCAGCTTGTGCTCTCACTCACTCTCTCGATAAATAAATAAAATCTTAAAAAAATAAAATAAAATACAAGAACAAGTGGAAAATCAATTATTTAAGCATCGACCTCAAAATAAAAAACAGCAAATTACACAAAGTAAACAGAGGCAGATAATGAAAATATGAACAAAACTTAAAAAGAAAACAAATGTACGATAGGGAAAATCAACAGAACTAAAAGACTAATCGACAGACCTATAGAAAGACTGAAAGAAAGCACAAATCACCAACAAAGAAAATGAAAAACGCAACATCACTATGAACCTTCTTGATGTTAAAAAGGTATTATAAATAACTTTACACAAATAATTTGACAATTTAGATGAAATAAATTCCTTGAAAAACACAATTTACCAAAACTGAAATAAGATTTAAATGAAGATCTGATTAATCTCACATTTACCAAAGAAAATGAATTATTAAAATACTTTCCCACAAATAAATCTGCAGGCTCCCAGTGGAACCTTCCTACACTTAAGAAAGAAATGACAACCCAAACAAACTGAGAGTATTTTTAAAAAAGCAGGAACATTACCTAATTCATTTTACAAAGCCAGAATACTTTATTATGAAAACCCGACAATCTCACCCATGAACATAAATGCAAAAATCCTAAGCAAAATGTTAACAAAATCCAATGATGTAAAAAAAATTTAACACCTATTTATAAAAAAATCTCTTGACAAACTAAGGCAGATAATCTTCTTAATCTGATAAAGATGATCTAAGAAATATATAAAAAATATTATACTTAATGGTGACATACTGAAAACTTTCCCCTCAAACTAAAACTGAGACAAGTTACCATCATTTATATTCAATGGGGTTCTGGAGGACCTAGCTAATTCTGTAAAACAAGAAAAATAAAAAGTATTAAGAACTGGATAGGAAGAAATAAAACCATGATTATTCACAGTTAACATGTCTATGTATAATATACAGAAAATCCAAAAGACTCTGGAAGTGAATTTAATATAGTCAATATATAAAAATCTATTTTATTTCCATATACCAGTTTACAGGAACAACATATTAAAAAAAAGAAAAATCTAAAATACCATTTGTAATAGCCTCAACAAAACTCAAATATCTAGGAATAAGCCTAAACTGCCAAATATTATTAAATGAAACTGAAGACTGGGGCTCCTAGGTGGCTCAGTTAAGTGTCTGACTTGATTTTGGCTCAGGTCTCGATCTTGGGGTTGTGGGATCAAGCCCCACATTGGGCTCCAAACTCAGTGGGGAGACTGCTTGTCCCTCTCCCTCTCCCCTTCCTCTCTCTAATAAATAAATAAAAATCTTACAAAAACAAAAAAAAGACACTGAAGACCAACTTTGAAGAGAATGGAGAAATATTCGATGTTCACGAATTGGAAAACTATTATAAACATGTCAATTCTCCCCAAATTGACAGATTCAATAATCCCATTTTTTTTAATTGACAAGTATATTTTAAAATATATATGGAAGAGCAAAGGGCTAAGAATAGCAAAGACAATCTCAAAAAAAAAAAAAAAAAAAAACACGAAGCTTACACCACCAAACACTTATTATAATGCTGTAATAATTATGGCAGTGCAGTATTTATAGAGCAGCAAATGGGCCAATGACAAAAGAGGCAAGAAAGAGATGCACAAATACATTCACAGGTTTACAGTAGTCACTTGATTTATAACAAAAGTGCAGGGAAGTGGGGAAAAGTGTCTTTTTAATAAATGGTGCTGGTTCTCTATATGGAATAAAATGATTGGTCTCCTACTTCACAACATACCCCCCCCCCAAAAAAAATCCCAACTGGAATGTAGATCTAAATGTGAAGGGTAAAACAACTCTCCAGAAGAAAACGCAAGAGAATATCTCCATTACATTGGAATAGACAAACATTTCTTTAAAAAAGGGAAAAAATTTTGATAACTTGGTCATTAAAAATAAAGAGCTTCTATTAATCAAAGGTCAACACAAAGAGAGTTGAAGACATCTGTAATACATAGTCTGCAAAAGGAAGAACTCTAATAAAACAATAAACAACAAAAAAAGACAACTCAGTAGAAACCCAGATGAAAATCTGAATAGACATTTCACCAAAAAGTAAATCTAATGGCCAAAAAACACATGAAAAGCTGAACTTCATTAGTTATTAAAGAAAAGCAAATTAAACCCAATGTGATACTATAATACACTTACCAGAATAAGTAAAATGAAAAGACAAGACAATCCCAAGGGGTGACAAGGATGTTGAGCAATTTAGGATTCTCATACTCTGCTAGAAGGGGTAAAAAAACAAAACAAAACAAAAAACCCCACAAAAAACATGACATAATAGTGGTATAACAACTCTGGAACAATTGGTGGTTAACTACTAAAACTGATCTACACATTATTCTAGCTTCTAGCAATTCCATCCCTAAAAATATATTCCAAAAAACATGCACATATGTTCACTGAGATGTGCACGAGAAGGTGACACTAATGACCATCAACAGAAGAGATAAATTCAAAGAATTATACATGGCAATGAGAATAAATTAATTACAGCTGTACACTTACGATCTTTGTACTTTCCTGTAAATTATACTTCAAGAAACTGTTTAAGGAAAAGAAAAAAGAGAAACCAATCTGCAGGGTAAATAGATTTATTTATTTACCAAATCCACAGATTATACGAGAATGACAGAGAGTCAACAATCATAATTTTAAAGCTAGAAAACAGGTAAGAATCAACAATTTTAAATTTAATAAGAATAAATAACACCATACCTAGGTCAAAAACTAAAAAGTACATCTAGCACAAAGGAAACTTTGCTTAAAACTAGAGAAAACAAGGTTTTAAAAACAAGTTCAGTAAGCCAATATGACACTGCTGCCAAAACAATAATAAAATTTAGGGCTACTTTAACAAAATTATTAAGCCAAAATAAAGTGAGGTAATAATTTCATTTCACTGCTCATTAACGACTACAAATGAAATGTCACAACTTGAGAAACACACTAAAAGCGCATATCTAGAAAAAGAAAATCTGGGGTAGTAAAAGAGAAATCTTGTCAAATAACGGTTAAAAAACAAGGGATGTTCAATCAGGAAAAGAGAGGACTTTGTGGGCTTACCACATCTTTGAGTAGATAAAGGGCTACCATCTAAAAGAAGAAATAGATTTATTCTGTATTGCTCCAGTGGACAAAACTAGAACTATTAAGTGGCCACTAGAAAGAAGCAGTTTTCAGGTTCGATTTAGGAAAATCTTTCCAATAATTTATAGTTTTCCCACAGTAGAATGGACAAAGTATCCAAACCAGAGAATCACTTACCAGAGATGTTAGAAAGAGAACTTTTCTACTGTGTGGTTAGAGTAAATCAGTGTCTCCCAAACCTAATGCATATTAATAAAACTATGAAGCTTTTCAAAATACAAATTTCCACAACTGCTACCACAAGCCCAACAGGTCCGGATGAGGCCTGGAATCTCTGTAAGGAGCCTCCTGGGTGATTCTGATGCACTTAGCAGCCCAGTGGCTCGAGATCCTATATTCAGAAATTACGTAATTACATGGCCTTTAAGATTCCTTGGAGTTTCAAAATTCTAATGAAAACCATTTTAACAGCTTGAAGTAGTTTTATCTTTTCATACCAAAAGCACTTTAGCAAAATAGAGAATATCTGAAAATGCATGTCACTTTGTCCAGTCTTCAATTTTTTCTCCCAAACTGATGTAACAAAATTATTGTGTACTTCAAAGTACTATTATTATATAAAAGAACTTCTCTAACCTGGACTAATTATAAAGAAATGATAATGTTCATTTAACTGATATTTACTGGAAGCCTATCATATGCCAGTAAACAAAAATGACACAACCCAACCCCAAGGGAACTCACAATCGAACCGTCAGGAAATTATAATATTGTGTGCTATCATACAGGAAGTACAGAGTGCTGTGGGAGCGCACAGAGGGGAGTGATTGGTATATAATATTCTTGTATGACCACTCTGTCCTAAACCTAAGGATAGGGGATGCAAATTAAAAGAGAACTGTGAGAGAACGATGCAGAGGTAGAGCTTAGGTGGAGAAAGAAAAAGAAACTGAAGGAAAGCAGCCTAACAGAAACCTTTAAAATATTTTATTTTTCCATTTTTACCAGCATTTTAAAAAATATTGGAAAAGCTGGAAAAGTACGTTTATGGCTTAACGACAAGACTGTGTTTTTTTCTGCAAGGAATTAAGGAGGGAAATCATGGTAAGAAGCAATAGTAGAAAGAAAAATAGAAAAGCCAGTCTCTGAGACTGGCAGAAGGAAATAAAGAAATTAGGACTAGACAAGCGTCCTTGGGGGTTACTTTAGCAAGCAGCTTGAGCTCCTACAGCTCTTTACGCTCATCCCAGTCTTATCCCCTATGAAGTATCCCCATCAGAACAAGCCCACCCACATTTATAAGAATTAACTTTGGCTTTTACTTGATATTACTAAAGGCAAATCCTTAAGTAGTTCCCTAAGAGAAGTCCTAATACTGTTCTATTCTCTGGTATTACCTCAGTAATACTTATTAAATCACCTACAGAAATAGGCCAGATTAAGTGATAATATAGCAATATACTACAATCTGGGTAGAATATCACCTTCAAAGACCATGCTGTAAAGGAATACCATCACTGGTTACGTGCTGACTCAAGGAGACAGCGGAAGAGAGAAACGGTTCTAAAGCCAGCTGTATTAAAGCTTTGAGGCTTACCAGAATGTCAGAACATAAGGGTAGGAATTTCTGTTTTTCTCACTGATGTATCCCCCATGCTTAGAAGTGCTAAGAATGTAGCAGATACTTAATGAACATTTACTGAATGACTGAATTCCCAAATAATCTAAAAAAATCACACAAACACACAAAAATAAAAATTGAAAAAGTATAATGGAAAGAGAACCACCTCAAGTTCAAATTATACCTCTACTACTTATTAAAGTCTTAACAAAGTGGGACTATTACCTACTTCAAAGGATATAATAGGATAATAAACGTGATAGCATATGTAAATGCTCCTAGCTTAAAAGATATTCACTCAGGTTAACTAATTTTCAGTCTGCTAAATGACAAATAAGTAATAGTAAATGCAAAACATATCTCTTCAGCTTGTGAGAAAGAATGACAGAAGTAGGTTAGTAGGAAATGCACACAGATTTCAATAACCTATGAACAAAAGTTAACCTAAACCAAAAGAGGAACTTAGATAATTTGCTATTCATTTACCTACAAATCAAAAATCAAAATTTTCTTGGCCACTATTCTTTATCCCAAGCACAGTGCTAGGTACCAGGGATAAAAAGAGCATATACAATAAGCTTTGGGAGTGCATGAACTTCATAGTTATTTGTCAAAAATAACACTGATAGGATTATATGATAGAAGCATAAAAATTTCGAAAGGAAAGGCATATAGCTAACAGTAACTTGAGAGGTAAGCTGCCTATCCCCCCAGAAATGTCCAACATTAGCATTACCTTAGTAGCTTACTTGAACTCCTTATAAATAGTCAAGAAAGACAAAACAATTTTTCGTCTTCTAAAGATAATTTCAGCTTCCCTAGCTAACTATATACCTAGAAATAAAGAAAGCTTACTACTGTTAGTACTGGACTACAAAGAGAATATATTTATCCTTCCTAAAGCTGTAACTCAGATAACAAAATAAGCAAAAAAACCCAAAAAATTCATTTTTGTTCTGTTGCAGAATAAATCAAGGAGAGGTTTCTCAAAGAAAAGAGCATATCCTTTAATGGTAGATATCTCTCCAATGCAGCGTCAAGATACCACTATATGACAGCACACGTATTTCTAAAAGAAGTCATCTATCTAGAGTGACGAGAAAAATCATTACCTGATTTGTAGGCATTTTCGGCACATTCACCTTCCACATCTGGGCTTCCCTAGAGATTGCCTTTTCCAACAGGAAAGACAGTCTCTGGTT
Organism: Ursus americanus; assembly: GCF_024610735.1. Lineage (NCBI taxonomy): Eukaryota > Metazoa > Chordata > Mammalia > Carnivora > Ursidae > Ursus > Ursus americanus. The sequence goes on along the minus strand of NC_142134.1, from coordinate 24,197,684 downwards.
TTCCAAAGGCCCTGGAAACTTCATGATATCCTTTGGATCTGCGTGCCTCCCAGCTTGATGTAGCTACCTATAAAATCAAATATAAAACAATGCTTCTTCTCTAATTATAAAATACGCCTAGCACTGTATAAATATGTTGGTTCTTATTAAGCAATTCATAAAACAAAATAAAAATGTTATGAGGCAGTATAGATTTTATAGCTCTTTAAAACATCACATATTAAAATGTTACAATAATCAGTTACCTAAACATATTCACTTTAAATTTGAAACTCAGTTGTAAAGAGAATAAAAATATGGCCATATAATTGATAGAACATACAGACTCTGATGAAAATATATTATTGCATTCCAAATTGTGTCAACAAATTTTAAATCGTGGCCCTTTTATACTAGTAATTCTTAATAGTTGTCTCAAATATTCTCCTTAAAAATCTAATCAGATAAGGGTTACTAACCTTTTTCTTCATTAAAGAATTACATCCAGTATATTAAATCCCATCCATTCCCATATAATCAGTATGAAACCATTCCCCTTAAGTATAAAATCATCTTTGTGTTTCCACTATATAGTGTACACTGGCTACACATATGGCTATTTATATTAGAATTGAATAAAGTTAAAATGTAATTCCTCAGTCACACTAGCTCCATTTCAAATGCTCAATAGCCACATGTGGTTAGTGGATAGTGCATCAGATAGAAATGTTCTATCGCTACAGAAAGTTCTACTGGAGAGTGTTGATCTAGAAAACTCAACAATCAGGTGATTGGCCCTCTAAAATGAACAAGCCTAAGAGCAACAGCAGATCAGTGCAGTGCAACTGAAGGTCCAAGAGAGATGTCTTAAGGTTTGAAAAAAAAAGGAAAGAAAAGAAACTAGAGATTTGAGAGATACAACCATGTGTAGAAGTTGAAGATCTGACAAGACTCAACTAGATGTGACGAAAGCTAAGGAACTGAAAAGGTAATTAACTTCAGAAAAAAAGATTAGGCAAGAAGGTAAATGTAATAATATGCCACAACATTTACATAGCAATAATAATGAAAACACTGAATAGGGACTTTAACAGATAAAACTGGACTGGGAAGATGGGAGATGTTAGAAGGTAGAATGAGCACTACATCTTTACATGTCACAGTAGGCAAACCATAAATAACATCTAAAACTGAAATATCAAAAAACAGTAGGGCAAGTTATTTGAACGTATGATCTTAATAAGAGAAACAAATAAGCATGCAGAGGTTAACCTGTGAGAAAAGGTTACAAAATCCAACAACAGGAGAATGCTGTTCATTATAAACCTCATATAACTATTTCATTTTTCAACTATGTACCTGTATTATGTATGTGCTTCAGATTCGTGGGATTTTTCAAAAAATATAAATATCTAGAATAAACATATGAAAAGTTCTGATTTTTTAAGTAAAATTTAAAATTAATTAAAAAAAAAACAAAAATCAAATAATGAACTTCAATTTCCATACCCCCTTCACCCCCAACTCCAGGTACTATCCCTTTCTTATTCATCACTTCACATATTTCACCTACTTGCTATAAAATCTATTGCAGACTACCTCTGGTTAATAACTGGATTATTTCTTTCATTTTGCTTCCTTAAACTTCAGAGTTTTTGCAAATTTCCTATAATGAGCATTAAGTATCTTTTCACACCAAGAAAAAACAGTAAATAACAGAGGGGAAAGAAATAATACCTAATCCAAAAGGCCCATTTCAAAGGTAACTTCTAAGAACTCTTGATTCTCTAATCTGGTGTGATTTTTCCCCCTTCTGAAAGCAGCTTCCTACTATTTCCCCTATGAAATTATAAACATTATGATACTGAAATGATATCTACCAATATTATTTTTCTATCATTCATAGAATCCTGATGAAACAGAACTCAACCAAAGATTGGTTTTAATCCTTGGGGCCAAAAACAAAACAAACCCAAGTCTAAACTCTCTTTCATAAGCAAATTCTTCAAATGTCTGAAGGTGGCTAGCATGCCTACCAATCCATCTTTTTCACAGCTGAAGAACTGTTCAAGATTTCCTCACATGACATGACTTTTCCTCTTCTAAATGCAGTCTAAGATCATTAGCTACTTTTTTTAGTCCATACCACACTATCAACTCTTAAGACTTTCTAAGGTACACTCTTAGGCAAATTCCCTCTCCATCTGCCCCACCTCATTGTGCACATAGTTTTGGAGCCCCCTTTTTTGGGGGGAAGGGGGGACACCTTGTTCAGGACTGTAAACATATTTTCTTTTTAAAAAAGGTCATCTTGTTATATTCCATCTACTGTGATATTCTGCTGAGATGTTCTGAGATTCCAATTTTGTTGCCTTGGTACTTTTCTCAGATTTTCCATAACTAGATAAATAAACTCACTATAATTTCATCCAAAGCAGATATAAATATTAACCTTAGAAATGGAGTGTAAACTAGATGACCATCTTTCAAAAGGTCTTTAGAAAAAACACCTATATTGGATGGAGATTAAACTTGGTTTATTTATTGGTTCTAAGGTTTCTTCTATACCTAATTTTAGTCTGTAATTTATTAACTCTTGTCAAAACTTACCAAACTACTTCATTCCATTAGCTACACCCAACAGGGTGGCTCACCAGGATGCCCCAGCCTTAACACACCCCAATGGCTGGCTGCCCCTGTGATTACTCTTCCCTCCAAATGTTTCCTCTGAAGATTATTTTTATGAGGGATGGATGGGAAACAGAGAAGGATACACAGGACAGAATCATGTAAAGAATACGAAGATTCAAGAGATTCCTGTTCTTCAATTTCCTACCATTAAGGCCCTAAGTAAGATTTTCAAATACTTAGATGCTTTAACAATTTTTTTTTTTTAAACAAAGGAATCTGGGTCAAAGAAGAAATTACAAGGAAAATTAGAAAATACTCTGAGGTAATGAAAAAGAAAACATAACATACCAAAACTTATGGCATGCAAGTAGAGCAAACTATACCTAAAGCAAACCAGAAGAAAAATTAGAGTGGAAATTAATGAAGGAAAAAAAAAATAGAGAAAACCAATGAAACCAAAAGTTGGTTCAGGGGCGCCTGGGTAGCACAGTCGTTAAGCGTCTGCCTTCAGCTCAGGGCATGATCCCGGCATTCTGGGATCAAGCCCCACATCAGGCTCCTCCGCTGGGAGCCTGCTTCTTCCTCTTCCACTCCCCCCGCTTGTGATCCCTCTCTCACTGGCTGTCTTTCTCTGTCAATTAAATAAATAAAATCTTTAAAAAAAAAAATCAAGTACATAAAACATAATAGCATGGTTGGCTATTAATACATTACAAAAAAAAAGTTGGCTCTTTGAAAAGATCAACAAAATTGGCAAACCTCTAGCTACACTGACTAAATAAAAACAAAGGATTAAGTACGAAAATCGGGAGTAAAAAGAGACATTACTACCTACGTTGTAGAAATAAAAGGTGTTATAAAGGAATTTTATGAACAATGGGTTGCAAATAAATTGGACAACTTTGCATGAAATGGACAAATACCAGGAACCACAAATTATCAAAACTGACTTTAAAAAGAAATAGAAAAGCTGAAGAGCCATATAACAAGAAATTGAATTAGTAAACAAACAATTGTCAAAGAAAAGCCTATGTCCCAGTAGTTTCACTAATGAATTCTACCAAGCATCTGCAGAAAAATTTTTTAAATTCTTCATAAACTCCTCCAAAAGGTAGAGACGTCTCAACTCATTTTATGAGGCCACTTAAGCAAACAAAGACAACAGCATTAGAAAACTACCAAGAACATCTCTTCTAAATATAGATGCAGAATTCCTCAACAAAATACTAGCAAACAGAATGTGGCAACATAAAAAAAGGATTACATACCATAATTGAGTGGGATTTACCCCAGGAATGCAAAGTTGGTTTAACATTCAGGAAATCAATTGATGTAATACACCGTATAAATACTAGAAAATAAAGAAATCATTCTTTGCTCACACTAGGGGAATGTAACAAAGGATAATGAGTTCAAATTTCCTTTGTCTTTTAAAAATAAGATATAAATAATCCAAGTGAAAGAAAAAGAAGGGGAAGAAATATTCCAGATTAAATGAGACTACAAAAAAATGAAAGTTCAATATCTAACCCTAGATTCAATCCTATACTGGGAAGACAAAATGCTATAAAGGTCATTACTGGGCCAACTGATATAATGGGAACACAGACCAGTTAAAGTAAACGTAACAATGTTAAATTTACTGAAGTTGATAACTTTACTGTGATTCTGTAAGAACATCCCTATTGTTGGAAATACACACTAAAATACTTAGGAGTAAAGGGCCATAATATATGCTATATATCTATTGCATATATGCATATCCATATGCATATATATATGGGACGGAGAGAGGACAAATGATAAAGCAAATGGGGTGAAATGTTAATGATAGACGAAACGGTAAGAGTTTTTTTAAATTATTTACACGTTAACAATGTGGACACACCCCCACGTGCCCCCCCTCCCCGGGCCAAAGACATTATTTATGGAAGTGCTTATATTAGCAGGATACCTTTTACATTCCTTTTTTGAGATTCTAGTAAGACAGGGTGCCTGGGTGGCTCAGTTGGTTGAGTGTCTGCCTTCCACCTGGGGCATGATCTCAGGGTGCTGGGATTGTCATTGTCAGGCTCCCTGCTCCGTGGGAGTCTCCTTCTCCCTCTGCGCCACCACCCACCCCCAACCCCTCCACCCCAGCTCTTTCTCAAATAAATAAACAAAATCTCAAAAAAAACCCAAAACCTATTCTAGTAAGACAGATAATGATACAGTGAAGAAAGTATTAGCTTGAGTTTTACTTTTCTTACTGATAATGCACAAGCCTCTTTTCTAATGTGTAAAATAGACTGAATAATGAACACTGCTGAATAAAATACACACACTTAAAATATAATTTTACTGTTTTAAATACTAGAACTTTATAGTTATATCTTACTATTTTATGCCATTACTCATATCCAGAACTTTAAATGCTCAGAAGTCTCTAGGAACTAAGAAACAACAAGACTGTTTTGGTTGGCATATTCCACACACTTCTAACTTTATGAAAGTTTAACATTTCTCCTGTCAATCTTTCAATTACTTCTGCTTCTTTCTCCAGGTTTACTGAATAGCTTAGTGTATGAGTGAATAGTTTATAAAGTTATTGTATGGCATAAACTATATTATAGATCTACATACAGGGCCTCCTGCTATTCTAAGGAAAAGTACAGCACGGTGCTGGGTAAACACAGAAACAACTTTATTAATACAGCATTATTATATTTAATATCACCGTAACACCAACTTCATTTATAATTTTGTACTGATGCAGACTTCTGGATGTTAGTTCATACTCTATGTGACTGACCATCTCCTTGACTTCATGGCCCTAACCTAATAATGAACTACAGGTACTTGTAATTCCAGAACAGTCCGCTGTTTGTTTCCCTAGCTCCATGCCTTTCCACACAGTTCTCTGAACCTGAATTGTCCTTCTCCAGCTGCCACTCCCCTTCCTACAGAGCTGTCATTTGCAAAGGTCTGTGACTAGTACCCTGCCTTCTTACACCTGTACTTATACATAATTCTACTTTTGCACTTAATTGCTGTGATAATTATTTGTAGACCTGTCTCTCCTACTAACCGTGAGTTCTTTGATAGCAAACACTCTTCCAGAGTTTAGCACTAACAAATAGCTTACACTTAAATTCTTAATAAGCCAAAGCAATGAGTGCTTACTACTTGGCCAGATACTGTTCAAAGTACTATGCCATATTAACTCATTTATTTCTTATGCAACCTCATAAAGTTGGTATTATTAAGCCCATTTTGAAGATGAAGAAACATGCACAGAAAGGCGAGTACCTTTCATATTTAAAGTATTATACAATCAGAATAAAATATATATACACACTCTCAGCTTCCAATCTTGACCAAGAAACATTATAGAGTTCCATTCTAACCTACTCGGAGTCAAACTGCCACATAAACTCAGTCATCTGTAACTGAAAATCATCTCTACCATGCCTTCCTAACACACGACGATTCTAACTAGTCTGCTCTTCATCAGTATTAAGAAATTTATCCTAGTCTAGAAGTTCAGAATCTCTCATCTTCCTGGTCCCAGATTAGCAAATCTAAACCCTATTCATTCTTTCTTAATCTATTTGTCCACTCCCTTCTATTTCATCTACCACAAATGATGTGCGAAAGCTGGAAGCAAGTAACACTATCTTTAATGTTTTCAACAGACTCATTTTCGGGATACAGACTATATAGCATAGTCAGACTGCTCGGGTTCGAATTCTCCCCACCGGGCTCTAGCTGTGTCACCCACGCGGTAAATTAATCTTGTGGACCCTGTTTTCCTCCTCTGTAAAATGAGGCTCCTGAACTACCTGCCTCACAACGAGTCCTTGTTGAGGATTCAAAGCGCTTTGAACAATGCCTGTCAGATAAAAAGCTTCAACAAGTGTTAACAGCACACTCCACTCCTCAAACGCAGAGCCGCTCACCACTGACAGAATAAAAGCTAAATACTTAAGCTTGACATTCAAAGATCTTCAGAATGATTCCATTCTACCTCCCGAGGCATACTTTCCACTATTTTGCTACCAATTCTCAACTCTTGCCCAAATGACCTGCAATGGCTCAAGAGGACCGTTCTGCCCTCTTTTCAAAATTTCGGTACTTTTCTACCTGCCCTTCAGGTTGCAACTCAAATCTCACCTTCTCTCCAATCTCCCCCACCCACCCAAACCTTGGGTAACGTTCCCCTCCCCCGAATTCCCGCAGCACTGGCCGTTCAACGGCTCGTCTCGCATTCGCTCCACTTTGCAATGTAAATTATATTCCTTTGGCTCCCGCGGTAGCGTTGAAGTCTAAGGTGGGGGTGTGTCCCTTTGTGTACTAGACCCGCCTGCGGTGCCTAGAATGTGCACGAGTAGGCAATTTGCTGCTCCAACAAAAAAGTTACTCGCTGACCGAAAAACCCGCCCGAAAGGGAACAAGGCAAAGCAGTTTACAAACTGGGCAGGTGCCAAACTGTTCGGGCGCGGAGAGGGCGGAGTGGGGGTGGTCCCGAAGGTTTCCTTTGGAGGGGGGAGGCGGGGGCCGGGTCTTAGCTAAGGAGCGCGCGGCTCCGGGAGCTTCCCCTCGGGCAGCGCGGGGGGGTGGGGGGGTGATGGGGAGGCGCGCGAGCGCGGGGCGCGGAGACGCAGAGAGTCCCCCCGCCCCCTCACCTTCTCCTCCTCTTCCTCCTCCTCCTCCTCCTCCCCGGCGGAGCTGTAGGCCTCACAGTGGTGACGCGGGGTCATCCGGGGGCCCGTTACCACCCCATTTTCCTCAGCGCGCGGCGGCGGGGCGCGCGGGACAAGGACAGGACCGACTGAGGAGGGAGAAGAGGGGGAACCGGGCCGGGGGGGGGGCGCGGGCGCTGGCGATCGAGCGGGACGCACGGCTGCGGCCGGTGGGTCAGCGAATTAGTTCCATGATTCTCCCGGACCTGAGGCTGCCGCGGCCACCGCCGGTCCCACTCCTCCAACCGCCGCCGCTAGTGCCCGGGTGGGGAGGGGGTTCCCTCTCGCCATAGGGCGGCGGGGGCCGGGGAGAGGCGGGGGGTGAGACCGGCTCTGCCCCTGCCCGGGGGAAGCGTCTCCGAGGGGAAATGGTGAAAAGGGGGGAAGGGGGGGAAAAAAGGAAAAAAAAGAAGGGGAAAAGGGGGAAAATAAGAAAAAGCGAGACAGAGGCGCTGCCGCGTCCGCTCGCGGGGAAGGCTGGGGAGGGAGGGGAGGAAAAGAAGAAGTGCCGGCTTCCTCGGCTCCGCCCTCGCGGACCGATTCCTAGACTCGCTTACTCTCTGTAAACAACGCTGAACTGGCCTTTCTCCCTCCCCTTTTTTTCCTTTCCGTGGCCTTCACCGTCAACGAACGTCCAGAGGAGACCGGCAAAAAGCTGGGCTGTTGGAGACGGGCGGGAGAAGTCTTTAGTACTGGGGTGGAAGAAGGGAAGCTATTTCCTACAGGTAAATGAAAGTCAAAGGTGTGCGGACTCCTTTTCCTAGGAGAGGCGGAAGAGCATACCATCAGTTTACGGTGACGTAAGCTCCCTGCGAGCTGGCAGAGGCGTGCGGCGGCTGGAGAGTGCGCTGCGCATGCGCCCTGGGGAAGAAAGAAGCGGCTGAAAGCTCCGCTTGGGGGTGGGGTTCTGTCTGGATGCTCTTTTGGTCCACCGCAAAGCTACCTGATGTTTTCCAACCTGATAAGTGTCTAGGACTTATAAGAAGGATTTATGGGGAAGGGGCTGGTGTTCTGTTGTGTAAAGATTTTGCATTCTTTGTTGACCGCGCAAAAAATTACCTATTGTATAAGGAGAATTGAGGTTTTTTCCGGTGGCACACAGTGGATGGAGGTAGACTGTCAAGCGCTTTAGAAATCTGGCAGTTTGGAGGATCATATCCTTAAGCACCGTCTTGGGTGTTAAAGGCCTTTTAAAACGGTAAATTATACTATTGATGGCGGGGAACCTGCTTGGTGATGCGCCAAGGGAATTCTATTCACTGAACCGACACTTCTGAGTATTTGAGTAGGTTTTATTACCAGGTGTTTAATGAGTGTGTGGTGACGTATAAATGTGTTTTATTTGAGGTTCTTTTACTCACCTATGGTAATTTTTGGCTCATCTTTTAATTGTTTTAATTAGAGAAAGAATATGTGGAATTACAGAAAGTTTTGAAAGAGGAAAGGGGAAAAAAATCTCAAACTCACCCATTTACAGGAGTGCTCTCCTTTGTGTTTTCCATTTCTGTTTTTTTATATGGCTATTTTACCAGTCATTGAAAAAATTTGTATTGAGCTTATTCAGTGGGCCAGACTCAGTGGTAAGCTCTAGCAAACTGGGAGTAACCAAGACAGAAATAGCTCCTGCCTTCATGGAGTGTACAATCCAAACAGGATAAATATTAAGCTAATTATCACTATCTAAAATTACCCGGTACGTATTTACCCAAAGAATATGAAACACTAATTTGAAGGGATATATGCACCCATAAGTTTATTGCAGCATCATTTACAATAGCCAAACTATGGAAGCAGTGCAGGTATCCATCGATAGATGAATTGATAATGAAGGATGAAATCTTGCCATTTGCAACAAAGCTGAATCTAGAGAGTATAATGCTAAGTGAAATAAGCTGATCAGAGAAAGACAAATATATTATTTCACTCATTGTGGAATTTAAGACACAAAATAGCTAATGAAGGAAAAGAGAGAGAGACAAACCAAAAAAATCAGACTCCACTGTAGAGAACAGATGGTTACCAGAAAGGAGATAGGTGGGGTGATGGGTGAAATAGATGAAGGGAGTGAATTGTACACTTAACTGATGAGCACTGAGTAATATATGGAATTGTTGAATCACTATATTGTACACCAGAAACTAATATAACACTGCATGTTAACTACACTGGAATAAAATGAAATAAAAAATAAAATTACCCAGTACATTGATTTGTATATGTGCACATGAGTTCCCTCCCTAGGGGGGTAAACATAAGGGGGAATGAACCATGAGAGACTATGGACTCTGGGAAACAAACTGAGGGCTCCCGGGGGGGGGGGGGGGGGGGGGGATGGGATAGGCTGGTGATGGGTATTAAGGAGGGCATGTATTGCGTGGTGCACTGGGTGTTATACGCAAGTAATGAATCATGGAACTTTACTTCAAAAACTAGGGATGTACTGTATGGTGACTAACATAATATAATAAAAAATATTATTATTAAAAAAATGAGTTCCCTCCCTAGAATATAAGGTCTAAGATGGCAGGGATCTTGTATGTTTTGTTTCACTCTGTATCCCTGCATGTAATAACCTCTCAGTATTTGATTACTAACTGAATAAACAATTACCAGTATCAAAAGTACTAAGATGGAAAATTGCAGACTACTGTGGAAATACTTAACCTTAGACTAGGTATGGACATCAGAGAAGGTTTCTCTGAGGAAGTGACATTTAAGATGAGACTTGAAACCACTGGGCAAAGAAGTAGAGGAAAAAATGATACAGGCAGGGGAAGCAACATGTACAAAGGTTCTGAAGCTGAGAGGTTGTAAAAAATCTTTGAAAGGTAATGTATATATAGCTGGTCCTGAAAATTGGGGGAGAGAATTGTGGTCCTCAGGTCCATAGGACAGAGCAGGGGATGGGAAGCCCGGGAAGGATTTTAAGTGGATTTTATCCTTTTTTCACTTCATGTAGCATTTTTCCATATTATCATGTGGTTTTCCTTCTACATGGCCAACATTTTTCTGCAGAGTACTTTTGAGACTGTAGCATTTCTGCATAATACCTTTGGGAGTGCAGCATAATTACATTGTTGGACCATGATTTTCCCTCCTGTAAGAATCATATAAATTCTACCTTTAGGTAGGTAGCCAAGAAAAATGAGAGCATGTCCAAGCGAAAACTTGTCCATGTAGGGCACCTGGCTGGCTCAGTCGATAGAGCATGCAACTCTTGATCTCAAGGTTGTAAGTTTAAGCTCCATGTTGGGTGTAGAGATTACTTAAAAAAGAAAAATTTTTTAAATTAAAAAAAAAAAAAACTTGTCCATGAATGTTCATAATAGCATTATTCTTACAAGCCAACAGGTGAAACAACACAAATGTCCACCAACTGATGAACAGATAATTGTGGTATGTCTAAACAACGGAATATTTGGCCATAGAAAAGAGGTATTGATATATGGTGTAACATGGATGATCCTCAAAAACATATATAGTCTTTTGTGACTGGTCTCTTTCACTTAGTGTAATGACTCCATTTATATGAAATGTCCAGAATAGGCAAATCCACAGAGACAGAAAGGATTAGTGGTTGCTTAGCCCTGGGTGCAGAGATGGAATTAGGGGTTGATAGCCAAAGGATGTTGGGTTTCTTTTTAAGGCAAATGTTCTAAAATTGATTGTGGTGATGATTGCACAACTCTGAATATACTAAAAACCATTGAATTGTACACTTAATTAGATTGAATGAAATGTGAATTATATATCAATAATGCTATTATTGAAAAAATGAAGGAAAGAAAAAGAATCCAGTTGATTGTCATTCATAACCTTTTTTGGATTATTCCTGGGTCCAATGGTATTTACAGTTTTATGGATTTTGTTAAATACCAATTTGCCAAGTTGTTTGGCAGAGGAGTTAAACCAATTAAAATGTAACTGGGAACATTTAAGAGCTTCTATTTCATTATATATATACTTAACCTTTTTGAAGTTTAGGTTTATTAAAACTATCTTACTGTCTGTGAGAGTGCCAGGGACAATTTAGCCTACAGTACTATAAATGTAATTTCAAGTAATTAATAGGTGGTAAGGAACAAGTTCTAGTTGTCCTAACAAAAACTATCGGCATTCTTCTACACTATTCACTCATAAGAACTTACTTTTCATCAATGTCTCTTTTTTTCTTAATAACTGTGACATTGCTTTTACGATGGTTGTAAGAAAAAATGGAAAGCCTTTGAAATTCCCTGAGAAAATAAATAAGGCATATGAAGAAAATGTGTTAATATCCATGTATCGGTAAGAAATTCATATTTTTTTTCATTTTTTTTTTCAATCTTTTTAGAAATGTTTCCCTTTTGTCCTAATAGTAAAATAAATAAATAAATCTCTTTCTACATGGCGCTCGCAAATAATAACAACTAAAATGTATGGATTACTTACAATATACCAGGCATTGCACTTTTAGTGCATTCTCTCATTTTTATCCCCACAGCACTCCTCTGTTGTAGGGGTTTTTTTTGTTGTCCCCATTTTACAGAAGATGAAGAGGTCAAGTAAATCTGCAAGGTTGGTCACACAGCTTGGAGAAGTGCAGTCAGGGTGCAAACCTAGCTTGTCTGACTCCAGAGTCTGCTGTGCTTTCAATTACTACCCTTTCCTGCCTCACCCTGTGGGTGTTTCTGGCTTGCATTAAATCTTTGAATAAAAATACCCTCTGGTTATTTTCGTCTTGCCTTTAATCTTAGAACACATTTTTTTTTTAAGTTTTTAGTTAACAGTTTATATTTGTGTTTCTAGAGAGTTGATTTTTGCTTAAAAAGGGGTTATTTTGTTAGACTTGTTTTATTTCATGACTGGAATATTGAATCTTGAAATAAACATGGCTTGCTTCAAAGGCAGAGTGGTAGAGTAAGGAAACACCTGAGAAACAGTGTTACTGTCATAAGAAAGGATCTGCTCTGAAATGCAAAATGGTGTCAAGTGAGACCCCCTTGGAAAGTCCAGGACAACTAAAGGGAATCAAGTTGAGCACAAAGTGGTTTGCCATTCTTATTCTTTCAAGAAAAATAATTAGAAGTGCACTGCATACATTTTTATGAGTATAGAGGACAAGGCTATTAAATCTTTAATGAGGAAATTTCTGGTCTCCTTTGTCTTAAATGAAACTTGTAGGCTAATGTTCCCAGCAGACAATTTATGAAGGTACTGTCTTGGAGGAGAAATACAGAGCCCTACAGGAACAAAGGAAATGATTTGTTGTCACTATAATCACTTATCTTTAGCATCTGCTTGCACTTAAGGATCCTTTTTACAGCTTCCAAAATATGTTTTCATTAATCCCTAGAGTGACAGAATATAAGAGGAGTAAACCTCCCAAACAGACATCAAGAGGAAAAGATTCCCCATTCATCAAATAGTAGAAAGACCTCCTACTTACTATTAGGTGGGGAGAAAGTGCTCAGGCAAAACAAGTCAAAAATTCTAAAATAGGAAACCACAAGCTGCTTTCCAGACTTTACCCTGAATGTAAGCTGACTTTAGGTTTCTCATATTTAGGTGCTTATTTAGAAAGCCCTCACCTGAAAGAATCATTGGTTGCATGCTTCATTAAGAGGGCCCTCTGAAGTCAAATAGCAGCCACCTATTTGAAATTTGTAAACCAAAAGGTCTTCAATAGAAACATTTTATTCTTTTGTTGTTGGTTGGAAGAAAAATACACCATTTAAATAACACTACTTTACTCTTTCACAAACTGTTTTGAATTCCTGAACCACCAAATTTAGTAAATTCAGAAAAAAATTATTTAAAAAAATCTTTGAGATTTTATTTATTTGAGAGAGAAAGAGCTTGAGAGTAAGAGAGCACAAGCGGGGGGGGACAGAGGGAAAAGTAGAAGCAGGCTCCCTGCTGAGCAGGGTCATGACCCGAGCCAAAGGAAACACCCAACGGACTGAGCCACCCAGGCGCTCTAAATATATAATCAAACTACCAATACACTTTGTTTCTTCTCAAACATTTATGGGGGGGTGTATGGAGGGAAAGGTAAACATCTTCCAAAGTGTATTTTTAGTCTCATCCCAACATGTTTACTGCAATATTTATTACTTCTGAGTAAAGGAAAAGAACTGTTTGGGGAATCAATTTAAATTATCCACAATCAGGGTTTCCAAGACTTCTTTCTCACATAACTAAGATACTTTTATTACCAGACAGTGATTTAGTAAATACTGAGTCCCAGCTGCGTCCTGGGCTCGGCACCGTTAAGAGATTGGAAGGTGAGTTATATATAGTCCTGTTTGTAAGACATTCATTCATTCATTCATTCTGTAATTCAGCAACATTTACTAGCTGTTTGCCAGTGAGCAAGTTAATCAGCTTTTCTATAACTTGACCTCAGTTTCATCATCTGTAAAATGAGGGTGATAAAATATCTCCTAGGTTTTTGTGAGAATTAAATGAGACAATATTTGCAAAAGACTTTGAACAACGTATGACACAGGAAACACTAATTGTTAGCCTAACTTTAGAGTCCTTTATGTGCCAGGCTTAAGTTTGATTTTTTTTTTTTCCCACTTAATACAGTTAAAGACGGCCCGCCCTCAAGCAGCTCTCAGCCTTGCAGGGGAGACACACATGTTAATGAACATTATTAATATAACATGAGAAGTTTTATAATAGCTACATGCAGAATGTGATGGGGAAACAGAAAGGGGAAAGCATGTTGGTTAGAGGGTGCTTCTATAGACTTGCATGGGCCATTCATTATTTGCTGTGTGTCAAATTTACAAAATTAGTTGTGCAAAACAAGTATTTGGTGTCTCACACAGTTTCTGAGGCTCAGGAACCAGGAGTATCCTAGCTGGGTAGTTCTGATTCAGGGTCTCTAATGAGGCTACAATGAAGTCCTTGGCTGGAGCTGAAGTCATGAAGAATGTGCTTCTAAGTTCAGTAAAGTGGCTGTAGGCAGGAGGCTTCATTAAGTTCTTGCCACTGGGCCTCTCCAAAGGGCTGCTCATGAAAGGGCAGCCGGCTCCCCCATAACAAGTGATGGGAGAGACAGAGACAAACAGAAACAGAGAGACAGAATGCCAAGGCTGCAGCCATTTTATGACCTAATCTGGGAAATGATGTATTATCACTTCTGCCATATTCTACTTGCTAGAAGCAACTCACCAGGTCCAAGCTATACTGAAGGAGAGGCGGATTACACTTGAAGGGCATTGTATCAAAGAATTTATGGACATCTTTTTAAAACCACCACAGGTATGAAAGGAAAAGGTTTAGCTAAGTAGGTGGGAACAAACTTATGACAAGCAATGAAATTGCAGAAACAAAAGAACAGAGAATCGAGGGGAAGTTGTTATTCCCATTTTAAAGATGAGGAAACAGACTTAGGTAAAGTAGCTTTCCCGACCTGTGTTAAATGGTTAGTAAATGGCAGAGCCAGGATCCGAACCTGTATTTCTGGTTATAGAATCCAGAGCTGATCACTACCTATATTAGGCAAGATTCTTCAGAGAAACAGAACCAAAGGATGCATCTGTGTCTATATCTACATCTTTATCTGTATGGAGAGAGAGAAAGGGTATTTATTTATTCTAAGGAGTTAGCTCACGTAATCATGGAGGCTTGGTAAGTCCAAGATCTGCAGAGTAGGCTGGCGGACTAGAGACGCAGGGAAGAATTGCAGTTCAAGTCCAAAGGCAGTCTGCTGACAGAATTCCTTCTTGCTCAGGAGAGGTTAGACTTTGTTCGATTAAGGCCTTCAACTGATTAGATGAGGCCCATGCACATTGTAGAGGGTAATCTGCTTTACTCGAAGTCCAATTTAAATCTTATATCTCATCCAAAAAAACACCTTCACAGAAACATCTAAAATAATTGTTGACCAAATATCTGGACACTACAGCCCGGCCAAGGTGACAGATAAAATCAATCATCATACTATCCCATACGATAGAGATAATTTGGGATTCAGATTGCAAAGGGCCCCAAATGCCATACTAAGCAGTTGGTTGAATTTACAATTAACCAGTAGCTCTCTCATGGCTCTGTCATGTCTAACCAGACATGACCCTGAACATGTATTAGTGGAGTATTCCCATAGAATATTATAGTTCTCTTAGAGAATGTATATTGGAATATTTGTCTATCAGGCTTCATCTTCAGTATGTTTTGACGAATGAAAAATTTGGTTTTATTGACATTATACTTTTTCCTTTCAATATTTCCCTTTCCAGTCCGCATAGTTTTAGTAATTAGCCTTTCACATATTTCAAAATTTTTACTCATTGCAGGAATATTTTTCTCTTTTATTTATTCTCCCCATTTGGACTTTTTTCTCTTAACTTTTTCTTTTGTTTTTGTGCCTTATTTCAAGGATTCTTTTTAGCCATGCCTCCTACCAGAGTGAAATGTGAAATTAGGAAGGAAGACAAAAATGTAGGTGGGAAAAAAAGAACCCAGTTTGTATACCAGCTGGACTTGGTAGTTCTAAAAGTATAAATATTGTTGAAGCATCATTTCTTTGCAGAGGGTGCATAAAGCTAAAGAGCTGTTTTATCCTTGCTGCTGGAGAGATTTCTCTTTGTAGCTAACAGAGAGCAGGGAACTCTTTACATTTTTCTTTTAGCCTCAGAATTTAAAGTCATGATGGTCCCAGCCTGTTCTTTTGGCCCACTCCATTCTGGGTCCTCATCGAGGACAAGACACGTATGGGGTGGGCGGGGAGTCTTGTGAAGACACTCGAGCGTGATCTGAATTATAGGTCTATGGTTACATCCTGCCAGAGCAGGAGAGAACAGGAAGCAAAGTCAAGAAAAGCAGCAGAATAAAAGACACAAGAAGCTAGAAGGGAAGCAGAGCTGGACTTGCACAATAAATGGGGGCAGAGACCTTGTGGTAAAGCATAAAAGAAGGCAAGAGAGTTTGGGAGTTAGTTCCATGGATATAGCCCACTTTTCACTTTCCCTCTTGAACACAGTGTTATATAATTTACAAGCTTCAGAGCACCCATGGGTGGATAACACCGCTAGGTGGTTTGGTGAATTCCATTAAATGAGCAGATTTTGTGGGTGAGTGAAGAAGACATCAGCATCATTTGAAGGAGATGCTAGTTTCCTAAAAAAGAAACATTTAATGCATCAGTGCTGCTCTGTGTTCCTTTCTTTCCCCCACCGTCCCCTTGTTGCTACCGATCACCCTACAAGCCCAACCAAGTGTGATTTCCATCTTTAGTGCTATAGGAAAAGGGCTTCCTTAATAGCATGAAGAAACAAAGGTTTTACCCAAATCAGTTTCTTTTGTTTTTGAACATATCAACACAAATATTATGTCAGTGAATAAAGGAGATTTTCATAGTTTATCTTTCTGTCTTTAATGAAATTAAATCTAAACCAACTTGGAAAAATAGTTTTCCTATTTTACCTTGAAAGATTGCCACTGGAGGTATTCCACAAATTCTCTAAGTAATCCATCCACAGGCATATTCTCCACCTTTTAATTGTGTTCCTTTGCATATTTCAGGAAGCTATTCTTAATATGTTACTCATTTGAACCGTGTGATAGCAGAAATTAAGACCCCAAACTCTAACAAAAATACTATTTGGATCAACCCATGTAGAAAATGATCAGCTAATTTTGACTTAAATCTTATTTATATTTATAACCACTTGCATTTTAAAGCAAAAAAAAAAAAAAAAAGTACCCCAAATTCACTACTCTACAAGATAATTTCCATTCCTGAATCCATAATGTCTTCTGAATGCTTGAGGATAAGGTTGGGTAAGGATGAAAAATAATGCCGCAGAAATATGGTGAGAGGAAACAACCTTTGTGTGAAAGAAACCAGTATTCTATGGGACCTTCCCTTCCTCCTACAATATCAGATATTCTCTGTCATGCCTCTCAGAGAGGGCCACTGATCAATTTTTATAGGCCCATTGAAACTTGGCCTCCTAACCACTATCAGGAATTTACAACATACATATAAATAGATAATGAATATTAAAAGACTGATTTGAATGCCAACTCAGGGTTTTTTTTCACCCAGAGAATTGTTGAATAGAACAGACTTCCTTTGACAGCTACTCCCACATACGTTATAATATATGCACCATATTCCTTACTGTAGAAAGTTACCGTTAAGGCCACAGAAGCTAGATCTTGCCTATATGAAAAAAACAAGGCTATATATGTTACTAATGATACTGCTTTGATGTTTATACATAGTATCTTGCAATTTGCCTTTGCCTTTAATATATATTTGTACTTTAGTTTCTAAAACTATTCAAAAGCCAAGTAGTTATTCGCTAAATTCTCATTAGTCACTGAATCCAATTTATAAAACTTTTACTGTCAAGTAGTAGCTGTTGACTTTTGTAAGTTTGATACACATTAAACAAAGGAACCAAGACAAAATATAATTTCTATGCTAACAAAGCCAGGATCCTTTATCATAATATTAAAATTACCCCTAATGTTAGGAGTTAAATTAGAGTAAAAGCCAACATTAGAAAAGATTTTCAGAAGGTTTTTTTGAGTAGAGGGCTTTTTTTTTTTTTTTTCTTTTTTTGGTATTAAGAGTCAACCATTTTACATTAAAAAATTCATTAAAGTTTGTTGCAATCAAGACATAGTCTCATCTTCCACAGCAGCTTGAGGAGGTCTAACCCAAGGGGTAGATATCATACAACAGCAGTTTCTGGCTCTGAGCATCCCCTGTGTAAATGCTGGTACCCCAATCCTCCTAGCCCTCAAACTCTCTCCTTTTCCTTGGCAGGTCCTAGAAGAGTAAACTTGATCTGCTTGACAGCTGTTGAAAGAATTTCATCTCTGTTCTCTGCCTGATTGCCTGGGCACAGCTGCCCTGCTGGCACTCTTCAGATGGGTAATGACCTTGGTCTGACACCTAGGGGTCATTGCTTCACAGTTTGTGCTTAACCAACCATCACCGTCCTCATTGCTGATATTGGATTAGGTCCCTTGTAGTCACTGTCTATGTTATTCTAGGTGGTGAGGGAGTGGAGTGAACTGGGGGACTCTCTGTCTCGGCTGGTGTTATAATCCTTTCAGTGAATTTCTAAATGGGGTGGTCTTGCTTTCCATTTTTATAACGCTCACAGTATCAAATTTTACGTTGACACATTTCTCTATGGTTCTTGGCTCTTGTGCTCTGTCTCTGTCATCAACTTCCGTGGCAGTGGCTCAGGTAACATTTAAAGTGATACTACTTGACTACTGAAGTGTCTGGACACTTTGACTCCCAAATATTCAGAGTGAGTTCCCTGCCTACTTTAGGTCATCCCCAAAGAAATTAGGGGGCAGCCTGTCTCGCCGGATCCCATTCTAGGGAGACTACTGTGAGTTCCGAAGTATTCTCTCTCTCTCCCTCTCCCTGTCTCTGACCCTCTCTCCATCTGTTTCTCAAGATCCAGAAGAGCCTCTGGTGGCCTACTTTTTGAAGTGCCTAAGTAAGGAAAGTCCCCATGTTAAATGTAACTTTCACTTTTTAAGAGAAAAATTCACTTTCTGTCAACAAAGGAGTGGAAACATAAAATTCTATTTATAATAGACTTATAATTACTCATTCATAGAATGTTAATATAAATAATAATATGACTTTTTATTTAATATTATGGTTACTTCAGAAAGAGATAAGGAGAAAGCATTGCACCTGAAGATTATATTTAAAATCAGTCTTTACTATTCAGTTTTCTAAGTTTTATTTTTCTTATCAGAAACCGTTTTGTATTTAGTTAGACAACCATCTCAGTTCTTCAGAGTTAACTGGGTTTTTATAAACTGTTACTCACGATCATTCAATAGTGTTTTGTTTTGTTTTGTTTGTCAAGCCTCTTTTCTGAGCAGGCCCCTCAGAGAAGCTGCTGGGAAGACTTATTTCCTGGGATGAAATATCCTGGCCAGAGCGACACACTCCATGTTGTATTTGCCATGAAGTTGATGAAATTATGCCTTTTCAGGAGAGGGCCCCACTTCTCCTTCTTTCAAGAGTAGGCACTTTCTTTTCGTTTTTTCTTTAAAGATTTTATTTATTTGAGAGAGAGAGAGGGAGCAAGAAAGAGGGTGGGAAGTTCAGAGGGAGAGGGAGAAGCAGGTTTTCCACTGAGCAGGGAGCCCCACATGGGGCTCGATCCCAGGACCCCAGATCATGACCTTAGCAGAAGGCAGATGCTTAACCAGCTGAGCCACCCAGGCACCCCAAGTGCAATAAACTCTTGAAGGCATATTGAAACACAACCTGGTACGTTGTGTGGTACAGGCTGATGCTGATGTCAGTTGATTTGGCAAGCCACATTTACTAGTAAAAGCTGTGGTTATATGGCACCCTATCTGACTCAATAAACAGATATCCACATGTTTATTGAGCATCAACTATGTACAAGACCTTGGGCTGAGTTAAAATAATAAACCGAGCATAAGCTGACCACGAAAGCAGGAGAAAATGGTACAAACACAAGTGTGCTTACTGGGAAATATGCAGTGATCATAATTTTAAGGGAAAACTGGGAACAGCTACGCAAATATTTTGTGGAACTTTTCTATGTGTTCTTAGGAAATACTTAAGAGTTTCCACTTTCCTTGGGGCACCTGGGTGGCGCAGTCGTTAAAGCATCTGCCTTCGGCTCAGGGCGTGATCCTGGCGATCCGGGATCGAGTCCCACATCAGGCTCTTCCGCTGTGAGCCTGCTTCTTCCTCTCCCACTCCCCCTGCTGTGTTCCCTCTCTCGCTGGCTGTCTCTCTGTCACATAAATAAAATCTTTAAAAAAAAAAAAAAAAAAGAGTTTCCACTTTCCTAAGTATTCTTTTATTCTAAGATCCTGGTAAAATCTTAGTGGCTTGATCTCCTCTCCCGGGGCTGTTTATTACCCCTGCTGTAGGTTTACTGTTCAGTGGTACAAACACCATCTCTCCAAACATGTTCTGTGCTCTTCCCTTAGATTTATGTCAGGTTCCAGTATATGGGGAGAGAATCATCTGAAGGGTCTGCACGATGATGGCCTTATTTAGGATAGTGCCTGTGTTGTTGAAACAAAAGACGGAAAAATATAGATATCAAAGTGGTGGGTCTATAATATGGAGAGCCCAGTTCTGTCCATCTTGTTGCTTTTCCATCCTTAGGGAGTTGGCTTCATTTTTGTGCCTGAAAACAGCTCCCACCACATCCCGATTCCAGCTCACTTGAAGGAGTAAGAGTGAAGGAAGCACCTGCCGCAGAAGTTGCATTTATCCTTTGGCTTACATTCCATGTACTCTGCAGTCGTTAGCTGTATTTGGGTCTAGCTTAACCCAGCAGTAGTATGGAAGACGAAGGATATTGAGAGGACAGTTAGCAAACTCTGCCACATCCTAAAATGATCTGGATCTCTTAAAAACCTGTCTTTAAAAACCAACAAGTGCTCTAGCTGATACATCACTTCCATCCTAGTTCCCTTGAGACTCTTACTAGTATTTAGAGTATGGGGGTGGAGGTAGTAAGAAAACAGTAAAGAAGAACTTAGGTCCGATCTCAGCCCACCAGCAGCAGTATACCTATGCTGACCGTCACTGCAAAAAAGTGTCACCTCTCCACTGAGTGTAACAAAGAGCCAGATTCGATTATGGCTCTGATCACCGCACTTTGAACATGTACTAACACTATAATATGCTAAAGATATAACTAATACAAGTAAGATTATGAAGCTGAACGTAACCCTTTCCTATGTAGCTAAAATCTCCACTTTCCAGTGCCCTTCACTTTACTTTTTTTTTTTTTTAAGATTTTATTTATTTATTTGACAGAGAGAGAGAGCCAGCGAGAGAGGGAACACAGCAGGGGGAGCAGGAGAGGAAGAAGCAGGCTCCTAGTGGAGAAGCCTGATGTGGGGCTCGATCCTAGAACTCTGGGATCACGCCCTGAGCTGAAGGCAGACGCTTAACGACTGCGCCCCCTAGGCGCCCCTTCACTTTACTTTAAGGAGTCTTGCTGTTTGGCATCCTCATCACTCTAGCTTCCCGCCCTGTTGATCTGCTTCTGCTGGTCTCCTGCTTCCTCGATGCCCATCAGGCTGAGCTTCAACACTCGACGTGTATCCTACAGGAAGCCCTGCAGTCTTTAGCACGTTCCACAGGACGTGCGCTTCCTTCCTTAACTACTCTGAAAACTGTGGCTGATAAGTCCACATTGTCTTGATCAGGGATCTCTGCTGATGGGAACAGAAACCCCCTCCACTCAACCCTATCAGTGTGGGTGGGAAGGTTGTTTATTGAAGGGATTCAGGGATATCAGGGAATCTAATTTCAGAAGGTAGAGTCCTATTTCACAGGAAGTACATAGCCATCCACAAACTAGTTTTCTGGTGTCACCTGATCTCTCATCTCTGCTCCTCTGGGTATGTCCGTTTGTTCCATCTCCTCTACCCCTCCATTTCTGATCTTTCTAAGGCTTTTGAGATTTGCTCCCCTACATTTCTTATCTGAGACTTTGATTTGCCATGGTATCATGTTTGCCCCAATCCTCCCATGGCCAAGAGCTCCTCTGCACATTTTGAATAGCCTCAGTCTCTGTGCTTTGGTTCAGCTTCTGAAATGAGAACATCTAATTGGCTTAGGCTGAATCTGACGTCTACCTCTGGTTCAATCAGCTGTAGCCAGGAAAGCAGAGTCAACCTGAGACAAGTATGACCAAAGGCTAGAAGGTAGATTCTCTTAGAATATGCTGTGAGTCAGAAGATGACTGATATATTGAATACAGACATAATCTTTTAAATATTTTTAACCCCAGTCCAAATTGGGCTGAGCAGAGTTAGTCCTGGAATAGTGTTAAACCTCTGGTTAGTTACAAAATACCATCTGACCAAAGACCATAACTGGTACCAGGGGTGATCCCCCAAAGGCACTATAGATCAGCTACCCCAACCCCGGATAACATGCTGCCCCTTGCCTTCATCCATTTACGCTCAAGAATTGGCAGCTTCAGTCTCTTCCACAGTGATCTCAAAGGAAATGTGGTGCATTTAAACACCAGGATTCTTTCTTACTTTGGATAGGACTTATTCATATCTCCTTTTGAAATCTTTCATGATTTCCATCATGTTCCTATGAATTACATGATCTGTGGGTATCATTTAGAAACACAAAAGTATACATTATGAATTTACCTACAGCAGGAGTACATTGAGGTTTCTGTGGGTATTGAAACTTATACAGTTTTAGAGACATTTTTAAAGAAAAAAGAATATAAAATTATCAAGACAAAATTAGGCATGAAATCGATCCTCTATTTCAAATGAAATAGGAAACACCAGAGATATCTTTTTAACAAATGGTTCTTAAATTTCACTGGGAATAAAAATAACACGGCAATCTTATTAAAATACAGATTTCTAGACAAGGATGCCCACTCTCGTATCTTTTATTCAACATGGTACTGGAATTCTTAGCCAGAGCAATTAGGCAAGGAAAAAAAAGAAGGCATCCAAATCTGAAAGAAGTAAAATGATCTCTGTTTGTAGATGATATGATACTACATATAGAAAACCCTAAAGACTCCACTGTAGGGGCGCCTGGGTGGCACAGCGGTTAAGCGTCTGCCTTCGGCTCAGGGCGTGATCCCGGCGTTCTGGGATGGAGCCCCACATCAGGCTCCTCCGCTATGAGCCTGCTTCTTCCTCTCCCACTCCCCCTGCTTGTGTTCCCTCTCTCGCTGGCTGTCTCTATCTCTGTCAAATAAATAAAATGTTAAAAAAAAAAAGACTCCACTGTAAAAACTGTTAGAACTAGTAAACAAATTCAGTAAAGTTGCAGGATACAAAATCAATATACAAAAGGCAGTTGCATTTTTATATACTAACAATGAACTATTGGAAAGAGAAATTAAGAAAACAATTGCATTTATAATAGCATCAAAAAAATAAAATACTTAGGAATAAATTTAGTCAAAGAATGAAAGATCTATACACTGAAAACTATAAAACATTGATGAAGAAATTGAAGAATACACAAATAAATGGAAAAATATTTCATTTATGGATTAGAAGAATTAATATTGTTAAAATGTCCATACTACCCAAAGCAATCTACAGATTCAGTGCAATCTCTGTCAAAATTCCAGTGGCATCTCCACGAAAATAGAACAAACAATGCTAAAAATTCGTATAGAATCACAAAAAAACCCAAATAGCCATAGAAATCTTGAGAAAGAAAAATAAAGCTGGAAGCGTCAAACTTCCTGATTTCAAGTGAACAAAACAGTACAGTACAAACAAAACAGACACAGAGATCAGTGAAACAGAATAGAGAGCCCAGAAATAAACCCACACATATAGGATTAATTTCTGACAAAGCTGCCAGGAATATACAATGAGTAAAGGATAGTCTCTTCAATAGACAGCCACATGCAAAAGAATGAAACTGGACTCTTATCTTACATCATACACAAAAATCAACTCAAAATGGTTTAAAGATTTGAACATAAGACCTGAAACTATAAAACTCCTAGAAGGAAACGTAAAGAGAAATCTCCTTGACGTTAGTCTTGGCGATGATTTGGATTTGACTCCAGAAGCAAAGGAAACAAAAGCAAAAACAAACAAATGGGACCACATCAAACTAAAAACCTGGACAGCAGGGCACCTGGGCAGCTCAGTTGGTTAAGCATTGGACTCTTGATGTTGGCTCAGGTCACGATCTCAGGGTCATGAGCTGGAGGCCCCTGGAGTCAGGCTCTATGCTCAGCAGGGAGTCTGCTTCTCTTCCTCTCCCTCTGCCCCCCCACTTGTATGCATGCGCTCTCTCTCAAATAAACAAATAAATCCTTTAAAGATTTCATAAAATAAAATAAAATAAAAATCTGCACAGCAAAGGAACTGATCAACAAAATGAAAAGGCAACCTACAGCATAGGAGAAAATATTTAGTAAAACACACAGCCAATAAGGAGCTAATATCCAAGATATATAAGAAACTCAGCTAGTTAGTAGAACAGAACCAAAACAACAACAAAAAAACCAAAACAAAACAAAAAAATTAAAAATGGGCGAAAGACCCAAAGAAGACCTACAAATAAATGGCTAACATCTGAAAAGATACTCAACATCACTCATCATCAGGGAAATGTAAATCAAAACCACAATGAGATACCACCTCACACCTGCTAGGATCTCTATTACCAAAAAGACTCTTATCTTTACTAACTTCTCTCCATTTCCCTCATTGCTGGTGAGATGTGGAGGAAAGGGAACACTTGTGCACTGTTGGCAGGAATATAAATTGGTGCAGCCACTCTTGAAAGCAGTATGGAGGCTCCCAAAAAATTAAAAATAGAATTACCACGTGAACCAGCAATCCCACTCCTGGATATGTATATTCAAAGGAAACGTCATCATTATCTTGAAGAGATATATGCATTCCCATGTTCATGACAACATTATTCACAATAGACAAAGTATGGAAAAACCTAAGTTTCCATCAACAGATGATGGAGATAGATATATACAGTGGAATATTATTTAATCTTTAAAAAGAAACAACTCCTGCCATTTGAAATAACTTTGTTGGACCTGGAGGGCATTGTGTTAAGTGAAATAAGTCAAACAAAGAAAGACAAATACTGCGTGGATCACTTATACATGGAACTAAAGAAAAAAAAAATCAAACCCATATAAACAGAGTAGGATGGGGGTTGCCAGGAGGTGGGGGGTGGGGGAAATGAGGAGAGGTTGGTAAAGAACACTCCAGTGTTCTTTCAGTTATAAGATGAATAAGGTCTGAGGATCTGAACTATAACCTGGTCACTATAGTTGTAATACTGTATTATATCATTGAAACTTGCTGAGAGTAGAACTTAAGTGTTCTAGAAGTGTTTCAGAAAAAAAGAAAAAAGGTAAATATGTGAGGCGATGGATGTGTTAATTAAGTCAAATGTGGGACTCCTTTTACAATGTATACATATATCAAATCACTTTACATACTTTAAATATATTACAATTTTATTTGTCAATTATAGTTCAATAAAGCTGAATAAACACACACGTGAAAAGATGTTTGGAAACGTGCTACATGTTTGCTACATTGAGGAAAAAAAAAACCAACAACCCAGATTCCTGGGTCAACTCTGACCTACTGAGTCAGAATTTCTGAGAGGGAGTCTTGAACCTGCGTTTTAGCAGCTGCACCCTCAGGTAGTCTGAAGACCACATTTTGAGATAAACCTGTGACCTCTGTAGTGAATTAATAAGATTTTAATGATATATTTTCTTTTTTTGTACATCTACTAGGGATTCCAATTATTATCACTGTCTGAAAGAATACAATTTTGTATACAGAACTTAAGAGGGCTTTGTCATAAATTTATCTTTTAATTTAGCTGTTTTATAACCAGAAAGAATAAGCCAATGAGGAGAAGGAAAATCAGGAGCTTCAAAAGAGAACAATGAATGTCATAATATTTCACAGAATATTTACATTAGTTGGGGAAGAAAAATGCCCCATGGATGTCATTTTTCCGTATCATAAAATGAACAAATGAATACTAAAAATGTAATTTTAAAGAAAGGAGATTAGTTTAAAAAAATTACTCCAAATACTATAATGATTGTGAAACAAATATGGAATATGTTTTTAAAATACAAAGTATTTAGATACATGTATAAAGCAGACACACACACACACACAGGATTTAATAATAGTATAAATATACTTTGGTTAATCTTATGAGTTAAGAATATTTTGACTGATTAATTCAGTAACTGAATGTTAATATGTATAATGTTCAAAACATACGTATCTGAAGAGATGACTTACATATTTATTTGTGACCGAAAAAAATCATTTAATGGAGTTGACTGAATTAAATTACTGAACTAATTTGACAGCCTAAACTGTACTTCTCAAGCAAAATCTCTGTGCATTTCATATTTACAATCAAAACATTCCTGAGTTAAGAGGAAAAAAAAAAGCCTGTCTTTATAGCTTCAGGGAAGTACTGTTAGGTAAACTTAGGGGACTTCCAGAGGTAGCAAAATGGGGTGGGGAAAACCGTAGAATGATCACACTTTTCTGATAATTGAAACTCGAACTCCTGGAACATAGCTGCACAATCTCTGCCCCGAAAGACTGGTCCCTTCTGAGTGTCCACGTCCTCCTGGACCTTGAAAATAAAGGGCAGAGGTATTACCTCAGAGCCGGGAATCAGAACTCCGATTCTAAGGGGTTGGAGAGGTATAAGTCAGCCAAGGATACAGAGTTCTCTAGAATGGAGCTTTCTTGGGACATGAATCATGTTTATTTTAGACACAAAACTTTCTAGCTCCAAATGGAAAAAAAATCATTCTTACTTGATGAAAAATGTCTCTCTGCCAGAATGTTAGGAAACAAGGGAGTCGTCCAAGCCCTGAGGCTCTATGGCTCATTTGCAAAGTTCCCCTTCTTCATCTGCTCTCGGTGCCTCCTCCCTGGCCTTGTGCCAGGGGCAAATTCTCGGTTCTACCACCGTGCTAAGGACAAGAGTGTGTCTGGAGGGTACGCTGCATTCTCCCGTCAGTTTGTCGACCTCCTCCAGGTAAGTCCGTGTGTCTCAAGAGGATCCTTGGGCCTGATGACAGCAGCTCGGTAAGCCTGCTTCACAGCCTGTCATTGGACCATAGCTCTCTGCTTCTGGGAGAGGCTCCCACATGACTTTTAAAGCTGTTACATAATTTACAACGTTACTAACTTTGGTGGCAAACGTGAGCACATACACAATACTCTATTTACCAGGAATAAAGGTATGCTACACGGAGTGGGGTTGTGTTCCTTTGTGCAGTTGCAGTTCACTAGAGTGTTGTAAAGATACATTCCAGGCTCTTAAAAATTTCCAAATGTGGTGCCTATTCCTGTAGAGCCTTGTTTGGACAGTACCCGTATATCACCACTACCATTTTTTAAAAAATTATTTATTTATTTATTTGAGAGAGAGAGGGGGGGGGAGAGAGAACAAGTGGGGGGAGTGCCAGAAGGAGAGAATCTTCAAGCAGACTCCCTGCTGAGCGCTGAGTGGATCTGGGGCTCCACATGGGGCTCCACGTGGGGCTCCATCTCACCACCCTGAGATCATGACCTGAGCCGAAACCAAGAGTCCGTCACTTTTTTTTTTTTAATGATTTTTTATTATATTATGTTAGTCACCATACAGTACATCCCCGGTTTCTGATGAAGAGTCCGTCACTTAACTGACTGAGCCCCCCAGGCCCCCAGCACTACTTTTAAAGTTGGTTGCCAATAGAGTCGGAGTCCGTGGATCTAGAGTACTATAATCTGATTTGTCTCCCTAAGACACAGAACCTGAAGCATGTGGCAGCCTTTGTGGGGAGCAAGGTTTCTCAGCCTTGGCACTGTTGATGCTTTGGGCTAAGTAATTCTTTGTTGAAAGAGTTGTCCTGTGCCTTGAAGGATGCTTAGCAGTACCTGGTTTCCCCTAGGCCTGAAGCTTGCTAAATGCCATCACTAAATGGAGTGAACAAGTTTTGTTTAGTTTTATTTCCCCCTCCGAGCAGTAAGAGCTGATCCGCACCTTCCCTTAAATGGAGCGCTGTGAGCCCGTTCTTCCTTTGGGAGCCCTAATCTAAATTATGGCCAACTTCTGAACCCGAGCTCTCTGCAGACCAGGAGCTTCAACCCACTCCTTCACATTTCTGCTTTTTATTCTGTTCTGCCAGCTACCCACCCCATATCCTTCTAATGAATTCATCTTATACTGTCGATTTTTCCTCCAGTTCAGTAAATAGCAATTCCATTCTTCCAGATGCACAGACCAGAAATTTTGGAGTCATCTTTGACTCCTCTTTTTTTCGCACCTGTGTTGCTCAGGGTCCCTGCAGGATACAAGTAGGATGCTCAATGGGTACCTGAGGAAAATTCAAAAGATTGTTTAGAAATATGTGGTCCGGTTAAGGGAAACTAATAAGAAATGGTGACGTACCCAAGAGGTAGGGGGAAGACTTTACTACGGTCAGCCGGAAGGAGCCCGGGGTGGGGAGGGAGACCTGCAAAGGCTGTAGCTACACCGGACTCTGCTGCTCGAGGGGCTGTGGCCTCAGGTAGAGGAGGGCAGCCATTGCCAAAGCGTAGCCGGGCAGGGAAGGAGCCAGGAGACTCAGTGTCCTGTCTTGTTCTCCTTCTGCCCTCCAAATCTCTAACTGTCTGAACCCAAGCAAAGGAGGACAGGACAATCCGGGTGTGTGGCCCGTGGAGGTCCAGCTTCCAGGCTATGGAAAGGGATGGAGTGTAGATCTGAAGGGACAATTGGAGAATCTCTACACACTCTCATCGGGGAACCTGTCCACTCTACCTTGAAACACATCCAGAATCCAGCTCTCACTCACTACCTCCCTCGTTACCTTCCTAGTCCAAACCACTATTTCTCCCCTTGAGAACTGCCATTAGCCTCCCATCTCTATCCCTTTACCCAGCTTTATTTTTTACAGCACTTACGACCCCCTAAAATATTATATATGATTTAATAATTTGCTCATTGTCTATCTCTCTCTAGTAGAATGTAAATCCCATGAAATTACAAGCTTAATCTGTTTTGCAATGCTATTACATTCCTTACACCTTATAGGCAGTCCATAAATACTGAGTTAGTTAAGTAATCTTAAATTAATCTGATTTGGTTTCTGCTGCTTATATCCAAAGAAACTTAGAAGATTCAGGTGCGTATAATGTAATCTCATTTTGTTTCTTGAAAAGTTTAGTTGTGCACACAGAAAAGAATGAAAGTATATTCAAAATATTAGAAGTGATTACCATTGGATAGTGGGATTTGGGGTAATTTCCATTTTCTTCTTTGATTTTAATACTCCTGAAATATTTTACAATGACCATATACGATCCTCGTAATGAGATGAAGAGAAATACCTTTATTTTAAAGTACAGACTAGAACAAGATCAACCAGATCTTCTAGAGAAGCTTGGCAGTTCTTTTTCATCTCTTGACTCCCCATCCCTTTCCTTACAGTGTCATTACCAAACCTTTTCCACTCTTCTGAAGCACCTGTGTTGAATCCATTCCCCACCTTGTCTACCCTGCTCTGCACCCAGGAAGCTGATCACGAGGTTGCAACAGCCTGGCTCCTTTCTCCTCTGGCTTCCAGTTGGGTTCAGCTAATAATTTTAGCTGAGATCTAGAGGGTGGGAAGACAGTGGGTCAGATTATTTATTCCCCAGCACCCTCCTTACCAGTTCCCTGCAGGTGGGCTATATCCCATTAGCTAAAGGCCACAGTTCTGGTCAGATGGTCCTCTTCAAACAGCTGTCTCTGGCCCTTCCACCCTCCTCTTCCTCCTTCAGGCCTAGGGATAGTAATAGTCTCCCTACTGCCAGCCCTGGGGTAATGCACCATCCCTTGCTCTTTCCAAGCCTTACTCACAACTCTATAAACTCCGCTCAGATTACCCAATTCCAGTGTTCCATTTGTTTTTTTCCAAGGTCCCAACTGAGCATTCAACCTCATCTTCTTCCATTCACTCTTAGCAAATGGTCTTGTCTCATTAGTTTTTACTGAGAAGGTTGAGGCCTTCTTCTATCAGCTTTCTCAGCATTCCTCAAATATCTGTGCACCATCACTTCACTAACAGTAGTCCATGTAATGGCCCGCTGTCACCTCTACTCCTGACCTCTCAGAGCACATAACACATCTGGCTTAGAGCAGGGCTCCACCCTGTTTTTTTCCTACTCCGAGAACTTTTCACAGAGAACAAACTGATGGTTCCCAGAGGGGAGGTGGGTGGGGGGATGTGTGAAATAGGTGATGGGGATTAAAGAGTACACTTACCATCATGAGCACAGCATGATGTATAGAATTGTTTGTTTTTAAAGATTTACTTATTTATCTTAGAGAGAGAGAGAGCATGATGGGGAGGGGCAGGGGGAGAGAGCGTCTCAAGCAGACTCCACGCTGAGCAGGGAGCCTGACATGGGGCTCAGTCTTACGACCCTGAGATCACAACCTGAGCTGAAACCAATAGTCAGATGCATAACCAACTGTGCCACCCAGGTGCCCCTGTTTGTGTGTTTTTAATAAGGAATGCTTCACGAATTTACATGTCATCCTTGCTCAGGGGCCATTCTAATCTTCTCTGTATTATTCCAATTTTAGTATGTGTGCTGCTGCAGCGAGTGCTAGAACTGCTGAATCACCATATTGTACCCCTAAACTAATACAACACTGTGTGTTAACTGTGTTGGAATTAAAATTGAAAACCTAAACTTAAAAACAAGGAACTTATCTCCTTCGCTGGCCCTTCTCCCTTCTTGCGTACTTTAACTCCGGATGTTTCTGATGTCTCAAACCTTGGCTTGACGCTATGACGACATTTTTTTGAGGAAGAAAGCTTATCAGCTTGTACTACTTTACCACTTTCATGCAGATAATTTTACAAACATATACTTGCTGTCCTATTTGTTTAACTAAACTCCAGTCCTTTATCCCTCCAATCAGACTAAATATTTAACACGGATTTCCAATTATCTCCTCAAATGCAACATCATTTCATTCTTCCTCTCACCTTCCCCTGAATTGGATTTTCTCCCGTTTTCTGTATTTGTTTCCAATGGTGTCTATATTCTTTTGGGCTCAACAGTTTAAAATACTGAAATTAGCTTTTAATGCCTCCGTTTTCTGTGCCCCTCAGCTGCAGTTACTTCCTGAATTTTATGTTTTTTTCTTAAACTAATTTCTCAGAGTTTGTTTTTTTCACTTTCACTGTTACAATCAATGTCTTTTATAGTTTAGGTCAAGATTATTTCAATAGTCACCTAACTAGTCTTCAGATTCCAGGTTCTCCCATTCCTACTCAAGGATTAATATTTCTAGGATATTGGTAATATGTGGTGTTATAATGTGACTCCAATTAATAATTACACCAACAACTAATATTCACTGAGTATTCGCTATGTGCTGACTGCTGCACTAAGCTCTTTTCACATGGATTGATTATTTTATTATTTTTATTTATTTATTTATTTTTTGGTTAAGATTTTATTTATTTATGTGACAGAGATAGAGACAGCCAGCGAGAGAGGGAACACAAGCAGGGGGAGTGGGAGAGGAAGAAACAGGCTCATAGCGGAGGAGCCCGACGTGGGGCTCGATCCCATAATGCCGGGATCACGCCCTGAGCCGAAGGCAGACGCCCAACCGCTGTGCCACCCAGGCTCCCCTGGATTATTTTAATACTCAGAGGAATCCTAGAAATATGTAATTGTACAGTTGGAAGATTTATTTATTTATTTATCTCTACAATTCAAGTTTATTAGATCTGTCCAGTCAGCCATGATGATCTTACTAGTCTTGCCATTTTTGGACCTTTTCTTGGAGCCTCTAAACCCACTTTACGTCTACACCATTAACTTTCACATTCAGTTATGGATCACCTTAAATTTTTTTTTAACTGATATATATATACAGTTGCTATTTATTCATCCCTGAAAGAAAATGATAGTTAACCGGATGCAGAGAGGGATGAAGTGTGGTCTAGCTAAAGTGAACTGCATATGTAAGGTGAAAGAACACCGAAGCAAAGCTGAGTGTTGGAATGGGCTAGTGCTGGGGATTGGTGAGAGATGAAGTTAGAGAATTTGGAACCAGATTATAGAAAGCTTTCCAGGCTATTTGATATTTAGATTGTTTCTATATTTTAAAACTTTTTATTTGGAAGCACTCTCAACTTTATAGAAAAGTTGAAAGAACAGAACAAAGAACTTTTCCCCTGAATCATTTAAGGATAAGTTGCCAACATGATGTTTAAACATCCCCCTGTTTAAGTGCCTTAGTGTGTATTACCCATAAACCAGGACATTTTCCCACATTACCATAATACAACCACCAGAATTAGGAAAGCAAAGTTGCCCTACTGCTACCATCTAAGCCTCATACCTTCTTCAAGTTTCACTAGTTGTCCCAATAATATATTTTTTAGTACTAAAAGGATTCAGTCCAGAATAAAGCTCTATGCTTAGTTGTCATGTCTCTTTAGTCTCCTTCAATCTGGAACACTTTCTCACCCTTTCTTGACTCTCATTTCCTTGATCCTTTTGAAGATTACGAGTTGGTTATTGTGTAAAATGCCCCACAGTGAGGGTTTGTTGGATATTTCCTCATGATTGATTCAAGTCATGCATCTTTGATGGGTGTATTCCAGAAGCAATGTTGTGTTCTTCTCATTGTATTCTTCACTGGTGATGTTAACTTTCATCATTTTATTAAGGTGGTATGTCCCAGACCTTTCTACTCCATTTTTACTCTTACCCCCCCATAATTAATAAATATTTCATGAGGAGATCTTGGAGACTATGTAAATAGCCTTTTCAAATGATCAATTAATCTCTTTGTCTAAAGCATGTGGATGAGTAGAGACTCATGTTATTCTATTTTTGTCAGTGACTTGTGTATCTTTTTGAGACATTCTCATTATTCTCTGAACCCTTCCTTACTTTTTGGCACAAGATGCTCCAGCCTCATTATATATTCCCTGCCCCAGCACTGGAATCAGCTGTTTCTCCCAAGAGCTCTGTTTCCTTTTAGTGAAGAAGAGTATTTAGAAACCAATATTTGGGCATTAGTGGGCTCATTGCTACCAGGGTGACTGACACTGCTCCTACCCCCTCAGAATGGATATGTATACATATACATACATGCATTTATACCTATGTTTATTTTTGTTTTCTGTATCTATTTCTTTGTATTGAAAGCCATGAGTTCACAACCAATATCCCCAATTCTAAGCTAACACCTCATTCCTATTTATATTCTATTTAATTATAATTATAACTTGTTTCTCTGGCAGTGGGAAACCTGGCTCCCTTATCCTCAATATATTTATTTATTTGCTCAATCCTCTGTATGTAATCATTTCCACTATCTACTGTCATCCTCTCACCCCTGCAAATGCCCTCTTTACTCTGATTGAGCTATGACACCCTGATCTGGGCTACCCTGTACTCTCCCGCAGATGCTCTTCTCTCACTGCTGGGGCTCCTGTGTCCTGACCTGAGTCATTCCCCTGCCGAGCCCCCTTTCCCACTCCAGTGATACTCTGCCATCCCAGATGGGCTACCATGTCTCTTCCCCAATCACCCCTGGAGACACCTACCTTGCTGAACCCGAATCTAATGGATTTTGGATTGAATTGCTCTGGAAGTGAACAGTTGAATGGAAGGGAGCAAGAGAAGGGAAGGGATAGAAAGGGGATAGATAGAAGAAGAGGATTTCTAATTTAAAAATATATATTATAAATAACATTCTCTTTTTGTACTTAAATCTTTATCATTAATTTAGATTTTCTGGTAGGTTCCCAGAAATCAAATTACTGGGTTAAATGTTATAAACCAAATAACTTGTCTTAATTTTTACTTCCACTAGCAGTACATGACAATGTCTATTTTATCCTAGACAGCTTTGCATATTATATCTAATTTAAAAAATTTTTTGTTAATTTTATAGATAAAAATAACATTTTATTTTCTATTTCGTTCATTGCTAATAAGGTTGAACATTTTTCTGTTTGTTTATTTAGCCATTTTTAACTTCTCTTTCATAAATTATCTATTTTCTTATCCATTTACATTTGGTAATTTTTACATTTTTCTTAGGTTTATATATTCATATTAGCACTTAATCATATTTATTTCAAGATTAGTTTTTAAAGTGGCTTCCTCTGGCCACTCTGTACGTTTGTACTTCCCATTCTCTGCGGCCAATCAGTATTTTCTAAGATACATGCAAACTAAGGGTAATATTAATCTAAAAAACATAAAATTTGGAATAAAAATGACCCGTTATAAAGCCATTCAAATATATGATGTACTTTTTAAAAACACTTATTTGTAGATCATTCCTATCTTCTTCACTGTCCATTAGATTGACAGGTTTATCTAATTCTCTCAATTTTTTTTCACTTCATATAATTTGGTGCTATGGTAGTAATGTTATATTACTGAAGTGAAGTTTTCATCATGTATCTCTTTTATCTCTAATATCGTTTTTTAATCTTAAAGTCTAGTATAGTGACATCAGCTTTTTTTTTTTTTTTTTTTTTTGGTTGGTATTTGCGTGCTATAACGTTTTCAACCTTTTATTTTCAGCCTTTCAATGTTATTATGTTTTGGGTGTGTCTCCTGTTGTAAGTCAGGATTTTGGTAGGAAATAAACAAGCGAAAGGGGACACCTGCAGGATCTGTGGTCTTAGGTTGAGATAACACAACCACTGAAAAACCCTGGCCCAGCAGTGAGATGCACTGGGGGAATTAATGCCCTTACTTCTCTCCCCTCCCACCCTGTGATCTGCCACTATCAGCTACCGGCCAAACCCAACAAGAAGACAGAGAGCAAAGAATCTCAGGGATATAGAACACAGAGCTGGGCCTAGAGCTAGACAGAGAAGAGCAGAGAAGAGCCAGCGCACATGTCAACAGCGCATAGCTGCACTTTGTCCTTGTTATCCAGTCTAATAGTTTTTCTTTTTTAGTGGAGCATTAAGTTCATTTACTTACATTTAGCGAGATTACTAGTGTAATTGATTGCTAAGATTTTATATCCCACATTATCTATGCTTTTTTTCCTCTGTCATGACTTCTTTTTGTTATTTGAGCAATTTTTCTCATTCCATTTATTCCATCTCTATTATTTTAGTGGTTACTTTAGAAATTTATACTATCTTTAACTTCCTCCTAAACAATTGGAAGCTCTTTGGAACACTTTTGCCCTGGTTACCCCTCTCCTGACTTATATACAATTGCTGTTGTTGTTGTTTTAAAGATTTTATTTATTTGACAGAAAGCGAGAGCACAAGCAGGGGGAGCGGCAGAGGGAGATGGAGAAGCAGACTCCCTGCTGAGCAGGGAGCCTGAAGCGGGGCTCGATCCCAGGACCCAGGGATCATGACCTGAGCCAAAGCAGAGGCTTAAGTGACTGAGCCACCCAGGCACCCCTATACAATTGTTGCAAGGTTTTTTTTTTTGTTTTTTTTTTTTTAAGATTTTATTTATTTATGTGAGGACAGCCAGAGAGAGAGGGAACACAAGCAGGGGGAGTGGGAGAAGAAGACAGGCTCCCAGCGGAGGAGCCCGTTGTGGGACTCGATCCCAGAACACCAGGATCACGCCCTGAGCCAAAGGCAGCTGCCTAATGACTGCACTACCCAGGCGCCCCTGTTGTAGGGTATTTTTAACCCAATAACACATTATTATTGTTATTTTCTATCTATATGTTATATTTAGATATAACATAACGGTTTATAATATATAGTCAATATTTATTGAGATTTATTTACGTTCTTTGCTCACCATTCATCTTTGTATCTTAGACTTTACATCTTGAATCACTTTCCTTCTTTCAATCTTTTGGAACATTTTTTGTTAAGATCTATTGGTGATAGGGGCGCCTGGGTGGCTCAGTCGTTGGGCATCTGCCTTCGGCTCAGGGCGTGATCCCGGCGTACCAGGATCGAGTCCCACATCGGGCTCCTCCGCTGGGAGCCTGCTTCTTCCTCTTGCACTCCCCCTGCTGTGTTCCCTCTCTCGCTGGCTGTCTCTCTGTCACATAAATAAATAAAATCTTAAAAAAAAAAAAAAGATCTATTGGTGATAAACTCTTTCTTCATTTTCCTGTTTCTGAAAATGTCTTAATTTCACCTTTTTGCTAGATATATAATTTTAGGTTGGCATATTTGAAGATATTATTCTAATGATTTAGGGCTTTCATATATCTGTTGAGATGTCTGATGTCAGCATTATTGTCGTTCCTTGGAAGGATAGATTTATATATATATTTATATTTTGTTTGTAGATTGCAGTTTCACTATGATATGTCTAGGTGTGTGTTTCCTCCCATATATCCTGCTTAGGATAGATAACTCTAAAACTGTTGACTGGTGTCTTTCATTGGTTCCTAAAATTATCAGATCTTACCACTTCAAACACTGCTTCTACCTCATTCTCTCTCTCTTCTCCTTTTTGAACTCTGAATAGGTATATATTAGACCATTTCCTCTATCTTCCATGTTAATCTCTCTTTTATATTTCACGTCTCTTTAACTCTTTGTGCTACATTCTCCATAATTTCCTCAAATCTATTTTCCAGTTCATGATTTTTTCTTTAATGGTGGCTAATCTGATGTTTAGCTTGTCCATTGAGTTTAAAATTTTAATGTTCATATTTCTCATTTATAGAAATTCTCATTGGTTCTTTTTCAAATCTTTGCCACTACTATGGTATTTTCTTCCATTTTCATATTTTTAAAACATCCTTTTATTCATTTGAACATATTAAGCATAGTTATTTTACTTTCTGTTTCTAATAATTCCAATATATGAAGGTTTGTGGGTCTGGTTCTTCTGTTGGTTTTTTCTACTAGCTCTTGCATAAAATGCCTTCTTTATGAATTTTATGTATTTTGTGATTCCTGACCTGCTCGTCTTTGAAACTTCATCTGGAGAAATACTTTGAATTCTGAGTTGAAAAAGTGCTCTTCTAGAAAGAATTTGCATATGCTTTTGGATGATGGATTGTATGTTCCAAAGATGATGACAATAGTATCTTGCATTCTACATGCTTTCAATGTGACTTTGACACTCCTCCCATTGAAAAGTAGGGTCTATGTTCTTGCTCCTTGGCTCTGGGAGGGCTTGTGACTAGAGGGGAAGTGATTCTATGGGACTTCCAAGGCTCAGAGATAAAAGGCAAGATGGTTTTCCCCTGGTTCTCTTGGGTTGCTTTGCGCTTTGAACCAGCAGTCACATGGAAATGTCATATGTGGGTATTCTTGCCAATAGCCTTAGTTAAAGTTCTAGCCAACAGGCTGCATCCACCACCGGACATGAGAGTAAACTAGTTTACAGATAATTCCAGCTTCCAGCCCCCGAGTGACCTCCTGATCGCAGTCTTCTCAGATAGGCACCAGACACAACGGAGCAAAGACAAGTTGTCCCTGTTGTGCACTTGCCAAATTCTTGACCCACAGAATCCATGAGTATAATAATATCACTGTTGTTTTATGATACCAAGTTTGGGGGAGTGTGGGTTCTTATTCAGCAATCAATGACCAGAATTCTTCTGCCAGATACCTGGGGACAAGACCAATATAAGACTTTAACTGAAATTCTAGGCTTTAGACTTTTTGGGGCAACAAAAATAGTGTAATTCTGGCTACAAACCTGCTTGAGGCTGATAGAAGAGGTATTTTCCCCTCTACCCAATTCCATGGTTCAAGAGTGGCAGTTTCCTTGTGGCCTCATCCATGGTTTGGTGGTATGAGGAGGGGACAGGTTTATTTCTAGCTCACCCTTACACTGAATGCTTATCCCTTTGGTTTACGGGAGCTTTTATTAGGTTCCTCACTTTGGGTGTGTTTCATCTCCTGTTCTCTGGTCCCTGTAAGTTAAAAAACAAAAACAAAAAACTGACACATTTACCAGATTTTGACAAGGGCTCTCAAAGTGAAACCAGTTTCACTGCTCCCTTTATTTACCTAGTTTCCCACTTTAGCTTTTGGTCTATGTGTATAAATACATATTTTTCTCTCAGCTCCTTGATGCATTTAAGAAGATGCTTTGCATATTATAAATGGAATTTTTGGTGGTTTTCAGCAGGTGGCTTGCTTGGGACTCTGTTATAAATTTTATGGGGGACACAATTCAGCTCATATGTTGAAGTCCTAACCCCCAGTACCTCAAAATGTGACTGGATTTGAAGATAGGGTCTTTAAATAGGTGACTAAGTTTAAATGAACCATTAGAGTGGGTTGTAATCCAATATGATTAGTGCCCTTTTAAGAAGAGTAAATTAGAACTATAATAAAATATCACTTCATACCTATCAAAATGACTAAAATAAAAAACACAAGAAACAACAAGTTTTGGTGAGGGTGTTAGGGGGAAAAAAACCCTCTTGCACTGTTTGTGGGAATGCAAACTGGTGCAGCCACTCTGGAAAAGAGTATGAAGGCTCCTCAAAACCTTTAAAAATAAAACTATCCTACAATCTAGCAATCGCAGTACTGGATATTTATCCAAAGAATACAAAAACACTAAATCAAAGGGGTCCATGCACCCCTATGTTTCCTGCAGCAATATTTACAATAGCCAAACTGGGAAGCAGCCCAGGTGTCCGTGGATAGATGAATGGATAAAAAAGGTGTGAGATATATCTCTATCTATCACATATACACAATGGAATATTACTCAGCAGCCATAAGAAGAATGAAATCTTGCCATTTGCAATGATCTGGATGGAGCTAGAGAGGATAATGCTGAACAAAATAAGCTCAGTCAGGGAAAGAAAAATACCATAAGATTTCACTCATATGTGGAATTTAAGAAACAAAACAAGTGAGCAAAGGAAAAGAAGAGAGACAGACAAGCCAAGAAACAGACTCGTAGCTCTAGAGAACACACTGATGGTTACCAGAGGGGAGGTGGGTAGGGGGATGGGTGAAATAGGTGATGGGGATGAAGGAGAGCACTTAACTCAATGAGCACTGGGTGATGTATAGAATGGTTGAATCACTTTATTATACCCCTGACACTAACATAACACTGGATGTTAACTACACGG
This sequence comes from Ursus americanus, assembly GCF_024610735.1. NCBI lineage: Eukaryota > Metazoa > Chordata > Mammalia > Carnivora > Ursidae > Ursus > Ursus americanus. The sequence goes on along the minus strand of NC_142134.1, from coordinate 24,158,774 downwards.
GAATTAAAATTAAAAGCTTAATAAAAAAAGAAAAGAAATTAGAACGCAGAGATGTACAGAGGGAAGACGATATAAAGAGCCAGGGAGAAGACAGCCATCTATACACCAAAGAGAGAGGCCTCGAGAAGAAACCGACCCTGCCCACACTTTGGTCTCAGGCGTGTAACCGCCAGCACTGCGAGAAGGAAAAAATCTGTCGTTGAAGCCATCCAGTCTGTGGTACCGTGCTATGGCAGCCCTAGCAGACTAATACAGGAGCTCCCTCCCCATTCATTTGTTCGGTTAATCAATAGTTGAGAGCACCGTTAATAGTGATTTATTAAGGGACTGGCTATTGAATTTATTTATTTATTTTTTTTGCAACTTTGATGTTTCTTCGGACTTCTCCCCTGCTGTCTCCTTTTTGACCATTTCATTGCCCTTCGACACTCACCCACATCATGAAAGAGGAAAATAGAGGCAAGAAAACCCCATTTCTTCTCTTGTACCTCCTGGTTCACATCTTGGGTTATTAGTGTGATGGGGGTGGGGGTAGGTAGAAAATTTAAAGCCAGGTCAAGTTTCTGCAACACTCCATTTATTATTCTGGGTGACTCCACATATTTTAATAACACAGCCTCTTGCTATATTGGTTCTAAATGACACTGCATAGGCCAATGTATCATCTATGCTAAAAAACAAAATTCAAATGAGTAAATTTTAAAGATCAAATTGAAACTGCTTAAAAGCGTAAGGTTGAACAAAAATCAAAATGGCTGCACTAATGCTTCAGCGAAGCTTGATTTTAAAGTAAACTTTTCCCTCTCTTCTGCAAATACCCCCTCCTCCCTTCCTAGCCTTTTGTTTCAGGAACCCCATACCACCCTGAAAACGACCAACCAGGCTGGCAGCACGTACATCATTCCTGTGGAAACCAGCTAGATCCTGTATTTCCTTATAAAAGCCCCACCCCTTGCTCTGGGCAGACTTGCAGATTTTGAAGGCCATAGCCAGCTGTAGCCTCCTTTGGCCAGCAAAGCAATAAAGCTATTGTTCCTCTTTATCCCAAACTCTGTCCTCGAGTTTTATTTTGGCTCTGAAGCACGGAGGTCGGTTTTCAACAACATTACTGGCTTTATTCAATAATTCATAAGTCGGGCAGCATCCAGAAAGGAGCTCCGAGGAGCTGTACAAAATGAAAGACTTTTATAGACAGATGGGACTTGGAACAAGGAAGTTATACTAGACAAAAAAGCAAATGGTTATGGCAAGTTCACTTTCCTTTAGGGGATGGCAAGAGTCTAGCAGGCAGATTACCTAACAAGTGATTTCTGATTGGTTTGAGATTCCATTTCTGGGAGAGGTGAAACTGTAATTGTCAGTTTGATGGCATGGGGCTTCGCATTAAGTGACTCCATTTTGGGGCTATTGTCTTGTTTTTAGCATCTACAGTATATTGTATATTGCCCAAGATTCATAGGTTTCAAGCTACTCAAATAACATAGCAAAGTAAAGTTGTGACAGGGAAATCATCAGGGGCTTATATCAAGTAATTTTATTTTTCAGATATTTTAAATTAAAAAAACACTCATTAGACCATCTAATTTTTGGAATTTTAGTTCCAAAACTAAATACTTAGAAAACTCGAAGGAATCATTATTTATTACTCAAATTAGTTCAAATTTTACAACACAGCCAATGAATCAATTTTCCTCAATGGAAATCTTATGCAGGCTTTTCTAAAAATTTTGCATTATTTTTGGAGATAATAAGATGTAACACAGAAACAGATGGAGAATCAAAAACAAATACTTGTTTTAGCAAAATAAGTTGGAATTGAGTTTAAGTACCAAGTGAGTCAGTGTCTGTTCTTTCAGACCAGTTTAACTTCATTATAATTACTCAGGCTTAATGAAGTAGTCTTCACAACGTGTGTGTGATACTATGACTTATAAGAAATATATTTTGGTCATCTGAATAACCAAAATATATTTCTTATATATATTGGGTCTTCCACGGTTCCTGGCTCACAGTTGCCCAAACCTTTGTCAGTTCCTCAGGGTTGAGACGGATGGAGGTGTCTTTTGTTATGTTAATGAAGCAACTTCCGGACCGTAGGGAAGGAAGGGGGTTCCTTGCCAGGAGAGTCAATCATATGATTGGAGGTGCGGAACTTTCAGTTCCACGCCCTGACCACCAAGAGAGGAGCTGGAAGCTGAATCAATCCAATGGCTAATGATTCAATCAGTTGTGCTTATATAAGGAAGTCTCCATAAAAACCTGAAAGGATGGGGTTCAGAGAGCTGAGAGCTTCTGGGTTGGTGAACACACAGGTATTTGGGGAGAGATTGTTGTGCTTGGAGAGGGCATGGACGCTCTGTGCCCTTTCCCCATACCTTGCCCTGTGCCTCTCTTTCATCTGGCTATTCCTGGGTTATATCCTTTTATAACAGACCTGTGATCTAGTAAGTAAAAAGTTTCCCTGAATTTTGTGAACCACTTTAGAAAATTAATGGAACTCAAGGAGAGGGTTGTGGGAACCTCTAATCTATGGCCAGTGGATCAGAAGCACAGGTAATAACCTAGGCTTGCGTTGGGCACCTGCGTGGGAAGGGCAGGCTCAGAGGACTGAATCCTCAGCCTGTAGAATCTGATGCCATATCTCCAGGTAGGTAGTGTCAGAATTGCTTGTTGGCACGTGGGGAATCCCCACACACATTGGCGTTGGTACCAGGACCAATTTTAATGTGAAAAAGATGTGACAACACGTATATGCACTTGGTTGGGGAATTTGGGGATTCTGCGCCCTGAAATAATGGATGCTACAATGAGGCTTTAAAAAATATAACAATCTCATTCTTTTATATTCTAATTTAGGGCATTTCTTCATTAAATCAGAGCATTCCAAAATTTCAGAAAAGAGGTGGTATAAAACATATTTCCATAATGAAAATAAAGTCAGATTTCCTAGAAAAAGTAAACTATGCATCTCAGTTCTTAAGAACATAGGAAGGAGCAATGTTAAAATTTGGAAATAGGGAAGGCAGTGGAAACTGATGAGGGAACGGAAGGCAAGCTGAGGACAAAGCAGAAGCTGACACCCTGCAACCCCCTCCACCATGGGTTGTATGTGACATTCCTCAGGCACTCCTGGCTGGGCTAAAGGACAAAGAAATAGTTAACCTATAGCTACCACAGTCCTGCAAGACTTAAGTCTCCCCCAGTTTACAAATGTCTTAGCAGGTTACAAGAACAGAAGCATTTCTATCAATAACCTGGCTTCCGGAAGGGAATGTAGATACAATTAAATGTCTTTATAATCTGCAGCTTCCAGGAAGTTCCCAACTATCTTAATGTTAACCAACCTTAACTTGACAATGGCAAGGCCTCGGGTATCCTGTGAGTCTTCTTTAACATATGAAAGTACTTTCTCAACCTTCCTTTTTCCTTACCTTCCCCCAACCCCATTGTATATAATCAGCCACCTCTCACAACCCTGGTGCAGCAGCTCTTTCTGCCCACGGTTCCTGTCCCCGTGCTTTAATAAACCACCAATTTTGCACCAAAGACGCCTCAAGAATTCTTTCTTGGTCGTCGGCTCCGGACTCCACCCCACTGAACCTCACCTATAGTCCCCAACCTCATCAGAAACTCCTGCTCAGCCAGATGAGAGAGGGGAGGTCTACGAGCTAGCTAGAAGAAGCAGTGTTCTAGAGAGATCCGCACAAGGGCAAGGCAGGGTCCAGGGTGGGGAGAAAGCTTGGCTACCACTGAGGACTCCTGGGGACAGGCCTCCCGGAAGCCTGTCAGATCTTCATGTTGGAGATGCTTTTCGCGGAGAGACTCAGAGTTGTGATTTTTTTTTTTTTAAGATTTGTTTTATTTATTTGAGATTGAGTGAGAGCCCCCATGTGTGAGTGGGGGGAGGTGCAGAGGGAGAGAATCTTCAAGCAGACTCCTGCTGAGTGCTCAACCAACAGCCACCCAGGCACCCCCAGAGCTGTGATTTTTTTGACCTTCACCCCATGAAATGATCTTGATTAGCTCCCGTTTCTGGGCCACCGTGCTAATAATCCTGTGTGATTTCACAGGCCCTTTATCCCCCACACATTCTGAGTGTTGATGTGTAAAAATCCATTTAATGGTCAAATAGCTTATGGCTCCATAAGTAGAGACAAAAGACTTACAGGGAAGAGTCGTGGTTGTGGTAACTCACTGAGAGAAATTTATTCCTACCCAAGTGTGAGCAGTTAATCAACTGAGGAGAATAAATGACTGATCAGAGAAGTTTGCATCGTTTGGGGACGAGGGAATTCAGCGTAGGCAGCAGGAGAGGCTGAGTGGGCAGAGCTGAGGAAGGAGAGCTCTTCAATGTTTCCTGACAAATAGAAATGTCTGTGAAGGTATTTTTAGGGGGGGGTCTTGGGAGCATTGCCTCTAGGCCCCATACTGCTACTGAGGTTGTGAAGCAGAATTTATGAGGCCGATTTTGTTGTCGTATTCAGTCGCTAGTGCCACCAACAGTCTTAATAAAAAAGGTCATCTTCACAGAGTCCAGTGAGCTGATGTCCCATGGAATGCATTCAAACGAACTTCTCTAATTTCTTGTGCTTTACTCAACAGGGTGATCGTCCCACACTTTTTTTTTTTTTACAAGTCAGCAGCACTTGTTAGGTATGATCTTATTTTATATCCTTCCTCCTCCCACAAAGCGTTTCAGGCTGCTCGCAGGAAATACACTCTATCAATGTAACCACTTCATTTTGCTGAAGAAGTTTTGGGTCTTGTTGCTCGGCCCTGTGAGGGAGCACAAAGCCAGGGTGAGCCAACTGGAGGGAGTTAGGTGCTCTGCACCCATCCATCTGCCACATGAAGCTGACCCGAGGCTGAGTGACTTCAGGCAGCCACAACCAGCATTTGTGATTCAAATCCTACCAGTCCAGGAGCTCACTCTGTTTACGCTGCCTCACTGAATCATTTTTTCAAATGGGCACTTGGTAACCCAAATAAATCTTTCTATAAATGGAGGAAACATTTTTGAGGGATGTGGAGGTCTTCCAAATTCCTCATTAGAAAGCCTTCTTAAAGTTGCCTAAAGACTTTTTTGGGTAACTTTTTATTTTAAAAGTTGCATAGAAAGTACATTCTTCCTATAAAAGTACAAAAGCAGACAGATATAAAAGTCCACCTTCGCTGAAGATTTTTTCTGCCTTTGTGGCTCTGGAAAGAGGAGAGCAGGGCTGGGTGGCGGTGCCTCCCTGCTGTTTCTTCATCTTTCTCTGTATGAGTCAGGAGAGGCTCTGCGATCCACAGCAATAAACAAACCCTAAACCCTCACTCCACTCACTCATGCGAAGTGTACTGTAGGTCCGGTAGCTTTTCAGGGCAGCTCCCTTCCAAGTGCTGACTTAGGAATCAGGCTGCTTTCGTCTTACAGCTACTCCACCTGAAACACAAGGCTTCCAGCAACCCTGGAGGAGGGGATGAGCGAGAGTGAGAACACACATGTGCTCTCAACTGCTATAGACCGGAAATAACACACATCATTCCCACTCTCAATTCATTGGCCAGAGCTCATGCATGGCCCCTACTTAAGTCCCAGGGAGGCTGGAAAGTGTTTCTGTGTGCCCAAGACCGAGAGGGAAACCAGTTATGATGAGCACTACTAAGATTCTACTATATTTTCTCTCTTCCTAGTGTCCCTTCTACCCCGGCACCCATGCACACAGCTGTGATGACCCCAAATGTCCTCAACTTGTTAGCAGGTATCTCTATACCCATTCCTGAGAACCATCTTTAACAGGAAGCTATCTGAGGCAGGTTAGAGGCTAAAGAAGGAGAGGGTTTGAGCACTGGGTGTGATATATGTAAGGAACGAAATCTTTCAATGGATAAGATTCTCACGCTTGAGAAGAGAGAAACCAGTAGAAACCAATTTTCCTTGCCCCAAGCCCATTTGCCATCTAGCCGTACCATGGTGGGATAATGAGGGTGGTAAAATTGGCCATCTGACCCTGCCACTCTGTAATGATGGGATTGTTCCGTTTCCTCCCATGAGCACCAGTTTCCAGAGAGGAGAATCTGATTTCTACCTGGTCTGTAAGAGGAAAATAAACAAAAGTGTAGGAAATTTTTTGAAATATTTAAGATTTATCCTTAGAGATCTATGAACTTTCTGTTTTCTTGCTTCCAAAGCATCCTATGCCTATTTGTCCCTGGCTCCCCAAATTCAGCTTTCCGTCCCACTTCACACATGTAGGTATTTACACTCGCAGGAAAAAAACACACACATGAGAGTCAACTTCAGAAATACTCTCTCTAGGGGTGCCTGGGTGGCTCAGCTGCTTAAGCATCTGCCTTCATGGCTTGGGTCATGGTCCCAGGATCCTGGGATCGAGCCCCAACCCAGAGAGGGCGCCCTGCTCAGTGGGGAGTCTGCTTCTCCCTCCCTCTGCCTCTCTCCCCGACTTGCGCGCTCTCTCACTCACTCTCAAATAAATAAATAAAATCTTGAAACAACAACAACAACAAAGAAATTCTCTCTCTAAATCAGCTTCCAAAGCCCTGTCTCTATTTCCACCCCCAAGTCTTCAGCCCTGGTGGAGCCAGATGATTATTTGTGAGTTAAATACCTGGCATAATTTGTGGTTATAAAAGCCATTATTAATTCATAATTTAATCTAGATGTAATTTATCAGCAAACATTTTAATTAGGCTATTAATTCCATTAGTATTTGGGTTTACACATCGTATGCAGTAAGATCTTTGCATTTTTCTGATTGGCCCTTTTTCCCCAATTTTCTCCGATTTAAGGCCTTCACTTACATAGTTTCTATACCATGATATTTGGCCAACTTATTTCCATTTCTTCAAAAAATTAGGACTTTCTTGAATGTGATCTGGGCCCCACTCTGTAGGTATGCGTGGTCAGATGATTATAGACAGGGAGAAAGTGGTCACCAGTTTCTCTAGGTCTAAGGAGGATGGATAAAACCCAAAGCAGAGTCAAAGAGGCCCAGGGCCCTTGCTAAGGAGGAAGGAATGTCCCTTTGGCAGTAACCTTATCAGATTCACCACTCGGATCTCTGTGCTCACCCTCTGTGTATATACAGAGTGAGGCCAGTTTGCCCACGAGCATTAAGGTGGATAAGCAAAGACAAGCTCATCTTAGCTCTTCTCTATCCACAACAGATTGTGTAAGCTGATTCTAAGTTTCCAGGAATGTGTTCTCTAAACATTAGAGCTTCTAGATTCCTCTCTCCCTTAGAAAGGTGTTTAAGATGGTTCTCATTCACAGCATGTAACATGAAAAGGATTAACATAAAAAGAGACATTCGAAAGTCGTAGTAAATCTGAAGTAAAACAGATCATTTTAAGGATTTATTACTCTCCCTTCCCAAAACTGGAGGCTTTGAGAGGCTCACTGACTTCACTTGGACGTCCAATGAAAGAGAGGTCATGCTAGAATCTCTGGGTTCTCAAGTTACTCTTCCAACCACAAGACCACATTTCCTTCCTCTCTTACTGATATGCAGAGAGCAATGTAAAATGTAAGCAGCTGGGGTGGGAACAAGGGCGTGAAGGAAAACGCCACGATGTTACTTAGCAAGTGTGCAAAATAAAATCTGAATTTAAATGACTCTTTTCAGATATTGCTTTGTAAATTTGATAGGCTACTCTCACTATGTAATTTAATTTATTAAAAACCTATCATAGCTAGGCACTGTGTAAGTATCAAGGATACCAAGCATGCACAAAACGAAGCCCCTACTGTCATGTGCTAAAAGTCATCACTGAAGAGCAATGAAGAGCAGCGTGCTAGACGGTCCCAGCCCAGACCCCTTTTATAGGTGGGGGGGCGGGCAGCCATCCTTCAGCAGCTGCGAGTGCCTTGGCCAACAGCTTATAGCTGTGACTTTCTCCAGAGACTTGACCTGGGCTAAGTAGGGCTATTTCACTGAAGACTCCTGAGAGGTTATACCCTCCCTTCTCCAAGGGTAACCAAGGACTGACTCATTTCCACTCTTTCGTATTTTTCCCAGATTTTACCTGGGACCATCTCCTTATGCAGCTCTTTTCTATAGTCTCTCTTCCCCTCCTTACATTCAGGTTTCTCCTAAAAAGTGCTCACTTGATGAAGTATACATATCAGAACCCCTTCTTAGGCTCTGCATCTGCAAAACCCAACAGGTGTTGTTTGAGGTTGCTGAATAGTTTCCTAGATGCGCCGTCTAGGGTAGGATTGGGAACATTATGTAGGTCTGTAAAAGTTTTAATAGAGACCCCGGCATTCAACGTGCTGCCTCATAGCCCCTCTATTTTTCTTCTAAAGACTAAACAATCTAGTTTTTCAATGTGAGTCTTTAGTATTTGTTGGCACTTAGAGATATTCTGTGGGGAGTGGACTAACAGAACAGTAAATATGTACGTATCTACCTGAATGATATGGGTTTTAGCCCTTTCCCACAACTGTGTGGTTAACTAAAAGCCCCTCAGTCAAGAAATGTCTTGCCTGCTCCTTACAGAACAATAGAATAGAGCCTCTCTAGGGGGAAACTGGTAGCCTTGCTGTAGAGGCAATCCTCCCCGCAAAGCTCTTACAAGGTGTTGGGAGATTTAGCTATTGTATTCCTTATTCATGCACCTCAACAAGTGAGTTTGTAACTACGCAATAAAGAACAGTATCAGTGGAAACCTTATTAAAATTAAAATTAGGGGCGCCTGGGTGGCACAGCGGTTAAGCGCATCTGCTTTCGGCTCAGGGCGTGATCCCAGCGTTATGGGATCGAGCCCCACGTCAGGCTCCTCCGCTGGGAGCCTGCTTCTTCCTCTCCCACTCCCCCTGCTTGTGTTCCCTCTCTCGCTGGCTGTCTCTATCTCTGTCGAATAAATCAATAAAATCTTTAAAAAAATTAAAATTATTTTTATTATAATGTCAGTTTTTTTCTGGTAGAGGTAATCCCTGCTGTCCATTCTCCTAACTCTCACAGGCTGGTCCCTCTAAGCAATCACATGCTCCTTTTCAACTCTCCTGTGTTGTTAAGGCATAACCATTGCACCACCAAACCCTAACTAATAACAAGTTAGGTTAAATTATTAGAGATAAATTAAAATATTAGAGCCATCTCAAAAATGTGTCTCTCCTCCCACACTGCACAAGGATGATTGATTATTTAAAGACAAAAACAGGGCAGTGTTAAAGAAAAAATTGTTCATGACACTTGTTAGAGATGGTAAGGTAGACTTTCCTCCAGAGGGGCCTACCTCAGTGCAGTTCTGTAGCTGAGATAGATCTGACTTAACTCTGACTCCAAAAAGGACAAGCCAAGGAAGGTGGGGTAGGCGTGGATGGAAAATTACTAAGAGGAAACATTATGGGTTACGGAGCCGTCTTGCTATGGGGTTCAATAGAATCTTGCTACAGGCAGGCCAGGGGGATAAGGTATCAGTAAACGGATTTAGCAGGATTCTTGTTCAGACTGGATTCTACAAGGACAAAGACGGAAACCCAAGGTCTGGCCTAGTCCGGCAGAGAACTCACAGGAGACCGGTTAAAATTAGGTCAAGGAAAGAGTCTTCATCGGCGGTAACCCAGAGTCAGTGGAGGTTATAAGGTTAGTGCAGTAACAGCTAGCCCTTAGTTCAGCCAGTGTTGTTCCAAGAGCCTTGCGATGTTAACTGATCTTCACAATACTCATGAGTGGATAACGTTCCTATTCTCGTTTTGCAGGGGAGGAAACTGAGGCACAGAGAGTTTAAGCAACTTTCCCTAAGCCTCCCAACTATTTTTTTTTAAAAGATTTTATTTATTTATTCGACAGAGAGAGAGAGAGACAGCCAGCGAGAGAGGGAACACAAGCAGGGGCAGTGGGAGAGGAAGAAGCAGGCTCCTAGAGGAGGAGCCTGATGTGGGACTCGATCCCACAACGCCAGGATCACGCCCTGAGCCGAAGGCAGGCGCTTAACCACTGTGCCACCCAGGTGCCCCAAGCCTCCCCAAGCCTCCCAACTATTGACTGAAGGATATAAACCTAGGAAGTCTGGTTACGAGTCCATAGTCCAACTGGTAAGATATACTGTCTTTTTGTGCTAGAGATAAATAGAATCAAAGTCTACGAACTGATTATAGATGTTATAGCTGACAGAATGAGCTGGAAGCTCTGACAGAATAATTTATAATCTCCTTCCATTGGTTATTGTACCATAGTTACAGACGGAATTTTAGATCAAGTAGGTCAGTTTCTAAGATGATTTGCAGCCCCTTAAATGAGAAGGGAGCTGAAAGTATGGGTAATACTTATTAAAATGCACGTAAACACCAATGTTCCTTTTTAAAACACCAGTTCTTACTGGACGTTCGTATATTTGCATTTTAAGAGGACAGAAACCGCAAATTTTGGAAAGCTCCCATCTTTGAAAACTCTCTTAGGGCTCATTAAAAACTGAATTTCTTCATTCTCTAGGATGTTAGAAGGTATTGCACAAACACAGACTCCTTGGGATTTTGCATGCAGTGCCTCTGGTTTATAATATTATTTATTCTGGGAAGAACACAGTGTGATGGCTAAGATGTGCAAACACAGAGACAGCATTTACAAAGTAGGTCTGGAAAACAAGCCTACTGTTTGGAATGGAAACAGAAGGAAAGGTCAAGATCCACATTTTAGGAGAAATGGGTTGCATTACAAGTAGCACATTGATGGGCCTCCTTTCTTAATGTATCCTCTTTTTAAATTGGCCCAGGGTTGTTGCTACTGTCAGAACCACTTCTCTAAAATGAGAAATTATATACATCTAATAAGCATGTATCTTATTTGGAATGGTTAACAGTATCAACCATTAAAACTCTAACACAGGTTACTTTTCCAGCTGTTATCATGAAGCAAAAGGCTGCAATGTAGAACAGAAAGATAATACTTGGGTGAAAGGAAAGGAAAAGAACAGGTCTGGGATGTGGAGCATTGCATGGGGGATGGCCAGCCCAGGTCTAGTGAAGCATAAGGCACATTGGAGGGGGGGAGTCTGCAAAGGGACAGTTTTCTCAAATCATGTTTTGACATTATTGCTGGGTGTCAGAAAGTGGTTTGTTGTTGTTGTTGCTGTTGTTGTTGTTGCTGTTTGTTTTTTGAGGGTGGTAGATCTGCAGTGTCCTTTGCCAAAGCCATGGGATGGGGCCTCACCAATCTGGAATCACTTAAGAATTGTTTTGGTTAATGTGGCGGTGATATGTGGTTCGTCCTTTGCAGTGGACATCAGTTGGAATCAGCCAATTAGTAACGAACCCCACCCCTCATCTAATTGCCCCATCTGGTGATCCACGGTGACAAAACCAAACACTCCCCAACCCTCACGTCATTCCACCATCATTTCCATTTTGTGTTAAGTAGTTCCTTGACTCTGCCAGTCAGTTGCAGTTTATTGTAACAATGAGGAGTATTTGACCCAAGATAGACCAATCAGGGTACTTTTTCTACGGGTTTGGAATTGAAGAGTAGAGGGAATGAAGAAAGCAAGGAAGGAGGAAATTGATGCAATTTCCCTGGGAAGTTGACTGTGACCTGCAAACTCAGGAGTTGTGGCTAGACTTATTCTGCCAGAGAGACAGGGACACAGGAAGGTAGAGTGCATGGACAGCAGAATGCCGTGGTTATGCATAGAAAAACAGGATGGGGGGGCGCCTGGGTGGCTCAGTCGTTGGGCGTCTGCCTTCGGCTCAGGGCGTGATCCCGGCGTTGTGGGATAGAGCCCCACATCAGGCTCCTCTGCTGGGAGCCTGCTTCTTCCTCTCCCACTCCCCCTGCTTGTGTTCCCTCTCTCGCTGGCCGTCTCTCTCTCTGTCAAATAAATAAATAAAATCTTAGAGAGAGAGAGAGAGAGAGAGAGAGAGAGAGAGAAACAGGATGGGTCACGGAAGAAATCCAGGCTCTTTCTGAGGCTGAGCATCTCTTTAAGCTTCTATGAGATGCCCCTGCAGTTTATAACAGATTCTCCCTGATTGCTTAATTTAATGCAACTGGATTTGTGTTTTTGTAACTAAAATAATCCCAACTGGATATACCCTCTTGTCGTATTACCCTAATGGTATGTAGTTCAATTGTTTTTCTTTTTCTGAACCAGGAGGAAAAAGCAACAAATTCTCCAACTACACAGTTCCCTCTGGCCTTATAGACTCTGTGGAAATGGAAATCATGTCGAGTTTGTTTGTTCCCATTGCACCTGATGTGTGGGAACATTGCCAGGACACGTGTTTAGATGAGAAATAGGACTTAAATTGATATAATGATGTGAAAGCACCTATAGCATGATGCCTTCCCCAGTAGATAGGAGTTAATTGGGCTCCAATGGTTACAAGGAACACTCAAGTTATTTTTTTTAAACAGTTCCTGAAGGAAATACATAGACAAAAAGAATCTCAGCTAGGAGCTGGGGCCTGGCATGGCAACTCTAAGAACTGGATTTTCTAGTTAACGTTTCAGTAGGAGCTGGTTGCCCTCTTCCATCACAGAGACATGGTTCTTCTTTGTCTCTTATTGCTTCTGCCAGCTCTACTGACCAGCTGGCTCACCCTCCCTTCAGTCCCCTTTCCCTACCTCATCCTTGTTCCTCACCCCTTGTGTCTCTTTTCTTATAGCTTTAGTTTATTGTAGCTTTTATACGCTTGTGACATATTACAACCCTGATGACCCCATTTCTTTTTTTTTTTCTTAAAGATTTTATATACTTGAGAGAGAGCATGAGTTGGGTGGGGGGAGGGAGGAACAGAGGGAGAGAGAGAAGTAGACATCCCGCTGAGCAGGGAACCTGACTCAGGGCTCCTTGATCCTTGGACCCTGAGATCATGACCTGAGCCTAAGACAGATGCTTAACTGATTGAGCAACCCAGGTCCCTGACTACCCCATTTCTGATCTGAGTGTTTTTTTCCCCTCTCAGCTTCTATGTCACCTACATTTGCTGATTCTTTTCTTTCCTCTAGTTATGTTTTTCTATTTTCTTTTTTTTTTTAAGTTTCTATTTAAATTCCATTTAGTTAACATACAGTTTTATATTAGTTTCAGGTGTACAATATAGTGATTCAACACTTCCATACATCACCCAGTGTCTCATCACAGCAAGTTCACTCCTTAATCCCAATCACCTAGTTAATCCCCCATCCCCCACCCATCTTCTTTCTAGTAACCATCAGTTTGTTCTCCATAGTTAAGAGTCTGTTTCTTGGTTTGCCTCCCTCTCTCTTTTTTCCCCACTTTGCTCGTTTGTTTTGTTCTTTGAATTCCACATATGAATGAAATCATATGGTACTTGTCTTTCTCTGATTAACTTATTTCAGTTAGCATAATACTCTCTAGATGCATCCATGTCATTGCAAATGGCAAGATTTCATTCCTTTTTATGGCTGAATAATATCCCATTGTATATATATATATACATCTTTATCCATTCATTGGTCAATGGACACTTGGGCTGTTTCCATAATTTGGCTACTGTTTCCATAATGCTGCTATAAACATCAGGGTGTATGTATCACTTTGAATTAGTATATTTATATTCTTTGGGTAAATACTTAGTAGTGCAATGCTAGATCATAGGTTCTATTTTTAACTTTCTGAGGAAACTCCATACTGCTTTTCAGAGTGGACCACTCATTTCCATTCCCACCAACAGTGCAAGAGTGTTCCTTTTTCTCTACATTCTTGCCAACACCTGTTGTTTCTTGCATTGTTGATTTTAGTCATTTTGTCAGATAATATCTCATCGTAGTTTTGATTTGTATTTCCCTCATGATGAGTGATGTTGAGCATCTTTTCATGTGTCTGTTGGCCGTCTGTATGTTTTCTTTGGAGAAAGGTCTATTTACGTCTTCTGACTGTTTTTTAAAATGGATTATTCATTTTTTGGATATTGAGTTTGATAAGTTCTTTGTAGATTTTGGATGCTAGCCCTTTATCAGATATGTCATTGCAAATATCTTCTCCCTTCCATAGGTTCCCTTTTAGTTTTGTTGATTGTTTCCGTCACTGTGCAGAAGCTGTTTATTTTAATGTAGTCCGAATAGTTTCTTTTTGCTTGTTTTCCCTGCCTCAGGAGACATATCTAGAAAGAAGTTGCTATGGCTGATGTCAAAGAAGTTACTGTTTGTGTTCTCTTCTAGGATTTTTATGGTTTCAGTTCTCAAATTTAGGTCTTTCATCCATTTTGAATTTATTTTTATGTCTGGTGTAAGAAAGTGGTCCAGTTTCATTCTTTTGCATGTTGTCCAGTTTCCCCAATTTGTTGAAGACACATTCTTTTTCCCATTGGATATTCTTTCCTACTTTGTCAAAGATTAATCAATCATCAACCAATCAACCACAATTAATAATTGTAGGTTCATTTCTGGGTTTTCTATTCTGTTCTACTGATCTTTGTGTCTGTTTTTGTGATTCTTTTTTTTAAATTTCTACTTTGAAATTTTGGAGAGAGGGAGTCTAATTTCTCTCATTAACCTCTGTTTCAGAAGAACTCTTGCATTAATATCCTTATAACATTCTGGATGCTATCAGCTTCTATATTGGGTGCCCTCAGTCCAAAGTCATAGCTAGACAATAATAGGGATGCCAGATGTTATGAAAGAGCTGCATGGTTTCATGGTAAATCATGGCAGCCTAGAGCTGTTCTCTCTCAGGAGAGACTGTGGACATGATTCATTGTTTAATGTAGCTCTCAATAAGATCTTTCTTTCTTTCCTTCTTTCTTTCCTGCATAGTGACTAAGCATTTCCAGAAATGCGCAGTCTTTCACATTTGTATTGTCCTTATATATCTGCAAACTTCCCAGAAGATGACTTGTGGCTAGATGTTTTTTCAGTTGTCTTGTGCAATACTGCTCAAAGTGTGGTCAATAGACTTCTGGGGAGATCCTCTCTGGAGTCCATGAGGTCTAAATTATTTTTATTATAATGCGAAGATGGCACAATCTTATAATACTGTTTCTCTGCCTCAACATTTGCACTAATGGTATAAAGCAATGGTGGTTAAAATTGCTGGCATCTCAGTATGACTCAAGGCAGTGGCACCAAATTGTACTAGGAGTCATTGTGTTTTCTCACTGCCATGCACTCGCAGCAGAAACCAAACAAGAAAGAAAGAAAGAAAGAAAGAAAGAAAGAAAGAAAGAAAGGAAGGAAGAAAGAAAAGCCAGTTTCCCTTAAGAATGTCCTTGATGGAATGGTAAAATAAATTGTATTGAATCTTGACACTTGGTTATATATTTTTTAATATTCTATGTAAAAAAATGGGAAATATGCATAAAGCCCTTCTGCTGTGGAGAGGAAAGTACAATAGTTGCCTTGAGTAAAAGCACTTGTGCAATTGTTTGGGATTCAAGCTGAACTAGTTGTTTTTCTCATGGAACATCATTTGAAAAAATGGCTAACATAAAATGATGGTTACTCAGACTTGGGCATTGGTAGACATTTTATTAAAAAAAAGTATGAAGTGAAACTGTCACAGAAAAACAACTGATAGTACTTTTTGCCAACGAGAAAAATAGGAGTGAAAATTAGAATTTTGGGAAACTTGTCTCCACCACAGTGAGCTTGATAGTTTCCCAGTACGTAAAGACTTTACTGATGAGATTGGTGGTGATATTAGTGAAAATAATTTTTGACATTATACAATGAAATATGTCAACATTTGGAAGATCTGCATAACACAGGGAAGCAATACTTTCCAAATAACCCATGTTTTATTTTATAAAATCATGCTGGGTAAAAGGTCCACTCAAAACGCAAGATAGACCAATGGATATTCTTGTAACAGAGTTTAAATGTATGGTTTCAGATTCCGCATTATAACTAACTTTTAAGAAATTGCCACTTTTGAGTTTTAGTGCATTATCAAAGAATAGTGTCCTCACTTATTTGAAATGGCTATTAAAATATATACTCTTCCTCCTTTTCCAAATAACATACTGTGGGGACACATTTTCTTTATTTACTTAAAACGACATATCACAACAGAATGAATGTTAAAGAAGATATGAGAATCCAGCTGTCTTCTCATAATTCGGACATTAAGAGATTTGCCAAATGTAAAACAATGATCCTCTTCTTACTAAATGTTTTTTGTTTTAAAAGGTATAGTTATATTTTATAAAAATGTTATTTATGTTAACAAGCAGTGGGATTATTGTTATTTTTAATAGAGCTAAGAACTAAAAATTTTAAGAATTTCTCAGTTCTAATTTCTAATGCTGTATTTGTAGATATAATTTACATAAGCCAAAGTTCTTTAAGCTCCTCAATAACATTTAAGATTGTAAGTGTGTTGGAGCTGGCTGGCACTGGCTCATGGGAACCAATTGTATGGATCTCCTTCCAGCTCTGTGTTCAGTGACAGCATGTTGATGGCTTGAGATCGGCTGTGGAGGAAGTGTTTACAAAACAAAAATTAACAAATGCTACAAATCAGAGCTTTTCTTTTTTTCTTTCTTTCTTTTTTTTTTTAAAGCTGTTTATTCAACATTTACCAGTATATTACTCTCCAAAGGAATCCTGAGATAAAAATATTGGTGAGCCCTGGTCTGTGGCTTGTCTATTCCTGTCCTCTGTTATTTTCCATGGGGAAACTTCCTCGATTATACTTTGACTCATTTGATAAATATTCACTGAATGTCTCTATTTTCTAGGCATTATCTTGAGAAATGGAGATGCCAAGATGAATAATTTGAAATAGAGAGTTCCCCATTTAGCAGGGATATAAGAAAACAGACCCCCACAAAATTATATGACAATTGTTGTGCCAGGGAGTTGTTAATGGTAGTACAATGGGAGGGAAATGTCTAGCCTAGAGTGGGGGAAGGGAGGAGGTGAGGGAATCCTGGGAAGGTGTCGGTATCAGTCAGGATCCAGCCAGGAGATAAAAACCACACCGAAATTTAACCCAAGGAATTATCAATCAGGTACAAAGTTAACTAGGGAACCGAAAAGACAAAAGAAAAACACTAAATTATTAGGGAAGTAACAATTGCCGGGAGCAGCTACCACTCCAAGCCTGGTGGAATAAAGAGATGTTGGAATTATTAAAATGTAGAAGATCGGATGGGGCCCCGTGGAGCTGAAATTCAGATATCAGAGCCTGAGGTATTGCTACGTCAGTGCTGGTATCTCTCCAGTTTGGAAGAGGAGCCCTTAGGGCTGGAAGTCACATTTCTGAGGAAGGGGTGCTTGCGGACTGCTGTTGTCTCTAAAGCAGAGCAAGATGAGGACGGTTCTAGAAGTATAGGCAAAGCTGCAAATGGAGCTAAGCTGCTGCGCTCTGCGAGGAAGAGAAATGATGCCGTTAGGGTGAAGACAGGGTGCTAGAGCAATGCTCCCAGGCACAGAAAGCAGGCAGAAAGAAAACATGTAGCAAGTCCCCTCATCCTCCTCCAGCTTTGCCGGATCCTTCTAGAATTCCTTATTGGCGGAGCCTAACAGGAAGCCAGCTGGCGAAGTAGAAATGTGGGGGTTCCTGTGAAAGCATCATGAAACAAGAGTATAGACGGGGGCATTTGCAGCTGCGAGAGAAGAGCTTACTACCTGACACAGTCTATCCTTGGCTACGCAGCACCCATCCTTACGCTGGTGCTCCGTCTAACCGATGGCGAGAAGAACTCTCTCTACGTAGCGAGACTCAACTATTCTTTGTGTGAATGAAGATATTTTCCCCTTCTTGTCAATCCAGGAGACACACAGTGCTAATAATTGTTGACTCAGTTTCTGTGAGTTGGTCACGCTACCTATGCCCGGACCGTGTCAAGTATTCCTCAAATTCAGTAATAGTCTCACCTGAATGTTCCTCTACAGAAGACCAACTTATAAAGTTAACTCCCAGCAAGACTTGGGTTAAACGGTAACGGGAGGAAGGACAGAGGATGACATCGTTTTTTTCTCTTTCTCTCTGTATATACGCAGAAGCACACATTCATAATAAGCAAGGCAGAAGATGTACAAAGTTGCCACGGTCTTTATTTCTAAAACTGTCACAGGACCATAGTTGGTATTAGTAATTTCTCTCTTCCTTTCTATTTTTCATTTGTCCTCAGGTAGGATCTCAGCTGATAGGACTTCTTTGCTTGGCAGTACAATCTAACTTTCAGTACTGAAGCATCTGAATATTCAGTTGTCCGTCCTGACTTTTTTTTTTATGGCTGTCATTTTCTATTAATTCAAAGCAGTGAGAGGCTTCTCAAAGGACCCCCGGGTTCTGCCTCCATTGGGCAACAACAGTTCAGTTGTACCTCGGTACTCAGGATGTATCATTCCACTAGTCTACTGTATACATTCAGCCCCTTAGCAAGAAGAGTCCCAGAGTCAGGTGTCGATCTCGACTTCTAATTCATTGGAGTCATTATTATATCTCCTGGCAAAAATCTTCTGCCCTTCGGAACCAAGATCTCCAAAAAGCTGAAAGTTTCAAGAGCTGAAAATTGCAAGGATGGGCAGCAGAATTTCTGGGAGTGGTCTTAAAGTGTAATATTGAGGGGAAGCATTTTCGCTTTCTCCTTGATTCCTGAACCCATGTATTTTGGTTACAGAAGGGACAGCACTATATACTAGTTGCTGATTTAGAGTATCTTTTTTACCTTGTATGCTAGAACCCCATCTCTTAGTAGACATTGTGAGTTCAGGAGGCTATCCCACTATTCCTGTAAGCTAACTGCTTCTGAGTGATAGTCATGGGGTAAGGCCAGTGAATTCCATGGGCAAACCCATTGCTGTGCTTCTTTGGTTGTAAAATGAGTTCTTTGACCAGGAGCAACATTGTACAATATGCCATGATGGTGAATAAAACGTTCTGAAAGTCCACAAATGGTGATACTCGCAAAAACATTACAACCAGGGAAGGCAAATCTATATTGAGAATAGATGTCTGTTTTAGTGGGGACAAATCTCTCCCTCTTCCATCAAGTACGGAACCACTGTAGTCAGTCTGCACCTGGTAGCTGGCTGGTCCCCGGGGGACTCAGTGTTGATCCCTTACGCTGGCCAATTAGCCTCCATTCTTGCAACTGTGACCACATTACACATGGGCCCGGGGAGCAAGCCCTGTAGCGGCTGGTGAAGGAAGCTGATTGATATACATGGGCTGCCATTTTTTTCTAGCTACGTGATCACTGCAAGCCTGCTCTGCGATGGATGCTCTTTGGAGGGTATTCACAAATAACTCCACACTCTGTGCTTATTATGAGAGATCCAGTCACACATCTTGGCCACAGACCCCTTCTCATCATTATTCCAATCCTTTTTTTTTTTTTTTTAACCAAGTCCCTGAACATCCAGCCAAACTGTCATCAATCACCCATGAACCAGGGTAAGTCCATATTTCTGGCCATCTCTCAGTTCAGAAAAAGTGGTTAACCAAATATATGACTCGAAGTTCTGCCTTCGGGGTGCATTTTCCTTTACCACTGTCCAGAGACACCCCTGAGTAGAACTATAATGCTGCAACTGTCTATTCCAGTTTGTCCCAGGATATTGCTTTACTATCTGTAAATCAGGACTGAGCTTCTTCCTCCTCATTCTACTGGTAATAAGAAACTCCCCTATGTGGCTAGAGATATGGATTGAAAAAGGGCCAGGAGTTGATATTGAAGGAGGACGAGCTACCTGCTCAGGCAATTTAATTGTGCCTTCTGGACCTGCTTGGGCTCCGTCTCTTATATACTATTTCCGTTTGGCGACAGTTTGTTTCTGTGTACACCCAGCCTTGTGGCTAGGGAGGTCACCCTGTTCATAATGGGAAATTCAGAATATGTAAGGCATTCAGTACTGATATCACACTAGAGGCTCTTTCTGAAAAGACTTTTATCTGCAGAAGAGGCATGGATTTGCTTCAAAACCTTGAGTTCTACACTTAATTCTCTAATTGTTGCTTTCCAGAGACTTCACGCAGCCTCCCGTTTGCCACAGACAGTCCAAGTATCATTGAGTTTGCTGGGTCACAAGAAGAGCAGCTTGCCCCCCAGCCTGCACTTGCTCTGGTCCCCCCCAACACTGGCAGCTTTGCAGATTACTTGTAAGTGGGACCTAAGTAGTCCACTCAAATATGGCGTTTATTACCTCTAAAATCCAAAAACGTCCACCTAGTGCCCTTCTGTAGACTGTGCAAGGTGCTGCAATTATCTTCCACTCTGAAGGATACCTTCAGGTGTTCTATACCATTTGATTCCCAGGAACTTCACATAGTAATGAGCCCCTGAATTTTCGTGGGGTTTATCTCCTATTCTCTGGCTCACCTATGTCTGTCTAAATCATAGAAAATACCTGCTACTTCCTCTTCGGGTCCTGATCAGGTCCAACCAATATAATGCCATCAACGCAGTGGACCAGTGTGATTTCACGTGGACTGTCAGGTAATCACAATCTTTGCAGACTATATTATGGCGGAGAGCAGGAAAGTTGACATAATACTGAGGCCACATCAGGTAAAAGCAGATGGCTTCTGGTGGCCAGTACAAATTGATATGGGAAAAGAAGTATTTTCAAATCACTAGCTGCACACCAGGTGCGAGAGACTCTTGATCTGCTCCAGGAAAGAGACTACGTCTAGATAGCAGCTGCAGCTGAAGGGCTCTGATTAAGTCTGCCGTACTGCACGGTCGTTCCCAAGCATCCATCCAACTTCCCTATGGGCCAGACAGGCAAAGTGCGTGGGGGTGCTATAGGGCTCATTATATGTGCTTTTTGTCAGATCTTTGGTGGTAAACTAATCTCTGAAGTTCCATCAGGGATGAGGTGCTGCTTTTAGATTACAATCCCGGTAAGGATGGGAATTTCCAGGGCCTTCCACCTGACTCATTTTTACCATAATTGTCCTCACTGTGCAGATTCAATGGGACCTCACTGTGCAGAGATTCAGTGGGATCGGAAATTCAATAGGACCATTGACAGAATTATCCTATCTCTGAACTATCCCACCTGTGTTAGGAGAGAGGTGGGTTACGTACCCACCCACTCAGGCATTGGTTGAGGGCAGCCTGAGCAGACTCTGAGGGCCAGAGAAATGAACAGGGGCCTGCAGCTTCTGCTACAAAGTTATTTGAATGGGACAGTTTCGGAGTTCTGTTTCCAACATGTTGAGAATTTAATGATACCCAGTAGGCTGTTGGATTAGTGAGTCAGAAATTCAGCAGAGAAGATTTTAGCTCCTCCTCTGTACTTTCATGGTCCTGTGCTCACCTCTATTATAACATTCATTGTATTTTATTTGAATGACCTATCTATGTGCTTGCCTTTTGACCAAACTGTGAAAGGCTGTATCTTTTTTTTTTTTTCCAGTGCCCATCACAGTACCTGGTGCACAATAATTGCTCATTAAGTGCTCACTGAGCCAAAGTGAATGTTTTCTTCCTCATCAATTTTTTTTGTGCTGTTTTAGAAAATTCTTCCAGAAGTGGCAGAGTAGCAACTGATATATAACCAAGAGGATATCAACTGCATTTTGGTTTTTTGTTTGTTTGTTTTAAAGATTTTATTTATTTATTTGACAGAGAGAGACAGGGAGAGAGGGAACCCAAGCAGGGGGAGTGGGAGAAGGAGAAGCAGGTTTCCTGCCTATCAGGGAGCCTGATGCGGGGCTCAATCCCAGGACCCTGGGATCACGACGTGAGTCGAAGGCAGACACTTAACAGCTAAGCCACCCAGGCGTCCCTCAACTGCATTTTGGGTACTGGTACTGTGCCTAGCAAGTCCCAGCCAAGCTCTCTTTGGGCAGTAGGGAAAACCTTCTTCTGAAAGAAAATTGAAGTGGTCAGAGTCCGTAATTAATTTATAGTGTGTATGCTAATATATTTCCAATAATAGGATATGATGTGATGTAAGTGCACTAATTGATTGTCTTGCACCCCAAAGTAATGCCAAGTCTTTTATTGATAGCATATAAAATTCTTAAAACTTAAAAACTGACTGATAATATTCATACAGAATTTATTGTTCCCTGAGAACAAAAACAATGAATTATCATCAGAAGTGAGGCAAATATATGAATCACACCATTTTTTTAAAATAGGAAATTGATTATCATAACAAACCCAGATACAAAAGTAAACAAAACATTTGGCCTGAAACAGAAAGCGTATGTATACTTTACAGTCATTGAAACCCAATGATCAAGTTCCCTCAGTTGCATCAACAAATAACACAGGTGTTTGATTCCCAGTACTTGTGCAACTGGTTGGGATAAGATCAGAAGTGACCATGATTCGGTGGCTTCTGGGAATGTACAGGCTATGTATTTATGGAGAAATAAAACAATATCTACTTGGTTTACATAACTGTTGCTTTGTATGCCACATACTACAATACACCAAAAATTTTATACTTTTTAATTGTATATCACTTTAATTTTTTTTTAATGGCATCACATAAAGGGTTAGCATCATTTGGAGCCAGAATTGTCCCATACAGCTGTCTGCTTTCCCTGGCACGTTGCTGATCTGAATTTGGGTCATAATCTTCTTGGAGATGTCTGACCTCAAGGGCTGTAGGGGAAAGTGAATTAAGCCTGTGAGAGTAGCACATGGCTTTTCTCCATGGTTACCCACTTTGTCCACCTCTCAAAACACATGAAAAAAAGACAGCTGGGTGGAGACAGCCAAACCCATTTGGTTGTAGAAATGGGCAATAAGGAAGGACAGAGTACAGATTTGTATCCTGAATAAGAAAGAAATAGGTCATGATTGAATTCTCCTTATATGAAATAAGCAAGCTTTGTTAATTCTTGTCCAAACATTTTATGAGTAATAGTCATCAAATTATAGTGATGTTGATCCTTGGTCTTTGCAACAATATTCTTAGCACAAGAAATTTGTTTATGTAGTTTATGTCCAGGTTGGTTCACCCAGTTAACTAATAAGAGCAAGGGTTAATTTTCGTAATGGCCAGTTAGCTCTATAGAGAGACAAGATCTATTCCTTTGCTACAGCTTGGGTGCTGTCCAGTTCAGGTCTCTCTCAAGTGCAGGTTGTTGATCATGTGGACAGTTCAGTATGATCTATTATGATGATTAGAAGAATGACTCAAAGCAATTTTTCTCCTGATATGGGTAATAAGTTAAAATAAGAAATAATAATTACCCTTGCTAAGTCCTCACCATCCGCTCTGTGTTAAGCTTCCATATGTTATCTCATTTTCATCCTCATAAAGCTGTGATTTTCAGGTAAGAGGAAAGGCTTTAAAAAGTTAAATCACTTGCCATATAAGTTGTAGAGATATTAAACAATAAAGCTGGAGTTTGGACCCAAAATAATAATAATATAGCAAAAATATACATTTGTTTAGCATTTTATGATTTACAAATGACATTTATATCTATTGTTTCACCTAATCTTCCCAGACAGTCCTGTGAGATAGTCAGGAGTTACTTCCTATTTTTACAAATGTGGGAATGGAGACTTTGAGAGGTCACTCAGCTAAGCAGGTGTCAGGGACAACATACAGAGTTAAGTGTGCTGGTTCCAGGTTTCAGGATCCTTCTTTTCTTTCTTTCTTTCTTTCTTTCTTTCTTTCTTTCTTTCTTTCTTTCTTTCTTTCTTTCTTTCTTCTCTTTCTTTCTCTCTCTCTCTCTCTTTTTTTTTGGATTTATTTATCTATTTGAGAGAGAGGGAGAGATGTGTGTGTGTACACACATGTGCATTATCAGAGGAGGGGCAGAGGTAGAGAATCTTCGAGCAGACTCCCCTGCTGAGTGTCGAGCCTGATGAGGGGCTCCATCCCACGACCCATGAGATCACCACCTGAGCTGAACCAGGAATCAGATGCTCAACCGACCCTCAGGCACCCCTCAGGATCTTTCAACTATTAGACAGCTGAGGCATAGGCATAGGCATATTTATTGTGAAATTAAAGTCTGTACAGTGAAAGTAAAATGTAGATCTCATAATTATCCAGATTATTCCAGGCCCATTTTTGGTCCCAGCCACTCCATTTTTGCTTAATGAAATTAAAAACATGAATGAAGTGTTATTAATGAAAATTAGCATATATAATATTTGAAATATGAGATCCAGTGCAATTCCTCAGGTACGATACTAGAAAGCTCATATTCTCTGCTACTTATTTCATTATCTTTCCTAGCTGATGAAACACAATTTCTCTGCAATTGAAGTATCTGAAAAGTATTGTTATGTAATAATTCTCAAAAATGTTAGATAACAAAGGCATTTGTCTTACTCCTTTTAGTGTATTATCATTTAGTAGTCATTTAAACTTTAGATAAAAATCATGTATTTAGTAAGAAATGGCTTTTGTTATTTTTTTACAACTATCATTTAAATTTTTATATTCTGCTGATTTTGAAATATGTCAAAATTGCACAGTTCTTAGCTTTAAAAGCTTGTCTTGAAATTGATGACCTTGATAGATGAGTAAAAGGTTTATATTTTTAAATAAACTTGGTTTTAAATTGGTGAGGATGGCAGAAGGATGAACATCTGATATAGAGAGATAAATGGTAAATTTTGAGTTTCGAGTATTTCACCAAAACCCTGTTTCTTCTTGGATAGATGCATATTTAAGCTCACTTTAAGCTATGTATTTTTAATTTGATTTCTACACAAATTGACAATCGAGAACTTCTAATCAGTGGTTTCAAATGATAAGCTTGTGAAATAGACTAATATATTCAAATTACAGTGTTTTAAAACCCATTTTATTCACAGATGCAAATACCTAAGGAGGAAAATACACACACACACGCATAAACGCATGTATCCATATACACTATGCACATACACGTGTGTGTATGTGTAAGGCAGAAAAATTTCAGGGTAACTTTTTAACTGAAGAAATAGTATTTCCTTGCTCCATGTCTTGTGTTAATAATCAAATATTACATATTATTGTGTTTCTGAGTGTATGAATGTAGGTATCTGCATATATGTTTATGTATGTATTTATTAATTTAAAAATAAAAGCAAAGATTTCTGCTATATATGGAAATAGCAATTGTATGTTTAAGTATAGTAGTCTTGAATTTTCTAGAATATAGTCTCCAAAATCAAGTAACCAGAGAATTTTTGCTGAGCATCTGCTCTGTGGTTAGCTTTATATAAAGAAGAAGATACACAGGGATAAGTCATTCTGACCCTTATTTTTATGTATCATGAAAACAGGTAATATGTTGGTGAGGACATGCTACCACAGGAACTCTCACAGAGAGCTGATGGGAGCGGAAATTGGTTAAACTGCTCTGGAAACCCATTGATGCTACTCACTCCAGTCGACACTGCTCATGCTCAGAGACCCAAACATTCCACTTACAGGAATCTAATATAGAATAACTCTTGGATGTGTGCACAAAAAGATGGGGGGGCATGAATTACAGAAGTTTTTATAACAGTGATAAACTGGAAAGATACCCAAAGTCCACCCACAGGAAAATGGATAGAGTGTGGTATTTTCATACAATGTGACATGCTATTTTAATTGCGCTAGCTATAGGCAAACATTCAGGTAGCTCAAAAGCATGAAGTTGAGTAGGGGAGGGCAGCAAAAGCTAACAGCACTTAGTGTTCTGAGGCTGGGCTGCCATTCAGTTTCTCTCCTAAAAGGGAAAACAAACGAACAAACCATTCTGTTAAAAGAAGAAGTCACAGAGAAATGCATTCAATGTGATTCCAGTTACATAAAATTCAAACACAGAACAATATATTATTCAGGATACACAAAAAGTAATCTATTTTTTAAGCAATCTATTTTTTAAAGGAAAGGAATGATTAACTGAAAATTTAGTACTAGAACTAATTTTAGGGAGAGAGAGGGGGGGATGTGACCTGGGTAAGGCATCCAGAGGTTTCCAAGGTATGGCTTATATTCTATATCAATCTGAGTGGTGGATATATCATTATTTGTTTTATCAACAGTCTTTAAATTGCACGGCAACTATGTATTTTTCTTGTATGTAGATTTCACAGTACCATTTAAAAAAAAGTGTCATATATTAAAGTGATCCATTTATAGGGAATGGCAATATTCTGACTTAGCCCAAATAAATCATAAAATGTAACCTGAAGTAGTTTTAGTTAAGATAATGATTTCACAAATATCTGAGAGATGCCAGTGCTAAAAGAACATCCCGAAGGTGGAATTTCTGCCAACATGTATCCTTGAGTAGCTCAGATGCTGCTGATCTGTTCTTAGGACAGAAGCAGCTCAGTTTTAAAAATGAATATAACATTTTGGGTTGAAGGAAGTAGATACAGTCACATAGTAAAAGGAACTTTTTTAGAAGCAGCCAAGAACCCCCTCCTCTGTATGGATTTACCTAGTCTCCCTTCCCTCTCCTGATACAACTTCTCTCCGGGTCTTGCTGCTGTACTTTGTACATAGCCTTAGAGGTGTACAAATCACATACTAATATTGTTATTTATAGACTTGGTTCTCCCCTACCAGGTTCTGAGCTCCTTGTGGGCAGTGTCTAACCATAGTCACTTTGTATCTTTTATTTCCGCCACTGTACCTCCAATAGAACAGCTGCCCCGTTTATGTTTCTTAAATTGAACAAAGAAGCAGCAAAAATTTAAAACGCAGTGTGGGCTGCATTTATAAAACACAGGGCTACAAAGACCTGAATATCCCAGTAAGCTAATCAATACGTTTCTATAATGTTTAAATGTAAGATCTGTGTAAGTATTATTATGCCCATCCTGACACTTACAAACATTGCAGGACAAAGCACAATAAACTGGTAACCTCTGGGTTCATGCCAAAAGAAGTATCTTCCACATATTGTATTTGTGCTACCCCTCCCCATTTCCAACTTCCTTCTGTCCAACACAGGCTGTAAGGCTCAAAACTGCTATTTTTAATGACCAGAGAGCTTGACTTCCTCATGCAAGTTCTAGAATAGGAGAGCATAACCGGTAGGGCAATCAGAGTATTTGCTGGTTACAATCTTCTGTTATAAAGATAAAAAATACTTACACGTCATAAGATGGAAAACAGCCCAAATGTCTGCAAAATAGCCCCATATTAAGACCAATAGGAACACATCAGCAATTTCCCTCTGGCAGCTAAACATTTGCCAGCTACTGATATGACATACTCACATGATGTTTCAAGCCTTTAGACATCTCCCTGCAATGTCTAGAGAAAGGCAGGAAAGAAAAACCCTCTTTTTTCTTCCCCTATTGGCTTTCCTGGGATTTGAGTGGTAGGACTGTACTCAAAACAATCGGCCTGCTTTGTTAGAAACACGTTAATCCCAAACTCCAGGGTGAAGGGTTAATCCTGGTAGGCCTGGTCTCTATCTGGACAATTTCTTTTCAGATTAGTTTGGTAGAGAAAAATCAGATTTCCCTTGCTGTTTAAGAGAAAACAACAACAACAACAACAACAAAAACACATTATGAAAGTATGCAGGTGAAAAACTTACTGATTAATTTTCCTAATAAAACATCCAAATCCAAATTGCCTTGGCTTAGGCTAACCTAAACTACTGATGCAACCACTTTACATGAATTTAATAAGAAATACATTCAATGGATCAAGCTTATGTCCAACTGGGAGTTTTATTTTCCTTCTTCCTGATACCAGAATCACTATGTAAAATAGTGGTTAAGAGCATGGGTCGTCGAGTCACATTGTCTGCTAGTAAACACTGAATCTAGCACTGTCTTGCCGTGGGATCAAGTTACTTAAACTCTCTGGACCTGTATTTCTGCATCTGTGTGTGTTATAGGCATTAAAATTATGTCAATACATATAAATCACTTAGTATAATGCTTGACAGGTAACTATTGATTTCCAAGCGTGGATTTATTGCGAAGCTAATGAAATGTAGCTTTAGGGGACCTCGCTTGCACAGGCTCTTCCTGAGGTCTCAGTATGGGCTCTAGCTGAGTGTTCACATGCATTTTTATTTTCTAGTTTTGCAAAAGAAAAACATTTTAACTGTAGTCATTTAAGGCTGCTGTCTCTCTCCATGTCAAATTCCACTGTAACATTTTCTCTTATGTTTGGAAATGCTTGAGTGTCCACCAGTATTTTGGGATCTGGCTAAGGGGAAGTTGATCTGGGGACACACCATTTTAACTGAAATTTGGAAACATGCAGATATTATACTTTAGAATTAATGTCTTATTTAAGAAAAATTTTATCTAATCTTTTTGTGTATTATGATATCCATAATGAGTTGTAAAACTGAAAGAAATGTTTTAAGATACCAACAATTTTTTTAAAAAATGATAAGCCATGCTAGAGGAAAGGCTAAATTTTAAAAAATTCTATAGGAAATTATATTACAATATTGTAATCTTGTGAAGAGGTAATCAGAAAGTTTGAAGCCATAAACTTCGGCAAAAAGTTTTATAACCACGCATTAAGGAGTTTGTTAATAAAAATTTCTTGCTGATTTGATATAAAATATTGACATTGACAAAGATAGCATAAAACACAAATATCCTTCTGCAATAAGGAAACAGACAAGCTAATTACTGAGTGTGGCCAGTTTTCAATGATGCCCTCAAGTTTTACAGCTCATATTGTAAATGAGAAAGGTTCGAAGATCTTTGTAAGTGGAAAAGGAAGGCACAAGAGTCAGAGCTGAGAAAGATTTGAAGTTTCTACACTGCTGGCTTTGAAGATAAAGAAAGGGGCCACGAGCCAAGGAATGTGGTGATCTCAAGACGCTAGAGAAGGCAAGGAAATGTATCGTCCATAGAGCTGCCAGAAAGAATGTAGCCCTGCCGACACCTTGATTTGAATCTAGTGAGACTCATTTCAAATTTGTGGCCCCCCAGAACTCTAAGATAATAAATTTGTGTTGTTTTGAGCCACTAGTTTGTGGTGATCTGTTACAGTAGCAATATGAAATGAGTATAGAAATGATGTGATTGCTAAGGACAGCTCATGAAAGGGGATACAGTGTTCACCTGGTTTTCTTCAAGCTTTGTCACCATGCCATGAGGAAATAGAAAGACCACATACATAGGCATTCTGGCCACCAGCCTCAGCGAAAGTCACAGCCCACAGTCAGCACCAACTCCAGACATGTGAACTGAGCACGCCACAGGATGACTCCAGCCCCAAGCACCAAGTTACTCAATGTAACTTCATGGAAGTCCCCGAGAAAGGATTGCCTTGCTGAGCTCAGCCAACCCTAGAACTGTGAGTTATGATAATAAAATGATTGCTGTTTTAAGCCACTAAGTTTTAGGGTGATTCACCTCACAGTGATGAATTACTGGAACAGTTAATATATGTCAACTTTTAAAAACTTACGATTTTTCTTAATTTGTTTCATGTTAAATAAATATTCATTTTCATATCTGATTTCATATTTGTTAATTCCATTCTTTTTGCTAGAGAGAACTCCTCCCAATTGTAAAGCTTCAACCCCTCCTTAACAATTTGGTTCTGTTCTTGCATGAAGCCAGAATTTCTTATTCAGAATGTGGTTAAATAGCATAACTAATATATGCAATTAGGCAGACCTGAGGATCTTGGAAATAAAGCAATCTTTCTTTTTAGAAATTGAAAAAATAACACATTTCATTTTGAAGACACTTTGAAGTACTAACAAAAGCAAAATTTAAGCTTATATTACTTAATTACATCTTAAATGTCAATTGCCTTTTCATTTGAGATCAAAATAAGAGATAATTACTTTCACAGAAAATGAAAACTTCCTTTACGATTAAGATGATATATTCAACAGATGTCTCCTAAACGATTCTTTGCTGACAGTATCAACTTCCCATAGCACTGTGATGGCAAGAAAAGACAGGAAATATCTGACTTAGGGCATGGTTCTCAGAACAAATCATAAAAGAAAAATGTGTTATGTAAATAATAATGTACACTGTCCCAAAATGCAGCCTGGGTCACTTAAAATATATTTGCTTTGAGACAGACAGACCCACCGCTTTGAAATAATCAGCTCTGATTTCAAGAATTGCCATATTATCAGTGGCACACTCCTTTCGCCCTCTCTCGATGCCATGGCAAAGCTACTTCATTTATTTCTGTTAACTCTTAGCAGAACAGAAAGAGTTCTGGATACTAAAGAAATGAGTTGGGACACGGAGGTCAAATGCACAGTGAGTTGGAGGCTTTCCGAGATAGTTTGTGTAAGACTAACTCACTGGCAGGCTAGTGGAACCGGGAGAGCCTACCCTGGCTGGCTGGGAAACCTGCTGCACTCACTTAGAAGGTCTCTATGGTGTGGGCAAGTCCCACACTTACAGGACTGAGCGCCTCACTATCTGGGAATTAACTGTGTAATGAATGTCACTAACCCTTGCATAGATAAACACTCCCTTGGAAAGATACAACAGGCTTCCATCATTGTCAACAACAATAACAAGATATCTATATAGTAAATAGATTATAAATGTTGAGTTTGCTCATTTCAGATTTGGTGTTTGTCCATGAGAAAGTCACAAAGCAGAATATATGACATGTTCACTCATTTATCCTGCTGGTTGCTCGAAGAAAGTGATTATCTGCATATAAATCATTTCATTCTTTCAAGTCCAGATAAAAAAAATGAGCACTTGGTTGAAAAAGCTGAATTCCTTCAAAATGGCACCCCAGCTTAATTTATGCTTGCCCTGTTTCTTTCCCTCCAGCAAGCATTCCCGTCCCCTTTGCCAGGTTCTGCTAGCAAGGTTAATCTGCTAGCAAGGGCTGCAAAACACCTCAGTGACAGAAAATAGCCAAGGCATGGAGCCAGAAATAGTGAATTGAGGGGAAAACGGAACGTGGCATTATGTCAGCATTACCAGTCCTGATCCTGAGGTTCTTTCCTTTCAGGGCTACTTTCTACCAAATTCCTTCGATAAAGTTAGGGATGGTCCCTTCTTTTTCCTCAAGAAGTCACAGCATTGTGCAAGTCCCAACAGGGGAGGTGTATGCAGTAAAAGTACTTTTACAAATATTTTTATCTGGGGGCGCCTGGGTGGCTCAGTTGGTTAAGCGCCTGCTGTTGGCTCTGGTCATGATCTCAGGGTCCTGGGATTGAACCCCATGTCGAGCCCCATGTTGAACTTCATGTCTGGCTCCTCACTTGGCAGGGAGTCTGCTTCTTCCTCTGCCTCCCGCCTCCACTCATGCTTGCTCACACACTCTCTCTCTTCCTCTCAAATAAATAAAATCTTTAAAAAAATCCCAAATGTTTCTACAAAAATCCCATTTTATATAACTAAACCACTCTCCAATTTTGCAGAAAGCAGAGCTGGAGGAGGTACACGAGTGGGTGGAGACGTTCAAAGGTCATGGCTGGACACTACTGCTCACCCTGCGATTCTTGGGAGAGGGTTGTAAGGGAACCCTTATGCCACAGTGTATGGTTGACTTCTGCTCTGAGAAGGAACAAGGCTTAGAACCATTCAGAAGGGCCTGCAAGGGCCTTTCCTTTCCCAAGCTTAAATAAACCGCTCTGTGATTTCTGGTTCACCCCTGTAATTCAACTCTTCCCGGGGTGAGCGTGTTATTGATTCTGTTGTCCTAAGAAACAGATTGATAATCATGGTTCCTTATAGAGCTATTCTATTAAAGAGCATATTGCATAGGAGGTAAAAATGCTGATTTGAACTTACTGGACTTGGGAGTCTGTATTTTTAGTAAATTTTAAGTGTGCCATAAAAAGAAAAAAAACCTACCCCCCCCAAATGTTTTATTTAATCTTTACATATGAAAAAGAAACAATTACCCCCTGGTGATTACTCCCCCCATTTGTTTTTCAGATTAGAAAATTGAGGTTCAGGACAATTCACATGATTCAAGTATTTAAGGTGCTGTCTCTATTGAGTAAGAAAGAAAGCTGGGACTCAAAGTCAGGTGTTCTGATTCCTTGGTTAGAGCTTTTGCCTTACACCTCGGATGTACCAGGACATATTCCGGGACTCTTGTTTTATTTACCTATTTTTTATTCCTGATGCCTAGTACCATGCCTGGCATCTAGTATATATCCATTAAATGTTAAATAAAAAGTTAGGATTTATTGTTTAAAACTTTCCCTTGTGAGGAGAAAGATGCTATCTAAAGAGTTGGAAGGGAATTTTGGCACCTTACGAAGTTCAGGGAAGTGCGAGTAGACAGCAATGAAGGGAAGCAGTTGCAGAGCTGCTTGCAGATACCCTATGTTCTTTCCAAGGTAGAAGCTTAAGTGTTGAGTGGTTTGAAGGACACTCCTCAGAAGTCAAGGATTCACTGAATGAAGGCATTGTGTCTGTGGGTGTGCCAATGCTTATTTCCTGCTCTGGGCCCACCTGCTAGTTTCACAGTCTCAGATGTCACTGAGGACAAGTTCCCTGTCTGTCCTTCATGAGGTTACTGGGGACAGAGTATCACCCAATCCCACTGTGCTGTAGGAGACCAAGTATCTTATAATGAAATAAATCCCCTCAAAGTCCTTCCTGGGCCTGCCAGATGTCCGATTCCCTATTTTGTATGTGAGCCTGATGCAGGAAAGTCACCCCCAAGAAAGATTAGGAAGGACTGAAAAGTAGTTGACAGGTGCCTAGGGGAGAATGTCCTTTAAATAAATAAGACCCACAGCTTGTAGCGAAGTAAACCAAAGTGATAAGGACAGAAAAATAGGCCTGGAGAAAATCTGTCATTTAAAAAAAATGAAAAATGAAAAAATAAAGGCTGTAATAACAACCAAAAAAATCAGCAGAACCTAAGGAGAAAACTTGCATCAGATTCTTCCCCAGAATATCATCATTGTTGAAAGGAGGTGTTTTGAAGAAAAAAAAAAAAAAGGATGATGTTCAAGTAGTTATACTTGACGAGTATTTTTTAATGATTGCTATTTCCTTTATCTTAAAAAAGTAAGTGGACTGAAGTGGATAAAGGGCTCCATATTGGACAATTTGATCAGTCTTTTCTCCTGTACTGAACAGGGCCTGCCAAGACCAGGAAACTGAACACCACTTGGCAAGGTCTCGTCTTATTCTTAGAGAACTCATCATTCAAAAGGCTGCCTGATAAAAGACACAAAAATATACCAGTTATGAAATATCATATAGTATATACATTTTGTATAACTTTCTAACAGTCAGTGGTCTAAGTTAGGGACAATTTCTTGATCTCTTCCTTTTTTGTCTTATGCCATCTCTATTTAAAAAATCTTATACCACATAATTTTACATTTCCTCTTTCACATCACTTATTTTATATCTTATGTTCCTTTTCTACCTTTGCCCTTCTACTTGAAAAAAGTCCCCAATCTCCTTTATGTTTTGGCCACAAACTCTCCTTTCTCTCATGGGCATGTTTTCTGTCCAGCTGCTTTCTGTCTCTCTCTGGAGCCTCTTTATATACTGCAATGAGCTGTCATCTATGTATTCTAATCTTAGCTTTATTTTCCATGTTTGTTGCATACCCTCGTTTATGTTTTTCAGCATAAACTTCCAGCAAAAAAGTTTATGTCAAATAAAAACAATAGTTTTAATAATGTTTAAAAGATCACACAAGTATTGCACAAAATTAGGCAACCTGTAAACCATTTAAAAATAATCTGTTAAAGTGATTTTCTTTTCCAAAACCCTGAACAAGGCCATATCACCCTGAAATAGGACGATTTGCTCTTCCAGTTCCCCTTTCCCCAAGTTGCTCTGAGCTCCAGACTCTCATGTCTAGTCCCAGCTAACATGTAAAGGGATCTATTTCTGAAATTCTTCAGCTGCTCTGGAAAGAAGATAAAGTTGCTTCTAAAGCTGTATTGTGTGCCTTCTCATATTTTACAAGTAACAAAACAATTCACAGAGAACATGCAGAAGAGCAGAAAAGAGAAATCTGTTCCTTAAGTTTGATTATTTAGATTAGAACTCAAGAATATGCTATTTACGGATTTGTGCATTTGGCTGACAGTGGCCCGGAACTGAGGAGGGAGAAAGTAGAGAAAGTAACCATAAATGTTAGAAGGGAGTCTCTTACATCCCCCAAAGATATTCTGTGTAAATGTTTCTCTGGCCTAAGGCACCCTTTGTTCTGCTTTTTGCTCCGCCTCAGAAGCGGTGTCGCCTCTTAATAATAACGTTAATTATAATGGACAATAAATGATAATTTATGGGTGACCGAAAACCAAGAAGCCTCTGGGAGTTTTCATTAAAACAACAGCGCAATTACAACCTCTGGAGGCACGATCTTATAATTATTAAATGTTTGTGTGCCCTCATCAGTAAGCGCAGGTTAAGTTTTTCCTTTTAAGCCCCCCCTCGTACATTTATTTTTAGTACAGAAAAATTTCAAGGCACATCAAATTAAAAAGAATAGTTATAACGAACACTCTCGTACCCGTCACCCATCTTCACCAACTCCTGACTTTTTGCCAATCTCGTTTCACCTATCATCTCCGTTTTTTCCTCTTGGTAGGAAAAACTTTAAAGCAAATACGAGAGATGAGAGCATTCTACTTCTTAAAAATTTCAGTAAACACCCCAACAATTTTATAATAACTTGATTGGTTATAGCAAAATGGACGCGCAGAACAAAGTAAAGGTTTTCTAGCTATTACAGTTCTCTGGAGGTAAGAATGGCAAAGCACAGGAACCCGTGGAGGTGGGGGCGGTAAGAACTAGACCCCAGGGTCAGGTCTATAAATTCCTTCAGAGCTATCAGGCATGCGCAATCCAGACCCCAGAGTTGCTAAGGCCCCAAGGAAGATAGAAGCTCTGGATAAGACGAAAGCCAATCAGAGGGCTTGAAGGCTAATCAGTCAACCAATCCAGATTCGAGAGTGCATCAGATGCTCAGCATTCTGATCGCTCTACCAGTATCCAATCCGAGAGCTGGCTGCTTTGGGCGGACTTTTCAAAACAGCGAAAACAAAACAAATGGGGACCTTTAAAAGGTGCAATGCGACCAGAAACTATCTCCTTCCGCCTCTCAAACCTATCACTCCTTTCCCTTCCCTCCTCCGGATCAGTCGCAGAAAGCCGACTCCCAGAGTCCACCCTCCGCCCTGGGATCAAGAGGGTGGCTCGACAAAGCAAAGGCGAGGGGAGGAGGGCACAAATCCGGCTGGGGACAGTAGCATAGAGGCGGGACTCTTTTTCAAAGTCTTTTGCGGAAGCTTGGGATCCCTCCGCGGGGAGTCACGTGCCCCGCCCCCTTGGGGGCGTCGAAAACTCAAAACAAAAACAAGGGGTTTGCTTCAGCCTCGGCTGTGGAGGCAGCGGTGCCCGCAGAGGGGCAGGGCTTGAGGGGCCGGCGCTGCGCCCCAGCTGGAGGGTGGGCGTACAGCGAGCGGGATGAAGCTCGGGCTGTGAGGCCGAGGCGGCCGGCGGTGGCAGGGGGTGGAAGGGTCCGATGCCGGTCCGGGAGCACCGCTGAGGCGGCGGGTCCCCGACCTCTGGAGACAGGTTCGGAGGCCCCCGCCGCGCCCAGTCCTCACCGGACCGTGACGCCGCGGGCTGGTGGAGGCGCGTCTCCGGCACGGTGAGTGGGCTTGCCGGGGATCGCGGGGTTTCTTTGTTCGTGGTTGGGACTTGGCGGGGGGTGTCGGAGTACCCACTCCTCAGCCCCGGGAGCGACTCCGGTCCTGCCCTCAGCCGGGGGATGGGCACTGGAGGCGGAAAAATGTTGGAGAGAGGAGTAGAGAGTCAGGGAGGCTGAAGACAATTCTTTGGTTGCACCCCCCCGCCCCATTTTGTCACGGGG
Organism: Ursus americanus; assembly: GCF_024610735.1. NCBI lineage: Eukaryota > Metazoa > Chordata > Mammalia > Carnivora > Ursidae > Ursus > Ursus americanus. The sequence goes on along the minus strand of NC_142134.1, from coordinate 24,123,168 downwards.
GCTTGCTGGGGTGGTGCTTCCTGGATTGACAGCTCCGGGGCTCAGCACAGTTGAGGAAGCTGGGCATCAGTGGATGGAGGGGTGTTGTCCGGGCACGGGGTGGGCCGGAACTCTGTCCCCCGACTGACGGGCCACGCCACGCTACTGCTCTCTCGGATCACTGTCTTGCCACTCGGGTGGGTCTGGAGTAGGCTCTGTCGTAGCCGATGGGGAAGGCTTGGGGGCTGGACTCCAGCGAAAGGGGTTTCTAGAGCTGGGCTCCCCGGGAGAGGCGGGGCTCAGGAATCTCCTCCCTCCGCTTCTTTGTTCAGTCGCGAGACTTTCTCTCCCCTCCCCCCTATTGTGCAAAGCGCCCACCCCAAGACCCGCTGCTGTAGCTGCCCTAGGTGCTTTGTGCGGGGAGAAGCCCCTCCCCCCACGGCTTCAGGTGGGGCGGCTGTCCGGACACCGCCGCTCGGGGACAGTTTCCTGTTTGTGAAACAGCCCGGAGGCCGGGGCCGGCCGGTCTGACCCAGCGCTGGCCCGCGGACCAGACCGCGGCCCCTCCTCCTGCCACACCTCCCTGGAGGTGGGAGAGAATTGCGCTGGGGTTCTGGAGGACGTGACTGATCCCCTCACCCGCTGCTCGCCGGGGTGTGCTGGGGCGCCTCTCGCTGGAGGTATTGGCACTAGCTCTTTTCTGCCCACTCCCCCCTTTCCCCCTACCCCCAGGATACCCTCTAATTGCGTGGTGTCTTTGCTGCAGATGAAGGATTTGGGGGCAGAGTATTTGGCGGGTCGTGAAGGGGTCCAGCTCTTCGGATTGTTGAACATCTATCTAGAACAGGAACAGAGATTCCAACCTCGAGAAAAAGGGCTAAGCTTGATCGAAGCTACCCCGGAGGTAAGCTCCCAGAAAAGAGATCTTGGTCAAGCAGCTGATAGGGCTTGGAGAAGGATCTTTTTTTTTTTTTTTCCTCCTCCAGTTGAATCAAGATTAAAGGCTACAAAGTTTCTTGAGACCAAAATTTGTTTTCTAGAATATTAAGATAAATCTTACAAAGGGTCATGCAAGAATGAGAGTGATACTAACTCTAGAGAAGTGTTTCTTCAAATGTGTCACTCCAAACCTGCAGCTTGTGGGTGGGAGACTCCCTGGGAACTGAGTAGTTCTTTGTGGAAATACCCTCTGCCCATGAAATACTTTATAGTAGGCTCTTAGATTTTATTTTCTTAATAAAGAAAACAAACTATCTCCATTATAGGGAAATTATATTTGCTATAACCCTCTGGAAGTGTAACAACAGTTCACTTTATACTGGATTGCTGAAGCTCTTTTGTGCTGCATATTTTTAAAAAGGCATGAGTATATCTATATATATATATGTCTTGTATCTGAAAAAGTGTGTATCATTAGTTAAATGATACCACTCTTTCCTCCCATTATTCTTGAAGGTTAAGAAAAAAAAATTATCTTATTTGAATCTAATTGTGTGTATTTATCCATCTAATTCTAAGAAAAGTCATAACTTTGGCTCTTGGTTTTTATTGCAGGATGATAACACTTTGTGTCCAAGATTAAGAAATGCCAAAGTAGAAGATTTAAGGAGTTTAACCAACTTTTTTGGATCTTGCACTGAAACTTTTGTCTTGGCTGTCAATATTTTAGATAGATTCTTGGCTCTTATGAAGGTATTTAATCATTTTTGTATATGCATCTTCATATTTCTAAACCTAGTGCCCAGCACAGTGCCTGGCATACAAGGGTTCGATAAATGTTTGACAAGTGAATGTAATTATGTCATTGCATAGAAACATTTTTAGTTGGAATTGTGATCTTCAGTGCCAGAGTGAGAGACTACAGAATTAACTGTGTTGTATTTTAAGTTAGGTTTTGCTGTTACTGTTTATATACCTTCTCTTTGAAGATGTGACAAAACGGAGACCACTGTTTTTAGGTACTCCCTACATACCTATACAGTCCTCAAAATACGGTTTTCGTATTTTTATCTCCCATCATGTTTTTCTTGGAGCTTAGTTGTTTTTAATACTGAAACATGACAAATGGAAGTGTAGCAGTATATTAAAGGTGACCTACTGCGTTTCCTGTGAGAAGTCTTTTCAAAGCAGGGAGCCATAGTCTTATTAACCAGCAACTGTTAGAAAAATGTGGTGATTCTTCTGCCAATAGGATTGCTGTCAGCTGCTGGGTCAGTTTTCAGGGCACTGAAAAGAAAAGGGCAGCCATCTGTCCATGGCAGCTTTTACATATGCTCTGCTCTGCACAACTGATGCAATATTTCTCTTTGGCAAATTTGCATTGAAATGTGGGAGGATACTTAAAGATAAATAGAGAAGAAGATAAAGAGATAAGTCACATGTATTATGTTTATATCTAAAGAAGTATATATTGTCTCAGTGTTGAAAGGCTTAATTTTTTGGCGGGGGGAGTCTGTACTATTACGAATTTCATGTTTGAAATACAAAGTATGATTCGGTGTTAGAAACCTGCCTTTTGAATTTGCATTTAAATTACTTAATTTAAATGCTTAAAGTGCCTTTTTTTAAAAAATGGGAAGTTAACTCAGTTTAAGATGTAAAAATAATTAGGTATAATTGTGAGTAAGGGTAAGTACTTGAAGCAGCAAGGTTGTGTTCTGTCTTAAGAGTTAGGGACATCATTATAATCTTTTAAGTGCCTGCTTTGCTAAGTCAGAGTGACAGTTGTTAGAAAAGCCTTTTTCTTTGTTTTTCAGGTGAAACCTAAACATTTGTCTTGCATTGGAGTCTGTTGTTTTTTGCTGGCTGCTAGAATAGTTGAAGAAGAATGCAATATTCCATCCACTCATGATGTAATCCGGATTAGTCAATGTAAATGTACTGCTTCTGACATAAAACGGATGGAAAAAATAATTTCAGAAAAATTGCACTATGAATTGGAAGCAACTACTGCCTTAAACTTTTTGCACTTATACCATACCATTGTACTTTATCATACATCAGAAAGGTCAGTGGGATTACAAATAAAAGTTTTGTACTTTAGCATTGCTGTAGCTAACAGTTACGATGCCAGTGAAATTTATGTTTTTACTCCTGTAAATTTTCAACTTGGACTTTCAACAGCAAGTTCTAAAACCATTTAAATCTTTGGAAGTTTAATAAGTAAATATTTTGTTTTATTTTTTCATTGTACAGGAAAGAAATACTGAGTCTAGATAAACTAGAAGCTCAGCTGAAAGCTTGCAACTGCCGACTTATCTTTTCAAAAGCAAAAGTAAGTTGATTTCTTGCTTACATATGTCTCACTGCTTCTATTTTGAATTTTTAAAAAATACTTATTTTTAATTTTTTTTTTTTTTTAAGCCATCTGTGTTAGCTTTGTGCCTTCTCAATTTGGAAGTAGAAACTTTGAAATCCATTGAATTATTGGAAATTCTTCTGCTTGTTAAAAAACATTCCAAGGTAAATTATCTTCAGTTCTTATTCTTTCTCCTAATGTTTCATTTTTTCCTCCCTATGGTGATTTAAACATTAGGTAGTACTTTATGGGGCTCTTAGCTTTTACACTTTTTTCTTGTATCTCAAGCGTTGAAGTTCTCAAAATGCAGCTTTGACACAGACAGTATTAAGCTGGAAGTGGAACCTGATCACTTAGCCTAACTTCTTTCTGTGTTCAGATGTTGTCCCTTCTCTGGTATTCTCACCAGTTGGTAACACAGTGGTGCACGTTGCTACATGCACATTGTTCTAAAATACATACTAGGAAGTAGACTTAGTAAATATACTAATGGCAGTCCGTTACATCTGTAGGGCTGAATCATCATCCCAACAGTAGCATTACCAAAATAACTTCAGCCATGTTTTTCTTTTTAAACCTCTTAGTCTGGCTGGCCCAATAAGTTTTGCAGTAAGGAGTGTTAGTACTAATAGGAAGTGCTTTGGGGTTTCGTTAGCACAGAAGTAGGGTAGATTGTGAGAGGCACTATAACTGGGAATCTGGTTGGACCAGAAGAATCTTAGACAATGAAAGTTTGGGTAGCAAAGGCTTGTGGTCAGGAAGTTGGTGGACTAGAAGGGTTTGGGAATCATTTAATGTAGGCTTATAGTTAAAATGTCTAGGTGATATTCATAAGCAGGAGTGGGGATATCCAACTCAATAGTAGTTTTGGAAGCCAAGCATGGAAATGAGACAAGGAGTCACAGATGACCAAGATTTGAACCTAATGGTGGGGGAAATATTGATACCATAGAGGGAAATTTGAGAGAAATTAATTTGTAGAAGTATGATTTTAGGCACTTGTATGTCTTTTAGGTGGATAGATACTTAGCAGATATTTGGCAACCTGGAGTAAAAACTCAGAAGATAAATTGTAGTTGGAGATTGAGATTTGAAATTTCTCGTGAAGAAATAATAGTAGAAACCATAAGAAACTCGTGGGAGTTGTTTGCTTAGGGGTCAGTTGAAACTCTGGGTTTTCATTGTTGGTAGTTTCCCCCTTAGGCAGGGGAAGGAGGGCCTATGAGACAAGTGCATGGTCAGGTTGGAAAAAGGTTTTCAAGAAGTATTGCAAGTCAGGAGTATTGAATTTTGATGAGAGACCCAGTGTAAAAAGAATTGAAGGAGGCTCTTAGATACCTAGAGAGAGGTGTCCGTAGAATGAGAAGCGAGTCAGTGAGATTGCAAGGGGGTTCAAGATGTAGCTGGATTAGGTGGTAATGGAGACCAGGATGATATAAAATTATCTTCTGTTTGTGATGAAAGTATTTGTGAAGCATTTTTTTTTAAGCAGATAACTTCTAGCTTTCATTTATATCATGAATTTATTAGTTGTAAAACCTTTTATAATATCTGGAAATATCTTTTTTTAAAGATTTTATTTATTTGACACAGAGAGAGAGAGCACAAGCAAGGGGAGCAGCAGGCAGAGAAAGGGAGAAGCAGACTCCCCACTGAGCAGGGAGCCCGATGTGGGGCTCAGTCCTGGGACACCGGGATCATGACCTGAGCTGAAAGCAGGCACTTAACCAGCTGAGCCACCCAGGTGCCCCGATCTAGAAATATCTTGAGTGAAAATTTATTCATTGAAATAAATTGGGGCACTCCTCAGTGGTGGAGGAACTGTGCTCTTTGGGGGGAAATTCCTCTTCTGTCATATTGCTAACTTTTCCATTAGCATATATTTGGTGTCTTAATGTAAATGCATACTTTTAGCAATCCACACAATGCTATGTTATAGAAACCTAAATTATGTTAAATTCCTTTCCTTGAGACTATTAAAGAATATACTTAATAATAGGTTGATTAACAAACCTAATGTTTTTAGGTCAGTGTATTTTCTTTAAATAGGCAAAGATTTTTATTAGGTTCTATGTAAATTATTTATACCTACAGTGTTCCTCCCTTAAACCAGTGGTTACCAGATTTTGACTGCTCATTAGAGTCACTTGTGGAGCTTTAAAAAAATCTTGATACCAAGGTCATGTCCCATATCCAAAAGAATATGTGATGGTGGGAGCCAGGCATCAGTATATTTTAGGCATTATAGGGTGATTCTAAGGTAGTTAACCTCTTCATTAAAATATTTTTTTCCAGGTTAATGACACCGAGTTCATTTATTGGAGGGAGTTAGTTTCTAAATGCCTAGCCGAATATTCTTCTCCTGAATGTTGCAAACCAGATCTTAAGAAATTGGTTTGGATTGTTTCGAGGCGCACAGCCCAGAACCTCCACAACAGCTACTATAGTGTTCCTGAGCTGCCGACGATCCCAGAGGGGGGTTGTTTTGATGAAAGTGAAAGGTAAGCAGGTTCCTTGACTAATTAGACTTCCCCTTAGTAAATAACACTGATTTTATACTCAAAATGGAACCTGGGAATATTCCAGGGTATTAGAGAAAGCCCCCACTCCAATAGCATCACTTCTTCAGGTGAGGAAATCACCTAGAGGTAGTATTACTAAAGTCGGTGATGATTTAGAAGTATACGCCCCCCCCCCATTTTTTCTTTATTAAGAAAACAAAACAAGATGCTCTATATTACATCCCCAGGACTTGTAACTGGAAGTTTGTACCTGTTGACCACTTTCACCTGTTTTCATCCCCTGCCTCTGGCAACCACCAATCTGTTCTCTGCATCTATGAGTTCTGGTTTTTGTTTTGCTCATTCTTAGATTCCACATGTAAGTGAGATCATACAGTGTTTGTCTTTCCTCTGTCTGACTTATTTCATTCCTTCCCTTTTTGAAAACTGGTTGTTTCACATCTCCCTTGCTCTTTGAAATATAGTTTAGTTTAAAAACAAACAAAACCTGAAATGGCATTCTGGGCTTTTCAGGGTTAGTATGAATTCCTAATATGGTGCCTTGGGTAGAGGCTGTGGGTTAAATGACTGGAAAATAAAGGGAACCACCACCACTAATGTGGCAGACTTCTCTTAGATATTTATCATTTTGTCAAATGCCATTGTCTTGTTCAGAGTGAGTTTTTGTGCATAAAATGAATAATTTTATTAAATTTGGTTATTTTATGCTCTAGAGATAAAGAACAAGAAGTTTCGTTTTTATAGCTTAGTGGCTTCTTGGTTTGAGGGTATCAGGGATATAATTATTAATGCAAGAAAGACAGCAAAACCATGTGATGGGAGATTTGTTGTCCTTTATCTCCATTTACTGGATTTAAAATGCTTAGAATTGTACAGTTAGTTGCTGATATTTATTAATTGGTACAAGTATAATAGTTTGGCAGATAGTAATTTGTCTAAACCTCTTAAAATCTGTGTTTTCTAAGGAGATTACAATAGATTACCGTTCATTTTAGGAAGTCCTTATAAGTTAAATTTTGTCTCTGTAAAGCTTAAATTTTGAATATAAAAATCCCAAGACTAGAGATACTCGTTTAGTAGTTTTATTTGGCTTTAAAACGTTTAAGTATTTTCTAAATAATGGAATCTTCTTGTCTCTTTTCCTCCCTTTAGTGAGGACTCTTGTGAAGATATGAGTTGTGAAGAGAGTCTCAGCAGCTCTCCTTCCAGTGATCAAGAGTGCACTTTCTTTTTCAACTTCAAAGTGGCACAGACACTGTGCTTTCCATCTTAGAAATCTGATTGTTCTGTGTCAGAATTTCAAGTGTGTATACAGGTTTCAAAGCAATAAATGGGGGAGTAGGTAGTTTTCTGGTCCATCCCCCATCTAGGCAGAAATTGCATAGACTGGAATACCTACCTTCTATTTATTATTCAGATCAGATCTGGCCTATTTTCATATTTAATCCTAAGCCATCAAATGGGTTAGTGCCTCTTAAACGATTAACAATGTTTTACACATTGGCACTTTATTTTTCTCATTGATCTTTAGCTACTTGGGGGAAGAGGGAAGGTGCTGATACCTTCAATTTGTTACTTTTCAAGATTTTTAAAGATGAATAGTGTAGCTTACCTTAAAAACTTTTTATAAAGCCTTCACCTGTCTTTAGTTAAACGGATTGGGAGTGTAGAAGTGCTTCCTTAGTAGGGACCGTGGATAACCCTTTAATGGTTGATCGTAGATCTCCCCTACCCTCCAGTCTCAGAACAGAGAATATACTCTCCAATGTCATACACCTTTTTGTTGTTTTGTTTTTTAAATGATCACTTACTCTGATGCAGACTCTATAAACTTAGGAATTATAATACTGACATTTCTGTGAATTTTAGTATATAATGTGTTGATTGAAGTTTCTGCTAAAGCAGAACTACTTGACAGGCTATGGTTGTTAGATAGTTGCATTTTTAATGCCTAAGTATTGTCAGACTATAGTATTATTTTAATGTTACTAAAACAATCCATAATCTGTTAGTTATGCATGCACCTGTTTGAAAGCAGTGCAGGAAGTTGAAGAGAACTAGGTAACTGTGGAATTGATAAATGTTGATCTAGTAGCATATTTTATTTTATTTTCTTATATTCAAAAAGTCTGCATGATTATGTTTATTTCCTTTGTAATTCACATTTCAAAAATAATGGTATTAGTATATGGGTGCCAAGACTGAACATGAAGTTAAAAAAAAAGTTAAGTGTTTGTAGTTTTCTAGTTTTAAGTATATCTGTGTGGTGGTACAGCCATAAGAATAGGGATTTACAAACTCTGTACACGTGAGATTTTGTACAGAGAATTTTTTTTAACTTTATAAATTGTATATGAAAATGTAAATCTTAAAAAATGTACATAAAAATACTGTATTTTTTTACCCTGTGTGTGTGGTAGTCTAGGCATTGCATGTAAATATAATTTATTGTGTATTCTGTATTATAAATCATACATTGATGACTTACTTTTTAAATGTAAGTCATCATCCGTTGGATGATTTCTGAAGTGGATCTTTTTGAAGTAATAATAGATTACAACTCAAAATAAAATGTTAATGAATTATACTCCTTGTTTGCAATTGTATCTTAAGTTTTTGGTTCAAAAGAAAAAGTGCTTGCTGTATTTCCAGGGAAAGGCTTGAAGTGAGGCTGGAGTGCCTCCAAGGTAAGCTCTCTATCTGGTTACCAGAAGTCCTCTAGGTAGTATTTCTTCATCACATTTGGCCCTCAGCCTTGGAGATACTGAAAGCAAATCCTGTCACTTGAGAATTGACCTCTCTCTGGGGTGGACTCATGTGAAACAAAAGAGTGATGTATTGACCTGAATACCTATTAATTTATAGTGAAAGGCAGCAGGTATCAAGTACACCAGAGTACTCAGGTTGGAAGATCGATACGGTTTCTTTCTGCAGACAGGCCAAATTCTAATCACAAGGTTGCTTGCCAAATAAACACAGGAGTGTACTATGACTGACCCTGTGAGCCTCCGACTCTTTGTACCCCTTTTTCCAAGACTTAGGCATGTTTTGCAAGTCATGGTGGGGTTTTTTGGGGCGAGGGGGCATATGTTCCCCCTCTGGTTTGATTTTGTAGACCTTTCTTTTCTCTAGTTGTTTGGAAAATCATATACTGAATGTGGATTTCATGTAATACTAATACCTCTTCTCCCTTAGTGATATGGCCATGTTTTCCTAACCCTCCCAGTGGAGATTCTTGGCTTGAGGATGACCCTTCCCTTTTTATTAAGTCATTTGGGTAAATAGTAGACCATACATTGTGCTTCCAGATTTTGATTTGTTGAGATGTGAAAGTTATTTGTGGCTTTCCAAATCTTGAAACCTTCTTCAGGATTTGATTGCTTTTCTTACTAGATGCTCTTATGGCGTGAATCTGCACACATGGTTTCAACTGTTCCCCTTTATGGTTTTCAGCATATTTGGTCTAGCCCTCTTTACTGAGCTCCCAACTTGCTTTTTCACAACTGGCCACCCCACTGGGAAGTTTCTGATTCCTCCCAAACCTGCTCTTCCTGTATGTTTATCTTGGTGAATAGGTATTGTCTACTCAAGTTGGAAACTTACGTGATCTTATCTCCTCCCACCTGTTTACTGGACATTTCCATTTATCGTTGATATGATTTCATTTATACTCTATGGCTTTATTCTGTCTCTTTTTTGCCACTGGCTTGGTTCAGTCCTGTTCTTTTTATCAGCAGGGTCACTACAGTATCTTAGTCATTTCCAGACTTTGTTGCTTCTGCTGTTCTCATGCTGTGGTATCCCTGCTGGTCCCTGGATCTCCACCCGTTTGACCCTCAGAAAGTGAGATGGGACAAATACGATGTGTTAATCACCTTTCACACTCAGGTCAACTATAGATGGATTAGTTGCAGAACACTTCTCATGAAAATTTTAACCATTTTCTTTGTCAAGGATTTGACTTTTCAATTCCTTTTATTTCAACACTAGGTTCTAACATGATGTTCCTCCCCCTTGCCTCCTACCTTCCCCTATGTACATACAAATTGCCAGCTTATTTAGGCAACCCATTTTATTTTATTTATTAATTTATTTTTTTTTAAATGATTTTTTATTATATTATGTTAGTCACCATACGGTACATCCCCGGTTTCCGATGTAAGGCTCGATGATTCATTAGCTGTGTATAACACCCAGGGCACCATGCAATACGTGCCCTCCTTACTACCCATCACCAGCCTATCCCATTCCCCCACCCCCCTCCCCTCTGAGGCCCTCAGTTTGTTTCTCATTAGGCAACCCATTTTAATCAGATTCTTATGTGAACAAAGACCATGTAGTTTGCATTTGTCATTTTTGAACTGAGTTTTTCTAATTATTTGTACCAGAAATGGGTCAACAAGCTGCTGTTCTTGTGTTTAGCAAGTCAGGTTGTGTGGTAGGTAGTTTCCCAATAGCTAATGAGTCTTCCCGTCCCTGTGCATACACACTGTTCTTCCCATCAAGAGGTGGAGTCTGTTCCCTTTGAATTTCCGCTAGCCTTGTGCCTGGGTTTGCTTACTGAAGTGCAGTGGAAGAGGTTCAGTGCATGTCTCACCCTACGCTTTAAGAAGACTGGCAGCTTCCTTTTTATCCTTGGAGGCCAGCCACCATGCTGCAAAGAAGCTCAGGTTGGATTATTGAAAGATGAGAAGCCAGGTAGAGAGAGGCTCTTGAGGATGAGAGATCACCTTGGATGTTCTAGAGCCAGCTAAGCTCCCAGCTGACTGCAGCTTGCAATGAGGTACCCTCAGCTACAACACACAGAGCTGAGGAACCGCCTCGCTCATCCCACTCAACACACAGACTCATGAAAATAATAAATTGTTTTAAGCCTCTAGGTTTTGGGGTAGTTTGTTATACAGCAATAGTTCATCGAGACAGGTTGCTTGTTCTTTATAGTCCAACGGTGGTTATCTCTGAGTGATGAGCTTATAGCTGATTGTTTTTACTAATAATGCTTATCTGTAGTTTTCATTGTTTGTCCTTTAAAAATGGATTTGAATTATTAGTGTATTAACAATAAAGAGTGAACTTTAAAAAACGCACACTGATTATATCCTTTCTTTGATTAAAATCCTTAATGGCTTCACGTTGGTCCTTAGCATGAAGTTCAAACTCCTTACCATGGCGTGTAAGACCCTGCTTGATTTGATCCCTCTTCAGGCCTGTCCCTCATGGCATCCAACACACTTTCCAGCTTAATTGCATTTCAGCTCATCCCATTCACTGTGCTTTTGCTCACCTCAGTAACTTCGTGCACACTCTTTCATCTACCTGGAACACCTTTCCTGGCATCCTCGTCTGGCAAACTTCTACTTTCCACCGTAGGAGTCGTTTCATTTATGCCCCGGGTATTTGAGTGCCTCTTATGTGCCAGGCACTAGAACAGGAATTTGATACATAAAGCCAAACACAACACACAATGTCCCTGCCCTCACGCAACTTACATTATTATGGTGGTGAAACCAAACAATTCACAGCAAAGAATATAATTTTTAAAGGTTATGATGATATTTTCTTCCAAGAAATCTTTCTGGAACTCCTTTGCTTTCCTCTCTTTCTCAGTGCTACATGTTTCCATAAAACTATATTTTTCTCATCCTAGTAGTTAATGCCTTGCTTGTCTGTCTCCCTTATGTGCTTACCTTACCTGTCCGATCAGAGAAGGAGGGGGCTGTTTGTCTTTCTTATTCATTGCTGAATCCCCACTGCCTCGCGTAGTAGCTGGCCCAGACTCTTTCTCCTTCAGCTGTTACTCATAACAAGAAACTTACCTAACCACTTAATATGTTTTAGGCACCTTGCAAGAATTATTTAATTTTTACCACAATCTATTAGACAAGTACTGCTATTGGTTCCCTTTTACAAGGAAAGAAACTAAGGATTAGAGAAGAACTTGGACATAGATCTAATAAGGAGCAGGGCTGAAATTCAAACCAAGTCTGTCTGCCAAACCCTATTCTCTTTGTTAAGCCACAATGCCAAAGTACTACCCAAATGTTGATGGTACTCATTAAACAGTTACTGAATGAATGAAATAAAAGTTCTTACAAAGAAAACCCTACTCATTATACCAGTAACATAAACCACAGTATTCTTCTCTTCAATTTTTAAGTGCTTTTGCCCATATAAAGAAAAAGTGGCTAAGAGTTAGAATTAAAATATCTTGTGGCAATGTAAAAATTCAAGACCGTATAGTGGTAGAGCAGATGAGGTCTCATCAAAAGCTGGGGATTCTGAAAACTTCTTTGTGCTCAGGCATGTGAGCCCTTCCCAATCCCTAGTTCCTTTTTATGCTTAGGTTATAGTTTATACTTTATCATTACCTTGGGTTCCAAGGCCCACAGTCATTCAATGTTAAAGGGGGTGGAACCTTGTATTAATTAAGGACTGTTTTGTTAAAGGCTTGCTTGCCCTTTGCCTGCCTTAACTATTCTCCAACATAACCATCATTTCCCACTTACTCACTTATGTTCTGGGATTTTTCCAGTAATTATTTCATGTGTCTGTGGTTTATCCCTTTGTCTAAACTCTAAGCTTCTCCTGAGAAGAGACCATGTGTTATGCTTCCTTTTATCATTCATGGTGCCAAGTATAATGTTGGGTAAAACATGTGTCAACATTTTTCTACGTGTATCTCACCTGATGGTGTCTGCTATTCCCGACTGCAGTGATCAGAGTTCGTAAAGATGAACTTCCAGGCGTGCAGGGATGGATTCACCCTCTCCAAAGTTAGGATTTCACATCATTACTAAGGCATGCAGGGGGCCATAGCCCATTGCTACAACTGTGCACCTTACTCATGAATAAGATGTCGTGATCAGAAACACAGGCTCTCTAACCAGACTGTCCAGGTTTGATCCCGGTTTGACCACTCAGTATGTGACCTGATTGGCTATTATCCAAAGTGTTTGTGCCTCAGTCTCTCTATCTGTATAAAGGGTCATTGACATTATTTACTTGCGTTAGACACAGAAATGTGCTGCCTAGATGCCCCAGCTATTGGGAGGCTTTTGGCACAAAACCTTCAGCTAACAGCCACTTTGGGGCAACACACCCAGACAGCAGCCCCACCCGAGGTCATGCCTTACCCAGGAGGGCTCACATCTATGACAGGTTAAGGTGAAAGGAGGTGTAAAGGCTTGGTCACTTTGGTCCAACACAGGTCAACCTGGATGGATCATTTTGGTCTCAGAGCTCTCCATGGGATTGGCTGAGGCTGCCATTGGGCCCGCGTTGTGCCTCACTTCCCTGCACCCGAACTTGCTTCCTTTCCCTCTCTGCCATGGACGTGGATCCCAAGGGTGCTTCCTAATGAACATCCCGTGCCCTAAACTTTGTCTCAGAGTCTGCTTCGTGGACATCACCACCAGCCAACACTGCTTTGTGGGGTTACTGTGTGTATTGAATGACATGATGATACGTGATGAAGAATCTGAAACAGTGCCTGATACACACCAAGTAACTATTGGCTATAATAATTATTACCCCACTTTTGCCCTACCTTCTTACTTCCCTAAAATAAGACTCAATAATTTATTCAACTATTATTGAGTTACTATAATATACTGACTTTTGTTCAAGAACTGAGGATGCAAAAAGGAATCAAAAAGTTAAAAATAGAGCCACCCTATGACCCAGCAATTGCACTATACTAGGTATTTACCTAAAGGATGCAAACGTAGTGATCCAAAGGGGCACCTGCTCCCCAATGTTTATAGCAGCAATGTCCACAATAGCCAAACTATGGAAAGAGCCCAGATCTCCATTGACAGATGAATGGATAAAGAAGATGTATACATATATACAATGGAATATTACTCAGCCATCAAAAAGAATGAAATCTTGCCATTTGCAATGATCTGGATGGAACTAGTGGGTATTATGCTAAGTGAAATAAGTCAGAGAAAGACAATTATAGGATCTCACTCATACGTGGAATTTAAGAAACAAAACAGAGGATCATAGGGGAAAAAACAAAATAAGATGAAATCAGAGAAGGAGACAAACCCTAAGAGACTCTTAGCTATAAGAAAAAAACTGAGGGCTGCTGGAGGGGACATGGGTGGGGGGATGGGGTAACAGGGTGATGGGTATTAAGGAGGGCACGTGATGTGATGAACACTGGGTGTTATATGCAACTGAGGAATCACTAAACTCTACTTTGAAACTAAAACAAAACAAAACTCAGGTCTTACCATTGAGAAGCTCATACTCTGAAGGGAGAGGCAGATATACCAATTACTATGCAATATAAGAAGCACAATAATAGAAATATGTTCAAGGCTCAGTGTAGCAACCTAGCCTTGACTCTGAACGGGTTCTCTAATCTTCTGGATGGAACAAAAGGCCATTTGGTGGGATTTCAGTCATTCCAGGGAGGCTGTGATGGTGTAGCCTCTTTCCTGTGCCCCTCACATCCTGTTTCCCTCCAGTGCATTCTGTCATTCCCACTTTTAGAAAATCTTTCCTTTAACTAAGGATTTTGCACCTGGTTAAATGCAAATATCTCTAACAGGGTTTACACCATGCTGGTTTGAGTACCTGTTCCCTCTGAGTCTCGTTTTGGACAAGAGCATGTATTCGTTTGGGTACCTGAGGAAGCAGATGTTGAGATGAAGCCAGAAGTGCAGTGGGTTTGTTTGTGGGTGGTGCCTGTGAACGGGAGTGTGGGAGGAGGGCGGGCTGGCAGGGAGAGCCCCGGGCTGTGATGCAGACTTGACAAAGACTCACCCAACCTGGGACTTCGGAGCGCAAGTTGCCCATTAGAACAGCGCCATTTTGGATGGAAATGGCCAGGGTCAGCACTCCCTGTGCTCAGTCACTGACCGCAGTCTATTCCCAAAGAGCATGGCTTCAGCTTGAATGCTCAGGTGGCTCTTGAAGGGGCTGCAGCTGGAGGCTGTCAACAGCTGGCCCTGGAGTGGGGCATCTCCAAGGCGCAACAGCACATACCTTCTCTGAACACGTATTTTACTCTGAAAAAGGAAGATACTGAGAACCGCAAAAATTCTTGACAAGACCACTCCATTCAAACCCCTGCACTAAGAGACTTGAGCGAATTTTAACAGGCTTGTCCCTGGGACAACCCAGGCCCCACGGGTGACAGGAGAATTTACGGTCTGTTCTAGCCAGCACCTGACCTCCCTTTCCTACAGCACTTACTAAAAAGGGCTGACAATTGTGAATCCTTTTTCTATCCTTTTGATATGTGCAGTATCCCTATAACTTGGGAGTGTTTTTCTCAACTATCTGAAAGCCATTCCTCTGTGATGTAATCATTAGGTAGGGTAGGGCCTCTATCTCCCAGCCTCTGTGGGAGGATAGCATCCTAGCTTCCATAACTGCTGGATAGTGGACAGAGCTGGCCTAACCACGTTTACACTCACCCACTCTGTGATTTTTCACTGAGCTTCTGCTCAGCTCTTTCTCCTCCTAGTGTCTCTTTTCACCACTTGAATGAATGCCTAGTTTTGCTTTTTTTTAAAAAATTAACTTATTTGATTTACATTCAGTTAGTTAACATATAGTATATCATTAGTTTCAGAGGTAGAGTTCAGTGATTCCTCAGTTGCATATAACACCCCGTGCTCATCACATCACGTGCCCTCCTTAATGCCCATCCCCCATCCCCACCCCTCCAGCAACCCTCAGTTTGTTTCCTATTAGTTTTACTTATCTTTGGCAATACTAAGATCTGCCTTTCCTACCTCACAGTGCTGTGAGGACTGAACAAGTAAATGGGAAATAAAACTATTTTGTGAACTGTGAAGCTCTTTACAAATACAAGTCGTCAACGTGAAGGCATTGCATGTATTTTCCTGAGAGACAGTTTTTAAAAAATACATCAAAATATTTTTTTTCTGTAATATATCTCCTTTCTAAAAACATAAAGAATATGGAGTGATAATACCTGCAATGCCACCCCTCACAGATACGTCAACAAAATGATATTTGTCATTTCATTCTTTTTATGCAAGTATAGACATATAAACTTTTAAAAAATATGTAAGTGGGATTCTACTCTGTATACTCTCTCTGTATACTCTTCTGTAACCCACGTTTCTCATTTAGCAATGAGTTAGGGCGTATGTCAGTGTTAACCGATATGGGTCTCCTTCCTTATTTTTAATGGCTGTGGCGTGTTTCATTGTATGCTCATGTGACAATTTATTTAAGATCCTCTTCTAATGGATACTTATTTTGTTTCCAATTGTTCAGTATTTTTAATAAAACAGCAATAAACATTCTCATCCATACATTTCTGCTTACCCATATAATAATTTCTTTAGGATACATTAAAACATTTTTTTAAAGTTTATTTATTTTTTTAGTAATCTCCATACCCAATGTAGGGCTCAAACTCACAACCCCATGGTCAAGAGTTGTGTACTCTTCCGACTGAGCCAGGAGCCCCTCTTTAGAATACATTTCTAGAAGTGAAATTCCTGTGTGTATTCCAAGGGAGTATATATTTAAACTTTATATATTGTTGTTCTCCTGAAAGGGTATATGGATTTACTCTCCCATCCATGTGCGTGTCAATGAGTTTCCTTATTTCTGCACCAGGAGATTTTGGTGGGGATGGGGGAGGGGGAGGTCAGAAAGAATAAAAGCGATCATTGGATTCCTAAAGGGCTCAGAGGGAGGGGTCACTGTAGAAGGAACCGGGAGGGGAGGAAGCACTGATTCCAAAAGCTGGGCTTAGAAAATACCCTGCTGCCTGCTTTCCACTTGGTTCCAGGTCCCAGCTTGCCTGCCATTGGGCAGCACACATGCCAAGCCATCGGAAGCTCAGGACGCCTTTCCCTCAGGATGTGGCAGGCAAACGACTGCAAGGGCTCTCCTTGGGCCCAGGCAGGCAAAGTCATTCTGCTCAGCGTTGAAGAAAGCCCTGCCTGCAGCTATACCTGCGTGGCTCAAACTCTTGTCCCATCTTGTACATTAAAGGGGAGCGAGGTTGACGTGTCCCACAAAGGAAAGTTGATCAAAGGCTAGACAGGGTGCCAACTCTCAGAAGTGGTGCTGTGCCTGAACTTGGGGCCTGCCCCCAGGAGCAGACATTTATCTTGGTTGCTCCAGGGAAGCCTTTCATGCTATTTTTGGGCGGGGTGCCTGCGCAGAAGGAGGGGAAGATGACAGGGAGTCACATTTTACCTGCTTCCATGCTTCTGGTGCACCAGCTGCCAGGGTTCTTCCCTTCCCCCTCTTTTTTTTTCCTTATTAATTTTTCTTAAGTTGAAAAGATGTGAGTGCATAACTTTTATGGAAAAAAAACTTAAAATACAAATCTAAAGGTCATCCGTTATGTATCTGTTCTAATGCCGTGAATGTCTTCGTGATATATATATATACCTGCCAGCTGCTGTCTCAGGGGTTAGTATTTTTCACGTAGGTTCAGAGTCCCTTTTTCTCTTGTATCTTACACTGAGCAGCTTTAGGACGCAATGGCACAGCTGCTTAACAGCTGTTGCCTAGACTTAGGACAGGAATCCTGTTTGAGGTTCAGTGACATAGCTTCTGTATGCAGTTTCCAGGGCTCTGAGATTTCGGGAACAGCCAGGGCTGCTCAAGCAAGAGGTGAAATGGTCCTACAAGAGGTGCTTCTCCTTTGTCTGGGGAGCAGAGAGAACTCTGCTTACCCGTGGCCAGTCCCAGCATGTCTCAGGAATGCTTTCCCTTCCTTTTTCGATGCTACTAGAAGAATGTGAAAAAAGATGGCACAGAGGGATGCAGACCTAATGATCCATTTCCTCAAATCTTTAGTACCCACTCCTCCTGATTTGTTTAAATCAATGAGGTTGTGCACTCTTGAAGGGCAAATAACTTACCATAACCAAAGCCATGCAATCATACTCAATAGATATTTGTTAACTTATCAAGTTGCAGAAGCTAGAAAGGGCCCCAAACATGCTGAAGAAGGAAGCTGGCTGGACATTAGGGCCATGCTTATGGTGACAATACTTTTATGGTGTCACCGTGATGTGGGAAACAAAGGCAGAAGAAAAATTATTAAATTTCCTTACTACCTACAGCCCATTGACAAGTCCTTGAAAAAGCAGAGTGACATTCCTCTAGGGACTCAGCTGCCTCCATGTTGACACTTTGCTAAGGGCAAAAGGCAATCCTAGCCAGACACCCCCCACCCCCAGGCCCAGGATCCTGTAAGTCTACTTTAACATATAAAACTTCCTTTATCTCAACCCCCTAAGATATGTGTTGGCAATCATCCCCAAGCATATGACTCACCGATATACATCTGAAGGGTCTCATGACTAAGGTTTTATTAGACAATAATAAACAACCTTTTCCCAACAACAGCTAGCCGCTCGAGGTCCTGGAAACGTTGCTTCCAAAATCCCTTAGAGAATTACACTATCCCCAACCCCCTCCCAACTTGAAAGTATATAATGGGCCACTCCTCATGACCCCAGTGCAGCTCTTTCTGCCCACAGGTCCTGTCCCCGTGCTTTAATGAAACCACCTTTTGGCACCAAAGATGTCTCAAGAATTCTTTCTTGGCCATCGGCTTTGAACCCTAACGTCTTTCTTACATGACCCAGAGGTGAAGGTCAGAATATCAGCTCTGCAGGCCCAGAGCTAGAGTCTAACACATGGAGCGCAACAGCCTTTTAGTGAAAGGAAATGGGAACACCAGCTAATTAATTTATATTAGAAGATTTCCCTTCCTTGGATCTAGACTGTTAATGCCTGCCATCAAAGACATGCCCTCCCTGCTAGCAGAGTCCCCGGGAAACTCAAGTGTGGACTGAGAACAACGGGTTTGGTTCTGTGCATCGTCCCATGCAGACCCGATGAAATCTGGGGCATCAGCTTGTCTCCAGGCAGCTTTCTGCAGTTAATGTGATGGGACTTAGTTGTTTTTGTTGTGTGTAAAACTCTCCTCAGTCATTCGTTTCCATTGCTACACGGAAAGTTGATATCATCCACTACATTTTGATCTGATTATATTACAGAAGACTGTAAGTCCCTGTCAGGAACTTTGTATCTTTTCTCGAAATCCCGAGGGCCCCATGCGATCATTTTAAAACCCACTCTGCTATCCCAGACGTGCTTTAGTATTAAGCCCTGGGAATTCAGTAGCATTATTTCTCCAGTAGACTTCCTAGTATATTTGTAGAATTGTGATTTTAAAGATAGTATGGAATTTCCATAGACATCAAGCTTTTCTTTAAGTACTAAATATAGAGGATACAAAGATAGACACACGTCTTGGTTTTCTTCCTCTACTGATCACAAAGACAGGAAAAGCAAACGGTTCAGGAATAGCAAACACACAGGACGGAGAGGAATGCAAAAAATCCTGTGGAGAGGGAAGCAAGAGAGAAGGAGAGAAACCTGCAGATGACAAAAGAAAGGGGGGGTGCAGGGGGGATGAAAATATGGAATTATGCAGCCAGTGCAGCCAGGCCAAGTCAGTGTGGACAGCTGTTGGAAAGAGGCTGACTGGGAGTGAGGAATCTGGGGTGTTCGTCCCGGATCTGTCAAGCTGTCTGACCTAAGCAAGTTACTCTACTGATCTGGAGCTGATGTTCCTCTTTATAAAGTGAGGAGACTGGTGAGGTGACTTTCTGAGGTCCACTGTAGCTTTGTCATTCTCATTCCAAAGCTTAAGAAGGAAAGGCTAAAGCAACTCAAGACTCTTGCCTTCTGGGAGCGTGTTTCTCAAAGCCTAGACCAGAGGACTATCATTATTTCTAGTCGTAATCTTTTTAAAGATTATATCCGGTCTTTGATCCAGTCAAGTCTGTCTTGAGTTTTGTTAATTTTTACTTAGAAGGACGGAACTGATAAATGATTATATAAATAATTATGGTGGGAAAATGGGACGATAAACATTAACAAATGGAAATGAGCACATGTAGGACAAATACAATCTGAAACCGAGACACGGGTAAGTGCCTGAACACAGACAGACTTGGGAATGCGCTGCCGATGTGCCCGGTGCAGAAATAGTTGCCGTTTGGGCAGCTCCATCATTTTTCAAGCCCTGGTGAGAGAGAAGCCATCTCAGGCAGGCAGCTCTCAGCAGAGGCCATCTAAGGGTGGCCCCAGACGGTGACGAGCAGCCTAGATTGGCGGAAAATAAGTTGTGTCTCATAGAGGATGGAAAACTTAAAATATTCAGGTGGCAGAAAAGCTCTGATGAGCGATTCACTCTCCTTTTGGCTTACATCTCATCTCTTCTGACTTTTTTTCTAGTTTTGTTTAACTTAAAAACAGCTTCTGTGAGCTTCTTGGGAGAATGCCTGTGTCTTCCTCTTTGTTGGATGCCCAGCACCTGCCAGAGGGTCTAGCACATTGTAGCTGCTTCATGAGTGAAGGTTGAATGAACAAATAAACAAGTGAACCCGAGGGTTCCTCAGAGGACATTATGCTCTAGAACTGAAGCTATTTTATAGGCCTGCAGCAGAACTGCGTACGAAGTAAAAGGGAGTGGCAGAACCCAGAGAATTGAAATTGTAAAGTCAGCACACCATGGAAGAGAGCAGATTTTTGGAGAATTATCCTTAAAGCAATAACAAAACAAGAAAACAAATGAACAAAAGAGAAAATAAAATGTCTTCCAGGTCCCAAGGTGGGGAAAACAGGGCTTGGCTACAGCATTCCATGTTGGAATCAATATTGCTAAGAAAGCAAAAGGCAACAGGACAGGAATGATCTGAATAGAAACAGAAAGACAAGAGTTAGAGAATCAGAGATAACTTTTTTCACCAGGGTAGGCTGGGAGCCTGGATGTCCTTTCTGAAACACAAGAGAGGTGTGCCTGCATTAGGAATATCTTCACAGTGAAAATGGATTAGTCAGAGGAGGCTAGTTTGTTCTGGTCCTATATTCTCTTAGCACAAATATTTGATTTCCATGGAGATTTCCTTACAGGGAACAATTCTGCTGGTGTATCTCTTTGCTCTCAGTTCAGCTCCTGTAGGAAATGGATGCTGAGAGAGAGTTAGGAGTACAGAGATGTATTTGGGGGATAATGACCATGAATGATAAAGGGAGAGGGAACAGGATTGGGCAGGGAAAGTCTTCAGGCCACAATGCCAACCTGACACCTGTGAAAAGAAATGGGAAGGAAGCAGAATCGCGCAGAGAGAGCCTCAGACCGTGATGTGGATCTGAACAAGCCTCGACCAGCTCAATAGTGCGCTCTAGAACAAAGCTGAGAGGAGTCTTACATAGGGTGAACACGTCCAGACCCTAGTACTCCCAGTTTGTACAGTACTGGCTGGGGCCACCCAGGAACAGCGTGGCCTTGGCTTGAACGTGAGGCATATCCTTAAGGTACTGCAGTTAGGAGCTGTCAGCCAACTGCCCTGTGCAGCACACCTCCCCAGCTGCTACACTATCCAAGGTCATTTCCAAATCTTGTATTCAGTGCTGAGTCTCACCACTGAATAGGGGCTGGAGAGTTAGATGCTTGCCTTTTCAGCCTCCCCGACAATTGGAATGACCATGAGACGCAGTTCTTGTCCATGGGGCTGCTGGGAAGCTAACTGGGTTAAAAGACAAATGAAGCCTTATGGAAAGAAAGCATTTTTCCCTCTCTTCCAACCAGCTATTTGTTTTCTGATTTTGAATGCAGTATTGATGTCTGGGGTGGTAGCCATCTTGTAACCACGAAGCCATAAGCAAACATGCTGAATGGTATCATTCTTTGGTGACATTGATGAGACTGATTGGCCTTCTTGTTGAATAAACAATAAATAATGTTCTTATGGTTTAATTCATTGTTTTTTGTTTGTTTGTTTTTTTCCTGCTAATTGCAGGTGATATACTCATTGCCTGGTTCTCATAATATAGCATATATGAAGTTCCTGTATCATACATCTTATTTTAAATTGTAAGTTGGCATTCTGTCTTACATATCAATTTCTTATTACTTTGGTTAGAGTGAGTCAGTCTTTGTGAAATCAATATTCACTGAGTAAGCTGAGAAAATTAGGTTGGAGACCTGAAAAGCTAAAGACTAACCCTCAAAAAGAGTGACAATGCATTTTCACTAAGAGTCTTCCCTTAGTTTGAGCTTCCCGATCTTAGCAAAGGGAAATGCCTTTATTAAAACCTTAGGGTAAAGTATGGTTATATGTCCTAGTCAGCAACAAATTTTAAAGCATTAAGAGCTTGAAATCTGTTACCTATTGGGTTGGTTTTTCTGAAGTAAAGAAATGAAGCAGAAAAGAAGACTTGTGAGAAGATCTGTGACCTCGGTTGAGGGGACACAGCTCACTTAAAAGAGGGAGCCAGGACCTCATACTCACCCCTTCCTCCCTTTGATCTCTGCAAGGGATCCCTGTTGGCCACACCAGGAGCCAGAGAGCAGGAGAGCCCTGTCAAAGGGCCCATAGCTCCATTTCCTGGGTAGAAAGCACAATTGAGAAGAGCTGTGAATGGATCTGAAAGACAAAGGGAAGATATCCAGTCCTTTTCTTTGTCCCCTGGCAGAAAAAGTATTCAACATCTTTAGGACTAAAGCAAGGAAGAGAGAGGAAGGAAACCAAGGCAGGATCATCTGCAGACGGGTATGAGTTCTTCAAAAACAGAGTTTCTGAAAACACAAATAGATAAAAACTTCAGGCTTTCAGGTAAGACCCAGATTCAGCAGGCTCTCCAGGGAGGTGCCGAGGAGCTTGTTTGCAAATGTACCTTTGGCTTGTATCAAAGGAAAAAGAGTTCTCATGTCAAATAGTTAACTAGTTATTTCATCCATGAAATAAGGTAATGAAAATATATATGGAAATGAATATTCAACTGTTGAAAAAAAAGGGAAAGTGGAACCAAGTAGGAAGGAGAAGTCAGGGGTTGGGGGGGTGCAGGTGGTCACTTACTGAGGGAAGCAAAATTTTCCAGAAACTCTCAGCTTATGACTCATTGCCCAGAACTTTGTCACACAGACAGCGGGCACCCCTAGCTGTGAGGGAGTCTGGAGAAGTCAGTGTTTCTACCTGGCACACTGATGCTCTGAACTAAGTCAGGTTTCTGGTAGAAGACACAAAGGGCAGTAAATATTAAGCAGGTAACTAGCAGTGTCTACCATCTTATAGAAAACGAAGACTCACAGATATGAAGGGATATATCCCCAGATTCAAGATGGAGCTGGGATTCAAATTCTGCTTTTTTACTCCAAAACAAATGCTTTTGTCCACTGGGCTATGGAGTTGTATTGGAAGGTTGGTGCTGGCTTCTTACCTTAACACGTAGCATAAAAAGCCTGCTACTTATTAGATACCAGAATCTAACGAGCACGTCATAAGTATCTATGTAAGGGCTGGTATGTATTTTGTAGGTAATAGAGGCTTTGGACATTTTAAGGAGATGAATTAATCTCATCTGGAGTCAGGAACACTGGATATCGGTCCCAGGTTTACCACTGACTTATGTAGACAAGTCACTTACTTTTCTATGTGATACTTTCTTACTGCCTATGGAATGAAAGTAACAATACCACCTCAAAACTCAGATGATATGAAATGCAATGATGATGTTAAATGTTTAATATCCACCGATAGAGTGTCTTAAAGGTTTATTTATTTTAGAGAGGGAGAGAGAGAGCATGCAAGTGAGCCTGGGGGGAGGGGCAGAGGGAGAAGGAGAGAGAAACTCAAGCAGACTCCGTGCGGAGCTCAGAGCTGACATGGGGCTCGATCTCACAACCCCGAGATTGTGACCTGAGCTGAAACCAAGAGTTCGATGCTTAATCAATTGCACCATCCAGGCGCCCCCACGGATAAAGTGTTTTAAGAAAAAGTCTAAGACATGTCAAACCAGCATTTTTGACCATAGTACTCATCAAGAACATTCCAGATAAAGACAGGATACTATCCCTATTGGAGGAAATAACAGTGGGATGCAGTATGACAAAATCTAAGCGCTTGGAGAACTACTGTTAGGAATGTGAACCACAGACAATAACAGTGCTTCCTTTCAGTTTCTTTTTTTTGAAAGAAACTTTCTGCCTTTTTTGAGCTCCTGGATCTGAAGCAGGCCTGTGGGGAGGAGATGAGCGGCTGCAGAAGTCACTGTAGGGAACCTCTCCTAACGTATGGGGTCCTGAGGAAGCTCTGTGGGATTCCAAAGCTGCCACACGTCGCCTCATTTCAAAGAGAACATGTGAACAAAAACCACCTCAGCAGCTACTGTGATATGCAAGACAGTGGGCATTGGGGCTCAAATTCAAGGGAGACTCTTGATAGCAGATCCATAGTATTTTAGAGCGGGTGGCAATCCAGCTTCAAAAAACACCTTGATTTGTAGGGTTTCATTTGAAAGGGTATCAATGCTCCCTGTGACAGTGCTGAAAATGAGTAAATGTCCTCCCAGCTGTTGAGATGATCTGCAAATGCAGACAGACAGGGTTGGAGTGCTGAATTCTAAGTCCGCACTTTGGGAAAGTGCCTTCATCTTTCCAATGTATTTCCATGTTAGTAAAATGGGATAGTAATAGAAGCTCTCCTGGGTTACTTTGATTAGATAAGATAGCCCACCTAAAGCTCTTGGCACACGGTACGTCCTCCGTAAATTCTAGCCCTTAATCAATATGTATCTGTAAGTGATAGGAAGTCCATAGCCAGGGTTCCTATGTCTTCTCATTTGCCCTTAGAGACAAAATGGAAGGAGGCAGATCGACAGAGGAAATGCCCAAAAGTTGGAGCTAGACAGCCCACGTTTTGAGTCCTGCTCTGGCTCCTCCTCTAATGCTGTGCTCTTCACTCAGTCTCTTTATTTCTGGGGACTCCAGTCCCTTCTCTATTTGACTAAGAAATGTGTCCTTCCTCTTGGACCCTTGCTTTGGCAGTCCGGTACCAATATTGATGTAAATAAACTCAACCCTTCCTTAACTTCCACAAACAATCCATTCACGGTGAGCATATAATGATCTTTAAAACGTTCTTACTGTGGGTTCATAATGACCACAGAATGATACCTTGCTGCACAGAGTGCCCACATCGTGCTTGGAAAACCTCCATTAGATTGATCTCCTCTCCTAAGTCTTTCCTCCCAGTCCTCAGTCATTTTCTCCCTCTTCAACTTGCCCCAAGAATGCATTCAACCTCATTCTCCTTCCCTTTTTCTCCTTTATTATCCAGGAAAAGGTGTTTCTTCTGCAAGAACGTTTCTTCTGCAATAGGTGCCAGACTATTGCTCTCTTCTTTATAACTGGCTTATCAAAGTATTTCTCTCTCCTTAGAAGCAATTCTCTTACCAGCTACGAAGAAGATAAATTTTTCTCTGATTATTATTCTTGAACTTCTTAACCTTTACAATGCCATCGATGATTCTGTTCTTGGAAAGAAACTGTATTGGATATTTTCCATTTGCTCTTCCAGATCTCTCCCCACCCTGCTCTGTGCCTTGGGAAATTGATCCATGTTGATGGCATCATGGGCTTCCTTGCCCTCTGGCTTCTGGTGGGTTTGGCTGGTGAGAGGCAGTAGCAGGAGATTGGAGGATGGGAAGAGGGCATTTACCCTCTCAGCTGCCATCATGCCAGGTCACTGCATGTTGGATGCATCCTCTACTGAAGACTACTACCGAACTTACCCCTGTCCATTGATCCTCCCCTGCAGTGGCTCTTTTGGATTCTGGGAGGTACTCTCTCTCCTTCTAACTTCAGGCCTAGAGATGGTCCCAGCTCCTGCTGTAGCTGGCCCCAGCGATGCTTCATTTTTTCTTATGGGTTTCCTTTACCTTGTCTACACCTTTATTAATGGTGCTTTTATTAGACTCTTCTCAATTATACCATTTGAGTATGTCATTTATTTCTAGATACAGCAACCTGGCCATTTATTCACCCTTTCATTCCTTCATTCCCTCAAAAATCATGGTCAGGAACTATTTCAGGGACTGGGTCATAAAGGTGAATAAGAAGACGTGTTTTCCGTGAGTTTTGGTGAAGGAAACAGACAAGTGAACAGATGGTAACAATGAAGTTGTAACAAGAAGTGTGTTAGCTTTTTTTTTGCTTTGAGAGAATATGGGGGAGGTTCTTAACTTACTTTGGGGAGTGTAATAGAGAACGCTTTCTGAAAAAGACAAAACTTGTATCGATCCTTGAAGGATGAGTGGGAATTGGCCAGGTGGATGGGGAGGATGAAAAAGAGAGGATGTACTAGAGGATGGAACAGTATGAGAAAAATGCTAGAAAGAGGACCAATCAAAGGGGGCCAGAGTAGCGGTAGCACTTGAGTGATGGAAGCCTGGATCAGTCAATAAATGACCTCTCTTTACTCTTAACAATGGAAAACAAACTGAGGGTTGATGGAGGGAGGGGGATGGGGGTGATGGGATGGGTGGGTAAAGGGTATTAAGGAGGGCACTTTTTGTGGTGGGCACTAGGTATTGTATGGAAGTGATAAATCACTGAATTCTACTCCAGAAACCAATACTGCACTGTATGTTAACTCAGTAAAATTTTTTAAAAAATGACCTCTCTCTCACCCTCCTCTCTCCCTTCTATTTTTGTTTTGTTTTTTACTATGGCAAGAATTTTGTCTTTATCCTGAACATGATAAGGAGCCAGAGAAGGGTTTTGTTCTAGAAAGATCTCTCTGGATGTAGTGTGGAAAATGGTCTAGAGGGTCGTACCTTGAAGGTAGTGAAGACAGCAGGAAGAGTAGAGAAGAGGAACAGGTGGGAAATAAGGGTTTCGGCCATGGTCCTCACAGAATTGGTGCTCAGGTAGGAGGACTCGAGGGAAAGTCTATGTGGGTAGGCTACACTGGCAGTTGCTTTCTCATTTCAAACAAGGGACATAAAAATATAGGCATGACTAGGAATTGGAAAGTCCTAAGTCTGTTTATAGTCTAAATTAGGCTTGCACATTCTGAAGTTCAATATCATGAACGCTGTAAAAGATCAAATAATACTATGATGTATCTGTATCTGTAACACCATCAGCCCCAACCAAATAATGAGTTAGAGTGACAAATCCAAGCTTCCAAAGGGCAGACCACCAACACAGAGCGTTCTTTCTTCTGTGCTGGTAGGGATGGTGGCCACCTTCCATTACCTGTTCCCTGGCTGCCTTTGTTCTTCAAAGAACAGGCACAGGACCCAAGCAGGCATCAGAAGGCAGCGAGAGCAGCAATTAGTTCTGGCGAACAACCTATTGGAATTAGTCCAGTTGAGAATGAGTTAGGAAAACTGAAACTGGAATTGTTCTTTGCACTAAACCCTATTTGTCTTCCCTGTTTCCGCCCTCACCAATTCAGGCTTCGGTGGAGGGTAAGAAGACAGAAAAGAAAGAGGTTGAGTAGGCTCTGGGTTCTGTAGCAGCTTGCCTTGGTTCAAAAGTAACAGAACCAAAATGAAGCTGTCAAAATAAAAATTGGAGTGCTTTCCCCGCACCTATTCTCTCTGTGCCTGTCCTTAAGGAAGGCTCCTGTGGCAGCAAGAACACTTTTGTCTTTATTCTCTTGTGGGCTCTAGGGATCTCTCATTGGAAAAAGGGATGATAGGGCCATGACATGTTGTTACAGGCTCTGCCCTTCAAATACACTTTCTTGACAACTTCAACTGTATATCTTAGTGCTGAAGAGCAGGGCCTTGGAATTTGAACAACTGGGGTTTAAATCCTGGCTCTGACTCTTGCTGGCTGTGTAACTTGGGGGAAAGTTGCTTAATCCCTCTGAACCTGAATTTTCTCATTCATAAATGGGAATGTCAATATTTAGCTCAAGGGGGTCAAAGGTGAATTAAATGAGTCAAAGTATAGATTACCTGGCTCTGAGTAAGGCCTCAAAGAGTGGTAACTTCCAACATTTGAACAGTAAATTGGAGATGAAGTTGCCAGATAAAGAGCCGAAGCCGGGCCTTCACTTTTGTGGTTGCCCTCTACTTGGGCTGGGAAGCAGTGGAAGCCTTCAAGAATGTTGCCTCTGGCTTGGGTTGGCTTTCACCTTGAAGAAGGATGATTCAGAGTGGAATGCTGCCTGGCTCCTCTATGGTGAGGATTCTCATGTGTCTAGTTTTGAACTGGACTATCTGGTATTTGAGTTTTCTGTCCAGGAAATCAACTGAGAAAACACTGGGATAAGCATGTGGGGAGAGCGCTTCTCTAATTTGGTAAACTTTACTTTTACAATGTTATTACATGATTTATAAAGGAATGTTCTCACTGACTTTTGGGCCTGCAGAAGCAAGTGCTACCACTCCAACTGGCTCTTAGCTGTGAATTTGTTATAATTCTCAATTCATACCTGCATTATTTATACCTTTGCAGAGCCACAGTAGAGCTGACCATTTCTCTTTTTTGAAGGTACCTCTTTTTGGACTTCTTAGCATGCCATGTCCCCTTTCTGCTTCCTTCCTTTCTGATAACAGAGAAGCGATGCCGCGTGCCGGGTAAAAGCAAGGATTCTAGAGCCAGACTGCTTGGGTTTCAGCCAAGCTCCATCACTCACAGACTATATTGCCTGGGGTCAATTTATCCTCCTGTGGCTCAGATTCCCCATGTGGAACATAAAGGTGAATAATAGGATTGTTATGAGGATTAAATGAGTCAATATGTATTAGATTTAGAACAGATCTGGGTAATAGTAAGTGCTGTATGTATGCCATGAACTATTCTAGCTGCTTTTCATATATATAATCAACCCTTAGGATAATCTTACGAGTAAGCACAATTTATTCCCATTTCACAGGTGAGGAGCTGAAGCTTACAGAGGTTAACTAGTGTGGGAGCGCATAGCTAGTAAACAGAGAAGTAAATCTAGTAGAGAATTAAACCCAGGTGTGTCTGCCTACTTTCAAAGTCCATGTTCTTAAATACTACTTACCCTGTCTCCCATTGTAGGTGCTGTGCTGTTTTTGGCTTTTAGTGTTGTTTTTCATTTTTTTATAAGATTTTATTTATTTATTAACTATTTATTTATTTAAGAGAGAGTGAGAGAGAGCACAAGCAGGGGGGAGGGGAAAAGGGAGAGGGAGGAAACAGACTCCCCGCTGAGCAGGGAGCCCCAAAGGGGGCTTGATCCCAGGACCCTGGGATTGTGGCCTGAGCCGACAGCAGACACTGAACCTACGGAGCCACCCAGGTGCTCCTACTGTTGTTGTTGTTTAAATTCAATTAGCCAACATTTAGTACACTATTAGTTTCAGATGTAGTGTGAAGCAACTTATCAGTTGCATATAACACCCAGTGCTCATCACATCACGTGCCCTCCTTAATGCCCATCGCCCAGTTACCCCATCCCCCCACCCACCTCCCCTTTTACAGCCCTTAGTTTGTTTCCCGGAGTCAAAAGTCTGTCATGGTTTGTCTCCCTCTCTGATTTTTTCTCATTTAGTTTTCCCTCCCTTCCCCTACGATCCTCTGCGCTATTTCTTATATGCCACATGTGAGTGAAGCCATATGGTAGTTGTCTTTCTCTGATGTGTTGTTTTTTAAAAACACATTCTTCTCCAGCGTATTTGGCAATTGATGTGAACTGGCTACCTGAGAAGAGAATCTCTCCCCTGACTACAGATACGTGAACACTCAAAATGAAAATGGATGACTGAAATTAGCAAACTCCCAGAAAGCACTGGTAGCAATCACAGGAATAAATAAGCCAATTTGTTTCTAGTTGTTCACTGACTTACTGCCTTAGACTTGGTTATATCCCAGCTTGATTCCAGCTGGCCTCTTGGTCTCTAGCCTTATCGCATTCTTCAAACAGCTTTGGGATTCATCTCACTTCTCAAACTTCTGCTCTAAATTACCCCTGAACATGGAAAAGTGCTTCTAGCAAGTCTAGGGGAGGCATAGTTTAAAGCAGTCTGCTATACGTAGATTTCTTTGAAGACTTGCATTTTATCATAAAAATTCATGTGGATTTTGCTTATTTCCTTATTTTGTCTTTCAAATAAATGTTTTATTTATTCATAAATAAAAACAAATTAAAAAAACCCAGAAAAGTTGCAGGGACAGTAAAGAAAGTTCCCAATTCCCTTGCCCAGTTTCCCCTAATGTTAACATCTTATATAGTCATGGTACGTTTGCGAAAACTAAAAGATCAACATTATACATTGTATGCAGTAAACTCTAAATGTTATTTGGATTTCCCCAATTTTTCCACCAATATATTTTTCTGTTCCAGGATCCTACCCAGGGTACCACGTTGTATTTAGTTGTCATATCTCCTTAGTCTCTTCTAGTCTGTGAAGTTTTTCAGTCTTTCTTTATTTTTCATGGACTGGATTAACTGTTTTGAAGGGTTCTAGTCACAATTTTGTGGGGTGTCCCTCAATTTGGTTTTGTCTGATGTTTTTCTCGTGATTATATTGGGGTTATGGGTTTTGAGGAAGAATACCATGGGGATGACATGCTCTTCTCATCACATTTAAGGGTACTTAATAGCACCATGACTTATCACTGATGATGTTAACCTGAGTCACTTGGTTAAGGTAGTGTTAAGGTTAAGGCAAACACTACCAGGTTTCTTCACTGTAAAATTAAAAAAAAATTTTTTAAAGACAGTAAACACAGTGTGATATTAGTTTCAGGTGTATGTGAAACGATTATTTTTTCCCTTTCCCTACTCTGTTCTTAGAAACTTGAGTCACTAAGCCCAGCCCACGCTCACAGGAAGGGGAATTAAATTCCACCTCCTGGATTGGGGAATGAGGACATATATTATTTCAAATTATTCTGTAAGGAAGATTTGTCTCTCCTCCTCTATTAATTAAATCATTTATTTATATCGGCTTGGTGTCTAAACATAACACTTTCTACTTCCAAATCTATGAATGGAATTAACTTTTCAGAAACCTGTATCCTGAGGATTCTGAGAAACATAAACAAAACCCATGCTCCACTAGGTCGCTTCCTTGCTTCTTCTGAATCATAGGCTTTAATAATAGTTGTGACTGAAAGAATAAGTGAATGACACAGGTGAGCATGATCATTAGTGTTGTCTGAGGGTAAGGATGTTTGACTCTAACACCAGTGTCTGACCAAATAGTGACTCATATTTCTTTCTTTCTTTCTTTCTTTCTTTCTTTCTTTCTTTCTTTCTTTCTTTCTTTCTTTCTTTCTTTCTTTCTTTCTTTCTTTCTTCCTTTCTTTTTACAAAGAATAAACTTTATTGGAAATTCAGGGTCAGTTTCTCTATTTGCTCCTCCCTGTGATTTTGGGCGGTGTGAGGAATGGAATTGTTGTCTGGTACAGATTGGAGGAGATCTTGTTGTAGTAGAGGCCCGCCATTGAAAAGGTGAAGCAGGTGGTAATGCAGACTTGGTGTTTGAGGCCAGATGCAAAGAGAGCCAACAGGAGACAGAGAAGAATCTCAGGGAAGATTTTTGTTTGGAATCCTTTGCCAAAGACAGCATTCTCCAGGTTACTGATGGCAGTGAGAGAGAAGACTAAAAGGCTGGAGCCCAGCAGGCCCACCCTTGATGGTGAGCCACTGGGTGCAGACCAGGTGGAGGCTACACATGTGCATCCCGAGAAACAGCAGCAGGGACGGCAGGGAGGAGAGTGCAGCCAGGTGCGGTACCCATGGCTGCCATCATGTCCTCCCGCTGGGCCCTATCGCTGCTTTGGGCCAAGAAAGAGGGGCGCCCAACTGGAGTGGTTTTTGTGCCTGTCATCCCCTCGTATTTTTCCTTTTGATACTCCTTAAGACACACTCAAAATGTTTTATTTATTTTTAAAGATGTACTTATTTTTGAGAGCGAGAGCGTGCGCACACAAGAGGGGGTGGCGGGTAGGGGGGAGGGACAGAGGAAATGAGAAACTCAGACTCCACACTGAGCCTGGATCCCTATGGGAGCTCAATCTCACAACCCCTAGATCATGATCTGAGCTATAAACCAAGAGTGGGCCCCTCACCACTGCGCCACCCAGGCACTCCTAAAATTCTTTTGTATTAAGACTAAGTGCCAGAGGAGTAGCTGATCGAGCCATTTTCCGAAAGTGACTCTAAACTACCCCTTTACAGCTGTCTTCAACAACTCGGTACCCTTTACAACACAATAAAAAAAAAGCTAAGACGAGGTGTAGTGTCTCTTTAAAATAAGAAGCCTAATTAGAAGACTCTCTAGCATCCCGGCACCTGGAGGCCTATTCCCCCCCTCCCCGCCCACCGGCCTGAAATCCTGGACCAATTGCAGAGTGGCAGTAGCTCCTACGTGTTCTCATTGGTCTTCACCCAAGATGAAGGCGGGGCTTTGAGTATAAAAAAGGGGAAGGCACAGCGAGGTTGTTTCTGGCTTTGCTGTTGCCGGTTGTTAGTGAGTGAATGTAGTCTAAAGTTTTACACGCGTGCTGGTAGCTGAAAAGTTCTCCGCTGGTTAGGAGGGGGTGAGTGGAAAGCCCCAAACTTCTCCTAGATCTCAAGGGAAATTTTGGGTAGCTTACTTAGAAATGAAAGGTGAATGAAGAAGAAAAGGGAATCTAAGCAAACAATATGAAGCCAGCCGTTTGCAAACAGAAAATATCTCCTAGGAGGTTATGGTTACTTCCTGAAGTCACTTTATCAGGCATATCTTCCTTGAAATACAGATGGAGGAGAAACTTTTCTAACTACTAGGGTTCCTAAGGGGAGTTCTTGGAGAAACTTGACAACTGAAACTTCAATTTTGAGTTTTCTCATGCTCAAATCTTACTGGAGCAGTCGCCTGCTTTTAGTTGGCTTCTCTTTGACCTCTAGCTTAGAAGTTACTTCAGCAAAATCACTTCCAGTTACGTTAGTGCAGCTGTATAAACTCTTAACAGTACGTAGCTCTTCTGCTTGAGGAAAATTCACTAATCTTGCTTTCCTTACAAATCTTCTAAATGCTTTTTTTCTAGCCTTCATCTGGAGTTGTAAAGTCTCCATGGGAAACTCCTGTCTAAAGTAATGGCAGAAATTGAGGGAAAACTACTTCTCCCCTGTTTAAGAGACTAAAAGTTGGATCGGCTTAGCTGAAAAATATGGGCAGAAAAGGAAGAGTACTACTGAATTACATTCCTTTGAGAAAAGGCAGTGTCTTTAGTGATATGTAGTGAAGGACTAAAAACTCCAAGCATCCTGTAGCTTGAGTCTTCTTACCAGAGAGTTAAGGTTTATTAAGTACAGTCCCCTAGAAAGCAGTTGCCTGACCTGAAAAGTATAGAAAAACCTGTGGGCTGAAACTCCCCTACTTAAATGTGGAGTTGAGGGGGAAATGTATAACCTTGGGCTTTTCGTGAGAACTGCTTACCTGAGCGCACTTTTCTGATGAGTGAATGGATAGAACTCTTTACAGTGGGGATAATGAGGAAAGGCTCTGTTTAGACGGCTACCTAGAGCACTAGGAGAATTGTGAGGCTTCCTTGAGCTTATTGAGGAAGTGTCCTAGAGAAGGAATAATGTGGCGTCTTCGTAACAGACTGATCAAGAGTATCCTATGTGGTGGATATATTATCTTCATGATTTCCCGAGTGCTACATAGCAAATTGTGTTGCAGTTTGTGTTCAGCCATGTAAAACTGTTTTTTGTAAAAATCTATCTAAACCCCTAGGTCTACCTGCCCTAAGAAAAACCTGGAAAAATGGGGCAGAAGCATAAGGATACACAACTTCGTCTACCCCCCTCTCCATGAGTGGGGAGTTAATTTTGGTAATACCGTGTTTATGAAGGAAGTAGGGCTTAAGAGAGGGCTTAAGAGCCTTGTAGATCTTGTGCTCAAATGTGTAATTCTGCGTTGAGCAACTTGCTTGATGTAGAATCGCTTAACAGATGAGATCTGGGATCTTGAGTCCCAGCCTTTCCAAAGGACACTGCTAGTTGATGGTTACATTTAGAACTGGGGTGTGGAGCCAGAGTGGGGTGTGGGGAGGGGACTCCAACAAGATGAAGAAGCCCCAGGACAGCAGTGAGTGGCGTAGCTTCATGGCTGCCCAACACTGAAAACCAATTTTCTCATTACTTATCCTGTAGAGTTCTCACCTGTAACTGTCTCTTTACTGATAGCGAAATTTCTCTGCTAATAATTCCAGAAGCCAGTATACCAATATTAGTGACTTAACGGTCAACCAAGAATACACTTAAACGTAAGTGAAGTCTAAGATAAAGTGCATGGTATATTTTGTCTATTAGCCCCCCTTCTACTTCTGTAAACCTCATTAACTATAGAAGCCAAAGGAAATGAAAAGCAAACCATATACACAGATTGAGAAAATACTGACCCCTCAATGGAAAACTGGAGACACGGAAAAGTTGGCTTTTTTGCACCTTAGAAACGCTGGGCAAAACCATTGACCCCCTACTGCTGG
This sequence comes from Ursus americanus, assembly GCF_024610735.1. Lineage (NCBI taxonomy): Eukaryota > Metazoa > Chordata > Mammalia > Carnivora > Ursidae > Ursus > Ursus americanus. The sequence continues at coordinate 24,089,087 of NC_142134.1, read as the reverse complement.
CCTAATTGAAGGACTCAACTGCAGGTGAGTCCCATGAAACTGGCGTCTCTGTTGCTGTTACTGCAGAGGCTTCTGGAGCCACATGACTCTAGCACACCAGAGTATGATGAAGGGTTAGGAGACCAGCTTGTAGCTAAGACTGTAATTGGAGATGGAGGAGAAGAGATCGAATATCAAGCTTTTTAAATGTCCAACTTCTTTTAGAATAAGACCTGGAATAGTGCATGATTCTCCTCCGCCAGTGGGAATTTGGCCAGGCTTTAGAGCATTTCATCTGTGTGGATGCCTCTGAGCTCTGGTCTGATGTGCAGTCTCCCTGCTTTCAGGCCCACTGAGCTCAGTTCAGCCCAAACCTCTTAGGTTTTCTCTTAAAACTTGTCAGGGATTTAGCTCTTTGTAACTCAAACTGACTAGTTTCAGGGTGGCGTTAATAGAAATGCTTCAGTTGTGTCAAGACCATTTTGGGTTCAACTCACTTCTTGGGCTCCTGCTTAGTATCCAGTGTTTACTTAGAACTGCTCAGCACCAGAGTTCAGTGCTCCTTTCCTAGGGAACTGGTTGTTTGCTGTATCTTATTTCTTAGCACCAAATCTTAAATTGTCCTTAATCAAAAACCAGTATCATTACCTCAACTGTAGTCAGCCACTGAGATAAGTACAAGCAAGAGTAGGAAAACTCTCAAACGTGAGAGAATTCAATGATAAATTGTAACAAGGTGAACTAAAACTCTGCCTCTAGGAGAAGCTGTGTGTTTCTCAGTGTTTTATTAAAGGTAGCACTCTGAATATCAAGACCCTGTCCCACCATAAATCTACATGTAGGTGAGGCAATATTGTCCTAATTCAAGCCAGTGGGCTTTGAACTTTATCTTGATGCGTGGCAGAAGTCTGCTCTAGGAGCTGCAGGGGACAATGTGTACTTTCACCAGCTTACTGTCCCAACGGGCCCAGAGAACCTCCAAGTTTACTGGGGGAAATAGTTGAAAATGTTTAAATGTGATACTTAGGCTTGTTAAAGTCGCCCACTAGTTTGTCTTTTAAATTTTTTTTTTTTTTTAAAAACAGTCCCTTTTAAGGAAGACACGTCAAGCTTGAAGCTGTGATTACAGCAGTAACTTCTCCAAATTCTCAGGGTCCCTTTAGGGAAACTCCATGTCTAGGCCTAATTTCCTTTCTTCCTCTGGCAAATTTGAGTAGAAATGACCTCACTGTGGGTCTTTTAGGCTTCTGTGATGTGTTTCAGTGTTAAGTTTGAGGTCTTAAATGAAATGGAGATGGAGAAAAGTCTCGAAGCTTCAGCCTTCCCTATGGTTCTGATTACTTGGATGCATAAAGCAATCTGCTTACATAACAGCCCTTTCCCAGACCTGATTCTGTTTAAAGACTGGCATTTTTCTCTTCAGGGAGCTAATCCTGCAGAAGCCTGTGGGTGTGAACTGTGGTGGCCAGTGGTTATCCAGGTCAGTTTTCCCCTCCCCCACCTCCCAGACCAGAGCCATGATCACAAGACTAGTGACTGCAACAAGTGACTGGCTGGAAGACAAAAACTCTTCTCTGAAGATTATGAGTGAGATTGGTCTGTAGGTAAGGAGATTGAATACCCCTGTGCTGAGCACACTCTGGAAGGGAGGCCTTGCCCTCTAGGAAACTACAGCATAGCTTCAGGAACACAAACACCTATGCCTATGGCTCAAGGTGCTTAATCAGTTGCAACACACTCTCCACGGTAAAGCGTGAGGGAAAGCATGCTGGGAATCAGAACCAACTTTGAAGTCTGGCTGTTATTCTTTGAAGTAACGTTGAAAAGTGTTGTAGCCTTCTCCTTTGGCCTTAACTTCTCATTACAATAAAATCCATAGTGCCCTTGTTTAAAATTTGGTGTCTAATCCAGGCACAATCCTACTCAACTGGGTGATAGAAGTGGCTTTTGAAGAACCTAATGGAGTGAAGAGAATGAAGCTTCATTGCAGTATCAGGAAGGCCCACAAAATGTGCTGACCACAAAATGTGGTCTCACTTCCCCAGTGGGATGTCCTGGTGGAAGCAAGGCCAAGTTTTGAGCTGAAGGAGAAGCTTGGAAAAGCCCAGGGTGGGTGTGTTGTTTGTGGGGTTTTTTTTTTTGTCTGTACAACCACTGGTGTGGTTTCTGAAGCCTTCAGAGAACTGAGGGATGTTTACATTAGGGGTGACAAACTAATGGACAAGCGGTAACTGTCCAAAGATAACTGCTGTAGTGGAGGGAAGACGAGTAGGTGACCCTCCTTTCACCTGGTTCCTTGAATGCAGCTATCAAATCATTCTGAACACCTGTGAGTTCAACCGGAGATCTAAGAAAAGAATTGCTGTAATTCTACAAATGGAAAAGGGACTACTTTTTCAATGTAGGAGGTGCAGAGAAGTGAATCTGTGGGGATATATCAAGATAAATCGCAGGGGTGGGGGGAAGAGAGGGTGCATCAGGCAGCTACTGGAAAATGATACAGCAGTGGAGTGCAAAATCAAAACTTTGGGAAGTCTGTTCTGGGGAGGGGCATCCCTGCCTGAAAGGTGCTCAGGTGGAGAAGTGGGGCAGGATCCTAGGTGAGACAGTGTGGTCTCAGCATCCCTGGGATCACAGAACAGGGGTGCTTGAGTGTTGGCAGAGTTCCCAAGCATTGGTACGGGGAAGCCGGCTGTAATTAGTGTGGCCTGGAATGGGTTCTCAGCTCGGTTTGCCATAAACCATGAACCATGGCATTATCAGGTGACCTCTCCAGGGGCCGAGCAAGCCATATAACTGCGGTGACGACTTCTTCCCACAGGAGGAGTGGCATGTGTGCACAACACAGCCTGCAGTGCTCCTTTAAAGCAGCATGAAAAGCCTTCAGGAAATAAAAGCCACATAGAGCAATCCAAAGCAGTTTACACTGAGCCTGGCCCCGTGGTAAGAGGCGGTGCAACTCTGCCCCGGCACAGACGACTGAGAATCAGTGCAACAGGCACCTCCCCCAGAAGACCCGCAGGAACATCAGGTGAAACCCAAGTGTGTGGATCACAGAACTGAAAAACTGTGCTAGGGGAAATAGCATATAGAATTTGAGGGTTCTTTTTCTCATGAGTGTATAGGCTTTCACTTTAAAATTTTGTTTTCCTTTCAACTAGTTTAAGTGTTAATTTTCATTTTTACTTACACTTTATATTCATTTTTGGCTTCCTTTCACTGTATTCAATCTTGTTTTTGTATGTTTTTCATAATTCTGGGATCAAGGGTCTAACCAAAATACACCCAGGACCAAGTGTATCACCCTGTTCTGTCTACCTTGGAGATTATATATATTTTTCACCTTTTCCTGGTTTTTGATCTCTTTGGTTTTGTCTAGTGTGTACTTCACTGGGGTCATGGTTGATACTTTTTTGTTCTCTCATCTATTCTCTGGACGAAGACTAGGGAAAATTCACAACAAAAAACAGCTAATACTCTCTGCCCTAGACTTGGTATGGATAGACGTATAATGGAGATGTAGATTCAGAAATGATAAAGATACTAGGTGGGCTTGAACAAAAGACACGAGAATCCCTTAGCGTAGAAACAAAAGCACTAAAACATAATTAGGTTAAAATTAAAAATGCTTTGAGATGCAGTCTAAAATGGATGCTCTAATGGGTAGGGTAAATGAGGCAGGAAAGAGTGACCTAGAAGACAAAATGGTGGAAAGTAAGGAAGCTGAGGAAAAGGAAAATAATCACGAGGGGAGACTTCGAGAAATGTGATACCATAAGAGAGGGGAGGGGTATTAAGGAGGGCATGTATTGCATGGAACACTGGGTGTTATATGCAAACAATCATGGAGTACTACATCATTAGTTTTTGATGTACTGTATGGTGACATAACATAAAAAATTTAAAAAAAAAAGGAAAACTTCCAAACTTTGAGGCCAGCACTACCTCAATCCCCAAACCAAAGACCCCGCCAAAAATTTAGACAAATATCCCTGACAAACATGGATGCAAAAATTCTCACCAAGATACTAGCAAATAGGATCCAACAGCACATTAGAAGGATTATTCACCATAACCAAGTGGGATTTATTCCTGGGCTGCAAGGGTGGTTCAACATTTGCAAATCAATCAACATGATCTATCACATTGATAAAAGGACAAGAACCATGTGATCCCCTGAATTCAGAAAGAGATTTGACAAAGTACAGTATCTTTCTTGATTTTAAACTCTTCACTGTAGGCATAGGGGGAACATACCTCAATATCCTAAAAGCCATATCTGAAAAGCCCACAGTGAATATCATTCTCAATGGGGAGAAACCGTTTTCCCCCTAAGGTCAGGAACATGGCAAGGATGCTCACTCTCACCACTGTTCATCATACTAGAAGTTCTAGCCTCAGCAGTTGACAAAAAGAAATAAGACCTTTGAATCTGCAAAGAAGTCAAACTCTGTCTTCGCAGATGTCATGATACTTTATGCAGAAAACCCAAAAGACACCACCCCAAAATTGCTAGAACTCACAGGAATTTAACAATATGGTGGGATATAAAAACTGCAAAGAATTCAATTGCATTTCTATATGCTAACAATGAGAAGAGAAATTAAGGAGTTGATCTCATTAACAACTGTTCCAAAAACTGTAAGATAACTAGGAATAAACCAAAGAGGCAGAGGATCTGTACTCTAGAAACTACAGAACAGTTATGAAAGAAATTGACAAAGACACAAAAAAATGGAACATTCCATGCTCATGGTCTGGAAGAATAAATACTATGAAAATGTCTATGCTACTCAGCAATCTACACATCCAATGCAATCCTAATCAAAATACCATCAACTTTTTTCCACAGACGTGGAACAAATAATCCTAAAATTTGTATGGAAGAAGAAAAGACCCTGAATAGCCAGAGGAATGCTGAAAAAGAAAACCAAAGCTGGTGGCATCACAATTCTGGATTTCAAGCTCTATTACAAAGCTGTAATCAAGACAGTATGGTACCGGCACAAAAACATCCACATAGATCAGTGGAACAGAAGAGAACCCAGAAAGGGACACTCAACTCTATGGTCAACTAATCTTTGACAAAGCAGGAAAGAATAGCCAATGGAAAAGTCTTTTCAACAAATGGTGTTGGGGAAAATTGGACCATTTCCTTACACCATACACAAATAGACTCAAAGTGGATGAAAGACCTAAATGTGAGACGAGAATCCATCAAAATCCTAGAGAATACAGGGAGCAACTTCTTGCTAAACATTTCTCCAAAGGCAAGGGAAACAAAAGCAAAAATGAACTATTGGGACTTCAAGATAAAAAGCTTTTGCACAGCAAAAGAAATAGTCAACTAAAAGGCAACTGACAGAATGGGAGAAGATATTTGCAAATTGTATTACAGATAAAGGGCCAGTATCCAAATATCTATAAACTTCTCAAACTCAACACCCAAAGAACAAATAATCCAATCAATAAATGGGCTGAAGACATGAACAGATACTTCTCCAAAGATGACATACAAATGGCCAACAGACACATGAAAGATTCTCAACATCACTAGCCATCAGGGGAATACAAATCATAACCACGATGAGATACCACCTCACACCAGTCAAAATGGCTAAAGTTAACAATCAGGAAATGACAAATGTTGGCGAGGATGTGGGGAAAGGGGAACCCTCTTAGACTGTTGGTGGGAATGCAAGATGGCACAGCTGCTTGGGAAAACAGTATGGACATTCCTCAAGAAGTTAGTTACCCTATGACCCAGCAATTGTACCACTAGGTATTTACTCCTAAGATGCAAATGTAGTGATCCAAAGGGGCACTTGCACCCAATGTTCATAGCAATGTCCACAGTAGCCAAACTGTGGAAGGAGCAGAGATGTCCTTCAACAGATAAAGATGTGGTAGATATATACAATGGAATATTACTCAGCCGTCAGAAAGGGTGAGTACATACCATTTACATCAACATGGTTGGAACTGGAGGGTATTAGGCTGAATGAAATAGTCTTTCTCTGACTTAAACAGTTTCACTCATGTGGAATATAAGAACCGTGTAGAGGATCATAAGGGAAGGAAGGGAAAACTGAATGGGAAGTCATCAGAGGGAGAAAAGCCATGAGAGACCCCTAACTATAGGAAACTGAGGGTTGCTGAAGGGGAGGGTGAGTGGGGTGGTGGAGTAATTGGGTGATGGGCATTAAAGAGGACACGTGATGCGATGAGCACTGGGTGTTACGTACAGCTGAATTGAACTTTATATCTGAAACTAACGTACTATATATTGGCTAATTGAATTTAAATTAAAAAAAAATACCTGATGTAACAGTTCTTGTTTTCAGATCTGAGATTTAGGAATTCCCAGGCAGATGGGATGTGGTATAAACAGCATCTTGTGATCTTGTTTAGTCGTTTTGAAGTTAAGTTCTCATCCCAAAGAACCCTCAACTTCTGAAACAGCATTAGTGGAAAGCTTCTAGATCACAAAGTTCTTGGCATGTAGTTTTTATAAAGAATTTATAGGAGACTCTAGCATGGTGCTGTCTGAGAGACACCTGAGAAACACAAATACAAACCACACGCTGTAATCTTAAATGTTATAGTAGCTCCATTAAACTGAATTTTAACCCAATAGACAAAATATATTTCAACATGTAACAAAGCTAAAAGGTGTATATTTTGGCACTTCTTAAAATTTAGTATGTATCTTAAACTTACAGCACATCCCCAGACTAGCGCAGTGGCTAGTGGCTGTCCTGTTGCAATAGATGAAAGGTAACTGTGTGTGTGGGGATGTCTACTATCCCTCTTCAACTTCTCTGTTTCAGAGAGGTGCTGGTCTAAGCTGACCTGTGTAGAATGCAGTTTCAGTATTGCTGTCAGGTGACTGTAAACATTTCAAAGGGGAAATGCCCAGGAATCAGAACACCTGGAACCATTTAAACTGTTTACTTGGACTTTGTCAGAATGATTGCCTTTGTGTTTAATACCATCCTACATCAGCAATATGGCCATCTTCCACACCCCTAGCAAGCACTTTATTCGATTATTGCTGGCAAACTTTGTCCTGGAATCTTCAATGCCATGTGTACCCAAAGCACGCAGTCTAAAGCTTAGTTTAGTAACTCATAGCTACTCTAAGTATAGGATACTGGAAAAATACCACATGTAGTTCTTACCTTTTTTGAGTATTTTCTAATTAGAGTTAGTGGTATCCTAAAGAGATCAAGTACTTAAGCATTTAATATCTGACTTACCAGAGCCTCCACTCTTCACCACAATCCCTGGCCTCCAGAATACATACCAGAGTTTCTTCGCTGTGGGAGAAACTGCCTTGTACTGTGTTGAATTACACTCCAGTTAGGCTGAGTGCTCTTCAGTGGTGGGCTGTTACCGAAACGGCTCATAAGCCAACTGAAGTATACCTTAACCCAATAGATGGGTTAAAGACTGGAGGTGATGTGCCTGTATAAGGACCAATGTAAATGGATATCAAACTGAATCAAGTTTTCCGGAGAGTAGGGCAGAATCCTTGTAACACAACTAAACACTTTTGAAGTAAACTGATTGAGCTTGGATTGGAATTTAGTACTACTGGGCTAGTTTCCACCCAGGTGTAGATGCCTCCAAGAATGCAAGCATCTGCCAAGGGGAAGCTGTTGGGACGGGAGAGAAAGTGTCTCTTCCATAGACCTGTGTCAGAAAGCTGCGGTGATGCTGAGCCCTAGGTCCCAGTTGGGCAGCTGTGGGGTCAAGGTGTCCGATGTGGTATGGAAGCAAGGCAGCAGCCTCACTTAAGAACCATAGTTTTGTTCTCACATGGTGAAATGAAGAGAACGGAGGTCCCCTTGGCACATCTAGAAGGTAGGAAGTCATTAAGCCAGTAACCCTTCCTTCAGGAGCTTTTGGGCAGTTGACATAAATAAGGCCAGAACAGAACTGGAACGAACTTTTTCATGAGCCTCTCTGAGGCCTAGAAATAACAGGGGGCTCTTGGGGAGGTCTTGCTATTGTGGGGATGGTGGTGATGGTAGATGTAAGTCAACAAAGTGGATTTTGAGGTCATCATGCTCCGTCATCGAGGGCTAAAACAGGAGCCATTGGAGTTTCCTGTTCTAGAGCCTACCATTTCAAATGGTACACAGTGCAAAGCTCTGAGCTATCTGAGCAGCTGTAGAAGAGAAGCAGAGTCCGTATCTCTACTGTGTGCTAAAAAAATACTTCGTAATTGACAAAAGCCATCTGCCTGCTAAGACCTCAAGTCCGTTAGTGATGCTAGCCACCAGCAGCACCAAAGCTGAGGAATGCGAGCCTGAGAACAATGTCAATGTGGGTGTTGATCGTCCCGGTGGCCACTCTTGAGATCCATGAGGTGGCTGAGCGGGCATGTGCACATCTGCCTGATTCTTCAGAGCTTCCCAGCGTTGTGGGGAGGAGGGGGATGCTTGTGGCATTTCTAGATCTTAGGCTACTCTGAAACTTAGACCTCAGGTTGGCGGCTAGCATGCAGATATATGCCTTGTCACATCTTGTGCGCAGACCACCCAGCCACCCTTGGGCTGCAACAGATCTTCAGAGGCCTAATCGGGTCGTTGGAGAAGTTTATCTAGAGGTACTAGCTCTTGTTAAATCGTAGCTAGGGGGTAGCATCACTAAGCTGGTAGCTATGCTATAAAACATGATTTGTACATACTGAAATGTTTGAAGTAACTTAACACTTGGTACTATTACTAATCTCACTGACTTGGTTTCCAAATATTTTTGAAAATATTTCCTACTTAAGAATTCTACCTTAAGCTTGCTGCCCCATTACAACTGAAGAAGCTGGAATTCCATTTACCTCGTCACATGTTGATAATCCTATTTGACCTGGAAGCTCAGGTGCTTTGTCCTCACGGCTGCAGCTCTGGATTTCTTGGTAGTAAGGTAAGCATCTCAAGTACGGTCTGTGGCTTTGGCTCGGCTTTTAAATTATGCACAATAAATTATGTACAACTCTTAAGACATTTTGAGTTCTTAACCCAGTTAGCTTATAGAATAGGCTGGGCCAACTTGTAAGTAGGAGCCAGTAGTGCTGCCAGAGTGGTTTCCTTTCACCTAGTGGGCTACTAGAAGTTAGGCTTTGGGGAGACAACTTATCCTTCATGTAGAAACTGGAAAAATTTTTACCTGAAAAACCTTGTCAAGTTACCTTAACCTGCTTTTGCTGGTAGTTATTCTCTATAGACAGCACTTGCTTTGTACTTTTGAACTACTTAGACAAGGTCAGATTTCCTAGAATGAGATAACAGTGGTCCCTTCTCCCCAGTCTTAAGACAGTATTCAGTACTTTTCCCAAGCTAAGCTTGGCCACTATTCCAGCAGTAAACATTTGTCTAGGAGAAGTCTGCAAATGCTAATCACAGTCTTGAGCTAATGTAACAGGATTACTCTGAAAGACCAAATCCAAGAGACTGGCCACAGATCTGACTTAGGGTGAAGGCAGTTCTTAGACATTTACTCTTATGTAACTGCCCTTGACTATTGAAACAGAACCAGTATTGATGTAAATGGCTAAACACAATAGACAAAGGCCATAGGCATGGGGAAAACTGACTAGTATTTGACTTGACTCAACACTTAATAGGCTGCAGGAAACTTAACCTGTTCTACTGCCAGTTGTCAAATAACAAGATAGCTTTAGGTAATACTAACAGATGAGGTCCAGGCAGTTTTTCCCTTTCCAAAGAATCTACAGGATAGGTGTAAATGGCTAATCTTGTAACAAAGTTTCCTCAAATAGATACTTTGTATTATAACCGTGATTCACAGGGTTTTTCCCCTTCAAGTTTATAAACCCGAAAGCTTGGAATTGTATTTTACAGGGTTGGTTTTCCCTTACGATCAGGTGCTAGATGAACTGCCTGAATCTTTGCAACTTGGTTGGTAGTTGGCACGTCCCTATTACTAACAATGGGAATTAGCAGATCCGCGGGTTTAGGAAACTTCCAAACTCCCCTTCTAAAGTGCTACCTGTTGCCTGCTTTCCTGTTCTCCACCCATTCTCATTTGCTGGAATTGGGTGTGTTTTAGAATGCTTACTTCAAAGGTTCCTCTACCTCTTCAGGGGTGAGGAAGATTTATCCGATCGCTAGATGAACTTGATATGACTAAATGCCATGGGAACTTCCATCTAGGCAGCACAGGTGTTATTTAAAACACCAGATTCAGACTGAGGAAGCCAGGTTTGTGTCTTCAGTATACATCATAGTGAATTCTTCATTGAATGCACCTTCTGTTCACTACTTCCTACTAGGTTGTGTGTGACCCATAAATGGAAGTTACCCTGCTTTTGTGGTCCATTTAAAGCAGATCTGTAAAACACCCTGGATCCATGGTCCAGGGCCCCTTTTTTATGGGTTCTTTGATATTTTTCCTGGTTACATTCTTATGTCTCCCTACTAGTTATGCTCTTGCCTGACTTTATACCACCTTTGGCCTACCTCTTATGTTCATTCTATTCCTTATCCTCAATCCATTTTACCATTTGCTTTAAACTCTAGTGGATATCGATAGCTCTGGTTCCCCCTTTTTCCTTAGGTTAACAAGAATTTCAGTCTATAAATTCTTATTGCTCAAATACGTAGAACCTGGTCATTGTCATGTGAACAGTAGATCAGCTCATGGCTAGCTCTATAAAACTTGTGTAGATATGGACGAGGAATAATAGCAACAGCAGCTAAGACTTTATACTATTCTGAATACATATTTTGGTTCAGAATGGCTTCATTTCATAGAAGAAAAAAAAATTTGAGGTCAAGAAGTTTTTCAATTTCTTTACCTAGGAAATTGTTCATTTTGGGTTGTTTTGATGTATACAGTTGAGCTGCCCTTACAATGACTTGCTATAATGTACCGATAGAACAAACATTTCCTCAAACGCTTCATGCTGTAGTTAAGCGTTAGGTAGCATACAAATAACAAGCAATCTCTAAGCCAAAACTATACCTAATCAAGTGGATGTCGTTCCTACCTTGCTCAGCAGGAAGCTAGACCTCCTGAGGGAATAGTCACTTCCTGTATGTCTTATCTGCTCACCTGGTCCCTGGGTACATTGACTCAAACCTCAACCATGGGTAACACAGGGCATCTACCATTATGTGAACGGAAGCTTTTGTTGTGGGGAGTTGACTGATTCGATGTCATGAGCTTAGTCATCTACACGTTTGCTTCAGACTAAATGACCAAATAGACATAAAAATGTGGTATGAATCTGTCAAACACTTGGAACCTTTCTTGCTGTCTTTTCCTACTTTTGTGACTTTAATAGATCTTTCTGGGTTGTCTTAATAAACTAAAGTCATTCAAGGGCTGCTGCTTGATACATGTCTGCACTTAAATCGATCTAGAGTTTACTATCCATAGAATTAAGACTGTCTGATTCCATGAAGCAACCGGTACCTGTCACATGATAAACTAGAACTGATGTAGAAATCTTCCTCTGAGGTAATACAACAGTCAGTTTCTACTTCTGACTTACCGGAGAACACGTGCAGGTACCGGCCCACTACCAGTTAAGTGAATCTCAATTACTCAGTCCTAGGTAGTTAATAACTTTTATAGGTGATGCTCAGAGGTACTGGGATTTGAACCCTATGTCTTTCAACCCTATGTCTAGTCCAAAACCAGATATTAGTTCTGTTACATGCAGAGGTGATAGGATGGTTGTGGAAATGCTTCCCTCAGCCCCTGACTCCCCTTGCTGTCCATTGCTTCTATTCTCTCTTGAATGAGTGGTTAACTCTTGTTTTCCCAAACAACTAACATAGTTATTCTACTCACCTTGTGTTCTATTTGGCTGCTCAACTCTGCATGCTTTAGTCCTATTAAGACTGTTGCGCATCTTCATGGGGACCTCCAGACCTCCCTGACCCCTTTGCTTTATCTCAAGATTCCAGCTGCTGCTTTTATCTCCTTGTTAACTTGTCTTTTTCCCAAGTAATAATCCTGAAGGCTCTATTTGTCACGCCTTTCTGCTAAACCTTAATCCTGCATGAATCTAAGGGTCTACTTTTTCCTAACACTGCGAAGGCAGAGCTTGGATGAATTCTTAATGGATTTATGCCTCTAAACTTATCACTGAGTTTGGATTCTCCCAACTGCTGAACAACACAGAAGGACGGAGAGGGGAGAAGGAAGAAAGACAAGTGAGAGTTACGAGGCAATCTTAAGCTTAGACTCCCCTTGTAACCTCTCCTGCCCCCTGCCCCAACCCCCAAAAAACTCCAGGTAACTTTTGCTTAATTCCTGTAACAGAAACTTCCCATTGCCTTCAGAGCTTATAAACAAGTTGGTAAAACATGGTATTAATAACCACAAATCAATGTGCCACAGGAATTGAAATTGGTGTGTTGGTCTTTATTCTCACCAATTCTTGCACGTTAAACTCACCTGAGTAAGTTACCATATTCTAAGATGGGTTCCACCCACTGACTTCCCTCTCCTTTCTGAATCTCTGGTATCTGATTGTTGGAGGCTAAGTCCTGGGTCTGTCCCTAAGCAGCAGGGACACTAGGAGGGAGCCCTTGGGGTGGCAAGATTCAATGTGAGAAACTCTCAAATGGTTCAAGAAATATTAGGCTTCCATGAACATGACAGAGTTCCACAACTATGTTGAATAACTTGTCCTAGGAGGGCTTTGGTGACTGTTTGTAACCAGGTCAGCAGATAGCCGTGGCTCACCTGTTCTCTGGAAGACTGTATGAAATTGAGAACAAGTGTCTTATAGTAGACACCAGCTAAAGTGTTTCACTATCTCTCTCTGCCCCTGTGGTAAAGCATTCCCTCTTTAAGGTGGCAGTGTCCATACTTGTAACCCCAAATTTTTCAGGAAAGTTAGCAGAAGCGGTCATGGTTTCACAACTTAGTCAAGCTCTTTTTTCTATGGTTAAGTGCCCCCTGTTGGTAGCTGTGTTAAAAGCTCTAACTAGTGGTTGTGCCCTGTACGCTTAAATAAGACCCTGTATGTTGAATGGACCAAGGCTCCACAAACATGAGGGCATGGGGTTAGACTCCATTGGTTTGCTCCCTGTGGCATTTGCTTTGATACATATCTGCCATAGTCTTCATTGTTTGGGCTTCTCTTTCTTTCCCTTTTTTCTACCCCCCCTTTTTTAAAAATAATTTTTTATTATGTTAGTCACCATACTTTTCCTGATCTGGGTCTCTTATCCCAGGGTAATGCTTTTTAGAGTTGGTGTTAGTATTTTTTTTAAAAAAGATTTTATTTATTTATTCGACAGAGATAGAGACAGCCAGCGAGAGAGGGAACACAAGCAGGGGGAGTGGAAGAGGAAGAAGCAGGCTCATAGCGGAGGAGCCTGATGTGGGGCTCGATCCCATAATGCTGGGATCACGCCCTGAGCCGAAGGCAGACGCTTAACCGCTGTGCCACCCAGGCGCCCCAAGGTGTCAGTATTTATAAACACCATTCCTCCATTTATCCCTGTAAAGGCTAGTTGCTTTGTCTTTATTTGCTGAAATTTGAGAATGGGTAGAGCTGGAAGTTTTAGACTTATGGGGGCCCTGAATGCTGGCTTCCGATATTATCAAGGGAAAAGACTTTTTCCAACACCTATCCTCTGATTTTTAGGTGGAAGCTTTTGAACCTCGCCTAATGGGATGGCAGGAGTAAAATGGGTAACTTTCTGGCAGTAATAACTTATCAAAGAAGTTATAAGCTGAGGTGTCCCAGACAGTCTGAGATGCACAATCAGAGGTCAGATCAGTTTGTTTCTAATCCGTCATGGGCCAACACTTTGGTTTCCTGGTTATTTTCACTGTATTTTACAATCTCTAATAGGCCTGATAGATGTAGAATTATATTTTGAAACCTTAAAAGGGGAAGAAATAAAAACTTCATACTGACCCTTTTAAAGTAATTGACTCGGGTGCCTAGGTGGCTCAGTCAGCTAAGTGGCTGACTCAATTTTGACTCAGGTCATAATCTCGGGGTGGTGAGATGGAGCCCTGCGGCGGCCTCATGCTGACTATGGAGCCTGCTTGAGGTTCTCTCCCTCTGCCCACCCTCTCCCCACCCCAACTCACATGTGTGCATGCACTTTCTATCTTAAGGGAAAAAAAAAAAGTGACTCAGAATTCTCCTTCCTCTGCCATTTCGTTCAGGTCCTCAATGACACCCCCCCCCCCAAATATTTTACCAACTCCTTAGGCTTTCCTTAGCCCAGTCTAGTTGACACACGTAAGGTGCTATGCCAATAGTTCACACCTATGGAGTGCATCATGTGCAGATCGGTGTTCTGTTCTACATTCGGAGATGCACCATAGTCCATAGGTTAGGGGTCTGGACTCTGGATTTAAACTGCCTGGTTTGAATCTTGACCAACTATTCTCTGCCAACTACTAGTACATAATCTGAGCAAGTTAGTTCACTTGTTGGTGCCTCAATTTCCTCATCTGTAAATAGTACCTATCTCTTAAGGCTATTGTGAAGATTAAGTGAGTTAATAGTACTTGCTGTTTAACAAAAATATACTTAAATGGAGTAAACTCTTCACATTGTAAACACTTAAAGTGCTTGAATATTGTTTACTTAGTCGCTTTTTAAATAAGAACTAAAAGAATTGTAAAATATATAAACATTGAGTTAAAGTGAAATACAACTTATTGCACTAAATGTTATGCAGAATGAATACTTGCATCAGTACTTCAGGTGCTCAGGTTTTTAGTGTGACACGTGAGTTTACTTCTTGAACTGAGGTTGGATTGATGACAATGCTACTCAAAAGGGCATGAACAACCATGTTTTAATAACTTTAGGGGGACTCATTTAGAATTAAGTTGATAAGAATTGGAAGTCTTTGAAGCCATCACAGCAGGCTCAGGAGATAAAATGCAGCATTACTTCATTTATTTTTGGCTAAGTTAATTCCCCTTCAGTCTGTCATTGCTAGCCAGTTACAACTTTATCCTGTAAAGCTATGGATATCGTTCTGCCAGACAAAGGGATTTCAGATCTGAATTTCCTGTGCCTGGATCTCTTGACAGAAAACAAAGTTTGAGATGTTCTAATTCAAAAAGTACTTGAAGACTTAGCAGGTTTGCAATATCAAGAACCCCTACTTGATTTTTTTTCCCATCAAATTATGTAATGTCTAATGACTTCTTTCAGAAGTCTAACTTGTTTTACCTGTAACTGCATACTCATTTTGATGTTTGGGAGCTTTTAGAAGCTGTTGGTACAGTTTGGAGACAAGGGAGAATGTGGTTGGGCCCCTTATATGCTCATCCACTTAGATCCTTCTGTCAGTTAAGATTATCTCAAAACAACCTTGGGAGAAGGTAGGTTGTTGAATAAGTGACATTAACTATTAAACATAGCTCTTGGAATCTTGCCGACAACTAAAATTTGAGATGGACCTTAAAATTGTTGGAGAATTGAAGTTGCCAAGATTTCAGTATGAAGATTCAAAAGTGGCTAAATCCTAGATAGCTACAGTTGGGATGCCATGCCTGCGAATTCCCCTAAATGACTATGCCAAAGGGTGCCTTGAAGAGCTCTAGCCACCTCCTCTCCATCTCATGATCTCCCAGTCTGCCCTGTTTCTAAGCAATGCTGTTGGTTCTTAATATGGCTTGAAATGTAAACATGGTTTCAAACCGTGAGTACACTTCCTATAAACCAGGCTATCACTTGCTAAATTCATCCTATATAGGAATCCTGGAAATGCTTTTCCATGGAATAGTCTGAGGTCTTGCAGCAAGGTGATATTATCTAGTGATTAGAACAGACTTGGCACTCTGGCATGAGCTGGAGTTCTAGATCTTCCATCTTCTGGCTGTGTAACCTCTTGGCAAATCAGCTACCCCCATCAATCTTCAGTTTTCTGGTTAGACATACATTCTAGGGTTTTTAGGGTTAAATGAAGTATATGGAGGGTGTTTGCATAGGATGAAGAAGATGGTCATTCCTAAAGTTGAGACAGTCCTCTTTTGGCCTGATACAGGACAGTCCACATTTATAGCTGTCCAAACTGAGATTCTTTGACAATAAGGGGAATGGAAATCAAGGGTATAAAATCCAGAGCCTGCACAGAACGGGGTTTTTACAGCTTACGAAACTGGAACACGAAGTCCCATAACAGGGTAGTAAGGCATTACTCTTCCCAATCACTTTCAGTTATGGCTTACATGGAAAATACTTGTAGGACACCCATACTTGAAGGGATTTGGAAAGTTAGGTGAAGCTTCTCATGGCTGAAGGTCCCAGCTCTTCTGAGAAATAGGAATATGATATAAATCTCCCATCAGTATAATCCACTATGCTATGACTCACCAGCTAGGAAGCTCTGCCCATGGGTACTGACTGTTCAGTTTGGAGAAAACGTCCCTGAAAATAGAGCTTGCTAGAAAAAAAGTATTTCATACTATATTCTGCACATCAGGAAAACTTGGAAGTTGGTCATTCTTAAACATAATTGCTAGTGGGCAGGCAAAAGGTAGGAAAGATGACTTGGCTTAATGTCTAGAGCATCCCATCTTCACAGGTAAAGCCCCTTAGCTCTAACTCAGGCTCTAGAGCCAATTCTTCTTATGGTGTACTAGACCAGCAGTGGTCATTTACCATTAAGTCAGATCTCTTATTGGTCCATGTTAATCTCAACAAACTTTAGTGACTGATTAATTGTTCTTTCCATTTTCTAAGTTCCCATGTTAAACTCCAGTCCCAAGAACTGGATCTCTGCTTAGATCAAGTCTTCCTGGACTGTGGCAATGTGTACTACACAATCTACCAAGGAATAATTCCTGTCCCTGAGGCAAACTTCCCTGTGTAGTGTCCATGTCTTGACCAATCCTGGTACATCTTGTTCCACCAATGAAGTCTACACTGAATCAGTTCTGACCTAGGTAGTTTGCTTCTTCTGAGGTTGACTTTGATTTGCAGAAAAAGGATAGGGGTGGAATTCTCAACTACTCAAAATAGGACTGATAGAGGGTTTCTCTTGGTGAGATTGGTCAGGGAAAGAAGGTAATGTAAACATAATAGAACTGTTTTGACCTTGTACCACTTCAACATAATATGGAATCAGGTCTTAGTGATTCTACCTTGCTCAAAGATCTTTGATCAAATGGCGAGTAGGAGTTGTGACTGAGAGGCATGCCCAGACATGGGCTCAGGGGCCTTCCACATGCCTGCTTGTACAAGAACAGCTATGACTATATCTCTTTCCTATATTGGGTTTTCTCTAAATTATCACTTGAAGATTGGTTTCAACACTGAAGTTTCAAAAAACTGCACACAATTATCAATATCAAAATTGACAACTGAAACTAAGCTGGGCAAAGTTCCCTAAGTCCTCCTGGTGAAGAATTGCCTTATGTTCAAGACTGGGGCTAGAGAAGGGACAAGGAAGGGGTCCTGTTGGGGGAAGGTCATAGAAAAAATATGATTGCCAGTTTACCTGTGAGCTGGACCTAGAGGCTCCTCCCCTCCTCCCCTGCCCTTAGAATGTAGGTTCCACTTGGCTTTCCTGCTCCTAGAGGCTATTCCAAGGACCTAGCCTTGAGATAATATGGTGTTGAACAGCTACATGGTATATTTGAGTGTACCTATTAAGGCCTCTCTATAAACCTTCAAGATTTGGTGAGTGGGTATGGGGATCCATTCATCTTGTTGCTGCCCAAGATAAGTCTCTTGTCAGTTCCCTTTGCTTACTAAAACTATCTACCAAACTGGAATGTTCTGACTCTTTCTTTGGTCTCTTGCTGCCCTTTGCATACAACTTCATATTATGCCTTGAAAACTCCAGAGAGGGCTGGGAAACAAAAGATCTGTCTTACTTTAGCTCCTGAAAGGCAAGGACCCGAGGGTTATCTGAATAAATTTTCCCCTTGCTTTTAGGGGGAAAGAAAGGATGGGATTCCTGGACTAGGAAGAGCAATAGTGAAACACCAGAAGTGTGGGAGTTGGAGGATTGAGGCAGTGTCCACTGGTTTGGTGCCAAAAGACCATGTAGAATTAAGGAGTAGGCAGTGGAAGGTCAGGGAGAAGCTTAGTTTGTATGTACTTGGCCATGCATCTTGCAGTGCTGATTGACAAGGCTACTTGCATCTTTAAGTGCCATGAGATGACCAAATTTATACTGTAGGTGTAAGACTCTCAATGTTGACTAGGTTTATATCAAGGGAAAAGAAATAGTTGGGTGTATATAGTGTGACTAATAGGGTTTCTAGCATTGGAGCACCCTAGAAGTAGTCGCTGGTCACATGAAAAAATACAAGTTTTGTTTTCTTGCAATGTTTTATAAGAGGCAGCTATTGGTTCCTCGAATAAAGGACAAATTCAAGGAAAAGTCCAGGTTGACAACTAGTCTACTTAAAATAGAAAGGAAATCTGTCTTGGTGCACATAGCACACCTATAAAGTTCTCACCTACAGTTAATTTTTAAAGTGGGTAAAAATCTTTGTTAGGGAGTTGGCAAGTATGGAAAAAGGTTTAGGGCTTTTCTTGTTTTGGAGATTATCGCTTAACAAGGCTGGCTGTTTCCAGTTCATAACGTCTTTTGTGGGGGGGTGGGTAATGTCAGTTTTGCCTCCCCAGTATCCATTGGGATATACCTAGAAGAGGTCCCTTGGAGTGGGAAGTAGAGTTGGGCAAGAGTTGGAAGGCGGTTTAAAAAAAAAAAATTCTGGGGGCACCTGGCTGGCTCAGTTGCTGGAGCAGGTGGCTCTTGATCTCAGGGTTGTAGGTTTGAGCCCCAAGTTGAGTGTAGAGCTTATTTAAAAATAAAATCTTACAAAACCACCCCAAGAGCCAGAATTTTTTTGTCTCTGTGAAATTGAATTTCTGTTCTCATTGTAATATTTAGGGACTTTTCTAGTTTGTGTCCCTATCTCCTCACTCAATTTTATCCAAGGGGTAAGAAGAGGAATTGGGTTGAGACTGGGAGCAACTCATGGGGCATATGTAGCTGAAACCTTCTCTTCAGCTTTGTGCAGTCTGCCCTCCTCAGTTTGTAGAAAAGTTGTCCACCAAACAAGATCTCTTTGTGGTAGAAGGTTCGTTCATTCAGCCTGGTTCAGGGGGACTTCCAAGCTTGGTTCTGATTGGGTGTAACTAACAATGGTAGTCTGATTCTGTGACTTGTAGTCTAGTTTCCAATAGGTTCAGAACCACCTGGGGAAAGTGAGGTGACTATGGCATCTCAAACAGCAACCTGGGATCTAAATTGCTGTGGTGTCATGACAAGGTAGCCTAGAGAGGCACATCAGTTACATAGTGTTGCTGATCTCCTATTCGTGGCTCTACACCAGTATGCAGAAGAGTTGGGGTCAGGATAAGGGTTTTTAAGGCACCCAGGAGCTTCCAACAGTGTGTGGACCAATAGTGTCAGGACCAGGCTCTCCTCCATGGTGGTGGAGTGGGGATACTACTACTCTAGGTAGTTATGTAAAGGTAGGGTCAGACAGACCTGGAACTCAGGTCCTACTGTATATGGAAGTGAGTCTAATGTTCTTAGGCTTTGGAGTCTGTCAGGATCTTGTAATGTGCTCTATCATACATATTCTGGGTAAATATTTCTTCCTAGATAGGCTGGTTTGGGCACAAACCTTGGGCTTCCCAGAATAGACCAATATCTAAGTCTAATCTCCTGGGAGAAGAGGCTATGCTATCTGTTGGGTCTGGTCTGATGAGAAGGTCTTAGGGTATTGGACAGCTTCATGTGTCATACTGCAAGCTGAAGATGGTGTTCACAGCTTTTTTTCCATGCTATATTTAGTTCTTAATTGGTCTGTCAGCAGTAAATTCATAATTGCAGAGTCTATATCAGGGATTTGGAGGAATGTACCTCTCTAAGGTTTTAGAGACTTGGATTTGTGTTGTAAGAGGTAATGTCAGATGGAGTTGTGCCAGGGGAGATGAAATAGGAGCAGGCAGAGAAAATCTTCATGCTTTACTGTAATGCCTGTGAACAAAGTGGAAGGGAAGAATAGGAAAGGCCTGAGACTGCAGTACAGCTCTGCTGTCTAGTCTCTGCCAACCTAGGGTGGAATCCCAATGTGAAGATGGCCAGTAGAGCCATCTTGGATTTGGTATAAATGGTGAGGCCTTAATATTGCACCATATTCAGCCTTTGGTTAATTGTTCTCTGGGAAGAGTGTGTCCTAGGCTCGAATGCTGTAGCTGATCCTGAAGTACTACAGCTGGAAGCTGTCGGTGGATTCAAATGTTTATAGCAGGTTCTGTCTTAAATGGAGATTTGAGTGCCATGTTCCTTGGCTGCAGCAGCCCAAACTTTGCTATACAGATCTACTTCTCTAAACTCATTTGGGGAGAAACTCCTTCATGCTGTCTATGGGCCCCTCTTCCTGAGATGAATCTCAAAAGAGATTAGTGGGAACTACATTTCTCCCGTAATTACTTTCTAGGCTGTATTGCCACTTATCTCCATCCCCCACTTGCCATTCTAAATTTTCCTTACCCTCTGCTATCACCTCTACAAGTCAGTGTGGCAGAGACTGAATCCCTCATGCCTGAAGCTTCTACTGTCATAGAAACCATTATCTTCTGAGACCAGGGTTCCTATATTTATCAGTTACAGTTGGGCAAAGGCATATGGTGAAGTATCCAGTTAGATCACCTAAGTTCTGTAGATCTTCTCACTAGATTACCACCCATTGATGATCAAAGTCAATTACTTTTGCTAAGATGGTGACTCTCTCTTGTGGGTTGGTTCCTGGGGGAAAAAAAGTCAAAAGTACCATGGCAGCTCATTCAATGAGAGCTATTCTGGGTCCTTTGGGAAGACTGCATACCTTTTGTAGTTGATGATCTCTAACCCTGCAGAGCCAAGAGTTGCAGGTATGAGAATCACAAAGTTCCCCAGTGGGTCACTGGGAGATAGTGGGTATGGTACACTCCTTTGGTTCTAGGACCTATGTAGTTATCTTACTGGGGACACAGAACCATATAGGCCTTTCCCACTCTGTGCATATACTACTTCATTAGAGGACAGTACCCCATCTATATGAAGTATTGCTTTGGAGCTGGTAATTTCAGCAGAATATATTAACACTGAGGCCAGGAGCTTCTGGTTGGTACAATACGTGAAGTGAACAGTGGATCCCCGTAGTGGGTCCATCTTGGTCTTTGCTTTGAATTGAGCCCCCTGGTCTTAAGCTATGACATGTGCAATTTTTTGTGTGTAGATTCTGTGAACCCTCTGGACAGTGTTGCAAGTTAAGTCTTGCAAGCTGAGCAGGAAAACCCATGCTTGGAATAGCTATCTTACCAGGAGAAGCAACTTCTGGACCTAGGATAGAAGGTGCTTAAGAGTTGCCCCAAAATAACAACTTAGTCCTCAAGTAATACTGCCAATCTGGGGCCTCCATGTTGGATGGACAGGTTGGACATCCATAGTGTGTGGTAGTTAGGTTGGCTCTGGTAAGAGCAAGTGTGTGTTGTTGGTCCTATGTATAGCTCCTCTCTCTGCCTCTGTGGCTACTTGATTCATGTATCCGTGTCATTGAAAGACTGGCTAATATCAGGAGGCAGTCATTCTATCTACTTGGTTATTCAGTACATCTCCTGTAGTGGATCCTTTCTGGTGGGTGTTAACGTGGGATAAAAATCAGTTCATCCCCAGAACCATATGTCCGTCTGTATTACTCTACCAATATCTCCTTGTTTCTCATTTTCAATATTCTTTCTAGACTGCTAACCAGATAGCTAAGCCATGGCCCATTTGTTTATGTATATTCTCATCTCAGGCCCTTTCTCTCATACAAAGTAGATGACCAGATGTACTCCTTGAAAACTCACCCATTTGAGAGTTGGGGCTAATACTTGACTGAGCTTGAAGCAGTCTGGTCATTCTCTAGTATCCAGTTTATTTATGAGCCAGAAAATAGAATTAAATGGAGACAGAAGAACCACCAGCACTTTTTGCTTGATTCTTAAATATAGCACTAAACTTGGAAACCCTCATGGAATATTTTCGACTTAACATTTTGGCTGTGGTCGGGCCAGTTTCAGAAACTTGAAATTTGTGTTATCCTGTGATAGCTCTTACTTCACTTGCCAGGGATCTAATGTAGGGGTTTTGATCCAAATGCCAAGTGTGTTAATCTCAATTATATACTCAGACATGGGTAGTAACTTCTGGAAGGGTCCCCAGGCCTACTGCATTATTTCTCAGCCAAACTTGAGCCAGAGTTTCACTTATTATTGGACCCCCATATGTCTGTACTTTAACACGAGGTCATGATCATTTGGGTCTCCAGATACCCATGTCAACTCAGATCTCCTACTAGTTCTCAAATTCCCCATATTCCAGTGTATATTAATGTGATAAGTGGCTATATTAACAATTGCCCCCCCCAACTGGTCTGGTCCCCCTAGCTATACATCCAGAGCTCTTGGCTCCAGAACCCCTGCTTCTATGGGCATTAAAACTAAGGCCAACATGAATAATGCTTGATCTGGTCTTTGAGTCAACCTTAAGGGAAGGAAAGAACTGTAGTAGAATGAGTTTAGTGTTATGACAATAAAGCATCTTAATACTAGAGAAAAAGCATGAAGCCTGTCGTGGGAGTAGGGCCAAGAAAAGAGTCCTAAAATAAGTCTCACAGAAGTATTGTTTTCTATGTGAAAAGGTAGAGGTTGAGAACAAGGTGTCTTTCATGTAGACAGGCAAAGATTATGGAGAACCTCAAGTTTGGAATTGCCAGTATCAAGTTGGAGAGGGGAGCAAGTTTTAAGACAGGAGTGTTACCTAAAAGGTAAGACGTCTGGTCTTCAGGCAAGAGTATCATGGGCAGAGTTGAATCTTCATTATAGAACATTTCAAGTAGGAAAAACTGATTTTTTTGGACCCAAAAGATAGGTTACAAGAGTGGGTACTAATATTATGACTAGCTTATAGGTTTCTGCTATAGGCATCCCTGAACAGATTTCTTTAAAAAAAATCCAGCTTATGATAGGTAGCTCCAATTGGGATATTACTTGATATCTCATTTTTAGGACTAAATCTCTATCAGGGCCTAATAGTAGTCATGATCTGTATCTTAAGTAGAGCATAATTCTCTGCCATAAAATATGTGGTCTTACCCTAGAATCATAGGGGTTCTAATTTGCTTGTTAGGGTTTCACAGAGACTTAAAGAATCTTTATGCATCACAAATACCTCTAGCACCATTGGATTTGGTAGATCAAGGCACATCTAGGGCACCTTTTACTACAGCTTGGATGTCAGCTTTCCCATGGGTCTGTAAGCTTACTGGATACTTCTAAAACCATGGCCCTTCTTTAAGCATGGACAATTTTCTTAGGATGAACCCACTGTGGGGTGCTTCCTTTCATGAAGAAAACTTTTAAGAAAGTCCCATTAGTTTTTTGAGGATGTTACTTTTCAGCATTGGCTACCTCAAGGTACTGGATTCCTCTATACCAGATCGAGGGATGTAAATGTCATTCAATTTCAATGGGCTTAAGGCCATGGAGACCTGTCTTTGGGTTGGTGCTTACTCTGGCACATTCTCCATGGGTGACATATCCATATCCATATCCATATTCAACTGCTAATCACATGGAATCTTAACAGCTGCCGAGGAAATAGTAGCAGGGTGCTTCCTCCTGAAGTGGCAGGAGTAACTTGAGACTGCACAGGAGCTTGGGAGGCCTTGGGGGGTTGAAACCATCCAGATCCTCAGGTGAAAAATATAGCTCCAGGGTACCTGAGAGAGATAAGGCTGAAATCAGAGCAGGTACGTATAGCTGTGTCTGGTAAAATATCTAAGATGAACTTTATTAATCTCCTCCTTTATTAATCTCCTCCTTAAGGCATTTAAGTCATCTCAGAGGTTCTTTTAAACACCAAAATGTAGCTAAGTAGTACAACATGACCCCAGAGTTCCCCTGGAACTTTGCAGCAACTGACTAGACCAGGTTTCACGTGTTAGGCTTAACCCATAACAGATATGAAAATGACTCCAGCCATCTGTATTACACTCTTACTGTCATTTGTTTCCCTTCCTTATGTCACTCAGTCTGCCTTCAGGAACTCCAATTTTTGGTCAGCTCTACACTTCAACTAAGATTCCTCAGGATGCTAACCTACGTAAAGCTGATGAAATGCTGCTGGTGAGTGCTTGTTCTTAAGCTCATCATAACACTGCTGGGAGGAGGGCTTAGTAGTCTGTTAAGCTCACCAACAATGGTTCTGAAGTTCACACTTTAACCTAGTGTTTTCAGACACTTTAAGCCTTCTTAATGAAACTCCTGTGTTTCATTGTTAATAGCTAATGTGGTAGGCCTGGAGATGTAGTGAAGACTTAGACAACTAAATAAATTCTCTTACCCAAGGTTCTGCAGTCATCTTGCACTACTTTAATACCCATTTGGATAACCCAACCTACTTACATCAGTTTCTTTAAACTGAAATTTGATGTTGGGTATTAATTGGGGAAGGGGGCTGTCCTGTTTGTTACAGAATGCTAAGCATCCGTGGCTTCTACCCATTAGATAGTAGTTCCCCTCTGTCCCCAGCTGACAACCTAAAATATCTGTAGACTTTACCAAATGTGCCCTGGGTGGGTGGGGTGGGGGGCAAAACAGTTAAAAAACTATCGCCCTGCATCTTCTTGCCTTCCATACTTGTTGCCCCATTGCAAACCAAATCTGGAAAGATTGATATTAAATATGCAAATCAATGTTCTACTTTGATCTATACCTTGACCTTTTAGATAGTGTCCTTATTCCTCAAACTCATGTGCTTAGGCCTCTGACATCTAGATCTTAGGCCTTCCTTCCCTCCAGTCCCTTCATTTTGGTCCTCCTTACCTTCCCTTTTTGGATCTTTGTCTATGGAGCTCCAGGTACTTTGACTCCTTTCTACATCTTCCTACTGGCAATTGATCCTGGACTTTGATAAAGTAGCAGATGAGTATTTCATATTTGGTTGTGACATTTGAAGCCAATAGTCTTCATGCTACTGTGTCTCTAGGCTATGACCTGCCTAGGTTCTCCCTGCTCTACATTGATAGGAATGCCACACCAGGGACTCTGCTCCAAGTAATTAATAGAACCAGCCAATCGCATCCTGTCTAGTCAATGCTTTCAGCTATCACTGTGGAAACATGCTGTAGAGAGGAAATATCTCAGTGGGACTGCCATTTCTGGCCTCTCCCAGAGGGGAAAGGTTACTTTCACAGTATAGAGGAACCTCTTCTGAGTTGCCCTTCAAAAGGCAAGTTCAGGGGCCCCTGGGTGGCTCAGTCGTTAAGTGTCTGACTTCGGCTCAGGGCGTGATCCCAGAATCCTGCTCTGCTGGGAGCCTGCTTCTTCCTCTTCTACTCCCCCTGCTTGTGTTTCCTCTCTCGCTGGCTGGCTGTTGCTCTGTCAAGTAAATAAATTAAAAAAATCTTTGAAAACAAAACAAAACAACAACAACAACAAAAAAACCCAAAAGGCAAGTTCAGGCTTCCCGAGAGCCCAACTAGGCAATGTCAAGATTGGAATCTTCTGGTTCTAACTGGGGTTTACCACAATTGGGTAGTCTCCTCTCCTGACTTTGTTGGCAAAGGATCTCCCAGGTTATATGGGGCACCTGATAAACTGGTTTTTGCCCAGTAAACCAGTCTTGCCAGAGTAAATGTGTTCTAAACTCTCCTCTAGGGAACAGGGCCTGTAATGTTTGCTGTGAACTCATTTAACTCTTAAAGCTCTGGCAGGCTGGTGAGATGGCTCTGGTAATAATTTATTCCAGGATGAAGATAGGCATCATTATTAACCCTTCATATCCTGTTGTAGTTTATACTAAGCTCAGCGCAGCAGAGCCTAGTTTAGGCAGCTGCTAAAGGAAGGGCCATCTCCATGGTTTTGAAGATATCCAGCTGTCCTATAAGGGGGGATGCCACAGGGGAGTGGGTTAAGATGAGAATAACAGGGTTCCATTTCCTAAATGCCTTGGCTGTCAAAGAGGAGAGTCCTTGAATCCTTCATGATCCTTAAGTGGTAAGTTCCCTGCACCCTCAAACGTTCACTACCCTGAAGGGAAGCTGCTCTCTACCAGCATTATGGGCTATGGTGCTATCTGACTGGGTTTCATGATTCTATCAGAATCCAATGAAGAAAATGAAGGCTATTCCAGGAAGTTCATTAGAGGGCATTTGTCAGTAGCTAAGAATATCAAAGACATAAGCTGAAAGGACAAGGTCAGCAAGATCACCTTTTTTGGGGGGGGTGAGGAGGGGGAGAAAGAGGGAGAATCCCAACCAGGCTCCACACCCACTGTGGAGCATGACCTGGGGCTTGATCTCACAACCCCGAGATCATGACCCAAGTTGAAATCAGGAGTTGGACGCTCAACTGACTGAGCTACCCAGGCACCCCAAGATTAACTTACATACCTTTTGCAGGTACTAGGGAATGCCCAAGACTATCTTGTCAACACCCAAAATGCCACATGAGCAGTATCTTAACTAAAATGGTCTGCACAACCTTATTAAAAATAGGGGAAATATCTAAAGAACAGTTTAAAATTAAGGTGAATGCTACCCATGACCAAACATCTCCAGGAAGCTACAGATCACCAATTTTTTTTTTTTTTTTGCTGACATAGGCACAGAAATATTGGTAAAACAAAGACTATGCCAGGACACCTACGTGCAACAATGGGAAGTTCTACTTAAAATGTGTAGCTTGCTCTAGTACTTTCCCCAAATATCCAGTGCTCATCTTTGCCTCAGGATACTTTGGTGTTATTCACTCTCAGATAAGAACATTTGGATAGGACCTGAAACCACCAGCTAGTCCTTGATTTTTTTTTTCCCCTCCCTCTCCAGATCCTTGCCGGGGGGTGTGTGTGGGGGGGTAATGGCCTACTTCTCATGCTACTTGCATAATTTCTGCTAACCATATTTACATGGAGAATTGAATCATTTATTACAAAATACTGGACATGTGAGTGTCCCTTTATTAGAAAAGATAACTCCTTGAATTGGAGCATACAAAATTGGAGTTATTTCTCAGAACATGCAGGCAGACTAAGTTGGACCCTGCTGCAAAGGTTTGTTTTCCTCTAGGCTCAAAGCTTTTGGGTTACTTGGCAAATTGAAGTAGCACATCCAATTGTGGTGTGTGTTGCCTCTCAAAGCAGAAGAGATCAACTTAGCATTGCCCCTCTTAGCAGGCCATGCTTAGTGGATGGGTAACAAGGAATCCCCCTTTCTAAAACTTAAAAAAAAAAAAAAGTCCAACATGGGGCTAGAAATCATGACCCCAAGATCAAGGGTCACATGCTCTACCAACAGAGCCAGCCAGGTGCCCCAAGGAACACTTCATTTTAACCATCCATGTTTTCCATTGAATATTACCAAGATATGTACTTGTAGCAGCTCCATCTGGACCTGTGACCTGGGATTCAAGGCTTATCTCACTCATCCTTTTCTAATTAGAGACCTATACCGGTGATCCTAGTTCCTCATAATGATTGTGCCTTTTGCTTCTTGGTGTAAGCCTGACTCTGGCCTAGGAGACAAAGGTGAACCTGACATTTTGAGGCCAACTGTTTTCGGAGCTAGTTGATGTGTTATCTACTCTTGACTAGAATCTGAGTTCCATTGAAACTTAATACTTCATCAAGTCCCAGGAGGCAATGAAAACAGTCTCACCCCAGTCTCCCTAATAGGAAAATGAGTGATAGGGCCTGTAGTAGTGCATCATGAGTCTCTTAAGAGTTTTGTGTTCAAGGTGTTTCACAAGGGATGTTCTATCAAGATGGCAAATCAGCTGTGGTTCAAGCTTGGCCTATGTGATAGTCATTAGGGACCAGCACAGAGCCACTAGTCTGCACATGCTAAATCATTAATGGCTGTAAAATCAACAGTATATTTATTTTTTAAATAATTTATTATGTTAGTCACCATACAGTACATCCCAAGATTTTGATGTAAAGTTCCAGGATTCATTACTCCCAGTGCTCCATGCAATACGTGCCCTCCTTAATACCCATCACTGGCCTATCCCAATCCCCCACCCCCTCCCCTCTAAAGCCCTCAGTTTGTTTCCCAGAGTCCATCATCTCTCATGGTTCATTCCCCCTTCTGTTACAGTATATTTAACCTCTTTGTTAATTTCAATGTTTAGTTGCTAAAATGTTGAAATTAAGAGCCTTAAAGTTTTTTGTTTTTTCCCCCCCAAGGCTTGTGGCAGATAATTTAAGAGGGAATTCATGGAATGTTTCTTTAAGTCCTTCACTTCAACTTTTCATTTATTCAAGGTAAAATATGGATAAGACTGAAAAAACCCATCTCTGGAAAAAATGCAGTCAGTATGCTTTCTCCCACTTTGCCCACTCTTCAGTTGATAGTTAATGTTTCCAATTTATTCCTATAACAGTTCCCAACAAATTATCAAGACAACTATAAATGATTATATAGTAATTTGTGGGCTATCTTTTGACTTTTTCATGCTAATTTTGAAGAAATACCTTAGTCTGGGTTTCTCTAAAAGCAGATTCTGAGATGAGGATTTAAGTGCTTTATTTGGGAGATGGTCATAGGAAACAAATGAAGGAGTATGGAAAGTAACAGTAGATCCAGTGAAGCTAGTAAGGGCATCCTGATGAGAATGTAACAGTTAACTCCTATTGGCGACCGGTGACTAAAGAACCATGGAATAAATGGTTTAGAATTGTTCTTCAGGGGCGCCTGGGTGGCACAGTCATTAAGCAGCTGCCTTGGCTCAGGGTGTGATCCCAGCGTTCTGGGATTGAGTCCCACATCAGGCTCCTCCGCTAGGAGCCTGCTTCTTCCTCTCCCACTCCCCCTGCTTGTGTTCCCTCTCTCGCTGGCTGTCTCTCTCTGTCAAATAAATAAATAAAAAATAAAAATCTTAAAAAAAAATTGTTCTTCAGTGATGGGGAAAGCTAAAGTATTCATCACCCAATTACTGTTTCCTGTTCATTGGTTGGTTGGCTCTGCCAGGAGGCTTTCCAAGAAGTGGGTTGAGAAATCTCATGTGGTGCTGGAGAAAACTCTTGGGTGGAGAATCAAAGATGGGTCTGTCTGAGGTAGGAATTTGATGGTAAGTGGTGGAACTATATACGTCAGTCTGCAGGTAAACTAAGTCACAGAGATATGGGGTGAACGAAGTATCAAAGCGGATGCCCTGCCTTGCTTTTGAGTATGTTCAGTTACTGATACGTCAAAGTGGTTGCTGGCCACAATCCCTTAAAATGACAGGGTTGTTTGCAAGTTCTACCCCATGCTTCTGCATTTGGGCTCAGGGATGTAACTGACATTATTTCATTCATTATAGATATCTCTTACTGTTGGCCAACATTTTTGCTGGCCTGGATTTCTAGCCCAGTGGAATAACTCAATACCTATATCCTTCTGAGATCTGAGCCACTGGTTACCTTGACTGTCAGGCCATAGTTGCTGCAACTTGTCCATTCTCGCTGAGCACAAAGACACTCCACCGTGATTCCCTTAAGTTCTAGACACATTAATTTGTCACCATTTTGTAGCAGCTGTCCAAACTCATGACAGTTGGGACTTATGACCCTCTTTAGTAAACCAAACCCTTACTTTCCCTCCTGGGCTACTGGCTGGAGTCCAAAATAACCAAAAGGAACCTAACTACAGGTTTATTGGAATGGTCTTCTGTAAGCTCTCTCCAATCCCTTACAGAAGACCATATACAATCTGTTAAAGCCTCAAGCACCACTTCGTCATGTGGATCACTGAGAGTAATGGTAAGAGGAGATAACATGACTTCTACTTTGTCACCAATATATAGAACACATGGGTATGTGAACAAAGTACCATATAGTAGCCATTTGCTCATGTTGTAGAGGGCAGTGTCACAGATCCATAGGCTCTTAAGTTGGCAACTTGAGTCTTTAGGAAGGCATTCCTACAAACTCTCTAAGATCAGCTTCTTGGTGATGTGTATATTTAAGGACCAGTGGATACTGTGATCATGTGTCTATTGTCCCATCCCCTTCTCCAACTGTAAAGTCCTTGATTCAAGGTGGTGGTGCTAAGCTTCTCTAATTAGTTCTGCCTCTACCGGGGTTACTCTTACTGATAAGAGACACATGTAGATTTTGTGCCTATTTCCTTGAGTACTTCTTACCTGGACTTCTTCCTGATCTTAGTTATATTCCTTCAGGTACCTGATCAACTCCTCTTCCTCCCCATCCTCAGGGGAGGATGTATGTCGACCTATATATGAGGTACTCAGTTACTAAAAGGAAGAACATTTTGGATAACAAGTAGTAGATTGTACCACTCTATATTTAAAGAAGGCCTCTCAGATTTGGAACCAATGTGAGATAGTTCATCTTAGATTTCCGCTGCCTGTGTGTTGATCATGCCAAACCCTTCTAAGGTTACTTAGCTGGCTTAGAGCTATGTCTGAATTTGAGTGTAGTAGTTAGAAACCTGCTACTGCCAGGTTCAAGTGGAGTTCTACCACTGAGGAACCTTCCATTGGAACATGAGTATATGGGCCTATGGAGCGCCTGTCACATTGGTGTTTGTACAGCTTCTGGCCCTTGAACGGATGCCATGTTTTGTACTTCACTGGCATTTAGGTAAAGCAATAGCGTGTGGCCTGGCTGCTTGGCCTGGATGAGGTATATTAGTAAAACCATCTGAATTCTGTTTTTCTTTGTAAAGATGTAAACAAAGAGCTTGGGTATGAGGTTATTCAGGCAGTCCTGTTGAGGAGGAGGAAGTAGCAGGAAATCACTCTTTGTGATTTATGATCTTCCTGATAGGCCTGGAGTCCATGGCCTGGGTTTTATACTTGGATGCATGAATTTTAGGCAATATGTTATATGGAAGTGCAGCTATGCTTGTGACTGTCCTTTTTGGGTCAGGTGTCTTGGGTCAGTTGAAGCAAAGTATGACTGATAACATTAATAGCTTAACCTGTTCTAATCTGGGGCTCCATAGGCAGACTTTCCA
The DNA here is from genome assembly GCF_024610735.1 of Ursus americanus. Lineage (NCBI taxonomy): Eukaryota > Metazoa > Chordata > Mammalia > Carnivora > Ursidae > Ursus > Ursus americanus. The sequence continues at coordinate 24,058,130 of NC_142134.1, read as the reverse complement.
TTTTTAAAGTTTTTTGGTCTGCCTTCAACAGACTGAAAACTATATTGCTAAATGTAGCTTTTAATAAGAGCTGAGAAAGTGACAATTACTGAGACACAACCGTAAGTCTACTGGAGGGCTTCTGGGAAAGATATTTCTTAGTTGATTAAAAATCAAATAGGAACAAAAACCTTTTCTATATTTGTTCCTGTAATGTCTGTGTGCTAGCTGGAGCTCATTACATTTTGTGCCTGAATTATGCTGGCAAGTCACCATTCTAGAGATGATAGAGTTGATGGAAAAAGCGTGGTCTGTGAAGACACCACTGAGCAGCAGAGCTATCTCTAACAGTCTGTCTCCAGATTTGCTGTATGTGGAAAACTATCTTTGAGCTCTTAAAGCCAAGCTGGTATTCTGTGTAAAACGAAATGTATAACTTAACTGAAAGCATTGTGGATGAAACAAAGTCTGTCTTAATCTTTTCCTTACTTCTACCAAGAAAGCTTCTGTAAAGTCCAGAAGGAGAAAGAAGAACAAGATCAAGTACTCTACAAAAGCTGTGTTATGGCATTAAAGTAAAGGCTAAGACTAGTCACTTACAGATGAGAGGGGGGGAAAAAAGACATAAAAGCTTAGCATGCCTAAATCTATCCTATGCTAAGGTGGACAAAAATGTTATACCCTCTTTCTACCTAAAATGACAATGTCTTTATCACCAGTTAAATGTCAGTAATTTGAATCACCTTAGAGTTAAGTCTATTTTCAGGTAAAATCAGGTAATTAAGATTTCACTGCTGCTTAGTTAAGGTTCTGTAAAAATGCAGTCCCTGAGAAAAGAATCTTGGAGGAAGTAATTTATTGAGGAGGTGTTACCAGGAAACAGTTAAGGAAGTGAGACAGGGATAGCAGGTATACCAGTGACTACATTAGTGAGTAGGTAACCACTGTGGTAACTTGGGCCACTTCTGCTCAGAACCTTCTGGTAGGATAGTTTTGAGGAATGATCTTTTGAAGACTGCCAAAGGGCAGGATGCCCACTCCTGTTCCTCACTGGCTGAGGGTTCTTCCTGGGGCACTCACTACCAGTACCCAAGCTAACAGGATCCTGTGCAGAAGAACTTGGGCACAGAGACACAGGAAGCCATTGGCCCGTGGAGCTGTTGACAGGTGTCTTTGGGTGACTGCATAAATCAGCAAGAAGAGTTGGGTTATCTATCAGTTTACCTCTTAAACATTTGGATCCAATTTTGCCCCATATTGAACTTACTTGTCTTGTTACCACTTTGAATCAACCTTAAGGAAACTTAAGTGTGACAATCTACCACACTGTAACTAGTCCTTAAACTATAATAAATATACATTCTTTACATATTCTGGATACCCCTCTGCTTCTACCAGTAGTTTGGATCAGGATGCTTAACCAGTAGGTTGCCCAGAATGAGAGGTCTAGATACCTGGTCACCTTGTTCTTATGAGGTCACCTTATTGCCACAGTAACTATACTTTGTCCCACCTATAGTGGCATTAAGGCACCAATTTCAGAAGCCTAGCCATAACCCCCCATGGTGTAGTAGGAGCCTATTTTTTCATGATGCACGGGGTCATTGACCCCTGACCTATCAGTAACTCTTCCCTTTGCCTATTGACCTACTGGCATGGGGTGCCTACAATGACCAATTGTTAGTTTAGGTCCTCCGTAAGGCATTCTTTATTTCCTGGTGGAAGACTTCCTTTTGTGGGGGTCAGAAACTCTAATCTGCAGGCCTGAATTTGTAGGGAAATGAGGCATCCAACTACAAGTGGGTCTTAAGGTGTAATGGCCACAGGAGCCATATTACTTCTTCCCATTAATTGTAGATACTGTAGCTCCTAGGGACAAAATACTACATGGCTGTATCTTCAACTTAGAGTGTAACTCGATGGATAGGATATTAGGGATATCTAAGGGTTGATTTGAATCTAGCTGAAACATAGCCAGTTACCCTGAGACACAAAAGCACTAAGACACTGGATAACAGGCAGTTAACGTGGGAAAGCTAGTAGTGAAGACTTCTGAGTTCATGTGGTTCTAGCCAGTCATGCCTGAGGTTGTTTCTCAAACTCAGACTAGATAAGCTAGTCTGAGGCTTATCTTGTCTGCACCATCTTGTCAGGTGGTCATCTATGTTCTTGAGGCCTTTCACCTTCAGGAAGTGGTTCTGTAGGAAATCACAGGGACAAGCTTATTCATGGTTTGCAGAGCCCAGGGTATGTGGATCCAGAAGAGGGGAGGGTCCGATGTTTGGCCATGTATTCAGGGTGTGACCCCATTCATTCTACCCTGGAGTACACTTAAATTTGTGGTGAGAGGCAGGTGCTGTCTATGAAAGACTTAGGTGGGTTAGGAGCTCAGGAACATGGAGTGTGTTGGGGTCTGCTTCTAAAAGCCTGGCCTAACATGAGAATTTGAGTGAGGACACACAACCAAGTAAAACTCCATAGGATAGTAGAGAGGTAGGATGGGCAAGAGAATGCTAAGCAAAGGTGTGATACCAAGTAGTCCTAATAGATAAACAGATCAATATGGCCGAGAAGCTCTGAAAATAGCATAGGTCCTATCTCAGTTGTTCTAATCAAGGAAAAATAAGTATTCCTGACATCTCACTCATCTCTCTTGGACTAAAGCTTGTCCAAGACAAGTTCCAGGCCCTTGGGCCCTCTTCAGATGGCCCCTTTCCCTGCCCTGCCACCCTCCAACAAAGACATAAGTCCTGGCTATTGGCAGTCAAATTACCAGGAACTATACTGCCTAAAATTAGGAGATAACTAGGGAGGTGTGGGTTGAGCACTGACAGCTTCTGATAGAGGGTTTCCCTGGAGCTAGAAAAGGAACCCTTAGTTTTTTGATTCCAAACACTACTAAATCAAGAAGTAGATCATTAAAACCAGAAGTGCCATGAGTTGTCATGAATTTAAAATGAGATAAATAAATTTTGTTTAGGCTCCCCACAAAAGAACATGAGGTTTGTGTAAGCAATAAGGAAGTGTTCTCAGAAGAACTCCACGAAGGAGTGGGAAGACAGAATATAGGGGGTTGGTAGGTAAACCAAGGAATAATGATCTCTGGCGAAATCCTGAGTACTGTATCATCCATATGGATTACACAGGAGAGCACTAGACTACAAATTAGACTCTGTTAGTTGGACTTTAAATATATCTGACAGTCATGAAATTGAAATGCCTTTTTGGTAGAAAGTGTAAACCCTTAGACACATCTGGATCTTTGGGTGTAAAGACAAAACAGGTCCAATAATCCAAGGATGGTATTTTAGAACAGAGGCAGGAGCTGTCCCTGGAAGTCACATGACAGAGTTGAGATAAGAGACATGGTAAAGAGGACCCTGAGAGGTTATGAGCATGGCCTCAACATGGCTCATTAATGATTGTGTGGTTAGAGGAGGGAAAGGACAGAGAATAGGTGGGAAATAAGGCCTAAAGATCTTGCATTTATTCCTTCATATACTTTTCTACATGCTATTCTAGAAGTATGACCCCTCATTCTGTGTATGCTTGCCTTTGGGATTAATTGTAAGAAGAAAACTCAAAGTAGCTTTGTGAAGTCCTTGGCTCCACTCTTAGATTGCATTCAGCAACTTCTGGAATGCTCCACAGTTTAAACCAGTAGCAGGGTAAGAAGTTGCCAGAGGGACCCCGCTGTCAGGAGGCCACCTGGAGGCTGAGGTAGGTCATTATGGAGAAGTAGGCAATGGACTAGAATAGAAACATGTCTTCTTGGTTTTTTTTTTCTTTTTTTTTTTCTTTTTTTGCTATATATTGTATATCCTAGCATTGCTTCCTGGCAGGGACAAGAGTTTCCATATTGGCATCTCACCAGTTATTTTGGTTGTTGTAGAGGTTGTTATGTAATAGATTTTTGGAGCAGTATTCTGAGTCCTATTAATATTATGTTGTGGACTCACTCATGAAAGTTCTGTTTTAGAAAATCTTTGGGTTATGTTTTCTTCACTTGATAATACTTCTACAGTGTTTCTGCTGTTGAAGTTATAAGTAACTTGGTTTTTTTTTTTTTTTGCCAAAATGCCCAGAAAACTTTGTTCTATTTTGAAGTTTAATTTGCCCGTGCATTGACCATCATGAGTAGAGAGTTCCCTGGAAATGTTGATGCTAATGGGTAGAATGAAGAGGACATGGATTCCTTCATATGGGGAACTTCCATGCAAGGGATTGATAAAAGAAACAAGCTGAATATAATGGGCATAATACTAAAAATGTGCATTTTCTTTTTTGTATTTTGGTATATTGTAATTTTTTAAATGGTAGCTAGACGTGATGCTCCAGGTAAAAGAGACTTCTAGGTTTCTTTTTCCAGGTAAATAGGACTTTGGTAATGTGGTAATGAAATATGGGAGAAGCACTGCATAGTCATAGGTTTAGGTCTCAGGCTTTCCATGCTCCTATGAATTGGGACTATGAAGTTCACAGGTGTGTGTTTTCCTCCTCCTGTTGGTGGGACAAATGGCTGGAATTGGGTATTTTCCTTCCAGATAAGGCTCTGATAATACCCTAGCAGGTTAGGCTCTAGAGTACTAGTTTCCCTTGAAGGCAGACCTTAAGAACAGAGCTCTCTGGCCCATTTTAAATGATTCTTATCCTTTGCACCTGCCAGAAACAGAAGGGAATTTGTCCCCTAGTCTCACTGTGGAACTTAGATTTACCTCCAGAAGCTCTTCTATTTTAGGGTGGGGGCGGTCCCTATGATTGAGGGCCATGAAGTTTTTAAATCTGACTTGTCTGCCCTGAACTTCCAGAAACTGGTAAAATGTAGTTCAGAGGGAACAAGCAAGAGGGAGGAGAATCTTAAGTTTCCAAAAGAAGTCTGTTCTTATAAGCCAGGACTCCCTGTATTCACTTATCTGTCTCTTCAGTCTAGGGGACAGTGGTTTGCCCTGTATTTCCCCCTACTTGTAGATCCAGGCAGAGTTGACTTATTTCTTTTTTGAGATCTCCACTTGTTAGGACAGAGTGACTTCCAAGCTCATACATGTGGAACTAGAAAGGGGAAGTCTTCTCTTCAACCATTTTTGAATACCACCTGATCTCCCACTACCACAAAAACAGTCTGAGATCTGGGTCCTCAGAGGAAATGAAACCTGGCACAGAAAGAATGTAATAATGAGAGACAATGGTTACATTTCCTTTAAACATGATTTTTACCTACCAAATGCTAATCTGGGCACAGTAGTGTCTGCTTTGATGTAAGACTAAATGTTCTCTCTGGTGAGGGACCTCGTATGAGCAGAGTTGGTGGAAAAAGTAAATGAGTTCATCTTTGAAGGCACATCTACAGTGTGTGTAAAATTGTGACAGTGCTACGTAAAGTAAGGTGGCTCTCTGAAAAAGGTTAGAGAAACCTGGACATCATCCTTACATGATAGTGTGGGCATGGGACATGATTCTGTCTAGTGGCCAGGGAGAAGTTCTCCTTCTCTATTCCTGGTGATAACAGGGTCTGAAGCCTGTGCAACTCTAGGTTCTGACCTCAGAGAGCTCTGAGAAGATTTCTTGGTCCCAGCGAGGGGTGGGAGAAATGGAGGAGTCCTTGGCTATAAGCTGTATCTGTTTGGCAGTTTCCTTATTCTGCCAGAGCTACTACTGCTCCTGCCATTGTGTGGAGTAGGGATCCTCTTGGTTTGGATATGGATCTACAGATATTAGAGCAGGGCATGAAATGTAATTGTTAGCATCTTCCATTGATCTCATATCTCAAACTCTTTTGGGGGTTACACCCATAATCCAGATGTTTCTTTACCCCAACATCTGAGTTACTGGGTTAGGTTGGCATGGATTGTATTTGGCATAAGGCAGAGACTTGGTGAGAATTTAGGACTTCAAGTCTCTATCAGAGCCAGGTACTTGAAGCTATAGGTTTTGGGGACATATATGGGATTTACTGACCGCTAGCGGTCAGTCTTGAGCCAAGGTTGGGGTGAAACTGGTCATTTCTTTTGTGGAAACCTGGGTGAAGCAAGTGCTAAGACAGAATTGGATGTATAAGAACTTGCTAAAGATAACACTGTGGGGGGAGGAACCTCAGGCAGGAGAGAACCTTCATATTGCAAGTAGAGAAGGAAGGTGGGTATAAAACCTCAGACGTAAATGAAGTCATAGAAGAGGTCTGAGTAGACTGGCAGGAAATACTTAAAGCTCATTTGAAAGCGGGCCTGTATCTTGGTAGAAATGGTCTTGCCTTAGTCTCCTTGCCACGGGGCATGAGCTGGGCAGTTACCACCACAGAATACCTGAGTGGGCTTTTAATTATTTCTGTTATGGGAACTCTTTGGTGTGGACATGGATCTACAGATAATGGAACAGAGTACAAAATTTAAGAAGCCTAGAAAGTGGGTAGGAGATCTGAGTCCCCAAAAGGCGGTTTAAAATGCACTTACTTTAGAGGCAAGATAAGAATCCTCAGTTAGCTCTAGATCCCAGCGGGTTCTTGACCTCAGCTGTACTTGGAATTGATAAATTTTACCAGTTGCCTATAAGCCTGAATTTAATGTGCCATGGGTTTCATTTTTTCCCATTATTAATTTTTATTTTTTTATAATTTTATTAGTCACCATACAGTACATCCTTAGTTTTTGATGTAATGTTCCACGATTCATCATTTGCGTATAACACCCAGTGCACCATGCAATATGTGCCCTCCTTTATACCCATCACTGACCAGCCCAGTCCCTCCACCCCCCTCCCCTCTGAAGCCCTCAGCTTATTTCCCAGAGTCCATGGGTTTCATCTCAAATCTTTGAAAAGTGGTCAAGTTGTGCTCTGTGTATCTGGAATAGAAATGTGATACAATCACTGTTTTGCCCGGGCTATATTGCAAAACCTGTTAATTGGTAGTCCTTTTGGGTAGAGATGGTCTCAAATAGGAGAGTACCCATGATAACTTTTGGAATATACCCACCTTCATTAGCTTTCTAAGGAGCTATTAAGTATAACACCCCCACCCAAAATTATCTCTAATGGTTTATAAAGCTAAAGTTCATGTTTTTGAGTAAGTGTACTAACATTAGATGGTTAGCTATCACTTTTTGTCTCCTTGCTTTTAATTAGGAAGGTCAACTTGACCGATCTCAAAGGGTAATAACTAATGTTAAGGCTAGACCTAGGACTTTTCAGAGGGGGCAACTCCTTAGAAGTTGTGAACTCAAGGGGTGCCTGGGCAGCTCAGTTGTTAAGTGTCTGCCTTTGGCTCAGGGCATGATCCTGGCGTTCTGGGATCGAGCCCCATGTCAGGCTCCTCCACTGGGAGCCTGCTTCTTCCTCTCCCGTTTCCCCTGCTTGTGTTCCCTCTCTCGCTGGCTGTCTCTGTGTCTGTCGAATAAATAAATAAAATCTTTAAAAAAAGCAAAAAAACCCCAAAGAGGCAAAAAAAAGAGTTGTGAACTCAGTCATCCTACTCTAGGCTTAAGTCTTATAGAAAAGAACTAACAGATTATTTAACATTTATTCTCACATTTTCAGCCAAACATACCCCTGACTTTCTTCTAAGGAATCATTTCTCAGTTTCCCTCTATCCTCGGTCATTCTCAGTCATAGACCAGACTTATGCACGCCAGGATATTCCATTTCCCTACCCATATACCCTTGACTATGGTGACTTGTTCAGGGATGGGCCTGCTGTCAGCCATTAAAACACAAGGAGATAGTGTTGAAAAGGAGCAGCTTAGTTTCCAGAAGAATATTTGGGAAAAATATGACAAAGGTAACAAGGTGTTATAACACTTGGTGTCATAAAGGGGGACCTTGGAATTTCCCAGAAGGTAGAGAGAGCCTCTTAAACCAATCTAACACAAAACTAAACTTAGATTCATCAGTTGTGCCAGTGTATTTCTAAAGATTTTATTTATTTGGGGCGGGGGAGAGAAGCAGATTCCCTGCTCATCAGGGAGCCCAACGTGGAACTCAATCCCAGGACTCTGGGATTATGATTGGAGCTGAAGGCAGATGCTTAACTGACTGAGCCATGCAGTTGCCCTGTATTTCCTATTTTAAAACAATTATAGTTTGGATTTACCATCATTTGCAATCAAAAGAATCTTATGTTATAGCCCAGTGGAATATTCTTGAAATGTGGATATTAAAGCAAACTGTTTTGCTTCATTTGCAATATTAAAACCAACTTGCTTGTTAATCTGGGGAGTTAGGTAGTAGGGTGACTAAAAAGACTTTCAGCCTGCATAATTAAAAATGGTGTTGGAGTAGGAAAGAGTATACTAAAGGGAGTTGGAAAGGCTATGCCAAGGCCAATATGAAATGGAAATGAACCCATATCTATACGGGTATCTGCTTATAATTGAGTTTACCAGCATGCATGCTACTTTTATAAAGGAAAGGTGGTGCTTTCAAGTAGTATGTCATGAGTAATGTAAGTAAAGTTAGGAAATTATTACCACTTTAGGGACTTGTGTATAGAAATGATTAATGTTTGCGAGAAAGAAAGACCCCTAAAGTGAAATGGAAACCACGTAGGCCAAAAAAAGGATTAGCATAGTGTAATGGTGAGTAACACCAGCCCTAGTGCTGGCACTGGTAATAGTCACCCAGGTTTCCGTCAACCTGGACCGGTGAGCCTCCAATTCAAAGGAAACTTACTGGTCAGCCTGGGTGCTCTAGCCACTTATTTGGATACTTAGTGAGCAGCTTCTTGGGGCAGGATGTCCTCCTCGATGGTGCCCACAGATAGATAATTATGACCAGGAAAGCTGTAAGTTGATCTAGGTCAATAGCAGAAATGGCATAAGGCAGAACATAAAACTAGAACAGGAAAATCCAAAATAAGTAGGTATGAGCAAATGTGAGATAATAAATGTGAGGTGATTTCACTCTTGGCAAAGAGTGAAATAATAGGTTTGGAAGGGGTAGGGACTGATTTTTGGAAAATAGGATTCACATAACTCAGCCATCACAGCAATGTGGGGTAAAATCAATATCTACAGTGTCAAGTAACTCAGGAGCTACACCTAGCCCCCTCGTGTGCTTTAGATGGCTTAAGTCTTTGTTCTGAAGGAGTAACCTTGCAGATATCTACAGGCTTCTTTCCATAGCTGAATGAATATAGTGCTTTAGTCTTCAGTTGGGACCCCAAACTTTTGTTGTAGGTGGTGGTGATTAAGACTGCTTTTGCTGCATGCCAAAAGTTTTGGGCCGTCATGTTTCATTTTCATTTGGTTCCATGTGTTTATTTAAAGACTTTAATTTCCCAGTTAACACATTCATTTTTAGTAGGGTATTTTTTAATCTCCATGTATTTGAAGTTTTTACAAACTCTTTCTTGTGGTTGACTTCAAGTTTCAATGCATTGTGGTCTGAAAATATGCATGGAATAATCTCAATCTTGTACTGGTTGGGACCTGATTTGTGACTCAGTACGTGATCTGTTCTGGAAGATGTTCCATGTACACTCAAGAAGAATGTGTATTCTGCTTTGGGATGAAATGTTCTGAACATACCTATTAAGTCCAACTGGTCTGGTGTGTCATTCAAAGCCATTGTTTCCTTGTTGACTTTCCGCTTAGATGATCTGTCCTGCTGTAAGTAGGGTGCTACTATTACTGGATTCTCAATGAGTTTCTTTATGTTGGTTACTATCTTATATATTTGAGTATCTCCCAAGTTGAGGGCATAAATCATCACAATTGTTAGATCTTCTTGATGGATAGGCCCCTTTATTGTGATATAGTGCCCTTCATCTCTTGTTACAGTCCTTAGTTTAATATTTAGTTTGTCTGGTATAGGGATGGCTACTCAGGCTTGCTTTTGACGTCCATTTGCATGATAGGTGGTTCTCCATCTCCTCACTTTCAGTCTGCAGGTGGGTCTTTAGGTCTAAAATGAGTCTCTTCTAGGCAGCCTATAGATGGGTCTTGTGGTGGTGGTTTTTTTTTAATCCATTCTGATACCCTATGTCTTTTGTTTGGAGCATTTAGTCTATTTACATTCAGAGTGATTATTATTATTATTTTGGCAGCAGCAGGATTTATTTTTTTAAAGAACTTATGTTAGTCACCATACAGTACATCATTAGTTTTTGATGCACGTATTACATGGAGCACTGTGTGTTATATGCAAACAAAGAATCCTGGAACACTACATCAGAACGATTATTGATATGAACTTAGTGCCATTTCGTTACATATTATGTCATTTTAAGAGATTTTCTGTTTCTAGTCTTAAAATTTTTTGCTTAAATTCAATTTAATTAACATATACTGTATTTGAGGTAGAATTCAGTGGTTCATCAGTTGCATACAACACTCAATGCTCATTATTTCAAGTGCCCTCCTTAATGCCCATCACCTAATTACCCCATCACTCCATCCATATTCCCTCCAGCAACCCTCAGTTTGTTCCCTACAGTTAAGAGTCTCTTATGGTTTGCCTTCTTCTGTTTTCATCTTATTTTTCCTTCCCCTCCCCTATGTTCAGCTGTTTTGTTTCTTAAATTCCACATGAGTGAAATCATGTGGTATTTGTCTTTCTCTGACTTATTTCACTTAGCATAATACCTTCTAGTTCCACTGATGTCATTGCAAATGGCAAGATTTCATTCTTTTTGATGGCTGAGTAATAATCCATTTTTCTTTTTTTAAAAAATTTATTATGTTGTTTGTCACCATACAGTACATCCTTAGTTTTTGATGTAGTGTTCCATGATTCATTATTTGTGTGCAACACCCAGTGCTCCATGCAGTATATGCCCTCCTTAATACCCATCACTGGCCTATCCCAATCCCCTCCCCCCCTCCCCTCTGAAGCCCTCAGTTTGTTTCCCAGAGTCCATAGTCTTTCATGGTTCATTTCCCCTTCCATTTTTATCTTTATCCATTCATCTGTCGATGGACATCTGGGCTCTTTCCATAGTTTGACTATTGTGGACACATGTTATAAATATTGGGGTGCAGGTGCCCCTTGAATCACTGTATCCTTTGGATAAATAATAGTGCAATTGCTGGGTCATAGGATAACTCTATTTTTAACTTTTTGAGGGACCCCCATACTGTTTTCCAGAGTGGATGTACCAGTTTATATTTCCAACAGTGTAAGAGGGTTCCCCATTCTCCACATCCTCACCAACATTTGTTGTTCCATGTCTTGTTAATTTTAGCCATTCTCACTGGTGTGAGGTGGTATCTCATTGTGGTTTTGGTTTGTATTTCCCTGATGCCCAGTGATGTTGAGCATTTTTTTCATATGTCTGTTGGCCATTTGGATATCATCTTTGGAGAGATGTCTGTTCATGTCTTCTGCCCATTTATTGATTGGATTATTCTTTGGGTGCTGAGTTTGAGAAGTTCTTTATAGATATTTAGATACTAACCCTTTATCTGACATGTCATTTGCAAATATCTTCTCCCATTCTGTAGGTTGCCTTTTAGTTTTTTTGACTGTTTCCTTTGCTGTGTAGAAGCTTTTTATCTTGAAGTCCCAAGAGTTCATTTTTGCTTTTGCTTCCCTTGCCCTTGGAGACCTGTCTAGCAAGAAGTTGCTGCCTGCGTTCTATAGGATTTTAATGGATTCTTGTCTCACATTTAGGTCTTTCATCCATTTTGAGTCTATTTTTGTGTATGCTGTAAGGAAATGGTCCAGTATCATTCTTCTGCATGTGGCTGTCCAATTTTCCCAACACCATTTGTTGAAGAGACTTTTTTTCTCCCATTGTATACTCTTTCTTGCTTCATAGAAGTTTAGTTGACCATAGAGTTGAGGGTCCATTTCTGGGTTCTCTATTCTGTTCCATTGATCTATGTGTCTGTTTTTGTGCCAGTCCCATGCTGTCCTGATGACCACAGCTTTGCAATACAGCTTGAAGTGTGGAATTATGATGCCTCCAGCTTTGTCTTTTTCAACACTCCTTTGGCTATTTAGGGTCTTTTGTGGTTCCATACAAATCTTAGGATTATTTGTTCCAACTCTGTGAAAGATGTTGATGATATATTGATAAGGATTGTGTTGAATGTATAGATTGCTTTGGGTAGTACATTTTCACAATATTCTTCCATGAGCATGGAATATTTTTCCATTGCTTTGTGTCTTCCTCAATTTCTTTCATAAGTATTCTATAGTTCTCAGAGTACAGATCTTTTACCTTTTCGGTTAGGTTTATTCCTAGGTATCTTATGGTTTTTCGGTGCAATTTTAAATGGGATCAATTCCTTAATTTCTTTCTTCTGCCTCATTGTTAGTGTATAGAAATGCAACTGATTTCTGTGCATTGATTTTTATATCCTGCCACTTTGCTGAATTTTTTTTTTTAAGATTTTTTAAAATTTATTTAACAGAGATAGAGACAGCCAGCGAGAGAGGGAACACAGCAGGGGGAGTGGGAGAGGAAGAAGCAGGCTCATAGTGGAGGAGCCTGATGTGGGGCTCGATCCCATAATGCTGGGATCACGCCCTGAGCCGAAGGCACACGCTTAACCACTGTGCCACCCAGGCGCCCCCACTTTGCTGAATTCTTATATCAGTTCTAACAATTTTGGGGTGGAGTCTTTTGGGTTTTCAACATAGAGTATGATGTCTGTGAAAAGTGAAAGTTTGACCTCTTTGCCAATTTGGATGCCTTTTATTTTTTGTTGTCTGATTGTTGAGGTTGGGACTTACAGTCCTATGTTGAACAACAGTGGTGAGAGTGGACATCCCTGTTGTATTCTTGATGTTAGGGGCAAAGCTCTGGTTTTCCCTGTTGAGGGTATTTGCTATGGGTTTTTTTTTTAAATATCACTTTTATGATACTGAGGCACGTTTCCTCTCTCCCTTCATGACAAAAGATTTTGATCAAGACAGTGTGCTGTATTTTGCCAAATCTTTTTCTGCATCTATTGAGAGGACCATATGGTTCTTTCCTTTTATTAATGTGGTGTATCACGTTGATTTGTGGATGTTGAACTACCCTTGCAGCCCAGGAATACATCCCACTTGGTCATAGTGATTAATCATTTTAATGTACTGTTGGATCCTATTAGCTAGTGTCTTGGTGAGACTTTTTGCATCCATATTCATCAGAGATATTGGTCTGTAATTCTCCTTCTTTGGTGGGGTCTTTGGTTTGTGATCAAGATAATGCTGACCTCATAGAATGAGTTTGGGAGTTTTCCTTCCATTGCTATTTTTTTTTGAAACAGCTTCAGGAGAATAGATATTAGTTTTTTCTTTTTTTTTTTAATGTTTGGTAGAAGTCCCTTGGGAAGCCATCTGGCCCTGGATACTCTTGTGTGTTGGGAGAGTTTTGATTACTGCTTCAATGTCCTTGCTGGTTATGGGTCTGTTCAGGTTTTCTATTTCTGTTTCAGTTTTGGTAGTTTACAAGTTTCTAGGAATGAACCCATTTTTTCCAGATTGCCTAACTTGTTGGCATATAGTTGCTCACAATATGTTGTTACAATGGTATTTCTTTGGTGTTTTGTTGTGATCGCTCCTCTTTCATTCATGATTTTATTAATTTAGGTCCTTTCTCTTTTCTTTTTGATAAGTCTGGCTAGGGGTTTATCAATCTTACTAATTCTTTCAAAGAACCGACTCCTAGCTTTTTGATCTGTTCTGTTCTTTTGGTTTCTATTTCATTGATTTCTGCTCTAATCTTTATCCTCCTGTTGGGTTTAGGCTTTATTTGCTGTTTTTCCAGCTCCTTTAAATATAAAGTTAGGTAATATTTTTGAGACTTTCCTTGTTTATTGAGAAAGGTTTGTATTGCTATATACTTCCCTCTTAGGACTGCTGTTACTGCATCCCAAAGGTCCTGAACTGTTGTGTTTTCATCTTAATTTTCTTCCACGTATTTTTAAAATTCAATTTCTCAGTTCACCTGTTCATTCTTTAGTGGATGCTGTTTAACCTCTATGCATTTGTGGTCCTTCCAAATTTTTTCTTGTAGTTGACTTCAAGTTTTGAAGCAGTGTGGCCTGAAAATATGCATGGAATAATCTCCATCTTTTCATACTAGTGGAGACCTGATTTGTGACTCAGTATGTGATTCATTCTGGAGGATGTTTCACTTACACTTGAAGCGAATGTACATTCTGTTGCTCTAAGATGAAATGCTCTGAATATATCTGTTAAGTGCACCTGGTCCAGTGTCATTCAAAGCCAGTATTTCCTTTTTTTTTTTTTTTTTTTAAAGATTTTATTTATTTATTCGACAGAGAGAGAGACAGCCAGCGAGAGAGGGAACACAAGCAGGGGGAGTGGGAGAGGAAGAAGCAGGCTCATAGCAGAAGAGCCTGATGTGGGGCTCGATCCCAGAATGCCGGGATCACGCCCTGAGCTGAAGGCAGACACTTAACCTCTGTGCCACCCAGGCGCCCCAAAGCCAGTATTTCCTTGTTGGTCTTCTGCTTAGATGATCAGTCCATTGCTGTAAGTGATGTTTTAAAGTCCTGTACTACTGTATTATCAACGTGTACCTTTAATTTTGTTAATTGGTTTAAAATTTGGCTGCTCCCAAATTAGGGACATTACATATTTACAATTGTTAGATCTTCTGGTTGGATAGGCCCTTTTATTATGATAATGTCCTTCATCTCTTATTACAGTCTTGCATTTAAAATCTGGTTTGTCTAAGGATGGCTACTCCAGCTTTCTTTTAGTGTTCATCAGCATGATAAATGGTTCTCCACCCCCTCACTTTCAATCTGGACATGTCTTTGGGTCTAAAATGAGACTCTTGCAAGCAAAATATTGATGGGTCTTGTTTTTTCTATGCATTCTGATACCCTATGTCTTTTGATGGGAGCACTTAATCTATTTACATTCAGAGTAATGATTGAAAGATAGGATTTTAGTGGCATTGTATTGCCTATGAAGTTGTCTCTGTTCCTTTCTTGTCTTTGAGCAAAGAAAGCTTAAAAATAACAAAGAATCACCTTTAATATTTCATGCAGGACTGGTTTAGTTCACAAATTTCTTTAGTGTTTTTTGTCCTGGAAACTCCTTATCTCTCCTATTCTGAATGATAGCCTTGCTGGATAAAGTACTTAGTTGCATATTTTTCTCATTCAGCACCCTGAATATATCATGCCAGCCCTTTCTGACCAGGTCTGCTGCCAGCCTTGTGTTTCTACCCTTGTAGGTTAAGGACCTTTTGTCCCGAGCTGCTTTCAGGATTTTCTCTAGCTTTGAAATTTGCAAGTTTCATTTTTATGTCGAGGTGTTCAACTATTTTTTTGAGGGGGGGGGTTCTCTGTGCTTCCTGGACTTGAATGACTGTTTCCTTACCTAGGGAAGTTATCAGCTGTAATTTGTTCAGATAAACCTTCTGTCCCTCTCTTCTTTTCATCTTCTGGGATGCTTATCTGGATATTTCAAGTTATGGAATCACTAAGTTCTCAAAGTCTCCCTTCATGATATAGTTGCCTTTGTCTCTTTTCAGCTTCCTTATTTTCCGTTATTTTGTTTTGTTGCACTCTCTTCTGCCTCGTGTATCTTTGCTATTAAAGCCTCCATTTGTGACTGTGTCTCAGTAATAGCATTTTCAATTTGGCCTGATTAGATTTTAATTCTTTTTTTTTTTTTTTAAAGATTTTATTTATTTATTTGACAGAGATAGAGACAGCCAGCGAAAGAGGGAACACAAGCAGGGGGAGTGGGAGAGGAAGAAGCAGGCTCATAGCGGAGGCGCCCGATGCGGGGCTCAATCCCATAATGCCGGGATCACGCCCTGAGCCGAAGGCAGACGCCCAACCGCTGTGCCACCCAGGTGCCCCTAGATTTTAGTCCTTTTATTCCTACAGTAAGGGCTGTTCTCTAGTGTCCTCTATGCTTTGTTTCAAACCCAGCTAGTGTCTTTATAATCATTTTTAAATTCTAGTTCAGACATTTTACTTACATCCATATTGATTTAAATCCTTTCTTTAGGGATGAATTTGTCCATCTAGTCATTTTGTCCAGAAAAGAATGTAAAAAAACCCCAGCAAAAACAGCAGTAACAAAAACTTCAGGAAATGTTTGTGTATGCTGTGTACGTTCTGTTGTGTTTTGGCTGCTCCTTCCCACTGGTTCTTCCTCTAGAGAGTTAACTTCTTGCTTGTAGTGGGGAGTGTCTGGACCTTTAAGTAGATGTGCTTTGATTTGTCAAGATAAGCTTATAAAGGAAAAGAAAAAGGAAATACATAAAAGCCTGATTCAAGGCAATAGAAAAGGAAAAGGAATAAAAATGCAAACAATCAACTATAAGCCTGATTCTAAAAAAAATAAGGAAGAAAAAGAGTAGGGAAAGAAGAAAAGATAAAAATAAGCCTGATCTGAAAAATAAGCAGGAAACAAATGAATCAACAAATGAACAAAAGATTATAAGCCTGATACAAAAAAGAAAATGGAAAATATAGAAAATAAAGGATAAAGAATAAAAAATTATAAATAGAAAAAAAATTTTTTTTTAATAGAGGGGAAAAAAACCCCAAGCCTGGTTCTATTTTCACTGAAAGCTGTTCAGGAGTTTTCTTTAATCAGTAGACTTGGTAGATGGGGTAGGGGGAGCCTGTGTTGGTCTTCCAAGGAAGAGGCCTGCTTTGCTGGCTCACAAGCTGACTTGCTCTTGTAAAGATGCCCCTGCCTGCCAGATGTGTGTGTGGGCAGCAGGGTTTAGTTTAGGGGACTCTAGCCTCCACTGGAGGTGCTGTGTTTCTCTGAAGTCCGACTGCTGGTGGGTGGGAGGAGGAAAGGTGTTTGGTGGAGGAAGAATATGGTGTCACCCCACTCTCTTGTGCTTGGGGAGTGCCACTCCTGGCCACCACTGTTCAGGAGGCCCTCTTAGAAAAGCGAACAATTTCCTGTGCCTCAGGCTTTTGTCAGTTCCTTGTCCTTAACCTGTCTGTGTTCCAGCTGTGGCACACCCAGAGGCACAGATCTCCTGTATTTTATCTCTGGCCAATGGCTGGGATTCAAAACTCCAAGTTTTAAAAGGCCTTCTAAGGTGCAGACACACTCCTTACCCCCAGAGGAGGGGCTCTGGGCATGCCCAGCACCGTTCTTACCTGGAAAAGCAGTCATGAAGTGCACATGCAGAGGCTAGTGTTCATTGTAATGCTCTCTGAAAAGCTGGAATGAGATTACCAGCTGTCTGCACTCAACTCAGACTTTTAGTCTTTTCTGTTCTAGAAAAGCTGTCTCTGTGGCTTGAATCTATTGAGGCAGACAGCGACAGGCAGCCAGGTTATTTGCAATTTGCTCCTGTCTCATTTTGCTCAGTTCTGCAGAAATGCAGCCACTTGGCATGCACACACACACAGACTTAAGCCTATTGTTGCTCACAGTGAAAAGTTGAGGTTTTCTGCCCTCTCTGTATACCTGAATCTGCTAATGAACATTGCTCAATGGTTCCCAGTTGGACTTCTGTCCTTGGAGAGGCAAAATAAGTTCTTCCAAATGCCCTTGGCAAAGGGGAGCCAGCTCTCCCTATATAACCCAGGGGATCTCCTCACAGTGCTTATTGTGTGGTCCCTGCCTGCTGGGCTCTCTCCCACTTTTCCCCCCTCTCCCTAACTTTGTTCTGGGAAAAGGATTCCCTCCCCATCGTGGCCTTGGGGCTTTCCTCTCCCCCAATTCACAGCTCTGAACCTCACATTTGCCACTTTCTCTCCCTCCAACTGTGCAGATTGTTTCCTTAATCCTCAGATTGTCTTCCTAGTTCAAAATGGTTGAATGTTGGGGGCGCCTGGGTGGCACAGCGGTTAAGCGTCTGCCTTTGGCTCAGGGCGTGATCCTGGCGTTATGGGATCGAGCCCCACATCAGGCTCTTCTGCTATGAGCCTGCTTCTTTCTCTCCCACTCCCCCTGCTTGTGTTCCCTCTCTCGCTGGCTGTCTCTATCTCTGTCGAATAAATAAATAAAATCTTTAAAAAAAATGGTTGAATGTTGATCTAGCTATTCAAAGGATGAGGCAAGTGCAGGGGTCCCTTACTACTCTGCCATCTTAACTCCATTCCTCAATTCCTGTTCCTTTCTCATCTTGTGGTCTCTCCTTCCCACTCAGTCTCCTTTAATATTTCTTGCAGGGTTGGTTTAGTGATCACAAACTCCTGTAGTTTTGGTCTGGGAAACTTTCTCTCCTTCTATTCTGAAAGATAATTTTGCTGGATAAATTATTCTTGGCTGCATTTTCCCCTTTAGCACACTGAATATATCATGCCACTCTCTTCTGGCCTGCCAAGTTTCTGTGGAAAGATCTGCTAACTTTGTCTTCCCTTGTAAGGGTTTTGTTTTCCCTTGCTGCTTTCGTGACTTTTTTCCTTATCTCTATATTTTGCAAATTTAACTGTGATAGGTCTTGGTGTTGGCCTGTTTTTGGTGATTTTGATGAGAGTTCTCTGTGCCTTCTAGAGTTGGATGTCTGTTTCCTTCTGAGATTAGGGAAGTTTTAGTTAAAATTTCCTCAAACCCTCTGCCTCCTCTTTCCTTTTCTGGGACTCTTATGATACAAATGTTGTTATGCTTCATGGAGTCACTGAGTTCCCTAAATCTACATTTGTGATCCAGTATCTTTCTTTCCAGCTTCATTATTTTCCATAATTATTTATATCTTCTATATCACTTATTCATTCCTCTGCTTCTTCCATCCTTCTGGTCCTTACATCCAATTGGTTTTGAAATCTGTTATTGCATTTTTATTGCATACCTAATTTTTAGGTCCTTTATCTGCAGTAAGGGACTCCCTGGTGTCTTCTATGCTTTACTCAAGCCAAGCCTAGTATCCTTAGGATTGTTGCCTTAAATTTTGGATCAGGCATAATATTTATGTTTCAATTTAAATTAGATCCCTAGTTGTGACCTTTTCTTTCTATTGGGATGAATTTCTCCATCTTGGCATTTTGTCTAGTTCTCTGTCATCTTTTGTATGTTAGGAAAGCCTGTTATGTTTCCTGCTCCCGAGAGTAATGGCTCTATAAAGAGGTCATGTGCTGTCCAGGGCCTGTCACTTCAGGAAGTGTCTCTATATGCTGTATACAATCTGCTGCTGTGTTTTGGCTGCTCTTTGTCCACTCCAAGCAAGGAGAAATTCTGCAGAGGACTGACCTGAGGGAGTGTTTGGACCTTGGCCAGAGTGTGGCAAGTTTTAACCAGTTGTGCTCTGGTCTTCTTGTTAAAAGAGAAATGATGCTATTTCTACTAGAACTGAAGCTTCGCAGCAGTCTATGGTCAGTAGATGTGCTTGTGGGCGTTGGTGCTGGTCTTCTGGGGGAGGGGCCTGCTGCTCTAGTTCTCAGGCACACTTGAAGAGTAGTACCTGTTGAGTGCAGAGGGGTGGGGCTTGTTGTAAGCAGGTTAGGCAGCCACTTTTGGCACTGTGTTGCTTACTGAAGTTGGTTTATGCTGAGGGGTGGGGGAAAGAAATGGTATCAGCCCCCTCCCTCTTCCCTGGAGAGGGGAGTTTGTGCCTGCCACTGTCCAGGAAGCCCTCTCAGAAGAACAAAAAAATCTCCCCACATGTGTCCCAGGTATCTCTCAGATCCCTGCCTTCAGCCTGCCTGTGTTTGGGCCATTTACCTGCCCAGCAGTGCAGTGTACCTGCATTTTATTCCAGGCAGGCTGGTTGAGTTTTTAAAACTCCAAACTTTGGTGACCTGGCATGGCAATGACCCATGTTGGTCCTCCATGAAAGGGTCTCACCGTGCTGGGACTGATGCAGGTTTGTCCCAGGAGGGCAGTCACACCAAAGTGCAAGGGCATGGACTTGGGAGTAAAGTGTAGCACAAAGCCAGTGTCCAGCTTAGCTTCCCTCAGCAGGTGTCCCTGCACCTATGCTGAGGGGCAGGGGAGGGTAATGGCAACCACCAACTCTTTTGTTCCTGGAGAGGCAATGCCACCTTTTCCAGATGTGCCCCAAGAAGGGGGAACAGTTTCTCCCACTGCATCCCAGAGGATCCTTAGATCATGTGGTCTGTTCCACAGGGCTGTCTGCCCTCCTCCTCCACAGAAGTACTGCTGTGCCCTCAGAGCTCCACACCAGCCATACCACAGATCTCTAAAACTCCAGTCTTTGAGCTCTGCTCACTGTAAAAACTCATTAAAATCAGCCCTTCTCATTTTCCTAGTCAATGGCTTTGAGGAAGTATTTTTCTTGTGCACTTACCTGTGCACTTCTGTGTGTCTCTGTGTCTATGTCTCCCCCTGCCAACAGCCCCCCCTCCATGACAAGGGCTCTCTGTCTCTCTCTCTCTCTCTGACCAGGGCTCCCTATCCTCCATAGCACCCATGATCAATTTCTCCCATAAATCACATCTCCATACCTCCTACCTTGATGTGGCCTTAGTTGTGCAAGTTGTTCTGTCAGTCCTCAGATCAATTTCTTGGGATTTCAGAATGACTTGATATTTATTTGTGCTCAAGGGAGGAGGCAAACCTAGGGTCCTCCTACTACTCAGCCGTCTTAGCTCGTCCCCTGGGACCCAAAACTTCTATACTGATGGTTTGTGTCCTCTAAGATGCAGGTGTCAAGATGGAATTAAAGAATATTTTTGGAAAAAGAATTGAGAAAAGGGAGCTGGAGGATTCTGGGATAGCCATTAGAACAATGCCAATCTGATTCTCTGAAGGAAAGGGAAAAAAATGTTGGGTAGGAAGTAGTGCATCAGCTGCGTAGTTCCTGAGGTTATGGAGGAGAGACAGACAAGATATAAGTAGAATGAAGTACAGCTGTCCTTGCTGGAGTTGAGCTTGGTGTATAACTGGTAACCCACCTTGTTCTCCTCCACCGTCTACTGCAAATTATCTTCATCCTTGGCTATCATCTCAATGTTTGGCTTACTTTGGTGGTGTGACCCAACTGTCATCCCAAGGACTCTCAATCCTTACGTCAGCAGTCCATGCTTGAAAAGCTATGAATCGTATCAATTATAATGGGGCAAGGAAGGAAATATGAGGGGATACCCACGTGGATAACATGGTTTCAATATGTATTCTAATCTATCATGTCAAGGTAGCCTAACTTCTTCCTGATCAGTTATTCCTGCAACTATGACTAATGAAATGACTCAGTAGGTGATTGGAAGTGAGGGACAATGGGACTGCTCTTGTCCTTATCCCTTGGTTCTTGTACCCACGTGGCTTTCTTTCTTAGTAGGGATAAAAACCTACAGATGTCTTTTTAATATACAGACTGCATGCTGACAGAAGGCATCCTAAACTTAAAGCATGTTAATGCTGTTAATACTTCTGCTATGCTTTCTGAATGCTTTCAGCTTTCTAAGAAGCTAACTACTTTTGAATGGTTATATGATGTGATAGGACCAGTGGACCCCATGATCCGAAGGCCCATTCTCTACCTCTTCTGTGAAATGAGTCCATTGATCAGGTGCTTCATGCTGGTATCCAGGCCTGGGATGAAACATTGCAAAAGTCACTAGAGAGTAGTATTGTTTGAGACTCTGTATGCAGGAAAAACAAATCCACAGCAAGATTAGGTATCTAGTCCTGGGAAGCTGAATTTCTGGCTTTTTTTTCCTTTTAGAATGGAGGGGGCTTAATGTAGTGAGGGTAGTCAACTTCTATCAAGAGGCAAGTTGGTCTACTTAACAAATAGTGCCATATATGGAATTCAACAGTTCTCTCTGACAGGTTGTGCATCCAGAGGCAACAGTAGCTAGTTTGTTTGAAAATTGGCATTCCATATGGTTAGACACATATGTAGTCTTCATCCCTGCAACCCTGGCCACTGTACCCATTTGCCCATTGGCTGAAGGAGGCAGGCAGAACCATTTTGTCTGTTCAGTTACTCTGTGTGTCTTCGGTCAGGTCTTGAGGGTATTAAAATGTGGTATGAAAATATGCATATTTAACATATCAATATGACTTTTCTTAGACCTCCTTTCTGATTTCCCAGTCCTTTTTCATTTGGACTCGGTCTAGATGGCCAGGCAATTGACCACTGCCAAGGGATCAGTATATATTCTCATCTTGGACCACTTATCATTTCACTGAAAGTTGATTTGTAGTATAGCAGCTGGAGCTATCAATTACTGTTCCCTAAATAGGGGGTTTGTTACAGTCATAGATTATAGCTAAGAAGCTTTGAAATTGGACATTGTTTTTAGCATTTAGAACATAACTTGGTTTCTTTCCTAATCCTAAAACTATCAGTGTTGACAGAAGTTCTTACACATTTGAAGAATCTGGGCTATAGTTCAGGAATAAAACTGCTTTTGCTATCTGCTGTCTTATAATTAGGGGTAGGAGTTACTTGATTATTGGATAGTAAGGGAATTTTTGAAGTATAGTTGTGATTCCCATTTACTGGCAAAAATGGAAAGTAAAAAGCCATCTTGAGGTTGAAGGTCCTGGTGTACTAGCTAGGCCTGATGGCAGAGACCATGTACATACAGGTTAAGGAATGAGGACTGAATGTCCTGTCAGTTTTGGGTGAGGTAGTATTATTGGTAGTAGTGATAGTTCTTTCTATTTTTCCCCTAATTAGTAGACCCTGACTTCAAGCCCTGTTCCATTTGGACAAAGTGTGATGAGTTCCTTCAGAATGGAATGGAAGTTTATAGTAACAAATTATATCAAACACCTAATGCCTTCTTAGAGAATCTCTGTATTGAGTTCAATGTAAGGTTGATACTTCTCATTTCCTAACAAATGAGCTTTCCAAGGCTAAGAAGAATCCTATAAGACATATATACAAATATGACTGAGCTGGAATGAGATGACATACCTACAATTCTAGCCTCCTGGGTCAGTGTGCCAAACAGTACCCAGAGTTGGGAACTTCCAGGTGACTTAAAGAATCTAGGATTAGTCAGGCCTATGATTTTGATGGGAAGAACCTGGGCCCACACAACTACAGTGGACACCTGCATGTGCACAGAGGAGCAGCTATCAAACAACTACTGTTGTCACAGATGGAGTGGCATAGTACTGATATTACTAACATGGCCTATTTTTCACTTGTGTATCAAAGTCAGAAACTTTTACAGTGGGTTGTTGAAGACTGGTTGCAGATCTTCAGTCCTGGGTAGGAAGGTTGTCAGTTTGTCTTCAGAGGAAGCAGATTTCATCTACACATTCAGATCAATAAGGGATGCTCTGTATTTATAACAAGTTTTCCATCCAAGGTTTGCCTTTCATGTGATGTCACTCAGGGACAAATCCTACTGTACCTGACAGAACCATGTCTATACTCCATATGAAGGCAAGTCTACACCGAAAAGCTAGACAGCATTTCTGTAGGTCCCTTCATCTGGGTCCCTTGACCAGGTGATCAAAACAGAGAAGACTATTTGAGTGGATGTTTTTATGAAGGAGAAGTTTTTAAGATTCTAGAAACAATGAGGTTTGTGACTCCCTAGGACACTGTTAAGGTACTGTAAGATGTTCTATGCCTTATAAGATATGGGTGATCTTGAGGTTCTCTTTCATCCTGTGTGCCAGTGCAGGTGGAGAATCTGACAAGACCCAAGGGTGAACTGTGGGGTAAATCTCCTAGGACAGACCTTAGTGTTTTGCCCAGGAGATGGCTAGCACTTGTTCACATAGTGGAGCTTTGTTTCTTGAGACCCCTCAGGTGAGTTGGAACCTCAGTCAGGCTGTTCTGGAGATGGCTTTCTGGGTAGAAACAACCAGTAATGATTGACTAGATGTATAACTGGGGATAGCACTTAAAACCAGCATTAGATAGATGTAGTTTTTGGCAAAGAATGGGTAATGCCATGTTCATTTTAGGCTGAAGGATGATGGTGGAGATAGATTGCTTGCCTGGTTGATAGACCCTGACTTCAAGCCCTATTCCTTTTGTGACCAAGTTATAAGTCACCTGTCATTGTTGCCCTTCAGTAGCAGATGAAAAGCAGTAACAAATTGATGTCAAAGGTCTGATGCCCTTCAACAGACTTCCTGTACTGAGACTAGTATGAAGGTTGATACTCCTAGTTTCCTCACAGATGAGCTTTCTAAGGCTAAGAATTCTGTAAGAAGTATGTATAAACACATCTGAAGCTTGGAGGGTATATAACACATCTGCCTTTCTAGTCTCTTGGGTCAGTGTGCCAAAATGTATCCAGAGTTGGCAACTTCAACCTCCCTGGAGGGATCTTAGATCAAAGGCAGGTCTAAGATTCTAATTGATGGAGAGACCTGAGTTGTATAGGTTGGGCTGTTCAGAGTTAGATACTGAGGTGGTGTTGGCATGAAGATCCCTTATTAGAGATAAAATCCTATAAAAGGAATGGGAAAGGAAGCAGGATTGGGAAGTGGTTAGAGTTAACTGCAGTGTAGGCACAACAGTGTCTCACCCAGGACCATAGGAACATTGGCCTATGTATGGCCCATTAGAGTGTCTCTATGGTGTCCTGAGATGGCTGGCCTTTTGTGTGCCCTCTGTCACCACTGGAAGAGGTGACAGCTGACAGTAGTTCCAGTAGCTGGAGCAAAAACTCTTCCTTGAAGTGAGTTTTGGAAAGCTAACACCAGGTCCTCCATCTCCAGTGACTTTGTGAACGTGACTATCCATTCTAGTCTCTGTCCTGCTATATATATGGATGTGGTCTGCATAGATACCCTCCAGAAGGCCACTGCCTTTCCTACAGAGCCCCCAAAATGGAGTCTGAGCTTTAGTTACTGGATACTTGACAATTGAGGCAGAAGATATGAGTGAGGCTAGAGTTCGATCCTACATAAGATGTGAAAGTGTATAGGGGGCAGCTATTCCTTCAACTCATTTTCTTATACCTAGAAATTAAGGTAGAGAATCCATTTGGTAGGAGTCTAACTCTGAGGACCATGTTAGAACACATAATTGATATGGTCTATATCTCAGGTGTGGCCTCTGTAACTTACAAAATAGTTCAGAATGCTATTTTCCATGTCCCAGATGGTTTAGACCACGTGGAAAGCTTATTTTCTCTGTTTAGGTCAAATGGTTTGAGGTTCCAAGACCTTAGCAGAATGCAATCTACAATGGTTATCCCCCGTATTTACTACTTGGAAAAGCCTATTCAATGAAGAAAAGTCAGTATTTAGCCCAGTGCTTGGACAGGAGGTTTTAGGACTACTGGTCTATGTCCTCAGGTTGGAGTACTTTCCAGGCTGTAACAATTTTACATGTGGTCTTATAGGCACGGCAGGGAGAGAAATCCAAAATGGCTCTACCCATGAGGGGCCAGGACTAGAACACTTTGCTTGCCTCATGATAACTGAAGTCTTTAACTTAGATCATGTGCTTTCAGGAAGAAGAGCCCAGAAGGGCTCCTATTGTGTGGAACAATCCTAGTGTGAGCATGGGCTTGACATGCCACATAAGCTGTGTAATAGGTACCAGTGATCTCTTAAGGGTAGACTTCCTAGGCAAATCTAATGATTCTCTCTAGTAGCAGCCTCAAGGACATGGTAATCTCCTTATTTATAATATTGAAAAGGACTGTGGTGTTCTGGGAAACTGTTAATGCAAGGTAGAAAATCCAACTCCTGGCCTATCCTGAGTGTGCCAGCCCACATCTTTTCCCTTTGTTTTTCCTGATTTGTTAACTCTAGCTGTTATCTCTCAGCAGGATAAAAGCCCATTTAGACCTGAATAGAATAGTTGCCTTAATCAGCTAAGAAATCTTGGCATTGTCTTTTGAAAATGGGATTGTGGGGAATGTAGGAATAATGGTCTTCCAGGGAGCAAATCAGAATTACAAAGTAGCAGGCATGCCAGTCCTTGCTAGAACACCCACAGCCTGAGATGGACACCCTCTGTACTACCCTAGAAATTGTCCTCCTGATATTTGGGATTCATTCTTTTCTCATCCCCGAGAGCTATCTGTTAGCCCCAAGGTCAGTGTTGTCCAACAGAGATAATATGAGCCTCATAATAAAAACTCTGGTGGCCACAGTAAATAAACAAAACTAAATTTGTGGGTTTAGTTAGCTTTGCATTCAAATCTCAGCTACTCCCAGTTGTTAGTTGTAATTGTGATTCAGTTAGAATCTTGCACCCCAGGTACCAATCTCTGCCTACTGTTAGAGGAATTGCCCCATAGGCTTGTTGAAGAGCACCTCACAACCTACCCAGGGTTCATAAAACTTTCTAATTCTTGGGGAACTTGGTAAACATTCAAAAAGCCACAGTGATTCTACATGGATCCATTTTCAGTGGCTTACACACTTTTTTTGGCTCAGAAAAGGTAGCATTCATTTCAGATTGGCTGGGAGTTGACAATTGGTTATTATACCACTTGGTTGAAGAAAAATAGTGGCTATTCAGGAATAATATTTTAGAGATGGCAGACAGGATTCAATTGTGGTAGCATCCAGTGTCTAATGGGCACCACAACAAGGATATCAGCTACATTTACAGATGTGGGGGCTATTAGTCCCCACTGAGGAAGAGTTGTAATCAATGGAAGTTGGTAATAGATGTGGCAGGTGGGAAAAGTCATAGAACTGCTGGGTTACTGAATAGGGAATCTTGGTGAGTAATGATGTTATACAGTAGGAGAGGGCATAATGAAGGGTATCTGGTCTTTGTGCAAAGACAGCTATTTTCAAGTGAAACCACTTGATGAGGGTGACTGTTATAGGGGGAGAGATCTGCTCTATAGTCCTTGATTGAAAGAGATGTGAAGTTAATGGCTATTGGTTAATCTGTCAATACAGGCTCTGTTTCCCAGCTCCAGAACTCCTTAATGTCACTGGGCCCTCTTTGCTAGAGACTTCTTAGAAGTTGAGGGAATTTGCTCTCATAGCAACATGTAACTGGTATGATTGTATAGGCTTTGAATGGATGTCCTTGAGTTTGTCTGAGAGACAATATATATCTGATTTCCCTTGTATCTGGGAGACCATTTTAAGGACTTTGAAAGAGTCAAAATGTAAGTAGATTTTGTAATGCTTTTTAATAACTTCTCTTATGATGGCATTAGCAATAGGATTGCATATCTCCTTTCAACCTAGTCAGAATGAAGTAGCTTTCTTTTATCTTCGCTGTCCTTCAACTTGAAGTGAGAACATAATTTTGCTTGTGAATTGAGTACAACTTTATGTGCTTCATGGGTACTTGGTAAGTTACCAGTGCAGGCCTTTCACTCCCTTCAAGGTTTTTGAATATTAGGGATGCGTATAACACCCAGTGCACCATGCAATACGTGCCCTCCTTACTACCCATCACCAGCCTATCCCATTCCCCCACCCCCTCCCCTCTGAAGCCCTCAGTTTGTTTCCCAGAGTCCATAGTCTCTCATGCTTCATTCCCCCTTCTGATTACCCCTCCTTTCTTTATCCCTTTACACTTTTATTTCAACTGGTTTGCATAGATCTGTTAATTTTTCCTGTACAGTTTCTTATCTTGGACTTTTTAAATGTTCATCACGGTCATAAATTATTCATGGAAAAAAATTAGTCTTTTTCTATCCTTTCCCCAAGCAACCCATTTCTTCTCTTTAGAAGGTCATCTTTATTTCTTCCAGATACTCTATGCATATACTTAAGTTTTCAAAGGGAATTATACTATAGACACAATTTTGTGCATAACCTCTTAAGTCTGAAAGGACTTTCCTTTCACTAAATAAATGTTGTCGGGGCTGCATTCTTTCCTGGAGGATCTAGATGAGATTCAGTCTGTTTTCTTGAATTCTCCAGCTATACTGGCTACCTGTGTTCCTTGGCTCATGGCCTTCCTCCATCCTCAAAACCAGTGATGGCTAGTTGAGTCTTTTTATATCCCTTCACTCTGACAGTAACTCTTCTACCTCCCTCTTCCACATTTAAAGACCCCTATGGTTACACTATCCAATTATTCAAAGATAATTTTCCTTGATGGTTAGCTGATTAGCAGCCTTAAATCCATCCACACCTATAATTTCCCCTGCCATGTAACCTAACCTACTCACAGCTTCAAGGAGTTAGGATGTAGTCATCTTTGGGAGCCTTAATCTGTGTACCACAGAAGGGAATGGGAAGCAATCTCCACCTGAAAAGGGGCAGGTGCTCATGAAAAGATGTGGTCTACTATATTGACATACTATTGGATATATGATGGGCATTCCCACAATAGTAAACATGAACTCTAAATACATTGGATGGTTCTTGGCTATGGAGATTGAAAGGGGCATATCTGAGAACCAGTGGGTCTGTGCTTACTCTTAGAACATCATGGTTTCTCTGGTCTTTTCCTTTGTGTGTTCTTCTTGGTATCTACAAGTTATCTTGCTCTTATAACTGGTTGTAATTTGAGGTGCCATTAGACTTGGTACTTTCTAGCATTCATGTCTAGTTGCAGAACAGTAATAGTTAAGTACAGGTGCTTAGATTCTTCCCCTGTGGCCTGACCATGTGTATCTCCTTAGGTTTGTGTACTTTGTCATCGATGTCTTTGTGCATTCTGAGTGGTTTATTAGAGTATTTTGATTTGAGCTTTGGTGTTCAAATTATTCCTTGTTATGAGGAAGCTACTTAGATTTGAGAGGCAAAGTGTAGACAGGACAGGCTTAAATGCTTTTCATACTAGGATGGAAAAGCTAAAATATCATTGATTTTTCCTACCTAAACTGAACTTTACCCTCAAGCCTGTTAAATACACTAATCATTTAAGTCACTTCTGGGTTAAGACTTAATTTTGAGGAAGATCAGTCAACTGAGATTCATTCCTGCTTAGTTTGGATTTTCCAAAAAGCAACCCTGAGACAAGTAGTGCAAGTAAACTACTAGGAAATCCAGGTAACATGGAGAGAGTTAGGGACGTGAAAAAGGGAAGACAGATAAATCACTAAAAATACATGAAGTAAGCATTGTGGGCAACTTGAACCAAGTTTGCAGAGGGACCCTCTCAGATAATTCAGAGGAATGATCTAGGTAGAATTCCAAAGGTCAGACCATCCCATTCATCCTCTTAGTGGCTGAGCATCCCTTGAAGGACTTACTCTCCACACTCTTGGCCTGCCCTGCACATAGATAAGCATGGAACTGTGGCAGGAGAACACACGGGCACACAGACTGTAACAATCTATAGGTTTCCTTTGGATGACCTTAACAAATTGAGCAAATACTAGCTCCTTTTGCTTACCCATGGCTTACACATTTGGAACCACCTGGGTGTCATATTTTCATTGTCTTGACTGGTTGCCATCTTAATCAACTGTTACAGATAAAAACCATGTGATCATTTCAATAGATGCAGAAAAACATTTGACAAAATACAACATCCATTCATAAACTCTCAAGCAGGTTTAGAGGGAACATACCTAAATGTAATAAAGGCCATATGTAACAAACCCATAGCTACCATAATTGTGAAAAATGGAGTTTTCCTCTAAGATCAGAAACAAGACAAGAATGTTCATTCTCAACACTTTTACTCAACATAGTACTAGAAGTCCTAGCCATAGCAATCAGACAAAAAAGAAAAGGCATCCAAATTGGTCAGAAGTAAAACTGTCACTATTGGCAGATACCCTGACACTATCAAACCCCAAAGATGCCACCAAAAAACTATGAGAACTGATAAATGCATCTTGCAACTGCTGAATTCAAAATTATACAGAAATGTGTTGCATTTCTATACACTAATAATGAAGTGGCAGAGAAATAAAGAAAACAACCCCATTTACAATTTCCCCAGAAAGAATAAATTATCTAAAAATAAACTTAACCAAGGAGGTAAAATACCTATTCTCCAAAAACTAAGACAGTGAAAGAAATGGATGACACGAAGAAAGGGAAAGATACTCCATGCTCATGTATTGAAAGAACTGATACTGTTGAAATGTCCATACTACCCAAAGATACCTACAAATTTAATGTAATCCCTATCAAATACAATAGTACTTTGCACAGAACTAGAATAATCCTAGAATTTATATGGAACTGCAAAAAACTTTGAGTAGCCAAAGCACTCTTGAGAAAGAACAAAGCTGGGGGTATCCCAATCCCAGACTGCGAGATAAAATACAAAACTGGTAATAAAATGGTATGGTGTTGGAACAAAAATAGACACATATCAATGGAACAGAATAGTGCTAAGCAATAAACCGATTTTTTTTTGGTCAATTTATGACAAAGGTGGCAAGAATATACAATGCGGGAAAGCAGTCTTTTCAACAAATGCTGGGAAAACTAGACAGCTACATGCAAAAGAATGAAACTGGACTACTTCCTTACAACATACACAAAAATAAACTCAAAATAGATTAAAGACCTAAATGTGAGACCTGAAACCATAAAACTCTTAGAAGAAAACATAGGCAGTAATCTTTGCCACTGACCATAGAAACATTTTTATAGATGTCTCAGGCAAGAGAAACAAAAGCATAGTTAAACTGTTGGGATTGCACTAAAATAGAAAGCTTTCACACAGTGAAGGAAACCAACAAAACAATGACACTGAGTAGGAGAAGATATTGCAAATGAAATAGCTAATAAGGGATTAATATTCAAAATACAGATCTTACACAACTCAACACCCAAAACCCAAGTAATCCAATTAAAAGTGGGCAGAGGACCTGAGTAGGTATTTTCCCAAAGATGTACAGATGTCCATCAGACACATGAAGAGATGCTTGACATCACTATCAGGGAAACACATATCAAAATCACAATGAGATATCCCCTTACACCTGTCAAAATGGCTAAAATAAAAACAGAAGTGTTTTTATGATGAAGATGTGGAGAAAAAACAACCTGCCTACACTGCAGGTAGGAATGCAAATTGTTGCAGCCACTGTAGAAAAGAGTATGGAGGATCCTAAAAAAAAAAAAAATCTTAGAATTACCATATGGTCCAGTAGTTCCACCTCGAGGTGTTTACCCTAAGACAACAAAAACTCTAATTCAAAAAGATACATGCACTCCATGTTTGTTGCAGCAGTATCTATGATAGCCAAGATATGGAAGCAACCCAAGTGTCCATCCATAGACAAAGATGTGGTGTATATATGCAATAGAATATTACACAGCCATAAAAATGAGCTTTTGCTATTTGCAACAACGTGGATGGACCTAGAGAATATAAGTGAAATAAGTCAGAAAAAGACACCATATGACTTATATATGGAATTCAAAAAACAAAATGCACAAAGGGTAAAAGACTCACAAAAACCCTCTCCAATACAGAGAACACAATGTTGGTTTCCAGAGGGGACGTGGGTGAAAAATGGGTGAAATGGATAAAGGGGATTAAGAGTACACTTACCCAGGTGAGTAATGTATAGAATTGTTGAATTGCATATCTGAATCCAATATAGCACTGTGCATTAATTATACTTGAGTTAAAAAAAAAAAAAGTCGGCTGATGAGTGTAACAAACCACTATGCCCACAGGTGCAATGAGTCCCTAGAATGTAATGGGTATTAATCCTCTCCTTTTTACCCATTTTAGACTGTTCTTTATCTGCCAGTACCTCTGCTGATCTAGATGCCTACTCCTAGGGGGACAATTGTTACACATTCATGAAGGTTTGAGTATATGGTTATCTTACTCTAGTTAGGTTGTGGTTGCTGCAGTAAATGTACCTGTCACCACACAGTGTCACTGAGAAGGACTCAGTCAACCTCACCAGTCTAGACATAGGTTTCTCCTACAAAATGTGATGCTATATCTTCATAATGCTCAGGATCAATGACCCCTGGTATACTAGTAATTTCCCACTTGCCTACTGGCCAAAGGCATGAGATGCCTAGTATGACTAATTGTTGTTTTAGGTTCTCTGGAATTTATTCTGTATTTCCTGGTGGAAGTCTTTCCCCCCTGGGGGCTGCTGATCATGCCAGGGCTAAAGTCGTGAGAACAAAGTATCCCATCTCCAGTCCAATCACAAGGTGTATGGTGACAGGAACCATACTACTACTCTCTTGGTTATGATTACGTTATTGTATCCCTTGGGGGACACAAAATACTAAGTCCTGGCTTTCTTCAACTTAGAGTAAATTGGACGTGATATTGGGGATATTTAAGGGTTGATTTGAAGTCAGATGAAACATTTCACCAATGAACATGAGGCAAAAGCCCTAGGTTCTGGATAGCAGCCTCAAACAGGAAAGACTGTATTAGTCTGCTGCGCTCAGGTGGCCCTAGTTGTATTTGAGGTTGAGCTTCTCAGAAGGTTTCTCCCTGCTAGTCTGGGGCTCCTCTTGTATGCCCTTGTGGTCAGGAGGTCACTCATTTTAAGGCATTTCACTTCCTTCAGGAAGTAGTTCTTCAGGAAATCACAAGGATGGGCATATTCATGATTTTCAGAGCCCAAGGTATGTGGATCCAGCAGGGACAGGTTCAGATATTTGTCCATATATATGGGTGTGACCTCATTCATTCTGGGAAGAAGGGTGCAGTTGATGGACTCATGTAGTGACTTTAGGATTACTTGGTTTCCCTCACTAGTTTCTTCTGCCAAGTCCCAGAGAAAGTGGTTCACAACCTCTAGGGCCACATCCTTGTCAAACTATACAAACCTTGTCGGTGGTAGATAGAGCATGCTCAGATGCAAATTGACCAGGTTGTTGACAGCATCATCTGTCTGGTTGGGCCTATACATGGAAGTTTGTGGTAAGGGGTGGGTGCTGTTTGTGAAAGAATTATCTGTGCCAAGGTGCTGTGGGTGTGGAGTGTGTGTGTTAAGTTGGATTCGTTAGAAGCAGATCGTAAGATGAGAATTTGTGAGTGATCAAGACTTTAAACCAAGTAAAATTCCATAGGATAGTAGAGAAGTAGGATGGGCAAGAGGAGGCAAGGCAAGGGTGTGATATCAAGCAGAATCCAAAGGATGGTAAACAAAGGTCTTTATGAGAGAGGACCTATGCAGACAGTAGATGTTATACCTAAATTCCTTCAATAAAGGGAACAGTATTTCATCCCTTTTACCCAATTCATCATTGTCTAAAACTTGCCACTATGGGGACTGAATTACCAGATTTTTTAGTTCTTCCGAAGTTAACCCCACCCCTCCCCAAAGGCCCAGTCACTGGCTGTTAGCAATCAAATCACCAGAAGCCTTTCTGCCAATGTGGAAGAGGGATCTAAAGAGATGGAGGTGGAGGGACAGAGGGCATTTTGAAATCTGGAGCTAGAAAGGGGAACCCTTTCCACAGTGTGTTTCTCCAGACACTGTTTTATCAAGAAGCAGATCCACAAAACTAGAAGTGTCATGAGTTGCCATGACTATAAAATGAGACCAAGTCTGTTTAGTTTGGTTTCCTAGAAACAGACCATGAGAGACTTATGTGAAAGTAATTAAGGAAGTATTCCCAGGGGAAACCAGCGGAGGACTAGAGAAGCAGGCAGGAGTTGGTAGGAAGCCAAGCAAGGTTGTGATATCTGGCAAAATCCTGCGTACTATTCTTCATCGAGATCCCACAAGGGAGCACTAGACAAGTTAATTGTGAGCTGGGCTTTCACACTCCTGTAACTGCCAGTGATTAGTACTGGCTGTCCTTGTTTAGAGGAGAGGTGTAAACTCTCAGGCACTCTGGCTCTTGGGGTGTGCAGGCGAAACAAGTCCAATAATCCAAGGGCAGTACTCTAAAAGAGTTGCAGGTGCTGGCCTTTGAAGACACATGACACCCAGAGTTGAGGGGTTCTAGAGTAGAGTTAAAAAGGATTTTGAGGTGATATAGGTATGGCCCCCACATGGTTCATTAGTGATTTTGTGGTTAAAAGGTGGAAGAGACAAAATAGGTGGCAAGTAAGTTTCTCTGGTCTATTCCTTCAAATAACACTTTGCTACATGACTGTTGTAGGAATGTAACCCCTCATAGCTTGCAGGCTGGCCTTGGGGCTTTATCACAAGAACAAAATTCTGTCAAGTATTGTGGAGTCCTTGCTCCCTACTTTAGGCCCAAATAAGATATTATGGAAGATGTGAGAATTTGTAAGAGTTAGGAAGCCTTCTAAAATAGCCCCTATTTGTAGAGTTCTACATTTCAAATCATGATACCCCTCACCTATAAGCTGCAGACTTTGGCAATAGGGTCTATTTGTGTAGGGTTTATGTGCCTTTTTCTTTGGTTTTAAACTCCTGGGCATGTGTTCAGAACATTTCTTTGGGGGAGCACTCAGTTAATCCTCTTCTAGAAACACAAGGAATAGAAGTTCTGTGCTTGTTGGGAGATTTTTGATTATTCAATTTTATTAGTAATAAGCATGTTCAGATTTTCTACTTCTTCCTGATTCAGTTTTGGAAGCTTGTATGTTTCTTGGAATTTGTCCATTTCTTCTTGGTTATCCAATTTGAAGGGCTGGAGATTTCTGTGCCTGGGCTAAAGCTTTGCTTCTATTTCACCTAAGAGCAGGTTAGAGCAGCATACTTATTTAATGGATGAACAAATCACATGTTCATGTAAGTGTCACAGGATAAGTGTCTGGGGTAAGGAGCAGACCTTTCAATGGAGATGAGAGGAATTCTCCTGGGGTTAACACCTGTGAAAGGGAAGCAGGATTGGACAGAGGGAGAAGTTGAATTGTAGTGCAGATCAGACAGAAGCCTGAGCCACCCTTGTGGGGAGTTGTCAGTTTGGGGTGACCCTTGAATGCTACCTGAGTTGGGATGAGAAGTTTGGGCTTGTATTCTCTGATTGCAAAGTCATTAGATGCCAGTCACCATGAAAGGGGGGGGGTGTGACCTTGGATGAGGGGCTCTCTTCAGGTATCTGAGGCCAGAAGGAGCTGACAGTTGAGGGCTGCCTATCCATGGCATTCCCAGTGGCTGGGAGAATAAGTCCATCATTCCTGAAAGAGGGGGAAATGGGTGATACATTGTAGCTCCTACCATGGCATTAAACATTGTGCAGCAATAAAAACAAATATCCTAAGACATACCTAAGAGTAATGAACCTGATACAGATGACAGAAGGTTTCCTATCAGTCCTCTAAGAAAATTCATAGGACTAGGAGAGCAGGCCATTGTATAAAAACAGATATATCCTGGTGCTTTGATCAAGTGTATAGTCTGTCCACCTTGGAGTCTCTGGAGTTCTAGCCCTTCACTGGGGTAAGGACTGCTTGCTTTGACATGATGGGACTACATGTTCTTGATTTGGGCAGACAACTGGCTGTTAATTGTCCAGAGTGTACCCCATGATCCAGATGACTGGATCATCTGCCAGGGAAGCTGCCTGGAGTCTCAGCTGGGTCATCATGATGGAGAAGTAGATAGATTGGGATAGAAACACTCCTTGTTTCTTGATGTATACTTACTTTTCTAGCATGGCTTCCTGGCACATATACTAGTATAAGTATTGGTGTCTTACCAGTTATTTTTGGTTGTTCTAAAGTTTGTTCTTTTGTGGATTTCAAAGTAAGCAACCATTGGAGCAGTATTCTGAGTCTTATGTTACCATCTTGTTCATTTATTCTTAAAAACTCTGCTTTTTTTGGTAAGATCTTTGTTTTTTTTTAATTAAATAGGTTACATGCCCAACATTGGGCTTGAATTCATGACCCTGAGATCAAGAGTTGTGTGTTCTACTGACTGAGCCAGCCTGGCACCCCTATTTTCTTGATAATGTTCAAATTTTCTATACTATCTTCTGGCTTAGTGTTGCAGTTGAAGTTACAAGTGACTTGGTGGTACTGCTTAAATGCCCAGAGATGTTTGGTCTACTTTGAAGTCTCATGTGCCCCTGTATTATCCATTATGAGTAGATTTTTCTTGGAGATCTTGCTGTCAGTTGAGGAATCTGTGTCATCTTGGTTCTCCCCAAGAGAGGCAACCATCTATGCAGGGAATCAGTAGAAGATATAAATTGAGTATAATGGACTTAATACTAAAAGTAATGTCTTTTCATCTGCCATTTTGCTTTTGGTATACCTTGGTGTTTTTGTTTGTTTTTGTTTTTATTTTTTTTCATGATCGCCAGATGTGATGTACTGGGTAGAAGGAATTGTTGTAAATAGAACTTTTGCATTGCAGTGGGGTCTGTGAGGAGCATTCCATGATCATATGATTGAGTCTCAGGCTCTCTGCGACTTAAGCCTTGGGACCATGAACTTCACAGGTGTTTAGGTTGTTTTTCCCCCTGTAGGTAGGACAAATGGCTAGAGTGGCATGCAGTTGAATATATCCCTTCCAGATCAGTTAGGCTCTGATAAAACCTCAACAGGTTAGGTTTGGTATACTAGTTTCCCCTGAGGGGGGAGGCCTTGTTTAGAAGAATAGAGTGCTTTGGCATATTTTTATTGGTTCCTCTTCTGTTCTGCTATTCACAAGAGTGAATTTTCTTAGATTCTTATTATGGAAACCTGGTCAAGTTCTTGCAGGTAAATCTTAGGCTATTTTGGGTGGGCTTCTTGGAGTTTTTAAATCTCAGACTTGTCTGTACTGAACTTCTCAAATTGGTCATATGTAGTGCAGAATTTCCTCCTCTGTGCTGGGTTCCCCTTGAGTATCCGTGATCATAAGCAGGGACTCCCTGCATCCCCCTGTCTCTCCAATCTAGGGGGAACAGCTTCCCCTGTGTGTTCCTTTCTCGTATGCATTCAGAAAGAATTTTAAAGTTTTCCCAGTATTTTATTTGTTGGGGCAGAGGGGCAACCTCTAAGCTCCATGCATGTGGCACTAGAAAGCAGAAGTCTCTTTGGCTGCTGTTTTGAATACCACCTGTTCAGTTTCTATTAGTAAAATAGATTTGGGTACCTTAGAGGAAATTAAATTTTGGTGTACAAGGAATGTGAAGAGTGAAAAAAAGCAATTGTTCTTTCTTAAAATAGTTGCTTTTACATATCGGAAGTTTTTCTGGAAAGAGCACTATCAGCTAGAACATGACAGAACTTAATGTTCTTGTTTGCTCTCATGGGGTACCTGAAAGGAAGACCAGATTTTTTGGGAAAAGTCAGGAACTCTGTTTTGAAGGCCCATACATATGGTTTGTAAAATTTTTGACTGTGTTATGTGACATGAGCTCTTTTTTTCTGAAGGAGTTTAGAATATTTCAGACATCATCACTATGTGATGGGCATGGGTGGACATGATTCTGCCTCATGGTCAGGGAGAAGTTCTCCTTTCCTGTCCCTGGTGTCAACAGGGTCTGAGGCCTCAGTGCAAAACTAAGCTCTGCCCTCAGAGGGTTCAAAGGAGATTCCTTGGTATCAGTGAAGGGTAGGAAAATGGAGGAGGAGTCCTTGACTGTGAGCTATATCTGTTTATCAGTTCCCTTTATTTGTACCTAAGCTACTATGCTTGCCAGCCTTTGTATGTTGCCCTATTTCTACTACTGGGGTCCTCTTGGTGTAGACATGGATCTACAGATATTAGAGCAGGGCAGGAAGTGCTAGAAGTCTAGGAGTGTGTTGTAGACCACGGTGTCCCCAAAAGATGGCTGAAAAACCACTAATATCTGAAGGGGGGTTTGAATCTTCAGGTGAACTCCTTATTCCATGGGGTAGAGCAAACCATCTGGTTTAATGGTTCCTGTTCCCAGCTGCACTTGGAATTGAGAAATTTTGCCAATTACCTATGTGTCTGAGTTCTGTGTATTATATTTCAGCTCAAATTTTTGTAAAACTGGCCAAGTGGCTTGATGTCTAAATGGGAAACTTGTTGCAGAGACAATGAAATTACAGTTTTGTCTTAAATGTATTGTGGATTTTGTTAATTGGTAGTCTTTGGGGCTGAGGGAGAGAGCCCACAGTAACTATTGTGGTATACTCACAATTTTCTTAGCAAAGTAGCTCTTGCTCAAATATAACACCTCCCCCCCCCCAAGTCATTGCAGAACTGTCCTGCAGCTGAACTTGGCATTAAGTAGGCAAACCAACACCAAATATTAGCTAAATTTTTTATTGTCCCCTGCCCTAATTCAGGGTGGCCAACTGACAGGTCTCAAGGAATAATAAGTAATGACAAAGCTAGACCTGGAATTTTCAGAGTCGGAATTCTGAAGCAAGAGTTCATCTACCTATTCAGATCAATGAGGGATGCTCTTTATTAATATGGGGTCTTCCTTCCACATGCTTTCACTTAGGGACCAATCTTATCCCAGGGGGCAAAAGAATCAGGTTGGAACTCCATGTGAAGGCAAGTCTGCATATAGGAGCTTTAGGTTCTTTTTTAGACACCCTAACCTGATTTATTTGCTAAATG
Organism: Ursus americanus; assembly: GCF_024610735.1. Taxonomy (NCBI): domain Eukaryota; kingdom Metazoa; phylum Chordata; class Mammalia; order Carnivora; family Ursidae; genus Ursus; species Ursus americanus. The sequence goes on along the minus strand of NC_142134.1, from coordinate 24,020,115 downwards.
GTTCAAAAACCAGATTACCCTATTTGAGGTAGTTTCCTCTGTAAGCAAAATGGTAGTGGAGTCTAGAAATAGGTTTGAGTCCTTAGGACATTGCTATTAACTGATTCTCTCTGATAGGTGTCCTAACATGTGAGTGTTGCTGAGTATCTCTCCCATCCTGGCTGGGAGTGCATGTGGGTCTATCAAACAAGGCCCAAGGGTGAACTGTGGGATAGAAATGCTGGGATCATGTTAAGGATTTTAGCCAGGAGATGGTAGCACTCATACATGTGGTGGAGCTCCGTGTTCCCTGAGACTCCTTAGGTGAGGTGGAGCCTCAACTGGACTATTTTTGAGATGGCTCCTATGTAGAAGGACCAGTAGTGATTGACTAGTTGGTCTAAGGGAGATCTTGGGTATACAGCTTTGGATGGAGGCAGTTTTTGGTAAAGAGAATGAATTAAGTGAAAAGGAAAATGGCTCTCTGCAGATGATGTAAAACAAAGCCATTCAGTGGAAAGAAAACCTAAATAGACTCTTAAGGCTGAAGCAGAGCAGAGTGCTCAGAGAAGCACATTAGTTCTCATCATGTATCAATGACACACACTTAGATGAGTGGATTGTCATCATAGTAGAGGGTATCAAATTTTCGAAAGCACATATGCTTAAGCAGCATGGTGCCTTTTCTACAAATATACTTGCACGTTTTTCTCTGGAGCTTAGAGAAAATGGGTCACCAGAAGCAGTAAGTATATGACTAAGTGTGTCTTGTACGGGTTCATCTTTTGGGGTGTTTTATTACATACATCTCTTCCCTGGACACAGGAGCTTTTCTAGGCCTCTGGAGCTCATTTAATTTTCCTCCTCATGTGGGTATAAGGGGCAAGGCACTGTAAATTAAACAATGTGAACATGAGGTGTGGACCTTGTAGGGGGAAAAAGAGAGGACAACAGCTCACCAGCAACTGCCCTTGCAGCATGCACAGCTGGATTTGCTGGTGTGCACCCACAGATTCTTTGGTGTGTTTTCAATTTGCATAGTGACTCCTGAGTTGAAAGTCTGTGCCAATAATAAATTAAAATGGTAAATGACATTGCAAGGAGTATCTCTGAATGTTCAAAAAATTCTGAAGTTTCAGCTCTTCCTGAAACGTTGGGAAGTTGAGGTCTAACATTTAAGGTACTTGTCAAGACAGTTCTTATAACTAATTTTTACCACTTTGGGGCTGGGTTCAATCTTACTACTTCTATAAGTTATAGATCAACAGTAAGGAAATCAGCTTGGATATTGGACTAGGCAAAAACAAACAAACAAACAAACAAACAAAAAACCCAATTCTGACTTGGTCTAGCGTATTTCACATTAAAATTACATGTGTGGAGACTATATTTACATTTGTTTTAGGTGTCATGGAAGTTATAGCAGTACAGAGTTTAAATTTCTCTCTGAGCATTCCAGTAGTGAAAACTTAAATGTCTGGTATCTCAACTTTTAATGGTGACTGTGTTGGGATCCTCCCTGGAATTACAGAACATATGCAGACTGTTATGGATCTTTATTCAAACCAATGGCCCATAGTGGAATGTGCTTTTCTCTAACCTTGGGAGATAGGATGGATTTAGCTTTTAATACATCTGTATTTGGGCTGGATGAGTGACAGATACCCAGATCCCCAGCTGAGAAGCTAATACTAGGTAGGGAACCAGGCCAGAGGATAAAAATTATTAGAATCTAGGGCCATAAAGAACAGTAAGAGTTTGCATGTAACCTGAAACTAAGAGTATGAAAAACCACGGCGTGCCCTAGAGGTGCCAGAACTATGCTGAAGTCTTTGAGAGGGTTTAGAATTGAAAAGGGCTATGTTGTGATGTTGAAAAGACAACCTGGGCAGGAAAGAGTGGAATCATGTTCCTTCATGCCCCTTTTGCTTAATGTTGCAGGTTGGGTTTTTCAGAATTAGATAACAAGGTAGAGTTTGGCATGAAGATCCCTCTTTAGATGAAATCCTATATAGGGGGTGGGAAAGGATGCAAGATTGGGAAGCGGTTGCAGTTAACTGCAGTGTAGACACAACAGTGTTTGGCTGGATCCTGGGAGCACTGGCATATGTTGACCCATCAGAATTGCTCCATGGTGGCCTGAGATGGCTGGCCTTTGTATGCTCTCTATAATCAGTAACTGCAAGCGGGCTGTTAGGGGAAGGGCATGCCTTTGCAGCAGAGACACACCCTGAAGGAGGGGTAAGGGACTCCCAGGAACCAGAGCAAAAAGCCTTTCCTTAAAGTGCATTAGGTGTTGCATTTCCCAGTTCTCTGTATCCAGTGACCTCTTAAATTTGACCATACTTTCTTTTTTTTTAATGTTTTTTTATTATGTTAGTCACCATACAGTACATTCCTGGTTTCAGATGTAAAGCTCGATGCTTCATTAGTTGCGTATAACACCCAGTGCACCATGTAACACGTGCCCTCCTCACTACCCATCTTTCTAATGTCTGCCTCCTTGTTCACATGGCTATGTGCTTAGCATAGCTTTTCTTCTGAGGACCACTGAGTTTCCTACAGAGCTTCCAAAATGAAATCTGCTATTAATTCCTGGATGTTTGGTAAGTGAGACAGAAACCATAAGAGACTAGCATTCTGTTCTAAGTAGGATGTGAAAGTGTGCAGAGGGCAACCATTCTTTTACTTCCTTTTTTTCATCATATCTAGAAACTTCTCTTAAGTATGTTCGCTGTAACTTGTCCAAGTTGACTAAAATAGATCAATGTGCTGTTTTCCAAGTCCCAGAAGGTTTGGATCCCATGAGGACTTGTTTTCCCTGCCCATGTTAAATGGTTCAAGGTCCTAGGACATTTAGGAGAAGAAAATCTACAGTATTACACTGTTTTTGCCAGTTCAAAGAGACTTTCCAGTGAAGAAAAGCCAGAAATTTCTCTTAGTGCCAGGAGAGGAGCTCTTTAAGCCACTTATCTAAGTCTTCAGATTGGGGTACTTTAGGCCATAGTCTTGTGCTTGTTGTCATAAGGCACAAAGGGGAGAGAATTCAAAGTGGCTCTACCCATGGTGTGGGTGGGGTGGGGATGACTTTAACCTTTTGCTTGCCTTGCAATAACATAAGTCTTCAACTTTGAGTCTGGGCTTTCAGCAGAAGAGGAGGAAGACCTACCTGAGGCTCCTAATGCCTGGAAAAATCCTCGTGTAAGCATGGGGGCTTGACAGTGAACATGTGGGCTGTAAATAGGTACGAGTGACCTCTTAAGGGGGAGATCTCCTAGGCGAAGCCAATGATTCTCCATAGTAGCACCCTCATGGACATAGAAATCTGCTCTTAAGTTCATAATGACAAGATAAAGGTCTAGGGCATTCTGGTAAGCCATATTAATGTGCTATGGAAAAATCCAGCTCCTGGACCATACTTGAGTAGTGCTGGCTCACACTTGTTTCACTGTTCCCCTTGACTTTGAATTACCTCCTCTTGTAGTTCATCAACAGGATAAAGCCTATTTGGACCAGAAAGAATGGTTGTCTTAACATACTTTGGAATCTTGGAATTGTTTTGAAAGTTGATAGATGTAGGGGAGAAGTGTGTATAATAAGAGAGCCTTCTATGGAGCGGACCAGGATGATAAAGGTAGCAGGCATGCCAGGAACTTCCACAGCCTGGATGGCCATTCTCTGTACCTGATCATCATCCTGATAATTTGGAATTGTTCTTGGCACAAGAAGCTAACTCCTCTTAGTTTTGAGGGCAGTACTGTCCAGTAGAGTTAGAGCCATATGTTTAAATAGTCTAGTTGCTACAAAAGAACAAGAACTCAGGTACCTGGGTAGCTCAGTTGGTGGCTTAGTTGGTGACTCTTGATTTTGGCTCAGGTCATGATCTCAGGGTCCTCAGACGAGCCCCACATGGAGCTCCATGCTCAGCATGGAGTCGTCTTAAGGTTCTCTCCCTCTGCCCCTCCGCACCCACCCCCATGTGCCTGTGCTAACACTCAAAAAAGAAAAAAAACCCCAAAGAATTGGATGAAATTCTTGAATTAGACTTAAGTTCAAGTCTCAGCTATGCCTATTTGCTAGTTATAACTGTGGTCCTCATTTAGAATCTTCTGGCCCAGGTACCAATTCCCCACCAACTAATAAAAGAAGGGTTCCATAAGCTTGTTGAGTATGAGCTCATAAATTACCCAGCCCTTTTTAAATTTTCTAGTTTTTTGGGAACTTGGTAAATGTTCTAAAAGGCACAGTGACTCTAAATGGACCCATTTTTCAGTGCTTAGGGAATTTTTGGTCCAGAAGAGAGAGCATTCATTTCATTTTATAAAATTTTTATTTAAATTCAGTTTAGTTAACATACACTATTATTAGTTTCAGGGGTAGAATTTAGTGATCCATCAGTTGCATATAACACCCAGTGCTCATTACAAGTGTCCTCCTTAATGCCCATCACCCAATTGCCCCTTCCCCTTACCCACCTCCCTTCCAACAACCCTCAGTTTGTTTCCTAGAGTTGCCTAGAATTCAGCATCTCTTATGGTTGGCCTCCCTGTTTTTGTCTTTTTCCTTCTCTTCCCTTATGTTCAGCTGTTTTGTTTCTTAAATTCCCCAGATGAGTGAAATCATATGGTATTCGTCTTTCTCTGACTTTGCTCAGCATAATACCCTCTAGTCTCATCTACATTGTTGCAAATGGCAAGATTTCATTATTTTGATGGCTGAGTAATATTCCAGTGTGTGTGTGTGTGTGTGTGTGTGTGTGTGTGTGTGTGTGTGTATAAATAATCACATCATCTTTATCCATTCATCTGTCAATGGATATCTGGGCTCTTTCCATATTTTGGCTGTTTACCCCCAGCAGTGTCTTGGTGAGAATTTTTGCATCCATGTTCATCAGGGTTATTGGTGTGTAATTCTTGTTTTTGGTGGGGTCTTTGGTTTTGGGATCAAGGTAATGCTGGCTTCATAGAACGAGTTTGGAAGTTTTCCTTCCATTTCTATCTTTTGAAACAGCTTCAGAAGGATAAGTATTAATTCTTTAAATATTTGGTTGAATTCCCCTGGGAAGCCATCTGGCCCTGGACTCTTGTGTGTGGGGAGATTTTTGATTGCTGCTTCAATTTCCTTGTTGGCTATGGGTCTGTTCAGGTTTTCTATTTCTTCCTGTTTCAGTTTTGGTAGTTTATACATCTCTAGGAATGCATCCATTTCTTCCAGATTGCCTAATTTGTTGGCATACAGTTGGTCATAATAAGTTCTTATAATTGTTTGTATTTCTGTGGTGTTTGTTGTGATCTCTCCTCTTTCATTCATAATTATTAATATGGGTCCTTTCTCTTCTCTTTTTGCTAAGTCTGGCCAGGGGTATATCAGTCTTACTAATTCTTTCAAGGAAGCAGTTCCTAGTTTCGTTGATCTGTTCTACTGTTTTTTTTTTTTTTAAGTGTTCTCTTCTTTTGGTTTCTATTTCATTGATTTCTGCTCTAATCTTTATTAATTCTCTTCTCTTGCTGGGTTTAGGCTTTATTTGCTGTTCTTTCTCCAGCTCCTTAGGTGTAAGGTTAGTTTGTGTATTTGAGACCTTTCTTGTTTCTTGAGAAAAGCTTGTAATACTCTCTCTATATAATACTATATATATTGTAATACTATATTGCCTCTTAGGACTGCCTTTGCTGTATCCGAAAGGTTTTGAAGAGCTGTGTTTTCATTTTCATTTGTTTCCATGATTTAAAAAAAAATCCTTCTTTCATTTTCTGGTTGACCCATTCATGCTGTAGTAGGATGCTCTTTAGCCTCCATGTATTTGAGTTCTTTCCAACTTTCCTCTTGTGATTGAGTTCCAGTTTCAAAGCATTGTGGTCTGAAAATGTGCATGGAATGATCCCAATCTTTCAGTACTGGTCGAGACCTGATTTGTGGCCCAGTATGTGATCTATTCTGGAGAAAGTTCCACGTACACTCAAGAAGAATGTCTATTCTGTTGCTTTAGGATGGAATGCTATGAATATATCTCTGAAATCCATCTGGTCCAGAATATCATTCAGAGCCCTTGTTTCCTTGTTGATCTTCTGCTTAGGTGATCTGTCCATTGCAGTGAGGGGGATGTTAAGGTCCCCTACTATTATTGTATTATTGATGTGTTTCTTTGAATTTGTTAATTGGCTTATATATTTGGCTGATCCCATGTTTGGGTCATAAATATTTACAATTGTTAGATCTTCTTGTTGAATAGACCCTTTAAGTATGATATAGTGTCCTTCCTCAAATCTTATTACAGTCTTTGGTTTAAAATCTAATTTGTCTGATATAAGGATTGTCACCCCAGCTTTCTCTTGATGTCCATTAGCAGGATAAATGGCTTTCCACCCCCTCACTTTCAATCTGGAGGTGTCTTTGGGTCTAAAATGAGTCTTTTGCAGACAGCATATTGATGGATATTTTTTAAATCCAATCTGATACTGTGTCTTTTGGAGGTTTTAGCCCATTTACATTCAGAGTAACTATTGAAAGATATGAATTTAGTGCCATTGTATTACCTGTACAGTCATTGTTGCTGTATAACATTTATTCCTTTCTGGTCTATGTTACTTTTGGGCTCTCTCTTCAGTTAAAGGATCCCTTTTGATATTTCTTGTATGGCTATTTTAGTGCTCACAAATTCTTTTAGTTTCTGTTTGTCCTGGAAGCTTTTTATCTTCTTCTATTTTGAATGACATCCTACCTGGATAAAGCGTTCCTGGCTGCATATTTTTCTCATTTAGCACCCTGAATACATCATGACAGTCCTTTCTGGCCTGCCAGGAGTCACTCTGGATAGGTCTGCTGCCACTGTAATGTTTCTACACTTGTTGGTTATGGACCTCTTGTCCTGAGCTCCTTTCAGGATTTTCTTTGTGAGATTTGCAAGTTTCACTATTATATGTGGAGGTGTTGACCTATTTTTATTGATTTTTAAGGGGGGGTTCTCTGTGCCTCCTGGGCTTGAATGTCTGTTTCCTTCCCCAGATTAGGGAAGTTCTCTGCTATAATTTGCTCCAGTATACCTTCTGCCCACCCCCCTTCCTCTTCTTCTGGAATCCCAATTATTCTAATATTGTTTCACTTTATCACTTATCTCTTGAATTCTTCCCTTGTGATCTAGTAGTTGTTTCTTTTTCTCAGCTTCTTTATTCTCCATTTTGTCTATTATATATATTTTTAAATTATTATGTTAGTCACCATGCAGTACATCATTAGTTTTTGATATAGTGTTCCATGATTCATTGTTTAAATATAACACCCAGTCCTCCATGCAATACGTGCCCTCCTTAATACCCATCACAGGGCTAGCCCATCCCCCCATTCCCCTCCCTTCTAAAACCCTCAGTTTGTTTTCTGGAGTCCATAGTCTCTCATGGTTCATCTCCCCCTCCCCCCCCCATTTTCCCCTTCCTTCTCCTAATGATCTCCCTGCTATTCTTTATGCTCCATTTTGTCTATTATACCACTAATTCTCTCTTCTGCCTCACTTATCCTAGCAGTTAGAGCCTCCATTTTTTTATTGCAGCTCATTAATAGCCTTTTTAATTTTGACTTGATTAGATTTTAGTTCTTTTATTAATCCAGAAAGGGATTCTCTAGTGTCTTCTATGCTTTTTTCAAGCCTAGCTAGTATCTTTATAATTGTTATTCTGAACTCTAGTTCTGACATCTTACTTATATCCATACTGCTTAGGTTCCTGGCAGTTTGCACTTCCTCTTGTTCCCTTTTTTGAGGGGAGTTTTTCTGTTTTGTCATTCCTGCAGAAAGTGGTCACTTTTCTATTTGTAGAATTGTAGCTATTTTCTTAGATCTCTGGTTGAGTTTTCAGGTGTTCAGAATGATTTGATAGCTGTCTAGATGAATTCCTGGGACCAGACAAAATTACAGTTTCTGACTCCTCCAGCAACAATGTGGGAAAGAGATTTAAGGAGATATGGGCTGAACACTGACAGCTTCTGATACAGGGCTTTCTTGAGGCCTGGACCTAGAAGAAAACCCCTCCCCTAGTCTCTTCATTCCAAACGCTATTAAATCAAGAAGCAGATCTATAAAACTGAAAGTGCCAAACTTGTAATGAATTTACCAAATATGTAATGGGTTTTGTTTGAGATCCCCACAAAAGACTGAGAGATTCACAGAAATAATTATGATAAAGTATTACAGGAGAAATAAGGGGTTAGAGAGGCAAGATGGTGGTTGATAGGTAAGCCAAGGAAGACTGTGATCTCTGGCAAAATCCTGTGTACTGTATTCTCCATCCATCTTCCCAGGGGAGCATTAGACTGTAATACCCACTCTGTTGTGAGTTGGGCTTTCAAAGTCATGTATCTAACAATCCTTAGTTAATAGCTGTCCTTATTTGATGGAGGTGACAAAGAGTAACTATGAATCTTTTGGTGTGGAAGCAAAACAATAATCCAAGGATGGTGCTCTGAAACAGATGCAGGAGCGGGTCCTGGAAATCCCAAGAGAACCAGAGCAGAGGGGCTGCAGAGAAGTGGTAAAAAGGAACTTGAGAGGATATGGGCATGGTCTCAACATGGTTCATTAATAATTTGTGGTTAGAGGAGGAAAAGGACAAAGTATAGGTGGGTGTTAAGGCTCTGTTGCCTTTACTCCATCATGTGATATCTTTCTACATGCCTATGCTAGGAATGTGACCCTCTTTTTTTTTTTTTTTCTTTCAGATTTGCCTTTGAGTTTGATCATAAGAAGAAAATTCTCTCCAGGTAGACTTGTGAAATCCCTTGCTCCGTAATTACAAGATCTAATTCAGCATCTTCTGGAAAGCTCCAGTGTTCCCACTAGAGGCATGCTGAGAAGTTTTCAGAGGGAATCCCAAAGCCAAATAAGCCACTGTCAGGAAGCCACTTGGAGGCTGATCTAAGTCATTACGGAGGAGAGGTACATAACAAATTAAACACACTTCTTGCTGTACTCTCTATATCTTAGCACTGCTTCTTGGCATGGACCAGTCATTTGGGTTGTTCCAAAGCTTGTTCTCTAGTGGATTCCAAAGAAAGGGATTGTTGGAGCAGAATTCTGAGTCTTATTAACAATATTCTATAGACTCATTTGTGAATATCAGTTCTGTTTTTTTTTTTTTAAATATTTGGGTTGTATTTTCTAGATAGTAAAGTTTTTACACTGTCTTCTGGCTTAGTATTGCTGCTGAAGTTATGAGTGACTAGACTAGGTCTTGTTGCTGAAACGCCTTACAGGATTTTATTCTTCTACTTTGAAGTTCAGTGTGCCCACGCACTGGCCATTATAGTTGATTTTATTCAGGTATTCTTGGTGCCTAATGAGGAATCTGTGTCATCTTGTGTGGGAACCATACCAGGAAGGGGATCGATATAAGCAAGATGAGTATAATGAAGATAATATAAAAGTTAATGTTTTTTTTTTCCCTGTCTTTTGCCTTTTGGTATGCCTTATTATTTCGTGAACACCAGAAGTGATATAGTAGGTAAAGAAAATTGCTGTAAATAGGCCTTTGGTAATGTGGGAAAGTGTGGGAGAAGTAGTCCATGATCACATGACTAAGTCTCATGTTTTTTTGTGTGTGTCCTTATGCCTTAGAACACATTTCACAAACATTTATCAGTTGTTTTTCTGCCCTTTTAGGTGGGAGAAATGGTTAAGTGAGCAGGAGCTGGGCATTCCTCTGCCAGGTCAGTTAGGCTCTGATAATATTCCAGCTGGTTAGGTTCAGGGTTGTTAAGAAAAAGAGTGCTCTGGTATATTTCAAATGGTTCTTCTCTCCCACTGACAGATGAGAAGATTTTTCTGATTCTTATTGTGGGAACCTAGTTGAGCTCCTGGAAGTAAATGTCATGATATTGTGGGGGCTCCTTATGACTGATTGCCTCTGAAGTTTTTAAATTTCAGACTTCTCTGCACTCAACTTCCAGAAATTTGTCAAGTACTGTTTAGGTTTTCCTCCCTTGGCTGGTTCCCATGTGGTTGTCCCTTGAGTATTTGCACTGGGACTCCCTGTACTCACTTGTCTCTCAACCCAGGGGGAGCAGTTTGCCCTATGTCTTCTCTCTTTCTGATCCAGGAGGAGTTATTGATATTTTTTGGTCTGTTCAGTATTTTACTTGTTAGGATGGACTGGCAACTTCCAAGCCCACACGTATGGAACTAAAAACCAGAGTCTCCTCTTCTACCATTTTAAATACTACCTGCTTAATCCCTGTAACCCAATCTGAGATCTGGGTCCTCACAGGAAATTAAACCTTGGTGTACAAGGAATATAAAGAACAAAAGAGACAATAGTTAGATCTTTTTACAGCCTTTGATTTTTACATATCAAACTATTCTGGGAAGATCAGTCTGTTATGACATGATAGGACTACATGTTCTTTTTTTTTTCTGGTGGGGGACCTGAGAGGAAGACTGGATTTTGTGGGAAAAGTCAAATATTCTTACTTTGAAGTCACATCCACATAGTGTCTAAAATTTGTGATGTTATATGGGATGAGATGAATCTCTGAAGCGGGTTAGAGAATCACCATGTAATGGCGTGGGCATAGGCTATTACTCTACCTCGTAGTCAAGGAGAAGTTTTTCTTCCCTGTTCCCAGTGGATAGCAGGACTATGGCCTCAGTACAACATTAGGCTCTGTCCTCAGAGGGTTCAGAGGAAATTACTTGGTACCAGTGAGGGGTAGGAGAATGGAGGAAGAGTACTTGGCTGTGAGCTATATCTGTTTTGCAGTTCCCTTAACTTCTGCCTGAGCTACTACTGTCTACCAGCCCTTTATTATAGTCCTGGCCCTTATTTCTACCTCTGGGGGCCTTCTGGTATAGACATGGCTCTACAGATAATGGAACAGGGCATGAAATACAGTTGTTGGCATTTCCATCACTTTGATCTAATGTCTCCTCATAACTGGTTCTAGCCTTACTCCCATAATCTGGATGTTTCTTTACCCCAAAGTGTGAGCTACTGGTCTAGTTTGTGGTATGGTTGGTATTTGGTGCAAGGTAGAGGACCAGTGAAAGTTTAGGACCACAAGGGTCTGTCAGAGGCAAGTACCTAAATTTGGAGGTTTGGGGAATATATAAGGACCTTACCGGGTTCTAGATCCTTGGGGGGAAAACTGGTGAGAGTTACTGTGTTGGGAGAGCTCCTAGGGGAAGCAAATTCTACAAGAGAATTGGGTGTGTGATAACTCATTAAAGAAATACCTGTGAGGAAAAAAAAAAGCATTAGAGGCAGGAAAGCCTTCATCCCACAATGGATGTAAGGAGGAGTGTGGATACAAAGTTTCAGAGTTCAATGAAGTCATACATGAGTTTTGGGTAGGCAGATAGGGGGGTTTTGACTCAAAGTTGCTTGAGAGAAATGCCTTTTGTCTTGTAGAAATGGACTTGTCTTAGTCTGTCATGGGACATGAGCTGGGCCTATTGGTCAGTCTGGTGTGGGAAGAGTTTTTCTATGACCTACAGATTTCTCCATGAGAAGAAGCCTAGAATTGGTTTCACATCTCAGGGATTTCAGAAGAAGTTTGAAAACTGGCTCTTGTCTGAGGCATGGTATGAACCCTCAAGTTATTAGCTCTAAATCCCTTGGAATGGAGTTAATCAGCAGATTCTTAGGTTCCTGATCCCAACTGTACTTGGAATGGAGATATTTTTACTAATTACCTATAGGCCTGAGTTCTATGTATTGCAGGTTTCAAGTTAATCTTTGTAAATCTGCCCACGTGGCTTGATGTCTAATTGGGAAGTTACTGTAGATTCATTACAATCACTTTTGCCCTGGGGGTATTGCAGGTTTTAATTGTCAGTCTTTTGGTAGGGACAGTATGAAGGAGGGAGACCATCCATAGTAACTATTGGAATATACTCAAAGTTTCCTTAGCTATCTAAGGACCTGGTTGCTTAAGTATAACTCCCATATTAAAGCCATCTCAGAAATAATAAAATCATCTTTTTGAGTAGGCCAACCAACGCTTAATGATAGTTAACATTTTCTTGTTCCCTTGCCCTTAATCAGGAAGGCCAACTTAAGTCTCAAGGGATAATAACTAATATCAAAGCTAGATCTTGGATTTTCGAAGTTGCAACTCCTCAGTGAGAAGAGGGGTTGTGAATTCAGAAGGCTATTCAGACTAGCCTTGAGTTTTAGAAAAGACTTGTCAGATTTTTCTCAACATTGTTTCCCACATGCTTAGCCAATGTTTCCCTGACTTTTAGGAAATCCTCTATTCCCCAGTTTCCCTCTAGCCTCAGTCAGCCTCAGTCATAGGTCTACTGACTTTAGCTTATTAGAGTATCCCCTTTTCCTACCCATATAGCAATGTCTACAATGACTAATTCAGGGATGGGCATCCTACCTAATGAGCCCCTAAGAGCCAAGGCAATATTGATAGAAAGGAGCACCAATTTTTTTTTTTTTTTTTGGAGATGATCTTTTGGAAGAAATACTTGAATGATGATGAGGGTTAGAGCATTTGCTGTCATAAAGGGAGGGCCTTCCCAGACAGTGGGAACAGGAATCTTGTGAAGGTTCCTGTATAGAACCTAAGGAATGAATGTGAAACCATTAAGAATAGAGAAGAGACAGGAAAGAAATCTATCTTGTTCTTGGTGAAACTGAGTCTCTTGAATCAGACTTGTAGACAAAACTACATTTTGATTCATTTTCAAGGTATTCCCACCTTAAGAAAATTACAGTTTAGCTTTTTTTCTTGTTTTGCAAGTGACAGAAAACCCCAACAATTAAGACCCAATGGAACATTACAGAGAAGTGGATATCAGTAAACTGGCTTCTTCCATCATTTGCAGTATTAAAAGCAACTTGTTACTTAATAAATTTGGGGATTTAGGTGGTAGAACTGCATAATATTAAAGGCTTTTCAGACTAAATTCACAATGGAGCAAGGGGAAAAAGAAAGGGTCTTCAAAGGTGGGCTGGAAAGGCTATGCCAAGCCCAATATAAAATGATCCTATATCCCTATGGCTATCCTACTTAACATTGAGTTTACCTGAATATATGCCATTTTGATAAAGACAAGGCAGTGCTTTGAAAACAGTATGTTATGAATAATGCAAGTCTAGAAAATTTAGGAAGCTACTACCGCTTCTGGAACTGTTGTCTAGAAATGACTAAATTTAAAGCAAGGATTAGCTGAGTGATGTCATAGTTAATAACATTAGCTCTTTGCAGCATTGGTAGCATAGAGTCACCCAGGTATACATCAGCCTGGATCCAGTGAACCTAGAATCCAAAGGAACAGACCTGAGTCATGGCATCATTGGTCAGTTTGGATTCCTCTAGCCCTATACATTTCAGATGCTCAATTTTCAGCTTCTTGGGGCAGGATGATGATAATGAGGGTCAGAGGTATATAGGTATATCTGGTATAGTGATGAGTGCATCAGGGTCAATACTAGAATGAAATGGTATATGGTAGAACATAAGAAAATCAGAACAGAAGAATTAAAAGTAGTTGCCCCAAGCAAATATTAGGTGGTAATTTAAATAATTTATGGAATGTTTATACTTAACTAGCTTTTGGAAAGGAGTATCCATCTATCTCAGGCATCCCATCAGTGTGGGATGAAGTTAATATCCATAGTGTTGAGGTGATTCAGGATCTGTACCTAGCCACCCCCTCTGCCTTGGATGGTTCTCTCAGCTCTGAAAAAAGTAGTCTTGTGGTATCTACAGACATATATAAGCTTACTTTTATATTTAAGTGGATTAGGGTGCTTAAGTTTATATCTGAGACCCAAAATTTTACACTGTTGGTTTGTACCCTTTGAGATGCAGATGCCAAGATGGGGTTTATGTCCAAGAATTTTTTTTGTGGTGGGAGGAAGGTCTGTGAAGGAAATCTAGAGGGAGCTGGAGGATTCTTGGGAGAGCCATCAACTACAATGCAAGTCTGACTGGCTGCAGGAAAGTGAAGGATGAAATGTTGGGTAGGAAGTGGCTTAGACTGTGGTGCAATACTAAGGGACTTGGCTGGGTCAAGGGCAAGTAACAGACCAGAAATCACCCCTCAGAGGAGTCCAAGTTTCCCAAGAATGGGACTTCCTCAAAATTCCTATTGCATTCAGTCTTTGATTGGAATCTACCTATGTAAAATGTGGCATTCTAGTGGCTACCAGATGCTGACATCTGCATCTCTCTACCTGAGTCCTCAGAGCAACTCTGTGGTTTCCACAGGCCTCTTTTCCAAAGGGGAAAGATCAAAGGTTGTAAGAGAAATGAAGTACAGCTCCCCTGGCTGGAATTGATATTGGGTCACAACTGATACCCATCTTGTCCCTCCTCCACTCTCCACTCTGAATTCTCTTCACCCTTGGCTATCTCCTCACCTGAAGTTTGACTTACCTGGTGGTGTCACCCAAACCATCATCTTAAGGGGTCTGAACACTTTCTAATATACCCTTTTCAAACTCAGACTGCTAAATATATCTGAGTTAGAATGGAGCAAGGAAGGAAGTATGAAGAGATAGTTAAATGGACCACTTGGGTTTCACACACATTTTTACTTTCTCCCATCATCTAAAAGTAGCCTAACCTCCTTTTGCTGATCAGAGTCTGTTATCCCCGCAAATATGATGACTCATAAAATGACTCAATATGTTGTCTGGAGTGATGGAATGTGGGATAGTCCCAGCTTTTACCTCCTGATTCTTGGATCTAAGGAGTCTTCTTACTGGGGCTATAGTACCAAATAGATGTCTCTTTAATGTAAAGACTGCATCATGAAGGGAGGCACCCTAAACTTACAGCATGCTGACTCTGAGTTAGTGCTTCTGCTATGCTATCTGAAGGCTCTTTAAACTTGCTTCTGAAAGACAGACTAGCCTCTTTTGCACGGTGTTACATGTTTTGGGATAGATCAGTGGATCCCATGATCAGGGGTTCACTCTGCAACTTTTCTGTAATTGTTCTATTGTTTGGTGCTTTGATTGGAATTTCATGCCTGTGGCTGGAACATTGCAGAAGCCCCCAAAGTGGTACTGTTCAAGGGTCTGCAAGCAGGAAGGACAAACCTATACCAAGATTAGGTATCTGTTCCTGGGAGGTTGAATTTCTGGCTTTTCTAAAATGGGAAGTACTTTATATAGTCAACATAATCAACTTGCTACCAAGTGGTCTCTTTTATAATAGTGCTGTAGTGGATATTCCTTTCTGTTAACAGTTGGGGCATTCAGAGGCAGCAGTAGCTAGATTGTCTCTGGAGTGTGACATTCCATGTAGGTGGTCACCTATGTAGCTTCCATGTCTAAGACCATGCCCACTGCAACCATTTGTCCATTGGCTGATGAAGGCTGGCTGCTCTCACCTGGCCATTCCACACCTCTTTTATGGTGGGTACTTTGTAGTAGGTGTAACAGGAGATATGAAAATCTGCTTATGTTGTATATCCATATGCCCTTTCCTAGATCTCCTTGTCTAATATTCCAGTCCTTCTCCATCCAGACCCTGACTAGATGGCCAGGCTATTGGCCTCTGTCCAGGAATCAGTATATATTCTCCTCTTTTTTTTTTTTTTGGAAAGATTTTATTTGAGAGAGAACATACATGAGTGGGGGAAGGGGCAAGGGGAGAGGGAGAAACAGACTGCCCACTGAACAGAGAGCCCAATGTGGGGCTTGATCTCAGGACCCCAGGATTATGACCTGAGCCAAAGGTAGATGCTTAACCAACTGAGCCACTCAGGTGCCCCTATATTCTCCTTTTCTTTACACTTAAAGTTGGTTTGCAGTGCAGCACCTGGAGCTGTTAGTCAGCGATCATTCCCTAAGTAGGCAGTTCCAAAGGCATATTTTCAAGGCTGTCACAATCATAGAGCATAGCTGTGATGCTCTGGTATTGGAACTAGTGTTTAGATACCATTTGTAACATAATTCTGTCTCTTACTGTTAAACCACTGTTAATGATGCTGACAATTTTTTATGCCTGAAGAACTGATGCATGTGAATTAAGAACCTAACTGCCTTTGGTATCTGGGCCATTATGACAAGGGTTCCTCATTACTTGATAATGAGGAAGTTACTGAAATAAATTTGTCACTCTCATTTATCGGCAAAAGTTGAAAGATAGAAGCTGGCCCAGGAGTATTGCAGGACCTGGCCGGTGCTAGCTAGGCTGGATAGCAGATCCCATGTCCTATGCAAGTTAGGGAATGAGGACGGAGTGACGTCTGCCAGTTTTGGGCAGGGTAGGTGGTAGAGATGGATATCTTGTCCAGTTGGTACACCCTGACATCTAGTCCTGTTTAATTTGTGATCAAGTGTGATGAGAGTCACATGCCATTGTTCTTGTCTTTCAGAATAGGAGGGAAATCAGTAGTGACAAACTATGTCAAAGGTCTAATGTTCTCTTCTAGGACTCTCTGTATGTTAGCTAACTGAAGGCTTATCTTCCTTAAAGATAAGAATTCTAAGGCTAGGGAAAAATCTGAGAGGTCGGTAAAAACATGTCTGGACTCAGGGGACATATAATGTACCTGCCTTTCCAGCCCTGTGGGTTGGTGTATCCAGAGTTGGGAACTCTGTGCCTGGGAAATCCTAGGTCACAGACAGGTAGGCCTATGATAGTGAGAGAGGGGCCTGAGGGGCCTGGGCCCATTCAACTGCAATGGGCACCTGGACATCCACAGGGGAGCTGCTAACAAGCCAGTTCTGATGTTACGGGTTACAGAGTGGCATATTATTGGTGTAACTTCTGTGATAAAGCCATATTTTTAACATACATTTCAAACTAAGCAATTGTATTGTGAGTCAGGTTGAAGACTTAGCTTTTGTTACCGATCCTTGGATCTTTGGTTAGAAATGTTCTCTTTCAGGGCCCTTGGGTGGCACATCGTTAAGCGTCTGCCTTTGGCTCTGGGCGTGATCCCGGCGTTCAGGGATCGAGCCCCACATCGGGCTCCTCCGCTATGAGCCTGCTTCTTCCTCTCCCACTCCCCCTGCTTGTGTTCCCTCTCTCACTGGCTGTCTCTATCTCTGTCGAATAAGTAAATAAAATCTTAAAGAAAAAAAAAAGAAAAAAAAATGTTGCCTTTCGTTTGTCAATTTGTCTTTGGGGGAATCATGGGGAAGCAAGGGTTCATCTACCCATGCAGCTCAATATGGGTACACTCTGTATGTATATGAAGCTTTTCTTAAGTCTGTTTTCCATCTGCTGTCACTCTGGAATCAACCTTACCCTCACTGGCAGCAAGAATCAAGCCTTGGGATTCTGTGTGAAGGCCGATCTGCACTTAATACCTGGATAATTCTTCTGTAGACACCCTCACCTGCTTACTTAACTAGATGGGTCAAAAAAACAGGATAGGCTTATTTAAGCTGCTCTTCCTCTGTGAGTGTGGTGCTTGTAAAGTCCAGAAATGAGATTCAAGTCCATAAGTCATTGTTATTAACTGATTCTCTAAGATCTATACCTTTTAAGATGTGGGAATTCCTGAGGTCTTCTCCCATCCTAGCTGGAGTGTAGGTGGAGAATCAGGCAAGGCCCAAGGATGAACTGTGGGGTAGACATGCTAGGATTACATTCAGTATTTTGGCCAGGAGATGGCAGCACTCAATCGTACAGTGGAGTTCCATGTTCCTCGAAACCCCTCTGTTGGGCTGTTCTTGAGATGGGTTCTGTGTGGAAGGAATCAGCAGTGATTGACTCCCTTAGTTGTCCTAAGGGAGATGTTGAGCATACAGCCCTCGATGAAGGCAGTTTTTGGTAAAGAGAACGTGTGAAAATGAAAAGGGATCTCTGCTGATGATGCAAAACAAATGCTGTTAAGCAGAAAGAAGAAAGGAGACCTAAACAGACTTTGAGGCTAAGGCAGAGCAGAGTGCTCCAGAGAAGTAGGAGTTAGCTCTTGCCACGTATCAATGACACACACCTAGATGACTGGATTGTGTCATAGCAGTAGAGGATATCCCATTTTCAAACATACATGTGCTTAAACAGCATGGTTCCTTTTCTACAAATACACTTGCACATTTTTCTCTTGTGCATAGAAAAAATGGTCACCAAAAGCACTAAGTGTATGGCTAAGTATGTCTTCTTTGGGTTCATCTTTCAGGATGTTTTTTTATCGCATACATCTCTTCCCTGACCATAGGAGTTTTTCTAGGCCTCTAGGAGTGATCTTATTTTCTTATGTGGGGATAAGGGACAAGGCACTGTAAATTAAACAATGTGAACATGAGACGTGGACCTGGGGAGGGGGAAGCAGAGAAGACAGCAGCTCATCCCCATCGGCCCTTGCTCCATGCGTAGCTGGATTTGCTGGTGTGCACCCAAAGGTTCTTTAGTGTGTTTTCAATTTGCATAGTAACTCCCGGGTAGAAAGACTGTGCCAAGATCATGATGAATTCAGATGGCAAGGAATATCTCTTTTTTTTTTTTTAATAATGATTTTTTATTATATTATGTTAGTCACCATACAGTACATCCCCGGTTTTCGATGTAAGGCTCGATGATTCATTAGTTGTGTATAACACCCAGTGCACCATGCAATATGTGCCCTCCTTACTACCCATCACCGGTCTATCCCATTCCCCCACCCCCCTCCCCTCTGTAGCCCTCAGTTTGTTTCTCATAGTCCATAGTCTCTCATGTTTCATTCCCCCTTCTGATTACCCCCCCTTTCTTTATCCCTTTCTTCCCCTACTGATCATTCTAGTTCTTATGTTCCATAGATGAGAGAAATCATATGATAGTTGTCTTTCTCTGCTTGACTTATTTCACTAAGCATTATCTCCTCCAGTGCCGTCCATGTTGTAGCAAATGTTGAGAACTCGTTCTTTCTGATTGCTGAGTAATATTCCATTGTATATATGGACCACAACTTCTTAATCCAGTCATCTGTTGAAGGGCATCTCGGCTCCTTCCACAATTTAGCTATTGTGGACATTGCTGCTATGAACATTGGAGTGCATATGGCCCTTCTCTTCACTACGTCTGTATCTTTGGGGTAAATACCCAGTAGTGCAATGGCTGGATCATAGGGTAGCTCAATTTTTAACTTTTTAAGGGACCTCCACACTGTTTTCCAGAGTGGCTGTACCAACTTGCATTCCCACCAACAATGTAGGAGGGATCCCCTTTCTCCACATCCTCTCCAACAATTGTTGTTTCTTGCCTTGTCTATTTTTGCCATTCTAACTGGCGTAAGGTGGTATCTCAGTGTGGTTTTGATTTGAATTTCCTTGATGGCTAATGATTTTGAACATTTTTTCATGTGTCTGTTAGCCATTTGTATGTCTTCATTGGAAAAGTGTCTGTTCATATCTTCTGCCCATTTTTTGATTTGTTTATTTGTTTCTCGTGTATTGAGTTTGAGAAGTTCTTTGTAGATCTTGGATACCAGTCCTTTATCTGTAGTGTCATTTGCAAATATCTTCTCCCATTCCGTGGGCTGCCTCTTAGTTTTTCTGACTGTTTCCTTGGCTGTGCAGAAACTTTTAATCTTGATGAAGTCCCATAAATTCATTTTATCTTTTGTTTCTCTTGCCTTTGGGGATGTATCATGAAAAAGGTTGCTTTGGCCGATGTCGTAGAGGTTGCTGCCTATGTTCTCCTCTAGAATTTTGATGGATTCCTGTCTCACATCGAGGTCTTTCATCCATTTGGAGTTTATTTTTGTGTATGGTGTGAGATAGTGGTCAAGTTTCATTCTTTTGCATGCAGCTGTCCAATTTTCCCAGCACCATTTATTGAAGAGACTGTCTTTTTTCCACCGGATGTTTTTTCCTGCTTTATCAAATATTAGTTGCCCAAAGAGCTGAGGGTCCATTTCTGGGCTCTCTATTCTGTTCCATTGGTCTATGTGTCTGTTTTTGTGCCAGTACCATGCTGTCTTTGTGATCACAGCTTTGTAGTACAGCTCGAAATCCGGCCTTGTGATGCCCCCAGCTTTGTTTTTCCTTTTCAACAGTTCCTTGGAGATTCGGGGTCTTTTCTGGTTCCATACAAATTTAAGGACTATTTGTTCCAGTTCTTTGAAAAACGTTCTTGGTATTTTGATCGGGATAGCATTGAAAGTGTAGATTGCTCTGGGTAGCATGGACATTTTAACTATGTTAATTCTTCCGATCCATGAGCATGGAATATCTTTCCATCTTTTTATGTCTTCCTCAATGTCTTTTAAGAGTGATTTATAGTTTCTAGAATAAAGGTCCTTTACGTCTCTGGTTAAGTTAATTCCAAGGTAACGTATGGTTTTTGGTGCTATTGTAAATGGGATGGATTCCCTAATTTCTCTTTCTTCATTCTCGTTATTCGTGTACAGAAATGCAACTGATTTCTGAGCATTGATTTTGTATCCCGCCACATTACTGAATTGCTCTATAACTTCTAATAGTTTGGGAGTGGCTTCTTTTGGGTTTTCCATATAGAGTATCATGTCATCTGCGAAGAGAGACATTTTGACTTCTTCTTTGCCGATTTGAATACCTTTGATCCCTTTTTGTTGTCTGATTGCTGTTGCAAGGACTTCTAGTACTATGTTGAATAATAGTGGCGAGAGTGGGCATCCTTGTCGAGTTCCTGATCTTAAGGGAAAGGCTTCCAGCTTTTCCCCATTGAGAATAATATTTGCAGTAGGCTTTTCATAGATGGCTTTTATGAGATTGAGAAATGTACCTTCTATTCCTACACTCTGAAGGGTTTTAATCAGGAAAGGATGCTGTATTTTGTCAAATGCTTTTTCGGCATCGATTGAGAGGATCATATGGGTCTTGAGTCTTTTCTTGTTGATATGATGTATCATGCTGATTGATTTGCGAATATTGAACCACGCTTGCATCCCAGGTATGAATCCCACTTGATCGTGGTGGATAATCCTTTTAATGAACTGTTGGATTCTATTAGCAAGTATCTTGTTGAGGATTTTGGCGTCCATATTCATTAGGGAAATTGGTCTGTAATTCTCCTTTTTGAGGGGGTCTTTGCCTGGTTTGGGGATCAAGGTAATATTGGCCTCATAGAATGAGTTTGGTAGCTTTCCTTCTGTTTCTATTTTTTGAAATAGCTTTAGGAGACTAGGTATTATTTCTTCTTTGAATGTTTGGTAGAATTCCCCGGGAAAACCGTCCGGGCCTGGAGTTTTGTTATTTGGAAGGTTGTTTATCACTGACTCAATTTCTTCATAATTAATTGGCCTGTTTAAGAAATCAATTTCTTCCTTTTTCAATCTTGGTAGTTTATAGGTTTCCAGGAAGGATTCCATCTCTTCCAGATTGCTTAGTTTATTGGCATATAGCTGTTGATAAAAATTTCTAATAATCCTTCCAATTTCAATGGTGTTCGTCGTGACCTCTCCTTTTTCATTCATAATTTTAATAATCTGGGTCCTTTCTCTTTTCTTTTGGATAAGTCTTGCCAGGGGTCTGTCAATTTTATTGATTCTCTCAAAGAACCAGCTTCTAGTCCTGTTGATCTGCTCTACTGTACTTCTGGTTTCTAATTCATTGATTTCAGCTTTAATTTTGGTCAACTGCTTCCTTGTGCGTGGATTAGGCCTGTCCCTCTGTTGCTGTTCCAGCTTCTTGAGGTGAGAATATAAAAACTGCATTTTAGATGTTTCTATTCTTTTGAGTGAGGCTTGGATGGCTATGTATTTCCCCCTTAGGACTGCCTTTGCAGTATCCCATAGGTTTTGGACTGTTGTATTTTCATTCTCATTGGTCTCCATAAATTGTTTAATTTCATTTTTGATTTCCTGGTTTATCGAGTCATTCCTGAGCAGGATGGTTCTTAGTCTCCAAGTGTTTGAGTTTCTTCCAAATTTTTCCTTGTGGTTGAGTTCCAATTTCAGAGCGTTGTGGTCTGAGAATATGCAGGGGATAATTTCAATCTTTTGGTATCGGCTGAGACCTGTTTTGTGTCCCAGAACATGGTCTATTCTTGAAAATGTTCCATGGGCATTAGAATAGAATGAGTATTCTTTGGTTCTGGGGTGTAGTGTTCTATATATATCTAAGAGGTCCAACTTGTCGAGTATGGCATTCAAAGCCTTTGATTCTTTGCTTAGTTTTTGCCAGGGTGTTCTGTCTATTTCTGAGAGTGGAGTGTTGAGGTCCCCTACTATTAATGTATTTTTATCTATATGTCTCTTTATTCTGGTTAAGAGTTGGCTTGTGTATCTTGCTGCTCCCCTGTTGGGGGCATATATATTTATAATTGTCATATCCACTTGTTGAATACTTCCTTTAAGAATAATATAGTGCCCTTCTGCATCTCTAACTATAGTCTGTAGTTTAAAATCCAATTTATCTGATATGAGAATTGCTACCCCAGCTTTCTTTTGAGGTCCATTTGCGTGAAAGATGGTACTCCATCCCCTTACTCTCAGTCTGAATGCATCTTTGGGTTCGAAATGAGTCTCTTGTAGACAGCAAATGGATGGGTCATTTCTTTTTATCCAATCTGCAACCCTGTGGCGTTTAAAGCAAGAATTTAAACCATTAATGTTAAGGCTGAGTACTGAGAGATATGCTTTTAATTCTGCCATGTTGTCAGTAAAGTCTTTGTTTGTATTGGCTGTGACTTTCTGTTTTGTATCACTCTTGGGGCCTTTTTACTTTTATAGAACCCCCCGTAATACCTCCTGTAGGGCTGGTTTCGTGGTTACGAAATTGGCTAGTGACTGTCGATTCTGAAATGTCTTTATTTCTCCATCAATTCTGAATGACAGCCTTGCTGGATAAAGGATCCTTGGCTGCATGTTTTTCTCTGAAAGAGCTTTAAAAATGCTCCCCCAACCCTTTCTCTCATTCCAGGTCTGTGTAGACAGGTCTGACGTAATTCTGATGCCTTTGCCTTGGTACGTGAGAAATTTCTTTGCCCTGGCCGCTTTCAATACTGTATCCTTGGATCTCATATTTGCGAGTTGCACTATGACGTGACGTGGTGTAGGTCTGTCATGGTTGAGCTTGGGAGGGGTCCTCTCTGCCTCTTGGACACGAATTTTTGTTTCCCTTGCTAGATTAGGGAAGTTTTCAGCTACAATTTGTTCAAATATCTCTTCTAGACCTCTGTTTTTCTCCACCCCCTCGGGGATGCCGATGATTCTAACATTGGATCGTTTCGTTGAGTCAGTAATCTCCC
Organism: Ursus americanus; assembly: GCF_024610735.1. NCBI lineage: Eukaryota > Metazoa > Chordata > Mammalia > Carnivora > Ursidae > Ursus > Ursus americanus. The sequence goes on along the minus strand of NC_142134.1, from coordinate 23,997,027 downwards.
GTAGCCAACATTCGTGGGTGTGGATTTTTTTAAGACCATCTTCTATTTTTATTTTTTCCTCTATTAACCCATCCTCCAATTCACTAACCCTTTCCTCCGCTTCGGTGACCCTGGCCGTCAGAGCCTCTAGTTTTGCCTGCATTTGGCTCATAGAATTTTTAAATTCTGTCAAATTCGCTCTCATTTCCGCCCTTAGGGATTCTATATTCTCAGTAACATTTTCCTGAATACTTTTTTCAAGTCTACTCATTATCTTGACCATTGTTACTCTGAATTCCATTTCTGATAATTTGGTTACATCCATATCTGTTACTTCTGTGGCAGAGGCCACTGACTCACTGTCTTTTCTTTGCTGGGGGGGGCTTCTCCTTCTTGTCATTCTGATGAGGGGAGGTTGCGGGGTTGTCCAGAGCCCAAAATTATTGACTGGGTCCCAGGCCGTGCCCCTTGTTTTATAGGGATCTTAGAGATGTGGGCTTCTTCTTTAAAGATTTTATTTACTTACTTATCTGAGGGAGGGAGATAGACAGTCAGCAAGAACGGAACAGAAGCAGGGGAGTGAGAGAGGAAGAAGCAGGCTCCCAGCGGAGGAGCCCGATGAGGGACTCCTTTCCGGAACGCCGGGATCACGCCCTAAGCCGGAGACAGGCGCTCAATGACTGCGCCACCCAGGCGCCTGGGTTGTGGGCTTCTTGATTTTTCAGCCTGCCTTCTGTGTTCTGGGGGAGGGGCCTGCCGCGCCGATACTCAGGCAACCCTGTTTGGTTAGAGTCTCCGTGTCCCCTGCGAGGGAGGATGGGGATGGGCACTCTCTGAGCCGGTATTTCCAGGCTTTTGTTCTCTGGCGGCTTTCCCTGGTGGCCGGCTATGCCTCTTCTGAGAGTCAGAGCAGCAGAGGCTGCATTGTCGCAGAACAGAGGGATTGCGGCCCGTTCTCCACTGATGTTCTGGCCACTTTAACTCTGTTACTGTTGGTGCTGCTCAACCCTGCAGCGTCCGGGATGTGCGCACCAACTCGGCGTCCCTGCCCTCACTTCCAGGGCCAGCGCGTCTCTGTCCTTTGTGTTTCTAATGCCGCCAGCCACCAGCCGCCCCGCGCGCTCCCGGGTCTCCCGGTCTCAGTCTATGCCCGGTGAGCACACCTCGATTCCGGAGTTTCGTGAGAAGCCTGGTGGCGCGCGCACCGGTTCAGGGTCTCAGTCTGCTGTTTCGCGGGTGCCGACCGCGAGTCCGCCCGCTCCCCCGTGCAGGTGGCCCGCCAGCTGCCAGCCGCCCCGTGCGCGCTCCGGGAGTTCCCGGTCTCAGTCTGGATCCCGTGAGCACACCGGGATTCCGGTGTTCCGGGAGATGCCTGGTGGCGCGCGTTCACGGCTCACCGGTCTCAGTCCTCAGTCCGCTCTCTCGCGGGTGCCCTCTGTGAGTCCGCCCGCTCCCCTGTGCAGGTGGCTGCCGCTTCCCGGAGCCCAAACGCGGTGGCTCCCTCCCCCTTCCATTTATCTTCCGATATCTGTGCACGGTTTACAGCTCCCCTCTTCGTACCTCAATGCTCAGCGCTGGAGATGTTCATTTGTAGAGATTCAGATGCATCATCCTGCGTCTCAGGCTGATTCCATGGTTATTTAGGCTGGTCTGGTACCTATCCAGCTCGACTCAGGGGACCGGCTGAAAAAGGGGTCCCCTACTCCTCCGTAGATGGCAAGGAATATCTCTATTTGAACTTTGGTTCAAAAATTTTTGAATTTTCAGCTCTTTTGGAAAAGCTGTAAATTATAAGATGGAATACTAGTTAAAGGGTTCTGTATTAGTCAAGGCAGTTCTTACATAGTCCTGTATGATTTTTACTGCCCTGGGGCTATGGTCTGTGACCGCCTCTGGAAGTTATAGGTAAACGTCTTCAGGTAATTCAGCTTGATGTGGGACTAGGTGTAAAACCCAGCTCTCTAACTTGGGCTAGTGTATTTTATAGACACTTAAATTTACATGAGTAGAGAATGCAGTTACGTTTTTTCAAGTATTCTGGAAGATGTAGCAGTATAGAGTTTCAATTTCTGAGCACTTCTGTGATGGGAACATGGGTATTTGGTAACTCACCTCCCTCTCCAAGTGGTACTCCTGTGTTGAGATCCTCCCTGACATTACAGAACATATGGAGCCAGTTCTTGAATTCTGTCCAGACCATTGGTGGCCCTTAGTGGGCTGTGATCTCCCCTAACTCTAAGAAAGACAATTTTAGCTTTTTAGACATTTGTGTGTTTGGACCGGATAGATAAGAAATAGAGTACTTAGGTGAGGTGCTAACATGAGGCCGGAAACCATAACAGAAAATAAAATTGCTGGAATCTAGGGCTATAAATATAAGAATGGGCATGTAACTAGAAACTAGAGGAGTCTGGAAATCACAACATGCCTTAGAGGTGCTAGGTCTGTGCCAATCTCTTAAATTAGAGGTTAGAATTGAATAATTTTGTAATGATGATGGGTAGGTATCCTGGCAAGACAGAGTAGTATCAGGGGTTCCTCTAGTCCCCTGTTGCCTAGTGTTACGGGTACAATTTTTCAGAATTAGATATTGAGGTAGAGTTTAGCATGAAGAACCCTGTGAAGGAAATGAGGAACGGAGCAGGACTGGGAAGTGGTTGCAGTTAACTGCAGTGTAGACACAACAATGGCCATGCCTGAAGAGCATCGGCATGTGTAGGGTCCATCAGAGTTGCCCCATGGTGGCCAGAAGTGGCTAGCCTTTGTATGCCCTCTGCAATCAATAATTGGATATAGGCTGCCAGGGGAAGGGCATGGCCTTGCAGCAGAAACAAACCCTTTAGAGGTGACACCTAACAGCACTCCCAGCAGCTGGAGCAACAAACCCTTTCTTGTGGGGAGATTGTGTTTTTCCAAGTCCTGTATCCAGTGACTTCAGGAACTTGACGATCCTGTCTAGTGTCTGGCCTGTTATATACCTGGATGTGCTCAGCATAGGTTTCCTCCTGAGGGCCACTGCCTTTCCTACAGTACTACCCTGTCCCCCCACCCCAAGGGGAATCTGATTTTAATTACTGGTTGCTTGGCAAATGAGAAAGAAGCCATACGGTACTAGCATTAGTTGTTTTCTAGGGAGGATGTGAAGGTTTTCTGAGGGCAACTGATCTTTTAACTTCCTGGCATCCTACCTAGAATGTAGTTTGTAGGAATCTAACTCTTCAGAACATTTTGAAGCACATATGTTAGGAATAGTCTGTGTGTCTGTAAAGTGTACAAAATGAGATAGTTAAACATGTTTTCCAAGTGCCAGATGGTTTGGACTCAGTGCAAGACTTGTTTTCCCTGACCTAATTCAAAGGTCCGAGGGCCTTTGGCAGAAGGCAATCGGAATGGTTACCTCCTGTATTTATCACTTTGAAGACCCTCTCCAGTAAAGTCTAGAGTTTGTCCCAGTGCCTGGACAGGAGCTTTTTAGGCCACGTGTCCAGTCCTCTGTTTGGAGTATCATCCAGGCCATAGCAGCCTTATGCTGGTGGTCTTACAGGCACCAGGGAAAGAACAATCCAAAGTGGCTCTACCTGTGAAGGGCCAGAACTTTGCCTCGTGATAAGTTGAGTCATAAACTTTGAACCCGAGCTTTCAGTGGGAGAGAAGAGAAGGAGCCCACAAAGACTCCTATTGTCTGGAATAATAATCCTAGTGTAAGCATGAGGGCCTGGTAGGGGCCATGTGGACTAGGTGTAGGTACCACTGATCTCTTCTGGGAGGATCTCCTAGGTGAAGCCAATAATTATCAATAGTAACAGCCTCACAGACATGAAAATCTGCTCTTTCTTCATAGTGATAGTGTAAAGAGCTGGGAAGCTATGTGTTAATGCAATGTAGAAAAACCAATTCCAATACTGTATGGTGACTAACATAATAAAAAATTATAAAAAAAAGAAAGAAAAAGAAAAACCAATTCCTGGCCCATATCCTGGGAAGTGTCAACCCATATCTTTACCCACACTGTTCCTTACTTTCAATTACCCAACTCTCCTTTAGTTCATCAACAGGATAAAGCCTATTTAAACCTAAATAGAATGGTTGCCTTAATAAATCTTGGTAATGTCTTTTGAAAATGGGATTGGAGGGAAATGGGAATAATACAGAGAGCCTTCCAGGGAGTAAAGCAGAATGACAAAGTGGCAGGCATGCCAGGGCCTTGCTAAAGCATCCACAGTGTGGATGGGCCACCCTTTTGTACCACTATAGTATCAACTTCCTGGTACTTGGGAATTGTTCTCAGCACAGGGAACTACCTCTTAATTGCCTTGAGGGCAGCTCTGTCTAATACAGAGATAACTTGAGTCACATGGTATTTTATATAGTTTTGTAGGCACAATAAAAAGTAGATGAAATTTAAAAATTCTTGGTTGTATTTAGACTTGCATTCAAGTCTCAACTATTCCCACTTCCTAGTTTTTTTTTTTATAATGATTTTTTATTTTATTATGTTAGTCACCATACAGTACATCCCCGGTTTCTGATGTACCACTTCCTAGTTTTAATTGTGGTTTTCATTTAGAAACGTCTGGCCTGCAATTCCCTGTGTACTTATACGGGAACTGCCCCATAGGCTTTCTGAAGATCAGCTGATAAACTGCCATGACTTCCTAAATGTTCCAACTTTTAGGGAACTTGGTAAATGTTCTAAAAGGCACAGTGAAATCTAAGTGCACCTATTTTTTAATGGCTAGGGGGATTTTGGCCCTGTCGCTTAGTTGAGGATAGACAGTGACTCTCTAGAGAAAGTGTTTTGTTTTTTTGTATTTTTTTAATTAAAGATTTTGTTTGACAGCGAGCGAGCGTGCATATATGGCCGAGCAGGGGGAGCAGCAGAGGGAGAAGCAGGCTCTCCACTGAGTAGGGAGCCCAATGTGGGGCTCGATCCCAGGACCCTGGGATCATGACCTGAGCCAAAGGCAGATGCTTAACCAATGGCACCCCAAGAAAATGTGTTTTAGAGGCGGCAGGCAGGAGCTGGCAGCTGTGGTGGCAGCCATTGTCTAAGTAGTGACCAGAATATTGGCAGCATTCACACATGGGAGGGCCACTTTGTTCCCTACACAGTAGGAAAGTACCTTGGAATGGCATGTCCTTGATTATTCACAAAGGGTAAAGAGTGAAAAAAGCTAGTTTGCGGAGGATAAGGGTAGGTGTGCCTATATGATGAAGTGCCAGTCTCACCATGGTAAGGTCTGTGAGGAATGTATTCAGAGAAGTCTTATTGTTTTGGATCTAGAGCTCAGGTTTATGTGGCTTTTGAATGCAACAGAGGTATGTTTCACTAATGGTTAATTGCTGAGTGACTCAGAAGAAACCATATTCTCTGCTTCCAATTGGCAGGGAGATTTGGAATGAAAACTAATTTTTAGTTGATAGCTCATTGTGGACAGTCCTAAAGTGCACCCACCCCTTTACCCCTGAACTTCCTACCTCCCCATGTCAGGTGTGAGCTACAGACATAAGGTTATACATTGTGTGCTTACAATGAGACCATTCTAAAAGCTAAGATTCTTGTACTATCAACACGATTACCCCACATTTGCAGCAATGTGGACAGGACTGGAGGAGATTATGCTAAGTGAAATAAGTCAAGCAGAGAAAGACAATTATCATATGGTTTCACTCATTTATGGAACATAAGAAATAGCAGGGAGATCGGTAGGAGAAGGAAGGGAAGAATGAAGAGGAGGCAAACAGAAGGGGGAATGAACCACAAGAGACTATGGACTCCAGGAAACAAACTGAGGGCTTCAGAGGGGAGGGGGGTGGGGGATTGGGATAGGCCAGTGATGGGTATTAAGGAGGGCACGTATTGCATGGAGCACTGGGTGTTATATGCAAACAATGAATCATGGAACACTACATCAAAAACTAAGGAGGTACTGTATGGTGACTAACATAACATAATAAAAAATTTAAAAAAACACACATTTGACTGCTAGGACTACTTATGCTCTACTTTCTTGGAGTAGAGCTAATGCCAGCCTAACATTTTTGTTTTTTGTTTTACCTCATTTGTTTAAAAACTGCCAGACCTAGTAGCAACAGGTCAGAATGGCATAGTTCCACTGGAGAGGGGGCAGAAGCACAGAAGTACTTTAACTACTAGCCCTTTGACCTTTCCTGATGCTCTGCCCTGACAGGCCTAGGACCACCTGAGCCATATGACCTCCTGGGCCCCAGGGCTGTCTGTGACAGAAAGAAGACTCTTCTTACCAGAGGAAGGGCACAACTTATTTGAGAGCCTGGCTTTTGTCTTCTTGTGATATGTTCTGTTAGTTCCCAGTGAGAAGTATCTTGGAGCTAGGATTTTGGACACCTGGGTACAATGTTTACTACCAACTTATTCTAAGTCTTGGTGAATACTCTGTACTGGATAATTAAAAATTTCAAAAAGATCACTATGGTTTAGTTACCTCTTTACCTCCTCTAGCTTTTCTGTCCTTCCCAGGGACATTTAGACACCACTACCACTATTTCTCCTTAGCTTCTCCAATCTTCCTCAACTTTACTTCATTCATACTGGGTCAGAAGCAAAAAAAAAAAAAAAAAAAAAAAAAAAAAAAAAGTCCAGTTTGGGCATTTGATATGATTCATGTGTATCTTCATCCTTCCTAGCCCAAAGATTGAGGATGCTTTTTATCTGATAGATTTCAGCTGAAATGTTGCTGCCTCAGCTTAGGTGCCTCTACTTCATCCCTTGCTTAGCACCTTATGTGTTACTTCCCACTTACTTATGAAATAAATATATTCATTAATTAACTTGCCTTTTTTTATTATGATATGTAGTCACCATACAGTACATCATTAGCTTTTGATGCACTGTTCCATGATTCATTGTTTGCATATAACACCCAGTGCTCCATGCAATACGTGCCCTCCTTAGTACCCAACACTGGGCTAGCCCAACCCCCCCCCACCCCCTCTCCTCTAAAACCCTTAGTTTGTTTCCTGGAGTCCATAGTCTCTCATGGTTCATCTCCCCCTCTCTTCCCTGCCCCCCTTCATTTTTCCCTTCCTTCTCCCTGTGATCTCCCTGCTATTCCTTATGTTCCACAAATAAGTGAAACCATATGATAATTGTCTTTCTTTGCTTGACTTATTTCACTTAGCATAATCTCCTCCAGTTCCATCCATGTTGATGCAAATGGTGTGTATTCATCCTTTCTGAGGGCTGAGTAATATTCCATTGTATATATGTATCACATCTTCTTTATCCATTCGTCTGCTGAAGGGCATCACGGCTCCTTCCACAGTTTGGCTATTGTGGACATTGCTGCTATGAACATTGGGGTGCATACGGCCCTTCTTTTCACTACATCGGTATCTTTGGGGGTAAATAGCCAGTAGTGCAATTGCTGGGTCATAAGGTAGCTCTATTTGTAACTTTTTGAGGAACCTCCTCACTGTTTTCCAAAGTGGTTGTACCAACTTGCATTCCCACCAACAGTGTAAGAGGGTTCCCCTTTCTCCACATCTTCTCCAACATTTGTTTCTTGCCTTGTCCATTTTTGCCATTCTAACTGGTATAAGGTGGTATCTCAAGGTGGTTTTGATTTGAATTTCCCTGATGGCTAATGATGTTGAACATTTTTTCATATGTATGTTAGCCATTCGTATGTCTTCATTGGAAAAGTGTCTGTTCATGTCTTCTGCCCATTTCCTGACTGGGTTATTTATTTTTGGGGTGTTGAGTTTGAGAAGTTCTTTATAGGTCTTGGATACCAGCCCTTTATCTGAAATATCATTTGCAAATATCTTCTCCCATTCCGTGGGTTGCCTCTTTGCTTTGTTGACTGTTTCTTTTGCTGTGTAGAGCTTTTTATCTTCCATTCTGTGGGTTGCCTCTTTGTTTTGTTGACTGTTTCCTTTGCTGTGCAAAGGCTTTTTATCTTGATGAAGTCCCACAAGTTCATTTTTGCTTTTGTTTCCCTTGCCTTTGGAGACGTGTCATGAAAGAAATTGCTGCGGCCAATGTCAAGGAGGTTACTGCCTATGTTCTCTATGATTTTGATGGATTCCTGTCTCACACTGAGGTCTTTCATCCATTTAGAGTTTATCTTTGTGAATGGTGTGAGAGAATGGTCAAGTTTCATTCTTCTGTATATAGCTGTCCAATTTTCCCAGCACCATTTATTAAAGAAACTCTCTTTTTTCCATTGGATCTTTTTTCCTGTTTTGTCAAAGATCAGTTGACCATAGAGTTGAGGGTCCATTTCTGGAGTCTTTGTTCTGTTCCACTGGTCTATGTGTCTGTTTTTGTGCCAGTACCATGCTGTCTTGGTGATCACAGCTTTGTAGCATAGCTTGAAATCAGGCAACATTAACTTTCTTTTTTCCACCAGACTGAGCATCGCAAGGACAGATCATGTCTCTTGCCGACATTCAAGTTTGTAATGTGTAGTTCCATGTTTGAAACATACTTATTTGTTGAAATAGCAGAGAGGAAGCTGAACATTAGATAACATTCTTGCTGGTCCTGCTAAGGATTTTGGACATTAATAGCTTCCATATTACATATACATGATAAACTTTAACGTGTAGTTGGTGATAGAAGGTATGTTTGTGACAAAACTTTTTAAATTATTATGGAAAGGGAGGTGGGTAGGGCGAAGGGGTAACTGGATGGTGGGCATTAAAGGGGGGTACGTGATATGATAAGCCCTGGGTGTTATCCACAACTAATGAATCATTGAACATTATAACAAAAACCAATGATGTACTATACCTTGGTTAATTGAATTTAAATAAAAAAATAAAATTCTTGGAATTTCATAGAAAAAAAAATGGAGCAAGTTGTGGGCAGTGGATACACATTTTGACTGAGTCCTTGAATGAATAGGTGGCAGCTTGGACCAGCATGGCTGGGTTGAAAATGGAGGAAATAGACTAGTTAGAAGAATGTTTAGGAAGTGTAATCAACTGGATTTGATGGTTGGGTATGAGATGGTTTTATTATTTACTAGGAAATAGAACATGATGGAGGGATCTGATGAGATTTGCTCCTCTCATTTTCTAGGAACAGTCTCCAGAATTTAGGGATCCTTATTTCATTACCTAGCAGGGTAGTGACTAGTATATTATTGTGCAAACTTTGAATGCCTTGTATTTGTCTACTTCTGGGAGATTATCCTAAGGAATTAGAGCAGCAGGGTCAAAATTTAGGTCTACTTTCCAACCCTTTTATGCTAATTGCCCTTAGGCTTGCCTGTTACTAGTGCAATTCTATCTTCCTGCATTCTATCCAATTCTAAGTGACATTCCCTAATCTTTGCTATCCTGAAAGTTGAAAAATGAGAAAGCACATTTCTTTGCTTGCTTGGAAATTTGAGTACGATTCATAATGCTTAATGGCTACTCGTTTCCCCACAAATTACTTATGCCTGTCCTGTACTCTTTACCTTTAAATATTTTATTTGTAAGATTTTGAGTATTGGGGATATTAGACCTCAGTCTATTACCACATTTTCCCCACCATTTGCCTTGAACTCCTATTTTCCTAATTTTCTATCTTTGAATTGCATGTTTTTATATGTAAATTAATTACTCGCTGAAAAAATTTAGTCTCTTCCCTGTCCTTTCCCCCAGCAATCTGATTCCTCTTTCTAGAAAAAATCATTTTTGTTTCCTTCTAGAGGTTCTATGTATATACTTAATTTCTACAAATTGGAATCATAGGACAAACACTATGTCATACATTAGCCCACCAAAAATAATTTATAATTCTCTTCAATATATTGTATAGATCTTTCCCTATCAGTACATACAAAGCCGTGTCTCACTTCAGATTCTCCAAAACCAGAACCCAATATCAAGGTTTTAGTAAGTTTTCCATGGTGGATTCTATATAGTTGATGATGTGTGATAGAAAAATAGTATGGTCCTTGGTAGCTCATATGTCAAAACAAATAATCTACCCTGTTGGCTGTAGTTCACATCTATATAAAAATTTCTAGTATTATCTGAGATTTTCCTTTCGTGCACAAACGCTGTCACAACAACAGCTTAGCTCACTGGACCAACTACTGTAGGAGTGATTTTGGTTGCATTTGTCCAGATCTAGCCCTTCAGAGTTAATCAGTTGCTCTTATGTTGTTAAACCAAGCTCGGTCTCATGTCTGCCTAAATGTCCAAAAGCTTAAACTGCTAACTTTTGTAATCCTGTGGTATATGTGAAAATAATTATATACCTGGTTAGGTCAATTAACCAAATAAGGTAATAAAATATAAGCAACAATTTTTTGGAATTTATAAAAACTAGTAAATAAGAAACATCACTTCTAGATAAACTAAAGCTAGAGCAATGCAGATGTCTTCTAGAACTAATTTCAGTTTTAAACCATGATGTGAATATTTGGATGTAAATGGATCTGAGTTGAGAGCCCATCTTTATTTAACTGCTGTGTGGACTTTGAGGGATTTTTCTTTCCTAATTTATCAGGCATCATACCTAATCTACACGATAGTTACAAGGAGCAAGAGAATGTGTAAAAGAGCACTTCAAATCTGATAAACTACAGTTGACCCTTGAAAAATGTGGGGGATATGGTGCTCACTGCCTGTGTAAAAATCCTCCAAAACTTGTACTAGCCTACTACTGACTGGAAGCCTTACTAATAACATAAATACTCAATTAACACATATTTTGTATGATATATATAAAACATACTGTCTTCTTTAAGCTGGAGAAAAGAAAATGTTACTAGGAAAATTGTAAAGATAAAATACATTTGCAGTACTGTATTATTGATCAAAAAAAATAATGTATAAGTGGACCTACATAGTTCAAACCCATATTACTCAAGAGTCAACTATATATTCACTTCTCAAAAGCGGATATGCTTTTAAAGGAAGAATGGCTGAAAAATTATACCTTTTATAGACCCAAACTTGCCAATTCCTTCAATTAACTGGGGGTTCTCTCGATCCTGTGTTGGACAAAATAGATATTAAAATGAGGCAGGTCTCTGTTACAGACTGGAAGACTTTAACACCTAACAGTCTCAGACCACCCACTTTCTCACACCACAGTATATGTGTTCTGTCACTGGCATTCTGTAATTAAATAACAGTCGTAAAAGTCACCACCTTTTCCTTTTTGGTTTAAAGTTAGACCCAGACATGGAAACTATACAAATAACCAGATGTGTGCACAAAAGCTATTTGAGTGTGCCAAATAAAATGAGGGGAAGTGAAAAATGACAGCAAATAATGAAAAATGTAATCATTCAGTAGTAGCAGTTAATGTCAGACTACAGTGAATCAAAAATGTGCCTTTTTCATTGGCAACCTTATGTAAAATTGCTTCCTTCCCCTCACTCCTCACTCCACATCCTGTTTGTTTCCTGTATGGTACTTACGGTATTACCCGATTGTCTCCCCTATTAGAATTCAAACTCCACGAGGATAGAGACTTACTGTTTATTGCTATATCTCTCAGAGGCTAGGACTGCAATTGTCTGACACTCAGTAGAGTTTGATATATTGATTTTTGGGTGCAGTTGGGCAGGTTGGCTATTACACAGAATATTAGTATATTGCTTAGAAAAGGAAGTTTTGTGCTTCTGAAATTTTTTAACCTATTTTCCTCTAGAAAATCCTGAGACAAAACATAGGTACATTAGTTTATTGGGAGATGTGTGTGACCCTAGGGCAGCAAGAATGGGGAATTAGGGGCACCTGGGTGGCTCAGTGGGTTAAGCATCTGCCTTTGGCTCAAGTCATGATACCAGGGTTTTGGGATCAGCCCCAGTGCACCAGGCTGCTTCTACTGCTCCTCCCTGCTCATGCTCTCTTGGTATCTTTCAAAAAATTAAAAAAAAAAAAAACAAATAAAAGAATGGCAGATTAAAAGTAAGGAAGGAGAAGGGACCCACATACAAGATATTGGGTGACTTGAGCTGATCATAGCTTTATAAGAATACACATAGCTGCTTGAGCTTATTCAGACCAAATGAAAACACTAAACATTTTGTAGAGTGGAGTATATTTAAAATTTCTGATGAAAAGTATAGCATAGAGGATATAGTCAACAGGATTGTAATGTTTGACAAATGGTGAGCACATTTATCATGGTGAGCATGGAGTTAAAAAATAAAATCCCAGTTGTAATGGTAGACCACTCAATTTCTCCTTAATTTTTCAACTGCAGTAAGTTGTAAACTTAAGCGTCTATGAATATAATAACCTATAATTTCTGGTGAATTAAAACTTGTTAAAATTAGGTAATGATCTTAGATGGAGTAATGATATTGATTTTTAACTATAAACTACCTATTTTGTCAATTGATTATTATTATCTATCTTTCCATCTTTTTACTTTAAAAGTGACATACTTAAAACTTAAGGTAGACATTTGAATATCAAATGCAAGCATTTAAAGAATCCAAGCCTGGCAATCTTATTCTCTAACTAGAATTCACAAGGGTCAACTTAACATTGTATTTTGTGCTTTCTGTTCTGCTTCTCTGCTCTAACTCCGCTATCTCTGAGTTTCAGGAAAAGCAAAAAGGTGCTGTGTTACCAAAATGGTCATGTTCTCATTGATCACATGTGACTTCTTTCATAGCTTGGATTCTCTTGAAGTCATTGCTTAGATGGGCTTTGGGGTACAAGGGATGCCCACCTGTAAAAGGAAGGGAAAGGAGGCAGGGCTAGGCAGAGAGAAATTGAAATGTGATGCAGGCCAAAGCCTTGACTGACAGGGTGGGGTGCTCTGGAGTTAATATTGCTCATCAGTGTCCTGCCAGGCCTCAATGGTCAGACACCAAATGCAGGCTGCCCTGGAGGGTGTGACCTTAGGCAAAGGAGTTCTCTGCAGCTGTCACTTAGGGGTTGTCTGCTAATAGTACTTCCCCAGCTTAGAATCAAGCCAGTACTTGCAGAATCTGGTTGGAGAATCTCCAGGTCTACCACAATGTCTGTTTCCAAAGTATGGTGGTTCCTTGTAGCTGGTCTGGAGGAGTGAAGGGTGAATAATCTGCTGCCTTCTACTTACCCTCATTTCCTATTGTCATCAAATCTTCTGCATTTTGAAGTTGTCCCTTGGCCTCTACAGGTGGCTGCTGGAAAAGCTAGATCTCATTCTCCATGATGCATGGTGTTCTGCCCAAGTCCACAAAAGGTAAGTGAAGTGGCAGCCTCTGAGTCTTACCAGGTTGGGCTTGGGTCCCTGTGACTCCTCCCATGGTAGGTGCTATGGATACTGGGTCAGAGTCCAGCCTTCTCCTTGGGGGAATCACAGATGACTGATAAGGCTGGAGATGAGATGATGATGGCAGTTGGGGCTCTCCATTGTCCATGCGGCCAAGCACCAAGAAGCAGGTGAACCTGAGCAAATTTGAGAAGTGTATCAATTTGGTCTCTGTGAAATGTAACTTCTTCTGTCTTAAAAGCTCACACACAGGGCAAGGTTTAGGTAATATATACAAAAGTGGCCACAGTTGATGTTGTTCTAGGCCCCTTCTCACAAACAAAAACAAACTTGAATAGTCTTTCTGTCATTAGCATACTCTAACAAGGAAAACTCATTTTTTACTTTCATATTAAATATTATAAGTAGGCATAATTATGATATTAGCATAACATTTGAAAATAACTACAGCAAGGCAAATGACTGCTTATTTTCCATCTCTAAGAATGTCACTAGGATAGAAGACACATTGATTGCAGTAAAGTCTAATGAGTTAATTAGAATAGCAGTGATAAAAACAAAGCAGTATGAAGATAAGAATCTCTAATGTTAGCTCTTTAAGGTCACGAGTTATATAGGGATTACTTGGAAAATCACTTTTTTCCCCCAAAGAACTGTCTTAATATACTGTGACACTCAAAACTGGCTGTAGGAATTAATCTACTACTTTAGTTCGGTCAAATTTCAGTGAATTCTGTGATTCGTAGTGATTGTTCACTATTGAACAAAAATCCCAGGGCAGAAAATATGGAAGGAAGAGAATTTTAAATTATTTCCTATCGCTAAAATGTCAGAAGCCTGATAAGCAAACTTTAGGAAGTTTTTCAGTTATCTCTCTTTTAAAAAAAAAAAAAATTCTATTTATTTGAGAGAGAGCGAGTGCACAGAGGAAGAGGGAGAAGCAGACTCCCTCCTGAGCAGAGAGCCCAACATGTGGAGTTCGATATCCCAGGACCCCAAGATCACGACTTGAGCTGAAGGCAGAAGCTTAACTGATTGAGCTACCCAGGCAACCCTTCAGTTATCTCTTCTTAGCTTGTTGCTAAGAAATTTTCCATGTGGACTCTGAATTATAGATGCCAGACAGATCAACTAGAAGCAAACTGTTTGGAGAAGCAATTGTCTCTCAGGGCTCATTGCCAATCAGTTATGGGCCTTGAGTGTTCCTATATGTGTTTCTTGGGTATTTCAAGAATGCAAAGCCCTGATCATTCTTGACCTGGGCCAATTCTCAGGGTTGTGTTTTTAGTGAGCAACCCTGCAGGATGAGATAATGTTCTCCCTCTAGGGAAAAGGAACAGGTTTATTTACTGCTTGCTCTAAAATAGCAGGTTTCCCAAGTTAAGTGTTCCTTGGCTGCAATGCAAATCCACTGCCTGTAACATCTACCTAGGTTCTGCCACATCTTTCTCATGGGACTTAGGGAAGCATCGGGACATGGAACCAACATGCTCATGTTGCTTGTTTTGTTATTAGTATAAAATCCTTTGTCTCTCACCTAGGAGTCTTTTGTCTTTTCCAAGTATCCATGAAATAGTAACAAGCCAGCTTATTAGCTTGCATTTAGGGTAAAATTCCAAACCCTGACAAACATGCCTGAATTTAGAGAAATGTGATGTCCAACTGCAAATAGGCAATATATTATAAAGTAAGTAGTGACATGAGAAAGTGGCATAGGTAGAATGATGTGAGAAATTGATCTGCCATTGGAAAAGGGAATGTTTCTCACAGAAATGAAATGAGAATGGTACAAAAATGAATCTTGGAAGTTATAAGCATTGTGATTTTTGAAAGGGGAGTTCTATGGATGTTTCTTGGCTCTAGGTAAGTTCAGTGGTGGCAATTTAGGGAATCATCAGGAGAGGATTACCTCCAACCCAAGTTTGTGGTAACATCAGAATTCTGGATGGAATGTCTGTTATAAATGGCCAACATCACTCAGCATCAGGGAAATACAAATCAAAACCACAATGTGATACTACCTTACACCAGTCAGAATGGATGAAATTAACAACTCGGAACAACAGGCTTGGCAAGTATATAGAGAAAGGGAACCCTCTCCCATCATTGGTGGGAATGCAAGCTGGTGCAGCCACTCTGGAAAACAGTATGGAGGTTCCTCAGGTTGCTAAAAATAAGGCTACTCTACCATCCAACATTGCACTACTGGGTATTTACCCAAAGGAAACAGAAAGACTGATTCGAAGGAATACATGCACCCCAATGTTTATAGCAGCATTATCAACAATACCCAAATTATGGAAAGAGGCCAAATGCCCATCAACTGATGAATGGATAAAGAAGATGTGGGGTGTGTGTATGTATATAATTATATATGTGTATATTATGTATATATTATAATTATAATGGCTATTACTCAGCCATAAAAAAGAATGAATCTTGCCATTTGCAATGACATGGATGGAACTAGAGGGTATTATGCTAAGTGGAAATAAGTCAGAGAAAGATAATTATATGATCTCACTCATTTGTGGAATTTAAGAAACAAGACTAAGGATCACAGGGGAAGGGAGGGAAAAATAAGATGAAATCAGAGGGAGACAAACCATCAGAGACTCTTAACTATAGGAAATAAGGTTGCTGGAGGGGGAGGTAGGTGGGGGGATGGAGTAACTGGTGATGGGCATTAAGAAGGGCACTTAATGTAATGATCACTGGGTGTTATATGCAACTGATGAATCAGTAAACTCTACTTCTGTAACTAATACACTACACGTTAATTGAATTTAAATAAAATAAAATTTAAAAAGACTTCTCATATGAAGAGAAACTAATAAAAATGGGGAAAAAGTGTCTGTTATAGAAGTCCTTTGAATGTATTTATTTATTTTTTATTTTTATAATTTTTTATTATGCTATGTTAGTCACTATACAGTACATCCTTCGTTTTTGATGTAATGTTCTGTGATTCATTATTTGCGTATAACACCCAGTGCACCATGCAATACATGCCCTCTTTAATACCCATCACCAGCCTATCCCATTCCCCCACCCCCCTCCCCTATGAAGCCCTCAGTTTGTTTCCCAGAGTCCACAGTCTCTCATGGTTCATTCCCCCTTCTGTTTACCCCCCTTCATTCTTCCCTTCCTTCTCCTACCGATCTCCCTGCTATTTCTTATGTTCCATAAATGAGTGACCCATATGATAATTGTCTTTCTCTGCTTGACTTATTTCACTTAGCATAATCTCCTCCAGTCCCGTCCATGTTGCTGCAAATGTTGGGTAATCATTCTTTTTGATGGCTGAGTAATATTCCATTGTATCTATGGACCACATCTTCTTAATCCAGTCATCTGTTGAAGGTCATCTCGGCTCCTTCCACAATTTAGCTATTGTGGACAATGCTGCTAGAAGTCCTTTGAATTTAGGCACAAGTTCCCAACTTAAAGTTATTGAACTTTTGGGAACTGGAAAAGGTAGCAATGGATTTTTGTGAGCCACATTTTTAGTATTTCAAAATGGTTAAATCTATTCTCGATTACCTTTTTTGACAAATTCAAATACCACGTTTCTTTGCTTTTGATTGGGATGTTACTTAACAGATGCGAGAACACTGATTCTCTTTTGTTGATCATAAATTCTGATAGTAAAAAGTTTGTCTTTTCCTACTGTAATATTTAAATGTTGATGGCAGATATATACTTGGTGTCTAAAAGGATAGGAGTCCCTGAATTGTGGGGAACTTTTGCTTTGGAATCAATCTGACAGTGTGCTGTGATATGCCTGATGCAAGCTTGATTTCACTTTGTTTTTTTTTTTTGTGTGTGTGGTTGAGGCTAGTGTAGCTTGGTGAACAATCAGAGCTTTTGGTCTCTCTAACAAGAGTAACCTGTTTCCATGAATCCTGCCTTTGGCCTCTTTATGTTGCAAAGCACAGACTTTGTCAAGTAACTTCCAACTATGGACTTCATGTATGAATAGCGGCATAGCCATAAGAACTATGAATAGAAATTAGGAGCCTATTATGACTCTCTGCCTGGGGGTTGGTGATCTTTTTCTGGAAGGGCCAAGGGTAATTACTTTAGGACTTGTAGGCCATATAACCTTTGTCTTAACCACTCAATTCTGTTGTTTTAGTGGTGGAAGCCATAGACAGCACATAAGCAAATGGGTGTGGCCTTACTCTAAAAAATGTAAACAAGAGGTGGGGGTTGGATCTGGTCCATGGGCATTAATTTGCCAAACCCTGCTGTAGATACCGGCACCTCATGATCTTTCAGATATTTCCCCCCTTTATATTTCTCAGTATAAATACCTAAGAGGTCTGATAAAGCTCACCTTTTAGTGCCAGGATGTATTAGTTGATTGCATTAAGTCTTGTTGAAATGAAACCTAGGGTGATTGATTTATAAGATGGTAACTAAACAGAAAAGTCTCCAAGTAATTCAAGCACAAATATAATTAGGTTTTACAAAGTGTTTAGAAGGGCCCTAGGAGCTTGCAGTCAGAGGGCTAGCTCTATTTTCAAAGTGGTATACCACCACAATAGTGATCTAGAGGCCAGAAAGAGTTGCTATGTCAACTACCATTGTCTGCTAGTATCTACCATAATCTTCACCTTTAGTTTCTTTTTCTTTTACTTTATTAAAGTATAGTTGACATACAGTATCTTATTAGTTTCAGGTGTACAGCATAGTGATATTACAATTCTGTAAATTAACGCTCACCACAGTAAGTGTTGTCACGTTAGTACAATATTGACTATATTCTCTATGCAGTATTTTTCATCTGTGAAAAAATTACGGTTATTTTATAACCGTAAATTTTTATCTTTTAATTCTCCTTACCTATCTTGCCCATTCCCCCACCCACCTTTCCCCTAGCAACTACCAGTTTCTCTGTATTTATAAGTCTATTCGTTTGTTTTTTAGAGTCCACATGAGTAAAATCATGGTCCTTGTGTTTCTCTGATTTATTTCACTTGACATAATAACCTCTAGATGGATCCATGATTTTACAAAAGGCAAGATTTCATTTTTTATGACTAATATTCCACTGTGTACATATACCACATTTTTATTCATCTATTGATGGACACAAGAGTTGCTTCCATATCTTGGCTATTGTAAATAATGCTGCAACAAACATAGAGTGCATACATCTTTTTAAATTAGTGTTTTTGTTTTCTTTGGGTAGATACTCCCTAGTGGAATTACTAAATTGTACAGCATTTCCAATTTGTTGAGGAACCTCCATACTCTTTTCCACAGGGGTTGCATCAACTTACATTTCCATCTACCTCACACACAAAGGTTCCCTTTGCTTCACATCCTTGCCAACACTTGTTTTTTCTTGTGTTGTTGAAACTAGCCATTCTGACAGGTGTGAGGTGATATCTCATTGTGGTTTTGATTCGCGTTTCCCTAATGATTCATGATGTTGAGCACCTTTTCATGTGTTTGGCCATCTGTATGTGTTTGGGAAAAAATGTCTATTCAGGTCCTCTGCTCATTTTTTAATTAGGTTGTGGGGTGTGTGTGTGTGTGTGTGTGTGTGTGTGTGTGTGTGTGTGTGTGGAGTTGTAGAAGTCTTTATATATTTTGGATATTACCCTTATCAGATATATCATTTGCACATCTCTTCTCCCCTTCTTTAAGTTGCTTTTTTATCTTGTTGATGGTGTCCTTCAATGTGCAAAAGACTTTTACTTTGGTGGAATCCCAATAGTTTATTTTTGCTTATGTTTTTCTCCCCTGCAGAGACATTTCTAGAAAAATGTTGCTAAGGATCTAAGACATTACTGCCAATGTTTTAAGAGTTTTATGGTTTTAGGCCTCACATTGAGGTCTTTAATCATTTTGAGTTTATTTTTGTGCATGGTATAAGAAAGTGATCCAGTTTTAGTCTTTTGCATATAACTTCAATAACTGTTATTGAAGAGACTGTCTTTTCCTCATCATATATCCTTGCCTCCTTTGTTATAGATTAATTGGCCATGTAAGTGTGGGTTTATTTCTGGACACTCTTTCCTGTTTCATTGTTCCATGTGAATATTTTTTTTTAATGATTTTATTTATTTATTTGAGAGAATAAGAGAGAGAGAGGCATGAGAAGGGGGAGGGTCAGAGACAGAAGCAGACTCCCTGCTGAGCAGGGAGCCCGATACAGGACTCAATCCCAGGACTCCAGGATCATGACCTGAGCTGAAGACAGTTGCTTAACCAACTGAGCCACCCAGGTGCCCCCCATGTGAATATTTTTTGTGTCAGTACCATACTGTTTTGATTATTATAGCTTTGTAGTACATCTTGAAAACTGTAATTGTGATATCTCCAGTTTTATTCTTGTTTCTCAAGATTGCTTTAGCTATTCAAGGTCTTTTGTGGTTCCAAACAAATTTGGGATTATTCTAGTTCTGTAAAAAATGCTATAGGTATTTTTTTGAATTTTATATATGTATATATACATATATATATAATAACTATATATTTTTTTATTTAAATTCAGATAACATATAGTGTATTAGTTTATTAGTTTCAGGGGTAGAATTTAGTGATTTATCGGTTGCGTATACTCATCACAAGTGCCCTCCTTAAGCCATTACCCAATTACCTCATCCTCCCACCCACCTCCCATCCAGCAACCCTCAGCTTGTTTCCTATAGTTAAGATTCTCTTACGGTTTGCCTCCCTCTCTGTTTTTATCTTATTTTGTTTCCTTCCCTTCCCCTATGTTCACCTGTTTTGTTTCTTAAATTCCACAGATGAGTGAAATCATATGGTATTTGTCTTTCTCTTTGCTGTTCAACTTTGTTGTTTTCCATTATCTTGCCTTCCAAATCTCTGATCCATTCTTCACCACTAATCTGTTGATATACTTTAGCGTATTTTTTCTCTTCAGCTCTGACTGGTTATTTTATCTTTTCTTTGTGGCAGTTCTGAATAAGTTCATCCAATTTTAAGTTCAGTATCTTTAATGACCATTACTTTGAATTCTTTAGCAAGCGTATTGCTCATATTCATTTCATTTAGATCTTTTTCCTTAATTTCGTCTTGTTCTTTCATTTGCATCCTACTTTTCGGTCACCTCATTTTGTTAATGTATTTGTTTGGTAGGTCAGCTATGTCTCCTGGTCTTGAAAGTAGTGACCTTCTGTAGAGGAGGTCCTGTGGGGTCTATAGTACATTCTCTCCATGGTCTCCAGAACCAGGCACTCCAGCATTGTCTCCTTTGTGGGCCCTGTGCACCCTCCTGTTGTGGCTGAGCTGCTACTGCTGTGGGAATCCTGGTAGGCTGGGATGGCTCTCAGTACACTGGCTACAATTACTTGCTTTACTCATTATGGGCACACTGGACAGGGTTTGCTCTCCACACTGTTGAAAGGTTTGGCTGTGGCCACCATGGGTTCACTGGTGAGTGGGGTAAGCACACAGTCTAGCTAACTGCAATTAGCTTTTCCCACAGGCTCAGGCCCACTTGAAGGGCAAGTTTTCTCCCTGCACAGCCAGCTAAAAGGTCTAGCTATAGGAACTGCAGATGCACTGTTGGGTAGGGTTATCTCCCCTCCATTCCCACCCCCAGCAGTCACTTTGGAGGGATGCTTGCTGAGGCAGGTGGGTTGGGTGGGGTTGGCCTGCAAGGGAACACTTGGGCATGCAGTGCTAACAAGGTAGATGGAAAGGCAGTAGCCTCCCATTGGTGGTCAGAGCTGCTTCACTGGAATTCACCAACACATTCATAATGAAGAATTTGCAGTACTGGGATAAGTGCCACACGATCAGCTGACTGTCCTTTTCTGGTTATGCATTTCAGTTCCCAAGTTCTTGTTTTACCAGTAGGATCCATCCATGTAAGTTGTTTTTGAAGCTTGACCTATTTTCCTTTTGAAATTAACTATTAGCACTCTACTGAACTGAGAGGAAAGTTTTACTGCATACAGAAAGCAGTAGCCTTTTTTCTTAGCCTATCTCATTTCTTGCCAGAAGCAACCTAATAATTATCAAATATCCTCTGAAATAACAAACTGTTTGATATTTTGAGAAAGATATGCTCATTCTTAGTTTTCCATTTTTCTTTTCTTTTTTTTTTTTTTTAAAGATTTTATTTATTTATTTGACAGACAGCCAGTGAGAGAGGGAACACAAGCAGGGGGAGTGGGAGAGAAAGAAGCAGGCTCCCAGCAGAGGGGCCCGATGTGGGGCTCGATCCCAGGACCCTGGGATCACGCCCTGAGCTGAAGGCAGATGCTTAATGACTGAGCTATCCAGGCGCCCCAGTTTTCCATTTTTCAAACTAGTTAATCTTTATAGTCTTTAGGCAAGATGTTCATGTCCAAGGTGTAGGCTAAAGGGAAGGGTACCCTTTGGGAAGGGGCACAAAAGAAAGTATGAATCTAAGGTAACAGTCCCAGAAGATGCTGGTGCTACTGCTTCTGCTGGTTAATGTTTTTATGTAGCTTTAAGAAGGACCTCCCACCACAGCAAGTATAGAGCTATTCCTTCAATACTTTATCAGAATCTTGGTGTCCCATTACTAATGGGCTCTGGGTTTGATAACTAGCTTGGGTCCAGAAAATGGGCAATAGTAGCTGACATTAGTATTTTATTTCCCTGATCTTGATAGTTTTGGATAGCCAATGAGAGCTTTGCTTTCATATAATCAATCTATTTCATCCTTATTAACACTGTGGTTTATTAGCTATTGCCAGAGATACTGTGGGTCAGAGCCCTGATCATCACTGCAGTTCTACTCCCTCTCATAATAATTACATCTACCTTGCTTCTGCCACTTAAATGTTGACTTATAGCTGCTGCTATTCTAGGACCCTGTGCTACCCTCCAATGACAGAGAGCCCAGTGCTATATAGTGCTTCTTTTTGTCATCAATGTTTTGGCCTGCATAGGATAGCCAACACTAAATCAAAGATTTCCATGCTCCACTTGCTACCACAATTCTTACTGCTTCAGTGAAGCTTTCAGGCCTTCTTGGGGAACATAATTGTGTGGTGGATTCCCTGGTCTTATAGAATAAATCCATGCTACTTACCCAATCTGAGTCTTTTGACTATTTCCTCAGTACTCAGTCTATAGTAAATAAGGTGGAAATATGAGAAATTCTTTGGCAATCTCTTTCATGCTGATGTGATGCCAACCTCAATGCCCTGTTAGGATGGTTCCTTTATTTTGGATGTGATAACCAGATTCCCCTTTGAGGAATCACTTCAAAGTCCCAGCTACTAGGGGTGCTGTCAATATAGTCTCCAGCTGTTTGTCCTTTCAAAATTTGCCTCATCTGAAGAGACACTTCACTCAAAGGTATGCTCTTCCAATCTAATGATTGATTATATTAGAAGTATAAAGGCCCAGCCATTTTCATCCACTGTGGGACAACTTTAATGAGTTGTACATTCTCCAGAACTCTCTATAGAATTGGGTGACATTTGTTTCAGGTCTCCATTGCAGTTTGACTTTCCTCTCTGACCAACTCTACTACCTACTCCTCCCTACATGGATGTTCATTTCTAACAAATACCAAATTTTTCTCAATATCTGTTTGGAGAACTCAACCTAAGACAGTTGATACCAGGAGTGGTCTAAGAAAGCAGGAAATAATATGGTGTACTTGGGCTGGATTTAGGCTGGGTTATTCACTGTCCAGCTGGCCATATGGACCTTATCATTCTTAGCAGATGGAGCACAGACAGCCCTGCCGCAAGATAGTGTTCCAATAGTTAAATGGTCTTGTGGTGAATTAAGATGGTGTACTGGTAGAAATGCATAAGCTGATACTGCTCAAACATACTATGTATTGTATCAGAGAAATAGTCTTTATTCTTATTTTGGCTAAGCCCCATCGACCACAGAGATCCAGTGTGTCCTCATGGCTCCCCTGTTAGAGTAGGGACATATTGGGCCAGGTTATAAATGCAGTCCTGGCCACAGGTGAGTTTATTGTGTGTCATTTTTGTCTCTGGACCAGCCCAGTAGTCATGACCCTAGTCTGTGCAAATACTACAATTCACAGTTGTCATTCGTAGCACCCCTGCATTGAGTTCTTAGCCTTCTCCATCTATAGGCCAACTTGAATATGCTAGAAATCCTTCCAAAGAAGGGATGGTGATGTAAGTGCCACTGTTAAGATTATAAATAATGCAGGGTTGGTAGTTCCCATCACAATTCCATTTAATTCACAAGTTTGGCCCCTTCAGAGCTAATGTGAATCCTGCAGGATGAGAATGGACAAGTGTAAACTCAGATAAGTGCTAGTCTCAACTGTAGCCACTGTTTTAGATGTAGTATCTTTGCTAGAGAAGATTAATGTAGACTGAAGTGTGTGATATGCAGCTGTTGTTTTGGTAAATGCATTTTTTCTATTCTGATTAGAAAAGAACATGAGACAGTTGGCATTCATATGCAGTATAAAACAACATTCAGGAACAGTTTTGCCTTTGGGCTCTGTTAACTCCTATTTATTTGATAATATAGTCTGAAGAGATTTGGACCACTTGGTCATCCCACATTACACTGATCTATTACACCAAAATATCATGAATGATTAGGACAAACAAGGTGGCTAGGATACTGGAGGCCTTAGTAAAACACAAGTGCATTGGATGGTGAGAGAGAAACCCTATGAAGATTTAAAGACCTCCTTCTTCAGTGAAGTTTTTGGGGTTCAGTAGTTAAGGGTGTTCTAGGATATAATTCCAACATAAACAGCTGTTTCTGTATCTCCTATTGTAGAGAAAGAAGCACAAGGCCTGATAGGTTTCTTTGTGTTCTAAAGGTATCACATTCTAAACCTAGGAATACTGCTCTAGCCGTATACCACTATGCTATGTTGCACCCAAATTCACAACTGACTCTTAGTAACTGTGATGCTACAGTGTGCTAGGGTTATCCCCCTGCTTTCCACCAGCCTTTTTGCCACTTGGCTTGCAAATAATTCAATTTTGGAATTCTTTCTTAAATATCCCATTTCTAAGGTCATTTCTGGAACCAATCACCTTACTTTGGGTAGCCCCAGAAATAGACCCTGAGGCAAGTTTTCAAGTACCTGTGGTTTGTTGGTTACCTTCTCTTCCTTGTCTCAATCTCTCATCCCTTACTGGCATTTTCTTCACTTCAGAAATAGAGTACATTATCAAGTTTGTTGCACTGAGAATGACTGAAGCTTAATTCCGCTGGGAAAGCTCTGGGTTCCAGAATAGACACAGGACTCAATCGTCCCAACTTGAGCCAAGCGATCTGAGATTTCTATACACTGTTCCCCATCATTCACTGTTGAGGGTTGTTCCAAGAGGGTGTTGATTTCCTGATTTTCAGTTTGCTGCAAACTGCTTTGATCCTGAGAAGGCTTTGGGCAAAAAAAAAAAAAAAAAAAAATCAGGATGATGTGCACAGAATTGGCAAGTGGAGGTGACACGAATGGGGCACCAACAGTATATGCTATAGCAATCTTAACCAAACTATTTACGTGTATTCTTATACTGAGTAATTTTAGCTAATTTACTTGCATTTACTTTTATTTCTTGCTCCCCATTGGGTAAGTCCAATTTTCTTTTTAATTAATTTATTTAATTTTATTAATTTCAATTAGCCAACATATAGTACATCATTAGGTTTTGATGTAGTGTTCAATGATTCATTGCAGATAAGTCAAATTTTCTTTTGCTAGTTTTGGTAGTCCTGCATTCTATTCTTATTCATGTGGTAGTTAAACCTACATTTTTATAGCTGTAACAAGTGTCTTCCCCCAAATAGAAGTGAAACCTTATTAAAGATTTTTTTGTCCATCTTGCCTCCATCATGCTCTCCCATCCCCTGTTTCAATACACATGCAGTGTTATTTTCTTGAATTTTGGTTCTGAGTTGGTATTGCAATACTGTTCAATGCTTGCTTTTCTTTCCACTTTGTGGTTAAAATGTAACAAGTATGAGGTTGGTTGAGGAATCCAGGAAATATTTAGAGAGATGGCAGGACAAGGGAGACAAATAGAGCTGTCAGCTCCTGTTACTGTTCAATGTGACTAATTCATACCTTGTTCATACCTTGTGGGAAAACTTGACTCTAGAGAAAGAACAGAGTAGAATTTGACTGGGAATGAGAATGTGGCTGGAAATTTGGTGGATGTAGCTCTGGAGTCAGATGGCTTGTGGAAGGTGACTGTACCACAAGTCCCTCTAAATGAGCTCAGTAGTGGCTCCCAGAAATGGCAGAAGGAATACATGCAAAGGATTGCAACCAACGGTCCAATCAAAGACTTCTGTTCTTCATCTCAAACTTCTTCTCTTGACTCTCCACTTGAGGAGCTAAAACAAGGAGGGAAGAACAGTGAACATGCTTAGTACTTCATTACCAGAGGTGAGTCCTTACAAATCACCTCCTTCCCTACTCAAACCTTAATTTTGACCTGATGTTATGAGTTTGGAACTGGACTCAGGTCACTTTCAGTTATTACAAAAAGTTTGGGATCATCAAGGAAAGAGATTGAATATAACATGACTGAGGTCAGGTAATAAAGTAACAATTTTCTATTTTGTACTCCAGAGTGCAGAAAAGTTCAGTAAACTGGCTACAAATGACTATAGTCTATTTTTTATTTAATTTCAATTAGCCAAGGTATAGCACATCATTAGTTTTTCATAGTCTATTTCTTTGCCCATACTCTGCAACAACTCCAAAGCTCTACTTTCTGTGTCTCCTTATCAATTTCTATATCCCTTCTCCTTCGTCCCATCCTTGTATGAAACTTAATTACATCTGATTCTTCTTTCCTCTAATCTCAGGATATCCTGGGGTGAAGGCCAAATTTTCTAGTGCTTTTAATTAACATCTCCCACCTAACACTTGACTTATCAGTTATGCATTCTCTTCAGGTCTCCACCCACCACTGGCTCTTTCTCAGTCCATAAGTAAATCTGTCTCTGTACTTATTTCTCTATTTCCTTCCTACTTTTCATAGTCTACAATCTGGCTCAACATCATTACCACAAATTATAGACCTTCAACTCACCCAATCACAAATGAATGCATTTCATTAATGAGGTTTTGAAAAAGTGCTTACTCCCTGTTATTCCTCTATGATGATAATTTTTATATGCTAACCCGGCTAGCCTACAGTCTTCAGTTACTCAAAGACTAATCTAGGTGTTGAAAAGGCAATTAATAGATGTGATTAAGTCCATAATTCATTGTTTGGGATAATGCCCCTTACTTAAAATCAATCTAATGAGCCTAATTCAATTAGCTAAAAGGTCTTAAAAGCAGACCTGAGGCCTCTCTGATGAAGTAATTCTATTCATGGACAGAAGTTTCAGCAGTGTTTGAGTTCCATTCTGCGCTTCCTAAAAGCCTTTCCTATGGATTTTGAACTTGCCTAGCCAGTCTCTGCAGTGGAAGACTAGCACAGTTGGATACTAAAAATCAAATACATATAGAAGGTGAGGTTCTGGATGACCATGTATTTGCTGCTGTTAACATATTTTTGTCAAACTAGGAAGTATAATGGGGTTGGCTAGAAGCTCCTGACTGCCCTGGAGAAGTGAAAATTGCTCAGGGATTTAAATTCCCAGCTAAAACTCTGTATAAAAACCTTAAAATTTTGTATCTGTCTTTAAAGAAACCTTGTCTGCTGTAGGGCCAAAACTTCAGAAAACCAAACCCAGAGTCTCATCCTATGAAGGACTGAATCTCAATGCAAATTGAATTCCCCAGCCTCACAGGTTATCTTCTGTTAAAGTGAATACATTGATAAGGAATGAGATTCTGAACATTGGCATGGAGACATTTGGGCAAATCCCAACAAACTGGGGACATCAAACTCTTCTGCTGAATCTTTTTGCCAGTAGAAGCTGCCTTTCTATCGCTGCCTGAGGAGGTTAGCTCTTCCTTGCTTGAGATACTTGCCTTGATAGGCACTGCTGATTCTCTTTAGGACCTGGCCCTGCCACCACTCTTGGTTTCTAAATCTAGAAACCAACTAGACTCAAGTTCTAGAAACTCCAAAAGGGTGAGATAAGAAGGTGACCCATGAGGAGGTATACTATACGCAAACATAATTGCATAATTTTTTTTCCAATTTCTACTCTAGGGAGTATGTAAGAATGGATCTCCAGGTGTGGGATGGTGATAGAATATAAAGTTGGATCAGTCTGAACCTACTGATATGGGCTAAGCCTAAATTCTAGGTCTAATATTTTAGCTTACAACTAGAAAGGTTCTAGTATTTTGTCGGAAACATAGACTGAAAGGTGGCCTATACTAAATGAAATTGAAATGCCAGAATTGCCTTGGTGTACTATAGAAGATGGTATCCAATTGCTTAGGGAAAATGGAATATTAGAATAGATTTATAATGTAGGACCTTCTTACCCCAAGAGGGTCCAAGAGGACACAATTTTCACCACAATTTTGAGAGCATCACTGAAGAGTTCTGTAGTCAATCTGCTGTAAATCAAAGTACAATGGGAACTGCTACCATACAACCAGTATCTCAAAATGCAATGGAGATAATGGGATCCTTGGGTTGTAGGAGCTTAGTGGCAACATAATCACCAAATACAGGGTGAGCATAGCCACCATAATGGATAGTAAAGCCAAAGCAGTCATCAGAATAGCGTGGCTTGCAGAGATGTGTGATGTTGATTAGTTGGTCATGATGTCCCTAGAGAAGAAAAAAGGGGCAGCATGGTAAATTTTTAATCAGTAAAAGTAAGAGGTCTACTGAATAGTAAAGTCTAATTTGAATCTCACACACACAAAAAATGGGCCCTCAATTCTCAGGCTTGAGCCAGTTTACAGACCAAGAAATTCATGAATGAAGGGGAGTCTTGGTCCCTTTGAGAAATCACCTTGCAATGCTGCCAAATTAAACACTCTGAATCTTTTCCCCAGCATTCCCTAAATAGACCGCAGTGGCATTTTGGGTCTGCAGGAATTAGTGTCATTTGAGAGCCAGTGTCTAATACTTAAAAAGCCTGTTTCCTTTTCCCCAATGCACAGTCACGCTGGTAAATGGCTATAGGTCCACCAGTCATGATAGGGGTTTATAGAGGTAATGTAATGGGATTTCAGGTAAGGTATATCTCACAGTGGGTCCAGTGAGACCCAGACCCATCCTGTGGTTATTTCCTCAGTTCCAGAATGAGTAATGGGAATAGATATACTCAGCAATGGGCAAAATCCTCACATTGGTTCCTTGACCTGTAGAGTGAGGGTTTTTATGGTGGGAAAGGCCAAGTGGAAGCAAGTATTGCCTTTACCTACAAAAATAGTAAACCAAAAGCAATACCATATTCTGGAGATAAGTACCACTATCAAGGACTTGAAAGATTCAGGGATGGTAATTTCTACCACATTCCTATTCAGCTTGCCTACTTGGCTTGTGCAGAAAACAGATGGATCTTGGAGAATGGCAGGCCAGAATTATTACAAACGTAGGTGGTGACTGAAAATTCAGCCAATGTTGCAGATGTGATTTCACTGTTTGAAAACATCCCCTGGTACCTAATATATAGCCATCGATTTGGCAAATGGATTTTACTCTGTACCTGTTAGTAAAAAACACCAGAAGCAGTTTGCTTTCAGGTGGCAAGGCCAGTGATACACTTTCACTGTTCTACCTTAATATCTCACCTGTGTAAGGTATTAGCCCTATGTCATAATTTAGTCCAGAAGGATTCAATCACCTTTTTCTTGAGACATCATGCTGATTCATTACATTAGTGATATTATGCTGATTGGACCTGGTGATCAGGAAGTAGTAACTACTCTCTAGACATATTGCTAAGACATTTGCATATTAGAGGGTAGGAAGTAAATGCTACAGAAATTTAAGAGCCTTCCACTTAAGTAAAATTTCTAAGAATCCAGTGTTATGGGGTATGTAAGAATATATTTTAAGGTGAAAAAGAAGTGGTTGCACCTGGCCTTCCTACCACCAAAAAAGAAGCACAATGTTTAATGGGTCTTTTAGATTCTGGCAGCAACAAATGTATTCCTCATTGGTACATGCTACTATAGCCCATTTACCAAATAAGTTGAAAAGTTGCTAGCTTTGAGGGGTACCCAGAACAAGAAAACCTTGTTCTATGCAAACTTCTGTCACTGGCCATATGATCCAGCAGAGGTAACAGTGCTTGAAGTGCCACTGGTAGATAGAGATCTTATTTGGAGCCTTTGGTGAGCCCTTAGAGGTCAAACACAGCACACTTAAGATTTTGGAATGAAGCTCTACCATCCTTTGTGGATTGTTTACTTCATTCTGAGAAACAGGTCTTGATCTGCTACTGGGCCCTAGAAGAGACTGAATGCATAACCATGTGCCAACAAGTTACCATATGACCTGAGCTGCCCATTATAAACTGGTGTTATCTGACCCATCAAATCATGAAATTGGGCATGCATAGCAACACTCCATTAACAAGTGGTACATACAAAATCAGGCTTAAGGGGACTGAGAAGGCACAATTAGCCTGAGGAATTGGTCTAAATATCCAGGGCTCTCACTCTTGCTATATTACCTTCCTTCTCCCACTCATACCTACAGTCTCATGGAGATTTCAGTTGACTGAAGACAAAATTCAGGTCTGGTTGACAGATTGTTCCGTGTGATATGCAGTCACAAAAAGTGGACAGCTGCAGCATTACAGCTCCTTTCTGGGACATTCTCAAATGATAGTGGTGAAGGAAAATACTGCCAGTGGGCAGGACTTTAAACAATGTACCTGGTTGTTCACTTTGCTTGGAAGGAGAAATGTCTAGAGCTAAGGGTCTATACCAATTTATAAGCTGTGGCCCATGGTTTGACTGGATGGTCAGGGCTGTGGATGAAATAAAATTAAACTGAAGACAAGTCTGAAGAAGAGGTGTGTGAATAGACCTCTCTAAATGGGCAAAGAATGTGCAGTGGCCTTCAGGAAACTCCGTTACAGTTAGCACTAGCTGGTGACAATACCTTGCAGGACTGGAAAAAAATGTCTTCCAGAATGCTGTATGTGCAGTGTCCAATATGTTGCTGTTTCTCCTCTCATGAGCCACATTTCATGAGTACGGGAATCGAGGAGTGGAAATAGTGTGTATACTTGCTATTATCCCTAGTGATCCACTATTAAAATTGTTACTAATCCGCATGAACTTAGGCTCTGCTGCCTATGGGTCTTAGTTCCAAAGGGAGGAATGATTCCACCACGAGATAGGAGTCCACTGAACTGAAAGTTGAAACTGCCACCAGGTCATTTCAGGCTCCTCACACCTCTGAATTAACAGGCAAAGAAGTACTTGACTGGCGGGGATGATTGTTCCTGGCTATCAATGGGGGACTGAATTGTTACTACACCATGGAGATGAGGAAAAATAAGTCTAGAATACAGGAGATCCCTTAGGGTGTCTCTTAGCATGACCATATCCTGTAATTAAAGTCAGTAGAATGCTATAAAAACTCAGTTCAGATAGCACAGCTAATGGCCCAGGCTCTTCAGGAAAATATATTTAGGTCATTCCACAGGACAAAGAATCATGATCAGCTGAAGGGTTTACTGAGGGTAAAGGGAATATGATAAAGGGTGTTGGGAGAACAGAGCTATAAATAATCACCATGACCACGTTGACAAACTATAGAATGACCAGTAATGAGTATTTCTTATTTTGTTATGAATGTTTGCATATAAACTAAATATTTTTGTTCTCTTATCCCTTGTAATCTAGGATGTATAATAGTCCATTTCATATGTCTGTATTTAAGCTGCAGGATATCAAAGGAGAAGAATGAACTTCACCAAAGGATTTTGTGTTCTCGGGGAAAGGCCAGTGTATTTTCAGGTAAACAGAATAGACGTATCATGTTAGGCAGAAGTAGGACTTTATTTGGAGGTTAAATATGGTTTCATTTCTTTCCAGCTTTATGGATAAAAATTCACATATAACCTTGTATAAATTTAAAATTTATAACATTCTGATTTAATATACTTAGGTATTTCAAAAGGATTACCTCCGCAGCATTAGCTAATGTCTCCATCATATTATATATCTTACCTTTTTTTTTAGTATGTCAAAAATATTCAAGATTTACTTTCAACAACTTTCAAGCATATAATACAATACTAGTTAAACTCATGCTGTACATTCAATCCCTAGAATTCATCTTATAACAGGACTTTTGCACCCTTTGACCAACTTCTTTCCATTTGTCCAACCATAGCCCCTGGTAACCAACCACCACTCCACTCTGTTTCTATGAGATTGGCTTTTTTAGATTCTACACTTAACTGATATACAGTATTTTTCTTTCTCGGGCTTATTTCACTTGAGCATGCCCTCAAGTTTCATCTATGTTGTTGAAAATGGCAAAATTTCTTTTTAATAGCTGAATAATACTCTATTGTTTGTGGCATGTATCTCATATCTACTTTATCAATCCATCAATGGACACATATGTTGTTTCTATTTCTTGACTATTATGAATAATGTTGGAGTGAACATAGGAGTATAGATACGTCTTCAATATCCTGTTTTTATTTTCTTCATAAATATACCCAAAAGTGGGATTGCTGGAACCCTTCGTAGTTCTAGTTTTAATTTTTTGAAGATTTCCATACTGTTTTCCATACTGACTGCACCAATTGACATTCTCACTAATAATGTACCAGAGTGTTTCCATTTCTCCACATCCTTGCCAACACATTATCTCTTCTCTTTGTGATAACATCCCATTATGGTTTTGATTTGCATTACTGAATAGTGATGTCTAGCATCTTCATGTACCATTTGGCCATTTGGATATTGTCTTTGGAAAAAATGTCTATTCAGTTCCTCTGACCATTTATTCAGTTTTTTTTTTTTTTTGCTTTTAAGTAGTATGAATTCTTTATATATTTGGATATTAATCCTTATTGGATATATGGTTTGAAAATAGTTTCTCTCAGTAGGTAGTCTTTCATTCTATTGTTCTTCTTTTGCTGTGCAGATTTTTAGTTTGATGTAGTAGCACTTGTTGATTTTTGCTTTTGTTGCTTGTGCTTTTGTCATCCAAAAACCATAGCTGAGACCAATGTCAAGGAGCACTTTTTCCCTGTATTTCTTCTAAGAGTTTTATGGCTTTAGGTCTTAAATTCAAGTCTTTAATCTATTTCACACTAATTTTTGTGAGTGGTATTAGGGATCCAATTTCATTCTTATGCACATGGTTATTCAGTTTTCCCAACACCATTTACTGAAGAGACCATCCTTTCCCCATTAAGTGTCCTTGGATTCCTTGTCAAACATTAGTTGATCATTTATTTCCAGGCTCTCAATTCTGTTTCATTTGTTTGTTTTTATGTCTGTGCCATGCTGTTTTGATTACTATAGCTTTGTAATATAGTTTGAAATCAGCGAGTGTAATGGCTTTGTTCTTTTTTCTCAGGATTGCTTTGTCTATTTAGTGTCTTTGGAGTTCATGCAAATTATAGGATTGACTTATGTTAAAGCACTGTTGGATCTAGGGATAAATCCCATTTGATCATGGTGAATAATCCATTTAATGTGCTCTTGAATTTGGTTTGCTAACATTATGTTGAGAATTTTAAAATCTATATTCATCAGGGATATTGGTCTGTGGTTTTCTTTTATAGTATCCTGGTCTAGCTTTTGTATCAAGGTAATGCTAGCTTTGTGAAATGAGTTTGGGAGTGTTTCCTTCTCTTCAATTTTTTGGAAAAGTTTGAAAAGAATTGGTGTTAGGTCTTTAAATGTTTGGTAAAATTCACTCATGAAGCCATCTGGTCCTGGGCTTTTCTGTATTGATGGATTTTTGATCACTGATTCAATCTCTTTACTTGTTATTTGTTTGTATTTTTTCCTGATTCAGTCTTGGCAAGTTGTATATTTCTAGCATTTATCTATCTTCTGTTCACCCATTTGCTGGCATATAATTGTTTATAGTAGTTTCTCATTCTGTGCATTTCTGTGAAATCAGTTGTAATGTCTCATTTATGATATTGAGTCCTCTTTTTTTTTTTCTGATTTAGTCTAGCCTAATGTTTGTCAATTTTTTTTTTCAAAAATCTCCCCCAGGTCTTAGAGACTAAAAAAGACAGTAGAAAAGATCAGTGAAACTATTTCATTTATTTCTGATTTGATCTTTATTTCCTTCCTTCTGATAATATTAGGATTAGTTCACACCTCAAAGAACTAGAAAAAGTAGAAAATTGTTCATTTGAGATCTTTCTTTTTTATTTTTTTATTTTTTAAATAACATTTTTTATTATATTATGTTAGTCACCATACAGTACATCCCTAGTTTTTGATGTAAAGTTATGTAAAGTTCCATGATTCATTACTTGCGTATAACACCCAGTGCACCATGCAATATGTGCCCTTCTTAATACCCATCACCAGCCTATCTTGTTTCTGTTTTAAATGCTTAATAGGAAATGACCAGTTTCCCTTTTTCTTTTTTGGGTATAGTTGACAAATTATATTAGTTTCAGTTGTAGAAAATGATTCACCATTTGTATACATTGCAAAATGATCACAAGTCTAGCTAGCACCTGTCACTATATGAAGTTAATTTTTTTTTCTGACCAAAACACTATGAAAGTAGAAGTCAGTCACAATAAAAAAAGAATCTGAAAAGACCACAAATACAGGAAGGTTAAATAACATGCTACTAAACACTGAATGGTTCAACCAGGAAATCGAAGAAATAAAAAAAAAAAAATACATGGACTCTACCTTGGCTACTTGAATTTAAATTAAAAAAAAAATACATGGAAACAAATGATAAAACACAATGGTCAAAACCTTTGGCATGCAGCAAAAGTGGTCCTAAGAGAGAAGAATATAGCAATACAAGCCTACCTCAAAAAGCACGAAAAATCTCAAACAACCTAACCTTACACCTACAGGAGCTCGAGAAAGAACAATGAAACCTACAGCCAGCAGAAGGAAGGAAATGATAAAGATTAGAGGAGAAATAAATGCTATAGACTAAAAACTAAAACTAAAACAGTATGGAGTTTCCTCAAAGTTAAAAACAGAACTACTCTACAATCCAGCAATTGCATTACTAGATGTTTACCAAAATAATATAAAAATACCAATTCAAAGGGATACATGCACCCTGATGTTTATAGCAGCATTATCTGTAATAGCCAAATTATGGAAACAATCCAAGTGTCCACTGCCTGATGAATGGATAAAGAAGGTGTAGTATATACAATGGAATATTAGCCATGAAAAGAATGAAATCTTGTCATTTGCAATGACATGGAGAGAGCTACAAAGTATTACGCTAAGCAAAATAAATCAGAGAAAGAAAATATCATATGATTTAAGAAACGATACAAATGAACAAAGGGGGAAAAGAGAGGCAAACCAAGAAACAAACTCTTAACCATAAAAAACAAACTGAAGTTAACAAGGAGGGAGGTTGTGGGGGCATGGGTTAAATAAGCAATGGGGATCAAGGAGTGCACTTGGGATGAGCTATGGGTGTTTTATGGAAGTGTTGAATCACTATACTGTATACCTGAAATTAATATTGCCCTATATGTTAACTAGAATTTAAATAAAACCTTTTTTAAAATTTATTTTTATTATTATGTTAGTCACCATACAGTACATCATTAGTTTTTGATGCAGTGTACCATGATTCATTGTTTATGTATAACACCCAGTGCTCCATCACAATACAAGCCCTCCTTAATACCCATCACTGGGCTAGCTTCTCCCCCTACCCCCCTTAAAACCATTTGTTTCCTGGAGTCCATAGTCTCTCATGGTTTGTCTCCCCCTCTGTTTCACCCCTTTCATTTTTCCCTTTCTTCTCCTAATGATCACCCTACTACTCCTTATGTTCCACAAATAAGTGAAACCATATGATAATTGTCTTTGTTTGCTTGACTTATTTCACTTAGCATAATCTCCTCCAGTTTCATCCATGTTGATGTAAATGTTGGGTAATCATCCTTTCTGATGGCTGAGTAATAGTCCATTGTATATATGGACCACATCTTCTTTATCCATTTGTCTGTTGAAGGGCATCTTGGCTCCTTCCACAGTTTAGCTATTGTGGACATTGCTGCTATGAACTCTTTATCTCTCCTTTTTTTTTTTCTTAAAATTTTTTATTATGTTAGTCACCATACAGTACATCCTTCGTTTTTGTTGTAGCATTCCACGATTCATTGTTTGCGTATAACACCCAGTGTTCCATGCAATACATGCCCACCTTAATACCCATCACTGGCCCAGCCCAGTCTCCCACCCCCCTGCCCTCTGAAGACCTGTTTGTTTCCCAGAGTCCATAGTCTTTCATGGTTTATTCCCCCTTCTGTTTACCCCCCCCTTCCTCTTCCCTTTCTTCTCCTACTGATCTCCCTGCTATTTCTTATGTTCCATAAATGAGTGAAACCATATGATAATTGTATTTCTCTGCTTGACTTATTTCACTTAGCATAATCTCCTCCAGTCCCGTCCATGTTGCTGCAAATGTTGGGTAATGGTTCTTTCTGATGGCTGAGTAATATCCCATTGTATATATGGACCACATCTTTATCCATTTGTCTGTTGAAGGGCATCTTGGCTCCTTCCAGAGTTTAGCTCTTGTGGACAATGCTGCTATGAACATTGGGGTGCATACGGCCCTTCTTTTCACTACATCGGTATCTTTAGGGTAAATAGCCAGTAGTGCAATTGCTGGGTCATAGGGTAGCTCTATTTGTAACTTTTTGAGGAACCTCTACACTGTTTTGCAAAGTGGTTGTACCAACTTGCATTCCCACCAACAGTGTAAGAAGGTTCCCCTTTCTCCACAACCTCTCCAACATTTGTTGTTTCTTGCCTTGTCCATTTTTGCCATTCTAACTGGTGTAAGGTGGTATCTCAAGGTGGTTTTGATTTGAATTTCCCTGATGGCTATGATTTTGAGAATTTTTTCATGTGTCTGTTAACCATTCATATGTCTTCATTGGAAAAGTGTCTGTTCATGTCTTCTGCCCATTTCTTGACTGGGTTATTTGTTTTTTTGGGTGTTGAGTTTGAGAAGTTCTTTATAGATCTTGGATACAAGCCCTTTATCCAAAATATCATTTGCAAATATCTTCTCCCATTCTGTGGGTTGCCTCTTTGTTTTGTTGACTGTTTCCTTTGCTGTGCAAAAGCTTTTTTATCTTGACGAAGTCCCCAAAGTTCATTTTTGCTTTTGTTTCCCTTGCCTTTGGAGACGTGTCATGAAAGAAACTGCTGTGACCAATGTGGAAGAGGTTACTGCCTATGTTCTCCTCTATGATTTTGATGGATTCCTGTCTCACACTGAGGTCTTTCATCCATTTAGAGTTTATCTTTGTGAATGCTGTGAGAGAATGGTGTGAGAATGGTGATCACACTTCGTAGTACAGTTTGAAATTGGGCAATGAGAAAGAAAACACCAAAGGTATGTTTTTTCTTTTGATGAGAACTTTTAAGATTAACTTTCAAATTTGCTATACAATAAAATTGACTTAGTACCATGCTGTACATTACATTCCCATTATTTTATAACTGAAAATGTGTACTAATTGATCCTCCTCAACCACTTCCCTGTGACATCCACCAATCTATTCTCTGATTCTAATTTTGTTTTGCTTGTTCATTTGCTTTCCTTTCTTTAGATTCCATGTATAAGTGAAATCATACAGTATTTTTCTGACTTATTTTACTCAGTACAAAACCTTCAAGTTCCATCCATGTTGTCACAGACGGCAAGATTTCTTATGTCTAAGTAGCATTCCATTTATTGGTTTTAGCAGGTTTTTTTGGTAGGGTCTTTAGGGATTCCTATGCATAGAATCATGACATCTGCAAATATTGGAGTTTAACTTCATTACCAATTTGGATGCCTTTTGTTTCTTGTCTGATTGCTACAGCTAGGTCTTTAGTACTATGTCAGATAAAAGTGGCATGAGTGGACATCCTTGTCTTGATTTTACAGGAAACATTTTTACTTTTTCACCATTGACTATGATGTTTGTTAGCTGTGGTTTTTTATATATGGCCTTTATTATTTTGAGGTATGTCTCTTCCAAACCTACTTTGTTGAGAGTTTTTATAATGTATTTTGTCAAGTGCTTTTTCTTCATCTACTGAGATGATATGGTTTTTATCTTTTGTCAACATGGTGTATCACATTTATCAATTTGTAAATACTGAACCACCCTTACCTTCCTAGAATGGTGAATAATCCTTTTAATGTATTGTTGAATTCAGGTTGCTAATATTTTGTTGAGGATTTTGCCTCTCTTTTCATCAGAGATATTGGCCTACAGCTTTTTTTGTTTTGTTTTGTTATGTCTTTGGTTTTGGTATCAGTGTAATGCTGGCCTCATATAATGAATTTGGAAGTTTTACTTCCTATTAATTTTTTTTGGAATACTTTGATAAGAATAGGTATTAACTCTACCAAATATTTAAAGAGTTCACGTGTGAAGTCATCTGGTCCTGGACTTTTGTTTGTTGGGAGTTGTTGACTTTGGATTCAATTTAGTTACTAGTAATTGGTCTGTTCAAAATTTCTTTTCTTCCTGATTCAAGTTTTGGAAGATTTTAATTTATTTTTTTTAGGAATTTATGTTGTTTTTCTAGATTGTCTAATTTGTTGGCATATAATTTTTCATAGTATTCTAATATTTTGTAACTTCTCTTTCATTTCTAATTTTGAGCCCTCTCTTTTTTCTTGATGAATCTGGCTAAAGATTTATCAATTTTATTTTTTCAAAGAACCAGATCCCAGTTTCATTGATATTTTCTATTGTTTTTCTAGTCTTTATTTCACTTATTTCCTCTTTAATCTTTATTATTTTTTCCCTTCTCCTTTGGACTTCGTTGTTTTTCCAGTTCCTCTAGTGTAAGATTAGATTGTTTATTTGAGATCTTGTTTTTCTTGAGGTAGGCTTGTATCACTAGATGCTTCCCTCTTAGAACTACTTTAGTTGCATCCTATAGATTTTGGACTATTATGGGGTTTTTTTTTTTTCCTCTTTTACTTGTTGGCTCAGCAGTTGTTTATTTATTTATTTATTTATTTAATTTTTATTTATTTTTTTGATGTAAAGTTCGATGATTCATTAGTTGCGTATAACACCCAGTGCACCATGCAATACGTGCCCTCCTTACTACCCATCACCAGCCTCTCCCATTCCCCCACCCCCCTCCCCTCTGAAGCCCTCAGTTTGTTTCTCAGAGGCCATAGTCTCTGATGCTTCATTCCCCCTTCTGATTACCCCCCTTTCTTTATCCCTTTCTTCCCCTACCGATCTTCCTAGTTCTTACGTTCCATAGATGAGAGAAACCATATGGTAATTGTCTTTCTCTGCTTGACTTATTTCACTTAGCATTATCTCCTCCAGTGCCGTCCATGTTGCAGCAAATGTTGAGAAATCGTTCTTTTTGATAGCTGAGTAATATTCCATTGTACATATGGACCACATCTTCTTAATCCAGTCATCTGTTGAAGGGCATCTCAGCTCTTTCCACAATTTAGCTATTGTGGACAATGCTGCTATGAACGTTGGGGTGCTTTAGTATCATGTTGTTTAGCTATATTTCCTGTGCTGTACTTTCATCTCTGTGACCCAGTGCTCATCACAACACATGCCCTCCTTAATACCCATCAGCCAGTTACCCCATCCCCCCACCCCCTCCCTTCTGTAACCTTCAGTTTGTTTGTTTCCCAGAGTCTCTCATGGTTTGTCTCCCTCTCTGATTTCTTCCTGTTCAGTTTTCCCTCCCTTCCCCTGTGGTCCTCTGCTGTATTCCTTATGTCCCACATATGAGTGGAACCATATGATTCTGTCTTTCTCAGATTGACTTATTTCACTTAGCATAATACCCTCCAGTTCTATCCATGTTAATGCAAATGGTAAGTATTCATCCTTTTATACCATTGTAGTCAGAGAAGATGGTTGATAGGATTTCAATTTTCTTAAATTTATTGTGACCTGATTGGTGGCCTAATATGTGATCCTGGAGACTATTCCATGTGCACTTAAAAAATGTTTATTCTATTTTGGGGTAGAATGATCTGTATATACTTGTTAGATCTATTTGGTCTAATGTGTCATTCAAAATTTCCTTGTTGATTTTCTGTCTAGACGATCTATCTTCTGATGTGAGTAGGGTGTTAAAGTCCCCTACTATTGTATTGCCAACAGTTTCTACCCTTATGCCTGTTAATATTTGGTTTACTTAGGAGATTCTGTGTTGGGTACATAGACATTTACAATTGTTACATCCTCTTTTGTTTTCCTACATACCATTTTTTCTAGTTTCCCCCAATGGTAACATCTTACATGGCAATAATATGATATCACAACCAAGAATTTGGCATTGGTATAATCCATTGACCTAATTCAGATTCCACCAGTTTTACATGTACTCATTAGGGCTGTATTTAATTTAATGCAATCTTATATGTACTGATTCCTATGCTATCCACAATCAAGATACAAAAATACTTCCTCGCCACTATTATTCAACATAGTACTAGAAGTCCTTGCAACAGCAATCAGACAACAAAAAGGGATCAAAGGTATTCAAATTGGCAAAGAAGAAGTCAAAATGTCTCTCTTCGCAGATGACATGATACTCTATAAGGAAAACCCAAAAGAAGCCACTCCCAAACTATTAGAAGTTATAGAGCAATTCAGTAACGTGGCGGGATACAAAATCAATGCTCAGAAATCAGTTGCATTTCTGTACACGAATAACGAGAATGAAGAAAGAGAAATTAGGGAATCCATCCCATTTACAATAGCACCAAAAACCATACGTTACCTTGGAATTAACTTAACCAGAGACGTAAAGGACCTTTATTCTAGAAACTATAAATCACTCTTAAAAGACATTGAGGAAGACATAAAAAGATGGAAAGATATTCCATGCTCATGGATCGGAAGAATTAACATAGTTAAAATGTCCATGCTACCCAGAGCAATCTACACTTTCAATGCTATCCCGATCAAAATACCAAGAACGTTTTTCAAAGAACTGGAACAAATAGTCCTTAAATTTGTATGGAACCAGAAAAGACCCCGAATCTCCAAGGAACTGTTGAAAAGGAAAAACAAAGCTGGGGGCATCACAAGGCCGGATTTCGAGCTGTACTACAAAGCTGTGATCACAAAGACAGCATGGTACTGGCACAAAAACAGACACATAGACCAATGGAACAGAATAGAGAGCCCAGAAATGGACCCTCAGCTCTTTGGGCAACTAATATTTGATAAAGCAGGAAAAAACATCCGGTGGGAAAAAGACAGTCTCTTCAATAAATGGTGCTGGGAAAATTGGACAGCTACATGCAAAAGAATGAAACTTGACCACTATCTCACACCATACACAAAAATAAACTCCAAATGGATGAAAGACCTCGATGTGAGACAGGAATCCATCAAAATTCTAGAGGAGAACATAGGCAGCAACCTCTACGACATCGGCCAAAGCAACCTTTTTCATGATACATCCCCAAAGGCAAGAGAAACAAAAGATAAAATGAATTTATGGGACTTCATCAAGATTAAAAGTTTCTGCACAGCCAAGGAAACAGTCAGAAAAACTAAGAGGCAGCCCACGGAAGGGGAGAAGATATTTGCAAATGACACTACAGATAAAGGACTGGTATCCAAGATCTACAAAGAACTTCTCAAACTCAATACACGAGAAACAAATAAATCAAAAAATGGGCAGAAGATATGAACAGACACTTTTCCAATGAAGACATACAAATGGCTAACAGACACATGAAAAAATGTTCAAAATCATTAGCCATCAAGGAAATTCAAATCAAAACCACACTGAGATACCACCTTACGCCAGTTAGAATGGCAAAAATAGACAAGGCAAGAAACAACAATTGTTGGAGAGGATGTGGAGAAAGGGGATCCCTCCTACATTGTTGGTGGGAATGCAAGTTGGTACAGCCACTCTGGAAAACAGTGTGGAGGTCCCTTAAAAAGTTAAAAATTGAGCTACCCTATGACCCAGCCATTGCACTACTGGGTGTTTACCCCAAAGATACAGACGTAGTGAGGAGAAGGGCCATATGCACCCCAATGTTCATAGCAGCATTGTCCACAATAGCTAAATCGTGGAAGGAGCCGAGATGCCCTGCAACAGATGACTGGATTAAGAAGTTGTGGTCCATATATACAATGGAATATTACTCAGCAATCAGAAAGAATGAGTTCTCAACATTTGCTACAACATGGACAGCACTGGAGGAGATAATGCTTAGTGAAATAAGTCAAGCAGAGAAAGACAACTATCATATGATTTCTCTCATCTATGGAACATAAGAACTAGAATGATCAGTAGGGGAAGAAAGGGATAAAGAAATGGGGGGTAATCAGAAGGGGGAATGAAACATGAGAGACTATGGACTATGAGAAACAAACTGAGGGCTACAGAGGGGAGGGGGGTGGGGGAATGGGATAGACCGGTGATGGGTAGTAAGGAGGGCACATATTGCATGGTGCACTGGGTGTTATACACAACTAATGAATCATCGAGCCTTACATCGAAAACCGGGGATGTACTGTATGGTGACTAACATAATATAATAAAAAATCATTATTAAAAAAAAAAAGATACAAAAATATTTCATCACAAAGATCCCTTTTGTTATCCTTTTGTAACCAACTTCCTCCCTAGGGACCATTAATCTATTCTCCATTACTATAATTTTGTCATTTCAAAAATGCTGTATAAATAGAACCACACAGTATGTCGCCTTTGAAATTGACCCATCACTCAGTATAATTCTCTTCAAATTCATCCAAGTTGTTATACTTGAATACTTTGTCTCATTTTATTGCTGAGACCATATTCCATGGTGTGGAATGTAACCATTTATCCATTGAAGGATACTTGGATTATTTCATTTGGGGTTATGTTATATCCTCTTGTTGGACTGAGTTCTTTATCATTGTGTAATGCCCTTCTATGTCTCTTGCTAGAGTCTTTGATTTAAAGTCTGTTGCCTCTGATATAAGTACTGATACCCTGGCTTTTAAAAAATGATTTCCATTTTCATGGAATATTTTTTCCATCCCTTCATTTTCTTTATATGCATCTTTAGGTTTGAAGTGAGTCTTTTGCAGGCAGTGTACGGATGGATGGTGGTGGTGTTTTTAAATCCATTATCAACTTCTGTCTTTTGATTGGAGCATTTAGTCCATTTACATTTAATTATTGATAGGTATGTACTTTTTTGCCATGTTGTTAAATGTTTTCTAGTTGTTTTTGTAGCTCTTCACTATTTCTTTTCTTCTCTTCTCTTTCCCTGTGGTTTGATGGTTTTCTTTAGTGCTATGTTTGAGTTTCTTACTCTTTTTGTGTTTCTATTAGAGGTTTTTGATTTGTGGTCATATTTGAATTTATTATAACATCCTATAGAAGTCTCTATTAAGTTGATGGTCATTTAAAGGAGAACACATTCTAAAAGCACTAAATTTTTATTCCCCTCTCCACATTTTATGTATAATATTTTACATTTTTATTTTGTGTATCCCTTATTTTTTATAGATAGAATTTATTTTTACTACTTTTGTGTTTTAAGCTCCATACTGGTTTTATAAGTAATTAATCTACTACCTTTAGTGTATGTTTGCTTTTATCTGTGAAAAAAAAAAGATTTTTATTTTTAGTTATGGCCGTTTTTTTCCACTTAAAGAATTTTCTTTCTTTATTATTTCTGGTAAGGCTGGTGTAGTGGTGATGAACTTTTTAAACTTTTGTATGTCTGGAAAACTTTCTCTTTCCTTCAATTCAAATGAAAACCATGCCAGGTATTCTTGGTTGTAATTTTTTCCCCTTTAGCTCTTTGAATATATCATGTCACTACCTTCTGGCCTGCAAAGTTTCTGCTGAAAAGCCAGGTGATAGTTTTATGGGGTTTCTCTTGTATATATTACCTTTCCTTCCTCTTGCTGCTTTTATTTTTTATTTTTAAAGATTTATTTATTTGAGAGAGTGAGTGAGCAAGTATGAGTGGTGGGGAGGGACAGACAGAAAGGGAGAAGCAGACTTCCCACTGAGCAGGGAGCCCAATGCAGGGCTCTATCCCAGGACTCTGAGATCATGACCTGAGCTAAAAGCAGATGCTTAACTGACTTAGCCACCCAGGTCCCCCCCACCCTGCTGCTTTTAAAATTCTCTATCATTAGTTTTTGCCTTTTTAATTATTACATGTCTTGTTGTGGACCTCTTTGGATTAATCTTGTTGGGGACTTTCTGTGTTCTTCTCTCCTGGGATCCTTATAACACACTTGATGTCAGAGTTCCCTTAACCTATTCTCATTTTTTATTTCTTTGCTGTTCAGCTTGGTTGATTTCCAAGATTACCATTGTCCAGATCATTGATCCGTTCTGCATTCTCTAATCTGCTGTTGGTTCTCTAGTCTAGTGTATCTTTCATTTCAGTTACTGTATTCTTCAGCTCCGACAGGTTCTTTCTTATATTTTGTTGAAGTTCT
This sequence comes from Ursus americanus, assembly GCF_024610735.1. Taxonomy (NCBI): domain Eukaryota; kingdom Metazoa; phylum Chordata; class Mammalia; order Carnivora; family Ursidae; genus Ursus; species Ursus americanus. The sequence goes on along the minus strand of NC_142134.1, from coordinate 23,953,358 downwards.
CAAGCCCGCTTAACATCATTATGACTATTACTTCAAACTCTTTATCAGATTTATTGCTTATCTGTTTCATTTAGATCTTTTTCCTTAATTTTTTGTTTCATTTGGGACATATTCAACTGTCTCCTCATTTTACCTATTTGTTTCTATAAGGTCACCCATGTCTCCTTGTCATGAAAGTAGTAGCCCTGTGTAGAAGAGGTCCTGTGGTGCCCTATAGTGCAATGCCCTCTGGTCACCAGAACCAGGTACTCTGGGGTGTTCCCTTTGTGTGCTGCATGCACCCTCTTGTGGCTAAGCCATGATTGCGGTGGGTGCACTGGTTGAGGGGACTAGCCTTCAGCCCAGCCAACTGTAATAACTCACATTGCCTGCTATGGGAACACTAGGCAGGGTTTGTTCCCTACAGTTTTGAGAGTCCTGGCTCATTGGTGGCCTCATTGGCTGGCACTGTTTTGCTGTCTGAAATTAGCTGCAGGCACAACAAATGGAAGAGCTTGCTTCTATTGTGGTCAGCTACACCAGCTAATGCAGGTGTGTGGGTATTATCTCCCACTATTTCCAGGGCAGTAATCATTTTAGGGTAGTGGTGGTCCCAGCTTGGGCTACCTGCCAGGTGTTTGGGGCAGGACCTGCTTTGGAGCCATGTTTGCTGAGGCCAGTACATTGGGTGGGGTGGATCTGGAGGGGAATGCCAGGGCTGGGCACATAGTGTTATCCAGGCTGGGGGAGGGGAAGAAAAATGGCATCTGGAAGATTTCCCAGAGAAATATCCACAGATTACTGCCCCTCTGGCATATGTTCTAAGATTACTCAATTTATTTCCTCATGTATATCCCAGATATTTGACTTAGCTGCTTCTGTGCTGTAAGTAGGGTTGAGTTATTGAGGTTACTGGCTCTTCAAGGGTGGGAACTCAGTTCCCTGTTGCCTTCTGGTTTACCTGGAGTTAAGCCCTACTGATTTTTAAGGCTCTTTAACTTCCATTGATTTTCATAGCCAGATATTATGAGGACTTGTCTTCTAGCATGGGTCCCCAAGTCTGGGGGTGCCTGGTGTGCAGTCTGATCCCCTTGCTCCTCCATGTTTGTGTGGCTCTCCTGTTTGTGGTTAGTTGCACATGGGATTTAGTTCCTGATGGCATCTCCACCCTTCCTACCTTTATAGATGTGGTCTGTCCTCTATAAATATCTGTGGAAAATCTATTCTGCCAGTCTTTAGGTGATTTTCAGAGTTGGTTGCATAGATGTAGGTATTGCCTCAGGGGTGTCCATGGGACAAGGAACTCAGGATCTACCTACTCCACCATTTTCCTGAGTTCCCCCTACAGTCAGACTTTTGTATGTGTTCTTTATATATTTTGTATTTGTTCTTTATATTTTGATATTAACTCCTTATCAGATACATGATTTACAAATCTTTTCTCCCATCCAGTCAGTTGACTTTATTGCACTGATGGCTTCCTTCACTGTAAAGAAGGTTTTTGGTTTGATATGGTCCCATTTGCTTATTTTTTGCTTTTGTTGCCATCATTTGGGAGTCAGATCTGCCAAGAGCAATGTCAAGGAGTTTATTGCCTATCTTTTAGGAGTATTAGGTTTATTCAAGTCCTTACTCCATTTTGACTTGTGTATGGTATAAGATAGTAGCCCAGTTTCATTCTTTTCCATGTAGCTGTCCAGTCTTGCCAGCACCATTTATTGAAGAGACTATCCTTCCACCATTATATAGTCTTGACTTATATTTTTTGTAAATTAATTGATCATATATGCTTGGGTTAACTTCAGGGCTTTGCATTCTGTTTCATGATCTATGTGTCTGCTTTTATGCCAATATTAGACTGTTTTGATTACTCTAGCTTTGTAATAAAATTTGAAATCAGCGACCAGGATACCTCCAGCTTTTTCTTCTTTAAGAATACTTTGAATGGAACCACAAAAGATCCTGAATATTCAAATTTTAGGTTGTTCTACTGTGAAAAATACCACTGGATTTTCATGGGGATTCCACTGAATCTACAGATTGCTTTGGGTGGTGTGGACATTTTTACAATATTCTCCCAACCTATGAGCATGCAATATCTTTCCATTTATTTCTGTCTTCAATTTCTTTCATCAATGTCTTATAGTTTTCAGTATACAGATCTTTCAACTCCTTAGATAAATTTATTCTTAAGTACTTTATTCTTTTTGTACATTTGTAAGTGGGATTGATTTCTTAATTTATCCTTATGATAGTTTATTAAACTATAAAAATGCCACTGATCTGTATATTGATTTTATACTCTGCAACTTTACTGAATTTGTTAATTAGTACTAACAGTTTTTTTGTTTTGTTTTGTTTTTTGGTGGCATCCTTAGGGCTTTCTATATATGAAATCATGTCACCTGCAAAACTGATAGATATCCAAAGAGGAAAAGAAGTAAAATTTTATTGAACATAGTATTAGAAGTCCTAGACAAAGCAATTTGGCAGGTAAAAGAAACAAAAGTGACAAGAGTGGGTACCTTATCTTGTTCTTGATCTTAGAGAAAAAGCTTTCTGCTTTTTTTTTTAAATAATATTTTATTATATGATGTTAGTCACCATACAGTACATCCCTAGTTTTTGATGTAAAGTTCCATGATTCATTGCTTGTGTATAATACCCAGTGCACCATGCAATACATGCCCTCCTTACTACCCATCACCAGCCTCTCCTATTCCCCCACCCCCCTCCCCTCTAAAGCCCTCAGTTTGTTTCTCAAAGTCCATAGTCTCTCATGCTTCATTCCCCCTTCTGATTACCCCCCCTTTCTTTATCCCTTTCTTCCCCTACCGATCTTCCTAGTTCTTATGTTCCATAGATGAGAGAAACCATATGATAATTGTCTTTCTCTGCTTGACTTATTTCACTTAGCATTATCTCCTCCAGTGCCGTCCATGTTGCAGCAAATGTTGAGAATTCATTCTTTCTGATAGCTGAGTAATATTCCATTGTATATATGGACCACAACTTCTTAATCCAGTCATCCGTTGAAGGGCATCTTGGTTCCTTCCACACTTTGGCTATTGTGGACACTGCTGCTATGAACATTGGGGTGCATATGGCCCTTCTCACTACGTCTGTATCTTTGGGGTAAATACCCAGTAGTGCAATGGCTGGGTCATAGGGTAGCTCAATTTTTAACTTTTTAAGAGACCTCCACACTGTTTTCCAGAGTGGCTGTACCAACTTGCATTCCCACCAACAATGTAGGAGGGATCCCCTTTCTCCACATCCTCTCCAACAATTGTTGTTTCTTGCCTTGTCTATTTTTGCCATTCTAACTGGTGTAAGGTGGTATCTCAGTGTGGTTTTGATTTGAATTTCCCTGATGGCTAATGATTTTGAACATTTTTTCATGTGTCTGCTAGCCATTTGTATGTCTTCCTTGGATAAGTGTCTGTTCATATCTTCTGCCTGTTTTTTGATTTGTTTATTTGTTTCTCGTGTATTGAGTTTGAGAAGTTCTTTGTAGATCTTGGATACCAGTCTTTTATCTGTAGTGTCATTTGCAAATATCTTCTCCCATTCCATGGTCTGCCTCTTAGTTTTTTTGACTGTTTCCTTGGCTTTGCAGAAGCTTTTTATCTTGATGAAGTCCCACAAGTTCATTTTATCTTTTGTTTCTCTTGCCTTTGGAGATGTGTCATGAAAAAAGTTGCTGTGGCTGATGTCAAAGAGGTTGCTGCCTATGTTCTCCTCTAGGATTTTGATGGCTTCCTGTCTCACATCGAGGTCTTTCATCCATTTGGAGTTTATCTTTGTGTACGGTGTGAGAGAATGGTCAAGTTTCATTCTTTTGCATGTAGCTGTCCAATTTTCCCAGCACCATTTACTGAAGAGACTGTCTTTTTTCCACTGGATGTTTTTTCCTGCTTTGTCAAAGATTAGTTGCCTGAAGAGCTGAGGGTCCATTTCTGGGTTCTCTATTCTGTTCCATTGGTCTATGTGTCTGTTTTTGTGCCAGTACCATGCTGTCTTTGTGATCACAGCTTTGTAGTATAGCTTGAACTCCGGCAACGTGATGCCCCTATCTTTCTTTTTCCTTTTCAACTATTCCTTGGCGATTCGGGGCCTTTTCTGGTTCCACACAAATTTAAGGACTATTTGTTCCAGTTCTTTGAAAAATGTCATTGGTATTTTGATCGGGATGTCATTGAAAGTGTAGATTGCTCTGGGTAGCATAGACATTTTAACTATACTAATTCTTTTGATCCATGAGCATGGAATATTTTTCCATCTGTGTCTTCTTCAATGTCTTTCAAGAGTGATTTGTAGTTTCTAGGGGCGCCTGGGTGGCACAGTGCTTAAGCGTCTGCCTTCGGCTCAGGGCGTGATCCCGGCGTTCTGGGATTGAGCCCCACATCAGGCTCCTCCACTATGAGCCTGCTTCTTCCTCTCCCATTCCCCCTGCTTGTGTTCCCTCTCTCACTGGCTGTCTCTATATCTGTCGAATAAATAAATAAAATCTTAAAAAAAAAGAGTGATTTGTAGTTTCTAGAATATAGATCTTTTACGTCTCTGTTTAAGTTAATCCCGAGATAATGTATGATTTTTGGTGCTATTGTAAATGGAATGGATTCCCTAATTTCTCTTTCTTCAGTCTCATTGTTTATGTATAGAAATGCAACTGATTTCTGAGCATTGATTTTGTATCCCGTCACATTACTGAATTGCTCTATAACTTCTAGTAGTTTGGGGGTGGAGTCTTTTGGGTTTTCTATATAGAGTATCATGTCATCTGTGAAGAGAGACAGTATGACGAATTCTTTGCCGATTTGGATACTTTTATCCCTTTTTGTTGTCTGATTGCTGTTGCAAGGGCTTTTAGTACTATGTTGAATAATAATGGCGAGAGTGGGCATCCTTGTCGTGTTCCTGATCTTAAGGGAAAGGCTTCCAGCTTTTCCCCATTGAGAATGATATTTGCTGTAGGCTTTTCATAGATGGTTTTTATGAGATTGAGGAATGTACCCTCTATCCCTACACTCTGAAAGGTTTTAATCAGGAAAGGATGCTGTATTTTGTCAAATGCTTTTTCTGCATCTATTGAGAGGTTCATATGGTTCTTGACTCTTTTCTTGTTGATATGATCTATCACACTGATAGATTTGTGAATGTTGAACTACCCTTGCATACCAGGGATGAATCCCACTTGGTCATGATGGATAATCCTTTTAATGTACTGTTGGATCCTATTAGCTAGGATCTTGTTGAGAATTTTGGCATCCATATGCATCAGGGATATCAGTCTGTAATTCTCCTTTTTGATGGGGTCTTTGCCTGGTTTGGGGATCAAGGTAATACTGGCCTCATAGAATGGGTTTGGTAGTTTTCCTTCTGTTTCTATTTTTTGAAACAGCTTCAGGAGAATAGGTATTATTTCTTCTTTGAATGTTTGGTAGAATTCCCCAGGGAATCCATCAGGCTCTGGACTCTTGTTTTGGGGAGGTTTTTGATCACTGCTTCAATCTCTTCATAATTAATCGGTCTGTTTAAAAAATCAGTTTCTTCCTGTTTCAGTCTTGGTAGTTTATAGGTTTCCAGGAAGGCATCCATTTCTTCCAGGTTGTTTAATTTATTGGCATAAAGCTGTTGATAAAAGTTTCTAATGATCCTTCCTATTTCATTGGTGTTGGTTGGGACCTCTCCCTTTTCATTCATAATTTTATTAATTTGGTTCCTTTCTCTATTCTTTTGAATAAGTCTTGCCAGTGGCTTATCAATCTTATTTATTCTTTCAAAGAACCAGCTTTTAGTTCTGTTGATCTGCTCTACTGTGCTCCTGGTTTCTAATTCATTGATCTCTGCTCTAATCTTGATCAACTGCTTTCTTGTACGTAGGTTAGGCCTGTTCTTCTGTTCCAGCTCCAGCTTCTTGAGGTGAGAATATAAAATCTGCATTTTAGATTTTTCTATTCTTTTGAGTGAGGCTTGGATGGCTGTGTATTTTCCCCTTAGGACTGCCTTTGCAGTGTCCCATAGGTTTTGGACCATTGTGTTTTCATTCTCATTGGTCTCCATAAATTGTTTAAATTGATTTTTAATTTCCTGCTTTATCTAATCATTCTATTTAAAAAAATTTTTTAATGCTTTTATTATATTATGTTAGTCACCATATTTTATATCCCTGGTTTCTGATGTAAAGTTAGATGATTCATTAGTTGTGTATCCAATCATTCTTGAGCAGGATGGTTCTTAGTTTCCAAGTGTTTGAGTTTCTTCCAATTTTTTTCCGTGTGATTGAGTTCCAATTTCAAAGCATTGTGGTCTGAGAATATTCAGGGAATAATTTCAGTCTTTTGGTATCGGTTGAGACTTGTTTTGTGACCTGGTATATGGTCTATTCTGGAGAAAGTTCCATGTGCATTCAAAAAGAATGAGTATTCTGTTGTTCTGGGGTGTGGTGTTCTATATATATCTATGAGGTCCATCTGGTCCAGTATGTCATTCAAAGCTCTTGTTTCTTTGTTGATTTTCTGCTTAGGTGATCTGTCTATTGCTGAGAGTGGATGGTTGAGGTCCCCTACTATTAACGTATTATTATCTATATGTCTCTTTATTCTGGTTAAGAGTTGGCTTGTGTATCTTGCTGCTCCCCTGTTGGGGGCACATATATTTATAATTGTCATATCCACTTGTTGGATACATCCTTTAAGTATAATACAGTGTCCTTCTGTATCTCTAACTACAGTCTTTGGTTTAAAATCTAATCTGTCTGATATGAGAATTGCTACCCCAGCTTTCTTTGGAGGTCCATTGGCATGAAAAATGGTCCTCCATCCCTTCACTTTTAGTCTGGATGTATCTTTAGGTTCAAGATGAGTCTCTTGTAGACAGTAAATGGATGGGTCATGTCTTTTTATCCAATCTGCAACCCTGTGGCATTTTATGGGAGCATTTAGGCCATTCACATTGAAAGTGATTATTGAGAGATATGATTTTAATGATGTCATGTTGCCTGTAAAGTCTTTGTTTCTATAGACTGTAAATATCTGTTCTGTATCACTCTTGGGGCCTTCTTACTTTTATAGAACCCCCCCTTAATATCTCCTGTAGGGCTGGTTTCGTGGTTACGAATTTGGTCAGTGTCTGGCGATCATGGAAGGTTCTTATCTCTCCATCAATTCTGAATGACAGCCTTGCTGGATAAAGGATCCTTGGCTGCATGTTTTTCTTGGATAGAGCTTTAAAAATGCCCTGCCAACCCTTTCTCTCTTTCCAGGTCTGTGTGGACAGGTCTGACGTAATTCTGATATTTTTGCCTCTGTATGTGAGAAATTTTTTCGCCCTGGTCACTTTTAATACTGTATCCTTGGATCTAATATTTGTGAATTGCACTGTGATGTGTCGTGGCATAAGTTTTTCGTGGTTGACCTTGGGAGGGGTCCTCTCTGCCTCTTGGACACGAATGCTTGTTTCCTTTGCTAGATTAGGGAAGTTTTCAGCCACAATTTGTTCAAATATCTCCTCTAGACCTCTGTTTTTCTCCACCCCGTCGGGGATGCCGATGATTCTGACATTGGAGCGTTTCATTGAGTCAGTAATCTCCCGTAACCTAGATTCTTGAGATTGGATTTTTTTGAACCAAGTTTCTGTTTTAACTTTCTCTTCTACCATCCCATCCTCCAATTCACTAATTCATTCTTCTGCCTCATTTACCCTGGCCATCAGAGCATCTAGTTTTGACTCTATTTGATTCATAGCATTTTTAATTTCTGCCAGATTCGCTCTCATTTCTGCCCTTAGAGATTCTATATTCTCGTTAATATTTTCATTAATATTTTTTTCAGGTCTACACATCATCTTGACCATTGTTACTCTGAACTCCATTTCTGATAATTTGGTTATATCCATATCCATCAGTTCTGTGGCAGAATGTGAGCTGGTATTTCTGGGCTTTTGTTCTCTGGTGGCTTTCCCTGGCAGTTTTTTGTGGCTCTTCTGAGAGTCAGAGCAGCAGTGGCCGTATCCTAGCCTCTGTATCAGATCAGAGAGATCACAGTCCGTTCTCCACTGAGCTCTCTTAGCCTCTTTAACTCTGTTTCTGTTGGTCCTGCTAAAAACCCTGCAGCATCCTGGGTTGTGTACCCCACAGCCGGTGTCCCAGCCCTCACTTCCAGGGATGACATGTCTCTGTCCTTTGTGCTTCTAACAGCGGCAGCCACCCCGGGTTCCTGTGCATGCTCCCGAGCTCCCTGTTTCAGTATTGTTCGTGTGTGCTCCGAAGTGCCGGTTTTCAGTCTGGTCGCGCACGCGCGCTCGCAAGCTTCCGGTTTCAGTCTAGTTTGAGTGTGCGCTCTGGGGCTCTGGTTTTCAGTCTGGTTGCATGTGTTCCCAGGCTCACAGTCTCAGTCTACTCTCTCGTGGGTGCTGGTCTGCGAGTCAACCCACTCCCCAGTGCAGGTGGCTACCTCTTCCTGGCGCCTGAGTGGGGCGGCTCCCTCCCCCTTCTGTTTATCTTCCAATATCCGTGCGCCGATTCACAGCTCCCCGCTTGGTACCTCAATACTCAGCGCTGGAGATGTTCATTTGTAGAGATCCAGATGTATCTTCCTGCGTCTCAGGCTGATCCCGTGGGTTTTCAGGATGGTCTGGTACATGTCCAGCTCGACTCAGGGAACCAGCTGAAAAAGGGGACCCCTACTCCTCCTCCATCTTAACCAGCTTTTTGCTTGGTACCCTTCAGTATAATGTTAGTTGGGGGCTTGTCTTACATAGCATTTATTATGTTAAGGTACCTCCCATCTATATCGACTTTGTTGAGGTTTTTTTTTTTTTTTTAATCGTAAATGAATGTTGAATTTCATCAAATGCTTTTTCTGTACCCATTGTATTGATTATATGATTTTTATCTTTCATTTTGTTAATGTGATGTATCATGACTGATTTGTGAATCTTGTCCCATATATTCCTGGAGTAAATCCCACTTGTTAATAGCATATGATCCCTTTAATGTGTTGTTGAATTCAGTGGGCTAATAGAAGCAAAAGTCCTCAAAAAAAATATGTTCATCAGGGATACTGGCCTGTGATTTCATGGTGTCCTTGTCTGGTTTTGGTATTTGGGTAATACTGTTCACGTAAAATGAGTTTGGGAGTATTCCCTACTCTAATTTTTTGGAAGAGTTTGAGAAGGATAGGTTTTGAATCTTCTTTGTATGAAATTCTTTGAATTTCTTTGTTATCAGTTGTAATTTCTCTTCATTTCTAATTTTATTTCTGCCATCTTTTTCTTAGAGCCTAAAGTAACAATAGAAAAAAATCAATGAAACCAAGAACTGGTTCTTTGAAAAGATAAAATTGGCAAACCTTTGGCGAGACTCACCATTTCATTTTTTCTACTTTGATTTTTATTATTTACTTTCTTCTAATTTTGGGCTTCATTTCTTTTCTTGTTCATTTAGGTATAAAGTTTGTGTTTGATATTTTTCCTTTTTCTTGAGTTAGGCCTGTATCATTACGATTCTGCCTCTCAGAATTGCTATGCTACATTCCATAGATTTTTGGCATGCTGTATTTCCATATTTATTTGTCTCAAGGTATTTTTAAATTTCTCCTTTTATTTCTTCATTGACCCACTGGCTGTTAAGTAGCAGGTTTACTCTCCACATATTTCTGATTTTCCAGTTTTCGCTTTGTAATGGATCTCTAGCTTTATACAATTAGGATTGGAAAAAATGCTTGATAGATTTCAATCTTAAATTTATTGAGACTTGTTTTGTGGCCTAGCATATGATCTATCCTGGAGAATGTTTCATGTGCCATTGAAAAGAATGTATATTTTGCTGCCTTTGGATGGAATTTTCTATGTATATTTAGTCCATCTGTCCTAACATGTCATTTAAGGCTGATGTTTCATTATTGATTTTCTGTCTGGACGATCTATTCATTGATTTAGGAGGGGTATTAAGGTCCCCTACTATTATTGTATTATTGTAAATTTATCCCTTTAGGTCTGTTAATATTTGCTTTATATAGTTAGGTGATTCTATGTTGGGTAAGTAAATATTTACCAATGTCATATCTTCTTGTTTGACTTTTTTTTTTAAAGATTTTATTTATTTATTCGACAGAGATAGAGACAGCCAGCGAGAGAGGGAACACAAGCAGGGGGAGTGGGAGAGGAAGAAGCAGGCTCATAGCAGAAGAGCCTGATGTGGGGCTTGATCCCAGATCGCCGGGATCATGCCCTGAGCCGAAGGCAGATGCTTAACTGCTGTGCCACCCAGGCGCCCCTTGTTTGACCTTTTTATTACAGTATTTGAAAGACGAAGATGAGCATTACTTAAAGATAAAAGTCTATTTTCTCAGTATAGCTACTTTTGGTTTTCTTTTGGTTGCCATTTGCATGAAAAACCCTTTCTATCCCTTCACTTTCAGCTTGTGTACATTCTTACACTTGAGTTGAGCCTATTGTAAGTGACACATAGATGGGTCTTTATCACTACTCTTTTTTTTTAAGTATTCTTTTTTAATTTTTTTGAAGTGTAATTAACACAGTTTTACATTAGTTTCAGGTGTACAAAATAATGATTCAACAATTCTGTACATTTCTCATCGCTCAACAAGATTATTGTTAATCTCCTTTATCTATTTCACTATGCCTCCACTCACCTCCCCTCTAGTAACCACCAGTCTGTTCTCTGTAATTAAAAGTCTGATTTTTTTTTGTTCATTTGTTTCTTAAATTCCACATATAAGGGAAGTCATTTGTCTTTCCCTGAATAACTTATGTACTTGGAATTATAATCTCTAGGTCCATCCATATTGTCAGTGTGTGTATACCACATCTTTATCTACTTATCTATTGCTAGACGTGGGCTGCTTCCATATCCTGGCTTTTGTAAATAATGCTTGCAATAAACATAAGAGTACATATCTTTTCGAATTATTATTTTCTTTCCTTTGGGTAAATGTCCACTGGTGGAATTATTGGATCATATGGTAATTCTATTTTTAATTTTTTGAGGAAGCGCCATACTGTTTTCCACAGTGATTACATCAGTTTACATTCCCACCAACAGTGCATGAGGGTTCCCTTTTCTCCACATCCTTATCAGCACTTGTTAATTCTTGTCCTTTTGATACTAGCCATTCTGACAGGATGTGAGGTGATTACCTCATAGTAGTTTTGATTTGTATGTCCCTATGATTAGTGACGTTGAGAATCTTTTCATGTATCTGTTGGCTATTTATAGGTCGTCTTTGGAAAAATGTCTATTCAGGTCCTCTGCTTGTTTCTCCAATCAGGCTTTCTCTCTTCTCTCTCTCTCTCTCATTGCATTGTATGAGTTCTGTATATATTTTGGGTTTGGGTTTTTAACACCTTACTGGATTTATTTGCAAATATCTTCTCCCGTTCATCAGGTTGTCTTTTCATTTTGTTAGTTTCTTTTGTGGTGCAAGCATTTCTATTTTGGTGTAGTCCTTTTTCAAAATTAATTTTTTTCGTTTAAAAAAATTTTTAAAAATAAAAAAAATTAAAAAAAATTTTTTATTATGTTAGTCACCATACAGTACATCATTAGTTTTTGATGTAGTGTTCCATGATTCATTGTTTGCGTATAACAACCAGTGCTCCATGCAATACGTGCCCTCCTTAATACCCATCACTGGGCTAACCCATTCCCCACTTCCCTCCCCTCTGAAACCCTCAGTTTGTTTCCCAGAGTCCATAGTCTCTCATGGTTTTTCTCCCCCTCTGTTTTACCCCCCTTCCTTCTCCTAATATCCTCCATGCTATTCCTTATGTTCCACATATAAGTAAACTATACGATAATTGTCTTTCTCTGCTTGACTTTTTTCACTTAGCATAATCCCCTCCTGTTCCACCCACATCCATACAAATGGTGGGTATTCATCCTTTCTGATGGCTGTGTCGAATAAAATTGGTGAGAATGGATATCCTTGTCTTCTGATTTTAGAGGAAGACCTTTCAGTTTTTCACCACTATGATGTTAGCTATGAATTTCTTTAGGTCTGTTAATATTTGCTTTATACAGTTAGCTCATATAGTTAGGTGAATTGGTCATATATGGCCTTTATCTTGTTGCGGTATGTTTCCTTTGTTGAGCATTTTTATCATAAATGGGTTCAAATTTTGTCAAATGTTTTTTCTGCATCTATCCTTTTTGTTATTGTGGCATATCATGTCGATGGATTTGCTGATATCAAACCTATCTTGTTTTCCTGGATTAGACTGCACCTGACTGTGGTGAATAATCCTATTAATGTATTGTTATTGCTGAATCGTTTATATTTCTTGAAGATTTTTGCATCTATGTTCATCAGGGATATTGGCCTGTAGTTTTTGTGTTGTTGTAGTGTCTCTGTCCAGTTGGGATAGCTGGGTAATGCTGGACTCATTGAATGTGGAAACATTCTTTCCTCCTCTCATTCTAACTATCCCCCCCCCCCAAGGAAGAATAAGTATTAACTTCTTCAAATTTTAGTATATTGCACACCTGGAATATATTACACTGTATGTTCACTAACTAGAATTTGAATAAAAACTTTTTTTAAAAAAGTTTAATAGAATTCACTTGTAAAGCTACCAGATTTTGGACTTTTGTTTGGGAGATTGTTTTGTTTTGTTTTTTACTGATTCAGTTTGTTACTAATAATTGGTTGTTTACGTCTCCTTGATTCAGGCTTGGAAGACTGTATGTTTCTAGGAATTGATCCATTTCTTCTAGGTTTCCCATTTATTGGCATATAATTTTGTGTGGTAGTCTGTTATGATCTTGTGTATTTCTGTGGTGTTGTAACTTCATTTCTGATTTTCAGTCTTGATGAGGCTGGCTAAAGGTTTTTCATCTCAACAAAGAACAAGCTTTTAAAGAAGAAAAGATCAATGGTACTATGTCATTTATTTACACTGTAATCTTTATTATTTCCTTCCTGCTAATAACTTTAGGCTTTATTGCTAATTAGTGTTCTTTTCTGCTATCTTTAACATTTCTTGTAGGGCAAGTTTAGTGGTGAAGAACTCCTTTAGCTTTTTCGTCTCTGGAAAACTCTTTATATTCTTTTCAAACCTGAATTATAATCTTGCTGGATAGAATATTCTTGGTTGGAATTTTTTTAGTTTCAGCATTTTGAATATATCATGCCAATCCCTATTGACCTGCAGAATTTCTGAGAAATCTGCCAATAGTCTTGTGTGTGTTCACCTGTACATAACAAGTTGTCAATAGTTACAGGCAAGAGAAAAACATTTTCTCGGTAAGATTTAATTAAAATGTGTCTCGGTGTGGGTCTCTTTGGATTTATCTTGTCTGGAAAGCTCTGAGCTTCCTGGACCTAGACATTTTTCTCCCTGGGGCTTTGTCTTATTCTTTTGTTTGTAAGCTATTCCTGTTTCCTCATTTCGTTTGACTCTCTGTGTTTGGGAGAGGTAGCTGCTTCACCTGACACCTAGAACAGTGGTGAAGGGGTGACCCTGTGTGGGCAATGAGCCTTATCACTGAACTTTGCCCTAATTCTTGTTTTTTTTTTTTTTTTCTTAAGTTGTGTCTTAAATTGCCAATTGTTTCAGACCCTTAGGGCTCAGGAATGCAACCCCCTCCCCACGCCCCCCCCCAGCCAACATAGCCCAGGTGTGCAATGTATGTCCCCTTTGTGCGCTGCTCATGCTCACTGGTTCAGGGTGCTGAGTGGAGACAGGGCTGCAACAGCATGTGTGGTGAGGCCAGGCACTAACAGAGCAGAGATCGAACATAGTAAACACGACACCCACCAGTTTCTCTGTCCCTGGGAGTCCCAATAGGCATTTGCCTCTCTGGCAGACCCTTTAAGATTAGCAAATAAATCTTTCACAGATGGTTTAGGTTCTTTTCAAACTGCTGCTTTTGTACTAGAGGAATGAATGTGTGCAAGCCCTTAAAGAGTGGAATCTCTGTTCCCTACAGCCCTCTGGTTTTCCTGAACATAAGCCTCATTGGTTTTCAAAGCATTTATGGACTCATCTTCCCAGTGCAGGTCCCAAGGGTTGGGGCGCCTGATGTGAGGCACAGATCCCATGCCCCTCAGGGAGAAGTTCTGTATTTTTGAGACCCCTCCCTTTGTTGGGTTGCCACACTAGAGGTGGGGTTTATAGGAGACTGCATTTCTGTCTCTCCTACCCATTTTGATGTTGTTCTTTTATCCTTTCTTGTGGAGTAACTGTTCAGCTAGTTTTCAGAAGAAATTGCTCTGTATGTAGTTATACATTTATTGTCTATGGGAGAGGAGTTCAGGATCTTCCTGTGCTGTCATCTTGAACTGCCTCTTTTGTTTCTTAATGTAGGCATTTATTACTATAAACTTCTCTTAGAATTGCTCTTGCGGTATCTCCTAGGTTTTGATATATTTTTTATGTTAGTCACCATACAGTGCATTGGTTTTTTGATTTAGTGTTCCATGATTCATTGTAGATTTTGATATTTTTAAACAAATGGAAGCACAACATAGTTTATTTCCTTTTGAATTTTTTCTTTGACACATTGGTTGTTCAGGTGTGTGTTGTTTCATCTTGGCAAATTTGTGAATGGTCCAGCTTCTTTGTGTTATTGATTTCTAGTTTCATACCACTGTGATCTGACATGAAACCAAGTACCTTATTTAAATTTGTTAAGACTTGTTTTGAAACCAATTATGTGACCTATCCTGGTGAATGTGCCATGTGAGCTTGAGAAAAATGTATATTCTGCTGTTGAATGGACTATTCTATTTATGTCTGCTCTATTTGGTATAAAGTATGGTTCAAGTCCATTTTTTCCTGATTGGTATTTTTTCTGGATGATCGATCTGTTGAAGTCCCCTACTATAACTTTATTATTTCTCCCCTCAGATCTGTTAGTATTTGTTTAATACAATTACATGTTCTGGGGTTAGTCACCTATATATTTGATTTATCTTCTAGACAAATTGATGCCCTGATCATTACATAATGACCATCTTTGGTTATTATTTTGTTTTATAACTACCTCTGCTCTCTTTTGGTTTCTACTTGCATAGAATAGGTTTTGTTATCTCTTCACTTTGAGCTTATGTGTGTCCTTCTAGCGGAAGTCTTTTGTAGGAGGCATATAGTTAGGTCCTGTTTCTGTGTTCATCAAGGCACTCTTTGCCTTTTGAATGGATAATTCAGCCCATTAACATTTAAATGGCATTGGTTAAGTCCTTACCCATCAATAATTACTCTGTTTTCTGCTGTATTATAGTTCTGCTTTTCTATTCCTCCTTTCTTGCTGCCTTCCTTTACAAATTGATGATTTTCCACAGTGGTATGCTTTAATTCCCTTCTCTTTATCTTTTGTGTATGTTGTAGATTTTTTGCTTTGAAGTTTTATGCAAGCTTCAAGGAATCACAAATTATCAGTGTAAAACAGTTATATGTAACTTTAATCACATACAAAAACTATCTTTTTACTCCCCCTATGTTTGACCATTTACATCTTTGCATATTGGGCATGCATTAACAAATTTTTAAAGCTATAGCTATCTTTAATCCTTTTGTCCTTTAACCTTTATGTTAGAGTTAAGTAGTTAACACATCAGCAGATTACAGTATTAGGGCATTCTGAATCTGACTATATACTTAATCAGTGTAAGGTACATTTTTATCTGTTTTCATTTTACTACTTTGTGTACTTTTATTTCAGATTGAAGAACTTCATTCAGCATTTCTTATAAGGCAGGTAAACTGGTGATAAATTCTTTAACTTTTGTTAGGGAAAGTTTTGCCTGGCAAATTTGTCTTTTAGAAATAAAGGCCAGGTAAAGTACTATTGGTTGGAGGTTTCTTTTTAACACTTTAAAACATATTATCCCATTCTCTCCTGGCCAGCAAGGTCTCTGCTCAGAAATCCACTGATAGCCCCATGTGTGTTCCCTTGTATTTTTTCTCTTACTGCTTTAAACATTTTGTTTGACTTTAAATAGTTTTGTCTTGGAGGAGATAATTTTGGATTGAAATTTCAAGGTGGCCTATTAGATTCATAAACTTGGATATCCAAATGTCTCCCCAGGTTTGGGAGGTTCTCAGCCATTGTTTAATATTCTACTCTTTCCTCCCACTGGCACTCCAGTAATGTGTATATTATTTCCTTTGGTTCTCATAAATCTCCTAGACTTTCTTCATTCCTTTACATTCTTTTTGTTCCTCTAATTTAAAAAGTTTTTTAAAATTCAAGTATAATTAACATAGTGTTATATTAGTTTCACGTCCACAACATAATGACTCAATTCTGTTCATTACTCATCACAGTAAATGTACTCTTAATCCCCTTCACCCATTTTACACTCACCCCACTCTACAACCACCAGTTCTCTATATTTAAGTTTTTTTAACTTCCACATATGAATGAAATCATATTATGTCTTTCTGACTTATTTTGCTTAACACTGTAACCTCTAGCTCTATCCATGTTGTTGAAACATCAAGATTTCATTCTTTTTTTATAGCTGAGTAATATTCAATTGTGCGTATATAAATATATACACACATATAATCTATCTCACATCTTTATTCATCTGATAGGTAATTTTAATTGATATTTTAGCTTTCTAATTCTCTCCAGATTTCTCAAATCTGCCTTGAAGCTCCCTACTAAATTCTTCAGCTCAGTCACTATACTTAGCTCCCAAATTTGAGAAGTTAAAAGAGAAAACAAAGAACCAGTTTGTCCTTGTATTGTCTTCCTGATCTCATTAAATTGTTTGTGTTCTCTTGTAGTTCTCTGAACATCTACATAATTATTCTGAATTGTTTGTCTGCCAGTTCTTGGATCTCCATTTCTTTGGGATTTTTACTGCAAGTTTACTGTATTCCTTTGAGATTCTTTGTGATCCCCATAGCTTTGTGTAGGTGTCTGCACATTTGAAGAAGCAGTTACCTCTTCCAGACTTCAACTTTGGTAAGGGAAACCTTTCACCTGCTAGTGGGGCATGCTTGATCATGCTGTGACCCTAGGTTTAACGGCGCATGGCACCAAGTGAGGAGGAGTGTGGCCATGATATTTCTTCGGTTCACATTGCCGTGGCCCTTGCTAAGCACTATGAAGGGTGTGCAGTGGCTGCACGGCTTGGTGTTCTAATCAGCACCTCCTGATTGAGTAGTTAGGGACCAGGGCAGGCAATGGTGGTGACTGGAGCCAGCAGTTATACATTATTAGTTGTGGGGGTCAGCTGTGACAGTGCAGTGGCAGAAGTCAATTGCAGACACTTTGTGGTGGGGGGCAGGGCAGGTAGCAGGGGCTGTAGCTATTGTGCAGCAACAAGACAGAAAGCCATTTGAGTGGAGAACAGTGATAGGGGTTAGTTTGGGGAAGTACAGGTGCACAGTTGGGGGCACTAGCTACATCTAGGTGTGGTGGTGCTGGCCTATGACCGAAGGCAGGGCCTGATCCAGACTCATAACAGCTGCAGAGGATTTGGCTGTCAGTATACTCATCTGTGGCTGCACAGCTCCCCACCCTCACCCCCGGGGCATTTACACAGCATTGGAAGCTGATAGTTGGTGGCATGCAGGTTCAGAGCTGGAGGGGATAGCCCTGAGTACAGGCACAGGGGTGGTAGTCGGCCTGTGGGACTTAGGTTGGCTTCTTGTACTCACACAACAAAGAGGCCAGAGCTGGCTGGGAGCACAGCTGCTGGGCTCCAGTGCGTACAGGGAAAAACTTTTAGGTGGCTGGCATTTTACACTTTGGCCACAGCGACCTTGGATGATTGTAGTTATGGATCCTGGACTCTGGTGGGGAAGCAGAAGGAGTAGGGAAGGATTCAAGAGGCTAGTGTCAGTGAATTAGAATACCTGTAGGGCCAAAGTGGGTGAAATCTGAAGGGGGTCTGCAGTGGCTACTGGTAGGCAGTCTCCAGAGTAGGTCACTAGGAACTGTGATTTCTCCTGTAACAGCGCTGCTAGTGGTAGCCTCTTCTTTTCTTCTTTGTTCCTAGCCAATTCTACACATCCCAGAGAACTCTCTGAGAGCTGTTTTTGTTCATGGCTAGCTGCCTAATTGTTGACAGAGACTAGGGTCTCATATATCACTTTAAACCCTGCTTAATATAAGTTGACAAGTGGTAGACTGTGGTCTTTTGATGTGTCAATGTGGCCAGGCTATAGTCCTTAGTCATTCAAGCAAACATTAATTCCATGCTTCTGTGAAGGAAGGTTACAGATGTAAAGTATATAATCAGTTAACTTTACAGGTCTGATTTAATCTCCCTTAAAGACACCTAAAACTATGCCTGTGGATAAGTTTCAGCCGTGTGTAATAGTTTCACCCTATCCTTCCTGACAGCTTGCCCTACAGAGTTTGGATTTCCCTTACCAACCTCCACAATTGAACTACCTAATTCCTTGAAATTGATGTATTAATTTGTCTCTTACTGCTTGTTACTCTGGTCAAACCCTGACACATCTCCTTAAATATTTGATTAACTGCAGAGGGAGAGCAGTACCTGGTGCCTCTTCGGTTAAGCAGTCCGCCTTCAGCTCATGATCTCAGAGTCCTGGGATTGCCCCACCCCATCTGGCTCTGGCTCAGCAGGGAGACTGCTCACCCCTCTCCCTCTGCTCTCACTCTCACACACACAGGCAGAGAATGAGAATGACTTAACAGGATCTTACTGTTTACAGGTCCCAGCCATCACTGTCAGCTGTCCCATGATTTATCCTCTTCTGCCATCTTGTGATGATACTTGAAGTTTACAATCATGACTGCTCAAGGAATGCTCCTGAATGTTCTTAAGCAATTCTGCTGACTCACTGTCTTAGAAGAAAATAGGGAATTAGGCTTAGATTATAACCAGGTGAATTGCATTTTTCTATTTCTCCAATAATTGGATTTGAGTACCTAAACATGTAATATGCTAGCCTTGTAGCTGAAAATATACTTTAAAATGTAAACATTTTGCAGCAACGGTCAGAATAAATGTTCATTTCTTTAAAGCTTAAAATTAGAAAAGCTTCATATATCTACCTTGAGGTTCAAAGTCAGAGTTCTTCCTAAGTCCCCTGAACCAGTGTCCCCTAAGATCATGCTTCAGAAAGGCTGAGCATGTACAAATGAACATAAAGGCTTGTCAAAGCACAACAATTATTTTGTAAAAATTTACATAATTTTTTTATACTAAAAAATCTTGGTCACTTTTCAATAAAGGTCTACTTATTTCTTAATGCATGCCCAGTATTCTGTACTGTGAATAAACCACAGTTTTATTTTCTCCTTACTGGTAGACATAAATAGGCTTGTCTAGCTCTTGACAATGAAAAATTAATGCACTGAACAAACTTACACTTTAAGCCTTGCTATGTGCCAGTATTTCTGTAGGGTAGATGATTAGAACAGTAAAACCCCTTTTCAATATTGATGCTGAGTAACTTGTCCAATGCAAGAGGTAACAAATCTAGCCTAGGACAGTTAAGAACTACATTAAGATGGTAAAAGGAAAAATCTTGAGAGTAAAGAACACTGACAAATGACCACGAGCTCCTCAGCCATCTTGGTTCTCAGAATCAACACCTCTAGCAGCTTCTAAGAAAGAGAATTCAACTGGGAGTACAAGTTCCCTTATTGGATGGGTACTAAGGAGAACACTTCTGATAAGCATGAGGCATTATATGTAAGTGGTTTCAGAAATACAATTTAGTGATTCATCAATATTACTCTTTGTTAACTAGAATTTAAATAAAACCTTGAAAAAACGAGAGATTCCCTTATTGGAGACCTCTGAGGCTGGCCTGTAATAAATTTTAGAAAGTTACTGATATGTAAAGATTTATTTGAGAGAGAGCAGAGGGAGAGACAAACTCAAGCAGACTCTGCCCTAAGCATGGAGCCCAACACAGGACTCAATCCCATGAGATCACAGGTGGAGTTGAAACCAAGAGTCAGCTGATCAACCAGCTGAGCCACCCAGGCAAACCCATCAATATCAGTAACTACTTTAAGTGTAAATGGACTAAATGTTCCAAAAGACAATGTTTTCTTTTTTTTTAAATCCGTTTAGTCACTCTATATGCTGCCCCTAAGAGATTCCGTATATAAAGATCTTTAGCTCTGAAGTGAAAATGAAGGGATGGAAAAAGATAGATATTCTATGCAAATGGGCACAAAAAGCAAGCTGAGGTAGAATAGAATTTAAAACAAAGACTAATAAGAGAGAAAGAAGGGTATTATATAATAAGGGGATCAAAAGGAAGATATAACAATTGTAAATATCTATGAAACCAAAGTAGAAGCACCTAAATACACCAAGCAGCTATTAAAGAAGAAATTGATGGTAATACAATATGGGATTTTAACACCCCACTTAAATCATGAGACAGATCACACCGAAAATCAACAGTGTTTTGGAACAACACATTACACCAGATGATCCTAACATATATGCAGAACAATCCAACCCCAAACAGAATATACTTTCTAAGTGCACATGGAACAGTCTCCAGGATTGATCAAGTGTTAGGCCACAAAATAAGCCTTAATAAATTTAAGAAGATTGAAATTATACCAAGCATCTTTTTCTGATCACAATGTTATGAAATCAGAATTAAATTACAATAACTGGAAAATACACAAACATATGAAAGCCTACATGCTACTGAACACCTAGTGGGTCAATGAAGAAATCAAACAGGAAATCAAAATACCATGAGACAATAAAAATGGAAATATACTTCTTTTGCTGAGTCCCATAGATTTTAGGACACTCTAAGATGGAAGTTTAGGCCCATCTCAATAAGATAAATCTTAAACAATATAACCTTACACCTAAAGGAACTAGAAAAAGAACAAAGCCCAAATTAAATAGAAGGAAAATAATATAGGGCAAAAATGAATACAGAAAGAAGGGATGACAAGCCAAAAGCTGGAGGTTTTTTTATAGGTAAAAAACTTTAAGTGATGTGTGTGTAGATATACAGAATATACATAGAATGAAATCTAGCCATTTGCAATGACATGGATGGAGCTAGAATGCATTATGCCAAGTGAAGTCAGAGAAAGACAAATACCCTATGATCTCACTCATGTGGAATTTAAGAAGAAAAAACAGATGAACATAGGGGAGGAAGGGAGAAGAAAAAAGAGAGGGAAACAAACCATAAGGTACTCTTAATAATAGAGAACAAACTGAGGGTTGATGGAGGGAGGTGGGTGGGGGATAGGTTAAATGGGTGATGGGTATTAAAGAGGGCACTTGTTGTGATAAGCACTGGGTATTTTAAGGGATGAATCACTGAATTCTCCAGAAACCAATATTGCACTGTACATCAACTAAAATTAAAAAAAAAACTTGATAAACCTTTAGCCAGACTCAAGAAAAAGAGGACTTGCATAAAATCAGAAATGAAAGATGAGAATTTATAATCCATTTTATTTCTGTGATGGTGAGACTACTACAAAAAAAATTACATGCCAACAAAATGGACAACCTAGAAGAAATAAGTTCCAAAAAACATATAAACTCCCAAAACTGATTCAGGAAGAAATAGAAAATCTGAACAGACTGATTACTAGTAACAAAATTGAATTGGTAATCAACTCTCAACAAACAAAAGTTTAGGACAAGATGGGTTCACAGGTAAATTCTACCAAACACTTAAACTATTCTAAAAATTAGAAGAGGAAGGAAAATGTTTAAATTCTACAAGGCCATTATTAACCTGATACCAACACCATACAAATACACTATAAAACAAAAAACAAAAATCCAGCCAACCAAAACAGAACTACAAGCCAACATCTCTGATGAACAGAGATGCAAAATTCTCATCAAAATATTAACAAACCAAATTTAACAATACTTTTTAAAAAGGATAACTTACCACAATCAAGTGGGGTTTATTCCAGGGATGCAATAAGGGTTAAATATTGACAAATCAATTGATATGATACATCACATTAACAAAATGAAGGCTAAAACCCTATAATAATCTCCATAGATACAAAAAAATTACTTGGCAAAATTCAACATTTGTTCATGATAAAAACTTTCAACAAAATCTAATTTAGAGGGAACATACCTCCACATAATAAAGGCCATATATAACAAACCCACAGATAACATCATACTCAATGTTGAAAAACTGAAAATTTTCCTCTAAGGAACAAGACAAGAATGTCCATTTTCACGACTTTCATTCAACTTAGTACTGGAAGTCCTAGCTGCAACAATCAGATAAGAAATAAAAGGCATCCAAATTGGTAATGAAGAAACAAAATTGTCACTATTTGCAGATGATATAAATACCCTGAAGACTTCACCAGAAAATTAATAAAACTGATAAAATGAATTCAGTAAAGTTTCAGAATATAAAATTAATGTACAGACATCTGTTGCATTTCTATACACTAATTATAATGTAGCCAAAAAGAGAAGGAAAAAAAATCCCATTTACAATTTCATGAGAAAGAATAAATGGCCAGAAATGTATTTAACCAAGGAGGGGAAAGACATACACTCTGGAAATTAAAGATGCTAATGAAAGAAATTGAAAATGACACAAACAATGGAGAAAATATAACATGATGATGGATTGGAAGAATTAGTATTGTTAAAATTGTTCACACTACAAAGCAATCTACAGATTCAATGCCATCCCTATTAAATACCAAAAGTATTTTTCACAGAACTAGGAAAATAATCCTAAAATTTGTATGGAACCACAAAAAATCTTGAATACCAAAAGCAATTTTGAGAACAAGCTAGAGGTATCACAATTCCAGATTTCAAGATATACTACAAAGCTACAGTAATCAAAACAGTATGGTACTGGCACAAAATAGACACAGTAGAGAGAGTCCAGAAATAAACCCATGCTTGGGGTGCCTGGGTGGCTCAGTTAGTTAAGCATCTGGCTCTTGATTTCAGCTCAGGTTTTGATCTCTGGGTTATGAGATCCCAAGTGGGGAGTCTGCTTGAGATTCTCTCTCTCCCTCTGCTCTTCCCCCTGCTTGCTCTAAAATAAATCTTAAAAGAAAAGAAATAAACCCATGCTTATATGGCTGATTACAACAAAGGAGGCAGGAATATACAATGGGGAAAACACAGTTACATGCAAAAGAATGAAACTGGACAACTTATTTATAACATCCATAAAAATAAACTCAAAATGGATTGAAGATCTCAATGAGGACATGAAACAATAACCCCGCAAAAAAAAAAAAATAGGCAGTGATCTCGTGGATATTGACCTTAACAACATATTTATGGATATGTCTCCTCAGGGAAACTAAAGCAAAAATAAACTATTGGGACTACATCAAAGTAAAAAGCTTCTACATAGTAAAGGAAACCAACAACACAAAAGGCAATCTACTGAATAGGAGAAATTTGCAAATGATATGTCTGATATGGGGTTAGTATCCAAAATATATAAAGAACTCCTACAACTTAACAGCAAAAAACCCAAGTAACCCCAAACCAAGTAACACCAAAAAACACAAGTTAATGGGTTGACACATGGAAATATGCTCAACACCACTAATCATCAGGGAAATGCAAATCAAAACCACGATTAGATATCACCTTAAACTTTTCAAAATGGCTAGCATCAAAATGACAAGAAATAAGTGTTTGTGGGCATGTAGAGAAAAGGAATCCTTATGCACAGTCAGTAGGAATTTACATTGGTGCAAACACTATGGAAAACAATATGGAGTCTCCTCAAAAAGCTAAATATAGAACTACCATATGATCTAGTAATCCCACTGGAATTGGATAAGTTCCTAAATATTTTCAAATTAGTGTTTTTATTTTCTTTGGGTAAAGATATATGCACCCCTATGTTTATTGCAGCATTATTTACAATAGCAAAGATATGGAAGCAACCCAAGTGTCTGTCAATAGACGAATGAAGACGAATGGAAGATGGAATATTACTCAGCTAAAAAAAGAAGAATGAGATCTTGCCATTTGCAACAATATGGATGGACCTAGAGGGTATTATGCTAAGTGAAACAAGCCAGACAGAGAAAAACAAATATGATTTTACATATATGTGGAATCTTAAAGGAACAAACAAACAGAAACATCAGAAACAAGACTCATAAACACAGAGAAAAAAGCTAGTGGTTGCCAGAAGTGAGGGGATTGGGGGGATGGGTGAAATTGGGGAAGGATATTAAGAGGTACAAACTTCCACTTGTAAAATAAGTCATGGAGATGAAAAGTAGAGCATAGGGAATACAGTCAATAATATTATAACAACACTGTACAGTGACAGATGGTAGCTACACTTATTGTGGTGAACATTGTGCAATGTATAGAATTGTCAAATCACTATCCTGTACACCTGAAACTAATTTAACATTCTATGTCAACATGATATTTTTTAAAAGAAATGCTCCCCAGAGAAACTGTTAAGTGAATAGAGGAGAGTAGAAAGAGAAAGGGGAAAAAAACAAGTAAGGGTGAGATTTTGGGAAAAGTCCTGCTTATGTTGGCTTCAGTTTGATATCACAAAGGGAGGAACACTGATGGGCATATTTATACCAGAGGACTGCTTCTATTTTATGGGGCCATGCTGAACAGCAATCATCAGATAAAGGCCAAACACAAGGGATGTAACCCTCCATGGCCCTTCCACATCCAGAGTCCAGTGATAGGCCTCAGGAGATGAGACAGGTGTGAGCTATTGGGAGTGAAGGCATACTTAATTTAGGGGAGAGACATAGAGAAATGATAAAAAGGATCCAACAATCTGGGTGGAGCACCAATAGTGTCTGCTAGGGTCCAACTACCACATAAAAACAGTGACGGGTTAGTATAAATTTAAAATGAGACTCAAATAGATGTGAGAAGTGCATTAAGTAGTCACAATTTCTGGAGGATACCTATAAGAGATTTAACTATAGTCCCTAGTGCTATTCATGGTCCTGAGCTCATAAATAATTGCTATCATTTTTTTTTTCACTACCCATTCTAGACCATTCTGTTGGCTAGTATTTTTGCTGGAATAGAAAGTTCATCTGGTGTCCTAGACCTCTACTGAGGAGAGATCTGGGTTCCCAATTACTGGTGTGGGCCATCACCCTGATAGATATATATGTGCCTAGCCCTGCCCCCACTTCTACAGTCAGCTCTGGCCTGCAGAAGAGAGCCACTTTGGACTCTCAAACAAAATCATTTATTGCAACAGAAGGAACTTTTCAGTGATTCTGGTGTCTCATGCATCAACAGCTTCCTGATAGCCTTTGTGACCACAGTATTTTTCCTTTTCTTGGAGGGGGGATAAAAGTGGTCATTTTAATTTAAAAAAATTTTTTATTTAAATTCAGTTTAATAACATACAGTGTATTATTAGTTTCAGGGGTAGAATTTAGTGATTCATCATTTGCATATAACACCCAGGGCTCATTACATCATGTGCCCTCCTTAATGCCCATCACCCACCACCCACTTCCCCTCTAGCAACCCTCAGTTTGTTTCCTATAGTTAAGAGTCTCTCATGGTTTGCCTCCCTCTCTGTTTTCATCTTATTTTCTTTTTCCTTCCCTTCCCCTACGTTCAACTGTTTTGTTTCTTAAATTCCACATGTGAGTGAAATGATATGGAATTTGTGACCATAGTCTTTTAGTGGGAAGTGAGAGCTCTTACTAGGGACAAGTAGGCCAACTCTGTAAACTCTGAGGTTTTAGGGGATCTGCAGAGCCAC
The DNA here is from genome assembly GCF_024610735.1 of Ursus americanus. NCBI lineage: Eukaryota > Metazoa > Chordata > Mammalia > Carnivora > Ursidae > Ursus > Ursus americanus. Next base: position 23,927,690 of record NC_142134.1, on the reverse strand, counting down.
AGGGCGGTACTCTATCCAGATGTCCCCATCTCAAGTTTTCCCAACCAGGTCCCTGGCTTGAGCATAGCCAACCTTCTTGGACTGGCCATTAAAATGTCACTGGGGGGTTCAAGATGGCAACATAGTAAGATCATGTACTCACCTCCACTCATTAACACAACAAATCTACAACTATAAATGAAATAATTCTCTCTGTAAAGGACCCAAAAATTGAATGAACGTAGCCTCCACAACAAAGGATAAAATGATAGCATCAAGGCCGGAAAAAGAGGCAGAGACATGGACTCACCAGGAATAAAATTACATCCTAGCTACAACAAGTCAGCATTAAGAGGGATATCAAATTTATAGAATTTTTCTTTGAGGAGCAAGGGATTCAAGCTGTACATTAAACACCCCAACATTTATGTCCTCCTGCACACAAGAGATGAGGCTCCAAAACACCAGGCCTTGAAAATCAATGGGAATTATGTTCAGGAAAACTAAAACTGTAGGGAATTGGAAACCCTCCTCTTAAAGGATCTGACTACAGACTCACTTGACCTGGAAACCAGCACAAAAACACCCATTGGAAAAGTATGCAGACCATAGGCAAGGGAGACTCTTAAAGCATCTGCTGGAGAGGCAGGAAATAGTAAGGAATCCCTGGGGACAGAGACACTGGTGGGAGCCATTTTTGCAACCTCAGTCTAATTAATACTGGTGCTGGTGGGCACCATTTTGGAATACTCCCTCTAACTTGCTAGCACCAGTGGTCACACCCTCTTGAAAGTCCTGCTACCAATATACCACAGAAGTCATGGACCCATCCCAATGTAAGCCCTGGCCACTGATATACATGGCTATGGTGCTGACAGAATAGGAGGGCACACATAGCCCTCATAGGGGATACCACTTGAGTTGCTGGATTTGGTGAGCAGGGGAGATTGTGCTTCTGGGCCCAGAACATCTCCTATGTAAGTACAATTCTTCAAGAACTTAAGTAGCTGAACTACAAAATGCACAGAAACAAACACAGAGAGTCAGGCAAAATGAGATGGAGAAATATGTTCCAGATGAAAGAATAAGACAAAATCTCAGAAAAAGAAATAAGTGAAATAGAGATAAGTAATCTACCTGATAAAGAGTTCAAAGTAATGGTCATCAAAGATGCTCACTGAGGGGCACCTGGGTGGCTCAGTCAGTTAAGCATCTGCCTTCGGCTCTGGTCATGATCCTGGGGTCCTGGGATCAAGACCCACATCAGGCTCTCTGCTTGGTGGGGAGCCTGCTTCTCCCTCTCCCTCTTCCTACCTCTCTCTCTTTCTCTGTCAAATAAGTAAATTAAAAATCTTAAAAAAAAATGTTTACTGAACTTGGGAGAAGAATGGATAAACACAGTAAGAACTTCAAAAAAGAGATAGAAAATATGAAAGTACCAAACAGGACTGGATGAAGTAGAAAAATGAATCAGCATACTGGAGAACAAACCAATGGCACTTGGCCAGACAGCATCAAAGTTAAAAAAAAAAAAATTGGGGGAGAAGTGAAGATACCTTAAGGGATCTCTGAAAAACATCAGGCAGAATAAATTTGCATTATAGGGATCCCAGAAGGAAAAGATAGAAAGGATAAGAAAAGATATTTGAAGAATAATGACTGAAAACTTCCCTAATCTGAGGAAGAAATCAGACATCCAGATCCAGGAATCTCAGAGAGTCCAAATAAAATGAACACAAAGATACCCACACCAAGACACATTATACTTAAAATGGTAAAAGTTAAGGATAAAGAGGATTTTAAAAGCAGTAGAGAAAAACAACTTGTTATATATAAGGCAAAACCCATAAGGCTGTCAGCAGATTTTTCAGTAGAAACTTTTAAGGCCAGAAGGGCCTTATGACATGGCATGACCTATTTAAAGTGTTAAAAGGAAAAAACTTCCAAGAATTCTCCACCCAGTAAAGTTTCATTCAGAATTGAAGGAGATATTAAGAGCTTTCCAGGTAAGCAAAAACTAATGGAGTTTAACGTTTCTTGTAGGGCTGGTTTAGAGATGATAAAGGAACTTTTTTTTTTTCTTTTAAGATTTTATTTATCTTTGGACACAGAGAGACACAGCGAGAGAGAGGGAACACCAGCAGGGGGAGTGGGACAGGGAGAAGCAGGCTTCCCGCTGAGCAGGGATCCTGATGCAGGGCTGGATCCCAGGACCCTGGGATCATGACCTGAGCCGAAGGCAGATGCTTAACAACTGAGCCACCCGGGCACCTCAAGGAACTTCTTTAAGTTAAAAAGTAATAGCACTAATTAAAAATAAAACATACGAAAATACAAAATCTCACTGCCAAAAGTAAATATATAACAGGTAGTGGATCAATCACTTACAAAACAAGCATGAAGATTAAAAAACAAAAGTAGTTGGGGTGCCTGGGTGGCACAGCGGTTAAGTGTCTGCCTTTGGCTCAGGGCGTGATCCCGGCGTTATGGGATTGAGCCCCACATCAGGCTCTTCTGCTATGAGCCTGCTTCTTCCTCTCCCACTCCCCCTGCTTGTGTTCCCTCTCTCGCTGGCTGTCTCTATCTCTGTCGAATAAATAAATAAAATCTTTAAAAAAAAAAGTAGTAAAATTAACTAAAATTATAATAATTAAGGGAATTATAAAATAAAGAGTCATTAAAAATATAAAATATGTGGGAGTAAAAAGAGCTTTGCAATGTGTTTAAAATAAAGTTGTTATCAACTTAAAGCAGAATACAATTTACATAGGGTATTTTACGTGAATCTCACAGGAACCTCAAGGAAAAAACTTATAGTAAATATACAAAAGGAAATGCGAAAGGAGTCTAAAGGTAACACTAAAAAAATCCATCAAATCATAAGAGAAGAGAAAAAGAGAAGAAAGAAACAGAGGAACTGCAGTAACAGCCAGAAAATAATGAACAAAATGGCAATAAGTATATACTTCTCAATAGTTACTTTAAATGTAGAGGGACTAAATTTGCCTATCAAAAGAAATGTGTGACTGAATAGATGAAAAAAACAGGATCTATCATATGCTTTTTACAAAAGGCTCACTTCAGAAGTAAGGACATACAGAGACTGAACATAAAGGAATGGAAAAACATATTCTACACAAATAGAAATGGAAAGAAAGCTGGTGTAGCTATATTAATATCAGAAAAAATAGACTTTAAAACAAAGTCTTTAATGAAAGACAAAGAAGGGCTTTACATAATGATAAAGGGGTCAGTTCAGCAAGAAGGTATAACATTTATAAATATATGTATTTACACACACACACACACACACACACAAACAACATAGGAGTACTAAATGCATAAAGCAAATATTAACAGACCTGAAAGAAGAAATTGAAAGCAATACAATAATAGTAGGAGACTTTAACATCCCACTCACATCAACAGATCATTCCAATGAAAAAATCAGTAAGAAAACATGGCCCTAAATGACATATTACACCAGATGGACTTAACATATATATAGGACACTCCATCCCAAAGCAGCATGATACACATTTATCTCAACTGTGCATGAAACATTCTCTAGGACAGATCACATGCTGGCCTACAAAAGAAGTCTCAATAAGTTTAAGAAAGTTGAAATCATGTTAGGTATTTTTTTTTTTTACAAAAAATTATGAAACCAGAAATTAATTAAAAGAAGAAAATGGTTTCCACAAAACCACAAAAATGTGGAGATTAAACAACATGCTACTGAATAACCAGTGGGTCATCAAAGAAATCAAAGAAGTAAAGAAAACCTAAAAAAAAACAAAAACAAAAAAAAAAACAAAAAAACCTGGGGACAAATGAAAACAGAAATACAACGTAACAAAATCTATGGTATGAAACAAAAAGTGGTTATAGGAGGGAAGTTCATAGTTATGCAGGCCTATTGAAAAAAATCTAAACTTTAGAACAAAGGAACTAGAAAAAGAACAAAGTGCAAAATTAGTGGAAGAAAATAATAAAGATCAGAGGAGAAATCAGTGAAAAGAGACTAAAGATACAATAGAAAAGATCAATGAAACTAAGAGCTGGTTCTTTGAAAAGATAAACAAAATGGACAAATCTTTAGTTAGGCTCACTAAGAAAAAGCAGGAAGTCTTCAATACATACAATCAGAAATGAAAGAGGAGACAATTGATACTATAGAAATGATGATAAGACTCTTAGAAAAAGTTTGCAATGATGTGGGTGGAACTAGAAGGTATTATGCTAAGCAAAATAAGTCAATCAGAAAAAGACAGTTGTCATATGTGGAATTTTAAGAAACAAAACAGAGAAGCATAGGGGAAGGGAGGGAAAAATAAAACAAGATGAAATCAGAGAGGGAGACAAACCATAAGAGACTCTTAATCATAGGAAACAAACCGAGGGTTGCTGGGGAGAGGAGAGTGGAGGAATGAGGTAACTGGGTGATGGACATTAAGGAGGGCACATGATGTAATGAGCACTGGGTGTTATATAAGACTGATGAATCACTGAACCCTACCTCTGAAACTAATAATCCACTATATGTTCATTGAATTTAAATAAAAAAAAAGACTATTAGGAAAAGTTATACAAGAATAGGCTAGACTATTACAAAAAATTATAGGATACCATAGAAGAAATAGATAAATTCCTAGAAAACATACATCTTCTAAGACTGAGTCAAGAAGACATAGAAAATCTGAATAGGCCAATTATTAGTAAGGAAATTAAAACAGTAGTCAAAAACCTCCTAACAAACAAAAGTCCAGGACCAGAGAGTGTCACTGGTGAACTTTACCAAACATTCAAAGAAAAGTTAATACCTATACATCTCAAACTGTTCCCAAAAGTTGTGGAAGACAGAAAGCTTCCCAACATATTTTATGAGGCCAGTATTACCATGATACCAAAACCAGACAACACCACACAAAAAAAGAAAATTACAGGTCAATAATCTTGATGAAGATCATGTAAAAATTCTCCACAAAATATTAGCAAACCAATTTCAACAATACATTAAAAGGGGGAAATTTCCTGTCCAAGATGGAGACATAGGAAGATCCTGAACTCACCTCCTCCACAAAAACACATACTCCACCTATTTACAGAGCAATTCCTCCTGAGCAAGAACTGAGGGCTGACCGAGTAGCTTTTACACAACAAAAAATGGGGAGAACACATAGGGAATGGCAAGACAGAGAGACGCAGTAACAAAAGGAACCCCTACCCTTGATGTTGTGATCTGCAGTGGAGAGGGATAGTATTGAGGGATCATGAGCAGAGTTGTCTGCCCTGGAACACAGATCAAAAGCTGCAGTTTAAAAGAGCAAATAGTATATAAAAGATCCAGCCCTAGAACTCCACCAAATGGTAGGGGAGCTGCTAGAACTCTGTCCAGGTCAGAGGGTCTGGTGAGCACCATGATTTACACTCTTCTTCCACCTTGATAGCCTGGATGGGAGCAGAGTTTGGGCGCCATAGCTGGCCTACCACCTCAGTTAGTCCCTATTCCATACCAGCCCTAACCGTCCTACCAGGGTGACCTAAGCATGGCACACACCCAGAAACCCCTGGTCAGCACTTACTACAGCTCCAGCCATTACATCAAGGTCATACAGATGCAAAGCACCCAGGAATACTCCAGGCTCCAAGTGGCTTGCTAGGGCACCCCAGACACAGACTGCTCTAAATTCTCTTGGGTCTAATCTGCTTCAGCTCCTACCCCACCAAAGCGCCCCCTGGTCAGAATACCCCAGGAATGCCCAGCTCATGCCTGCCTCAGTTCTGGCTGCCTCTCCAGGGCACTCCCTTCGTGGAGCACCTTGCAATGTCCCAGTTTGTACGTGCCTCAGCTTTATCTGTCCTGCCAGAGTGCCTTCTACACAGAGAGCCCCGTGACAGCCTGGCTTATACCCATTACAGCTACAGCTGTCCTGCCAGGGTACCCCCTATATGGAGCACCCCAAAACCCCTAGCTCACACCCTACCTCAGGTCCAACTGCCTTGTCAGGGAGCCCCTTGTGTGGAGTGTCCTGGGACCCCCAGGCTACTTCCCGCCTTGGCTTCAGCCACCCCAGCAGGGCGTCTTCTGCATGGAGATTCCAGGGACACTGTGGCTTGCACCCACTTCAGTTTCAGCTGTCCTGATAGGGTGCCTCCATGAGGAGAGCCCCATATATCCCTAGTCTATGTTCACCTCAGCTCTGGTCACTCCACCAGGACAGACACCTCATGGAATTCCCTGGGATGCCTAAACCACACCAGCCACAGCTTCAGAGAGCCAGCCAGAGTCCCCAGGCACATACAATCTACACAGATCTATGAGATGACCATAGACAAGATCATTCCTTCAAGTTTAGGAGAAGTAGCTGTTCCACAGAATTCATAGACACAAACACAAAAGTCAAGCAAAACAGGGAGACAGAGGAATATGCTCCAAATGAAAGAAAAAGATAAAACCTCAGAAAAATAATTAAATGAAAAGGAAATAGGGAATATGCCTACTAAAGAGTTTAAAGTATTGATTATAAATATGCTAACCAGAGAAGAGAGAAGAGTGGAAGACTCAGGAAGCACAGAGAATTCATCTAAACCCAAGGAGATTCACACCAAGACACATAATACTTAAAATGGCTAAGATTAAATAAAAGAAGAAATTTTCAAAAACATGAAAAAAAATGAAAATGAAGACACAATGGTCCAAAAACCTTTGAGATGCAGCAAAAGTGGTTCCAAGAGGGAAGTTTATAGCTACTATGGGGCTACTTCAAGAAGCAATAAAAATCTCAAATAAACAACCTTACCTTATACCTAGAGGAGCTAGAAAAAGAGCAACAAAACAAAAAACTAGAGATTCCAAAGAGGAGTAGGGGACCCTATTTCAACTGGTCCCCTGAATTTAGCCAGATATCTACTAAACCATTCTGAACAGCTATGAAATCAGCCTGAGATAAAAGTATATATATCTGGATATCTACAAATCTCTGGTGGTCTCAAGGTATGAAGCACAGAGCCACGATGCTGCAGGCAGATATCAGAAGGTAAACAGAAGGGGGAGGGAGCCAACATAAACTGGCGTCAGGAAGGAGATATAATATCGGAGTGCAAAAGCATCCTGAGCTGGGGACCAGGCACAGATTCGCAGACCAGTAGTGGTGGAGAAAGGACTTTAGTGCAGCTCCCAGACAGGATCCTGGAGCTGTGGGTCTGCCAACGTGAACTGGGTGTGGCTCCCAGTTTTAGAAGCACAAAGGGCAGAGACGTGCCTGGCCCTGGGATCGACCCCTGGGAGTGCTGCTGTGGGCGCACAACTGGGGAGGCTGCAGTTTTTAGCAGCACAGACAGAAATGGAGACTGTGTGTCCTGGAGAGCTCAGTGAAGAGCAGACTGTGACTTTTTTTTTAATGTTATGTTAGTCACCATACAGTACATCATTAGTTTTTGATGTAGTGCTTCATGATTCATTGTTTGCACATAACACCCAGTGCTCCATGCAATATGTGCCCTCCTTAATACCCATCACCAGGCTAACCCATACAAATAGCTAACAGACACATGAAAAAATGTTCAACATCTTTAGCCATCAGGGAAATTCAAATCAAAACCACACTGAGATACCACCTTACACCAGTTAGAATGGCAAAAATTGACAAGGCAAGAAACAACAAATGTTGGAGAGGATGTGGAGAAAGGGGATCCCTCTTACACTGTTTTTGGGAATGCAAGTTGGTACAACCACTTTGCAAAACAGTGTGGAGGTTCCTCAAAAAGTTAAAAATAGAGCTACCCTATGACCCAGCAATTGCACTACTGGGTATTTACCCCAAAGATACTGATGTAGTGAAAAGAAGGTGCACATGTATCCCAATGTTCATAGCAGCAATGTCCACAATAGCCAAACTGTGGAAGGAGCCAAGATGCCCTTCAACAGATGAATGGATAAAGAAGATGTGGTACATATATACAATGGACTATTATTCAGCCACCAGGAAGGATGATTACCCTCCATTTGCATCAACATGGATGGAACTGGAAGGGATTACACTAAGTGAAATAAGTCAGGCAGAGAAAGACAATTATCATATGGTTTCACTTATTTGTGGAACATAAGGAATAGCAGGGTGATCATTAGGAGAAGGAAGGGAAAAATGAAGGGGGTGAAACAGAGGGGGAGATGAACTATGAGAAACTATGGACTCCAGGAAACAAACTAAGGGTTTTAGAGGGGAGGAGAGTGGGGTGATGGGTTAGCCTGGTGATGGGTATTAAGGAGGGCACATACTGCAATGAGCACTGGGTGTTATAGGCAAATAATGAATCATAGAATAATACATCAAAAACTAATGAAGTACTGTATGGTGACTAACATAACATAATAATAAAAAAAAAAAACCCAAAACAAGCAGAAAGGAAATAATAAAGATTAGAGCAGAAATAAATGACATAGAAACTTAAAAAAATAGAACAGATCAAAAAGACCAGGAGCTGGCTCTTTGGGAAAAAAACAATACAATTAAATCTCTAGCCACACTTATCAAGAAAAAAGGAGAAAGGACTCAAATAAACCACAAATGAGAGGGGAGAAATAACAACCAGCATCACAAAAGTACAATTAAAAAAGAATATTATGAAAAACTGTATGCCAGCAAATTGGACAATGAAGAAGAAATGGATAAATTTTTAGAAACCTACAACCTACCAAAACTGAAATAGGAAGAAATAGAAAATATGAACAGACCAATAACCAGCAAAGAAATTGAATCAGTAATTTTAAAACTACCAACAAACACTCCTCTTCCTCGGCGCTGCCTGCGGAGGTGGCAGCCGTGTGTTACCGGGCATCATGGCTGCCCTCAGACCTCTGGTGAAGCCCAAGATGGTTAAAACGAGGACCAAGAATTTTATCCAGCACCAGTCAGACCGATATGTCAAAATTAAGTGCAAGTGGCAGAAACCCAGAGGCATTGACAATGGGGTGTGCAGAAGATTCAAGGGTCAGATCTTCATGCCCAACACTGGTTACAGGAGCAAAGCACGTGTTGCCCAGTGGCTTTCAGAAGTTCCTAGACCACAGCGTCAAGGAGCTTGAAGTGCTGCTGATGTGCAACAAATCTTACTGTGCAGAGATTGCTCACGATGTCTCCTCCAAGAGCCCCCAAACCATGGTGGAAAGAGCAGCCCAGCTGGCCATCAGAGTCACCAGTCCCAAGGCCAGGCTGCACAGAGAGGAAAATGAATAGACAGCTTGTTGTGCATGTCATATTTGTGTTAATAAAACCATAAAACTACAGAAAAAAAAACCCCACCCCACTACCAACACAAAAGTCCAGGACCAGATGGCTTCATAGGTGAATTCCACCAAACATTTAAAAAAGAGTTACTATCTATTCTTCTGAAACTATTCCAAAAAGAAAAAAAAAAAGGAAGTAAAACTTCCAAATTCATTCTATGATGCCAGAACTACCCTGATACAAAAACCAGATAAAGACTCCACTAAAAATGAGAACTACAGGTCAATATCTCTGATGAATGTAGATGCCAAAGTTTTCAACAAAACACTAGTGAACCGAATTAAATAATACATTTTATTTTATTTCTAAGATTCTGGGTTTTTTTTAAAGATTTTATTTATTTATTTGAGAGAGAGAGAGAGCACAAGCAGGAGGAGGGGCAGAGGGAGAGGGAAAGGGACAAGAATATTCTCTGCTGAGCAGGGAGACCAAAAAGGGGCTTGATCCCAGGACCCTGAGATCATGACCTGAGTCAAAGTCAGACGTTTAACTGATGAGACACCCAGGCACCCCCAATAATACATTTTAAAAAATCATTCACCACAATCAAGTGGGGTTTATTCCTGGGTTGCAAGGGTGGTTCAATATTAGCAAATCAATCAACATGATACATCACATCAATAAGAGAAAGGATAAGAACCATATGATCATTTCAAGATGCAGAAAAAGCATTTGACAAAGTACAACATCTATTCATGACAAAACCCCTCAACAAAGTAGGTTTAGAAGGAACATAACATTATAAAGGCCAACTATGAAAATCCCATGGTTAACATCATTCATAATGGGGAAAAATGGAGAGCTTTCCCCCTAATGTCAGGAAAAAGATAAGGATGTCCATTCTCACCCCTTTTATTCAACATAGTGAATGTTGTGAAAATCCTAGCCACAGCAATCAGACAACAAAAAGAAATAAAAGGGATCCAAATCAGTAAGGAAGAAGTAAAACTTTCACTATTTGCAGATGACATAATACTATATATAGAAAACCTGAAAGACTCCACCCAAAGAACCTGCTAGAATAAATGAATTCAGTAAATTTGCAGGATACAAAATCAGTGTACAGAAATCTATTGCATTTCTATACACCAATAATGAAGCAGCAGAAAGAAAGAAAACAATCCCATTTACAATTGTACCCCAAATAATAAGATACTTAGGAATAAACCTAACCAAAGAGGTGAAAGACCTATACACTGAAAACTATAAAACATTGATGAAAGAAATTGAAGACAACATAAAGAAATGAAAAGACATTCCATACTCATGGATTGGAAGAACAAATATTGTTAAAATGTCTGTACTACCCAAAAGAATCTACATATTCAAAGCAATCCCATCAAAATACCAACAGCATTTTTCATGGAACTGGAGAAAACTATCTTAAATTTTGTACGGAACCACAAAAGACCCCAAATAGCCAAAGCAACCTTGAAAAAGATAAAGCAAAGCTTGAGGCATCACAATTTTGGGCTTCAAGTTATATTGCAAAGCTGTAGTAATCAGAACAGTATGGTATTGGCACGAAAATAGACACATAGGTCAATGGAACAGAATAGAAAACCCAGAAATGAACCCACAACTATATGGTCAATTAAAGTTTGACAAAGCAGGAAAGAATATCTAATGGGAAAAAGACTGTCTTCAACAAATGGTGTTGGGAAAACTGGACAGCTACCGGCAAAATAATGAAACTGGACTACTTTCTTATACCACACACAAAAATAAATTCAAAATGGATTAAAGACCTAAATGTGAGACCTGAAACCATAACAATCCTAGATGACAATACAATCAGCAATTTCTCTGACAAAGGTATGAACAGACATTTTTCAAAAGATATATGAAAAAATACTCAACATCGCTCATCATCAGGGAAATGCAAATCAAAACTACAATGAGAGGGGAGCCTGGGTGGCTCAGCTGGTTAAGCATCTGACTTAATTTCAACTCAGGTCATGATCCCAGGGTTATGAGATTGAGCCTCACATTGGGCTCTGCACTGAGCATGGAGCCTGCTTAAGATTCTCTCTCTCCCTCTCCCTTTACCCCTCTCCCTGCTTGCACGCTCTCTCAAAAACAAAACATCTACATCAAAAACTGTGTATTATACAGTGGATAACTGAACATAAAAACAAAACAAAACAAAAAAACCTACTACAATGGGATGTCTCCTCACACCTGTCAGAATGGCTAAAATCAACAACACAAGAAACAATAGGTGCTGGTGAGGATGTCTCAGAGAAAGGAGAACTATCTTGCATTGTTGGTGGGAATGTAAACTGGTCAGGCACTGTGGAAAACAGTATGGAGATTCCTCAAAAATTAAAAATATGACCCAGCAATCACACTACTGGATATCTACCCAAAGAATACAAAAAACCCCCCTATTTAAAGGGATACATGCACCCCTATGTTTATTGCACCATTATTTACAATAGCCAAATTATGGAAGCAGTCCAAGTGTTCATAACAGCTGAATGGATAAAGAAGAGATGGTGTGTATATACAATAGAATATTATTCAGCCATAAAAAATGAAATCTTACCATTTGCAACAACATAGATGGAGCTAGAGAATATGGTGCTAAGTGAAATAAGGCAATCAGAGAAAGACAAATATATGATTTCATTCATATGTAGAACTTAAGAAACAAAATAAATGGGCAAAGGAGAAGAGGAAGAGAGAGAGAGAGAGAGAGAGAGAGAGAGAGAGAGAGATGAACCAAGAAACAGATTCATAACTATAGAGAACAACCTGATGGTTACCAGAGGGGAGGTGGGTCCAGGGATGGGTGAAATAGGTGATGGGGATTAAAGAGTACACTTATAGTATCAGGTCTCATGTTTCAGTTTTTCATCCATTTTAAGTTGATTTTTGTGTGTGGTGTATGATAGAGGTCCAGTTTCATTTCTGCCTGTGGTTATGCAGTTTCCCAACACAACTTGCTGACAAACTCTCCTTCCCCATTATTTTTGGCTCCCTGTCAAACATTAATTGACCGTTTATACAAAGTCTTCTTTCTGGGCCCCAAATTCTGTTTCTTTGGTCTATGTGTATCTATTTTAATGCCAGTCCCCTCCTGTTTTGATTACTATAGCTTTGTAGTACAGTTTGAAATCAGTACGTGTGACTTCAGCTTTGTTCTTTCTCAGGATTGCTATGGCTATTTGGGGTCTTTTGTAATCTTATACACATTTTAGGATTGCTTCTCTGTTTCTATGAGAAATCATTGTAATTTTGATAGGGATGCAGTGAATTAGTTTTTGATATAATGTACAATGATTCATTAGTTGCATATAACACCCAGTGTTCATCACATTACGTGCTCTTTAATGCCCATCACCCAGTTTTTTTTAATTAAGTTTTTAGGGTTCTTCCTTATATACAATTATACCATCTGCAAATAATGACAATTCTACTTCTTCCTTTCTGATTTAGATGCCTTTTACTTGTTTATTTGCTTAATTGCTCTAGCTACAGTTTTCAGTACTATGTTGAATAGAGTTGAATAGAGTGGTGGAGAGTGAGTACCCTTGTCTTGATCTTAAAGGAAAAGCTTTCAACCTTTCACTGTTGATGATGAGGTTAGCTATAGTTTTGTCACATATGGGCTTTATTATGTTGACTTATGTTCATTTTATACCCAATTTGTTGAGCGTTTTTATCTTGAAAGGATGTTGTAGTTTGCCAATGTTTTTCTGCTTCTATTGAGATGAGCATATGATTTTTATGTCTTATTCTATTGTGCTGCATCACATTTATTGATTTACATATGTTGGATCATCCTTGCATCCAGGGGATAAATTCCACGTGGTCATGGTGTATGATTCTTTTAATGTGGTTTGAATTTGGTTTGCAAACAAACGTTTGTTGAGAGTTTTAAAATCACTTTCTTCAGGGATATTGGTCTATAATTTTCTTGTAGTGTTCTTATCTGATTTTTGTATCAGGGCAATGCAGGTCTTGTAAAATGAGTTTGGAAGTTTTCCCTCCTCTTTAATTTTTGGAAAAGTTTGAGAATTGGCATTAATTCTTCCTTAGGTGTTAGTAGAATTTACCTACAAGGCCATCCTCCTGGGCTTTCCTGTGTTGGGAGGTTTGGATTACTGGTTCAATCTCCTTGTTATTGTCTGTTCATATTTTCTATTTCTTCCTGACTTAGTTTTGATTTGTTGATATTTCTAAGAGTTTATCCAGTTTTTCTAGGTCATCTAGTTTGTTAGCCTACAATTGCTCATAGTAGTATTTCATAATCCTATGTATTCCTGTAGTATCGGTTGTAATGTCTCTTTTATTTCTCATCTTGTTTATTTGAATTATCTTTTTAAAAAATTTAGTGTAGGTAAATATTTGTCCGTCTTACTTTTGTAAAAAAGTCACCTCTTTTGTGATCCTTTCTTTCTTTTTCTTTCTTTTCTTTTTTTTTTTGTCTCTGTTTCATTTATTTGGGTCCTAACCCTTGTTTCTCTCCATCTACTCACTTTGGGCTTAATTTGTTGTTTTTCTAGTTCCTTGAAGTATAAAGTTATTTAAGATATTTCTTTTTTCTTAATTTAGGCATTTATACCTATAAATTTCCCTCCTGGAACTACTTTTGCTGCATACTGTGTTTTGGTATGTTGTGTTTACATTTTCATTTGTTTCAAGATTTTCTTGATTTCTCATTTGATTTCTTCTTTGATCCATTGGCTGTTTAGGTGTGTGTTGTTTAATTTCCACATATTTGCATTTTCCAGTTTCCTCCTGTTGTTGATTTTCAGTTTTATATCATTGTGGTCAGAAAAGATACTTGGTATGATCTCACCCTTTTAAGATTTGCTGGGATTTGTTTTGTGACCTATCATATGATCTATCCTGGAAAATGTTTCTTGTGTACTTGAGAAGAATGTATGTTTTGCTGCTTTGGATAGAATATTTTGTAAATGTTTGTTAGGTATGTTTGATCTAAAGTATACTTCAGTTCTAATGTTTCCTTATTGATTTTCTGTTTGGATGATCTATGCATTGTTGAACATGGGGTATTAAAGTCCCCTATTATTATTTTAATGGAACAGCAGTGCCTGTTCCTCCCTTTATCTTTTAGTGTTTGCTTAATATATTTAGGTGCTGTGATTATTGGGTTAATAAATATTTATGATTATTATATCCTCTTGATGAGTTGACCCCTTTATCATTTATATAATGGCGTTCTTTGTCTCATTACAGTTTTGATTTAAAGTCTATTTTACCTAACATAAATATAGCTACCACTGCTTTTTTGATTTCCACTTGCATGGAATGTGTTTTTCTATTCCTTCACTTTGAGCCTACATGCGTCCTTGGAGCTAAAGTGAGTCTCTTGTAGGTGGCATATAGTTGGGTCTTATTATTATTTTTTTAAATCCATCTAGTCACTCTGTGCCTTTTGAATGGGGACTTTAATCCATTACATTTAATGTAATTCTTGGCAAGTAAGGACTTCTATTGTCATCTTGCTTTGTGTGCTCTTATAGTTCTTTGTTTATTTCTTCCTACTTTGCTGTTTTCCTTTGTAAACTGATAGTTTTCTGTAGTGGTATACTTTGATTCTTTTCTCTTCATTTTGTGTATATCTACTTTAGATTTGTTTTGTGGTTACCTTCTGGCCTACTTGAAACATCATATAGCACCTTATAATAGACTATTTTATGCTCATAACAACTTAGCTTCAGTCACACAAAAATTCTACCTTTTTACTCCTCCTAATACATTTTGTGATGGGTAAAGTATTCTTGGTCAGCAGTTTCTATGTGACCATGGCACCTGAACTTGGACTTCCCAGCTCCCAAAACTGTAAGAAATAAATTTCTGCAGTTTATAAGCTACCCAGTTTCTATTTTATTACAGCAGCCCAAATGGACTGTGACAGTGTCCTTAAAATAATATTTAAATCAAAATAGAACTACTAATTAAATTCTTTTTCTTTTTAATGTTTTTCTCCCACTCTACTTCATCTATTATATACTCCAGTTTTGATGATTTCTCCTCAAACCATTTTTATGCACAAATATGCACATAATTATGTATAGATTTTTTAAATGCTCAATAGTATCATAAGTGCATTTGTTCAACATTTTTCCTCCACCGAACAGGACATGGACAGGTTTCCAAACTAGTACATATAATTATGATTCAGTATTTTTAAAATGCTGTATAAAAGCAGGTGGTACAGATATCACATGGTTTTTAAAATCTTTCCCATGAACGAAAATTTTGGTTGTGCCCAGTTTTTAGCTCTTATAAATTATGTTAATTGGAAAAGTTAGAAAACTATGTAAGTATTTCTAAAGAAAGGTTCCTAGCAGTGCAATGCAATTCTTTTAATTCAAGGAACTGAGATCCAGAGGGCAAGAAATTTATCTAAGGCCAGATTCAAACCATGACTGACGCTAGTGATTGTAAAATTTCCACGATACCCTGCCAGCCTTTCAGCTTAGTTAAGAAGGAAGAAAGGACATTTCCTTTAATTAATGTGATTGATAGATTTCTCGAGAACAATGCTTGAAAGCCCAGTCAGTAACTGTCATGCATTTTCATTTTGTCATTCTTTTTCTAAGTATGGTTCTTAAATGTCAGGGACATTTTTGCTGGCAGGATGAACATTTACAATTTTTTTTTTCTAGAATAAAGATTTGAGTTTTTGTGACTTCAGATTTTTTTTTGGTTTTTTGTTTTGCTATTCCTCCAAGGCTGTCTGTAGATGATTTGAGTAGTATAATAGCCTATGACACGAGGATATAAAAGAATTCTGAACAGTGGGAGAGACAATAGGAAATCAAGGCTCTATAGTAGAGATAGGGTTAAATATATGGTAGGGCTGCAAGAGCAGGTGAATGGGCAACTCGAAGATTTACATAGTGGGTGATGCTTGAGTTGAGATTTGAAGGACGAGTAAATATTTATTAATTGGGAAGTACATTCTAATTATAGGGAACAGTATGTGCAAGTATTTGGTATTCTGAAAAAAATTGGTATAATCAGGTACTTTCTATCTTGGGATCGGCAGGAGTTGCAGTGGGAAGGAAGCAGAAATCAAATCACAGAAGGCCTATCCCCTGTCATAAACCTGATCTTTCTGCCTCCAATCTTGTCTCAAGTTTTTGTGATTGTCTAGATGAGACATGCAAGTCTAAACTATGGAATGAGACATGATATACTTGAGAGATTTAAAGATTGAACAGATTCCAGCTGAAACTTATCCAAGGTCCTCGTTCTGTTGAACCTCAAACTAATTGGGAGACAACTGGCAGCCTAGAGATGGAAAAATTGGTAGTTATCCAATTTCTTGTCTGATTCAAAATTTCCTGAGTTATTTGAGACCCACATCCAAGACACTTTTTCAGGGACTATAGAAGGCATTTAAGCACACTGCTAATATTTGTGATTCTAAATTTCTTTTCAAGACACTGGTGAGAGCAGTCAAAACTTATAAACTACACACCTAAGGAAGTAGCACATTAAGAATAGAGTTCAAAAGCTTGAATCCTGGTAATTTCTAATATAAAAAGTTGTTAGGGCTTGAATCTTGTTACAATTCATTTCCATTGCAAAGGCACACAATACATTAACTCTATTTTGATTGTACTATATCATCGTAATAGAGATATATTGAACTCTTCTTTTTGCTTATGTTTCTAAGGCAATTACTATAGAGACACATTAATACTATCGCCACTCCCAAATTCTCCCCTACTTTCTCTCCTTGTAATTTCACCAATGTTATCGTTTGGACTATCCACACCGAAGATCCCAGGCTAATCAATTTCAAAATTGTCCAAATGAATAACACTCAGCTTAAAAACGAAATGGTCTACCATCCCCTGTAAACAGAAAATAAACTTAATGAGAAGATATTGGACAATTTATGGAATTATCAGGAGAAGGAAAATCAGTTTCAAAAAATAGAGGCAGAGCTAAAAATTTGATGCAAGAAGCAACTGAAGATGCAGGCCTCAGTGCTAGGACCTCACGCAGCTGGCAATGCCCCCATCAATCTGGAGCAAGAAACCAGGATACTGGAGAATTTTGACATTATCATTAGTGGATGCACAGCATTCAAAATCCCATATGCAAGAATTTGATTGAGTCCTGGTGATATGCTCATGTCTAGCTGCCAAGAGGACAAGGGAAAGTTGAATACACCTTTAGACTTCTAGGTTTACAGCAGTAGGCAATCTCTGTTATACAACAGGACTCACACAGAACCCAATAAGAAGGAATTCAGGATGAAAAAAGATGGCAGAGGAGTAGGGGACCCTATTTCAACTGGTCCCCTGAATTGAGCTGGATATCTACCAGACCATTCTGAATACCCATGAAATCAGCCTGACATGTAAGAAGATATATCTGGATCTCTACAAACAGAATATCTCTGGCAGTTGGTCTCAAGGTATGAAGCAGGGAGTGGTGATTCTGCAGGCAGATATCAGAAGATAAACAGAAGGGGGAGGGAGCCTCCATGCTCTTGCACCAGGAAGGCAAAAGCCTCCTGTACAGGGGACTGGGCACAGACTCGTAGACCAGTAGCAGTGGGGAAAGGATTTTAGGGCAACCCCCCAAATGGGGGTGTGCGTGTCAACTGGGGGCAGTTGGTGGTTTTAGAAGCACAAAAGGCAGAGACATGCCTGGGCCTGGGAGCAACACTGGGAGAGCTGCTGTGGGGCACACAACCCAGGGCGGGTTTTTAGCAGCACAGACAGAAATGGAGACAGTGTGACCTGGAGAGCTCAGTGAAGAGCAGACTGTGGTCTCTCTGTTCTGAGACAGAGGTTTGGATACAGTCACTTCTGCTCTGACTCTCAGAAGAGACACGGAAAGCCACAAGGGAAAGCCACCAGAGAACAAAAGCCCCCAAAACAGGTTTTCACTGAGCCCAACCCCCTACCCCCCACAGGCAGCAGGGCAACTCTTCCCAAACAGGGTTGCCTGAAAGCAGCACGGAGGCCTCTCCCCCACAAGACAGGCTGGAAGAACAAGAGGCCCACAACCCTAAGGTCCCTATAAAACAGGTGCATCTTGTTTGGGTTGTGGTCAATAATTTGTACTCTGTACATTCCCTCAATCACCCTCTAACAGAATGACTAAGAGGAGGAACCCCCCCCCCCAAAGGAAGGAATCAGAGACTGTGGCCTCTGCCACAGAACTAATGGATATGGATATGAGCAAGATGTCAGAAATAGACTTCAGAGTAACAATTATGAAGTTGATATCTAGGCTTGAGAAAAATATTAATGACAATATAGAATCTCTAAGGGCAGAAATGAGATCTAATCAGGCCGAACTTAAATGCTATGAATGAAATGCTGTCTAAACTGGATACTCTGACTGCCAGGGTAAATGAGGCAGAAGAAAGAATTAGTGAGTTAGAGGATGAGATGATAGAAAAGAAGAAAACTGAAGCAGCATGGGGAAAACAAATTAAAAGCCAAGGAATCAAACAGATTAATGGCTTAATGAAATGTTCCAATATCAGAATTATTGGGATCCCTGAGGGGGTGGAGAGAGAGAGAGGTCTAGAAGATATATTTGAGCAAATCATAGCTGGGGAAGGAAACAAGCATTCATATCCAAGAGGCAGAGAGGACCCCTCCCAAGATCAATGAGAACAGACCAACACCACCACATATAATAATACAATTTGCAAATCTTAGATCCAAGGAAACAATCTTGAAAGCAGTGGGCGGGGGGGGGGGGGGAGATTTCTTGCATACAGAGGGAGGAAAATCAGAATAATGTCAAACTTGTCCACAGAGACCTGATAAGCCAGAAAGGGATGGCAAGACATATTCAGGGTACTAAATGAGAAGAACATGCAGCCAGGGATACATTATCCAGGAAGGCTCTCATTCAGAATGGATGGAGAGACAAGGAGCTTCTAAGACCAGCAGAAACTGAAAGAATATGTGACCACCAAGCTGGCCCTGCAAGAAATATTAAGGGGGGGTTATATAAAAGGAGAAAGACCCTAAGAGTGATATAACAGAAACTTACAGAGACAATCTATAGAAGCAAGGACTTCACAGGCAATATGATGATGTTAAAATCATATTTTTCAATAATCACTCTCAATGTGAATGGCCTAAATGCTCCCATAAATGCCACAGGGTTGCAGATTGGATAAAAAGACATGACCCATCCATATGCTGTGTACAAGAGACTCATTTTGAGTGAAATGAGTCTCAGACTGAAAGTGAAGGGATGGAGAACAAATTTTCATGCCAACAGACCTCAAAAGAAAGCTGGGGTAGCAATTCTCATATCAGACAAATTAGATTTTAAGCTAAAGACTGTGGTTAGAGATACGGAAGGACACTATATCATTCTTAATGGGTCTCTCCAACAAGAGGATCTAACAATTACAAATATTTATGCCCCCAACATGGGAGCAGTCAACTACATAAACCAACTGTTAACCAAAATAAAGAGATATATTGATAATAATACATTAATAGTAGGGGACCTCAACCATCCACTCTCAGTAATAGACAGATCATTTAAGCAGAAGATCAACAAAGAAACAAGAGCTTTGAATGACACACTTGACCAGATGGAATACACACACACACACACACACAGAGAGAACATACCACCCTAAAACAAAAGAATACTCATTTTCTCAAATACACATGGAACTTTCTCCAGAATAGACCATATACTGGGTCACAAATCAGGTCTCAACCAATACCAAACAACTGAGATTATTCCCTGCATATTCTCAGACCACAATGCTTTGAAACTGGAACTCATTCACAAGAAAGAATTTGGAAGGAATTCAAACACTGGGAAGCCATCCTGCTAAAGAATGTTTGGGTCAACCAGGAAATTAAAGGAGAAGTTAAACAATTCTTGGAAACCAAGAATGAAAACACATCAGTCCAAAACCTATGGGATACTGCAAAAGTTGTCCTACGGGGGAAATATGTAGCCATCCAAGCCTCACTCAAAAGAATAGAAAAATCCAGAATACACACTCTACCTTTACACCATAAAGAACTAGAGAAGAAACAACAAAGAAGGCCTAAGCCATGCATGAGAAAAGAAATAATTTAGATTAGTGCAGAGATCAATAAATTAGAAACCAGAAATACAGTAGAACAGATCAACAAATCTAGAAGCTGGTTCTTTGCAAGAATTAATAAGATCGATAAACCATTGGCCAGACTTATCCAAAAGAAAAGAGAAAGGACCCAAATTAATAAAATTATGAATGAAAGAGGAGAGATTGTGACTAACACCAAGGAAATAGAAATAATTACTAGAAATCACTATCAATAACTACATGCCAATAAATTAAGCAACCTGAAAGAAATGGATGCCTTCCTGGAAACCTATAAACTACCAAGACTAAAACAGGAAGAAGTTGACAACCTGAATAGACCAATAACCAGTAACGAGATTGAAGCAGTGATTAGAAACCTCCCAAAAAAACAAGAGTCCAGGGCCTGATGGATTCCCTGGGAAATTCTACCAAACATTTAAAGAAGAAATAATACCTATTCTCCTGAAGCTGTTTTAAAAAATAGAAACAGAAGGAAAACATCCAAACTCTTTCTATGAGGCCAGCATTACCTTGATCCCCAAACCAGGCAAAGACCCCTTCAAAAAGGAGAATTACAGACTGATATCCTGATGAATATGGATGCAAAATTCTCAACAAGATCCTAGCCAATAGGATCCAACAGTACATTAAAAGCATTATCCATCACGACCAGGTGGGATTCATCCCTGGGATGCAAGGGTGATTCAACATTTGCAAATAAATCAGTGTAATAGAACATATTAATAAGAAAAGAGACAAGAACAATATGGATGTCCTCTCAATGGATGCAGAAAAAGGTTTTGACAAAATATAGACCCTTTCTTGATTAAAACTCTTCAGAGTATAGGGATCGAGGGGACATTCCTCAATTGCATAAAAACAATCTATGAAAAGCCCACAGCAAATATCATTCTCAATGGGGAAAAGCTGAAAACTTTTCCCTTAAGATCAGGAACACAACAAGGATGCTCACTCTCGCCACTATTTTTCAACATAGTACTAGAAGTCTTAGCAATCAGAAAACAAAAAGAAATAAAAGATATTCAAATTGGCAAAGAAGAAGTCAAACTCTCTCTTTGCAGATGACATGATACTTTTTGTGGAAAACCCAAAAGACTCCACCTCAAAATTACTAGAACTCATACAGCAATTCAGTAATGTGGTAGGATACAAAAATCAAGGCACAGAAATAATTTGCTTTCCTATACACTAACAATGTAACTATAGAACGTGAATTAGGGAACCAATTCCATTTACAACAGCACCACAAACCATAAGATACCTAGGAATAAACCTAACCAAAGAGGTAAAGAATCTATACTCTAAAAACTATAGAACTCTTTGGGAAGAAATTGAGGAAGACACAAAAAGATGGAAAAACATTCCATGCTCATGCATTGGAAGAATACCTTTCTTAGCACCATTTATTGAAGAGACTTTTTTCCCATTGGATATTTTTTCCTGCTTTGTTGAAGATGAGTTGACCATAGGGCTGAGGGTCCATATCTGGGCTCTCTATTCTGTTCCATTGACCTATATGTCTGTTTTTGTGCCAGTACCATACTATCTTGGTGATCACAGCTTTGTAATATAGCTTGAAATCAGGCTACCCAGAGCAATCTATACTTTCAACACCATCCCAATCAAAATACCAATGCCATTTTTCAAAGTGCTGGAACAATCCTAAAATTTGTATGGAACCAGAAAAGACCCTGAATCGCCAAGGAAATTTTGAAAAAGAAAAACAAAGCTGGGGGCATCACATTGCCTGATTTCAAATGGTGCTAAGAAAATTGGGCAGCTGTATACAGAGGAATGAAACCCAACCATTCTCTTACAGCATACACAAAGATAAACTCTAAATGGATGAAAGACCTAAATGTGAGACAGGAATCCATCAAAATCCTAGAGGAGAACATAAGCAGTAACCTCTTTGACATATGTCTTGAAAGAAGTTGCTGTGGCCTATCTCCAAAGGCAAGGGAAACAAAAGCAAAAATGAACTTTGGAGACTTCATCAAGATAAAAACCATCTGCACAGCAAAGGAAACAGTCAACAAAACTAAGAGGCAACCCACGGAACAGGAGAAGATATTTGCAAATGATATTTTGGATAGAGGGCTGTTATCCAAGATCTATAAATAATTTCTGAAACTCAACACCCAAAAAACAAATAATCAAGTCAAAAAATGGGCAGAAGACATCAACAGACACTTTTCCAAAGAAGATATATAAATGGCTAACAGACAATGAAGAAATGTTCAACATCATTAGCCTTCAGGGAAATTCAAATCAAAACCACATTGAGATACCATCTTACACCAGTTAGAATGGCAAAAATTGACAAGGCAAGAATCAACAAATGTTGGAGAGGTTATGGAGAAAGGGGAACCCTCTTACATTGTTGGTGGGAATGCAGGTTGGTACAGCCACTTTGGAAAACAGTATGGAGGTTCCTCAGGACGTTAAAAATAGAGCTACCCTATGACCCAGCAATTTCACTACAGACTATTTACCCCAAAGATATTGATGTAGTGAAAAGAAGGAGCACATGTACCCCAATGTTCATAGTAGCAATGTCCATAATAGCCAAACTGTGGAAGAAGCCGAGATGCTCTTCAACAGACAAATGGATAAAGAAGATGTGGTCCATTTATACAATGGACTACTATT
Source organism: Ursus americanus (assembly GCF_024610735.1). NCBI lineage: Eukaryota > Metazoa > Chordata > Mammalia > Carnivora > Ursidae > Ursus > Ursus americanus. Next base: position 23,904,689 of record NC_142134.1, on the reverse strand, counting down.
CAGCCATCAAAAAGAACATTTTCACAACATTTGCAGCAACATGGACGGGACTGGAGATAATGTTAAGCGAAATAAGTCAAGCAGAGAAAGATAATTATCATATGGTTTCACTCACTTATGGAACATAAGAAGTAGGAAGATCAGTAGGAGAAGGAAGGGAAGAATGGGGGGGTGGTAAACGGAAGGGGGAATGAACCACGAGAGACTATGGACTCTGGGAAACAAACTGAAGGCTTCAGAGGGGAGGAGGGTGGGGGATTGGGATAGGCCGGTGATGGGTATTAAGGAGGGCATGTTATATGCAAACAATGAATCATGGAACAGTGCATCAAAAACTAATGATGTACTGTATGGTGACTAACATGCCATAATTAAAAAAATTTTTAAAAAAAGAGAAGGAATTCATGCTGAGTATATATTATCTACTGCCACATTAATGCTGCATTAAAGATCATCCCAAACTTAGTGGCTCACAGGACTGTGGGTTCACTGGTGACTCTGCTGAAATTAGCTGGGCAGTTCATCTGATCTTGACTGGGCTCACTCTGGTGGTCACCTGACTGTTAGCTAGTCTAGGATGGTCTCAGCTGGGATTGCTGGATCACTTTTATGTATTTCATCTTTCAAGCAGATTTCCTGGACGTATTCTCATGGCAATTACAGGTACCTAATACCTAGACTTGGAACTGGCACAGTTTCAGTTCTACCACATTTAATTGGCCGAAGTTGATTCAAGCAATGGGGAAATTATGGTTTCTCCCATGAAGAAGCAGAATCTAAAACTGATTTCAAAAATAGATGGAATTCACCTCCTTTATAACCACTCTTTTTACTTTTAGAATGAGGAATAAAATCTCTTGTCTACCCTTCTACCTAGCCACCCAGCTTCTTTTTTCTTAGACGTTATCAGTAATTCTAGGTAAATATGTATGTATGTTTCCTTTTTTACACAAATGTTTACGTATTTCAAAATTCTGCACTTAGTTATATTTCATGTAACTTGAAGATTATTCGATATTTATAGGCAATATATATCTGTAGCATCAATTCCTGAAAGTGAAATTACTGTGTCAAAGTGTATATACATTTTAAAATTTAATAGTGACAAACCATCTTTCATAAGAAACTTTATATATGCCTTCCCATCATGAAATCTATGTGATTACTTGTTTTTCCAACCCCTTGCAAAATGCCAATTTTCAATATTATAAACATATGAATTTTTAAAAGGTATGTCAGTGGATTTTTACAGTTTTACTTAAGTTTGAAATTTTTTAAATAAAGTTGCAAGAACAGTAAAGTACTACCATGTCCCTTTCACCAAAATTCTCCAATTATTTAGAATTTAGCCCGTTTGCTCTGTAATCCTCTCTCTATATAAATAGCCACTTTCATTATTTGTTTTCCGAACCATTTGACAGCAAGTTGCGAATGTGATGCCTTTTCCTAAATACTCCAGTGTGTATTTCTGGAACACAAAGACCCTCTGTTACTCAAAAAGCCACAATACAACCATCCTAATCAGGATATCAATATTGATGGGACATTACTGTTTATAAATGCTGTGCTCTTCTCAGTGCATCACACCAGGAGGCACCTAACAGTGACTCACCCCACCACTGTTGACGTTAACCTTGATTACCTGCTCAAGTTGGTATCTGGTGGATTTACAGGTGGAGAAGCCTGCCATTTTCCCCTTAGTAATTGAGAAGTATTTTGTGAGAAGATCTCTGATGAGAAATGGGATATTGGCCTAATCTCAAATTTCCACTCACCAGCCTTTGCATCCATTGATGACTCCGACTAGAACCAATCAGCATTATAATGGTTGCCAAATGGTGGGGGTTTTCCCCCATTTCTTCTACATTAGTTGACATTCAAGTGTAAGGAAAATATTTCTTTCTCATATGTTTATATCAGTATGTACTTATGCAATTTTATTCCATTATAATCCATCACTGTCCTTTATTTTGATGCTCAAATTATCCCAGATCCGGCCAGTGGGAGCCCCTAAAAGCTGATCCCAAATCCTTTGAGCATCTTCTTACTTTCTGGCACAAGATATCTCAGGCTCAACTTGTACTTTCCCTGACCTAGCCCTGGAATCATCCATTTCTCCAAGGGGTCTTGGTTTCTTTAAGTCAGAGTTCAACATTTTCTGGAAAGAGCTGAAGAGTAAATATTTCAGGCTTTGTGAGCCATTGAGCTCTGTCACAACTACTTAACTCTGCTGTTATAGTGCAAAAGCAGCCACAGATAATATGCAAATGAATGGGCATGGCTGTGTTCCAATAAAACTTTATTTATAAAACCAGACAGGTCTGATTTGGCCTAGAAGCCATAGGTTCCTGGCCACTCTTTTTAGAGAAGGATGGTATTTATTTAATTTTTTTAAATTGAGATATAATTTACATTTAACATTGAGTTAGTTTTAGGGTATACAGCATAATTATTTGATATATGTATATACTGTAAAATAATCACCATGCTAGGACTAATTAGCATTCATCACCTCACATAGTTATAAATTTACTTTTCTTGTGATAAGAACTTTTAAGATTTACTCTCTTAGCAACTTTCCAATATACTATACGATATGGTTAACTATAGTAACCATGTGTACATTATATTCATAGGACTTATTTATCTTATAACTGGAAGTTTATACCTTTTGAGAACCAACATCCGGGCATTTAGAATGCTCATTTTTATTGGGATATCTTCTAGGTTCTTGCAAGAAACAGAACTAGAAAATATATGTATGCATGCATGCACACACACATATCCCTGTATCTATTTCTTTATACCATAAAGCCATAAGTTCACACTGTTATCTACAGCTCTAACATCTCAGCATTCTTTCTAGCCTTCAACCCTTCCATATTTGTAAATCCTTTCTCTGGCTTATTATTGCTCAGTCTCTGTATGCCACCAATCTCCTGACCATGCTGGGTACCTTCTTGGCTTCATGCCAAGTCTCCAGCCCCACCTTCATGTTTCTACCACCTATTTTCCTAGTTTCTACCCCCTATTCAGTCACCTATTTTCCATCTCTAGGGAAAGAAAGGGGAAGAGCTCAGTGTAGTTTTAATTTATAGCTTATAAATGAGGGTGATCATCTTCTCACATGGTTAAGAGCCATTATTTTTTGTGAATTATCTGTTCATAGTTCGTATACTTTGCCCAGTTTTTCTACCATATTACTCTCATTTTACATACTTTGCCAATTTTTTCACTGGGTCATTGGTCCTTTTCTTATTACTCTATAGGAGATTTGTTTTGTTTTGTTTTTTATGAATGCTGGAAAAAACAATCAGCTCCTAGGAAACAAAGATTGGAAAAAAAACACAAAGAAAAATAGAGGGAAGATGGGATCAAGATAGTAGAGTAGAAGGATCCTGAGCTCACTTTTTTCCCCCCACAGACACACCAAAATCTAAATATAGAATAACATCTCTATATTGTTAAGACTGAATGAGTACTGAGAATGAATTGAAGACTAGCAGTACACAGTTAAGGATAAAAAGAAAAAGCCACATCAAGACAGGTAAAGGGGTGAAGATGCAGTTTAGCCAGGACCCATATGCCCAACCCAGAGACACACAAATGGGAGGGATATCACAACCATAGACACCTTCCCTGAGGAACAAGGTGTCCAAGTCACACATCAGACTCCCTAGCCTGGGGGACCTACACCAGAAAGATCAGCACGCATGCTGGCTTTTAAAACCAATGGGACTTATGCCCAGGAGAGTTGAAATTCAGTAGAAAACCAATACTCTGCTCTTAAAGGGCATGTGCACTTTCTCACTTGCTCCAAGTCCCAGTGCAGGGACAGCAGTTTGAAAAGTGCCTGAGTTACACATGAAGGAGAACACTGACTAATATTAGGGCAGGTGTCAGATGGGCAGGTTTCTACTGGAACATTCTATGGGGACAAAAGCACTGTTGGGCAGCATTTGTAAAAATTTCTCTTCTACCTGGGTGACTCAACACTGGCAGGTACCATTTCTGATACTCTCCATCTACTGTGCTGGTACTGCTGGCCTTACCCCAGCATTCCACTGAAACCTACCCCTCCCAACCCACCTATCCTGCCTTAGAGCCCCTCCCAAGTGGCTCCCCACCCCACCACACCTGGATGGTGTACTTAGTCAGTACCAGAGCCCCTTCTAAATGCTCCCATCTAGAGAGGGGGCAGCCCCACACAATATAATGTCTTTAACACTCATAGCCAGACTTTGCAGTCAGTCATGCCAGAGGTCAACCCCATACACCAGCATGCCTGCAATAGAGAGAAACTGACAGTAATACAATAATAGTAGGGGGACTTTAACATCAAATTTACATCAATGGATAGATCATCCAGATAGAAAAATCAACAAGGAAATAATGACTTTGAATGACACATTAAACCAGAGGGACCTAACAGATATATACAGAACATCCCACCCCAAAACGACAGAATACACATTCTTTTCAAGTGCATGTGGAATGTTCTCCAGGATAGAGCATGTGTTAGGTTACAAAACAACTCTTGATAAATTTAAGATTGAAATCATATCGAGCATCCTTTCTGACCACAACAATATGAAGTTAGAAATCAACAGCAAGTAGAAAAGTGGAAAATACCACAAGCACATGGAAGCTAACAACATGCTACTCAACAACCAACAGGTCAATGAAGAAATCAAAGAGGAAATCAGAAAGTACCATGAGACCATCGGAAATGGAAACAACATTCTAAAATCTACGGGATGCATCAAAAACAGTTCTAAAAGGGAAGTTTCAGTGATATAGGACCACCTTAAGAAACAAGAAAAATATCAAACAATCTAACCTTACACGTAAATGAACTAGAAAAAGAAGAAGAAGAACAACAACAAAAACTCCAAAGTTAGTACAAGGAAAAAAATAGTAAATACTGGAGTGAAAATAAATGAAATAGAAACTGAAAAAGAAAAACAATAGAAAAGATCAATGAAATGAAGAGCTGGTTATTTGAAAATACAAACAAACTTGATAAAGTTTTAGCCAGACTAATCAAGAAAAAGAGAGCACAAATAAATAAAATTAGAAATGAAAGAGGAGAAATTATAGCTGATACCATAGAAATACAATGGATTATAAGGGACTACTATAAATAATTAGATAATATGCTAACAAATGGGAAAACCTAGAAGAAATGGACAAATTCCTACAAACAAGCAGTCTTCCCAGGTTGAATCAAGAAGAAATAGAAAATCCCCAAAAGACCGATCACTGGCAATGAAATTGAATCAGAAAGCAAATAACTCCCAGGAAACAAAAATCGAGGACCAGACAGTGACACAGATAAGTTCTATCAAATATTTAAAGGTTAGAGCCTTCTCTAATTATTTCAAAAAACTGGAGTAGAAAGGACACTTCCAAACTCATTCTATAAGGCCAGCATTGCCCTGATACCAAAACCGGACTAGAAGACCACATGCTTGCACACACACACAAAGTACAGGCCAATATACTTGATTAATATTGTTGCAAAAATCCTCTACAAAATACAGCAAGCTGAATTGAACAATACATTGAAAGGATCATACACCATGATCAAGTGGGATTAATTTCAAAATCTACAAATTAATCAATGTGATGTGTCACATTAGCAAAAAGAATAAAAATCATATGGTCATCTCAACAGATGCAAAAAAACCATTTGACACAATGCAACATTCATTCATGATAAAAATTCTCAACAAAGTAGATATAGATGAAACATACCTCAACATAAAAAAGACCATATATGACAAATCCATAGCTAACATCATACTCAATGAGAAGCTGAAAGCTTTTTCTCTAATATCAGGAACAAGACAAAAATGCCAATTATTTCCACTGTTATTCAACATAGTGCTGGAAGTCCTAAGCACAGCAATCAGAAGTAAAAGGCAATTTGCGAGGAAGAAGTAAAACTGTCACTCTGCAGATGACATGATATGATATACAAACCCCTAAAGACTTCACCCAAAAACTATTAGAATAAATGAATTCAATAAAATTGTAGAATACAAAATTAATATACAGAATCTGTTGCATTTCTATACACTAATAATGAAGTAGCGGAAAGAAAAATTATGAAAACAATCTCATTTATAATTGCATTGAAAAGATAAAGTATCTAGGAATAAATTTAACCAGGAGCAAAAGAGCTGTATATTAAAATTATAAGACATTTATGAAAGAAACTGAGGACACATACAAATGGAAAAATATTCCATGCCCATGGATTACAAGAATATTGTTAAAATGTCCATACTGCCCAGAGCAATCTATAGATTCAGTGCAATTCTTATCAGAATACCAATGCCATTTGTCACATAACTAGAACAAATAATCCTAAAATTTACATGGAATCACAAAAGACCCCAAATAGCCAAAGAAATCTTGAAAAAGAAGAACAAACCTGAATCACAGTCTCAGACTTCAAGATATACAAAAAGTCATGGTAATTGAAACAGTAGGTACTGGCAGACACACAGATTAATGGAACAGAATAGAGAGCCCAATATTAAACCCATGCTTACATGGCCAGTTAATTGTTGACAAAGGAGGCAAGAACATACAATGGGGAAAAGATCATCTGCTTAATAAACAGTCCTGGGAAAACTGGATAGCTGCACACAATAGAATGAGATTGGAGAATTTTCTTATACCATATACAAAAATACATTCAAAATGGATTAAAGACTTCGATGTGAGACCAGAAACCATAAAACCGCTAGAAGAAAACATAGACAGTAAGCTCATGGACATTGGTCTGAGCAATGCTTGTTGAATCTGTCTCTTCAGGCAAGGGCAACAAAATAAAAAATAAATCAGACTACATCAAACTAGAAAGCTTTTGCACAGCAGAGGAAACCACCAACAAAACGGATATGGAACCTACTAAATGGGAGAAGATATTTGCAAATAATATAGTTTATATGGGGTTAATATCCAAAATACATAAAAATATCACACAACTCAGTACCAAAAAAACCAAACAATCCAATTTAAACAAATGGGCAGAACACCTAAACAGACATCACTCCAAAAAAGACATTCAAATGGCCAATAGACATGTAAAAAGATGCTTAATGTCACTAATCATCAATGAAATGCAAATCAAAATCATAATGAGAGGTCACCTCACATCTGCTAGAATGGCTCTTATCAAAAAGGCAAGAAATAACAAATCTTGGTGAGGATGTGAAGAAAGGGAACCTCTTGCACTTTCGGTGAAAATGCAAAATGGTGCAGCCACTATGGAATATAGCATGTGGGAGCCTCAAAAAATTAAAAAAAGAACTACCATGCAACCCACCAATTCTACTTCTGGGAATTCTGAAGAAAATGAAAATGAAAACACTAATTCAAAAAGATATATCCTTTATGTTCAATGCAGTATTGTACAACAGCCAAAATATGGAAGCAACCTAAATGTTTCTTGATAAATGGAAAAAAGATGGCATGTGCACACACACACACACAATGGAATATTATCCAGTGATAAAAAAGAATGAAATCTTGTTATTTGTGACAATGTAGATGGACCTAGAGGGTATTATGCTAAGTACAATGAGTTAGAAAGAGACAAATACCATATGATTTCATTTATATGTGGAATCTACAAAAACAAAACAGAAACAGACATATAGATATAGAGAACAATTTGGTGATTGCTAGAGGGGAGAGGGAAGCGAACAAAATTGGGAAGGGATTCAAAAGGTACATACTTTCAGTTATACAATACATAAGACACAGGGATACAATGTAGAGCATAGGGAATGTAGTTGATAATATGTAACAACTTTATATGGTGGCAGACCATAGCCAGCTTTATCACTGTGATTACTTTGCAATGTATAGAAATGTTGAATCACCGTGCTGTACTCCTAAAACTAATGTAACATTGTATGACAACTATACTTCAATTAAAAACAGAAAAATATAAATTATGAGCTAATACATTTACTCATCAACTGCCCTGAAAATGGCACTCAGTTTTGTAATCATCAAATTCCAAATTTCAAAGCTCATTGAAAATTTTCGTCTCGTAATGAGCTTTCCTCTGACCACAGAATTTAAATGTAGTAGTTGGTAACAGAAAGTTCGTCAGAGATTAAAGTAATGTTGTAGCAGCTCCTCATAAGGGGAAAATTAGCCCTTCAGAAATGTATTTCTACATTTTACATTCGCTCCTTTTGTCAGTTAGTTTTGTCACGGAGGTTATGTATCCCAATGTATTGTCAAAACACACGAAAACCAATTTTACTGATATTTATTACGACAGAAACAGTTGGTCTTACAGACAGCAGCTGTAGTGACCACTTCACAAATTAGTAGGCAACATCCAATTCACAGCTTTCTGATTATAAGCAGTTTCCTTAGCAGCTCAATTCTACTGTGACTTGGGGGTTCACACATGAAAGCTTACTCTAGAGTCTGTTTCTTCCACCAATTCTATAAACCATGTGACACCTTCTTAAGCCCCTTTCTGCTTTAAGGACCAGTAGGGTCTATTGTCTGTAGTTGAACTCTGAATGGATACACTGTTATTATTGAACTGACAACATGCCACTTCCTTTTCATTTTCACTTCCCGAACTCCAAAATTTTGCTATAGTGAAAAAGTGTTTAACTTCGCTAATACTGATGACCATATTGGAGTTTGAGGGAGGACCCTATGAATAGTAACTGCTCCTCTTCACTGGAATTCACAACAGATTGGGACACAGAGGTAGAAGTTGGTTATGTGGAGATCAAAAGATTTTTTTTTTTTTTTAAAGCTGATTAAGCTGTTGGGAGAAATGTAATTCAGAATTTTGGTCAAAAAGACTGGGGCGCCTGGGTGGCTCAGTCGTTAAGCGTCTGCCTTCCGCTCAGGGCGTGATCCCGGCATTCTGGGATCGAGCCCCGCATCAGGTTCCTCCACTGGGAGCCTGCTTCTTCCTCTCCCACTCCCCCTGCTTGTGTTCCCTCTCTCGCTGGCTGTCTCTCTCTTTGTCAAATAAATAAATAAAATCTTAAAAAAAAAAAAAAAGACTTGTAGATAATGCACTCAAAATAAAGCGTACTCAGCACAGGTAGAGCTGGGCACCGGCAGGTTTCCCCAGCAAGGTCCAGCCCCTGAAAAGTTCATGCCATGGCAGAGCAGAACAGACAAGAACATGTGCTTTCTTTGTAGATGGACAGATCAGAGAGAGAGAGAGAGAGAGGAGCTGAAGCATCTCCATGTCTTCCATTCATATATCTAGATCTCATATTTTTAAAGTTCCAGTTTTTCCCCACTAGGGACCCTGACCTTTGCTTAACAAAACACCTTGGCTGAGCATTCCAATGTCTCTGGAGTTCTGTGATTGTAACAATTTAGGTTTGTAGACTGTTGCTTAGCTGTACCTGCCTTTCCACTGCAGGAGCTCCAGGCCCCTTTGTAAATGACCTCAGAGGCCCTATGAATCCCATTTACTCAGAAACTGCTTAATCACAGTCCACAGTCTCTCCTTCACCTGCTGCAGGGCATCAGTACGACTCTGAAGCAGTCAACTCTGCTGTCTTTGTAGGCTTTCTTGCTCTGTGTTTTCAAAGCCTGCATCACTGCACTTGTAGCATGCCCCTTAAAACCAGGGCATTTTTCAGGCTTCCTTTGGTGAAATCTTTATCAATTGAGCCAGCGTCTTGCAACAGATTCTATTCATGCTCAATCTACCAAGTATAGATCTTTTTTGCCCATTGGGCAGTGCATGAGCCCATTCCGAATGCCCCCCATTATCATATTTTTCCTCAGATGACTCATGGTATCACAGGAGAAACAGATGCCAAGACAGACGGGATTAAATATGCAAAAATGTATTTGAGAAAATGCCTAGGAAATGGAGAGGGAGTCAGGTGAGGTTGTTAGGCTGTAATGCATGTCTAAACCCTGGTGGAAAAAAGTAAGGTTGCATGGAAGCTTTTTGGACTGGGTGCAATTCAGAGAAAAGTTTGGCAAAACCATCACAGGGTCCTCGAGCTACTTTGTTTCCCTGCTTGTCCTGCCAGAGTGCCCAGTGTGAGGAAGACTAAGGGTGATTTGTCCTAGATAGTAGGAACAAGACTGATAGCTCCACTACTGATTTGGCTTTGGGAAAATTCCAATTCCATGCCCATGTATATTTTGAGAGCAAATTAACTTGGTTGTCAATTCATTAGATGGTGGGGGATTGCTTTTAATCATCATCTGGCATCTCTTTAAATCTAGTGGCTTGTTTGGGATTTAATCAGGCAATAATAAAATGTTGATAAAAATTACATTGTTTTATGCTATGTAACTTGAGACAATAGAGTGATTCCAGATAAAGTTGAGTAGCATTCTTCTTTTGAATGAACTCGTTGAATCAAATGTATTTTATAATTATTGTTTATTTGATTATTAAGCCCTAAGGGTAAGTTAAAGGTTTTAATTTTCTGGGAAATGTATGCCAAAGCCTGACATCAGGAAGACTGCTATAAAACACAAAGGATGTCTAAATGATGGTGTTAACACAACTGACCAGTTCATAAATAATATTTGTATGATTTTATAGGCTGGTTGCCAATAATTATGTTAGTTACTCCTGCTAAGGAAATATCTCATTTCAAGATATTAAAGTTAGGCCTTACTGCATAAAATCCATAAATCTCATCATAAATTTATAGGATTTTAATAAAAACTCATTAATCAAATTGTATAGACATGCGGAATGATAGCCTCTCATAGAGGTGGGTCATGGCGGTCAAGATTATGAAGGAGACCGATACTGCTTGTTCTTGTGTTAGAATTTATTTCTATGTCAATGTACACATTTAAAAATTATGAGGGAAATTGAAGTTATAAATCACAGTTGGTATAATCATCACTTTAAAATCACATAGTATTTGGATACTATGTATATGGACTATAGGGAATATTAACTTTGATTTACATATGAACATATTTACATATTATGGGTTCTGTTCTGCTAAAACCCTGACCCTTTATCAGATGACAACCTGACCATAGCCAATGTGGAATGACCCAGGTTTGGGGAAATATACCAAAACACCACTAATACCACAAGACCACACTGCAGTAATCTTATGAGATCACACCATGAGTCCTGGGAATTGGGGAAAGGCATTTCCACATTAACTCTAGGGTAAGAAATAACAGGTGTTTTTGGACTAGGGAGAGTGGGGAAGCTTGACATAGTTTTGCTACTTAGCTCCATGTGGAGACAGACAGGAGTAAAAGGGAACACCCAATCTCTTCTTTGTGCAAAAATGGCACTGTAAAACCACCCCTTTCTGAGAAGCTGGGATTCAGGACAGCAGTTTCTACGATGAGCCTCCAAACTCAAGGGGGCAGGTCTACATTCTAGCCCTGGCAAGGCTGACATTTTGGGGGTATAATGATCAGTATTGTCTTCCTGAATTTGAGAGGGGGACATCCATTTGAAGGTCACTACTAGAAAGAACTGTGTTCAGCAGAGTGACAAGTGATGAGCTCATCAGGATCAGTAATGGAAAGCAGCAACTTATAATGGCCAAGTGAGAAGGTTGGAGTAGGAAAATATGAAACAGTCATTCCAGGGTACATGTGAAATCATACCTTTGCAAATAGCTAGACGTCAGTGCTCCCTTCTCTACCTTATTTCACAAAACAAAACAACCCTGTGGAGTTTAACTTGGCTTTTAAAGGAAGTGTGACAATAGCCACAAGCTAGAGACCTCAATGGATTACCATGTAGAAGCTCCAAGTTTAGTAACTCCAGAGGCTGGCAGTGAAACTTCATCGAAAAAAAAAAAAAAAATCAATGCTGGGTACTTGGTTCAGAAGCCCCATGGACTGAGATTTCATTCTGGGCAGCCTGGGGTAGGTTGTTTAAGCCTCCTGGGTCTGGGGTCTCCACCCCCATCTAGGAAACAATTTCATCAGTGCTAGATGAGCTATGTCCTCCCACTGGAGCCTGAATCTCTGACCTTTGAATATGGCTCTAAGTTCCTGATAGGCAGAATACCAGAAGAAACAGTTACTACACTCTTATCAACTGCGAAAAAATTATGCTGTTGCTCAAGGGATGTAAAGTCTTTCCTAGCAGCCAACTTTGTCAGAAAATTTTCATGAGGGGCTTTCTAGAGCAAGAGCTGAAGGATGTAGTGGCAATGTCTCCCATGTTCCTAGAACAAAGAGAATAGTGGATTTCATTAGACTTTTTTTTTTATAGCATCCCGTGATGCAGGGTAACACCAAAACATAGCACAGCAAACGTGATTGCGTGTGAAGCCAAGAAAATATTATCCAAGTACGTGTGGGTCCTGTTCAATCTGAGGATGGAATGCTGAATAACAAGAATTGGATGTGCTTCAGGACCTCAAATCAGTTCTTCTCAAACATCACTTCTCTCAATTAGTCTTTTGGAAAGAGGTAGCAGATAATTTGTAATTAATCTCTATTAAGGGTTTAGAAAATTGTTTTGTTTGTTCAAACCTAACCCAATACTTAAAAAATAATCAAATGAGCATGGACTAAAGTTAATATCCAACATTATGGTAATAAAGAAGCTTAACTAAGGCCTCTGATTCAGATGAATTTCCACCTCTCTTTTGTTTGGGGGTAATCTTGGAGGCCCACATAGGCAAACCTAGATGTTTTTAATGTCCCAAGTCTATTGAATACTCAGTTATAAGCTGAAGCCAAGTTTCTACACATTTAGACATTAGACTTTGGGCTCTTTTTACCCACTTCTAGAAACCTACCTCTGACGGTTTCTTTCAACCCTTGAAGGCCTGCCTTGTTTCAGAGCCTATACTTATGCTCTGGTATATGGGTACTTCCGGCCAGAGGAGCAGAGATTGTTCCCTTTTGTGATCCCGAAGGAATTCCTAAAGTCAAGCTTGTGATTCCGTAGGTCCTGGCAAATTTTGCAGGCAAAAGCCAGCTCCACCCAAGAGGATCCTTTGTGCCAATGGGGTCTGAGAATGAGGAATGGAAGAGGACACTATCTAGTGGGTCAGCTGGGTAGATATGGTAGAAATGTTGAATACGTCATTTGGCGTATTCAGTTTCTCTTTCAGGAAAGTAGGTTCTTTATGTCTGCTAGAGTTCATCTACCAAACAGATTAGTAACTCAACAGGAGACTTTTATATTTATATGGAGTAATCCATCAGAAATCTAACTCCAAAAACTACTGTATAGAAACCCAATCTAACTTGGTTGCTAGGTAACTAGAAGTCCATGTGAAGACAAGTATGCATCCAAAATCAAGACAGTACTTTTTAAGATCTCTTTTAGATGACTCAATGACCAGCAAGGTTGAAGACAAAATAATGAAGTCCAGGATCTAGAATTGATTTCCCTTTGTGGAGAAGATGCATTTAACTCTGAGGGAAATTTGGTCTTTAGATGAGTCTACAGGGCAGTGCTAGCAGGTAATTCTCTAAGTTCTGTGTTGTATAAGATGTGTGCCTGTGCTGGGGCGGCAGGGGGGGTGGCAGGGGGCGGGTCAGGAGCATCTCTCCAATCCTAGCTAACAATGTAGATGGGTATTCCACACAATTAAGCCCAAGGGTGAACTGTTGGGACCAAGTTCATTGCTTTGACCAAGAGATGGCAGTGTCTAATCACACAGCAGAGCTCCCTGAACCCTGAGGCACCTTAGCTGGATGGAGCTACAACTAGATAGCTTCTAAGAGGGCTTTCTGGGAAGAAATTATCAGCAATGACTGATTCAAGTCATCTTAGAAGGACATCTGAGTTCTACAACTGTGGGTAAAGATAGTTCTTGGGAGGAGAACGGCTAAGCTAACTGACCTAATCAGAGGCTGATTAGCAGAAAGAGAACCCCAGGAAGGAGAGGTGATGCTGGAAGTCTAAAGCAGAGCAAAGACAAACCAGCGAAGAACAAGAGTTGGACCAACAAGTGTAGGTCTCAGAAGAGAACCTATCCCAGAGAGAGAAAAAAAGACTGGTTCTGTCAGCAGAAGAACTGTGGAGACTGCATTTCAAAGCACTGGTGCTCATGGCTCTGTTGACCTACCATCCTTCACTAAACAAATACTACTTCAAACAGGTACTGAGCTGGCACAGCAGGCAGCAGGTGAGCAAGACAGATGGTCCTTGATCTCTTTGATCTCTGTTTTCTGGTTAAGGCACCTGATATCTTTTAGCTGCCTTGGGAGGGATGTCCCGACAAGAGTTCAGGATCCCACTAGGTGGGTCCCTCCTCTTTGGAGGCTGCTATATTGCCAAAAGAATGATAGTGCCTGACTTGTATGCACTGCTTTGGAGTCTACTAGAATAGAAATGCTGGTAATGGGGATAGGGCTTTTATGAGATAAGAGGTACTATGTGCTGCAGAAAGAATATAACCAAAATAACCAGTTGCTATTTACCATAGAAACTTTGGCTCTAAAATATAAAGCCAATGAACTTCAGTGATCCCTAGAAGCTAAAATATCTAAGAAAATAACTTAGACTAGTGGTTTCTACTTATGAAATAGTGGCTTTAAATACTTACTAAATATACTTTTACTTTTTAAAAACTAATACTTTATGACCTTGGGTTCCAATTATTTTGTCCTATGGTCATACTAATATGCTACTGATGCTAATACTTGTTTAACATAGTTGACTATACATATTTAAAAGTTTGTATATGATTCCATATGACAACCAGTGACTTACTGGGGCCTGTCCTATTATTGATGACTTCCTATAAGGAGTATATGTGTAAATTAATTTCCCAAGATAACTTGGCCCAGAATCCCAGTGCTCCTAACTTAGTTCCTAACCTAGTCAACTTTGTTCATGATGAAATCTAGTTTATGTAAGCAGAAATTGTACCTATGTACTTTTAGGTCTCATGGATTCACACATTAAGGTGTAGAGTTTTGAACATTAGTAAATCCTCTGGAGCACTCCTGATAAGATACCTGATGGTGGTCAGGGAACCAAGGTAAACAGACACATTCAGATCAGTGTGGCATCCCTTTGCTGCCCTCTAGAACTGGTCTTTTCTCATTCTTTATAAAGGTAACTTTTGCCTCAATTTTAAGGGAGATTTAAGATTATCTGGTGATTCTGGTTAAGAGGCTGAAGGAGACTGCTTAAGGGACTGGCACCCTGTGCAGAGTGTTCCAGTTCAAGATGGTGACATCGGAGGCTCCCGAACTTACCTCTTCCCATTGACACACTGAATCTACAGCTACACACAGAAGAATTCCCCATAAAAGAAATCCAGAAACTAGCTAAGCAATCTTACACATTGAGAAGATGAGAAAACAACAACGACAACAACAAACAAACCCACATTTAAGTGGAAAGTACAGGCTGAGATATACTTTCGCCATATACCCTACCCTTGAGTGGCTGTCCCTGCAGGGCTCAGCACAGAGCCAGAGGTTATGCCCATCTCAAGTCTTTCACTGAAAAGAGGCCTATTTGCATATCTTAAAAGCTGCAGCCTGAGAATCAGTCTCTTAATTCAGCATGCAACTGGAAGTGACTGCTTTCCCTCTCAGAGACAAGGGAGGCTATTGGGAGCCAACTCCACATTCTCCCTCTGTCTTGCTACAGGTCACTGGTATCTCCCTGAAAAGAGCTTCTGCACATGCCTGGAGAACCAGCTTTTGTGGCTGCTGCCCAGAGAATGCACCCGTTGATCTACATAGCTCTGGTAGCCAGCAGGACTTATATTTGCAGGTCCCATAGGACTGTAGCAAATAAAGAATCAGTTCTTACCAGCTATCTCTTCAGGGCTCAGTGCAGAGGGAGCAGACAGAAACACCTAGCTCCCAGTCCTTCTTTGAAAGAGGTCTGCCTATATACTTCAACAGCTTCTGCCTGAGAGTCTGGTTTCCAATCAGCCAGCATCTAGGTGCTGACTGAGATTCTCCCCTTTGGGACACCTACAGGTTTTGGCACACCCTCAGCAACTGGGAACCACTGAGACAAAGAAAGTGGTTTGGATTCACAAAAGTTTGAAACATAACCAAAAGGTGAGGCCATTATGAAGCCACTCCTGCATGAATCCACTCCTTGAGAAGTAGCTGTTTTACCTCATTTGCAGAAACCAACACGAAGAGTCAAGAAAAAGGAAGAAACAGAGAAATAAGATCAAACAAAAGAATAACTCAAGGAACAGATCTAAATAAAATGGAGATAAGTGATTTACCTGATAAAGGGTTCAAAATAATGCACATAAAGATACCAAGGCGAAGAGAATAATACATGAATGAAGTAAAAATTTCAACAAAGAGGTAGAACATATAAGAAAATACCAAACCAAAATCACAGAATTGATGAATACAAACGAATACAATAAGTGAACTGAAAAATTCAATACAGGTGTTCAACAGCAAACTAGATAAAATGGAAGAAAGGATCAGCAAACTCAAAAACAGGGCAGAGGGATTCATCCAATCAGAGCAACAATAAGAAAAAAGAATAAAAGAGTGAAGATAGTATAAGAGATTTATGGAACAATGTTAAGGAGACCAACATTCACATTACAGAAATCCTACAAGGAGGGAGGGAGGGAGGGAGAGAGAGAGAGAAGCAGGAGCTTACTTGATGATAAATGGTCAAACTTCTCTAACCTGGGGAAGGAAACAGACATCCAGATCCAGGAAGCCCAGAGAGTTTTTTAAAAAGATGAATCCAGAGACCCACACTAAGAAATGTAATTAAAGTGATGAAAGTTAAGACAAGGAGAGAATCTTAACAATAGCAAGGAAAAAAAATAATTTGTTATATACAAGGAAATCCCCGTAAGACCATTAGCAGATTTTCCACAGAAACGTTGTAGGCCAGAAGGGAGTGTCATGATATATTCAAATTGCTGAAAGGAGGGGTGCCTGGGTGGCTCAGCCGTTAAGCGTCTGCCTTTGGCTCAGATCATGATCCCAGGGTCCTGGGATCGAGCCCCGTATCAGGCTCCCTGCTTGGCGGGAAGCCTGCCTCTCCCCCTCACACTCCCCTTGCTTGTGTTCCCTCTCTTGCTGTCTCTGTCAAATAAATAAATAAAATCTTTTAAAAAACCCCCAAAACAAACAAACAAACAAACAAAAAAAACAAATTGCTGAAAGGAAAGAAAAGCTTCCAAGAATACTTTACCTGATGAAATTGTCCTTCAGAATTGAATGAGAGATAAAGAGTTTTCCAGACAAGCAAAGCTGAAAAAGTTTATCACCACTAATCCAAACTTAAAAGAAATATTAAAGGACTACTTGAATTGAAATGAAAGGGCACCATTAATAAAAGGAAAACACATGAAAGTATAAATCTCACTGGTAAAGGTAAAGATATAGTTAAATTCAGAATATTCTGATGTTGTAATAGTGAGGATAAATCACCTATAGATTTAATATAAAGATTAAAACACAAAAGTACTAAAAGTAACTGTAACTACAATACTTTCCTCAAAGTAAAAACATGTAAATTATGTCATCAAAAACATAAAATGTGGTGATGGGGAGGAAAGTAAAAATAGAGAGTATGTATTTTATTTTAGAATGCACTTGAACTTAAGTTATTATCTGCTTACAATAGACTGTTACAAATGTAAGATGTTTTATATAAGCCTTTGGTAACCACAAGCAAAAACCTATAGTAAACACATAAAAGATAAAGAGAAAGGAATCCAAGTATACCACTACAGAAAATCATCAAATTACACAGGAAGAGACAAAAAGAAGAAACAAAGGCATTACAAATAACCAGGAAACAATTAACAAAGTGACAATAGTAAGTCCATATCTATCAATAAGTATTTTAAATGTAAATGAACAAATTCTCCAAAGAAAAGGCATAGAACAGCTGAACAGACAATAGAAAGACACAACTATGTTGCCTACAAGAGACTCACTTTAAATGTAAGAACACACAAAAACTGAAAATTAAGGAAAGGAAAAAGTTATTCCATGCTAATGGAAACTAGAAGAAAGCAAGGGTAGCTATACTTACGTCAGACAAAATAGATGTTATGACAAAGACTGTAAGAAGAGAAGGTCATTATATAATGATAAAGGAAGTCAATCCAACAAAAGGATATAAAATTTGTAATATTTATGCATCCCACATAGGAATACCTAAATAAATAAGGAAATATTAACAGCCCTAAAGGGAACAATAGACAGTAATACTATAATAGCAGGAGACTTCAGTGTCCCACTAACAACAATATATAAATTATCCAGACAGAAAATCAAGAAGGAAACATTGGATTTAAACAACACGTTAAACTAGATGTCCTTAACAAACATTTGTAGAATATTATAACCAAAGTAGAATACACATTCTTCTCAAGCACACATGGACTATTCTTCAGGATAGATCATATGTTAGGCCACAAAACAAGTCTTAATAAATTTAAGGAGACTGAAATCATATCAAGCATAGTGAGATGAACTAGAAATCAATTACAAGAAGAAAACTGAAAAATTCGCAAATATATGGAAATTAAACTGCATGCTACTGAACAACCAATGGGTCAAAGAAGAAATTAAAAGAAATTAAAAATTATCTTCAGACAAATGAAAATGGAAATATAACATTCCAAAACTTAACGGATGCAGCAAAAGCAGTTCTAAGAGGGAAGTTCAGAGTGATAAACGACTATGTTAAGAAACAACAGAGCTCTCTAATAAACAACCTCACTTTACACCTCAATGACTAGAAAAAGTACAAACTAAGCCTGAAGTTACCAAAAGGAAGAAAGGCAATAACAAATAAGAGATTGAAAATGCAAAAGAAAAGATCAGATGCACTAAAGGCTTTTTTTTTTTTTTGAAAAGCTAAGCAAAATAAATAAATCTTTAGCTAGACTTACCAAGAACAAAAGAAGACTCAAATAAATAAAATTAAAAATGAAAGAGAAGATGTTATAACTGATACCACAGAAATACAGAAGATCATAAGAGAATACTATGAACAATTATATGCCAACAAATTGGACAACTTAGAAAAACTGATACATTTCCTGAAACATACAACTTACCAAGACTGAATCATGAAGAAATAATCTGAACAGACCAATAACTAGTAAAGAGACTGAATCCATAGTAAAAAAAAAATTCCAACAAAGAAAAGTTCAGGAACAGATGGCTTCACTAGTGAATTCTACAAAATATTCAAAGAAGAATTAATAATATCAATTCTTCTCAAATTATTACAAAACATAGAAGAGACCAAACACTTCCAAACTCATAAGGCAAGCATTACCCTGATAGCAAAACCAGACAAGAGCACTGATCAAAAAGAAAATTATAAGCCAATATTGCTGATAAATGTGGATGCAAAAATTTTCACAAAATGTTAGCAAGCCAAATTAAATAACACATTTAAAGGATCACACATCATAATCAAGTGGGATTTATTTAAGTGATGCAAGGATGGTTAAACATCCTCAGATCAATCAATGTGACACACCTGATTACAAAATAAAGGATAAAAATTATATGGTTATCTTAATAAATGCAGAAAAAGCATTTAAAAAATGCAACATCCATTTATGATAAAAATTCTCAAAAAACTAGGTATAAATGGAATGTACCTCAAGATAATACAGATCATATATGATGAGCCCACAGCTAACATCATACTCAATGGTAAAAAGCTTAGAGTTCTTCTAAGATCAGGAACAATGCAAGGATGCCCATTCCTTTTTTCTTTTTAATAATAATTTTTTATTATGTTATGTTAGTCACCATACAGTACATCCCAAGTTTTTGATGTAAAGTTCCATGATTCATTACTTGCGTATAACACCCAGCGCGCTATGCATACGTGCTCTCCTTAATACCCATCACCGGCCTATCCCAATCCCCCGCTCCCCTCCCCTCTGAAGCCCTCAGGTTGTTTCCCAGAGTCCATAGTCTCTCATGGCTCATTCCCCCTTCTGTTTACCCCCCTTCCTTCTTCCCTTTCTTCTTCTACGGATCTTCCTACTTCTTATCTTCCGTAAATGAGAGGATGCCCATTCTTGCCACTTTTATTCAACATGGCATTGGAAGTCTTAGCTATGACAATTAGGCAAGAAAAAGATATGAAAATTATAAAATAAAAGACATCAAAATTAGAAAGAGAGAGGTAAAATGGTCTCTGTTTGCAGATGACATGATATTTTATACAGATAAATGGAACAGAATAGAGAACCAAGAAATGGACCCGCAACTGTGATCAACTAATGTTTGACAAAGCAGGAAAGAATATCCAATGGAAAAAAACCAGTCTCCTCAGTAAATGGTGCTGGAAAAATTGGATAGCCACATTCAGAAGAATGAAACTGGACCATTTTCTTACACTATACACAAAGATAAACTCTAAATGGATGAAAGACTTCAATGTGAGACAGGAAACCATCAAAATCCTAGAGGAGAACACAGGCAGCAACCTCAACCTCAGCTGCAGCAACTTCTTGCTAGACATGTCTTCAAAGGCAAGGAAACACAAGCAAAAATGAACAATTGGGACTTCATCAAGATAAAAAGCTTCTGCATAGCAAAGGAAACAGTCAAGAAAACTAAAAGGCAACCTACAGAATGGGAGAAGATATTTGCAAATGACACAACAGATAAGGGGCTAGTATCCAAGATTTATAAAGAACTTCTCAAACTCAACACCCAAAGAACAAATAATCCAGTCAAGAAATGGGCAGAAGACATGAATAGATACTTCTCCAAAGAAGACATACAAATGGCCAACAGACACATGAAAAAATGCTCCACATCACTTGTCATCAGGGAAATACAAATCAGAACCACAATGAGATACAACCTCACACCAGTCAGAATGGCTAAAATTAACAAGACAGGAAACAACAAGTGTTGGCAAGGATGTGGAGAAAGGGGAACCCTCTTACACTGCTGGTAGGAATGCAAACTTGTACAACCACTCGGAAAACAGTATGGAGGTTCCTCAAGAAGTTAAAAATAGCGCTACCCTATGACCCAGCAATTGCACTACTAGTCATTTACATGAAAGATAGAGATACAGTGAAACGAAGGGGCACCTACACCCCAATGTTCATAGCAGCAATGTCCACAATAGCCAAACTGTGGAAGAAGCCAAGATGTCCTTTGACAGATGAATGGATAAAGGAGATGTGATGTGTGTGTGTGTATGTGTGTGTGTGTGTGTGTATATATGTATGTATATATGCATATACACAATGAAATATTACTCAGCCATCAGAAAGGATGAATACTTACTATTTACATTGATATGGATGGAACTGGAGGATATTATGCTGAGCGAAGTAAGTCAATCAGAGAAATACAATTATCTTATGGTTTTACTCATGTGGAATATAAGAAATAATGCAGAGGACCATAGAGTAAGGGAGGGAAGGCTGAAGGGGAAGTCATCAGAGAGGGAGACAAACCATGAGAGACTCTTGACTCTAGGAAACAAACTAAGGGTTGCTGGAAAGGAGATTGGTGGAGGGATGGTATAACTGGGTGATGGGCACTAAGGAGGGCACGAGATGTGATGAGCACTGGGTGTTATATGCAACTGATAAATTATTGATCACTACATGTGAAACTAATGATGTACTATATGTTGGCTAATTGAATTTAAATTAAGAAATTCCAATGGCATTTTTCACAGAAATAGAAGAAAACAATCCAAAAAATCATATGGAACCACAAAAGACCTTGAATAGCAAAGCAATCTTGAGAAGGACAGAACTAGTAGAATCATACTTCCTGACTTAAAACTATTTTACAAAGTTATAGCAATCCAAACAGCATGATATTAGCATAAATAAATAAATAAATGTATATATATTATTTATAAATATATTATGTATACATCATTTATATATTAAATTATATATATTTATATTTATAAATATATAAATATATATCATATATGATAGATAGATATAGATATATATATAATAGATCAATGAACACAATAGAGAGCCCTAAAATAAACCCACACATATATGTGGTCAATTAATTTACGACAAAGAAGTCAAGAATATTCAATGGGGAAAGAATACTCTCTTCAATAAATAGTGCTAGCAAAACTGGAGAGCCACATGAAAAAATAATGAAATTGGACCTCTATCTTACACCATATAGAAAAGTCAACTCAAAACAGATTAAAGACTTGAAAATAAGACCTGAAACCACAAAACTCCTACAAGAAAACATAGGAGGTAAGCTGCTTGACATTGATCTAGGCAATGTAAAAGCAGAAATAAATAAGTAGATACAAAATTAAAAGCTCTTCTTTGATTACTTAGGATACAAAGGAGTTTTAGGGCTGTGATTATGAAGATCATTTCACAGTAGAATAAATGTATTCATACTTAAAAAATTAAATTAAAAGCTCTTGCAGTGTAAAGGAAACCATTGACAACATGGAAATACAGCCCGCAGAATGGGAGAGAATAGTTGCAACTCATATAAGGGCTAAGGGGGAATCCAAAATACATATGTAAAGAGCCATAGGACTGAATGGCGAAAATAGTATACTTTTGAAATGGACAGGGGAACTGAATAGAAATTTTCAAAGATTTCTAAATCTTTGGGTGTGTGAAAAAGCCCTCGACCTTGCTAATCATCAGGGAAATGCAGATATCACTTTACATCTATTAGAATGGCTATCATCAAAAAGACAAGAGACAGAAGTGTTGGCAAGGATGTAAAGAAAAGGGAACCCTTGTGTGGTGTAGGTGAGAATGTAAATTGGAGTAGCCACTTTGGACAACTGAATGGAGCCTGGCAAAAATTAAAAATAGAACTATGATAGGATTCATCAATTCCACCTCTAGGTATATATGTAAAGAAAATGATATCACTGTATCAAAGAGATATCTGCACTCTCATATTCATTGCAGCATTATTCACAATAGCCAAGACATGGAACAATCTAAGTGTCTCCATGAAAGGATGAATAGATAAAGAAGATGTAGGGGACACACACACACACACACACACACACACACACACACACACACACACAGGAATATTATCAAGCCATAAAAAGAAGGAAATCCTGCCTTTTGTAATGACATGGATGGACCTGAAGGCATTATGCTAAGTGAAATAAGTCAGACAGAGAAAGACAAATACTATATGATTTCATTTATATGTGGAATCTAAAAACACAAATAGAAACAGAACATATTGGTGATTACCAGAGGTAGAGGAGGTAGAGTAAGCAAAATAGGTGAAGGTGGTCCAAAGTACATACTTTCAGTTATAAGATAAATTTGTCCTGGGGATGTAATGTACAACATGGTGACTGTAGTTAACAGTACTCTATTGCAAATTTGAAGAATGCCAAGAAAGTAGATCTTAAAAGTTCCCATCACAAGAAAAAAATTGTAACTATGAGAAGATGGATGTTAAACTTATTGTGGTAATTTTGATATATATACACACATATAAAATTATTGTTGTACACCTTAAACTAATACAATGTTATAAGCCAAATATATCCCTCAATAAAACTAGAAAAAAAAAAAAAAACCTGGTACCCCGTGCTGCCATGGAAATACCCCATTCAGATCTCCATTCAAGAAAGAACTTACCATGGACCTCTGAGGAGAGCAGTTGCTGACTGCTCTCTCTGCAGTGCCTTTGGGATCTAACCCAATATCAGAATAGCTTCCAGCCAATGAGTTAGTACAGTGGGGTTACTAGGGCCTGCCTGGCTATATCTGACCAACCAGGAACTCCTCTAGTGGGTAATCTTTGCTTCAGAGCCCCCTTGAGTTGTCCAAGATTTCATCAGTTATGTAATGTGGTCCAAAAGCTTTTCCTGCCCAAACCTGCATCTCCCTCTTCAGGTTTTATAGGTGGTACTCCCCTCTTAAGCCTCTTACACTCTTAATTTGATCTCAGCATCTGTTTCCTAGAGGACTCAAACTGACAAACTTGGTACCAAGAGTGGTCTGAGATAGCATGATAGGGTTTGGGGCTAGGGCCATTCATACCACAACTGGCAAAGAAGACCTTGTCCTGGATGTTATATGAGGCATGGATCACCTGTAGGGGTGTGGTGTGGGGGGTGGGGGGTAGTGGATGGACAAACTAAGCCCAAGGGCCAAATTCTACCTGCCACCTGATTTTGTTGCTATTGTTTTAATTTATACTGAAAAGTCTTTATTTTTTACCTTCAGTTTAAAAAAAATATTAAGATTCTTTTTGAGCAATTATAGGTATACAGAAAAAATAAGCAGAAATCCTCTCAGCCACCTTCCTCCAAGTTTTCCCTATAATTATTAACATTTTGCATTAGTGTAGTACATTGTTGCTTTGATAAGCCAATATTGGTATAATACTATTAACTAAAGGCCATAGTTCACATTATGTTTCACCTTTTTGGTTGTACATTCTACGGCTATGGACAAATTTCTAATGACATGTATCTACCATAGTATCACACAGAACAAATTCATTGCCCTAAAAGGCTGAACTTCACCTATTCATTCCTGAGTCCCTTGAAACCATTGATCTTTTTACTGTCTCTATAGTGTTGCTTTTCCAGAGTCATACAGTTAGAATCATAGAAGCACCTGTTTTTTTTTTAAGGTTTACTGGATCACAGCCATATGCATTCTTTTGTATATGTATATAAGAGTTGAGTAGTTGCTGCAACTACTTAATAGACAAAATACTGTTTCTCCTACTTTTGCATTACAAAAAAAGGAGTTGAGTAGTTGCTACAGAGACTATTTGGTCTACAAAGCCAAAAAATTTGTTGAGCTCTGGTCTATGGAACAAGGTGGCAGCTCAATCACCAAAATTTTCTCCAGATTGACTTGGGAGAATATTCTAGTGCAGGAGAACACCCTGGCCTAAGCAATCATTCAACGTCCTCAGAAGCATGAGTAAGTGTGGAAGAACATGTAGACAAGGACAATAGAATTGGCTAGCTGGTACTAAACTACATTGATCCACTAGAGAGAGAGAATGAGAAGGTGAGGCAATTAACAAACCATTGAAAACAAATTGTGAATTACAGAGATCTTCTTTTAAAAGCTTGCAAAAAGCTCTTATCACCTGAAGTAAAAGAGCAAAAGAGGTGGAAGACCAAACTCCAGATTGCATAGAGTTGCTGTGATTTAAAATAGATTGAATGCACAACTGAGACAAGTCTCTTATCCCAAGGTCAGGGCCTGGTTGGATGAACCTAGGACCCTTAGTATGGCATGGGACTATGTTATTTCTCATACTCCTCTAAACTGTTAGACTGCAGATAGGGCCAGCCCACCCTTCTTTCCCTATGAAGAGATAGTCACCTCTTGTCCCACCTCCTACACCTCACTGTAGTAGCCTCTTCCCCGCAAGGCAACAGGAGCTCCACATAAGATCTGGCCCTGCTTCCCTCTGGAATCCAGGCTGATAGCTGGGGGTAAGCATAACCAGCCATGGAGATACTGGGCCTGACAAAAAGAGAAAGGAACCTGCTTTAGAGGACCTACAAAGATTAGCCATCATGAGTTGGCAGGGGCCAGGAGCGTAGTGTGCTTGATCAGAATATTAGACCAGATAAGGGAAAGATTGTTGACTTGAGGCACTGCCTTTGGATATTAGATTTAACATCCTGGCAAGGGCCTCAGGAGATTGGGCAAATTTACTGCTAAAGTGACTCTCAGAAGTCTGGAAAATGCAAGGGCCCAGGCTAAGCCAAGTTGAAATAACTTAATTTCAATGATAGTAGGAGAAGGAACTAAAAAGCCCAGGAATGTAGACACACTGGATTAAATATCTCTTATGATAATAAAAAACCCACCACAGAATTATGTTCCATGGGACAGCCCAAAATACACCCATTTGCCATATCTATTAGGAATACACTGGCAAGAGGGGCGCCCACATCAGTAAGAAGTAAACAGTCACTCTCCTCTGCAGGCAACTTGAAGACAGTATGAGGTGTAGTTAAAGGTTCTGGCTCATTTCTAACAATGGGATGGTGGCAAAAAAGTCCACGTGGCATCCCTCAACTACTAAAAGCCAGCATGTTATGATTATTATAATGCCAGGTGAGGCTGGAATGACAGCCAGTGGGGGAATGACCTCCAGAGAGTTTTAGAGATGTGTAATAGAACACATTTGTAGAAGCAAAAGACATGAGAAATCAATTAAGGGTACTGATAAATACCTATAATGAGAAGAATGAACAAATGGATGAGAAGAATGCTGGAAGTGGTTGTTTCAATAAGAAATCATAATCTCTTGCTCTGTCACCAGACTGAGCCAAAATGACTCTGCCAGTTGATGTTTTTCAGCCGTTGTCATCTGCCACCCAAGAAATGGCATAATGGGCACACAGGCAGAAGGTCTTCAGCGGCAGAGCTGGAGGCTGTGTGTGAGCCCAATAATGTGGATTCTCATTCAACAAGGACAATCTAGCTATTGCTGCTTCTGAATGTCCAACATGACCATAACAGTGACCAACACTGAGTTTCTGATCATGTGCTCTTTTCAAGGAAATCAACCAGGTATGTGGAGGTAAATCAATTACACTGAGACCCTTCCATCCCAGAGACTAGTGAATCAATCTCATAGGATTAGAGACTCCTGATAGGGATTTACCTTCTTTGTCCTCAGATCCTCATTCAGCGTCACTATCCAAAAGATCACAAAACTTCTGATCCACGCAACACACCATCTGATCAAAGTCTCTCATTATAGTGAAGGAGGTATAAGAGTGAGCCATGACCATGGGATTTCCTGGTGATATCACATACTGCACTATCCAGAATCATCTGGTCTCAGGTAACTTTGGAAAGGCCTGCTGAAGGCAAAGCTGGATCTTTCACTCATACAGGTACAAATTTATAGACTGCATTATATGTACTATTGAGAAATTTGTAAATGGCACGGTTACTCCAATGGGGAGCTCCTTTGGACCAGGAACCAGGTTTAGAAGTCAGCATTGCTTTACTCATTATCATCCATAATATCTCACTAGGGGGAACATTGTACTTCTCATCCCCACAAATCTGGGCTCTGCAGTGTTAGAAGTCCTGTTCTCCAAAGTAGGAGTATTCTTGCCTGGTAACACAAAGGATACCAGTGAACTATAAACTATGGTCACCACCAGGGCATGGAATTTCTCCTTGGAATGACTCTCCAATTACTTACAGCAGTAGCTGGTTTGATAATATGCACTTTAGCGGTTACTTTGCTTCCCCACTCTCCTACCAGTGTTCCATCTACTGCTCAAATAAACGTGCATTCTTACCTTATTGTCTGCTTTTGAGGGAACCCAAACTAAGGCACGGGTCTAGGGAACATAAAAGATACTAATCCTTGTTCTTATTTAGGAGTAATATTCTGTTTGACTAAAATCATTCAAAAATCTAGTAAATCTATATTGCACGAACCCTGAAACAAGGATCCCCTAGTCACTGTACTTAACAGTTGTCTCTGCTTTGGAACACTAATGTGCAATAGTCACAATAAGATGTCATTCAAGCAGTACTTGATGATCTTATCCGCCCATAGATCATTCCATGGATGGTACAGAAGGAACAGAGGAAATTCAAACTCAAGGCATTTGAATTTTACAGAGGCCATGAGCAAGGACCATGGGATACATGGCCAAGATTTTCTGCTCATGGTAAGATGGGGAAGGTAGCAGCTAGCTTGGAGCAAGGTTTATTCTTTCCCACTTTTTGTGCATGGCATGGTCAAAGTGGGGAGAGACCAGCTCCCCTGCAAACCTCTGAAGCAGAGACTGAGTGGTGATAAAATTTTAATGAAGCCAGGTAGATTGAGGGAAATAACTGTGAAAAGACTGAGGCCATGGGACACCATTCAGATGGGAATAGGGTTGACAGTGTTAAAATGGAAGACAGCAGGGAAGTAGCCATCCTCACAGGATGCTTCCATAACCAAGTTCATTACTAGAGTGGGTTAGTTATTCATTTTATGGACCACTCCACTCAAATTTCCCATTTCAGTGAAAGAGCCACACCTTGCCCCAGCAGCCCTCTTAAGTCTATCTTTTTTGCATTACAAAAGGGATATTCTCCCTAGAGGAAGTTGAAAAACAGCATTTGAACCATGTCTTCGGGGATAAGTACCTTTGCCTGAAATGATGTTCTGTCATTCTCCTATAGGACAGAAGTCATGGAGGGTCACTGTCATCAAGACCTCTCTTGCCCAGAGCTCCAGGGCTCTGCCTGGGGGAACATGTAAAGAAGGAGATTTTGTTAAGGGCAGTTAGTGCTCAATTCTCCTCTGCTGTGTAACAGTGCATCCTTTTACTAAATCCCAAAAGTAAATTCTGAGCTCCCTGGTACTTGCACAAAGGAAGAATTGAGAGAAACTCCAAAGCAGACCAAAGTTGCTATCTTTCCAGGCAGGATATAGGTGTATGTAAGGGGAACCTCAAGCCACCAAGTTACTTTTTGGCATCTTGTGTCTAACAGGTCCAGGGGACTTAACTTCCAGGAACAGGAGGGGCAAGATGATATAAGAGCAGTTATTAAAGACTGTTGTTTCAGGATTTTATTGTTTACATATCACTTTCAAAAGTGACTGCCAAGCATATCTTATTCTTGTGGTTGGAAGCAAATTGACA
The DNA here is from genome assembly GCF_024610735.1 of Ursus americanus. Taxonomy (NCBI): domain Eukaryota; kingdom Metazoa; phylum Chordata; class Mammalia; order Carnivora; family Ursidae; genus Ursus; species Ursus americanus. Next base: position 23,876,125 of record NC_142134.1, on the reverse strand, counting down.
TTCTCTGCATCCAAGGTACTTTAGACTATGCAGAATATTTTTTGCCTTGGCTAGACCTAAGTAGCTTTCTTTATCCTTAAGTACGTGCTAAAATCTTTTGAGAGACAGTATTATATAGAGGTGGATAAAAGCAAGAGCTCTGCATTCAGGTTGCAAGAGTTCGAATCCCAGCATCAACATTTCCTACTGTGTGACCTTAAACAAATGACTTAACTCCTCAGTGATTTACTTGCTTGTAAGTAGAAATAATAATAACTTTCTATCTCTGTGTGGCATTGTGAAGATTAGACGAGCTAATGCCTGTGCTTGGCCTTCTCTATATAAAAGGCACTATTCTAAGATTATAAAAACAAATCATAAATTTACTATCTTACTGTCAAGAAAAAGCCCATTTAAAAAAAATTTATTTATTTACTTGACATAGAGAGACAGCCAGCGAGAGAGGGAACACAAGCAGGGGGAGTGGGAGAGGAAGAAGCAGGCTTCCCAGCGGAGCAGGGAGCCCGATGCAGGGCTTGATCCCAGGACCCTGGGATCATGTCTTGGGCCCAAGGCAGATGCTTAATGACTGAGCCACCTGGGTGCCCTGGAAAAGCCCATTTTTAAGAAGATTTTATTTATTTATTTGTCAGAGAGACAGAGCACAAGCAGGGGGAGTGGCAGGCAGAGGGAGAAGCAGGCTCCCTGTTGAGTAAGGAGCCCAATGTGGGACTTCCCAGGACCCTGGGATCATGACCTGAGCTGAAGGCAGACACTTAACTGACTGAGCCACCCAGATGTCCCAAGAAAAAACCCATTTAAAGAAAACCTGATACTCCACTGAGAAGATACTGCATGTGTCCAGTGCTTAGGGCAGAGCTAGAGTCTCAGCCAATGATCCCAGATCTTCTCAGGTTGGGGCACAATCACCTGCTAATAGGCCATGGAGAAAGAGAATTCACCGAGACTGTACCTACATGGTACAGGACCTTAACTCCTTTACTTGTCCCATGAAACAACATAAATGCCTTTGGCTTTGACCCTAAAACTTTCCACCACTGATAAGTAAAGAAGAGAGCAGTTGAAATTCACTGCCTAGAGCAGGCCCAGGTATTAAAATGGAAGTTCCACCTAGAGCTCTGTAGATTGTGTGAGGGAAGAGAGAGGAATAGAGGAACCTAGTTGCTTCTAGTAGCAGAAGGCTTGTGGACACAAAAATCTACCCTCTGAGTATAATAGCACCAAATGGGAAGTCCTGGAAGCTCTGGGAAGTTGTTCCTTGAAATGATTTTGGGTATGGTGAGCAATTGATCTTCCAGCCCACATCTTGAGTGTTGATAGGTTGTCTTCTCTCTTGGACCTTCTCTATCAGTACTTGATGGTCCCCTCATACATGACGAACACTTTTATCCTGTAGAAACCTCAGGGATCCCAAACTCAGATGCCTAAAGGGGCCTGGCCGGTAACATAAGTGATGTCTCAGTAAGACAGAAGAATTTGAAGGCCAGGAGGGACCTGGTGAAAACATACCCTGTGTAAGGCAGCAGCTGCAATCCCCAGCCATTGGATTGTTGCCAGGTGGGACTTTCTAAAAGAAGCCAGAAAGCCGTATTTTCTGTAAAAGTTTTGGATAAAAAAAATAATCCTGTGTGGGACAAATCAGCACATCTGTAGTCCAGAACTGTCCCACTGACCATTATCATAAACCTCTGTTCTATAGTTTATAAAGTACATTTACATTCGTCTCCAACATTCACAACAAGCCCTGGGAGGTCTTTTCATTTTCCAGATGAGGAAATTAGGACTCCTGAAGAGTGGTCTCCTCATTAACACTCAGTTGTGAATGAGACAGCTAGAGCTCAGGCCTGCCTTCCTTTCCAAATGAGTCCTTGTACTTTCAACCACACAATGCCCTTCTTCCCTTCTAATGGGAGTATGAACTACTTGAACCAAGAATAATATGCTGAAAGTTTTGCACTGTTTTCACAAAACACCTGTTTTTTAAGAGCAATCAGTGCTACTCCAGTTAGAAATGCCTGAAAGAAATACTATAGAACGGAATCAGTAGGGCTTCCATGCAGGAGGAGAATCTCTAAGAAAAGGAGGTCCTGGGACATGGTGGCGGATTTAGGCCTTTAAAACATTTTTTAAAGTTTTTTTTTCCCATTAAATATGTAACACTTAAATGGAAAAGTCCTGGAGTTAAGGGTGGCTAGATTCTGGTACTGCTTTATAAATGGGCCACCCAAAGCAGGATTCTAACATGAAGGAGCAAGAACCATCCTCCATTTTTCTGCTTTGGGCAGTTACTTCCTGTGTGAGTTCAGGTCCTTCAAGAGTCGGATACCAGGATGGATTAGACATGCAAGATATGGGGAGATGCCTATGTAAAGGTGAAAGGAGCAGGAGAAGGCAGGGAGAGCCTTCTGACCATAGTGAATATCTGACATCTGTGAAAGGAGAGTGGGAAGGAAGGACTGATTTAGAAAGAACCTCAACCTGCAGTGCAGTTCTGGGAAAGTCTTGACCAGGCATCTAGGGGTTCTTGAGCCAAAGTCATCTGTTAGATGAAATCTGTATCTGGCAGGACTGAGTTGGCTAGAACTCCTAATGTACTCAGTCATTGGCTGGGATAGCCCCAGCCCCACTGGCCTCTGGGTCAATGACACAGAGGAGACAAAGGCAGCAGCTGAGGTTGCCAGTCAACATGTTCCCTGCTGCTGGTTTCTTGATGGAACATCTGAGCAGTGCCTCCAATTCCACCACCCTCTCCTTACTTAGATACAACACAGGTGACCTTACAACACAGCTGGAGCTTACTCTAGGTGAGTGAAGGGGTTTGGCAGAACCTAAAAAAATATTTCCATTCCTGCCTGAGTTCTTAATATAGACACAGGACAAAATCAGCAAATGGTAGATAAAATACTGTCTTTCCTATTGATAAACCAGATATTAAAGAATGTGGATTACATCTACAGGCCAGTGGGCTTCTCAAAACTAAGCCCCAGGATTAGACACTTAGCCAGTCCAACAACACTGACCACTACAGGACTCTATATCATGAGCTGTCTCTGGAAATCTGACAGCATGCAGGAATGGGGAGAACACATATTTCCTGTGAGCAGCCTCACTCCCAAAAAGAAAGAGGAATGAGCTGGGCTATACATACCCAGTTTACCCTTTTAGGGAGGAGGGGAGCAGTGGTGAGAGGAAAGTCAAGAGTGGCTTAGCTGTTGGAGCTATCGAGAAAAACTAGAAATGAGAAAGAACCATTCTTCTCTTTCCTTCCAGTTCTTGTTTGAGTCCCCTCCTAACAGCTGAAGACTTGAGTGCAGGAAGTTTATTTGTGGTCCCAGGTGGCAAAAGTGAAGGCATGTGGAGAGAAGATGGGAAAGAGAGTGTTATAGGTTACTCTTTCTAGAAGCAGTTTCCTGGAAGATTTTGGGGTAGAGTTGTTTGTTAGGGATCAATACCTGTGAAAGGAGGGAAGAGGAATCAGGATTGGGCTTCCTGTACCGTGATGCAGGCCTCACAAAGTCTCAGATAGCTTGGCAGGGAGCACTGGAGCAAATATTGCTTATCAGCATTACCCTGCATAAGGGACCAAGACAGCCACACCTTTGTACTCTAATCTCACATAGTCACCAGATGTGGGCTGCCAAAGAACCTGGTCTCAGGTGAGATCACTCTAAAATTAAGGTGGACCCTGAAGGAGTGGACATCTGGAGCTGCTAGTCGCACTCTCTGGATCAGGATAGTACACCTCCTTGACTATTGCAGGAAGAAAGCCAATAAATAATGTTAAGCAGGATACTCCTGTGGACAACTAGGTCTCAACTCTCTTGGAGACTCTCTGAGAATCCACTGAGAATATGCCTCAGGTTGTTCTACCAAGGGATGGGAAGGCTGGTGTATTTATCCACTGATCTCCACCTGCCAAATAAGTAGCAATTTTGAGTTTTGGCTGCTCTGTTAGATTATGACCAGTAGGTATATGACTGTGATTGGTCCAGTCCTAGCAAATGTAAACTTCAGTGCTCTCTCTGGTAGCAGAGAACGGAGTGTGGATGAATATTAATAAGGCTGTAAGCAATGCAAGACATTAACCCATTGAGGGCAGGAATCTGTGCAATTCAGTTTGCATTTAGAACAATCTTTGACTTTCAATAGGGATATATAGCCTACTCTGTAAATAGGCTGGCAATGTTTGGCATTGGGAGATGTCTGAGACTCTTTCTAGTCATCCAGTATTTCTTATTTAAATTCAATTAGTCAAGGTATAGTACATCATTAGTTTTTGAAATAATGTTCAATTATTCATTAGTTGAGTATTTCAAAATTAACCATTCTGCACCACACACAGTAGAGAAATCTTGAAAAGTACTAGGGCACTTGGAGTGCCTGGTTTACTCGGGGTTGTCCTGCTGGAGCCCACCTTTAACCCCCACATCCCCTGCCATGTTTGGTGTGATCTACAGAAATCTGCACAAATGAATACCTAGAAACAGATTTCTAGAAGCTGAGCTACTTGTATGGCCCCCCACTCCTAAGTATAAGCCTCTAGAATTACTACCCTTGTTTAATATAAATCTAGTAATTGATGTCTTACAGCTGATGCCAGTAGGACTGTTGTCCCTCCCTAGCGTTTACAAGGGAGCTATTCTTCTTTTGGGAGAAATTCAGGACACCATGGGTCCAGTGGAGAGGGACGCTTAAAGAGCTGGCTTGGGGAAGGCAGATTGCTAGAAGTACTCCTTTATTTTGTCTAGAAAGCAATGGCTTCTGGACTATTCTCCAGTGTTCTTCTGCCCTGCAGAGTTAATAATGTACAAACCACCTGTTCTCTTCAGATAGCCTGTGCTGTGCAGGAAGCTGCCTGTTCCTTTTCCTGCATGAAGAGAACATAGCTTATTTTGTAATTATTTCTCCCTTTTTGGACTATACACTTCCAGTAGTCTGTGTGATGTAATTTGGCCAGGAGTCATGATGCTTACAATTTGCTACTATTTTTGTCCTAAAGAAATTGTAATTACATAACAAAATTAATCTAGTGAAGACAATAGTGTCTTGCCACTATACCTATAAAATGAGCATGACAGAAATAAAAATAGTACATGTATCCCCAGCCTATCTACCTCCCCAACACTTGTGAAGGGAATTCTGTCAATGTCCACTGAGTCCTAACACCCCACCTACACTGACCTGTCCAAAACAGCCTGGATCCCAGAACTCATTAGACAAAAATATTCAAGAAGAAAGAAGAAAGAAGATTTAACCTAAACATTGAAACATGCCCCATCCCACCCTCTCCATTTCAGCAAATGGCACAATCATCTTCTCTTGCCCCTCCAAACCAATCCATCAGCAAGCTTTGTAGAATTTAACTCTAAGATATCTGGAATCAGCCCATTCCTTCCTTTTTATTGCCACCTTTCTTACCTTCGTCTCTTTGTAACTGGACTCCCTGCATCCATTATTGTTCTTTTCATATAATTCTCTTTAAACCAACCAGCATAGGGCACCTGGGTGTCTCTGTTGGTTAAGTGTCTGCCTTTAGCTCAGGGTCCTGGAGTTGAGCCTTGCATTGGGCTGCTTGGCTGGGAGTCTGCTTCTCCCTCTCCCTCTGCTTCTCCCCCTCCTCATGCGTGTGTGCTCTCTCTCTCTCAAATAAATAAAATCTTTTAAAATAAATAAATAGATAAATAAATAAATAAAACAAAGCAGCTAGCATTTAAAAAAATATTAGATTTATTCATTCTATCCCTTCCCATTACCCTTAGAGTTAAATGTAAGTATTTTAGGTATTACAAAACCCCACACGATCCAACTCCTGCCTACTTCTCCACTTCCTTTCATTTCCTCTCCTTTACTGAATTCCAGCCAAAATTAACTTAGTCTTAAATGGGGTTCTCCTGAAAGCAGACCCTGAGACAAGGATTTCTAAGTTTTATCTTATAGACTAATATGAAGATCCTGCCAACTGTTAAACATATATATATTTAATATATATAAATATATAATATACATAAAATATATAAATATATAATAAATATATTTTATATATAATATATAAATATATATAATATATACATATCTGTAAATACAGATATACATATACATGTATATTTATATTATATCTCAATTACACACTCAGACCAGGGAATTCACTGGACCAACCATGAGGTAGGTGTGACATTTTGAGTCCCCTGATGTCACTGTATTCAAACCCTATATTCAATGACCCTCAAAATATCTGGGTATTCTTCTTTGACCAGTGTACGGTTACTTTGATTAATAGCCATAGGAAAGTCTGGGGAAGAATTGGAGGAATTTTTACTGTATCTACTTGTTATGGTATTTCTTTTTTTAAACTTTTATTTAAATTCTGGTTTGTTAACATACAGTGCAATATTGGCCTCAGGAGTATAATTCAGTGCTTTGTCACTTACATACAACACCCAGGGCTCATCAGAAGTGCCCACCTTAATACCCACCACCTTTCTAGCTTATCTCCCACCCACCTAGGAAGGTGGAAGGACAAAATTGTTGCAAATTGTAAGCATCATGACTCCTGGCCAAATTACATCACACTGTCAAACCTCAGTTTGTCTCTTTCATTAAAAATCTCTTTTGGTTTGTTTCACTTTCTTTTTTTCTTTCCCCAACCCCCTTCCCGTATGTTCTTCTGTTTTGTTTCTTCGATTCCACATATAAGTGAGATCATATGGTATTTGTTTTTCTCTGACTTATTTCACTTAGCATAATACACTCTAGCTCCATCCATATCATAGCAAATGGCAAGATTTCATTCTTTTCGATGGCTGAGTAATATTCCATTGTATATATATATACCACATCTTCTTTATCCATTCATTAGTCAATGGACATTTGGGCTCTCTCCATAGTTTGGCTATTATTGATAATGCTGCTATAAACATCAGGGTGCTTGTACCCCTTTAAATCTGTATTTTTGTAACCTTTGGGTAAATACCTAATGGTGCAATTTCTGGATCATAGGGTATTTCTCTTTTTAATTTTTTGAGGAAACTCCATGCTGTTTTCCAGAGTGGCTGCACAAGTTTGCATTCCCACCAACACTACAAGAGAGTTCCCCTTTCTCCTTATCCTCATCAACACCTATTGTTTCTTTTGGTGTTAATTTTAGACATCCTGACAGGTGTGAGTTGGTATCTCATGCTATGGTGTCTCAAGTTTTTGCTCAAGGATATTTGGCCTTCTCCTCAACTGATTGAGCATGAGTCTGAGAACTGACTGGGGTCTGGAAAATTGATAAGGAATTGTGACTTTTCATTGCAACAACTGACATCAGACTTCTGTTTGCCTGCTCTTGATATTTTTTGAAGGGGGGGTGGTGTTTATATATGCCAAGTAACATTCATGTTGGATGCCTATTTTTCCCAAAGAACATTATTGCCATTTGTCCTTCCAGGTGAGAGCTTCAAGTTGCCATTTTTGAATCATTCTGTTCTTTACAGTAATTATTTCCACCTTGCATCTCATGACTAACATCATTTAGCCTCTGATATTTCCAGAAGCCATTTATCTCTATTGACCCTATGGAGCCCAATTCTAGAGTAACTTCCCCTACCACCAACTCTAACCTACAGAGGCTGGCTACCATTTTTGTGTCTCTATGATGCCAGAGGACCCCTCACTATGAGATGGCTTATTGTTCTAAGAGTCCTCTGGCCCCCTCATAGAACATGGTCATCAGTCTGATGGGTTTTCTGATGTTCTGTGATAGTTCCTTACTAGCATGTCCATCTCTTTAAGACTTTTGACTCCTTCCTCAAGGCAGTCTGGCATCTCTACCTCAATTACTTTGGCCATCACTATTTTCAAGCTTCCATGAGCCATCCAAGCATTGAATTCAAATTTAAAGTTTAGGCAAGGATATGTGAAATTGGTCCTGAGTCACCGGAGAGTGTCCTCCATACATTTCTATCAACAAGCTTTCTCTTATCCACTCAAATGTCATTCCTCCTCCCTTTCCCCTGGAGGGTCCCATTCCGGCATCCCCCAGATTAACTCCCCATATCCTCTCCATTCCTGCTGGTACATATTAACCAGGTTCTGAAACTGTTTTGGTGAATATTTTTTTTCCTATTAAAGCATGGATGGTACTTCCTTAATTGGGCCATGATGGCTCTTGATCACCATTAGTCTAGAAGCCATGCGGAAAGATGAGATCATATATTTAGAAGGGCAAACATCATCTTGCAAGGCATCGGCTTCAGGTGGGACCTTTGCATGCTTCCGAGTAATAGTGTGCTGCTACAATCTGGCAATGGGGCATTTCTGTCATCTCCAGAGTGTTTATGGGAATGTAGACATTTAGACTTCTTAAGCGGGTTTTTGCAGGTGTTTCTATCACAGAGCTTTATTCATTTCTTTCTTATAGGGCCAGACTTTAGGATAGGAGATTTACCGGGACTGTGAATCCATCCTTATTTATAATCCTGCTATTATACAATCAAATACTGAGACTAATTTTCAATACAGCCTGTCCTTAAGCTGCAGGAAATTACCTCTTTAATATGCAAGGCTCTCTAGCTTTCCTATTGTGAGTGAGTTGGTAGTTAGCTGTCATAAACCCATCATTTTCTTCATTAAGAGCATCAGTGGCACTTAGTAACCAACCAGTCCCATGGTTCCTAAACTTGTAATTGTCCTTATATCTCTATAAATTACATAAGCTGGTGCATACCCTTCTACCTGTATCCCAGCCCAACTCTCCACAGATGAGAGTCTTAATAATTGTGATATTGCGGCACACCCAACCCATTTAACATAAGGAATGAAGTTAAAAATCACAGGCAAAACTATCTGAGTCTGTACTTTCCTTTTAATTTTATAGATTTAGAAACTGAGGCACAAAGTGGCCAAAGTAGTCTTCCAATTAGTTAATAGCAGAGCTTAGCCTAAAATAAGTCCCCTGGCTCTCTCTTTCTAGCAGTCCTCCTGGCAATCCAGGTATCATACAAATCTCCCATTTTGGTCAAATAGATCATTTCTTTAAGGTATTTCTAAGTGGTATTCTTTGGTGCTCCACTCAGATCCCTTCTACAAGCTGAGGCATTCATGTCACAGATGTTCTGAGTGTTATCCAATAACAGTTCACAGCTGCTCCTTCTCCAGAGAATTAGCTCTGGGCAAACAGAAACCTGTGGGAGGCTGCACTATGCCTCCTCCCTCTCACCTGTTCACCTGGGTCAGACCTTGGGCAATGACTGGCTCAAGGCCTAAGCACCAGCTCCCTTGCTTTGAGGTGCAAGTAGTTGCTAAGTGCCAATAGTTGCTAAGTGTCATTGACTTATTAGAGAGAGAAAGTGACAGACTAGGCATATTAACCAGTGATTTAAATCAACGTCCAAGGGTCAGATGTCTTCCTTGACAGTATTTTAAAAGACCCATATCTGGTATAGTGGAGGGAAGGGTGGTGGAGTAGGAAAATCCTGAGCTCATCTCTTCCCATTAACACACCAAGGCTACAGTTACATGTAGAGCAGCTGTCCCTGATAATGACCTGAAGGCTCACAGACTTTCATAGCTAAAGATTTCAAGAAAAAGACACATTGAGAAGGGTAGGAAAGGCAGAGATGTCCTCTCATCAGGAACCAAAACTTCAGTGTGACAACCCACAAGCAGGAGTGATACCACATGTGCAGAGGTCTTCCCTGAGGAAAAAGGGTTTCAAACCCTTTATCACACACTCCCTGCTCTGAGGATCTGCAACAGCAAGACAAGCCTCCATAATGTCTGGCTTTCAAAATTAGTAGAACTTAACTCCGGGAGAGCCCGAGGGCTATAGGAAATTAAGAGTCCACTCTTAAGGGGCCCCCACATAATTTCACACTCTGAAACTCAGCAGAGGCATTAAAAAGCACCTGGGCCATAGATGAAGGAGATTTATTGACTAATTTTTGGGTGTGTGCCAGAGGGGCAGGGATCTGAAGGAACTTTCTCTGGGACTGGAAGCACAGGTAAGCACCATTTTTCTTGTCATCCTTCAGCCTAGTTCATTCAGTTCTGACACCATCTACCTTGCTAACACTGCTCGCCCTGCCCCAGCATTCCCCTGTGGACCTGTCCCACCAATCTGTTGACTCCTACAGGCACACTTCCAAAGTGGCTACTACCTGCCATATCTAGGAGAAAGCCTCAGCTGGGACTGGTACCCCTCAAGTGACTCCTGCCCTGGAAAGGGAAGGCCAGCCCAGCCTACCAGCACACCCACAGCAACTGTAGTGGGGTCTCACAGCCAGCCACACCTGGGGTTAACCCCACTGGCCACTACACCAGCAACAGTTGCAGCTAGGCCTCTCAGCTTGTCATTCTGGGCTCATCCTCACTCACCAGTATGCCTGCAGTAGTTGCAGCTGGGCATTGCAGGCAGCTAGCCCAAAGGCAAGCCCCTCCCATCATCAAGCCCACAGCAGTTGCAGCCCAATCACAGGAGGAGGGCACAAACAGCCCACACAGGGACAACCCTGGAGCACCTGGTTCTGGTGACCAGGGAGATTGCATTTCTGGGCCCACACGATGCCTTCTACATAAGATAACCACTAAGAACAAGAGATAGAGCTGACCTACCTAATACTTAGAAACAAACACAGAGAGTCAGACAACATAAGGAGACAGAGGTATATTCCAAACAAAAGAATAAGGAAAAAAAAACTCAAAAAAAGAATGAAATTAAACAGAGATAAGCAATCTACCTGATAAAGAGTTCAAAGTAATAGTCATAGAAATGCTCATTGAATTTGGGAAAGAGTAACTGAGCTAAGTGAAAACTTCAACAAAGAGAAAAAAATATAAAAAGAATCTAAAAGAGTTGAAGAACACAATGACTACAGTGAAAAATACACTGGAGGGAATCAACAGATTAGAGGACGTACAAAGATGGATCTGCAGTCTGGAAGACGGGGTAGTGGAAATCATCCACCGACCACCAAAAAGAAAAAAAACTTAATGAGAATAGGTTTAGGAAACATCAATGATACTAACATTTGCATTATAGGGGTCCCCAAACAAGAATAGAGAAAAGGGCAGAAAACTTATTTGAAGAAATCATAGCTGAGAATTTCCCAAACTTGGGGAAGCAAACAGACACCCCAGCTCAGGAAGTAAGACAGCCCCAAACAAGATGAAACCAAAGAGGTCTATACAAAGACACATAATAATTAAAATGTCAAAAATTCGAGAATCTTAAAAGCAGCAAGAGAGAAAAACACTAGTTACAAACAAGGGTACACCTATAAGATTATCAGCTGATTTTTCAGTAGAAACCTGTCAGACCAAAAGAGAGTTGCATAATATATTCAAAGTGCTGAAAAGAAAAACAACAACAACAAAAACAAACTACAGCTAAGACTACTGTACCCAGAAAGGTTATTCAGAATTGAAGGAGAGATGAGTTTTCCAGACAAACAAAAAGGAGTTCGTCACACTAAACTGGCATTACAAGAAATGTTAAAGGGACCTTTTTTTAAAAACAATTACATTTAATAAATTATGTGATTGCAATTACAATTTTTTTCCTATTGGTTATTTAATACTCATAACATCTTAGTGAAATAGCTATTATATCCCCATTTTCAGATGAAACAACTTACCGTAAGAGGTTAAATTTTTTGCCTATGCCCCACAGTGACTACATGGCAGAGCTAGGATTCAAACAAGGGTCTCCTTTTTTCTTCTTTTCTTTTTTCTTTTTCTTTTTTTTTTTTTTAACATATAATGTATTATTTGTTTCAGGGGTACAGGTCTGTGATTTATCAGTCTTATATAACACCCAGTGCTCATTATAATACAGATCCTCCCCAATGTCCACCACCCAGCTACCCTATCCCCCCACCTCCTCCCCTCCAGCAACCCTCAGTTTGTTTCCTAATATTAAGAGACTCTTATGGTTCATCTTCCTCTCTGGTTTCATGTTGTTTCACTTTTTCTTCTCTTTCCCTATGATCCTCTGCCATATTTCTTAAATTCCACATATCAGTGAGATCATAGCCCAATACCCTCTAGTAAAATATGACATTAAATACATAAAATGTGGTTTGAGTAAAATGTAGTGCTTTCCGAATGTGTTTGAACTCAAGCAACCCTCGACTTAAAGTAGACTGCTATATACCTAGGGGGTCATATATAAACTTTATGGTAACCACAAACCAAAAACTTGTAATAGATACACACAAAAAAATGATAAAAGAATCCAAAGGTAACACTAAAGAAAACAATAAAATCACAAGGGACGAGAGGAAAAGAAGAAAGGCACAGAGAAGAACTACAAAAACAGCCAGAAGACAATTAGCAAAGTGACAATAAGTATATACCTATCAATAATTACTCTAAATGTAAAAAAAAATAAATATTCTAATCAAAATACATAAGATGACTGAATGTATAAAAAAACAAGACATCTATATGATGCCTACATGACACTCCAGAGATAAAGATACAAACACACTGAAAGTGAAAGGATGGAAAAAGATACCCTCTGCAAATGGAAGCAAACATAAAGCTGGAGTAACAATACATTTTTCAGACAAAATTGACTTTTAAGAAAAGAGACAAAGAAGGGCATACATAGTGATAAAGGGGTCAATCCAAAAAAAGGATATAACAATTGAAAATATCTATGTACCCAACATAGGAGCACCTAAATCTATAAAGCATATATTAATAGATATAAAGGGAGAAACTGACAAATACAACAATAGTAGGGGAGTTTAACACCATATTTACATTAATGAATAGATCATTCAGACAGAAACTGAGGGTTGCTGGAGGGGAGGTGGGGGAATGCAGTAATTGGGTGATGGTCATTAAAGAGGGCACTTGATGTAATGAGCATTGGGTGTTACAAGCAACTGATGAATCACTAAATTCTACCCCTAAAACTAAGAAATACACCATATATTAACTAAATTGAATTTAATAAAAACTTTTAAAAAAGAAGTTCAATAAAGAAATTACGGCTTTGAACAACACGTTAGACTACATGGTCTTAACAGATATGCACAGAACATTACATCTGAAAATAACAGAATATATATTCTTTTTGAGTGCACATTGAACATTCTCCAGGTTATATCACATGCCTTAATAAAATTAAGACTGAAATCATATCAAGCAACCATTTTGACCACGACAGTATAAAACTAGAAATCAATTACAAGAAGAAAAGTGGAAAAAACACAAACACATGGAAACTAAACAACATGCAATTAAATAACCAATGAGTCAACCAAGAAATCAAAGAGGAAATAAAAAAAAATACCTTGAGGCAAATGAAAATGAAAACACAATAATCCAAAATTTGGGAGATTCAGCAAAAGCAGTCCTAAGAGGAAAGTTTTCAATAATACAGGCCTGTCTCAAGAAATAAAGAAAATCTCAAAAATCTCAATCTAACCTTACACCTAAAGGAACTAGAAAAAGAAGAACAAGCAAAGCCCAAAGTTAGTAGAAGTAAGGAAATAATAAATATCAGAGTGGAAATAAATAAAAGAGATTAAAAAAAAAAAGACCAATGACGCTAAGAGCTACTTCTTTGAAAAGATAAGTAAATTGTAAAAAAACTTTAGCCAGACTCATTGAGAGAAAAGAGAGTGAGGACTTAAAAAAATAAAATCAGAAATGAAATAAAGGAAGTTACAACCAACACCACAGAAATACAAAGGTTATAAGAGACTACTACAAAAGAGTCATATTCCAACAAATTGGATGACTTAGAAAAAATTATAAATTCCTAGGGATATACAACCTTCCAAGACTAAATCAGGAAGAAAGAGAAAATCTGAACAGACTGATTAGTAGTAATGAAATTGAATCAATAATTTAAAAAATTCCCAACAAACCAAATTCCAGGACTGGATGGCTTTACAGATGAATCCTACCAAACATTTAAGGAAGAGTTAATAACTATCCTTCTCAACTATATCAAATAATTGAAGAGAAAGGAATGCTTCCAAATTCATTCTACAAGTCTGTGACCCTGAGAGCAAAAGTAGATAAAGACACTACCAAATAAATAAATAAATAAATAAACATTAAAAAAAAAATTACAGGCCAATATCCCTGATGAACAAAGATACAAAAATCCTCAACAAAATATTAGCAAACTGAATTCAACAATACATAAAATGGATCATTTACCATGATCAAGTGGGATTTATTCCAGGGGTGCAATAATAGTTCGGTATTTACAAATCAATTTTATTATACCATATTAACAAAAGAATAAATATCATATAATCATCTTAATAGATGCAGATAAAGCATTTGACACAATACAACATTCATTCATATGAGAAACTCTCAACATTATAAAAATTCTCAGCATAGTGGGTATAGATGGAACGTAGCATAATAAAGGACATATATGACAAACCCACAGCTAACATCATACTCATTGATGAAAAGCTAAAAGCTTTTCCTCTAAGGTCAGGAAAAAGAAAAGGATGCCCACTCTCACCACTTTTATTCAACATAGTACTGAAAGTTCTAGTCACATCAATCAGACAAGAAAGAGAAATAAAAGGCATCCAAATTTGTAAGGAAATAGTAAAACTGTCACTATTTGCAGATTACATGATACCAGATATAGAAAACCCTAAAGATTCCACAAAAAAAAAAAAAAACTATTAGAACTGATAAATGAATTCAGTAAATTTGCAGGATACAAAATATACAGAAATCTGTTACATTTTTATTGACTAATAACAAACTACTACAAAGAGGAACTAAGAAAACAATTCCATTTACAATTGCATTAAAAAGAAGAAAATACCTAAGAATAAATTTAACCAGAGGTGAAAGACCAGTACTCTGAAAACTATAAGACATTAGTCAAAAACACTGAGGATGACACAAATAAATGGAATGACATACCATGCTCATGGACCAGAAGAATTAATATTGTTAAAATGACCATACTACTCAAAGCAATTTACAGATTTATTCCAATCTCTACCAAAATATCAATAACAATTTTCACAGAATTAGAAAAAATAATCCTAAAATATGTATGGAACCACAAAAGATCTTGAACAGCCAAAGCAAGCTTGAGAAAGAAGAATAGAGCTGGAGGTATCATAATTCCAGGTTTCAAACTATACTACAAAGCTCTAGTAAACAAAACAGTGTGGTATTGGCACAAAAATAGACACATAGATCAATGAAACAGAATAGACAGCCCAGAATTAAAGCCATACTTATATTGTCAATTAATCTATGACAAAGGAGGTAAGAATATACAACAGGGAAAAGATGGTCTTTTCAACAAATGGTGCTGGGAAAATTGGATAGCTGCCCAAAATAGAATGAAACTAGACTGCTTTCTTATACCATATACAAAAATAAACTCAAATGGATTAAATACCTGAATGTGAGACCTGAAACCATAAAATTCCTAAAAGAAAACATAGGCAGTAAGCTCTTGGACATTGGTCTTAGTAATATTTTTTTGGATCTTCAAGCAAGGGCAACAAAAGCAAAAATAAACAGGATTACATCTAAATTGATTTTGCACATTGAAGGAAACCATCAGCAAAATGAAATGCAACCTATTAAATGGGAGAAGATATTTGCAAATGATATATCTGCTAAGGGGTTAACATCCAAAATATATGAAGAACTCATACAACTTAACACCCCCCCAAATAAAATCCCAACCAGCTGATTAAAACTGAGCAGGGAACCCGAACATTTTTCCAAAGAAGACACGTAGGTGGCCATCAGACACATGAAAAGATGCTCAACAGGACTAATCATCAGGTAAATGCAAATCAAAACCCCAGTGAGATATCATCTCACATATGTCAGAATGGCTAGTATTAAAAAAAAAAAAGATGAGAAATAAGTGTTACCAAGGATGTGGTAAAAAGGGAACCTCTTCGTGCACTATTGGTGGGTGGGAATTTAAATTGGTGCAGACATTGTGGAAAACAGTATGGAAGTTCCTCAAAAAATTAACAGAACTACCATACAATCCAGCAATTCCTCTTCTGGGTATTTACCCAAAGAAAATAAAAACACTAATTTGACAAAAACATATGCACCCTTATGTTTATTGAAGCATTATTTACAATAGCAACAATATGGAAGCAACCTAAGTGTCCACTGATATATGAATGAAGAATATGTGTTATGTATATATATACATGCACAATAGAATATTATTCAGCCATAAAAAAGGACATCTTGCCATTTGCAACAACATGTATGGATATAGAAGATATTATGCTGAGTGAAATGAGTCAGAGCAAGATAAATACTGTATGATTCCACTTATGTGTGCTATCTAAAAAAATAAAACAAAACAGAAACAGACTCATAAATGCAGAGAACACCTGGTGTTTTCCAGAGGGGTGGGGAAGAGGGACTAAAAAAGGTAAAGGGAATTAAAAGATTCAAATTTCCAATTACAAAATTTAAAAAAATCACAGGGATATAATATACTACATAGGGAATATAGTTAATAATATGTTATAATTTTGCATGGTGACAAATGGCAGCTACACTTATCATGGAAAGAATTTTGTAATGTATATAAATGTCAAATCACTATATTAGACACCTGAAACTAATATAATATTGTACATCATACTTCAATTAAAAAAATAGAAATAAAAGACCCATATTTTCTGCAGCTGAAAGGCTGAACAGGGTCGGGTCTACAGTGAAGCAAATAAAGCACCTAGGGCACAAAATTTTAGGAGGCACGTTAATTTGTGGTTCTGCTAGAACAAGGTCAATGCTTGCCTGACCCTGAGAATAAGCACTTCCTTAAATTTCGTACCTTAGGTGCTTCACTTGCCTCATTATAGTCTTGAACCTACATCTAAAGATCAGGTAGGGGGCGCCTGGGTGGCACAGCGGTTAAGCATCTGCCTTTGGCTTAGGGCGTGATCCCGGCGTTCTGGGATCGAGCCCCACATCAGGCTCCTCCGCTATGAGCCTGCTTCTTCCTCTCCCACTCCCCCTGCTTGTGTTCCCTCTCTCACTGGCTGTCTCTATCTCTGTCGAATAAATAAATAAAATCTTTAAAAAAAAAATAAAGATCAGGTAGGTAAAGGAGTTAATTTTAACAGAGGCAGAACTTCAGAGAAGACTGAATTTCCAGCCTGGTAAAAAATCCTACACCAAAGTTCTGGCCCTAATAGGAAAGGAGTAAGACCTTGAGATTTGGAATAGTGATATCTGGGGAGATGGACTTGAGAATCTTGTATCTTCTGATCCCTGAGCCCTCTGGGTTTGCAGAAGTACTTGAAGTAAGAGCTCCCTCTCTTCCTTGAGGATTATGCAGAAACCTCAAATGAGACACAGGCCTAACAAGACACATGCCCTCCTCAGCATCTGTACCCCACTTAATTTCCTGTCCACCAGACCTGTAATTAGGGTCAAAACTTAGAAGAACCCTCCTGAGTAAGCATTGGGTCTGTTAAGGTAGATGAGAGATGTCAACGGAGTTGTAGGACTTAGCTAACATGCAGTCTAGAACCAGAAAAGCATAACTTGGAGTGGATCCTGAGGGTGCTGGTCCTGCTAGGGGAGAAATACGAATCCAGGTAAGAGGGAGTTTGCCATAATGAGGGCACTCTCCCTTGAGACAGGACCTAACTCCTTGGAAAGGACTCTGAGTGATAGTGGTGGGGTGGCTTTTGGAAGCTTAATGATAGTGGTGGCCCACGTTGAATGAAGTAGAGATGTCAGAACTGACTAGACAGACTACTGAGGAAGGAATAATGCTTAAATGGATTTACTGCATAAGACCTGACCACAATCTGCTCTATAAGAGTTAATCATGGTCCTCAGCAGAGCCTACAGTATACTGTTTAACAAGATGTTAATGAATGCGCTGGTGAGAGGGCCCCAGCATTGATGAAAAGCTATACTCTGTGAGCCGGAACTGGCAGTAAGGGAAGCTATTATGGAACTGGGCTCCCTGGAAGCAATGGGGATGATAGAACCCTAGAAAAGCAGAGGCCAACTGGCCACATTTAACCCTCTGAACAAGGTGGGCATTATGACCATTGTGGGCAAAAAGGTTGGATGACCACCCGGGAAGCCTGACCCACACTCATCTATGAAGGTGGCTCATTCAAAATGTCATTCCTAGAGCAGCCCACAAGTATATACCTTAATATAGATAATACAAAGCAATTAAGAGTACATAACATGAGCAAAAGTATATCAGTTGCCCCAGTGGGAAATTATGATCTCTTGCTACCATTTTCATAATTTAATATTCTGGGACCACTTATACCTTGGTTAATTTAGTAGTTAACTCTGTTATCCCAAGTGATACTATCTTTTTCTTCCAGGTAGGACTAGAGTTTCTGCTCTTATGTCAGGGATATACACTTGCTTGCAGATGAACCCTTTCATGTTTGCATGGGTCCGCATGCCTACCACCATGTTTACATAAACCCACTAAGGTCGTTTCCAGGTTGCCTTGGTACTACCAATCATTTTTTCTTCACAGACTTTCCCAATCTGTGAAATTTATTCTAATTTCCCACTAGACTGGAAGCACATTTATTTCTTTGTTGTTCTCAGTAAGTCTTTGGGCAGAAAGACAATACTCAGAGTGATGATATGAGGTAGAAACTAAGGTTATGTTATGTTAATGTAGTTTTGAATGTTTAGATAGTGATTTATTTATTTTTATTTATTATTATTTTTTATTACTTTTTTTAAAATAATTTTTTGTTATGTTAGTCACCATATAGTACATCCTTAGTTTTTGATGTAGTGTTCCATGATTCATTATTTGCATATAACATAGTGATTTAAACAAGATTTCTTTTAGGAGCATTTGGTATGACTCACTACATCTCCTTTTCGATGCTTAACCCATTTTTGTTTATGAGGATATACCCCCTTGATTGGCAAAGAGGTGGCAATGATTGAAACAGAAGTTCAAATGTACAACTAGAATTTGACAGACCATCATCTGAGCATGCTTGTATAATCCAAAATTTAGGGTCATTCCCTTTATTTTTCTTACCAGAAAGTGAATTAGGCTTCCTGCTAATGGGTACCTCCAAGAGTCCCATTCCTGCTGGCAGACAGAAGGCATCCAGGGCCTGATTCAGCACATTCGTGTTAAGAACTTTGAGCCAAATTAAGAGGCTCCTTTTGAAATGGGGGCCAGAGGGGACTTCCAAATGCCTTCCTTGAGGTTGCTCAGTGTCCTTAGCTAATTATACCGTCCTCCAAAATATGTAAAAGAGGAAGTAGGTTCATACAAAAAGAGTGGGATTCCCCTTTTGGCTCACAGTGGATTTTAAGACCTTTATTCTAAACATAATATTCATTCTTCCCCAATTCTCCTGCTTTAATCCTTCCTGCCTCTTTCCTCTTTTAAAATAAACAAGGCATGATTGCATTTATGGGCCCATCCCTGTCCAGTGATTAGATCATTTACCAACCATCTTGGTGTGTACAGTATCTATCATTCATGTCCCCACTACTCGGGGTCTTGGAAGGGAGCTAAGATGGCAGGGGGTGGGGTCAGAGCATCCTGAGAAGTTTTGCTATATGGCCCTATAGCACTTGTTTGAACTGAATACTTTCAGAGAGGACCATATTTCTGTGTAGTAGACTAGCCAAAGAATTGCAGAATGTTCTGTTGACCGGGACAGTTCAACAGTTCAAGCTCTGTCTGCCCCAACTGTCTCATCTTTTAAGCAAGGATCCTGTATTTTTTACTATAAATATAAAATAAAAACTTAAGAAAGGTGAGTTGCTTGATGTTAAGAGGGCTCAAGGGGCTGGCCTGATGAAATCCAACCAGCTCCTGGCAAAGCTGAAACTAGCAAGCAGATTTCCTGCAAGATTCTTTCTTGAAGACTGCAAGCCTATTGGTGTTTGGATGTTCCTGTTGTGGCCCTGCTGACCTCTAGATCAAACAGATGTACACCCAAACAAAAAGTCCCCAAGCACTTATTTCTAGGACATCACCCTCCCAACACAGGCTTCTGAGCACAGTGGGTTCAGGGAAACTGAGTAAGGGCTTTTCTACTCCTTTCCTCCACCCCCAAAGTCCAGGCTTTGGGAAAGAATTGGACTCTGGGAAACAAACTGAGGGTTTCAGAGGGGAGGGGTGTGGGGGATTGGGCTAGGCCGGTGATGGGTATTAAGGAGGGCACGTATTGCATGCAACACTGGGTGTTATATGCAAACAATGAATCATGGAACACTACATCAAAAACTAATGATGTACTGTATAGTAACTAACATAACATAATAAAAAATTAAAAAAAAAAAAAAAAGAATTCTCTATACCCAAACCAACAGGTTGCTCTGTGAGGTCCATAGACTTTTGACCAAGTTGGCCCTATATTTACCACTCAAGTTTGCAAGTGTTTCTACCTGGTTTTGTGCTTCCAAAAATTCTGCAAAGAGGCCTGCTTGACGATTAAGGAATATACTTCTTATAAAGGAAAATTTCAGAGCTGTTACCTATCCTGAATAAGACTGGCCCTGCACCTTTAGTACTCACCATCCAGTTCCATTTCCTCAGCCCCCAAGGCATTCAGTTGCTATAGGAGGGACTATTAGCTAAAGGGAGAGTCTTCCCCTTCCTCCATTATATGAATATTTCTCCTCCAATTTCTGGGTCAATACTAATATTTGCATTGAGTTCACCTGTTTCTTACCTGCTATTATGCTAATTAAATTGATTCTCACAACCTTGTGAAGTTTTAAGTCAAAAAGATGTCAATCTGCCATCAGCTTCTTTATTAAAAATAAGTGCTTTCTCACGTAACACAAGTTATGTAGCTAGAATTCCAAGTCTGACATATTCATTTCACATTTGGGGTTCTTTCCACTGTTTTATGCTATCTTACTAGATCTAGAGGACCTCTTCCAAGGTGTTTATCTTTCTTAAAAATTTAAAGTTAGTTTATATACAACTGATGAATTATTGAACACTACATCTGAAACTAATGATGTGCTATATGTTTTTTTATAATAATATATTTTTATATTATGTTAGTCACCATACAGTATATCCCTAGTTTTTGATGTAAAGTTCCATGATTCATTACTTGCATATAACACCCTGTGCACCATGCAAAAATGATGTATTATATGTTATAGTATAACACCCAGGGCTCATCACATCACGTGCCCTACTTATTGAATTTAAATTTAAAAAAAATTTAAAAATAAACATTAAAAAAATAAAAGATTTTTTTCCTGTAGCATTTACAAAAAGATACCTTCAAAATTATGAAGTCAGCTCTTGGACACTTCCAAAAACACCATTTTCTGCCTTTATCATATTTTGTGATCCTTGGGGTAAGATCCACGTATTCTTTTCCTGCTGTAGCAGGACTGCCCAGTTATAGATCTTCGTTGGTGAAGGAAGCTCTTGACATCTGTGTAGTTCTTCCCTTCCTTCCAACCTCTCCCCTGCCTCTTTTACAAAAACATTTCTTTTACATAACATAGATGACAAACTCTTGGGAGTTGGACTTGCCTCTCCATGTTCTATTTCTCTTTCTAGGTCACCCAAGTGTATAAACTGAACTAAATGTGAAATCCAATGTGAGGATAGGATAGACTAGAGCTATACCTGGAGACCGGAACCATACCAGATATCTCTGGCTTCAGCACTATAATAGATACCTGGGACATCTGCACAGCATATAATAATCCCCTTTTCTCTTGAAACTGTCTCTTCTTCCCAGTTTAGGGGTGAGCTCCTGGAAGCCATACTTATGTTACATAATTGTGTCTCCCCAGTATTAGCTGAGGCTGGGTAGACTCCATCTAATGCAAAAAGGATCAATCAGATGCTCTCCAAGGACATGGAATTAAGTCAGCATGTTAGTAGGTGGATGGAAATTTAACTTGTAAGCTTAAGAAGCGTGGGGTGGCTGTATTCCATCAATAACCTAGGAGAGCAGACAAAAATTATCTGAACACAGAAACAGAGATGGGAGAGTTCTGGCAGCTTACCAGACTTAGATTCTTGTCACTTTCTGAGGTCCATCTGACTTCTTAACCTTAGAGTCTGTTCAATATCCCCCCTCGTTTAAAAAAAAATAGTTAAAGTTGGTTTACTTACACTAGAGAGTCATAACTTACAGAGCTGGTTACATTTAACCATAAGCTTCCTCTTTATCTTGATTTCTCATTCTCCTGAATTTCTGCCAGGATCTGGAGTAGGAACCTTACAGGAAATTGATTTTTGCCCATGTGTTTATCCCAGTTTCCTTCCTATTTCTCTCCCCGCCCTCCAAGCCACATCTTATTTTTGACATTGTTCTTTCAGCCACTCCCACTGCCAACTGTAACTTCCATTCTCCCTATAAGCTATCCTATATACTTCACAGCAAAATAGACTACACCTATACAGTTTCTCCCTCTAATTAAAATCTGGAGATACTAATTTGTTGGTCACCCACTTGAGACGAATCTGCCTATTCTCCCAGAAGACCTTCAAATTTGTCATGGAACTCAGTGTCGATGTCTTGGTTCTACCCTGTCCACAGACAGGATCTTCAGCCATTCCTGTAGACTTCCTCAGGTACTTGTTAGGTCTGTCATTATTGCTATCATCTTATGAAACTTCCCCCAAATTTTCAAATGTACACAGATTCACTGAGGATTTGGGAACCAGGATAAGGTCATATCCTTTGACTTGACTCCTATCATCTTAAGCATATTCATCATCCATGTCCCATCCTCTGTTCTAGTCTGATTTTGACCATCTATTCCCAAGGCCTTTATTTAACAACCTATTGTGGCAGATACTGTTGGTTGCCTGCCCAGTGGGCACTCACTTTCCTTATTGTTTCTTCTCTCAATTGAGTCTGAATATATCAGATACTCAGTTATCCAGCCTCGTTGGCAACTAGTTATGGGTGGCTAAGTGACCCTGTTATGACCAAGGAGACATAAGGAAAATTTTGGGAAATGATTTCTTAACTGATAAAAAGAAAGAGGCCAGTAGAGGGAATTTGAATCTCCTTTTCTGCTTTTGGACTTTGTGATGTGAAGATAACTGCAGTCACCTCATAGCTCTAATAGCTCTGATGGACATTTGAGGATGGTAGAAAAGACAGATAACCCTGTAGTTCTCAATGACATTCTTGAACTTCCAAACCAGCATTGCAACCAGCTACTTCTGGACTTCTTGTTACTTGAGAAATGTATGCTCCAAATATTTGTCACTTTTAGATCATTATCTCTGATACTTGTGGAAAACAACTTGACACACTACTGGGACACCAAGAAGCTTATGGAGAAATAAAGGAAAAGTATGAGTACTTGCTCTTGAGAAGTTTACATTAGTGAGGGGGTAGTCATGCAAACTAAAAGTACATTATATTTGCTAGATGTTCTAACATGACAGAGTGTGTGTCTGTTTTGTCTGTTGTATCCATAAAGCGTATTGTGGCACCAAGAATATGATAGATACTTAATAAAACTTAAGAAAGGTGGCAGGAAATGAAAACTCAACTTGGGTGCCTGTGTGTATGTAAGCATGCATTGGTTTATGACTTATTTTGGGTTGGGGAAGGTATAAAATTGTGTTGAAGTAGGAGGAATCAGCATTCTAGATTAGACATCTTCAAGGAGGGCGTGTGTATGAGTGATTGAGTGTGTGTGTGTGAGAGAGAGAGAGACAGACAGACAGACCAACCCAGTGACCAATTTCCACTAAATGAAACTGGTTTTCCAGGTGTGATACAATTTTCCAGTTGATAATCAGGCCATATCATAAACTCATTATAATTTTGTGTGTTAACAAACATGAGTATTTCTAACACAAAAGTTTGAATTAAGTGAAAACCAAAGCTAGGGCAGCACAATACCTGACTTCAGGTTATATAATAAAGCTGTGATCATCAAGACAGCATGGGACTGGCACAAAAACAGACACATAGGTCAATGGAACAGAATAGAGAGCCCAGAAATGGACCCACAACTCTATGGTCAACTATTATCTGACAAAGCAGGAAAGAATATCCAATGGAAAAAAGTCTCTTCAATAAATGGTGCTGGGAAAATTGGACAGCCACATACAGAAGAATGAAACGGAACCATTTTCTTACACAATACACAAACTCAAAATGGATGAAAGACATCAATGTGAGACAGGAATCCATCACAATCCTAGAGAACACAGGCAGCAACCTCTTCAACTTTGGCCACAGCAAAACAAAAGCAAAAAATGAACTACTGGGATTTCATCAAGATAAAAAGCTTCTGCACAACAAAGGAAACAGTCAACAAAACTAAAAGGCAACCTACAGAATGGGAGAAGATATTTGCAAATGACATATCTGATAAAGGATTAGTATCCAAGATCTATAAAGAATTTATTAAACTCAGCACCCAAAGAACAAATAATCCAGTCAAGAAATGGGGAGAAGGCATTAACAGACATTTCTTCAAAGATGATATACAAATGGCCCACAGACACATGAAAAAAATGCTCCACAACCCTTGCCATCAGGGAAATATAAATCAAAACCACAATGAGGTACCACTTACTCCAGTCAGAATGGCTAAAATTAACAAGTCAGGAAACAACAAAAGTTGGCAAGGATGTGAAGAAAGGGGAACACTCTTACACTGTTGGTGGGAATGCAAGCTGGTACAGCCACTCTGGAAAACAGTATGGAGGTTCCTCAAGAAGTTAAAAATAGAGTTACCCTACGACCCAGCAATTGCACTACTAGTCATTTACATCAAAGATACAAATGTACTGAAAAGAAGGGGCATATGAACCCCAATGTTCATAGCAGCAATGTCCACAATAGCCAAACTGTGGAAGGAGATGAGATATTCTTCAACAGATGAATGGATAAGAAAGATGTGGTTCATGTATACAATGGACTATTACTCAGCCATCAGAAAGGATGAATGCCTACCATTTACATCGACATGGATGGAACCGAATGGTATTATGCTGAGTGAAATAAGTCAATCAGAGAAAGACAATTATATGGTTTCACTCATATGTGGAACATAAAGAACAGCCAGGGGATCATAGGGAAAGGGAGGGAAAACTGAATGGGAAGAAATCAGGGAGACAAACCGTGAAAGACTCTGGACTCTGGGAAACAAACTGAGGGTTACAGAAGGGAGGGGGTGGGGAGTTGGGGTAACTGGGTGATGAGCATTAAGGAGGTCACAGGATGTGATGAGCACTGGGTGTCGTACACAGCTGGTGAATCATTGAACACTACATCAAAAACTGGATACGTACTATATGTTGGCTAATAGAATTTCAATTTAAAAAAGAAAAAAACAGAAAGTACTACATTCTAGTGACAATTTCTACGAAGCATCTAGCAAAATAAAATTAATACCACATATTCTTAGAGTCCCATATCTTAGCCAGATTTATATACCAATGGTTTCAGCATGTGGTATACTTTATTGCTGTAAACTTTTAGTGCTATTTTATTTCACTCTTGGTAGATAAAAATTTTTAAAAAGGAGAAAATAAGAATTAGGTATTATTCATATCAAATATTGAAGTATCATTCCTTTAACCTAATTATGGGGGAAAAATATTTATGTGGGGAAGATACATAAGTGTTTAAAATTATATCCGTAAGTGGAACTGGAGTCTCAAATGCCAGTCTGAGTAATAGTTCTCTTTATTGCTCTCCAAACATCAAAGTTTTCAGTATAGATGTAGTACATATGCTCTTTCAGTTCGGTGTGCCATGGAGCTCAAGTGTGGCACATTTATGAAAAAAAATAGCATCAAGAACACTGACGTCTTACAGTAAAGAAGGTTAGAAATACAAATGTTAAAGTGTTAAGCTCCCAAAGTAATGATTTCCTTAATTTTATAAGAAAAATACTTAATTATATACAAGCAAAGTTATGCATGGTAACTCAACACATCTGCCTCTTTACTAGCTATTTGCAAATTGCAAAGCACCATGATACGGTGGTTAACTAGGATGCAGTAACGAACTGTAACACAGGCACCAGAAGTCTCTACCACTGGACTTTTCTTTGTTCCAGATTGTGCTGGGCTCTGGAGATACCTATTACCTTGTTGGTCTCAGAATTCCCTTACATTCTTATAAATTACTGAGAACTCCAAAGAACTTTTGTTTATGTGGGTTGTATCTATTGATATTTCCTGTACCGAAATTGAAACTGTACCTCTTGATTAAATGCATGCATTTGTGAAAGAAGGGCAGACAAAATTATACTTTCTTCCATTCAAATTTATCAGCCTTCCACAGGGCTTCCCTAATTGAATCTTCTGTTTTTAATATGTAGGAGGAAACCAATAGTGACTGTATCTCAAAGGGAAGGACCCTATTGCATCCTGGAAGAGAACACTGGGCTTGTTGTCCCTCAAGATACCACATCACATTTAGGATTTGAAAAGCAGTGCCTTTGGAGGTGTATGGCTTTAACCAAGATCTAAATACCCAAGGGATTTGAACTATCCCTTCCCTAATACCATGTACTGGGTGTCCTCTCCAGTCCTATCTTGAATAAATCCAGTGATAAAAAGTCGATAACCAGAATAAATTAAATACTAAATTGTATTTAGTTCAAACTTAAGATGAACACACAAAGTATAAATGCCTTAGCCCTACAATATAGAGTCTGAGGCAAAGCTTCCATACAAACTTGGGGTTAGAGTTTGCAATCCCAGGGCAGAACGAGAGAAAGGGAAGTGAAGCAGGGAAATAGGGAAAGAAACGCAAGGTGATACATTACAAAACAAACTGTAACTTCATAAAAACACACAAGGGGTTGCTTGGACACAAGGGACATCTCTGAAAAGTTCATATGAAGGGTGCCACTGGGTCTTGGAAACCTCTGGTGGTGGATCAGGAGGAAGAATATTGAATTTGTTAACTCCCTTCCATCTTCTGTCTCTTTTTTTTTTTTAAATTGTTTTTATTTAAATTCCACTTAGTTAACATACAGTGTAAAATTAATTTCAGGTGTAGAATTTAGTGACTTAACACTTACATATAACACGTAGTATTCATCACAAGTGCACTCCTTAATACTCATCACGTATTCATCCATTCCCCACTCACATACCCTCTGGTAATGAACACTTTGCTCTCTATGGTTAAGAGTCTGGTTTTTGTTTTGTTTTGTTTTTTGTTTTTGGTAAAAATTTTCCTATTGAACAATAATTCACCCACACATGGGTTATGTTATTTGGCTACTTCAGGAACTTGCTGGGTAACCCAGAACTTCCATGGACTGCTAAATCAAACCTTGCAGTAGAGCTGCCATAGCTGTGGCACCACAGAAGAGGATGTTCTGGGAGAGAATGAGACAAGTGGTGGTATTTGCAGTTGAGGCTATTGTGCAGTGGCCACTGAAAAAGGTTGGAGTGGAGCTGAGCAGATCTGGAAAGATGCATAAACTGTTACAAAAAAAAAGATTTCATGAGATTAGTTATTAGAACTATACAGTGACAGGCAGAGTAGGATGACCCAGTAAGCTAACCAATATAACTATCTCTGTGTCCCCCTTCAAAAGCTACCCTACTTAGTGCATTAAAAGACAGCCTTTCTTGGGGGTGCCTGGGTGGTGCAGTCATTAAGCGTCTGCCTTGGGCTCAGGGCGTGATCCCTGCGTTCTGGGATCGAGCCCCACATTAGGCTCCTCTGCTGGGAGCCTGCTTCTTCCTCTCCCACTCCCCCTGCTTGTGTGCCCTCTCTCGCTGGCTGTCTCTCTCTGTCAAATAAGTAAATAAAATCTTAAAAAAAAAAAAAGACAGTCTTTCTTATAAATTGTCTGAAGCTTATTTGTTGCCAAACAAGAGAAAAGCTTGTAATCAGTTTCCTTTAGTTTCTTATTTTTTTTTAGTCTTGTGATAACTGGTACTATTTGGAACACTGTGGGGTTAAAAAATTAAAAATGGAGCAAATACTAGCAATCACAACTAATGGTCAAGAGACAGTTCACTGCTAGTTGGTGGTCCCTAGGGTACCTTTACTTTGATGAATGATTCTTAATAGTGTTACATTGTGTAACTTAGAAACGGAGTTCAAAAATCCCCAAATGTCATAATACATCAGAATTACAAGGCTTTTTCCATCTAGAGTCCAAAATATGGCATATAAGGCAGTGAGCTTTTTACGGATTTGGGATTCCAGGTAGCTATGTGTTATAAAAGTTTATTCTTTAAAATTCAATGACATGCAAGTTAGGAGTTTTTCAAGAACGTCAATCATCTTCCATTCCATTTCACTTTAGTGCAGATCATCTCTAAAGATCTGTATTCTAAATATAGTTTAATCCTACCATCTGCCATCCCACATTCTTGAATAGTAAAGAAGAGAAATATATGGTCAAATGCCCTTTCCCATGAGGATATTTTTATCAGAGCTTTTAGTGTGTGTCATTTATCTCATTCTACACAGTCACTGCCTCCACATTTCCTGTCCACCCACTGCTTGATCCAATCATGGCCCCCTCTGGATGCTTCCACAGGACATTCTATCAGATCAGTTGTTCACAGTGCATAAAAGCACATCATCTGGCACGTGTGAATGCCTAAATAGCACTCTTCAGCATTTTACTGGCTCAAAGCCTACTACTACGCACAGAGATGGTCAACAGGCTCCGAGTCTGCAGGAGGAAGAGAAACTGTCTGAGTACATGAACACTCAACAACTCCAAGGCTGGATGCTCACACCAGTGATGATTGGCTCTGGTGATTTTTGAGGTCCCAAGGAAAGACACCCTGCCCCCAGCTATGCCAACCTCACTTCTACAACATAATATTCCCTGACTAGGCAGCCTAGGTGACTGATATCCTAATATCAGAGATGTCTTGTTTGAATTAAAGGGTTGTTCTTTACAAAGTGGAGGTCTTCTGCAGAGTAGAGGCTACTACAATTGCCTAGTGGATTTATTAAGAATGGAAACTTTCATTATCTTGTCAAAGTGCAAGTAGATGAAAAACCTGTGTTCCTGGATGAGACAGGGAAGAAGAAAATTGAGACCAAGGAAATCAGCCCTGGTGGAGTGGGAAGTAGGGTAAGATTGCTCAGAGCCATCACTGTTTGGTGTTGAGAGAAGAGACCCCTGGCCAGTTTTACCTTTACCACCTTGCTCAGAATCATCCTGGGAAACAATTTATAGGAATGAACATAGAGGGCAATACAGAACTATTCTGACCTTATCACTTCTTTCCCCCATGAAATCCCTTTAATGCCTTTCCACCAATTGCAAAAGTCTCACCTCAAATGCACTCTCATAGCCTATGTTGTGAGCAACTGTCTTATTAACAAGATAAATAATTAAAATCTCTAGCCATTTACTCTTACTTGTTTAATAACTTTAACAATAACTTTGAACAGGATCACACCCTCCCATTTCAAAATCATTCTTGAATAGAAAAGAAAGGGTGAGACAGGTCGGAGTTAAGATGGCAGAGGAGTAGGGGACCCCTTTTACAGCAGGTCCCCTGAGTCGAGCTGGATAGGTACCAGACCAGCCTAAATAACCACGGAATCAGCCTGAGACGCAGGAAGATACATCTGGATCTCTACAAATGAACATCTCCAGCGCTGAGTATTGAGGTACAAAGCAGGGAGCCGTGAAACCGCGCACAGATATCAGAAGATAAACGGAAGGGGGAGGGAGCTGCCGTGTTCAGGCGCTGGGAAGCGGTAGCCACCTGTGGGGGGGGAGGGGGGGGCTCGCAGACAGCACCTGCAAAACAGCAGACTGAGACCGTGAGCCGGGTGCGCGCGCCACCAGGCATCTCGCGGAACCCCGGAA
The DNA here is from genome assembly GCF_024610735.1 of Ursus americanus. NCBI lineage: Eukaryota > Metazoa > Chordata > Mammalia > Carnivora > Ursidae > Ursus > Ursus americanus. The sequence goes on along the minus strand of NC_142134.1, from coordinate 23,846,362 downwards.
TCCCGGTGCGCTCACTGGATCCAGACTGAGACCGGGAGCTTCTGGAGCGCACGCGGGGCGGCCGGTGGCTGGCGGCGTTAGAAACACAAAGGACAGAGACACGCCAGCCCTGGAAGTGAGGGCTGGGACTCCGGGTGTAGGGCACACATCCCGGGACGCTGCAGGGTTGAGCAGCAACAACAGAAACAGAGTTAAAGTGGCCAGAACATCAGTAGAGAACAGGCTGCAATCCCTCTGTTCTGTGACAGAGGCTGAAATTCGGCTGCTGCTGCTCTGACTTTCAGAAGAGGCACAACAGACCACCAGGGAAAGCCGCCAGAGAACAAAAGCCTGGAAATACCGGCTCGCAATGTGTCCACCCCATCCCCCCTCACAGGGGACACGGAGACTCTACCCAAACAGGGTTGCCTGAGTATCGGCGCCACAGGCCCCTCCCCCAGAACACAGAAGGCAGGCTGAAAAATCAAGAAGCCCACATCCCTAAGATCCCTATAAAACAAGGGCGCACGGCCTGGGTCCCAGTCAATAATTTGGGCTCTGGACAACCCCGCAACCTCTCCTCATCAGAAGGACGAGAAGGAGAAATCCCCCCCAGCAAAGAAAAGACAATGAGTCTGGATATGGATATAACCAAATTATCAGAAATGGAATTCAGAGTAACAGTGGTCAAGATGATGTGTAGGCTTGAAAAAAGTATTAATGGAAATGTTAATGAGAATATAGAATCTCTAGGGGTGGAATTAAGAGCGAATCTGACAGAAATTAAAAATTCTATGAGCCAAATGCAGGCAAAACTAGAGGCTCTGACGGCCAGGGTCACTGAGGCAGAGGAATGTATTAGCGAATTAGAGGATGGGTTAGTAGAAGAAAAAATGAAAATAGAAGCTGGACTTAAAAAAATCCAAATCCACGAATGTAGGTTACAGGAGATTACTGACTCAACGAAACAATCCAATGTCAGAATCATCGGCATCCCCGAGGGGGTGGAGAAAAACAGAGGTCTAGAAGAGATATTTGAACAAATTGTAGCTGAAAACTTCCCTAATCTAGCGAGGGAAACAAACATTCATGTCCAAGAGGCAGAGAGGACCCCTCCCAAGCTTAACCATGACAAACCTATGCCACGTCATGTCATAGTGCAATTCGCAAATATTAGATCCAAGGATACAGTATTGAAAGCGGCCAGGGCAAAGAAATTTCTCACGTACCAAGGCAAAGGTATCAGAATTATGTCAGACCTGTCTACACAGACCTGGAATGAGAGAAAGGGTTGGGGGGGGGGGCATTTTTAAAGTTCTTTCAGAGAAAAACATGCAGCCAAGGATCCTTTATCCAGCAAGGCTGTCATTCAGAATTGATGGAGAAATAAAAACCTTCCAGAATCGCCAGTCATTAACCAATTTCATAACCATGAAACCAGCCCTACAGGAGATAGTAAGGGGGGTTCTATAAAGGTAAAAAGACCCCAAGAGTGATATAGAACAGAAAGTCACAACCGATACAAACAAAGACTTTACTGGCAACATGGAATCATTAAAATCATATCTCTCAATAATCAGTCTCAATGTAAATGGCTTGAATGCTCCCATAAAGCGCCACAGGGTTGCAGATTGGATAAAAAGACATGACCCATCCATTTGCTGTCTACAAGAGACTAATTTTGAACCCAAAGATACATTCAGACTGACAGTAAAGGGATGGAGTACCATCTTGCATGCAAATGGACCTCAAAAGAAAGCTGGGGTAGCAATTCTCATATCAGATAGATTGGATTTTAAACTAAAGACTATAGTTAGAGACACAGAAGGGCACTATATTATTCTTAAAGGATGTATCCAACAAGTGGATATGACAATTATAAATATATATGCCCCCAACAGGGGAGCAGCAAGATACACAAGCCAACTCTTAACCAGAATTAAGACATATAGATAAAAATACATTAATAGTAGGGGACCTCAACACCCCACTATCTGAAATAGACAGAACACCCTGGCAAAAACTAAGCAAAGAATCAAAGGCTTTGAATGCCATACTCGACGAGTTGGACCTCATAGATATATATAGAACACTACACCCCAGAAGCAAAGAATACTCATTCTATTCTAATGCCCATGGAACATTCTCAAGAATAGACCATGTTCTGGGACACAAAACAGGTCTCAACCGATACCAAAAGATTGAAATTATCCCCTGCATATTCTCAGACCACAACGCTCTGAAATTGGAACTCAACCACAAGGAAAAGTTTGGAAGAAACTCAGACACTTGGAGATTAAGAACCATCCTGCTCAGGAATGACTCGATAAACCAGGAAATCAAAAATCAATTTAAATAATTTATGGAGACCAACGAGAATGAAAACACAATGGTCCAAAATCTATGGGCTACTGCAAAGGCAGTCCTAAGGGGGAAATACATAGCCATCCAAGCCTCACTGAAAAGATAGAAAAATCTAAAATGCAGTTTTTATATTCTTACCTCAAGAAGCTGGAACAGCAACAGAGGGACAGGCCTAATCCACTCACGAGGAAGCAGCTGACCAAGATTAGAGCAGAGATCAATGAATTAGAAACCAGAAGTACAGTAGAGCAGATCAACAGGACTAGAAGCTGGTTCTTTGAGAGAATCAATAAAATTGACAGACCACTGGCAAGACTTATCCAAAAGAAAAGAGAAAGGACCCAAATTAATAAAATTTTGTATGAAAAAGGAGAGGTCACGACCAACACCAATGAAATTGGAAGGATTATTAGAAACTTTTATCAACAGCTATATGCCAATAAATTAAGCAATCTGGAAGAGATGGAGGCCTTCCTGGAAACCTATAAACTACCAAGACTGAAACAGGAAGAAATTGATTTCTTAAACAGGCCAATTAATTATGAAGAGATTGAGTCAGTGATAATATACAACCTTCCAAATAACAAAACTCCAGACCTGGATGGTTTTCCTGGGGAATTTTATCAAACATTCAAAGAAGAAATAATACCTATTATCCTAAAGCTATTTCAAAAAATAGAAACAGAAGGAAGCTACCAAACTCATTCTATGAGGCCAATATTACCTTGATCCCCAAACCAGGCAAAGACCCCATCAAAAAGGAGAATTACAGACCAATTTCCCTAATGAATATGGATGCCAAAATCCTCAACAAGATCCTGGCTAATAGAATCCAACAGTACATTAAAAGGATTATCCATAATGACCAAGTGGGATTCAAACCTGGGATGCAAGCATGGTTCAACATTCGCAAATTGATCAGCGTGATACATCATATCAACAAGAAAAGTCTCAGGAACCATATGATCCTCTCAATTGATGCAGAAAAAGCATTTGACAAAATACAGCATCCTTTCCTGATTAAAACCCTTCAGAGTGTAGGAATAGAAGGTACATTTCTCAATCTCATAAAAGCCATCTATGAAAAGCCTACAGCAAATATTATTCTCAATGGGGAAAAGCTGGAAGCCTTTCCCTTAAGATCAGGAACACGACAAGGATGCCCACTCTCACCACTATTATTCAACATAGTACTAGAAGTCCTTGCAACAGCAATCAGACAACAAAAAGGTATAAAAGGTATCCAAATCAGCAAGGAAGAAGTCAAACTGTCTCTCTTCGCAGATGACATGATACTCTATATGGAAAACCCAAAAGAAGCCACTCCCAAACTATTAGAAGTTATAGAGCAATTCAGTAATGTGGCGGGATACAAAATCAATGCTCAGAAATCAGTTGCATTTCTATACACAAATAATGAGACTGAAGAAAGAGAAATTAGGGACTCCATCCCATTTACAATAGCACCAAAAACCATACGTTACCTTGGAATTAACTTAACCAGAGATGTAAAAGACCTATATTCTAGAAACTATAAATCACTCTTGAAAGACATTGAGGAAGACATAAAAATATGGAAAGATATTCCATGCTCATGGATCGGAAGAATTATCATAGTTAAAATGTCCATGCTACCCAGAGCAATCTACATGTTCAATGCTATCCCGATCAAAATACCAAGGACATTTTTCAAAGAACTGGAACAAATAGTCCTTAAATTTGTATGGAAACAGAAAAGGCCCCGAATCTCCAAGGAACTGTTGAAAAGGAAAAACAAAGCTGGGGGCATCACAATGCCGGATTTCGAGCTGTACTACAAAGCTGTCATCACAAAGACAGCATGGTACTGGCACAAAAACAGACACATAGACCAATGGAACAGAACAGAGAACCCAGAAATGGACCCTCGGCTCTTTGGGCAACTAATATTTGATAAAACAGGAAAAAACCTCTGGTGGGAAAAAGACAGTCTCTTCAATAAATGGCGCTGGGAAAATTGGACAGCTACATGCAAAAGAATGAACCTTGACTACTCTCTCACACCATACACAAAAATAAACTCCAAATGGATGAAAGACCTCGATGTGAGACAGGAATCCATCAAAATTCTAGAGGAGAACATAGGCAGCAACCTCTACGACATCGGCCAAAGCAACCTTTTTCATGACACATCTCCAAAGGCAAGAAAAACAAAAGAAAAAATGAACTTATGGGACTTCATCAAGATGAAAAGCTTCTGCACAGCCAAGGAAACAGTCAAAAAAACTAAGAGGCAGCCCATAGAATGGGAGAAGATATTTGCAAATGACACTACAGATAAAAGAATGGTATTCAAGATCTACAAAGAACTTCTCAAACTCAATACACGAGAAACAAATAAACAAATCAAAAAATGGGCAGAAGATATGAACAGACACTTTTCCAATGAAGACATACAAATGGCTAACAGACACATGAAAAAATGTTCAAAATCATTGCCATCAGGGAAATTCAAATCAAAACCACCTTGAGATACCACCTTACGCCAGTTAGAATGGCAAAAAATTGACAAGGCAAGAAACAACAAATGTTGGAGAGGATGTGGAAAAAGGGAAACCCTCTTACACTGTTGGTGGGAATGCAAGTTGGTACAGCCACTTTGGAAAACAGCGTGGAGGTCTCTTACAAAGTTAAAAATTGAGCTATCGTATGATCCAGCCATTGCACTACTGGGTATTTATCCCAAAGATACAGACGTAGTGAAGAGAAGGGCCATATGCACCCCAATGTTCATAGCAGCATTGTCCACAATAGCTAAATCGTGGAAGGAACTGAGATGCCCTTCAACAGATGACTGGATTAAGAAGTTGTGGTCCATATATACAATGGAATATTACTCAGCTATCAGAAAGAACGAATTCTCAACATTTGCTGCAACATGGATGGCACTGGAGGAGATAATGCTAAGTGAAATAAGTCAAGCAGAGAAAGACAATTATCATATGATTTCTCTCATATGGAACATAAGAACTAGGATGATCTGTAGGGGAAGAAAGGGATAAAGAAAGGGGGGGGTAATCAGAATGGGGAATGAAGCATGAGAGACTATGGACTCTGAGAAACAAACTGAGGGCCTCAGAGGGGAGGCGGGTGGGGGGATGGGATAGTCTGGTGATGGGTAGTAAGGAGGGCACATGTTGCATGGTGCACTGGGTGTTATAGGCAACTAATGAATCATTGAACTTACATCGGAAACCAGGGATGTACTGTATGGTGACTAACATAATATAATAAAAAATCATTAAAAAAAAAAAAAAAGAAAGAAAAGAAAAGAAAGGGCGAATAATACCTAGCCTGCCTTGAGTTGCACATAAGCCACAGCCTATCTCATCCATGTCTGTGGGATCATGCCCAAGCTCCATAACATGCCCCAAGAGGCCTTTGGGGTCTGAGTTCAATGATTACAACATCATTCTTGTCACGCCTCCATTTGTATTCTTTGCTCCTGCCATACCATGGTGCCTGCTCTTTTCCCAAACGTACATTTCCTCTGTCTAAAAAAATACCATTTTTCCAGTTCCTTAATTTTGGAATATTTGACTTATTTTTACTCTAATCAAGTGTTACCATTTTTAGAAAGCAAGACTTTCCTGATAAGCTCATCCCTATAACCACATCCTCACATCTAGAGGCTCTTTGACTTGGGTTCTGCTCATGTGTTTACCTCCACTGTTAGTTCCTTGAGTTCAGAAACTGTCTTATTTTTTCTGTATCCCCAGTGCCTATCACACACATAGATGTTCTTATTTGCTAATTAAGAAGATATAAACAACTTATATTTCCTAACATTTGTTCTATAAATTGTTCAGATTTCATTATCAAATACCTGTTAGACAACAAAATGTAAATGGCAGAATGCAAATAGCTGCATGGTTGGACTATTCCCACTTTTATTTTCTCCATTGTCTTTTCTTGGAATGACAATCTCAGTAATTGATTCCAGCCAAGTGAGTTGTTAGGGATGTCCCTAAATCAGAGGTGCACTGAGCTTTCTCTGTGCTTTGTAATTTAACATCAATCTCATTGGTAAAAAGCAATGGATTGTGACTTGACAGGATTATAGTGAGCTGTTTACTTTGTGTGTATACATTAGGCTGCTCAACTTGCTTAGATTCTGTTCTGTGTCTAACAAGTTTTACATTATTTTCTCTTAGTGCCAAGTAAAGAATTATTTCTGTCTGAATAGAAAGGGAAAATATTTTCATTAAAAAAAAACTTTACCTAGGAGAAAGGATTCTGAGAATATAGCAGAGTAGGAAGCATCAGGAATCTGTCTCCCTACCTAGACAACAATTGCACTGGCAGAATCGTCTGATGTAACTATTTTTGGAACTCTTGGGTCTGTTGAAGGTTTTCAGCTCCCAGGGGAAGTCTTGGACGGTAAACTGTAATTAATTTTTTTTCAATTTCAGCTCTTAGCACAGTAGCAGCTGCCCATCCCCCACCCCTAGCCACATGGCAGGCAGCTATGTGTGTTCCTGGAACAGCTTGCACATAGCTTGCAGGAACCCTGGTAAGCAAAGGGGATCTTGTCTTCCAAATATTGGGGATCTGTGCTCTGAGTTCTGATTGATGCTTCCAATCACAGAGGTACAGATAAAGTTCCACTTTCTAAGTAATTACTTTAAATGTAAATGGAATAAACTCTCCAATCAGAAGACAGGGACTGGCAGAATAGGTAAAAAAACACATGATTCAATTATGCACTGTCAACCAGAGACTCACTTGAAATCTAAAGACAAAGAGCTTCAAAGTGAAAGGATACTGGATGCCTGGGTGGCTTAGTCGGTAAAGTGGCCAGCTCTTGATTTCAACTCAAGTCGTGGTCTTAGGGTCCTGGAATCAGCCCTGCCTCAGGCTCTGTGTTCAGCAGGGAGTCTGCTTGAGGATTCCTTCTCTCCCTCTCACTCTCCCTCTCCCTTTACCTCTCCCCCCACTCATGTTTGCTCTCTCTCTAAAATAAATAAATAAATCTTTCTTTTAAAAAAGCAAAAGGTGGGAAAAGATATTCTATGCAAATAGTCACAAAAACAGATCAGGTGTGGCTATACTAATATCAGGCAAAATAGACTTTAAATGACAAAAGAAGAACATTATAAAGTAAAAGTTTCTATACAGCAAGAAGATGTAACAATTATAAACATTACACACCTAGTGACAGACCAAAGTATATGCAGCAAAACCCAACAGAATTGGAGAAATAGACAGTTCTACAAAAAGAGTTGGAGACTTCAATATCCCTTTCACAAAATAGGTAGACCAACCAAACAGAATATAAAGAAATAGAGGACTTAATACAGTAAACCAACTAGATCTAAAATAGCCTACACATTCTTCTTAAATGTACATGGGACACTTTTCAGGGTAGACCATATGTTAGCCACAAATTAAGTTGCAATAGATTTTAAGAGATAGATACTATACAAAAATCTTCTTTGAGAACAATGGGATACAGTTAGAAACCAATAATAAAGAAAACTGAAAAATTCACTAAAGTGGACAAATTAGGCAACATACTTTTTAAATTTAAATTTTAGGTAGTTGACATTAAGTGTAATATTGGTTTCTGGAGCAGGATTCAGTGATTCATCACTTATGTATCATACCTAGTGTTCATCATAACAAGTGCCTTCCTTAATACCCATCACTCATCTAGCCCATCCCGCACCCACCTCCCTCCATCAACCCTCACTTTGATCTCTATTGTTAAGTCTCTTATGGCTCATTTCCCCACTCTTTTTTTCTTTTCCCCTTCCCATATGTTCATCCATTTTCTTTCTTAAATTCCACATATGAGTGAGATCATATGGTATTTGTCTTTCTCTGACTTAGTTCACTCAGCCTACTACCCTCCAGTTCCATCCACATCAATGTAATTACTCTGATGGCTGAGTAATACTGCATTGTATACATATATACTGCATCTTCTTTAACCATTCATCAGTCGATGGACATTTGGGCTCTCTCCATAGTTTGGCTATTGACAATTTTGCTATAAACATTGGGGTGCATATACCCCTTTAAATCTGTAGTTTTGTATCCTTTGGGTAAATATCTAGTAGTGCAATTGCTGGATCATAGGGTAGTTCCATTTTTAACATTTTGAGGAACCTCTGTACTGTTCTCCAGAGTGGCTGCACCAGTTTGCATTCCCACCAGAAGTGCAAGAGAATTCCCCCTTCTCCTCATCCTCACCAACACCTGTTATTTCTAGTATTATTAGTTTTAGCCATCCTGATAGGTGTGAGATGGTATCTCATCATGGTTTTGATTTCTATTTCCTTGATGATGAGTGGTGTTGAGCATCTTTTCATGTATCTGTTAGCCATCTGGATATCTTTTTTGGAAAAGTGTCTATTTATGTCTTCTGCCCATTTCATAACTGGTTTATTTTTTGGATGTTGAGTTTGATAAGTTCTTTGTTGATCTTGGATACTAATCCTTTATCAGATATGTTGTTTGTAAATATCTTCTCCCATTTTGTAGGCTGCCTTTTAGTTTTGTTGATTGTTTCCTTTGCTATGCAGAAGCTTTTTATCTTGATGAAGTCCCAATAGTTCATTTTTGCTTTTGTTTCCCTTGACTCTGGAGATGTGTCTAGCAAGAAGTTACTGTGACTGAGGCTGAAGAGGTTGCTACCTGTGTTCTCCTCTAGGATTTTGATGGTTTCCTGTCTCACATTAAGCTCTTTCATCCATTTTGAATTTATTTTTGTATGGTGTAAGAAAGTGGTCCAGTTTCAAACTTCTGCATGTTGCTGTCTAGTTTTCCCAACACCATTTGTTGAAGAGACTTTTCTCCATTAGACATTCTTTTTTGCTTTGTCAAAGATAAGTTGACCATACAGTTGTGAATCCATTATTTTGAGCAACTGGGTTTGCTAATTTACCTGGAGGTACATTACTTTTATTTTAAACTCTGCCACAGTTGCCACTTAGCTATTACTAGTAAATGAACATCGCTTCCTTCAATTTCTCAAATCTAGCTCTTCCAGACAGCCAGAAGGATACATTGAATAAAACAGAGATCTTTAGGGCTAAGGTATGAAGAGCTGGATGGAGGCTAAAGTGGAAGAGTCAGACCAGGATGCTTGGAGAGGAAGGGGAGTCAAACTCTGTTCTGCATTCCCACCTCCATTATCTTGCCATTTCAATGAATCAATCAAATGGTTCCTTTCGTTTTTGTTTCATGTTCTTTTGTCAACCTGTATATCTGGTCACTGTTACAACCTCAACATTAATAACATAAACTTAAATTTGGTGAGGAAAATCATTAGTTAATGAAATATCACCATCCTGTGGTATATGGTAAATTTTAACTAGAAAGTTTGTCCTCTCTTGACATTGAAACAGCCTGTTTATTCTAGATTTTTGACATAGAATAATTGTTTCCAGGCATATTTGCTATTTGTTAGGCTGCCTGGTTTTAGAGGAATATGCTATACTCAGCAGAGAACAAGAATTATACTGTAGAGGAGACCTCATCATGGGGAAAGGTACATGCATAATAACTTGATAGAACCAGACTTTGGCATTGTGTTATCTCCTTGGTTCAGTGAGTTCTTTCCAAAATGATCTTAATTTATGTGACCACCATTCTCTGTGTGATAGGAGAGAAGGTATTATGGTCATTCCTTGGTTATAAGAAAGCCCAGTTTGTGCACTCATCCAAACAAAGCAGTTACCTTTAACGTCTTTTAAGAACTTTAACAGGTACTGGACTCCAACTTGAGGTCCCTAGAATCCTAGGGAATTGGTGAAGCTGTTGTGATGGACACACACCTGATCAATGAAAAATTTGTTGTCTCAGGGGCTGAAGTGTTGTTGGCAGATGGTAATGTGACCAACCATTGCAGTTTGCCTGGGGTTTTTCAATGCTAAAATCAGGATAGTCCTAGGAACTCAGGGATAGTTGGTCACCTTAAGAGGCAGTTGTTAGCTACTGGGAAGTTTAGTGATTATCTCAGCTGCAGAGAGTCATCTAGCATAATGTCACGTCCTTTCCCAGCATGGCTCATATCCAATGACTGATCTGTGAGGGATACAGGCCTAACCATCTGGGCCCAACTCAGAACGTCACTGAAGAACATTATAGCTCCAGACCTTCCCTGTGGGCCCAGCTGAAGCTGTTGCTGAGCCTATATCACAGTCAGAACTCACCTTCCTCTCAATCTTGCACACACACACACCCACCCACCATTCCCTTCCCTACTTCTGGATCACAAGAATGCTTCTTAACATCCTAGATGCTAAACTCCATTTTGGAGTTTGCATCCCAAAACTCCAACTGCACAGTGGGCCGTGATCTAGGCTTTGAGCAAAAGAGTATATGATTTTATTAGCATTTGCAATTTTTTTCCTAAGTAATCTCAAATATTTCTTTGCTTTTATCTAGAATGATGGGAATGCTTTGATAACAGTGATTCTCCTGAGTTGACCAGAAGCCATGTTTAGTAATTATATATTTTCTCACTTATTTTCCATTTAAATGTTTTAATGTGGTTTCATATACATATTTCAAAATCTGCATTCCAAATGTAGAATGAATATACAAGATAAGGAGTCCTTGAATTACAGGGCATTTTGGGGTGGCAATTGGTCAGACAAGGTGACATGATGTAATTAACTCAAGCTAATTTCACTTTGTAATTTTTGTGGAAAGTAGGCAAGGCTGGAGTAGTTTGTAGAAACCACCTTCTAAAGCTGTTTGCTTTAAGAATGGTGTTTTCCTTTGGCTTTTCTGGCTGCTAAAATTATCTCAGGTGGTAGGTTTGTAATATGGATAACAGTAAATTCCACCTCATGGTCTTTCAGCTGCTGCCACTTCTATTTATCCCCCTGGTAGTAATTCCTAGCTCAAATTCCTGAGAAAGAACTGGACCTAGCCTGGCATGTAAAGATGAGCTGTATCAACATCCAGGTTTTGAATTAGTGGCCCTTCCATTTGGTGTCCATCTTTGTAGTCAGCTGGTCATGTGATACCAAGCATGATCACCGACAGCTGCCTATTTACTGTGGGCTGTAAGTAGTGCAGGTACTGACATGTCCAGTAGCAGTGGGCCAACCTGGTATGTGATTTGAATTTTTATTCTAGTCCTAAGTTAAGTTTCAACCTGGAACATGGACTGAATTTTAAACTTTTTTTAAAAAAGATTTTATTTATTTATTTGACAGAGATAGAGACAGCCAGCAAGAGAGGGAACACAAGCAGGGGGAGTGGGAGAGGAAGAAGCAGGCTCATAGTGGAGGAGCCTGATGCGGGGCTCGATCCCAGAGCGCTGGGATCACACCCTGAGCCAAAGGCAGATGCTTAACTACTGCGCCATCCAGGCGCCCCTGGACTGAATTTTAAAAGCATAGTTCCATTTAGCTACATACCATGGCCAACTTAAATATTTGGAAGATACCTTCAAATGAGAAATGTAGCATATTTTGAAATATACTAATCATTTTTCCAGTGAATGATGACATCAGTAACATGACCTCTCTTCCCAGTTCAGTGCTAAATAACTTAGAAAGGGGAAGGAGACAAGAACTTCTTTAGTGTTTAGAGTCATAGAAATTTAGAAAATGTTATTGAACTCACAATACCCACAACACAAAGGGAAGAAGGCAAACAGGCTTTTGCTTCCCCTACCACAAAGACAACCCACAGTACATTAATGAAAGAAGTCAGAATAGTTCCTAATGCTCTATGATTAGGGCCAAAATTGATGGTAAAATCTTACCTAAAATTCATGTATCAGCTCCTTTAATTCTGTTTAAAAAATTATAAGATACTTAAGGCAGAAAGTAGGAAAGAGTGAAAAATAACTTAAAGCAACTGGTTAAAAATAATATGCAAATATGTAACAATACAAAGTTCTTTTGCCTTGAGGTAATAATATCAGTTAGTAGGCAGAGAGTGAGAGAAAGGGAAGAAATAAAATTTCCACCTTGAATCTTTTTCAGTTTTGCATATTTATTAGTTATCTTTAGGAATACTTTATAAGAGGTCTCTATTGCATTGGGTCTCTGCAATATTAAATCATTAATACTGCTTAGCAAATACTACTTCTCATTATGATTTTTATTTAGTCTTTTTAGTTTTGGATATTTCTCATTTCACATAGCAAATGTAGCCTAGCAAAGCTGACTGTACAAAGAAATCCATTTTCTTTGCTACAACAAATGACCCTACAGTGGGCAACCTTCCTTCCATGAGGGAGGAAAAGAACCTCCAAAGTTTGAGCAAAACTTTTTCATGATAAACAAATTGATGTAGAGGTTAGATACATGGCAAAAGGGACATTATGGTCCTGGTAGTACATTTCTTCTTGTATTTTTCCTAAAACCAGGATCTTCCTTTAGCCACCTCTTCTGTTTTTCTCTCCAGAGGCATTTTTTCTCATTGCTGTGGTCAGACATTCTAGCATGGGAGAAATGTCCTTCATGGTATGGATCCTACCCACTTCATCATTTTCAACTCTCACTCCTCACTTTTGCTTCACCTGCATTAAACATCTTGTAGTTCAAATGTTTCATTCAGGTTCCCCAGGGGCTGTGGGATATCCTGTCTTAACCTTAACTCCTCAATGTTGTCCATGAGCCCCGTGTATCAGCCATGGTCCCAGCAGAAACAGATGGGAATTTAAAGAGAACTGAGTAAAAGTACTATTTCTTAGGGTGTGGGCAGGTGTAGAGAAGCCACATGTTTAAGGTAGTATTCTGGTGGGGCATTGGTACTGTCCCTAGACTGGAAGGCATAAGGGGAGGGAACTCTTATCAGAACCTAAAGAGAGAAAGGACTATGGAGAGAGCCAACTGAATGAGCTATGACTCTTGGAGGAGGGAAGCAAAACACAGGATGGCAATTCCACAGAGGGAATTGAAAACAAAATTCCTTCTCCTCAGTCTCCTCCCTCCTTCCTTTCAGTCTCCATGAGTGCTCACCTTGGCTGAACCCCACCAGAAGCCACAGGGCAAGGGAGCCCCTTGACGCAGTTTATATTGGTCAGCCATGCATGGCACAGGGTGAAGGAGGGCAGAGCATGGCATGGCATGGCATGGAAAAGTAAATGGAAGATATCTGTGTGCCTTGTATCAGAAGCACCTGTGGAGCTCAAAGCAGATTGTTGAGGATTGCTGCACATTCTAAATCAGAAGCTCTGTTATTAGAGCCCAGAAATCAGCAGACAGCAGAGACAATGAGCCATCCACTGAGCTTTGTTCCATTTTCACAGTATAGAGTAGAGGTCAGAAGTAACTGCACATTTGGAGACTATTTTATATCCCGATGAAGCTATATGACAAGTTTTTGCTATTGAGATATCAGTGGAAGTATGTGAATTTCACTATTCTCTTTTTCCTGCCAACCTTGACCCAGAGCACTTAGAAGCCTGATGGCACAGAACCACAAAATTTAGAGTTAGGGTCTCTGAAGCATCATGAGGAGGAAAACATCCACCTGAGTAGAGAACCACGGGAAATAAACTTGAAAAAAGTTATAAAACATTTTAGAGGACTTCTGGGGAGGATGGCAGAGTAGGTGGATTCTAAGCTCAATTCATTTCATGGATACATCTAGGTAACAGCCACACTAGTGTAAAGAACCCAGAAAACAACCTGAATGTTGACAGAACAGACTCTCCACCACTAATCATAAAGAAAAGGCCACATCAAATGTGATAGGAAGGACAGGGAGGCAGTGGAGAACCAAACTGACCAATGAGATTGTCCACAGGTGGGAGGGACGCCACAAGCATGGAGAAGGAGGAGGAGCAGATTGCATACTAGGCACCATAGGCATAGGGGACCTGCACCGAGAAGACAAATCCCCATAACTTTTGGCTTTGAAAAGCAGAGAAGCTTAAAATCATGAGTTTTTACAATCAGTGGAGCTTAACACCCACAACTTTATTTTTTTTATTTTTATTTTTTATAATAATTTTTTATTATGTTATGTTAGTCACCATACAGTACATCCCTAGTTTTTGATGTAAAGTTCCATGATTCATTACTTGCATATAACACCCAGTGCACCATGCAATACGTGCCCTCCTTAATACCCATCACCAGCCTATCCCAGAACTTTAAAAATCAGTGAATTGGCACTGGGAGAGCTGGAGGGCAATAAGAAACTGCACCCCCGCCCCTTTCTAGAGACTGCATAACAAATATCCCTGTGGAGATAGAGCACAGAAGCAGCTGATTGAAAAATGCCTGGAGAAATCAGGAAAGAGATTTATTTACTAATCTCAGAATGTGTGCAGGAGTGGTAGGGATCTTTAGGAGACTTCTCCAGGAACAAAAGAGCTGACAGGCACCATTTCCCTCTCCCACCATGCAGCCTAGATATATGGACACCTGTGGGAACCAGTACACTCTCCACTGCTTACTAACAGTACACCCCATGCCCATACTCTTCTATGGACCTACCCAATCCAACCCACCCTCACCAGGAGACCATCCAAGGTCTACATGCTACAAGCATGGCATGTGCACAAAGCCCCAAAAGTGGCCAGCACAACTCCAACGTGACTTCTTCCTGGAGAGAGGGAAAGATAACCACACAAACCACTTCCACTGAGGCCCTAGCACTGGGAGCAGAAATCTAGTCTGACTGCAGGCTCCATCCATCAATAAAAACCTGTCAGGGACAACACAGGAAGAGCAACCTGCACTTTGGTGTGACCATAGCTCTGGAAAACACCTCATCTGACCCAACTCAAGCCCAAGGTGGCTCCAGATGGGCCCATTAACAACACAGGGACAAATTTCTGCCAACAATAGGCAAAGAGAACCATCGCAGACAACTGGACTGAAGGCAAATGTGGCTCAGCCACCATAAGGCACACTCAACACACAGGGGAGATACCCCTGAAGCACCAGGTTCTGATGAACAGGGGACATTGCACTGCAAGGCACTGCAGGACCTCTTCTTCATAGGACCACTACTTTTAAGAGCAGGAGGTGTAACTGACTTTCCTAACACATAGCAATAGACACAGAGTTAGACAAAATGCGGAGTCAGAGGAGTATGTTCCAAATGAAAGAACAGGACAAAAATCACTGTAAGATGATAAAAGAAATGGAGGCAAGCAATATGGCTGATATGGGCATAAGATACTCACCACTTGAGAAAAGAGTGGAGGATCTCAGTGAAGTCTTTAACAAATAGAAAACATAAAAAAGAGTGAATCAGAGATGAAGAACTCAATTACTGAGATGAAAAATACACTAAAGGGAATAAATAGGAGGAAGCACAAGAACAGATCAGTGACCTGGAGGACAGAGTAATGGAAAACAATAAAGCTGAACAGGAGAAAGAAAAGATAATAAAAACTGAGAATAGATTAAGGGAACTCAGGGACACTATCAAGCATAACAACATTTACATTACAGGGATCCCAGAAGAAGAGAGAAGAGAGGGCAGAAAATGTATTTGAAGAAATAATAGCTGAAAACTTCCCTAATCTGGAGAAGGAACAGATATCTAGATCCAAGAGGCACAAAGCCCCCACAAAATCAACCCAAGGAGGTCTACACCAAGAAACATAATTAAAATGCAAAAAGTGGTAATAGAGAATTTTATAAGAAGCAAGAAGAAAGAGTTACATACAAGGGAAACCCCACAAGGCTATCAGCTGACTTTTCAGCAGTAACTTGGCAAGACAAAAGGGACTGGCATAATATATTCAGTGTGTTGCAAGGAAAAAACCTGCAACCAAGAATACTCTATCCAGCAAGGCTATCATTCAGAATAGAAGGACAGAGTTTCCTAGACAAAAAAAAAAAAAAAAAAAAAAAAAGTTAAAGGAATTTATTACCACTAAGCCAGCCTTATGAGAAATGTTAAAGTGGATTCCTTGAGTGGAAAGGAGTGACCATAAGCAGGAGTAAGGAAAGTAGGAAGCACAAAAGCACTAAAGTTAAGTATATCTATAAAAATCAGTCAAGGGATTCACCAAATAAAAGGATGTAAAGTATGACACTATTTACCTAAAATGGGCAGGGAGAGAAGTAAAAGTTTAGTGCTTTTAGAATGGGTGCAAATTTAAGCCACCATGAACTTAATAGACTGCTATATACATGTTATATATAAATAAACTTAATGGTAACCACACACCAGAAACCAGTAATAGATATGAAAAAAAGAGAGAAAGGAATCCAAGCATATCATTAAGAAAGCCAACAAACTGGGAGAAAGAGAGCAAGAGAAGAAACAGAAGAATTACAAAAGCAACCATTAAACAAGTAACAGAATGGCAATAACTACATATATATATCAGTAATTACTTTGAATATAAATGGACTGACTGTATGCTCCAATCAAAAAACAGAGTGACAAAATGGATAAAAAAGACCCCTCTAAATGCTGACTACAAGTAATTCATTTCAGACTTAAAGACACATGCATATTGAAAGTGAAGGGATGGAAAAACATCATGCAAATTGAAGTTAAAAGAAAGCTCAAGTAGCAATAAATCTATCACACAAAATAGACTTTAAAATAAAGATTGAGGGGCGCCTGGGTGGCTCAGACGTTGCGTCTGCCTTCGGCTCAGGGCATGATCCTGGCGTTCTGGGATCAAGCCCCACATCAGGCTCCTTCCACTGGAAACCTGCTTCTTCCTCTCCCACTCCCCCTGCTTGTGTTCCCTCTCTCACTGGCTGTCTCTATCTCTGTCAAATAAAAAAAAAAAACTTTAAAAAAATAAAATAAATTTGAAACAAGAGACAAAGAAGGACACTATACCATCATAAAGAAAATAGTCTAACAAGAAGAAATAATAATTGTAAACATTTATGCACCCACCATGGGAGCACCCAAGTCCATAAAGCACCTATTAACAAACATAAAGGAACTAATCAATAGTAATAAAATAACAGTGGGGTATGTTAATACCCCACATGCATCAGTGGATAGATCATCCGAACAGAAAATCAACCATGAAACAGTGGCTTTGAATGACACATTGGACCAGATGGAGCTAACAGATATATTCAGAACACTCCATCCTATACAGCAGAATACACAATATTTTCAAGTGCACATGGAACATTCTTCAGAATAGATCACATTAGGAAACAAAACAAGTCTCAACAAATTCGAAAAAGACTGAAGTCATACCATGCATCTTTTCTGACCACAATACCATTAAATTACAAATCAACCTCAAGAAAAAAAATCTGGAAATTTTACAAATACATGAGAGTTAAATAACATGCTACTAAACAATGAATAGGTCAACCAAGAAATAAAGAGGAAATCAAAGAATACAGGGAGCCAAATGAAAATGAAAACACAATAGTCCAAAATTTTTGGGAGGCAGCAAAAGCTGTTCTAGGAGTAAAGTTTATAGCAATACAGGCTACCTCAAGAAGCAAGAAAACTCTCAAATAAAAAAAACCTGACCTTACATGTAAAGGAGATAGAAAAAAAAAAAAACCAGTAGAAGGAAGGAAATAATAAATAAAAGAGCAGAAATAAATGAAATAGAACCTAAAAAAAAAAAAAGAATCAATGAAACCAGGAAACAGTACTTTGATAGATCAATTAAATTGATAAAATTTTAGCCAGATGCATAAAAAATTAGGATTCAAAAAAACAAAACCAGAAATGCAAGAGGACATATAACAAACATCACAAAAATAAAAATGATTATAAAAGATTATGAAAAATTATATACCAATAAATTGGACAACCTAGAAGAAATGGATAAATTCCTAGAAACATATAATCTACAAAAACTGAATCAGACATTTTGAACAGACTACCAGAAAAAAAATTTGAATTAGTAATAAAAAAAACTCAAAACAAACAAAAATCTAAGACCAGATGCCTTCACAGGAAAATTCTACCAAATATTTAAAGAAGAGTTAATATCTACTCATCTATTCCAAAAAATAGAAGAGGGGGGAAAGCTTCCAAATTCATTCTATGAGGCCAGTATTACTCTGATACCAAAACCAGAAAAAAGAGAACTACAGGCAAGTATCTTTGATGAACATAGATGCAAAAATCCTCAACAAAATACTAGCAAACCAAATCTAACAATACATTTTAAAAAAACAAAACAAAACAGCTCATTCACATCAAGTGAGATTTATTCCTGGGATACAAGGGTGATTCTATATTCACAAACCAATCAACAGGATACATCACATCAACAAGAGAAAGGATAAAAAACACAATCATTTCAATAGATGCAGAAAAAGCATTTGACAAAGTATAAAACCCATTCATGATAAAAACCCTTAACAAAGTAGGTTTAGAGGGAAAGGCCATATATGACATATATAAAGGCCATATATGACAAACCCATAGCTAACATCCCATACTCAATGGAGAAAAACAGAGTTTTTCCTTTAAGGTCAGGAACAAGACAAGGATTCCACTCTCACCACTTTTATTTAACATAGCACTGGAAGTCCTAGACATGGCAGCCAGACAACAAAAAGAAATAAAAGGCACTCAAATTGGTAAGGAAGAAATAAAATTTTCACTATTTCAGATAACATGATACCATATATAGAAAACCCTAAAGATGCCACCAAAAAATTTACTAGAACTGATAAATTCAATTCAAAGAAAACCATCAACAAAACTAAAATACAACCTACTGAATGGGAGAAGATATTTGCAAATGATATATCCAACAAGGGGTTAATACCCTAAATATATAAAGAACTTCTACAACTCAACACGAAAAAAAACCCCAAAAAATCCAATTTTAAAATGGGCAGAAGACCTGAATAGACATTTCTCCAAAGAAGACATATAGATGGCCAACAAACACATGTAAAGATGTTCAGCATCACTCATCATTAGGAAAATGCAAATCAAAACCACAGTGAAATATCACTTCACACCTGTCAGAATGGTTAACATCAAAAACGTAAGAAACAAGTGTTGGTGAAGATGTGAAGAAAAAGGAACCCTCATGCACTGTTGGTGGAAATGCTAACTGGTGAAGCCATTGTGAAACAGTATGGAGGTTCCTCAAAAAATTAAAAATAGAATTACTGCATGTTCCAGTAATCCCAGTACTGGGTATTTACCCAAAGAATATGAAAACACTAATTCCAAAAGATCTATGCACCCCTATATTTATTGCAACATTTGTAACAGCCAAAATATAGAAGAAACCAAAGTCCATTGACAGATGAATAGATAAAGAAGTGGTATGTATTTATGCAATGGAATAGTATTCAGCCATAAAAAAGAATGAAATCTTGCCATCTGTAACAACATGGATGGATCTACAGGGTCTAATGCCAAGTAAAATAAATCAGCCTGAGAAAGATAAATACCATGATTTCACTCATATGTGAAACTTAAGAAACAAAACAAACAAGGAATAAAAGAGACAAAGAGAAAAACAGATTCAAATGTAGAGAACTGGAGGTTACCAGCAGGAAGGTGAGGAAGAGGAGATGGGTGAAATAGTTGGTGGGGTTTAAGAATACATTTATTGTGATGAACACTGAATACAGAATTATTGAATCATGATATCGTACACCTGAAATTAATATAACACTGTATGTTATACTGGAATTTAAAAAATAAATTTAAAAAACACACCACTGTAAACATTAAATTAGAAAGAATAATGAATCACATTTACCCATTACCCAGATTCAACAATCAAGATTTTCTATATTAGCTTAACCATCCCTTTTGTCTTTTGCTTTGCTAAAGTTTTTCAAAGAACATATGAGGCTTTGTGTCATGTCACCCTTGCATACTTCAGTGTGTAGCTCTTTAAAAAAAGGACGTTCTTACTTAACCACACTACCAGATTATACCTAGTTAATAATTATTTGGCATTACCTACAAGGTCCACATATTACATTTGATTGCTGTGTCTCTTGCATGTACAGTTGTCCCCCCTCCCACCTTTCCTCACCATTATCTTGTTGCAGAAAATGAGTCAGTCCCACCAAATGTTCCCCATTCCATCTTCACCTTTGCCTCCTTGTATTGGTATCACTTAACTTGTTAAGTATTCCTATACTTCCTCTAAATAAAAACTTGCACTGGAGACCCTAGATTCAGGGTCAACTTTTCCTAGCAGAAATATTTTACTTTATACTGTTTAATGGACATGTTTTGTTTGGTAAAAATGCAGATTATTAGAGTAATACCAGCTATTGTAGAAAATATCCCCCAAGTGATCCAAATGGACCGTGCAGTTGAAAAACTGGAATGTCCTCTTTCCCCATTGTTGGAATCTTATCTCTTGGAACTTTCTAACACCCCCTCCTTCCATGGACTAGTATTATTTGCCACAAAGGCTTTTGTATTTTTCTATCATAGCATTCACTTATGTTAATGATATATTTGCTAATATTACAAAATGGGACTGTGTCTTACTTTTTGCTGAGAACTAAAAAAGCAACTGACACTGAGATCCAAAACAAGGTGTTGTCTACCTATGCAGAATTTGCAAAGGATTTGGTTATAGACAAGTTTTACTGCCTGACAACATCCAGGCCACATAAGTGAGAATTAAGAATTTAGTAAAAAAAGAAAATTGGAACCTAAAAAAAAAAAAAAAGGATTTCTTTGGAGATGGTTATTAGTGTGCTGCCCTAACTCATGAAAATGACATGAAGGCTTCCCTCCCTTTCCTCAAGCTTAGTGATCAGGCTTTGATGAGCTCAGCATTTGATCTATATCCCCTGTAGTTTGGGGGACAGTGTGAAATACTCCTGAAGGATCTAGAGGTAAGAAGCTGTGGTTAATTAACCAGAGGCAAGAGAGCAAAGAGAGCTCAATCAAGTATTGGGAGCCAGCTGCACTTTCCTTCACAGCTCAGTGTTCCTTGCAGTCCATGATCAAGAAAGCCAGCTTAGAGCTGTTTCAAATTCTGCCCAAAGGACTGCCCTGGAAGGGCGGCTACTCCAACTGAGAGATGGAACATCAAATTTCTGGGATTTGTGTGAGGAGACAAGGAGCCACCCAGAAGAAAATGCATCACCTATGTCAGAGGCGGTTCCTTTTCAATTCCCAGGGGTGGTCTCCAAACAACCCACAAAAGACACTGTCAATCAAACATCTGCCCTGGCCTGAGGAAACCTAAGTGAGATTACCTGAGTGCCAGCCGAGTCCATTCCTGCCTCTAAGCACATTGCAGTCCCCATCTTCACCTTAGGCCCTAGCCTTACAGGAGCCTGAGGCAGCTGAGTGAGTGGGAGAGTAGGGGCAGCGACCTAGGGAGGGAGATGGAGAAGCTGCCCATGACTCTAGAGCAAGCTCATGCCGGAGGAAGGGGAATCTTTAAAGGAAATTTGAGTTTTGACAGGGTATAAATACTGAAACTAGTCTTTATTTCTCTAGAAGTGACCAGAGGACTTTAATATTTGGGATTTACCAGAGAAGTCATGAGAGATGCCCCAGATTTCTTCCAAGGGGCAAGGAAGAATTTGTTCTACATAGCAAGACAAAACAGGTAGTGGAGAGAGCAGAATAATATTCTCTGATCACAGCCTTGAGACCCCTCGTTCAACTCAGTGTCTCATGTGACTGATTCTTCCCTCAGATTGAGCTCTGTTTAAGGACAAGGACTGTCCTATCCAATTTTGTTTCTTAAGAAGTTCTTAGTGCACAGGCATTTGGTTAAGGTCTAAGAGTTAAAATATATAGAATAGAAATATATTATACTTTAGTACATATTTAATCCTTTACATCTGTACCTTAAATAAATCAGTTCCCTACTTTATCAATTCCAAAGTGCTATAAAACAAGTACCTGTCTCTCTGCATGAAGAAAGGAAATAATTTATCAAAAGAGTAATTACTAAACAATATTCACTGGTGAAACTGAGTTACTTTACATTTATAGTACCACTTTCTCCAACTGTTAATCAATCCCTTTATATTTTCCAGATGTAGTGCTGATAGGATTTTAACTTCTAGCCCAACGTTGTAAGATAAGCAATTAATTTTGGAACATCCCTTAAATGTATTTCCCTCTGATATATTAGACAAGGCCTATCAAGGGAATCCAAAGTGCTGCTCAGAGCATGAGAAATTTTAGGCTCACTATATCTCCAAGGATTCTTTATCTCTAACTTCAGACTGAGGTAGAATGCTATAAATATTCTGTACGCACATACGTGCATACACACTACTCTAAACATTTTGGGGTTCCAGTTGTCTCCCTTGTGAGGATTGGCCCAGTCTATTAAGGTCCTCAGGTCCAAAGTATTTATTTTATCTAATCATCTCTGGCTACTCTTGGTTTATTACACTTATTTAAGGGAGTGAAAGATGTATGAACAAATTGATCCTGTTAATGATGTGAGAGGTTGATTGTGTCCGCCCACAAACTCTACTACCTGGTCAACATCCAGAGCTGTTGTCTATCATTCCTCTTGGCATGGGGCAGCCCTGGTTTGGAATTTGCTTCCAAGTAATTACTTAGGAATGTATATGGGTTTTTTGTTCTGTGAGTCTCAAATTAAGGGCTTGGAAGCCACATGCATAGCCCCTAGAGCACTGTACCATGGAGCACATCGAAGATCCACTTCCAGGTAAGAGATGCAGGCCTTCTTGCCTGGGTGATCACAATTTGTTCAGAGGACAACGATTCAGCACCTTTTGCTTTGACCAAGACTTTAAAAGTTCAATCAATTTCATCTGTGAATTTTATTTTTATTCTTAGATTCTTCAATGTCAAGAAGGGGAATAGTTAGCCAACTTGTTCTTTCTTCATTTACTATTTTCTCATTCCTTTTATCTCAAACAATCTCCGTCTATCACCTCAGGGCAGGGTAGCATTAAAGTAATTTTAGTGACAAAATTTGTTGATCATTTTATAGAAATTTGAAAATGCAGAGACTCAAACAGTAAATTCCTATAATTCTACCATTACATACTGCTGCTGTTACTACTTGTATTATTTTGCTAGGGCTGAAATGACAGAAATTTATTTTCTCACAGTTCTGGAGGCAAGAAGTCCAAGATCAAGGTATTGGCAGGGTTGGAGTTTCCTCTGAGCCTCTCTCTCTGGTTTGTAAATGGTCATCTTATGCCTGGGTCTCTGCATGGTCTTCCCTCTGTTTTTATCTGTGTCCCAATTTTCTCTTCTTATAAGGACAGCAGTCAGATTAGGGTCCACCCTAACGATCTCATTTAACCTTAAATACCTCTCTAAAGAACTTATCTCCAAATACAGTCACATTCTGAGCTCCTTGGGGTTAGGACTTCAACATATAAACTGTGAGAGGGGAACACAATTCAGCCCATAACACTACTTTAGTGTATGCTCCCATATGCCTTAGTCATACATAAACATTTTTACTTTATGAATTGGATTGTGCATCAGATAACATATGATAATACACTAAATAAATTTTTTTCTATGTTAAATATATACTTAATATGCTTAGTGGCTGAATGCCAACTCAACCTAAAATGGAGCTTTGTACTATTGAGCATTTCACATGGTAAATTATGGTGCATGTTTTAGCCTAATCCTAAAGATGGTGAAAATGATGATAATAGATAAATTTAAAAAGGAAATGATAGAAAATATATTCAACAGGGAAAAAGTCTGTGGTAACTCGAAACCAGATAAAATGTCATGGAAATGGTCCCATTCATTCACCAAATCAGGATTTATGGCATACTTGGCCATAAAGTATGTCAGGACTTCAAGTGAGAAAAGATACAAGATCCCTGGCCTAATAGAGTTTACACAACATGTAAGTGGAGACAGTGACAAGCAAACAGGTAAGTAAAATTGCAGACTGGGATGAACATAGGAAGGAAAGCAAAGCTACAAGAGAGACTGACAGAACCAACAAGGAATTCAGTGGAGACTTTCTTGAAGAAGTTACCTTTAAGCAGAGATTCAAAGTTGAGAAGGGCCAGCCACATGGAGAACAAAGCAGATTGGTCACAGAGCTAGTGTGTTTGGTGGTCAAATCAGAAAAGTTTGGCATTCTTGAAATGCTGATAGAAAGCCAGTGGGGCTGCCGTATGGTGAGCAAGTTGGTTTCCTTTCGCGAACATGAGGGACTGGAACTTTGGCAAACAAATCATATAAGGGTGAAAGGGAGGGTGGGTAGGTAGATTTCACTCATTAAACACTTAAAAATATACCTGTAACACATTTCACCAAAGAAAATAAACAGATGGTAAGCATATGAAAAGATGTCCCACATCATTAGTCAATAGGGAAATGCAAATTAAAATCACAAAGACATAGCACAACATATCTACTAGTTCAGCTAAAATAAAAAATAGCAATGACTCTAAATGTAGTGAAGATATGGAAAGACTGGATGACTCATACATTGCTTGTAGGAATATAAGAAGATACAGCCAATATGGAAAACAATTTGGCAGGTTTTTTAAAAAAAATGAAATATGCAGCTACCATACAACTCAGCAGTTATACTCCTAGGCATTTATTCCAGACAACTGTTTACATACAAAAACCTGACTATGATGTTTATAAAAGCTTTATTTATAATAGCACAAAACTGGAAACAAGCCAGTCGTTCTACAATAGGTGAATGGTTAAATACTGGTACATCCATACCATGGAGTACTACCCAATGATAAGAGGACAAATTATTGATACGCTCAACAACCTGGAAGAGTCTCCAGAGAATTATGCTGTGTGAAAAAAGCCAATCCCAAAGCTTACATGCTCTATGATTCCACTTATGTAACATTCCTGAAATGACTAAATTATAGAAAGGGAGAACAAATTAGTGATTACCAGGGGGTAAGGAAGGAGTGGCATAGAAGAAAGTGTGTGCGGCTATAAAAGGGCAATATATGGGATCCTTGTGGTGAAGAAAATTTTCTGTATATTGACTGTATCTATGTCAATATCCTGGTTATAATATTGCACTATAGTTTTGCAAGATGTTATCATTGAGAGAAACTGAAACCATGTCTCTATTACCCTTATAGCTGCATGTGACTCTATATCTCAAAATTTTAAAAAATTAATTTAAAATATATATATCTCTGAGAATAATGGGGACTTTGAGTTGGAACCTATTCCAAATTTTTCATAAATGACAAAGGTCCAAGTATGTAGACCTTAAATGTGTCACTTCTCATTTCCTGCAAAAGTTTCCATGCCTGCAAAATAAGTGGGGTTGGGGAATAGGTTCTAAGGTCCCTTTTTACTTCTATAATTCCACAACTACAGTGAGCTATACACATTTGTGGAACCTTGTTTTCAGCATTATCCCATTTATCAATGACCCTGTGAAAACGTTTATGGAAACAGCACTAACTGCCTTTCTAGCATCACTCCAGAAGAAGTAGATCCTGCCTTTCTACCCTCCTAAAAACTGCTGTGTATACTACAGTAAGATCATGGAGTTTTAAAGGGGGAGACACTGAGCATTTTCTTCCCTGCCTAAAAAGATCTCCCCATGCATATTTTCTAACACTATCCTCTTTCAGAGAGAGAGTGAGGAGCAGGGAGGAAAGAAATTCTTTGAGAGGACACACACATTGTGGTCAAGAACATACATGTACACAAGAGGAACTGGGGGTATTTTAGGAACTCTGTTCTGGATCTAATTATTTTTTTAAGCCCTGGGGGTACTCTGAATATCAGTTGTATGACATACTCCTTTTTCCCCACATTTTCATAAATTCTACAATGTATTTCTTTCCCTTTTAGGCATGCCTTTCCAATTGAGCCATACTTCTATAAACGTAGTCCTCAAGCCTCATATCTGTGACCCATTGTACTTTCCAAAGATGACTGCAAGATCTCTCCCACCCACATGCTTTTCTTACAGTGTGACCTTGACATTTCTCCCATCGAGAGTTGGCATCTATATTACTTCCCCTTTATCTGGGCAGAGCTTTGTGACTGTCTTGACCAACAGAGTATGATGGAAGTGGCACTATACAACTCCTAATGCTAAAACATAAAAAAACCATGAACTTCCATCTGCTTTTTGGGGGACAATCTCTATTGGAACTCAACTGTTATACTCTGAAGAAGCCCAAGCTCACCCAGGTGTAGAGGTTATATGGAGGTATTTTGGCCAAACATTCAGTTGAGGTCCCAGCTAATAACTAATATCAGTTGCTAGACATGTGAACGAACAGGTCTTTAGGTAATAAACTCCAAGCTGTGATGCCACCTTTAGTCTTTGGGTCCAAGATAAGACACTAAACATAGGGGAGCGAAGACAAGCTATCCAACCATGCTTTGTTTGAATTCCCGACCCACAAAATGTAGGAGCCTAATAAAGTGGTTATTTTATACCACTAAATTTGGGGTAGTTTGTTAAGCAGCAATAAATAACTATACAGCTTGTTAGAATAAATACCCTACCTTACCTTCCCCCTCAACCTTCTGTTGGTGCTCCCACTGATCTAATCCAACTGGAATACAGAGAGCAAGGGAGCCCATTGATGCAACCCAGGGAAGGAAGCAGGATGGAGTATAAATCTGGAGTAACGGGCAGATATCCAGTAGAGTTGGGAATCTCATTTATATTCCGCCTTCTTTCAATGATGATGTAAAGTAAACAGGATGAAAGTTGGGATGCCTAAATTTGGTACAGGATAGGACAAATAGTAAACAGCAGTCATTTAACCATCCTTTTGTGGAATCCATAAAATGAGGGATTTGAAGCAGTTTCTAAATTCCCTTTCAGCTCTGGCATTTATCATGAAGAAGTACTAGAGCTTAATCATTAAAAGCATAGACTCTGGTTCCATACTACCCCAAACCATCCACAAATTCAGTATAAACCCTACAAAAATTCCGATGGCACTTTTTATAGAAAAAAATCCTAAAATTCATATGAAACCACAAAAGACCATTAATAGCCAAAGCAATCCTGAGAAAGAATGTAAAGCTGGATGCATCATACTATAGTCAACCTATAATACAAACTTTGATAATCAAAATAGTATAGCACTGGCATAAAAATAGACACATAGGTCACTGAAACAGAATCAAGAAGCCAGAAATAAACCCTCACAAAAATAATCAACTAACGTTTGACAGGGGAGCCAAGAATACTCAATGGGGAAATATAGTCTCTTCAATAAATACTGTTGAGAAACTGGATAAACATATGCAGAAGGAAGAAATTGCACCCCTTCTTAACCCGTTTACAAAAATTAACTCAACGTTGATTAAAGATGTAAACGTAAGAGCTGAAACCACAAAACTCCTAGAAGAAAACATAGGGAAAACGCTCCCTAACTTTGGTCTTGGCAATGGTTTTTTGGGTTATGATCAAAAGCATAAGCAACAAAAGCAAATATTAATAAGTAGAACTAGTAGTGCAATTGCTGGGTTGTAGAGTAGCTCTATTTTTAACTTCTTGAGATTTAACCCAAGGATACAAATGTAGTGATCTAAAGGGGCACCTGCACCCCAATTTTTATAGCAGCTGTGTCCACTATAGCCAAACTGTGAAAAGAGCCCAGATGTCAATTTACAGATGAATGGATAAAGAATATGTGATATATACACACATATATATACATACATACATATATATACATATGTATGTGTGTGTGCATATTATATATCTATATTATTCCATTATATATAATGGAACATTACTCAGCCATCAGAAAGGATGAAATCTTACCTTTTACATCAACATGGATGGAACTGGAGGGTATTATGCTGAGTGAAATAAGTCAAACAGAGAAAGACAATTATCATATATTTTCAGTCAGATGTGGAATATAAGAAACAGTGCAGGGGCGCCTGGGTGGCACAGCGGATAAGCGTCTGCCTTCGGCTCAGGGCGTGATCCTGGCGTTATGGGATCGAGCCCCACATCAGGCTCCTTTGCTATGAGCCTGCTTCTTCCTCTCCCACTCCCCCTGCTTGTGTTCCCTCTCTTGCTGGCTGTCTCTATCCTGTCAAATAAATAAATAAAATCTTAAAAAAAAAAAAAAAAAAGAAACAGTGCAGAGGATAAGGGAAGGGAGGGAAAATTGAATAGGAAGTCATCAGACAGGGAGAAAAACCATGAGAGACTCTTAACTATCGGAAACAAACTGAGGGTTCTGGAGGGGAGGTGGGTGGAGGGATGGGATAACTGGGTGATGGGCATTAAGGAGGGCACAAGATGTGATGAGCACTGGGTGTTATATGCAACTGATGAATAACTGAACTCTACAGTTGAAACTAATGTTGTACTATATGTTGGCTAATTGAGTTTAAATTAAAAAAAATAAATAAGTAGAACTACATCAAAAGAAAAAATCAAAAGAAAAAGGCAACCTATGGAATGGAAGAAATATTTTTATAAATTATATATCTGATAAGGGATTAATATAAAAAATTTATAAAGAACTCATAGAGCTCAATGGTCAAAAAACCAAATAATCTAATTTTTAAATGAGCAAAGGACCTAACAGACATTTTTCCAATGAAGACATACAAATGGACAACAAATACATGAAAAGGTACTTAACACCACTAATCATCAGAGTATACAAATAAAAATCATAACCTCATACTTGTTAGATGGCTGTCATCAGAAAGTCAAGAGAAAAAAAGTGTCGGTGGGGATGAGAAGAAACGGGAACCCTTGTGAACTGCTGGTGGGAATGTAAACTGGTACAGCCATCATGGAAAACAATATGAATTTTTCTCAAAAATATTAAAAGTGGAACTACCATAAGATCTACCGACCCTACTTATGGATATATAGCCAAAGGAAATGCTAACAGGATCTTGAAGAGGTATCTATATTCCCATCTTCATTGCAGTACGTTTTCATAATAGCCAAGATATGGAAACAATCTAAGTGCCAGTCAATGGACGAACGGATAAAGATGTGGTATGTATATACACACCATAATAATATCCCATTGGTTATTATTCAGTCATGAGGAAGAAGGAAATCCTGTTATTTGTGACAATTTGGATGAACCTTGAGGGCATTATGCTAGGTGAAATAAGTCAGAAAACTGTATGATATCACTCATATGTAGAATTGGAAAAAAGCTGAAATCATAGAAACAGAGAGTAGAATAGACTAGGGGGTGGTGAAAATGGACAGATCCTGGTCAAAGAATGTAAACTTCCAGTTATAAAATGAATAAGATCTGGGGATCTAATGTACAGTTTGGTGATTATAGTTAACAATACTGTATTACATACTTGAAAGTTGCTGAGAGTAGATCTTAAATGTTCCTACCCCCACCTAAAAAAAGTGGTAATTATGTGATATGTGGAGGTGTTAGCTAACACTCTGGTGGTAATCACTGTGCAGTATATATCAAATCATCACAGTGTACACCTTAAATTCACCCAATGTTATATGTCAATTATGTCTCAATAAGGCTGGGAAGAAAAGGAGCATAGACTCAGGAGCAAGTCTGCCTGGGCTCAAGTCACTGGCTCTGCCATTAACTAGGTGTGCAAATTTGGGTCACTTCCTTAGCCTTTTTGTACTTCAGTATCATCATCTGTAAATGTGGATAAAAATATTGCACACTTTATAAGCTTGTTATTAAGAGTAAATGAGATAATCAATGTAAAGCACTTAGTGTGGTGCTGGGTGAGAGTAAATGCTCTGTAAGTGTTACCATTATTATAACAGATAGGAGGAGAAAATTATAGGCTGCAAACTGTGAGGAGGAAACAGGAGATGGAAAAGCAGTAACATTTCTTTCCTTTTATCTTCATTTTCTTCTGCCGAACAGCAATAGCTGCTGCCATTGTCTCTGATACTTAAGTTTCATTAAAAAGATGAGTTTACCAGATAAAAATTGTTAAGAGTGACCACAGTGGATAAAAAGCCATCTAGAGTCATAGGGGCCATAGGTTGAAAGGGGTCTTAGGAGGGTATCCAGCTGCACTGACTCCTAGGTATCTTAGGAAAAACTAGCCCTCTAACTAGAGACAAAAAAGTCTTAAGCTATATTTAGATATTTTATTTCCTCATTTTATATTATATAACAGTCCTATAGAGGATGCTAGCTATGCAAATTATTTCTCCACTTCCAGCAAGCAGTTTTTAGCAGCAAAGTTTGTTTAAAGAGAATGATGGGTATTTTTCAGTTTCAACTATGAAACAATTCTTGACTCATCTCTTTTAAACGTTTTTTTCCCCCCAGGAATATGATACCAAAACAGTCCATTGTTAAAACGTAGTGCTCAGTCTCTTACAGCATATTCATTCTTAGGGAATGAGCATAGTTATAATAACGTTTGGTGATCTATTTTTTGTTCCAGAAAAAGAGAATAGATTCCAAAAAGAGAGAATAAATTTGCATCTGGAAAAGGAATGCTGTTGTTTTTGTTTTGTTTACATTGCTTTCCTTCCCAAGATAATCCCTAGTCTACAGGACTTGCAGCCTAATAGGAAAGACTAAGGAGTGAGTGCAAATCAGATTTTTACCTCAGCTATAATTTCTCTCAAAAAGATTATAGGAGAGTAAAATAAAACAATTGTCAATAATAATGGTAATGATATCAGCTAGCATTTATTGAGCTAGACGCTGTTCTAAGCACCTTACATATACAGGTTTGCAGTATAGTCCTTTGCACACAGAAGTTCAACATTGCTTGAATGAGAAGTGATAAGCATAAAGGATCATCCTCCCTGGTTCATTTTATCTCTGCCTGGAGAAAGAAAGTTAAGACTTTTGTTTTGCAGTTGTTTCTCTCCATCCCCTATAAACACCAGGATGTTCTTTCTTTTTCATGTATTCGTCTTTATTAGGTCTTAAACACAGGGGCTCAATGAAGCTGAATAACAATGAACACACAGTTCAATCACTAAAGGGGAAAACAAAGAGTTGGAGAATTACTCCTAACTCATGCAGCGATTTTCTGAGTGGAAAAGGGGGAGAATTCCCCTTTCTCAGCACTACTTTCAACACCCCTGGTTAGTAACACAGTAATACTGTAGTTCTTGGGTAGCACACTTGCAGCTCAGTTCATGGCTGACTTAAGCTGTTCTGGAAGCTTTCATAGAAACAGCTCTGTTCCTGCTCAGTCTTATTAAACATTTCTTTTAAACTAGCAAAGAATGACTCATGAATTATTTAACTTAAGGGTGTAACAGTGAACTGTTGAGAGATTTATTTGGTGTTGTGTGCAGTTTTTTCTTTTTTCTTTTTTTGTGCACTATGGACTCTTCTTGGAAAAACGAAATCAGAAACCATCTCCTTTTCTTCACACCCATCCCCAATTTTCACTACTGCACCATAGAAACCAAAATTGACTAGGCTTGCTTTGAAGAGAAAGGATGAAGAGAGCTCTTTGCTATAAAAGTAGAAGGAAATGATCTGGTTCACTCTGATGAAGCTCACTGGAGATAGCTGAATCACTGGTAGAGATGGTTGCTTGGATACCCAAGGAAAGCACTAATAGTCTCAGCTCCTAATACTCTAAGCTCCTGTGGGGGCCCCTGTCTGAGCTCAGCAATGGGGGAGAGGATAGCCAAGTCTCACCAAAGCTGGCAGCCTTCCATTGAACGATGCCTGGGCGTGGACCAATGACAATGGCATCCAAAAGTAACTAAGAACTAACAGTCTTGGGTTAAATGGGTGATGGATATTAAGGACAGCACTTGTAATAAGCACTGGGTGTTATATGTAAGTGATAAATCACTAAATCCTACTCCTGAAACTAATATTACACTATATGTTAACTGGAATTTAAATAAAAACTTGAAACAAAAACAAAGCAAAAGAACTATCAGTCTCCACTATTTTCCTTGATTACTGGGTCAGAAGGGTAACAAAAACAGAGATATTGGCATTCTTAACTTCGATAAGAGAAAAAATTAACTTGGTATAACTCTTTGTAGAAAAATAAATGTTTCCTGTATTCAGTGTTATAGAGCAATTGCTATCTCCTTCACATTTGTGTCACTGATGTACCAGATGCTATCATACTTAATAGAAAAAGATATAAAATACTCAGTAAAATAAAAAAGGGTGCAGCAAAACCAAACTATGTTATTTATAAGAAACACACCATAAATAAATTTTAAACTTAAAATTAAAGTTAAGGTAAGTTGACAAAAAATTTGTATCTTGCAAATATTTATCTTAATAAAACTGGAGTGATGCTTTGGACAAGACACTTTTGACACTTTTGACTTCTGGATGAGAAATAATACTAGAGATAAAGAGAAACATGTTATAATGATAACTGAATCATTTGATCAAGAATACATAATCATAAATATATATGCACCTAATTCCAGAGCTTCAAAAATACATGAAGCAAAAACTGACAGAACTAAAACCAGAAATAAACTCACAATAATATCTGGAAGTTTTCAATTCTCTTCTCTCAGTAATTGGTAGAATAGAGAGAATATAGAAGAGTGAAACAGTAGTTATCAACCAACTTGATCTAACATTCTTAGAACATTTATAGAACACTTACCCAACAGAATACATATTATTTTCAGATGTATTTGGAGCGCTCATAAAAACCGTACGCTGTACCAAAAAGAGCCTAAAGAAATTTAAAGCACTGAAATCATATAGGGTGTTCTCTGATTACAACAGAATACATCAGAAATCAATAACAAAGGGATGTTGAAAAATCCATAAATAGGAGGAGGCAAGATGGTGGAAGAGTAGGGGACCTCTTTTCATCTGGTCCCTTGAATTTAGCTAGATAACTATCAAATCATTCTGAACACCTATGAATTCAACCTAAGATGTAAGAAAAGAATATCTGGAACTCTACAAGTAGAAAAGCGACCACTTTTTGTAATGTAGGACATGCAGAGAAGGCATTCTGAGGAGATAAATCAGAAGATAAATGGCAGGGCAGGGGAGGGAGCCTTAGTACACTGGCTACTGGAAAGTGATATAGCCCTAGAGGGCAAAATTGGAATCCTTAGAAATCTGCTCCAGTAAGAGACATCCCTGCCTGAAAGGTGCTCACAGGTGGTAACACAGGGACAGTGTGGTCAGGATCCCCAGATTCATGGAAAGAATGGGGATGCTTGAGCCAGTAGAGTTCCCAAGCATTGGATCAAGGAAACTGGGTATGGTCAATGAGCCTGGGAGGGGTCTCTCTGCTTGGTTCACCATAAACTGCAGTTGTGGCCTGATGGTGACTGCTTTCAGCATGGGGACTCTGCAAAAGACAGGAAAGCAGTGACCCTCTGCCTTTCCCCAGGAAGGGTAGAGAGGGTGAGCAGATGATGGGGTGACCACTCTCCATGCTAAGGCCCTAGAAAGTGCAGAAGGGCAGGACCCTCCACCTTCCCCAGAGAGGGTCAGTTGAGCACACACCACAGGAGTCTGCAAAGTTTGGCACACACAAAAGTGAAGATTGTTTATTCCTGAGGATTTACTGAAGAGAGGGGACTGTGATATTTTGGCTCTGGGGCTAGAGATCGGGGCATGGCCATTTTTATTCTGATCCTCTAAAGAGGTGCAGAAAGCGTTCAGGGAACAAAAGCCACACAGAGCAACCAAAAACAGCTTACACTGATCCCAGCTCCCTGGCAAGGGGCAGTGTAACTCTGCCCAGGCAAAGACACCTGAAAATCAGCACAGCAGGCCCCTCTGCGAGAAGAGCAACTGGAAGAATAGGTGAATAGAAAGTTTATGGACCACATAGGACTGTAAAACTCCAGCACTAGAGGAAAAATAGTATGTAGAATTTGAGGGTTTTTTCTCATGATTTATCTTTCAGTTTAAAATTTTCCATTTCTTTTTTCCCTTTTCAACTAGTTTCTTATTATTTTTAGATTTTACTTATTTATTTGAGAGAGAGAGAGAGAGTACAGAGAGAGAGGGAGAGAGAGAAGACTACTCACCTCCAAGCAGAGAGCCAGATGCAGGGCTCAATCCCAGGACCCTGAGATCATAACATGAGCTGAAGCCAGATGCTTAACTGATGGAGCCAAACAGGCGCCCTGTCAGTTTCTTATTTTATCAATTCTTTGTTCTTAAGTCTTTTTTAACTTTCGTTTTTCACATTTACATTTTATAGATATATTATTCATTTTTGGCTTCCTTTCACTCTATTCAATTTTATTTTTGTATAGATATAAGTTTTGCTTTCTTTACAGTTTTGGGATTTAGGGTCTTCTAACACAGGACCAAAATACACTCAGGACTAAGGGGATCACCCTGTTTTGTCTACGTGAGATTATATTCTCTCTTCCCCCTTTTTTATTTCCTTCCCCCCCCCCTTTTTCTTTCTTTTCTGGTTTCTGACCTCCTTAGATTTGTCTAGTGTGTATTTCACTTGGGTCATGGTTGATATTTTTGATAGTGCTCACTCGATCATCCATTCTTCTCTAGGAGGAGGAAATCACAACAAAAGAAAAAACCAGAGGCAATACTCACTGTCACAGATCTAAATGATATAAGTAAAATGTCAGAGATGGAATTCAGGATAACAATTTTAAAGTTACTACATGGACTTGAAAAAAAAAAAGTGTAAAAGACACTACAGACTCTCTTAGTGCAGGAATGAGATCTAATGAGATCAGGCCGAAATTAAAAATGCTCTGAGATGCAGACTAAATTGGATGCTCTAACAGCTAGGGTAAATTAGGCAGAAGAGAGAGTGACATAGAAGACAAGTTGATGGAAAGGACAACGGCTGAGGAAAAGAGAGAAAAACAAATACTCAAACATGAGGGGAGGCTTTGACAAATAAGTGATGCCATAAAATGAAACAATATCAGAATTATTGGGGTGCCTGAGGGAGAAGAAAGAGAGGGCCAGAAGTTATATTTGGGCAAATCATAGGTGAGAACTTCCCCAAACTGGGGAAGGAAATAGGCATTCATGTCCAAGAGGTAGAGAGGACCCCCCCCAAAGTCAATAAAAATTGATCAACACCTTGCCATATATAGTGAAGCTTTCAAATTTCAGAGATAAAG
This sequence comes from Ursus americanus, assembly GCF_024610735.1. NCBI lineage: Eukaryota > Metazoa > Chordata > Mammalia > Carnivora > Ursidae > Ursus > Ursus americanus. The sequence continues at coordinate 23,811,153 of NC_142134.1, read as the reverse complement.
AGAAAATCCTAAAAGCAGCTTGAGACAGGGGCAGGAATATAAGACTGGCATCAGACCAATACGCAGAGACCAAGCAGGCCAGAAAGGACTGGCATGATAAATTCAGGGTACTAAATGAGAAAAACATGTAACCAAGAATACTTTATCCATCAAAGCTGTCATTCAGAATGGAAAGAGAGATAAAGAGATTCCAGAACAGACAGAAACTGAAAGAATATGTGACCACCAAGCCAGTCCTGCAAGAAATATTAAGGGGGATCCTGTAAGTGAAGAGAGAACCCAACAGTAACGTAAGCCAGAAAGAAACAGACGAATCTACAGAAACAGGGACTTTATACACAATACGATGGCACTAAATTCATATCTTTCTATAGTTACTCCAAATGTAAATGGTCTAAATGCTCCAATCAAAAGACACAGGGTATCAGTTTGGGTAAAAAAGCAAGACCCATCAATATGCTGTCTACAAGAGACTCACTTTAGACCTAAAGACAACTCCAGACTGAAAGTGAGGGGGTAGAGAGCCATTTATCATGCTAATGGACATCAAAAGAAAGCTGGGTAGCAATCCTCATACCAGACAAATTAGATTTTAAACCAAAGACTGTAGTAAGAGATGAAAAGGGACACTATATCATACTTGAAGGGTCTATACAACAAGAAGCTCTAACAATTATAAATATTTATGTCCCTAACATGGGGGCAGCCAATTATATCAACCAATTAACAACCAAATTAAAGAAACAAATAGATCATAATACAATAATAGTAGGGGACTTAAACACCCCACTCACAACAATGGACAGATCATCTAAGCAGAAGATGACAAGGAAACAAGGACTTTGAATGACACACTGGACTAGATGGACTTCACAGATATATACACAGTATTCCATCCTAAAACAACAGAACACACATCATTCCTGAGTACACATGGAACTTTCTCCAGAATAGATCATATACTGGGTTACAAATCAGGTCTCAACCGTACCAAAAGATTGGGATCAGTCCCTGCATATTTTCAGACCACAATGCTTTGTAACCTGAACTCAATTACAAGAGGAAATTTGGAAGGAACTCAAACACTTGGAGGCCAAAGAGCATCCTTCTAAAGAATGAATGGGTCAACCAGGAAATTAAAGAAGAATTTTAAAAATTCATGGAAACAAATGAAAATGAAAACACAACTGTTCATAACCTTTGGGATACAGCCAAGGTGGTCCTAAGAGGGAAGTCCATTGCAATACAAGCCTCTCTCAAAAAATTAGAAAAATCTCAAATACACAAGTTGACCTTACACCTAAAGGAACTGGAGAAAGAACCACAAATAAAGCCTAAATCAAGCAGGAGAAGAGAAATATAGAGCAGAAATCAATGAAATAGAAACCAGAAGAACAGTAGAACAGATCAATGAAACTAGAAGCTGATTCTTTGAAAGAAGAAGATCAATAAACCCCCGGCCAGACTTATCAAAAAGAGAAAGGACCCAAATTAATAAAATCATGAAGTGAAAGAGGAGAGATCACAACCAACACCAAGGAATACAAACAATTTTAGGAACATATTATGAGCAACAATATGCCAACAAATTAGGCAATCTGGAAGAAATGGATGCATTCCTGGAAACTTATAAACCACCAAAACTGAAACAGGAAGAACAGAAAATCTGAACAGACCCATAACCAGCAAGGAAATTGAAGCAGTAATCAAAAACCTCCCCAAAAAACAAGAGTTCAGGGCCAGATGGCTTCCCAGGGGAATTTTACCAAATATTTAAAGAGGAATTAATACCTATTCTTCTGAAGCTGTTTCAAAAGATAGAAATGGAAGGAAAACTTCCAAACTCCCATCCCCAAAATAAAGATCCCATCAAAAAGGAGAATTACAGACTAGTATCTCTGATGAATATGGATGTCAAAATACTCACCAAGATACTAGCCAACAGGATCCAACAGTACATTAAAAAGATTTTCACCATGACCAAGTGGTATTTATTCTTGGGCTTCAAGGGTGGTTCAATATTTGCAAATCAATCAATGTGATATATCACATTAATAAAAGAAAGGACAAGAACCATATAATCCTGTCAACTGACACAGAAAAAACATTTGACAGAATACAGCATCCTTTCTTGATTAAAACTCTCCACAGTGTAGGGGTAGGGGAACATACTTCTATATCATAAAAGCCATCTACAAAAAGCCCATAGTGAATATCATTCTCAACAGGGAAAAACTGAGAGCTTTTCCCTTAAGGTCAGGAACACAACGGGGATGCCATTCTCACCACTATTGTTCAACATAGTACTAGAAGTCCTAGCCTTAGCAATGAGACAACAAAAAGAAACAAAAAGCATTCAAATTGGCAAAGAAGAAGTCAAACTCTCTCCGTTCACAGATGACATGATACTCTATGTGGAAAACCCAAAAGACTCCACCTCAAAATTGCTAGAAATCATACAATTCAGTGATGTGACAGGATACAAAATCAATGCACAGAAATCAGTTCCATTTCTATACACTAACAATGAGACAGAAGAAGGAGAAATTAAGGAATCGATCCCATTTACAATTGCATCAAAAACCATAATAAGGGAATAAACCTAATCAAAAAGGTAAATGATCTATACTCTAAGAACTACAGAACAATTATGAAAGAAATTGAGGAGAAAACAAAGAAATGGAAAATATTCCATGTTCATGGATTGGAAGACTAAATATTCTTAAAATGTTAATACTACCCGGAGCACTCTACACATTCAATGCACTACTTATCAAAATACCATCAATATTTTTCACAGAGCTAGAACAAATAATCCTAAAATTTGTATGGAACCAGAAAAGACTCTGAATAGCCAGAGGAATATTGAAAAAGAAAACCAAAGATGATGGCATCACAATTCCGAACTTCAAGCTCTATTACAAAGTTGTACTCATCAAGACAGTATGGTACTGGCACAAAAACAGACACATAGATCAATGCAACAGAATAGAGAGCCCAGAAATGGACCCGCAACTCTATGGTCAACTGATCTTTGACAAAACAGGAAAGAATATCCAATGGAAAAAAGTCTCTTCGATAAATGATGCTGGGAAAATTGGACACCCACATGCAGAAGAATGAGACCGGACCATTCTCTTACACCATACACAAAGATAAACTCCAAATGGATGAAAGACCTCAATGTGAGACAGGAATCCATCAAAATCCTAGAGGGGAACACAGGTAGCAACATCTTCATCATTGGTCACAGAAGCTTCTTCCAAGTCACGTCTCCAAAGCCAAGGGAAACAAAAGCAAAAATGAACTATTGGGATTTCATCAAGATAAAAAGCTTCTGCACAGCAAATGTAATAGTCAACAAAACTAAAAGGCAACCTATGGAATGAGAAACGATATTTGCAAATGACATATCACATAAAGGGCTAGTATCCAAGATCTATAAAGAATTTATCAAACTCGACATCCCGGGGGCGCCTGGGTGGCTCAGTCATTAAGCATCTGCCTTCAGCTCAGGGCATGATCCCAGGGTCCTGGGATCGAGCCCTGCATAGGGCTCTCTGCTGAGAGCCTGCTTCTTCCTCTCCCACTCCCCCTGATTGTGTTCCCTCTCCCACTGGCTATCTCTCTGTCAAAAAAAAAAAAAAATCTTAAAAAAACCCCAAAACTCGACACCCCAAAATACAAAGAATCCAATCAAGAAATGGGCAGAAGACATGAACAGATACTTCTCCAAAGACGACCTACAAATGGCCAACAGACACATGAAAAAAATATTCAAAATCACTTGGCATCAGGGGAATACAAATCAAAACCACAATGAGATACCACCTCACACCAGTCAGCATGGCTAAAATTAACAAGACAAGAAACAAGAAATGTTGGTGAAGATGTGGAGAAAGGGGAACCCTCTCACACTGTTGGTGGGAATGCAAGCTGGTAAAGCCACTCTGGAAAACAGTACAGAGGTTCCTCAAGACGTTAAAAATAGAGCTACCCCATGACCCAGCAATTGCACTATTAGTTAACTACCCCAAAGATACAGATGTAGTGAAAAGAAGAGGCACATCCACCCCAATGTTCATAGCAGCAATGTCCACAGCAGCCAAACTGTGAAAGAGGCTGGGATATCTTTCAACAGGTGAATGGATAAAGAAGATGTGGTATATATATAAATGGAATATTACTCAGCCATCAGAACGGATGAATATTTACCATTTACTTTGACATGGATGGAACTGGAGGGTATTATGCTAAGTGAAGTAAGTCAAACAGAGAAACACAATTATCATATGGTTTCACTCATATGTGGAATATAAGAAACAATGGATAGGATCACAGGGTAAGGGAGGGAAAACTGAAGGGGAAGTCATCAGAGAGGTAGACAAACCATGAGAGACTCTTAACTATAGGAAACAAACAGAGTTGCTGGAGGGGAGGTTGGTGGGGGTATGGGGTAATTGGGTGATGTGATGAGCACTGGGTGTTAGAGGCAACTGATGAATTACTGAACACTGCATCTGAAACTAATGATGTAATATATGTTGGCTAATTGAATTTAAATAAAAATTAAAAAAAAGAAAAACCCACAAATATTGTAAACAGCACACTTCTAAATAATGCATGTATTATAGAATATATCTCAAGAAATATTAGGATATGTTTTACATAAGTAATAATGAAAAGACAACACCTCATATTTTGTAGGAATTACGCTACATCAGCTGAAGCTAAAGTACTGATTAGGGGGAAATTTAGACCTTCAAGCACTTATATTAGAAAAGAATAAAAGACTAAAATTAGTGAAGCAAGATTCCACATTAAGAAGCTTTCTTAGAAGAAAAGAAAAAATTGAACCCAAAGTAAGTAGAATGTTGGAAATAATAAAAATATGAATGGAACAACATAATGGAAACCAGATAATTTATAGGGAAAAATGAATAAAACCAGAAACTGGTTCTTTGAAAAAATTTTAAGCTTCCAATTGGACTGGTCACATAAGAGAGAAGATACAAGTGATCGAAATCAGTAATTACGGAGCAAACATCACTCTAAGAAATTAAAAAGATTAAAGGGGACTATTTGTGAACAAATTTATACAATAAATTGGACAACTTAGACAAAAGGGACAAATTCCTTGAAAGACATGGCTGCAAAAACTGACAGAAAAATAAATGGAAGATTTTAATATTTATTTTAAAAATTGAATGTGCCAAAGTAATTCAATGGAGGAAAGCATGCCTTTTCAATAAAGTGTTTGAACAACTGAATAACCATATGAAAAAATATATATAAATCTCAACTCTTACCTCCCAACCAAATGCAAAAGGCAACTCTAAATGGAATATAAACTGAAATTTAAAAATAAAAATTATGAAATTTAAACAACAAAACATAGAAAAATGTCTTCACAAACTTGGGGTAGACAAAGATTTCTTTGATATAACAAAAGTCAAAAAATACGAAAGAAAAGATTAAGACTCCATCAATATTAAGCACTTCTGCATTTCAAATATCACCTTTAAGAAAATAAAAAGACAAGCCAACAGACTGGTAGAAAATATTTGCATTGTATATATCTGAGACTAAGGACCTGTATCCAGAATATATAAAGGACTTTGACAACTTGATAATCATATGACAAATAACCCAGTTTTAATATTGGGCAAATAATTTGATCCTAAAAATAAAAAAGATATAATGACCAGTACATACATTAAAAGATGCTCATCATTTTTAGTCATCAGGGAAATATAACATACTTAATATAATAAATAAACCACACTAACATATTATTATATACCAAGAGAATGGCCAAAAACAAGAACTGAGAATACCCAATGTTGAGAATATAGAGCAATTGGAACTCTCATATATTGCTAGGGCAAATATAAAATAGTACAACCACTTTGAAAAACAGTATGGCAGTTTCTAATAAGGTTAAACTTACAGACAGGATGGCAAAGTGGGAAGATCCTGAGCTCACCGTCTCCTATGGACACACCAACACTACAACGTATGGAACAACTTTTTCTTTAAACGTCCTGATGACTAGGACAGGTCTTCTGCAACTAAAGATATAAAAACAAACACATCAGAATGGGTAGGAGAAAAAGATGTAGTCTAGACAGGGCCCACATCCCTGGGGGGGGCAACCCACAAGAAGAAAGGACATCACAAATGTGGAGGCCCTCTGAGGAGCAAGGAGTTCAAAACCCACCATATCAGGCACTTCTGACCTGGGCTTCTGCACTGAGAAGACAAGCCCCCTAACATCTGCCTTTGAAAATCAGCTGGGCTTAATTCTGGGAGGGCCAGGGGGCTACAGGAAACTGAGACTCTGTTCTTAAAGGGCCCACGCACAAACTCATTCACTCCAAGTCTCGGCAAAGAAGCACAGTTTGAAAAACACCTGAGCCATACACAGAGTTATTGACTAATTTTAGGGCATGAGCCAAAGGGGCCAAGATCTGTAGAAACAATCTCTGGGAATGGAGGTATTGGGAGGTACCATTTTTCTTATTCTTCTTTTACCTACCTGATCCAGTGCTGGCAGGTGCCATTTCTGACACTCTCCATCTACCTACTACTGCTCACTCCATCCCAGTGGTCCCCTGTGAGTTGGGTCCACCCATCACCCCTCCAAAAAAGCTCCTGCTTGGCTACACCTGGCAGATGATTCTGGCCAGGACTGCACACCCTTCCCCCACACCACCCAGAGTGGCTCCCACCCTGCCACATAGAGTGGGTAGTCTTGGCTGGCACTGTTATCTCCCCAAAAGAGTCTCCCACCCCTGATGGCTGTGGACAAACCCCAATCAACAGTGTGCCACAACAATCGTGGATAGGTATTGCAGGCAGCCAGCCTAGGGGCCAGCCCCAACCACAAGTGGCCCAACCACAATAGGAGGGCACAAGCATCCCATTCAGATAACACCTCTGGACCCCCTGGCTTATGTGATCGGGGGTATTGCATTTCTCAGTTGCATATGACACTTACTACATAAGACCAGGAGATGTAGCTGACCTACCCTAATACACAGAAACACACAGAGGGTCAGGCAAAAGCGAGGAGACAGAAAACTAAGTTCCAAATGAAAGAACAGACAAAACATCAGAAAAAGAACTAAATAACATGGAGATAGGCAATTTACCAGATAAACTCTTCAAAATAATGGTCATAAAGATGCTCACCAAACTTGAGAGAAGAATGATGGACACAGTGAGAACATCAACAAAGAGATGAAAAGTATAAAAAAGAACAAATCAGAACTAAAGAATAACTGAAATGAAAAATACAATGGGGAGGGGAATCAACAGCAGATTAGAGGGTGCAAAAGAACAGTCAGCCCTCTGGAAGGCAGGGTAAATGGAAATCACCCAAACTGAATAGCTAAAAGAAAAAGAATTTTAGAAAATGAAGATAGTTCAAGGAACCTTTGGGACAACATCAAGCATATTAATATTCACATTAGAAAGGAGAATAGAGAGAAAGTGGCAAAAAAAACCCACAACTTATTTGAAGAAATAATAGCTGAAAACTTGCCTAACTTGGGAAAGGAAACAGACATCCAGAACTAGGAGGCACAGAGAACTCCAAACAAGATGAACCCAAAGAGGTCCAAATATGGATTATAATAACTTATCAAAAATTAAAAATAAAAAGAATCATAAAAGCAGACAGAGAAAAAACAACTGGTACTTTCAAAGTACTGAAAGGAAAAAAACCTACAACTAAGAATTCTCTACCCTGCAAGTTTATCATTCAGAATTAAAGGAGAGAGAGTTTCCCAGAAGAAAAAATGTTAAAGGAGTTCGTTACCTCTAAACTGATCTTACAAGAGATGTTCATGGGACTTAAGTGGAACAGAAAGGGCCGTAATTAGAAGTGAGAAAATTATGAAAAAAATATTTTACTAGTACAAGCAAACACGGTAAAGCTAGTGAATCAAACACTTATAAAGCTAGAATACAGGTTAAGAGACAAAAACAGTCAAATCAGCTGTATCAATAATCAAATTAAGGGACATAAAAATAAGAAGATGTAAATTATGACATCAAAAATATAAAAAGGGGAGATAGAGAGTTTTTAGACTGTGTTTGAATTTAAGCAACCATCAACTTCAATAGACTGCTATACATGTTATATATAAACTACATGATAACCACATACCAAAAACCTAAAATAGATACACAAAAAATAAAGTAGAAAGGAATCCAAAAATAACACTAAAGAAAGTCATCAAATTACAGGGAAAGAGAGAAAGAGAAGAAGAAAGATACAGAGAAGAACTATAAAAACAACCAGAAAACAGTTAAAATTGCAAAAAGTACATGCCTATCAATAATTACTTTAAATGTAAATGGACTAGAGAGAAAAAAAGATGGCGGAGGAGTGGGGACCTTTTTTCAGCTGGTCCCCTGAATCGAGCTGGATATCTACCAGATCATCCTGAACACCCACGAAATCAGCCCGAGAGGTAGGAAGATACATCCGGATCTCTATAAACACATATCTCCAGTGCTGAGTATTGAGGTACGAAGCGGGGAGCCATTAATCCGTGCACAGATATCAGAAGATAAATGGAAGGCGGGGGAGCCGCCAAACTCTGGCTCCAAGAAGCAGTAGCCACCTGCACCGGGGAGTGGGCCGGATTCAGGGACTGGTAGCTGGAGAAACCAGACCAAAACTGGGAGCCCAGGAGCGTGTGTGCGCGACCAGACAGCGCTCCCTGGAAGCGGACTGATACCGGGAGCTCAGGAGCCTATGCAACCAGACTGAAACCAGGATCTCCAGAGCGCGCACTCAAACTAGACTGAAACCAGGATCTCGGGAACGCGCACACGTGACCAGACAGAAAACCGGCACTCCAGAGAGCACCCGAACCACACTGAAACAGGGAGCTCGGGAGCGCGCAAAGGAACCGGGGGAAGCTGGCGGTGTTAGAAGCATAAGGGACAGAGACGTGCCAGCCCTGGAAGCAAGGGCTGGGAGAGTGGCTGTGGGGCGCACAACCCGGGTTGCTGCGGGGTTTTTAGCAGCACCGACAGAAACAGAGTTAAAGAGGCCAGGAGAGCTCAGTGGAGAGCGGACTGCGATCTCTCTGCTCTGAGACAGAGGCTAGGATATGGCCACTGCTGCTCTGACTCTCAGAAGAGCCACAGAAAACCACCAGGGAAAGCCGCCAGAGAACAAAAGCCCGGAAATACCAGTTCACATTGTGTTCATCCCCACACCCTCTCACCGGGGACGGGGCAACTCTACCCAAACAAGGTTGCCTGAATATCAGCTCAGCAAGCCCCTCCCCTCAGAAGGCAGGCTGAAAAATCAAGAAGCCCACATCCCTAAGGTCCCTCTAAAACACGTGCACATTGCTTGGGTCCTGGTCAATAACTTGGGCTCTGTACAACCCCACAACCACCCATCAGAATGACAATGAGGAGGAACCCCCAACAAAGATAAAAAACAGAGACTGTGGCCTCTGCCACAGAACTAATTAATGGATATGGATATAGCCAAATTGTCAGAAATGGAGTCAGAGTAACAATGGTCAAGATGATGTGTAGGCTTGAAAAAAAATACTAATGAAAATATTAACAAGAATATAGAATCTCTAAGGGCGGAATGAGAGCGAATCTGGCAGAAATTGAAAATGCTATGAATCAAATGCAGTCTGAACTAGATGCTCTGATGAACAGGGTAAATGACACAGAAGAACAAATTAGTGAGCTGGAAGATGGGATTATAGAAAAGAAGAAAAAAATGGGAATGTGGCTTAAAAAAATCCAATCTCAAGAATGTAGATTACGGGAGATTACTGACTCAATGAAACATTCCAATGTCAGAATCATTGACATCCCTGAGGGGGTGGAGAAAGAGAGAGGTCTAGAAGAGATATTTGAACAAATTGTAGCTGAGCACTTCCCTAACCTGGCGAAGGAAGCAAGCATTCATGTCCAAGAGGCAGAGAGGACCCCTCTCAAGATCAATGAGACCAGACCACTACCACGTCACATAAAAGTACAATTCGCAAATCTTAGATCCAAGGATAAAATCTTGAAAGCGGCCAGGGGGAACAGAATCCTCACCTACAGAGGGAGGAACATCAGAATAACATCAGACCTGTCTAAAGAGACCTGACAAGCAGGAAAAGTTGGCAAGACATATTTAGAGCACTAAGCGAGAAGAACATGCAGCCAAGGATCCTTTATCCAGCAAGGCTGTCATTCAGAATGGACAGAGAGACAAGGACCTTCCAAGACCGGCAGAAACTGAAAGAATATGTGACCACCAAGCCAGCCTTACAAGAATTATTAAGGGGAGGGAGGTTCTATAAAAGTAAAAGACCCCAAGGGTGATACAGAACAGAAATTTACAATTTACAAATTACAAAGACTTCACAGGCAGCGTGACATCATTAAAATCAAATCTCTCAATAATCACTCTCAATGTGAATGGCCTAAATGGTCCCTAAAAACACCACAGGGTTGCAGATTGGATAAAAAGACATGACCCATCCATATGCTGTCTACAAGAGACTCATTTTGAACCTAGATACATCCGGACTGAAAGTGAAGGGATGGAAAACCATTTTTCATGCCAATGGACCTCAAAAGAAAGCTGGGGTAGCAATTCTCATATCAGACAGATTAGATTTTAAACTAAAGACTGTAGTTAGAGATACAGAAGGACACTATATTATTCTTAAAGGATGTATCCAACAAGTGGATATGACAATTATAAATATATATGCCCCCAACAGGGGAGCAGCTAGATACACAAGCCAACTCTTAATCAGAATAAAGAGACATATAGATAATAATACATTAATAGGAGGGGACCTCAACACTCCGCTCTCAGCAATAGACAGATCACCTAAGCAGAAAATCAGTAAAGAAACAAGAGCTTTGAATGACATACTGGACCAGATGGACCTCATAGATATATACAGAACACTACACCCCAGAACAACAGAATACTCATTCTTTTTGAATACACATGGAACTTTCTCCAGAATAGACCATATACTGGGTCAGAAAACAGGTCTCAACTGATACCAAAACACTGAGATTACTCCCTGCATCTTCTCAGACCACAATGCTTTGAAACTGGAGCTCAATCACAAGGGAAAATTTGGAAGAAACTCAAACACTTGGAAATGAAGAACCATCCTGCTTAAGAATGATTGGGTAAACCAGGAATTAAAAATGAGCTTAAGCAATTTATGGAAAACAATAAAAATGAAAACAAATCAGTCCAAAACCTATGAGACACTGCAAAGGCAGTCCTAAGGGGAAAATACATAGCCATCCGAGCCTCACTCAAAAGAACAGAAAAATCTAAAATGCAGTTTTTATATTCTCACCTCAAGAAGCTGGAGCTGGAACAGAAGAACAGGCCTAACCCACACATGAGAAAGCAGTTGATCAAGATTAGAGCAGAGATCAATGAATTAGAAACCAGGAGCACAGTAGAGCAGATCAACAGAACTAAAAGCTGGTTCTTTGAAAGAATAAATAAGATTGATAAGCCACTGGCCAGACTTACTCAAAAGAATAGAAAAAGGACCCAAATTAATAAAATTATGAATGAAAGGGGAGAGATCATGACCAACACCAAGGAAATAGAAACAATCATTAGAAACTATTATCAACAACTATATGCCAATAAATTAAACAACCTGGAAGAAATGGATGCCTTCCTGGAAACCTGTAAACAACCAAGTCTGAAACAGGAAGAAATTGATTATTTAAACAGACCAATTAATTATGAAGAGATTGAAGCAGTGATCAAAAAAACCTTCCCCAAAACAGGACTCCAGGGCCTGACGGATTCCCCGGGGAATTCTACCAAACATTCATTAGAAGAAGTATCTATTCTCCTGAAGCTGTTTCAAAAAATAGAAACAGAAGGAAAACTACCAAACCCATTCTATGAGGCCAGTATTACCTTGATCCCCAAACCAGGCAAAGACCCCATCAAAAAGAGAATTACAGACTGATATCCCTGATGAATATGGACGCCAAGATTCTCAACAAGATCCTAGCTAATGGATCCAACAGTACATTAAAAGGATTATCCATCACGACCAAGTGGGATTCATTCTTGGGATGGAAGGGTGGTTCAACATTCGCAAATCAATTAGTGTGATAGATCACATTAATAAGAGAAGGGACAAGAACCATATGATCCTTTCAATTGAAGCAAAAAAACCTTTGACAAAATACAGCATCTTTTCCTGATTAAAACCCTTCACAGTGTAGAGATAGAGGGTACATTCCTCAATTTCATAAAAGCCGTCTATGAAAAGCCTACAGCAAATATCATTCTCAATGGGGAAAACCTGGAAGCCGTTCCCTTAAGATCAGGAACATGACAAGGATGCCCACTCTCACCATTATTATTCAACATAGTACTAGAAGTCCTTGCAACAGCAATCAGACAACAAAAAGGAATAAAAGGTATTCAAATCAGCAAAGAAGAAGTCAAACTGTCTCTCTTCACAGATGACATGATACTCTATATGGAAAACCCAAAAGATGTCACCCCAAAATTACTAGAACTCATAGAATAATTCAGTAATGTGGGAGGATACAAAATCAATGCTCAGAAATCAGTTGCATTTCTATATACGAACAATAAGACTGAAGAAAAAGAAATTAGGGAATCAATTCCATTTACAATAGCATCAAAAATCATATGATATCTCATAATTAACTTAACCAGAGAGGGAAAGGATCAATATTCTAGAAACTACAGAACACTGATGAAAGACATTGAAGAAGACACAAAAGATGGAAAAAGATCCCATGCTCATGGATCAGAAGAATAAACATAGTTAAAATGTCTATGCTACCCAGAGCAATCTACACTTTCAATGCCATCCCGATCAAAATTCCAATGCCATTTTTCAAAGACCTGGAACAATCAGCCTAAAATTTGCATGGAACCAGAAAAGACCCCGAATCACCAAGGAAATGCTGAAAAGGAAAAACAAAGCTGGGGGCATCACGTTGCCAGATTTCAAGCTATACTACAAAGCTGTGATCACAAAGACAGCATAGTACTGGCACAAAAACAGACACATAGACCAATGGAACAGAATAGAAATGGACCCTTGGCTCTATGGTCAACTAATCTTTGACAAAGCAGGAAAAAACATCCAGTGGAAAAAAGACAGTCTCTTCAATAAATGATGCTGGGAAAATTGGACAGCTACATGCAAAAGAATGAAACTTGACCAGTCTCTCACACCATACACAAAGATAAACTCCAAATGGATGAAAGACCTCGATGCGAGACAGGAATCCATCAAAATCCTAGAGGAGAACATAGGGTGTAACCTCTTTGACATCGGTCAGAGCAACTTCTTTCATGACACATCTCCAAAGGCAAGAGAAACAAAAGAAAAAATGAACTTGTGGGACTTCATCAAGATAAAAAAATCTGCACAAAGGAAACAGTCATCAAAACAAAGAGGCAACCCACAGAATGGGAGAAGATATTTGCAAATGAAACTACAGATAAAAGGTTGGTATCCAAGATCTACAAAGAATTTCTCAAACTCAATACATGAGAAACAAATAATCAAATCAAAAAATGGGCAGAAGTTATGAACATACACTTTTCCAATGAAGACATACAAATGGCTAGCAGACACATGAAAAAATGTTCAAAATCATTAGCCATCAGGGAAATTCAGATCAAAACCACATTGAGATACCACCTTATGCCAGTTAGAATGGCAAAAATAGACAAGGCAAGAAAAAACAAGTGTTGGAGAGGATGTGGAGAAAGGGGATCCCTCCTACATTGTTGGTGGGAATGCAAGTTGGTGCAGCCACCCTGGAAAACAGTGTGGAGGTCCCTTAAAAAGTTAAAAATAGAGCTACCCTATGATCCAGCCATTGCACTACTGGGTATTTACCCCAAAGATATAGATGTAGTGAAGAGAAGGGCCATATGCTCCCCAATGTTCATAGCAGCATTGTCCACAATAGCTAAATCGTGGAAGGAGCCGAGATGCCCTTCAACAGATGACTGGATTAAGAAGTTGTGGTCCATATATACAATGGAATATTACTCGGCTATCAAAAAGAACGATTTCTCAACATTTGCTGCAACATGGATGGGACTGCAGGAGATTATGCTAAGTGAAATAAGTCAAGCAGAGAAAGACAATTATCATATGGTTTCACTCATTTATGGAACATAAGAAATAGCAGGGAGATTGGTAGGAGAAGGAAGGGAAGAATGAAGGGGGAGTAAACAGAAGGGGGAATGAACCATGAGAGACTATGGACTCTGGGAAATAAACTGAGGGCTTCAGAGGGGAGGGGGGTGGGGGATTGGGCTAGGCCAGTGATGGGTACTAAGGAGGGCACGTATTGCATGGAGCACTGGGTGTTGTACGCAAACAATGAATCATGGAACACTACATCAAAAACTAATGATGTACTGTATGGTGACTTACATAACATAATAAAAAATTATAAAAAAAATAAAGAGAAGAGTTTGAAAAAAATGTAAATGGACTAAATGCTCCAATAAGAAGACATATGGTGACTAAATGGATAAAAAAATAAGACTCATCTAAATGCTGTCTACAAGAGACTCATTTCAGATCTAAGGAAACATATAGATTGAAAGTGAAGGGATGGAGAAAGATATTCCATGCAAATGGAAACAGAAAGAATGATGGAGTAGCAATACTTACAAGACATTAAATAGACTTTAAACCAAAGACTGTAACAAGAGAAAAAGGGCATTACCTAATCAGAGAAAGACAATTATCATAAGATTTCACTCATATGTGGAATTTAAGAAACAAAACACCAGTATAGGGGAAGGGAGGGAAAAATAAAACAAGATGAAATCAGAGAGGGAGACAAAACATAAGAAACTTTTTTTTTTTTTTAACATATAATGTATTATTTGTTTCAGGGGTACAGGTCTGTGATTCATCAGTCTTACATAATACACAGTGCTCACCACAACACACACCCTCCTCAATGTCCATCACCCAGCCACCCCATCCCTCCCATCCCCTCCACTCCAGCAACTCTCAGGAGACTTTTAATCATAGGAAACAAATTGAGGGTTGCTGGGGGAGAGGGGGTGAGGGGATGGGGTGACTGGGTGATGGACATTAAGTAGGGCATGTGATATAAGGAGCGCTGGGTGTTATATGCAACTGATGAATCACTGAACTCTACCTCTGAAACTAATACACTATATGCTAATTAATTGAATTTTAATTTTAAAAAAACCTAAGAGTTGGTTTTTTGAAAAGATAAGCAAAATTGGTAAACCTTTAGCCACATTCATCAAGGAAAAAAGACCCAAATACATAAAGACAGAAATGAAAGAGGAGCCCTTAAAACTAACACCACAGCAATATAAAGGAATATAAATGACTACTATGGACTGTTATATACCAACAAATTAGACAACCTAGAAGAAATGGATAAATCCCTAGAAATTTATAATTGTCCCAAATATAATCAGGAAGAAATAGAAAATTTGATCAGAGTGATTACTAGTAACAAAAGTGAATCAGTAATCCAAAAAAATACAACAAAAGTCCAGGACCAGAGGCTTCATAGGAAAATTCTACCAAACATTTAGAAAGAGTTAATACTTATTCTTCTCAAACTATTTCAAAAAATAGAAGAGGAAGGAAAACTTCCAAATTCATTTTATGAGGCCAGTGTCATCCTGACACCAAACCCTGACAAAGACATTACAAAACCAGAAAATGACAGGCCCACATCTCTGATTAACATAGATGCAAAATTCCTCAACAAAATATTAACAAATGGAATTCAATGATTTTAAAAATCATCCACCACAATCAAGTAGGATTTATTCCAGGGATGCAAATATGGTTGATATTCACAAATCAGTCATTATGATATTTCACATTAGTAAGAGAAAGAATAAAAATGATATGATCATCTCAACAAATGCAGAAAAGCATTTAAAAAAATACAACATCCTTTCACAATATAAACTCTCGGCAAAGTGGGCTTAGATGGAACATAACTCAACATAGTAAAGGTCATATATGACAAACCCACAGCTAACATGATACTCAATGGTGAAAAACTGGAAGCTTTTCCACTAAGATTAGGAGCAAGACAAGGATGTCCACTCTCACCAGTTTTATTCAGCATAGTGCTAGAAAGTACTAGCTGCAGCCATTAGACGATAAAAGAAATAGAAGGCATCCAAACTGGTAAAGAATAAGTAAAATTGTCACTATTTACAAATGACATTTTACTATAGGTAACAAACAAAACCTATAGATGCCATCAAAAACTATTAGAACTGATTGCAGAATACAAAACTAATATACAGAAATCAGTTGCATTTCTATACACTAACAGCAAATTAGCAGAAAGATAAATTTTTAGGAAAACAATTTTATTTACAACTGTACTATTAAGAACAAAATACCTAGGAATTAACCAAAGAGGTGAAAGACCTGGACTCTGAAAACTATGACAGGGATGAAAGAAATTGAAGATGACATAAAGAAATGGAAAGATATTTCATGCTCATGGATTAAAAGAATTAGTATCGTTAAATGTCCATACTACCCAAAGCAATCTACAGATTTAATTCAATCTCTATCAAAATACCAAAAGTATTTTTCGTTGAACTGAACAAATAATATGTATGGAACCACAGAAGACCCTAAATCACCAAGCAATCTTGAGAAGGAACAATAAACCCAGAGATATCATGATCCCAGATTTCAAACTATACTACAAAGCTGTAGTAACCAAAACAATATGGTACTGGCACAAAAATGGCCACATAGATCAGTGGAACAAAATAGCCCAGAAATAAATCCATGCTTGTATGGTCAATTAATCTATGGCAAAGGAAGCAAGAACCTACAGTGGGGAAACAATAGCCTCTTTAATAAATGGTTTTGGGAAAACTGGACAGCTACATGCAAAAGAATGAAACTAGACCACCTTCCCACACCATACACAAAAATAAATTCAAAATGGTTTAAAGACTTAAATGTGAGACCTGAAATCATAAAACTCCTAAAAGAAAACTTAGGCAGTGATCTGTTTGACATCAGCCTTAGGAGCATTTTTCTAGATATGTCTCCTACAGCAAGGAAAACAAAAGCAAAAATAAAGTATTGGAATTACACCAAAACAAAAAGCATTTGCACAGTAAAGGAAACCTCAACAAAATGAAAAGGCAATCTACTGAATGGGAGAAGATATTTGCTAATGATACATCCAATAAGGGATTAATATCCAAAATATATAAAGAATTTACACAACTCAACACCCAAAAAACAAATAATCTGATTAAAAATGGGCAGAATACCTGAACAGACATTTTTCTAAAGAAGACATACAGATGACCAACAGACACATGAAGTAATGCTCGACATCACTAACTGTCAAGGACATCCAAATCAATACCACAATGAGCTATCGCCACACATCTGTAAGAATGGCTAGTATCAAAAAGACAAGAAACAACAAGTGCTGGAAGTATGTCATGAAACGGGAAAGCTATGCACTGTTGGTGGGAATGTAAACTGGTGCAGCCACCGTGGAGAACAATATGGAGGTTCCTCAAAAAAATAAATAACTGCTATACGATCCAGTGTAATACTAATTCTGGGTATTTATCTGAAGCAAACAAAAAACACTAATTTGAAAAGATAAATACACCCTGTATGTTCATTGCAGCCTTATTTACAAAAGCCAAGATATAGAAGCAACATAAGCATCCATCAATAGATGAGTAGATGAAGGTCTGGTGTGTATATATACACAATAGAGTATTACTCAGCCATTAAAAAATAATGACATTTTGCCATTTGTGAAACATGGATGGTCTTAGAGGGTATTATGCTAAGTAAATTAAGTCAGAGAAAAAAACAAATACTGTATGATATCATATATATGTGGAATCTACTTAACAAAACAAGCGGAAACAGACTCAGAAAGAACTAACTATGGTAGGTAGAGGGGAAAGGGTGGGGATGGGCAAAATCGGTAAAGAGCATTAAGAGATGTACATTCCCAGTTATAAAATAAACAATTCATGGGGAAATAAGGTACACAAAATAGGGAATATAGTCAATAATACTGTAGTAACTTTGTATGGTGACAGATGGTAACTAGACTTAACTGTGGTAATCATGTCATAATGTAAATGTCACATTATGTTATACGTCCGAAACTAATATAATATTGTATGTCAACTATACTTCAAAAAAAATAGTTAAACTTATATCTGTCATATGACCATCAGTTCTACTAAGTTTATACAATGAATACATTATACACACACACAATGAAAACATATTCACACAAAGCCACTTGTACATGAATATTCATAGCAACTTTGTTCATAGTAGCCTAAAACTAGAAATAACATAAATTAACAAATGAATGGCTAAACATATCATGGCATATCCATACTCGAGAAGACTACTTGATAATAAAAATCAAAACACTGTGGATCTCAAAAACATGCTGAGTGAAAGAAGCCAGATACCCAAAACTATGTACTGTATGATTTCTTTAAGTCACATTTTAGAAGAGGAAAACTAATCTATAGTGACAGAAGAGATCAGTAGTTACTTGTAGCTGGTGTAAGGGAGAAGGACAGTGATAACAAAGAGGCATGAAGGAACTTTTTTGGAGTAATGGAAATGTTCCATGCCTGGACTGAGTGGTAGTTATACAGATGTATATACATATTGAAACACATCGAACTATACAATTTTTATGTACATTTAAAATAGATGCATTTTATTCTATGTGTATTAAGATTCAATAAAGTTATTTTAAAGATCGAGGCAAAATTAAGCTTATAAAAATATTCAAATGCAAAGTTGAAGAAATCTTTTATATTGTAAAGACATAGAATATGAAAAAAAATTCGAAGATGAATCCAGATTAGGTCCACCATCCAAGAAAATGGGAAATGAAAGAAAGAAAACAACATGACTTTCCTGAGTATAAGACAGAAATCTTCAGTTTAAAATGTTGATTTATCCACTGAATCCATTTATTACCTGGTCCCCTTATACTTCCATTCTAATAGAACCACAGTGAGTTTGCTTCAGATCTCTGGGCATCAGTGTTAATTCAGACCCTGTCTGCTAGGCCTCTTTTCATATGTACGTTTATGTAAATGACCCTGGAGAAAGACTGGGAGAAATCATTGTCTTGCAAGCAAAAGTCTTCTGCATTGTCTTCAAGTAAGAGAAGAGTGCTAATCCTTTATAGGGAGGCGCAAACTATTTCTGTAGGACTCCTGGAAATCTGGAGAGTCAAGGTTTTACAGAGGAAGAGGAGCAATCAACAATCAACCCAGGTGTCCCCATCCTACATGTTACAACCTTGGCACAGCAGATCTGCTTAGATTGAGAATTTAAATTCCTTTCAAGTTCAGCTACTCTTACATTCGTTCCTAGTCCTTATTATTTTCAGCTCTTCATGCTGAGGGACATAAGAGCTTTACATGCTATTAAGGAGAACCTCCTCTTTTCACCTCTGGCTTATCATTTTTCCAAAGCCTCAACTGAGTTAGAAAAGGCACTGGGTGTTATACGCAACTAATGAATCATTGAACTTTACATCAAAAACCAGGGATGTACTGTATGGTGACTAACATAATATCATAAAAAAAATTAAAAAAATAAAGGAAACTATATCAATAAAGCACCATTTGTGTGCCAAAAAAAAAAAAAAAGGCACTCAATTCCACTCTTTATATTTAGCATTTCCTTATTTTTCCAATGGCAACCAATACCAGCTAATGTATTTTCTTTTACCAGCATAGCAACCAACATCATCACCTGTGATCGTTTTAACACCTGCACTACCACCCTGTGCCAATGGCTATACACCCTTCACATACCACCAGCAGCACCACCTGTCACAGGTTGGATTCTCCAGGAAGCAGACTCTATGATGGAAATTATGACGCAGGAGGTTCAACACGTGCGGGAGGGGAGGTTATAGGACTGGGCAGAGGAAGACAGATGCGATGCAGTCTGGGTGAAGCTTCAATTGACCCCATGGAGATTTCTGAACATGTAACAACCCTTCAGAGCTGTTTACAACTGAGTGAGAAGGCTGAGCCTTTACATCTCTGTACCAGCAGTCACCAGATGTGGACCACCCAAAGAAGGGGCATGGCTTTCAGCAAGGTGGCTCTCTTCAGCTAGAGGCGCTCCCAGTAGTGGGGCAATAGCTTCTTTATTTCTGAGGGGGAATTTGGGAAGCACATCATAGTAACCATCCACCCTTCTCTTTTATGAGAAGACTAAAGTTTGTTCTGTGTATGTGTGTGTCATTGACAGCATAAGCTGAAACTATATATATACTTCTAGATACATCATCTCTAGATAGATATACTTCTAGATATGATACTTCTACACACACACACTTCTGGAAATCTTGGAGTTCCAATCTTTGTGGCCCCCTTCACTTCCTAGAATTTCCTGGTCAGAAGCATTGCTGTGACCACAGTGAGGTTTGTTTCTTTTATTCTCTCTCTCTTTTGGGCCTTTCTCATTCTGTTTTGAACATGTTAATGCTTACTATCTATCAAATACTTACTATGTACCAGGCCCTGTACTTAGAAATATACAATGGATTTCCTTTCATGAGTTTTATTTTTTGTAAAGATTTATTCATTTATTTTAGAGAGAGTGAGCATGCACGCAAGCAAGAGAGCAGGGTGGGGGAGGAGGGCAGAGGCAGAGGGAGAATCTTAAGCAGACTCCCCACTGTGCACGGAGCTCAACACGGGCTGCGTCCCTGAGATAATGATCTGAGCTGAAATCAAGAGTTGGGTACTTAAAGAACTGAGCCACCCAGGTGCCCCTCCTTTCATGAATTTTCTAATCATTACTTCAACCCTTTTTAGAAATATTGAAGTCCTCATTTTATGCTCAAGAAACTAGAGATTTAAGGTGAAGAAGGTGAATGGTGTTTCTGAGTCCCACAGCTAGTTCCTGTTGAAATCTGTGTGTGAACCCAGATCTGACTCCATGTTTCATAGTTTTAATGATTATAATACTATTGGCCACCTGCTCTTTTACCTCCATCTCCCTCAGCTGAGGGTCAGTAAGGGCACTGTGTGCCACTGTTCTTAACCAAGCCTGTTACTGACAACACATACTCCTAAGCAGTGTTTTGTTTTGTTTTTAAGATTTTTATCTATTTATTTGTCAGAGAGAAAGAGAGCACAAGCAGGGGGAGTGGCAGGCAGAGGGAGAAGCAGGCTCCCCACTGAGCAAGGAGCCTGATACAGGACTCGATTCCAGGACCCTGGGATCATGACCTGAACCGAAGGCAGATGCTTAACCAATTGAGCCACCCAGGCATTCCAACAGTGCCCTTTTTGAGGCACATTTTATAAAATAATTTCTCTAAAGTTATGACTATTTCCCTATATATTCCCACAATATTCAAAAGAAGACTTACCTGTCTTCTGAAAGCTCAGCTGAAACCCTTCCAACAGTATTTTCCCCAGGTATTCCAGACCAAAATAACCTCCCTGTGCCTAACAAAGCTCTCCCACTAAGGAGAATTATTCACATTTTTACTGTTTAGTATTCTCATTTATGTATCTATCTCTTCCCCTCGGCAAACTATAAGCAGCACATACATGCTTTTACATTTCTACCCTTCCTAATGTATTGCACATAGGAGACATCTCAAAGCATATCACATTAATTTTGTATTAGTGCCATGTGTCATGAATTGCTTAGAAATATGTTTCAGGATCTCTTCTTTTTCCTCATTCTCTAATAATGATGCAACTTTTGTCTTTTCTTAGGTTTCCCAAAATGCCGAAATCCTTATCTATTCTATGTATTTTTCGCTCTGCACTTTGTCTCTTGGGTAACTCTGCTCTGGGAACCCCAGGCAGTTATTAGCAGTGATTAACACATCTGGTTATTTTCCATATAAGGCTAACATATAAGGCTCTTGTGGATGTAGTCAAACTTTTTTTTTAACCATAATTAAACTCAGCAGACCCAGGGAAAATGTCTTATGACTTATTGTATACAATGGTTAAAGAGAAATTTTAGAATGGTTTAAAATTGCTGAGTAAAGAATGATCAACGGACCAGCAGCATCAGTATCACCTGGGAGCTTGTTAGAAATGCAGAACCTCATTCCCTATCCAGGTATGTGGAGTCAGAAACTGCCTTCTAACAAGATTTTCAAGTGATTGTTATGAATGTTTTGAGAAATAGTGGTTTAAAAAAACAATTTAATGGCACTGTATATATAAATGGCTATGTCTGTTGCTTCATAGAATTCTAATAATCCCAACAACACTGAAGGTAGGTAAATGGTGGTATTTCTATGTTAACTTACCCCAAATCATTCTTCTAATAAGTTGCACTGATCTCGGAACCCAGAGCTGTTTGCTTTGAAGACTCTCTTTCCAATGTTCTGTTGCAGATACAGCAGACAAAATCAGCATCTTCCCATCCCTGAGATCATACTATCCCAGAGTGCACTGGCTGGATTTAAGCCCTACCCCTTCTCAGCAGTTCTCAATCAGTGATTGATGGGCTTCGGTGTCTAAGTTCCCCACCTCCTTCAGCCCCCAGGTGAGATAATTCTGTGGTGTGTGTTTTAGTATCTCAGAGTTTCTTTGCAGGATTAATGTCCAATTGACCACTGTGACAGATGGCTTAATAATTCATCATTTGGGGCCACCTTTCCTACTTCCCTGAACTTCCCAACAAATTACTGATCATTAAATCCTTATTGCAGTCTCCGTTTCTGGAGGGAATCAGCATTAAGATAGTAGAAAAGTCAGCTCAGTTCTTCGTAAAGATTCCTCACACAACAAAAGCAGCAATGAGAAGTGAATAACCTCCTTTTATATAGTGAATATAATACCATTAGCCACCATAATGAAATTTTTTTATAAGACTGATTACAGCTGAAAAGATGAGACTCTGTGATCTTTATTAAAATAAAAATGTGATTGGGGAATCCAAGAAAAAAAATTGAGTCAACTCCTTCCCCAGTGGAGAGAGAGATGTGATTTTCTTCTAAAGGAATCTGTTACATGGATCTTTTCTCTTGTCTTTTGTTTACAACTGTTATCTGTGGGAAGATTAAACAAATGCCTTTGGAACATACATACTTTCAGTCCCTAAAGCCTTCATACATAAAAGTAAGAAAAACTATAACTGAACCAATGTGAGTTCACTTCTTGGTGAGTCACAGAAACTTCACCAAGTTGTCACACAAAGAAAACTTTATTTGCAGCAAATAAGATCACAGGGATGGTTTCCAAAGGCATGACTCCTGAGAGAGGGTGAATGGGTGACTTTTGTTTAGGATTAGGATGAAATTTTTTTAAATATAAATTCAATTAGCCAACATATGGTACATCATTAATTTTGGGTATAGTGTTCAGTGATTCAGTAGTTGCATATAACACCCAGTGCTCATCACATCACGTGCCTTCCTTAATGCCCATCACCCAGTTACCTCATCCCCCCCATCTCCCTTTCCACAACCCTCAGTTTTTTTCCCTGGAGTCAAGAGTCTCTGCTGGTTTGGCTCCTTCTCTGATTTCTTCCCATTCAGTTTTCCCTCCCTTCCTCTCTGATCCTCTGTGTTATTTCTTAAAATGTCTATACTTC
Source organism: Ursus americanus (assembly GCF_024610735.1). NCBI lineage: Eukaryota > Metazoa > Chordata > Mammalia > Carnivora > Ursidae > Ursus > Ursus americanus. Next base: position 23,787,475 of record NC_142134.1, on the reverse strand, counting down.
CCAGAGCAATCTACACATTCAGTGCAATCCCTTTCAAAATACCACTGACATTTTTCACAAAGCTGGAACAAACAATCCTAAAATTTGTATGGAAACAGAAAAGACCCCAAATAGCCAAGGGAATTGTTGAAAAAAAAAAAAAAACCAAAAAACAAAGTTGGGAGCTTCACAATGCCTGACTTCAAGCTATATTACAAAGCTGTGATTATCAAGACAGCATGGTATTGGCACAAAAAACAGACACATAGATCAATGTAACAGAATGGAGAACCCAAAAATGGACCCACAACTCTATGGTCAACTAATCTTTGACAAAACAGGAAAGAGTATCCAATGAAAAAAGGACAGTCTCTTTGATGAATGCTGCTGGGAAAATTGGACAGCCACATGCAGAAGAATGAGACTGGACCATTCTCTTACACCATACATGAAGATAAACTCAAAATGGATGAAAGACCTCAATGTGAGACAGGAATCCATCAAAATCCTAGAGGAGAACACAGGTAGTAACCTCTTCAACCTCGGCCACAGCAACTTCTTTCAAGACATGTCTACAAAGGCTAAGGAAACAAAAGCAAAAATGAACTATTGGGACTACATTAAGATAAAAAGCTTTTGCACAGCAGAGGAAACAGTCAACAAAACCAAAAGGGAACTGACAGAATGGGACAAGATATTTGCAAATGACATAACAGATAAGGGGCTGGTATCCAAGATCTGCAGGATGAATATTTTAGTTGGGAGCCTTGTCATCCCATGTAGAGGCAGACAGAAGATTGATCATGCCCCTTAACGAAACATGCCTATACGTACATTGCATGTCATATAAATGAGGCTGAGACTCCTCCTTGGGTGGAAATTTTAGTATTATAATGAGGTAAAGGCAACTGCCAGCCATGGGCGGTGGGGTCACTCCACAGTCTACCTGCGCAGGCCTTTGAGAGGGGGAAGAAGTGGGGGCGTGATTAGCTCAAAGGGTCTGGGTGGTATTGTCTGGGCAGTTGCTATCCCCTGAGCGGTGGTTTCAGGTTTCATTTACCTGAGTGAAGAGGTAAGCCAGAAAGAAGAGCTTAAGGGAAAATATAAGACAAAGATTAGTGAGTACGAGCAGGTGGACAATAAAAGTTAGGTCTTGGGGTCTAACGGGTGACAAATCTCAATGTGTAAATTGAATATCCCATCCTGATTATGGCATAAATAAAGTAAAAGCTTTAAATATGTTTGTACTCAGCGCCAGTTTCATGGCCCTGCACTTAGTTTAATGCTTTGTTGTCACTGTCTTGAAATTCTTAATGATTGTGAACAAGGCACCTACATTTTCATTTTTCAGTGGGTCCTGGAAATTATGTAGCCAGTGCTGTTTGTACTATTTTAAAATTGTTTGAAATATAGATTTTCGAGATACAAGAAAAGTCAAACTAAAAGAACTATAGGAGTTGAAAAACAAAGTATCTTCGGGAAAACTAAAACCAACACAGTCGGAGTTTCTGGAAACTTCTGGGAATAGTCATTATGGTTTGCTGCACAGAGAACAGAAGGAAAGCAGTGGCACCTGGAAATGCCCTGGTACTTCTCAAACTTGCATAGGCATGGGTGTGATTGCAGAGGACATGTGTTTGATTTGGAGCCAGCAAGAAAAATTCAGATGACCCAGAAAATTAAGAGCAAAAGGAGCGAGCTATTTGAGCTGGCTGTTGGGCGTCAGGCAAGCAAACAGACTGTGTTCCTAATGACATCTTGTATTTACCATTTACTGTATCTGTCACATCTGTCATGGTTCCAAGGGACTTACAGTCCTTATCTGGTTTAATCCTTATAGCACCCCTGGGAGGCAGGTGCTTTTACTGTCCCGATATCACCAGTGAGGAAATTTGGAACAAAATGGGAGTGACTGCCTAGGCTCTTGCACCTAGCAAGTCCTGGAGCCTGGCTTTGAACCCCGGCAGTCAGACTCTAGAGCCCAAATTCTTAATTACAACAGAAAGCACCCCCCCTCCCCCAGTGAAATGGCTTTGTACTCGCAGAGGTGGACGGGGCAGATATTGTGCTGAAGGCCCCCGGTGCAGAAGTGAAAGGGGAAAGGCCAAGTCCCCAGTGGTGCAATCCTTAGTGCACGAAGTTCCCCATTCCCCCAGGGGTGGGGGATGGGGTGGGGGCAGCAGCAAATAAACAGCCACAGACCTTGAGGAGCCCAAGCGGGGTTTTCCTGGGTCCATTTTGCTTCACAAGCACATTTTCCATGGATTTTCACCCAGCCGAGTCAGGTTGTCAGTGGTCTTCAAACTGTTCCACTGAGTTTGGGGGTCAGATGACAGACTCCAGGGTCTCCTGGGGAGAGAAAGGACTCAGTGCAGGGGCTCAGGCTCCTGCTGATTAAACCTTGGGCAGCTATACTTTCACCTGGTTTAGTCTAAATACAGGAATGATGAGTAAGAATCTGCAAAAGAAAACGAGTTTCTGCAGCTAAAAATAAAAGTTTAAAAACCATTGTTCTGGCTGTCACTTCAAAACAACTGGGAGAAAAATGAATTAGCTGTAGGTTGATCACATGTTCCTCCCCCTCCCCAAACACGACTCATGTTTGACCTGGGTCAGCAGAGAAAAGATGATATTGGTATTTGGTGTTCGTGGAACGCTGGACAGAACATATTTGAATCTTCTCTGTGCCAAAGGCTCACTGTGCATTTTTTCCTGGCTTAAGAGAGTTTCTTTTAGGGGAGCCTGGGTGCCTCAGTCTGTTAAGCGTTTGCCTTCAGCTCAGGTCATGATCTTAGGGTCCTGGGATCAAACCCAAGTTAGGCTCTCTGCTCAGCAGGGAGTCTGCTTCTTCCTCTGCCCTTCCCACCCCCCCCTCCACCTGCCCCAGTACATCTCTGTCTCTCTCTCAAATAAATAAAATCTTTTTAAAAAAGTTTCTTTAAATTGTTTGCACCAGGTCCTTAGATATATAAATATAATAGTCAATATAATACATATATAATATTCAATATGATATATATAATATATTATGTATATAATTTGTGTATCTCTCTCTTTCTCTCTCTCTCTCTCTATATATATAAAATAGTCAAATAATTGTTGGATGCTGTAGGAAAGCAGAGGAAGGAACAGTTAATTCCAGTTGTTGAATGAAAGGAATGTCATTTGTAAGTGCTTCGGAGATGGCCCTATATGGAGATCTCTCTCTCTCTTTCTCTCTCTCTCTTCCCCCTCACCCCACCTTCTAAAACAAAAAAAGAAACGCAGCCCACTGAGTGGATATGTAATTAGTTTCCCAAGAGAAGATGAAATAACTGCTTCATAGAAACAGGAACAAATCCCATGTACCTTGAAAAGCCTTCTTTGAGGGCAGGAAGTTGGTTTTTAAATATTTTCCTGGAGAACTTCTCATATCTCACACACTCTTCAACATCTGGGCCTATGTGTCAAATTCCAGACCACTGTTTATGATCCAGATGGAGTTCTGTAGGATTCAGCTCTTGTTTGAGGATGACGGCACACCTTCCTTACTGATATAATTCTAATAAGAACATATCAGCGAGCAGTGATTGTGAAGAGTCCAACATGCATAGCCCTCTGGGATAATCCAAGTATTTACTATAAAATAAATATATTTAAAATTTTCTAAAACACCCAGAGCTAGAAATGTATGTCCCTACCTCCAGTCCATTCAGGGGTTTAAAAAAGTACACCTATCAGAGAAGAAATTGGTGGTTGCCCGAAGGGGGGGGGGGGCCAAAATAGATGAAGGGGATTCAGAGGTATAAACTTACAATTATTAAATAAATAAGTCACAGAGATGAAAAGTATATGAATATGACTATGAATGTAGTCAATAATAGTGTAATAACATGGTGACAGATGGTGACTACACTTACGGTGAGCACTGAGTAATGTATACAATTGTTGAATCACTGTGTTGTACACCTGAAACTAGTATAACATTGTCTAGTAATTATACTTCCAATGAAAAAGATAGACCTGTTACAAAAGCAAACCATTGCACAAAACTTTGACTCCCTATTTGGTGCTGTTCCTTCAAATAGCAGAGATTAGAGAAGAGACCAAGTGTAATTTAAGACTTGTCAGCTCTAAAATTACTGCTGTTTTTATTCCCTGGACCATACATTTCTTTCCCCCTTTTTAAGAAAATTATTGTGATAAAATAGAAATACTGTGAAATTTACCATATGCCTTGTTTTAAATTATAAAAATAAGTTTTTTAGAATGTAAAATGTGAAAATCGAGATCCTTGAAGGGTCTTTTTCAATTTATAGCTTCTGTTTTTCCTACAAGCGCATAAACTACTAAAATATTTCAGAACATCCTGTCCCTCCCTCTCCTAATTTTAGAGCGTGTTTCCTTGTCTCCTTTTATCCTAAAGCAGCCTCCTAAATAGCAACGAGTAAAATTTATCAACCAGTCATCTGTGAACCCAAAAACACAGCTGTTAGAATGGTTTTAGATGTTCAACAAGTTGTACCTCTTGAGTTAGGCTGCAAATGATATTAAAATTTCAGGATTCCAGGATATCGCCCAAATTTTGATATTAAGAATAGTAACCACTCTCCCCACAAATACTTCTTGGCGTAGTTTGTAATCCATTCAGAGCTTTTCACAAGCTGGAGGGAAGCTATTTTCTCCTCTAGATCAGGGACTATGTAAGAACTAAAGGAGCATAAAGTTAGGGTGGGCTGCCTCCAAGTAGGCCCCCATCACTGAAGAGATTGAAGCAGAAGCAAATTAACCTACTGGGACTGTTGGCCAGAGGTAGAAGAGTGTCAGGATTTATAGACTTGGGGGACTTACAGGACCAGCACTGGCAAGGGACACAGTAGTAATGAACAGGAAATTCTTTTGTTTTCTTGTCTCCAGGCCATCCTATTTGCATCTGCCACCTGCAGTGTGAGCAGTCTCTGGCTGCTGGGGCTCCCCCACAGAAAGGAGAAGTCTCCCACATCTGCAGGGCCCTGGGTGTCTAGGGGGCACAAGAAGACGCTGGTTGGGAATCAGTCCTGGATGCTAGAGACTGGCAGGCTGCATGGCCGGTGAAAAGTCACTCAGCCTTCCTGGGTCTCAAATGCAAACGCAGGAAACAAGGCTCAAGGCCTTCTAAATCTATGATGTGATCACTCCTTGTCCCCTTCCCCCTTCTACCTAGGCGACAAATGTTATTCGGGGCACCTGGGTGGTGGAGTCAGTTAAGTGCCCCACTCTTGGTTTTGCCTCAGGTCCTGATCTCAGGAAAATGGGATCGAGCCCCCAGCCCTGCCTCGCACTCCCGTTCAGTGCGGACTCTGCCCCAGATTCTCTTTCCTTCTCCCTCTGCCCCTCCCACTCGTGCTCGCACTCGCTCTCTAAAATAAATAAATAAATCTTAAAAAAAAAAATCTGTCTCTTCAAGTTCCTGGTCACTAGCAAATGCCAGATAATCCAATACACTTTCCATTTTCAATCTGGATGTGGAGAAGCAACTAGCGTGTGGGCCACAGGAATGAGGGATTAGCACTCCCCTTCTCTGCCAGCAGCATAATCGCACTCCCGAGGCTTAGCTGGTGTGGAATTGTACGGAATAAATACGCAGTCCCTAACTCCTCTTGCCGTTGCATACGGCCAGATGACTAAATCCGGCCCATAAAATATAAGCAGCAGGGTTAGATGGCGGTCTCTGGACGTTCCTTAAAGGACCATGGGAAGCAGCTTTTTGAACTTACTTCATCATCTTTCCTTCCATCTGCTGCCTCCACGGAGAACGTGAGGCCAGAACGGGAGCAGCGCAGGGGCCACACTCGGGACAGTGGGGCGGGAGGTGCGCGCGCTGCGCCGCGGGCTGAGGAAGAGCTGGGCGCTGCACGGTCCGCCTTCCTCCAAACCCCCGCCTAGCGGGACATGCGCATCCGCACCCTTATCTCGGCTTTCAGATACCCACTGAATCCTAACTGACACTGTTGTTCCCACGCGAAATACTTTCTGTTCAGAAGGCTCTTCATGAGTCTCTTCCTCGGTGTAATTTTGGAAAGCTAGAGTGGAGCGGCTTCTGCCAGGAGGCTGGTACTGCTGCTGTCACCCCCTCACAGGTGCGGGTCCTCTGCCCACCCAAGGTCGTCCCTGGGTCCGGGCGCAGCCTCAACACTGGTGAAGCGACCATCATCAGATCTACTTATATTCTCACTGGGAAGTCATGGTGTGCTGTGCTGTTGGAAGCCCCCAGGAGTCTTGCAATATTAATTAGCTATGCTGAGTCCAGCTCATACCCCGTGTTTTAAACGGGCTTCTTTGCTCTTGTAGTTTTACTGAAAATTCCAGAGTCGTGTCCCCTGATAGGCTGTTGAGGAACGTTTTTTTCCCCATGAGTGCTAAACTCTTAAAATTAGACCTGCTAGCTCCCTTGGGAATGGTATGCTCAGCTGCCTGAAAACTCTGCTCCTTTGCAGGGGATCATTGTCTTCTTTGGATGACTGTCTTAATTATAAGCAGATAACCCTAGAAGTCTTGGGGCCAGGCACCCAGGATCCTTAGACTATTCTCTTTCTCTCTCTTGCTTATTCTAAGCAATGCTAGTAACTTGAACCAAGGAGTTACTCAAGGATCACACCCTGAAGAACAGCTGTGCAACCCAGAGTGATATTTATATCTTTTAGCAACAGGCAGGCACAGGCACAATCTGGTCAGACTCAGCTGTGTAAACTACTGATGCAGCCGAGCTTATGCATACCAGTGACCTCTCTGCCCTCGGGCACACGACCAAAATCAAAGCTTTCACACTAGTGGGTATTTACCCCAAAGATACAGACGTAGTGAAGAGAAGGGCCATATGCACCCCAGTGTTCATAGCAGCATTGTCCACAATAGCTAAATCGTGGAAGGAGCCGAGATGCCCTTCAACAGATGACTGGATTAAGAAGTTGTGGTCCATATATACAGTGGAATATTACTCAGCGATCAAAAAGAATGATTTCTCAACATTTGCTGCAACATGGACAGCACTGGAGGAGATAATGCTAAGTGAAATAAGTCAAGCAGAGAAAGACAACTATCATATGATTTCTCTCATCTATGGAACATAAGAACTAGGAAGATCGGTAGGAGAAGAAAGGGATAAAGAAAGGGGGGGTAATCAGAAGGGGGAATGAAGCATGAGAGACTGTGGACTCTGAGAAACAAACTGAGGGCTTCAGAGGGGAGGGGGTGGGGGAATGGGATAGACTGGTGATGGGTAGTAAGGTGGGCACATATTGCATGGTGCACTGGGTGTTATACACAACTAATGAATCATCGAACTTTACATCGGAAACCGGGGATGTACTGTATGTTGACTAACATAATAAAAAAACATTAAAAAAAAAAAAACTTTCACACAGACTGATTCTTGAGGTGTCCATGCAGCTTCAGAATACCTTCAGGACTTTTTCTGGCTTTGCCTTTCCTTCATTTCCAAAGGATGGTTCTTCCCTACTCACCTTGGTATTAGGACAACCTGGCTTTTCCTTTCACTGAGATTAAAGGCCTTCCAAATTCTTCATATTCCTACTTCTTCACTTTAAAAATACCATCTCCTAGTGAAAGAAGTCAGTTCCAAAAGACCACATAATATACAATTCTACCTAAATGAAATGTCCAGAATAGGCAAGTCTATAGAGACAGAAAGTAGATCAGTGATTGCCTAGGGGTAAGGAAATGGGCAGTTAGAAGAGTGACAACTAAAGGGTCCAAGATGTCTTTTTGATGATGAAAATGTGTTAGAATTGTCTGTGGTAATGGTTGCACATGTCTGTGAATTTGCTAAAAACAACTAAAACTTTACTAAAATTTACTAATGTTTTCATTACTCTACTGAAACTCTTCTATTAAAGGTCATTAATGAATCATGCACTTTAAATGCGTGAACTGTATTTGTGAATTTTATCTCAGTAAAACTGATAAATGCCATGCCAGCAACTAGGGTCTGGAGAAACAGGTACTAAAATATAGGTTTTCAAGTGGTTGCCACTTGACTGAATATTGGTACTTTTGTTTACTTCTGCTTAAGTCATTCATCAAAACTTAAAACTAAAGGGATAACACATAAAAATCCAGTTTCTTGAGATCGAATCTCCAGTATGAATGGCTCCATATTCCTGCCTGGGAACAAGTGTCTAGCTCTTAGCTGCTTAGGACCCCTGAGATGAGACCTGAATTCTCCCAGGCACCTCGTCCTGCTGACTTGTTTATTACATTATTTATTGAGTACGTTTTAGGTGTCATGTATCGTTCCTCCCAGGACAAAAACCTCACAAATCTCTATAATCTTTTTCCACCACCTTCTTCCCCTTCAGCCTACAGACTTTTCCTGGTATCTATTAGCATAAAAAATTTCATGCAGCTGAACACTCTTCTGTTGATCCTGCTACTTTCTCAAGTCAGCTGTTTTATCCTTCCCCTGTATTTTTACGTACAAACTTGTCAGGTGTAACTTACATTTGCTACCATTTCTTTACCTCCTACTCCTTTGCTGACAATTTTGGTTTTCATTACTCTACTGAAACTCTTTTATGAAAGGTCATTAGAAAAGAGCAGTAAGTCATCAAATCTAATGCCCTTTTCTTCTCACTTTCTTCAATGCTTTGCCATTTTTCTGCCCAGAAAATATAGAAAAACAGAAAAGGAAAAAAAATTATCACCTACTCCCCTAACATGGCAATTTTAAAAACTCCCAGGAAAAGGGTTTTCTTTTGTTTTCCCCAGACAGAGCTCTTCGGACATTTCATGGATCTTCCTCAAGGACTACTCCCCTCCCCGTATATACTGGGCTGCCCCACTCGTTCAGCAAATAATGAGCTAAGCCCAAGCTGTTATGTTCAGAGCAAATTATGCTTAGATACTGAGATTGTCTTTGCCAATATTTTATTAACACAGGTTCACTGCAGGAATTATAATTTATAATAATATTTCATAAGCCAATAGCATACAGGATAATGTTTCTAAATAAGCCAATAAAGAAATAACACACTCCAAAGCAATGATAGATCAATTACACTATTGCTCCAAATGAGAGGGAGATGAAAGAAACAAAGTCCAAATTTAGGTGAGGTGTACCTTTCTACAAGCTGGTTCTTGGAAGAGTCAGTTTAGCCAACTGAGAGGTGATGTCCCACAGCCAGCACAAAGCAAAGCCCCTTACTGCTAGAGCGCATTGCTGAGGCAATGAAGGCTCTGGTGTCGGCAGGCGAGATGGCCTCCTTCACCACGCTGCTGCACGCTTTTCACCCCTGACGGCTAAGAGCCTCCTTGCAGCGGCAGGAGCTACGCCTCAGGTCCCTAGGGAGCTACTTAGATCCGCAAATGGTAGCCTGGCCCAGACCAGACACTCTTGGTAAGTCCCCCCAAATTCTTGGTATTTAAAGTTTAAATGACTATTACATCATAGCCACTCTTCTGCATGTTCTTACTGATAAGTCCCCAAAGGCACCTGACAGCAGTTAAGCTACTGAGGGCTTATCAACAACGGACAACACCACCCTGACACAGCTGCTTCAGTGTAAACACAGTCACCTTTAGATCAAAACAACTCCACCTAAGCCACAAACAAGGGGATCTGAAATCATGACTAACCCATGTACAACATGGGCCCTGGGACCAACAAGAGCCTGCCCTCGTAGAGTTTATAGTCGGGTGGGTATTACATGAATGTGTAATTTTCAACTGGGCAGAACTCCAAAGGGAAGAGCACGGTTCTTAGGGACCACAGACTGACAAAGGAAGGTGACCTAGATGAGAGAGATGGGTGGTGGGATCAGAGTAGATGTTCATGGGCAAGTTATGTTTGTCCAGTTAACTTCTACTAATCCTTTGCTTCTCCCCTCATAGCAAATGTGGGGGGTGGGGAGAGAGAGAAGGAGAGAGGGAGAGGGGAAGCATTCCAGGCAGAAAAACAACAACCAGCGTGCAGGAAGGACAAAGAGAATACAAGGTGAGGCTAGAGAGATTAGACAGGATCTTCCAAGGCATGGTAAGAGTTGTGTCATTTATCCTAAAAGCAATAGTGAGGCATTGAAAGTTATAAGCGAGGGAAATGACATCATCACATCAATTAAAAAAAAATGGTTCTGCTGCATTTTGTAGAGAATTAGTACAAGAGCCAGAGAAGAGAGAGGTTACAGTTAGTAGGCTATTAAAGTATGGTAGATGAGAATTAATGGTTGCCAGAACCCACAGAGATTTAAGTAAACGGAAGGCATGTGGACGTTTGGGATACCATCCAACCTTCAGAAAATCTCAAGGCTTTGTCCCCATTCCCTCCAAACTCAAGAAGAAAGTACTCATATCTAGGTCATGGCTGAGGATACTGTTGCTCATGGTGTTGTCAGGGCTGGAGTAGTTTTTTATGTAAGGGACAAAGGCTTAAAACTCTTTCAGTTAAACAGAGTATCTGACTGTGACAGGCAGCCCCCCAGCCCCCGCCCTTCATCAGGTCAGACCGTGAAAGACTATTGATTGAGGAACCTGTTAGAAAAGCTACCTGAAGCCTTGAGTTAAAAGAACAAAAGTTTCTCTTGGGGTTCACTCTTGGTCCATCTGGACCACCTGGCTAGGTTTAGGCCCAAACCTCAGCCCTTTGGGAACTGAAAAGAGTTCAATGCAAATGAAAAATTTCTCAGAGATACCTTGCCATTCTTTATCTGCTGACACATTTTTCTCCTTGCTCCCTTGTTCCTGCCAGCCTTATGGCTTGACAATTATCCAAGTGTGACCACTGCTGAAGCCATTGCTTCAGATAGTGAAGAAAAGATAGGAGAGTAAAGGATGGGGAAATCATTTTCCTGCACCCCTCAACCTTCTCAGAAGAAACTACTCCTTCCCTTTCCCTTCCTTTTGCATTTCAATTAGGACCTTTTCGTATAGCACTTCTTGTGTGGTACGGACTTGTCCTTTCCCTGGATCCCAGATGCACTTGCAGTAAGGATATAAAAAGCTATAAGGCTTTGTTGTTACTTCACCAGATTAAATAGCATATAAATTATGATGTGGCCCTGACAGGGCCCTCTGACCGGCGGCGAAAGCACTAGATGCTCATCCCCATCAAGGCCCTTTCAGGCCGTAGGGGAAAGTACCTGGTGGAAGTAATGAAGGCATTGAGGATAACCATCTATCTGAAATGTACTCTTCAAAGACTACGTGCGTTTATCTGGTGTTTGCCGTTACTGTTTATCTGTTCTGTCTTGTTCGTTAGTGTTGTTTCCTGTTGCTGTTGTCTTAGATTTCAATGAGCCCACCTGAAGAGCTACATGGTACACCTTCTCCCTTCGTTCCCACTTGCCTCCTTTAAAATGAAGTGTCAGCCAAGGTAGGACCCAGGAAAAATGAGCCAGGGATGGCCCTGAAATTATTCTAGTTGAGGTCCTAAAATGGAGGGGCAATGGGGCTTCATGATGGAGGTCCATCCCACATCATTGATTTAGAACACTACATTTGTGGTTAGGGCCAACACAGAGAGGAATTACATCGTTCCAAGGCCAACAATAGTCTTTAAATATTATTCCTCAAAAACCGTGGTGTGACCAAGATAGATGGATACCCAGGATTTGTATCCCAACCACTGGTTAATACTTACCTATCCAATTCTGGTCAGATCACCTTGCTCTACTTGCCATTCCACCAACATGCCCTGTCTTCATTAGACAGTGGATGAAACCAGTGTGGGTTCAGAACAAGAAAGAAGTCAATTCCAGGCCTTCTATCATTTTATGGAGACATTGTTCCAGTATGCAGAGAAGAGAGAAAATATTCTTTCCTTAATTGCTACCTGAAATCAAAATAATCTCAGAATTTGACAGAAAAAAAAAATCAGATCTTTCCAAAGCCTTTAGAAGATACATTTTTAACAGTGTGGAGAAATTCACTGAAGCCATGGTTCAGCTGGACTTTCTGAGGCACAGGAATGCCAAGGAATCAGCTGAGAGAGAAGGAGCATTCTTATCGGCCCAGAATATCCAGCTCATTGACTATCTGAGAAAGTTGTGGTGAGAAGATAATTGCCTGAAAGGGGATGGACTTCTACCCCTTCGGCAAGCAGTAGGAGACAAGTTGGATACTCTGATTTGCTTGCTTTACTCTAGGTTTTGCTTAATGGCAAAAGTAAGGAGATAGAGCAGACGTTGTAATCCAAGCATTTAAAATTCAATTATCCTCAATCCTAAAGCTGCTTTAGTGACAGCTATAACTTACACGTTTCCAGAACCTATTATATGCTCTAAAGATTCTTCCTTCTCCAAAGACTTCAAAATGAAGACACACAGCTGGCTGAGCACACTGTGTTGCAATATGCCCAAGGCTTTGTGCAAGCTTTTCCGAAGGAGTCCTCTGAATCACACCTATCGGGCCACCATCTTGAAGCATCGTCGTATCTCACAACCCATCAGGCCACTGAAAGCAGAGGCTTTACCAAAGCTGCCAGTTTCTTTATTCAATAAGGGTCTCAATCTTAGTATTTTGGTCATTTAAAATCTCTCTTGCTTATATGTAGCATCATAAAAAAAAACAAAAACAAAAACAAAAAAAAAAACAAAGGAACAAACAAAACAGACTCTTCTTTTTTTTTTTTTTTAAACACAGAGAGAAAGACAGTGTATGGAAGGGGGTGGGCAGAGGGAGAGGGAGAGAGAGTATCTTAAGCAGGATCCATGCCCAGCTCTGAGCCTGACACAGGACTCAATCTCATGACCCTGAGATCATGACCTGAGCCAAAATCAACAGTCAGATGCTTAACCAACTGAGCCACCCAGGTACCCCCAAAACAGACTCTTAAATACAGAGAATAAACTGGTGGTTGCCAGAGGGGAGAGATGTGGGGGGTTGGGAAAAACTGGTGAAGAGGATTAAAAGGTACAAACTTTCAGCTATAAAATAAATCATGGAGATGAAAAGTACAGTACAGGGAATCTAGTCGATCATATTATAATAACATTGCATAGTGACAGATGGCGACTATAGTTACCATGGTGAGCACTGAGTATAGACTTGTCAAATCACTATGTTGTACACCTGAAGCTAATATAACCTTGTGCTTCAACTACACTTCAATAATAAAAAATATATATATTAAATAAATAAATTAAATAATGGGATAAAATTTCTCCCCAAGTGCGGACGCTCAGGGGCAGGGTGACTCAGATAATGCAGATCAGGATTTAATTTAAGGACAAATTATGTTTCAAAAAATGTTTATTTAACTTGTGCTAAATCTCAAGGTCTGCAGAGCAGTGTCCTGCTGATAACATTGGCCGCTGTTGACTGTCGGGAAGCTACGGTACTGATTCCTAACCTTCCTCAGCCACCTCATAGGAGCTTTGCCCATAATCCGCACACAAATGGTACTTACGCCGTCCGGCGCACAGAGCCTTTGACACCCCACCTCCTTTCCGTTCAAATACATGGGTCAGGGAAAGAGAAGCGGCTCCATCCAGCGAGCACCGAATCTGCGGCATCCTAAACCTAGTCCGTGACTGATGATTCCTAATTACTACGTAACCACACTCACTTGAAGAATATTTTTTTAGAACTAGACTTTTGGGGTAAAATAACTGGCCATGTATACTTTGAATGCCACGAAACATTCGCGAAGCTCTAATAAACCTACAGTTGCCTGAGAACCAGCCCACCTCCGTGGGGCACGCGGCAAGTTCGGTCATGAGACGGGAAAGCTACACCTGCTGGCTTTCCTGAGACTTAGACGCCACTCACAGCTGGCACTTCCCAGAGTCTGAGCCCCAGTCTATTTAACAAGGACCTGTCAAAACAAGGTTATAAAAAGAGAGTGTATTTTAAGTGTTTACATTTAATAAATTACCATGTGTAAAATACATAAACTTAGAACTGTGCTATTACAGAGTAACTTATAAAATTAATTCAGCCTGTTTAGTATTATAATGAGACAACTGTATAGTTGAATGAAAAAAAAAAGTCTTCTTTCACTCCCATCTTGGGTCTCTGTGATGGTACGTAAAAGCTCATTTGAAGTTAAGGGTAAAGGCTAAATTTGATACATTTCCTGACACCAGGCCTGGGCCTACACCAGTGGCCATCCTGGGCTAGATTTTGCTCTTCCTCCTTCAAAGGGACACAATGAAATCATATTTTTAAATTTTTTAAAGGAACAAGATTATTAAATTTGGTAAGAGAGGGCTATCCTTTAAACTAAGATGTTGGCAGGATCCTTTTCTTTTTTCATTTTTGACAAGGTTTGAGGTATCTCCGGCCATGCAGTAATAGGGAATATCACGGTCTGGTTTTTATACGTGGCTGACTGTGTATCTCACACCCCAGCAGCTGAATCAAGCAAAGTAACAAGGCTAAGTGATCCCAAACTCCCCTGTAACACCGAGTGCCCTGGGCAAGAAATGCAGGCGACGACTCACACGACGTGGCTCATGGGGGCGCGTGCTCAGGCCAGGGTCTCCGACGGTGGGGCAGGAATAGCTTTTTCACTCATTGCTTAGCAGCCGTATTTTCTGGTTTCAGGGAAATAATTTATTTTTTCCAACTGTAAATAGAGGACTGAGACATCAACTTCATGTGAGCTTACTTTTGGTCAGGGATACTGCGAGGGATACTTTTAGTGCAGAGGTGAAAGTCCTGGGGGATAAAAGGATCTAGACACCAACTGAAGATTGGGTGAGGACGAAGGATGGTCAGACACCACAGCTCCCACGTAGAAACTGCAGACCCCGCTGCGGTAAAGCAGGGCTGAAATGTGAGGCGGCAGGACTCTGCCCTCTCCAGCAGGTGACAGATAATGGGAAACCACACAGTGTCCTGGCAGCTTGAGGTTTCTTCTTCTGAGTCACTCCTAACTCAGAAGCCCCGTATTGAAAGTCTGAGGAGACTTCCCTGCCTGGCTCTTTAAAAGTAAATACAGCCTAGACTTCCTTTCTTTGCAAGCTAGTCAACACTGCTCAGAATAAAATCCGGTAAATCTGCTGCCTTACTTGCTGAACCCGTCAAAACAAGAAAAGGATGCTATGCTGGAACATTCCCCGCTATTAATGAAAACCTCTAGTTTCATTTCTCCCTACCACCATCCCCCGCCCCATTCATTCACTCATGCATTCAGTCAGCAGAGGAACCAGGGGATCCCATGAACTTTCATTGAACACGTTCTAGTTACAGTGTGAGGAATACAAAACCGTAAGGTTTGACCTCGTCCGGCAGGAACTCACAGTCTAACGAAGGATAGTGTATAAAACCAAATGGCTGCATTCCTTACGGCTGAATGCAGTAACGCAGGTGGGCGTTTGGCAGAACAGTGGCTCAAAGGAGGGAGGCGAGGAATCCGCTTCATTGGAATCTTCACGAAGGCTGATATCTGTACCAGGCACTGTGTCAAATACTTTACTCCTTCAGCTCATTTAATTCTCCAGTGACCATCACTTTAAAGATTAGAAAACTAAGGTTCTAAAAAAGCAAGTAACACACCCAAGGCTATGAATCGAATACGAGGCAGAACCAGGATTCAAGTCCAGGTCTGTCTTTTCAGACTCCTCAGCCAGCGACTGATTGCAAGGACAGTGAGCGTGAAACCGTCCAGTACGTTTGGCCCAAGGTCATGTAAGGGATGGCAGCAGTGCAGACAGGCGTAAGCCGAGGACAGCTTCTGCTCCTGACTGCAGAGGGCACTGGATGGACGAGCCAGCCCTCAGGACTGGCATGAACTCTTAACAGCATTCTTAACCTCTGCGTCCTTTTCTGCTGCTTTCAAGGAATGCTTGTGCCCACCTTCTCAGCCTCATCACCACTCCTTAAAAGCTTTTGGAACAATGCGGGGCACTAGCATCAGTGGCCAAGGGGATTTCTGTCTTGCTTCCTTTGTATGATCTTTATTTCCTCTTTGTGCCCTGGGTAGATTCAGGAAAGAGACAAAGTTGCTTTGGTTAAAATGTCGCTACTCCTACATTAATTTTCCAAGAGGGCCGCTCCCCTCTATTTCTACCATTGTCATCTTCATAGAAAAAGTTTCAGTGAACAATCATATGTTACTGTGAATTGGGGTACATACTTAATTCCACTGTTTCTTAAACCCGCCCCCACCCCCTGGGAGGGTATAAGGCAAACTCGGGTATTTGGAAAACTGGATCACTGAAGTTGGGGTGGGTGAGGAAGATCGGTCCCAACTCTCAGGGATTCTGGCATCAAACCCGCTGCCCACCTCCGAGAATCACTGTTCCAGCAGCAAAGTAGCATCAGCATCTTCAAACTCCAGTCAGCTTAGTTCAGCCTAATAGACGTTCAGCTGTATTCATTACTGACAACGCTGCTGTCCCCTGAGAGAGCACACCAGAAGAATTATTGAAAACCTGTAACCTCTTCTTATTTGTCCTGGGCACGTGTATATATCACCCGTGGAGTTTTTCCCCGTAACTACCTACCTGGATGTTCTGTCCTTTCAATAATGAGTTCACTCTAGCCCGAGAGGGGATCTGGCTCTCACCTCCATTCTCCCCATCGGCCCTCATGGATTCTCTTCCTCCAGGTCTTTTCCTGGGTTAACTTCATAGGCTCTGCTCACCCCCAACCCATCCGTCTCAAGCAGAGAAACGAGAACCAAAATGAACACTCCCATAAAAAATCACTGCTTACTACCCTAACAACCACTAAATGAAGTAATGTAGGTAAATCAAACCCAAGAAGACGAGGTTAGAAGCTTCCCTTTTACAACTACCAAAAATGAAAATTATTCCCCATGGTTGAAGCAATTTCCTCTGAGCCACTTCTATTTTCAGTCTGTCTAAGTTTCTATTCCAGGCTCCCGTAGCTGGAAAGGCCACAGATTATTATGGACCATAAACATTTTGTAATTTACAGAAGTGCTTGCAGGGCACTTGCTTTGATGGTAGGAGGGGTAGAGGAAATTGTTGGAAGTTATATCAAAGTTCTACTTCCTGACCCCAGGGCCGAACACCAAGCGCTTGACATGGAGGGGGCATTTGGCAAATATTTGAGGAAGATTGTTTGCTTTACTGGAGTCACGGAGAGACTTTGAAAGACGTTCGTGTTCTCAACTGAAAACCACTGAAAGGCTCAAGCTCTCTAATGTTCCTTTTCCATCAATTTGACGTAGGAAGTTTGGAGGTTCGTGCAATTCAATAGACGGCGCACAACACACTGCGTGTGCCTGAGTCAGATACTGCCCTGCTTCGCCCTCCCATCCCCCCAACGCCTGCTCAGACGTTCCCCACGCTCAGGTCTCCCGTATGCCCAAAGTTCACAGCCCATGTAAATTTGCTCCATGACTGAAGTACATAGAAGATGGTTTTTATGAGAGTGTGATCACAGCCCCTTGGGGTTTGCAGGGAACTTCCAAGTCAGAGACCTTTGCATTGAGTGGCTCCAGGAGATGGTAAGATATATTTTTAATTCAGAAGAGAATAACCTTCAAATTTATATGTAAATTGCTATCCACTTACCACACATGTCTGAAATGTCCTTTTAGAGAATGCCTCTTCTTTGTCTCTAGAAACCAGTTTCCGCAGGAGAAAGGAACAGTCAAAGGTAAAGCAGAGTCTTTCCCTTCCAGCAGAGCAATGTGTGGGCCAAGGTCAAAAGTGCTTATTCAAGTCGCCATCCCACTTCAAAGAAGCTGATGGCTGTGGGGGAATCACAGAGGCAATTTACGGGAAGTCTGAACTCTTCACTAATTTCAGCCAATACAAGTACTATTCCTTTTTTTTTTTTTTTTTAAATGGTTTTAAATAGAATTGCACTTGGCATAATAATTTAATAAAGTTAAACACAGTATCAAAATGTTGATCATAAGCTTACCTCCAAAAGGCCTAAAGAATGTCCTGTCCGCGGATACAAGTCACATTGTAACTCTTCCCTTTTCTGCTCCTGGGTTTAAAACCAAACAGCTAAAATAAGACCTGTCGGCATGACAGTAGCCCATGAATTATTCCTCTCCTACAGAGATGCCCCACATGAATTCCATGTGGCAGGATTAAGAGCATTATAAATTCAGGGGGCTTAGAATGAGTGCAGTTCTGTTCTCCAAACTCCAGTACAGGGCTGGGGCTTTTGTTTTGTGACTATAAAGAGCTTGTTGTTTTGGTTTTTTTTCAAGATTTTATTTATTTATTTGTCAGAGAGAGAACAAGCAGGGGGGAGCAGCAGGCAGAGGGAGAAGCAGGCTCCCCACCAAGCAGGGAGCCTGATGCGGGACTCGATCCCAGGACCCTGGGATCATGACCTGAGCCAAAGGCAGACGCTTAACCAACTGAGCCACCCAGGCATCCCGAAAGAGCTTGTTAAAAACTTTTCATGCCATGCAAATTTTATCTATAAGAAATCCTACCTACCTGTATTTACTATGTATATATTCTATTTATGGCTGGTGTCACCAAATTAGAATGGTTCTCAAACTTTGCCAAGAATCAGAATCCCCTGGGGAGTTATTTCTTTTTTCCAACTGAGATACAATTGACATATAACATTGTATAAGTTAAAGTGTACAATGTGGGGCGGCCGGGTGGCTCAGTCAGTGAAGCATCTGCCTTTGGCTCAGGTCATGATCTCCAGGTCCTGGGATCGAGCCCCGTGTCAGGCTCCCTGCTCAGTGGTGAGTCTGCTGCTCTCTCTCCCTTTGCTTTTCCCCTTGCTCATGCTCTCTCTCTCAAATAAATAAATAAAATCTTTAAAAGAGTAGAATAAAGTATACGATGTGTTGATTTGATCCATTTATATATTGCAAAATGATTACCAGCATAGCATTAGATAATACTTCCAACACATCACATACTAATCGTTTCTTTTTTTTAGTGGTGTGAACATTTAAGATCTGGTCTCTTAGAAGCTTTCAAGTACATAATACAATACTGTTAACTATAATAAGTAATTATGCATGACTAGATCCCCAGAACCTGGGGAGCTTATTAACCATGCAGCTTTTCTTGTCTGACCCCCACAAATTTGGATCCAGTAAGTTGGACTCTGGAATCCGCTGGTGTATAGGTTCTCCAAATGGTCCTGACACCTAGAGAACCCAGGCCACACTTCACACAGCCCTGCACTGGCTTTCTATCCATGTCCTTCATGCCAGTGAAGTGCCTGACACAGTCTCCCAAGACACACAATAGGATATTTCTCGAAAACAAGACATTTTGAATGCTGGGCTAAGTGTACGCTATGGTATGATTGGCTGCACTTTAAGTAATCCAAAGAGGTTAATAACTTACAAACAAGCGGGCAAACTTGTAATTTTAACTCAGATCTTTCTTCTCTCTAGACCCCTCTCTTTGGACGCTATTCTTTCATCATTTCATTGGGTTTGGGTGGTCGCAGGCACTCTTTTTCCAACCAACAAGATACATTTTTGAGCAGAGATTAGTAGAAACTGAAAGCTTGCGCCGTTTCCCCGGTTGTGTGCTGTTATGAATCACTTGCTAATAAAACAAAACTAAGTACATATGAAGCATTTTAAGAGCCAATTAGACCTGAAAGAGTAGAGAGAATCACCTCCAATTTACAGTAAGAAGGAGCAATAGCCACTGCCTCACATCATCTCCCGTTAAGTGCCCCCTGTCGGGAGTCATGCCAGAGCTGGAGATCTGTCACTGGCGCTGCCCTGAGGACTGAATGCACATTCCCTTGAGACCTAGGCTTCCAAAGCCAAGCTGATAAATTCATGTGGCTTTGAGAAAGTCGATCTCAGAAACTAAAATCAATGGAAATACGTAAATGGAGTGATGAAGAGATAGTGAAATACCTTCAATTTCAAAATCATTTTATATTTTATGAAGCACTTTCACATACATGAATTTCTTATATCACCCTCATGGAGACAGATTTTATTCCCTTTCTACAGCTGCGACAATTTGTAGCTCAGAATTTCAGTAGTCAGCTCCAGAAAACAATGAGCTTCCGAATCTAGGTCCCCTGATTCCAGTGAAAACATCAGACTGTTTGAAGGCAAGGGTTGTTCTTGTATAAAGGAACGCGTGCCACAGTGGTATTATCAGCTGGGCTGAAAGCTCTGATTTCAACTAGTAGAGGGGAGGGGAAGGGAGGACCAGTGCTGCCCCAGGCATGGGAGCAGACAGAGGGCTACTTGCAGGTAGGAGGACAGAGGTTTTTCTAACAGTTTTCAGGGACTGAACCCAGTGATTGGGCTGCTGAAGGGAGAAAGGGTAGTGCCACTCTCTGAGTACTAGCAAAGGGCAGCATCACTCCCGTGTGATGTAGAATTCACACGGGAAGCCATGGCATAGCAGACAAGGCTGCTTTTCCTTCAGAAGTGACATCCGCCTCCTGGCAACTCTTACCGCAGTGCCATGTGCTTGGGGCTCAGCTTCATGGTAAGAGTGCTGGATTTTGAGTCCGAAGGGCTAGATTTGAGTATTTCAGGAGCCTACCAGAGTGAGCCAAAGAAGGGAAGAGGGGTGAGCTCTTAGACAACTGGCTTCAGGTCCACAGAGGCCCAGCTTCTCCTTCTGCCTAGAAACCCTGATATGCAGAGCTATTTCCAATGCCTTAAGCCCAGGGCAAAGGCCCTGGGAGCACTACTTCTGTGGAGGACAAGATCCTTAAAGCCAGTTTGTCTCCTCCACAAACAGGAGCAACAGGCAAAATGTTGAGACAGGGGCCTGGTCAAGGATTCCACTGATACTTACGCTGATGATCAAAGTCATCCATTTTGTCCCTTTAGAGCCATTTAGTCCATCCATTTAGAGCGATCGGCAGCAGCACAGCTCAAAAACTTCCTTCTGGACATCCACCAATAGCCAGCAGCACAGCTCACCCAGGCTTCTGCTAAGATGAGTGTCGAGGCACAAAATAAACACTTCATGTCATGGATCCCAGGGGCAGTGCTCTGGCTCTGCTGACAGGCAGCTGGGCAGGTCCCGTGGCGGGCTGATGCTGGTGAGCTCGATTGCTCATCAATCGCCAACTCCACATTCACTGACCTTGTGTGGGTAGCAAATGCCACAAGTCAGAAATTACTATTTCCAGAAAGCTGGCTTTAAAATATTTACCAGCACATTTTTTTAAATTAATGAAACCAAGCCTTTTTGCATATCACTTAGTCAGATAGACGGTCTATGGACATGACTCTCAAATTTCTGTTCACCTAATTTAGTCTGGGCAGCTGCTGCTTTTGATCTCTACTAAGATCTCTTCCACTTCATAATTAAGACGAAAAATTGTTGTACCAGAACATTTCAATCACCCTGAGTAAAAGTGATGCTAGGGGCGCCTGGGTGGCTCAGTCAGTTTAAGCGCCTGCCTTCGGCTCAGGGCGTGATCCCGGCGTTATGGGATCGAGCCCCACATCAGGCTCTTCCACTGTGAGCCTGCTTCTTCCTCTCCCACTCCCCCTGCTTGTGTTCCCTCTCTCGCTGGCTGTCTCTATCTCTGTCGAATAAATAAATAAAATCTTAAAAAAAAAAAAAAAGTGATGCTAGTTTAGGGGCGCCTGGGTGGCTCAGTCAGTTTAAGCGCCTGCCTTCGGCTCAAGTCATGCTCTCAAGGTCCTGGGTTTGAGCCCTGTGTTGGGCTCCCTGCTCAGTGGGGAGTCTGCTTCTGCCTCTGCCTCCTCCCCCACCCCCTCCTTATGCTCTCTCTCTCTCTCTCAAATAAATAAATAAAATCCTTAAAAAAAAAAAAGTAATGCTTGTTTGTGCTTTTAAACTCCAGGCCAGCATGGGTTGCACTTAGAAACCCAAGTTCATGCAATAAAGGTGCTAAATTTTTGGCTGACTTTCACATGGCATGGGCCATATCTTTTTTTAAATGCACTCTGCATAATGCCTGACATACAGTAGACAATTGTTTGTTCATTTGAAGGCAAGAACAGAGCAATGATAGTGATTTAGTTCACACATGGATCCTAAATAAAACTGAACCACAGAAGGAGGTTTCATAAGCTTTTCTTTGTTCATGACCCACAGAAGAATGCAGCATAAAAGCGTGAAAGTCACAGACTCTGACTATAAACGTAGCCATGTATGTATTGACATTATACTTCTAAAACTTTGACCTGCTTGTCATGGGACTTCCACCCACCACCCCCAAGAAGCACCCTACTGGTTTCTGGGAGATGAGTAACAAGACGGTCAGTGATTTTTTGCTCTAGCTTCCTTGCCAGGACCCATCACAGCTGCCCGGCAAGGGCCTTTGGAGGATGCTGCTGTGTCACCCTGAACCTTCATAGTCTCAGAGCTTTACTGCTATCTGCAGCGCAGTTAGGGGAAGTAGCCTGTACCCAGTTCTATGCCCCACTTCCTAAGACAGTCTTCGGGACTCCAAGTAAGCATGCTTTGGTCCAGAGACGGTATCACACAGAGTGTGCTCAATTTGGCATTCCAACCATCTATTAATGGTCCCAAATAGTCTTTTAGTTTGGGTGGGGATGAAGAATTGACTATCCCATGCTACTTCTTTATGGACTTTGTCATACTGGGGAAAAAAAAAAGTTGCCTTCACAGAACTAGAACAAATAATCCTAAAATTTGTATGGAACCACCAAAGACCCTGAATAGCCAAAGCAGTCTTGAGAAAAAAGGAACAAACCTGGAAGTATCACAATCCCAGGTTTCAAGAGATACCACCAAGCTATGGTACTGGCACAAAAATACACACATAGGTCAATGGAACAGAAATATTCCATTGGGTAGAGAGCCCAGAAAATAAACCCATGCTTATATGGTCAACTAATCTACACAAAGGAAGCAAGAATATACAATGGGGAAAAGACAGTTTCTTCAATAAATAGTGCTGGGAAAACTGAACAGCTCCACGGAAAAGAATGAAACTGAACCACTTTCTTACACCATACACAAAAACAAACTCAAAATGGATTAAAGACCTAAGCGTGAGACCTAAAACCATAAAGCTCCTAAAAGAAAACCTAGGCAGTAATCTCTTTGACATCAGCCTTAGCGGCATTTTTCTAGATATGTCTCCTGTGACAAGGGAAACAAAAGCAAAAATGAAGTATTGGGACTACACCAAAACAAAAAGCTTCTGCACAGTGACAAAACCATCAGCAAAATGAAAAGACAACCCACTAAATAGGAGAAGATATTCCAAATGATATAACTGATAAGGGATTAATATCCAAAATATGTAAAGAACTTATAAAACTCAACACCAAAAAACAAATAATCTAGTTAAAAATGGGCAGAAGATATGAATAGACATTTTTCCATACAGATGGGCCACAGACACTTGAAAAGATGCTCAATATCATTAATCATGAGGGAAATGCAAATCAAAACTACAGTGAGATATCACCTCACACCTGTCAGAATGGCTAGTATCCAAAAGACAAGAAATAATAAGTGTTGACAAGGATGTTGAGAAAAGGGAAAGCTGGAGCTCTATTGGTGGGAATGCAAACTGGTGTAGCCACTGTGGAAAACAATATGGAGATTCCTCAAAACATTAAAAATGGAAATAATATATGATCCAGTGATTCAACTACTGGGTATTTACCCAAAGAAAATGAAACTACAAATCCCAAAAGCTATATGGACCCCTATGTTTATTGCAGCATTATTTACAGTAGCCAACATACAGAAGCAACCCAAGTGTCCATCCATAGATGGATAAGAAGATACACACACACACACACACACACACATACACACACACACTGGAATATTGCATAGCCATAAAAAAGAATGAGATTTTGCCATTTGTAACAACATGGGTGGACCTAGAGGGTATTATGCTAAGTGGAAGATGTCCTAGACAGCAGGAAAGCGAGCATTGATATAGTAGAGTCAAGGTTATTGGGGAAAATTTTCTTCATTATATACCAGAAAGTTGAGAGTCCACAGTAAACATGTTCTACTCAGGAGGAGATAGGGTAGTGCCTACTTCTAAGCTTCAAACATATCCACGTTCCATTTCTAGACCATCTATTTCTATCTATTGAAAATAAATAGAAATAGAAATAAAAAATATTTATTGAAAATGAATAGAAATAAAGGCATTATTTGGAGTCTTTGCTGAAGATACTCAGCCTGTGAACTTCAGACCCCTAGTGGAAGGCAGAGTGATTGCACAGGGTCCTCAAATCAACTTGCAAAGTTGAGTAGAGAGCAAGGAAGTGAGGAAAGATGAAACTGGAGAGAAGTAAGGACTTAGCCACATAAGGACAATGAGAAGCTTCTGGAGCAGAGCAATGAGACAATCAGGATTATGTTTTGAAAAGATGACTGAATGGCTGCAGCATGAAAACAGACTGGAGTAGGGATGGGAAAAGAGCAGTTAGCAGGCTCCTGCAATGGGTCCAACAACAGATAATGGTGGCTTGGAATAGGAGGTAGCAATGAGAGTGGAGAAAAATGGACAAAGCCAAGACACTAACAGATACAAGTGGCAGCTCTTGGAGAACAAGATTAAGGGAGATGAAGGAAGGATGACGTACTGGCTTCGGAGCAACTGGGTGGGTGACGATACCATTTACTAAGACTGGGCATACTGGAGATAGAGCAGATTTTGGAGAATTCAGTTTTGAATGTGATGGGTTGGAGAGACCTAAGAGGCCTCTATGAAGAAATGACCAGTAGGCTGTTGGATAGATACCAATGTGAGTGGACTTACATCTAAATTTGAAGCAGGGAAAAGACGTGCGTACCAATGGAGAGGGTATCCAGTGAGAAGAGGAGCTTAAGGTCTGGTGACAAAGGGAAGACTCTGGCAAAGGAATGTGAGGCCAAGACCATTGCCTGGGGGCACTAAGGTGTAAGGATCGGAGGTTATAAAAAGAACAAAGTGACATGCCAAAAACTTTCAAAAGTAAATAGGGGTGCTCTTGCTGAAAAATTCAACCATTGACTTTTATTTATAATATACAGGACTCCACGCATGGTTATAACATAAAGATACGCTCAGTGAAAAAAGCAGATGATGAAATAATATGTATATTATGGAATCCAAACGAAAGAAACAAGGTGACTATTTCGTTAATGTTCACTGTGCTGTGCTTTAAAAGGCTGGAAAATCTGACTACGCTTTGACATCGGCATACGGTAGCTTCACTGTTCTCTGAAAACTTTCTGATCGTGGAAGATTCACGCCCAGCTCTGCTGAGGCCTCATGTGTTGCCAGCCAGAGAACTGCCACATCTGATTTTGCAACCTTGGGGCCAGGGAGTTGGATTTGGCCCAGAATTTGTTAGATTACTTAAGATTTTTAGGGGTTTTTCTCCCCTCTTTGATTAACATTTCAGCCTAATCAAAAAATCTCAAAAGTCACAATATATCTTAAAAAGCAATAAACCAAATCAAACAAATGACTGGAACGTTGAAATCATAATGCAACAGCGCACTGTAGTCTTTACCTGAGGCCAGGCCTTTCCCCTCCAGCAAGCTGTTTCTGTACCTAATACTGCCACCTAGCAGCCTGCTGGCAAATCACCATCCTAGCAGGTAGAAAAGGAGTTTTAGGCACGTTTTAGCTTTGTCCGGGATTCGCTGTTTTTGAGTTGAACTCGAACAAAACTTGAAACGTAAATTTAACTACCTTGGAAAAATACCTTTTCCGCAGAATGGGTCTTAAAACCATTATCTGGCGAATAACAGACTTTTTTTTATTATAATGGTCCATCTTTTTTTAAATTTTTAAATTTTTTATTTTAATGTTTTTTTATTATATTATGTCAGTCACCATACAGTACATCCCTGGTTTCTAATGTAACAGACTTTTGCAAGCAATTCAGTTGAGATTAAATTGATGGCAAAAGGTAAGACACCCTCTTTGTAAGACCATACATCTGTAACTAATACAAACCTCCAGGAGTCTCTCCTTAGGGAAAATAGATCAATATTTTTGTGGAAAGTGGGTAAAAATAAAGTGTGGGTGATCAGTCTCAAAGAGGAACAGCCTTTTGATCAGAGGACCTTTAAATTCAAGGAATCAAATGTCCAATGCAAACCTAAATGACACTTTAATTCATGTCAAGAGCTTGACTTACAAACTAAGCCAAAGTTGCTTCTTTAAAAAGACGAATAAGATCCAGAGACCCGTTGTACTACATTGTACTGATAATCAACAGTACCATATGGTACACTTAAAAATGTATTAAGAGGGTGGAGCTCATGTTGTATTCTTACCACAATAAAATAAAATTAAAATTTAATTTAATTAAATAGAAAAAATGAAAAACTAATACATTTTTGTGTTTTCACAAAGGTAAAAAAAAAAAAATCTAACATTGATTGAGTGTTTGCCATTTGCCCAAACACTGAGCAAAGCACTTTCCTGGCACCATGTTCCCTACAGAACTCTCTAAGAAGGTATTACAGTAATTAATACTATTAATACAGGAGGAATCGAGCATTGAGGACCACAACAGGGCAAGTAAGTGTTGGAGGCGGATATAAACGTCGATGGTCTGATTTCAGAACATGAGCTCTTACCGGCCAGCAATCTATTGGAAGCAACTAGATATCAGATTTTCAGCAGGGTAAAACATTTGTGAATGGAATGAAGTAAGTTTCTGTTTTCTACTTGAGTTGCTTTTTAAATGGCATAGAAGAAAATGTTGTCAATTTGGTCAAAGTGATCTTTATCTTACCTTCTATTTTATTACAAGCTACGTAAAATTGTAAGAATTTTATCCTTTCATCATTTTAAACTCTATGATAGATCCTCTGTTCAATGCCTATCAGCTAGCTAGTTTTGGCCAGTTCTGCCACCTCTCTTGGGGCACCTGGGTGGCTCAGCCATTAAGCATCTGCCTTTGGCTCAGGTCATGATCCCAGGGTCCTGGGATCGAGCCCCGCATCAGGCTCCCTGCTCAGTGGGAAGCCTGCGTCTTCCTCTCCCACTCCCCCTGCTTGTGTTCCCTCTCTCGCTGTCTCTCTCTGTCAAATAAAAACTAACTAACTAAACAAACAAACAAACAAACACCTTTCTTGTTGATGTCACACTCTGCATCTGGCTGTCAGTGGGCGCGCCTGCCCTGTACACCACACTCTGAGGTATGTACTTCATACCCTGAGGAGATGACCTGGGCAAACACTTCTCTGAAGACAATGTGCATATGCTTGTGGCTCGTGCTCTGCTACCAGCGCTCCTCAGACTTTACAGCGCATTTAAATCACCTAGGAATCCTGTCAAAGTGACCCGAGAGTCTGCATTTTTAACAACCTCTCAGATAAAGCTGATGGTGCTAGTCCATGGACCATGAGTACTACGGTGCTCAAGACTACTCAGCTCTTCTTGGTGTGGGGAGAAAATCTGGTTTATTTCCAAAGTCGGGAGGGGGAACCCTCCCCATAATTTTCTCATTTTTCTTGTTTTTAATATATCTGATCATAAAAATCATAAACCAAGTTATGTGTTTTTTATGTTTTTAAATTTATTTATTTATTTATTTATTTATTTATTTATTTATTTGAGAGAGAGAGAGAGAGAACGACCAGAGGGAGCACGAGCAGGGGGAGGGAGAGGGGAAGCACAGAGGAAGATGGGGGAGGGGGGGAAGCAGGCTCCCTGCTCATCCTGGGGGCTCATCCCAGGACCCTGGGATCATAACCTGAGCCAAAGGCAGATGATGCTTAACCGCTAAACCGACTAAGCCACCCTGGGGCCCCATGTGTTTTTATGTTTTTAAACAAAGGTATCTATAAGAGCTATTTTAAAAATAAAATCCCTTTGGGCCCTAAATCCATTGGTTTCATTTTTTTTTCTTGGATTCAAACTCTTTGCAATTTTTTACCCCTGCTATAAATGAGATCATGGAGAGTCATACTTGAAACTTCTAGAACCATCTGACTTCCCAACCTCCAACCCCATCTTGGGGCAGGCAGGTATAAGACTCCTTTAGTCAGTATAAGCTAAATCCAGAACTCTGAGCATTAAAAGGACCAAAATCAAACTTTAGAATTGCTCTGGAATTAGCTCCTTGACCCAGTGGTCCTATTTTAACAAGAGCCAATTGGGGAATTTCCTAGACTTATTCAGAGTCCTCTTTCAGGTACCTTTGTCGCTATGTTCTTTCTGTTCTTGTCAGCATCACTCATTTTTGTTCTAACAAGGAGATATATAGTACACATAACAAAGGCAAATGTAAAAGTGCTACACTTGGTTCCCAAATCAAACTGCGCAAGAGTGAAATGAAAGAGACAGAGTCAGAAACTGGCCGTTTGCAAAAGAAACAAATTCCGTTGCCTACCTACTAAACGTAAGTGACCAGAATAATGTTATTCAGTCTAGGAATGCATTAATAGAAGACTAGTGCCTCGGACAAAGGAGGTAATGGGCTTCCTCTAGTTTGCATTGGCAAAACCATACTTGGGGTACTAGGGTATTCAGATGTGTGTGAACACAAGTATGCGTATGAGTATCTGTGAGTCAGCGAAAGTATGGGAGGGCAAAAAGAAGAGCAGTCATGATTTAGGGGAAACAATGAAAAAGACCTAACAGATTTCAAAAAAGATAAATCAGGTGGTGGTTTATCTTTTTGAATATAAGTGATGAAAAGAAGAAGCTGAGAGAACTTCAAACTGCTATAAGTTAAAGGACCTAGAAATATTTACCTTCGAAGTGTGTACATGTGGGTTTTAGAGTGGAAATTAGTTAAGACGTGGTTGATACTGGATGGATGGACAGACGGATGGATAGACGGATGAATGGACAAACAGACAGGCTATCTGTATGTGTCAGGCACTCTACCAAGAACTCTACATGTACTGTATGATTTCATTCTCCAAACAATCCTTTAAAATTAGTATTATCCCCGTGTGAAAACCGGGAAATATAAGGCATAGATAAATTAAGTGACCTGTCCAAAGTCATTGACCGGGTGACTCCATAGTCTGTGCTCTTAACCTCCAGTTCATAACCCCGTGTGAGAGCCACGGAGTTTCACTGCTCAGATCGCCCTTGAAGAAATAACTTTCTGGCCAGCCACGAGAAGTACAGTTAGCTGACAGCCTCCAGCTGTTAACATCCCCAGGATCTGTTTGCACGTTCTACCACATGGTCTACCAGAGACCATGCTGTTTCTGAGAAGCCCCAATGACTGAGCATGGCAGGGGTGGCAGGACCTGGATATTTCTGCCCACTGTGGGGCTCCTCTAATAGTCTTTTCTCAGGACACCCCCATCAGCTTGTCACAGACTTTGTGGGATCAGCACTGCAGTCTGAGGCTCTCCCTGCCCTCCTGTGCTCCTCCCCACTTTTATCCAACAGGAGTCATTCTGAAAACAACAACAACAATAACAACAACAACAGAAACTTCTTTTACTCTAACATCCATCTTAACATCTGCTTCCTGAGGGACCCAACTGGCACACACAGTGTCTTCAAATATTTGGGGTGCTATCTTATGAAAGAACATTTAGAATTGTTTTCGTATGGTGATAAGGGGTTGAATTAGGAGAAACTGGCTGAACTATTAAGGAAGCAGCTTTCACATATGCATACGGGAGAACTTTCTAGCAACTAGACCTGTGCAAACATTGGGAAGGCTGCCTCAACACTGATGAGTTTCAGTCACTGCAGTCACTCAGGCCAAGGGGAGAACTGCTTGTTGAAGGGCTGTGTGACATCACCACAACCCCCAGCCCATACACTGAGGAGCATCTGAGATGCTGAACATACACAATGCTAAGTGAGTAGCAAAAATCCAGTTGTTTAGGAAGCCAAACCTTCGATTTTTCAGTGGTTCAGTGGGTCTGGTTTCATATATCCATACCTGCATACTCCCAGGGCAGCCCAGTGGTTCTCCAGGCCAAACCACCCATTGTCCATATACTTTCTCCACTTTTTTTTTTTTTTTTTAAATCAAAGAGCTCCTGGCAGAGGAGTTAAGGCTATGGGCTCATGGTCCTCATGGGCTATTTCGCAGGATCAAAACCAAACTGCCCATATGCTTTGTTAAAACTGTAGTATTGACTTTAGCATCTGATGAAATTTTCATGATACCTGCCACTGCACCTGGTTTTCAAGCTCAAGAACCTGCATCCCAGAGACAGAAAGATTCTCCTCGAAGCTGTTGCCTCCCTTCCTTCAAGACACAGGCACATCAATGAGGAGACACATACTTGCCCCTTCCAGGATTTCCACAATGGTCAAATCACATACATAATTACAGATTTCAGATAATGAAATGAAAAGTGGGAAAGTCTGGTAGAAAAACAGTAACCTAGTCAGCATAGGAATCTGTACATAAGGAGACATTCATTAGATCCGCAAATATTTACTGAGCACCTGCCAAAGGCTAGATTTTCTTACAGGGGACAGGGGCACAAGGATGAGCTCGACAGAGTCTCTAATTTGGGGAGCATGTATTCAAATGTCATTGAGAAGGCCTGCTGACCCTTTCCTGAGAGAAGCAATCAAAGCCACGACCACAGAGAGTGATTCTAAAGAGAGTGCTGTGGAACTGCCAGTCTGATGTCTTTTCCCTTTCTCCCCACCCCCAAATTTCTGCAGCATCCCTACCATTTATAGTCTACATTTTCAAGACTATTTCATTATACTTATAGTGCTCTGAAGCCAATTCATAAAATTTGCAAGGGGAGTTCAAAAAAAAGCAAGCTCAGCAGTATTTGGGGACTTTTAAAAATGATGACACAGCTGACCTATTGGAGAC
This sequence comes from Ursus americanus, assembly GCF_024610735.1. Taxonomy (NCBI): domain Eukaryota; kingdom Metazoa; phylum Chordata; class Mammalia; order Carnivora; family Ursidae; genus Ursus; species Ursus americanus. The sequence continues at coordinate 23,756,898 of NC_142134.1, read as the reverse complement.
AAAGGCAGTGGGAGGGCCCTCACTGGCATAAATAAATAGGAGTCTCTGTGCTCAGAACCCACAGTTTAGACCCAGAGCTGAAGTCTGAACTCCACCTTGAGGCAGAATGAGGTTCACCCTGGGATCTCTGCTGCTCATACTGCTGGTCTGCAGCCTCCCCCCTGTCCATGGTGAGAACTTTCACATACCTTATCATTGTGCTTTGTGCAGAAATAGTCTTCGCCATTCCTTTCTTTCTTTTTTGTTTTAATTAGAAAATGGGGAGCAATATGACTGTGGGGGGGGGACTACTCAACTGTTCCTAGATTTCTAAAAGTAAGGTGCTTAGAGATTTAACTCTTAGAAGCTAGAAGCATGTATGTTGTTAAGATTCTTATCCATAGATGGAGACATTGAAGTCCAGCGTCCGTGTGACTTATACTTGGCTTGTCTATTCCTGGTCTTTTTCAGATTCAGTTCTGCTGTAACTAATTCTCCCCGTGTGTATCTTCTTTGCTCTGCCTTTCAATGCTATCCCTTCTGACTAAACTCTTTATAGGGTTTAAAGATAATTGACCTCAACAGATTGGTCTCCTGCAGGGAATGTTTGGCTCGATTCTATATGGCTAGCTCTGACATGAGACGTTGTAAACACGACACGGGTACTTAGGTACGTGCTTTCTGCAAACGAGCAGACTTCCAAGTCCAAATGGGGTGACTATGTTTGTGTAAATAGGTAAATATGCAGTTGAAGTTGTAAATTTTTATACAGCTGCAGAAATCCGAAGCATATGCAGAATGATATACTCTGCTCAGGTATAAAAGACAAATTTTTGTTCTTAAAGTGCAAGGAATTGTTTTTCAATTTTTATTTTGCTTCACATGCTATTTTTATTCTTCAAGACCTTTATCTCTTTCTTCCTCCATAAAGTTTTCCCATTGCCCTGGCAAAGTCCTCTGTTCCCATCGTGCAGTTTGGATCTTGGGTGTGAAATACAACATTCCGTGACATTTTAGTCTTTGTTCATTGGTTTCCTTCACCAAATTGTAAATGCCTTGAGAGCCAGGTCCTTTTTATTTGCCAATACATGTCAAGCATGGTGTAGGCGTTGGGTTTAAAGGGGGTAGAATTCATTAAAATACATGAGATAGATTACTCATAAAAGTACTTAGTACTAATCACCAGTGTTGTTGAATAAAAATAGTCTGGAATCTTTATTATTGGCCTTTGGTTGGTAATGACTTGCAGCTGATACGGTGGACCAGCATGTTACACAAAAACAAAAAATCTCTTCTGCGGTATTTCCTTGGAGAGACAAGGGAAGGGGTGGTTCAAGTGTGATAAGAGCGAGAACTCTGTTACAGCGTAGTATTGCTCAGGGGACACTGTAAGGAATTCGTATCTTCGGTTTTTATGTGTTTGGAGGGAAGATCAGTTGACTTGACACTATATTAATTATAACTGAGTTGTAAGTCCCCAGAGTGGTGGCCTTCAAATTTTATTATATAGACAGTCGCCTGAGCACCAATATAACACCATCACAAATTTCAAAAGGTGTTGTGTTTTTCGAAAGCTGATTTTATTTTTCAGGTTTTGGTAGAAAATGTTTAAAAATAAGCCAAGACAAGCAGAAATACACCAACTCAAAGTGCCGACTTGAAATTTTTAAATCTTCAAATGTGCCGCTTGAAAGATTCGTCATTAAATTCAAGTTCTGCGTTGTATGCCGAGGGGATTAAAATAACTGATTGTGTTTACAGGTGTTCTGGAGGCCTACAATACCAACTTAAAGTGCAAATGCATCCAAGAGGCCTCAGTTGTTATCCCGATGCACCACATCGACAAGCTTCAGGTCTTCCCCCCTGGGAATGGGTGCCCGAACAAAGAAATCATGTAAGTTGCAGGAGAAATGCTTATGTGATGCTTTTCTTCCCCTGAGAATCAGATCCAACGTTGCCACATAGTATCTTTTCAGTATTGTTCAGGTATGCAACATAGAATTCTTACTCAAGAATCTCAAAGTGATTTACTTTGAGAATTGCTAACAATTCTCAAGCTAATAATGAGACTCCGTAATATTTATTAAATACCTGTTTTGCAGTGGCCCTGAGGTAAGCGCTTTCCACACTTCACTCATCTTACTCCTTTAACAGCCCTATTAAGTTACCTTAGTGTCTATATCACTCCTCTACAGAGGCAGAAACTGACGCTTGGGGAGGTTAATGAACTGCCCTGAGGCATACCACTAGAAATCGACAGAACCAGGACTCCACCCAGGTGTTCCCCCACCCAGCCTCTTCTCTCCTCCACCAAATTCAAATTGCCAGCAGAAGCAGACACTTTGCTCCCCAGAAGTTAAAGAGCAAGAAAATAAGTATTCACAACAGTCCTTGGTCCGAACATCTGTTTTACGGAACTGTCCTTTAGCTTTAAGATCAACTTTGATTGAAGAGTTAGGCTAAGGGGACAGTAGTGGCTGCAAGAAATTCAATAGGTATCTTCTTTTACTGAAATGTTCTATCTATTTTTTTATTATGTTATGTTAGTTACCACACAGTACTTCATTAGTTTTGATGTAGTGAGTGACCCTTCCTTTTCAGTGCTTTCAGAGAAATCTGTTCACACTTCTATCATAGCATTTTTCATGGTACATCAAATGAGAATTTACACATTGCATATAAAGCTCATAGTACAGTGTCTGGCACAGTAATAAATGTAATAAATGTTCAGTAAATATTAGCTGTGATTATAGCATCACTATGTTGGAACAATCAGGTTTGTGGTGCTCGCTCTCCCTCTCTCTCTCTCTCTCTCTCTCCCACTTCCACCAGAAGATAAGTTCTTTATACACAGGAATCAGATTTATTTGTTTCTCTCCTCCCCAGTGCTCTATCCTTTCCCTGGCATAGAACAGAGGTACAACCAATGCTGGATTGTTACACTTAATATTTTAAATAGCGCCTACAGATCTTTTGTGTATAACTACTTGGAAAATTGATTTCTCCTTCTTCACTCTGTCTTTATGAACCAAGCCCCCGCAATACCTTGAAGTATGAGGTATAGCGTCTTTCTCAGGGCATCCCTGAGTTCATTTTCATTAGCTACCCTTCCCTTGGACTTCTTTAGACTGTTGATGTGTTTGTAAGCAGCTGTTTTTTGTTTGTCCCATTTTGCTATGTGCTTTGGGTCTCTCGCCCTAGTTGGATTCAACTTGTAAAAAAAAAAATATACGGGATATTAAAAATATGTATGAAATCTTTTCATTAAAAAAGCATTATGCTTTCCCTAATGTCTTCACCAATGAAGGTTCTAACTAAACCACAATTATTGTCCTCAAACTCAGAGATGTCAGTGAGCACTGGGTGTTATACACAACTGATGAATCGTTGAACACTACACCTGAAACTAATGATGTACTCCATGTTGGCTGATTGAATTAAAAACAAACAAACAAACAAACAAACAAACCTCAAAGATGCCAAGTCTAGCCATGACCTATTTGGGAGCAGTTCCTCTAGCTATGTAGAAAACTGAGACTCTCTCTCTCTTTCTTCTTAAATTACATTTCCTCTATTGTGAGTCATCTCTCACCTCTCAACCTGAGGAAGTAATGTATCCTAATTTTCTCTTTGTTAACTTCAATCATTTTGAAGTGGCAAGAATTTGATTTTATATCTTCTCCCCAAATTTCTGTGTTTCTGAATTTTAATCAGATATAGAAAAAAAGCTGGAAATTACGAGAAACTCATAGCAATCAGGATAAAAATACTGTGAGTGGTCAGAAATTTATTTTCCATCATGAACTCTGAAACAGAACTGGAAGGTTCTGCCCAAGAACGCAACAATGCTATGACCTCTGACCTCTCTAAGATTCAGTTAAAGGGTAGAGTTTCAAAGCTAGATGGATGGATCCTTGCTGTTATTTCATAACTAAGGTAAATGTCAAGAAATTGTTTTGTTCAACGTCCACCCCAATAGAGAGTTGAGTGTCCCAGTTTGCTATCACCAGGAAGACCTCACATCCTCCACTGCAGGTAAAATATTTGATGCTGTGTCCAGCACTTGATAACCATTCGGATCCTGCCCGTGTAGAGTGGTGGCTATCTGGAGATGGATAATTTCATCTGCGTGCTGCCCTACTGCTGCATTTGCTGTGCAGTCTTGGGCAAGTCATTCAAACTCTCTACACCTCAAGTTCCTTATGTGAATGTGAGGAAATAATAGTTCTCTAGCATAGGATCTGTGTGAGATTGAGCAAATTCATGCCACCTGCTGAGCATAGTGACTCACACATTGTAAGTGCTTGATCAATATTAGCTAGGAATTATCATGGCTGCTTTTGTTGTCGTCAAATCTCTTAGAGCAGTGAAAGCCTCACTAACTAGAGGTTCAACAAAATGCAGATGTCACTCTCCCACATTCAATTTCATTGAACTTTTTTCAAATAAAATTTCCTCAAGAGAGTGGTTTCTAGAGTTTACTTCATTCTCCCAAGCTCAATAGACAAACACATTTTAAAGATGTTGTGATACAGATTTCTAAGGGAGCCAATCTTGGAGTCAGCTATTTGGTCCACCTCCAATTCATGGGAAGACTGTCAGCAAAGCATTAACCCCTGACACTTGAGATTCTAGAAACTTCATCTGCAGCTCCATGGGCTCACATATGACTGTTCTGCAAAGGCTTTCCTTGCTCCTCAGATCTCACACTACAAGTCACCTACTTCAGATCCTAAACTGCCCACTTCCAATTTTACTTCACCCAGGAATATTTTTATACTCAACTCTCCCTAAGTGCAGTATTGACGAAAATGTAAGACTGCTTTTTTAAAAATTTTTGTTTCTTTTCCCCCCAGAATTTGGAAGAAGAATAAGTCAGTTGTATGCTTGAACCCTCACTTCAAATGGACACAAAAATTAGTAAAAATATTACAGAGGTAAGTCTGGCATACCAAGGGTTTCCAGATGCCAATTAGTACTGAAGGGTTTCCCTTTGATGGGCAGTCAAAATGGAGACCATTTTAAATTTATGAGAAATTCCTAAGACAAATACCCATTCTTCACTGTCTCTTTTCAAATGAGTAAGAGTGACTGATTTCAATAGCTCAATAAATTAAATTGGAAGCCAATATGTACAATATTCCTTGTTTGACATCTTTAAGGGAAAGCCAGTTTCTAGTAAGCTTTCTCTATGGAATATTATTCAGCCATCAGAAAGGATGAATACCCACCATTTGCATTGACATGGATGGAACTGGAGGAGATTATGCTAAGTGAAATAAGTCAAGCAGAGAAAGACAATTATCATATGGTTTCACTCATATGTGGAACATAAGGAATAGCATGGAGGACATCAGGAGAAGGAAGAAAAAAATGAAGGGGGGGGGGATCAGAGAGGGAGATGAACCATGAGAGACTATGGACTCCAGGAAACAAACTGAGGGTTTCAGAGGAGAAGGGGGTGGGGGGATGGGTTAGCATGGTGATGGGTATTAAGGAGCGCACGCATTGCAATGAGCACTGGGTGTTATACGCAAACAATGAACCATGGAACACTACATCAAAAACTAATGAAGTACTGTATGGTAGCTAACATGACATAATAAAAAAAATATAAAAAATAAACACGACTCTTGTTTTTCTTTTTATTACAGAAAAAATGCTCCTTCAACTCGGCCAGCTCCAGTGGTTAAGAAAAGGATCAAGTGATGCCAATATCCCCACTAAGGACACCTGTATTCTCCCCAAACCTGCTCTGAGTTTTAGTTTTGTATTTGGATGAATCTTTCCAAGAAAAATAACTTCCCCATATAAGCAAGCATGAAAATATATGTAAAAATATCCCTAGAGCAGCTGATGGGGCCAAGTTGGGCTTTTTGAAAAATATGGTACCCTATATACTTGGGCTGTGCACTCTCATTCATCACAGAGGAAAGTTTCTTTGAGGATAATTACTTAGTAATAAATCACATAAGTTTCTTTTAATAGTATGCCTATTGCTTAGTGCTAAATTTTTTCTAGAAAATAAGGGAACAAGAATTTAAACCTCAAATCTGAACATGTGGCTTGAGTTAAGAAGGAAATGATGGAATTCATTTCAATCATTTTACACTGTAAGAAAAGCAGTCTTCATAAGAGACTTGAAACCTGCCTGGGAAACCCATGGAATTTTATGAGACAGAGGGCTCTCATAGTTGGTATCTTCCGTTTAAAAGCTCAGTATTGAGAGAAATGGGGGTCCTACTTTTAAGAGTTCTTTTATGAGATTTACTGTCATATACAAAAACTAGTAACATTCAACGATCCCTAGACTTAAATTCATAGAATATTCAGGAAAAGCATTTAAGCTGATGTTCAGATGTACTGTTTTATACATTTGCTTTGACGAAATTTTTTTACTCACATCTTTTGCACAGACTTTTTTTTTTCTTGGTCTCTGGTACCTGATTCTTTAATGCTTCTTATTAATCTAATGCTATTCAATAAACTTGAGTAAACGTTTTACTTAATTATGAGCAACTCATTCTTACCAGAGCATTTGCTCAAATGTAGACATTCTCTGACTCATCACAATGAAAAGTAGGATTTCATCATATTAATTTCTATTTGCATGATGCTTGCCTTTTACAGAAGATCTAAATTATGTGGCAATGGGTGAGTGAATTTATTCCTGATATTAACACAGTGAGAAAATGCTTGACTATGAGAGTCTCTTTTCCCTGATATTTCCTCCAGAAATCTCCAAACTTTTACCAAAACCTATTTTCACTGTCTCATTATATTGACTCTTAAAATCTCCAATGTTTCCTTTAACAAAGTTTGACACTGGGTTGGACAAACAGAAGAAGATCCTTAAACCCCCATCCCCTCCTTCCCTGGATGCAGCCTGGCTCTCCTGGGCTGAGCTCCACTGTCCTAGTGCCCCTCATTCCTCTTGCCACTTTAGGGGACCCACTTCAGCATGTCCAGGTTTGAAGCTATATCTGGCTCTTGATTTCGTTTTCTCTTTTTGTTTTTTTATTTATTTTTATTAAATAGATTTCTTGGATGGAAGTAAAGAACCTATTCATCCTACATTTTCTGTTGTCTACAATTCAGTGTTTCTTTCTTTAGCACACACACAAAGGATTATAAAATGCCATCAAAATCCAGTATTCTAGCATTTTTCAGATTTCTACTTTTAGAGGTCAGGAATCATATCACTCTTAAGTTTTATTTTGGTCTTTGAGAATGCAGCTACATGATTATTCAGGATCCTCAAATAAGAAATATTACCGTTTCACATGAGGCAGGTACTATTACCTTGATAGCCATGAAGAACCCTCATTTTACAGAGGTAGAATTTGTTAGTTACACAGGGGTTAGGTGACTTGCTCAAGGCCATACAGCTACTAAACAACAAACCAAAATTCAAACCCAGGCAGAGTTCATGCTTCTAATCACCATACTATGCTGACTCTATATTGGAGTAGATCTCACCAGCTGCATTCTACAGAAACAGAAGCCAAGGCAATAAGACATTTACTTGTCCCAAATCACGTAACTAGTAAGAGACAAAACCAGAATTCAAATCTAAGGCCTCCTGATGCCTAAGCAAATGGTCTTAGTCATGACAGTTAGGGCTAAACTTTGCTTAGCCCTAATTGTATTCCTTACCTCAGCCCTTTTGTCCACCATCCTCTTCAGGGCCAATCAAAGCTTGAGAAGGTTCAAGCCACTCTTGGGTTGAAAGGGCAACAGGAAGACAGTGGGCCAATGTGGGATGAGAAGCAAAACAATAGGGCCGGGGAAGGTTCCCAAACTTGTTTTTCTTGCTACACAGGTACCCACTTCTCAAAGTCACAGATTTGAGGTAGTCAGCCTGACTTGGGACAGGGATCTTAACCCACAGTTAACTGCAGGATGACTTGTTGAGCCAGTTAATGGCGTGTCTGAGAAAAAGTGATCTTTAGCTCATCTGAGTGGGTTTGGGTTCAGAAAAGGAGAATAGTGAAACAGTAAGATAGACTTTAGGTAATTCATGGCCACATACATACAAACATACACATACTAACTAATTAAAATCTGAAGTAAAATAGAACTGAAGAGAAAACACAAGGTAATGCTGACCAAAGCAGGATGTTCAACTCTGGGAAATGGAATGCAGGAGTTAGAAGGCCAAGCGACACAGGGAGCTCTTAGTAGTGGGATGCAGGGAACCTCTAACAAAGTGAGTTGAGCCTCAATTGCTCTGCTTGCACCTATCTGACCTTAGAGGCCCAGGGAAGAAAAGATTGTTTCTCAAAGGTAATCTTATTCATGAGGGCTCCACCCTTATGACCCCATCTGATGCAAATTATCTCCCAAAGGCCCCACCTCCTAATACGTTGGAGGGTAGAGTTTCAACATATGAATTTTGGGGAGACACGAACATTCAGTTCATTACAACCCCAAGCCCTGTTCTGTTCCTATAATTTTGGCTTTTCCAGAATGTCATATAAATGGAATTATACAGTCTGCATCCTTTTTGTCTGGTTACTTTCACTTTGCATAAGATTTTGATAACAGAATTCATCGTGTTACTGAATGCATCAGTGGTTTATTTTTTGTTGTTGCCGACTCCTATTCCGTTGTAAGGATATACCACAGTTGATTCATTCACCAGTTGATGGACATTTGAGTTGTTTCCAGTTTTCGACTATTATGAATCTGTTTTCAACATTCACACACAAGACTTTGTGGGAATATACGATTTTGTTTCTCTTGAGTAAATACCTAGGAATAGGATTGCTGGGTCATATGGTAGATGCATATTTAACTTTGTAAGAAGCTGTTACACTGTTTTCCAAAGTAGCTCTACTATTTCACACTCCCACCAGCAATATATGAGAATTTCAATTCACATCTTTGCCAGCACTTGGTATTATTAGTCTTTTAAACGTCAGATATTTTATTTAGTAAATGTTTAATCTCTTGTGATCTTCATTTGTATGAATTAGTTAAAATGGCTAATGATGAGCAATTTTTAATGTGCTTATTTCAGGTCCATACATTTAGATTACATGAAAGCCTTTCCCCACTGAGTTACATTGGCAAAATTATCAAAAAGATGGGATGCTTTCAAAGGGATTTATTATCTCTCTCTAAAGGGCAGCCTTATTTTCATAATTTAAATATATAGCATGTGATAGCTATCCCATTCATTTTGGATGAAATAAAACTGGAGTTTAAAAGTCAGAATACTCTAAGGTGGCCTGAGTGGAGGTGGATGGCACGGGATGTTTTAAAGCATAATCACCAATATAAAGCTCCTGATAACAACATCTGATCTACTAGACTTTCTTACAGATTTAATTTCTTTTGTATTTTAAGAACTCTATAATGGCTGAAGGAATGTGCTTTCAAAATTTTATTTGGTAAAACAACAGACTGTGATGGGAAAATCTGTTTTCTGTACGTTTTGTTTGTTGCATACTTTGACTTAAAGATAGATTTCTATATTAAAAAGAGTCAAAAATCTGGAAAAAAAAGAAATTGACTATGTATGTAGGGTTCTGCTTCTGGACTCCTAGTAGATCTATATGTCTATATGTCTACCTTCATCCCAGTACCATATGCTCTTGATTAGTGCAGCTTAATAGTAAGTCCTAAAATTCAGTAGCTAGACTCTTCTTACTTTGTTCTTTTTCAAAATTATTTTGAACCAATGTCCTTTGCTTTTCCATATGAATTTTAGAATCACTTGTCAATTTCTACCCCACAAAATGATTTCAACTGGGTTGTACTGAATCTTATAGATCAATTTGGAGAGAATTTGCATCTTATGATACTGAATCTTCTAGTCATGAACATAGTACATCTCTCCATTTATATAAAACTTCTCTAATTTTTTCAGCAATGTTTTGTAGTTGTCCACATTCAGATCCTGTAGTCCCCCCAAACCAAACCATGAGCTATAACCAGTGAAGGACAATCATATGAAGGAGCAAGACAAACAGATGGGTTCCTTATTTATCATCTATATCATTTGGGAAGTGGTCAGATGTGACTTCTAGCCTAACTTTAATTGGACAGTATTTCTCCCTCCTTCATAGAAAAGTAGTAATCACTTAAAGTGATAAGATGGGACACATTCTAATTCCTTCCACTAGATCTACAAGTCTACCCAAATCTCCTCCCTTATCAATTCCCTTTTGCTACATCAGAGTAGGCACTTCTCCTCCTCATTCCTCAATGGCCAATCCCTCTACCTGTGTTTTAAATCTCAGCCCCTCTTACCATCTCAGGAGCCAACAACTACCCTTTTGTTCTCTATAATCAGCCACTTCCTCCCAATTAGTTCCATCCTCATACCATTTAAATATATTTTAGTCTCTCCCATCTCAAAAACAAAAACAAACAAAAATTTTTTCCTGGCCCTCTTCTGACTATTGTCCTCTCTTTTCTTTACCTCCATCACAGTCAAACCTCTTGAGTTGTCTATACTCAACGTCTCCATTTTTTCCAGGACTTTCTCTCTGTAGCACCCTCCAGATCAGTCTTTCCCTCCCTCACTACCCCTAAAAAAAATTGTCAGTAAGGTCATCAATGACCATTGTAGCCATATCATTCAGCTATTTCCACTAAAGTGTTATGTGGCTTACAGAAAAAGCGTTTATTTCTTGTTCACGTCTCTTTAGTTGAGCTGAGGTTCAGCTGACAAGAGTGAATTTGGGATTAATTTAGGCTATTTATTTAGTTTAGGTCTATTCTATATGTCTCTTATTTGGGGGGATCAGATGATACTCAGGACATATTCTTCTCATGGTGATGGCAGATGCAGAAGGAAAGTGAGCAAAAATATGCTCTGCCTCCATGGCTGAGGCTCAGAATTATCAACCAGTTTCTTCCACTCACATTTTATTGGCCAAGGCAAGTCATATGTCCTTGTCCAATATCAGTGGGGCAGAAAGTTTATTTCACCTTTAGTGGAACTGCAAAACCATATGGCAAAGATGAGTACAGGGAGGGGTAAAGAATTAGGAACAATATTAAATCTGCCACAGTTGGCAAGTACAATGATCGTTGTTTCACACTCATCTGATGGAACTCAATTTTTCAGAAAAGGAGAACTAGTGCAGTTACAGTCTCTCCCCTTGTCACTCAGAACAGCACACTTCTGGATTTCCTCCTACCTTTCTGGCCACTCCTTCTCAGTCTTATTTTCAGGCTCAGCCTTCTCTCTCTAGCCACTCAATAATAGAAAAGGTGATTTTGTTCCTCATTAATCACCATATACTTTCTCTCCAAGAGATATCTAAGACCAGGTTTTCATGTAAACACCAATGACTCCCAATTTTTCATCCCTGGTTCTCTGAATTTCATTCCATTCTACCCAAATAACTCTGCTGTATCTCCACTTTGGATCTTGCAAAGGTACCTCAAAAACTCAATGTCAAGGACCAAAATTCACGGTCCAATTCCAGCACTACGTACCTCAGTGAGAGCTCCACAATTGTCTAAATGTGCAAAATGCAAAACTAGGACTCATTTAAAAATTCATTTTCAATCACTACTAGCTCTATATCTAACACATAAGAAAACCCTGTTGACCTGTTTTTGTAAATATTCCCCTAATCTGTCCACACCCTCCATTTTTACCAACACCCTATGCCAAGATGCCATTAATTCTCACCTGAGCTGATTAAATAGCTTAAAGTTGTGTGTATCCTCCACCTCCTCCGATACTTCTCTATAATGTGCTAAGATGATGCTTACAACCTGCACATCAGGTGATGTCACTCCCGTTTCATTTCTAAGTTCAAGGGTCACTTCCTCAGGAAAGCCTTCCATGTCCCTCCAGCCTAGGTCAGATCTTTTGTGATATGCTCTCATAGCATATTTCTTTTCCTTAAGAACATTTACCTCAGTCACTAATACATTGCTAGTGTGACCACGTAATAAATATATGTCTCCCCATTAAGCTATAAACTCCATAACATCAAGAACTATGTTTGGTTTTGCTCATCCTTGTATCCTTAGCATCAGTTATGGCCTGGAACAGAGTAGGAGTACAAGAAATATTTGTTGAATGAATGAATGCCTTGTAATTGTCTCATTTATTATTATTTATAATACTACAAAAATAACTTTTCATATGTTCATCCTATTTCTCTAACTGGATTATAAATTTCTTGGAGATAGTGAGTCCAATTTTTATTTCTGTCTCCCACACAGCATCCTAGATATTAAGGAAGCAACTTTTGTGCAAAACGAAGAGCATCTTGTATAGCACATAATTTGGAATATTTAGGAAATAATTTTTTTGCCATATTACTTAGAACATATGACTGGGAGAAAGTTGGATCTAACCAGATTTGTAACTACCATTGTGCATCTGAATGTGCTGGCAGATTTAAATCAACTGGTAATTGTCATTGAAATTTAATATAATTGAATAATATTAAGATCTTCCGGTCAAATTCCTATTAAATTAGTAAGTTTTAAATAATAAAACTATGTCATGATATTAGAGTTCTAGTATTTTTCTAGGATACTACTGGAAAAAGCAAAATTAATAATGAATACATTTTCACTATAAATCTAAGATGACTAACATTTATAAAATTCTTACTTGCTGTATCATTTAGGATCCCATCAGGAAACAGCATCCTCAGCTGGAACCTGAAGAGAATGCAATGAACGATTTCAGAGGTGTAGACAGGATTAAGGGAACCAATAAGGAATGTTGGGGCACCCAGGGCCAGTAACCACCCTGTCTTTAACGCAACTCTAAGCCAAGAGGTGGGAAGGAGAAGAAGGAGGAAGGGAAGGAAATGGTATTATGGAAGTTTTTTTGGAGAGCTGCAGCTTGGAAGCTAGATTGCCTGATCAAAACCATAGGCACAGAGATTACAGTCACAAGAACTGAGTATAAACAAGGAGTGGTAGAAATAAGTTCCTTTACCTCTGTTTCCTCCCATCCTCCAATCTCCTCTTCATATCCCATACCCTCATTGACCAAGCACATCCATCAGGGGTCAGATGAGGAAACTAAGGTTTAGAGAGATTAAAAAGTTTGCCCAGAGTCATATAGCCACTAAGTATCAGTTCTGGTATTTGAATCCTAGCAGGTAGACTTCAAATACCATAATCTCATTTATTATTTTACATGTGCAATGGAGGACTGTCTCAATTACAACTCATTATAACAAAAATTAATGAAGCCTACACACATATATTTTCATCATATATTCCACTATTGAAAAGAATTGCTCATTCCTGTGATAGATAACCAATTTGACTTGCAAACATTTTTTTATCTGAATGAGAGCTTCTTCCTTTGAAATATGAAAATCAAATAAATAAATAAATATCTTATATTTCTAAATTTAGGGGGCTAGAGGCTCCAGAAAAAAAATCCCTGATTTAGCACCCCCTATTAAGTAGATAATGGGACTAACATCCTTCTCCCTCAAACATGGGTGATGAAGAGGGCCACCTCTCCATCAATGTCTCCTTATGCTGATCCTTTCTGTTGATCACTGGGCAAGGCTCTCAGCAGGGGCTCCAGCTCTGAAACAGCCTCTGGTCTGGAGGCCCTTCTGTTTCTTGTCCACTCCTGAACAATGCCTTCCCCACCAATCCAGAAGCCAGCCTAGGACCCTCTGAGAGCACTCAGGTAACCTCATAGGGCTCTGTAGCTCTTTCAAGGAGATTCTTCAGCCTCTCCTGATGGTTAGCCCCCAAAATACCATGATCAAATTGAAGACAGGCCGTGAGAGAGGTGAAATTAACTCTAGACACAAATTCCCTGCTTTCTTCTCCATTCAGAGTGAGACCCCTAAAAGTATCTCCCAGGAATCACAGACAGGTATCTCCCCGGGATCACAGACATAGTTCTTCAGCAACATCAGCATCATTTGAGAGCACATTAGAAGTGCAGAACCTGGGGCACCTGGGTGGCTCAGATGGTTAAGTGTCTACCTTCGGCTCAGGTCATGATCCCAGGGTCCTGGGATCGAGCCCCGTGTCAAGCTCCCTGCTTTGTGGGGAGCCTGTTTCTCCCTCTCCCTCTGTTGTTCCCCCTGATTGTGCTCTCTCACTCTCTCTGTCAAATAAATAAAATCTTTATAAAAAAAAAGAAGTGCAGAACCTGAATCAGAACCTGCATTTTAACAAGACTCCCAGAGGATTTATATGCAACTAATGCTGAGAAGCTCTTTCTTTTGCATCTCTCCCTGCCTTCTCACTGCAGAAAGACAAAATGTAATCAAATATGAGGGCTGAACCATAATTCCCCCCCCCCCCCCAGCTAGGTCTGCAACTAGGATAAGAAGAATGAAAAGATCTTGGATCAAAATTTGTCCTACCAGTAATTAACTGAAATATAATTAAATTCTCAGTCTCACCAGTCTAAATTTTCAGATGAAAATAATATCTATCCTTTAGGGAACTAAGAATAAAAACATTTTCAGATCACCTACATGTAACTTGGGATCATTTATGGGCTTTGTAAATTACAGGAAGTTGGGATTATGCTTCTGTTTAGAATGTTATTCCACTGGCCTCCCACAAATAATCACGGTCAACTCTTTGAGTTTAAGCCACAGTCCTCTACTGGCATCCGGTGGCAGATGGTGCAATGTGGCAACATCAAACTCACAAAACATGGAATTTAGTATACTCTAGAACAGATCCAGGAAGATAGGGCCTAACATCAGCATAGGACTCATCAGATGACCTCCAAAATAGAGACCAAATAGAGAAAGAAGAAATGTGTTTACAAGTCCAACGTCAGCAGAGACTGGGGCAGATTTGGACTTACTGATCTGAGCAAGACAGTATTTTCAGTTTGTCATTATCAGTTGCCAGGAACCAAGCTAAAGAAATAGGTGCTCAATGTTCTCCTCTGCATCATCTCAAATTTGGTGTAAAATAATTGCTGAGAGTTTAGTCAAGCTGAGACCCATTATTCAGTAACAAGAGACTTCATCAAGATAAAAAGCTTCTTCACAGCTAAGGAAACAATCAACAAAACTAAAAGGCAACCTTTGGAATGGGAGAAGATATTTGCAAATGACATATCTGATAAAGAGCTAACATACAAAATATATAAAGAACTTAAAAAAAGCAATACCCCAAACAAATAATCCAGGTAAAAAAGGTACAGAAGACAGGAATAAACACTTTTCCAAAGAAGACATACAGATGGCTAACAGACACATGAAAAGATGCTCAACATCACTCATCATCAGGGAAATACAAATCAAAACCACAATGAGATATCACCTCACACCAGTCACAATGGCTAAAACTAACAACACAGGAAACAATGGATGTTGGCAAGGATGTGGAGAAAGGGGAACCTTCTTACACTGTTGCTAGAAATGCAAGCTGGTACAGCCACTCTGGAAAACAGTATGGAGGTTCCTCAAAAAGTTAAAAATAGAACTACTCTATAATCCAGCAATTGTACTACTGGGTATTTACCCAAAGGATACAAAAATATTAATTCAAAGGGATACATGTACCCTGATGTTTATAGCAGCATTATTAACAATAGCCAAATTATGGAAACAGCCCAAATGTCCATCAACTGATGAATGAATAAAGAAGAGATGGTATCATATATACACAATGGAATATTACTCAGCCATGAAAAAGAATGAAATCTTGCCATTTGCAATGGTGTGGATAAAGTTAGAGACTATTATGCTAAGTAAAATAAGTCAGTCAGAGAAAGACAAATACCATAAGATTTCACACATATGTGGAATTTAAGAAACCTAATAGATGAATATGGGGGGAAAAAGAGAGGCAAACCAAGAAAAAGACACTTAACTATAGAGAACACACAGGGTTGCTGGAAGGGAGCTGGGGTGGGGTGAGGATAGGTTAAATGGGTGATGGGTATTAAGGAGGGCCTATGTTGTGATGAACACCGGGTATTGTATGTAAGCAATGAGTCACTAAATCCTACACCTGACAGCAATATTACACTATATGTTAATTAACTGGAATTTAAATAAAAACTTGGAAGAAAAAAACATTTCTAACATACTTTGTAACAAACAGCAGGTTAGTTCACTCAATTTCCCTACCTAAATCATGCTTTATGCCGTTCTATTTGCTTTATTTACACATTCTGCCCTTTCTGCCTCCAACCTTCTGAAAGTAAAAAATGAGAATAAGAAAAAAAAAAAAGAGGCACACTGATTCTTGCTTTCAATAAAGGAGATATTCCATTTATCAGATATCCAATATCTATGGATGGCCATAGATATTCCATTTCTATCATGGTCAATGTCCCTGATATATTATCATGATGTTCACAAAGACAGAAAACATGTTTTAAAGTTTTGTCTGACATGTGTTTCAAAAGTTGTAGTGTGCTTTATTGGTCTTTTTAATAATATTTTTTATTATATTCTGTTAGTCACCATAACTACACCCCTAGTTTTTGATGTAAAGTTCCATGATTTATTACTTGCATATAACACCCAGGGCACCATGCAATATGTGCCCTCTTTAATACCCATCACCAGCCTATCCCATTCCCCCACCCCCTCCCCCTGACACCCTCAGTTTGTTTCCCAGAGTCCGTAGTCTCTCATAGTTCATTCCCCCTTCTGTTTACCCCCCCTTTCTTCTTCCCTTTCTTCTCCTACCGATCTTCCTACTTCTTATGTTTCATAAATGAGTGAAACCATATGATAATTGTCTTTCTCTACTTGATTTATTTTACTTAGCATTATCTCCTCCAGTCCCGTCCACATTGCAGCAAATGTTGAGAAATCGTTCTTTTTGATGGCTGAGTAATATTCCATTGTATATATGGACCACATCTTCTTAATCCAGTCATCTGTTGAAGGGCATCTTGGTTCCTTCCATGATTTAGCTATTGTGGACAATGCTGCTATGAACATTGGGGTGCATATGGCCCTTCTCTTCACTACGTCTGTATCTTTGGGGTAAATACCCAGTAGTGCAATTGCTGGATCGAAGGGTAGCTCAATTTTTAACTTTTTTTTTTTAAGATTTTTTTTAATTTATTTGACAGAGACAGCCAGCGAGAGAGGGAACACAAGCAGGGGGAATGGGAGAGGAAGAAGCAGGCTCATAGCAGAGGAGCCTGACGTGGGGCTCGATCCCAGAACGCTGGGATCATGCCCTGAGCCGAAGGCAGACGCTTAACGACTGCGCCACCCAGGCACCCCCAATTTTTAACTTTTTAAGTGATCTCCACGCTGTTTTCCAAAGTGGCTGTACCACTAATCTTTGACAAAGCAGGAAAAAACATCCAGTGGGAAAAAGACAGTCTCTTCAGTAAATGGTGCTGGGAAAATTAGACAGGTACATGCAAAAGAATGAAACTTGACCACTCTCTCACACCATACACAAAGATAAACTCCAAATGGATGAAAGACCTCAATGTGAGACAGGAATCCATCAAAATCCTAGAGGAGAACATAGGCAGCAACCTCTTTGACATCGACCACAGCAACCTTTTTCATGACACATCTCCAAAGGCAAGAGAAACAAAAGAAAAAATGAACTTGTGGGACTTCATCAAGATACAAAGCTTCTGCACAGCCAAAGAAACAGTCAAAAAAACTAAGGGGCAGCCCACGGAATGGGAGAAGATATTTGCAAATGACGCTACAGATAAAAGACTGGTATCCAAGATCTACAAAGAACTTCTCAAACTCAATACACAAGAAACAAATAAACAAATCAAAAAATGGGCAGAAGATATGAACAGACACTTTTCCAATGAAGACATACAAATGGCTAACAGACACATGAAAAGATGTTCAAAATCATTAGCCATCAGGGAAATTCAAATCAAAACCACATTGAGATACCACCTTACGCCAGTTAGAATGGCAAAAATTGACAAGGCAGGAAACAACAAATGTTGGAGAGGATGTGGAGAAAGGGGATCCCTCCTACATTGTTGGTGGGAATGCAAGTTGGTATTGTTAATTGTAACGTGTAGACTCTCTGCCCAGGAGCAACTTCAAAGAATTCCACTTTGGAAATATCGGCACATAATTTTTAAGAATTAAAAAATCTCCCCACATTCTCTCATGTAGGATAACCTCTTATGCAGCTATACTTTTCACTAAAGTCAATGAGAATCTGATAATTCCAGTTGCAATGAGGGCACATATGGAGTTTTGTTTAACAGAACTCACTATGCCACAATCACTCTAATCTGGATTCTAGTCTTTGAAGGCTTTTTTCCCCCTACTTGTTAAAAGTAAAAATTTTTAAACCTCCCTTATTCGTGCTCCCTTTTATTATCCAACTACCTTTATATGATTAATGAAAGTGAGCTTTTCTTTCTAAGTACTTCTTAAAGAGACTCTTGAATGTCTGGCCTCAACAGGCCACTCTTGAAGGAGCCCACCTGGTGGCTGGGTGAAGCAAGTGGTCATGTGTACCTCCAGTTGTGGTGCTGCTGGGCAAAAGGCAGGTAGGGTGGTTCCATATTTTATGAATGCCTGTGATTTCTGGAAAAGCTGGCCAGTTCTAAACCCTACTGACTAGAAGGGGCCTTGAAATTCCCTCTAGGTCTCTTGTCACAATGAGAAGAACCAGGAAGACTTTGTTTTTTCCTAACAAAAGCTAAAATTCCAAGGAAGATTAAAATTGAGGAAGTCTTCTAACTCTTTTTTGGCCCCCTCAATTGTCTGTGTGCTCTGCATTCTTGAATTCTTCAGAACAGAAAGGGAACCTTGGTGTCAGTCTATGACTAATAAGATCATCCAGACAATTCAAAGTGAAAAATTTATGTAACTTTGAGAAAACCTTGGCCAAAATCTGAGGTTGGTTTTTGGCAATGCTAAAGTCAACATATATTAACAACACAAATGTTTCTTTGTGTCCTGCAAACTTGGGACAAGCCATAGATTTTGACATCTAGCATTCACCTTCATATCCAACCTGTGGAGTTGGTGGCAGAGTGTGGCATCTTACCAAAGGAAAAACAACAACTTGCTTGTACATACACTGTACATGCTTGGCTTATAGTTTGTTTTTTGTTTTTTTTTTAAGTCCTTATTTTGTATCATCTCAAAATGTGAGTGAAATCTTGGAAGCAGCTTTTCTACTATCTGCTTTGTTTGTCCATAATCCAGTATTCACAAGACAAAGAACAATTTCTCCAGGATTGCACTTCATCCTGTCCATTTTTGAGACAGAAATACTAAAATGAGAAACATGTGTGTCACTCTCTAGCTGTACATGGAAAAAGTTTTCTTTTTTGGAAAAGGTTTCTTATTGAAAACGAAATCACTTAGGATTTCCAAGGAAGATGGCAGAATAGAAAGATCCTGGCTCACTTCATTCCATAGATACAACTAGATAACACACATGTCAGTGTAAATAACCCAGAAAACAACCTGAAGACTAGCAGAACATACTCTCCATAGCTAAATGTAGAGAAGAGGCCATAGCAAGGAGGGTAAAGAGGATGGAGATGTGATCAGGAACCAAATGGACCCATGGGACTGTCCATGGGAGGGAGGGATGCTGTGGCTATGGAGAAGGGAAAGGAACAGATCCCACACCAGGCACTCCAGTCATGGGGGACCTGCACTGCAAAGATGAATCCCTGTAATATTTGGCTTTGAAAACTAGAGCGGTCTGGCTTTTGAGTTCTTACAATCAGTGGGGTTTAGCACCTGGAACTTAAAAAAAGAAGAAGAAGAAGAAAAAAAGAAAAGTAAAAGAAAAAAGAAGGCTTTTTTCTTGGTTCTGAGAGAAGCAGGAGTGTTAAAAGAAACTGAGTCCCTGCCTTTAAAGAGACAGCACAACAAATAGCCCTGCTAAGATACAGCATAGAAGGAGATATTTGAAAAATGCCTGGGATATATGGGAAGGAGTTTAATATACTAATCTCAGTGTGTGTGCTATAGAGACAGAGATCTTTCAGAGACATCTCCAAAAACAAAGGAGCTGGCAGGAACCATTTCCCTCTCCCAGTCCCCAGCCTAGATACACAGACATCTGTGGGAATGAACACAAACTCTTTCTACCTATTTTGCTAACAATGCTCCCATCCCCATGTGCTTCTGTGGATCTGCCCCTCTCCAATCTAGCCATCCTCAGCAAGAGCTTTCCCAGGCAGCTGCAGGTCCCTGCCCAAAGTGGACATGTGCAGGACTCACTGGCACCACATGCCCTGCTCCCGCCCTTCAACACACCTTTGCAGGAGTCCATCCAAAGTGGTTTATGCAAGCAGCCCTAACAGGGGCCAGCACCACTGCAAAGCAACTCCTGCCCTAAGGAGAGGGGGAGATAACCATAGAGACCAGTCCGATTTTGGCCACAGCAATGGGCCATGGGCAGATATCTGATCTGACAGCAAGCCCCACCAACCAACAAAAGCCTCTCAAGAACAACATAGGGAGAGCACCCTGAAGCTCTGGCAAATGTCTGGTCTGACCTAACTCAAACCCAAGGTGGCCCCAGACAGGACAACTAAAGCACAGGTCTCAAACTCTGCCTGCAGAAGGCAAAGAGAGGCATTGCAGATGACTGGACTGAAGGCAAAAGTAGCTCAGCCACAACAGTAGGGCACATGCAACACTCAGAGGAGACATCCTGAAGTGCCAGGTTCTGGTAAACAGGGGAAATTGCACTGCAGGGCACTACAGGACCTATTCTTCATAAGACCACAGCTCTCAAGAGGAGGAGACATAGCAGACTTTTCCTAACACAGAGAAACAGACACAAAGAGTTAGACAAAGTAAGACAGAGGAATATGTCCCAAATGAAATAACAGGACAAAATCACAGCAAGAGACCTAAAACATAAAAAAGATCTGATCAGAGATGAAGAACTCAGTAACAAATTAAAAATACACTAGATGGAATAAATAGTAGACTAGAGGAAGTAGATGAACTGATCAGTGATTTGGAGTACAGAGTAATGGAAAGCAATAGAGCTGGAGAGGAGAGAGAAAAACCAATACTAAAAGTGAAAATAGATTAAGGGAACTCAGTGACATCATCAAGCATAATAACATTTGATTATAGGGATTCCAGAAGAGAGGGCAGAAAATTTATTTGAAGAAATAATACCTGAAAACTCCCCAAATCTAGGGAAGGAAACAGAAATCCAGATAAAGGAGGCACAGAGAGGCCCCAGCAAAATCAACTCAAGGAGGTCCAAACCAGGACATACAGTAATTAAAATGTCAAAAAGTAGTGATAATGAGAGAACTTTAAAAGCAGCAAGAGATTATTTTTGCTTTTGTTTCCCTTGCCTCAGGAGACATATCTAGTAATAAGATGCTATGGCCAATGTCAAAGAGGTTGCTGCCTGTGTTCTCCTCTAGGATTTGATGGTTTCCTGTCTCAGATTTAGGTCTGTAATCCATTCTGAATTTATTTTTGTGTATGATGTTAAAAAGTGGTCCAGTCTCATTCTTTTGCATATTGCTGTCCAGTTTTCTATTGGGACTTCATCAAAATAAAAAGCTTCTGCACATCATTAGCCATCAGGGAAATTCAAATCAAAACCACATTGAGATAGCACCTTACGGCAGTTAGAATGGCAAAAACTGACAAGGCAGTAAACAACAAATGTTGGAGAGGATGTGGAGAAAGGGGATCACTCTTACACTGTTGGTGGGAATGCAAGTTGGTACAGCCACTCTGGAAAACAGCGTGGAGGTCCCTTAAAAAGTTAAAAATAGAGCTACCCTATGACCCAGCCATTGCACTACTGGGTATTTACCCCAAAGATACAGACATAGTGAAGAGAAGGGCCATATGCACCCCAATGTTCATAGCAGCATTGTCCACAATAGCCAAAGCGTGGAAGGAACCGAGATGCCCTTCAACAGATGAATGGATAAAGAAGATGTGGTCCATATATACAATGGAGTATTACTCAGCCATCAGAAAGAATGATTACCCAACATTTGCAGCAACATGGATGGGACTGGAGGAGATTATAACTGAAATAAGTCAAGCAGAGAAAGACAATTATCATATGGTTTCACTCATTTATGGAACATAAGAAATAGGAAGATTGGTAGGAGAAGGAAGGGAAGAATGAAGGGGGGGTAAACAGAAAGGGGAATGAACCATGAGAGACTATGGACTCTGGGAAACAAACTTAGGGCTTCAGAGGGGAGGGGGGTGGGAGATTGGGAAAGGCCAGTGGTGGGTATTAAGGAGGGCACGTATTGCATGGTGCACTGGGTATTATACACAAGTAATGAATCATGGAATATTACATCAAAAACTAGGGATGTACTGTATGGTGACTAACATAACATAATAAAAATTATTATAAAAATAAATAAATAATAAATACATAAATATAAAAATGTGTTTATATATTTTAAAAAAAGCTTCTGCACAGCAAAGGAAGTAGTCAATAAACCTAAAAGGCAACCTTTGGAATGGGAGAAGATATTTGCAAATGACATATCTGATAAAGAGCTAGTATACAAAATATATAAAGCACTTATAAAATGCAACACCCAAAAAACAAATAATCCAGTTTAAAAAGGGGCAGAAAACATGAATAGACATTTTTCCAAAGAAGACATACAGATGGCTAACAGACATATGAAAAGATGCTCAACATTCATCCTGAGGGAAATGCAAATCAAAACCACAATGAGATACCACCACACACCAGTCAGAGTGGCTAAAATTAACAACACAGGAAACAACAGATGTTGGCCAGGATGTGGAGAAAGGAGATCCCTCTTACACTGTGTGGGCATGCAAACTGGTGTAGCTACTCTGAAAAACAGTATGGAGGTCCCTCAAAAAGTTAAAAATAGAACTACTCACAATCCAGCAATTGCACTCCTAGGTATTTACCCAAAGGACACAAAAATACTAATTTGAAGGGATTCATGTGTCCTGATGTTCACAGCAACATTATCAACAATAGCCAAATTATGGGAACAGCCCAAATGTCCACCAACTGATGAATGGATATCATATGTATATATTGTATATATAAATATATATAATGGAATATTACTCAGCCATAAAAAGGAATGAAATCTTGCCACATGGGATGAACATGGGGTGGGGGGAGATGTTGGAGGGGAGATGGGTGGGAGATGGATTAAGTAGGTGATGGGGATTAAGGAGTACATTTGTTATGAGGAGCACCAGGTGTTGTATATAAGTGATGAATCACTAAATACTACACCTGAAACTAATATTGCCCTGTATGTTAACTAGCTGGAATTTAATAAAAACTTGGAAAAAAATAAAAATAGCAAAAGAAAAGAAAATACCTACATACAAGAGAAACCCCAAAAGGCTATCAGCAGATTTTTCTATCACCAGAAACTTGGCAGGCCAGAAGAAATTGGCATGATATAGTTAAAGTGCTAAAAGGAAAAAACTTACAACCAAGAATATTTTATCCACCAAGGCTATCATTCAGGATAGAATAAGAGATAAAGAATTTTTGGGGCACCTGGATGGCTCAGTCGTTAAGCATCTGCCTTCGGCTCAGGGTGTGATCCTGGATCCCTGGGATCGAGCCCTGCATCAGGCTCCTCTGCTGGGAGCCTGCTTCTTCCTCTCCCACTCCCCCTGCTTGTGTTCCCTCTCTTGCTGGCTGTCTTTCTCTCTGTCAAATAAATAAATGAAATCTTTTTTTTTATAAAAAAGAGAGATAAAGAATTTTCAGACCAACAAATGTTAAAGGAATTCATCACCAGTAAAGTAGCCCTACAAGGAATGTAAAAGGGAACTCTGTGAGTGGAAAGAAAAGACCATAAGCAGGAGTAAGAAAAGTAGGAAGCACAAAAGCAGTAACATTAAGTATATGTATAAAACACAGTCAAGGAATTCACACAATAAAAGGATGTAAAGTATGACATCACATACCTTAAACAGAGGAAGGGGAAAGAGAGAAGTAAAAATTTTGTGTTTTCAGAATGGGTTGCACTTAAGTGACCATCAACTTAATGTAGACTGCTATATGCATCAGATGTTATATATAAATCTAATGGTAATGACAAATCAAAAACCAGTAATAGAGGGTCACCTGGGTGGCTCAGTTGGTTAAGTGTGTGCCTTTGGCTCAGGTCATGATCTCAGAGTCCTGGGATTGGGCCTAAGATGGGTTCTCTGCTCAGTGGGGAATCTACTTCTACTCCTCCCTCTGTTCCTCCACCCACTTGTGCTCTCTCTTTCTCTCTCTCTTTTTCTCTCTCAAGTATATAAATAATTTTTTTAAATAACCAGTAATAGATATGCAAAAAATCTATTTTTTTATAAAATAAAATAAAGGGAGCAGTTAAGATGGC
This sequence comes from Ursus americanus, assembly GCF_024610735.1. Taxonomy (NCBI): domain Eukaryota; kingdom Metazoa; phylum Chordata; class Mammalia; order Carnivora; family Ursidae; genus Ursus; species Ursus americanus. The sequence continues at coordinate 23,732,657 of NC_142134.1, read as the reverse complement.
AGAGTAGTAGGGGTACCCTGAGCTTTCCTCATCCCTAAAACACAGCTAGATCACTATCAAATCATTTGAACAAGTAGGAAATCAATCTGAGGATTAAGAAAACAATCTGCACAATTGGAGGAAGAGAACGTGGCAGATACAATGTTCAGAGCCAGGATTCAGGGGAGAGAAAAGCTGTGGTGCTGGGAAGGGAAGGAAGCCCTTTTCATGGACTGAAATCAGAGAAAGAGGGAGAGAGCTGGAGAAAGAGCAGCACATAGGATTTTCACAACACACTATGGTGAGGGGATCCCCTGGGTCACACTGGGAGAGATTGCTCCCCTTCCTGGAGTACAATTGAAAGATGGCATTTTGCCTCTCCAAGGACAAAGGGCTTGCTGGGAGCCATTGAATGGCTGTTCAGCAGCAGAGGACAGAGGCGTGTACAGATGGCAGACAACCTAGTCACAGCTTGTTGCCGTGCATCACAATAGACTCCAGCCACCAACTGCTTGCTGTGAAACTGATTTTCTGGGACAAAATGGTGCTGGGCACACCTCGAGTCTCTCCTCTGGGAGAGGGAAGCAGGTCTGTGCCTTCCCAGGTCCTTCAAGATTTGGAGTTTTGAATTCCAGGCACCAGCCAGAGATAAAACACAGGAGAACTGTAGCACTGGGTGTGCCAATGGTCGGGCATAGACAGGGTGAGGGCAGTGATCTGATGATAGCCTGGGACACAGGAAAGGAGATTATTTGCTTTTCTGCAAGGACCTCCTGAACAGCGGCTGCCATGAGTCACCCTCCCCAGAGAGGAGAAGGTACAGACGGTGATGATGAGGTCATCTTCCATGCTCTCCACCCGCACCCCTCCACCAGCATGGTCAGACCTTGGAGAGAAACACAGTGTCTCCAAAGCAACTTGGTGGTTGCTTACACCAAACCCACCCCCTGAGCCTGGCAGGGGCATATTTGCAAGGGCAGGTCTGTCTGTGAGCCAGTACAGTACAGACCTTCATGTACCAGGTCTGCTGATCATAGAGTGCTCCAAAGCATCAGCTTCAGTTTTAGTGGAAATAGGATGAAGCTTTCTTTTTCTTTTTTTAAATTTTATTTTCTTCTATCATTTCTTCTTCTTCTTTTTTTCTTTAGTATCAGGCTTATAGTTTCTTGTTCATTTTTTGGTTGGTTTTTCCCCTTGTTTCTTGGATCAGCCTTTTTTTTTTTCTTTTCTTTTTTCCTTCTATCTTTCTTATTGCTTGGAATCAGGCTTATAGCATTTTGTTTGTCTGTTTGCTTCTCTGTTGCTTTTCCTTTTCTCTTTTCTTGGATAAGGCCTTTGTTTAAAATCAGGCTTAACTTAACAAACAAACCAAAGCACACCTAGTTAAACATCCATACACTCCCCACTGCAAGCAAGGAGGAACTCTGTAGAGAATTGACCCGTGGGAAAGAGCAGCCAAAACACAACAGCAGAGTGCACAAAGCATACACCAGAAACACTTCTTGAAAAGCCAGGCCCTGGACAGTATAGGACCTCTTCTTAGTATAGCTATTACTTTCAGGAGCAGGAAACATAACAAACTTCCATAACACACAAAAGATAGAAACCTAGACAGAATGACAAGATGAAGAAATTCTCCCCAAAAGAAAGATCAAGAAGAAATCACAGCCAGGGATTTGCTCAAAGCATATATAAGCAATATATCTGAACAAGAATTTAGAACAACAATCACAGGAATACTAGTTGGGCTTGAAATAAGCATAGAAGACACCACAGAAACCCTGGCTGCAGAGATAAAAGACCTAAAAACTAGTGAGGCTGAAAAAAAATGCTATAACTGAGATGCAAAACCAACTGGATGTGATCACAGCAAGGATGGAAGAAGCAGAGGAATGAATAGGCATTAAATAAGATAAAATTATGGGAATAATGAAGCTGAAAAGAAGAGGGAAAGAAAATTATTAGATCATGAATATAGACTTTGAGAAATCAGTGAGTCCACAAAGTGCAATATCTGTATCATAGGAGTCCTAGAAGAAGAGTAGGGAAAGATGAGAACCTCCTAATCTGGGGAAGGAAACAGGCATTCAAGTCCAAAAGGCACAGAGAATTCCCCTCAAAATCATCAAAAACAGGTCAACACAAAGATATGTAATAGTCAAACTTGCAAAATTCAAAGATAAAGAGAGAATTCTGAAAGCAGCTAAGAACAAAAGGTCCTTAATGTACAAGGGTACATATATAAGGTTAGCAGCAGACCTGTCCACAGAAATTTGGCAGGCTAGAAAAAAAGTGGAATGATATGGTCAACATACTAAATGGGAAAAATACACAGCCAAGAATACTTTATCCAGCAAGGCTGTCATTCAGAATAGAAGGAGAGAGAGAGTTTCCAAGACAAGCAAAAACTAAAAGAATTTGTGAATGCTAACCCAGTTCTGCAAGAAATACTAACAAGGACCCATTGAGGGGGAAAGAGATACCAAAAGCAACACAGACCAGAAAGAAACAGAGACAATGTACAGGAACAGCAACTTTACAAGTAATACAATGGCACTAAATTCATACCTATCAATAATTACTCTGAATGTAAATGGCCTCAATGCTCCAATCAAAAGACCTAGGGTATCAGAATGGATTAAAACAACAACAATAACAAGATCCATCAATATATTGCCTATAAGAAACTCATGTTAAACCCAAAGACACTTCCAGATTGAAAGTGAGGGGGTGGAGAACCGTCTATCTTACTAATGGACAACAAAAGAAAGCTTGAGTAGCCATACTTATGTCAGACAATCTAGATTTTAAACCAAAGACTGTAATAAGAGATGAAGAAGGACACTATATCATAATAAAGGGGTCTATCCAACAAGAAGATATAACAATTGTAAATATTTATGTCCCCAACTTGGGAGCAGCCAAATATATAACTCAATTAATAACAAACATAAACTCATTGATAAAAATATAATAGTAGTAGAGGACTTTAACACCCTACTCACAGCAATGGACAGATCATCTAAGCAGAAGATCAACAAAGAAACAATGGCGTTGAATGACACCCTGGATCAGATGGACTTAATAGACATATTCGGGGGCACCTGGGTGGCACAGTCATTAAGCGTCTGTCTTCAGCTCAGGGCGTGATCCCAGCGTTCTGGAATCGAGCCCCACATCAGGCTCCTCCGCTAGGAGCCTGCTTCTTCCTCTCCCACTCCCCCTGCTTGTGTTCCCTCTCTCGCTGGCTGTCTCTGTCAAAGAAATAAATAAAGTCTTTAAAAAAAAATAGACATATTCGGAGCATTTCATCCCAAAACAACAGAATACACATTCTTTTCAAGTACACATAGAACATTCTTCAGAATAGATCACATACTGGGTCACAAATCAGCCCTCAACAAGTATAAAAAAATCGAGATCATACCATGCATATTTTCAGACCACAATACTATAAAACTTGAAGTCAACCACAGAAAAAATTTGGAAAGACCACAAATACATGGAAGCTAAAGAACATCCTACTAAAGAATGAATGGGTCAACCAGTAAATGAAAGAAGAAATTTTTTAAAAAATGGAAGCAAATGAAAACAAAAACACAACAGTCCAAAATCTTTGGGATGCACCAAAGGCAGCCATAAGAGGGAAGTATATAGAAATACGCCCTTCCTCAAAAAGCAAGAAAAGTCTCAAATACATAACATAACCTTATACCTGAAGGAGTGGGATAAAGAACAGCAAATAAAGCCTAAAGCCAGCAGAAGAAGGGAAATAATTAAGATTAGAGCAGAAATAAATGATATAGAGATTTTTTAAAAGATTAAAACAGATCATTGAAACAAGGAGTTGGTTCTTTGAAAGAATTAATAAAATTGATAACTCCAAAGCCAGACTTGCCAAAAAGAAAAGAGAAAGGGCCTAAATAGATAAAATCACAAATGAAAGAGGAGATATCATAACCAACACCACAAAGATACAAAAAATTGTAAGAGACTATTATGAGCAATTATATGCCAACAAATTATGCAATATTGAAAAAAATGGATAAATTCCTAGAAACATATAAACTACCAAAACTGAAACAAGAAGACAGAAAACATGAACAGATCCATAACGAGCAAAAAAACTGAATCAGTAATAAAAAATCTCCCAGCACACAAGAGTCCAGGGCCAGATGGCTTCCCAGGGGAATTCTACAAAACATTTAAAGAAGAATTAATACCTATTCTTCTGAAGCTGTTCCACAAAATAGAAATGGAAGCAAAACTTCCAAACTCATTCTATGAGGCCAGCATTACCTTGATTCTATAACCAAAGACCACACTAAAAAGGAGAATTACAGACCAATATTTCTGATGAACATGGATGCAAAATTCTCAAGATATTAGTTAATCAAATCCAACAGTACATTAAAAGGATTATTCACCATGACCAAGTGGGATTTATTCCTGGGCTTGAAGGGGTTGTTTAATATCCACAAATCAATCAATGTGATACACCACATTAATAAAAGAAAGGACAAGAACCATATGATCCTCACAATAGATGCAGAAAAAGCATTTGACAAAATACAGCATCTTTTCTTGATAAAAACCCTAAAGAAAATAGGGAAAGGAGGAACATACTTCAATATCATAAAGGCCATATACAAAAGACCCACAGCTAATATCATCCTCAATGAGGAAAAATTTAGGGCTTTTCCCCTAAGGTCAGGAACATGACAGGGATGTCTGTTCTCACCACTGTTGTTCTATATAGTACTGGAAATACTAGTCTCAGCAATCAGACCTCAAAAAGAAATAAAAGGCATCCAAATCAGCAAGGAAGAAGTCAAACTGTCATTATTTGCAGACAATATGATACTCTATGTAGAAAACCCAAAAGACTCCACCAAAAAATTGTTAGAACTGATGCATGAATTCAGCAAAGTTGCAGGATATAAAACCAACATATAGAAATCTGTTGCATTTCTATACACCAATAATGAAGCAGCAGAAAAAGAAATCAAGAAATTGATCTCATTTACAATTGCACCCAAAACCATAAGACACCTAGAACTAAACCTAACCAAAGAGGTAATGGATCTGTACACTGAAAACAATAGAAAATTTATGAAAGAAATTGATGAATACAAAAAGAAATGGAAAAAACATTCTTATGCTCATGGATTGAAAGAACAAATATTGTTAAAGTGTCTATACTACCCTAAGTGATCTACATATTCAATGCAATCACTATCAAAATACCACCAGCATTTTTTTTTTTTCACAGAGCTAGAACAAACAATCCTAATTTGTGTGGAACCAGAAAAGATCCCAAATAGCCAAAGCAATCCTGAAAAAGAAAAGCAAAGCCAGAGGTACCATAATTCCAGACTTCAATCTGTATTACAAAGCTGTAATCATCAAGAGAGTATGGTATTGGCACGAAAACAGACCCATAGATCAATGAAACAGAATAGAGAACCCAGAAATGGATCCATAGTGTGTGGTAACTAATCTTCAATAAACCAGGAAAGAATATCTAATGGAAAAAGGACCGTCTCTTCCACAAATAGTGTTGGGATAACTGGAGAGCAACATGCAGGAGAATGAAACTGGACCACTTTATTACATTATACAGAAGAATAAATTTAAAATGGATGAAAGACCCAAATGGAAGTAAGGAAACCATCAAAATCCTAGAGGAGAAAGCATGTGGCAACCTCTTTGACCTCAGGCATATCAAATTCTTCCTAGACATGTCTCCAGAGGCAAAGAAAACAAGAACAAAAATGAACTACTGGGATCTCATCAAATTAAAAATCTTCTGCACAGTGGAGGAAACAATCAATGAAACTAAAAGGCAACCTATGGAAAGGGAGAAGATATTTGCAAATGACATATCTGATAAAGAGCTAGTATTCAAAATCTATAAAGAACTTATCAAACTCAACACCCAAAAAACAAACCAGTTAAGAAATGGGAAGAAGATATGAATAGACACTTTTCCAAAGAAGACATCCTGATGGCTAACAGACACCTGTAAAGGTGCTCAGCATCACTCATCATCAGGGAGATACAAATCAAACCACAATGAGATAGCACCTCACACCTGTCAGGGTGGCTAAAAATAACAATTCAGGAAACAACAGGTGTTGGCGAGGATGTGGAGAAAGGGGAACCCTTTTGCACTGTTGGTGGGAATGCAAACTAGTGTAACCACTCTGGAAAACAGTGTGGAGGTCACTTAAAAAGTTAAAAATAGAACTACCCTATGACCCTAGGGCAGCTGAGTGGCTTAGGTAGTTAAGCATTGGACTCTTGATTTTGGCCCCACATCCAGCTCCATACTCAGCAGGGAGTGTGTTTGAGATTCTCTTCCTCTTTCTCTCTGCCCCTCCACCCCTGCCCTGTCTTAAATCTGTCTTAAATAACCACTAAATCTTTAAAAAAATTTTTAAAAAAAGAACTACCCTATGACCCAGCAATTGCACTACTAAGTATTTATCCAAAGGGTTCAAAAGTGCTGATTCGAAGGGGCACATGCACCCCAATGTTTACAGCAGCACTATCAACAATAGCCAAATTATGGAAAGAGCCCAAATGTCCATCGACTGATGAATGGATAAAGAAGATGTGGTATATATATATACACAATGGAATATTATTCAGAGATCAAAAAGAATGAAATCTTGCCATTTGCAACAATGATTGAACTAGAGTGTATTACACTGAGTGAAGTCAGTCAGAGAAAGACAAATATCATATGATTTCACTCATATGTGGAATTTAAGAAACAAAACAGATGAACATAGGGGAAGAGAAGGAAAAATAAGATAAAAAGAGATAGGGAGGCAAACCATAAGAGACTCTTAAATATAGAGAACAAACTGAGGGTTGTTGGAGGGCAGGTGGGGGAAAGGAGGGTACTTGGGATGAGCACTGGGTGTTGTATGTGAATGATGAATCACTGGATTCTGCTCCTGGAACTAGTTCTGCACTGTATGTTAACTAACTTGAATTTAAGTAAAAAAACAATAATAATAACAAAGAGAAAGGAATCCAAGTATATCATTAAGAAAGCCAACAAACCATGAGGGAAGAGAACGATAGAAGAAAGGAACAGAGAAGAACTACAAAAACAACCACAAAACAAGTACTGAAATGGCAACAAGTACATACCTATCTATAATTACTCTGAATGTAAATGGACCATACACTTCAATCAAAAGACATAGGGTGATGGAATGCATAAAAAAGCAAGACCCATCTATACACTCCCCACATGTAACTCATTTCAGACCTAAAGACACACATAGATTGAAAGTGAAGAGGTGGAAAAACATTTATCATGCAAATGGAAGTAAAAAAGAAAGCTGCGGTAGCAATATTTATATCAGACAAAATAGAATTTAAAACAGACTGTAGAAGAGACAAAGAAGGACGCATAAAGGGAATAATCCAACAAGAAGAAATAACAATTGTAGGTAATTATGAACACAACATGGAAGCACCCACATACATAAAGCACCTATTAACAAACATAGAGGAATGAAACAATGTAATATAATAATAGTAGGGGACTATAACGCCCCACTTGAGTACATCATCCAAATCGAAAATCAACAACAAAACAGTGGCTATGAATGACCCATTGGACCAGATGGATGTATCAGATATATTCAGAATATTTCCATCCTAAACAGCAGAATACACATTCTTTTCAAATGCACATGGAACATTCTCCAGAAAAGATCATATATTAGGACACAAAACAAGTCTCAGTAGTTTCAAAAATATTGAAGTTATACCATATACCTTTTCTGACCATAACACCATGAAACTAGAAATCAACCACAAGAAAAAAACTGGACAGTGGGAGCCTGCTTCTCCCTCTCCCCTTACTCATCCCCCCTGCTCATGCTCTCTCTCTCTAATAAATAAATAAAATCTTTTTTAAAAATCTGGGCAAAACACAAATATGGGGCTTAAATAACATGCTACTAAATGATTAATGGATCAACCAAGAAATAAAAGAGAAAATCAAAGAATACAGGGAGCCAAATGAAAATGAAAATCCAATGGTCCAAAATCTTTGGGAGAAAGCTGTTCTAAAATGAAAATTTAGGGGCGCCTGGGTGGCACAGCGGTTAAGCGTCTGCCTTCGGCTCAGGGCGTGATCCCGGCATTATGGGATCGAGCCCCACATCAGGCTCCTCCGCTGTGAGCCTGCTTCTTCCTCTCCCACTCCCCCTGCTTGTGTTCCCTCTCTCACTGGCTGTCTCTGTCTCTGTCGAATAAATAAATAAAATCTTTAAAAAAAAATAAAAAAAATAAAATGAAAATTTATAGCAGTAAAGGCCTACCTCAAGAAGCAAAAAAAAAAAAAAAAAAAAAAAAAAAAAAAACTTAAACAACCTAACCCTACACCTAAAGGAGCTAGAAAAAAAAAAAATCCAAAACCAATAGAAAGAAGGATTAGAGCATAAATAGATAAAATAGAAACTAAAAAACAATAGAACAGATCAATGAAACCAGGAGGTGGTTCTTTGAAAGATCAACAAAACTGACAAAACTTTAGCCACACTGATCAAAGAGAGAGAGAGAGAGAGGACTCAAATAAATAAAATCAGAAACGCAAGAGGAGAAATCACAACCAACACTACAGAAATAAAAAGCATTACTACAAAGCTGTGATCACAAAGACAGCATGGTACTGGCACAAAAACAGACACATAGACCAGTGGAACAGAATAGAGAACCCAGAAATGGACCCTCAGCTCTTTGGGCAACTAATCTTTGATAAAGCAGGAAAAAACATCCGGTGGAAAAAAGACAGCCTCTTCAATAAATGGTGCTGGGAAAATTGGACAGCTACATGCAAAAGAATGAAACTTGACCACTCTCTCACACCATACACAAAAATAAACTCCAAATGGATGAAAGACCTCGATGTGAGACAGGAATCCATCAAAATCCTAGAGGAGAACATAGGCTGCAACCTCTTTGACACTGACCACAGCAACTTTTTTCATGACACATCTCCAAAGGCAAGAGAAACAAAAGAAAAAATGAACTTGTGGGACTTCATCAAGATAAAAAGCTTCTGCACAGCCAAGGAAACAGTCAAAAAAACTAAGAGGCAGCCCACGGAATGGGAGAAGATATTTGCAAATGACACTATAGATAAAAGATTAGTATCCAAGATCTACAAAGAACTTCTCAAACTCAATACACGGGAAACAAATAAATCAAAATCGGGCAGAAGAGATGAACAGACACTTTTCCAATGAAGACATACAAATGGCTAACGGACACATGAAAAGATGTTCAAAATCATTAGCCATCAGGGAAATTCAAAACAAATCAAAACCACATTGAGATACCACCTTACGCCAGTTAGAATGGCAAAAATTGACAAGCAGGAAACAACAAATGCTGGACAGGATGTGGAGAAAGGGGATCCCTCTTACACTGTTGGTGGGAATGCAAGTTGGTACAGCCACTCTGGAAAACAGTGTGGAGGTTCCTTAAAAAGTTAAAAATAGAGCTACCCTATGATCCAGCAATTGCACTACTGGATATTTACCCCAAAGATACAGACGTAGTGAAGAGAAGGGCCATATGCACCCCAATGTTCATAGCAGCATTGTCCACAATAGCTAAATTGTGGAAGGAGCTGAGATGCCCATCAACAGACGAATGGATAAAGAAGATGTGGTCCATATATACAATGGAGTATTACTCAGCCATCAGAAAGAATGATTACCCAACATTTGCAGCAACATGGATGGGACTGGAGGAGATTATGCTAAGTGAAATAAGTCAAGCAGAGAAAGACAATTATCATATGGTTTCACTCATTTATGGAACATAAGAAATAGGAAGATTGGTAGGAGAAGGAAGGGAAGAATGAAGGGGGGGTAAACAGAAGGGGGAATGAACCATAAGAGACTATGGACTCTGGGAAACAAACTTAGGGCTTCAGAGGGGAGGGAGGTGGGGGACTGGGATAGGCCGGTGATGGTATTAAGGAGGGCACATATTGTATGGTGCACCGGGTGTTATATGCAAATAATGAATCATAGAACACTACATCAAAAACTAAGGATATACTGTATGGTGACTAACATAATAAAAATTATTATTAAAAAAAGAAAAGCATTATAAGAGAATATTATGAAAAACTATATGCAACAAATTGGACAAACTAGAGAAAATGGATAAATTCCTAGAAACATACAACCTCTGAAAACTGAATCAGAAAGAAATAGGAAATTTGAACCCTATGTTGACCAGAAGCCTCACTAATAATATAAGTATTTGATTAACACATTGTGTTTTGTACATTACATGTATTATATACTGTATATACTGTATTCTTATAATAAAGTAAGTGGCAGAAATGAAAATAGTATTTAAAAAATCATAAAGAAGAGAAATACACTTAGAGTACTGTTCTGTTATATATATATATATATATTCACATATAAGTGAACCCATGCCATTCAAACCCATGTTGCTCAAGGGTCAACTGTGTGGGAATTTCTTGAATTCTTTTTACAACTTATCTGCAAGTCCAAAAATATTTCAAAGTAAATGTTTTAAAGGGATTAAAGAATGCTATCAAAGAAAAAGCAGATATAGCACTATTAAAGTCAGACATAATAAAACTCAAAGCAAAAAGCATCAAGCATAACAAAAAAGGGCTACTGCATAATTATTTGAAAATACTATCTAAAAAGAAATGATGTCACCAATATTTTTGTACTTAGTGATATAACTTTTAAAAAATAAAAATCTAATCAATGAAAATATAGGGAAAAGATAAAAAAAAATAAAAGAAATAGGAAATTTGAACAGAAAAATTACCAATAATGAAATTGAATCAGTAATCAACTCCCAACAAACAAAAGTCCAGGACCAGATGACTTCACAGGTTAATACTACCAAACACTTTAAAAAGAGTTAATACCTATTCTTCTCAAACTATTCCAAAAAATAGAAGACAAAGAAAAGCTTCCAATTTCATTCTATGAGGCCAGCATTACCCTGATACCAAAACCAGATAAAGAGTATAGGCCAATATCTCAAATGAACAGAGATGCAAAAATCCTCAACAAAATTTAGCAAACTAAATCCAACGATACAATTTAAAAACTCATTCACCACAATCAAGTGGGATTTATTCCCAGAATGCATGGTTGGTTCAGTATTAACAAATCAACCAACATGATACATCACATTAACAAGAGAAAGGAGAAAAACCTGTGATCATTTCAATAGCTGCAGAAAAAGCGTTTGACAAGGTACAACATCCATTCATGATAAAAACCCTCAACAAAGTAGGTTTAGAAGGAACATACCTCAACATAATAAAGCCTACATATGACAAACGCACAGCTAACAACATATCAGTGGTGAAAATGGAGCTTTTCCCCTAATTAAGACAAGGATGTCCACTCTCATCACTTTTATTCAACATAGTACTGGAAGTGCTAGCCATACCAATTGACCAACAAAAAGAAATAAAGGGCATCCAAATCACTAAAGAAAAAGTAAAACTCATCTTTGCAGATGACAAGGCTATATATATCAACATCCCTGAAGACTCCACGAAAAAAACTACTAAAACTGATAACTGAATTTAGCAAGGTCACAGGATACATAATCAATATACAGAAATCCATTCTGTTTCTATACACTAATAATGAAGTAACAGAGAAATTAAGAAAATAATCTCATTTACAATTAAACCAAAAATAACAAAATACTTAGAAATAAATTTAACCAAGGAGGTGAAGGACCTGTACTCTGAAAACTACAAGACATTAATAAAAGAAATTGAAGATGACACAAACAAATGGAAAAGTATTCCATGCATGATCATAGATTGGAAGAATAAATATTGTTAAAATGTCCATTCTACCCAAAGCAATGTACAGATTTAACGCAATCCTTATCAAAATAGCAATAGCATTTTTCACAGCACTAGAACAAATAATCTTAAAATTTGTATGGAACCACAGAAGACCTCAAATAGCCAAAGCAATTTTGAAAAAGAACAAAACTGGAGATATAATGCCAGATTTCAAGATACACTACAAAGCTGTCATAATCACAAAAGTATGGTACTGGCATAAAAAGAGACACATAGATCAATGAAACAGAGTAGAAAACCCAGAAATAAACCCATAATTATCGATAATATTCAATAAAGGAAGTAAGAATATGCAATGGGAAAAAGACAGTCTTTTCACAAACAGTCTTGGGAAAACCAGACAGCTACATGCAAAAGAATGAAACTGGACCACTTTCTTACACCATACACAAAAATAAACTCAAAATGGATTAAGGACCTAAACGTGAGAACTAAAAGCATAAAAAAATCCTAGAAGAGAGCACAGGCAGTAAATTCTCTGACATTGGCCATAGCAACATCTTTCTAGATATGTCTCCTAAGGCAAGGGAAACAAAAGCAAAAATAAACTACTGGAACTAGATCAAAATAAAAATAATCTTTAGGCAAAGGAAACCATCAACAAAACTAAAAGACAACCTACAGAATGGGAGAAGATATTTGCAAATGACATGTCTGATAAAGACATTATCCAACATACGTAAAGAACTTACACAACTCAACACACACAAAAAGAATAATGCAATTTAAAAAGTGGGCAGAGGATGTAAATAGACATTTTTCCAAAGAAGACCTACAGAGGGCCAACAGACATGAAAAGAGGCTCAATATCACTAATCATCAGGGAAATGCAAATCAAAACCAAAATGGAAAAAAAGAAACCCACAATGAGACACCACCTCACACCTGTCAGAATGGCTAAAATCAAAAACACAAGAAACAAGTGTTGGTGAGGATGTGAAGAAAAAGGAAACTTTGTGCACTGTTAGTAGGAATGTGAAGTGGTGCAGCCACTGTGGAAAATAGTATGGAGGGTCCTCAAAAAATTTAAAATAGAAATACCATTTGATCCACTAGTTCCACAACTGAGTATTTACCCAAAGAATACAAAACCACTAATTCAAAGGGATATGTGCACCCTTATGTTTATAGGAGCATTATTCATTACAGTCAAATTATGGAAGTAACCTAAGTGTTCTTTGATAGATGAATGGATAAAGATGTGGTAAGACACACACACACACACACACACACACACACACACACACACACACACACACATGCTGGAATACTACTCAGCCATAAAAAAGAATGATATCTTGCCATTTGCAATAAGGATAAAGGTAGAGAGTATAATGCTAAGTGAAGTCAGAGAAAGGCAAATACCATATTTCACTCATACATGGAATTTAAGAAACAAAACAAACAAAGGGATAAAAAGAGAGAGAGACAAACCAAAAAACAGACTCTTAACTATAGAGGACAAACTGATGGTTACAGAGGGGAGGTAGGCGGGGGAGGGGTGAAATAGGTGGAGGGGATTAAGAGTACACTTATGGGATGAGCACTGGATAATGTATAAAATTGTTGAATCACTATATTGTACACCTGAAACTAATATAACACTTTATGTTAACTATTCTGGAATTAAATTTTTTTTTTTAAAAAAAGAAATCTCTTGATTTCTGAATCCATTTCCTTACCTGTAAATTAGAAGAGTGACTTGGACAACTGCCAAGGCATCTGTCAGTCCTAAAATTCATACCGCTACCCCTCCCACTTCCTTTCCTCCTCTGATCCTTCCTATCTCAGTAAATTTTGGCACTACTATCCACTAAAATTAAACTTAAGTTTCAGCTTTGACCCCCTCTCTCCCTAACTTTCCTCTTTAAGCCATTCATCAAGAGCCGATTTTCCCCACCTCCATAACATCTCTGGGATCCATCCATTTTATTTCTACCACTGCATTTGGCTATGTGAGTGAGCTCTCCTTATCTGGGGAAGTGATTTTACAAGCCAGGAAGGTTTAGAGTTACATTTTTAGAGATGACAGAATAAATCAAACTCATGTATTTATAAAGTAAAAGAATCAGGCCTCTCAGGAAACATGACTTCAATTTGCAGTGTATAACTAATTTAAGTCTCTGACTTTATGCTGAAAAGTTTATTTAATATCAATTTCAAGCATATTAGAGTCTGTAAGAAAATTCAATATGCAAAAATTTATAATTTTATGTATTTGATTAATAAGATTTTCTTAAATAGTCAGGAAGACTTGTTAAGGTTGTGATTTTGCCTTGCCAAGCACTTTAAATACCTAGGGAAAAAATGGAATATATTACATTGTGATGTTTATTATAAAATTTTTAAAGGAATATATTCAACCAAGTTTGTAAATAAGCCTGTTTTTTTTTAAAGATTTTATTTATTTATTTGACGGAGAGAGAGAGACAGCCAGCGAGAGAGGGAACACAGGCAGGGGGAGTGGGAGAGGAAGAAGCAGGCTCCCAACAGAGGAGCCTGATATGGGGCTCGATTCCAGGACTCCAGAATTACGCCCTGAGCAGAAGGCAGATGCTTAACGACTGAGCCACCCAGGCGCCCCAGCCTGACTGTTTAACATACGTTTTGTTTGTTGGACTGGAGTTAAGCATTAATTAAACATTAATTTATAGTGATTATTAATACTTATATAAATATTAGAATAAAATTTACTTACTTGATAAAGATACAAATTTGAAAACAACATTATTTTTAAACTTAAGCAACCACTAATAGTCCTTTCTGTATTCAAATTCTCTTCCAGACATTAACTTTACTGACTATGATAAAAGGGGTTCCCTTTTATCATGTAACTGCTAACATGATATAGGGATTTCATCTGGAATACCTTAATCTGTGTCTCACCTCTTAATTAAATATTTGAGTGCAAAGTCAAACCAAGTTCTAGAGTGCACAGCAATTTAAATACTTTGATCCTGGTATAACTTTTTATGATTAGTGTAGAGAAAAGCCACACAGTATCTCTTAAGGTCTTACTGAAATACTGCATTCCAAATGTATTTCAAAAACAGGGGCGCCTGGGTGGCACAGCGGTTAAGCGTCTGCCTTCGGCTCAGGGTGTGATCCTGGCATTATGGGAGCTCAGGGTGTGATCCTGGCATTATGGGATCGAGCCCCACATCAGGCTCTTCCGCTATGAGCCTGCTTCTTCCTCTCCCACTCCCCCTGCTTGTGTTCCCTCTCTTGTTGACTGTCTCTCTCTCTGTTGAATAAACAAATAAACTCTTTAAAAAAAAAAAAAAACAAAGAAAATGTCTTAGCAACTTGATTTTCTCCAAACTATGACCCAGTCTTTACTAGAAATTTGTAATTTTTTTCTATATAACTAAAGGAGCATCTTGCCCCCCCTTCTTTCTCTGGCTTAGATTTGTTATTAGTTGGGTAATATTCTTTAAAACATAGCTGTTATGGTTTGGTAAAATCTGTAAATACAAACTAAGTTACCCTATAAGAAGGAAGTTCACCAAGTCTCTGGCATAATAGAGAGGCTTCTCTGTATTCGCTTTGCTAATATCCCCATCCATGCCATCAATGTTTACTGTCCTTCCAATGAATATGCTTTACTATTTTAAACTCAAATAAGCAGTAAGAACTGAATGAAGGTCTCTTCTATTTCCAGATCATCTCTTCCTTTGCCTGAAGACATTTTGGAAGAAATCCAACTTGCTGCATTCTGACTAATAGCTGTGCACAACCTTATGGAGTGGGGAAAGTTTGTGGGGAGATTTTAGAGCCAAGTCTTCACAGTGCCCTCTAACTATATGCTGAACTGAATGTGAATAAACCAAGCATGAGTCTACATACACAGAAATTCATAAGCTGGACCATCACTATCGCTACTTCCTTCTCCCCACCCCCACAATCTCCCTAACAGCTGATTACATGTATCTACAATATTTTTCCTTTACAGAAGGTAGAAAGTGAAGACTCACACAGATTATCCTCCTGTGGTTTCTCAATTGGAGCACTGTTAGCATTTTTATTCCTGGCTTGAGTGTCGGCTGCACACTGGGAGAGGCTTCTCATCTCTAGCCCCAAGCCACAAAATACCACTAATCATTGGAAATTTGTGGGAGCATATTTGCTACCAACATCCCACCTGTAAGGCACCTCTCCACACTCCCCCCAAACCACTAGACCTCAGTAAAACAAAGACTTTCTACTACTGTTTTCAACCCCTTGAACTCTGTGGGGGGGCCAGCTCTTTGCCATATCTCTGCTTTAACAGAATGAATGGCCTCATAAACAAATGAAACCTCAAAGCCAGTCTTCACAGACATTCTTTTAAAGATTTTATTTATTTATTTGACAGAGAGAGAGAGAGAGCACAAGCAGGGGGAGTGGCAGAGGCCCCTTGCTAAGCAGGGAGCCCAACGTGGGGCTCAATCCCAGGACCCTGGGATCATGACCTGAGCCAAAGGCAGACGTTTAACTGACTGAGCCACCCAGGTGCCCCTGCGGACATTTTCTAGCCCATCTTTCTGCCATTTGGCGTAGAGCCCCGGCAGCAATGAGAAGCAGAAGTTCATGTTGTGATATCAGCTTGAACAGAAAAGGAGATGGTAGAATATTCAAGTTGAAAGATATCTTAGTAATCATTTAGTCAAACACCCACACTTTAGAGGTGAAAGAAGTGGGGTTGTGAATCATTACCTGTAAAATATATTCCAAATATTAGTTATTACTATGATAATTAGTAATTTTTACATTTACTACTGTATCTGTCTAAAATTGCTTAGCCTCATGACAGGCCATTTTAGTTCAGGAGTTCACCAGAAACTGAGCCTGATCCAAAGATTTGGGTGAAAGTACTTTATGCTAGCAGTGACCCAGGCACCGTGATGAGCTCTGAGGAAGTGATGTGGTGTGGAGGCTGCACTGGGCCACCAGATCCACCCTCAGGACTGAAGCATTTATTCCCCCATGCAGTGGGCAGTCTCCGGGGATTGCC
Source organism: Ursus americanus (assembly GCF_024610735.1). Taxonomy (NCBI): domain Eukaryota; kingdom Metazoa; phylum Chordata; class Mammalia; order Carnivora; family Ursidae; genus Ursus; species Ursus americanus. The sequence goes on along the minus strand of NC_142134.1, from coordinate 23,715,762 downwards.
TTTATTTGCAGTCATGCTCCCTTCCTGGGAGCAGCCTGTATCCAGGGACTGGTTGGCGTAAGGGAGTCTATGTGCCATCCCCACCTTCCTAACTCCCCCAAAATCTGAATGGTCATGCCAGCTTCACAGCTATCTGTGGGGTCACTGACACCTTTGCTGCAACTACCTCCTGTTCAACTTCTCCCTCTGCTCATCCTGCTCACTTCTCTTCCCCTGCAGGGGTTAGTCCCCAAATACTCCCACATAAATGTTCTGCTTGCTAGTCTCCTTATCAGCATACTTAACCAGGGAGCCTGGCCTGCAAAGGTAGGCACCAGAAGTTGTTAGAAGCAAAGGTTAAAAGGGGATTCTAGCTGAATCACATGCCAGCCAGCTGGTAATGAGGACCACATTACTGGTCACACAGGGAGTTCACCAGTCCCTGCACAAGGTAGCAGTGGAACTGTGAATACTTTTACCAGTCATGAACAGGAATAGATGGCAAAGTGGTTAAAGCAAATGTACTAGGAGATATAATATATCAGGTGTTTAAGAAATATGGGGGGATTAGTAGTTATAAGACAAGTGGACTTGGATGGCTATTGCTGAAAGCATTAAATGATTTGGGAAAAGGTAACAGAAGGACAAAATGATTACCAGCAATTAAAGACAGATAAGAAAGTCAGAAGGCCTCTTCAGAGCAGTTCAGAGATTCTCCTTCCCTGGCAAAGAGCTGGGAAATCCAAGGACCCAATCCAGGACTTAATCATAATAGCAGAACTCAGAGAAAGTTGAACTCTCAGCATAGCAATATTGGACCTGCAATCATGGGACCCTAAAATTGAGATGGGAACTTTGGGGTTGATGCACTTGAAACATTAAATCCTCAGAATCCACTGGGGTCTTGAACCTGCAGAAAGGGACTGCACCATTGGAGTCAGTACATTCCCTCTGGCCTTGCAAGATAATGGGTAACTCTTTTGGTCTCTGCCCCACCACTTCTCCTTCTACCAGATCAGTAAGTAGAGTAAATTACAACACAAATGTGAGGCCTACTAAGGGAGAAAAGGGACTATACCCCAGAGGACCTGAAGGACCTAGTTAATATGTGCCAGTAAGATTTGCGAGAGCCAAATTCTAAGACTGGCAAGTCAAGGGGCTCATAGGACATAAAGTGGGAGAGTTTACCAATATGGTAAAGGATTTAAACCCAAGGCAGACACATTCCTGGATAGTTCTTAGTCTGGGCTGTTACTTTCTCAAGCTCCTAAATGAAACAGAACTGCTAACTTTGTTGTGGCAAACAGCACAAGAAGAGATTAAATGTTTCAGAAAAGTGGGCATACTGGAGTGGAAACACTATTCATATAGGAAACCCCATCACACAGTTATGTCTAGTGGGAGGGCTGGAAGATACTCAGTTTACTAAAACAGTAAGGAATGAAGCTGAGAAGGCCTCTAGCATCCCTGAGATGCTCTGCTCTGTAGGGCAGGGCACTTGTAGCCGAAGCCAGGACAGAACTGGGCTCCCTGATAAAAAGAGGGATGACAGCTTCTGGAAATAATAGAAATGAAGTGGTAGCACTTAACCACCAGAGACAAAGAGGACACAGTTATAATGTGCAGCAAGGACAGTATTGTACCCTCAGGACTAAATTATAGAAGCTAAGATGGTTAATAGAACATGTCATTCATATGGGTAAGATAGATGGGCTGCCAACAAAGGTATTGTTCAATCTATATTACAAAAAACAAAAATCAATACAGACAGACAGGTGACTAAGGTCAGATGTCACAATAAAGTTATGATCTCTTGCCCAGTTTTTAGACCTGAGCCCATTTTTTGGTCCCATAAATTGTTGATGGAAGTTCCCAGGAGAAAAGACTCGGCAACATCATAAGATATGCATATGGAAATGATTCTCCCAAGATGACTCCAAACAGACCATTTGCTAAGAAAACTGTATATAGGAGGAAGAACAATACTAACATATTTGGAGAACTCTTAGACACCAGGAGTAAGCCGGCACTGATACCCAAGCATGTGAAACACCATCATGGCCCAGAGCCAGTTCACAGTGAGTTCACTGAGTTTACAGACTCACCCAGTAGTTATTTTCCCAATCACTAAATGTATAATTGAAATTATCATACTTGGAAGTTGGCAAAATCCCCACACTGGTTCCTTGGCCTGTGGTACAGGAGCTATTACAGCATGAAAGATCAAGTGGAAACTCCCCACCACCACCCTCACCCGATATGATCCAGCAATATAGTAAATCAAAAAGTACAGCATCATGGGGGAAATGGCAAAGATTAGTACCACTCTTAAAGACCTAAAGGATGCAGGAGTGATAGTCTCTATCACATCTCCATTTCATTCACCAGTCTGGCCTATACAAAAGCCAGTTGGATCCTGAAAATAGCTGCCTCCAAACTTATTCAAATATTTACACTAATAGTTCACTGGGCCAGGTGTGGTATCTCTGAGAGCAAGATTAACAAGTCCTCAACCACATGGTATACAGTCATTAATCTGGTGAATAGTTTCTTTTCCATTTCCATCAGAAAGGAAATTCAGAAACAGTTTTCATTCACTTGGAACAAACTACAATATACTATAATGCTATATTTATAGTTTAGCCTCAGGACTAGGTTTACTTTCCCATCCTCTTTCATAACATAATCTAACATTCCCCTAGAATTTCACCCTGGCCCGCTGTATTAATGACATCATGCTGATCTGACTAGATGAGCTACAAGAGGCAAGTATGTTAAAAACCTTACTAAGACACATGGGCTCCAGAGAGGGTAAGACAAAACATGGAGGTTTAGGAGTCAACCTTACCAATGAAATGTTTAGGGATCCAGTAGATTGTAATCCAAGTGCATGATTTAAGTTTTGATTGCCAGGCACCACTTCAAAGAGGCATGCTCTATAAGCATGGTTATCTCCAATAAACACACTGCCACATGACTAGAAAAAGACAGGCTGCCTCCCCCAACTGAGCCTCCTTTGTTCTAGAAATCCTAGTTGATTCCAATAACTGACTATTTGAGGCACTTGTTTTTTTCTCTTCCCAGGCCTTAAATTCCTACTCTTATGTTTAAAATTCACCAATAAGGAGTGAGCCCAAGAAACCCTACGTCCCCCACCTTCAACTCCAATAAAAGCAGAACCCCAGGCCCCTGCAGCACTCACTCACGCATGCTCACTCTGCCTTCTCTCTACCTGCAAGCTCATGGTGTAGCCCCAGGTGTGCTGTGTAGTTTCCAGGTCCTGTTTTAATAAACCTTTATTTTTTCAATTTCCTAAAGGTTATTGCTAAAGGGTGTCTTGCAATCCTAATAAGAACTACAAGGGCTGAGACAACAGCAATACTGGCTATCAATAGGCTGAGACTGGCACACAGTATCATGAGGATGGGGCCCTTTTGATGGGATGAATGCCCTTATAAAAAGAGGAAGAGACACAAGATCTTTCTCTCCACATGCATACATCAAGGAAGACCATGTTACAAGAAGACAGACATCTGCAAACCAGGGAGAGGGACTTCAACATACACCAAATCTGCTGGCACCTTAATCTTGAACTTCCCAAGCTCCATAACTGAGAAATAAATGTTTGTTGTTTAAGCCACCCAATCTAAGGTATTTTGCTATACCATTCTGAACTATGATATAGATTCATGTGGACAGGTTTAACAGCTGGTCAGAGGCCTGGAAGGAGAAAAGTAGAAAAAGGGAAACATGAAAGTCTGGTTTCAGAGCATGTGGTCTATGGGACTGCGCACAGAGTGAAGACATCTGCACTGCATGTTAACATCCATCAAAGCATATCCACGAAACAAGCGAGTACATAGAATGATTAAGTCAGATGACATCATCCATCTTCTGTCACTGGCCACCTGAGTGCTGGCACAGTGAGTACATGAGGAAACTGGCGTAATCTCCATGGGATCAATGGCATGGCCTCCCATTCAACAATGCTGGTCTAGATATTGCTGCTACCAAATGACCATCCCAACAGCATCAAAAACCAATCCTGAACTCCCGATTCAACACCATCCCTTGAGAAGCCACACGGTGCCAAAGTAACTACATTTGACCCTTTCTATCCAAGAAGGGCCAGAAATTCATTTTGACTGGAATCAACACATATTTTTGGTAAGACTTTTCCTTTCCTGCCCATGGTGCCTTAGCTAGCACCACTAACAAGAAATTACAGAGTATTGGGGCATCTGGGTGGCTCAGTTGGTTAAGCAACTGCCTTCACCTCAGGTCACGATCCCAGGGTCCTGGGATCAAGCCCTGCATTGGGCTCCCTGCTCAGTGGGAAGCCTGCTTCTCACTCTGACTCTGCCTGCCACTCTGCCTGCATGTGCTCTCTTTCTATCTGTCAAATAAATAAATAAAATCTTCTAAAAAAAAAAAAAGGTATTATAGAGTGTTTGATCCACATTACACTACATCAGAACAAAGAACCCCCTTTACAGAAAAGAAGATGTGGCATCTAATGCATGACCTCTGGATCTACTGGTACCATCCTATACCATGCCACCTAGATGCTGCTGGTTTAATACAGTGATAGAAGGCCTTTGGGGTCACAACTGAGGTGCCGCTCAGAGACAACAGACTGAGAATGAGGCACACTCAAGGATTCAGTACACAGTCTAAATTAATGATCACTACACGGTGCTGTGTCTACAACATGAAGAATATACAGTTCTAGAAACCAAACGGTAGGAATAGGTGGGATGCTATTTATCATTATTCCCAGTGACCCTCTTTGGAATTTTCTGTTTCCAGTCCTTGCATCTCTATGCCTTATGTGTTTAGGTATACAGGTTCCCCCAAAAGAAAAATGTTTCTGTTTGGGGATAAAGCAGGAATGGCATTAGATTTAAGCTATAGCAACCTCTGGAGACTTTGGACTACTCATTTCAAAGGATAAAAAATCAAGAAGAGTCACTATCTTAGGGAGGTGGGGGTGAGGTTAAGAGCCTTCAAGAATGAGATAAACCACAATGGAGAGTAAAGGAGGGAGATAATGGGTATCATTCATAGCCTTGATGTCAGCACGATAGAGGCTGTAGTTCATCCCTCCAACTTTCTTCTTATAAGTTTACCCCAGGAAAAGAGGCCCATCAGAATCCTAGAAGAGCTGCTCTACAATTTAGATGAAGAGAATCTGAGTGGAACAAGGGGTGGACTAAGCCATTAGCCTATAAGGGGACTGTGGTCCCCAGGGTTGGTGTAGGGAATGCTGTGATGCACAGTGCTCAGATCCCTCTCCATGGCTGAAAGAACTGTTAGGAGTGCTGCTGAATGCTGCAACCTCCCACTGGTCTTGCCCTTAGCTCTCTCCAAATATTGCCTTCAGTGTAAGATCTACCTCATAAAATGATTCCCCTTTCCCAGGGACAGATTGAATTTGATAATAACTTGTCAATTCAGGGATTTTATGGCCTGGCCCTTTGTCCCAATTCAGATAACTATGAAGAGCCATTCCAGCTTCAGATCTCCCTGTGGGGTCAGTTGATGCTGTTTATATAATTACATTACTGTTCAACTTCTCCCTTGGTCCAACGTTCCCTACTTCCTTCCCTTTTAACTGATTAATCCTGACAGCACTTTCTAGTAAATCTCCTTGACACTAATCTTCTGAGTCAGTTTCCTGGGGATCCCAATCTACAACAAACAGGGAAGGAAGTTGTATTAACAAGCACGTTACTACTATGGACAACTAGGACTCAGTCTCCCTAGGGTCCATCTCAGAGACTATGTTAAGCATGTCTCAGAATTTTTCCATTGAGAAGTGAGGGGGTCAGAGTATTTATCCACCAATTCCTACCCTTCATTAGGGTCATTCTGGTGGTTTTAACACTTTGGCACTTTCTTCCTGCTCTGTTTATAGGCTGAAGAAGCTCCTACAGCTACACAACACCATCGGGATGGGCCTTTCCCCCACAGCAACCCTATCAAACCCACCCATGCTCAGGAAGCCATTAGCCTAAAAGGGGACTGCCACCAGTGGAGAGGTTACAAGAGGAACATTGGCATCATTGGCAACAGAGGTCATGTGGAGTCATATAGGTTATTTCTATTGATGGGAGAAAGGCTAAAGTATGTTTGTGAATAATAGAAGTGGACCCAAGAAGACTGTTGGAATAAAGCAACATAGTTTGAGGCCACAAGGAGTGAAAACATCTAATAATTCTTTTTTAGCACATATTTTTTGGGAGACTATGGGTGAGTATGATAGAGTTGTTGTGGGGGAAAGACCCATCCTGACCATACTTTAAAAACCTACAAGCATTTCATTGGTTCCTGAGGTGAAGGGGAGGCAAAGCTCTTGAGGAAAGGAACTGTCTTGCTCATCTTTGATATGGCAGAATGTCATAGGTTTGGAGGCCACCTTACCTCCCCATGCCAGTCGCCATGATTGATGTGTTAGAAAAACTGGGCCTCAGATATCAGTCTGTCACTCAACAGCTCTAGGACCTAAGTTATGTTACTGAAACGCTCTACATAATCATTTCATCAATTATAAAATGGAGACAGTAGTACCTATTTCATGGGGTTGTCAAGAGCAATCAAGGAATATGAAACACCTGGCACAATTCTCAGCTGGTAGGGGTGCCAAAGAATGTTCATTGACCTTTCCTCAAAAAGTATTTTTGGGGTAAATGAATGAATCTAAACTTACCTGAAAAATCCAGTAACATGACATGAATCTAAAAGTTGTCATGAAGGCATTAATGAAGGATTATATTGTCATGAAGGATTGCTGTCATGAAGGACATGACAATCCTTCAGTTGTCATGAAGGATTATATTGTTAAGAGCCAAATTAGGTTATGAGTTCCAATTTCAGTGAAATCATCAGAGAAGGCTCTAAAAGGCTCAACAAGATCGTAGCTAATAGGATCCAACAGTACATTAAAAGAATTATCCATCATGACCAATGGGATTCATCCCTGGGATGCAAGGGTGGTTCAACATTCGCAAAACCTGAGGATTAGACTTTGTCCTCTCAAATGCATAAGATGCAGTACCTTCTATAACCATCAATGCCCAATTGATGGTTATACAAGTCAGGAAAAAATTTTTGTGTACCAACCCTGGAGGAGGAAGAGAAGGCATTGTAAGTAGAGGCCAGGTTTCAGAAGATAGACACTACAAAAGCTGCCCATGCCTCTTCCTCACTACAGATTTTCTACTTACAACAGGCCTGAGCTAGGGAGAAGCTTTAATTTGGATTAGGGGAAAAGAAATTCTGGTCCCATCTAATATAAACATTTTAATCTCCTAAAAAATTAAATTCTTTATTAATCCCAGAGAATAACCAGAAAAAGTATGGTACTTGCCCAATATTTTGTCCAATTCCTTAGAGACAAAAGATAACAAAGAAGAAAGTTGCTCTCTTCTCACCTCTAAATGTCCTGACACTGAGGTCAATGGTAACATGACAGGGGCATGGTCTGGTGTCAGGGCCGGATGGACTGGGTTGAGGAACTAGAGGGATTGAAGAAATGTGGACAGCAAGAGTAGACACTCACTGGGGTTTTTCTCTTAAGAAATTCCCTTTCAGGGGTGCTTTGGTGGCTCAGTTGGTTAAGCGTTTGCCTTCAGCTAGATCATGATCCCAGGGTACTGGGATCGAGCCCCACATTGGGCTCCCTGCTCAGTGGGGAGCCTGCTTCTCCCTCTGCCTCTGCCTGCCACTCTGCCTGCATGTGTTCTCTTTCTATCTCTCTGTCAAATAAATAAATAAAATATTTAAAAGAAAGAAAGAAAGAAATTCCCTTTCAAGAACTTTGGTTGTGAAGTTAAGAGAAGAGATTGGAGGTATGCTAGAGATGAATGTGAGAACAATGGAGAAGTTTCTTTTTTTAAAGAGAGAAAAATGGAAATATGTTTAAATGGGGATGACCTAATGGAGAGGCAAAGGTTGAAGACAGAGAAAAGAGACAACACATGGAATACAGGTCTAGAAAGAAGTGGGGAGGGGAGGACCTAGGCACATGTGGAGGTATAGGACTTGAATGGGGATGGAGGGCAGTTACTCCATTCAACAGAAAGAAAGGAGGAAAGAATGGGTAAAAACAGGATCTGGTTTTGTGGATCTGGGAATAGGAAAGTAAGATATTTTTTCTAGAATAGTTGCAATTTTCCTTATGGAATTAGAAATAATATAAAAGCAGAAAATAAAAAAATTGATCCATCTTCTCATTGATTCTGTCTTGCATACTAGTTGCCAATTGGTGTTTGAGAATCCAATAAATTAATAAACTTCAACATTCTTTATGTTTTCATAGTGGTTGAGAATGTTTTTAGTAACATTGCTGAAAAGGTTTTTAAAATTCCAAATGATCACTTCCAGCTAGCTTTTTGGACCACCTATAATTAAATCATCCCACAGCTGCCAAAGTGGAGTTTTGGAAGTCCCCTACTCAAATGTAAACAGAACACTTTCTCCAATCCACTTTTCTCTTTCTTTTTCCTTTTTTTTTTAACCAGTCAGCAGGACCCAAAACTTCCTTCAGTATGAAAATTAGAGGAAGCAGTAGCTGTGTATAATCCCTGTGGACAGATATTATTTTGCACTTATAGTCTCTGATCTTTGCTGAACCCCTATTGATCACAGTCTTTTTGCTTTTTTGAAGAAAAACAATGTTGATGTAAAGGGTAAAGATTAAAATAATAAATTCCCATGTACCCCCCACAAGAATCAACAAATCTGAATATATTTACTTCAAATCTTTTTTTTCTTTTTACTAAAAGGAATAAAACATAACTGATGAAGTCTCCTTGAATGTGGAAAAGCCAACAAAGAGAGAGAATGAGAGAGAGAGAGATTGAAGATACAGCAGAGTGAGGGTACAATCAATTGATCAAGATCCCTAGATGGTAATTGACAGCTCATGGCAATTCTGAGGAGAACTTGGTAACACAGCACAGGCAAAGATATTAGCCTCCAACAGTAGGGGGACTCCTCTTGTCTCTTGCAGGAGGAAAGGAGCAAAGAGTGACTATCAATTCAGAACTGGTAGCAAGACGTTGAGAAAGTTTTTGTCTTACAGTTTCTATTTTTTTTGTGAGATGGAACCCCATTCATTTGTTGAGCGTGAAGGGGATGTTGGTATGCTCGGGAGCTTGGGGAAAATAGAGATTTGAAACAACCCTTGGTGCAGGAAGCAAAAAGAGACATGATAGGGCTGTAGCTCAGCAGGCTGCTTCCTACAGGGCTTTATAGTCAAGTCTCCTGAGTCTCTTCTGCCTCAATTTCTTCTGTAAATGATAGAATTCAAATAAATGGTTTATAAGGTTTTTTCAGGTTGTGAATCATAAGGCCTACACTCAAGTTTCCCCAAACCATTGGAAAGGCTTCCAAAGACTTTTAATAGAATTCTCAGATTAGGAGTGCCCCAAGGCTTCATTTGCCTTTATCCTCAGATGGCAGTTTGACTGGCAATCATCCCCACCTCAAATGACCCAGTCATAAGTTCCCTATCCCCTCCTCATTGCATCCTTTCTCACTTTGAAGGTGGCATAACCAATTTTTCATGTGGGTAGTTAACATTATTACTTGAAGGACTAAGAGATTTTTAAATTAACATTCAGTGCAATTATACTCTACAGCCTTTGTGTTTATGCTGTTGGTGAAAAGTGGTGTCTCTTCCCTGAGAACTGGTTATTAAGAACAAGAGGGTCTTAGATGAGACTTGTCTGGAAAAACATATTTCTAATTTGTATGCTTTTTGTTTGACAAACAAAACAAAATAAGCTAATCTGTGAAATTTAAGATTTGACCACCACATATTTGGTCCATGTTCAGCAGTAATTATTAACATTTCACTCCTGTTTGCCAGTAAGTATTGATTCCAGTTTCCCTATGAAGAACAAAAGAAACCCCGAGGTCCTCTCTTTGCCATGAAGGAACTTGCATGACAATATACTATTGTTCTGGATTATTCAGACAGTGGCAAAATAGCTCTCTAATCAGAACTTTCTTCTTTAAGTTTCAACATGAGCTGTGTGAGCAGCTAGCATTGTTTGTTCAAGATAAGGATTTTTTTCATTGGAGCCCTTCCTTGTATGGGGGAGAAAAATGAAAGTCAACATGCCACAGTGTGCTCGGGGATGTGTGACTTCAAACAAGCTATTACTTTTTTGTCTTGTGCTCACCCTATCCTGAGAAATATTTTCTTCCCCTTATTAACCTTTCTCTTTAGAAACCGAAGTATATCTAATCTTAAATGTGGTTAAGAAAAGATGAGGGAATCACAGACTCTTAGAGTTATAACAAATAGCAGAAGTCATCTAATGAAATTATCCCACTTTCCAGATGAAGAAAGAGCAAAATCCAAGCTGGGTAATAGCTTTACCAAGGTCATATCCTAATAGATGTTAAGAGTAAAGACAGGGCCAAACATGGTTTATGGTGTCTTCCTCATTCAATGTTCTTCCTGTCATCTGAGCCTAGTGTTGGAATAGAAAACAAAGAGGAAGACACACAACTCTAATTAATTAATTAATTAAGTTTGAGGATCTAGTCCTTGAAGTGTCTCCATCATTCCCACTTTGCCCACTGGTTGCCTACAGATTACAAAATAGTGAGAGAGAAGTTCCAAGAAAGCTTAATTCAAAAAATAAATATTGGAGACAATACAGAGTGAATTACATATTTCAGGCACCACAGTGAATGCACCATTATTTCAAGGTAGAGAAATCACAAAATTTTGTTTGCATCCCATTTCACAGATTAGAACTAAAGCCTATGAAATTAAGCCCCACAGAATATCCTTGGCACAGCCAAAAGGAAGACTCCAGCCCTGACTACCTGCCAGCTTACCATCTTAAGCCAGGAACCTCTCCATATCACAGTTTCCTAACCCATAAAATGGGTGCAATAATAGCACTATCCTCATAAGGTTGTTAGAACCAAAAGCATGAATATATATTATAATAATTATTATGATAATTAATATATTATTATTATATGTTATACTATATGTAATCACAAACAGTGTGTAGAACACAGTGAAACTGTATAGGTGTTTGCTATTCTACTTCTTGTTAATGTATCATCAGTCCTGATATATCATCCATCCCGAATTCTGTGATTTGAAGGGACTGACCGGGACTACCCAGCCAATCAGTGGCAGGACCAGAGTTAAAATTCACACTTCCTGACTCTCACTACACTTGCAGTTCTCCATTCTTGCTCCCATTACACAATTACTTTTTTGTGCTTTTTGTGTTTCTATAGGTCTGCTCTTTGCTCTTTTTAAAGTTGAATTTTATTGTTAGATAATGGTTTTATCCTAATTTTTTGAAAACCCAATGCATTCAATTTCAGTCATTTATCTTATCAATATTTGAGAGGCAAGAAGCTATGTGGAAATAATAATGAGTTAGATGGACCCAGTTCAAATTCTAGTTCTATTATTTAAGATCCAGTTGACCCTGACCCAGCTACTTACCTTTGCTGATTCTTAGTTTCTCCATCTAGAAAATGGAATGAATAATACCAACTTCTCAGATTTGGATGAGGAGTAAGAAAACATTTTTAACGGAGCTGACACTCTACGTCTTCTCCCTTGTGTTGGCCAGTACCCTCAGTTATAAGTGATAAAACTTTTTTAGCTTACTTATGAAACTGAATTTTATTTGTGCCATGGAACTCAAGGATAGAAGGCAAGAGGCACATGATGTAACACAGGCTGTTTCACAATTCTCATTTCCAACTGTTTTACCTTTTTCAGTATTTTCTCTGTGTCCTCGTTGATATGGAGGTCCATTTTGGTGATAAAATCTATTAATGTTGCCTTTAAGGTTTCATTGACCTAGAAAAAAATAGTCTTATCATTTTCACGCCTGGTTCAGCTACCTTTATACACATAAACCTTTCAGTAAATAGATAAATCCTCAAAACACATCTAATCATTTGATCATAGCACATGAAATTAGTTATAAAAATTGCATTGTTTCTGAGCCTTGATTCACTTAAACTTCAAAGCAGGAGACACATGTTTAATTTTGTCTGTGCCAAAAATTCTAAGTGTAAATATCTAAAGATTCAATAAACAAGTACAATTGCATAGAAGCCAAACCTCAGGCAATGTATCTGATCCTGGCTCCATGTTCTCTCTGCTTCTGACTCACCTTACTGTTACCTTTAAGTCTTAGTACAATTAGAAAAAATTCTCCCCTTGCTCTGCACTGGGAAGCTCTGTCTTCACTTGAGACTTTTCCAAATCTTTGTTTCTATCCCAAGTGGCTTATCAAGAAACGTCTTCTGAACCAAATAAAGTACTCTCAATGAAAGAGTCTATGAAGTATGTTCCACTTCACTTCAAAGCATGTTCAAATTAACAGAACAATATAAAGTATAAAGCTGTATCTTCCAGATTGGAATATTATTATTAACATTTTATTATCATCACATAAAAATATAAAATTTTACATGTGGATCAAGGATAAAGAGAGACTTTGGGCAGGGAACTCTCAAAATCGCACCAAGTAAGTGAATTCTACTTTAATGTAATTAAAACTGGTCCAGAATTTCTCTTTCATTCCTACTTTCCTTAGTACAATGACTTAGCTTCAGAATCTTTTCCTGAATTTCAGATGATGATATTGTTGGGAAATAGAGTATTTCTAATACTGCCGGGGAACAATGATGATTCATAGCTTTTCTAGGTGTTTCCTGGAACCACAGGGGCCAGGACTGAAAATCAGTCAGTTTGACATAATGGGAATGTATGGGTTTAAAAAACAGTAAAATGACTGGTTTTGCAAAGGCCAGCCTGGGCAGCCTTAGCTACTCCTTCCCTACTTCTTCTTCCACACTTCATCACCTCTGTTTCTTCCAAGGTTCTGAAGGCATTGTGCTCAAGAGTTTGAAGGCACCTGCCCACCTTTCCCGCCATCTTTCCCCATTGAAGCAGCAGCAGCAGCAGCAGCAGCAAATCTGACCCTCCCATTTGAGGCAGCCAAGGGCAGCTTCCATGGGGAACTGAGAAATAGAGCTAATCATATAAATGAAGTTCACATGCCCTTGGAGATCTCAGCCAAGCATTACTGAGCTTCTACTTCCTGAACTGTAAGGGGAAACAGAAACGAGTAAAACACAGTCCATACTCTTAAGCTGCTCATCATCTCACTGGGAGGTAACTATAATTGCCTGGCAAAATACAAGAGCTGTGACAGCAGGACTGAGAGAGGAGGGTTTGACTCTTACTGGCTGGACAAGGGAAAATCTGCTGGGTTTTGAAGAGTAAGCAGTGTTTATACTTGTGCATATAAGGGAAAATGACTTTTCAGGTGGAGGAAAGAGCTTGAAAAAAGACATGGGGACATATGAAAGTGTGTTGTGTGGAGATGGAGCCCAAAGAGTAGAAATACTGGGAATAGAATGGCGGGTCTCCTAGGCAACAAGTACATTGTAGGGGTAGCTAGCGGCTGGCTCAGTTGTTGGAGCATGCAACTCTTGATCTTGGGGTCATGAGTTCAAGCCTTATGTTGGGTGTAGAGATTATTTAAAAAAATAAAATAAAAAATTAAATTAAATAAGTAAAGTAGGGCACCTGGGTGGCTCAGTCATTAAACATCTGCCTTTGGCTCAGGGTGTGATCCTGGTGTTCTGGGATCAAGCCCCATATCAAGCTCCTCCTTTGGAAGCCTGCTTCTTCCTCTCTCACTGCCCCTGCTTATGTTCCTTCTCTCTCTGGCTGTCTCTATCTCTCTCAAATAAATAAATAAATCTTAAAAAAAAATAAGTAAAGTAAAGTAAATTAAAAAGTGCATTGCAGAACCACAAAATGGGCATTGTCCCTGTTTATTTCCTTCATGGCACCTATTAACAATTATTAAGTACGTATTTATTTGTTTATTAGCTTATAGGTTCTAATTTCTTTGTAGGTTTATGGATTCCTAACATAATTTAAACATGTTCTTGTGGAAATATATGTGTATATATTTACATATATAAAGACAAACTGCGTGCTATCCCCGTATTAGCCATCTGCCACGCACATTGCTTTTCATTTCTACATGTTCAGAATTATAGTAGAAGACGAATATTTTAACTGTCATTATGAAAATATCAGTTGTACATCTCACTCTTGCCAATTTTCCCATTTTAATATTTGGAGCTATTGTCTTGAGAGTACCATTGTTCCTGATGAATCCCTTCCGTCTGGCTCCATTGTGACATCCTACCTGTTTCAGGGCTTTGCAGCCAGTGACCAGAATGTCCTTGCACAATTTTGTAAGTTTTTAGAAGTTTTTGTAAACTTTCCACAGGAGAGAACTTAGTGTTGGTGCTTTTCATAGCACTAGCCCACCCAGCCAACGTCTGAATAATCACTTTCTGAGGACACTGATATCCACATCCTAAGGAATCACCTCTCCCAAATGCTGTACCTTGTCTATCAGGAGCATGGGGGCAATAGAGTCACTTTTCTTTCATTGACCTTTCATGACTGAACTTTCTAAAATAACCATGACCATGCCATTCCTAAGTTTAAGATCATTTGGTATCTCCTTTGTATCTTTCAAGATTAAGGCCAAAGTGCTTGGCTCGGCATATGGCCCTACAAGCTGGGTCTCCTGACTTTGTCATCTACTGTAACTCTCCCTCATCCAACCTCCATTACAGCCGTGATACGGCTCCTTGGAGGAGTTAGAATATTTTATGTAAACCTGTTCCTTCTCATTAGAATTATCCTTGTTTTATTTTCAAAATTTAAAAAATATATTTGGTTTAGAAGAGTGAAATAGTTCTACAAGACATGTAAGTTTCTTACCCCTGACTCTTAATACCCAGGAACAACCACAGTTTACTCTTTTATTATGTCTTCTCTTATTTGGCTCCATATTTCTAAATAACATGCTTACATTATTCTTAATTTTTTCAGGTTTTGATATTATTAGTTATTTATTGACTTCCAACTATATATGTTAAGGATTTAGCTATCTAACACATACACACAATTTCCAGTATCTTGATTCTTCTAGTTATAATGTATGGATAGCTCAACATTTAGTGTTAATATTATTCTGACTAAGTATTAGTCACAGAAGGTCCATGTAGATACTTTGATTACACTTACTGTCCTGTTTTGTTTTCCCCAGATTTAACAATTGTCTTGTTTTCAAGTTATTTTCTTTGTTTTATCTGTACTTATCATTTATTATCCCTAAAAAATGATTGCTCTCCAATAACTTCAAACGTGTCTGATAATCAGTCAGTTTCACCTTTTTCTTTGATACATCTGTCCTGATCTTTTCATTCCTGTTCCAATCTAGGCTGGTTGGTGCAGTTGTCATCCTAAGGTCTTCCTTTACCCCTTCCCATGTTGGATCCACTGGCTACTCCCTCCTTTTGTTGGAACATATCCTACAATAGCTTTCTAAAAAGGAAGGGAAACTTTTTGAGACATTGATATCTGAAAATGGCTTCATTATACCTTTGTGTCTGATTGTATCAAATTATAGGTTGGAATTATTTTCCTCAGAAGTTTAAAGACATTGCTCTTTCAACTTCCAGCCTCCAGCATTTGTATGAAAAAATTTGATATGATTCCAACTACTGATCACTTGTATATAATCTCTGCTCCTTTTCTTTTTAATCTCTGAGAGGTTTAAATATCTCCTATTTGGCCCAAGGTTCAGAAGTATCATCCTCGATGTGAGTCTTTTTTCACGTTTATTATGTCAAGTTTTATGGAATGAATTATTCCTCTTCAGAGTTTCCTTTACTTTCAAAGAGGATTCCACTTACTCTGGTCCACTAATTACCACTTGTCCATTTGTTATATGGCTTCCTTTTTCTCTCTGTACCTTTGCTCTTGGGTTTTTGCCTTTTAAAAATGTCTTTAATGCCATTTCAGTGGGATTTGCAGACTTCCAGTCTCTGTTAGAGGATGGGCCCCACCACAATAGAATAAGGCCAGGTTTGGACCCAGAGCAGGCCTAGGCAGCTCCCCTCCCCTCCTTCAACCAGGCTGCTTTTTTTCTGTGATTTCCCATGTGACCTGAGGCCTCTGCCACACAGGACCCTCCATGTTCAGGCTGGGAGCCAGCCAGGATGCTTGATCTAAATCAAGTGTTGACAGTTCTTCAGGCATTTCTACCACAATATTGGAATTAAACACACTAGGCAAATAAAGTTGAGATTTTTAAAAATGTGAGAAAAAGGGGGACCTCTTCAGCCTTGAAATCTATAATAAGTTCATCCCCCAGGGCACTGAGAATCCCTCCTCTCCAAAGAACCAAGGTAGTTACAGTTTTTCTTCCCCATGGTCAGTGGTTCCAAACCTTTTAGTTATAACGGCTTCTTTTGTTCTATATATGTCCTCTTGCTCCCTGCAAGAAGGAGCAAAAACCGATCCCAGTTTGCTTTTTGTTTGTTTGTTTGTTTGTTTGTTTAATGAAATTACCCATTTTCCTTTACTCCCAAGCAACACACAAAAACAAATGAACAAACAAACAAAACCCAGTGTATTCATCACAGTTTTCTTAAATCAAACCAAGCTGTTAACAGGATAAAGAGTCAAAATGTTCAATGAAAATTATATAAAGACACTCTAAAAGTACCATTAGTACAAAGCCATTTGTGATTCATATTCTTAAGAAAAGCAAAACTGGCGAGACTCAATGATCAACATTTCATCCACCTTCAGCTTCCTCACAATCATACTAAGGATGGAATTATTGGAAGCTGGCTAATGATCATGGGATGTGATCACGTGTTGGATTTTTTGAAATGGCATATTCATCAGTTTCCCCATAGTGGTTGATTTTCCTTGGAACTGTTCTCCCTTCCAGGACAAATGTGCCACCTGTTCATATAGAGAGCACCCACCTGTCTCCTGTCCACATCAAAGTGGTGTTAATAGAGATGGACAAAACTCACCCTGACTTGCACCCATATACGGCTCTGGGCTATTTCACTCAATGTTTGCTCCAGGGTCTGCACAGGAAATATCTCAAGATCCTGAGCTAGTAATTTATATAATAACAGACAAAAGCAGGAAAAACTAACTTGTCCTAGGAAAAAAGTCCAAGTGTTGATAAACCCATCTGTGCTCAATTTATCATATTCAGTTGGAAGTCTTCTGTTTCGAATATTCCTCACTTACCTATAAGGTTGGACCATATTAAATTTACCAATAATCAATTATTTTGAACTATAAGAATGGAAATTTCATACAGTTCAACCAAAAAAACTTCTACTTGTCCTTCAGGACTTGACTCAGCTATCCCCTCATCAGGACTCCTTCTCTGGCTTCCCTTATTTAGATGCTATCGTTCTGCTCCCATTGCATGCTGGGCATATCACTATGTGGTACTTATTTGACTGTGATAGTATCTTGGGTTTACCTCTCTCTTTCCCACCAGACTAGGTAAGGAACCATGTCTTATTTAACTTTTAGTACCCTGAAAATAACTCAGAGACTTGTAAACAGTAAGCATTCAATAAGTGCTTAAGTAAATGAGAATATAAAGGAGAATAGCTGATTGGGCAGTGTGTATTGGTGTCAAAATCCATAATCTTCTCATCTAAATAAGATCCAGGTATGGATGAGGCTCCTGGATGTATCACCTATATATAGTCTTTTGAGTTCCTCTCAATCTGTAGATCTGTAAAACTAAGGCTGTAGTTATCTGTTTCATACACACCCAAAATACAATGATGGTGCAGGCATAGGGTAATCACTATAGATACTCCTGTTCCAGAAAGGGGGGAAAACAAGATACATAAAGGAGTCACTGCCCATAGCAATCCTGAAATCTAACCAGGAAAATGTTGGAGGTTCCTCCATTAGTTTTTAAGGCCCAAGAATAATTCTCTATGGCTCTCAGCTCTATGCTCTGGGCTATTGTTCCACCCTTTGAGTCATCCTTCCTTTTTCATGAAAGGTAGCACTTGTTTGGAACTGAATAATTTTCTCAGCCTGCTTCCCACCAGTAGAATTTTGGAGGGCTAATTGCCTCTTCTCACTGTGTCCTGTCCCTGTCCCTTTCAGTTCAAGCCAGCGGTGTATCAGCGGATACAGTTTTCTCAAAAACTTTCTAGGACTTCTGTGAAATGCGTTGGTGTTCACACTGTCAAACAAACGCTGCACCCATAAATCTCTTCTAGATAAGCTCTTCTCTACACTGCACTCCTGCTGAGAAGGCTGAGACCATAGTGTAAGCTTCTCCTGGGCCTGCTGTTGGAGAAGTCCTGTGAGATGCATGCTTACTCTCTTTATGTGGCCTTTTGTGAACTGAATAATGACCTGGTCCTTCAATCTTTCTGAAGTCTGAACATGTTATAGTTACTTCCTTGGCTTTATCTCATTTTCCTTACTGTACGCAGAAGCCATTTCTTAATTTTAGTATTTTTTGTTCTCTGAGGAGGAGGAGAATTTTCCTTCTTTTCTTTTCTTTTTTAAAATTATTATATTCAATCAGCCAGCATATAGTACATCATTAGTTTTTGAAAGAGAATTTTTAAAATCACCCATTTCTGTTTCTTTTATGATTAACCATTCTGCCCTCTTGCATTCCCCTTCTTGCATAAGCAGCAAGAAGAAACCAGCACCTTCAACACTCTTTTTGAAATTTCATTTACGTTACAAGTTCATAGGTATTTTTTCTGCTTCCCATGTAAGGGCAGATGACAGTTTTCCTGCCAATACATAACAAGAATTCTTCCAGTTTCTAATAGCATGTTTCTCACTTCCCTTTGGTCCTTCCCAGGTAGCATCCGCAAGGTCCAGATTTCTACTGCTGGTTTGTTCAAGGCAACTTAAGTTTCCTCTATTATGCTCCTCAAAATCTTTCCAGCCTTCTCCCACTACCTTGTCCCAAAGCAGCTCTGAAATCTTTAGAGTATTTGTTACTAAGGTACATCATCTCTAGTACCAAAATATCTATTAGTATTAGTCATGTATTACTGCATAACAAATTATCCCAAACTTAGTGGATTAAAACAGCAAGCATTATGTCACAATTTCTATGGGTCAGGAGTCTAGGTGCAGCTTAGCTGAGTCCTCTGGTTCAGTGTCTGTCACAAGGTTCCAATTACGCTATCAGAGGGGCTGCAATCATTTCAAGACTTGAATAGAGTAGAGCCCTCTTCCCAGTCACTTCCATAGTTGTTGGCAGGATTGGGTTCCTGGCAGGCTGTTGGACTGAGGGCCTCAGTTACTCACCAGCTGTTGGCAGCTCATTGTATGGCAGTTTTCTTTATCAAAATGAGCAAGTAAAAAGAGCCAGAGCAAGAGAGAGTACAAGCAAGACAGAAGTCACCATCTTTTATAACCTCATCTCAGAAGTGACATTCCATTACTTTTCCCGTATTCTGTTAATTATTAGCAAGTCTCTCTAGCCCACACTAAAGGAAAGGGGATTACACATGAGTAAAAAATGGCAGGGATCACTAAGACCCATTTTAGAAGCTCCTGAACTAGAACTTCCTAAAGATGCCTGATTGGGCAGTTATATTTATATTTATATATTTACATTTATTCAAAGCTTTTACGCATGACTCTACTATTATAAGTGTTTTTGCAGACATTCATTTGATTCTCATAACAGTCTTATGAGGAAAGTACTATTATCACCCCTATTTTACATTTAAGTAATCTCAGAATTTAAGCTTAAGTAATTTAAATGTAAGGGTTTAAACAATTTACCATGGATTTGCAATAAGTAAGCAGTTAAGCCCATATTTATTCTTTGAAGATTTATTTATGCGAGAGACAGAGAGAGAGAGGGAGGGAGCAGGAGGAGGGGAAAAGGGAGAGAGCGATTCCTCAAGCAGACTCCCCACTGAGTGAGGAGTCCAATGTGGGGCTCAATCCCAGGACACTGAGATCATGATCTAAGCTGAAAGCAAGAGTCAGTCACTTAACTGATGGAACCACCTAGGCGCCCCAAGATAATATTTAAACCCAGGCAGTATGGCTCTAAAGCCCCTTAACTACCACAATCTACACCATCTTATAAAAAATGGGACTTCAGGGAAGAAGAGATTTGTAGTTGAATCTAGGCACTGTGGAATGTCTATTAAATTAAAAACTTCAGAGCAAATTTTCTTTCTTCTAAACTTTTCATGGCTGTAAAAGAAATAGGATGATAAATATTTCTATATTAACTTTAAGTTTTCCTAAACATTCTCTTCATGGGAAAAATTATGACTGGAAAGATTTGAGTGACTTGCCCTAAGACACTAACCTGTATGCTGCTTTTATCATATTATAAATATTTTCCCATATCATTAATCATTCTTGAAAAATATGACAATTAATGTCTGTACTTCTTGAGCTTTAATTCAATATTCATATCACACTGCTTCACTGACTATGGCATTTAATTTATTTTTTATTTTTTTGAGATCAGAAGGTCACAGAGCCATTCTGACAATACTTGACACATTTGGATTAAATCATTTAACATTACAGTGTGTTCCTATGTGGAATTAGAAATTCTGAAGGAAAAAGTAATGTTTAAAGCACATTGCTAGAACACAACAGTGTCAGGCAATATGTAACCTGGACCCTCTTCTCTCCCATGCCCTTTGAAATTTCCATGTAAATAAAGGAACCACTATAAAATTAGGGGAACATAGCAACAACTCCGGAACTACTGTTCACATATAAGATTCTTTGCGGTATTTGTCTTTGATAAAAAAGATTTTTATAGCATGATTTTCTTTTTTTATTATTACATGATAACACTAAAGGTTTAACAGATAAACAGAATTTTAACAGAAATTTAATATTACCACACAATCTTTTTAAGAGTCATCCATGTTTTGACACGTATATTTTATTGTTGACTAGTATTTAATTGGATGTATAAACCATAATTTCAATGTACCTAATGCCACTGAGCTGTACATTTAAAAGTGGTTAAAATGGTAAATTTTGTGCTATTTATATTTCATTGCAATTAGCAATAGATTAAAATTGTTTCACTATAAAATATTAGAAAGGAACATGGTTTGAATACATCAGAAGTCTGTTCCAAGAGTTTTAAGTTGAAGTACTTAAGAGATTTTTGAAAGAAAAATCTGAAAATAGAGTAAAAGATAGAAACAGATACTAAAAAATTGGGATTTATAGTAATTTAAAGAATGATGTTTCAAGTGATAGTTTTTGTTGAATTTTTTTATTATAATAATACTTTTTTATTATATTATGTTAGTCACATACAGTACATCCCTGGTTTTTGATGTAAAGTTCGATGATTCATTAGTTGCGTATAACACCCAGTGCACCATGCAACACGTGCCCTCCTTACTACCCATCACCAGCCTATCCTATTCCCCCACCCCCCTTCCCCTCTGAAGCCCTCAGTTTATTTCTCAAAGTCCATAGTCTCTCATGCTTTGTTCCCCCTTCTGATTACCCCCTTTTTTGTTGAATTTTTATTCAATTTGGAAACTGGGCTTATATATATAATTGAGTCTGATATTGTATTACTCCATTATCATAGAGTATAATACAATCAGAAAAACAGAACAGATTTCTAAGTTACATCTGAGATCCAGCTCTGATTTGCTATGTGGCCCTGATCACAAAATCTTGAGTGCTCATAGGAGATCTCTATAGTTTTCCTTATTTCTATGAAAAAAAGCTATCATTTAAAAGTAATACATGACTTTTTTTTATCATGACATTTTTTCTTTACTATAGATCACATTTTCCTGTTTATTTTCATGTATAATAATTTTTTATTGTATGCTGAGTATACTAGAATACTACTTAGCAATAAAAGGAACCATAAATAACTTTAAAAATCATTAAGAAACAAATGAAAAATAAATAGCAAGATGTAGACATAACTCAAACCTAACCAATAATTACATTAAATGTAAACAGTCTCAACACTCCAAGTAAAAGGCAGCAATTGATAGATTAGATTAAAAAACAAGAGCAAACTATATGCTATCTATACTGGTTGGCTAGCACTGCATAAACAAAACACCACAGACAGAGTGGGCTTAAACAACAGAAACAGTTGTTTTTTTTCCCACAGTTCTTAGACCTGAGGCCTCTATCCTTGGCTTGTGGATGGCCACCTTCTGGCTTTGACCTCATATAGCCTTTCTCTGTGCTCAAGCATCCCTGCTATCTCTTCCTCTTCTTGTAAGAACATTTGTCCTATTGGATTAGGGTCCCACCCTCGTGACCTCATTTAACAGTAAATACTGCTTTTCAAAGCTCTATTTCCAGGGGCAACTGGGTGGCTCAGCTGGTTAAAAGACTGACTCTTGATTTCTGCTCAGGTCATGATCTCAGAGTTGTGAAATCAAGTTGGGCATGGAGCCTGCTTGGGATTCTCTCTCCCTTTCCCTCTGTTCCCACTCCCTCTAAAAAAAAAAAAAAGAAAAAAGAAAGAAAGAAAGAAAGAAAGAAAGAAAGAAAGAAAGAAAGAAAGAAAGAAAAAGAAAAAAGAAAAAGAAAACTCCATTTCCAAATACGGTCAACATATGATTTTGATTTTTGGAGGACACAATTCCATCCATAGCACTACCTATAAAAGATGCACTTAAAATGTAAAGATACAAAGAGATCAAAATTAAAAGGATGGAAAAATAGGGGCACCTGGGTGGCTTAGTTATCCTGGGGTCCTAGGATCAAGCCCCATGTTGGGCTCCCTGCTCATCACGGAGTCTGCTTGTCCCTCTGCCTCTGCCTCCCCACCTGTGCTCTTTCTCTCAAATAAATAAAATCCTTAAAAAATAAAAATAAATAAAAGGATGGGAAAATTTAACATGTAAACAGCAAGCAAAAAGAAGCTGATGGGACTATATCAATATCAGAAAGAATACAATTCAAGAATAAGGGTAATACTAGTGATAAAAAGAAATACTTCATCATAATAAAAGGAGCAGTTTATTTTTTTTTTTAAGATTTTATTTATTCATTTGACAGAGAGAGAGACAGCCAGCGAGAGAGGGAACACAAGCAGGGGGAGTGGGAGAGGAAGAAGCAGGCTCCCAGCAGAGAAGCCTGATGTGGGGCTCAATCCCAGAATGCCGGGATCACGCCCTGAGCCGAAGGCAGACGTTTAATGACTGCACCACCCAGGCGCCCCAAAAGGAGCAGTTTATTAAGACATAACTTGAATGTTTATACACCTAATAAGAGAGCTTCAGAAAATGTAAAACTAAACTGAGAAAACTAAAGGGAGAAAGAAAAATTTGCAGTCATGGTTGGGTATTTGAATGCCCCTTTCTCAGAGCAATTTTATTTTATTCCTACTGAATAAAAATTTTATTTATATTTTTCCTGAATTTTATCAAAGACTATAGATAAAATTCAGTAAGAATACAGAAGATCTGGAAAACACTACCAACTTGATTCAGTTGACATTTACAGAATACTATAACCCAATAACTGCACAATACACATTCCTTTCGAGGGTACGCAGCATACTCACCAAGATATACCAAATGCTGGTATGCAAAATATTCACAATACAAAGGACTTGTATCTAAAATATATAAAAAAACTCTTACAACTAAATAACATGCAAACACGTAACCCAATTTAAAAATGGGCAAACAACTTTAACAGACATTTCACAGACGAAGCATCTCTGACTCAGCATGTTTTTGGTATTCATCTGCTTTGTTGCCTGTATCTGTATATGTTCCTTTTTAGTGCTAACTAGCATCCCACTGTATGCATATACCACAATTAGTTCAGCCATTCACTAACTAACGGTTTGTGTCCAAACAGCCAGTTTGGGGCTATTATCAGTAAGACTATTCTTGTACAAGTCTAATTGTGAACACCTGGTTTTGTTTCTCTTAGGTAAATACCAAAATGTTTATTTATTTTCACACTCATACCAAAAAAATATACAAGAGCTCTGGTTGTTCCACATTCTCACCAAATCTTAAAATTGTCAGTGTTGTTAATTT
This sequence comes from Ursus americanus, assembly GCF_024610735.1. Taxonomy (NCBI): domain Eukaryota; kingdom Metazoa; phylum Chordata; class Mammalia; order Carnivora; family Ursidae; genus Ursus; species Ursus americanus. Next base: position 23,691,846 of record NC_142134.1, on the reverse strand, counting down.
TAGCCATTCTAGTGTTTAGGTAGTGGTATACTATTGTAGTTTTAATTTTCATTTCTGTGATGACTAAGAATATTGAACAGCTTTTATATGTTTAATGGCTACTCATTATTTTCCTTTCTGAAGTGTCTATTCAAATCTTTGTTCATGTTTTTAATTTCTTTTTATTATTGAACTTTAAAAGTGCCTTATATATCCTTATACCATTCTTTTGTGGGATATATGTTTTGCAAATTTTTTTCTAACTCTGTGACTTATCTACTTCTTTTATAGTGATGACTGTTGATGAGCCTAATTTTTAAATTTTGATACCATATAATTTGAATCAATTTTTCTTTTTTAGTTACTGTTTTCTTTGTCCTGAGAAATGTTTGCCTCCTCTCAAGTCACAAAGATATTCTCCTTTGTTTTCTCCTAAAACCTGACAGTAAGCTTTCATGTTTAGGCCTTTAATTCACCTCAAATTGAATTTTGTCTCAGATGTCAGGTAGAAGTCAAGATTCTTTTTTTTTAAATATGGATATCATTAACTCACTTTTTAGAAGCTGAAGATATCTTTCTGCCATGCACTTTCCCTAAACAAACAAAAACACAAAAACTACTGCAAGGAAATTCTATTTTTTTTGTATTAAACATAAAAAATAATCTTAATATTTGTATCAGTCATGATTAGGTTTGCCTATGTGTAATAGAGATTAGAAAAACAGTGACTCAAGAGATCTAAATAGTTCTTTCTCTTCCACATAAAAGTAGAGCAGAATAAACAGTCCCAAGCTTATACAGTATACCTGAATAGTCCTCAGAGACTCAGTCTCCTTCTAGCTTCTTTGCCATCCCTAAGCTGTGCCCTCATTCTCACAATCCAGTGTGGGAATGGGTATCTAACCAATATGCCCATGTTCCCAACAACAGAATAGATGAAGGAAAAAAAGCATCTGAGCACCTTTCAGGTGTCTTACCAGAAATTCCATTTATATATCAAAGGTCAGATTTTACTCATTTCATCACGTCTAACTACAAATGAGTATGTTAGCAAGGTGGATAAGTGATCAGCAAAAAGGGTTCTATTGAGAGGAAGAGCAGAGTTAATACAAGAAGTACTTAGTACTCTCCTGAATGGTGTACAGCACCCTGACACTTTAGAAAAAAAATGAGCAACCATTCAACTTTAAACACAACAAAACACTCATGAACTTTTCTTCTTGGACAAAATCCCTCACATTTGTTTTTCTTTAATTTTCAATTAATCTCTTAAGTATCTCAATAAATATTTTCCACAGTGTAATGCCAATTAGAAGAAAAAGTCATTTCCTTACTTTGGCATCACTTGTATCCTTCTCAGCCTGTTAAAAGAAGCTTTAGAAAAAGTGTGACAGCAAACAGCCCTGTGTGGAGACAGGCTATTTATTTAATACACACAGGGAAATGACCCCAATACGAACGGAATCTTAAAAAAAAAAAAAAAAAAAAAGCCATCTGATATCATTCCCAACCTCAATTTTCCCTAAAATAGGTTTCACAAAATCTTAGAGGGATTAAAACCCCAGTTAAGTATTCTATAGTACTTCATGACACATATATACTCCATATTCCACTTGGCCTTGTTCTGTTATTGCTGTTTTTTTTTTTATTTATCCTTGGCTTCTAAGGCCAAACAATTTTTGAATTTCAACTGCTGCTTAAAACTGTTGTCAAAAATGGTCATATAGTGGAGAGAGGCAAGACGGCAAAAGAGTAGGGAACCTCATTTCTTCTGGTCCCTTGAATTTAGCCAGATAACTATCAAATCATTCTGAACACCATGAATTTAACCTGCGATGTAAGAAAAGAATTACTGGAATTCTTAAAGTAGAAAAGCGACCACTTTCTGGAAGGATGGAGATGCAGAGAAGTGAATCTGAGGGGATATATTGGAAGATAAACGGCCAAGGGGAGGTGCAACTATGCCAAGGCAAAGACACCTGAGAATCAGTGCAGCAGGTCTCTCCCCCAGAAGACCAGCAGGAACAGAAGGCAAATACCAAGTTTACTGAGCACACAGAACTGCAAAACACCAGTGCTAGGGGAAAAAGGTATACAGAATTTTTCTCATGATTCTTTTCTTTCAGTTTAAAATTTTCTCTCTGTTTTTTTCTTTTTTTCCTTTTCGACTAGTTTCTTATTTTGTCAACTCCTTCTTTTTAAAGTCTTTTTTAACTTTTATTTTTACATTTACATTTTATAGATATATTGTTCATTTTTTGCTTCCATTCACTGCATTCCATTTTATTTTAGTATATATATCAGTTTTCTTTCTTTACAGTTTTGGGATTTAGAGTCTTCTAACAAACAGACCAAAATACACCCAGGACAAAGTGGATCGCCTGGTTTTGTCCACCTGGGAGATTATATTCTCTTCCCCCATCCCTATTTTTTCTTTTTCTTTTCTTTTTTGGTTTCTGACCTCTTCAGGTTTGTCTAATGTGTATTGCACTTGGGTTATTGTTGATATTTTTTCTTTTGTTCTCTTATTCATCCATTCTTCTCTGGTCAAAATGACTAGAAGGAGGAACTCACAACAAAAGAAAGAACCAGAGGTAACACTCTGCCACAGATCTAATCGATATGCATATAAGCAAAATGTCAGAGCTGGAATTCAGGATAATGATTATAAATTACTAGCTGGACTTGGAAAAAGCATAAAAGACACTAAAGAATCTCTTGGTGCAGAAATAAAATTTAATCAGGCCAAAATTAAAAATGCTTTAACTGAGATCAGTCTAAAATAGATGCTCTAATAGCTAGGGTAAATGAAGCAGAAGGGTCAGTGACATAGAAGACAAGACGATGGAAAGGAAGGCAGCTGAGGAAAAGAGAGAAAAACAAATAATTGAACATGAGGGAAGGCTTGAGAAATCAGCCATACCATAAAGCAAAACAATATTAGAATTATTGGGGTCCCAGGAGAAGAAGAAAGAGAGAGAAAAGGACAGAAGGTATATTTGAGCAAATCATAGCTGATAACTTCCCTAATCTGTGGAAGGAAACAGGCATTCATGTCCAAGAGGTAGAGAGAACTCCCCTCAAAATCAATAAAAATAGATAAATGCACCAACATATAATAGTGAAGCTTGCAAATTTCAGAGATAAAGAGAAAATCCTGAAACCAGCTGGAGACAAGAAGTTTTTAACCTACAGTATGGTGACTAACATAATATAATAAAAAATCATTATAAAAATAAAAAAGAAAAAAAAAAGAAGTTTTTAACCTACAGGGGTAGGAATATTAGACTGGCAGCAGACCTATCTACAGAGGCCTGGCAGGCCAGAAAGGGCTGACATGGTATATTCAGGGTATAACTAAGAAAAACATGCAGACAAGAATACTTGATCCAGCAGGGGTGTCATTCAGAGTGAAAGGAGAGTTAAGAGCTTATAGGACAATAGAAACTAAAAGAATTTGTGATCATTAAACCAGCCCTGCAAGAATTATTAAAGGGGACTCTGTAAGTGAAGAGAGAGTCCAAAAGTAACATAGACCAAGAAGGAACAGAGAAAATCTACAGAAACAGGGATTTTATAGATAATACAATGGCACTAAATTCTTATCTTTCAATAGTTACTCCAAATGTAAATGGGCTAAATGCTCCAATCAAAAGACACAGGGTATCAGATTGCATAAAAAAAGCAAGAGCCACCCATATGCTGTCTACAAGAGACTCATTTTAGACCTAAAGACACCTCCAGATTGAAAGTGAGGGGGTGGAGAAAAATTTATCATGCTAATGGACCTCAAAAGATAGCTGGGGTAGCAATCCTCATAACACACAAATTAGATTTTAAACCAAAGACTGTAGTAAGGGATGAAAAGAAACACTATATCATACTTAAAGGGTCTATCCAACAAGAAGATCTACTAATTGTAAATATTTATGCTCCGAACTTGGGAGCAGCCAATTATATAAACCAACTAATATCAAAATTAATGAAACACATTGATGATAATACAATAATAGTAGGGGACTTCAACATCCCACTCACTGCAAAGGACAGATCATCTAAGCAGAAGATCAACAAGGTATAAGAGAATGATCCAGTGTCATTCTTCTGCATGTGGCTGTCCAATTTTCCCAGCACCATTTAAGAAACAGACTGTATTTTTTCCAATAGATATTCCCTCCTGCTCTGTCAAGATTAGTTGACCATAAATAGGTCAAGCAGAAAGAGACAATTATCATATGGTTTCACTCATATGTGGAATATAAGGAACAGTGCAGAGACCCATAGGGAAAGGGAGGGAAAACTGAATGGGAAGAAATCAGAGAGGGAGACAAAGCATGAGAGACTCTGGACTCCAGGAAACAAACTGAGGGTTACAAAAGAGAAGAAGGTGGGAGGATGGAGTAACCGGGTGATGGGTATTAAGGAGGGCACGTGTTATGATGAGCTTTCAGTGTTATATGCAACTAATGAATTGTTGAACACTACACAAAAAACTAATGATGTAATATGTTGGCTAATTAAACATAATAAAAAAAATAAATATAAAAAAAGGAATACCAACAAGGAAACAAGGGCTTTGAATGACACACTGGACCATTTGGACTTCACATATATATTCAGAGCATTCTACCCTAAAGCAACAAACGCACATTCTTCTCATGTGCAATGGAACATTCTCCAGAACAGATCACATACTGGGTCACAAATCAGGTCTCAACTGATACCAAAAGATTGGGATTATTCCCTGCATATTTTCAGACCACAATGCACTGAAACTTGAACTCAATCACAAAAGGAAGTTTGGGGGCGCCTGGGTAGCACAGTCATTAAGCATCTGCCTTCGGCTCAGGGCGTGATCCCGGCATTCTGGGATCGAGCCCCACATCAGGCTCCTCCACTGGGAGCCTGCTTCTTCCTCTCCCACTCCCTCTGCTTGTGTTCCCTCTCTCACTGGCTGTCTCTCTGTCAAATAAAAAAAAAAAATCTTTAAAAAAAAACAAAAAACAAGAGGAAGTTTGGAAGGAACTCAAACACTTGGAGGTTAAAGAGCATCCTGCTAACGAATGAATGGGTCAATCAGAAAATTAAAGAAGAATTTTAAAAATTCATGGAAACAAATGAAAATGAAAACATAACTGTTCAAAACTTTTGGGATATAATAAAGGGAGTCCTAAGAGAGAAGTACATAACAATACAAGCCTTTCTCAAAAATTAGAAAAATCTCAATTGCAAAAGCTAACCTTACACCTAAAGGACCTGGAGAAAGAACAGCAAATAAAGCCTAAACCCAGCAGGAGAAGAGAATTAATAAAGATTAGAGCAGAAACTAATGAAATAGAAATCAAAAGAATAGAACAGATCAATGAAACTAGAAGTTGGTTCTTTGAAAGAATTAAAAAGATTCTTCTAGCCAGACTTATCAAAAAGAAAAGAGAATGGACCCAAATTATTAAAATCATGAAGGAAAGAGGAAAGATCACAATGAACACCAAGGAAATACAAACAATTATAAGAACATATCATGAGCAACTATATGCCAACAAATTAGGCAATCTGGAAGAAATGGATGTATTCCTAGAAATTTATAAACTACCAAAAGTGAAACAGGAAGAACTAGAAAACCTGAACAGACCCAGAACCAACAAGGAAATTGATGCAGTAATCAAAACTCTCCCAACACACGAGTCTGGGGCCAGATGGCTTCCCAGGGGAATTCTACCAAACATTTAAAGAAGAAATAATACCTATACTTCTGAAACTGTTTCAAAAAATAGAAACAACCCCACCAAAAAGGAGAATTGCAGACATCCTTTCTTGATCAAAACTCTTCACAGTGTAGGGACAGAGGGAACATACTTCAATATCATAAAAGCCAAATATGAAAAGCAGACAGTGAATATCATTCTCAATGGGGAAAAACTGAGAGCTTTTCCCTTAAGGTCAGGAACACAACAGGGATGCCCACTCTCACCACTGTTGTTCAATAGTACTAGGAGTCCTAGCCTCAGCAATCAGACAATAAAAAGAAATAAAAGGCATTCAAATTGGCAAAGAAGTCAAACTCTCACTCTTTGCAGATGACATACTTTATGCAGAAAACCCGAAAGACTCCACCCCAAAATTGCTGGAACTCATACAAGAATTCAGCAATGTGGCAGAATATAAAATCAATGCACAGAAATCAGTTGCATTTCTATACACTAACATTGAAACAGAAGAAAGAGAAATTAAGGAATCAATCCCATTCACTATTGCACCAAAACCCACAAGATACTTAGGACTAAACCTAACCAAAGAGGTATAGGATCTGTACTCTAGAAACTACAGAACACTTATGAAAGAAATTGAGGAAGACACAAAGAAATGGAAAAACATTCCATGCTCATGGAATGGGAAGAAAAAAATATTGTTGAAATGTCTATGCTACCTAGAGCAATGTACACATTCAATACAATCCCTGTCAAAATACCACTGACATTCTTCACAGAGCTAGAACAAATAATCCTAAAATTTGTCTGGAACCAGGAAAGACTCTGAATAGCCAGAGGAATGTTGAAAAAGAAAATCAAAGCTGGTGGCATCACAAGGCCAGAATTCAAGTTATGTTACAAAGCTGTAATCATCAAGACAATATGGTACTGGAACAAAAACAGACACATAGATCAATGGTACAGAATAGAGAACCCAGAAATGGACCCTCAACTCTATGGTCAACTAATCTTCAACAAAGCAAGAAAGAATATACAATGGAAAAAAGGACAGTCTCTTTAATAAATGGTGCTGGGACAATTGGAGAGCCACATACAGAAGAATGAAACTGAACAACTTTCTTACACCATACACAAAAATAAACTCAAAATGGATGGAAGACTTAAATGTGAGACAGGAATCCATTAAAATCCCAGAGGAGAACACAGGCAGCAACCTATTCAACCTCAGCCACATAACTTCTTGCTAGACAAGTCTCCAAAGGCAAGGGAAACAAGCAAAAATGAACTATTGGGATTTTATCAAGATAAAAAGCTTCTGCACAGCAAAGGAAACAGTCAACAAAACTAAAGGCAACCTATGGAATGGGAGAAGATATTTGCAAATGTCTTATTAGATAAAGGGCTAGTGTCCCAGATCTATAAAGAACTTATGAAACTCAACACCCAAACAACAAGTAATCCAATCAAGAAATGGGCAGAAGACATGAACAGACATTTCTCCAAAGAAGACATACAAATGGCCAACAGACACATGAAAAAATGCTCACCATTACTCATCATCAGGGAAATATAAATCAAAACCACAATGAGATACCACCTTACACCAGTCACGATGGCTAAAATTAATAACACAGGAAACAACAAATATTGGTGAGATTGTGGAAAAAGGGAACCCTCTTACACTGTTAGTTAATTTAATTTCAATTACAAAATGGGCATATACAGGGCACCTGGGTGGCACAAGTAGGTTGAGCATCTGACTCTTGGTTTCAGCCCAGGTTGTGATCTCAAGGTCATGAGATCAAGCATGTTGGGCTCCACACTCAGCACAGGGTCTGTTGAGATTCTCTCCCCTTCTCCCTCTGCCCCTCCTATTTGTGCCCTCTTTCCCTCTCTCTCTTTCTAATAAATAAATAAATCTTTTTTATAATGGTCATATATACCAAAAGCACAAGCAACAAAAGCAAAAATAAACAAGTGGGACTACGTCAAATTAAAAAGCTTCTGCAAGCAAAAGAAACAATAAACAGGATGAAAAGGCAATCTGTGGAATGGGAGAAAATATTACCAAATCATATATCTGATAAGGGGTTAATATCCAAAATATATAAAGAGCTCATATAACTCAACAGCAAAAAAATAATTGAATATGGTCATTTTTCCAAAGAAGACATATAAATGGCCAACAGCTAGATGAAAAGGACCTCAATATCACTAGCCATCAGGGAAATGCACATCAAAACCACAATGAGATATCAGAACTCACACCTGTTAGAATGGCTATCATCAAAAAGACAAGAATATGGAGAAAAGGGATCCCTGGTGCATCGTTGGTGGGAATGTAAATTGGTGTATCCACTATGAAAAACAGTATGGAGTTTCCTTAAAAAAATTAAAAACAGAATTACCGTATGATCCAGCATTCTCACTTCTGTGTATATATCTGAAGGAAATGAAAAAGCTCTCAAATTTCTATCTGCACCCCCATGTTCATTGCAGCATTATTCACAATAGCCAAGATATGGAAACAACCCAAGTGTATTTCAACAAATTAATGAAGAAAATTTGATATGTTATTTTATATTATACACACACACAAATATGAATATTATTTAGCCACAAAAAAAGAAGGGAATCCTGCTAATTGTGACAACATGGATGAATCTGGAGGACATTATGCTAAGTGAAGTAAGTCAGAGAAAGACAAATACTGTATGATATCACTTATATATGAAATGCAAAAAAGCTGAACCCATAAAAACAGAGTGGAGTGATGGTTACCAGGGGCTGGGGGGGGGGTGGAGGTATATGGGGAAATGGAGGTCAACGTGTACAAACTTCCACGTATACAGTTAACAGGTTCTGGTGATCTAATGTATAGCATGGTGGTTATAGCTAATAATACCATACTATATACTTGAAAGTTGCTAAAAGAGTAAATCTTAAAGATTTACCACAAAAAAGAAATGGTAATTATGTGACAGGATGGAGGTGTTAGCTAAAACTCTGGTAGTAATCATTTTGGAATATATAAATGGATCAAATAAACACATTGTACACCTTAAATTTACATAATGTTGTATGTCAATTATACCTCATAAAGTTGGGGGAAAATAAACGCAAATATAAAAGTCTAAAAAAGGGGTCTTGCCTGACTGGATCAGTTGGTAAAGCATGTGACTCTTGATCTGTCAGTCATGAGTTTGAGCTGCATGTTGGGCATAGGGATTACTTTAAAAAAAAAAAAAAGTCTTATAAACAACCTGAGGCAGAGACATTCATGCTTACCTTATAGTCTATTAGCTACCTCCATGCTCAGCCCACTAGTCCATAGGTTCATCTCATGCTTTGCTCCTTATTCTATTGGTTCCCTGTGTGCTCAGTACCCTTGCAGTAGGAGAGGGACAAGTAGTTCTGACCAATGGGCTGTGAAGAAAGTAAATAAATACGTGTTACTTCTGGGCTATGGCAGTGAAAATCCACACAAACTCTCTAGCCCCCTTGCACTACCTCTGTAATTGCAGAGGAAGCTTCTTACTTGGAGGAGAAAACCACAGGCTTAAAGCAGCTTAGATAGTGGAGCCATTGCATGGAGGACAGGTACCCTGAAGAGCCATCTAGACCTGCAGATGATTTTGCATTAGCAAGGAATAAATCTTTGTCTCAAACAACTTATATTTGGCAGCTGTTTGTTGCCATAGCAAAACCTAACTTATCCTGGCTAACACACAACCCTAAAGAGCAATACAAATGTCCAATAAGAGGGGAATGGTAAGTATATCATGCTACAACTATTTGATGAGTATTATACAGCCATTGGAGAGAAAGTAACAAAAACTATGTAACAACATAAGAATTATTATGACATCAATTGGAAAAAAAGCAGAAAATAAAAATAAGATTAGAAAGGCAGATGGGAATAAAAGGCAAGGGTTTCCAGTAAAATTGACAGAATGGATGAACTTGTGATTCAGAAGTCTCCTTAAAATGTTTTTCCAGAAAATTGTTATGTTAGACATACCAGAATTTGTGTATTTATCAGGTGAGGTGGAGATGGAGAATGGGGTAGTGGTGCCAGCCGAGTCTAAACCCATATTCAGGTTTGTTCAGATATATGCTGACTATCTGCTAAAGAAGGGGGCTTTTAGGAAAAACCCATTTTAAGGAAGGAGAAATGAAAGACACAAATTTTACCCAATAACAGTATTAACAGTCTTCAACATGAAGGGGAACTCACGTCTGAGTACTTGAATTTGTTCTCTGATCCAAACCCCTTGAAGTCATATCAACACTTGAGAGCTATTTGGCACGTAAGTATCTATGTATATTGTCAGAAGCATAAAGCCATGCTACTTTGGGAACAGGGTAGTAGTATGGCACAGATGTGGGAGTCAGAGACTCACCTAGATTTAGTAAATAGCAGAACAGACCCAGTACAACTGGGAGCCAAGGCATTGTAATAGACAGCCAGTGTCAAAGGCATAGGAATAACACCAGCAAGCAAACTCCCAGACGGCAGCAGCAGGGCTTTACAGGATACGCTCAGCATGATCCCAAGTGTACCTGTGGCTTAGAGCAGCCAACTACTTCAGTAGCAGTGGCAGGCAACTTCTGAGTAAGGGATAACACTCTTAGTGTAGACGTCAGTGCTGTGCATGGTAGCCCTCGGCTTTGGGAGCAGTAGTGACCTCAAAGGTCAGAAGTAGTTGTAAAAATGTATTCATAGCCGTGTGTATGTGGTATCCGGGAACTCTCAGAGGAGAGGGCAGGAGATTTGTAATAAGTCAAAGAGACTCTGCAGAAGAGGGCAGGAGATCCCACAGTAAGTGGGTATAGTTAAGCCAAGAAAGCATTGTTACTGTGGTGACCCCATTTTCTGCCCTAACTGCACAGCTTAGGACATTCATGTTTCTGAAATGATGGACAATTTAACAGAAGAAAAGGGATCAACCTGGGAATGGATAAATGAGAGTGAGGCATTTCCTAGAGTTTATCCCTGTGGCACTGTCCACAGGAGAGAAACCGAATCTGGGGGAGAGAAAGCCATAAATCACTGGAGAAGGGTTTATTAGGCCTGCACAGAACCTCCCTCTACTAATAACCTTTTTGACATCCAGGTGTCTTGATACTTAAAAGATGCTGCTCAGGAGAGTAAACATGAATATTCCAATCACTGTAAACTACCCGACTATTATGGAGGAGTTAATTATCAACGATACTATAAAGTACGCAGTCCCTTTCATAACCATTAAAAGGTAAAGAGGCATTCTGGCTATTAAGTCAGTCACTTGGTTGGAAAGAATCTGTTCTCAAGAGATCAACTGCTCTTGAGTTACACCCGTAAGATCATTTTTGAACCTACAAAGCTAAGGTTTGGGATTCTAAAAGAATGGCATTGTGAGAGATCTGATTACACTGGACTCTATATTTCACTACTTTTCAAGTATAGCTTTTAAGTATTCCTATTATCTGTCACATTTTCCAGAGTTGGCTTAGCAACTGTCATGGATTTTTATTTTTCTAAATTTAGGATAAATTTGTTAAGTTTCTCAAATACACTTGCTAGAATTTTAATTGGAGTTACACTGGATTTATTAATTACTTTAGGGAGAATTAAAATCTTTATAATACTACCCTGTCTTATCTAAGAATATGGAATATCTCTTCACTTATGCTATTATTTCTGTATTTGCGGAGCATGATTTTAAATTGTTCTCTGAAAAAAGGCCTTGTGCATTTTTATCAGGTTAATTCCTTGCTACTTTACATTTTTCTTGCTACAGGTAATAGTAAACCCTCTAAAAATTTTATAAAGAGGACAAAATTTGGAAAGACATATATACTTGAGAATATCTTTATTTCACCCTCAACTTAAATGATAGATTAGCTGTTTATAAAATTGTGGTTTCAACTTTCTTTTCATTTACCACTTCAAAATATTTTCTTGTTTCCAGGGGTGGGGGATTGGGATAGGCAGGTGATGGGTATTAAGGAGGGCATGTATTGCATGGAGCACTGGGTGTTACATGGAACATTACATCAAAAACTAATGATGTACTGTATGGTGACTAACATAACATAATAAAAATTTTTTTAAAAAATTTCTTGTTTCCAATATGTGTTTGTTGCAATTCTGATTCTTGGTTCTTATAGGTGCTCTTGAAGTTTTGAGAATTTTCTTTTTATCTACAATTTTTTATATTTTTGCTATATAATGCATCTAGGGACTTCTATAATTACACTTTCAATCTGAGGTCTTTTACTTTTTTTCAATCTAGGGCCTTTTGGTTATTATCTCTGCAAATATTTTTTGGCTCTTTGTATATATATTTTTACTATCTTTCAAGTTGTACAATAAAACAGATGTTTACATTACTACTATAATCTTTTATTTTTTTTCACTCATATTTTCCAGTTCTTTCTGTCTCTGATGTTTTATGGGAGAATTAATTGGTTTGATCTCTAGCTCATGTATTTTTCAATTGCATGCACTTTGGAATTCATCTCTATTACTGAGTTTTCTATTTTATTCACTTAATTTTTATATACATGTGAAATCAGATTTAATAGGCTAAGTCTCATATAAGCATCTTTCATCCCACATAGTTCTCAGGATATATGAAATAACGTCAGGTTGAAGAAATGCCCAGAGGCTGAGGTCTGTGGCATCTTTGCTATCCCTTCTTCATTCCAATCAGACTTGAATATTGCCCTGATATCAACCTGTCATTGGGCTTGCACTGCCTTCTAAGACCAAGTTGGTAGATGGAAAAGGGTATGGGTTATGGAAATTTTCCCTGGTCTCCCTGCATCAATGGCTCTAGGTCCTCTTCCATTCTGGGGTACCATTATCTCCTACACCAGGACTCAACTACCTTTATAGTGTTTTTTTTTTTAAATAATATTTATTTTGTTATATTAGTCACCATACAGTACATCCCCAGTTCTTGATGCAATGTTCCATGATTCATTACTTGCATATAACACCCAGTGCACCATGCAATATGTGCCCTCCTTAATACCCATCACCGGCCTATCCCAATCCCCCACCCCCCTCCCCTCTGAAGCCCTCAGTTTGTTTCCCAGAGTCCATAGTCTCTCATGGTTCATTCCCCCTTCTGTTTACCCCCCTTCATTCTTCCCTTCATTCTCCTACCGATCTTCCTATTTCTTATGTTCCATAAATGAGTGAAACCATATGATAATTGTCTTTCTCTGCTTGACTTATTTCACTTAGCATAATCTCCTCCAGTCCCGTCCATGTTGCTGCAAATGTTGTGTAATCGTTCTTTCTGATGGCTGAGTAATATTGCATTGTATATATGGACCACATCTTCTTAATCCAGTCATCTGTTGAAGGGCATCTCGGTTCCTTCCACGATTTAGCTATTGTGGACAATGCTGCTATGAACATTGGGGTGCATATGGCCCTTCTCTTCACTATGTCTGTATCTTTGGGGTAAATACACAGTAGTGCAATTGCTGGATCATAGGGTAGCTCTATTTTTAACTTTTTAAGGGACCTCCACACTGTTTTCCAGAGTGGCTGTACCAACTTGCATTCCCACCAACAGTGTAAGAGGGATCTCCTTTTACCACATACTCTCCAACATTTGTTGTTTCTTGCCTTGTCAATTTTTTTGCCATTCTAACTGGCATAAGGTGGTATCTCAGTGTGGTTTTGATTTGAATTTCCCTGGTGGCAATGATTTTGAACATCTTTTCATGTGTCTGTTAGCCATTTGTATGCCTTCATTGGAAAAGTGTCTGTTAATATCTTCTGCCCATTTTTTGATTTGATTATTTGTTTCACGTGTATTGAGTTTGAGAAGTTCTTTGTAGATATTGGATACCGGTCTTTTATCTGTAGCGTCATTTGCAAATATCTTCTCCCATTCTGGGCTGCCCCTTAGTTTTCTTGACTGTTTCTTTGGCTGTGCAGAAGCTTTGTATCTTGATGAAGTCCCACAAATTCATTTTTTCTTTTGTTTCTCTTGCCTTTGGAGATGTGTCATGAAAAAAGTTGCTGTGGTCGATGTCAAAGAGGTTGCTGCCTATGTTCTCCTCTAGGATTTTGATGGATTCCTGTCTCACATCGAGGTCTTTCAACCATTTAGAGTTTATCTTTGTGTATGGTGTGAGAGAGTGGTCAAGTTTCATTCTTTTGCATATAGCTGTCCAATTTTCCCAGCACCATTTATTGAAGAGACTGTCTTTTTTCCACTGGATTTCTTTTCCTGCTTTGTCAAAGATTAGTTGCCCAAAGAGCCGAGGGTCCATTTCTGGGCTCTCTATTCTGTTCCATTGGTCTATGTGTCTGTTTTTGTGCCAGTACCATGCTGTCTTTGTGATCACAGCTTTGTAGTATAGCTTGAAATCCAGCAACATGATGCCCCAGCTTTGTTTTTCCTTTTCAACAATTCCTTGGCGATTCAGGGCCTTTTCTGGTTCCATACAAATTTAAGGCTGTTTGTTCCAGTTCTTTGAAAAATGTCATTGGTATTTTGATCAGGATGGCATTGAAAGTGTAGATTGCTCTGGGTGGCATAGACATTTTAACTATGTTTATTCTTCTGATCCATGAGCATGGAATATTTTTCCATCTTTTTGTGTCTTCTTCAATGTCTTTCAAGAGTGATTTGTAGTTTCTAGAATATAGACCCTTTACGTCTCTGGTTAAGTTAATTCCGAGATAACGTATGATTTTTGGTGCTATTGTAAATGGAATGGATTCCCTAATTTCTCTTTCTTCAGTCTCATTGTTCATGTATAGAAATGCAACTGATTTCTGAGCATTGATTTTGTATCCTGCCACATTACTGAATTGCTCTAGAACTTCTAGTAGTTTTGGGGGTGGAGTCTTTTGGGTTTTCTATATAAAGTATCATGTCATCTGTGAAGAGAGACAGTTTGACTTCTTTGCCGATTTGGATACATTTTATCCCTTTTTGTTGTCTGATTGCTGTTGCAAGGACTTCTAGTACTATGTTGAATAATAATGGCGAGAGTGGGCATCCTTGTCGTGTTCCTAATCTTAAGGGAAAGGCTTTCAGCTTTTCCCCGTTGAGAATGATATTCGCTGTAGGCTTTTTATAGATGGATTTTATGAAATTGAGGAATGTACCTTCTATCCCTACACTCTGAAGTGTTTTAATCAGGAAAGGATTTTGTATTTTGTCAAATACTTTTTCTGCATCAATTGAGAGGATCATATGATTTTGGGCTTTTTTCTTGTTGATAAAATCTATCACACTGATAGATTTGTGAATGTTGAACCACCCTTGCGTCCCAGGGATGAATCCCACTTGGTCTTGATGAATAATCCTTTTAATGTACTTTTGGATCCTATTACCAAGGATCTTGTTGAGAATCTTGGCGTCCATACTCATCAGGGAAATCGGTCTGTAATTCTCCTTTTTGATGTCTTTGCCTGGTTTGGGGATCAAGGTAATACTGGCCTCATAGAATGGGTTTGGTAGTTTTCCTTCTGTTTCTATTTTTTGAAACAGCTTCAGGAGAATAGGTATTATTTTTTCTTTGAATGTTTGGTAGAATTCCCTGGGGAATCGTCAGGCCCTGGACTCTGGTTTTTCGGGAGGTTTTTTATCACTGCTTCAATCTCTTAATAATTAATCGGTCTGTTTAAATAATCAATTTCTTCCTGTTTCAGTCTTGGTAGTTTCTGGGTTTCCAGGAAGGCATCCATTTCTTCCAGGTTGTTTAATTTATTGGCATAAAGCTGTTGATAAAAGCTTCTAATGATCCTTCCTATTTCATTGGTGTTGGTTGTGACCTCTCCCCTTTCATTTATAATTTTATTAATTTGGGTCCTTTCTCTATTCTTTTGAATAAGTCTGGCCAGTGGCTTATTGATCTTATTTATTCTTTCAAAGAGCCAGCTTCTACTTCTGTTGATCTGCTCTACTGTGCTTCTGGTTTCTAATTCATTGATCTCTGCTCTAATCTTGATCACCTGCCTTCTCGTGCGTGGGTTAGGCCTATTCTTCTGTTCCAGCTCCAGCTTCTTGAGGTGAGAATATAAAAACTGCATTTTAGATTTTTGAGTGAGGCTTGGATGGCTATGTATTTTCGCCTTAGGACCACCTCTGCAGTGTCCCACAGGTTTTGGACCGATGTGTTTTCATTCTCATTGGTCTCCAGAAATTGTTTAAACTGATTTTTAATTTCCTGGTTTATGCAATCATTTTTTGCATAATTGTTCTTAGTTTCCAAGTGTTTGAATTTCTTCCAAATTTTTCCTTGTGATTGAGTTCCAGTTTCAAAGCATTGTGGTATGAGAAGATGCAGGGAATAATCTCGGTCTTTTGGTATCAGTTAAGACCTGTTTTGTGACCCAGTATATGGTCTATTCTGGAGGAAGTTCCATGTGCATTTGAAAAGAATGAGTATTCTGTTGTTCTGGGGTGTAGTGTTCTATATATATCTATGAGGTCCATCTGGTCCAGTATGTCATTCAAAGCTCTTGTTTCTTTGTTGATTTTCTGCTTAGGTGATCTGTCTATTGCTGAGAGCGGAGTGTTGAGGTCCCCTACTATTAATGTATTATTATCTATATGTCTCTTTATTCTGGTTAAGAGTTGGCTTATGTATCTAGCTGCTCCCCTGTTGGGGGCATAGATATTTATAATTGTCATATCCACTTGTTGGATACATCCTTTAAGAATAATATAGTGTCCTTCTGTATCTTTCCCTACAGTCTTTAGTTTAAAATCTAATCTGTCTGATATGAGAACTGCTACCCCAGCTTTCTTTTGAGGTCCATTGGCATGAAAAATGGTTTTCCATCCCTTCACTTTCAGTCTGGATGTATCTTTAGGTACAAAATTGGTCTCTTGCAGACAGCAAATGGATGGGTCATGTCTTTTTATCCAATCTGCAACCCTGTGGCATTATGGGAGCATTTAGGCCATTCACATTGAGAGTGATTATTGAGAGATATGATTTTAATGATGTCATGTTTCCTGTGAAGTCTTTGTTTCTATAGATTGTAAATTTCTGTTCTGTATCACTCTTGGGGCCTTTTTACTTTTATAGAACCCCCCTTAATATCTCCTGTAGGGCTGGTTTGGTGGTTACGAATTCCTTGAGTTTCTGCGGCTCCTGGAAGGTCCTTATCTCTCCATCAATTCTGAACGACAGCTTTGCTGGATAAAGGATCCTTGGCTGCATGTTCTTCTCAACTAGAGCTTTGAAAATACTCTGCCAACCCTTCCTAGCCTGCCAGGTCTCTGTAGACAGGTCTGAGGTTATTCTGATATTTTCCCCTCTGTACGTAAGGATTTTTCCCCCCTGGCCGCTTTCAATACTGTATCCTTGGATCTAATATTTGCAAATTGCACTATGATGTGACGTGGTGTAGGTCTGTTCTCATTGACCTTGGGAGGGGTCCTCTCTGTTTCCTGGACACAAATGCTTGTTTCCTTCGCCAGATTAGGGAAGTTCTTAGCTACAATTTGTTCAAATATCTCTTCTAGACCTCTCTCTTTCTCCACCGCCTCGGGGATGCCAATGATTCTGACATTGGAACGTTTCTTTGAGTCAGTAATCTCCCATAATCTACATTCTTGAGATTGGATTTTTTTGAAGCAAGTTTCTGTTTTACCTTTCTCTTCTACCATCCCATCCTCCAATTCACTAATTCATTCTTCTGCCTCATTTACCCTGGCTGTCAGAGCGTCTAGTTTAGACTGCATTTGATTCATAGCATTTTTAATTTCTGCCAGATTTGCTCTTATTTCTGCCCTTAGAGATTCTATATTCTCATTAATATTTTGATTAATAGTTTTTTCAAGCCTACACATCATCTTGACCATTGTTACTCTGAACTCCATTTCTGACAATTTGGTTATATCCATATCCATCAGTTCTGTGGCAGAGGCCACAGACTCATTATCTTTTCTTTGCTGGGGGGGGATTTCTCCTCCTCGTCATTCTGATGAGGAGAGGTTGTGGGGATGCCCAGAGCCCAAGTTATTGACCAGGACACAGGCAGTGAGCTCTTGTTTTATAGGGACCTTAGGGATCGGCTTCCTGATTTTTCAGCCTGCCTTCTGGGTGAGGGGCCTGCTGCGCTGATATTCAGGCAACCCTGTTTGGGTAGAGTTGCCCCGTCCCCTGTGAGGGGGGGTGGGGATGGGCACAATGTGAGGTGGTATTTCCGGGCTTTTGTTCTCTGGTGGCTTTCCCTGGCAGCTTTCTGTGGCTCTTCTGAGAGTCAGAGCAGCAGTGGCCATATCCTAGCGTCTGCCTCAGAACAGAGAGATCGTAGTTCGCTCTCCACTGAGCTCTCTTGGCCACCTTAACTCTGTTACTATCGGTGCTGCTAAAAACCCTGCAGTGACCTGGGATGTGAGCCCCACAGCCTGTGTCCCAGCCCTCACTTCCAGGGCTGGCGTGTCTCTGTCCTTTGTGCTTCTAACACCGCCAGCCGCCCCTGGTTCCCACGCGTGCTCCCGAGCTCCCTGTTTCAGTATGGTTCGCATGCGCTCTGGAGTGCCAGTTTTCAGGCTGGTCGTGCACGCACTCCTGAGCTCTTGGTTTCAGTCTAGTTCGAGTGTGTGGTCCGGAGCTCCTGTTTTCAGTTTGGACATGCACACACTCCCGAGCTCCCGGATTTAATCCGGTTCCAGTGAGCACTCTAGAGCTCGTTTTCAGTCTGGTCGCACGCGTTCCCGGGCTCCCGGTCTCAGTCTGCTCTCCCGCGGTGCGGGTCCATGAGTCCCGCCCGCTCCCCAGCACAAGTGGCTACCGCTTCCCGGCGCCCGAACGCGGCGGCTCCCTCCCCCTTCTGTTTATCTTTCTATATCTGTGCTCGGATTCACAGCTCCCCGTTTCGTACCTCAATACTCAGTGCAGGAGACGTTCGTTTGTAGAGATCCAGATGTATCTTCCTGCGTCTCAGGCTGATTCTGTGGGTTTTCAGGATGGTCTGGTAGATATCCAGCTCGACTCGGGACCAGCTGAGAAAGGGTCTCCTACTCCTCCGCCATCTTTTCTCCTTCTTGCAGAAAGTGGTCGCTTTTCTGTTCATAGAGTTTCTGCTACTCTTGTCTTCGTTCTCCAGTTGCGTTCATAGGTATTCAGAATGGTTTGGTAGCTCTCTCGCTGAATTCCTGGGACCAGACGAACTTTAGGTCTCCTGCTCCTCCACCATCTTGGAACGCCGAGCTGGAGCTCAAGTCCTGTTTTAAACTGGGTTCCTTGCAGAAAGTGGTTGCTTTTCTGTTCATAGAGTTGCTGCTATTCTTTTCTTCATTCTCCAGTTGAATTTGTAGGTGTTCAGAATGGTCTGATAGCTATCTAGCTGCATTCCTGGGACCAGACAAAATTTAAGCCTCCTGCTCCTCAGCCATCTTGGACTCCTCCCCAAACTATTATAATCTTGTAGAATTCCTGAAGGGGCCGGGGAGGGAAGAGTACCCAGGATGTGCAGAGAACTTCAGGGAGAAGCTACCAAACAGGAGCTGAGGTATTCAGTAGAGGAACAAAACCAATTCCAAACCACCTCATGAAGAAAGTCTGGAATAGTCTACGTTTATAGTTTTAACTTAATTTTTCAGCTTCACTGATTTCTACTTCTGTAGCTTTGAGTGAGGAGTCTCTGTTCTGGTTAATTTACCATCTTTTTGAAGTAGAAAGGGGGAAATCCTAAGTTTAAATGGAGAATAGAAGCTATTTTATAGATCTGAATCCGTAAAATTTTGTCAATATTCCTAGGAAATATCTATTGGCTTTAATCAGATATAACAAAGAACTGTTAGGACTACTTCAAAAAATTAAAATAACTTCAGGGACATTCAATGCAATTAGAAGTGTTGTCTTTGATAGATAACAGGGAACTCATCACTAAAAACACTCTACTATAAAACCTCATAAAAAAAGCTTCGAGAGTAAAAGTGAGAAGAGGACTGTCAAGGGGCTCCCCTTATCCCCTTCCCACCACTGAGAGCAAGAGAAACAAGGGGACTGGAGCTTCTGGGTTCCACAACTGCCCCAGAATGGAATAGCATAGCTAGCAGGTGGGCTCAAGTCTTAGCAGTTACTACCAGCTGGAAGATAGGTCAAAAAAAAAAGAGTAGAGATGAAGAAAGAAGCAAACAGAGTTGAGCAGCAAGATAGTGGAAGAAACGTGTATAAAATAAAGCAGGGGAGATATTTTGATGACTGCATGAATGTAGACATTTAGGAAATGTAGGTATTTAGAGAAAATCATTGGGAAGACTTCTACATGGTATGCTATATAAAACCCCAACAGTAAAAGTCTATACTATTCCTCAAGGCACCTGGAGTCATATTTGTGTTTTCACTTCCTATGATTCTGTGCAGAAGGCTAGGCCACTAGGGCCTTGGATTTTATTCAGAATGTTGATAAATAAACTCCTGTCCAGGTGCAAATAGTTTTACTTTGCTTTTCCAAGTCATCAAATCCTGAGTATCTCATGTGTACCTTTAACACAGCATTTGCCAAAGTGGGTTGAGCAATTTATAAGTTTGAAATGTGTAGGATTGTACAGGGTTTTACATTTTTTTATTTAAATTCAATTTAATTAACACATATTGTATTATTAGTTCCAGAGGTTGAATTTAGTGATTCATCAGTTGCCTACAACACCCAGTGCTCATCACTTCAAGTGCCTTCCTTAATGCCCATCACCCAAGTACCTCATCCCCCTACCCACCTCCCCTTCAGCAACCCTGTTTGTTCCTGCTAGTTAAGAGTCTCTTATGGTTTGCCTCCCTCTCTGTTTTCCACTTATTTTATTTTTCCTTCCCTTCCCCTATGTTCATCTGTTTTGTTTCTTAAATTCCACATGAGTGAAATCATATGGTATTTGTCTTCCTCTGATTGACTTATTTCACTTAGTATGATACCCTCTACTTCCAACCACATCGTTGCAAATGGCAAGACTTCATTATTTTTGATGTGTAATATTCCATTACACACACACACACACACACACACACACACACACACACACACACACACACCACCTCTTCTTTATCCACTCCTCTGTCGATGGACATCTCAGCTCTTTCCACAGTTTGGCTATTGCGGACATTGCTGCTATATAAACATTGGGATTGGATGCACCCCTTTGAATCACTATGTTTCTATACTTTGGATAAATACCTAGTAGTGCTATAGCTGGGGTGTGGGGTAGCTCTATTTGTAACTTCTTGAGGAACCTCCATACTGTTTTCCAGAGTGGCTGTACCAGCTTGCATTCCCACCAATAGTGTAAGAGGGTTCCCTTTTTCCACAATCTCACCAATATTTGTTGTTTCCTCTGTTATTAATTTTAGCCATCGTGACTGGTGTAAGGTGGTATCTCATTGTGGTTTTGATTTGTATTTCCCTGATGATGAGTGATGGTGAGCATTTTTTCATATGTCTGTTGGCCATTTGTATGTCTTCTTTGGAGAAATGTCTGTTCATGCCTTCTGCCCATTTCTTGATTGGATTACTTGTTGTTTGGGTGTGAGTTTCATAAGTTCTTTATTGCTCTGGGATACTAGCCCTTTATCTAATAAGATATTTGCAAATATCTTCTCCCATTCCATAGGTCGCCTTTTAGTTTTCTTGACTGTTTGCTTTGCTGTGCACTTTTTACCTTGATGAAATACCAATAGTTCATTTTTGCTTGTTTCCCTTGCCTTTGGAGACTTGTCTAGCAAGAAGTTATGTGGCTGAGGTTGAAGAGGTTGCTGCCTGTGCTCTCCTCTGGGATTTTAATGGATTCCTGTCTCACATTTAAGTCTTCCATCCATTTTGAGGGTTTTTTTTGTGTATGGTGTAAGAAAGTGGTCCAGTTTCATTCTTCTGCATGGGGCCTTCCAATTTTCCCAACACCATTTGTTGAAGAGACTGTCTTTATTCCATTTGATATTCTTTCATGTTTTGTCGAACATTAGTTGATCATAGAGTTGATGGTCCATTTCCGGGTTCTCTATTCTGTTCCATTGATCTATGTGTCTGTTTTTGTGTCATAATTGTACAGTTTTAACATGAGTTCTTTGCTGTTGGATTTCTCAGCACCTTTAACCTGCAAATATTACTATAATTGCCCAAGAAGGAGACATGGTATGCCACATTTCTCAAATTTGACCACAGAATCCTTTTTCTTAAGACATCTCAGGATACAACTGTTCATGGAGCAAAATCTAGGAAATAATTCTGATGGATTGCCTACCTCTGTTTGAGTTAGAATGTGTCCTTAGCAGATATGGACAAGGGAAAGTTTTTTGTAATTGTTATAAAATAGCATCTTGCAAGATATAGTCATCATCTTATTACAATCCAGCAATCACTTTAACTATGAAATTATTTTTTATTTATGTCAATATGCATGATCACATTCAGTTAAGTAATTTATTTCAAAGCCTCATGTATTGTTCTTTGTGGCACCATATGTGGTTAGTCTTGTTTTCCTGAGAGTGTGTAAGCTCCAAAAAGTCAAGTATTATGCCTCCACCTTCAGTAAATCATGCATAGCACATGCTGCAACGTTAGATGCAAGATCAAGATTCAGTAGGCACACCTTGATTGAGGAAAATAAAACTTAAAAATGGAGAAGCAAATTTTTATAAACTTCCTATGTATTTGATAACATGTCATCTAAGTATTTTTGTGCTTTGATTATCACTCTTTCTTTTTCCTCTCTGTCCCTTTTTAGCACTAAATACACCCTGCAAGGAAGATAGAGGCAATAAATCTAAACAAGGCAGTCTTGAAAAGGTTTTTGTTGTTGTTGTTCCAATATTAAGGATAAATCTTTGGCTAACAACTTAAAACTATTCCAACCAGTCTTTTGTTTGATTCCCACCCAGTTTATTCATTAATTGGCCAACATTTTCATTCCCACTTTTTCATGGCTGTGTTTTCCTTAATCATAAAATACAGTATCTTTCAGAACTTTTTCTTTGCTTTGCAAGTCAGGAAAATTTTCCCTAACATCTCATTCTGAAAGCAGTTGGCAGGTAAACTTCTGTTATTATATCCTTGTGTTAGAAGGTCCTTAGCTTAGTCTAATGGTATTTTGCCAAGTAAACAATTTACAGTCTATTATTTCCACTGGAAATTCCCTTTTTCAAATTGAAGAATTTCACAATAAAAAAAAAATCACTAGTCAGAGAAACCCCAAGTTCTTCTTAGCTTTGGCATTTGGGGGGTGCAACTTAATGGGGTTGTTATTCATATGACCAGGTTGATGACACCAATACATCAAATTTATGATGGAAAATTTAGGACCAAGTAGTTCTGTCAACAGTTCCATTGTTCCCACTTCGCTTGTCTGCCTGCTACTTCCTCCAACCCCTTCATCCATAAAGCCATTATCTTCTCTGCACAGACTTCTTCAGACCCTACCCTTACTATCCTCTCAGCCTTATCCCTGCCCCTGAACTTGTCCCTTATCCTTGCTTCTTCCCATTAACAACATTTGCTGGCTTCTTTCATTGTTCCTTTCCAAACCTTATTAACTGTCCACATACTTTTTTTTTTTTTTTCTCAAGTATCTCAATCAGTGGCCTTCCTTTCTTCCAGCCTATCCCAAAGGCAAGCCAAGATATGGTTGGCATACTCTTCACTGAAGCTTCCAGACTAGAGCTCTAAAACATTTACCAATAATCACACTTACTCTCTATATACAGGATTCTCCCAACATTCCTATGGCTGTCATCCATAGCCTCTAGGACCATCCCTCAGCTTCCTTGAAGTCAAACTCAGTTATCATTCCTACCACACTTCCTACCATCCTTTTTTTTTTAAATAATTTTTTATTATATTATGTTAGTCGCCATACAGTACATCCCTAGTTTTTGATGTAAAGTTCCATGATTCATTACTTGCATGTAACACCCAGTGCACCATGCAATACGTGCCCTCCTTAACCTTCACCAGCCTATCCCATTCCCCCAGCCCCTCCCCTCTGAAGCTCTCAGTTTGTTTCCCAGAGTCCATAGTCTCTCATGGTTCATTCCCCCTTCTGTTTACCCCCCCTTCATTCTTCCCTTTCTTCTCCTACCAATCTTCCTACTTCTTATGTTCCATAAAGGAGTGAAACCATATGATAATTGTCTTTCTCTGTTTGACTTATTTCACTTAGCATAATCTTCTCCAGTCACATCCATGTGGCAGCAAATGTTGAGAAATCATTCCTTTTGATGGCTGAGTAATATTCCATTGTATATATGGACCACATCTTAATCCAGTCATCTGTTGAAGGGCATCTCAGCTCCTTCCACAATTTAGCTATTGTGGACAATGCTGCTATGAACATTGGGGTGCATATGGCCCTTCTCTTCACTACATCTGTATCTTTGGGGTAAAGACCCAGTAGTGCAATGGCTGGATCATAGGGTAGCTCTATTTTTAACTTTTTAAGAGACCTCCACACTGTTTTCCAAAATGGCTGTACCAACTTGCATTCCCACCAATAATGTAAGAGGGATCCCCTTTCTCCACATCCTCTCCAACATTTGTTGTTTCCTGCCTTGTCAATTTTTTGCCATTCTAACTGCCATCAGGTGGTATCTCAAGGTGGTTTTGATTTGAATTTCCCTGATGGCTAATGGTTTTGAACATTTTTTCATGTGTCTGTTAGCCATTTGTATGTCTTCACTGGAAAAGTGTCTGTTCATATCTTCTGCCCATTTTTTTATTTGATTATTTGTTTCTTGTGTATTGAGTTTGAGAAGTTCTTTGTAGATCTTGGATACCAGTCTTATCTGTAGAGTCTTTTGCAAATATCTTCTCCCATTCCGTGGGCTGCCCCTTAGTTTTTTTGACTCTTTCCTTGGCTGTGCAGAAGCTTTTTATCTTGATGAAGTCCCACAAATTCATTTTTTCTTTTGTTTCATTTGCCTTTGGAGATGTGTCATGAAAAATGTTGCTGTGGCCGATGTCAAAGAGGTTGCTGCCTATGTTCTCCTCTAGGATTTTGATGGATTCCTGTCTCACATCGAGGTCTTTCAACCATTTAGAGTTTATCTTTGTGTATGGTGTGAGAGAGTGGTTAAGTTTCATTCTTTTGCATGTAACTGTCCAATTTTCCCAGCACCATTTATTGAAGAGACTGTCTTTTTTCCACTGGATTTCTTTTCCTGCTTTGTCAAAGATTAGTTGCCCAAGGAGCCGAGGGACCATTTCTGGGTTCTCTATTCTGATCCATTGGTCTATGTGTCTGTTTTTGTGCCAGTACCATGCTGTCTTTGTGATGACAGGTTTGTAGTATAGCTTGAAATCTGGCAACATGATGCCCCCAGCTTTGTTTTTCCTTTTCAACAATTCCTTGGCGATTCAGGGCCTTTTCTGGTTCCACACAAATTTATTACCATCCTGTATATGGATTACAATATCAAAGTTGACCATCCAGCCAACATCCTGGCCTCCCAGCTCCTCAGACTTTTCTTCCTTTCTTCCTTTCGAATTCAGTAGACCCAGGTGCATCCCCACCACCCATGCATACCCAGTCATTCCTTAGAGGTTTATACTGAGTGCTGACCAGGTCTAAGATCTTGTAACTGGCTTATCAAACAAGCTGGACTCAGTAGAGGTGACATTATAAACTAGCTTAGTGTTTATTTTCATAAACTGTCTTTGAGTCCACTGAGCTTGGTCCGTTTTTCCCATCCCTGAAAGAAATTTCAGGCAGATTCTCATGTTTTTTCTGGTTATTCCCAGGTGTTAACAAATAGCTTCATCTTTGATTTATTAATAACATTAAATTAAATCTAAATAAAAGTTTACTCTTTTAGTGCATTCAAGTGCTTCTGCCCCCCTATTCTTTGATCTCCTCCACTGTTACTGTTTAAGTAGCCACTCATTTTGACCTCTAGGGAAGGCGAGGGAGGTGGAAGTGAAAGATTTAAGGAAAAGGAGAAGTCTCATTACACTGATGCCACTGAAATCTCTGTGTTTCATGCCCAAATTCTGACTCTTTTTCTCTTTAGTGCTTTTATGAATTTTTTAGGAGACTCATCGACATTCCTTTAGCAAAGACGATGTCTCCTCCTCATGGTCACACACAACATATCTCTCAGGCTCTGACTTCTGGTGGTCTCTGAGGGTCTGACCTTCTCACTCTTCCCAACAGGGCTGTGTGCCAGAAATCCTTTAAGACAATTCAAAAACAGCTATCCATAACTCAACAATAAAAAGACAAATTATCCAATTTTTAAAATTGACAAAAGGATTTAAATACATTTCTTCAAAGAAAATATACAAATGGTCAATAAACACATGAAAAGATGCTCAACATCAATATCATTTGTGTAACGAAAATTGAAACTACAATCAGATACCACTTTATACCTACTAGGCTGGCTATAGTTAAAAAAAAAAAGTGGATAACAAGAAGTGCTGGCAAAGATGTGGAGAAATCTAAACTCTCATACACTGCATTCTCGTTGTTGGTGGAACTGTACAAAGCTACAGCAGTTTTGCAAACAGTCTGGAAATTCCTCAAAAGGATGCACATAAAGTTACATATGACTCAGCAATTCCACTCTCAGATATACAATCAAGAGAAGTGAATACAGACATTCCAACAAAAACTTGAAACACAAATATTCATAATAACTTTATTTGTAATATCAAAAACAAATATCCCTCCAACTGTTGACTGGATAGACAAATATGGTATACCCACACAATGGAATATTACTAAGCCATTAAAAGTAATGAAGCACTGATTCATCCTATAACATAGATGAACCTTAAAAACATTATGCTAAATGAAAGAAACCAGACCAAAAAATGGGGGGCAATATTTTGTTTAATTCCATTTATACGAAATGTCCCAAGTGGGCAATCAATAGATATAGAAGGTACACTAGTGGTTAACTACAGCCAGATCATGGTAGGAATGGAATGGGCAGTGACTGCTAATGGATAAAGGGTCTCTTTTTGGGAATTGAAAATGTTCCACAATTAGATAATGGTGACAGTTGCACAACTCTGTGACTAATCTAAAATCCACTGAGTATACTTTAAGAGGGTAAATTTGATGGTAAAATAAGGTGGGGGAAGAGGAGAAGGAGACCAGTCACTATATCAGGTCCATATCACTGCCACTGTGGTCCTTTCCTCTGGCTCTAACCTACCACCCTCTAATTAGGCTTTACCTATGAGACATTTTTTCAGGAACTAGTCTCTTTCAGCCAAATTTCAGGAAGCATATGTTAAGCTCTCAAAGTGACTCTGAAAAAGCAGTGTGTTACAGACAAAAAGAAATGAATGAGCATGGCTGTGTTCCAATAAAACTTTAATTACAAAAAAAAGTGGTGGCCAGAGTTGGTCCATGGGCCTTAGTAGGCTTATCCTGTTCTAGAGTCGAGTGGAGAAATTTAGATAGCGAAGGAGAACACCTGGCACCTCTGTTCAACTGGAAGAGCCCATTTTAACATCCTGTTAAGCATCACATGATGAAAACCCTCTCTCCAACCCTACTATCCTGTCCCAACACTGAGCCACTACTTTGCCCTCATTACCCCTCCTATCCCTTCACACCTCCCTGTTAACCTGATTGCCTCATTTCAGTCATTTCCTTCATCCTGGTCCACAATCTCAATTTTGCTATACCTTCATCCTATATTCACTAACACCCCTGATCTCATACCACAACTTCCTTAAGAATTCCCAAGTCCCAGAAAATCCAGCTTTGTGGGGTTTTTCCTGGTCCTGTACTGCCCAGTGGTGCCAGGGCAATCTCACAACCACAGTGGTAACTTGTTCTATCACACAGTTAAACCTCTAGCTGCATCAGAGCCTTGCCACAAACCAGCAGGGTTTTCTCTAACTCTCAACAAGGACTCTTAACTTTTGTCTTACAGAGATGGTAGGGACCACCTTTATGAACTCTCATTATCCAACTTAAAAGTGCTTTGTGTCTCAATATATATCTAAATTGTCCAGTATGGTGGCCACTAGCTACATATGGCTTTTGAGTATTTGAAAAATGCATAGCATAACTGAGGAACTAAATTTTAAATTTTTATTAAAGCTTAATTCATTTAAATGTAAAAACTGAAGCAGTGTAAAATATTTTCTGCTAAACACACAGTTTGATGTTAGCTGGACTATTTCATTTTAACCACCGAAAATGTAGCATCTGAATTAAGATGTGCTATAAGTATAAAATGCAGACTGAATTTCAAAGACTTAGTAAGAAAAACATGCAAAATATTTCATTGATAGTTTTATACTGATTACCTGTTGAAATAATAATATTTGATATTATTTCTATTAGACAGTGTGAGGCTATACTCTTCTCAGCTCTTACTATATCAGAAGAATAAGGAACCTTTTTTTTTTTTTTCTTCAGGGCCATCTCCTACAGAATTTACAAATTCTGAATGTATTTATCCTATAGAATGCCAATTAGTATTCCTTTTCTTAATTATCATCAAACATTTCCTATGAGTTCATTTTTTATCAACAAAATATCAGAAAATAAGGGAGATGGTTAGTAGCCAGTTCTACTGAGGCTTCCAGGAGGAATGAAGAAAATGACACAGAGTCAGCTCAGATATCCAAAGCTAAGGTCTGAAAGTCCAAAGGGATTTTTCTTTCCTTACCCAGTTGATGAGAAGTCAGGAATAGAAGAGGCCATATCCCCCAAAATGGAAGAGACCCTCAGTAGATTTGCATTAGTACTGTTGCTAGTTATGTCTACCTAAGTAATAAAGAACATAATCCAGAATTTAATTCAGACAGGGTTCCTAAAAACAGACTGAGACAGTCTGCCACTTGGAATTTTGGTAATGTGGCAATTAAAGGACCTATCTGCCTTCATTTCAGTGAAGACCAATCAATAACTATTTGTGTTTGAGGGCATTTTTGCTGCTATTTCTTGGTTTTAATACTATTTTTTTATTCTGCATAATTGCTAACAGTAAAAACAAAAAGAAGAAATGATGAATGCGTGTCCTCCTTTGAGAAGGAAATTATGTTTCTCTCCCCCGAGACTCATTGGGTACTGAACCCAGTTTCCAATGGAAATAGAAGCTAGCAGGTCAAATCTCTGGGGTTCTAAGGAAAACAACAACAACACTAACCATTTCAGAGGCCCAAGCTGGGCTTTTGCAAGTCCATTACTCCTCAACAAAGAAAAGTGCTAAATCCATATTTTATTATCATTTTATCTACAGCCTATCAAAACAAGAGGTAGTGGCTTGTTTTATCTCTGAGTTTCATCTTTGAGTTTCATTTTTAAATGTACCTGAATAATTTTTAGAAACTGCCCTTTCAGGATTAAGGAGTGCAATTGTGATGAGCACCAGGTAATGTGAGGAAGTGTACTATTTTGTATACCTGAAACTAATATTATACTGTATGTTAACTAACTAGAATTTAAATAAAAACTTAAAAAAAACAAAAAACCTTTCCTTTTCAAATCTCTGGTTTCAGTTTATTATCTTTGATAAGCTTCTGGCAAAGAGAGAAGATTTTTTTGGTAGCCAGGATTTTGACTTTGAGATCTCTCTGTGTAAATGTTTTTGGATCTCTTTGTGTAGAGACAAGAAAGAAGAGAGATTTTGTGTGTGAACACTTGTACATGAGTGCATACCCATGTATGACATGATCCAGAAGGTAATGCCAGAATAAAATTAATATAAAACTGGAATTTTAAAGAAATCTGAGCTGCCCTCAAATGTAGGTAAAGCTGACTTCCATCCAAAGAGTATGGTATGGAAATGGAAGAAAGTAGCTTTACAGTAAAGAAAACTGATAAACACTACTATCAAGCAGGTGGTCCAGTCAACATCAACAGCAATAAGACAAGTTGATAGTTGTACCTTTGATATGATGTGATGAGAATGGCCCTTATTTCTGCAGCCTTCCTCCCCCAAACATCTAACTCTAGTCTAGTCATGATTTAAAAAAGAAATCAGAGAAGTCCCAAATGACGGGTGCCTGGTAGGCTCAGTCATTTAAACGTCTGATTCTTGATTCCAGCTCAGATCGTGATCTCAGGGTCATGAGATCAGACCCTACCTCAGGCTCTGCACTGGGCATGGAGCCCTTTAAGATTCTCTCTCTCCCTTTGCCCCTCCACCCCAGCTTTCTCTCTCTCTCTCTAAAAAAACCCGAAAAAACAAAAAACAAAAACTGAGGGATATTCTACAAAATACCTAATAAATATTCCTCAAAATTGTCAAAGTCCTCAAAACCAAGAAAAGAGAGAAACTGTTACACCCAAGAGGAGCCTAAGCAGATATGACAATTAAATGTAATGTGGTACGGTACCTGGGTGGCTCAGTCAGTTGAAGTGTCTGCCTTTGGCTCAGGTCATGATCCCAGGGTCTTAGGATAGAGCCCCCTGTTGGGCTCTCTGCTCAGCAGGGAGCCTACTACTCCCCCTCCCTCTGCTCCTCCCCCTGCTTGTAAGCACTCTCTCTCTCTTAAATAAATGTAAATAAATAAAATCAAGAAAGAAAGAAAGAAAGAAAGAAAGAAAGAAAGAAAGAAAGAAAGAAAGAGAAAGAAAGAAAAAGAAAAGACAAGAAAAGACAAAGGAAAGGAAAGGAAAGGAAAGGAAAGGAAAGGAAAGGAAAGGAAAGGAAAGGAAAAGAAAAGAAAAGAAAAAAGAAAATCCTGAATGGGAACCTGGAAAAGAAAGAGGATATTAGGTAATAAACTAAAGAAATCTGAATAAATTATGGATCTAAAGTAATAATACATCAATACCGGTTCCTTAATTATAGCAAATGTACCATATTACTGCAAGAAGTTAACCATAGGGAAACTGGGTGCAACTCTTTGCACCCATATTGTTCTAAATAAAAGGTTTATTAAACATAAAAAAGACAAATGTTGCTTGTTTGTCCTAGTATAGGCCCCTAGTAGATTATTAAAGAAAATGAATATAAATGACTTGTTATGAACCTTGCTGTAAAAACATCCTGGAGTCCATGCCATATAATTAAAATAATTACCTTATAAATAAGATCACTGTAGGATAAACTTCTGTTAATGCCTTAGTAATTCAATGCCCCAAATAGTATTCCAGCCCCCTAAAGGTAGGTAGATTCCTGGATCACACTAAACTTGAGCAGATAGTTTTAGCCTAGCCAATTATACTGCCCACTCTGATATTGGCTGGAATCCACCATAATTTATGCCATTAGTAATTGGATTTTCTTGGAAAAAAATCTTTCTCAATGTAATAAAAATACCATGAAGTTCAAACTCAGTAGCAATTTGCAACTTTTAATAACCCAATCTGCTCCCAATTGCAAAGTAAACCAATTTGGAAAGAAGCTTGCAGACATATAAAGTATTTTTTTTCTTTGCTAATCCCACTTTTTTGTTCAGTTTTTTCTCAATTTAGGTAATAAGTTAAAGTTATAGATTGACTAATACTAGTTTCCAATTGAAAAGCAGAATCTCTATAACTTTTACTTTAACTACTTCTTTAACTTTAGACACAAAGCTAGATTTTTCAAAAGATGTTGCAAATTGAATGTTACAGTATTATACTTTCACAAATGATTGCCTTCAGAAAGCATTTAATTATCATTAGGAGTGTGTGCAAGTTTTTAGTTAGAACATAAACAGTGGTAATGAGAAAAACAGATCCTTCATGTTACCCATTCACCAGAAGTGAACCATCATTGGCTATGTCCCAGGCCCTATGTTGAGCATAGGGATATAGTGGGAGCCAAAAACAGATGCAGGCCTTGTCTTCTCTGTGAAGGTGACA
The DNA here is from genome assembly GCF_024610735.1 of Ursus americanus. Taxonomy (NCBI): domain Eukaryota; kingdom Metazoa; phylum Chordata; class Mammalia; order Carnivora; family Ursidae; genus Ursus; species Ursus americanus. The sequence goes on along the minus strand of NC_142134.1, from coordinate 23,660,432 downwards.
TTAGCCAAGTAATTTATGTCAGATTATGTAATCAATTTGATTCAGCAGCCTCAACAACTTGGGTATAAACATAGAACTATTTTATTTTCCTAATAAATATTTTTAATTCTGCTCTACTAATCCTCCTTTTTACTGGGTAGCAGGACCCCTACTATCATCTCTGCCCTAGTCCATAATTTGCTGTCCCTTCCAGTTATTATAACAGAATGTTTTTGTTTATGAAGTTCTGTTTATTTTTTAATATCAATCACTTATTTGATAGACACTCCCCTTACCTACCTTCCAACTAGACTTATAGCTTTAGGCAGGTATGGGTACAGTATGTGGGGATTTCCTTTCACAGCACATCCTCCTTCCCTGCAATTTACTTTTTTTTGAGTCTAACCCCAGAGGGGTAAAAGAAAAACACATCTGGTTATGGAACAGCCCGGGCAATGCTGATGTTTCCTTTCTTTTGGTCATCACCACTGATTAAGCTTGCTGTCCATAGACATGGTGTGGGGAACCAGTGCCCAACAGGTTCACTGATGAGGAATTTATCCCAAGTAATTTGTCTAGGTTTGGTAGTCCTTTGGGTGATTCAGCCATATTTTCTAGCTGGAGGCCTCATACCATGTTCTTCTAGTATGTATGCCCCTTTGTCACCCACTGAAACAACAAGCCTGAAACCCCAAATTTCTTTTTTTTAAATATTTTTTAATTATGTTAGTCACCATACAGTACATCCCTGGTTTCTGATGTAAAGTTCCATGATTCATTAGTTGCATATAACACCCAGTGCACCATGCAATACGTGCCCTCCTTACTACCCATCACCAGCCTATCCCATTCCCCCACCCCCCTCCCCTATGAAGCCCTCAGTTTGTTTCCCAGAGTCCATAATCTCTCATGCTTCATTCCCCCTTCTGGTTACCCCCCTTTCTTTATCCCTTTCTTCTCCTACCGATCTTCCTACTTCTTATGTTCCATAAATGAGTGAAACTATATGATAATTGTCTTTCTCTGATTGACTTATTTCCCTTACCATTATCTCCTCCAGTGCCGTCCATGTTGCAGCAAATGTTGAGAAATCGTTCTTTTTGACATATATACAATGGAATATTACTCAGCTGCAACCCCAAATTTGAGCTAAGCTCCATGGTCCCAATTCTGCAGTATATGGAAAAGGGCCAGATCCATTTTCTGTACATATTTGGAAACACAAATTTCCTTCCAGGCCTGCATTAGCATACACTATGTCTTCTCAGACCTCTTTCCTGATCTTTCCCCTTCTCAGGTAAGAGCAGGTCAACAAGACCGTGACAAAGAGCAACTAGGAAAGAAAACGCCAATCTCCAGATACCCTCTTACTTACTAGCAATTCTCTTGCCCACCACTCCTCACTTCCTGGGCTTTGGGAGTGGGGAGGGACTAACCAACTTTACCCCTTCCCTACAAAGAAATCAGAAGAGGGAAGTATTCCATGCTGCTGTTTTCAATGGCAACTTGGTGTATCAACTAATTATGTAGTGGCCTATGCTCCAGCCCCTGAGATGCCTGAAGCTACTGGGTCTCCAGAAAGGAAATATGGGAAATTTCAGGTGATATATATGTGAATTGTGTACAGGAAATAGAGTCAAAGCAATCCAGATGCAGAACATCCGTTTTGCAGTATCCATTAAAGCTGAACATACAGCTACCCTATAACATAGCAACCTTACTACTGGGCATGTAGTCAACAAAAATGAGTACATAAGCATCCCCAAAAGGTACAATAGTGTTCATAACAGTCAAAACTGAAAAGAAACAGTAGAAATTTAGTAAAACAGCTAAATAAATTGTGGCATTCACACACAGGAATACTTTGCAGCAAAGAAAAGAGAGAAACTCCTGCTATAAGAAACATGGATGAATTTCACAAATATAATATTGAGGCAAAGGAGTCAAAAGCAAAAAAAAAAAAGCCATTTATGTGAAGTTTAAAAGTAACAACATAAATGATAGTGCTAGGTATCAGGATAATGATTACCCTTGGGAAAGAAGGATGTATAATGGTAGTAGAATAGGGAGGTGCTAATGTTCTATTTCTTGATTCAAAGTCTTTATTGAGCTCTACACTTCACAATCTGTGCATTTTCCTGTGGATTACATAAATTACACTTCAACAGAATGATTACTTTAAAAAAAAAGGACAATGTAATTCCTTCTATAAAAAGTTAGCAGTTGCTATGTAAAAACTATGCCCAAAGAAGCAGATTCAACATATGTAGCTTCAGGAGTAGTACTTATGTATTTCCAGATAAAGCATGACTTCATTTGGAGCAAACTTATAAATTATTTTGCTCATTCTCAACTCTAAGTGTTTTTTGCATGTACAAAAGTAAAGTGAGAACTACCAACGTGTTGGCTCCAATAGAAGAACTTCTCAAAGTGTTAAATTATGCCAGTTTTACTTCAAAGTCTTCAGACATTTCAGAGAGAAAATCATTTAGGATAAGTCCAATAAAAATTCATTGTTTTCTTCTATTGCAGGGAATCAAGGTTAGAAGTTCATTACGGTGAAAGTGAAACAGCTCTCATTGTGAATGCCATTGTAATTCAGTTTAAAATTTCAACATTCAAGATAAATTTGCTTGGCTTTTGTAGTTATGATATTTTGGCTTGACATACATAAGTATATACTTTTATTGCAAATATTTTTTTGTAAATATTTGTAAATAGAACTGTTTTATAGGCCTACCAGTGTAGCAAAGCCAATATTTTACATAGTTAATAAATTTCAGAAATTACATAATTTTAATGATTTTAACTACCCCCACTCAAAAGTGTCCCAGTTGAGTTATATATTATATATAAATTAAGTTCACTCTCAAAAGTGTTCCAGTTAGGAGTGACACCAACAAGATGACAAACTGGGAAGCCCCAGACCTCATTCCCCCCACAGAGACACCAATTTAACAGCAGTAAATGGCACAAAGAGTCTTTCTGAGAACTCCACAAAACAGTTAAAAAGTTACAGTACTCCAGGCTAGTGCAGAGGCAAGAACAGTGGTGTTGAAATGAGTAAGAAAAGCCATTGCCTTTTATCCAAGATAACCTTTTCGCCAAGCTCGCAGAGCTCAGCCTGATCAGGATAAAATACCCAACTCATGGCTTCTCCCTCAGGAAGGAAAGAGTAGAATACCATCTAACATTCCAGCTTTTCAAGTGCTACCAAGGACTGGTTCCTGTCTAACCCAATTTGAACACTGACAGGGAGCTGACATACTTTGGGTGTTTGAGGGACACTGAGAACAAAGGAGAACTCAGTAGCTTGTTGCAGCACCTGAGAACCTGCAATTCAGATAGAAATCAGAGGAAACAAGAGGTTATGAACTTCAGAAAAAGAAATAGGCAAACCTCTTTAGCTGGGAAATTATATGTACAAGCCCAGAAGACGCATCTCCAGAAAACACTTTAGAGGCCTCCAGAATCTCTAGCCAGGCTGATTGCTAAAGGTCTTCCCCCATACAAAGCCAGTCTGTAAAGAATGGAAGAGGTACCCATTCTTTCAAATGCCCAAATTCCAGCAAAAGAACAGAGCATATGAAGCAACAGGGATATATGGCACAAAGAAACAAATCTCTAGAAACTTGCTTTAAAGAACCAGAAATCTATTAATTACCTGACAAAGAATTTAAAATAACTCTCTTTTAAATGCTCAATGAGCTATAAGAGAACACAGATAGACAACTACCAAAGAATCAGGAAATGATGCATGAACAAAAATGAGAATATCAAGAGGGAGGGGCAAGATGGTGGCAGAGTAGGGGACCTATTTCATCTGGTCCTCAAGTTTAGCTAGAAAAATGACTACTTTTTGCAAGAGGTGCAGGACCTTGAATCTTCTGGGGAAATATCAGAAGATAAATGGAGGAGGGAGGGAGCCTTCATAAGCCAGCCACCAGGAAGTGATATAACACCAGAGCACAAAATCAGGACCCTTAGAAATCTGCTCTAGTGAAAGACATCCCTTTCTGAAAAGCTACTAGCTTTTGCTACTAGTAATTGCAAAGGCACAAAGCACAGAGATGCTCATGGGTGTCTGAAACTCTCCTGGGAGAGTTGCAGCAGGCGTGAATAGCTGAGTCTGTGGAGTTTGGTACACACAGAAGTGGAAATGGTTTGACCTGGAGGGTTTACTGAAGAAAGGGTACCCCAACCTTGCATCTCTAGGCCAGAGATTCCCACAGGGCCATATTTGTTCTGACCCTCTAAGGAGAAGCAGAAAGAGAAGAGAAAGGGAACAAAATCCCCACAGATGACCAGCTCACATTAAGCCCATCCCCCTGACAAGGGGTGGGGCAACTCCAGCCAGGCAAAGACACCTGAGAAGCTGAGCAGCGGGCCCCTCAGAAGACAGCGGGCCCCCCAGAAGACAGACTGGAAAAACAGGTGAATGACAAGCTTATTTCTCACAGGACTGTAAAACTCCAGTGCCAGGGGAAAATGATATAGGGAGCTCCAGGTGTTCCCTCGTTTATACTTCAGGCTAAAATCTTACATTTCTTTTTTGTTTCTTTTCTTTTTCTTTTTCCTTTTTTTTTTTACCCTATTCCCATTTCAAATAGATTCTAATTTCCCATCTTATGTTTTTAAGTTGCTTTTTTAACTTTTATTTTTTTCACATCTAAGTTTTGTAGATTTATACCCCACACTAGTCTGTTTTTCACTCTATTAAATTTTATTGAATTATTATTCAAATTTATTTTTATTGAATTATTATTGAAAATTATGTATTTATTCAATATATATTTACATATATTTATACACACATATATTCTGATTTCTTTGCAATTTTGGGATATAGTGTCTTCTAACACAAAGACCAAAAATCAATCATGAACAGGCAGATCACCCTGCTTTGTCCACCCTGAGAGATTATAGTCTCTCTCCTCCCCCCACCTTTTTTTTTATTTTGGACCATCTTGACTTTGTTTGCATATCTGTGGTAGCTTTTGACCACTTCAGATTTTTCTAAGGTGCATTTTGCTTGGGTTGCGGTTGATATGTTGGACTCTGTTCTTTCACTCAACCATCCCTTGACAGGACGACTAGGACAAGAAACTTGCAACAAAGAAAACCAGAGACATGTCCTCTGCCACAGAACTAATGGATATTGATATAAGCAAGATGTCAGAGACAGAATTTAGGATAACAATTTTAATGCTAATAGCTAGGCTTGAAAAAAGCATACCTGACAATACGGAATCTCTAAGGGCAGAAATGAGATCCAATCAATCCAAACGTAAAAATGCTATGAATGAGATGCAGTCTAAATCAGATGCTCTAATGGGTAGGGTAAGTGAGGCAGAAGAGAGAATAAGAGATCCAGAAGACAGGCTGATGGAAAGGAAGGAAACTGAAGAAAAGAGAGAAAAACACTCACAGCACATGAAGAGAGACTTAGAGAATTTAACCATACATTGAAAAGAACCAATATCAGGATCACCAGGATCCAGGAGTGGGTGGAGAAAAAGGGGGGGGGGCTAAAAAGTATATCTGATCAAATCATTGCTGAGAACTTCCATAATCTGGGGAAGAAAACAAGCATTCACATCCAAGAGGCAGAGAGCACTCCTCCCAAAATCAATAAAAATAGATCAAACTCAGACATATAATAGTGAAGCTTGCAAATCTTACAGCTGAGGAAGCTACCCTGAAAGCAGCTAGGGGGGAAGAGATTTCTTACGTATGAAGGGAGGAACATCAGAATTACATCAGAACTATCCACAGAAACTGGGAGTCCAGAAAGGGCTGGCAAGATATATCAGGGTACTAAATGAGAAGAAAGTGGAGCCAAGAACACTTTATCCAGCAAGGCTTTCATTCAGAATGGAAGGAGAGATAAAGAGTTTCCAGGACAGACAGAAACTGAAAAAATATGTGACCACCAAGCCAGCCCTGCAATATTAAGGGGGATACTGTAAGCGAAGAGAGACCCCAAGAGTAACAAAGACCAGAAAGTAACAGGGACAATCTACAGAAATAGGTACTTTACAGGCAATACAATAGCACTAAATACATATCTTTCAATAGTTACTCTAAATGTAAATTAGCTGAATGCTCCAGTTAAAAGACACAGAGTATCAGACTGGATAAAAAAGCAGGACCCATCCATATGCTGTATCCAAGAGATGCATTTTTAACCTAAAGACACCTCCAGATTGAAAGTGAAGGGATAAAGAACCATTTACCATGATAATGGACCTCAAAAGAAAGCTGGGGTAGAAATCCTCATATCAAACAAATTAGATTTCAAACCAAAGACTGTAGTAAGAGATGTAGAGAGACACTATATCATAGTTAAAGGGTCTATCCAACAAGAAGATCTAACAATTGTAAATATCTATGCCCTCAACGTGGGAGCAGTTAATTATATAAACCAATTAATAACCAAAGTAAAGAAACATATCAATAATAATAAATTGATAGGACATTTCAACACTCCACTCATAGCAATGGATCGATCATCTAAGCAGAAGATCAACAAGGAAACAAGGGCTTTCAATGACACATTGGACCAGATGGACTTCACAGACATATACAAAACATTCCATCCTAAAACAACAGAATACACATTCTTCTTGAGTGCTGGAACCTTCTCCAGAAGAGTTCACATACTGCGTCACAAATCAGGTCTCAACTGATACCAAAAGACTGAGAATATTCCCTGCGTATTTTCAGACCACAGTGCTTTGAAACTGGAACTCAATCACAAGAAGAAATTCAGAAGGAACTCAAACACCTGGAGGTTAAAGAGCATCCTGCTAAAGAATGAATGGGTCAACCAAGAAATTAAAGAAGAACTTAAACAGTCATTGAAACTAATGAGAATGAAAACACACAGGTTCAAAACCTATGGGATACTGCAAAGGTGGTCCTAATAGGGAAGTAAATAGCTATCCAAGCCTCTCTCAAAAAATTAGAAAAATCTGAAATGCACAACCTAACCTTACACCTAAAGGACCTGGAGAAAGAACAGCTAATAAAGCCTAAACCCAGCAGGAGAAGAAAATTAATAAAGATTAGAGCAGAAATCAATGAACTAGAAACCAGAAAAACAGATCAATGAAACTAGAAGCTGGTTCTTTGAAAGAATTAATAAGAATGATAAACCTCTGGCAAAACTTATCCAAAAGAAAAGAGAAAGGACCCAAATTAATAAAATAATGAATGAAAGGGGAGAGATTACGACTAATACCAATGAAATAGAAACACTCTTTAGAAATTTTTATCAGAAACTATATGCCAACAAATTAAGCAATCTGGAAGAAATGGATGCATTCCTGGAAACTTAAAAACTACCAAGACTGAAACAGGAAGAAATAGGCAATCTGAACAGACAAATAACCAGCAAGGAAATTGAAGCAGTAATCAAAAACCTCCCCTCCCCCCCCCCCCAAAAAAGAATCCAGGGCTAGATGGCTTCCCAGGGGAATTCTACCAAACATTTTTAGAAGAAATAATACCTATTCTACTGAAGCTGTTTCAAAAAATAGAAATGGAAAAGAAATTTCCAAACTCGTCCTATAAGGCCAGCATTACCTTGATCCCAAAACCAGACAAAGACCCCACGAAGAAGGAGAATTACAGACCAATATCCCTGACAAACATGGATGCAAAAATACTCACCAAGATCCTATCCAATAGGACCCAACAGTACATTAAAGGATTATTCACCATGACTAGGTGGGATTTATTCCTGGGCTGCAAGGGTGGTTCGACATTCGCAAATCAATCAACGTAATAGAGCACATTAATAAAAGACAAGAACCATATGATCCTCTCAATTGATGCAGAAGAAACATTTGACAAAATAGAGCCTTTTTTGATTAAAACTTTTCAAAATATAGGAATAGAGGGAACATACCTCAAAATCATAAAAGTCATCTATGAAAAGCCCACAGTGAATATCATCCTCAGTGGCGAAAAACAGAATTTTTCCCTTAAGGTCAGGAACACAACAGGGATGCTCACTCTCACCACTACTGTTCAACATAGTACTAGAAGTCCTAGCCTCAGCAATCAGACAATAAAAAGAAATAAAAGGCATTCAAATTGGCAAAGAGAAGTCAAACTCTCACTCTTTGCAGATGACATCATACTTCATTCAGAAAACCCAAAAGAGTCCACCCCTAAATTGCTAGAACTCATACAGGAATTTAGTAATATGGCAGGATACAAAATCAATGCACAGAAATCTCTTGCATTTCTATACACAAACAATGTGCCTGAAGAAAGAGAAATTAAGGAATTGATCCCATTCAAAACTGCACCAAAACCCATTAGATACCTAGGAAGAAACCTAAACAAAGAGATAAAAGATCTGTGCTCTAGAAACTACAGAACGCTTATGAAAGAAACTGAGGAAGACACAAAGAGATGGAAAAACATTCCATGCTCATGGATTGGAAGAATAAACATTCTTAAAATGTCTATGCTTCCCAGAGCAATCTAAACATTCAGTGCAATCCCTATCAAAATACCATCAACATTTTTCACAGAGCTGGAACAAACAATCCTAAAATTTGCATGGAATGAGAAAAGACTCCAAATCAGCAAGGGAATGTTGAAAAAGAAAACCAAAGTTGGGGGCATCAAAATGCCCGACTTCAGGTTATGTCATAAAGCTGTGATCACCAAGACAGCATGGTACTGGCACAAAAACAGACACATAGATCAATGCAACAGAATAGAGAGCCCAGAAATGGACCCTCAACTCTGTGGTCAACTAATCTTCAACAAAGCAGCAAAGAATATCCAATGGAAAGAAGACAGTCTATTCAATAAATGGTGCTGGGAAAATTGGACAGCTACATGCAGAAGAATGAAATTGGACCATTCTCTAACACCATACACAAAGATAAACTCAAACTGGATGAAAGACCTAAATGTGAGACAGGAATTCATCAAAATCCTAGAGGAGAACACAGGCAGCAACCTCTTTGATATTGGACACAGCAACTTTTTGCAAGACATCGCTCTAAAGGCAAGGGAAACAAAAGCAAAATGAACCTTTGGGACTTCATCAACATAAAAAACTTCTGCATAGCAAAGGAAATGGTCTACAAAACCAAAAGGCAAACTATGGAATGGGAGAAGATATTTACAAATGACATTACAGATAAAGAGCTGGTATCAAAGATCTATAAAGAACTCCACACCCAAAAAACAAATAACCCAGTCAAAAAAATGGACAGAAGACATGAATAGACACCTCTTGAAAGAAGACATATAAATGGCCAACAGACACATGAAAAACTGCTCCATATCACTTGCCATCAGGGAAATTAAAATTAAAACCACAATGAGATACCACCTTACAGCAGTCAGAATGGCTAAAATTAACAAAACAGGAAACAACAAATATTGGTGAGGATGTGGAGAAAGGAACCCTCTTACACTGTTGGTGGGAATGCAAGCTGGTACAGCTATTCTTGGAAAACAGTATGGAAGTTCCTCACAAAGTTAAAAATAGAGCTACCCTAAGACTCAGCAATTGCACTACTGGGTATTTACCCCAAAGCTACAGATGTAGTGAAAAGAAGGAGCACATGCACCCTAATGTTCATAGCAGAAATGTCCACAGTAGCCCAACTATGGAAGGAGCAAGATGTCCTTCAACAGATGAATAAAGAAGATGTGGTACATATATACAATGGAATATTACTCAGCCATCAGAAAGGATGAATATTTACCATTTACATTGACATGGATGGTACTGGAGGGGATTATGCTAAGTGAAACAAGTCAAGCAGAGAAAGACAATTATCATACGGTTTCACTTATATGTAGATCATAAGGAATAGTGTGGAGGATGAATAGCATGGAGGACCACAGGAGAAGGGAGGGAAAACTGAATGGGAAGAAATCAGAGAGGGTGAGAGCCATATGAGACTTGACTCTGGGAAACAAACTGAGGGTTGTGGAAAGGGAGGTGGGTGGGGCGATGGGGTAACTGGGTGATGGGCATTAAGGAGGGCATGTGATGTGATGAGCACTGGGTGTTATACTGAACTGATGAATCACTGAACATTATATCAAAAACCAATGATGTACTGTATCTTGGCTAATTGAATTTAAATTAAACAAAAACAAAAACAAAATGAGAATATCAACAAAGAGACAGAAACTATAAAAAAAGAACCAAGCAGAAAATCTAGAGTTGAAGAATCCAACTAAATTGGAAAATTCACTAGACCATTTCAAACACAGCCTTGATCAAGCAGAAGAATCAGTAAACTCAAACACAAAGTCATTTTTAATTGTTGAGTCAGAGAAGCAAAAAGAAAAGAATGAAGAAAAGTGAAGAGAGGCACCTAGATGGCTCAAGTTGGTGGAGTATGATTAATTTCAGGGCTGTGAATTCAAGCCCCACATTGGATGTAGAGATTACTTAAAAATAAACTTTCTTTTTTTAATAATATTTTTTATTATGTTATGTTAGTCACCATATAGTACATCCTTAGTTTTCGATGTAGTGTTCCATGATTCATTATTTGCGTATAAACCCCAGTGCTTCCTGCAATTTGTGCCCTCCTTAATACCCATCACTGGCCTATCCCAATCCCCCAACTCCCTCCCCTCTGAAGCCCTCAGTTTGTTTCCCAGAGTCCATAGTCTCTCGTGGTTCATTCCCTCTTCTGTTTACCACCCCTCCCCTCCGTGATTCTTCCCTTCCTTCTCCTACTGATCTTCCTGCTATTTCTTATGTTCCATAGATGAGTGAAACTATATGATAATTGTCTTTTATCATATGGTTTCAAAAATAAACTTTAAAAAAAAAGAAAGAAAAATGAAGACCTAAGGGATGTATGAGATGCTACAGAGAAGACCACTTACGGGAGTATTTGTGGAGTCTTGTAGGAGTCCCAGAAGGAAGAGAGAGGGGAGAAAAATGGTAGACAGCTTATTTGACGAAATAAATAAGTCTGAGTAAGAAAATGGATATCCAAATTCAAGAAGCTCAAGAGATACCAACTAAGATGAATACAAAAAGTACTTCACCAAGACGCATTATAACAAAGACAAATAGAAGATCTTGAAAACAGCAAGGGAAAAGTGACTTCATGTGCAAGGGAGCTCCCATAAGATTAAGAGCAGATTTCTCAGCAGCAACCTCGCAAGACAAAACAGTGTGGTAATATATTCAAAGTGCTGGGGGTGCCTGGGTGGCTCAGTCATTAAGCGTCTGCCTTAGGCTCAGGGTGTGGTCCTGGATCCCTGGGATCGAGCCCCGCATCAGGCTCCTCCTCTGGGAGCCTGCTTCTTCCTCTCCCACTCCCCCTGCTTGTGTTTCCTCTCTTGCTGGCTGTCTTTCTATCAAATAAATAAATAAAATCTTTTTTTAAAAAAAAATGCTGAAAAAAAAAATATCCCAAATAAGAATCCTATATTCAGCAAAACTGTCCTTCAAAAATGAAGGAGAAATAAACCTTCCTGGATAAATGAAAGCTGAGGAAGTTCATCACCACTAGACTTGCCTTACAAAAAATGCTGAAGGGTGTCCTTCAAATTGAAATGAGAGGATGCCAGACAGCAAGACAAACATGCACAAAAATATATATCTATGAAAGCTAAATATATAGACAAAGACAGAATCTTAAAAAAGTGTAGTGGCAGTGTGTCAATCTCTTAATTCTGTTTAGGATTTAAAATATAAAAGCATAAAAAATAACTATAACTATAAAACTATGTTAACAGACACACATATAAAAATATGTAATTTGTGACATGGATAATACAAAGGGGGGAATGTTAAAGCATAGAGATTTTGTATGAAATTGAAGTTAAGTTGTTATCAGTTTAAAATAACTATGTTTTAGATAATCCCATAGTAACTGAAAAGAAAATACCTACAGATTGAGAAAGGATTCATAGTATGCACTACCAAAAATTAACAAAACACAAAAGACAGCAAAAGAGGAACAAAATAGCTACAAGACATAAAGAAAAAATTAACAAAATGGCAATAGTGAGTCATTCTTTATCAGTAATTACTTCAAATATAAAGGGATTAAACTTCCCAAAAGACAGAGTGGCTAAACAGATTTTTAAAAATCCAACTACAAGCTGTCTACAGAAGTCTCACTTCAGATGTAAGGACACATATAGGCTGAAAGTGAAAGGACAGAAAAAGACAGTCATACAAATGGTAACTTAAAGAGAGAAGGGGTGGGCATAGTTTGTCAGACAGAATAGATTTTAAGTCAAAAACTTCCATGAAACAAAGGAGGGCATTATGTAATGAGAAAAGGGCCAATTCATTGGGAAGATACAAAAATTTTTAATACATGTGCATCTAAAATCTGAGCACTCAAATATATGAAGCAAACACTGGAAGAATTGAAGGAAGAAATAGAAGTTACATAATAATAATGAGATTTCCTATCTTTTAATAATGGATGACCAACCAGACAGAAAATAAGTATGAGAAAACAGGGGACTTTAACAATACCATAGGCCAATTGGGCATAACAGAACACTCCATCAAATGGGAGAATACACACTTTTCTTGAGTACACATGGAACATTCTCTAAGATGAAGCACATGTTAATCCACAAAACAAGTCTTAACAAATTTAAGAAGACTGAAATAATATTAAGTATCTTTTCCAGTCACAATAGAATAAAATTAGAAACCATAGCAAGGGGCGCCTGGGTGGCTCAGCCAGTTAGGTGTCTGACTATAGATTTTGGCTCAGTTCATGATCTAATGGGTTGTGGGATCAAGCCTTGTGTCAGTCTCTGCTCTCGACATGGAGACTGCTTAAGTTTCACTCTCCCTCTCCCTCTGCCCTTACACCCCCATGCTTGCTCTCTCTCTCTTAAATAAACAAATCTTTTTTTAAAATTGGCAAACTCTTAGACTAAGAAAAAAAAGAGAAGATTCAAATAACAAAAATCATAAATGAGAGAGAAGACATGACAATTGATGCCACAAAAATTAAAAAGTATTATAAAAGACTACTATGAACAATTATATGCCAACAAATTGGATAACCTGGAAACATAAATTCTTGAAACATACCAGGACTGAATTACGAAGAAGTAAAAAAAAAAAAAAAAATCTGAATAGACATACAACTAGTAAGGAAATTGAATCTGTAAACAAAAACTTCCCAACAAAATAAACCCTGGACCTAAAGGCTTCGCTGGAGAATTCTGCCAGATATTTAGTGAAGAATTCAGCCAGTCCTCCCCAACTCTTCAAAAAATTCAAAAGGAAGAAGCATTTCTTTTTTTTTTTTTTAAAGATTTTATTTATTTATTTGACAGAGATAGAGACAGCCAGCGAGAGAGGGAACACAAGCAGGGGTAGTGGGAGAGGAAGAAGCAGGCTCATAGCAGAGGAGCCTGATGTGGGGCTCGATCCCATAATGCCAGGATCACGCCCTGAGCCGAAGGCAGACGCCTAACCGCTGTGCCACCCAGGCGCCCCGGAAGAAGCATTTCTAAATGCATTTTTTGAGGCCAACATTGTCTAGATACCAAGGCCAGACAAAGATACTATTAAAGACGGAGAAAAGAAAGAAAGAAAGAAAGAAAGAAAGAAAGAAAGAAAGAAAGAAAGAAAGAAAGAAAGAAAGAAAGAAAGAAAAGAAGAAGGAGAAGAAGAAGATGAAGAAGAAGAAGAAGAAGAAGAAGAAAAAGAAGAAGAAGAGAAAAAAAGAAAAGAAAAGAAAAGAAAAGAAAAGAGAAAAATACAGACCAATATCCCCAATGAATATTGATGGAAAACTACTCAACAAAATACTAGAAAACTAAATTCAACGGCATTTTGAAGGGATTATACATCATGACCAAGTGATATTTATTCCTGGAATAAAAGGATGCTTCAACATACAAGAATTAATCAATGTGGGGTGCCTGGATGGCTCAGTCGGTTAAGAGTCTGACTCTTGATTTTGGCACAGGTCATGATCTCAGGTTTGTGAGATTGAGCCCTGAGTCAGTCTCCATGCTCAGTGAGGAGTCTGCTTGAAATTCTCTCTCCGTCTGCCCCTCCTACCCATTTGTGCATGCTCTCTCTCTCTCCCCCTCTCTCAAATACATAAATATATCTTTAAAAAAATTAATCAATGTAACACACCACATTAATAGAATGAGGGAACAAAAAACACATAATCATCTCAATTGATGGAGGAAAAAACATTTAACAAACTTCAACATGCTTTCATGATTCAAAAAACACTCAACAAATTAAAAATAGAAGGAAACTACCTCAACATAATAAAAGCTATATGTGAAAAACCTACAGTAATCATCATACTCAATGGTGAAAGGCTGAAAGCTTCTCTTCTAACATCTGGAACAACAGAAGGATGCATATTCTCACCATTCCTATTCAACACGGTACTGGAAGTCCTACTCAGAGTAAATAGACAAGAAAAAAGGCATTTAAATTGGAAAAGAAAATGTAAAATTATCTCTACTTGCAGATGATTTAATCTTATATGTAGAAAACCCTAAAGATTCCATAAAAACATTGTTAGAGCTAATAAAAGAGTCCAGGAAACTTGTGGGGTACAAAATGAACACAAAATATCAACTGCACTTCCATATACTAATAAAAAGTAATATGAAAAAATTAAGAGAACAATTTACAATAACATGAAAAATTAAAATACTTAGTTATTAAATTAACCAAGGAAATGAAAGATGTGTATAATGAGCTACAAAATATTGTTGAAAGTACTCCATAGTGAAAAACTGAAAGCTTTTCTCAAGGACATCCACTCTCGCCACTTTTATTCAACATATTATTGGAAGTCCTAGCTGCATCAGTCAGATAAGAAAAAGAAACAAAAGACATCCAAATTGGTAAGGAAGAAGTAAAACTTTCACTATTTGCAGATGACATGATACTTTATATAGAAAACCCTAAAGACTCCACCAAAAAGATTATTCTAACATAAATAAATTCAGCGAAGTTGCAGGATACAAAATCAATATATAGGAAGCTGTTGCATTTCTAAACACTAATAACAAAGTAATAGAAAGAGAAATTAGGAAAACAATCTCACTTATAATTGCACCAAAAAGAATAAAATACCCTGGCATATAATTAAACAAGGGGGTGAAAGATCTATACTCTGAAAACTATAAGACACTGGTGAAAGAACCTGAAGACAACAGACACAAATAAAAAGATATACCATGCTCGTGGATTGGAAGAATTAATATTGTTAAAATGCCTACACTAGCCAAAGCAATCTGCATATTCAATGCAATTCATATCAAAATACCAACAGCTCTTTTCACAGAAATAGAAAAAAACAGTCCTAAAATTTGTATGGAATCACAAAAAGACCTTGAATAGCCAAAATGATCTTGAGAAAGAAGAACAAACCTGGAGATATCACAACCTTAGATTTCAAACTATACTACATACCTGTAGTAATCAAAACAGTATCATACTGGCACATAGACATATAGATCGAGGCATCTGGTTGGTGCAGTTGGTGAAGCATCTGACTCTTGGTTTTGGCTCAGGTCATTATCTCACAGTCATGAGATCAAGCCCTGCATCAGGCTCCATGCTCAGCACAGAGTTTGCTTAAAACTCTCTCTCCCTCTGTCCCTCCCGCCCTCTGTCTCTCTCTCTTTCCCTCTTTCTCTCTCTAAAATAAACAAATAAATCTTTTTTTAAAAAAATAGACATAGATCAATGGAACAGAATAGACAGCCCAGAAATAAACCCACTATTATGGTCAATTAATCTATGACAAGAAAGGCAAGAATATACAATAAGAAAAAGACAGTCTCTTTTAACAAATGGTGCTGGGAAAACTGGGCAGCTACATGAAGAAGAATGAAACTGGGCCACTTTCTCACACTATAAATAAAAATAAACTCAAAATAGATTAAAAACCAAAATGTGAGACCTAAAACCATAAAACTCCTAAAAATAAACATGCAGTCATCTCTTGGACATAGGTCTTAGCAACATATTTATGGATATATCTCCTCATGCAAAGGAAACAAAAGCAAACATAAATTATTGTGACTACATCAAAATAAAAAGCATTTGCACAGCAAAGGAAACAATCAAAACAAAAAGGCAGCCAACTGAATGTGAGTAGATATTTGCAAATGATATATCCAACAAGGGGTTAATACCCTAAATATATAAAGAAATTTTAGAACTTAAAACCAAAGAAGCAAACAATCCAATTAAAAAATGGGCAGAGGACCTGAATAGACATTTTTCCAAAGAAGATATCCAGACGGCCAACAGATACATGAAAAGATGCTCAACATCACTAATCATCAGGGAAATGCAAATCAAAGCATAATGAGATATCACCTTATACTAGTCAGAATGGCTAGTATCCAAAAGACAAGAAATAACAAGTGTTGGTGAGGATATGGAGAATCTGTGCACTGTTGGTGGAAATGTAAATGGGTGCTACCACTGTAGAAAACAGTATGGAGATTCCACACACCCCCAAAAAATAAAAATAGAAATACCATATGATCCAGTAATTCCACTACTGGGTATTTATCCAAAGAAAATAAAAACACTATCCGGAAAAGATATATGTACCCCTATGGTTATTACAGCAATATTTACAATAGCCAAGGTATGGAATCAACCCAAGTGTCCAGCGACAGATGAATGAATAAAGAAAATATGGTGTATATATACACAATGGACTATTACTTAGCCATAAAAAAGAGTAGAATCTTGTCATTTTTGACAACATGGATGGACCTAGAAAGTATTACACTAAGTGAAATAAGTCAGACAGAGAAAGTCAAATATCACATGATTTCACTTATATGTGAAATCTAAAAAACAAACAAACAAAATAACAAATAGACTCTTAAATACAGAAAACAAACTGGTGGTTTCCAGAGGGGAGGGGAGTGGGGGATGGGCAAAATAGGTGAGGAAGATTGATGCAAACTTCCAGTTATAAAATAAATCAAATAGATAAAAGTACACTATAGGGAATATAGTCAATAAGATTATAATAACATTGTATGGGGACAAATGGTGACTATAGCTTCCATGTTGAGCAGTGAATAATGTATAGAATTATTGAATCAATACATTGTACACCTGAAACTAATATAATGCTGTATGTCAATTATAGTTCAAGAATAAAAAAAAAATGTGTTCCCCCAAAATAAAAAATAAAGCATTGTTGAAAGAAGTTAAAGATAGACATCACATGTTCATGTACTGGAAGACTTGAAGTTGTCAAAATGTCCCTACTACCTAAAGCAATCTACCTCATCAAAATCCTAATAGCATCTTTTGCAGAAATAGAAAAAAAAAACCTTAAAATTCATATGGAATTTCAAATGACCCCTAATAATCAAAACAATCTTGAGAAAGAAAAACAAAGCTAGGGGCACCTGGGTAGCGCAGTTGTTAAGCTTCTGCCTTCGGCTCAGGGCGTGATCCCGGAGTTCTGGGATCTAGCCCCACATCAGGCTCCTCCGCTGGGAGCTTGCTTCTTCCTCTCCCACTCCCCCTGCTTGTGTTCCCTCTCTCGCTGGCTGTCTCTCTGTCGAATAAATAAATAAAATATTTAAAAAAAAAAAAGAAAAGAAAAGAAAAACAAAGCTAAAGGCCTTATACGTATCCTGACTTCAAAACTTACCACAAGCTGCAGTAACCAAAACACTATGGTACTGGCATAAAGACAGATATATTCTGTCCAATGGAACAGAATATAGAGCCCCAAAATAAACCCTCACATATATGGTCAAACAATATTCTGCAAGAGTGCCAAGACTATAAAATGCAGAAAAAGTATAAAAGTTCTCTTCAACAAATGGTGTTGGGAAAGCTGGATATCCATATACAAAAGAATGGAGTTGGATCCTTACCATACACCTTACACCATATCGAAAAATTAATTCAAATTGAATTAAAGACCTTAATGTAAGACCTGAAACTATAAAATTCCTAGAAGAAAACTTAAGGGAGAAGCTTCATGACTCTGGATTTGGTAATGATTTCTGGGATATGACATTAAAGGAACAGACAACAAAAGCAAAAATAGACAAATGGCACTACATCAATTTTAAAACTTGTGTACAGCAAAGGAAATAATCAACAGAGTGAAAAGGCAACCTATGGTATGTGAGAAAGTATTTGCAAACCATATATTTAGCAAGGGGTTAATATCCAGAATATATAAAGAACTCCTATAATTCATCAACAACAAATAACCTGATTTAAAGATGGGCAAAGAACTTGAATAAACATTCCTCCAAAAAAGATATACAAATAGCTTACAAGCATATGAAAAGATGCACAACATCAGTGATTATAAGAGAAATGCAAATCAAAGCTACAATGAGATATTATCTCATATTCGTTTAGATGGCCACTATCAAAAACACAGAAAATAACAAGTGTTGAAAGAATGTGGAGAAATTGAAACTCTTGTGCATCATTGGAGGGAATGTAAATTGATAACAGCCATTATGGAAAATAGTATAAAGGTTACCCAAAGAATTAAAAATAAAAATTACCATATGATCCAGCAATCCAAATTTTGAGTATATATATCCAAGGAACTGAACACAAAATTTCAAATAGATATTTGCACATAAATGTTCCTTGCAGCATTATTCATAAAGCCAAGAGGTAGAAGCAACCTAAACATCCACTTAAGAATGGATGAATAAAAAAAGTCATATATACATACAATGGAATATTACTCAGACTTGAAAGAGAAGAATATCCTGCCATTTGCAACAACATGGATGGCCCTTGAAGGCATTATAGTAAGTGACATAATCCAGACACACACATACACACACACACACACACACACACACACACACACACTCACACAGACTCGCATGATTCTCTATTAGGTACCTAAGTAGTCGAACTTTTAGAAAGAGAAAAAAGAATGGTAGTTGCCAGGGTCTGGAGAGGGGAAAAAAAGAGCTTCTGTTCAATGGGTATATAATTTCAGTTTACAAGATGTAAAGTTCTAAGAGATCTATTGCACAACAATGTACATAGGGCTAGTTAACACTATTATTATGAAAGGAAATTTTTTGGTTTTTTCTATTTTTTTCATAATAATATTTTTATTGTATTATGTTATTCACCATACAGTACATCCCTGGTTTTTGATGTAAAGTTCCATGATTCATTAGTTGCGTGTAACACCCAGTGCACCATGCAATATGTGTCCTCCTTACTACCCATCACCAGCCTATCCCATTCCCCCACCCCCCTCCCCTCTGAAGCCCTCAGTTTGTTTTTCAGAGTCCATAGTCTCTCGTGCTTCATTCCCCCTTCTGATTACCCCCCCTTTCTTTATCCCTTTCTTCTCCTACCGATCTTCCTAGTTCTTATGTTCCATAGATGAGAGAAACCATATGATAATTGTCTTTCTCTGCTTGACTTATTTCACTTAGCATTATCTCCTCCAGTGCTGTCCATGTTGCAGCAAATGTTGAGAAATCATTCTTTTTGATCGCTGAGTAATATTCCATTGTATATATGGACCACATCTTCTTAATCCAGTCATCTGTTGAAGGGCATCTCGGCTCCTTCCACAATTTAGCTATTGTGGACAATGCTGCTATGAACATTGGGGTGCATATGGCCCTTCTCTTCACTACATCTGTATCTTTGGGGGAAATACCCAGTAGTGCAATTGCTGGATCATAGGGTAGCTCAATTTTTAACTTTTTAAGGGACCTCCACACTGTTTTCCAGAGTGGCTGTACCAACTTGCATTCCCACCAACAATGTAGGAGGGATCCCCTTTCTCCACATCCTCTCCAACAATCGTTGTTTCTTGCCTTGTCAATTTTTGCCATTCTAACTGGTGTACGGTGGTATCTTAGTGTGGTTTTGATTTGAATTTCCCTGATGGCTAACGATTTTGAACATTTTTTCAATTTTTTAAAAAAAGTCTTGCTTAAGTCATGTTATGTGGTTTCCCTACCCATGACACATACTGAATCATTCAACTGATCATTCCTTTTTGAAGCAAGCCATCTCCAACACTCCTCTCCAACCTACTCCACAGAATGAATCACTCAAAGCTGTGAGTTATGATAAATCTGCCTGAGGTGAGGGTGGGGTAGAGAACATTCAAACATGGCTTTGCTTATCCTCTTCCCAGTTTGAAAAGTACATGACTTATTTGGGAAACTAGTTCATCTGTCGTGACAGGAGAATGAAGGCTGAGGTGGTAGGAAGGAGGTGAGGTTGGAAAGGTCCAGTGTTATAGAAAATCTTTCAAACTCTGACCCCCTCCAAACAGGTGGAAGTTTACCCTCTAGTCTATGGAAAATCTCTAAAAAGTTTCCACAGAGGCAAGTGATAAAATCCCATTTGTGCAAATGATGCACTGACAATGGCAAAGACTAGAAGCAAGGAGACCAATTGGTATACCTCAGCTGGTGTCATCTGTATTTTTGCAAACACTTCTTAAAGAAATTGTGGAAGGGATGAATTTAGGAGATGTTTTTGAGATAGAAGAGGATTTGGTGACTAATAGGTGAGGGATTAATTGAGAAACAATTGTAATTCATTTGGCATAGGCGTGGCACATAGCATCCCATAAATATTAATTTCTCTATTTCTTTTTTTTAAAAGATTTTATTTATTTATTTGACAGAGAGAGAGAGATAGCCAGCGAGAGAGGGAACACAAGCAGGGGGAGTGGGAGAGGAAGAAGCAGGCTTCCAGCAGAGGAGCCTGATGTGGGGCTCGATCCCAGAACGCCAGGATCACGCCCTGAGCCTAAGGCAGACGCTTAACGACTGAGCCACCCAGGCGCCCCTAATTTCTCTATTTCTTAAAAGTGCAAATACACTTCACAACTAGCATGAGTTTTCTGTTCCTTTGTTACTGGAATAACTATGATTTTAAAAATAAATATATTTTCATCTGGGGAAAAATGTCAAATACAATAAAAAATTGAAACAGCCACTTTGGAAAATTTTTGGTAATATTTGACAGAATTTGGTTACATTAAGTAAAGTTGAAGATACTCATATCCTAAGACCCTGCAAGTCCACTTCTGGCTATAACCCCTAAAGAGACTCTCTCACATGTAAAAACCAGAACCAACCAAATGTCTGCCGGAAAGTGGATATTAAATTGTAGGATGGTCATGTAATGGCATGCTATACAGTATTTCAGCATGGATAAATTCCAAACACATATTAAGCAAAACAAAAAGAAACTGCAGAGGGATATGTACCACCATTTCTTTAAAGCCTATTAAATAATACTATATAATAAGTAGGGAAGAGGCTTGTATAAAAGGGAGTGCAAAGGAGGTCTGAATTATATTTATGACATTGAATTTCATTGAAAAAAGACTTGAGCAAATATAATATAATGGTAGGATTTGATAGAGGTGGATATACTGGTATTCATCATAAGATTCTCTACTCTTCAAAGGGAAAAGAGAGAGAGGCAAACCAAGAGAACAAACTGATGGTTACCAAAGGGGAGGTGAGAGGGGGGATGGGTGAAATAGGTGATGCAGTTAAGGATTGCACTTGTGATGAGCGCTGGGTGATGTATGGAAGTGTTGAATCACTGTATTGTACACCTGAAACTAATATTACACTATGTTAACTCACTCGAATTTAAATTAAAACTTTAAAAATAAACACGATTTCCTACTTATTCATATGTTTGAAACTTTTGCAATAAAATACAAAGAAAAATGCAGTAGCCAAATGTCTATTGTCCACTAAGCTGCAGAATAAAATTATGTCCAGTATTTGCCAAATGTTTCAGAACAGAAACTGGGTTACTTCTTTTTTTTTTTTTTTAAGATTTTATTTATTTATTTGACATGGAGCCAGAGGGATCACAAGTAGGCAGAGTGGCAGGCAGAGGGAGAGGAAGAAGCAGGCTCCCTGTTGAGCAAAGAGCCAATGCAGGGTTCAATCTCAGGACCCTGGGATCATGACCTGAGCCGAAGGCAGACACTGAGCCACCCAGGCACCTCTCGGTCACTTCTTTAAACTTGAGTGATCTCCATAGAAACAGCAACCACATTGGTGCACCAGACAAAGAGTTCTGAGATATTGGTGCTCATTTTGGCTCTGATCTTGAGAAACTCAATAACTGTCTTGAGTCCAAGATGGTGGAGGAGAAGGAGACCTTAGTTTCGTCTGGTCCCAGGAATTCA
Source organism: Ursus americanus (assembly GCF_024610735.1). Lineage (NCBI taxonomy): Eukaryota > Metazoa > Chordata > Mammalia > Carnivora > Ursidae > Ursus > Ursus americanus. Next base: position 23,638,266 of record NC_142134.1, on the reverse strand, counting down.
GCTAGATAGCTATCAAATCATTCTGAATACCTGCGAACTCAACCAGAGACCTAAGGAAAAAATAGCTTCAACTCTACAAATAGAAAAGCGACTATTTTCTGCAAGGTAGGAGGAGAAGTGAATCCAAGGTGATATATGGGAAGATAAAGAGCCTCTGTAAGCTGGCTACCAGAAAGTGATATAGTAATGGAGAGCAAAATTGGAACTTTTAGACATCTGCTCCAGTGAGGGACATCCCTGCCTAAAAGGCACACAGGTGGCAAAGAGGGACAGAATCCTAGGTGGGACAGTGTAGTCTCAGGATCCCCAGGGTCACAGAAAGAATGGGGGTGCCTGAGTGAGGCAGCATTCCCAGGTATCTGAGCGGGAAAGCTGGCTGCAGTCAGTGAGCCCAGGAGTGGGCTTTCTGCTTGGTGTTGCCATAAACTGCAAACTACCACAGGGTCAGGTGACCGCTCTCCAAGAAGGGGCCCAGCAAGTGGCAGAACAGTGGTAAGACACCCTACCCTCTGCCAGGAAAAGTAGCGTGAGTGCACGCCACAGGAGTCTGCAGGGTTTAGACAATGGAAACAGGGCTGCATGCCTGAGATACAAATGCTGGGTCACAGGCTAGGTGAGCATGGGGTGCAGCTGGAGAGCAGGAGATAGGAGTGATTCAACGGTACATTAAAAGGATTATTCACCACGACCAAGTGGGATATTTTCCTGGGCTCCAAGGGTGGTTCAACATTTGCAAATCAATGTGATATACTACATTAATAAAAGAAAAGACAAGAACCATATGATCCTCTCAATTGATGCAGAAAAAACATTTGACAAAATAGAGCATCCTTTCTTGATTAAAGCTCTTCAAAATATAGGAATAGAGGGAACATACCTCAACATCATAAAAGTCATCTATGAAAAGCCCACAGTGAATATCATCCTCAGTGGCGAAAAACAGAATTTTTCCCTTAAGGTCAGGAACACAACAGGGATTCTCACTCTCACCACTACTGTTCAACATAGTACTAGAAGTCCTAGCCTCAGCAATCAGACAATAAAAAGAAATAAAAGGCATTCAAATTGGCAAAGAAGAAGTCAAACTCTCACTCTTTGCAGATGACATGATACTTTATGCAGAAAACCCAAAAGAGTCCACCCCTAAATTGCTAGAACTCATACAGGAATTCAGCAACATGGCAGGATATAAAATCAATGCACAGAAATCAGTTGTATTTCCGTACACTAACAATGAGACAAAAGAAAGAGAAATTAAGGATTTGATCCCATTTACAATTGCACCAAAACCCACTAGATACCTAGGAATAAACCTAACTGAAGAGGCAAAGGATCTGTATTCAGAAAACTATAGAACATTCATCAAAGAAATTGAGGAAGACACAAAGAAATGGAAAAACTTTCCTTACTTTTAGATTGGAAGAACAAATATTGTTAAAATGTCTATGCTACTTAGAGCAATCTAAACATTCAATGAATCCCTATCAAAATACCATTAACTTTTTTCACAGAGAACAAATAATCCTAAAATTTATGGGAAAACCAGAAAAGACCCCGAATAGCCAAAGGAATGTTGAAAAAGAAAACCAAAGCTGGTGACATCACAATTCTGGACTTCAAGCTCTGTTACAAAGCTATAATCATCAAGAGTGTATGGTACTGGCACAAAAACAGACACATAGATCAATGGAACAGAATAGAAAACCCAGAAACGGACCCTCAACTTCATGGTCAACTAATCTTTGACAAAGAAGCAAATATCCAATGGGATAAAGAGTGTCTCCTCAACAAATGGAGCTGGGAAAATTGGACAGCCACATGCAGAAGAATGAAACGGGACCACTTTCTTACACCATACATAAAAATAGACTCAAAATGGATGAAAGACCTAAATGTGAGACAGGAATTCATCAAAATCCTAGAGGAGAACACAAGCAGTAACCTCTGTGACCTCAGCCACAGCAACTTCTTGCTAGACAAGTCTCCAAAGGCAAGGGAAACAGAAGCAAAAATGAACTACTGGGACTTCGTCAAGATAAAAAGTTTCTGCACAGCAAAGGAAAGAGTCAACAAAAACAAAAGACAACAGACAGAATGGGAGAAGGTATTTGCAAATATCTTATCAGATAAAGGGCTAGTGTCCAAAATATATAAAGAACTTATCAAACTCGACACCCAAACAACAAATAATCCAATCAAGAAAATGGCAGGAGACATGAACAGATACTTCTCCAAAGAAGACATACAAATGGCTAACAGACACATGAAAAAATACTCAACATTACTAGCCATCAGGGAAATACAAATCAAAACCACAATGAGATACTACCTCCCACCATTCAGAATGGCTAAAATTAACAAGTCAGGAAACAACAGATGTTGGCCAGGATGTAGAGAAAGGGGAACCTTCTTACACTGTTGATGGGAATGCAAACTGGTGCAACCACTCTGGAAAACAGTATGCAGGTTCCTCAAATAGTTAAAAATAGAACTACCCTACAACCCAGCAATTGCACTACTAGATATTTACCCCAACGATACAAACAAAGTGATCCAAAGGGAGACCTGCACCCCAATGTTTATAGCAGCAATGTTCATAATAGCCAAACTATGGAAAGAGTCCAGATGTCCATCAACAGATGGATGGGTAAAGAAGATGTATGTGTATGTATGTGTGTGTGTGTGTATATATATATATATATATATACACACACACATATATATATAATAGAATATTATATAATAGAATTATATAATAGAATATTATATATAATAGAATATTATATAAATTATAATATTATATAATAGAATACTACTCAGCCATCAAAATAATGAAATTTTGCTATTTGCAACAACGTGGACGGAACTGGAGAGTATTATGCTGTGAAATAAGTCAATCAGAGAATGGCAATTATCATACAATCTCACTCATATGTGTAATTTAAGAAACAAAAGAGAGGATCACAGGGGAAGGGAGGGAAAAATAAAACAAGACAAAATCTAAGAGGGAGACAAACCATAAGAGACTCTTAATCATAGGAAACAAACTGAGGGTTGCTGGAGGGGAGGGGTGGGGAATGGGATAACTGGGTGATGAACATTAAGGAGAGCATGTGATGCAATTAGTGCTGGGTATTATATAAGACTGATGAATCACTGAACTCTACCCCTGAAACTAGTAATATATTTGTTAATTAATTGAATTTAAATTTTAAAAAATTAAAAAAAAAATAACTGTCTTATAACCTTGAGCAAATCATTTCATTGTGGTCCTCAATTTCTTCACCTCTTCTTCCACCAAAACAGTTAAGGGGATAGTCTGAGTCTTATTGTGAATCTTAAAAATAACAAGGATAGCTACCATGTATTGTTCCATGCCAGAGACGCTGATAAGCACTTTAATTAGGATTAAGTAGTACAATGCATTCATGTCCTATTATTATCTCTAATCTATCCACCAGGAAACTAACTTGCCAACAGACAAAGCTGGCATTTTAACTCTGATACATCTGTCACTTTCTGAGTCCAAAGTCCATGCATGGTTTTACCCTGACCCAAAGACTCTTACAAGGTCAGATCATACTACTAGTGAGTCTCCCTCCTAATGTTCTGAGTGGGTTGGATAAGTAAGCATGTAACTTATCCTTCAAAGTGGGACACTCAAGTGTAAAAGGGGCACTGTTAGTAATTATGCCAGGCATAACCTGTACTAGTGAACTAGAATATGTGGTCACCATAGTTCTGACTCTGTAGTAAATTCCAGCAGCCTCTTCAGAGATATCATACAAGCACAGTGGTTTTCTAGTAGTAATCAAATAGGTCATTTGGATGTCCAATCTACAGTTCTGTGGCTCTCAGCACCAGAAGTTCTCCCAACCCATCTGGCAGAAATAGAGGGCTAGAATGGTGCCTACTGATGGTGTCTTTATACACAGCTGTTGTCCACAGAGGGGTACAGCAGCTGCTCCAAAGTCCTCCCGTGGTTTATCTCTTACTGTCCTATTCATGTTCTGCTGTACAGTTTCTGCTTTCTCCCTTACTGAGGCACTTAGAAAAATCCTATCTGCAAAGAAGGCTCTCACTCCTGAAACCTTTGATATAAGAATGGGATGATGTCGCCCTCTGGTGTTACTAAGGAGGCAGCAAGTGGCTGTCCAGACGGTCAGGATGAGGGTGCCTAGCCCTTACCAAGTAAGTGCATTAATACAATTTCCTATTTAATTCTTACAACAACTTTCAAGTTCATTCGCATAGTCTCCATTTTTATAGATAAGAAAAAATGCTCGAAGAGATTGAGTGATTTATTCAAGGTCATACAGCTAGAAAATAGATTGAAATTTGATCCCAAATCTGTCTAGCATTAAAGCCCATGGTCTTTTCTTGTATCATTCTGAAGGCCACATAAAAACTGAGTCTTTAAATATTCAAAAGATATTAACAGAACACTATTTTATAAAACAAATTGAAATTGAGGATAGGTTGACTTATTCCATAAAGAGATCTCTGAGGACTTTAAGATGACGTACTGGGGGTTTGCGGAGGGGGGGGGGGCGGGGGTGTCCCTTTGTGCTTTTGCTTTTGTTGTTTTTTTCATTTCTAATGCATTCCTACATCTTTGTTAACATTTTCCTACATCTTTCAAAAAATATATCTTTTTCATTGATCCTTGTTTCTCTCCTACTTCTGAACCTCCTACCACTTTCTCTGTACCAGATTTCTTAGTCACCTTATATTAGTCATTGGTGAATCTAATTCTGCCATCTGCCATCCTTGTATTACATAATAAACTACCTGAAAGCTGAGACCATGTCTTACTTTTTTTCACTTCAAACCCATATAATATCTATCACAGCACTCCACAAATAAATCCTCAAGGCATCTGCAGAATTCGGACTACAATAGATGTCAGCCACTGTCCTTGATGAGACTTTAATTCCAAGACATTAATATCTTCTTCCAATTTGGTAACATCCCACTGGGTCCTCTTACAGAGTGAACTAGGCATATTAAGTGTTGAATAGCCTGACAAGATTAAAGCCCTCCTAACACACAACCACATACTGGCAAAACCATAGGTCGGTGAGTGTTGGGGTTGGGCTGGAGGTATGGTCTCTTTCCACATCTCAAGAGTGGAGGCTGTGGGGGGCAGAGTTCTGCTATCCTTGCCTCTGTCTTCCCTCATTCTCCCATCCCCCTCCTCCATATTTGGTAGTTACTCGGTACCACCCTAGCACCATCTACCCTCTCATTCAATTCCTCCCTTAAATAGAACCTTTCTACTTTTTCCTTTCCCTAAATGGCTTTCACTGATTCTGGCTCTTGTGACTCCTCTGTTTTCAGGGAAACGTGGCTAACCTCCTGACCTCTAATTCTGCTGCAGACCAGCTGTCTTCCCACAGGCCATGTATTAACCCTGTTTAAGCAAGTCTTTAAATTCCTGGGATGCTCAGTCAGCAGCATCATGAGCAGCAGCACCATCTGCTAGGCGTTTAACCCCTGGATCTCTGGGTTTTAACAGTGGAGGTGGATTAGAAACCCAAGCTTCCATATGTGACTAGGTATGAGCCACGTAATATCTTAATGCTTCTCTGCAATTCCACTCAGTGTCAGCAAAGTAGGTTTTGATATTGAAAAGAATTTTTATGTTAGTTTCAGTGATATGTAATAGCAAAATACTAGAAGCAACTTATATATTCATTCAATACAAAATTCAGACCTATGATAACACAACTAAAACATTTTAAATGGCTTTAGAATATTCTGTGGTTTTGAAGTATATTTATTAACCTGGAGAAATGCTTAAATTATAATGTTAAGGTGGAAAAGAAGTAGAATATAAAAATGAATTAAATAGTAACCATTTTGAGGTATTTTTATCCAATTATTTTTTCCTGCACATACATTCTGAAAAGCATTTAAAAAGAACTGCTATTGATTTAAAAACCACTTTTACATATTCATAGTAATAACAAATCAGTGCAAATATAATAGCTCTGCTATAGGTACAGCATGTTAACTAGCATAAACCCACAGCTGACAGGTGGGATAAACCATTTTTATTGTTCCACCAGGTCCTAGAATGTTCTTCTGTTACCAATTCTTCAAAAACGCCACCATAAAAATCAAAACAAAACAAAAACAAAATACAAAACAAAAAAACTACTTTATTTCTCTCCTTTCTTCTCTCTTTCTTCTCAAAGTCATCCCAGGCCCTCTTCTTGGCACCTCACTGAGTCACAGATCAGGGCAACAGAAAAGCAGAACACAGCAAATACTTCTCCTATTTCATCTTTCTACCAAGAATCACCTCCTTAAATCCCTGAGAAGACGCAGGGCACTGTCACTACAGAAAACCTGGGTGCCCGTGAGTACACAATTCTATTAAAAGATGGCAGTCTCCCCACTGCAGTTTCAGACAGGCAAGATTAGAATTTTGTATAGTAATTGCCTAATTCTGACAAATAGGCAAGTAAATACAATACTTGCTTTTAAAAACTGTGATATAAGGCACTCTCGGGCCTTTGGCATATATGCAGAAAGGATCTTATTTCTCCCCCTTACATTTGTTCACAGGATAAGACAAGAAACACTGAGAGCCCACATGACATAACATTTGTCCGTCCAGACAGCTGAGTATTTCATGGATAGACAATGGCATCTACTTGGAGGAGTTCTTTAATATGTATTTAGAAAGCAGATGTTTAAAACACAATTCACCCCGTCAGACAAAGAACCATTATCCAGTTATTCCGTTTGTATTGAGAATGTAATCATGTCAGAGGAATACCCATAGATAACATTAGAGGAAAAAAAGGTCAGTATAGGCCAATAACAAATTCCATTCGTTGCAGCTTGAAATCTGGGGAAGAAGTACACAGAGGAAAGGTACGAGGAGTTACAGATTCAATTAATTCCTTGACAAGTTTTCCATTTTTATGAATGCCCACACTTGAAAAAGTTTTCATTGTCTTTTACTGACTATAGCAAATATACACATACACCACCACCAAAACTGTGAAGATTAAGTTTTCAGATATCCACAAATTGGAAGAAGTTGAATTTGAGACAATTAAGAGCCTAAATCATAATAAAGAGAGTTGACAAATGGAGTTCAGTATTGAACTTTTAAAAGTCCCTTATAAATAAAACCATAAGACAGCAAAGTAAATAGTCTATTGATGACATTCTGTACAACTCGAGTTAGTAATAATGGGTTTCTACTTAATAAAATGGATATTATTTGGAAAAAGATATTAGTTATCAAGTCCTACTGGTCATACACCTGTAATATACCTGACTGATCTCTTTCCATGGTTCCCCGAACCTTAGACTAACCTTGACTGGAATCTTTTACTCACCCTGTCCAAAAAACCAAGAGAAGGAGCAGAACTAATGATGGGAAGATTTATTTAATTTGGAGTGTAGTGAAATTAGATGTGCCCAAGAATTTCCAAATAGGCAGTCAGAAACAGAGGACTAAAAATAAAGAAAGAGAATAGGGGTGGAGACAGACATTACGGAATCATCTAAGTGAAAATGATGGCTAGAATAATGAATAAGAAAGGAAGGAAGTCAGTCTGATGCTTGGAATAATTCAAGGGTAGTAGAGAGAAAGAAAAGGAACAAGACAGATATGGAAGAAATGATTTTTCCTGAGTCTTTCTTAACTCTTTCTGAAGGTTCACAAAGGCCAAGAGAATGGAAAATTCTCAGAATTATCATGATTGAATTTGACAGAAAGGCACAAGAAAATGAGGACCAAGGTCATTGATTTGATGTTTAAGAGCTGACAGACCTTTGGCTTCTGGGTTCACTACTCCACTAACATGCTTCTCTCCAGGTCCAGAGGGTTTAAAGGGTGAGTGAGCTATGAGGGAAACAAAGAACAAGAGTAGAGCCTTCCCTTCCCTTCACTGTCAAATTTATTTCCCATCTTCTCTTACAAGATGAGAGGGTAATGAAATCAAATGAACTTTTTGCAGAATGAAAGAGGCTTACTCATGTCCACTTAACAGTTGAACTATTTTTCAATATGCCAAATAAATAAATTGGCCATTACACTGCCTTCAGCTCCACTTATTGTTTTTGGATATTTTAAAGACACTTTTTATTAATGAATATGAACATAACAATCTGAACAATAATGAAAACTGAAGATCCTATAATTCTTAAGGCCAGAGTCGGTAAGCCAGTTAGTGGTCATCTAGCCTGGTTGTCTACAGAGACCATATTTTCTCCTATGGTGTTTCCAGAAGTAGTAGTACGGAAGTCTCTATATAGTTAAATTTAAACATTTCTAACCTCCAGTTTATTGTTCTGTGTGTCTTTCAGGGGAGAAAATTAAGAACAAAGGGAGGCTATTAAAGAGGGTCTAAATAATTAATTCCTCTCCCATATGATAATGATTTTCAAATATTGGAGGGCCATCATATTTCTAAGTCTTCTTCAATGAATTCATTTGATAAACATTTATTGAATGTACTGTGCAAAGATGATAAAAACTGTTCTACACTCCAAAAAATAGTTAACTTGCAAAAAGAACCTAATTTTTGATATCCTCTCACCTCCTTCACTTACTCTATGCATCATCTAATGGCTCTTCCCCCCCCCCCCCCAAAAAAAGTATGCCTATGTGTTGGCCTTCATCAATAGAGTAGAAGAAACATTCATTTTTGCCTTTTCATACTGAATCCTGTATTCAACGTCACATGGTTTGTAAGTGGTTTGTAAAGTCAGACGTTTATGGTAATTACCAAAAACATCCCCGGGGTTCTATCAGAAGCCATTATTATGCTGTCTTGGTGATCACAACTTTGTAATATAGCTTGAAGTGAGGAAACGTGATGCCCCCAGCTTTGTTTTTCTTTTTCAACATTCCCTTGGCGATTTGGGGTCTTTTATGGTTCCAAACAAATTTTAGGATTGTTTGTTCCAGCTCCTTGAAAAATGCTAATGGTATTTTAATAGGGATGGCACTGAAAGTGTAGATTGCTCTGGGAAGGATAGACATTTTAACAATCTTTGTTCTTCCAATCTATGAGCATGGAATGTTTTTCCACCTTTTTGTGTCTTCCTTAATTTCTTTCCTAAGTAAGAGTTCTATAGTTTCTAGAGTATAGATCCTTTACCTCTTTGGTTAGGTTTATTCCTAGTTATCTTATGGTTTTTGGTGCAACTGTAAATGGATTGATTCCTTAATTTCTCTTTCTACAGTTACATTGTTAGTATATAGAAAAGCAATTGATTTCTGTGCATTGATTTTGTATCCTGCCACATTGTTGAATTCCTGTATGAGTTCTAGTAATTTTGGGGTGGAATCTTTTGGGTTTTCCACATAAAGTATCATGTCATCTGCGAAGAGAGAGAGATTGACTTCTTTGCCAATTTGGACGCCTTTTATTTCTTTTGGTTGTCTGATTGCTGATGCTAGGACTTCTAGCACTATGTTGAGTGGTGAGAGTGGGCATCCCAGTCATGTTCCTGACCTTAAGGGAAAAGTTCTCAGCTTTTCCCCATTGATAATGACAGCATGGTATTGGCACAAAAACAGACACATAGACCAATGGAAGAGAATAGAGACCCCAGAAATGAACCCTCAATTCTATGGTCAACTAATCTTTGACAAAGAAGCAAAGAATATCCAATGGAATAAAGAGTGTCTTTTCAATAAGTGGTGCTCAGAAAATTGCACAGCTACATACAGAAGAATGAAACTGGACCATTCTCTTACACCATACACAATAATAAACTCAAAATGGATGACAGACCTCAATGTGAGACAGGAATTCATCAAAATCCTAGAGGAAAACACAGGCAGCAACCTCTTTGACATCAGACACAGCAACTTCTTTCAAGATACATCTCCAAAGGCAAGGGAAACAAAAGCAAAAATGAACTATTGGGACTTCATCAAGATAAAAAGCTTCTGAACAGCAAAGGAAACAATCAACAAAACTAATAGGCTACCTATGGAATGGGAGAAGTTATTTGCAAATGACAGACATTACAGAAAAAGGGCTGGTATCCAAGATCTATGATGAACTTCTCAAACTCCACACCCCAAAACCAAATAATCCAATCAAGAAAATGGGCAGAAGACATGAACAGACACTTCTCCAAAGAAGACATACAAATGGCTAACAGACACATGGAAAAAAACTCAACATTACTAGCCATCAGGGAAATACAAATCAAAACCACAATTAGATACCACCATACACCAGTCAGAATGGCAAAAATTAACAAAACAGGAAACAAGTGCTGGCAAGGATGTAGAGAAAGTGGAACCCTCTTACACTGTTGGTGGGAATGCAAGCTGGTACAGCCACTCTGGAAAACAGTATGCAGGTTCCTCAAGATGTTAAAAACAGAGCTACCCTATGACCCAGCAATTGCACTACTGGGTATTTACCCCAAAGATACAGATGCAGTGAAAAGAAGGGGCACTTGCACCCCAATGTTCATAGCAGCAATGTCCACAATAGCCAAACTGTGGAAGGAGCTGAGATGCCCTTCAACAGAAGAATGGATAAAGGAGATTTGGTACATATATACAATGGAATATTATTCAGCCATCAGAAAGGATGAATACCCACCATTTTCATTGACATGGATGAACTGGAGGGTATTATGCTAAGTGTAATAAGTCAAGCAGAGAAAGACAATTATCATATGGTTTCACTCATATGTGGAACATAAAGAATAGTGCAGAGGACCACAGGAGAAGGGAGGGAAAACTGAAGGGGGAGTAATCAGAGAGGGAGACGAACCATGAGAGACTATGGACTCCAGGAAACAAACTGAGGGTTTCAGAGGGGAGGGGTGGGAGGATGGGGTTACAGGGTGATGGGTATTAAGGAGGGCACATGTTGTGATGAGCACTGGGTGTTATACACAACTAATGAATCATCGAGCCTTACATCGGAAACCGGGGATGTACTGTATGGTGACTAACATAATATAATAAAAAATCATTTAAAAAAAAAACTAATGATGTAATATACAGTGGTTAACTGAACATAATAAATAATTTAATTTAATTTAATTTAATAAACTTTAAAAAAGGAAGGCATTACCATGTTAAATGGAGAACCTGGTCATGTGGATAATATCCATGACTCTTCAGAAACAACTGCTTGGCAAGTTGTATTGAGAAGAAATCCAATCTGGAGAGTTAAAAGAAGTGTTATATACAACTAATGAATCATTGAACACTACATCAAAAACTAATGATGTACTATATGTTGGCTACCTGAATTTAAATTTAAAATTTTTTAAAAAGAAGACATTAGTTGAAAAAAAAATAAAAGAAGTAGCACATTCTCATGCTGTCAGCCTCTTTAACAAATCTTTCCTCCTCTCACCAGGAAAAAAAGAAAAAAAGGAAGATATTCCATGGATTATTAGGTCAATGCCTGAATCTAACTTCCTGATTGCAGGGTAAAGAATTCACGTTTTCAAAACATAAAGTCCTTTTTTTTTTTTCCAGAAGTCTGAAATAGAATGTAAACTTTCCAAACTTTCCAAATTTATCCGATTCTTGGTAGGTACAGTTCACAAACTACTAAAGGCATAAGCAAAAAGTTTTGCAAGAGTATTTTTGGCTTAGAGTAAGACTCTAAACATCTTAAAGCAAGATTCTCCATACTATTTTTTCTCTGTATGTTTAGTACCACATTTGTGGTATTATTAAATTTAGATAGATCACCTTAGCTATATAGTTGCAAATTACTAAAGAAAGCCAAGCTTACAGGAGGTAAGGTATATGTTGTTCTTTGGGTTTTCTTATTTTCTCAACTAACAGGTAAAATTTTGTATAAAGTAGTCAGAATACAGAGAAGTACTTAGGTGGAATTTTATTTAAAAGCTTGCTATTTTAAGTAATTTCATGCCTCCCATAAAATGATATCTATGATAATTTCTTCTCTACATAAAAAATACGTAGGTAGGCCTACCAGGAAATAATGCTACAAAATTCATCTAGTATTCATGCTGTTACAACTAATGACATAAATATAGCCATATATTTGCAAGCTTTTCTGAAGCAAGGTCTGCACCATCTCATCTTTATGAATCCACCCACAGCACCAAATGTGTACATAATTAGAGGAAAGGGATATGCTTCTTGTGCTGGTCATCTGCTGCTTACTCTCAGATTCATTTCCAACCTTCCCTACTTCTGCTTGTATCTACATGTCTACATTTCTCAGGCTCTCTTGACAAGTGGCTTCTGAATAGGTTTGGCAAATGGGAAGCCTTGCTGGAATATGTGGGGGTGGGGGAAGAGAAGAAGCCAAGGTATTTTGCCCTCTCTTTCTCTGATTTGATGGCATCTCTGGCTGTTTCCTCCATAACACCAGCTCCCATGGGATAATCATTCCTATGTATATCAGATCTTATAAGATTACCACTTAGAGGTTCCAGCTCCTACTGGGTAGCCCAGTTTCAGAGCTTTGTCAGCACTCTGTCCCCTGTACACTCCAACCACCAAAATGGTGGTAGCAGTTTCCTGCTTTTCCTAACTTCAGGATTGCCTCAGTATCTTATTTGGTTTCTCAGTTCTTCCATGACCTGTGTAACCAATACCTTGCCCTGGATTTCTTCTGTTTGTGACACCCAAAGTGGTTTCTGCTTTTCTGAATGGCTCCTTACTGATACAGCTCTTGGTACCAGAAATGGTCACAGGAAACTGATACTCAACATGCAACTGGGACTGAGCTGTCATCTATTTGACCAGAATGCAGTGAAGACCTCCTTACACTAGTAATTTGTGGCATGCAGTAGCATCATAATTACTTAAACTATAAGTTGTGATTTCTTGAGACATAGTACAGGGTAAAGATGAGGCTTTGTTCATGTAACTGATGCACTTCACCATCTTAATAATTTTGATTAACAAGAATTGTGTTTAACAAGGAAGAGTGTACATAAAAATAAGCCTAAGACCTTGAACTTTTAACACGAAATCTTAGGCTATGTAGCCACATTCGATAGCCCTATAGCCATAGGACAGACATGGCTGAGAAGCAGGCCCAAGTCTTAATAATACAGACTGTAAAGTTGCAAATTAGTTAAATTAAGAAATTTAACTAAGTAAGGAGTGTCAAGTAAGGAGTGTTTCACTGAGACTTTGGATGGTGACATTTGGGAGGTGGAGGCTGTGAGCTCTGAACTCTGAACTCCCCTGGACCTTCCTAGCTAGCAGAAGCAGTTCTCCTCTTGTCAGTTGATCAACTTAACACCCCACCTGAGGCAACCAATCTCCCTTGCATAAAAACATTTACACTTCACTTGTGGCAGTTGCCTGAGAAGAGAATACTGATTCTCTGCAGAAGCCATTCTAACCACCCATCATTGTCTCTGGTCTCACAACAAGAGTTCTATCCCAACACAGCCCAAATGGAAAAGTGCAGGACCTGCTCCAGTAAGAGACAGCAAACACCCCAAAGGAGTTGCAGAATTCTGTCAACTTGTATTGAAAAAAATCTGGGGAACATGTATGAGAATACATCTTATTCTATTTGGGCTGATATAACAAAATACCACAGCCTGGTAGCTTATAAACCACAGAAATTTATTTCTCACAGTTCTGGAGACTGGAAGTCCAAGATCAAGGCATCAACACAGTCACCTTCTGGTGAGGGCCTTCTTCCCAGTTTATAGCTGGCACCTTCTTACTGTGCCCCCACATTGAGGAAGGGGCACAGGATCTCTCTAGAGCCTCTTTTATAAGGCACTAGTATCATTCACAAGGGATCCACCCTCATGGCTTAAATAGCTCCCAAAGGCATCATTTCCTAATATCATCATTTATGGGGGTTAGAATTTAAACATACAAATTTTGGAGTGACATAGTCATTCAGACCACAGCAAAATATATCCTAAGAGTACTCAGAAGAATGAAATAAAGATTAGATCACACTGAATTTATTGACAAAGCTATACTGGCCTGGGATTCAGGATTCAATGTATTGGCTCAAGCACCAGGGGGGTGGCATTAACCACCTCTTAGGTTAGTAAAATTAGGCTAAAAGGTATAAAGTAGAGATGGCAGAACTTGCTTGACACACTGAAAAACAGTGCTATCAGATATAAATATAACGTAAGCCACATACATGCTTTCTAATTTTCTAGTATTCATATTTTAATTGAATATATATATTTAAAATTATTATTTCAAGTGCTCAATAACCACATGAAGCTAGTGCCTACCATACTGGGTACCACAGCATACGCAAAGGAGTCTGGAGAATACCAGAGATGGGAATTTGGAGTGGATTCATAATGTACAAACTGCTTAGCGACACCCAACCATACCCTCACTGTGAAGGGTCCAGAAGACATTTCTCTCACCACAGTATTAAGAAATTTATTGGTGAAAACATATTCATATAAAGGATAGTTGCATCCCATTACATAGTAGCAAAAGACTGTGGTTGTTCATGGATTGGGAGACTTAATGTTGTTAGAATATCCATACCCAAAGTGATCTACAGATTCAATGTAATCTTTACCGCAATCTCAATGACCGTTTTTTTTTTTAAAGTAGAAAAGCCCATGTTAAAATTTACATGGAATCTCAAGGGATCCTAAATAGCCAAACAATCTTGAAAAAATAAAGAAAGAAAGCTGGAAGACTCACTCTTCCTGATTTCATAACTTACTACAAAGCTGCAGTAATCAAAACACTGTGGTACTGGCATAAAGACAGACATATAGACCAATAGAACAGAAGAGAGACACAGCCCAGAAATAAGGTCTCATGTAAATAGATGTAAATAGTCAAATGATTCTTGGCAATGGTGCCAAGAATGCAGAAGAATGAAATTAGATCTTTACTTAACACCATATATAAAAATTAACTCAAAATGGACCAAAGACCTAAATATAAGACCAAAAACTATAAAACTTTTAAAAGAAAATATAGGGCAAAAGCTTCAAGACACTAGATTTGACAATGATTTCTTAGATATGACACCGAATGTACAGGCAACAAAAATAGATAAATTGGACTTTATCAAAATGAAAAATTTCTGTGAATCAGAGGACACTATCAATGAAATAAAAACACAATCCCCAGCATGAGAGAAAAATATCTGCAGATCACATGTCTAATAATGAATTCACATCCAGGATATATAAAGAACTCCCAAAACTCAACAATAAAAAAAACAAGCAGCTCAATCCAAAATTCACAAAAGACTCAAATAGACATTTCTGCAAAGAAGATATACAAATGGCCAATAAACTCATGAGAAGATGAAAGAGAACATCACTAATAACTAGGTAAATGCAAATCAAAACTACAATGAGACATTGCCACCTCACACCCATTCGGATGGCCTCTGTCAAACAAAATGAAACAAAACAGAAATAACAAGTGTTGGTGAGGATGTGAAAATGTTGGAGCCCTTGTGTTTGCTGTTAAGAATGTAAAATGGCACTACCACTGTGGAAAATAGTATGGTGGCTCCTCAAAAAAATAAAAATAGAATTATTATATTATTCAGCAATTCCATTTCTGGGTCCAGACTCAAAAGAACTGAAAACAGGATCTCAGAGATATTTGTATATTCATGTTCATAGCAGCATTATTCACAATAGTTAAAATGTAGGAGCAACTCAAGTGTCCATCAACAGAAAAATGGATAAGCAAAATGTAGCATATATACAATGGAATATTATTCAGTCTTAAAAATAAATTCTGGGGGCACCTGGGTGGCTCAGTCGTTAAGCGTCTGCCTTCGGCTCAGGGCGTGATCCCGGCGTTCTGGGATCGAGCCCCACATCAGGTTCCTCCGCTGGGAGCCTGCTTCTTCCTCTCCCACTCCCCCTGCTTGTGTTCCCTCTCTCACTGGCTGTCTCTCTCTGTCAAATAAATAAATAAAATCTTAAAAAAAAAAAAGAAATTCTGGTATCCAAGATCTACAAAGAACTTCTCAAACTCAATACACGAGAAACAAATAAATCATAAAATGGGCAGAAGATATGAACAGACACTTTTCCAATGAAGACATACAAATGGCTAACAGACACATGAAAAAATGTTCAAAATCATTAGCCATCAGGGAAATTCAAATCAAAACCACACTAAGATACCACCTTACGCCAGTTAGAATGGCAAAAATTGACAAGGCAAGAAACAACAATTGTTGGAGAGGATGTGGAGAAAGGGGATCCCTCCTACATTGTTGGTGGGAATGCAAGTTGGTACAGCCACTCTGGAAAACAGTGTGGAGGTTCCTTAAAAAGTTAAAAATTGAGCTACCCTATGATCCAGCCATTGCACTACTGGGTATTTCCCCCAAAGATACAGACGTAGTGAAGAGAAGGGCCATATGCACCCCAATGTTCATAGCAGCATTGTCCACAATAGCTAAATCGTGGAAGGAGCCAAGATGCCCTTCAACAGATGACTGGATTAAGAAGATGTGGTCCATATATACAATGGAATATTACTCAGCGATCAAAAAGAACGATTTCTCAACATTTGCTGCAACATGGACAGCACTGGAGGAGATAGTGCTAAGTGAAATAAGTCAAGCAGAGAAAGACAATTACCATATGGTTTCTCTCATCTATGGAACATAAGAACTAGGAAGATTGGTAGGAGAAGAAAGGGAAGAAGGAAGGGGGGTGTAATCAGAAGGGGGATTGGAGGATGAGAGACTATGGACTCTGAGAAACAAACAGGGCTTCAGAGGGGAGGGGGGTGGGGGAATAGGATAGGCTAGTGATGGGTAGTGAGGAGGGCACGTATTGCATGGTGCACTGGGTGTTACATGCAACTAATGAATCATGGAACTTTATATCAAAAACCAGGGATGTACTGTATGGTGACTAACATAATATAATAAAAAATATTATTATAATAAAAAAACGAAATTCTGACACATGCTACAACAGGGATAAATCTTGATGACATTATTCTACATGAAATAAAGCCAGTCACAAAAAGACAAATACTGTATTCCACTCATATGAGGTATTTAAAGTAGTCAAATAAATAGGAACAGAAAATAGAATGGAAGTAGTCAGAGGCTTGGGGAGGGGGTTGGGGGTTTGAATAATGAGTTGTTATTCAATGGGTATAGAGTTTCATTTTGCAAGATGAAAATATTCTAGAGATCTGTTACATAACAATGTGAACACTACTGAACACTTAAAAAATGGTTAAGATGGCAAATGTTATTTTTTTACCACAAAAAAAAAAGATAATGCAAATAAAGTGTAAGAAAAAAGATTGGTTAAAGTGTGAGAACAGATGCTGAGTGGTAAAAACAAAAGTGTGTGCTAATGATTTGCTTGCTTCCACATGCATTCTTCAATCTTTCCTCTATTCTGAATATGCCATGGGAATGTTTTTCAAGCTTCTTTGCCAATCACCTCTGGAAAGGTTCAGCCAATAAGAGGCATGGTAGAAAACTGTAAGGGAGAGAGAGAAATCCAGCATCTTTCTCTTTCTCTTACTGCTACAGGTAGCATTTCCAGCAGACTCTAGTCTCCTCTATGATCCCAGCCCCTAAAAGACAGCTCCTCCCTTTGTAACACCACCTCCCACAGGCAGTATCTGCCATGGTTCTAGCTCCTGATAGGTAAATCCACTTTCTTAGAGCTGGTAACCCTATCTTCTCCTGATTTCCAGTGGCTTAAAGGCTATAGTGGCTATTGGATGTTGCTAATCTCTGGTTTGCCTTACAATCCACTATTTGACTTCATTTTTTCCTCCCCCATTTAACTCATGCCCTATATTCTACTCATCTTGATTGAAATAGAGTATCTTCTGTTTTTTCAACTGAATCCTAACTAATGCAATCTCTTATTATAGACACTTCTGAACCAAATCTATATGAAGAGACCATAAATCCCAATAAATGGCACCATTTGACCCACAGACCTTTTTTTCCCTTAAGATTTATTCATCTTAGAAAAAGAGAGAGGGTGCACACAAGCTGGGCAGGAATAGAGGAAAAGAATTTTAAGTAGATTCCTCGCTGAGCACAGAGACAGAGCCCATACTCAGGGCTCAATCCCAAGACCCTGAGATTATGACCTGAGCAAAAACCAAGAGTTGGGCACTCAACTGACTGAGCCACCCAGGTGCCCCAGATCTACAGACCTTATAAATAAGGTTTACATTATTTATTTCTATGTTTTGCAGGCTCTAAGTGTTTGATATACATTTACGAAATATACACACATATATATACACACACACATACTAGGAACTTCTCATATATGTCAAGTACTAATAGTCCTCTTTAGTAAGATTCTTATAACCTGAGAGCACTAGTGTAATTACCCACCCTGTGGATATTCCAGGGAAGAGATTTTGAGATGGCGATTGGCATTCAGGAAGTTTTTTGGAGAGTGCCAAGATCAAACCTGGGAAGTGAAGGAAGCAATGCAGTCATAACAAAGACCTCAGCCATTGCCATGAGGGCTCTGGAGCTGGCCATGTCCATTCAGAACTGTCACAGGTCTATGTGAGAACACTAAACTTATTAACCTCACATTCACCAGCCATTGGCCACAGATAAGTATCCCTTCCCAGAATGGGGCATGATGTTGAGAAAGGCAGCTGTCCTTCCTCAGTCTAGGGTACTTATCAGGAACATTCTTAGTGGACAGCCCACTCCCAGATGAAAGAATAAGTTTTCCAGTCCTAAAGAGTAACCAGAGTAGTATACCAATGCCACCACCTTAAGCCAGTCACTTGTTTTGTATAATACATTTTGAAAGTGTTTCCATCCTCTGCCCCCCAAAACTTAAAAGGGAAAGATTAGTAAGATGATCTACACTTGTGTTGCAGCTGTTCTGGAGCTACAGCTGATACTCATCAACTCCCTCCTCCACTATCTATCCACCCTAAGCTTCCTGTAATTCTCAACTAGCATCTCTACTGCTCTTGGTGGCTAATCTAGTGGGGTAACCTAGAATCTGGTTACCATGCCCTTTTCACGATTCTTGCACTTGTCAATTACACAGCAAAATGGATCAAGGTAATGCCAGGAGTTACCCAAGTGTACCCCTGGGTGCCAAATATATTCCTCCCTGCTTCCATTGTGTAGCAGCAGCTGGACCTCTAATGCCATAGGTCTGCATGGCCCAATAGGAAGGGCCACTTGCACTCTAGCCTAGACCTGCTGCAGAGGCCTTTCCTGTTTCCTACACCAACTCATGACCAAGAGCACACAGCTGTTGAGTTACTAACCTCTCTGAGCCTGTTTTCTCACCTGAAAAACAAAGAGAATTACAGTACATATTTTATCAGGTTGTTGTGAGATTAAATGATTTCATGTATATAAAGCATATAAATAGTGCCTGGCATAAAATAAATCCTGTTAAGAGTACATTCTAGTTTTTATATTAATTTACATACTTGCCATGATCCACAATAAAGGGATACAAGTACCTATAATATGCTTAGAAAACACAGGACTACTCTTAAGTTTAATAAGATCTTAATATTTAATAAGAACTTTATCATTTGCTGTTGTAATTTTAAGTACATTTCCTTGACTTGTTTTAACAGAAGTTCAAGATCCCCCCGCCACGTCATATTTGAGGATAAAAGCTGAGCCTAAACATATAAGAGAGTTAACATCCAGGCAAATGACCTCGGACCAAGAGGGTCTAGCAGTCATTGGACAAATCTCCTCTTCCACTCTTCAGGTGGACATTCACAGGTACATTTTACTTGGCTCCTTGGGAGGCTCCTGGTAACATCAAGCCTTAGCTGCTCACAGAACTAATCAGCTCAAGAACACTCTAGTGTTCAAGAATGCTCTAGTCCCCACTCTTGTTTCTTAAGATCACATCTCAACATCAACTACCCGGCAAGGAAGATCTCCCAGACTCTCCTTTCTTAGACCAAGACAGTCATTAACAGAAATAGCCTAACAAAGCAAATGCTTCTGGATCTGGATCAGTCTCTAGTCACTCCATTGTTGGTTGATAACCCCAGTGTGCTTTCACTGGTGGTGGATTTGAAGTACAGGTGGAAGAGAAGTACTAGCTTACATGGGAAGCAGTAGCACTTAAATAATATGGCCCAATTTTATGTGTAAGGACTGTAAGGTTGCCAGATTCTCAAAATTGACTTTGGACATCTTGAAAAAAGAAATAACAGGCTCAGATTCGCCGGTTGTAACTCAAGACATACTGTGAAAGTCAGATACATCCATGGCAGCGCTTTAATGATTATTTCAGCAGCCACAGGGCAAACAGTGCTAAAGATCAGACACAGGATTTGTGTAACAGTAGCAGAGCCACAACGAATAGAAGCATAATCTTCAAGGCTGTGCAAAGTGAAACTCTAAACCCTGGGATGGGAACATTTGGTAGAAAAAGAGAAGGGGCATCTGGGTGGCTCAGTCCGTTAACTGTCCAATTCTTGATTTTGGCCCAGGCCATGATCTCAGGGTCGTGAGATGGAGCCCTGCATCGGGCTCTGTGCTCAGTGGGAATCTGCTTGAGATTCTCTCTCTCCCTCTCCCTCTTCCCCAGCCCTCACACTTGCACTCTCTCAAATAAATATTAAAAAAAAAAAAAAAAAGGGAAAAGAAAAGCCAGAGAAGCTCAAATCCCCAGATGTCCTTGAAACTTCAGGACCCTCTCCCTTCCTAGAAGAAATCTCCATTTGCCTGGATAACTTGCAAAGTTCTTACTTGCAGAAGATGCCTCAAAAGACTGTCCTCCTTAAGACTCACCCATGCCTCCCTTCTTTGAGCCTGAGATCAATAACTATGGTGACATTCCAGTTCCAACTGAACAGAGGTATATAGCACTTAAACCAGAAGAAAATAACTTTCACACCCAAAGAATTCTAAGACCTGGACTATGTCCAGGGACTGAAGAAACATATGGTAGTGAATCTTCAAAGTGTTGAATCTGAGAGACCTAAGAATGCATAAGGAATAATTTATTGACATGGTAGCATTCTATTGTGATTCAAGATTTAGTCTTAGCAAAAAGTCAGTCCTAATATGCTGCTGGCATGATTCCTTGAAATTTGGTATGGCAGGCTGTGTTCCTTGGGAAGCAGACTCTGAAATAGAGACGAATGTGCAATTAGTGGGAAACTCTGAAGATGGGATGGCATTTCAGAGGTGCTGAGGTGGACTCAGACTGAACCTTAATACCCACATATCTCCCAGACATTGGATGGCCCCAGGAAAGGGTCATCTGGGGCTCACAATGCTGGTGTACAAAGATTCATCATATTGGCATGAGAAAGTAGGGTTGCTGCTACACAATGAGAGGAAGGAATAAGCATATCTGGAACCCAAGGGATTCATGGGGCAGCTTCAGCTGTTGGTTCTTTCATGTCCAGGGATGGCTGGACAAACTCAAGCAACCATGCCCAACAAGCACAAAACATTTTGTTGGGATGAAGGTCTTGGTTGTCAAACTTAGGAAAAAAATCTAGATCCACTGGCATGGTGGTGCAAAGCTGAAATGAAATCTGGAACGCATGACAGAAGAGAAAAGGTGACAAACATTAATCATAGCCTCAAAATCAGTTGCAGCAATGGACTGTACCTTGTTCTCCTACTCCTCCGTATTTCATTGAAATTACAGCACGTCATTATGTCAGACTCCTCAGCTGCCTCACATCCTCTCAGCTCACTTCCTTACTGCCATCACAGCTTGGCAACCAGTTGCACACAAGTCTAACTTAATAGCACTTTTGCCTTCTGTACCATCACCCACTGCATTTCCTCACTATTATATGGGATTCCTGCAGGAACCTACTTAGTGAATTTAACAGATGCACAAACAGGAAAAAGAATTAATACCCATCTCTCACGGGAACCCATAAATTCTCTCCTTTCCCATCCCTCATGAAGACAATTTTGAGCTACATTCTACTCAGCTCCTCAAAGGGTCAGTGGCAAGTTTATGTCCCAGTTGCCCACAGAGGTGATCGGCTCAATAGTGCACCTTGACTTGGCTTTCCCTCTTTCTCTTGTTATTCCTATACCCCTACTCTTTCTTGGGATCACTTCTCCAAATAAGTTACCTGCACACAAGCTTGTCTTGGTGTCTGCTTTTTCTATCATTTCATTAGATTCAGTTTCTTACATCCATTTTACCAGTAAGGGTACATTTTTATCAAATGCAAGGACACTTGGTTAGTGTCTTAACTTCTCTGTTTAAGGAGTATCTTCTTAAAAAGCCAGTTATCCTAAAACCTGGTCCCTTTGAGATACACTTCAAGTGATTCCACTTTTGGACTACTTCCTAAAGGGTGGCCAACGTCAAGACATCTATATATAGAGAGAGGATCCTTGGGGTCAGTGACAGCTTATACCGGATCTTTGAAAAACAGCCACTCAGTAGGCACTGAGCTAGAGATTCCTCAATGTTCACAACCTGTTCCCACAAAAACTTCCATTACCTTCCCTAAGCACTTATTAAACTGGATGGCTGGTTTTTTGTTTCATGCTTTTCAATAATCTGGTCTCAATCACACCGTATCTTAAAATCATTTTTCAACTGAATATCCCTAAACAGAGTTTCAAAATTACTATTTCAGTGTGCCTTTCCCTCCCCCCTTCCAAGATTCTAAATATTTAAGATACCTTTACTATGACTAAAACACTTCAATATTTTGTGTGTTGTAAATAGAAGAGTGTTTGGAAAGTGAATTCTTGGGAGGATGGGGAACCTGTCCAACTTTATATTCCCAAAGCACCTTGTTCATAGTAGATACTCGAGATGTTTGTTGAATGCATTTACTCTAGGTCTTGGGAGGTCCCCTTATTAAGACTGGTTAATGTTGGTAACTCAGCACTTGTGTATCAGGATGGGCTAGATCATGCTGCAATAACAAAACTTTATGAAGACACTGAGATTTGGCTATTGTTTCTCACTCACACTTCATATTCTGTGTAGGTCAGCAGGGGAGTTCTGTTCATCAAAGTCAAAGATCTAGAATGGGAAGCTGAATCTCAATATATACTTCCATTATCACCAAGGCAAGGAAAGGGAATATGGCAAATTGCACACTGGGTCTTAGAGCCTCACTCAGAAGTGACACATGTCCCACTGCTCAGATTTCTTCAGCCAAAGCAAGCCATAACTATGGCTAACTTCCAAATCTATTCTAAACAAAGTACTATTTAAGCAGTAATACAGTTTATACCAGGAAAAAAAAAAAGTAGCATGACTTTATAATTTTTTGCTTGAATTACCTTGGCTTCTTACTTCACTTTCCAAGAGATGTACTGACCTAAAAGCAGACACATACTGCACAGATAAAGAGTAAAAAACCAAGACAAAGGTATGCAGTTGCAAAATGGCCATTTATTGCCTACAGGGGAAGGAGAGGGAGGGAGAGAAGAGGAAGTACACAGGTGCAAGGAAACAAGCATATATTTAGCCCTATACATCATGTGTGAGCAGTACCCAATCTCCAAAATGGAAAAAAGTATTTTGTCATCTGACATAGTAGTTAAGGTTCTTAAGCACCTCCCTTCTGAGCTGCCACAAGATTTAAAAGGCAGGACTGCTTTGTTTAGTCAATGTTCACATTAATGAAAAAATACTACCACCCAACTGTGTCCTTTTGCACGCACATTTTGTACAGTGTCTATTGTGAAAAACATCTCAGCTGAGCAGTTTGGTCAAGTTTCAGACCTCATCAACTGTTTAACTGTAATAAATAGAAAAATAAAGCAGCTGGTGATTTTGTCAGAGAATGTGTTCAATAAGAGTAGAACCACTTTCTCCAAGGATGACAGAGTGTTAAATGATTAGAACACCACAGAACCAGTCTATTAAACATTGAACACTAGTAAGCTACAATTACATGGCACTTCATTAAGTCTTCTAATTAAAAAGAGAATGATAAAGAAGAAAAAAGAAAAAGAAAATCTTAAGATTTTAAACTGATTAATGGAACACAGTAACAAATTGATTTAGTGCTTAGCTTTTTCTTAGGACAAAAACAAAGTAAATATGCAACCTAAAACATGAGAATTTGTTCTGGAATAGTATCAATAGAAACTCCCAAGTATTCAGGGGAAAAATTACCAAAATATCTTGCTCAGTTTTAAACTGAAGTGCTTTGTTTTCCAACCATTAAATTAGTTACCAAAACACTTATATGGGCCACAGAATGACTCAAATTTATGCAAAACAATGAAATAATTTAATGCCAAATAATGAAAATAAATGAACCCTTCCCTATTCAAATGGTAAATTGAGTTGAAGAGATCATCTCATAGACACTTAGTTGGCACTTGTTTTATGGTTGAAAGAAATCACAATAGAAGATATAAATTAGCCCATAGTGAATATGACCAACACCCTGGCCTTGCCGAAAGAGAAGGTACAAATATACTCTTTCTCTTAAAAAAAAAACAAAAACAAAAAACAAAACTCCCTCCATACCACCCCATCCAGAGGTAAAAAAGCCAAAGTTTGAAATGTTCATCCTCCTCAAAATATTCCAAGTACTCCAATGAACTCTATTCCTCAACTTCTCCTAGATGAAAGAAATGCTTGCATTTGGACAACTGTACGAATGCCCATAGTGCACTTCTCAGTGCTGCTGGTGTTTAAGAAATTTGCCACTCACAACACTGAACAATTCCAGATCCAGTGTGCAGTAATACAGCCATCCAAACTCCTTCCCCCCCACCAAAAAAAAGTTGGCAGAGCACCGCTCAGGAATTTCGCAGGTAAGGGAATATATTTTTAGCAAGTTAAACACAGAGAAAGAACAGTACAGCTTCTGAATACATACACACCCAGACTACTGCATCACTTATTGTATCAAGACTGAAACAAGTAGCAGGAAACTAAGCCTGTTAAGAAGCAAAGCCATTGTTTGACACATCAACACTGAGCCAATTGTGTGAGTTGAGATAACTAATTAAACAAATGTGGTACATATAACCATTGATACCTTCAAAGAAAATACAGTTGTATGTCAAGTAACTAGAAATTAACACAAACTGAAACGAGCAAGAAAGGACCACTTCTGAGAGGGTTACCATGATTCTTATGCTTTTAGAGTTAAAAGTGACAGATATACAAGTAGGAAAATTAAATCTGGGGAGATTGCTGTAACAAAAAGAACTACTAATAGATGCCAAACTACACCTTCTCAAAGTTTCTGAAAGCTGCATGTACCAAGCTACTATGCCAAAAGAGTCATATCACTTGGGATTTACATACCCTTTTCAAAATGTGATTGTTTCTGATAACACAATTTCTAATTTTGGGACAATGCTACTGATATACTAAGTGCCATAAAAAATGGACATTTATAGGCAGAAATGTCCTTATTTCATATGCTTTGAAAGTAAAATCTATTTTACTTAAAAACATTCCATTACTTCAATGTCATAATGTATGTTGAATAAAACCTCAACATGCTTGTTTTCCTTTGGTTCCAAGGATAACCCAAACAAACTTAAGCCAAAAGAAATTACTAAGTAGGTTAACAAAGCTTGTTTTTCCTAGTATCTCCCTACTTCTTGCTGTAGGACTTGAGTAATTCAAGAGAGAAACTTACATAAAGAAGGTATTTGGTTAAAATAAGAAAACATGCATGCTCTCCCTTACCTTCCTGAAAAGAACTACTTTTTTTTTTTCTTTTCATGGATCTTATTCAGAACAACCTGAAGTATAGGTATAAGAGCTTTCTTTCTTCTTACCCTTAAGCTTTAAGATGATGCTTATACAACAGATTTCCAAATCATTCTGTAAAATGAAAGATGCTCTTGGCATCCTGTTCTTAAACAGATTACAACTTTGGTAAATAAGCCAGGTTAAAGTTTTACTAATTTATTTAAGTTTCAATTTGAATTTGGTGATCATGACGCCATTCAAAGCAACCATACGTATAAAAGTTCTCATCTGTGTACAAATTGAAAACTTCAGTTGAAATTCCTGGCTTAGAAAAATATTTTACTTTTCCTAGATAATTTGTCTACTTATAATTCTCAGAGTTCTATAAACATGATATAATTCAGAAGGAAAAGGTTAAAACAAATCTACACATTAGAAAGTTGATTTTTTTTTTTTAAGGGAGGGCAGGTCAGAGAGAGAGTACCTTATAAATAAATGTGAGAATTCACATTTCTGTCAAAATATAAGTATATATGAGTGTTACTTTGAAAACGTGCCATAAAGTCATTGCTTGCTATATAACCATTATTCTATGGCCTGCCAAATGTATCAGAAACTGATTATGTTTTCTGTGACCAAAGCTACTGATCAGTCAGTGCATTTTACAAAGCTATTAAAATCTCTTCAGAATATAAGACTTAAAAACAAATAAGTACTGTAAGTACTGGGACACAGTCAATTTGCTAGAAAACCTAGCCCTGTATTAGGAATGAAAACCATATGCCTCTCGTTCCATCAAAGAACATATTTAACCTATTTTGTCTTGTGCTTTCTCTACTTCCTGCTATTTGATTTGAAAGTATAGATGGCATTTGTGATTTTTAGAAACTCTTGGAAATGCCAATACAAACTTAATTTTTACCCACTTAACAGATACTAAGGAGATACAATTTTAAAATGGAACACAGTTATGTTTGCTCGTGTTCCAGTTTTAATGTGCCACATCCTCAATTCTAATACAACCCACCACAGAGTCAAGTGATATGAGCCTTAGGTATCTTTCAACTTTCTCCCTTCTCTGTGATTCAATACATAACCGTAACACACCAAATAATAGGGACAAATAAGAAACGAAGCTTTATATTTCTGCAAACTACAACACTAAAACACAGTGGCTTCTTTGATACATTCACACAGGATGCTTATTAGTAAAATTAAGTATCTGCCTATGAATATCAGAAAAGTAATTTGAAAAGAAAGCTTGGAACAAGGCAAATGGGGGGGGAGGGGAAGCTGGTCTCAGAACCCATTGTGCCATTACCTGACTTTAACATGTGATATTCAAACGAACGTTCACACGCCTTACATCAAAGAAATGAAACAAAAATATTCAGCTACGTTGTACAAAATTTTTTTTACATAAAACATCATAAATCTTGAACAGATTTACTATATCTGAATTCTAAAAAGTTGCCTATAGAATGGTGCTGGGATTCTGTTCTCTGCTTGCTTTTAGGCAGTGCTGTTGCTTAAAAGTTGACACCAGGCACAATATTTTAAAACAAAGTCAACAAGCAAGGAGCAGTAAGTGGATTTGAGCCTTTCCCAGATGTCAGTCCTGAGGATGCTGCAATATTCCCCATCAAAATGTGTAAAGCTATGAGGCGGATACTGATGCCTGAGAGAGTGGGTGACTTGACATGCACTTGTATGACTGTTGTAATAGCAAACAGTGCAGTTTTCCCTTCCTCAAACAACACTGTTTTAATAAATTTAAAGAACACTCCAGTTCTTAGACAAATATCAGAAATCTTATTTAACAGTTAAAAAAAAAAAACACATTATCACAACCTAAAAATGCCCAAATTTTCTCTTAACTTCAGATAAAATATGCAGCAGCCCCATGGCATAAAGCTTATTAAACTTATTCTGAGAACTAGAAAGTATATAAGCATAAATATTTACTTTCATTGAATATATACCATATGTCATTCACCTCTTCCTTTTGGCTTCTCACTGCCAAAGTTCCAAATGGCATGCGTTTTAACAAGACAATACTGAGGAGAGCAGCATTTCTGATCATCTGAATTGGCAGCTCAAAACAGATACCACTCCTTTTACAAAGGGAACAAAGAGTGAAAGGTGTGTGAAATTTGGGCAGTGGGCTAAAGGGAAACCGTGCACATGAAATTTGGGTTACCATGCCCCAAGTGTGTGTGCCACCCAAAACATAACACAATTACCTACTTCAACAGAGCTACTACCAACATTTACTAAAACCACATTAAAAATACACAGGATAATGAATGGTTTGAAAGAGTGCATTTGGAAGCAGAGAGAACCCAATTACACACCTTCCTGCAACAGAGTGCCTCAATCATACACAAAATAAACTTAAGCTGTTTACAATGTTTCCCAATTTTTTTTTATTTTTTCCCTCTACATTTAACTATTAAAAAAGTTTTTTATTAATAAATGGGCTCCTCTGTGGTTCATATACAATCATAAGTGAACTTTAAATTCCATTTTATACAAACATCTCAAAAAATATTGGGAGTGAAGTATGGTAGGAAATATTGCTCACATTGCTAATTAACATGCGTATATGAAAGGAGGAAAATGTTTTGTTAGTGCATATACCTCCAGAGCAGAAAACCCACCCAAAACAAAAGATTTAAAATAAAACATACAGTAGCTGATTACAAAAAAAAGGTAATGTCCACAAAATTAAGTTTTTCATGCTATTCTACTTTCCAGTACTATGGTTCAGGTAATCAATTTGCATGGCTAGATGTTGAATGTTTGAGGTATATAAGAAGGGATACCTGCACATTGAGGAAAATCTGTCACCTTAAGGGTTGTTTCTTTGTTTGTTTACTCTGGTACTTTACCATTTTTAAAAGAATATTTTATTTACATCAAACTTCACTCAACTACAATGACATTCCAATTATAATAGATGACAAACAACGCCTCTATCGCTAGGCACTTTTAAAAGGGAGTTTAGGCTTTACAGAACCCTTCTGATGCAATCCCATATATGACATTATATCATCCCACCACCCTCGTCCCATTAAAATTATCCTTCTGGGGAAATATTATCTTATATAGCCTGATTAATTTACTATGGAAGAAATTAATATAAAATAACCAAAGGAAATGCATCATTTAAGACTAATAAAACAGCCTAAGATGTTAGGTTTGAAAGAGGAGGCAAATTGTATATATTTAAAACTAATTAAATAATTTAAATTTGACCTGTACTTTATATATTAGTGAGACACAAATATAGGCTATTTTCTTTTAAAATTTCATTCACATAATGGAAAATTTCTTGTTTATTAAAAATATCACATTTTGAGACTAGAAACAGTAAAGTGCATGAAAAGTTTAAAATATAAATTTCAGAAAACTCTTATAGCAGCAAAAAAGCAGAATAAAGAAAAACTTAAAAACACAGACACAACCTTTTCCTGTTAACTGTGCCATAATTAACATCAAGTAGCCAACCAATTTTTTCCCCCAGAAAACGGTATTATATTCACTGCCTCTTGCATCACAGATTTTCAACTGGCCCCTTCTGGGCAAAAAAAGGATTCCAACATTTCTAAAGAGCATCAACAGTTGGGAATAAACCAGTAGCTTCTTAATTCAACCCTGACAGACAACAGAAACAAAGATTAAAAGCATATAATGGCCATTTGGCAACTAGAGTCAGGAAAAATGATCCGAGGTTTTCAGCTACTCCCTGTTCTCTCTCCTCGCCCCCAAATCCTTTCCATTGTTACCTCAAAAAGCCAAAACCAACAGCCACTTGTCCTACTTCGGGAAACACATGAGATATTTGTATCGCTTTTCCCTTTTAAAACTTTAATCAGGGCCTTTTCATTCAGTAGTTGTTTTTGCTTTTTTTTTTTTTTAAACATCTGACTATAACAGCAAAAATTATTATACAGATCATATAATATCTGTTTCTCTAGCACAACCAGGCAGAAAAAGGTGGATGAGAATAATGAAAAATACTGGACACTAATTTTGTGGGCATCCTAAATATAACAAATTCTATTTTCAACATGTGTGGCAGTAGAAATTACCCACTGTTTCCCAATAAATAAACTGGAGAGAAAGGCTTAAAATTAATACTTCTAATGAGTTTATAAACTAATAGAGGAACTAAATACAGAGTGATTCCTCAAAAAAACAAAACAAAGAAATTACCAGCGCTTGCCCAACAAACTGTCATGTGCTATTGAATGCTTGATTTTGAAAGCATATTGTGCAACCATCTTTAATTTCTCTATTTTTCATATTATGGTTAAAGGCTATATCATAGTTTATGTACAGATCTGGCAAATTTAAGTGCTTTGTTAATGTGCAAAAGACTTGGGGAGCCAAAAATCAGTTTGTTATAATGGAAAACAGAAATCCAAGAAATTTTTCCTGTAAGGCATGCCATCATTCAGTTTAAAACGTCAAATTTATAGTTTTTAAAAATTGCCTTTTAGAAAAATGGTTGGCTCATTTGAAGCCATTCAAAAGAAAGTATTTGTTTTTCTAAAGTATTTGTTTTGGAAAAACAAATACACACTTGTTGGGCCTTGAACTGGTGATTTATTAATTACGAATGTTGACTCCTAATATAATATGAAGAAGGTCCAATTTAAAAACATGTTAAATTAAAAATTTGGAAAGAGTAATACTTTGGTTCCAGCCCTAGTGCCAAATGATACCAATATGCACAAAAATGTACAAAATCTTAGAGCAAACACATAATGAAAGGAACCTGAAGAAGCAGCTTAAGGATGGCCATACTTCACTCCTACATACTTTGATTTACAACTGTACAGGTCCATAGCAACAGATTCCCCCCGTCTTTGCGGGGCAGTACTCCACTACCTCCGATTAGGCAAGTGAACACCATTGACAAGAGGCAGAAGTGGAGGGTGGAGTTCAAGTTGTGTTAACAGTGAGAAGTGGTCTGAAGGGATGTGAGGGTGTGGACACCCAGTGATGTTGTTCTCAACCAGCCATTGAGGATCTAAAGGCCCCAGGACACCAAGCACGTTCATATGAGTCTTGGAATAGAAAATGTAGTCAATCACGCCCTGGAAAGAGATTGGGGGTTGGAGAAAAAGAAAAATATATGCTTAGAAAGAAAGAACAACTCAAGATATATAAAGAACAATCCACAATTTATAAAAGCCAAATACCTGAGTAACCTGTACTTCTGGTACCTGTTGTCTTGACAACGGGTCAAATAGGACTCAAGTCTTCAGTGGGTATTACATGAAATAAAGATGGCTCAATAGTGAAATACAGGACCCTGCTGGAGTCAAAAAGCCCTGGATCTGTGCATAAGTGGTAAGCAAACTGAGAAGCTAAACACACCAAATTATATCTAGGCATCTTTAAAAATGGCTTGCTTAGGTTAGTGAAATCGAATACATCAGTATAAACATGGGAACTACACTAAATCTATCAATTACAACAAGCTGTTTTTATATAAATGCATAATGAAAAGGTTATGACTCAAATTAACTTTTTAATGTTAATTGGTATTATTTTCAATTATTTGCACATCAAGATACACAAACACATCTGAACGAAGCCATGGTAAAGCATGTTTTCAGATTTGCCAATTCTAGTTCAGCTTTCCCAGATAATGCCACATACGTACAAAATACTACGTACAGTTAATTTTTCTAATGTGTTCTTTAGAATACTCATTTTCACAAATTCTGGTATACTATAAATTCTGGATTCCTTTGCAAAAAATATTCAGCAGGGATATATATATGTATATATACAAACATCCAACTCTTGATTTCAGCTCAGGTCTTAATCTCAGGGTCATGAGTTCAAGCCCTGCATTGGGTTCCACACTGGACATGGAGCATACTTAAAAAGGGGAGGGAGGGAGATAAAGCCAAATTTCTTCCTATCCATATCAAGAGAGCCTGAGCCCAAGTGTGGAGAAATATTTCCAGATCTGGAAGTATCTACGTAGAAATGCTACACATAATGAGTTCCAATAATATTTTAAATGTTATCACAATGAAATGAGGTACTTTAAAAAAATATTTAATGAAAAAGATTTATATTATGAAATTTGGAAATAATTACCTTAGTTTGTTGGTTTTGACATGACCAAGATCAAAATAATGACACCGTTGAGGAAGAACATTTAGAAACCTTAACCTTGCCAGAAATTAGGGTACCTACTTGAATCCAAGAAAGGACTTTCTGCCATTAATACTCCAAGTCCAAATAGTTAAGAAATGATATTAGTACAAGGTATTATCCTTTCATTTTGGCTAATACCCAGTTTTACAGTGACATTTTAGGAAAAGGATTAATGGGTCAGGGTGGATTTATTTGCCTTTATGAGACCATAAATATGAGACTATTACTTTGCTTCAACTATAAAGTAAACAAAACACAAGTGAAATACTCTGTTACTTAGGTTGAATAAACCTCCTATATCACTTTATTAGACTGCCATTATGCAC
The DNA here is from genome assembly GCF_024610735.1 of Ursus americanus. Classification (NCBI taxonomy): domain Eukaryota; kingdom Metazoa; phylum Chordata; class Mammalia; order Carnivora; family Ursidae; genus Ursus; species Ursus americanus. The sequence goes on along the minus strand of NC_142134.1, from coordinate 23,606,173 downwards.
ATCAGCTGCTATACTTACAGAATCCTTTGCAAACACAGGCCCCAAGAAGATGTTAAACATTCTACAAAGTAAGACATATTTAACTGGAGGCATCACTTGTAACTATTTTCTCAGTGTGAAACATCCAGAGTAAAAGCTCTTATCAAAACCCTGAGCAAGGACATATCTGCAAACTCACCCAAATATCTGTACATATGTATTTACATTTATATACTGTCATATCCACAAAGTAGGTTATTAGACTAATGATTCCTAAACTTTTTTTGATTCAAACTTTTTAAAAGGCTACAATGTGTGAAAATAGTTATTATATTAGGAAAGACTCTAGTAAGTCTATACAACTATATTTGAAAAAAAAGTAAAAATAATGAAAATAGTTTATGAGCTAGCATTATGTTAAGTTTTACCTTATGAAAGAATGTGAGAAAATTACATACTATAAATTTTATGTAATAGAGAAAGATTTACTACTTGACAAAATAGGAAAAGTGTTCTTCCCCTTTTCATTAACTGGCTCAGGCATACCCTTAGACTGGTGGGGGAAAGAGCAGCAGCGAAAAGTTTGAATTAAGCCGTTAATTCAATGTATCTGGTGTTATGGTCTGAAGGTTTCTGTCCCCCCAAAATCTCACATGCTGAAATCCTAACTCCTAACATGATGGAAGTAGGGGGTGGGGCTTCAGGGAGGTAATTAGGTCATCAAGGTAGGGCTCTCATGAATGGGATTAGTGCTCTATAAAAAGAAACCCCAGAAAGCTCTCTCAGACTTCTCTGCCATGGGAGGCTACAGGAAAACAGCAGTCTGCAACCCAGGAGAGAGCCCTCATCCAAACCCAACTATGCTGGTACCCTGATCATACACTTCCAGCCTACAGAACTGTGAGCAACGAATTTTTTATTTATACGCCACACAGTCTATGGCGCATATTCTGTCAGCTATCGTGAAGACACCTGGTCTACAAGTAATTCTCCTGTTTATCCACACTTTCGTATGTTCCACATCAGTTCTAGATTAAAGGAATCTGAATAATAAATATCACTTTTCTGCATTTCCAACTTATTCAAGGACCAAGAAAGTAAACAAATGCTAAGCCAAGTGAATAAAATTTAACAACACTCTACTGATGCAATGGCAGAATGCTGTATTTAGATCTGTATGTAATGCTACTTACATGACATTTTTATATTTGATATTACCTATCCTTTTTCTATGGACTGACTTCAATAATGGGATGGCATAAAATGCTTTACATAAAATTAAAACATTCACTGTTATTTGGACTAAAAGCTTCATTCTCTGTTGTTAGGTATGCCCTTAGTTTGTTCTCCAGTCATCCTATCTTTCCATCCCCTCCCATCCTCCCATCCCACCCATCTATCTATCGAGCCAGCCAGTATATTTATCTTCCCTTACATGCCTGTCTCTCATGGATTTATAGCTGTCCTTTTGTCTCATCCTATCCTACATACTCAAACATCAAACACTGAGTCATGCCGTTTTGGTTCTTTATCCGTACTTCTTTGGACAATGTAAATGGTTCAATAGGATTTTTGATTCAATTATTAAACCATGTAAAATCTTTTGAAGAAATATCAACAAAGGATTTTAAAACAATTCAGATGGTTAAGAAAGATGGCTCAGATTAATATGCCAAATTTTGTTTCTCTAATTTCCACTGAAGGACAAGGAAAAATAACAAAGCCTAGATGAGGTAGAAATGATCTGGTCTTTTTAACCATACCCGTACCAAAACAACAGTAAGAGTTGCAAAATTATTGAACACTTATTTTAGGGAACTTTAATTTAGATTTTCTGGGTTGTGCTGGCAGAGATGTATTACATATCACTATAGTCACAAGGATCTGAATTAACCTATAGTAAATTGTGTATCATGAAGTCTAGAGGTTTTCCTTTAAGGCTGCACACGAGAGCAGTGGTGTGCTACAACTGGGTAGTACCTGCTTTCTTAGTGCCTCATCTCCACTCTGAATTCAACGGTATTATGTTGGGAGCTTGAAATCTACCACAGTGGGAATACTTACACCACAGAAATCAGCAAACACCCCAAGTTAGTCTTTCTTTTTCTCAGAAAGCTGGTTGTTAAATATCTACCAGCACATTACTGCATATGAGTGATTTGAATAAAACAAACTATCACTAGGGATAGTATTTTCTAGTCTAACTGCAAAAATACTAAAATTAGATTCAATTTATTCTACGCAATATTTTCCTCCACTTCATGATCACAAAAGTCGACTAATAACATCACACAAATTTCACTTCTTCCTCGTTATTTGTTCCTTAGAAAGGGGCTAACAAGCCCTGAAAATATAAAAGGGTTATTGGAGATATAAAGAGTCTGTTCTGAAAATTTCCTTTGGTATTTTTATTATATTCCCTCCAGGCTTCTCACACCAAATCACTTTCTAACACCTGCATTTTTTTCAAGATAGTGTAAGATTTTAGTATAGATGCCTGAAATGCCAGAAAGTCCAACAGAGGTACAATGGAGGAGCTACAGTCAGACTGATCAGATAATTGGCAAAGGGAGAGTAATCTTACCTACAGAAAACCACTACAATCAATCTTTCTAAAGAACAATCTTCTTGTACAATGGGTCCTCTAAGTACAACCCTCTCTAACCCCATCTCCTAAAGAAACTTGGAAAATTTAAAGATAAATAAGACATCAATGGGAAGTACGAAGAAAATTTTCAGAGAATATCATGTAAATTCATTCAATATCAACACCCATATCAGGTTATTATTTAGATCCTTACTGAAAGTTAGGGATGGTATGGACAAGTGAAGATTAAAAGTGTTCTGAACAGTCCCTGGCATTTTGGAAGTTTTTGCTATTTATCAGTATTACTTGAAATGTGAAAATATGAGGGTTTAAAAAAATTCTCAAGTCAATAACGAAAAACAAAGCTAACAAACCTCCTGATATTTAGAAGCATACTTAGTCAAGACATTTTGACAAGAAAGACATCTTTCTTGCTCTATGTCTGTATTTGAAATAATTTCTGTATCAGCCAAAAGGCTGTCACTCACTTTGAAATCAAAGGTGTAATTGGTGTAAGGCATCAAGTTATTTTCATAGGCGCTCTTCAGTTGGAAGCCATGTGTGATTCTCCCTTCTGAGCTTCCATTCTTCCCATTGCAGCTGAAGTTCATAAGACACTCATTATACCTTAGTTCCTTGAAGTCTTTATGGTTGTCAGCTACTCCTCCATTGCTCAAATATTCCACGACACCTAGTAGAATAAAGAAGGAAGAAACACTAGCATTTAGACTTTATATAAGACCTTATGACAAAATTTCATTTTCAGGTGGATATACCAGGTTCAGAGTGGTTTAATTAAGTTGAATCATATGCAATTGCCTTTCTGTGGTTCTCACTGTTCAAAAAAAAAAAAAAAAATCAAACACCAACAATTTCATATGGTTAAATCAAACTGAAGGGTATTTGCCTATTTCAGAACAAAATTATCAGGATCACCCAGAAATATCTTCAGTTTTTTTAATTGTTCTTCAAGCTAAAGATGATTCCCTGGGCCCGAGGTGGCATTTGCCAAGAAGGTCTTAACCCTGAAGACTTTTAGAATATTATCCTAAACCACTGTATCTCATTAGTATTTCACTATTCTATCCAGTCAATTAACAGCTTTGGGAACACTATAGCATACATAATAAAAAGTCATTTACAACAAAAATAGATTTTGTATCTTCAACACTTCAATGTCTAGGTTAGGTAGAAAATATTCTTTATTTTGAACTACAGTGAGTTCTTTCAGTCTGATACTGTAAGGGACATTATATGCTACTTGGCCAAAAATACTAGATGTATAAAAAGCTAAAAAGAGTAGAAGCATTAAAAAAATACATTGCTTCCATTTAACAAGCAAACATGAAAAGTATCACAACTCTTCTGATGATGATTAGTAAACACTGTTAACCATCTCTTTCTATTTGTGATCAGGAATGACAGCAACATATCATAAGTGATGAGCACAGTATCAGTACCATGAATAGGTGAAAAGCAACTACCACTTATCTAGCATTTACTACATGCTAGCACTGTCTCAAGTGCTTTATACACTTAAACCTCACAAACAACATTATGTGGTGGATGAAATTATTATCCCCTTATTTAAAAATGAGGAACTTAGAGGTTGCACCTGTAAGTGGTAGAACCAGGATCCAAAGGATCCAACCCTGACAGTCTGGCTTGAGAATCAGCTCACCATGCTGAACTGTAAATTGATAGCTCACTGGCTGAAACAAATCAAGTGAAATGGGAGAAACTTCTTGAGAGCATTTCAACTCAAAAAAGGGACTAAGGAAGACATGGTTCAGGTGCCAACTGGGCTAGAGGTTGAAGACAACTATTTGCAAAAGGATGATTTCACCATTTATTTACTAAGGAGAAAAAGTAAAGATATTTTCTAGATTTGTGACTTAAGAGTTTCCAATTGCAAGTATTTGGGTTATTTCACATTTATTGTTGAGAGATTATTTTAAACAATTTAAAACAGCTTACTGAAAATATAAAAAATTTAGAACATGCTTCAGTAGTAGCAAAACAGTAATACTTACATGTTTTACATATGAACTTCAGTATCTAAAATGCAGAATTAATTTTTACAGAGATCTAAAATAACGTAAGTTAGGACATAAAATAGTTCGGAGCTCAAGAAGTAATGTCAAATCCAAGGAGAATATGGGTCAGTCTTCTGCACCAAGTATCAGTATCCATTTATCATTTAACGATTTCATTGAGAAGTTGCCAACCTTACTAAACTACCCGAGCTGAGTATTTCCTGGTTGCCTCTTCTCCATTGCACTCTGTGCCTAAGGAGGCTGATTTTTACTTGCATTAACTGCAACCCCCCTTCCACTCTATCCTCTAGTTGGATTTGGTTAATGGACAGCACTGGCAGGAGAGCAGAGTGAGACAGGGGTATATATTCTCCTTGACTCCCATTTTATTGGTGCCAGAGATTAATAGTATCCATTAATTCAAAGCCTTCACTCCTACTACATAACCTTCTCCTTATAACTACTTTTTCCAAGTTCTGATAACAGTTCCTACCACTTTCCAAACCTTTAGGTGTAGGCGTGGTAACGGGTCCCTAATTCCCTTAGTAGTAGAGTGCTGCATCACCCGTTATTTTGTGTCCCTTAACCCTGTACACATTTTTGGAAATAGCTTCTTTTAAACTTTCAATTACCCCATGTCCTATCATCCCTAGATTCTTACTAATACACTCCCTTAATTTAGCAGAGAAATTCTCCACTCAAAAGTTGGGAGCTAGTCAGCCCTTCAACTAGAAGTTAAGGCAAAACTGAAAGCAATGAGGAAATGGTGTTATAAATACCTGAATCTGGCAATGAGTTAAGATCTGCACATAGCACCAGCGGGATGGAATTAGGATCTGCGGTTGGGCTGCCAGGCCTACTAGAGGCTTTCTCCAGAATGTTTTTAACCTCTGAGACAAACATCATGGTCTGGATGAGTTTCACATCAGAATACTCTGGGTCCCAATGCATGTGGGCATTTGCCACTATAAGCAGCTGTTTATCTGCAGCATGAATAGGCTTCATACCTAAATTTAAACATTAGAAAAAAGAGGATAAGATTATATTTTATGGATCAAAAAGGCAATTATCTCAAGGTTTTCTCCCAAAAGCCCATAGCCCCTTCTTTATTTTTTTCCATTAATTTGTATCTTCCCCTTTATTTCATTATGTAGTTCTTAGAAGCTGAAGTGTTAAGATTCTGATAATCCCAACATCCTCCAGATCAGGGTAGACAAACTGCAGCCACAGGCTAAATCTGGCCCACCACCTGTTTTTGTACAGCCTGTATGAGCTAAGCCTGGTTTTACATTTTTAAAGGATTCTACAAAAAATTTTTGAAAGTCTGTGACAGGGACTGTAAATATTAACTATCTGGCCCTTTACAGAAAAAGTCTGCCAACTTCTGCTCTATGTGCCCAAGAATTATATCCATGATATAATCAACACTTGATAACAGTACCTTGATTTGCTGAGTTCTTGGTGTAAACATGCATTTTAAATATCTGTCATTTAAAGATCACAATTACTTAGTGAGGCAGGTTTTCAGTTATTTGAATGACCTAAACCTTAATTTAAATTCTTCCCACTGCCCAGTACTCATTCACCTTGCATTTCCTGCACACATCAACTTGCATTTCCTGTGCACATCAGTGATGAATCAATAATAAAAGGCAGTAACACTATATTAATTTATACAGATTAAGTAAGGAAGGAAGTTTCCAACCAAAACAAATTCACACCCAACACCCAAATAAAATAATTTTTAAAAGGAGACATAGGGAACAGTGTGCTCTCAAAATCGCAACACTTGGGTTTTAGACCTGGCTTCTTTACTGTGTATTTTGGTGTTGGGACAGTCACTTAACTTTTGGTACTCAGGTTCGTAAGGTTCTTTCTTCCCCCTAAAATTCTGTTTTATAAATTTTGTCAAAATAAGTATTAACATAGTATTAACTTTCAAAATGGGAAACAAGGTAGATAATACATTAAAAATTGTGAAAATTAAACTTGGTTAACAGGTACAGAGAAAGACATCCATAAAATACTTAAAACACAAAGCTCAATGTGCATAGTATGAGGCCGTTTAAATAAAACTATACAATCTCTGCTAGTCATGAGTAAAGAAATTAGCAAGAGCTAGTCCTAAAGAGTATGAATAAGGAATTTCTTTTTATTTTGTATACTTTTGTACTATTGCAATATTAGTAAACATGCACAATTCATTTTTCTATTAAAATTTCTATAGAACTACCCTATGATCCAGCAATTGCACTATGAGGTATTTACTAAAAGGATACAAAAATACTGCTTCGAAGGGATACATGTTTATAGGAGCATTATCTACAATAGCTAAATTATGGGGAGAGCCCAAATGTCCACTGACTGATGAATGGATAAAGAAGATGTGGTATGTGTACACACACACACACACACACACACACACACGAATATTAGCCATCAAAAAGAATGAAATCTTGCCATTTGCAATGACGTGGACAGAGTCTGAGAGTATAATGCTACGTGAAATAAGTCAGTCAGAAAAATACCGTATGATTTCACTCATATGTGGAATTTAAGGAAAAAAAAAAAAACAGATGAACATGGCGGGGGGGCGGGGGGGAGAGGCAAACCAGAAAACAGCTCTGGAGAACACACCTATAGAGAACACACTGAGGGTTGCTGGAGTGGCTGGGGGAGGGGGTGCGCAATGGGCTAAATGAGTGATGGGTATTAAGGAGGGCACTTGTGATGAGTACTGAGTGTTGTATATAAGTGATGAATCACTAAATTCTACATCTGAAACTAATATTACACTGTAGGTTAACTAACTGGAATTTAAGTAAAATCTTAAAACTACAAAAAACAATCTATAGAAGTGTCTCTTAAATTTTTCTACTGAAAATATAAACTCTGCAGAAAAAGACCTTTAAAGCTTACTATTTTGATAGTTTCCTTTCACCTTACTAAGATATAATATTCTTCAATGTTGAGTATAAACAAGTAACTGAGGTGCCTGCTATACGTGACAGAAGTAATAATTTAAAAAAAAATTCTATTGAGGTGTAATTGACATAACATATTGCTTTCAGATGTACAACATAATGATTCAATATTTATATACATTGCAAAATGATCACCACAGAAAGTCTACTTACCATCTGTCACCATATAAAGTTAACTCCTGGGATTTACTCTCTTGGCAACTTTTAAGTACACTTTACAATATGAATGACTATAGCCCTCATGCTGTACATTATATCCCCATGACTTATCTGTTAAGTGGCAGTTTGTACCTCTTGATCCACTTTATTCTTTTTGCTCATTTCCCCAATACCTCTCCCCTCTGGCAACCACCATTCTACATTCTCTGTATCTATGATTTTGGTTTTGTTGTCTCTGTTCATTTGTTTTTTAGATTCCACATGTAAGTGAGGTTATACAATATTTCTCTTTCTCTGTCTGACTTACTCCATCTAGCATAATGCCTTCAAGGTCCATCCATGTCACTGAAAATGGCAGATACTCTTTTTCATAGCTGACTAGTATTTCATTGTGTATGTATACTACCTTTTCTTTATCCATTCATCTTGTTGACGGACAATTAGGCTGCTTCCATGTTGTGGCTATTGTAAATAATGATGCAAGAAACATGTGGATAAACATTAATGCAATAAACATTTCAAGTTAGCATTTTCATTTTCTTTGGATAATACCCAGAAGGGAATGGCTGGATCATATGGTATTTCTGTTTTTAATTTTTATGGAACCTCCATACTGTTTTCCATAGTGGCTGCACCAGTTTGCATTCCCACCAACTCCCTTGCACACTTGCAAGGGTTCTCTTTTCTCCAAATCTTCACCAGAACTTATTTCTTGTCCTTCTGATAACAGCTGTATTAACAGGTATGAGGTGATATCTCATTGTGGTTCTGATTTCCATTTTCCTGATGATTAGTGATGTTGAGCATCATTTCATGTGCCTGTTGGCTATCTGTGTCTTCTCTGGAAAGATGTTTACTCAGACACTCTGCCCATATTTTAATTTGATTGTCCATTTTTCTTGCTATTGAGCTTTATGAGTTATATTTTTTGGATATTAATCCCTTATTGGATATATGATTTATAAATATAGAAATAGTCATTTTTAATGCAATCTGACAAGATAAAATCTTACAGCCAAAGTTCTCTATGTTCCACTCTTTTCCTAGAAATTTTATAGTGTCACTTCTGGCTGTACATTAAATGTTCACTATATTAAATATTAAGAACTATTAAAAACAACAAGGCCATCATTAAATTCCTCTTGTAGGAATAAGAGACGTATTTCAAAATGTGGAAGTATCTGCTGTATAATTTTTAATTACTTTTCTGAAAATTAAAAGGAGAATAAAACTCCAAAAGAAATTCAATTTTCATGTTACCAGAAAAAGAGGTACCGAACTTTTGAAAAGAATAAGACTGGAAAGGACAAAAAAGTAGGTAAAAATGAGACCAAAAAAGAAGAAAAAATTTAAAATATCGTTATCAAAGATGATCTGATGATGGATAAACTAAATAACAGAGAGAAAAGGAGGTTTGACAGACAGGCATGGTCTGAATAATTCAAATCAATTCTCAAGGCAAACATCTTTTCTTCTACAGTAAGAACAGAAAAAAAAGTTTAAAAATAAAGCCCTAATGTGGTCTTAACATCTTCTTGCTCTTGCCTAAAATATACTAGTTAAGTAAACAATGAAATACTCAAAGGCAGGCAGGAGAAAGGGGGGAAAAAAGGTCTGGATATGCAAAGTACATAAAGAGTTTCTGACTTTGAAGGAAGCTATAAATAATCTAAAATGCAAAAGCTAAGTACCAGGTAGATAAAAGATCCCGCTCTTACCCTGACAATGACTGAGATATAACAAAGAAATTAGAGAAAACTTGCCAAGTACTTAACCTTAAAGACAAAAGATTTCACACTCAAGAAGCTAAAAATATGGCTAAAAAGAGAACCAACTCATCATAATTTCCAAATTCAGCTTAACTAAAGCATTTCCTACTTCAAGTAACCTTTTGGAAATAATGGCATATTAAAGACTTTCCTTTTTACAGACTACCTGGTAAGTAATATCCCTAGATGGTTTACACAATTAGCGCTATTTTCCTGCCCATCTCCCTTAATTTTCCTCAAAGACAAAAAAATAACTGTGCAATAAATAGTCTGCGCACACTTTTTTGAGATGGGCAAGCATGAGATGGTGTTTATTTTTAGTAAGAATATTTTAAATGGCACTCACCTGTTCCAAATAGTTCTTTGTGGACCTCTAATACCACAGCGACACCAATATTATCTTTTGTCATCACTCTGTTCAGCATAGCTTCGGATCCATCTGAATTAGCCATTGCCACTTGGTTAAATTCCACTGTATGCTTTTGCACCAATGTAAATCTAAAAGGCATAATGCATTATCAATATGATATTAGGTACCTCGACTATTATGCTAAAAACATTAAATGAGTGAGCACAAGATACAGATACTATTCACTGTCTCCCTAGTCATTTTCCATCTGCAAGGGGACATGCGATCAGTTCTGGCCAGTGAGACTTAAGAGGTGTGATTAAAAACTTTCTTAGAAGTGCCACCTAGCAAAGATTGCATATGTATCCCTTTGCCCTTTTATAGCTTTATTCCTGTGTTAAGAAGCAGGAGGGCAAAAGCCAACCCACTATGGACTGAGAAGCTGCTGAACCATTTCTGGACTGCCATATCTGGACTTGTGTGAGAAAACTGCCCTTCTCCCATTTCTTTAAGTTACTCTTAGAACTTTCTGGTATTTAAAGGTGAACACAACCTTAACTGAGTCAGCAGATTAATGACAAAGAACAGAATAAAATCTACCTACACTGTTTGCAGTTTTATTCTTACTGAATCAAGAGATTTGTCATACCCTTACCTCAACTAAGGAGAAGGCAATTTTTTCACCTGGCCTTTACTAAAAAGCTGGCGTTACATATATGTAAGCTTCAGGGGAACAGCTTCTATAAGGTGAAAAATGGCTTTCCATGTGACTATAGTTTCTGCATGTATTTTGTTTCTTTACTTCCAAATTAAGTATTATAGATTTATAGGATTTAACAGAGTTGAGTCTAGCACTGACACAGTCATACTGATGACATACATATGACAAAGTCATACTGCTTTGGGTCAAGCCATTTAACCTCCTTCAGCCTAGTTTTATTAGGTCTGTTAAATATTTATAAATGCCCCAAACTAACTAAATATACTACTTTTCACTAAGTATTACGTGGAGAGAAGACACCTTTGTTCTTTTAACAGGCCTCCATCCCATCTTCCTCCTAGCTTTGAAATAGAAGCATGCTCTCATATCTTTATAAATATGGACTAAAATCTTACTATGCTGCAGAACACTGTGCTAGATGAAACCATACTCCTCTCCCTGCCCCAATTCTGAAGTTCTCATGCACTGAGAATAAAAGGTCAGTCAAATGCATATTTCTAACCCAGAGTGATAAAAAGCAGTTTTCACCCTCTACTTTAAAGAGGTGACATTTAAACTGTAACACGAAGGATAAAGAGTTACCAAGGAAGAGTGGGATTAAGAGCATTCCAGATAAATGAAGAAGTAAAGATCCTGAGGCAGCAAAGACCGTTGCAGGTTTATGGGATAGAAAAGAATGGAAGGGTATGAAATGATGTCAGAGACGAAAGGGAACAACGGAAGGTTCTAAGCAAGGACATGATGTTACTTTATATGTTTTAGGATCATTCAGGCTGCTTTGTGGAGAATGGACTACAGGAGCTGAAGTGTGAACTGTGAGACCAAAGTTTTTGAGTTTGTATGAATGACAGATGGTGGTGGCTTGGACTAAGGCAAGAGAAATAAAGAGAAGGAAGATTCAAAATATGTTCTATAGGTAGACCTAACCATCCTCCATATCAGACTTTTCCAAACAGCTAAGTAGTAGACATCTTTTTCAAACAATTTCTGGTTAAGATTCCCATACATAAAACAAATTAAAGTAGTATTATGTTTGAATAAATCAGTCACTGAAAACAATGAATCTGTCCTGATGAATATAAATATTTTAAATCAGAGGGTATAGATGATTATAATCTTGTATCAGTCTCCATATCCAGTTTATTTCTGTATTTTTGTTTTGGTTATAGAGTATTAATAAAAATCCTGATTCCCAGAGACACACAAATACAATTGGTAAATAACTGACTCTGAACTCAGAAAACCTAAGCAAGCAGGCAAAAACTTGATTCAGAGGTCTGCACAAAAACAAGTCAACTAAACAGCACCACCGAAACGTTATTAATTTCCAAAGTGTTAAAATTTGGTATTTGAAACATTTGTGTGAATATGTTATTTTAAAATTACAGTTTAATTATTTGTATTTACTTTTTTGAAATATCTTCTAAATATTTACAGAACTGTTAAGGCTTATTTACAGGAACCTTGTAGGGAAGTGTAAAAATCCTGCTTAATAGTAATATTTTAGTATTGGAATATTTTACTTCCACCAAAGTCAGGCCGTTGTGAAGGAGGGGGGGGCATCTAGTAATTAGAAATGTCTTCCTTAACTAAAATTTGTTTCCCTGTACCTTTCTTCCATTAAACCTAGATCGAGATATTTTCTTTAGAAGAGTATAGAATAAAACCTAGTTATCTCTTCTACTTGACACTACTTTAAATATCACCCCATCACATCTTTCCTAAGAAATGGCCAATTCTTTATATGAAATATGGTGTGAGACAGTTGTTATCTGAACAACTCAAGTTTACCCAAAGGTACAATATTTAGAATTGGGCATAAATGAACGAGTGCCTTCTTCATTTTAGACGTATTTTTGTTAATAAAGACTGAAATTGCACTTTGGGGAAAGCCATATTAATTATAAGCCAAATAAGAAGATATAACTAAGATTTCCTGGGCTTTTTCACTCTTAAACCAGTCCTGCATTTCATAGATGCTTAAAAACAAACTAGTGGGAAAAAATGACAGTACAATAAACATATTGTACAGCTTTGGGAACAAGGAAAAATATAAAGAAAACTTAAAGTTACCTGCAACCAAATATCCCCACTAAATCCATATTTCCCCCAGACTTTCCCCATGCATTTGCATACAAATATTTCTATACAATTATAATACTCTATAATTTTATATTTTGGTTTAATAAAACATTCTATCAGAGATGAGGACTTATAAAATTATTCAAAATCAATATTTATGATTGTATTATAGCCTACTATAAAGATTCACCATAATTTATTTAACTTTCTGTGGTAGACATTTAAATTACTTCTGATTTGAGCTATTGTAACTAATGCCATTATGAACATTTTTACATATATTTTTCTGTACTCTCAATTTTATCCCTCCCTCTTTCACTTCCTTTAATAATCTAAGCGCAGCACACTTTACTTCTGTTGAGTATCATTTCATGAATTTCTGTTCATTAGTTCACCCACTCATATATGACAGGCACTTTATTTTTCTTAATTTTTATTTTAATTCCAGTTAGTTAATATACAATGTTGTATTCGTTTCAGGTGTATGATATAGTGATTCAACAATTCTACACATTACTCAGTGCTCATCAAGTGTATTTGTAATCCCCTTCAGCCTATTTTACCCCTCCCCCACGCACCTCCCCTTCGGTAACCATCAGTTTCTTCTCTATAGTTAAGAGTCTGTTTCTTGGTTTGTCTCTTTCTTTTCCTTTGCTCATTTGTTTTGTTTCTTAAATTCCAAATATGAGTGAAATCATATGGTATTTGTCTTTCTCTGACTTATTTCACTTAGCATTATACTCTCTAGCTCCATCCATGTCATTGCAAATGGCAAGATTTTGTTCTTTTTCATGCCTATAATATTCCATCACACACACATTTACACCCCCCTTTATCTTTATCCATTCCTTCAATCAATGAACACTTGGGCTGCTTCCCTATCTTGGCTATTGTAAAAAATGCTTCTATAAGCATAGGGGTGCATACATCCCTTTGAATTAGTGTTTTAAATGTATTTTTTGGGTAAATATACAGTAGTACAATAGCGGGATCATAGGATGGGTCTATTTTTAACTTTTTGAGGAAACTCCATATTGTTTTCCAGAGTGGATGGACCAGTTTGCATTCTCACCAACAGTGTACAAAGGTTCCTTTTTCTCCACATCCTCGCCAACACCTGTTGTTTCTTGTGTCGTTGGTTTTAGCCATTCTGACAGGTGTGAAGTGATATCTCATTGTAGTTTTAACTTGTATTTCCCTGATAAGTGACAATGAGCATCTTTTCATGTGCCCATTGGCCATCTGTATGTTTTCTTCGAGAAATGTCTGTTTATGTCTTCTATCCATTTTTTAATTGGATTATTTGTTTTTTGGGTATAGAGTTGTGTAAGGTCTTTATATATTTCATTGGATAACCCTAACCCTTTATTGGATATGTCATTTGCAAATACCCTTCCTCATTCTGTAGTTTGCCTTTTAGTTCTGTTGATTATTTCCTTCGGTGTGCAAAAACTTTTTATTTTGATATAGTCCCAATAATTTATTTTTGCTTTTGTATCCCTTAACTCAGGAGACCTATCTAGAAAAAAGCTGCTACTGCTAATGTCAGAGAAGTTACTAAGGACACTTTGAAATTTCATTCTTTTTTCCTAAAATATTAAATATCCCTGCCAGCTTCTGGTTTTCATAAATCTTATGTGTATATATTGGTCTTCTCTGAAATAATCAAATTCTCAATAGGACAGAACCAATAATAAAAATAATATACACTGCCCATTACTTACGATCTACTTTGTATCAAGACTTGCTGATAGGTACTTCATACATACTAGTCCTAAAATTTGCAAAACCTTTGCAAAGGGGTGAATATGGAAACACACTCCCAAATTTCTCATCAACCCTTCAGGAATTGCTCCAGCTGCACAGAGATACATCACCCAAGGTCAAGTAGTTCTAGGAGCGGCCTACATCCAGTTATATAGATCAAAAGCAAAACATAAAAGTTTACGGATTTTTGGTCCCTCCTGGGTTAACTCTTCACAGGCCATTTCAGCTCCAAAGCTACAGGTACGGTCAGCTGAGGCTGTCAGGCCTGCAAAACAACTCTGTTCTCTACGCCAAATTCTATTTCTTCACTGTTCCCTTACATAGGGGAACACTAAACTACCTTATCTTTTTGAAAAGTAAAGTGGCTTGTTCATCTTCAATATCCTAGGAATTTCTCCTACACTGAAACATTCATAACAGATTATCCATGCCAGTACTACAGTCATACTTCCACAAGATCTTTTAGTACCATGGGTTATAATTATCTTGATTTGGAAACCTAACTAGTTCAGGCAGTTTAGTGTCTCTCTTGCCTTACCAATCTCCTCTTCACCTCGTCTTAGTCTTTCCACTTTGAAGATAATTCTCAACAGAGATCATGAAAGCAAAACAGAAGCTGTATAGCTGTTTTATACCTTGATCTTCAATTAGTGATTATACAATCCACAATGGGTATATCCCTTAAGTGCATGGTATTTAAAATATCCTTCTTAGCATTTTCACCAAGCCTCTGCTTTTTCTTAGTCTTCTTGGCAAAGATCACAGGTTCAGTCAACTTTTTTTTTTTTTAATGATTTTTTATTATATTATGTTAGTCACCATACAGTACATCCCCGGTTTCCGATGTAAGGCTCGATGATTCATTAGTTGTGTATAACACCCAGTGCACCATGCAATACGTGCCCTCCTTACTACCCATCACCGGTCTATCCCATTCCCCCACCCCCCTCCCCTCTGAGGCCCTCAGTTTGTTTCTCATAGTCCATAGTCTCTCATGTTTCATTCCCCCTTCTGATTACCCCCCCTTTCTTTATCCCTTTCTTCTCCTACCGATCTTCCTAGTTCTTATGTTCCATAGATGAAGAGAAATCATATGATAGTTGTCTTTCTCTGCTTATTTCACTTAGCATTATCTCCTCCAGTGCCATCCATGTTGTAGCAAATGTTGAGAACTCGTTCTTTCTGATAGCTGAGTAATATTCCATTGTATATATGGACCACATCTTCTTAATCCAGTCACCTGTTGCAGGGCATCTCGGCTCCTTCCACGATTTAGCTATTGTGGACATTGCTGCTATGAACATTGGGGTGCATATGGCCCTTCTCTTTACTACGTCTGTGTCTTTGGGGTAAACACCCAGTAGTGCAATGGCTGGATCATAGGGTAGCTCAATTTTTAACTTTTTAAGGGACCTCCACACTGTTTTCCAGAGTGGCTGTACCAACTTGCATTCCCACCAACAATGTAGGAGGGATCCCCTTTCTCCACATCCTCTCCAACAATTGTTGTTTCTTGCCTTGTCTATTTTTGCCGTTCTAACTGGCGTAAGGTGGTATCTCAGTGTGGTTTTGATTTGAATTTCCTTGATGGCTAATGATTTTGAACATTTTTTCATGTGTCTGTTAGCCATTTGTATGTCTTCATTGGAAAAGTGTCTGTTCATATCTTCTGCCCATTTTTTGATTGTTTATTTGTTTCTCGTGTACTGAGTTTGAGAAGTTCTTTGTAGATCTTGGATACCAGTCCTTTATCTGTAGTGTCATTTGCAAATATATTCTCCCATTCCGTGGGCTGCCTCTTAGTTTTTCTGACTGTTTCCTTGGCTGTGCAGAAACTTTTAATCTTGATGAAGTCCCATAAATTCATTTTATCTTTTGTTTCTCTTGCCTTTGGGGATGTATCATGAAAAAGGTTGCTTTGGCCGATGTTGTAGAGGTTGCTGCCTATGTTCTCCTCTAGAATTTTGATGGATTCCTGTCTCACATCGAGGTCTTTCATCCATTTGGAGTTTATTTTTGTGTATGGTGTGAGATAGTGGTCAAGTTTCATTCTTTTGCATGTAGCTGTCCAATTTTCCCAGCACCATTTATTGAAGAGACTGTCTTTTTCCCACCAGAGGTTTTTTCCTGCTTTATCATATATTAGTTGCCCAAAGAGCCGAGGGTCCATTTCTGGGCTCTCTATTCTGTTCCATTGGTCTATGTGTCTGTTTTTGTGCCAGTACCATGCTGTCTTTGTGATCACAGCTTTGTAGTACAGCTCGAAATCCAGCATTGTGATGCCCCCAGCTTTGTTTTTCCTTTTCAACAGTTCCTTGGAGATTCGGGGCCTTTTCTGTTTCCATACAAATTTAAGGACTATTTGTTCCAGTTCTTTGAAAAATGTCCTTGGTATTTTGATCGGGATAGCATTGAAAGTGTAGATTGCTCTGGGTAGCATGGACATTTTAACTATGTTAATTCTTCTGATCCATGAGCATGGAATATCTTTCCATCTTTTTATGTCTTCCTCAATATCTTTCAAGAGTGATTTATAGTTTCTAGAATATAGGTCCTTTACGTCTCTGGTTAAGTTAATTCCAAGGTAACATATGGTTTTTGGTGCTATTGTAAATGGGATGGATTCCCTAATTTCTCTTTCTTCGGTCTCGTTATTCATGTATAGAAATGCAACTGATTTCTGAGCATTGATTTTGTATCCCGCCACGTTACTGAATTGCTCTATAACTTCTAATAGTCTGGGAGTGGCTTCTTTTGGGTTTTCCATATAGAGTATCATGTCATCTGCGAAGAGAGACATTTTGACTACTTCTTTGCCGATTTGAATACCTTTGATCCCTTTTTGTCGTCTGATAGCTGTTGCAAGGACTTCTAGTACTATGTTGAATAATAGTGGCGAGAGTGGGCATCCTTGTCGAGTTCCTGATCTTAAGGGAAAGGCTTCCAGCTTTTCCCCATTGAGAATAATATTTGCTGTAGGCTTTTCATAGATGGCTTTTATGAGATTGAGAAAGGTACCCTCTATTCCTACACTCTGAAGGGTTTTAATCAGGAAAGGATGCTGTATTTTGTCAAATGCTTTTTTGGCATCGATTGAGAGGATCACATGGTTCCTGAGTCTTTTCTTGTTGATATGATGTATCAACTTCTTTTTAAAACACATGCTTGGCTATTGACTTTTCTTCATTTAAAAATGAATCCTAAACAATTATTCAGTTTATTAATTCTTCCACCTACCCCTTCAACTTTCTTCAACGAATCGGTATAATTAATGATTGTATTGCCTCACTTTTGACTTTTACAACTTCCTAATCTTCTTGAAGTATCAGCTTTTTTAGTATCTGTGGTTTCAAAAAGTTCAGAAAAATAAACACAGTTTTCCTAAACAGAGTACATACATCCTTATAACAAACACTCCCTTCCTTGGTCCTTACAAATACTAAAGAGGACAGGGTTACACTCTCAAATTTTATCATTTCAGCTTCACCAGTAGTTTGTTTGTTTTCAGATTTAGTTATTTATTAGAGAGAGAAACAAAGCACGTGCTGGGCTGGGGGTGGGGGGGGGGCAGAGGGACAGAGTGTCCCAAGCAGATTCCGAACTGAATGTGGAGCCTGATGTCGGCCAGGGCTTCATCTCACAACCCGGATACCACGACCTGAGCTGAAACCAAGAGCTGGATGCTTAACCAAATGTGCCACCCAGGAACCCCTCACCAATAGTTGAAGAACCAAAGAGATAGTTGAGAACTAAGGAACCAAAGAAGTTCCTTCTTTACCGTGAGAATTAAGCAAGAGCAAGATACACTTCTTGCATGGTAAGAATTTTTCGGGTATTCTGCCTTAAGACAATTTCCAGCACGAGTGCAGATAGCTGTAGTCTCCTACACCTTGTCTTATTTTTGTGTTTATTTCATACTATATTTATAATACATTTATAGTATAGTAAGAAATAATTATCCATATTCTCTTCATACTACCTTACCAATATTATTTCTTCATTTCCCCTCCTACACATAACCAAACGCACTCTACTCTGCTTCGACTTTCTGTCTCACAAATTTACCTATGGGTGACATTTTGACATAGAGAGATGTCTTCCTCATTCCTTCTATTACATGTTTGTTTTGAAAAAAACATACTGGTTTATAGTTACTTTCCATTCACTAATTCAAACCTTCAAGCCTTGGTTAATAATGTAAAATCTTATAACTTGTCTCTATTTCAATTCATTTTATTATTCCTATTCTATACCGAGTACACAGATGCTATAAGCATTAATCCTCATGCTATTTTTTTTTTATTTTAGTCTAAGAATTCTTTTTACTTTTCTGAAGTCTTATTTTACAGAAGTCATATGGGCACAGAGAGATCATATATAATAAAGATTGCTATAATCAAAAAACAAAGACCCCAACCTTCTTACATAATTTGAGGAAGATTATTAGTTGAATATCCCAAATACAGGAAGAACATGTCCAAAACAGCCTTCAAGCAGAACAATGAGATAACTCAATTTCTTACTAGCTTGTGATCTAGAAGTAATTTTATGGGCTGTGATGTGATTAAATCAATAGTAGAGAGAGGACAGTGAATGCCAACTATAAGCAAGCAAAACAATATATAAGACTTGAATAATATCCCCTCCCTGAATTCATTTACAAGCCAAAAGGAACAAAAGGTACATAGTCAAGAAAAGTGTATAACCACACAAAAGTAAACTATGACCCTTTCTGGAGCATATTCCAGCACTCTTAAATGTAAACCAAACAGAAGTTTTTACTGTATATTTAGGATAAGATGCTGTAAAATGTGTTCTTGGATCCCTTTAAATAATTATGGGAGTGCCAGAAAAGAACCTGCTAAAAAAGGTGAGCTTAGAGACTGGGATGAATAGGGAAGAAAAGTAGATATGCAATATCCTACCTATCTTTGTACAACTCTTTGAACCACTAAAACCACTTTTATATTCTTGATCATTTTAGCCCCAGAAGAAACCTCTCAAATTAGGTGAAAGTTATTACTACCTATATTGTGCCATTTGTGGCACAAAGCAGTAATTTTATGTTCCAGATTAAATTTATGGGAGAGTGAACAATAGAAACTAGAAATCACTATCTCTTTTTTAAAAATCACACAGACAAATTCTAAATGCAACCACCACCGAAGACACAGGAAATCAATATCTGAGAAAGCAATGAGAAGGAATTATCACATTAGGTCATTTTGGAATGATACTATAACCTCCGGCTCCCCTCTTCTCAACCACAAAACTACTATAATAACAGGAAGGAAAATCAAAGACTTGGCCTTACCTGGTAAATCTGAGACTGGAAGCAGGTTAGAAAGCAGAGACAATACAGCAAAGACCAAGCACCATGACAACCCAGTTCTAAGTTCTACTGGAAGAGACTGCTTCTCCACAGTGTATTGGTCACCTATTCTAACACTGTTGCTCTCATCTTTCCTTTTCTAACTGATGTGAAAAAAAGCATGATCAGATCAGAACTACAAGTTCAGGAACAGCAAGTAAGTCTAGATTCTAGGTCTTGTTTCATCTCCATTTTTCTCCATTTTCAATTTCTTCAAATTGTGTATCTGGATCCAAGCCCACTTCTACTAACTGATAAGTCTATAGGACAAAATACGGCAAAAGAAAATTTGAGTCTAAAAAAACTTTTCTATAGTAAGTCTTTCCATACACATACACACAACAAAAAAACATACATACAGGTATTTTATAAAATATTTTGTACTGAAGATAATAATAGTTAGTGAGATAAAGGACAAAGCAAAAGATGACTTCTAGCATTTTATTAATCAAAACTTCTATCTGGTATCTCCATGCATCCAACTACCAAAAAAACGTTCGTAATGATGACCAAAAGGTCCTGTCAAATCTGGAAGTGCCTTCTGAAGCCCCAAAGATTAAATTACGATGAATATGATGCAAGGATTATTTTATTGTATTCCGGTTCTCTGAAAATTGGTAATCTGTGTCCTAGTCTTTACTAAGCAACATCCTATCCTTTCATTACAATGGATAAGAAATTTTTATTACAGTATTTCGCTAAAAACAGTAAATATTATAGTTTCTATTTATTGTTGTTACCTACTCTGTATCACCATTTTCCATGAAGGGAAAAACTGTTACCAATGAAGATTAGGAATTATGAGATACTCTGATTTTAGAAGAATGAGACTCTGAGAATGAGACTTGAAGTACTCTTCCTACAGCTATCTTTTGACTTTGTCAGGTTTGTTGACTACATATAGAAATTATCTTAGATCGTAATATACAAATAAATACCCATGAGGAAATAAGCCCAGAAAGGGTAAGTGACTCATTCAAGATTATATAGCTACATAAGTAGGAGAACCACCTGGCTTCACAATTCTTTTCTTTGCTCTGTATTCTCTCTCAAACCTGAAGAAAGAATAAAGGCATGGTAGTATACTTTGTGTTAAATTTCAAAGAGTTTGGCATTGGATAGTTAGCTCATACGACACTGGCCAGTATTTGATACTGCGCACAAAAGAATATAATAAGGTATCATACTCAAAGTATTCATCTGTTACTGGATCCATGTTACTACTCAGACACAAAGAGTTGACGTATGAAAGAAAACAAAATGATGCACCTAAGTATTTCCTATGTGTTCACCTCGTAACTAATTCACAGCAGTTTTAGTAATTCAAGCATCGATTTTCAAATACTTTATTGTTTAAAGTTTCCTAGATAATAGCTGTAATTGTTAGTTCAAAATCTTAACTACCTCTAGTAAATTATCAAGGCATTTTAGATTTTCCTCTCAAACTGTGATGGGAATGATAAAAATTACATTATCTTCCTTTGGGAAGAAAACAATAGCAAATGGAAAAAGAACCTGATATCTTCTCTCAGTATTACCAGTACTCTTTTTTCAATTATGGTATTTCAAGGAAATGTGTATACGAATATAGGTAACAAACATCAAATTCAGGGCAACTTTTCCAAATGAGGCAAACTTTTAAGAGGTACGAGTAATACCAGAAGCTCAGTAAGAAACCTAAAAATTCAGTTTAGCACCATGGTTAAAGGCACTATGAAGCCACACTACTCTCTGTACATTGGTCTCCTTATGTATAAAAATGAAAATATAGCTCTACCCCTAGCTTTGAGGACTGCTTTAAAAATTCAGTAAGAGAATCCATAAAATAAAAGGCCTAATAGTATATGAAAGTAATATCTATTGATATTCTGATATTCGTAAAAAAAAAAAAATCGCCAACCAACCAGAAGAATTTAGTATATTCTAACCTCAAATACTGCAGGCCTATGCACTAATTATCAGCCAAAATGAGAATATCTCTTAAAATTTCACAGAATAAAATAAATATTCACAGAAACGACAGGAACGTAGGTACAAATGAGAAAAAGTAAGCCAAGCATCTTTCAAATTCACTTAATTTGTCTACTTAACATAAATGCTAGTAGTATGTCTATATCAATTAAAACATGTAACTGGCTATGTTATAACTGGTATTAAAAAGGGGGCAATATTGAAAAATAGTACATGCTTATCCTATAAGTAGATGATTCCCTATCTAATGTATCAAACCTAAATAATTAACCATGGGATTCAACCTCTATCAGATTTTACACATTTCAGTCTTCTATTGGAGATTCCTTTGTATTTTCCACTTTAAAACTAGCAGGCCTTTCTGAGGCAAAAAAACATGCTTCTCTCTTTTCCTCAAGATGGTAACTAAATTTGCCTGTAATCATCTAGCTACTCAGCCAGCAGTCAAAAGGAGACAGATTTCTGAGTGTGCTGTGGCTCCACACCCTCAAGTAGGAAATGCAGCTTCCTGAACCCAATGCACACAAGAGAACAAAGGCTTCTACAAGATCATTTATGTATTTTAATAAGCAAATCTGTAACATTCTCATCTGTGACTTACTTTAATCAACTACATCAACAGCCCCCAAAAAACAAAAACCACGTTTTCTATGTGTTTGATAATGACTGCTTTCCACTGTCCTATCTCAGTCAATCCTTTAACTCTCTACCTCCATAAGCTGTGTCTCTCTTCCATCCTTCCTCATCTATCTATGCAAATATCTATCTTATATATACCTTATTTTATTCTGATTTTCTTACACGATTACCTTTTCCTACTAGACCAGAGCTCTGAGTGGGATTAGGAACTATGTCTTGTCTACCTTTATGTCTATTTTGACGAGCACAGCACCTGTCACAAAGCAAATGCTCAGTAAACATTTAGTGAATGACTGAATATATGAAATGTTAACTGAAAAGGACGAAAAACGTTAATAAAATTAACAATTCTGAAAAAGCCAACTACCAAAACAAAATTCACAGAAGGAAACTCAGATCACTCATTTCAAATCTTAAAAGGCACTACGCTTTTTTTTTTAAACTAGAATATTTTACTTCATGAAAATATATTTGGAGCTATGATAACACCATATTCAAGTATATACCTCTCAAAATTTTTAGCGTAATTTGGCAATAAAGCATAAAGTATAATACACATTCTTATTTCCAACACAGGCTAAGAAATATAACATTACCAACAGTTTTAATTTTTACAACTCTTGCTTTCTAGATAGCTTTTGTCAATTTGTGTGTTAAAGAAGTATACACTATTATGCTTTGTTTCCTTAACTCACTTTTCTGTTTTGAAGAATATTGCACAACCGTCCACATGCTTTTTCTCCTGCTCAGACATGATTTTGGCACGTGACTTTGGAGAAAAAAATCCATCATACCCACGCTCCTTCAATGCTGGCAGAAAGAGAGTGAAGTATTGCTCTGTTTCCACTTCCTGAGGTGAAAGAAAAGTTGTCATCGACATGACAGAGGAAAGCTCTGATTAAGGTATAAAAATGTTTAGCAGTATAAGTAAGATGTGACTAAGTTAAAATAATTCACATAACAAATATTATCTATCCTACCTTACCACTAGCAGCAGTCATTTGACAATGGCAGCTTTTAAACCTGCAAGAACCTGAACTGTTGCAGGATTTTCTCTTGCTTACCAGCTAGGTGGTCCCAAGTCTCTTTAGTTCCAATTTAGAGTTCATTCTACTGTACATCAATTCCTCAAAACTGGTAAAATTGGACATATTATAGATTAACAGTAAGGAACAGTAAGTTTTATTTAGAGGGGTAATTTTTTAAATTATTTATCTTTCTCAACGGCAATGGGATTGTGAGAAGTTTAAGATCTATCACCAAAAATTCTAATTTAAGGTATTTTTAGATACCCGAACACCAATCATCCAATGGTCTCTGTTGAATCCAGTATTTGTAAGTTAGGCTATTTTATTCTTTGACCCATAAAATATTTTTAACAAATCTTTCCAAATGAAATAATCAAATGTGAAGATAATGATTTATGTATGATGATGCTCGTAAGATGATTTTATAACAGTGAAGACTAATAGCCTAAATGTTCAACAGTAGAGAAAATGCTAAATCAATAAATATATATTCATATAATGAACTGGCTTTGAAGAATTTTAGTAATATGGAAAATGCATGAAGTACAATAGTGTGATCTCAACTTTATTTTGAAAATGTATCTGCAAATAAATAGGAAAATGAATTTTAAAAATGTGTACAACAAATACTTCAGAAGTTTTAACACAAAAACTATTTTTGGATTATGAGATTAGGTGTTTGCCCCCATCATTCTTTATATTTTTTCAAAATGTTTAATTTCTCTAGAATGAACATTTTATACTATAGTATTGCGTTTACAATAAAAATACTTTTTAAATTATGTTTTTATCCTTCAAACTATACTTAGAAGAATGGAAGGCTATCATTACTACAAATACTAAATAAAAAAGAGGACAGCTAAGTAACTACAACAAGGCTAACTTTGTTTGCCTCCTTCTCCACCCCCCAGTTCTATGTCAGTTCTCAGTATTTAGGAGAAAATTTAATTTTTGAAAATTTTTATTATTTCCCAGTAAGTCATATGAACCATAGACAACATAAATTATCAAGCTACTCTAGTACAAAAAATTATTGAAAAAGTAATTTCTTCTCAGGCTATGCTAAAAAGCAGCTATGAAATTATAACACTTAAAATTTTAAAATACCTTCATAAACATGTAATATGCTTTGAAAGTTGCTAAGAAAAAAGTTATTAAATACTACCTTGAAACCTTGGCCATTTAATAGTTGAGTGTTGGAGAGCTAAAACACATATTTCAACAGAAAGGTGTTTCTTCAATTAAATTATAATAAAATGTTATAAAATAGAAGACTTTAAATTTCAGAAATGGCTTTTAAAATAATGCAAAAATGCATATTTATAGCACAATATTTTTAAATGTTTAATGTTTATCATTAAGGAACAGTGGACAAATTTTTTTTTTAAAGATTACATAATAAGCTAAATTCACATTCTTAAAAGATACAACCTTCTGCAGTTTTCTCTTTCAACAATACCAGTGATCTGCTCATAAGATGAACCATTCACATGAATAATGGATGAGATTTTTTTCATTTAATAGTAAATGAGTATAGGTGGATGGCTGTACTTAGCAGAACAGTTCCACTGTGGAAATGTCTTACCTGCTTATTAAAAATGCCCTTTCTAAGAACAGAGAAAACAATTCCTTTTGAGTTGTTTTGATCACAGACTCTCTCCCGGAAATAAGATCTATTAAGTTCACCTTTAAAGTTTCAGACAACTTCTTTTTTTAAGTTTTAAGATTTTATTTTTAAGTAATCTCTAACACCCAATGTGGAACTCAAACTCACAACCCTGAAATCAAGAATTGCCTGCTCTACCAACTGAGCCAGTCAGTTGCCCTCAGACAATTAATTTCTATAGTGTTACCTGAAGACTAATGATATCTGCATCACAGTTAACAATTTCTTCCATAATTCCCTTTTTCCTGTATTCCCAGTTTAATGCCCAGGATGGGCAATAGCCGTATAGCTGCCGGGTGGCGTATTTATCACATAACACATTGTAACACATAACCGTGAATGATGCTAAGAAGTGGGAGAAAAAAACAAAAGACAAAAGGGAGAAAATTAAGCAAGTTTTTCAAAAAGAAGTATCATGTGTATACCTGCACAAGCACAGATGGCACACAAACCCATCCCAAATATCATCACTGTGAAATGCCTTCAGCAAAATTCTGTTAAACTGTATCTACTAAGACTGCATTGGAGTCCATCAGATCAAAGTTCTTTCACTAGAATTAGACTTACAGTTCATATTTTAGATTTTTAGGAAATTTATTTTAATAAAAATTCAAATTCGAAGTCAGAATGTTAATTTTTTTGCACATAATTTTTTGAGCAAAGCTCTATATAAGTGGAACAAAAGTGAATTTTAGTTTTGTTCATTAGAAGACTCTATCTTCATTAATTTTTGTTAACAAAATATCCATTATTTAATACTTCTGGGAGCCTCTTACTGCTCTTATTGCCAGAAGGATATGGACTAACAAAGTTTAGTTATAACAGAATCCTTTTTGCCAAATCATATATTCATTTCTGAAACTGAATTCTCATTTTAAAATGCCCTTGAACTATAAAAGGACTGTAAACAAACTAACAGGAAAACAACATTTATAGCCTTGCTACCCAAAAATGTGCTCTGAAGACCAAGAGCATCAGTTATCACCTAGGAACTCAAAAATGCAGACTCTGTGGTACCCAAAGACCTACCAAGTCAGAACCTGCAAGCTGACAAAATCCCTAGGTGATTCACATGGATACCCATTAGAATCACTTTATACAGTGTTCTTTAAAAGTGCTCATACCCAGGGCCCTGCTCAAGACTGAATAAATTATTTAGGGTCTAGATACTCATATTTTTAAAAGCATCCCTGATGACTATAATGGGCAGGGATGGTTGTGAATCACATACTTTAAAAAAAGGTGAGGAATCCAAATAACCAGGTAATAATACTTGATTGAAGTTGGTTAGGATTCAGATAATGGGGAAAGGATTAAGAGAAACTCAGTTCAATGGTCCCCTGGGGATCAAACTGGAGGCCATTTAGTACATTAGCTTTTTCACTATCTGGTACTGATTCTTACAAAACTATCATTATAGTTTTGTAGCTATAAATCGTAAGTTATTATAGACATCTCCCTACTCACAGAAGTAAAAGCACTCAGATCCTACTTAGGAAAGTACAACACATCCCAAGAAAAATCCATACTCATTTTTCAATAAGGAAAACCCAAGAACACATTACTTTGAGAATTCAACAACTGATGAAATCATGTTTCCATTGTTCTTTTTCTTAATGAAAATGTACGTGTGCAGTATAAGGAAAGCTTTTCTTCAAGATTATGTTCACTAGTGCTCAAGAAAGGATTACTTTGAAGAACCAGAAAATGGTATTTTTAAAATCAGAAAAGGAACAATTAATTATGCATTAGGGAAGGCTAAACAAAATAAATCCACCAAAGATAAGGCTTGCAGAAAACCTTAGGTATTCCTTTTACTCAGACCATCAATGTGCATTCTGTTAATGGAAGTGTTGCTCATGATGGAGCACGAACACGGTGCCTCCTAGAACAGGCTGATCCTGTGACTCTAAGAGTGTGGAAGTTTAAAATTAGTGCCTCTGGAAGACACAAAAAATGTACTGTATATGCAGTTATTTCTCAGTGTTATTAAAATGCAACAGAACCATGAAGATGTTATACTTCCTACCATTTCCCAATTTCAAAGCAAGTAATTTTTTCTGAATCCTCTTTAAAAAAGTACACAAACCGAAGGACTTAAAAAGTACAGAAGAAGTTCTGTGATTTACCCTTTAAAAATTACTAATGTGTCAGTGCTCAGTGACAGAGCCAACCTTGGTATTAAAACAATAAAATTTTCATTTGTTAATTTTAAAATGAAATTAGATATAATGAAAACTTACTCTTTTGATTAAAAAGAAGGCATTTAGAGAAATACTAATTCATAATTTTAAGTAGAATTCCCAATCATAAAATGTTTAACAAGCAGTAAGAAGCACTATAAATGATGTCAAATCATTATTGGTCTCCACAAGAGATAAAGGTTTATATTTTCTACATTACCGAAGTTCTCCAAATGCTGAGCTATATCCTTAAATTACCCAAATACTCAAGCTCTACCATTTCTACACCATTGGCCTTGTAATCATATTTTGTTTCCAATATAGCAAATACAGATTCAGTCTAAATTATTCTTTCACTCTACCCACTGAAGAAAGATAAAGTACCCAAGTAGTTTAAAATTTTCAGAAGAAAATTCATTATTTTTCATTTTTTAAGTCACCCAATACCTTGTGTGAAGAGGCCATTTGGAAGGCCTTATTTATTTTCTTATTTGGAAGGCTTTATTTATTACAAGGAATAATTGTAAAACCAAGAGCTACATCACTGTGAAAGACAGAGGAGATTCCTACACGTGGCCTTAATATGGGTTTTAACTTTCAAATCTGTCAGTAGTTTTTGAAGCTCATTTACCTTGTGGGCATAAAATGAAGGCTTGTAATACTTAAATCACAAAGCCCAAATGGCATTTCAACTATTTCTGAAAAAAATCAAAGAAAAATAAGAGAAACTATTTACCTGATGGCAGAATTTGGTCTCGTTCTTTTAATGTAATCCATGGCCTCGGAGGAAGCTGCTCTGGATGAACTGGGGGGAGGAAAAATCTTTTATAAATGTAGGTTAATTTCATGTGCTTCTAAATTCAGTATCATTTACTTTATAATGTTAAATCAACTTCTGTTTTCTCTTCAGCTATAATGGCCCACAACAGACTTAAAAATCTAATACTGAAATATAAGGAAGATTTAGAAGCCAAAGGGAGTTTAAGTAGACCTACGCAGAAAACACATAATGAACATATGAAAAGAACATTAGGAAACTCATTATTGGCATTTCCACTTACACAGTACTTATAAGAAGTACCTATTTATTTATTTAAAGATTTTATTTATTTATTTGACAGAGAGAGAGACAGCGAGTGAGAGAAGGAACACAAGCAGGGGTAGTGGGAGAGGAAGAAGCAGTCTCCCAGTGGAGCATGGAGCCCGATGCTGGGGCTCCATCCCAGGACTTCGGGATCACACGGTGAGCCAAAGGCAGACACTTAACGACTGAGTCACCCAGGCGCCCCAAGAAGTACCTATTTCAAACCTTAAGTAAGATCAGGGTGCCTGGGTAACTCGGTAGGGTCGGTTAAGCATCCAGCTCCTGATTTCAGCTCAGGTCACGCTCCCATGGTCTTGGGATGAGCCCGTCTACTCTCAGCAGGGAGTCCGCTTGGGATTCTCTCCCTTGCCCTCTGCCCCTCCCCCTGCTCACCCACACTCTCTAAAAATCTTAAAACACACACACACACACACACACACACACACACACAAAACCTTACATAAGCTCTTATGTCTTAATTACAAATGTAAATAGTGTAAATTTTCCTGCCGGGAAATCAAAGCTATGTGAAGTTCCAAAATACTAACAAACTGAAATACTCAAATATCTTTAAAATAGAAAAAAACACATGTGAATATGCATAATAAAAGTTAATGAATTTTATAATGGGGCTTTCATTTCCTAATTTTTATTTTATAACATTCATGTAAAACAAGAGATTAGAACTACATTATACAGAAAAAAGGAAGGCACTGGTTAAACATTAATTACTCAGATATGGTTATCAATACCATGGAACTAAAAGCTACCCAACTATCAGATGAGAGAAAATTCACTAAGTTAAGATTTAACTATGTTTTTACTTTTTCCTTTTAAAAAAGTTGACAATTACAGGACAATTAGATTGAAGTGTGCATATTTTCCCAGGGAATGTAGTGGCTGAGAAATGTACTCCCTTAAAAACAAAACACTCTTATCTTCACCCAGCCACAGAAATTTAAGATCTTTAGAAATTTACGATTTAAGAAATTTACCAGAGTATTTAAGATCTTTAAAAGTTTCCCTTTATTAGCCATTTTGGTTTTCCAAAAGCCTATCTAAAGGATGCAAGTTTTAGCATCCATACTTTTCACAATGTGGAATGATTATTTTTGCATAGTCCGTATCTTGCCAGGAAAGGAATGAAGGTTATCGTAAGATGACAAACAAACCATCCACCTGAATCAACATATTGAATCCTGGAAAAAATCATGCCGCCAGGAATGCCATGCCACAATCATGAAAACTATCTAAAGAATGGAAAGCCCAATATATAAATACAATGAAGTGTAAACAAGGAACTTTCTAGCTGTTGGGTTCCCTATCAGCAAATGGTTAAAAATTCAGAAATCAAAAAATCCTCAAAATAAAACAAGTAAGGTGATGCTGACGGTCTGGTGCCTCCCAGAACTTTACTAATATATTTTAACTAATACATCACAACATATCAGTATAAGTAAAGTGCAAAGTATTCATCAACAATATCCAAAGAGCCAAAAACCTATGAAAAACCACTGTATCTCACCAGTAACCAGGAAAAATAAAAAGATGAGAGAGCATGTTTTTATTCAGGTTGTCCCCCAAATTTTAATATATCCAAAATTGATGATGGTGATAAGATAGGAATACTTGCATATACAGCTGGTAAGAATATAAACTGGGAGCTTTCTGGGAGGATAAGCTGGATCGTCTTTTAAAATTTAAACATCTATGACCCTGTGACTCAGCAATTCTATTTCCTGGGATCAGCCCTATCTGCATAAAGAAGCATTCAAAGTTATTCATTACCCTATTGTTTATAATAGCAAAAACAAGGGTAAATGACTAATATCCATTTTACAGAAGTCTATGCTATAGTTTAAGAAAAAAAAGGACAGACACATGTGTGCTAAAGCTATACAAAAGCTATATAAGCTTGGAAAGCTATACAAAAAATACTGAGTGAAAACAACTAGAAAATATATAATGATGAGGCACCTGAGTGGCTCAGTCAGTTAAGCAGATGACTCTTAATTTCAGCTCAGGGTCCTGGGATTAAGCCCCGCATTGGGCTCTGCACTCAGCGGGGAGTCTGCCTGAGGCTCTCTCTCTCTCCCTCTCTGCCCCTCCCCTGCTTATGCATGCACTCTCTCTCAAATAAATAAATATTTAAATATACATATATATAATGATAAAACAGAACATGTTTTATTAGAAAACATTTTAAAAACACACATGAATCATAACACTTCTACTGGTATAATTCTTATATCTAAATGTCTATAAAAATATCTACAAGAACACACACCCAACTTACAAGTGTGTTTACTTACCATGGAGGGGACATGAAATTAAAGGTAGTGGTCAAAGAAAATTTTAGTCTTAATAGGAATTTTTACAAGGAGAATAATATATTCATGTGTGACATATACTTAATGTTTTTAAGATGAAACTGCAATCTCAGTGATATGACAAACCATCAAATAAAATAAAGACTGTTTAATAGATATATATATATAGTCCTAGACACAGTACTAGAATTTGGATCAATATGGAAGTCTGTTCTCATTAATAGAAAAGAAGAAACAGCAGTTAACATAGTAATATGTCTTTCAGAATCATGCCTACAATGTGATAAAATAGTAATCCTCCCATTTATATCTCCCATACATGCCACACCAGGTGATAGATAGCCCTGCAGCCAACCCTGGAGCCATGAAGAATAGGGGTGGGGGCGGGGAGTAGGGCAGCAAGAAAATCCTGATTTCTTTGGCCAGTGAAGCCAAAAAGGAGAAGTACATCAAGTTTTAGGTGGGAAACTCACACTCCATGGCAGTAGTAATCCAACATGCTAATGGCAATCTCTCTAACAGAGCCCGAGAGAGCCAACCCAACTCACCACTTCAGTGATCAGCAGCAGGGGCCTGGTCTGCCCACAGTAAGGGTGTCAGCTGAGCCTGGAAAAGCCGACAGAACCCATACACTAAACCTAAACTGGGCAACTGCTTGCTAAAATTGAGATTTGATTTTAAAAGGATCAAGAGTCTCCAAACCTAACATTCAAAATATCCAGGATACAACTGAAAATCACTGGTCATACCAAAGACCAGGAATTATCACAAACTAAATGAGAAAAGACTATCAACAGAGACCAACACAGACAGAATTCAGATGTTGAGATTATCTGACAGAGATTTTAGAGCAGCCATCATAAAGCTGCTTCAAGAAGTAATTACAAATTCTCCTGAAACAATGAAAATATAAAAAGTCCAAAGAAGCAGAAGTTCTACTTTTTTAAAAGATCCAAAATGAAATTACTCAACTGAAAAATACAATAATCAAAACAACAAAACTCACTGGAAGGGCACAAAAATAAAGATAACCAAAGAAAATTAGTGAATCTGAGTATTCCATTTGAACAGTTAAAAGGAACATAAACTGGGGGGGAGGGGGAAATGAACAGAGTTTGAGAGACCTATGGAACTGTAACAAAGCTCTATGACTCATATCAGAATCCAGAAGGAGAGGAGAAAGAACATGGGCTTAAAAAGTATTCTAAGAGATAATGACTAAAATGTCTCCAATTTGGTAAATGACATAAACCTACACATTCAAGAAGGTGAGCAAACCAAATAGAATAAACCCAAAGAAATCAACACCAAGACATATCATAAACCACTGAAAACTAAAGACAAAAAATAATCTCAAAAACATCAAAGAGAAAAGACACACTACCTTTCAGGGGAACAATGGGTTTCTTTTCTGAAACCATGGCAGCCAGAAGAACTGGCATATTTTCAAGTGCTGAAAGAAAAGAACTGTCAAACCACAAATTATGAATCCTGCAAAACTTCCCTTCAGAAATCAAGGGGAAATTGGGGCACCTGGGTGGCTCAGTCGGTTAAGTGTCTGCCTTCGGCTCAGTTCACTATCTCTGAATCCAGGGATCCAGTCCCTGCTCAGCAGGGAGCCCACTTCTCCTTCTCCCTCTGTCCCTCCCCCTGCTTGTGCTCACTTTATTTCTCTCTCTCAAAGTCTCTAAAAAACTTTAAAAAAACAAAGAAATCAAGGGGAAATAAAAATATTATAAAAGGAAAACCTTGAAACTTTGTTGCTAGCAGACCTGTCCTTAAAAAACGGCTAAAGGAAGCTCTCTAAACAGAAAAGAAATGATAACAGAAGAAGTGGAACATCAAAAAGGAAGGAACAAGCAATGAGTAAAATTAGGGGTAAACACAATGGATTACCACCTCCACATGAGCTTCTTAAATCATATCTGATGGTTAAAGCACAAATTACAACATCTGTGTGGTACTCTGTGTAGGTAGAGGAAAGATTAAAGACAATTACATTTTAATAAAAGTGGGGAGTGTGAAGGCACATAAATGGAAATAAGGGAACAATCATGCACTTAAAGTAATAAAACTCCATGATTAGTAGACTATGCTAAATATGTATATTGTGATATCTAGAACAACCACCAAGAAAAGAATTTCAAATAAGAACTCTAAGTTTCAAAAATAGCATAAATAAGGGGAGAATTCTAAAAAATGTTTAACCCATAGGAAACCAAGAAAAGATAAAGGAGAAACAGTGCAAACAAACAGAAAACAACTTAAAAAAATGGAAAACTTAAGTTCTACATACCAATAATTACTTTAAATGGAATTATCTAAACATACAAATTAAAAGAGCAGAATCTTGGCAGAGCAGACATAAAAATGTGACACATGGCTCAACTGTATGTGGCCTACAAGAAACTCATGTTAAATACAACAACATAGTAAAGTTGAAGGAGGATGGATAAAGATGTACCATGCCAGCAATAAACAATAACAAAAAAAGGAGGGCAGTTATATTAACAACAGCTAAAGCAGACTTAATTAAAGAGTTAGGAAAATACTAGAAACTAAGAAGGTCATTACATAATGATAAAAGTTTCAAACCACTACATTAGAATGAGTTATTCTAAATATGTATACACCAAACAATACACCTTCAAAATACATGAAGGAAAAACTGACAGGGCTGAAAGGAAAAACAGACAAATCTACAATTACAGTTGGGGATTTCAACACTATAATGTCGGTATTTATAAAAGTACAAGATAAAAAAATCAGAAAAGATACAGAAGAATGGAATATCACCACCAACTAACATGATCTAATTTAATTTACACTTATAGAACCATTCACCAAGACAATAAAACAAACCCCAGAAAATTTAAAAGAACTGAAACAATGCAGAATATGTTTTCCAACTGGTCCCAAACTGGAATCCAACAAGAATAACAGAACAAGAAATTAAACAACACATTTCTAAATAATCCATGAGTGAAAGAGGAAGTCTCAAAGGAAATTTTTAAAAATACATTAAACAGAATGAAAACACAACATATCAAAATTTGTGGGGTACAGTTAAAGTAGTTCTGAGAGGGGAAAAAATGTAATGCTACAGTCTTGCATTTATAAAGAGGAAGAATTTCAAATCAGATCAAAATAAGTTTTTACTTCAAACAAGAAAAAGAACAAAACAAACCCAAAACAAGCAGACAGAGAAATTACTAAGATAGAAGGAAACACAAAGGTTAAACATAAAAGAACAGAAAACGATATACAGCTCAAATTCTAACCAGAAAGAACATGCATAACTAGATATTTTCATTAGCCATATTAACATTAACATAATAAGTACAGCATCAGGAGCAGATAAACACTTCAAATAACCAAAAAGATGAAACACATGAAAATATGCCCTCAATATATGTAATTAAAAAGAAATACTAGGAACAAAGGAAGTGATTACATAATGATAAAAGAATCAATCCTTTTGATCCCTATAAGAGTTATAAGAAATAAACAAATCTACAAAGGGGGAATTTTTAATAAGGTTCTATCAATAATGAATAAAAACAAAGTACCAAGTATGTATGTCCTATTCAAACAATTAACAAATGTAAACTAATATTTATAGAATACAGCACGAAATAACTACAGAATACATTTTCTATTTAAGTGCATACTTAAAATTTAGAAAAATTAAGCATATGCTAGCTAATAAATAACACATTTAAACATTTTTAATCAATTAGAGTACTCTCTGACCACAATGAAATTAAGCTAGGACTCAATGACAAAGAAAACATCTCCCCTAGAAATAAAAATACTTCTAAATGATTCATCTAAAAAGAAATGATGAGAGCTATTAGAAAATATAAACTGGGGGCACCTGGGTGGCTCAGTCGGTTAAGCGTCTGCCTTTGGCTTAGGTCATGATCCCAGGGTCCTGGGATCGAGCCTCACATCAGGCTCCCCGCTCAGCAGGGAAGTCTGCCTCTCCCTCTCCATCTACCTCTCTCCCTGCTCATGCTCTGTCTCACTCTCTCAAATAAATAAAATCTTAAAAAAAAAAAAAAGAATATAAACTGAATGATAATGAAAATAATACAAATTAAAACTTGAAGGATGCAGCTAAAAAGCCATGTTTAAAGGGAGATTTATAAATAAATACTTAGAGGAAAAAAAAGAAAGTCTAAAGGTTAATGATTAAGATGTTAAGAAGTTAGAAAAAGAACAGCAAAGAAAACTCAAAGAAAGGCAAAAGAATAAAAATTAAAAATCACTGATATTAAAAATAAGAGCGTACTAATAAAGCTAAAAATTGGTTCTTTTTTTTTTTTTCAAAGAAAATACTGAAAAATACCTGGGCAAGACTATGCATGAAGTAAATAAAGGCAACATAACTAATATCTAGAATGGAAAAGATATCACTATATATCAAATTCTGAACTTTATATGTCAATAAATTTGAAGATTTAGATAAAATGGGCAAATTACAAAAAAACACAACTTTCAGAAACTGATGGAGAAACGAAGACTCAGAACAGTACAATAGTTATTAAAGAAATTCAATCAGTAATTGAGAACTTCCTTCAAAGCAACCCCAGACTCAGATGTATTCTACCAGACATTTAAGAAAAAGGCACACCTGGGTGGCTCAGTCAGTTAAGCATCTGTCTTCAGCTCAGGTTATGATCCCAGGGTTCTGAGATCAGGCCCTGCATCTGGTTCCCTGCTCAGCGGGGAGCCTGCTTCTCCCTCTCTCTCGGGCCCTCCCCCACCTCATGCCCGCACACGCATGCAAGCACACACTTCCTCTATGTCAGATAAATAAAATCTTTAAAAACAAAAACAAAAACCAATCTTAAATATACTCTTCCAAGTAACAGAAAATAAATAAATTTTATGATGCCAGTATAATCTTTATATTAAAATCTGATAAGGATACTGAAGGAAAATTATTGGCCAATCTCAAACTCACATGCAAAAAATCCTAAGTAAAATATTAGCAAACTGAGTAAAGGGATATATAAAAATACTGTATTACAACCTACTTGAATTTATTTTAAGAATAGAAAGGTGGTATAACATGAAAATCAATGCATTTACCAAATTAACAGAATAAAGGACAGAAAATATATCCTCATCTTAATAGAGAAAGAGCATTTGATAAAATTCAACATTTGTTCCTATTAAAAAATTAAAAACTCTAACAAACTAGGAATAGAAGAAAACTTATTAATCTGGTAAACTTCCTTAACCTATATAAAAACTATGGTGAGTGTTTTATAATTATTAAAAGCTAATAAATTTTGAAATTAGACAAATTATCACTACTTTTAGTTACCATCTACTGGTGATCTTAGCAAGTGCAATAAGGCAAGAAAAAGAAATAAAAGATACAAGAACTAGAGAGTAATAAAAGTGTCGTTATACGCAGATGATACAATTGTAGAAATTGAAATTAAAATACATTAGGATTAAAAAGAGTTTAGCAAAGTGGCTGAGTATGTATTTACCAAAGGCATTTACAAGTGTTCATCAAGGTACCTGAATACCAATAAATATACAAACCCCAACTATATTCCATAAATGAGCAATAATAATCTTATTAAGAATCATTTCTGAAAAGACGGTTTTGAGGGCATCAAAAAAGTCAATAACTAGAATAAATGTAATAAAAAATGTGAAGACCACTACACAGAAACCTAAAACTCAATACTGGGAGAAACTAGAGAAAGCAAAATAAATCAAAGAATACTCAACATCGTTAGATTAGCAAATCCAGTGTTGTAAACATGTTGATTCTTTTCAAAGCAATCTATAGATTCAATATATTCTCAACCTAAATCCCTACCTTTTCGGGAGGGTAGAAATTTGAAAAGCCAATTCCAACAATTTTAATGAAAATACAAGGTAAAGGAAGCACGGGGCCAAAACTAGCTTAGACTTTAGAATCAAATCAAGAGGGGAGACTTAACTCTACTGAATCTTAAGCCATTTTATAAAAATGCCATAATTAAAGACACTGTTACATTGCCATAAAGACTACTAGAAATGAACGGAGAACACAAAATGTCAGAAATAAACCCATATATACAATGACAATTTATGACAAAGATGGCCCTAAAAAACAGTAATGAAAGGACAGTCTTTTCAACAAATGGCTCAAGGTCAATTTAATCTATTATGGAAAAGTTATGAAAATTGACTCCTGTGTTATACAAATTTCAATTCTACGAAGAATACTAGCTTTAAATGTTACAAGTAAAAAATGTAATTTTTAGATACAGGAAAATATATTCTTCAGCTTCAGGTAGGGAAAAATTCTTAAACAGGACACAAGAGCAATATCATAATAGAAAAGATCAATAAATTCAATTATTTAAAATGTTTTCTGTTCAAAACAAAAGACAAATTAACAAAGAGGAAAGGCAAACAACAGCATGGGAGAAGATACCTGCAACATATACACCAACAAATGACTTGCATCTAAAGCACTGAAGAACTCCTTAAAAATTACACACACATACACCCCACACACACACACCAAATGAAAGGGTCAAGTAGCTACACCTATTTAGACAATGGAGATACGTATTTTTAAAGCAGGAAGGAAACAGCATATACATACTATATATATAGATATATATATATATCTATATATATAGCTAAATTAAACTTTTAGCCATATATTCTTAATTTGTTACTAAAAAGATTCTCTTAAATTTATTATCTCTCTCCCATCAACCAAATTTTAGTCTTTATAGCCAAAATAATTTAGATGATATGAATCTGGTTTTTACATTATTGTAAATATTACTATTTTTTTTAAAATTTTGCATGTAGGTATCTTCTATGATGGAGAGAATTAAAAAGAGTATATGTCCTGTAAATAAAGATTAAATTCCACCCTTTTCTTAAAAAAAAAAAAAAAAAAGAGTATAGACAATATACTATGATGCTGGCCTCATGCTAGACTCTAGATTTCTCTAGCTCTGTTTCAAGACTCTGTATTTAAGAAAGACATTATTCTAAGAAAAAGATCTGAATTTCAGCATCTACATACTTTTACTCACATTTTGAGTGTTTAAGCAAAAAGAAAAAAAAAGAAAACAAGAAGTTTTAAGTCAAATTCTTAAAAGATTTCTTACATAGAAAAATTTCCATTTCGAATAAAACTATTTTACTCAGACAGATATGGTGTTGTTAATCAAAATCCTGCTTGCAAAATTTCCACAACTGTGTAGTGAATCAAACTATTAATTTCATTCACAAAAAATGTGTACAGTGTATGGGATCCACATAATCCCCACCAAATTCAAACAATAACTATGTATCTGTGATGAAGAGCAAGAGAATCTTGGGTTCACAGCTCTGGTATTAATCAGCTGTGTTAACTTGGGAAAATTAATTTATTCTCTGAATCTCAGAACTTGCATCTGTACAATACCAGTAAAAATTCAGACCTCTTAGATTCTTAGAAAAATTAAATGAGATAATGTAACTAAAGCTCCTAATATATTGCTTGGTAAACAGAAAGCACTCAGTATATGAAAAGAATGTCCCACTACCATGGGATACAGTATTAGAAGGAACTCTAGGGGCGCCTGGGTGGCACAGCGGTTAAGCGTCTGCCTTCGGCTCAGGGCGTGATCCCGGCGTTATGGGTTCGAGCCCCACATCAGGCTCCTCCGCTATGAGCCTGCTTCCTCCTCTCCCATTCCCCCTGCTTGTGTCCCTCTCTCACTGGCTGTCTCTGTCAAATAAATAAATAAAATATTTTTTTTAAAAAAAAGGAACTCTAAAACTATGAGAAGTTATTTTAAAAAAAAAAAGGTCAGATGGTCTCAAGCAACATGGGACATATTACCTAGTAGTAATACATGTAGAGTTCACTGATCATTAAGAGTTACCTGCAAGATTGTCAAGCATGAAGTTCAGTAGCTTTCGGGTTCCATCTGGGTCCTGGTATAAATTGAGAATATCCTGTGATAAAGGATTGCCTAAGGCAGAATACAAAAATAAAATCTGTAAGACTTACAATTGTAAGACCAGACAAATGTACACAATAAAATATTAATTTTGTAAAGTGAATTTTAAAGTATTTAATCTGTTACATAAATTTAAAGCAATTATGTGAATCTAAAGAAATACTCTTTAAGATAGTCATAAAATTTCAAAAACATTTTCTTTTCAGATTTCAAGGTTTATACTATATACCTACAATGTATGTTTGCCAAAATCATATATATAAACATACATATTAATCTTAGTCAATTCTGAAGTAATACCACAAACCAGTACCCTGAATTAACCTTTGTAAGTTCTAAATTTATCTTTGAAAGACAATATTCTAACTGAAAGACAAACAGTCCTATGAGAAAGAATGAATGCTATCATAAAAAAAAGGAGGGTCTTCCTAGTTAGAATATTTATATTACATATGGAGAAAGGAAGACATTTCAAGTGAAAAGGAAACCTTGTACAAATGTGAGTTAGTGAAATGTGAGAGGAAAATGAAAATAAGAATTTTTTCATGATGGTGATCAGGAATATCTGAGTACTAATGGTACAGATGTATTAAATATCAAAAACACAAGCTATTGTTAACAGTCTATATATTCCCTTAAGAAATATAAGAGGGATTTGTCAAAACAGGCATGCAATAACAATCTTGCAAACAGATTTGAAAAGACAAAAACCATGGAACTTCCAGAAACAAAGGTTTTAACTACTGAAGCAAACAAAATCTTCAACACACACACTCAGCAGAATGGCTAAAATTTAAAAATATTGACCATAAAAGTGATAGAAAAATGTAGACTCCTTGGAACTCTCATATTGCTGGTAGAAGTATAAATGGTCCAACTGTGGTGAAAATCTGATTGGCAGTTTCCAATCGACTTGAAAGAGAAAAAGGAAATTTCCTGGTGTGACAAAAATGCTCTATATCTTCAGGTTGGCAGTGGTAACATGAGTATATACTTTTATCAAAATTAGTCACAGTGCGTACTAAAATATTTGGGTATTTTACCATATAGAATGATAACTCAAAGTACTAGGGGGAAAAAACCTATCATCAATGAGTTAGGCAGTGCATCAGACTTGACTAAAAAATTAGTGAACAGAAAAAATACATTCAAAGAAACTACCAAAAATGCATAACCAAGAGTCAAAAAGATATAAAGTGGGAGACAGTTATTAGATATGTGAGTTAGGTAAGAAATCTTAACATATATTAAATTGGAGTTCTAGAAATAGAGAACAGGAGTTAGGTCTCTGGCTCAACATACAAAGAACGTGGAAGTTGTCCCTCCTGTCCCCACAACTGAAGTCATAAGGCAAACTGCTGCCCTGAACACAAACAAGCAGATATAGAGAATCACAGCCGAGTGGCAGGAAAAGTCCAGATACAGAACCCCAGAAATGAACTAGTATCAGTTGGCACACTTGAAGTCATAATTGACAAATTGCTGGAGGCTTGGGGAAAATTAGCTTGAGAGTTAAAAAGTCAAAGGGACCCAATCTTAGGAACCTCCAACACTTCCCTGAGTTTTATCTCCAAGAGCCCCAACACGTTTTTAATATCAAGACTGGAGAAAAATTCCCCTTGTGCTTCTGGTGGGAAAGAGAGAGTGGGAGGTAGGGAGGGGGAGAGTAATGCTCTCCTTAACAAGTCCTGCATGCAAGGAAAACTATTTTACCAGAATATAATCAGGTGACGTTTTGCCATTTAACCCCAAGTAAATACCCCACACTCCAGCCCCTCAAGCCTGATTTGGGGCAGAGAGAGTAGGAAGGAGCATATCTAACTCAAAGGCCCAAAAAGAATGAGACCTAATCATAAAACTACAGAACTCTTCCTCTCTTTCCACATCTTACAACCACATGAGTATTGCTCCTGTATAATAAGAGGATTATGGTAAATAGAACTATAAGCCTCAGAGTCTCTGGGAAAACCCAATGGCAACAGAGGAGATAAAAACAAGAAAACTAGAGGAAATTTTAGACTCTGACACATAACAACAGCAAACAGTAAACACAGCCTAAGTTCTAGCCAGAAAGAGAGTTTGGAGAGAAGTAAGAAGATGCATTATTTAAAAAGAAAAAGGCTGCAAACTATCAAAAGATAATTTTTTAAAAAATGAATAAACTGACCCAAGAAGCACAATGTATACAAAGAAGTATATGAAAGGGTTTCATTTTACTTTGTACTGCAAATTAGAGAATGCCAATTGCAAGTAGAAAACTTAAAAACCTATTAGGGAAAATAACCAATTACTTAAAACAAAAAACATGGTAATGGCAATAAAATTCATTAGCAAAAATAGAAGCTGGAATACACTAGAATAATATTTTCGAAGGGTGCAAAATGGTATTCGAGACTGCAACACTCCTCCACCAGTTATCAACAAAAAAAGTAAAGATGGGGATCAGAAAAACACATCAACCAACCTGAACTGATATTTACGCAATACTGTACTCAAAAAGAGGAAAATATACAATCTTTTCAAGTGTACGTGAACATCCACCAAGAGAGACCATATTCCGGGCCAGAAAACAAACTGAAACATGTTTAAAAGAAACAAAATCAGAGCACTGATCATAAAAAAAAAAAAAAAACAGAAATTAAATAGAACTAGAAAATCTCCAAGAACTCTGAAATTAAACATCACGCTTCTAAGTAATCTATGGGTCAAAGACAAGGTCACAAAAAATTTTAATTCAATTAAAATGAAAATACATCATCAAATTGTAAGATGAACATAAGTCAGTGTCTAAAGGGAAATTTATAGCATTAAATCCTTATATTGGAAAAAAAAGATCTAAAATCAGTGACTTAACTTCCATATTAAGAATCTAAAAAAAGAAGAGCAAATGAACCCCAAAGAAACCAGAAAGAAATAATAAAGAGCAGAAATCAATAAAATTTACAGCCAAAAACAAGAGAGTAACATGGTACTGTTAGTCTGAACCTAAACATGGTACTTTGAAAAAGAGATAAATTTGATAAACCTACACTTGATCAAGAAAAAAAGACACAACTCCTAAATATCAAGAATTAAATAAGGAATAGTCCTTTAGGCATTAGGACAGGGAATACTAAGAAAACTTTCTTCTTAAGTTCAACAACTTAGAAAAAAATGACCAAATTCCTTGAAAGACAGAAAATATCAAACCTCACTCAAAACGAAATAGAAAATTCAGCCAAAAATGGCAGAGTAAGGACCTCCAAAAATTTGCCCCTTCATAAGAGCAAAATGGCAGGATATGGGTAAGGACGGTAATTTGTGGAGTTTTGACTTCTTCTGGTCCCTTACTGCCAAGGCAGCCTGGCAACTACTGAAGCAACCAAAATTGAGCTAGAGCCTTTCAAAACCTCATTCCCAAGACTAGTCATTTATCTGACCTGTGTGGTGGTAGTTCCTTGACTCTAGCCAAGTGCTAAAAGCCTTCCACCTGAAGGGGGAGAGGGTGTAAGGGCATGTTCGAGGAAACCATTACTGGTAAATGACTTAATTTATGGCTGTCTGAGGTCATGGAAACAGGTAAGGCAACAACAGACTAATCTAAATGCTAAATAGGAAAAGCTTGGGAATAAGATGTCAATAAGGGCTCTGAAAAGTTCTGACATATTCCAGGTTATCTAGAAAACCATAAACATGGGCAGCTTTGCATATGCTTACGAAACACCTGAAAACAGCCTAAGCTCTCACCTCTTCCTGATCTTGAGGCTGTGCACAAGTCAGAAGCTGGGACACTAAACTTAACAAATTTCAATGGCTCAGTCAGTAGAACATGTAGCTCTTGATCTCAGGGTCATAGGTTTGTGCCCCATGTTGGGTGTAGAGATTACTTAAAAATAAAATCTTAAAAAAACTACGGAGGCCAAAAGGTAGAAGAATGACATATTCAAAGTGCTGAAAGAAAAAAAAATTGTCAACTAAGAATTCTATATCTAGCAAAAATATCCTTCTTAGCTGAGGGAGAAATTAAGACAATCCCAGATAAGCAAAAACTGAATGAGTTTGTGACTAGACCAGTCCTACAGAAAATATTAAAGGGATTCCTACAGGATGAAGACACTGGATGGTAACTTGAATCCATACGATAAAAAGAAGAAGTACCAATAAAGATAACTATGTAGGTATCTATGAAGACAGCATAAATACAATTACTGGTTTTATTATTTTTCAATCTAAGAGACAACTGCATACAGAAATGATAAATCTATGTTGATGGCCACAATGTACAAAGATAATATTTATGACAGTAACAGCATAAATGAGAAGAGAATGGAGCTATAGGTGCAAAGTTTTTTTTATATTATTGAAATTAAGTTGATATTAATCCAAATTAAGACTACCATAAATGTTCACTGTAATCCCCAGGGTAATCACTAAGAAAATAGCTCAAAATAATGTAGCAAAAGAAACAAGGGAATGAAATTGGTACCCTGGAAAATATTCATTTAACACAAAAAAGGAAGGCATTAATTGAGAAACAGAGGAACAAGAAGGAACTAAGACATAGAAAATAGCAAAATGGTGATGAAAATCCTACCTTATCAGCAAATACATTAAATGTAAGTGGATTAAACTGTGATTAAAATACAGAGATCAGCAGAATGAATAAAACATAATTCATTATAGGCTGTCCACAAAAGATACACTATAGATTCAAAGACACAAATAGATTGAAAGTAAAAGACTAGAAAAAGGTATGCCACGCAAACAGAAAAGAGCTGGAGTGGCTATATTAAGAAAGGGATAATCTCAATGTCCTTTATCAATGAAAGAAATTGAATTAGTAGTTAAAAAAAAAGCTGACTCTAAAATTTATATGGAAATGTAGAGCATCTAAAGGTATAAAAGCAAACGTGAACAATAACAAAGTTGGAGATCTCATGCTACATAACCACAAAGAGTGGACAAAGTAGGACAGTATATTACAAAAATATCCGTAATTACAAT
The DNA here is from genome assembly GCF_024610735.1 of Ursus americanus. Classification (NCBI taxonomy): domain Eukaryota; kingdom Metazoa; phylum Chordata; class Mammalia; order Carnivora; family Ursidae; genus Ursus; species Ursus americanus. The sequence goes on along the minus strand of NC_142134.1, from coordinate 23,562,503 downwards.
ATAGATGAGGCAACTGATCTGAACCACATTAAAAACAAAATAAAATCAGAATGTATTAAAAACAAAGCCCAGGGGTACCTGGGAGGCTCAATCAGTTAAACACTGGACCCTTGATTTCGGCTCAGTTCATGATCTCAGGGTCCTGGGATCAAGTCCCACGTTGGACTCTCCCCAACTCAGCAGGGGGTCTGCTTGTCTCCCTCTCCCTCTGCCCCTCCCCCTGCTTGCACACATGCTCTCTCTCTCTCAAATAAATAAATCTTAAAAAAAAAAAAAGCAAAGTCCAGCTATATACTATTTGTAAGAGATACCACTTAAGCATAAGCACACAGAAAGGCTGAAAATAAACAGATGAGAAAAGATATATTAGACAAATATTAACCAAAAGAAAACTTGCACAGCTGTAATATTAGACAACACAGACTATAAGATGAAAATACTCAACAAGGGAGGAAGAGGCTCACCACCTAATACCAGGTTCTATTCAACAGAAAGTACAGCAATATATACAATACATCAATATATGGGTGTAGGTGGTATACCTAATAAAATAATCTCAAAGGATATAAAGCAAAAGCCAAGTGAACTACATGGGGAAATGAGCAAATCCACAATTTTAGTGGAAATTTTAGCATTAATCACCTTAATTACTAAAAGAGGAAAGAGTCAAAAATTTGTAAAGATATAAAAAATCTGAGCAACAAATCTGATCTAATGGATAAACATATAGACCTGTGCCCAACAATTAGAAAAACAATATTCTCTCAGATTCAGTAAAACACTTAACAAAAATTGATCACATACTAGGTCATAAAGTAAGAATCAACAAATGTCAAAGAATGGATTCATACAGATTACCCTAACTGCCTATAATGCAGTTAACTTTAATGCTAACAATAAAAGAAGATAGATTTAAAATCATGTATGCATGGAAATGTTAAATAACAAATGGGTCAAAGAAGATATGATAACCTATATTAAAAATAATTAGGCCAAAACAAAAATGAAAATACTTCATATCAAAATTGTGGGATGCAACAACAGCAACAACAAAAATAGCCAAATAGGCAAATTTATAGCCTTACTTAAATGCTTATATAAAATAAGAAAATCTAAGTATAAACTAAACCATATATCTAACTTAAAAAGAGAAAAAAAGAAAATATATGATGTATCCAGACAAAACAGAATAAAGAAACACAGAACTGAACCAGTTTTTGAAAAATAAAAGGCAAAATTGATTCAATGAAAATAACATAACTGACAAATCCCTGGGGAGGCTACATCAAAAAAAAAAAAATAGCACAAATAAACAATCTTAGAAATGAAGGGGGGGTGATACAGCTATAAACAGAACAGAGTCTAAAAATATATCACAACAATGTTATGAACACTTTCAAGCAAATAAGTTTGGAAAAATTAAAAAGCTAACAAATTCCAGTAGTATACATATGGTCCAACAAAACTGACTCATTAACAATTAGAAAACCTCAATGGTTCTTGTAACTTCAAATATATTGGGGTGGTGCTTAAACATCTTCCACAAAGAAACAACCAGCAATAAGAGTTTCATATAATTATTCTACCCAAATTTCAAGGAACACATTAGTTCTGAGACCCGATTAAGAATCTTATTTAGGTCTGTCTTGTTCATGAGCATATGTTTAAAATTCCTTAAAAATCTTTTTTGTTGGGAGGGGCAGTTCAACAGGGGCCTGTGCTTCCCTCTTCATTCTTGGTGAGTGTGACAGATTCTGAGGTCTATGAGTCTGATACTGAGCAGTTTCTGTAGCTAGTTATATAGGCAACTAAATAGGTTAAGGCAACCACAGCAATATTTCCATGTAACTCTTTGCCCCCCCTGGGGAATCACAACTAATTTTTTGCTGCTTACTTGGTATTTGGTGCTTGCTTGAAAAGTGCTGGAGGGTTGGACATGAACTACTCAGATGCAGGGCAAAATCACTGTGTACATAGCATATGTCTGGGCCCATCTTGTAGCTTGAAGTGATAACGTTCTTTGTCTGACCCAGGAGTCTCACTGTCTTCTGCCACTATCCATGAAACAATAATTGGCTAACTTATTAGCTTATTAGTAGGGTAAAATTCAGGGCCTTCACATTCCTTGACAAATATTATCGAAATAAATCCAGCATACAGAAGCACCAGGTTGGATTTATCTCAGTAATGCAAGCGAGTTTAAACTGGAAAAAAATGGGAGCACCTGGCTGACTCAGTCAGAAGAGCATGTGACTCTTGCTCTTGGGGTCATGAGTTCAAGCCCCACACTGGGTGTAGAGATTACTTAAATAAACTTTAAAAAATGAATAATTAAATAGGAAAAATATAGATATAATTTATTAACTCGACCTATGAAATGAGAAAATTATCTCACAACAGATGAAGCATTTAATAAAATTCTGTACTCACATAAGGATTAGCAAAATAGAAACAGAAGAAAACTTCTAGAAACTAAAAAAAAAAGTGTTTTACCAAAAACACAAAGCAAATATGGAAAAATATTAGAAGCATTTCTTTTAAAAATGGGAATAGAAGCATGTTCACCCACTATTGATGCTTCTACTCAACATTGTACTAAACATTCTGGTCAGTACATTACAATAAGAAACATGTAAGAGTTTGAAACCAAACTGTCGTCAGCACGTGAAATGATTATCTGCATACAAAACCTGAAAAAATTTGCAGACAAATTTTCTGAAAGGTAAGAATTTAGCCAAGAAAGCCTACTACACATCAATTTTTTTCTTATGTGTCAACAGCAAATAGGCAGAAAAAGCAACTGTAAAAATAATTGTAATAGGAAAAAAAAGTGTAAGGTACTTAAGAAACAAACCCAACAAAGATGTACCTGAGCAAAAGATGTGCAGAAAGTTATAAAATTTTATTTGAAGACATTAAATAAGATCAAAATAAATGGAGAAGATGCCAAAATTCACAGATAGGAAGACTCAATATATTAAGATGTCAATTCTTCCTAAATTGGTCTACACATTCAATGCAATTCTGAAGTCCCAAGAGCACTTTTCATCAAACTGTAACAAGCTGCTTCTTATGCATGAGAAATCCAAGACAGCCAAACTGCCAAAACACTATGAAAGAAAAATGTAAGGGGAATTCCCAAAGCAGGTATCAAGTCTTAATATAAAGCCATAATAATGATTATGATAATGTAGCAATTAGTGCAAGGTTAGACAAATTGACCTCTGTATATATAAAACAGAGATCCAAAAACAGACCATGACATAGCTGAGAGAGAGATGACTCCACTGATGATCCATGGGAAAAGGGAAAACTATTCGCTAAATGATAGTGAGACAGTTGGTTATTCATAGGGAAAAAAAACAAGACTACATCACTCCCTAAATGAGACCCCTCATACCATCTAAAAAATTGGTTCCAAAATTGTATTTTGGAATTGTATTAGAATGCAATAGGTAAATGCAAAAGAATGAAACTGGACCATATACAAAATGAACTCAAGACCATATACAAAAATGAACTCAAAATGGTTTGATAACCTCAATAAGACCTGAAGCCATAAAATTCCTAAGAGAAAACACAGGCAGTCAAGTCTTGGACATTGGTCTTAATACCTTTGTAAATCTCTCTCCTCAGGCAAGGTAAACAAAATAAGTAAAATAAATAACTGGGACTACATCAAACTAAAAAGCTTTTGCACAGTGAAGGAAACCATCAACAGAACAAAAAAGCAACTTAATGAACGGGAGAAGATATGTGCAAATGCCCTACCTATTTAGTGTTAATATCCAAAATATACAAGGAACTCATATATATCAACACCAAAGAAAATCTGATTAAAAATGGGCAGAGGACCTGAATATTTTTCCAAAGAAGACATACAGAGGGCCAACAGACACATGAAGAGATGCTCAACATCACTAATCATTAAAGAAATGCAAATCAAAACCACAATGAGATTTTACTTCACACCAGAATGGCTAGTTTGAAAAGACAATAACCGGTGTTAGTGAACATATGGAGCAAAGGGAACCCTGTTGGTGGGAATGTAAATTGGTACATCTACTATGGAAAACAGTATGGAGGTTCCTCAAAAAGTTAAAAATAGAAATCCAATACAATCCAGTAATTCCACTTCTGTGTATTTACCAGAAGAAAATGAAAACATTAACTCAAAAAGATATATGCAGTCCTATGTTTACTGCAACATTATTTACAATAGCCAAGATATGGAAGCAACCCAAGTGTCCATCCACAGATAAATGGATAAAGAAGATATAGTATGTACATATATATTTGTGTGTATGTATATATGTATACGTGTACATATATGTGTATATATGTATACATACACACATAGACAATGGAATATTACATATATACATACACACATATACATACACACACAATGGAACATTACTAAGCCATAGAAATGAGATCTTGCCATTTCTGACAACATGGACAGGCCCACGGAGTATTATGCTAAGTGAAATAAGAGAAAGACAAATACCATATGATTTCACTTACACTGCAGAATCTAAAAAACAAAAACAAATCAATAAACAGAAAGCAGAATCAGACCTATAAATACAGAGAACAAAGTGATGGTTGCCAGATAACTGCCAATAGACAAAATGGGTGAAGGCTCCCAGTTATGCAATGAAATTAAGTTAGAAGAATAAAAAGTACATCATAAGAAATACAGTCAGTGGTATTTAAATTGTGTTACATGGTAACAGATGGTAACTACACTTGTGGTGAGCACAATATAACTTTCAGAGTTGTTGAATCACTATGTTGTACACCTGAAACTAATGTAACACTGTGTATCAAGTATACTCAAAAACAAACAAACAAAAAGCCAATGGACATTAAAAAGGTATATGCATCCCCGTTTACTGCAGTATTTACAACAGCTAAGATATGTAAACAACCCAAGTAACCAATGATAGATGAATGGATAAAGATGTGGTATATATAGATACACAATGAAATACTCGGCTATAAAAAAGAATGAAATCTTGCCATTTACAAAAATGTGGATGGGCCTAGAGGGAATTATGCTAAGTGAACTAAATCAGAGAGAGAAAAACAAATACCATATAATTTCACTTAGATGTGAAATCTAAAAAACAAAAGAAGGGCACCTGGCTGGCTCAGTCCATAGAGTATATGACTCTTGATCTCAGAGTTATGAGTTCAAAGTCCCATCATGGCCTTAGAGCTTACTCAATAAACACAAAGGGGTGGCTGAGTTGCTCAGTCAGTTAAGCAGCCAACTCTTGGTCTCAGCTCAGGTCATAATCTCAGGGTCATTAGATCCAGCCCTACATAGGGCTCCTCACTCAGCAGGTAGTCTACTTCTCTCCCTCTACTCCTCCTTCCACTCACACTCGTGCGCTCTCTCTCAAATAAATAAATCTTTAAACACACACACACACACACACACACACACCCCAAAAACCAAAACCAAAACAGTCTCTTACAGAGAACAAACTGGTGGTTGCCAACAGGGAGGGGGATGGAAAGTGGGGGGAAGTGGGTGAAATAGGTGAAGGAGATTAAGTAGTACAAATTTCCAATCATAAAATGAATAAACCATGGGGATAAGTACAGCATAGGGAATATAGTCAATAATATTGCAATAATGTTGTATGGTAACAGGTAGTAACTAAACTTAATGTGGTGAGCATTTTGTGGTGTGTGTGTGTGTGTGTGTGTGTGTGTGTGTGTATACATGTAACTGTCAAACCACTATGTTGTACACCTGAAACTAATACATCAACTATACCTCAATTTAAAAAAAATTTTAAACTTCAAATGAATGACAGAATTTACTATGAAGAGCAAAACCTTACAAAACTTTTAGGAAATAATACAGAAAGACATTTTTCTGACCTGGGGTAGGGTAGGATTTCTTTCACTAGTTATGACTTCATAAAAGAAAAGATCTTTAAATTCAACTACAATAAAAACAAATCTACTTATTAAAAGATACCTGAGAGAACAGAAAGAAAAGCCAGAGTAGAAGACATTTATAATACAAAAGAGACCAAACTTAAGAATACCTATAATCAGGAAGAAATAAATACTTCAAGTGAAAATGAGCAATAGACATCAATTGCAACTTCAAACAAGAAACATGGCCAATAAATATATGAAAAGGTGCTCAATCTTACTAGCAATTAGGAAAACACAAATTAAGAGAACTAGAAACTCACACTCAGTAACAGACAAAACTTTAAAAAGCTGACAATACTATGTGTTGGGAGGAAGACAGAAAAATGGAAACTATATTACTTTTGGGAGTGTATTTTAGTACAGCTACTTTGTAAAACATTATGGCATTACCTAATAAAGCTAAGGAAGTACAAGCAGATCTCTACGACCCAACTATTCCACTCCTAGGAACTCTATCAGGAGTTATGTATAAGAATGTTCATGGCTGCATTGCTTATAGTAGCCCCCCAAAAAAGGCAAATCATCTAAATATCTACTGTAGATTGAATAACTATAGCATATTCATATATCAGAGTACAACACAACAATTAAATTATAATTACATACATGCATGAACATGGCTGAATCATAAAAACATAAAGCTGAAAAAAGCAAGTCACAGAAAAATATATTCAGTAGGATTTCATTTATTTATATAAAGGTTAAAACACTGGTAATAGTTACATATATAACCCCAACATCTGGCAGTTAGTAGGTGTTCATCAATATCTGTTGTTCGATTGAAGGAAAAGTAAAGGAATAACTAACGTAAAATCCAGGACAGTAGTAACCTCTGGGAGAAGGGATGAAGATGTAATCATGAAAAGGCACACAGGAAAATTTTAAGGTACAGGGGACCTACACCAACGAGGTGTGATTATGCCCATTTCCCAATAATCTCACCAACAGTTACTTTATCAGATTTTTGGAATTCTTCCAATCTAACAGGTAGAAGTTGAGTATAGTTCCAATTTGCATTGTTATTATTTTGCATAAACTGATGAACTTCCTATGTTTTAAAGCCTGTGTATATCCTCTTATATGAGCTATTAATATGCTCTCTTCTAGATTGTTCTCTTGCCAATTTCTAGAAGCTCATTATATAACACAGAAATAAGTACTTTGCCTCCTATATGAATGACAGATTTTCGAAGTGCATTTCTTAAAAAAGGTACTGCAAATATATAATGGGTATCCAGTTATTCATCTTATTTTCTTTAAAATGTAGGTTATTCTTTTTGATTTCATGAATACAAAAACATGTTATTCTTTTGTATTTCATGAATAAAAAATTTCTCAAGTAAAAGAAGCTTCTATTGGCATGGTCCATTTTATTTTAAGGGAGATAAGTAATTCTTGGAAGAAAGCTAGAAATCTTCACAATTGCTGAAGTTCTATAAATAGTTTACAACCTGGGATTTCAATGTTTAATGTGTGAGGACAACTCTTTGGCCCATATGTTAGAGAAAAGTACTGCCTTACACCTTAAGACATGAGTTCTAAATTATTTAATATAACTATAGATGGGGCGCCTGGGTGGCACAGCGGTTAAGCGTCTGCCTTCGGCTCAGGGCGTGATCCCGGCGTTCTGGGATCGAGCCCCACATCAGGCTCCTCTGCTGGGAGCCTGCTTCTTCCTCTCCCACTCCCCCTGCTTGTGTTCCCTCTCTCGCTGGCCGTCTCTATCTCTGTCGAATAAATAAATAAAATCTTAAAAATAAAATAAAATAAAATAAAATAAAATAAAATAAAAATAAAATAAAATAACTATAGAAGAACTGCCTTTACTTATTTCTTCTATAAAATTGCTACACTCTGGATTTTTCTTTTGAGTGACTTAAGAGAACATTTCCTAATTACTTGACTGGCCATGTCTTATATCTTAAATTGGCCTTCTTATCCTAACTCCTCAAATACCGTACATAGCCTTCACATACACTCCTCGAATGTCAAAACAATTTCTAGAAATTAGCTTGTTGGGCCAGGATGATCAAACTTATTATCAATATTTCCCTATCTGTGCTTCAGAGGAAGACAAGGAAATAGGAAAAAGGTGCTCCTTTTTTCAGTTTCAAGACAAAATGGCATCTCAGAGGCTGTGCATTCTCACTGTTTCTTTTAAATATATCACAGTGCCATTTTAAATGCTCCACTCCACTTCCTCCCCTTTTCTAGACACAAAGTACCACTACTATGTGACTACTAAAACAGATTAGGAAATTATCTCAATTTTTACCTTCCTAAGAACATAAAGCTACCATTCATTGGGGACATTTTACTTGTTCAGTTGCTTCATAAAAGCAATCCTGTTTTTACCACCTCAAATTTTTGAAAAATGGCAGAAAGGGCCCTGAGTTTCTTTCATTTCTGAAAGGTCCTTGGCTTTTTTATATCAGATCACCTGAATGGAAAGTAGCACGCCAGAAAAACTAATTCTCAAAGAAGAGAAAAGGACTGCATATAGGTATTTATCATAGAACAAACTGTAGTTTAATGAAAAGAATTTATTTACAGGCATGAACAAAGCTAAGTAACAGTTCACAAGGCAGAGCACCAGCCTAATCTGAAAGACTAGAGGTCTAAGAAGAGATTTTAACAAATGTGAATCAGTAGATAAAAAGACACTAGGATCGAAGACCAGGCAAAAACAGCAGTTTGGAAGATCGAGATTTTAACCAGTAAAACAGATATTCAGAATGATTCATTCAGTTGATGCTTAGTATAAATTTTATGGGAACGTATCTTTATATAAAATAACATAGAATAGAGTTATGAAACAGTAGGATACATAATATTTGCTTTTTCAGGAACATTACATGGTACAGAGGGTAAATCATGGAGTTCAACAACAAATTATTCATTTGTCACTGATGTGCTCTCCATCAATATTAGCAGGAGGAAAACAGCTCTTCTAATTGGTGTTAAAAGAAAAAAATGTTATTCTTAGAGACAAAAAAAATATTACAATCAGTATGAAAATGTCAATTTCATACTTCATGAATCAAAGATTATAAAAAATGACAAACATTCCATAATATTATTTAATAGAAAAGAACAGACCTGTTCCCACTCCAACTCGAGATGGATGGTTATTTCAACTATTTTTATAAGAATAAGATTTAGCATATATAGATTAAGGTGAAATGTCCCAACAAGTTGCCTTGGGTTCAACCTCAAGAAAAATTTTAGATGTAAGTATCCCCTGGTCCACTTCAAATATAATTAAAAAATATCAAAAAAGTCCTACAGAAAAACTAAAAACACAAGACAGACCATTCATGTAATTATGTAATATACAAAGGGTTAACTGTACAGAGTCTAATCAACCATAATGTCAGGATTCTTTCCATTCATATTCAAGCCTCATTCTTAATAGTCCATTATATGACATAAGCAAATGCAAACAGAACATGTTCAGAGAGACTCAAATTGTCTTTGAAGAAGGAAAATAACAAAAGTGTTTACTTTATAAGGCTTTGATTAATATTCAGTGAGCACAGAATAAAATGTTTAACCAATACAGTACATCTGTATTTAGTCCTCTGAATTCAAAATAAACCCTTCTTCCTATAAGAGAAAACTATAACAAGTTTATAGTTATATATACAGTATTTATATGAATTGAGAATGACTTTCATCCCAAACTGATTGAAATGAGATTATCAAGGAACATATATTTTGGCTTGATACATTTTATTTAGAACAACTGTACTTATTAGGTATAGTTCATTTTTACTGTTATCATTTTTTCTCTCTTATACAATATGTCAATTCTATTTTATCTACTCTATCAAAACGTGACATGGATCATTCTGGCTAGGGTTTACTCTAGCCATTCTTTTGTCATAAGTCATTCTTTTAAAAGGAGGGAGGGACTACAGTGCTAATTTAAAATATCTCCTCTAAGATATGTCAGAATTTTACGGAAATTAAAAACATAAAAAATAAAAATAAAAAAACTTCCCCATAAAAGTTTGTTAAAATGATGGCAGCATGCTGAAATTCTGAAACTTAATTTGATAATGAAGAACCACTTTATTTCAAAAGAAAGCATATTTACATTCTCAAAATTATGCTAAACCTGACCTATATTGTAATCAAAATTGTCTTTAAAAGGCTTAAAACACTTCAATACTGACTGTCAATGCTGTCATCTCTTAAAAATCACTCACCTTTCAAACCTAGAGTTTGTAGCTGGAAGAGCCGACCAAGTTCATAAGGCAAAACCCGTAACAGATTGTTATTTAAAAGCAATTCCCTGTTAAAAAAACAAAAAACTGTTTAGCTTAATATATCAAATTTTATTAATATCTACAATTGTTTTCTTAACCTTCCCTAACATACCATGAGTGATATTTACATTCAAGGCATATTTCTATACTTTCAATCCAAAAATGTTGTGCAATATTGAAGTACCACAAAATATGCAACTGCGACAACTGTTAACAGTGTTTCTATAATTTACTCATTCTCTAACACAGATTATTGAAGTTGTAAGAATTGTATATCATTCTCAGGCTAAATCCATCCCCTTTTCTCTCTCACCCAAATGTCTAAGAGATACAAATCAGAGTGACAGGTATTCTTAGTATTCGAAAACAACCAATATCCTTGAATCCAGTCTAATTCATAGAAAAAAAGAGCCAGTCACCTTTATCAATTTTTATAACTGATTACAACTGTAGTCACATTAAGATACTATGATGAACAATCACTGACAGAACATAAACACTGAAAATAAAGCATAATACAGATAATAGGATAATATAGATAAGATCACACTTAACATTTTGAAATTTTGGCCAGACTACAGAAGAAATAAACAGCCCCTAATTAGATAGCTAAAAAGCACTTTAAAAAAAATGAAAGAAAAGAAAACCAACAAAAACACACAATAAGGAGATGGTGAGGAGCAAGATTCTAAAACAATATAAATATTTATTTTTAAATATATGACAGCAATTTTTAAAAATTACTTCTCAGCATATAAACATAGAAAAGCAATCCCTGTTGATACTGAGAACATTTATACAAGGTCTTAAGGGACCTACAAAATTTATTCCTATGAAGAAATTCTTAAAGAATCCTAAAGGACTAGAAATAAATCCATTTATTATCAAGTTTTAAAGGTTTCCTTAAAGAGTTGCGATATATAAGTATACTTTGCCTTATAGAACAGAGTTACGTTCCTAAAAGTTTACTACAAGAACAGAATATTTTCCCAATTATTTACAATTATCTTATCACACACCTGAGCCTCAAGTGAGACTTAGTATTTTAACCCAAACCCACCTCAAGTCTGTCAAAAAAAAATATAAGTTCTGTCTAGCTAGAAACCTTGAAGTTAAAGGAAATGTTCAATGGAAGCCAACTCAAGCACTGTATTTAGACACTTTATATCATTTGATCTTTAAACACAAACTGAGGGCTTCAGAGGGGAGGGGGGTAGGGGATTGGGATAGGCCGGTGATGGGTATTAAGGAGGGCACATACTGCATGGTGCACTAGGTGTTATATGCAAGTAATGAATCATGGAACATTGCATCAAGAACTGGGGATGTACTGTATGGTGACTAATATAACAAAATAAATATTATTAAAATAAATAAATAAATAAACACAAAGTCCTCCTATAAGAGGAGTAATATCCCATAATTTTCTTATTTGGCAAATTTAGAATTTTATATAGTGAGGCACATCTATAATATTTTCTTACCTGAGAGACACCATGTTTCCTAGTTCTGCTGGTAAACTTCTGAGTTTATTGGATGACAGATCCAGGTAAACCAGATTATGAAGCTTGGCAATATCAGGTGGAATGCGACTAAGGTAATTGTCATTTAGGTGCAGTGCTGTCAAGTGTGTCAATGACCAAAGTGATGTACTTAAGCTCCGCACTCTACCTGAAAGGCAAAATTCTGAAGCATTAAATTCAAGGCCTAAGACAAAGACTAAACTTCAAGAAGTAAAAAGTGGCAGAAAAGACTGCAATACACACAGATACTATATCTTTGACATTTAATTTTGTATTAATGCCATTTGATTGCTTCCAAACACCTGGCCCTTCTTTAATTTCATGCCACTTCTGCCTGACAACCATTATTTCTTATGAACCTTCCATGTATTAAATGAGATGTGGCATAATGAGGAGACCCTTGGAGTCAGGGTGATGATAAGGTCTCAGAAAAACATGGGGCTGACTTAAGCTTTTGTGATAGAACAGTCTTGAATTTTATTTTAAGGCAGAGTGCTAACAAAAGTATTTCTTACATACTCCACAAAAATTAGTAGTGCAAGATTTATCCATATTTTGGGCCTGGATTATACTACAAACCTTAATAGATAAGAGTAATAGATTTAGAACCAACTTTAGATTGTTCACTAGAAAACCATTTTACCCGTAAAGGAGATATCCTTCCCAGCTTTCTGATGGTACAATTACTTAACAACTCTGGTTTAAGACTTTGCATTAAATGCAACATACTCAAGAGAAATGGTCACACATTAAGCTTTACCAAGCAGTCAGCATCTGACAGCTCGATGGTGGAACGTATATTAGAAAAAGTCAGAAAACCTATTTTAGAGTCCTGACTTTTACCATTTACTAGCTATATAAACCTGGGCAAATCACCCAGCCACAGCTGCTCTAAAATATGATATTATCTTAAATAATTTATGGGAAGATCATTTTACAAACTTTACAAAAGTAAAACAATTTAATTTGATACCACTATTCAAACAACAGATTTTGATTAAAAGAGCCGTGGAAGGTAGAGAGGGCACAAAATCTCAAACAGTAAATGTTACTTTTCACATAGCTATCAAGCAGTAAACTCAAGCTTACATCTGTCCAGGGCTCCTTCTGTCATAGATTCCTTCATGCTGTTTATAAGCAGGCTTTAAGCGCCAACTAGGATTTTGTATTTATAGGAAAGAAAGTTTTCAAGTGAAGAGAGGCTCTGGTCAAAGACACTTATTTCAGTTGTACCCAGGACTTAACCAAGTGGTTCTCAACCAGGGGCAATTTTATTCCCCAAGGGACTTTGGCAATCTGGAGACATTCCTGGTTGTCAAAACTAGAAGAGTGCTACTGGCATCTAGTGGGCAGAGGCCAGGAGTACTGCTAAACACTATGCTGTACACCTGAAACTAATGTATCATTGTGTGTCAACTATACTTCAATTTAAAAAATTATAATTTATGTAAATTATAGTCCTTAAGATCTCCACTAATATGTACTACAGCAACCTATCCCATGTGGGAGTTCTTCACAAGATGGTAATATCTCATGTTAATATTCGTATGTATTTAAACTTAATATATGCTTAAATATATTAATGTGTTAATATTAACTTATATTTAAACATATAAATGGCAAGCTATCAACATTAAGGACCCGAATTGCTGGATAACTATCTTCATTGTCAAAATTCCAGTATTCTGTCTACCATGAAATTAATGTCCATTAAATCTTTTAAAAAAAAGACAGAGAGTAGCACTACCGGCATCTAGTGGGTAAAGACCAGGAATGCTGCTACACAACCTACAGTGCACCCAACAGCCCCCAACCACAAAGAACTGTCTGGCCCTAAGTGTCAGCAGTGCCGAGTCGAGAAATCCTGGGTTAGCCCATTATGATCTCCTCATATTCATTCTGCTGATTACCAACCACCTATCCGCCCAGTTACCTTTTAGCCAAATGTACAGGTAATTCTTGCTATTGACACTATAATACGGGTTTAATGCGTCCAAATAAAGACTACTGGAGGAAAAAATCCCATTCTACATATTATCTGTATTGTACCAATTCATAAAAGAAAGACAGTAATTATACTCTATTTTTAATACTTTTAACTTTATAATAATTTTAGATTTATAAAAACGTTACCAAGATAATGGAGTTCCTATAAACACCTTATCCAGTTTCCCCTAATGTTAGCTTCTTAGATTACCATGGTACACTTGTCAAAACTAGGAAACTAATATTGGTACATTACTTCTTTTTATTGGTACATTACTAATTTACAGATTTTATTTGGATTTCACCAGTTTTTACACCTTTTTGTTTTAAGAGTCAATTCAAGATACCATTTTGCATTTAGTCATCATATCTCCTTAGTCCCCTCCAGTCTGTGACAGAGTCTCAGTCTCTCCTTGTTTTTCATGACTTTGACAATTTCAAAAATTACTAATTAGGTGTTTTGTAGAATGTCCTTCAGTTTGGGTTTGCTGATTTTTTCTCACTAGTAGACTGGGGCTGTAAGTTTTTAGAAATCATATTCTATTTTAACAAATCCTAAACATGAAAGGTCATGTAACATACTTATTAGTTATTTGTTAGAATAAACCAGTAGCCTCTACGTTTCCTACTCTGCCAACACTAGGATGACATAGATGACAGAAGAATAGCAAAGATTTCAATTTGCAAAAATAATTACTCTGCAATAGCCAAAACAAAATCTATTATATCAAAGAACCTGGTTTACTCAGAAACTGAACTCCGAATGTCCTCAATTACAGATGCCAACCCTGGCCCAAGGTATTATCTCAAAAGAATGAACAGAGACAAAGATTTTTAGTCACGGGTAAATTAAACATGAGTACCTCTGCATTTTGTATTTTCTTAATTAGTTCATCTATTTTAAAATGTACAATAAGGAAATAAATATGACAATATTCAATTTGTGTTCATCATTGCTATTATATCCTAGATTAAATGCTTCAGATTCCACTCACCCGAGATTTCTAATTCTGCCCAGTGAGATTTTTTCCCATTGGCTACCTCCTCTGCTGACATGATGGTATAAATTCTGCGAGGATCTGGAGGATCATATTTTTCCTTTGGCATCCCTATTAGTCTGTTTAAACAAACAAAAAAGATGATCATCAATTACTACAGTCTTACAGAAAAAAGAAAAATGGTATGGTAAGTTTTCTTTTCCTCTCGCCTTGCCAGGCTACTAAGTCATTTTATACTACAAATTCTCACTAAAAGGAAAACACATCTGCAGTAGGTTAGGCTCTTGCAGGAACTCAGTAACATACGCTTAAGGGAAAATGCAAACAATGACACTGGATTTCACATTGAACTCTGTGGTTGCTTCCTGAACATCCATTCTATCCCAAACATCCATTCCCTTCTCCTTCTTTTAGCTGTCTTGCTTTCCTAAACAGACTGACCCTACAACAGTTTTCTGAATGGACTCTGACTAGTCTAAGAATATCAGAGTAATCCATCCTCCTTGCCTCAGTGATATTCAAGTATCTTACATCTAAGACAATCAGCACATGACATTCCTCTTGTCATGGAGATTAGTTCAGAAGTATCTAACAATCATGAGGCTTAAGATTCATTCTATGCTTACAGAAGGAGCAGGCTTCTCTCTCCTGCTAGTCATAAAAGAAGAATATAGTCCACATTGCTATTGGCAACCATCCAACAATTATAAGGGAAGCCAGCCATAGAAGTCAGAGTCTAGAAAATAGAGAAACAAAGAGCCCTCACCATATCATACCCGTAGGACTCTCAAACACTGGGCTTTTCGGATATACAAACCAATATACTTCGCTTATTGTTAGGTTGTGTTTTCTGTTACTTGCAGTCAAAAGCATCCTACATAATGAAAATTTTCTTAGTATGAGCCAGTCTTGGTTTAATCTATTGTTCTTAGGTAATATCATTCCTTTCCACTTTCAAAAGTGTCCAACTTGGGGGGGGGTGCACCTGGGTGGCTCCATCAGTTACATGTCTAACTCTTGATCTCAGCTCAGGTCTTGATCTCAGGGTCCTAGGTTCAGCCCCATGTTGGGCTCCACACTGGGAGTGGAGTCTACTTAAAAATAGTTTAAAAAAAAAAAGTGTCCAAATTTGAATGATGGAGTTACATGCCACCTTAATATTATATAGTCGTCTTCATGTAACTGCCAAAGTAATCACCAAATGATCATGAGTGATGACAACTAGATACAAAAATCCTCAAGTGTGTAATGTATGAAGCATACGACAAGTGGCCCTAAAGATTTTATTTATTTGTTAGAGAGAGAGAACAAGCAGGGGGAGCAGCAGGCAGAGGGAGAAGCAGGCTCCCCACTGAGCAAGGAGTCTGATGTGGGGCTCTATCTTAGGACCCTGGGATCATGACCTGAGCCAAAGGCAGACGCTTAACCAACTGAGCCACCCAGGCGTCCCACTTCTAAAAGTAAAATTTTTAGATGACAAGGTTTTCAGAATTTCTGCTGTGCACAAGGCACATGTATCTCTACGGGTACTTCTGCATACTAAGATTCCACAAAAAGACAAGATTAAGCAAAGCTAAATCAAACAGATCCAAACTCAATGACATGTTACAAATCCATTCCCTACACTGCAGATGGATAAAAAATAAAGACTGCAAAATATGTCAAACAAAACAAAAAAATTCTTTCATTAATTTTAGATCATTTTCATAAACCGTAAGAGCATAGGATTAGAGGTCAACTTAATGTGGCTTTTAATCATGGCTCCCACTGGACGGTATGTTCCTTAAGGGGACCATGAGTTATTTCTGTGTGGAGGCATATCCTTTTTATATTGCTATATAGTTCCTACCACATTGTACGCACTTAGTATGTATTTGTGGAACAAGTATATGCTTTATAATCCTAAAATCTGCCACCTTCCTTTCCTCCCACCTTTTCCATCTCACAGACAATTTTCAGTCAACGCCTTTCTAAGAATTAATCCCAGGAAATGGTAATTAAGCCACATGTTCAATTCCCCTAAATATTTTAAAAATCTAGACAGGCTAGTAATTGCTGTCTCTTCTTGCTGCTCTCCTCTAATTCTAATTTTGAAAACAGTTACTATAGAGAACTTTTTTTCCCATAAATTTCCACCTTCCTAAATCCACTACAATTTACAAAATCTGTTCCTACAAAACAAATCCATGAAATGTTTACCAGTATTTATATGTAAAACCAAAGTAACATTAATACTGTCATATTAGGGGTCAGAAATCTCTTTCAAATTTGATTAGGAAGCCAATGAAAATACAAGTCACCTAATTCAAAATGAATACAGATTTGGACTGTCTGATTAAAGTTAGAACATCTAACACTTGGGTCAACTAACGAGCCAATTTAGTAGAGTCTATAGTTATGGTGATCATTACTATCTCAAACACCAGGTTTCCAAATATGCTACTAAAGACTTAGCCAAAGACTTAAAGACAAATTGGGGAAATTGGTAATACTGAAGCCTCCTGTTCAGCTTTATTTTCCCTCTCAGTTCCTTAGCATCAACTTTTCATGTTGGAGACATACCACAAAAACCTACTTCAAAATAATGTGAAATATAAAACAATAACTCAAATGTAATTTAACTTTCTAAACGTGACACTGATAGTATGGTTTCTAATAGTCTCATAGGTCATTCTAAGGCTTAAATACTGAATGATAAATACTTTTTATCCAAAAAATAGAAATGTTTTATTTTCGAAAGCCTAATGGCTAATTCTTTATCTTCTTTTTCAAATTGATGAAACAGGTAGGTTTCTGAATTGCTTTTTCCATGAGTTCTAATTTTTACAACATCTTACATCAGTTCCCAAAGGATCCTCCTGTTACATCAACCTAATTTATACTAGGGATCCTGATAATGTAACAGAGTACAGTAAAAGCCCCTTTGGCAACACAACCTGTTTAACTTTCCAGTCTTCAACCCCTTTCAACACTATAAAAAATATTCCACCTAGTTCCCCAAATGCTAACTACATAAGCTTCTTTAAATCTGCCATCTACATTTCACTCATTGAACCTACATGATCCTCCCAGATTCTAGTGCAAAATTTCTGAGAGTTACCATCAGTCCTGGACCAAGAACCTGACTATGTCATACTTCTTAGTTCCTACATGAACTATCCTAAAAGTAAACTAGTTTTAATCTCCACCACTTAAGGCTGATTAATCACTAACACATAGTGAAGATTTTCATTAGTTTATTTCTCAGTTTTCTGTTTCACAGAAAAAATTTCATGTAAACTCATAATATACGAACTGTGTGGAAAATGTATTCCAATTTTTTTCAGTTATGAGCAATATTTTTTGAAGATTTATTTACTTTAGAAAGAGCGTGCAAGAGCAAGCAGGGCGAGGGGCAGAAGGAGAGAGAATCCTCAAGCAGACTCCTTTGTGAGCGCAGAACCCAATGTGGGGCTTGATCCCAGGATCCTGGGATCATGACCTGAGCTCAAATCAAGAGCTGGCCGCCCAACTGACTGAGCCACCAGGTGCCCCCAGTTACAAGCAATATTATACACAGCACTGGAGCTACTTTGCCCTAGAAAAATGTAAAAAATTGGATTTTCCAAAACAGTAAATAAAATGCAAGATACTTTTATATCGTGTTGTTTCAGTGAATAGCGTATTATAAAATATATATGAAATACACCCAAATATACTATTGTTAAGGAATCCCAAATCTCAGATTATGTATCTGCGGCTAATAAAATAACACAACTTAACTTCTCCCCCTCCAAAAAAAAAAAAAAAAAAAAAAAAAAAACCTAATCTGAACCAAATCAGAGCAAACTATTAAAGGCTAGAACTGGACTTCTGTTAATAGTGGTTATCTAGAGCAACTTATTAAAAAAAAAAAAAACAGCCTGTATAGTACATAAAAAGATGTATGTTCTTACAGTATTAAACCAGAGCTTCCCTCTCACTATCCTGTCTAAATTTAAAGTCATCTTATCCAAGTCTATAGTTCACCACAATTACTATTTCACTTAGAATTCAGTCTAAGAGAAAAAGAATGCTACAACTACCGTAGACTGTTTCATACTGAATGAGACTTCTAATGACCCAACCCTAAAATACAAATCATTAGACACTTATTTATTTCCATACAAATATTAAGTGGTCATCTCAACTATAGTTTGCAAAGTAAATATTTGGCAGAAATGCTGCTGGCAAAGTTCCCAAAGTTGGAGGAAGACAAAAAAAATATTTTTACAGATTTTATTTATTTATTTGAGAGAGAGGGAGGGAAAGAGAGAGATATCATGACTGGGGGGGAGGGTAGAGGTAGAAGCACACTTTCCAATGAGCAGAGAGCCCGACATGGAACTCGACCTCAGGCCCCTGAGATCCTGACCTGAGCCAAAAGTAGATGCTTAACTGACTGAGCCACCCAGGCGCCCCTGGAGGAAGACAAAATTAAGCCCACATTAGATATTTCTGCTTACATTTTAGTGCAAGATGTTAATGATTTATTACATTTTATATACTCTCAGATAAATCTGTCTTATATTGGCATTTATTCCCAAAGGTTATGAAACACATTATTTGTTATTTAATGAATAACTACCTAACTAACATCCATCCTTCCTACCTGGTCTTAAGCATTAAGACTATTTTCCTTTCTGAGAAAATAAATCTAAGTCCACCTTTTTTAATGAAGCAAAATAACCCTTGAGCTTCAGCATTTCTGAAGTTTCTATTTCCTCATCAATATCTATTTTTAACTATACACAACTCTTAATCATTATAACTGTCACATAAAATTTATACCTTCCCTGAATGGGCTCACACCACCTGATACTAAAAAACAGTATCTAGCAAATCACACTACAGTAGGATCATATTGTTAAAAATATAGATTGAGGGGCGCCTGGGTGGCTTAGTCGTTAAGCATCTGCCTTCGGCTCAGGGTGTGATCCCGGCGGTATGGGATCGAGCCCTGCATCAGGCTCCTCCGCTGGGAGCCTGCTTTTTCCTCTCCTACTTCCCCCTGCTTGTGTTCCCTCTCTCTCTGGCTGTCTCTATCTCTGTGTCAAATAAATAAAATCTTAAAAAATATATATAGATTGATGACACTCAAGAGCTTAGAAGACACCCTGAGATAAATAATGATTTCATTAGCATTCCGTACTCTACTCCTATACCAAGGGCCTCTCTGGATGGCATTTGTCTGCAATGACGGATTCAACTAAAGTCCATAGATAATAATAATGCAAACATTCAAAAAGAACCCCATTCGAAGTTTTCCTGAGCATCTCCCACTCTAAACAAAACACTAAACACTAAACAAAGTAAAGCAAAACCCATGTTTTATGATGGTAAAGTCACGCATCACTATGAAAAAAATAACGTCAGATCTTTGGAATTTCATGTTTCTGACCAGTTTAACATTTATTCAACAAATATTTATTGCAGGTCTACTACCATCACGTATTATACCAAGCACTAGAACTTCTCAGGAAACAAGATAAACATCTTTGCCCTCATGTAGCTTACAACATTTTCATTGCACTACTTGAAAAATAAAGTTATAGAATATATATTTTACTTTCAAACAATGCTATAAAGAATTTGGCATTTCTTGCTACTACTTTTTCCCCCTTATCAGATAGTTGCATTGCTCCCTCTTTTCACTATGCTGGGAGAGTACAACTAAAGGAAAATAAAACATCCTTATCACAAAGGATGAGGGTAATGAAGCTGACCCTTGAACAATGTTGGGTTTGAACTGCTTAGCTCTATTTATAAGCAGACTTTTTTTTATAGTACCGTAAATACATTTTCTCTTCCTTACGATTTTCTAAATACCATTTTCTTTTCTCTAGCTTACTTTATTGTAAGAATACAGTACATAATATATATAACATGCAAATGTGTGTTAATCGACTATTTATGTTATCAGTAAGGCTTCCAGTCAACAGCAGGCTTTTACTGGTTAAGTTTTAGGGCAGTCTAAAGTTACACGTGACTTTTTAAATATATGGGGGATTGGCATTCCTAACCTCCAGGTCATTTAAGGGTCAACTGAAACAGGTAATCTACAGAATGGTCAAGGACAGGTGGAGAAAGCACAGTTCCCAGGACAAGAATGCCAAGTTTTGTTTTGTTTTGTTTTTAATTTATTTGACAGAGAGAGAGACAGCCAGTGAGAGAGGGAACACAAGCAGGGGGAGTGGGAGAGGAAGAAGCAGGCTCCCAGCGGAGGAGCCTGATGTGGGGCTCGATCCCAGAACGCCGGGATCACGCCCTGAGCTGAAGGCAGACGCTTAACGACTGAGCCACCCAGGTGCCCCAAGAATGCCAAGTTTTAATACTGGGGATTGGACCAAAGATAACCAGGTTAAAACCTATCAGTACGTTTAATATAAGGTGATAGCAAATACTTCCTAACCCAGAGACACTATTTTTTCTATGATTCTTACTGAGAAACCAAATATTTAGATAACAGTAACAAGGATTCTTTTGGCCTTAAAAAGTACTTGGACTTGGGGTGCCTGGCTGGCTCAATCAGAAGAGCATGCAACTCTTGATCTGGGGGTCATGAGTCAGAGCCCCATGTTGGGTGCAGAGATTACTAAAAATAAATTTAAAATAAATTTAAAAAAAATAAATATACCTGAACTCAATAGGTCTTCTTTCTAGTTGGTTTATTTTTAGGGATCTACTTCAAATCCCAAGCCAAACTATTCACCTACCCAAACAAAATGCATAAGCATACATTACAATAAAGCCCCTGGTTGAAAATGAGATGTCTTAATAGTTGCTATACTTCTACCTAAAGGTAAATCCAAACGTAATCCAAAGGTAATCTTATGGTAATCCACAATGATAACTAAAGGAAGCTTCTAACTCTATAAAGGGGTAAGGGCACAGTCTACTTGTCAGCTAAAGAAAGTACGACAAGGAGAAGGAAAAAAAACCCCAAAAGAATCAAAATATAACTCCTTTTCTGCATATGTGGAAATTTTCTCTCATATGTGGGAACCAGAAAACAACAGCAGCAACACTAAACAAATAAATACTAAAAGAAAAAATGGAGACCTGGGATTATAAATCTATCAATCACTTCCAAATTCCAAAATAATTAGACAAATTTCATTTTATTTCATCAGCAACCAATTTGGACAACCAAAGCTTACAACTCTATCATTCCAAATTAGGTCTTAGTCTCTGCCTAAGAGTCACTATGCTTTAATACCTCTTGTATTTACTTACTGCCTCCCACTTACCTGAACATTGAATACAATCTAATTATCCTGCAGAAAACGGGAGGTAAATAGACCAGATTAGATTTTTCACGTCAATTTTTCCAGAACTATGATTTCTTCCCCCTACCCCTTTTTATCTTTCCACTTTTTTGGTGTAGCTTTTGTTTTCTATTTCCTGATACACACACTTTCATTTCTTTCAATTCCTATCCACCCTTCATGGTTCAAGTCATCTGTCACCTCTTCTTCAGAATAGTTCCCCATTTAAAAATCAACAAGCTAATTCTAAAATTTATACAGAGGAATCTAAAATAACCAAAACACTTTTGAAAAAGAAATACAAACTTGGGTGGACCCACTACCTAATGTTAAGACTTACTATAAAGATCTAGTAATCCAGACAGTTTTGTATGGATAAAGGGATAGACACATATAGTTCAAAGGAAAAGAACTGAGAAACTAGAAATAGAACCACACCTATATAGCCAATAGATTTGCACAAATGTGCAAAGGTAATTCCACAGAGATTAGTTGTTCTAGCAGCATTTGTTGAAAAACCTGACATCCACGTGCAAAAATAAATAAGCATCAATTCATATAAACGAACTTACAAGGATCATAAATTTAAATGTAAAACCAAAAACCATAAAACTTGTAGAAGAGAACATAAAAGAAAAATCTTTATGACCTTGAATTAGGCAAATATTTCTTAGATAAAGCACAAAGTATGATCCATAAAAGAAAAATACTGATAAACTGAATTTCACGAAAATTTAAAACTTCTCCTCTTTGAAAGACAAATAAAAAGATGTGCCCAGGACTGAGAATAAATATTTACAAAACACAAAGCTGAAAAAGCACTCCAGAATATATAAAGAACTCTCAAAGCAAAATCATAAGGAAAACAACCTAATAAAAAAACTGGCAAAAGATTTCAACAGGCACTTCACCAAAGAAGATACACAGATAAAAAATAAGCGTACGGAAAAAATGCTTAACTGTAGGCATTTGGGAAATGCAACTTAAAACGACAATGCAATATCACTACATGCCTATTAGAATGAGTAAATTAAAAACTTACAATACCTAGGGCCAACAAGGATGCCTCACATACACACACCCATCCTTATATTCATTTATGTTTTTATAAATAATATTCATGCATACATACACACAGACATATTCATGCATACATACACACACACACACACACACACACACACACACATCCCATCACATTTCGCTGGTGGAAAGCAAAACAGTACCGCCACTTTGGGAGAGAGTTTGGTTGTTTCTCACAAATTAAACATACTCTTATACAACCAGCAATTCCATCCCTAGGTATATAGCCAAGCAAAATAAAAACTTACATTCACAAAAAACCTATACATAAACATTTGCAGCAACGTTTATAAGCTGCCACACTTGGAAACAACTCAAATATCCTTCAAGTGACAATTAGATACTAACTATGGTACAGTCACACAATGAAATACTACTCAGTAATAAAAAGGACAGAACTAATGATAAAAACGATATGGATGAATGTCAAATGCATTATGCTAAATTAAAAATACCCCTACCATACTCAAAAGGCTATGTACACTGTACCTCACCACAATAAAGGCCATATGACAAACCAAGAGCAAATATACTCAATGGTGAAAGCTGAAAGTTTTTTCTTTATGATCAGGAGTAAGACAAGGAGGCTCACTCTTGCCACCTTTACTGAACATAGTACTGGAAGTCATAACCAAAGCAATTAGGCAACAAAAATAAAAGGTATCCAAACTGTAAACAAAGTAAAACTGTTTGCAGACAACATGACATTATATAAAGAAAACCCTGAAGACTCCACCAAAAAACTGTCAAACTAATAAATTCAGTGAAGTTGCAATATACAGAATATACAAAACTGTTTCATTTCTATACATTCATAAACTATCAGAAAGAGAAATTATGAAAACAATCCCATTTACAATTGCATTAAAGAACAAAATACATAGGAATAAATTTAACCAAGGAGATGAAAGATTAGTACAATGAACACTATAAAGACACTGATGAAAGAAACTGAAGATGACATAAAGAAATGAAAAGATAGTCCATGCTCATGGATTGGAAGAATTAATATTGTTAAAATGCCCATAATACCCAAAGTAATCTACAGATTCAATGTAATCCCTATCAAAATTCCAACGGCACTTTTTCAGAGAAATAAAACAAATTTGTACGGAACCACAAAGGACAGTGATAGCTAAAGCAATTTTGAGAAAGAAGAACAAAGCTGGAGACATCATACTCCTTGACTGTGAACTATATTACAAAGCTATAATAATCAACACAGCATGGTACTGGCATAAAAAGACATGTAAATCAATGGAATGGAAGAGAGAGCCCAGAAATAAACCCACATACATGATCAATTAATTTAAAACAAAGGAGCTAAGAATATACAACGGGAATATGACAGCCTGTTCGACAAACTGTATTGTGAAAACTGAACAGCCACGTGCAAAAAAATGAAACTGGATCTATATCTTACACTGTATACAAGAACAACTCAAAATGGATTAAGGACTTGAACGTAAGACTTGAAACCATAGAATTCCTGGAACCTCCTTGATACAGGTCTTAGCAACAATGTTTGGATTTGATACCCTAATCAAAGACAACAAAAAACAAACATGTGGGAGTACATCAAACTAGAAGCCTTCTGCTCAGTAAAGGAAACCCATCAACAAAATGAAAAGACAGCCTACAGAATGGGAGAAAATATCTGCAAATCATATATCTGATAAGGGGTTAATATCAAAAATATATAAAGAACCCATACAACTCAACTGAAAAAACGATCCAATTAAAAAACTGGCAGACAATCTGAACAGACATTTTTCCAAGGAATACCAACAGATACTTGACAAGGGGCTCAACATCACGAATCATCAGGGAAATGCAAATCAAAACCACAATGAGAGAACACCTCACACCTATTAGAATGGCTATCATCACAAAGACAAGAGATAACAAGTGTTTGCAAGGATGCAGAGAAAAGGGAACTCTTGTGTACTTTGGGGAGAAATGCAAACTGATGCAGCCACTAGAAAAAACAGTATGGAGGTTCTTCAAAAAATTAAAAATAGGGGGAGCCTGGGTGGTGCAGCTGGTTAAGCATCTGACTCTTGGTTTCAGCTCAGGTCATGATCTCAGGGTCCTGACTCAGCGTGAAGTCTGCTTAAGACTCACTCCCTTTTCTTCTGCCCCTCCTCCCCCTGATCACTCTCTCTAAAATAAATAAATAAATCTTCAGAAAAATAAAAATAGAACTACCACATGATATAGTAATTCCACTTCTGGGTATATATCCAAAGGAGCAAGATCACTATCTCCAAAACATTATCTGCACCCTGTGTTCACTGTAGCATTATTTATAATAGCCAAGACATGCAAACAAACTGTGTATCTATTGGCAGATACATCCATGAAGAAAATGCACATATACATATTCACTTACATACATACATACACATACACACACACACCCCCCAACACAGTGGATTTTTATTCAGCCATAAAAAGGGAAAAAACCCTCTCATTTGCAACAACATGGATGTACTTTAAAGTTATTATGCTAAGTAAAATAAGTAAAATACTATGTGATCTTATAAGTGTAATCTTAAAACAAAACAAAACAAAACTGAATTACAGACACAGAATAGACTGATGGGCAAAGTGAGCAAAGGAGGTCAAAAGGTACACCTTCCAGTTAAAAAGTATGTCCTGGGGATGTAATGTACAACATGGTTAACTATAGTTAATACTGTACTATATATGTGAAAATTGCTAAGAGAATAGATAGATTTTTAGGGGCACCTGGCTGGCTCAGTCAGTAGAGCATAAGACTCTTGATCTTGGGGTCATGAGTTTGAGCCCACATCAGGCGTGGAGCATATTTAAAAATAAAAAGAGAGAGGGGCGCCTGGGTGGCGCAGTCGTTAAGCGTCTGCCTTCAGCTCAGGGCGTGATCCCGGCGTTCTGGGATGGAGCCCCACATCAGGTTCCTCTGCTATGAGCCTGCCTGTTCCTCTCCCACTCCCCCTGCTTGTGTTCCCTCTCTCACTGGCTGTCTCTCTGTCAAATAAATAAATAAAATCTTTAAAAAATAAAGAAATAAAAATAAAAATAAAGAGAGGGAGTAGATCTTTAAAGTTATCACAAGAAAAAAAATCTATATGTGGTAACGGATGTTATCTAGACTTACTGTGGTAATCATTTCACAATATTTACATATATAAAATCATTATGCCATAAACTAAAACTAATAGAACATTATATGTCATTGTATCTCAATTCCTTAAGGACCATATACTGTATGAATCCATTTAATATGTCATTCCAGACCAAACAAAACTATTGGGACAGAAAACTGGTAAGAGGCTGGCAGGGGCTAGGGGTGGAAGGAGGGATAGACTGAAAAAGGAATGAAGGAATTTTTCTGTGATGTGACTAGATATACCGGTTAATTTATAATTACTCGTAATATTACCATCAGAAATACACTCAGTAAATAAAATAATTTAAGCGTTCTTGTCTCTTCGTAAAGCAGAACTTGGGGAAAAAATTGCTTTACCATCCAAAAAACCACTAATAGAGTAAAGAAAGGAAAATAAACTAACAGGATGTAGGATTTCCCTACCTCCAACTTCTCCTCAAGGCATTTATAAATACGTTAGCCTAAAAACAGCATCAATTGGCCAGCAAGTAAAAGTACATAAGTTAAATCCACAGCATTTTGCAGACTCTTGGTAACTTAATGTCAAAGAGTCACAATAAGTCAACTTTATTATTGACTAATAAATGCCAACAGGGTTTATGTGACCTGGGTCATATGAAAAGTAAAATCCCTCCCTCTCTCTTTCCCCTACCCCCCAACCCACAGAGAGGGGGATTACAAGCAGTTCAGGATTGCTGAAAATTACCACACCAAGTATAAAGAAACTGTGTTGTATAGGAGGGCAGAGGAAAGATCATAGGAAGTTCAAAAGTCTGTTTTGCTTTCCTGACTCCTTCCTATAGATTGTTTTCCTAATATAAATAACTGCCAGCCATAAGAGAGTCTAATAATAAACATGATAGTATTAATCCTGGTTGCCTCCTTCTTTTATTCCCTTTTACTTTCTTCTGCTCAATAGCACTTCTTCTAGTCACACTTCCAAGTGGGCCCATATCTTCTACTGAGTCAGCTGTCACATTCTTAAAGAAACTATAAATGCCTTAAAAGCCCAGTACTTACATGAAATGTAAAAATATTCTTGTCACTTCCCATCATAAAAGCAAATTACAGCACAGCACTGACTGTCATCACATTTAACCCAAGCTTTTTAGCCTGCACAATTATAATTATTAGCATAGTGAATAGATCCAGTTAGCATAAGATCCAATTCTAAAATGTGTACTCATACTCTTCTTTGAAATTGAGGGAATCCACTTAAAACAAATATCTCTAAATTCAGTATCCTTTAGTCAGCAACTAGCCTATCTTCTAGCTCTAAAATAAACCTATCAGATTTTGAAAACATATGTGAAATATAAACACATATGAAAAACTACATGAAATAAATGTAAGGTAGGAAATCTAGACTTAGACTATTCAACCTAAAAGAATGATTTTATACCTCAGAAGAAACAACGAACTCCCAAATTAATGCTTAATGAGAGTTACTTAAAAATTCCTACTCGGTGATACTTGGCTATAATTTTAGAAATGTTTATTAGGTCATCCGAAATTCCTATTCAAAAATTTCAGAATTAACATGTATTTAATGAAAAACAACAAAACTTAATGTATACATGTGGCTACATTAAAAACATTAAATTTCTAAATTAATACTTATTTAATAAAAGACACTAATTTAATTTTTATACACGGATATATCAAATACAGCAAGAAAAAGAGCTATAGCAATTCAGCTCCATAAAACTAAGGTTGACAAATGAATTGCCTTAAGGGAAAATAATTTCCTAAAATTGTTTCCTCATGATTCTCTTTTAACATGGGAAATTAGAGTACGAGAAATATACCAAATAATAAACCTCCATGATCTTAGGAGGCAGTTCTGAAGTAAGTGAAAAATAACTCTTCAGTGATGGTTAGGAAGTGATGCCAGTCATTCCAAAATGGTGACAAAAATACATGTAAAAGTAACTAAAAGGTTATATATTCAACTAACATTGTATAGCAATGTTAGTACAATTAACTTCAATCAAATTACTATTCTCCTTGCTTTAAAGATAAGAACTAGCCTCCAATAAAACCAGTAATTTGGTAATAACTATTTTGTATTGGTAATAACTACTGTAAGTTTCCTTTAACAGCTACCTGAAAATTCTATCATTTGAACATATGGAACTTAAGTAAAGAGTTTTTCAAAGTTACATAAATATAAAATACTACAGGGGCGCCTGGGTGGCTCAGTCGTTAAGCGCCTGCCTTTGGCCTGGGGCGTGATCCCAGGGTCCTAGGATTGAGCCCTGCATTGGGCTCCGTGCTCTGCTGGAAGCCTGTTTCTTTGTCTCTCACTCCCCCTGCTTGTGTTCCCTCTCTCGCTGTGTCTCTGTCAAATAAATAAATAAAATCTTTAAAAATATACATATATATAAAAAATACAACAAAAATCAGTTTACTGATTTTATTAGTTGGTTCTAATACCCACCACTTGTGCTAATTTACAGTTCTGCAATAAATAATCCCAAAGAAAAATATTAAGTTGCAATCAGTATAGTGTGGATATTTATTTGTATTAGAATTTATTAGTTGGTTCTAATACCCACCACTTATGCTAATTTACAGTTCTGCAATAAATAATCCCGAAGAAAAATATTAAGTTGCAATCAGTATACTGTGGATATTTACATTTTTGTAGCCTAACCAGAATATTGGTAATCTATATTTAGTAAAAAGCATCTCTCTAAAAACCAGAACAGTCTATTCTCCAATTGTGGATGGGCACTAATTCAATATTTTAAAATGTTGAACATTTAAGTATATGGGAAAGCATTCAAGATGTATTGCTAACTCAAAACAAAAACTGATTACATATACCATAATCCCATCTTTGTAACAAAACAACATATATATACAAAATGTGTACCAACATGTATGAAAAAAGGTAGGAAAGAATGATAGGATTGTGGGTAATTTTTTTCTTATTTAGCTATAATCACTTTTCTACATTGACAATATACTGTTCTTACAATATGAAGGACATTTTATTAATAAGCTTCATTTTTTAGGTAAGTTTTAGGTTCACAGCAAAATTGAGCAGACACTAGAGAGTTCCCATAAACTCTCCTTGTCCCCAAACAGTACAACCTCCCCCGCTATAAACATTCAGCACCAGAGTGGTACATTTGTTACAATCAATGAACTTTTACTGACACATCATCACCCAAAGTTCATAGTTTACAAAAGGGTTCACTCTTGCTATTTTACATCCTATGGATTTCATCATATCTATAATGACATCTACCATTGTAGCACCATACAGAATAATTTCACTGCCCTAAAAATCCTCTGTGCTCTGCCTATTCATCCCTCCCTCCCCTCTACCTCCTGGCAACCACTGATCTTTTGACTGCCTCCACTGTTTTGCCTTTTCCAGAAATGTTATACAGTTGGAATCATACATTATATAGTCTTATCAGATTAGCTTCTTTCACTTAGTAATATGCATTTAAGGTTCCTCTAGATCTTCCCATCGCTTGATAGCTCATTTCTTTATCTGGACGTGCCAGAGTTTATTTATCCACTTACCTAGGAAGGACACTTTGGTTATTTCCAAGTTTTGGCAACTATGAATAAAGCTGCTAATATACATCTGTATCCAAGTTTTCATGTGGATACAAGATTTCAGTTCATTTCCATGAATACCAAGGAACAGGACTGCTGGCTGGATCATATGGTAAGACTGTTTAGTTCCAGAAGAAAATGCCAGACAGTCTTCTAAAGTGGCTGTTCCATTTTGCATTCCAACCAGCAATGAAAGAGTTCCTGTTGCTCCATATATTCTCCAGCATTTGGTGCTGCAAATGGCTTGTGGCCATTCTAACAGATACGTAGTATTTTGTTACTATTTTTAATTAAAAACTAAAAAGGCACTGACATATATTTGAAGATACACCTGAAGCTTTCACATTTTTAAAAACAATCTTTGTCATAATTCTAATAACCTAGCATGTTATCAATACTGAGAAAGTTATACATTACCTACAGACACCTGCAAAAATATCAAGACAAATAACAATCTTGTACTCTAAAAAATACAAAGATAAATAAAAGGAATTCTGCCAAATAAGAAAGGTAATTTAAAAAGAACTAAGATTCACAAAATTAATGAGTTATGCAAAGTGATCACTATTTAAACATCCATATTTTCTTTGATCAAAGGCAATATTTTTAAGCATTTTTGTGAGATGTTTAGTTATTAAAATCCTAAAGCCATAGAAATAATACTATGACATACAATTTCTCTAAAGTTTATTCATCTGTTACACCCAGAATATTTTCCTAAAGCTTCTTCCACATTCTGATTAAGGAAATTAACCTGATTTTCCTTGAGCATTATTTAAGCTATGAATGTAGTATATTTTCTTCTATAAATCATTCATATACATATGTAACATGGTATTTTTTAAAAATTGTGAAAAATACTCTGATCAAGCAACTTGCATGTAAAGGAAATGCTAGATGTTTTTAATTTAGAGATTCAAAACCATATTCTTCCCAGAATATAGACACATACACACATCTGGAACATGAGCATTACATTTAAAAGGATGTTTTAATAACATACGACCAATAATACTTCACTATGTATGTATTCTTCAATTATTCAATAATTTTAATTCAAATAAAATATCCTGGGTTACTCTTTTTTTTTTTTTTTAATTTTGAAGAGCCTAAAGGGCATTTATAAATGTCCCTGAAGATAACAGTCCACCTCCAAGCAATCGTTTTCTTTCTTGGCGTAGAAAATACTTGTTTCCCCAACCACCTGAGGACACCATTAGAAGTAAATTAGAAGTGATTCCCTGACTATCCTTTTTGAAAACAAAGTGTAGTGACATACAGAAAAAACTTAGTCCTAGGTGTTAACATTATCCATTGAAAAATGTCTCTAGAGGCCCAATTCCATAAATCCATGCATCAATACAGGCAAAAAAGGATTTTTTTTAAGCCATCAGTTTGAGGAGTCATCAACTGACCAATCCCAGTAGCACAACTAAATCAAGTAGCTATACTAAAATGAAAATAAGAAAGATCTATTGCATAAAACTAACAGCTGTCTAAAAAATAAATACTGATTAATATAACCTGTCATGACTCCAAGAAATACTAAAATAACAGTCTCATACCACAGCACACATTAAAATCCTCTCTAAAATTGTGGTTTTCAACCAGCTGATTAAGGGATATTTGGTGATGTCTGGAGACATTAGGTTGTTACACGTGGGGAAACGGAGCTAATAGCATGTACATAAAAGTCATGGGTGCTGCTAAACATGAGCAATTTCTTTGCTGATAATGGTTGTCTAATACTGGAAGCATGTTTCCTTAATTTTTTGTGCTATTCACAACAGACTCAGAGCATAATAAAGTTTAAGCTGGGCACTTGTGATGAGCACTGGATGTTGTATGTAAGTAATGAATCACTAGAATCTGTAGCTGAAACTAATATTACACCGTATGTTACCTAACTGGAATTTAAATAAAAACCGAAAAAAATAAACTGCACACTTAAAACTAATATAACACTGTATGTCAACCTAAGAGAATTTTAATTAATGTGTAGCGTAAATGTATTTTATAATTTGCAGAGATTTACTTCATTCCCAAGAACATAACTGATTTTGTAATGATACATGAAAAAAAAAAAAAAGCTGGATTACTAATATTTCCTCTTCACTTTCTTAAGACTAGTGAATCAACAAATTGATCTCTATTTGAAGCATGTGCCTATTTCTGTGGTGCAAATACCCCCATGTGCTTTTGTGGTACAAAATTACCCATATTTTAAAAGTCAGGTTTCAAGCTGTCAACAGGATGCCCAGTAACATATTATATTGTATTTCAGAAAAAAGTAACCTCGAAATTATAACAGTAAAACATAGCAAAATAAGTAGAAAATGATGAGTTTTCAACATTTGTTTCTAATATGGTTTAACTTTACATTATGTAATTTAATTTTTAATAGGTTGGATTCAATAACTGGTTTGCAAAATTCTTGAAAAATTAGCAACTGGCTCTTTCAAACCAGCCCATGCCAACTCTAGCATACCACTAAGCATATGAAATCCTGACTTCCCTCTACTATAGAAGCTCAGTTCCTTGGAATCAATTCTGCTTCATCAAAAAATTCAAATCGAACATCAACTTGCTCCATGTTGTACCTAGCAAAACTTAACGTACTTCTTTCTACTCCATCTCCAAGCAGGTTAATTCATTAAGTAGTAAGACACAGGAGTTGTTCTTTAGAAGAATGTATACAACCTATTATATGAGAACAGAATTAAAATTTTACAAATAGAAGGAAACAGATGATCCTATACAGTCCAGTGGTTTGAAACCTTGGACAGCCTTTAAGGAAGAAACAATATGATTCTATACAAGCTCTTCCAAAGAGTTGAAGTGAACATTATATAATATCAAAACCAGATAGCACATGAAAAGTTTTTTTTTTTTAATTTTAGCAAATCAAATCCAGAAATACACGAAAAGGATAATACATCATTCCAAGGGGTGATTATCTCAGGAATATGACAGCTAATATTTAAAAAATTCAGTATAGGGGCGCCTGGGTGGCACAGCGGTTAAGCGTCTGCCTTCAGCTCAGGGCGTGATCCCGGCGTTATGGGATCGAGCCCCACAACAGGCTCCTCCGCTATGAGCCTGCTTCTTCCTCTCCCACTCCCCCTGCTTGTGTTCCCTTTCTCGCTGGCTGTCTCTATCTCTGTCGAATAAATAAATAAATAAAATCTTTAAAAAAATAAAAAAATAAAAATAAAAAAATTCAGTATAATCCACTTACATTCAGATTAAGAAGCATTTGGAAAAATCCAAACACCATTCCTATTTAAAAAGAAAGAACTCTCATTTAAATAATAAAAGGGAATGTACTCAGCCTGATAAATGGCATCTATAAAAAAAACTATAGGTCTCATCACACTTACTAATCTCTAAATGCTTTCCTGCTAAAATCAGGAACAAGCCATGGATGTCTGCTCTCACTTCTTTTCAACTTTGTACTGAATATTCTAGCCCACACAATTAGACAAGAAAAAAATCTAATAGGCGTTGAGGCTGGAGGAGGAATTAACTCATCTTTGATCTCAGACAACATGACTGTGTATAGTAAAGCCTACAGAGATTACAAAAAAGATACAAGAACTAACTAATAAGTTATTTGGCAAGGTTGCAGGATACAAGATAAATATATACCCCCAAAATCTATTTTATTTCTATATACAAGTAACAAGCAATCAGAAACTGATTTTTTTAAATAGGCTCCACAGCCAGTATGGAGCCCAACACAGGGGCCTGAACTCATGACCCTGAGATCAAGACCTAAGCTGATATCAAAAGTCTGATGCTTAACCAGGTGAGCCACCCAGGTGCCCCAGAAACAAATTTTTTAAATACTATTTACAGTAGCAACAAAAATTATACAATACTTAGGGATTAACATGCAAAGATATGTGGAAAAATAGCATAATGCATTACACTTGTTAAATCACTAGACTATACACCTGAAAATAATATAACTGTGTCAACTATATTCAAATTTTAAAAAAGTGTGCAAAACCTTTACACTGAAAACTATAACACATACTGACAAAAATTAAAGAGCTAAATAAATGGAGATATGCATCATCTTCACAGAACAGAAGATTCAACACTGTTAAGATGTTAATTCTTCCCATGTTGATCTACAGATTCAATGTATCAATCAAATCCCAGCCTATAATTTTTGTAGAAATTGATAAGCTCATTCTAAAATGTAAATGGAGGGGCGCCTGGTTGACTCAGTGGAGCACGTGACTCTTGATCTCAGGGTCATGAATTCAAGCCCCACACTGGGCGTAGAGATTACTTAAAAATCTTAAAAATAAATAAAAATAAAATGTATATGGAAATACAAAGGACCTAGAACAGGCAAACAACTTTGAAAAGAAAAATTAAAATTAAGAGCTCACGCTACCTGATTTCAAGAGTTATTATAAAGCTATGGTAATCATGGCAATGAGATATTAGCAAAAAGATAAACAGATCAAGATAACAGAATAGAATCTAGAAGTAAATCCACATCTATAAGGTCACTTAAATTTTTCAACAAAGGTGCCAAATAGTTAAATATATATCTATATGACCCAGACATCCCACTACTAAATATTTACCCAACAGAAATGAAAACATATGTCCAAAGACTCAATTGATATCCAATGTTCTTAGTTTTATCTGTAATAGCCAAAAACTGGAAGCAACCCAAATTGTCTATCAAGATGCTGGTAGATAGGGGCGCCTGGGTAGCGCAGTCGTTAAAGCGTCTGCCTTCGGCTCAGGGCGTGATCCCGGCATACCGGGATCGAGTCCCACATCAGGCTCCTCCGCTGTGAGCCTGCTTCTTCCTCTCCCACTCCCCCTGCTGTGTTCCCTCTCTCGCTGGCTGTCTCTCTGTCACATAAATAAATAAATAAAATCTTAAAAAAAAAAAAAAAAAAAGATGCTGGTAGATAAATAAAATGTAGTAAATACAACAATGAAATATTACTCAGCAAGAAAAAGGAATGACCTATTGATAAACATGAGAACACAGAAAAATTTCAAAATAATTGTGCTAAGTGAAAAAAAACAATTTTTTAAATCACTATATTGTACAGCTGAAACTATTATAACACAATATGTTAACTACACTGGAATTAAAATTTTTAAAAGAAAGTAAACAATTTTAATAATTTCAGCAAACTGATTCTTTAGGCAAATTGATTTTTAAAGAACTGATCTAGAAGCAGGGGAATTAAGTAATAGGAGGTCCAAACAGGTATTGATTTTAAAACAGTCCAGCACAATTTCTATATTAAGCAGTTGGTAATTCAATTCTCATTTTTCTTCATATGAATAGCCCCCTCAGAAGCCCCAAGGATAGATGGGTAGATGATAATATGGCTAGAGACCCAGGAATACCCACAGCCTATTACTATGATAACCCTTAACACCCTGAACCCAAGTACCTACATAATGAATGGACTACACAGTGACTCAGAAACAATTCATTTTTCTGACATAGAAACAATAAATTTAACACCTATTACTATGCAGCTGACTAGTCAACAAACTTAGAGATAACACAAGAGAAACCATGTTCCCATTTCTCTAACAAATTCTCACACTAGCAGTTCCTTTCTTTCATTTCCTATTTCCTCACTAAAACAGATACAAAATAAATCAGAAAAAAATGGTTTGGGTTTGTTTGTTTGTTTTTTAATTTGTACTCTTATCCTCCAAATTTACTGTCAGCCTAACACCAAGAGTATACTCACATCCCTCTTAGAAAGACAGCTATGAGATATCCAGGTAAACAAGAAAAAAACCACAGATGGTGAACAAAGTTTCCACTTTCCACCCTGTTATATATTCAAGATGCTATTATGTAGTCAAGACAGATCTATCCAATACATCTGGCATGTGTTCAAGGATAAACATGGAAAGTCATTTGTCTATTCTCCAGCATTCTCCCTAGCATACTGATCATCAAAGGTCACTATATCTGACTGCTGCAAATTCTCATTTGAATTTTTTTTTCCCTATAGTAAACCTACTAAAGTTAGGTGGGAGAAGGAAAAAACAAAAGCAAGAGCACTATATTCACAAGGATGTCTACAATTAATATCAGAAAATTTACTTCAAGCATTCTCTAAAACTGCTGATCAGTAAGAAGTACCACCCAAAGAAAAGTATTCTCCTAAATCAACTGGCTGTGCAAACTGAAAGATGAGTAAACAAGAATCCACAGCACAGTTTGTGTCTTCAAACCTACCAGAAATGAAAACATCTTTGCTGCTATAAACAAAGAGTAAATATGTCAAGAGTAAATATGTTCAGACTCGGAGGAGACAAATTGCAAGGGTAGCCGTAAAAAGATCACAGATCACCTAGATAAGCCACATTATTAAAAAGAAAGCATATCAACAATTGAGAGTTCTTACCAACTTTGAAAAATCCACTAGAAAAACTGGACTCAGCCAACACGTTTAAATGCGGAAGAAAAAAACAACCCTACAGTAACATTCTAGTACTTCATACAAAATAAAATACTTCACCTTTTTCCTTCTCCTATCTTCCAATTTCAGGCTCTCCCTCACTACTGATACATAAAACCAAAGAATTTAATATTTCACAAATACAATGTCTTGAGTTTGTTTATATAAGCAAAAAATCATCTGTGCATCAAGAAAATATAAACACTAATTCAAGAAACTGGTTTCTGTTACTAGAAAACTGAATCTGACAGTATCAAAAGCTAGGAATTTAAATAATGAATCTCTCTTCATAATGAACAGCTTTTCTAATTATTTTAGCTTTTCCATTTCTTTAGAAAATAATTTAATTAAACTTTTAATTAAATCTTGACTGATATGAAAGTCTGTAACCAAAATCACTATCCCATACTTTCAACCTGAACCAAATAACACAATGCTTCAGCATTAGATATACTCAGTAAGATACACACTTACGTGTTAAAACTAGTTTGATATATCTGAGAACCACAGTTTACAATTTGGAAAAGGTTTACAACTTGGAAAAGCCATATCTAAATGTACAAGATTCCATTAAAAATAGAGTAGGAGTGCCTGGGTGGCTCAGTAGGTTAAGCGTCTTGTCTTGACTCTTGATCTCAGCCCGGTCTTGATCTCAGGGTCATGAGTTCAAGCCCTACCTTGAGCTCTAAGCTGGGCGTGGAGCCTACTTAAAAAAAGAAAGAAAGAAAAAAAAAATAGAGTAAAACAGAAAAACCTTAGTAACCAAAGTCTAAAACTTGATAAGGCACAAAGCAAAGCTCCATCCAGGAAAGGGTTCCAAGGTGCCAGCATCTTAATTATGAAAGAATTTTAAAAAGCAGGGCCAACGCTGACTCACATTGATCCAAAACAGATAGCATCAAACAATAGAGCTAATCCTTAACTTTTTGGCATGAATAAATGCCTCGGAGAGTACCACTCTACTCATACAAATGACTGCCAAGAAAGTGGTGCTTTGTACTAAGCGGAAAAGGTTGGAAGGGAAGGGGTGTCAGCTTTAAAATAGTTCCTAAAATAGTTGCTTAAAAGGATAAAGAATAAGAACTTACAAAGGCTTTCAGTCAAGCTTGGTTCCAGGAAAAGGATACTTTGGCCCTAAGTGAAAGCAAAAACCAGCCATTGTAAAAATACAGATACCCAGATTTTGTCAGCAGAAGGAAGAGTATTGTTCATCATTTCCCACAAAGGTAGCAGAGTCTTTAACTTGGATTCCTACTTTTTTCCTGGCAGGTAGATAACTGCAAAAGCAACAAAGCAAACTAAATATAAAACTCTTCTGAATTTCAATCCTGCAGTCAAAATGCCAACTTCACAAACTCATCAAAGGTCACAGAGAAACAAATTTCCTGTTTTGTTACTTAAACTCATTACCTTCCTCCTAAGCTAACCAATAGAGAATTTCCTTCTTGTTTTGAGGCTGACAAAATGAGGACAGTATACTTGCAACATACCAGGAACAGGCAGTTACCCAGAGTCAAGGAACAGAATTTGATATAATTTTCTAAAACCCAATTACACATAATCCATGTCTATTACTTCTCCACATGAGAAAAATCTAAATAAACATTTTTATTAGCAATTTTTAAAACCTTATTTTGAGGTTTTTTTTTATAAAAAGAGAAAAAGAAAGTCTAATGTTTTATAAACATTTATCAAAATACTGCATTATAAACATCTGTCAAAAATCCATTATTTTTAATTATTAGAACTGTGTTCATTGTCCTAAAAACCTCAGTCTAGGAAAGGTAAGAAAAATGTAAATAATGATTACTGTATTACAAGCATTTATGTATTTCCCATCTCTTTCTACAATACACAAAGGCTATAAAACACTGTTTACAAATACTGTAATTTAATGAAGAATGTGTACAAATTCCATAAAGGGCTACTAAGAAGAACAAAATCCAAATGGAGGGGTAGTTCCTGACTGGTCTGATGGATTAACTGTGAAATGTGCTATAACTACTGTAATTCTAACAAACAGTAAAAACGACCTAAACTTGTCTGTAACTTATATACACACATACTATATATGTATTAGTATTGCTATCCCTGTCCTCTCACTAGCATCCTAACAATGAAAGAAAAGGAAGAGAAAAAGGAAGAGTTACAACTATTTTTCAAAGAGTTAAATAATGGTGGATAATGTTCCATATGCACTTATCATCCCTCATGTATGCTATATGGCTTTATTTAGTCTTCATCCTATTAAAATATGGCTCTCTCTCTCAACACTCCAATGAAAACTCTTCTTATTAAACATAAATGACAAAATAAATAAATGACTTCAATATTACTAAATCAATTTTCAATCCCCTTTTTAAGTCAGCTCATCCTGAATGATTTCTCTGATTTTAGAAACTGAGGACGTCCCTCTACTTCTTAAAATATCGCCTCCCTTATCTTCTGAATCAGATTATAAATAGGTTGAAGGAAGAGAGAGTTTGAGTGGGAGAGGTAAGAAAACATGCACTGAATGCCCAGTCCGTGTCCAGATACTGTGCTAGACAATTTGCACACATTATTACATTTAATGTCACTAAAATTAAAACTACATATTATTAATTCCCACTTTACCAATAAGGAAGCTGAAGAACAGAGAAGTTGTGAAACATCCAATACCTCACTGTTAATAAGTGACTAAACTGAAATTTGAATACACATGAGGCCAACCACAAAATCCAAGATTCTTCTACTAAGCCATGGCAAATTTAATTCTAACCATTTATAGAGGAAAATGCAGAATAATAATCTTTTAATCTTGGAGTGCAGGAAACTTCTCTAAACAAGGTAAAGACCATAAAAAAAAAGAATGACAGATTAAATGATACCAAAAAAGTTAATGTCTATAAGGCAAAGAGCAAAGTCATATAGTCAAAAGATCAAGATGAAATGGGAGCAAAATCTCTGTAATATTTATAATGGATAATGGGTAATGTTTCTAAAATATAAACAGCTTTTACAAATCAATAACAAAACAATGTGAAGACACCAACAGAAAAATTGGGAGTAAAAGTCATGATCAGGCAAATCACAAAAGACTGGCCAAAGAAAGCGAAAAGAAATATAACCCTCCCTATTAATCAAATAATTGCAAATTTTTTTAAAAAT
Organism: Ursus americanus; assembly: GCF_024610735.1. Taxonomy (NCBI): domain Eukaryota; kingdom Metazoa; phylum Chordata; class Mammalia; order Carnivora; family Ursidae; genus Ursus; species Ursus americanus. Next base: position 23,523,051 of record NC_142134.1, on the reverse strand, counting down.
ATGGCTTTATTATCAGAATGGCAAAGATTAATAATGTGGGTAAGAGTTTAGGGAAATAGGCACCCATTATACAGCTGATATGCACTTCTAAAAGGTAACCCAACAAGATGTATCAAAATTTTAAGTGTGCAATCATTTTAATCCAGCTAGTCCACTTGTAGAAATTTATCCTTTAAAGAAGTGTGAAAGGGAGAGCCTAGGTGGCTTAGTCAGCTGAGCACCTGACTCTTGATTTAGGCTCACGTCACGATCTCAGGGTCATGAGATCAAGCCCACAACGGGCTCTGGGCTCTGTGTGGAGACTGCTTAAGATTCTCTCCCACCCTTTCCCTCTGAGGCCCCCTCTTTCTTAAAAATAAATGAATGAATGAATGAATGAATGAATGAGAAGTGTATGTATGAATCTTTTCCCTGCATTAGTGTTGATAATTGCCCAAGATAAGGAAATAAATTGCCAACCGGTAGGGGATTAAATTGTAGGACATCGATAAAATGAATTACCATTCAGCCATTAGAAAGTATAATGTGTGGAAATGTAAAATGCTGCTGCTGTGCAAAAGTTTGTCAGTTTTCAAAAAATTAAAATAGAACTGCCATATGATCCAGTAATTACACTCTTAGGTATATACCCAAGAGAACTGAAAACATATGTCCACACAATAATGTGTACATGAATGTTCACAGAATTATTTATAACAGCCAAAAAGTGGAAACAACCCAAATGTCTATCAGTTGATGAACAGATGAACAAAATATGATATACCCATATGAAGGCATATTACTCAGCCATAAAAAGTAATGAAGTACTATTACATGCTATAACATGAAATAATCTTAAAAACATTACATTAAGTGAAAGAAGCCAGACACAAAAAGTCACATATTTTACGATTCTGTTTATATTTAATGCCTGGAATAGGCAAATCCATAAGAGGAAAAGTAGACTGGTGGCTGCCAGCAAATGAAGAAACAGGCGAATCAGAATTGCTAATTAAGGATAAGGTTTCTTTTGAGGGTGATGGAATTAATAGTGACGGTCCACAACACAGTGAAATACTAAAACCACTAAAGTGTATACTTTAAAACAGTGATTTTTCTATTACGGTGATCTTTCACTTTTTAAAAAACGCTATCAATTTTTTTAAAAGCACAAGGCATGTCTACTGACGGAAAAAATGACCATAATATGCTGTTAAATCAGAAAACAAATGTAAAAAACAGTATATAGAATCATTCTATTTATATATGTTTATGTGGTTATATATGCACATACTGCCCAGAAACAGACAATGGTTCAATACTACTAACAGTCCTGATCTCTCTGAGTTAGGATGACCAGGAAATTTTACTCCTATTTTTTTTAATAAGGAACACATATTTCCAAAAGCAGACATGAAAAATTACTGCCATGTGGAAAAAAAAAAAGACAGTGCTATGACAAAAATACACAAAATAGATGGAAACCAGGAGATAATACAAGCAAAGATTGCTAATCTGGGGTCCATAAACTTCAGGAAATCTAGAAATTTGCATAGGAAAAAAATTACACCACCACTTTCACTAATGTCTAATGAAAATTTAGTACCTCTTTCAATTAGAGCTAAAACCCTACCATGATATTAGCAGTACCTGATTTTGGTCACTAACACAAGTTATATTTTCATATCACATTATAGTTGTTACAGATATCTCAAAATATCATCTGTATGTACCACTACTTCAAAATTATAATAGTTATTATACTCACTACTCAATCTTGTAATTTAAATGTATTGATAAAGAGGCACATATATTAATATATCACAAATTTGTTTGTATACATTTTAGTATTTTAATGTAACAGGTTCCTGTTTAATCTTTTCTTTCATTCTGCCAAAGGTTCCATACCACCAAACATCCACCTATATCCAAACATACCACTCATCCATTAGAGGCATGAAGGGACAAGAATCATGGGGATATTCTAATTATTCAGGCATAAAACAATGAGGGCCTAATTGGCCAGGGGAAAACAGAAATCATTCCAATTTTAATCAATTTGTCTTACACAGAATTCATAATTTTCTTCCCCAAATTGTCTCCCCTCCTTCTGATTTCTCAGTCATCTCTGACTTCCTTCATATTTAATCACCAATGTCACTTTATTAAAAGCTCTAGCTATCCCAATTGACAACAGATTTCTTGACTTACCACTTCATATTTTAACTCTTTAAAAAAGAGCCTCCCTCCTTCCATTCTGATCTCAACTGACTCTGCATACCTCAACTAGATAATCTTCTTAAATAATTATTCCAAACTGCCACCAACCTGCTCAAAATCACTCAATGTTACCAATGTGTTTAACAGTCATATAGATAATTATGAGATTCTAGAACCATATTTGCAGTTACTATTAATCAAAAGTAATATACTGCTACGTTCTATAAAGTATCATCTAAAACAACGTTATAACAAAATTCAGGCATTAATAAAAGAACCTCAATTTATAGATGTAAAAGACCACTTGGCTGCTCCAGAGTTGAGCACAGGATAAAACTAAAATTCCTTACACAGGCATTCAAACCCCTCCCTAATAATCATGTTCCAATTTGCCTTATCAGCCTCCTTGTTGCCACTGAAGCTCTGGAAGTTAACCAGAAATTAACGAAATTTCCCTCTCATACTTGAAGCTGGACTTGCCTTCCTGCTACTACATATTTGTTGATGTCATTTCTACCACTTACAATGCCATTTGATTATTCGTTCATTTAGTAAACAGTAACTAAGCCCCTAATACATACTAAACAGTACACTGATAACACAGTAGGGGTTTAACCCCTACAAACACTTGGGACTACAAAGTGAGGTATCTCTGCCCTTAAAAACTCACAGTTTAATGGAAAAGTAGAAACAAACCCAGTAAATACAAGACAATATGGTAAATGTTATGAAAAAGGAATGTACAAGATGGTATGGAATCAGAGAAAGAACATAAAACAAAGACTGGAAGTACCATCAGGCAAGATTTCTCAGAGTAGGAACAATCTAAGGTGAATTATTTAAAAAGTCAATGAGGTCATCAAGTGTAAAGTATTGTAGGCACATACAAACCATAAACCAAGCTATCGGTCACTCAGTATGGCAAGCCTAGGGAATATGTTCAGGAGAGAGGAGTAATAAAATGATAAAACTGGAGAAGTACACAAGGACAAGATCATGATGGGTCTTACACATAATCCTATGAAATCTCCACTTCCTTCTAAAGAAAATAAGCAGCAGCAGGATATCCTGGAAAGTACACAGGTTTAGGAATTCCAATGACCTAAATCTGAATTTGAGCTCTGTCATTTCCTTGTTATGTGAGTTCCATCAAATTTGTCTCTCTGGGCTTCAGTAACCTCAACTATAAAATAGGGATTAATAATACCAATTTTGCCAGGATTCTAACAAGAATCATGTAAATCTCCTAGCAGAAAGGTCAGCAAACTACAGCTTGCTTTGCCAGCAATGAATTGTTTCACATTTTTAAAGGATTGGTAAAAAAAAAATTAAAACTACAACAAAAAAACAAAGAATACAGGACAGAGATCTTAATGTGACCCACGAAGCCAAATATTTACATAAGGCCCTTTACATAAAACTCCAACTCCTGCCCTTAGCACCTAGTATGCAACCAAAAAATAGTTAACTATTACTACTATTGACGGATTTTAAGAAGAGAACTTAAGCAATGTCAAATGAATTTTGCAAGGATTCCTCTAGCGACAATGTATACAAAGGAAAAGAAGTTAAAGGAGCAATAATGGATGCTGGGAGAACAAGGAGGATGCTGCAGTGTTCCACTACCTTTTCCTTTCCTCCTCCTAACCATAAAGGCAAGATCAACTTCTACCTCCTCTTTATCCTTGCAGATTACAAACCCATATGTACTCTATATGTTATAGCACTTAATGGTCTTTGTCAGTTAGCATATTCTGCTTACACTTGCTATTTATCAGGGCTTAAATCCCTTATGTGTGTAAGTAGTGTAAAAGTAAGTATTTTGGAGTCAAACAGACCCTATTCTAAATATTGATTTCACCAATATTTAAGACTTATTATTTCACCTGTATGGATCCTAATAAAAAGAAACAATATGGCTAGCTTACATTGAGTTCTAAGTTTTGTTTTTTTACTATGGATGTGCCACATCCTACCGTTCTAAGCACTTTATAGATATACCTGATTTAATCCTCACAACAACCCTGCAAGATAAGAACTATTATTATCTCCCTATTAACAGATGAGGAAACTGAAATATGGAGAAGGGAGTTTCCCCAAGAGCTAGGAAGTGAAGGATCCAAGGGCTCACATTATTAACCACCTATAGAATGACAATCATACTCTACTTCACGGGATTTTCATGAAAACTAATTCCAATTACTATTTAAAGGGAAGGGGATGGCTTTTCACAGTCCTTAGTTCTCAGCAGTAAAATAAATATCTGTTCCGTTTCCTAGCAAAAAAGATTACATTCCAAACTTTTTATTACCCAGAACCCTCAATACAACAGCTTATAGCCAGTAGAAACTTAAGAGTGAGATATACTTTAAAGTGATTAAAATTCTTGTACTGTTTCAAGATATTCTGTATATTCACAATATATTATTTCATAAATTGCAGAAGATTGCACTGACATGAACCTATAGCAGAACATACTCTTGCCAGTTTTTTGGTTTTAAATATAAACATGATCCAATGAATATATACATAAAGATCTCAAGAAAGTCTTTGTATAGAGAGACATTACAGTTACTATTGCCTATATTTAGTTCTATTCTCTTAGTAGTATTTGTAACCGGTATTATATAACTCTGATCTATGTTACTCATTTAGGGAATCTATTTAAGTAATGTGGGAAGAGAAAAAGATTCTAAACCGTAAGTTTATAGACAGAAGTTCTCTCTGTAAAAGATGAATATAAGAAGATAAAGTGTTAACTTCTACTTTCTGTCATCAATTAGTGTCACTAATTTCTATTGTTAATAAACAATATGAAAGCCCCAAAATGCCTGCCATCTATTCAGTATGAATGAGTCCCTCACAAAGTGAACTACTTATTTCTTAAAAAAAATTAAAAATAAATTTTTATCTGTAATGAGATTTTAATGTGGTCTGAAAAAAAAAATGAAATGCACCCTGCTACAAAAGAGAATACAAAACAAAAAATCTATTACCACTTTCTAATTCTGACTTGTAAACAGGAAGATTCTTGGCTAACCCAAAGTTATTTAAATTCTGCGACATATAAAATGGACAGAAATAAGTCTTTTTTAAATATTTATCTAATCAGAATGTAGCTGCATGGAAACACAATTAAAGTTCCAAAAATTAAAGGGTAATCACCACATCAAATGAAACATAACCTTACTTTGCAGAGCAAAATTTCCTAAGAAAATTATCAAGTTTTTTTAGAAAACTTACAAAAACACAACCATTCATGCTGAAATATTTTGGGAAAAAGTCAGTTAACAACCAGGTTCAAAGTAAATATGGAATTCTTCATTAACTGTACCTCTGATAATCACAAAAATGTGCTCCCGTCTTTTTAATCCTATGGTTAGCTCTTTATGACTTAGTATTCTGCTTAACTGTGTCCCCCTCCAAACTAGCTATCAATGTAATCAGAAAAAAAAAAATCCCCACACTGTTTTTATTAAATGTTTTTCAAAAGAAACAACATTCTCCACTACTCAAGAAAGCTGAATTATTCAGAAAATCTTCAGTAAAGGATTAAGGGCCCTCCAAATGTGTTTATGGATCAATTAGAGAATATTAAAGGAGTAAGCAGGGGAGGAAATAAGGGAGAGGGAAAAGAAGATGGTGAAAGCTAGCTCCCCTTTCTCAAACAAGTTAAGCATTATTACCTGCCACTCACTACTGGACACAGTATCTTCACTTTTGTAATCCATATTCCATACTTCCCTCAAAACTCAACCTTAAACCCCAGGGCCCCTTCATGAGAGAAACACTCAACAAACTAGAAACAGAACTTCCTCAATCTTAACAAAGAGCATCTCTGAAAACCACACAGCTAACATCATACTTAACAGTGGAAGACTGAATGCTTTCCTCCAAGATTAGGAACAAGACAAGAATATCTGTTCTTGACACTTCTTTTCAACAATGTACTGGAGGTTTCAGCCAAGACAATTAGACAAGAAAATAAAACGCATCCAGATTAGAAAAGAAATAAAAACTATCTTTACAGGTGACATGACCCTTGTTATACAGAAAGTGTTATGGAATGAACAAAAATAGTATTAGACCTAATTAATAAACAACTGTGTTCAGCAAAGTTGCAAGATATAAGATCAATAGACGAAATTGTATTTTTATACACTTGCAATGAACCCCCCAAAAAATTAAGAAAACAATTCCATTTATAATAGCATCTAAAAGAATAAAATATTTAGGAATAAATGCAGCAACTCAAACTCTGAAAACTGCAGAATATTGTTGAAAGAAACCAAAGAAAATCTAAATAAATGGAAAGATCCCATGTCTGTTAATAGGTAGACTTAGTATTGTTAAGATGGCAATGCTCCCCAAATTGATCTACAGATTTAACACAATACCTATCAAAATTCCAGCTGGCTTCACTGTATAAATTGACAAGGTGATCCTGAAATTCATATGGAAATAGGAAATACCCCAAATAGCCAAAACAATCTTGAAAAAGAAGAACAAATTTGGAGAACTCCCCCTTCTCAATTACAAAGCTATAGTGGTAACGACAGTACTTGGTATAAGGAAAATCAAATAGATCAATGGAATAAAACTAACTCCAGAAATAAATCTTCATGTTTATAGTTAACTGATTTTCGAGAGGAGTGACAAGACAATTAAATGGCAATGAACAGTCTTTTCCACAAATGGTAATGGGACAACTGGATATCTACATGCAAAAAACCTAATGTTAGACTCCCTACATCAGGTCATATGCAGAAATTAACTCAAAATGGATCAAAACCTAAATGTAAGTGCTAAAACTAAAAAACTCTTACCACAAAACAGGATATATCTCTATGACCTTAGATTAGTAATTTCTTAGATATGACACCATAAGCACAAGCTATAAAAAATTAAATTAGACTTTCATCAAATTTAAAACTTTCATTCTTTAAAAGACATCATCAGGGAAGTGAAAGGATAACTCACCAATCTGGGGGGAAATATTTGTATCTTAATATACAAAAGACTCCTACAACTCAGTGATCAAAAGATAAATAATTTAAAAATGGGCAAAGGATTTGAATACATACCTCTCAAAAACTATATATACAAATGGCCAATAAACAAATGAAAAGACACTCAGCATCTTTAGGGAAATGCAAATCAAAACTGCAATGAGAACATTAAAGGAGAGCTAATATTCACTAGGAGAGCTATGATCAAAAGATAATAACAAATGTTAGCAAGGATGTGGACAAACTGGAGCCCTCATACACTCCTGGTAGGGATGTGCAATGGTGAGGGTGCTTTGGAAAACAGAAGTTCCTCAAAAGTTTAAACAGAGGCACCATGGGGCATCTGGCTGGCTTGGTGGGTAGAACATGTGACTCTTGATTTCAGGGTTGTGAGATTGAGCCCCACATTGGGTGTAGAGATTACTTTAAAAATAAAATCTTTAAAAAATAAAGAAAGAGAAAATAAACATAAAGGCATACAATCCAGTAATTCTACTCCTAGGCATATACCCAAGAGAACTGAAACTATGTACACAAAAACTTGTATATGAATGTTCATAACTGAATTACTACTTATAATAGCCAAAAAGTAGAAATAACCCAAATGTCCATTAGCTGATAAACAAATGCAGTATATATCTATACGATGGCATATAATGCAGCCATAAAAAGAATATTACAACTTGGAAGAAACCCTGAAAACAGAGTAACAAGCCTGTAATAAAAGACCACATATTACATTAAGATTCTATTTGTATGAAATGTTCAGAATAGGCAAATATAGTCAGAAAGCAGGTCAGTGACTGCCTAGAAGTAAGGGTATGGGAGTATGGGGGCATTACTCATAAAGGATACAGGATTTATACCTCAGGTGATATAAATGTTCTAAAATTATGATGATGGCTGCACAACTGTGAATATACTAAACACCACTGAATTACATATTTTAAATAGGCTACTTCTATGGTAAGTGAATTCTATCTCAAAAAAGCTGTTAACCAAAAAAAAAAAAAAAACCTGTCAATTTTTTAAGTAGTCCCTGACCCACCCACCATTCCATTTCATGTTACTCCCTCTCAGAATGTATGCAAACAGTTTATACTGTAATGACTTGGGGTTGTTCATTCATTGTTCTGAAATAACTAAATTATATGTTTTCTCTCTTTCCTCATCATCTACAAGCTTTGCAAGGGTTTCTTCTACTTCTTTCATATTTCAGAACCAAGTATAATAATGAATACATAATGGGCCCTCAAATAAGGGCTTGAATTTTCAAAATGCAAAATATTAAAAATATGTACCATGGAGAAGCTAACAAGACAACTCAAAAGTCTTCCTTTGGAGGAATACACATATACATAAAAACTCCTCAGATCCTCAACCAAACCGTTCAGAATAAAAATAAGTGAAGGAGAAGAGAACACAGAGCTAAAGTTTCACATTACAATAATCCTAGGTAATAAAAGAATAAGCTATGATTCAATTAAAATTAAAGTTGTCCAGAGATAAAATTCATTTAAAATATTAGAGGCTCACTGTTAGTGCAGTTAATCAAAGAAAGTTGTAGTATTTTCATCATGAAACGTGAGCACAAGTTAATAATTAAACCTTTGTTGTTTATTCGATAATTTTATTCTGAGTGAAGTCTCACATATATTAATTAAAATGACTTTAGAATTACAAAAACAGCAACAGCAAACAGCAAAACACAGTAAGGTCCACCTAAATATTTCCTCAAAGTATAAAGTAATAATATTTTATCCTGAAGAGAAAGTGAAAATTCAAAACTGTGTTTCCCATGAAACTGTAACCCAGAAACTGAAATTCAAAGTCAACTGATTTCAAAGTACAGAGAGAAAAACTCAAACAGCCAGAACCCAGCAGACCACAATGACAGTTGATAACTAGATAGTAAAGGAGAGATCTACTAAAGGTTATAAAATCCAATTGTTGTGTTCTCTGTAAAATCTGAATCTTTAAAAAGCTAGATTTCACTTGTAGTTGAAACTCCTCAGAGGAGAGAGCTCTTCCTCCTCTTGTGGCTTTAACTCCTTCCTTCTCTCACCACCCCCCACTTCCACCACCCGAATTTTACTCCTTGAAGATGGACAGCAATTTTTAAATATTGTAACTCACCTTTTTGACATAATTTCATAAATATATGCTACCATCTAAAACAACATCACAAAATGCCCCAAGCTGTCCACCATCTGGGGACTACATTCCCATCCCCCTTGCATTCAAATAAGGCTCTGTGACAAATTCTCACCAGTCAAATGTGGGCAGATGTTTGTCACTTTAAGTCTGAGAGTTCTTAAGAGATGACCTGTAAGTAACACGCAAGGCTCCAAGGCCCTAAAGAATGCTAGAGCCATAAATGTTAAGGAGTGTGGGTCCCTCAAATACCACATGGAGGAAAGCCACAAGCCTGCTAACCAGGAGCACCTGCAAAGAACTGTTACATGTGAGCAAAATACAAACTTACATGTGTTAAGCCACTGAAATTCTGGTGTATTTATTACCCTAATTAGCATTATCCAAAGTAATACATGTACAAAGTCAAGTATTTCAATTCCCCTTAATTAAAGACATTTGTAAGGGATATTCTGGAAAGACTGTTTAAAAGCCCTTTAAAGTAACATTAAATGTTAAAATCTAAACAATTTTCCACCTTGATTTTGTTGTAACATAATTACTTTAAACAATGATAGCATAAGCAGTTCCACTGTTAATAAATTTCTGTCCACATGTCTTAATATTTTAGTTCAGTATATTTTCATGATTACAAAGAAATGTTTTCCTCAATTTTCCCAAATTAAAAAACTATGAAGTGTTTTAAAACATTGTAATTCATAATGTCTAATTTATAAGATCTACTATCTACCTAGTTAAAAGCGTAGTTCATTTCTATCTTATTGTTCTTCAAGTATTAAAAATGATCCAAAAGTTTGGTGTATTTATTTCTTTACTTATTTTATTATCATAACTCTTAAGGTAGGAATTCTTCCTTTAAATACAACCATATGGCAGATAATTCTGTTCACTGTAAATGCACACATACCCATAAGACACATACTTTAACAAAACCCTCACATTTTGCATTCTAACAAAGTTCTCCCTACTATCCTTCACAGAAGTGTTAAAATTTTAGTGCTTTACAGGTTTTTTTTTAAGTTTAACATTGCTGATATAAACAAAAATAAGGCCTAAATGGGAAACCTAGCATTAGTAAACAGAGATAGTACAAAGTTAAAACAATGAAACTCCTCCCACATTCTCTTCACCATGCCTTCACCAAAAAAAAAAAAAAAAACAGTTAACTTCTCTATTGCCTTTACATTAAAAGTATCATTACTTTTCCCCAGCACAATACAATTAAAATTAAATGAACAGCACATTTACGACTCCACACAGAATGAAAATGGAAAACTATTGAAAGTTGATTGAGGATTTTTCCTTAAACCATTCAGGAAAATATTCCAAGAGGTTTTTGTTTACCAATCAGTTAACATGAACTAAAAGAATTACACAGCAATTTTTTGGGGCACTACTCTTTGTGAATCTATAAAGGTAAACTAAAGTTACAATTTCTTGATCCATTTTAATGCTTGACTGTATTGGAACATATATGTGCTATATACAACATAAACAATTTTTTCCAGGGCTACACAGCCAGAATTCATAAAAAGTAGTGAAACTGTGAGACAGCCTACTCAAAAGTACGGCGGGGGGGGGGGGGGGGGGGGGAGTACGACTAGATAGTCTCTATAATATACTAGGCCACCTGAATGACGGTCTCACTTCTAGGAAAGACATAAAATACAGCATTAAAAGTTATTTATATATACCCTATATATTATCAAAGGACTCTGAAATGTTCTATTGTCTTGATTTTTAACCTACGGTTACATAATATTGCTCTGTTATCAAATGGGTATTTGTACTTACAAATGTTTTTCAGCGCCCACAAGCACGGCTGCAGGAGGAATATTTAACTAAGCATCTACTATGTGCCAAACATGTTTTCTCATTCTATGCTCAGGACCACCTTACTATAAATGTATTATTTCCTTGTTACAAATGAGAAAACTGAGGTTTATAGACATTAGGTAACTTGCTAAGGTCAAACAGCTAAGAAAAATGGCACAGCCAGAGTTCTGAGGTCTGTAAAACAAGCCCTTTTTTCCACTAAACTACATCTGTTGTTTTTTCCAGCAGTGGTCATAGAAAACAGCTCTCCACTCCTATTCTTCCCTCCATTCTTGTTCCCCCGTGAACAGCCTGGAACATTTCTTTGTGAGACTAGGTTTAGAAACAGAGCTATCTGGCCATTATACAGAGCATGGTCTGCAAAGATCACATCTGTATCATGACTTTATCCATCGGGTTTTAGCTAGGTGAGTTTACTAAATGCAAACGGAAAGAAGGTGGAGTAAAGTAGATCAGCAAATATCTATGCAAATACCATTTATATTTGGGTCTACAATGCACTGTACACCTATGGCAGCTTTATTATAGTTCCGTTTTGCTTAGACTACTCTCAAAATAGCTTTCCAGGAGCACACTGGGTAGACAATAAAGGCTATTCGATCTAGGTTTGGGAGATTGTGAGTGAAAACTTGTTTGTACGTGACTATCCTGATTGACAATTAAGATAAGTAGAGGCAATACGGTAGTAAAACGTAGTACTGTGCTTCCAACGTGTACAAACGGCTCAGCTAAACTCCCTGAACACAATCCATCTAAACAGCTAAATAGGCCGAGTTAAGGACGATGACAGCTACAGTAACTTCCTCTTCCTCACCGACCTCCTCAGCTCGGCGCGTACACGCCTTTCCCCCTAGGAGGCAGGATAAAACAATTTCAAATGCACAAAATTGATCCAATCCCACCAACACCACAGGACAGGGAAGCCAGGTTCCATTTCTTCCCCCGCTTCTCAAGAAAAATTTTATCTTAAAAATTGCATACATATTATCCACAGAAAATATTTGCAACGAAAACTGAAAACGTATACTTAGTCCCTCCACCCAGCCTTCAGGGAAAGATGAAGAGAAGGGATCTCAACACCGCGTATTCCCGAGATTTACTGCTTTGATTCACTTTCCCTCGGGTCCCACCGCCGGCTAGGGGAAGAGCTTGCAGTTCGAACGCCAAAATATGCCTTCGCCTCTCCTCAGCAGACGCGGAGGCGGCCGAGGCGACGGCAATCCGCGCGTCCCGCCTCCGACCCTCACCTGCCCAGGCCCCAGGCAGCGCCCTGGGCCCCCACGGGCCCGGCGTCCGGGGAGCCGTCCCGGGAGGCGTCCGAGGAGGCTGGCGGGAGGCTGGCGCGCTGGCGGGCGGGCGCCGAGGCGGTTAGGCCGCGCTGCAGGCCGGCGCGCTTCCTGCCGGGGCCCGGGAACAGCGGCGCGGCCCCGACCGGCAGCTCTCCGGGCCTGACTGCTGTGCGCGTGCCGCACACACATTCACCCTCCCCGGCCGGGCCGAAGCCGAGCAGCTCTCACCTGCGAAGCACCGGAGCCTCGGCCACAAAAAGGCGGGGGGGCAGGGGGGGGCAAGCCACTCGGGGGTCCCGGACACACGAAATCCGCCCCCAGAGTCCCGGGCCCGGGCGCGGACCCCCCCACCAACACACACACACACTCCGGAACCTTCGCCGCCTCCGACAGCAACGCGGGTCAGCCCCACACCCGACACACACCCACTCGCTCTGGGTCCTCAGGCCGCCTCCCCGCTCGCCAGAGTCCCAACTCGCACACCCACACGCACATTTGTCCCTCTCCCACCACATTTCCCCGGGGACGCGCTCCTCGTCCTAACACTCCCGATTCTACTCGCAGGCAGAAAAACACTCTACCTCATTCTCTTCTTCTGGCCCAGAAGGAGCAACAGCAGCCATTTCCCCGCGGCAGGGGAAACACACACACACAAACACGCGCGCGCGCGCACCAGGCCCCCACAGATGCTTCCCCTCCGAAGCCGCGGCCGCAGACGCAAACACAAACACCCACGGGCGGGCCTCGCTCCCGCCCGCCCCGAAGGGAAGCCGCCGCGACAGGCAGGGCCCGGACCCCGCTCGCGGGGGGGTGGGCGGGCAAGGCGCCCGGGCCTGGGGTCGCGGAGGGCCTGAGCCCCCTCCTCACCTGCATTCAGCGCGCCGGGGTCCGGGCGGCGACGGCGGCGGCGGCGGCGGGGCGGCTGCTGCTGGTGCTGGTGCTGCGGCGGCGGGGGAGGCGGCGGCGGCGGTGGCGGCGGGGCTGAGGGCAGCAAAGACATGCAGGCAGCCCGCCGGGGGGAGAGGCACCGGCCGGAGGGGACGCGGGGCGGGCGGGCCGGGCCGAGCCGCCTGAGGAACAGCAGAGGCGGCGGCGAAGAGGACGGCTGACGGGAGCGAGGAGACGGACGGGGGGCGGGGAGGGGGACGAGGGCCGCGCTGCCGGGTTTCGGGTACGGTGACCCTGGGCGCTCAGGAGAGGCCCCGCGGCCGCGGCCGCCGACGCGAAGGCCTCCCGCCGGAGGAAGCCGCGGCTATTACTCCGAGAGCGGCGCAGAGCCTGGCCTTGGCCTTGGCCTCCTGGCGCTGGGGCTGCCGCCGCTGCAGGGGTTGCTGCTGCGCCTGCTGCTGCTGCCGGGCCCAAAGCTGCCGCACAGAGACGCCAGCTTTCGGTGCCTTCGTTCTCGCTCACACACGTTCACACCCCCGAGGGCCGGGGGAGAGGCGTCCGCGCGATATCGGTATTGAGATTAATAACAAGGTGCAGAGAGTGCGAGAAGGAGGAGGGTTGATTGACGTGGAGTGGCTGGCGAGAGTCAGTCACTCCCCTACGCGGGAGGGGGGTAAGGGGGGAAAGAGGCGGAGCTCCAGCGCTGAGACTCGGCCCCGCCCCCTGGTCTCCGCGCTTGATGTTGGCGCGCGTGCGCGCGTGGCTGCCAGGAGTCTTACCCATTTTCTCCTTTACTCTTACCGCTTTTTTACTCTCTTTTCTTGGCTTGAGTGACGAGCAGAGCTGGGAAGACTGGTAGGGGATCAAAAATCCACGTCCACAAAGCTATGGTGGGGAAGAGACTGGCGAACCCTCCTTACCCTGTGTTCGTGCCTGGACTCGGCGCTGTTTACTGCATGCTCGCCAGAGGCTGCCTGACTGCGAAGCTGAGCGCTGGTCTGGGTAGCTAATGAGACGCCAGGTGAGGTGAAGAGACGGAAGGAAAGGTTTCCTGACATCTTCGATGGGTGGTTTTTTTTTTTTTTTTTAACGTAAAACATCTGTAAGTTGTGTCGCGAAAGGTAAATAAAAGAACCTGTAAAGCTCTGCGATAATTCCCGTCCTATTTATTTGCTAATTCTCCATTCTCGCGATAGAATTACGTTTGCTTGGCAGTGGCCCCCGACGGAATGAAAACATCAAAACGTGAACGAGGAAGAGTAACATTTACTTGGTGAATGTGGCCTTGACATTTTTAAGTTTCTGGCGTTTAATTATGTTTTTGTGGGTCAGCTTCTGCTTTTTACCACCGGTAGTCCAAAAATTATACCAGCTCTAGAGGCAGAATACTGCTGTTGCAGTTTTGCACAATCTCTCGGTGCATGCTCCGGGCTTGCGTACTTAATCAAGCAACATAAGGGTATATTAGCAGCGTTGTTTTGTTTTGTTTTTTTCCCACAGGGGTGTTGTTTAGCATACTAAGCATGTTGTGTTGGTTGCAATTAATTAGGCCTTATTACTGAATGCCAAAGGCCTTCATTTCCTGGGGGGAAGGTGTGGTACATACAAATCATCATTTAGCCAGAACTGATCAGATATTAAGAGTCCGCCATTGCAAAAGAACAATTGCACCACTTTCATTTTTGTCACCAGAAAGTGAGTGATTGAAGAAGCCCCTTAGGACATAGAAGACTGTGGGCTACTTTCTTTTCCAACCGTGTTAAGTTTGTTTCCCTCTCTAGCACCCCCATTCCAGCTTCTGTAATAGGTGTCAAAATGGCCTTAATCCTGGATGAATCCTCACTCATTCCCAGCTATCTTCACTCTAGTCTGACATATATGAATAGTTATCTCTAACTTTGTAAGTAACAAAGAAAGGAGGCACTTCAGGAGCCCAGAATAGTAAACCTGCCTGAATGGGCTTTTACCACAACACTTCTCTTTGGAACACACTCTTTCCCGAACTGTGGAAGAGAAAAGGAAAATAAACACCTGAAAAATATAAATGTGATGATGGCATATCCTCAAAGATTAAAGCTTCTTCAAATACCTGTAGATATATAAATTCCTAGCTATCGATTTATATATAATAAAGATCTGTGGAGGGGATATTATGTTCCAGACATTGTATTTAGCCTCAGAAACACAAAGATAAGCATATATAGTCCCTATTCTTAAGTAGCTCACAATGGTTGTAGGGGAAACAGACTAAACAGGAAATTCTCACAGAACAACCAGAAATGAAATTATGAAAGGTAACACAAAATTAATAGTCACAACAATACCCAGGAGGATAAGGCTGATGGCACTGGTATTTTACTTGAGCCATATAATGTCCGTCACTCTCACAGGCTGACTAGCAAGTAGTGACTGGGGTGAGGAAAGAGGGGATAGCCTTTGCGGATGTTAAGGAAGCACTAATAAGTGGTGTGGTTTGCTGGTCCTGAAGCTCTGCTTTATGTGGGGAATGTTCATTGCTGGTATCTAAATTTTGTATAGTAAATGATCACAATCCGTTGAATAATTGTATTGTGACATTTGGAGTTAAGAATAGTAGGTGGGTTTTTTAATTTAAAAAAGCCAATTGAATGCAGGTTAAATTTAAATAATCTCTACTCTCAGAATGTTCTCTTTATACCATAGCAAATGTATTGACTCACCAAAAAAAAAAATAGAAAGCAAAACTTTTATATATTAATAAGTATAATTATATCATCCAAAAAACAAATTGTTTTTCTCATTTGCTATGAGACTGAGATCAGAGAAATAATTTTCGAATAGTTGGCATTGTATAGATGCTGAGAAATTAAGTCTTCATTGATACTAAAAAACTCGTAAGATTCCAATTCAAAAGACATTCCAATAACAAACATC
This sequence comes from Ursus americanus, assembly GCF_024610735.1. Classification (NCBI taxonomy): domain Eukaryota; kingdom Metazoa; phylum Chordata; class Mammalia; order Carnivora; family Ursidae; genus Ursus; species Ursus americanus. The sequence goes on along the minus strand of NC_142134.1, from coordinate 23,506,763 downwards.
TTAAGCCATTTTTAAAAAGCAGTTTTACAGTAGATCAAAGTTTGCAACAGAATGGTAACCTGTTTTGATGTCTCATTTCATGGGAATTTTTCATGTTTGTCAGACATTGCAATTTTTTTTTAAGATTGAAAATAAGAACACGATAGAAAAGTCTCTCTTTAAAGAAAAGTGATTTATCCAATTGAAAGCTTCTGGTTTAAGTAAGGCCTTTTTGACCAAGTTTGTAATAGCACTGTGTAAGTACAATTTGTTCTGAAACAGCACTTATGTTTATTTGCATTACTACAGAATTATTCATTAAAAAAAAGTACTTGATGTTCTAGTGACCACCTGTGTCTTTTCCAAATTAGCAATTAATTTTTGATCTGAGTATATCTGATCTCTCCATATTTTTTCTGTCAGTAGCATAGGTAACTGGGCCTATAAGATCCCTGAGAACTATGTTCTTTTATCTCTTTTCTGAAATTCTGCTGAACAGCTTGCTCAAAAGGCAAAGGTTTAAAGTTTTTTATTTAAGAACATTATTTCTATTTGATAAAGAATTAAATTTGATTTTACTGATTTCAATACATTTATATTAATAGCTACATAACTTTTCAAGAAAAGTATCACATTTATTTAGTAAGATGTAATTAATACAATAATTAAATGTAATTTACTTGATCTCATTAGTACAACTTTTAAACAAGTACTAATCAAGATGATCTTGAATTTTTACTCCCCAGACCTCCTGACAGGGCATCCAAACTATATGCCAGTGATATATTCTAACCTTTACTGAACCACATTCCTCTCCATCTTCCCATCTTAACTTATCTTATTCCTCTTCTGTCTCCCTGTATCCTCATTACTTTATTTCCAATATTTTTTGAGGTACCATCTACCATGGGTATATTCATCTAGGAAAGGTGTCTTTACTTACTGCCTCTGCCCCTCTCCAGGTCCACCAACTCTCTCTTGCCATCAACCTCCCCTTTATTCCTTTCTCTAGAATGACTATGGATCACACCAAGGACCGTCCCACCACCTTGGCCAAAGATGAACATTTTCCACCATTGTATAGTGTGCCATATGACATGTTAGTCCTAGATAAAATGGCAAAGCAGGCAAAGTTCATCTTGGTGCCCTCCTGCCTCCTCTTTCTTTCTGTACTTCCCATCTCAAGTTCCTTTATCCCTGAATATTCAGAATCTCCACCCCAGCCCCATTAACATCAGCACCACTCTTTCTAGTACTTCCCTTATTCCAGAAATTTTCTAGTTAAGCACTACTGTCATCAGTAAATATCTAGAACTTCAGTTAGTCAAGGACTTGGCGGGCACCTGGCATGCTATCCAAACAATAAAATCGATTATGTTAATACTATATTCCAAGGATCCTCATGGGGTTTTCAAAGGTATACTTCAGAAACCACCTAGGGTACAGAGGGGACCAGGTAGGTGGGACTTCAACTAGAAAGTTTCTGTTTTACATATTGACCATCTATTTGTCTTCCTGGTAACTTTCCTTTTCCTACAGACTTTCTTTTGGAGAAACTATTCCTGCCTGTTCCATAAATAGGTGACTCTAGTGGCAGCTGCAGCTCTGTCCCCCCACTTCTTGGCTGCAGGGTGGGCATATGACTCAAGCCAAAGCAAGGAGAGCTCTTTCCCAGCATGTGTTCAGGTGGAACTAAGGAAAGAAGGGCTATCCCACTACAGTGGCAGTCTGAGGAAAGGAGGAAGTCTTGATAATGACAAGTGGCCACATACTGCTTTGTGTAGAATGAAGCCATTACACAGAGATGAAAGTAGAGCAAGTCCTAGTGGTGCACCAATCTGAGGTGCCAGTCATTCACGGGGTCCAACTGCACTTTTTCACATAGTGTGGTTAAATTAACTAGTAAATTCTCTTCTACTTCTAGACTAACTTGAGTCAGACCTCACAACCAAAACATCCTAATACATGGTGTTTCTGCATGAAAGTTCTTTCAAAGAAGGCTAACTGCTGCTAAGTAAGTTTGAAAGTCACTGAACTAAACTATAAGACGTTATTATTGGTTGAATCATAGTCTACCAAATGTTGAAGGTCTCCTTGTCCTAATTCCTCATTTTCCACATGAGGAACCAAAGCAGTGACTTGCTAAACATCACACAGGCAGTCAATGGCAAAGTCAGTGTTAGAAACTGATCTCTAGGTATCTTGCTCAGTTGTTCTCTTCATTACACTATCCTGTCACCTGTTTAATTCCTCCCAATGGTATTTTTAAGAGCCAATTACTTAGAGAAACAAACTTAATCTAAAAGAATAAATCACAACAGTGGCAATTTCACTTACTGACTGCTTAGTAGGAAGCTATTTGCCTGTATGGAGGCCATAATAGATGTGTTTTCCTCTTTAAGCCTCTCAAACGTTTTTCATATTGGACCCAAACACACTCTTTGAGTCTAAGATGGTCAGATCTACAGGTTTTAACTACCATCTTTAAGCTTATAATTTCCAGTCTACATTTCCAATCCAGAGTTCTCTCCACACATTTAGACCTACATTGTCAATTTCCTCCTGGGTATCTCCACCTGGACAGTCTGTACATATTTCAAGATCAGTATGCTTAAAAATGAGCTCCTGTCTTTCTTCCCAACATCTATTCCCGTACTTGTGTGACCCTCTCTCATTAAAAATGGTACCACCGTGAGGCACTGGGTGGCTCAGAAGGTTAAGAGACTCTTGATTTCTGCTCAGGTGTTAATCTCAGATTCATGGGATCAAGCCCTGGGTGGGACTCCACTCTCAGTGCAGAGTCTGCTTGGGGTTCTCTCTTTCCCTCTCCCTCTGCCCCTCCCCCTGTTTGCACACTGTCTCTCTCTAGGTAGGTAAATAAAGTCTTTTGAAAAAAATGGTATCACCATGTTAATGGTCATGTAATCATATGAATGGTTTCCCAATGCAGAATCCTAGCAATCATTCTTAACTTTTCTCTCCCATCATCGCCACAATCTACCAATTTGACCTACTACCTTCATTAATCTATTCCCTCCATCCCAGTGACCTGCTAATGTCTTAAGTCAGACTGTCTCCTCTTGCCTGAGTTTTTGCATTTTGTCTATTAAGGCGTCCCTACTAAGTATAATCCCAGCATCCTTCTAATACACATTCTATTCATTTTACTCTACTTTTTAATATCTTTCGATGACTTCCCATAATTTATAAACGAAAAGCCAATTTCACCAGCATATATGGCCCTTAATGATCTGCCTTTCTTTTACTACCACCACCTGAGGCCATTAACTATCGGCCTCTCTCTCTCACCCCTGCTTTTAATGAACCACTTATTTCCAAAACGGGACATGCTCTTTCAGATGTTTTTGCACAAGCTACTTACTCAGCATGGTGTGCTCTTGTCCTCTTCAGATCATCTTTCAAGCTTTAGCTCCAGCATCACTTCCTTTGTGGAGCCATCTCCAAAAGCCCTACTATGTATTATTTCCTTAGCACACTATGCCCACTTTTTTACAATGTATGTGTTTAAACTAACTAATAAATTCTCTTCCACATCTAAATTAATTTGAGCTAGACCTCTACAACCAAAACATCCGGACTAAAACATTGTTTCTGCATGAGGGTTCTTTCTTTCTTTTTTTTTATTTTTAATATTTATTCATTTGGGAGAGAGAGAGAGAGAGCACAAGCAGGGGGAGAGACAGAGGGAGAGGGAGAAGCAGACTTCCCACTGAGCTGGGAGCCCGACATGGGGCTCGATCCCAGGACCCAGAGATCATGACCTGAGCCAAAGGCAAACACCCAACTGACTGAGCCACCCAGGCGCCCCTGCATGACGGTTCTTTCAAAGAAGGCTAAGTGCTGCTAATTAAGTTTGGAAATCATTGAACGATAAGGCATTATTCTTGGTTGAATCATAGTCTTTAAAATGAGACATCTCATTTGTGTAGATGAACTAGAAAAGATACCCTGTCTGCGTGAATGCAGTCTATCAGAGCCCAGCCCGCACTCACTTTTTGGCCAGATGTCTATATGCAAAATGCGAACTGAGTGACCATGTCATGGCATACTGTAATTATCTATGTTAGTATGCATCTGTCTTTCACATCCTAGATTTTAAGCCCTGTTTTTATTCCTAGCACATCACAGAGTGATACATAATGCTCAAGAAACATCTGTATAATTAATTAATTACTGGTAGCACTTCTTAAACCAAACCATTTGATCTTAATTTACTAGCAATTAGCTGCTATACAAGAAATCAGAAATAACAGTAACTTAAAATAAATGTTATTTTTCTCTCACATAAAAGAAGTATTGGAGTAGTTGATTCAGGGCTGAAATGGCACATCTATGTTCAGCAGGGATTTTTCTCCTCCCTGCTGTCCTTAGAACATGGCTCCGTTTCCTGCCTCAGCGTCCAATACAGCTGTCAGAACCACCTCCTATGGCTGTGCACTTTATTTACTGCAAAGGCACCTGACAAAGAAGTGAGAGGGATCTATATACTGCAAGGTAATGCAGCTGCCCAGAAGAGGAACTCTTTCCTAATGAATCCGAAAGGACTGGTGTTTCTTTCTATTCTGTTCAAAGGTACCAAAGAGGTTATCTGAGATATGGCCATGGATTCCAGCCATCCCGTCCATTCTCCTAGAAGGGCAAAAATTACCCCCATCTCTAAGCACTTTTCTAGAAGGCCCAGTGAAAAAATATTTCCTTAGATTTCATTGGCCCAAACTTCATAATAGGACACAACTAGCACTTCCCCAGGAAGCTGGGGAAAAGCGTTTCAGTTACACACACTGCCACCATAAATAATATGCTGGGACGCTTCAGGACAGGTGCAGCAAACATACAATCCATCAGTTCAACGCTGGAGGGTTGATGAGTCCAAAGAAATACAGTTAAGGCATTGCACTGAGTTTTATAACTAAAAGTTTAAACTCTAACAAAGCAAACTTAAAATTATGTTTATCTAAATTAAAGCAAGACACTTTCAATAAAATTTTCATGGTCTGTTTTTTGAAACCAATAATCAATCAATCTCTCGCTTTATAAAAGGTCAGTAGAGTTTATTTTGGTACACTGAACACTCTTTATATAAATTCTGAGTTGTCAAGTAGAAGGATTCTCTTACCCTTTATAAATTAAAAAAGAAAAATGTCCCCTTAAGAAGAGGGTGATACTCCTCACCCTGTTGCCATTTAAGTTTTAGGGCTGTGTGTTTTGTATTCATACCTGTATTTCTCAGCCAATGGTAATTAGTAAAGGCTCCCCACTGCCTTTTGTTCAAGGATCTTTAGAACCTGGATTCAGACACCTTTCCAAACTTAGCACATTTTCCTTCACTCACCCTAAATTACATCCAAACTGGTTCCCTGCATATGCCCTGACTCCCACTCTGTACCTTTGTTTGACATAGTTCTTGGCTTCCACTTCTCGGCTTTACTCGATATACGCCCCGCAACCAGATGTATCTCCCTCCTCATCTGAATACCACAGCACTTTGAGAGAAGGGATTCTGACGTTTTATTTGGTATAGTAAAAGTCCTATGGCTTTTGGAGTAAGACAGATTTGAGTCAAGACAGGATACAAATTCTGGCTCTGCCTCTCACTATACCAAATTGCTTAACCTCATCTGAAACATAAGTACAATATGTACTTGCAAGGCTGGCATAAAAACAAGTGACACAGAAATTGTTAAGCCTGACCAGAGTAGACACTCAATGTTTCTTGACTAAATAAATATAGTGTACAGGCTTGTGCTGAGTTATATTATTTTGAGTCATCATGTGAATTTTCAAAGACATCTTCAAGGAGCAGTTAATATACTTTCTTCCATTACATTTTATCAGAAGTAAAAATCATAAAAACAAAACACACTAAAAAAAACACACTGACACAATTAAAAGACATAATCACAAGTAGAAAATACTTAAAGCATGTGTTTACTTCAAGAAATTCTTCACCAGAAATCTCCAGGTAACCAGAGCTTGAGAAATTGTGGAAATACACACATCTGTTTGCACTGAATTAAGAGGCAGGAGTGATGTGTTCTACTTCCAATTCCGTCCTTAAATACTTTCACTACCTTTGACAATTTGCCAGGATTGTCATTTCCCAGCCTCTTCATCTATCAAAAACAGTGGAGTAAAATCAAGACATTACATACCCTGAATAACTTAAAGGTGAAGAGACCAAGTACAAATATTATGAAAAATAATAATAATAATGCTATATATTATTATGTCTTACAATTACATTATTAAACCAAGACAAATAAATGGTTAAAAGAAGTTATGTCTCTTTTGGCTCTCTTCCTGCCATGAATTTCTTCTTTATGAGCTATAATACCTTGTTTTCTGATAACACACCCTAATCAGTTCCCCAGAACAAACCTACCCACCTAACCTCACTTTTTTCTTCCTTACTCCTTTCCTTTGATAGTGCAGGATTTATAATTGTCTGATAAGTTAATATTTTTACCTGACCAACTCTTTTGGTGGATAGAACAAACTACATGCTAATGCATGGGTTGACCCATATAACTGCTTTACCAAAAATATTAAATGTCACTGTGTTCTCGTGCTAACTGCGTTGAGGAGGATATGCTTTTTTGTTTTTCTTGTTCTCATTTTTCAGGGCAACCTACAATTCTGTGTACCAAGCATGAGCCAGAGATGGAAATCATAGATTATATAACATCAATCCAGGCCCCACACTGATATGTGAATCTGTGAATAAAGTTATAGTCAGTTGCTATAGGGATGATTTTTCAGATAAGAAATTTCTATGAAATCCCAAATTTCTAAAAGAATGTAGATGTTCAACCTCAGAATTGATTTTTGTTTTTATTTTGATTATATGCTTTTTAATTAAAATATCACAATATTTAATAGGGAAGTAGGACTGCATTAAGAAACAAAGAGGTAGAAAAACAGATGCATTTTATCAAGATTATACTACTTGGCATGTTATTCTGAAAGCATGCATAGTACCATAATTTTCCTAAAGTGTCTTGAGGAATGGATACTTCTTGTGCTCTAAAATTTCTATGAAATGCCTATGAAGCATTTTTATATTTCTTTCAGAAACCAGTTACACTTTTCTGGGATTTTCCCTGTCCACAAAGTACATTTAGTATAGCCTCTAAAAATATGTCCCCTGCTATGCCAAAGAGATTGTTGAACTAGCTGCATTATTGGGCTGAGACCAAAGTTTCTTCCCACAGAAAGGAAGATGGCTGGTTGGCTGACTTACCCCATTGCATGTGAGAAGTTGCAACAGCAGGAGAGAGAACGGTGGACTGGCGGCACAGGTGGAAGACAGGGAGGATAACAGGCCGCGTCCTCATGGAATGTGGTACTGATGAGGCTCTGTCCCAGATGTCCAGCTAGCATATCGGAGCTAGAAACCTGATCTCCTCCATCTGATATTAAAAAAAAAAAATTAGAAGTGCAGAGTTGCACTTTAGACCCAGAAGCCCTACCCCCCAGTAAACTGTGCTTAGTGGATGTCAAGCTCTAGCCCACCTGGTTTGCCACTCCTCTGTCCTCGGGGCACCAGTGAGTAAGGGGCCCAACGGAAAAAGAGTTTCATCCAGCATTTCCTAAAATGGGGAAAGAAGCCTAATCCTTTTCTCTGCGTGTCTTTAGGAGACAAGAAGAGTTTACTCTTAAATTGTGAAAGGCTCTCAGAAGTATTTGAGTGATAGAAGAACGGGGGATAGGAATGGGTTGGGACAGAAACATTTTACATGAGACCAGAAGTCCAGAATTCACCTGTAGAATCAAGACCCAGGAAAATCTTAGCTTTTGTCAAATTCCCTTTCTAATATAAAGCCTGGTAAGGCATAGGGAAACTCATTTCCTTGAGGGCCATATATTTTGTTATTGTTAATAGCCCTTTATTAATGAATTTGCATTGTAGAAAATATAGACAAACACAAGTAAAAACGTTACATTTCCACTACATTTAACACCTTAGTGATGTATGTCTTCCTAGTTCTCTCTATATATTTGTAAAGTAAATGAACTCATACTGTGTATGCTGTTTTGTAGCCTGGTTTTATCAGCCAATGATGTCCACCTATTTTAGTAAATATTTTCTTTTATCTAACACATAGAATATAGTCTTAAAAATTCCTTAATGACACAAAAAAGTCCTTCAGAGCTGGTTTGTCCAAACTAGTCTCCAATCCGGGACCACACATTACGTTAAGTTGATATGGCTAAGTCTCTCTTTATCTAGTACTGTCCCTTTTTTATGACCTTGACTTGAAGGAACTGGGACAATTATCCTGGAGAACATCACACTTTCTGATTTGTCTGATTTCTTCCTTGTATTATCATTTGGTTTATTCCACTGTTCCCTGTGAGGTTTTTTTGTTTGTTTTTTGTGGGTTTTTTGTTTTGTTTTGTTTTGGTTTTTTTTGTAAATTGGCTGTTATATGTAAGGTTTTAATGGATTCAAAGTAAATATTTTTGGCTAGCATACTTCATAGGTACATTCTGAATACCATATTGCCTCTCATCAGACGACGCATATTATCTGGTTGACTCACAATAAATAATATTGATGTGGACCCTGGATTAGAGTGATGACATTCCCTTCACCCACCCGGAAGTGTCGCTCAATGACTTGTGCAGGTAGAGACTTAATAACTGTCTGGTAAAATGTAGACTTCAGTATTGGTGTTGTCCTTAAGAATTTTATATGTTAGTTAATCATTAATTTGGTTTCAGACTCCATTATCTGACTATTTTGTTTTGTTTTTATTTGGATGATAGACTTACCCTCATGATTAAGTTTTACTTTGTATATTATTAAATTTAGTTTTTATACACCATCTCCTGTGGGAAACTGTGGCCCAGAAGTACATTGTATGGCAGAGCAAATAAACTAGATGTTAAAATTTTGCATCAGATATTCCACACATTAAATAATTTACATTTTGAAATATGACATTTATATAATCTAGAATAACTCTTTAAATGCTAAACATTAGGGTTTGGGTTTTGGGTTGTTTTCTTTTTTTAACTAAAACCAACTGCTGATACACCTACACAAAACAATTTTGGCAAACTTCTACCAGTTGACCTTTAAAATAATCATTAAAGAGATTATGCTATTTTCTGCAACAGAGATAAATTTGTCATTTGTGTTCTTTCCAGAATTATACTCCACTTTTTTATTTAGCTTGTCTATACTGGTGGCCCAAACCCCCAAATAACCGGGAAAGCACAATATATCTAATATTTCAAATCATTGAATTTTTTCCTATTTATTTTTCCATCTATAATATTATATTCTGTGTATATCTAGACTGTGCTCCATATCTACATTGTATTATTTTTCTATAAGCAACTTTCAGATATAATATTTTAAACTGAATAGACCAGCCAAGCCTGCTTTTTTGGACTGATTTTATGAAATAGAACAGTCTTCTAGTGTGAAAAGAGCTTCTATTTCACTCTCTCGTTCTAAAATGATTCATGCTCATCACACATTTTCATTTGTGTTCTTTTTTTTTTTTTAAGATTTTATTTGAGAGAGAGAGAGGGAGAGAGAGCATGAGTAAGGGGAGGAGCAGAGGGAGAAGGACAAGTGCAGAGCCCAACCCGGAGCTCAATCCAAACACCCTGAGATCATGACCCGAGCCAAAAGTGAGAGTTGGACACCCAGCTGACTGAGCCACCCAGGCGCCCCGTGCTTTTTTTTTTTTTTTTAATTTGTGTTCTTTTGTTAACTTTTTCAGTTTCTTCTTTCTGTTGGCCTAAACTTGCAAGTTAGGATTCCAACATACGATGTGATTTAAGAGAATCCCTACACAAAACAATTTCCCTCATTGCTTGTTATAATGCCTGAAAATTAACCATGGGGACTCAGTCCTTTGAAAATAAAAACTTTCTAAAATGTACAAGACCTTCAATTAGTATATTCTAACACCAGCTATACAGAACACTACTTCCATGAAATTCTCAGGGTTTAGGGAAAGGGAAAAATCTGTGGCAAATTATGTAGAGGAAATGCTACTACTGTACTTCTCTTGAAAACTCACAATACCCTTAAACTGAACCAAAAAAAAGTGAAAAGTCTTACCTAAGGGAACATGTCTAATTTCATTTAAACCAGTGCTTTCTCAAATATATTGATGACAGAACCCTATTTACTTAAGACCTGTAAGTGTCCTATTGTATCAGTGTTCCATGCACCATACTTGGGGAAGTGCTTATAACAATAGGACCAGAAAGCTGGAATTCTTTTTATTGATAATGGATCCCTAGGTCTTAGGTTTTTCAGATAAAGAAACACATTTATAAAATAAAGCCAAGATTAGAACCCACATTTTGTTTCCTATGTGATTCCTGGGAACCTAAACAATACATTTCTATAATTCTCCAATTAAAATTAAGCACACAAATTATTTATCAAAATGCTACCAAACTATAGAGCACATAAGAGGCCTCTTCAGTGGGTCACTGTGATTCCATAAGTTATTACAGGGGAAAGAGTGTGAGTTCTTGTGTCTTTTGTTTGTTTATAAAAATGGGATCAACCCATAGGTGATGCTTTGAAATTTTCTTTTTTCACTTGATCTTATGTTATTTTTTTAAGTGTCTTTTTAATTCCAGTTAATATAGTGTTATATTAGTTTCAGGTGTACAATATAGTGATTCAACACTTCCATATATCAACCCATGCTCAACACAAGTGTCCTCCTTAATCCCCATCACCCCATCCTTCCACCCACCTCTCCTCTAGTAATTGAAAGTCTGTTTCTTGGTTTCTCTCTCTCTCTTTTTCTTTCCTTTGCTCATTTGTTTTGTTTCTTAGTTCCATATATAAGTGAAATCATATGGTGTTTGTCTTTTTCTGACTGACTTCTCTTAGCATTATACTTTCTAGCTCCATCCATGTATTGCAAATGCCAAGATTTCTTTTTTACATGGCTGAATAATATTCCATTACAAACACACACACACACACACACACACACACACACACACACACACCACATCTTCCTTATCCATTCATTAGTCAATGGACACTTGCATTGCTTTCATAATTTGGCTATTGCAAATAATGCTGCTATAAACTGGGGTGCATGTATCCTTTCAAATTAGTGTTTTTGAATTCTCTGGATAAATATCCAGTAGTGCAATTGTTGGATCATAGAGTAGTTCTATTTTTTAACTTTTTGAGGAAACTCCATACTATTTTCCTCACTGTCTGCACCAGTTTGCATTCCCACCAACAGCACATGAGGGTTCCCCTTTTTCCACATACTTGCCAATACCTGTTGTTTCTTGTGTTGTTGATTTTAGCCATTCTGACAGGTGTGAGGTGATATCTTATTGTAGTTTTAGATTTGCATTTCCCTGATGATGAGCGATGTTGAGCAGCTTTTCATGTGTCCATTGGCCATCTGTATGTCTTTTTTGGAAAAATGTCTGTTCATGTCTTCTGCCCATTTTTAATTTGGATTATTTGTTTTTTGGGTGTTGAGTTGTTTAAGTTCTTTATATATTTTGTATACTAACTGTTTATCAGAGATGTCATTTGCAAATATCTTCTCCTGTTCTGTAGGTTGCCTTTTAGTTTTGTTGATTGTTTCCTTTGCTGTGCAGAGGTTTTTTTTATTTTTATGAAGTCCCAATAGTTTGTTTTTGCTTTTGTTTTCCTTGCCTCCAGAGACCTATGTAGAAAAAAGTTGCCACAGCTAATGTCAGAGAAGTTACTGCTTTTCTCTCTTCTAGGATTTTTATGGATTCAGGTCTCACATTTAGATCTTTAATCCATTTTGAATTTATTTTTGTGTATGGTGGAAGAAAGTGGTTCAATTTCATTATTTTGCATGTTGCTGTCCAGTTTTCCCAACACCATTTGTTGAAGAGACTTCTTCCTCCTGGATACTCTTTTCTACTTTGTCAAAGATTAATTGACCTTATAATTATAGGTTTATTTCAGGACTCTCTATTCTGTCCATTGATCTATGTGTCTATTTTTGTGCCATATTGTTTTGATTACCACAGCTTTATAATATAACTTGAAGTCCAGACTATGCCTCTAGTTTTGCTTTTCTTTTTCATGATTGTTTTAGCTATTCTGGGTCTTTTGTGGTGACCTTATGTTATTAATTGTTTTCTTGCCATTAATTATAATCCTAGGGCATGGTTCTCAAACCCATTAGACCCAATATTCCCTTCTAATAGCAAATATTTTATAATGCCTTCCTTATTATCCTGAGATGAAATGCATAGGTAATATATTCAGTGAACATAAATTTCATTTTTAAACAAGTTTTTAAAAGCAATACAATGCATTAGCCATAAAATATAGGATAATAAAAGCAAAGCACTTTATAATGAAATAATACAATGAAGTGCTCAGACATGACTTCATTAGAAGGCAGAATGAAGAAGTTAGATGCTGGTACCTGTATGTAGCTTTAATGCGAATGTCATGGCCAAAAAAGCAGACTGATATTCAGATGTGTTGATTTGTCATAGGAGTAACACTGTTGAGTGACTGGATTTTCCCAAAATGATGAATTGTCCTTGGTAAAATTCCAAGCAGAACAACGTACATTTTTTTCCTCCATTTATGTAATAGCTGCCTTCCTACAAAATTCATATTAACCATGGGGAAAAAATCCTTTTATATTTTAAGTAAAATGGAGTTCAGTTCTAGATACACATCATTATACACGGGGTTTTGGGGATGTTTTTGTTTTTGTTTTTGTTTTTTTACCTACACTAATGTCTAAAAGGGACATTAGAAAATAATGTAGGAGAGTGCTTGGGTCGCTCAGTTAGTTAAGTGTCTGCCTTCGGCTGGGGTCATGATCCTAGGGTCCTGGTCCCACATCCCTGCTTGGTGGAGAGCCTGCTTCTCCCTCTCCCTTTCCCTCTGCCCCACCTTGTGCTCTCTCTCAAATAAATAAATAAAATCTAAAAACAAAAGTGATCCTAAAAAAAAAAAGAAAAGAAAATCTTGTAGGATGCATGGGTTGCAACTGTCTATGTGGAAGACTTTCCTGAGAATTATAGGACTACAGTATCTTCAGCCCCTGTCCACTAATCCCAAGTATCATTCCCCACTGCCACTCCCATGATTATGTTGCCCAAAATCCTTTCATACAAACTCTCAAAATACCCCTATCCTTAGACACACCAATTAAGAATTGCAGTTGTAGAATATATTTTAAAGATTGCTTAACATTCCATTGAATTAATATGACACTAGTGGATTACCAACTATTCACCAAATTCAAGGACACGGTCTCCTTAAATCACCAAATAATCATAATAGAAATCACTTCCTGAGACCTTGCAATGCTCCAGATATTTTATTTGTATTTGCTTGTTTAACCTTTATAACCACCATATAAAGGTAATAGTAGTATTTCCCCTCATTCTACAGATAAGAAACCTGAATCTCAAAGATGTCAAATAACCTTCTTTAAGGGAGCCAGAATCCAAAGCCAGGTCTTTTTAATGTTTAGGTCCATGCGCTAAGCTACAACAATATATTGCCAGATATAGTTTTTTATTACTTCTTAGAGTGGCCACTCTCTTTCTTTTCAGTGCTTTTCTTACTTTCTGATGCAGCTTCCTTCATAATTGCCTTTCCTTTTTGATCTTTCTAGAACAGTTCTTTTCTGGAAATATAAGCCTGTTTGCCACTCCCTCCTCCCCCTGCCTTTTAAAGTGAAGATCTGTGTTCGATTTGGATCTGCTACAATTGGTTCTAATTAATGTCCCTACCCCCAGGCAGTCTCTGAATGAATGACTCAATATAACTGAGCAAATTTAATTTTTAAAGGAGCTTGAGAATTTTTAACCTGAACTAGCAGGCCCAGGGAGTATCCTATTACATGTTCATCGCCTCTTTTTCCTCACTAGCCACTCACTTTTTAAACTGCTGGGTGGTGGCTTTAATCCCACTATTGTCATCTGAAAATATTATTTCAGTGGTTATGAATAACCTCCTCATTAGTGGAGTGTTTTTTCCTCCATTACAAGAATGGAAGTAATTTGAGGACAGAGAATGTATGTCATTTCGTTTCCCCTATGATACATTGTAATGCTTGCACATAGTAAATTCCCAGTAAATATCCGTTGCGTGACTGCAGGAAGCTGAGTTCAATCTGATTCAGCACAATAATTATAAGCTAAACGTGAACAAATTTCTTCACTTAGATCCTTTGTATTTTGTTTTCCACACCTATTAAATGAGCCAAATTCACAGGGTTGTTGGGAAGACACAGTGAGATATTTATGAGTGTTGCTAGAACTATATTAGCCATAGAAAACATTTGAAGAGTAGCTTTTCTTTTTGTCTATCCTTTCCTCACAGCCTTTTCCCCTTCACCCGAGTACTTTGAGCCAAAGTAATGAAGGTTCAAATTTTGAACCTGTGTATGTACAGGCTTTTTTCCTTTCTGTGTAATACGCATATGGAACTTGGTGGGATATCTAGACTCAATCAACAAACTTAGTTTTTATATTATTCTTATTTTAATAAACACAGAGCCCATTTTCCTAATTACAGATGAAAGAGGAAACTACTACAAGTTTAGTATCCTCATGATACAGAACTAACTTTCCCACCTGTGCCATGACTATATATGTATCTCTTGAGAGAATGTTCAGCTTATTGTGTTGTGATGCCATTTTGAACCATTCAGGTTCAACTCAGTACCTACTGAATACCTCCTATGAACCAGGAACTAAGCTAGTTGCTCCGGGAGACACCGCTATGAATAAGATATGGCATCTTGCTTTAAGGAGCTAAAAATCTAGTGACTAGACAGGCACAGACATAAATAACTATTTCTTTTATGTGTAACCTCGCGGATATCTGAAGTTCCCTAGCTCATTACCTTTCTCTCTTTTTGTAAGCATTTTTCAATTTCTCTCCCCCATAAGAACACTTGTGCTTTCTACTTCACCTTCCTTGCCTGATTCACTCCCTTGACACCACCCTTAGATTCTTTCATATCAACAATTCTTACTGTTCTAAGAGCTCTTTCCTCTCTCTTTTCAGTAAGCTTTAAATACATCCTTCTTGACTGAAGAAAAGACTTCCCTGGAGGCTTTTCTTTGATTATCTCTCAAGTTAGGTTGCTTTTCATTTCTTAAAAAGTTTTTCTGTACTTCAGGCCGGCCATTCTTAACTTTTAATAGAATAGCCCTCTTTATATTTTCCCCAAAAGATATTAAGTAAATGTTTTATTAGTAAAGTGAAAAATCTGTGCCTAATGTGTTTTTTCCCTTTAACACATAGTATATTACAAAAGCTGGTTGAAATTCTTAATGGTGGACATATGCACAATATTGTTTCATTATAATAAAAGACAATAAGCATAGTTACCTGAAATCTGAGGTGTGCAGCAAGAGTCCAATAAACAGAGGTAAGACAAGAAAGTATAATGCCATGCTAAACCTCTCCAGTTTTCTCCCGTTTGGTAAAGAAAATGAGATATTACTTTGCATTTTTTTTTAAAGATTTTATTTATTTATTTGACAAAGAGAGACAGCCAGCGAGAGAGGGAACACAGGCAGGGGGAGTGGGAGAGGAAGAAGCAGCCTCCTAGCGGAGAAGCCTGATGTGAGGCTCGATCCCAGAACGCCGGGATCACGCCCTGAGCCGAAGGCAGACGCTTAACAACTGCGCCACCCAGGCGCCCCTACTTTGCATTTTTTTAACAAATATTTTATGACTGTGTTTCTGATTTTGCATAGCACCTTACAATTTACAAAACTTTTTAATGTACAGTCAGCTCATTTGATCTTTACAACAGTATTGTTTTGAAGAAATCAGACTTATTTCATCATCACTGTCAATTTTAGCAGATAAGAAAATTCAGAGATGCCAGATGGCATCTCCAAATTCACAAGCTCTCCTTGTATGTGGCAAACCTAGATCTCAAATTCAGGCATTCTTACCTTTAGGACCTGATTCTTCTTCTGCCTCTAATAATAATGCTAAACATTATTTCATCAGGTCATTTATATGTAAATTTAAATGTTATTTACTCTGTCTTGAAATTTCTGAACCACAACCTCTATTGTATAAATATTTTTCACTAAGCCCATGTATAGAAAATTAGGATAGATTATTTACATGTTTAATCGGTAGGACTAGACTTTTCACTATGTTGAATGTAGACCTTAGTAACTACTAATGGAGATAGTGCCATGTCATTTGAAGTGTAGAGTTGGAGAAACCCAGGAGATGAACTCCAGGGACCTAAATAATTGCACAATTGCATTAGACCCAAAGAGCACTTTCTAATGAGCTCTATTTAAGACTGCATAAAGTGAAAACACTGAGCCATTTGTCTATGTCAATGAATTAGCTCCGAATATCAAAATATTGGAGAGTTAAGGGGCTATTATATTATTAAATGAATATAATAATGATCTGACTCTTCATTCAAATGAAATTCTGTAGCATTAGATATTTGTCTCAGTGAAACAGCATGGGGCAGCTTGACAATTTCTTAAAGTCAAGGTAAATGAATAGAAATCATCAGAGAGTTTTTAAATAGAAGGATTAGATGGAAATGACTAACTAAAAATGAAGCAAATATGAAAGACTTGATAATATTACTTCCTAAAGTCTTCACTAGTCTTACATATGTCTAAATCATATGAAACTAAGTCTCAAAAGTCTCATGTACTTAGCTGCCTGCCACACTGAAAGGTAAACAGCAAATCAGCCAATGGTAAACAAATTTTCTTAAAGCCTTTTCTTTCCCATGCCTCTCACATAACACCAGACCCCAACTGACAAAAAAAAAATTTCTTTCCAAAAGTTTGGTTTTAATAGTAGTGGTCTAGGGGCATCTGGCTGGCTCGGTCAGTAGAGCAAGCAACTCTTGGTCTCAGAGTTGTGAGTTTGAGCCCCACATTGGGTGTAGAGATTATTTAAAATTAAAATAAATAAAATAAAATAAAATAAAATAAAATAAAATAAAAGTGGTCTAACAGCCTAGTTTTGCTTCCTGGGTATTTATGAGTTGGATGTTTGTCACTCAGGTAGTATGACAACCAAAATCAGATAAGAAAATTCAGTAAGGTCATTTAAGATGTGGATTAAAATCTCTATCATCTGTATTTTTACCATATTTTTCTATCATATTCATAAGATTATACACTTGTGGACTAAGATTTGGCATAAAGCAAAGACAGCCTTAGAACAGAAATATGTCAGCATCAATGTAATCCTTATAGTTGAGAATAGAACCTGATTTAAGATACTTAGTAGATATAACAGTCTCTTCAAGTACTCCTAGAATTTAGTACTGGGTTTTGTTCTGGCTATTGGAAAGTCTTTTGATCTAAAACATCTTATGAGCAGTTTACATGGGATACATAGAATGTTTTATTCAGGAGATTAAATTGTTAATCTTGCCTTTGATGTTTCTTGTACATTGCTCTATTTTTCTGCTCTCAGTAGCAATTTCATGGAAGTCCGAAAAGATTGGTAAGCACCTAATCATGCTATATTTTGTATACTTATCTTAAAATATTACCTTTTTTTTCTCAAAATTTGTTTTATTTTCTTGAGAAGCTTACATCTGCTGGAAACAGTTTCCCTGCTGTATCACCGTAACCTGGACACAGACCCAGGTCCTAAGTTGACTGTGTTTAACAGCCAGCTGTGTAATTTTTGAAAAATCTCTTCACCTCTTTGACCTCAGGTTATGAGAAATTTGGCTTTAAGTTTCTCTCAGGGTTTCTCCTCCTTCTTCTTCCTCCTCCTCCTCCCCTTCTTTCTTCTTCTTCTTCTTCTTCTTCTTCTTCTTCTTCTTCTTCTTCTTCTTCTTCTTCTTCTTCTTCACCTTCTTCACCTTCTTCACCTTCTCCTTCTCCTCCTCCTTCTTCTTCCTTAAGATTTTATTTATTTACTTGAGAGAAAGAGAGAGTGTGTGCAGAAAGGGAGAGAAAGGGAAAGAATCCCAAGCAGACTCTGCAAGGGCAGAGCCTGACGTGGGGCTCAATCCTACCACCCTGAGATCACGACCTGGGCCAAAACCAAGAGTCAGATGCCTAACTAACAGACACCCCTCAGGGTATTCCTTCGTAAATATACTTTGACATAAAGCAAGTTCAGAAACACTCATTGAAGGAATAAATATTAGCCTGGTTTTCACATGTATGTTTGGCCAGACTTATGAGGGTCTCTCAGACATCAACAGAATGAGAGGCCTGGCCAGGAAAGGGGGCATGTTATAGTCCTCCCTGCTGGAAGTATCCAACATGAGGTGCCATGATTCAAGTCTGGGGATCATTAAGGACCAGCTAAAGCCCTGTGAAGAGTGATGACCAAATTTAGATACTGTGATTATTTGGAAGTTTTTAACTCTTACTTTCATGGTCATCAACAGGACTAGTAAGGGGCTGAAGATGCCAATTCTCTGTACCTTGCTACTCATACACTAGTGTGGCAAGGAAGCACAATAGACCACTGATCAACTAGGAGAAGCATACAGCACTGGAAATACACTGCTGGCAATCTTTGAGTAACTTAAGACTCTCTTGGGTTCTCATCAATTATAGAAGAGGTTTGACTGTCAAATTTCCTAGTACTTTGGGAATTTCTACTTTCTTGAGTCATCTATTATAATTTAGTATACAGAAAAACAAAGTCTGGATGAATAAACATGTTCACAGTGGTGACTCCTGGGGAATGGGATTGCTGGGGAGAGACTTCCATATTTTTTTTACTCATTGGATTTGTATTACTTTTGTAATTAAAAAAAAAGAATTTTAATGTGCTATATTAACAATCTTAAACTGAAAATAGGCTTGTCATCCAGACATTTCAGGCAATGGGTGTCATTCTCAGGCTGAAAAGAATTATTCTCTATTTTCTAGAGTAGATTTTACCACAATGGCTTAGGTTTGTAGGTATTTGGAAGAAAATTATTTTCATTTGCTTCCTTCTCTTCACGAGTATTTGATTATTTTATTGTATCTAGAGATTTCTGTGTGTTTATTTTGTCAAGGGATAGATTGATACATGTATTCTTGGTACGTAGCAAGTGATCAATAAATGTTTGTTGAAGGACTATATTAAGTAAACCTTAATCCTAGTCTATTTTGAAATCAGAAAAACTTTTAAAGGAGAAGGATACCAGTTTGGGTTCTGGAACAGTGTTGTTATTATTGTTGTTGTTTTTCCCAAGTAACCTTAAAGATTTTATAATAGTCTCTAAAAGTTATCTTTTTAATTTTCCTACTTACTTTCAGGGAAATCTGATTTAACAAATAAGTTGATTGTGAAAAAAATCAGACTTAACAAATTAAGTCATTTACGATAGCTCAGTTTCTAAAGAAATGATTAAATAAAGCACTTTATGTTGGCAAAGCACTTGTGTATTATTTAATTAGCTGTTCCTCACAGCTACTCCTCTGGCGCTGTTATCTGAGTTCAAAGGGAGTAATCAAATGAATGAATGGATGAATGAATAAATGCTTTGCTTAAAATCCCAAAGGTAAGGAGCAGCAAAGACAAGTTGGTGTTCATTGGCCCCTCCCTTGCCTGTTTCCTGGAGCCCTGTCGTCTCCCCAGAACAGGGAGGTAGAACTGCAGAGCTTTCTTCATGGCAGTAGTAGTGGGTCATTTGTTAATGCTTGGCAGGAAAAGTTGAAAGACTAAGCCAGATAAGAAATGTCTGCTCGCTACAGGTATGGTTTAGCATCTTGGTTTATAACGTACCTATAGTAAATATTATGATCACTATTAGCTAGGCTTTGCATTTTTTTTTTTGGCTTTGCACTCTTTAAATGCACAAACTCACATTTCTTCTCCAGTGCCAAAACATAATTCCCTTCTGTTCTATGCCAAGGAGGGAGAAACGGAGAGGAGGGAGAGAGAGAATAAGAACAAAATTTAAATGGATCTGAATTACCAAGGTTTCTTTGCTATATGTTATTGAATTTCACATTTTAAAATTGATGGAACAGTTCTTACTGAAAAAAGTATTGGTATTGATAGGTATACTTTGAAGGAAAAGAGGGAAAATTATATTTTTGGCAGTAGGTCAGCTTTTACTAAATCTATTTTCCTTTCTTTTCCTCTCCTTGTTACATTTTATTGAGTGTTTTCCTGGAGCTTTTTTGGAATTCACCGAGTTGCTCTAGCGAGAAAATTGTTTGCATGCAGAAATGAGGATTTTTTCCTCAATTCATTTAATGTTCACAGGAATTTTTATTCAGTTTCTTTGGCTTTGGGTATTCACCTCTCTTCATCTTCTGTGTTCTGAAGAGCATTTTCCCTTCCACCTATTGTTCATGTGAATGAGGCGTTCACAGTTGCATTTACAAACTGTTCTGGAAATTAGAAGTTTTCCTTTGTGGCATGCAACTCTTAGAACACAATCTACTCTTGGCATGTGCTAGTTAATGCTTAGACCTTTCCAAGGCTAAGCAACAGTACAGGTGATTGAGAGATGTCGATGTTGAATTAAAGCTTTTGGCTAATAGGCACAAAACTCTTTTGTTGCATAGCTGTATTTCGAACATGAATTCTCTGAGCGATTTCTGGGTGCTTTACTTTTTTCAATTCCAAACTCTTGTTTTTAGGTTTACCTGCCTCTTTGAAGTATTGACCAGCATTATGCCTCTGTGTAATCACTGACAAATGTACATTATTATTGTGCTGGCTTTAATTCCCTACTAAAATTTAAATATACTTGAGATATTATTAATATCCATTTACAATGTCCTTGTGATTCTTAGTATGGAACAAATCCTGCTGGATAACATTATACAAACAGCAATTTGATTTCCTGAAAGTAAACCTAAGTAATGAAAATTCCTACCCCTCGGGCTTATGCATTATTTTAAATGTCAAAATCTGCCTAGAAAAATCAAGTATATTCCCCTCCCAGGTAGTTAGCTACAACCAGAAAGGAAGAAAGAATTGAAATACTTTTATTTAAATGTTATTACAGCATTAAATAAATTTGTCTTGAGTTTCTAATATAAAATGCCTAATAGAAGTCCCTCTGTTTGGGAGATGCAGCCCACTTCCAGACTTTTGTTTGGGAAAAGATTAGTTAGCAATAATTGCCTTTAGTCCTTTTGCGTTATTAAGTTCTATTTTTCTCACTTTTTTTAAGGACTGTGGCAGGTATCCCCACCTTTTATGGTGCCAAAGGAGGTTTGTGATGAAGCTACTAGTTTCTCCCTTGTCTTTATTAAAAACCTTCAATCCCAAGGACTGGTGACAAGTCAAGCTCCTTATCCTAGCAGACAAGGGCTGCTTTTTCCGTCGGGTCTCTCACCCATCTTTCCTAACTTACAAACATCCTATACCACTTGTTTTCTGAGAAGCCTTTCTAACAGTCCTTGCTTTTGTCAATGCCAAACCCCTTCCAGAATCCACTATGCCTTGGATTTTCGTTACAAATGCCTTCCATTACAAAGTCAGCTGTGAAGGCTTCTCAAATACCAACCTTCCTCCCAGTTAGTGATTCCCCCACGGCAGTGGGTTTCCTAAGTTGAAGGTGACTTATCAAAGGCACCTCATCACCCTGGAAACTTGCTAGAAATGGAAGTTCTCTGGTGCACTTTAGACATAGTGAATTAGTAAGTCTAGGGGTGGGACCTTTTGTGTTTTAACCAGCCCTTCTCTGGATTCTGACCCATGGCCCTAGGGCATCAATTTATAGCCGTACAAATATCTCCAGACTCTCACTAGTTTTCATAGCAGGTGCTCAAGAAGACTTTCATATAAAACCAATCCTTCTAAACAGGCAAATAAAAACAAAAATAGTTACCTAAAATGGGTTAACTCATAATAAATTAGCCTCAACCCAATTTTCCCAAATGTTAGTTACTTAATGATCAGGACTCTTAATGAACAATTTACCTAAAGTTCAATCTCTTTTGAGTGCTTTTTACTTCCTTATCAGTTTCCACACCTACACATTCTTTAAGCCACTGATGATTTCTCAACTTTCATTTGAAACCTGATCTTTTCCCCACCTGCGCTAAGTCGTTCTCTTTTATTTGTTCCCAAAGTGAGTTAGCTGCAGTTTTGTCCCGTAACATTGTGAATTTCTCATGAGTAAAACTCTTGTTTTTCTTGTTATGTCTGATATAATGCCTTGCATGTAGTAGACATTTGAGGAATGCTTGATGGCTTCAGTGACAGTTCACAGAATAGTAGATAGGATAGACTGGAGCCACGCCTTGTGTTCAAACGGCGCTTTATTTCTCAGCCACGTGACTTTGGGCAAGTTTTTAAAAACCACTCTATGCCTCAATCTCTTTATCTATAAAATGGGCATAATACATAATAGTACTCATGTCATAGGGTTGTCATAGAATAAAAGGAGTTTATATATGTGAAGTGCTTAGAACAGTGCCAGTATAGAGTAAGCATTATATACGAGTTAGTTATTTCTTGCGTATCCAAATCCTAGTTCTGCTTTTATTCTTCTATGGGTTCTACTCACCTATCTTCATTTCCTCTTCGATGTGTCTTGTTCTTATAGCTTGGGTGCAGGGGAGCAAGAGTAACTAGCTCCAGGGGTCCCAAACAGACTAGGTTTAGCCACTCACTGCGAACAAGATCCAAAAGCAGAGAGAGGAGGAGCAGCGGTCTAAGAAGCAAAGAATTCAGTTCAGTGAGGCTAACACCGCGAAGTCGGCGGACTAGCCTGGCACCTTGAAGACTGTCTCCAAAGTACTGAAAATACTTCCAGGTTTATATGAGGAATCTGTGGGACAAAGGTGGGTGGATACGTGCAGGTAGGCAACGGAGGTCAAATCGATCATTGTCTTGGAGTCAGTCATGGGTCTGGTCTTGCTGGTTCAGGGCGGTCCTTATGGCTTGAAGGGGTAGTTTCAATTCCCAGAAGGGGACACGTTGCTGTCAAGGTTTTCTCCCAGAGCCAGGAGACCAGCTGTAAATGAGAACCCAACGAGAAAGTCTGAGGTCAGAGTAGAAGCAGACAAAGTTCTCTTCCATTCTTATTTTACTGCCTCTGCCTCATTTGGATTTAATAGAATAATTAATTTTGTCACAAAAAAATAAAATATTACCACTTTTAGAAGTTAAGATGCATGCTTTAAATAGCTCATATTCTCTGACCCAGTCATTGTCCTTATAGAATTCTGTTTTCTTTTTTTTTAAATGGTCAAACACTTAGCAAAAATTTATGGACAAAATATTCATTTTGGCTTTATTAACAATACTTAAGTTCTTTAAATATTTTGGATATGTCTTTTATCAGATACGGGGCCTGCAAATACTTTCTCCCAGTCTGTGGTTTGTCTTCTCATTCTATTAATATATGTTTCACAGAGCAAAATCTTAAAATTTTAATAAAGTCTAATTTGTCAGTTTTTTCTCTCATGGAACGTGCCTTTGGTGTTTTATCTAACATGTTATGGACAAAACCAAGGTCACCTAGAGTTTTTCGTATGCTTCTAGAAGTTTTATAATTTTGTGTATCACATGTAGGTCTATGTTCCATTTTGAGTAATTTATGTCAGGCGTATGCCATGGGTTAAGGTTCATTTTTTTTTTTTTTTTTGCATTTAGATATTCAACTGTCCTAGCATCATTTGTTGAAGAGACTATTCTGTTCTTTTTAATGTCAAATTCTATTATTTCTCTTATGAGAAAACACTCTATTTTTATAGTGTGTGTTGAAACAGGTTTCTAGACCCAAAATGGAGCTTGCATCTACATGGGATGCCGTGTCAGCAAACTGAAACTGGGGTCACTTTTGTGTCCCTGTAAATGCTCTGCTTGGCTAGAAACATAGCATATCAATCAGTTGATCCACAAATGCCAAGCCAGCTTGGGCCTTCTCACCACAAACAAGGCTGACTATTTGGAACCGCCAATCAGATATTTTCTGTTTTTCATTTCCTTCTTCTTTATCCCTTATCCTATAAAAGCTTCCCATCTTCCACCTCATTTTACAGTTCTCTGAAAGAATAATTCATGAAGTGCTCATTTTTCTGCATAACCTAAATTGTCTTCTTTTTTTTATTTAAGATTTTATTTATTTATTTGACGGAGAGAGACAGCGAGAGAGGGAACACAAGCAAGGGGAGTATGAGAGAGAGAAGAAGGCTTCCCGCTGAGCAGGGAGCCCGATGCGGGGCTCAGTCCCTGGGATCATGACCTGAGCCGAAGGCATATGCTTAATGGCTGAGCCACCCAGGCGCCCCCTAAATTGTCTACTTTAATGACTTTTTAACATGTGACTGAATGTTTCACTTCTTTGAATAGAAGAGAGTTTTTTATTTAGCTCATTTGGAATGAGTAGCTGGTTAGTTAATCATATAAAATTATAACTACATACCTTAAAGATTTTTTTAAAATTTAAAATGTATAGAACTCATTTGTTTGCTAAACTTTTCTTTGAATATGGACCTGCTGATCGTTGTTCTAAATTATCTTTTTTTTTCATAAAAGACACATACAATGCATTGCCTATGATAGCCACATGATAGTGTTTTCAGCTAGAATTCAGACTTAGGTTTAAAAGTGGGTTCCACCACGTAATTATCCAGAGCATCTTACCTAGCCTGTCTGGGCTTTAATTTCCTCATCTGTAGAATGAGAGTAATAATAGTCCTTATCTCATAAGAGAATAAGTTAATATATGTTAATCACTGAGAACACTTATCGTACACATGGTTAAGTATGCAATGGGTGTTTGCATTAAAATGGAACAAGAACTTGTGGCACAATCTGAAGGAAGAATCTTAGATTTTTATTCTTTTTTCTATATTTTTAGAGTTGCCTTGTTACCCCAAATTTGGCAGCAATGGTTTTTAGCGGGTTTTAGCAGCTTTATCAAAATTCCAAAGCACTCAGATACATTTTATATATATAAAAAAAAGTTTCTTGTACGCACACATTTCATCAACAAACATGGCAGATTTGGGAAAACAATGAGCTCTTAGGTATAAAATGGCGCTAGTGGGATAATTAGTGGGCAGACTACAGAAGAGATGGGAAGAGAACTTCAGCTGACTCGATTTTGGCCTCAGACTTTCAAGTTGGGTTCTTTTTACCAGCTGGTCTTCTTGCTTAGGCAGAAAACCCTGACAGAAAGAGGGCAAAGCATCTCCTGATGGGAATCGAAACTACCCCTCAAGCAATTCAAACTGCCCAGAGCCAGCAAGACCAGACCCGTGATTGACTCCAAGACAATGATCGATTTGACCTTCGCGTACCCCACCCACCTTTGTCCCACATATTCCTCATATAAACCCGGAAGTATGTTCAGTACGTTGGAGACAGTTTTTGAGATGCTAGGCTAGTCTGCTGTCTTCCCGGTGTTGGCCTCACTGAACTAAATTCCTTTCTTGTTTCACCACTACTCATTTCTCTGTCTTTGGATTTTGTCAGCAGTGAGTGGACCAACTTGGTGTGTTTGGGACCCCCGGAGCCAGGTGCTCGTGCACCCCTGTGCTCCGGCTACAAGATTACTAGCCAGGTTTTCAGGGTGCAATGGAAATCAGTCATTTGTTTACAAAGGCGCTGGTCAGGTTCAATTAATTTGGTTAACTGATTATACAGCGGTTGGTTAATAGGTGTACAAATGCAACAAGACCATCTTTATCGGTATTTTTAAGCCAGCAGTGACCAGACCATGGCAATGTTTAAACGGGCTCTGTGAGATTTCCCAGTGAGCAAACTAGTCTTAAAAGTTTTAGGACTTTATTTTGAATTCCCCTGATGGCTAATGATTTTGAAAACCACATTAAGATACCACCTTATGCCAGTTAGAATGGCAAAAATTGACAAGGCAAGAAACAGCAATTGCTGGAGAGGATGTGGAGAAAGGGGATCCCTCCTACATTGTTGGTGGGAATGCAAGTTGGTACAGCCACTCTGGAAAACAGTGTGGAGGTCCCTTAAAAAGTTAAAAATAGAGCTACCCTATGACCCAGCCATTGCACTACTGGGTATTTACCCCAAAGATACAGATGTAGTGAAGAGAAGGGCCATATGCACCCCAATGTTCATAGCAGCTCTGTCCACAATAGCTAAATCATGGAAGGAGCTGAGATGCCCTTCAACAGATGACTGGATTAAGAAGTTGTGGTCCATATATACAATGGAATATTACTCAGCCATCAAAAAGAACGATTTCTCAACATTTGCTGCAACATGGACGGCACTGGAGGAGATAATACTAAGTGAAATAAGTCAAGCAGAGAAAGACAATTATCATATGGTTTCTCTCATCTATGGAACATAAGAAATAGGAAGATCGGTAGGAGAAGAAAGGGATAAAGAAAGGGGGGGTAATCAGAAGGGGGAGTGAAGCATGAGAGACTACGGACTCTGAGAAACAAACTGAGGGCTTCAGAGGGGAGGGGAGTGGGGGATTGGGATAGGTTGGTGATGGGTAGTAAGTAGGGCACGTATTGCATGGTGCACTGGGTGTTATACGCAACTAATGAATCATCAAACCAGGGATGTACTGTATGGTGACTAACATAATATAATAAAAAAACATTTAAAAAAAGTTTTAGGACTTTAAAAATAAATATAAAGTTTTCTTGACAATGGAGATTACATTTTGAGCATACAACTTCAGTACAAGTATAGAGAGAAAAATGGAGTCTCTCACGTCAAGCAGGGTCCTGTGTCAAGCGCTGATGCAAGCCGTTAAAGGTACTGCAGCTAGGAGATTTCACCAGGACCAATGTCAGCTGACCCCCTAGAACTGATAACAAGCAGAACCAGAGGAGGTCTGCAGAGACCCTAAACCTATTAAATCCCTTTAAAAAGGGAAGGATTTTGGCAGCAATCTGTCAGACTCTTCAGAGCTGACCCTTCTGTGTTTGACCACTTAAAAAAGGCTCTGCCTGATGGATCTCCGAACAGAACCGAGATCCTTCACTGCTTGAACATGAGAAGCCGTAAGTGCTGAGAGCTGACCTGAACTAGACCGGACTAGACCGAAGCCTTATCTCAACTGTGTGCCCATAGACTGACTTCACATTTGATTCGTTAACTTCCTATACTCGTCTGTTAACTTGTTTATTATGCGGCATGTCTTCTGTCCTGCTTTGTGTGCCGTGTTGGAAGCCAAGCTTCACCACATGGTGAAATGTCATTGAGTTTAGAATCCTGAACCTGCTTCATAATTGTGATTTAACTTTGCTTTATGATTGAATAAAGCTGACATTGTGGAAAGACACAACTCGTGTGTGTGCCTTCATAGCATGCTCATGGCAACAGCAGACCTAATAAATTAAGTGTTTCATTATATTTCCATACGTAATGCCAGAAGTTGAGTTTAAGTAATGGGTTGAGATTATAGTGGGCAGGCTACAAAGAAGAATTCTGGACTGGGGATTTAAAAATATCTCAACTAGCACTGATGCAGACTGGCCTGGTCCAAGGACCCAGATGGGGTGGGGATCCCATAGATCCAGCCAAGGGGGTTTTTGGCTTTGCACAGGATAGAAATCAAATGCAAGCTGGAAGGAAGTGAGAGTAGAATTTATTGAAGATATAGAAAGAGCAGATAGTGTCTGGGAGACTCGGGAGGAAAGGCGAATGACTCTTGTTTTTGCTTGGGGTCTGGGGTTTTTATTGAGTATTGTGCTCTGGTGTATAGGTCTTCTCACGCATCCAGGAACTGGTTAAAACAAAGCTGAATGCTCAGTTGTCCTCCATAAGTCACTTACGCCCTGGAGCCAGGGGTCTTGATGAATCAGTGGTTTTGGAAAATGCACATGCAGAGCGTGCCCAGTCACTCCTTAGATGTTATCTAGTGTGCTGGAAGACTCCAAAGAAATCACTAACTCCTTGACCGTTACTAGGAGAACATACATTATCTGTACGTAAGGCATATATGGGGCAGGGTGCAGGTCCTAACAAGAATAGAAGCGGGAAAAGGAGCAAAAAGCAGTCCATCAAGGAGTCCCCTCGATTTCCCTGACATTCTGCAGCATATAAAACTGAGTCAAACTGGACAAAACCCACCCAAGATTCAAATGGAAAAAACATTTAAAATCTCATCCACTTAAAAAGTGTAATCGAGTGAGCTCAGACCAATTCACTAAAAGCGTATATCTTGGGGCACCTGGGTGGCTCAGTTGGTTAAGCGTTTGTCTTCAGTTCAGGTATGATCTCAGGGTCCTGAGATCAAGCCCCACATTGAGTCCCACAAGCCCCATATTGAGTCCCACGAACCCCACATTGAGTCCCACATCGGGCTCCGCAGTTCTGCTTCTCTCTCTCCCTCTACCCCCGTCCTGCTTATGCATGCACTCAGTGCTCTCTCCCTCTCAAATAAATAAATAAAACCTTAAAAAATGAATAAATAAAACCTAGTTTATCCAAACCACTTTGACTAAGAGTGGTGTTAAAAGTATATAAAATAGAAAAAGATAGCAACAGGATATAAAATATCCACCCCCTTAACACAAAGTGCAAATTGTATAAATAATTATCAAATATAATAAGAATCAGATGAAAAGACCCTTAAAATACGGAAGGCGAAAGGACTTTCTCTAAGAATTTGGTCAGACCCTTACAAGTGGTAATTTTGCAGCTTTGGCCTGGTGTTTGGATGATGGAACTACCATTAAGAGGTTTATTCTTCAGCAATAGGCCTATTTGTTATTCTGATAGACATCAGAGCAGGACATTTGAAAAGGAGTGGGATTAGGGGGTGCAGACTCAAGGGTCTACAGGGTCTTGGCTGACTTTGTGAGTGAGTGAAATGCCTCTAGAGGCAACAATGATTATGGTGCAAATGCAGCTTGACCTGCCATCTAAAAAGCGTGATGCCTACTCAGCTCCAGTGGGTCATGGCCATGTAGCAATATGGGCCCAGTATGGCTTGGTCTGCTGATTACTTTCAAAAGAAGACAGAAATGAAAAATGTTAGCTTAATTAGTTGTCAGTATAATTTAAAAAAATATTTGTGGGCCAATAGTGTATTAACAAAGCATATCGTCTAAGAATTCATATTTCTCTTTAGGATATGTGTGCATGTCTGTACGTGAGTGTATGAATAGTCTAATAGCTTTCTGCCTACAGTTGAAGGAAGAATGTGACATTTTGGCAACTCACACTAGAAGGAAAAGTGAAAGAGGGTCATAGTCCAGCGGCTAAGCCCTCCTACTGTTCTATGGGCCCTGGAGCGTGCTAAAGAACGCGAAGAACTATCTTGGAGCATTGGAGTCTCCAGGCCATTACTCTTAACCAAACAACTACAAATATTGAATATGTACTGTGTTGGAAGGGGTGTACGTCATGGGGGTAAGACCATCTCTTTTATGTACAGAGGGGTTCAGCAGACTGGTGTAGCACTGCAGTTTGGAAAGAAGATGAAGGTGGTGTTCTTACCATAAAACATAAGCCTCAGGGCAGAGTGAAGAACGAAAGTCAACCATAAGACAACCTGCTATGACTTCTTGCCTGTGTTTCCTTTGAACTGTGGAAATTGTTATTGTTAGCATATTGTTAAAAATTTTTTTGCCAACACATGTAATTCTCTTTGTTTATCCCACCAGCTCAGTTAAAATCTGATCTAACAATATAGTGACCAGGTGTCTGTATTAGTCAGGGGCCTGGCAGGAAACAGATGGCAAATTCAGAGTTTAACCAAAGAGAGTTTAAAAGGGGGACTATTTACATAGGTGTGGGCAGGGTTAAGGGCACTGACAAGGGATGTTGAAATAAACATAGAGGAGAAAGGGAGAGAGCTACTACCACGCCAGGCCTGAAGAACAACGGGAAACATGGTGTGAAATGAGGTGAGAGGTAGAGCTATGGAAGGAAAGCTGCCTCAGAGAACCAGGGGCCATCGACAAAATGCAGCCACCTCCAGGACCCCAGCTAACCAGAGGGAGCAGGGCAATACCTTGGCTTCTCTCTCTTCCTGTGCTCTGTCTCTTGCTGGAGCTGCCTACTGCCAAGCCCAGTGAGAATGCAGAGGCAAGGGAGCCCCGGAGGCGCAGTTTAAAAGGGTCGGTCTCTAGGGGTACACCTAGCAGGGTGGACAAAAGTGAAGAATAAATGTGGCCGGTGGCAAATGGAGTATAATCAATACATCATTCTGTTAAAATAAGAAATTACCAGTAATTTACCGGATTAGAGCAAGGAAGGAAAAAAATCTGTTAGGAAAAAATGAGTAATGATAATGAAATATTTTTGTAGCAGGTGGATTTGTGCCAACATGATACGGACAATTTAGTAAAACTAAGTAGCTTCTTTGTAATCTACTAAATTATTTGGAAGAGATAATATAAATGACAAAGAACGGTTAGCCAGTGAATACAATTTATTCCGATTTTGCAATGAATTATGATAATGCCTTCTTGTAGTTGATGAAGGATACTTAATTCTCATGGAATAAGGGATAAGGTAAACAGTCATAGGTAACTTGGTAAGATTTAGTAAATTAGTAAGAAACAAAACAGATGAACGAAGAAAAAGAGACAAACCAAAAGAACAACAACAAATCCACAAACTTTTTTTTTTGTTTTTTAAGATGTTATTTATTTGACAGAGAGAGAGTATAAGCAGGAAGAGCAGCAGGAAGAGGGAGAAGCAGGCTCCCCGCTGAGCAAGGAGCCCCATATAGGAGGCTTAGTCCCAGAACCCTGGGATCATGACCTGAGCTGAAGGCAGACACTTAACTGACTGAGCCACTCAGGCGCCCCAAAACCACAGACTCTTTTTTTTTTTTTTTAAAGATTTTATTTATTTATTTGACAGAGATAGAGACAGCCAGCGAGAGAGGGAACACAAGCAGGGGGAATGGGAGAGGAAGAAGCAGGCTCATAGCGGAGGAGCCTGATGTGGGGCTCGATCCCATAATGCCGGGATCACGCCCTGAGCTGAAGGCAGATGCTTAACCACTGTGCCACCCAGGCGCCCCAAAACCACAGACTCTTAACTATAGAGAACATACTGATGGTTACCAGAGAGTGGGTGCGGGGCTGGGTGAAATAGGTAAAGGGTACACTTTTCATGATGAGCACTGAGTAATGTATAGAATTGTCGAATCCCCATGCTGTACATCTGAAACTAATGTAACACTGTATGTTAACTATTCTGGAATTAAGATAATAATAATAATAGTAAAAATAGCAATAATAATAATAATAATAATAATAATAATAATAAAGATTTAGCAAGTTAGACAAGGATTTCATATTACAATGGTCCCTCAACATGGATTTGAACTGCCTGGTTTCCCTTAGAGGCAATTTTTTTTTCGATAGATACAGTGTAGTACTGTAAATGCATTTTTTCTTCCATATGACTTCATTAGTGGCATTTTTTTCTCTAGTTTACGTTACTGTAAGTATACAGTATGTGATACATACAACTACAAAATATGTGCTCATCGACTGCTTATGTTATCCGTAAGGCTTCTAGTCGACAGTAGGCTACTAATAGTTAAGTTTTGGGGGAGTGAAGAGTTATTCATGGATTTTTGACTCCAAAGGGGGTTGGCACACTTGACCCCCATGTTGTTCAAGGGTCAACTGTAATTCAACTAATAGTAAGTTAAGATATAGGGTACTGTGTGCCATATTTCGATTTTTTAAAAATATTTTATAAAAAGGTACAAGGAAAAAAACCTGCTAACCTTGGCCAAAGGAAATCTAGGAAAATCAAACATTGGATGAGATCTAATAAACTTCATAAGTGGGCAACATTATTGTAAAAAATAATCATAGTTGCTTGTCTTATTCTGAGATGGGTCTCTACATGCAGCTGGTGTTTTCCAGACCAAGGGTGAGCTAGAGCCTTGGTATTTCTCTGCTTTTAGGACCCCACTAATAATGAGTGGCTCTACCTGTCACCCTCCAGTGCTCCTGAACTCTGGCTGGATGCACTGATTGTTGCAAGGGACTGTCACATTGAGTGGTCCCGAACACATCTGCTACTACATTGTGTCTATCCTTTTTATCCTCCTCTGCTGTTTTTGGTTCCTTTCTGTATGTAAGAAAGGAGCCAAAGCCATCAAAGCTATCACTGTCCCAAGTGTGTCAGACTGCAGCATGGTGCATTCAAGAATTTCTCACATGTCCTCTTTGTTACCACCTGGTTCCCATAAACAAGTCCTGTGCTCACGGGTCCCTGGGTGGTTACAGTGAAATGTCTCTTTTACACATTTTTCTTTTGCCTCCCTGACCAGGGTATAACACTCATGCTTGTAAGGCACTGGGCAGAAGCAGGGCCCTGAGGCACATACACTCAAGCCTGCCTTCTCTTCCACACTGGTGCCGTGTCCTTCGAATGCTCTCACCTCCCTTACAAGGAATGGCTCCTCAGAGCCAAGCAAAGACACCCTGTAGCTCTTCTGTCTGTCCAACGGGTGTCTAAGTCTCGAGAAGCATACAGCTTGGGTTCAGTGAAGCCCTCCTATGACACAGCCACTACTTCCTGAATCTATTCTGTATGCTATAGAAGTGGCGAGTTGTGGTAACACTGCAAAAATCCCCACTCACCGTCAACCACAGAAGGCTCTGGGCCTCTTGCGAGAGTGGGACATTGGGAACCAGGGCATCTTACCCTCCCTGAATTTCTGCAGCCCTCCTTCTGGAGAGAGTTCAGAAAAGCAATGCATTCTTGTGTCTTCTTGAAGAATTACATGTTTTATATCAGTTTGGGTGGTATTTTAGAATAGATTATTACAGTTGAAAATAAATGTTATTTAGGAACCCATCTATCCTTATTTCTAATCCCAGCCATTACTGTTTTCCTTTGACCTAGGGAGACATTTATTAATTTTTCTAAATACAATATACTTTTCCTGATGGAGAGGATGCGCATTACTCCCTTTCCTTGGGCCCCTGTGTATGTCTTTGATCTGTGTTTGTTTTGTTTCCTTGGGTTAGAACCGTGTCATCTTTCCTAGAGGAGCCAGAAACATCTTTTATTTGTCCATTAAAAATTAACCCTTTACAATTATTCGTAGTTGGTTAGCATAAATTAACAATATGTCACTGACGCTTAGGAATACAATGAAGAATCACGTGCCACAAAAATGTTGTCATCCCTATTTTCAGATGGAAAGATTAAGGCACTGAGTGGGGACATAACTTGCTAGCGTTGGCCATGCTAGGAAAGCCTGACCCGAACCTCCGGCTTCTGGATTATTAAAGGTTCCTCCACTCTGAGTCCCTTTCCTCCCCATCCTTCTCCCACCATTCCCTCCAACCCACCATTCTACCTCCAACCCACCTTTCTACCTCCACCACCTGATAAGTAAGGGAAGAAGACAGATGCTAACCCAGTTGCAACACCAGAAAATTTGTTAGACAGAATAAGACAATGTGGACAAAGATGAGATGCTACTGTACATGGGTGAAGAGTGGAGTATTTAGGCCCAATATTTTTCAGATAAAATGACTAAGAGATAATTCCCAAGATTCCCTAAAACCCTTGGGCTCATTTCCTGAAGCAGTAAAAAGAAGATGTCTGGAAATATAGAAAGAGCTTGTTAACCCCTAAGACTGGGACTTGAACCCAGCCTTGGTTTGACCTTATCTAAAGGAAAGACAGGACCTGAAAAAGTGCAACAACAAAATGTCAAGTTCACTTCTAAGTCTACAAAACAATAAAGCCACACAGTACAAAAGGGAGGAAGAGAGTCATATCCTTTCAGTTACTTACAGCCTCCCCTTGTGGGTTGGGCACACTCTTCTATAAAAATAAAACATTTTCCCGAGAATTGCTTTGTTGGTATTGTTACCTTTCTCAGAACCATAAAATGTTTAAAATATGCATTTCCAGGGGCACCTGGCTGGCTCAGTTGGTAGAGCATGTAACTCTTGATCTCAGGGTCATGGGTTCGAGCTCCACATTGGGTGTAGAGATTACTGAAAAAATAAATAAATAAACTTGAAAAAAAATTTTAAAAAGTTGGGTAAGAGAGGCTCTTAAAAAATAAATTTAAGAAGTAAAAATGCATTTCCACATTTAGATAAATATTTCAAGCAAGTTTTACCACTGCATGCGTTAAAGATAAAAATTAACTCTAATTAGTGTTTTGTTGGTGCTTGTGACTTACATGCTCGGCTTTGAAGATCAAAAAATAATACACATGTGCTTACATGTTATTTACTTTCTCCCACACACTCTGATATTATCTGGCCATTTTCTAATTTAAAACATCGGCATCGAAAATATTGAGTCACAGGTGTATGTATGTTTACACAGCAGAGTTTCAGGGAAGTGAAGCAGGAGGAGGGTACAGTGGTCAAATATACTGAACTGATATTAGGCTCTAACACTAGCTGTGTGGCCCTCAGCAAGTCACTAACTTCTTGGAGCTTCAGTTTCTTCATCTCTAAAATAGGAATTACGCAAGATACTCTTATGTATCGTGCTCAGCACAGTGTCCAGCATGAAGGATGTGTGTGATCATGTATAATAGTGGTTAAGAATGGAGTCTCATCCTGGGTTGAAATCTCAACTCAAGTACTTATTACTTGGGCAAGTTACTTAACCTCCCAGTGCCTCTGTTCCTTCATCTGTAAAATGAGAATAATTATAGTGCCTATCGTATAGGGTTGTTGTGAAGATTTAAACAGTTAAAATATGTAAGAAAAGTGCCTGGCACACAGTATGTTTTCAGTAAGTGTTAGCTGTTATTCTTCTTCTAAAATTGTGTTACTGTGGCAGCCACATGTGGCTATTGAGCATCTGAAATGCACTTAGTCCTAGTTGTGATGTGCTCTATGTGTAAAATACGTATAGAACTTCAAAGACAGTATCAAAAAGTAATGTAAACTATATCAATATTTTAATATTACACATTGAATTGATATGAATATATTGAGTTAAACAAATTGTGAAAATGAATTTTGTGTCTTTTTACTGTTTTAATGTAGCTACTAGAAACTTATAAGTACATATGTGACTTGCATTATATTTGTTTTGGACACAGGTCTTCTAAAATATGGAAATCTGACACCGTAGAAAGATGTCTGGAGATAGAGAAAGAGCTTGTTAACCCCTAAGACTGGGGCTTGAACTCAGCCTCAGTTCGACCTTATCTAAAAGAAAGAAAACCATCTGACCCAAGGAAAGTTCATCAACAAGAACCTTACCTTTTGGTTTAGCTCAAATCTGGGATATTTGTGGTATGCTTTTAGTCATAAATAAAGAAGTACTGCGGAGAAGAAAAGGAATTGCAATGAACTAAGTGAAGCCATTAGAAGTTGCTGCAATTTCACGTTGTGTTAATTTTTCCAGGAGTGATGCTCCTTTCTCCTCTGGAGTGTTTTGTTCAATTTTGGGATTACTTTTTAAGAGACACATAGGCAATTCAGAATATATCTTAGGAAAATGAGAAGATTTCATCACCATGCCATGCAAGGGAGGAACTGTGGGTGGGTAAGAACATGAACATACTCACCTAAGTGAGGAGAAGACTTAAGAGGCCTGATAGCTGTCACCAATACCAGGAACGTGGATTTGCCATGTGGAAATGGAATTGACCCAAAGGGTTCAGTTGGGTCCAAGTTAGAGGGAAGATGATTTCAGCTTTAACATAGGGAGCAACTTTAACAATTAGAATTGTCCAAAAATGGAGTGAACTACCTTATAGAATATTCAAAACTTTGCCACTGTAACTTTAAGCAAAGAATTATAGATAGGGTTAATACATCAGGTAGATAGAAAACCTCAGAAGCTTTTCAAACTCTGAGATTCCATGATTAAGGCTTTGCCACTAATTCTGGTAGAGAGCTGCCAATTCATGCATCATGACCAGAATAACTAGAATTCCATGATTTTAATTAGTTTTTTTTTTTTTTGGTTTTGGTTCTTTGTTTGTTTAGAAGATACAGAAGTTCACTGGCACTAGCTCAAGCAAATAGGGGTTATTGTGGGGATATACATGGTAGATAGGGATCTTACAAGAACACAGGGACAGGCATTGTGATACAGCAGACTTGACGGAAACTGTAACAGGAACTGAGGCTGCATCCGCTATCTCCCTCTCAGGGGCCGGCTGATCTCTTCTTCATGATAACTCTGCTTTCCTTCACATCCTCGTTCTAGTCTATTCTTAAAACTGACTGGCTTCATGTAACTCTGTTCATGCGCCATCTCTGCTCACTAATAATTTCAGCTTGTCTTTCAAAGCTTCTCTGGCCTCGAATCTACTCATGACCTTATAGGTTGGGTTTTCCCACCTAAACGTTTCTGTCTTTCATTTTCCCCAATTCCAGTTTTGTGAGAAAAAGGATTGGCCTAGCTTTTTTCAAGCCAGCTCAGTGGCTACAGAATGGATGGACTTTCCTTGGGTCAGATGGCTTCAACTGGTCCCGATAGCAGGGGTTGGGGAATTTTCTTCATGTGGGAGGGGGAAATTTCCACCAGAAACAGATGTGGGTGGGTCAGGGAGTTACTGATATTTCTAGTATCACTACTGAAAGATGGAGGCCATGGAGTTTATACCCAGAAATTTAGGAATCCACTTCAGTTTATTCTGTGTATTAAGAAGAAAGAGCCTATTCAAAAGATTCTGCTTTGAGACTAATGATAGAAATATGAATTTTATTCTAGGATGTGTTCTGGGAACTTGCTGCTCAAAGTGTGGTTCATGGATTGGCTGCATCGACATCACTTAGGAGCCTGTTAGAAATTAGAAGCTCAGGCTCCACCCCAGACCTACTAAATTAGAATCTACATTTTAATAAGATTCCCAAGTGATTTGTATTCACATTGAGGTTTGAGAAGTGTGGCTCTAGGATAAGTTGGTCTGGTTTAGGTCTTTTAAGTCACCAAAGGCTTTTACTAGGAAACCCCTGGTAGTGTGCTGTAGCTGTGGGAGAACCAAGTGCTACTTGTCAGAATTTTGTGGATCGGTTGATTTTATGTAGAGCCAGTTGTTAAACATTTACCAGCATTCCACTGGACAGTTCTAAATCTCCTAATTCAATCTGGAATTAAAATAGTCTCCGAGGGGCTGTGGGACAGAGTCACTTCCATATTGGAATGGGTGTGGAGCAAGACAAAATGAGCTCTAATTCCTCCCCAAATTTTCCACCTTAGGACTAAGAAATCATTATTCTAGGTAGACATTTCTGTATAAAAAATAATTTGAGTTTGCAGTAAGCACAAGGAGGGAAGGCAATCTAGGATTTGGTAATACTTAAAATCCAAATAGACAAATAGGCAGAGACCAGAAAATCTCCCAGCTGGCAGCTGGACAGTTTTGGAGCTGAAACCTAGGTATGGAATAGCAGTTTCTGTATAGAGGAGAAGATAAGAGTGGGTAGATTCTGGTCCTAGAGACGTACCACATATGGGAATTAATGCTTTTATTGCCTATATTATACTGAGTATAAAATTGTTGAACAAAACAACTCCAAGTTAATGATAGGTATGGATGCAAATGTTTCATGATATTACATAGGGAGTGGTTTTTAAAATGTGGTCTCTGGACAACTACACCAGTTCTCAGCACCACCTGAGAACCTATTATAAATACAAATTCATGGACCACACCCAGGCCTACTGGATCAAAACTCTGGGGGATAGAGCCCAGCAATCTGTTTTAACAAGACTTCTGGGTGATTCTGATGCATACCATTGAAGGAGGAAATGTTATCGAGTTCCTTATTTTTGTCCAATGAGAGAATCCATTTTCAACTTGAACCCAGAATGGGAAGTGACTCTTCTTGCAAAGGAGTTTCCAGAACAACTGAAAGATGGTTGAAGAAAGCAAAGAGCACAGATCAAGGGAACTATAGGGCTAGGCAAATAATCAAAAGCTTTTCCCAGGGAAGTTAGTGAAGCAGGCAGGCAGCTGGCATGTTGCCAAGACTCCTGGAGAGTATAAACCTTCCTAGAAATCAACTGGGAAAAGTTGCGTTAAAGTGAACTTTAAGGAAGTGCATAAACAACAGCCTAAAGACTTCCTGCAAATACTAATCAAAGTTCTGATATAAAGAATGTGACATCCTAGCACATGTATCATACATGTATCAGCATGTATTATAGTAAGAATTTAGCAGATAATGGAAAAAAGGTACTAGTACAACTTATTCATTTTGCCTCTCTGGTTAAGAGCTCTCACTGGTTCCTCACTAATGACAAGTTGTAGCATTTAATGAATGTTTACTCTGTGCCAGGTACTATAGTAAGTACCTCAATAAATTATCTCACCAGCTCTGTATCCCAGATAAGGAAACTGAGGCCCAAAGAGGTATAGTAACTTGCCCCAGGTCACACAGCTGGTAAGTGATGATACTGAGATTCAAACCCAGAAAGTCTGGTTCCAGAGCACCATTGCTTAACCAAGAGCTCTACTGCCCCTCTTTAGAGAGAACTTCATTACATATTAAATATTTAGAGGCCTGGAGTTCCCATTTTAGAGTGTGGATTTTTGTAGTTTTTAATAAGTCTCAAACTAAATAACCTCTTTACATATTGTTATATACGGATAACTGAATTCTGGACCCCATCTGACTAATGCCATCCAGTTCTGGTGGCCAAGTGGGCAATCAGAGAAGTTGCACCTCTACAGGACATGGCTTTAATACGGCCACTACTACAAGCATACTACATGTTACTCTGAGTCCCAATATTAAGTGTTTAAGTTATCTCATTATAACAGGAGGCATAAAGAAGTACACAGATGGGGGCCAAATGACCCTGGGTATAGAAAACGGGAATTGTAGAGGCTAAGGAAAAGCACCTTTAATCACCTTTTTTTGTCTGAAAATGGATTTGGTGGACTTGCCCCAATTCTTGAATTTACCCTCAAATGAAATTAGTCTTTTAAAAAAGATTTTATTTATTTATTTATTTGTCAGAGAGAGAGAGAGGGAGAGAGCGAGGGCACACACAAGCAGGGGGAGTGGCAGGCAGAGGGAGAAGCAGGCTCCCCGCTGAGCAAGGTTCCCCTGCAGGACTTGATCCTAGGGTTCCAGGATCATGACACAAGTGGAAGGCAGACGCTTAACAGACTAGCCACCCAGGTGTCCCTTGAAATTAGTTTTTAAGCACCATTAGAGCAATGGCTATGTTGGTTTTGTTTGCTGCATGTATGCATAGCCAACCAAGCACACTGCTTGACACATGTCAAACAGTCACATATTTGTGAAAAGGGAAGAGAAAAGAAAAGAAGGAGGGAGAAAAGGAAGACAGTTATAAAGGTAGATTCAAGTTCTTTGAGTGTGTGTGTGTGTGTAACAGTCATAAATGGGTATGGAACCTTTGAAGTAATTGCTTAGGTGTTAATTGGACAGGGGAATAAATTAGAAATCTTATTCTTCATTTAGTTGGGTACAATATATACATATGAAATAAATCATCTGGAAAATTCCTACTTTGATCCAGTCTAACTTCTCATGGGTAGCTTCATGGAGAAGGGAGCTCCAGTGTGTGTGCGTGTGTGTGCGCGCGCACGCGCGTATATATGCGCGCGCGCTTATAGATGGACAGAGGGACGTTGGCGGTGTGTTGAGGCTGGGGAGATAAGCTGAGGCCAGAAAGAAGCTCCAGAAGCAGTTACTGGAGGGTTTTATTTAAACTGGGAAGAGATATAATCTGTAATAAGATTTTTTTTAGATTAAACTACGCTGACAACAGCTGTGACGTAATGGAAAGGATACTGATATTTTTTTTTCAGTCCTAATAACCTGTGCGCAGGTCTCAAGACCTGCCATTTTAATACCAGAAGTTATATAACTTTTTTCAAGTATTATTCAATTGATCCTAATGGCCTAGCTTGCCAGTAGAGGGAAAATGTAGAGCTGATTAATATTACGATGAGCTTAAAACCACGCTGATCTCGCGTTGAGATGAAAAGAAAGTTTGTTAGTGAGTGGGGCACCCGCGTTGGGTGGTAGTGGAAAGTTTGGCGATTTTAAAGTTTTTGCAAGGCTGGAAATGGGGCGATGGAAGCTGGTGAGATTCTTCAGATTTTGTTTTTCATGCTTCCCTGGATACTCTCTCAATATATTAAAATTATCGTCCTGAGTACATACGAAGACTCAAAAAGGAAATAAAACAGGGCAACGCCAACAGGACCGTCTATTCCACGAAGCGCAGATTTCTCTGAAGTTAGTTTAAACTGCCGTACCGGAACCACGAAACACAGGGTCCTAGCACGGGAGACTAGCACGGAAGACTGACTGTAACACCGCCACGGGGCACCCGCCTCGTTCGCGGTTCCCAGCCGGCTTGAAAGCCTATTTTGGTTCCCGCCCCTTTTCCTCTTGCTCTTTCTAACCCTTCCCCCTCTGCCAATTCCGGAGCGGAACCCCTTTTAAATTTGTTCTAAGTTGAAGCGTAGGACCAATTTCGTCAACACAATCCGGAATGGTCAGCATGGCGGCCGCCGTAAGATACCTCGGTAGAGGTAAAGCAAGGAGTTTTTGGGCTTGAGGGGAAAATAGCTCTGGTATGGAGTCTCCCGTTGTATGCTGGATTCTCCTAGGCACGGGTCTGCATTGGGTGCTCGAAAAGCTCAGGGCTCTACGTTCTTCAGGTCGCTTAAAAGCGACCTTATCAAATGCTTCACTCCTTTCTGGAGCTGTCTTTCCTAGGGGTAGAGTGGGAGGGGGATGTGGACCGCCAGTCCTCCAGCCACAGGTGGGGACGAAGGTGAAGACGCGGTTCTGTCTCCAATACTGGGGGTGTGGGCTGCGCGGGAGAGTGTGACAAGCCAAGTGAGTTCTGGTGTGGAAAAGGTGGTATATTTAAGTGATCTACGTCTATAAACTTCAACGCTTTACAGAATTCTTGTTGGTGCTTTGGGAGTACATCGTTGCAGGCAATTCTAATTCTTAAACGTCCAGACGTTGTTTAATTTGCATCAACATTTATCATTTGGAGACTAATTGTGTAGTACTTCTTGGTAGCAGCTCTTTCAGCAGTTAGTAAACTCCAATTTATTGTCTAGGAGGAAGCCCTTTTTTGGTACAATGCTGTTTTATGGTTTTTGTTTTTTTACAGTGCTTTTTAATTTTTGTTCTGTGTTTTTGAAACACTGATATTGTTATTTAATTAAGATAGCTCTTTAGGTGGAAGCAGCAGCCAGCATCACTCCCATTTTGCAGGGGAATAAACTGATCCTGTTAAAGTATGTGGTAATGAGCATATAACTAGTAAGTGGCGGGGGGGGGGGGGAGGGGGGACTGAAGCTTCACTCCTAGGCCAGTGATTTTTTTTTTTTTTTTAATTTTAAACTACATACTAGTTTTCTCTTTGAGGTTCTTATAGGAACGTTTAGTGTCAAGACAGGA
This sequence comes from Ursus americanus, assembly GCF_024610735.1. NCBI lineage: Eukaryota > Metazoa > Chordata > Mammalia > Carnivora > Ursidae > Ursus > Ursus americanus. The sequence continues at coordinate 23,465,540 of NC_142134.1, read as the reverse complement.
TTCTGTTTTTGGGGTAGTTGTTTAAAAGAGTGGTGGCAAGAGATCACAGCAGACCTGATAACTACTAAGCGAGCAAACCAAAAAGTATATCTTTACTGAAGAGACTTACAGTATTTTCTTCATGTGTGACAGAAATAACATTATTTTAGATAAATCAAATAAACCAAAAAGAGAACTGAAGATTATCATTCTCTCCTTGCCACGTTTTCTTCTCTCGGCTTCTAGAATTCCTCACTCTTGATTTTCTTTTTATCTCACCTGTCATTTCTCACATTACTTTGCTGGTTCCTCCTCCTCTCCCCAATCTCTTACCTTGGAATGTCTCAGGAGCCAGGATCTTGTCTTTCATCTTCATGTCTATAAATTCACTCTGGTGATTTCATCCAAGTCTCATGGCTTTGACTATTTTCTATATCGTAATGGCTCTCAAATTTATATCTACAGTTGGGACCTCTTTTGAATTTTAAAGCTTCTTAAACTCATCTGCCAATTCTAGATCTCCACTTGTGTATCTCATTAGCAGTTAACACTTGTCTAAAATCAGACTCATCATAACCTGCAGTCTTCCTCATCTCATTTGATGGTAACTTCATCCTTTGAATTGTTTGGGCCAAAACCTCAGAACATCCTCAACTCCCCCTCTTTTTCCCCACACTTTACATTAAATACTTGACAAATCCCATTGGTTTTACCCTTGAAATAAATCCAAAATCTAACTTCTCACTACACTACTGCAACTACCTTGCATGTCATTACCATTCCTTACCTGAATTTCACTACATTCTCAACAAGTAATGAAATCGGTCCTTTAAGAACCTAAGTCTTGTTACTCTTATGCTTGAAACTCTGCAGGGCCTCCCCATTTTTCTTAGTCCTTAGAATGGCCTACAGTTGTGCTGTCTTTATTGTTATCCACTGTTGAGCACTTCAGATGTGGTTAATCTGAATTGAGTGTGTCAAATACACATTAGATTTTGAGGACTTAATACCCGAAATAAAATACCTGAATTTTTTATATTGGTTAACTGTTGAAATGATAATATTTTGGGGTATTAGCTGTAATAAAATATGTTAATCTTTATTAATTAATTTCACTGGTTTCTTTTTTACCTTTTTAATGTGGCTATTAGAAAATTTAAAATTATACATGTAATTTACATTCTACTTCCATTGGACAGCACTGGCCTGGGGTCTTCACATCGTCTTGTGCCTACCTTGTTCCCGCCTCCCCTTACCCAGTTTACTTCTCTAACTTCTTCTCCAGCTACCCTCCCCCTCATTCTGTGTGCTCTAGCCACACTGGCTTCCTTGTTCCCTAATCAACACCAAGAACATTTATGCCTTGGAAGACTTTTTCTCCCAGTTAGGGTGAGTCTTGAACACTTTTTCTAGATATTTGTGTGACTTATTTTCTCATTTCCTTCAAGGCTTTGCTTAGGTGTCACCTTTTTGATGAAGTCTACCTTAACCATCTTACTTAAAATTACAACCCACTTTCCCCCATTTTACCCACTGGGTCCCCTCCATCACTACCATTTTGTGTTTATTAGCGTTGTCTCTCCCACTAGGATGTAAGCTCCATGAGGACAGGGATCTTTGTCAGTTTTGTTCACTAAATGTTTAAAGTGGTGCTAGCACATGTTTTTTTGGCATAGTGTGCTGAATAATGAATAAATCAATGGATCTTCAATGTGGTGCCACCCCTCTTCCATGTGTTGTAACAAATAATATTTAAAGTAATTTGAATCCAGTTTTTGCTTTCATTTGTTCATATTTCCTTCCTCCATTCAACCATGGTGAATAAGCTATACACATTCCCTCCCCGTGATGCTTATTATTTATGAGGAGCAGGCATGAACTGGTTGATTATTTTCTTTAATTACAGTTGTTCTAAGTGATGTGAGGGAAAAGTACAAGGTGCTGTAAGAGTGTCAGAGACCTAGTCTATTCTGAGTCTTCAGGGAAAACTTTTCTGAAGAAGTAGTTTAACAGAGTCCCTGAAAGATCACTAGCTAATTAGGAATTAGCTATGGAAGGGGGAGTGGGACGTGGCAGGGGAGAATGTTATGGATGGCAGGGAGATTATATTTGAAATACCAAAGTGGTTAAGAAACACAATGTGTTTAAGAAACGGAAAGGTGGGAACACCTTTATGCCTCAGTCCGTGAAGCGTCTGCCTTCGGCTCAGGTCGTGATCCCAGGACCGAGCCTGCATTGATCTCTCTGCTCAGCTGGGAGCCTGCTTCTCCCTCTGCTCCTCCCCCCAGCTCGTGTGCTCGCGCTCTCTCTGTCTGTCTGTCTGTCTGAAATAAATAAATAAAATCTTAAAGAAAAAAAAAGAAACTGAAAGGAGACCAGTGTATTATTTGAAGTACGGCAAGCATGAGAGAGGGTAGTGTTAGATGCAGCTCACTATAGGTTAGGAGTAGCTCATGGAGGACCTTGTTAGGAATTTACTCTATTCAAAGAGCAAGATGAAGCCATCCAGGTGTTTTAGGGATGTGATGATATTTTCATTTTTAAATGATCCCTCCTACTAGTATGTAGAAAAGAAATGGAGGAGACCAAGAGTGGAAGATTGAATAGTTTGGAATTTGTTGCAGTAATCCATGTGGTAGATGATGGTGGCCTGGACTATGATGGGTGCAGTGGGAAGGCAAAGACTAGATGGATAAGACCTCGTAGGGAAATTGAGGATTATAGAACTCTAAGCTTTCAGTATCAGCCATAAGAATAAGCTAGGAAAGGAGATGGAGTAATTTCCATCTCACTGCCAAGGGGTGGGATTGGAGATGGGGGTGAGAGAGACTTTTGAGAACGAGTACAGATTCAGGTAGGCTCCTAAGTCGTTGAGATAATTCTGTTTCCTCTGAAGTAGCAAGTGAGGTTATCTGCTAAGAGTGAAGGGAGAAGAAATGTGTTAAATAAGTGTAATAATAACAGATAGACGAAATGACCTTAGAGGGATTGAAAATACAGATATTATGGTTTTACAGTGCTATTTAAATATAGTTAACCCTTGAACAATGTAGGGATTAGGGATGCCCCCCCCCCCAATCCCATGCAGTTGAAAATCTGCATATATTTTTTTGAGTTTCTTTCTTTATTGAGTCTACCCCCAGCCAGGGAAACAGGGACAGACCATGATAACTGTCACACACCCACCCTCCCCGCTCCCCCCCCCCCCATAATTTTTGACTCCTCAAAAACATAACTAACTAATAGCCTAATGTTGACTGGAAGCCTTACTGATAACAGTCGATTAACACATATTTTGTGTGCTATATGTGTTATGTTCTGTATTCTTACAATAAAGTAGAGAAAAATGTTATTGAGAAAATCATAAGGCAGAGAAAATACACTTAGTACTGTACTGTATTTATTGAAAAAAATCTGTATGAGTGGACCCACGCAGTTTAAACCCGTGTTCAAGGGTCAGCTATAGTGGTATTTTTGTGATTTAGTTTTTATTAGTCTGTCACAGTTTCATAGATTTCTGTTGAAAAGTTTAATTTCTGGTTGTCATGACTTGGGATTTTAAATAGTAGTGGTTGATTGCTTTATAGTAGGTTGCATTTGATGTATTCAAGATGATTATTATTTTGAGGACCTTACCAAGGTTGTTGGGTTCTTGTTTAGTACAATTAGAATTATTGTTTATTGTTTGGAAGTGTTTGCCAAACCTTGAATGGATAATTGCTGTTCCTTCATTTACCATGTGTGATATTTTGAAGGTAGCTGGCTTCTTTGAAATGTGGAGGATCTCCTCTTAAATTGTTGCATACCAGCATAGCCCACTAAATTTGAGATTTTTGAGGGCAGGAACTAGATATCTTAGTCTAGTTCCCTCTTCTTCCTTAGCCTTTAGAACCCCTTGTGGCTATTGTACCACACAGAATTCCCAACATTAAACAGGTGTCTTACACTGCCCCAAATGTTATTCCTGTATGTTCATAGAATTCAGTTTTGGTGATTATCTTGTACTTCAACTTTTTCTTGAAAGATGAGGGATGAACTTAAGTTGTTAGGCATGTGACTTTGATGGCATTTGAACTGATGATAAGGAGTAGGCTAAGGTAATATATGAAGATGGTGTATCCCAGTCAAATGGAACATTAAATGCAATGGGACAAACACAGCAATTAACTTGAGGGATTCAAGGGTTAGAAAGTAGGATCATGGTAAACAAGTAGAAGAATGCTATTGAGGATAGGCAGGGGCCAGCTCACAGAAAGCCTTGTAGACCTCAGTAAGGAATTTGTACCTATTCTGCATGTACAGTGCTATGCACTTGGAAACTTAACTAATGAAATGAATTCACTTGATGTGTAGACAAGTATTATAATTCCCATATTATTGGTTGTTGCATGGTTTTATATAATGAATGGATTTTAAGATTAGATTTTAAGTCATTTTATATGAAAATCTCGTTCTAGAGTACTAACTTAAAAAAATTGAGTTGAAGTTTGTTCAACAGAAAAGACAATATAGAAGTCCAAAAATATGGAAACTTACTCTAATGTATAAGAAAAATACAAATTAAGACAACTCTTCATACCATCTTTCATTTACTAGATTGGCAAAGACCAAAATGTTTGGTAACACACTATGTTGGCATAAGTGTGTGGAAATAAGCAACCTTTCCATTGCTGGGAGAAATGTATATGGTGCTATCATTATGGAGAGCAGTATTTATCAAAATTACAAATGTTCATATCCTTTGACTCAGCAAATTTACTTGAAATTTATTCCATAAATGTATTTGTCTGTGTACAAAATGATGTTTACACCAAGTTATTTAACACAGCACTGTTTATAATAGCAAAATATTATAAATGACCTAATGGTTGGTTACTGATTAAGTAAATTATACAACCATATAGCGGAGTGCTTTGCAGCTATAAGAAGATAAAGTCTTTATGAACTGATAGGAAATTATCACTGTAACATATACACGTACACACACTTTTATGAAAGGCCTATGTGAGATTATGTATGTATATCTCACATAAATGTATTTATATCTATGTGTGTGTGTGTGTGTGTGTGTGTGTGAAAATAGACTCTTAACTACCTTTAAATGAGAAAGTGAAGTGTATAGAATAGTGAGTAGAATGTATTACCATTTTATTGGAGAGGAGGGAAATAATATGTCCACAAAGAGGCACAGGAAATTGCTAACATGGGACGGGGGAATGCTGGGGGCTAGTGATGAGAGGAAGACTTTAGTTTTGAAGATTTTATTTATTTATTTGTCAGAGAGAAAGAGTGCGCACACAAGCAGGGGAGTGGCAGGCAGGGGGAGAAGCAGGCTCCCCGGGGAGCAAGGAGCCCGATGAGGAACTTGATCCCAGGAGCCTGGGATCGGGACCTGAGCCAAAGGTGACGCTTAACCAACTGAGCCCCTCAGGCCTCCCAAAGACTTTTTGTGGTTTTTTTTTTTTTTTTTTTTTTTTTTTTTTGTGGTTCTTAAATAAGGAGATTTTCCTCATATTTCTGCATGCAAAAGAATATAACCTATATAAAGAAAAATGTAAAATTCTGAATACTCACTATTAATCTTAAAGAAATAGAGCATTATTGATTCTTTAAATGCCCAAGTGTCTTTTTCTTTCATCTGCTTCTTCCCCAGTAGTAAGTACTTTCTCTGAATTTCTGTTTTATCCTTCCCTTGTTTTTCTGTATAGTTTTAATGCACACACATACATACAAATAGTATATATATATCCATAAATACAGTATTGATTAGTTATGTATGTTTTTGAACTTTAAGTAATACTAAATGAATTCTTCTGCTACTTACTTTTTTTGCTCAAAATTATGTTTGTGAAATTCATCCATATAATACATAGTTTAGTCATTTTTACACCTCTCTAGCTTTCCTTTATAGGAATATACCACAATTTATTTATCCATCCTACTGTAGATAAATGTTTGGGTTCTCTTCTGTAGTTTTGCCATTTACAAAGATGTTATGATGATGATGATGATGATTTAATTCCAGTATAGTTGACATACAGTGTTATATAAATGTTTCAGGTATACAGTTTAGTGATCCAGCAATTCTGTATATTGCTCAGTGCTCATCGTGATAAGTGCACTCTTAATCCCCTTCACCTGTTTCATCCATCCCCCCATCTACCTCCCCTCTGGTAACTATTTGTTCGTTCTGTATAGTTAAGAGTCTTTTTTTTTTTTTTCTTTTTTTCTGGTTTGTCTCTTTTTTTCTTTGTTCATTTGTTTCTTAAATTCCACATTGGGTGAAATCATATGTTATTTGCCATTATAATTTTTAAATCCATCCATGTTGTTGCATATGTCAAGATTTCATTCTTTTTTATGGCTGAGTAATATTTCATTGTATGTGTACACATGCACACACGCACATACACACACAAACCCCACATCTTTTTTATCCATTGACTGATTGATGGACACTTGGGCTATTCCCAAAATTTGGCTCTTGTAAATAATGCTGCAGTCAACATAGGGGTACATATATCTTTTCAAATTAGTGTTTTCATATTCTTTGGGTAAATACCCGGTAGTGGAATTAGTGGATCATATGATAATTCTATTTTTAATTTTTTTTTCTATTTTTAATTTTTTGAGGAATCTCCACACAGTCTTCACAGTGGCTACACCAGTTTACATTCACCAGTAGTGCTTGAAGTTTCCTTTGTCTTTGTATCCTTGCCAACACTTCTTTCTTGTGTTGTTGATTTTAGCGATTCTGGCAGGTGTGAGGTGCTATCTCATTATGGTTGCGATTTGCATTTCCCTGATGATGAGTGATTTTGAGCATCTTTTCATGTGTCTGTTTTATGTCTGTTTTGGAGAAATGTCTGGTTATGTCTACTACCCATTTTTTAATTGAATTATTATTGTGGGGTTTTTAAAACTCTTTATATGTTTTGGATATAACTCTTTATTGGCTATGTCATTTGAAAATATCTTCTCCCATTTTGTAGGTCATCTTTTAGTTTAGGTATTTCTTTTGCTGTGCAGAAGCTTTTTATTTTGATGTAGTGTCAATAGTTTTTTTGCTTGTGTTTCCCTTGCCTCAGGAGATATATCTAGAAAAATGTTGCTATAGCTGATGTCAGAGAAACCACTGCCTGTTCTCTCTACTAAGATTTTTATGGTTTCTGGTCTCACATTTAGTGGTTTTTTGTTTTATGTTTTTTTTTTTAAGGTTTATTTATTTTAGATAAGAGTGTGTGAGCAACAGGAGAGGCAGTGGGAGAAGGAGAGGAGAGAAAGAAACTCAAGCAGACTCCCCTCTGAGCGTGGAGCCTGATGCGGGGCTTGATTCCACGACCATGAGATCATGATCTTAGCTGAAACCAAGAGTTGAACATTAAACCGACTGAGCCACCCAGACACCCCTCACATTTAGGTTTTTAATCTATTCTGAATTTTTTTGTATGTATGGTGACGTAAGATAGTGGTCCAGTTTCATTCTTTTGCATGTAGCTATCCAGTTTTCGCTGCACCATTTGTTGAAGACATTGTCGTTTTCCCATTGCATATTCTTTTTTCTTTTTTCTAAAGATTTTATTTCAGAGAGAGTGCAGAGTGAGAGAGAGTATGTGTGCATGCACACACACGAGTGGGGGGCAGGGGTTGGCAAAGAGAGAGTGAAAAGCAGGTTCCCCACCAAGCTGGGAGCCCAATATGGGGCTCGATCCCAGGACCCTGGGATCATGACCTGAGCCGAAGGCAGATGCTTAACTGACTGAGCTGCCCAGGTGCCCCCCATTGCATATTCTTGCCTCCTTTGTCAAAGATTAATTGATCATATAATTATGGGTTTATTTCTGGGCTTTCTATTCTGTTCCATTGATCTATGTGTCTGTTTTCGTGCCAGTACCATACTGTTTTGATTACTGCAGATTTGTAGCATATCTTGAAATCTGGGATTGTAATACCTCCAATTTTGTTTTTCTTTTTCAAGATTGCTTTGGCTATTCAAGGTCTTTTGTGGTTCCATACAAATTTTAGGATTATTTGTTCTAGTTATGTGAAAAATGCTGTTGATATTTTGAGAGGGATTGCATTAAATCTGTAGATTGCTTTGGGTAGTATGGACATTTTAACAATATTTGTTCTCCCAACCCATAAGCATGGAATATCTTTCCTTTGTGTCATCTTCAATTTTCTTTCTTCAGTGTTTTATAGTTTTCTGAGTACATGTTTTTCACCTCCTATGTTAAGTTTATTCCTTCATATTTAATTATTTTTGGTGCAGTTGTAAATGGGATTGTTTTCTTTTTTCTTTTTTTTTTTTTTTTAAAGATTTTTTATTTATTTATTTGACAGAGATAGAGACAGCCAGCGAGAGAGGGAACACAAGCAGGGGGAGTGGGAGAGGAAGAAGCAGGCTCATAGCAGAGGAGCCTGATGTGGGGCTCGATCCCATAGCGCCGGGATCACGCCCTGAGCCGAAGGCAGACGCTTAACCGCTGTGCCACCCAGGCGCCCCTCTTAATTTCTCTTTGTGCTATGTCATTATTAGTGTAAAGAAATGCTGTGGATTTCTGTGTATTGATTTTGTGTCCTGCAACCTTACTGAATTCATTTATCAGTTATAGTTTTTTTAGTGGAGCCTTTCCTGTTTGCTTTATATAGTATCATGTTATCTGCAAATAATGAAAGTATGACTTCTTCTTTACTGATTTGGATCCTTTTATTTCTTATTGTTGTCTGATTTCTGTGGCCAGGACTTCTATTACTATGTTGAATAAAAGTCATGAGAGTGAACATCTTTGTCTTGTTCCTGATCTTAGCAGAAAAGCTCTGGTTTTCCTCACTGAGAATGATGTTAGCTGTGGATTTTTCATATATGGCATTTATTATGTTGAGGCATGTTCCTTCTAAACCTACTTTGTTGGGGGTTTTTATCTTGAATGATGTTGTGCTTTGTCAAATCCTTTTTCTGCATTTATTGAAATGATACTGTGTTTTTTTGTTCTTTCTTATTGATGTGATGTATCACATTGATTGAATATCGAACCACCCTTTCATCACAGGAATAAATCCCACTTAATTGTGGTAGATGAGTTTTTTAATGTATTCTTGGATTCAGTTTACTAATAATATTTTGTTGATGATTTTTGCATCTATGTTCAGAGATACTGACCTTTAGTTCTTTTTCTTTGTAGTATCTTCTTTCAGCATCAGGGTAATGCTGGCCTCATAAAATGAATTTGGAAGCATTACTTTCTTTTATATTTTTTGAAATAGTTTTGAGAAGAATAGGTAACGGTTCTTTAAATGTTTGGTAGAATTTTTCTCTGAAGCCATCTGGTCCTGGATTTTTTTTTTGTTGGTTGGACTTTTGGTTACTGATTCACCTTCGTTGCTGGTAATCGATCCATTCATTTTCTGTTTCTTTCTGCAGTTTTGGTAGATTATGTGTTTCTAGGAATTTACCTATTTCTTCCAGGTTGTCCAATTTGTTGGCATATAATTTTTCATAATATTCTCTTATAATGCTTTGTATTTCTGTGGTGTCAGTTGTTATTTCTCCTCTTCCATTTCTGATTTTGTTTGAGTCTCTGCCTCTCTGCCTCTCTCTCTCTCTCTCTCTCTCTCTCTCTCTCTCGTTGAGTCTGGCTCAAGGTTTATCAATTTCATTGCTCTTTTCAAAGAACTAGTTCCTGGTTTCATTGATCTGTTCTATTGTTTGTTTTTAGTTTCATTTATTTCTGCTCTAATTTTTGTTATTTCCTTCTACTGGTTTGGAGTTTTGTTTGTTCTTTTTCTAGCTCCTTTAGGTGTAAGGTTAGGTTGTTTATTTGAGATTTTTCTTGCTTCTTGACATAGGCCTGTATTGCTATGTACTTTCCTCTTAGAATAGCTTTTGCTGGCTCCCAGAGATTTTGACCACTCTGTTTTCATTTTCATTTGCATGTATTCTTTAATTTCCTCTTTGATTTCTTGGTGACCCATTCATTGTTTAGTAGCATGTTATTTAACCTTCATATATTTGTGTTTTTCCCAGATTTTTTCTTGTGTTTGATTTCCAGTTTCATAGTGTTTTGATAGGAAAAGATGCATGGGATGACTCTGATCCTCTTGAATTTGTTGAGACTTGTTTTGTGACCTAATATGTGATCTATTCTGTAGAATGTTCCATGTGCAGTTGAGAAGAATATGTAGCCTTTTGTTCTGTTCTGAATATATCTGTTAGATACATCTTGTCCAGTGTGTCATTCAAAACTGCTGTTTCCTTTTTGATTTTCTGTTTGGATGATCTATCCATTGATATAAGTGGGGTGTTAAAGTCTCCTACTATTATTGTATTACTATTGATTACTCCCTTTATGTTTATTATTAGCTGCTTTGTATATTGAGTCCTCCCATGTTGGGTGCATAAATATTTACAATCACTATATCTTCTTGTTTTGTTTTTCCCTTTATGATTATATAGTGTCCTTTTTTTTTTCTCTTGTTACAGTCTTTGTTTTAAAGTCTATTTTGTCCATTATAAGTATTGCTACCATGGCTTGCTTTTCACTTCCATTTGCATAATAAATGCTTTTCCATCCTTTCATTTTCAATTTGCATGTGTCTCTTTTTTTTTCTTTTTAAAGTAAACTCTACCCCAGATCAAGAGTTTCGTGCTTTACTGACTGAGCCAGCCAGGCACCTCAATCTGCATGTGTCTTTAGGTCTGAAATGAGTCTCTTATAGGCAGCATATAGTTGGGATGTTCTTTTTTATCCATTTTTTCACTCGCTGTTTTTTGACTGGAGCGTATAGTCCATTTATTCAAAGTAATTATTGATAGGTATGTACTTATTGCTGTTTTGTTACTTATTTTATGGTTGTTTTTGGAGTTCTCTGTATTTTTCTTCTCTTCCTCTCTTCAGTCATGGTTTGTTGGCTTTCTGCAGTGATATACTTGGATTCTTTTTTCTTTTTCTTTTTGCATAGCTATTACTGGTTTTTGATTTGGTTACTATTGGGTTTGTATATGACATCTTATGCGTATAGCAGTCTAAATTAAGTTGATGGTTGTTTAAGTTTGAATCCATTCTTTACTCCTCTCCTCCCCATGTTATAGGTATGTGGTGTCATACTTTACATCTTTTTATTTTTGTGAATCCCTTGACTGATTTTTATAGATATACTTATTTTTACAGCTTTTGTGTTTCCTACTTTTCATACTCCCACTTATGGTCTTTCCCTTTCACTCAAAGAGTCCCCTTTAACATTCCTGTTGTGCTGGTTTACTGGTCATAACTTCCTTTAACTTTTGTTTGTCTGGGAAACTCTCTTCCTCTATTTTGAATGATTGCTTTGCTGGATACTGTATTCTTGGCTGCAGGCTTTTTTCTTTCAGCACTTTGAGTATATCATGCCACTCCCTTCTGACCTGCAAATCTTGCGCTGAAAAGTTTGTGCTGCAAAGTTTGTGCTGAAAGCTTTCCCTTATATGTAACTCTTCTGTTGCTGCTTTTAAAATTCTTTGTTAATAACTACTTTTTGTCACTATAATTGGTATATGTTTTGGTGTGGACTGCCTTAGTTTGATTTTGATGGGGGATCTCTGTACATCTGTATCTGGATTTCTGTTTTTTTCCCAGATTTAGAAATTTTCAGCTGTTATTTCTTCAAGTAAATTTTCTGCCCCCTTTTCTTTTTCTTCTTCTTCTGGGATCCCTGTAATGCAAATGTCATTATGCTTGATGGTGTTACTGAGTTCCCTAAGTCTATTTTCATATTTATTATTACTTTTTCTTTCTCTTGTTTAGCTTGACTGCTTTCTATTATTCTGCCCTCCAGGTCACTACTGTTTATTCTACCTAGTGTATTTTTAATTTCAGTTATTGAGTTCTTCATCATTATTTTATGCTTTCCACCCATTTGTTAAGGGCCTTACTAAGATTCTCTTCTTTTTCTTAAGTCCAGTGAGTTATCTTTATGATCGTTACTTTACATTCTCTATCAGGTGTATTATTTATCTCCATTTCATTTAGGTCTCTTGTGATTTTGTCCTGTACTTTCATTTGGGACATATTGATCTGTTTCCTCATTTTGTCTAACTCTCTATGTCGTTTCTCTTTGTTAGAAAAGTCAGCTATGTCTTCTGCTCTTGAATGTAGTGGCCTTATGAAGAATAGGTCCTGTAGTGTGCTGCAGTGCAATGTCCCCTGTTCATCAGAACCTGGCCCTTCAGGATGTCTTCTCTGAGTGTTGCATGTGCCCTGCTGTTGTGGCTGAGCCATGTTTGCCTTCAGTCCAGTCATCTGCAATGGCTCCCTTTGCCTGTTGTGGGCAAGGTTTGGTCCCTGTGTTGTTAGTGGTCCAGTCTGGGGACACCTTGGGCTTTAGTTAAGTCAGACCAGGCATTTGCCAGAGATGCAGTAGCACCGAACTGCAGGTGAATGTGGGGGCAGGGTGCTTGGTGCCAGCAAGGTCCAGATTGACAGGACTGGACCTCCAGCACTGGAGAGTGAGGCAGGTTGTGTTGGAGGGGGCAGATCTGCAGAAGTGCTCTGGGTTGGGATGCATGGTGTTAGCAAGGTTTACATGGGTTTCTTCTGGAAGACCTGGATCAGAGGCCTGGCTGGAGGGGGCATGTCAGCTGGAGAATGGGGGGGGGGGGTGCACTGTTAGCAAGTTAGGTACCAAGTATTGGTGCTGCACTGGTTACCAGATGTGTTGGTGTGTTTATGCTGGGGGTGAGTCATGAGAATGGTGCCTGACGGTAATTTTGTTCCTGGAGAAGTCTCCCAAAGATCCCTGCCTCTCCAGCACATGCTCTGAGATTTGTATAAACAAGTCTCCTTCTTGTCACTGCAAGCATTTTTCAAACTGCTGCTTTTGTGCTGTATCTCCATGGGGGCTGTTTGTTTTGCTGTCTCTTTAAGGGTGGGGACTCAGTTTCTCTTGCCCTCCTGGCTCCCTCCTGTCTTTCTCCCTCCTGTCTCTCCCATAAGCCTGCTGATTTTTAAAGTTCCAGATGGTAAATCTTACTGATTGTTAAGAACTCCTAAAATTCAGCTCCTCTGGTTTTCAAAGCCAAATGTTGTGGGGATTGGTCTTCCCTGTGTGAGCTCCGTGGTGTGAGGTTCTCTTTCTCTCTCCTCTCGAGCCCATGGTGTCCCTCCCTCCTGTGGACAGTCCTGCAAGTCCATTTACCTCCCAGCCACATCTCTGTCCTTCTTACCTTCTTTGAAGTGGCCTCTCCTCTACATTTAGTTGTGGAGAATATGTTCTGCCAGCCTTTGGGTCATTTTCTGGGTTATTTATACTGAATTGGCTGTTGTCTAGTTGTGTCCCTGGGATGAGGTGAGCTTATGGTCCTCTTACTTTGCCATCTTCCCAGAAGTCTCCTGATGTTATGATGTTGTTATTTTTGTGTATGTTTCTTAGTACACATGTGCAGGAGTTCCTCTAGGGCATATTCCCAGAAGTGGAATTACTGCATCATTGATATGTATATGCCCAGCTCATTGAATTATGCCATATTGTTTTCCAAAGTGGTATTCCAATTCATACTCTTATCTACTATGTGTAAAATTTACCCTTACTTAACATTTTCAGCAATCTCAGACTTTTTTTAAAAAGTTGCCAATCTGACGTATGTAAAACATTGCTACTTAAGTGCTTGCATCTAGAAACTGTTACCTGTCCACAATTTAGTCAAAGCACTGCTTGCTTTACTGAGGAAGTCTTGTGAAAAAAAATATTTTCAGCTGCAGTAAATAATACACTTAGTGATGTGGTTGATTTACATGCTGGTGTAGTTTTAATTTATGGGCCAACTGACCACTCTTTAAATAGCACTGTGGAATGATATTTTATTGTGGTTTAAATTAATATTTACCTGATTACTAATGAGATTTTGCATTTTCCCATCATTCATGTATCATTTATGTTTCCTTTTAAATTAGAAGCTTGTTCATCTCTTTTGTTTATTTTTTAATTGGTTTGATCTTGCATATTCTGGATATTAATCCTTTGTTATATAGGTTGCTATTCTGTTCTCCCGGTTTTTGGCTCGTCTTTCACTTTCTTTAATAAACAGAAGTACTTAACACTATTAAGTCACTTTTTGGCTAGTGCTTTTGGATTTTGTTTGTGAAATTGTTCCCTCCCAAACAGTCAAAAAGATATTTTCCTGTATTCTAAAAGCCTTTAGTTGTACCATTCAAATGTAAATCCTTAGTCCACCTAGATTTGATGTTTGAGTGTGTGTGTGTGTGGTGTGAGATAGGGATTTAAATATACTCTTTTCCCTATGGATAATCCCTTTCCTTAACACCACTTAATTGAATTATTCACACAAATGTAGTAACATTTGTCATATTTCAGATATCCATATGTGTATGGATTTGTTGCTGGGCTGTTTTTGTTTTATTAGTTTGTCTTTCTATATTTGTGCCAATAGCCAAATGTCTTAATTACCATAGCTTCATAACAAGTTTATATCTGGTAAGGCAATTCCCTCCACTTTGCTGTTATTCTTCAGAAGTACCTTAGGCAACTCTGTGAATGTATATGTTTATATATGTAAGTAAAGAATAAATTTAAATTATAATTTTTTTTTTTTTTGATTTTATTTGTTTGATAGAGAGACAGCAAGAGAGGGAACACAAGCAGGGGGAGTGGGAGAGGGAGAAGCAGGCTTCCCGCTGAGCAAGGGAGCCCGATGCAGGACTCTATCCCAGGACTCTGGGATCATGACCTGAGCTAAAAGGCAGATGCTTAATGACTGAGCCACCCAGGCACCCCTAAAATTTAAATTATTAAAAAGAAATTCAGGATATGTATACATATTCCATAACAGTAGAGCTAACATACTCTGTTGAACCTGAATTGGATTAAGTTAAAAATAAGTGAAGACAGGGGTGCCTGACAGGCTCAGTTGGTAGAGCATGTGACTTTTGATCTTGGGGTTGTAAGTTCGAGCCCCATGTTGGGTGTAGATATTACTTAAACATAAAATTAAAAAAAAATAAATGAAGACAGAATAATTCAGTTAGATGTTTAATTGGCTTTAGTTTCAAGAATTGCAGTTTCTGCTCTTAAACTTTTTTGTTTTTAAGATTTATTTATTTATTTGTGAAAGAGCACAAGTGGCAGGGGTAGAGGTAGGGGGAAAGAGAATCCCAAGCAGACTCCACGCTGAGCACAGAGCCCAACACTGGACTTGATTCTGCGACCCTGAGATCACGACCTGAACTGAAATCAAGAGTTGGACGCTTAACTGACTGGGCCACCCAGGCACCCCTACTATTATGCTTTTTAAAGAATGGTTGAGACTCATAAAAAATTGACTATTTTTATTTTGGACAACATTGATTAAGAATGTAAAATTGATGGATGTAATGGTTAATATTAATATTTTACATGTTTTTTTCTCTCAAGTCTTGATACATCATCAAAAGCATAGTCTTTCCAAGATGGCTTATCAGACACCTCTTTATCCTTGCTCTGTATGTGTTCACGTGCCCAGCAGACATTTTGCTGCTGCTACAAAGTAAGTATTTTTTTTATTAATTTTGTTTGCTTTCATTTAAAGTTTTGATTAAAGAACATTATGCTTTGTCCCATAAAGATGTACAGAGACATACAGTTGTGAAAGTTTATCGTCTCTGCTTTTTTGACCTTTTATAGTTGTAAAGGAAAATATGACTTATTATAGTAATGCTTAACATTTATTGAACACTGACATTCAATGACTGATCTGATTTAGTCTCCACAGCTACTTTATGTGGAAGCTGTTGTTATTATGTTCTTTTTTGAGTTGAAAAGCATGGCATTGAAAGATGATGTAACTTGCCTAGGTTCACAGAGGTAGTAAGTGTTGGAGTTATGACTTGTGACATAATAAGAAATATTTATATTCGTCTCTGCCTCCAGTTCCTGATACAGAGCTCCTAAACTTCTGTAATCTTCTGAGTGATAGGGATACTAGGAGCATCTATTATTCTAATATTTGGTCTTTGACCCAGTTCCTGATACAGAGCTCCTAAAACCCTTGTAATTTTCTGGGTGATAGGAGCATCTTTTGTTCCAATAAGGCACTCTTGGTGGGCTCCTAGATGGAGGCTGGTCACCAGAACGACCAAACCATGATTAGAAGTTTTCAGCCCCACCTGTCATCCAGAAGGGTGAGAGGAGCTAGAGATTGAATTCATAATTGATCATGCCCCCATAAAAATCCCTGTACTGTGAGGTTCTGAAAGTTTCTGGATTGGTGAACATATACATATGCCCAAAGGGTGGTGCACCCAGACCCAACGGGGACAGACACTCTTGTACTCCAGACTTCTGGACCTTGCCCTATGTACCTATTCATCTGTATCCTTTATCATATATTTTATTATATAATAAACTGATAAATGTTATATAAGTGTTTCTCTGAGTTCTGTGAGCTATTCTGGCAAATTATGAAGTCTGTGGAGGGGGTCATGTGACCCTTTGATTTATAGCCAGTTGGCCAGAAATAGCCAGAGGCCTTGAAATGCGATTGGCATCTGAAGTGGGGGCAGTCTTATGGAACTGTGTCCTTAACTTGTGGGATCTGATGCTAAATCCAGGTAGGTAGTATCAGAACTGTCTTCAATTGTTGGATACCCGGCTTGTGTCAGATAGTTAGTTGGTATGGGGGAAATAATCCACATATTTAGTGTCAGAATTGTTATTTCTTATTTAACTGTATACCCTGTTCTCCATCTTGCTTCTTATTATATTGTTAAGTTTTAACTAAGTTAAAACTTAACAATATAACTTGGAGATTGTTTCAGATGGAGCTGTCTAGTTATTTTTTTTTGATTGCGATATAACTGAAATATATTAGTGTCAGGTGTACAACATAATGATTCAGTATTTGTATGTTTTGGGAAATGCTCACCACAGTAAGTCTGGTTAATATCTGTCACTATACAGAGCTACAGTTTATTTTCTTGTGATGAGAACTTTAGAAGACTTACTCTCTTAGTAGCTTTCGGGTAGACAATATAGTATTATTAACTATAGTCACCATGCTGTACGTCACATCCCCATGATTATTTATTTTATAACTGGAAGTTTGTACTTTTGACCACTTTCGCCCACCCCCACCCCTGCCTCTGGTAACCACCAATCTATTCCCTGCGTCTGTGAGGGTTTTTTTTTTTTTTTTTAATATTTCATGTATAAGTGAGATCATATGGCATTTGTTATTCTCTGACTTATTTCACTTAGCATAATGCCTTTAAGGTCATCCATATTGTCTCAAGTGGCAAGATTTCATTTTTTTTGTGGCTGAATAATACTTCATTGTGTATCTATACCATATTTTCTTTATCCATTCATTCGTTGATGGACACTTAGGTTGTTTCCCTGTTTTGGCTGTTGTAAATAATGCTATAGTGAACATGCATATAATATTTCATTGTGTGAATATACCGTAATTTATTTAACCATTTCCCTGTTTCCCCCTATGGTACACATTTATCTTTTTAATCATTTGCTATTATAAAAGAATAATCATGTACATAGATCTTGTCAAAGATTATGAATGTATTTGTAGTATAAACTCTGAGAGAGAGAATTTTTGAATCAAAAGATATGTGCATTTATAATTTTGGTAGGTAATACTAAATTGCCTTCATAGAGATAGTGTCAGTTTATATCCTTACCAGTAAATTGTATTAGAATGTCTATTTCTCCATATACAGTATAGTTAAAATTTTTGAACTTTCCAATTTGATAGGTAATAAATGGTATCATCAAGTTTTAATTTATATTTTTTGTTATTATTGAGGTTGTATATCTTTTCATGTGTTTAAGAGCCATGTATATTTTGTTAACTGAATTTTCCTCTCTGTATTATTCCAGCTTTAGTATATGTACTGCTGAAGTGAGCACTGATGACTGTGAATTTTTTGTTCATGTCCTATTCCAATTCTTTGTGGTTGATTAGTAAGACTTCTTTATATATAATAAATTAGCACATATCTGCACTATAATTTTATATTTTAACTGTTATGGTAGAGAAATGGAAGAAGTGCTATGGGATCACAGATGAAACGTAAATTAATTCTACCTGGAAGAGGGTATCGCAAGAAGTACTTGAGCTGGGTCCTAAAAGAATTCTGCAGGGGGATTGAAAGAAACATATTTCAGTAGTGCAGAAGCATGAAAGTGAATGATGGACAAAATACAGTCGGCCATGGCTTGAATATAGGATGAAGAGGGAGGTGGCAGAAATGTAACCTTCCTTTGAGTGTGCATATTATCTGGATTCTTTTTTGTTTTTGAGAAGTTGGAGGCATATTAGTTGTACCAGTTTACATTCCCATCCCCATCCAGCAGTGAGTGTCTGCATTCCTAAAAACTCTGAGTAGCATCAGTCTTTATGTTTCTTCATCGTATTTCTTATTTATATCTTTTGCCTGTTTTTCTGTTGGAATATTTGGTTTTTTTTCCTGCTTTTTGAAAATATTTATTAGGGATATTAATTACTTTGAGAATATTTTATCTTTAAATGTTTCTTTTATCCAGCAGAAATTTTTCATTTTATGTCTTCCCCATGTTCTATTCCAGTGCAACTTTAAAAGCAATTTCACTCACCTAAAAAGTATAAGAAATACGCATACTTAAAAAGACCTGAAAAGTTTTTAGCAATTTTTTTCATATCTGACAATGAGAGTTATTCAGTAGGTTGAGAGAATCATAGAATTTATAATTTTAGTTGTGATTTTTTAAAGATTATTTATTTATTTATTTATTTATTTATTTATTTATTTATTTATTTGAAAGAGTGCCCAAGCATGCATGCACGCTGGGGGGGTGGGGGCAGAGGGACAGAGGAAAGAGAATCCCAAGCAGACTCCATGCTGTAGAACCTGATGTGGGGCTTGATCTCATGACTCTAGATCACAACCTGAGCTGAAATCAAGAGTTGGATACTTAACTGACTGTGCCACCCAGGCGCCCCTGTGGTTTTGATTTTTTAATATGCTGACTTTATAATATACTAAAAAATAGTTTTTGTATGGCAATTTTTTTTTTTATCAGGATCTAAGACAGGATGGAGAGGCTTGTGCTTGCTTCTCTCTTTTCTCTTGTCATTTTGAATCTCTTCATTTGTCCATGTATGTGCATATACTCGTGGTTTGCCAGTGACAAATGCTGATAAAAAAGGCCACTTTGGTCATCTCTGACTTTGGTTCTGTTTCTCTGTTGATAATAGGTTCTTTTTCTTCTTCACGTATCTCAGAAATTTTTATTGACTGTCAAACATCTTGTGTAGAACAGTTGAAACTGAAGTACCTAGTATTCATGCCCAGGAATCCTGTTGTCACAGTGTTGAATCAGTCCACTAAGAAGTTGAGCTAGGTTTTGGTTTTGTTGTTGCTATGGTTACCGCCAGCTTCAAATTTCTTTATCTTATGTGTAGGATGGGGGCTGGGTTGCTGGACGTTTTTTCTCAGTGTTCCTGTTTTATGCTCTGTTTTCTGCTTACCCATGCAGCTGTGCCCCAGAGGCGGCGGTGGGGGGGGGGGTGTTCTCTCTTTATACAATTGCTCCTTCTCTAGAGTAGATTGCTGTTGCTTATTAGTGCTTGCTAGTCTGGAGATGGATGCAGGAGGGATTCTATTTTCCAAACCAGCCTTTATCTTAAGTGGGCCCAGTGTGGCTGGACCATCAGGATGGGGTTTTCTCAGTATTTCTGTCCCTTCTCCCCGTGGTATTTATCTACTGCTGGTCTTTGCCAGAGTATCCAGGCCCTTCCCCAGGTTTACTCTACTGGTAGAGGATACTGTGCTCCGGATGGTTTCCTGATCTACGCCTAAGGGTAGAAGTTTTTGTGTTTTTTCCTTCTTTCCTTTCCCTATACATATGGGTGTTTATCTGTGCCCTACATGGTTTCAGGGTTACATGCCTTCCTGGCAGCAGTGGCTAATCTCTGTGCCCATACTCTTTAGGGAGGCTTTCTAGTCTCCTGGCCTGCTTCAGTCTTTCCCAGGAGCATCTGGTGGAGGTCTGTGGAAAGGGCCTACAAACTGTGAACTCCCGTTGTGTGTGGATGTCTCAGGGGCTTTCCAGTAGCCCTAACATTCTTACCTGTTTGCCTTCTCTTATACTCTGCTACAGATGAGAGTGTCCTGAGTATGCATGCATGTGGAGTGGGAGTAGGGAATGCGGGCTGATTCTTCTTAGATTTAAGGCTACTTGGTTGCCCTGTGATCTCAGCTTTGTGATGCATTCAAAAAAAGTGGTTTTATCTACTCTCTATTGTTAATACTCTTCACAGGTTTTATTTTTAAATTTTCATTTATTTGTATTATTGAGTGGGTTTTATTCTTTTGCCTTTCATGGTGTAAGCATAAGCAGAACCTCTGCATTTAGTTTCATGAATAAACCAGTGTCAGAGATATTAGTTAATTTATTCACAGGATTGTACTGAGAAATGAGATGTCCAGATGTTTGCATTCCATTAATAATTACATGCCCTAGCCATTTTCTCTTTAGTTCTGTTTAGTTCAGTTTAGTTTGACAGAAGTTGTGTATCACCATGCGCCCCCAACTTCCATCCCCCTATTTCTCAATGTAAAGGGTTTTTCAGCCTCAAAGGGACTTGAATCTCGGGTCACAGATCTTCAAAGGTCTTGAAGTGAGCTTTATTGTAGCACTGATTTTTTTTTTGTTTGAGTATGACGATGGGATTATTTTTCCTTTCATGCTTTTGGAGTTAAGGGACAGGTGAGGCGGGGGGGGGGGGGAAGTTATTATCTGAGTATAATCTCTTACTACTCATTTAATCTATGTAATTTAGGTACGCAGGTAATCGCAGCAAAATTCTCTTTGATTCAGACTGCCAGGTATTTTTCCCTTACCTTTGCAAAAACCTTTTTATTTTATTTTATTTTATTTTATTTTGCTTTATTATTTTTTTAAGATTTTATTTATTTGTCAGAGAGAGAGAGCACAAGCGGGGGGAGCTGCAGGCAGAGGGAGAGGGAGAAGCAGGCTCACTGAGCAGGGAGCCTGATGCGGGGCTGAATCCCAGACATGGGGCTTGATCCCAGAACCCTGAGATCATGACCTGAGCTGAAGACAGAAGCTTAACCAACTGAGCCACCCAGGCGCTCCTTGGCAAAAACCTTTTTACTGTGATTTATTTTTATTCCCCAAGAATCATAGTATTTAGGCTCTCCTGATAGGGCCTTACATAATTGCATGAACAACATAGATCTTCTGGATATGATTCTAATGAATAAAGATAGACATTTTTTGGAGGGTCATGGAAAACTGGCAGTGGGTATATAAAATTAATTATTGACAGATTTTGTTCAGTTGTGTTTTTTTTTTTAATTTTGGAAGAAAGTGTTTTTTAGAGTCCTATTTGATCTGTTATAATATTATGCTTTTTTTCCCCCTTTAAAACAGTGTTCCATTTGTAACTTAAAAGTATTTTTACTGAATCACCTCAAATATTTTGTGAAACAAGGAGCAAAGTATAAATAAATTCCTGTATACTCAGCTCATTCTGTATATCAGACTTCTTTTGGGTGTTGCATATATTTATTAATTTAAAAATCATATTTCAGTCCTTGGGAATTTGATATTAATTATAATTTATATGGACAGGTTTGGCCATGATTAAAAATTTCATGCTGAAATCAGTGTTTATGTAAAGTAAGTCTGTAGGTTACAGCTAGGACATTTATTTGTTTTGTTTATTTTAGATGGAGAGTATTTTACCAACACATGCTCTTTAGGCTCCTTCTTTTATTGGCCTCCCTATTCTTTTACTAAATGTAAAATGAAAATGTGATTTCTCCAGTTGGGAAGATTCGAAATTTTGTGGAGTACTTCCAAAGTAGCTATTGGGGCATGTTGCATCCATCCGCTTGGACACCTGCTTAGACTTGTTGTCATCAGTCCAGAAGGACACCTGTGTCCCATTAAAAATGAGCATTGTCATTATCTGCAATTCTGTTGAATTGCTTATCAGCTGGGAGGATGCTGTTATTTGTGGTAATAAGGATTCTTTGAGAGTGAGTGAGAATGGAATTATACATTCAATTGGATTTTTGAGTTTCTTTTTTAAAAATTTATTTTACTGTCATCTATTTCTTTCCCATACATTTTATAGGACCCCGTATTTGTTTTCTGTTAACAAATTATCACAAACTTTGTGGTTTAAAACATCAAAAGTTTGTTATCTTGCAGTTCTGTAGGTCAAGTCTGTCATGGATCTCACTGGGCTAAAATCAAGGTGTCAGCAGGGTTTCCTTCCTCTCTAGAAGCTCTAGGGGAAAATCTGTTTCTTTTCCATTCCCACTTTTGAGAGGCTACCCACATTCCTCAGCTTGTGGCTCTCTTCCTCCATCTTCAAAGCCAGGAATGGCAGATTCCCTTTCATGCTCCAATTTCTTCTCTTTCTTCCCATCTCTTTCAGATGTAGGTGGGAAAGGGGAGAGTTTCTCTGCTTTCAAGGACTTGTGTGATTAGATTGGCCCCCTGGATTTTCTAGATAACCTCCCCATCTCAGAGTCTTTAGCCCTAATAAGCACATCTGCAAAGCCTTTTTTGCCATGTAGATATAACATCTTCGGAAAATCATTATTCTGCGTACAACAGAACTCAAAACGTTTTTCTAGAAATATTACTTAACTAATTTAAAACTCTGTGGTTGAAAGATGATAGGTGTGATTTGAAATAGTGTTGAGAAAATACGTCATATTATCTCTAGCTCTTTTTTTTTTCTGTCTTTTCTTCTTAGTTTCAAACTCTTATCTGGAATTATCAGTTGAACATGTTTTCCTAGATATTTTGTAAACACCTTGTTAGCTTTTGTTATATACCAAACCACTCAAGAATTCTTCATCATTGCACATACATCTGTGGGTCAACTGATCTAAGCTGGGTTTGGATGGGTGTCTCTTAGGACCTTGGCTGGGCTTGCTGCACATCTGTGAGCCTGCACATCAGTTGTGAATTGTCCAATCTAGCCTGGGGCTTTGTGGGGGCAACTCTGTTTCACATATCCCTTATTCTCCTGCCTTTAGGGTGGCACAAGCATGTTCTTATGGAAATGGCAGAAATACAGGCATGCAAGTGGAAACATGAAACTTCTTATTGGCCTAAGCTTAGAGCAGAGGAACTGTTACTTTTCCTTTATTAAGTGCTTTGGCCAAACTAGTCACATGACCAGTCAAAGTACTGGAAAACATGTGCTACCCCTTTAAATGAGAGGAACTGCAAAGTAACTCAGCAAAGGGACTTGATGAAAAGAGGGGATAAAGAACTGGGGCCAGTGCTACCCCACACTCAAACTCTGTATTGCCCTAAATTGAACTCATCTCTGTGAATACCTCTCTTACAAAAAACTGTTTTGCCTTCTTTATTTCTGGTCTTAATGATATTACTCTATACCTAGTCACCCAAGCCAGAAACGTAGGACATATTGCGTATAGTCTTCTTTTTCCATCTTTCTTCTTCTGCAGTATTTACTTTATAAATATCTAATCTCTCATCTTCTCTGGCCTATTACCACCACTGCTCTAGAGGCTGTCATATCTCCTTGAGAAGAAAGGGAGGGATTAGTCTTTATATTGTCTCCAGTCCATCTTCCTTCAAATCTATCTCTTATATTGTAGCCGGAATACTCTACTGGAAATACAGATGTTACTCCTATTCTGTGGCTTCTCATTGCCTCTAGTGAAGGCATCTATGATCTAGATTCTCCAGCCCCATCTTCTGATGTTTCTTGCCTTCTGTTTTGTCCTGTAGTTCAGGAGTCAGCAATATATGTCCAGGGGGCCAAAAAATGTGTTCAGCCATCTATTTTTGTATGATTCATGAACATGGTTCTTACATTTTTAAGTGATTGGATTAAAAAAGAAAAAACAGTATTTTGTGACACATGAAAATTATGAAATTTAAGCCATTTGTTCATAAATAAAGTTTTATTGGAACATGGCTACTCTCATTCATTTTTCAATGTCTGTGGCTGCTTTCACATTACAGTGGCATAATTGAAATATTGAGATAAGAGACTATAAAATATTTGCTCTCTGGTCCCTTAGGAAAATTTTGCCCCCCTCTGCTCTCGTCAGTTAGAATTTATAATAACTCTCCTTATGTACTTGTATTCTGTTTCATGACTCAATACTTTTATTATGTTGTTTCTTTGCCTGGCTAACTGTACTTTTTAAGATAATAGCTTTATTGAGCTATAATTTACATACCATACAATTCACCCATTTAAAGTGTACAATTCAGTGGTTTTTAGTATATTCACACTTTTGCCACCACTACGGTGTCATTTTTAGAACATTTTTGTTAGCTTCCCCTGAAACCTCATGCCCATTGGCAGTTACACCCCATTTTTCTAACCTCCTCTCCCAGCCTTGGACAGTCACTAAATCTACTTTCAGTTTCTATGAATTTGCCCATTTTTGATGTTTCATACAAATGGAACCATAAAATATCTAGTCTTTTGTAACTGGCTTCTTTTACTGGCATAATGTTTTAAAAGTTTATACTTATTATAGCTTGTATCAGTACTTCATTCCTTTTCACTGCTGATTAATATTTTATTGTATGGATATATCACATTTATGTATTCATTCATCTGGGTTATTGGACATTTGGGTTGTTTTTACTTTTTGATTGTTATGAGTAATGCTGCAATGAACATTTGTGTACATGCTTTCATGCGGTCATATGTTTTCGTCTCTCTTGGGTATATACTTGGGCTAACTCTTCCTTATCCTTCAAGAATTGATGTTAGGGTCATCTCCTCTAGAACACTTCCCTAGCTTCCCAGACTGGATTAAATGTCTTCCCAACAACACTGTGTCAAAGTACTTACCCATTGTATTGAAATTATCCGTTTGCATGTCTGTCTCCTCCATTCCTCTAAATTTTTGGAGGGCAGCATCAATGCTTTATCCAACTTTGCATCAACTGAAAATGGTACAAAAGTTCACTTAATATTTGTTCAAATAGAAATGTTGTAAAGCAGTCTATGCTTTTTAGTTAAACTTAAAAAAATAAAAATAAAATAAACTTTATTTTTATTTTTTCTATCTTATGTACTTTGGCTTTTTTTTTATTTTTTTAAAGATTTTATTTATTTATTTGAGAGAGATAGACCAAGGTAGCGACAGAGATAGCCAGAGAGAGCATGAATGGGGAGAAGAGGGAGAAGCAGGCTCCCAGCTGAGCAGGGAGCCTGATGCAGGGCCGGATCCCAGGATCCTGAGATCACGACTTGAGCCAAAGGCAGATGCTTAACTGACTGAGCCACCCAGATGCCCCTACATTGGCTTTAAAAAGAAAAAAAAAAGTTTCTTAGAATATGTATTGAGATAACTGATCTTGAATTTGTCTCTTTTTAAGGCCTGGAAAGAAAACAAAAAAAGGTGTGAAAGACAAAGCATCAGATGAGAAAAAAGATGAGATAGAAAAAATAAAGTCATACTCCTTTATGGAAGGCGAACCTGAGGATGATGTCTACTTAAAGCGCTTATATCCAAGGCAGATATATGAGGTGGAGAAAGCTTTTCAGTTACTTAAAAAATTTCAAGCTCTAGACTTTACTAATCCAAAGCAAGGTGTTTATCTTGATCTGACACTGGATATGGCACTGGGGAAGAAGGTAGGTAGACTCAACTAACATAAATTTATTTGTGAACAGTGGCTGTATGAATTGCTGTTTCTTAATTTTTAAAGTTCCTTGTTTCCTGTAATAATTTTTGGGAAATCTTATGCTCTTTCAATACTGTGGGATGAAAAACTTTGTTTTTATTTTCCAAATGTAAAAATATAATGTTGAACATACTCTGCAGTGTCAATGGACATGTATCTCCTACTCACCTGAAAATCACTGGTATAAATTTCAGCAAAAGTAGTGTTAAAATTAACTGAGGAATTACTGTAACTTTGAAAAATGACTTAAGCTGCCTGGGTGTCAAAAATACAGAAAAGTATTCCTTTTCTGTAAATGAGGGTTTGGGATTAGAGGTATGTTCCTTAGAGTCCTGCTTTGAGACTGTTTGCAGGTGCCAAGCCCTTTACTCTTGCTTCAACCAAAACTTTCTGCTTTATCTGTTTATATGCAGTTCCTTGGATGACTTTTGTTTATAAACCTCTAAAAGTAGTAAAAAAATACTGAATTAGAGTTGAGGTCCATTACAGGCTAAATTTTGTATCTCATTTAAGAAATCTGATTTTCTTGGAAATGGTATTTTCATTTTTATTCTGAGGATGTCTTTTTTTGGTCAGACTAGAAGGTACAAATTTTTGAATACAATTTAACAACCTCAATAACAATAATAGTTGAACACTTAGGAGGAGGCAGTACAGTGTAGTACTTAGGATCATGGGCTCTGGAGTCAGATTACAGTACAGACCAGAATCCTGGTGTCACCACCACTTACTTGCTCTTTGACTTTGGGTTTCTGGTTTAACCTCTTCAGATCTATTTTTCCACCTCTTTATAAAGGGAGATAAAATACTTAGTTCATACGTTTTTTAAGAGGATTAAATGAGATAATGCATGTGAAGTACTTGGTAAGAGTTTAATAATCACAATCAACATTTACTGGAAACTTTCTGTGTACCAGCCACAATGCTAAGTGCTTTGCATGCATTTTCTCATTTAATCCTATAATAACCTCAAAAGAGGAAGCTGAGACAGAAAAACTGAAGTAACTTGTTCAAGGTCACAGAATACGAGGTGAAGTTAGGATTTGAATCAAGGTCTATCTCATTTCTTAGTTCTTATTTATTAGAAATAGTTTATACCAGCCATGCTGTAATTTTATGTAATAGTACAGTGTTACTGTTCGTTCTTTTATTTTAAAAATGTTGTAGTATCTAAGATGATCACTTTCTCAGTCAGCCGTTAATGTACTGTTGACCCTTGAACAACATAGGTTTGAACTGTGAGGATCCACTTGCGCAGTTTTTTTGATAAATACAGTAGACTACTGTAATATATTTTCTCTTCCTTAATAACATTTTCTCTTCTCCAGCTTTCTTCGTTTTAAGACTACAGTATCTAATTCATACATACCAAATATGTGTTGGTTGACTGTTTATAGTTATTGGTAAGGCTTTTGGTCAATAGTAGGCTATTAGTAGTTAAGTTTTGGGGGTGTCAAAAGTTTATGCAGATTTTCCACTGTGCTGGGGGTGGTGCCCCAACCCCTGAATTCCTTAGCAGTCAACTGTGGTTCATAATGAAGAGTTGTAGGACCACAGGCTTCATTTCATAAATGAAAGCCACTTGTAAACTATTAACATTGAAAGGGTACTGTTGTCTTTCTAAGACATTTTTTGTTTTTGATAGAGTGCTTTGCAAGAAGCCAATATTCCCCCAGGGGATACTTTTATTGTGATTACTTGCCACTGAAAAATTTACTGAAACCCCTTGTGACATGTTAATGGCATAGGAATGCCAGTCAATAAAATTGAGTTGCCTCTCTGGTGTCAAGTGTGCTTAAGAGTTTGTGCCTTCTTGTCTGAAAAGAAATCCTCAGGAGGTTATCTCTACTCAAAATAAAGTTTTGCTAAAAATTTAACCTTTCAATCAGTTTTAATTAGGGAACATCCCTAATTCCCTTTCTTCTAGACCTTAGTGCACCAAAACTATGGGGTTAGACCTTCCATGTGAAGTCTCTCTAAGTGATATGAGCCACAGGGCTAGACAGGTCCTTAGCTAGATAACTGAACAAAGAAGTTCTGAGGCCCTGTAAATCTCTATCCATATTTGGGTGCCTTAATGCATGCCATTATATGTTTTGGATTTTCCAGCTGACTTCCCAGGTATCTTTGAAAGTGGCGGGCAGTTCATGTTGTTTCAAAATAAACTCACTCAGAAGAGCCTTTCAGGCTTTGCATTCTGTCTTAGGTTTAGAGTTAATAGTGACCTACTAAGCAGATTAGCTGGATATTTTCTGTCATCTGTTATGCATAGCTGTGCTCATGTCCTCCTTGATGGTGTCAAAAAATTACATGTTCTTTTGAATTTAATTAGAGTAGTAAACTTTTATTGATATCCATCATGTAGATAGCATTGTACTAGGTGCTGAGGAAGATATGGATATGCAAACAGATCACTTAATATATGAGAGATTGTGATGAATGATATAGAGATAGAAGCCAAGTGCTGTGGCAGTACGGAGGTGGGGAGAGAGGTGCAGATTTTCATTATGATTTCTTAGGAAAGAAATATAGTCTCTTATGCTTTAAATTGTAATCACTGAATAGTTCTAGATTAATTAGAGGACATATGGTAGAATTAAAACATTGAAAACAAAACCTACCAGTTTTTTATAGATGTGACAGATACAGAAAAGATGAATGAGTTTTTCATAATTATTTTTTCATTGTTGTGTATTTAGAAAAAAGTGGAGCCATTTGCCAGTGTTCTTCGCTTTCCATACCCGTTTGTTTCAGAAATCAATAAAGTTGCTGTATTTACAGGGGTGAGTAACCTTTGTCAACTTTTCATATCATTTAATTTTTTTTACATATCACATTAATCAGTGCTTAGATTAATTGAATGAGTGGACTATTCATGTAGTCTTATTTTCCCCATCTGAAGCAGTTAAATGACTTATTTGAGGTTATGTCATTTGAGAAAGCTAAACTAGAATATTAATTTCATCATTATTAATCACTACATTATGTTTCTCATAAGAAACTGAAGAGAAATAGAGAATTTGTCCTACTAGCTCCTGCTTCCTACTCAAAGTACTCTCTTCAAACAAAAACAATAAAATTATTATTTTTAAAGATTTTTATTTATTTATTTGACAGAGGGAGAGAGGAAGAGCGTGCGCCTGTGCGCAGGCACACAAGCAGGGGGAGTGGCAGAGGGAGAGGGAGAAGCAGACTCCCCGCTGGGTGGGAGCCTGATGCAGGACTTGATCCCAGGACTACAGGGATTGTGACCTGAGCCAAAGGCAGACGCTTAACCGACTGATACACCCAGGTGCCCAGTAAAATTGTTTTAAAGCCATGGATCCATTTAGTGCTTGAAGACACAGAAACCACACTTAAAAATATCTATAGTCTGGAAAACCAGGAAGGTTGAGGCTGTAACAAATAGAGTCATATGGCTCTTTGTCAGTCTTTTTGTATCATAAACGTTTGTTTGTAATGTATTTATGAATTTCTTTTTTAGAGAGTTTTCATTTTTCTGTATCTGCCTCACTTTCAAGGAAGAGATTCTTTACTTTTTTTTTCTAGAAAAGTGGAGAATATAGCTGTTGGGATGCTACAGAACTTGAGTGACTTAAGGAAGTGATACATTTTCACAGTAAAACCAAATGGCATAAGTGGAGCATAGAAAATAACTAATACTGTGTATTTTTCTTTTGAATTTTCAGACAACTGGCTAAATTTTTTTAAGTTTTTAATTCTGGTTAGTTGATTAGTTTCAGGCATACAATATAGTTATGATTCTATCATTTCTTATGTAATTTCTTCTCTTTAGTTTGTTAAGATGTCTCCAGTTAAGTTAGCAAAACTAAATATATTTTAATCTTTTACCTCTGGAAGATGATGTATTGATGGCATTGAAGAGCTAGATTGAGCCACTTCTTAGGTTCATAATATGTCATTTCAATATATTTCCTCATGTGTTAGTCAAGAAACACCTTAATCACCTACAAAGTAAACATGTTCATGATACAGTATCTCTGATACATCTGATTGAGAAATGATGCATTTTCAGTTAAAAGTAGAAACCACAATTTTTACTTTGAACTGTGATAAATTTTTTGTACAAAATACTTGAAATCAGACTGAATTTGTTTAAAGATTGATGTTCAAACTATTGTATTTTTGTAGAATGCATCAGAGATTAAAATAGCAGAAGAAAATGGAGCTGCGTTTGCAGGAGGAACTAATCTGATTCAGAAGGTACAATGTTGTTTTCATTTTCATTAGTTATAGAAATTGTTCTCTTTGCCATCCATTGATTTTTTTCATGTGGAACATAACCACTATGCCTAGATCTTTTGACAAATGGTTAGTAAAGCTTTGTAGAACAGTGAAAAATTTTCCTACTCTTTTGAGTCTCAAAGTCAAGCTAAGAAAAAACTATCCAGACAGTCTGATACTAATTATGCTTGATTTATATCATGATTTCCCCCCCTTGCTTCCTACATGTTAATGTGAGTTTTTGTGGGTAGACTGGAAAGGGCAATGTGAGTTTTTGTGTGTAGACTGGAAAGGGCAATATGACTCTTTGTGGTTTTGAATGCAAGATTTAAAATGAAATATAAAAGGTAGCACTCATGAATATCACTGTTCATGTTTTGAAGATCAAATATTTGTTTTGCCTTCTTGGAGTGAAAAATGTGATTAACTTTACAGGTCACAAAGGATAGTATCTGACTTCTGTACCTTTAACTTTTACTCTTCAGCCACTTCAGAGTGGTGTAGGCTCAGCATGAGGCAACAAGTGGTTATGTAGTCTGTGTTGAGAAAGTAACAAAGAATTTGTGGAGCTGGTTTGCGACCAGAATGTTTTTTTTGTTTGTTTGTTTTGTTTTGTTTTTTAAGAGGTAGAAAGAAGAGGCACGTCTGTTGAATTTTGGGCGTTATTTCTGAAATTACAAGAGATTTTCCTTAACAGTTTCTAAAATCTTCTAAATTTAATTGTTTAAGTTATAGAATACCTTTTTGGTTTTAGAACAGGAGAAAGTGATTTGAAAATTTCTCTTTGTTTCATATCCAGATTTTTTTTTTAAAGATTTTATTTATTTATTTGACAGAGAGAGAGGCAGCGAGAAAGGGAACACAAGCAGGGGGAGTGAGAGAGGGAGAAGCAGGCTTTCCGCTGAGCAGGGAGCCTGATGCGGGACTCGATCCCAGAACCCTGGGATCATGACCTGAGCCAAAGGCAGACACTTAATGACTGAGCCACCCAGGCGCCCTCCGTACCCAGATTTTGACTTGGGGAAAGTTTGAACTGGGCCCTTCCTTTAGGATGTACAAGAGTGCTGTTTTTTTTTTTTTTCCCACCCCAATCGTACTCCAAATGTGGGGGGCATTCTGGATTTTTGAGAGTTTCCAGGATGATTTTTGGAAGTAGCACTAATGGAAAATACAAAGAAATTATGCTTTCATGCAGACTCTGGGTCAAAGTCAGAGGGTGGTACCCAGTTCTTTCTAATGTATCGTAAACTTTAATTTAATAAAATTATTAAAATTCTTTTAATTTTTTAAAAATAAGCAATACCACAGATTCTTTGGAATTAGAGAATAGGAGCTTAGTTTCTGGAGCCAGAGAACTAACTATTCTTATTAAATTAGTGTACCGCCTTCCATCTGTTTTTTTTTTTTTTTTTTTCTGAAAGCATAAGAGTGTCTTTTAGAACTGTCAAAACAACAATAGAGTTTAAATGAAGTTAAATGTTAAGCAAGAAATTACTTCTCAAGAAAGAAATGGTAAGGGAGCAGAAAGTGTTCTGTAGCATTAAGCTTATTAAATAAAACATATTTGAAAAAGTAACCCAAATAAGGAAACCAAGTACATTTTGAAATTATTTGGTAAATAAAATATTACAGGTACAGAATTTCTCTTTAAGGATGCCAGCAGTGATTGGTTACTAGAGGGAAAATGCCAGCTGTATAAGGCATCACTAGCACATTCTTGCAAGTTACTCCATGGAATCTTTCAAAGCTTATCCATGTTATTTTTATTTTATTGTTTTAAAGATGTATTTTTTTACCTGAGAGAGAGAGAGTGGAGGGGAGGGGCAGAGGCAGAGGGAAAGAATCCTCAAGCAGAGTCCGCTCTGAGCTTAAGACCTGAGGCAAAACCAAGAGTCAGCCCTCCAGCTGGCTGAGCCACCCAGGCATCCCTCATCCATGTTATTTTTAGAAGACATTCAGATTATGAAATAAATTCAAGATGGTTTTGGTAAATAGTATCATGGCTGTAATTTTTTTTTTACACATTTCTTTTAGTTAGGTTAAATACTATTTTACTTAGCACTTATAAAAGGTAAATGGAGGGTAAATTTAGTGAACTAATAGTCCTTTCTTAAGTAAGGCCTTTAATAAGTTCATTTTGTTTCATTTTGAAATATCAAATATATTTGGTTCTGAGAGATTTTAAAATAACTTGATTTTTACTTGCCTCTAAAGCATGGTTTTCATTTATGTAGTTTTGTATTATTCCAAGAGGTGATCTTAAGGTTAACTATAACATAACTTTTAAACATAATTTTAAATTTAAAGGAACATGTCATAAAATCTGTATTGGAAGGTCTTAGAGTAGAAATTTCACATGCAGTTCTTTGACATTTCAAAAATGCCTCTGTTTTCATATTTCTATGAATGAGAGCCCCGGGTTCTGGAACCACATTGCATGTGTTTGAAATCTGTGTCTGCTCTTTATAAGTGCACAGACTGACTAATCTGCCCTAAGCCCTCAGTTTCCTGATCTGGGTGGGATGTATGGTCAATATTAGTACTGGCCTCATAGAGTTATTGTAAAGACTGAATGAACTAAATCATTTGACATGTTTAGCAGAATGCTTGGTACATGTAGTAATTGCTCATTTAATGCATGTTGTTATTGTTAAGGGGACCACAGTAAGTTATATAGGGAATAAAGAATTTGGAAAAATAAGAACAGTAACAGGAAGGTAAAATTCTAGAATCACTGCTTAATTTTACCGTGGCACAAGATTTTAGGGTTCACTGTGAAACCCCAAACCACGTCTTTGAATGACACATATTGTGGTAATATATGTAAAAAGAATCATTGGTAAAATATTTATTGTCCAGGCAGTATTATTCTAAAAAGTTGCTTTTTTGTAATCAACTAAATGTTTTTGTAATCATTTTATAATCAACTAAATGTTTAAATGGAGTATATTTTAGTAGTCTAATAATTATTTTGGATGTTTGCCTGAATTAATTAAAACTGTCTTTTAAAATTGAATATTATTCTTTTTGCTATTAAAATGGAATTAGAGTGTGGATAAATAAATTACAAATGAATTTGTCTTTGACTATCCCACTCTTTTATTTTTAGTTATTGGAGGCTAATATAGAATTGTAGTTTCAGTTCTTTGTGAAAATAATTATAGATTAGTTCTCTTGATGCTCTAAATTTAGCAAAGTATTGTGGTTGCTAGTGATTGGTTGCTAGTGATTTGAGTGTTATTAATTTTACATATGATATGTTGCAAAATTTTCAGCATTGTTTCTTCAGTTTTAATGGACATATGAATTCAACTTTGTAGGATTATATGAGCCATGTACACATCAGTGCTATCTTCTAGTTTATTACACTTTTGCCTAACATAACCCCACAGAAGAATTAAACCCAGTAAATTTTTTTTTTTTTTTTTTTTTTTTTAAAGAATGTGGCTATTTTTAAAAGAACATCAGAAAATGTTTTGGTTCTAATGGTTTTCATAATTGGTAAATGTGTTTGTAGGATCTTTCTTTGAAGGAAAGAATTGTGCTTAATGTCTGTTTTCTAAATTATAAGGGAAATTACTACATTATACTTTATTTTCAGAAGGATAAAGCTTTTCATGTAATCTAAGGTTATCTTTTTTCCCTTGATTTTCAGATTTTGGATGATGAAATTCAATCAGACTTTTATGTAGCTGTTCCAGAAATAATGCCTGAGCTTAATCCATTAAAGAAAAAGCTGAAAAAAAGATTTCCAAAACTAACTCGAAGTAAGGGAGAATTCTTTTTACTATTTTAATATATGTCAACAACTTTCTAATATGTATGTTTAGTTATAAAACAAAACTAATATATATGTAGAGTAAATAATATGTTCTGGTATTTAAATTTCATGTTGTGTAAGAACATGTGGATTTGATTTTTTTTCCTTTGGCATTTATATTGGTAATCTAATAATTTGAAAACCCAGTTACTTTATAATACCAGTTCTTTAAATTTAGGCTTAAAATTAAATTAAATTCAGGTTTGAAATTAATGGCACATATTACCCACTAGGTATGTTATCATACTGCTTTATACCTCTTTATCGATATAATACATGTGGTTATTGTGTCAGCATTCAACATATATATTTATATATTATGTATACACACATATTTATATACATACATGTATATATATACACACACACGCATATATGTATATATATAAATGCTTACTGTGTACATGGCTCTATAGATATTTCCCTTAAGGAACTTTCCTCTTATGGATATTTCCCCCTTATGAAATCTAGTAAGAGGTAATGTCACTATGTAAATAGCCATAGTGTGGAGTATTATATGATAAATTCACAGGATGCTGAAGGTATTTAGTAGAGGAGGAATTTACACATTGGTGGGGAAATCAGAGAAGGCATGCTGAAGGAGATAACATTTAAACTATAACTTGAGGGGCTCCTGGCTGGCTCAGTCGGTGGAGCGTGGGACTCTTGATCTTGGGGTTGTGAATTGAGGCCCCACATTGGGTGTGGAGCCTCCTTAAAAAAACAAACAACAAACATAAAAACTGTACCTTGAAAAATTAAACGAGTGGATTAAGGGTGATATTATTTTAAATAGAAGGAATCTATTAATTTTATACGTTGAAGTAAGTAAGTAAGAATAGGCCATGTACAAAAAATATCAGTTAATTCTCTTTAGCTTATAGTGAATGGTACCCCTACATTGAAGTGAAAGAGAATAATGGGAATCATATTGGATGATTGATACCATATTGAGAAGGATCTTGAATAAGACCTTAGAAGCTTGGACTTTTATTTTGTTTTTAGCAGGAATTTCTTAAAAGTTTTTAAAGTGGGGAGTTCCTTAGAGCTTTAATCTAGAGAGAACTCGTAACATGTATTGGCATGAATCAAAACTGGAAGTGGGGAAACTAGTTTAAGTGCAATTGCCAGAGTCTGATAAAGGTACTATTTAAACTAAAGTCTTCATAATGAGACTGGAGTAAGGAGATAAATGTCAAAGACACTAGGTCTTTGTGCTAACAGTTAGGAATGGACAGGTTGAGGGGGAAAAAGGGGGAGTCATGATGCTGGGATTTTTGAAGCCTAGGGATCTCCTAATAAGTTGATTGTTAATGGAAACGGAATAGATTTGGGAGGAAAAATAAGTTCATTTGCTGAGATAGTTTGTTTTAGGTGTGCTGGATTTGGGATAAATTTTATAGTATAAACAGAACAAGTATTTCAAAATTGTTTTAGTAGATTCGTGTTCAAATTTTAATTCAAGTTAAACTAATTCATCATACATGATAGCCACTAACACTTAACCTGAGTTATAGATTGTGTTCTGTACTTTAAGCAAATTCAAATGTCCTCTCCGATTCTTTTGTCATAGAGTTTTATTTGTTTATTTTTGGTAACCTGCATTGAATAACACATCCTCATTAGGTATCTGACTGAGGTTTGTTGCTTTTTATTATGGATATCCGTTATGGGAGTGTTTGTTGTAATGGAATCAGACTTATACTCTTTCCTAAGTAAAACCTGAAACTGAACATTATTTTAAAATTTAAACCAGAATTACAGTTGAATTTGATGAAAATATTTCTCATAATTTTTTTTGTTTCTAATTAAATTCAAGCTCACTAAAACCAAACAATACTAAATATAGTCAATTAAAAGTGAAACTGAATACCGAATGTATCAGTATCCCGTCATCTCCTTGCTTGCTTGGCACAGTGAAGTGATTTTTCACAGAAATTAACTCTGTCACCTTCGCTACTTTTCCATTCTTTGAATAATCCTTTTGCCCTCTATTTTCTTTATTCTTTAGCCTCGAGTTTTTTTACTACGATTTTCATCATAAAACTTGAGACTATTGTTTTTTAGCCTGAAAGGTTTTCAAATAATGTATTTCTTTATTTCAAATAAGAAAAGTGTCCCTTTAAAATATTTATTTTTTTTAATTGACTTTATTTGTACTTTCATAATGACTCATAGCTTCCGTATACCATGGTCAGATTTCCTAGGTACGAGTCCCCGTGCCTCCATTTGCTTTAACAAAGCATCTTGAAAAAATAGACCTTTCTGGAATTTTACATCAAAAAATTGGGATGTACTGTATGGTGATTAACATAACATAATAAAAAATTATTATAAAAAAAAATAGACCTTTCTCCTTCTCTAACATTGTCTTTTCACCCCCCCCCACCCCCCACCCCAGGATCTGTTTAACAGCACTGGCAAAACATTTGTGTTCTTTAAACATGAAGACAAACGATTAACCTGTCAAAAATGTTGAAACTGAATACACCAGATGTGCATTAGAACAAATGAGGCTTGTATTATGCATTTTCAGAGCTTATTCTGATTTTTGTTTAGGAACATTTGATTCCCCTTATATCCAACAAAAGACTTTAGGGTAAAATAGAAACTACGTTTTGAGCAAATGGATGAAATTAAAAAACAAACAAATAAGCCCCTGCAGCTGAGCTCATTCTTTTCCCATTTTGTCTTACATTTTGTTTTACTAATGGGAGTGGGTGTAACTGTCTTGGCTGGATTGAGTGTGCACATTGTGCAGCATGTTTAATGCTGCATTTTTATTCATTGCTTACGTAACTGTAGGCAAGTTCTCTGTTTTTCAAATGCACATTAGGCTTCTTTTCCTAGTATTATTTCTTTTTTATTTAAAAAAAAAGGCATTTAAAACTTGCTTTTTTGAATTTCTTGAAAGAAATTGGGCTTCATTTTGCTTGTCAGCTAGCTTTTTTCTTCCAATGTAAGTGCCTTCTGAAATTTTCATCTCTAATATATATATATATTTTATTGACAAATTAGATTTTTAAATTGCTAACATATCTTTTAGCACTTACTAAACAAAAAATACGAGTATGAAAAATACCTTGACTTAATGGAATTAGTTTTTTATTACATATTAACCCATGGGTGGGTATTATGGCGTATATGGAGAAAGTTGAATTCTTTTAAACCATGCTTAGTTATTGGCAGGTAGGTGAAAAAGGAGCATGATTGGGAAATTGGACTCACTAATGGGTATTCCTCTTAATGCATAGAATTGAACATCAGTGCTCAGTTGGAGTCTTGTCAAAAGGATGTGGTAGCAGTCTTGTCCAAAGAGTATTCACATCTACCGCTTTCTGTATGGAAGTATCGTATTTGAGACTAGTGGATGTGAACTTACTGAAACCTAATGTGAAATATTTTTAACTCATTGACATGCTGTACTTAAGAGTATTGCTTGGATTATTGAAACAATTAGAACTCTGGTTATATAAAGAAAAATACTAAGACATAGAGAATTTTTGCACAGTAATGAATTTGAAATTTTTCCAAATTTCTCCCCTCATGTATTAGTTTAAAAACTATGTGTGAAAGATTCCAATGATTATTATGAATAATTACAATTATTAGAGATGAATTATTGATATATTACAGATGGTTCTATTACTCTTTCCTTCATTTCCTTTACTCTAGCTATAGTGGCCTCCTTGCCCTTCCTCACACACACTAAGTGTTCTTCCTTCTCTGATCTTTGGACTTATTGTCCCATCTGTCTATAATGTTCTTTGCTTATTAGCCTGGTTCACTTTCTCATTCAAATATCACCTACACAGAGAGGCCTTCTATAACTATCCTATATAAACTGTTATCCCCTACATTCCCTTATCACTCACTGTATTTTTCATTATTGTGGTTTTTTATTTTTTAGGACTTAACAGTCTTAGCATCTTACTCTGGCAACCACCATATTGTTCTCAGTATTTATAGGTCATTTTTGCCTTTTTGTTTGTTCATTTGTTTTGTTTTTTAGATTACATATGTAAGTGAAATCATGCAGTATTTTCCTTTCTCTATCTGTCTTATTTCATTTAGTATAATAATACCCCCTGGGTCCATCCATGCAGTCACAAATGGCAAGGTCTCATACTTGTTTATGGCTGAGTAACATTCCATTGCATATATATGTACACCACATCTTTTTTTTTATCTATTTATCTATTGATGGACACTTGGGTTGCTTCTGTATGTTGGCTATTGTAAATAATGCTGCAGTAAACATTGGGGTGCATATATATATATTTTTTTGATTTAGTCTTTTCATTTTCTTTGGGTAAATAGCCTGCAGTGCAGTTACTGGATTGTATGGTATTTCTGTCTTTGAGGAACCTCCATATTGTTTCACACAGTGGCTGCAACAATTCACATACCTATCAACAGTGCACAAGGGTTCCTTTTTCACCACATCCTCACCAGCGCTTGTTATTTCTTGTGTTTTTGATACTAGTCATTCTGGCCAGGTGTAAGGTGTTGTCTCATTGTGGTTTTGATTTTCATTTCCGTATGATTAGTGATGTTGAGCATCTTTTCATGTGTCTTTTGGCCCTCTGCATATCTTTTTTGTAAAAATGTCTATTTAGATCCTCTGCCCATTTTTAATTGGATTGTTTTTCTGGTGTTGAGTTGTGTAAGTTCTTTATATATTTTGGCTATTAACCCACTATCTGATATATCATTTGCCCATATCTTCTCCCACTCAGTAGGTTACCTTTTTGTTTTGTTGATGATTTTCTTCACTGTGCAAAAGCTTTTTATTTTTTTGTGGAAGTCCCATTAGATTATTTTGCTTTTGTTTCCCTTGCCTGAGGAGACATATCCAGAAAAATGTTGCTAAGGCTGATGTCTGAGATTACTGCCTATGTTCTAGGAGTTTCATGGTTTTAGGTCCCGCATTTAGGTCTTTAACCCATTTTGAGTTTATTTTTGTATCTGGTGTAACAGTGGTCCAGTTTCATTCCTTTGCAGGTAGCTTTCCAGTTTTCCCAGCACTATTTATTGAAGAGACTGTCTTTTCTCCATTGTATATTCTTGCCCCCTTTGTCAAAGATTAATTGACCATGTAAGTGTAGGTTTATTTCTGGGTTCTCTGTCTTGTTCCATTGATCCATGTGTCTGTTTTTGTGCCAGTACCATACTTTTCTGATTACTACAGCTTTGTAGTATATCTTGAAATCTGGGATTATGATATCTCCAGCTGTGTTCTTTTTTTTTCAAGATTGCTTTGGATATTCAGGGTCTTTGTGGTTCCATACAAATTTTAGGATTATTTGTTCTAGTTCTGTGAAAAATGTTGTTGGTATTGATAGGTATTCTATTGAATCTGTAAATTGCTTTGGGTAGTATAGATATTTTAACATAATACTTAATTTTAACATAATATTCATTCCTTCAGTCCATGAGCATGAAGTATCTTTCCATTTGTTTGTGTCATCTTCAGTTTCTTTCACCCATGTTTTACAATTCTCAGTCTTTCACCTCCTTGGTCAAATTTATTCCTAGGTATTTTATTCTCTTTTGGTGTAATCATAAATGGGATTATTTTCTTAATTTCTCTTTCTTCTAATTTATTGTTAGTGTATAGAAATGCAGCAGAGTTCTGTGTACTAATTTTGTACCCTGCAAGCCTACTGAATTCATGTATTTTTTTAAAGATTTTATTTATTTGTTTGAGAGAGAGAGAGAGAGAAAGAGAGAGGGAGCTAGCAGTGGGAAGAGGCAAAGGAAGAGGGAGAAGCAGACTTCCCACTGAATGCAGAGCCCAATGTGGGGCTTGATCCCAGGACCCTGCAGTCATGACCTGAGCCGAAGTCAGGCACTTAACCAACTGAGCCATCCAGGCAACCCTCATTTATTACTTTTAATAGTTTTTGGTGGTCTTTAGAGTATTCTGTATAGTATTATATCATCTGCAAATAGTAACAGTTTTATTTCTTCCTTACCAGTTTAGATGCCATTTATTTATTTATTTTTTTCTTGTCTGATTACTGTGGCTAGGACTTCTAGTAGGTGTTGAATGAAAGTGGCAAGAGTGGACATCCTTATCTTATTCCTGATTTTTGAGGAAAAACTCCCAGTTTGTCACCACTGAGAATAGTGTTGACTGTAGTTTTGTCAAATTCAGCCTTTATTAGGTTGAAGTATATTCCTTCTGTATCGATGTTGAGAGTTTTTATCATGAGCAGATGTTGAAATTTGTCATTGCTTTTTCTGTATCTACTAAGATGATCATATGATTTCCATCTTTCATTTTATATTTTTTGTTGTGGATGTGTATTTGATTCTTCTCATTAGAGAATGAGCATTTTTTGGTTTTGTTCACTATTCTATTCCCATGGCCTAGAGTATGTGGCACATAGTGGGACTCAACAAATATTTGTACAATGAATGCACATTTAATGCAACATTCAGTTGATAGAAGATACAGCATTAAATTAATCAACTGAGGAATGAATTATCTATAATTTATAGATTTTTTGGATTAGAATAACTGTATGTGTAGTTATTGAGTATCTAGTACATCCAAGCCTTGAGTGTGGTGAGTATGAACAACACAGACAAGGTCCTTGCCGTCACAGAACTAACAGTTTTTGGTTTTCGCAGCAGGCAAACTGGTTTAATTTAATATTTAATCATGTTCAGATTCTCTAGTTAAACAAAGGAACAAAAACCAAAACACATACCCCCAAAACCTTTGATTTAGCTATCCTTTCTAGCTATGATCTTCTCTTTTCTGTTGTTTTATACCAAGTTTTTTAAATAAGTGGTCTTCACTGGTTGGATGTCTCCATTTCTTTACCAAGTCTTATTCTTTCTTACATCCTTTTCTCTCATAATTCAACTAAAATGTTACTCTCAGTAATAATCATCAGTCTTTCTTTTGCCACAAAGATCTCTTCTTAGTTTTTTTTGTTTCTTGAAACTTTCTTTTACACTGTACGATCTTTAGTCACCTCCTTTCTTACTAACTGTTCCTACTTTGTCGTCCCTGTATTGTTTTATTCTACTTGCTTCTTCCCTATGGTATTCTTGGGTAGAGAAGAAAAGAGAATATTAGGGTGAAATACCTGATCATATAGTTTAGTGCTGATTATGTTCATTATGGAAATTGATAGAATTAGAGGAAGAGAAAGGGAAAGGAAGAAAGAACAAGGAGAGAGAAGTAGAAGAACATAAAAGTACAGAGAAAAGAGAAAGTGAAGAAGAGCGCAATTACATAGCAGTAAGGGCTAGGAGAGGCCTAGAAATAGCAGTGAAGGTTTAACATTGGGCTATATTGAAAAGCAGAATAGAACAGTAGTTAATATAAACCTCTCTTGTCTTGGGTTTGTTGCTTACTATGACCTTGAACCAGTTTTTTAAAATATTTTTGTGCCTCTGTTTATTCTTCTGCAAAATGGGTTTCATGGTAACATCTCTCTGTAGTGTTTTTGTTATAATGTATGTAAGAGCTAGCACAGGCTGGGTAATAAGTACATAATATAAATGAACTGCAATTATTATTGACTCCCTGCAATTCCTAAGGTAGCTATTTATTCTCTGCAATTAATTTAGGAGTATTCATTCTTTTTCATGCCTTTGTATATCATTTCTACTTTCGTAATTTATTTCTTGAATAAGCACATAACAATTGAGTACCTACTATGTGCCAGGCAGTACACTTAGTACTGAGGGTTGAAAGATGAAAAGATAGTTCCCATTTTTAAGGAGATAGAAATTGAGAGGTGAGAGTGATAAGAACAAACTGCTGCACTACAATGCAGAAAGTGTACCGAGTACAGTGTACAGAGTGCTGAGAGGAGTGAGGGACTACTTTGTAGAATCAGATTATATAAAGAAGATAGCAGCTAAGTTGAGAGGTTAAGCATGAGTATTTTCTTTTCTGACATGCATGGGGAGAACATTCCAGGTAGAAGAAATGGCCTATACTAATGCACAAAAGTATGAGAAACTCAGTTGTGTTTAGGAACTTATAAATACCTTTCTATCATTTGGCACATAATGTTTTATCAGATAGTGGTGGTCAGTGGGGTTAGACAGTGATAGGCAGTGGGCCAGATCACCAAGGGCTTTGCGTGACGTACTGTGGAGATTAGATTTTATCCTTTATGCAGTTAGGAGCCATTGGAAAATGTTGCTCAGAAGAATGATGTAAGATTTGTATATTAGAATGACTATATGTGGGAGCTGTCTAAGTGACAGTGTGCTAATGGGGAAATGGTGAAACTTAAACAGCGACCAGTAGGAGGCTAATGCAATAGTCTAAGTAAAAGATGAATAAAGACAGAATCTGAGCAGTGGCAATAAAGACTGAGAGGAGGAAAACTGTTGTGGGATATTGAGTTTAAGTTTAAGTAGAGATATAAATGATTTAACTAGGTTCCTATTTTTTGTATACCACTGTTAGCATTCATTGTTTGTATTATACTATTTTTCATAACTGTTTAGTACTAGTTACATCAAAATGTGATACTAAGAAAAAGTAGCGTTTTTTTAGTAGTTGTTCTATCTGCAAGTCCCTTTTCTCCCCATCAATTACAATTAGATTGTAACTTCCTTGTGGATAATTGCTTTCATTTATAGTGAAATGCTCCTGAGCCATACTGAACAACTCCCCAGATGATCCTTGGAAGTAATGTATGCTGAAGATATACTGTACTCTATTTAATGAGATCTTCACGTTGACTTATCATGGGAAGAATTATTGGAGATGTATAAGAGTGGTGTGTCTTTAGTAGCACATCCCTTATTGTATTTCTTACTCTTCAAATAATTCATATTTTCTATGTACAAAATTAAAAAATTTTCGAGTTCAGGTATGGTGTCATGAAATATTAAAAACTTGTATTTTTGTGTATTAAATTTGAGTTAAATGTTAATGACTAATATTTGGAAGGTACAGTTTATTTTTGAAGTCTTCTGTGTGGTCCTTTGAAAATTCTTAATTTTTACCTTTACTTCATTTTTTTCCTTTCTGTATTCAGTTGTACTTCTTTTTCTACCATAATGGAGGACAAAGTGACATTAGAATCCAATAAATTGAGTTTCAATTCTTAACTCTTTTTCATGCCAGCTTCTGTAGCCATTTATGCCATAATGAACTGCCTCTAGACTATCAGTCACTGTGATTATTATTTCTACTGCTAAATCTTGTGACTTCTAGTTTCTTTCCCTTTTATGGTAAGGCAGGTCAGGTGAGTTTCACATGAAAGTAGGTAAAAACTTCATAAAAGATTTCAAAACTGTGCTGTTTGCTTTTATCACAGAAAATCTTACAGATTTTAATTTGTCCTTAATTAGGTTTCTAAAGTGTGATAAACATCATCCTTGCATATACTTATTTATTGGTTATCTATTAGTGTGCAACAATACTACCATAAATTCAATGGTGTAAAACAACACATATTTATTATCTCATAGTTTCTGTATGTTAGGAATGTGTGTACAGCTAAGTTGGGTCCTACAGTAAAGCTTCAGTGTCTCATAAAGCTTTGATCAAGGCATCAGTCAGGACTGTGGTTTCATCTGAGACTTGACTGGGGAAGGATCCACTTCTGGACTCATGTGGCTTTGGGGCAGGATTCAGTTCCTTGTAGGCTGCTAGGTTGAGGGCATCAGTTTCTTGTCTTGGGGCCCTTTTCCTATGTCAGCTTCAAACATTGCAGCTGCTTCTGCTAAAACCAGTAAAGAAGAGAGTCTCCTCCAAGATGGGCATTATAGTTTTATGTAATGTAATCATGTACCTATAAGCATCCTGTCTCTTGGTTAGAAGCAAGCTGTAGCTCCCATCCACACTCAAGGGGAGGGGGTCATGAAAAGGACATGAAACCAGGAAATGGGCATCATGGGAGCCACTCTAAAGTCTGTGCGCCACGACTTGTGTGCTATATCTTAATATAGGATGAATGTTTCTCTTACTCAGTAATTTTTGTTACTTGTTTATATGTAGTAATAACTTTGGATTTTTAATTTTTCTAACCAGATTCCATTGGCCGTGACATCCCCAAAATGCTTGAATTATTTAAAACTGGACATGAAATTAAGGTAGATGAAGAAAGGGAGAACTTTCTCAAGACCAAAATAGCAACAGTAAGTTACAGTTGAAATTATTAAATAACCATCTTTGTTTTTTGCTTGAGTGACTGATAATTTATAATATAATATGCCAGTCCTTTGAACTTGTTCTTGGCACTGGCGTCAGGAGTAGCACTAAATATACGGAGATAATTTTTTAATTCTTTAGATTGAACTCATAAATTTTAACGGTATTTGAGAATTCCTTCATGTGCCACTCAGTGATATTGTATTTTGTTTTATTTGATTATTCTGAGTATGTATTTTTTGCTCTCTAATATTCTAAGTTTATTGAGAGTAGGGTTAGATCTGGTATATCCCCTGTGAAACATTGCCTATTGCTGAGCCCATAGTAGGTATTTAATGCTATAATGGAATTGAGTAATTTGCTTTATTTTTATGAACTGTTTGACTATCCTTGCTTGTGTTTTAAAAACTGCCTACTTATAGAATATGTCAGGTT
Organism: Ursus americanus; assembly: GCF_024610735.1. NCBI lineage: Eukaryota > Metazoa > Chordata > Mammalia > Carnivora > Ursidae > Ursus > Ursus americanus. The sequence continues at coordinate 23,421,231 of NC_142134.1, read as the reverse complement.
TATAGGACTGTGTTTTTAGATACATAGTTATTTGCTAATATCTTCTTTATGCTAAGGAATCTCTAAAGTACTTTTTCCTGTTCAGTAACCATAAGAATAGTAGTGATATTGATAATAAGATTTAAACTGTGCCTCACAAGTGCCAGGTACTATTCTAAAGTCTCTTCATTTCATATATTCTCTCTCTTAATCTTCAACACTATGAGAGGACGAATTATCATCCCCATTTTATGCTTGAAGGCCAAAGAGGTTAAATAATTTTTCCAAGGTTTCACAGCTACTATGAGGCAGAATAGGTATTTGAATGTTGGCAGTCTTTTCAAGAGTCCAGGCTCTTTGCCCAGCACCATCTTGCCTCAGGCCTGGAATTATTTGAATAGCTGTTACTCCTTTTCCCATCCTGCTCTTAAGAGGAATTCCGCATTATAGCCAACAGCTAGTAGTCCAGGCTAATTAAGCTATGCCCACTATAGATGATCAGAAGTAGAGACAAGGCACTCAGCTAGTTTTATGGAAGGAAAACTTGCTTTAGAAAGAGGGCAAAACAGTTTAATTCAGTCAGGGATTGGGAAAGCCTTCATTGCTGTCATTACGTCAGAGCTCAGCACCAATTGTGTGGCATTGTGTCCTGCTAAAATCTGATGTTGCACTTCCCTTATTTCCAAAAGGCCCTTGGCAGTGCTTCTTGTTTGTTAAGAATGATAACATTGTAATGTAAAAAGCAAATGAAAAAAATGGAAATTTTAAGAAAACATTCTAGAGCTGTAGAGACCGAGGTTTGAATACCTATTCTGCTACTTATGGGATGGCAGACTTTAAATAGGTTTCTTAATGTTGTGTCTTGAGTTCCTGAGCTATAGAATTTTTAATATTTAATATTTATTTCACAATGTGGTTTTGAAGATTAAATAAAAATTTGAAATGGTAGCAGCAGTTGTTACTGTTTTTTGTTTTTAGAGATGCATTTTATTTTATTTTAGAGAGAGAAAGAGAGCAGAGGGAGGGAGAGAGGGAGAGAATCTTCAAGCAGATTCCCCGTTGAGCAGGGAGCTTGACACAGGGCTGGATCCCACAACCCATGAGATCATGAATTGAGCCAAACCAAGTTGGATGCTTGACTCACTGAGCCACCCAGGTTCCCCATTGTTACTGTTTTGATTGGACTTTTGGGGACTGTAGGACATCTTTATAAAACTATTTCTTTTCAGCTGGATCTTTTCTTTTTACTGAGTAATGTTTTCAGTATATTCAGTAGTTAATAGTTTATATGGATCCTGACTCAGTATATAGGAAACTGTGGCATCTCATTTATTCTTCTCAACAAATACCATAGTTCTTAAGTGATTACATGGGCCCCAGGTCAGACTGCTTGTATCATTTAGAGGGAGAATGCTTTTTCTTAATGAAAAATAAATTAATTTCTGTGTTTAAAGAGAATCTTTTTGAATACAACTTAAATATTATAGTATTATATAGTATAGCAGATTAAGAGAGTGGATTTTAGATTTATGCTGTCTGGATTCAAATCCTAGTTCCAGACTGGAATTGTGTTCCCTTGCTCTCTGGGCCTCAGTTTTCCCCCATTCCCCATTTCCCCTAAATGCAAAATGAAGTTAATAATGATGCATACTTACTAGGCTAGGAAAGAGTGATTGAAATAATGATTATAAAACAGACTTCTACTTCTGCCTAACGTGGATTAACAGGGGCCTGATTTACTCTTTCACCTAATGATAATCAGCATTACCTTGATACCAAAACCAGGCAAAGAAAGATATAGTCCAGTATCATTCCTGAAAATACATGTTAAGATTATAAACTAAATTTTAGCCAATAGAATCCAGCAATATATATAAAAAAGGATAACATGTCATCACCAAGTAGGGTTTATCCTAGGAATACTAGTTAGTTTAACATTCAATGATCAATCATTAAAATTCACCATATTAACAAAGTATAAACCAAAAGCCATCTGATCATCTCAGTAGATACAAAGAAAGCATTTGACAGAATCTAACATTCATTCCTGATTAAAAAGTCTCAGCAAACTAGGAGTAGAAGTTAATGTCCTCAACCTGAAAAAAGGCATCTAAAAACAACAGCTAACATTATACTTAGAGGTTAAAGACTGAATACTTTTCTTCTAACACCAGGAACAAGTTAGGGATATCCACTTTCCCCACTTCTGTTCAGCATTGATCTAGGGATTCTAGGCAGTGAGATCAGGCAAAAAAGAAGCATCCTGATGAGAAAGGAGAAAGTAAAATAGTTATTATTCGCGGTTGATATGATCTAGCTACTAAAACAAAGAAGTAAGTTAGGGTTGCAGGATACAAATATACAAAAATCAGTTTTGCTTCTATGTAACAGCGACAATTAGAAATTAATTAAAAAAAAATTAAAATTTAAAAATAATAATTCATAGTAATATCAATACTCAGAGGATGAATCTGACAAAAGATGTGAAAGATCCATACACTGAAAATTTCAAGACATAGTTGAGGGAAATTAAAGACGATCTAATAAATGATGAGGGGTATGATGTTTATGGATCAGTAAATCCAGTATTGTTAAGATGTCACTTGTCCCCAAAGTAATGTATGGATTCATCACATTCTTGATCAAAATCCCATATAGCCATTTTTTTGGTAGAAACTGGCAAGCTGTTTCTAAAATTCATATGGAAATACAAAGGATCTAGAATAACTAAAACAACTTTGACAAATAGCAAAGTTAGAGGTTTATGGGATTTCAAGATTTATAAAGCTACAGTATTTAAGACATTGTAGTATTGACGTCAAAAAAGACAAAATAATAAAGAAATAGAATAAAGTCCCCAAAAACCGAAACAAAACATATATGGACAACTGATTTAAAACATGTTGCAAAGTCCTTTTTAATGGAGAAACATTAGTCTTTTTGAGAAATGGTACCAGAACTGTTGAATATCTAAATACAGTAAAATGAATTTTGACCCATAACTTCATACCATATATAATTAGCTCTAAATGTATCCCAAGACCTAAACGTAAAGCCTAAAATTATAAAATTTGTGGAAGAAAAAGTTGAGTTAGAGAGGTTTTTTTTTTTTTTTTTTTTTTTTTAGATGTGAAATGAAAAGTATAGCATGATTCACAAAAAACTGATAAATTGCACTGTATAAAAAGTAAAAGCATTTAGGGGCGCCTGGGTGGCACAGTGGTTAAGCGCCTGCCTTCGGCTCAGGGCGTGATCCCGGCGTTATGGGATCGAGCCCCACATCAGGCTCTTCCGCTACGAGCCTGCTTCTTCCTCTCCCGCTCCCCCTGCTTGTGTTCCCTCTCTCGCTGGCTGTTTCTGTCTCTGTCAAATAAATAAATAAAATCTTTAAAAAAAAAAAAAAAAAAAAAAAAAAAAAAAGTAAAAGCATTTGCTCTTTAAAAGACATTGTTAAGAGAAGATAAATCACAGACCGGGGTAAAATATTTACAAATCATATAACTGATAAATCCATAATAAATGAAGAGCTCTTAAATCTCAGTAATTTAAAAAACCCAGTTTTAAAAATCAAAAGATTTAAACATACCTCATCAAGGTGTGACAAACACATGACAGGCAAACAAATGACAAACACATTGAAAGATGCTCAACATTATTAGTTGTTACAGAAATACAAATTAAAACCACAGTGAGATATCACTACACATCTGTTGGAATGATTAAAATTAAAAAGACTGACCATAGCAAGTATTGGTAAGGATGTGGAGAGACTGGAACACTTACACTACTGTGGCAGTGTAAAATGATACAACCTCTTTGACAAACAATTTGGCAGTTTAAGAAATTTAACATCCAGGGGTTCCTGGGTGGCTTAGTCGGTTGAGCGGCCAACTCTTGATTTTGGCTCAGGTCATGATCTCAGGGTCCTGGGACTGAGCCCCACATCGGGCTCTGCACATAGCAGGGAGTCTGCTTCAGGATTCTCCCTCTCCCTCTGCCCCTTCTCCCACTTGCTTGCTCACTCTCTCTCTCTAAATTAAATGCATACATCTTTAAAAAAAAAAAAAAAGAAATTTAACATCCACCTGCTAGATGATCCACCATTCCACTTTTAGATATTTATCCAAGAGAAATGAAAACATATGTCCATACAAAAGACTTAGGAACAAATGCTTATAACAGATTTATTTGTAATAGCTAAAAACCAGAAACATTCCACATGTCCATTGACAGGTGAATGTATAAACAATGTATAAAAATGTATAAACAATCTTTGTTATATCTATATAATAGAATATTCTTTAGTAATAAAAAATAATTGATGCTTTAATGTGGTTGAATTTAAAAATGATTATACTGAGTGAAAGCTAGAGGAGTACATACTGTATGATTCTATTTACATAAAATTCTGGCAAATGTAAATTTATATAGTGTCACTAATGTATAGTGATAGAAAGCAGACCAGTCATTGCTATGGGCATAAGTGGTTGGGGAGGGGTGGGAAGGAGGGATTATAAAGGAGCACACGGAATTTTGGAGAATGATTGACATGTTTGTTATTTTTTTTTTTTTAAAGATTTTATTTATTCATTCGACAGAGATAGAGACAGCCAGCGAGAGAGGGAACACAAGCAGGGGGAGGAAGAAGCAGGCTCATAGCAGAGGAGCCTGATGTGGGGCTTGATCCCACAACGCCGGGATCACGCCCTGAGCCGAAGGCAGACGCTTAACTGCTGTGCCACCCAGGCGCCCCCCCCTTTTTTTTTTAAAGATTTTATTTATTCATTCGACAGAGATAGAGACAGCCAGCGAGAGAGGGAACACAAGCAGGGGGAGTGGGAGAGGAAGAAGCAGGCTCATAGCAGAGGAGCCTGATGGACATGTTTGTTATTTTGACTGGTGAGGTGTTCATGAGTATATGCATATGTCAAAACTTAATAAGTTGACACTTTAGGAATGTGCAACATATCCTGTGGAATACTATTCAGCAATGAAAAGGAAATGAACTATGGGTACCTGCTCTGGTGTGGATGATTCACAAAAGCATTATGCTCAGTGAAAAATCAGACATAGAAACCACATACTATGTGATACCATTTATGTGAAAAGGCAAAACTATGAAGACAAAAAATAGATAGGTGGCTGCTTTGAGCGGGGGGGGGGGGGAAGCAGTAAGTATAGGCATTAACAGTAAATGCATGAGGGATCATAGTGGGGTGATGAAGATGTTTTAAAACTGACTTATGGTGATTGTTGCACAATCTGATAAGCTTACTAAAAAATCAAACAAATTAGAAAATGATAAATAATATGATATGCAAAATATACCTCAATCAAGTTAAAAATGTTCATTTTTTCAAGTATACCTCAATATAGTTATTTAAAAAGGAATAAAAATGCGTTTATAATTGTATCTAATATAAGTATTACATGAATTTTATTTATAATTATCAGAGGAAAAAAAGATTTTAAAGCAAAGTAATACATCTTTCTCAAAAGTTTGAGATTTGTATGAGTGATGTTGGTTTTTTTAAGATTTATTTATTTATTTATTTGAGAGAGAGAACACAAGTGGAGGGGTGCAGAGGGAGAAAGAATCCCTAAGCGGACTCCTCACTGAGCATGGAGCTCCGCATGGGGCTCGATCCCAGGACCCTGAGATCGTGATCTGAGCCGAAACCAAGAATTGTTCGCCCAACTGACTGAGCCACCTAGGTGCCTGAGTGATGTTATTCTTACTATACAGTTGGAAATATTGAAGATGTTGGGGTTTTTATTTGTTTTTGCCACCTGTATGATATGAGGACTGGATTTAGAAGGAGTATGCAGATGAAGGAGCACTGACAGTACATGCCTATTAGGGGTCCTCATTTTGGTATATAGAAGGAAAGCAGGTATCTAGATTGAGGGGGTCAAAAAACTATAGCCCATGGGCCAAATCCAATTGCAGACAGTTTTTGTACAGCCTGTGAGCTAAGAATGCTTTTTACAACTTTAAAGGTTGTAAAAAATAAAGAATTTGCGACAAAGATTATATGTAGCCTGCAAAACCTGAAATATTTACTTTCAGGCTCTTTAGAGAAAAAGTTTGCTGACCCCTGATCTAAAAAGTTGTTTTTTGGAAGAGCGAAATGTATTAATTTTGCGTTTCTATTTGCCTGTAGAAAAGAGACTGTCTTACTTCAATTAAATCATTTTGATATCCCTTGTTACAGTTCTCAAAGGGTCTGTACTGCCACATGGCTTCAAGATCCATTTCTAGTATTGATGTAATATAAAATTGATCTTGATTAGTTTAAGCTGGCTTTCCTTCTGTATCAAAGTGATAAGTACAATCAGTGTAATGATCTTCCTTAGTTATCTGACTTGAAGATTAGTGTCTTGGGTATTAGAACTCAATGCTAATGCCCCTGTATATCAAACCTGTACAAATGCTCTTATAGCCAGCCAATATCTAACATTTGTCAGTAGTGTTACTTATAGGTAAATTAGTTTTTTTGCTAATCTTTTCTACCATTTGTGCCTATAATTTTCATATTCATGATATTGGTTATGGCTGCATGCTGTCAGATCAAATGCTTATTATCAGTGAAAATGCTATTTACTTTTTGAGAGAAAAAATATTTTTATATATATTTTCCTTCACTTTTGGCTCAATATTCTTTATTTTTTATTTTTTCAAGTTTTTATTTATGAAAATGCCATTTAAGTGATACGTTGAACATCATGCAGACACAACAGGTTATCATTGGAATATTTTATTTTTCAGTCAACTGACTGTCAAGTAGTCACCATTTATTTTTTCTCAGCGTGAAGAATATGTTGGTTGGGATAAAAGTAAATTGCTAAGTGACCAAATTTAAGGGAAAGATTTTAAAGCATGAAACTAAAAATAAAGATTCACATAGGAGAAAAACACATTTAACTGGACCCTAACTTACTTTAAAATTATGGTTCTTTCCATGAAAAAGAGATGAAACTAAGGTAGATTCTCTAAAAATGTTGAGACATAATTATGTACCTGGCTAGCCTGGCTAGTATATATATTCTAAATAGCAGTTCAATAAGAACTAGGATGATCGGTAGGGGAAGAAAGGGATAAAGAAAGGGGGGGTAATCAGAAGGGGGAATGAAACATGAGAGACTATGGACTATGAGAAACAAACTGAGGACTTCAGAGGGGAGGGGGGTGGGGGAATGGGATAGACCGGTGATGGGTAGTAAGGAGGGCACGTATTGCATGGTGCACTGGGTGTTATACACAACTAATGAATCATCGAGCCTTACATCGGAAACCGGGGATGTACTGTATGGTGACTAACATAATATAATAAAAAATCATTAAAAAAAATAATAATAATAAAAATAAATAAATAAATAGCAGTTCAATTTCAGATAATAATTAGATAATTTTAAAAGTTTCTCTGAGTTTATAATATAGAAAACAATATAATAGTCATAATTTTCCTGTCCAGATAACTCTGCTGACATTTTAAAATTTTCAAATTAATATATGCACTTGGTTAAATTCGAGCAGTTTACAAAAAGAACACACTAAAGCCCCTCTCCCTGCAATGTTTTCTCCTAGAACAAGTTATTAATAGTTTTTTGTTGGGGTGCCTGGCTGGCTCAGTCAGAAGAGTACCCAATTCTTGATCCCAGGGTCATGAGTTCAAGCCCCACATTGGGTGTAGAGATTACTAAAAATAAATGCACTTTTTAAAATGGATTTTTAAAAATTTATTATTTTAGAGAGAGCATGTGAGCATGGGGAGGGGCAGAAGGAGAGGGAGAGATAATCTCTAGTAGACACTCTACTGAGCGTGGAGCCCAACATGGGGCTCCATCTCCGTGAGATCATGACCTCAGTTGGAATCAGGAGCTGGAAGCCCAACTGACTGAGCTATTCAGGCGCCCCTAAACTAAATACATTTAAAAAAATAGTTTGTCCTTCTAGAAATGTTAAGGCATAACATAAACACCTTTATAAAAATTCACTCACATACAAGATAAGCCACACACACTGTTTCATACCTTTCTTTTCCGCTTAAAATAGCATGGATGTCTTCAAAGCTGCAAAGAAATCTGTTCTGTTCTTTTTAATGGTTGCGTAGAGTTGTATTCCCTTGTGTGCATGTATAATAATCATTTCCTGTTGATGGACATTTAGATCATGTCCAGTTTTTTGCTATTACAAATAATATTTTAATGACAGTCTTACAAATACATATTGCCAGTTTTTTTCAAGTATACCCCGAAGGCAAATTTCCAGAAATAGAATGTATATTGAAAATGTTATTGGGGTGCATGGGTGGCTCAGTAGTTAAGCATCTGCCTTCGGCTTAGGGCATGATCCCAGAGTCCTGGGATCGAGCCCCACATCAGGCTTCTCTGCTCGGAGTCTGCTTCTTCCTTTCCCACTCCCCCTACCTGTGTTCCCTCTCTCTCTGTCAAATAAATAAATAAAATCTTTAAAAAAAAAAAAAAAAGAAAAAATGTTATTGTAAGTATCGCTAAATTGCTCTCTAAAATGTTCATATTATAATTCATCCAGTATTGTGTTATGGTACCTCACATACTCACCAGAATTAGGTATTGTCAAATGTAATCATTTTATCAGTTTGTTGGTGATAACTGATAACTGATTTTATCCGTTACTGGTGTGTGTGTGAGTGTGTGTGTACTTTTAATAGCTTAAAAATTCCAAGGTAAATTATTACCATTGTTTTCTTCTTTGGTTGCAGTCTTCTTCTGTTCTACTTAAGATTCGGGGTTTCCTCATCTGTTCCCCCCCCCCCCATTCTTCTGTATTTCTCACATTTCTAGGCCTGCTATGATTCTCCACCACTCTCTTTTTTTTTCCGTGTGGGCTCCTGTGACTCCCTTTACTGTGGACCCTGTCTGACTCACCTCTACCATGAGTTGCTTTGTTTACTAGTGCCTACTAAATGAAATTGATAAGAACTATGGTCACTGAAAGTGCTTGTAAACTGAAGTGTTCACATACACTGAGATTGCATGGGATCTGCTAATTACTGAAAATAAGGCCTTTTCTACCCAATGTTTTTTTTTGAGCCATAATGTATTAGAGATTTTCACTGCATCCTATATAAAAAATATCTTCATTTATTGATTTTTCTTAAACTTTATTCTTTGAATAGGAAAAATTAGTAGTTCATTTATAACCTAACCAAAAAAAAAAAAAGAAAAGAAAAAACAAAACAAAAAACCAATCAATTTAATGTGTTTTATTTAATAAATATTAAGTACTCTGTGCCAGACATAGTGTAATACAAAAAAGAATAAGACCTTTTTTCTTAAGAAAGATTCATCTAATAGTGAGATAAATATGGAAATAAAGTATAGTAGAGTGTGATAAGTGTAATAATAGAGATACATGTAAAATATGAAGAAGTTGCACGAAAGAAGCAGTGATTAATGTAATCATGGCATGGAGTAGATCAAGGATGGCTTCTATGAGGAGTCTGAAAATACATACCAGGTAAATTAAGGGTCATTATTCATATTTTAAAATAATACACAAAATGATGAGTGGACTCCTGCACATCTATATTAGTTTAGCTGTTTTAAAGGGACCACATAACAGTGTCTTAACCATGGTAGAAAGTTATTTTTCTCCCAAGTTTGAGCTAGTGGGCAATTTAGGGCTATTCTGCTCCAGAGTCATCCAGGGGTCAAGGTTCTTCCCCCTGACCCTTTTATTTTTTATCATCTCCTAGGGTGTTTTATTCTGTGTGGCTGAATCTTGCTGGTACCATGTCTGATTTGTAGCCTGTGTAAAGGAGGCAAGAAGGGGGTGGAGAGCAAGCAGCTAGCTTTCTTTCAAGCATGTGAACCATTGACCTCCTCACGTCTGCCCCCATACCATGGTTCAGAGCTTATGCAATTGGCTTAGCTGAAAATCTGTGCTAGCTGAGTGGCCGTGAGTCCAGAAAAACTTTATTTAAAAGAAAACCGGCTGGACTTGAGGAACGATTCAGGCTTTGGCACAGCTGAGGAGGAGCCAAGAAACCTGAAAGAATAAAAAAATAAAAGGCATTTTTGTTCATTTTGTTTATTGCTCTATCTCTAGTTCTTAGAATAAATAGTAGGTGCTCAATAAGTAATTGTTGAAGGAATGAATATACAGATGTATGAATAACAAAAGCTACTGTCAATTGAAGATCAGTTAGAAATAAAGACATTTTAAATGTATATATAGTGAATCGATGTTTTATAAAAATTTGATTTATACCAAACTTTTCAAACAGTACTAATGGAGTAATATTGAAAGTGAAAATTTTAATTCCTGGAATTTCTCAGAATGAGGGAATTAAGAATCCTCTCCTTTATTCGTAGAAATGCTTAGCCAGGTGTATATTTTGATATTAAACAAGAAAATGAAACTATGTCCAGATATTATAGCATAAACCTGCCAGAATAAAGACTTTGAAGTAATTTTCAAAGGGTGCCCATTAGTATTTTATAACATACCACAAATTCATTTTATGTTAGCTGTGAGGCTTTCAGAACATGCCTTGTTTTTTTTCTCACTGATAGATTTCTTGTGTGATTTAAGATACTTGGCCTCCAGCCTACATTTTTTCGGACTTCTAAGTGTAATTATAGAGCAGCTGCATTGTTGGTTGCCTTTCTTATTATTTTCCTTTATTTCTTATTGTTTTCCTTTTTTATAAGGTAAAAGTTCTAATTTTCTATTAATATGGGATTTCCCATTTTACAGAGATACACATAATACTTTTATATTTGTCAAATACTAAAATGTCTCTCTTTGTCTCCTTTCACTTTGGTTGATGTTGACTGCCTCACATATTTCAAAAACAGGTGTGGTAATGTAGTTGCTGAGAATGGTGGAGATTAAGGGACAGAACTTTTCATTAGGAAAAAATTACTAGAGCTATAAAATATGGTACATTAAGACTTGAAGTAGGAAGCATTTATCCGGAACTGAGGACATGCGCTGTAGTTTAAAGGAAAATTTGCAGTGTGCTTACTTGGTGTATTTAGCCTAGCATAGTATTTAAAACCATAATAAATTATATTACTCTCGTGGCCTGTTATATATACGCCTTACAGAGCCTATAAATCAGCCCCATGTTTCTGTATGTATGTTTTCAACTAACAACTAAGCTAACTTTTTTTTTTTTTAACCTGGCCCCCTCAACTAAGCTAAGTTTTATGTCTGAATCCAGTTTATTAGAATCTCACATATGTAGAAGTCCTCATTGTAGTTTCCATGGATTTTAGGCTTTGATTTTCAAATCAGTTCTAATTGAAAAATCTTTTGTGATTAACAAAGTTGGATAAAGTTTGAGGATAAAGACATAGATTTGCATTGTAATGCACGCTGGACCTTTTAAAGTGTGCAATGTACTGTGAATCTACTTAATTTCAGATAATTTTTTTAATAGTCTTGTTTCCTTTATTAAGTGTTTTGCTGTTAGCACAGCAACTTGTCAGAATTTTCCACACTTTATAAATAAAGTGTTTGGCCTTTGGAAAATGGTTAGTGAAGACCTGCTATATTTCCAGTCAACGGTTTCTGTTTTAATTTTTCACTTCGAAGGAATTCAAGTATAATGTACATAAAGTGAGGATTTTTATTTTATTTTATTTTATTTTATTTTATTTTATTTTATTTTATTTTTTTTTTTTTTTTAAGATTTTATTTATTTATGTGACAGAGAGACAGCCAGCGAGAGAGGGAACACAGCAGGGGGAGTGGGAGAGGAAGAAGCAGGCTCCCAGCGGAGGAGCCTGATGTGGGACTCGATCCCGGATCGCCAGGATCACGCCCTGAGCCGAAGGCAGACGCTTTAAGGACTGCGCTACCCAGGCGCCCCTAAAGTGAGGATTTTTAAAATGACTTTTCATTATAGTATTTTCTGAAAAACCATAAAATTAGGAATCTTGATGTTTTATCTTCATTTTCTCTTAGAACAATGGGGTCCTGGATTCATAGCACTTTAGAAAAGAAAATCTGAATTGCACTTAAACCATATTCATTATGTTTCTGGTAAGAAAGTAAAGAAATTAAATACCACACATTTTCTTGGAATTTATTGCTTTATAAATTCTTACCTCTAGTTAAGCTCCTATTTATAAATGTCCTCAATGTCTGCTTATTTTCTTCAGTTTTTTTATTCTGAAAAATTTTAAATGAATAGAAAAGTTGAAAGAATAGTGCAGTGAAAACACCTATATACTATATTCTCATCACTTAGATTCACTAATTTTGCCACATTTGCTTAGAAGAACTAGTAAAAGTAGTTTGCTTAGAGAAAGTAATAGATACCTTTTTTATTTTCTGAAGCACAGAAGAACATTCTCCTGTACGTGTTTTTCAAAGTAGTTTTATTTTTTTAGTACGGCTTTTGTAATTTGTTTTTTGGTACCTTTTTCTATATATAATTTATTGATTTGCTCTTTTTCTTTATCCTGTTACCCTAAGATTTTTGCTGTTGTTGGTTTTCTAATTTTCTAAGTTTTATATCAGATTTGTTCTTTTTTTGTTTGTTTGTTTCAGGTTTTTATTTAAATTCTAGTTGTTTAACATATAGGATAGTATTGATTTCAGGAGTAGAATTCAGTGATTCATCACTTACATATAACACCCAGTGCTCATCCCAACAAGTGCCCTCCTCAATAGCCATCACTCGTTTAGCCCTTACCCCTACCCACCACCTCCAGCAACCCTCAGTTTGTTCTCTATAATTAAGAATGTCTTATGGTTTGCTTCCCTCTCTTTTTTTCCACCTTTCTCTATGTTCATCTGCTTTGTTTCTTAGATTCCAAAGAGTTTAAATCTGTGAATTTGCCTTTCATTATATGTCTTGATATTTAGCTTTCTTGTCATTATTTTTTAAATAATGTGACATGGTACTTTTTAATCTTATTTGGCACAGTTTTTTAAAATTTGGAACCTTTTTAAAAAATATCAGGAAACTTTTTTGACTTGTTTAAGTTTTAGTTATATTCTAGTTTGCCTTATTGTTGAAGAATGCACTGTTTGTAGTTTCTACTTTTAAAAATTTCTGGAGTCTTTCATTATGGCCTGTGGTGTAAGATTGGTATTCTTTTTTTCAAGTATAACAGTGACATTTGAAAATAACATGTATTGTGAGGCTTCCAGGTCAAGATAGTATATTGAACATTGCAGTGATAACTGATTAGAAAATACCAAATCTAAGCAATGGAGAAAGCCAAAAAATTAGTCTACATTTCAGGATCTTGCACAAGGCACAGGATCTCCCTCTAGATACCTCTGAAACTGGGTGTTAGTGGTATGTCTGGGGATGGGACAAAAACCCTCTGAAATAGGGAACGTTATTTAAAACTGTTGAAGATTCTTAAATACTTCATGACACTGGGTAACTGCCCTTTCCCATGCTGGCAGGTGGGTGGAAAGATTAAAACAGAGAGTTTCTAACCTGGGGGAGTTTGGGAGTTGAGAAAATTGAAAATGAAGAATAAGTGAATCTGTGTATACTGAATGCTGAGAAATCTTTCCCTTATCACTTGTCCCTCCCTCCCCTGATTTGGCTTTCAGAACTCTGGCAGGAGGGAATTAGATGAGGCTTGGTTCAGTAATAATAATAATAATAATAATAATAATAATAATAATAATAATAATAATGATGATGGCAGGAGGGGGATTAGATGAGGCTTGGCTCAGTAATAATAACAATAATAACAACAACAGCAGCAGCAGCAGCAGCAACAGTAGTAGTGTTTGTTTTCAGGTTCCCCTTTCCCTTCTTTCTTCTTCCCCTCTTTCGCTTTCCTTTTTTTTTTCTTTTTTAATAGCTCTTTGGTTTTTTTTTTTTTAAGATTTTATTTATTTATTTGACAGAGAGAGAGACAGCCAGTGAGAGAGGGAACACAAGCAGGGGGAGTGGGAGAGGAAGAAGCAGGCTTCCAGCAGAGGAGCCTGATGTGGGGCTCGATCCCATAACGCCAGGATCACGCCCTGAACCGAAGGCAGATTCTTAACGACTGAGCCACCCAGGCGCCCCATCTTTTAATAGCTCTTTGAAGTTTTTCTTTTCTATTTTCTTCCTCTACTTTTTGCTTTTCTTTTTTTTACTTTCTTTTCTACTCATCCCTCCCTCTTTGTCCACCTACATATTGGAAAGACGAAAATATAATTAAATTTATGGGAAAATTAGTATGAATTCGTGGGAAGTGAATACCACAGAAGAGTTTTTCAATAGCATTCAAGTTAATTAACTTTGATTACATAGGGTATCTAATCACGGAATGTTGCCTGGTAGATGCTACCTGAGTTAATAATGCTATATCATTAATAAATCACAAACATCTATTTAAAAATGTTTTTAATATAAAAGTTTATTCTCAAAAGATGTTTAAATGTTTTCCTGTAATCTTATATTATTCATATGTTACATTATAAACTTTTTAAAAGCGTATTTGACGGTCTGTGAATTATTACTAATTTCCAGATTAGTGGCATCAGTAAATTTATTATGAAATATTGATTCCTCCTGTGAGTGACTGGAGTCCTACTCTTCCTATTTATTTTCTTATATTACAGGACAAGATACCAGTAGTATACTATAAAACCAAGTAAATAAAAAAGAGTATTCTAAAGCAACTATATACTTTAAAAATATGTGTGCCATTTGTTCTGTTTCAGTTTAGAAACTGTTTCTAGTCTTTTAATTTATTAATATGTACCCCTTCAAATCACTGTGTTTGTATCCTTTGGATAATTAGAACATAAAATCTTGAATGATTTGGAATGAAGAGACTTGTAAAAACTTCACTAAATAGGATTGAAATTTTGAAGAATATTTTTAAAATATGCATTATGTAATAGACTGGCTTTGACATGAGCAGTTATCATAGCATTAAAGAAAAACAGCTATAGCCCTTTTATAGTCATATAAATAACCAGATTTTGAAGACTTGTAAATGATAAAGGTATCAGCAAATAAGAATTATGCTCATTTTCTAAAAGGGAAAAAACAGGGTAAGACAGCTCAGATTTACATTTATACCAAATCATGTCAAGACCTGATTTAACTAGTGTTTCTTGTTCAGCTTTCAAAAATACTTGGATCTTTGACACAATTAATTTAAATGCAGTTTCTTTGATGTGCTTTTTTTCTCCTTTTTAAAGTTGTAGACATGGTTCATTCATAGGCTTGTATCACTATGCTTTGCTTATGTAATAGTGAATTGTTTTGCAGCAAGAAATATAGTTAACCTGGCAGCTGATAAAAGCTGAAGTATATTGTAACAAAAATAAACAAGTTCAGGGTAAGGGAATATAAACATAGTAAAATCTTGTGTTGATATCAGAGCCTCCAGTTTTAGCGAACATGTTACAACAGGAAAAGTGGATGTGTTGAAGTTCAGTTCAACAAGATGTGGACAATATAGTACGTGGAAATTGAAGGCTTATTATTTTAAAGCAACGAGGCTCATAAGTTGTGCAATTGGCAAGCAAAGAATATTGCTTAAAGCAGTTAGATACAAACAATAGTTGGTTAAAGGTGGTAGCGCATTGGCTCATAGCTCACTGCCACTTCCGCTCCTCCTTTTCCTCCATTCCTTCCAGTTGATAATTAACTTTTCATTTGTTGCATTATTTTTGGTATACTACAGTATGCCGTCTCATAGGTAAGGGAATTATAAAGAGAAGAAAATAAACTGTAGAATGTAAAAGTCAAATTCTGTACTTGTTAGTTCTCATTAAAAAAGAAGGAAGTAGATTGATGGTAGATCTTAGATCTTCAAGAGTATGGGGCTAAGCAAAGAGGAGAGAGAAACTAATATTTATCCACAACCCAATATGTGCCAGCATTCTGCTTGATACTTTATTGTGAGAGATGTGTATTTAAATGGGATGAATAATCCTTGTAGTAGGTTATGTTACATCCCTTGAATGGATATTCATCAGTGTTATTACCAGTAAAAGTATTAGGTCAAGAATCGTTTATCATCATTTCCAATTTTCTTACCTATGTTGTCATGAAAGTAGAGGATAATTTCCCAGAACTTTTGGGAATTGAAGGTGTGACTTTCCTCTTCTATCAGATATAAATAATAGCATAAGAAAAACCATACCATTTGGAAAAAACCGCTAACTTTTCTTTTTAATTCATTGCATTAACTCAATAATGTAGTGTGGTCATTGATTAATAGAATAACATGATGAAAAATATGAGTGTGTCATAACATGTAAAAGGGGAGTACACTGATTTGCTTTCCTTTGTTAATCCATTTGTTAATAAGTAGTTGTCAGTATACTGCACACACAGCTTTCTTGTGTTAACTTTATTTCAAAGAAATAGTGATAAGTTTGATAGCTTTTATTGCAATCTGTTTTTATCCAAATGCTGGGAGAGGAAATTGAATGGATCTGAAAGATGATTACTTGTGAGTTTCATCAGTGTTACTTTCAAACAAACAACATTCACTAATATAGTATATATAGTAAACAGTAAAATACCAATAAGACCCTATTATGAATTATTAAATAGAAACAAAAAATTAAGCATTTTCTGAATAACTTTCGCATAAGCAATGATGAAAGCTGCTATTGCCTGAGAGCACCCTCCTTCCCCCATTTAGATTTTGGTAAAATTAGGAATTTCTTTCTAAAGATTTTACTTATTTATTTGAGAAAGAGAGAGAGCACGAGCAGGGCAGGGAAGGTCAGAGGGAGAGGGACAAGCACTCTCCTTACTGAGCAGGGAGCCCGACATGGGGCTCGATCCCAGGACCCTGAGATCATGACCTGAGCCAAAGGCAGATGCTTAACTGACTGAGCCACCCAGGTGTCCTGAAAGTTAGGAATTTGTTAAAGTGATGTCAAGCATAACTCATACTACAACTTGTCTTTTGCATGAATTTTTATATATTTGGAGACAAATAGTGTATTCTAATACAGGAGTTGGCAAACAGTGGCTCTGTGAATCTGTTTTTTGTACTACTTGAGAGCTTAGAGTGATCTTTTAAAGGTTTATGGGGGAAAAAAAGGAATATGCAGCAAAAATCATATGTGGCCTTAAAAGCCTAAAATATTTACCATCTGGTTCTTTGCAGAAAAAAATTTGCCAACCCTAAAATATAAAAACATAACACATAAGCCTGAAGATCTGCTTCCAGGTGATATGGTGTAATCACATGACAACTTGCCTCTTGTACTGAATGCAGCTATTATAAAACCTGGACAGAATGCATGGAGTAGCAATTTGGAGACTCTGAAAAGTAAACAATAGCAGGCAAATTAGGGAAGACCAGAATTTGAAGTGCCACCACTCACTACTGGTGGTGAGTTTGCCATTTTTCTCCTTGTGTTGTCACATGAACTGGTCTCACCATAGTCTGAAACTGGGAAGTGGACATTGGTGCAGGCAGAGAGAGCTTCAGGAGAAGCCCTTTACTTCAGGCTTGAGAAGTAGAGATCATGGATCCTAGTGGGGACAGTTGGTGCAGGAAAGGGTACAGGTATCTAAATTTAATTTGAGAAGGGGGAACCTTCCTTTCCAACTGGAGGATCTGTGGTCACAAGGGGGGGCACACTATCTTTGCTTCTTTTCTCTGTCCTGCCAGTTGGTCCCCAATGTAGGAACAGTTACAGAGAGTAAATGGCAAAATAGGGTATATAAAGCCCCAGCTTTCTGGCCAGCGTTCCAAAAGGAGAGCCTTAGGAAATGAGAAGGTACTGGGAAGATCAAGGAGAGAGGGGAACCTGGGAAAGGGACCTCATAAAAATTATTTTGATGAAATTAATGGAGATGACAGAGGAAAGAAAGAACTCGAAGATAGATCATAGGAATTATCCAATCTGAAAAACAAAGACAAAAAATTGGAAAAAAAAGAGAAAGCCTTAGTCCTACGGACCAATAACAGAGATCTAATTTTCCTCTTACTGGTGTCCCAGAAGGAGAGGAAGGCCAATATGGGGCTTGAACTCATGACCCTAAAATCAAGAACTGAGCTGAGATCAAGAGTCAGATGGTTAACTGACTGAGCCACCCAAGTGCCCAAGAGTTGAAACATTTAAAGTGAAATAAAAATTTACATTCACACAAATATCTGAACACATGTTTATAGGAACTGCATTGGAAATCATCAAAGCTGGAAAAAACTCAGTTGTCCTTCTACATATGAATAGATTAAAAAAACCCATCTGGTATATCATACAGTGGAATACTACTCAGTGATAAAAAAAAGGGGTATGAACTATTGATAGAACAACTTAAGTGAATCTCAAAAGGTTACATTCTATAACCCAAGTGAAAGTAGTCTCAAAAGGTCACATACTAACACCGAAAGCACAGGCAACAAAAGAGATAAATGGGACTTCATCAAAATTTAAAACTTTTGTGCATCTAAGATCACTATCAACACAGTAAAAAGGCAACCAACAGAGTGGCAGAAAATATCTACAAATCATATATATGGTAAGAGACTTGTATCTAGAATATACGAAGACCTCTTATACAATGGTCCCCCCCCACCCCAGTCTGTGGTTTCACTTCCCACAGTTTCAGTCGCCCACAGTCAACTGCGTTCTGGAAGTAGATGGCCTTCCTGACACATTGTCAGGAGGTCAGTAACAGTCTAACGCTATGTCACAATGCCTGTGTCACTCACCTCACTTCATCTCACCATGTAGGCATTCTTTAAACGATTTATTTATTTGAGAGAGAAAGAGACAGTGGGCAGTGGGGAGAAGCAAAGGGAGAGGGAGAGAGAGAATCTCAAGTAAACTCCCCACTGAGTGTGGAGCCCGGTTCAGGGCTTGATCTCACAACCCTGAGATCATGACCTGAACTGAAATCAAGAGTTGGACACTTAACTGACTGAGCCACCTAGGTGCCCCACCATTAGGCATTTTATCATCTCACATCATCACAAGAAGGGTGAGCATAGTACAGTAAGAGGGAGAGATCACATTCACATAACTTTTATTACAGTATATTATAATTATTCTATCTTATTAATTTCTTACTGTGCCTAATTTATAAGTTAAACTTTATCACAGATGTGTATATATAGGAGAAAACATAATATAGAGGTTTGGTACTATCTGCAGTTTCAGGCATCCACTGGGGGTCTTGGAATATATCCCCCATTGATAAGGTGGGGACCACTGTATCTCAATAATAAAATGATAAATAATTCAAAAAATAAGCAAAGGATCTTAGTACACATTTCTCAAATAAGATATACAAATGGCCAATAAAGACACAAAAAGAGGCTTAGCGTCATTAGCCAACAGGCAAATGCAAATTAAAACCAAAATGAGATACTGCTTCACACTTATTGGGATGGCTATTATAAAAAAAAAAAAAAAAGAAGAAGGAAATGTTGGCGAGGATACAGAGAAATTGGGACCCTTGTGCATTGGTAGTGGGGATGTAAAGTGGTGCAGTTGTGGGAAATAACATGACAGTTCCTCAAAAAACTAAACATAGAATTACCATATATCTATAGATTCTAGTTATAGATAATGTACCCAAAAGAATTGAAAGCAGGAACTCAAACAGGTGTATGTATAGCCATTTTCATAGCAGCATTATTCAAATAGCCAAAAAGTGGAAGTAACCCAAGTGTCCATGACAGATGAATGGATAAACAAAATGTGTACTCAGGTGTACTTTGGAGATACTGCAGGTTCAGTTCTAGACCACTGCAATAAAGTAAATACTGCAGTCAAGTGGGTCAAATGAATTTTTTGGTTTCCTACTGCATATAAACGTTACATTTATACTATACTGTAGTCTGTTAAAGTGTGAAATAGCATTATGTCTAAAAGAAGAATGTACATACCTTAATTAAGAATTACATTATTGCAAGAAATCCTAACCATCATCTGAGCTTTCAGTGAGTTGTAATCTTTTTGCTGTTAGAGGGTCTTGCCTTTGTGGGTGATGGCTGCTGACTGATCAGGGCAGTGGTTGCTAACGGTGAGGTGGCTGTGGAAATTCCTTAAAATCTGTCAGCAGTGAAGTTTGTTGTATCAGTCGACTCCATAACAAATATAATAGTGAAAAAGTTTGAAATATTGTGAAAATTACCAAAATATGACAGATATGAATTGAGCAAATGCTGTTGGGAAAATGTTGCCAGTAGACTTGTTGGACAGAAGGTTGCCACAAACCTGCAATTAGCGAAAAATGCAATATCTGTGAAGAAAATAAAGTGAAACTCAAGAAAATGAGGTGTACCTGTATGTGCAATGGAATATTATTGTCTTAAAAAGGAAGGAAATTCTGATACATGCTATATGTATGTATGAACCTTGAAGACATTAAGCTAAGTGAAGTAAACCAGTTGACAAAAGATAAATATTCTGATTCCACTTGCTTGAGGTACCTAGAGCAGTCATATTCATAGAGACAGTAGGATGGTGGTTGCCAGGGGCTGGGGGAAGGGGAGAATGGAGAATTAGCGTTCAGGGGGTATGGTTTTAGATGAGGAAGATGGAAAAAGTTCTGGAGGTGGATGGTGTTGAGAGTTGCACAACAGTGAATACGTACTGAATGCCACTGAGCCACATACTTCAAAACAGTTAAAATGGTAAATTTTATGCTATGTATATTTTACCTACCACACTTCTAAAAAATTACAGAGGAAAACACAGAGATTGCATACTGTTACTCCATTTATATGACATTTTTGAGAAGATAATGTGATAGTGACACCAGGGTTGCAGGGGTTAGGAGTGGCTAAGAGAGATCAGATGAAGTTGTTTTGGTTGTTTATCATGTATTATGGTGGTGGTTCCTCAAATATATGTGTGAGTTAAAATTCATGGAACTGTACACCTAAAAAAGGCCAATGTAACTGCCTTTTAATCTTGAAAATACAATTAAAAATATCTAAGCTGTAACAACATAATTAGCCTGTTGCAGCTGTGGTAGTGGTGAGGGTGGGGGTTTTGCTCTTTCCTCTATTACCGCTATGAATGAGTCTCATTTCAAAAAAACATTAAGAAGTAAAGTATGCCTTGTAATTTGTAGCATCATAAAGGACTGGTTTTGTAATTTTAAATGCTAAACTGTAACTAATTTTTTTTTTACTAACAGTGCATAATAAAATATTTGAAAAATATTAAATAGCAGAAGAATATAAAATTCATTCAAAGATTGCCTTTGGTAACATTTTAGTACTTTTCATTACTGCTCTGTCTCTGCTTGTATTTTTTGTTTATGTAGTCGCTATCATACTATATATTAACTTTTGTATTCTCTTTTTCCTTAAATACTGTTTCTTGAATACTTTTCCAAATTATTAAAATTCTTGCAAGATAGAATTTTTTTTTAAAGATTTTATTTATTTATTCGACAGAGATAGAGACAGCCAGTGAGAGAGGGAACACAAGCAGGGGGAGTGGGAGAGGAAGAAGCAGGCTCATAGTGGAGGAGCCTGATGTGGGGCCCGATCCCATAACGCCAGGATCACGCCCTGAGCTGAAGGCACACGCTTAACCGCTGTGCCACCCAGGTGCCCCGCAAGATATAATTTTAATAGCTATATCATGTCATGTAGATATATCATAATTTATTCAACCATATTCCTTTTCTTGGGCATTTAGACTGTTTCTGGTATCTCTCATTATATACATCATTCCTGTGAATGTAAGTTCACGTCTTTCATATGTACAGAAATACAGTTCTGTGTATAAATGTGTAACTCTTTATTAAAAACTCTGAATTTAGTGGTTTACAAACATGGAATGGTTTTCTCGTTCTCTGATTCTAGCTGTGCCATGTGTACGATTTCCTTTCTCTGTTCCCTTTTCTGGCACATTAGATAGATCTCATAATTCCAGTGACTGACAATAATTAAAAGTGCAATCTGATCCAGTTAAGAAATCTAATCTCCTATGCAAAGATTTCCCTTGCTCACTTTGGAACCAGGCTTTTATGGCTCCTGTGATCTGAAGTAAGGAGGGCTTTAAGTTTTGGGGTTTTTTTTAAAGATTTTATTTTATTTATTTGACAGAGAGAGACAGCCAGCGAGAGAGGGAACACAAGCAGGGGGAGTGGGAGAGGAAGAAGCAGGCTCCCAGCGGAGGAGCCTGATGTGGGGCTCGATCCCATAACGCCAGGATCACGCCCTGAGCCGAAAGCAGATGCTTAACGACTGAGCCACGCAGGCGCCCCAAGTTTTTACTCTCACCTCCTCCCACTCTAGACATGAAGAATGCTGCAGTGACTTGATTCAGTTCTGAAATACCTTGCCCCAATCGCTTCCCAGGCTTGACAACTCTGGGGTAGAGGCCTGATGAAGGGAATAAGGGCGAAAAGGCACATGCCTCTGCTTACCTACCTATGTTTCTTGTCCCTACTTTGATTATTGCTACTTCTCTTTGATTATTGCTACATCACAGCTTATTGGTGTGATGTCCTTCATAGCACATGTTCAGCCAGCTAGTCTACTCTCCTGACAGGTGCCCCCTATCTCTACAGAGTAGCTTCTTGGAGTCTTGCCTCTTCGCTTGGCCTGCTTCTGCTCAGATGGATGTTAATTATAATGGAATCTTTTTGGCGCCTTTAATTTTTGGCATCTTTCTTTAGAGTATAGGGTACTACATGCCCTTTTTTTGCTTTCAGATTTAGGACCTAATCATCAGTCCTGAAGAAGCTTCCAGAAAAGCTCCATACAACATCTTCTTCCAAACACATATCTAAGCTTAGGACAGCTGTTAAAACAGTTGCTAAGCTTTTTTCCTACTGTTACTTTAAATGGCAATGCAATACTTAGCCTGACAAAACATTTTTTTTGCTTCATCTGCATAGTAGACAGATACATAGTAAAAGTCTCTCAGCACGCAACGAAGCTTTCTGTTAACAAAACAAAAATTTTTTTTGATCTAGCAAAAATTAATGGCTGTTTTTGCCCATTCACTCCCTCAAACATCCTTCAGTCTGTCTTCCACACCAGAAGCTCGCAAGCTGGCCTGTGCGCCATTTCTGGCTCTTTACCTGTTTTTGTAAGGCAAGTCTCATTGGAACACAGTAGCAGTCATTCATTCATGTGTTGTCCATGGCTTCTTTCTTGCTAAAAGGAAAGTATTGTTGAGTATTTGCAACACAGACTGTTTGGCCTGCAAAGCCCAAAATATTTGCTGTCTGACCATTTATAGAGAAAGTTTGCCACCTTCTGTATAGACCCTTCCTGTAGAATTCTTTCTAAAACCTAGATCAGATATACCATTTGTCTGCTGAGAAACAGTAGTTTCTCCCTGCTTGCAGTTCTAAATAAAATCTTCAGCTTTACATTCAGATATTTCTGTGGTGTCCAATCACTATGTCAAGTTCAAATTCAGTATTTCTTGCTATTCTCAGTGATGCAGGCTGAAGATTGGCAGCTTTCAGGCTGAATTTGGTCCCCATGCTTATTGGGTACAAATAGTGGTTTGGTTTTGTTTTCCTGAATCAGCATTTAAAAACTAGATACTTTCACAAAGAAATTCAGATTTCTAGTTCTTGACAAGTCAGGAATTCTGTTAACATTGGCTCCACAGCCCTCAGTGTAACAGTCCATTAGTGCTAAGTAGCTTCCTGCCTCCCCTTTATGGAGTGGTGCTGTCCACCTCTGCACAGCCTGTGTCACACAGGTGTTACAAGAATATGCACACTAACCTAGTCCTGAATCCTGCACATTACCTGCTCTGGCCACTGTAGGCATTTGTTCGCAATGCTGGGCCTAGATATAGTGAGCCACCTTATGTTCACCTCTTCTGCCTTGCTATCACATTACCTCATGCTGCTCCTCTCTCCTAGAAGATCCTCATTGTTCCTCAAAACTCTTCATCCTCTAAGACTCAGTTAATCATTAAGACTCATGTGTCCCCTTCTTTGGGTAGCCTTCTCCATCAACATCAATCACTACTTCTTCTGTGCCCTTGTACTACGCCGTTCATATAGTTAAAGTGGCACCTGTGATGTTGTATTTTAGCTACCAGATTGTAAGTTCCTTGAGGGCAAGGTTTGTATCTTATTCATCTTTTATTCCTAGTTCCCAGCATGATGATGGATAGAGTGGGAACCAAGAAAGGGTTGCTGGATTGCATGGTGTTACCACCTAAAACCTGGGAAGGTAGTAAAGGATTCATTTGGCAGAGAGAAAAATTCATATTTTTCCCACTTAAATGCATCTTCTTTTCCGTTAAGCATTTCACTTCATTTCCTCTCTTTCTACCCTATGTTTATAACAAGTTGATTGTGTTTTCCAGGCAATTGCTACTTAATTTTTCATAAGGGTTACCAATACTTAAAAACTGTGTCCAGGGTCAGAAGCTAGTAAGTAGTGTAAGTGGGCTTCAGATTCAAATTTCTCTGCCTTTAGAGCTCATGCACACAGCTGCTGAGCCGCTCCTTACCAGGGGTGTGAACCCTTGGATGAGTTACAAAGTTTTCCAAGTCTCAGTTTCTAATGGTAAAAAAGGAATCGAAGTAGTTCCTATCTCAAAGGATTCTTGGGAGAAATGAATGAGAATATTTACGTAATGCTTAGAGTAGAGCTTGGCGCAGAGTATTTGCTCAATAAATAGAGCTGCTCAGTCAGTTATTCTTATTATTACCTTCCTTAATGTTGTATAGGAGACTCACAGATTATCTTCCCTTTTCTTGGTTGTGACTCTTAGGAGTCATGGTGATTAAGACCATGGGCTCATCTGCAGAAACTGTATGCTAGGGCATCCTTTATTTAATCTTAGAACATTACATTTGGAAGAGATTTTGGAGATCAGATGTTCTAACAGGTGCTTGCCAAAGGAGCAGTCCTCTCTCCAGTTTCCAGTTAGAGATCTCATTCATCTACGGGCTGTCAGAACATTTACAGTGACAGCAGCTGGCCACTTTGGGGAGGATCATGTGATTGTTAAAAAATCATGTGTAAATACTTTGCCTGTCATCGTTTGTTTTTTAGTTTTATTCCCCTGTAAAAGGTAAAAAATCAAGTCAAATCCTTTTCCTATACTGTAGTTGTTAGTCCTCCAAAATATTTTAAGACTTACTTTTTGTCTAGCAGTTCTCAAAGTGTGACTAGGGATCCTGAAGCCTTTCTTCCCTCTTCCCCTTTCTTTTAATCAGAGAATCCAGGAAGACCCTGAAAACATAGGCTAATTTTTTTGTGTGCCTGTGTAGTTTTCTGGAGTGAGGTTTGATAACCCAAAAAAAGTTTAAGAATCATTGCCTTTGAGAGAGATAGCTAAAATGGTGGTGTAGTCGGAAGACCCTAGGCTTGCCTTGTCCCTCGGACATGGCTAGATAACTGTCAGATCGTTCTGAGTACTCAAGAAATCAGCATGAGGACTGAGAACAAACAGCACAGCTAGAGGGAGAGAAGAGGCCACTTCAAGGAAGGTAGAAAGTGCCAAGACATGGTTTGGGGGAGACACGGATTGCGGGTGCTGGGGAGGGAGCGGAGCCCTGGTCACAGAGAAAGGCAAGAGAGTGGAGCACACAAGGATAGGTACAAGGAGAACACTTCCCCAAAGCCATTGTCTGGGAAGCAGAGGGGGGCTGAATTTTGTGAGTTTTTGCAACCAGCAGGGCTCAATGGAGTTTCAGAAGTTCCCCGGCTGGGCTGTGATAGAGACCTGAGGACACTGTCCTACTCGTGGAGTGGTGGCAGGCAAACAGCTCTGGTACAGACTATCTGAGAATTGCTATCTAACTGAGAATTGGGCTCTCTGAGAATTGCCTAAGGGCTGTGGGGAGAGACTGTACTTTTTGGAGCGCATCCCTGAGAGGTGGCATTGCTTCTCTATGGATGAAAGAACTGGTGGGTGCCATTAACCTCCCCCACCCTTCAGCAGAGGTGCAGAGACACCTGCTGAGGGCAGCTAACTGGGACACTCCTGTTGCCTGCTTGCTCCAAATCCCATGCCCCTGCAGTCTGGTGCCACTGCCCTTCTGGACAAACCTGTATCAGTCCCAGCGTGGTGAGACCATTTCCCAGAACACCAGTGCAGGTCCCTGCCACACCAGTCTCTGAAGTTTGGAATTTTAAAAGTCAGCAGGCCTGATTAAATTAGAGCCCAAAATGTGCTGTGCTGCTCCAGGCAGGCAAGCCACCCAGAGACAGGCAATGTGAAATCAGTGATCTGAAAAATGCCTGTGACACATGAGGGGAAATTATTCACTCCTCCAAAAGTGCTTTCCTAAGAGTAGCAAGCACACACTCCTCTCTCCAGGGACAAAGGAGCAGGCTGGTGCCATTTCCTTCCCCTGCCCCTTGGCACAAACCAACTTCAGTAAACAGCACAGCGCCAACACTGGCTGCCTCACCTGCTTGTACCAAGCCCTGCCCACCCTCCCCCCTGTGCCACCATGCTCCACTGGTACTACTTTTCTAAAACAAGTGTGCCTGAAGACCAGTGCAGTGGGCCCTTCCCCCAGAAGACCAGCACAAACCCGCAAGTGTACCGTATCTGCTGACCATAGAGTGCTGCAAAGCTTCAATTCTAGGGGAAAATAGCATCAGGTCTCTTTAAGCAAGTTGACCAGAGCATGCCTCATTAAAACTTGCCACACTCTGGTCAAGGTCCAAACACTCCCCACTGTAGGCAGGGAGAAATTCTGCAGGGGACTGACCTGAGGGATAGAGCAGCCATAACACAGCAGCAGGGTGCACACAGCACACACCGGAGACACTTCCTGAAGTGCCAGGCCCTGGACATTATATTACCTCTTTTTCATAAAGCCATTACTTTCAGGTTCAGGAAACATAACAGGCTTTCCTCACACCCAGAAGACAGAAACCTAGACAAGATACCAAGACGGAGGAATTCACCTCAAAAGAAAGGACAAGAAAAGGTCATGGCCAGGGATCTAATACTTCTGAGGCAAGGGAAACAAAAGCAAAAATAAACTATTGGGCCTTTGTCAAGATAAAAAGCTTCTGCACAGTGAAGGAAACAACAAAACTAAAAGACAACCTTCAGAATGGGAGAAGATATTGGCAAGTGACATATTTGATAATGGCTTAATATCCAAAATATATAAAGAACTTATAAACTCAACACCCAAAAAACAAATACTCCAGTTTAAAAATGGGCAGAAGACACGAATAGACATTTTTCCAAAGAAGATATCCAGATGGCGAACAAACACATGAAAAGATGCTCAGCATCCTCATCATCAGGGAAATACAAATCAAAACCACAATATCACCTCACATCTGTCAGAATGTCTAGAATTAACAACACAGGAAACAGTAGATGTTGGCGAGGATGTGGAGAAAGGGGAACATTCTTACAGTTGGTGGGAATGCAAACTGGTGCAGCTACTCTGGAAAACAGTATGGAGATTCCTTAAAAAGTTAAAAATAGGACTACCCTACCATCCAGCATTGCACTACTAGGTATTTACCTAAAGGATAACAGATATACTGATTCGAAGGGATACATGCATCCCAATGTTTGTAGCAGCATCATCAACAATAGCCAAATTATGGAGAGAGGCCAAATGTCCATCAACTGATGAATGGATAAAGAAGATATGGTAAATATATACACTGAAATATTACTCAGCCATAAAAAAGAATAAAATGTTGTCATTTGGAAACACATGGATGGAGCTAGAGAACAGTATTATGTTAAGTGAAATAAATCCGAGAAAGACAAATATCATATGATTTCACTCATGTGGAATTTAAGAAACAGACGAACATAGGAGTAAAAAAAGAGGCAAACCAGAAAACAGACTCTTTAAAAAAAAAAGATTTATTTTAGAGAGAGAGATAGCACAAGCAGGAGGGGTAAAAAGAGAGGGAGAGAAAATCTCAAGCAGACTCTGCACTGAGCTTGGAGCCCAACGCGGGGCTCAGTCTCACAATCCCAAGATTACGACCTGAGCTGAAACCAAGAGTTGGATGCTTAATAGACTGTGCCACCCAGATGCCTCTACAGACTCTTAACTATAGAGAACAAATTGAGGGTTGCTGGAGAGGAGGTGGGTGGGGGGATGGGTTAAATGAGTGATGGATATTAAGGAGCGCACTTGTTGAGATGAGCAGTGGGTATTTTATGTAAGTGATGAATCACTAAATTCTACATCTGAAACTAGTATTACACTGTATGTTAACTAACTGGAATTTAAATAAAAACTTGGGGGAAAAAGAATCATTGTGTTAGACACTCATGACTACAGTTTTCTTTGCATACATCTGCATCTCAAAGGGCTGAAAAAATGGTCGGGAACCACTAATTTTTAGTTTTCTTGTAATTGTAAAAACTGGTTGAAGACAAAGGTTAGGATTTGCATGGAAAGAGGAAAATCTGAGAGTTAAAGCAAAGGGGAACATAGAGTTCACCTGTATCCACTGAGCCTCCACCCAAACATCTTTGGTAAGTTTTCCATGTAGTCTGCTTAGGGAATTGTTTTTCTTTAAATTTAATTAACCAACATGTAGTACATCATTAGTTTCAGATGTTCAGTAATTCATCAGTTGCGTATAACACCCAGCGCTTATCACATCATGTGCCCTTCTTAATGCCCATCACCCAGTTGCTCCATCCCCCCCCTCCTTCCACAACCCTCAGAGTGTTTCCCAGAGTCTTATGGTTTGTCTCCCTCTCTGATTTCTTCCCATTCAGTTTTCCCTCCCTTCCCCTGTGATCCTCTGCACTATTTCTTCATATGTCCACATATGAGTGAAACCATATGATAATTGTCTTTCTCTGATTGACTTATTTCACTTAGCATAATACCCTCCAGTTCCATCCACATTGATGTAAGTGGTAGGTGTTCATTTAGGGAATTATTTCTGACATAATAAGGGATGTTAAGCAGAAGGTAGGATTCAATAAGGTAGTCTTTTCTTGAAACCGTATCTGCTACAAAATGAAGAATAACTATCTTGTCCTGGAGTGGGCAGTCACTTCAGCTAAACATAAGTAGTATTGTAACTATTAGGTATGCAAATGCACACATGCAGATATGCAAATACGATGCTTACCATAATTCAGGGTCCACCAATCCCAGTTTTTTTTTTTTTTCTTTCCCGGTGTACCAAGTCTTATGCTCTGGTACTGAGAATCTAATAGATAATATCATCTCAAAATGGTCCATCCTTACCTTCGTAAGACTACAAAATGTTATTGCATGAGAGCACCATGGAAATGCAGAGTAACTGAGATGTAGGTAGAGAAGCTTGCATGTTTCTTTCCTGAGTTATCTCTAGGTTATTGTCAGCCCAAATACATTTCCTATGTAAGTTGTGATAAAATTTATGCATGCTTTTTTGACCATAATTAGCACCAGTAGCCAATTAAATAATCACGGTTACTATATAAACCATAAAATATATAGATTTTTCATAATTTTGTATATTATCTTTAAAAAAGATAAAATGAAGTATTATGGTTATAAATATTTTAAAATTCAACAGAGAACACTGTACTAAAGATTAGAGGTGCTAAAATTGGGACAAAAATGTGAACTGTGTTTAAAAACACTTTTATATATTTTAGAACTTAATGAAATCCTTGAAGTCATCCTAATAATGAAAGTCACAGAGGAAGTATTTCCTCTGTATTTCTTAAGCATATGTTGTATGTGTTTAGCATCTTATTTTAGCTAACTGTTGGCAGTATAAGTCCACAAAAGTATAGTTGAGTTTAGTATATTATTTAGTACATTATAGTATAACAGTGTAGAGCATAACTTAATAGTAAATAGTGAAAGCATATATTGGACATTTTGCTTTTTCTTGCATCTATTACTTTCCCAAATTTAAGGTAGCTATAGGTCTTTAACAAAAGGTAGAGGAACTTACTAGAGCTGTGGTGGGTACTTCAGTTGATAATAGAAAAAGGGCAATTTGATTAATGTGGAGAATTAAGAGAGGAATGAAGGGAGACACGTTGATACCCTTAGTTTTTGTTTTATTTTGTTTTGTTTTTTAACATAGCAAATGTAAGGTGCCTTTTCTGCCAGTGAACTACCTGATTAAATCCTTTAAGTTCTCTGGACTTAAGAAGGTGAATTTAAGCATTGCTTGATTTTTTTTTTTTTCCTCTCAAAACTCCCACTTATGGATTGGCTTAAGTGAAAATTCCTTCAGTAATGTCCAGACCTTCCCATTTAGGGTTTGGTATTGTATCATGTCCAAGTCAGTGTCAAATAAATGTTGTCTGGTGATGATGAGAATAATTTTTTTTCATGAGGACTTCTCTTCATGCTTACACAGCACATTTTTCACAGGGGTCTCAGAGTCACTGGAAAATAGGAACCTTGCTTGAACTTGAACTATTACCATGTTCATTATGAATTTTACATGAATTTTTAAAAATTGATTCATTTGGCAAAGTGTAAAATCCTTTAAACTTTGGGATGTAATATAACTGATTTTAACTGGTGTATTTTAGAAGAGTAACATGCATTGAATTTGAATGATAAACATAAGGACTTTCCAAAGTTGTGAGCTAGGTTTTGGAGTTTTATGAATAGGGCTTATTCACTATATATTTACTTACTGTAATTTTTTGTTGAATAGCAGGATATTTGGTATTGCATCGAGTGTTACGATAGCATCCTGAAAATGTCTCTATATCAGATATGTGTTGTGTCAATGTGTGGGCGCGCCTGAATGGTTCAGTTGGTTAAGGGTCTGACTTCTGCTTAGGTCATGATCTCTGGGCCCCATGTCGGGCTCTGCTCTCAGCGTGGCGTCTGCTTGTCCCTCTCCCCCAACTCCCTCTGCTCTCTCTCTAAAATAGATAAAATCTTAAAAAAAAAAAAAGTAAAAAATAAAAGTAAATCAACAAAAAACTTCAAGAGGAACTATCCCTAAATCCTTGGGTGTAGAGATCAGGAGATGTGCTTTGGGGAAAATACTTGGAAATCAAGGAATCTCAAGTAGAGCAACTTCAAAATACTTTACTATGACATGTTCCATAAGGTAATTAAGTCTTGACATGTAAAGACGTGTGAAGGTAGCATTCTAAATGAAGAGTTACAGAAGTTTTTTCTTTCACAGTAGGGTCTCTTAATAGTTTGCATTAGATTTGATTTGCATTAGTTGAATATTTGAAAAATACTGTCTAAAATAAATACTTATACAGTTACCAGAAGTTGTATTATCTTCTCACTTTCACATTATCAATGTTATATGTCCTTTTCTTTCAGCTGGATATGCCAGGTGACCAGATAGCTGCAAATCTGCAAGCAGTTATCAGTGAAGTTTGTAAGCACAGACCACTCAGTTTGGGTAAGTGATTTGGTGGGGTAGACTTCCCCATAGCTCTGGGATTCTTTAAAAATGTAAAATATTAAGGAAACAATCAAGTTAATAGCAAGTACAATATAAATTGCAGCAATATTTTCAGGGATTAAATAAATAAAACTTAACTATCCAAAGGATTCATAATTACCTTATTAAAAAGTTGTAGTTGTTTGGAGAGGAGACCTCTGTAACATTAATAAGGAATACATCCTGAAATCTTTGTAAATTCCATTATTTCTATCATTAAATGTAATAGACTTTGAAAGAAAACTGTAACTGATTGCCTTAAACTTGCAATAGTGTTAAATAGAAACTAAAATCATTTATGAAATATTTTCGGGCTAGACCATTCACTTTGTCACTGGCATTAGCAATTGTCTTTCTTATTCTTATTTATTTTTCAAAAAAAGCAAAGTTTTTAATCATGTCATGAGAGTCACTTCTTATAAACAGGGTGATTCATGGAGAGCAATGAAACTTGATTGAGATGCGGAAGCTGTTTCATTGGCTACGAACACATAGCCAGACCCTTCGTGTCACATTATGTACCATGCATGTTCTCTCCTCAGACGAACTTCACCCCTGGCCGGTTGTAGCCCAAAAAGGGTTCATTATCCTCAGTAGACTCTTCATTTATAGACTTACCATGACAGGACTCTGTCAGGTTTAGATTTATAACCAAATGTATAATTAAAACACAGTCTTAACCAATTTTTACCTTCTTTGGGAGTGAAACACACTGGTGAATAAATACTTTGTTAGTTCTGCCGCTGTAGTTATGGCCATAGCACTTAGTAATTGTGTGTGTGTGCATTCTTACATTCCATGGGGCACTTTGATTTCAGTATAGGATCTTCTGAGACCATGGCAGGAGTGAAATGATAGATAGCAAATCTCTAAAAGCAGTGGGTCCTCTTTTTGCCATTTTTTAACTTGAACTGTAATTAACATACAGTATCTTTTAGTTTCAGGTGTACAACGTAATAATTCAACATTTGTATATATTGCAAATTGATCACCACCATAAGTTTAGTTACCATCGGTCACCATACAAAGTTAATACAATAATACTGACTGTACTCCCTGTGCTGTACATTACATCCCCTTGGCTTATCTATTTCATAACTGAATGTTTGTACCTCTTCATTCCCTTCACCCATTTTGTCGCCTCCCCCAACTCTCTTCGCCCTTGGCATCCACCACTTTGTTCTCTGTATCTATGACACTGGGTTTGGTTTGGTTTTATTAGTTTGTTTTGTATTTTAGATTTCACTTATAAATGGAATCATTGATATTTGTCTTTCTCTTTCTGACTTATTTCACTTAGCATAGTATCCTCAAGGTCCATTAACATCACAAATAGTAAGATTTCATTCTTTAATATGCCTGAGTAGTATTCCATTGTGTGTGTATGTGTGTGTACACCACATCTTCTTTATTCATTCATGTATAAATGGACACTTAGGTTGTTTCCATATCTTGGCTATTGTAAATATGCTGCAAGGAACATAGGGTGCATGTATTTTTTCAAACTAGTGTGTTCATTTTCTTCTGATATATACCCAAAAGTGGAATTGCTGGGTCATATGGTCATTCTCTTTGTGATTTTTTGAGGAATTCTCATACTGTTTTCCAGTGTCTGCACTAATTTACATTCCCACTAACAGTGTATGAGGGTTCTCTTTTTCTCCACATCCTTGCCAACATGTTATTTTTGATAATAGCCACTCTGACAGGTGTGAGGTGATTACTCATTGTGGTTCTGATTTGCATTTCCCTGGTGATTAATGATGTTGAGCTTCTTTTCATGGGTCTGTTGTCCACCTGTATGTCTTTGGGAAAATGTCTATTTAAATTCTCTGCCCCATTTTAAATTGGATTTTTTTTTGTTATTGAGTTGTATGAGTTCTTTATAAATTTTGGATATTAATCCCTCATCAGTTATATGATTTGCAGATACCTTCTTCTGTTCACCAGGTTACCTTTTCATTTTGTTGATGGTTTTCTTTGCTGTGCAGAGCTTTTTAGTTTGATGTAGTCCCATTTGTTTATTTTTATTTTTGTTGCCCTTTGTAGTCATCCAAAAAAAACAAAACAAAACTGCTAAGACCAATGTTGAGGAGCTTACCAAATGTGTTTTCTTCTAGGATTTTTATGGTTTCAAGTCTTACTTTCAAGTGTTTAATCTTTTTAAGTTAATTTTTGCATGTGGTGTGAGGTATTGGTTCAGTTTCCCTCTTTTGCATGTAGCTCTTCAGTTTTCCCAACTGAACCATTTATTAAAGAGACTATCCTTCCTCCATTGTATATCCTTGCCTCCTTTGTTGTGAGTTAATTGACTATATATGTATGGCTTTATTTCTGGGTTCTGTATTCTGTTCCACCAATCTATATGTCTTTTTATGTCAATACTATACTCTTTTAATTACTGTAGCTTTGTAGTGTAGTTTAAAATCAGGAAGCTTGATATCTCTGGTTTTGTTCTTTCTCGAGATTGCTTTGTCTGTTCAGGGTCTTTCGTGCTTCCATACAAATTTTGGAATTATTTGTTCTATTTCTGTGAGCAATACTATTGGAATTTTGATAAGGATTGCATTGAATTTGTAGATAGCTTTGGGTAATATGTACATCCTAACGATATTCTGCTAATCCATGAGCATGGAATATCTATTTCTTTGTATCATCCTCAGTTTCATCACTGTCTTACAGTGTTCAGTGTACTAATCTTTCACCTTCTTTATTAGATTTATTCCCAGGTATTTTATTCTTTTCAATGCAATTGTAAATGGGATTGTTTTCTTAATTTTTCTTTCTGATAATTTGTTTTAGTGTATAGAAACGACTGATTTTTGTATATTGATTTTATACCCTGCCACTTTACTGAATTTGTTTATTGGTTCTAACAGTTTTTTGGTGTAGTCTTCATGTTTTTTAAATATATAGTATCATGTCTTCTGCAAACAGGGACAATTTTAGATCTTCTTTCCTATTTGGGTGACTTTTTTTTTTTTTTTTTTCGGGACTAAGTGCTGTGACTAGGACTTCCAGTACTATGTTGAGTAATAGTAGGGAGAGTGGGCATCCTTGTCTTGTTCCTGATCTTAGAGGAAAAGCTTTGAGCTTTTCATCATTTAGTATGATAGTGATTGTGGGTTTGTATATGATCTTTATTATGTTGAGGTGTGTATATTCTCTCTTTAACCGCTTTGTTGAACGTTTTTATTGTAAATGGATGTGACTTTTGTCAGATGCTTTTTCTGCATCTGTTGAGGTGATCATATGATTTTTATTTTTCATTTTGTTAATCTGTATCACATCGATTGATGTGCACATGTTGAACCATCCTTTCATCCCTGGAATAAATCCCACTTGATCATGGTGTATGATTCTTTTAATGTATATTTGAATTTGGTTTGCTAATATTTTATTGAGAATTTTTGCATATGTGTTCATCAGGGTTATTGACCTGTAATTTTCTTTTTTTTGTGGCAGTGTTGTCTAATTTTGGTATCAGGGTAATAATACTTACCTCATAAAATGAGTTTGGAAGCATTCTGTCATCTTTAGTTTTTTTGGGAGAGTTTAAGAAGGTTAGGTACTAAATCTTCCTTGAATGTCTGTTAGAATTTACCAGTCAAGCCATCTGGTCTTAGATTTTTGTTTGTTGGGAAGTTTTTAATTACTGATTCATTCAGTCTCTTTGCTATTATCAGTCTGTTGAGATTTTTTGTTCTTCCTGATTCAGTCTTGGATGTTTGTTTGTTTCTCAATATTTGGTAATTTTTGATAGCTTGTGTAGTTTGTTGGCATATAATTGTTCATAGTAGTCTCTTATGATCCTTTGTATTTCTGTGGTATCAGTTATAATTCTCTTTCATTTCTGATTTTATTTATTTGAGCCTGCCCTCTCTTTTTCTTGCTGAGTCTAATTAATGGTTTGTCAATTTTGTTTATCTTTTCAAAGAACCAGCTCTTAGTTTCATTCATCTTTTCTGTTGTCCTTTTAGGTCTATTTCATTTCATTTCTTTCTTTTTTTTCCATTTATTTCCACTCTGATCT
Source organism: Ursus americanus (assembly GCF_024610735.1). Classification (NCBI taxonomy): domain Eukaryota; kingdom Metazoa; phylum Chordata; class Mammalia; order Carnivora; family Ursidae; genus Ursus; species Ursus americanus. Next base: position 23,385,950 of record NC_142134.1, on the reverse strand, counting down.
TTATTATCTCATTCCTTCTACTAACTTTGTGTTTCATTTGTTCTTCATTTTATAGTTCCTTTAGGTTTCAAGTTAAATTGAGATTTTTCTTGTGTTTTTGATGTAGGCCTGTTGCCATGAGCTTCTCTCTTACAACTGCTTCTGATGCATCCCCTAGATTTTTGTATGTTGTATTTCTGTTTTCATATGTCTCTAGGTATTTTTAAATTTTTCCTTTTATTTCTTTGATGTCCCATTGTTGTAGCATGTTATTTAATCTCCATGTTTTTGTGGTTTTTCCGGTCTTCTTCTTGTAATTGATTTCTAGTTTCATACCATTGTGGTCAGAAAAGATTTTTGATAGGGTTTCAGTCTTAAATTTACTGAGAGCTGTTTTGTGGCCTAATCCATGATCTGTCCTGGAGAATGTTCCATGTGACTTGACAAGAATGTGTGTTCTGTTTTGGGTGGAATGTTCTATATAAATCTGTGAAGTTCATCTGGTCTCATGTGTTGTTTAAGGGTGTGTCCTTATAGATTATCTATTTAGATGATCTCTCCATTGATGTAAATGGAGCATTTAAAATCCCCTACTCTTGCTGTCAGTCTCTTCCTCTAGGTCTGTTAATATTAGCTTTATTTTTTTTTAAAGATTTTATTTATTTATTTGACAGAGATAGAGACAGCCAGCAAGAGAGGGAACACAAGCAGGGGGAGTGGGAGAGGAAGAAGCAGGCTCCTAGTGGAGAAGCCTGATGTGGGGCTCGATCCCATAATGCTGGGATCACGCCCTGAGCCGAAGGCAGACACTTAACCGCTGTGCCACCCAGGTGCCCCAATATTTGCTTTATATATTTTGGTGCTCCCATGTTGTACCTCGTATATCTTCTTGCCAGGATGACCCTTTTATCATTATGTAATGCCCTTCTTTGTCTTCAGTTATAGTCTGTTTTAAAATCTATTTTGTTGGGTAAATTCAGCTATACCAGCTTTTTGTTTGTTTGTTTCCATTTGCATGGAATATCTTTTTCCATCGCTTTACTCTCAGTCCTTACTTTTTTTTTTTTTTTTTAGATTTTATGTATTTATTTGATAGGGAGAGCACACAAGCAGGGGGAGCAGCAGAGGGAGAGAGAGAAGCAGGCTCTCTGCAGAGCAGGGAGCCCGATTTGGGGCTTGATCCCAGGATGCTGGGATCATGACCTGAGCCAAAGGCAGTCTCTTAACTTACTGAGCCACCCAGGCGCGCCTCAGTCCTTACTTCTGAGCTGAGTCTCTTATAGGCAGGGTATAGATGAATCTTGTGGTGTTTCTTTTTTTTTTTTTTTTTTTAAGATTTTATTTTATTTGTCAGAGAGAGAGCGTGAGCATAAGCAGGGGTGCGGCAGGTAGAGGGAGAAGCTGGCTTCCTGCTGAGCAAGGAGCCCAATGTGGGGCTCGATACCAGAACCCTGGGATCATGACCTGAGCCAAAGGCAGATGCTTAACCAGGTCAGCCACCCAGGTGTCCCTTGTTTTTGTTTTTAAATCCATTCAGCTACTCTCTGTTTTTTGATTGAAGGATTTAGTCTATTTACATTTGAAGTAATTATTGATAGGTGTGTACTTATTGCCATTTTGTTCATTGTTTTCTGGGTGTTTTTCTTCCTCTCTGTTTCTTTCTTTCTCTCTTTCCTTCTGGTTTGGTAATTTCCTTTAGTGTTATGTTTAGATTCCTTTCTCATTTTCTTTTTATATTCGTGATAAGTTTTTCTCTTTGTGGTTACCATGAGGTTCACATAGTGAATGAACCATGCCATTCTATGGCAGTCTGTTTTCAGTTGGTAGCAACTTAATTGAAACTCATTCCGGAACTCTACATTTTTATTCCACCCTCTGTATTTTATGGTTTGTATGTCACATTTTACACTTTTTCATTTTATGTAACCCTTAACTAATTATTATAGTTTTAGTTTTACTACTTTTGTCTTTTATGCTAGCTTTATAAGTGAGTAAATTTACTACCTTTACAATGTATTTCCAGTGAGATTTTTACTTTAGTATGTTTTCTTGTCATTAGTACTATTTCCTTTCAGCTTTAAGAAGTCTCTTTGACATTTCTTGTAAGGTTGGTTTAGTGATCATGAACTCCTTCAGATTTTACTTGTCTAAAAAACTCTATCTCTCCTTCTATTTTGAATGATAACCTTCTTGGTAGAGTATTCTTGGTTGTATGTTTTTTCCTTTAAAATATGTCCCACCAGCACTTTTGGCCTTCAAAGTTACTTCTGAAAAATTTTCTGATAGCTTTATGGGATTTCCTTTGTATGTATCAAGTTGTTTTTTTCCTGCTGCTTTTAAGACTCTCTAACTTTTGACATTTTAATTATATCTTGGCGTGAATCTCTTTGGTTTCATCTTATTTGGAGCTTTCTGACCCTTTTGGATCTGGATGTTGATTTCCTCCCGCAAGTTAGGGTTTTCAGTTATTATTTCTTTGCGTAAGTTTTCTGCCCCTTTCTCTTCCTTCTGGGACCCCCAGAATGAGAATGTTATTCTGCTCGATGTTGTCCTGTGTTTTCCTTAAGCTATTTTCACTATTTAAAACTCTTCTTTCTGTTTCCCTGTCTGGGTGAGTCCATTGCTGTGTCTTCCAGGTTACTGATCTGTTCTTCATTCAGTCTGCTGTTGAACCCCTCCCAGGTAGTTGTCAGTTCAGTAATTTTATTCTTCAGCTCTGTGATTTTTGTTTGGTACTTTCATATATTTTTTTCTCTTTGTTGAAGTTCTCCTTGTGTTTGTTCATTCTTCTCCTGAGTGAGCATCTTTATGACCATTAGTACTTTGATCTCTTTATCAGGTAGATTACTTATCTCCATTTCATTAAGGTCTTTTCCCCAGGTTTTGCCTTGTTCTTTCATTTGGAACAAATTCCTCTGTCTCCTAATTTGGCTTGATTCTGTGTATTTCTGTGTATTGAAATAGCTCCCTCTCCCAGTCTTGAGGGAGTGGCCCTGTGTACAAGATTTTCCGTTGGGCTTAGAAGTAGGAGGGAGCCATGCACTCAAGGTGCATCCCCTGTGTGGGCTTCACACACCTGCCAGCTCTGTGTGGGGTGGGGTGGGATGGGTGTGGGGTACTTGTCTGTCTGTGGCACAGTAGGAATGAGGGAGCAGGGGTGGGGTCTCAGCTGGCTGGCTGTGCAACAGGTTGCATTTTTGGGTGGGGCTGCTCACCTGGCTGGTTGGGGTTTGGCTGCAGCCCAGCTGGGTAATAGTACATGGGGCTCTTGCCCACCAGCTGTGTTGTGGCTGTGGCATGGGGACGCAGAGCATGCCCAGTGGCATTAGCAGGTTAGAGTGGGATTGCCAACATGCTCCAGCACTGGCATTAGAAAGGTTGAATGAGATTGCAAAAATGGCATCCACCTGCACTTTTATCCCCAAGAGAGTCTCAACAGGTTCCTGCTTTCCAGCTGTTGCTTTAAGATTAATAAGGGGGTTTCCTTCACATATGGTCTAGAGGCTTTTCAAACTGCTTTTGAACCGGATTGTGGAGTGAGTTTGTGTGTGAGCCCTTTAAGAGTAATTTCTCTGTTCTTTCCAGTTCTGTGGTCCTCCTGGATGCACTCTGTTGGTTTTCAAAGCCATATATTTTGGGAGCTCATCTCTCTGGTACAGGACACAGTGGTTGGGGTGCCTGGTGTGGGAGACAAAACCCTTGGTCCTCAGGGAAAAGTTCTGTATTTTTGAGATCCCTCCTGATTGTCGGTCACCTTACCTGGGGTGGGGTTTTTGCAGAGAGTGTCATCTCTGACTTTCCTGCCTGTCTCAGTGCAGCCCTTGTATGTAGATTTGCTGTGTCTGTGGGAGGAGGTGAGTTAGGGATCTTATGCTGCCATCTTGAACTATCCATCTTTTTTTTTGCCATTTTAAATGAAGTCCCTTAATTGTTCTTATGAAAAGCTTTTTTTTTAATTTTTAGGGAATTTTACTAAATGTTCGGTAACACAGACATAGCATCAGTGCTATTTCAAATAAATATTTAGAATATTGCCATCAAATGTAAATATTACCACCTGCTCCCTTCACTTTCAGCTTTGCAGTAAAATAAATTCTAGGTGGTCATCTTCTGGAAGAGAGAAATGAATTATTACAGAATATGTAGTTTTAAGGATAAATTTCTAATATACTAGAGTACAGTTGGTTTGTCTTCTCTAGACATGAGATGATATTCCTTATGATTCAAAATATTAGTTCAGTAATATCAGTACTTTTCAAGGGGAAAATATAGCATGAGTTTTATAAGATTTGTTGTTGTATGTTTCTATTTGCTCATATATTTATGGAATAAAATAAAAGTTGATTCTTGTCTTTGTTTCCAGGACCTTTCGTGGTACGAGCTTTCCTTCGTACTTCAACAAGTGAAGGTTTGTTACTAAAGATCCAGCCATTGTTGCCTAAAGAAGTAGAAACTGAAGAAAGTAACAAAGAAGATGCCTAAAAATGTTATATTATGAAATTATTTTCAGTTTATTAAGAAGCAACAGAGAAAATTATAAAACTGTAATTTCTACATTTGGTGTGTTGTTATTTCTCAGTCATCGTACTTGACAGTGAATTTTAACACTTGGAAAATCCTACAATAACACTTTATTTTTTTTTCTTCTCTCTCTTTTTTTTTTTTTTAAAAGGTCTTATTTATTTATTTGAGAGAGAGAGAGCACGAGCAGGTGAGGGGCAGAGGGAGAAGCAGACTCCCCACTGAGCAGGGAACCTGATGCGGGGTTCGATCTTGGAACTCCAGGATCATGACCTCAGCCAAAGGCAGACACTTAACTGATTGAGCCACCCAGACACCCCACAACAACACTTTCAAAAATAAGAAAATAAAATTTTCTCTGTCTGAACCTATATTTTAAATCCTATTAAAAATTATCTTCCTTAGAATTCAGATTCTGCATGCTGGTAATTATAGCAGCAATTTCTAGCTTAATAACTTTCCCTTGAGAACCATACCATCTGAGGGAAAAGTAATATTCTCAATTTTCATAAGACAGAGAATGACAGAGTCATGAGCTATATCACAAATATGATTATTTTCTAAAAAAAATGTGTGGCAAGTGTTCATTCTAAAGATTCTAAATGTCGTTTGTGATAACATGAATATAGAAAATGACTAAGACATTAAAACATGTGGGTGGGAAATCTTTTTTCATTTTAGGAATTAATTTATAATATTTGTGGTTTTTTATAATAACCATACTATATAACTTAATGGTGCTTTGCAATATACATATAGTGTATCGTGTTTTCATATACTTAACCTCATTTGAGCTTGAATTCCTTTGCTTAATAGCAAGTAATAGGTTAACCTTGGTTAGTGTTTGTTGAATGAACATCCCACGATGTAGATAGAAAAACTTCATTTAATGGAGAAGAATCAGACTAGGAAGTTGAGTGTCTTTCATCAAATGTCAGTTTACAAACTGTTGTTGGTCTAAGAATACTGGTAGGTGACAAAATGGAAAACATAAGGATAATTTAGGCACGCAGTTGCCCACTGCCCTTTCTTTGGAATGATTTCCTTTACTCAGAGACTGCCTTTTTTTTTTTTTTTTTTTTTTTTTAGCAGATGTTCAAATGCTGCTTCTTCATGAAACAATAGTGTTGATAAATTTGTTGGTGGGTTTTAGTAACACCCACTTTGTAAAGAGTATTTTGGCAGCTCCCAAATTGGTTTTGAAATAGAAGTGGTTGGAGGAGTCCAAATGATTGTGAGCAACCACTGTACCTCATTTTTTCCCACAGGAAACCACTGTACCTCATTTTTTCCCACAGGAAGATTAAAATTTGAGGGCTGTTTATCAAAAAGAACTTCTTAAAAAGAAGAATTTATTTATTTGAGAGAGAGCAAGAGAGCACATGCAGGCAGAGGGACAAGCAGACTCCCTGGTGAGCAGGGAGCCTGACACAGAGCTCGATCCTAGGACCCTGAGATCATGACCCAAGCCGAAGGCAGATGTTTAACCGACTGAGCCACCCAGGCACCCACCAGAAACAATCTTAACATTAACTACAAAACAGTAATAGCAGTTACCTCCTGATGAGTGCCTACTATTATCTTATGCTTTACACGCATCCTCTCATTTCACCCTCATAGCAGTTCAGTGAGGGAGGATTGGTACTCCCACTTACAGGTTAAGGAAATTGAAACCTGTGTGGGCTCCCCTAAAGTATGACTCAAACCTAGATATGTCTGTTCTCTTAACCATTGGGGCATTGATCTCCTTTTTACATATTCTAAGATAAATCAGACCATTTAGCCAAACAGTTTAAAATTGTAAAAACATTGGATAATTATACTTCAGTGTCTTCGTATCTCTAGTTACAGGGTTATGGCAGAGCTGATGTGAAGAAAGTACAAATAAAAGGGTTAGAAGGAGTGGTATGAGAAAACAGTAGTGTAGGATAGGGAGAGGAAAAAGATACTTGTTTTCCCCAGTTACTCTTTTGAAAGCTTACTGATTAGTCGTTATTTGAAGATCCTAATTCAGAGTAAAAGCTCTTATTATTATATTTGTAGATCTTCTGATTAGTAGATTAAGTGTACTCTTATGATGGGAAGTTTTAGAAACATTAATAAATATAAAAAATTAATCTATTCATAATCCTATTACTCAGAGATAACCAGCATTAATATTTTGGTGCTCTTCATTGTCTTTTTCAATTGACAGGGAGACAGAAAGAGAGAGAGAGAACATACACACACATGATGCTATAAAGTAAGCATTTTTCCATATTATTTAAAATCTCATTTGGAAAGCATCATTTTAATGGTTGAGCAATATTCCGTCTTGTTGATGCTGTAATTTATGGATTCGTTTCTTAACTGTTGGGCATTTAACTTGCTTTCAGATCCCCCTCCTCTATTATTTACAGAGCTTTGGAGAAGATCGTTGAGTATAATTTATTTTCTTCTCTATTCCTAGCAGTGACATTCCTGGGTTAAAAGGTATGATATGGCTAGAAGTCTTAATTATGTCTTAGAAAGGTGCCTTTGTGATCAGAACAAACCAGAACAAGGAAATATATGGTTGGAAAACTTGCTCTGGGCAAGAACATTCCAGGGTTTTATTAACTGGCCTGTTGATAAATTATTCCCTAGCCTTCCATTAAGCATTTTTCCTATTGGCTAACTAGAACTAATGTTGAGTGTTTATATGGTTTATTTTTGGAAATAGAACTGTACTAGATTATCCTTAATGTAAATATCTTTCTCTTTTGTATTATTATATTTTCTTCTTAGAGAACAGAAAATTAAATCTTGTATTTAAAGAGATTAAAAACTTAATACTTTTATATTAAGTACCAGTGATATTCAAACTTTAGCCTGGATCCAAGTCACCTGGTAGGCTCACAATCATATATTTCTGGGCTCTGCTTAGCAGTCTTGGGTGGCCCTTGAAAATTAACATTTCTCACAAATTCCCATGTGATGATATTGCTGTTCCATGACAACATTTTGAGAACCTCTGTTATTTACTAATGGCTCGTTTAATCCTGGCTAGATTAAAAAAAAAAAAAAATCTCTGGCTGTGGTACCAGCAACAGTTTATTTAAAAATTCCAGGGGCACCTGGCTGGCTCAGTCAGTAGAGCACACGACTCTTAATTTCAGGGTCCTGAGTTCAAGCCCCATGTTGGGCATGGAGCCGACTTACCAAAAACAAAAACAAATAAAAAATTCCGCAGGTAATTCTAATGCACCACGATTGAGAATCACTGGTATATTCAATTAGCTAGGTTATAAAGAAAAGTAAAATTTGCAGTTAAAAGTTGTGAGTGATTTTTAAAACTGAGATAATAAAAAGATAATGCACCAAATTTAAGAGCCAGGACTAATTTATAGGTTTCTGGTCTATCTCTATGAGAAAATAATTTAAATTCTGGGTTCTCTGTGAGAAAGCAGTTCAAAATCTGGAATCTTCCGTAAAATAAGGACATCATAAAATGATCACTGTACTTTCTGACAAAATTTTATATTACATTTTTTTGCAGGTGGCATTTCATGTTGTTAGAAGTTATATAATAAACACTATTAATTAATATTACTAATATACATGTGAACATAAACTTAATGGTATTATTAGGATTATCTTGTGAAGGACCAGGTGCTTGGCAGGAGATGGGGGCGCTTAATAATGGTCGTTTTTCTGTAGCAAGCAGTTAATCGCAGTGTCCAGTAGGTGGCGATCATAACCTATCATACAACTTTTAAATAGCCTTGTGCTTATTGGTAAACACTTGTTTTTTCATTTGACTAGAAAGATAAAGAAGCAAAATTACTATATAGACCAGTTGGAGCTTTGTTTTCTAATGGGTCTTTTCTATTTGTTCATTTTATTCTGTTTTGGACGTACCATGGAGTTTGCTTTAGTTGTCATTGTAAATAGTGCATTTAGAATTCTTTTATTCCTGTTTTAACTTTTACCATAGGATTTTTCAAACATACAGTAAATTTTTAAAAATAACACCTATTAATCACCCAGCCTCAGCAATTATCAATATTATGCAGCTGTGCTAGTTACATCTATCCCTTTCATCTGTCCACCAGACCCCACTTTGTCCTTATGCCTGCTAGAGTAATTAAAAGCAAATCCCATATATCCGAAGTCAGACGCTTTATCCATTAGGCTACATGGCTCTCTGAAAAATTCTATATGTCATATCTCTTAACTATAGTGTTTTAAGAATAATCAAGCAATAATTACAAGAAGATTTTTTATAATTATAGCTATAATTACAACAAGAATGGGTCTCAGAACCCATTGTTTTTGTGTTCTACCCTGGCCATTGAGAGCATTTAGTTTTTATTATATTTTTCATGTAATACTGAGCAGATACCTATATATTTTTCATGTAATAATGGGCGATATCTATTTCTCTTGCTCTGAGAACTCAGTGCATAGTAACATAATTAGCTATAAAAGGTTGTATATAAATATCAATACTTCAAAATATAAGGAAGAAGTTGATATCTTCACTTTAATTTTTATTTTATTTTATTTATTTATTTTTTTTAAGATTTATTTATTTATTTATTTATTTGACAGAGATAGAGACAGCCAGCGAGAGAGGGAACACAAGCAGGGGGAGTGGGAGAGGAAGAAGCAGGCGCATAGCGGAGGAGCCTGATGTGGGGCTCGATCCCAGAACGCCGGGATCACGCCCTGAGCCGAAGGCAGGCGCTTAACCGCTGTGCCACCCAGGCGCCCCTAATTTTTATTTTTGAATCAAAATATAAAATCAGAAAGGTAACTATTGTAAGGAATAGGTTGAAGTAATATTTTCGTCAGAACGTATCCAAAGGAACAAAAAGTTTTACTATATTGTTTTATTTTAAAAAATAAAAGCATCTTAAATAAATTTGGCAAAGTAGAGAGAGTAAGAACAACAGTGAAAAATTTAAAGAAAACAATGACCCATAATTCCTTAAATAATCACTTAACATCTTGTTATACTTCCTTTTTTTTCCTTTTCTCTATGTGGACGTCACCTTTTTCCCTGAAATAGCGTGGCTGTGGCCATATTGGGTTCAGAGTAGAAGGGAGACTTCTTGGCTCTGGCAGTTTCCCACATCACCAGCTCTTTAGTCACTTCCTTTTGGAAAAAGGCAACCAAAAACAATTACCAAGTATTTGCTGAATGAAAGGTCTAACACTTTCTGTATCTCATTATACGTTACATAAATTTTATATTATTGTTTCCTAAGTTGATAATGACTTTAATGAAAACTAATTTATACATTTTTTTTTAAATAGAAAAAACCCAGCATTTCCCAAAGGGCAATAAGTATATACCATTTAGTGGCACAAAAAATGAATTTTAATGGTAAGTGAACCACATTTTAAATTAATAGTAAAGTATACCGTTACTGTATCATAGAAAAATGTAACATATAAAGACCATGATTTTGTGTGTATCATGACATGGATGACATTACAATAGGTGATTATTTGTAAAGCCCATTTAACAACATTAAGTAAATTGTATAAATATGTAAACTGCTTTCCAAAGCGGCTATCCCTATTTTACATTCCCCTCTAGCAGGGTAAGAAGTTTCCAGTTTCTCCACATTCTTGTCAACATTTGGAACTGTCTTTTTTTATTAAAGCTATTTCTAGTGAGTGTTTAGTAGTCATACATATTTTAATTGAGAAAATGAGTTTTTTGCTGAGAAAGTATTTAGGTATAAATGATAGTAGTTTTTAAATACGATTGCAAGCTGGAGCTTGGATACTATGAAGCTCTACAGGTAGAGCTAGAACTAATGCAGATTTTAAAAAGAAGCAAATTCTGGCACAAAGTTAAACAAAATTTCAATGCTGTGGACTCTATTGAGTGTGTTTACATCCAGCTGTGTCCATTACCATCAATGGAAATTGACTGACTTAACCAGAGAAGGAATGTGTCATAAGGATTTGGGATGATTCACAGAATCTAAGAAAAAGTCAAACAACTGGTATTGGGAAAGGATAGGAAGCAGCTTATGGAATCTAAGTGGCAGGAACCAATGGACAGTTTCCTCAGAGAGCTACTAAATCAGCTCTGTTTTCTGACCTTCTGTCATTCCACTCAAGATTTAAGTTCTCAAGGCAGAGCGTCTACTTGGCCTAGTTTAGTTTACATGCCCACTCCTTGGTCAGGAGAAGACAGAATTGATCATCTCACCTAAAGTGCATGCAGTAGGGTGAAAGAAATTCCCCAGAAGAACATCAAAGTGTTTTTACCAAAAGAAGCAGCTACTGCGTGCTGGGCAGGAAAACCAAATAGATGCCCACTACATTAAGTCACTACAGACTGGATGGATATTTAGGAAGAATTATGAGCACAGATCAGAGGGTCTACAAATCTCTAAGGCCGATTCATTCCTTGAATTTTTATTAAATGTCTCCTGTGATTTCTGTGAAATCAATAACTATTATCTCTATGAGCTCAGTATTTGTTAGTCAAAGTATTTTTACACACATAGCAAATATTTTTTGAATGCAGAAAAAAATGTTGCCCATTTATTTTTTTGGAGGGGAGAAATGTCGGTTTCATTGTGTTAAACATAAATATAAACACATGAACAGATTCCCATGGTAAAAATATTCAATCAGACCAAACCTGTGAATCCCCCACCCAACCTCTCTGGTGGCTCCATGTGAATCTTCTATACTTATGCAAATTCTCTTCTCACATCTAGACAGTTAACTGCCTGTTGACATATGGATAAAAATCGATCATATTATACTATATTTAATGTTTTACAATTAACTTTTGACTCAATAATCTCTGGAGCAACATAAAAACTTTTCAAAAATATAGTAGTCGTGGAATAAAGATGTATGTTACCAGTTCCTATTGATAGACATTTAGGTTGTTTTCCAATATGTCATATTGATGAACATCATTGTCATGTGTGTCTTTGTGAGTATGAGCAAATACTTCTCTAAGGTAGGTTGCTAAAATAATACAGTGATTAAGAGCACAGACCCTGGAGTCGAACTATAAGGATTCAAATTCCAGCTCTGCTATATACCTGTACATTGTTGTTATTGCCCAGTATTTTTAAGGCAAGTTTTATTGACTTAAAACCTAAATTCAGAAATAGGAACACCTTGATGAATTTTCCCAAAGCGAGTATGTACCTGGCACATAGATCAAGAAATAGATAATACCAGCACCCCAGAAATCCCTTCATTCCTTCCATGGAAGCTACTATTCAAGGTGACCAATATTATGACTTCTAAGACCATGTATTTGTTTTATCAATTTTTAAACTATGTAAATGGAATAATAATTATGAGTATTTTGGGGGGAGGTCTGTGTTCATTCAACAGTATGTTTATGAACTTCATCATATTGTGTGTAGTTGTAATTTTGCTCACGTGCTAATTGCCGTAGAATATTCCATTGTGTGAATGTATCACAGTTTTTCCATTCTACTGTGATGCATATGTGGATTGTTTACCGTTCGGGGTATTACAAATAGTGCTGATATGAACATTCTTGTACATTCTAGTGAAGTTTTAGGGTTACGAATAATGCTTATTAATAGCCTTGTCCATTTCTTTTCGTGAACATATATATGCATTTCTGTTGGATATATACCTAAGAAGTGCATTTACTTGATCATAAGTTAGGTATGGCACAAAGCTAAACAAAATTTCAATGCTATGGACTCTTAAAAAGTAGTGGTGACCTTCTTATTGAGTGTATTTACGTCCAACTGTATCCATTACCATCAATGGAAATTGACTGACTGACTGACTTAACCGGAGAAGGAATGTATCATAAGGATTTGGGATGATTCACAGAATCTAAGGAAAAGTCAAACAACTGGTATTGGGAAAGGATAGGAAGCAGCTCATGGACTACAAAGCAGCTTTATAGTCGATAATGCTCAACAGTTTTTCAAAGTAGTTGTGACAATATACACTCTGAACAACATGTAAGAGTTGTACCTCCTCCATGTCCTTGCCAATAATTGGTTTATCTTTTTCATTTTGACCATTTTGCTGAATGGACATTGTCTAGTAATATTTGAAGAATTTTTAAATTCCTTTAGTAGAGGAAACAATTTAGGATATCACTCTCCACAGATTAAAGTTGTAATTTGGTGATCTAGAGTTTGCTGGGATTTATAAAATAATTTTTTCTTAAAAGATTAAAAGGTGCTGGAAATAATGATTTTATGATTCCAACAATTTACTGGCTTCATGGGAAGAAATTAATTTTGTTTGGATTATCCTATGTAATGAAGGGTTCTCAGACTCTAGAACCTGGGTTTGAACATTGCCCCCCTTTAAATCTGAATCCCAATATTCAATAAAATTAGGCCTTTAAAATTTTAAAAGTGTTGTTTCTGGTACATTATGCAATTTCAAATATTACTATTCAACCTAGAATTAGGACTGCAAATTCATGGCTTACATTCTATCATCCCCCATCTCCAACCAGGCAAATTGTAACAGATGGTGTGAATCACAGAATTCATTCCCACTGACTTCTACATGGTCTCAGATTTTTTTTTTTCTCAATCCAGTGCTCTACACAGTCACACTGTTGATTAGAAGTGTGGTAGAACATTAAGACACCTTTTTCATCCTGTATCTCAAGGTACAAGGTAATTTGCTGAGTCTTAAAATTTTCTCAAGTGCTGCCATATTTGTCAGCCCTATATTAGGCTAAAAGAAATGAGTCTCATTCTTAGAAAGCTGTAATTTAAATCTATTACTTAATCATAGTGATTGAGGAGCTGGCTGGCTTTTAGTTTAGTATTGTTTCATTTTTAAATTTTCTTTTGTCTTTCTATTTAATATTTAATCAAAAAAATTTTTTCCATTTGGACTAGTAAAAATTCTGAGAGGTTTGCTACAGCTTCATAGGTCAAATTAAGTTTTGCCTAGAGTCACTTTCCAGATCGGGTACAGAAGGGGGGAAACCAAGGAAAGCATGGCAGTTTCTGTGTAGAAGACACTGAAATCAGATTATGGGAGGTCTTTGGCAGCTTCAGTTTGTGGGACACAGCACCCAGAGATATAGGTGCTCTGTAGAGAAGCTCTAGGAATCTGCAGGGGTGTCAAAGGGCTTTTGCTGTTTGCTAAAGAGCACATGCATAGAATGAAATGCCATAAGGTCAGACAAAAAGCTGTTACTGGGGAACTGTAAATTGGACAATTCCCAGAGCTTACACATGGGGGAGAGACATTTGAATTTTTGCCACCAGAGTGGCAAGACTTTATTGAAATCTTGGGTGCTCAGTAGGTGCCTCAGAGTCATGCCTTAGAATGGATCAAAAGGACTGTAAGTAAAGGCTACTCTAGACTAATACTAGCAAAGTTTAAAAACAACTTAAAAAGGATCAGGCTGATTAGCAAGTAACTGCCTGCCAAATTCAACACTTCAAATGAATAAAACAAAATCTAAAATCTTAACATAGGATTTATGGTGTCTGGTATCCAATAAAAAATATGACAAGCAAATAAGCAGGAAAATGCAAAGAAGAAAATCAATAGGAACTGATTTGAAATGACAGAGGTTAATGTAGTAGCAGATAACACTGAACTTTAACTGTTACACATATGTTCAAGTACGTAATGGGAAACATGAACATAGTAAGGAGAGAAGTGGAAGATATTAAACAGAAGCAAAGGGAATTTAGAGCTATAAAATTCGGTATCTGAGTGGGAAATTCACCTATGGATTATCAGCTGATTAGGCACTGCAGAAGAAAAGAATAGTGAACTTGAATATACTGCAATAGAAACTATTCAAATTGAGCTACAGGGAAAAAAAAAGTAGTAATGAAGAGAACACATTCTCAGTGACCTGAGAAATATTTCAAGTGATCTAATGTATATGTCATTGGAATTCCTGAAAAGAGCAGGGGAGAGAAGCAAGAAGAAAGAGTTGAAGGAACAATGGATTAATTTTTTTTCAAAAAAGGTGAAACCTGATTCCTAAATCTAAGAAACTCAACAAATTCCATGCAGGATAATAGAAAGGAAAACTTATAAGGCATATCATATTCAAATTGTTGAGAACGACTGACAAAGTGAAGCTCTGAAAAGCAGGCAGAGAAAAAAAAAACATTAAATACAGGAGTACCAAAATAAGAATTACTACTGATTTCTTGTCGGAAATAATCAAGCCAAAACAAGGAATGGAATGATAACTTTAATATGCTTTTTTAAAAAGTTAATCTAGGATTCCATGTCAAGTGAAAATATCCTTTAAAAATGAGAGCAGCATAAAGACATTTTTGGGCAGACAAAAGCGAAGAGTTTATTTCCAGCAAACCCGAATTACAAGAGATGATAAAAGAAGTTCTGGAGGAAGAAAAGTGATACCAGATACAAACCTAGTTCCATACAAATAAATGAAAAATGCCACAAATGGTAAGTATGTGGGAAAATATGAAAGATTTCATTTTTTAAAAAGATTTATTTATTAGAGAGAGAGAGCACGAGCAGGGTGAGGAGCAGAGGGAGAAGCAGACTCCCTGTTGAGCGGAGAGCCCAATGCGGAGCTCTGTCCTGGTACTCCGGATCATGACCTGAGCCAAAGGCAGACACTTAACTGACTGAGCCACTCAGGTGCCCCTGATTTTTTTCATTTTTCGTTAAAAAAATTACCTTTTAAAAGCAAATGTAGTAACTGTATGGTGGGGTTTATGACAGCTGGAAGTAAAATATATGAAAGTAGTAGCGTAAATGTTGGCGAGTCCCATATACATGTCTCACTTCAGCTGGGTACAATTTTCTGTGTTCATCTGGTGTTTTTTAGTGCATGAAATAACACATAAAATCAAAATTTAAGTTATATTAAATTTTTTTGTACTGTGTTAGAACAAATTTGCATTGTCAAAAATAAGCATTATAGTAGAACTGACTGTACAGTTCACTGAGTATGACAAAAGTTTATACTCATGTGACCGTGATGAAAATTAAGATGCAGAACATTTTCATCACCTCAAAGGGTTTACTTAGTGCACTTTATACTAATTCCTGCCTTAGCGTCAAGCAACAGTAGATTTGCGTTCTGTCACTAGTTTTTCTTACTCTAGACTTTCATATGAATGGATCATATGATGTGATGCATGTATTTTATGTTTGGTTTCTTTTGCTTAGAATAATGTTTTGAAATTCATCCGTGTTGCTGTGTATATCAAATACATTGTTCTTTTTTTATTGCTGAAATATATTCCCTCATGTAGGTATGCCAAGTTTATTTATCCATTCAACAGATGGGTATTTGTGTTGTTTCCAGTTTGGGGCTATTATGAATAAAACTTGTGTGAATATTCATGTACAAGCTTTTTTTTTTTTTTCTTTGTGGACATTTGCTTTCATTTCTCTTGGATAAATAATGGAACTGCTAGGTCATATGATAACTGACAGCTTTCTTAAGAAACAACCAAATAGGTCTACAAACTGACCTTACCATTTTATACTTCCACTGGCAACGCCTTAAGAGTTGAAATTACTTCATACACTTAGTTGGGTTTTTCATCTGTTTAATTTTAGCTATTCTAGTGGGTGTGTAGTGGTATCATTGTGATTTCAATTTGCATTTCTCTGGTGACTAATGATGTTGAGCTTCTTTTCGTGTGCTAATTAGATGTTCTCATATCTTCTTTTGTAATTAGAACAAGGTGTCTGTTCAAATGTTTTGCTCTTTAAAAATTGGGTTGTCTTACTGAGTTATAAGAGTATTTTATATAATCTGGTTTCAAGTCCCTTGTAATACATGTGTTGCAAATATTTTCTTCCAGTTGTGAACTGACTTTTCATTTTCTTAGTTATGTCTTTCAAAGAGTGGAATTTTACAATTTTCATATCTATTTTATTAAAGTCTTGTTTAGTTAATGCTTTCTGTTTCCTAAGATATCTTTTCCCTTCCCAAAGTTGCAAACATTTTCTTCTATATTTTGCTGTATTACATTTCATCTATAAGATTATAAGTTTTAAACTTCATTTTTAGGCTTCTGAGTTATTTCAAATAGATTTTTTTGCCTGATAAAATGATTGAAGTGCATTTTTTCCATGTAGATCTAATTTTTCTAGCACCATTTGTTGAAAAGACCATCTGTTCTCCCATCTTTGGCACCTTGGTCAAAATTAATCAATCATATATATATATAAGTATATTTTTGAACTTTCCATTTTGTTCCACAGACCTGTTTGTCTGTACTAATACTGCACTCTCTTGATAACTGTAATTTATGGTAAGTCTTTAAAAGCAGATAATGTAAGCACTCCAACTTTATTTTTTAAAAAATTTGTTCTTGCTATTTTAGGCCATTCGTAGTCCTATATAAATTTTAGAATCAGCTTGCCAGTTTCTACAAAATGGGCTGTTGTATTTTGATTGAGATTTCATTGAATCTGCAGTTTAATTTAGAGAGAAGCAGTATGTTAAGAGTTTTGTCTTATAATCCATGATTGGTATCTCTCTCAGTTGATTTAAATTTTCTTTAATGGCTCTCAGAAAGAGAAAGATTGAGGAAGTTCTTTTCTATTTCCAGTTTGCTGAGAATTTTTTGTTATTGTTGTTCATGATAAGTGTTAAATTTTATCAAGTGCTTTTCCCACACTTACATAGAAAACCATATGGATTTTCTTTTTTAGTTTACATGATGAATTACATTGGTTGTTTTCAAATGTTAGACCAACTTTCTGCTTCTGAGATAAATCCTACTTGGTCATGCTGCATTATCTTTTTTATATGTTGCAATTTAGATTTGATAAGATTTTATTAGAAACTTTTCCAGCAAGGTTCAGGAAAGATATTGGTCTTTAATTAATTTATTTATTTTTTATTTTTTTGTAATAGCTTTATTTTTAGCATCAGGGTAATGCTGGATTCAAAATGAATTGGGAAGTACTCCTATTTTCCGAAACTTTCAGTAAGATAACTATTATGTCTTCCTCAAATATTGGATAAATGTTAACCAGTGAATCCATCTGAAACTAGGATATTTTTTGTGGGAACATTTTAAATGACTAATTTCATTTCTTCAAATGATGCAGGGCTATTCAGGGTTTTTTAAAAAATATTTTCTTGTGTCTGTTTTGGTTTTGTCTGTTTCTTCTAAATTACCAAATTTGTTGCAATAAATGTCTTTAAAGTATATCTTTATTATCTTTTTAATATTGATAGTATTTATGGTGATGCCCCTCTTTTCTATACTGGTAATTTGTGTCTTCTTTTTTTCTTGATTCTTCTAAGCTAGAAGTTTATTATTTTATTGATCTTTTTTAAAAAGCAGCTTTAGATTAATTGATTTTTCTCTGTTTATGCAGTTCATATTTAATTGAAAATTTTATAGCAGCTTTATTAAGATATAAGTGACATACCATACAATGCACCCATTTAAGTGTACAGGTTTTTTTAGTATATTCAGAGTTGTACAACCATTGCCAACATCAATTTGAAAAGAAATGTGTAACCCCCAAAGGCAATTTCCTATCCATTCATTCTTTGTTTTCCTAACATACTTTCTCCAGCCCTAGGTAACCACTAAACATTCTATCTTTAAAAAGTTTGCCTATTCTGGATATTTCATATAAATGGAATCATATAATATATGGTCTTTTGTGACTGGCTTTTTCATTTAGCATAATGTTTTTAAGGTTAATCTATGCTATAGCATGTATCAGTACTTTATTTTATTGTTGAGTAATGTCCCATTGTATGGCTACATCACTGTTTATTCATTCTTCAATTAATGGACATTTGGATTATTTCCATTGTTTGGCTGTTATGAACAATGGTACTATAAACATTTGTATACAGGTTTTTATATGGACATATTTTTTAATTCAATTTAATTAACATACAGTGTATTATTAGTTTCAGAGGTAGAATTTAGTGATTTATCATTTGCATATAACACACCCAGTCTCATCACATCAAGTACCCTCCTTAATGCCCATCACCCAGTTACTCCATCTCCCGACCTACCTCCCCTCCAGCAACCCTCAGTTTGTTTCCTATAGTTAAGAATTTCATAGGTATGGACACAGTTTTAATTTCTCCTGGATATTTACCTACCAGTGGAATTGCTGGACCAAATGGTTACTCTTTGTTTGGTCGCTATATCAGGCTGTTTTCCAAAATGGATGCATCATATTATAATACTACCGGTGGTGTGTGAGGATTCCAATTTCTCCACATCCTTACCAACACTTGTTATTATCTGGGTTTTTAAAATAATAGAGCCATTTTAGTGGGTGTGATTTGGTATCTCATTGTGGTTTTGATTTGCATTTCTTGGATACTTAAAGATGTGCTTATTGGAGATTTCTTCTTCTTTGGAGACATGTATATTCAAATTTTTGCTCATTTTTTAAACTGGGTTATTTGTTTTCTTTATTGATTTGTGGGGTGTCTTTATGTATTCTAGATACAAGTTTCTTATTAGATCAGTGTTTTGCAAAATTTCTCTCCCATTGTTTGAGTTGGCTTTTTCACTTTCTTGATGGTGTCCTTTGAAGCACAAACGTTTTTACTTTTGATGTCTGATTTGCTTGTTTTTGTTATTTTTGTGTTTTTGGTATCTTATCTTTTCCCAAGGTCATGAAAATTAACACCTTGTTTTCTTCTAACTGCATTAATAATTGTAACTCTTACATTTAGGTCTTTGATCCATTTTTAGTTAAATATTTATATAGTGTGAGGTAGGGGGTTCAACCTCATTCCTTTTGTGTATGAGTATTTGGTTGTTGCACCACCATGTATTGCAAAAACTACTACTTTTCCCATGCTAATGGTCTTAGTACTCTTGTTACAGATCAAGTGACTAGAAGTGTGAGGGTTTATTTCTGGACTTATTTTGGATCTTTTAAGTTTCCATACAAATTATATAGTCAGTTTGTCAATTTTTGCAGAGCCAGCCGGAGTGTGTGTGTGTGTGTGTGTGTGTGTGTATGTGACATGTGTGACATTTTTTAACTTTTGTTTTATTTTATTCTTAAACTTTTTTTTTTGAAAGAGAGAGAAGAAGAGAGCACACAAGTGGGGGGAGAGAAGGACAGAGGGAGAGAATCTTAAGCAAGCTCCACTCAGTGTGGAGCCTGAGGTGGTGAGGTGGGACTTGATCTCAAGACCCTGAGATGGTGACCTGAGCTGAAATCAAGAGTCAGACATTTAACCAGCCGAGCCACTCAGGTGCCCCTGACACGTGGGACATTTTTTAAAAATTGAGATATAATTGACATACAACATTATGTTGGTTTTATGTGTACAGTATAATGATACGATATATGTATATATTGTGCAATGATTAGCACAATAAGTTTAGATAACATTCATCACCACACATAATTCATTTTTTTTTTTGTAATGGAACTTCTAAGATCTCTCTTGGCAACTTTCAAATATATAATATAATAACGTTAACTGTAATCACCATGCTGTGTATTACATCCCCAGAACTTATTCACCTTATGAATAGTTTGTACTATTTCAGTTTGTACTGAAAGTTTGTACTTTTGACCATGTTCACCCATTTCAGCCACCCAACCTCTGGTAACCACTAATCTGTTCCTATTATGCATTTCTGTATGGTTGGTAGTAATGTCTACTCTGTCATTCCTGCTTTTGGTGATTTGAGTCTTCTCTTTGCTTGGATAATCTAGTTTAATTTAGTTTGTCAATTTTATTGATTTTTTTCAAAGAACCAAGTCTTGGTTTTATTAGTTGTCTTTATTGTTTTTTATTTTCTAGTGATTTATTACCAGTTTAATCTATTGTGTCCTTCTTTCTGCTCGCTTTAGGTTTAATTTACTCCTCTTTTTCTAGTGTTTTAAGGTAGAAGATTAGGTTATTGATTTGATATCTTTCTTTCTTTTTTAATTAAGGCACTTAAAACTATAAATTTTCCTTTAAGTGCTGCTCAGGCTGCACCTGTAAGTTTTGGTTTGTTGTATTTTTATTTTCATTCATCTTAAAGTATTTTCCAATTTCCCTTATGGTTTCTTCTTTGGCTCATTGGTTATTTAGTATGTTCTATGTGCATTTGAGAAGAATGTATATTCTGCTATTGTTGGGTAGAATTTTTCATAAATGTCCATTAGTTCTAGCTGGTTTAAAATTGTTCAAGTGTGCTACCTTTTTATTAAGGTTTATCTTTTTTTTCCCCTCCTCTCCCTTGCCCTCCTTCCTCCCCTTTTCCTGTTGTTAAAGACATAGTCCTTGACTCTTGCTTTCCTAACCCCATTTTCCCTCTGGGCCCTTTGTTTTTTATTGTGGGAATTTGCACAGCACTGATTTTTAGGAATATTTATGCTGAGTTATAGAAGAAATGACTGCTTAAGATGGGTGCATTTTATTTTATGTAAATTATTTCTCAAAGTTGATTTAAACAGAAATAAATAATTCTGGGAAAAAGTTATTTAAGGTGGTAAATTATAAATTTCTTAGAGTTAACAAACTATTTTGTTTAACAGAAGGCTTCTGAAAACTTACCCTTACAAGAGATTTTTAAAAATCTATCATTTCTTTTCTAATGAGTAGTTACATCCATTTTTCTACCAATCCACTAGTCTTGGCATATAAATCCATTTTTTTCCCACAAAGGCTTAATTACTCTTTTCTCTTAAATTGTTTAGTAAAATGATTCTGCCTTCAGTATTATTTTTTTAAGGTTTCAAAAAGTTACTGATAATTGGCAATATCTGACCTTAAAATTTTAGCTGTCAACCATGTCAGGCTAAGGGAGCATATTTACCAACAGTTGCTCTTTAATCCTAAATACAATGTTCCCTTTATATTTATTTTAAAATAAAGGGTTGATTTCAACTCTTGCTCTTCTCCCAATATTGCCTACAAGGTAGAAAGCAATTTTAGATTAATGTAGATTAAATGTAGATTAGATTAATGTAGATAATGTAGATTAAAAGCCTAAACCCTTAAAAGCAGGTGGATTTATCAAGTCATCTCAATAGATTCATTGATAAATCAAAGGAATAATAAATCAGAGCCTTCATTACACGTCTTTAGTTTGGGAGAAATCCTTTTTCAATGAGAAAGCTAATCATTTAACAAATATGTGTTCCCATGGGAAAATAATGTTTGACTATAATGGTGATAACCCTCGATATTTTAAAAGAATAAAATTCAAAACAACGGAATCCTTTGAGTTCATACTAAAAGTAAGGAATTGTATAAGTTTGTTTTTAGGATAGTTTATAATTCTGAAGACATGTTTTGAGACTTATAGCCAAGTTTTATATTGAGGTCAGCAAATATTGAGCATCTAGTTGTGAGAACTAAAATGACAGGAGTGAATGAATAATGCTGTCGTCATTTTTCCAAATTTTTATTTTAATAGATCTGTCTTGGATGGTTAATTCTAGATGATACTAAGTGTCTCCTGATTTGGTGATAGCTAGAAATAGTGATATGTATAAAAAATGAATGAACATTCTCTTAAAATATACATCTTATCAAAATGAACTGCTTTTGTTGATAAGTTTTAGCTTAAACTTTTAGTCTAGATGTAAATTAGGAAACCCTCTCATTCTCTCATCAGATGCTGTTCTTTCTTTATAGCCCTTGTTAAAATTTATTTGTATGTTCATCTATTTAATGCCTATGTCCCTATTTGTTTTTTACTACTATATATTCTGTACCGAGCACCTTGCTTGGCATATAGTATGCACTCTAAAAAAATTGTTGAATGACCAGATAAATAAAATGCCTAGACCTTGAAAGTCAGCCTTAACTCCATTCTGACTTAGGAAATAATTTGAGCAATTACTTACCCTCTTTCTGCCTTTTTTGCCTTCCACAGTTTAGTGAATAATAATGATATCTTACATATAATACATTACATCTCTATAACAGTCAAAATGTTTTTATAGCATTCATTGAGTGTTCACCATGTGCCAGGTACACTTCTAGGTATTAAGGATACCTGCTGCTCCCCTCTGCTTGTGCTCTCTCAAATAAATAAATAAATAAAATCTAAAAAAAAAAAGATAAACAAAATCTGTTTCTTGGTTTGCCTCCCTCTCTCTTTTTTTCCCCTTTGCCCATTTGTTTTGTTTCTTAAGTGCCACATAAAAGTGGAATTGTGTGGCATTTGTCTTTCTCTGACTTACTTCACTTAGCATTATACTCTCTAGTTCCATCCATGTCATTGCAAATGTCAAGATTTCACTCTTTTTTATGGCTCAGTAATATCCCATTGTATATATATACCACATCTTCTTTATCCATTCATCAGTCAATGGACACTTGGGTGTTTCCATAATTTGGCTATTGTAAATAAGGCTGCTATAAACTGGGTGCATGTATCCCTTTGAATTAGTGTTTTTGTATCTTTTGGGTGAATACCCAGTAGTGTAATCACTGGATCGTAGGGTAGTTCTATTTTTAATTTTGAGGAACTCCATACTGTTTTCCAGAGTGGCTGTACCAGTTTGCATTCCCAACAACAGTGCATGAGAGTACCTTTTTTTCTCCACATCCTTGCCAACACTTGTTATTTCTTGTGCTTTTGATTTTAGCCATTCTGACAGGTGGGAGGTGATACCTCATTGTGGTTTTGATTTGCATTTCCCTGATGAATTCTGTTGAGCATCTTTTCACGTGTCTGTTGGCCATCTGTATGTCATCTTCGGAGAAATGTCTGTTCATGTCTTCTGTCCATTTTTTAACTGGAATATTTGTTTTTTGGGTGTTGAGTTGTATAAATTCTTTATTTTGGATACTAAACCTTTATCAGATATATCGTTTGTGAGGATCTTCTCCCATTCCTTAAGTTGCCTTAGTTTTTTTGATTGTTTCCTTTGCTGTGCAGAACATTTTTATTTTTATGAAGTCCCAATATTTTATTTTTGCTTTTGTTTCCTGTGCATCAGGAGACCTATCTAGAAAAAAAGTTGCTACAGCCAATTCAGAGAAGTTACTGACTGTATTTTCTTCTAGGATTTTTATGGATTCAGGTCTCACATTTAGGTCTTTAATCCATTTTGAATTTATTTTTGTATGGTGTAAGAAAGTGGTTCAGTTTCATTCTTTTGCATGTTGCTGTCCAGTTTTCCCAACACCATTTGTTGAAGAGACTGTTTTTTTCCCATTGGATATTCTTTTCTGCTTTGTAAAAGATTAATTGACCCTATAGTTTTGGGTTCATTTCTGGGTTTTCTATTCTGTTCCATTGATCTATGTGTCTATTTTTGTGCTAGTACCGTATTGTTTTGATTAATATACAGCTTTGTAATATAACTTGAAGTTTGGAATTGTGATGCCTCCAGCTTTGCTTTTCTCTTCCAATGTTGTTTTGATTATTCAGGGTCTTTTGTGGTCCCATACACATTTTAGGATTATTTCTAGTATACTGCTGTTGGTGTTTTGATAGGGATTGCATTAAATGTGTAGATTGCTTTGGGTGGTATAGACATTTTAACAACCTTTGTTCTTCCAATCCATGAGCATGGAATGTTTTTCCATTCTTTGGTGTGTCATTTTCAATTTCTTTCATCGGTGTTTTATAGTTTTCAGAGTACAGGTCTTTTACCACTTTGATTAGGTCTATTCCTAGGTATCTTATTGGTTTTTGGTGCAATTGTAAATGGTATTGATTCCTTAATTATTCTTTCTGCTGCTTCATTATTGGTGTATAGAAAAGCAACCAATTTCTGTACATTGATTTTGTATCCTGTGACTTTACTGAATTTGTTTATCAGTTTTTGGTGGTGTCTTTCAGGTTTTTTAGATAGGGTATCATGTCATCTGCAAATAGTGAACGTTTGACTTCTTCCTTGCCAATTTGGATGCCTTTTATTTCTTTTTGTTGTCTGATTGCTATGGCTAGGAATTCCAGTACTATGTTATATTAAGTGGTGAGAATAGATATCCCTGTCTTGTTCTTGACCATAGAGGAAAAGCTTTCAGTTTTTCCCCGTTGAGGGTGATATTAGCTGTGGGTTTTACATATATGGCCTTTATTGTGTTGAGTTATGTTCCCTCTAAACCTGCTTTGTTAAGGGTTTTTGTCATGAATGGATATTATACTTTGTCAAATGTTTTTTGTGCATCTATTGAAAGGATCATATGGTTCTTTTATTAATGTGATGTATCACAATGATTGATTTGAGAATACTGAACTACCCTTGTATCCCAGGAAAAAATCCCACTTGATCGTGGTTAATGATTTTTTAAATGTATTGTTGGATTTGGTTTTCTAGTATTTAATTGAGGCGTTTTGCATCTATGTTCATCAGGGATATTGGCCTGTTGTTCTCTTTTATAGTATAGTCTTTTTTTTTAAAGATTTTATTTACTTATTTATTTATCAGAGAGAGAGAGAGAGAGAAAGAGAGAGAGCACAAGCAGGGAGAGCTGCAGGCAGAGCAGGCAGAGGGAGAAGCAGGCTCCCAGCTGAGCAAGGAACCTAATGCAGGACTCGATCATGACCTGGGATCATGATCTGAGCTGAAGGCAGACGCTTAACCAAATGAGCCACCCAGGTGTCCCTGTAGTATAGTCTTTGTCTGGTTTTGGTATCAGGGTAATGCTGGCCTCATACAATGAATTTGGAAGTTTTCCTTCCTTTTCTGTTTTTTTGAATTGTTTGAAAAGAATAGGTATTAACTCTTCTTTAAATGTTTGGTAGAATTCCCCTGTGAAGCCATCTGGCTCTGGACTTTTGTTTGTTGGGAGATTTTTTATTTCAGATTCAATTTCTTTGCTGGTTATGGGTCTATTCAAGGTTTCTGTTTTCTCCTGCTTCAGTTTTGGTAGTTTATATGTTTCTAGGAATTTATCTATTTCTTCCAGGTTGTCCAATTTGTTGGCATATAGTTTTTCATAATATTCTCTGATAGTTGTATTTCTGTGGTGTTGGTTGTTATTTCTCCTCTCTCATTTGTGATTTTATTTCTTTGGGTCCTTTCTCTCTCTTTCTCTCTCTCTTTCTCTCTCTCTCTTTTGATAAGTCTGGCTAGAGATTTATTTATTTATTTATTTAAATGATTTTTTTATTATATTATGTTAGTCACCATACAGTACATCCCCAGTTTCCGATATAAAGTTCGATGATTCATTAGTTGCGTATAGCACCCAGTGCACCATGCAATACATGCCCTCCTTACTACCCATCACCGGTCTATCCCATTCCCCCACCGCCCTTCCCTCTGAGGCCCTCAGTTTGTTTCTCATAGTCCATAGTCACTCATGTTTCATTCCCCCTTCTGATTACTCCCCCTTTCTTTATCCCTTTCTTCCCCTACCGATCATCCTAGTTCTTATGTTCCATAGATGGGAGAAATCATATAATTGTCTTTCTCTGCTTGACTTATTTCACTTAGCATTATCTCCTCCAGTGCCGTCCATGTTGTAGCAAATATTGAGAACTCGTTCTTTCTGATAGCTGAGTAATATTCCATTGTATATATGGACCACAACTTTTTTAACATTTTATTTATTTGACAGATAGAGACAGCCAGCGAGAGAGGGAACACAAGCAGGGGGAGTGGGAGAGGAAGAAGCAGGCTCATAGCGGAGGAGCCTGATGTGGGGCTCGATCCCAGAACACCGGGATCATGCCCTGAGCCAAACGAAGGCAGACGCTTAACCGCTGTGCCACCCAGGTGCCCCTGGACCACAACTTCTTAATCCAGTCATCTGTTGAAGGGCATCTTGGCTCCTTCCACAATTTAGCTATTGTGGACAATGCTGCTATGAACATTGAGGTGCATATGGCCCTTCTCTTCACTACGTCTGTATCTTTGGGGTAAACACCCAGTAGGGCAATGGCTGGGTCATAGGGTAGCTCAATTTTTATCTTTTTAAGGGACCTCCACACTGTTTTCCAGGGTGGCTGCACCAACTTGCATTCCCACCAACAATGTAGGAGGGATCCCCTTTGTCCACATCCTCTCCAACAATTGTTGTTTCTTGCCTTGTCTATTTTTGCCATTCTAACTGGCGTAAGGTGGTATCTCAGTGTGGTTTTGATTTGAATTTCCTTGATGGCTAATGATTTTGAACATTTTTTCATGTGTCTGTTAGCCATTTGTATGTCTTCATTGGCAAAGTGTCTGTTCATATCTTCTGCCCATTTTTTGATTTGTTTATTTGTTTCTCGTGTATTAAGTTTGAGAAGTGCTTTGTAGATCTTGGATACCAGTCTTTTATCTGTAGTGTCACTTGCAAATATATTCTCCCATTCCGTGGGCTGCCTCTTAGTTTTTTTGACTGTTTCCTTGGCTGTGCAGAAGCTATTTATCTTGATGAAGTCCCATAAGTTCATTTTATCTTTTGTTTCTCTTGCTTTTGGAGATGTGTCATGAAAAAGATTGCTTTGGCCGATGTCGTAGAGGTTGCTGCCTATGTTCTCTTCTAGAATTTTGATGGATTCCTGTCTCACATTGAGGTCTTTCATCCATTTGGAGTTTATTAAGGGGGGTTCTATAAAGGTAAAAAGGCCCCAAGAGTGATACAGAACAGAAAGTCACAACTGATACAAACAAAGACTTCACTGGCAACATGGCATCATTAAAATCATATCTCTCAATAATCACTCTCAATGCAAATGGCTTGAATGCTCCCATAAATCGCCACAGGGTTGCAGATTGGATAAAAAGAAATGACCCATCCATTCACTGTCTGAAAGAGACTCATTTTGAACCCAAAGATACATTCAGACTGACAGTAAAGGGATGGAGTACCATCTTTCACGCAAATGGACCTCAAAAGAAAGCTGGGGTAGCAATTCTCATATCAGATAGATTGGATTTTAAACTACAGACCATAGTTAGAGACACAGAAGGGCACTACATTATTCTTAAAGGTTGTATCCAACAAGTGGATATGACAATTATAAATATATATGCCCCCAACAGGGGAGCAGCAAGATACACAAGCCAACTCTTAACCAGAATAAAGAGACATATAGATAAAAATACATTAATAGTAGGGGACCTCAACACCCCACTATCAGAAATAGACAGAACACCCTGGCAAAAACTAAGCAAAGAATCAAAGGCTTTAAATGCCATACTCGACAAGTTGGACCTCATAGATATATATAGAACACTACACCCCAGAACCAAAGAATACTCATTCTATTCTAATGCCCATGGAACATTCTCAAGAATAGACCATGTTCTGGGACACAAAACAGGTCTCAACCGATACCAAAAGATTGAAATTATCCCCTGCATATTCTCAGACCACAACGCTCTGAAATTGGAACTCAACCACAAGGAAAAATTTGGAAGAAACTCAAACACTTGGAGACTAAGAACCATCCTGCTCAGGAATGACTCGATAAACCAGGAAATCAAAAATCAATTTAAACAATTTATGGAGACCAACAAGAATGAAAATACAACGGTCCAAAACCTATGGGATACTGCAAAGGCAGTCCTAAGGGGGAAATACATAGCCATCCAAGCCTCACTCAAAAGAATAGAAAAATCTGAAATGCAGTTTTTATATTCTCAACCTCAAGAAGCTGGAACAGCAACAGAGGGACAGGCCTAATCCACGCACGAGGAAGCAGTTGACCAAAATTAAAGCTGAAATCAATGAATTAGAAACCAGAAGTACAGTAGAGCAGATCAACAGGACTAGAAGCTGGTTCTTAGGGATTTATTAATTTTATTAATTTTTTCAAAGAACCAGCTCCTGATTTCATCTGTTCTTTTTTTTTTTTTGTTTCTGTATCATTTATTTCTGCTTTTTTTTTTTTTTAAAGATTTTATTTATTTATTCGACAGAGATAGAGACAGCCAGTGAGAGAGTGAACACAAGCAGGGGGAGTAGGAGAGGAAGAAGCAGGCTCATAGCAGAGGAGCCTGATGTGCGGCTCGATCCCATAACGCCAGGATCACGCCCTGAGCCGAAGGCAGACTTAACCGCTGTGCCACCCAGGCACCCCAACTGCTCTTAACCTTTATTATTTCCTTCCTTCTGCTGGCTTTAGACTTTGTTTATTGTTCTTTTTCTAGTTCCTTTAGCTATAAGTTTAGTTGTTTATTTGAGATTTTTCTTGTTTCTTGAGGTAGGCCTGTATTGCTATATACTTCCCTCTCTTAGGACAGATTTTGCTGCATCCCAAAGGTTTTAGACTGTTGTGTTTTCATTTTCATTTGTTTCCACGTAAGTTTTTATTTCTTCTTTGATTTCTTGGTTGACCTATTCATTGTTTAGTTAGCATGTTGTTTAACCTCTATGTATTTATGGTCTTTTCCAAATTTTTTCTTATGTTGACTTCTAGTTTCATAGTGTTATGGTCCAAAAAGGTGCATGGTATCATTTAAATCTTTTTATATTTGTTGAAGCCTGTTTTGTGGCCTAATATGTGATCTCTTCTGGAGAATGTTCCATGTGCACTTGAAAAGAATCTGTATTCTGTTTTAGGATGGAATTTTCTGCATATATCTCTTAAGTGCATCTGGTCCAGTGTGTCATTGAAAGCCATTATTTCCTTGCTTATTTTCTCTTTAGGTGATCTGTCCATTGATGTAAGCAAGGCGTTAAAGTCCCCTACTACTATTATGTTATTATCAATTAGTTCCTTTATGTTTGTTACTAATTGCTTTATATATTTGGGTGCCTCCATGTTGATTGCCTGAATATTTGCAATTGTTATATCTTCTTGTTGGATTGTCCCCTTTATGATTATATAATGTCTTTCATTGTCTTTTTTTACAGTCTTTGTTTTAAAGTCAGTTTGTATAAATTTTTCTACTCCGACTTTCTTTTGATGTCCATTTGCATGATAAATGTTTCTCTACCCCCTCACTTTCAATCTGCAGGTGTCTTTAGGTCAAAAATCAGTCTCTTGTAGGCAGTGTATAGATGGGTCTTGGGTTTTTTTTTTGTTCTGTTTTTTCTAATCCATTCTGACTCCCTTATCTTTTGATTGGAGCATTTTAGTCCCTTTACATTCAAAGTGATTATTGATAGATATACATTTCTTGCCATATTATTATTTGTTTTCTTGTTATTTCTGGAGATTTTCTCTGATCCTTTCTGGTTTTTGTCACTTTTGGTCTCTCCTATGCACTTAAAGAGTTCCCTTTAATATTTCTTGTAGGCTTAGTGGTCATGAGCTTGTTTAGTTTTTGTTTGTCTGTGAAACTCTTCATCTCTTCTGTTTGAATGGATAGAGGATAGAGGATTCCTAGCCACAGATTTTTCCCATTCAGCACTATGAGTAGATCATGCCACTCTCTTCTGACTTGCCAAGTTTCTGTGGAGAAATTTCTAGCTAGCCTTATGGGTTTTCCCTTATACGTTAAGCACTTCTTTTGTCTTCCTGCTTTTACGATTTTTTTCTCTATCATTATATTTTGCAAATTTAATTACAGTAGGTCTTGGTGTTGGCCTGCTTTTGTTGATTTTGATGGGAGTTTTCTGTGTCTCCTCATCTGGATGTTTATTTCCTTTCCCACATTAGGGAAGTTTTCTCCTATTATTTCTTGAAATAAAGTTTCTGCTCCCTTTCTGTCTCTTCTTCTTCTGGGATTCTTATAATAGGAATGTTATTATGTTTGATGGAGTCACTTAGTTCCCTATGTCTATTATCATGTTTTATAATTCTTCTTTCTTTCTTTTGTTCAGCTTCATTATTTTCCATTATTTTGTGTTCTAGGTCACTAATTAATTCCTCTGCTTCTTCTCACCTTGTATTCATTGCATCAAGTCTGTTTCCAATCTTGTTTATTGCATTCTTTATTGATTGATTCTTTTTTAACTCTTATCTCTGTAGCGAGGGTCGCCCTGATGTCTTCTATTCTTTTCTCAAGCCTAGTGAGTGTATGATTGTTGCTTTAAATTTTCCATCAGGCATGTTACTTATATCTGTTTTGCTTAGATCTCTGGCCATGGCCTTATCTCGTTCTTTCATTTGGGATAAATTCCTCTCTCTTCACATTTTGTCTAATCTCTGCCTTCTTTTCTGTGTTAGAAAAGCCAGTTATGTCTCCTGCTCCTGAAAGTAATGTCCTTATGAAGAAGAGGTCATATAGTGCCCAGGGTCTGGTGCTTCAGGGAATGTTTCTGGAGTGTGTTGTAGATACTCTGCTATTGTGTTGTCGCTGCTGTATCCTTCAGGCCAGTCAACTGCAGAGGCTCTCCATGTGGCAGTGTTTGGTTCGAGGCCTGATTGTGGTGAGTTTTAACTAGGTATGCTCTGGTTTGCTTGTGAAATGAGATCTGACACCAGTTCTACCAGAACCGAAGCCCTGCAGAACTCTCTGGTCAGGAGACATGGTGTAGGCCAGGGTTTGCGCTGGTTTCTGGCAGAGGGGCCTACCATGTTGGGACTGAAGCAAGCTTGATTTAGAAGGGCAGTCCTGGCAGAGCATAGGGGGTTGGGGTTTGGTGTTAGCAAGTTAGGCAGCCAGTTTCCATGCTAAGCTGCTTTTGTCAGGTGGCTGTGTGTTTATGCCCAGGAGAGGAGTGGGGGGGGGGTGGAGAAAATGGCACAGACAGCTCCTTTGTTCTCCTAGAATGCTGCCTCCCAGGGATGTGCTCTGAGAAGAGCGAATAATCTCCCTCATTGTGCCCTAAGTGTTTTTCAGATTGCTGTTTTCTTGCTGTCTGCCCTTGGGTTGTTTGCCTGCCTTCTTTCCTGGAGAAGCGCAGTGCCCTTCGGGCTCTATCCCAGCCAAGCAGGCTGACCTTTAAAACTCCGGGCTTTAAACCCTGCTCATTGCAAGAACTGATGAAATTCAGCCCCTCTCATTTTCTAAGCCAGTGGCTTTGGGGAAACGTTCTCCTTGTGCATTCCCTTGTGTGCTCCTCTCTAGCCCTTCTCTGTGACTACGGCTCCCTGCCCTCTGCAGCACACATGATCTATTTCTCCCCTAAACCATGTCTCCACACTTCCTACCTTCTTCAATGTGACCTCATTTATCCCTTTCATTATGGAGTTTGTTCTATCAGTCTTTAGGTTGATTTCTGGGGTATTTAGGATGATTTGATAGTTATTGTGTTTGTGGGACAAGATGAGCCTAGCATCCTCCTGCTCCACCACTATCCAGGAATAGGTTCATTCTGCAAATATTGCTTTTTCTGCTGTGTGTCAAGCACTGGGCTAGGTATTTCCTGGCATTGTGGGAAATAGCATGCCTTATAAATCAAAAGTAATACATTCTTTTTATGTTATGTGATCGTATGATGGCCATAAATCAGCATGCATCAAAGAATTATCCTGAGTTAAAATTCTGTGATTACAGGAAACAGACCTATTTCTGATTAACATAACAAATACGGGGGGGGGGGTATTGGAAAGATGCTGGAGGTAGGCCGCAAAATAGAAGGAAGAACTGAACAGCCAAACTTTAGGAATCTTTGGAAAGGACAAGAAACAAGATAGCTCCAGATGTCTAGCCTCAGGAGCTCACAAATATGGTTATCAATTATGTTTCCATCAGATTACTTGGGTAAGTTCTAAGTGTATTTGCTCAAGAGTCAAATTCTTAGGAGGAAAAAAAAACTAGGCCACACTTTAAAAAAAGAAAAAGAAAACTAAAGCTGGTCTAGGATCACATATCTATCTCTTTGGTCAAGATCAGGAAGAAGGTGGTATTAGGAAAGTATTCTAGGAAGACAAAAACTATACCTTCTACAGTTATGAAAATATCTCTCAGGGACTAAGTGTCATGGAGTGGGCACCTAAAAGGGCTTAGTCAACTTCTTAATGATTATTATTTTAATTATCTATTTATCGTGTAGAAGATCCAATAATCCAAGATTTCAGTCTTTGTATCTGATTCATTCATTTATAATTTATATTCATTTATTCAAACATAGAAGATCTATCATGCACTGCTAAGTGACAGGGTTATAAAGATGAATTAAACATAGTCCCTGCCTACAGAGAACTTGATTTTATATGAAAATTGTCATGGTTGGATAGTATGGAGAAATTGGAGGAAGCTTCATAAAAGAGTTTGTGGTAGGATGAAATTACCCACTGGACAGGCAGTAGGAAAGAATTCTAGAAATCCAACAGGGGGAATGGCAGATGAGCAGTAATGAAAACAGAAGAGAGATTTATATGTTTAAGAACTACATGTAATTCAGAATTTCAATAAAATGTGTCCTTATATATGTTTTTTGGGAGGGTTGGGGCAGAGAAAATGGTCAGTGATGAGACTGGACTGGTAAGCAGGAGCGAGAGATTGTGAAGAGCTTTGTATAATAGGATCAGGGATTTAAATTTCATTTTTATACAGTGGGAATGCATGAAGAGTCTGGAGCAAGGAACTGTAATGATCAGATTTCCATATTAAAATGAGTATCTGGTGGCTGTGTAATCAACAGATTGAATGGAAGAGAAATTAAAGTCAAAGAAACTTGCTAAGTATTATAGTGTAAAATCAAGAAGAGTGATAAGGCTTGACCATGAGCAACGTCAATTGGGAAAGGAGAGAAGGAGGCAGATAAAGAACATAGGAGGTGCTGTGTAAGACGTTATGATGTGAAGTTGTCCTTTTTTTTAATTGATGAGTAGTAACAGAAGACTGAATTCAAATAATAGGGGAGTTCATTGGCTCACATACCTGGGAAGTTCAGAGGAGAACAGGTGTTAGTCTCAATAGTGTCATCTAAAAAGTTTGTTTTTACCTTGCAATTCTGCCTTCTCTAGTGTCAGATTATTTTAAGCCTAGTTTCCTTCATGGTGACAAAATGACTGCAGCAATGACTCAAAATACCACAAGATCCAGAAAGAGAAAGAATGTGGGTGGCCTTTTCAAGGTTTTCTTAGAAGAGAGAGAAAACCAAAAGTTATCTTCCCATTCCTGACCTAATTGTTACCGCCAGGAGATTTCAAATTTGCCTAAACTTGTTTATCTGAACCTAATCACTTTAGCAAGGAGTATGAGTCAACCTTTGGGAATAGGATCAACTTCCCACAGACATAGGACTCTAAGGAGTGGGATAGATCCCAAAGTGAAAGCTTAGACAGGAGAAGATGAGTGCTAGGTAAGTCAGTTCAGGAGATTGTTTACTGTGGGGTGTGAACTCTTTCCAGAATATTGATGGTGAGAGGAAGAATATATAGAGACATGCAGGATTGAAGGAAATGATTTTTTTCTTCCTACTTTTCCTTCTTTCCTTCCCCCATCTTTTCCCCTCTCCTCCCTTCCTCCTTCTCCTCCTTCCTTCTTTCCAAGATATGCGTTTATAAGCTCATACATTAATTTACATCTCACTGGACAACACTGTGTCACAGG
Organism: Ursus americanus; assembly: GCF_024610735.1. Classification (NCBI taxonomy): domain Eukaryota; kingdom Metazoa; phylum Chordata; class Mammalia; order Carnivora; family Ursidae; genus Ursus; species Ursus americanus. The sequence goes on along the minus strand of NC_142134.1, from coordinate 23,352,236 downwards.
GCTATACCAGCTTCAAGGGGTGCTGAGAAAAGTATATACTGGCTATGTAGTAGAAGGCAGAAAGGAAGAAAGAAAATGGGAACAGCCGGTGAGTTAGCTAAACATAAGAAATTGCTATACTAGTTCTTTTGAAGTCTTTTTGTCCCCAACTCCCATGATTTGGGGTGTGTTTTCTTTTTGTGTTTGAGATATTAAAATTATATGACAGTGCTGTAGGTCTTATAAAGTCAGAGGTCAACAATGTAGGGGAAAGGAAATGCATTCCCTTCCTTTCTTTTGTACAAAGATTATAAAGTGGATGGAATGGGAATTGGAAGCACATGCCCCAGATTTTACTTTACAAGAATGTGCTGAGGCAGGGATTTTGTCTTCTTGGATGGACCTCCAGGTAGCAGAAAGTGAATGGCTCCATGGGATAGATATGAACACTTGAGTCATAGAGCATTAAGTCTTAGCAATCAATGTATGACACAGTAACTCTTTGATCCGGCACAATAAGAAGTGTCAGCTTATAGATGATACTCTTATACCAGTATTATGACAGCTGATTCAGATTCTATGTGATCCCAAATTGCTGAGCTGTTTCTTCAATCAGAGATAGCATCAGAAATGAAGATGAATCAAAATTGATCAATAATGTAAAATAGATGATCCAGCCAGAGCAGACTGCCTTCTCACTGGCAGGAGTGCTGCTCTGTCTGTGGTTCTGCTTTATAAGACAGCTTTTTGAACAGCAGCCCTCAAGTAAGGGTATGATGCAAAAGCGTCTGTGGATCCTGCCAGGATCTATTGACTTACCATGATTCATTTTTCATCACTCGCTTCCTGATAATAGAAACAAAGTCAGAACGATTGAATGCCTTGAAGGGGTCAGTGTTTATGGCTCTGGAAATACACACTGCTTCACTTCCTCATTTATTTCTCATCAGTGGATTTGCTTCAGTAGTTATCCAGCAGCAGGGAGACCATTATTGCATGAAAATGTTCCATGACAGTGACATTCATTCAATTATCTTAGCTAAGCATGGACCCTGGACTTCCTGGATCCCTCTAAAAATGTAAGACAGGCAGGTTACATTTGAATAGTGATTAAACATCTTATAATTTTGGATAAGCTTATTCATATTTAGTGACAGCAATAGCTAAATTTCCATTCTTCAGGTAAAAAGGCCTGTAAGTATCAGAGGCGCCTGGGTGGCTCAGCTAGTTAAGCTTCCGACTCTTGATTTTGGCTCAGGTCATGATCTTAGGGTCTTGGGATTGAGCCCTGCGTGGGGCTCCACGCTCTGTGGGGACTCTACTTGAGAATTCTCTCTCTCCCTCTCCCTCTGCTCTTTCCCACTCACATGCATGTGCATGCTCTCTCTCTCAAATAAATAAATAAATAAATAAATAAATATTTTCCTTTTAAAGGCCTGGCAGTTATCAAAAACAATGAAAATGCCCTGAAAATTTCCAAACATCATTTGTATTGTTTTATATACGTCAGTATTATCTTCTATCAAACCCTTTTATTGGAACTGCTATGGAGTAGCAACACTGATGTTTGACCTTACCTTTCTGACTCTCTTCAGGTGCAGGTGAAAAGAGTAAATAGCAAATGGGGAAGACCTGAGTATCTTGAGGAAGAGAAAAGGGAGGAAAAGGAAGCATCCAGACAACCCACAAGCTCTAGTCTATCACTGAAGTAGCTAGCATTGACTATTTCCCTAAGGCATTTGTAATTGAAAACAGCTCTGCCCATTTCAATCTGTCCTTCTTGGACAGTATCTTGAGTGACATGATATTATTCTATTATGTGAACAAAGACACTGATTTTAATTACATGGAAATTGATGTTTACTGTGAGCTTTTATGAAGAGTAATTATTATGTTGAAAAAGATCCAAAGAGTATTCATCTTTATGAGCTTTGATTTGGGTGTAAATGCATCTTATATCTAGCGTTCAATAGTGAGAATGAATTTGTTCATTAGATCCACATTTACATGTCTTTTTTTTTTTTTTTTCAGATTCCTAGTGCATGCGTAGTTTTTGCCTCTCCACAAAAGTTGACTTCAAGGCTTTGTTTAGCTTACTTCCTTCTCAATATATTACTGCTTTTATTTTTTCCTAAGTATGCTTGGGCACATTATCAGAATTTTTGCTTCCATGACTAGATGTTGCCTCTCTCAAGGTCAGAGATCTTGTCTTCATCAGTTTTGTAGATCTCCCAACAAAGCACAAAGTTTGGCTTGTAGGAGGCATTCAAATAAAAGTTGAAGGAAATGAATCTAGCTTAAATAGATGATTTGAGACAAAGGAAATAATCTGTCAGCATTGCTTTATCTGAAAAAGTTTGATTTACATCACAGGTATATATGTATTTTGAGAATCAGTATATAAGGGTAGGAGATTAATTGCACAGAAGATGATTGTTGTACAGAATTCAAGAAAAAAAAATCACCCTCTGGTTCTCTGCTGTGATGTGTCTGCATAAAATCCTACTCTCTTTGTTTTGCTTATGTTGCAAGTACCTGAGCAATTTGCTGTTCCCACCTTCCTGGATCTATATGGTATTAATGCTTTACAGATTTTTCATTTCCATTGAATAGCTGCTCTTCAGATTTAGTATAATTTCAGAATTTAATTAGGAATCAGAGCAAAGGTCAATTGGTGTCTCACTGTGTGGGCTGAAAGAGGGGTGTACAAGATGATTACATTTTTGTCTGGTGCCCATTGCTCATTTTAAAGGAGAACTTGAAGCTAACAATGGTGTGAGGCCAGGTGTGTTTACCCATCTGCCATCCCTGATAGCTGAAGCTACTTCATCAATACTGATTAACATGCTCAGGCAGGTGCAGGTCTTTAGAAATCAGTTTAAATGATTAAACACCTTACTAGGCGGGGGCAGGGGCGGGGTGGGGAGAGGTTGTTCTGTTTTAGAACATAGCCCCCAGCCTTATTTCCTGCCTTTGGGCAGGGGATCCCGAGGGACTGGACAATCTTCTGTGACTCTTTTCATTCCCATTGGGATTTGGAGTCTTTGTTTAAAGACTCTCAGCCTGCCTTAAATATGCTTCTACGCTTTGACCCAGTAATTCCCTTTCTAGGAATTTAATAGAATGAAATTTTCAGAGATCCATTTGGATATTCACGTGTAGATCATTTTTAAAACATATTTATGATATCAAAAACCTGGAGGGGTGCCTGGGTGGCTCAATCGTTAGGTGTCTGCCTTCGGCTCAGGGCGTGATCCTGGCGTTCTGGGATGGAGCCCCGCATCGGGCTCTTCCGCAGGGAGCCTGCTTCTTCCTCTCCCACTCCCCCTGCTTGTGTTCCCTCTCTCGCTGGCTGTCTCTCTCCCTGTCAAGTAAATAAATAAAATCTTTAAAAAAAAAAACCTGGAAATAATCAAAATGCTTAAATAAGAGATTGATTAAATAATGATATAACTGCACAATGGAATTCTATGAAGCCACTAAAAATAATTTATTTAAAAAGTTGGAAAAACACTCATTATATAACATGAAGTGAAAAAAACAGAATTCAAATATAGATATACATAGTTGTAATTTTGTAAAACTAACTATATATTTTCCAGTTAATCTCTGTATTTTCCAGATTTTCAGAGTTAATTTTTCAATAATAACCAAAAGGCAGTGATCATATACAAAAAGTGTGGGAACCAACTAGGAAGGAGAGATTGTAGAGGTAAGACACAGGGATGACAAAATCAACAGGGTCAAGATACCAGTGTGGGAGAAGGTCATTCTGGCCTGGGGTTCTCTGAGAAAAAGGTAACCACTCCATTCCAAGTCAAACATATACAGAGCTCAATACTGCTTCCAGATGATAAATGGTTAATACTTGGTTGTTGTTAAGGATGACAGCCAGGTCTGGCTCTGTTGGCTGCGGTGAAGTAGACAAGAAGGGCAAAGTTTGGGTCAGCAGGTAGAACAGCCCGCCTGGCTATGGAGGGGTCTGGAAGCAGAAACGGAGGGACAGAGCTTGTAAAATGGTGAGGGAGAAGAAGTAAGCCCAGTAGGCAGAGCATGAATAAGATTTCCTGCCAGAATTGGCAGAACAAGCAATGGGAAATATAGGGCTATAGTATTTGGAGATCGAGATACAGCAGAGGGAGCCTTAAAAAGTTCAGTCTCCTTTGTCAGTCCTCTGCTTAAAACCCTCCAGGAGCAACTCCGTTCACTCAGAGTAAAAGCCATAGTTGTAAAGTCTAAATTTTCAAAGTGTGGAATTTGGCTCAAGGTATCCCACTGCCCTCTTTCCCATGGTTCTTGGATTTTGCAAGGATGACAGACTCTTCCAAACCCTCAAAGAGCCACACTACTGAACCTGGAAACTTGGAGTTTACAGCAGATGTAATCCAGAAGGGGGCCTAGAAGGGGAAACCTTGTTAAATAGATGCAAGTTGGAATCTAGGTCTGGAAGACTGTGGGGAGTACAGTGAAACTGAGGATTATCGTGCCCTTGGGGTAATTGCCTTGGTCAGAAGTGCTGCTATTAGAGTTTTGAGTGAACATTCTTACTGTGCACCCAGGAGCCCTTGGTCTAAATCAACCCCAACTCTTCAGAGGTCAAAGATAGAGTCAGTGAGAGCTCTGAGAATAGAAACCCTATGTACCTGATGCCTGCGTGTGACCGATCTGTGAAACCACACAGAGCAAGGTGTGTGCATGCAAAGCATTTTTTTTCAAATCTTTTTTATTGGCGATGGGGTACAGGGCTTGACGGTTTGGAAACTTCTTTCAAACCAGAGAGGTTCAGCCTTAGCAACTTGAACACTGGCACCTACACAAAACATGTATTCCTTTTTCTTCTTCGGGAAAAGGACTTTTTCACGTAATAGAAGATTCAAAGATGTTTTCATAGACGTGAATGGTTGTTTTAAAGCAGCACCTTTTTCTTATTTATATGTAAATGGATCTGAAAGCACTAGATTTTAAATGTTACATTAATTTCTAAATCACCCTCTCCTCCACCTGTCTAAGCCAACACGGAAATCCAACACTGAAAGTCTATATTCAAAGCTCATCAAAAACAAAGACCAAGGTAACCACACAGGGTTCTTGGTTCCATCTACCTGTTTTTGCCGGGTCTTGACTTTGAGTCAACTAAAAGAAACGCCTTAGACAGTGCTTGGCATGGGGCTGACCCAAGCCATGTGGTTTCCCAGCTAGGCTAATGATTTTGAGTATCCACCAGCTGTTACTACATAAATACTTCCCCAGCTGAGTGTGGCAAGTAGTAAGAGGACATTTGTGGCAGTACTTGGCATTTTTTATCTTGTGCTGTCCAATACTGTAGCTATTAGACACATGTGGCTATTTAAATTTAAGTGCAAATTAATTAAATGTAATTTAAAATTTAGTTATTTACTCACAGTAACCACTTTTCAAGTGTCCAGTAGCCAGCCACATGTGGTGTATAGGATAGTACTGATTTAGAACCTTTCCACCATTGCAGAAAGTTTTTCTGGACAGACATCTATGCCCCTTAGAGCATAGCAAGAACCTGGCAGTTTGTCTCCTGACAAGGCAGTTGAATAGCAATCTATTATACTCTAAAATTCACTCGTTCAGCAAATATTTATTGAGCACCTGCTATATTTTCTGGTGTTGCTTGCCAATGGGCCAAGTAGGTACCTGTGGCTTCAGATTTCAAAGAAGGCCCTGAGATAGAGAATGGAAATGACTGATGGTGGGGTTTGTGGTGAGGCAGTTGATGGTCACTGGCAGTCAGAAGTGTGCTCAGGGGACATTACCTAGGACACCAAAAGTGTCTGCTACAAAGCTTTGTAACTGTAATTATTTTGTCTTTATTTTAACATTTGCTGTTATTATGACTTAAAATGTTTTTAGTATCCAATAGTAATACCATCTAAACATTCATTTGAATGTGGTCCAAATGATAGTGTTAAAAAATGGGCATGAAAATCAGTATCTTTGGAATAGAAGTTTGATGTGTTAAAATAAGGCCAAAAAACCCTAATACACCAGGCTGTTGTTTTTGGGGAAAGCATGCTATGATATATTAGAGATAATTTTGAGAAAATATACAGCAAAAATAGGCAACAGTAGTGGTAGATATATGTGCAGTGAGAATTCGTCTCTCCCTAGTTTCCATTTTTCCCTATAAGAACATTAGTATGGAATTATGCAAGGCTAAAGAATACAATGACCCTCACATAGCGTGGCCCTGAACAACTTTCTTCACCTAGGTACATTTCCAGTGAAGGCTCCCTACAGATTGTCACCCTAAGCAACTGACCAGTAGCCCACCCTAGATGGCTATGTTCAGTCTGGCACATGATAATAATAATAAAAAAAATCATGCCTGCCTCTATAATACAAATTTCACCCTCTTGCTTTGGGTAGAAACCACATGGCTAGGTGAGGTCAACTTCTTCCCTATCTCTAGAGATGAGTTCTCATTAGTCTTCTCTGGCTGTGTTATTGGCTCAGGCACAGGTTCATTTTCCCATGGCTGAAATTACTGTGGTGTGTGACTTTCCTGGCCACAGTAATTTTTTTCAGAGGCACGAAAGTCTAGGCAGTGTGAAGTGTAAGAATTTGATTTTATGGTGGGAAGGAAAGGAAGCCCCTCTTTCCCCCATGTATATGAAAAAATTTTGGTCCTGGGAGCTGCCGATAGCCACCTTGACACCATGGGGAAGCTAGCCCAACTGAAAAACCGCTACAAGAAGGAGGGCACAACCAAAGGAATTGCAAAAAATGGGAAGCAATGGCTCTGATGATCTTACAAACCTTTGGCTCAACTGACACTAAAGTTTGCTCTCTTTCTGGTTATGTGAGTCAATAGATGCTCTTATTCTCTAAGTCAGTTTTAATTTTGATTGTCCTAAGAAAGCTTCCTGACTGAGGACTTAACAGGCTTTTAGAAATAAATGTTCCTTTTCCTTCTATTCCATCAGTGGTATCTTCAGAGCAATCAGGACTTAAAACAAAAAGTCATACATGAAGCCAGTAGAAGACTCTGCTTTTTTTTCATGACCCAAATCAAATGTTCTGGTCTTTTCCCACTCAAACTTTCTTTTGGCATAACCTTATTATTTTATTATTAATCCCTGATCACTGGCGATTCACTTCTAAATGGATTTACATTGCTTATGAAGTGAAACATCATCTACTACTCAGTTTAATTACTGAATTCTGATTGCTTACATAAATAAACTACTCTCTGCATGTGACAGTCTGGCCATTGCTGACCTCAAATTGGTCAAGTCACTTGTGGTCCCAGTGGTGGTCAATGATGTGCATGTATAGGAGTTCTGATTGTAATAATGCTCTGGAGAAACAAAGTAATGTTACACAGTTTCATATTTTACAAAGTACATAATTGCTTCCTAGATATATATCTAACAATGTCTATTTCAACACATTCTGAAAATTATCTCCTAATAGAAATGGCTGAAAATACAAATGCATTTATATTTTGTAGTTTACACGGTGACATTTGTGTAAATGAAATGCATAACAGTTTGGACTCTTTCTGTTGCCAGTGATGGAAGACCCAACTTAAATTAGTTTAACAGAGATGGGGAATTTATTGGCCTCTATAACTGAAAAATCAAGGGTTTTCAGCTGGGGCAGGATTTGAGGTTCAAGCAGTGCAGTCAGAATTCAGCTTCTTTCTGTGTCCACCTCTGAGCTCTTCTCTCTACTGTATTGGCTCCAGGCTGAGACTGAGTTTCCACACAGGGTCCTCTTGACAGCTCTAGATTCCCTCATATCTCAAAGTCCAACAGAAGGAATAGTCTTCTCCCACAAAATCTCAGAGAGGTTCCAGAATGTACAGTTGTTGGTATTGATTGGCCTGAACCAATTATTGTGATCAAGGGATAGAACACACAGATTGGCTTAGAATAGGTCATATTCTCAACCCCTGCATTCGATGGAAGAGGTAGTTCTCTGGAACCACATTCCCAGCTAAGGAGAATCCTAAATATGTGTACACTGTATATTCTTATCTCAAAAAAGGGGGTGTGAAGGATGGGATGTGAAACAACCATGAACCATCAGAAAGTGAGGCCATGTACCATTCTTGTGGTTGGTTTTCACAGAACCTATGGTGGTCTAGCTGAGACCTTTACCACTCACTGTATCTTTTCACATTTGGATTCTTAGGAAGTAACCAAGTTACCCTTTACTAGGGCTTCTTTGCCTTTCCTTCTGACCATTCTAGTCCCATCTGAGCACTGCTTTCTCTGGGAGCTCAGTTCATGTCAGCCGAAGTTCATGGTTGTACAAGGAACTATTAAATCCATTGGTTGTTTTCTTTCCTTTCTTTTCTTTTTTCTTTTTTTCTTTTTTCTTTTCTTTTATTTTTTTTTTTAAGATTTTATTTATTTGACAGAGATAGAGACAGCCAGCGAGAGAGGGAACACAAGCAGGGGGAGTGGGAGAGGAAGAAGCAGGCTCATATTGGAGGAGCCTGATGTGGGGCTCGATCCCATAACGCCGGGATTACGCCCAGAGCCGAAGGCAGACACCCAACCGCTGTGCCACCTAGGCGCCCCTCTTTTCTTTTTTTTTTAAAGCCAATTTCATTAGCCTCACTGTAGGATTTATGGCTTAAGCCAACAATGGCTAAGAAGAGAAGGAATATTCTGCTTGATAGGTTTCTGAGGCAACTAATTTTGATGAATAGAAAATAACTAGTCTAGAGGCGCCTGGGTGGGTCAGTCGGTTAAGCATTTGCCTTCTGCTCAGGTCATGATCCCAGGATCCTGGGACTGAGCCCTGAAGCAGGAAGCCTGCTTCTCCCCCTCTCCCTCCGCCCCTCCACCCCAGTCCTGTGATCGCTCTCTCTCTCTCTCTCAAATAAATAAATAAAATCTTAAAAAAAAAAAAAAAGAATTAGCCTAAGAGAGCAGGGAAAGTACATTGGAGCCATCTAATATGTGTAGACTGGTTTTGTTCTTGATTATGGTTGAATTTGTTCTGGTATTTTTAGAGGTCTTAAGATGTTTCTGGATGATCTCTCTTGGGACTAGTGTCCTGAAGAAGGGTTGGTTTCATTTTTAGAGGATAGTGGATATGCAAGGGCATTTCCAAATCTGGAAGGTTAAAATTGCCCATCCAGAAATTTGCTGAGCTTCTAATTTGGCTGTTAATCAAACAATCTAAAAATAAGGGCTGCTGTAAATAAAAGACCAAAATAAATCACTCAAAGAGTCAGTCCCATATCTGATCCTGTCCAGTAGGCTAATTATACCACCAAATCACTTATTTATTCCCCCTTAAAGCTACCATGGTTGCATTTTTTTTTTGTACCTAACCAATCTGAATCCCCCCCCCTTTTAAGTTCTGTGAAGAAATATACATCCTGCTTTTTGCCCATTAAGAGAGCATATTTTGTTACGATTTTTTGCCAAGGGAGATGTTGCTTAGAGTGAATTCAAAGAGTCCAAAGAAACCACTGTAATAATAGGAGGCACGTGGGAGATGTTGAGATAAAGTAATGAACTTGGAGCAAAAAAATCCTGGGGTTTAAATAAGTCCAACCATTACTGTGTTACCTTGACCAATTTGCCTAACTTTTCTGAGCTTCAGTTACTGAAGAAAACAGAGAACAAGTTAAAGGGGATCAAAAGCACCATAGTAATTTGACCCTCCTTAGAGCTGGAAGGAATCAGGTGGCCTTTATAAACATTCTCTAAATACTTACACCATTGTGGGTAGATGGACCCCTTAAAACTGTAACAATAATACCTTCAATTTATGTAATTTCGTCCTAGGAGAACTTGCCTAAAAAAGGAATAATTTATTCTAAAATATTTAAATGACTAGAATAAATGACACCTATTTATATCTGCCAGTGTTTTATCATAATGTTATGATGATAAGCATTCTAAGAACTGAATATACACCAACTACTACTGAGATCATAGGTTCTCATAGGTACAAAACCACATCTAATTTGGATCACATCCAGAACTGATGAGCTTTCTTGCCCAGTGTTAATGCGGAGACAGAGAAAAGAATCTGATGGGCTTGGGAGGAGAAAGCATTCAAATGCCAAGTTGAGATGTTTTACATTCCAGGTCCCACACAAGGCATTTTAAAATTAGCCTCTTTATTTTAAAGAAAGGGAGAGTTTTTCTGACTCTATTGTATGATTCTTAACTCACTATTTCTTGACATTTTGCTTCTTGTATATTGTTACCCATATGAAAGAAAATAATATTTGACAAATATTAATTTCCCAAAAAATTTTTTTTACCTAGTCAAAGTTTTTTGTTTAATTTTTTTTTTAATTTTTACCTAATCAGATTTAATCCAAGCCAATCTAAACTTCAAACCCAAATCACAGAAAAAAGAGGGAAAAAAAACCCTGAAAAATCTTTCTTTTAAGCTAGCTTTCCTTTCATTAAAAAAGTAAGTTCAGTTTTGTTGGAAACCTTTCCATACCACTTTTTAAAAATATAATTCTACTCATGATGATCCAGGTTGGAATAATAGTTTCAAAGCCATTTGGAGTGATACGAGCAATCCTGGTTAATTTTGTAACTTTTCCTTCCTCTTTATTTCCTTCATATTCTGTATCCTTTTTTTTAATATCACATATCACATACACAATATTAACTTATTGTAACTTATTTTATTTTTAAGGTTAATTCACATATCATGCAATTCACCCTTTTAAAGTGCACAATTCAGTGTTTTAATATATCCACAAAGTTGTGCAATCATCAACCACTAATTCCAGAACATTTTTATCACTTCCCCCCCTCAAAGAAACTCTACCCATTAGCATTCACTCCCCATGCTCCTCTCTCCCCGGCCCTGGCTACCACTACTCTACTTTCTGTTTCTTTGGATTTGCTATCTTGACAAATTTATTTATATTTCATATAAATGGAATTATACAATTTGTGGTTTTCTTGTGTCTGGCTTCTTTCATTGTTAGAAAGTTTTTAAGGTTCCATCCATGTTGTAACATATATCAGTATTTCATTTCTTTTTATTACCTAATAATATTGCATTGTATGGGTATACCACATTTTATTTGTTCATTTATCAGTTTATGGACACTTGGGTTGTTTCTACTATTAGGCTATTATGTTGCTATGAATATTCGTGTGCAAGTTTTTGTGGGGACATATGTTTTCAATTCTCTCTGGTTGTACCTAGGGATGGAATTACTGAGTTATATGGGAACTCTATAGTTAACTTTTTGATGAACTGCCAACCTGTTTTCCAAAGTGGCTACACCATTTTACATTCTTACCAGCTGTGTATAAGGGTCTAATTTCTCCACATCCTTGCCAAAACTTGTTATTGTCTCTCTTTTTTGTTATAGCCATCCTAGTATGTGTAAACTAGTATCTGATTGTGGTTTTGAGTTAAATGTATTTTGATTTGCAAGCATTTTTCAGAATTTTGTGATATTCTTTATGATGAATGGCCATAGTTAGCATTTTTTGAACACCTTTCTAAACAATATCTCATCTTGTGGGTATAATTCTTCTCATTCCACAAAGAGACCAAAGTAAGGAAAATGTTGTTTGTGGTTTTAGTTAAAAGTGGAGTCAGTATTTGCACCCAGGGCTGTCTGACACCGATCTCTTTATTGCTATGCAAATTCACTATATGCTGCTGAGACACATTACAAATCAGATCTTCAAAGACACAGGCTTTGAATTTCTAATTTGGAACATCAAATCCCAATGACTTACTCTCTTCATCAGAGAGACTTTTGGGAACACCATGTTGGGGTCCTGGTCCTAAGTCCTGAAGAAGGATCAAAAGACCCTCAGCTGAGGAGCAGCTTGTCTCACTTTTTTCTTCTTGCCCACCTCAATCAGATTTGTCTGATTCTCTGACTATTCAGCGGGATGATGTAGCCCTTTGTGCAACAGAGAGACTAAAATTTCTTGTACTGATATAAATAATTTCCTGCTTCAAATGGATAATTGATTACATTATCTAGTCGACAGTCCTTTAAAGCCAGAAAATCCTGCATTATGGGAAGAGTAAATCCAATACCTTGGAGAAGGAGAGCCAGAGAAGGGTAGCTATAGCTGCCCTCAAAAAACTACCCTTGTTTCTATGACTTCCTCTCTTTCCAATGATCTTGACACATTAATCTTACGAACTCCATGTTGCCCGACTATGCCTTCAAAAAAATGAGTCCAGTCTGTTTACCTTTTAATCTATTATTCTATCTATACATAATTTTTTTTTCAAGTAATATGGGCACATGGCTAGGAGAAATAATTCCTTGCCCCATCCAATCCATCTTAACCCCATTCTCAAGAGTCAATCACTGATAACAAATATCTGGTAATGCTTTTATGTCTCTAAATATGCTTTTTCTATCATTGTTTGATTTATCAATTTTAGATGTTACATAAATTTGCTTCCTTTATAATAAAAGCGATATGAGATATTAATTCAGTGATACCACTCCCCACTTTCCTAGTAACTTTAAGAGGTATTACCACACCTTAATTTTTTATTTCATCAACTATAGGTATTGTCCTTCATTGCGCATCTTGTAGTATGAGGATATTAGTGACTCTATCCATGCATTTAGTTCTTCTCCACTCCTTCCTCTTCCCAACTAACTTCTATACTTTCTCATTTGCAGTGTCAAAGTTGATGACATTATGGTCCATATGTTGACTCTAGGTTGAGATTAAATGCTGAAAGGCAATGAAATGTTGTCATTATTGTGATTTTATGAAAATTATGAACTGATACAGTATTACACTATGATAACATTTTTCCTAGTATAATTTTTTCCCCATGAAGTTTTGAAAAATCCTCTTTTTCTTGAACCATTTACCTTTAGAATAGTCTTCCTTATTCTATACATAATATCAAATGTGGTATTGTGTGCAGCTTTTTCCTGGAGTCTTCCCCACCATCTCAGGCAAGACCTTCTGTCCATCTTTTCCAATTTGAACTGCCTCAAGGCCAGATGCACAGCTGTCATCCTGAGACTTCTCTTTACCTTCTTGATTTGTTCTCATGTTTTACCGGAATACATCCTCAAGAAATTTTTAAAGAAATGGGGTGTGGGAGGTAAATTTTCTAAGTTGTTGCATATCTGAACACGGATTTAGTCTATATCACATTTGATTGATAGTTTGTGGGGGCATATAGAATTCCAGGTTCAAAATTATTTTTTCATTAGAACTTTAACAATATTGTTCCCCTGTTTTCTGGCAACTCATATTGTCATTGAGAAGCCCAATGCTATTCTCAGTCAAATTGCTTGCTAGGTAGCAGTTTTGCTTTTCTGGAAGATTTTAGGATTTTGTCTTTGTTCTTTGTGTTCACAATTATCTATAGGGACATAGGTTTTTTTGTCCTTCATTGTGCTGGTCAATTGGGGACTTTTTTAATATGGAGACATATGTCTTTCATCTGTAAATTTTCTTATTTATTTGAAAATGTCCTTATTTCTTTTTTTCTGTTCCTTCTTGTAACTACTATTAACTGATGTTGGGTCTTTTGGATTGATCTTATTTAATTTCTTTAGAAGAGAGCCCTTTATATTTTCTTTAAGATAGATTCTAAAAATTCTTCAGGAGAGCTGGAGACGGGAACGTCTCTGAAAACATGCTTTAAAAAAAATTAATTTCTGGGGGCACCCGGGTGGCTCAGTTGGTTAAGCTTCCAACTCTTGGTTTTGCCTCATGTCATGATCTCAGGGTCATGAGATTCTTGAGATCAAGCCCTGTGTCTGCCTCCGCACTCAGCATGGAGTTGGCTTGATATTCTTTCTCTCTCCCCCTCTGCTCCTCCCCCCCACTTACATGCAATCTCTCTCACAAATAAATAAATAAATAAAAATTGTTTAAAAAATTAATTTCTGTTTTTTGCCCAGTTTTATTGAGATATTATTGACATACATAACTGTATAAGTTTAAGGTCTATAGCATAACAGTTTGACTTATATATATTGTGAAAAAATATATATATTTTTTGTAGTGAGAACTCTTAGGGCTTACTCTCTTAACAACTTTCATATATATCACGCAACATTAGCTATAGCTATCATGTTGTATATTATATCCCTAGTACTTATTTATCCTACAAGTGGAAGTTTGTACTTTTTGACCACCTTCCTCCTGTTCCTCTTGCCCTCATCCTTCACCTCTGGTAACCATAGGTCTGATCTTTCTCTCTCTCTCTCCCTCTTTTTCTTTTTCTTTTCTTTCTTTCTTTTTTCTTTTTTTTTTTTGTTTCACATACAAATGAAATCATACAGTATTTGTCTCTCTGTCTGACTTATCTCACTTAGCATAATGCCTCAAGGTCCATCAATATTATCACAAATGGCAGGATTTCCTTGTTTTTTTTTTTTTTTATGGTGGGATAATATTGCATTGTATGTATATACCACAACTTCTTTATCCATTTATTCATCAGTGGACATTTAGGTGATTTCCATGTCTTGGCTGTTATAAATAATGCTGCTATGAACATGGGAATACTTATGTTTATAGTCCAACAGCTCAATGCCACCATTTGTTATACCTGGAATATCTGTGTCTTGTGCCTCTCTTGTGTTCTTCAGATTGTTTTTCTCCTTATTTGTATTCCCTGCCCCATCCCCAATTCTTACATGTACACAGACACTTCCTCCCTCTCTCTCTGTATAGACTGAGGCTTCTTCTTTCTTTCTTCATCAGTAAACACGTCATTGTCAGATCTTAGTCTTCCAGAAATTGATCTAATCTGTTGTTCACCAATGGAGCCCTTCCTCTTTTGGTATTAAAATTATTCCTTTTATGTTCTATTTCTGTCATTTTAATAGCATCTCAAGAGGAAGAGGAGAAACACATATGTGATTTTTTTACCAAATTAATCTAATAAATCAAGCTCTTCATCAGAACCTGGCTGCCTTTGCTGTGCCCAGGTCCTTGTTACTCATTGTCATTAACTCAGCATTTTTTGGATTGCCTGATTTTGCTCTACATGATCCATTATCTTGACTCAATTGCTCTGGTTTGTCATTATTCTTCTTGGTACAGAGAGATTCCTTGTTATATTATAAAACGGGTCTGAGAATCACTGTTTAGTGTTTAGGATTAGTGATTATTATACCAAGAACTGTAACCAACTATAGTAAAATTATTAGTTCCTTTATATCCTCTTAGAGAAATGAAAGTGGTGGAATAATTAGCCGTGTGTTTGGGGTGGGGTCTAGGGGAGTGAGAAAGGAAGGGGACTACCAAGTCATAATTTTTATCAAGTGGAACATCTAGAAGGTTACTAAAGAAAAGTGATAAACTTTATTTAAAAAAAAATATTTATTTGAGAGAGAGGATGAGCGGGAGGGACAAAGAGAGAGGAAGAGGGAGAGAGAATCTCAAGTGGACTCTGCACTGAGCATCGAGCCCTACATGGGGCTCAGTCTCACGACCCTGAGATCACGACCTGAGCTGACACCAAGAGTCGGATGCTTACAGACTGTGCTACCCAGGTGCCTTGATCAACTTTTCTTCATCATCAGTAAAGATAGCCAAGAAGAAAAAGGCTTCTGTTGCAATATGATCAGTTTTTAGAAAAACTAGAAAACATTTCTGAGTGAGAAAGAAATTCCTATAGGAAATCATGTATTTTCATTTCCTTAAGTATCCTTAAAAATAGGATAGGGACTCATTTTCTTTTCTGTAAGTATTTGTATGTGATCCAAATTAGAAGCAGAATTATAGACTAGAAGACCTATCTAGCTTCTTCTGCTCCTAGGGTGACAATGAGAAATAACCACAGTAATGGTAATTGGTATCACTTATTGAGTACTTGCAGTGTGCCCACTTCTAGGCTAAGTACTTTACATGCCAATCTCATTTAATTCCTACAACAGGACTGTGGCGTAAGAAATATTAGCATTTTTACTTGGCAGAGAAACCCATTGTCCCAGATCCCTAATAAGACCCTTATTGTTCTAAGTAATATTTGTAGTTATTGTTTTTAGTGATTTGTTCTTTGCCCTGCATTTTATCATCAAATCAGACTGAAGTGATGATGCCTGTTTCTAAAATCTGCACTAGTTTTCTATTGTCTTAAAAACGTGCCGTTGTCAAGCTGTTTTTCAAAGTCAGATGACTTCAGTACTTACACAGAACACCCTTAGAAGTCCATGTTCTCTGTGAAGCTTAGCTACTGTCCTCAATGGACATTTTCAGAAAGTGGCTTTCTAGCCCAAACCCATGGCAATCTCAACTCTTAACAGCCCTGTAGGTGCTGGCAGATCCTAACCAGAGCAGGTAAGCACTTCCTCATAAGGACACTCTTCACAATAGTCTTTAAAAATTGTGGCTGCTTCATGTAGGGTAGAAAATTGGGTAAAAGAAAAACCTTTATCCCACCGAATTTTTAGATAGATTGGATTTTACATTAACAACCCTCAGCTACATGTTTATTTTTGCTCTTGTTGGCTTTATTATTCATTAAAAAGTTGTTTGCCCTTTTCCTCTTTATACATATGAATGAATTGAAAAGAGCATACTTACTTTAAACCTACATAAAAGGCACCAGAGCAATAGAAAAAGAAGGGAAGGAAGGAAAGATGGAAGGTAGGAAGGATGAAAGAAAAAAGAAAATATCTTTTACCATGGAGGTGAAGAGAAATCCAGTTGCTGCAGATCCCTATTATATCACAAAAGGTTAATTGTACTCTAAATTAAATGCTGACAACTAAAACATATTCACACAATTGCAGTTAGCTTCAAGGTGATTGTTATTATAAAGGAATTCTGTAGTCCTTTCAAGTGCTTATACCTGGATTTTCCCCCCCTTTGTAGTATTTATCATGGGGTGACCAAGTAAGAATCCTCCAGCAGTCACTGACCACTACCATCCCTACTCCATTTCCTTTCCCTCCATCCTTCTGACCTTAGTTTGACAAAGATTGTTGCAGAGACAACAAAAGCAACTAAACAATTTTTGTCTGTGATCCTTGCCTTTTCCATTCACATTTCTGTCTATAATTATTGACCATCTCCTCCATCCAAGAATATGTGATGATGTTAATTACACAGTAGCTAAGTAAACACATTTCTCTTAACTTTGCTTTATTTCACTATAAAAAACACTACTGATAGGTCCTATGATGTCACTGTCACATTCTGGACCTTAGGCTCTTAGGTTGCTCTGCTAGAGAAAATAGGATGAAACTGATAGGCTCTTTTTTTAAAAAAAGGGCATTCTAATCACATTTGTATTATGTTTTAAGCTGCTCTGCTTCACAAGTTGGTTTTTCTTCCTTTATGTAGAGGCTTTATAAGAATTATCTGTATTATTACCATTATTACTACTAGTCTCAGCAATGAGAAATTTTCCAGTCTTGGGAAAATAGGAGAAAGAGAAAATAACTCTGTCTACACACAATCTGAAATGCCGTAACTGCATTTTGGAAAAAGTACAAAAGCCTAGAAAGTTTATTGATTGAAATTCAACATAGCAGATACCAAAACAGATTATAAAAGTATAGAAATTTACCAGTATAATGTATAGAGAAAAGACAAACTTATGTAATAGGGAAAAGAACCTAGCATGTATAAAATTTTAATAAATGATATTGAAAGACATGACAAATCAATCAGAAAGGGTAAGATTGGGGGTGCTTGGCTGTCTCAGTCAGTAGATCATGTGGCTCTTGATCTCAGGGTTGTGAGTTCAAGCCCCACATTGCGGGTAGAGGTTACTTTAAAAAAAAGGATAAGATTGTTCATTAAATGGTCTAGGGAGACCTGTTTTGGAAAAAAAATCAATTTAGATTTTTGTCTCACACCATATGTGAAAATTTATTCCAGATGGACTAAATATAAACTATTAGTAAATAGGGAGAAATTATAAGTGACTGGTCTCTGGAAGGGAATGTATTCTCTTAGCATTAGAACAAAGATAAAAATTATAAAGTAATTTATCATCATCTGACTATATAACAATGTTGAATTTTTGTGTATCAAAAACTTAGCTATGATAAAAGGGATAATATCTTTTATATATACAATATGTAATATATAATAATTATATAACATACAAACAGACAAGAAAAACACTAAGACCTCAATAGAAAAAGTGGGCAAAGAGCATGAATAGTCAATTCACAAAGGAGGAAATTTCAGAGCCTGATAAAGATAAATATTCAATTGCATCTGTAATCAAAGAACTGCAACTAAAATAATGAAATGTCTTTTTTTTTTTCTTCTATCAAATTAGCAACATTTCTATATTGGTTGGGCCCTGTGGGGAGTAGATGTGAAGGTGGAGTTAGGAATACAAGGTTTATTTGGGAGTAGGGCATCTGAAAGATAAAAGTGGGAGGAAGCGGGGTCTGATATTCATGTAATATGAATATTCTATCACACTACATGACAACCTATCAAGAAGAATAGGGAATTAATGCTAATAACATTCAAATATAAACCCATTTAATCCTGACAACATTATAAGTCATGTGCTTTCTTGACCCTTATATTAGAGATGAGGAAACTAAGGCACAGAAAGAATAAATTAAATGTCCAAGACAGAGTTGGAACTGGAACCCAGGCAACCTGGCTCCAGTGTCTTTAGTCTTTGGTCCTATATTACACTGCCTTTTAAGTATACTATGCAATATTAAGCATTTTAAAATGTAGTTTTAATGATATTTTTAATGATAAGGACTTTTAATCATGTGAGAAAATACTTATGATATAAAATTATTTGGAAAGAGCTGAATTCAAAATTATATAATGAAATCTCAATTAACTATCATATGCATAAAGTAATGAATAACAATAGAGTAAATTATTAATAGTCACTGCTGAGTGAGAGCTTAGGTGTAGGGTACCCAGCTCATCCTGGCTTGCCCTGAATTGTCCTGGTTTTTCCCATGTTCTGGGAATTCCATCAATTCTTGGACAAACTGGGATGATTAATCAACCCTAATGATTTTAATAATCTATTTATACGACTTTGGTCCCTGCCTCAAGTTCTCCAAAATGAGCATCTATTAACTGGGTAATCAGGAAAACAACAACAACAACAAGCTCTTGGGAGAAGAAGAGGAAGCATGTTGGCTATATTTTGGTTGAGGAGAGATCAGGAATAGGGGAGAAACATCCAGTATAATGACCCAGATTGAAGAAATTGAACAGGTAGCAGGAAATTTTAGTTCATTTTCTTATTCATTAAACCCAGTGCTAGGCCCTGGGGATACAGAAATGAAGACGGGTGACAAGTCACTTGCTCTCAGGAGTTAACAGTCTAGTAGATTTAGGCATGCAATAAACAAATGACAATACTCGTATGTTGTGATGAATGTTATGCAGGAAAGAACTAGGGTGATGCAACAGAGAGTAATGGGATGGGGATACTCTAGAGAGGAGGCTTGGGGAGGGCCTCTGTGGATTGGTGACATTTGATTTGGGACTGAATGAGAAGTGGCATTATAAACATTATTAATGAAGTATAAAACTGAACCATGGGGAAAGAAAAGATTTCTAGCAACTCATTACTTCCCAGACCCAGGATTGAGACTCATCTCTGGAGATAGAATTCCTTGGCATCATACTCACAACTTACATGAATGTTAACTAAAAGAGTATGTGAGCAACTGGGCAGGTTTGCAAAAATGAAGCTTTTTAAGGTAAAATGCATGAAATATCAGTTATCAGAGACTTTTTCCTTAATATATTCTGAAGCAGTAATAAAACACCTTGGATCTATAATTTTTCACCAAAATAAGGGCTTTTAAAATTTAGACTATTGCCTGTGTTTGAATGATCTCATTTTAGCATGATTCTGCTTAGAAGCAATACAAATTTTAAATGAATAAAAACTAAGGCGGGGGTGGTCCAGGATGGCAGTGTAGGAAGATCCTGAGCTCACCTCCTCCCACAGACATACAGAATCTACAATGACATATGGAACAATTTCTTCTGAAAAAGAAATGAAAACTAGAAACTGTTCCTCCACAACAAAAGATAAAAGGACCACATCAAGATGGGTAGGAGAGGCAGAGACCCAGTCTGGCCAACTTTCCCCCACCCTGCCCCAGGCATGACGATTCACAAAACGGAGGGATCTCACAAGCCTGGAGCTTATCCTGGAGGAGGACGGGGTTTGTGTCCCACATCAGGGACCTTGGGTTCTGGGCCAGAGAGATGAGCCCCCAGAACATATCACTTAGAAAAGTAAGGGGCTTACTTCCACTGGACCCACAGGGCTGTAGGGAACTGAGAATCTCCCTTTAAAGGGCTCCTGTGCAGTCTCACTCACCCTGGAACTCAGTGCAAAAGCAGCAGTTTGAAAGTGCCTAGACTATATGTGAAGGAGATTCATTTGCTAATCTCAAAGCATCTGCTGGAGGGGCAGGGAACAACTAGGGCTCTCCAGAGATGGAGGAACCATTGGATGCCATTTTTGTACTCTCCCTTTACCCTACTAGCACTGGTGGGTGCACATGGATGAGGTATGTTCTGAGGCCAGAGGGACCAAAGAGCACAAACAACTACAGCATTCTCCTGCTTCCTTGCTAAAGCCAGTGGGTATGTTCAGACAAGGCACTCTGCTGCTGCATCACAGAAGCCAGTGGCATATGTAGTCAAGGCATTTTCCCATTGCCTGGCTGATGCCGGTGAGGGCCCCATCCTCTGTTTCCAGCTGCCTTACTAAAGCTGGTATGTGTGGGTAATACATAAAGGAAACATCCATGATTGCCCAGCCTTGGTGGCTAGGGGGCCTGTGTTTCTGGGCACCACAGGACTGTAACAATTGGAAACATAGATCTTGGCAGGGTACACCCCCAGGGCACTGCACAGACAGTAGATTGAAACACACCCCTAGTCTTCCTATGGAAAAGGTCTATTTATGTGTCCTGGAGCTTTAGCTTGAGGGGCATGCTTTCGGTTTGCTGCATCTAGGCTGTGGAGGTACTCTCAGGGAATCTAAACAGGGAGACACCATGCTGTGTACTGCTTTGGCCTCACTACAGCTCAACAATACTTTCCATAAAAAAGCTTATACATTCATTTGTAGCCCCAATTTTTGCAACTGTTGCCTGGGGTACACCTCCAGATTTCCTGGGCTGGAGGCCAACAAGGTTTATAATTGTAGCCCCAGGGGACTGTATATATTTGCATATTTGAAAAGCTGATGCCCGAGGGTCTGGCTTCCAATCAGCCTGAAACTAGGTGCTAAAAAAGATCCCTCCCCTTGGAACACTGACAGGTCTTGGCAAATGCTCAATAATAGGGACTTATCAAGAATCAATCAGTTTACTGAGATAATCACAAAGATTTGAGAGACAGCCAAGAACTGGGACAAAGTAGAAGAAGCTTCCCCCTACACAAGGCACTCCTTCCGGACTGGGAGAGGTAACTGTTTTGCCTAACATTAAAAACAAACCCAGAGAGTCAAGCAAAATGAGGAAACAGAGGAAATGTTCCAAATGAAGAGTAAGATAAAATCTCAGAAAAACCTTAATGAAATGGAGATAAGTAATCTACCTGATAATGAATTTAAAATAATGGTCATACGTGGGGCGCCTGGGTGGCACAGCGGTTAAGCGTCTGCCTTCGGCTCAGGGCGTGATCCCGGCGATCTGGGATCGAGCCCCACATCAGGCTCTTCTGCTATGAGCCTGCTTCTTCCTCTCCCACTCCCCCTGCTTGTGTTCCCTCTCTCGCTGGCTGTCTCTATCTCTGTCGAATAAATAAATAAAATCTTAAAAAAATAAAAAAAATAAAAAAAAAAAAAAATAAAATAATGGTCATACAGATAGTCACCAAACCCAGAAGAAGAATGGATGAACACAGTGAGAACTTCAAAAAAGAGATTAAAAAAAGAGAGAGAAAGTGTTGACTAGAAGTCACAGAGCTGGAGAATATAATAACTGAACTAAAAAGTACAATAGAAGAGTTTAACAGCAGATTGGATGAAGCAGAACAGATCAGTGATCTGGAAGATGGAAATGGAACTCATCCAAACAGAGCAGCAAAAAAAAAAAAAAAAAAAAAAGAATTTTAAAAAGTGAAGGTAGGTTAAAGGATTTGTGAGACAACATTAAGCAAAATAATATTCACAGAAGGAGAGGAGGGAGAAGGAAGCAGAAAGTTATTTGAAGAAATAATGGCTAAAAACTTCCCTAAACTGGGGAGGAAACAGACATGCAGATCTAGGAAGTCCAGAGCCTTTCAAACACGATGAATCCCAGAAGATCCATACCAAGATACATTATAATTAAAATGTCAAAAGTTAAAGAAAATTCTTAAAAGCAGTGAGAGAAAAAATAGCTTGTTACATACAAGGTAAACCTCATAAATCTATCAGCAGATTTGTCACAGGAAAATTGCAGACCAGAAGAGAGTGGCATGATGTACTCAAAGTGCTAAAAGAAAAAAAAACCAAAACCAAAAACAACTTCCAGCCAAGAATACGCTATCCAGCAAGGTTACCATTCTGAATTGAAGGAGAGATAACAAGTTTTCTAAGCAAAAGCTAAGGGAGTTCATCACCACTAAACTGGTCTTACAAAAAATGTTAAAGGGACTTATTTAAGCTGAAAAGATATGGCACTATTTAATAAAAGAAAACATGAAAGTAAAAATCTTACTGGTAAAGGAAATATTTAGTAAAGAATGTGGAGTAACACTTATAAAGCTAGTATGAAGACTAAAAGACAAAAGTAATAAAATGAACTTAAACGACAATCATAAGTTCAGGATACATAAAATAAAAATATGTAAAATGTGACATCCAAAACAAAACATGGGATGTGGGAGTAAAAATGTAGTTTTGAAA
The DNA here is from genome assembly GCF_024610735.1 of Ursus americanus. Classification (NCBI taxonomy): domain Eukaryota; kingdom Metazoa; phylum Chordata; class Mammalia; order Carnivora; family Ursidae; genus Ursus; species Ursus americanus. Next base: position 23,329,466 of record NC_142134.1, on the reverse strand, counting down.
TAAGTTCAAATTTAAGTTGCTTTCAACTTAAAATGGACTGTTATATACATAGCATGTTATATGTGAGCCTTGTGGTAGTAACAAAGTAAAAACCTGTAGTAGATACACAGGAGAAAATGAGAGAGGAATCTAAACATGACACTAAAGATAGTCGTCAAAGCACAAGAGAAGAGAGCAAGAGAAAATGAAAGGAACAGAGAGAAACTACAGTAGAAGCCAGAAAATAATTAACAAAATGGAGATGAAAACATACTTATCAATAACGAATTTAAATGTAAATGGACTGAATTCTTCAATCAAGAGATTCAGAGTGGCTGAATGGATTAAAAAACAAGACTCATTTATATCCTGCCTACTAGAGACACACTTCAGATGTAATACACAGACAGACTGAAAGTGGAGGGATGGAAAAAGAAATTCATGATGAACATAGATGCAAAAATCCTCAAAATGGGCCCCCGGGTGGCTCAGTTAAGCGTCTGCCTTAAGCTCAAGTAATGATCCTGGGGTCCTGGGATCAGCCCTGCCTCAGGCTACCTGCTCAGTGGGGAGTCTGCTTCTTCCTCTCCCTCTGTGCGCGCTCTCTCTCTTTCTCTCAAATAAATAAATAAATAAATTTAAAAAAATCCTCAAAAAATACTAGCAAACCAAATTTAGCATTAAAAGAATTGTATACCATGATCAAGTGGGATTTATCTCAGGGATGCAAGGATGGTTCAACATCTGTACATCAGTCATTGTAATACACTGCATCAACAAAATGAAAAATAAAAATCGTGTGATCATCTCAATAGCTGTAGAAAAAGCACTTGACAAAATTCAACATCCATTTATGATAAATACTGTCAACAAAGTGAGTATAGAGGGAATGTACCTCAACATAATAAAAACCATAATGACAAGGCCACAGTTAACATCGTACTCAATGGTGAAACGTTAAAAGCTTTTTCTTTAAGATCAGGAACAAGACAAGAATGCCTGCTCTCCCCACTACTATTTAACATAGTATTGGAAATCCTTGTAATTAGGCAAGAGAAAGAAATAAAAGGCATCCAAATTGGAAAGAAAGAAGTAACATTGTCATTATTTGCAGATAACACCATACTATATATAGAAAACCCTAAAGACTCCACCAAAATCCATTAGAACTAATAAGTGAATTCAGTAAAGTGGCAGGGTACAAAATCAATATACAAAAGTTGTTGTGTTTCTATACACTAACAATGAACTATCAGAAAGAGAAATTAAGAAAACAATTCCAGGGGCGCCTGGGTAGCGCAGTCGTTAAGCGCCTGCCTTTGGCTCAGGGTGTGATCCCAGCGTTCCGGGATCGAGTCCCACATCAGGCTCCTCGGCTAGGAGCCTGCTTCTTCCTCTCCCACTCCCCTGCTGTGTTCCCTCTCTCGCTGGCTGTCTCTCTGTCACATAAATAAATAAAATCTTAAAAAAAAAAAAAAAAAAACAATTCCAGATGGAGACACATTTGTGGTGAGCATAGCATAACATCATTATGTTACATACCTGAAACCAGTGTAACACTGTGTTTCAAGTATACTTCAGTTTTAAAAAATTCCATTTACAATTGCATAAAAAAGAATAAAATCCTAGAAGTAAATTTAACCAAGGAGATAAAAGACCTGTACACTAAAGACTATACATAATTGATGAAAGACACAAAGAAATGGAAAGATTCCATGCTCGTGGGTTAGAAGAATCAATATTGTTAAAATATTCATAATACCCAAAGCAGTATACATATTCAATACAATCCCTATCAATCAATATTCCAATGACATTTTTTACAGAAACAGAACAGACAATCCTAAAACTTGTGTGGAACCACAAAAGACCCTGAACAGCCAAAGCAATATTGAAAGAGGAGAACTACTCTGGAGGTATTAATGCTCCCTGATTTCAAACTATACTACAAAGCCATGGTAATCAAAATAGTATGGCATTGGCATAAAAGTAGACATATAGATTAATGGAACAGAATAGAGAACCCAAAAATAAACCCACACATTTATGGTCAATAATTTATGACAAAGGAGGTGAGAATAGACAATGGGGAAAGGACAGTCTCTTCAGAAATAGTGCTGGGAAAACTAGACAGCTACATGAAAAAGAATGAAACTAGACTACTATCTTACATCATACACAAATGTTAACTCAAAATGGATCAAAGACTTGAATGTAAGACCTGAAACCATAAAACTCTTAGAAGAAAGCATAAGCTCTTTGATATCAGTCTTGCAATGAACTTTTGATTCTGACTCTACCAAAAGCAAAGGCAACAAAAGTAAAAATAAACAAGTGGAACTACATCAAACTAAAAAGCTTCTGTATAGCAAAGGAAACCATTAACAAAGTGAAAAACAACCTACTGAATGGGAGAAAATATTTGCGAATCATATGTCCAACAAAGAGTTAATATTTTAAAGAACTCACAAAACTCAATAGCAAAAACACAAACGTCCAATTAAAAATTGGGGAAAGGATCTGAATAAACATTTTTCCAAAAAAGACATACAGATGGCTAACAAGCACATGAAAGGATGCTCAACATTACTAATCATCAGGGATATGCAAATCAAAACCACAGTGAGATATCACCTCATACCTGTTAGAATGGCTATTATCAAAAAGAGAAGAAATAACAACTGCTAGTGAGGATGTGGGGAAAAGGGGATCCTTGTGCACTGTTGGTGGGAATGTAAATTCATGCAGCCACTATGTAAAACAGTATGAAGCTTCCTCAAAAAACTAAAAATAGAACTATAATATGGTTCAGCAATCCACTTCTGGGTATTTATCCAGAGCAAAAACACTAATTCAGAATAATATATGCACCCTTGTGTTCATTGCACAACCATTCACTATAGCCAAGATATAGAAACAACCTAAGTGTCCATCGATGGAGGAAGATGGGATGTATCTTTATATATGTGTGTGTGTGTGTGTGTGTGTGTGTGTGTGTCTGTGTGTGTATGTGTCTTCACACACATACACTGAAATGCTAGTCAGCCATAAAAAGAATGAAAAGTAAGAGTGAAATCTTGCCATTTGCAACAACATAGATGGACCTTGAGGGCATTATATTAAGTATGACAGAAAAAGACATACTATATGCTTTCACTTATATGTGGAATCTCTAAAAAAAAAAAAGAGAGAGAAAAACAAATGAACAAACAAAACAAAACCAAAATCATAGATACAGAGAACAGAATGGTGGTTGCCACTGGGGAAGGGGTTGGAGAGTGGGTGAAACAGTTAAGGATGTCAAGAAGTACAAACTTCCAAGTATAAAATAAATAAGTCACGGGGGTGTAATGTATAGCATGGTGACTATAGTCAGTAGTATCGTAGGGCATACTTGAAAGTTGCCAAAAGAGTAAATCTACAAAGTTAACTTTTTATAGTGGCAGATGGTAACTAAACTTACTGTGGTGATCATTTTGCAATGTGTACAAATATCGAATCATCATGTTGTACACCTGAAACCAATATAATGTTGTATGTCAATTATATCTCAATAAAAAGTTTATAAGGGTGCCTGGGTGCCTCAGTTGGTTAAGCGACTGACTCTTGATTTTGGCTCAGGTCATGATTTCAGGGTCATGGAATTGAGCGCCATGTTGGGCTCCATGTTGGGTGTGGAGCCTGCTTGGGGTTCTCTCTCTCTCTCTCTCCCCCTGCCCCTACCCCGGCTCATGCGTGTGCATGCTCACTAAATAAATAAATAAATAAATAAATAAATAAATAAATAAATAAATAAAAAAAACAAAAATAAAGAGATTTAAATAGTAAAATTAAAAAAAAAAAGAATAACATAAGAGAAGTTGCAATCTCCTTTTTTTCTTTTCTTTTCTTTTTTTTTTAAAGATTTTATTTATTTATTCGACAGAGATAGAGACAGCCAGCGAGAGAGGGAGCACAAGCAGGGGGAGTGGGAGAGGAAGAAGCAGGCTCATAGCGGAGGAGCCTGATGTGGGGCTGGATCCCACAATGCCGGGATCACGCCCTGAGCCGAAGCAGACGCTTAACCGCTGTGCCACCCAGGCGCCCCTCCTTTTTTTTCATTTAGCAAATGTATAGCTCCTTAAAGACCAAGCATGCAGTTTATAGGGGAAAAACCGAAAACACTGCAGTCTTGCCAAAGTCAACAGAGTTCTTCTGGAGTCATCAAATTAGTAGACCTGTCTTTACCAAAACTCTTAAACATTGAGAGCTTGTTCTGTAAAAAGTGATAATGGGTTCACAGGACTTCTTGCCTTCTCATCAAGGTAGATGACAATTAGCAGAAGAAATTATTCAATAAATTGAAAGAAGGGTCACCACTGGAGCAGGGAAGGAAATGCTAGGAGCAAGAGGGTTTTTGTTTTATTTTTTGTTTGTTTGTTTGTTTTTAAACTAGAAGAGCTTGATATATTCCTAAGGTCTAGCCAGGTAATATATTAAGACCACGTGTATAGTATATTTTAGATTATGGTGCTTATAATAGAACTTGTCTAAAAAAAGAGTGTAGTATTTGTTCTTCCACATTCCTTTTCTGTTTCTCTCTCTCTCCTTTCTGAAATACTCTTTAGGAAAAAATCGTTAAAATGCTTATTAAACAATTTTTATGCTTTAAGCTGATTAGGAGTTTGGATTTTAAGAAAGGAAATAAGCAGTAGAATGGATTTTTTAAATCCTCAGAAAAATTTCTATGGAGGAGATGCTTTTTTGGGGTAGCAGTTTAGGTTGGGTATCGGTGTCTGCTGGTAGGCTTATCGTAACTGAGAACACTGAGCTTTTCTTAAAAAAAATTCCTTAGCTGGAATGAATAATTGAAAATGCTGAGCCATGAGAACTTCAAAGATTAATTTCTCCATTAATGGCACAAAGTGATAGAGAGAAACAATCAGGCTAAAGAAGAATAATCAAGCTAACCCAACTGGGGCATTTCATCTGATATTCAAAATTGCTGGGCCAAAACTTTGATCTCCTTCAGTTTTGTTTGAGGGAGTTTTAGGTCATTTAAAACTGCAGAAACATTCTGTCTTTGTAACTTAGAACTGTGTTCTGATATATGTTTTTTTTTTTTTTTAATCCCTTCAGGTAATAGGATACAAAGTGCTATTTTGGGGCACCGTGAGCTGCAGGGTGGTTATATAATAAGCAGTGTCAGATATTCCCAGAAGGCGTTGGGCATATTTTTAATGTGCTTACTTGATAGCCACAAGTCCATTCAGTTATATTAAACTTGGAGGCAGCCCATCTTAGTTTGCTGAAGAAAGAACAATGATGCAACAGGAAGTCAGATGGCAAAGACAAGACACCTGCGTTCCAAGAGAAACCAAATAAGTCAGAACCACTACAACTTGGGTCTGAGTAACAGTTGGGGATGCGGGAGATTAACTGAAGATTTTCTTTTTAGTAAACTATTCTGTCAGTAACAGATATATTCTCCAGATTTATAGCTAAGAATATAGATGTTAACTTATAATAATATCAGGTAGATTATATTTTGTCAGTGAAATGTTCATACTGTATAAGTCTAACTTATCAAACGTCTTCATGAATGCCCATTAGGATTATTCCATGGTTATGGAAACTTTCTGCTTCAGAGATTATATATCAGATTACTATAATTATTGTTGCCATCAGTGTTATTGACAAAATTGGTGGCATATTAGTAAGAGTTATACAGAGTTTCTGCCTGTATTTATTTAGTTACAGTTATGTTTGAGGGACCGTGTTTTGGCCTATTTAAAACATCATCCCTGTTCCTTACAACAGTCCTACAAAGTACACATTATCAGTCCCATTTAATACTTGAGGAAACAGAGTTTAACTTGCCCCAGGGTTCCAAATGATTAAGTGGTAGATTCATATTCCAGTAGGAGCTTCTTTGACTCTAAAAGACAAATTCCATCACAATCACCATTTCTCCAATTTTTATATTGCTTTTCCTTCATAATTAGTAGATGGAGTGGTTTTCCTTGCCATTGTCACTTACTTGAAGCAAATGTCCTCCTTCTTTCTTTGCATTGGATTGCACTTACAGAATATTCACAAGTTCTTCAGTGCCGTGGGGGTAAAAGAGGAGAGAAATTGTGGTGGAGACCTCCAAAGCATCTTTACTGTTCTAGAAAATAAATGAGACACACACTGTACCTTTAATCTTAGTACTTGGAACTCTAGTAGGATTAATTACATGCACAAATCTTGTTTGTGGGCTGCAGAACTGTTTAACAAGAACTAGTGATGTGGGTATGTTACAATAATAGGCAGTTCTGACTTAGTCCTTTCCAGGTATGAGCTACTTGACATTGATTACCTTTTCAGTCAACACATCAACTCAATGAGTTCAGTACTATTGTCATTATCATCCTCATATTACAAATGAGGTCAAGGCTATTCATATGCTTATTGGTAGAACAGGACTTTGAACGTATGACTTCACATCAAAATACTGTAATTGTTTATATGATATTTGGTAATTGTTCAGATTAGTGTTCTTAAATGTCCTGACACTGTGAAGTATTTTAATTCTCAAACATTCCAAGTAATTTGTAATTAAAATATACAAAGTATTGAAATTTGCCAATGGTTTACTTTTTTATGTGTGAATTAGAGAATACCCAAGGATTTCTCTTAAATATCATCATCCCCTACTTTTTGCATTCAAATATATTTTCTTTTATATGAGAGAAATGTTTATAATAGCAGTTGATATGCAGGAAACTGAACACAACCTTGTCTGTGCTGATTTATCTATCCCCCCTTTGGTACTTCAAAAGTGGCCACCTGAAGTGCCTGACACAGTAAGCTCTTGGTAAAGGCATGGGAGTAAGGAACAGAGTGGTTAAAAGCATAGATTTCAGAGCTGAAGCCAGCCTTCCAGCACTTACCAGTTCTGTAATATCAGACAGGATATTTACCCTCCTCAAGCTTTGGTTTCCTCATTAAGGAAATGGGGTAATAATAGTACCTAACTCAGGGTTGTTGTGAGGATTACGTAGGATAATATGAGTAGAAGTGTTTAGTACAGTGCCTACTTACCACAAGTGCCACAATTATGTTGGTTGATATTATCGCTATTCTGAAAGAATTCTTTTTTTTCCCTGACTCAGAAATTCTAGTTAGACTGTAACAAAACAAAATAAGGGGCTGTATCTTTGCCTTTGGGGTGAGCTAAGGAAATCTGGGACAGAAATGGATATATAACATTTGATTTATTTTATTAACAATGCCATGTTATGAGAGGAGGAGGGAAAATATAGTCAACAAGTAACTCTGGGAGGCTCAATAAAATATTTACTCTTTTTTTCTCTAACCTTGTAAACTAGTAAGCACCTTTTTTTTGTAAGTATCATTTTTAAGTCTTGTTAACAGCAACATGACATCTAAGATGATGAATAATTTGTATGTGGGTAGGCTTTTCATCATTCCTTGCTTGTTGATTTAAAAAAAATAATCATTAGCATCATGGAAATTAGTGCATTTTGAATTCTTGTAGAATTTATTTATTTTTCTCCTTATAAGTGAATTGAAAATAGCTTAAGCTATCTGCAGGTAGAGTTGAGAAGAAAATCCACATGGGGTATCTGGGTGGCTCAGTCAGTTAAGTGTCTGCCTTTGGCTCAGGTCATGACCCCAGAGTACTGGGATCCAGCCCTGCATCCGGCTCCCTGCTCAGCGAGGAGTCCGCTTCTTGCCCTTCCTCTCCCTCTGCCCCTCTCCCCCTGCTCGTGTTCTCTCTTTCTCTCTCTCTCTGTCTTAAATAAATAAATAAATAAATAAATAAATAAATAAATATCTTTTTTTGAAAAAAAGAAGAAAATCCACATAGGTGCAGACTGACTTTCAAGGAAGCTGAGTGAGTTTTGGGTTGCACAGTAGGAAGCATCAGGATTAGGGCATGGTCCTGATTCAGAGGGAACCCTCCCCAAAGATATTTTTAGACATTACCCACTATGATGTGGCAGTCAGCACTATTGCTCTCACTTATTTTCTTGATAGTTGTTTGATAGTATGATAAAACATTGATGACATATCTAGGTAAGCTCTGTCTTCAAGTGCCACACAGGTTTCTCATCTTTGATAATATTCTACAAGTATTTTTTGACTCAGGATCATGTATCTGTATACTACAGGAGAGCAGCAAAGATTTCTGGCTTCTGAGATGAAAAGTAGAGTTTCATATTGTGCCCTAAACACTTTCTATGTGCAGTTTTGTCTTCCCAGTCTTTTGTACCTACCTCTCTGCTACCTGAGCAAGTAGCACAACCTTCCCTGTCTGATGTGTTGACCGAAGACCTTCTTATTGCCTGTAGTTAGTTATTTTTTCCAGCAGGAGGAGTATGATGATTAAGCTGGCTTCAGTCTTCCTTCTTTGACTTATTAAACACAAAAAGGACTTTAGCAACAATAAAAGGATGTCAGAAGTAGGAAATGATGAAAAAAATTACAGAAAACATTTTTTTCTTTTGATATTAATCTTATTAAGCAAATACCATGGATGAGAAAGGCTATTACACAATTCCATTGCCGGTGAGGAAGGCAGTGTGATTAAGTAAAACAAACACACACACAAACACCAAACAAAAACTGAATTTAGACAGGGTAATATGAGTTCTAGTCCTAATCTTGCCAACCACCAGCTAGATAATTTCAGGTTAGTTATTGAACTTTTTTAGAACACAATTTCCTTATGAGTAAAATTAGAGGATTGGGACAGATGTTCTGAAAGTCCTGTAATGATTCTATCATTTAATGCTCTAAGTTAAACAACAGCCAACATCCCCAATGAACAATTTACCAGAAGATGATCATGAACCTATCATTGTTAATCAATGCTTATAGCATTAAAAAATGGTAGAATTCTACCCAGAGGATTTTAAGATGAATAGAAGTGAAATAGGTAAAAGCATTTCAGACCAGAGAAAGGCAACAGTGTATTCTAAGTGATTATAAAAATCTAGATAACCAACTGAAGTAACTCAGCAAAAAAAGTGTGCAACAAAACAAAATGCAAAATTCAAACCCCAAAGAATTATTGACAAAACTTCTTTGAATCCTTCCAGGAGATTTTGTTTATATTCATTTTAAACACTGTAAGAGATAGTATAGAATTCCATTTCTGGACTTGGTGAGTAACTGGTACCAGACTTTCCTTCCCACTGTACATAGCTAAAAACTCAACAAAACACACGAAACAGCTGTTGTTAGACATTGGGCAATAGACAGTGCAAGAATATGATTTAATCCCTGAGAGAAGGGAGACAAAGAAGCTGAGCCCAGCAATAACCCTGAGTTTCACTTGGAAGCATTTTCTAGATTATGATGTAGGGATGGAGAGCCGAAGCAGAACATGGTAGTCTCAGTTAATTGATGGGATAGTTTGGAGGAATTGGAGGTGGCTGGTACTTCTGGGGAAGAATGGTGGAGAAAAGAAGAGAGTCCCCTTGAATTAGTGAATACTGAACTGTCCATTCGTGAAATCCTTATAAGTCCAAATAAGAAGAGTTCTATAAATGAAACAATTTCCAGAGTTAACATTGGCAGGAGATGTTTGAATTCTCATCATCCATAATGGAGAGACCTTGTTGAATTCCTGGGACATTCATGGACAATCCAGAGGATCATGCATTAATGTTATGGCTAAATTAGTGCTTGAATAAAAGCTACTCTAGACCTATCTTAATAAAATATAAAGACAAGCCCCCAAAGGATCCAGCTGATCTGCAAGTAATTTAACTTGCAGTAACTCAAGTAACTAAATGAAATGGTGCAAAAAATTTCAACACTGGACAAAAAAATCTAGATAATTAACAATGTAAAACTCACAATCTCCAAAATCTAATCAAAGTAATTGCATATACAAAGTAGCAGTGAATGTGATCTATAATTAGAAGAAAAAATCAGCCAATAGTAACAGGACAAGAAATGATAGAGATAATGGAATTCACAGTTAAGAGCTTTAAAACACATGTTATCAATACACTCAAGGATTTAAAGGAAAACATGAACATGAGAAAGAAACATTTTGTAGATAGATAGATAGATAGATAGATAGATAGATAGATAGATAGATAGAGATTGAATGGAAATCTGGAGCAGAAAAATGAAAAATCTGAAATGAAAAATTCACTGGGTCAGATTAACAGCAGTTGAGGAACTAGAAAAATATCAGGAAAAATGAAATTTTAGCTGTAGAAACTACTCAAAATACAGTACAGAGAACAAAAAGATGCAAACAATTAAGAGACTCATTGACCTGCAAAACAAAAGCAAGAAGTCTAGTATATACCTAATTTAAGTCCCAGAAGTAGGAGGGGATAGAAAAATTATGTCAAGAAATAATTCCCCTGAATTTCCCAAATTTGAAGTAAACTAAAAGTCCACATATCCAATAAACACAAGGAGCTCCCAAAGGATGAAAAATAGATAACACCAAAAGATACTGTGATCGAATTGCTGAATAACCAATGATAAGATAAAATCTTAAAAGGAGCCAGAGTAAAAAAAAGACGTATTACATACAAGAGGAAAAAATAAGATCAATATAGAGGTCTCACCAGAGATAATGCAAGCCAAGAATTTTCAAAAACTGCTAAATGGCATCAATTCACAATTCAAGAAACTCTGTGAAACCCAAATAGTATATATATATAAAATCTTCTATTTGGGTATATATACATATGTATATTGTATTGTTGTTGTATTGTATTTATACAATTGTATAAATACAATTATGTAGATATAATTACATAGATAACTGGAAAATCACATCATAGTCAAATTGCTAGTAATCAATGATAAAATCTTACAAGCAGTCAGAAGGGGAAACATAGTAATATCAATAAGAATGACATCAGACTACACCTGATACTAATGTAACAGTATGGTTTAACTATAATAAAAAATAATGAAATCAAAAGCCCCTCAAGAACAGTGGAAACTAGAAGACAATTAGATGATGTCTCTAAAGTGATAAAAACTGCCAACCTAGAATTCTATATGCAGTGAAAATATTCTTCAGAAAAACTAAGGCAAAACAGACATATCCAAACAAACAGAACTGAAGAGTTAACGCAGAACAGCACTACAGTAAATCCTAAAGGAGATTCTTTAGTCTGAGGACAAAGGATCCTAGTTGGAAGCACAGATATGCAGGAAGAGCACTGGAAAGAATAGATTTATGTGTAAATATGTACTTAGAAACTATTTTTAAAAGAGTCTTTTAAAAAAAGATGTCTTTGGGGCACCTGGGTGGCTCAGTTGGTTAAGCATCTGCCTCCAGCTCGGGTCATGGTCCCAGGGTCCTGAGATCGAGCCCTGCGATGGGCTCCCCTGCTCATCTGGGAGTCTATGTCTCTCTCCCCCTCTGTCCCTCCACCCCACTTGTGCTCTCTATTGCTCTCTCTCAAATAAATAAATAAAATCTTTTTAAAAAAGTGTCTTTAAAAGACTATTAACTGTATAAAACAAGTGTAAAGATAATGCAGGGTTTATAATATGAGAAATAAATAGAAAAAATTATAATAGCTCAAGTAGAATTTGTTTATAAAGTAGAAAATAATACCTTAAGGAAGACCAAAGTTAATCATTCTTGTTGAAATCTATCAAATAATGACTACAAATGTATACAAAAAAAGAGCAAAAAACAAAAACCACCAGAAATCAAAAGAGAAGATAAAATGGTAGAATAAAAATATTTTTAATCCAAGAGTAAACTAGAAGGAGAGGAAGAATATAGAACAAAAAATGGTAATAATTTAAAAAACAAATAAGACGGTAGACCTAAAGTCAGCCATATATATTAGTCATCACTTTATTATGTCCAAACGAGGTTCTCCTTTGATGTAGCTCTGTTGTAAAGATACCAATTTGGTGTATGTGGAGAGGAAATGATATCCAAAAGAACCATGGGCATTTCTGGCTTAAAAACATCGGGAGAGCTGGGAATGGGATAGGGAGCTGGATAATGAATCAAAATTTTCTTGTGTTCCTTTCCATTCTCTCAATATTTTAGCTGCTCTCCAATGTACAATACTTACCTTTTTGAGTTTTGATTTGAGTTCTGCTGGCTTTGGAAAGGGAAACACCTGATAACAAAGCATTGCTAGCCAGATGATCTTCACTGCTGTTTTTGTGATTCCTCACATTCTGCTTTTTCTCCCCATCTCTCTCCCTACAACCTCAGAGTCAAATCTTTTATTCCTATTTTGGTAGAGTTACGGAACAGTGGATGGAGAAAGTTTAAGGTCCTGGGTGAAAGAGATTTATAAAATTCAGAGTGCTTTTCTCTCCCCGACCTCATTCTATATTGTAGTGCATACATTTCTTATTCTTATCAAGTTTCAAAGCTTTATTTGACTTTCATAATTATTAACCTTTAATTCCTGTAATAGTTACTTAGATGTTCATTCAAAACATGTCTTTGTATGTGTGCAATGGGCATTACTAAGTACTACCATGCATAGTTCCATTCTTTCCTGTTTGAGATATTGTCTAATTCCCTTCTTCCTGTCACCTTGGTTTCTGTGCACTGTGAATTGCTTCTCAAAGAAGCTTGTTTTTACTTGTTCACTGACTAGCCTGGTCAGCACAAGTCACTTATCCTCATTGTATCAAATTCCTCATCTGTGGAATAGGAACAAAGCTTGGCATTATATTTGTAAGGTGACCTTCTGAAGATGAACTACTGCCTCAGTATCATTTAGTGTTTCTCCGGTAAATGGCAGGATGCTAACTTGGAACAGCCTGTGAGAGGTTTAGACTGCAAGTACACTACCACCTTGAAAGAGTAAACTGTTGAGGTCTTTGTTAAGGTAAACTTGATCAGACTCACACACATACACACATACACACAATTGAAGCATAACTCAATTCATTCTCATTTGGTTTATAAATTCATAATCCTCTTGATATTAATACTACTTGAGATACAAAATGTGTTTTCATTCCATTTTGTTTCATAGTTTTAAAGTAGTTTCTAGTTATTTCACTATTAGAGGATTCCATATTATCATTGTGAACTACGTCTTATGTCCTATAAATGGTATCATTTCTACATGATGCATTTAAATGTATAAGCTCTTCTGTATAGTACATATTATATAGTGTATAAACCACATGATCCTGTGAATCCAGTGAGCAATATGAATGTTGGTGGTATTGATACTCTCCATGGTAAGAGCTTGACTGCTTTCATGATCAAGAAGTCTGCATTTGTGTGACCCAAAACTGAGTCCTTTAAGTCCAGAAAATCAACCTTGGCTTATATTTCTTTATTTAAAACATGATTTTTACTCACAAATTCAAAATCTAAAAACAAATTTTAAGAGATATGTTTTTAGTCAAAATGTACTCAAAAATTTTAAATTGGTTTGTAGTGGTTCATAAACTCTCTCTGACATAGTCTTAGATGGAGTAGGTATACAAGAATAAAACAATTATTTGAGGATTGATTCTCAAAGCTCTATATCTATTTATATCTATCTATCTATCTATCTATCTATCTATCTATCTATCTAGCCAACCATCCTCAGGCTTAAATATATAATTGCTTGTTATAGCATTAGCAAAATCGGGATCAAAGAAAATCATGGAAGGGGAATTAAAACCTCATGGATTCCTTTTCTATTTATACTACTGTTTTCAAGGGTAAATTATACATTTATACAACTCAGAAACAGTTTTGTAGTTGAGGCCCTCATTTAAAAAAAAAAACTTCATGCACGTGTGGTGATGAGTTCAGAGTGTTATACACAGCTAATGAATTGTTGAACACTACCTCAAAAACTAACGATGTACTATATGCTGGCTAATTGAACATAATAATAAAAAAAATAATAAAAAAAACCCTTTTTAAAAATTTCACATCAAAGAGTCTAAAATAGCAACATTTTAAGTGCCCATATGTTTATTTTTTTAAAAAACAGTTATTTATTTGTTTTAGAGAAAGAAAGTATGTGGGAGAGTGGGGGGAGAAGCAGAGGGAGAGAATCTTCAAGCAGATTCCCTGCTGAGTGTAGAGCCTAGCTCATGGCTCCATCTCATAACCAGTGAGATCATGACCTGAGCCAAAACCAAGAGATGGACACTTAACCAACTGAGCCACCCAGACACCCCCCCGCCCATATGTTTATTAAAAATAAATCTCGTATCTTTTTTCTCCTTGATTTAGTCATATCTAAGAGAGTTATGTTGAAGTCATCCACTATGATGTGGTTTGTGTTATTACTCACACTTTTTGCTTCATACATTTTAATGTTATATTGTTTGATCCACAAAATTGGGTGGATATAATATCTTCTTGGTGGTCCATAACTGTTTCCAACATAAAATGTTCCTTTTGTTTAGTTAACACTTTATCCTTTTGAATTCTATGTTGTATATTTTTATTATCACTCAACTTTTTTTCTTGTTAGAATTCTCCTTATACATCTGTTTCTTTATTTTCAAACTTTTGGCATCATTTTGTGCTAGATATATTTCTTATAAATAGAATATAGATAAGTTCCATCCCTTAAAAGGAGCTCTTATCCATTCGTATTTATTGTGATTACTAATATATTTTTTAACTTTTTATTTAAATTCCAGTTAGTTAACATACAATGTAAATTTCGTTTCAGGCGTACAATATAGTGATTCAACACTTCCATACTATACCCAGTGCTCATCACAACAATTGCATTCCTTAATCCCCATCACCTATTTAACCCATCCCCCACAGGCCTCCCCTCTGATAACCATCAGTTTGTTTTTTGTAGTTAAGAGTCTGTTTTTTGGTTTGCCTCTCTCTCTCTTTTTCCCCTTTGGTTGTTTGTTTCTTAAATTCCACATATCAGTGAAATCATGTGGTATTTGTCTTTGTCTGACTGACTTACTTTGCTTAGCATAATATTTTCTAGCTCTATCCATGTCATTGCAAATGGCAAGATTTCATTATTTTTTGTGGCTAATACTCCATTTTATATATAAATGCAAATATTTATATACCACATCTTCTCTTCTTTATCCATTCGTCAGTCAGTGGACACTTGGGCTATTTCCATAATTTGGCTGTTGTAGATAATGCTGCTATAAACATCAGAGTGCACATATCCCTTTGAATTCAAATTTTTGTATTTTTTGGGTAAATACCTAGCAGTACAATTGTTGGATTGTAGGGAAGTTCTATTTTAAACTTTTTGAGGAAGCCCCATACTGTTTTCCAGTGTGGCTGCCCAGTTTCCATTCCCATCAATAGTGCAAGAGGTTTCCCCTTTCTCCACATCCTCGCCAACACCTATTGTTCCTTGTGTTGCTGATTTCAGCCATTCTAACAGGTGTGAGGTGATATCTCATTATAGTTTTGGTTTGTATTTCCCTAATGATCCTAAAAATCCTGGAGGAGAACACATGCAGGAACCTGTTTGACATTGGCCATAGCAACTTCTTTCTAGGCAAGGGAAACAAAAGCAAAAATAAACTGTTGGGACTTAATCAAAATAAAAAGCTGTACAGTGAAGGAAACAATCAACAAAACTAAAAGGGAACCTAAGGAATGGGAGAAGATATTTGCAAATGACGTATCTGATAAATGGTTAGTATCCAAAATATACAAAAAACTTATAAAATTCAACATCGAAAACAAATAATACAATGAAAAATGGGCAGAAGATATGAACAGACATTTTTCCAAGGAAGACATACTGATTCTAATATTTTTACCATCTTCTTTGATGCTTTTGATTTATTGTGCTCATTGGTTTCTTTTTATCACATTTCCTAGTATTTATGGATTTGATTGTTCTGTTGTTTATTTTGCCTTTAGTGATTGGGAAATGTCGTTTGTTGTGGTCTGGGGTACTTATAAATTTTGGCTTTCTGGTTCCCCTTCTTTTGGTTCCTTAGGAAACTTCTTCCCTCACTCCATTCACTCCATGTGGTGCTCTTAGTCACTATACCCACACACCTCCACTGTCACAGAAATGGCAGGTCACTCAAGCTGGCTAGTCAGAGAAACTCCTGTCTGGCTATAAAAATTGAGTCAAGAATTAGCCCATCCCTGATCAGAATCTTCCCTGGAATCAAAATGAGTATAACCTCCACCAGGATAAGACACAACTTTGGAATGTTTCTACTCCCGTCCCCCTCCACTAAAATCCCTATTTTGCTGAAATCATTTTGAATTTTAGTTATATTTTTGAGGCTTTCCTATTACAGTTATTTTATTTTCATGATATTTAAACAATTCTTTAATAAGCTTTATGTCCAAATTAACATTTTTTATATGTATCTATAAGTTTACTAGTTTCTTTGCTCAATGCTATTTCTTGTATCTCATGTCTTCCTTTTTAAAAGGTAATTTCTTTGTAGGAATAGATCTTGGAGTTTTTCAGAAAGAATGAGTGAGCAGTAAAGTTTCTGAATACTTAGCTGAATAAAATTTCTCATTTGTTTTCACATTTCAGTGATGATTTATTTCCCTTTGTATGAAATTTTGCATAAAATTTAGGTTCAAAATCCCTTGCCTTTAGAACTCTATAGAAATTATTCCATTGACTTTTTGTATCCCATGATGAAGATGAAAAGTATAAACTCATCTGAGTCTTGATCATTTGGGACTCTTTTTTATAAATAAATTTATTTCTGGGGCTGAGAAATCTTACTTGAATGATGTTAAGTGTTTCATTTTTCATTATTCCTGTTTGGGATTAAATCTAAAGATTCTGTTGTTCTTTGGCTCAAAAATTTTTTTCTTTCATTATTATTTTTTCTTTTATTAGTATGTTTTTTCTTTTATTAGTATGTTTTTGTTTAAGCTTTTATTAGTATTTTAAAGACTTTTAAAATAATTTTTAAATAACATACTTACTGTATTCAATTACAATAGGACACAACTTATAGTCACTCCATAGTCCTTTTTAGCTCCCCAGGGTCATGTGGAGATGTGCCATCCATATTCCCTTCAAGGAAGAGCTTATTGCCCAAGTTAGTCAACAAACAGTCTTTGGCCTCAGAGTTTGCCTCAATGGCAAAACAGCCTCACTCAAAGACATGCCTTCCTAAGATGATTCACATTTAATGACTTCTTGAGTTGGGGGATAAGGACCCCAATGTGATTTATCACCTCTGGAAATGAGTATACTGTAAAAGTTCTCATGGTATTGGCCTAGGTGTTATCATGCCCTTATCACATTTTAACTTCCTCCTCTGTCCAGTTCCGTTTTCTTTCCCTGAGATGATTCCTAAAATATACCCTGCCTTCTAAACTTGTGCTTAGCACTGCTTGAAGGGAACTCAGCTTAGAAGAGTTGGGGGGAGAAATGGTATGAGAAAGCAGGTGATACGGTGGGCTTTTGGATATGGATACTTCTCTGGCCAGCTGGTGATGAAGACCTCATCACTGGTGGTAGGCAGAGTACAGATAGTCCCTGGCATAAGGCATAATTATTAAAACTCTCATTGATGATGAATTGGGATGGTATATCCAATGAAAGGGAATATACTAGATGGTGTGATTTATTAAGCATTTGAGAAGTATAAGAGAAATAGTAACTCTAAAGGCAATGAAATTGGATGGCTGTTGCTAAATGTCATTGATACCTTAGATTAATGTTTCTTAAAGCACAATATCTACTGGAACTTATGAAAAATACAAATTCTCTGACTCTGTCACACTTATACAATAAGAAACTCTGGAAATGGAGTCCAGCAATTTGAGTTTTAACAAGCCTTCCAAGTTATTGTGGTGGTAAAGCTCTATAATCAGTCCATAGAAAAAGAACAGTAAAAGCGGTAGGCACTAAAGGACAAATGGAAGTTAAGGGTGAAAGCCAGAGGGCCTGCCTTTAAGCTCAGAAAGAGGCTCCTATCTCTTGCAGAGAAAGCTGTGGACCAGGCCCAGGAATGAGTGGCTGAGCTCTAGAGAATGTTTAACTCTCAACCAAGGTAGGTCTGTTATGCCAAGGTCAGGACCTTGTGATGAGAACATCTCTTCAGATGTCCCCCCCAAATTTTGAACTCCCAGAATTCTCTTATTTTGCAGCAGTAGCTCACCCCACCGTATTAAATGTTAGCATTTCTCCCTTGCCTGAATTCAATTTAGAGGCCTCATCCAGGCAAGACAATAGTGGTTCCCTCAGGATCTACTTCCACATCCTCTCCTGACCATAAGGTCTGTATCTTGAGTTAAGTCATCCATAGCGAAGCATATGCTGGGCCTGTTAAGGGAGGAAAGGAACTCCACCAGAGGAGCTGTGGATCTAGCGAGCATGTATCTGCAGGAGCTGCTACACTGAGATGGAACTTGAGAGTGCTCTATCGGGTGGCAAGGACATAAGATTGAATAGTGGAGAGTTTATTGTTTTGAGGGCATGTACCGGAGATACAAGATTTAATGCCCTGGCAAAGTCCCCAGGAGATGGTTTGGACTTGCTACTAGGATGACTTCTAGAAGCATAATAAAAGTGATGGTTCGCAAACTATATGAACTTGAAAGGCCAAACTTGCTGTGGGAGACAGTGGAGGAAAGAATTTAAAGACCCTAGGAAGTGGTCATACTGAAGTGGGCATACTATGTGAGGTCATAAGACCTACTAGAAGATCCATTTTCCACAGGTTCACTGAGAAGACACACCACCCACCAAGGCCATAGAGAATATGCTGGTGAGAGGGTACCAGTATCACTAAAAATGTTCAGTGGTGCCTGTCTTCTGTAAGCCAGGACTGATGGGAGGAAAGAGTATTATAGAACTAGGCGATAGGAACCCAAAACAGTAGAGACCAGGTGGTAGCACTTAACTGCTAGAAGCCAGGTGGATGTAATTATTATAATGAGCCACAGCATTGGAATGACAGCCAAGGGGACTAACTGACCTGAAGAGGGTTATATAGGTGATTAATTGAACAGGCGACCCTTGGGGCATAATAGATGAGTGCCGACATAGGTACTACTTGGTTTGCACTATCATAACAAATCAAGGATGAGTGACCAGAGAGCTGAGAGCAATTACCATAATTAAAAGCGATGATATTTTGCTTGAATCTAGGACTGAACCAGTTTTCAGAGTTGGGCCACAGTGACTGAAATGGAGGCTGGATCCATAGGAAGAAGGCCCCTGCAACATAACAGTTATCACAGTAATAATTCTTCCAAGTCTTTCTCCAAAAGGATATGGTTATTTACTCAACAAAGTACATTCTTGGGAAAGAGGAGTTTTTGTGTGCATAATAATAGTCCTTCTGCAAGATGTCCAGGTCCTAGTCCCTGGAATTGTAATTGTGTTATGTTACATGGCAAGGGAGAATTAAGGTTGCAGATAGAATTAAAGTTGCTAATCAGCTCACCTTAAAATGTGGAAGAGGGAGAGGAGTGAGGGTGTCACAGTGATGCAGCATGAGAAAGACTTGACCAGCCATTGCTGGGGACCACAAGGCTGGGGAATATTGGCAGCCTTTAGAACCTGGGAAAGGCAAGGAAAAGGATTTCAGAAATTCCTTGATTTTAGCCCAGTGAGACCCATTTTAGATTTCAGCCTTAAGAACTCTAAGATAATATGTAGTTGTTATTTAAGCCTCCAAGTTTGCGGTAATTTATCATAGAGGAACAGAAAACGAATACATGCACTAATGCCCATCCATTTAATTTTACACATCTGGCCACTGAGAAGTCAGATGAATTCTAGAGGATCCCAGTAGACTATTGCAAACTCAACGAAGTAGTAGTCTCATTTGCAGCTGCTGTGTCAAATGTAAATTTGCTAACAGATTAACAGGCCCTCGGGCATATGGAATGGGGACTCTGAGTTGGTAAACACATTCTTTTCTATTCCATTCAGAAAAAAAAAAAAACCCACAAAAAACCGTTCAAATGGAATGGGCAACAATATATATTTACAGTTTTCCCAGGGCTATGTTAAATCTACTACCTTCTATCATAACATAGCCAATGATAATATAGTTTGAAGAGATCTGGACCATGTGGATATCCTCCAGAATAATAAACTGATCCATTGCATTGAGGATATTATGCTAATACAGTCAGAGTTGCAAAAAGTGGCTGGTTCGCTGGAGGCCTTGGCAAGACACCTATGTGTCTGATTGTAGAAGATAAACCCTACAAAGATTCAAGGATCTATCACACTGGAAAAAATTTCAGCAGTTAGTAGTCATGAGTGTGCCAGGATATCCCTTCAAACTGAAAGATAGATTATTGCATCTTGCACCTTCCACCATGAAGAAGGAAATACAATGCCTGGTAAGCCTCTTGGGGGGCTTTATTCTGCACCTGGGAATACTGCTCCAACCCATTTACTAGGTAACACAGGAGGGTGCCATCACTGATGGGGTACAGAGAAAGAAAGGGTTCTGCAGCAGGTCTCTGCTGCTTGGCCCAAATGATGCAGCAGACTCTATTATATTACAGGTATGAATGGTAGGAAATGATGTTGTATGGCATTTATGGCAAATCAGATGGAGTCAAAATGTAGGCCCCTAGGATCCTGTAGCTAAACTATGATCTCATGGCATATAAATATATGCCTTATAGCTCCTGCTACAGGGCTCTGTAGAGGTGGAGTGTGTGACCAAGACACCAAGTAACCATGCATTTGGAACTCGGTTCTGTCAAGATCCGCTAAATTGTAAAGTATGGCAGGTTCAGTAACAATCCATTGTAAAAGGGAAGTGGTACATCTGAGATCAAGCATGAACAGAACTAAGGACATAAGCAAGCAAACTGCATGAGCAGGTAGTCTAGATCCCCATGTCATCTACTATTGCATCACTGCCCCTCCCTCAGCTCATCCCTGTGGACATCTGGGCTGTTTACAATGCAGCAGGGACCTGCTGCAGAACTCTTTCTTGTTCTGCACACTGTCACTGATGGCACCCTTCTATATTACCCAGTATATGGATTGGAACAGTATTCCCATGTGCAGAGTATAATGCCTTCAAAACCCAGACAGCAGAGATTTACAGATAGGGCAGCTCAGGATGTGGCTACAAGCTGAAAATGGACAGCAGCTACACTGTAGCTTCACTCAGGAGAGGCATTGAAAGATAGCGAGGATAAGATTTCAGGCTATCTGGTTATCCACTTTGTGTGAGAGACGTAGCTGAGGTTGGAATATATATAAACTCATAGGCAATGGCAACAAAAGGATATGAATGGATTCATGGGAAACATGAAGATCTCTGTGTTATGTGGAAACAACCATTAGAGAGCATCCATCATGGAAGAGGCATGGAACAACCAAGTAGACATAATTACTTGACCATTTGACATCAGCTAGTCTTGTTCATTGGCTAACCCAGTGCTTGCACATGGGCACATTCATGGAATGGTCGTGGTGGGAGAGATGAAGTTTATGCATGGGTGTGATAGAATGGTCTCCCACTAACCAAGGCTGAGTAGGCTCCTGCTGCCAATGAATGTCCAAACTGCCAGCCAGAGATACTAAGTCTCCAATATGGCACTATTTTCAAAGAAACCAGCCATTCATTGGTGACAAGTTGGCTACATTGAGATATTTCTATCCTAGAAGGGCCAGAGATCTGTTCTAACAGGGAAAGCCAAGTGTTCTGGGCATAGGTTTGCCTTTCCTGCCCACAAGTTCCAATCAGCATGATTGTCTGAGAGCTTATGAAGTATTTGATCCATCAGGATGGGATTCCAATAGGATAACATTACACCAGACTAGAGGACCCACTTGTCAGAAAAGAAGATGCAGATGTCCCTGACCATGAGATTTATTGGTCACACCAGAGATGGCACCATGCAGAAACTTCCAGCCTAATAGTTCTGGCACAGGTGCAGTTTAAGCATCAGCTTGGAGGTAGTACTCTAGGAGGATGGAACACCATCTTGTATGACCCTGTAAAAGGAAATAATGGGTCTAGGAATAAAGGAGTGAAAGGAGGAGTAGTCTCACAGTCATTCTCACCGATCCACTGAGGGACTAAAAATTCTGGCCATTTCAGTCCAGCATGGAACACCCCTGAAGAGCCATACATGGGGCTGGGTGAGACTAGGTTGACATTGCTTTGCTGTTCAACTTTTTGCACAGTCCTGCTTCTTCCCCATCTCTTTTACAAGTACAGATCCTTAAATAACCTACTTGCCAAATTCTGTGTTGGGTCTGTTTCCAGAAAACCCAACCTTTGATAGCATCCAACCTTAGTGTATATTTTTCTAGGTCTTTCTCTATATGTGCATTTATATATATTAATATATATACATTTAAATTTTTCTTCACATATGTGGGATCATAGTGTGTACATGGTTTTCTGTGGCTGGACTTATCTTTTAAAGGCAGTTTAATTGAGGTAAAATTCACACTTTTAAATTACATCTCAGTAAGTTTTGACAAACAGTTAAGATGTAGGATATTTATATCACCTAAGCAAATTCCTTCACATTCTTTGCAATTAACCCCTTTATCCCAGTCCTAGCTCCAGATCTGACTCCTGTCCCTATAGATTTGCTTTCAGAATATCATATAAATGGGATCATATATGCAGCCTTTTGTGTCTGGACTCTTTCTCTCAATATAATGCTTTTGAGATGTATTATATTGTTGGATATATCAATAGTTCACTCTTTTTTATTGTTTAATAGTATCCCATTTGTGGATGTACCACAATTTGTCTGTCAGTTGAAGGACATTTGGGTTGTTTCCACTTTGGTGCTATCATTTATAATGCTTCTATAAACATTTACGTACATATTTGTAGACATATGTAGACATATGTTTTTAATTCTCTTGAGAAACTAGACAGTGGGATTCGTGGGTCATTCATTAAGAGTATATTTTACTTAAAAAAAACCCAAAATAAACACTTTGCATTCCCACAAGGAATACATGTGAGGGTCCCAATGACTCTGCATTCTTCTCTTAAATATTTGTTATTTTGGGGCTTTAATTTTAGTCATTCTAGTAAGTGTGTAGTGCTATTTCATTATGATTTAATTTGGATTTCTATAGTGACAAATGATCTTAAGCATATTTTCACATACTTATCGACATCCTTATATCATTTTTGGTGAAGTCTTTATTCAAATATTTTGCCCACTTTTTATGCGGATGTCTATTTCTTATTGAATTGTAAGATTTCATATATTCTGGATACAATATCTTATTCAGATATGTGTTTTGCAAGCATTTTCTTCCAATCTGTCTTTTTGTTTCCTTAAACATGGTCTTTCAAGAAGCAGAAGTTTAAATTTGATTATGTCCAATTTATAAATTTAAAAAATGGTTTGTGTTTTTTGTGACCTATGTAAAAAAATCTTTGTCTAACCCAGTAATACAAAAATTTTCTTCTATGGCTCTTATAGATATTATTAACTTTTAAGTTTATGTCTGTGATTCAAGTTAATTTTTGCAGATAGTATGAGGTAAGTTTCATGGTTCATTATTTTCACCTATGGATGTCTAATTACTCCAGTCATTTGTTAGAAAAACTTTTCCTTCCCCTTCTTTGTAAAAAACAAACAAACAAACAAACAAACCATAACAAAACAATTGATCATATATGTATAAGGTCTATTTCTGAACTTGTTTGACTGTTCCAATGATTAATACATCTATCCTTATATAAATGTTGTATTAGTATTCTCCAAAGAAAGAGAAACAATAGGATACATATATAGATGATACGTAGATTTATTTTTTTATTCTTTTAAGGTTGTTTATTTATTTGAGAGAGAGAGAGAGTGGGGGCAAGGCAGAGGGAGAAGGAGAGGAGATAGAGAATGTCAGAGTCCCTGCTGAGCACAGAGCCTGACATAGGGCTCGATCTCAGGACCCTGAGATCATGACCTGAATTGAAATCAAAAGTCTGTTGCTCCACTGATTGAGCCATCCAGGCACTGCCAGATATAGATTTATTATAGGAATTGGCTCATGTGGTTATGGAGGCCAAGAAATCCAACAACCTGCCCTCTGTAAGCCGGAGAAATGGGAAAGATGGTGGTGTAATTCAGTCTGAGTCCAAAGGCCTAAGAATCAGGGGAGCCAATGGTACAAGTCCCAATCCAAAAGTGCCAATGTCTGAGGGCAGGAGAAGATAAATATCTCATTTCAAACAAAGAGAGCAAATTTGTGTTTCCTCTGCCTTTTTGTTCTCTTTAGGCCCTCAGAGGATTTGATGATGCCAACCCACATTGGTAAGGATTGACTCAATCTACCAATTCAAATACTAATCTCTTCTGGAAACACTCTCACAGACACATCCAGAAATAATGTCTTACTAGCTATCTGGGCATCCCTTAGCCCAATCAACTTTGACACATAAAATTAACCATCATGAATACCATATTATTACTGTAGCTTTATTATATTAAGATTTATTCACATTGTTGAATGTGTCAGTAGTTCATTGTTTTTAATTGAAATCAAGTGGTAGTGTGATTCCTTAAAATATGTTCTTTTTCAAAATTATTTTGCTTGTCTAGATTCTTTGTATTTTCACATAAATTTTAAGAACTTCTGCTTTTGACAAAGATGGAGTAACAGGGATCTGATTTATTCTCATGTCTGCAATAAATAGAACACTGGATAAAATATATGAAACAACAGTTTTCAGACATTGGACATCAGGCAATGCAAGACAGCGATCACTGAGATGAGAAATAGATGAGATGAACGCTATGATTGCCCATTTTAATGACTGGAGACTGTTTCCAGGTCACAGCATGAGGAGGAGGGGACCCAGCAGAGCCTAACAGTCTTCCTGAGTTAAGGAGAAAAGACTGAGAGTTTTGGAAGGACCAGCAGCTAAGATTCCTAAGGCAGAGTCCAAAAGAGGAGAGAGCTGTCAAGAGAGTTCCAGGGATTTGCAGAAGGTCCTGTTTTAGTCCTTTCTCAGCTGGGTACTGATAATGTCATGAATGGGAGGAAAGTACCTGAGGCTGGAGATAGAATTCCACCCCAAAGGAGCAGAGGGGACAATCCCTGGTGCTCCCACAAGGCCAGAAATACATTATGTTCTCTTCAGCAAGAGCGAACAACTTTATCATTCACAAGACATTGGGCAGAGAATTCAGAAAGTTATTGGAGCCAAATCAGACATTGACCAAAGACTGTTTTGATCTCACCTAACAAAGTTTAAAAACAAACCTTAAAAGAGTCAAACGGTTTCCAAGTATCTAAATTGTATATAAGAACGAAGCTCAAAAATACTTTTCAAAAACCACAAGAATATCCAGCACCCAACAAGAAAGATTCACAATGTCTATCATCAAATAATAAAAAAAAAGTACCATATGTGAGGATACATATGTCCTGTGAATGTTACCTCTTATAGCAAAAGGACCTTTGCAAATGCAATTCAGATAAGGATTTTGAGATAGTGAGATTATCCTAGATTATCCAGGTGGGCTTTAAACATAATCACAAGTTTCCTTGAAAGAGAAATACAGACAGAGATTTGATTTATAGAGACAGAAGGCAATGTGGTGACTGAAGCAAGATGCTATACAACTGGATTTGAAGATGACTGAAATAGCCATGAGTCAATGAATGCAGCTCTAGAAGCCAGAAAAGACATGCAAACAGATTCACCCCTTGAGCCTTCAGAGTGAAGGTGGCCCTGCAGACTCTGATATGTGGCCCAGTGAAATGGATTTCAGACATCTGGCCTCCAGAAGGATAAGATAATAAGTATGTGTTGTTTTAAGCAATCAATTAGTGGTAATTTGTTACAGCAGCCATGGGAAACAAGTACAGATTTTGGTATCAGGAGGGGGTATTTCTGTAAAACAACAACAACAACAACAAAAACCCTGAAAATGTGGCAGTTGCTTTGGAACTGGGTAATGTGTAGAGACTAGAAGAATTTTGATAAGCATGATGGAAAAAAGCATAGATTACTTTGAACAAACTAGTGGTAGAAATATGGATGTTAAAGACTGCCATTGAGGTCTAAAGGAAGTGAAGAGTACGGTAGAGAAGGCCTATATTGTCTTTAGAATACCTAAATTGTCGTAACCAGCTATTGGTATAAATATGAACATTGAAGGTTGTGTTGAAGATTTAAAAGGGAACGAGGAACATGTTTTTGGAAGCTGCAGGAAGGAGGATCTTTGTCCTATAGTGGCAGCAAGCTTAGCTGAATTGTGGCCCATAGCTGGGTGGGAACAACACTTGTAAGTAATGGACTTGGATATTAACTGAGGAGATTGCCAGATAAAGTGCTGAAGGTGCAGCCCGGTTTCTTCTTGCTGATTAAATGTAGAAAGAATAAAAGGAGAGAGGAAGGAGATAAATTAAGGAAACAACTTTCAAGCAAAAAGAAACCAGGATTTGATTTGGGAAATTCTCAGCCTATCTTTTTGAAAAAAAAAAAGAAAAGAAAAGAAGCTAAAATTTGGAGATTCACGAACAGAAAAGTATGCTCTAAAGAGAAAGCCGCGGGTGTGGCTGTTCAACCTTTTTTTTGTGCTTTGGAAGAATCAAAAGATCAGTACATGCATTCACCCAGAGTGAATTTGAAGTAAGCATGTGACTTGTGGGTCTCCTCAGCCAGCTCATCAGGAGTCAGGAAAAGATATGTGATTACCCAGGAAATAGCAGTGGAGGCTTTTGTTTAAATGGCTTAAGTTCCTGTGACATACAGAGGAGAAACTCACAAGGTTTTTTAGAATGTTACATCAGTAGAAATACTCCTAGCTTGGATTGAAAGGGACAGAAACAGGATGAAGTGAAAGCAGGTTGTTGGTCCCCAAAATTCCAGAGGCAGGAAACAGGCTACAAACATGTTCCACTTTTCAAGAAAAAGGAAGGATGACTGTAAGGGCAGAGCTTTGGGTCCAGAGGACAGAGCCACGATCCACAGAGGACTATTCCCAAGCTTTTAAACCTGATGAGTTTGCCCAGTTGGATTTTGAAATTGCTTGGGACCTGTGACTCTTCTTTTCCATCCTTTTTCTCCCCTTTGGAATGGGATATCTATAACTGTTACCCCAACCCTGTCCCACCATCATATTTTGTGAGCATATGTCTTAGTCTGTTCGGGCTGCTATAATAAAATTCCATAGTTTGGGTGACTTATAAACCACAAAGATTTATTTCTCACAGTTCTAGAGGCTGAGAAGTCAAAGATGAAGGTGCTGGCAGATGTGGTTTCTGGTCACAGTCCATCTCCTGGTTCACAGACAGCACCATCTTGCTGTGTTCTCACATGGTAAAAGGGGGTAAAGGAGCTCTCTTGGGCTTCTTTTATAAGGTCACTAATCTCCTCCATGAGGGATCCATCCTCAGGACCTAATGACCTCTGCATAGCCCCATCTCCTAATACCATCACCATGGAGGGTTGGAACTCAACATATGAATCTTGGTGTACACAACGTGTATTCAGACCATAGCAGCATATAACTAGTTTCCTAGTTCACAGGTCCACAAATGGAGGGAAATTTTGCCCCATGATCCATCATAACCAGGATCTCATTTGTTTTGACTTAGATAAAATTTGGGACTTTGGAGCTGATGGTATTTAGATAAGATTTTAGACCTGTAATGGGTAGATACTTTTGGAGATATTGGGATGTGATAGAGTGACACCTCCCCTGACTGAAGTAATTAATCTTCCCTTTCCTGAGAACCTGAAATGGCCTCCTCTGAGTTAGTTTGCAGGGAAATGCTCATCTTTTTTTAGGACCTAGCCCTACTACCTCTCATCCCTGCTAGACATATATAACCAGGCTCAAGAGGACCTATGAGGTCCATAGGCTCAAGACCTATGAGGAAACACCACATACACCAAAATAATTGCAAGATAAGCCAGGTAAATATTACAGAAATGGATCCTAAGAGTGCTAGATCAAGATGCGCAGAAATCCTCAAATTATGATTATTTTCCTTTCCCTATGCACAGTCTCCCTACTAAATGACACTAAATTTCTTTGGGAGTCTAGAAAGAGGATTTACCATATGCATTTTTGGTAGGCCAGTGCGTCCTTCCTCAAGAGAACACCAGTTTCTCCTTATTCAAGGGCTCTGGGTCTGGGAATTGGTTGAGGGTTCACAATTATTTGTTATATGTAGTGATTTAAGTCAGACATTTTTCATTTAATCTAGAGCTCTTACACATAGAAAGATTTGAGTACACTGCCTGATCCTAGGGGCACTGTGATCAATTAGATAACACAAAAGATCTAAGCAGGTCTAAGCATTTCTGGGGACTAATTTGGCCATGCATTTATTATGTAACCATAGCTGTCTTATCTCTGATGATTAAGGCTGTCACTTGCTCCCTGCTATCCTGGTATCCCATAATCCTCATTGAATTCATAGAGCCCTGTTAGATGGACAACTTTCCCCTACTGACTTCCAAGGAGAAGTCACCACAAAGGCCTTCAAGGATATCAGGGCTCTCTCAGCAATGAACTTAATGCCTTAGAAAAGGCAGTTATACTCGTCTTCTCTCCTTTTCTCTAAGTTGTGAGCTTTGGCCATTTTATTATTTTTTTTTCTAAAAAGTATATATTCCTTTGACTTATACTTAGTTTCTATGTTCTATTTAATTAATTTATGTTTTTGTATTTACTAATACATTTCATTTCTCTGGATGTAATTTGTCGTTTTTTCTTGATTTTAGAGTTAAATGTTAGCTTTTCTGTTTTTAATCTTTCTTAGTTTTAATACATTTTTAAAAGGATTTTACTTATTTATTAATTTGAGAGTGAGAAAGAGAGAGAGAGAGCATGAGTGGAGGGAGGAGCAGAGGGGGAGGGAGGAAGAGAAGGAGAGGGAGAGAATCTCCAGCACACTCTGTGTTCAGTGTGGAGTGAGCCCAACATGGGGCTCAATCCCACAACCTGAACCCAAACCAAGACTTGGAAACTCAGCTGACTGAACCACCCAGGTGCCCAGTTTTAATACATTTTTAAAGCTATAACTATTCCTATATCTTGCTTCAGATACCATATTGTATTGTATCACAAAGGCTTTGATAAGCAATTTTTTTTTGTTTTTTGTTTTCATAGTTTGTAACTTTGGTTTTGATATCCTCTTAAATAAAGTTATTTGAAGGATTGCTTTGAAATTTTTAAGCATACATATTTATAAAATAACAAAACTATTTTTCTTGTTAATTCTTACTTTTATCGTAGTTGTTAGAGAATATGTTGTGTATGGCTTTTTTTTTTTTCTTGAATTTCTTGAGATATTGTTTATGGCCTAATACAGGGACAGTGTTTATAACTGTTTCCTGTGTGTTTGAAAAGCAAATGCATCCTCTACTTTTTTGGGCAGAGAAGAAGACCTATTCTGTCTTGCTCTTTCTACATCCACTGTCTTCCCTCTTCCTTCTTCCATTCTCAACATCAAGTTCAAAATTCTGCTGTGGGTCTTTATCTTAACATTCCAAAATTAAATTAGATCAATGAAATTTGCCGTTTTATTTCCCTACTTCTGCTCCCCTTCTCCACCCCCTACCCCACCTTCCAGTAAACTTTATTTCAGAACTTCTCTTTCATTAACTCTAATTTCCACGTATTATTGGAATTTTAATTTTAAACTATTGTTTACTTTTCCTTGAATTATGTCTTTTCACTTTTTATAATTCTTATTCAGCATTTATACTTTACAAATTGCATCACCAAGTTTTAATTTTAACGGCTTATTTTTTAGTTTTTAAGAACTAGGATTTTCTGCTCACCATTATTTCTTGTACACTCAGTCTTCTACTAACTTGAGACATTTTTTCTGAATTAATTTTTTCTTTGCTTCTTTGTTTCCTAAGGAAAAATTTATAGGTAGTATATTTTGTGATCATATAAAATTTATTTATTACTCTTTTACTCTTCCGTGGGGATGATATCTAGGGTGATAAAGAATTCTTGGATCTTACATCTTTTCTCTGGAAACCTGTAAGTATTTTTTTCTGCTTTCCAGAGTTGCAGGTGAGAAATCCATTGTGATTTCTTTCTTGTCTAAGTTAATCTGTGTGTGTGTGTGTGTGTGTGTTAATGTCTAGAAGTGTTAGATTTTCTTTTTATCTTTGGCATTCACAGTTTTTATCAAATTTTGTCAAAATGTGTGTCACTTAAAATATTAATTATGCCTGGCACATTTTAATCTGAAAAGCATAATCTTTCTTCTGTTATCTTTTTAAACTTCACTTATGCTTTCTTTTTACCTCTTGTACTGCTCTTTTGTATGTGTTTCAACTCTTCTGGATCTGTCTTCCGTGTCTTTTCATTCATAACTCCAAATTTTGTATTTTGGGGCTTTGTTGTAATATAATTTCTTTATTTGATCTTTTATATTTTTAATTTTGTTTCCAGAAGCGTTCACCCTTTTTCCTCTAATAAATTTCAAAATTCAAGTACTATGGTTTTGAACATTAAAAAAAAATTTTTGTTTTTCTGATCCTTCATTTGCCTTCACATCTTTTTGTGTGCCGCTGATTTCCCTAATATTTTCTTAAATTTTATTTATTTATTTTAGAGAGAGAGAGACAGCACAAGTGGGAGAGGCTGAGGGAAGGGAGAGAGAGAATCTCAAGCAGAATCCATGCTGAGCATGGAGTCCCACACGGGACTGGATCTCACGACCCTGAGATCAGACCTGAGTGGAAACAGAGAGTCAGACGCTTAACCAGCTGAGCCACCCAGGCACCCCCTTAATATTTTTTTCTTAATTTGTCTTCTTTCTACATATTTATCTTCTTTAATGGGAGGCATCTGTCCTGTTTTTGTTTTGTGTTTGTCCTGGTACACTATTGAGCCTTTACACTATTGAGCCCCTTAAGTAATCTGAGATCCTTCTTTGCTTTCCCATAATTGTGCCTATGTAAGTCAGCCTGTTGGGATCTTCATAGGAGGTGGAGGCCAGGCAGTAGGTGAGCGTTAAGAAGGAATTTTTTTCTGGTGAACCAGCGGTTAGTTGGGAACTTGACATACTGTCAACATTCTTTAGTTTGAGTGTGTGTGCAGGGGTGGAGTTGATTCTTAGCCACCAAAAGGGGGATAATTCAGCTCAAGGGTATAATTCCTCCTGAGAATGGCCTGGAGTGGCGTCCTAGAGGGTTTCCTTACACTGGGGGCATCTGTTTAGCTCAAACGGAACTATTTTATTTTGGTAGATGCAAAATCAAACTTCAGTGCAATTTCTACTAGGTCATTGGAGTTCTAGGGTGCCGGGTCTTTGATCCCTCTAGCTTTGTAAATGATGCTCTGTACACGCTGCACTAACCAGGCAAAACAAACTATCTCTGCAGGGCATTAAATCCTGAGTCGGTCACACCTTCTTCACTCCCCCTACACCAACGGCCCTCTGCACGTCAGCTGTTTATCTTACTCATCAGTTGGGAGAGAGAGGGATGTGTACTCGGACTCCCATCTTCCCAGGATGAATAACCACCGTTTCTTTGCTTCTTTCCTTATGTTTTCTCTCTTTCTTCCATTGAGGACGTTTATTAGACACATGTTGGATCTCCTGGAGCTATATTATATTTTATTGCTCAAAATTTTGAAAATGCCCTCAGTTTTTATCTTCTAGGCGACTGATTAAAGTCTTCAGCTATGTATATTTTATTACTTGGAACTTCTATTAAGTTGTCCTTATTTTGGAAATTATCTTTATATTCCAAAAAACTCTTTTCTGTTTTTAACTGCTCTTTTTTTTTCTCCATAGCAGCCAGTGCTTATTTTATGGAAATCCTGTCCCTTGAAATAATTCTGAGGATATGAATTTAATCTTTTCAAATGTTTTCTTGTGTTTCTTGCATGATGCCTTTTTACTCTGGGATCTGTTATTTTGTTTGTTCATCTTTACATTTCTATCTCAAGCTGTGGTTCTTTTCTCAAATGCATTTTTGACTTTTATTGTCTGTTCCTCTTTATGACAGGACTAGATTGACTAGGATAGGTGACTGATGTGTGTTTCCTCAGCAACAGGAAACTTCAGTTGCTTCTTCTCTGAATGAGTATGTATGTTTGGGGATGCCAGAAGTTGGGAGTACTAAAGAACTCTGTGGATATGCACATAGGTAGGATTCCTCCCAATCACATAGGCACTCAGTGGGCAGGCTAGCTGGGGACTACCTGTTCAAATTAGAAAGGCATTACTCTGGATATAAGTGCTTTATGGCATGAATAATACTAATTAATGTGTCTATTCATCAGAGTGTTATTTATCAGAGGTTATTTTGGTGGTGTATGTATAATAGCATCATATAAGCAACTCTCCAGTTCAATCTAAAGCCTGTTGTAAGTCTTTTCATATACTCAGGTTATAAGAGGACTTATAAATACAGTTGTGGATGAAAACAATTGCCTTCCTTTTCAGATGAATTTTAGCAAATCAGAGTAAAATCTTTTCTTTGTATTTTTTTCCTATGAGTGGAAAGCACAAAAACATCATGATGTTCTAGCCATGCTAGATCATAGAGGTACAAGTATGCATAAACTGTGTTCTGTCCTTGGATATCTATGAAGTTAATTGCATTTTTACAGCAATTCTTTCCCTCTACTTATTTAAGTGAGCTCTCTTTTTTTGTAGCAAGTCTTTCTCTGACTATAACACTTTATGTAAATTAACACAGTACGTATCTTTACATTTTATAAAAAGCTTTGGGCTTACTTCATTCATTGCAAATTAAATTTTCTATACTGATTCCACAGTTGATGCATCATTGATCCAGATTCATGCTGATACGCTTTGGTGAGAAGAAGCATAAGAGCGGAAGCTGAAGTTGATAAGAGAGTGCTAATTCAAGGGGAAATGAAAATTTCTCCCATCTCTGAGGCACTTTCAAACTCTATATACTTTTTGGTTCTAAACAAGATGTTAGGAGACAGAGGGTCACGGGTCTTCATTGTCTGCTTTCCCACCTACTTTTTTGTCTTGTACCCACAAGGGAAATATTTCTCAGCTCTACACCTTCCTAAAAATGACAGCAGGTTCAGGACTGCCTGTCTGCCAGGGGACTCCCATGAGAACCCATGGCCAGTTTTTCTCTGTCTTTTCCACGTCCACAATCATTTTAAGATTGAATCACTCCAGAGGCACAAAAGCCAGACCTATTGCAGCTCAGTTGTTACTAAATGCTTGTAAGATAAGAGAGAAAAACAGCAAAATTAAATGCTAATGGATTAGAATGAGTAAACGTTCCAGATTCACACTGATGGTAAAAGTCACAGCTCCTATTATATCATCACTCGAAATCTTTAAAATCTTTAAATCTTTAAAAAATAAAGACACCAAAAGGTCTTCTTCCATGGATCAAGGAATGAGATCATTTCGTCGCTTCCTACTTCTTGCTCACGATTAGAGAAATATTATTATCCTCATCAACATCATCATCATCGGTTTTGATTTATTTGAATAGCCTGCTGGAGTAGACCTCTGGGAGCATTTACATATCCAATTACTACAGGATGATTATTCATAGCCTTAAAACTGCCTCACATGTAAAAATGCCTGACCTAGCTGAAAGTTCTTAATAATAATACTTTACACTTGTATGGTGCTCTTAATGTTCCAAAAGATTTTCATATCCATTTTCTTAATTTGAGACTGAAAACAACCCAGGTTGGTAAATAAACCCCAAGTATTATTACCCCTTTTTTACAGATGAGGACTTAGAAGATCTATGAATGACTTATTCGAAGCCAGTCAACCAGTTAGTCTTAGAACTTAGACTGCATACGAGGTGTTACTTCCTGGGCTCAGTGAGATAACGGTCTCTCTTTCCTTGCTTTGTGGAGGCCGGTATCTTTGGAGTGCAGTGAAAATAATCTCAAGGTCATGAGTTTGCTTCTGAGAAGGTAGAAGATGTTCTTTGTCATTGCTGCTCTAGCGTCTTTAAAAAGCTGTGGTGCCGGGGCATGAGGAGCCAGGACACATCAAGAGGCTTGAGTTCACTGCTGTCGATTCCTTGTTGTGTTGTCTCAGAAAGGATACCCCGAAAGCAAGCTGGCTTCAGGAGAAATCTTCGCATTCTGCTGAATTTTCCCTCATAGAGACTATATTTGGTAATTACTACCTCATGGAGTCTTTCTTTTTCTTCAAAGGTACTAATAGACTGCATGTTTGTATCCCCCCAAATTCATGGGCATGAGAGTGAAGGTGGACCATTGAAACAAAGAAAACATTTGCTAGGGGTTCATGAGAAAATAGATTCTTGTTTTTCTTACGTAGCTCTGGATTAACCCTTTGTAGATTGGACAAAAAAAAAAAAAAGCATGTAGCTCTGAGAACTGCTGGCTGTTATTTTATATTGAAGAGCTGGATCCAAGCGGAAGTGAAACTAATGCAGTGGAAGGCAGCATTGGTCAGGATAGGCTAAGTTACGCTGAAGGAACAACCCCCAGGCCTGTGTTGCTTAACAAAATCAGGTGTATTCCTCACACTAGCTGTCCAGCGAGTGTTGATGGGAGCCTCTGTTCCAAACAGTTCTTTAAGGATTTGGGTTTACCTTATGATGCTGCCATCACAGGTTTCAGGCTTTGGTGAAACCAGGGAAGGGAATATTGCTATAGTTGTTTTGGCTCCAAAGTGACACAGCCCGTTGTCCGAAGCAGTGCTGTCCAACAGAGAGATGATGTGAGCCACGTGTGACTCACATGACCAACTTTATTCTTGTTGTTATTACCAAATTTGGAGATTATGCTTGTTTGCTAAGATTTCTTTGTTTGTTATATGTTTTTCTGTTGTTAGGGTATAATTCACCCACAGTAAAATTTACTTTTTTTAGGGTACAGTTCTATGAGTGTCAACAAACACAGATAGTCATGTAATTATCGTTTCAAGCCAGTTTAAAACACTTCCATCTCTCCCCAGATTTACCCAGTGCCCGTTGTAGTCAATCCCTCCTCCTACCCTCGGCCCCTGGCAAGTACTGATCTATTTCTGACCCCATGGTTTTGCCTTTCAGCAATGTCACATAAATAGAGTATGCAGCTTTGGGGTTTGGTTCTTTGCATTTAGCGTAATGCATTTGAGATTCAGCCATGCTGTGCTGTGTATCAGTAGTTGGTTCTTTTTTTGTTGCTGAAAAATATTCCATTGTATGGATATACTACAGTTTGTTTACCCATTTCTCAGTTGAGGGACATTTAGGTTGTTTCCCAAATGTTTTTGGTGACTAATAAAGCTAATATAAACCATTTTTCTGTGAACATAGTTTTTCATTTCTCATGGGGAAACATTTACCAGTGGGATGGTGCAGTCATACGGTAACTTTATGTTTAATTTTTTAAAAAAAGATTTTATTTATTTACTTGAGAGAGAGAGAGCAAGCACGAGTGAGGAGAGAGGCAGAGGGAGAAGCAGATGCCCCACTGAGCAGCGAGCCCAACACAGGGCTCAATCCCAGGACTCTGGGATCAAGACCTGAACCAAAGGCAGACACAACCTACTGAGCCACCCAGGTGCCTCCATGTTTAATTTTATAAGAAACTGTCAAGCTGTTTTCAAAAGTGTCTGAACAATTTTGCATTAACACCAGCAATATATATATATATGAGAGTTCCAGTTGCTGCACATCATTGCCAGTGCTTAATTTTATCAGCTTTTTAGGATCTATTTTAAAATATTTCTCCCTTCCTTTCCCTTCCCTTCCCTCCCCTCCCCTCCCCTCCCCTCTCCTCCCCTCCCCTCCCCTTCCCTCCTCCCTCCCTCCTTCCCTCCCTCTCTTTCTTTCTGTTTCCCTGTTTCCTTCCTTCCTTCCTTCCTTCCTTCCTTCCTTCCTTCCTTCCTTCCTTCCTTCCTTCCTTCCTTCCTTCCTTCCATTCTCATAGACGGGTAGTAGGTGTAAGTAAACCCAATTTTCTAGTAAACATATTTTGAAAAGTAGAAAGCAACAGGTAAAGTTAGTTTTAATAATATATTTAACAGATGTATTCAAAATATTATCATTTCAACATATAATTAATATAAAAATTAATGAGATGGTTTCCATTCTTTGTGTGTGTGTATTAAGTCTGAAATCTGATGTATAGAGCTCAGTCACCACATGTGCATAGCGGCTGCTGTATTGGATAGTGCAGGTCTAGATGTAGTTACCAGCCTTACTTAACTGTGAGCGGGCTGAGAAAATATGGTATCCGTGTATCCAGGAAATGTGGACGAGCACTAGTAATGTCTGTCACAAACACAGAGTGGAGAGAAAGAAAGAATTCAGGTCCTTTATAACATCATTAAAGTACCAAATTGAGCCCAATCTGAAGATCTTCTAAGGAAAACCTTTGTTTCTAGTTACGATAGACAGTGAATGCCATGTATGGTTTAAGGCAGTTTGAATTAGCTGATTCTGTTATTTGAAAGTTCATCCAACATGATTTTGCACTGCACAATTAAATGTGCATTTAGTATAGAAGAATGAGAAAATATAGGCAGGCTAAAAAGAGAAATTAAAAGTCACCCGCAATCTCAGAAAATATTTCAGTGTACAATTGGCCTTTGAACAACATGGGGGTTAGTGGCACTGACCTCCTGCATAGTTAAGAATCCACATATAACTTTTGATTCCCCAAAAACTTAACTAATGGCCTACCTTTGACTTTGAAGTCATACTGGTCACATAAACAGTCGGTTAAGACATATTTTTTGTATGTTATATGTATTATATACTGTATTCTTACCACAAAGTAAGCTGGAAAAAAGAATATGTTATTAAGAAAATATTAAGGAAGACAAAATACATTTATAGTGCTGGACTGTATTTATATAAAAAATTTCATGTATAAGTGGACCCACATAGTCCAAACCTCTGCTGTTCAAGGGTCAACTGTATGTCTTTTGAGATGTGTGTGTATGGATATGTGTGTATAAATGTATTAAAGTACATGTGTATAAGAAAAATCACAGAAATATTATATTATTATCATATAACCTATGTTTTCCACCCAATAATATTTAGAAAATATCTTTCCATGTCAATAAACGTATGTTTTAACTATCATTTTTAATCTCTATGTAATATTCCTCTTTACGGAAAAGTCACAATCTACTTACCACATTCTGTATTATAAGCCATTCAGAACATTTCATTGTTTAAGTTGGGACAAGGGCAGAGGTGGTATGTGTTTTGAAATAGCTTTTTTTTTTCTTTTTCAGAGAGAGAAAGCATACACACCAGTGAGTCCAAGCCAGTGTGAGTGCAGGGGAGGGGTAGAGGCAGAGGGAGAATGAGAATCCCAAGCAGGTTCCAGGCTCATCAGGGAGCCCCTAGTGGAGCTTCATCTCACAACCCTGAGATCATGACCTGAGCCAAAATCAAGAGTCCAATGCTTAACTGACTGAGCCACCCAGACACCCCTTGAAATAGCTTCTTATCTGAAACGAAAGCAAAGAACATTTGGAAATCCTCTTTCCTTTCTTTGCACCTCTTCTTTTTATACCTGGCCTCCTCTCAGTTATTTCAGTAGGAAAAAAAAATACAAGAAGGAATATATAGCTCAGCAAGGTGACTAGATAATTAGTAAAACAAAAGAAATTAGTTTCCTGTAAAGTTTTCAGTAATTTTTTCTAATTGCCATGACTACATTGTACTTATCACCAGTATTGATTAGATAGACAAGTTATTCAAGGTATTCTAGGTGTAATTAAAAGATAATTAGTGATACAGAGAACAATATATTAAGTTAAAAAAATCTAGAAGTATGCAATAGTAAAGTGTAGGATGAATCAGATCCCGTCCTATAGGACTTTTACTTATAAAAGAAAAGCTAGTGTAGTCTCTGTGAGAAAGAACTTGATTAAAGGTGCTGAAATGACCTGTTTCCCTCTTTTGGCTGCTGGGGCCATTTGGCATTTTCAATGACCTCTGATGCTTGGCTTTCTGCTGTGTTGTTATGACAGGCACAGGGCTGATATTAAAAATATTTGACAACAGTGATGCAGGGCCACTGACCAAGGACAAAAGACCCCAGCCTACCACAGCGGCTATGAGTGAACCAGTATATAAGGTCTGCTGGATGTCCCAAATGGAGAAGATAAAACAAGGAAACAAACAATGACAACAAAAAACTTGGGGTTTTTGTTTATTCCAGGAAAAAAAAAATCCTAGATATGAATCCATTTTGGGGGAGGTTTGGTCTTCCATATCCTTCTAGTGATACTGCTGGGGAAACTACCATTTCTCACAAAAATAAATGGTAAATAGCCACTCCCTTCTCTAAAGCAATACCTAAATTCACAGAAAAAGGATTAATATACTGAATATATGAAGAACTCTTACAACTCTGCACAGAATCAAAAACCCCACTAACTCCACTAATATAAAGAGGTCATTCAAGCACACACTGAGAAATACAATAAATATCAGAAAAATTATTTTACTTTACTAATGAGCAAAGAAATGCCGATTTAAAAAAATACCTATATTTCACTTGGCTAACATCTGTTAAGTGGCTACCATGTGTCAGATGTGGTGCTAAGCAATTTTATCTTATTTTATGCAAATAAAAGTCCTGTAAGGACTTTTAGTGTAATGGACTTTTATTATAATGTCCGTCTCATAGGCAAGGAATCTGAGGTTCAGGGAGGGTAATATGCCTGAGGTGACACAGTTAATAAGTAGTGTTAAGCAGAATGCCATTTGCCTTTTGAGATTTACAAAGATTAAATGATAGGTATCAAAATGAAAAATATGCATCCCTTTGACCCAGCACTTTCACCTCCAAAATTTATCCCAGGGCAATAACTGAGTAAGTGCACAAAGGACTTTTATAAGGACATTTAGTGCTGTATTATTTATAACAGCAAAAAACTGGGAACAAGGTAAATATTCTTGAACAGAGGATTGGCTAAATATATAAAGACCTATTCATATAATATAAACCCAGGCAGCTCTTCAAAAGAATGAGATAGATCAATATGATTTGGCTTAGAAAGTTGTGGCCTAGCTATACTGTTCAGTGGGAGAAAAAAAAAAGATACAAAATAGCATGTAAACTGTGACTGTATTTTTGTCAAAATAATTATGTTAACCGAGAAAAATGTTTGAATGTGTTTGCTGTGGTTATTATGGAGGGGTTAGATGATAGCAGAGCCCATCAGTGTATCTACTTCTGTATTATTTGATTATTCTTTTTGGTATAACTATTTGAAGCAGAAAAAAAAAAAGCAACAAATATTGTCTTGTGCTGAAACTGACAAACCAGAACAAAACAGTAACTGCAGGATCACACCCCCGGGGCAGGTACAAAGAGGGGGCACGCATAGGAGAAAGATATGATAGAAGGCTCCATGCATAGGGTGGGTTTGCACAGAAAGAAGACAGTGAGAAGCAGAGGAAAGGGGGCAGAAGGGAACAAGGGAAAGGAGAGTAAAGACAAGTTGAACAGTTGCAACAGTCAGCAAAGCCCTAGTGTTACTAGGGAAGGTTCAACCTGGGGCTTTGCTGAGACGCAGGATGGTGTAGCTAAGGATAGTTAAAATAGTTAAGAGCACGGTCTCTGGAGCCGAGCAGTTCTGTTAGCACTCACTAAATATCCATGTTCCGCTGTGGGTCCAACCTCTTTTGCCTTTAGGTTGGGGCCATATGACTCATTCTTGCCACTGGATTGTGAGAGGAAGGGCTAAGGCCTTTAGGGATTGTAATACCTCCTTTATCGCTTTCTTGCCCCTATGTAGAGGCTGCATGCAGATGTGTTCCATCATGCCACAGCAACAAGAAGTAGTCACCTATGCCCAGGGGCCAGGATGTGATTGAGAAATAAACTTTTGTGGTCTTAAGACACTGCAGTTTGGGAGGTTGCTTGTTTTTGCAGCTAGCATTGCTTGCTCTAATATGCTTTGCCATTTATTAGCTGTCTGACTTTAGACATGTTACTTAACTCTCTGAACATCAGTATTTCTCCTGTAATTGGAAATAATAATGGTACCTATCTCCTAGGGTTATTGGAGGATTAAATGGGAAAGTATACAGTGTTAGGCTATTATGGTTATATTACATGTGTTGGCTATTATTTTTGTTTTTGCCATCATTTACAGGAGGAATTGATAAATCAGTTCCCCAAACGGGGCAGCACCAAGGTCAGGGAAATGTCACTAGGTGACAGTAGGGTCAATCCAAGGAAATATTGTGGGACATATTAAGAGAAGTTGTGGAATCTCGACGTGTAAGTGAAGAGGACTGACGATCAGACCCAACTATCTCTGGCTAGTGAGATGACAACTCCTTGTCAGGGGAAGCACTGGTTGTTGGAATGAGGTTAAGTTACAGAGAGAAGCTAGTTATCATTAGTTGCATCTCCATAAAAATGCCTACTAAATTTCCATCATAATGAAATAGGTTATGCTAATATAATTATTTTCCTGGGGTGCCTGGGTGGTTCAATTGGTTAAGTGGTTAAGTGTCTGCCTTCAGCTGAGGTCCTGATCCTAGGGTTCTGGGGTCCAGCTGCTTCCAGCTCCCTGCTCAGCGGGGAGTCTGCTTCTCCCTTTCCCTTTGCCTGCCACTCCCCCTGCTTGTGCTCTCTTTCTTTCTCTCAGTCAAATAAATAAATAAAATCTATAAAAAAATTATTTTCCTGACATCTCAATTTAAGTGGCCATGGAAGGTGCTACTATTACTTACTGATTGGTTGACCCTTTCAACCATTTGATCATCTTGGGGTGGGGACTCTGGGGATATTCACCTTCTAGCTAATCAGGGCTGAGGGGGGATGAAGTGTATGGGCCTGTGTGCAGGGTTGGTGGTGGAGCCGGGGGGGGGGTGTTATATATAAATACTGCATATGATAAATTTGGGGTAACTTGGAAATGCTGTTCTCCCCCCACTTCCCCTCCTTCCTTCATTTCCTTTCCTTTTTAAAAAGTAGCACATTTGGATTTAGCACAAGTATAACAGATGTCTTACTGAAACTTCTTTGAGTGCCATGATTGTATGGTTTTTAAAATAAAATCAAATAGATTCTTGAGAGAACAAATTGTCTAAGTTACTTATTCCCAGTCAGTGGTGGGTACAAAATTTCTATAAGGAGTGAATTAGGAGGGGTAACCTGGTTGCCAGACTGTGTTGGAAGCTGAGTTTTCATAGCACTTTATGGGATTGAGAAAATGTCAACTTTCTAAATAAAAAAGGAGAAGGGATCTTTTTCTGGGGAGGGTAGGTTAAGATGCCCAAGTGCACTTGATGTGGCCACTGCTTTTAGGCACTTACTATTTTACTCCGTAGGTTCTTTCAACAAACGTTTAATGAGCAGCTACTACTATGTTTCAGATCCAGAGGTGATAGACTGTTCCTGAGACCATCACAACTCAGGAGAGACTGAGGGTGAGTTGTACAACCCCTGGTTCCTCTAACTACTCAAAAATCAGTGCCAGGCTGTTAGGGGCTCCCATTTTGCTCTGGCTAAATAGTGATACATACAACTTACTGAGTTATAATGAAAAGTGATTTGTTCCAAGTAGCAAGTGAGAGCATTTGAGCGTTCGCCCACTTTTAGGGTGGTTGTAAAGACTGGAAACAAGTGGGACCCACTCCGTTTCACTGCTCAGCGTTTGCTGCTTGCAAACTCCCCTTCCTTAGGCTCACCCATCTCTGGTCAACTAAGGGAACCAGGACGTCTCTTCTCTGGGTCAGTCAGAACCCAGCCAGCATGTCTCTGATGTAACCCTTCTCATCTTACAGCTCTTTTTATTTGATCATATAAAAACTGCTGTCGTCACTCGGTCCTGCCCAGAATCAAGGCCTCCACCCTTCAAATGCGCGCCCCAGTCTGCCTTGCCAAGACATTTACTTCCCAGTCACTGGCATTTGGGGGCGCAGCTGGCCACCGCGCCGAGACCGCGTAGTGTTCCACTGACAGCCTCTCTCTAGGAGAGGTAAAGGTGCATTCGCGGTGGGAGGCCCCGCCTAGGACAGACAAGCCAAGATCCTTCCAGGCTGCTGGTAAAACCCGCGGTGGGACGACAGGAGGGTCCCAGAGCGAGCAAGATAGATCAGGTCTGCCCCACGCACTTAGTCCAGCAGGAGCGGCGGGGTTTGGGGGTGGAGGATAGCGTTAGGGTCTTTGAATGTGGATATAACTCCTCTCGGATCCCTCCCGAAGCGAGAGGTGAGGACCCGGCTCGTGGGCTCTCAGCAGTGCCTGAGTGAGCAAGGACCACGCCATCACACCCCTCCCACCTCCCCACCCCCCGCCTCTCTGGTGTGACCACTTTTGATCCCGCCCCAGACAAAGGCAATATGAACTCCAGCAGAACGAATAAGGGGATCAGGTTGCTCTCCCGGCCTCCCCTCACTACCCCCTCCTTGAGTCTCCCCTTCCCCACGTGACTCTCTGGAATCTTTGCCAAAGCTCCAAGTCTCTGGGTCCATTTTCACACCGAGCAAAGGAGACAGGAAGGAGGCGAGGGAGGCAGAGGAAGGCGGAGCCTGTGTCCTTTAAACGCTGGGATCCAGAGGGGTCCTTATTTTGTGCGTATCCGAGCTCTCTCGTCCGAGTGGCATTGAGTTCGGAATCCTTTCCAGTCTCTCTAGCTCTTTCCTCCGTGCATTTAAAATTATGGCTCCTCCTGCACTCGCGTAATCACATCTCAACCCTGCAGACCAGCTCTGGGTGTACGGGTGCGGAGGTGCCGGTCGGCGTGGACCAAGCCGCGCCCCCACAGCCGTCCTCACCCAGGAGAGGGGCGGAGGCGAGAAAGTAGCAGCAGCGCCCCCGCGCGCCGCCACCCCAGTTCTTTCAGCGGAAGCTTTCGAACAGGCTGCTGCAGGGAGCGCAGCCCGAGGCGGCGCCGTGCGGCTGCAGCGCCGCCGAGTCCCGGGAGCTGCCCGCAGCGCTGCACAAAGTTTCCTGCGAGCGGCCGCCGGGGGCTGAGGTCCGCGGAGCCGGGCAGCCGAGCCAAGGTGTGGGTGGGTCTTTCTGGGCTCC
This sequence comes from Ursus americanus, assembly GCF_024610735.1. Lineage (NCBI taxonomy): Eukaryota > Metazoa > Chordata > Mammalia > Carnivora > Ursidae > Ursus > Ursus americanus. Next base: position 23,286,652 of record NC_142134.1, on the reverse strand, counting down.
TGGCGACCCCCTCTGCCGACGCAGCGCCGACGTAGTGTCAAGTGAACTTTAAAAAGCTGTTCCAGACCAACCTGAGCCGGGATCTCCGCGGTCGGAGACCCTGGAGCGGAGGTGTCCAGTCTGAGGGAAATGCTGGGAGGTCGGATCAGCAGGTGACGGGAACTTTCCCGCGAGTCTACCGCGGAGAACTGCGCGCTGCCTTCTCTTTTATTCTCCCAAGCTCAGCCCTCGTTGGCGACCTGCTTCGCTGGAGAGCTGCGCGCTTTCCGCCCCGGCAGTGAGTGAATTGAATCCCCCGCCCGGCCCGGAGCCTCGGAGCTGCTGAAGAGTGTCACTCGGGGCCGGTCCAGCGCTGCATTTCCCCCGAGGCAACCGCCCGTCAACCCCCGCTCTGCGTGCGCGCCGGCCCGGGGAGCCGGAGCCAGTGTTTGGGGCGAGAGCTGGTTCTTGGATGCTGAAGGCTGGGCTCTTCCAGTGTGGGTGTCGAAGCGGCAATGGGTGCCTTCAAAGTGTGGTTCGGGGTGGCCCTAGCATTGGCGGGATTTGCAGCATTGCCTCATCATTCGGAAGGTGAGAGAGCGGTGCCTTTTTTTCCCCCTGGTGTGTGTGTGTATGTGTGTGAGAGAGAGAGAGAGCGAGAGAGATCGAGATCGTGCTGTTTAAAAAGCCAAGCGTGTTTATGGTATTGTGGGTCGAGTGGAAGTTTTTTGGGGGGTTGGTGGGTGGGTGGGAGTGGAGCTGGAGTGGGCGTTTTCTGAGATTCCTACTCCTGATTGTTATGCATTCCGATCGCAAGCTTGTCTCCCGCCTCCCTCTCTGCCCTAAGTGCCTTTGGGTGGGTGGGTGGCCAATTGAGGTGGCATCTCTGAGATTGTATTCTCTTTTTTCCCACTTCCCCGCTGCCCCCAACGGAAAGCAACTACGTGAAGCGTAGGCGAGGAGCGAACAATTGCTCTTACCTGGGTAAAAATACCTCCGCTCCTATGAAACATAAAATCTGGGACCTTAAAACCCTCGCCACTCTCCCTCCCTCCTCGCCCCAGTAAGTCTCCCTGTAAAGTCCAGTAAAGATTTTATAATTAGATGGTTAGAGCGCGTTCTGGACATAGAGAATTCAAATGCACTGAGAGGAACCTCTGCAGTACGGAGAGGCACGAGCCTGCCTGCTTCCTTAGAAAAAAAGTGATTAATAAGAGTTTAGCTTCATTCTCTTACTTCGCTCTCACTCCCGGTTTTCCTCCAGGGCTCCAACTTGTGTGTAAAACCTCGAGCTGGGGGAGAGGAAGAAGACGGTGGGAATTGTCTCCATGATAGCAAAAGCAGTTCGGGTTCAGACAAAAAAATGAATCAATAAGTAAATTAAGAGTTTGGGGGTCAAGAGATGGCGGGTCCCGGGATGCGAGGCGCTGTGAGCTCCCACCTGCTCCGAGGAGTCGGCAAAGTCCTTTAGCTAGTGCTTAGAGAGGGGGAAGGGAGCCGGCGGGCCGGGAAGAAGGAGGCTTAATCCACCGTGCTGGGCTCTCGGTTTAACCTCCAGATTCCATTCATTATTCATCCGGCTGCGGGAATAAGAGTTCACCTGCTCCGCCGCAAATCAGAGCCGTAGCGGCGGCGGGCGCAGGGCGGGGCGGGGTGGCTTGAAGGTGCAGAGGTGGGGCGCCGGCCTGGGGGCGGCGGGAGGCCAGGCAGAGGACAAAGCCCTGCCTTGGATCGACCTCCAGCCATCAGAGCAGCTGCCTTTTCTTGCTAGTTTCCATGGAGGAAGTGGCGTGGCCTTGAGGTCCACGCACAGTACTGGGGACTTTACCGTGGGTAAAGTTACCGCCTGCCTGCACCCTCCCAGGAAGTAAGTCAAGTACTTTCTCCAGGAAAAGCACGTCCGGGGCCTGTGCAGCCTTCTCCAAATGGGTCATAACCTGTAGAAATATGTCTGTATTGTACGTGTGCGTGTGTGTGCATACTTTAAAAAATAAAACTTATAGAGCTTAATTATAATGATAAATCGGATGGGAGGGTTAACCCAGGCCACCTAAATCTGAATTTGAGACTTAGAAATATTACGTTTTCACTTGGTGGTGGCAGTTTCTTATTTAGAATCATATACCAGCAACACGGGAAATGTGCTCTCTCTCCCTGATAGCTCACCAGGGGGCAGTTGGAATGATGCAGTTTTTCAGAACCAAATCTCTTGAAATTACAAAAGCCATTATTAAGAGCCTGCAGGGTTCGCTCTTTGGAAGATTGGTTGGTACAATGGGCAAAGTTTAAGAACATCCAAAGTCTTTTGATAGGGGAGGAGGAGGGCAGGTCACCAGGGGCGCTATTCTTCCAAAGATTCTTTGGAAACTTTGCTTCTTACTGTTTCACCCCACCTTCAGGGCATTCTAGAATCCTGTCAAAAATTGGATTGCTACATGTCTGAGAGTTCTCATCCAACTCAGAATGGTCCTTATCTAAAAATGAACGAATCAATGTGGACATTTATTGAGCACATGTTATTTGGCTTCTATTATGCCAAGCACTTTACAGACATTATCTCATTTAATTAAATTAATTAAGTGATATCAGGCCCACAGACAAAAAATCAGCTGTCATCTGATGAGACCTTTGATTTGGTTCTGCCAGGGTTTTCTTTTTCTCTTAAAAATAAGGGCATTGAAGTCAAGAATGAAAAACTTAAGGATCTTACTGATTTCCTCAAGTTTTTATTATAGTCTTGGCAATGGTTTTTAGAAATGGAAAAGAAGCATTTACGTGTGTACTTCTCATGGCGTGACATACACTTTGATACTTTTGCTGACCAAGCCATGGCAGAATTTGTGTTTTCCTCTTAGTGCTCAGAGATCATCTCATACATGCTTCTAGAACACCGGGTAGTAATTCTACAATTACATTGATAAAGGTATAGTTTCCATCTTCCTCATGTAGCTGTGTGCTCACTAAGGGCTTAGGATGGCTCCTAATTATTCTTACCTCTCCACATCACCTCCTAGTACACACTAGGTGCTAGAAAATATTGGTCAGATGAATGAGTATTGCCTAATCACAGTCTTTTGAACTAAGCTTACACTGGCTCTGAGATAAACTGCTGTATGACCTCGAATGAACCACCTAAGTTCTTTGGCCTGTGGTTCTGTCATTTACCAAATGCGGAAGTCGGCTGGCTAGGTGATAGCTGTAAGATGCTTTTGCTAATCGTCCAGCAGAGGGGAAAAGATCAACATTTGCTGCCTTATTTGTGGTCAGTTGCAACTTTCTGGTTCTGAATTTTATGTTAGTTATTAAAAGAAAAATGAATTTTTACAAGCAAATCATTGGCAGTGTTATTTTATACTGTCTTGTATTGCCGAGCTGACAAATCTCTATGATTTGAGAACTGCATGAAATCAAGAAGTCACAGAGAAACTTCTAGCAAACATGACTGCTTTCTGAATCAGACCAGCTTTGCCGTGACATTTTCTGGAGAAGCATATTTTGAATTGTGTTCACCTGTGGAAATCCTGTGAAGTAACACTAGGTAGAACATGGTGGCTTGTAGATAGGAAAAGATGATTGAACTGAAGGTTGAGAGAATTGAGTTCTTGTCTGTGTCCTGTAACTCCCCATGTGGCTTAGTCAATCCCACAATCTTCCAGACTTTTCCTATAAACGAATGCCATTAACAGAATACGTTGGAAAAGATCATTTGATAGACAATGTGTTGTATTTTGGGTGAATCAGCATATTTGGTTCTACTCTTGGCTGGAGAGTTCCTTCTGTGTAAGATTTAATCTTTAAAAACCAAAGTGAATAAAGAGAAGACATTGGCTGGGGAAAATAGCCCATCTCTTCATTCTTTCATTCCGCAAATCTTTATTGAGAGCTTATGTGTATGGTTATGTCTGGTAGGGGAAATACAAATATATAAAAAGCATACTACCTGTGCTGAAGAGGTTTGCATACCCAGTAATTGTTGATATCAGTAAAGTAGAAGTAGGGATACGTGAACATTGGTCCTTGGTGGGTTTCCCAATATTGAATAATTGCACTTTTGCATCTTTTGGCTTTTGTAACTACCTGCTAGTGAAAATAAAGAGGTGTATTGTCCTAGGCTGTTTCCATTTCTGTTCTCCTCTAGGGATTGGATCCTGCGTATACATTGTTTAGTGAGGCCAGAGCCATCCACATTCACTGTTAGGGACTCGAGTGACAGTATCCCTCAATTTCACTCAGACACAAGTAGTCATAAATACCCTCCACCACATGGCTCAGGAGAAGGGAGGACAGCACCACATGGCAAAGTTGGAGTTGTGTGCCAAATCTTACAGTAGTTCAAAAACAGTTGGCCCATGTTCATTTTAACTACTCTATTAATTGATCTGAATCCTGGTTTACAATAATCAGGACATGAGCTGTCCCGTCAGTCCAGAAAATGATTCCTATTTTAACTGTTCCATGGTGTAAAAGCCATATGCTGAATTATAACACAACATAAAGCTTGAACATTTTAAATGCTAACTGGTGGCTGCTTGTTTCTAATGAGTCATATTTTTGTGATACCATGCTCTCCAAATCTCTTCATCTCTAATGGCCATACATACCACTCTATCTTTGAGCTAATGGGCCTGATGTTTTGCAGCTCTTGGATTTAACTTATCTAATTTATTCAGTTTACCAGGTATAGTTTCTGTAGTGAATAGTTTCTGGGTGTGAGTACTGGTGCAAATTAGATTTCAAACTTTCTCTGAAAACTTTAGATTTCATGCAGGTATCTCATAAAGGAGCATATGATAATGTGAAAAAGAGCTTAGTCACCATACAGCACATCCCCAGTTTTTGATGCAATGTTCCATCATTCATTATTTGCGTATAACACCCAGTGCACCATGCAATATGTGCCCTTCTTAATACCCATCACCGGCCTACTAATATAAAAAAATTAAAATTATAATTATAAAAAATAAATAAATAAAACTGATATGTTAATCTAAAAAAAAGGAAAAAAGCTTAAAAATAGGCACTTACTTAGTTAAATGATTATGAAGTAATATTTTGCCTATGTGACCGGCAAGACAGGAGTCAGCCGCGTGCAGGAAGGTCTGGGGATCTAGGCTTCCTTCTCGGCACTGTATGTGATCGCTTCACCCTGCAAAATTTTCTGCACTTTTCTCACAGAGTGTTGGAATTTAAATTACCCAGTATCTCAATTGTATTCTACGCCTTAAAACTGGCGAAGTTCTTGGTCAGAGAATTCTAGCTTTTCTTGTCTCTTATTTTTCCTGTTTTCTCTTGAAGAAGTCCTGTTTCTTTTTCCAGATCCTCACCATCTGTCAGAATTCACCTTGAGCTGGAGTTTCCTTTATAACGCAAATAAAGGCATAAATCTAAAGCTCTGATAGAGCCGTACTCCTTTAGGAGAAAAAGCAATGAGTGGAGAGAGCAACTTTGTTGTCCATATCCTGTGAGTGGATCAGTTGGTGGAAAGCCCTCTGCTCTAGTGCGGAACCAGAAGCCGCACCCAGTACCCCCTGCCAACAGACCTCCAACTTCCTCTGCCAGTGGGTGTGAGAAGTGTGCTAGTGTGGGAGAAATATGCTTGCTTTGGAGGACCGCATCTGGCACTGGGTGGTGATAAATGTTTGATAGGACTGGGCATCACACTGGAATGCTATATTTTCTCAAGAGAGTAGAAATGAGGTTTTGGAAGCCGTGTTACTGGAGACTCATTTGTGCAGCTGCCTTCCGGGTAGAGCTGTACCGTTTTAGGAAAGCCCTCAGAGGGCAAAGCTTATTTCTTTTGGAATTGTACGTCATAGAGCGACCCAAACTGAGTTATTTCCTTTTCCTAATGATGGAATTTATCAGCAGTTACATACCATTTTGACTTGAGTCTCTAGCAGATGCTTGGCTTAACCAGTGTATTATGTGGCGCCACACTCGATGCTTTGTATTTTTTATGTTACAGTGGGTTTATAACATCTATCTAACTTTCCAGGAATGAGTTTTGATGTGGGTAGTTGGATATTTCTTAAGTGACTTCATTCCTTTTGGAGCTTTGAAAAGATATTGGCTTTTGGAAGGCATTGCTAGGTAGGAGGGCAGTAAAATGATTTGAAGATGGTCTTATTCTAAAGGTTAAATTTTGTTTGTTTATTCTAAAGTTTGAATTTTGTTAAATTGTACCTCAGTGATGCTCTTTCTGTACATTTTTTAAACATCAGAAGTCATTAAATATGTCCATTTAAATAATTTAGAAATTGAATTTTGTTGATATATACTTATTTGAGTTTTATATGATTATTTTACGTATATGCATATATATGATTATTATATATTTATATACATACATATCTCTCTTACGACATACCATAGACTGAAATACTAAGTCTTTGTTTCTCGAAGAGACATAAGTGAGTTAAGAAGAATTTTCTCCCAAGGTTTTATCTCAAGTTATTCTTGTTTGAATGTCAAGGATGCATAAGTCATTCCAATAAATTTGCTCATAGAGATCTTTGATTCAAACCCCAAGTGTAAATAGCCATCTCATTTCTTTGAAGATTATTCTTGATTCCATGATTGGTGGATGAGGCAGACTGGTTCTTTCCGAGATGTTAATAGTTTTGAGAATTCACGAATGATCTGTTGGAGGCCAAGCACCGCAGTAAAGTGTGTCCTTCCCTCTTTGGACACCAAGTGTGGCGTGTTGTCAAGATGTGCAGCTGCCGTGGTGTGTGTCTGCTATTCCAGTCTGTTTTGTAGGTGCAGTTGCTGGGAGAGTAGCTGTTAGCACACTACGTACATCAAAGATTGGTTGAATGCGTTTGTTTTTTAAAATTAGGATTGCAATTTTACATTGTTTTCAAATATAACACTTTCCAAGATTTATTTTATGATATGCTAGTTATTCAGAAAATATAGGCTGTCCCATTCACATTTAACCTTCTGTTCTATTTCAAAGCAAATCATCTGTTGTTTTTTGTTTGGTGCCTAATGAATGGAAAACAGAAAGATGTATCAATTCATAACCAGCCTATTAAAGAAAAATTGAGCGAAAAGAGGGTGAAAAGAATATTGGAGTTCAAGAGCTCAATAGAAGAGTTCTTTCCAAGTAACTACAGTCTGCACTTCTCTCTATAAAATGTAACATCCCTAAAAAGGAAAGGCAAGAAATAGATGATCATGCCGATACCTAATCAGATGCCTACTATGTGAAGAGTTAGGGAAACCAAAGAAGGAGAAGCAGTCCCTCTGGCAAGAGTCCATGTGGACACTGGAGCGGGGTAGATGCAGCAGTTCCACAGGCTTAGCAAGGGTGCTGCCGGGAAGTACCTGAGAATGAATTCACAAATGGATGATGCAGGCACCGAGTGCTGTGAAGGCGAAGGGGAAAGGGCATATTCCTGTGGGCTGGAAAACTACCTGAAGGAGATGGGATCAAATTTAAGGAACTTGAAAAGACCCAGTGTGTCTCCTGCAGAAAACAAAAATGAGCAAAGGCCTGGAGATACGGAAGTATTATCACCAGATTCTAAGTTGGCCTCTTGGGTCAGACTGGAGAATTTTTGTAAGGAAAGAGTGGCAGAGAAGCCTGGATAAGTAAATTGGGACGAGATGATTGAGGCTTTGCTGATTTATCACATAGAAAAACACACACTGTATACATAGCATGCCATTATAAATACGTTTATTTTAAAATTCAAATAATAAGTTTTAGTGATGCTTTCCTGTTGTTGTGTTGTATGGGGTTATTTCCTCAGGGGCAGAATGCTCAAGCTTTTCAGATTTTGTAAAAGGCACAATTTCCTGACTATGATGCATGTAGATGGAGTTTTCGCCGAAGTCGGCTGGGGCAGTACCTGTTGGTCTATTTTGCATTCCTTTTAATTCTTGTTTTGTTTTTCCCTGCAGGTGCTTGTGTCTATCAGGGTTCCCTGTTGGCGGTAGGTCATCCTTCATATATTTGGTTTATTTCTTTTGAATGTAAATGCATGATTGAGGTTGCTGAGTGAGTGAGGTGACCCTGTTGTTGTAAAAATATGTTTATTTTCCTTCACAGTTTGAGGATTATCCCTCATCTTGGCACAATCATGCTCAATTACTTAATACCTTTTCCAGAGCAAATCAGTTCCATTCGAATACTCAGGTATTGGAGAAGAAGTTCAAACACCCAACACGATTTTCATTCCATGGCTGCCCTTTGTGTTCTTTCAATCAGAAAGAAAATTAGATCCCATTCTCCCATCAGATATGAACTAGCGCATACTTTATCTTCCCGTCGCATTTGCTTCTTCCTTTGAACCCCCCCCCCCCCAAAAAAGAAAAGTACAATGATTAAATTGAAGTACAGTGTGGAGGATTCCTGACTGTTGCTTTGAATTATGGCTTTAAGTCTTGATAAATAACAAGCAAATTAACATTTTATCTCTGAACTTTTGCCATGTAGGGTAGAGTTGATTTTGAATTTAATGTCATCATGACTTGGGGGAAAAGCTGATGCAAGTCTCATGCATTTCTTTTCATTAATAATGTACTATGGTGCATAACAGTGTGTTAAACCTTATTGAAAAGACGGTCTGCACTCCATCAACTCTAATAAATGGTGTGACAAGTCATTCTTCACCACTTTTTTATTTTGGTTTAATAAACGCTATAATAAAAACAGGACTGAAATGGTTGGAGAAGGTTTGCTCATTTACATCACAACCTGCTATTGACGTGTGCGATATTAATAAGTCATCTTGGATTATCCTCGTGGTGTTGAAATAGATGAGAAATATCTGAAATATCCAACAGTCTAGATAATTGTAGATGTTCACAGTAATATTCTTGATTTTGAACTTTATGTAATATAGTTACTGCTCTGGAGATTTATGTTTTTTTCCCCTCATATTTTTCTTTTTTTTTTTTTTTTAAAGATTTTATTTATTTATTTGACAGAGATAGAGACAGCCAGCGAGAGAGGGAACACAAGCAGGGGGAGTGGGAGAGGAAGAAGCAGGCTCATAGCGGAGGAGCCCGATGTGGGACTCGATCCCAGAACGCTGGGATCATGCCCTGAGCTGAAGGCAGACGCTTAACCGCTGTGCCACCCAGGCGCCCCCCCCATATTTTTCTATTAAAGAATCAGGAGAAAGCCATTTTCCTTTTCTTTCTCATTCCATGCCCTTCAAAGCCTACTTTTCCTTGTGTTTCTTCTTTAATACATTTTCGGAATCATTAAAAATCAAAGTGCTATAAAATACATCACCAGTTTTGGGGAACTGGAGTAGATATTATAGACAAGTCAGTTATCCCTGTGAATATGAAGAGAATTGCTTACTGTATACATGCTTCATAATCTTTAAATATATTTGCATAGCTATTGATCTATCCGATACAATAGACGAGTGAAATAAGCAGACCACGTATTATTTTATACCTTCCCCCCTTTTAATGAAGAACCAAGGATGAGAGAGGTTTTAAGAGATTTGCTAAAGGTAAATTGACCATTAAGGGATCGACCAGAACAAGCCAACCTGTCTTCTTTCCGTTGTTCCCCGTATCTGAAGGAAAGTGGCTAGCCTGTCTTCTATATTTGGTGTTGCTCTGTGTGTGCATTCGAATATAAAAGCATCAAGTACTTGGAGAGGGCAGTACCATCCAGTTCAAGGAGAGACCGTCTGGTCAATTTGCACTTAACAGGTGACCTTGCTCTCTTCGGTTGCATGCCTTGGCTCCTTCCAGGACTATGGCTGCTCAGGGCTCGTGGGCTGCGCCGTGGTGCCCCAGTGCACTCCTCATCCCCACCAGTTGGCTTCTTTGCTTACCAAGACTCAGCCATGTGTGTTCCTAAGCCTCCTCAAGCCCAATGTACTTATTATTGTAATTATGCAATTCAGTTAGAAAGACAATACATTTATTACAATAATAGAGGTTATTATTAAACAAGTGTTTATTGAGTAACAACCGTGGACAGCTGTGGAATTCAAGGCACCGGGAATGCATCAGTGAACAGACAGACACAATCCTTGCCCTCATGAAGCTTGAATTCTAATGAGTAAAATATGTAGAATGTCAGGAAGCACTGTGGAGGATAACAACAGGGGAGTAGGGACATAGAAAATACCAAATAGAGGATGAGGGTGGCTCCTGCAAAGAGGGTGACAGGGACGGCCTCCCAGAGAGGGCGACCTATGAGCAAAGACTGAAAGTGGCCATTCTCAGAGCTAGTCTCCCTGGATATCCAGGGAAATAGAATTCCAGAGAAGGGGAAGAGCAATGGTAAAGTCTGAAGCAGGAGCCTGCTTAGCCATTTGAAGAAGTGCACGGAGGTCAGAGTGGCTGCAGTGCACGATCCAGGGGCAGGATGAGGTCAGACAGGTGGGGAGGAGCCTTGTATGGACTTGAGCTTGTCCTCTCAGTAGGTGTATCGCCACTGGAGGAGCTACCGCAGAGGAATGACAACATCTGACTTATAGTTTAATTAAACTGCTGAAATGTGACTGTGAAAAGAAATAACATTCTTGTTTCTAAGGGAACTATGGTGAATACTTTAAAAAGACTCATAGAGGTGAGTCACTAAAAATTTGCTGTCAGATTAAGTGTAAGAGAAACAACTATAAAAGATTGGGGAAAAACACAGAAATCCGGGGAGATTCTGCATTTGGATTTATTTGCAACCATTTTAAGTTTTTTTTTTTTCCATTTTAAGGAACTTTAAACTGGAAATCGTAGATGATACATTGTAGGCATAGTTAATTGTCTGCGTAGTTAATACTGTTCTCTCTCTACCTGCTCTGCTCTTGGAGAAAGGCACCGAATGAAATTAAATGAATGTACATTTTTGCATTTTGAATTAAAATAGAGAGTTTAAGAACATTTAGATACTATTCTGGGATTTTCTGATTAACAACCCTTAGGTGAGAGGGTTTCTATGGTAAGAGGCTTCATGGCAGGGTGCGTTGGCTCTGAGGATGGTGGTGGGATGTCCCTGTCCTAAACCCTGTAAATTCTACCCACATGCATTTTAGAGCTTGAAGTGACTTCAGAGATCATGTAGTCCAAATTCTCCGTGTCATAGGTGAGAAAACTGGGGCAAGGGATGTGAAGTTCTTGAACTTAATCCAATTCTCAGGTGAGTAACCAGAAGTGGTGAGTGGGTCCGGTTGAAAACAGCAAAGCATCAGCTTTACCCGGAAGAATTCCATAAAATGTATCTAGCAAATGAGAACACAGATGTAGGTCCTGGCTGCTAGCTGCTAACTCTCAGCCTGTCTTGTGAGGATTTCTCCCACTGATACTGCTCCAGTCTCATCCCTTGTTGCCTGGGAAGCTGTCAGATATAGTGGAGCATTCATGATGCTTGTCACCGACAGTCCTCGTTTTGATTCTTCCTCCTCCGCCACAAACCAGCTCTGTGACCTAGAGCAAGTTACATAACCTTCCTGAATCTCTATTACCTCCTGTGTGAAATGGGGACAAATAGAGCCTCTCACGAGGGATTTTTGTAGAGTAAAGCAGACAATGTGGGGAGGATGCCCAGGTGCTGTGCCTGGCATGTGCTTTTCTGCCACAACAAAATTTCTCTTTACCAAGCGAGAAGAACAAGAGGAAGTTATTAAGCACCTACTATGTTTTTCATACTGTCAGCAATCCCAGGAAATAAGTGTTGTCTTTACAGATAAGGAAACCGAGGTTCAGAAAATCTAAGTCACTTGTCCAGAAATTATACAGGTGGTCAGTGCTAGAAGGAGAGAGCATTCGGACCCAGTTCTGACTCACTGAGCAGCCTATTTCTCTCAGCCAAGCCGGTCTGCCTGTTGTCTCTGAACTCAACTGGCTTACTTCACCTTCAGTTCTATATGTCCACCCCCTCTCTGCTGCACCTGCCATGCAGTTGTCTCTGCCAGTCTCTGTCCTGACCTCCTGTGAAAGCCAGCTGTCCCTGGCTAACCCCTTCCCATTTAACTGAGGCTCTCCTACCCTGGTGTCTATTAGATCCACCACATGATGCAAGAAATGTTTGGAGGCGGCCATTTCATCTTAAAAATCTATGTATGCTATATTTTACACACACATGTACACATGCACACATATACACACCCAACAATGTGTTGTGTCTCCCAACTTTGACAGCTGTATGGACTTGTGATTTGGTTCTAAGCCACATGTGGCCATCTCTCAGTTATGTACTGGTTCAGCTGTCTCTCTTACCCTTTCTTTAACACTGTCTTCCCTACTTTCCTCTTTTTTCCTTTCCTCAGGTCAAAAATTAACAGAAGGGAGTCAGAATACCCGGGAAGGTCCTATACTTTGAGAAACACTGAATAATCTATTTTGGGGTGTGTTTCATACCCCACAATACCCCTGTACCCCTGAACTCTCAGGGCTTCCTCTAAAATCAGCCCTTGTGAGAGAGCATGACCATGTTAAATCAAGAATCTATCAGGAGGAAACCACCTAGTTCATATGTTAAACTGTGACAGGGGCATTGAGTATGAGGGTAAAAATAAATTTTTATATCAATATTTTCACTTATGTTCACTATATTGAGTAAAAAGAATTTAACTTTCTTTTGGCATCACTACAAGTAAACAATTCTCCTTTATTAGGTTTTTCCCTAGGGGTAGATAGTTGGACTCTTAACCTCAGTTTTTACATCTGTAAAATGGAGATGAACTATTTACTTCACTGCGTTGTTGTAAAGTTAAAGGAGATCACATGAAGCGCTTGGCTCTGTGCTTGTGACCTGCCATACTCAATGAAGGTTAGCTGTTGTTATTGTTCCCATAAGCATTTGTGATTGGAAGAGTTGCACAAAGCTATTCTTCTTCCCTAGATCAAAAATGTTAAGTGTTGAAATTTTCCTACTTGGAATACTTTTGCTCACAAATGCTGACAAAGTAAATTATGAGACACTAAATTTTAACACATTTGAAAGAAAGAAAATAAATTCAGGGGTAATTAAAAATGGCCACTATATAGTATGACACAGTAGAAAGATCTAGACTTTGGAGTTTGAATCCTGGTACTGCTACATACCTGCTGTGTGGCCTCAAGTATGATATTTTATATAGCTGAGTCTCAATTTCATCTTCTATATAATGAGGATTGTGATTCTCATAGGGTTGATGTGAGGAGTAACTGAGAGCATGCTTGTGAAAGAACCCAGAACTGTGGTTGGCAAGATACTGGCACTCACATCATCTAGGTGGCAAAAAATGTCAGAGTGGAAATGACTGGTGATAGAGGCCAGGGTCTTGGTTTGGGTCCTGGCTCTGTAATTACTAGCTATGTGGCATTGGGTGAGTCAGTTGAATGAAATGAGCTTTCAGTTTCTAAATTTATAAAACGAGAGTGTTAGATCCTCTCCAAGATTCCTTAGCTAAGTGCTATCCAATAGAAATTTCTGTGCTGTTGGAAATGTTCCACAGATACACCGTCCAATATGGTGGCCATGAACCACATGTGGTTATGGAGTACTTGAAATGTGGCTGGTGACACTGGGGGACTAAATTTTAAATTTTTCTTAATGCAAATTAATTAAAAAAAATAAAAATATAAATAGCCTCATATGGCTTGTGGCCACTGTATTCTACCATGCAGCTCTAGAGCTTTAAAATTCCTAACATCCTATGGTACTTAAGCTTGAATTATAGTCTCATGTATTGTTCTCACCCCAGGTGAAGGCTCACTGTAGTGTTGTTAGCAGTTGTGAAGGAGGTCACAAGAAATTTGTTATAGTACCCGAGGTTGCTCGTTGTTTATTTAATTTGAACAGTTTCAAGGTCATCTTAGTGACAGCACTACTTTCCCCATTTTGTTTCATATGCTTTCTTGAATGAAAGGAAAGGGGTGGAGTTACAGCTGAGCCCTCGCCTGCAATCTGTCTTACATATTCCATTAAAAATTTGTTTTCAGCTTAATTTAAAACATAATTAACAAATGAAAATTGTATGTATTTCAGATGTACTACTTAATGATAGGATATATGTATATATTGTGAAAAAATCACCACAGTCACACTATTAACTTACCTATCACCTCACTTAGTTATATTTTCTTTCTTTCTTGGTGGTGGTGAGAACACTTAATATCTACCCTCCCAACATGAGCACTGGGTGTTATATGTACGTGATGAATCACTAAATTCTGTGCTTGAAACCAGTACTACACTATATGTTAACTAACTGGAATTTAGATAAAAACTTGAAACTAAAATATATAGAGATATTTATATCTATATATTTACCTTCCTAGCAAATTTCAAGTATACAATACAGTATTATTCACTATAGTCACATTGTTATTCATTAGATCTCCAGAATTTATTCCTCTCGCTTGCATAATTGCCCCAGCCCCTGGGCACCACATTCTCCCCTCCGCTCTATGACTATTTTAGATTCCATATATAAATGAGATTGTGCAGTATTTGTGTTTCTGCATCTGACTTACTTCACTCAGCGTAATGTTTTCCAGGCCCACCTGTGGTGTTGCAAATGGCAGGATTTCCTACTGACTTAAGGCTAAATAATATTTTATTGGACATGTACACCATCTTTTCTTTATCCATTACCGGTTGATGGATATTTAGGTTGTTTCTATATGTTGGCTATTATGAATAATGCTGAAATGAAACATAGGAGTGAAGATATCTCTTCAAGATCCTGATTTCATTTCCTTGGCTATATACCCAGAGGTAGGATTGCTGGATCATCAGGTAATTCTATTTTAAATATTTTTGAGGAAGCTCCATACTGTTTTCCGTAATAGTTGTAGCAATTTATATCCTCACCAACAGTGTACAAGGGTTCCCTTTTTCCCACATCCTTGGCAACACTTGTTATCTTGTCTTTTTGATAATAGCTATCTTAACAGATATGAGATAGTATCTCACTGAGGTTTTTGATTTGTATCCAGTAAAATTTTTACAAAATAATTTTGGTGTTTTGTCAAAGTCTGCTATACTTGGGGCATTATCCACTGTTTATACTGTGACAGAGAAACACTGAGAACTTTGGGTCTAATCTGTAGGCCTTGTTTATTAAGGCTAAGAAGGATAAAGGAAGACAATTGGAGTTCTTCAGTGCTAGTCGCCTTTTTAAAACAATCAGTGTGCTATACCACTGCTTTCTTTTATTTGAAACTGTAACACAAGAGAGATAGCCCTATAGAAATGAACATGTCTCAGGCTTGCATTTGTGCTGGTATTTATCAACATGCTCAAGAGACTTTATGAAGAAGAGAAATGAAGAAAATTTGGAAGCTTCCCCTATCAAGTGCTTGGAGTCCCCCTAAACTTTTAGTGAATCTCGGCCAGTGGCTACTATTAAATACTCTGAACTTTGTAGCAGTCAGGGGGAATACTTGGCATCCTGTGGATACACTCAGAGGGGAAGCAATAAAAGCAGTCATTCCTTAATTTCCCTTAAGAGTACTATTGGGTATTATAGGATATTGTTGTTTTTTGTTATAGCTTAACAAGAATTCAACATTTTTAAGTGCCTCTGGTCCATCTTCATTTATTTTTAAATACTGAGTAATATGTTTTTAAGTGGGAAAGCTACTCTTATTAAAATGTACTTATTCTGGGATAAAACCTTAATGTATTTTTGCAGAAAACCGGTAGCACATCATCACGGTGCTGGGCGCTGCAATAAATTTCCTTTAACTAGAGGTATTTGAGTCAAGACGGGACAGCCAGCACCAGAAATGAGAGTGTTGGCTGGGTCTAGATGGCTTCCAATTTGGGGTCTTACTTGTATGGATTGAAGGTTAGAGCTGTGCACTTCTGATTAAGGAAACTGTTAGGGTGAGAAAACCTCCTGACTCCAGGGTGCAGTGAAGGCTTTCTCCCTATGCGTTTCTTTAGGAAAGGGAGGGATTTGGTACCCTTGGGTACCAGGTGGTGAGCACTGGGCTCTAGGTGCCTCAGGTGATTCTTTTGCCTTGCTGGGTTTTTCTAAACTGTCCATTGTAATCAGATGTGCTAGTTTCCTATCTGAGAAGTTATATCTTCTTAAAATATTGTGTGAGAGGAATAATATAAGAGACTTTGTACTTTTGTTGATGAATAATCCATATGCATTTCCAGTCTTATTCATAGTCTTGTGGTAGGAACAGATGTTTTAAGTTAACAAACACATTTCTTACGCTTTGTTTTGAATTGAGAAGATACAGCTGAGCTTAGCAGCCATATTAATTTGTTCAAACAATGCTATATGTGATCATATATCTCAATTTTCTGGTCAGAGCACACACTCTCCCCACCTTTTTTTTTTTTAAAGTTTTTATCATCTTTGCTTTAAATTGCCTTATAACCTAATACCTCATTTTGATTTTCTTTCTCTGTTTGTCTGTTTATAACTACAAAATATATACACATACATACTTATTTTATGCACAGTACATTTATGTATGCATATGTACATATCCCCTAGGAAAGAACTGTCACTCATTTATGATACCTTATGGTATTATCTTGTCATCCTTTGCTTACTTTTTAATGCCCTCTGCTTACTAAGGGAAAAGACTATGTATAAATATCAAATGACAATCATGAGTTAAGCCAGCTTATGTTTTTTGGTATTTGAATGGCAAATGTCTAAAGAAAAGTTGGCTTTAAAAATTTCATATGGATGGCATTTTGCTTTGGGAGAGGAAGGGACACTTAAATATAAATGGCACAAGAGAGTTTTGTAAAAAATCTGAGCAGTTTTATGTAAAATAAGTGCATTGCCTCTGGTGTGCCAGCTAAGTTCTTTTTTAGCAATGATTTCTTAGGCTCCCAGAGTTTATAAACTAAATGAAAGGAAGGAGGAAAAGGAAACGCTTTCACAGTAAGAAAGTTCATTGTTACACCCAGGAGACCCTTGAGTTGGGGCCATGACCTGTGAGTTCTTTCCTGACAGCTCCCAAGATTGGTTATTTATTAAATTTATGTCATTCCTTTCTTCCAAAGCGAAATTGAATGGTGGGGGAGGGGTTGGGAGAGGAGGGTGTCTACACTGGAGAGCAGATTTTGTAGTTCCTTATACCTCACATTCCTGAAATGGTTCTGTAAGTGTGAGCAAGAGAGAATTATTAACAGAAATAGATACTTATTCTTTGGTGCTCTTACTATACTGAGTTTCCCTGTAATCCAGAAGGATCTTGGACTAAGATGAGAGAACAGACACAGAGGGAACCCTAACCTGCAATTAGTGGCGAGAAGAAAGTTCTTCCTCCTGTATTTGCCATTGGTGGATGTAATAGGAGTGATCCAACTGGATTTCAGATATTTATTGACCAGCTTCCATATGCTAGAAGACATGAGTTATGTCCCTAGGTCATGTAGTAGCAAACCTTAGGTTGCCTGCTCGCTAGCCCCTTTTCTCTGTTGCCAAAATCCTAATTTTTTTCCAGTCCTCACCACTTCCCCACAAGACTTGTGTAAATCCTAGTTGTAAGCAACTTAGGAAATATATGTTCCTCTGCCAGGATTGGTTTAGGAGTGAGTTTATGGCCTAATTGTGGCCAATGAGATATTCATGGAAGTCTGCTAAGTTTTTGGTGCTTGAAAGAACCTCATAGATAGCACCCCTCTCCCCCCAGGTTCTGAACTAGTTGAGAAATAAAGAATAAATATAGACGTAAAAACATCACCTTTTTATTTTTTAATCAATGAAGCTAAGGTGGCAGATATAGCTTTGATTTTTCTTGACCAAATGGGCTCGCTGATTCTGAACCCCCAGATTCCAGCAGACTTATGCATTCACTGGCAGAACATTATTGAAGCAGCTTTCCCACGTAGGAAGGCTGCTCAGGTAAGAGTTACTGTTGGGAGAAGCAGAGGAAATCTTACGCTCTTGGGTGAAAGGTTTGCTCCCTAGAAGAGGAAGGGAGACAAATCCAAGTTAAGCATGCACAGTTACTCTTTTAAATTTATCAGTTAGCTAAGTCATACCATCTTCTCAAGGATAAGAAAGCAGTAGGGTTGTATGTTGTTATCCGTTCACAAGAAGAAAGCCTCTGGAGAAAGAATTCTCCATTAATGGGAGATTTTAAAACTTAGTGTTTGAACATTGGCAGGTGAGGATGCAGTCGCCGGAGCTGCCGCAACCATTTGTCAACCCAGCCAACACCTACAGGGTGATGGAAGAGAAGGCTGGAGAGAGTTTGGTTCCTCTAGGAGCTGGACTGTTGATCTGCTGACGTAACCAGCACAGGAACTGACCTTCCTGGGGAATTGTTATATAAGCCTAGAAATTCTTGAATTGTTTAAACCAGGATACATAGGATTTTATGTGACTGTAGCCAAAATCATTCTCTTCAATACCCCACCATCAAATAGTGAACTCAGTTCACAGCACGTTGGGTAAGTGTCAGTGAAGGAGCACAGCCACATGGTTAAGGGGAGGAGCTCTAGGTTCAGAGTTCTGGGTTTCAGGCTGAGCTCTTCACTGCTGTTTGACCTTGGACAAGCTGCTCACCTCATCCGTAAAATGGGGATGATAGTTTTGTGTATGTAAATAGAGCTGCTGCAAAGGTGATGAGATAATACCCGAAAGTACCTGGGACATAGTAAGTAGTAAGTACGTGCTAGCTGTTGAGAATATTGTTATTCTTGGTGGAAACCACTTTTGATCTTGGCCTTCAAATGTGGGTCAGTTTAGAACAGGAAGAGGTGAGGGAAAAGCTGTTAAGATAGAGGATCTGTATGAGTAAAGGCATGAGTAGTCCAGTTTGATTGACATGTGAGAAGTGATGGGGTGAAACAGGGAAAGGACTTTTAAACTCCAGATCACATAGGGCCTGGAAGAAGTCATTTGAATTACATTCTGTAGGCAGTTGGGGACCCTTTGAAATGGAAATTATTTGCTCATAAATTTTTTTTTTAAAGATTTTATTTTTATTTATTCGACAGAGATAGAGACAGCCAGCGAGAGAGGGAACACAAGCAGGGGGAGTGGGAGAGGAAGAAGCAGGCTCACAGCGGAGGAGCCTGATGTGGGGCTCGATCCCAGAACGCCGGGATCATGCCCTGAGCCGAAGGCAGACGCTTAACTGCTGTGCCACCCAGGCGCCCCTGCTCATAAATTCTAACTCTATCACTACAAACTGATGAGTGTGTTGTTGGAAGTGAGATATCATGGCACCTTCCTCTACAGTGTTCTTCCCTCTTCTCATTTTCACCAGGGTCCTCATGTTGCTTTGTAGGGCTTTGGAGAGGACATGAGGGTCTCCATGTAACCGATCATCATTGCTGAAAAAGAAAGATCAGTCTGCAGACATATTCCAACAGTGAGTCAGTAGTGTGAGGTTCATCATTAGTTCAGCAAAAATGGCTTCATCTGGTCTTATGCCAAGTAGAACGCCCTATTAATAGGCATTAATCCATTCCTTTAATGTCGATGTTCAGAATGATGCCCCCCAAGGTGATGGTATAATTGTTTTCCTTCCCCTTTAATCTAATTGGCATTTCTCATTTCTTCTTTATAATTTGCAAAGATTAAATTATGTTCCAGATAGTATTAGGATAAAGTACATTTTATTGCATTAAATTTTTTTTAATGGAAACCTGGTTATTTTATATATCCTACCCCAGATTTTGGACAACAGGAGCTTATTATCTTTTTGTTTGCTTTTAGAATGTTATCACATTTATCAATTTCTACATTTAAAAATGTGTTTTTTAACATAACATATATCAATTATATTTTAATAATAGAAATAAAAAGATTTTTTTTAAAATGTGTATTTTAGAAGAAAGATCATGTATGCTAAGATGCTTTAAGGACTAGAAGGACCTCTTAAAAAACATGGACTGCCAGAAAAGATTCTTAACAGTTTGAGGATTTAGGAGGAGAAGAGAGGAAGATGTTATGGGAATACGATAACTCAAGCGCATATGAAAAGGAGCAAAACTCATGTTAATGGGTGCTTTGGTTACCACTTTAGCAGAATGAATTAAGGTGTTGAAGACAAAAATCTTTTTATATTTCTTACTCTGTTTCACTGATGACTTGGAGGAAAAACCTCAATAATAACAGATAAATGTAAAGTATAATAAAAGAAATACTGTGAGCATCAAGGCGTGTGTATTCCTGTGAGGTGGTTTTATGCAAACTTATTAAGGTCAAGGATACTTACTCAGCAAGGGAGATTGTATCTTTATAACTAAGAATTCCATTTTTTTTTGGTACTAGACATAAATTATTGAGGTAGGAAGAAAACCATTAAAAAGGGTCAATAGTGTCTTTTTATAAATAGTGTGTTTTGAAAACCAAAGTACAAAACCCAGAATATCATTCCAACTTTTGAGACTGATAGCTTTCTTTTCTGATTTTTCTAAGGGAAAATGGCTGTATCACTTATTTATTATATGAAAAGTACTATAAATTTGTTCCAAAAGAAAAGCAACCAGACAAACATAAAATATAAAAGGCAAGGAAAAGGCACGGACACACCCTTTGAGAGGCTTTGCCTCCACCTTCCCCTGCACTTGACATTTGTACTTGCACCGCCTGATGCCAGTGCACTGTGCTTGATTATCTGCACGTCTGTGTCCCACTGAGGACGGAGATGGCACTGTACTCATTTCTATATCTGTGCAGAGGATGTTGCCAGGCATTGAATGAATGAGTAAATAATTAAACGATTATCCTTACTTATATACTCCTTTCCTGGACTGAGTAGTTCTGCTCTGTATTAAGTTTCTTTGTGGAATCATACAAATGTTTTACCTAAATGAAGAGCAAATTGGCTCCCCTTGTACATGTACCTCCTTTAAAGTTAATGAAATATTTTAGACACTAGTGCTTTAGCATTACAGAGGAGAAAATAATTGCACTTATCTGTTAAAATAAACAGATGTCAAGAGATATTTTAATGCTTTCTACTTTGTGCTGAAGTGTCTCAGAAATCATTTTACAGGTGTAGCTTAAAAACAGGTGTCAAATCACAAAAGGCCAAGGAAATATATTTTTTTAAAGATTTATTTATTTATTTGAGAGAGGGAGAAAGAGAGAGAGAGTGTGCATGAATGTGGGAGAGGGGCAGAGGGAGAGAGAGAGAGAGAGAGAGAGAGAGAATCTCAAGCAAGCTCCCCACTGAGTGCGGAGCCCAATCTCAGGACTCAGATCATGCCCTGAGCCGAAACCAATAGTCAGACGCTTACCCAGCTGAGCCACCCAGGCGCCTCTGGCCGAGGAAATATTTTATAATAATTTTAGATTTACTTATATAAGATTTAAGGTTAACTGAGCCCATAACTATCATAAAAAACCCCAAACTTTCAGTGCCTTCTACAAACCTGTTATATGCAGAGCGTGTGGAAAAGAGCTATTGCAATGTTAGAACCTTTGACTTAAAAAATAAATAAAATGCTGAAACATTAAAAAAAGAGGGACAGTCTCCATTAATCCAAGTAATTCCACAAACAAGGATAATTACTACTAAATACTAGATGAACTTGTTGCAGAACTTCTGTAAGTATGTGTGTGTTCAACAAAAGCAAGCATTGCAATATGCATATTGTTTGGTCACTTTTTATATATATATAATACTATATGACAAATACTTTTCTATGTCAATACACAACTGATCTACGCAATAAATCCATCATGGATAAAGTGTAAGTTACTTTAGTGATCCCTATTGATTGGTAGTCATAGTCCAGTATTTTGGTATTGTAAACAACACTGTGATGACCATTCTTGCACACTTTTCAGTTATTTCCTGAGGATAAATTATTTCCTCAGGGTAAATTTCAATTATTTTCTGAGGTAAATTCCTTAGAAATGTAATTATTGAGCCACGTGATACACATTTTTAAAAAACATATATGTGTACACATTTAATGCACATTACCAAATTGTCTTCTGGGAAACTCTTACCAATTTTCATCCTATTAGCTGGTATTAGTAGGGAATTCTGATGTAAGGTTAAAACTAACACTTGATTTTTGAATTATTGATTTTTAAAGGGTGATGAAATAGAAGGCAGTATTGACAAATTTTGATAAAATTTTAAAAATATCTAACAATGTAAAACTTAAAAATGCCCGATAGAATACAGATTTTCAAAGAATTAGCATTACAAAGAATTACTTAGCATTTATAAAGAATTCATGCAAATATTTAATAATACTACCAAACTCCAGGAATTAAACTAAGAATAGAGAGTTCATATAAGAGAAAATACAAGTAGCAAATAGATATATTAAGAAGAATCATTGTTAAGAACCAGGTGAAAACTAAACCAATAATGAGATATCACCTTGTACCTATTAGAAAAAAAGATTTAAATTATTAAGTCCAGGTTTGATGAGACTTCTGGGAATTTACCCTAAAGAATTAATTTACAAGAAAAAAATTATACATAAAGAAGTGTTCTTTCCAGCATTATTTACACTATAAATTAAGAAGTTATCTAAATGTCTGTAGTAGAGGAGTGGTGAAGTATATCATCATAGATGAAGTTGACATGGGACATTATATAGCTATTAAAATAATAGGTGTGAAGAGCATCTAGCCATGTAGACACATTTATGAGGTAACGTTAAGTGAAAGGCAGAGTGTTCAGTTCAAACCCTGTGATTAAAACTCTTTTTTAAAATGTCTTTCTGTGATTCGAGTCTGATAAGTGGGAAAAACTCATTTTATTTCAAAAGGAGGGAGAAAACTTGTTGAGGAGAAGATATGGAACCAAAGGGGAGAGAGAGGATAGAAGTTAGGAGAATGAAGGGACAGTGGATGCAGAAGATCAAGAAGGAGCAAGGTGGCTGGAGTGGGATCAAACCGTAAGTGACAAGGACAATATAGACAAGGGTCTTCTACAAAGATAGACGCAAAGCGGGAGGAGGCTTATGAAAATAACATTATTTAGGACTCTTAGTGTGAGTGATGGAAGCTCAGCTCAAACCGGCATAAGCAAAGCCTGCGGTTTATTGCTGCCTTGACCTGGAACTCTAAGGGTTTGGCTTCTGATGCAGCTGCATCCATGTGATCATATATCTCTCTTGGCTGTTCATTACTCTGGGTTGGCGTCATTCTCAGGCAGCCTCTTTGTGGTGGCAACATTGGTTGGCATAGATCAGATAGTTCATGTTCACAGAGAGCCCCCTTTCTGGAGGGTTAAGTTGCCAGTCAAAGTTCTTGGAAAAATTCTTATTGATCTGGCTTGCATCAAGGATCTTACCCCCAGCTGTAATCATACCCTCACAGGGAGAGAGAAATCTTACGATTTACCACAGTACCAAGTAGAGAGACCATTTCTTTTCTTCTTTTTTTTTAGGATTTTATTTATTTATTGGAGAGAGACATAGCAAGAGAGGGAACACCAGCAGGGGAAGTGGGAGAGGGAGAAGTAGGCTTCCTGCTGAGCAGGGAGCCCAATGTGAGGCTCGATCCCAGGACCCTGGGATCATGACCTGAGCTAAAGGCAGACGCTTAACTACCGAGCTACCTGGGCGCCCCTAGAGAGGCCATTTGCTGGCCAAAGAGATGGGAGCAGATGTTCTCTACAAGGATAAGCAGACATTTGGAGACAGGATGGCTCATTTACCAAACCTTAAGTGAGAGCTACCATCTGCTTGGTTGGCCTCATCAGCTAGGCTGGAGAAAGCATCATTGGAACCAGGTCTCGTGTCTCTTGTCTCTTGACTATGCACATTGTGGTCAGCCGGAGACTAACATCCATGTCTACTTGCTTTTATCTGAAGTTGAAGAAGAAAGTTAGTTGGACCCATTTCACTCTATAATAAACCTTTCCTTGTTTGAAAATAATACTTGGCAAAAGCATGGACATATTTGATGAATGACGGTTGCGTTGATGTCCTTTTTGGTAATTTGGGGGTAGGCGGTGAAGTAAATGGGTGGTAGGTTAGATGTTAATACATTTCAAAGTGGGATGTTTTATTGCTTTCTTGAAATGCTTGTTTGGAACATTTCTTGGTACTTAGTTCTTTCATTTATTTTCCTTTGATAAATGACTAGTAGAAAGAGAATACAGTTTGTAATGGAGACTGAAAATTTATTGATAGAAAGATGGGGCTCAGAGTGTACGGGGCCAAACATTTTTCCAGCTCTCTGAAATGAGTCAGTGATTTGATGTACAGTGTCCATTCCAAAATCATAGTCCTACCGTGAAGAACGAAAGCAGAGTAAGTTAAACTGTGGCACGTTCAGGTGTTTGGGAGCTTTAGACTATTATCTGATAGAGTTATCATTTCTAGCCTTTTTGGAGTTACAGTGTCTCCTTTCCCCCCCTTCGACTTCTGGAGGTGTAGAAAATAGGAGTTTTGGAATACTGGTAGTAAGTTAAGAAGTTTGATCATTTTACTATCCTTAATTTGATGCTGTAAATTACGCTTTCCTTTCCCCGTGGAAGGAAGCTTTCTCTGGGATATTTAACTTACTTGCTTCTATTCATTGAGACCCTCAAAGACTGCTTTCAAGGAAAGGAAATCAATCCTCAATCTCTTTGTCTTTAATTGAAGACAGAAGGTTAGCGACTCAATGTTTAGTAATGAAATAATGAAGTAAGTAAATGAAATAAGTTGCATTTCATGCTGGTGCTGATATTTCTCGATGTGGCTTAAGGAGAGTCCTTATGACTCAAGGACTGTAGATGCCGCTGATTCAAAGCAAGGAAAAACTGGATGAGTTTTGGTAGTTTAGGCAAAGGAGCAGAGCTGAGGAGTGGGCAGGAAAGAACAGGGTCTTGAGGATGTCCTGGGTGGAAGGACCCATGTAATTTTTTGTCAGCCGTGAGTCCGAAATATTTGAGTATTTATGTAAGAGAATTGTATGGAAACTCTGGGGCTATGCCAGAGAGAAAGAACAAAGAACAGAAATGTGGGTTAAAAAGGGTCTTTTTGAAAAACTCTGGGGCCATGCCATAGCATGACTTTTAATAGTTACAGCTGTCTTTAGAAAACAGCCTAATGTTTCATTTTGTTTCTTCCTGTTGTTTTTGTTTTATCCCATTGTAAGGATTTTGTAGCTTAGTGTTATTTTAGATGTTGTTCTGTTGCTCTGTTTTTTGCTACAGTTTCTAAATTCTGTAGTTCTTCTTTTGTTTGTTTGCTTTTTGTTTATGCCCCAGCCTTTCTCCTCTGCATCCCTCTGTACTAACATCTCAATTTTTACCCCAACCTGATGATGTAATAAAACGTGGAAATAAATTAGGAGCCAGAACTAAGAGTTTTCATCTTCAGTATTTATAATCATCTTACTGTATTTGATGATTTCTTTTTATGTGTGTGTAGAACGGTGAAAACTATTCTGCCATTAGTTCTATTTTGAGAACTGCCATCTTCTGGATCCCTGAGTGGGCCCAAGCATTAAGAGGGGTGATATTATATACAGTGTATACCACACAAATGGAATGACCTTCACCTTTGGTAACCCAGCTCTTTGGCAAACTCACCTGTTTGGGACACAGCTAAGAAACAGGAACTAACAACAAAGGTCTGTGAAGAGCCAAAATAGATACCACACTGTATGTGCCTTGAAGGGCCTGATTGATTTATTCCCCTGGGGCAACAGAAAGCGATCCTGTTCCTATTACTGCTGTGGGTTAGAGAAGGAGGTGTAATTGCAGTGTTCAGTGGTAGTGCTTAGAGAAGAGGCTGGCTTGCTCAGGCATTTAGGAGAAAGAGTAGATTTTTGGGTAAAGATTTGAGTCTTGTTTCCTTTTCATTATATATATTTAAAATCATTTTTTTTAAATCAAGGCAGGATGTCAATAAAAAATCAAATCTCTTCTAAGTGGAATGGGTTTTATCTTAATGAGATACATTCTATTGTCCAGAGTTTGTACCAGTGAATAGCTAGTGATATATCTGCTTTGAGAATCACTGTGTGAGATATTTTCTACGCTCAGTTCTGCTTTTGCCATGAACACGTAGTTTAAACTGCACAAATCTGCTGTACAAGCAGATACATGTAAGCATTCCATGAGACGCATATTGGGATGCATTCATTTTGAGCTCGCAAACACTTTACCACCTGAAATTCTTTTATAGTTATGGAATATTTATTTTCAGTTCGCTTCTAATCTTCCATTTGTGTGACAAGTCTATGCTTTTGTTTTCCTTTTAAATTTTTCATAGTTACATTACCTTGTAAGTCTATCCTAGGATGTCTTGCTGGGATGTGCGAGCAGGTGCAGTTGGAATATGCCTCCCTAAAATTTGTCCTCCTTCCCTCTGCTGGAAAAACAAAACCTCCCTAACTGACACTGCAAGCTTGGGTATATTAAATTGGTGTTTAACTACATTCTCTGATTTAAATGGGGCCTGGAAACCCATGGGAAAGAGCTTTGGCCCTGAAAACAATTGGAATTCAGACATCTGATGTCATGTCTTAAAGACTACAAGGATGAGATCGTATGGGACTATAGGTAAAAAGGTCAGGCTGTAAAGAGAGATAGTAGGTTTCCTGAGAGGAGTGTCTCCACAAATGAGGACAGTTCTCTAACTGTGCTGATAGCTACCCCCCACCCTCCGCCCAGCAAAGTTGACCATGAGTATTTGAAATGTGGCTAGTGGTGGAAGAGGAAGAAATGGATTATAAATTTTATTTATTTTTAATTAAATTTAAATAGCTGTATGTGACTAGCTGCTACCATATCGGGCAGCACTCGTATGGACTTTAGAGCAAAACTAATGACCAAAGAAGGCAGTGATTCAAGGTATAGTTTTGGGCAACACATAAACTCACCCCACCTAGCTTCTCAGAGCAGGTTTGTACCTTGAAAGGAGATGGCTGGGGGGTGAAACTGGAAGAATCATATTACTTGGAATTCAGACCCTCTTAGAAACCTGGGAGGTAAATTGGCAAGAACCTTAGCATTATCTTTCCTAGCCATTCTGTGGCAGGATCCCCCACTCACCTGCTCTTGTCAGCTAGAGATAGATGGGTGCCCCAGAGTTAGGAGGTTATCAGCAAGGAACTCCAGGCCTTGTCAGCGGCCTCTGGACATTGTAGGTAGTGGAGCTGGGATAGGTGGACAGAAACTCTAGTTACCTATAAAGACTTCATTTCCCATTCCCCTTCCCTTATTTTCAGGCATTTTCCTTTCTTTTGGTCACACCCTTTAGAAGAGATGGGACCCCTCCTCAGACCAATGATGAATTTTCTTTGGCCTAAGTCAGTGCTCTACTACTTCTGTTTTTTCCTAAATTTTCCTCATATCCACCCCCCACCCCCAACTAGTTTTGAAAACCATATCCTTTACACATTTACAATTTTATATCTAAATTTTTTTTATCATAGATGTGTGAATTGCAATGTATGCGTTTTTTGCATATGGAAAACTGGCATTTTAAGATAGAGTTGTTATAATTCTATTCTAAAATGTCAGTGTATCCAACAGAATCTGAATATTGTAACAATTCGGTTCCCACCATCATCCGTAGAAGATACACGAAGTCTTCCTTTATAGGAAGTGTACATTGTTTCCTTTTCTTTTTAAACTTTCATTTTTGATCCAATTTTCCCACAGAATTTATCCTCATGTAAATTATTTTTATGCTTGAAAGTCTTTTATTGATCACCCTATTATACTTCTGTGTGACAAAATATGTATATAAATTTAAATTTAAAACATTTGTAATGTTTCCTGTGAACATAAGGCTCTTAAGTGTTAAGTAATTTCTTTTGGATTGAGTTATCACAGTTGAGCAAGACAACATAAACACATTACAAATTTTGATGAATATTTGTTAAACGTTAGAAAGTAGAGTTTCATTGGAAATGCGTCTCTTAATGAGATGGATGGGGCTTTTTTTTTCTTCGGTTAGATCATGCAGGATGCATATTATTTATTGCTTGATGAGACACAGTTCAACATCAATTCTGTTCCTATTTTCACTTATCTGGATGTAAACTCTGGAATCTTGTTCAAATAAGTAGCTGGGAAAGAAAGGAATTTATTATAGTCTCTGAACTTCTTCTGAGTTAAAGGCCACAATCAATTGTGATCTATCATTAAAAATTATTTTTAATGATTAGCTGACAATTTGATTAGGTCCCTCTCCAATTTTGTTAAAAGAATTGGTAAGTACCTGATTTGCAGAAGGATTAGTTGTGAGTTATTAGAGTAATTTGTTTTCTCAACACTTACCACTGATATTTCAAAATGCCCCTGTGTTTGGTGATTCCAAGATTTTAACACACTGGAGCATTGCTCTGTATAAAAATTCAGGATGGGTGAGAGGTATGTCTTCCTTTTTTAGTGTGAGAAGGAAAATAGTGAAAGGCTTAGCCTGTTCTTAGGAAAGGAAACATGGATATGGGGATCTGGAAATTACCTTAAATTATCTATTCTCGTTGTACCCTTGAGGAGACTGCATTTAGCTCCAGGGGTTTGAAAGCCCATGATCTAGGCATTTCCGTGGTTCCCTTCTGCTGGACTGGCCTGTGATCGGTCGAGGCAGGGCACAGGATACAGTTCTGAGACAGTGACAGGCAGGAGGAAGCCTGTTTCAAGATTCTGGGAAATGTTTCCTGTGACTTAGAGCCAACTGCCCCTAAAGCTGTGCTTCCTTGCTATTCGAGGAATTGTGAGTGTGCACAGACTAGATAGAATGAATGTTGTAGGGGAACAACATAATACTCTAGCCAAAACACAAATGTCGTGCATTCATGACCATGCAAAACGCATGAGCCTTAAATTCCAAATTGGTAGGAGACTAATTCACTTGGTATAGAGAAAATCTTAAATGTAGCAACCAGTTTCTAATAGCGAACTATATGCTAGTGTAGAAATGTTTGAACCCCTTTAGAATTTGAGAGACAATTGATTATTCAAGACTACCACGAGGGTACAAGGCATGGTCTCAAAATTATACCAAGTTTGAAGCCATTTTTTCTATTGAGAAAATTTCCACCTTATTTTCAGAATTTGACTTGCGAATCACCACGGTAGATAGTCATATCTGGTTAAGTGCAGACTTGGGCTTTGAGGGCTAAAGAGGCCTTTCTAAAAACTCCGTCACTTTCTTCATCTTGGAGTTTGGCTACTGCTATTCCCGTGGCCCTCAAAGCATTAACTCATTTATGCTCAGGATCACTGAAGCTATAAATCCGTGCTATTCCTAAAGTGCAGCTGTGTGTTGTGAGAAATGATTTTCTCATTGTCATTAGGAGAACAAATGCCATGGGAAATTTTTTCTAGAAGTCGACAACTGAAGAAAGGCATTTTTCCTCTAGTTGATATAAAGGCTGTCATTGCATAGAATGGCCTCTCTTATCCTTTTGTGCATTAACTGAGCATAATTTTCCAATGTAAAACTTCCAAGAGGAGCATAATTCTGGAAATGGCAAGATTATAATTATGTGCCACACAAAGGATAAATTTGTAGTTTATAAATCATGGATATTAATATTCAGCAGGAGCCTAATTCACAGTAAAAGTTGAAATAACTACATTGTTAAAAATAATTGAATTTGGGTTTTGGAAGAAATTTAAGCAGTTAAAGATTATTTTCATGGGGAGGGCTTTTGGCCATCTGGGGTTTAAATTTGCATTTAGGTGGGGCTGTTTTCATTGCTCTTGGAAACGGTGGCATACATTTAAATTAGTTTAGACTTATTTTTCTCATTCCTATTAGCTGCCCCTCTCCCGTCTAATCTGTCACGAACGCTTGGTTATTTAACTTTTCCTGTGTTTCCAGGTCTCTCTTTCCTGCTGTCTGTACTGCCACTCTCTTGGTTCATGCTAACCATTAACTTGTAGCTTGATTCCTGCAACGGCTCCTGACATCCCTCCCCTCCGGTCTGGTGCAAATGCATTGTAGGCAGCATCAAGAGCAATCTAGATGGTAGGTAGGTGCTTATGGTTTACGCTTTTCAGTGCCACCTCTGTATCTTCGGGCCACAGTTACTCTGGATGGAGTGAAGGGGCCAAGATATATTGACTATTGGGTACTGCTGAACTGTTTCAGTGTGCTTGGATTGTTGCTGATTTTGAGGCAGATCTGTTTTGAAAAATTGCAAGTGCTTGCATTTTGGGATCCTGAAGCTTGGGTGGCTCAGAGGTAGGAACTTCCCTGGTGAGCACTCGGACAGCTTTAGGTTCTGCTTATTCCTTCTGTCTTCTGGTGGCAAAAAGAGTGTAGAGTGGTAGGAGAAAAGGGGCCTTGGGAAGGACCTGTGTTCCGATCTCATTGTCCTGCCTTCTTACAAAATAATTTTGCGAGTGTTATTGAACCTGCACAAACCTCAGGTCCTGGTTCTGTAGGGTGGATTATCGTGAGGCCTGGCGTGTAGTGACTACTTCATCAATGGTCGTCGTGCTGGTCTTTGAGGTGTTCAGTGGACCTGGGGGGAGGTGGGTTTCAAGGACCTCACAGCAGAGATGCTCCATAAGGAGTGTGTTATTCCTTGAAGTAAAGCTTGGCTCTTTTGTGACTCTTAGATGCATGCATAGATCATGGGCTAAAGGGTATCAGAAGACTTCAGAGTAACTCCTGCAGGTTCACGTAAAACCTGTTTCCTTTATAGACAGCCCAGGTGTTGTGCATGCACAGAGTAGAGGCTGAAAATCACAAAAGGGTAGTTGACTGTGAGTGGTTTTATTTTGAGAAAGAGAAAAACTCAGCCGGCTTTAACCTTTGCTTTTAGTGTAGCGGGGTGTCCACAAAAGATCACCATGAGATATGTGTAATTTTCATTCAAAGTCACCTTGTGTTTGTCGACAGTGGTTCACTCTCGGAATATTCTGAACCCAAGCCTGTGGTCACAGTTCCATCTGGATTCAGGAGCAGCTGAAAGGAGGGGGCCATTCTCAAGCCAGAATAATTAGATGTGTATTGAGAAGCATTCAAAATTTGATAGTTATTCCAACATTGGAAAATACCACACGTACCAGCCTAAAACTCAAATGCCTGTGTAGGAGCCATGAAAAAAATAAACATTGCAGAAATGGAAGGGAGTTAACCAGGGTTTCTAGAAGCCAACATACAAAGTGCTAAGTATAAATTGAAGTGAATCTCTATTTTTGCAGCTGTTAGAACTAAGGCATGCTGCTTATACTGAAAAAGAAAAAGAGTATTCATACCACGATGACAACTGATTATATTTAATATCTACTCCCATAAAAACCTTATTAAGATTTCAGAAGAGCAGAAGATTAAGTTACCAGGATTAAAATTATTTTTATCTGAATAAGAATAACAGGTATTTAAAATGTGAACCACCAGATCTGATATATCTGGCCAGATGCTCTCCAACTTTTTATTTTTATTTTTTTTTGTAAGGAACCATCTGCTGTAAGTGGAGGTGCCTATTAACTTTTCTAGTAGAAAAAGAAATTAGCATCTGAAGACACAAAGCCAGTGAATTGTGAAAGAACACAGTTATGAGGACAAAATTAAAAAATCCTCTGACACCCCAAGGACCAATTTAAAAGGGTTCTATTTAGAGAAATTCTGTTTGCAAAGCATATATTTCCAGTTATTTCTGTTAAGGTTACTACTAGCAGCAATTTCAGAAGCATGTTTTAATAGATACTATATTATGTTGCATTTAATGAGAATGAGCTCTGGATCACAACTCATCTGTTTATGGAGCTCCCTCCCCTGTTTTATCGCCCACCCCAAGTCTAGATGACCAGTCTTGGGTGTCACGACAGGCTACCTGGAAATCACTGTGCAGTTAGAAGTTTCACGTCAGTGTGAAAGGAGTACGTAAAATTATTTATGGGTAGCCAAATAGTTTTTGGCAATGATAAAAGTGAAATTAGGAAAGCATGTAGTGCTCCGTCTTTATGTTATCTATATATTTCCAAAGAACTTTGGGTCACACAACAGCTAAGATGAAAGATGATGTTGGTGGATTTTGGATGATTTTTTTGAAGTGAAATGATGGCAAATGCTCTAATTTAAATATTTTGCATGGCTTTTTCCTGAGGCAAACTGAATTAAAATCACATGCAACATTTTTTTCTCTCCCTATATTATTTTAAATATGTTTTGAATCTTTAGCTTAAAAAGTTCAAAAATTGGAATTTTTCTGACTTTTATCTATAATAGCATCTTAACATGGAGTGTTATAATATGTGGTATGTGATAGACTCTTATTTTTTGGTGGAAGTTTTGCTGAGTTGAGAGTTTACTTTAAGAAACAATGTATAATTAATTATTACATACTCATTGCTTAACATACTTATTGTTTTCAAGCGTTTTAACAGAACCTATTTATATACTGTCAATTGATTACTTCATTCAGCCTAACATACTAGTTGGGAGAATAAACTCTTGAGCCAGATGATCTAAGTTGAGATCCTGGTTTTTATACTTAATAGCTGTTAGACCTTGGGCAAGTTACAGACTTCCTCTACCTTGATTTCCTCATCCGTATAATGGGATAATACTACTACTTAACACAAAGGGCATTTGTGGGGAATCCAGTGAGTTAATATATTTAGCTTAGTGTATGGTACAGAATAAGCGCTCAGTAAATCATCATTTTGTAGCCTCCTTAGAGTCAATATATGAAGTCAAGAGAAAACTGAATTGAAAATATTCTGTAATTTAGTATATTCACCCAATTTTTTTGAAGGTACCATTTATTACTTAAATGTTAATGTAAGTTTCTTATTGGTATTAAATTATAGGCTTCAGATTAAGTAATAAAGTTGCTATTCCTAATTTTCTTCATACTTTCAAATTAAAAACTTCAATTGTTGCCAAATATCTTTTTTGAAATCTTCCTGAAATATTTTTGGAAGAACACATTGAACAACATTTTCAGGTAATGTTTCTTTTGAACAATTTGTTTTCCATCTGCAATGATTAATTTTCACAGTGAAAACACAGTTGCTATGTATATGCCTGCACATATCAAAGAGGTCCTTGTATTGATTATTAGTATATACTGCTTATAGTCTATCGTTGATACAAGCCATGAATAATTTATTTACATGTCCATGTTGGAAGCAACTGTAGATGTGAAGAGTTAGTGAAAATGGAAGGTGGGGAGGGGCAAAGATGGTAAATATTAATTTATCTAAAAACATTTCATCAACACTTGCTACTCATCTTGGTTTAATGTAGATTCCAGGATTTGGAGTTAGAGGATATTCTTTATTATTTGACTTTAGGCTGATGACAGCTTCTCTACATCTCAGTTTCCTCGTTTTGAAAATGGGCATGATAGTAGTACCTACTTCACAGGGCTGTTATGGGGCCTGTGGAATACTAATATAATAATAATTGTAACTGAAATTTACTGTGTACTGCTGCTGGCCATTGTGTTAAGTGCTTTACCTATGTTACCATGTTTCATCTTCTCCAAAGCCCTATGAGGTGATTACAGTCACAGTTTCCAGTTTATGAAAGAACAAGCTTGGGGAGGGTAA
Organism: Ursus americanus; assembly: GCF_024610735.1. Classification (NCBI taxonomy): domain Eukaryota; kingdom Metazoa; phylum Chordata; class Mammalia; order Carnivora; family Ursidae; genus Ursus; species Ursus americanus. The sequence goes on along the minus strand of NC_142134.1, from coordinate 23,253,346 downwards.
GGAACTTTTGCAAGACTTCGCTGAAAGTCGCAGAGCCAAGACTTAGTCCTGGATCTGCCTGACACCAAGGTTAGTGTGCTTTGCCTCTATAACATTTATAAACCTTCAAGTGCCTGGGAAATTGTTGTTGCTACAATTCAGCTTAAGCATTGGTAACTAAGGCATTAGGTACTAAAAAGAATGTATGAATTTCCATAGAGTGATTTAGCAACCTACTTATAATCAAGAGCACTATTTTTTTCTTTCTTTTTTGTAATAACAGAATTGTAAGGGAACTACAGGGAGATTTCTAGGTAATAAACTTGAAATTGCCCAATTTGATTTAGGATAGTACTTGCCATTGTCCACTTGTGTCCATCTGGGATGACCTGCAAGAATTTTCCAGTTGTCATATGAAACATTGTTCTAAATTTAGGAATTTAGCTTCATTTTGTTTGTAGTTAAACATGGGCCGACTTAGCCTTTGAAGCCAGAAGGAATAAAATTAATGCTCAGCAGAAACAATGTTCTTCCTGTGACCAGCCCTTTCACCAGGAAACATTTTTAAAATCATGGTCATAAAGTAATGTAACATCTGTAAATGAAGAAATTTGAAAAATCTGTGTAATTGACCAGAAAGATCTTTACTTTGAATATGAAAATGTCAAAACTTTTCCAAGAAAGGAAATGCTATCCTCTAGTAGCTAGATCCTGCTTCATTGGGTTTCATTCAAACAGTAAAAAACCTCATTATAGGGAAAAAAAAAAGACTATTTGCAGGTGGGTCTACTAAATTGATAAAAGTTTATTTTTAAATTGTTTATTTGGAAGTTGGAGCATAGTTTTTTCTCACAAATTGTTCATAAAAGCTGGTTGGATCTATTTAATGCTTGGTGAAGTCTCCTTATCATATTATTTTGGTTTTAATTTTGAGAGTAGAGGACTGTTATGAGCTGAATTGTGTCTTCCCTAAATTCATATCTTGAAGTTCTAACTCCCAGTCTTTGGAGATGGGGCCTTTAAAGGGTAAATAAGGTAAAATGATGTCATTTGGGTGAATCCTAATCCAAAATGACTGGTGTCCTTATAAGACAGGAAATTAGGGTGTAGACATACAGTGAGAAGACCATGTAAAGATGCAAGGAGAAAGCAGCCATCTATATAAGGCAAGGAGAGAAGCCTCAGAAGAAACCAACCCTGCCAACACCTTGGTCTCCAACTCCTAATCTCTAGAATCGTGAGAAACCTAATTTCTGTTGTTTGAGCCATGAGGATTGAACCATGCGATCTGTGGTACTCTGTGATGGCAACCCTAGGGAGCTAATACGAGGACCGTGTGGTGTGGGAGCATCAGAAGTGGCTTTAGGGTAAAAATGCAAAAATAGAAGAAAAGTTTGTTTTTCATGCTCTTTTACCTTTTGTTCCATCTCTCTTCCTTTCCTGTTGTCTTCTTGCCACTGAGTTCCCACTATAACCCTCTTCTTTGATGCATTGGGTTAGGATGATTCTGGATTATTTCTGAGGCGTTCCTTGCTCCTTGTTCCAGATAAAGTTAGGAATAAAGAAATAGGTTTGGCTATTGATGACAATGCCACTATAAATGTCGGGGTGCATGTATATGCCCCTTCGAACCTGTATTTTTGTATCCTTTGGGTAAATAACCTAGTAGTGCAATTGCTGGATCATAGGATAGTTCTATTTCTAACTTTTTGAGGGACAGTAGCCCAACTATGGAAAGAGCACCAATGTCCATCAACTGATAATAGGTAAAGAAGATGTTGTACACACACACACACACACACACACACACACACACACACACACTGGAATATTACTCAGCCACCAAAAAGAATGAAATGTTGCCATTTGCAGTAAAACAGATGAACATATGGAAGGGGGGAGAAAGAAAAAAGAGAGAGGGAAAGAAACAAGAAGAAACTCTTAAAGATAGAGTACAAGCTAAGGGTTGATGGAGGTAGGTGGATGGGGGATGGGGTAGATGGGTGATGGGTATTGAAGAGGGCACTCATTGTGATGAGCACTGGATGTTATATGTAAGTGATGAATCACTGAATTCTACCCTTGAAACCAATATTGCACTGTATGTTAACTAACTAGAATTTAATTAAAAATTTGAGGAAAAAAAGGAATAAAGAAATATGTAACGTAAAGTGGTTTTACCACATATACTAAAATATGAGTGCGTGATGGTCCCTTAATTCCCTAAATATGAGTTCTGTGGGGGCACGGACTTGGCTTAGCGGCCAGAAAATTCCCGGCACCCACAATAGAGTCTGACATGTGGTAATTACCTCAATTACTATTACTGAGTGAATATCCTATTTTAAAAGCCAGAACTGAACCCAAATGAATCTCTTACTGTGGGAATTGTAGGCAGCAAAACCAAGTAGAGTAAAACATTCCCAGCATCAGGGTATGTGTTCGCTTTCCGCGGTGGTTGTTGTGTGGGGAGGCAGTAATAGTAGAGCCCTAACTGAGAGCTGCTCATAGGATTGGTTCATTCTCCTGTTAAAAATTTCCTCTCTCTTTCTAATTCTGTACCCACAGATTGAAACAAAATCTTCTCATTGCTTTAGTTCAAAAGGGCTCCCCTGGCATTGTAAGTCAGGTCTCAGCTTTTGGGGATGGGGAGAGGCATGGGGCGATAGGGGAGGAGACAGGTGGTCTTTGTGCCTTGGGGTCATTTGTAAGTTGAGGGTAGCCTTAATATCTTATTTTTACCTCATCACATGTGTGTGCAGTACTTGAAGGGGATGGTGTGAAATGTGGGAGTAAGAACAAGTAAATTTGGAATGCTTCTATAACTGGCCCTTCCAGACAGAAATAGTGGCTGTGATGAAGATGTGTTATTAGAGAATGACGGCAGGCTCCGAGCACTGCTCTTGTCCTTGTCCCCTATTCCAGCCCTCCCCTCCACTTATGGGATCCTTTTGGCCAACCTGGAGGTGAGGGGGCACAGGATGTAGGAGGTAAATAAAAATGTGTTTATTTAATTTGTTTATTCAGTCAGCACTTATAGACCCCTCACTATGTTCTGGGCACGGTTCCAGGTGTTTTATGCATATTCATTCATTTAATCTTTACAATGACCCTCTGAGTAAACTGGCCTGAGAGGTTTTTGCTCCAGGTCATAGAATGAGAGTATGACACAGTGGAGATTCGGACCCGGGCTGTGTGGTTCCAGAGTGTGAGCTCTCACGTGAAAGAACCGGTAACATTCAGAGGGCAGTTGAGGAAAGGGAATTCCAGGTTTGGGAGAGAGATGTTGGATATAAATTTGGGTAGAAATGGAAGAAATCGCTTATTATCTATCATTTAGATATAGTGTGTGTATGTGTTTGTGACTATGTGGTGTAAGCTTATTATCATACTGAATTGACCTCTCATCTGGTTCTGTGGCATAGTTCTCCTGTGGTCGCATTAACACTGTAGTCGCCTCAGACGTTTCTTGAAGAACCAGAAAAGAAATATCCTTAGAAGTTAATATTTTCCAGAAGCTGGAGGAGAGAGAGGCAGCCCAGGAAAAAAACTGGTGTTGGAACAGGGAGGGCAGGGTTTGGTTAGTGACACCCCCTTGCTAAAATGTTGACCCTCTCTCCGTATGTTCTTTAGCAAATGGGGGAGATTACACCTATCCTTCTACTTTCAAGGTTATTATGAAGATATACCAAGAAACAGAGCATAGAACTTAGAGTTGGAAATCAATGAATCCAGTAGTTCTCACTTATTTTCACATAACTCATTTTTTTCAAATGAAGGCAAAAAAGTCAAACACAGTTACTTTGTTTCAAGTAAAAGTGACTTACGTGGCTTGTGCCCCCTTTGTTTGTCCTTTCTGTCCTTGAGGGCACTCCAAGAATTCTTCAGAGCCTAGTTTGAAAGTGCAGTTTAAAACCCACTTCTCTGAGTCAACTCTTCTGAATATAAGGAAATTTAGGCCAAGACACAGTCAGTGGCTTTCCTGGAGTTGTTTGATATTTCCAGTCTCTGAGGGTTTTGTTCCCACTGGGGGAACCATCTCCCTGCGAAAGCACTCTGAGAAGTTGAAAGCCCACGTCAGAGTAAGCACTTCGCTGTAATCATAGCTGTCATTAACTGAATACTCCCAATGCCGTGGAGCAGGAGCAGCCCGACAAGCGTGTGTGACCCAGGAAGTTTGTCCAGGTCCTGCACTCACAAGGGCCCATGCTCTTGCTTTTATGCTCTGCTTTGCCAACTTGGAATTCTTAGTAGTTTTTGAACAGGGCGCCGTGTGTTTTCATTTTGCTCTGGACCCCACCAAGTCTGTAGCTGCTCCTGGCTCCTGGTGCTATATATCTTGTCTCATTTAATGCTCACAAACTATCTTCAAGGTGTGGATAGTATTATTCCTATTGCACAATCAAGGACATCAAGAATTTCCGAAAGATCCCACGTGTTGTGAAGGCGCAGATTGGGAAATATAGTCAAGAAATGTTGGTCTCAAAGCCCGCCGTCTTTCCAGTTTAGGCTAGTGCTAGTCTAAAGTAAGACTGTGGAGCAGGGGAAAGAAGCTGATAATCAATCCTTGTTTCAGGGAGACTGGGGGAGGGGTGGGGAATGTCAGGGCTGCTGAAGTGCTTCCCTTGGCCACTGGGGGCCATTTCCTATGGATAAATGTCCTTTAGTGTTTGAAGGCAGTTAACTTGACCTTTTTTTTAGACGGTTTATTGTAAGTATTTACCCCAAAGATACAGATGTAGTAAAAAGAAGGGCCATATGCACCCAATGTTCATAGCAGCATTGTCCACAATAGCCAAACTGGAAGGAGGCTAGATGCCCTTCAACAGATGAATGGATAAAGAAGATGTGGTCCATATATACAATGGAATATTACTCAGCCATCAGAAAGGATGCATACACACCATTTGCATCAACATGGATGGAACTGGAGGGGATTATGCTAAGTGAAATAAGTCAAGCAGAGAAAGACAATTATCATATGGTTTCACTTGTATGTGAAACATAAGGAATAGCACGGAGGACCTTAGGGGAAGGGAGGGAAATCCGAAGGGGGAGAAATCAGAGAGGGAGATGAACCATGAGAGGCTATGGAATCTGGGAAACAATCTGAGGGCTTCAAAGGTGAGTGGGTAACAGGGTGATGGGTATTGAGGAGGGCACGTTCTGTGATGAGCACTGGGTGTTACATGTAACTAATGAATCATTTAACACTACATCAGAAACTAATGATATACTATACTGTGGCTAACTGAACATAAAAAAAAAAAAAAGAGACAGATTTATATAGAATCTTTACTCCACAGATCTGGTAGCTGACCCAACAACTGTGATTTTGTTTCTTTACAAAAGGAGAGGCTGAGAAACATTTGTAGAAGAACTTGTTTTGGTTCAGAATATGAAGTAGAGGCAAGTTTAGGATTAGAACTCCCCTGTGTTTGCTTTTACTTCAGCATTCAGTTCATGTTTTTATCTATTTTTTCACATATAGGTGTAAGACAATATAATGTTTTTGGAATTGTTTTGATGATAGAAGTTGTAGGAGTAGAAAATACAATTACTTGGCATTCCTTTGTTCACATGTGTAAGAACCTAAAACTATGTTCAATCTCCTTTTCCCTCTGTAATTTTCAAGTGTAATTTTTTAAATATTTTTTTTCATCCAAAGTGTTAGTGAATTTTTTTTTTATGGTGACCTAGGGTAGAAAATAAGAATTTTTGTTTCTAGAGAAAATTCTTAAAGAACTGAGAATTTCTGGTTCTGATATTCTTGGGCAAAATTATGGCCTAGGTTGTAATCATATCCTTGTATTTGTATAGTGCCTTTTGTCTGTAATGTGTTTTTGTATTTGTTATAGAGAGAAGAATAAGTCAGCAGAGTGTAGGAAAGAAGCAGGTGCTGTCCTGCTATTCTGACAGGACAGGAGGAACACGAAGTGAGGGCCCCACGACAAGAGCAAAGCAAGTGAACACAGAGGCAGGGTGCCACACAGGATTCAGGAGTGCAGTGTTTCATTCGGCTAGAGTCCAGTGCTCTGCTTCATCCATTCAGCAGTTATTCGTTGACTCTCTCACAGTATCAAATAAAACCCTTGTAAGACTCCAAATTAGACTGCAGTGCCAGATCCAGACCCAAAGTTGCAGATTTATATCGATACCATTTTTTAATGGCAGACTTCCAAAATGTTCTAACCAACTGAACTTCTTTGATCAAGGTCAGAGATGGTGCTTTTCAAAAGAAAAAAAAAAAAAAGACAAAAATTGGAACAGTTTTCTTCCTTATCCAAACTGTTGAGTATGCTTTCTCGAAGACTTCTTGGGAAAGAAGCCATTTCCCAAGGACTCCCAGAAACACTTCTGTGGAAGAAACAGAATGCATCCCCATCACTAATCCTCACCTAAGTCCTTGAAAACTCAATTAGTGAAGTTCATGCCCAGAATCTGTCAGACAGCTTGTAACCAAAGAGTTTTAATGGCTCAATTCTTTAGTTATCAAAATGTCACTTCATATTAAATGAATGAACTCTAAGTACCCATATGGTAATTGGATTTATTCCGTACATGTTGGCTGTGATCATTATCACATTGAGTATGAACTTTATTGAACGACTCTACAAATTCTCCTTAATTCTCCAAGTTAGGATGGCATTGGGTACTCCTTCACAGAGGTATTTTAACTTCTAGCTAAATGGTGTTTTTAAAGTAAAAGTTGAAAGTTGGAGAAAAGGCTGAATAGAAGAGAAAAAGTTGAAAAAAAAAACTGAAAGAGAAGGTTGTGTAAACCAAATATATAAAGCAGTGAAGGGTGCTATAAAGATTTTATTACCTTGAGATTGAAATTGCCACATTGTTGTAGATTTCTCTCCGACACATCTAAATTTATTGCCATATAATGAGTGCACTCACCCCTGTGTAGAACTGAGGGAAGGGGGACAAAAGAGTAAAATATAAAATAGCTTCGTCTAGAGTAGAAGCAGGGTTTGAACATTTGTAGAATAACAAAAGACTTGGGGATGGGATGGTGTGTGGTGGCTTCCTCTTCTACATTTGGGATATCCTAGACCCACCCCTACTCATTCTGAAACACAGGAAGAGGCAGGGGACACACCTTTCTGCTTCCTAGAGAAAAGCCTTCTCTGCCTCTCTGTGTAAGACCCAGAACGGCAAATAAAAGTACCTTGGGCTCAGGGCCTATGGAAGTGGCTTTAGGGGAGGTCTGAGAAGAGCCACGGAAGCCTCAACACCAGTATTTAGATTTTTAAAGTTCTGTCCGATAGCTGTTGATGATTGGATACAGGGATGGTGTTGGAAGAAGACATTCATGAAACAATTTTAATTATTAAATAGAACATTTGACATTCTTGGTAATTTTTTCCCAATATTTTAATATACCCGGAGCCCCACAAACTGCAGGGTTTTCAGTTTTCTCTTACTTCCTGAGAGGCCGTATTTGGCAGATGGTCTTCTAGGTCTTCATATGTAGATTACAACTATTTCTCATATATTTTCCCCCCTAGGATATGGACGTATAGTGGAGGAGGGAGTTGGGGGACAGGATAGAGAGATGAGCCCAGTGAAGGATGTACATTTATGAAGAGTAATATGTTATAGTTCTTTACCTTTGCTTCGCAGATCAGTGATACTGGGGAGGAGCTAAGCTCTGTGCCCAAAAGGCCAGATAGCAGCACCTTCCTGTACTCAGTGTGTAACAGGATCAGCTAGAATGGAACAGCCACCTGTAGAAAGTAGCCTCCCCCATGCTTAAAGCTCATTCAGCTCAGTGCTCTCAGCCAGAACCTCCTGTATTGCTAGGGAAGCGTGACAGTGTTTTTATTCAACATTTTACTACAGTTTCTTCCAGGAGTGGTTGCAGCTTAAACACAAGGCAAAAACAAGATGTTTAGGAATAAACCTGAACAGCAGCCCCTTGAGAGGCTGCTGCTAGCGGCACATGAGCTAAGCTAGCACCACACTCACCACCGTTTTATTTTTGGCTAATATACTTTCAACATTTGCTTCATAATGTGCAAAACGATTTTAAGAATATTTAGTGTAAATCTATCAAGGGCCAGAAATAGTGAGAAGTCTAGAAGCACAATCTTGGCAGACATATAGGGAAGAGGGAGATCTGGTGCTGCGCACCGACTTTTCTTCCCTTGAACTCTTGGGTATATGTACAATTGGTCTTACCTGGATACGATGCCAACCATTGTCTTTATTCATTTAATAAATGGGTCTGTTCTTGCTGCATGATTAAATGATTTACCATATGCATTTTTTCTTGCTTTCTTGTTTTGTTTGTTAATTCATTCTGTTGTACAGCCTTTTCAAAAAGCAGAAGATGAGACGTAAATTTGTTGATCCATCCAGTTTTCAGCAGAAGTTCACTGCTCAGCTGGTATGTCTACCATGCTGGGTGCTGGTGGTGTGAAAATGAAGGGCCCAATGCTCGTCTTCCAGGAACTTAGAGTCTTATCAGAGGATTTTTTAATTCAGAGGGGAGAAACCAAATACCTAATACGGACTTAATAATATGTTGAAAAAACAAGGCTTGTTTTGGAATCATACCTTTGTTTTGTATTTCATGTCCTGCAGCATTGTTCTACTAAGATTACAGAGTGTTTTATATTTTTGTGCTTTGTAATACAGTTGAACTATCCTGACTCTCTGATAAGGTGTTCAGCCTCACCTTGCTTCTATTCCCTTCTTCCTTGGTTGTTGTGATTTAGATTGATTGGATTTATTTATTTTCTCAGCAGTGGGTTGATTTCCTTTCTAGTTTTTCTTTACTTTAGATCCAAATTTTTTAGAAAACCTGCTGTTCCCCAACTTCTCCTCCTGGCATCAGGTGGCTCCATGTGGATAGCTCCCACCAGTCTGAAAGAGTTTTTGTCTTGTTCTGAAGCCAGAATTCAGGCTTGGTTTGGCATAATCCTCAGAAGAGTAAATATTTAATGGGACTAGTGCCTTCAATATCTGCTCTGGACTGTTGGTTTTATCTGACACATCATATTTGTGTGTGATTATATAGCATTCATTCATAATCCTTATTTTGGAAAAGGGGAGAGGTTTGGGGTAGTTGACAGGCATTGTGAAATTCTGGAGGCTTTATCATTCAAAGCACCATAGTTGTGCTTTTCTGTTCCCTCTCTCAACATAACAAAAGGCTCAGTGATGGGGGACATTTTAAACCAGGAGCGCCTTAGCTGCTCCTCTCATAGGGCACGGGGAGGAAATGAGGAAGGGTTATGGGAGAGGGGTAGACTCCTTGGTACTTGGGAAGATCCATACGAATTCATTTTTTCTTCTAATTGATGAGAGATGATCGGGGAGAGGATATATGGCGCTCAGCATCATTTTCACATATGTTGGTCTTAGCATTACAGAGGGAGGGGCACCTGGGTGGCTTATTTAAGCCTCTGCCTTCAGCTCAGGTCAGGATCCCAGGGTCCTGGGAATGAGTCCTACATCTGGCTCCCTGCTCAGCGGGGAGTCTGCTTCTCCCTCTCTCTCTGCCTCTCCCCACCACTCATCTTCTCTCTCACTCTGCTCTCTCTCTCTAATAAATAAAGAAGTAATCCTTAAACAAGCAAACAAAAATCACAGAGGGAAAAATGCTACTGTTGGAAATAGGATAAAATAGGAACCACGATGATACATGAAATCAGTACATAAATTGTGAAGTGTGAGATGAGGTTCTGTTTTGCAATAATGTAAAATTTATGAATAGTTAATTGAGATAGAATCTAGACAAGCCGGAAAGTAAGAGAGTGATGTGGGGTGGGGGGCAGAGACAGACCTACTGCCACGTTTACATCCCTGGATAGAGTTGCTCTCAATTGATAGGAAAGGATTCTGAATCAGAAAAAATTTCAAGAATGTATGTTTTTAAAATGCAATATTATAAAAACATGATTAAAAGTAATTTTTGGGGGGCGCCTGGGTGGCACAGCGGTTAAGCGTCTGCCTTTGGCTCAGGGCGTGATCCCAGCGTTGTGGGATCGAGCCCCACATCAGGCTCTTCCACTATGAGCCTGCTTCTTCCTCTCCCACTCCCCCTGCTTGTGTTCCCTCTTTCGCTGGCTGTCTCTATCTCTGTCAAATAAATAAATAAAATCTTTAAAAAAAAAAAAGTAATTTTTGGAATGCTTAACATCGTGATTTTTCACTATATTGAGAAATTCTTTGATAATCTCCTTCGCTTTAGTGAGTATATTGCTTTGCTTTCTATGTTTTTCACATAATGAACCTAAACTTTAGTTGAATTAAGCATTCTTCAAAGTAGGTGGGGAAAAGGCCTAATTACATGTGGTTACCATATTTTTGATTCTTGATTAAAAACTGTAGTAATATCATCATATAATAATGTGTAGAAAAGTCATATAGAAAACTAACTGAATAAATACAACTAATGACTAATCAATCAACAAATACATATTAAGAAGCTGGATTTTACTATTGCTTTAAAGGAATCACACAGTCACTTCATGTATGTATTTACAAATTTAACAACCTCTGGGATTCACCAATCTGGAGATCATGGATCTACAAATTATTGTATTACATTTTATATCTTAGCCATGTCTGAACTTTCCCATTAGGTAACTCTGTGTCCCGATAGCTATTTTTGGAGGCCTCTGGCTTGTGAATGGGCTTTGAAAACATTAACATGCTGTACTGATAATTAAGATTCGAATCATTAATATTTTGTCCTCCAGAAATGGCTTGTGGAAGGAAGTACTACAAGAGTAGTAATAATGTAATTGTTCTTACCAAGTGGATTCTATATGTGGCTACTTGTTTCTTCATTAACGCAGTTATGAAATGTCCAAAACAAAACCACCAACTGGCTGTGCTCAATCAGTATTTCTTTCTTTTAATACTTTTGTTATATTTCTAATAGTTCCTCAAAAGCTATTGACATAGGTTCAGGTCAAACTTTTTAGAATAGTAGTTCCTAAACCTATAATCAGTTACGGTATTTTTTAAAAACACAGCTACCTAACTCAGTTCAGAGGATGATGATTCAGTGGGACAAGGGTGGAGTCCTGAATCTTTCCTTTAAGCAAGCTTCCCAGGTGATTTGATTCCATGGATTAGTATATGGGAAACTCAGATTTTAGGAACGTCACTATCAGGTAATGGAAACAAGCAAAACCTCTTGACTGACAGCTAGTGGTGTGATTGGGTGGTTCCGATTATGTTCTTCAGAAGCAGCTGATATTACTAGATTGAGGAGAGAGGAACAGCATCTCTCATCTGTTTTCCCTGTTTTATTTACTGAAGCAAAACAGAATGTAAAATATGTCTTTTTTTCTGTTCACTCCTTGTCCTTTTGCATTAATCAGACCAAAGGGGAGAATTTTCTTTTGTTATAAATGGATATATCTCAGACTCTTAACTATTTACTGTCTAGAACAATTTTGGACAAAGTGTAAATATATTGATGAATTTCTTATATTCTGGTTGTTTTGGAGTTGACAGCCCATTTGGTCTCTTTAACATGTATCCTGATTTCTTACGACTAATATATATGCCAAATCTGAACACATGCTTTTCCTTAGAAATAATAATAAATAATAAAACAATAAGAAACCTTATTTATGTGATTCCAAACAACAAAATAACTGTCTCCTCTGGAATGTGGCATCAGGGCAAGAATCATCTTTGCCTTTGCCAGTGTATGAGACTGTTCCATGTATGGGTTTATCTCTAAGATGTAATTTAGAGTTGTCCAGGAAGTGCTATGTATTCTCAATAAGGTTTATTTCTGAGATTATCAAAATATCTTTCATATTTCTCTCATTTTCATCAGTTCTCTGGGTAGGAATATTGGTTCCCTGGCAAGATGGTATAAGGGGAAAAAGACCCCCATGAGCTCTAATTTGTTCTCTGTTGGGGTTCAGGACAGCCAGGTTCTACAGGAAGAGGGGCATATGTGCAGGGCCTCAGTCTTGGCCAGTCTTGTTCGAGAGGAGATCACTGGTACCATATCTGACTTCAAGATTAAGGTCAGGATTACTTCGTGCTAAATTAAGCATATTGTTGGGGGTTGCTGACTTTAAGTAACTTCCAAAGTAATTCATGACCTGTAAGTCTTTGAATCTTAGAACACTTAGGCCCAATTCCCAGGCTTTCTTTGATATAGTCTCAACTGAATTAAAATCTTACTGCAAGTCGGGTCAGAACCTAGGTTTGAACAAATTCTGGAGCTATGATATAGGTGAGATGGATGGAATGATGGTGAATCTGATGTTGGGGTGATGACCTTTTTTACTTTGTGGGAAATTGAAATTGTTTTTTTTGGGAAGATTTAATATATTTATCTGAGAGAGAAAGAGAGCGAGCGTGCACGCACGTGCGTGCGCACGAGTGGGAGAGGGGACAGAGGAAGAGGGAGGAAACAGACTCCCCGCTGAGTGCAGAGCTGACACAGGGCTTAGTCCCAGGACCCTGAGATCATGTCCTGAGCCAAAGTCAGCCATTTAACTGACTGCGCCCCCAGGTGCCCCTGAAATGTGACTTCTTAATCCCAACACACATCACAGAAGACGTCTAGGAAGAGAGCCAGGGATTCCTAGATAGTACAGCCCTTGGATGCTTTGGTATTTTACTTTTCTGGGCCACAGGGTTTCTTTGCGAATGCAGTGAAAGTTCAGAAACTTCTCAGCCAGTTTTGCCACCAAATTTGCCTTCTCTGGAACCTGGGTGATCCAGTGGTACAGCCTGGTATGACCTTTCTCCTTGGAGCAGTAGCCACATACAGAAATTTTCACAGAATTTCAAGGATAGGATGAGGCCTGGTTAGGATTCCCGCTCAAATAGAGTGGACTAAAGTAAAACAAATTCCTTTGAACAATTTGGTCCAGTGCCTCACTGACTGTAGATGCTTAATCCTTGCTGAAGTTTAAATTTCGTAAAGCCAGCCGCACACATCTTGGGAGCATGCTGAGGGCCTCTGTAAGAGTGGGAACACTGGTTAGGGTGAGGGGCTTTGTCACAGTGCTGGCCTGCATTCCTTCCTTTGATGAGTCTGCAGGGCCCTAGTCAACAAGTAATGTAATCAAGCATGCGCTGCCTTATGTGCCCCTTGGCACACCGTGTGAAAGCACTTAATATAGTGCAGGAATTAGCTAGCCTGGCCTGGGAGATTTATCCCCTTGCTGGATAGTAGACAAGGAGTATTTTATCAGACTCTCTGCCACTCTTCAGATTTATTGTCTAAACAAAGACTTCTTTGGTTATGCTCAAACTCTGTTTCAGATTGGGCTGTGTATGTTTTGCAGCGAAACAGCTATGTTGTGCCTGTTTAAAGCAGCACAGTAGACTTGGCTGTTTCTTTTTGTATCATAGTACACGTGGTGGATTTCATTCAAGATAGCTACCCATGGCAGCTGGAATGTGAATAGCTCTTTGGTGGTGAGCCTTGGGATGCCAAAAATTAAAGATGTTGATGTGGCCCGGACATGGGTTGTCTATCTTAGACTCTAGAGTTTAGATCTCTAAAGGGCAAGAACTGTATCTGTTTATAATACCTGCCTCAGCTGCACAACAGGTGTATGATACAGGAAACCTTGACACTCTTTGTATTGAAAATTCTTGTTTTTATCTATCTGCACTGTGCCAGACCAGTCCACCTTAGTTTCCTCAAACTGCATTCTATCCTTTGCTTTATTTTTGGATCTAGCACATTGTACAGTTTCAGTACGAACTCACATTATTAATCATATCACATGTCTAACCATAGATCATGGAAAAATGCATAAGTAAGAGGATAAAAGGGGAAAGTATTATTGACATAGTATACTATTCACCAGCTTCCTTGTGCATGTGTGGGGACCTCCAGGATATATTTATTTTGTATTAGTAAAGCTTTTGTTCCCATTACAGGCAAATTAATGGAACCTTGAAATTATAGCCTGGGGGTATTTATTCATTTATTCATTATTAGAACCCCAATTATTCATTCATTCATTAGTTCAGAAAATATTTATTGAGCTCCTAGTATGTGGCCAGCATTGTCCTAGGTACTAGGATGCAGTGAAACAGACAGATGAAATGCTATATTCATGGAACCAAGAGTCTTGATGGAGATGTGATTAAACAATTATTAAAGAGAATGGGTAAGGGATGGGCTAATGTTTCAGGCAGGGGGAACAATATACTTGAAGGCTTTGGGGGGGGGGGAGAAAAGAGAGAGAGTGAGAGCATATTTGAGGAACTAAAAGGATTTCAGAATGGCCTGAATGTGAAGTGTGAGGAGGGAAGTGATGAGGGATGAGGTTAAAGAGATAATCCTGGGCTCACTATTGGTTTGGAATTTATCTTAAAGTGGTGAAAATTATTGTAGGTTTTTGAGCTAGAGAGGGATATGATCAGATTTGCAGTCTCATAAAGATATCAGTGTTATGGCTTTGGGGGGAGAACAGAGTAGATGGGGCAAGAGTAAATGACAAAGGCTTTGACCAAGATGATAGCCCTGGGGTAGAGAGGAGTAGAGATTTGAGAGATATTTAGGAAGGAAGGTCAGTAAGACCTGGTAATTGGAAAGGAATCAAGGATGACTTCCGGGTTTCTGGGCTCTGGCCACCTGGGTGAATGGTGATATGATCCACCGAGAGAGTGAGCACAGGAGGAGGAGCAGGTTTAGAGGAAGGATGATGTAAGTTTTGAACAAACTCACTCTGAGATATCTGTAAAAAGCCAAGGGAAGGTATTGATTAAGCAATTGCATTTTAGGGTCTGGAGGTGAGGAGAGAGTCTTGGATGCAGATTCTGAATTGAGAATGTTGCGGTAAATCTATGGGAAATAAAGAAACAATCTGAGAAATGGTCCATCGCTTCCTGGTATGTGAAGTTATACCCCAAATAAGAGTAACAGTGCAACGATGTCTCTGGCAACTTGAGTGATGTAATAAATACTCCCAGAGTCTAGAGAAGGTCAGTAGCTGAGATGATCATGGACGTTTTCAAACCAGTGTAGTTTTTTCTAAAATTGACCTCCTCACTTCCACCAGCCTGAAACCCCCAGTGGTCCCTCATTGATCTTAGGATGAAGTCTAAATTCCTTAGCTTGATTGCGAAGGCCCTGTCCTAATTTCGTTTCTCCGCAGTTCACAACTCTTCCCCTTCCACTCTTTTTTTAAGCTCTCATTTTCCAGTTTGGTACCTACTTATTGATTCCCCTGAACATGAAGCTGCTGCTTTCTTTGGTGGTCTGCCCATGATGGTCCTTCACTGGGTTGCTGGCTCGTTCTTCCATACATTATGTGACTGGCAACTCCAGTGTATGTCTCAATCAAAGTTCTGGCCGGGTTGTTCTCCTTGAGATGCTTTCCCTCTCTCCTGAAGACAGCATTACTCACTCCTTGCTCTACTTCTCTCCCTTGTACATACTTCTATTAGTGCTTATAGTGCCATCTTTTTGTTTTGTTGTTTGCTTTTGTTTGCATTTCTGTCACCCCCTTCCAGACTTTTAAGTTCCTTATTGACACCTTATTGGCAGTGACCAATTTTTTCCCCATTATGTACCCAGTATCTAGCATAGTGTTTGGCATGTTCAAGATGCTCAACAAATTCTGAACTGGAATGATTACATTAGCTTCAGGTCTACATATGGGGTAGATTATAGGAATATGAGAACTATTGAAAGGATTTTTGTGTTACTAATAGCTTCAATAGCACTGATTACAAACTCAGTGCTGTATACTTATTGTTAGCAATAATGGGATGAATCTAGTCCAGCTAGATCAGTACTTATACACTTTTGGGCTTCATTGTCTCCAGAATCATTTTGATTCCAATCTTAGGTTTATTTCCCATCCTTTTGTCTCAAAAAGTTGAAGTTGTCAAAGTTGTGAACAACTCCAAAAGCCTATTCAATTTAATAATATTCCATCATTCATAGACAATTATTGAATGTCTAATGGGTCCAGGTACTGAGGGTAAGGGAAAAGACATGGCCCCAACCTCAGACAGTTTATAGCTTCAGGAGAGAGTGTGCTAGAGGTTTTAGTGCTGGTAGCCATTATTTCTTGCTTGCCATTTAAGCTGGAGTACCAAGTAAACCAAGTTGTTGGTTCTACTATTTTCTGGTTTCTTTTGGGTATTATTAACACATGAACTAAAAATGATTTTTTTTTCTTAAGCTATGCAAATTTTTGAAGATTTGCTGCATTCTCATGTGCTTTCATTGTGCCTTGGGTGAAAATGTTTTTTTCGGAGGATTAGTTCTTTCCAGCATTAAAATTCTCATATTGATATATAATCACGTAGGATTTGATATGGAGGTTTAAATTTATAGAAAACTTCTGAACTAGATCCCTTTGATCAAGCCAGACACAGCTTTAGACTTTTTGTCTCCGCTCAGCTTTCCTTGAGGATTCCTTACCCCATCCAGACTATTTTTCTCTATTCCTTTCCCCTGCTTCCACCATTCCCACACCATAGAGTTATTATACTATTTCTTTTGATATAAGGCAAGGAATGCATTTGCGTCTTTATGATGCTAGAGGAATTATGTAGTCTGGTGAGAGGAATGACTATTGTGTTAAAAATGTCTGTGCTCAGTCTTCATAATAAAAGCAGCATCGGCAGAAGCCCAAACTGCTCAACATTCCTGAAACTGCAGTTTGTACCACGTAGACAAGAAGATGGTATGTTAGCCTTAGAAAGGCATGTCACCTCCGAGCCTCTTCCCAGGGCTGAAATCTGCAACGCAAGGAACTTCAGAGCATTTGAACGTCGTGCCAGGTAGTGACTAGTAGCGTAGATTTGATTGGGAAGAAAAAAGTTAACTATTGATTACTTATTCAGGCATGTATCCTACAAGAATGGGGAGATCTCAAGTTATTTTGTCGTCATTAACTAGAGTTTTAAATCAAGAACTATGTAATAACTTCAGCATGGATTTAAGTAGTTGCTGATAAACAGGTACCTGGGACCATCTCCATGGGGATAGTTTGTTTTATTAAGTGAACTCGCTAAACAGGCTTTTAAAGCTCTGTCTTATTTCCTTGTGGTCCCAAACCTAGCCTGTGAAATCCCTTTGTTTTCCCTTACTGGGTATGGTTTAGGGTCTGGAAAGCCAGTGCCCTGTCAGTACTGGCTTGTGTTTCTTGGTTTTTCACCAGATCTGCTACCATTAGGTGTCCTTGTGCAGACCAGGGCCCCCCTGAAGAGGATGTAGGCAGTCAGGAGAGGCAGCCAGTGGCTATTGACTTTTACTTCAGGTTTGGCTGAGAAAACGACCCCATTCCTATTTCATTTGAGAATTCATTTAGTGTTCATACAAAAAATCAGGTCTGTTTGGTGCCCTTTATTAAAAGAAAACAAACAAAGTATCTCTGGCAATAGAAGCAATGCATGGCCACCGTTCCGAATCTGGTATTCAGAGCTTTTAGTGCAGCAGGGCAGAACTCTTGGTAGGTGCAGGGCTAATGTTTGTGGATTGAATGCACGAATGGCCATCTCAGTTTAAATACTGCAGAATTGTAAGCTCCCTTTTGGACTAAGGCAAGGAGACAACTAGAGGAATAGGAGTGTCTGGAGGTGCAGGAGAGAAGAATAACTTTAGGTTAATTTAGGTAATTCAGGAGACAGAAGGGGATAGATAGAGAAGAGATGAAGAGAGAGTTTCCTGGGACAGAAGAAGGACTGTCTGTCTTCCGCTGAGAAGCTGAGAACAAATGGCCGTAGGTTCAGGCAGTAAGTTTCGGGGGCGTGGGAGAGCAATTTGATGCAACTGGGGTGGTTTGCACGTGATGACGAAGGGTCTGTAGGGAGAGTGGTTGAAGTTGGGCAGAGCCACTGAGTGGGATGGGAATTTTGATTTGGATTGGCTAAGCCAGGGCAGATGCTGGGGACTTGCAGAGAAGAAGTAGTTCTGCCAGATGGTTACATGTTTGCAGGTTTAGATTTGGAGCTGTCTGCTGGCCTGACACCTCACTTTGTTCTCTCCATCTCCTTGATATTTGACTTCCCAGCTGCTCCCCCATTTGCAAGTCAACCTAAACCCCTCCAGCTAGATGCCTAATCGGTTGCTCTGCCCTTTTAACTTCAGCTCTAACTCCTAACTATGGCTCTTGTCCTTCCATAGCTCAGTGGTTTTGCAGATAGATTTCTGGGTAAGAGATCCATGGCAGTACCCAGCCCTCAAAGCCTTCTCTTCTTTCCTGCCTCTGAGCAGGCAGCCCTCACTGTTCCAGCTTGTGGGTTGGACTTAGACAGAAGGAGCAAACCAAGGACAAATAAAAGGATAAATGGTCAAGGGTCCAGCTGTGATGTGAAATCACAGACATGCAGCGGAGGCTCTTGTAGGCGTATTAAATGTTTCTCTAATTGTGTGCAGCAGCCCTGAGACCTCAGATTTGGGGTTTGATCCAGAGTTAGTGGCTTGTGGGGAGCTATTTGACAAGATACATGGATGAAGAAGATAAGAAGATTGGCAGGAATCTCACTCATTCTGTGGGGTCCACAGTGGGGTTGGAGAGATGCCAGTGACAGATAGGCTGGTAGACTGAGAACAGAGGAGGTGACAGATGACCGAGATCCTGGTAGGGCCCAGGGTAGGGGGAATTATGAGTAGATGTGGAACTGGGAATTCTCACCCCCAGTTTTATGGATTGTAGATAACTCTTCTATCTGTCTCAACTCTCTCACCTTTTTTGAGCCATAGGTATAGACTGAGGTTTCACAGTCACATTAGAAGGTTGGATTAGGTGACCAAAAAGAGCTTTTCAAAGCCCATGATTCCATTATGTTCTAAGTGAAGAAAGAAAGAGAAAAATTAAATGACTCACTTGATCAGCGATGACAACAGAAACACAGTATGTCTTTAGTTTTGTTTTGGCTTCTTTTCTTTTTATTAGCCTTGTTCATCTTGCATGTGCATTTTCGATATTTGACCTGGAGAATTCCTGAACTGTGCATCTGGGAGGGCATGGTGTTCTCTGACATGCTGATGCCACTATTGAGAGTTTTTCCTTTCTTTCTTAATGGCGTATCTTATGATTCTTTTCCTCAGAAGTAGTTATTTCAAAGTCAGGCTTCCATTATAGGTATTCGTGCAGTGAGGGCTCTTTGACAAGTTCCTTTAGAACGTAACTAACAAGACTATTTTTACCTTTATGGTAGGCATGTGTCGTGATACATGTTCTGAGTTCTTAAGAGCTGCTAGATGCATACAAGGAGTAGCATCCTTTCTTTGGACCTCAGATTCTTTATTTCTCCTCCTCTTAGATGCTCATCGTGGAGACTTTGGCCCTAGAGATTTTTTCCTTCATCTGTGACCCATTTTCTCCAGTTTATTTTCCTATCACTTGTTCCCCCTTCTCACGTCGACAGGATATCACTGTGGCTTCCAAGTGGTGGGCCTGTCATCACATCATTTTTACTTGTAGGATTAGTTTTGGTCTCTTGGAAGTCATTGATCCATTACTTCGCAATGAGAGAAGAAAAGTGGAAAGCCCAAGAAACTCAAAGAAAGTTGCTGCTCTCTCTTTTTTCTCCTGCCAGAATTGCTCCTTCATGATAGAAAACTCCAAAGGTGTTTCTGTGAACTTGGTTCAATACTGTGCGCTTACCTACCAGTTTAAAGCCCCCTTGTGACCTAAATCTATATGTGACTTATCAGTTATAATAGCATATTAATAAATGACAGTTTTCATGTCCTAAATATGGTAATAGGTGCCTTATATGCATTATTTTATTTAATTTTCAAAACATTTGTCTGAGGTAGGTGCTGTTACTATCCCTACTTTATAAATGAAGAATTGGAAGTTGGAAAGTTAAACCACTTATTGAAAGCCATTTAGCTAAGTGGTATGGGTGGGATTTGAGCCCTCATGCCTAAGTTCAGAGTTTAAGGAAAATGCTCCTTTTTTTAATACTAATTTTGATAGCCTGAAAGGATGGTTGTGTGCTGGTAGCATTTGATTGCATAAAATTGTTCTACCATAAGTGATGTGATTGAGCTGACTATAATATATATATTTGAGACATATAGTAACAAACCATATTTTAAAACATAAACAAAAACCAAAAGTTCCTCCCTTCACTTGCAAATGGAAACAAATTTTGATCCACTTTCCTGATGCCTTTCTCAAGTAGCATTTATTTCTGAAACTCTTACTCTTATACTCAATTTTTCTCTTCCATTTTTGCCTCTTTCCATTTTTTTCTGTTTTTTTTTTCTCTTTTCTTTTTCCCTTTTTCCTGCTCTTGTGTTCCCTATTCTTTGAAAAAAATCTCTCAGTATATCTTCTTAGTAGGAGTTTCAGGTACATGCATGAATTATTTATTGTTACTGCCCTGTGTTTCTGCAGTGGATTTGTGGAGAACTTTCTCATGAGGGCACCATCTGTAATTATTAATGACAGTTACAGACTGATCTGAGGAAGAAGCTTAGAAACATTTGGGCTGTTTCTTGCAAAATTCTGAATACCTATGTAAGGATAAGATGGATGGGGAAAGGCATTCCGGGAGACACCATGTTCCCAGAGGGGTGTACCTATGTCAGGAGCCCAGGTCACGTGCAATAATTTTATCACAAGCACAGACTAAAGGTTCTAGAAGAGTTTTTGATTTTGGGTATGTTAAGAAGTTTCCATTTTTGTATTCTCAGTAGTGTCCATTTTAAACAGATCATATCTCAAGGGCATGTCCATATGGTTGGGCAGGTTGTGCACTGCACAACTCTAAAGGATGCCATTTACATTTCCACACAACTGTATGTGGAGTCTGGACTGAGGGTATACAGTCAATTCTCATTATCTGCAATAGTTATATTCTCTAAAGTCACTATGAACACTGAATTAGCAAATATTGAACCATTGTTCCTGGAGGAAATATAAGGTAGGGCTCCTGTGAACCTTTGATCACAACATTTTTTTTTTGATTTAAATTCAAGTTGATCACAACACTTATGAATTGATCAGGATATGAGCTTGGTTTATGTGTGTTTCTGTTTAAGGACACCTTATTTAAAATATTTTGTTGAATCATTAACACTGAACTCCTGGCCAACAAGACTATAACTCATGTCTTAACAAGGCTTATGCAACATACATATATTCTCTGTAAAGCCCATCACAACCTTGTTGAGTGTAGGAACACTAGACAGCATTTCAGCGCTACACTTGGAGTCTGTTTTAAATAGCAAAATCACCAACAAAAAACCCCCAGAAAAATGTGGAAAAAAACCCACGACACAAAAAGACTGCAAAAAAAGACACTTTTTTTTACATTATGGACGCTAAAACATGATGGTAGATAGTCACCTCTGACCTCAGCTGGGAATGTGCATTTCAGGTAGCTCAATTTTTTTGCCCGTCTGTGCATGTCCGTGAATGAACATGAAGGTACGTAAGTATTGATTTGGAGGTTACAAATACATTTTAGCCAGTAGGTGAATTCCCAGATATGGAATCCATGAATAATGAGGATCAGTGACTCTATGTTTTTTTAATTAAGAACTGGCAGAATACAAGGGAGATGGTGGGCTGGGACTGATCTTATGAAGGTTGGATTATAGCATTTAGAGTTGGAAGGATCTTTAGCTGCCCCCCAGCCTAATTTTTTCAGTTCTTAGATGAGGAAGAAGCTCAAAAACATGTGACTTATTGAAGGCCACACAGCCGGCTAATGCATGTCAAGCAAACATTTGAGCTGGAGTAGTAGTTCAGGGGGACTCGAGTCTTGATGTATCACACTGATGTCCTGCATGGTTGAGAATCCCCACAGGACTCTCTGTTTTGTTGAAATGGGGGGGGGGCAGCTAAAGATCTCTTCCAAATCTGGGCTTCTCTCTCAATCCACTGGTGGAAGCTATAACAGAACACTATAGATGGAATGGCTTATAAACAACAGAAATTTACTTCTCATAGTTCTAGAGGCTGGCAAGTCTAAGATCAAAGCCCCAGCAGATTCGGTATCTGGTGAGATTTGCTTCCTAGTTCATAGATGAACATCTCATTCACTATAACCTCAGCATGGTAGAAGGAACCAGGTTGCTCTCTGGGGCCTCTTTTATAAGGGCACTAATCCCATTCTCGAGGGCTCCACCCTCATGAACTAATCACCCCCAAAGACCCCCATCTCTAAATGCCATCATATTAGGGATTAGGTTTCAACATATGAATTCGGGGGGGGGGGTACACAAACATTCAATCTGTAGCAGCTTCCCACCCCATTTGTTTAATTCTTCATTTGATTACTTTTTTTTTTTTTTTGCATATTGATTTTGCGCCAGAACAATGGTAGGTGCTAGAATACTGGGGGTGAATGATACCTCATGAGAAGCTAGTATCCAGTAGAATGCCTTCACAAGAGGAGGGGATACCAGCACACACAAGGCTTGAAGCCACTGGCACTGTACCATCTGGAAGAAAAATTCCTTTCTCAGCAAGAAAAGCGAAGGGACTAGACTAGACTTAATGTCATTTCTCAAAATCCTAAGAAGCCTCTCTCATGTCATCCATTTGGCAATGGGTTTCCTGGGCTGGACTATTACTTAAATGGCTTTTATAGTCCTTCGGTTCATTTTTTTTCTCAGCTAAAGAAAAGATGTGAAGCCTTTAACAGAGTCTAATGCTACCCCCTTATATGGCCACAGTAAAATGTCCAAAGGCCCTTTATAGGCCCTGTTGGTTCTAGAGAATTATTTGGACTAGTAATTCTTACTTATTAAATGCCAAGTAAAATAACTTCTTTAATTATATATGTCTATCTGTGTATTTCTGTCTGCATGTAAAAAAAAAATATATATATATATATATATATATATATATATTTACTTCTCTCAACCATAAAGAATGGAAGAGAGAATGTTTGTGTAGCTTTTCTTGAAGATTGTAGATTTTTAATATTTTTGTAATTAATGTGTCAATTATGTTCATTATGCTTTTACTCCAAAGATATGACATTCTCATCTACTTAAGATTGTTCATTTATTTTTTTTCTAAACATTTATTTATTTATTTGAGAGAGGGAGAGAAAGACCATAAAAAGGGAGTGAGCGCAAGCATGTGGGGGAGGGGCAAAGGGAGAAGGAGAGAGAGAATCTCAAGCAGACTCTGCACTGAGCATGGAGCCCAATGCAGGGCTCGATCTCATGACCCTGAGATCATGACATGAGCCAAGTCAAGAGTCAGGCGCTTAACCGACAGCCACCCAGGTGCCCTAAGATTATTCATTTATGAGTGACTCCTTATCCTCTCTTAGAACTAGAGATGACTGACAAGGGAAACTAAGTACTGTCTGGGGAGGCTGGATTAAGCCCTAAGAGAAAGTGCCCCAAATCTGGTGTGTATCATTTTGGCACTGGCAGATGTCTTTTCACTCACTCTCTGAAGGAAGGATGAACTTTGGCATCTGGATTTGAGGTGTGTGTGTGGCAGTGTGAGTGATGGTTAATAGCATATGCCACAGAGTTCAGTTGAACTAGGTTCTAATCTGTTTTCCATGTCATCTTGGGCACGTTACTAAGACTTTCTGCTTCCAGAGTCTTATCTGTGAAATGGTGATAATAAGATGAAGCTCACCAGGTCGTTTTAAGAATTAATATAGGTGATTGCATACATGCTTAGTGTAGTGCCACATAGGGAAGGCTGGACCAGTAGATTTTTGGTAGTAGTAAGTGGCCAGTAAGTCTGGTTATTACTAGTGCCCATGGGCACTTACTGTGCACTGGTTTAATCTAAGGTGGGAGCTTCCAATCCTGGACTCCCCCATCAGGTACTTGCCTGCCTTCTGTAGTTGGCCTCAGGCTGAGGGGTGTTCTGCATCCAATCTTTTGCCTGTGGAAAACGCTCTGGTGTCAAACAGCCCGTCACTTAGCCCTGCAGCTGCTCTCATTTTGAGTAGCAATAGTGATCATCACATCTAATAAACACTACTCTGGTCTGTATTTTTATTTTGTGCAAATGTGGAGCTTAGCTATGAGAAATAAGGATGGTCATAGAGAGCAGTTTGGCTCCAAGGCCAAGAACTGAGTTGTTTTGTTTCTGGAAGGCTCTATGCCAATATCTGGTGAGGATATTGTCAGAAGATTAGGGAAGAGTAACCCAGGGATCAGCAGTATTACAGATAAGCCCAGACGTTCATCCAGGATGTGTGTAGAAGACTATACCCAAAGGGTTATGCAATTTCTTTTAACTGTGAGCTCTTGTTGCCTGTTTTCATAATCAGATGGTTTTTCAACCCTGATAAAAAGATCACAACTATTATGTAATAATTCCTTGTCACATACCACTGTATGTTTTGAACAAGTGACTTAGTCTCCCTGAGCCTCAGTTTCTCTTGCTATAGGTGGGATATTTTTAGTACCTATCTCTAATGGTTGTCCTGAGGATTAAATGAGATAAATATGTGCAAATGAATGTGCAGGAGATAATGTGAGATCACGAACTTAGCACAGTGCTTGCCTTATATCAGAGTAAGCATTTGATAAAGGTTAGCTGATAATGTGTGAGTTGCTATTGAACTATGGTTAATAATTAAAAAAAAATAAAGCTTGATCTTCCTTAATCTTAAGTAAGTAAACACTGACTGAATTCTGAGGATCTCTCTATTCCTGGGATTTATAAGCAGCTATTTCGTGTGTGTGTTCACACACGCATGCACACTGACAGGCAGGTCTGCATATCTCTATAATTGCATTAGAATGATCTAGCTCGGGGCGCCTGGGTGGCACAGCGGTTAAGCGTCTGCCTTCGGCTCAGGGCGTGATCCCGGCGTTATGGGGTCGAGCCCCACATCAGGCTCCTCCGCTATGAGCCTGCTTCTTCCTCTCCCACTCTCCCTGCTTGTGTTCCCTCTCTCACTGGCTGTCTCTATCTCTGTCGAATAAATAAATAAAATCTTAAAAAAAAAAAAAAGAATGATCTAGCTCACTGAGAGTTCACAACTGGGGTCTCATGGACTTGCCTAGTTTGGGAAAGTGATGAAGTGTTCTTTGGAGGTGAGTCATCCCTTCCACCTCAGCTGCCAAAATAATATCCTGCCTTCTGCAAGCGGTCCCTAGAGAGGAAGTTAGCACAGTGCCATCCTCGGATAGGCAGGGAGGCAGGCAGGTATTGGACCCAAAGGTGAAGAACAGGGCCTTGGTGTGTCATAGCAAGGATACAGAGGAATAAAGAAGGAATTTAGGGCATAACCAAAAATGAACACTTAGCAGACTATTGACTGGACAGAAAATTTGATGGGGTATGGGATAAAATCATTTTCCAAAGTTTTCCTCTTATTTTATATTTGGCATCCCCTCCACACAAGTTACAACTTTTTAGCTATATTTAGACATAAAAAAGCAATTTTCAGGAGACCTGAGCCAACATTCCACAGTGTGATGCTCTGTTCGTGGGGAAGAGTCTGCGTTATAGAATATTAAGGATGTGCTAAGCGCTGAATGCTGCATTAGTATGAATAAAATAATTTTTTAGCTTTTGAAAAAGATTATAGTTGCTAACACTGTATTGTATAATTGAAATTTACTAAGATTAAAAATGAAATGTTCTAAAAAAAAAGATAAATATATGAGGTGATGCATGTGTTAATTAACTAGATGGGAGGAGTCCTTTCATAATGCATACAGGTATCAAGTCACCATGATGTACACCTCAAATATCTTACAATTTTTATGTAAAAATTTAATATGTATGTGTAAATGGTAGTGACTCTTTAATAAATATAAGCAAAATAACATTTTCACATCTACCAAATTAATTAAATGTTCCTTAATAACCATAGCTATTGAATCCTGTTCAAATTTCTAATTGTTTTTGTTTTCCTTTGGTTTGTTTGTAAAGACCTGTATTTGTGCCAGAGATTGTGATTGGTTGTTTTCCATTTTATTTATTATTTAATATACTTATTTTTTGAAGTTGTGCTTTCCTTTTGTATATCTAATGCAGATGCCCTCAGTATAAACTGGATTAGCCTCCTAGCTCTTCCAGGAACTTGTTGAATGGCCATGAGCAAATTACTTCATTTCTCTGAGCGTCAGTTTCCAAATTTGTAAAATGATAGTGTTGAGCTAGAAGACCTTTAAAGTCATCTCCAGTTTTCAGATTTTGCAATGGCCTAAACTATTAGCAAGGAAAAAAAGGGATATTTAAACTGTTTTTTTTTCTTTTAAGAGTGGATATGAATTTTGGAAACGTCACAAGTCAGAGCCACAGATAAAATGTTGGTTGATGGGCCATGATAGTCTGGGAGATTCTTGTTTTTCTGGAAGAAATTCTACCCTCATGGAAGTTGATATTTGACTTATTACCTCTAGAGTATACAAACTATCCTTTTTACCCTTATTTTAACTGATGAGCATGGTCCAGGCCCGAATTGAAGTGAGTGATGGGGGGAAAACACTTATTTGGGACTACGCTTTAAAAATTTGTTAGATAGGGGAATTCCCTTTTAGCCATGGTAGGCTCTGTTATGTCAAACCAACTCTCTCAGGAACAACAACTAGAAAATATGGACAAAATATGAAAAACCTTCTATTTAAAGGCATAAGAGGGCTATTAAGATAATAAGAAATTACAGGACCAAGATCTCAGAGGGCATGGGTCCAAAAGCAGTGGTTGAGAGGCTAAGAAGTCTAGCACAGCTTTTAATACAATAATGGGGCTAATGGAGGATCAAAATGGGACTAGGGCCTACCTGAGAATGGTGATGGTAAATACCGAAGCTTTCGTTTGAGAACTTGAAGGGCTGTACCCTGGGAATGAGTGAGCAGGAAATAACAGAAATCTCTAGTTGGATTAAAATGGTTTGGAATTACTGATGCCTTTAAGCCATCTGCTTACCAGAAGTAAAATTATTCCTCTCCAGAAGAAGATGACATCTTCCAGAGCCTCCAGTGATCTGTACCCCAGAATATTTATATAAAATAGTCTGTACTCAAGTAGAGATAGCCTGTCATATAATAAGACAAGATGAAACTAAAAAAATAATTTAAAAAAATATGACAGAAGACCCATTAGGGTCTCAGATAATAAAATTATCAGATTATCAGACAGTCTTCATAACAACTATGATTAATATGGTCAATGAATTAAAAGGTAAGGCTAAGGGGTGCCTAGCTGGGTCAGTGCGAAGAGCATGTGACTCCTGATCTTAGGGTCATGAGTTTGAGCCCCATATTGGCATAGAGATTCCTTAAAAAATAAATAATTAAAAAAATTAAAGGTAAGGCTGAGAATTTCAGTAGATAACTGGAAACCAAGAAAATGAACCAAATAAAACTATATAATTAAAAAAATACAACTGAAATGAAGAACTTAGTGAATGGTTTTAATGGTTTTTTAGATTTGACACAGTTGAAGTGAAGTAGTGAACTGAATGATAAAGCAGAAGAACTTATTCAGTCTGAAGCACAGAGAACAAAAAGAAAGGAAAATACAGAAAACAGTGTAAGAGACAAATGAGATCTGGTGAATATGTTTAGCATTAATGTAATTGGTGTACCAGAGAGAGAAGAGAGCTGGAATGGGAGAGCAACATTTAATGAATAACTAGTGAGGGACAACAAATAATCACCTTGAACCCTATACTGGATAAAGGACAAGAAAAACTGTTAATATAAATACTGAGAACCAAGAAAAGAGATCATAAAACCAGCCAGAAAATAAAGACATATTACTTTGAACGGAGAAACAAGTTACAAGGATGATTTTTCAAAAGAAACAAAGAAAGCCAGGAAACAATGGAAAGATATCTTTAAAGTTGTGAAGGAAAACAATTGACATTATAGAATTCTATACCTAGCAAGAATGTTCTTCAAACATGGTTTGCAGACAAACAGAAACTGAGAGAATTTATTGTTAGCAGATCTACATTAAATGAAATCCTAAAAGGTGTTCTTAGGCGGTAGGAAGCTCACAGGGAAGCTCAGAGATATAGAAAGGAATGAAGAGCAACAAAAAGGATGATATGTGAGTAAATCTACATTTAAATCTATATGATTATTGACTATTTGAAAATAATAAAATAATAATTTTAAAAATATATATAAAATTAAAATATACAACAAACAGTACTTGGTTTGGGAGGGGCTAAATGGAGAAAAGGTGTTCTAAAGTCCTTGTATGATCTAGAAAGTGGTAAAAAAATACTAATTAGGGTAGACTTTAATGAGTCAAGAGTGCATGTTGTAACTCTGGAGTATCAGCGAAAAAAACAGTTAAGGAATACATAACTACCAAACAAATAAAGGGGGAAATAGAATAATAAAAATTCTTCAGAAATCCAAAATAAGGCAAGAAGATAAAAAGGAACAAATATAAAGCAAATAATAAGGTGGAAAAGTTAACCATAAATATATCTGTAATTCCATTAAATATAAACTATTAAAGCTTTCCATCAAAAGATAAAGATTATCAGACTGGAAAAACAAACAAACAAACAAACAAAACTTAACTATAAATTGCTTGCAAGAAACACATCTTAAATATAAAGATTCAGAAACATCGAAAGTATGAGTTTGGAAAATGAAATACCATTCAAACACTAAACAAAAGAAAGCCGTGTAGCTTATGATATCTTTTAAAAAAATTATTCCTTCTTTATGTATGTATGTATATATGTATTTAAGAGAGAGAGAGAGACAGAGCGAGGAAGAGGAGGGGCAGAGGGAGAGGGAGAGAAACTGACTCCCTGCTGAGTGCAGAGCCTGAGCAGAGCTTGATCTCATAAACCTGAGATAATGACCTGAACTGAAATCAAGAGTCAGATGCTCAGTTGACTGAGCCACTCAGGTGCCCCTAGCTTATGATATCTTAAGGCAAGAAGAATTACTAAGAATGGCATTTCAATGATAAAAGGATCAATCCACCAACAATATGTACTTCTTTTAAATGTGTATATACCTAAAACATGACTTCAAAATACGTAAAGCAAGAATTGACAGAACTGCAAGAAGAAATAGACAAATAATTAGAATGGGAGATTTTAACATATCTTTTCCAGTAAATGATAGAGAAGTGGACAGAAAAATCAGAAATGTAGAATATTTGAACAAATTAATCAGCCTGTCCTAATTGATATATTGTATGTAGAACAATGTACACAATAGTAAAATATATGTTTCTTTCCAGTGCACATTGTACATTTGCCAAAAATGAACATATGCCAGGTATAAAGCAAAGTCTTAATTTTCAAAAAATTAATAGCTAGAGAGTACACTTTGGAGCACTGAGAAATCAATGAGAAATTAATGACAAAAGCGACTTTGTAAATTCCCAAATATTTTGGGACAAAAATCAATATTTTTCAATATAATAGGTAAAAGAAGAAATCACAAGAGAAATTAGAAACCATTTTGACCAGAATGATAGAAATACTATATATTACAGTTAACACATTAAATAGAGAGAAATTTATAACCTTAAAGATATACATAAAAATAAGGTGCACCTGCTGGCTCAGTCTGTGGAACATGCAACTCTTGATCTCAGGGTTGTAAGTTTGAGCCCCACATTGGGTGTAGAGATTACTTAAAAAGACACATTTAAAAATAAAGTTTTAGGGGTGCCTGAGTGGCTCAGTCAGTTAAGTGTCTGCCTTGGGCTCCTGTCTTGATCCCAGGGTCCTGCTGCTCAGCTGGGGGAGTCTGTATCTTCCTCTCCTTCTGCCCTTTCCCGACTCATGCTCTCTCTCTTCCCCTCTCTCAAATAAGTAAATAAAAATGTTCAAAAAAAAATAAAATTTTGAAAAGAAGGGCTGAAAAATCTCAAGAAGTTGGAGAAAAGAATGATAAATGAAGTAGAAACAAAGTAGAACAAAGAAAGTAGAAAAAGGAAATAACGATTATGGGAAAAGATATTAATGAAATAGAAACAAGTACACAATAAAGAGATCCAACAGTGTCATAACCTTGTGTTTTTGGAAAGACAAGAAAAATTGATAAACTTCTTATGAGACTGTATTCTCTGACTCTGAAGAATTATTATTTCAGCCAAAAAATGTATTCCAAAATCAACATTGCTGCTTAACCATCATCTTTTATTTTCCCTCCTTCTCCTTCTTAATTTAAAAAATTAACATACATGTAATTTTTAAAAAATACTGGTACTTTTGTAGACTTTATATATCTTTGCTCAATCAGCTTTAAGAGGAAATTACTTTTTTTCATTATAAAGTGACATATGTTCATTGAACAAAGTATAAGTATGCAAAAAGAAAATATACTGGAAAATGTTGAATCCCAGATAATAATTGCTTTTGATGTATATTCTCTGAAGCTCATTTCTTCCTCATAGATTCTCAAATATTCACAAAAATGGGATCAGTGTCTATTCAGTTCTATAATTTTTTTCACTTAACACTTAATATATTTGTAATAAATATTTTTCCATGTCATTAAATATTTCTTTACTGAATAACTTTAATAATCACATGACCTAATATACTCAAGTGTGCCAGTTACCTGTATTTAAGTATTTAGGTTGTGTGCAAATTTCTGCTATTATGAACGGTGCTGTAGATAATCATTCTTGTAACTAAATCTTTGTGCAAATCACTGATTATTTGCTTTGGATAGATACCTGGCAGTAAAATTGCTGAGAGGAAAAAAAATTCATTTTTAAGGCTTCCAGTATTTATTCAATTGCCTTCCAGAACGATTGTGCCAAGTTATAATCTCATCAACATCAACAGTGTGTGAGAGTATCCATGTCCAACACTGTCTCTAACATTAGGCAAATCTTTTAATATAAACTTTGCCTAATTATCTTATCCTGAAAGTGCTGAGTCAGAGTTTCCCAAAGGATGACAGTAGAGGGCATTGAAGCAAGAGAACTTAGAAAAATGCCTTACTCTGGGTAGAGAGCTCCCAGAAGGAGGGGCAGTGATTGGAGTAAGGGTGTTCTTCTTTCTTCTTCTCCTTCTCCTTCTTCTTCTTCTTCTTCTTCTTCTTCTTCTTCTTCTTCTTCTTCTTCTTCTTCTTCTTCTTCTTCTTCTTCTTCTTCTCCTCCTTCTCCCTCTCCCTCTCCCTCTCCCTCTCCCTCTCCCTCTCCCTCTCCCTCTCCCTCTCCCTCCCCTTCCCCTTCCCCTTCCCCTTCCCCTTCCCCCTTCCCCCTTCCCCCTTCCCCCTTCCCCCTTCTCCCTTCTTCTTCCTTCTTCTTTCTTCTTTTTTTTTAAAGATTTTATTTATTTGACAGAGAGAGATACAGAGAGAGAGAGAACACAAGCAGGTGGAGTGGAAGAGGGAGAAGCCGGCTTCCTGCTGAGCAGGGAGCCCAATGTGGGTCTCGATCCCAGGACCCTGGGATCGTGACCTGAGCTGAAGGCAGATGCTTCTGCCTGACTGAGCCACCCAGGCACCCCAAGAGTGTTCTTCTTGTTCAGTGATTTGCACCATTAATTTCTAAGGGCTGTTCAGGAGCCAGGAGCCATATACAAGCCAAGAGAGGTGAAAGCATGGTTGTTTTTTATTCTGTACTTCAATTGTTAATATTATTATTAATTTTATTTTTTATTATGTTTACACAGATAAAACAAAGTCACTCACCTGAGGTGAGTGCAGTGGGGTGAAGGGAAGCTTAAGGAAACTTGTGGAGTTATTAGAAGCCCTGAAGTCATATCATGACTACATGCTGGGCTGTTCTGGAAGTCAGCAAGCCTTCATGAACTCAACAATTATGAAGCACTATTTTTTTTTTGTTGTTGTTGTTTTGGGTTTTTTTTTTCTTTTTCTCTTTTTAAGTTTTTATTTAAATTCCAGTTAGTTAACATACAATTATAAAGTACTTTGAAGTTTACAAGGCTTTTTATATATTTCTTATTGAAAAAACTGTATAGGAACTACATTAAAAGAGATTTTTTATAACACACCTAGAACCCAAACTTCTATAGCACTATTTTTTAATTGCTGTGCTCTTTTTTTATGAAAGTAATAATGTGTAGTCTTAAAAATCAAATAGTAAAACAAGACTTGTAGTGAAAAATAGCAGTCCCCTAGACAATTTCTCCCACATTCCAGAAGCAGCTTTTAAAACTTTTAGCTGTTTCTTTAGACATTTTTTTCAGTGCTGCAAAATTAGTGATTTTATTTATTGCGATTTCTTGATTTTTTTAAA
Source organism: Ursus americanus (assembly GCF_024610735.1). Lineage (NCBI taxonomy): Eukaryota > Metazoa > Chordata > Mammalia > Carnivora > Ursidae > Ursus > Ursus americanus. The sequence goes on along the minus strand of NC_142134.1, from coordinate 23,221,295 downwards.
GTTATAGACAATATCAATTGATTTCTATAGAAGATTATAATTTAGTTTTCTTACATAACACATTCCCCATGCATCCACATTCTCTTCTTTCACATTGTATAACACCTTTCTCCTTCCCTTTTCCATTCTCCTAATATTATTTTTGAACACTTTTTATTATGGAAAGTTGCACACGGAGAGTAGTGAAAATAGTAAAGTGAACCCCAGCGTGCCCATCGCCTGGCTTCAACAATGATTACGTTATAATCAAACTTAATTTATCCATCCCCCCGTAATGAAGAGTTTGAAGTAATTCCCAGACATCATATTATTTCATCTATAAATATTTCAGGATTTATGACCCCAGTATAGATATATTAGTTTTTTTTGTCAAATTAGTTTATGGTGCTGACTTTAATATGACTGTGTAAATACCGATCATGGATTTGGTTTACATCTTATTAATATGGAACCCAACTTTCCAGCTCCCTTTTGAGAAAAGGTGCAATGGAGATAAATTTTTTTAGGTTTTGTGTATCTGAAACGACTTGATCCTACCTTTACTCTCAATTAATAAGGTCACTTATAGAATTCTAGGTTGTAAGCGATTTCCCTCAGTATTTCTAAGGTGTTGTTTCATTGTCTTCTGTCATCCAGTGTTATTGGGAAGATGTCAGCCATCGTCATGCCCAATCACTTGTTTGTTATTATCCCCTTCTGGAATATTTTAGAATCTTCTCTGTATCTCTGGTGTTCTGAAATTTTATGATGTTGTACTATACTATATACATATATTTTTATCCATTGTGCTAAGGATATAGTACATGCTTTCAATACAGGATCTCATGACCTTTAATTCTGGAAAACATTCTTAAATTATTGCACTGATGACTTTCTTCTCCCCCCTGTTTTCACTGGTCCCTCCTTCAGAATACACAACCATGTTCTCTCCTCTCCCACCCACCCCTTCCTTCTCTTTTCTCCTTCTCTGTCATTTAGTTTTGGATCTTTCTGCAAAGGGAGTCTGGAAGCCAGCATTTCTGGAAGACATACGGGGATGGGGGGCTGGTGGTCTCCCCACTGAGTGTACAGACTGTCACTTATCTCTCCCCGTTCAGTAAGATGTTTCACTGGGCTGTGCTTGGTGTCCCTTGTTCAGAGCATTTCCGGCTCAGCCTCTTCACAGGTAAATCTTCAGTCTTCTAGCAGGGTTTTGGTCAGGGAGAGGGTGGTCAGAGGTATCTATCTGATAGCTCTCATTTTCAGCCTTTCCAGGGATCTGCAACATTGACCACCCCTTAAAGGCACTTAAAGCTGAGAAACCTGAAATGTTGGTCACTGTTTGCCTTTCTGCTTTCTGTATTTAAAAATTGTGACCTCTGTCATCTGCTGTTGTTGCCTCCTCTTTTTTTTGATAAGCATTTGTATACTTTTACCTCTTTTATTTTAGTGGGCTTTAGGAAAAAGTAGAGATCAACACTTGTTTCATCGGCTGTGTTTCACTGAAAGACTTAGCACAATGATTTTTATTTCTGCAGGTCACTTTTCTGAAGTAGTCAAGACACAAGGGGGCAAAATAACGAAAGAAGAAAAGGAAGGAAGAGGAGGGAGAAAGGAGGGGGTGTGGTTATGTTGAGGGAGCGCTGCTGATCCTTGTGCCACACATTTCTCATAGAGAATAAAACCAGGACTGAGTCTGGGCTTGAGATTTTCTCCTAGGGTCTCTGGTGATGTGTAGTCATAGGTGGGGCATCTGGAGAATAATACATTTGCCAAAAAGACATTGGTGAACTTTGGTTCAATACAACAAATATTTATTACAAAGTGAATTTCCGAAGTCATTTTTCCTTTTAACAAGAATTGATTTCATTATCTGTTTAATCGAATGGGGGTCTAGGTTTGTTTTGAAATAAATGGAGAAGAAAATGAAAGTATTTCCATTTCTGTTATGGTTTATTCTGTCCTTCAAATAAATTTCTGTTCAAACACCAACTAAAATTTGGGTCTCACAAAATATTTCATTCATCTAGTCACTCTCTTGCTCACTTCTTTCTTTTAATTCCCAGAGCAGGGTAACTTTTTTTTGTAGTAGATTGTGACTTAAGGCTGAAGGTGATGCAGGCCTGTTCTCATCATGAATTAAGTTTCTCAGCACAGATTAATTGACTACTATAATATGGGATTGTTTTGGGTCGTTTGGATGAAAAGGTAAACAAGGTAGGATCTTTATGAGCTTGAAAAGTTTACTGTCTTGTAAAAACGTGGTCCCCATTTTATTTTATTATTTATTTTATTGTTATGGAGAGAGAGCGAGAGAACACGAGCAGGGGGAGTGGCAGAAGGAGAGGGAGAAGCAGGCTCCCTGCTGAACAAGGAGCTATCGCAGGGTTCAATGCCAGGGTTCTACCCCAGGACCCTGGGATCATGACCTGAGCCCAAGGCAGACGCTTAACCCACTGAGCCACCCAGAACCCCCCCCCCCCGGCTCCCATTTTTTTAAAAAAGAAATGTATTATAAGTTGACAAAGTAATTTTGAACATGTAGTGAATAAACAGTTATCCACCCCCCTCCAAGCTGGCAGAGGTCCTGGCAGGGAGGCCCTATTCTTTTTTTTTTGTTTTAAAGATTTTATTTATTTATTTGACAGAGATAGAGACAGCCAGTGAAAGAGGGAACACAAGCAGGGGGAGTGGGAGAGGAAGAAGCAGGCTCATAGTGGAGGAGCCTGATGTGGGGCTCGATTCCAGAACGCCGGGATCACTCCCGGAGCCGAAGGCAGAGGCTTAACCGCTGTGCCACCCAGGCGCCCCAGGGAGGCCCTATTCTATAACGGTAAATCACATAGATTTTAAATTAGTTAGACTTGGTTCTCATTCCAGCTTTGCCATTATTTCAGGGATGGAAGACGGGGGGAGAATTGTATTCTCTCTGGGTCTCAGTTTCTCCATCTATAAAGTGGGAGAATAATATCACTCCCAACATGTTAGTTTAAATGTGGTACAACATGTAAAAAGCCTTAGATCTGGCTCTGAGGAAGAAGTCAATTAATAGTGAGTTAAAGTTTGAAAGGAGAGTGGAGAACCTGACAAAGGTCTTGAGCTCATGTTCTAGTTCTGCCACTTTCTAGCTCTGCAATGTTTGATAACATACTGTCTCTCAGCTTCAGTTTCCTTATGTTTAAAATTGGAACATGATGTCTGTCTTACACGGTTGCTGTGAGGATTGTCTTAAACAGGATAATGTGAGCCTCTTGGCCCTATATAAGTGTTTCGTGTGAGTTTTATTTTTAAGATGTTGGGATCCGGAGGCACTAGATTGTACGGTGTGACTGTGTCCAAGGAACGCTGAGCATCTGTTTGAGCATTTGTCTGCCACACTGTTTGGTAACCTCATCGTTGTGGTGCTTTCCTGAAAACTTAACTGAAATCTAATTGTTCATTGTGAGAATTTTCTGGACTTGTTCTGTAGAGCTAGTCTGATCTGGAGGCGACCTTTGAAATAATTAAAAACTAAAAGCAGCTACCTTGTGTAACATAATACATGAAGAAAATGTCGTTACTCTAAATCCTGAGACCTTCTTGTCTACAAAACATGTGAAATAGCTAAATTATTTGGGATTTTTGGTTTTCTTCAGAAGAGTAAAGAAATGACTTCAATTTTCACTGGTGAATAATCTGCTAATGGAGACTCATCAAATTATAGACTTTTGGAGCTAAAAAGTAGCTTAGAGACCATCTGATTAAAATTTCTAATTTTATTGATGAAGAAATTAAGCTTGAGAAAGGCTGTTACTTGTCTAAGACTATAGCGCTATTAGCTAGTGAAGCCTGAGAAAACAGCCAGATCTCTGCTTAAATTTCAGCTCAAACAACATGGTGTAATAAAATAACTCAATGTAATATCATAACAGAACTTTAAATGCTTTCTAGTCAGTCTCAGCTTAGAATAGAAAAGAAGGAATCCCAAAGGGTTTTCTAAACAAGTCTGTTGAAATTATGTAAGAAAATTTTTTGAAAAATTAAATTCATCAGTGAATTGAGATTTCGCAAGCATTCTTGAGTGTCTAAATTAATACTCCAATTTTCATATGCTCCATAGCTATTAATTATGTATTTGTGTTCTTAATTATTTATCTCAAAATGTATCGGAAGCACCAAGTTCTCCTGTGTTGAGAATCCTGGTGATGGTCACTGCTTATTTGTGAACCACAGTCACTGATGCTCAGTAACTTGACCTGAGACTCAACCTCTCTTGATGTCATCTTTAACAAGATCCATCCTTCTTTCCTTACTAGTGTTTATTGTGGCAAATTATAGTGACCATGAATGCACAGTGTTTCTTACGTACCTGTAGGGACACGTGCACCAGCAAAATCCACGTGACTTGCGTTTCAGCAAACGAAAATGAAGCATTTTCATGGTTGGCAGCAGCAGGAGCCTGTCTCTCCTGTGAATAATATCTTCTTAGCTTTAAATATGGGCTGGAGAAATCATCTTCTTTTAAAAACTCTCAAAGAATGTAATTTACACTCTTTCTTTGGGGAGAGCCATTTCAATATTGCTTTCCCTTTGCATGATGAGGAAAGCTCCAGATTTGGAATTCTATTGCCCTTTTGTCTTTTGGCTTCCCTCTCAATCCTCTGAGGAAGCAGTGACTGGGAACAGCACGATCCTGGACATGGTAGAGTTGGGGCCGTGCCTATGGAGGGGAAGCCCACAGTAAGTGCCATGTTTTGGTTAATTGATCTAAGGACCTGAGCATCCTTGGCAGCAAATATGCAGTTGGCTTTAATATCTGGTTTTGGGTTTGTGTTACTGCTTCCTTCTCCTTAAATTTTGTTCCTGAGGATTTAGCTTTTCTCAATCTGCTATATCCTTTGGGTATATTAAAAAATTATTATGAGTCCAATACATACTCATAGGAAAAAATGGAGACAGAATAAAAAGCTTATGCAATGCATTGTAGACCCCCTCCAGTCTCAGCCTTCACAGGAAACACCATCTGTTCATTCTTGGGTCTCCTCTTAGACATTTTCCATGTGAACACACCCATGTATGTATATGTATATGTTCTTGAATGGGAGTATAGTACTCATAGAGTTCTCTTCCTTTTCACTTAATAATATATTTTGGAGATCTTTTTGTCTCACCACTATGGTGAGCCCATTCTTTTAAATGACTAGGTAGTTCTCCATGTTAAGGATTTATTGTTTTTCTCATACCCTTTCCTCTCTTTCTCAGAAAACATAGCTCAAGATAAGCATTCAGTCAATCTCATACATAAAGCTTGAGGCGGCTCAATTTTCCAGCCCCAAGAAATCCAGCTGGTGGCAGCTTGGGAACATCATTAGTCATCACCGTCTGTCTTGCTCTTCCCTTTTCACTTCTTGGTGTATGAGGGGTGGTATGTTTCCCAAAAGTGGTGTTTCCCAAAGTCAAACCTGCAGTGGTGGCTCCAAGGTGCAGCGGACTGTGGAGAAGTGAGTGGGAAGTTGGGTACGTCAGTGGCAAATCCTCAGATTGGACATAATGAAGCAGAAAATCAAGGTACTGTGCTGTCAGAATTTTCAAGGTCGGTAATGCTGCTCAGTCTCTTTTCAAGTCAAGTTAGCTCAGGGGCCTATGCTAGTAGCTTCGTGTGTTTTCCCAGACAGGAAGAAAGTCTTGGAGCTTTTAAAGACCATCTTGGGAAGAGCCCAGACACCCCCACAGGAAATTGAAATGTCAGTCTTTGTCTGCCTTCAAGCAAGAGTACTAAACTTTGGACAAGATAAGTAGTTTTCAAACTCCTTTCAGAAGGGGAACCTATTTTTCAAATGAGATCTCGTTTACAATTCCCAGTGAATGAGAGAAAAAAAACTGGAGCTGCAGGGTATGGGGTTAGATGTTGTTGATCTTCCCTCCATCAATCCCCATGGCCCGGGTCTTACAGAACACAGACAGAAAAACAAGTAGACTAGATAAGCATCTAATTTTATCCAAGAGATTATGATTTTATCTTTCTTTGTCTTTTAATAGTATTTAGGCAGCATGAAGGGTTACTACTTTGTGTATAATTTTGAAGAAGAAACATCTTCTCTTTGTCCTTTTTAAAAGGGCCTGTTTTGACTTTACTGGACCAAAGGGCACCCTGTTGGTTGAAGATCACATATATCACTTCAGTTAACTTTTAGCTACTAAAGGAAAATTTAGAAGTATCCAGACTGGAGGAACTAGTTTGTAAGGGCAGCAAGTCTTTATACAAATTCCAAAGCCTGTGAGATTGATTGCTTTCAGTGTTTACCTCAGCCAAATGATTAACTAGGACCCTGAAACTGAGCCCACTGGAGAAGTGATTTATGCTGTGAATGCAGAAAGGATGTTTGCATATGACCATTGGATTTCTTGCTGAAGCCCTTTAAACAGTGTTTATCTTGGGGACATCCACTGCTTAGAGCATTTTTATTTCTTTTTGTAAGGCCAAGGCTAGCCTTGTAGTATGTACTGAGTTTGGCTTTTCAGGGCTTTCTAGGGGATGTAGGAGAAAGGCATGCTCCAGACCGTCTGAAGTATGTCGTGCTCTAAAATTTTTCACCGCCACAAATGAAGTAGTTGGTTTTATGTTTAATCAATTTATTCTAGCTAAAGAAACACGATGCTCACAAACATTGAATCATACTATAATTATTTGGCATTTCAAAGATAAAATGTATGTTGATTAAAGCCAGAGCCAACTTCTGTGGAACCTTCTTTTTAACACTTCTCTCACACCTTAGAGTTTTATTATGCATGAAAAGCTTCCATTTCCCTATACTGAAATAGTGTACATCATTCAAAAACATGTGTTGAGCACCTACTCTGTGCCAGTCAGGGTCCTAGGCCATTGGGATATAACAATGAAGAGAAGAGAGAAAATTCTTACTCTCAGAGGACCTTCGTTTTTGTTCCTTCGGCTAGTCATTAAAAATTTGGTGAAAAGTCATCAGCCACACCTTCTGCAACAGATGTTATTTGAGGAAAATAACGTGCTTCAGGGTAGTGAAACTTGTTATTTTGGGGGGAATTTAATTTTCTGTGTACTCAGGATAGGGCTAATGAACGATGAAGATCATGGGCTTGTCCTGAGTATAAAAGATAAATAACACAGTTTTTCAAAATGTGCTATTACCCACCTACATGTGGAAGAATAGGACATTTTCTTAAAAATATACATTCTTCCAGGTCTAATGCAGACTAAAAAGAAAAAGTATTCAGTTGCAACTGTGTTCCATAGGGAGCATCAAGAGACCGGAAGAGTCGCTGATAGAGAGATACTTTCCTTGGATCCCTAGAGCAAGGGATTTCTATAGCCTTCCTGTTTCTTATTTTTTCTGTTATAACCAGCAGAGTGCTAGGGCCTAACAGCTGACCAGAACTTTCAAGAATTCTTACTCTTTGTTGGGAAGATATATTAATTTTTAAGGTAGTGCCTTTGCTTTCTTTTGCAATGATATCTTAGTCTGTGGATGGAAGGAATTAATACTTGGTTACTGCTGTTCTGAACAGGACTGAGTCTAAGTGATAGCTCAGAAGCTAAATCAGTATTTGCATTGTTCTATTTATTCTGTGTCATGTCACACTATAATTTATTGTACTATTATGTTATATTTTAGAAAAATGAATGTTGGTGCTGCCATTAAGAAATGTTGAAATCTGTTTATAAATTTGAATCAGTATCTTTCTTGGTGAATTCATGTGTGTTTGGAGTGATATCCTTTGCATGGTTTCTGGAGAGGCAGGGTACTGCTCAAGTCACTTTCCCCCACCCCCTGTTCATGGGAAAGATTGAGGTGCAGGAAGGAGACTGAGTGGCTTAAGGTAACTGAACACATGGGGGTAGGGTTGCGTTTCTCACCTGCATGTCTTTATTTAGGGCTCTGGTTGCATATTCCAGGCTCCCAGGGAGAGTAAAGGACTTACAGATTTGAAATTGAGGACCTGCTTTAATTCAAACCTAATTGTTGTTCAAAGTTGTACACTCCTGTTTTCTCTCCAACCAGGGGCAAGCATTTTGAATTCAAGAAAAGACCCTTCCCTTGCACTTTTTTTTGTTTGTCCCTCATGTCACATAGTTCTTTGCATATAAGCCCAAGTATTTGTTGATTGATTGAGAGTGGCCCAGAGCTAATAACTCACAGATAAAAACTGATTCAGTTTTGGAGAATTCATTGATTTGCTCTGCAGATATTTGTCGAGGTCTTAGTGTGTGCTAAAGAACTAGTGGGAATAAATAATTACCTCTTTGGTTGGATCTAAATGTGATTCTCAGTGCTAATGAATTTATATGATGTGACCAGGGAAATTGGTCTCATTACTTGTAGATGGGTTCTGTTAGTTTACTGGTTCTACTCACTTTCCTGACTAAGGATAGCACAGAGCTCTTTTCTTTCAATTCTCAATGACCCAGCATAAGCTTAAACATTCATTATTGCTCGCCTGGATTGCTCTTATAGGTTAACAGCTTTCTCTATTTCATTGGTGTTCTTGCTTCACTCATGTCCACCTTCTGGGTTCTTCCACACTGATGCTACAGTAATCTTTCTAACCTGAAGACTGGTCATATCCCTAAAGGGTTTTGTCCATGATGTACAAGACCTTCTGCTAGCCTTCCAGTCTTAATTTTAACTGTACCTCCCCCTCCGCACTTTGGGTTCTAGCAGTGTCCCATCAGTGGCAGTATCTACTAGTCTGAGAGTTCTGTGAAGGTAGGGTCCATGTCTGCATACACCTCTTTGAATCCCTGAGATCCAGAATGGTGCCCAGAAAATAGTGGGGTTCCATAAGCATTTGTGAAATCTAAAATAACATTTCAGTTTGCTAGCAAGCCAAATTACATTGCCTTCTGTCTAATCCCTTAAAGTCTTTTTGATGGATTCAGCATTGTTTGTCAAAGCACTTCGTGAAATGGAAAATAGATGGCTCTTTCCTCTCACTGCTCAATAAAATTCAGAAATATATTTAGAACATTTAGCATTTGATGAGTGCTAAAGACTGTCTGTGTATTTCTTCAAGTTGTCCTCCTCCTCATCTGATATGAGGAGGTGGTATTAATTTCTAAAATAATAGAAAGGAGGAGTAAAGTCATGCAGGAGACTTTCACGCTGTGTTCTTCAAAGAATCTTTTGCCTTTTGGTTATCTTGAGAACAGAACATGAAGTAATTTAACAGATTTCTCATTGTTCCTTGAATCTGCTTTACATTACATAATTTTTCCCTTTTCAAGTTTTGTAAACCGATTTTCCTTGTAATATTGATGACAGCATTTATTCAGCAAAGCTCAACCGAAGTTTGTGGATCCAGTGTTATTTTTCGATCTCTTTGCTCAACTAGACCAAATTTCTTTGGTTAAGAAATCTGCAAATTCTTTGGAGTCTTTTGTTGAGTGTAAATTTATCTATTCTAACAAATTTGGATTGCATATTATTCCCTATGGTTTTCTTTTTTCATAGTCACTCTTATTTATGGGATTTTTTCCCTTATCCCTGTTTCATTAGGCCAAGAGGCTGTGAAATATGTGTGCAGATAATATATGGCATGCCCTTTATATTCAGAGACGAGCCCAGACACTGTTGGAGTTGATATCTTGAGTTGTGCTTCATGGAAACGCAGGGACAGTAATGTCACCCACAATTTCTCATAATCTCTTCATCCTCTTGGAACTAATGGTGTACATTTTAGAGGGAATGGTATTGTCTCTATGTAAAGATTAATATACTCTGAATAAAAATTCAGGCTTAGTGCAATTAAGTAACTTGCTCAATAACTGATCTGTTTGCCTCAAACCCACTTAATTTTTATTTTTTTGTCATGGGATTTTATATACGTTCTTAAAAGGAAAAACAGCATTATAAGGAACTCGCATGCACTCGTCCCTCAGCTTTAAAAGCTAGCAACATTCACCTATTTTAGGGCCCAGCCTTTAGCACTTGCTCCATACCTAACATAGGTTCTAAAGAAATTCAATTGGCATCAAGAAGATCAGAAAGTATCAGATTTCTCTTTAGGCCCATTTTAATTGCGTTTATGTAATTATTCTCATAACCATTTTAAATCATGCTCATTGTTATTTTAAAAAACACAAAAAATAAGAAAATCCATTTTTAATCCCTGGAGGGGAAAAATGTAAAAATAAGCAAATTGGAAATCTTAGCAGATGGGTAATTAAAAACAAACAAACCAGAATTATCCTGAGAGTTTTATCACGGTTCCAAATACTAAGAATGTGTACTTTATTTGGGAGATTAAATATACCCCGTCCTTGAATATCTAGCAGCAGATAATTGACTTTGTCTTGAGTTTTCTCCACACCGTGGTCTGATGTCCTTCCTTCTACCATCTTCCTGGCTCAGGGAGGCACAGAGGTAATGGAGTAGCATGAGTGACCCTGTGTGACAGTGTCCTTTAATGATTTCCATTATTTTTGGATGAGGCGCTGGGTTGTTTTTGATTATTCACATCACTTCTCTATTGTCTTCACACAGATAATAAAACATTGATTCAGGCAGCTTCATTAAACTATAAAATTCTTGAGTCCATAGCTTATTCATCTTGTATCCCCAGCACCTAGGACAGGGCCTGACTTCCAGTATGTTCTTGGTGCACATTAGTCGGCTGGAGCAGAACCATCCTAAGATGATAAGCCATTGGTTAAGAACCTACATGTGAAATGCTTTGTTATTAAAACTGGATTGATAGAGTCTGAACAAAAAACCTTTTTGGCATGTGTTTAATGGAAGAAAAAGATTGTTATTGTTATTTTGAGAACAAACTGAAAAATGAAAAAATTAAATGATCTAATATTACTCTGAGCACATTACCAAGAATAAAGTAAATGGAGTAAATCATGCTGAAATGGGAAGGGAAGAAAACAAAATCTAATGGAGGGAGAGATTATAGTTAGAAAGCAAAGTAATTTTTCAAAACTATTATTTCTGTCATGACCTTTTCTTCAAGTTAACTGATGATACAGTCACTTGCTTTTTCCAATATAGAAGCACATGGCATTCTGGGAGTTTATTTATAACCCACTGTGAAGAGCAAGTAGCGAGGAAGAATGCTCAATTATGCATTTTAAACACCATGCTTTGTGTGGTCAGGATGAAATGTTATTCTGCTTGTACTGTGGTATCTTTTACATCTGAGCAAACATACCTGGCTTACTTTCCCCAACTTCCTCCTCTCTTTTTTCTCTGTTCAGGAAATCAATTTGGTTGAGTTTCTTGTGTAGGGCGAAACCCATGGATTTGTACAGAGCTGGTGAACAGGCCATCAATGGGATCTCTGTTAGCTCATTTTTCATCAGGGAGATACATTTCTTTCCCAAAGCTGTGATCTAGGAGAGTTGCCAAGCAGCTAGAGTTTAAAAAAAAAAAATACACAAAAAACAGCAAACAACGTAATTCTTTCATGTGATGATCTCTCCCTTTGTGCTCATTATGCTGTTGCTGGCTGACCAGTTCTAAAATAGAGTCCACGGTTCCTTTGCCTTCAGCTCTTTCTGGGTTTTTGGAATCTTAGTCAAAACTTGATTCTGAATAATTGACCACTGACAGCATTCAAGGGGTGGAAGTGGAAGACTCTCTGTAGGTTAGAATGAAATTGAAAAATGATGGAAGCTCATGAACAATTTCTCAGGTTCACTTTTGTGAGCTTAGCAGGTGTAAAATATTTACAAAGCTTTTATGTCCATATCTGAACTTGATGTTCTTTGAACCCAAAGCCCTCATCTTTTTTGATATCACTGTCTATCTCTTTGGCAGGATCTATGGCGGTGGCTTAAAACACCAGTGTATTTTCTTTTCTTTCCGGATACTCAGCTGGACTGGTAATGGAACAAACCAACTGACACAATTTACTTCCATCTGCTTAATTTTATGAATGCCTCTTTGGTAGCCAGAGCCAGCTCTCCTGACAAGAAGAAACAATGATGCCCACCCACTTAGTGGGGGCCATTTTTTTATTATTATTGTGAATACTTCAATTTGGCTTCTGTGTAAGATTCTCTAAAGAAGCAGTTGTTTTTCCATTACCTAAACAAGACACTGTCCCTAGGTGGCTTCAAAAGTCTGAAAAATGACCTCTGCTTCAAGGAGACCTTTCTGATCATTGAATTGAATCGACTGATTATAAGTGTTACACCATTGGTGAAAAATACCTAACAATCAGTTTTGGGGCCTGGGACAAATATGGATTTAGCTCAGCTGTTTTCCCCTTAGGGTATCACTGTGGTGACACTCTCCCACTGCTCCCACACTAGAAAGATGGTGTGGAGGGCCCATTGCCGGTTTTCAGCAGTGCGATGTTCATCTCCTTCTAGTGCCTTCTCTCCTCTGCTGCAACCACAGGGTCAGGATGCCCATACTCTCCCTTTTCTAACCTCTGAGTCCCAGCAGCACTTTCTTTCTTGGCCTTTCCAGCTACTCTCTCTACTTTGATTGTCCTCTGGAAGTTTCTCCTTTAAGCTCTGCTGAGTAAAAAGAGTGATCACCAACTATGGTGTTCAAACAACATCCAATGAATTAAATTCTTACGGGTACATTGTAATCAACAAGCAAAACATTTCTGTTTCCCCTTGAAAATATATCACATATTACATTTTTAGGCTTGCTGCAATTAATAATATGCTCAAGACAAATGACATTTGGATTCTTTTGATCTCAGTTCCTTGTAGCAAAACTAAGTTTTTGTTTACTTTCCTGTACTTCACATGACCTCTTTTCCCAAAATAGGCTGGTCGTTGGATTCTCTTGTCTGTTCGGCTATGCCATTGCTGTTTCATTTTTAGAAATCTCTTACTGGAGAATGGTTGTTATGCTGATATGGTGTTAAAGGTATGACTACTGTGTTTTGGCCTTGCGCATTCAGTAATGATGAAGAGTAGCCACAGTGATTGGAATCAGTAGACGTTGTCTGGGACAGTTTAACTATAGTCCTTAAACCAGGCAGTAGCAGGAGCTCTGACATGTGGGGCAGTGCTTCTCAGTCACATATTGTAGCATCTGGTCAGCAGTGAAGCTAGTCACACACAGTTGATACTAGTGATGGGGTAAAACTTATTAGTAGGTAGGTATTTACAAACTCTCTGGGTCTGTACTTTTAGCAAAAGAAAGCACAAAACTCAGCGGATAAATTTTTTGAGAGAAAAACTGCCAACTCAGAATACAAGCCAACTAACTCCTTTGGGGGCTTCATTGAGGGGAACTTGATGGCACAGGAATATCAAAGGTGGGCCTGAAAAGTTCAGAGAGAGGTGAACTAGAGAGGCAGATAGAAAAGATGTGATGGTGTGCATAATTGAGTTTTTCTTGGAGTGGGACAGTGAGTGGCTCCTGTGAGTTGCATGCTGTTTGAAACATGCTATGAGACAGGGCTTTCATGTTGCTATCAGCTCTATTCTGGAACTCCTTTAAATGATGGTGATTCAAGAGCAAATGGAAATTCTTATTTGGGCTACCTGTTTTAATTGTGACATTGCTCTGGACCGTGTGGATCATGACTTTATTAGTTTGCAATAGTGATTCATTTTCTAAATTTTTGGCATGATTTACTTTAAAAAATAATTTAGAATCAATTCACCATTATTCCTATATTATTATTCTCATTCATAATGGTTTAAAGTGTTTTCCCTCCACGGGAGAGAAAGGATGTCTAGGGATTGCGCATAATCCCCGACATATCTTATCTACTCTGCAACTCAGACTAGGTATCTATTACTATTAATCAGTATGGCAATTACCATTTATTTATGCTGCTTGGGATTTGTGATATTATAAGTTTTAATTTACCCATGGCTAAATTTTTAATAAGGAAGAAGGCAAGGATAGATGAAGAAAGTTTGAGTAATGTGTCTGTATCTCCACCGAACACAAAAAAGAAATATGTTTTGGGGCACCTGGGTGACTCAGTTGGTTAAGCGTCTGCCCTCAGCTGAGGTCATGATCTTGGGGTCCTGGGATCGAGCCCTGTGTCAGGCTTACTCCTCAGCCGAGAGTCGACTTCTCTCTCTCTCTCTCTGCTTTTCCCCTCACTTGTGCTCTCTCTCTCTTTCTCTCTTTCATTCACTCCCGTCTCTCAAATAAATAAAAAGAAAATCTTTTTTAAAAGAAGAAATATGTTTTAAATGTTTCCCTTAGTAAGGATGCAACAGTGCCATGGGTCATAAACTAAAGGACTGTAGGTCAAATATGTCAAACATAGCCTACAGACATGTTTTATTTGTCTCTCATGGTGTTTAAAAATTTTGAGACTATTGTCAAAATATCAGATATGGAGATTTCATAGGAAAATCTGACTTTCTAACTTCTCTTGAGCAGTTGGAAAGTTTGAGAACATCTGACCCGTATTCCCATGGCAACTATCATCTGGATGTGCCTTGCTCATTAGGTGTTTGCTGTTCCCCCACAGTGCTGTTTTCTTAGGGACTGGCTGCCCCTTCTGTTTATGTAGGCATCGCAGTATGCTCTTTCTAACTGATCACTAAATCAAAGGTAGACAAAATGATTACGTTTAAAAAAATTTGTAATAATCCTAGTGATAGTAATAATGTTAAACGCCCATACGTTTTGTGTAATTGTAATGTAAAACAAAAAAGTAAGGTTTGTTTCTTTTAATTAGAATAGTTTATTTTATGTTTTTATGTAGCACCATTTCTGATATCTTTCAGTGGCTCATTTTGTTACCCAGATGCAAGTAAGCACCAACCATTTAAAGATTTGAAGATGTTTTATAAGAAAAGAAATATGGGGGCGCCTGGGTGGCACAGCGGTTGGGCGTCTGCCTTCAGCTCAGGGTGTGATCCCGGCGTTATGGGATTGAGCCCCACATCAGGCTCTTCTGCTATGAGCCTGCTTCTTCCTCTCCCACTCCCCCTGCTTGTGTTCCCTCTCTCGCTGGCTGTCTCTCTGTCAAATAAATAAATAAAATCTTTAAAAAAAAGAAAAGAAAAGAAAAGAAATATGAGTATTCTAACTAAAAGAAATAATCATATTTTTTCTTTTTCCTGAGAATTAATCTTTTCCAGATCTCTAATCTATAGATTATATTAGTAAGTGAGCCAGTATATATAAATAACTCTATTTTATTGTTTTGCATAATTAATTATACAATGTGGGCTTTCGATTAAGATAATCTGAGTTTGAATTCGGATCGTGTCACAAGCTGTGTGACCTGGATGAGCCAGAGCTTCTCCAATCCTTGGTTTTCCCACCTGTGTTATGGGAATCATTGTGGCACCTACCTTAGAGGATTGTTTTGAAGATTAAACTGCATTGTCTAGACAGGGCAGTTGGCTCAGAATAAGAGCTCAGTGAATACTACCTGTTACCATTACTTTTAGATACAGTTGTCAGTGTTATCTTATTTACTTTATTACAACTTTTTTTTTTTTTTTTTTTGCTAAAAAAATGTCCTATGCAATATTGGGAGTATATTGGGCATGTCTACATCATCCATCAGGAGTAAGGTGGCAATACTCTACCTTGGAAGATGCTCTTGTACTAAATCTAACTTTTAAAATTTTATCTAGTGCCATAGATCTTCACCTGCAAAACAAGGAGGTTTTTCTTTGCCGCCTACCTTATATGATAAAACAGGGTAGAAATTCTATAGAGACAACTGAGGCTAGTGGTAGAAAGATGCAGAAAAGACTGTGTCTCCTATAAGTAAATTTGATGAAGGTGAATTTAGTCATCCATTTTCCAATCCCCATTCCATGCATTTTCTAAGCCTAGGTGGTTGAATACAGAGAAGCATAAGTATCAAGTTGTGGCCCAAAGATATACAACATACAAATATGTTGATATGGAAATGTACTTTGTGCTTAATGTGTCTCTTGTCTTGTAAGTTTAACATGATTTTTCTCGACTTTGGCTTCTTGGTAGAAGGAAGGAAAGCAGGTTTTGCTCCTATGCCTAAAAGGAATCCATAAGAAAAATGCTTCTGAATCTGCATACATGGGATAAACACTAACTTGGTTTGATCCTCAGCATCAACAGAAATTTATGATTATGTCCTCCCATCTTGTTCATTCTCCCAGAAAAATTTGGTTTTAAGTGGGAAGAGATAGAAATGGCACCACAAGAACTATTTGTTGGACTCAAAATAGCCATTTTCTTGAACTGCAGGAATCCCACATTACTGAGCGTCCACTGTCCTTTCGGAAGAAACAGAAAGTAGTATTTCACTGTTGTAAATGAAGATGGAGTATGATGGGTTATGTTTGAGGAAAATGTCCTCTTAAATGATTGCAAAAACACAAATCTATCTCAGCGGTAGGATTTTCAGTGTAGAAGCTCTTGTAAATTTTGCCTGGCTGCCATTGTCGTTGTTCTGTGTATCCCATTCTGTCACTGCCTGTTAGGTGAACGCTCTGCTTCTATCTGATACCTTTGGAAACCCAAGTTATTTGTCCCGAGGCTATCAGGCAGAAGAGTCTTTCAGGAGCTGGTTGATTCTGAAGTAGGAAGCCGCTTTTCCTGAAGGGAAGATGTGTCGTTAGACATGGTTTTAGTTCCTTGCTGTGTCAGTGTAAGCCATCCCGTATCGGGGAAAACATTATTAAACGGAATTCTCTAAGAAAGGAGAGTTCCAAGACACATGCCAGTCGTTTTTACAGCTAACTGCTAGGAAAAACAAACTGTGGGATGAGCTCTTCTCTTCCTCTCTAACCTTTTCGAGACCTGAGCAGGTGGGTGAAGAGTTTCCAGTACTTGAAGTGGTATGGTATTAAGCAAGAAGCAACAGGCAGATAACACACAAATGTCACCATTTCACTTACCGCTTGTCTCTAGAAAAACACACTCGAATCTCAGAAGAGAGAAAAGATAGTAAAGACACCAGTCTTTTAATGGAGACTCTTGGAACATGACCCAACTCTCATAAAAAGTATTTTATTCACTGTTTCTCATTCTGTTTTTATTCATCTTTTTTATGAGTAAATTTATATGCATAGACCCTTATTTATATAGATGTGCATTTTCACGTCATTTCTCATTCTTTGAGAATTTTGTCTTTTTCTCCTTATTGTTAAAAGATCTATACAGTATTCCTCACTATTTAGAAAAAACCCATTTTAATTAAATTTTAGGGTAAAACATTTCACATATTTCAAGGATCAGTAAATTGAGTTACCTAATTATTCCAAAAGTGGGTAATATTTATAATTGTTTTATTAGCAGAGATCTTAATTTAGGGATTGGTTTTAAGCTGTGGGCACTTTCTGAAGGTTGTTTGGCACTTAGAATGTGAACACTCCTCCTTTGTTTCTTGTCCCTGCCAAGGGAACAATATTTTAAATTATGATAAATGAAAGTGAGCTTTCCATTCTAACTGACAAATTTTTGTAACCCCTACTGGGGTTGCTCTATAGTGCTGTGGTTTCTTTGTTTTTTCTTTTCTTTCTTTCTTTTTCTTTTCTTTTTTTTTTAGATTTTATTTATTTATTTGAAAGAGAAAGAGAGCTTGAGCAGGGGCAGGGGAGAGGAGAAGCAGGCTCCCCGCTGAGCAGGGAGCCCGACTTGGGCGCTCAATCCCAAGATCCTGAGATCATGACCTGAGTCGACGGCAGGTTCTTAACCGACTGAGCCACCCAGGCACTCCATGCCATGGTTTCTTATTGCTTCTTTGGAAAAATTCATCCTAAGGTACAACACAATATAATACTTACCTTTTGCCTTTACACTGGGACTGTTGCAACGCCCAAGTTGGGCCCCCGCCCCGCTCCTTCCACTCCAACCTGGGCAGTGTGGAAGTTCTAATTCATTTTCAATAAGGATGTGAAAGGAGTTGTGCATGGTCACATCTGACAAAGATGGCAGCAGAAAGAGGTTTTGCTCTGCTTGTCCAACCTCTCACCGCCCCCATCTGGAGGATGGGGATTGCACTGGCCACCTGACTAGAATTAAGAGTTGAGTTCCAAGAAGCTGAAGACAGATCCAGGTTCCTGAACTGGGCACAGAAAGCAAGAGGGCCAATTCAGGTTAGAGTTCCTAAGGTCCAATGTTAAATCAGTGCTCTGCGATAGGATGGTGCATAGCAAATAGCTTGGTTTTAGGCAGAAATGGGGTTCACGATGGGCAGGCAGGAACATTTTTGTATGGTACATTCAGCATTTTCCATTGGAGAGGGTGGAGCAGTATGGACTCCTCGAAACACTATAAAAGGAATATTTTTAGAGTGATGTTTGTACTTCTAGAGTCATAATTGTTTAGAGCAATAAAAAATTTGAATCAGTACAGATTAAAGAAGATAGCATAAGGAATGGAAACTGCAGTTATGATCAATTAATAAAATTAATTCTTTTTAAATTTCATGAAATGTTAAGAAAGATATAAGAAGAGATTTAAAAAGGTTTTTATTTTATTAAAATGCTAGTATAAATTTAGTACTTAAATTGTTCTAAAGGGAAACAAATCTTACCTGAAATAATGCCTTATATAAATGGTAAATTATTTCCATATAACCATTTTTCTACAGAAGGAATCCAAAGGTATTTAAAATCTCAATTTTTATTAAGCAAGTAAAGTATTTTAATTAAATTGTGTTTAAATATGGGTACACCTTAGTTAATATCTTTTCCTTTTAGAAAGGTTTATAATATTTTTCTTATTCTTTTTGTCCTCTTTTTCATGTGGGTCTTTAAAAAAGTAACATCTTATTTTCTTGCTTCATCAGCCTAAAGTCAGTCTGAAGTTTTTTCTCAAAACTCCTTTCTTCTTGAATCTGTTCCTAAAATTCTGTTTAGGATTCATTTAATTATTCATTCATTCAGGTCCAATGGTAGGCCATGGGAATCTACCGAAAAAAAAAAAATGGTCAAGGTTTCTGTCCTTCTCACATTCAGTCCTTTAAATCAGGATACAAACTTAAAAGACGAGTTCTAGGGTAATTCTCTTGGTGCTCTAAAAATTGATAAGCATTAATCATGCTGGAATCCTGACCCTCCCTCCTCTACTTTTTTTGAATAGCAGCTAATGTCCGGGTAAACATCAGAGCTTTCTGAGCTAATGGTATGATAAAGCTGACCTAGTGACCTTTCTTTTGATGAAACAAAAGTTTATAAAATACTTCCCTCAATGTCCCTGGCATATAGTAGAACATCTTTCCCTTTTATAGTATTTTAATGTTAACAGTGCGTTTTAAACTATCTCACCTTATGAACAGGTGCCACAATCCTACAGGTGGCATGCCTTAGTATCCAGCTCTTTTTGCACCCTAATGTTTGTTGACTTGAGAAACTCCAAAGACCTTGGAAGTGAAGCAAAATGATTTCATGGAAAGTACATAAAACTGCTAAATTAGAAGACCTGAGTTGTAAACCTAGCTTTATTAGTGTCTGCTTTTATGACTTGCTTCTTTGAGGCTTCTCTTTACTCATCTGCAAAATAAAGGGCTGTGGTAGGTAACAGTTAAAGGTCCGTATTAGGTAGTTATTCTTGTGTAACAGGTCGCCCCAAAATATCAGTGTCACAATAAGCATTTATTATGACCCATGAGGCATCCATGGGTCATCTGGGCAGTCCTGCTAACATGGGCCAGGCTTGCTTGATTTGATTGGGCTTGCTTGTGCTTCTGTAGTCGGCTCCTGTGTCGGCTGCGGTCTGGCTCTTCCGGAATGACCTCTCGCCCATGGCTGGCTGTTGACTGAGCAATACGATGAGAGTGTCACGTAATTCTCATCATCCAGCAGGCTAGCCTGGGCTTAATTCTCTCTGCCAAAGCGTGTGTCCCAAGAGTGTGAGCAGATACACACAAGGCCTCTTGAAGCCTGTTAATTCCGCCACATTCTGTTGGCTGAAGCAAATCGCAAGGCCAGCTCACATTCAAGAGATGGGGAAATAGACTCCAAAGTCTCATTGAAAGGTTATGGAAACAGCAAGGAGTGAAGAATGATGGCCTGTTTTGCAATTAATTGAGTTACAGGCCCCTTTGAGCCCTAACTTTTTGTTAAACCCGTGAGTGATCTAATTGGTTATTTAAGCACCTACTACTGTGTGTAGGCACTGAAAGAGATGCAAAAGAAACAATAACACTTGACTATATCGAAGGCACTTTGTATTTTATAAAACCATTTTCACTTTTCCAGAGAAACATAATGTAAAAGATACCCTTGAGGATCTGGCAATGTGGTTAAGCAAATAAGGCTCATATATTAAAACAGAAAACATTTCAAGACTGTTTTTTCTTTTGGATGGAGATTTGTAAGAGCTACAGGACACAGAAAAAGAAGAGGCAAATGTGGGCTAGAATTGTCTACTAAGCCTCAAAAGATGAGGTGTCAGTGGTTAGATCCAGACTAATCTGACTTTCTTCCTTTTGATCACCCCTTATATTTATACACACAAAGAGGGCAAAAGGTATTTCAATTAAGCAAGGGAAACCAACAGTTGGCTGATGAATAATTAACCTCAAAACTTATTTCCTGCTAGTTTTAGGAAAAAGTGATAGCTTGGCTATAGATTTTGAGTAAATAAAAACTATTCTCACAAGGATGTTTAATTTTCTCAGCACTCACCAACTCTTTTTAGGTAGTGATTCCTCTGAGTAAAGCAAATGGCATTGATTTCAACCACAGGCAGAGGTTGCTCGGTGTTCACTAAAACCCATTTCCCCTTCCTACATCTCCTCTTGCAGGCAGGTGCATCATTTGATGAAGTCTGTCTCATGGGAGTAGAAAAACATGTACCACTACTTGGCTTGTTCCATAAAACCTCACTAGGTGCTTCTCCTTACTTTTCTGCCTGTCTTGGTGGGCCACCTCCAGGGTGACTTGGGAAGCTATAGATAGACTTGTAAGAACTGCTGCCAACCTGTGTTCCTAAATGATCGCCTGGAGCAGAATGCCTCTTTCAAACAGGAATGTCTACCCTGGGCTGTTAACTGGACAAGACAGGAAAGCCTGTTCTGTGTCATGCAATACATATTGGGTCTATTTGTTTAATCAATGCAGTCTGCTCCAACTCATACAGTAAGTAATATATTTACTTGTAAAATCAAGGTAGCTAAAGAATGGTTTTCCAGATTTTCTTCTCTGTCCACAGACATTAATCTTGATACCAAATTGAGTTCCATAAACACTCATTGACATTCTTCCGTCTGAATGAGACTCTTCATCTTCAGGGAGTACACAGTCTCCTAGAGTAAACACACACGTAAGCAGAGCATTGTTACACCATGTAATAAACCTGTTTTGTGGTATAGGCTAAATTAGTGTATCACAGAGACCCCACTATTTAGTGACTCAAATAAGATAGAAAATTTTTTTTTCTGTAATAGTTATGAGTAAAGTAGGCAATCCAGGGTAGGTGGCCAGCTCTGCTCTAGAGAGTTATCACAACAATACTGATAAGAATGGTTACTATTGATAATAATGATTAGTACTATTATAGGTAGCATTAATTGGCATTTACTATATGTCCAGATCTTAACCAAGTCTTTAGGTATAATTCTTTTAACTGTTAACAAAACCCACCTGCATTACATACTGTGTATTTCTCCATTTTACAGATAAAAAAACCTCAAAGCACAAATGGTTTTAGTGATTTCTTCAAGCTCATATAGATAGGAGGTGACTTAGCTGGGCTTTGAAGCAGGCAATCTGAGCCTATGCTATTAACCACAATGCCATAGTTGGATAAGCAAGTTGATGCAGTGGGCAGTCATTGTAATATGGGAACATCCCCTGATATTGGGGGACATTTGATACTTTAAAAATATTCTCTCAGCACTAATAGACTTAGGTTGTAATGGTGCACGTGGTGTTTGTGCTGATGCTGCATTAGGTTTCTTATGTGTTTTATGTTTTAGATGTATCATGATTCTTTGAGGCAATTCTTCTAATTTTTGTGATTTTCTGTTTTCTTATGTAGTCGATAAAGGTTATATCAGTTCAAAAAAGTTAGTGATGACTATGTGCATGTGTTATCTTGCCAAGCTTTTTATGGATCTCCAACTTATTTAGAATATATCACACTGACCTTTGCCCACACTAAGTGCTTGATAAGTGGCTTCTTTTTTTTTTTTAATAAGTGGCTTCTTGATGAGAAAATATAGAATGATACACAAGGTAGAGTTCATCACTCCAGCTCCCATCCAAGGCGTACCATACATGTCTTCTCTTTGTCCTCTGCGTTTTCCCTGCAGTGCTCCCTCAGACGCACGGCAGTGTCTGAATGTTCCTTTCCCTCAGCTACTCTTTCAAGAAGGCTGGATTTACCAGGGAGGGCAAAAATAGGTTTTACATAGCATCTTTGCTTTTTGTCCCTGTAAGACGATTTGGCAAATATAAACCTAATCTGAAACCTCAAATTGTCTTTTCCTTGAGTAGGCGTGGCCAAAATGCTCAGTGTGACACTTTTATTACTGTCCACTACAGTTTTTCATTTTGTCCGAGTATTGGATTTTTTGGCTAAGACTTACACCATATTAGCTTTCTTCTGGGAGTAATTTTAGCTTCTCTTAAAATATTGTGACTGCTGTCTTACTTTTTTCATTTACCGGTGATCATTTTCTCTTGTCCAGGATGGTGGATAGGAGTGTTTCCTGAATATCCCATCTGTGGCACATGCTGAATTCCTCTGGTGACTGAGGCAGATCTTGATAAAGAGGCCAGGCCAGTGCTAAAAGATTCTTGGAGATGTTTTCCCCCTGGGGTCAGTGAGTCTGGTTAATTCTGGACTTCGTTAGAACTTGTGAGGGTGCTTTGTGTGTAAGATGTCTGGCAAGACAGAATAAAAGAAGGAACCAGGCAGTGTCAATTTACTAATGTTGGCAGCTCTTCACTGGGAAATTTAGATGTAAATTATGATCCAGGTTGGGACTGCTGCATGCACTACAAGAGGGGTTTTGAAAGTCCAACAGGCCTAGCATGGGAGTTGTGAACTGCAGGCTGCCCTTTTATTCCTTGAGTACAATTGACTTGAGCCATTCAGGAATGAATTAAGTAATTTTTTTTCAATCATCATGGATTCATCTTCTTTGCCCAAACAATGTTACTGAGGTTAGGAAATGAATGGGGAGCTGGGAATTTCAGTTTCCCTCCCTGGGTCTGTTTTTCACTAGCGACGTTATCTTTGGCAAATTGTTTTACCTCTGCTCTTTCTCCCCACAACAAAGCTAATTATGGCTCGTGGCATTCATAGACTGGTGCAGGGGATGACATTGTCAGTATACCATATTGGAGTTTGAATCTCTCCTCTGCCACTTATGTGATGTCACCTTGGTTGGGTTGCTTCGTCTCTCAAATGGAGACAGTAATGTTTGCATCATAGGATTGTTAAAAGAATTAAAAAAGGCAATGCGTGGACATCACTGAGTACAATGTCTGGCATATAGTGGGTACCCACTTAATTCTGGTTATTACATTTCATCATCATTATTATTAGCTGTTACCAGGTTCTCAACTTGGATGAGATGCTGGCAAAATATCAGCAGAGGTGCAAGCAATGTTCTTTTATGAAAAGATCATGCCTATTGCTATGTAGAGGCACTGTTTTTCAATGCAATAGTCATTAGTGTATTAATATTAAAAAGTTTTTCTTCAGAGACTTATTTTCACAAATGAAAGAGAGGAGCTTCAGACACCATCTGAGTTGAGAGTCAGCATGGCATCGTGGAAACAGCACGAGATCTCTGGCACTACCATTCACTAACTGTGACCTTGGAAAAGTTAATTAACTTCTCTAAGCTTCAGTTTACTTGTTCATAAAATGCTAATGAAATGATAATGTTAATGTAAACAAGACTCATTTTGAGGATTAGAGCTAATATATAGAGCTCAAAGTCTTGCATGTACTATGCAATTGATTAATAGAATACAACAAAATGTTGCCACGTGCTTTCTTAAGGCATTTTGTAATGCCATCTTGAGCTACCAAGGTCCCGCAATTGTGTTGTCAATTATTCTGTTTTTAAAGCATCCTGTTCTTTTCCTTCTTAGCACTTAGTCACAATGTGTATTTCTCCATTTCTTTGTGTGTTTACTTACTATCCTTCTCTTCCCCCTTGGCTGAGGGCTGGGTCTGTGTCCGTTCGCCTTTAGCTAGCTAGCCCAGTGCCTGGCATATAGTTACTGCTCAATAAATCTTTGTTAAATGGCTAGGTGGAAGGATAGCCAACAAGCAACAGTGATGTTTCTCCTCTGTAAGCACATATCATTTATTTGTCACTTCATTTCATGTTGCCTTGTAACATCGCCTGTTGTCTTGTTAATTAGGTCTTGTAAAATTGCTAATTATTTCTTATACTCTCTGATAGGTTGTAAACCGCTTAAGTGCCAGAGCCATAGATTTGATCTGCATTCCCCACAGATAGTACACTCCTTTGCACGGTAATTATTTGTTGAATAAACGAACCAGAAAAGGAAAGAAAAACCTCACTCTGGGGATTTCACTAAAGATTAAACCTTTGGGAAATGTTATAAGGTCGGCTTGCGTTGAGCCTTCTTTCTCTCTTGTTCCTGTCTTTTGTAATAGAGATGACTGATGTTCAGAGAGATAAGAACAGTCGTAGTGATCAACTCTGACACCGTCCTAACCGTTTTTATGTTCACACCTCGGTGACTTTTCACCCCACCGTGGCCCTCCCCCGTGGCCACACTGCATCATCAGTTGAAATCACTCTGCTTTTGAATTTTTATCCCAGGTCGCTCCCTCCCTCCCCCATGTTGAACTACCAATTTGTCCTCCTTTTGGCTTCCAGTACCCCAGTCCACTCTCCTCTCAGTTCTTTTCATTTTTAACATCTGCCTTGACTTTCCTGTCTACCAGCCTCAGTCACATTCAAGTTCAAAGTGAACCAGTTGCCACTTTAATCATCGAGAGACTTCCTGTGGGCTTTTATTTGCCTACCATCAGCTTGAACCTGCGTGGCCCTCTTTCTGCTCTCATGTGGCATCTTGAAAACCATGAAATTGAACCTCAGCTGGACACTCACTGTTGATAAACTGTATTTTATTAATAAAAAAGACATCCCTACACTAGAGCAATTTCACATCTCTGCTTTTTATATGCTCTCCCTCCTCACCCCTCCCAGGGAAATTAAGTTATTTGCCCAAGGCCACAGAGCTGGCAATTGCCAAAACTGGTGTTTGAACCCAGCCACTCTGGCTCCACTTAAGCACTATTCTCTACTGCCTCTTTAGGGTTTGTTGTTGTTGTTTTGTTTTGTTGTTGTTCTTGTTGGTTTTTTTAAGAAAAGGGGTGTGGGGGGACAGAGAGAGAGGGAGAGAAAGAATCTTAAGGAGGCTCCATGTCCAGCACAGAGCCCGATGCGGGGCTTGATCTCACAACTCTGAGATCATGACCTGAGCTGAAATCAAAAGAGACAGACACTTAACCGACTGACCCACCTAGGTGCCCCTCTTTATGTGTTTTGTATATGCCTGTAAAATCCATGCAAAATATATATGATGTTTTAGTATTTTTCTTTTATGTACATGTAATATACTATGCTTAGAATTCTGCATCTTTCTCTTTTTCAATCAACAAAATATTTTGGAGTTGAAGTTATTCTTGCCCCCCCCCCCCACCTTTTGCCACATTTAGTGCTTTTCCAGATTCCACAGGGACTCCCCTTGTAGTTTCTCTTACCACCATGTACATGTCTAGGGCCACCACACTGCTCAACATGGCTAGGCCTTTTTGCCTAGAATATTGATGTCACCTTCTGGCTAGAAAAAGAACAGCTGTGAAACTACTACCTCCCGTCTGCCACCGGCTGCTCTCCCCAGCACATCACCATGACCTTTGAAGTTTCCCCAAGTCTAACTTCCATCCTGCTCCTTCTCGCCTCCATATTCTTTTGACTGTTTCCTACCAAATGAAACATAGGATCCTCAACCTGGCCCTTACACACCTCTATAACGTGGCCCACTCCATCTTTCTAGTTGTGTCTGTACGTAACCCTGCAAATTATCTGTGCTTTCCCATGACCATTCCTTCTCTCATTATTTCCCGAGTCAAGAGTAGGCTTCTTCCTTCTTTTGGTTAAAACCCTACTCACCCTTCAAGGCACATCGTAAATGCTGCCTCCTCTAGTGCTGAAGATGGGCCTTGGCTTAATTCTCATCTAGGTGCTGTAGTGTTCCCTCTCCCCTCCCCTGTCTTCCCTCTACCTCATCCTCCCACTGCATTTCACACCTCGCTGTCCTCCCCTGTTGGACTGCCATCTGCTTGCTTGCATAAGGCCCACTCGGACTGCACATTCCTTGCCCTTCTATTTACAGTTTTTATCTCCCGGCTAAGTGCATTGATAGCAAGAGTCCTACTTGTCGTTGTTTGTTTTAATTGAATAGAATCATTCAAGAAAAGTTGTTATGTTTAACATCACCACTTTTAAAATGTCTGTTTCTGTTGAGTAGTCTGAAGAACATTAGTCTGTTAAGATTCTTTTGTGAAATTCTTGACTGAAAAGCTCTTTGGTATTATAACTTTGCATGGTGACAGATGGTAACTAAGCTTATTGTGGGGATCATTTCATAATATATAAAAATATTGAATCATTATGATGTAAGCCTAAAACTAATAAGATATTGTATGATAATTATACTTCAATTAAAAAAATAAAGAAAAACCCTCTGGGGCCCCTTTGTGTTTTAAAATTGTACTTTTCCTCAAGTAATCATTTGGGATTCAGTTTAGAAGTGTCCATATGACAAAACTGCCTTTGTGATCTCTGTGTTGGTGGCACCGTTTTTATCCGTGACACCCAACAAAGAGAAATGCATTGTGAAATGTTATTTTAGAAGATGGCTACAAGTCTCGGTCCACAGTTTAGGGCTACCAGACACCGACTTTATGTTCTAGAACTCTAACCAGCTTCTGATGAGTCTCTGTGCTATCAGGTGGATAGAACAACATTACCCTAAGTCCTTCTGATGTGTCCCTTTGTTGTCCTGGGGTTTTGTCACAATCTGAGGTCTGACACACAGCTAGTTCTCTCTAAGTCTTCAAGGAGATGGTCCACTCTGTTTTAAGTCCAAACCAGTTGCCGGGAGATAACTCCACCCCCTTCTTGTTGTTCCCCCCTCCCCCAAGCTGGTTGGGTTTAGGAGTCTTCTGCTCTTTCTGCTCTAACCTTGAAGCATGGGCATCTGTCCTGGGACTGTGTGTGGTCCCCTCTGTCTAGGGCACCATGAACTTAAAGCCATTTCTCTCTAGAGGAGTCCTGTCACACCTCACAGACGGACTGCAGGGAAGTGAGGTCCAGACTCTCTTTATTCCTGGGACTCCTTCCTCTCTTTTAGTCTCCTTGCTTTGACATCTGCCATCCTTTATAATCACTGGAGAGCTCCCACATTTCCATCCAGAGGAGCTATCGTGTCTTTTGAACACAGGTAGCATCTTAGAATTGAAACTGAAAAGTGATATAGGTCTTGCAATTATACTTTTCGTAGGCTATTTTTACTGTAGTTGCATACTTCATTACTACTCATTCTTACTCAACCCACATCTTTATATAAAGTGCAGAAAGTTGGGACTGTGTTTACTCACTAGTGATGAGAACCAACAAATCCTAGTGGGGGCTACTGTTAGAGTCTTTAAAAACCATTTTCAAGGAAAAAGTGCTCCTTACTTAAAACATGGCTTTGGAGAGCCTTAGTGGATAAAAATGACAGGCTGGTTGAAGTAATAAAAATATTTTTATTTTCATTACCCTGTTATTGTCAATGTGCTTAATAATTCTTACTACTGATTATCATTGGTTACTATGTACACTCAGCTTCATTGTACAGATGGTATAACTGGGTGCTACGTGACTAACTCTTGATTACCATGTCCCTCAGCGTCTGCTGTGTCTCCCATGTTCCAGTGGAACGTACAACTGCATCTGTGAGATCAGAATAGCAGCTTCTTTTATTTTTAGGACCAATCTCTGATGCTTAGCTTCTCTGAATGAGCTTCGTGTGTCCCAGGAGCTCTCTGTAAATTGAATTCTGCTGCGTTCTCTGCTTCCACTTGGAAATGTGTTGGCTCATGTTCTCAACTACAAGAAATCATGGTCCACTTAGGTCGCATAAAATACCTTATTGTTAATTTAGGACCTGGCAAACATACTTATCTCAAAGCATGTTTCCCATATTTGGTATGATTGTGAGACCTGCTTACACAGATTTGACTACCATTTGAATATACAAGAGGAATATGTGTCTGAAGAGAAGATAATGAGAAGACAGTTGATGGATAGTAATGCTCCCTGCCAATGAGGGCAGTCAGCATAGGCCCCATGCCCACCTCACCCTCCCACCCCCACAAGGGCCTTTGTTTTCATGTAACAGGAGTGGTTATCTGTCTTGAATGTAACTAATACAGAAGGAAGGGAAAAGATAGAAGGGGTGTATTCACTCAGCTGTCTCAAAAATGCTGAGCATACCAGTTGTCTCACAATTAAGATAAGCCAAGTATTTGGCTGCCTAGTACTGGTCGTCTTCAGACATTAAAGTAGCCTGGAATATAATTTGTCTTGGGGATAAGATGACAGGATTATAAATCTTTAACCAGGCTCTCTTAAATCTGGTAAGCTGGAAAGCTGAATTAGGTCAGAAGTCTCAGGCAAGAGAAGACAGTCTTGAGCCGTGTGCTTGAAGTGGGAATACCTGTGTAGGAATTGTTGTCGGAATGGATGTTTTCATTCAGAGAACAAAAACATTAACCCTAAATGTAAATCACTGAATTTTCTCCTAGCTGCATACGAATAATGCATTACATTTATGCATAGGCTGCAGTATTATTGAAGCAGAAAGGCATTACTGTATTCAGTAATGTGCTCTGAAGATTTTCATTATTGGATCTCAGCGGGCTTGGTTCTATGCAGAAAGATGAAGTAGGCTGAAATCAGCCTTTGCTACTTCCTGCAAATGCAGGCAGCTTCTCTTCACTGGTCCCAGCCTGACGCTTCAGCAGGCTCCTGGTCTCTTATCCTGTTGCCTCGGGACTATTTTTGTGGGGAAAGGCAGGATCTCCCATTGGACAGTGTTAGTATTAATACCTCTGGCTCCCATTAATTAAACTCCTACTGTGTGCCTGCCGCTGGGTGAGGTGCTCTATATACATTGTGTCTCTAGTGTTTGTACCCTTGGTGGTGAGCACTTCCCTGTACATTGTCAGCCCTTGGATTCTTGCTTTTCCCTGTTTTGCCTTCCTTGGTATTATACCATTTTGTCCTCTCTCTTCTGACATCCCTCACATGGACAAATTCAGGTACATTTCCACAAATTCAAGCTCTTAGAACCCTCAAGGGGAAAACTAAGCCTATATGTCTATGATAATACTTAACCTTCATTAAACACTAACTGTATGCCAGGTCCTCTGCTAAACATTCTATCTCATTCAATCTTCACAACCTCTCCAGGTAGGAATCATCATCTCTGTTTTACAAAAGAAAAACTGAGGCTGGAGTGGCTAAGTAGTGTCTCCAAGGTTATTGGCTGCCTAGTAAGTGCTAGAACTAGGATTTGAGCTTGAGGCTGTTTGCACTCTTACCTGCTCAGCTATTGCAACAGAGAGCTAATGAGAGAGAGAGAGAGAGAGAGAGAGAGAGAGAGAGAGAGAAATTTGCTCTCCACTGCA
Source organism: Ursus americanus (assembly GCF_024610735.1). Classification (NCBI taxonomy): domain Eukaryota; kingdom Metazoa; phylum Chordata; class Mammalia; order Carnivora; family Ursidae; genus Ursus; species Ursus americanus. The sequence continues at coordinate 23,191,737 of NC_142134.1, read as the reverse complement.
TCCTCTCCCCAAACACACACCCTTTTCTTTCTTTGGTTTCTTTTAGCATTTTAATATTGTACTATTGGCTTTCTAGAGGCCACACCAATCTTCGATGCCCATCACAAAGGAATTTTAGGCCAAATAGGGACCAAGAAGAAATGGTGGATTGGAAATTGGATATATCAAACTAAGAAGGCGGGTCCCCAGCATAAACCTTAAGTGGTCCAAACTCAAAGCTTAAAAAGGTGGAGCCATTTCTGATATCAACCAGAAAAGAATGCCATCTTACTTTTGAAGCCACATGGCTTCTTGTTTAAGTCTCGTCAGATGGAATGAAGATTATTTTCCTCTGAATTAAAAAAAAAAAAGACTGCCTTTGTCTCTCAGTTCATAGTTTAAAAGAAAACCGTACTTTCTCATGGATTGACTATAATCTCCAGTGCTACTGCTGGGTGCTGTTGCTGTCCCTTCATGGCTAGACCGAAGAGAATCAAGCAGACCGTTTGATAGTGTAGGGGTGGCAACACCTCCCCCTTGTGCTCACCACAAACGAGGGACATACTTGCTCTTCCATGGGACCCTTCTGTGTGTTGGTCTTGACTGGTGTGTGGCGTGTCAGTCAGGGTTTCAGCAGGAAACAGACTATGCACTTAAATTAGGTAATTTGGGGAGAGATTAAGGGACTTATTTTCAAAAGTGAAAGCAGAGCATTTTGTAAGGAAACCACAAGGATGGTGCAGTCCCCCAGGGCTAGTTATAGCAGAGAACTAACATTACTCCTTTGTATGAAAGGGCCAGGGGAGGGAGCTGCGACTGGAACCTGAGACAGAGCTGGCCTGTGGAGAGTGTTGTCCTTGGAGAGCTGTGGTCTTCAGATGAGGAATGTGGCCAGACGCTGGTGCACAGTGGGGAGGAAGGCAGGGAAATAAATAACTTCACTCTCTATCCTTCCACTAATCTTCTGCTGAGCCTCACTTTTGGCCAAATTCTAAAGGAAGCCAGGGGACCCAGGAGCCTGCTGATGTGATTCATCCAGGCCAGGAACAGGAACTCCTGTGCTCAGACTCTTAATCCTGGGACAGAATTATACCCCTGAGAGATGCTAAGTTACTGTCTCTTGGTGGGTGTTATTTTGCAAGTCAATAAGATTAAGACCTCAGCCACTCAGGATTGTATGTCAAACACTGCACTGGCCATCAGGGAGATTTTTATGTTGACTCCAACTGAGTTAAGGGTAGCAACTGTAGTTTGGTTGTACCCTAGTTCAGAAGCAAGTAATTTTGGCTTTTGAAGGTATCTTCCTATTATAATATTTGAGATACCATTACTTTATGTATCAACATTTATGGAAATTGGTAATTTAAGAAAAAGGACTGAACACTAGGAAGCCTAGAACATCATAAAATCTTGGTCTTGGAGGAGAATATCCATTTTTTTCTTCTAGTTAGATTAGGAGTCCTCTCTAAAGGGCCTTCTATAACCATTAGTGGGAGGATCTGAAACTCAGCCCATTCCCTTTGCCATAGGACATAATTATTAGTAAGAGCTTCCTTACACTGGGCAGAAATCAACTCACTGTTCCTTTCACTAGTTGTTTTAATTTTTCCCTCCAGACCTACATAGCTTAAATCTCATCATCCTTGAAATACGTGAAGATAGCCATCATTTCTCTCGGACACCTCATTTCTAGGCTGTGCATTCCCAGTTTCTGCAGCCTGTCCTCATATGATACAATTTAATTCAAGAGTCATTTATTGAACTCCCAGCTATATGCAAGGCACTTGGTCCAGGTTCCAGAAGGGTACACCTACTAAGCTTACAGTGTAGTGGGGATGGGGAATATAAACACTTACCAAACGCAAGACAGAATGAAATGTGTTGAATAGAAATTTAACTCACATACTTTTTTTTTTTTTAATGATTTTTTATTATATTATGTTAGTCACCATACAGTACATCCCCGGTTTCCGATGTAAGGCTCGATGATTCATTAGTTGTGTATAACACCCAGTGCACCATGCAATACGTGCCCTCCTTACTACCCATCACCGGTCTATCCCATTCCCCCACCCCCCTCCCCTCTGAAGTCCTCAGTTTGTTTCTCATAGTCCATAGTCTCTCATGTTTCATTCCCCCTTCTGATTACCCCCCCCTTTCTTTATCCCTTTCTTCCCCTACTGATCATCCTAGTTCTTATGTTCCATAGATGAGAGAAATCATATGATAGTTGTCTTTCTCTGCTTGACTTATTTCACTTAGCATTATCTCCTCCAGTGCTGTCCATGTTGTAGCAAATGTTGAGAACTCGTTCTTTCTGATAGCTGAGTAATATTCCATTGTATATATGGACCACAACTTCTTAATCCAGTCATCTGTTGAAGGGCATCTCGGCTCCTTCCACGATTTAGCTATTGTGGACATTGCTGTTATGAACATTGGGGTGCATATGGCCCTTCTCTTCACTACGTCTGTATCTTTGGGGTAAATACCCAGTAGTGCAATGGCTGGATCATAGGGTAGCTCAATTTTTAACTTTTTAAGGGACCTCCACACTGTTTTCCAGAGTGGCTGTACCAACTTGCATTCCCACCAACAATGTAGGAGGGATCCCCTTTCTCCACATCCTCTCCAACAATTGTTGTTTCTTGCCTTGTCTATTTTTGCCATTCTAACTGGCGTAAGTGGTATCTCAGTGTGGTTTTGATTTGAATTTCCTTGATGGCTAATGATTTTGAACATTTTTTCATGTGTCTGTTAGCCATTTGTATGTCTTCATTGGAAAAGTGTCTGTTCATATCTTCTGCCCATTTTTTGATTTGTTTATTTGTTTCTCGTGTATTGAGTTTGAGAAGTTCTTTGTAGATCTTGGATACCAGTGCTTTATCTGTAGTGTCATTTGCAAATATCTTCTCCCATTCCGTGGGCTGCCTCTTAGTTTTACTGACTGTTTCCTTGGCTGTGCAGAAACTTTTAATCTTGATGAAGTCCCATAAATTCATTTTATCTTTTGTTTCTCTTGCCTTTGGGGATGTGTCATGAAAAAGGTTGCTTTGGCCGATGTCGTAGAGGTTGTTGCCTATGTTCTCCTCTAGAATTTTGATGGATTCCTGTCTCACATTGAGGTCTCTCATCCATTTGGAGTTTATTTTTGTGTATGGTGTGAGATAGTGGTCAAGTTTCATTCTTTTGCATGTAGCTGTCCAATTTTCCCAGCACCATTTATTGAAGAGACTGTCTTTTTCCCACCGGATATTTTTTCCTGCTTTATCAAATATTAGTTGCCCAAAGAGCCGAGGTTCCATTTCTGGGCTCTCTATTCTGTTCCATTGGTCTATGTGTCTGTTTTTGTGCCAGTACCATGCTGTCTTTGTGATCACAGCTTTGTAGTACAGCTCGAAATCCGGCATTGTGATGCCCCCAGCTTTGTTTTTCCTTTTCAACACTTCCTTGGAGATTTGGGGCCTTTTCTGGTTCCATACAAATTTAAGGACTGTTTGTTCCAGTTCTTTGAAAAATGTCCTTGGTATTTTGATTGGGATAGCATTGAAAGTGTAGATTGCTCTGGGTAGCATGGACATTTTAACTATGTTAATTCTTCCGATCCATGAGCATGGAATATCTTTCCATCTTTTTATGTCTTCCTCAATGTCTTTCAAGAGTGATTTATAGTTTCTAGAATATAGGTCCTTTACGTCTCTGGTTAAGTTAATTCCAAGGTAACGTATGGTTTTTGGTGCTATTGTAAATGGGATGGATTCCCTAATTTCTCTTTCTTCGGTCTCGTTATTCGTGTATAGAAATGCAACTGATTTCTGAGCATTTATTTTGTATCCTGCCACGTTACTGAATTGCTCTATAACTTCTAATAGTTTGGGAGTGGCTTCTTTTGGGTTTTCCATATAGAGTATCATGTCATCTGCAAAGAGAGACATTTTGACTTCTTCTTTGCCAATTTGAATACCTTTGATCCCTTTTTGTCGTCTGATTGCTGTTGCAAGGACTTCTAGTACTATGTTGAATAATAGTGGCGAGAGTGGGCATCCTTGTCGAGTTCCTGATCTTAAGGGAAAGGCTTCCAGCTTTTCTCCATTGAGAATAATATTTGCAGTAGGCTTTTCATAGATGGCTTTTATGAGATTGAGAAATGTACCTTCTATTCCTACACTCTGAAGGGTTTTAATCAGGAAAGGATGCTGTATTTTGTCAAATGCTTTTTCGGCATCGACTGAGAGGATCATATGGTTCCTGAGTCTTTTCTTGTTGATATGATGTATCACGCTGATTGATTTGCGAATATTGAACCACGCTTGCATCCCAGGTATGAATCCCACTTGATCGTGATGGATAATCCTTTTAATGTACTGTTGGATTCTATTAGCAAGTATCTTGTTGAGGATTTTGGCGTCCATATTCATTAGGGAAATCGGTCTGTAATTCTCCTTTTTGAGGGGGTCTTTGCCTGGTTTGGGGATCAAGGTAATATTGGCCTCATAGAATGAGTTTGGTAGCTTTCCTTCTGTTTCTATTTTTTGAAATAGCTTTAGGAAAATAGGTATTATTTCTTCTTTGAATGTTTGGTAGAATTCCCCAGGAAAACCGTCCGGGCCTGGAGTTTTGTTATTTGGAAGGTTGTTTATCACTGACTCAATTTCTTCATAATTAATTGGCCTGTTTAAGGAATCAATTTCTTCCGGTTTCAATCTTGGTAGTTTATAGGTTTCCAGGAAGGATTCCATCTCTTCCAGATTGCTTAGTTTATTGGCATATAGCTGTTGATAAAAATTTCTAATAATCCTTCCAATTTCAATGGTGCTCGTCGTGACCTCTCCTTTTTCATTCATAATTTTAATAATCTGGGTCCTTTCTCTTTTCTTTTGGATAAGTCTTGCCAGTGGTCTGTCAATTTTATTGATTCTCTCAAAGAACCAGCTTCTAGTCCTGTTGATCTGCTCTACTGTACTTCTGGTTTCTGCTTGATTGATTTCAGCTCTAATTTTGGTCAACTGCTTCCTCGTGCGTGGATTAGGCCTGTCCCTCTGTTGCTGTTCCAGTTTCTTGAGGTGAGAATATAAAAACTGCATTTTAGATTTTTCTATTCTTTTGAGTGAGGCTTGGATGGCTATGTATTTCCCCCTTAGGACTGCCTTTGCAGTATCCCATAGGTTTTGGACTGTTGTATTTTCATTCTCATTGGTCTCCATAAATTGTTTAATTTGATTTTTGATTTCCTGGTTTATCGAGTCATTCCTGAGCAGTATGGCTCTTAGTCTCCAAGTGTTTGAGTTTCTTCCAAATTTTTCCTTGTGGTTGAGTTCCAATTTCAGAGCGTTGTGGTCTGAGAATATGCAGGGGATAATTTCAATCTTTTGGTATCGGTTGAGACCTGTTTTGTGTCCCAGAACATGGTCTATTCTTGAGAATGTTCCATGGGCATTAGAATAGAATGCGTATTCTTTGGTTCTGGGGTGTAGTGTTCTATATATATCTATGAGGTCCAACTCGTCGAGTATGGCATTCAAAGCCTTTGATTCTTTGCTTAGTTTTTGCCAGGGTGTTCTGTCTATTTCTGATAGTGGAGTGTTGAAGTCCCCTACTATTAATGTATTTTCATTTATATGTCTCTTTATTCTGGATAAGAGTTGGCTTGTGTATCTTGCTGCTCCCCTGTTGGGGGCATATATATTTATAATTGTCATATCCACTTGTTGAATACTTCCCTTAAGAATAATATAGTGCCCTTCTGCGTCTCTAACTATAGTCTGTAGTTTAAAATCCAATTTATCTGATATGAGAATTGCTACCCCAGCTTTCTTTTGAGGACCATTTGCGTGAAAGATGGTACTCCATCCCCTTACTCTCAGTCTGAATGCATCTTTGGGTTTGATATGAGTCTCTTGTAGACAGCAAATGGATGGGTCATTTCTTTTTATCCAATCTGCAACCCTGTGGCGTTTTATGGGATGGTTCAAACCATTTACATTAAGACTGATTACTGAGAGATATGATTTTAATGTTGCCATGTTGCCAGTAAAGTCTTTGTTTGTATTGGCTGTGACTTTCTCTTCTGTATCACTCTTGGGGCCTTTTTACTTTTATAGAACCCCCCGTAATATCTCCTGTAGGGCTGGTTTCATAGTTAGAAAATTGGTTAGTGACTGGCGATTCTGAAATGTCTTTATTTCTCCATCAATTCTGAATGACAGCCTTGCTGGATAAAGGATCCTTGGCTGCATGTTTTTCTCTGAAAGAGCTTTAAATATGCTCCTCCAACCCTTTCTCTCATTCCAGGTCTGTGTAGACAGGTCTGACGTAATTCTGATGCTTTTGCCCTGGTACGTGAGAAATTTCTTTGCCCTGGCCGCTTTCAATACTGTATCCTTGCATCTAATATTTGCGAATTGCACTATGACGTGACGTGGCGTAGGTTTGTCGTGGTTGAGCTTGGGAGGGGTCCTCTCTGCCTCTTGGACACGAATGTTTGTTTCCCTTGCTAGATTAGGGAAGTTTTCAGCTACAATTTGTTCAAATATCTCTTCTAGACCTCTGTTTTTCTCCACCCCCTCGGGGATGCCGATGATTCTAACATTGGATCGTTTCATTGAGTCAGTAATCTCCCGTAACCTACATTCGTGGGCATGGATTTTTTTAAGACCATCTTCTATTTTCATTTTTTCCTCTATTAACCCATCCTCCAATTCACTAACCCTTTCCTCTGCTTCTGCGACCCTGGCTGTCAGAGCCTCTAGTTTTGCCTGCATTTGGCTCATAGAATTTTTAATTTCTGTCAGATTCGCTCTCATTTCTGTCCTTAGGGATTCTATATTCTCAGTAACCTTTTCGTTTATACTTTTTTCAATTCTACTCATCATTTTGACCATCGTTACTCTGAATTCCATTTCTGATAATTTGGTTACATCCATATCCATTATTTCTGTGGCAGAGGCCACAGTCTCACTGTCTTTTCTTTGCTGGGGGGGGCTTCTCCTTCTTGTCATTCTGATGAAGAGAGGTTGCGGGGTTTCCAGAGCCCAAATTATTGACTGGGTCCCAGGCCGTGCCCCTTGTTTTATAGGGATCTTAGGGATGTGCGCTTCTTCTTTAAAGATTTTATTTATTTATTTATGTGGCAGCCAACCAGCGAGAGAGGGAACAGAAGCAGGGGAGTGGGAGAGGAAGAAGCAGGCTCCCAGTGGAGGAGCCCGATGAGGGACTCCTTTCCGGAACGCTGGGATCACGCCCTAAGCCGAAGGCAGGCGCTCAATGACTGCGCCACCCAGGCGCCTCGGGTTGTGGGCTTCTTGATTTTTCAGCCTGCCTTCTGTGTTCTGGGGGAGGGGCCTGCCGCGCCAATACTCAGGCAACCCTGTTTGGGTAGAGTCTCGGCGTCCCCTGCGAGGGGGGATGGGGATGGGCATGCTGTGAGCCGGTGTTTCCAGGCTTTTGTTCTCTGGCGGCTTTCCCTGGCGGTTTGCTGTGCCTCTTCTGAGAGTCAGAGCAGCAGCGGCCAAATTTCAGCCTCTGTCACGGAACAGAAGGATTGCGGCCCGTTCTCTACTAATGTTCTGGCCACTTTAACTCTGTTTCTGTTGGTGCTGCTCAACCCTGCAGCGTCCGGGATGTGCGCCCCACACCCGGCGTCCCAGCCCTCACTTCCAGGGCCGGCGCGTCTCTGTCCTTTGTGTTTCTAATGCCGCCAGCCGCCAGCCGCCCCGCGCGCGCTCCCGGATCTCCCGGTCTCAGTCTGGATCCGGTGAGCGCACCGGGATTCCGGTGTTCCGCGAGATGCCTGGTGGCGCGTGCACCCGGCTCACGGTCTCAGTCTGCTGTTTTCGGGTGCCGTCCGCAAGCCCCGCCCGCTCTCCCGTGCAAGTGGCTACCGCTTCCCGGCACCCAAACGCGGCAGCTCCCTCCCCCTTCCGTTTATCTTCCGATATCTGTGCACAGTTTCATGGCTCCCCGCTTCGTACCTCAATACTCAGCGCTGGAGATGTTCATTTGTAGAGATCCAGATGCGTCTTCCTGCGTCTCAGGCTGGTTCCATGGTTGTTTAGGCTGGTCTGGTACCTATCCAGCTCGACTCGGGGGACCGGCTGAAAACGGTGTCTCCTACTCCTCCGCCATCTTAACTCCTCCGGCTAACTCACATACTTTTAAGCCTTCGTCCAAGTTTTGGGTAAATACGATAGGAAAAAGGGAAAGGCCCTTCAGCAGGTCAGTAAAGAGCCCTCTCCAGATTGAGACCATTCAGTTAACTCACGTTGGTGGGTATTGTCATTCAACAGATTCTTACCTCTGGTCATCTTATCCACCCCATCAAATCACAGAGGACCTTTATCATGCTTTGCTGAAACCAGAATTCATTATGCCCATTCTAACAATTGTCATTTAGGGGTTACACATCTCCATAGTGGGAATAGGTTAGAACCTCAAAGGACAGGGAGACAAAGAGTGATATGACACTTTTTTATACTCATCAAAAGAGGAGACATAGTTTAAAATAAAAGATAAGGGAAAAAGTTAATGTGTCTATATGTTAAAAATTATTGAAGCTAAGTGGTGGTACATGGGTATTTATATTATTCTACATACTTTTCAGTGTATTTGAAATATTTTAAAATTTATAAAAGGAGGAAATAAACACTGTCAGTAGCTCATAGTAAAACTTTAAAAGTTGACTATGGCCATGGAAGATCATGAGCCACCAGAGAAAAGTGCCACCAAGTGATTGGGGATACTGGTTTATGCTTAACATTCACTTGCTGTACCTGTTTAGTTTCATTGTTAAAATTGTTCTTTGAGTTAAAGCAAAAACAAACAGCCATTCGTAGGTGAGGTCAACTGGGAACTTCTGGATCTTGCATCACCGCTGGGGACTGTATGCTTCAGGAGTGGCTCTCTTGGGAATGACTGTACTTGAGATTGTGTTCAAGCACCTCTAACTCCTGGTCTGTTATCACTAATAAGCTTATGGAATTCAGCATTCTCTCTATCCTTTACACCTTCTTCCTTTGGGGTGCTTTCCTAACTTTTTAACCTTTTTCCCCATGTAGATGGGTATTGGATCGAGCATGCCTTGTTACTTCCTATGTGAAAGTGACCCAATGTCCTTGATCCCCCATTTCTGCATCAGTAAAATGGCAATAATGGTACCTAGGATTTGTATTCATTTCTAGGACCGCCATAACAAATTTTCACAACTGGCTGGCTTAAGACAATAGAAATGTATTCTCTCACATTTCTGGAGGCCAAAAGTCTGAAATCAAGGAATTGGCAGGGCCATGCTCCCTCTGAAAGTTCTAAGAGAGTCTTCCTTGCCTCTTCCAGCTTCCAGGCACCAGGTATTTGGTTTGTGGCAGCCTAACTTTAATTCCCAATTCCATCTTCTCATGGCTGTCTTCTCTGTGTGTCTGTGTGTCCTCACCTCTTCTTACAGGACACCAGTTATTGGATTTTGGGTCCACCCTAATTCAGTATGACCCCATCTTAATGTAACTAATTACATCTGCTAAGACCCTATTTCAGATGAGGTAGAACTATGAGGTTCCACGTCCACATGAATTTGGGGGGAATTATTTGGGGACTTAAATAAGATACACTGTGTGGAGTACCTACATAGGGCGTGGTACACAGTAGGTGCTCATTAAAAGATAGTTCCCATCCCTTAATAACTGCTGATATACAAATGTCTGTGGGGAGGAGAGCTCGCAGCATTGACTAATATTTCCCTGGGAACTACCTGGGATTTGATTTTCAAGACACTTTCCTGTACCTCACTTTTCCCATCTACCAAATGAGGCCAAGCACTTATCTGCAAAGTGTGTAGAAATATAGAGAATGGTGAAGTGTTCTTTTTTAAATCCACATTCTGGTTTTCCAGATGTGAACATAGCAAAGGAAAACTTCTTGAGAATGTGCCTTAGAATCAGGACACAGAACGGAGGTGGGAAAATACAGTTGTTCGCACTGTCTGAAAGTGTATCATCAGTTCAGGCTGCCTTGGGTTATTTGCATTCTTCTCATTCTTTCAGCCTTGGGGGCCTTTTCTTGACATCTGGCTCTCCATAGAAAAAGCACCTGTGGTGGCCCCTTCTTTTTAATATCAAGTGCCAGCAGGTAGTGAGGCGTGTTATGCTGAAACATTGCTCACAGTCTCCTCAGGCTTTGGATGAAAGAAAGTGGAATTTCCCTGAATGAGCGGGAAGTGTTTCATTAAAAATCTTAGTTACATAAAACTGCCTATAATGTGGAGCTTTGAAAAGCGATTCTTGCCCTGCTCCAGAAACTATATTTCAAATGACATCTCTATAAACTTTGAACGTGTTGTGTGTACAGAAATCCAAAGAAGGTAAATAAAGGAGACATTCCAGATCTTCATTTAATCCAAATAACTTATTTCAAGGAATTTGCTTTCATCCAGAGGTGGAATAAAACCTGATTGTATTAAGAGACACCTTTCGTATGTCTCTAGGCATTGAAGGCAGCCACTTGTGAGATAAATGGATAGAACTGTCATCACTGGCAGTCCTGGAAACAGTAGCTACCCCAAGGAGGCACAGGGAGATAGGCAGCTAGTGCCAGGAGGCTGTGCAATTGGCAGGTCCGTCCGTGGATAAATGCAGCTGAAAAGATTTGATTAACAGACACTCTTGCATATATGAAGCTCACTCTTTGACTACTGGTGATACTACTATATTTATATTAACTTATTCAACCAACTAATATTTAAGTGCTTACTATGTGCTAGGCACTTAGGGATATAGAGATAAAAGTCAGTTCCTATTCTTAAGGGGTTCTCAGCCTAGTGGAGGAGATATGTAGGTAAACATTCATTCATTCGATAACTGATTGAGCATAGTGTCTCAGGCACTGAGTGTCTTGATGGGTGTGTTGAAGAAGATAGATATTTCTTAATATTATGAAATCTCCAGTTTAGTAGGGGAGACACACATTTAATAATTACACAAATGACCGTAGAATTGTATTCCTAAGCCATTCCTAAGAATGGCTATAAAATAAAAGGTCAGGGTCCTTTGAGAATGAATGACAAGGCCGCCAAGTCATTGTTGTTGTTTTCCAATCATGACACTGCAGTAGTGCCGCATGGAGGGGATATAGGGAGCGCACAGGAGTGGGATTTGACCCACACTGAGGCAGGTTAAGGAAGAGTTCCTGAGAGAGGCAGCATTGAGTCTGGGAAGATGAGTAGGAGGTAACCTGGCAAATCAGAAGGGTAGACCTCCTCCCTGGTCTCAGTACTTTCCCCTAGGTAGATGATGATACTATCCAGCAAAATGATTCCAAGAGGAGAATAGGTTTAGAGAGAGCAACAACAAATTTGATTTGTATCACCTTGAATCTGAGATACTTGCAAATGTCTAAATTAAAATGCCCAGAAAGCAGAGAACCATATGGGTCTGACGCTCAGTGTGGAGATGACTTGGGACTCACCAGCAACAATTAAAAGAAGGGAGGAACAGGGACTCAGACTGGGAGAGGTGCACAGAAGAGGAGGAGCTGGAAAAGGAGACTTAGAGCATCTGGAGACTGGAGGGAAACCAAGAGAGAGTGGTGGTATAGAAGCCATGGAGGGAGGGACAGAGGCTGGTAGTGTCCAGAGTTGTGGAGGAGTCAAGCCAGACATGCCCTTACTTGGCCACTGGGTTTGGCATAGGGAGGCCATCGACCTCTTCAGTAGGTGCCATTTCATGGGCTGATAAGAGCAGTAGATGGAATGTTGTGGTGTGGACACAGGCACAGACCTCACAGTTTCTAAGTTTTATATCTCTCGTTTTTCCCCAGGGGTTATTTTCCCCCCAAGGGAGCAAAGCCTTAAATCACAAGAACAAAGCTGTTATCATAGAATACTAACCATCATAGGGTGAGGGAGACTGGGAACTGTTGGTCTCTGTGTAGGGATTGTTTTGGCCTCGCCTGAAATTGTCCCACATTCAGATGAGTGGTCCATCTTCCAGCAAGACTCGTCAGGAATGTCCTCGCCAAGCCCAGAGAACATATTGCATTGTTTCTCTGTTGGTATTTGACTGGTATGCCCATGTGTTGTTTTGGACCCTGTAAAGAGTAACCTTACCTTCAGTAGAACTATCGAATGATCTCTTTAGTCTTTCTGTTAAAAAGTGTGTGTTTTCTACCAATTGGGTCAAAACAGTGTAGGGTTCTGTGAGTAGTGTTTAGTTCTGGGCATGGGCTATGGGAGAGCATTATTACTTAGTATCTTTTTTTTTTTTTTCTGTTTTCACTTTCCTTGTAGCTTTTTATATTAAAAAGACCATCCAGAGGTCTAGAAAGTGGTCGGTGCGTTACATTTTTCAAATGCATTAATTAATTAAAAAGGAAAAAGAGAGGCACTTGAGTGGCTCAGTTGGTTGAGTGTCTGACTCTTGGTTTCAGCTCAGGTCATGATCTCAGGGTCGTGAGATCAAGCCCCACGTGGGGCTTCGAGCTCAGCAGGAAGTCTTCTTGGGATTCTCTCTTCCTCTCCTTCTGCCCTTTCCCCCCATTTGTGCTTGCTTTCTAAATAAATAAATAAATAAATAAATAAATAAATAAATAAAATCTTTTTAAAAAAGTGAAAACTAACAGAACTTACAAATTGCAAGAGCAAAGAGGTAGCTTGAGGAAAGCAAACTAGTGTTTATATAGTGTGTATCATGATCTGGGACCTCTCTCACTGTCAAACCATGTCCATTGACTAGTGATGGTAACACCAACTGGGAGTTTGTTAGAAACGCAGGTTCTTAGGCCCTACTACAGACCTGCTAACTCAGAATCTGCATCCCAGGTGATTTGTGCTCACTGTAGAATTTGAGAAGAATCGCTCTAGGCACTTTATAAACTATCACATTTAATTCTCATAGCAAACCTGTGAAGTACAGATAGTTAACCCCTGTGTCAGTCGGGGGTGACTGGAGAAACAGAACCAGTCAGAGATATTATTAAGAGATTTATTCCAATGAATTGGCTTACGTGATTGTGAGGGGACTAAACAAGTCTGTAACCATAGGAGAAGCAGTCAGGAAGGGAAGATCATGGGCAGTCTGGAACCCTTGGGCTTAGGCTGAAACTCTTATCCACAGGCGGTCAGGAGGGGGAAATCCTGAGAAGGGAGAGCTGTTGTAGACCTGGGTGGTATTTGGAGTCTCATTGGCCAGGATGAGCCCAGTTCCTTTTAAGGGCTCATAGATTAGGCCAAACCCACCGAGGATGATGTCCCTGGCTTAAAGTCAACTGATTAGGGACTTGAAATACATCTGCACAATGTCTTGACAGTAGCACTCAGATTAGTGTTTGGTTATGTAACCTGGAAAAGGTCTGTATGTGCTACAAATGGCATTGCCTTCCCTTGCATCCTTGTAGTTTAGCCTCGCTAAATTGACATCTAAAGCTATCACATCTTCGTTTTCAACAAACAGAGGTCAAGCAATGTCTCTTGGATCATATAGCCAGTCAGTGCTGCCCAGGCATTCAATCCCAGGAGTGTCTTAGCATGTTGCTTCTCAAAGAATGATCACTTTCCAAATGTGTGGACCAGACCAGTACTTGGAGAATCAACGCTGCACATCAGTCGAGTAACAATTATTTGCAGAGTTCTTGGTGCCTCATGTGTAGGCCTGTGGTAGGTTCTGTGTCAATAAGTGTCATTTAGCAAAGCGTAAGTAAAAGTGAAACACGGTCAGCTGACCAAAGTGGTTTCTAGTATGTAGCTGTTTTATTGGCTGGAGCTTTTGTTAAAGTAAACTTGACTTACCAAGATTATTGCCTTGCAGAATCTGATGGAATATATATGTGCCAGGGTTTATAGGTTGCAGCTTGGTTACTAGCAGATGGTGTTTGCGTCCTCATGTTCCTGTTTTTTGTTTGTTTTTCCACTTCACAGCTCTTTGTTTTTTAACCTCAGGGTATTAGTTTTGGAGGAGACTTGTATGTGAGTGTGTAGTTTTTTGTTTTGTTTTGTTTTTTTGGTCCTTTAAGTAAAGTTATTTGCTTTTCTTGATTGTTAGAAAATATGCTCCAACAAGTTATGACCAGGTGCCTTGCATTGCTGAGTGGTTGTCACATAGTTCTAATTTTAGAATATGCGATATTTTGCTTTATTTAAATATATTTATATTTTTATATATATATATATTATTATATTTAAAAATATCTACACTTGAAGCAGATCAGGGCATGCAAAAGAAGTGGAATTTGCCCACTTCTTGAAAACCATTAACCCTTTTATGATTTCCATGTCTTTATTCTTGTATTCCCTTGTTCTATCCTGATGACCCACATTTCAACAACTCAAGGCTTAATTGGGCATTTTCTAATCAAAATATTTTTGTTGTTCCCTTTGAGGCTGTCCTCTTTGCTGACCCTGTCCTGTAAACCCACTGAGCCTAGTTGCTCCAAAAGGGTCTTAACCCCAAAGTTGACCTTTCTATAGCTGCCTGTAGGAAAGGTGATATGTGTAAGACATGCAGCCCTTCAGTAACTTTGGAAACTTGCGGTTTTCAAAATAAACAGGTCAGGAAATTAGTAACCTATGGTTCAACTTGCAGAAGATTCAAATATATATTTAATTTAAACTTCCCTTAAAAAAACAAAACAGCTTTGATGAATGGCTGATTTTACAGAGTGGTGAGAAACAGCTGTTTGACAGACTGCTTGGGAAATTAAGATCTTGCTCCCCCCCCCTTCTAGAATCATGAAACCTTGATATAAACCTGGGCCACAGAATACTAAATGGTGATCAGTTATCAGAGGTATCTATTATAAATGCCATCTGTTCAAGGCTTCACATATATTTAATAGCATTTTTGCTGAAGTACTCTATTTATCATAAAACTTGTCACTTGTGAAAGATGTGGAAGTCTATATTAATTTGGAGCCAGTGTACTAAGTTTGAATCACATGAGGCTTATTAGCATTTGCCAGGTCAGGACCCACTTGGGCTCTTGCCCTGTCTCTTTATACAGGTGTAGTTTTTAAAGATAAACTTATTTTTTTAATATCCCAAGCTTATCAGCAAGACCACAGTAGCATTATGCAAAGTGACACAAATTATTCTACAAGCAGTGTTGCCATCTATTCTTTGGTGATTTCCCTATAGACCATATCAAAATTATGTTCTGATTAATCACTTTTTCTAGTGACAACTAAATATATAAATAACAAAAGCAGATCTTAGCTTGGTGGCAGTCTCCCAGGGGTGTAGAATTTTTATCTGTGTATCTTGTGCCAACTTGTATTACAATAATATATGTAAGTGAGCTTCACTCCAAATCCTTGAGCCTAAATTCTGGTCAATTTAGTTTAGTTTCTTCCAAAGCACTTAATAAATATTTTTGAATGAATGAGTGCACAAATGAAAATACTGGTGCATTTAAAGAGAAACTGTGGTCAACTCTATAAATAAAAGTTGGAGTAGAGAGCTGGAAGGGCATGTTCCTAGGTCCGGCTTCTCTTCTTGGTGTCGGAGATGAAAACAGAGCTGCAAAACTACTTGTATGTTCTTCACTGTGTTCCTCTACTAGAGAACGAATCCATTAACTGAGTGTGATGATTTGGAAGGGACATATATGGAGGGGCGCCTGGGTGGCTCAGTCGTTAAGTGTCTGCCTTTGGCCGGGGGCATGATCCCAGGGTCCTGGGATTGAGCCCTGCATCGGGCTCCCTTCTCCTCTGGGAGCCTGCTTCTTCCTCTCCCACTCCCCTGCTTGTGTTCCCTCTCTTGCTGGCTGTGTCTCTCTCTGTCAAATAAATAATACAATCTTAACAACAACAAAAAAAGGACATAAATGGAGTGGTGAGAGGGGATGAAACCCCTTGTCTTGTTTTCCTGGTCATCTGGTCAGCAAGGGATGACATCACCCTTACACCTGCCCTTGCCTTGCCATTGGGAAGGATGATGACTCACAGACCTCATTTACAAAGGTGAGAGACGGTTGTAGGCAGAAAACTGAGCTAGCTGACATTTGCTCTTTGGAGAAGGAATTAATCAAATTTTGTCCCCACAGTTTGCAGATGTCCCAGCTTCTGCCTAGGCATTTCTTGGGGGAGAGCTCAAGGGACTAACTTCATGCAATGAAAACGAAAGTTTAAAGGCAGCATCCGCGTTCAATTTTATACCTCTGTTTCTGAATGTTGGATTTAATGGGGAAGTGCTATTGGCTATATAATTAAGTAGGACCTTGAGAACGTGGTACTGAATTTTGGATTTGTGCAACATGTGATTAATGAAAGGTGGAAGTTTTCTGACTGGAGTCTTACCACCTGTCAACAGCTATGCTGCCCTTTGCTTCCCAGGTGAGAGGGGAGTAACTTTTCTCATTTCCTTCTATGGAAACAAATACTCTTTAGTCATAGTAGTGTGCATTTACATAAGCTTGATTTCTTCCTCTATGGAGAACAAGAAGGTATATAAGTCAGAGTTTCACCAGAGAAACAGAGCAAGTAGGATATGTATATATATGTGTGTTTATGTATACACGTATATGTATATGTGCACATGTATATATGTATATACTCATATACATGCATATATGTACATATATATATGTATACACACACACACACACATGCATGTACACATTTATTTTTCAGGTAACTGGCTTATATGAGTGTGAGATCTGACTAGACCACTGAACTCTGTAGTCCACCATGGAATTTCTTCAGGAAAACCTCAGTTCTACTTTTAAGGCCTTCAACTGTTTGGCTCAGGTCCATCCAGATTATCAAGTATAATCTCCTTTGCTTAAGGTAACTGATTGTAGATGTTAATCACTTCTACAAAATACCTTCACAGTGACACCTAGGTTTGTGTTTGAATCAATGACTGGCAGTTACATCCTAGGCAAGTTGACACATAAAACTGACTGTCACCGAAGAGTTTTGCACATTGGATTTTAGCCTACAAATTGATTCTGTATCATGGAATTTTTTGCATTGCTCCAGTGAGGGGTCATTGACATCATGGTCATGAGTTCAGGCCCTGTAGGGACAGTTGGCATTACTCTGCCCCCTGCTTTCATGATATAAATAGCCATAAAAAGGTCAGCAATATGAATGGACAGCCATAAAAGCACCGTTACAGTTGGAAAATGGCTCAAAGCATGTGTGCTACAGATGCGGTTTTATTTCCAGCTATTAACTAACTAGTTCTGTCCAGGTGAAGAGACATCATGGCCTTACTGCTGAATTGTAGGTGAGTCTCACAGAGGGGTCAAGGGCTTGCCCATGCTAAAGGGCACAGTAAGTCATTGGGGGCTTGCCTCGGGATAGCCATCATCTGCTTCCAGTTCTGCTGTATTTAGATAGAAGCTTTTCTTATCCCGACTATCTAACCCACATGTGTGGTTATAGCGGGTCTTATTAAAATACACAATTGTGGGAAGTATTTTCATTTTCATTGAACTTAGGTTTGACCTTTCAAAACTAAAGGATGGAATGTATGCTCTTCACTTATCTTGGGAATTAGTGGACAGGGCAGTGCATCCCTCTTGGTTTCTTTCAGTCCAGACTGGACAGCCTTAATCATTTCCTTTAATATTCGTATGACAATCTTTCACTGTCTTGATCACTTTCCTTGCACTTCTCTGAATCTTCTTGCATTGTTCTTGGAGTACAGAGGTTGGCAATATGCTCTCAGTTCTCCAGGTTGAGAACATGGTGTGAGGAGAAGATACAGATGTGGTTTTGTCATCCGTGGATGTTTTTGCTGGCTCCTTCCCCTCTAAAAGTTAGTGTGTCTCAGGTTCTATTCCACACCTACCTCTGTTGCTCTGGGCTCTTCCCAGCATCTCATCCAGCACTGTGGCTTCAGGTAAGCCATCTCTCCACTGACTTGTAAAAGCATCCCTCCAGCCCTGATCTCCCGTGGCAGGTGCAGGTGGCAGATCTCTTTTTTACCTCTCCATTTGTGTGTTTAGTGGATCATCCTGCTCACAAATTCAAAAGAGAATCTTTGATTCCATACCCCCTTCCCAACCTGTTTCTTCCACTTTCCCACATCTCATATAATTTTCAACTTAAGCCAAAATCTCCCTAAAATAGTCTTCCTGAAGACTCCCTGAAATAGACCGTAAGTTCTTTTCTCTAACTTCATTACCTCAATCCTACTCCAAAAGTCCATCATCTTTTCCCTAAGTGGATGCACTAGCCTTCTAACCTGGCTTTGCTATTTCTACTGTTGCCCGGTAGAATACCTCCTTTCCTGGCCACGGAAAACCCCACCTGACTGCAATGTAGTCAGATCAAACCTCTTCTCTATTTAATCCCCTTGATGCCCTTCTGTCACAAGTAGTCTACATGCAAACTCTACCATGGTCTGCATCTTCCAGCCTTCTTCTTAGACCTCACCTCGTACTATTTGCCTGTGGCTTACTACAGCCTTTCCTCACATCGTCCCCGCTTGCTACTAGTAGTCCAAGCATTTGCCTTGTCTGTTCTTGGTCCTTGGCACATGCCATAGAAACCTCACGTGACTGGCTCTCTCCCCTTCGGGTCAGAATGTAGAATCTTTTCTTCAGAGAGGCGTTTCCCGTCCATGCTGTCCAAATTGGTCACCTTTCTCAACTCCCTTCCCCATCCCCACTTGTTGGTTAGTTTTTACTTATTGTTGTTTATTTATTGTTTGTCATAATCTACTAGAATGTGCTTTTGTGAAGGCAATGTCCTTAACCCCTCCCTCCCGACTTCCTTTTCTTCCTTTTCTCCATCCTTCCATCCTCCCTGTCTTCCCATAGCACAAGGTGGTGCCTGCCTGGTATAGAATATTAGTCTAACAAATATTATTTTAATGGTTGAATCAATACTTACTACTTATTACTCTTGTGTTTTTGGTCTGTAGCGATATACTAGGTTGAGCGCTTCAGGGGTGTTATGGACTATGCAGTAACCTCCAAGCTGTTTTTGGAGAAAAGGTTTTTATGGAATTAAGATTGAATGAGGTTGTAAAAGTAGCCCTGCTTTGTTGGGATTAGGGCCCTTCTAAGAAGAAGAAAGACCAGAGAGCTTTCTCTCGCACATTCATTCACACATCAAGGAGAGGAAGTGGAAGCACACAGCCATCTGTAAGCCCAGAAGAGAGCTCTTGCGAGAAGCCAAGTCAGCTGGCACCTTGATCTTGGACTTTCCAGAATCCAGAACTCTGAGAAATAAATTTCTGTTATTTAAGCCACTCAGTCTGTGGTATTTTGTTACGGCAGCCCGAGCAGACTAACACAAGGAGTGGTGCACAGTGACTGTCAGGTTGCTTTTGTAGGTCTTAACACAGGTCATCTTCCACATATAATTTGGGTTGAATCTTCCTAAATATACCAAATTACAGTCTCCCTCATTATTTCTTATCTACTTATTGTCTGTCTTATCACCTAGCTTCTGAGATCCGTTAGTCTGGCATTTTATACTCAGGGGAGTTAGTGTTATCTGATGAATTAGAAAATTTATAAAAATGTTAAAATATGTTAAAGTAACATTTAAAAATGTTGAAAGAAAATAGTTCCCACTACTGGGTCCTGAGGAGTCTATGCATTATTTTCATCTAGGGAAAGGCTCATTTATTTAATTTTTTTTTTAACATCTCAAGGCCAGTTCCTTTATAACAATTGGTTTTATTGATCATAGTATCGCTAGTATTCAGGGCAGTAAAACATCTGTTTTAAAATGTTGTCTCAACTCAAAAAGTTTACTGAATGAATAATGAAAGTTTTCTGGACCCATGATTTGTTCTTAGTCTTCAGTGTATAAAACCTTGTTAGAAGTCTTTAGGAAGATTAAATAATTATATACTTTAGAATAATCAGTATGTACTCTTCTTATACCTTTAATTTTCATCCTTCGTCTTGGTGTTTGAAGTTAAAACTCTGAGCTAAATTTAGATTTCCTTTTCTTCCTAAATTGGTTTCTCTAACTCTAACTTAATGGTGTCTGTGAGCATAAATTTTAGAGTATTACTGGCGGTGATTGCATATTGCTTTCACTCCAACATTTTAGATATCCTGTTCCTCAGAAGCGCTAGAGGAGAAGAAAAAGGTATATGAAAAATTTGGAATAATGATCTCTTTATTATTTAAGGGACTTTGGAAACTCCAATTCTTAGGGCTCAAATGAGATTTTTTTCCCCTGTAGAATTTAAATGAAAATCATGGAAATCCGTAAGTGTTGTTCTTTATAGACCTTTTGAACTGAAGTAAAAAAATGACCAAAAATGTGTTTGTATGATGAACAAAGAATGGGGTGGAGAGTGATTAGGACAAAGTGGAGCAGAAATGGGGGTGAGATTCCAGGGATAGTATGAGCTGGATACTTCAGGCAAAGGTCAGTAGAAGTTTGCAAAAGTTCCCCTTGTCCTTTGCTTCTACAGGCAATTCGTTGTTTTTATTTATTTATTTATTTATTTATTTATTTATTTATTTTTAAAGATTTTATTTATTTATTTGACAGAGATAGAGACAGCCAGCGAGAGAGGGAACACAAGCAGGGGGAGTGGGAGAGGAAGAGGCAGGGTCATAGCGGAGGAGCCTGATGTGGGGCTCGATCCCACAACGCCGGGATCACGCCCTGAGCCGAAGGCAGACGCTTAACCGCTGTGCCACCCAGGCGCCCCTATTTTTACCTTGATAACCATATTTACTGCTGAACTATCTCTCCTTCCATGCCACCCTTCCTACAACGTTAGTCTGGGCTCTTGAAGTCAGATTGCCTGGGTTCAAATCCTGGCTCCCCCATTTAATATTTGTGTGATCTTGAGCAAGTTCACATAATAATAATTACCTTGTATCTCAGTGAAATGAAGAAATATCTGTAAAATGGGGCAAATAGGTCAAAGAACTGTCATGGGGATTAAAGGACTTTCATATAATAAGACCTTATTAATTAGTAGTTGTTTCTATCATTGTCTTCCTCCTCCTTATCATCATTGTTGGCGTTGCCATCATCTTTATTTCCCCCCAGGGAGCACATCAGTATTTTGTTAATTGAATAAATATTTAAAATGGTATGTGGCATTGTGAAAGAATTTCAAAGTGAGAGAAGTTCAGAAGCCAGTCCGTTTGTTGAAACATAAAATGTAGCTTATTTCAGATACACAGAGAAGGTTGGACATGGAAGGACTGAAACAAAGGAAGAGTTGAGAGTGAAGAGTGGCAGATGAGCAGAGAATTCATACAACACTTTGAGAGCAGGATTGGGTAGCAGATGCTGTTGATGCCCACCTCTGATTTCAGCTACTTCCATAGTGGGTTGATTGGGGTAGTTCCATGGGAGCTCAGAGTCACACCAACGGTGTTCCACTTCAACCTCCAGGCAACTTCTTTTTACTTTCTATCTCAGTATCTTCTCAGACCATCGAGGTCAGCTTGGCCCCGGGGCATATATGCAGCCTACAAGTGTGGGGGTTAATGTCTCCTGACAACCTTACACAAAAACCCCAGCCTCCAGCCTTTCAGATGAACTTTCTGGAAGGCATTCTCTTTGCCTCTTGGAGATACCACTGGCATACAGACCGAGTAGACTGTGATCTTTTTAACACACCCTCATATTGGCTTTTCCTCTGTCCTTGTCTCACTCTTTCCTCTCACTCACTCATGCTTTTGGGGCTCTCTTCTAAATGAATACCTTTTCTGTGACTCCTTGACCTTGTCTCAGGCCCTGCTTTTGGAGGAACCCAAACAAGGAAGAAAGTTAAAGAAAGTGTGGGAAATTGATAAGCCAGCATTCATTTGGGATGCTTTTGCCATTCTCTGTGGTACATAGCTTTGCTGCTAAAATATCTTAGCAATATTGTATTATCTTAACTTCTTTCAGCTATATTGAAACTTTTTTGAGGACAAGGACAATTTTTAAAATATATTTTATGTACCCCACCTTCTGTCACTCAGTGGTAGGCATTATTTGTTGATGGATTGGTTTTCTAGTTGAATCTTGAAATTCCTCTTGAGACTGTCATTCAGAGTAATCTAGTTTACCAGTGGGGAATCAGTGGCAAATGACAAATGAGTTCTATTAGTTTGGGGATTTTAGTTTTTAAGACTAGTGGCTCATGTGATTTTCCTAGCTGACGAACAACTTTGCTCTTTTGAGTAATAATCTCTTTAGAGATGATCACCTCTGTGGGCTGTCCCTGAGCTCGATGTACCTTCAGGTAATGGTGCAGTTACTTGGCTTTCTGTTTTCTATCTGTTCCTATGAGAAAGAAATGAATTCTTTGGGAGAGGATACTACCGTAGGGCATTTGTCTACAGAGAACAAAAGCAATTTTTCCAAACTAATGACCGAATAAATCAGTAAAATGGTCAAAATAAAGTAAGACCGATCAGTATTTTGAAATATTTAGTACTTGTAAAGTGTCAACTTACCTTCTTTGGCTTTAACTCATATTCCCTTATAAAGAGGTGCATGAGAAGACCTGTGCATTGGCATGGTATCCAGACTTCCACCTCCTAGGGAATTATAATAACATTGATTTGATGAGGAAAAGAAAGAGTTGTACACCTGAAAATAATGTAACATTGTATGTTAACTATACTTTAATTTAAAAAAAGAAAGAAAGTAAAGAAGACTTCATTGGCATCAGTGATGTGCCATGTGTACATAGGCCTGTGAAGTTCCAACAGAAACTATTTTGATGATTTAATCCACTCAAAATGCTTAGAAATGTGCGTGACACATGGTAGGTACTCAGTGTACATTAGCTCTGATGGTGATGTATGAACAACAAACACAAAAACAGTAGGGGAAGAGTCCCAGTGCCCTCAATGTGTACATACGTTTGTGATTTGGGATTTTAAGGTAGAGGATACCTAAAGAGAACTCCCGTAGGTCTTAGTATATTTGGGCTGCTCTAAGAGAATACCAGAGATGAGGGGGCTTATAAACAGTGGAAATTTATTTCTCACTGCTCTGAATGCTGAGCAGTCCAACATCCAGGTGCCAGCAGATTCAGTGTCTGGGGAGGGCCTGCTTCTTGGCTCATAGATAGCCATCTTTTCTCCATGTCCTTGCATGGCAGAAGTGGTAAGGGAGCTTTCTGTGTTCTCTTCTATAAAGTTGTAATCCTATTCATGAGGGCTTCAACCTTATAACCTAATTACTTCCCAGAGGCCCCAATTCCATATGAATTTGGGGAGACACAAACATTAAGTCTATAGTACTGCATTTGTCAAATATACCTCCTTTATAGAAACATAGGTTGTAAGAACCAGCCCCTACCCCCTACCAGCGGCCTGTCCGTTCAGCGTGAAGAAATTGAAAGCAGGTTTTATCTTATGGCTGATGTAATGGGAATTTGACTTGGGATGAGACAGAACTGTCATCAGTAGGTTCCTAGTCCTTGTCAGAACCTTGTATTTGCTGTGTCTGTTACTACTCTAAATAGATGTCAAGTTAACCAAAATGAGCAGAACTCTTTTCTTGGACATAGCATGTGTTCAACCACAAATAAGTCACTATAAGCTTCTGGGAGACATGAGTCTGTGCCTCATATTTTCATACACACAAGATATGGAGCTACTGACAGATAAGGCCACACCCCTGTCATGGTATTGCTGACATATTTCTCCCCAAACAGCTCTGCTGATTATTAATGAACGCAAGGCGGGTTTGAGTGGAGAAAGAATATGCTGGCAGTTGAAAGAAAAGAGAGAGTAACTTTTAACACATACTTGGAGGCTATCTTTCAGCTTTTTTCCCTGTGTTATTTTGAAGGAGATAAAGGGATTGCTGCAATACTGATGTGATCAATCTATTCAAGAAAGTGATATATCCAACCACGTTTGTTATGGCCCTTGAATTACCCTTTTTTTTTTCCCCAGACAAGTAGCTGCCAAAGAAGTCAGTGAGACATCAGTTTGATGAAACCTCTTCTAGCAAATTGCCATTTCTAATTATTCAGGGTATCTTATCTTTCATCACTCACAGTGGCTACTTCCAGGGGAGATGTCTCCTCTTATGGAGACAGTGATGGGAATGTTGTAACTTGCAGTTTCCAGCATGCCTTGGGTTTACCTTTGTCTGGTTTGTTCCTGAGTCTGGAAGGCCAGGTGAAAATCTTTTTCTTTTTCCTTAAATGCTTTGTTTTCAACCATTCCTTTCTTTCGAACATAACTATTTGAACTTTTGTTCATCTTTTTCTGATTTCAGATTTATTCTTACTGTATTTGCACAGAACACATATTTCATTTTGGTTTTTATTTAGCCAAATAAAAAAAACCATTTGGTTTTTATTTAGTTTTTGGTCTGTGCGGCTGCCTCTTCTCCTTCGGGTCAGAAACCATGTCGTATCTTTTTGGTGTTGGTGTAAAGACTGGAGCTTTTCACAAACTAGACACTCAAGAATTGTTACTTTAATGAAATGTTTATGGAGTAAATGTTAAAGTATTATAGTTATCTGATTAAGTATCATTCCTAAAAGTATGAAATTATTCACAAGTAGGAGCTAGGTAGAGAAAGTATTAGCAATTGATTGGAATCATAGAATTTTTAAAAGTTTATGGAATTTTAGAGAAACTTGAGGCTTTAGTCCAACCTCTTTGTTTCATGGATGGAAAGTCTTGACTTGCTTTGCATGCTTTGGCTGAAAAGTCCATGGGCCATGCACTGCAATGTTTTAGTGCTTTTACTGGAGAGCTGTGGAACTGGCCTATGAAAGACCTGTTGTCAAATTAATTCTGAGAGTGTTGTAAGAGCTTCGAGCTCTAACCCCTATCTACCCCTCTCCATGTGATGTGCAAGAATTCTAAAGTTAAGACTCAACCAATTGCTTCTGAAAATCTGTGGTATTAAGAGCAAAATCAAGTTAACTTTGTAGTCGAATCGCCTGCTCATTTTAGCTGACTACAAAGCCAGGATTTAAAGTGTCACTAATGAGAAACAAAGGAGGTATCAGAAATACAAAGAACATTGAGGACCTTCTTAAAAACTGTCGGAGCCTCTCTTCTCACAAGATCCACTGTGAGTGGAGGGAGAAGAAAGAAAATAAACATTTATCAATAGCCTTTCATATGTCAGGCCCTGTCACATTTATTAGGTCCAACAATACTTTAAACCAGTGGGTTTCAAGCAGTAATGACTTTGCCCTTCCCTCCCCAGGGGACATTTGTCAATGTCTGGAAATAACTTTGATTGTCACTACTGGGGGGTTGCTCTTGGCATCTGGTGGGTAGAGGCCACAGATCCTGCCAGACATCCTCCCATGCACAGGACAACCCTCACTGAAAGCGGTTTTCCAGTCCAAAATGTCAATAATGTCATGGTAGAACAACTCTGTAAAATAAGTATTGTATTATCCTCATATTTACAGATGAGAGTAGGGGTTCAGTGTTCCTTGGCTAAGTGGATCGGGCCTATAAACTGAGGTTTCTCAACAACCAAGACTTGCACCTCCACACTCTCCATCAAGATGGAGCAGTGACTCCGAGACGTAGGTTTACATAAGCATCAGCAGGAAGCATGCTCAAAATTCAGCTTTCTGGATCTGCCCTTAGAGGTTTTGTTTTGTTCGGTCTGGTGTAGAACATGAAATCTGCATATGCTAGCAAGCAGGCTCCTCAGGGGCACAGTTGGAGAAATACTGCCCCAGACAGGGGTGTCACTACGTGGGCAATGCTGCTTTTATTGTCCCTGTGGCTGGGAACGAGTGATTTGACTACTTCTGCTTTGCTCTGGCTTCTCATCTCTCTAACATCACACTTTCTTCTCCTTGGACTGTGCCCTGGGCAGTGATGGGGGCTTTCTTCGTTGTGTGTGTGTGACTGTTCCAGGGTAAGACTGTACCCAGGGAAGATCCTGAGTACACTGAGGAGTTGGAGGCAGGTGTCATATTCTTTCCTCAGGGGTATACTGTTTCTTCATCGTAAGCTACCATTCTTTTAGATTAATGATGGTGTTTGGTACTTTGGGTATTGGAAATAACATAGACCTGTTTTATAACACTGATTTCGGGGAGGAATGACTAAAGCTTCCTTTAGGGTCAGCCAAAGTGGTTTGATTTATTTAACAAATATTAATTGAGTGCTTCCTCTGTGGCAGCTAGGAATTTTACCACATGACTGATAGGCAATAATATGTGCTAAAACAGGGTCAGTGTTGCTGGACGTTAGGAACAGCAAAAGCTCACAGTGGATTGGTGAGTGACTTAGGGGTGACTAAGGGATAAAGAAGTTGGAGGTGTTTCCTACAAGATATAGTACAGTCTATTCTCATCATTCATGGATTCCATATTTGCGAATTCACCTCCTTGCTAAAATTTATTTGTAACTCCTGAATCAATACTCAAGGCACTTTCACAGTTATTCATGGACATGAGCAGAGAGATGAAGAATTTTGAGTCACTTGACAAGCATGTTCGCAGCTGAGGTCAGACAAGGAGACACTCTGCCTTCCTGTCTCACTTCTCATCCTGTAAACAAGTATAATTTTTGTGGTCTATTTAGTGCCATGTTTTCTGGATTTTCGTGCTTTTTGGTGGCGATTTTGCTGTTTAAAATGGCCTCCAAGCATAGTTCTGAAGGGCTAGCTAGTGCTCCTAGGCAGGAAGGATATGCTTGAGGGGGAGAAAATACGAGCATTAGATAAGCTTCATTCAGGAATGAGTTACAGCACTGTTGGCTTGTGAGTTCCATGAGAACGAATCAACAGTATATATTAAATAAGGTGTCTTTAAAGAGAAACACATAAAATAAGGTTATGTATTGATTGGCTGATGAAAAGGTTTTACCAGAGGCCTGCAGGAACCCCACCCTGTGTTTTCCCTGGGAGCAATGGTTCAGTTTTGCTCTTCAGTGTTTGTGGAGGCTCTTTAGAACATAACTACCACAGATAAGGAGATCCACGGAGTACGGGTTACCCAAACAGACACACGGTGGAGTACTATGCAGCCACATTGTGGAGTTGGCTGGGAGAGGCTTTCATTTTGCCTGAGGCGAAATAAGTGATGTTTTTTTCCCCCCTGAAGTAAATGTGGTTAATCTCCATTCATACAGAAATCGCAGTTGTCAATTAAGGTAACTACTAACTAAAGGGATAAAGTACGTTAAAATAAAGCTATCCCCTTTAAGGGCATAATTATCAGTGAGGTTGAAGGACCATTCAATTCATTTTCAAGAACCATTGTAAGAGTCTAGACTGATTTCTGGGATCATTATCATGCAGTTTTATAAAGCTTTCCCTGGCTTTTAGCACTGATTTTTAAAAATCTATTTCCACCTACAGTCCACAGAGTGCTTTGCATGAAGGAGAAGACCCTTTAAGTTGACTACCTATTTGGATTGTGTTTTCTTTAAAAATCAGAAAGAAAGGTTCTATCTGATTTAGTTTCAGAGTGAACACAGATTGATATGTTTTGAGCTACGTCTTCTCCATCAAGTGTTTCTTCCTTTTCTGTATTTAAGGATCAGTGACAGGTGCCAGTTTTCAGTAGAACATATGTGTAAGAGAGAATCTGCTGAGAAGGCCCTCCACGTACATGCACAGTGGAACTTTAGTTGAACTTGAAGACTCTTTTTTCTCCAGGTCACTCCCTGGCCCTCCTCTGCTTGAGATGGAGCCCAGGGAAGGAAAAGAAAAATGTCAGTCTGGGCTCTTAGGCCTTTTGGGGTCCACTGTATCCAAAATTCCAAACGCATTACATTAGGGGACAGCTTAATGTTTTAAAAATAATGATCACGAATATCTAGCTGTGATAAGGTTGAGTTATAACACCCCAAGTTATTCACATCCTAAGCCCCTACTATGCCATATAATCCTTATATGGCACAAGGAACTTTGCAAATTTGATTGAGTTAGGGATTTGGAGATGGGAGATGGATTACCTTGGAATCTCCAGGTGGGCTCAGTCATGCAATCACTAGGGTCCTTCCAGGAGGGAGGCCTAGGGAGTTTCCACTAGAGAAGAGGAGAGGAAGTGGTGTTGAAAGCAATGACTAGAGCAATGTGCTTTGAAGGTGGAGGAAGGGGCCAAAAGCCGAGAAATGCAGGTGGCCACTAGAAAATGAAAAAGGCAAGGATACAGATTCTCCCCTCAGAACCTGAAGAAAGAACTAGCCTGGCCAATAGCTAGACTTTAGCTCATGAAACTGATTCCACATTTCTGACCTCCAGAACTATAAAAGAATAAATTTGTGGCATTGTAAGCCAATTGTGATTCTTTTTTTATTTTTTATTTTTTTTACAGCAGCCATAGGAAACTAATATATTACTCAAAGGGCATTTCTATGATGCTGTAATTATATCATTACCTTTTAGAAAAGTAAGTTCAGATAAAATTTGTGAGAATACACCTCTTGTGCCAGTGTTCTCTCACATTTCATCTTTTGTTTGTCAGGAGAACTAAACAAACTTATTCAAGTATTTTAAGAGGAATGTCTGGAGGGGATTGTAAAGTCATGGCATTCAAGGGGGTCTAGGGAAAGTTTAGTCTAACTATCTTACAGATGAGTTAACTAGGACTGGAGTCCAGGTCTCCTGACATCCAGTCTAATGGGGGTAGAAGATGAAGGAAGGGACCCGTTGCCCCTCTTTCTGGCCCCTGGGAATGTCCTGCCTCCTTTGTGAAAATGGTGCAACTGTGTTCGTTGCTGCCATTTGTGACCGTGACATTGCTGAGAACCATGAGCCTAGGAACAACTCTGACCTAGTCAAAGATTGGAAGGGGGTGTGAAGAAACAGGCGCCAGTTGGAATAGTTATTTTAAAAAATTAACCCAAATGTATAGTTTTCGCTAAATAACTGCAATATACACTCTGATGTTTTAAGCCATTCATTAAGAAATGAAAGGAATTTTCTCCAAACCCACCCATTAAGCCTTGAAATCAAATCCTTGCTCTCAAGTGCAAAGTCCGGAAATGAAATGGAATGCCAAAATTACCTCGATTCATACTTTTCCTTTTCTTTTGTTGTGCTCTTTTGGAAACTAATCCAGGGACAACAAGAATGCAGCAGAAACGAAATTGCCAAAATGATAATAATACTCCTAGATCTATGCCTAATTAAAGACTTTGTTTACCTTTTAGACTGTCTCAGATAAGTAAAGGTTCGTAGGAAATGTTTAGACCTACAGAGATAGGGAAGCTTTTAAAGTATATTATTTTTCATGTAAATGGGAGAAATATAACCTTGATACCTCGACATGTTTCAAAAATACGTAGAAATACTAGCCTTAAGTTTCTTATGCTTTTAAAGGGGGGGGGGAAATTTAGTAATATTAGACACTTGCTTCTGGTTCCTTCTATAATCCTGGCAATAGTCTATGAAGTAAATATTGTTATTTTATTTTACTTCTCAAGAAACTAGTTCAGTGAGCTGAAGTAATAAGCAAATTTAACGTGAGAAGTTTGAAAAGAATTGAGGTCTCAAGGCTCAAGATTGAGAGACCAGGTCATTATAATTTTCTCCAACTGATACTATTTCCTCCACATTCAAGGGCATATGTGGGGTATATGAATGTGAGGCAAATGCAGTGTCAAGCCTTCCCAATTCAGGTTTTAGATATATCTTCATTGATGAAAATTTTCATTTGTAGAACTGTATTTTTTATTTTTTTATTTTATTATTTATTTATTTATTTCTGTGTTCCACCTTCATGATTTTTTTATAATAATATTTTTTTTGTTATATTACGTTAGTCACCATACAGTACATCCCTGGTTTTTGATGTAAAGTTCGATGATTCATTAGTTGCGTATAACACCCAGTGCACCATGCAATACGTGCCCTCCTTACTACCCATCACCAGCCCATCCCATTCCCCCACCCCCCTCCCCTCTGAAGCCCTCAGTTTGTTTCTCAGAGTCCATATTCTCTCATGCTTCATTCCCCCTTCTGATTACCCCCCTAGAAGTTATAGAGCAATTCAGTAATGTGGCGGGTTACAAAATCAATGTTCAGAAATCAGTTGCATTTCTATACACGAACAATGAAACTGAAGAAAGAGAAATTAGGGAATCCATCCCATTTACAATAGCACCAAAAATCATACGTTATCTTGGAATTAACTTAACCAGAGACGTATAGGATCTATATTCTAGAAACTACAAATCACTCTTAAAAGACATTGAAGAAGACAGAAAAAGATGGAAAAATATTCCATGCTCATGGATCGGAAGAATTAGCATAGTTAAAATGTCCATGCTACCCAGAGCAATCTACACTTTCAATGCTATCCCAATCAAAATACCAATGACATTTTTCAAAGAACTGGAACAAACAGCCCTTAAATTTGTGTGGAACCAGAAAAGGCCACGAATCGCCAAGGAAGTGTTGAAAAGGAAAAACAAAGCTGGGGGCATCACAATGCCGGATTTCAAGTTGTACTATAAAGCTGTGATCACAAAGACAGCATGGTACTGGCACAAAAACAGACACATAGACCAATGGAACAGAATAGAGAACCCTCGGCTCTTTGGGCAACTAATCTTTGATAAAGCAGGAAAAAACATCCGGTGGAGAAAAGACAGTCTCTTCAATAAATGGTGCTGGGAAAATTGGACAGCTACATGCAAAAGAATGAAATTTGACCACTCTCTCACACCATACACAAAGATAAACTCCAAATGGATGAAAGACCTCGATGTGAGACAGGAATCCATCAAAATCCTAGAGGAGAGCATAGGCAGCAACCTCTACAACATCAGTCACAGCAACCTTTTTCATGACACATTTCCAAAGGCAAAAGAAACAAAAGATAAAATGAACTTGTGGGACTTCATCAAGATAAAAAGCTTCTGCACAGCCAAGGAAACAGTCAAAAAAACTAAGAGGCAGCCCATGGAATGGGAGAAGATATTTGCAAATGACACTACAGATAAAAGACTGGTATCCAAGATCTACAAAGAACTTCTCAAACTCAGTACACAAGAAACAAATAAACAAATCAAAAAATGGGCAGAAGATATGAACAGACACTTTTCCAATGAAGACATACAAATGGCTAACAGACACATGAAAAAATGTTCAACATCATTAGCCATCAGGGAAATTCAAATCAAAACCACACTGAGATACCACCTTACGCCAGTTAGAATGGCAAAAATAGACAAGGCAAGAAACAACAATTGTTGGAGAGGATGTGGAGAAAGGGGATCCCTCCTACATTGTTGGTGGGAATGCAAGTTGGTACAGCCACTCTGGTAAACAGTGTGGAGGTCCCTTAAAAAGTTAAAAATTGAGCTACCCTATGATCTAGCCATTGCACTATTGGGTATTTACCCCAAAGATACAGACGTAGTGAAGAGAAGGGCCATATGCACCCCAATGTTCATAGCAGCATTGTCCACAATAGCTAAATCATGGAAGGAGCCAAGATGCCCTTCAACAGATGACTGGATTAAGAAGATGTGGTCCATATATACAATGGAATATTACTCAGCTATCAAAAAGATTGATTACACAACATTTGCTGCAACACAGACGGGACTGGAGGAGATAATGCTAAGTGAAATAAGTCAAAGAAAGGGGGGTAGAACTGTATTTTTTTTTAAAAAAATCACTGCTTATTTATATATATTGAACTTTTTTACACCTGTAATTTATTACAAAGTAACACATGCTCACTATAACAAGTCTTCCAGGTGAACAAGTTTTAAAAGTGTGGCTATTCGTCCATGACTTTCTCAGCTTCATACAATGTAGAAGTATCCTTTTAAGGAAAAGCAGTGCCTAGTTTAGGTCCTACCGAACAGAGAAAAATGGATTGTAATTTGAATACCTATTATTCGCATGTACGTCATTGCCTCTAAAGTGCTTCACACACTTTGTTCTGTTCAGTAGTTAAAACATTTACTCACAGTTTTTGAAAATCCTTAACCTAGTCTTCTGAGGTGTCTCAAATTCAAATGCAGTCACTTATGAATGAATGAGATTTTGCTGTATTATGAGTTTTCTCCACTGTACTTAGGGTATGTGTAACTCTACTCGCCTGAATATTTGTACCCTCAGAAGGGCTAAGTATCAGAGTCCCTTAGTAAAAAGCTCCTTGGACTCTTGGGAAGACATCTTGTGGTGACATTAGGGGCCCACAGTGCCATGAACACCTGTTGAAACAAGCGGTAACCCACTTACTGGAATTCATCTTAATGTAGTACCCGACTTCCCAGGTCGTTCATGGCTTGTCTCTCTAGATTTTGGTTTTCAGGCAACCTCTTGGAATTACCCTCGCCTTCTAAGAGTTCTCAGGTCTTATTTACCCTCTTTTCCCTATTTACTCTTTCTCTGAAACTATAGGCAACAAGTCCACTCTTGCTCCAACATTCCTGGTTCTGACCCAACTTGTTCCTTACCTTATCACAGCACCGATCACCCCTGCCGAAGGCTGGCAGTGATCTACTGATGATCACATTACACCTGCCTAGACAGGGCCACAGGGATCTAACTGCGTAGTAGGCAAAGTATGTTGGTTGGTATTTTCCATTTGACCTTCCAGAACTACCATTCCCTCTGTTCTGCTATTCTGGAGGTGGATATCTTGCATTGATGGGCCTTTTCCCCTTTGGCTTCCAGTTAGGTGTAAGCAGTGGGAGGTACTGGCAGGAAATGGGAGGGCTGCAGAAGAGTGAGGTGGGGTACTTATTCCGGCAGCTCCCACCCTGTGAGTTGTCTGTGGTTAGTTGAGTTCCTCTGCTTCCGAAGTCCACAGCTCTTCTGGTTTTCTCCCCCATGTCCCTTCAGGCCTAGTGGTGGTAATGGTTCCCCTGCTCCTTTCTGTTGCCTGGGGTTCCCTATACTC
Source organism: Ursus americanus (assembly GCF_024610735.1). Classification (NCBI taxonomy): domain Eukaryota; kingdom Metazoa; phylum Chordata; class Mammalia; order Carnivora; family Ursidae; genus Ursus; species Ursus americanus. The sequence goes on along the minus strand of NC_142134.1, from coordinate 23,159,039 downwards.
TGCATACAGTGTTGTCAGTAGTCTCTGTCTTACGTTTTCCTCAGTGTCATTGTTGGAGTGAGCCATCTGTTTTCTGCCGGGACCAGAGGCTCTGGCCTTTTTCTCCTGTCTCTCTTCCCCCTCTCACCCATGAGTGGCTCTTTTTTTTCCCTTAATGTGTTAGTGCCTTCATCCCCATGCCTCCTCCAGTCCCTATGGTTTTGGGTAACTATTTGTCATTAGTAATTTTCACCTTAGGAAATTGTCTCAGGAAGCATTGTCAGAACCAGAAGGCACTTGAGAAATCATGTGGTCTAGGGAGTTTTTATTCAAAAGTTAAAAAAAATAGGGCCAGAGAAGATAGATGTCTTGCCTGAGGTCCACTAGATACTACCTACAGGGTGGTCCCTCATTCCTTCCTCTGTGCCATATGGAAACTGGGGGTAAGTGTCCCAGATCGGAGTTATCTTTAGAAATGCAGGCCAAAAGGTGCCACCTTCTGAAATTGAAACCAGTAAGACCTGACATTAAATAGGTAGAATTGTCCCTTTGCAGAAATAAACACGTTCTAAGAGGAGATACTGGTTTTGAAAATGTATTGCCGAGTCAAGAATGTTTCGTGGTCCTCGGCTAGAAGATTTAGGGAGTTTCCCAAGCAATTAACATAAGCTTTAATCCAGTAGATTTTACATCCACAAAGGGAGCATCATCAACAAAGGGTTATTTGAAGGGGTTGGAGAAGACTTGATAGAGGTTCAAGTCTGTGGCCATCGTCTGGATTTCTTTTATCTAAGGTTTGTGCATTTCTATGGGTCTGAAGACAGATTCTTAACCCCTCAGGAGCCCTCTGGATATTTGTTTGTTATTGTGAGGGTCCTAGCTGCAGGACTCATTGAAACTGACCTTTGAAAATAACTGCTCTTAATTAAGAGGAGTATTTGCTTCTGCGTAAATCCAAGGAGGCTAATTTCGTTCACGTTCTTCACTGCTGGCCTGCCTTCCAACCAAGCTGAACAAAGGCCTGTGTCTTCCAGAACAGCTCATTGACTCCACACCCTTTCATTCCCTGTGTCCTAGTTCCCAGTGCTTCTCTGTGTCCTGTTTGGGGTTCACATAGCTGAGTTACCTGAGCTCTTTACATCCTTGCCCTGGCTCTGCTGAGTTCACTCACCTCATCTCTTGCTAGTCCTGGCCTTGCCCTTTATGTGGTGGTAGCAGACCCCACACCCATGCCATTTCCTGCCTCTCTCTGTGTTCCCACACTTCCCTCTTCCTGGAACTGCTTATTCTGCCTCCTTCTCTGCTCCCCAGCCCCCACATTTAACTGCTTTTAAGACTCAGTCCGGGTATTACTGTTTCCCAGAGCCTCTGTTCCCCAAGCTGGCCTGAGGGCTCTGTCTCTGTTTCCCTTTCTAAATCCCGCATATCTCTGTCCTAGCAATCATCACCTTGTATGTAAATTACCCACTCTGATAAGTTTTGTGTTTAAACTTACTGCTTGTTCTCGCACTGGGTTCCTTCAGGCCTGCATCTAGGTCACTTTGGAGCCTCAGCAACAGATACAGTGCCTGGCTGCCAGCAAGTAGACACTCATCTTGGAAGCGGGTATTCTGATTGCTTTCCTGACTTCTGTATAGTCTCTCAGCTTTTTGCTTTGCTTTCTTCCACCCCAAGCTCTTCATATCTCAGGGACGCTTGCCTGCCCTGAGAAATTGGGGCCATAGGGATGGTTCATGTGCCATTGTCCTGTCCTTGCCAATGAAAAGGATGATGCAATTATAGGAAATAGGTTTGCCTCATGTGGCAGCATCTGAGAAAGAGGGAAGGGAAATGAATTACATGCACACAGTCATGGCAGAGCAAGGAGATCGTAGGAGTCAGAGCTCTTGGCAGAAGCCAGTGTGTTGTTAGGTTATAAAATCATAGGGTCTGTTAGGTGGCAGTAAGAAAAGCAATAAGCTGCTTTTCTCCTGGGCATGCAAAGTGGAGAGTCTATGGGCATCCCATGTCCACGTGCTCTGAGGACCACAGCTTCAAATGCACAAGCAGTTTCCTCTCAGTGTGATGGAAGCTTTCTCTTCCCAATGTACATATGATGGTGGGCATTGTGGCCCCTCTGTAGGGTACAGTGGGACTTGCTGGCAAAGAAGAAGGCAGGTGCTTGCATTATAGTGAGAAGTTTCATCTTGAAAGCAATTACCTGACACAACAAACTGATACGTGTAGAAGTCAGTATAGATTTCAGGAAGGGGTGGGTTATGGACGGGGAAGGGGCATGAAGGAGACTTCTGGGGTTCTCTGCCTAGACCTGCATGGTGGTTACGTGGCTGTTTGTATATGTAAAGTCATCGCGGAGCCGCACACAGAAGGTCAGTGCACTGTGTGCAGTTACTGTACACATGCCGTTCCTCAATAAATTTTAAAAAAGAAAAGAAGTCACTTGGAAAAGTTTATATGATGTCATTGAAAAAACAGGGAGGCTGGAGGCTGATTCTGACACTTAAAAAAAGTGACTGAAACACTGCCTTCAAACTAATATGATCGCTAATCTGTGACTAAAATTTAACTGTCATGAAACATCTGTGATTGTTAGGATCACACAGGGTCTGTGGAGAAAGTGCAGGGAGGTGGCACCGTGGCACATGTTTGCCTGAGCCCCTTTCCCCTCCGGCTTCACCCCATGTTCTCTCCCCTCAGAGCGCTCAGCGTCAGGGTCCCAGGGGCTCGGGGCACTTGTTTCACTTCATCAGATTGTTTCTTGGACTTGGACTGAAGTAAAGCTTTCACATTAAGTGATGCTTTTATTTTTTGGAAATGATTTTTTATTGTGGTAAAATAATATATATATAACATAAAAGTTGTCATTTGAGCCATTTTTAAGTGAACAATCAATGGCATTAATTACATTCACAATATGCAACTGTCATCATTATTTATTCCCCAAAACTTCTTCATTACCCCAAACAGAACCTCTGTACTGTTAAGCAGTCACCCCCACCCCCAGCCCCTGGTTACCTTTAATCTACTATCTTTGTGGATTTGTCTGTTTTAGATATTTCATGTAAGTGGAATCATACCGTATTTGTCCTTTTGTGTCTGGCTTATTTGACTTAGTACAATGTCTTCAGGATTCATCCATGTTGTAGCATGTGTCAGAACCTCATTCCTTTTTATGGCTGAATAATATTCCATTGTGTGGATAGACCACATTTTGTTTATCCATTCATCTATTCATGAATGTCATTTCCACATTTTGGCTATTGTAATTATGTAGCAAACATTGGCTAAACAATACTTTTCAAAATTATGTAAAATTTGATTATTGTCACCTTCTCAAAATTCTTACCTATCCTTCAAGTCTTGACTAAGATGTTAGCTTCTCTGTGAAGAAATCATCCTCTTCCGATCAATGCATTTGTGCTCACACCTTCTGTTCTCCTAGGTCTGGCGCCGTGCCTCTAATCTGGAGCTGTGGGCTATACATGTGGGCTATCTCTCAAAATCAAGAGAGAGCTTGAGTCAAAGGAGCTTGAGGAAGGGCAAGGCTGGCAAATCAAGGAAGGATATCTGAACAGATTGTCTGAAGGAACGAATTAGAGGTCTGTCCTAAGGGAACCAGGGAATGAGCATGCAAAGATGTTGAGACGTGGGAAGAAGACTGACTTTTTCTTCATTGAGCGTGTTATGGGGCAAGCCTGGTGGTATCTATAAGACCAAGGATGGTCAAATCTCTATAACCATACTTATTTATTTTTTATTCACATGCCTTTCACTACATGGCATTTTCCATGCTCATGAGGTCAAAAATGTGTCCTAACTTAGAATTTCCAGCCCTGAGTTTAGCACATAATAGGTACTTGAATTAGTTAAAATACAGATACAACTTGCTTTAACAGAACAAATAACAGTGGCTTATTGGCTAAGGCTAGTTTTTCTGAGAAGTGGAATGAAAATGGGTGTGCAGGTGTTTTATTGTTGAGTACTCTTGGAGAAAACACCTGTGAGAGTGAGGAAAGTGATGTGGAGTAGAAAGAAGTTGAACTGTGATGCAATAGAGAGTTATCAGTAGAGACCTCAGCTGATCTCAAGGGAAGCTCTGGAGTTGGGATGGCTATTCAGAGTTCATCATGCATCCAGGCGAAGAGACTCGTGGTTGCACTTCCTTGTAGATCAGTCCCTACATGCAGGCTACCTGTAGTGGAGGAACATTATAGGGCGGCTCCCCTCAGCTAAGACCAATTTCCAGCCAGCGCTTCTGGCAGCTGGAGAAGTAAATGCTTTCAGCCTGAAGGTTGAGGTCTGAGTGGCCTACCAGGACTAGAGCGTGGCATAGTTTGGGGGACTCAGACTTCTTCCATCCTGTTGATTTATGTTACAAAGACATATGCATTCTACCCCCACATAAGCATTCTAAGGGAAATAGGCATAATAGGATATGTGTCTCTTTCTTCTATTCACTTGGACATTTCCCCTAAGTTACATACGTCGTTCCATTGACTTGCCAGTGTCTGGAACAGTCAGATGAACACATCTAGCAGCAAAAGAAGCTGGGACATTATTTCTTATTCCCTCCCAGCCTTATACCCCAAGGTATAATTGAAAAAATTATATATATTAAAAGTGTACAGTGTGGTGATCTGATATACACATATATTGTGAAGTGATTATCACAGTCAGGTTAATAAACACATCCATCACTTCACACAGTTACCAATTTTGTGTGTATGTATAGTGGGAATGCCAAAATCTACTCTCTTAGCAAATTTCAAGTATACAGACCAGCTACAGCTACCATGCTGTGCATCAGATCCCCAGAACTTACTCATCTTATAACTGAAAGTTAGTTTTTTTTGTTGTTGTTGCTTTTTTTTTTTTTTTTTTTTTTTTTTTTTACCAGCATCTCTCCTTAGGACATTTATTTCTTTTGTTTGTCTCTATAAGGTATGAATGAAGGAAACCAACATGAATGAAAGTGGTTATTTTGGGTCTTTTATTCATGTTGTATTTCCCAAGTTTTCCAGACTAATCATGTAGAGCTTTTATGATCAGGATAAATATTATTAAAGTGTATAACAGCTGTAGTTGATTGCTGGAAGAATATGAACTTTTAAAGGGTGAAACTTTAACTGGTTTCTGTATCAAATATGGAAACCACAGAGAGGAAGAAGGCAGTAGACAGTCACCAGGATGGCTTTAAATAATTATTTATTTAATTAGTTAACTCAGCAAACATTTAATGAGCATTCTCCTTGACCAGGGGAAAATTTCCTTCTATTGCTTTTGTTCAATCTTCATTGATTGTGACCTTCTAAGATTGAAAGTTAATCAACCACAAAGTGGGTGCTTTTTCAAGTTAGAAACATTCATGTGTAATTACATGTGTGCATGGACAACTTTAATAGGTGTTGGGTTCGTTATTTATGTTTGCCATTGGATTTAGAACAAAGCTGGAGTGTGAGACAATAAGGTCTCTGCACCCTCAGGAAAGTAGTTGGCTATGGGGATTTGATGGGGGGGAGCTGACTTCACTGCTGTGGCTCCCCTAGTGTATTTGGTTGCTATAGCTGAAAAAGACAAAGGCTAGAAGTCTCCTTTCTTATTTCTTTCTCCCTTTCCCAGCCTGTACACTTGTGTTCTGTGACTCATTTGGGCAAAGGCACCATAACATTCTATCAGCAATAAATTTTCCTGCTTAATTTTATAGTATCTTGATGGGTTAGGAATAATCTAAATTCTGTGTCTGTCTTGAAGTCATCTACAGCCTATCATAAATTGTTCTGCCACGTGCACATTTTAAAAATAAATTTTATTACAGAAAAATAGGTAAATACAAAATTAGAATAATATAATGAACCCTATGCAGCCTTTATTTAGGTTCAAGAATTATTAATATTTTCCCACTTTTTATTTTTTGCTGGAGAATTTAAAAGCAAATCCTTTATTGTGTCTGAACATCCCACAGACATCTTGATAAAAGCTGCACCCTTCACGGATACATTGCAGACTTCCTTGAGGGCTGCATGTGAAGAGTGTTTTTGATTTTACAGCGGAAATTTTCCTCAAGCCAATAAGTTGCTTGTGCCAAGACCAATTAATTTACTCATTCATAACCAAGAGAAATAGTATGTGCTGTTAGTCAAGTGAGCTATGGAGCCCTTACCTGGCTTTTGCTTGCCATTTATTTTAATTTGTTTGTCCTCACACAGCATTACTAGCCAGTCATTTCTCAGCAGCTTTGAATGAACTGAGGAGCCCTTGTCACAGAATTAGGGGACAAAGAGAGAGCTTTCTTTGCATAAAGACTGTCCTCCTAGACGCTATGATCCGGGAGTCTGTGTTCCTTGAAATTAATGATCACGTCAGAGGTGCCATCTTCCCTAAAGCAGTCAGTCACTAGCCGGTGTGTCAGCTGCCTTTCTCATGCAGAAAGAACTGAAGTTTAGAACACACCTCATGGCTATCTCAGCTATTCTGCTTAACTTCACTGTGGTCTATAAAATGGTTTTTTAAATAACAGTAAAATTTGCATAACATAAAATTTACCATCTTAACCATTTTTAAGTGTACAGTTCAGTAGTGTTGAGTATATTTACATTGACAACCGATCCACAAAACTCTTTTCATCTTGGAAAACTGAAACTCTGTACGAAACAATTAATTTCCCATTCTCTGTTACCCCCACGCCCTGGCAGCCATCGTTCTACTTTCTGTCTCTATGAATTTGACTACTCTAGGTATCTCATATAAGTGAAATTATACAGTCTTGGTCTCTTGCGACTGGCCTGTTTCACTTAGCATAGTGTCCTCAAGGTTCATCCATGTTGTAGCATGTGCCAGAATTGCCTTGCTTTTTACAGCTGACTACTATTCCACTGTATGTATACACCACATTTTGTTTATCCATTCATCTGTTGATGGTTACTTGGGTTGCTTCCACATTTTGGCTCTTGTGCTGCTATAAACATGGGTGTGTACAACACGTTCTTTAGGTGAAAAGTTCTTTTCTTGTTCTGGAATATGTTGTTTCCTTGTATTTTGGGTGCCTACCATTGGTTGAGTACTATCCTTCCCTGAGGTTACTGCAGGACCTAAAATGCCATTTCATTATATCTTTCAAGTCCTGGGCACTTTTTCTCCTTGACCTTCTGTGCCATTTGCCATTGGTATGGCCACCATTTGGTACAGTGCTTGAGACACAGTGTAGATATTTGTTAAACAATTAAATGAATGAACAAATGAATGAATGAATGAATGAATGAATGAAAATTAAATTGAAGGGAAACAAGTTGTTTTTCTCCATAAAATGGATGGGACCTCAGGGGTACCTGGGTGACTCAGTTAAGCGTCTGCCTTCAGCTCAGGTCATGATCTCAGGGTGAGCCTGAGTGGATCAAGCCCCACATTGGGCTCCCTGCTCAGCAGGGAGTCTGCTTCTCCCTCTCCCTCTGCTACTACGCCCTGCTTGTTCCCTCTCTCTCACTCTCTCTCTCTCCCTCCCTCAAATAAATAAATAAAAGATCTAAAAAAAAAAAAATGGTTGGGACCTCAGGCCTGTCTAGATACATTCCAGAAGGCTTCTCTTTCAAACATCTGGCCCATGTTCCTATTTAAATTAACTCAGTATAGATTAATTTACCTATTGTTCTATATTTTTAGTCAAAACACACTAGCATATCCAATACTTCTTTTCCTGCCTTTCTTCCCATGATTTGAACACAGTAGAGGCTCAATATATATTTATTACAAATGAGTAAATCTGAGAGTGAATGTATGTGTGAAGGAATTATTTAATGAATGAGCCAACTAAGAATATATTCTTTGGTGAGTGGTATATTTCTTGGAGACCTTCATTATGATAGGAGAGAGAAAGGGAAGGAAGGAGGAATGGGAGGGACGTAATTTATTCTCTCATTCCACAACTAACCACAGTTCTAGGTACTGGCGGTTCAGCAGCAAACAAAGCAGGCATGGTTTAAGCTCTCAGCATCTTACCTTCCGGGAGTGAAACAGACAACAGAATGATTTCCAGTCGTTCTGGTGCCATGAAAGGAAGCAGGAAACCATGGTAGAGAAGAATAGGGGCGTACTGAGGAGGGTAGTCAGGAGGACATAGATGAGGAGGTGACACCTTCAGAGTGAGAAGGAGACTGGTCAGGAGAAGGGGGAGACTGTGCTGAGGCCAGAGGACGCCTGGTCAGAGGAAAGCATTCCCAAGGAGCCCATCTGACTTCTGTGGAGAGGGGAGCAGAGAGGAGTGAAGCCAGAGCAGGGACCTGGCAGGCCATGGTAAAGAATTTGGATTTTTTGTTAAGAGCATTGAAAATCCATTGACATGTTTGAGTGTGAGAAAGGTATGATCTAATTTGTGTTTTAAGAAGCTCAGTCTGTAGGGAAGATTATTGAAGGGTGTGTCTGGAAGAGGAGTGTGCTGTCAGGTCTACTTGTGGGAGCCATAGCCCAGGTGAGAGATGAGGGCGGCCTGGAGTGGAGGTGACACTGGAGCGGGAGAGATGGGGGCAGATTGAAGACTCAGTATCGAGATAAGATATTGCCTTCTTCCCCTCCTGTGTTTTGTCTGCTTGTCCCTATGTTTATTTTGTTACCTATGAAGGCAGTTCCTCAAGGTCGGCGGAATCTGTTGCTATTATCACTGCCATCTGGATGAATAATTTCACTTGGTACTGTGTCAGATTCTAGGCCTTAGTTCACTGGACAATAGCTATTGCAAGTTTCTATCCCCTGTCTCTTATGAACTTAAAAGATCTCTCTCTCTCTCTCTCTCACATGCACCAAAAATATAAATTATTGTAAGTTAATATTTCACTGAGTGAAATATAATAATTCCATCCATCACGGTCATATCTCTTTGACTCCTAAGCTTTGTTTTGGAGAATATACATAGAGAGAAGGGAACAGTCTTAGAAGGATCTGTGTTTAAAATACAGCACACTATGCTTCCTTAAAACTCACTTTTTGTTCATAGAGTGTTGTGAGTATTGAGTATATCTGGAAATATGTTACATTTGCTATGATTTGTTCAAGCTATTCTGGAAAAGAATAGACTACAATTTTTCCTAGTACAGCTCAGTTCATTATCTGAATACTGCAACACTAAGTCAGGGGTGGACAGTTGTAGGAGTGACATCAAGGGGATTATGTCGGGACCGATAGTCAAATGCACATTGTTTGCCTTATGATACTTGGTTGAAACTCAGGTTATGACTTAACTCTCGGATCTTGTCTAAGGGCAGATCTAAGAGAAGTACTCTGTAGAATTTTTAGACCCACCGTCCTTTTGACCCTGTTCTTAAAATTCTGAAGGGTTAGCCCCAGAATCAATCAAACCAGTCTTCCTAGAGATCTTGAAATAAATGATGGTCCTGAACCTCTCCAGACCCAGAACAACCCACTTGCCACCCTTATCCTATGGGCACGAAGGGGAAACTAATCAACTGCTGGGGATGAAGAAAAGGTGAAACATGTAGGTTGCTTGCCTCGACAAATTCTGACCCCTGCCTACTCTTTTTGTGATTTTTCAAATATAAAATGTGAGATTTCTTAGGAAATGGTCATTAAAATGAATTCTTTATCCCTTCAATTCACAAAATAGTATTTGTAAATTACAGAAGACATATTCCTTTCTCTCCTCACAGAGGGAACATTGTCTGTTTCAGGCTTCATTTTCGCTAATATGGGATTTCAGCTCCAGCTGTAATTCAGGAGGTGCTTGTCTGGTAATTGCATTCTTTTGCTGATTTTTTTCTTTCTCATCTTGAAGGTGATTTTATTTTTTCATGCTATAAACCAAAAGCTATATAATGTTCTTATTAGAGAACAACAATTAACATATCCATGAATTGTGGTCCTATTTATACATCTTTTATCAGTTTTATCAGAGTGAATTACTTGCTTGTTTAAGAACGAAGTTCTACCTCATTTAAGACCATTTTTGTCTATTAGCAAATGAATTCTCTTTGAATTTTCATGAGTGTGTTTTACTTCACACCAAAGAGACATTGTTTTAGAAAATCAGAACATTGAAAAATTTTTAAACAAATAAAAAAGTATTATCTGCTTATAAATAGCGGAAGTTGAAACACAAATAATATATTTCCTAATTGCTTTTTCATCTAGCCTTAGCAACAATTGATAACACACTACTTAAACAAAGACGTATTTTAAAAAAGCTTTTAAAAGAGCCATCTGCCAGGTCAAATTGATTAAACATCTAAATACCATGTTGGATTTAAAATAGATTTGTGTGAGGTATCTGTTTCATCCTTGAGGAACAATAATAAACTTTGTGGAGAAGGTTGAGCTTTCTCCAGAGTTTACTTGAGATGTCAAGATAAGTAATTGCCTTGCTGCTCCAAATTTGGAACTTAACATTTCGTTGGGCCTATTTTTGCTGCCTCTCCATAGATAATAAATTTCATGAATGGATCTTTCCATTGGCGGAAGTTAGCTCCTTTTGTTTTCTCTGCAGAAAATGAGTTGCATTGCTTTGTGATAGGCAGGTATCCAAGCACTAATACTTTTCATTTCAGTCTAGAATCAGGTAATGACGGCCCATCCTTCTTCCTGACAGCTGGGGTGACAGTCTTGCTCGTCCCATATCTTCTAGCACAGCTCAAGGACGGTTACAGTGGCTAGAATTTTATCAGTAGGCCCAAGAGTCAAGGGGCAGGAGTGATGTGATCTGGAGTAGGTGATTAACTCTTTCAAGATTCCTCTCATGTTATCAACTCCAAATTGACCAAAAGGTGCTATTTTGCTGTAGAACCTTGAAGGCCATCCCTCACTTATCCCTCTGGAATGATACAAACGCAATCTATTTTGTTGACCAATTCGTTTCCTCTCTCTCTCTCTCTCTCTCTCTCTCTTTTTTTTTTTTTTTTTGATGCAGTCAATCAGGTGTTGCCCAGCTAGAGCTTGTAGGACAAACCCAGTCTATGGCTGGCAAGCTAAAGATGGGTTTTATATTTTTAAATGGTTGAAAAATCAGAAGAAAAATATCTCATGAAAATGATAGGTCAGTGCCCGTAAGTAAAATTTTACTTGAACACAACCTGCTGATTCACTTACATATTGCCTATGGCTGTTTTCTGCTACATTGAAAAAGTTGAATTGAGTAGTTAGGACAGATACCGTATGGACCACAAAGCCTAAGTTGAGGCAAGTCTAGGCACGTCTCAAAAAATATGTTATTTGCTATGTTTATAGCTATGAACCTGTCCTTAAGTGTAGTGGTGATTTTCCTGTACTGTGGACAAGATATTTTTTTCCAGAACCAAATGGAGAAAATTGTTAGCACATTTCTCATGTTCAGTATGGTCTACTTGAATTAAGGGAAGAGTCAGGGGCGCCTGGGTGGCACAGCGGTTAAGCGTCTGCCTTCGGCTCAGGGCGTGATCCCGGCGATCTGGGATCGAGTCCCCACATCAGGCTCCTCCGTTATGAGCCTGCTTCTTCCTTTCCCACTCCCCCTGCTTGTGTTCCCTCTCTCGCTGGCTGTCTCTGTCAAATAAATAAATAAAATCTTAAAAAAAAAAAAAAAGGGAAGAGTCAAAGCAATAAGGTGTGGGAGCCTTATCTAATCCAGAGGTCATCTAAGTCAGAGGTATGGGGTTACTGCATCTTTGACTTTACCTGCTTCCTCTTTATCCAGTCATTTTATTTAGGAGCTCATCTCAACTTCTCAAGGTATGCAAACTTTCAGAAATTTCAAGAATACTAGTAGCATTTTTTTCTTTTTCTTTTTCTTTTTTTTTTAAAGGAATTAGCCCATGTTTATTATAAAAAAAAATACGTGGCCAGCTATCTTTTTTTAAACTAAAAAAAAAGTGGGAATATAGAACTTACTACAAAGATTAAAAATACCAAGTTTTTTAGTGGTCTCTGGCAGGGTTTTAAGATTTTTTTTTCCTTCTCTGCAACAAACTCTTGTATGTATGCAAAGTTAATGGGATAGTAAACAACTTCTGGGCTGATCAATTGATATTTGAAGTAAAGTTACCGGTGAGGGTATTTTGCACATGTATTAGAAACCTTACAAATTTGCATCTGTCCTTTCTTTACTTATGCAGATCAGCTAAGTAGCATGCTATTTAAAGACTTTGTAGGAGTTGTCCTACTTCATGTCATTCTTTGCACTAGCCTGGCTTTAGCATCCCTCTGTGTTAGTGTCCAGGGCGAGCCACCCCGTGTGCGGGGAGCATGTGCTTTGTGGACATGCGGATCTACAGAGAGTTGTAAGACCCCAGCCACCAAGAAGAGGGTGGCAAACCCTGATCTGCAAATGAGCACTTCCTCTTTCCCACACGTGGCATTCAGCTTTAGGGCAAGATCACAAAACCTCTTCAGCACGGATTAAATATCAATCACAGGGCCCCAAATGGATAAAGGCTGAAATAGTGTATTTTGGATGAAGCCCAGGAAACAAATTATACTGTATATTCTGTCTTTAAAGGAATCATTCCCCCAATGGGGCAGGAAATTTTAGGCTTGTCCACAGTGTGACCAGACAGGACTCTCCCAGGCTGTTTACAAGGGCTGTAATTAGCCTCCTGTAAGCTCTGGGAGAATACAGGAGAGCAGGGCGGCACTGCGGAGCCTTGCCGGGTTCAGTCTGGACTATTCCTGGGCCTGAGGCACTGGTTGATTCTACTCAGCTCTGGAAGAATTTCCAGCCAGAACTTCTGAAAACTCCGGTGGAATCTATTAGAACCCCTCTGCGGGATTCACCCAGGACTGTGGCTCTGGTCAGCAGGTTGTAATGGTTCAGTGATTCAGAGTTACTGCCGCACCTTCCCCATCACCCCTGCTGTCCACTCTGTGGTTTCCTTGTTTCCTGTATGCATTTCATCTCATTGGTGAGATTGTGACTCCCCCTCTCCCGCACCTCAAAACTCCTCGTCTCCTATTCCTTTCACAGCCCCTAAACACTAGTGAGACTTCACATTCAGTTCCATAACTTCTCTGTAAATGTTGACTGTGTGGCAGGACTGGAGAGGCTAGTTCTCGGGAGAATGTGTGCTTTTGCATGTATATATAACTGTGCAATGTTAATGAGTCCCAGCCAGACCTTACAGGAGTGATTTAATTCTCTTGCCATTAGTCAAACAAACAGTAGGTGGGACGGGTGTTAAGCTTAAATATCTCTGGTGCACCATTTGAACCATACGTACCACCTGTGGGTTTTTTGCAACCTGCCCTTTTGTTGCGGTGGGTCCCCTAATTCTCTTTTCAGTCCCTTTCATGTCTTCATTGTTCTCAAAGGCACAGTGCTGTAAACCACATAGAGGCCTTTCAACTTCCCTTGCATTTTGTTTGATTCAGCCAATTGACTAGTACTGTCAGCTAATTGGAGTGGAAATGTAAAATGAAAGCTGTATTATTCAGCTGCCAAGTCTCCTCACTTGGCAGGGAGTGGGTGATGCTGGTAATTGTACCAGAAGTGTAATTGCTCTGGGTTCTGCCTCTGGATTTAACAGTGAACCCTGGGAGGGTCTTCCTCAGAGACACCTGATACCTGCTTCTCTTCAGTGGCTTTCTGGCAAACAGTGAGGCTTGAAGCAAATCAAATCTAATCAAGCATTCTTACGTTGTTAGAGAATACAACTACTGTGTATTTTGCTGACTGCGGGAGTGGATTGCTTCGTTTAAGTACTTAGTCAATATGTCATTCCCATCAGAACTGGCAGTTAATTTCCTCTTGGTTTGGAATGGGGGTGGAATCCACGTTCCCAGAGGTGAAGATGCTAACCTCATATGCCAGTCGTGGCCTGTGCCAGGATGTTCTGGGGAACAGTAGCTGGTGCAGAACAGAAGCCCATTTGTAAACTACTTATGAAGGAGGGAAGGTTTACATGTCTGGAAAGAGCTGAATAGCTTAATGGAAAAATAAGGAAAGTAAAATGTAGTTCATTAGTTCGTCTTTAAAGTTAATCGTCTCCGTGGTTTTGGAAAGCTAACCAAGCTGGCTTTCTTTTGTCTTGTCTTTTCTGTTTTTTTCCACTTTAATTCGTGAACGGAGTGACAGTGGTGAACCATACTTCAGGGTAGATTATGTGGGCTGTAGCATGTGGGATCGTATGGCAAGGGGAACTTCGCTCTTCCCCACGACTTAACCCTGAGCCCATGGCGTACGATAGTGACCTTTCTCACTTAACCTGCCCGGACAGAGCTTCAGAATCCTCCTCAACACAGCATTTTAAGTGTGTTTTTCTTTTGCAGAGCTGGCATATGTGAGAAAACCTGTTTACCATCTCTGAGTTAGAACTTTAGAAGAATATTTCCACTCTTAACCCAGGAAATGGAAATAGCAGCAGCTATGTAATTAGTGTACTCTTCTCATTTGCCAAGATTAAGAGGGTTGATTTGTGCAGTGTTGTCTGGTACAGTTCTGTTACCATGTCATTATTACTTTATTATGCCATGTGGCTTTATAGAAAGCTTCCTCACACATTTCCAGAGGAGAAGCTGTTTTTGTTTCCTTAGAAGCTTCAGATCTTGAGTAAGATATTGAGAATAAGGTTGCTGAGGCAGGGCTGGCTACCTTTGTTGGTCCCAGCTTCCCTCCTGCACAGAAATCCTTGCCGGCTGCAAGGAGGTGGGGTGGAGATGGCAACAGCAGCCAAAGTCAGTTAGGTCAGTTGATCAGTTATGCACAAACCTGTCGAGAGCTGTTCTCTCCAGAACAATTATTTTTTAGTTGAAAGAGCATGGTTCTTGAAACCAAGCAGTCCTGGCTTCATACTCAGGATTTCCCAGGTAATATGTCACCAAACTATTTTTAAAATTTTGGTTTCTTTTTCTTTTCTTTTTTTTTTGTAAGACAGAAGCAATAATTTAGTAATTAACAGGATTTTTACAAGGATTAAATGTTACATGTAAATACACATATACACACATTTCTATGTAATATGTATGTTATAGGTGTATATATGCATGTATACGTACCTATAATATACACATATAGGTATATATAAGACACGCACATATGTGTAATATATGTGTGTAGTAGTTCCTTGGTAAAAAATAGCTGTGATTACTGTATGGACATATAACTTGTGTAATGACATTTTAAAATGGACGTTATAAAATGGGGTTTGGAAAGTTATATGTTTGATTTTTTTAATGCATTATCTTAATGATATCTTATTTTGAAAAGTAAGCTTTCTAACTTGCTTGCACATTAGGAGTGGTTGTATATTGATGAACTTGGTCATGAAATGCACACATGAGAAAAAAAATCCAGCAGATGATGAACTGCTTTATAACTTCTGCACAGAAGTGTACGGTGACGATCCCTCCGAGAAACAGAGGTCATATAGAGATTTATCTGGAGCACAGGAAAGGTCCAAGGATGGAGAAATGGGAGCCTCTGCTCTACCCTGTAAGTGTTGGGCACTGTGCTGAGGAACTGAAAATGTGTTATCTAATTTACCCTCCCAATATTCCTCCATAAAGATATTTTATATTCTTTATTCTTTTTATGTAAAAGTAAACCAAGGCTGTCAGGATAATTGTCTTAAGGTTCTGTAACTAGGCAGGGAGCTGGATTCCAACTCCCAGATGTATGACTCCAGAATTCACCTCCAGATTCTGGACACTGTGACCTAACCTCTGACTTTTATGGAGGAAGAATCTGAGGTTCTGGCAAATGACTTGTCTAGTGTGCCCAGCTTGCTGAAGGCAGGTTCTAACTCCTAGTCCAGTGCTCTTTTTCTGTACTTGGTTCTCTTTCCAATTATTCTTTTCCTTTGTTCCCTAATTGTTTTAAAAAATCTTGCTTCTTCAACTGTATTTCAAGTTCATGTGCATATACATGTAAGGGACGGGGTTGTACTTTTCTGTATCTCCCACTTGCCTAGCAGAATGATAAATCCTCTATAAATTCTTGGTGACTTGAACTGTTGAAAGATTTAGTCTCCGAAATTCCATTTTGAATGAGGCAGTCTATGTATACATATACACAAATTGGGGCTTTATCTCTGAGACATTTAACTGATACTTTATAATAATGGTTCTCAATGTTATTGGATCCACTGTACTGTTTTTATCCAATCTGACAATCTTTATCTTTTAACATTTTCATTCAGTGTAATTACTGATATTTGAAGGTTTATATTTACTATCTTACTGTTTGTTTTCTGTTTGTTCTTCTGTTCTATGATTCTTTTTTCTCTCTTTTCTTCTTTTGGATCAATCCAAAATTCATATCCCCATCTTTTAGCTTGTTAGTTATATACATGCTTTTACTATTTCTTTTAGTGATAATCCTAGAGATTATAACATGTATTAATTATTTTATCTCTTCCCAACTAGGATCTTAAAACACTTTATTTTTTATTTAACCCTTTGCTGTCTTATGTGTTATTGCTATGCAGTTTGTATCTACATATATTTTAAATGCCACAAAATATTATTATTTTTGTTTTGTACAGTTATTTTTTTGGATTTACCGACACATATGCCCTCTCCTTTACTCTTGATTCCTTCTGACATTGCTATGTTTCCATCTACAATCATTTTCATTTTGCCTGAAGAACTTCCTTTACTTTTTTTTATGTTCAGATCTGCGGGTGACAAATTCTCATAAGTTTTATTAATTTAAAGTGTCTTCATTTCATTTTTAATTTTTGAAGGCTATTTTTGCTGGGTATAGAATTCACTTAGTGATTGTTTTCATTTATCACTTTAAAGATTTGTTTTATGACTTCCATCATTTTTTGTGGAGAAGTTGGCTATCAGATTTATTGTTCTTCTTTGAATATAATTCTCCACCCTTCTATAGATTTGAAGATTTTTCTGTATGGAAGCAACTTAAGTGACTGTCAGTGGATGAATAAATAAAGAAAATGTGGTACACACACACACACACACACACACACACACACATACACACACACATACACACACACATACACACACACACACACACACACACACACATACACACACTGGGATATTATTCAGCCTTTAAAAAGAAGGAAATCCTATCATTTGTGACAATATAGATCAACTTGGAGAGCATGATGCTAAGTGAAATAAACCAGACTGAGAAAGACAAACACAACATGATATCACTTATGGATGGAATCTGAAAACAAAACAAAACAAAACAAGACAAAACAAAAAAAACCTGTCAAACTTATATAAGCAGAGAGTAGAAAGTGGTTGCTAGGGGCCAGGGGTGAGGAGGAATAGAGAAAGGAAAAATATATTTTATTCTTTACTGTTAGTTTTTCATAGTCTTACTCTGATGTGCTTAGGTATTATTTTCTTTATATTTATTATGCTTGATAATCCTTTTACTTCTTGAATCTATGGCTTAATGTTTTTCTTCTGTCTTGGAAAGTTCTTGGCTGTTAGTTTTTCAAAAATTTATTTCTGCCTATTTCTGTCATGTCTTCCTCAGTTGCCCATGTGTTAAACCTTGAAGCATGTTTCGTGTGTCTCCCATGCTCTTTTCTGTTTTCTATACTTTTTGTTTTTTTGTCCTTCAGTTTGGATATTTTTCTATTGAGCTATCTTCTTACTTACCAATATTCTTTTGAGCTATGTCCAGTATGCAGTTAAACAAAATTAATTTCATTCGTTTGTATTTTTCTGTTCTAGAATTTCAAATTAATTGTGGTTGGGATACTGGTTATGTGATAAAATATTCATAGTTATTTTAAAATTTCCAGTATATTTTTTTGTCCTCTGTTATTTTCATAAAGTTCTAAACAAAAAATACAATCTTTCTTTGAGTTACATGATAGTTAAAGTTCTGGATAATTCAGTGTGTATTATTACCAGTCAATAAGTTCTTCGTGTTTATAAGTAAAACAGAGTTAGAGTAAATAATCAGATAATTATAAACAGATTTTTCACTGACATGAATGTTCAAATGTCGTGTGGAAGTGGGACAGTTTTTCTTTGTGTTTTGCATGACATGAAATCTAGAATTCATGATCCCTGTCCATTAAATGCCAGTAGTACCCCAATCTTCAGTCTTTAAAACAAATTCTAAAATACTTTGTAGGGTGGCATCACCCCTGTTTAGGAGCCTGCTTTACATTAAATAGTGAGGTTGCATTGTCTGTAGTGAAATCTTTGACTCAGGGTCTTGGCCAGGCCTGAAAACAGACATTTTAGGATGTGGCTTTACCTGGGTGAATGCGAGTGTGAGAACAGCTCTCAAACATTTACTGGATGGCCAGTTTAACTAGGCCAACTGCCAAGAGCCTAGCTACAGGAAAAATAAAAAAGGAAAAAAGAAAGTTGGGGAATAAGGACATGCAGTAGAACTTCAAATGATCTGTACAGTATTGGCATGCTGGAACGTGATAGCTGGAACATGCTATTCATGTTCACTTGAATGAGCTTGGCATTCAAGTCAGAAATAGAGGGGCCCTTTCAGAGCAAAGGTCTTGACTGAGACATAAGTCTAGAAGACAGGATCTTAGTGCATATTGAAATGGCCATTGCAGGTGCAAGACTTTTATTGGACAGCATGGGGAGTGAAGTGCTGTTGTCTGTATATTTGGCTTTTTAGCAATTACATCACAAAATAGCTAGTGATTATCTAAATTTGGGAATATCCATCCATCCATCAGTCAAAAACATTGTAAGTGCCTGCTATGTTTTAGTCACTATGGGAACACAAATGTACTTATATATAAAGAAATAGTCTCTACTCTTGGGAAGGGAGGGAGGCAAATAAACTAATTGTAAAGAATGATAATGATATATTGCAGAGGAAGACAAGAAAATAAATAATATGAGAGATAATGGTATAGCAATAATTTATTTCATGTGCAAACATTTTGAATGTTTGTTTTTCTTCATTTGCCTTAGGAATATGAAATGAAGTCTTTGAGAGCAGAATTTTTTAGAGGAAAAATATAATTGGAAACTTAAGTTATATTAGGGTCTCCCTATATCTGACTTACTTAAAGTGGAAAAATGAGTCAGTCTGTTTATTCATTATAGAACTTTTTTTCTGTGGGTAACATCTCTAGAAATTTATGAGGGTTATTTTGTCATTGGGGTGCTCTTAGGTTGTCCTTTCACTATAACAGGATTGTGTTAGAATGAATGGAAAGCTGGGTGTAAAAAATAGAAGAGTTACAGAACTAAGCCTGTGTTTCCATTGCTTCAGAATTTGGAATATGAAGCACATTCACTGGGCATTTAATTTTATTCTGCATTTTGAAGAGATCCTCTTTTGTTTGTTTGTTTTGTTTTTTCTCTTCTAGGAGTATAGTTTCCACAGCACTCTCTAGTGGAATATTTTATAAACATTTAGGCTGTGTAAAACGTAACTCCCCCTTCTCTTGGAAACTGGAGATTCCAGGAGGGATTTTCTAAAGTTTTAAATGCTACAACTACGCCCTCTGTCATAGAAAATACCATCATCAACTGGTTAGGGTTGTGGCAAATGACCAGAATCATAAGTAACATTTATTGAATGCTTCCTATGTACCAGTCACTGTGCTAATAAGTATATTAGTTTATTTCATGTTTATTATCACTCTATTGGGTTCTATCTTATCCATAGTTTATATGTTAGGAAATGGACACTCAGAAAAGCTAAGAGATTTGTTCAAGATCCCACAGCTAGGGAGCAGTTGAATTGGTGTTTGAATCCAAGTTTACCCACTCCACCGTATTGGTATTGCTACTTGAGTGAGTGTGGTGTATGACCTTGTGTTCATAGACCAAGGCTGTGGGTACAGAAGTAAGTATGGTTGGAAAAATGAAAGCTTCAGAATCAAATGGACACTGGTTCAAATATAGGTGCCATCACTGAATAAGCTTTGGTAATATTACCTAACCTCTGTGAACCTTGGTTTCCTTATCTATAAAGGCGGGGTGATGATATCTATCTCAAAATATTTTAGGAAGAAATATAAAAGATCTGAATGTGCCAAAGAGTCTGGAATCCAGAAGGTGCCATTTTTTTCCTTTTTCTTTTTGTGAAAAATAGGACTTGGAGGAATAAGTCTGGCATTGTGGAAGTGGGGAAGCTTTGGGAACATGAGGCAGAGAAATATTGACTTCGTCAAGGAGGCAGAGAGGTCCTCCCTGAGGAAGCGGTATTTCAACAGAAACCTGGAGGACATATGGAAGTTAGATTAAAAGGGGTAAGTGTGGGCGCGTGGGTGGCTCAGTTGTTAAGCAGCTGCCTTCAACTCAGGTCATGATCCCAGGGTCCTGGGATCAAGCCGTGCATCGGGCTCCCTCCTCAGAGGGAAGCCTGCTTCTCCCTCTCCAACTCCCCCTGCTTGTGTTCCCTCTCTCGATGTGTTTCTCTCTGTCAATAAATAAAATCTTAAAAAAAGGGGGGGGTAAGAGTATATAAGGCACCGGGGTGGTTCAGTGGGTCAAGAGTCCAACTCTTGATTTTACCTCAGGTCATGCATGATCTCAGGGTTGTGAGATTGAGCTCCATGGTGGGCTCCATGATTTTCTCTCTTCCTCTGCCCCTCCCCCCTCAAAAAATGGAGGGCGTAGGAGTGTGCTTTGCAGGCATGGGGCACATTTTAGGCAGGTAAGTCGCTTAATCTCACAGTCCTTTCCTCTGAAATGTGCAGTACAGCCCTCATGTGCCTTATCTTGGCCTGTAAAGTGAGAGAGTGAAGGTAGCCATGATTTGACCTGGTAAGACTGCTGTACACTAGAAGGCATTCATTGTTATTGATATCGTATGACAATAGTGTGGCATGGAAAAAAAGGATGGCTTTGAATCCAGATCAACTTATTACTAGATGTGCTCTAGACAGTTCCTTCAGTCTTTCCACACCCTATTCCTTCATTTATAAAATGAATGCTTTTATAAATGCATTTATAAAATAAGGCTTTGTTCCCAAGATGCTGTGAGGAGCAGTGGGCTGGCATGTGTATGGGGGACCCGCAGAAGTACTGGCATGTGGCGGGAGCTTGTTCCCTTTCCTACCCTGCCCCCACCTATGCTACCACACCATGCTAGAGAGACATATATACAGGAACTTGATGTTAACTTGCCACACTTTCAGCGTCTCTTGTCAGCCAGCTGAACAGACATTTTCAGTTATATGTAGCAGCGGTCTTTTCATCTGTGACTCATGCTGTTGTTTCCGTATCCAAGCTAATATTCTTATAGCCAGTGCCTTTGGGTTTATCATTTTAAGACAGCAGGAGGGGGATATCAGGTGCAAGTTAGTCACTCCAGGATGCTGAAATGAGAAACAGCTTAGGTCCTTGGTGTGGAAAACAAGAAACTCCATGAGGGGGCCTTATATGGGGCAAGCTTTTGAAATCGGTCTCAAGCAGGGAGTGGTCTGCCATTTTCTCTCTTATTTGGCATTAACTTATATTTGCTCCTCCTGAAAGGAGAGAATTTAATGTAAATATAAGGACTCCTATCTTTTCTTAACAATAGGTATCCTCTGTTCTTTTTTATTTGGGGCCGGATGAGGAGATTTACATGAACTTTAAAATGAGACTGAATGAAAAAGGTATTGTTTATCTAAGCTGTCTGAGGAAGGGCACTTGGGGAAAAGAATTGAACTCTAAAATAACCTTATGAAAGTTATTGATTTGTTTCTTTATGGTTCCTTGACAAACAAGAACATTATTTCCATGCCTGAACTGGAGCTGGGTCAAAGAACACTTTTTTATAGATTATCTTTTCTGAAAACCAGACTTGTCAGAAAAATAAACCTCCAGAAATGAAGATATGAGACCCAGCTGAATATTGTGGCCCTTCCTTGCTTTGAAGGACAAGTAGGGAACACAATTAATTTTTTAAAATCTTCCTGAGTGCACAAATGTTTAGGAATAACTCAAGAAGTTTAGATAAATGGCTCACTGTTTTATATTTGGTAGGTAGTTTGATTTAACTCTACTTCCCCGCTGCCAGTTCAACTCTAAAGCCCAGATTCTATTTACCTATGGTCAGCAGGAAAAGGGACACATTTTTTTTTGTTCTTGTACCTTATATTTTAAAAGTAACTTTAAAAGGTCACATAAGTTTCACCTACCATGTGCAAATACTGTTCTAGACATTAGGGTCACAGCAGTGAACAAAACAAGCAAAATTCCTGCTCTTTTAGGGCTGTGTTCTAATGCGAAAGAGAAAGGCCATTAGTTAACAACTGTATAATATAATGTTAAGTGGTGACTTCTAGGAAGGAATCCAAGTAAAGGAATAGATAGATGCAAAATACTGTCCGAAGAGGTGGTGTTTGAACAGCCACTTGAGTGAAATGAAAGAATAAGCCGTGGAGATGTTTGGAGGAAGAGCACCCCAAATAGAGGGAATGGCAATTTTTAAGGCCCTGCACTGGGAGCATACTCGGTAGTTCCAGGAACAACAAAGAAAACCAGTATAGCTAGAGCCAGTTAAAAAAGGTTTGTGAGAAAGGGTAGAAAATGAAGTCAGAGAGAGAACTAAGTTGCCACTTGAACTTTTTAAGCAGTAGAGAAGTATGACCAGATGCCATCAAGCTATGACAATCCTATCCTGAAGTCCATTTGCATTCTGAACCCCCCACTTTGGAGCCCGGCTTGCTCTAAGTTACAAGCCATGTTCCCCAGAAGGTGCTTGGAGAGACTTTTAGCACCCATTTCCTTGAGGTGCTTTCAACAGCCCTCATTTGTCAGCCCCAAACTGATCCCCAAACTGATCTGTGACCACACAATCTTTAGCTGGGTCCTCCCATTTGATTCAAGAAAGCTTTGGGTCAACCAAGGCTAAACATAAGGACCGAAGAATCAGAAATTCTTGATGCCAAGAAGATCCATCAGAGTTAAGAAAACAAACTCAAAAAAGGAGAGTGTTGTGCTGTCTTCCAGGCTATAAGTGCACAGGGACCTGAGGCCCAAGCGGCTCACAGCTGTCCCCACACCCAGGGAAGCCAGGGGTCCTGGCCTACATCTCCTTACCTGGGAGATTCTCAACAGCTCCCTATCTCAGCACTGAGTTACCTAAAGATGGCTTTGAGAAGCTGACATTTCTGTGAAAACACTTCATTTAAAGAAATATGTTTCATTGAATAAATGAGTAAATATACATGCCTATTATACTGGTCCAGCTTTTCTAGAAAATTTTAATATCTACAAGAAATTATGTAAGTTACATTTTTGTTATTGAAAAAAAAAATGGAAACTGTGGATAAGAATAAAGGAAAAAAAAATTACCTACAATCTATATACAGGAATGACCATCTTTCACTTACTGGTTTATATAATTTTGTACTTTGTTTCCATGTGCATGAATATGTTTTTATTATAAAAATGGCATTATATGACATACAAATGGCTAACAGACACATGAAAAAATGTTCAACATCATTAGCCATCAGGGAAATTCAAACCAAAGCCACACTGAGATACCACCTTACGCCAGTTAGAATGGCAAAAATTGACAAGGCAAGAAACAACAATTGCTGGAGAGGATGTGGAGAAAGGGGATCCCTCCTACATTGTTGATGGGAATGCAAGTTGGTACAGCCACTCTGGAAAACAGTGTGGAGGTCCCTTAAAAAGTTAAAAATGGAGCTACCCTATGACCCAGCATTGCACTACTGGGTATTTACCCCAAAGATACAGACGTAGTGAAGAGAAGGGCCATATGCACCACAATGTTCATAGCAGCATTGTCCACAATAGCTAAATCGTGGAAGGAACCGAGATGCCCTTCAACAGATGACTGGATTAAGAAGTTGTGGTCCATATATACAATGGAATATTACTCAGCTATCAAAAATAACGATTTCTCAACATTTGCTGCAACATGGATGGCACTGGAGGAGATAATGCTAAGTGAAATAAGTCAAGCAGAGAAAGACAATTATCGTATGGTTTCTCTCATCTATGGAACATAAGAACTAGGAAGATCGGTAGGGGAAGAAAGGGATAAAGAAAGGGGGGTAATCGGAAGGGGGAATGAAGCATGAGAGACTATGGACTCTGAGAAACAAACTGAGGGCTTCAGAGGGGAGGGGGTGGGGTAATGGGATAGACTGGTGATGGGTAGTAAGGAGGGCACGTGGAAATGCCTGTTGCATGGTGCACTGGGTGTTATACGCAACTTATGAATCATCGAACTTTACATCAGAAACCAGGGATGTACTGTATGGTGACTAACATAATATAATAAAAAAATTTAAAAAATGGCATTATATTCTACATATTATTTTTTAACTTGGAAGCACAGTTTTGGGTGAGCTTTATTTATTTTTTCTCATTTCTGTTCTAAGAAACCAAGGGAATTTAAAATGAGATGAATTAATCAATAATTGAAGTAGGGTTATTATACCATTCAAATTGAAGAAAATTTATGTTGACAGTTGATATACTGCTCTTATAGAATACTGTAAATAATTTCCCCCCAGAAATTTGAGTGAGGGCTATATTCATTATTTATTTTTAGCACTAATGAAATGTTCAATAAATACTTAACCAAGTGAAATAAGGTTTTTTTCCTTGAACTACTTGACTCTTACTTTAAGATATTTGGAGATGGAGGGACTATATTATCTGCAAGAACATTTGATCCACGTATTATTAAAAATATTAAAAGCTATATTAACAGATCATATTTTGATTGCTTTTTAGTTTGTCATAATCTAATCCTTTAATCTATATTCTAGGGAAAAACTATTTTAAGAATTCCTTTTGCAAAATGTGTTAGATTGGAAGAGAGGATTATAAAGCAATGGAATTGCAGTAGTAACATGGAAGATCTGTAAAACTCACTTTACAGTGTTATTTCTTTGGACTTTATGGCTTTATCCAAAGTTTTAGCTATTGAGGAACTCTAGTATCCCCACCTTCATAAAGCAATTTTATGGAACCATAGAAATTGATTCGTAAAGTTTTAGGCCTGAAAATATATAGCCATCTATCCAGGCCTTGGTAAAGGGCTCATTTTATTTAAAATTAGCCATAAATTACTACTCTATGAGGATATCAACATAAGGAAGTTTTTGACAAGTCCGACGGCCTGATGAAGAATTTTTTTCAAACGTAGTTTGATTCCAGTGAAGTAATAACCTTCAGCATTATGGGGATTTTGTAGTGTTATCACTTAGACATTGTTTTATCAAGATCTTGCATCTTAACTGGATATTTCATTTTGCCTGGATAGATATTTTCTTGAGGGTTAGCAAGTTCTCAGTGTTGTTCATTAATTCAGCAGCACTCAGGAACCACATTCAGTGAAGGGGGTACATAGAAAGGAGTGAAACGAGACCTCCTTGTTTAAAAGAGTCATAGTCTGGTGGGAGGACAAATACGTAAACAAATTCAGGAAGGCCTCTTGGGCCCAGAGAAACCTAACTTTGAATTAACATGAAGAAAAATTACGCATCAATGGGTGAAAGTAAAATATGATTCCCTGTTTTTAGAAGATCCTGTATAGAGGTCAATAACCAAGTCCAGTGACTGAGAGCTGCTAACAAGTATAATGGACTGTTTTGGAGTCTGGGGTCACTGAGACAAGAATTGACGTGCAGAGAAGTTGACCCCTGGTGTAAGAATGCCATACCTGGAGAGAGTGAAGCTGACTGTGCTGAGAGCCATAGTGAGTATGTGGGGCTGGTATGGCCATCCTGTGTCCAAGTGAAAGGAAGACGTGGATTCCTGGTTGTGTCAGCTCAGTGAGACAGGGAATTCCACTTATCTAAGGAATAATGAAAATGCAGTCTGTGGATTCATTCTTCCCTTCTGCTGCAACATCCTGAATCCTTCCAGTGCTAGGGTCCTAATGAAATAGTAATTTCACTCTGTTCTACGTAGGTAGGCTAGAGTGGGAAGATGAGAAAGTCAGGTACTTATGGAACTGTTTTCTCTCTGAGAAAAGGAAATGTTTAGGAGATGCTTGCTAAATGACTGTGACATCTTAGAAAGCATTTGGATTAAAAATAAATTACACTTAATCCGCCCTTAGTAAGTTCCAGGCACTGTTGAGATCTCTTTAAATACATCATCTCATTTGCTCCTTTCAACAATCCTATGAGTTAAGTACTTTATCATCCCTACTTCTCAGGTGAGAAACCAGGGCACAGACACCTTAACTTGATGACAGACTCGCCATTTGGAGTGGTGACACCGGGATTCAAGCCCAGGCAGCCGGGCTCCTGAGCCTGGCTGTCCAGGTCTCTTAGAGCTTTGTGATCTTGAGCAAATTACTCAATCTCCCACGTCTTGTTACCTCATCTGTAAAATGGGAACAGTCATAACAATAATGCCAGCTCCATAGAGCTGTCATGCATGTAAGCACCTTGCAGAGATTTGATATGCAGTTACTTCCCTCTCTGCCGGGCCCAGCCCTCTAGAATGATGGCAGAGGTCAGGAAAGCACAGAGGCCACCCTCCTCTAGTACCACAAATGCCTCCTCTATCAGTGCGTCCTGCTCCAAGAGTCATGCATAAGTCAGCCTAAGATAATAATCAATAAATGGTAGCTGCTGACTTTGTGAAGTTGTCACTTTTATTTAATCTGTATCCTGAAACTGATATTGTGCTCTTGAAATCAGCGGGGAACATATTTTACCTCGTGCTTGGGAATGAAATTTGTTTTTCTTCACCTACTTGTCATCGCTCCTTCGCTGAAGAAGAGACTGTAGTTGGCACGCTATTGCCAATTTCAGAGGAATGTGCTATAACAATAAAAAAAAGAAAGAAAGAAAGAAAGAAATTCAGAGGTATTCCAAATCAGGTTCTAGTATTCATTTGCTTTGACTCAGAGTTTTTGTGAATTAGCCACTGGGAATGTAATCTCACGTTAGATATGTTTTGTGTTTTTTAAGCGACTTTGGGTTTGAAGCACGTTCCCTAAGAGGTTATACATTTAACATTTCTCAGTCTGAAAGGATGACTTCATCTGTGCTTGGGAAGGTTGTGCACATCCATGGAAGTCCATACTTGTGTTGGTATGTCAGACATAGTCCTCCAGAGAAACAGAACCAAAAGGAGACATATGGGTATCTTTATATATGTGTATATATAAAAAGAGATTTATTTTAAAGGATTGGCTCATGCGGTTGTGGGGACTGGCAAGTCCAAAATCTGTAGGGCAGGCCAGCAGGCTGGAAATTTAGTCAAGAGTTAAAGTTGTACTTGCGAGATTGAAATTTTGATATTTGTAGGGCAGGCTGGTAGCCTGGAAACTTAGGCAAAATTTCCATGTAATAGTCTTGAGGCTAAATTCCTTCCTCTTCAAGAAACGTCAAATTTTGCTTTACAAACCTTCAACTGATTGGATGAGGCCCATCATGTCATCCAGGGTAATCTCCTTTACTTGAATCAACTGATTGTAAATGTTAATTACATCTACAGACTATCTTCACGGCAATGTACAGGCTGGTGTTTGACCAAACAGCCAGGCATCACAGTCTAGTCAAGTTGACATGTAACATTAACTGTCACACTTGGTTTCTGCTTTTTTGTGGGGAAGTTCCAGTTCATCCCAGTTCAAGTCAAAGGCCCTCAGGTTCATGATCCATAATAACGTGTGAGAGTCTGATGAATGGTGCTCGTATGCATGCTTCATTTGTACCCCAATATGATTAGCATACAGCTGCACATATCACAGCCACTCAATAATTTGGTTGATCTGCCCTGAATACACTGAACTACTTGTTCAAGTCCTTGTTTCTATGAGCATTACACTAGACAGTACGCAAGAGCTGGAAAGTGACGTCTAAGGTGCTGGTATTAGCTAACTAGTGGCAAATGCTGCTTTCAGGATGCTGGTTACTGCTAGTGCAAGTGTCCTTTTACTTTAAACATGCTCCGATGGTTTCTGTTAGTTAACAGCAAAGGGAAACTTCAAGTCAGGGAGCAACTTGTCCTCCTGAGGTTTCAGGCCAATCGATGGTTTTTACTCTGGATATCGACAGCTCTCTGCTGCATGCCCTTGTTTTTGGCTACGTGGGCTGAATGTGGTGAAATGGATTATATAGCTTTTACTGCCTCTCGGGGTTTAATCAGTGCCCAGCAAGCACTGTGTGTGCCTGTGACTTTCCTTTGCCTTTTAATTGTTCGGACTGTGGGGCTGTTGATGGTGCTGCTTCTCTGGGCTCCTACCTTGACTGATCAGTTTTTAACTCAGAGCTTATGCTTCCTTGCAGGATGCTACAACTTGGAAGCCTGATTCATGCCAGAACTGCCGTTGCCATGGCAACATCGTTATCTGCAAACCTGCTGTTTGCAGAAACCCTCAGTGTGCCTTTGAGAAGGTATGGCATCCTAATTATATCCTAAATGTATTGGTAAAGTCAGAGCAGGTTAGGATTTTTGCATCTTTTCAGTCATCGGGTTCTGACATTTATCCCATTCTCTAATTGGAAGGCTTATGAAATGCAGGAGAGAACTTTTACATATGACATTTAAGAATATCTCAATTTCTGTTTATTGAGAATTTACTCTGGACCGGGCGCTCAGTTAAAGGTTTACAAATGTTATCCCACTTGGGGTAGGTATCTTTCTCCCCACTTTACAGATGAGGAAATGAAGCCTGGAGATTTCAAGCAACGTAACCACGATTATGCAGTTAATAAACTGCTGTCCAGAGGTTTCCCCGGGGCAGACAGATGCTAAAGCGACTGATAGGCACCGTTGAATGGATTGAAAGTCAGCGTTGACTTCTTGAGGATAATTTTCTAAAACCGTTATTTGTTCTGCCACTAACTGTATTAATGCGTTGCTGTCAAGCTCCCTCGGAACATGGAGAGGCTTGGACTCCAGAAATCTCCTGGTTGACCAAGTATATGAGGGATATTTCCTTCCTGCCCCTTTGTTAAAAATTTTCCATTTTTTCTGACTACACATCTAATTCTGTTAGAATATTTTTTCCAGTTGCTGACTCTTTTCTTTTTAAAGTGAATCTATTAAAAAAAACAGCTTAAGCTTCAAATTTGAACATTTGAAACTTTCTGGAGAAGACTAAATTATTTTCTTTAAAAAGCATTCTATCAATTTCACAAGCACAGTTTAGTTTTCTAGTTTTCTTCCTCCCCCCATAATAACCTTGAGACTTTATGCCATCTAGTGCTAATGAGTTCCTGTTTGTTTTTAACACTGGCATGAAGAAGGTTCTGTATACCTTTCAGTGTAGCCCTCAATTTCTTCACGGATATATTTCTGAGAAGCTGGGTGTACATCCAATGTTGGTAAATTTAATAATATTTTGTTGTATATGGTGGGGCTTTCTATTTTATGGAGGAAGTACTCCTAAAAGATCTCTACTTAGCTTGCTGAGTAATTCATGTCAGAATCTGAGTTGCTCATATAAGGACCGTGAAGACATACCCTCTTCCACTTCACATGAATAACTGTGGTTTCATGTAAGAAGAAGGAGCCTCACATTAAATGTTAGAAAGATATCGATTGGGGCACCTGGGTGGCTCAGTTGTTAAGCGTCTGCCTTTGGCTCAGGGCGTGATCCCAGGGTCCTGGGATCGAGCCCCACTTCGGACTCCCTGCTCTGCTGGGAGCCTGCTTCTTCCTCTCCCACCCCCCCTGTTTGTGTTCTCTCTCGCTGGCTGTCTCTCTCTCTGTCAAATAAATAAAAATAAAATCTTTAAAAAAAAAAAAGATATTGATTGTATTGCTGAAAACTAAATGTGTTCTACACCAGGGGTCAGCAGACTAGATCTGGCCTGCCACTTGTTTTTGTATGACCTATGAACAAAGAATAGTTTTTATGTTTTTAAAGGGTTAGAAAAAGACAAACAGAACAGTATTTCATGATATAAAAATTATATGAAATTAAATTTTACTGTTCATAAATAAAGTTTTATTGAAACACAGGCATACTCATTTGTTTATGTGTTGTCTGTGGCTGCTTTTACACTACAAGAACAAAGTTGTGTAATTGTGATACAGACCAAATGTGGCCCCCAAAGGCTAAAATAGTTATTATCTGGTTCTTTACAGAAAGTAAGTTTCTCGCACTGGTTCTATACCAAACATGACATTGTCCCTTCCTCATTTGTTTTTCCAATTTTTCCCATCTCAGTAAATGGCAACTCCTTTCTCCCAGTTGCTCAGGCCAGAACACTTAGCATCATCCTTGACTCCCGACGCTCTCCCACATCCCACATCCAGGGCTTTAGCAACCACCCAGCTCTTCCTTCCTAAAACCATAGGTCCCAAATGCAATTTCCCTGCTTTTAAGTCTGGTCCCACCTATTATCATTTTTTGTCTGTGTTGTCACTATAGCCTTTTAACTTGTTTTACTGCTTCTATACTTGTCTTTTTCATTATAATCTTGATATAACAGTCAGGGTGATCCTCTTAAAATTTAAGTCAGATCATGTTGGTTCTTTCCTTAAACCCCTCCAATGGCTTCCAATGGCTTCTCACTCATATAATTGCTCACAATGTCCTGTTAAAGTACTATTATATCCCTGTAATTAATCTCCTGTTCTTTCCCTTGCTCACTCTGCTTCAGACACCAGTTTCTCTTGGTGTACCCTGGAGATGCCAGGCACACTTCTGCCATTATGACCTTTGCACGCTGCTTTTCCCACTGAATTGTTTTTTCTTCAGATACAGATAATATACGTGGCTTGATCCTTTACTTCCTTTAAATCTTACCCAAACACCATTCTATTTAAAATTGCAAATCCCTACCCCACCATTCATTACCTATCCCTCCTCCATGCTTTATTTTTCTTCTTGACACTAACTTATATCAGATATACTATATATTTTACTGACATTTCTTGTTTAAGTTCTCTTCTATTCACTGTATATCCTCAGCACCTACAATAGCACCTGAGCATGGTAGGAACTCAGTAAATTTTTTTTTTTAAGATTTTATTTATTTATTCGTCAGAGATAGAGACAGCCAGCAAGAGAGGGAACACAAGCAGGGGGAGTGGGACAGGAAGAAGTAGGCTCCTAGCAGAGGAGCCTGATGTGGGGCTCGATCCCAGAATGCCGGGATCATGCCCTGAGCCAAAGGCAGACGCTTAACAACTGCACCACGCAGGCACCCCAGTAAATTTTTTTTTGACCGATTGAATGAATTAAGGAGAGATGAGGCTAGAGAGTTGGTAAGTTCAAGGTTATGGAAAGCCTTGTACTATGCTGTACTATGGAGCTTGGGATTTTATTTTGAAGATGATAGAATACTAATGAAGATTTCAGGCATGTGGGTTGAATGTCCAGCTTTTCTTTTAGAAAGATCTCTTTGGTTTTTCTAAGATAATGCATAATATTAGAAATGCAGGGATCAATTCAGAGGCCGTGAGAATAATCCAGATGAGGGAATGAGCACCTAAATCAGAGCACCAGTAGCATTGGGCTTGAGAGGAAAGGGCAGGCTCAAGAACACTTAAGGGATAAATCAGCAGAAATAGTTAGGAGGGTGAGGGCAAGGAGGAGGAGAGACAACCCCAAATTTATGGTTTGATGACTCATTGGTTATCTGAGCAAAACCAGCTGATATTGGAAATATAGGATAATGAGGAAAAGCATTCCATCTGGGAGGGAAATGATGATTTCACTTTAGGGAACATTACGTTTGAAGTGTCCATGGAGGAGCCAAGTGGGCATGTTGAAAAGGCAGCCAATATATGAATCTAAAGCTCAGAGGAGAAAACAAGGTTGGAAATATTATGTGAGTATTATTAGCATATAGTTAGTAGCATAAACCTTTAGAATTAATGAGCTCATCTAAAGAGCTTTTGTGAAGAAGGAGTACAAGATCAAGGATGCAATTTGGAGAACACAGTCATTTACAAGGAGGTGAACATAAGAGAGGGAGCTTAGGAAAATTGAAGAGACATGAAAAGAGAGGGAAGAGGCTAGAAGTGGTCAGAGAAGAGAGAGGTATTATGGTAGCCAGGAGAGTAGAGAATTTCCAGAAGGAGTTTGTATCAACAGTGTTGATCATAGGCCTACCTGAAGTTGGTGTCAGCAGAGTGGTGGGAGAGGAATCTGTACTCTAGAGGTTTGAGGAATGAATGGAAAGTGGGATAGGAGGCTGAGTAAAGGCTACTTTTCAGGGACCTTTGCTGAGAATGGGAGAGAAATGGGGCATTAGGCAGACATCAGTACATCTGTGAAGTTTCTTTGAACATCCTATCCCTGACCATTAAACCTCCTATGCATTGCCATGGTGCTTTGTGCTTACCCTTATTATAGCCCTTGACCAGGCTGCAAGTGCCTATTTATTTGTCTGCTTCCTCCTCGAGACTCTTAGCTTCTTGAGAGCAAAATTCTTGTCTTCTTCACTGTTGCAGCCTATCAAACAGCACAGTGTATGATGCTTAGCCAGTACTTGCAGAATGACCAAACAAGAGAAGGGAGAGGGTTTGTTTTTGATATTAGCATAAAAGAGACATGATCATGCTAGGAGGAAAAGGAGGATGACCTAGAAGATAGAGAGAAGCTGAAGGAGATATGGGAGATAGAGGAGGGAGGACAGACAGAGTCAGAATGAATGAATTAGAAGAAGTGGTTTTTAGGGAAGAGAATGTGTGGGTTCCAGAGCTTGGGGTGAGGAGGACAATCTCTTTCTCTAAAAGTGGAAGAAAAAGCCATGGATAGGTACAGAAATAGTTAAATTTGTAAGTAAGAAAAGTGATAGAAAAGAAAAGGAAGAAGTAAGAAAGGGATACTGAAGTAGTTCATATTTAATGATATCTAATCTTACTTTGTGAAGAGTTGAGGTTCGGTTGGGAACTGAAAGAGAGTGAATGTTTGGAGCTGTCACTGAGGGGAGAAAGGGACTGACCAAGGCTGCGGTAAAGCATCTGTGAGTGGTGTTAAGGGCCCATGGGAGCAGGAGATCAGGAACCCGTGGGGGTACCAAGCTGCATGATGGAATGATTTTCTAAGCAATGTTTCCTAGCCATGTATAAGGAAGCATAAGACAAATTGTGGAATAGATCCAGGATTGGGATTTTGCCATATTAGTGGAGAGAGAAAGAATAGACATACAAGAAGTGTTGGGCATTAAGCCTAACATGAATAGGAAAATGAGGCCAGCTGACTGAATGACTTCAAGGGGAAAAAGTATTCAAGGAGCTTTCTGAAGGACGTGATATGAGGGGGAGTGAGGTTGAGAGAGACCTAAAGGCCAGAAGGTTCAGATTCAGGGAGTTGAGGATTTCTGGTATAGAGTAATTTGAAGTGTAGGTAGGTCTCAAGGTTGACCATGACCATGGGGAGCTCAAGTTAACCGGAGAGGACGATTGTATAAATTGAAGTGGTTAAGAATGTACAAGGACAGAATATCACTTTCATGAACATTGAAGTTGTCCAGAATTATGTCTAGACATAGTGTAGAAAAGAAACTGAGATCCAGGGGCCAACTCTTTAGTGAGTGAGTATGAAGGAAGGATCAGCAAATTGGTGAATGATAGTAATAAGAATGACATAATCGAAGACTGTGAACTCTGAGAAGGTTTGTTGATTCTTTAACCCAGTCCTGTGAGGACCAGTCCTCTCTTCAGGATTTCTGGAGAATATATATGCATGGAGGACAATGTCATGCAAAGGAACACTGTATTACATGGTGGGGTTTCGGCTGCAAACTTCAATGCAGCTAATAATAGTATTTGCCTAATTAAATTACACGTAATTCTCACAACTTAATTAGATAAATACTATTATTAGCTGCATAGGTATAATACATATATACACATATATTCATATATATACACATATACACATATATACATATGCACATCTGTGTGTATGTAAATACACATACATGTATATGCTTAGAAGAGTACCTGGCTATTCTAAGTACACATTTAAGTGTCAGTTATAATTACCAAATGATCATCATAATTATTTTTGGTTAGTTTTTCTAGATCCTGGGCAAGTAATCTTGCCCAGCAAACTTAGCAATCTTCTTTGTTATCTCTTGCCCATAAGGTTACTTCTCAGTGTTCCCCAATGCAATTCTAGGCTTATGTGTTCCAGGTAGCCCACAGCTCAGAAGTCTATGCAAGGTCACATGGTTAGAAAGCAAGAATTCCATCTCTCCTTCTCTGAACTCCCACATGCAAAGTGCTTTGCTCTTGCTTTAGCTCCAATTACCTCTTTTATGTTCTACCACAAGTTCAATAGTTAGACTCAAGTTGGGGATGCTTCCACTGCCACTCACAAATGAAGAATATTATTTATGAAATGAGTTTTGAGGGCTGAATCTGAAAATCAGGTTTTATAGAAAACAAAACTAATTTGGGGGCTTAAAATATTCCTTGAAATCTTCCATTCTACCTGCCTTTCTCTCTTGCCCCCTGCTTCCATGTTAGAATGTAAACAGCACTTGGGTGATCTCATTTTCTGTGTGAAATTCTTAATGCAAGTGAGGCTGATGTGGTTTCTCCATTTTACTGTCTTAGTGAAAATCAGAGAAGCCTAGTTTCTTCTTGGGTTCAGAGGGCACTTTCCTGAAAAGTCATTAATGTTCCATAGTATGAACAATTTTAAAAAACCCCATTTTGTATGTTTTATCTTTCATCAAGCAAACAGGAAGAATTTGGTAATCACTGTTCCTAGGTAAAATTGTATTTATCTGTTTAGTGGATGAACAGTGGTAAAATCTTAGTCCCATTTCTCACCTACTCCTATGGATGTAGTTATATAAAATTAGAATTCTCTTGTAGGTTCAATTTTTTTTTTTTTAAATGAAAGCAGCCCCAAATATCAAAGAAACATTAGTACACACATGCATAGGCACAGACAAACACACACACACATTTTTTTTTTCATTCTACTGGATGAATTCTTCGTAGACTTTTATTCTGTGGACAAGCCATGATTCCCTGGTTAATGCAGGCTCTCTTACAATTTTTTGGTCAGAATCACTCATTGCCCATTCTGTCACATCTTTAAGACTTGTGGAAACTCTGAGATACCTAAGTGGAGAAGCAAGATGAGTCAGAGGATCACTGTGCCCGAAAGACAAACATATACTCTTTGCTCCACAGTTGTTGTTTTTTTTTTTAAGATTTTATTTATTTATTTGACAGAGAGAGAGAGAGCCAGCGAGAGAGGGAACACAAGCAGGGGGAGTGGGAGAGGAAGAAGCAGCCTCCCAGCGGAGAAGCCTGATGCGGGGCTCGATCCCAGGACCTTGGGATCACGCCCTGAGCTGAAGGCAGACGCTTAACGACTGAGCCACCCAGGCGCCCCATTTTGCTCCACAGTTGTTTTTTTTTTTAAAGATTTTGTTTATTTATTCGAAAGAGATAGAGACAGCCAGCGAGAGAGGGAACACAAGCAGGGGGAGTGGGAGAGGAAGAAGCAGGCTCCTAGCCTAGGAGCCTGATGTGGGGCTCGAGCTCATAACTCCGGGATCATGCCCTGAGCTGAAGGCAGACGCTTAACCGCTGTGCCACCCAGGCGCCCCTGCTCCACAGTTTTAATAACCCTTGGATAGACGGATTCTTCACAGTGGCAAATGGATGGCTGGTTAACAAATCCTGGGGTATCATGTGGTAGTCCATTCCCTTGATAGTATCATATCTTGATAGGAAACACTATTGGAATTACAGAAGGCCTGAAAAACAATGTAGATCTTTATTGGAGCCCAGGAATTCTACCCGGCTCCCCATAGTACATGTGATATCTCCACAACAATGCTGTTTCCTCTCCTAGCTTTGTCCTTCAATCCCCTGCCCCATGTGCTTTGCTACTCTGTCTAGTAAAAGTGAACATCAGAACTTGAGCTCCCCACAGCTGGCTGCATCAGGCCTCCATAAGATAGCTAGAAGACCTGCCAGCTCTGTGGCCAACCCATCCCCCACACCCCCTGACCCCAAGTCTTCTCTTTGCAGCAGAGGGAAACAACCCCTTCAGGGAGATACAGGTCTTCTCTTACTCTAACTTCTTCTCTTTTGTGGCACTCAGATGGAGCAATGCTAGTGAATAAAATTCCCCCCTTCATTACATGTGAAAAGGTGTAGACAATTTTCAAGGAAATTACTTTCACGAGGGGGTTCATTTTAACTTTGAGAGAAGCTCTTCTTGACAGAGAGAATCCTTTCTGTCAGTTTATTTGGTTTATCCTGTCTGTTGTCACCCGTAGAAACTCATGAAATTTGGTGAATCTGAGATGACTTGGGGTCTGGTGAGCCATTGTGAGTGTGTTTGCTGCTGCCATTTTACACTGAGCTGTTTTTAAATGCTCAGGGAGAAGTGCTTCAAATAGCTGCCAACCAGTGCTGCCCTGAGTGTGTGTTGAGGACTCCCGGATCTTGCCATCATGAAAAGAAAATCTATGCGGTAAGTGTTTTCTGACCCATGGCTGACTCGATGTCTAGATCATTGACAAGGGAAAGCTGAATGCTGAACTTGTGTTGGCAAGGGAGGTTTCCTTTTCTTTGTCTGGGCCATAGGAGGATCTGAAGCTCATTTGACTTTCCATGGGCATTTGGGTTTCTTGAATAAGATTGAAACAGTTCTACTTATTCCATAGGTCCTACGTAAATATTTGTAGATTGAATTTGTGTCTGTATAAAGAGTAGTTTGAGAATGTTGATGTTGAAGAAGTCGTGTTGCTGAATAATCAGGTACCACCTTGTGTGTGCCACATGCATTTTTTTCATTCGATAGTTACAAACAATCCTGAGTGAATAGAGCAGATATTATTACTCCTGTATCGAAGATGAAAACATTGAATAGAAAAGAGCTTAAGGTACTCACTTGTTGTCATATTACTAATAAGTGGTATAACCTGGCCTAGAACCCTGGTCTTCTTCCTCCTAATTCAGCGCTCTTTCGAAACATTAGGGTGCAGTTTCTACACTTAAACACTATTGACATTTTAGGCTTTGTTGTGGGGGCGGTCCTATGCATGGTAAGATATTTAGCAGCATCCCTGACCTCTACCCACTAGATCCTGGTAGCATCCCTAAGTCCTGACAACCAGAAATGTCTGGAGACATGGCCAAATTTTGCCTAAGACGCAAAACACTCATTTACCCCCATTTAGAACCACAGTACTAGAAATCGATCCTAAAGTCCCTTGATTATACATTTTCATTCCAGATCGTTTAGGATTCATTTACAGACATTAAGTGCTGATTAAAAAGTACCATTGCAAGGTTTATAACAGGAACTATGAAAATGAAATGGATATAGTTCATCTTTGCTTACACCTTAATGTTACCCAGAGGTAGTTGGTGAAGTTGAATGTGGTGGAAAGAGGCTCTTCGCTTTAATCCTCATCTTCCACTTGATACAAAACTCTCCCCAGATTAGTGCCTCTGCCCATTCAGGTTAACAGGATTTGATATGCCCCTCTAGGCTGCTATTCAGTGTGTGTACCTAAAACTCAGTGAGCATAGTGTACTTTCCCTGTGGAACAAGATCACCTCCCTTGAGCCACTGTCTCCTAATTTCCTGAGGAAGCCACTCTTTCAGTTCTGCACAGTGTGTTGCTAAAAGACACCCAAGCAGGATCTATGTTGGGAATGTCTTCAGATCACGTATCACCCTTTGCTGCTCAATTTGGTCCGTTATGAAGAGTGGTGTAAACTTCACAGGCCACCGAAGAGGATCCCTTGTGAAATGGAAAGTGCTGTAGAGCACATTGGTGACAGGAATAATGCCGGGTCATGAGGGTTTGTATAGGGATGTGGTTTAAAGTCAAAAGCACCAAGCTGAATCTCTCAGAGGAAGGAATACACAGGATCCAAAATGAGGTCAAGGGACAATCAGACATCTCAAGTAAGTGGAATACTAGGGACATGGAAAATCCAAGTTCAATAAATCTCTGCACTCTAATGACATTCGTTTGTTCTCTTGTGTTATATTTGTGCACACGTGCAATCTTCTTATCTTGGCTTAAGACGCTTGAGAACATTGACAGTATTTTCTGCATCTTTATAGTGATCTTCCTTGCCTCCCACCTAACCAGGCACTTAGCACTGAACTTTTCCCAGAGTAGGTGCTCAGTAAACATCAATGACTGGAGGATTCACGCAGTGAGCAAATCCCTTCTCCAGCTTATCTATGTCTTCATTCAAATGGCATGTTGGCCGTTGACCAATGACCTATGTAGCTGGGTAGTTCTAGGACGACAGGTCTGCTGATGGATTGTTAAGAAATGAAATCTGCTTGGCCTCCAGCTTTTTCTGGAAGAGTTTGGAAAGCCCTCCTTTTTCCCACTTCCCCCCACCCCATTCTGCTGTAATACATCACATGGAAAGCTCTAAACTGGGTAAGAACATATCCATGTGTCGGTTTCCCATATGCAACTTTCAAAATGCACTCCTCAGAAAATGTTATATTTCTGGTACTTGATGTAAGTGAGAAAAAGGCTGAATTTCAGAAACTATATTTTGAAGGAAAAATTCTCTGGTGGTCTACTTCTTCAAATAGAGATAGAAGAATGATTTTTTTTAAGTCAAGACAAAAAAAATCAGAGTTCTAATTTTAGTCTTAATAAAGTCGAAATGATCGTGTTTCTTGTCTTCCTGCCTTTCCTTCCTCTCTTACTTTTGTCACTTCCCCTAGATTCTTTCCAAAGCCCTCTTTATCTTATTTGTTTTCTTGCATGGTTTAAATACTTTTCTGGGTTTGCTGTGAATCTCACCTTGTCTCTTATATCTTTAGGGTTTTCCCTGAATCTTGGAGGGTTTGCTTTTTGGTTTTTTTTGTGGGTTTTTTTGCCCCTTTCGGCTTGCTTGGGAGGCCGTCCAGAGCACTTTCCCTCTCTCCCTGGACAGCAGTGATCTTGTCTTTAGCCTCTGGCTTGCATCCCATAGGGGAGGTCATGGAGACTCTCTCTCTCTGTAGCTACAAAATAGCCCAGTGTTAAGAACTTTAGAATGCTGAACCGAGGTGAAACCTTTCCCCTAAGAGAGGGCTTTACAAGAGGCTTTAGCATAGGGTGAGTGTGACGAGGAGGAGGGGAATTAGTTGAAGTGAGACTGTCTCCGGAGAATAGGGTCAAAGCAAAGGAAGTCAAGGATGAGTCCAGCACAGGGCAGCTTGAGGAGGCCACCCTTTAATGAATCAGCCTCGCCTCACCAGAGGACTGCCTTTGCTTGCGGAGTCGACAGCATCTTACACAACTGGCGTTCTAACAAGTCAAGACAAGTCCCGACATCTTCCCTGGAGTGAGGAAAACACTTGAGCCTTTTGGCTGACTCCAGGTTATTTGAGAGTCTTACACGGGCTTATTACAGCCAGCGTTTGGGGGACTATTTCATCCATGACCTCCCCAAAGCTATCCCTTCAAATTAGTGTTTGGATCTCTGCCCAGCCTTGCCAACCATTCAGGGAGACAAGCCTGAAATATGTTTTCCTCAAAGAGTGCTGGAGTGCTTTTTCCCTGTTCTTTGCCCCACAAATTAGCTTGTGAAAGGGAGGGAAAAGGACCATCAATCCCCTTTCTTTTCCTCTTTACTAATTTAATTCCATCACCAGATAATGTCAGGGCTGAGCAGATAGTGCTTGAAGATTCCCGGAAAAAGAAAGTGGCAAGTGGTAATGCCCTAGTGCCCACATCCGATTGAATAGAGGAGCACAGAGGGAGAGGTCTGCTCACTCTGCCTGTCTGCGAGGCTAAAACGAGTACTCATTTATGTGTGTGAAGGAAGAAATGAATATTGAATTGCACAGCCTTGTTCTCTTCAAAGTAGAGGATGTAATTATAATATGCACTGAACATTCCCAGATAGTTAGTATTCTGGATCTATAACTTCATAACAGGAACAAATTATATGAAGAAAAATTATTTTATTGTTCCGTCAGCAAGCCAGGCAAATACTTTATGACCTTATCTTTCCTTTGGACTTCTGTCAACAGCCGGCCGACTTATTAGTTGGCTCTGCAGGAGAATATATTTAAGATGTTGTCTGCAGGATGCGCTTTTGTCCCCTGTCAAAATCTCATATTTTCTAAAGGTACTAATGAGGTTAAGATGACACAGCTAAAACCAGGTCTGGGAGCATCTTAGTATATCTGCTATTCCTTGACTTTACAAAGCTCTCTTTGCTGCTACAGTGTTTATAAAAAATAAGGCTTTTGTAAATAGGTATAGAGAACACTAGGAAATTATATATATTTTATATATTTATTTATTACTATTATATTAAAATTATGTGTATATATATATATATATATATATGTATATATGTATCAGCATGAGCCAAACCCCTTCACCCTTGGTCTCTAGTCTTCCTCTGCTGAGAGCAGCATCACTGGGGACTTACGTGACTTTTTCGCAAGAGAAAGGTGGGAACAATTTGTCTCCATCTCTGTGCACTTCAGATCACCATCTGATCTTCTTCTGCGGCTTTGACATCAAGCATTGGAGACTCCCTACCAAGTGTTTGTTGTTATTCCCGTAATTTTCGAGCTTATTGTGAGGGGAGAATCTCCTGCCTCATTTTACATCTATTGAGTTACATAACAGATTCACATCATTAGAGAGCTTGAAGGTGCCAAAGAGATTAACCAACACAGCCCTCTCATTTTACAGATGAAAAAATTTTGGTGATTGACAGGTTGTTATTGTAATTAATTTTTGTCGTCTCTGTCTGAAAGGTGGTGTGACTGCAGATGTTTAAGAAACAACTGTTAGTGTTTCTTAGTAGCAACAGAACAAGCTCTTGTTTTAATGAAGTGAAATGTCGAGATGCTTAGAAGCAACCTCCTAACTTTTAATAAATAGAATAAAGAAGTTCACTTCAAGTTGTTGTATATGCAGCTTTCACATTTTACTTTACTGAAGACATAAATGATTCATTTGATATTTTAAACAGTAATTTGCTTTCTGATGACAAAAGTAAAAATATCTTTATGGTGAAAATTCAAAAAATAAAAAAGTGTACAGCAGAAAAAACATCACTGGCAATTCCCAGACTATGAAGATCACTGTTACTGTATTCTCAGGTTTTTTGGAGAGGGGGGAACAGTGGCGATGGATAGACAGGTAGAGATCTGTTTTGACATAATTGTAATTACACTGTGTGTACAGTTTTATGTCTTTCTTTTTAATATAACACATTGTGAATAGTTCCCTGGCATGCCCTTGGAGAACATGATTTCCTATCATCAGGTATTTGAGTAGCTTCTAATTTTCATGAAAATATTTCCAGTTTTGCTATATAGAACAATGAAATGGAATCCCTTGTATTTAAACCTTTTTTTGTATGTTATCATTGATCTTTTTCTTCAGATAACTTCTTAGAAGTGAAATTAGTAGGTCAGAGCATGTGAAGATTTTGAGTATTGAAGCTGTGACATCTGTAGTCATTAAAATTCAATTTTAAATTGTCTGTGCCTAATGGGAAATCCAGTGGGAGTATCACGGGTAGTGCAGCCTCTTTTCAAGTATGCTTACCTTGGGTAGGCCCCACATGGCTGAGTTTTCCAGGTGCTACTGTAGTGAGGGAAGGCTTTGTGCTGGAGAAAATCCCACCCCATTGCAGCTTCACCAGCACTACTGTGAGTTTTAAAAACTTTCCCATATCTGATATTAAGAAGTATTATCCAATTTTACTTTAATTAATATTTCTTTGCAATTAATAATGTTAACTATTCCATAAGTTTATTGTTATTTTTCTATTGGGTTTTTTTCTTATTGCTTGTAGATGCTTTTATATAATAGAGTTTAGTTCTAATTAATATAATTTGTAATTTTTATCAGTTTGTCATTTGCCTTTTAATTTTATTTATAATGTAATTGTGACAGACTTAAGATTTTAACTCATTAGAACCTATCAATTTTTCTCGTAGAGTTTCTTTCTTTGCTTTTATGCTTAGGCTTTTCAAAGTATAAAGGTCAATTGCTTCCTACCTTTTATTAGTCAGTAGTTTATTAGCAAGTTGTGAGCTTGCCCATTTATATGCTGTACTAAATTTGAAATTTTATATTATAGCAGAAGTAAAAATTGGTGGTGGAGAACTTGGCCTTGATATTATGTCCATTTCTACAATCACAGTTGGCACAGAGGTGTGAAAAGGAAGAGTAAGGCCTTGAACTCAATGCAGTGGAAAGAGGAGAGAGGATTGGGCATCTTCTGTATGCCACCCCCCCCCTTGCTTGCTTTTTAACAAACTACCTCATTTAATCTTTATAATAACCCAGTCAAGGGCATGTTGTCATAGCATTTCAGTTTTTCAGACCAGGAAGCTGAGATTTAGAAAGATGAAGTCACTCACGCACAGTTCCCAAGGCAGGGAGGGCCGAGCTGGGAGCCTCCAAGGAGACCCTCGGTTCATCTGACTCTGGGCATATTTGCATTATTGTTCTCCTGTGCTCCAGAAAGTCTGCCTACAAGAAAGTAATCTTCGTGATAGTGAAGTGAGGACTCAGTTCCCAAATAATTGGATAACTGTGACCACCTATTCCTACCATTATTATAATAATAGTACAGGTTATTAGTAATTCCAAAATGCCAGACCTGGTGTGCTTGCAACAGGGCTGTAATTTGCAGAATAAAAGGGTACTGACTTGTTTAGGTAAGACAGAGTTCTTTTGTGTTTGAGAGAGATGAATAACTATTCTGGATGCTGGCTTGAGGAGAAGCAAGAGGACATTCATTTTCTATGCTTCTCAGTCCCACAGTTGTAATCCCCAGATTATAGTTAGGTGATTGAGCACCTGGAACGTGTGATGTTTTTAACAGAAATCTATATATGATTTGGGCTGAATCAGTTATCATCATATGCTACATTTAGTAGAGGCAAAGGATAGCAGTTTCCAATATTTAAAAAAAATGTTATGGGAGGAAAATTTCATTCATGAAACTTATTCCTCCCCTCCCCCACATCTTGTAAAAGGCCACCATTATTCCATTCTGCCACTAAGAACATAACATACTTTGACAGCTACTTCCCTAAACTGTCTACATG
Organism: Ursus americanus; assembly: GCF_024610735.1. Classification (NCBI taxonomy): domain Eukaryota; kingdom Metazoa; phylum Chordata; class Mammalia; order Carnivora; family Ursidae; genus Ursus; species Ursus americanus. The sequence continues at coordinate 23,116,243 of NC_142134.1, read as the reverse complement.
TTTGAGGCTTTTTATATTCAGGGTTCACTCCCCCTCCCCCACTTACTCTGCATCACATTCGAGTGTGGCTCATTTAAATATTTTCCGTACTCAGTAAGTCATATAACTCAAAACATGGATCTCTTAGCTCACTGATACAGTGCTAGCTTTGGGAACGTTGTAGCCCAGGAGTGGATCAGTGACATTCTGTGTGTGTAGATGGGCTCTGAATGGGCTCTGCAGTTTGTAGGAGAACTGGCTGGCTATCATACTTTCCCCAGGCCCAGATCATTGGAACAGGAGAGAGTAAGATGGGGAGGAAGGAGAGGAAAAGAGGAATATGGGAACTAATCAGGGTAAAAAGTAAAGGCAGAAAGAAGGAGAGAAAGATAAAGAAAAGAAAAAAAGAGAGAGAGGGAGGGAGGAAGGAAGAGGACCAGAGTGAGAGCTATTGAAAACAAAATGACCATTATAAAGAATCCAGTAAATACATATATGTGTGTGTATATTTTACTTTAGGCTTTATAGAGTTTTTTAAATGATTGGGGTTGGGGTACTTTTTATTTTCTTTTTCTGTTTTTCTGAAATTTCCAAATATAAATCTTACGGGTACTAAAAAGAAAAGAAAATAAAATTTGGTTTTTAATTGGTCTCTGATTTGGAACATTGTAAACCCTGGTCTTAACCGGGTTAAGCCGAGAGCCTTCTTCCATCTCTCCTGAGCACCGTCCTTGATTTGTGTTAGAGGTTTGTTTCTGTTTGGTCAAATGAAAGCTATAATCTGTCAATAACCTTCTTTTCTTTTTTTCCCCTAACCCGCAGCACGGGACAGAGTGGGCCTCTTCCCCGTGCAGTGTGTGCTCTTGTTCTCATGGGGAAGTCCGATGCAGCCCCCAGCCATGCCCAGCGCTATTGTGTGGACAGCAGGAGCTGGAATTCATCCCCGAAGGAAGCTGCTGCCCAGTGTGTGTGGGCCCTGGGAGTGAGTATGAACTTGTAGAAAGAGACCCTCTTTGCCTTTGAGGTTTACCTGCTGACATCCTAACTTTTCTCTTTCTTGCTCAGTGCAGTCCATTCCTTATGGGAACCAGTTTGGAGCCTTGCACTTGGCAGAAGCCATGTTGCAGAGTGTGAGGTTGGAACACATCTTTAAGCTCTATTCCAAATTTGGGATTCTGCAAGTCTCTGATTTATTTATTTTGTGCTGGCCCGATGCATCCCTTTGCATTTGTAGCTCCTAAGAAGGAAAGGAAGGAGGGACAAGAGTCTTTGATGTGATTCCAGAAGGCTCTTGGCGGAGACAGAATGAACAAATCTCTTCTCCATGTAGCATCACTAGCACTATTTCTGCCGGCTGGTCTTTGAGATGGTATAACATCTTTCTCCAAGACACACAGAGCAGGAAGCAGGTCTTTCATTTGTCTCTGTGGCATGTTCGCTGTGGAGACATGCCTGCCTACAAACCGCGGCCCCGTTCAGCAAGTCAGGGGCACACTTCCAGGTCCTTCCTTGGAATCCATGCTTGGTCCAAGTACTCCTTCTATTACATTTTAGGGATATATGTCCTCTTCCATTTTTATAACTAAGTAGTGGGTACTTCACAATAAACACGAATAATTGTCATTGCTGCATTACATCCTCTCCTGGCATATAATGACTAAAATTATTCTTTTATTTAATAACACCTGGAAGCTATACTCTATTTTTGCCTTTTCCTTTTATTTTTTTAAATGGGGGGGGGTGGGAGGGGCAGAGGGTGGAGCCCGACTCGGACACCGGGCCGGATCTCACAACCCTGACATCAGGACCTGAGCCTAAATCAAGAGTTGGATGCTTAATCAACTGAGCCACCCAGGCGCCCCTGCCTTTTCCTTTAAAAAGACCCTGGTTTCTTTCTGATCCCCAGTTATTCCATTCCTGGCATTCCTTTACTCTGGAGAACGATTACAAGGATTAAAAAGTATCCATAGGAAACAATGAAAATACAGTGCTTGCCTCACGCATTTCAGATGTCACCCACCAGAAGGGGACTGACAGCTGCTTTGGGCCAAAGAACCCTTCAAGTAAAAATATTTGAACAACAGAGTTTGGGTGTGGCGAGTAGGCTGGCTGAGATTGTGGGATCCTTTCTTGTGCTTTAAGAGGCTTTCTCCTTGGCCTCCATGGGACATACTGGAAGCATTTTGCCTGGAGAGGTTGGAGGATCAGCCAGGGCCAACTTTATAATTTACTAGGTGCAAAATGAAAATGCAGGGCCCCTTGTTTGAAAGGTAGTGAGTGGGGGGCAGCTTCTTTTCTTCTGTGGTTTTTCTGTCACGTTTTTAATTTGCTATTTAATGTCCTACTCCTTCAGGCATGGGAATACTTGCCAGGTGTTTGGAGATCCCACAGGCACCCCGGACCCCATCCTGCTACTTGGTGCTTAGGGTGCGTGCACTCTCCTAGCACCCACATCCAGGTCCCCGCTGTGGGTGGAGAGTGGCAGTGTTCACACTAATGTAAAATGTTGGGGTCTGGGAGTGAACAGTCAAGAAAGAATTCTTGAGACATCTTCAGTGCAAAAAAAGTGGTTTTATTAAAGCACAGGGAAGGACCCTTGGGCAGAAATCTGCATTGGAATTGTGAGGAGTGACTGATTATACCCTTTCAAGTTGGGAGGGGGTTGGGGATAGCATAAGTCTGTAAGGAATTTGGAAGCAAGGTTTCCAGGACCTTGAAGGGCTAGCTGCTGTTAGGAAAAGGTCATTTATTACTGTCTAGGAATACTTCAGTGATGAGACCCTTCAGATGTGTATCAGTTGGCTATATGCTTGGAGGATGATTGCTAACATATATCTTGGGCAATAAAGATAAAGTTTCCAAAGGGTTTTTTTCTATGTTAAAGAAGGCTTACAGAATCCTGGAGGTTTGGGCTCATGTCAAGCTAAAGTTGCCTTTTGCCTCTAGCAAAGTATTAACATTGAGGCAAAGTATTAACATTGAGGCAGTTAAGTTCCCGGAGGAAAGTCACCCTGCCTATCTTCAGTATTTGTCAATGGGCTGCAGAAGAAATTTATTTTTTTTCCCTACACTTCTTTTGCCTTTGTTCTCCATATCAGCTGGGTATGGGTTTGGGAGCAAGTGGCTAAGAACCCATCTCAGGAAGGCAGGGAGGCAGTGGGATGTGGGACCATGCATGAGCTGAGACTCCACAGGACATGTCATGCTGTCTAACCAGACTCCACTTAGAAAACTCAGAGAGAAAGTTCTTAAGAGCTCCATACAATGGGGCACCTGCGTGGCTGAGTCAGGTAAGCGTCCGACTCTTGATTTCAACTCAGGTCATGATCTCAGGGTTGTGAGATCGAGCCCCTCTTCGGGCTCTGCGCTGGGCGTGGGACCTGCTTGGGATTATCTCTCTCCCTCTGCCCTTCCCCATCTCTCTCTCTCTATCTCCCCACCCCCTTTAAAAAACAAACAAACAAAAAAAGAACTCCATAAGGACACTGCAGAGTTTTAACCCCCAACCACAGGGCCCTGTGTGACTGCACTGGCCACACACCCATGCAATCAGCCCTGAGATCAGGACGTGCAGTCCCCCAAGTAATCCTTGTATTTTTGACCTTCCAGAACCTTGTTCCTACGAAGGCCGTGTATTTCAGGATGGGGAAGACTGGCCTTTGAGTCGGTGTGCCAAATGTGTGTGTAGAGATGGGGTCGCCCAGTGCTTCACAGCTCAGTGCCAACCTCTGTTTTGTAACCAGGTAAGGAAGACAGCCTCCAAAGGGATCTTCACTGTTCAGGAACTTGGAGCCTCTCCTGAGGTTGTCAAGGCAGGCCTCCAAAGTACTAGAAACAATAAGCAAAGGCTGTTTTGTTTTCCTTATACTTTTGGAGACCACCTCTGACACATTTCTTTTACCCTTAGAAGCTACAGATAGGTCTAATTACTGGACATTTAAGCTAATTGCTATGTCGGGAAAGTGAGCCTTGAGGGTACATGCAAAGAAGCTCCCAGCTCCAGTTGCAGATGTAAAAATGTCGAGTTAAACATCTGGAGAAGTCTGTAATCTGATCAGGTATTGTTTCTCAATGCATAGGTGTAGTCTTGCTTTTTAAGACCTATGTGTGTCTTTGAACATGATATCCAGATGTACACGTTTTAATTCTTATAAGATAACAATTCAAATTATTCAGATTTTCTCTGGGGAGCTTTAAAAAATAGTGCATTTTGTTCTTCATTTAAAGTTCATCAGATTTTCAGAACATTAGACTCTTCACACAAATTTAGAAGAGAAAATCAATGGCAAATAAATGTGGTATACATGGTATTTTATATTTTTTTACTCTTCCAGAGGTTTCTATGGATGTTCCTTGGCAGTTGACAGATAACCGCGGAAGGAGTTTGCCTCCAGCCGAAAAATAGCTTATTTTTGATCTAAGGAAAAGCTGGAAGCCAACATTCAGTTGATACAGAGCAGTACTTTGTGTCAAATAAAACAAAATCAATAACATGGCATATTGTGACAATTGGGCAATATTTTCAAAGGCAGACAAAAGGCAATTAGACAAGAAATGCTAAATGCCAAATAAAGGGAAAATGTATCTAATTGAAAGAGTAGATCGTATTACGCACACTACCACAACTACTGCACTCATGTCACATCTCCCAATTCATCACCAAGTCTTCTCCCAGCGCTGAGATTACAAATGAGCCTCTCGGTAGAGCTGCACAGCATCTCACATTCAGAGAACGCTGTAGTGCTGGGGCATTTTGATTTAGCACTTTCCAGGATTCAGTCCCCTTGTGTAGGAAGGGTAATTAAGCAGTTTACCAAGATTGCAATAAGGAAAGTGAGAGGAGGCATGGAGGAAACACCACTTTGTGAGCCTTCTACTTTAAATCTTTGAAACCTTAACGGACTTCATGTTAGGGGGGTAGATACTGGATAATGGAAAGTACTAGTTCCCATTTTGAAAACATTATATATAGCGGGTCCCCTGCGTGGCTCATTCGGTTGAGCGTGGGACTCTTGATTTTGGCTCAGGTCATGATCTCAGGGTCCTGGCATCCAACCCCATGTCAGGCTCCGTGCTCAGCAGGGAGTCTGCTTGAGATTATCTCCTTCTACCCCCGCCAACACCTCCCACCTCCGCACATGCATGGTCTCTCTCTCAAATAAATAATTTTTTAAAAAAAATTAAAAAAAAAACATTAAATATAAACTCTAGCTTCAAACATTGCACTCACGTATGGTTTGCATTGATATACATAATTAACTTAAAAAGATGAAATTTGGTACCATACTTCAGAGCTAGTTGATATGCAAGCATTCTGAAGACCTGAAAATTAATTTTTTTGTTTTTTTTTTAAAGATTTTATTTATTTATTTGACAGAGATAGAGACAGCCAGCGAGAGAGGGAACACAAGTAGGGGGAGTGGGAGAGGAAGAAGCAGGCTCACAGCAGAGGAGCCTGATGTGGGGCTCGATCCCATAACGCCAGGATCACGCCCTGAGCCGAAGGCAGACGCTTAACCGCTGTGCCACCCAGGCACCCCCTGAAAATTGATTTTAATCACCCTTTCATCTTTAAGTTTATATTTTTGCCATGACATATTTTAAAAGAACTCAGATTATTTAGAAATATTTTTCTTGATTTAATATCATTATTAAATATTGGATGTTCTGATGATATAAAGGAGTGTTAAAAAGTTTAGGCTTTTAATGGAAATACCATCACCACTGTCTACCATCTATCATCATCTCTGTCCTCACCATCACCACATTTTTGGCATTTATTTTGTGCCAAGTATTAATTTTCAGAGCTCCGTAATTCTCATCACAACCCTATTAAGAACTATTATTATCATCCCCTCTTGCCAGTACCTAAAACTGAGGTACAGAGGCTAGAGTGACTTGGTTAAGATACCACAGTTAGGAAGTGTCAGTGCTTCTCACCTAGGCAGTCAGCATTACAACCTCAGCAGATCACACCTGACTCATATTTTTAACCACTATGCTAGATGGCCTTCCAAAATGTTGAGTTACATAGCATTTTTGTATAATAACAATCACAAAAACAATAGTTACTAACAACATTGAACACAATTGCAAGTATCTTATACATATCAACTCATTAAATATTAAAAACAGACAAGTTCATCAGAAGAAATGTATTTCCAGGTCTTGAGCTCTAGAAAAAAATAGATTTTTAATATAAGAGGTTTTTTTTTTTCTTTTAAATTGTAAAAGGAATCTGTACTTATTAAGGAAAGTTTGGAAAATGCAGAAAAGCAGAAAAGGATCATCTATATTTCTTCCATTCAAAAACACCATAATAGATTTTTTTTGGTAATTCATTCCAAATTTTTTGTAGGCAAATATGGATGTATTTGGTTTTTTTCATAGTTATAATCACATTTTAGAAGTTGTTGATGATCTCTGACTAAAGGAGAAATTTCTTATGTTCAAACACGGTATTGTTCCCTTAAGGAGGGATATAAATTCATACCGAAATTTCTTGCTACTTTTGTCTAGATGTCTTGTGAACAGAGCCCTAACCCATCCACATTTTTGTAGCCTCATTAAAATGGTCTGGTTAGTCTCATGAGAGTTGTTCCTGATGATATATTTTTTAAAGTTTTTATTTATTTATTTATTCATTTGAGAGAGAGAGAGAGAGTGAGTGAGAGAGCACAGAGGGAGAGTGAGAGGAAGAAGCAGGCTTCCCACTGAGTGGAGAGCCCCATGTGGGATTGATCCCAGGACCCTGGGATCATGACCTGAGCCAAAGGCAGAACGCCTCACTGACTGAGCTACCCAGGCACCCCAAATGTTCCTGATGATATTACCAGCAATCTGTTAAATACTATAATTTTCCCATTTCCCAAGTTGATGAATCAGAGTAGGTTGAACTTCATCTCTGGATGTTCTCTTCAAGAAAGATAGAAGATTGGATGTCTTCTTAACCACCGAGTGTTTGAGAATTATTTTCTTCCCGTCCATATACCTTAGAGCTAATTGTAGAGCTCAAAAATTGGGGACAATCATAATTTTTTCACATCCCAACTCCGTGGGCTCCTTTCCACTGAATCCTGAAATTTAGTGCTGTGGAGAAGCCTGAGGTCTGTCTGCTTTCTATTCCATTTTGTTCAGCTAGTTTTACTCTATTGGATTCTCGCAGGATGTTTCTTTATCTTTATAAATGAAACATTTTTTCAGGGTATTTCTAGGTGAGGTGTCTTTTCACCTTATTGCCTAGAATATGGTGCAGCCCTTTTAGTCTGTATTCCAGTTTTTGAAATGCTTTCTTCAGTTATGGCTTTAATTTAATCATATTCCTTCCAATTATTCTCATTTCTCTAGGAATACTTTGATGATTCTTAGATTGCTCCCCTCTCTTTCCCCCTCATTATCAATCATATCTCTCTTATCATTTTTCACTTTGTGTCTTTCCTCTTCATATGGAGAGAGCTTCTCGAGTTTGTATTTACTACTTCTAGTATTGATTTTAATTTGACTATTTCACTTTAATTTTCTTTTAATTCTTCCTTATTTTTCTTTTCATTGGTTCATCTAGTTTTTTTATCCTAAAGCTTCTTCTTTCTCTATTGCTTCCTGCTTCTGTTTAATAGAGACTGCATTTCCATGCATCTTACTGAAGTTGCAAAATAACTTTTAAATCTTTTCTTTTAGATCCTGTAGTATGTAGGATTCAGAAGTCTGCTCTTTTTCTGAATCTTCAGAACATTTTTGTTTTGCTTGCTCTTCAGAGTTTTTCCCAAGTTCCTTTCCTTCTATTTACTCATCCTTGATCAAGAGAAATCTGTTCATATCCACTGCTTGAAAGCTGCAAGGGTAAATGTCCTGCCCCTGGTTAACTCCCCTTCTTGGATCCATAGCCAGATGCTAGGAAAGGTTCATGTCTCCTTGTCTGAGGGGCTGGTGGGTTTTCAGTCAGTGTAGCTCTATTGTACTGAGATTGGATCTTTTCCAACCTCCACTGCCCAACCCTCCTACATTTTGAGTGCATGAAACAAAAAACTATACTCCCCAGTTTGCACCGTTGCAAAGGCTCTCTCCTTCTCTCTCGGTGACCATGTGCTTTATCATTTGAGGCATCGTCCTGTCCCCCAACTTGTTATCACTCCCTCTACCTCCTCCAACATACATACTTCCCACTGTTTTCTTTTTCTGTTTTACATTATGGTCTCTGATTAGATGTAGGAAGAAAGATATTGAGGAAGGCGAGGGCTGGCACCTGACTGCCTCTAACAGTAGTGGCCACACATGGGAGGGATGGATCTGGGTTGTGTTTGATATAGAAAGGCAGAGAGTTAGGCAGAATGATGGTTCTAATATCTATTTAGGTTTACACAGAAAAGAAAGGCCATCAAATGTCGAATGTCTTATGCTCAATGGGACTTCCTTGTAGCCGTGGTAGGAGGTTGGCTGTTTTACTTTTTGGTGGTGAAATTTTCATCTCTTTCTATATCTGCAGTGGTATCATAGCCAGAAAATATTTTATCAAGGGCTGTTAGCCATAATACACTGTAAAATTTTTATCATAAATATTTTTATTTAACGAATATGAAAAACCATAATTAAATATATCCTTAGTGGTAGCCCTACCCCAAATTGTAATAACATTAATTATATATATATTTTTATTCAATTCCTGTGTTTACTGAGGGTGCCATATTAGACCTGGGGTTGGCAGACTTTTTCTGTAAAAGGCCAGATAGCAAGTATTTTCAAGTTTGTGTGCCATTCAGTTGAAATAACTACTCAACTCTGCCATTGTAGCAAAAAAACAGCCATAGATAATATGGAAGTGAGTGGATGTGGCTGTGTTCCAATAAAAGTTTATGGAAACAGGTGGCAGGCTGGATTTGGCCCATGGTCCATTGTTGACTGGCCCCTGTGTAGACTATACATTTGGAAGGGCAAATCTACATAGCCCAGAATAATAGGATTCAGATATATTACAGCAACAAAATACACTGTTGAAAAGTCTTTCCCATTTTTCTGACCCACTTTGCTGTTCATCTTCTTACTTGCATCTCCAGTCTTGCTTATGATGCACCAGCCCAGGTGAGTTCTCGCCTCTCAGTCAGGTAGTTCTCTTGTATCCTGGGATATTTTCTCTTTAAATGCTTTTCCTTCCTGCCCTTGTTGATCTGGATTGGTAAAAAAGGATTCTGTTTCCATCAGTAAAATATATAATTAGGTATTGCCAGGAAGAATCAGAAAACTTGATGTTCCTTATACCAACCTTGCTACAAGTAATTCCTTCTTCCCACATGTTCTCGAGTTGTCTCTGCTACTGTACTTGGGTCTAGTCCGTGTCAGCTAAGGTAGACTGATACTAACTGTGCTGATTCCGGATTTGTGATCATTACATCTGTTTCCTGTTTTCCAAGCATTGTATAAGTTCATTTGTTTACTGCAATAAAATTACTGAATAGTATGACATCAAATATGCCTTTATTTTACTTTCTCACTGAAATTTCATTAAGCTGAAGAGTTCTGAGGTGGAGAAATGCTCAATGATTTCAGTGCATGTCCAATTTTCACATACTCTATTAAATATCAATGGCCATAGTATTTTCCATATAGAAAAATAAAGAAATAAAACAACCTAAAATAAGAAAACAGTTGTCAGTTTAATCCCAGTGATTCAGTTGTATGAAAGAAATCTCTATTAGATAGTAATGCATTAATGTAACTGTATATCGTTGGGGTAAAGAACTACTGAGATATGACCAGAACTATCCATAAAAAATTAAATCTCTTTGACCCCCTCCCCTGCCCAAGTACTTTGGCTGCCTTTCTCTTATAGAATGCGTTCCAAAGCAACCACAGTAATAAAATCTCATTTTCTGTTTCTTGTAAGAGAAAGTGAAGGTAATCATTCAGGAGGTATCTTCTGTGTAAGATAAACCACTTCTTAGTCCTTAAAATTTGTCTTATTTTAACCCTCCTTCCTCTGCCTTTAACTTGGCTGCCTTCTTGCCATTCAAAAGGTTGTAGTGATAAGTCAAGTGAGAAGCTGACTCTTTGGCATTAATGAGGGACTGTTGCTGTGAAAGTTCTCAGGGCAGCGGGGGCAGCGGAGGCAGCGGACATAAATGGTCTGATATTCTGGGGGTGGGAGTGGTAGAGGGGAGAAGTAGGGAGAGGGTGTGGGGGGTTCTTTGGACGTTTAGTCTTTGTCGCCCACTTTGCTCTCATTCCCAAATATCTAGGAATACGATTTTTTTTCATGTTGAGGAGCTCCCTAATACATAAAGATGTGGATTCACATAAAGATGCAAAAGAATAGTGACGTAGCTTATCAAGAGAGAGATGCCTCCATTTTGAGTTTAGCAGTAACTCAGCAGGAGTTTAAGTGCTCTTAAGTGTTGGTATCCTTGGTGCTCTGAAGTCTCTTTCCAACCATTTATCACTTCCATGGTCAGCTGTGTGACCTTGGGCAAGTCACATAACCTCTCTGGTCTTTACTGTTATTGTTTGTAAAGCAAGGATAAGAACATATACTTCATAGGGTCATGTAAAGCCTTAAAATAGTGCCTGGCAAACACTGAGTACTATTCTTACTGTTATTGTTTTTATTGATGCTTTTGTTTGTTCTTAGGAGAGGATAGGACTTGAGGAATGTGCAAACCTCTTAAGAGTCACAATGACTTTGGAAGTGCTAATTCTTATCAAAGCACCAGGTGACTAATAAATACTAAAGGAGGGGAAATTGCTGTTTATGGATGCTTGAGGCACATGATTGAGTTGGCTATGAATGAAATTTTCCTACTGTTGTGGATTTTATTAATGTCTCCTTTGATGGATTGATTGTTCTTTTTTTGGATGTAAGGATGAAACTATAGTCCGAGTTCCTGGAAAGTGTTGCCCACAGTGCTCTTCCCGATCCTGCTCTGCATCTGGCCAAGTGTACGAGGTAACCTTTGCTGTACCCCCTGTAGGTGTTTTGACATACGTTCTCACACATATGCCCTCCGCCCTTCCAACCACCAGACCTCCCCACCCTCTTGTCTGAGTCTTTGCCAAGATTAGTAACTCGGTACATAAACAGCTTTTTTCATCTCTTTGTGGAAAGCCTTTATGAAAAAATTAAATTGAAGAGGATTAGAAATATAAAGGAATGTGCTGGCGGGCAGCACCTGGTTCACGAACCTTGGTGAGCTTACTGTTTACACATCTTGAAGGAAGGAAAGGACTATCATTGGTTACTATCAGTTTACACTTAGGCTGGAGGCCCTGGGAATGTCTCTCTGCTTTGGTTGGATTGTATGTACTGATACCCAGAGACAGCTTCCCCCTGCCTTACATTGGCTGGGGGGGGAGGGCAGGGGGGAGAGACATGGGGGGTGGGGAGAGAGGGAAAGGAGGGAAGAAGCTAGTGGTGGTGGAACCTGCACATTTGAAAGTACTATTGGAACAATCTAGATAACTGTGCCTAACACACAACAGGCACCAAATAAAAATGAGTTCAACAAATTGAATGAATGAATGAATGTTCTGTCTTAGGAGTGTGCGGCTGAGCCAAAAGAAGGTTACATTATTCAAAAGCAAAGAACATATAAAAAACAAACCCAACTACTTCCCTGTGCTTGCCAGCCACTCTAAAGAAGACTAAATAGGAGTTGGAATTATGACTCTCAGTAGAGAATCTGAAATGGAGTATTAGGGAACGAAGGCCACAAATTCTAGATGGGTCCCTTGAAATCTGAATGAACGTAACTAATCAGGAAAGGACTTTTGTGTGTACTAGATCTGTGTTGTCCCATACAATAGCCACATATGTGCCCGGTTAATTTCTCTTGGGAGAGATAGCTTTATATCTATTGTGATGTCCTGGGTTGCAAGTAACAGAAATACTCCTCTAAAAGTGGCTAAAATGAAAACATTTATTATCTCATATGACAAGAAGTCCAGAGGTAGGGTGGTTGTAGGGTTGATCAACTCAGGTCTTTATGATGTCTTCAAGGATCGAAGGATCCTTTTTCAGTCTTTCCACTCTGCCATCTGCAGCATGTTGGTGTTTGCTTTCTGTCTTGTCCCCTCATGTCCCCAAGGTGGCTTCCTCGAGACTAGCTCATCCACACACAATCATTACTAAAGGCTGGTGGGGAAAAGGGATGGCTTTTCTTCTTTTATGGGGGGAGAAGAGTCTTTTCTTTGACCTCCACTGCTCTAGCAAACTTCCCTTGAGGTCTCCTTGGTTAGGACTGGGACAATGCCCTTACCCTAACTGCAAGGGGAGCTGGGTCTTCCGGCAAAGAAGAAGAGCTAAGAAAGAGCACTCATTAGGCAGCCAACAGGGTCTTCTTATTAATCTTGATGTTCCAGGGCCCCTTTGTGCCTGGCAGAGAGCAGGCCCTCAACGCATCTGTGGAATGAATACAGTTGAATAAAAATGAATGCAGAGTTCCTTTTGGACAGTTCCTTTTGAAATAGTTCCTTATTGACTTTTTTCTTAGAGGTGTTGCTGCCTAAATGATATCATTTCTCAGGAGTACATTCATTGTGGCTCAATTAAAAATTATAATAAAAAATTGTGTGTCTTATGGGCCCATGTTTCTATTTGATGTATGTGACACTTGATTTTCCACTTTGTCCTTTCTTTACTCAGCATGGTGAGCAGTGGGATGAAAATGCTTGTACCACGTGTATATGTGACGAGGGTGAGGTCAGGTGCCACAAAGAGGCCTGCCCTCCACTACGATGTGAAAAGGTACTTGAGAGAGTGTGGCTTGGTTTTCAAAGCTTTATCTTGGGTCATTTGAGAAATGCATTTTTCAGTCCAGTGTGTCTTTTGAGGGAATTGAATTTTTTTTGATATTCAGAAATATTGGATAAAAATATGAAAGACCTGTTTTCTAGGAAGGAGGGCTGAGGTAGAGAGGAACTTGCCTCAGCTGGGTTAGGTTGGGCAGTGGGAGGAAAGGAGCAGCATACAGTGTTGGCCTTTTATGACCTTCTGCCCCATGGGTTCAGATGTTTTCGAACTCTCTTGAGAACTGCCCTTTACCCGCCATCTTTGTTTCTTCAGGGTCAGAGCAGGGCTCAGCGTCCCGGGGAATGCTGTGAGGAATGTGTGTCTCCTGCGGGAAGTTGCTCCCACAATGGGATCGTGCGGTACCAGGATGAAATGTGGAAGGGCTCGGCTTGCGAGTTCTGCATGTGTGACCATGGCCAAGTGATCTGCCGGACTGGGGAGTGCGCCAAAGTGGAGTGTGCCCAGGTAAGAAGGCAAGGCATTTCCACTTGGACTGTTAGCAGTTCTCTCCAATGGGATAGGTGGTCCCTCACCTGTGCCTTACTTTCTGGCAGCAGCAGAGGCGACAGCCAGGTTGACTGCTCACATTTCACAGAGCCTTCTAGCACAGAGATTCTGTGGTGTAAAATAAATGTCACGATTTGTTCAGAATGGCTTGGAACAGCCCCCTGAAGCTTTTAGTTCTCAGTGCATCTGGTCCGATTGGAAGCCCTGAGCCAGAGACATGAAAGGGAAGGACATGATATGGGACATTAGCCTATCAGTCAGCGCAGCTGGACCTCATGGCTGGTGGCCTGCCCAGCTTGCTATGGTTGTGAAACAGAGGTCGGCAGGTGCTCCCATGGCCAGCTTCTGTTGCAGGCCCTACTGGCAGCATTTAGCAGAAAGGAGAGCCAGCACCTAGGAGCCGCTTCTGTAGATCAGGAAAGAAAGTAAAATGTTTTTGTTTTTGTTTTAAAAGAGAGGGGGGGGGAACCTCATAAATAATTAACTCGGATGACCTCTGTTGACTTCTGCTGTCTGCAGAATTTCTAGAAGCTTCTAACAAAGCAACCTCTGTTTGGACTATAGATGTATATTGTAGGGAAATTGCTTCTTCTTCTTTTTTTTTTTTTTTTCCTCTTTGAACTCAATTTTGACCCATTGCAAAACAAATTGCTTTGAAAGTTGTCTCCTTCTCCCTCACCGCTCCCATCCGCCCCACCAATTTCCCGCAGGGTTGTGAACTTGAGTAGATGAGGGAAACTCAGACGATCTGAAGCACTGGATGTCTGTGAAGGCATTTTTCTTTCTAGTTCTTCTCCCCCACATCTCAGCTCCTCTTAACACCGAGCCCGAGAAGGAACAACCTTTCAAACAGGGCTGTCAATGACAGGGTGATTTTTCATTTTGCCTCCTCCTTCTGCGTCTTGGCAGAGCTGAAACGTATTTAGGCAAAGAGGGTCTTGCTTTTTGCAGATTTATTTCCCCCCACACGCCTTTTCATTTCTTTTCCTTCTTTATGTCAGGGGAGTCAGAATGGTTGGACGAAGATGAGAAAAACCCCAGTCAGGGCCCTTGTTTTTCTCCTTCTCTCTCAGGCTGAGGCTGGGCTTCCTGGCCTCGCCAGACTGCTGGGAGGATGCTGTGTTATTTTCTAAGATCTTAATTTGCCGAATAATATCCCAGGGTTTATGGAAAATATGGGAGAAGTGATTCTGGTAGGGTGGCTCCTTTAACCACCTATTTTCAGTTAAGTCTGAGCAAAGATTCTCAATCACAGATAATAATTTGACCCATTGTCCCCAGTGCCAATGCATTTCCAAGTGCCTGCTATCCTCTATGACACCTACCTGTGGCCCCATGTACCAGGTCTTCTTCCCTGTTCTTAGGAAAAATGGGGAGCAACAGCTGAGGTACATGGAGAGGGCCTTGGTTCCCCTCCAGTCACCCCCCAGCACTGCCTGTTTCCCACTCCCACCCCATCCTCTCTGTTATAAACTGAGGAGTTCTAATGCCTTTCGCCCATTTCTCCAGGTCTTTAGTCAACTAAACTGGTGTCTTCCAGGTGACATCTGTGTTTCCAAATGTTGTTGAAGGCACTGGGTTCTGAACTGGAAATACTACCAGAAGTGAAATTTTAACCAAAATAGAATCTTACCAAAAATATCCCTTAGCCCTCTTTCTGTACCATTATTTCTGTAAATAGCTCTGTGAGCGCCTGGAGTACAAACTTCCTAACTTCTGCTTAGCTTGGAGATAAAAAGATGAATAAGACACATTCTAATCTGAAGAGTTCCCAGGCTTTCGGGGAAAGCCAGATACATCAACAGAAATCACAATATGCGGTGGTACCAACGATGACGGAAATATGAATGAAAATGCATTAGAAGCATCTGGAGAAAATGACCAGAGTCTGCTGAGGGGAGCAGTGCAAGTGCTCTGTTGGTATTTTTATTCAATTCTACCCCACTTTCTGCCTTTCCTAGAATATCAAGGTCATTTGATTCCTGGATGCCAAGGATAGATTAGGTCTAAGTGTATGCACATCCACAAAGAGGCAGAAAAGTCAACTTCTAGAAGAGCAGACAGAACTGTACACGTTCACCATTGTAATAATGAATCACACTGGTTATCAACAGCAATGTTCTGAGTAGCGTGGAAATCAGCACATAATTTTCCTTTGTTAAAAAAGGAGAAAATGGCATGGCCTTTGTTTTTGATGTATTCCACCAAATCCCTAGCCATCGAAACACAAATACCTCAATAGTAAAATAGCACAGTATGAAGATTTTCATTTTTTCCATATTTTGTGTTATCTTTGAACGTGAATTCAGATGGAGAGGTCAAAGTACTTTTTTTTAAAGGACCTGGCGTTCACACATGGGGCTTAAAATGGTGATGGTGAGGGGGGGTAGGATCGAAGCTTATCGCAAAATGCATGGAAGGGGGTGGGCACACCGTAAGTGTGAGGTGCCTTTCCCTTCTCCAGTGGAGGAAAATTCCCTCGAAGGAGTGTTTCCTTTTCCAATGGGCAAGCTAGTGGAATCACACCGTCTTTGGTCTGGTGGGTGGATGTTGGTGTGATTCAGTGAGGGAGGGGTTCGCAGATTCCATCTGGCCTGCGCAGCAGAATCTTCTTAAAAAGAGAAGAATTAGTTTTGTTCCGCAAAGCAATTTTTCTCAAAGCAAAAGTCAAATGCTAATGGGAGAAGCTCCCCACCGCAGTGAACTGCCGCAGTTCTGGGCATCCAGGCTTCTTCTATAAATAGCAAATCTATTTAGAACTCCCTCCCTCACCAAAACCGAATCGTTGCTCCCCAGCAGCAAGGCCCGCTGTTATTTACAGTAGCATTGGAAGCCTCGGAACAGCCCCCCTCCTGGCCTTACTGGGATGAGGCAGGCTGCCTTTTTGGTTTTGTCTCTACAGATAGTGGTCACTCAAGAAGCATTCATGCATTTTCCCTTTAACCTTTAATAGAAGTACACATACTCTGTCTCGTTTTAAAACATTGTTTTTAAGCAACTTAGATTACATGCATATAAACCCCTTTATTGCTTTGAAAGCAAATTTTGCTGTTTCTGGATGAGGCCTGCACCACCAGCTGATTTGTCACCTTTCTGCAAAACAATTTATATGTAAATACGCCCGCTCTCTATAGCACCTGCCGCAATGCCCTGGCCTCTGATTGGCATTCCATTTTGATGGACAGTGATCTATACACGACTCCTTTCTTCTTGAAATCAGTTTTTAGACACTGTAAAAAGTTATGATCAAAAAAAGTTACAATCATTCATGTATTTTTGTATTCCTTTTAAAAGTTTCTATTTCCCTTCATTAACATAATACATATTCATTTTAGAAAATTGATACTCAAGAGAAATAGAAGAGACTCTAAAATCCACCCATCATGCTGCAATTCATAGACAACTAGTGCTTTTATTTTATATATTTTTAGTGCACAGTGTTTTTAAACATAAAATATCCCTGGGATTATTCTGTTGCACAATTTCACATTATTCAATTTTTACCTAACATGGTTTCTGCACCTTAAATGTAATGCAGATCCCAAATTAAATAATGTCTTGATTTAAAGAAACATCACCATTCTTTAGAAAGAAGATCTATCTTTAGAAAGTGGAAAGTGCTTTAAAGAATACTCTTTCGCCTATAGATATTAGATGTTAGTATATGCATATGAAAAATTGTAAACAGAGATTGTATTTTTCACAGCAGATTCCCTGGGAGGTTGGCTTGCAGTGGAATTATACTTTCTAAGTAATAGAATTTATAATTATTTAATTTTTTATAGTAAGCATTGTTATTTTATAATAGAAATAAAAATGATGAAATTATTAATATTGGGAAGTTAAAATAATAAGACTTTAGAAGTTAAGCGTCTACCTTCTCAGTGTGACCTTTTTTTCCTTCTTCTTATAATTAATTTAAAAAATAGTGATTATGTGAGTTGGATAACAGTTTCAGAATATTGAATAAAAATTAGTTTTCTGCTGTTTAATTTATGCCTGAGACTACATCTGTGCAGAAAGGCATGTATCTGATTTTGTATTCAAGGAAAAGGGTTGGTTTGATTTGAACACTGTTAATGAAACCAAATCACAATTTCAAACCTTGTAGATTTAAGATAGCCTGATCCTTTTCTGAAATGGTAACTTTCCAAGACTACAACAATTAACAATCTTGGCCATTCTGATTCACATGAGCTCCTGGTCATGGGTGGGGATCGATGGAGGGATCTGTGCACAAGTATCACAAGAGCTGGTATGAAAAAGCATTTGGAGGGGTGAGCTGCATGGCCAAGATTGTCCATGGGAAGACAACACGGGAAGAGGGAATAGGCAGGGGGCCAAAGCCAAGGGTGTGCTACGGTTTTTCATTCCAGTCAGGGAATCCAGCTGTTTTGCAATTTTGCACTGCTACCTAGAGATGGTAATTTGATATGTGCCTCTGCAATCCTTGCTTCTACAGGGTGAAGAATTAATTCACTTAGATGGAAAATGCTGCCCTGAATGCATTTCAAAGAATGGATACTGTGTTCATGAAGAAAATGCAGAATTTGTGAGTATCAGCCTAATGACTGGAGACTATTAAAAATTAATAATTCAAAATTAGTTTAATGAGGGGCCATTACCTTCTCATATCTTTTAACCATTCATTTGTTCAACAGATGGGATTGCCTGTCTTCTGTGTGCCAGGTACTAGAGACACAGAAGCAAAAAGCAAACAGAGTCCCTGTTCTGGTGGTGAGCTTATGCTCTGGTGTGGGGACACAGAGGACAGAAGCCTGCCCACATCAGGGGGTGGCAAGTACCGCACAGAGAACAGAGCAGCTAGAGAGTCACTGGGGGGAGGGGAGGGCTTTTTTACATAAGGTGGTTGGGGAAGTCTCTCATGCGGAGAAATTTGAGCAAAACCTAAAAGAAGTGAGGGAGCAAGCCCCATGGAGACCGGGGAGAGAAAATGTGCTAGGGAGACAGGCCAGCAAATGCAAAGGACTGAAACAGAGGTGTGTGTGCTGTGTTCAACAACAAAGAAAGTGAATATGGCTGGCACCAAGTGAATGAGGGGGAAAGGATTCGACGGTAGGTCCTCTAGGTAGCCTGGACGCCGAGGTTTTACCCTGACACACACAGGCGCTGTGTGAGCTTTGAGCGGCTGTGCTATGATCCGGCTTACTTGTGAAAGGGTCTCTTGGGCCACTCTGCAGGCAAGTGACGGAAGGGGGCGAGACTGGAAGTTGGTGGTCTGCTTGGAAGGTCTTCAGCAGTAGTCCAGAGGTGGTGATGGTGTTTTGGTCTGGGGAGGAAGTGATAGAAAGTGATCAGGCTCTTGATTTATCTTGTGGGTAGAATTGAAAGGATTTTGAGGGGCCCAAAATTTCATTTGCTAAGGTTTTATTTCTAAGTCTGCACTTTTAAAAATTATGTACCCAAAGGAAAAAATATTTATCGTAATTTCTTCAAATTTGCTCTATCTATATAGCCCGTATTTTCCACATGGAGTTTTGATAAATTGTGTTCTAAAAAATAGGCCAGTTGAACATCAAGACAACTGCTTCATTGACCAATCAGAGCAAGATGATAAGAATTGGGATTAAGTCCTTTGATCCCTATGTACTTTTTCTTCGTGATTTGGGAAAATTGCATCTGTCAACCTGTATATGCAGGGGAGAGAGCGCTGTGTAGGGTTAACAGTGCAGGTTTTAAGTTCAAATATCTACTTTGCCACATACGGTCTATAACCTTGGACAAGTTACTTAATCCTCATCTGTGAAGAAGGGATAACAATAGTACTTACTTTATGGGGTGATTGAGATAATACCTGTAAAGAACCGTGCCTGGCACATTTCAAAAAAAAAGAAGCTAAAAAAATGGCATCGTTATTATGCTGTCGGCATTGTTTGTTTCATAAGTGGTTTATAACTTAGTCATCCTTGTTTCTTAAGAATGTAGGAGATTAAAGTCTGCCTATAAATGTTGAATTTCTATTTTCTCAATCATAGTATCAATTTTCCTACCTGTTTTTGAGGTAAATTAAGCCAGGTGTAATTAAAGAAAAGCAAGTTGTTTTAAATGGGTCTAAATCCCCGTGAATAATGCTGTGGTACCTTATGAGACTGAAGAGTTTGCCCCTACAGGCTTAGATCTCTTGACTATGAAGTCCTTCATGTTGAAGCAAATCGAAGTCAAGTGCTTAAGCACAAAGTGAGAATAAGAATTCAAAAAATATTTCCGCGGCATGTTGTCTTCACCTCCTATCATATGCTTTTCTTGTTTTTTGACATATATAGATTTTTTTTTCTATTCATAACGAATGAAGTTGCATGTTACTTGGGCAAAATGGATAAGTCTTAAATGAGAAAATAAATAGATCAGCCTAATGGTGTTTTTAGTGGTATAATAAATACATTTCTCTTTGTTCCTAGATATCCTCAAATGCAAGTGAAGTTAAGCGTATTCCAGTAAGTATAGATTTTTTACTTGTACACAGATATTGATAGAATTGTTCTAAGCAACGATCTGCATAAACTGTCCTGGCGAACCTTAATGTTGTAGTATTTCTGACAGTCATGCTTGATAGCACCGTGGTCCAGTTAATGATAACTAAGACTTTGACTCATTGAAACTTTTGCTTCTTCCTTTACCCTATTCCCCCCCCCCCCAATTGATAATTAATACTTCTCCCACTACGAGCTCCTACACGTACCTTTCCCTTTTTTGTGATGATTTTCTCCTGATTGGTTCTGGCCTAGAAAATTCAGTTTAACCATCAGTGCAATTTCATGTTCCTCAAAACAGTGAGAGCTTTTGGGGTTTGGGAGTATTAGTTCCCCAAAACAAAGCTGAGTGTTCATTCTTTCAACGTTTTTTGCCAGACAACATTGTATGGTTTCTTTTTAAGGGAAAGTGCAAGCACATTTGTTCACAGAAACAAGCTTATATTTTGGAAGCTATAGAATAAGGGGGCTGGGAATCTAGTCTGCCTTGAAATGGAAGAAAAGCCCTTCTGCCTTCTCAAGATAATAGTCCTGATTTTGCTAACATTGTCATTGATTTTTGCTAACTATGGCCACATTAATCGTTTGGGATGTTCAACATCAGTTGGCTAATAAATATTTTATCAAATATTTATATTATAATATGCTCTAATATTTTCCCCCATTTTACCTCCTTCCTCACCCCAAAACATTCTGGTAGGAACCTTCGTCTCTTTCCTATCTCCAGGGTGAGTGGGATGGATAGTGAGCAAAAAGGAATTGCTCTTTATAATTCACTTTGAATTCTCCATCAAAGTACTCATGTTTATTACCATAATTTGCTTGGCTGAAAGGAATATTGTAACATGAGAAAGCCCATGGCACATCTACAGCCCACTAAAAGTGGTCATGCAAGAGCTGTCATTTTAAGACTATAATGACTCTACTGTTACTCTTACTGGAGTAACCGTAAGGAAATTCAGGGCTGTAACCAGCTTCCCACTGTTATTATAGAGATTGTGTGTAATCTACCTGCTAATCACTAGGTACATAGTAATCCCCTCTGGTGTTCTTTGGTGAGATAGACTTAGGTACATAGTAATCCCCTCTGGTGTTCTTTGGTGAGATAGACTGGAAACAAGTGTTATAGGCTACTTGCTTATTCCAGGAGCCCCAGAATGCTTTCGCAGTTTATCTGTCTGCCTGGGTTCTACGTTAAAATAAATCAATTATAAACAAAGAAGGAGAAATATTTTCCTTTTTAATTTATAACTCGTCAATTACTGTCCTGTTTCAGTTAGGTTTGCATGGTAGTGAGCAGGACCTTCAGTTTGTCCCTTATGGAAATTCTGAGTTCTCCACCAGCAAACCGTCTTCTGAACTTTTGCAATTCTGATAGCGTCATTCTTTACTGTTTCGCACAGGAGGGGGAGAAGTGGGAGGATGGCCCTTGCAAGGTGTGTGAGTGCCAGGGCTCTCAGGTCACTTGCTACGAGCCCTCTTGCTCACCGTGTCCAGTGGCCACACTAGCCCAGGTGGTGAAGGGACGGTGCTGTCCAGATTGTACGTCAGGTGGGTCTGTGTCTGATTCATTTCTGCCGAGATATTTTTTTTTTTTAAAGATTTTATTTATTTATTCGACAGAGAGAGAGACAGCCAGCGAGAGAGGGAACACAAGCAGGGGGAGTGGGAGAGGAAGAAGCAGGCTCCTAGCGGAGGAGCCTGATGCGGGGCTCAATCCCGGAACGCTGGGATCACGCCCTGAGCCGAAGGCAGACGCTTAACCGCTGTGCCACCCAGGCGCCCCTCTGCCGAGATATTTTTACTGTCAAAAAATTTTGAGAGATCTTCTTTTTCCCTTCTTGCTTTTTTTTTTTTTTTTAAATCACCTACTGGGTTGGTTGGTTGGTTGGCTAGTTCCTTGCTAAATTTTTCTGACAAATGATGTTACTAAATCTTTGTCTATATATTTGCCAAACTCAGCAGATTATGGGTATGTGATCTTGGACAAGTCATTGACCCTCTCTAAATCTTAATTGCCTCGTTGGTAAAATGTGCCTTATTTCTACCTTGAAAAAATTATTATGGATATCAAATAACACAAAGTTTGGAAACTTGTAAAGGCAAATATATGTATTAGGACTGTTCCATTGTTGAAGCTATAAGAACAATTTCTGAAAGTTTGTTACAGGTGTCCATTTTTTTTTTAAGGTGAGCTATTAAACAGATGGTTCCTTTTGGAGTTCTCAAATGCGTTTTTGAAGTTTAAAGACTCATTAATTTCTTCCAAAAGAAAATTTTATCTACTTGTTCTGCAACTCTGCTTTCGAATCACCTGGGGTTGAATTAGTTTCAGTTAATAATTGTTGGCAAGCACTGGCGCTGCTCTGGCTGTGCAGTAATTTGCCTATAAGCTGAGTCTCTCTTGGAAAAGTGGCATTTTCTTCCATTCGTATTTCATAATTAATTGTTTTCATCTGTGGGTCGCAATTTTTCATATTGGCGGCTGCTTTTGTTGGACTCAACTTATTTTAGCTAATCACAGTGTTTCTATGAAGAGCTTATCATGGGAAAAGCAAAGCAACTTTATGGTTTAATTATCTTACCTTCACCAAAGTGGCTCCCTGGGCTTTCCAAAACAAATATTTAGCATATGAAAATGTACCATACCCTGAAAATCAGGTCCTTGACAACTTCAAAACCTGAAAGAAGTCCTTTGCTGACAATTGCAGCTGCATTCAATGATAATCTCAATTGTTGGGAATGAGATTTGAATTTTGGAGAGAAAGAAGAAAGCTTTTTTTTTTTTTTTTTTTTTAGAAAAAAGAAGAAAGCTTTTTTCGAGAAAATAACTTTTTTAAAAATTGTGTTTTCTCTTAACTTTCTATGCATGCCAAAGCTTAAGAAGAACATCTAAGAAATCATAAATTATTGAATTCGTTTAAATCATATATTACGGAGCTGATAATTCCTGTTTGTAGAGGCATTCCAGCAGGTAGAAGCATTATTAGGGCCATTCAGTCATGTTTTTAGTGCTTCAATTTGGAGCTACCAGAGACAGTAATAATATTTCAGACGAAGAGAGGTTCTTTGATATCTTGCATTGAAATCACTTTTGCTATTTTGGGGCCTTTTTCATACCTAAGTTCCAGAGTTTTCTGTTCTTCGTATTCTATATAACTGCATAAACTCTGTAGATTCGTTTTTGGAACAATGTAAGAGAAATCATATGGTCTTTACTAAATTCTCCTCTTCTTTGTCCTTGATTGTAGTTCATTGCCACCCAGACTGCTTGACCTGCTCTCGATCTCCGGAGCACTGTGACCTCTGTCAGGACCCCACAAAGTTGCTGCAGAATGGACAATGTGTACATAGTTGTGGTCTGGGATTTTACCAAGCTGGTGCCCTCTGTTTAGGTATGGCTCTGGGCAGACAGCCCAGAGGTGGACTGAGGCTCACTGTTGTCAAGGAGGGGGTCCATGCATGCAGGAAATGTGCAACTTCCAAAAACCATTAAATGGTAGTAACATCATCCATAGGTTACTTGGCATCTCTACCTACAAGTTTCTTCCTTCTAACATTTCACAGGTGTTTTGGTGCTTACTGAGAGATAGATGATGTTACTAGGTGGTTGTGATGGGATTTTTCATTTTTTGAAGACGTTCAAAGATAGTGATATTGCCGGTATTCTTGGTGCCATTTATTACAACACTCAGTTAATCCAGGATAGAGCTTTAGAATTGACATGTGCATTTGAGATCCCTTACTAGAACTTTCTCATTTTGCAAGTGGGGAACGTGGGGGCCAGAGAAATCAACTGGCTTACTCAATATCACACAGATAATTGGTAGTAGAGCTTATCTCCTGTGAGTTTCTGTCAATTCATGTCAATTTTCAGAGTTCTTATGCATCTGAGAAGGAGATCTTACCTGGCAGAATTTGGCTTGTTTAGGCCAGATCATCATTACTTTTTCCCTATGTCTGACTCATGGAGCTAATTATCCATGTAAGAGTGTATTGGTTTATACCCTGGCTGTATTTAACCTCTCTGTGCCTAAATATTCTTACCTGTAAAGTGAAATAATACTGACTAGTACCTTCCTCAGACGGTTCTTCTGAGGATTGAGTGTGTTAATACATGTGACGTGTCTAGAATAGTTTCTAGGATATTGTCAAGCCTCAATGAAGCTTCTCTCTACTTCCTTTCCTGATGCCTAATCTTTAGCTTTTTGAAAGTTATTTCTATCTCTGCCATGGGTTGTGAAAGAAAAGAGACAAGGGATATTCTTAGGAAATGGTTGAAGGAGAAAGCTATTGGGGGCACTGGAAAAGAGGAGCAGACTCGGGAGCCGAACTTCCTGGCTTCAAATGCCAGGTTCATGTGACCTTGGGCAAGTGACTTAACCTCTGGGAGCTTGTTCCTCGTGTGAAAAGTGGGGGTTAATGATATCTGCCTGGAGGGTTGTTGTGAGGATTAAATGCGTTCGTACGCAGAAAGCGCTTCATGCAGAGCCTGGCATGAGATGGGTGCTATGTAAGGGACGGCTAGGGAAGTGACTTCCCTGCCTTTCTTGTTCTCGGTGTCTCCAGAGCCCCCGAATTGGGCTATGTAAGAACTGGCACTGGGGTGGCGTCTTTGAGCTAATCAGAGCTGCCCTTTTTCTTTCTCCCACCCTTTCCCGGAGCCAGCCTGCCAGCCCCAGTGCTCCACGTGTACCAGTGGGATAGAGTGCTCGTCCTGCCAGCCTCCCCTACTGATGCGTCACGGCCAGTGTGTGTCCACCTGCGGGGACGGCTTCTACCAAGACCGCCACTCCTGTGCAGGTAATCCCTGGCCCGGCCACCGAGAAAGCCACCCCCACCTCCAAGAGATCTGGGGCCGGCAAGAGCTGGGAACAGTTTTTCAAGCATTGAGAAGAAACTCTGAGCGAGACTCCTGATGGGCCAAGAATCATGGATGAGAGAGATGACACATGTTTTTATAACCTTATTAGTGCTTTAGTGATGTGTGCGTGTGTGGTAAGATTTCTTGAAGTCCTTCTGCACATGCCTGGGGGCCCTGGAACAGTTCTTAATTCAGTTCAGGATGGTCATTGTGTCATAAGTTAGATTCCTTCCTCGTGTAAATAAGTATACAATGGTTAAATGAAAACGAAGGGAGAAATATATCTTTATTTTTTCAAAACTTTATTTCTACCTGAAGAGAGAGGGAGAAACAGTGACATCATGGTAAGAAACTTGGATAAGCAAAACAGATGATGGCATTTACATTTACGCTTTCTTTAGTATCTGTATCCTTTAGTAGCTTTATATGTCTGAGTTAAGAACTAGTTGAAGTTCTTAATATTATCGTTGTCTTTGGAAGTCAGAGTGGTCTTAGTGTAATTTGTTGCTTATACTGGACAAGTTTTTAGTACTGATCCTACTCATGAGTATAAGTAAAAAAGTAAATGTATAAAGAATTTTTTAAATGCAGGAATAGGAGTCGGGGTAATGGTGGAAGCAAAGACAAAGGGCAGAGTGCTAAGCTTGTCTGCAGGAGACAGAATCAGGTGTGCTCAGAACCTGAGGCAGGATGCACAGGGACAGGCAAAACTGAAAAGGCAGACTGGCCAGAGGGAGGGTCTTGGATGTCACAGGAGGAACTATGGTAGCTAGACTCTGCAGCTGAGCGGGACAGGGTGCAGAGACATGATGGGAATTGAAGGTGGAGGGTCTAAGGGTCAGCTCATAATGTTTCTCTCTTTTATGCCCTTGGTTAGATTTTCAGGAGGTTTGTTTGGAGGGAATATAGTAAAAGAGAGTAAGTACATGGTATTTACTGGCTCTGCAGGCTAAATGTGAAGATTAAATGCGTTCATACGCAGAAAGCGCTTCATGCAGAGCCTGGCATGAGATGGGTGCTATGTAAGGGACGGCTAGGGAAGTGACTTCCCTGCCTTTCTTGTTCTCGGTGTCTCCAGAGCCCCCGAGACTGGCACTGGGGTGGCGTCTTTGAGCTAATCAGAGCTCCCTTTTTCTTTCTCCCACCCTTGCCCGGAGCCAGCCTGCCAGCCCCAGTGCTCCACATGTACCAGTGGGGTAGAGTACTCGTCCTGCCAGCCTGTGGCATGGAAGGTCCTACGTGAAGTCTGCTGGCCTCCTCTGTTCCAGGTGTGGGCAGAAGCAGCACCCATGGGCTTACGGAAACCACGTCGAAGGGAAACAACAGCCTGTTTATATCGTACAGATAGGAGGACAGCAGGGCCCACCCTGGAGCCGGTTACAATATAGAATAGAAGACATGCTTGCTTCTGAGTCTGGCTTGGGGGCTCTTTGCAACCTGTAAAAACGTCAAGGCTGTGTCCCCAACGTCAAGGGCTGCACAAAGTGTTCAGCGTTTGTTGAACAAGTGTTTGATGAATGAAGGAACGTACTGCTGTTCGGGGATCTTGAAGGACCAGTGTTTCAATAGGAGGCTCAGCCATAAAAGATAAAAGAACCCTTAATGTTTCTTACTTATCGTGTTCTGTTTACCTGTTATTTTAGAACGGGCTCAAAGTGGGCACATCCAAACGCCTTCCTAAGTGTGTAATGGTTGGGCAATTTAGGTAAACTGCTAAAATTTCAATTTGATGAAGTTACTGAATGTAGTCTCTTCTCCTTTCTTCTGCCCATCAAAGAGACCTCCTGCTAGCACTCCTGTGACAGATTTGCCTTTAAAAGGGAATTAATTCCCCCTTGATTTTATTCTTCCCTCTCTAACACCTCCGCCCCCTGCCACACGTCCTACATACGTATTTACTTTTTTTTTTCTTTCTTTCGAGGGGCCATTTTCCTTTCTCCTGTGCCCGGTGTTTTAGTGGGTGATGTTCATGCTGCTATCGGGCACTCTGAAATGGCTAATGTTTCATTTGATTACTGGTTTACGTAGCTGACTGCTTCCACATTCCATCCACATACCGATACACAAATGCCTCTGGTAGAAAGTTGCTGGGAAAATTTGTTCATGCTCCCTCCAGGGAATTAAACCAATTTGCTTTAGTTCAGCCTGGTTGCATTTTTATGCATAAAATGAGAAGAAAGAAGAGAGCAAGGAGAGAGAGAGAGAGAGAATGATCTTAAAAATTAAAGCTAAACTTGTGATCAATTTCCATATACTGTTTCAATGCTGAGACAGCCCAAATAAGCTTTCCAAATAAGCTTTCTCATTATTGGAATTTTTTGCAACATTTGTGCTTGTGCTATTTTTGGTGGCTTTTCACCATTGACCTTGGAAGTCGGTCAGTCAACCAGGGCTCTTCCAGCACGGGCTAAACTTTCCAAGAAGAAGCCTGCCATTTTATGGTAACAACAGGTTTTTCTGCATTGATTCCTCTTGGCAGGGTCATTTATATTATGACCGGCATAATTTGCCACTTTATTGACCCATCAAAACCAAAAGAAAGTGAGCACTGTGCTGAGGAAACTAATTACCGGAAATTACCTGATTAATATTCATGCTCACTGTGTTGAATATAGGGCCGGGAGAAAAATATGGGGCCGAGCCAAGTGGCACATAAGCACATGGCTCTTCCACGCCAGAGTAGGGGCAGGTACCCCAGAGGGCTGAAAGAAGGCAGGGAGTCCTGCCAGAGCATCGCATCCTCAGGGGTCCTTATCATTTTCCCTTTTCCCTTGAGTTTTGTGGTATACACACCCATACACACAGAGGCAGACGAATGTGTTTGTGTGTGTGCATGTCTTAATGTTATTATTACGTTCTTGTGCTTGATTAAACTGAATAGTGTCGTAAACACAGACCACATTATGCACCCCCATACCAGTCACTGCTTTACTTCCTCTGCCTTCTCCAGCTTTGGAGTTTGATGCTTTGATCACTTCACCTGAAGGCTCCACACCACCAGTCTTTCTACAATCTAAGTCGGAGACAGGCAATATAGAAGTTCCCTCTTCTCTACAGCAGGTAGGGCCAAAGAGTAGTCACCCCTTCAGTGACCAGAACTCATTTTTTAGACCTAGCACTCAAGATTCTGCCTTAACCGCTAGGCTTCCTCTGCCACCAGCTGGATCCGGTCCAACATCCCTTTGGCCCACCCTGTCCCACTCTTCTTGACCCTGTGGACGTCAGGTTCTGGATTGGGCTTCTACTCTGGTTCCTTCTATCTTGTCTGTTGTGACCCATTTCCAGGAATTAACAGCGTGTCCCTGAGTCGACCCAGCCTGATGGTCAGGCTTGACCCAGGTATGGATGCTCCCTGCCTCCCTCATCTACCACATGGCCTTGCACCTTTCCTGCATGGCTCTTGGGTACCACTTGTCCTGGATTTATTGTGGTCTCTCTACCCAAGTGGTGGTTCCATTGCCTCTTCCTAGAAACCCTGTTATGAAATCTAAGTCTGCATCCAGACTCAGCTCACCATGCCCTGGAAACATTCTTCCTTACCTGTCGTGCCCCTGTTTCATGCTGGTGGTCCTGCTGAACCATTGCACACACAAATCCCACACACAGGAGCCCATAAGAAAAAAGTTTAAAAAAACCAAGCTAACACACACCATGCAAGATTAGTTTAAAACAAGTGGCTCATAAGACTATAACTTTGAGTTATGAAAGTAGAATCTAGCCCATTTTTATATGTGAGTTGGTATTTGATTTGTCCAATCCAAACTTCCAGTATTCACAAAGGCCCGAGATGGAGCTGTGCGTACTCTGTGGCAAGTTCTCCCTTCATTCTGCCGATCCAGAGATGGGAGGGAGTGTGACACAGTGTTTAAGACTGTAGGCTAGGGAGCCAAACCACCTGGATTCCAGTCTTGGCTCTGTCACTACAAACAGTATTTGTTTTTTTTAACACTCCGCACTTCAGTTGCCTGTGGGTAAAGCAGCGACGGTAATGTCTGCCATATAACATGGTTGTAAGGATTAAATGAATAAATTCATACATGTCATTTAGGATGGTGCCTGGCATTTAGTAAGCCCTCCATCTGGGTGAGAAGACTTGTATTTCTGCTTTTCATTGTCCTTCCTCCTCGTTCCTTTCTCTCTCTCCTACACTCATTCTCCTTTGACCACTGCTTGAGGTCCTAAGGGTATGAAGAGAAATGAGACTCTATCATAGTTTCCTGTAAGTGAGCTTGCAATCAAGCTGCTGGTTACAGAGAGGTAAAAAATAATCACACAATCCTTGCAGTTTATGCTGTACCTAACTGCTGTGTGGTCTTAGATTTTGAAGCTTAAAGAATCGAGCAATTGAACATTTTCCAGGTTTGTGTGAAGGGGGGGATCCTTTTGGTTCTTGCCACTTACTGCTCTCTGGCTTCACACAGGTTATTTAACTGCTTTGAGCCTCAATTTCCTCAACTGTAAAATGGGGATAATGTCATCTACTTTAAACCATTATGATGAACATTTGAAAAGATGTTTGAAAAACGTAAATATATTATGCCTGGCACATAGTGTGTGGACAGCAAAAGGCAGCTATTGTCATCAAATCTGTTCTTTTATTTTTCAATTTATGGGAATGAAAATCAAATCCCTTGCATTACGAAACAGAGTTTTGTGCCATTTGCATCGGATTTCAAACCAAATCTACTTTCGTATGTTATGAAGAAGTAAATATAGAGAACAGTTTACTGTATTCATCACAAGTTAAAATCCTTTTATTTTTTTTAAATGCTCAGATTAAGTGTTGAGATTCTGGAATTTTGTTTCTTAGCCAATATTATGGTATAATTAGAGGGAAAACTTAGGATAACTAAGCCTGTAAAATTTACATATAGGATGCTGACCGAGCTGAGATTTAAAAGCTGTAGTTTGAACAGTGGAACTCGTAAAGTTAATTATTTGTTGGAATTTTGTTTGACCAGAGAAGCCCAGCCATTTGTGGAAATGAAGCACTCACCCTTAGAGCCAGGTCCAAGGCAGTGAAGACTTAATGGGTCTTGGCATTATGTTCCAGCGTGTGGCTTAGCTCAGCCTGGTTGTGCCCAGAGCAGAGCTCTTGGCAAAGCCTTTTATGAAACTGCTGTTCTGGAATCCTCAAGAAGACAAGGAACCGCTCACCCCCTTGTTCTGTCAGGACAGTTACAATGAAGCTGACCTCCACCATGGCCCCTCCGACATCCCCCAGAATTGGAGGGTCAGTCCCTATTTTGTTGCCAGATCACCTCTTCAGTTTGGGGGCCCAGCACATTCTACCACTGTCTTCACTCATTCTGTTCCGCTCTTTAAATCGTATGCATTGTTCAAGCCCTCTCTGGTATTCTATCGCAATTATGGTCTCTCCCTTAATTGCTGAGTGTCTTGTAAAGGGGACTTATTGCTTCGAGTGATATTCTTGTCTCTTCCCTTCTGTGCGTGCAATGAATATTTGTTGAGTCTCTTTCATGTACCAGGAACTGGGATACAGAGTGAATGGACAGAAAACTGCCTGGGGGTTGAGGAACTTACTTTCTCAATGGGGGAAGAGTGTCAGTAAAGAAGTACACAGAAAATTTTAGATAGTTACCACTCTCTGAATTCATCACTATCAGTGCTAAAAAGGCAGTTTTAAAAGGTGTATTACAGGAAGTGACTGATTCTTGAGGCAGGGACAGGTTTTATATTTCTGAATTCCCTGTAGTGCTAAGCACATTTAAGGCCCTCTGGAATAATTTTTGACTGAGAAAAATGTAATAAACCATTGCATGGAGGAGAAAGGACAAGAGTGTACAGGCATGCCTAGACTTTGACTTACAGGTGACCTAACTTCCATTTAGCTTCTGTTATTTACTTGTTGTCAGCAATTCCTGGCTAGGTGTAGCCTCAGGAAAATTCCAGAATCTTGATTTTCCCCACCTCTCTTTTTCTTCCCTTCATCTCTCTCCTCTTCAAGATAGTAGAGTGCCTTATCAGTGCTGGAAGGGTTACTCTTAAATAAAACAAAACAAAACAAGACCGAAAAACAATTATCCTTGGGACTTGAGTGGTACCCATCTAGTGTTTTAAGCCTTTCAGAAGGGAGGACGACAGGATTGCCCTTCTGCTGTCCATTTCTTGAGTGAACTAGACCCGGTGAAACAGGTGACAGTGGTATTCCAAGCGCTCTCCTGCTTTGGATGTTCATGTAAAGGTTAAATGGAGAAAAAGTCAAAGCAGCTGGTGGCGTTGCCCCTGGGACCTTCGCCATAGCTCCTGAGACCAGCTATGTTTGGCATTTGCCTGTGCTGCTTACAGACCCTTGCTGTGTGTGCCAGAAGACAAACGACAGACAGAAGTATCACATACCAGCCGAGAAATGCCACAGATGCAAGGGAGTTTATCTTCCAGACAGATCCCATTCTTCCTGACAAATCTGAACCCCCAAATATTTTAGCTATGGATTACAAACTAGTGACAAGTCTTCTGGCTTTCTGCCCAGTTCCTAGGGTTCGCAGTTAGTTTAGCTAGACTCTATGACATACATTCTTTCTCCCTTTTTCCTATTCCCCACCCTAACTCTCCCAGCACGATCTTCCCTTCCCTCGTTAGGCGGCCCACAGAGCCCACAACGCATCTGTGTTATCACTGTTGAGATCTGAGCAGGCTCTGCCAGTGCAGCCAGGAAGTCTGAGAACTCTCCCCGTCCAAAGCTGGGTTTGGGTTGGTGGTCCCTGTGGCTTTTCAGTTTCTGTAGACAAATTAACTCAAGGTATCTATGGAGAAATCAATAGCCATTTAATTAATAGGGGCTGAGGAAAAAGAAACAAACAAAACCAGGCATCCTAGCAGCTGTGGGTTGCCAATGGTCACAGCGGATGAGTGGAATCTGAGAGTTTCGTTTGGCTCATCGAGCTGGACCGAGGCGGTCACGGCATTTGAAAACTTTGGCGCTGTACTTGTGTTGTAGATTTAGAAGTACAGGTAGAGAGGGGTGCCTGGGTGGCTCAGTCGGTTAAGCAGCTGCCTTCCGCTCAGGTGTGGTCTTGGGGTCCTGGGATCGAGCCCTGTGTTGGTCTCCCTGCTCAGCGGGGAGTCTGCTTCTCCCTCTCCCTCTGTGCTTCTCTCTCTAGCTCTCACTCTCTCTCTCTCTTGCTCTCTCAAGTAAATTAATAAAATCTTAAAAAAAAAAAAAGAAGTATAGGTAGAGGGGCAGGAGAGAGAGAGGGTAACTTTAAGAACCTTCCTTGTGAGCTGCATATCTGCCATCATCCTCTGACTTTTGGACCAGTGAGAAGCTAGCCTGCTTGTGGAATCTCTGTCCACGTGGACCTGTCAAAGCTCTGGCAGCTGCGAAGTCATCCCTTTGTTCCAAGCTCTACGGAAGGTCCTGCTAAAAATTCAAATATGTTACCCAAGATGAGCAAATCATTCAGCTGTATCACAAATGTGGTTAATAGATCAATTAGCTATTACCTAGCATGTGCCTTAAGGAAAAGGACTACAGACTTTTTTCCCCTTCCCCTCTGAGTAATTCTTTTTCCCCTAAGTATGAAATGAATTCATGGGTATTACAAAAAATAATTTGACAAAGTCAGTTAAATTCAAGGCACAATAAAAAAATCAGCGAAAAATCCCGACTCAGACTCTCCCAAATTACTACTGTCGGTATTTTGGTAAAAGTCTTCCCAATTTATGACTGTGTATGTGTGTCTGTGTGTTATGTGCACAGACGTACACACATTTATCTATTTTTCAAAGGTAAAATCACACTCTATATATAGCTTTATTGCCTGCTTTCCCCACGTTATTTATTATCCTTCTACAAAATCTTTTTAAAGCTGTTTTATAACTTTCCATCTGGGGCTATGCGAGAATTCATTCAGCCAGTCCTCTGCGGTTTGACGGTTGTTCCTAATTTTTCCATTATCATAACCATGATGTAAACATTTTTAATAGAAATTGTGGTACATATATTTGATTAGGTTAAATTCTTAGACTTGTGATTGCTGGGTCCAAGGGTATATGTGTATTCTTTGAAGCCTCTGACACTTTAATATGTGGCTCTCTTGAAAAAGTTGTAATTTGTATTCCTGCTGGATACAAAGAGTGCCTGCTTCCTACCACCCTTGTCAGCACGAGGTATTATGAGTCTTCTTGTTTGTCAGGTTGGTTGAGGTAAAATGGAATCTTGTTTAATTTTTTTCTTTTACTGATTTTGGGGATTCACATGAGGAGAGTTGACTTCATCATACTTATCAGCTCATTCCCATGATTCGCCTGGGCCAGCTATTCCTCTTGCTTAGCCGTCTATGCCTGTCTATTCCTTTTGTTCCCGTAACCTAGTCTCATTTCCCTTCCCCCCAGCTACCCACTTAAGCAACGATTCTAATGCAATTTAACATGTATTGTGTGTGTGCGCTCAATTTTAAATACTCATAAATATTAGTAGGTAGGTTATTTCATCATTCTTTTCCTTTTTTATTTTAAAGACTATTTTTTTTAGAGCAGTTTTAGGTTCATAGCAAAATGACAAGGATGGCTCAGAGAGTTCCCATTTACTCCCCTCCCTCACACATGCATGGCCTCCGCCATTATCAGCCAGCCTCCGGCGGACTGGTGTTATTTGTTACCTCGGTGAATCCTTCTTTCCCCTTTTTGTCTCACAAAGCACTGCTTCTAAAATGCATACAGTCCACTGTGTGTACCTCTAACTGATTACACGCAGTTCCTGCTCTCCTTTCAATTTGCATATCTCTGGCTATTTATGAGGCTGAAGATTTTTTTCATGTAGTTGTATTTTTTCTGTTAGGAACTCCCTTGAGTGCATATGGGTTTTCAGAATGTATGGAGACCAGATAGTCCCATTTCAGGACGTCAAGTTTTCTGTTGGCACAGAGAGGCAGGTTGAAGACAGAGACCCAGCCTGGAGGGGACAGAGATTGTAGTAAAAGGATGAAAACTATGATTACTCCCATGAACTTCCTTTCCTTTTACACTTGTCTGGCATTTGCACTTCTTAGACAAGTAGCCTTGGCCTCCTGTGGGGCTGTGATGGGGAAGAGGAGAGTAGTCTGGCCGGCATCTGGGCTTCTCCCCAGTCACCACGCTATTTTCAGTCGCTTTCCGCAGGACTTTTGTTGATGTGTTGTAGAGATTGCAAGGGAAGTGCTTTAAACCATGAGTCCTCTGGGCGAGGCGGGAGCCCTTTCTTGTAGCCGATGGAATCATCTCCAAGGGCGCTAAGGGAACGTAGAGCCTTTTCCCGTAGTCTTTTCTGTTCCTTCCTCTTCTGTCTCCTGCTGCACTTCAATTTGCTCCCTTTATACTTACTTTGCTTTTGACACCAGTTGAGACAAGATGCGCTGGGTCTCGCGGGGTATGCCACTCAGTGGATCTCATGTGACATTCTCTGCTCTCTCAAAAACGTCATCTCACCATATCCTCCTGAGTTACGTACAAATTTATTCCCACTTTACAGATTAGGAAAGCAAAGAACACTGAAGTTAAGTGTCAGAACATTTTTTCATCCAACAAGAGCTTCTTATTGGAAATGTACCCACTGTCTTCTGATAATACTTTAAAACCTCACAAGAACTTCCCTGTCATTTGTGTGATGAGGATGAAAGCTAGCGGTTGCTACAACATGGATGTGGACAGCTCTAAAAGAAATAAAGGGATGAAGGAATTTGACTTGCCGATGACATAGCTGATTGTGTCTGCAGCTGGGGCTGCTCCTGTGTGAAAACCCCCCTGGCAGTTTGGAAATCTGAACTGTATCCTGAGGAACCTCAAAAGAGGCCTGCTGAGCAAGTGTGCCAATTCCCCAGGAATGGCGGGGAAACTTACTCTAAAAGGCCATGGGAAAGATGGGGCACTAAGGCTCCTTCTCATTTCTGAGGGGTGTTTTGAACTTCAGGCTGAGCCCATTGGGATCTGGGAAGGCTTCCTGGAAAATGAGAAGGGTCCCATAGGAAGCACTTTTAACATGTCCCTGGAAAGGGGCTGCATTTTATGCGTAGAGAAGCACAGGTTAAATTTTTTTTTTTACAGCAATCTTCTATCTCAAAATTACCAAATAACAAAAAGAAGTTTCTTATTTTTAAGAGTATGGTTTCAATATAAAGTTGCCCTAATTCGTTCCTTTTCATTTTGAAATGAATTGCTCAGCAAGCCAACACATGTCTTGCTATGCTCTAGAAAAGCCAGGGGCTTTCCTAAATAAATTATCTACCACATGTAAGATAAGAAGATGGTTTTCTCTCATTAGCCCTCTTTTTAAATTTATTGCCACGTTTTCACAATATACAATTCAAACCCTGGGTGATCTGAAATGTATCACTAAGAGAAATTATGGTGAAAAGTCAGAGAGTGACCTTCTATTTTTCATAATAACCCAAGTGTAATAAAAGCCACATGTAAAATAAGCCTGGAAAAAGAGATTATCTGTGGTAGCTTATGTTCAGTGTTAGAAATTAGAAATCAATTGCAAAACACAGCAGGAGTATGTCATTATAAGAAATGACAGCTCAAAAAAAAAAAAAAGAAGAAGGAAAAGAAAAGGAAAAGAAAAGGCATCTCAGCGTAGTCCCATATTGAAGAAATAAAAATCTCTTCTGCTGACTTGCCTGACCATCGAACGTGCCTTTTGTTTGCTATGAAAACAGAGAAGGTGGCCTCACATTTGTTTCTCTGTATAGATGTAGCATAAGTACTTGTCATCATAAGGAGATCTGGACATAGGGAGATCCAGCCTTTATTAGGTAAATTTACAGCCTCAAGTTTATCAAGCTTAAATTATCACATGTTCAGATTATGACCTCATGGTTAGTTGTTTCCATGTAGAAGGTAACTGATAGGACGGCTCTCTCATAACCAGTAAAAAAATCTGCTGTGTACTCATTTAACATACATTTAATGAATACTGACTTTATACCAGTTATCGGTCTGGACACTGGGGGTTTGAGAGAATTCAAATGTGGCCCCTGTTCTAGAGGATACTACATACATTCTGCTGAAAGGATTGATTTGTAACCTAATGATTGGGACAGTAGGATAAATAGCATGAGAGAGGACGTACAATGAGCTGCAGGAACACGGAGGAAGGAGGGACTGTTTGGACAAGTTCAGCAAAGCTTCCCAGAAGTAGTGACAACTTAAGCCTCTCAAGTGTAACCAGGATTACAGGGACTGCAGAAGGAGCTGGAGGCATTGCCAACTGGGTGAATCCCGTGTGGGGAATCTGGAGCCCACTAAGGTATGTGGCATGCTTAGGGCACCCTGCTCCATAGAACTAGCCTGCTCGAGGGAGGTGGCAGAGGCAGGGCTGAAATGTTAGGTACGGCTCAGTTTGTAACAGGCCTGAATGCTACCCCCAAGCTTGTAGCCTCTGTCCTACTCATCCTCTGGCCCTGTTCTGATTGGGAACACTAGGGATAATGTTAAAAAATATTTAACAAGTAGTATGGCACAGAGCAGATTTGTCAGAAAGTAGGGGGGACCTAAAACCCTCTCCTGTGCCAGACATTTCAGTTGCTGGAGCACAGTGTCTTGCAGGCTTCCCAGGGATGAAACCAGAGTTATCAGGGAGGGACCAGGATGACAGCCATTTGCCAACCAGGTAGGAAGTATTTTTACTATTTTAAAAGCCAGTGCAGCTGAATGTCTGCACCGTCACCAGCCAATCCCCGAAGAGAACGAGGGGGTCATGCTTTAATTTCTCACCTCCTCTGGGCTCCCTGGACAAAAGATGATTTCATCCCTTAAGAATGTCTTGAGTTAATTACCCTCTCTTCTTCCCACTGCAGAGTAAATTCTCTAAGAAGCAAAACTGATTAAAACTCTTGCAGATGAAGTCCAAGGTCCTTACCTGGCCTTCCATGACATTTGTGATCTAGCCCCTGTTGTCTTTTTAGTCTTACTTCCCATCGTCCTCTCAGGTACTTGCTCCATGGTGCAGTTTGTGCAATGCTACCAATGAGCTCAAGTGATGGGGTGTAAATGTTTCCTCTAGCACACTTCTGACCTGTGGCCATCACCCTGCATGTGGTAGGTGCTCCTGTTGAACATGGATAGGTTAGCCTGGCATACCTTCTTGGGAATGAAAGTGGGTTTTTTGTTTGTTTTGTTTGTTTGTTTGTTTAGGTAATGGCTTTGAATGAACTCCTGAGTCAGTAAGGCAGAGGCACAAGCAGGGTAGACCGTTCAGTTGATGACTATAGTCAGTAACAGAGGGGGAGTGAATAAGTGAATGAATGACAGATTTCGTGGATGTTCAGGGTGAAGTTTGTTACCGGGATCTTTAATCTACATCTTTAATTATAATGTACTTTGGGTAGCTTATCCTAATATTAACAGTGTTCTCATGTAACACTTATAAAATGTAAATAAGATGTTTAATATAAATGAAGTACCAAGTGTGGAGTACTAAGCAGTGTGCTCAGCACAGAGTTAACTAAATGGAAATGGGTTCTGCCCTTCTGAAGCTTATGGTCTAGCAAGGGAACCAGATCATAAATAAGTACACTTTCTTCCATCTCTTTTTTTCATCTGCTGTTGTCATCTCCTGCCTGGACCAGAGCAGTGGACTCCACGCTGCTTTCTCTGCCTACGTGCAAGTCCTTAAACCCTCTCTACATGGCAGCCAGAGAAGGCTTTGAAAATCAGGGCTTGTATTGATCTTGCTTAACCCCATTTAAGACTTCACATTACACTTAGGGTTAAATCTTAATTTCTTTCCATGATCTCCAAGGTTAAGTTTGGTTGGGCCTCTGCCTATCCTTCCAGCCATGAATCAGGCCACTGTGCCTCACCATTCCTCCCTGTGCCCCTCCATGCCCTTCTGGTTCCTCTGTGTCTACTAGCTTTAACCACAAGGGCAGCCTTCAATTCCTCGAACCCCTGAGTTCCTTTCCTTCTCAAGGACTTTGTTAGTGCTGTTCTCTGGCTCTCTCCAGGGCTGGGAACCTCTTATCCTTTAGATCCACCTAAAGTTGGTTCTTTTCCACCCCTGCCACTGTTATTCTTTATCAAAGAGCCCTTCCTAACATTTTTTTAAGGGGGGGCTAGGAACAGAGGGAGAGGGAGATAGAGAATCTTAAGCAGGCTCCACACCCAGTGCCAAGCCCGACACGAGGCTCAATCTCACAACCCTAAGATCATGACCTGAGCTCAAATCAAGAGTCGGACACTTAACCCACTGAGCCAGCCACCCAGGTGCCCCATAGCATTTAGCAGAATCTGTAATGACCTCTAAATTTGTTGGGGGAGAAAAGTTGTCTGAAAGTAAGGCTTTCCCATGCATTTCCGAGATGAGATAAGAGGATTAAATGTTGAGATTCTCAATGAAGGCACCCTTTTCTGATTCTAAAGGGATACATAATTAAATTACTTAGGTATATAGTTCCCAAGTCTCTTCCAATCAGCAAAGTCATTCTCCCCACCAGTTTTGGTCAGAATGAATACCTCTGCAAAACAGGCTGTGCTCTGTGGTGAAGCAAACATTTTGACAATTAGCATGCATTAACAGAAGCATAGGTTGGGGTTAGCGATACAGACAGTTAACCAACTTTTACTACTACCAATCACTCAGAATAAGCCTCGTTTTGCAGACATGCTAAGGTGAAAGCAAGCATGAGTAGTAAAAATGAAATTCTGGAAGAGGAGAACATTTTTGAGTGTTACAGGAAAAACTCTGGTTTAGGAACAATGTATGCTTAGCAAGTTAAGTTGTACAAGAAAGGTACCTCAAGATGCATGTTGAGAGCAGAAGCTAGTGGGGAGAGGACCAGAGACTGGGGGGGACTAGAAGAGTCATGAGGGAAGACAAAAAGGGACGGGCGTGGGACAGAGAGAGAGAAGACAGGGATGGAAAGTGAGGGGGAGAGCAGTAGAAATCCAGCAGTAGCAAGTCTTTCAAGGTCTACTCAAGGATGGGAGTACATGGCATCCCTCCTTGCCGAGTCTTCATGGTGTTGGACGCAGGAGTGGTGATCCTGTCAACACTTAACTGTATGGCTATGAAAGACAAGGTGGCAAGGTGATGGAGGGCCATCTGATTTCACTAGACAGACCATCTTTGTCTAGAAAATTATGGTTCCCTTCCCTGTGATTACCATTGCTGAAAGCCTCTGATTTCCTGTTCCAAGTCTCCTAGCAGTAATTTATTGAAGTTGTACTTCTGGCCAACAGAAATAGTTATTTTTGGTGGGGGGGTGTTTTTTTTCTTTCCTGTGGTATACATATGTGCATTGCGATTTAGGACTGAAGGCTCCAACATCCTCCTTGTGAATTCTTAAACCTTCGAAAGAAAAATTGCAACCAGTCCTTTCTGCTATAGATTGTTTACTGATTTTGCCTGCAGTCTGCCATGAGTCCTGTGCTGCCTGCTGGGGTCCGACAGAGAAGCACTGCTTGGCCTGCAGAGACCCCCTCCAAGTGCTGAGAGAGGGCGGCTGCGAGAGCAGCTGTGGCCTTGGGTTCTACAGCAAGCAGGGCTTCTGCAGCGGTAAGTACCCGGCTCTGCGTGCCAGGGCATCTTCTTTTCTTCCAGCATCCCTTGTTTTATTAAAATCATAACATTTCTTTTAGTCAACAAACATGCAAATGGCAGGGATGCCTGGGTGGCTCAGTGGGTTAAGCATCTGCCTTTGACTCAGGTCATGATCCCAGGGTCCTGGGATCAAGTCCAGTATCGGCCTCGCTGCTCCGTGGGGAGTCTGCTTCTCCCTCTCCCTCTGCCTCTCCCCCTGCTTGTGCTCTCTCTTGCTCACTCTCTCTCTCTCTTTCAAATAAATAAGTAAATAAAATCTTTTAAAAAATATGCAAATGGCTGCTAACATCAACAATGTTTTAGTAGTTTACAGACCCCTTTTATCAACTGGTAGGATCGCATTTCACACCCCCACTTCACAACAGCGTGTTAGGTTAGGGTGTTCATTCCAGCCTCATCCTGCGAGGCTCAGGCTGCTTGCCCCAGACTCACAGCTGTAGGGAGAGGAGTAGGGCTTCCTTCTTCCAAATTCCAAATTCCGTCTCAGTGCCAGACTGCATCTGGCTATGCATGGAGACAGAGGCACTCCTAGAGCAGCCAGTGGCAGACCTACCTTTGTGTTGGTGTCACTGACTTTAAGCTGAAGTTCTTACTATGTATTTTGTCTTTCTTTAATGCCCACGGCATGGCGGTAAGACTTAACCCAGCTAGTGCTTCCTTCCAAGTGCTTTATAAACATTAACCCACCGAGAGGCAGGAAAGTATTGGGGGGGGGGGAAGCATGACCTTGAGCAAGTTACATATTCTCTCTGTGTGTCAGTTTCCCTTTTGTAAAGCAGGGTTAACAGTAGCCACCGTGGGAGACAGTGTCATGGCCCCTCAAAGATGTGTGCATCCTGATAGCTGGTACTTGTGAATATGCTGCCTTAGGCGGCAGAAGGGATTCTGCAGGCGTGATTCAGTCAAGGATCCTGAGATGGGGGAGACTATCCTGGATTATTTGGATGGGCCAGTGTAACCGCAAGGATCCTTCTAGGAGGGAGGGGGGGGTGTCTGGAAAGGAGCTCTGAGACAGAAGCAGGAGTCAGGGTGATGCCAAGACGGGGCAGTGAATATGCAGGCAGCCTCTAGAATTGGGGAAGAGACAAGGAAATTGATCTGTCCCTAGGGCTTCCAGAAGGAATGCAGTCCTGCTGACGCCTTGACTTTAGGACTTCTGACCTCTAAAACTGTAAGATAATAAATTTGAGTTGTTTTAAGCCACTGAGTTTGTGGTCATTTGTCCCAGCAGCGGTGGGACACTGACACACACCCAGCTCAGACGGCTGTTGGGAGGACTGAGCTGACCCAGGCAGGCATTTAGCACTGTGCCTGGCACACAGTGAGTGCTGTTTGGTGTCTGTTCCTCACAACGATCTCGGGAGGTAGTTACTATTATCATCCTCATTTTCTAGGTAAGACAGAAGTTAAGAGACTTGCTTAAGGTCACATAGCTAATACGGGGCCGAGTTGGGATGCAAGCCTCGGTCTTCTGGCTTTAAATCTTACCTGCCTCCTAACAGCTCTACTGGCCATAATGACACACCTCTCTGTGCACCTCTGCTGTTTCTCCCTCCCTTCTCCTTCTTGCCTCCCTCGGTCCTCTTCTCCCCCTTTCTCCCTGTCTTCCTGTCAGTCTTCAGATCAGCCGCTGCCCTGTGGACATTGCCAAGTCCACAGGTAGGCACCTAACAGTGAATGAAATGTCTGAATTGAGTTTACTCTGATGGTCATACCTGTAGAAAGGCTGTGATGACTTTTTTTTTGTTCCTAACAAAGTCCACTAAATCAATAAAAATGTGCAGCCCATAAAACTTTCTTGAGTTATTGTCCTCGTTTTGTTTACTGAGCAGGGCAACAGCAAAAATGAGATGATCTTTGGGACTTGACAAATCCCCTTGTCTTGGGGAAGAGAGATAGCCCCCGGCAGCTGCTTGCTTAAAGCTGTGCAGAGATCCATCAGCATCAGTGGTGTGAAAAATCTCACTTGATGTGGACGAGTCACAGGTGGCTTTTGTGTGGAGTCAGGAGAGAACAAGCAAAGAAAGGCCAGGCTGCCGTATTTTAAGTTTTTTCTGCCAGCATCACTTTGCTGCTCAATTAAGCCAGCTGCATTCTCTAAGGTCAGCAGATGTCAAGTTTGCGCTAATCCAAAGGCATTTAGCCTGTTATCCCCAAGGAGGCTGGCTACTGTCCCTCATGGGGGGCGGTGACACTAACCTGCTACCGAGATGGTATATCTGGATTGAGAAAGCAACTTCTGCTGGGGAAGCGGGTATTTAAAAGGAGGTATTTTAAAAAAAAATGAGGGATTAGTGAGAGCCTTGAGGCGGTGAGGGGTGGAAATCTACTTGGGCTCAGAGGTTGGATGAAGAAAGCCAGAGCTCCTTGCTGACTGGAAGAATTAAAAAAGGAGACTACTGAA
The DNA here is from genome assembly GCF_024610735.1 of Ursus americanus. NCBI lineage: Eukaryota > Metazoa > Chordata > Mammalia > Carnivora > Ursidae > Ursus > Ursus americanus. The sequence goes on along the minus strand of NC_142134.1, from coordinate 23,074,681 downwards.
CAGGTGGCTTAGGGAAAGAGTATACATCTGAAATGCTATCTGTATACATTTTGAAACAAAGCATCAGAAAAAAAATCTCACAGATGGGAGGATGGGCCATTGCTGAAAGTCAGCCAAGGAATCAACTGATCAATGAGTAATTACTGAACGCCTGCCGTGTGCTTAGCGTGATGCAAGACTTTGTGATACCATTGACATTGACCCACAGGCCTTTGGATAAAGACAGAAATTTACACTTTTCATAAAATTCTTAGAGTTCTCTAAGTTTGTATCAAATGCCTTCAGAAGTGTTCATATAAATGTTTTCTAAAACATCAGTGAACCAAGTCACTGATTGGTATCGGAATGTTAATTAAAACGTCTGATGCTGATAATGCTGACTTATTTCCAGTTCAATTTAGTGCTATTCAAGATAAAGATCGGCTGGTGTTGGTTTAATAATTTATAACTGAGCAGCCCGTATCTCTAGAAATCTCAAAGTCAAGTGCTGAGAAAAATCCAGCACAACCTGTCATACACGGTGGTGTGCCCTGGCTGAAAGAATTTACAGCAACCAAGTTCATTGGCGGTTCATGCTTTGAGTTTTACAAATGTTGGATATAAAGGGTGGGGAAATTCAAAGGACAAAAACCTCCTCATTCTTTGGTCTTTTAAGTACTTGTGCTCTAATGAAGGGCTTTTCTAACTCTAGCTAGCATAATAAATCAAAGTAAGTTCAGAGGTTTCTGTTAGCCATTCTCTCTCTCTTCCTTACTCCTCTCCTTTTTGCTCTCTTTTCTTTCTTTTATATTCGTTTCCCTTCCTTGCCAAGGCAACTATTTTAATTTTTTAAGACTTTATTTATTTATTTAGAGAGCGCACGCATGTGTGTGCGAGGGGGGAGGGGCAGAGGAAGAGGGAGAGGGAGAAAGAATCCTAAGCAGACTCTGAGCTGAGTGGGGAGACTGACACAGGGCTCCATCTCACCACCCTGAGATCATGACCTGAGCCGAAATCAAGAGTCAGACACAACCTACTGAACTACCCAGGTGCCCCTAATTTAATTTTTTTTTTATCAGCTCATGTAAAATGGGTATTCTTTTGAGTGTATATACCTTTTTTTTTTCCTTAAATGATGTGTTATAGAGTTCACGTTGTTCTTTTTTCACTCAGCATTATGGTTTGAGTCACCTGTGTTGCTGTATCATCTAGCCCTTTGCTTCTCACTGCTGCATAATACTCCCTGGGCTGCATCCCCCATAGCTCACCCGTCCTCTGTTCATGACAGATTCCCCACGTCCCTCCATCCCCATGCTGTCTCTAGAGAGCACCAGTGAACAGCCTCAAACACATCCCTTTATGAACCTGTATGGAAGGTTCCCTAGGATGGGTAATCTGGGAGCAGAATTGTTGGTTTCTTAACTTTCCATATTCTTTATTTGACTAAGCTCACCAGCACCCATACTCTCATATGTGAAGCTCACCTCATCTCCACATCCTTGCCACCATTTGCCATTATCAAGCTTCAGATTTTTTTTCTGATAGGTATACTGGGACATCCCATTTTATTTGCATTTTTCTGATTATTAATGAGTTTCAGAATATCTTCAACTCCTATTGGACTGGCATTCCTACCCCCAAGCCCATTTTGTCTTTAAATCCTATATTATATTGGATATGCTGGTGGGTGTGCCTCAGAGTATTTGTTATGCTTGGTTCAGTGAATAATTATCTGGTTCTCCTTCAAATGTGAAAACAGAAAGTATGGAGTACTTTGAAATGTTGGGATCAAGGGAACAGAACTCAGCTGAGCAGTCAGACAATGTGATTACCATGTTGATTCCAACTGTGGGCATTGTAAATGTTCATTCACTGTTAGGTGCTCATTATTGACTTTCTCTGGTGCGTTTCCTCCCCCTTAGCTTGTGACCAGTCCTGTAAGAGCTGTGGTCCCAATAGTCCCAGGTGTCTTACCTGTGCTGAGAAGACAGTGTTGCATGATGGGAAATGCATTGCTGAATGCCCCGGTGGGTACTATGCGGAGGCCACCGGCAGATGCAAAGGTAAGACATGGATAATCACTGTTGTCATCATCGTCGTCATCAAAATGCATTTGACATGTTTGACAATACTTGGTACTATATGCTGCTCACATTTGTGTGTATGATGAGAAGCTGTCAAATTAAAAGGAATAGCTCTTTCATTATAGAACCTGTGTGTATTTGGTGTGGGAGTGGGTGGATGCTGTGGGACTTGAGTGATTAAGTAAAAGACTTATGCATATCAATCATCATTAAAGATCACTTGGTCCTTTTCAGTGCAAAGAACATCTTTAAGATCTTCATCTAGTCCTTGTGTACTTACAAACCATCACTAATTTAGGTTGTAGGTATGACAGAATCGTTTCTTAGATGGCATAAGCATATATATCGGCAACTACAACACATCACAAAAATAAAGAATAAACCAAGTTTGATAGCTTGTACAGCTGAAGTCTGTATCTATTGAAAATTTGGTCTTATGTGCTATTTATATATTGTTTCTTTCAGATTTATACAACTTTAACTATGAAACATTCCTATTTGAGACTTTGTAAGTTTCTACTTACATATGCTTGACTTGTGTCTTTCCTTCCAGACAACTCGGGGAATATACTGCTGCCTGGGATACCTTGATAGCCCTTCTCCTCCAAAATAAACATACATATTCTCACTTGCACCTATGGTGTGGGTTTGTGGCAGAATGTTTTGATCTGTCCCACAGCCTCGTCTTAGCAACCTCCCTCTTGTCTGCCAACCTCTTTACTTGCCCGATGTTTATCCCTCTTCCACAACATCCTGTCCTCAAGAGTCTTATCCTACTTCCACACTCCCGTCTCCCATCTCCTGCCCATTGTCTTCTGGAGTCTTCTAGCATGTCAGTCCCGTCCCTTAGGACAGGCCATTGTATGTTCTGTAAATCAGAGTCCGAGATGTCCCACTCTTACCACCCAGGACTAAAGCAGCAGAGATGCATGCCTGATGTTGTCCTATGTAAAGATGTTTAATACAATTCTTCCTTAAAATCCTGTGTCAGACCTAGAAGTATCTTAAGTGATCATTTAGTCCAGCCTCACAGTGCATATGCCAAGGAGCCTAGGCCTAGAGAAACCCTGACTTGGCTAAGGGCATAGATAAATTAGTGGACAAGCCAGCCAAAATTCCAGTGCTTCCAGCACTCAAACCCATAAACTTTTCCCTCTTCCCTGTTCAGGTAGGGGTTTTTAGGTTCAGACACACCTGGGGCTAAATCCCAGCACTGCTACTCATTTTCTCTGTGCTCTTAGGTAAATTTTTTAACTTCCCAAGACCTCAGTTTTCTCATCTGCAAAACCTCATAATTGCTATGAAGATTAGCAGCAATGTATATAAACCCCTTAATAGAAACACTAAACAAAGGATAGCTAATAAATAATAAAACATGGATAAAAGATGGGTAAAGTGTCACTGCAGGCAGTTTTGGGTATATGACCACTTCCTAAAAGATCTTTCCCCCTGATTTGGCGTGACAGCTAAAGGGGATTGAGAGTGACACAGGAGGGGCTTCCTGGCACATAAGGAGCCCAGCCGAGAAGTAGGCTCCCTAGTCACCTGGGTTCCATGGTGTCCCTCTCACTCTCTTCCTCAGCTTGTCATAATTCATGTGCCAGCTGCTCTGGACCCATGGGCTCACACTGCACAGCTTGCATCCAGCCCCGGGCTCTGCGCCAAGGCCACTGCCTGTCCAGCTGTGGAGAGGGCTTCTACCCTGACCACGGGGTCTGCAAAGGTATCGTTGGTGTCATCATCATTCTGAAGAAATGTTCCCATCATGAGACAAAGATTTAAGTTACTTTTCAGTGCACTTTTCCCTATAGTGTATCTTATATGGCTATGTATACATTCTGTGCTTTTTTTTTTCATTGCCAAGGGATAATCTGAAAAAAATCACATTGGAGTATTTGTGACAACACCCCAAAGATTCCTGATTTTTCTGGCCATCCTTGAGAGGACTGTCATTTCCTTTACCGTACATTAAGGCAAAACCAAACTCTTACTTCCTTTTCCCTCTTCTGCTAGCATTGCTAATGTGTTTCTTAGTCTTCATTTTGTTTTTCCCTGAAGAACCTTTTTTTTGTTAACGATATAGCTGAGCAAACTGAGTTAGTAGCAATGCCTCTGGGCTGAGAGAAATGGAAACTCAAATAGCTGTTTGCCAAAAAGGCTTTGGGCTTATTGGGAGGGTGGGATCATTGTCTTTCGAAACTAGAACATTGGGAGCAAACACTTCAATTAGGTGAAATTAATTTATATGTATTTATATGTAGGGCACCTTGGGAAAGAGTTTGAGAATAGTTATAAGAATATATGTGTATATATATATATTTGTATATATGTTATTATATATATTTATATCTGTTATTATATATAAACTGGTATATATTTTTATATACAAATACATATATAATTTTTATATAAATATATACATATTTATTTGTATACATATATGTTATAAATATATATGTATATATCTAAAACAGGGCAGCTGCAATAAATTTTCTGAAAAAGAAAATTTAGAAATCTTTTAAAGAACTCTTATAGAGTTAATTGTGTCAAAGTTAGTTATGTCAAAGAGCTCTTGTCAAGAGTTAATTATATCAAATGTGGGCATGAGATAGTTCCAGTACTCTGTCTGGGTGTGATTTCAACCAGTAGCCAAGAAAAAGAAGAAACTGATGGATTGTCAAATTCTTGTTGCTCCTCCGAAGGGGGCTCTTCCTTGTCTAGGAAAGTAGCCTTTCCTCACATAAATTCCCGGAGGACTTTGTTGCCTGGATGCCTATATGGTGGGTGATGGCTGACGTAGTGGACAATAACGCACTGACCATCTTTGCAAAAAATATAGTAATGGCCTTTGTATGGTTGCTTCTTAAAATCTTCAATAAAAAACTTAGGCCATGATATTAAAACATCATTCAGTGAATGTGTATCTGGAGAACCAAGCCAATATTGTCCAGTTTGCTGGGTTTTTTTCATGTTCCAGCTTGACAGCCCTCACAAAACCTGAGAGATGTAACCAGGTAACATCACCCTCACTGGGCCTCTCAGGAGTATTATCACCCTGTGCTATGTATGGAACACGAGAGAGCAGTTTTCTGATAGGATGTACCTGGTGAACTCTTCTAGGTGGTTTATATTTAATTAGGGACTCCCCTTGGTTGCAACATATATATGACCCTTGGATTGTTTCTGCATTTTGTTCTTATTGGCAGCCTGTCATTCCTCTTGCCTCACTTGTGTGGGTCCAGAGCCCTCTCAGTGTGCCCAGTGTAAGAAGCCCGATGAAGGACTGCAAGTGGAGCAGCTGTCTGGGGCAAACATCACCTCTGGCGAGTGTCTGTCCCAGTGTAGAGCCCAGTTTTACTTGGACAACACCGGCCTGTGTGAAGGTGAGCAAGCATGATTTGAGGAAATGTTAGGTGGCTTCTGGCTTTGCTCTTGAGAGATCCTGTGAGGTGAGAACAAAGCCAGAAGACCTTTCTTTTCATTTAAGAATTGTTCCTGGGTGCTTGTGGATGGAGCAGAAGATGGACATGCAAAGGAGTGACTCCCACTGGTGTTCTTCCCTTGGTGAATAATAGATGATCGTAGAGAGCTGGTTCCATTGACCCCACTGTCCCCAAATTTACATTCTAAGAAGTTCCAGACAGGAATTATTTCAGAGACAGTATGAGTAGCTAAGAAAGACCCAGAGCTCATTGTAGAATTCCATTTAGTATTTCTTCTAATTTGCTACCCAGAATGAATATGAATTGGCCCCTTCAGGGCAAAATCTGGACTTCTGTCAAAATTTAGAAGTGATTCTTGCCATTGCCTGGCATATCATCTGCAGAGAATTGATGCCATCCTGAATAATTTGACTCAATAGCTGGGTCATCTATGAGTGGCTGAGGAGATGAAGGGGAGATATAGATAATTTGAGGGGAGGTTAGGGAGGCCCCTCTCTGTTCCCATATGAAGTTTCCTGGCTGCTGGGTGAATTATTTGACTCTCAAGCTACTTTAAAAACAATGCAATACTTACATTTTTCATTGTGAACATATGTTCATTAAAGGAAACTTGGATTGTAGAAAAAGTAGAAAAATAATCTGTCCACCACCTCCCACCATTTACCACTTGGGTAATTGCCTTTACCATTTTGTTATAATATATCCAAGTCTTTTCCTATGCATAGCTTTGAGTTTTTATTTTTACAGTGTAACTGTAAGCATGCTGCAGATTCAATTTTGTATCCTACAATATCCAATTTTAGATGGGAATATACCCTCGCATGGAAATGACAGATTTCAAGGTTAAGTTAAAAGGTTTTGACACAGTGAGTCATATGGCATAGTAGGAAGTATGCAGATTTGGAATACAGAGACCCCAGGCCAGACACTTAAGCTCTCTGAGCCTTTGCATTCACAGCATTAGAATAGGGATAATTATCTTTCACATAGGCTTTTTGCCAGGATCAAAGGAGGTTAGGAGTGTGAAAGTTCTTGGTAAATTGTAAAGCCCCATGCTCAATTGTTATAAATGTCAGTCCAAATACTCAGGTGTTCAGGAACATTATAGGGGTAATCCCCTGCTCCCTGGGATACACCAAGCACCAGGGAAGTTACACAGTGCCTAGAAATTAGGGGAAGGGTCTTTACTCTCCAGATACACTAGTTTCCACACATATATGCGTTGCCTACACTCTCTGTGGTCTCTTAAACTTTCACGGCTCTGTTTCCACAACTACTTCTGAAACACAGGAATCTTTGTCACTAAGAGTCCCAGTGCCTTCCCAAGACACGCACCACACAGCCTTCCCCTCTGATCCTGGGAGAAGTCAAGAAAAAAATCTTCCCAGGCTACCCAGCGTAGCTAGCCTCTTCCTATAATTTTGAACACCATATTAAAAATGAAAAATAGGGAATTTGAAGAGGGATCAGAAAAGAGAAACAAAAATGATTAAAGTTTGTAAAATTACGTTGTAAATAAAATTCGGAGTGACCAGGGTTATCCATCCAGAAAATAATGTTGCTGTTGATTTGGTACACAGCATGAGTCAGACACTAGGAGACGTCCCTTACTTGTTTCTCACTTCACTCTGACACCAACGTTGTGGGGTGAGTGGCACAACTGTTTTAGAGAAGTGGAGGCTTCAGGAAGTTAAGGCTGTAACTTATTCAAAGTCATGTATCCAGCACAGAGTAGAGACCAGTGGAATCTAAGTCAGCCTGACTCCTGTATCCATGCTCTAAACCAGGTTGTTACTGTAGCATGGTCGCTGACGAGGCAAAAGCACACTCTACTAATACTGCGGGATGGGAACATCTTAAATTTAAGGAGGCATCCTCAATAGAGGGGAGTTTTCTGGGAATCTTTTTATACAGACACCTTTTTTAAAGGATTAGAGTCTAATCCCTGTGGAATGGTTTAATTGTGGTCCCACGTGAAAGGTCTAGATTGACCTCTGGAGTCCCCAGTGGTCCCATGATTTTATGCTGGTTCGCATAATATTATTAGGTATCACACTATATAGCTGTCTACTCACGTTTATTACCAAATCCTTATGCAATCTCTGCTATGGAGATTGTTGTGCTCGATTTATAAGTGATGAGAATGTGGCAGAAAAGGTTAATTGAGTTGCCCAAGATTCCATTGGGAAACTGAGTGCAACCGCCAATTGTTTCCAACCCTATCTGAGTATTAAGTGTGTTGATTGATGTGTTTCCTGTCACTCATCTCATATCTCTGGAAACCTTTCTGCCTTCCCACAATCTGTTCCATTTTTGATTCTGCCGAAGTGTTGTCAATGCAATCAGGCTGGGGAACCCTATGAGACTGCACTGGGCTCTCCTTCTCACACGTTCCAGAAATACCCTTGCTTCCTTGCAGAACATTTAAAAGGGTTGGAGTATTTTTGTGGCTGTACCACTGAGGGTTTATTTTACAGCACATTTGATCTCAAGTGCTTTTCTATAAAGAAGAGAAAAACAACTATTTTCTGGAACTCTCTCTCTTTTTCTCTCTGAGACTGCAGTACAGAGTGATTAGAATATTACTGCAGCTAATGAAAGCAAGAAGCAGACGCATCATAGGAAGAAGCAATTTACTTAGAGTCTGAAGTGGTGTCAGAAGTTATCATGAAAGTTTGAACTCAGAGCTACATGACAAACCCAGGAATTGTCTAGTGGAAGATGAAACAAACATAGTCGAGATATTTGACTAACATTCAAGTCTATGATTGAAGGACGAAAAAATATAAAACTAACAAAGAGTGACCAAAGAGAACATTGTTTATTAGTAGCTGGAGAGCAGTGTGTTTTTATTCATTCCTTCACAAATGTCTGTTGAGTGTTCCCTCGGTGCTGGGCATTGTCTAGGCACTGGGGGTACACTCATGAATGAGTCAGACAAAATTCCTACCCTCGTGGAATTTATATTCTAGTGAGAGAAACAGATAAAAAGTAAATGAATAACAACAGCAGCTACAAAACCCATGGTATGTACTTGGCTAGTGGTCTGTGCTGTGAAGCCCACAGCAGGATGATGGGGAAGAAGGAGAGGTGGGCTGAGGTGCGCTCCAAAGCAGAAGTGCTCTGGTGAGAGGAGGATGGGCACCTGCCATGCTTGTCCTGTGATTTTGACTCATTCTCAAAAATGACCTCGGGTACTTCAGAAGATGGAGCTTTGAGCTTATGCTTTTTTTTTCACATGGCCTCTATGTTTGCAAAATGTGGCTAGAACTGCTGGTACAAAAGACAGTCCGTTACTAATTGTGAAAGACAATGTGGAGGCATTTTCGGTAGTCAACCAAAACTGTGCATGTTTATTCAATATGAACATTTCATATTAAATAAAAGAACGATTTTAGTAATGTTATCCAGAGTTCACCTCACCTATTTAATGGATTGTGTCAGCATTGACAGATTCTAGTTTATTAAAAAAAAACAAAACAAAACCCAAGAAATACCCATCCACTCCCTTGAGCAAATAAAATAATACAAATTCAATCCCTTCAAAACCTCCAAACATCAAAAAACTATGCCTCGCTTTTTTATCCATCTCTCCCCTAGTTTTCCAGGCCTCCCTGAGTTCATGAATCTATCTGAAGTCTCCAGGGTGGAGCTGGGTAGGGGCTGCGATCTTGTACAGTTCCAGAGTGCTGTTCTCATGCTAAGTCCTATGATGGGCTCCTCCTGGAGTCATTTAGTGACTATGCAGCCCATGTGGCTGCACCTGGCAGCCCAGGGTGGCTAGGCAGGACAAAGGACGCAGAGCTCTTTTCACTGGGAGGCCTCTCCTCTCTCCTGAGAATGTTCCTAGGATCAGGTCAGATCACTCAGCTCATTTTCAGATTCTCCTTACAATGTTATTGAGGCGTGTTGTTGTTGTTGTTGTTTTTCTTGTAAAGGATTCAACTATTTTGAAGCTTTAGGTTTCTGTTGAGGTCTGTCTAGAGCAGGGCTTTTCATAGGAATCTCTTGGGAATCTTGTTTAAATGTGGATTCAGATTTAGTAGATCTGGGGTGGGGCCTGAGTTTCTACATTTATAACATGCTTCCAGGTAAGGCTGATGCCCCTGGTCCAGGGACCATAGGTGAGTAAGCAAAGCCTCTAATTAAAAACAGCAAGTATATCATCTTATCATCGGTATACTTATAACTAAAGCAGTTTTTTTTTAATCTCAGTTTTTATTTCTTCTTATTGCATGCATAAGACTTTAAAAAATACAGATAAGAAAAATTAGAAAAGAAAAACATCTGGGACGCCTGGGTAGCTCAGTCGGTTATGCGTCTACCTTCCGCTCAGGTCATGATCCTGGGGTCCTGGGTTCAAGTTCTGCACCTGGCTCCTTGCTCAGCGGGGAGTCTGCTTCCTCCCTCTGCCTGCCACTCCCCCTGCTTGTGCGCTCTTTCTGACAAATAAAATCTTTAAAGGAAAAGGAAAAGAAAAAGATCTACTAGGTTACCCAGATTTAGCAAATAAAAATGCAGGATTAAGAAATAAAAATATTTAGCAGAAAGAAAAAAAAGGAATTTTTCAGTGTAAGTATATCCCAAATATTGCCTGAGATATTCTAAACTGCTATTCAATGTTTATCTGAAATTCAAATTTAGCTAGGTATCCTTTGTTTTATGTGTAAATCCTACCTATAACCCTTCAATCTTGAGATAACCTCTTTTAATCTTTTGGCATAGATTCTTACAGTTATTTATGCACACACACGTGTATATGTATCACTTCACAGTTTATAAATTCCTTACAACCAAGAGTTTTAATAGAAATTCTGTAAATTTGGGGCACCTGGGTGGCTCAGTTAAGCGTCTGCCTTCAGCTCAGGTCATGATCTCGGGCTCCTGGGATTGAGCCCCTTGTTGGGCTCCCTGCTCCCCGGGGAGTCTGCTTCTCCTGCTCCCTCTGCCCCTCCCCCCACTCATGCATGCTCGCTCTCTCTCTTTCTCAAATAAATAAAATCTTCAAAAAAAATCTGTAAGCTTACATTTACTCCCATTTTACAGACGGAGAACGTAAGGCTTAGAAGGAACGAACTAACAGATGATTTAGCAACCAAGGGTCCTAGGCTTTACTACAGGACATAGTTGCTCAGGAAATATTTCCTTCTTTCCAAGCCTGGATCCCTTGTTCTTCATTTCACACTGGAGCTTTACAATTGAATTTCAGGCCAGGCCCTCCCAATTAATGATGCAGTTCAATCACCATGTCAACAACTTGGCAGTGGTGACCAAGGACCGGATCTGAACATGGTCGGGATGATTAGATTAGCCATGTAATTGCCCCAATTCTGTGGCAAATGAATGGTGGATTCTCTCCATTCCCACACAGTTCAGCAGGAGGGTTCAAGATGATCTAATTTTGAGGGAATTACAAGTTTTTAAAAGTGAACTCTATACTGCAATAATGAATTTTACTTACATGTCTTCTGATGTAGTACGTCGGTAGATAAACTGCTTAACAAAGAATGCAGAGGTAATAAACATTCTAGTGGCTCCCATTCCTGCACTGGCATCCTTCTCATTATGCTTAGAATAATCATGGAGCTTTAGTCAGGTAAACATTAGAGAAAGTTGAGCAATTAAAGTTTTCCAGGGCTTCTTCTATTGCCTCTTCAGGCTGGGTCTTATTGCAGGGGGCAAAAGTGCATAGAGTTAATACAGGTTTGGTATCAATTTTTAAAAAAAATTGTTTTTCTTCTAGTTTTACTGAGATGTAATTGACAGATAACATTGTGTTAGTTTAAGGTGTACAATGTAATGATTCTATATACGTATATATTGGGAAGTGATCACCACTTAGTAACTTTCAGATCTATGATATTGTTAACCATGGTCACTGTGCTGTAACATTGTATCCCCAAGACTTCTCTTATATCTGGAAGTTTACGCCATTTGATCACTTTCATCCATTTCCTACCTAGCAACTACCAGTCTGTTCTCTGAATCTTAATTATTCAGCCAGCCCTGGCTATTGAGAGTTTTTCAAACCCTTTGTGATTGTTTCTGCTACTTCCTTTGTTCTTAGTGGCCCCCGGTAGTTGAGGATGTGCTAAGACTTGTCCGTGTCCCAAAGGGGAGGATCTCAGTCAGCACCAAAATGGAGGCTGATTGAAACTGGAGCCTCAAGTAGCAGCTTTTACATCAGGCAGATATACCTCTTTCAAAGGAACACTGGGAGATGGGTGTTTCTGTCCGTTCCCTCTGCACTGAGCCCTGACGTGACAGGTGGTTAAGAACTGTTTCTTTGTTTGCTACCGTCCCATTGAACCAGTGAACTCAAACCTTGCTGACCACCAGAGCCAGGCTGTCAGGGGTGTGCCAGACATGTGCATAAGCTCTTTCCAGGAAGACACTAGCGACCTGGGACAGAGGTCAAGCACAAATACGGCATCCACCTCCCAGGTGTACAAAGAGGATCGCAGGCAGTGGGGCTCTATGTGTGCATTAAATTAGAAGCCTGACCCTTAGCCAGCACTTTTTAAGATATGCAAATTGATCTCTTTCAGGAAGAGGCAGGAAGAATGGGCCTTTCTGACTGCTGCCTCCTGGGGGAAGGGGGCGGATAACCATCTTGTGAGTCCTTGAGAACCCATTAAGAAATGTTTCTTTACTTTCCTTTCTTACGGGTTTCGTTGCCTTTCAGAGCTAGAGTTTTGGGGGCCCGTCCCTCAGGTGGACTCTTAAAGTTGTGGCATCACATGTTGGCTCTAAACCCTTCATTCCTAAGGGACAAGCTGGGAGTTTCTTCCTGATCGTATGGCACTGGGGGTGGGGGTTGGGTATGGCAGGAGTGTCCCAGCCTTTCCTACCTGTTTCCATATAGGTGTTTTTTTTCTCATTTGCCTGATGTGTAAGAGTCCCTCAACCAGTTAACTGGTTTCTAGGTTTCTTTCAGAGGGAGTTGTTCCATGTGTGGCTGTAGATTAGGTGTGTCTGTGGGAGGAAGTAAGCTCGGGACCCTCCCATGTCACCATCTTGGACTGGAACACCATTTTCTTTCTTTTTAAACAGGAAATTCACCAATTATTTTGGTCAGTTAATTAACTTGCTTTAGGTGAATCAGAAGAAAAAGTATATCATGAGTATTTTGATCTATTTAGTTGTTGCTAAGATTCACCAAAGGCCTTAAGGCAAAGAGTTTTAATTAAAGAAATAAATGGGCAGGAGTCTGCCTGCTCAGCTAAGACTATGTTATTATTTATGAAGTTGGGATTCCCTTGCATTAATTGAATAAAATACATGCCATCTGTATTAAGCAACACTCTTTAATGTAGTCCCCAGAGTGCTGACATAAACTGTACAAATGCATGCCTTCCGGTAATTTTCAATCTTCTTCACTCTTCCCTTCTTGTTCTTGCAGCATGGGTGTGCTCAGCTTTGGGGATGGAAAGATGAAAAAGATAAAAGGCATGCATTAAGGAAAGCATGGTCGAGTAAGGGACACTGACATCTGAACAAGGAATTATAAGAACATGATACATGCTGTTGTAGGGGCCAAGGGCAGCCTGCCCCAAGATGGCAACTTTGGCATAAAAACTATTTTGAGTTAAAAAGCAATCAAAACCCAGAAGTTTCAGGAAAAGCTCTTTACCTTCCCCACCACTGCCCAAAAAGAATTTAGATAGACGAGGAAGAGAGCTGTCACCATAGATAACGGCATCATGATATAATTTGCATATGGTAGATAGGGAGGAACCTAGCAAGGTCTGTTTGATCAAAGTCCTCTGTCTGTCCCATTGCTTCTGAATGGCCCAGCAAACATATGTTTACCTAACATTTACTCTTTCATCTTCCTGAGGATTGTATGCCTTCCCTTTGAAGTCTCAGACCCCTAACCCCTTCTCCTTAGTTTAGGATGACATATATACTCATTTTGCCTGTCTTTGGAATTTCTGCATCTGTATGGATTCCCTGTACATACATTATTAAATTTGATTTTCTCCTGTTAATCTGTCTTGTGTCAGTTTGATTCTTAGGCCAGCTAGAAGGACCTTGAGGGGACAGGAAAATTCTTGCTCCCCAACACTGTAATGGCAATAGGCACAAGGTGCAAGTAGCCTGCCCTTGACCCCTACAACAGCATGTATCATGTTCTTTTAACTCCTTGTTCAGATGTCAGCCTCCCTTACTTGATTATGCTTTCCTTAAGGCATGGTCTTTATCTTTCTCATCTTTCTATCCCTGAAAGAGCATAGAGGAGACTGACTCTGTCTGGGGGAGAGACTATGAGAAAAGACCTACAGAGAAAACTACATCATCAGCCTGTCGAAGGATTAATAGCAGTTCACTAGGGCAGAAGGTGGGAAAGGGCATTATAGGTCAAGGAAACAGCAAGTGCAAAGGCATGCTGTCTTTGGAGAAGTCCGATGTATTTGGTATTCCTGCTGTGTAAAGCTCGAAGTGGTGAATCGTGGGGAATGATACTGGAGACATAGGGGTGAGTCATGTCCTGAAGTGCTTTATGTGCTATGCTAAGGAGTTTGGAGTTGACACTACTGGTATTGGAGAATTGTTAAAAGATTTTAAGTAGGAGAATAATCTGGGCAATTTGCATTTTATACAGGTCAACCCCTTACCTGTGCAGCAGGTGAATGGGGAGAAACAGGGAGGCTGGTTGGGAAGCTGCTGCACTAATCAACACCATGAGCGATATTGAAGGTCTGCACTAAGGGGCCATGGGAATGGCTAAGTTGGGGTAGATTTGACAGAGATTTAGGGAGTAAAAATCACCACGTTTTGGATGGGTTGTGGTGACGGAAAAGTAAAAGTCGAAGGTTTTCAGCATGAGTGTCTTGGTGAATAATGGAACTACCAAGTGAGGCAGGGAATACAAAGGAAAGACGAGGTAGTGGGTAGGATGTGGGGCTGGGGGTGGATAATAAATGCAATTTTGGACAGGAGGAATGTGCTGCCATAATTTGCATTAAGTAGATGTGGGCAGAGTGTGGAAGTGGATAATGAGTAGTATTTTGGAAATAAGGGGAATGAGATACCAGTGAAACACCACGTACAGATATCCCCTAGGCAGTTAGATTTATGTGGTTGGAGTTCAGAGTAAAGGCCAGAGCTGTACACATAAATTTGGGACTCACCAGCATGGAGGTCATCTTTAAAGCCATGGATAAGTTTGCCAAGAGTGAGAAGAAAAAGGGCAGAGGGTGTAGTTTTGGGAAGCTCCAGTATTCCCGACGTAAACAGAGAAAGGCTGAAAGGAAATGAACAAAGAGATAGGAGAACTAGAGGAGCCTGTTACTAGTGTTCCCATCCACCTGTCCACCTCTCACCTACCTACCAACTCACCCATTCAATCAGCAGAAATTCATTGATTGAGAACTTATGACATGCCAGGGACAGGGACTATGCTATGTACTGCAGAAATCACAGAGATGGAAAAGATGTGATTTTTACTCTTACGTGGTTCAGCTCATTAAAAAAAGAAAGAAAAATAAAGAGAGGAGAAGGCAGGTGAGGGAAAGGGGGAGATTGACTTTATTTGACTTAACTCATTTCAGTTTTCAACCCTTATCACAGTATTCCTACTGTATTTCCTAGAGGATTTTTGATATTTACATCATAATTCAAGAGAAGTCTGCCTCAAAAATTATTCTGATGTGAAAAGCCAGGAAATCTTACATGATATGAAAATAGAGATGCTGGACCACTTTTTTTTATCATTGAAAAGAAAAAAAGAAGTGGTGGTGTTTGTTGTCTGAAATTTAAATAGGGGATAGGATAGAACAGAATAAGATAGAGTAGAATAGAACAGAACTAAAATCGATATGTTTTAATTGTTTTAGGTAATGTTTTTACTGGAGTCAGGTTGATTGGACTTTACAACCATCTAAGGACACCTTTAATGCTAACACTTTTAGTGCTTAGTGCTTAAGCTGTTCAGTTATGCTTTTTCAGAAATATACTTAGCCATCAACTGGAAAGCCACTCTCTAAAAATGTAGTATTATGTGGGGAAATTATTCATAGAACTTTTTTCAAATCTTTTCCGTATATGCCCTGTAATGGAGTTAGTCTTCCTTGAAGGATCTTAGACTTCAAACCAGAACTCCTGCTATGAAAGCAGCTTCCACAGAATGATAGAGCCTCATTAAAGTCACTGAAATAATGTAGATATTTCCCAAACCAGCACAGAATTGAAATTTCAGGAGATTGTTTTAAAGATGCAAATGCTTGTACTTACAGAATAGAGCATTGTAGGGGAAGAAAGACTTTGACAGGTTGGTCCCCCAGTATATCATTGTCCCTCTGTGCCACTCAGCAGGTAACAGGCTCATTATCCATTTGGTTATTAAACATTTCCAATGACAGCAGTTCTGAAGTTTGCCGTGATGATGTTTAGATTTCTAAAGTCTAGTGGAGGACAAAGAGACTTCCTTGTGGAGTTCTTGGCCCATCAGTCTTTCAACTTGTTTGTCCTCTTTACTTTCCTGTTTTATATAATTCAATAATAACCTTTATTCAGATTGAGCCAGGTTATCACATTGACTTTGTGACCAAATAGAATGAAATAAAGTATGTCGTGTGCTCATAAGGCATTAATTCATCTTTCCCTAGTTTTCAATTCCACAATGATATGCTTTGATTTCCTTTTTATTAAGGAGGTATAATAGGAAGAGCTAGGGATTTTTAGCAATCTTGTAAGGTCTAATATAAACATACTGGTATTATCATAGGTATATTTAAATATGTGGAAGTATGTTGCTTCCCCAAATCATCCTGGAAAGCTTTGTGCTGACAATATAATTTAGCTGGTGTTTGAAATATTGCCACCTGACTTTCTATTACATGCTGTTTCATTCATTTGTGTTAAATGTGTCTTACATAATGGGCTAATATGTACCCTTCCTTTATAATATTTGTTTACCTATTCCTTTTTTGTTTTTTGAAAAGGAAACGTTTTCTCAGTGATTTTGAAAATATTTGGGGAAAAATTTCTTATTGAGACTTGTGCTAGAATTGTTTACAAGGCAATATTTAAAAAAAGGAAATTATTTTAAAAATTGGAGCTCTAGCTCTGTTTTTCATAAGGTAATAAATACTGTTGAATAGATATAAAGCTCTGCAGTGTATCCAGAGATGAGTATCAAAATATTTATCAGCCAGTAAAGCAAGTTACTGCCCAATCCAAATGGGGCTGGCCTTAGCTCAGGAGCAGAGTCCTGGAAGCCTCCTGGTGGAGGTGTTAAACCTCTAGGTGCTGGTTTACGGGTGGGGCAGGGTGTTCAGGTGGGGCCAAGGCTGCAGGCAGCACTAGAAGCTATAGGACAGCAGTGTATATTAGCCGTGTATTAGTAGTTGAGTATTTAACCACCAGTACCCCTGGACCAGGACATCCTAGCTTATATGAGCTGCACATACACCCAAAACTGTATGTTGCATTTTTATTGGAGGTTGGTAGAAATGGAGACCTCAGTGGTGTAAAATCACATTTGGTTCTTCCAAGCTGCTAGTCTCTGTCTTGTATTGATAGAGGAGACAGAAGAGGCAAAGAGGAGACCCAGAGTGGTGCCCGCAGTTATGGATCTTGTCCACTGGATGGACAGAAGGTGGCCTGAAATGCATGGGGTCATCCACATGGGTTAAGAATCGGGTCTTAATCGTATTCACCATTGTATCCCCAACACCTAGACCTATTTGAGACTCAATAACGAATGAACGAATGATTAGAAGTGAATAACTAGTTGTTTCATAATGGAGGTTTTATTATTAGTCGGGTTGATGAGCCCAAGAGATCTGGAGATGGCTGCCATTGAGTAGCACGTGTTTACTCACAGTTCCCAAGAGGAAGGGGCACGGAGCGTGTGAGGCAGGGGCCACACGGGGAAGCACCAGGGTTGGTCAAGAGGCAGAGGGAGTGAGGGGAAAATGTAAGCAAGAGCCTTTATTGTGGTTTCTGTGGGAAGGAACAAGTGAGGCCTGGTAGCAGTTTGCGATTGGCTAGCTGGAATAACTTCAGTGTGCTTTGGGGTGTCAGGACTGTCTCCAGTTGGCATGGGGACAGAGGCCCCAGTGGGAGCAGTGGGGGAGGTGATAGGTGTGTGGACTTGGGACTGGCTAGTTAGCATATGAAAGGCACACTCTCAGGCTAGTCATTTTCTATCTCTAGGAATTGGCTAGCCCTAGGAGGGCGGTCTCTCCAGGATTCGCAGGACCCTCCGGTGTCAAATTACCAGAAATACAGAAAATAAAAAAGCATGATTAATACACTGTCCACCCTTGGGAATTGAAGCAAATATCCCCTTTATTCTTAAAGGTCTGATGGAGGCAAGCAGAGATGCCTTCTTTCTCTTTGCTTCCACCTTTCTTTTTACACCCGTGGGTACTTGTATCATGGCACTTAATGGTAATAATTACTGCTAAGATTTTTTAAGCCCTTGCTATGTGCTTAGCACTATCATAAGAACTTTACGCTTTACATGTATCAAACCCAGTTAGTGTCCACAACACCCCATGCATTATGTACAGTTTATATTCTCATTTTATACATGAGGAAGTAGGAGTCTTGAGAAATTACATAAATTAGTCAAGGCCACATAGAATTGCGATATGATGCTCTTACTCCCTCAATGATACTTCGTCTCCCATTAATTGTATTTCAGTGACTGTCCGTTGACACAGCTAGTTTGAGCAGCTCAAAATGTTGGACAGTTCTTCTCACCCGTGTATACTCTCTGTTAGAGAGTGGGCACCATGTAAACGTTTGTGATTAAGGCCAACTTCCATCCCTGTTCTCTGTAATTTGAGCAGCCTGATAAACAGCCCGTTGTCTAATGATGGAGGAAGAGCTGTCCTGAAGGAAGGAGACCTGTTTTATGGCTTCCTGGTCTTTATTTGACATTCTCTGAGAATGGAACCTGGGAAGAAAGAAATGTATGATTCTGCAAATGGTTATTTCTGTTTCGTGGCATTTGTGCCTTACTTAATCTGAGTCCCACAGATGCTTGCTTTGCAGGATATGGCCTTTAGAAAGAAGTATGTGAGATGTGTACCCTGTCCTTGGGAAAAACTAAGCCGATGTGCAGAACTTATTCCAACCCAGAAATGTTAACTGGAGAGACAGAGCTATACTGCATTTGTCATATGGTGACTTTCCTGATGGTCTCCTCTGCTTTATCTTTCCTCTTTCTTCCAGCTTGCCACCAGTCCTGTTTGAGGTGTGCAGGGAAGAGCCCACATAACTGCACAGCCTGCTGGCCTTCCCAAGTGCTGTTGGATGGGCAGTGTCTCTCCGAGTGTCCAGATAGTTACTTTAACCAGGAAGGCAGTTGCACAGGTGAGTATGTAACATGCTGGGGCATGTTCCCTACGCCATTGTTTCGTCTTTGTCATGCAGCCAGACTCTGTAATTAAAAACGTGGTCATACCAGGGGTCTAGGGTTGGGCTGTAAATCCTCTCCTTGAATTTGTTAGGTATAGAATGAGGGGAACAAGTGAAGTTCTGTTCTTCCAATAGGGAAATATGGATGAAGTGAAAAATTGGAGTCAGCTTTACCCTAGGCATACAAGGAGGGATGGGTTTGATGGTGTTTGTTATGGAGACAAGCTACTACAGACAGGTTCTAATGTATCTGTGTAAGAATTTGGCATTCACTCTGTAGTTCTCAGCCTCGCTTCCCCTGGCTACAGCCTGAGAGAGCAAAAAGAGAGAGTGATACTTTTTTTTTCTTTGATGTGTTGGTCCAATATGTTTTTAACAACACCTTTATATTTCCGTGACAGAGCTTCTAGAAATTACTAGTTGAGATTAGTTAAGGGTTTTATTGGAATTGACAAAATACTAAAATTTAAGCACCTTATTGTAGCACTGTGTTTTCTTGTATCTACAGAAGAAAAGATAAGACAAAACACATTCTATCATGATTGCTATTTTAGTTCTAAAAATAGACTATTGAGGCCTGCTTATAGGAAAAAGCCAATTGTTATAAAATTGCATGACTTGTATTCTGGAGTCAGGAAACATGTAGCAAGTACACAAAATATTTTAAAAATAAATTAATACTTGTTAGGTTCATCTAAGCTTCAAACTCCAAAGAGGAAATCCAATGTAAACAGAAGTATAGACAATTGAAGATCAGTATTATGTTTCTTCTGGAATTTTCTTTTTCCAAGTACCTTCTTAATCTCTCAAAGCCCTTGATGGGTTGCTTCACTTTAAATCCTCTATCAGGTTCAGTGGGAATGTTCCTGGTTTCTTTGTCATTGGGGTTGTCCTTGAAAACTGTTGTCTGTCCTCGTGTGCACTCACCCTAGCCCAGCTGGTTGTCCGGTGTGTGAAATTGTTGGAGGGTCAAGTCTGAGTAGCTCTAACTCTCCTCTGTCTATGCCTCTGCCCGCCTGCAGCCAGCAGATGGACAGTGCCCTGAGTTGGCAGGACAACCAGGTCACTGGAAATCTGGCAGGGAGGAAGAACTGGGAGGTGGAAATCATCCTAAAAACTCGAGTATCTTTTGGACAGGTGTTTTCCAAGTTAAGAGCCTCAGGAATGTAGGAGGGGTGATTGCTAATGCTAGCCTACTCATCAGTAGTGCATTTTCTTACTTGCTTGCTTGCTTGCTTGCTTTATTTATTTATTTATTTATTTATTTATTTGTTTGTTTGTTTTTCTTTTTTTTCATAACTCCTTATCTTCTCTTGGCCTCTCGCCAAAAGAAGTGAGAGGCAGTTGACTGTACTTGAAATCTGTGCCTTTGCTTTTCACCAGCTCTGTGCCAGAAGGGAATTCTTTGTCAGCAGTTCGAGCAAGCTCTGCCCAGCTCTGGTCCCTCACCTCCCCTCCTCTTGGAGTCAGACGGACTTAGACCTCCTCGTCCTTGGCAGAGAAATCCTTAGCTCTGCTTCCGTGTGCTCGCTCCTGCTGCCTGCCTTGGCAGCCCAATGCAGCTGCAGCCTTCATTTGCTCCTGGCGCCCTGATCTTTATTGCCGGCACCTTCTGTGACTTCTTTGTTTTCAGGGTAGTACCCCTTAGTACATGCGTGCTTTTTCGGGGGAAGACACAGCTTTGACTTCAAACCTGGCTCGTGATAAACTCCAGGAAGAGGACTATCTGTTCTTTGTATTTTAATTAAGTGCTGCTGCTAACACAAGGCATCCAAATTGTGGCCTGAAGGGAGAGCACGGCTGGCATCTGACTCCAGAGAGAAGTATTGGTGTCCCTTGCTGTGTATGGTTCCCCTTTGCTTGCCAGAAATTTCTGAGAAGCAAAATGTCTCCCTCTGCTCCCTGTCCAGCAATCTGAATCACACAAGGTGTTTTAACGAGAAGGAGGGAGTCTTACCACTCACCTCTCTGCTTCGTGACCTTGATCCGCACTTCCTCACTAACATACGTTGGGATGGTCATGCTGGGCCCTCTGGAATGTGCAGCCAATTACTTGAATTTTTATGGTTCTAGGTTTCATGTTCTGTTCATGGACAGTATTTTCATTGATACCAGAACTGTCGTCTTTTGGTTGGGCCTAAGGGTAGGCCAGGCTTGCTCAGGAATCTTCAAAAGATGATTAGTGTTTGAAGTCTGCTCTTGATGTAATTTGTGGCAGGCATTCATACTTCGTGTATTCACATGCTGAGCTGCTAATTCCAATCCTCTTTCTTGTTTGTCTGCATAGAATGCCACCCCACCTGCCGGCAGTGCCACGGCCCATCGGAATCTGACTGCAGCTCCTGTCACCCTCATGTCACTCTTGCTGGTGGGAGCTGCAGGACCAGCTGTAAAGAAGAGCAGTTCCTCAACCTGGTGGGGTACTGCACTGGTGAGTGGGAGCTCCTCCGTAGTCGTGGGAGCCACTAGCCGAAGGCTGGCGTTCTTCACGCCAGGCTTGAGAACGCTCTCCTGTACTTGTCCTTTGTCATCAGATGAAGAGCTCTTTTTGGGGAGGCATTTGTCTCAGGTCTGGGAGCTTACTTTACTGCTTCCTGTCAGACATTTGGGAAATATTTGTAGATTCAAATAGAATCTTCTAATAACACTCTTGAACTTCCTGAAACAATTAAGAACCTCATATTAATGAAGATGAAAGTGCTGATAATAGTACCTTATATGCATGTGGTGTACTTCAGCTTAAGACAGCAACATATTACTTCAATCACTCGGAGACTCATTCCCTCTTGTCTACATTATTTTCTGCCTCTTGCTGTGGAGAACTTTTGCCATCAGCCCTAGGTACAAAAATTTAGGGAGATTAACCTAAAAGTAAGTCAGTTGTCTCAGGAGATGGGATTTTTCCTCCTCATTTTAGAACTCCGATTTCAAAGAGGTGTATATTAGGAAAGTAGCCTGGAATTTGGATAATGATGAAAAAGCCATAGAGTGGTTTGTGTTCATCCATCCATTCATACAACAAATTATCTTGGAGTGTCTACTCATGGCCAGATGCTCAGAATACAAAAAAGCAAAAGAAAAAAAAAAAAGGTGAAGGAGACAATGACCATGCCCTTAAAGAGCTTATAGTCTAGAGAGAGGAATTTACAGACTACTGGGTTATTACATATTTCTTGACTCACTTCTCCATATTGTAGGAGAAACTTGAAGATATTTACCTGCAGCAGCTTTTGTCATATCTCTGAAGGGCTTGGCTAGGAAGCATTCTGAGTTGCCACTGGGAAAGGTAAAAAAGCTAGGATTTAGTCAGTTGCGTGATGGAGAAGTTGATCTGTCTGTAGGCCTTGTCTTTGGACAGGGATGAGATGTGGTCAGTTGTCTAGATCGTAATATGGAGCAAGCACTTTCCGTCTGGGACTCTTGTCCATTTTGGTGGGTGGGGACACAGGAAGTCAATTACAGTCCTCCAAGTGTGGCTGGTCATGCCATGGTCCGGGTGATCCATTCCTTTCTGCACATGAGCTTAGCTGATGACATTGGGGTCCAGGGTCTATACCCTAGGAAGACTGAATTGTCCAGAGCAGGGCTACAGCCAAAAAGATGCTGGGATTCAGGGTAAAACCCAATGGTAAAGACTGCAAACATTTTAGGGGCAACAAAAAGTAGAAGCTCAGAGAGACCAGGCTTGAGACTAATGAGCTACCCCACAGCTGTAGGGTGTGAGCCTCTTGCCCGTACTGCCAGTTGTAGTCAGGACTGACTTGGGAAATGGGCAAATAGGAAGCATTAGTGCCTACCCTTGAAGAGGAGTCTGGGGATGGCCGGGGCTGACCGTTATTATAGTTTGTGAGCTTGAGTTCAGCGACTGCTTCTTATGTTAAGATACAAAGGAGCAGCTACCGTGAGAAATAAGAGGTTCTTATGGTTAAAGTACATTTGCAGGTATTTACATAGAAACTACAAGGTGCTGGGGTGCCTGGGTGGCTCAGTCGTTAAGCGTCTGCCTTTGGCTCAGGGCGTGATCCCAGAGTCCTGGGATCGAGCCCCACATCAGGCTCCTCCAGTGGGAGCCTGCTTCTTCCTCTCCCACTCCCCCTGCTTGTGTTCCCTCTCTCACTGCCTGTCTCTCTCTCTGTCAAATAAATAAATGAAATCTTTAAAAAGAAAAGAAAAGAAAAGAAAAGAAAGAAAGAAAGAAAGAAAGAAAGAAAGAAAGAAAGAAAGAAAAAGAAAGAAAAGAAAGAAACTACAAGGTGCTGAGTTGCGATTTGAGGGCACACAGAGATCTTTCCCGCTACTTACGGAGATGAACCAAATCACAGTTTTGCAGTTAACAGGTAGTACAGAGCAGCTTATGGATAATAGCACCTATAGGCAGTATCGGTTGTAGGAGTTCAGAGGAGGGAGAAGTAAAAGATATGAAAAGCACTGTGGAGAAGGTGGAACCTAAGATTCTTCCTGAAGAGTAACTAGGATTTGGTTAGACAGAGGGAGGGTAGGCAGGCTTTCCGGGTGTGGTTCCCCAGGAGACGCCAGATGGGTGGCATATGTGGGCCGTTCAAGGCCAGTGAGTGGTCCAACCTGGCTGAAGAGTATGGTTTGTGTTAAGACATAGTAGATGAAACGGTTGGAAAATTTAAGTTGGAACCAGGGTAGAGAGAGACCAAAGTTCTAGGGCCAGAAAGTTTGAACTGAATCCAGTGGGCAATGGGGCCCCGAGAGTTTGGGAGAGGACTGTGACTTGACTGAGGGTGTGTTATGGGCAGGAAATCTGCCCGTCTGTGAAAGATGGACTAGAGCAAGGAGAGATTATAGTCAGAGAGAGGAGTTAGAAGGGTGGACCTTCATGTTGGCTTTTCTATTTTCAACCTATTTTGTATGCGGACCCTAAAAATTTCATTCTGGGGCATATTTTATAAGTAAATGTTTATATAAGTTGATTGGAAAAGTTTAATTTTTAATGAGCTCTGTTCTTTCCAATGTCCAGAGCCCTCTTTGATGGTAAATTAGGTGATTAGGAGTTGCATTAATTTTTTAAGGCTAGTAGGGGACCGTTAGAATAAAGAGTAATGGGACTAAACTAAATGACTCCGGAAATCCTCAGCCCTGGAAGAAGAATTCCCACCAAAATAGGCTGAAAGGGACAAACCTTGGCTGCCCTGGGACTTAGGTTTATTAAATAAAGGTTTTTAGGTAAGGTAACCATTGTCTGGTGCTTGGAAATCCTTTGTTGAATAGAGACTGGCGTATCAGTGTTTGTTACAGAAAAATTTGACCGGTAATTTCAATTGTTGATCTTTCAAAGAAGTGCACTGACCCCAAAGTTTACTTTTTCAATAAGTATATGCCCCTTTCCAAACTCCTCCCACTTCTCTCTGTAGCAGTGTAATGAATTCATTCATTTACAGCTTCATCAAACATTTATTAAACACACACTCCATGCCGGGCACTGTGTGCACTGTGCGGGGCTCTGGGGATGCCCACATGAATAAGATGTGGGGCTTGTATTTAGGAAACGTACCATGTAGTGAAAGAAGGACATATGTGTTGAACACGATAGTGCTGTGGATATGAGATGAACCTGTGGGACAGGACCCTAACCCCCACTGGGTGTGTGTGGCAGGGTGGGTAGTGAAGGCTTTCTGGAGCATATCATAACAGAGCATAAGTAGGAAGTAGAGGGATTTGAAGATTTGGAAGGGAGAACATTCCAGAAAGTGGGCCAAAGAATACTATCTGTTCAGGCACCAACAAAGAATTAAGCAGAACGCCAGCTCTGAGTGTGAGAGTGGTGGTACCTAGAGCAGAGGGAACCAGGGCCAGGTCAGGAAGGCCACCTTGTACGTTCTGTTTAAGGAGAATGTACTTTGTCATCAAGGCCATGGGGATCTCTTGGAGGTTTTTATGGAGGGGAGTGTTATGGCTTCATTTCTGTGAAGAGAAAGATCCACAGAAGATTGTGTAGAAGAAGACAAGACTGGGGCAGAAGGATCTTAAGAGGTAGTTGTAAGAATTCAGGTGAGAGATGAAGCCTTTAATGAGAAAATTGCTGAGTGGGTGAAGGGAAGGGAGCATGGCTTCACTAAGAATTAACTCTGTTAGGTCGACCTGTGTGAGATTGTTGTTTTATGTGCACAAATGATCAAATAGTAGCAATTTTCTATGGTTCAGCCTAGTAGAAGCAACAGAAGTTGGCCATGTCTCAGCCCTGGGTACTAAGGGAAAGGGAATTTTGGGGATGATTTCAAGGTTTCTGGGCAAATAAATTTGAAGAGTGGGAGTACTATTTACTAAGGGCCAGAATAGAGAGATAATGTATTTGAACTGGAGAAATTGACTTTGGGGTGACCTTTGGGCGTCTAGGGGTAGCTGTCTATGAGGAGGTTGAAGGTTGAAATGACCCATGGGTTTCTTCCTGTAGCCACTAGGAGCTCATCTGCTATTTTAATTTTACCCTGAACCTAAATTCCTGGAACATTCTTTAACTCAAGTGTTGCTTTAGTCGGGTCATAGTTAACCTCCTGGAACATTTCAGTGACTTTTATCTAAACTCAGGAAGGTGTTAGG
This sequence comes from Ursus americanus, assembly GCF_024610735.1. Classification (NCBI taxonomy): domain Eukaryota; kingdom Metazoa; phylum Chordata; class Mammalia; order Carnivora; family Ursidae; genus Ursus; species Ursus americanus. The sequence continues at coordinate 23,049,234 of NC_142134.1, read as the reverse complement.
AGGAGCCCTGTGATGATAGACAAAACAGAAGATAATCCACCCCATGTCAGTGGAATGCATGTTCGTCATGCTGGGGAAATTCTAGCCCCTGGAGAAGGACCCTCCCTGTTCCCTCTCTCATGTGTGAGCTTTGCAGGGTGGTAGGATTTACTCACAGGATTTACTCTTTAGCTGAGCTGTACCTAAGATCATCATCAGAGACCTCTTAATTGCACTTAGCTGTTTAAGAAAGAAAATTACATCTAATCTATCATACAGACAAGAATAAACACATCCTGGGAACAGGTCCAAAAACCTCAATGTGTTATCACATATGGAGATGTCATATGTGTGGGTTTTTTTCCTCCAAGTTTATCAAAGCAAATATAGTTTGTGAGATTTAGGCCAGGGCTGCAGGTTTTCAACAAAGATAAATGAACTGAGGTGAGAGGCAAGAGTGGACAAATTGCAGCAGGCATGGTTAAGTGTTATGGAAAGCCAGACCTTTTCTTCATAGATTTTATTGCGGTGGTTTATATTTTGCCCATGCCTAAACAACATTCTCCCCAAGTTCCAGAGCCTGCGGCGCTTTCTCCATTTGTCTTGCTCAGCCAAAACCTTTCCCCTGTTCATAAAAGAGGGTGAAAATTAAAAAGAAAACACGAGGGGCAATGTCCGAATGCAGATGCATAAAAAAATGCAGATGCATTGGGTTTTGTGGAATGCCTAATGGAGTGGCTGTACATTCGAGTTCTTACATAGAAAAGGAGATAATACTGAGAGTAGTTAAGTAGAAGGGAAGACTGGAAAATTGTAAACAGCTAATTCATTAGGTTTGTAGCAGCCTGGGGGATTAAATTTTGTTTGTTTATGCAGTAATTTTTTTAAATGCTCATTTATTTATAAATCTACACCAGAACGTAAGCAAAAGAAGATAAGAGTTGGTAAAGCAATATTATTCTGAGCATTTTCATACTGTATTCCATGGGACTCAAGTTTTAAGCTGTGGTTAATAGGTATTGTATGTGAAAAAGACTGTGGCTAAATAAATTTGGGAAACTCTCAGGTAAATAGAGTTAAGCACCTTTCTTTATTGCAGAATTTCTTAGAAACTTAAGCAAGCCGATGGGTATTGTGACTCTCTAAGAAGAAGGAGACTGATCATCGTTTCTCAAGCATTTCATTGTAGACCCCTCTCCTTTATTTGTTATAGCCTCTCAGAGCTAACCTGTGGTTTGCGGGACAACCTTTGGGAAGCCCTGCAATGATTTTAATATGTTTGACAATTTACTGGCACTCCCTAAAAGATAAAATACAATAATGAACCAATACTCAGGTTATGCATTTCCTTCCATTCATCCCTTCCTTCCTTCCTCCTTCCTTCCATCTTCTGGGCTAGCAGAGGGTCACCAAGGAGGCTCCCATTTGCCACTCTCTTGCTTGTTGCGGAGAGCTGAAGAGTAATCAGTACTTCTTTTCCAGTGTTGTGTCTGAGAAGTATTTGCTCTCTGAACCTGAGTGAAGCCATTTGTTGACGGATTAGAAAACCTGTTAACATTTTTCTTCCAAATCATAAAATGAAAAACGTTTAAGTCCTTTCCATGATTTTCCCCACTTACTGCCATCATTTCTGAAAGATGGGGCCCTAAAAAAAATGGTGGAAAAGTTGAAACACACAAATTAAAAGAGCAACAAATGCTCGTTTTGGAATGAGCTGGTACAACCGCAGCATCAAGCAATGAAAAGCCCAGTTACAGTTGAATGTAATTAAGGAGCCGGGAAGGAGCCCCGTGTGAGCCAGTGTCCCAGCTCTCTCCCTGCACACACAGGGACTTGAGCCAGAGGGGAGAGCCGGTTCTGTTTTGCAGCAGCTTCTGCGTGTGGGGCAGGTGCGTTGGCGCCGCTCTCCATCTTGCTGGAACCGCTCCTGCGGCTACAAGCTGCACGGAAAGCAAGAGGCAACGCTATTGGAGCAGTTACTACGTAATTTTGATCCTCAAAGTCCTGCTCATCCATTCGCCGTGGCCTGGCTTGGATCCCTTCCCTTCTAGGACCAGCTTCCTCTGCTAATTCCTAGGGTGCTAATTCCTAGGGTGCTGATTGTTTCTACCAATTACCTAGTACTTGGCATTGACTAGCTCACATTCCCTGTGAGTGATCTTTCTCGGGGTATCTAAAAATAGGTGACTGTTCTGAGAACTTAGTATGTGACAAGCACTGTGCTAATTGCTTTGAATGCATTTTGCCATTTAATATTTTTTAATTTAAATTCAATTAATTACTATATAGTGTATTATTAGTTTCAGAGGTAGAGTTTAGTGATTCCTCAGTTGCATATAACACCCGGTGCTCATCACATCACATAACCTCCTTAATGCCCATCACCCACTTACCCCATCTCCCCACCTGCCTCCCCTCCAGCAACCCTCAGTTTGTTTCCTAGAGTTAAGAGTCTCTTATGGTTTGTCTCCCTCTCATATTTCATCGTATTTTTTTTTCCCTCCCGTCCCCTATGATCCTCTGTTTTGTTTCTTAAATTCCACATATGAGTGAAATCATATGATAATTGTCATTCTCTGATTGACTTATTTCGCTTGGCATAATACCCTATAGTTCCATCCGCATCATTGCAAATGACAAAAGTTCATTTTTTAAAATTTTGCCACTTAGTAATAATGATGATCCTCCAAAGCAGATACTGATGTTACATATGGAGAAACTGAAACACAGGAAGGCAAGTAATGTGCTCAAAATGACAATAGAATACAGAGCCAGGGTTTCAATCTAGACAGTGTGATTCCAAAATCTACACGCTTAACCATTTTGTTGTACTCTACAATGCTAAATATAGTTGATTATAACAGTAGGCACTCAGGAACAGTAGGCTCTCGGGAATTTTTTGATTGATGGGTTAAAAGGGACTGGCATGACAAGATGCCTTGGAGAGCATTGTTGGGAAAAGTTGCGAGAACTTGCTAGTCTGTTTTAAATGCTAAGGAAGCTGTTTTCAGACTGCCATGTGTTCTTATTGTATATATCATTATTAAATGCATAAACTTTAAAGAAAAACATTAATGTACACTCAATTTTAATAATTTATATCATTCTGCACTTACTTTCATCTTTTTCAGTGGTTATACACATGCATTTTTTAATAGTTGCAGTCAGCACCTATGTATTTCTTTGTTCATTTATCCTAAATATCAATTTGTATATTTCTGTGTGTTGGCAAATATTGGAAGAATCCACATTATTGTCATTTTTCATGGCTAACCAGCTTTCCATTATGTTTGTATAACTTAATTTGAGGGGCCATTTTCCTGTTGTGGACCTGGGCAGTTACCAGGAGGAACTGGATTTCCTGCTCGGCCCTCTGAAGGTTGAGTATGAGATCCGGGGCTTCAGCTGGGACTGGGTCTGTTTCTCATGTTATTAGTAATAGTAATACTGGTGTGTTTGTGGAGTTTTATACCTTCCAGAACATTTTCTCATTTACCTTTTCATTTGATCATTCCAAGATACTTTCCTGTAGAGGTGGGAATTCTTATTCTGTGGGAATTCTCAGTGCAGTGACTGGTGCATAGACAGTGATCAAGAAAGGCTGGGTAAATGAGTGACTCGAACGTGGCATCCTAATGACTACTCTCATTCCCTCTACTGCTTCCCATCCTAATTCTATCAAGGATCTTTCTTCTTAGTGTGACCCATTTTTTGCTTCTTATCTCTTTCTTGTTCACCTCCCACTTCATTCCATCTGGTTCAATTCTTCTATCTCTATATTTTTTCAATTTTCTAGTATCTTTTTTTTTTCTTTGAACACTTGCAGCTTTGTTTTCCTTATCTTCTTTTTTGGCAATGTACTTTCTTTTCGTATTCCTCATCTTGTCACCCTATCTCCTATTGCTTGAACTGTGAGTTGCATATCCAATCTTTCTCCAGAACTTTCAATGATTGTCTCTTCCTTGTTCTCCCAATTTGTGTTTTATTTAAGAGACCACACTGTCTGTTGAAGGATGATTGAATATTCCAAGGTGTTTCTTTTCTTTACCTTCCAGAAAAAAAAGAACATGACCTATGCTTAAATTGCGCCTTTCTAAATTAAAGAAGAAGAAGAACTTGTATACTTCCCCTTCATGTGACTTTTCCTAAACAATATTTTACCTTACAGAAAGACCTTACTTCCAAGCTTTCAACATGGCAGGGCTCCCAATGAAGTCAAGATTGCCATTGTCTTCATAAGAACTACAAGGCTTACTTAAAGAACACAACTGAATTTAGACCCACAGGTTATCCTCTCAGTACTAAAGATGGCAAGATCGCCAAGGCTGCACGTACTTATGTTTCTTCCACGCGTGTAAATCTCTGTGGTTTACATGCTATAGACAAGAAGAGTGACTTAGATGTAGGCGTGATGATTGGTTTGCCGGTGTCAGTTCTGACTGGGCCTACTGCAGAAATAATGGCCAATGCTTATTGAACATTTAGTGCGTGACAGCTCCTCACATATACTATCTCATTTAATCCTGACTGCAACCCTGGAGGTCTGTTCTGTATCAGTAGTATCTCCATTTTATAGCCTGGAAGACTGAGATTAGAGACATTAGCCAACTTACTCGATGTTTCACAGCTAGCGAGTAGGAGAGCCAGGCATGGAAGCAGTGCCGTGTCACAGAGCACACAACTGAGCACATGTCACCAGCTTCCGGGCCCTGATCTAGTTCCAGCTGGACCTTCTCTGCTTCTCGGCAGTCCTGCTATTTACAGCTCCCTTCGATGCTTTGTCATCTCGCCCACCATGCCTTTCCTTACACACTGTCCATACCTTCCCTCAACTCAAATCTCACTTAGTCAGATCAGTTTACATCTCTGCTTTCTTTCTCATTTGGAAGAATAGCATAATCTGATAAAAACAACAACAAAAAACCTCCTCACCTTTTCTCCTCAAGGGCTCTGCTTCTTCTTTTAGATCCCTCTTTTTCCTCATGCCTTACTTTGAGGAAGGAGTCCCCTCACCCTGGCTCCTCTGTCTGTGGCCTGAGCTGAGGGCACGTCACCTTCAGGAGCTGGACTTGCCTGTCAGTTATTTCCTTTGCTCATTATTCATTTCATCCCCCTCCTTCCCTGTCCCCACCCAGCCCCTTTCCCAGGGACAATGATACCTCTCACTGCCTCTGGAGTCCACGTGGAGTGCACACGGGACGGTCATCTCCGGGCCCTCGTCTCTACCTGTCTACGTCCTGGACATCTAATCCACAGGAACACCATACCCACAAACCCTGTCTACATATCCCTTAACCCACGAGCTCCTTTTCTTCTGTCTCCTGAATTTCTTGTCCACCCATTGCTGATTTTTCAGTCCGCAGAATTCAAAACAGTTGAGTTACCCTGCTTCCTCCCCGCCCTATTCCACATTCTGATCATTGCCACACCTCACAAAGCTCAAGTCCCTCTGATTCTTTCTGAGTAAAATATTCTCTGGCCCTCCTAAGACACCGCCATGGCTTTCCTCCTGTAGACCCTGTCATGAACATCTCAAGGGAAGACGCCGAGTCTGACTCAATGCTCTATCTCCTATGGAAACTTCCATAGTGCCTCACAGCCAACTGACAGTCCATAAACGCTCATTGGAGTGAATGTTTTCCTGTTTGGGAGGTGCACCAAGAGCGAAGCATAAACTGGTGGAAGGCGAGGTAGAAGGCCCTGACATACACGGAGGAGTGGTGCTCGTGACCTCTTGTTGGCAGCAAGAACTGGCACCGAAACCGAGCGGAGAGCTTTGCTCTTACATCTGGCGCTGCCTCCTGCCGCTCCCAGAACACGTGGTCTGTATACAAGAGCTTGCGGGTGGGCTGGGACAAAGCAAGTGAAGGGGAAAGAGAGGGTGTTTCTTTCTCTTCTGCCATCTGTATGTTATTTTCTGGGTTTCTTCCGTACTGTCTCACAAGCAGTACCTCGTCAATTTTAAAAAGTGGCATCAGAATTCAAATTCTATGCCCACTTTAAGGGCCCTGAGCTCTGTCTGGCACGAAATCATTTCTTTTTCGCCTGATGAGAAACAGCCACAAGTGCTGATAATCGTAACCGCTTCCAAACGCATTTAATGTGGTTGCATTAAGAACCTAATCGACTGACAGGACATTATTAAAAACTCACTGTGTGTCTAAATTTGTCTTTATAGGTCATTATTTATCAGCTAAGGAGTCACTGCCCTATAAAACCAACATCCAAAGCCATTGCTTCGACAGTACACATTTACTTTAATATCTTCAAGCTTTTTTGACTTTGCTCCAAAGACGTGAAATAAGTCATTTCACTGCCGTGTGCTCCCATCCATCATGATTGTGGGTAATCCTCACTGATCCTCGAAGCAGAGCCTTTGTGATTTGAAGAAAGCATCACACAGTGATGACCACATGTAATTTCCTTACAGCTGCAGGGTGACATATGAGAGGGTATTACAGCTGCTGAGTCAAAACATTATTTTTTATCTCTTTAAATTTTTAGCATGTCTGCATGCTGTGCATATTTAGAAAACAAATGGAATCCTCTGCTTGCTTAAAAACAAGAAATGTATTTATTTCAGCCAAGCTAATACTCCATTTCCAGTCTCCCTTGTAATGTGTTCATTAATTTGTGTGTTTAAAGTGCTAATTCACTGGGTTCGTTAGCAAGCAGGCACACATACAAACAACTGGGATTCCATCTGCCCTCCCCAGACCACACGCTTATTATATACCAGTAATCCGAAACAGGCTACACATAAACATATCCTGGGTCTCTCTTCTTTCCTTGTCACCCTTAATGAGTCTTATATTTAAAGACTCTTCACTATAATTGAAATCGTGACAAATAAGGATTTACTTACTGAGTAGCAAAGCTAGGACTCAGAGAGACGGCCTCCGGAATAGGCGCTGTTTTTAAGCAATTAATGGATACACATTCACCATTTAGACATATTTGAGGTTAGCCTCCGTTTTTTGATTGCAGACAGCAAGGTCAGATGCAAATGCCTTACCTTAGAGATGGGGCTTTTAGGATGGGACGTTAATCCTTGCAGGGGCGGCTAGATTGGTGGGTTGGAAACTCAATTCCCCTATTATAGTAACTGCAGCCCTGGTTCCAATTAGGCAGTGACAGTATAAACTTCCTCTTGTGTATCCTGTGAAATTGTTCCAAATGTCACCTGAGGGGGGTGGGGACGGGCATGGAAGGTGGGGTAAGAAGGATTATAGGGGAGCTCACTCTGTAGTGTGTTGGCCTCTAAGGATACCGCTGCCATTTTAAGGACACAGTTTCTGACAGTTGTGTTCCTATAGTGTGGGTCCAGCAAAGGTCTGAATTAGGATTGGTCAGACGGTCACCACCTACCAGGAAGAATGCAAGAGTTGCCTCCAAATCAGCTTAAGTCTTAGAAAATAGGTGTATAGATTTCACTACGCATGAAGTGACTGGTGTCCAAGCAGTTCCCCGGAACACATAGTCATCTCCTGCGGTGCCTGGAGATGGGGCTCATACCACCTCTTAATTATGTGTCGAGTGTGTACTTCATACATTTGGCTGGCTGTGGGGAAATTTCTCTTTCCATTATCTAAAATCCTACTGACAAGACAGTTGTAAATTGTCACATACATAGCCAAGCAGTGCCCTTTGTCTTGGCCTGAAGTCGATTTTGAAAACTAGGAGATGCAATCCACATTGACCTTTTCACGAGCCTCCAAATTCCCTACAATTTCCTAGGATTTTGACTTCAGTGACCTTTTTTTTTTCTTTCATTCAACAAATAGGTGGGGGCTACCTACTAGGTCCTACTGATTTAGCCAAATTCTATTTTGTTTTAAATTTTAAAGGTATTTTGGAGGCTGACAATTTGTGAAAAGGTCTTCCCAGGTCATGCCTGAAAGACAAACCACTGGTATGTTGGCCTTCCTTCTCAAAGGAAACCCGAGATCTTCATTCCTGGTCCCAACAGCTTTCATGTACTTATGTTATAGTATTCTTAATATGCCTAGTCTAGCACAAGCCTCATGAGAACAGTTCAGCAGGGGGATATTATGAACAGAGAGGGTCTTCTATACATAATGGGGGGAGAGGAGGGGAAAGAACGATAGAGATCCCTGTCCCCTCCCCAGCAAGATTCCTATTGAGAGCTGCTGTATGTCAGGGTTTTCTTGGATTGTTGGTGCTTTGCTATGGTTCTCGTGTCTTCGCTCATCACTAGTTATCTTCCATCCAACAATTTCTCATTTAAATCTGTAATAAACACACAGACACCTCTGTAAATAGACTGGCAAAGAACATAGACACACACAAACCCATTCCCAATTGCCTTTAGGATAAAATACATGCTCCCTTTCATGGTATTCTAAAACTGGTACAGCCGGGTCCTGAGTGGCTCTTTTCTATGCTCTTCAGGATCCAGCCATGCTGAACTTCTCTCAGTTCCTTAAAGGCATCCTGTTCTGTTGGGCTGCCTGGTTTTTGCCTAAGTTTTCCCTCTTCTTGGAACCTTTCCAAACCCTCTCACCCAGCCCAGCTCCTCTTGCAGCTAACCCCCACGCAGGGTTCGTGGCTCCACCCTGTCTAGGAGGCCTTCCCCGTCCCTAGACTGAGTCGGGAGCCCTGGTACAGACTTCCATGGCACCTTGGTCCTTACCCATTAGCATTTTACAAAGGGTTCGTAACAATCTCGTGGCAGTCCTGCCTCTCAGTGTTTGCCATACACTCTATTGTTGCTCATCCGGCTGTGGCCACCATCTCTACTGGCCTGTGGCACAGGTCTCAATTCGGAGAAAACGCTTTGAAGGCGAGAAGCACAGCCCAAGTCCACTTCACTGTCGGATTGTCGAATATGCCACTTAGCTGCCTCCAACCTGTTCCGTGGGAGGGGAGGGCAAGGGTAAGGTGAATGGTCTCTCTGTCCCTTCTTCCTCTCCAGATGGAAGGGTTTTTCTGGGTTGGGGCACAGAAGTGGAGAGTGTAGGGATTGTAGTGGTGGTGCAGGGCCTGGGTCCATTAGCTCCAGTGCACATTCAGGTTTGTTTTTCCTTCCACCTTTCATCTTTTCCCTGAGCTCTGTGGTTATGGTATCTTTTAGATCTGATTCTGATAACTTTCTGTGCGAGCACATGACGGCCCATGCTTCCTGGTTCTGGGGGCAGGGGGCGGTGGTTACTTACCATGGATGACAAAGAACTCATTGGTTGATATCTCAAATTATTGTTTGATTACACACATTTCTTACTCAATTCTAATTATATATGCAGGGTTGTTTTTCCTGACCATACTGAAAGCTGTATGATTACAGTAGACAGTTAAACCATTTTTGTTGTTTGAAAGATTTTTTTAATGCTCAGCCTCACTTATGATAAAAGAAGTATAAATGTAAACAATGATGTAACTGCAGTTTTCACCAACCAAATTAACCAAGGTTGTTTTACTATTTTTCAGTTCCTTAGCGCAGGCCGAGTTATGAGGAAACAGTCTCATGAGTGACTCTTGGAAATGTAAACTGTTACAAACTTTCTGGAATGGAATCTGCAATACCTATTAAGAATTTTACATTGTTTTCCTGCCTGTAGTGGTTAAAAGTACATGCTCTGGAGTCAGTGTGAATATGACATGTGTGAGCAAATGACTTAACCTCTGAGTCTCCGTCTCTTCATCTTTAAAATGGGGATAATAACATCACCTACTGCATTTTTGCAGACTATGCATGAGATTATACATTTATTATAAATATATTGATATATATTCCGAGCTCAATAAATATAAGTTGTAATAATAATATGAATTGGGGTGCCTGGCTGGCTCAGTCGGTTAAGCCTCCAGCTCTTGATTTTGGCTCAGGTAATAATCTCAGAGTGGTGAGATTGAGCCCAGTGTCGGTCTCTGCACTCAGCACAGAGTCTGCTTGGGTTTCTTTCTCCTTCTCCCTCTGCCCCTCCCCCCCATAAATAAACAAGATTTTTTTAAAAACTTTAAAAAATTTGAATTGTATTCCTGACAATGTCTTTTGGGAGCTATTCTAAAATGCACAGAAGTCTTATCAGGGCCTCAATTATAGAAGTGGACAAATTGGGTGTAAATGTTTAAGTACAGTTCACCCTAGACGGACACAGGTTTGATGGGTCCATCTATATGTAGATTTTTAAAAATAAATTCAGTACAATATGGTAAATGTATTTTTTTCCCTTATGATTTTAAGATTTTCTTTTCTCTACTTTATTGTAAAAATACAGTATATAATATCTATAACCTACAGAATGTTTATTAATTGATTATTTAGGTTATCAATAAGGCTCCCAGTCAACAGTAGGCTATTAGTAGTTAAGTTTTGGGGGAGCCAAACATTATACATGGATTTTTAAAAAATTTTTTTTAAAGATTTCATTTATTTATTTGACAGAGATAGAGACAGGCAGCGAAAGAAGGAACACAAGCAGGGGGAGTGGGAGAGTAAGAAGCAAGCTTCCAGTGGAGGAGCCTGATGTGGGGCTCGATCCAAGAATGCCAGGATCACGCCCTGAGCCGAAGGCAGACGCTTAATGACTGAGCCACTCAGGCGCCCCATACATGGATTTTTGACTGTGCAAGGGGTCAGTGCCCCAACACTTAGTTTTTCAAGGGTCAGCTATATATGAAAAGTACAAGTTTCTTGATTATTTATTCAAAGCTGGGATATTATGTAGTCCCTAAAATGATGTTTACAAAGAGTGCCTCATGACATGTGGAAATGCTGATGGTATTGAGTAAAAAAAAAAGATATTATATGACAACATTTAATATAATCTCATTTATGTAAAAAGCTATGTATGTAAAAGTATGTAGAAAAAGAACTACTAAGAGAAAAATGTCAACGTCAATAGTTATTTACTCTGAAAGGGCTACTTAGGGTGGTGTTTATGTTTATTTATATTTATAAAAATGTTTTTCATATTTTCTTCCATGGCTCACGTTGTATTCAGAAAAACAAAACCTCAAGGTTCTTGTCAGAGCCACGCTCAGCCCCTCTTCTGGGCAGAAGATCTCAGGGGCCCCCCAGGCTTGAGCCTGAAACTTGCTTACAGGTGGTACCCAATGGGACAGGCCACTTGTAACCTGTCACCCCTGAGTTCTGTACTCTGCTCTCAGGAACCATACTTTTCTGATTGTAAGTCAGAACACAGGTATTAATCCTTAAGCCCTTTTTGCTCTGATTTCTGGCTTCTTTCCCTGCACATCATTACTCATTTTGAGCTCTCCCAAAGAATTCTCTCTAGGACAGAGGTGTTTCCTAGGTTGTAGGAGTTTATTTTTCTTTTCTGGTTGGTTGAAGAAAAGTCATTCAACCTTCAGACTGACTTGAGAGCAGGGTTTCAGAGCATATTTCAGTGGTCTTCTGTTGGGGGCTTGTAAATGAGAGAGTTGGGAAGGGAGGTTTGCATGAATGCATTCACATGGGCTCCCTTAGCTTGTTGTTTTGGAATGAATCTATTCATAGGACTGGGTGTTCAGTATGACTTTTTAAACCATGGATGAATGAATAAGGAATGAATTCAGGTCATGAACAAAAAGAGGGAGCCCAACTTCCAGACTCGGGTAGTTACAGTCTCATGTATAAGGTAAAACTTGAAACTTCCTTGCATTAATGTGGTGCTTTGGGAAACCTGCAGTTGATTGTTTTATATTTTCAGGTGCCATTTATTGACTTCTACTTGCTTCTGGGTACTCCGTCATGCAACGTGATATGTCTGGCAACTGATGCAGTACCTTCTTAAGGCTTCACATGGAGCCATGAAGAGAGGTAGAGGCCTCGAGTGATTTTGGAGTCTCTGAGACTCTTGAGCCCTTTCCGCTGGCTTCTAGTAGCTGTCTACCAAAGTACGATGCAAACAGCCTTGTCTAGTTTAGGACCTTCAGAGGATGGGACTTGATTAGGAGATGGCAGAAGGTGAGGTTGTGAGGAATGTCTACATTTATCAGGCAGGCAATGGCAGAGAACAAGGACCTGGCCGTGAAGAGCACCAGGATAAAGCAAACTAAAGGAGGATGGGGGGGTCAAGGAGGAGGGCAGCCAGGGCTGTCGTGTGTTGTAGGGATCTCCCGTAGGTTAGGAATTAGAGGAAGCCATTCGATTTGGTCATAAGAGGTGGTCAGAGACCTTTTCAAGGCAAAACCACAGCAGACTCCTGGAGGTTGAAGGCAGATCCCAGCAAGCTGAGGAGTTAGGGAGGCAGGGAAGTTGGATGATGAGGGGAAGGTGAGAGACAGCGGTGTGGTTGTAGAGAAAAGCTTTGGAGGCATTGGTAATGCAGAGCCTGTTCAGAGGTTGAGGTCAAGGAGAGTGAAGAGAGATGGGGTACAAAATGCAATAATGCTGAAATGATGTTCTAATAATGTTGAAAATTGGATCAAGAATGTGGGCAAAGGAATTAGCCATTTCATCCTGTGAGAGAAGAAATGAGATAAAAATGGGTAAAGAAAGATGTTTTGAGGCTGACGGGGAAGGTTGTGCTTGAGGGGCTGAATGAAGTAGAAGACAGAATAACCTGGGAGGAGGCGGAGGGTTGGGATGATGCCTGGAGACAGGGTTTACAAGCAGCTGCCATGAGAGCGGAGAGGAGCGTCCTAGCCTAGCTCTAGCTTCCTTCAGTAGTAATTAATGCACATTACACTCATTTCAGCGGCTTCTAGAGATCCCCAAGATCAGACAGATTCATAAATATTTATTTATTGTACCCACAAAGTACTCCAGAGATCTTCTTACTTTCTCTTCAAAGCATCCCCTTGGTGATTATTCTTTTTCATTCCTCTAATTGCACACTAGAGAAAGCTTCAGTTAGATGCAACTAGCTTTTAGACCACCGAACACCTGCAGATCTTGTTGATGCATGCCTGAGCCCAGGACTCTCTGTAAGCACTGGCTTGAAAGAGGAAGAGGCTGTGACTTTTCAAATAATGGAGCCTTGAATCAGTAATGTTTCTCAGGTTTCCAACCCTCGCAGGTACCTCCTCATTCAGGTAATCATAAAACACGGTCACCTCCATTTGCTCCAGCAACTTTCAAAGCTTTCTGAATCTCCCCTTTAGCTCCTGGCACTGTGAGGAGGGCACAGGAAAAAGAGAACATTGTGCGGAAACCTTACACTAAGTCGGGGGAAGTAGCCTTCTATCCTCTTTCTCTTAATGCAGACATCGTTTTCTTTTATAATTTACCAAAGGTCTGTAATGAGGATTAATTTTGCTCTTAGGAGATCAAGAATTGTTCCTAATATGGGCGAAAGGCTGCCCGTAACTTGAAACTCCCAAAGTTCAGAGAACGGGCAGGGGCTGTTCGTTTGTGTGCCCACAAGAAGAGTTGGCATTCTGAGGAGGACACTCGGCTCAACTTCTGGAGTGGCTGTGCAGGTCCTCAAATGGCTCCTTGTGGGGATGAGTGGGTGCGGGTGTGGGACTGAGACCCACTTCTGCAGGGAACACGTCTCAGGTGGTCAGCAGTTACAAAAGTATCGCTGAGGGTATAGAGAGGTATAGAGAAAAAGACCTGTGTTAACATATTTCAGGGGACAGGCCATCTGTTTCACTGACAAGAATTTTTTTCATCTAAACATTGCTCGAGATCACAATCTCTATCTACAAGACTCTGAGCCAAAGAGGCCATATCTGGTCCCTGAGTGGTGCATTAGCAAGTGCAGACAGGGCTCTGAATCCTACAGGGAACGAGGGAAAGGCCTGTGGTTACAGCTGTAACTTCATTTCCTAGGCCTTGACTCCTTTTTCATTTTGGTGGGTAAATCAGGATTTGTGGATTTTCTTCTGCCTTTGGGATGGAGGAGGCAAACAGGACCTGAAGGGCGATTACCACTTAAAATAGGCAGAGGACGGAAGCTGAATGCAGTCGGGTTCTTGAAGGGAAGGATGACTGTTACATGGGCGAGCACGAGAGACCGTGCTGGCTGTACCGGATCATTTGTCTTAGAGCTTTAATCACAACTTATAAACAAAGCTTCTGTGAATTATGTATTGGGTCATGAAAATGACTTTTCAGCTCGCAACTCTTCTTTGTAACTTCACCTCTATTTGAAGACTAAAATTTTCCACCGACTCAGCCCACTTATCTAACCCCAACCCCTCCATATCAACACCCGAGACTGGTGTGCTGACTCTGGAAGGCCAAATTCCTGGGAGGGCAGCTTGTGGAGAGCACCATGCCCCCCTCAGAAGCACTGTGCAGGGGGCATGCTGGGCTAGAGTTCCCAGAACTCTTGGGGGAGGTGTTGATAGTATTGGCTGTACTGTTGCTATTGGTCCGACAATTCTCTCTATACTCCGGGTAAGAATCTATCACATGCCGTTCTAGTACTTGAAGGTCGTTCAGTTGAAAAGGGATGAAAACTTAATAGCTGTGCTGGGCCTGGCCATTTGCTAAAAACCTCAAATGCACCGTTTGTGCAGGTCCTAAACGTCTCCTTTCCTGGGGTGTCCTGCCTTTGGGCTGCTCTCCTGATGTCTGCGCTGCAGCGGGGTAATTGCCGTCCCTTCTGCCCTCTGGTGTAGTGACGAGACCTTGTGCCTTCTGTTTCCCCGCCCCCCCCCCCCAGACTGCCATCCTCTGTGCCGGCACTGTGCCGCTGATCTCCGGCACACCGGCAGCATCTGCCTGAGCTGCCAGAATGCCCGGCACCTGCTGCTGGGGGACCACTGTGTGCCTGACTGCCCTTCTGGATTCTACGCAGACAGAGGAGCTTGTAAAAGTGAGTACGTGCCGGACACAGGAGCTGGCGGTGCCTCATGAGCTTTTCTTGGGGGCAGTAGCGGGAGAGGATTGGAACTTCCCCAGAGAGAGAGGGGAGGCGGGGAGCACGCTGTGGGACAATAAACTAGACCAGCTAACGCTCTCAGTTGGGGCTTTTATTAACACCTCTCGGGCTGCTGCTTTGGAAAGGAGTTTTGGCTACATAGGTTCTCTTTGTGTCTCTTTTCCCTCTGCAGAATGTCACTCCTCCTGCAGAACCTGCCAGGGCACAGGACCCTTCTCCTGCACCTCGTGTGATGCCGACCTCGTTCTGTCCCACCTTGGCACCTGCAGCACCGCCTGCTTCCCAGGGCACTATCTCGATGACAGCCGTGCTTGTCAGCGTAGGTTTTTAAAAATGAACTTTCTCTCCTTTCCTGCTCTTCTGGAGTCATTGAAGGAAATATGAAGTTCTTGCTTCTATAGTCTCACTTGATAGCCTCTATTTTTATAAAAGAAAGTTAATCTATACAGGCATATGGAGGCCATTAGCAGACATCAGTCTCACTGGGAAGTGCTAGGCTCGGGGATCTCCTCTGCAAGTGCCAGCCGTGTGATCTTAGGCCAGTCATTTAGCTTCTCTGTTCTCTGGTTATCTCATTTTAAAAATAAAAGTCTTGGCCTATTTTATCCTCAGCAATTCAATTCCAAGATCCTGAGCAGAGTGGAGCTCGTTCTAGTACACAAGCAATGACCTAAGCACGTGTCTGGATTTAATTTGTTTTCTGTATGTATTTGTTGAATATTGACAATGTGCAAGGCTTGACATGCTACAAAGCATTCGGTTTCTGTTCAAACCGTCATTCTTTTGTCTTGCATGAGAGTTACTTGTATAGATGTCTTATTTCTCAAATAAGTCAAAATATGATTAATTACCTGTGTCAGGCACAAACAGAGAGTTAGGATAAATTAGGGAAAGGGCAAATCTGAGTAGATATGAGGAAATCCTTCACAGATGAAGGAACATTTTTTGAGATATGCTGAGGCGGCTTACTTTATTTCAATCACTGAAGTGTCATTTGCAAAAACATTTTGTTACACTTTTTCCTTTTGAAAATGACAGCTAACAAATACTGTGCTGGTTTTTATGTCCTAGGAAGTACCATATTGAAGGAATTATAGCCTGGTGGTTAGGGAGGTGGGCTCTGGACTCGTTCAGACCCTACCTGCCACTCACCAGCTTTGCGTTGAGCAAGTGTATTAACTACTAGACCTTGGTTTCTTTTTTCTGTCAAAGGGGGATTATAATGGAACCTACATCTAATGTTCTTGTGCTTAGCATGGACCCCAGCAGAGACTAAATTTCAGTATAGATTGGTTATTGTCGTTATCATCAGCCTCATCCAGAATGAGAGGCAAATCAAGCAGCTTAATATAGTTATATTTTATAGGTAGAAAGATAGATATTACTGTTAGTTTACTGAGATGCTTGCAAAGATTTGCTTTTGAAATGAATTTATGTGCAGCTCATCATTTTGTATCACCCGTTGAGATACCAGAGATAAAAAAACCCTTTTTGGACCCATGAAAAATGTCTTTGCTTTTATAACAAAAACCTTGCTTAGTATATATCAACTGTCTCCCAGCATCTGTAGATTCTCTAACACAAGAGACACGAATGAAATACTTGCATGTTCTGTTCAAGAGCAAGAGAGTGTTGGTGGAGAAATAGTGACTGAGATTTATGAGGTTCTTCATAGCAGTGGAATCACAGAAATAAAAGTTCAAAAGAAGAAATAGAATCTTTTGTATGGTGTATAGATGACAAAAAAATGTCGCATTGAAATATGTCCTTCTGAGAAGCTTTGGCCTTGGTGCAAGGTGATCTCCGCCCACATGCATTTGTTATGCTGCCATGTAAATAGGATTTCATAGACTATTTCAGTAAAATTAAGAATCTCCTAGCTTTAGTCCTTTGCTAAAGCTTTCGTTTCATTCTTTCGAAGATTGAATAAAGCACGCCCTTAAGTTGGGATATTTGAGTTTCTAGTATGTTAAAAAAAAAAAAAAAACAATGTTCCTTTCTAATGCTCATCATTATAGACATTTATAGACATTATAGACATTATAGACAATTATAGGCCTGACAATTTTAGAAATGGTGTAGTAAAGGGCTTTCAAGGAAATATAACCAGTATTGAGGGGAGGCATTAATAACCATATTATAGAAGAAAGTAAGAGCTGGAGAACTGTCTGGATGCTGGCTACAGAAACTTTTAGAAGTTACATACTGAGCTCTAAAATTCAAGGATAATCAGTTGAGGCAGGCACTTTAAAAAAGAGATGATAAATGAGGTTTCCAGTACTTGAAACCGTGGTGCTTCGGAGGGGAGGAGGAGAACTCCAGGGTGGCCAGAGCCAACCTTGTACCCGATCCAGGGATTCTTTCTCACTCCCCCTCACAGACTTCGACAGGTGAGGAAGGAAGCCAGGTCCATTGGAGGGGTTGGTAGTTCTTTAGTTATTTGATGGTTCTTTCTCATGGGCCCTAGAACTCCCCTCTGGAGCAAGACAGAGTAAGTCTCCTTCCTCATTCACCTGACTGCCTTCCACAGTTTGAAATTAACGATCATTCCCTGCTTGCACTTTGCTGCTCCAGGCAAAACTGGAGCCAACGGAGTAGTTGAGCAGAAATGCATGAGCCTCTCTCAGAGCTGCGGTAGAAAACAGGCCTATTTCAGCGCGAAGGTGCACTTCCTAAGCTGTCAGGTTCCTTCCCCCTTCATGGATGAAGTACATCTCTGCTTCCCTCACTGGTTTCTGGTCCACTTACCACTGTCTTCACTGTCCTCTTGGTACTTTCTGGGGTCCGGGACCTCAGAGAACTGCACCTGGGACTCCAGATGTGATAGCAGCAACGTGACTAATATCGTGTGTGGTCTGAATATTCTAAGATGGAGAAAATGCTCCTTGCCCACATGTCTTTGGAGATGGAAGCTGAGAACCCAAGGGGCTTTGGAATGTGCAGAATTGCTCTAAGACAAGGTCATTTGCGGATTGCCTTGGTGAGAGATGAGGGGTTCGATGAATGAGGAAGAACGGTTCAGGTAGGCATGGTGGGAGCTCCCTGCTCGTCAGTGTGACACCGCTGCATCCCTCCAAATCTCCATATAGTCTCCTAACCTTTCACGGTGTTTGGCAGGAATCCATTTGTTTTGGAAGCCAGTAGAGGGGCTGAGTTATACTTTGAGGTACCGAGGGTGAATCAAAGACTGCATGGAAGGGTTCAAGAATAAGAATGTACATGGATGCTTGAGGACGTAAACTCTAAGAAGCTCCCAGCTCTCCGGACGGGGCATGGTCCTGTCACTCTAGGCGGAGGGATTGGCATTCGGGCTTCATTTTGCAGCTGTAGGTCAAGCAGGGGGACCCAGCTGACATTTAGGTTATATGAAGGCCCTTCGGTTTGAGATTGTGTTAGTTTCTTCAGTAGCCATATCACACCTCTAATAAGCTTTTAATCAACTAGAATTCTTAGATAATTTTTTTATAGGAACTACTCTGAACAGGTGTGCTGTATTCTTTCTTTGTGCAATTGGTTATAGAAAATAAATGCAGGACCTACAGTTTTGCTCATTTTATTGGATGACTTTTAGTTTGTTGCTTCAACTGGCTAAAACTGAGTTTGAGTTTTTCTTCCAGCTGGTGAAATTAGACTATGTGTGTCTCCTATTAGGTGTATGTGGCATATTTAAATATCATTAGCACGATTTCTTTGTTGTAATTAAAAGTTATTAATAAAAATGTTGATCAAGTGAAAAGTGAAACTTCATCATCATATTCTACTAAGGACATTTCTTTTACTAATTACAAAGCTTTACTGGTAACTTTTTGAGGATGAGTTTCAACCATTTTCAAATGCACCTACAACTCCTAGACCCCACTTCAGTTTTGTATTTACAGGTTTCTCTTTGAGATTTTTGTCAAACCCTTTGTCAAAATTAAGATACCCCATGTGTAAAAATTCTAGCCAAAAAAAAGGAAGTTTAATTTCACCTGTTTCCAAAAATTAAAATATTCTTTTCTTATTATTCTCAAACCATCTGTTTGAAAATCCAGTCTAGAATTTTTCTAGGATCTTTAATTACCAATCTACATATTCTAATGAATATTTTATATCAATGACATTTCTTGTAGGTGAAACAAGAGGACTTCCTTTTTATTTTTACCAGGAGGTAATTTTCCTGCCCTGTGCCACACACTTTGATATCCCTTAGATCTAAAACTCTAAAAATCTAGCTCATTCTCTGGATTTTTCCTGTGATACGTACTTAAAGAAAATTTCAGAATGAGGCAGAGATGCTAGTGTTTTAATATATATATATACATATATATATATATGTGTTTGTGTGTGTATATATATATATATATAATTACAATATCTGGCTTCTTTCATTTATGTGCAAGTGTTTATTGAACACCTGCAATATGAAAGATAACTAGGTAGGTGCTGGACACTATTGCAAGGAACAAAACAAACCTGGTCTTTGTCTTCATGAAGCTTATAGCTTAAAGGATACAGAAGTTAAATAATCCTTGTAATGAAAATTACTATGTATGGCATGCATGAAATGTCTGGGGTGCTATAAGAGGAGTGACAGGGAGACTTGCTCTAGACTGGAGAGTTGGGGGAGACCTTCTTGAAGAAGTCACTGAAGAATAAGAGTCAAAGACAAGAAACTTGGAGAGTATATTGAGAGGATTCAAATATGTGTATTAAGATTTCTGGGTGGAAGGAATGGAGGGAATGGTGGAGGAGTGATATTTGCAGAATTGATGGCTGGAAATTTTCCAGGGTTGAAGAAAGATATGAGTTTATAGATGAAAGTGTCCTCTGAAACCTGAGCAGTATGAATTTTAAAAATCACTCTTATGGATACATGGAAAATAGAATGTAAGGGAGTCAAACTTAGTAAGGGGAAACCAATTAGGAGGCTATGATAGTAGTCCAGTAGGAGATGATGATGGCTTGGATGTATTGGCACGTGTAGATATGGAGAGAAGCAAAAAATTCTGGGAATTATGTAGGAAAATTTGAATAAATAGAATCCAATGAATGATTGGATTAGGAATGAGAGAAAGGGTGCTTGTCAAGATAGCCTGCAAGGTTTCTAACATGGACACCTGAGGAGATAGAGAAATGCCAGTTGTTGGGTTAGGGAAGATGGAAGCATGACTGAATTTGGGGATCATCCCTGAATGCCTGAATTAAGTGACAGCTGAGAATTACAACTGGGCGAATCAGTAAGCCAGGCCTTCTTAAAGTCCTCTGTGACTTAAAATATGGGATTTCCTGAGCTTCACAATAAAGTTGATGTCCAGTTTTAATCTTGGCAATCCTCAAAAATCTGAATCCACATCAGAACAATTGGGCACTTGATTCCTTAAGCAGTTAAGGTTCAAATTCATCTCTGGAGTATTATTCCAAAGATCTTGGAGTAAGTATAAATTCTGTTGCTGAATCACAGGACAACTTGGATGTGGGATTTCCATTCTTGGGTTTATAATTTATCTTCTCTGGAAAATAAGATGATCCTTTCTTTTATTTTGGAAAATAAGAGTAACATTTTCTGTTTCTGTTGATCACAGGGGAGGGTTAGGAGCCATAATTAAAGCCCAGGTTGGAGCAGGGCTTTGCTCCTTTGTAGCATCTGTCTAGGTTTGATCAGTGCTTCAGTATTTGCAATTGTAATTATCTGGTCATTTTCTCTTCCTGTCTGCTCAGCATGCGAAGCGCATTGTGGAAGCTGTGATTCACAGGCCAGCTGTACCTCCTGCCGAGATCCAAACAAGGTCCTGCTCTTTGGGGAATGTCAGTATGAGAGCTGTGCCCCACAGTACTATCTTGACTTCTCCACCAAGATTTGCAAAGGTAAAGCTCTTCCAGAACTGTGCAATGATTCTTTTCCTCAGAGATCTCCCTTTACTGTCGGTGTCTAATCTCCCACATAGGGAAAATACCATCACATGTTTCAGCTTTCTCTGATGATTGCAAGAAGTCATCATGTATTATGAATGCAAGTATGTAATTTCTTTCTTAAGAAAATATTTTCAAGCGCCTACTATGTGCCAGATATTGTGCAAGGTATTAGTAACTAGACCAGAGGTGGCAGACCAGATGGATTTGGTCCAAAACATGCAGGGTTTTTTTTTTTTTTTTTTTTTGGCCCACTTAATGTTCTAGTGTTATAAAATTTCTACTTAATGCATTTTAAAATGTAGAAGACTTCACGTACAAAAATTGAGATTTTCTGTTTCTTTTGGAAAAGTCAGATGATCTGGCAATCCTGGATTTGCATTGCCATAATGCAACAGTCAGTTGGAGATGAGTAGCTGTTGTCCCTTTTGTGTCTTCAGATCACTACAGTCCCCGCCATTCCCTCTTCTATCACACCAGGCCTATTTCAGAGATTTGCATTACCTTCCTGGGACCTAGAGGCACTTGCATTTACAAGTCTAGATTGCTAAACTCTAAGCTTATTGCAGACAGGATTTGGGGTACTTGGGTGGCTCAGTTAAACGTCTGCATTCGGCTCAGGTCATGATCTCAGGGTCCTGGGATGGAGCCCTGCTGAGCAGGGGTCCTGCTTCGAATAAATAAAATCTTAAAAAAAAAAAAAAAAGACAGGGGTCGTATCTCATTTGTTCATCTCTGTTTAACAAAGTTAAAGGAGTAAAGACACAGTCCCTGTGCTCAAGGAGTTTGTAAGTAAACAATGTCCGAAACCTAGTACCTTGTTCTCTGTGGTTGGAATTCTTGGGTCTTATGCTCTTTAAATGGCAGTGCTCAGCAAGGAGAACAGAGTTAAAGTCCAGATTTTCCTTGCTTCTCTTCCGTTTTCCTCCTCCATCCCTCCATTCCACTTGTCTCCCATCTCTCCAGTTCTGCCCAAGAAGCTGGGGCTCACATATGGAGGTCAAACATCTGTCAAGTTAGCTTGGGATGTTTTAAGGCTTTGCAAAAATCGCATATTCTCCATTCCAAGGAATTCTACTTGTTGTCAACTTAGGTGGTCTCTGTGCTCAAGACCACAGAAGCTTTTCTGTTTTCTCCCTTCTAAACAGCGGCTGTCAGTTTGCGGTGAAAAACAAGATTATCACAAATCCTCCATGTTGTAAATGATTTCATAACTATGCTGGCAGTTTTCAAGGTTTTGCTTTAGTCATTCTCCCTCAGGACTGATTCAGCCAAATAAATGAGCGAGATTAACTTTATAAATCTCCTTGGAAGCACGTGTACTGTCTTGCACATTTACCTGCTTCTTTGGGACTTAGAAATATTGCATCAAAAAAGAGAAAGGTGACTAATGAGAAGTTTCCTCGGTTCTCAGCTGGGATGGAGGGTGGAATGAGGAGGAGCCGAGTGCAGAATGTTCTCCGAGAAAAACAGTTCGGCAGCAAAACATTTATTAAGCTGTTACTATGTGCCAGGCACTGTGCTAACTTCTTTACATTCATTGTTTCCTTTAATCTACACAATAGCCTTATGAAATAGGTACTATTCTTATTTCTGTCTCACAGATAAGGAAACTGAGGCTCAAATAATTTTAGGAAGGTGTGTAAGACATGTAGATAAACAGTGGCTAAGCCATGGCTTCAATAGAGACTTGGCTGTCTTCAAAACCCAAGTACTTAACCTTGCGGTGTTGTCCCACCTTCTATGCATGAAGGACTTAGTTTACCAGCTGGAACTTTGGCTCTCAAACATGAGTGTTCTGGATGCAGGAATTGCCTGGCCTTTAACAGCTACAGCCACAGTCAGAACAGCTATAATAATCATAAGAACAGAAGTAATAGTAGTGGCCCCGACATGTTTCCTAATGCCCCAGTCTTTGAGATGATGTCAGTAGTTCTGATATTGAGCCAGAAAATCTGTATTTCTAACAATCCTGGATTATACAGGTGCACATCCAAGGTTGGAGCCCATGAGCACATAAACCGCTTGAAACCAGGGTCTCCCCACTTCCTACCCACCTTTCAGTGCTATGCATTCCATAGGTGCTTACTGAGGGGATAACATGGAAATGAGTCAGTTCTGCTCTAAGGAGATCTGTTGCTTCCATAAGCCCTTTGTTTCCAGACGGTTCCTTGGTGCCCCATTTAATTCTAACATCATTGGTTCTTTCTGTTGGGTGGGTCAGCGCCTGATTCTTGAGGGGCAGAGAGGCAGAGAGGCAAGCAGCCGGTGTCGGTGGGGGCAGCAGTGGCATTCCTAGTTGAGTCTCTGACCTCCCTTTACCTGTGGAGCATTTGGAGGTGCAGATTGAGTCTGTGGAGGCAAATTGGCCCCTCCCTGTAGCAGAGCAGGCTTTGCATGACGACACTATGGCACGGGTATCAAGAACTCTAAGATTAAGTTGACCTGGCTTCTTGGCAGCCCCGCTGACAGGCAGGCTCTGCACAAGCCTGGAGTGATCCTTGTACATGCCCGTGTCTAACATAATTAGGAAACACTAAACCTCAGAGAGGCGTTCAGGCTACTACAAGCAGAAACCTCGTTAGAGCTCGCTTATCTGACATCTCGCCTGGCGTCCTCACTTTACCCCTTGCAGCTGCAGACAGCATCCTCATAAATTAGTCGCTGGGACTGAGGGTGGGCAGGTGAAGGTGATCTAACGTGGACTTCCTTCCTAGAGTGCGACTGGAGTTGCAATGCGTGCAGTGGGCCCCTGAGGACAGACTGCCTGCAGTGCATGGACGGCTACGTTCTCCAGGACGGGGCCTGCGTGGAGCAGTGCTCACCAGCCTTCTACAGGGACTCGGGCCTCTGCAAAAGTAAGTGTCCGGAGCCGTTGCTGTGTTCGCATCTGGGCTCCATCCTCCTCCGATTTTTACTGTTCTGACAAGGCGTCTGTGGCAAGTTTCCTTCCTGGCTTTTTATCCAATTTCTGGTTTCTTTCCTGGGAGCTTTTCTTTGTTGTGGTCAAAATGTCTCCTCTCTCCTTCTCCCATACGTGATATTTGCTAAAATTTGAGGTCAGTATGGGAATCTTGGGGGCGTAGGGCCACATAAACAGGTATGTTTTGATGATGACTTTTGAATTTCCTAGAGCATTAAACAGTCCTGTCCTCTAGTCCTGAAGCTATGTATACTCTGGTCATTTGAGCACTTGGAAGGACCGTCTTAGTTCCCCATCTGTCACCCGAAGCCTGCATGTACCGGATGTCTCACCACCACCTTTCTCTGAACCCCACCCCCTCAGCCTTGATTTCACACCACAAAATCTTCTGACCTGCAACATCCCCCAAATGCACAGATGGGACTCCTGGGAGCATTCTTGGGAGACTGATAACTGACAGGGTGAGTCAGGAAAGATGGACACTTGAGCAAAGCAAAAGAACCATGGCCTAGTTAATACTAATGATAATGGCTAATAACTGTAGTTTCTAGGTGTGCCTAGTATGTTCCATTATTTACTTAAATCTTTGCCCAGCAAACTGAGTGGGATAATATATCCACTCCCATTTTATAGGAGAGATTCAAGGCTCAGAGAAGTCAAATCTCTGATCCTAAAACACCCTGCTGGTAAGTAGAGCAGTCAGAACCAGAAGCCTGGCTCCTGACTCCTTGTCTTCTGCTTCGCCCAGCACACCAATTCATATTGCTGTTTGGCATCTCACGCTGCCTCCCCAAAAGGCCCAGGAGCCCCTTGGAAGGCTACACACAGTTCTGTTGGTTTGACTTTTCTCTTTCAGGCTGCGGCAACCACTGTCTCCAGTGCCAAGGTCCCCATGAGTGCACTCGCTGTGAAGGGCCATATCTCCTGTTGGAAGCCCAGTGTGTCCAGGAATGTGGGAAGGGGTACTTTGCAGATCATGCAACTCGCCAATGCGCAGGTAACTCGGAGACTGTGCTGAATCCTCTGGAAAAAAGTGAGGGCCACAAGTAAATCAGGTGTGTCGATTTCAGGTAACCAAGGAGAATCTGAATTAGAAGCAGAATGGAAACCCAGAGAGCTAGGCCTTAGAAATTGATGGCTTCCCGTGCACACCTGCCAATTGCTGGTTAAATAGAATTAGATGTGCAGGCCAACGACTCTCTTGCACAAATCAATATTGTCTCTAAAGGTCTTTATGGAAATCAGGTCTTTATGAAATGTAAGGCTTATGTTGAACTCAGGGGAGGTATCCATTAAGAGTGGATCTCCTCTATTGATACAGGCACAGAATTTTCAGTGTGTAGACTAAATTACGGGTGACCCGGATATTGGCACAATATCCTTGAGTAGGATTTCTGAGGACAGTTTAGTGAGATACACTGAACTTTTGTCATTAAAGTTCAACCCAAAGCCTTAATCTTCTTGTCTATTGGGTTATCCACAAGAGCTTCCGCAGTTTATTCTCATCATTTCCATTAAAATTTGATATCATATGCCCCACTTTGAAGAAAACCTGACATTTAAAAATAAAGCCATGACCTGGCGTGGCATTTTACATTTCACCAAATTCCTCCATCTGCATCATCTCATTTAATATTCACAATGACTTGGTGGTAAAATTTGGCAGACACTAAGAATCCCGTTTTACAAGTGAAAAAAAAAAAAGACAGAAAGAAAGAATGGCTTAGGAGTATTAACCAGGGCAACATAAAATCAGATATTAAACCTGTTTTCTTATTCCTATTCTGGGCCCTTTATGCTATACTACCTCTATATAATAAAATCTCAATTAAGGAAGCAGAAAAATTAGGCAGTAAACACTTGATTATTAACTTGACCCAAAGAAATGATCCTAGGGTCCTTTTATGAGCTTGCTCTCGTCCTGCATATAAGATAATAGTCATAATAATGGTAATAATAATAATAATGATAATGCAGTGGCGTTAGTAGGCAGCTGAGTCCCTTTGTATTCCAGGCCCTGTTCTAGTCTCTTCACGTTATAACACATCCTCCCAACAGTAATTTGCATTAGGTGCTACTACTGTCCCCATTTTTAAGATGAGAAATCACAGCACGGATGATTAAAGGAACTTGCCCAAAGTGGACAGCTGATAAGAGGTAGAGGAGGAGTGGTACCCAGAAAGGGCCTGTGCTCTTAATCACCGTAAACCACCTCCCTTACAAGTCAATATACAATCCGTCCCCGTGCAACATTTTCACATCACAGTGCATAAAGGGAAAGCGCTCCTCTGTGTTCACTCTCCTTCTGAGGGTAGATCGGCTCCCTGTGAAATTCCAGAGGAAACCGTTGGAACTCCCGGTCGCTGCAGTTGGGGGTCATGTGTTGCTCGTGCTGTCATTCTCTATTTCTCTGTCGCTGGTGGCCTTCGCGGGCTGCCTGTGCCTTTGCTGTGCCTCATTTACTATGGCCTTTCTTTGACAGCCTGCCCTCAGGCATGCTTGCAGTGCAGCCGCCGGGACCAGTGTCACCTGTGTGACCACGGGTTCTTTTTGAAGAGTGGCCTTTGTGTTTCCAACTGCGTCCCCGGCTTCTCTGCCCACTCTAATGAAACATGTGCTGGTAAGTGCTCCTTGTCAGATGCTCTGCTGTATGAACCTGTAATCTCTCCATGCAAAGGCTGCGTTGGTAGATACAGCCGCTCATGTGACATGAAAGGCACGATTCTCTTTCTAAGAATACAGAGGATAAGGGATTGTTTATAGGACATGGACATTGGGGAAACTCAACTTCTAAGATCTTTGGGAAAAAGAATCTGTGCTTTAAAAGTAACAGCTATCAGATCGGAAATTTGGTATAAAGCTTAGTTACGTTTCTGAACTACAGCTATGTTGTAGAAAATTACGCATATATGTATAGATATAATTTATTTGCATATATATAAACTTGTAGAGCTAATTATGCCACGATTCAGTGGTGCATCCTTTGTGGACATACTGGAGATAAATTGCAAATAAATAATGAGTGGTGTGAGAAGCCCGCCCCATCAGGGTCATATGTTTGAAGCAAATAGATTTCAAGCCACTCTCCCATTAAGAATAAGGTGACGTATTAAGGGAACGGAGCTAGTCTTGTCCAGCACCTTAACGGCCACTTCACCTCAAACAACAAAAGAGAAGCAAATTTAAATTCAGTCATAATTTTGAACCCCAAAGTTTTATAGCTGAACAAAGCTTGAGAGTTATATTATAGTTGAGCATTCCTCAGCTTTTGAGTGTCCTTCATCAATAACACGAGGCATATTTTAACAACCGCAGTCAATCACGTTTTCCGTCTCTAAATTTCTGACCTCTAAAGATATTAAGACTTCCCATGGGAAAAAGACATCTTTTGCTCATTTTATTGGGATCCTTGTGGAAACCCCAAGTACTTGAGAGTCAGCCTTCTCCCCTTGGGATGTAATACAAGTCAACTTGTGAAAATGAATTCCACTTTCATTAGAGTAATCTTACAGTGGAAGTAGTCCCCTTGAAACTTGGCATTCCCAAACTGTCCGGTCTGACCTACTTGTACAAGGAAACACTAACAATTCAAGTCCGGGTGAAACACCTTGCAGGATACAGGATGCATTTCACATCGTGATCAGATATTCATCCATCAGATGTTTCCTATGGACAGAGAGGGTAAAATTTTAAAACAAAGCTTGTATAATTCACATGAATTCTGAATATAAGCCACCGATAATCATGCTTCACTACAGATTAACTGGTACTGTTCGAGCAAATGGTATCAGACATTTGCTTTTTTCTTTATCCTTAATGGGTCTGATGGCCAGATTGATCAAAGTATTAGGATAGGGCTGTGGTTCTCAAACTTGAAAGTCCCATTAGGATTGCCTGAGGAGCTTGTGAAATCACTGAGGTGCCCACCCCAGAACATCGAAGTCAGAATGTCTGATGGTGCAGCTGAAGTATCAGTGATGTTTTACTAGGTCCCTATATGATTCTTTATTGTTATTATTGAGATAAAATTCACATACCATATTATTCACCCTTTAAAGTATACAATTCAGTGGTTTTTAGTATATTCACAAGGTTATGCAGCCATCACCACTATCTAATTCCAGGACATTTTATTCTTCCTAAAACAAAATCCAATAATCATTAACAGCGTCTCTCTAGTGCTCTCTTGCCCCAGTCCCTGGCAATCATTGATCGACTTTCTATCTCTGTAGGTTTAACTATACTAGACATTTCACATCAATGGAATCATACAATATGTGGCTTTATGTCTGGCTTTTTTCATGTGGCAAGAATAAAATTTTCAAGGTTGGAACATGCATCAGTACATCATCTCTTTTTATGGTTGAATAATATTCCATTGTATGGATATACCACATTTTGTTTATTCATTCACCGATTAATGGACATTTGGGTTGCTTCCACTTTGGGGCTCTTATGTAAAACTGCTGTGAACATTCACGTACAAGTTTTTATGTGGACATACGTGTCCAGCTCACTTGGGTGTGTGCCTATGAGTAGAATTACTGGATCATGGGGTAGCTCTGTTTAATTGTTTGAGGAACTGCCAAATCGCACCATTTTATATTCCCACCAGCAATGAATACGATTTCTAATTCCTTCACGTCCTCAGGAATACTTTTTATTGTCCTTCATGGTGGGTATGAAGTGGAATCACATTGTGGTTTTGATTTGCATTTCCCTGATGACTAATGACATTGAGCACCTTTTCATGTACTTATTGGCCTTTCGTGTCTCTTCTTTGGGAAAATGCCTATTCAAACTCTGCCTAATTTTAAATTGGTTTACTTGTCTGTTAGTGCATTGTAAGAATTTTTTAATACATATTTCGGATACAACTCCCTTTTCAGATATATAATTTGCAAATATTTTCTCCCACTCTATGGATTATCTTTTTTACTTTCTTACTGGTGTCCTTTGAAGCACTTTGGTCCAAATTATCAATTTTTTCTTTTGTCTCTCATGCTTTTTGTGTCGTATCGAAGAAAGCATTGCCTAATTTAAGATCACTAAGATTTTATCCTGTATTTTCTTCTAGAAATTTAGATTTTAACATTGAGAATCTATGTTATTTTCATATGCATTCAGGGTGAGAATCACTGGATTAGAAGGAGGCTTATGGTGTACAATAGCCTAGAGTCTCATTTCTGAATGAACATTACAAGTCTATTTACTTAAAAAAAAAAAAAACCTTATTAGTTAATGTACCAAGTCTGATCTTTGGATTCATATGTTTTCCAGGCAAAATATACACTCCTAGTCTTCATGTGAATGGTTCTCTCACCCTTGCAATTGGTTCAATGAAGCCACTGGATTTTCCCCTTCTGAATGTCCAAGACCAAGATGGCAGGGTGGAAGACCTCCAGTTCCATGTCGTGAGCACTCCCACCAATGGTCAGCTAGTGCTCTCAAGGAAAGGAAAAGAGGTTCAGCTCGACAAGGCTGGCCATTTTAGCTGGAAGGATGTGAATGAGAAAAAAGTGCGTTTTGTGCACAGCAAAGAAAAGCCCAGGTGACTCAGTGTTCTGTTGTTTTCCTCCTGCCTCCCTTCTGTCAGTGCTTTGCGCCCCGCCCCCGCTTCTCAATAGCTATCCCTTCTCCTCTGGGGAAGATCGATACTCCAAAAACGCCAACGCTTTCAGCTGCCTGTCATCATTTCACTGTAATTGCTCCAAGAGTGTGCTTCTGTTAGAGGCATTTTCATTTTATCACGTAATTATGGGTAATTCTCTGATGTGACAGGAAAGTTCCTAGGACAATTACCCAGTATTTTTGGCCCAGCAGAAACAAAACTGGTTATCTACGCAGATTGCTAGAGCTGCTTCTTCAACATTAGGGTGATATAGTAGGAGTGAGCAGTGGCTAGAAGATGGAGCACATACTTTTCAAAGTGGTATATGGTTCCTAGAATTCCAGAGTGGGAGGGAAGCTAAGAGTCAGAACTTTTTATTATCCACTTTATGGGATTAATTGTGGTTAATTTTTAAGCCGGATCCAGTTTTCCTCTGATGCCTAGCACACTTCTGGCTGTCTTCCTCACCCCAGCTGACATATGCTTCAGGAATGCAATTGAATGTTAACACTAACCCAAGCAAATAGAGTCATATAATTAGCGGAGTAAATCTGCTAAACAGAAATCAGAGAATGCACCCCAAAGATTAGCCTCGTGGATTATCCTTCATCCGGCTGTGCTTCATTAGTGCAGATAATTCAGAGTAGACTATATGTGTTAGCAATGGATTGAAATATTCACGGTGAATATTTTCTACTGTCGCCACTGGAGAGTTTTGTTTTTTTTTTAAGGTTTGGGCTAGTAGATAGATGGGGAGAAAAGCGATGCCACTTTCTCTATTGCAGTTCAAGCCAGAACGTCAAAAGACCATCTTTTTTTTTTTAAAAAAAGACCATCTTATAGGAATAAGAACAACTGATATTTCCTGAGTGCTGACTATGACCCAGGCATTGTATTAAACACTTCATGGGAACTCTGTCTCTTTATGTTCCCAGTCTACAGATAGGGAAACTGAGGCCTTGAGAGTATAAGCAGGGCCAAGTCTCCAATCCCTGGCTCTCTGACTCCACAACCCTGCCTTTAGCCACTATGATTTCTGCCTCCTGAGTAATACTGGGACTACTGGGCATACTTCCATCCTCAAGGGGCAAAAGATCTTTGCACAGACATATTGCTACAGATGGAACTTAAAACTCTGGTGTCTGATGCCATAGAATCACTCTTGTAATTTACGCTCCAAATCCTGCATTCATTTTGCTTCAAGTGTACTCCTTAATTGTTTGTATCTCTCTCTCTCTCTCTCTCTCTCTCTCACACACACACACACACACACACACACACACACACAGCTCCGTACCTGTAGTCCTTTGCCTTGGAATCATGTGAAAAGTGAGTCAAGTTCGTAAAGCCCCCTAGACAACCAAAGTTACTCTCTTGTCTGTTTCACCTCTTCAATCTCTCATCACCTCTTTTCTTCCAGAGTCAGCTCTGTACCCCAAACAGGACAAAGAATGGTGACTATTTTGCAGAGAATTCTTGCAGCACTCCTATTACTTTGGGGTTACCCAATTTAGCATCGGATTTTCTTTATCTAAAAATTTAAACAAAAGAACAGTTAAACAAGATTGGCAGTGATTCATGAAAAAAGAAAATTCTGTAAGTTGCCGAATGAGACAAATGCAAAAGGGGCAGCTTGCCATATAGGTTTGTGGTTTTGTTTTTCCTTGTGAAACCCTGACCATGATTCTTTAGCACTGGATTCCTTTGGGGTCAGAATGCTCCTGTGGAGTACAGGACAACCTGCAAACACGGCCACGGTGGCAAGCCAGCATTGCTGGGATGCTAAGCAGTTAACCCGAACCTCAGTGCCACCAAAATGTCATTTTCCCCCAGTAGGTTAGGAGTAACCACCCCTTCTTGCTTCTTTCTGTTGTTTCCATCAATTGCTTTCTCGGGACATCTGGAGATGGGAGCGAAGAGGGACAGGATTTAAATGGCACAGAAAATCAAGGGGAGGATGAAATGGGAGGGAAAATAGGATTTACTTTTTTTTTTAAATCGGTTTTATTGAGGTATAATTTGGGTTCAATAAAATCCCCCATCTTGAAGTGTGTACCGTTCTATGAGCATTAACAAATGTATATATTCTGGTGGTCTTGAAACCCCAAGTTTGAAACAGTTTCATCAACCCCTCAAGCTCTCCTTTTTACTGTTACTCCCTTCCCCCCAGTTTCTGGCAACCACTGATCTGCTTTTTACTCTTAGACTAAGTTTTTCCTTTTCTGAAATGTCATACGAATGGAGTCATACAGTATATAATCTTTTGTTTCTGGTTTTTGCCATAATGCTTTTGAGATCCATCCACATTCTTTCTTGTATCAGCAGTAGTTAGTTCCAAAAAATACCTTTAAAATAATGGTCCCTACAGTCGATCAGAATTCAAAACCTCTCATAATGCATTAATCACACGTCTTACAAGCCTACCATGAGTTCTGTGGGCAACTCCTACCTTCCCTTCTAGTTGTCTCTGAAGCTACTGGAACAACACTCTTACAGGAAGTAAAAACCACAGCAAAGAATGAGCCTTATTTTTGTTTTATTAATTAGGACTCTTCGGTTGCAAGTAATGAAAGTCAGTTTGAATTAGATTAAGAAAATTGTAAGGCTTGTTATAACATTGCAGATGTGGCTCAAATCTCTAACACATCAAGGACAACTGGGCTTCTGGGATAAGCCTAGAAGCTAGAACCAGGAACGGGAAGCAGGACTCAGTGCTTCCTCTTGTCTCTGTGTCTCATTGCTCAAAGGCCTCATTTACCTCCTTCCTACAGACAGGCTTGCTCTACATCTCATCATGGTAGACTGTGGCTTCTGCATCGTCAAAAGGGGGCTCTCAGGCCAGTTGCAAATTCCCAGGGAATATTCAGCCATCTTCCCCTAGTCCCATCCACACTGAATGTGTATGTGTGTTGCTAGAATGGGGGGCCGGTAGATAGAATCAGGTAATACAAACATTGCAGAATCATTCATGGGGGCCTACTGTCATAATTTGGAAACAGGTTGGAGTGAGGGTTTGCAGGGAGAGGGGATCACTGAGAGCTAATCAGAGACTATGATAGGTTCCTTTCCATTCTCCAATTTTACCATTAACCTTCACTATATTACTAACCTGTCTTGGGATAAAAACTGAGTTTTCAACAATTTATATAGTCATTTTAGAAAAGTCAAGACCAAAAAGTTTATGTAATTGTTGCATTTTATTGAGATTGGAGAATACACCATTGTTTTACCTGTATGTCACTCTGTTCATCTTCATCTGGTTATTTTTATTTACAGTATGAATATGATATCACGCAGTGATTTGATCTAAATTCTTCCATGCATATAAGCTGAAGATATTTTTAATCTTTGTTTTTCTAGAGACTAATGACTGCATTTTCTCATTCCTTTCTTGGGGACTTCTTTTAGGAAAGGTTACTTTTCCCTGAAAATTAGTGACCAGCAGTTCTTCTCTGAGCCCCAGCTGATCAACATACAAGCATTTTCAACCCAGGTAATAACAACGCCACACAATTAATAATTTCACATGCATGAATCAAGGTTTCTAGTAGTTATAGCAAAAATGAGCTAAATTAATCTAGTCTCAGTTTCTCCATGAAATACCACTGGAATAATTTTTAGTACTTGTGGGTTAAGAACAACAGCAATAACAACTAATTGCTAATATGTCTGTAGTATTCTTCTTAGTATTTTTCATTTAATCCTCATGATAGCCCTGTGAGGTCTTGTTTTTCCCAATTTACAGATCAGGAAACTAAAGTCACAGGGAGGTTAAGTAGCCTGTCTATGGTGATATAGCTGATAAATAAAGAGCCGAGATTTGTGCCCAGAAAATCTGGCTACAAAGTCTGTGTTCTTGACCACTGATTTAGGCTGCCCTACTTTACTATACTGAATCTGATACCAGCCCTTCAGAATAATTTGAAACTGTTCCAATCGTTAAGACCTTCCTAATCTTAGGTAAATGAGTTTGTTTCGCCTAAATATTTCTCCCTCAGGGTATGAAATTATTTTCAGCCACTTTTGCCTATCTGTCATGTAGCTGGACTATATTTTCATCAGTTTGCAGCGGGTACAGCATCTTATGAAGGATCTACTTAAACGAGGTGCCGGCGTGGTCATCAGCCAAACAGAAGGCTGAGGAAATCATGGTAGATGCTGTAAAACTCGGTGTGATGGCTCTTCTGTTCCCATCCCTCATCTCTGTGAAGATGTACTTATGTGTCCGGAATACATATAGTGGTAGATGGTCTGAGTAGCTGAGCCTGAGGGATTGAACAGCTCGGATGTGCAAAGAAAGTAGGAAGATAGATATAGTCTTAAGTTGTGAACAACAAGAGAGTGGGATATCAGCATGGGAACCGAGACTACCTAAATATCCAGACCTCACTAGAGTGTTAGTCATGATTCAGGGAAGGACATGAGATTAATGTTTTAAAACTGATTTTTTTTTAAATTGTTGTTCCAAACATGAAAAGACCATGGACTGTGGATAATATGGACATAACCACAAGTGGCTCCCGAATGGTGTCCACAGGCCAGCTCTGCTCTTCTTGATGGCATTCTTACTTCAAGGGTGACTGAAGTTGAGGGATGAGTAGAAATTGATCTGAGGTTCATTTGACCTCATTGTTGGGCTAAGAGTATGAATTTTGTTTTAATTAAAACTCAAGCAGGTAAAACAATAAAAGACCAACCCAAAAACGAAAACATATTATCTCTGTAAATATGGGCCAGAGGGCCACATCAAGTCTGAGGACTATCTGGCGTAGAAGTTTCTCAGTACCTAAACTCAGAAGTTTTGTTTTGTCCTTTCCGTTTGTGTTAATGTAGTTAGTCTAATTAGGTGAATTAGAGACCTAGGGTAGGTACTGACTGGCAAGTACCTTTCTCATTTGAGACAGGAAGTTCCTATGGTCCCCTGAGTTTTGCTTATCTTCCCCAAATCAACTGAAT
Source organism: Ursus americanus (assembly GCF_024610735.1). Taxonomy (NCBI): domain Eukaryota; kingdom Metazoa; phylum Chordata; class Mammalia; order Carnivora; family Ursidae; genus Ursus; species Ursus americanus. Next base: position 23,015,075 of record NC_142134.1, on the reverse strand, counting down.
AGATAGTGACAGTATTTTTACATTTTATTTATTATATGAGAAACTTTTTTCATTTTTAATTTTTTAAAATGGGATTTTAGAAATTAGTTTTGTTTTTGTTCCTTTACATTCCTGTGATATTTCAATATGGTCTTGAACCTCCCCGAGATTTTCTCATGCAAGTTGGTTTGATCTTTTCCATTTATGGATGTTGACATCACCTTTTGACCTCTCCTCATTCAGAATCCAAGGGGCCATTCATTCCCACGTACCTAGAATCACACCTTCTGCATTCTCACTTGGGAATTCTGAGGAGTAGCTGTTGTCTAGCTTCCTACTATGTTACTATTACAATGATACATTACTTAGACATTACTTTAATAGATACTGAAATTTTCAGGAGGCCAGGAGGGGTAGTTTTAAAAGAAAGCCATTTGGATTAAAGAAGGCAATGTGCTGAGAAAAGTCGTAGCTGGTTCAACTTCAAACAATATAAAAAACTAAGATGATGTTTTCTTTGGCTTCTGGCCTCATTTTTTTTTGGGGGGGTAATTTTTTCTGTTGTGGTTCATTAACTTTTATCTTTATGAAAGAGTATTTTATTTGCTTACTCAAGCTGGTGAGGGGAAACCTAATAATCCTAAGAAAAACATGAAAATTTGCCACATGAATTAACCAGGTGGTTGTCTGACTCAGACCTCGATCTTATCAGGCTTTAAAACCAGAGTTGGGGTGGGCCCTTCAAGATATGGATGCGATGGCTTAAAGAAAATTATTGGCTGTGACCAGATATTGCATGAATTCAGAATCAGAAATATGTTGGCCCAAGTCAGCATACTGCAGTGTAGCTGAAGTCAAGCGCTCAACTCGCAACACAAGTGCAAGAATTCCCTGCCTCTTACCGTTCTCTCTTGGAGGCAGACAGCTGGTTGGGATCCTTGACTCGGGGCTGATTTCAGTTACAGTGCAGGCGATGTAGTGTAAATCAAGATAGCAGAGACTTCCGAGATTTGGAAACAAGCAGCTCGTCTCAGTTGCCTCTGGTGAATATGATGGCCTTGACGTGGCTTGAGAAGCCTCCGGAACCAGAAGTGTGAAGTAATCTCATTTGCTCTGATGACTACGACTGCCCACACCTCCGACAAATACTTGGACTCTGCCGCAGTTTGGCACTTTGCTGGAGCCTCGAGAGTTCCTTCAAAAGCATAGAATTATCAGTTAGGTTGTGCACAGCTGTATCTGGTCCACTGGGTCGTCCTCTCCTTTCCTGCTAAATGACTTCTCCTCCTCCTTTCCTTCAACTCCTCAGGCCCCTTATGTGCTGAGAAATGAGGCCCTCCATATTAGCAGAGGGGAGAGAGGAACCATCACCACCCAGCTGCTCGACATCCGAGATGACGACAACCCGCAGGATGTGGTGGTCCAAGTGCTTGATCCTCCTCTTCATGGCCAGTTGCTCCAAACGCTTCCGTCCCCGGCAACCCCAATCTATCAATTCCGGCTGGATGAACTCTCCAGGGGCCTTCTCCACTATGCTCACGATGGCTCAGATAGCCTATCTGATGTTGCAGTCTTGCAGGCCAACGATGGATATTCCTTTCGAAATATACTGTTCCACGTGAAGATGGTGCCCAAGGTAGGTGTCATTCCTGAGCTGCAATTTCCTTGCCCCTAGATATGAAATTTTATGGATGATATTATTGTGCAATATTCACAGAGCTAAGATATAGATAGGTATTTATTCAAACATTTACCTAGCACCTATTACGGAGATACTTAGGATGTGGAAAGATTCATAGAACACAACACCCAATCTCGGGGAGCAGTGTGTATTTTGTTAGGAGCACTGTGATCTGAAGGACCTGCCCCATGTTGTCTACACAAGGGAAACTTTTGCACCTTTATGTTGACTTGCTGCCATAAATATGCCTCATTGTCCACTGATGCTCTTGTCTCCTTCCTGAGCATGACCACAAGAATCAAGCGCACCCGTTTTCGTCTGCCCTGCTGCAACAGCTCATGCAATGTGAAGCTCATAGTTTATCATGATGAATCATAAAGGATGAGTTCAGCCATTCTGTTAGTCCACAGAGGAAACTCTGTGTTCTACCATCACAGGAACAGTCGTCAGCCTGGGGCATTCCCGTGCCACCTCGATATGTTTTTGTCATGTCCACGAATACCTTCCCTAGTATTTACTTAATATTTTTCTTCGTATCAACTTTTTTATTGTGGCTTCATCCTAATAAATGATGCATATGAAATCATGGGCTTAATGTAGAATTATACTTCTAAAATATTAAAATTAATACATAACCATTTTTTAAAATATTCATCCACATTGTACATAAAATGTTCTTGGATATTATTAACGGGATGGCTATCACGTTTTGGGAAATGCAGGGCTAACCCATGCCAGATCTAAGAGACTTATTAAAAAACATTTTCAGAACCATTTATTACTTGATGATATTTCACTAGAAGCTCTTTTCTCTGTTATAGCTAGAATGGCTCTTTCCCATGGTAGTAGATTGGGAGACTTATCATTTTTATTGAACTTTTCATTCCAAATATCAGTAGCCACTGAAGTGTTGTTAATGATTAGCTAGAGAGATTGATTTGCTGAGGACAGTTTAGAAATGACTTGTCACTTTCTCACCGAAGATCATTCAGAATTTGTGACGGATCCTTGTGAAGGTGAACAGCTGAATGTAACATAGTCTGCTGGCTAGTTTCTCAGGCTGTTGTCTCATGATTTGCAGCTGATGAAAACAGTGATGGTGGCATGAGATAGATGGGAGTAAGTGCAGGCTGATTATGAGATCGAGTTGGCCGATAGCCACCTTGTAGCTAATCCTAATTATCACCCTCTTGCAATCGCCCTGGGAGAGGAGTTTTGGTTCTGGAGAGATGAAGTCTAGACAGACACAGAAAGTTTCTTTTCTTCCTGCTTGGTTTCCTTCCAAAGATTGCAACAGGATTTCAGTGCAACGCTAGCAGCTGCCTTTCCTGTAGTGGTTTCAGTCTCCACATTTGGAGCTCGGTTCAGGGGACGGCACTCTCATTTTGTATGCTATGGTCTAAGGTGGAAGGGTATTTCTAGGAATTTTAACTGCTTTGACTACCAAAACGAAGCAAGGAGAAATGAAAGTTTAATTTATAAATAAGACATAAGCACAGAACTTGAGAATCCTTGTCGTGCTTATAACTTGGGATTCATGTTGGTATTTACAGTGTCTGTCCCTCCTCCTCCTCCTGTCCTCACTCCATCCCCTATACTGTTGTGCTTACATGTCCGTCGGGTAAACTAATGGCTTCTAAGCCAATGAACTGGGATAATGAAACCAGCATCCATCAGTACGTACTAGTAAATTTGATACTGTAATACTGATGTTTTACAAATGCATACTATATTTCCTTTCAGGAATTCAAAGTGCTTTTTCTTCAAATCTATTCTACTGATCTTTACAACATCTTAATGAAGAAGGCTAGAAGAGGGGCCAGATGACCTTATGTCCTCTAAAGGAAGTTCTATGGGTGGGAGGTGTTTTTGTTTGTTTTGTTTTTAACCTTTATTGGGTACTAATGCTTGATATAAATTATTTCATTTGATGTTCATGATCATTCTAGGATGTTCGTGCAATTATTATCTCTAATTTTCCAAAAAAGGAAACTGAAGAAAAGGTTTAAAAGCATTTTAAGATGTTTAAAAATGTTTATTTTTTATAAAGACATTTCATGCTGGAGCTGTGATTTCGACTCAAGTGTGTTTTGGCTCATCACGCTTAACCCACGTGGCTTTTTTCATTCTAGCCCATATTTTTCAGTGTTTTGGTCATATATATTCTGATCCTCCTAATGGACAGAACGGAGACAGCAATTTAGTCATTTTCTCAATGTCCTATCCAAGCAGTCTGGGCCCTAAGCCTCCTGGAATCTTCCCTCTGGACTCACCACATCTTGTTACAAGTGAAGCTATTTATAATCATAAGTCCACTGGAGTCCAAGAAGAAAAAATTGCCTCAGCTGTTAATGGCTTCCAGCACATGTATAGTCAGACATGACTGATTTCAGTCTGATAGCCACTTCTGAAGATGGGCATCCAAGTCCCTACCCTGAGGCTGCCTGTGTATTAAATTTGGAGTCTGGCCAATTACTGGCTGATGTCTACCTGGTAGTTTAAATGGAGTGGCGAAAGGGATTAGGTCTAATTCCTGCGGAATGGATGTACAAATTAATCCCAGTTTTGTTCAGTAGAAAACGTAACCCGCTGATACAGATGGAAGGAGAGGAAAAGCTAGAAAAAGAAAACGTTGTGTGAGCAGCAACTATTTGAGTCTTCCTCTCTTGAGCAAGGGATATCCTAGGAGTGTAGCGCATTTTTATTGGATGGGTAGATACTTGGAGGGATGCTTGAGTGAGGCTGGTTCCCATGTTCCTACCTTTGAATCCATCCCTTGGGCCAGATGAGAAACCTTCAGGCCACCTCTGCTGATGTTGGGGTGGCCTATCTGGGACGAAGGGTAGGAGCTCTCAGTTCCACCCTCATTTCTCAAGTTCCGCATCACTTCCTCTAAACTTTCATCCTTGGCCTGGCGGTGAGGAAATCTGACTGCTGCCCTCCAGGCTTATGCTGAGTTGCTGAAGAGAAAATAGATTCAGGACCGATGTTGAAACATGCTCCGTTGGGGGGAGGAGGCAAAAGAAATCAAAAAGATTGAAAGGTAATAAAGAATGCTCTGCTGAACAGGCTTTCATTAATTGGGCAGATTACCAAACCTGAGTCTGCTAGAGATATGATTTTAAAGCAATTCGGCGTCTAATAAGGGCTAAAATGTGGGCAGGGAAAAGTCATGCTTACTGGTGGGTTTCTCTCCACTGCCAGGCTTTCAAGAAATTACCTTCTTTTTCATTAATTGAGGCATTTCTGGAAATCATGCCTTTTTTTCCACTTTGGCAATAAATCTGATGATCTTCGTGACCTCGTTTGTCGTTTGAGCAGTTACTTTCTGCCACTGGGTAATGCTTTGATGTGAAAAGCCCCCCAAGTATCATGCTACAAACTGGGTGGAAAATTCTGTTGCTAAGAGTCCTCTCTGGCTGTTTGAACTCGGTAAGGCCCATGTGCAACTAACGGCCCTCTTGTTCTTTCCTCAATTTTCCTAAAACTTGTCCTCCCAGTAGTTGTCTGGCAGGAATACCATTTGATAATAAGAGTGCTTGTAACAATTAGTAATATGGCACAAAAATGTTAATTTTTTGAATAAGAGTCAATCTCATAAATAAATCTTACCACATGTCAGAGTTTCACCTTTTTTTTTTTAATGATTTTTATCTATTTATTTGAGAGAGAGAGAGCACAAGCGGGGTGGGGTCAGAGGGAGAACCAGACTCCCCGCTGAGCAGGGAGCTGGACATGGGACTCAATCCCGGGACTCTGGGATCATGACCTGAACTGAAGGCAGGTGCCCAACAGCTGAGCCACCTAGGCACCCCAGGGTTTCGCCTTTTATGGACTTACTTAGCTTGTTCAGTTTGGCATCTTATAAGATGTGTTGTTCAGAGTATATGATCAAAAAATGGTTGTAGATTACAAAATTTTGTTTGTTTATAACAGTTGAATCTACATGGAGAGGAGTTTCTATATTCTTGACCAGCAGGAACAGAGCTTCTGAGGAACATACACATACTGACAAAAACAAAAACAATCCAGTTGTCTCTCCATCCTTTATCCTGGTAAATAGCATCTAAATTTCACCTTCCATGTCCACCCCACATAATCCTTCCCTAAAATTTACAGCGTCCTTTAAGATTGCATTTTAAAAGCTATGGTATAAATGAGCTTTTGCAAATTAAGGCATTTTTTTACAGAATAAATAAAATGTTAGGATTCCTATTATATCCCATTATAGTCATTTTCTATTTGATTAAGTTTTAAAATTTTTTAGCTTGAACAGTTTGGCCTGGGGTTGGGGTACACTGTCATGTGAGATCATCATTTATGTCCCAATATTTATTTTAGGGGATGAAGTTTTCATTTTATTTGTGAGATTTTTTTCCTCCTAATGATAAAAGCTTAGGCCCTTACTTCTGGTTTACAACATTAATATTTTTATTTGTAATACAATATATAATGGCTAAACTTTATTGCCAACATTTCTGTATGCCCATTGTTCTATGAAATGAATTAGAAGAACTATTTAATTTAAAGCACTCTTTTCATTATGCCCCCATAATCCCTTTTTGGGATTTCATTGCTTTCTAATGTGGTACCCCGAAGGACATATAAGACGTCACTAGGCAGGAGATTATTCAACTCACGTTATGGCTAATTTCTTGAGCTTTCAGAGATATATGCACCATTGTGCAGAAGAAAAAAAAAACTACAAGGAGATAAAGAAATTGCAAAATGTCAGAATCATTGGGGAAATGAGGTTAAAATTTGTTTGGCTTTTCTGGATGCTTTAACTGTAGAAAAGATGGTGTATAGCCTTCTATTCATCTCTTCTTGAATCTTCCCTGGACTCTCTCCCAGAAGAAAGCAACTGATAAAACCATCTTCATCATAATGAGTGGGAAGAATTATACTTCTTTCCCTTAGATAGTTGTCTGTTTCTTCTTAAGTATTATAAACAAATAATTCAGAAACAGGGGCATGTATATTATCTGGTTATGAATATAAATATTCTGAAAGACCTGTCTTGTGGGATTTCAGGAGAACCACTCTAGACCCATCACTATTTCCGTCCTGAGCTGTGCTTCTCCTACTTTAACATGACTCCACATCCCCTGGGGATCCTGTTTAAATACAAGTGGAAATACATCAAACTACAAAGCTGCACAGCCAAGTAAACAGTCAACAAAATGAAAAGGCAGCCTACCGAATGGGAGAAAATATTTGAAACCATACATCTGATAAGGGATTAATATCTAAAATATATAAGGAACTCAGACAACTCAATAGCAAAATCGTCAGCAGCAGCGTCAGCAGCAGCCAGTTAAAACATGGCCTACGGATCTGCATGGACCTTTCTCAAAAGAAGACATACAAGGGCCAATAGGTACATGAAAAGGTGCTCAGCCTCACTCATCATCAGGGATATGCAAATCAAAACGACAGTGAGATATGACTTCATACCTGTTAGAATGGCTATTATCAAAAAGATAAAAGATAACAAGGAAAAGGGAAAGGGAACCTGTATGCACTCTTGGTGGGAATGTAAATTGGTGCAGCCATTTTGGAAAATAGTATGGAGTTTCCTCAGAAAATTAAAAATAGAACTGTCATATGATCCAACAGTCTCACTTCTGGGTATATATCCAAAGAAAATGAAATCTGTATCTCAAAGAGATATATGTACTCCCATGTTTATTGCAGCATTATTCACAACAGCCAAGGATTGGAAATAGCCTAAGTGTCTCTTGATGGATAAATGGATAAAGAAAGGGACACCTGGGTGGCTCAGTCAGTTGAGTGGCCAACTCTTGATTTCAGCTCAGGTCATGATCTCAGAGTCCTGGGATCAAGTCCCACATCAGGCCCCATGCTCAGCAGGGAGTCTACTTCAGGGTTCTCCCTGTCCTTCACCCTCTGCTCCTCCCCACCACTCACTTGCCCTCTCTCTCTAAAATAAATAAATATTTTTAAAAAGGAAGAGAAGAGTGAAGGGGGGTAAACAGAAAGGGGGAATGAACCACGAGAGACTATGGACCCTGGGAAACAAACTGAGGGCTTCGGGGGGAGGGAGATTGGGATAGGCCAGTGATGGGTATTAAGGAGGGCACGTATTGCATGGTGCACTGAGTGTTATACGCAAATAATGAATCATGGAACACTACATCAAAAACTAAGGGTGTACTGTATGGTGACTAACATAACATAATAAAAATTATTATTAAAAAAATAAAGGTGTTTAAGTCTAAAAAAATAAATAAAAATGTGGTCTATATATTATTACATATAATATATATTATTCAGCCTTAAAAAAGGGAATCCTGACATTTGTGACAGCATGGGTGACCTCGAAGAACATTATGCTAAGTAAAATAAGCCAGACACAAAAGACAAATTCTGCATGATCTCATTTATATTTGGAACCTAAAAAAGTCCAGCTCATAAAAGCAGAGCAGGATGGTGGTTGCCAGGGAGTAGGGTAGGAGAAATGGGGAGATATTAGTCAAAGGGTATAGTAGTTCAGTTACCAGGGATGATAAGTTCTGGACATACAGCATACAGCGTGGTGGCTATACTTAATACTGTTGTCGTATACCTGAAATTTGCTGAGTGGGTTGATCTTAAGTGTTTTTACCACATACGCACACAAAAGTATGGTTATGTGAGGTGATGGATTTCTTAATTAACTTGAATTTCACAATGTGTGTGTATATCAAAACATCACGTTGTGTACCTCAACTATGTATAACTTACATTTGTCAAATATACTTCAGTAAAGCTGGTGAAAAAAATAAAATGCAGATTCTAATTCAGAATCTGGGATGGGGCCTGAGATTCTGAACTTCTAATAAGCTTCCAGATATTACTGGTGTCCTAACGCCGACATACAAGGAGTACTGTCTCCTAAAGATTTACACTCACACAGGAATTAGAGCGTTGTATTGGTAAAGTATAGCCAAGACAGAAATGTAGTGGGAGAGACATCTGGGGCCATGCAATCAGTCACAGTACTTACTTGCTTGGAATATGAAAAACCACATTGGCTCGTCAGTGCCAGAATGTGGCTGTTGGTGTATGACTGATCTCTGTAACCATGATCAAACTTGACGAGGCTGCTATATTAGAGAGATTTCTAGCAATTAAGACACCTGGGTCTGAGTGTATTATGTTATATGAAACTCTGCTGGAGTTAATAAGGACTTTTCCCCCAGAATTCTGGGGGGAGGGGGTGGAGGAAAATTCTTGGCACATTTTGATGTTTTTGTAACTAATGTGCGGTATCAATTGTGAAGGGAGAAAATTCTTGGGAGTTTGCCCCTAGGGACTATCACTATCACAATAGAAGCTGTCTTTGCTGCTGTTCTCGTGGGCAATGTTTGACTTGGTTCCCCGGTGACTGTGGTGAAAATAGCTATGACCACCTCTTTTGGGGGGCAAATGCTCTCGTGTCAAGTGACTGCGAAGGCATATGTGTTGTCTTCTGCTCTGGATTTGCCCCTCCTGGGAGTGGTGTTTGCTCCGTTCTGTTTATTGGCATATTTGAAATGCCCCATTTCAGAATACCAGATTTACTGATTTTTAAAGTACAAAAACAAACTGAAAGCTGAACACAGGCAGGCTCACTGATCTTCCGTGGAAACTGTCAGTTCTGAGGCTTTGGAAGAGGTGTGCACCTTGCAAATCAGGAGCTGCAACACTTCTTAATGACATTCGCTTTAGCAGTTAAGGTGGTTGCCTTCTCAGGAGTGCTAAACAGGTGAGTTCAGCCAGCCAGCTGAGTTCAGCCAGCCAGCTATTCCCAGCTGCTGTTTCTAGGGCTTCACTTCAGTCAGTCATCAAGGCCTGTCAATTCGGACTCTAGTGTTTCTGGAAGCTGTTTCTAACTGTCCATTCCCACTGCGAAGACTTTTTCATCTTCTCTCGCCTGAGCCATTACAAGAATTTGTTAAATGGTGTCTACAGCCCCAGACACATGTTGCTTCTAGCCCCTTCCATCTCTTGCTGATGGAGGCTTTATAAACCTCAGACCTGCTCATCCCCTTTCCTTCCCTGAAGATGCATGTTGACTTTATTGGGTCTACAAGATAAATGGAGACTTTCAGCACAGCAGCTACCTTCTACCAGCCAACCTTCAGAACGTGTCCCTTTTAATTCACCCCCTCTCCTGGCTCCATAAGCTCTTCTTGCCCAGACACCTGGATATTTTGTGAAGCACACAGAGCATTGTCTCATGTCTTTGCTTCGGTTGGGCCCTCTGCACAGAATCCATTTCACCATTCGTTTCTTAGAAGGGCCATGTTTTGGTCATTCAAGAATTAAATGATATTTCCATAGGAAAGCCTTCCTGAGCATTCCTCCCTCCAGGAGGAAACCTCCTCTTTCCTTTATTCTCCCACAGCACCCTGCTCAAGCTTCTTACAGAGCATCATTTGTGATGAGTCCTGATTATTTGTCTGTGGGGGGACCACTGGACTGTAAGTTCTGAAACTTACAGTTTCAGAAATCAGGCTTCTGGCAAAAGAGCTGGCCTGTAACAGATGCTTAATGTATGGTGCTTGAATGTGCATGGATGGGGAGGATGGAAGGACAGTCAGATGGACAAATGAAAGAAAGAAATGGAGAGACTTGTCTTCCTGAATGAAATAAGCTATTTGCTTATGATAAAGTAAAGGAAAAAGTAGGGTATGTACATATATACATACACATGCGTATATCTACATACAATATACATACATAGTTCATAGAGAGACTCCAGAGCTAAGAGCATCTCTTATTAGATGATGACTGGCAGCAATAGTACCTGATGACTTATGCTTTTAAGAGCTGATAGATAGATAGATAGATAGATAGATAGATAGATAGATAGATAGATAGATTTTTTTTAACTTAATTCTGTACTCTTTCCTTATTCTAGAATGATGCAGGTCTCCGGCTTGTGGCTAATTCGATGGTGTGGGTTCCAGAAGGTGGGATGTTGCAGATTACCAACAGAATCTTACAGGCTGAAGCTCCCGGTGCCAGTGCCTCAGAAATCATCTACAAAATTACCCAGGACCACCCACAATTTGGTAACTTTTTTTTTTTTTTCCTTTGTCATGATCTCATCATTGTATCCAGCAGTCTTGGACTTGCTTTTGTATCATGCCCTGCAGCAAGGTTTTGCTTCCAAAGAAACTGACTTCCTAATACCTCACACATCTCATTTAAACACAGAGTAGTCAAAATAACTTCATACTGTGCACATATTATGTACCAGGTGGTATGCTAAGTAATGTAGACTTGTTAGTATATATGAAATCCAAAATTTAAGTTTTAAAATAAGTTCATTTTACAGAGAAAGTAACTTGCTAAAATACAGTTCATTTTAGCATATATAGGTAATAAGGTCAGTTTAATTTTGAAGCTCAGGCTCTCAAACTCCATCTTATGTCCCTTCCAAAACATCACCATACTTCTTGTTGAGACTTAAAAAAAAAAGTTTTACATAAAAACATTTTTAAAGATCTCCATTGTTACTTCCACTTCTAGCAAGATAGTAGAGTATGATAACTTGAAAATTTTCCCCTCATCGTTATCATCATTGAGAAACGCCAGATAAAAGATAGTAAGAATTATAGGGCACTCATGGCTGACCTTCCAAGAATAGAGAGAAATCTCCAGGTAGCAAACAGAGAAGGAGCTTAAATCCAGTCTGGGCATGAGCCGATGGAACAGCTTCCCTGAGAAGGCTAGTATGGGTCCCAGTAACCCAGGGGCTTGAGAAGTAATGCTCACACAGAGATAGAAAGTTAAGATCCTGCATAAAACTGGGACCCAGGAAAGACTTTCAATTAGAGGGACAGAATAGAAAACAAGAAGGGCACCAGCCCAGAGAGATGGCAAAGAAACCTACCTGTATTTCCCAGGACTCAGAGTGAAGCAAAAAAGTCTGCCAAAAAAGAACTTCAGGCCTGTTTCTCCTGAAGATCCAGAGTTAAGTTACACTGTGCACATTGTCTGAGGAACCCAAAGCTGTGACATTCATTTGAATATTAATCTCAGACCGATGATACTTCTTGGGTCCCTTGCAGAAACTGGTAGAAACTGTTGTGGAATGTCCACCCTCAACTCCAGATCACAGCCTAAGCCACTGAAGATTAGCTCAGAATTCAAAATTACAGAACAGTTGAGGAAACAATCCATAGTATCATAAGAAAACTGAAACAAATGGTTAAAATTCCAAGGATTTCAAACAAAGGAGTAATCATAAAAACTATGAAACAAGCATATTAAAATCATTTAAAGACACAAAAGAACGAATTGAAACTGTAAGGCAATAACCAAGTGCCATAAAAATAAAAGAATAGGCAGGTAGATTTTTAAAAAGAACTAAATAGATCACCTGAAATGAAAATTATATTCATTACAAGTAGAAACTTTCTTGGCATGTTAAATAGCAGGGGAATAATGATCTGTTTTTCCTCTGGCTTACCAGATTTTAAAAATTATGTATTTTTCGTAGTGAGGGAAAAAGTTAACTCTTGTGCAATTTAAAAGTAATTCCAATGGAGCGCCTAGCTAGCTCAGCCAGTTAAGCATCGGACTCTTGATTTCCGCTTGGGCTTGTTCTCAGGACCCTGAGATGAAGCCCCACATTGTGTGGGAGCCTACTTAAGATTCTCTCTCCCTCTCCCTTTGCCCCTCCAATCGTCCTCCAGCTCCCACTCACACACTCTCTCTCTCAAAAAAAAAAAAAAAAGTAATTCCAATGTCAACAAAGACATTGGAAAGCATAATCTAATCAATAATTAATATAGACCGGACGGGAAGAAATCAGAGAGGGAGACAAACCACATGAGACTGTTGACTCTGGGAAACTAACTGAAGGTTGCAGAAAGGGAGGTGGGTGGGGGAATGTGATAATTGGGTGAGGGCATTAAAGAGGGCAGGTGATATGATGAGCACTGGGTAATATTCTCAACTAATGAATCATTGAACATTATATCAAAAACTAATGATGTATGATAGCTTGGCTAATTGAATTTAAATTAAAAAATAAAGAAAATAAAGAATTACTATAATTATAAAATAGTTGGTCTAGCTGGGGTGTCTTTTATTATAGTTGTGTAACTTTAAGGAAGGCAAGTGGACCTCTTTGAGCCTTAGGCTTCTTTGAAAGGTTAGGCTAGATAATTTTTTTAACTTTTTATTTTAAAATAATTTTAGACTTACTGAAAAGTTGCAAAAATAGTACAAAGAGCCCTTGAATACCCTTAATCTAGCTTCCCTCAATGGTAACATCTTACAAAACAATAGAACAATTATCAAAACCAGGAAGCCAACATGGATACAATGCTATTAATTAAACCACAGACCTTACTCAACTTTGCGTTCTTTTATCCACTGATTTTAAGCTCGATAATGTTTAAGCCCTTTTCAGCTCTAAAAATCTTTGACTCGTTTGATGTATTAAATTCTCTACCTTTATCTTGATCATTAAAAGCCAAAAAATTTAATTTCCTAGAGACAACACAATATTCCAATATTCAGTTTAAGTCTTAAACAGAACAATGTTGAATTAAATCATTATTTAAGCATTTCAGCTTGATAAATGCCATGTAGGCTTGCCTGTGACCCTTTCCTACTATAACTCTCTTAATTAACTTCTTCCTATGAACATAATCCTCTTTCTGTGTGTCCAGAGCCCCCTATTAGTAATAATCAAATCACATTACCCTTAAGAAGCACTCAAGAGTGAAAAAGGTGGTGGGAATTGGAAACCCACTTAACACCAATCTGCTCGTCCATCTATCGCAGTGGTGTGAATCTGTGGAGCCCCTACCCCTTGCCACCCCAGCTACTATGTACTCCCTCATCACTTTAGAATGTTCCAGTTTGGGCTTTAGACTTTTTGTGAAGACCTGACCATGGAACTGAACCAAATGTAAATTGCTTGTGTAGTGAATGCATAACAGACCCAAGTTCCACCACTTGCAGACTCATCACTGTTCTCAAACATAAGTGTAGACAAGCTGATTAATACTTTTACCTTTAGCTACTTCACAAGCATGAAAGTAAATTTAATGAGATGGTTTTAATGAAGTAATCTAAGTATCATTTGAGAGAAAATCTGACTTAATCCAATACATTGCCAACTGTAAATTACTTAGCATTGGGTAAGAAAGCTTTAATACAAATTCTCTCAACCCCAAAATAATTCATGGAGATTCCAGTGAGATTCTAATTCTTAATACCTGTCCAATTTCCCCTTCAGAATTCTTGATTAAACTGTAGACTTCAGAATTAAGGAAATCCCAAGTAGAGATTGTTTCGTTTTTTAAACCTAGACTGTTCTGTAAGCCCGGATTTCTATCTATCTAGAGGCTCAGCTCCTTGTATTTGTCATAATAAAAGCATAGGTAAGGTACTACACCAAAGCTCTCACCTTGCTGGGGTGAACCCCACAAAGTACTGCTATTTCTCCCTGTCTCCTCTTGGGCTTGTCACAAAGGCACTGGGTATTCAACAGACCCAGTGCTGAGCTTCCCTCCACCCCGCTCACCCGTCAGCGGCATTGCTGCCCTTCCTGTCACTAGTATGATTCTTGGATGCCTCCTCATCTCTCACCCTTCACAACCACAGTGTCAAGTTCTGTTGCTTCCACTTACTTAGTGACTCTCATGTCTGTTTCTTTCTTTCCAAGCTTACTTCCGTTGCTTTAGTTCAGGATTCCATCGGTCATCTGGATTTTGCTGTAGTCTCCCAATTGATCAAACTGTCTACATAAATAATTAGAATTACTATTATTACCATTTTTATAAAATAAAATTCAACCTCTTTAATAGGTCTTTCATAGGCTCCTTGTATTCTGATCATAGATGTTTTGTGTTCTAAGTCAGTTCATGCCGTTCACCTACTGAAATCTCACAGTGGCTCCCGGTTGCCTGTGGGGGACTGATCTCAGGGGTAGGAACTGCATCTTGCTTATCTTTGAATGCCCATCCCTGAAGGGTCTAGCATGATAGCTTGCACCTAACAGGTACTCAGTCACTATTATCTAAGTTGAAATTAATGGAATTAGCCACTATCCTGTGGTTCCTGTTAATCTGCATAAATGGCAATTGTTTTTAATCTGAAAAACAGGTTTATTTCATTAGGCCTGGTTAGAAAAATTCTGCTTAGTTTTTCTATTATAAAGAAGAACAGTTAGGAAATTAGCATTTGAATATTTTCTATTTTTCTACTCTCCACATTTTCATTGTAGAAGTCTACTTTCAGAATATTTTGCAGCTGTGCTCACATTCCTAAATGATCTACACCCTGGAAAAGCATTTTTATTATGAACAGAGGTTGAACCAGGGAGAGGCAGCTAATGGAATTTGTGACTTAGGTATAAATGAGAAACAATACTAAAAAGAAACTAGAGCGAGTTGATTCTACATATGATTTTATAAAGACTATTGATGGTTTTTTTCTTACTTCAGTATTTCATCACCATCCAGGATACTGTGATCATTTTGGATTTGAGTTTAGTGCATATAAATATTAGAAGCAATATTTCCTTCAAGTAAGAAAATTGCTCTAGTGTAATCAAAGTGTGTTTTCGGTTGTCCAATATGTCTAGTATACTTAGTGTACTAAAATCTGGGTATCCTGCTAGAGAACCTCTCCCTCCCTCCCCTCCTCTTCTATTCCTCCTACCATCTAAGTGGTGTGGAGGCTTCTTTCAGTTTTATTATTAGATGCATTTTCATGAGAACCTGGCTTCTGTTGTTAGTGGTTCATCCATTCCCTTGTTTGGTCTACGCTTGAGGGCATATTATCCTGTGAAATTTTAACTGTTTCCATAACACCTCCGTATTTGCAATCTCACTCTCAGAAGATAGTAGCTTCAGGTGAGGAACAAGCAATAGAAACAGATTGGTGGTGGTGGTGTTTAGATTTCGGTTTCCTTGCTTCAATTCTAATGAAGTCCAAGGAATAAGGGAGGAGAAAACAAGATCAGTTATTTAGGAGGATAGATACTGGACTGTGAACACAAAATAACCATGCCTGGAAACAGGTTCACGACTGAGAATATGAACTTCAGATTCAAATCTCAGCTTCTTCATGTACCATTTGTGAACTCGAAGAAGTTACTGAACTTCTCTGAGTCTAAAGAACTTTCTTTAAATGCAGATAATAATAGCATCTTCAGAAGAATCAAATAACATAATGATAAGGATGACCAATATCCTTTTTAAGTACCCATGAAGTATGTACTATTCTCATTTTGCCAATAGGAATAAAGGCTCATAAAGCCTACATAAAGTTCATGCAGTTGGACGTGGAGCTGGGTTTGAACCATCATATAATGTGCTTTGTGCAGTCCCTGCCATAGGCATCCCAGGGCCAGCTAACATTATTTCCACTGTACAGAATTCTCCCAAGAATAACTCTGAATTTTTTCAAATTTCCCATTGTGTTTACACCAAAAACTTCCTGGTTAGAAAGCATTTCCTGCTACACAGAAAGTTGTAGATAAAATGAATCCATCCAGTGCCCTGTATTTGAATATTTGTTTGCTGTATTCATGATTTTATGTGACTTAATAGATATAGTTAGTAACTTCATACATGAATTGCCCTTGAATTACTTTTAGTGTCTTTTAGCTGAAAGACTGGGAATTCGGTGTCTGAAGGTGAATTTCATGATGTCTATTGAATTCTGTGTTAACGTACTTTCCTTCGCCTTAGATTAAAAATAAAGAAGTTCATAATTTCTGTTAAAAAAAAAAAAAAGGTAGTAGACAAGAAGATGAGAGCTCTGACTTACTTTTACTTTTCCCAGAGATCCTCACTAACTGTGTGGCTTTCCTAGGAGAGGTAGTCCTTCTGGTTGATATGCCTGCAGACAGCCCCGCAGAGGAATGGCAGCACCTGCCTGATGGGAGGACAGCAACTCCCACCAGCACCTTTACCCAGCAAGACATCAACGAAGGCATCGTGTGGTACAGGCACTCGGGAGTCCCAGCCCAAAGTGACTCCTTCCTCTTTCAGGTACCCTCCACTCCCCACTGACATGTTTTCTGATGTCTGGATGGTCTGACGAAAACCATTGCTGTTATTTTAAACAATTCTGGTCATTATCTGTGTTGCCTCGACGTCAGATTTGGGGGGAGAACAAATATAATTAATAGCACTGAGAGGTTTTTTTTAATCTCCTGATTCAGTCTTACAATATCTCTACAAGCAGAGTCATCCCATGGCAAGGAGTTTATAATAGATAACGGCCAAAGTGTTTAGAAAAAAAAAATGTTTTCAAAATATTAAAGTGCCCTATGGAGGAAAAAAATATTTCAAATGTTTTTGGAACATTTACCATCTTCTGATAAGATCAGAGGCTTAGCAGCCAAACCCAGTGGGTTCATATTTCAGTTTTGCCATGCACTAGCCATACAACTTTGGGAAAATTACTTTGGCGAAATCCTTGTGCTTCATTTTTCTCCTCTGTAAAATAGAACTACTATGAGGATTTAATGAGTTAATACAGATGGAACACGTAGAATACTGCCTGTCGCTATGTACGGGTTCATTACTACTGTTTGTAAAGATTGCTCAAATACCAGTGCTATAGACTGAAGGTCTATGTCCCCCTGAGATGCGTATGTTGAAATCCTGTCCCCTCCCCGTACTATGGTGTATGGATGTGAGACCCTTGGTAGGTGATTAGGATTAGCTGAGGTCATGAGGTCTGTGCTCTCATGAATGGGATTAGTACACTTACAGGAGTCATGAGAGAGCTCGCCTCTCTCCCCTCCTCCCTGCCATGGAGATGCAATGAGAAGTCAGTGGTCTGCAACCCAGAAAAGAGCCCTTACCAGAACCTGGCCAGGCTGGCACCCTGCTCCAGACTTCCGATTTCCAGAACTGCAAGAAATAAGTTTCTTTTGTTTATGAGCCACTCAGTTTATGTATTTTTGTTATAGTAGCCTGAGCAAACTGAGACAAACAGACCACAGAAGCTGTCAATAAATTAAAGAACAAGGGGCGCCTGGGTGGCTCAGTCGTTAAGCATCTGCCTTCAGCTCGGGGCATGATCCTGGAGTTCTGGGATCGAGCCCCACATCAGGCTCCTCCTCTGGAAGCCAGCTTCTTTCTCTCCCACTCCCCCTGCTTGTGTTCCCTCTCTCGCTGGCTGTCTCTATCTCTGTCGAATGAATAAATAAAATCTTTTTTAAAAAATTAATTAATTAATTAAAGAGCAAGAAATTATATTGAGCGCATTCTCTGGCACTTACCAAATACAATTAGAAGTTAATAATAAAAGGGTAAACAAAAAATGCAAACCATTTAGAATTTTTTAAATAGTCTCCTAAATAATTACTCATTCTAAAAGGAAATCAAAATAGCAAACTATTAAGAAATGTTGATGTGGAGGAAATTGCTTCTCAAAACTTAAATGATGTGGACAAAATAATACTCAGAAGAAAATTGATGGCCTTAAGCTCTTATTATTGAGCAGAAACACATGAAAATGAATGGGCTATGTGAAGCCACAGAACTACAAGGGAAACCTAAGGAAAGCAAAGGAAGGAATTCACAGAGATAAGCAGAGGAATTGATTTAGTATAAAATGGGAGAATTGATAATGAGTACAAAACCCGAATCTTGGGAAAGATCAATAAAATTAGACAAACCTATGTCAAAGGCAATTTGGAAATAAAGAATTGAGTAGAAGTACAGAGGAATGAGGATCTCTGAATGAGAAACAGCAGTGAAACATAGATACAGAAAAGAATTCGGGAAAATATCAGAGAAAATATAAAGAAGCCCTCGTGGTGGGTCAGCAGTCAAAGCGGGGTCGCAGACCCTCTGTGTCTGAGACTTTTCCTTTGCCCAGGAATCCATCTGGGGATAAACTGGTGCGATAACTCACCTTGTTAAAATCACCACCCATTCTGTTCCTGAGGCCTGGTGTGCACATCTTCATCGCCTGACTAATTTCTATTGTGTAAAAGATGTGCTTTTCCAGGGAGCAGATTGAACTAAACTTGGAAAGCATCAAAAGGAGATGATACTGAGCATATGGAATGTCCAGTGAGTGAGCAAGCCTCGTGGGCCCTTTGCCAAGTTAGCTTTTTCATTTTTAGTTCCCGGGGACCACACAGTCCTCAAAGCATGAGTCAGAATGGAGGCAAAGACCTCAGTCATAAGAAGGCACCTCCGCAGACTAAAATCCTCAGATCTGCCTTTGCCTTTATCGGTGTCAGGACGAACATTCTCTCTACGGAGCACTTCGCTGGAAAGGGAGTCTCGGTACCTGCTCAGAATGATATTTGATTGCTTTTGCAACTTGGTTACTAAATGGGTAATTATAAAGAAGCAGAAGTTACTGATTTTTTTTTTAAACAAACTCGCTAGAGTTTAAGACATGTAGCTGAACATTCTTACTTAGAAAGTGGCTCCCTTTGGAGAGTCTTCACACATTTTCCTCAAGATGTGTTTAGAACTCCCACCTGAAATCTTCAAAATCTATGGGATTTTCTTTAGAATATCCTCAGTAGTGACAGTCTATCATCCTTTGGAAGCTGATTTTTAAAAATGACCGAAGAGCCAAAAGTCAGTCAGAGTCCTGTCTGGTAAGAAGAGCAGTAATTATTTTTGGTTAAAACAGGGAGCAATTATGAAGTTACAAGCTCAGTTTCCTTCGGTGATTTGTGAACTGTCTCTGAAGGCATTCCAAAAAGTGTATTTTGAACACTGACAGCATCTTTATTGCAAATGTGAAACAACTCTCTGAGATTTTCTCCTGGATGTGAAAGTTCCAGTGTGTTTTCAAAGTCTCATTGTTTTATAGGCTTACCTCATATTTTGATTTGAAGTGACACAGACACTGTAGCTATGTGCTAAAATAAATGGTTGCAACTTCTCTCATTCATCATTTTAGTGTCCCTGAAGGATTTTTAAACTAAAAAAGATGCTGTTCTAACGATTCTTCTCTTTCTTCCCTTCTCTTTTCTTTCTTTAAAGCAGAAAATGCAATACAATGAGTTGCATGGATTTAATTCTATTTTAATGCTGATGTGCTGTCATGAGCCATCAATGCATCCCATCTGTTACTTTGCACGTAAAACTTGGGATTTATGTAATGCAAGTGGCATTAAAAAACAGAGCATGGCATAGTGAGAAGAAAGCATGCACATTTGCATCATTTGGGGCGTGGGAAGGAACTCTGACTTTGGTCTATTCAGATCACACTGAAATAGCCTCAGAAGATGTGATATGAAAAGACCAACACATTTCACACCAGTATCTTTACTAAGGAAGCTAGAAGTGATTCCCGTGCTTGGTAATATGTCCGCATTTCACTACCTACACAGCGTTCCATTCTTTTTCTTAGAAAGATAAGAGTGTATTTTCCCCTTTCTAAAGCTTCCAAATTGAGCCATCTCAGTCAGTAGGAAGATCATGAAGCTCCTGACCTGGTTAAACACTGACCCTTTTGACTTTATGACTTTGACACCTTGCTCAACTTTTTTGACCTTCAGTTTCCTCATCTTTAAAAGAGGAGATAATACCTACTTACTTTGTAAGTAGATAAGTAAGTAGATAAGTAAGATAACTTTTGAAAAGTAGGTAGTATGGTGCTGAGCCCATAATAGATGTTAGGGAAGTATAGCTATTGCTATTAAATTATTCATAATGACACACTATAAAGAGGTCTTCTTGAAAACATGTAGATATTCCGAAACTTGATCTCCAGGCCTCTGATGGGATCGAGATAGAGAAGACAGTTTTTCTGTTGGGCATAACTTGAGAAGACACAGAGAAAGGACTGCCATTCCTGCTTTTTTCTCAGAATTGACAGAACCCCGCCCCCTCTCCTATGGAATTATTGCAACTACATAGGGCCACACAGACCTTAGCAACTCTTGTAACAAGCCTAAGGTGGAGCAGACAACAGAGAGAGGGAGGGCTTAAGGGGGCAGCTGGGAAGCACTGAGGGAGGGGAGAAGCTACTGCATAGGCAAAGCGTCATTTTCAGCATTTTTGAAGCAAAAAGAGGTTGATTTTATGACTCATCTAATTGTAAATGTTATTAATCTCGCTTTACAGTGACGAGGCTGAGATTTGTCATTTGTAATCTAGGTGTACGTATCTGTGCTGGGTAAAGTTTAAAGAAGTAGAATAAAAATCACATACATAACGTGTGCTATATATGCTTATAATGAGACATGTAGCAATCAAACATCATGTTTTCAAGAATGTTTAATGAAATAACAAAACATCATAGTATTATGTTAGGTAAAAATATAGAACACATAATTGTATCTAAAGTTTCACGTATGCATAGAAAGCAGATTAAACTGAAATGCATCAATATGTTAATAACTTCTATTTTTACTCAGTGAAATTCTAGATTTTTTATTTATTTGTCTTTCTCTGCATTCTTAGAACTGCCTAAAATGATTACATGTTTTTTATAATCAGTAAAACATTAGCATTAAAATGAAGAGCAGAATGCAAATTATAATGCAAAAGCACATAGACTTCAAAGACAGATGGTTTAAAGGGGGAAAAAATAAACGTGCACAAGCATGCCATGCCCGACAGGCTGAGAGGCTCACCAGTATGACGTTTCTTTTCAGGTGTCCAGTGCCACAGATGCCCATATGCATCTGGAGAGTCGCACATTCAACATCGCGATCTTACCACAGACACCTGAAGCGCCCAAACTCTCTCTGGGAGCGTCTCTCCATATGACTGTGAGTTGGGTGGGAGGGCTCGTGGTTTCTCTTTGGAGGAGGCACGCTGATGGGGTTTAATAGAGTGTCCTGCTTTTGTATCTGGTGAATGCCTGGCTCAGAACGCGGACTCTGGGGCCAACAATAACCAGCCTTGAGAACATATTTCTCATTGACTTAAAAAAGAAACTTAAAATTCCAGAGCAAAGGGAAGGTTGTGTGGAATCTATCGCAACCTCCCATCCATTGCTTCTGCCCTTTTTGTAGCATCCTAGACAGTCACAGAGTCTCTCCTTGAGTAGTTGGAAGGAGTTTCAAACTTGTGTCTATGTAATCAATACCATTTGGATATAATTGTTCAGTCACTTATGGCTCCACCTAGCCGGAGAAACTGTCACTCTATGTTTTAGAAGCCCTATGGGAAGTTTTTGTTTTTGTTTTTCTATTAAAAAAATTTCCTGGAGAAAGTAATGCCTTTGCTCTATCCAGAGAAATAAGTACCAGTTATCCAAGTGCAAGTCTGAGGGGCAAGCGGGAAGAACAGAGAAGTGAAGGTGAAGGGCACTACCAGATGTAAGAACAGCGCATACAGAGACACAGAGGTGAAAGACAATAGGGTGGTTGGGAAAATTGCCAACAGTCCGATTAGACTGGAGAACTTAGGGGGGCAGAGGAGGAGTAGTGAGGACCTGGAGGTTCATGAGCTCATCACAGAAGGTCTTGTGGGCTGTGTAGGAAGGAGTGTGGGCACATGGAAAGGTTTGAAGCAACACGACAGCTAAATTAGTACGTGAAGCTTAGTTCAGACAATTAGCAGCTCCACTGTAACCCCATGTCTAGGGGTATGTAAAGCCGGAACCCCTGTTCTAGACAGAGCCACAAGCATATGAGACCTTGTAAATTAATCATTAAGGAGTCACATTTTAGTTAGTGCCCACATAATTACACTCCAAAATCGTGTATCAGCCCTGAGCCACAACAAAGAGAGCAGCTATAGTTTTAGAAATTATGGGTCTGGGGCATGACAGAGACATAAAGGGGGAAACAGAAAGTTTTTAATGAATAGCTGGTATCGGCATTTCCACCATAAACCATAATTTAAAGAAATCATAATTCAGCAGCACTATAAAGTCTATAATTCATCATTCTGACTGGAGGAACTTGGATCAGAATTTTCTGTAAAGTGTAAAGAAAAATGTGCATACACATTTCTTGCCAAATGCTAATGCAGTGTTATTTTGAGTTTAGAGGGGAAAAATGGGCCAGGAGCCAATGAAGATGGCGCCATTCCCACTATGTTGTTGTGGACCTCTAGAGACTTCTCAAGTTACTTAACCTTTAGGGTTTCAGGTTGCATGTTTGTAAATTAGATCTGTCTTGTCTAATTTAGGATATCACAAAGGTGAGTTTACTGTAAAATGTGATTAGCCCGTTCTCTTATTCCTTAAAATATACACAGTTTGTATTTCTTTTGACATTAATTGGGGCCATTACTATAGGGTATACTTGTAACCTGTGACAAAAACACATTTTCTATTCAGGGATTTGGACTCACCTAAACACACAAGTTTTACAAATATTTGGTAAATACATTATGAATATATATGTTAGATACATATATGGTATATCCATACATGTGTTTAAGGGTAAGAGTCCACCTCTCCAGTTATTTAGTCATTCAGATAAACACTTTTGAGCCCCTGATTTATCCCAAGTGCTGCAAAATACATTGGAGATTCAATGACTGCAAAACACAGTCTCTGTTCTCAAGCAACTTAGAGTCTAAAACAAGCAAATAAGTAAGCAATGACAATACAGTGATAAATACCATAGGGAGACACCTAATCCAGTAGGGCGTGGGGAAATCATGGAAGGCTTCCTCTTGGAGTGAACTGAGCTGGTTGAAGTGTAAATTATTTCTAGAGCATGGTCTCAAATTTCAGCCTGCATTAGGATCACAGGGTTTGTTAAATCACAGATTACTGGAGCCCACCCCAGAGTTCTCTAATTTAGTAGATCTGGTCTAGGGCTGAGAATTTGCATTTTTAACAAGTTCCCAGGTGATACTGTTGCTTCTGCTCTGCTCACCACACTTGAAACCCCATTTATCTAGACTACAAATAGGGGAAAATTCATTTCAGGAGATGAGCAGCAGGTGAAAAAAGTGAGAGACACAGGAGTACATGACATGTTTGAAGAATTACAGAGAGTTCAGTTGGCCAGAGCATAAATCCCTAGGTGAAAAAGAAACCAGAAATGAGTGTCAGATCATAGAGGACCTTACAGATAAGATGAAGAGTTTCCATTTTGTCCTGAAAGGATGTTTTTGGGTAAGGAGGATGCTGAAAGATTCATAGCAGAGAGGGGGCATGCTCAGATTTTCAATTTAGGAAGATCATTCTGCCGTAGTGTAAAGAACACCCCACATGGGGTCCAGACAGAGAACCAGCAGGCCAAGAAATAGGCTGTTACAATCATCTAGAACAAGAAGGGTTGGTAGCATGAACTGCATGCAGTGGCAATAAGGATTAAGAGTTAGTGAAATCTCAAAGAGACACTGGCATACCCATGTATATTGCAGCATTGTACATAATGGCTGAGAGGCAGAACCATCTTAAATGCCCTTCAGGAGATACATAGATAAAGAAATCGTGTTATATACAACAGCGGAATATTATTCAGTCTCAAAGAAGAAGGAAATCCTGCCATGCTACAGTATGTATGAACCTTAAGGACATTATCCTAAGTGAAATAAGGCAGTCACAAAAGGGCAAATCTTGCATGATTCCACTTATGTGAGCTATCTAAAGTAGTAAAACTTTTAGAAATAGAAAGTGGAATGGTAGTTGCCCCTGCAGGGGTGGGGAGGTAGAGGTAGGGAGAGGGAAACGGGAAATTGGTTTTGTTCAGTGGATATGGAGTTTCAGTTTTGTAAGATGAAAAAGTTCTAGACATCTGTTCCACAACGATGTGTATATAGTTAACACTACTGTACTGTATGAAGTGGTTAAGACAGTTAAAAAAAAAAAACACAACAGGGAGAGATTAAAAGATATTTAGAGCCATAGTGGTCAATTGGTTATAGGGAGAGGGTAAAACAGCCCAGTTTCTGAATATGTAAAGATGCCATTCATTAAGATCGGGAATGTATGGGGACTCTGGGGGAGGGGAGAGGTGGAAGACATGATGAGTTCAGTGGGATGCACTTGTAAAAGGTGTGCCTATTAAGGGCTGGCAGAAGATCAGTAGATATTCTCTGTGGGAGATAAACCTCGGAGAATCATTAGTGGAAAGTAGTGGTTTAATCCTCGGGCCTGAGATTCCCCCGGAAGATTGCATAGAGTAAAAAGCAACATAAACAAATACCTGCCTAAATGGAAATTTGTTCTGTGGCCTTTCTATAATGTTCTTCTTCATCAAATCTGATCCTTTAAATGGTATCTTATGATTTTGTTTGTAGTGTTCCATCAGAATTATGTGCATGCATACATGTATAAGATGTATACACATATGAATAATATTATAAGATATATATAAACATGTGAGATGTATACATTTAGGAGATATATCAAATTTGGGCAAGGAGATCTGTAAACATGCATATTTGCCAATAAATAGGATAGCATAGTGTGAGATTCAGCAAATAAGTTAATAGATTTACATCAACTCAGTTTTCCAAGTAATCATCCACCATTTGATTTAGAAGATCCTTAAGGACAAAATCTTTAATTAATCTTGGTATCTTCCTCAGCATCTCACACAATGCCTCATATAAAAGTAGTTGCTTAGTAAATATCTGTTGACTAAATGAATCATTTTAGACCTACTTTCACATAGCTAATAATTCCCTAAACTGTATCACCTTCAAATTCAAATAAATTAATCATATGGGTATACACACACACACACACATATTTTGAATGTCATATTTCCAATTCTTCTCCCAAAGGGGAAATAAATTCACTTATCTCTTAATGTGAAAGAATATTTATTACTTCCTTTTTCATATGGTTGTGGTACTCAGAGGTGGGTTGCCCAAGGTCAACACTTGAGAGAAAGGCCTTACATAAGCATTCCTAGTTCCATTTGTTTCCAGAGTGATTGCTGTAACAAGAGTCCTCTTAAAATCACTCTTATTGGGGTTAGCAGGGATTCAGTTGGAACAGCTGATCTCTTTTGTCCTATAGACTCAAGTCTGGGCATGCTGTATATGTTTTATGGCTGCCGGCTTATGTGTCCATGTTTTTTTCTTGAGACCTTTCAAACACTAATAAAATTATTATCTGCAATTTCTGGAAATGTTCCTTTGTCCTTGGAATTTCTACTGTGCTTTATCTGAGCCTTTCACACTACTTAGCAGTTCCTACATTGGAATTATTTACAAACTTCCTTACTGAAGATTGGAAATCCTTGAGGAAAGAGTCTATATCTGATTCATCTCGCATCTCCCACAGCTCTTTGCTTGGTACCTTGCTCAGAGTAGGCTCTGACTAAATATTTGCTACATGAATATGTAAGTGAATTAATTTTGTTGTCCTAACCAAACTATGTGAGATGATTTCTTGTAGAACCCCCTTTTGCTCATCTCATGTTCTTATTTTTCGTGAGTGTTTAATTTCTGAGGCCAACCATGGGCTTTGCTGATTTGGTAATATGACAGTCGACAGGTGAAAGTGGTCTTTCTTTTAATGGAGGCTGAAATGATAATGTTTATAAATCCTGACCCGGGATTCTAAAGATTTAAGTTACACACACACTTTGCTCAGGCTTACACGTGGAAGTGTTTGTGCCTCTTTAGATGACATTGAGAGATGATGGAAAATATTTTTTAATTAAGTTATTATAAAAGTACTTTCATTATTTTACTTCTTAGCTTAATCTTTTCATAATGATATTTTGCATTCACTCAATAAATTTTTATTGAGCACTTCCTTGTGCTAGGTGCTTGGGATCCAGCCATGAACAAACAAAAATCCATATCCTCATGGAATTTCCTTTCTCTTGGTGGGGCAGGAGGGAATAGACAATACATAA
Source organism: Ursus americanus (assembly GCF_024610735.1). Taxonomy (NCBI): domain Eukaryota; kingdom Metazoa; phylum Chordata; class Mammalia; order Carnivora; family Ursidae; genus Ursus; species Ursus americanus. The sequence goes on along the minus strand of NC_142134.1, from coordinate 22,988,682 downwards.
TTAATAAGTAACTCATATATTGCATGTTAGTGAAAAGTATTTTGGTAAAACAAAAAGTAGATCAAGGTCAAGGGGATCAGAAATGTGGCGGTGGAGCAGGAGAGACCCACCCAGATTGTAGTTTTAAATGAGCTGAGCTTTATTAAAACAATGATGTTTAAAGAAAGATTTGCAGGAGTTGAGGGAGAGAGCCATGCAGATACCCGAGGGAAAAGTGTTCCAGGCCCAGGGAACCATGTGTTTAGACACATCGAGTTGGGAGTATGCTTAGATGTTCAAGGAACAGCAAAGAAGCCAATATGGCTGGTGCAGACTGAGTGAATGTGAGGGCAATCTCAAATTCACAGATGTAACAAATGTGTGTGTTGGGGGCAGGGAGCCGGGGGGCGGGGGAGTTGGGGCAGATCTTATAAGTCCTCATGGGCCATGATAGGGACTTTTTTTTTTTCTGGAAAAAATGGAGAGCCATTACTCGGTGTTGAGCCACAGAGGTCAAATCTTTTCTGGCTGGCTGTTGTGCTGAAATAGACTGTAGGTGGGCAGGAGAGTAGTTGGGAGGCATCCTGGTGATCAGGGGAGATTGTGGCTCCCAGCAGGCTGGTGGTAATGGCGGTGGGGAGAAGCAATTGGATTCCAGATATATTCAGAGGTAACATCGTATTATGAGAAACATTATTCTGTAATCTTCCTTTGTTGACAGTTATTTTAATAAAAAAGCGTCTTCTGTAATGATTTCTATGAAATTTAATCTTTCATTTCTTACTATGTTTAATTGATAAATATTGAACATTCCAAATAGCCAATATTAAAATTGATTGTACTTTGATATATGTCAGACTCAATATTGCTTTCTTCAGGGAATCAAGCCCTTACTTTTTCTACCTCGTGTCTATTTCTATTAGTAGAGAAATAGTGTCAATAAATTCCATAATAAAATATGTTATCTTGGCTGGCATATATTTCCCTTTATCCGTGCTCCTCTGTCCATTCCCTTTTCTTACTGCTTTATTATTTCAGGGGCATCTAGATTTTCAAAAAGATCTCATAATACTCTTCTTCAGATACTCTGATGGCTTTGAGATGAAAAGGTGGCCTGAGTCTGCACTTTTCTGTCCATGTGGCTGTGCCCACACATGTACACATTTATAGGTGTGTGCGCACATGCATAGGCTGTAAACACCTTCCACGGGGCATAGGTTTCTAATTTGTTGTCCTTACTTGTTTTATTTTAGGGTGAGAGACCAGCTGCTATTTGTAATTCTTATTTTCCTTACTCATTACATTCCAGCCCTGAGAAGTGTCCTGAAATAGACTCTTTCCTATAGGAGGGTTGTCCTAACCTGCGAGTGCTGCCTCTCCCCAGGACCGGTGTGCCTTCAGGACACTTACAAAGCAACTGCAACCTTCAATCTTTTCGCAGTTAAAAGGAAGAACACCACGCCCTCCTCCATGAGAATTACTGAGCCCTACTTAATCCTTTCCTAAATGGGGAAATTCCTTCTGAAAGAAGAGCTTCAAAGAGCAGGAGAACATGTCAAACTCTAACCTTCAGGGGTCAGTTAGGAAGAGCCTGCAATGAGCCGGATGTTTTTGTTCTGTCCTGTTAACAGCATATGTGACCCAAGAAAGGGGCCCGTGCTCACACTACGTTTCTCATCTCCACTCTGTGTTTCTACTGCTGTCCCCAACTCACTGTTAGGCCTGATCATGGGATTCGAAATCCCTCTCTTTCTCTCTCTCTCTCTTTGAGTGTTGGCACTATTGGTGGGTTATGGCTATAGACAAGTGAATGGACAGTAAAATATATGTACACATTGGCCTTTTGATTAATTTATTTTATTTTAATTTTTATTTATTTATTTTTTTAATGATTTTTTATTATATTATGTTAGTCACCATACAGTACATCCCCGGTTTCCGATGTAAAGTTCGATGATTCATTAGTTGCGTATAACACCCAGTGCACCATGCCATATGTACCCTCCTTACTACCCATCACCGTTCCCCCACCCCCCTCCCCTCTGAGGCCCTCAGTTTGTTTCTCATAGTCCATAGTCTCTCATGTTTCATTCACCCTTCTGATTACCCCCCTTTCTTTATCCCTTTCTTCCCCTACCGATCATCCTAGTTCTTATGTTCCATAGATGAGAGAAATCATATGATAATTGTCTTTCTCTGCTTGACTTATTTCACTTAGCATTATCTCCTCCAGTGCCGTCCATGTTGCAGCAAATGTTGAGAATTCGTTCTTTCTGATAGCTGAGTAATATTCCATTGTATATATGGACCACAACTTCTTAATCCAGTCATCTGTTGAAGGGCATCTCGGCTCCTTCCACGATTTAGGTATTGTGGACAATGCTGCTATGAACATTGGGGTGCATATGGCCCTCCTCTTCACTACGTCTGTATCTTTGGGGTAAACACCCAGTAGTGCAACTGCTGGATCATAGGGTAGCTCAATTTTTAACTTTTTAAGGGACCTCCACACGGTTTTCCAGAGTGGCTGTACCAACTTGCATTCCCACCAACAATGTAGGAGGGATCCCCTTTCTCCACATCCTCTCCAACAATTGTTGTTTCTTGCCTTGTCTATTTTTGCCATTCTAACTGGTGTAAGGTGGTATCTCAGTGTGGTTTTGATTTTGCTTGATATCTTCATTATATACTGAGGGCTAGAAGAGAAAAGCAATATCTAGTCTTTTTGAATAGTGCAATGGAGACAAAGAAAACATGGACTAGTTTTATGGGCTTTAATAAATAATTCTTAAACCTCTGAATTCAAATGATGAGCCTCTTCTGGTGTTTCAGGTGAGTTCATCATTGGCCCTTTGAAAACATCACAGTTCCCTTTAGCAAAACTGGGAGGGTTAGGGAGGGCATCTTACCAGATACAACCTTAGCCCATTAAATCAGAGGAGCAGAAAGGTAGCGGCCCAGCTGTGAATATCAGAACAATAGGAGAGCCAGCTGTGATGGCTCGTGTTCAGATGTGTACCGCTGCGAGTTCCACCTAGGGAAAAGTGATCAGATTGGGATACCCACAGTATGCGCCAACACAAACCTGGGGGCAGAGGGCAGAGGGAAGGAGAGTACAAGAAACCTGGAAGAAGATTCTATGACCCTGTGAGGTTCTTAAGGCCAACACAAATCTGCAGTGCAAGAGACCAGCTCCTTCCTCTGAGCTTTCAGAAAAAAATTTTGCTGTGACTAATTTAAAAGCCCAAAGTGGTTTTTTTTTTTCCTTTTTAATAAGGTTTGTTTTTGCCTCTGGCTTTCGTTTTCATCACACTGTTTGTTCTTCTTCCTCCTTAAATTTAGGCTCGGGAAGATGGCCTGACTGTGATTCAGCCTCACTCCCTGTCCTTTGTAAACTCTGAGAGTCCAAGCGGAAAGATTATATACAATATCACTTTACCTCTGCATCCAAATCAAGGTAAGACTTGCAGTACACGATCTTTTGAGTGATGCTACTGTCTTCTAATTGTTAACCTATCTTCAAAGCTCTGGACGTACTTGTTGAAGATCTAAGGAGGAACAATTCTTCCTACCCTTTGTTCCCCTGTTCTGAATTCAGGACCATTTGAGAGAGAGACACTGCGGTCAGACAGATGGCGATGAGTGTGTCAGCTCTGGTATGACAGAGCTGTGCTGGAGAATATGGTGTGCAGATGACTTGAGTCACTGGACTGAGCTGCCCCTCCCATGCACAAGTGGAACTGGACAGACACAAGCACCGTCTGTAGGGGCAGGCCCTGCCCTGGGGAGGTCATGAGAGGTGAACAGACAGGAATGAGGATAAGCCAGTACTCAGGACAAGGAGCTCTGCCAGCCGAGTGCAGAACAGGCTGAGCCCCACACACTCCGTTTCTTTCCCCTTTGGATAAGTCGCTCCTCCTGCATGAGAGAGAAATGGAAATGTGAAACCACAGTCAGCAGAGAGGAGAGGTGGGCCCCTGCCATCAGTCTTCATCCTTTAGATGGCTGAACTTTGGGCTGTAGTTAACTAATAAGCCTATTCCTAACAGAGGTGTGGCTGTCCCGCATGGAAAAGAGATTAGCTTCTATTAAGACAGTTCTGCTCCCAAGACCAACCACTGCCCTGGATGTCAGCCTTTCACATTATCAAATCCCCCAGGAGAAATAAATGTCTAAAACTTAAATTATATTACCCTTTTGATAAAGTCCAGAGAAATTAAACACCTAAAAAGTCATCCTTCCCTTTTTCTAAATCTAAGTCACGGCAAGAGGCGTCCTCATATACTGCCGGGGTGGAGGTGGAGCTCTCTCTGTCCAGCAGCCTGGGCCGTCTTCAGGAGAACGGCCATAGGTCTCTCAGCCCTGCAGAACTTGAATTAGTTCAACACAACTCTCACAGGTGTCCTTCTTTGAAAGCGTTGATAGGACTTGAAAGATGATCAGAGCGTTATTTCTGTACCTACAAAATTTAGAAATGATAAGTAAATTTGCAACCTCTGACGCATTTATCACAATCAGAGTTTTAATTGCAAATCCAATTCTTAGAAAAATCCTGATCAATGTTACTGTTGCCGAAGATTATCACGGAGATTGAGGAGTTTCTGAAGGAAAGGGGTAAATTGAGAAAACTCTCATTATAGCCTCATTATAAATGTCATTTTCTCAGCAACCTTGACCTTTGAACTTAAACTCAACTGAGAGAATCTCATAATTATGGTAAAGTGTCTATGACTTGTGGAGAATCACCTAGTCTAAGTTATATGAGGGGTAATAGTTTATGTCTTACTATCACTTATAGTCAGTGACTTCTAGTCAAGAATCTATTTGGGTTTCACACATGAAAAGAGGCTCAACATCACTAATCATCAGGGAAATACAAATCAAAACCAGAATGGGATATTACCTCACACCAGTCAGAATGGCTAGTATCAAAAAGGGGAGACATTACAAGTGTCGACAAGGATGTGGGGAAAAGAGAACCTTTGTGCACTGTTGGCAGGAATATAAATTGGTGCAGTCACTGTGAAAAACAGTATGGAGGTTTCTCAAAAAAATTAAAAATAGCACTGCTGTATGATCCAGTAACTGGGTATTTACCCAAAGAACACAAAAACAGTAATTCAAAAAAATATATGCACCCCTTATAATTATTGCAGCATCATTTACAATAGCCAAGATAGGGAAGCCACCTCAGTGTGTATCAGTAGATGAATGGATAAAGAAGATGTGGTGTATATATATATATATATATATATATATATATGGTTACTCAACCATAAAAGAATGAAATCTTGCCATTCATGACAATATGAATTGGACCTGGAGGGTATTATGCTAAGTGAAATAAGTCAGACGGAGAAAGACAAATACCATATGCTTTCATTTATATGTGACTCTAAAAAATAAAACAAATGAACAAACACACAAAAACAGACTCATAAATACAAAGAATAAACTGGTAGGTGCCAGAGGGGAGGTAGGGAGGGGGATGGGCAAAATAGGTGAAGGGGATTAAGAGGTACAAACTTCCAGTTATAGAATAAGTAAGTCACAGGGATGAACAAAACAGCATAACGAATATAGTCAATAATATTGTGATGAATTTGTATGGTGACAGATGGTAACTATACTTATCGTGGGGAGCGTTTCATAACGTGTACAATTATCAAATCACAAAGTTGTACACCTGAAACTAATATCGTATTGTCTGTCAACTATAATTCAATTAAACATTTTTAAAAAGATGCTATTAAAGTCTGTTTGGGCTTCAGATTTGCCTTTTTCTTGAATGACTGGAGAATGGTATGGTAAGAGAAACCAGAGAGCAATTGTTCTTGTAGGCTAGAAGACTCCCACCAGTGGGAAAGGCAGGTTTATGGCCCCAGTCATTCAGTCAACGATCAGAATTACCGCTGATGCTAATGCTGAGTCTCTTCCTCCCCAGGAATCATTGAACACAGGGACCAGCCTCACTCTCCCATCCAGTATTTCACACAGGAAGATATTAACCAGGGCAAAATCATGTACCGTCCTCCCCCTGCAGCTCCCCACCTCCAGGAGATCATGGCCTTCTCCTTCGCTGGTAATGCTCTCTTCTCTGTTGCACCCAGACTGCTCTCTTGGGATCCTCATGGCCCGTTCTCCCTGACCCTTCCTGTTGTCCTTCTGGACAGTTTAGTGACATTGCCTTATAGCTGCTCAAAATCGCTGAGATTTGTGGCCAATATGTGGCTTGGGCTCAGTTCATCTTTTTTTTTTTTTTTTCATTTATTCATGCGTGTAGGCATGCTTTCAATAAAACTTTATTTTGTGCCTCCTATGTGGCTACCACTGAGTGAGGTCTTGGAGATTATAGTGGTGAACAAAAAGAGGCATGCATCCTGTTCTGGGATCTAGGTATGGAGACAGAGTTTGAGAAATAATCCCAGTAATGAGTGTTTAATTGTAGACTAAGAGAAGAACTCTGGAGAGAAAGAAAAATGTTCGGTGGTGGAATTAGAAGTAACAAGACTGCCCGAGACTAAGGGTTCAGTGGAGGCTGCCCCAGGGAGGTATTGACAGTGGAAGGATGGGCAGATGCTAATCAGCCTAAATGTGCCTCTTGGGATACTTGGGGTACTTGGAAGAGCATTTCCCAAGGAAGGGCACACAGCCCATGGGCAGAGGCCCTGAGGAGGGAGAGAACGTGACATTCTGGGGATTAAAAAAAAAGTTTATGTCTGGAATGTAGAAGGTTGAACAGAATAGGGATGAGCCTGGAGGAAGAGATAAAGGCCAGACCTCAGAGGCCCTGTAAGCCTGTCAGGATGTGGGTCTTTATCCCAAGAACAATAGGAACCCAGTGGAGGTTTTAAGATCTGGGGAGATGACTTCTCATAAAGAACTCTTTGACTGCAGTGATGTGAGTGGATTTGAGGATTTGAGGAGGAGGCCAGGGTGGGTGAGCTGTGGGCGAGGGGAATCTAGTGAGAAGCATCCCGCACTACCTCAGGGAAGGTCCCACGCAGGAATGGAGAATGCAGGCAACGTTTTGGGCCAGGATTTGACAGAAGACATCTTTTTTAAAGGAAGAGAACACTGAAGAAAAGAATAACTGGATTTCTTTTTTTTTTTTTTTAAGATTTTATTTATTTATTTATTTGTCAGAGAGAGAGAGAGAGCATGAATAGGGGGGAGCGTCAGGCAGAGGGAGAAACAGGCTCCCCTGCTGAGCTGGGAGTCTGATGTGGGACTCGATCCCAGGACCCTGGGATTATGACCTGAGCTGAAGGCAGACACTCAGCCAACTGAGCCACCCAGGCATCCCAAATAACTGGATTTCTAATTCGAGCCATTTTATGCCCTTCCACTAAGCCAGATAGTTAATCTTTGCTACCCCTTATCTCTCTCCTTGACCCACTAATCAAAGCTGCTGACTCCAGTGCAGGAGTTTTAAGTCCCTACACCTAAATACTTAGGTGCCTTGGAATGATTCTAAAAATCTTGGAGCCTGTTTCCTTATGATCTTTAAGATGTATGTACCACATAACATGATTAATATGGAGTCTTATTTTTATATAGTAGCTTTATTCATACAGAACAGCTGGTGATTTCTTATGGTAAGCTGAACACGGGTTAAATAATTTTAGAATTACATTTTAAATTATAGAAAACATTTAAAGTAATGTTTTCCATTGCATATATATATGTATATATATATATATACATATATATATGCAATTGTTCAGAAAATGATTAACTCTTCTTTGAAAATATCGAAATGTGGGTATAGGCCTCCTCTCTAAGGGGCATCCCCGGTGTTTGATAACTGGGTAACTAATAGCCCATGAAAATGTTCATGGTTCTCTAACCCCTACTTTAAAAGACCTACTTTGCAAAGAAACTCAGGATATCCTGGGATTAGAGGGAAAGAAAACATGTCAGCCATGGTTGAAGTTATTTCTGTGTCTATTCTACTTGCCTAAGTTCCTAGGGCCTTTTTAGAGAGAGCAGAGTCCTGTCCTGTATAATCTATGGGATAAATGCCATGAGATAAATCTCTCACATCGTTACAGTGTGTAAATCAATGTCCCAGGCATCACTCAATTCTACAATGGAATTGACCCACCAGAGAGCCTTGTCAGTGATATACGACATCACCCACATTCACCAATTTGTAGGATTTTATGTACTGATAAAATGGGATCTGAATGAATATATTATAAATCATTCTAACTACTGGGATATAAGATTATTCTACTCTGCAGTTTTTGTTGTTCTTGCTGTTACCTAAAATTAGTGCTGGCACCATTAAATTCAACATAACATTAACAAAAGACCTGGTGATCTTTCTTTAAACCATAATAATTTAGATTAAAACATCCTTTACTTTTCTAACCTCTGCCCCATATTTTGTATGTTCTCCATCTATTTCTGACCCTAAAATGCTTAGCAGTGTATTGATTTTCTCTTTTCTATTTCAGGTCTCCCAGAATCGGTGAAGTTTCACTTCACAGGTAAAGATTTTAATAGCAATTTTATTAGAAAATGAAATTTTCCTTTCCTTATCAGTCCTTGCTTTTTGTTCCCTTCATCATTACTTGCACTATTTTCTAAGAACTGCTTTAAAGTTATATAAGACAAGTTTTTCTGAAAGTCACATGACTAAACAGTAATAGCTTAACTTTGCATTCTTAGAAAAAAATAATCCATCAAGTATTCTAAAGAGTAGTGTTGTTTAAACCCCGTTTCAAACAGTCCCAATATCTATTAAAAAGAGGTGATAGTGGTTAAGATCTTAGCCTCTGGGTCCCGACTGCCCTGGGGGTCAGCCTGCTCTGAGAGAGTTTGTTACCCTCTCTATGCCTGCATGCCTCACTCATCAGTGGGGATAATAACTAATAATCGTACGTACGTAAAGCTCCCAGAACAATAATTGGCACCGTCATTCCTATGTGACACTCAGCTAATGGACCATGGTCATATTCAGTCTTGAATTGGGCCTTTCATGGAATGCCTTGCTGCTGGAGGGAAGTGAAAGCTGTGTGTGGAAGACCCCGGCATCCCAGCTTTAGTGCACAGCTCAGTAGAAGCCGTGTGCCAGGGAGCAGAAGCACAGGCCGACCTGGCATCTCTGGGGAACAACATAGGGACAAGCTTTCTTGTTTAGGTCTGGTGCGAGGATGGTTGGCTGTAAACAGCACCCTTAAACTGCTGTTTAGTTGGGGTTGACTATTCCACTGGAATCAACCACCCCTATGTCCTGTTATATTTCATGTAGGATAAATTTTGGTTGGAGAGAAAGTCATCTCCCTCAAACTCCCAGACCTTCTTACCTTCTCTGAGGATTAAGAATCACACTTGAATCAACAGTAAATTTCACTGTTGTGTCATTGTTTTTTTCATTTTAACTGAGATTAAATTGGCATATGACATATAACAAATTGACATATAACATCATATTAGTTTCAGGTGTACAGCATAATGATTTAGTATTTGTGTGTATTGCAAAATGATCACAACAATAAGTCTAGTTAACATCAATCACCATATGTAGTTACAAATTATTTTTTCTTATAACTTTTACATTTACTGTCTCCCTAATGCAATACTATTTTATTAACTATAGTTGCCATGTTGTACATTACACCCCTATGACTTAGTTATAACTAGAAGTTTGTACCTTTTGGCTCCCTTCACCCACTTCAGGCCCCCCCACCCCACGTCTGACAACCACCAATCTGTTCTCTGTAGCTCTGAGCTTGGGTTTTTTGTTTGTTTGTTTGCTTGTTTGTTTGTTTTAGATCCCACAAATCAATGAGATAATATGGTATTTGCCTTTCTTTGTCTGACCCATTTCATTCAGCATAATGCCCTCAAGGCCCAGCCATGTCATTGCAAATGGCAAGATTTTCTTCCTTTTTATGGCTGAGTAATATTTCACTGCATATATATACTACCTTTTCTTTATCTGTTCATCTGTCAGTGGATACTTAGGTTGCTTCCACATCATGGTTCTTGTCAATAATGCTTCAATAAACATGGGGGTGCATATATCTTTTCAAGTTAGTGTTTTCATTTCCTTTTTTTTTTTTAAGATTTTATTTATTTATTTGAGACAGAGCACTGGCAGGGGCGACAGGGGAGGGGGAGGGGGAGAGGCAGAGTCCCCACTGAGCAAGGAGCCCAATGCAGGACTCGATCTCAGGACCCTGGGATCATGACCTGAGCTGAAGGCAGACGCTTAACTGACTGAACCACCCAGGCTTCCAATGTGTTCTCATTTTCTTTGGATAACCCAGAAGTGGAATTGCTGGATCATACAGTATTTCTGTTTTTAATTTTTTGTGGAACCTTCATACTATTTTCTACAGAGGCTGTACTAGTTTACATTCCCCCCAACAGTGCCCAAGGGTTCTCTTTTCTCCACATGCTAGCCAACACTTGTTATTGCTTGTCCTTTTGATATAGTCATCCCAACAGGTGTGAGGTGATATCTCACTGTGGTTTTGGTTTGCATTTCCCTGATGATGAGTGATGTTGAGCATCTTTTCATGTACCTGTTGGCCATCTGGATGTCTTCTTTAGAAAAATGACTATTCAGATCTTCTGCCCATTTTTAAATGGATTGTTTGGGTTTTTTTGGTATTGAGTTGTAGGACTTCTTTATATATTTTGGATATTAACTGGATATCAGATACATAATTTGCAAAGATTTTCTCCCATTTGGTAGTTTGCCTTTTCATTTTGTTGATGGTTTTCTTTGCTGTGCAAAAGCTTTTTAGTGTGATGTCGTCCCACTTGTTTATGTTTGCTTTTGTTGCTTTTGCTTTTGGCTTCAAATCCAAAATATCCTCCCCAAGGCTGATATCAAGGAGCTTCCACCTTTGTTTTCTTCTCGGAGTTTTATGGTTTCAGGTCTTACATTCAAGTATTTAATCCATTTTGAGTTATTTTTTGTGTGTAGTGTAAGATGGGGGTGCAGTTTCCTTCATTTGCATGTGGCTGTCCGGTGTTTTCAATACCATGTATTGAAGACACTGTTCTTTCTCCATTGTATATTCTTAGCTCCTTTGTCATAAATTAATTGACTATATATATATAGGTTTATTTCTGGGCTCTTCTCTTCTCTTCTCTTCTCTTCTCTTCTCTTCTCTTCTCTTCTCTTCTCTTCTCTTCTCTTCTCCTGATCTCTATTGATCTGTTTTTATGCTAATATTATGCTGTTTTGATTACTATAGCTTTGTAATACAGTTTGGAATGAGAGAGCATGATGCCTCCAGCTTTGTTCTTTCTCAAGATTGCTTTGTCTTTTCTGGGTCTTATGTAGTTTCATACAAAATTAGAATCATTTGTCCTATTTCTGTGAAAAATGCTGTTGGAAATTTGACGGGGTTGTACACAATCTGTAGATTGCATTGATTGTTACAGACATTTTGGACAATATTAATTTTTCTAATCCATGAGCATGGAATATCTTTATATTTATTTGTGTCTTCTTCAGTATCTTTCATCAGTATCTTATAGTTCCAAGCACAGGTCTTTCACCTCCTTGGTTAAATTTATTCCTAGGTATTTCATTCTTTTTGATGCAGTTGTAAATGGGATTATTTTCTTAATATCTCTAGTAGTTTATTATTGGGGTATAGAAATGCAACAGATTTTTGTATGATTTTGTATCCTACAATTTCACTAAATTTGTTTATTAGTTCTAATAGTTTTGGTGGCACCTAGGGTTTTCTGTATATAATATCATGTCATCTGCAAATAGTGACAGTTTTACTTCTTCCCTTCCAATTTGGATGCCTTATTATTTCTTTTTCGAGTGTTGTATTATTATTGATGTGAACCCAGTATCAGCTCATTTCCAGTGATAGACTTCTAGATAATTCATACAATCAGTAATAATATACAACAGATTATGTAGTATTTTACATTTTACAAAGCAATTTACAATACAAGTTGTCTTATTTAATCCTTGTAAGAAGACTGTAAGGACGGGTATTATTTTTAGCATTTTCAAGCTGGGGAAATTAAGGGTCATTAGAGTAAGGAATCTGTCCAGATTTCCAGTCCTGGTAAACAGTAGAGCCAAGATATAAATACAAGTTTCTGACGTGGAGCATGGGATATTTAATTTAGTCTGGTCTGTATGTGTGTTGGTCATGAAAAACAAGTATCATAGTAGTGTGCCTGTTTGGTTTCCAAGCCTCAACTTTTACCTGAAAGCTTGAATAGGTGAAGGGGTTAACTATTAACTTCTCCAGGACTTTAAGTTAAATGATCCTTGAACCTATTATACAGGGTAGAGGAAATAGATGTTGGGCTGACCTCAAATTAATTTATCTTATTTCTGCCTGAGGTTTCCTTCTTTCTCTTCGTTTTTCTTCTTGTTGTTGAGTGAATTTTTTTAAATTGTTTTAAAGATTTAACTTTTTTTAGATCAGTTTCAGGTTTACAAAAAAACTGAAGAGTAAGGTACAGAGATTTGCCCATTTACCCTGCCCCCACACATGCATAGGTGCATAGCATAGCTTCTCCCCTTGTCAACATCACTCACCAGAATGGTACATTTTTTACTAAGGATGAACCTACATTGACATGTCATAATCAACCAAAGTCTGTAGTTTGCTCTAGGGTTCATTCTTGGTGGTGTACATTCTATGGGTTTTGACCAGTGGATAATGACATTTATTCATCACTATAATATCATATAGAGTATTTTCACGGCCCTAAAAATCCTCTACGTTCTGCCTACTCATCTCCCATCCCCACTTCCCACCTTTGGCAACCACTGTTCTTTTTATTATCTTCCATAGTTTTGTCTTTTCCAGAATGTCATAGTGTGAGAGTCATACAGTATGGAATCTTTTCAGATTGGCTTATTTCCCTTAGCTATATGCATTTAAGGTTCTTCTGTGTCTTTTCATGGCTTAGTAGCTCATTTCTTTTTAGTGCTGAATAACATTCCATTGTCTAGAAGTACCACAGCTTATTTTATCCATTCATTTACTAAAGGACATCTTGGTTGCTTCCAAGTTTTAGCAATTTTAAATAAAGCTGTTATAAACATCTGTGTGCAGGTTTTGTGTGGACCTAAGTTTTCGTCTCCTTTGGGTAAATACCAAAGAGTGCAATTGCTATATCATATGATAAGAATGTATTTAGTTTTGTTGAAAAAAAAAAAAAAAGCCAAGTTGTCTTCCAAAAGAGCTGTACCATTTTTTATTCCCACCAGCAATGTATGAGAATTCCTTTTGCTCCACATCCTCACCAGCATTTGGTGTTGTCAGTGTTCCAGATTTTGGCAATTTTTATTGGTGCATAGTGGCATCTTATTATCATTTTAATTTCATGTCTCTGCTGACATGCAGTGAGGCATATTTTCTCATGTGTTTATTTGCCATCTGTATATCTTCTTCAGTGAGGTATCTGTTAAGGTCTCTGGCCCATTTTTTAATTGGGCTCTTTTTTTTTGTTGAGTTTTATGAGTTCTTTGTACATTTTGAATAACAATCCTATATCAGATGGGTCTTTTTTTTTTTTTAAGATTTTATTTATTTACTTGACAGAGAGACAACCAGCGAGAGAGGGAACACAGGCAGGGGAAGTGGGAGAGGAAGAAGCAGGCTCCCAGCGGAGGAGCCTGATGTGGGGCTCGATCCCAGGACTCCGGGATCACGCCCTGAGCCAAAGGCAGACACTTAACGACTGAGCCACCCAGGTGCCCCCAGATGGGTCTTTTGAACATATTTTCTTCCAGTTTGTGGCTTGTCCTTTCATACTCTTGACCTTGTCTTTCCACAGAGCGGAAGTTTTTAACTTCAATGAAGTCTAGCTTATCAGTGATTTCATTCACCCATGGTGTCTTTTGTGTTGTATCTGAAGAGGCATCACCATTCCCAAGGTCATCAAGTTTTCTCCTGTGTTGTCTTCTAGGAGTTTTATAGTTTTGCATTTTAGGTGTAGGTGCATGAGCCATTTCGAGTTCATTGTTGTGAAAGGTGTAAGAGGTTCCCCTTTTTTAAGGAGAAAAACTTCTGGAAACTGGTAGGAAGCCATCTCCTTTAGGAGAGTTTTGTGAGAGAAAATTTTAAATTGGGCTCAAAATGAACTAAGGTGGCAACAAGCCCTGGCCCCAACATTAACCCATAGAATGAGGAGGAACAGCTCATTTGGTTAATCAGCTCACATGAGAAGGAAAGCTGATATTCCTGACCAGGCTGCTTCAGAGTAAGCACAGCCGCTCTGCAGAGTCGTCCTGAGCAAGGAAGATACACGAGGCAAATGGTGCTTGCAGGAGGCCTCTGACCCGAAGAGGCAGTCTGGTGGCTTCTCAGAGAAATCAGAAATGTTGCTTAAAGGGACAGCTAGACATGTAATTGCTAACATTTTGATTGTAAGCTCTTATGTTTGCTTACAAAACTCTGCACCCCATTGATATATTTTCTAGTTACAAAATATGTACCAGAAAATAGCTTTCTTCCATTTACTCACAGAGGCAAAGATACAGCTTGGTCACACTGACAGCCGTGCGGTCTTACCAAAGCTCTTATGTTTCAAGGCCTTTCCCTCCCTCTTCTGTAAAAGCAAAGATGTTGAAGCCTCCCTGAGGCTCTCCCCCAACTTAAAAATGAAATTGATGTAAAACACTTGAAAAAGTAAAATTATATCTCACAATTGTGATTCTTATTTCAGGTAGGTGCTCTTAACTTAGACTCCAGGGGCCTCAGAGAATCGGAATCTGCTGAAATTTATGGAAAAGTTCATATGTGTGTCCCCCAAGCCCCCAAAGGTTAGGAATTGTCTGTCCTTATCTTTGTTGATCCAGAGAGGAGATTGAGTGTAAACGAAGAAGCAGGGGCAATAATTGTGACATTTGGCTGAATGACCAGAGCCATAAAACCTTCAGTCGCAGGGGTGCTGTCTCCTCTCCTTCAGTAGGGCTATTTCTGGACTGTTCTAGGACATGGAGTGTACCTTATAAAATCCAGCCATATCTTTTAGGTCTGTTCTCAAGGAAAAAACAAATCTAAAACCCAGATGGGATCTTTACTAGCAGTCACTGGGCAGTGCTTTACTTTGCTTAAGTAGATGTCAGCTTCCTACGGACGTGCTACTGAGTCCAGAAGAAAGTGATGAAGGAAACCAACCCATATGCAAGCATATTACACGTTTAAAATAATCAACAGTACAGTTTTCTCAGTAGCCACTACAAATACACACATTGGTGAATTGGTGGTACAGATATTCTTCCAAACCTGGCTTTTAGAGAAGAGACGGTGTTTTAAGGTACAGGAAGGTGGAAATCAGAGTCAAGGGCTGGACAGTTCTGCTTCCATTTCCCTCAGGTGATCAGTGCTCACTTGCATGTCAGATAATCCAGGGAAGTAAAATCTTAAAGTCATCGTTCTATTCACAGTGGTATCCTCCATTTATTGCAATGCGTGTAACAATCAGGGAAAAAACAAATGGGTCTGCTTACCTCCCAGAAAATGCCATCCGAGATACTAGTATGGTTATTTTCTGTCCTTTTTAAAAAGTTCTTTCTTCATGAGACATAGACATGTCATTTCTAAACGACATCTCTTGAAAGAAAATATTTTTCCAAAACATGAGGAGAATGAATCAAAAAATAATTCTATAAATAAAAGTCTTTTATTTTTAGATTTTATTGATTTATTTATGTATTTGACAGAGATAGAGGGAACACAAGCAGGGGGAGCAGAGAGGGAGAGGGAGAAGCAGACTCCCCACTGAGCAGGGAGCCCGATGTGGGGCTCAGTCCCAGGACCCCAAGATCATGACCTGAGCTGAAGGCAGAGGCTTAACTGACTGAGCCACCCAGGTGCTGCTCCCTCATAAATAAAAGTCTTTATCGGCATCATGTAAGAGTACAGATTGTATAGTACTTTCCTTTCCACTAACATTTACTAGTATCACCTTGTTGTGAAACTTGCTTCTTAGAATGACTTTGTTTTTATGGTCCTTTAGCCTTTTCGTTATCTAGTAGAAAAAGCTTTGTTAGAATAGCTCACAGTATTTTCCTTGCTTGCTTACTTGTTCCATTTGTAAGCATCTCTTCGGCGTTTTAAGGTAATCTAAAAAAGCTTCTGGCTACATATTTATGGAAGTAGCCTTATGGTGACCAGACTACACGTTGATGTGCGTGTGTGTGTTTATCCTCTCTAGTTTCAGATGGAGCTCACACGAGTCCAGAGATGGTCCTCACCATTCATCTGCTTCCCACTGATCAGCACCTGCCAGCATTCTGGGTCACAGCTCCCCTGCTCGAGGTCAGCCCAGGAGGCAGTACTGCTATAGGTAGGAACCGAGCCTAAAAGAAACATGCCTTTGGAAATGGAACCATATTTCAGCAGCAGTCCCTGTTTAAACCTTTTGATGGTTGCCAAGAAAGAGTGACCTCTTCTTCCAGAAGGTATATGTGTTCTCACCTGTATCCTCCCCTCTGCCCATTTCCATGCAAACAGAAGCAGCACAGAGAGAGGGAAATAAAGCCTTCCGAGGCCAGTGTTCAGTGATGGAATACAGCACAGAATGTATTTCCAGCCTCTAGGAGTTTGATTTGGTGCCGTCACTAAAATATAAAGTTAACAAAGGAGAGCAGAGAGGAGAAGGGAGGGGAGCAGTTTCAGTGACTGCCCTTGTTTTCTGCTTAGAAGGTAAAGAGTAACAGGAGAAATGGCAGATCACAGTAACCTTCAGAAGTTGTGAGGCGTTGGCCCGGTTATTCCATACGTGATTTTATTTTCCTCCTAGTGTACTTACGCTTCAGGAGTTTCTTTACTCTTTCACCAAGTACTTTTTAAAAGCAAACAGTGGATGTTGTGGTTTTTGTTAGTTGTGCTCTACAGATCCTTATCCAGTTTCTACCCTTGAGTATTGGCCTGAAATTAATTATCCTGCAATTTCTAAACCAGCCACATATACAAGGACGACAGTCACTTGCCCCCTATTCTTTCTCACTTCTGTGATGGCCCTAACAGCAGTTGTTAAAACAACTTGGCTCTTCTATAGATTCAGAAAAAGAAGGGAATAAATAATGAAAAGCAAAGGCATTTTCTGGAAGAAAACCTACCCCAGTAGGTCAGGACCAACCTATATGTCGGCTTCAGGGCCCTTATTTGTATGGAAAGGCATTCTTAATTCAGAACTACCTACTTAGAAGTTAACTTCTGGAAGTAAGTTAACTACCTGTAATTTAGGAATTAATTGTATCATCCGTTTTCACTCTTCTGTGGTTGATTGGACTTCAACAGTGCCCACTTCTATCCATCAGATTGCCCACAGCATGCTTTCCAGCCCACCCTGTCACTTTAATGGAGGCAGGGCATACAGTTTTTAATGTACACATCCTCTCACCATCATTTGTCTCCTGACTGCAGGACTTCAGCTGGTAGTAAGAGATACTGAGATAACACCTGAAGAACTCCTCTTTGAGCTCCGGAAACCTCCAGAGCATGGCATGCTCCTTAAGTACCCAGCCGAGCTCCAAGGGCCCATGGCCACAGGTAGCTGCGTCCTCTGTCATTGGCTTGCTTCGACGGTTTCTTGCTCTTTGGTTTCATGTGTCTCAGAAAAGAAGTAAAGCAACTCCGTGGGACAAACTAGGAGGGGATACTTAGAAAGGAAAAACTTTTAGCTCTTAGTCCATTGGCTGAAATATTTAGGACTTCCTTTCTTTGCTCTACCACCCACAACCCAAAACTATGAAGCTGTTTCCTCAAGTTGTAGGTGAAATTAGTTGAAATTGGTTGATTTATCTGGAGTAAATGCACCTAGAACAACCTCATACGAAGTGTCAGGTGCCGCCTTCCTGTGGTTAGTTCATGGAGATGAATTTGTCTCCCTTAGTCTAGTATGTTAATCTTCACGGTATTTTTAGCACTGAAACTGATAGCCTAAACTACTTGTATCTTTATCCATAAAAAAGGAAGCACATTTTTTAAGTAATATCTTTGTGATGTAACACCGTGGTAGGTCATGTGACCAGCTTTCCAAAATAATATTTCTTGTACTTTCTCCAATTATAGAAAAATAATACATGTTGATTGTTTAGAAAGTATAGAAAAGCACAAGGACCACAGCTATATCTAATTGTTTAATAGTTAGCCCATATATCAAAGTGAATATTATCTCTTTCAAAGTAGTCACTTTGGGATGCTAAATGCTTATTTCAACAATCTGTACTTTCTCAAAACCTTTACATAATTCCCAACAGGCATGTAGTCATGCACTCTTTTGAATATCCCTGCAGAAAAAGGGAGGCAAGTCTTTGACCTTGAAGTTAGATAGAATTTGAAGAACAACCAATAGGCATTTGGGAGTCACAAAGGCAGATTTTAAAAAATTTACCGAATGCAAGAAATATCATCAGAATAAATTTCTGTCATCCTAAGGGAACTACTTAAGGAGCATTACCAGTCAGAATCCAGTTTCCTTAACATTATATTTAACCTATATTTGTGTAACTAATATATAATATCTAAAGATGTTTATAGAATATTAGTTTTATTACTTTTTTTAAGCACAGTACCACTAGCACCGGTAAATCATAATAACACAGTGTCAAAGAGAAGCTTAGAAGACAAATGCAGAAAATGAATGAATTCTTTAGTCTCATTCATAACACCAATTATTAGAGCCAATAATCTGTCTGGAAATTGAGTTTAATATAACATTCAAGAAGACCAATTCTTCAGTTGTACTCTCTGGAATCCTTGGGGCCCACCCATGACGCTAAAAGGCATTTCTTATACAAAGGGTTCCATGACCAAATAATTTTGAAATGCTTTAATATTTCTATATTGAAGATTCTAAAATTCTAATAAATCCTGCAGTTCAAAATTTTTTAGTTTTAAATTTTGTTTAAACCTATTTTTCCCAAAGTTATATGACCTTGAAACTTTTTTCACACACCTATGAAATCTATCACAAATTAGTACTCTAGACCTACAAAGTTTGGATTTCTAACTTCAAGTATGTTTTTAAATTTTTAGATAGTTTTGAATTTAGAAAAACCTTCTACTCCCAACTAAAACAAAGAAACCGCTACAGGTTCATCAAGCATGATTTATTTCCTTAACTTTTTCTGACACTGAAATTTCAGTGTCAAGACTAGATCCAAGATTAGGTTATTCTAAAGACTAGAGGCTTGGCCTTTACTCTCTAGAACTAAGAATGATGACTGGATCTTACAGAAGCAGATTTGAGCTCAGTATGACTAAGAATTTAAACAAAATTAGAGCTATCTCCAGTGGAATTAGCTGCCTTGTAAAGCAGTGAGCCTCCCACCTTGAGAACTGTTGAAGGACAGGCTAAATAACCCCTTTTCAAGAGTGGCGTAAAGGGAATCCTGTACTGGGTGGGTCGTTGGACTAATTAACTTACAACTCCCAGAGTTTATCATCCTATATGTACTTTGAAATCCTGAGAACAAAGGTGTTATATACATGAAAAGCGTTATTCCCAGACGTAATTGGTTTGCAATTTGTTTTATTCTCGAAAGGTGACACTTTCACATATGAAGATATTGAGAAAAACGTTCTACAGTATCTCCACGATGGCTCCTCTGCCCAGGAAGACAGCATGGAGATCTCGGTCACAGACGGCACGTCAGCTACAACTGTGGACGTGAAAGTGGAGGTGTCACTGTCAGAGGACCGGGGGCCTCAGCTGTCTGCTGGTGCCTCGCTGAGCATTACCGTTGCTAGTAAAAGCACAGCTGTAATCACCAGGTCACACCTCGCTTATGTTGTAAGTTCTTACCTGTGTCTTCTTGTTCACTGCACCCTCTCCCTGGGCTTGACTAGAAAGCAATGCCATGGCTAAATACTGAGGGCATCAGGTCTGTGGCCATATAAGGAAATTTTTTTCTTAACTTCTCCATAGCTCTACTCCACTATTTATCCTGGCTTCTCCTAGTGTTTCATGAGCAGACAAGTGAATGAGCAGAGCTTGATGGAAACACAATGAGATCGTATAGGGGTGGGTGATGGTCAAAAGGGAACAGTGCTCATGCCGGAAGAGCCCAAGTCTCCATTTTTTAAGCTCCATCCATAATATTTCAAATGGGAATTTTCAGGAAAGAGCATTTTAGAAGAACATACCTGATTCATGACTAATAAGTAATAATATTTCATGGCCCATTGAGAGGAAGCCCACTTTCACCAGCTTTGGTCTCAGGGCCAGTTCTAGACAGAATGCTGGCACATTCCTTTGGCAGTGCCTCTCTGCCAGGTTTCCTAGGCAAGATTACCGACTCACCCTCCATCCCATGCCCCAACAGAAGCCGTGTGTTTAGGACCCTAACTTGCTAAGTGACCCTGGTTAATTGCGCTCCTCTTCTTTCTTTGATTCTACCTCTGGAGCTAAGAATAATAAGGATAATTAATTTTATTTTTCAGTTATGTGTGTTGTAAATGTACATGAATTCTCTGTGTAAACATAATGAATAGTTTTGACAAATACCTTGAAAATAAGGATGGTTATCTGAATGGTAATCATTCTTAGTATTGAATTTTTCCTTACCAATGTTAAAATTCCAACCAATGACTGGGCCTTTTTCTTTCTTTCTTTCTTTCTTTCTTTCTTTCTTTCTTTCTTTCTTTCTTTCTTTCTTTCTTTTTAAAATACTGTATAGTTTTAAGTAATCCTTTTCTGGGCTAAAGAGTCTGGCTATAAAATCTAGTCCTGGATAGTAGCATGTAAGATAAAGCATTGGCCTGGGAACAATTGCCTCAATTGCTTTAGCACAGATTTTCCCCTCAAATTGTCTTTTCTTAAATTATGGGAAACTGCATTCCACCCTGATTCTTCTCATGGGTCTAGTATAGTTTCAGAACAGCTTTGATTTTGTGTTTTTTTTTTAATTGACAGGTGATTTTTACCATAGGTTATGGTCTTTTGAATCTTATGAAACTCATGAATTCATAAAAATGTATGAATACAGATTTAATCAATAGATCACCAAGGCTTGAAAAATGTTTGACAGGCCAAAATAGCTCTCCAGGAGCAGTTCCTGCCCATTAACTGCATATTATAAGCTGCATATCAAAACGCGAGCCCATTGGCAACTGAACATGTATTTTCAGAAATTGATTGAATGTGAATTTACCCAGTAGAGCAGAAAGACTCCAAAAGGACTATTCTAGCTTGCTGAAAGCAGAGCATATTTTAAAGACTTAGCTAAGTTATATACTAACTTTCTCTGAGGATTGTAGAAGAATTTTGTACTTAGTGTCATGGGGAAAATTTTTCCAGATATGCATGGTTAGTGAGTTTGCAGCGAACATCCAGAAAGGTTGGAAAAGCCATCTGAAATGCTGGTTGTAAGTGGAACAGAATATAAAAGGATAGGAGCAGGGGAGCCTGTTTTTAATTAGAGTGTCATTAACTGCAAGAAGGTGACATGGTGTCAAGAGAGACAAAAGGCAAAAATGGGTTTCTGTGTGATTTGCTTTTTAATGGTGGTTCCCTATACAGTTTGCTATGCACTGCAGGTAAACAAGTAGTGGAGGGATGTTTTGTAGTTAGAATGGATGAGTTTTAAAGCAGGCTTACCACTTACTAGTGTAGTAACCCTTGGCAGGGTACTTAACTCTCTAGGACTCAGTTTCCTCATCTGTAATGTGGGGGAGGATGATAGAAGATTAATCTTAAAAAGCTAACAGCATGTCTGTGCACCAGCCAAAAATACAATAGTTCAAAATATGATACGATCTCCAATAACACCACATAACACATATCTAGGAATAAATGTAACAAAAGATGTGTAATTTCTAGCAAAAATTGATACAATGCCCAACTAAAGAAAATCTAGAAGACTCTCTTGACAAAGTATTAGAAATAAAGGGAGAATTTACCAAGGGGTCAGATAGAAGATCAACAGAGCAATAGCATTGCTAGACATAAGCAAAAAATAGCCAGTAAATGTAACTAAAAAGATGATACCACTTATAATAGCATTATAAAAATCATGTCTGTTAGACTAAATCTAACAAAAACTAGACAGTACGTCTACAGGGAAAGTTGTAACACTTAATTGGCAAACATTTTTTTAAAAACACCCAATAAATGGTGAGACATGGCACATGCATGAATAGGAAGACTTAGTATCAAAAAGATATCAATTCTCCTGCAGACTGATCTTTCCATTCAATTGAGTTCCAGTCAAAAGCCCAATGTACTTTATGGATCTTGATAAGCTGATTCTACAATAAAGAACGAAGGGCCAAAATTCTGAAAAAGAATGATAGGAGGGCAGGGGCTTGCCCTATCAAATATCAAGATTGATTGTAAACCTGCACTATTTAAAGTAGTATCACACAAGAATATACTAGAGTCCAGAAACAGACCGACACATGGGACTATAGTATAAAACAGATAAAGTAAGCCAGATTGGTGGAAACAGTAGGAACTATTTAAAATATAGACCTGTGCAAAATGATTACTCATATGGATAGAAAAAGAACTTGTAGTTCTCCCTCACACTGTACACAGAGATTAGCTTCAGGCAAATCAAGCATGAAATTTTACAATTCTTTATAGTATCTAGATGAATATTTTTAGATATTGGGAAAGGGAAGAATTTTTTAAACGAGAAACAAAAAGTGATAACTATAAAGATTAAAGATTGATAAACTTGACTATCTTAAAATTAAATTTATATTCCCCCAACACACCAGAAATACAGAAAACAGACAAGTTACAAACTGGAAACAGATATTTGCAATACATATAAACAAAAATAACAAAGAAAATATAAAAAAATGTCTGCATATCAAGAAGAAAAAGTTAACCCAGTAGAAGAATGAACAAGAGACATTAATAGGAATTTCAGAAGAGGAACCCATAGGGCCAACAAATATAAAAAGAGATAACCACTTTTTTAGGCATCAAGGAAATCAAGAAAGACTATATACCATATCATACCAATTCAACTGGCAGAAATTTAAAAGTCTGAAATACCAAATGTTGGAGAGGAAATGGATCTGCAGAAGGTTCTTTGCTGATGGAAGGGTCAACTAGAACAAACGACTTTGGGAAGGAATTTGGCATTGTCTTGTGAGGATGAGTGGTTCTGTATCCTAACCATTCCACTCCTAGATTCCTCTCCGGGAGAAAGTTTCCTATGTACACCAAAAGATATACCCAAGAAAATTCATAGCAAAAGTATCTGTAATAGCAAAAATATTGAAACAACACAAATTCCCATCAACAGGATAATATAACCTGTGATATACTTACTCTACGGAATATTAGACCACCCTCGGAACAGATGAAGTGTTGCTGCATACACCTGTATTGATGGGTCTTAGCAGTCCACCATTGAGTAAAAAGGAAAGTAAGTCCCACAGGAGGAAAATCTAAGTCTCTTAAGTTTTTAAAAAATAACTAAAAATACTTTGTAATAATATATCAAATAATATCAAGAAATTCAAGGAAATGAGAAACAAGACCCAGGGTGATGGGAGGCCCAGGGACAGGGTAAAGGAGGAACACATACATAAGTGTTAATTATCAGTGTTCTAGTCCTTGTGTTGAATGGTGGGTCAATAGATGTGTAAGTAATAAAAAGAAAATGAAAAATGAATTAATACAAAAGGAGTGAGAAAGTAGGAAAATTACATGAGAACAAAGTCTGCATTCTTAGATTTTT
The DNA here is from genome assembly GCF_024610735.1 of Ursus americanus. NCBI lineage: Eukaryota > Metazoa > Chordata > Mammalia > Carnivora > Ursidae > Ursus > Ursus americanus. The sequence goes on along the minus strand of NC_142134.1, from coordinate 22,965,044 downwards.
TGCATCCATGATATCTTAGATATGCCAAAGTAGTAATTTTCCTTAATTATAAAAATAATTAATAATTATTTTCTGAATTTATGATAGCATTTTCAGAAGAAAAAACCTTGCTGATTTCACACTTTTTCAAACCCAGCAGTCATTTGAGATTTGAAACATTAAAATAAATGTGCCTGACATGAAATAAGCATTTCTTTGCCAGATTTGCCAATGTGGAATTTTGAAGCTATTCATTCTAATCAAGAGCCAGGAGCTCTATCCTTGTAGTTTATCACCGTCTCGGAAGTTAATACCTTAGAACTCTTAGCTGTCTTTTAAAAATTCTCTCTCCGAGGGTGCTCACAGTAATATGAGGAAGTAGTCTGTTGGAAGTCTGCATGTTGTATTTGATAACCCATGTGGAAAAATAGAGAAACTTTTAAAGTATAAATTTAGGGGAAATTTTCTGAAGTTTTGCAGCTTTGATGAATTTGAGTTTCCTTCCTTACTAGTGTCAGGTGATGTAAGGAGATTTGGAAAAGTCTGTGACCTTGCATTGAGGCTCTGACCTGTCTATTTAAAAAGGCCCCTAGGGGTAGAAGCAAGAACTGACTAAAACCCTCTGCCCCAGATCACCCGGTATCCTGAGCACATTCCTGATCCATACGTCAAACAGCTGTACCACATAGCCATGGAAATTTGCATTTCAAAATACACTTGGCCATGCAATATTTATTTTCATTGTTGCTGTGGTAAAGTGCCAAGTGCCCCCATGTTCACAGCCAACTGTTCTAAAAGATGAATGACTCAGGGAAACTCTCCAAGAAGATGTTGCCGGCCTCCTAGATATTTCCACAATATCCTTAAAGAGCAAATTGTTCATTAAGACATACGATTGTCCACGTAGAAACACAGAAAGCCAATTTTATTTCCCAATAAGCAATGCAGAAGGAGAGGAAAATTGTTAAGATTGGTCATCTTGAGGGTTGAGCATGTAGGTTCTGTCCTGCTGGAATGAAATAAGATTTCCTAAATTCTTCTGTTAAACTAAAAGTTTTACCATGTCAAATATTACTTAGAGTGAGTCACTGGCTAAGCTAAGTAACTTCCCTTCTTTCTGTTTCACAGAATTTTCTTTATCACTATATTAGGTGTTATAATGGAATTTTACCTGTTTCTAAAAAGCAAACCATTCTTTGAAACTCTAAAAGAAACCTACAAACGTCTTTATAGGAAGATGACTTATATCTCCGACCATGTTTTGTTCTTCACTAGATGCACATAATAACAATGCAACCCTGTGTGGCTCTTATAGCAACAACAGGGCATCTCTTTGTTTTACGCCCCATACCTAAAGTGCATTTCCTCACTATTGTCTTGAGCTACTCTTGAAAGAAGACATTATCAAAGAGGTATTTAAGAAGAATAAATGGGGGGCGCCTGGGTGGCACAGCGGTTAAGCGTCTGCCTTCGGCTCAGGGCGTGATCCTGGCGTTGTGGGATCGAGCCCCACATCAGGCTCCTCTGCTATGGGCCTGCTTCTTCCTCTCCCACTCCCCCTGCTTGTGTTCCCTCTCTCACTGGCTGTCTCTATCTCTGTCAAATAAATAAATAAAATCTTTAAAAAAAAAAAAAGAAGAAGAATAAACGGAATTTTCATGCACTTTGAAATGGTGTTGCTTTATCATAAAGGGAAAGAGACTTTTTCAACTGGCAGAGACGTAAGCACCTGTGATCTCTTAACTACTGGAGGTATTTATTCCTACAAATGTGTGTTCATGTCTTGCTTCATATTTGCCTGATTAGGATGATTCTTCCCCCGACTCAGAGATCTGGATTCAGTTAAGTTCTCTGCCCATGTATGGTGCCCTTTTAAGAGTGTCAGGACCTGAGGTGGAAGAACTCTCGGAGGTTTCCAATTTCACAATGGAAGACATCAACAACCAGAAAATTAGGTATATAACCACTTTGTATTACTTGACGGAGTTTTTAAAAATGGCATTAAAATATTTAAGCAACTAACCAGTAGCTTCCTCGAAAGATTATATTGATTAAACAAAAATGCAACCATCTTACCTGGCTTGTTATGTAGCTCATTCATTTGATTCTTGTCCTCACCTCTGTAGGTACTCAGCTGTGTATGAGACTGATGGTAATCAGGTTACTGATGGCTTCCATTTCTCTGTCTCCGATATGGACCACAACCATCTAGACAATCAGATGTTTACCATCATGATCACTCCTGTTGAGAATCCACCTCGAGTCATTGCTTTTGCTGACCTTATCACGGTAAACAATTCTCAGATCAATGAACAGAGAGTGCTGTGGAGAGCTGGAATCTGTTCTGATGTAGACACAGGATTTCTGCCTGAATTGGCTGCCAAGTTCTTCCTCCAAACTGTCTAGGCAATAGTGTCAAGATATGCATGGTTTTCAATCATGAGTTTTTTAAAAAGTATGAAAAAATATGTGCAGAAGATCAAATAATTATATTTACATTATTTAGTCAAAAATATTTATGTGCTAGACATAAATGTTAGATGTGTGTAGTATTTTGTGTACTATACTAGGTGTGTCTAGCAGTGGGAGTAAAATTATAAAAGGACTATATCTTTTAGGAGTTAAAAATCTAATGTTTGCAAGAACTAAAATATGGGGATATGGACTATGTCCCCAAGTCACTTCTTCAGTCAATACTTATCACGGTAAATATTATTTACAGTTCCTTGGGGTGGGGAGGATGGGGGCCATATGACATATCCCGATCATGAGGTTACCCAGACCTGAGGTCAAGTGCTGGTTCTGTTATTTACTAGCTGAGTGACCCTGGACCAATGATACCCCCCAGTACATACCAACACGTGGTAGGGATTCCACAAAAGTTAATTCAATCTCCTTGTCCTGCTCTGTGTACATACCACAATGCCAAAAACTCAGGAGTTTTTCTGGTTTTGTCAAGCAACTGAAAATCCATAAAATGGAGTTATTTCCAAATAGTTTTGATACTCCATACCTTGGGGAACCCCTTTGGACCTTCTCCATCCCCAGAGTTAGGGCGGCCTTCTACTTTGTACCTTGTAGATCTTCCTACCTTTGGCCAAGCATTGTTCAGAGTGAAATGGCTGGGTCATGCCCAGCAGGGTAACAAAAAACACCAGGATCCGGTTGCAGAGTTAAGGTACAAAGCAGGGCCCTGAAGGAAAAAGTGAGCTCAGGCAAGTGCTTTTACTCAGACGGATTTGTTTTCCTCCTTAACCTTAAGATAAGCACTACCTTTCAGGTGTGTGGAGGGAGCCCTTTCTTCCTGCACCCCTATGACCGCGTACCGTAAGGGACTGAGTGGGGCTTTCCTGCTGGGTGGGAGCCCCTATAGGACAGCCACTCTCGCAGTATCCTGGGGAGGACTGGATCATCCTCAGGCTGCAGGCTTTGGAAGCTTGATAGGGAAGAAAGGCGGCCATCCTGCCATGCAGCTGTGCTGAGGTGGGTGATTAGAATGGGCCAGAGCTGCTTTATAACCAGATCCATCACTGAAGGAAGCACAACTTTGAAGGGAGACACAGAAGTCGCGGTGTCTGAATGAAGCTTTGAGAGGCGCTGACAGATTGCCTGGCTCCAGCAGCATGCACATTCTTCATCTCGTCTATAGACGATCTGCCTCCTCAAAGAAGTGGAATCGGTGCTGGAAGGTCACCCCAGGCAGCACTTTTCAATTCAGTTCTTTTTAGTGCAGTTCTGTGCAACCGCCCAAGGACTATACAATCTTTTCTTTCTTAGGTTGACGAGGGAGGAAGAGCCCCACTCTCCTTTCACCATTTCTTTGCTGCTGATGATCAAGACAACCTCCAGGGAGACGCCATCATTAAGCTAAGTGCTCTGCCCAAATATGGCTGCATCGAGAACACCGGAACAGGTACCCGCAGCGGCAGGGCTGTAGCATGGCTCCAGACCTGTCAAGAAGGGAGGGCTGGGGGAGGCAACTGCCTCCAGTCAAACCTGGACGTGGGGGACTAAAGACGAATGGATCCATTTTAAAGAAACGGGAGGAAGGAAGGTTTCATTCACTCAGAAATCTACTGAGCGTCTTCTGTGTGCCAGGCACTTTTTTAAGCACTAGGGATATATCAGTAAACAAAACAGATAGAAACCCCTATCTTCACATTGCCTTCGATCCCTGTGGGGGGAGACAGATAAGAAGCCTAACAAAGGAGAAGATTGTGTAAGATGTTAGGAGGTGAATCAGTGCTAGGAGAAGCAACAGAGTAGGGAGGGGATCAGGAATGCCAGCAACGGGGAAGGGAAGGGCGTATGCCCTGCACGCAGAGCTGAGTGTCAAGGAAATAAAAATGCCTGTCCTCTCGTGGTGAGACAGCAGCAGTCTGGCTGGACCACAGCTATGGCTCAGCTCCTTCTAAGGATCTGACATGAATTGAAATGCACGCTTGTCTGCCTGTGACCCTCTCCTCCACATCCCTCCCCCTCCACCATCTGCCCGGGACCCCTGCTGCCTTTGCTGGTTATCACGGGGAAGGAGAGGCGAGAAGGTGTGTCCTGTCCACGGGCCCCCTGAGACCGTGGTGACTGGCAGTTGAGACAGCTCCTGGCCGGTTACCGTGTTGCCGCCTGTGCAGTGAGATCCCTGAGTGCCAGCGCTTGGCGCTAATTGGCATGCAGCTAGCAGCTCCCACAGAGAGGCCCTTGACTGAAGGTGTCTGTGGCCAGCATGGTGCCTGGGATTTGAGCCTAGTTCCCAGCAATTCGTCTAGCGGTGGCCACGTTTTCCTCCAGAAAATTGCGGGTCCTTTCCCCCATCTTGCTTTCATTATGTGCACTCAGGTTTGTTTATGGCTGAATTAGCTTTATCTCAACAAATGTTTATGCCAGAGACAAAGGATGTAAAGATGAGTGAGACACAGCCCCAGCCCTGAGTGGGAGACAGATAGGAAGACTGATAAATGACAATAAATTAAAAATGCTGGGACAGGGAAAGGGGCAAACCCTGAGAAAGTACATAGGGTGAAACGATGACTTCTGCTTGAGAGGGCAGGAAAGGCTGAGGAAGGTGACGTTTGTGTTGGAACTTGAAGGGTTAGTGGGAGTCTCACTGTGGGCAGAGGGAAGAGGATGGGCAAAGGTGGGGAGTCATGAAAGGGTAGTTGCCCCCCACCTCTATTTCTCTTCTCTCCAGGTGGTTTCTTAGTAAGCCTTCCTAACGTGGTTTGACATTAACCTGGAATGCCTGCAGAGGAGTATTTCACTGGTCTAGAAGTCAAATTTCTGGCAAGCTCCAGCTCTCTAAACAGTGATTCTCAAACTTTCATGTGTATAAGACTCAACTGGAGGGCTCATGAAAACACAGTTTCCTGAGCAGCAAACCCAGCATTCCTCCCCTCCCCAGAGGCTGGGAGGCCCATGCATTTGCATTCCTCCCCCCCCCCCACACCCCCCCCCACCCCCGGCTCATAGGCGATGCCATGGCTGCTGGCCCAGGGAGCACATTTGGAGAATCACTGTTCTACATTGGTATGAGCCTGGAAGTAAGGAAGAGACGCTCAGGGGGCTGGGGGCGGGGGGGGGGGGGGTGCAAATAACTATCCCAAGACAATTTAAGGACTCCAGCCCTTGCTCCATGGGTGTTCAGTACCGAGCCTGTTTTGTGTATATGAAACTAGCTACCTAGATTCAGAATCCTGCAGATCAGCATAATGCCTTTTTAAAAATATTATAAGAAGCAGCTTTAACTTCTTACCAGCAAGCCAGGAAGAAACAGAATAATTATACTGTGAGGTATAAAATCTAACAGCATGGACTACATTCATTCAGTACCAGCACAAAGAGAACAGACCCACCTTGATTACCTCGAGGGCATGCATCACGGTGTTCCAGCACAGCACAGTAATAGATGTTCCTAATGATAGCCTGCATGCATCAAGAACTGTTTAATTTGCACATAGTATATTCTGCTTAAGAAGGCAAGGAAGCACATTAATGAGAATGATTTACGGGAAAAAATAGAAGGTGCAATTTTAAAACTGGGAAGGATTGGTGCTTAAAGCTTCAGTGACAGATTCACTTGTTGAATGGCTTCTTTCCCAATGACAGAAAATAAGTCATTTCTCTATTTGAGTATATTTTTAGGTATTGTTTAGTTTATTTAAGCTCTTTCTGACCCAAATCAAGAAGCCACATTTCTCATATTTATAGCGATCAATGTAAAGGGAAAATAAAAATGTGAAGGAATTACAGCACTTCCTTGTGGAAACACTGAGCTGTGTGTGCTAGGGATTATCTGGTCACAGGTCACTCAGATCCCTCCATGCCTCTGGTGTCAAGAGGAACCAAATCTGATGGGTAAAATCTAAGACAGTTCACGTCATGGAAGAAAAAACAATTGTCCTGAGTTCTTATTTCAAACAAATTATAAGTAACACTTTTTCAGTCCTAGTCTTTCTGTTGGAAGGTTAACCAAAAAATGACACTGTCTACAATTCAGGAAGTCAATGGCCTTTTGATTTATGACCTGATCTTTGCAAAGGGCCATGAGAGAGACAAAGAGAAACGCTTTGTTGCTTTCAGACCTCCTATATACACTTTTTTTTTTTTTTGATATGTATCCAGGGAATGTTTGAAGACACAGGGGTTTCTTTTTCTCCTCTCTTTAGAAGAAAATGTGGTAACAATTTAAAATCAATCAATTAGAGAGACTCAGACCAAGGAAGAGACAAGCCATCCATCATTTAGATGGTGTTTACTCTTCCCCCTTTGCCTTTTCCAGTGTTTGGTTGGGGCTGGGATGAAAAGAAGAGTTAACTGGAACCAGCTCTATCTCTGGGGCTCTGCATGGAACTTGAGCATCTCAGGGCTTGAACGGCACCTGAGCTGTGGACAGTCCCGGAGCATCGCAGTAGCCCTAGGGTGCCATCCCGGGGGCTGAGCACTGACCCCTGGGGAGGTTTCCTTAAGGAACTGAGGTCAAATGAAAACTTGCTTAATGAGATATCTCTTAGATTAAAAAGTATACAGTTAGTCTTTTCTTAAATAGAGAAGGAGACTTCCTCTTGCAGGGTGTGCTAGGCAGGGTGGCTTTGAAATTGACCAAAGCTTAAGGTAGAGCCCTTGCGTTTGTGCTGTTACTTGTCCGAGGACTTACTTTATCACAGATTTCTAACAAAACAACCACTGATTCTTTTTTTTTTTTTATTCTTGCTATGTAAAATAACATTGTGAGTGCTTTCATGCACATTATCTCATCTGATTCCCTGTGGAAACAGCTGGGCAGCTGTAACCATGTGTAGATGAGAAATAGTAGGGAAATTGGGATTTGACCCCAGAGTCTTCCATTTCTAGTCTTGTGCTCTTTCCATTCTCCATTTTTATCCTCTAATGTAATTTCCTCTGTTGTTGATAATGCTGTCATGTTTTCTAGTTCAGCCTAGTAAGCAGGAATTGATGGATCGAGGTAAAAATTCTCTCTTGATGTTGACACAGGTGATCGTTTTGGCCCTGGAGCTACCAGTGACCTAGAGGCATCATTCCCTATTCAAGATGTCCTGGAAAACTACATTTACTACTTTCAGAGTGTTCATGAAAGCATTGAGCCAACCCATGACATTTTTAGTTTTTATGTAAGTGATGGAAACAGTCGTTCAGAAATCCACAGCATCAATATCACCATTGAGGTAAACACTTTGAAGTTGGGAAAGTGGGCCTTTGACAACAATATCCCCCCATTAGCTAGCTTTATATGAACTCAAAAGCAAAGAAGATTGCATTTGACCTTCAGTTTTCGAGGTCAATTTAAAAATATAACCCTGACCTTTAAGAAACTTGTAGAATTAAGGCTGGCATTTGGGGATGGTCTGACTTAGAAATCTGAATCTCCACTTCAGGGTAAAATGTGTTCATTCTATGTGAAAACAGTTTGTGAGGGTCAGACAGAGAAACCATCAGTCTCATCTTTAGCTGAAAACTAACATATGCCTGTTTTTCCCTGAAATTATTGTATGATTTCTACATGTATACTTGCCTTTTCTTACATTTTTAATGCATTTATTTGTTAAATTATAACATCAAAGAAATGTGTTCCTTGATGCTGTATTTATTCTCATTTGAGCAACTAGATAGCTTGCTCTACCAACCCAGGGAGACAGAGATAAAAGATAAAACTCAGAATGGAATATTCTCTGCCCTGGGAAAAGACCCTCAGCACCCTTCGGAGGTGGTAAAGGAGGGCTGGCACAGGGTCAGGGAGACAGCTTTAGAAACCCACGCTTTTAAATACGGTGTCCTACAGTACTATGATACTCTTGGGGTTTTCTAAGACAAATTTTGATTTCAAATAATGTGCTCTTTTATCCTCAAAATATACTCGTACTTCTCTAACCACATGTCCAGATTTTTGGTCTGAAAAACATGATCATTGTACCCGTGGAAAATATCTTGAAGATTTCTGTAGAATGTCAGTTTCTTTTCAAGGAGACATTTTGCTTGTGTGACTTCTTCTTTCAAACGAACCATTTTGATTGGGAATTAAAGATGGTGACACATTAAGTACTATTTCCATAGTGAAAGTTGATGTGACAATGTTACTTTTGCTGAATAAGGTTCATTTTCTTTCTTCTTAAACCAATATCTGTGTGAGACCTGATACTTTATGCTTTCATCAGAGGAAGAACGATGAGCCTCCCAGGATGACCTTGCGGCCCCTTGGCGTGCAGCTAAGCTCGGGAGTCGTGATAAGCAATTCTTCTCTGAGCCTGCAGGACCTGGACACTCCAGATAATGAGCTGGTTTTTGTACTGACAAAAAAGCCCGACCACGGTAGGACCCAACTGCTATGGCAGGCTTCTTAACTGAGGTGCCCGATAGGGTTTTAGAATAAACACATAGATTTCTGTTGATTATTCCTCTACTTTGCCTCTGCCATTCTTTGCATCAAAGTATAATCAGATTCACAGCTAGCCAATATTCTTTGGGGTCACAGTGGATACCAGTTGCTCTAAAAAGCCTGAATCCTAGGTAATTGGTGTCTCTGAAATTCAATTTCAGCTGTTTTCTTGCTCTCCTGTATAACCTCAGGCAAAATAGGTTTAGAGTCCTGTTCTCATAGGCTTCATTGCTTGATAGTCTTGGGCCATCTCATGCAAGGAACACTGTAGCAGCCTTGTTATTAATTTCACAAGGTGTTCACTTCAGGTTAGAGGTGTGCTAGATGTCTTTATGAACTTGATCCTTTTGCAAAGAAAGCACTTTTCCTGATTAAACCAGAGGTAAAAACCACCATGGGAATCTTTTACCTACTTCTTTTCTAAGTGCCATCCCTCTGATATTAGCCAAAGCTCTGGAACTTTCATCTCCCAGGTGGTACCTTAGTGTATCGTAACACCCTTGGTCTTTTAAAGATGAAGTTGTGTTGATGGAAGGTTAATATAAGAGTCTGTTGGTCACTGCATTTTATCTCCCTTCACTTTTGCTTTCTTTAATGAAACACTTTAACTGTCCATCATGATACACACCACCCTTGAAAACAGAAAAATATGCTTCAACCCGAAGATGTCTGGTATCTTTCTGAATTTAAAAGGAATTTAAAACACAGATGCCCTAGAAGGAAGGCAGCAGGAGAAGAGTGCTATTTTCACTTTGCAGAAGGGGAAAATAAGGTTTAGATAACGCAGAGAGTTTGAATTCATGGAGGGCGATTTGATTTCTAAGCCACTGTATTACCACATTCACTGTGTCTCCTCAAGAGATTTTTGAACAGGAAAAGTTAAATTTTATCTTCTTTATTTGTAGATGAGGCCACAGGGCAGCACCCTGTGCTTCTGTAGAAAATTCTGAGTTGTTGGTCATTTATGTGTGTGTGTCACCAAGAGCCTCTGAGGTGCTGGACATTTTACCCAGGCTCTCGCTAGTTGACAAATTCAGGCAATGTTTTGGTGCCATATATATTCTACCATTGTTTCTTTGTTTTTCTTTACTTTCTTCCTCAGGCCATCTGCTCTGGAGGCAAACTGCTTCTGAGCCTCTGGAGAATGGGAGGGTTTTAACTCAGGACTCCTCCTTCACCTACCAGGATGTCCTGGCCGGGCTGGTCGGGTACATGCCTGGTGGTCCCGGGGTGGCCGTGGATGAGTTCCGGTTCTCCCTCACGGATGGCCGCCACGTGGACACGGGGAGGATGGAGATATACATAGAACTGCCTACAAGTGGCGCCCCCAACTTGGCTGTAAACCGAGGCCTACAGCTCTCAGCAGGTACCACAGGAATGGAAGAGAGTAGCTGCGGTCCGTCTGTCCTTATTTCTTCTTTGTCAGCATGCTTGTTAGCTCTGTGGGAAGGTATTGAAGTGGACATTCAGAATTCAGAGAGACTGGAGGTGGGGAGAGCTATTCTTTCAAGGACACTAATTGTTGTGAGTGACTAATGTAAATCTCTTAAATTCTTTGGACCAGATGCCTCTCTGTGAATTTGAGAAGAGATTGCGAAGAGTTTATAGTACTTCCAGGGTCCTCAAAACCCTAATTTATCCAGCTACTTACAGGGCCAGGTTTCTTAGAACATGGCCATTGCCCAGCCAACCCCACAGGAAAAAACAGCAACAACAACAACAAAAGAAATCCAACAGAATTTTCAAGATGTTTACTTGAAAGACAAAAAAGGGGGGGGGGTCCTGGGGGGGCAATTGGGAAACGATCATAACTAAAAGAGTTTATAAAAATAATTAAGATTCACTAGATAGGGTATCCTAGGGTATAACATTCGCAAGTTTGCCTGTGTATACAGCACCTGAAGGACCTGTGACACGTGTCAGTCTTGAAGTCAGTTTGCATAGGGAGTTACTTAATTAGGGAGTGGGCCTTTTCCCTCCAGAACATCTGCTCCCACTGGGGTCCTGTTTGTTTATCTACTCTTAGTTTCACATGTATCTGGTAGTGAAAACTATATGGCATAATGGTATTTGAAAATTTGGAGATTCCCAAAGGTTCCCATTATTCGATCTGAGATTTAACTTTCCCCTGTTTACAAGCCAGTAAGTTAGCCTGTTAGTGTTTCATGGGTGCTGATAGAAGACAGGAGACTCCTGGGTCAGAGACAAATACTTTGCTACTCACAGCACATTGGGCAGCATTGCCATCAGCAAGTTTGCATCTTTTCCTTCTGCGCTCCAAGTCTGGTGGGAGTAATGCAGAAGGCCCAGATGGATGCCTTCACATGCAATGGGACCCATTAGAGAAGAGGAACGCTGAGCTTGGGGGAAACTCCCCCTGTTATAATCACAATAAGCAAGCCTGATCTTTGTCCCAGAGGAAGTATCACCTCATCCCTTGGGGCTGCTTGCTGAGAATGGCCTGGGGAAAGAATAGTTAGGCCTTGCATTGTTGGCATTACCCAGCAAGAACACACAGGTTGCCCAGGGTCCAGCCAAACACTAGGATATATTAGACATGAATGACTAGCATCTATTTTACCAGAACTTACTATTTTTAATATGAGCTGGAATTGCCAATTACTATTGTCTCACCTCCTTTCCCAACGCCCACATAGCCTTACAGGGCCCCCTGTTTTATAATCCTGTAAACATTGATTTTAACTATTTGGTTTGAGATGGCAACAAGATATATTTATAAGTTTATGTAAAGCTGTTGCCAATGATTTAGTGAACCTCAAGATAGTAAATAAGTTAGGTCCAAGAAGATTTCACCAAAGATCTAGGAGTTATTACATCAATCCAGGGAGGGGCAACTGATAGGTCACAGGAGTAGAGTGAGCATGGGGCAGAGAGAGTGAAAATGGATCAGCAGAGAAAAGGGCTCAGATCTAAACCCGAGGGAAGATAAATAGACTGCAAAGTTGGGATTGTTTTTTTTTTGTTTTTGTTTTTTTTTAATAATGATTTTTTATTATATTATGTTAGTCACCATACAGTACATCCCCGGTTTTCGATGCAAGGCTCGATGATTCATTAGTTGTGTATAACACCCAGTGCACCATGCAATATGTGCCCTCCTTACTACCCATCACCGGTCTATCCCATTCCCCCACCCCCCTCCCCTCTGTAGCCCTCAGTTTGTTTCTCATAGTCCATAGTCTCTCATGTTTCATAAGTTGGGATTGTTTCACTTAGGGAAATTAAAATGTGTGCAGCTGGAAACTGAGAAGGGCAAGCACCCGGTATTCACTTAAACCCAGGCAGTGTGCGATCATTTAGTCTCTAGTCTCCTGAAATCACTTGACATCCTATTCAAACATCCATGCAATGATGGGCAATGACCTCCTCTCTCCCACTCCCTTCCAGGGTCTGTAGCACGCATCACAGAACAGCATCTGAGAGTGACAGATACTGATTCAGATGACCGTCAGGTGATGTACATCATGAGGGAAGATCCTGGCGCGGGGCGTCTGCAGATGATAACACACGACAACCCGGAGCAAATCTCTGTGAAAGGCCCCATCCGGAGTTTCACCCAGGCTGACATTAGCCAAGGTCAGCTAGCTCTCTTGCACCTGCCCAGACTTGGACAGAGTCTACTCACAGTTGTAAATGGGAGTTAAATGCCTGGTAGCTTATGGCAGTAAACTGCACTCTTTGTTTTGAATAAGAACTGCGTTATAGTTTCATTTATTCTTTCTTGTCTCCTCAATTTTTTGGTTAAAAAAACTATCCTTCTTGGCTAAAATGTGTTCATGCTTTGACATAGCATTGATGAAATTTGGGGCTGTTATGGAGGGAAAAAATCATTTTGACTTGCTATGATGCTAAAAAGTGTTTGTGAGAGAGAGGAGGAAAAAGAAGTGAATTGGGATGGATTAAGGTGGAAATTATGCCTGCCTTAGGTGAACAATTTATATCTCTTTTCAGCTCCCCAAAGAGCACAAGTTAATGAACTAAGCAAAATGGAAGGGCATAAATCGGAGCCGCCTGGGGGAGATTACATAGCTCATCCCTCCTCCAGGAAATGCTGATGTAATGTAAAAGCATAAATGTTAAATGCTACGTAGTTACTGTACAGTTCTTTCAGGGGTAAAAAAAGGGAAAAAAAAGTTACGTGGTGGGGGAAAAAAGTAATCCAAAGTCATGGGATGATGTGCAATCCCATTTAGAGGTGGAAATAGCCCCGAGGAGTAGACATTAGGGTCTTGTCCATGTGCTAACACTCAAAATGGGGTAGCAGCTGATTTCTCGCTGGACCTGTCTCTACTTTCCTGAAGGGGATGGAATAGACAAAGGGATAGTAATTCCTTAATTATTCTTTGCCTCAGTGTCTCTTTTGTAAAAATGAGACTGAGTACTTCTCCCTAGATGTTTGGTTATATTTACATTGCAAGGTGCCTGGAAGTGAGGCTGTGGCTGAGCAAAAATGTAAGAGTTTGTGCTTCTCCCTGTGGATCCTTATGACTAATATGTAGAGTTTATCTGTTAATTTGTTGGTTGGTTGGTTGGTTATATTCAGTGTTGTTTCAGAAATGGCTGAGAGCTGCACTGGGAAATGGGAGTGATGAGCTCTGGGAGAGTATGGGCCGCAGCTCCGTGTCCCTGGCCCCGCGACGTGGGTATATAGCCAGTGATGTGGGTGCCATCGCTGCACATTTTCCATGTGGTTGCTCATGAGACTTCCTATGAGTCTTTCACAAAAGCTCAGCCTCAACCATAAGCAGAGCTACTTGGGATGATTTTATTATGAGAGTGTTTTTGATTATGAGGAAGTCAATAGCGAGAAGGGAAAGAGAGGAATTGAAAGCTTTAGAGTAAAATGTCAAAGTGAGGAAGGTGTTAATTGATTCATTGGTGTGAATACCAATCAGATTCCCACTTCCCACTTCAGAAATAAGGGCAGAAAGCACTAATAGCGAGTCTTGATTATCTTGTCCTTTTTTACAGGCCAAGTAGAATACAGACACGGGAAAGGAGAATCTGGCGGGAGCTTTGCATTTAAATTCGATGTGGTTGATGGAGAAGGCAACATGCTGATTGGACAGTCATTTTCCATCAATGTTTTGGGTAAGAGGGCATTGGGTTTCTAAAAATATTCCAGCAGGTCCGCGGTTATACAGTGTACACTGTGCTTACCTTGAGGCTGGAGTCTTTCCTTTACCGAGCTACATGGGAATCTGGAATCCTGTCTCCTCTGTTGTGGGAAACTCTGGCTCCTTAGGGCACTCTCTGAGGGATAGGCCTAAGGATTATTCTGATCTTACTCCTGGACAGCTGAAAGGATCCATTTTCAAATCACTATTTCTGATATTTTCAGAAGACAATTCCCCACCAGTCATCACCACCAACAAAGGGCTGGTCTTGGATGAGAACTCAGTGGAGAAAATCACCACTCTGCAGCTCTCTGCCACCGACCAAGAGAGTAAGCCTACAGAATTGATCTATACAATCAGTAGACAGCCCGAGCTGGGCCACCTGGAACATGCAGCATCCCCAGGTAAGCCTGTCATCTCCTGCTTCATCAAACCAAAAGTTGGGATTTAGTAAGTGTTGGGAATAAGCCACATACACCTAGAATCTGCCTTGGTTAGTATTTATTTTTGCATTACTAGTTTTGACCGTTCTATACTACCTTGCATCATAATTTGGCACACAGCAGATGCTCAGTAATTCCTTGCTGAAAGTTGAACAAATAATTGCAATTTATGTAAGCAGTCTTGTCTCCATAACTAGATTGTCAGTTCCTTTAGGGCAACACTACATCCTGCTGTTCTAAAGTCTGAGCACCTGGCACAGTATGATGCCCTAAAAATGTAATTCAGGAAATAACAAGTGAGCATGTGTATTGGGCAAGATTCTAGTTGAGCTGCTGCTGAGGGAGCAAAAACAGATAAAGGAGGTCCCATCCTCACCCTCTAGTATGCTTTATTGGACGAGATAAGGAACCTTTGCATATAACCATACCTAAGGGAAGAATATGGCAGGTATTTTAGGAACTGTATTAACCTGGTGTCATAGAAGTTCAAAAATGGGAGAGGCTGCATTGGGTAGGAAGGTGCATAGAGGTGGCATTTAAAGGTGCCCTGAGAGGGCACCTGGGTGGCTCAGTCTGTTAAGCGTCTGCCTTCAGCTCCAGTCATGATCCCAGGGTCCTGGGATCGAGTCCCACATTGGGCTTCTTGCTCAGTGAGGAGCCTGCTTCTCCCTCTGCCTGCCACTCCCTCTGCTTGTGCTCTCTCTTTCTCTGACAAATAAATAAAATCTTTTTTTAAAAAAAGTGTGCTTAGAAGGTAGAGTTTGAGCAGACAAAAATGGTGTTATTTTCAGAGAAGGGAATAGCATGTGGGCACATTCAAAAAATAATGAATGGGCCAGTTTAGCTAAAGCATATATTTGAAATAGGAGTAGATGCGGCTCATGGGTAGACTGAGATTTTATGGAGGGTCTTCAAAGCTGGGATAAGCAATCCCTATGTAATTCAACAGGCGATAGAGAGTCACTGCAGAGTTCTGAGCAGGGAAGGAAAGTGACATTCGTCTAGTGTCTAACAGATGGACAGAAAGAAAGCGAGAGGAGGCAGTGACAGTGGGTCCGAAGTCTCACATTTGGCCCAATAGTAGGTAGTGAGTCTTCCCCTAGAGGGGCGGTAGTAGAAATAGGAAGATGAGAACCATGTAAGAGATATGTGCCTGGCACCTGGTAAACTACTCGATCAACAGCAGTTGGTGGAAGAGTGGGAGGGAGGGAGGGATTTCAGGGGGAGAACCTACAGAACTTGGCAGTTGAATGGATGTGAGGCGTTTGCTGAATGAGCGATCTAAAGGTAGAGTCGTCTTTGTTTCGTACATCGTGGAGGCAGCAATGGTTTGCAGGAGATTTAGATCGTCACCCACTTCCTTTGGATTTCAAGTTCCAGATCCTTCATTCATCCAACCAGGGGAATAACAAAACAGGGGATGTACTTACCCAGATTCTACTCACTCTCTAATACAGGGAGTCAGACCATAAGCAAGCGAGCAAGTCGATATATCGTTTATCAGTGGTTATGAGTATTTTAGGGGAGAAATAAGAGCATTCCAGGGTAGAGAGCAAGGGGGTGAGGGAAGAACTCCCTGCTATAAAATGACATTTGACAAGCGGTCTAGGGGGCTGAGGGAGCCAGCCATGCTGGTGTTATAAGGAAAGGGCCTTCCAGACAGAGGGATGGGTGAGTTTAACATCCTGGGGTGGGATCAGCCTGGCACATCCCATTCCAGAGACAGCAAGACCAGTGAATGAGCAGGGTGAATGAGAGGGAGGTCCGTGGGGAGGCGAGCTTCGAGAAGTGGAGGGTAGTCTGGCAGAGTTGGTGAGAGAGGCAGACCATGGTGATGGTGATGGCGGAGGGGGAAGTGTTGTGAGCGTTTGGTGGGAGAGTGTGGGAAACGATGGAGAGATTGGCCAAAATCCCTAATGCAAGTGGAGCAAATGGCCTACCCTTTTGTCCTGAAGTTCCTGGGGGAAGAATGCAGATCAGCACTCCTAAGACCTTGGCTGTATGAGATATTTGATAACTAATTCATGAGCTAATTGCTTCTGCCAGAATTCTGTCAGTTTGCTGATTGTATCTCTCCGAAGATGAAAGGGCAGACTCTTGGCTGTTGTGTTGGGCAACTGCATCCACACTATGCAGAGCTTTAAAAGCACTGAGCCTCAAGCAAGGCACTGGCAGCTGCCTAGCTGCTGGTCATTCCCAGCCCTTACTCTTCTTTGACTGGGGGCTGTGTTAAGAGTTCAGCGTGAGGCTGCTTCAATTACTCCTTTTCTGTTTTTACAGTCTCAGCCTTCACTGGGCTTAAATTCTGGCTGCCAAGACCAAGCCAGTGCTGCTTAGGGAGACTCGTAGGTGATCACATTTCTCCGTTATCTTGGGAAAGCACCCTCCAAAAATAGAGGGAGGACTTTCCTTCCCTGGGACACTACCCTTCACCTGCCCTTTTCCACCAGGCTTGACTTCCTAACTCACCTGACTCACGCCCCACCCCCCCAGTTTTTCTGAGGCCAACTGTTTCTAGTAACTCTCAGTGGCCCAGATCTGAGGATCCAGTCCCCTCCCCTTTACTCTTGGGGCCTCTTCCCATTGCTAATGGAACAGGGCTTCCTGCCCTTCCTGCATCTCCAACCCCATTCTGCATCCTTTCTGTAGCATTTTGCCAGAATTCTCACCTTCCCTGTCTGCCCTAAGTGAGAATATTTTCGTGAGCTTGATTCTTTTTAGATGTGAAAGGTGTCCCGTCAGAGGAAATGCACATTGACATCTTGCATTCGTCTCCTAAGGCAGCTGGAGCAGCTCAGGGAAAACCCCCACACCTCACCCCTTTGCCTCAGTGGGTGAGGATGGGTCTACCAGGAGCTGGGGTAGGCTGGCCTGTGCTTTCCAAAAAGAGCAAGCAGACTTCGAGGCCACTGTCTTGTGGTGCAGGCACTGAGCTATTTTGGGACCAATGCCTCTTGGAATTATCAGTTTCCACCAGCGCTTGCAGATTTCCTCTCACTGGTTAACTCTAAAGTGGACTCAGTCTCATACTGTCTGTCCTGGTCAGTAGATCATAATTGATTGTTCTTTTTAGATAGACAGGAAAGGTGTGATGATTCTATTTTCTTCCCCTGAGGAGGTATAGGGAGCCATATGCCTATGCAAACTGTGCAGAAGACAGACCAGAGCCTGCTGCCTCTAGGGAGAGTAGCTTGAGAGTCTAGGCCCCACCTGGGCCCTTTTCAAGGTTGAGGGACCACAACCTCATGTCAGGGACCCTGAAGACCCTCTTTTTCTTGTGAAATCAGAGTAAGGAGTTATATTATTGGGATAGAAGCTAAGCCTCTGAAACAAAGAGACCCAAACTTCAGTGCCTTAAATAAGTTCATTTTCTCTCACAGAAAAATCCAGAGGCAGGTGGCCCGGATGGCCTAAAGTGCCTCAATATGAGGCTCCCATCTCTGGTCCAAGGTGACTACTGTAATTGTTGTCATTCCCCAGCCAGAGGTAAGGGACAAAGACCAGGGGAGCCCACGTCCTTTGCTACGTTAGGAGTATTACTGGAAGAACACATGTGAATTATTGATCACATCCCCGTGGCAAGAGGGTAGTCAGACAAAGCTGTGAGGTGGCCGGGAATGGTAGACCCTAACTGGGCATCCAATTACTTCGCTGACACTTAGAAGTTGTGTTTTTTAAAGTCGGGGAGCAGTATAGCAATCTCCAGCACAGCACCGGTTCTCACCTTCACCAAACGTTCACTGAGTAGCTGCTGCCGGAGAGGATTTGTTCTAGAAGTGGGAGACATGCAAACAAACACGTGTGAATGTGTTTCTGTAGCCGTGACAGCAACATGACAGGACAGTGGGAGCCACCGCACGGCAAGGTCTGCCTGAGAGAGGTGTGGGAGTGAGTCAGGAACAACTTCCAGAGATGATGCTTTAGCAGAGGTGTTCCTTGGTCTCCTCTTTCTCTCTGCCTCTCTCAGGATGGTGACACCAGAGTATTGTCTCACAGATCTGGGGCTGGAAGTCAGAGATCATGGGGTCAGCAGGGTTGAGATTCCCGCTGAGGGCTGTGAGGGAGAATCTGTCCCGGGCCTCTCTCCTTGGCTTTGTAAAGTTGAGCATCTTTGTGCCCATGTGGAGTACTCCCTGTCTGTGTATGTCTGTGACAAATTCTCCCCTTTTATAAATCCGATTGGATTGGGGCCCCCTCTAATGACTGCATCTTAACCACTTACATAAGCAATGATCCTATTTCCAAATAAGGTCACACTGTGAGGTACTGAGGGTTAGGACTGCAGCATATGAATTTAGGGAGGGGGCGTGGGGATGACACAATTCATTCCCTAACAGGAGGCTTTGAAGAAAAGCTGGAGCAGAGAAGCTGAGGGTTTCCCCCAGCCTGAGCCTGCAGTGGGACACAGGCAGCATGCATAGAGCCACCCACAGCGCTGCGGAAAGCGGGAAGGCCAAGGCAATTGCCTACATCCTGTTAAGACAAAGCAATTTCTTCAAAGATGCTTTATTCGCGTACGCTTCCCTGACCTGGACTGAACTTTCTCTAACGTTCTGGCCCTCCAGGGGAATTGGAAAAACTGACAGGGTTAATGTGGGTCTCCGTAATATGGCCAGATACATAGTTTAGCCAGCAGGTTGGTAACAGAAAACACCTTCGATGGGATTAAACTCCTTCAAGATATTTCAAACAGTAACTACCTGCTGTGACAGCCAGTAGGGATGATATGTTATTAGAAATACCACCTTGATGGTGAGTAGCTTAAGTCTTCTGATACCCAATTAGCAAAGGCTAGAATATTTTTTTAAGCGTACAGAGATGGAAAATCTGTTCTCAGTAGGACCTCTTAGGTAGCTTTTATAGTGGATGAACTGACTTCATTCACCAAGCGTGTTTTGAGTACCTACTGTGTGCCAGGTACTATTTTAGGTGCACACTAGTGAAGAAACAACACAAATCCTTGTCCTCTTGAAGCTTCTGTTCTAGATGCACCTCGTTACCCTCTGGCACGAAGTTAGGGACATCACTTAAGCGATCATATTAAATACCCCATCAAAATCGGTATTTCAGGCAAGAAAAATACAAGAGCCAAAACAAGTATTCTAGAAGAAATGATTCAATTAAAAATATTACAATGATGATATTTCAGGGGTGGATCCATGAGTGGCTTTTGTGATTCTTTACTACATTTCTGTGTTTTTCACATTTTCTTTAATAGACATGTATTACTTTTATATTGAAAAAAAAATCAAAGGATAAGAGTAAAATCCAAGAGGCTCCTTGCCCAGCCTGCAAAGGTTAGATGAGCTGTACAAAAAGTATTCCTAGCAAGCATTAACTTTGGAGTTAGAAAACCTTGAGTTTCACCCCAGCGCTGCCTTAGCTGTGTGAGACCTTGGGTAGGTCACACTGCTTTTCTAATTTTATTCGTGTCATAATCTAGAAAAATGGAGGTAATATGCCAACCTTGACCTCCCAGAACTGTTAAAAGGGAAAACTCAATATGTATAAGCAAAGCTGAAAGAGTGTTCTGCACATGGTAGGTGCTCAATGTTTGCTAGTTTGAATTGGGAAGGACTCATTAAGATCAAGCCTAGAGCTCTCATATGCTACTAGTGGAAATATAAAAATATTTTATATTTATAAAATATAAATATACCACTTAGTTTGGCAGTTTCCTAAAAAGTTAAGCATGTACCTAACATATAGTCCCACCATTCCACTCTTAGAGATTTACCCAGGAATAAAAACTTCTGCCGATACCAAGACTTGTGCATGAGTGATCATAGCAGCCTTATTTACAATAGCACGAAACTGGAAATAACCTAAATGTCCATCAACAGGTGAATGGAGACACAAACTACGATATCTCCATCCAGTGGAATACCACTCAACAATAAAAAAGAGTAAACTATTAATGCATGCTGCAAGATGGATAAATCTCAAAATAATTATGCTGAGCAAAAGAAACTATGCATAAAATAGTATATACTCTCTAATTCTAATTATGAAAAAAATTAGAAAAAATCCAACTAATCTATAGTTACAGAAAGTAATTGATTTGTTTCTTTGGGATAAGGCAGGGGACAAGAAAGGGAAGAATGGAAGGATTGTAGAGTGTCAGGAAACTTTGGGGGTGATGGACACGTTCCCTATTTTGATTAAGGTGATGGTTTCATGGATATGCCAAAGCTCATGAAATTGTACACTTTAAATATGTGCAATTTATTATATGTCAGTTTCCTCTCAATAAGAAATGTTAAGAAAAGGAAAGATCAATTCCAGACCTTTCTTTCCAAGAAGGAAAAATCTATCACCTTTCTTAATCACTCTCAGAGTAACGACTCATATAAAGGGACAGGGAAGTAGGTGACTGGTTGATTGTGAGAATCCAGACAAGTATTTCCCCATGAGCTGTGAGGATGGATTCACAGCAGGGAACGAGATTTAAATTTCTCAGCGCAGCCAGTCTGAAGTTATTAAGTTTTTAAAGAATGGTATGGATTTCTGTCTAGAGCCACAAGACAAAGCGATAAGACAGGGGGCCACATTTTTTGCCTGTCAACAGCTGATGTAGCAAGCACAGAAATATCAAATGCCTTCTCATAAAAAAAAAAAATAATGCCCCAATATTCAGGAGGGTGTTGTATCTAGGTAACAAATTTCAGATGATAAAGAGAGTTACAAATGTGAACCATGTGGGTTGAATTTTTTTAAAAAAAGATATTGATGTCCCAGTTAAATGTAAAACAGTCAAAGTAGATTTTCTGTTTTTTTACTGAAAAGGCACACTGGTTTTGCCGGGATTAACAATGATAAATAATACATCCCAGGAAGCAGCAAATGAATTTCAGGACCAAACCAAAGGACTAGATTCGATGGATTAATACCTCAACACCCAGAATCTGAAAGAGGGAATTTGTGCTGAGGGACTAAAAGATGTGGTTTTGTTTCAGTCTTGGCTGGAACCAGAGGATGAGACACAGAAGCCCTAAGATAGAAGCAAGAATTCTGGGCTGTTCTGCTAAATGCTGTGGGACATTTAAAAACATAAGATGTTACTCATTTGTGGGATACGTTGGACTTATCTAAAATCACTTAGTTTTTTTGTGTTGTTTGTTTTTTTTCTTTTACTTTTAGTACAAGTCTGAAAAAAATTTAATGTGTTTCCTCTATATCATGTTATTAAAGGATACTGGTTTTTTAGGTCATTTAAGAGTTGAGATAGAATGATTGCGCCAACCCTAAAGTCATGCGGTTTTGTAACTGTCAGCCTGGCTAAAGTGGTATATGAAAAGCTAGAAAATCGTAGACCAGAGAGTTGAAAGGGACCTTGAAGAAGATGAAATGAAATCATGGATGCCAGGCTCACCAATCACAGAGAAAAGCTTATGTGTAGCCAAGCCCTGTGACTCCAGTGTTCAAAAGCTAAACCATCACACAACATTAAAAATTAGGACAGGTTTTCAGAAAGGACTATGAGGCTATGGGGGAATATAAAACCTAAGAAAGAGGAGTTTGGAGACTAAGGCAATGGCTCTACCTTTTACAGATTTGACCTGCATACATAAACCCCCAGAGAAAGGAGAGGAACATTTATTGAGCACCTGCTGTTGGCTTGGCACATAGCAGAAGCTAGATAATTAAGTTAACATGTGCTCCCACAGAACATATGCTGTGGTGGGGAAAAAAATACACAAACGACTCTAGCACGAGGTCTCAGAGAGCAGCACGTAAATGCTGTGAGAGATATACAAAGGACTCTGGTGAGAGTATGGCATTTCTCTAGCACTAAAAGTATGGCTAGCGTTTTGACATAATTTTTCTGGTTCTCTCTTCCCCTTTTGGTAGGTATCCAGATTAGTTCCTTTACTCAGGCTGACCTGACTTCACGAAACATTCAGTATATCCACTCCAGTGACACTGAGAAACATTCTGATGTCTTCAGCTTTACGCTCTCCGATGGAGTCAGTGAGGTAGGCGAGGCACTCCTTTCCCTCGGTGAATGGGTACTGATCCAGCAGTCTTCTTTGAAGGGAGTGTGAAAAGCAACTCTGCAAGCTTCACTTTCCCCTGCTGTCACCCAAGGATGGTGGTGGCCTCTGACAGCCCCTGGGGCTGTCGCTGAAGGGAAACCACTTTGGATTCCTGTTCAGTCAGTCGTGCTAAGAATGGGTGAAAGGAAGATTAGAGACTACCTGCCTTCTACTTGGGTGGGTGCTGGGGACAGGTGTCCCACCTGCACTTTCTGCCATTTAGGTGACCCAGACTTTCCACATCACCATACGCCCTGTGGACGATTCACTGCCTGTGGTGCAGAACCTGGGCATGCGGGTGCAGGAGGGTGTGAGCAAGACCATCACAGAGTTTGAGCTCAAGGCGGTGGATGCAGACACAGAAGTAAGTGCACTCCCCTGGGTTCTCTGGCTGAATGAGAGGCTGATCTGTCCCATCGTGATTGTGTATCCCGAGGGTAGGGCAGAGTAGTGAGGTTAGGGCAAGCATTCTTGAAAGGTTAAAAATCAGAAGATCCTGTGCCTTCTGGAAAAAAGAAACTAATATATTTGAAATCAAATTGTTTTTCACCCCTTTCTGAACTCCTAAATATATCCACTCTCTCCCCTGATTACATGTAACAATCTCTTAATATGCTGATTTTTTTTTTGGTCCTGATTCATAGAAAATTAGATGACATTTTAGCCAATCTTTTCATTCTTCCTTATTAGAGTGAACAAGGGTCTGGGGCACCTACTCATTTTTCCCATCATTTGCCTCCTTCATTCGGACTCCTCTGAGTGACAACTAAATATTGCAATTTGAGCGTCCTCAAAGAAGTAGAGTTTATTCAGGAAAACAGGGCACATAGAGACTAAACTCTTATTCTCATGATGCTTTCAGATTAAAGTAGCCAACATTCTGCCGTGACTTAGCTCTTATAAAGACTACCATAACTTTGTTCATTAGTTCTATGTATACCCTTCCCTGTGCCAGCACTCATTCTTTCATTTATTCTCAAAAACACTGATTACCTATAAGTGCCAGTCTCTGCTCCAGATAGTAAAGACAGGGCTGTGGACAAAACAAAGTTCCAGCCTTGGGGAATTTTCAGCCTTTGGTCAGGGGAACAGATAAGAAAGAATGTATATCATGTCAGATACGATGAGTGCTATGAATTAAAAAATAAAGCAAGATGAAGGAGATAGAGATTGGAGGGCATGTTATTTTAGAGGGAGTGGTCAGGGAAGTCTTCTCTGAGGAGCTGATATCTGAGCAGAGATATCAGGAAGTGGAAGAGCAAGCGATGCAGTTTTCTGAAAGAGTCACTTTCTGAGCAAAAGAACCAGGAGTGCAAATGCCCTGTGGTCAAGTGCGCTTGGAACCTTCGAGTTACTACAAGAAGTGAAGAGGCTGGGACCCAGTGAGGCAGCAGGAGAAAAGAATGCAGCCAGAGAGGAACCCTGGGTCAGGCCTTTGCATTTTATTCGAAGTTCGTGGGAAATCACTGGGAAGTGTTGAGCAGGGTTTTCTACATCTTTATTTTTCCTTCTATGTGTGTCACCCTAGAAGCTGTGATTAGAAATGGGAAATTAGCTTTTGTTCTGATCCACATGGGGTTCTCTATATGAGAATTTTGGAGAAATGGGGGAAAAGGTTAGAAAGGAAATGAATAGTTTTAAAAGGTCTGGCTCTTATTATCCTGGTAGAGGTTAAAAATTCAGGTTTTCCCCTATGACCCTTAAAAGACACATTTGAATGTCTTAGTCTGACACCAGAAGGCACCAGCACAGGAGTTCAGTTGTAATACCCAATATAGTTTCTCTCTCAGTTTTGTTTTTGGTATCTGTAAAGAAAATGCAATTCTTATTTTATAAACATCTTTAGGTTTGGCTAACCTCACCTGCCTGTTGCCCATCATTCCCAGATCTGGGTGGCTCAGTCGGTTAAGCATCCGACTCTTGGTTTCAGCTCAGGTCATGCTCGCATGGGTTGTGGGATGGAGTCCTGTATTGGGCTCCATGCTCAGTGGGGAGTCTGCTTGAAGATTCTCTCCCTCTGCCCCGCCCCCCTCAAACAAATAAATAAATCTTTTAAAACAAATCTGATTTCTGTTGCAAACTTCCCCTCTTCCCTTGCTTTTTACCTCCTCGACAGGCCGAATCTGTCACATTCACCATTGTGCAGCCCCCGCGCCACGGCACCATCGAGCGAACCACCAACGGGCAGCACTTCCGGCACACGTCCACCTTCACCATGGAAGACATCTACCAGAACCGGGTTAGCTACAGCCATGATGGCAGCAACTCCCTCAGAGACCGGTTCACCTTCACCGTGGCTGATGGGACAAATCCCTTCTTCATCATTGAGGAAGGAGGAAAAGAGGTGAGGGGCACAGACAGTTGAGAGGGAAGAAAAGTATGCCAGAGGCTGTCCAGAAGCAGAACATGGCATTTTTCAGCCAAGAATAGCATTGTCTTCGTTCTGTCACTAATTGGGCTTGGGCAAATTAGTTAACTTCTCGAAGCCTCAGCTTTTCATCTGTAAAATGGATATGATAATAATCACCAGCTTCCGTTAGTCTAAGGATCAAAGGGGGTAATCCACATAAAATGGGGAACATTGTTGGCCAATAGCAGGCACAATAAAGGATGGTAGTGATTGTTACTATGTCTGTCATTATTCCTCTTTTCCTTTTTGCCCACAGTTGACTCCTTTCATCTTTCTTTCATCTAATTCTAGTAGCTAACCTCATGATTCTAGATTGTCTTTCTCTTCTATGTGTCCCCTCAGCCAGCCAGAGTTTCTCAATCTCATGAAGAACAACTTGGTTAAGGGTATGGCTTTTGCATCTGAAAGACACTGATTGAAGTTCTGGCTCTCACTAGCTGAAATGTTTGTAAAATGGGGATGGTATCTGTCCTTATGATGTACATAAAGCACTTGGCCCAGTGCCTCACACAGGAAACGTAGGAAACATCCAACAAACTGTGGCTATAATATCGTCACTGTCATCGTTTTAGGACCAGCTGGTGGAACAGGTCACGGTGCTTTTCTCTTGAGGTCCTGCAGTTGTCAAGCTTTACTTCCCTGAGAGAATGGAGATTCTAAGGTTCAGGTGTCTAGAAGAAACTTGAAGATGGCCTTTCCATCCCCTACCCTGCCATTTTTCCTCACTCCTTCCTTCCTCAGCCGGGTCTTGGGCAGGATTCTAAGCCTCCCCAGGAATAACAGCAATTGTGGTGAAAGGTGGGCCTGAGGACCCGCCTGCACTTGCGCATCCATATCTGACTCAGCAGAAGCAGCGTGACGAAGCACCGTGACCACAGCTTGCTGGATTTCATGATAACAGGAGGGTCTGCTCCTCAGTCCTGCAGAGCCCTTTCCTGCTCTGATGATGACTGGGAATAATTCCTTTCCTGGAAGAAAGATTCCCTCTGCATCCTTTCAAGACAGTCTGTGCGAAGGTCATTCTCCGGTGGCCCCGGTGTCAGTGAGACGGCTCTTGGGATTTCCCGCCATTTTGGTGTCTGCACTGCGTCACCACCTGGCAGATCATTGTTTTTCTTTTTTCCCTTCTGAACTGTAGCTGCTCCCCCACTTAATTTGACTTTCAGAAGAGAAAAGAGACTTCAGGATGAATCAGCAAGAGGGCTACCTCTCTGATAAACATAAAAGGTCATGGTAGGTCTCCAGAGGGACTGTATTATTTTTGAAATGGAAATTATTTAGGAGAGTTGCAGAAGATTGAAAAGCCAGCGTCTTGCTGCCCTGCGTGCTGGCATGCCTTATCCTCCCAGAAACACAGGTTCTAGGTCGGACTCGCCACGTATGTGGAGTGCGTGTGTGTACATGTATATGCGTGAGAATGAAATTATAGACCAGATTCTTTTCCTTATTCCCACAAACGCTTTTATTCTCTCTTGATTTCCTCTGCCCCTCTTCCCCATATGGACAGTTCTCTTGTAAAAAAAGGAAAGAAAAAAATGTAAATATCCTCCCATGAAACTTCTTCTCACACCTGGCAGCATCCCACCCGGAGACTTTGACATTAACATAGGAATGATAAGTTTAGTCCACCTCTCCTGAAATTTTAACAAGAGTTATTCAAAGGAAAATATTGTTTGTGGTTTCGCCTCAGGACAAAATTGAACCCAATTAAGGAATGCATGGGTGTGTAAAAGTCAATTTCCATAGCAGGTGAAATTGCAGAAAAGTGCCACTTGTTTCTTGCTTTTCTTCTCATATTGTCCCCGCTTTATCGATCGGCATTCTTTGTGCCTCATGCCAAGGGTGATAAGCAATGGAGACTGGCGCGGTTGCCCGTTCTGAAGTGCCAACAGATTTCAGGGGTTCCAACTTTGTGGGTCGTAGGACCTGACATATTTCAGATATCTGTGAATGATGACTTTTCTCTTTTGGCTTCCCACACAGGTTATGACAGCAGCACCTCAGCATTTCCAAGTGGACATCCTCCCAGTAGATGATGGCACCCCTAGAATTGTTACCAACCTGGGGCTCCAGTGGCTGGAGTACATGGATGGCAAGGTAAGGCCTTTCCATCTGCCACATTCACATGAACCAACGTGGGCTATGTCCTTATTCGTGACCATGTGTGGAAAGAAGTCCAGTTTGACTCACGTTTATCCCTCCCTAAGGGAGCTGATTTTCCCAAGATTGGCAAGCTCCATGAGTTTGGTTAGGATCATGTATTTAAGATGTTCTTACGGAATGACCCCCAAAATACAGAAGCTCAAACAAGATAGAAGCTTATTTTTTCTCTCACATATGAGGTGGCGGTAAGTGGGCAGTCCAGGGCTCTCCATGACCTTTCAGAGATGCAGATTCCTCTGTCTTATTATCCTGACATCACTGGGTTGTTGCTGTTGGCAGTATAGCCAAAACTCCTCAGCTATTCGTCGATATTCTAGCCCATGGGAAAAAGAAAACGGAGAAGTAGAGGGCAAGGAACTTCATTTTAAGCAAGTGATACAGCAAGAAACACATCGCTAGCACTCATATTATTTTGGCAAGAATTGGTTGTATGGTTCCATCTGTTGCATCTGAGAGGGTGGGAATCGAGTCTGTAGCTGGCTGAGCTAGAAGTTTGTTAACTAGAAAAAGGGAAGGATGGGTTTCAGGAAATATCTGGAATATGCCATAGATGGGAAGGAAGTGAGTATTTTGTAGGTGAGTATCATCAGAGGACTTCTATTTTAGAAATTCCTTTCTCCTTCTAAATCCCAATTTGGTCATTTTAAGATATGCCACGATGCTTTCCTGGTGACCTATCAAGCATTAAATCCTCATCCTCACCCAAATACACGTGCTTCTTTAGTTCAGGAGCTGATTTTTCTTTCGTGTGTGGTATTCCCCCTGGGATGTGGATTTTCTCATCTCCATGGAGCTGCTTTAGGTGGCTGTATGTGTAGCTGCTGGGCTGTAGTTTTCTACAGAACTGGCTGGAATTTTTTAAATTAGTACAGCTTCCTCTCATCCCTTGTTTGATTTTTATCCCCATATTCAGAACTATCCCATTCTCTTCTCGACACTCTCCAGGTGGTTTTCTACTTCCCACTCTTATCCTACTGCAATGACTCTTATCAAAGTCAGCAATGACCTTTATTTTGTCAAGTCCAAAGGTCACTTACGTGTCCTTATTTTACTAGATCTACTAATATTTAGTACTGTTGACCACCCCCCCTTTTCACTGAAACCTTTACTCTTACTAAATATTTGTTAAATGAATGAATGAGTGACTTAAAATTTAGCCAATATAGTTGGGCAATATTGTTATCATATATTTATCTTACTCAATTTCAAGAATTGTGATTGACTCCAATAAGGTATAAAGTGGCCATCTTCCTGATGTTTTATTATTGTTTCAAAGTTCCAACCTTCCTTAAAGGCCAAACTCAAATCCCATCACCTCAAATCCCTCCTCTGATCCAGATGGAATTAATCTCGCCCACCCCCCAAAAGCATACAGTACTCTTTTTGTGTTTCCCGTTATAGCTCTTGCCACAGTTACCCTGCTCACAAGCCTTTCTTTCCCAAAAAAGTGTGAGAACACCTCAAGGACAGAGGCTGGGAGGGTTTCAATCCTCATAGCCTCTTCAATCCTGACAGTTTTCTCCATGCAGTAAATGCACTCAGTAAATCATTGTTGAACTGAATTAATTCTGAGTCAGAGGGTCTTGGTCTGGCTTTATTCCCACCTCAGGAATTAAATTTAATGGGTTTCTATTCCAGGCAACCAACTTGATCACCAAGAAGGAACTGCTGACCATGGACCCAGACACAGAGGACCTGCATCTTGTCTATGAGATAACAGCGGGCCCCAAGCATGGCCACGTGGAGAACAAGCTACAGCCTGGCAGAGCTGCTGTCACTTTCACACAGGGTGGGACTCGGGGAACTGAGAGATGGGAGAAATCGGTTCTAACTATCCCTACCTCCCTGATCTTTCTTACAACCACTTCTAGCTACTTACCCCCAAGTCACTTATTTGCAAATAGGTCCTTTAGTGTCTAGCCATCCAACGTTGCCATTTTACTTCTCTGATTTCCTTTTCCTAGTACTCTCAATTACAGCAAAAAAATTTTTTTGTCTATACCATGCTTGCTCAGCTCCTAGATTGCTGCAGGTTTTGGCGAGATTTAGTGGAAGGGTCACATGATATTGATTGGTTTTCTTCTTCTTTTTTTTTAGTTGAAGCATAGTTGACACACAATGTTACATTAGTTTCAGGTGTGCAACGTGGTTGGTTTTCTTTCAAAGCAAAAAACAAAAACAACCACCATAGTCTGTGAAATATCTGTGATCCTGTATGACTTATTTTTGTTCTCTAGGGTTATGGATTGTTTCTTAGGTCTTTAGCAAAGAAATGAAAATCAACAGGGGTATGTTGCTCAACAGAAATATCTTCCTATTTTGAATCACATCAAGCAGACCATTTTGTATTTTAGTAGTCTTATACGCATGTCAGACTCTTCTTGACTTCTTTCGAGGATGGACCTTACGTTGAGCCGTCATTGCAAAAGCTGCCCCTTACAACTCATGCACCGTATTCACCTTGTCTCCCTGTTCTCAATCTTCATAGCACATACCTTCCGAAGAACCTTATTTAGAAGGAAGTGGGGGTGAGTGTGCACATGTGTACACAGAGGGTGGAGTCAAAGACTCTTTATCAGCTCTCAGATGTGCCTTTGATATTCCAGAGAGATTCGATAAAGTTCTTTTTTGCCAAGACCCTGGGATTCTCGTTTTACAACAGCTTCAGGGTATTTCCTGGGCGTAAAGACAGCTCTTTGTCACACAGTTAGAGGATTATATTGTAAAATCTGGCGGACACATTTATTTTTAAGACTGCTATCCCTTTTTGTTCTTGGGAAATTAAGTTCTATCTACAACCCATTAGAAGAATAAACTAGGTATGTTGGCGTAGAATCTACAAGGCTGTCTTTACATCCTTGGGTTAATTCACAATGTGTTTTTTCTCACAGAGGATGTGAACTTGGGATTGATTCGTTACGTGTTACGCGAGGAGAAGATCCGTGAGATGATGGATAGTTTTCAGTTTCTGGTGAAAGACAGTAAACCCAATGTGGTCAGCGACAATGTCTTCCATGTCCAGTGGTCCCTCATCAGCTTTAAATATACGAGGTACAAGGGTCATTGGTGTTCATTCTGGAGAAGTGAATCAGGCAAGCAGAGGAGGTCAGATTGAAGTACCTGGGGGTCAACTCTAGTCATCTGATTATGGTGGTGGGGGGTAACAATAATGAAAATAATAATGTCACCAAATATTTTTTAATACTATGTGTACCAGGCACTTGACATACATCATCTTGTTTAATACTTGCAATTGTGGGATGAGTCCTATTGTTGTTCCCACAAGAACAAAGCAATGGAGACAAAAAGAGGTCAACTAATTTACCAAAAGTCACATAGCTAATAAGCAGTAAAACTAGGATCGAAACTCAATGATTTTAACCATTGTGCTTTACTGCATTTCCATTTTTGATTCCACCCTCAAGTTTTAGAAGATAATCCAGTTGAACTGATGAGAAACAAAATACACATTAAATACTGGCTGAAAATAATCACTCTCCC
This sequence comes from Ursus americanus, assembly GCF_024610735.1. Lineage (NCBI taxonomy): Eukaryota > Metazoa > Chordata > Mammalia > Carnivora > Ursidae > Ursus > Ursus americanus. The sequence goes on along the minus strand of NC_142134.1, from coordinate 22,934,487 downwards.
ATAATAATAGCAACTTCGCCTTACCCTCTACATTCTGTTCTCAGGCTTACATTCTCCCCTGGCTCCTTTCATGTTCATGGGATTATATGTGCTTGGGGACAAATTCATAGCTTAATATAGACACTCTTTAAGGTGCTTTTGTAGTCTTTTGGGGGTTTTAGAGGCAAACAAGCGCCAGTTTTGGTAAAGGTAGGCAAGCACAGTGTTGATTTTATAGGTCACGTTATAACTAGGATTATAATTTGGGGGGGGGAATAATTCTTTAAGTCTACCTTTCAGAGACTCACTATTCTAAGAAACCAATTTCATGATAATTCAGACAAAAATTGAAATGGAGGTGGGGGATAACATACAAACTTGATTTCTTGTGCCCCAGACCCGGACTGTTCCACTCTTAGATAATTTAGTGGACTATTACAATCAGTGTGTGTGTGTGTGTGTGTGTGTGTGTGTGTGTGTGTGTGTATAATAATCAATATATATTATGTATATATATAATATAAAACATATATATATATGTATGTTTTGCTGTTATTTCCCTCTTGTTTGTATCTTCTTAAAAATGAAATAAATGTCCTAAATCCAATCAGTTTTTCTGGACAACCCTCCAACTTTTAATGGGCTGAATAGTACAGTGTCCCTAACCTGTCAGAGGCACTTCTCTGGCCACCCTCACAGCAACAAGACATAAGCCCCAGCCCAATACTCATCCTCAGTGATGAAAAACAAGGCCCAGCTCAGGCCCCACTCACTCATGGATTTTCTAAACCTAGATACTTGTGAATTAATAGCACATGGGTAGTTTGCCATGTGCTATTAAAGCAATACAAATTTGTAGCAGCAAGCTAAGTTAACCTTATGCCTTAGTCTGTTTGAGCGTGCTAACAGAATGCCACAGACTAGATGGCTTATAAACAACAGAAATTTATTCCTCACGGTCCTGGAGGCTGGGAAGTCCTAGATCAAGGTGCTGACAGATTCGGTGTCTAGTGGGGAGCCTCTTCCTGGTTCAGAGGCAGTTGTCTTCTCCCTGTGTCTTCACATGGTGGAAGGACCAGGGAGCTCTGTGGGACCTCTTGTATAAGGGCACCAATCCTATTCGTGAGGGCTCCACCTTCATGACCTAATCACCTCCCAAATATCAGCACATTGGGGGTAGGATTTCAACATATGAATTTGGGGGGACAACGTTCAGTCTATATCACCTCGTCACTCCCCAATGTCACAATGCTCCATTTGTCTAAACACCTCTGTTTCCTAGTCCCCATTCTTATTTTCTTATCTCTGCCACCACCGTGGCTCCTTGGCACACTTCCTGGAGATCTGGTCCAGTCAGTTCCCACCTGCGCTAAGTCATTATTTCCCTCCCAAGCAGCTTTCTTTCCTAAGAACCCACTGTTCTAGTTACTCTACCACACTAGGGAGAGATTGTCATTTCTCTGTGTTTTGAAATATAAAGTGTATAGCTCCTACGTGCTGCCCATCTTCTGAATGCCTTTCAGCTCGCTCTGAAAATGGGGCAGATACCATTCTGCATCCACATCCTCCTTGGTCCCTTGGTGCTGTGACTGTCCCAGGTGAACACAGTTCCTCAGTTTATAACCTGGCTTCTCAAAGAAGCCAAACTTCCTAATCTCTGAGCTGCCTGACACCATAATCAACCAGAAGAGACAGGCATTAAACAAGTGGATTCTTCATAGCCCCAGCTCAGATTTTCAGACGCCGCCTTTTTGTGTGCTTCTAGCTACAATGTCAGTGAGAAAGCAGGGTCTGTTAGCGTCACAGTGCAGAGGAGTGGGAACCTGAACCAGTATGCCATCGTCCTGTGTCGCACCGAGCAAGGCACCGCCAGCTCCAGCTCCAGGGTCAGCTCCCAACCCGGACAGCAGGACTACGTGGAGTATGCTGGCCAGGTAGGTGGGCAAGGGGGCCTCTGATTGCTGATCGCCAGCAGGCGCCAGCCAGGGCTGCCCTGTGGTGGTTGGCAAGTGTGGCACCTTCCCCCTAATTTTTATCCCACCTCTCTTTCCATTGGCGCCCTTCCTCAAGTGATTTTCCTGCGTTCCCTTCCCACAGGTCTTAGTTCTTCCCAGTCCATCCACTCCTCGTGGAAGTTTCAACTGCAAAAGTTGAAGTTGTCTGGCTTCTCAGTCTTTGCATTTTGCTCCATGACAAAAAAAGCTCTCCAAGGCATCATGTTCTACACGGGGCTTTTAGGATCCAAGCCCTTTCCCCCCCTCACTTTCTCTAACTGAAGGACGGGAAGAGGGAGTGTGGGGGATGATTGGGAAGCTCGTGGAATAGGCTGGGTGAGAAATGATGGGAGCGTGAGTTTCAGTTATGAAACGGAGGTGGAGACAAGTGGGTGGATTGACAGATGAGTAAAAATTGATATGATTTCACAGCAGATTAGATAGTGGGCAGAAGCAGGAGATGGATGGTAATGCCCCTTGCCATCACAGGATCAGGTTTGGAGAGAGGGTGGTCTTGACTGTGCTTTGGACAGGCCAAGCATGAGGTGCCTGAGACTGTGAGAGGACTGGCAGGGAAGGCAGAGAGCAGCTCGTGTGGAGGGTCTGCGCAGGTCGCTACCACAGAGGTGGTAACCGGCACCGGGGTGGGAATGAAGCAGACAGAGAGGAGAGAGTAAGAAAGGAAGAGGACTTAAACAGTAAACTCCCTTATGGCAGGATCCCCCATATTTGTCATCTTTTACGTATGGCACAATACCTGGCACTTACTAGGTAATTCTTCAGTGTTTTTGCAAAGTAATTTCACGCTTCTTATGACATCATAGATCTCTGTAAAGAGGAGCGGGCTGTCTCTTTGAGGTGTTTCAGCTGGACTGAGGTCAAATTTAAATGAGGAATTAGAAAAGAACAGATAAGCCAAGGAGTCTTTTAGCAAAATACTAAGAAATAGCATGTACTTGTGTTTGTCAAGGAAAGACAAAAGGCAGGGCACCTGGGTGGCTCAGTTGTTAAGCGTCTGCCTTCGGCTCAGGTCATGAACCCCGGGTCCTGGGATTGAGCCCCGCATCGGGCTCCCTGGTCAGCAGGAAGCCTGCCTCTCCCTCTCCCACTCCCTCTGCTTGTGTTCCCTCTCTCGCTGTGTCTCTCTCTGTCAAATAAATAAAATCTTAAAAAAAAAAAAAAGGCAAAAGGCAGTGAGTTCTAGAACTAAATAGAGATCTAAGGGTGTTTCATTTAGTTGGGAGTGTTTTAAAATGTGGAACTTGGTGAAATGTAACTTGATTAGTTGATTAGATATGGAATAATAATTTTCTGCTGATGAAAATCACGTATTTTTCAGATTTGTGTGTCCCTAGAGGTTTATGACTATTTTACACATTTTAGCTATCTCATTTTACACGAAGTGCAGTCCAGGCCTATTTCCTATCCTTTTAGTTTTGGATAAATCCATAACCCTGGTTCCTTTTCAAGGTTTTATCATTATCTTTTTTTTTTAAGACACAGTAAAACCAGAATAAATCCCTATAAGTTCACAGTTGTGTGAATATAGAATAATGTCTCTGTTTTGTAACAGGCTAATTCATTTACATTGTAGATCTAGCCCAGCTTAATGGCAAAGGATTTAGTTAAATATAAAGTTAAAATTCAGTCTGGCTTGTTCATAATATACCTTTCTGTGGCTTCAAACTCCATTATTCAGTACGCTGAGATTCTGTGTCAATTTTGATTGTGTGACCAATATGGTAATGATAATAAGGATGAAGGCTAACATTTGTTCAGTGCTCTAAAATATACTTTGTGCTTTCGTTATACATGTGTCTTATAGTCCTCCCAGTAAATATGTGAAATTAGTATGTGAAATTATTATTTAACTGATGAGGAATCTGACATTTGTAAAGATTCATAGACTAACCCAGCTTAAGGCCAGAATTTCACACTCCAAGTTCAAAGATCTTTCCAGGTAAACTTGCCAGAAATAGAAGGGGAACCGAGTAACCAAATGACACTTGCTATCCCAAATGAATTAATAAAACAAGATATAAATAGATACCAACCTGTTTTTCTACAGTCACCAACTAGTAGAAGATGTCTTTGCCCTCCACATCCCTATGCGGTAAGTCAGCTCCAATGTGTAGATGAAGAATAGGAACAGGTAGCCATGTGTTCCAGATGATAACAGCAGGAAGTTGGGGTGGAAGAAACAGCGATTTCATTCAGTGCTCTGCCCACTAGACTTGGGTCCTCTTTTCCCATGATGCTCTGGGGGAGCGAGTGGGGGAATCCGAGGCACAGCAGAACTCCTTGTTGTTTGCTTTGTGACAGGTGCAGTTTGATGAGCGAGAGGACACCAAGTCCTGCACCATTGTCATCAATGATGATGATGTGTTTGAGAACGTTGAGAGTTTCACCGTGGAGCTCAGCATGCCAGCATATGCCCTATTAGGGGAGTTCACCCAGGCGAAGGTCATTATCAATGACACTGAGGACGAGCCCACATTAGAGTTTGATAAGAAGACCTACCGGGTCAACGAGAGCGCTGGTTTTCTATTCGCACCTATTGAAAGAAAAGGTCTGTTGGTGCCAAAGGTGACAAGGAGCTATAACAATAGCTAGCATTTTTCTAGTCCTTTTTATGTGCCAAGTGCTCATGTACCATATTAACTTCTGTGTGTAAGTGCTTTACATGTATTAGCTCATTTAAATTCCCAGAACAACCCTAATAATGATCCTACCTGTAGTGAGTACTATCAGAAGACTTCTCTTCTTAGTTCAAGTTGTAGTGCTCCCATTTATTCTTAACAGGACTGGAAGACTGGTTATATTTGGTCTTGCAAATTATTCATGAATTTAGGATTCTTAATCAATCACCCAATCTATAAAATATTTAGTAGCCTTGGTCAACGAGGGAAGTTTATAAGAACTGGCTTCTCATCTTAGTTTGGGAAGACAGAAATATATTTAAAGATTTTCCTACGTGAGTGTCATGTATAGAGCTCAGATGAGAAATAAACCATGTGTGAGAAATAAAGGGCAATGCTTGAGGGATTGAAAACAAAACAAAGATCATATGCATTTGTGATTGTGCAATATTGAAACTTTAAAACTCACAGAAATTAAATCCCCATTCAGAGCCCCAACATGACTCTAAGTGATGATGTCAGGTTTTTTTATTGAATCTGCTGACTGGGTATTAGCATAACAAACACTGTAGATAGCTCAAACCCTTGGTGATGCCACTTGGAAAACAAGCAAGCCCCATTGATTGCCCTGGGCCAGCAAGCCAGGCCCAAAACAGGCTGTCTTCCAGGGACGAGGCAGCACTAATAAGTAAAGTCATTTGTACAGAGAGGCAGGTTTTATTTTGTTTTGTTTTTCTTTTTTTAAACAAGCTGATTTCTCCCTGGGAATTAAAGTGCAGAAGTTTATTCAGAAAGGCGGTGAACTGTGCTCAGAGCACTACCTTCGGGACACAATTACTTTGCTACTTAAAGTACCAAATATGTCTCTTATCTTTCTACCCGCTGTGGTCTTAGATGGTGAGCAATGAGTCTTGTGAATTAACAGAGCACAAAATTCACAGAATAGGAAATCCATTTTAAATTGTTTGGTGAAGTATCTGGGGTATATTAAATCCTCAAGTGGTTTAAACCACAGGCTTAAGAAGCTGCAATGCAGGAAGGTTTCATGTCAGAGTTTGAACAGAAGTAGTGATGAAATGTGTCAGAGGGAACCAAACCTACCAAATTATCAGAGATCTTAAAATTTGAGAAGTGCTCACTCCGATGCTTTCATTTTCCTGCCATTTGTATTTCAGGGGATTCGAGCAGCATTGTATCTGCAATTTGCTACACAGTGCCTAAGTCAGCTATGGGAAGTAGCCTCTATGCTCTAGAATCGGGCTCTGATTTTAAATCTAGAGGGATGTCTCCTGACAGTCGTGTGATATTTGGACCTGGTGTCACCATGTCCACCTGTGATGTCATGCTCATTGATGACAGTGAGTATGAAGAAGAAGAAGAGTTTGAGATTGTCCTGGCAGATGCTTCAGACAATGCCCGCATCGGAAGGGTGGCATCGGCCAAGGTGCTCATCAGTGGTCCCAATGACGCCTCCACTGTGTCCCTGGGCAATACGGCTTTCACTGTCAGCGAGGATGCAGGTAATAGAGAGCATCTCTGGGATTCCATCACCCATATCCTGATCCCTTTCTTGAACACTTTCCTCTTAGTTTCCAGAATGTCCTTAAGACATTTGAGAATGCCATTCCTCAGTGACACCGTTGTTGGTTGGAGACATATAATAATAGGAATTAAGACCAAGAATGGAAGGTAATGAAGAATAGAGAATTCCATCCACTTTTCTTGCCCTGGTTACTGATGGCAGGGAGGGATAGGCTTAGAGCTTCTTTGGTTGATCTCTGTGGTCTGGAGGGAGGGCGTGCTGCTAAGCATTTTGGCCTCTGAAGTCGAGAAATGTGATCTGTTGAGGATGGAGGTAAGTTATTTAGCATAATGCTAGCTGCCAGAACAAATAAATTCCAAAGTTTCAGTGTCCTAACCAATGGAACTTTCTCATTCATATAACACCCCAAAGCAGTCAGTGGGCAGATTTCTTCCACCCAGGCTCCTTCCCTCTTTTGGCTCCACAAAGCTCTCAAAGTCTTCTGCATGCTGCTAGCAGACATACTGCCAGAAGGAGCAGCAGCTGTGCTGAGCTCCACTGATTTGACCCACCTGGTCATGGCCATTCACCTCTCTGAAGGTGATATTCTGAGGGATCATGGGAACTCATATGTTTGAGCACTTACTGAATGCCAGGCACCATGCCATCTGCATTCCATGCATTCTCATTTAATCTTCTGTAGAAAAGAGAACATTAGATAGAAGAGCAAATGGAGGCTCAGAAAGGTAAAATAAAGCATCAAAGATCAGTAGCTAATATGGCAGAGCTGGGATTAGAACCTAGACCTTTTCTGTACCATGTTTCCTCTCCTCTACACCAAATGCTCAGCCATGACTACTTGTCAGCTCGCAGCTTATTGACTAAAAAAATAGGATCGATGGGATTTTTATGTAGCTTTTTTCTGACCTTGGTTGTGAAAATAGCTAAAAATCCACATGTATATCATTAGGACACTACAAAGTGTGATGTTATAGTGGGCCAGAAGATGAGCTTCATTCCTAAGATAAACAACAGCACATATGGTTTAAGTAATGATGTGTGCACCACTCAGATAAAATAGAGAAATCAACCCAGTTAGGAACATTTAATTAGGAACATTCAGCTTCAGGCCCCATAGAGTCCCCTAGCTGGTTCTCTATTAATTGACTACTTTCTAGCTCATCCCTGAGGCTCTAGTCTCTGAGTTTCTTCTCCCAAAATAGGCTTGAGATGTTTATCGATGGGCCCTCTCCACTTTGTTTTTCTCCTGTGAACGGTGTCTTTCATGAAACCACAAAACCATTTTCCCCTAAGGGCTGTCTCTCCAGTACTACCTCCATGAAGCCCTCCTCCAGGTCTGCTCTTGATCTTAGTGTCAGTAAAAACAGGGGTGGTGACACTTCACAGCCTTCCTCAGAGGGAACACAGGAGCATCACTGAAGTTGGATTAGACAAGCTCACAGGGTAGAGTTGCTACTGCTATGAGGGAGAGCATTGTTCTGAAACCCCATTGACTTCTGGCCCAACACTGACCATTGACATCTCTATGGATCTCCATTTAGGTACATTGAAGATTCCAGTTATCCGTCATGGAACTGACCTTTCTACCTTCACATCTGTCTGGTGTGCAACACGGCCCTCAGACCCAGCTTCTGCCACTCCAGGAGTTGACTATGTCCCCAGCTCTAGGAAGGTGGAGTTTGGGCCAGGTGTCACCGAGCAGGTGAGGATAGAGCAGTCAAAGGCCAGGTGGGCCTGTTAATGTTGTCTCTGTTCTGCTCCCCAAACTCTATGGAGGACTCTAAACCACACTTGCCTTATGACTGTCTTCCCTTTCTTCACAAACGCAAACATGCAAACAAGAGAATAGACCCGGAGAGATCTTCTACAAACTCTCCAAGTGACAGATTTAGAGTAGGAACTGCACTCTGTTGATGTAAATATCTAGAGACAAAACACCTAAGGGTTTGTAATAAAGAGATTATCATTTTATGGATTAAGAAGACTTACTGTAAGACCACCAGAGAAAGCAAGTTATCACCTCTGTCCTATTCTCCTGAAGGCAAATGGGTATGTTGGACATTCTGTAAGGTTTACTTTGATTTTTCTTCTTCTTATATTCATATTATTCTTAAAAATCGAGATATAATTGACATATAACATATTCGTTTCAGGTGTACAACATAATGATTCAGTGTTTGTATTGCAAAATGATCACCACAACTAACATCTTGATTTTTCTTCTAGTACTGCACCTTGACTATCTTAGATGACACTCAGTATCCAGTAATTGAAGGGCTGGAGACGTTTGTGGTTTTTCTCAGCTCAGCACAAGGGGCCGAACTGACCAAACCCTTCCAGGCTGTCATTGCAATTAATGACACATTCCAGGATGGTAAGATATTGGAGATGCTTGTGGCTCAAACTGTATTTCTATTTCTTCCTTGCCTTCCAACTATATGACATTGGAACTCATTCACATTTTCATTCAAGAAATGTGTGTGTGTGTGTGTGTGTGTGTGTGTGTGTACGTATTATGTACCTACTTTCACATAGAAATATGGGGGAGAAATAAACATTCATGTTTCTGGTACTGTGCTAAGCACTACTCTGATATATAAGCCTTGGGCCCTGTCCTCAAGAAGCTCAATGTCTAGTTGAGGAGATCAGACCCTTAAACAGAAAAATTAGACTGTATTTTGATAAATGACCTAATAGTGCTATAACTCCAGTGCTAGGGGAGCAGAGGGGACTGAACAGCAACCATATGAGGAAGAAGTATAGATTGCACAGAGGACATGATATTTAAACAGGGCTTTGGGGTGTGGTATGAGTTCATCTAATGGATAGTAAAATAAAGTTTTGTCAAATGGAGAGATGTAGTATATATAAAGTATAAAATTTTGGAAGACACGTATTTGAGAAACAGTGAGATGCTTACTTTTGCTTTAAGCCTGGCAGGAGGTGAATAGGAGGAAATGGCATGGGACGCCAACCTGTCTTTCCATTTCATTTCCAGTTCTAAAAGGTCTTATGTTGCAGCCTGAGGGACTTGTAAGCTGAGAGGAGCAGCAGATGCTTCTAAGCAGAGCAGTGGTGTGATCTTTGTTTGAGGAAATTGACACTGGCAGTCCTGTAGATGACGTACAAGAAAGACTAGACAACACGTATATGAACAAAATATCAGTTGCCACTGAAGATCTAACAGGAAGATGACCGGAAAAGGTTGGATGCTTCTTGGGAAGAGTTGATGAAATTTAGAATTGTCAGATTCCAGGTCAAAGCTCCTACCTAAAGCAGGAAGACCCTCCTTAGCATCCCCAGTGGTTGACAATAGAGCCCATAAGTAAATATGGGCTTTCAGTGACTGAAAAGTCACCAGAAAAGGAACAATCAGCCCAGCAGGGTGATCCTTAATGCTTTCATTTATTTTTAAATAATTTGTTTATTTATATAGTTTTAAAAATGACCAAAAAAAGGTATACCATGAAAATTAAGTCTACCTTCTACCCCTGTCTCCCAACCCTCTGGTTGTTCTCCTAGAGACAACCATTTTAACCAGTTTGTTGTTTTTGTTTGTATCCTTCAAGAGAAATATATATAATGCATATGTATACATATAATGCACAAATATGCATATGCATACATAATATATACATAATGCAAATGTCCAAAATGATATCTTATTTTAGACCTAGGTTTATTGAGATCTAACTTACATGAATTAAAATTCACCCTCTTTAGTGGACAATTCTATGAGTTTTGACAGATGCATACAGTGGTGTGCCCACCACCACAATCAAAATGTGGAACAGTTTCAATACCCTCCAGAATTTGCTTGTGCCCCTTTGTGGTCAGCCTCTTCCCTATCTCTAGCCCTGGCAACCGCTGCTGGGTTTTTACCCATACAGTTTTGCCATTTCTAGAATGTCATATAATTGGAATCATGTAATATAGCAACTTGTGTCCAGTTTCTTTCTCTAAAAGATTGCACTTGAGAACCATCCGTGTTGTTACATATACGAGCAGTTCATTTCCTTCACTGAGGAGTAGTTTCCCATTATATAGACGTACTGCAGTTTGTTCATCCACTCACCTGTTGAATGACATTTGAGTTGTTTCCAGGTTTGGCAGTTATGACTGGAGTGACTATAAATATTTGCATATAGCTTTCTGTGTGAATATAGGTTTTTATTTCTCTGGGGTAAATACTTCAGAGTGGGGTGGCTGGATTGTATGGTAAGTGTTTGTTTAACATTACGAGACTGCCAGGCTGTTTTCCAAAGTGGTTGTAACTGTTTTGCATTACCACCAGCAGTGTACGAGAATTCTGGCTGTTCCACATCCTCGCCAACATTTGGCGTTGTCAACTTTCTGTGGGGTTTTTTTAGTTATCCTGGCAGACGTATAGTGATGTCTCATGGTTTGAAAGTCATTTCTCTAAGGACTGATGACACTGAGATCTTCAGGTGCTTACTTGCCATTTATATATCTTCTTTAGCAAAGTATTATTCAAATACTTCCCCCATTTTTAATTGGTTTTTTTTGCCCTCTATTATTGCATTGTTATAAAATCTGGACAAATATTCGTGTTTGGCAAATATTTTTTCCCAATCCATTGCTTGTTTTTTGTTCTTATAACAATCTCTTTCAAAGGGCAGTAGTCTTTCATTTTGAAATAGTTCCATTTATCGATAATTCTATTATGGATTGTGCTTCTAATGTTGTATCTAAGAAATCTTTCCCTGACTCAAGGTTACAAAGATTTTTTCCTGTGTTTTCTTCTGGAAGTTTTAGTTTTAAGCTTTACACTTAGGTTTGTGATTCATAAAAAGTTAACTTTTTAACTGTAAACAAGGTTTTAACAATTATACTATTTTATATCATATATATTACCTCCGAGTTTACAAAATGACATACTAGACATTATCTCATAATTTCATGGTTTTATACTTGTTTCTATTCTATAGATAAGGAGACTAGAATCAGGGGAGGAAAGACCTGAAGTCTCATACAGAGTGAGACCAGCCTGTGTTCTGAGACTTTGGCTTGTCCATACCCGTTGCACTACACGAAATAGTCCTATTTGATCCAGCTGTAGAATCTGGGATATGTTTTTATTTTTTCCTTATTCACTGAAAAGAAGAAGGAAAGAAACTCAGTTACTCTTTTTATTCTTTATTCTTTTGCATGAAAGGTAGTTAATTTCCTTCTGATGGCATGGAAAGGGAATGCAAAATCAGAAGTCCTAAAATAAAATCCCAGCCCCACCATTTCCTTACTTTCTGGCCTTGGACTAGCAACACAAGGTTACTGAGCCTCATTTTGTTAATCCATAGATAATGAAAATAACTACCTTACAAGGTTATTGTAAGGATTAAATTAGATAAAGTATGTGAAAATATCTACCATGGTACCTGGCACATAGTAGATTTTATTCCATGTTAATTTCTTTTCTTCCTGGCATATCAGTCATTTATCACACTTGCCAGTGGGACTCCAGTCATGTACACAAAACTCATTGCCCCAGATCAACAGAAAAGGTTCCATTTGGATTTTTTCCACATTTTATTGGTGAACATTAGGGTTACAAACTTAGAAAGTGAACACGTTAAAATATTTCTCATCTTTCAGGAAGTCTACAACAAACTATATTCAGTCAAGAATTTATCCCAGAGAAAGAAATCCCCAAACCTATTTCAGTAACCCATTGTAGTGTTCAACAGTTGTGTCTATTGGTTAGCCTTCTTCTTAGTAATCGCTAACTCTTGTTGAGTTTCTTCCATGTGCGCATTGTAAGGTGGAAAGATCTCACCTTCTCTCTAATCTTTACAAGCTCTTCAACTAGTGAAACAGGTTGGATAATTTGTCCAAGATCACATGGAGAGGAGGCGATGGGACCAGACTTACAACCTAGGTCTGTTTTATCCATGTCCAGTCTTCTAGTTTTATACCCTACCGTGATGACTTTTCACATTGCAGTTTTAGATGCTTCACGTGACCTAGTATCCTTATAAAGTCAACCTTCCGCCTTCCAAAGTGACTTTAGATCTTTCATCTTTTTCCACAGGGTGATCGCGGGCCCTTAAATCATCTAAGTAATTCATCTCAGAACATTTTCCTATTTGCATTTTCCTCTTATGCTCTGGTACCTGGAGTGAGACTTTGGTATGGACCTGAGGAATGCTGAGCAAGACAGGAAAGGCCTTGTAGCCATGATCTCATCACATCCCTGGGTGTTCACTACGTCCTACCTGCTCTAACCTGAGCGAACTGGAGGCAGGATTTCTCCTAAATCTCCAACCTAACTGTGGCCCATAAAGAGGCTCTTGAATTTCAGGGGGTGGCATTTGCACTTACAGAGAAAGTTAGTGGGTAACAGTATTTCGTGAACATTTTCCATGCCTAAGTCTGGCGCCCAGCACTGTGCGGGTTACAATGGAGTGAAGAGCAGAGTCCCACAATCTATTTCAGGACACAGAATGAACATAAGTAGGGAGATAACTACAAACTGGGCTGTGTGTGATGAATGCACTAAGAGCGCTAACAGTGAATGTACGATACCTAGCACAAGCCTGTGAACCCCCATGAGTGATCCCCATTTCATGGCACGCAGCCCATCGGTGTGAAAGGAGAAGGAGCTCTACAGTCAGGCAGAACTGAGAACAGTGCTTCTACTTCCTGAGGGGATTGTAGTCGGGGTATTGAGAGGAGGACATGAAATGACATGTGTGGAAGCCCTTAATACACTGGCTGACTTGGGCTGGGCCTTTCCTTTGTATGCCATAAACCCCCATGCACAAGTCTATTACTGAACCCACCTTATCATCTTTCCGTTGTCTCTTGCTTCGTCCTCCCACCAACGAGGGGCCCCATGAGGCAGCGACCATTCCTAGCATGGCAGGCAATCATGAGACATGTTCACCCACGTCCCTTACTTCTCTTTCTCTCTCTCTCCCTCTTTTTTCCAGATAGGGAAATGAGTGAGCTTTACTATCTTGTTAAAGAGAGAGAGAGAAAAAAAAGGAGTTTTTTACAGCTCAAGAAGAATTTGGGGTTGATTAATACACAACAAAACCCAAACATTACCACTTTCACTTTTAACTCTCATCTGACTTGGTGCTCGTCGGGCCAGCAAGAAAAATCAATCCAAAGCTTTAGATAATCTTTTCATGAGCAGAAAAGCTTCCTTGCTTGTTGTTTTTACCTGCCAACAAGTTTCCTTCTTGTCCTTCTATGCTAGGTCATGTCACTGCCACCCATCTTTTAACAGTACATACCATTTTACTGGATGACAGAACCCTCAAGGCTAAATGTTTGGGGCCTGATGCCAAAGTTGTTAATTATCCTCTAGGTGTGGTGTTCTTTTAAGAAGTATCTGCTGGGTTTTTCTTTGGTAATAAGTGGTAACTCTTAGGTTTAGCTTAGATAATGAGTTTGCTTTGTTTTTGCTCATACTCACGGTCCTGAGCAGTGGGCAGGTTGGAGGCAAATAGAGCTTTTTACATATTGATTTGCAGAGTGCTTGGGTCCTGGCCTTTTGGTTCCTTCCTTTCAGGTTTGGCAGGGCATACACATGACACAGCAAGGAAATGGGGGACTACAGCTTTAGGGTCAGCTTCTGCCACAGGAGGCTTTGACATGTGACTGGAGGGACTACCTCTTTGTATTGTTCATTAAGAAATAAATAACCAACATGGTGCTTGGGTGACACAGTCAGTTGAGTGTCTGCCTCTTGGTTTTGGCTTGGGTCCTGATCTCGGGGTCATGGGATTGAGCCCCATGTCAGGCTCTGTGCTCAGTGGGGTGTCTGCTTGAGTCTCTCTCTCCCTCTCCCCCTCCCCACTGCCTGTTCACACTCTCTCTCTCTCTCCAATAAATAAATAAATATTAAAAAAAAAAAAAAAGAAAGAATGAACCAGCAATCAACAAGATGTTGGTCTCAGAAGAGGACATGTCTTAATGCGGAGAATTATTGTAGGCACTATAGGAAGTAAGGAGAAAAAAATGATTCTTCATATTAAGAACCCTGGAGTTGGGGGCAATACAAGCCATAATGTAATAATTCCTACCAAAATATGAGTGCCTGTGATGTGCCAGATACTGTATTGAGCACCGTGCATACGTTGTTTGATTAAATTCTCTCCTTCCAACAACTCTAGGAGTTGGATAGTAATATTTCCAATTTATAAATATAAAACCCCAAGGCTCAGAAAATCTAAGTAACTTACCCTGTATCATACAGCTAATAAGTAGCAGGGTTGGGTTGGAAATTCAGGCATGCTGACTGCAAAGCCCACGTTTTTAACCACAACTTGGCTATGGTCCCTTCCTAAAGTCAAATGAGACCATGTGAGCTATAAAAGAAAAAGTGATTTTATAGCAGGAGTCACAGACTGGGGGCCCACTGGCCAAATTCAGCATGTGGATGTCTTTTGTTTGGACCAAATAGTTTGGCCTCTATGGAATTTCTTTTTACTGTTTTAACTAATTGCCTTTTAAAAATTTAGCAGATATAGGGGCGCCTGGGTGGCACAGCAGTTAAGCATCTGCCTTCGGCTCAGGGCGTGATCCCGGCGTTCCGGGATCGAGTCCCACATCAGGCTCCTCTGCTATGAGCCTGCTTCTTCCTCTCCCACTCCACCTGCTTGTGTTCCCTCTCTGTCTCTATCTCTATCAAATAAATAAATAAATAAATAAAATCTTAAAAAAAAATAAAATAAAAAAATAAAAATAAATAAAAATTTAGCAGATATGACATAAAAATCCAGATTTCTGGCTTCTTATGAAAATAAGATAATCTGCCAACAAAACACTGGAGCTGAGGGGTAACCCTCTTTAAAAAGGCCTGCGCTTTCCTCTTTACCGGTATTCCCACTTTTCCCTACTGTCTCCCTGGCCCCAGGACTAATGTGAGTGGCCATTTATCATCAGGCTTACACTGCTCTTTTCCTTTTTTATAGCCAAAAAAAGTAATTTTTTTTTTTTTGCATATTCAAGTCTCAATCAAATTTTTCCTTATACCTGGCCTTTTTTTTGCTTGCGTTACTTATCTGCATTTGAGATGAGGACCACACCCTGAAGCTGGGAGAAACAGGTGCAAAATTGATTTATTCTGTTTCATTAGAAGCACGCTCAACAATGGAAGCGGTTCCCTTGTCTTGAGAGCAACCATGCTTTGAAATCTGCTTACCATCTCGGACTTGCCAGCCTGTGATGACAGCCCTTAGTAGACCTTTCCTGCCAATTGGCTATTGAGGGCTGATGAGGGCTGCGGCCACCTCCCCTCTGTCTCCCACTAACAATGCCTCCATCTTTCCTTCTGCTCTCCCAGTGCCCAGCATGCAGTTTGCTAAGGATTTGCTCCTAGTGAACGAGAAGGAAGGTGTTCTGCAGGTGCCCATCATTCGGAGTGGAGACCTGAGCTATGAGTCGTCAGTGAGGTGCTATACCCAGGGCCATTCAGCTCAGGTCATGGAGGACTTTGAGGAGAGAAGAAATGCGGACTCCTCACGGATTACGTTTCTAAAAGGGGAGAAAGTAAGTGCATTCATGATGGTTGAAAGATCAGATTCTCTTTTTCTTTGATGCCTTTACTTGTCCATAATGAACTCATTTAGACAAATTCTGAACATCCTAGGAATTCTTTTACTAATTGGTACTATTCGTAATACTATCATCTGTCCCGTGTGGCTGTCTTCTTTGTATCCTACTTACAACCAAACACATATATCATTGGTTGAGCTGAGAATTTAGATGATATGTAACATTTCTGGAATTTAGCAGAATCAAATGAATGAGGCTTCTCTTAATTTGTAACTACATTAGAGATGAACACACTCCACCAATGTTACCTAGAGGAGGACCAGACAATTCTCTAATACCTGGGCCCCTGTCTCAAGGCAGCATACATTCTCGTATAGAACCAATAGGATAGGACCAAATAGGCAGACATAGGGCAGATTCAAGCCAGGAGAGTGTTCTCTGCTTAGCAATTACATAGAAAGTGATGCGTGTGGGCACAGGAACTCCTGAGAAACGCAGGTCAGTAAGTATGGCGACTTTAAAATCAAAGCCTGCAACTTTAGTGTATGTATACTGAATGAGAATCACATTTCCCCATTTTTGAATTTCAGTTTCAGTTGATTGAGTCACTTGTACCCCCTTGGTTCAAAACACATAGTCCCCTTAGTCATTTCAAGGCCCTTCTCTTAATTTGTTTTATTTTATGCCTATTCTCCAGCCATATTTCATTCCCCACCCCAGAACTTATCAATCTGCTGTGTTTAACGTATATGTCCTAATTTGTATTTGTTCTTTAAAAATGCTGGTTGTTTTGTATGCAAATTTGAATTTATAAAACTAGTGTGTTACATCTTCTCCAGACTCTTACTGTTTAATCAGTAATATTTTTTAATATTTGTCCACCTCATTCATGTGTACATCTAGTCTGTTGCTGAGATAGTGCATAATATTTCATGATGGGTAGTTAGCACATTTAACCATCCACTCTTAGTAGTAGACAGTGAGGAACCTCAGAGGTAGCACCCGGTCACCTCCTAACACTCTCCCACCACAACTAGTGCCGCCGTGCACGTCCTCGTACGTGTCCACTTACAGACCGGAGTGGGAATTTCTTTGGATATACACTCAGCAGCAAAACTGCTGGACCAAAGTCCACGTATGTGCTTAACTTGAAAATATAGTGTCAGAACACTTTCCAGAAAGTCACTAGCAGTGGCACAAAGGTTGCTATAACCCTATATCCTCTCCAACATGTAGCATTACTCATCTTTTGAATTTTTGCTAATCTACTATGTATAAAGTTATATCTCATTTTAATTTGCATATTTCCAATTACTACTAGTGTATATGCTTGTTAGCTTATTGGGTTTCCTCTTGTGTAAGTTAATTATTTTCATCCTTTGTTCCTTATTATTGTACTACTGTCTTTTTCTTACTGATTTGCAGTCTTTCTTGTATATTCTAAATATTAATTCCCTGCCGGTTGTAGACGTTTTCGATATTGTAAACATATTTTTCCATTCTGTCACTCATCTATTACCTTTGATCACGTGTTCTTAGTTGAACAGATGTTTCAATTCTGGTGTAGTCAAACATCTCAGGTGTTTGCCCTATGATGAGTCCTTTTGAAGTTTAGCGTTCGAAGATCTTACCCATCCCAAGTCACTGCAGATTCTCCCTCTGTTCATCTTTACTACCAAAAAAAAAAAAAAAAAAGTGATAGCTTCCTTCTTCAAGACTCTTGGTCTTTTATGCATTCATGACTCATAGAAGCCCTGTCTTAGTTATATGTTTTATGGGAATTTTACTGGTGGCAGGTTGAAACATGTGCTTAAAAACATACACAAATACTACAGATACAATCTTCAGCTTTGAGTCTACATGTCTGTATTTGTCTTAAGTTCAAAAGAGGATTCTCTGCTTATCCAAGAGACAGTTTATAATTTAATAAAATTACAAAGAAAATACAGTCTAATCATCTATATGTTACCCACATGACAACCTATCATTCTTCGTAAGCACACTTTGGAATCTTCATTTTCTCTGGCTTTAAGCAGTTTGTCTTTGAAACTTGTCATTCACTAGAATGTCCTTTTTAAAAAGATATCCCAAAGAGTCACTACTAAATTCATGTTTTCTATCAAGAAAAAAAAAGGGACGTTCTTCAGGGGCTTAAAACATGGTTAGCAAGCTACCTATAAACATTCCCAGGATGTTCTCCTTCCATTTAGTGTGACTCCAGAAGTATGAGAGTAGAACTTCTCTATACCCACAGATCCTTTGCAATACAGTAGTAGAGTGGATTTAAAATGGTTCAACTAAAAAGAATCCCACTTCACATGACATGACTCTACTGTTGAAGCTACTGCGTCATCTAAAATGTTTTGGCCTTATTTTATGTTTTTTTTGAGAGTACAGTCCTCAGTAGAGAATAATCAGTGTAGGAAGCACGTGATTTCTTTCTGTCAAACAGGGATTTAGACTTGTGTTCTCAGACTTCCAGAACTCAGCAGTGTTCAGATGAGACACCATCTGGCGGCATATTTGAGAGTTCTGCAACATTGAAAGGTATCTTCAGCCTAACAAGGAGCCTTTCTGAGTTCCTTCTAAAACTCTTCAGTTTTTACCAAGGGAATGGACCGTTGTTTAGGTGTCTCTAGGAAGCCCCATCCATCTGTTAACCCCCATCATCAGAAATTTACCTTTCATAATGTGTACGTATGCATTGGTCTGATCAGGGAACGTGCACAAATTTCTTACGGGTGCATTGGAGTGGGTTGTTTCATTGATCTTGTTTTTCATAATCCATGACCAATCATTCAGAGTGGTTTGGAATGTTCTAATACAAGGCTCTGCACATAGGTATGTCCCCGTCAGGCATGAACTGTTAGATTTAAACATTCTATTTTACAAATGAAATGGTTTGGATCCTTTTGAATTTGTGTTGACTCTTTGATGCTGCAAAGAAGAAAAATCATTTTCTAAGAAAAGCAAGAAAGTTACTGATTTTTCAGTGCAAATTTTAATCTATCTTATGACACCGGCTCTAGATGAAGAACTGCACTGTCTCTATCCATGATGACTCCATGTTTGAGCCTGAGGAGCAATTCAGGGTCTACCTCGGCCATCCTCTTGGAAACCACTGGAGTGGAGCCAGAATTGGGAAGAATAACATGGCCACCATCACCATATCCAATGATGAAGATGGTAACAGAAGATACTGTCTTTATTTACTCTTTGGTTGATAAAACATGAACTGATGTTTTACTAATAATGTAATTATAGGTGTTTTTTAAAATGAAAGTGCTATCAAAGTGCCTGCTGATAACAATCTCAGACTATTTATATAAACCGTTGGCAGCAAGTGATGATCCTGTACAGAGTTCCAGTACGTTTATAGATGTGCTTAATCTCATTATTCCTGCCGTATTGCCAAGAGATAAGGAATGAGTGTGGTTACAAGCTAGGACAGAGACGCTAGGGAGGACAGAGAATAAAACCTATGAAAGTCGCTGCACTTCAGGAGCCAGATTGGAAATACAATCAGAATCAGTTGAATCCAATGAACTAATTTAAACACTGCCACCTTCCCAGAAAAGTCTAATTCCTCAGTTTTCTTCTAATTGATTTGGCCTATTAACCTCCCAAATCTTAAATTCTTTAGTCAGGTGTCAGCAAAGAATGACCCAGGCACTAGGGAAAACAAAACCAAATCTGTTTCAAATTGGGACACACTTCTTTTATTCAAATAGATATTTTAATGAGTGAATGGATAATATTACAAATAGTAATCGCTGTTTTTATGTTACTGTAGACCGAGAACCACGCTAAGCATATTATATTATCTTATCTCATTTAATCCTGACACTAACCCCTTGAGGTAGGTGTTATAATCCCATATTATCGGTGAAGAATTGAGCCTCAGCAAATTTCTATAATTTATGCCGTTACACAGCTGTAAGCAGCAAAACTGGTTTTAACCCTTATTTTATCAGATTCTAGAATCTATGTGAGAATTACTGAGACTCTCGGAGTTTCTGACATAAAATCGGGCACTAACTTGGACATTGGGTAAGATAAGAAAAGCCAGCCTTGAAGCTGAATCAGTCCTTTACCCAAGGACTCAAAAGGTTCAGATCCTAAACTGTACCTCTCCTGGTCACACAGAAACCCAATGATTGAGGTTCAGAGAGGTACTAAGTGGCTCTCCAAAGTTCCAAAGAGCATTCATTAAAAACTACAAAGTCCAAGGAAGCTTATCTTCTACAATTAGGAAGAATTTATTTTCTGAGAGGGAAAGAGGGAAATGAACAGAGACTCTAGAAATTTCCACAAAATATCATAGCATATTAGAAATGGTATAAAATTTGTAATCGCTCTCAATTTTTCCATTTTTTTTTCTCAATCTATCCACCACTACCACCTCACCTTTCCCTATGAGAATATAATGGAGAAGAAGGCACAATTTGAAATTTTTGTAAAAACCAACATATTAATCACTTCATAGCAAAGTGAATAGTACCTCAAACCAGATTGTGTTAGGAAGTCTTGTGTTCTTCATTAAAACTACTCATTTTTAACTAAATAACCTGTGAGAAGTTAGGAAAATATAAGGACGGGAGACGTGAGGGCTCTGGGAAGAAGGACCCAGGAGATCAGAGACGGGAGATGGACTTGGAAAGTTTAGGTAGTATATAATGAGATAAATTATAAAGCTCAGAAATTCATATCTCATAAATGAAAAAGAGTTGATTCATGCAATTGGTCAATAAGTATTTATCAAGGGCTTACTCTGTCTCAGTCCCTTGATAAAGTGTGTGAATTTAAAATCATTTTGTGAGCTGTAATGCCCAGATGGAAATGTGGACATCATGCATTTCAAAATGCTTAAAAATATTTCCCCTACTATTGTTTTTAATAAGAAACCTGTGAGAAACAACTCCCGAAGAATCATAAATAAGTGCCTTTTCCAAAGCTTCGCTGAGGGGTTAAAAACAGATTGATTTTTATGACTGCGAGCCATTTTTCCTTTGTATTGCTTACTAATGTGGAAAAGTCCCTCCTGTCTTTATAAGGTGTTTTCCGGGGAGTGGGAATCTTTGTGCTTTTCTAGCTCACCCTTGTTTTTCTAATCCTGTTTCCTTAGCCCCTACCATTGAGTTTGAAGAAGCTGCATACCAAGTCCGGGAACCCTCAGGGCCAGACGCTGTAGCCCTCCTGAACATCAAGGTGATCCGCCGGGGGGATCAGAACAGGACATCCAAGATTCGCTGCAGCACGCGGGATGGGTCTGCCCAGTCCGGGGTGGATTACTACCCAAAGAGCAGAGTCTTGAAGTTCAGTCCCGGTAATTGAACGCTAATCCCAATCTGTGGGTTTTGCTTAATAGAGAGGCAAATATCTTGTATTTGAAGAAAGGAATGAGCAGAAAAATAAAAGAGGAAAACAGTAGTACTTACTAGGCATGAAGTACTTACTAAGCACACATTTGATACTACAGGAATCTTTAAAATTCTTAATTAGTAAAAATAGCATTGAGAAAGAACAAAAGTAGGTCCCTTACTTCAGAACATCCTTGGCATTTGGGCTCCTTTAAAAGGATTTTTGGTTGTTGTTAGCCTATGCTTTAGATGAGTCATAGATGCATTTGATTTTAAAAGAATAAACATTGACTACCACCATTCAATAAAATATGGGTACAAATCACCGTCCTGGGCCCTTCAAGGATTACCAAAATCCAGAAGGCACAGTCTCTGTGTTCCTGTGGTTTAACATCTGCTAGGAGACAAGATACCCTGTTATGAGGTTTCCAGAAAAGGTTTATCCTAGAGGGAACTATGGAGATGAGTCAGGGAAGAGGGAAAGGTGGGACTCAGGTCACAGCTTTCTGTTTAACTATCTTACATAGTAATTTAATGGGAGAAATGAGACGGAGAAGGACTTGAATTATATGCTAGATTTTTTCACAGAACTTTCTGGAGCACTATAAGGTAAAAAGACTGGTGTAAATCCTGGCACCATTTGTGACATAGCCAGAAGTGGGCAACAGTGGTAGGCCTTTCCAGAGACGTTTTGGCAAGTGGGGGGAGGAAGTGACTCCCTCAGAAATGAGAGGGGAAGGATCTCTGATGTCTCTCATTACACTGGAGTTTTAAAGGGATTTTGGCTCCATCCCATGTGCATCTGGTTAGTGTTTGCTGGAAGGGTAGATGCCCTTTCTCCACCTCCACACAAGGACTGTTCTTCCATGTGTCTTTACTTTTTCCTGTTCTTTTTTCTTTTCTTTTTTTTTTTTTTTTTTAAGATTTTTATTTATTTATTTGACAGAGATAGAGACAGCCAGTAAGAGAGGGAACACAAGCAGGGGGAGTGGGAGAGGAAGAAGCAGGCTCATAGCAGAGGAGCCTGATGTGGGGCTCGATCCCACAACGCCGGGATCATGCCCTGAGCCGAAGGCAGATGCTTAACCGCTGTGCCACCCAGCCGCCCCTACTTTTTCCTTTTCTGCGTAAGGATCTGGAAAAAAGATGGGTCTTGGAAGTAACCCAGCCCAGGTGTTTGTAGGAGAGGAAGAAGGGAACCTTAACTACCACCAGGAATATCTGTACCCCCAGAGAATTATTTTACAGAAAAGGAAGGCTGTTCCTAAGGTTCTAATCCTCTTCCTTCCAGGCTGCCAAACCCTTACACTATTGTCTTTGCGGGGATGGCCTGGTAGGAAGCCTTTGAGATCCTGGTTCTCAGGGCAGCTCTGAGTGGTGTCTGTGTGTGCAGGCACTCACGGCCATGCAGGAGCTCATGCCTAAGTGCAAGGGAAAGAAAAATTAAGCAAAAAAACTCATAACCAGGGTGGAGTGTATTTTGGATCATAGATTTTTATTACTACCAGCTAGTGTCAGGCAGGGGCCATTAATCCTCATATGGTGTTGAATAGTAAATCTGCAAAACTGAGCCTCTACCACAGGTGGAATTTGGTCTATAAAATAGATTTCTCACTGGAGATAGGACTAAAGTGATTAGCAGCCACTGTATTTATAGAAAACCTCTAAAAGAAAAGGGCGTATTTTAACATGAAATCTCAGCAGTGCCAACCCGCACTGTCTGAGGTAGGTCACCTAATGAGAACCTTTGCTCTCTTTTTGTTCTGTCCTTGGTGAAGGTGTGGATCATATCTTTTTTAAAGTCGAGATCCTATCCAATGAAGACCGGGAATGGCATGAATCTTTCTCCCTAGTCCTTGGCCCAGATGACCCAGTGGAAGCAGTTCTTGGCGATGTGACCACTGCCACAGTGACAATTCTAGACCAGGAGGCAGCAGGCAGTCTCATATTGCCAGCACCACCCATCGTGAGTTGCTTGACCCAAAGGGATCTCTGCTTTTCTGTCCTAGTGACTAGTAGATGATAACTTGAGAGAAGTAGACCTTCTGGTGCTGTTCTTCTTCATTCTTCTAACACAGTGGTTCTCAACCAAGAGCCATCCTGTCCTTTCCTTCCCGAATCCCCTCCCCGTGCCACCACCTGCAGGGGACATTTGGCAATGTCTAGTGACATTTTTGGTTGTCACAACTGTCACAGCAAGTGCTCTTAGCATCTAGTGAGTAGAAGGTAGGGACACTGCTGAACGACCTGCAATGCACAGGACAGCCCCAACAACAAAGAATTATTTGGCACAAATGTCAGTAGTGCTGAGGATTAGAAACCCTCTTCTACTTAAGAGTAAGTCCAAACCATGTTGATACCTTAGTCTGATAAACATGGGAAGTATAATACAATTGATCTTCTCATTTCTTTAGTGGGACCTAGAAGAAGGGAAAAAAAAAATAATGCTACCCCATATCTATTACCCTCCGTATTTGCCACATGCATTGAGCTAAGTATTTGCAGAAGTGTAGTACCCAGTTTCCCAATTTGGGGATGTATAGAATGAATGTCCTGACTTTACAATTAGGAGGAAAATGCCTGGAGGTTGCCAAGGGAAATTTCACCCATAATAATGAAGCAGTCAGAA
The DNA here is from genome assembly GCF_024610735.1 of Ursus americanus. Taxonomy (NCBI): domain Eukaryota; kingdom Metazoa; phylum Chordata; class Mammalia; order Carnivora; family Ursidae; genus Ursus; species Ursus americanus. Next base: position 22,910,818 of record NC_142134.1, on the reverse strand, counting down.
TAAGTCTTCTAACCTCCCCTGGCTAGTCTCATATAGTAGAAGGATCATTCCAAAATGTGTCTCTTATTCGACCATGGAAGAAATACGCTACTTTTATTTACTTTTGTTTTGCCAAATATCTACTGCATACCATTAATAATTTAATGCAACTTTATTTATTTTATTTTTTCTTAATGCAACTTTAAACTAGTAACTGTTATTCATGATATAGCTTTGGTTAAGTGTGCATAAAAATAGAAGTATTATTTACATGAGTGCTAGAGCTCTGGTTTAGGAATAAGATTGACAAGATACTAAAGCTTTCGGCTCAGGCAGACGGAGGATCTTCTTCACCACTAAAGATCTGTAGTATCTTTCAGGGATGCCTCACAAAGCACTATGAAAACTTCCGTTATATATTTTTTTCATTATATTTTAAAGAATCCCTCGCAGTTAAAGGATCTCGTGGATCTCTAGGGAGGGGAGCCTTAGTTCTCTAAGCCTCCCAGCACCCAGCCCAGGCTGAAGCTTTGTTGCTCCTTTGCAGGTTGTCACACTTGCTGACTATGACCACGTAGAAGAAGTTACCAAGGAAGGAGTCAAGAAATCCCCCTCCCCAGGCTACCCACTGGTTTGCGTTACCCCCTGTGACTCCCATTTCCCCAAGTACGCCATCATGAAGGAGCGTTGCAGCGAGGCTGGCATCAATCAAACATCTGTGCAGTTCAGCTGGGAGGTGGCCACCCCCACTGATGGCAACGGGGCCCGGTCGCCCTTTGAGACCATCACTGACAACACGCCATTCACCAGCGTCAACCACATGGTAGGTCTAGGGGTCTGGGCCCGGTTGGTTAGGGAGAAAACTGGTATTTCTCTTTGTCACTCCAACTCTGTCAAATTCCTTAAGGCTCTTGTGTGGCATTTGAAATAAAATAAACAAATAAGCAGGTACACACAGTATATACACAGGTATTTTTATTCTTATATATAAGGTAATACAGTGCTGTAGAAAGAGATCCAAGCTAGTAATCAGACAACCTGTTTACTAATCTTGATTCTGCCTACTTTTAACTATGTGATGTTAAGAGGTTAGGGGAGCTGAGTCTCTGTTTCCTGATCTGCAAAATAATACCTTTTCCACTTAGCTACTTCACAAATCATTGACAAATCAGATATAAAACTGATCTCTAAACAGTAAAGTAAGTCAAAGATTCCAAGTAGGTACAATTAATGATGACTTTTTTTCACATCTCTTCAATCGTTCAACACATAGTAGGATATAAACCCCTTAAGGACATGGACCACGTTGTATAGCCTAACGTGCCAGCACATTGAGGGCACATAGTAGGGATGGTGCAGTGATTAAACAAAGGATAGAGTGTTTCTCCAGTGATCGGCGTTATACAGAATTGCAGGAGGACATGAGAAGAAGTTCACTGTGCAGTTGCTGCCCTCAAACAGTTGAGACATCAGACCAACACCTCTGCCACCATCGCAGAGCAGTGAATAGTGAACGATTTCCCAACCTTAAGAAACAGGGCACTGTGGTGACGCTCAGCACACCGGGGACATCGTTCTCCTCAGGGAGAGAGCTGAAAGCAGTGGAGAGCCTCAGCTCAGCATCTGGCACATAGTAAGCCCTTGGCAGTTTTTTATTACAATTAGTGCACTTAATAGTTTTGGACATCAGAGATTTCTTTCAGACTGAATTTCTCTAGATTTTTTCCTATTCAATCTCAGTTTGTTCTCACTTTAATAAGTGCTTCCCATAGATGGGATCATGGTGGAGGGCAGGCACAGCTGGATGGGAGGGCTGTGGGTAAAGCAAAGTCACTCATAACCATTGTTTTTTGCACAGCTTATTCAGAAAAGCCAAAAGATCAATTCTTTTGCAACATGACTTAGTTCTATCTGATAAAATTTAAGAACTTAAATGATAAGACTTAACAGCTTCCTGTTTCCTAAGTATCTAATTCTCTTTTCAAAAAACCATGAAGGCAGTTCAGTCTGATTTGGGCCAAACAGACATTTTTAACGGGCACCAAGTTGGTGTTTCAGTTTCTCTTCTTGCCGTGACGTGGTGACTAACACTTTCATCGCAGTTCCCTTTGCTCTATCTTTGTTTCTTCAATTATTTATTTAATACCATTGTATTGTGTGCATCTTTATAAGATGCCTCAAATCCCTTCTGAACTAAGTCCATGTGTAAATAAATAAATAAAGCGTTGGTAGCTAATTAAAAAAATTTTAATGGAAAAATCCTCTTTAATTTTTAATGGACTTCAGTGAAAATTGTTTTCATGGGTAGAATTTATAAGTTTGTATGATTGCTTTGTGGGAGGTCTATGGCGCACAGAACTACTAATTAATTTTTCTTCTTATGTACTTCCCTATGTGTATGCACACATTATCTTAAGAGTTGTGGTGACCCGTGTTGCCTCTGCATAGTTTGAGTGAAGCATTCTTATGGCTTCTGTATGTCTGAGAACATGAAAGAATCTGTTGAAAGACCTTCAAAAGCCAGTAGGTGTCAGAGGCCAAGTTCTCAACTTCAACTCTTCATGTTATTACAAACTTTACAGTGTGTGTGGTCATTAGGTGGGGGCTGGAGGGAGGGACTAGCAGTAGGAAAGAAAGAAAAATAACTCCTGGGAAGAAAGCATCTCCCTTCTGTATCCTGACACTATACCCTCAGCAAAAGTGACTTGGAGGCCAGCCAGTCTTAAGGGAAGGGCTGGAAACCATTGAGTGGTCCTGATGCTGACCCTATCTATAAAGAGAACAATACTATCACTGGTCACCGGCCATCTCCAGGCTCTCGCTGCAGTCTGTCTGCTTGTTCATTGTCTGACATGCTGCCTTAGGCTGTCCATACTCACTGCTCTGTCCCTGGCTCCTGGGAGAAAGTCATTAGTTTTGTGGTGGATGAATGAATAGATAGATGAGTGGATAGATGGATGGACAGAGAGATGATGGATGGTCTGCACAAATAACCCTGTACCAGAAGCTGGTCGTGTCATATCATCCGGAAGATACAGTGTAAGGAGCTGTTTAAGGAGTATCCACGTCTGAAGTACTTTTTTTTCCCGATAGGTCCTGGATAGCATTTACTTCAGCCGGAGGTTCCACGTGCGTTGTGTGGCAAAGGCCGTAGACAAGGTGGGCCATGTGGGGACCCCCTTAAGGAGCAACATTGTTACCATTGGAACAGACAGTGCTATCTGCCACACCCCAGTGGTAGCCGGGACAGCCAGAGGCTTCCAGGCTCAGTCCTTCATCGCCACCTTGAAATACCTGGACGTCAAGCACAAGGAGCACCCAAACAGGTCAGGCAGGTGGTGCCGTCCACAATGCGGGGGCTCTGCTTTGTGTGTTTTCTGGGTGAGACAGATCAATGAGCGACGCTTCTGTAAGATAAGAATAGTGGTGATACATGCTTCAGAAAAAATTTAAATTCCTCAAAGGCCTCCTAAAATCCGGCCCCTGTCTGTCTTCTTAGCCTCATGTCCCTTGCCTCTCATTTTCACCTGCCCTTCTACCCACACAGAATCAAACTGAAATCAAATCCCCAGAGCTTCCAACTCTTCCATGTTGCATGCCTCCGCCATGCTGTCCCTCCTGACTGCAATACTCCCGGCCCCCTTCCACTTACTGTAGTTAAATCCTATTGTCCTACTGTACCTAGCTCATGACATCCCTTCTAGGAACTTCCCCATCATCTTTCCCAATTTAATTTGGAAGCTCCTCCTTCCGGCTCTCCTGGCACCCACGGTTGCCTCCTTTAGAGCATTATCCTCATTCATTCTGGCTGTCCCCACAGTAGAGGATGTGAGGGGGATCTGGCTGTGACATCTGTCACCCCACTGATCGCCAGGGTTGATTCGGCTGATCTGGCTGGCTAGGCGGGCGTCCCCTTCCTCCCTCACCACTCGAGGTGCGTCCCTCCCAAAGCTGCATGCCCGGTCAAAGAGGACGACCTTCCCCGAGAGAGGAGGACCATTCTTTGGTCCAGGGTATACGAGTAGCTGTGCTCCCTGCTAGAACCTGCAAACAAGCTCTCAAGGTCCCACAGTAGATGGTGAGGGCAGGGACCATGATGATGATGATGGTGGTGATGAGGAGGAGGAGGAGGATTTTTGGATCCCCTATGGTTGGGACGGTACTTCTTGGCACCTAAGAGACACTTGCTAAATATCTAGTGAACAGAGTAATAATACCATTTAAACTGAAAGTCACTGGACAGATGTGCTTTTATTTTTTCCGTGCTCCCATGATTTTGATGGAAGATAGATGCTTTCATATTTGCCAAGCAAAAAAGAATTCATGTGTATTATACATATTCATTAAACCTTGTGCTAATCGTACGTGTGCCTTTATGAGCAACTGAGTTCAGAGAAAGGGGTTCATTTGCATGGAGGAAAAAAACAGATTTAAATATGGAGCCAAGAATATGCAAATTCTTTTTTCTAACAGAATGAGATTTACTTTTGTTAGAAAGCAGTAGCAGAAGTGCCCAGGGCACTACTGACCCCTTCCTAGCAAAAGAGACATCCTGTTCCTATTCCAAGGTTCTGATTCCTCTTAAAAATGTCTCTTGCGGGGCACCTGGGTGGCTCAGTCGTTAAGCATCTGTCTTCGGCTCAGGGCGTGATCCTGGAGTCCTGGGATTGAGCCCCACGTCAGGCTCTTTCGCTGGGAGCCTGCTTCTTCCTCTCCCACTCCCCCTGCCTGTGTTGTCTCTCTCTCTGTCAAATAAATAAATAAAATCTTTAAAAAAAAAAAAAGTCTCTTGGGCTTTTGTTCCAAGAAACAAGCTGTAAAAACTCAAAGGCACCCTCAGTCAACATGCTGAAAATTTAAACTTGTACAATGAAAATAATGCAGCCCATAAGTACATTCTGTTTTATCACAGTCTTAACCAATATTTATTAAGCTCCCGTTTTATTTAGAATTTTTTACTACATGCTCTGGAGAAACAAAAGAAGTGAAGGCAGCGATCCTTGTCCTCATCGTGGGGACGCAAGATAAACAGAGTCTGAAAGCATACAAGAAATAGCAGCCAAGATGAATAAGTTACAGATGTCCCAGTGCCAAGGCACCTAAGCTGAGAAACGTAGATGAGGGGAGAGCACACTGCAAATGGGGGCCAGTGAGGGCCTCCCACATTGCTGGAAATTGAAGGGGGAGAGGTGGGAGAAGTCTCAGGAGGAGACAGTAGGGGTAGTGGGATATGACTATTTTTTTATGGTGTTATCAGTATTCTATTTTTTATTTTTATTTATTTGTTTTTTAAAGATTTTATTTATTTATTTGACAGAGAGAGACACAACGAGACAGGGAACACAAGCAGGGGGAGTGGGAGAGGGAGAAGCAGGCTTCCCACTGAGTAGGGAGCCCGACGCAGGGGTCAATCCCAGGACCCCGGGATCATGACCTGAACCAAAGGCAGACGCCCAGCAACGGAGGCACCTAGGCGCCTCTTTCTAAGATATTGTCTTGGGTAGGAATATTGGCCTTGGAGTTTAAAGAGCTCAGTGATGTCATTTGGCACAAATACTTTAAAAAATATGAGCGTCGGCCCTACCCAACCTCCCCCAGACACTCCCTGTGACAGAGAAGGGGAACGGCACCTCTATCAGTGACTTTGCTGTAACTCACAAGGAAACAAAGCTTCCATTAAAGCACAAGAAAGCTTTAAAGTAATTTGTGGTTGTGGTGTTATCTTTTCTTATTCGGAAGAAACAAATGTGATTCTTGATTGCTATCAGTTCTGAGCTGGAGGATCTCTCGGCGGGAGGGGTGGGGGACAACCCCACGTGTACATCATACCCTTGTGTTCTTACACGGGCAGCTTCAGGACAAAGAACGGGGAATTCTCTGGTGAAGGCAGAGTAAGTTACGAGGAAGAAATGTACCAGGTTGGCTGTTTCTAGCGTGCACCTAAACACTCTCTCTGCCCATTTTTGCCTCAGAATCCACATTTCCGTGCAGATCCCACACCAGGATGGAATGCTGCCCCTCATCTCCACCATGCCGCTGCACAACCTGCATTTTCTGTTGTCTGAGTCCATCTACAGACACCAGCACGTCTGCTCCAACCTCGTCACCACCCGCGACCTGAGAGGCATTTCAGGTGAGGGACGACTTCCGTGCTGACTATCCCGTTCCCGCCCAGCGCCGTGGCCCTGAGGGACGCAGAGAAGTGAACTCTGCTTTCCTGTCTCCCAGTCCTCAAAATCTGCGTGATGAGGAGAGTTCCTTCCTTAGCAGGCATCCAGACATAGGCAGCTTAGACGGTGAAGTGAATAGGGAAAAACAAGGGCTTTGGAATCAAACCGACTCGGGTTCGAATCCCTTTTGCACTCTCTACGCAACTGAACAGAGATAGCTGGGCTTCCCCAAACCACTGCTTTCTTATCTATGACGTGAGGATAACAGCTGATACCCATCAGGGTGAGGATTTAATTTGCGGACATTTTTAAAGCACCTGCCATGATAGCTGTTGCTTCTTTCCCTCCCCCACAGTGAGCATGTTTGGGTCTGTGCCCTAAAATCCCCTTTCTGCAGCCTCTTTCGAAAGCTAAAGTGCAGATGTCCTGTGTTGTAGGATGGGTTCTCGGGGAGCGGGAGCTGAGATGGAGTGGGGGGTGCAAGGTGTTTATTGGGGATCAGCATCCGCCAAAGGGAAGGAGAGGAAGCAGAATTGGGCAGAGGGGAAGGTCAGACTACAGTCCAGCACCGACCTGTAAAAGCCTCCACTGACTGTTGGGGGAGCTCTGGAGAGAGCCCGTCTGTCCCACTCACCCTACTTCCAGCCCCAACTGTCAGGCCTTTCTGTCGCACCTCACTCAGTCACCGATGGCCAGGGCCCCCGCAAGGGCAGCCTGAGGAGCCAACGTGCCCCGCGGACACAGGCCCGAAGTTGCTGACAGCCGCAGAGGTGCGCCCCTGAGCTAGCCATAGCAGACATTTACTCTACAAAGACTCCTGTCCGTTTCCATTTACCTTAGCAAGTGCACATTAAATGCGTGTTCCCTCCCTTGACAACTGATGAATCATTTACCGGTGTTTTGGAAGATAGAAAAGCATTCATATGCTCTTTCATATTCATTAAGCATCACTTTAGGTAGTGATGGTCTTTATACAGTGGAGATTAGTTGAGTGTAAATTATTTGCAAGTCACCGAGCTACGCATGAAAGTATAACGGGTCCACGTCTGCAGCCGCTGAAAGAAACATACTCTGGTTATAGGCTGAAACTTTGTATGTCTTCCTACTTAAACACAATTAAATTCAAGACATGTTAACTGAGATCGCAGTCCTTTTGGGGGCAGAGGACCGGGTGCTGGTGTCAAACATTGTAAGAAATGCATCAACTCTTTCAGAATACTGTAGTTGCTTTTAGTAGTATAAAGAATTTTAATCCTGATATTCTAAAATTGTATCTGTATTTAGCTCTCTGCTGCATTAAGGTCTTCCTTAATTTAGAACAGTTCAGTTGCTTGGCAGCATTTGATCCAATAATTTTTGCCCGTAGCAGGGAGGTTTAGTCAAGCATCATTAGCGAGCTATTTACTCATTAACACAAAATTAAGATTTTTTTTTTCCAAGAGTTCAAAAACCATAGGAGGGGAGGAGGAAGTCAGATGTTTGTTTATTGGCTTTACATAAAAGCTATCTAAAGAAAAAATCAGCCTAAAAAATAGCAATTCATCAACAAATTTTCCATATAGTAAATCTGTGTCTTCAAGGATTGACTGCAAAGCTTCAGTATGTTTTCTTTTCCAAGACACATGGGGCCACTGAGCTCTGACTCCGTTTATAGTACCATTTGCTCACCTTTTTTTCTGGGGTTCCCACAGTCTCTTAGAGGAGTCTGTGACCTTAGTCACTCTATTTAACCCATGGCAATGGGAAGTCTAGCTCCCCTCGCCTTCTCACCCAGTGTATTTTGGGAGCCCTGGGTTGCTTCCTAACAGTCTCAGAGTGAGAGTAGGCTACCTCAGTCTCACAAGGACACATCCCTTCTCCCCACTCAGCTCCTGAGCAGCCAGTGAGGGCCATGCCCAAGACTGAGTCACTCGTCCTTGTTCCTCCCTCCCGCACAGAGGCAGGGTTCCTGGACGACAGGGTCTACGACAGCACGGCCCTGGGGCCTGGTTACGACCGCCCCTTCCAATTTGACCCCAGCGTCCGGGAGCCCAAGACCATCCAGCTCTACAAACACCTGAACCTGAAGAGCTGCGTCTGGACCTTTGATGCCTATTACGACATGACCGAGTTGATTGACGTCTGCGGGGGGTCTGTCACTGCCGACTTCCAGGTGGGTGATCCAGGGGCTTATTGGAAGGTGCGCGCACCTGAGTGTGCTTCTGTTAGCACCTTGCATCCAGCAGCCCCGAGAACTGGGATAGCCAAGGGAGTGTTCTTTAGAAGTCCCTTAGCAGCATGGTGGCTAAAGGGAGCCCCCCAAAGTCCGCTAAATCAATTAATTGGAAAGTTAATGTGGAAAATGTTAAAATGAATGTGGAAAAATTTACTGTCTGGTATGGCCATTTATGTAAGAATCTAATATTTACTTCTGTAGATATATGTGTTTTTTCCCTCTAGGTGTATTTTGGAAAGCCAAAAGGATTTACATTTGATGGTAAGGTTATTACAAAGTAGATGGATTCTCTTCCACACTTGGGGAAATAAGTCAAAATGAGGTGCACCCTTTCAGAAGACAAGTAGAGCACTCTCTTTTTAAGCATTATGGGGAAAGAATTGTTTAAAACACCTTGATGTCCATACCTAGTCCAAACCTGTGCCAAACTGACAACCCTTGCAAAAATGGACACTTTTTAAGATTTATTTATTTGAGAGAGAGAGGGAGCACAAGTGAGGGGGAGGGGCAGAGAAAGAGGGAGAAGCAGACTCCCTGCTGAGCGGGGAGCTCTATGTGGGGCCCATCTCAGGACCCTGAGATCATAGCCTGAGCTCGACGCAGACACTTAACAGACTGAGCCACCCAGGCACCCCAATACTTTCTCAATAGTTATTAATCATTAGTGACAAAAGAAAATTTTAGTAAGAAGCCATCATCCTAGGAGGGCAGTTATATCAAAGGGACTAGGCTAATACATCCTCATGGAAAATTCAATCTGAGGCAGATTCTACCCAATTATGAGCGGTTATCTGAATGGACCAAAAATGACGTTTGTTCTTCATTTCAGATCAGCTTTAACCACACTGAAAGAGGGACTTCTGGAGGCACTTAGTGTGATTATTTTGGGAACATGTCTTTGATTAAAATTTGTTTTGTTTCTTTTTTTTTTAATAATTTTTTATTATATTATGTTAGTCACCATACAATACATCCCTAGTTTTTGATGTAAAGTTCCATGATTCATTAGTTGTATATAACACCCAGCGCACCATGCAATACGTGCCCTCCTTACTCCCATCACCAGCCTATCCCATTCCCCCACCCCCCTCCCGTCTAAAGCCCGCAGTTTTTTTCCCAGTGTCCATAGTCTGTCATGGTTCATTCCCCCTTCTTTTACCCCCCCTTTCTTCTTCCCTTTCTTCTCCTACCGATCTTCCTACTTCTTATGTTCCATAAATGAGTGAAACCATATGATAATTGTCTTTCTCTGCTTGACTTATTTCACTTAGCATAATCTCCTCCAGTCCCGTCCATGTTGCTGCAAATGTTGAGAAATCATTCTTTTTGATGGCTGAGTAATATTCCATTGTATATATGGACCATATCTTCTTAATCCAGTCATCTGTTGAAGGGCATCTCGGCTCCTTCCACAATTTAGCTATTGTGGACAATGCTGCTATGAACATTGGGGTGCATATGGCCCTTCTCTTCACTACGTCTGTATCTTTGGGGTAAATACCCAGTAGTGCAATTGCTGGATCATAGAGTAGCTCAATTTTTAACTCTTTAAGGGACCTCCACACTGTTTTCCAGAGTGGCTGTACCAACTTGCATTCCCACCAACAATGTAAGAGGGATCCCCTTTCTCCACATCCTCTCCAACATTTGTTGTTTCCTGCCTTGTCAATTTTTGCCATTCTAACTGGCATAAGGTGGTATCTTAGTGTGGTTTTGATTTGAATTTCCCTGATGGCTAATGATGTTGAACATTTTTTCATGTGTCTGTTAGCCATTTGTATGTCTTCATTGGAAAAGTGTCTGTTCATATCTTCTGCCCATTTTTTGATTTGTTTATTTGTTTCTCGTGTATTGAGTTTGAGAAGTTCTTTGTAGATCTTGGATACCAGTCTTTTATCTGTAATGTCATTTGCAAATATCATCTCCCATTCTGTGGGCTGCCTCTTAGTTTTTTTGACTGTTTCTTGGCTGTGCAGAAGCTTTTTATCTTGATGAAGTCCCACAAGTTCATTTTTGCTTTTGTTTCTCTTGCCTTTGGAGATGTGTCATGAAAAAAGTTGCTGTGGCCGATGTCAAAGAGGTTGCTGCCTATGTTCTTCTCTAGGATTTTGATGGATTCCTGTCTCACATTGAGGTCTTTCATCCATTTGGAGTTTATCTTTGTGTGTGGTGTGAGAGAGTGGTCAAGTTTCATTCTTTTGCATGTAGCTGTCCAATTTTCCCAGCACCATTTATTGAAGAGACTGTCTTTTTTCCACTGGATGTTTTTTCCTGCTTTGTCAAAGATTAGTTGCCCATAGAACCATGGGTCCATTTCTGGGTTCTCTGTTCTCTTCCATGGTCTATGTGTCTGTTTTCGTGCCAGTACCATGCTGTCTTTGTGATCACAGCTTTGTAGTATAGCTTGAAATCCGGCAACGTGATGCCCCCAGCTTTGTTTTTCCTTTTCAACAATTCCTTGGTGATTCGGGGCCTTTTCTGGTTCCACACAAATTTAGGGGCTGTTTGTTCCAGTTCTTTGAAAAATGTCATTGTTATTTTGATCGGGATAGCATTAAAAGTGTAGATTGCTCTGGGTAGCATGGACATTTTAACTATGTTAATTCTTCTGATCCATGAGCATGGAATATTTTCCCATCTTTTTGTGTCTTCTTCAATGTCTTTCAAGAGTGATTTGTAGTTTCTAGAATATAGGTCCTTTACGTCTCTGGTTAAGTTAATTCCGAGATAACATATGATTTTTGGTGCTATTGTAAATGGAATGGAATGTTTTGTTTCTTTGTAATGCCTCTCATTCTGTTTCACTCTCATTTCACATGCACTACTGCCCTCTACCGAAAGGAAAATTTAGGCTTTCTTAGGCCTACTTTCTGTTTCTGCAGTTGCATGACCTACATTCACTCCCCAAAATCCAAAACTAAGTGATTGGTTCCTCCTCTGGCCTCTCAAAAATTAGTATTCTGTGTTTTCCATGCTTTTACTCTAATTACGTTTTTAGGTATCTTTGTTCAGAATGTGAGTCAAAATCTCAAAGACCAAGATTTCTCAATATATATGCCCCACTTGTTAAACCAACACAGAATAGACACACAAAAGTACTTCATTGCAGTCTGTTTCTTTAAAAATGGTTGAAACAGCTGGTATATGGTAGAAAGAATAGAGAACTTACAACCAAGCCCTAGTTCATATCTTTCCCTATCATAACTTCTCTGAATCTCATCTGAAATTGTAACCAATCATCTCAACTTGGGAAGGTACTTAGCACAGTATAGGTATATCGTAAATATTTGTCAAGGTTTAGGTGTTTTTTTTTAAGGATTAGTAAAGAGTATCATGAGGGCTAAAGGATAGAAAACAGAAACAGAGGAGGGAAAATTAATTTTTCTTATCAACTAAAGAATTATTGAGGTTCTAATATCAACAATTTTGAGATTAGGCCATGTGTTTTTAACAAAGCCTGTATATTAAAGGGGGAGAATATGGTGTGAGGTCCAGATAAAATCTGGAAATTTTCTAAAGAAAACAGAATAAGGCATTTCAAAAGATATTTGTTAATGCATATGTAATTAGCGGAGTCTTTTGAAAAACTTGGTATCAAACCTTGAATCCCTGATGCCATTGAATATAAAAAAATATTGTAGAAAATTAAAATGTTGATGTCCCAAATATTGATGAAACATTTGGCTCTTTTCCTGTTACGCATGGAAACACTTTACATTGTGTTTTAAAACAAAAGAAAAACGCAAGTTCCATAGTATATTATAGTATTTTACCATTGACAAAAATAAAATTTTTTCAAATTAAGCTTTTTTGTTATAAAAGGAATAATATGTTTACAGAGGAAAATATAAAATGAATAAATCAAGTCCCGCATTCATACACACGTATGCACAGTTAGCTTCCCCATGAAAACTTCTGCTTGTATTTTGTTATCTTTCCATCCAGTTTTTGTTCATTGCATAGTAAAATAAAAATTTTTGAACCATTAATAGTGGTAACAGGAATCCCCTTAGAAGAAATATTCTCTTGGAAGTATGATATGCTGCCTTTTCAAAATTATTTCAGTGAGGCATTGTATGAGGTGGGAAATTATGCAAGCATATGCAGCTCTGAACTGTGTGTTGCTAAGTTTCCTAGATATGATATCCAAATCCCATGACCTCAGTTCCTGTTGCAAGAGATGTGACTACTCACTAAAACATCCAAGTCAGCCACATTCATCCCAAGGATCCAGACTTGGGCATCTTTCCAATTAGGGTTGATTCAGACTCTCCTACAGGTCACTGAAAAATGTGGTCAGTGAGAGACTATGTACTAATCCTTTGGGAATAACTGGGTATCTTCAACATCTTAGCCAAGTCTTCCAGCAATTGAACAGTGGAGGCAAAGCTCCTTCTCAGTCTTCAGAGTGTTTTTGTTCAAATGTCACCTCCTCAGAGAAGCCTTCCCAGATCACCATATATGAAGAAGCATCCTGGACACTTCCCATTCTTTTCCTTATTTTTTAAATGTATGCATTGCCTCACTAAACTGTATGTTCCATAAGGGCAACGATTTGGGTTCTTTCCAGTGTTGAGGGAGAAGCTCAGTCTGGTGCATAGACACCTAGCACAGTCGTGGGCACTTGGTTAATAATTATTAAATGAGGGACACCTGGGTGGCTCAGTCGGTTAAGCATCTGCCTTCGGCTCAGGTCATGATCCCAGGGTCCTGGGATCGAGTTCTGCATCGGGCTCCTTGCTCAGCAGGGAGACTGCTTCTCTCTCTGCCTGCCACTCCCCCTGCCTGTGCTCTTTCCCTCCCCTGACAAATAAGTAAATAGATAGATAGATAGATAGATAGATAGATAGATAGATAGATAAAATCTTTTTTTAAAAATTTAAAAAAATAATTATTGAATGAGTCAGTGACTAAATGAGGGAGTAAAAATCGAACTGAGATGTCATAACCATATGCCTTTTCATCCAGGAAAGAAATAACCCTCTGTGTGCACCATTTATGTTGGCAGGTGAGAGACTCTGCTCAGTCATTCCTGACCGTTCACGTGCCTCTCTATGTGTCCTACATCTATGTGACAGCCCCCAGAGGCTGGGCCTCTTTGGAGCACCACACCGAAATGGAGTTTTCCTTCTTCTATGACACTGTTCTCTGGAGAACAGGTATACCCACTGACATCTTAACTATCCCTAATCTATATTCAAGCAAGATTAAGACAAAGTAATAGTGACTTTTAACAGGAGCTCCATTCTTCACCCCGTTGTCCTATATACAGTCAAAGGAGGGCTGCCACTCTAGGCCAAATGAATAAAGTGAACCAGGTTGCTCTTAATATATATTTCCTTTTCCACGCACCTGATTTGAAGACCTTTTTGCTCCTTAAATGCCACGAATCACACCATTTTTAACTAGGAGCAAATGAACATGATTTTACTCCAGAAGGATACCTCTGAACCCCTAATGCGCAGTATAGGAACCCATCTGTCACTTGCCATCCTCCACTCTGGGTCCCTAGCTTTCCAGATTGAGTTTTTCATCCCTGGAGGCCTTCCAGCATCAGCATATATGGACATGGTTCTTCTCAGGAACCACAGATCTATGTATTAGTGACAGCCCCTCAGGTAAGAGCTCACAGCTTCCTCCTGTCTCCCCCAAGCCGCCTTGTCCCACTGCTACCACATGATGCCCCAAACTCATCTCCCCTTCTGCTGCTCCCGTTCTCCCTGTCAGCATCCCTGGAAGTGATTTACCCGATCTGAGCGACTAAGCAGCTACAGGAGTGTTCTTTAGACAGAGCTTCATCTCTGGTAATGGAAAGTACAGTCCTTTCTTCTGTTGAATGCTTTGAACTCAAACCATTTGTTTTATATTTCTCATAGGAAAATAACTTCAGGAAGTTTTCACCCTCTGGGTCCGATAATTTCTTGAGTTTTGGGATTCTTTTTAAATGTTGTTTTTTCCCCTCCTTTGGTTACCCTTTGGTATTGGATCATACTGAACTCATTGGGCATCATGGTTGTAATTATCCTCCTGAAAGCCATGGTTTCCTTATGTCATGCCATATCTGGCTGGCCTTCTACAAGCTAATCTTGAATCATGCATTGGTCTGAATATAAAATGTAGCCACCAGGACATTGCTTATGTTCTGTTGGGTCATGAAAGGTGTCCTTGTGAAGAAAAGCAAACAGAGTCTGATGCAGATGCACTGTCATCACATGTTGCTGTGAAGTGGATGGTAAGAAATTTAAGGACCAATATTTTCGAGCAATGGGCTAGGGCCCTGACTCTGGCTAAGTGGCATTTTCAGGTGTGAAGAAACTATATCAAGGAGAATGGAACTGTAACAAAAAACAAACAAACAAAAAACAAGACCAAAAAACCAGTAGAATGAACTGTCATACAGTTTTAATTGGCAAATATGTCTAAATAGATACTATGCTCATATGAGTATATAAATTTTTCTTAACTTACATTCAAATTACTGTGCAGCTCTACTTAGAGGTATCACTGGGACAACTCACATGTAGGTTACTATCTGGGAGACCTTCTCCATGCCCTAACTTGGATGTTTTGTGTATGATTGCCTGCTCAGGAATCCAGACAGACAGTGTGCTCTCTGCAAGGCTTCAGATAATAAGAATCTACATTCGAGAGGATGGCCGTCTCGTCATTGAATTCAAGACCCATGCCAAATTCAGAGGTAATATCAGTGTAGTTTTTCCCCCAATGTTTTATTAAGAAACATTACGAATATAGACAAAAGGCAAAAGACTAGAACAAGGAAAAACAAAGTCAACAGTTGTTTACATTTTGCCATATATGTACGCATCCATACTTATATGCATACCCATTTTTTGTACCACATTTGAAAACAAGTTGCAGACTTCATGTCAAGTTACCTGAAATATTTCAGTGGACATCTGAGAACAAAGGCATTCTCTTACATGTCACAATGGTGTCACTACATCTAAGATATTTCAGATTGATCCAATAATATCTAGTCCCTGTTCACAGTCACTCTATTGTCCTACAAATGTCGTTTCCAGTTGTTTTTATATTGTTTTATATTTATTTTATATCTGTTTATATAAAAGGAAAGTGGATCCAATCAATATTACATATTACATTCTGGCTGTTGTATTTTCTTAGTCTCTCAGTCTAGGAGTCTCTCTACTTTTATTTATTCACGACACTATATGACTGCAGTTTGAAAGAGCAGAAGTGTCCTGCTGAGCGACCTTTACCTTTTCAATGATGTTTTCAATTGTTTCTTTCTACCCAGGACTTGAGCGGCTTTAAATGTAATTTTTTTTTATCTGAAACTGATATTTCTGTTTATAAACTACCAAGACTTTTCTGCCTCTAAGAAACACGTTTTTTGAAATTCAAAGCTAAGTGTAGGGCCCCTGTTGTTATGAATATGCCCCACCATTTTCACAAGGAACATTCGTGTTGTTTATAAATGTATATGCATAATGACCATCCTGAGTAGGCTGATAGACTGGGGTGAGATGCCATGCTGCCCAGCCAGGGTGGAATATAGTCTAAGGTGTGAGAGGGTAGGTATAACCTTAGTTGTTTGGTAGAAGAATATTAATTTGGTACTAAGGCTTTATAGGGAATTCATCTCACGTACGATAAAACTTACAAATAAGTGTGTGTGTTTCCCCTTGAAATAGGACAGTTCGTGATGGAGCACCACACCCTCCCTGATGTGAAATCATTCATACTGACTCCAGACCACTTAGGAGGCATTGAATTTGACCTGCAGCTACTGTGGAGTGCTCAGACTTTTGATTCTCCCTATCAACTCTGGAGAGCCACAAGCTCTTATAACAGGTGAGTAGAGGATGGGGGTGTTTGGGGGAGATCTGAAATGATCTCGGTCTCTTTCAGAGGCTTGGAAATATGGCTTTCTTTTTTTTTTTTTTTTTTTTTGCAAAAGTTGGATTTCCGTTTTAAAGGGGGAGTAGAAATAACCCTCTGACAAATAGAGAAAGAAACTAGGTAAGTCAGATCAGCTTGTGCTGTGTGAACGAGGAAGTAGTTACCCTTATTACAAGGATAAGACTGAGAAGGCTGCGTATCACTTCTACTCACATCCTATTGGCGAGAATTTGGTCACGTGACACATCTCCCTACGAGGGAAGCTGGGAAATATGTCTAGTTAAAACCTTAGTGGGGCGCCTGGGCGGCTCAGTCGCTTAAGCAGCCTCCGTTTCAGCTTAGGTCATGATCTCAGGGTCGTGAGGTTGAGCCCTGCATCAGGCTCCACGCACAGCACAGACTCTGCTTGAGATTTTCTCCCTCTCCCTCTGCTCCCCCTCCACTCACGTTCTCTCTCTGTCTTTCTCTCCCTCTCTAAAATAAATAAGTAAATAAAATCATTAAAAAAAAAACCTTAGTGTAATAAAAAAATTTCAATCTAATCACTACAATCAGTTCAAAATCCAGTATTTTGGTTATCAAGTCGAGATGTCACCCTTATGGCCCAATCTTCTATAAAATAAATAATAAGATTTCTTTCTCTACCACACCCAAAATAGAGGTAGAATAGGAATTGGTTAAATACTTAAAATATCTCATTTGTAAAGGGGAAAAATAGGAGAAACACAAAACTATTACCATAAAAAGGATAATGAGGCAACCAGGAGTCCGTCATAAATATTATTATCCTCATTTTATAGAACATGAAATTAAGATTGGTATTTAGCATGAAATTCTTGTTCCAGCTTTATAGTTAAGAAGTAGCAGGTTGTCTTAAGGATCATTTTCAAAAACACTTCTTTAATTGTGAATTTTTGGTTTTACATCAGGTATTTTTTTAAATAATGATTCCTTTGAAATCAATGTGTAATCTTCAAAGGCTATGCTTCTTAGAAGCTCATGAGATTATACACATACTTTGTCCTAATTTATAGACATGGCAACTGTCCTCTTTAAGTCCTCCGCTGACTCCCCACTGCCTACTGGATGAAGTTCAAATTCTTTACTCAAAGCCTGTACCCTCCCCTCTAGCCTTATCTCAAACCCAGCCTTCTGAACCACTTTAAATATCTCACCAGCCCCTGAACCCAGCAGCCCATCTGTACCTCCATGCCCTTGTAATTCCCTCTGCCCTTCCTGCTCTTTCTCTCTTGCAGACCTTGAACTCCTCTGAGCCCCAGCTCAAAGGATACTCAGATACTGACCCCTCTGTGGTACCTTTCCTGACTCCCCATACGGTGCTAGAAACCCCTCCTCCTCTTCCCACTTTGTCCCAGCTTCTACTGGAACATGGCTCCTTATATTACATGCTCTAAGTAGAGTCCCATTTTCCACTAGCTTGTGAGCTCCCCGAGGGTAAAGCCATGTCTGATTGATCTTGAGTCCCCAGAGCTGCAGGTTTTAGCACGTTAGGTCCTGAATAAACATCCTTTAGGAGCTTATGTTTGAGAAAAAGAGATAAAAATATATAGAGAAATGGCAAAGAGTAGAGCAACATCCAGCATGCTGTGCTATGTGCACTGTGAGAGGCATGGAACGTGAGACCATAGCTGTTCAGGGAGGGCTGGGAGCTGTACAAGGCTTCCCAGAGGAGGTGGGCCAGCTCGTGCTCCATGTTGCAATATGAGAAATGTCTAGTTCGCAGAAAGGAGAGGAGGAGACCTAGAGAATTAAAAACCTGCATCTAGGGCCTTGTTTGGCATATTTGCAGGGATAGTGAGGAAATGGACCTAAATCATATGTAGGGATGAGAAAAGTAAGACTGTGGGCTTGGCAAGCATATACTTTGTCCTACATTCATTTGTTCAACAAATATTTATTGAGCATTTACTGTGTGTTAGGGAAGGTTCTGGGCACTTGGATACATCCGCGAACAAAATAAAGATCCACACAGCATTTACAGTAAAGTAAGAAGACACAAAAAAGTGGCCAAGTATAGCAGAACATGTCAGAAGGTGGGGGAGTGCCATTGAAAAATAAAGATTTAGAGGAGGCTGTAAGGGGAATCAGGAGTGGGGGGACATTGTGATTTCATTTAGGATGTTCAAAGTAGGCCTCATGAAGAAGGTACATTTGAGTAAATACTTGAAGGAGGTGAGGGAGTTCGCTGGCAGGGTTCCTGAGTTGGCAGCATGTCTCACATCCTGGGGAATAGCAAGGAGGCTGGTGTAACTGGAGTGGAGTGAGCAAGGAGGAGGAGGATGGGTGACAAGCTCAAAGAAGTAGGGGGATGGGGTGGGGCCACCACGGGAGGCCTTGCAGTCCGGTGCTTGGACTTTGACATTTACCCTAGAGCCACAGCAGGGTTTGAGCGGAGGAGTGGCATGATCTGGCCTGTTTGAAAGCAAGGGTTCTGGCATGGACAGTTCTGCCTGAGTAAGTATTTCTATTAATTATGGGTTACTATTCACATTATGCATGTCAATTTTCATGTAATTCAAATATGAAGTACAAGGTCTCATCTCCTGCTGGCCCAAGGTTTAGAGGAAGAGAGAGATCATGGAGGAAAACAGCAGACATATGGCCTGTCAGACAGGAAGGGGCTTAGAAACTCAGCCCTGAAAGTTTGCATCGTTTGTCAAAAATCATACAGCGGTGGAAAAGGCACAGGCAAGTCAGGTTTAGACCATCTTGCAGTTTCCAGCTTCTGCCAGCCCACTAAAATGACCCCAGGATGTGTCATACAAGGTTTATTTGTTTATTTTTCTAACCAAATCTTTGCTATCACTTTATGAATAAATAGATAAATATAAAAGGAATGGTCAAAAAACAAACACAGCAAATGTGAGAACTGTCACAGATTGCTCACAACAGTTATAATTAAGATTCATAACCCTGCACTCTTCATTCAGTGGATGGCAGCCTCCCAAGACCCTTGAAGAATCTTCCTGAAGTCTCTGGCTGGCTGGCTGTCTTCCAG
The DNA here is from genome assembly GCF_024610735.1 of Ursus americanus. NCBI lineage: Eukaryota > Metazoa > Chordata > Mammalia > Carnivora > Ursidae > Ursus > Ursus americanus. The sequence goes on along the minus strand of NC_142134.1, from coordinate 22,891,551 downwards.
GCAGCCTGCCAGGGCTGGGGCTGCTACTCCATGACAAGTGTGGGAAATGAAGTAGGAGAGGGGACAAGGCTCCCTGCTCTTGGTGTCATAACCGACAGAGTTCTGTGATCCACCGCAAACAGGGAAGTTTGCAGCGCTGAGTCTCCTAAGAGAAGAGAGATTGTTCTTCAACTCTGTGAAGGGCTGAGCCTGTAGTTTGGAAGAGAAGCCCGGAAACTGAATGCTAAGGAAATGGGGGTGCAGGCATTCTCTGGAGTAGGCTGTCCTGTAACCCTGAGGCCTTTGCCACCACTTCTGTCAGAGCAGCCGCTGACGTGTCCACATCTTAATAATCTTCTGCAGTTGAGAACGTGTTGAACAGGGGGTTCATCAACAAGAAACACTAAACGGAAATTGTCAAACAAGTTTCTTGGAAATCTAAAGGAAGTGGCCAGTTCTGTTTTATCTTCACTTGAACCTTTTGGGTTTTTGTAAATAATATGCCTTTCTCAGCTTTTCCATGAAAAGGACTGGAATAGGATAAAGGCAAGTCGCTGTGTTGAACACCTCTGGATACTACCCTGACAGTTAAAATAACCAATGATGGATTTCTGAAGATCGTGTCTGCAGACTCAGAAAGGCGGTGGGTGCTGAGCACAAACACCGTCTGAACAGTGTTTAAGGAAGTCAGCGTGTTTCTGGGTGAGTAAGCAATCTATGCGATGTCCGCTCTGACCGCAGTGTGCTCTGCCCGTTTCCAGGAAGGACTACTCGGGGGAGTACACCATCTACCTGATCCCGTGCACCGTGCAGCCCACGCAGCCGTGGGCAGACCCCGGAGAGAAGCCTCTGGCCTGCACTGCGCATGCCCCGGAAAGGTAGGGCACTACGGCGGATCCTCATGGTCTGTAAATTCTCCTACTCGCCAAAATGTATTTGTAACGGCAAGATCAGCTCTGGGGATGCCTTCGCGGTCATTCGCTGACGTGCAGACTGGCAAAATGTTGAGTCACCCGACACACACAGCCCCGGCTCAGGTCAAGCAAGGCAACACTCTACCTCCTTCTTTCAGCTTTCATACTGTAAACAAGTATCCTTTTCATGGTCTGTGTATGCCCTGGTTTTCACATTTTTGTGCTTTTGTATTGGTGATTTCGCCGTTTATGACGGCTCCCAAGCCTAGTGCTGAGGTGCGGCCTGATGGTCCTGCGTCCGAGAACCCTGTGACGGGCCGCAGGTCAGATAGACTTTCTGGGGCATCGGTTTTAAGTGCTGTTGCCACGAGTTCTATGCTAACAAATTAACAGCATATTAAATAAGGTGATTTATACAGAAACGTGCATAAAACAGGGCTAGGTATTGGTCCGTCGGTGAAAATGTTGTGACCAGAGGCTGCAGGAGCTCTACCCTGTGTTTCCCCAAGGAGCAGTGAGTCAGCAGTCACTGACGCAGTGGTCACTGGGACTTTATAGAACATACTTCCCACCAATAACAAGAGTCGACCCTACAGCAGCCGGTACCCACCTCAGACCTGAGACTGCCCACGTTGCTCCATATGCTCACTCATCCAGCCCGTGTTAATTCAGCTCTTACCGTGTGCTTGGCTCTGGTCTGGCATGGAGATTATAGCAGAGGATTAAAAGGAACCTCTGCTCTTAGGCAGCGTATAGTCTAGCGCCATCTTTTTAGGAGCTGGGCAACGTGGAAAGGATGTTGAGGACAGAATCTGACATTATCATAAAGAAGATAATTTGGAATGTGACGTTCAAATTAAGAAACTAAGAAAGGGCCATTGGATTTGGCAATTGAGACGTGGTTGATGATCTTGACAAAGGGCAGGCTCGGTGGACTGAGGGGCTGAAGCCTGATCAGACCACGAGAGACAAAGGAGAGAAAGGAGAGACAACAGGGATAAACTGTGCCTAAGGTGTTTTATTACAAAGGGTATCAGAGGAAAGGGACAGTAGCTAGAAACAGATACAAAGTCAGAAGAGGTCTTATTTGTGTTTTAGACTGGAAAGTATTTCAGGATGTTCATAGGCTGGTGGGAGTAACCCTATTGGTCTCTTAGGTAAAATTTTTTTTTTTTAAAGATTTTATTTATTTATTCGACAGAGATAGAGACAGCCAGCGAGAGAGGGAACACAAGCAGGGGGAGTGGGAGAGGAAGAAGCAGGCTCACAGCGGAGGAGCCTGATGTGGGGCTCGATCCCAGAACGCCGGGATCACGCCCTGAGCCGAAGGCAGACGCTTAACCGCTGTGCCACCCAGGCGCCCTCTTAGGTAAAATTTAATGTTGCAGCAGAACAAGGGAAAGTCTACAGAGCCAAGCCTTTGAGTAGGGTGGGGATAGATCCAGGGCGAGAGGGGAAGGGCCAGCCCTCACTAGAAGCCCAGAGCCTTCATCCAGTGAAAGAGGAAGGCATGTGGAGTGCTGGGATGGAGACAAGGGGAGAATTGGTACATTGCGAGGACGGGGATGACGAAGAATCTGATTAAATCTGTTTTCTCCATAAAATGAGAAGCTAAGCATCAACTGGAAGTGAGGAACACTGAGGTTTGAGAAGAGAGGAGGAAGTGAGGCAGTCATCTCAGAGTGGGCAAGTGGGTGTGCTGGAAGGTGACCGATAGCAGCAGATAGAGCAGTACTGAGAGCCCGTTGAGTTGTTTTAAAATTGCCCTATCATTGACAATAAGATAAACTGTGCATATTTAAGGTAGATACAATTTGATAAATTCTGACATATGTATACACCCATGAAATCATCACGACTAACATAGCGAATATATCCATTTCCTCCAAAAGTTTCCTCATGCCCCTTGGCAACCCCTCCCTCCTACCCCACCCTAGCCCACCCCTTTCTCCAGGGTCCATGATCTGCCTCCTGTCACTACAGATGAGTTTGCAATTTCTAGAAATTTATGTAAATGGCATCAGCGAGTATGCATTCTCCTCTGACTTCTTTCACGCGGCACGATTATTTTCATGCATTCCGGTTGTGCGTAACAGCGGTTTGTTCCCGTTATTGATGGATTGAATTCCATGGTACAGATATACTGCGGTTTATCAGCTCATCAGTTCGTGGACATTTGGGTTGTTTCCAGTTTATGGCTATGAGAAATAAAGCTGCTATGAACATATATGTACAAGCCTTTACACGGACATATGCTTTCTATTTTCTTGTATAAATGCTTAGGAATAGAATGGCTGGATCATATGATAGATATATGCTTAACTTTTTAAGAAACTGCCAAACTGTTTTCTGAAGTGTTTGTTATGTGTAACAGCATGTGTACCTTCCCGCCATGAGTGTATTCGTGTTCCAGTTCCTGGTCAAAGTGGTCAGGGAGGGCCTGTGTGATTAGAGAATTAATGAGCAGAAGTAACAGAAGGGCTGAGCTGGCAAGTCAGGAGGGGGTAGTTAGAGAGTGAAATGCTGTGAAATGAGATTTGGGGAGGTGGCGCATAGTAGGACTGGGAAACATGAGTGGTCACGGTGGGGTGGACAGCAAGCTCTTTGGAGGTGAAGATATCAAGGAACTGAGAGCTGAAGGATATTAGATGATTCATCCATGTGAATGTTGAAATCACCAAGATGGATGTCAGCTAAGTGAGGGGGAGAAAGTGACCAGGAAAACGATAGTTGGCGGCACTAAGGAGGAACAGAGGGCAAATAATCAGGTAGATATGCTGGGAGATTTGTATTCACCTATTCAATGTTTTAAATTATGAATATTATTTTAGAAAGAAGAGCCTATATAATGCCTATATAAAACTTCGAGTAATAGAACATTATCTAATAGGAATTGCAACTGCATGAGTATCTCTTGGGCTGGGCTACTGAGTAGTAATAACTAATGATCGTGTATGGAGAGCGTACGGTGTGGGAGACCTTTACCCATCTCTTAACATTTACTTCTCACCATAGTGTTCTCCCACGAAATTGACACCGTTATTTCCATTTTATCACCAGTGAAAGTTGGAGTCAAAGGGAAAAAAAACAACTAGAGCATTCCCAGTACCTTTTAAATACCCTGAGTCCCCCTCCGGTTGCACCCGGGTAACCACTAGACTGATCCTTTACTTGTTGTCCCTTGTTTGATTCATGGCTTACCTCATATTCACTTCTGCATGCTTTTGCATGTTTTCGAGCGATATAAAAATGTCCTACTGCACAAAGTCTCTCTGCAACTTTTCTTTTTTGCTCACTGAATCACTTCTTGATTCATAAGTGTATCCACATTTGTGTTGATTCACGTAGCTGTGGTTTGTGCTTCTCTGCCTCAAGGTCTTCATTGTGGGAATAGTCCACAATTTATTTGACCGTTCTGCTTGGCGTGTAATTCCACATTCTATTGTGAAGAGTACTGTATGTGTCTCTGAGCGTACATATGTAAGAAGAGTTTCTCCAGGGTAGCTGCCAGACTTTTTTTTAAAAGTCTTTTGCCATTTGAAAATGGTGAACAGGAGCAAAGAAGACACCAACCCACCTCCACCCCTGGTGCTGAGGGTGTGGGAGGCCGCAGAGGGAAGAGTGTTGTTGAGTCAGTGTACTGAGGCTTCAGAGTTGGAAATCTTTGCCTCACACCAGGGAGATCGTTACTTGTGGGGTCCCTGTTATTCCCAGGGTGACTTTCCATAGGGCCTAACCTTGCTTTTGACCGTCTGTACGGCTCCACAGGAATGCAATGGAACTGCAACACAAAAAATAACCACGACTGACTCGGGGAATTCGGACTTAATTCAAAAGAATTGTGTCTCCTATAATGCCTGTTTTGTGAGGTCTGTCAGACCTTCTAACCTTATAAATCACCATCATCGGCTCCTTCCATTATTTGTTCTATTTAATCAGTAAATACTTATTGGGTATCTTAGGTGTCAGGCACTATGTGGAATCTGGTAATACCAGTATCAACAAGAAAAACCTGTTTTGATGAGTCCGCTAAATGAGCTCTTGGTGCAAACAGTGGTTACCTGGAAGTTGTCAGCCCGAGCTTGTGTAGGTTGCTCCTACATCAAGTTCCTCCTGCACCCCGGCCCTCTCTAATCCACCCACTGGAGCACTTCCAGTTAAAAGTAAGCAATGGTCAGAGGGACTCTGTTGCAAGTGTAGAGCGTTGAAATTATCACTCATGCATTATTCTTCAACAAATGTATGTCAGAAGCTTGGTCAGCAATGAAGATACAGCAGTGAGCAACTAGATATGGGTTGTGATTCTATGGAACCTGTAATGGATGAAGCAGACTTCGACCCAGTTTACATTTAAAGTCGCTTTATTTAAATAAAATGTCAAATCATGATAAGTACTGTGAAAGAAAAGTGCAGGGTATAGTGAGAACAAATGATACGGGGCACCTGGGTGGCTCAGTTGGTTAAGCATCTGATTCTTGATGTCAGCTCAGGTCATGATCTCAGGGTTGTGAGATCGAGCCCCATGTCTGCTTAAGACTCTCTATCCCTTTCCCCCCTCCCTTGCTCTCTCTTTCTCTCTCTTTCTCTCTCTCAAATAAATTAATTAATGAAATTTAAAGAAGAGAGAGAGAGAACAAATGATAAGGGGTCTGACCTAGCCTGGAGGGAAAGAGAAAGAAGGTGAACTTTCCAGATACTGTGGTTGAGATCTGGAGGATAAATAAGAGTTAACTAGGCAAAGAAAAGCAGGCAGGGGAGGAGTGTTCCTGCAGAATGTCCAGCAACGTCAGTGTCAGGAAACTTCAAATTCATTATCACTAATCTCAAGTCGACCTTCAGGTCTTCCCAGCAGAAAACAAAACAGTTCCCTAACCAATGGCTTCACTCTCTCACTCTTCTCAACTATTTTATTGCTTTCCGCTCAAATTGCTGTATCTCCCCCGTCCTCACCCTCAGCCAATTATCTTGTGTCCTTTTTCATGGAGGAAACAGAAGAAATCTGAAGAGAACTCACCCAAGCTCCTACCATCATATCTACCCACCCCCTGCATCTGCACGTACATAGCTGTCCATAGGAAGGAACATTCCTGGCTCCTATTCCAAGCCAGCCACCCCACTGTGCACTGAATCCCAAATCCTCTCATCCACTTTATAAAGAGCATTCTCCTCTGTGAAACACTCCAATCAGCATTAAAAACATGTAATTTCTCCCATCTTTAAAAAAAGTCCTTTCTTGACTCCATTTCTCCCCACACACACATTTTCTCCTTCCTTGTATTCAAGTTACCCCTCAAGAGTTGCCTAGACTTGCAATTTCTAGTTTAGCACCTTCTGTTATCTCTTGAGTCCAATGCCGTGAGGCTTCTGCTCTCATCCCTTAACCTAGCCTGATCTTGTCAAGGTCACCAATGACTGTGTCTTACTAGAACCAGGGGTTGAGTCTCATCTTTATTTTTGCGACGGCTTTACAACAGTTAACAGTTGTTCAGTCTCCTCCTTGGACCACTTTCTTCAACTCAGCGGCAGTGTCATGCTCTGTAGGCTTTTCTTCTACCCACCGGCTTTTCCTCACCATTTGCTCTGCTGGCTCCTCCTCTTTTCCATTGCCTTTGAATTTGGAGCACCCTAAATGCCGTGCTAGAACTGTCTCTTCTCTCTCTGTTTTCACATGGTGGTCTCATTCGTCATTCGTTCTCAAGGTTTGAAATACAAAGGAGCACCTTCAGCCCAGGGCTCACCTCTCACACCCAGACTTGTGCATCAGATTGACTGCTCTGTCTCTCCACCCGGCTCTGATGTAGGCCTCCCGAGCTGAACATGCCTGTCACTGAATCCCTCCTCTTCCTCCACCAAATCTAGCCCTCCCACAGTTTTCCCATTTCAGGTAGGGGTAGCTCCATCCTCCTAGTTTTCCTCTCACTGAGGCCTTCCATGGCCGCCATATTAAAAATTTTCAGCTGAACCTCTTCCTAGCATTCCCTTTCTCTGCCTCATATTTCTCTTCATCACCTGTTTCCTTCTCGTGTACTATATGTTTTTGAACTTATTTTACTAACTGACTCCCTATTGGAATGTATTGTCCCTGATGCGTATGTTTTTCTGCTTTGTTCAAAGATGAATTCCCATTACTAGAACAATGTCTATCATGTAATAAAAGCACAGTGAATATTTGCTGAATAGTGAGTCCCAAGGCAGTAGAAATATGGAGTAGAGAACATGTCAAGAGACCTAAAGAAAGCCAGTCTGGCTGGAGGAGCCCTTATGTGCCAGAGGCTGGGAAGAAAATAGCAAATTCAAAAGACCAAGAAAGAAGGCCAGGGAGGAGTAAGGAGTGAGGCAAGAGAGTATTTGTTTAACAATGTCTTGAAGAATGGGACATAGCATAAATACATTTGGATCTGGTTGAAAGAGTCATAGGGCAGGCAGATCTGGGAAGGAGAAGTCTAGGCAGGGCACCATGGCAATGAGCCCTTCAGCAATCAAAGAGCACCCTTGGGGACCTTCAGAATGAAAAGGCTAGGACAAGCAAAGAGTACAATAGAGTTCTAAAGATGAATTAGATTATTTCTCCCACACACATCTCTTTATCAGTGATTATTTAGCACCTGCAACAAAGCGCTGTTCAGAATCCTGAGAAGGGTGGGAAGGGAGGACAGCGCGAAGTTTACAAAGTTGACCCTGCTCTCAAGGAGCTCTTGTTTCTCCTGCATTTAGATTCCTGATCCCCATTGCATTCCAGCAGACCAACCGCCCTGTACCAGTTGTGTATTCGCTCAACACTGAATTTCAGCTCTGCAATAATGAGAAGGTGTTCCTGATGGATCCCAATACATCTGATATGTCACTGGCAGAAATGGATTACAAAGGGGCCTTCTCAAAAGGTAAGTTGTTTCGTTCGCCTGCAGAAAGAGACTCCGGCTGGGCTTGAGATGCTTTAGGACAGGTCTCTGGACTAGCATCTCTGCTCATTGGCTTTCAGGCAACTCTGCAGTGAAGATTCCCCTGCGCTTGGTTCTAGGACAGTCAAGGTTTAGTCAAGGAACAGACCCATATCCTTCCTTCAAGTTGTATCAAAATAAGATCACATATTTGGTACTATAATGATGGGTAGTGTGGTACTATGGAAAAACACTGGTCTGAGTGGTAAGAAGACTAGGGTTTCCGACCAGATTCTAACAAGCTGTCTGACTTTGAGTAAGTTGCTTTATCTCTCAGTTACTCAGAGAAAGATTGCAACATGACCCTCACTACCTACCAGCCTCAGGGTTGCCAAATGTCTATGTATTCTCCATCACACTTTCTCTACTAAAAATGGTTCCTCTGCCCCCTCCTTGCCCCAGATGGGATTTCCTTGACATTTCAAAAGGATAGCCCTTTCTTCTCCTTCAGGTCTCTACTTAACTGTTAACAGCCTCAAAGAGGCTTTCCCTGACCACACCAGACAATTGAACATAGACCTCCATATTTTTCACTTTCACAGAACATATTCATTTTTATAGTACTTCTCACAATTTTTAACATTGCATAATATATATTACATACTTACTTACTTGTTGCCTATTTCTACCACTAGACAATGAGTTCCACAGGAGTAGAGATTGTGATCAGATATAAAATTTGCACGCCAGATCATCAGTGCCTTGGTGCTCAATAAATACTGATTGACTGAATAAACAAATTAGTCAATTATCTGCCTTTCTTCTCTCAATGGCCCCTTCTGCCTTTTTCTTACTTTTAACCTTCTCTTCCTATCTGAGTTTTTTCTCTCATCCTAAAAACACACTCAAGTCCTGCCCATAGCAGAAAAAACAAAGCATCCCTCAGCCCTAACTCCCCTTCAAACTTCAGTCTGTTTTCCCCTTTTCTTCTCTCTGAGAAACTTCTTCAAGAGTGAGCGGTGAGCACACACTGTCTCTGTGGCCCTTCGTCTCTGTCCGTCTGTCTTAGGCAGGATTTGTCCTACCACGCACAGCTCAGAACTCTGTTTTGTCAACGACACCAAATTTGTGGATTTTGACACTTATCTCCTGTTGGGTTTCCTTTGCCCCAGCCTCACCTGACACTGTCTTACTTCTCTGGCCACTTCTCACTCTCCTGCCCTGGGTTTTCTTCCTCTGTTGCATCCATGTTATTGTCCCCAGGTTTCATGCATGGCTCCTTCTGGTCTTACTCTGCTGTACGTCTGGTCATCCCTGTGGCTTGGCCCATCCCTTTGCTCTGAACTCCCTATTCTCCTACTCCTCCCCAGCCATTCCTTAAGAGTTGACCTTACCCTGATCTCTCCGAGCTTCATTTCTACATTTCTACATGTGGATCTGGAACTACCAACCCACTTCAAATGGATGTCTTTCAAACACCTAGAAGTGTCTAGAACAGGACTTATCTCCCTCCTACCACATCTGCTGCTGTATTGACTGCATCATCATACTCCAAGTGTCCCAGGCAAAAACCTCAGGATCATCCTCCACTTCTCCTATGCCTCCCACCTATCATTAAGATCAGTGGGCTCTGACTCCCAGACATTTCTTGAGTCCCTCCCTTGCTTCACAGCTATATTTTAGATACCTGTCTCTCACAGAGCATTAGCATAGCCCCCTACCCGATCTCTGTGACTCTAGTCTCTTTGTCTTTCCTCCATTCTCCTTGTTTCTGAAGCCCCAGTGTGTTGATATTACACCCCTGCTTCAAACTTTCCAGTGTTCCCCATTTCTTACATGCCAAAGTCCAGGCTCCCCAGCACCCTTAGCCTATCTTCCCAGGAGTCTCTTCTGCCAGAACCTCTAACCATCCTCCTCTGTAGTCACACTGACCTACTCAGTACCACATAGCAAACGCTCTGCATGACAGATTTGTGCTCGAATTCACATCCTCCCGTGTCACAGATGTGAAACCTCGGGCATGTTATTTAAAATGAGGATAATAATTGAACCTATCTCTTGGGCTCTTGGGGAGAATGAATAAGATAGTATAAGTAAAGAAAGTAGAAGTAGATGTAAAGAAAGTACCATAGCAGGCACTAAAAAACAGTAGCTGCACCAGGACTCACCTTCCAGCATGCGGTATTTTGTACGTGGACTTTGTTTTGCCTAGAATGCTCTCCCCATTCTCCTACCTCGAATGCTCAAATGCCTCCTCATGTTTTAGGATACTGCTCAAACATTATCTCCTCTTTAAACCTTTCCATCCCTCTCCCAGGCAGATCTCTGTTCTCGGCTGCATGCTCATGTAACATTATGTACCTTCCTCTACTGGGCTTCCTGACAGTATGGTGTTGTGATAAGGGGGGGGGGGGGTTAGAGCCCAAGTCCCTTGACTTTGAGTCCCACCACCACCACTTACTAGCTTTGTGACTTACAGCAAGTCACTTCACCACTCAGTGCCTCGACTTCCTCACCTATAAAATCGTGACCATTACGTGAGTTCTTGTATGGAAAGAACTTAGTACGGTACCTAGCAAATAGTATGAGTTTGATAAATGTTAGCAATGTTATTTTTAGCAACTGGTTAGGATTTATTTCTGTCCTCTCTCAGCTGCATCTCACCACCTTTATATCCCCTGTGCGCAACAGAGTCCTTGGCACACCTTAAATGCTTAATTAATGTTTATGGAATAAAAGAAGCTGTAAATGAATGAATATTTTAAGGGCACATGGAATCATAGAGCTCTTCACAGAGAGGTACTTTTGACTCTAAGGGAATGTGTTAAATCCTTTCTACCCTTGACAGGTCTTTCTTTTTAATCTTAAAGTCTGACCTAATTAATGCCTCTCAATCTTTCCAGGTCAAATCCTTTATGGCCGAGTACTTTGGAATCCAGAGCAAAACCTTAATTCTGCTTACAAACTGCAGCTGGAGAAAGTCTATCTTTGTACCGGGAAGGATGGCTATGTGCCTTTCTTTGACCCCACGGGGACAATCTACAATGAAGGGCCGCAGTATGGATGCATTCAGCCAAACAAACACCTAAAACACAGATTTCTGCTGCTGGTATGTTAACTGTTAGTGTTAAATAGCTGACACTCGAGTTGATTTCCTTAGCTATCAATTCTGCCTAAAGGGGATGGAACCCCACTCTTGACGGTATTCTCTCTTTACATACTGCTGTTGTTGTTTCTCTTTGATCAGCTAAATGCTAGTGCATATTACCAGATGTGATGGTTATGGTGGGTAACAAGACAAGCCATTATTAACGTTCCAGAAAAAGGAAAGTCGAGGCCATTGTTTCTCAGAGTATGGACTAGAGACCCCTGAATATCCCCGGTTCTCTTTCAGGGAGTCCACAAGGTCAAAACTACTTTCATAATAATATAATGATTCTTGGGGGGTTTTTTTCACACTAATTCCCTCATGAGTGTAGAGCCTATGAAAGGTTTATTGATATGGTTTCAAAATCTACATTGTAACTAATCTTTCAAAAATACCATTTACCGAGTTTGATTTAGTATCAAAGAGAATATCCACAATTATCTGAAAAAGATATGAAATCATTTCTCCCTTTTTCAGCTGCACATCTGTGTGAGGCCAGATTTTCTTTGTATGCTTCAGCCAAGCTAACATAACACAACTGAGTCGATATAGAAGTTTATGAGAATCTAGTTCTTTCCCAGAGATTTGCACAAATGTAAAACAATGCCAGCTCTCTTTGAGGAGCTGGGGGTGAATATAAGTATTTTCTCTAAAAAAATGTTACTTATGTTAACATGCAGTGGGGTTCTCATTGCCACTTGAAAATTAATTAGAAAATAAGTATTTTCTAATTTTTCAGTGTTAATTTTAAGAGTCAATATTGATAGTTATAAACCATGTAAACAAAACACTTTTGGAGTCCTTGACTTTTAAGTGTGAAAGGGGTCCTGAGACCAAGTGGCTTGAGAATTATTTGTCTAGGCTATCCCACTCTTTGAGCTTCAAGATCACAGAATCCACCAAGTGTCCTTCCTTGAAGAGAGCAGTGGGTGCCGAGGCGGTGGTTGGCTTAAGGAAAGGGCTTTTATAGCACGTACTCTCCTGACCCAACCCAAGGCAGGAGTGGAGAGTACCTTTCTCCCCCCAGTGACTGCCACCTCCCGGGTCAGTGGTTCCATCTTTCTAAACCTTGTGTTTCTTTTTTTTCTGAAATTCTAGGACCGCAGTCAGCCTGAAGTAACTGATAAGTACTTCCACGATGTGCCCTTTGAGGCCCACTTTGCTTCCGAGTTGCCTGATTTCCATGTGGTCAGTAGCATGCCAGGTGTGGATGGATTTACTCTGAAAGTAGATGCACTCTATAAGGTGAGTGTGATGAGAAGAGTAGAAGCATAGGACCAAGGCCACTTTAAAAGTTACAAAAAGGAAGATGATATTATCTCTGGACTATTAGTCTCTTTTTATAGCATTCTTGCTGGTGGGTCTTTTTTATTGGTGTTGAGCTTATCATTCACCCCCAATTTTTTTTAAAGATCTTATTTATTTATTTGAGAGAGAGAGAGAGAGCGCACAAGTGGGGGGAGGGGCAGAGGGAGAGAGAGAATCTCAATCAGACTCCCTGCCGAGCGTGGAGCCAGACTCCAGTCTCTATCTCACAACCCTGAGATCCTGACCTGAGCAGAAACCAAGAGTCAGATGCCTGACTGCGCCACCCATGTGCCCCCATTCACCCCAGATTTTCATCATCTATCCCAATAGACCACAGCAATAATAAAATTCTTCAATTTGCTTATAGTTACTTGTCATTGTGTGGGTCAGGGGTGCATATGGTACTCTGGTTTTTCCTAAACTCTTGTATTGCCTGCCTGTTTGGCTCTATGCTGCACCCGCTGATTTTCACAGGCATGTGGAAAACATTGAACAGAGTCATAAATACAGTACAGCAATTTAGAACGACAAGAGCTACTAGTGTTTGATGAGAAAGATACTTAAATCTAGTAATAAACATGAACTTCCAAAATCAAATTCCACTTTTTCCGATCTTCAAGTATTAATCCATGACCTTGGATTTCAGAACTGTCGCCATTCCTCAGAAGTTAGTTCAAAACCATGGAGGGTTTCAGTGGGGGCACAGGAAATGGCAATAAAATACTTGATATTTAACCACTCAGGGGATGGTCCAGGAAGTGTTTGGATTTAGGAAATTTTTGTCATGTATCTGCATATTTATGCACAGAGTAGGCGTTCAGTGGATATTTGTTGAATGACTCTAGTTTAGCTGAAGTTCATCAATAAATAGTAAGTTAGCATAACCAACAATTGAAGGTCACTGGGAATAAACATGGTTATTAGTACTATTACTTCACTGCTATCAATAAAGACTGACATTCCTAAGTATTTCCTTTAGACCATGACAGATAAATTTTTAGGGCTCTTCCATACACAGATAGGGAAACAGAAAAGAATGTGAATAGCTGGCCCAAGATGACCCTAGTTTGGGAATAAAATAGAACCTATAATATTTGGTTCAATTCTCGACTAGTAGACACCAACCACAGCTAATGCTTTCCTGGAGACCATTTATCCAGGCTTGTGGTCATTTCATTTCCTTCCCGAAGAGGTGGTCTGTGGGCAACAGTGACATGTGCGCCTTGTCTCCCTGTCTCCTCCTCCCGCAGGTGGAAGCAGGCCACCAGTGGTATCTGCAGGTGATCTACGTCATTGGCCCCGACACCATCTCAGGGCCCCGGGTCCAGCGCTCTCTCGCAGCGCCCCTCAGGCGCAACCGAAGGGACCTGGTGGACCCCAGCGGCCGTCTGACCCTTGACGATTCCCTCATCTATGACAATGAAGGGGACCAAGTCAAGAATGGCACCAACATGAAGTCCCTGAATCTGGACATGCAAGCGCCGGCCGTGGCGGCTTCTCTCTCGCAGACCGGGGCGTCTCTCGGCAGTGCCCTCGCTGCCATCATGCTCCTGCTTCTCGTGCTTTTGGTGGCTTGTTTCCTCACCAGGAAATGCCAGGGGCAGAGGAAGGAAGCGCCCACAGAGGACATTCTGGAGGAATACCCTCTGAACACCAAGGTGGATGTGCCCAAGAGGAGCCCGGACAGGCTGGAGAAGAACTCGAACAGACACTACTGCACCGTGCGCAACGTCAACATCCTGAGTGAGGCCGAGGGGGCTTATGCATTCAAAGGTGCTAAAGTAAAAAAATGGAATCTGGAAGTCAGAGTTCGCAACAATTTACAAGATGGAACGGAAGTTTAACGGCCGAGACCTATGTGTATTTTTTTCTAAAATCATTTTTATAAAAACGGGGGTCAAATACTGGTATTTTTATAATCTTGCAGTTTAAAAAGGGAAAACTATAGCTTTGAGTGGCGGAAGGCACACATCACACGCATCAACTCACAACTGAGCTACCTCATCAAACAAAGAACCACTGAGACCGAGAGTTCTGGAGCAGAGTTCTCTCGGGAGATCTCTTGAATAGTGTCAGCAGCTGCGGACTGCTCCTTCTGTCAGGCTGGTCTTAGCGCGGATTTCACTCTTGGCCAGGGGTTAGGCTTTCCAGCTGGCTGATGGGGCCCGGCAGACGCAGACGGTGCGGTGGCAGGTCTCTGGGGCGGCGGGGGTTGGGGGATGCGGGTGGGGGCTGTTCAGGACCATTGGTTTCCTCCCCCACCTCCAGCTGTCTTCTACTTGGGCATGTCCTGGGCCTCCGGGCAGCAGAATTTGGGTTGCTGACACTCTGATTCCATTCAAAATTCTGCTAATCAGCACAACCTATGTATGTGCTCATGGTATCTGCTTGACAGCTTGCCCGCCATGGCCTCTAACTGTCCTTTGCATTTCCAGAGCCTTTTCACCTGGGGGTTTCAGAGTGCTCTAGAGGAGACCCCTGTCCCACAACTTGCAGGAGAAACCACACATCTCCCCTGCCAGACGTCTGGCACGGCAGAACCCCTGCCCTTTCAGAAGGGCAGATAGAGAGAGGAGGAACCTGACCATATTAGCGATGCAGAGGCCCCTAGGCCCAGGGGGACGTCCTTGTGCCCCACTGGTTTACACTGTGCCACGGACACGTCAGGACACCCTCCCTGACAGAGAATGCTGCGAAACAGGATCAGTGCGCCTGGCCTTGTTATTCCGCATGGCCACGAATGCTTACAAAACCCGCCACACTTTCCTGCCACCCCAGGCTTTGCCCAGTCCAATAGCAAGACTCACCCCCGTACTTTGCTGGCTGTGAGTTTTGTATTTTGCTAGGGTTTCAGAAAAGTAAGTTATTCCTTTGAATAAAGCAAATTAGGAGAAAGCCCAGCTCAGAGTGAAATCTGAGTTAATTGATGCCAACTAGTACTCACAGATCAAGTACCAACCCTCACGGCAGATGAAGGTGCCGATCCCGGGACAGGTTTTCAGGGATTTCTCTTTTGGGGGGTTCTTTTCTGGTAGCTCAGGCATTGATTTTACCACATCAGCACGTGACAAGGCCATAAACACATGGCTTTAAAATGATTTCATGTTCGAATAGCAGCTTCAGGATTTTGTACGAAGTGTGCACACAGCTTGCTTTTGTGTTTCTTTTTTGTTTTTGCCTTACTGGCAAAAACACAAGCATGCGTGTCATGTCATTTTGAAATGAAGGCACAATTTCATTACTGAGGAGGGAAAGACATGTTCTCTTCCTGATGCATGGCACACCATAACCACTGAGCAAATCACAGAGCGTCACAGTGTGTCCTATTTATGTTAGAATGACCCAAGCTCTTTGAGAACATTCCACACTGCAAACACTTTGGTTCTAGAAAGCTAGGAAGAATGAGCCATGGGCGGTTTTCGGCATCTCTACCAGACACCAAGCTCTTGAGAAAAGGACCTTGCGAGCCATGCCTTTGGTTCTTCGGCAGTGCCTTGCACGGAACAAGCACTCCAGAAATATTTGTTAGGTAAACAAGTGAATGGTGTCGTGGGTGAGTGGTAGAGGAATCAATTCAGGAAGGGGAGGTGAGAGACGATGATGGCAAGATCGCATGGGCAGATAGGAAAAACAAAAAACCCTGAAACTGCCTCTTCTGCTTGGATTATAAAGTAACCTCATTAGAACAAAAAAGTACCACGTGACCTAGGCATGAATCTAGCAGCGGCCTTAGGACGACTGAACAGAACATGAGAACGCAGCAGAAGTCGAGGCTGTGAATCAGCTCCAGCGCAGGACATTTAGGGGAAAGTCTGACTTGGCATTCTGAGGTGAGTAAAGTTTTCAAGCGAGGATAGCACAGGGTGAGCCCAGAACCCAAAACTCCTGACTGGTCGCGTGCTCCTTGAGACCAGCTTGGGCAGCGTGGGGCAGAACTTCTGTATCGGCCTCGGGAGCATCCAGAATTGGTGTCTCGTGGCCGGAGAGCTCATCAGCCTGGTGTGGAATCTTCTCCAGAACAGCCTAGAAGGTTAATGCCAATTCTGCAAGGACAGGAAGCCCATCATTTGCGGAGCTACTTTTGATTTGGCCTGTTACTTATCACTGTTCCCACTTGCCAGAACGCTTCCGCATTCAAGCGGCACCGTTGCCTTTGCTCAGATATTCTTCTTGCACATCCGTTCCACTCCTGCTGAGGCGGACACACGCACGGGAAGAGTGCAGACATGCGCGGAGTGAAGCTAACGTGGGAAGAGATGGAGACCGAGACCTCCGAGTGCTCTCGGCAGCCTCCGGGGACGTGGTCGTGAGTGACAAGGACAACATCCTGGCAGGACCATGAGACCGTGAGCTCTCTGTGCGAAAGGAAAGCCTGGGACTACTCCCGCCTCCCTCCCTTCCTGCGCTTCCCCCCGCTACCTGTACCTTTTAAATGCCAGTTCTTCCTTAGTGGGTGTATACTCATTAAATAGCAAGTGTTAAGAGATGTGAAGCTGAGATTTACTCCTTTGATAAGGTTTCTCATTTGGTTTATGTTTTCTGTTTCATAGCAGAAATCTGACAATTTGGTGACCAATGTGGGATTATATTTCAGTGAAAGCCCTCCTTTCAGTTTCTCTAACTTGCTCACTAATGCCTTGTGTGTGTTTTACTAATCTCCTATACCGTGCCGTTAGGTGAGGAGGAGTAAGAAGCCCTCAGGGGTTGCTAGTTGCTCTCCCACACTGGCTGTGCGGGTTGAAAGAGAGAAGAGTCTGCACCCCTCTTCTGTCTCGCTGGCCTATTCTGGTCCCCAGGCCTCCTGGAGGCCGCCTGCAGACTCCGCGCTGGGTGTGGAAGTCACGTTGGAATGTGTTTGCACAGTCTTAGGACATTCAGTCCCAGTGTCCTGTAGGTGTTCATTGTTCTTGGATACGACACACATGCTCAGACTGAGTGAAACATTTGTGGTGCTGTCAACCTGATTTCTTGACTCCAATGATCTTTGTATTTCTAATACCAGTTTGTGTGTTATGAATTTCTGATTTCTCCAATAGCATATGCCACTATATACATTTGTATTAATAAATGAGAGTCTGGTTGCATTTTTTTTTTTGCTATGTTCTTTTTAGATTATTGGTCTCATTCACATAAGACACCACCTTTGAGATGGCAAAATCATTCTGAAATTTGAGGCAAAGTTCTTTGGAGAAAACCTGCCTGAAGGGGTTGAATCTGAGACACACATGGACCGTGCTATGAGTCAAATGAAGAAGAACTTACACAGCCCCAGATCATCATAGCTCACCGTCTGCAATCAGTTGAAACCCCAGTACGATGAATAATTCGAATCTCCATGTGCAATACAATAAGATGATTATTTATGCTGTATTTATTACTGTCAAACCCTCTTAGGATCCTTAATACAATGTGTAAATGGATAGGTCCTCTTATGCACTCACAAAAATTTGTGAAGTGCCCCTAACTCACCCTGGAGAGATGACCAAGGCTCGAATAAGTTGATTGGTGTGTGAAGGGACAATGGCAGGGTCAGAAAGCAACTGTGCCCAATCTCAGCGTTCTGCGAGCCTGGGCGTGTGTGCCGATCCCCTCCGGGGAGCTGCTTTGTATCAAAAAACCAAAAAGATTGCCAACGACAGTGACCAGCAGAGCTCTGTTGGCACCTTTTCATGGCACATTTGCAAACTCAGCAAGACTTGAGAAAGCATGTTTTCGTAAAATCTGGGGAAAGGAGGCCACAACCCTGCCTGGGATTTCCGCAGATACCACTGGGACTTAGTGAAACTTCACTTCCTTGCAGTTTCCTGTGATTGTCCCTTGCCTAACAACAGGGCTCTAAGCCCCGGAACACGTTTCTCTCTGGCCCCTGGAGAAGCTATATCAGGGATCAATCTCTGAATCATCAGGACTGCCTATGAAAATACTTCCTGAGACCTGAAATGTCATCGGCATAAAATTTAGGAAACTTGGGGGTCAGTGGCAGAAAATGAGCTCTCATTCAGATTTTCACCACCTCATAGACGAAGGTTTTAAAGAAATGTTGTGGGAACAGGAGAGGGAAGACGATACTGAGAATATCTCACCAGGTTCAGCCCCATAGAATTGTTGATTTTGTTGGTTAAAAAAGTCCAGTACCAGTTGTTTTATATGTCTCAGCCTCATATTAAAATGCCACGATTGCGTAATAGAGATTCTGGCCCCAAATGAGCCTGAGAGAACTCTAACTAGGAGCCCTTTAGAGTGGTGTCCTGAGAGTAGCTAGTAGCCCAGGACACTCTCAAGTAATACATCGGGCATGTCTGGCAATTGGAAGCAATAGACTCCTTTACGGCTTCTGCCCCATGCAGTCCTCGACAGCCCTATGAGATAGTTGTAGGTCATTGTCCTGGATAATTTTCTTTGAAAGTTCCACATGAGAACTAGGCTTTCAAGTCTTGGCCACAAGGCCTTCACGGGCACAAATTGGTGTTTAAAAATGGTCCAGGGTTCCTATAACTTAGATTTAATGCTTGTCATGAAAAATGTGGTCACTTGATTAATACAATAAAATAGACCCACCCTACAACTCTCTCTAAAACAAACAAACAAAAAAGCTAGCCATTTTACCTTGGGCTCATTTGGGTTTAAGGCTACCGAGTTCCAAAACCAGTTAGTTATGAAAGTTTACTAGAATCCCACTCTCTGGGAGAATGTTCATAAATTGTTAAAAACCAGTTTCGAGATGTCGCCCTTCAATATCCCTAACTATTGTTAGGGACTGGCCAAATGGAGACATTGATAGGAGAGAAGTTAAGGTGTGTCTATCTCCCCCCCACCCCACTCCCCACTGCCTTGCTCCCTGTGTGGTTCTGGTTGTTTTCCCCCTGAGGTACAGCCCCTCTTCCACAGTCCAGTTCTCAAAAAGTTCTGATAACAGCATCCTTCCTTTGCCTTACAAGTGTAAAGGTAGTTAATAATTCCATCCTGTTCCTAGTCCTAGAGGCTTCACCATCAGTGTGGATTCCTTTAACTTAACCCTACCTACACTCTGTAAATAGTCCCTTTTTATTTTTTTTAAGATTTTATTTATTTCAGAGAGAGAGAGCATGGGGGTGGAGGGAGCAGAAGCAGAGGGAGAAGCAGACTCCCTGCTGAGCAGGGAGCCTGATGAAGGGCCTGATCCCAGGACCCTGGGATCATGACCTGAGCCAAAGTCAGATGCTTAACCGACTGAGCCACCCAGGCGCCCCTGTAAATAGCCCCTTTATAAAACTCTTTCTTCAAACCCTTGGAGTGTGCTATTTCTCTCCTGCCAGAACTCTTACATAGTCCTTAAATTCAGTGCCATTTTGGCTATAGCTTTCAGATATATATCAAAGACAAACACTTGAACTCAGATCATGTCTTCATTTTAAATTTGCCTGTTGTTATCATCAGCGGCATGCTGATAAATGTTTCACACCAGCGTTTGGAGTCAGGAGAGGCCTGATTTGTAACATTTGCTGGGTTATCTGTTGTGTATGCCCCACCATAGCCGGTCGACCTACCACCAGTTTCCCTCAACACGGAGTTGGGGAGAGATGCACAGGAACACGACTTTATAAGCATTTCTACTACACGGATGTACTAGACATGAATAGCTTCAAGAGGATCGAGACTAGTAAAATGTAAAATAGGAAGTTTGGGTGTCTTTTTTTTTAACATAGTTTATTCGATTGTGTTTATTTATTTATTTTTAAAAATTTTATTTATTTATCTGACAGAGCACAAGCAGGGAGAGCAGCAGGCAGAGGGAGAGGGAGAAGCAGGCTCCCCGCCGAGCAGGGAACCCGATGTGGGGCTCAATGTGGGGCTCAATCCCAGGACCCTGGGATCATGACCCGAGCCGAAGGCAGACACTTAACGACTGAGACACCCAGTTGCCCCACAATTGTGTTTAGTTAATATAATGTTTAATAATGGCTGTGTTTGCTTGGAAAAGTCCTAAAAAGGTAGCAATTCGCTTTTGCATGTTAAGCCAGCCGCCGCATACCACTGTAAGAGCAAACATTTAATATCTACAACCATTCAGTCAATTAAATCTGCTTTTATTAGTTTTTGCCTCCCGTTCTAGCATATATTTTAAATATACCTCAATAACTTTGATCTAAAATCTTATAGTTGATGGCCAAATTGTTCTGTTCAGAGAGGGACAAGGTGATATAGGAAAAATTAGCTTCTTCTAAAACTGTAAAGTAGTTTTATGTATTCAGAATGGTGAAAATTTCATCACATAATCTTCTCTGGGTTGTTTTTTTGTTTTTTTCCCTGAATGACTACGAACCTGGTTTCTGAGATCCTAATATTTATCATTATTATCATTCAACATTTCCTTCTGAGAAAATTCATCCTTTGAGGAAAAAAATATGAGCTTTATAATCATGCCATAGCATGATTCTAGTTTAAAAGATGGTAACTGGGTAGTTGTTACAATGAGGACAATTCAAAAAATGGTTAGAGTGTATTTCGTTTTAAAGTTGCCATCCTGAAACCAAAGTTAAACCCTGAACCTTTCTGAAACAATTCAAATAAATCCTACATTACCACGACCTGTTGCTCATTTCCTTCTGGATGTAAATCCAGCCCTATTACTTCCTGATTGTGCAGAACCGCAACCTGCTCACGTTCCCCAAGCCCTCTGAGCCTGTCTCTATTTGCAAATAGAGCTAATCACACTGAATCGAAACTGGTTAGTAAGCATGAAATAAGACCATGTCTGCAAAGGCATTGCTCAATGTCTGGCATAAATACTAGGTTCTCAGTAAACCCGCCGCCCGCCACTATGTTAATCCCAGAATTTTCCAGGATGAGGTGGTACTTAATAGTTTATCGTGGCAACCTCTGCATGGGAGTCAGGAGTTACAATGCAGAATGGAAGGCAGAACACCATCACATCTTCTCTCTTGGAAGAAAGCTCATCATCACTTTAGATTTGTGAATCTGGTGGGCTCCCCGTGCTCCAATTCCTTAAGCAGGGCTGTTTCTCTGTTCATCCCAGTGCAGCTCCTCTTCCGTTTAAGGAAGGATGTCCTCTTAAACCAGTGGTCCTCAACCTCTGGGCTGCATCAGAATCACCTGGAGGGCTTATTAAAGCACTAGGTCTGGGGTAGGTGTGAGGGGATTTGCACTTCTAATGGGTTCCCATGTCCCAGCCCAGAGAACCTCTGCTCGAGATCTTCCTGAGCCCCAGCAGTCCCTGTCTTGGTTAAAGGGCATCGCGTATTATCCTGCTGAAAGACTAGAAAAAATGTATTCTGACCATTTAAGTTGCTGTAGACAAGCCAAACCAAAAGTTTACAGACATCTGAATGACAATTGATTAGTTCTGATCTTTTTCTTCAAGTTAATATTTTCACTAAAACTTTTCTCAGGACCATAGCAATGGCAGTGAGGCAACCTTATGCTGTGATTGAGAAATACCGGGCACACTGATTTCAAATGAAAAATCAAGTACGAAATTCTTTCAAATGATAGTGTTAAAATCATTCAGATTGCATTGCCTACTTCCCTGGCTGTCCCGAACTTTTTGTTTCCCTCTTGTTCTAAAGCCACAAGTCCTTTCCCGAGAATTTAGCATTATATATAACAAATTATAAAGCATTTTGAATTACTGACTTTAGCTTGCCAGGAGTTGGTCTTGACCTCAGTCAGATTATAAACTCATTGATATCTGAACTATGTTTCATTTTTTCCTTTCAATCTTCCATAACACCTAACAGGCACTGTTATGCCTTACAGGTGGTGTGCAGTCAATAAATATTTACCAATGAATTTGAATTAAAATAAATCCACACCACTGTTTTGATCAAAAGGCAATAAATTGAGAAAAGCAAGATACAAAACTATAAAAATATACTGCCTTTGTGTAATAAAGGGAGGAAATAAGAATGTATATTTGTTTTGCTTGATTTTACTTAGCGAAACAATGAAAGAATGTACAAGAAAGAAAGTACTTACCTGAAGGGGGCAGCAGTGAGAGGAAAGGTTGAGGTTGGGGGGACCTGCGGGGGGGGGGGGGTTAAGAGCCAAGACTTTGATGGACCTCTTTATAGAATTAAAAAAAAAAAAATTTAACCATGTAACCATCTTAAGAAAGTTTTATTAACTGAGGAAGTTCAACTATTCCTTTTCTCTCTTAAGTTGTCTTAGCAATGACCAGATCTATTCAATTACTGTTTGGCTCTGATAGGAGGATCTAACGCCACTGCTTGGAGGGTAGAAGCGAAGGGCACCCAGTGGAGGTCATGCCCACAGGAGTGCTGAATTTGTTTCCTACTGCTGCTGTAGCAGATTACCCCGTTTAGTGGCTTAAAATGACACAAATGTATTATCTTACAGTTCTAGAGGTCAAAAGTCCAAAATGGGTCTCACAAGACTAAAATCACAGTGTTGGTGGGCTGCACCCCATCCGGAGGCTTCAAGGGAGAATCCATTTCCTTGCCTTGCCCACAGAGGCCCCTGCACTCCTTGGGTCATCACTCCCTTCTCTCTTCAAAGCCAGCAATGACCAGTTGATCCTTTCTCCCTGAGTCAGCTCTCTGCTCAGCCTCTGCTTCCCTCTTCCCCATATAAGCACCCTTGTGATTATACTTGGCCCACCTAGATATTCCAGGATAATCTCTTTATATTAAGGTCCACTGATTAGCAAGCTTAATTCCATCTACAACCACAGTTCTCCCTTACCGTGTAACATAACATATTAAAAGTTTCCAGGGATTATTTTGGGCCGTTATTTTGCCTACCATACAGGTCCATCATAATTTGGTGCAGAATTTTGAACCACAGAAGTCGGAATGCCCAAACCATTTGCCCCTCTCCTACTGTTGCATGTCAACCAACTGTTTGCACATGGGTCTCTTTTGTTGAATGATTTACTTCCAGAAATGGGAGGGACCCATAAAAGGCAATTAATCTATATTTCTTTCCCTGTCTACTAAGCTAACAAGGGGTCATAAATAATGGCGGTTTCTGTTGTTAGAGAATGTGACTGTAACTCTGGAACTTTTGAACATAAAAGAATGGTTTCACCTAGATTACCTGCTAGCCCTTTCTCCTCCCCCTCATTCTCATGGAAGCCCCTTGGGTCAACCTCTTGGCATTATGTGTAGATTTATCATTGTCATGATTAAGATAAGCTTTGGAGCAGGTTGACTGGGTTTGAATCTGAAGTACATGATTTACTGGCTATGTGACCTTGGCCCAGGATCTTACAATGTACAGTTTATGCAGCTTTTAGAAATGATGCATACGAGGACCTACCTCATTTGGTTGAGGTGAAAATTAAATAAGATGATGTGTACAATACATTGAGAACAGCACCTGGCATATAGCTGGTGCTTAAAAAAAGTGAGCTAAATTGTTGATTATTTTGGTGTTTCAAAGACCAAAATAATATTTGCTGGTTTATTGGTTGAGCTCATTTTCCTCAGAAGGTCTTATTTCCACGGCTGACATTCTCCTGGGATGTTGAGACCTTCAATATTCCTACCTGTGCCCAGATATTGGATGTAGGAGTCTTTCTAGTTGTCCATCCAACCTAAATATTGGATGTAGGAGTCTTTCTAGTTTGTCCTTGTTCCATTTGATAATGTTTTCCATGTTGGGAGTTCCCAACCTCTCCTCAACACCTCTCTGTATCCTGCTAAGGTGAGTTAGCTATGGTTCAGAATTATCCCCTGCCCACCCACCCACCACTCACTGGGATTGGCCAATAGGATATTAGAAGTCATGGTGCAAGCAAGGGCCTGAGAAGTGCCTGTGCGGTTGAGTGTGCCCTCTTGCACTCCGACACACCAGAACAGTCTCCTCCAGGTAGCTGTTGCCCTTTTAGCCTGGACTCAGAATGAACACATGAAGCAGAGCCACCCCAGCCATCCCGCTGATCGGAGAGAATAAATGACTTCTTTTAAGCTCCCGAATTTCAGGATGGTTTGTTATATAGCATTATGGTGGCGGTAGCTGATACATTTGACCATCCTCTCAAAATTTTTCACAATATTGTCCCATTTAAAAACTCTTTGAAGTCACCTAATCTGCAACCTATTAATGCCTTCCCCTAGTAACCACCTGCTCCCTGTACCAAGCATTCAGTGTTTTCTCTTTTTTCTTTCCTCACTTTATTTTCAAGTGATAATGTCATCAACCCACGTGAACAAGAAACTATGTACAATAATGTTCACTGCAGAATTATTCACAGTAGAAAAATATTGAAAACAATGAAACAATGTAATGTCCATCATCAGAAGATGATGAACCATGATGTAGTCATAAAATGAAACACAATGCAGCAGTTACAGTGACTGTAGCTACCAGAGAAGCTAGAATTGAACAGAAAGAGGTAGTGGAAGAATATACAATATGACATCATTATATTTAAAGTCTAAAAACCTGCTAAAGTGTTATGTAATACTTACGGCTGTATCAATATTTTGAAGCAAGTATAATAACATGCACAAAAATAATAACACTGAGTTTATTGGTGGGTTATCTCTGGAGGAAGTGGGGACAAATGGATTCGAAAGAGCACAAAAGGAACATCAATTGTTATCATTTACCTTTAAAATATCTTGAAAACTTTCTAATGAATACAACATATTGTTTAAGCTTTGATAAAGCTGGGTGATGAGTACACGGGTAGTCAACATATTTATAATATCATTTATTCTTGTTGGTATCTTTAAAAATATTTCACAATTAAAAATTTTATGTAGTAACTTTTTAAGACGAGACTGTGGGAGTTGTAAGCTGCTTGCTATGGCCTGAATGTTTGTGTCCCCCCAAAATTAATATGTCAAAATCCTACCCCCCAAACAATGGTATTCGGAGGTGGGGTCTTTGGGGTGATCAGATCAGGAGGACAGAGCTGTCATGAATGGGATTTGTGCCCTTATGAAAGAGGCCCCAGCGAGCTCTGGTGCCCTTGAGGCCATGTGAGGCACAGCAAGAAGACAACTGTCTTCGAACCAGGAAGGGGGCCCTCACCAGACGTGAAACCTGCTGGAGGCTTGATCTTGGGCTTCCCAGCCTCCGGAACTGTGAGAAGTAGTATTTGTTGTTTATACACCCCCCCAGTCTCTGGGAGCCCGTTATAGTGGCCTGAACGGACTAAGACACTGGTCTTCTCCACTGTTCCTGTGTCAGGTTGTTCCCAGCCCTCTTGGTTGTTGTCCAACTGGGTCTCTTGAACAAATCCTAGAATTGGCTCCAAGCTAGAGGGGCACCTGCTTCTCTCTGGGAAAGGGTGCCTGTTCCACCCTGACCTCCATCCTTTGCTTTTGTCCTCAGGCCTTTGTTGTGGAGTCCTGCGTGTTCAACTGCACTTCATTAATGTGAAAGGCAAGACAAAGGACAGCGGAATCCTATTTGCAACAGCCCAAACCACAATTGCCCCAATTCCACCTCTAACTAACTGTCACTTTTGAAGTCCAAGTGGCAGAGACTCTAGAGTCTCCCTATAGGATTTTAATTTTCTCTTCTCTTTTGATTCCTTGTTTATGGAAACTAAAGTTAGCGTAACTAACTTTTTAGAGGATGAATTAGAGCTGTCTGCCAGTCTCCCTCAAACACTTTCGGTACTTCCTTACTTCTGCTGAATTATGCCCCAATACCTGAAGTGTGTCATTCAAGATCCAGCCCTGCTCTGAGGAAAGGTACATAAGGGCTGGGGCCAGTGCTGAGTCCCAGTTATGACACTTTTTACTCAAGCGGCTTTGGATAAATTGACTTTTCTAAGCTTGTTTCCTCTGCTGCAAATTCTGAGAAAAATAGCACCTCCTAGAGTCGCCTTGAAGATAAAAGAGGGAATGCAGTCAGGTACTGAGTCCAATGCCTGATACCCAATAAATGGTAGCTTCTATCGTTCTCTACTACATCCTTCAACACACAATTCCCTCAACACAACCAGGGCTTTGGTTTTTCGCCTCCTTCATTCGTTTTATCGTTCCAGGTGCCTAGAATGCGCTTGCACCCTGTTATCCCCCCCAAGTCTGTGCTTCGAATCCTCACACTAGACAGCCAATACGCTCAGCAGAGGAACAACAAGACTACCTGGGTTCAAAAATCTAGTTCTGCCATTTCCTCCCTGTGTGACTTTGCTGAAGTTACTTAATCTCTCTGTCCAGGTTTCCTCATTTATAAAATCTGGATAATCACAGTACAGATATCCCCCCGCTTCCCAAAGTGCCTGTTAGGCTTCTTCGCTGTCACCAAATACCTACATTATGAGTACCTGTTTCTGCTAACTGAAAGAAGAAAGGAAAAAAGGCAAAATCGAATACAGTCTTGAGCGTTTGTTCAGCAGCAGGCATTCATTATAGGGGGAGCAGACACCCCGAGCCAGAGTGCCCGCCCCCCCAGCTCTTTCCCCCACCCCATCACTCCGAGCATCTCAGCATCAAGTCACCATAGCTTGAGAACTGGATCTCTGAACCCCTGTGTTGTATTTTGATTTATTTTTCCGTCTGTTGGCAACGTGTGTCTAAGGTATCAGAAAAGCCTAAG
Organism: Ursus americanus; assembly: GCF_024610735.1. Lineage (NCBI taxonomy): Eukaryota > Metazoa > Chordata > Mammalia > Carnivora > Ursidae > Ursus > Ursus americanus. Next base: position 22,864,807 of record NC_142134.1, on the reverse strand, counting down.
AGAGGGTATTTTGGGGGGGATCTGCGAATGCCCAAAAGTTTTTTCCATATAAATTCATGGTGATCGTTTCTTCACGCCGTTTCAGCTTAGGAAAGGTTTCACGGGAACTCTCCTTTCAGATACCGAGAAAACTCTATCTACCTCAGAGGGCTGTGGCAAGATTTAAATCAGGGCATACTCGTAAGGAGTTTAGAACTGTGCCTGGCACAAAGTAACTGCTCCATAGGTGTCATGGGCTGGCGCCAGTGTTAGGTGTTCGCCCTCTGTTCCAGGCTCCAGGCGAGGGAGCAGGGACGCACTCCTCTTTGAATCCACAATGCCTTGAACAAAATAAGCACTGCAGTAGATCTGGAGAACGTGCTGCAAGCGCAGCAGAAGTGTAAACCGAGGGAATAGGGGTCAGTAGGAGGATGGCGGGAGACGAGGGTGGGAAAGCTTGGACACCCCGGAAAGCCGAGGGCTGCGGCGCGAGGGAGCAGCCCTGCAGCCCCAGCGGCGGAGGGGCGCGGCTTGCCTTTCCCGGGGCCTCGGGCGCCGGTCAGGTGGAGCCGGGAGGCGGGGGGAGGGGCGGAGGAAGGGGTGCGGTCGCGGGCGCGGAGCCGCGGCGGCCGGGGCGCACTCCCTCTCTCGCCTTGCTCCCGCTCAGCAGGTCCCTCGGCCGCGCTGCAGGTAAGATCAGCCTCCCCGCGAGGCGCCCGCGGCTGCCCGGCAGCTGGGAGCGGAGGGCACGGGCCCACTTCCCCGGGAGCGCGGCCCACGGCGCAGACGCGCGGGCGGCTGGGGAGCAGGGCCTGAGGGGCTTCAGCGGCAGAGGGTCCGCGTCCCGCATTGCGGAGGAAACTGAGGCCCAGAGGAGCAAACACGGTGCGCCCTGGGAGGGTCACCCAGCTCTGGTGAGGGCGGGGCGCAAACTGACACCCAGCTGTCCGGCCCCCGAGACCCTGCACTTTCTGGGAGCCGGCTGGCCATCTCAGCCTCCCCAGTCCTAAACGTCTTGCGGACAGAAAAAGAGCAGGGAGTCAGAACTGTCCTTTGCGTCCCTGGCGAACCAGGAGAGGCTGGCCCAAGCTCTGAGCTCGGTTCTGAGCACTTGGAACCCCACCCATCCTTGTGAGCATTTGCTCCTCTTAAGGTAGACCATTTATTTTACTTCATTTAATTTTTTTTAGGTGGTAAAAGAAAAGCGTATTTAGATGTTGAGCGTTGGGAATCAGAGAAGTTTGCTTTTCCTTGAGAAGACTCACCTTTTCTTTGATTGCAACAGAGTCGCAGCCACTACTCATGATTCATCCCGCTGGCATTTGAGTCAGCAGGTGGGGAATCTGAGCGCTTGATTGCAAATGACCGTGTATAGGAAACTGTGGTTTGTGCGGGGCCCCGGAGGCTCCGGGTCGCTGGAGGCCCCTCCGGCTGCTGATAAGGAGTCACACTGCTGGATAGAAATTCTTGCCCGGGATTTGTGTTCTGCACACACAGCAAGACTCTGCCCTTGGGGAGAGCTAACATTTACAGCTTGTTTTATCAACATCATAAAAAAATGTAACGCGTTAAAACGTTGTTCTCCAAAGATATCCCCACTGGCCTCAGGAAGGCAGAAAACCTCAGACTGACGAGAAAGGGAGTTTAAAGATGTAAAGACACCCAGGATCTTGTTCTCAGAGCTGTGGTGATTGTGTAGGGCCATCTGTTGAGAAATAGGGATGAAAGGAAATGATGTAGATGCTCGAATCCCTTTCTGAAAGGATGTTTAGATTGTTGTTAGGTCATTTGGCCCCCACTGTGGAGTGATTTCTTCTTAACATGGGTGGACACTGGGGAGGGTGTGTGCTATGGTGAGCGCTGGGACTTGTGTAAGACTGATGAATCACAGACCTGTACCCCTGAAACAAAGAATACATTATATGTTAATAAAACTTTTTTTAATTAATAATAATTGTTAATAATTTACAAATTATCCTGGATCAACACACACTGAGCATCAGCTGTGACAACGTACGGGGCAGGCACTGGGGTAAGGCGGAGCATGGGTATTAACTTCCTGTATTTACAGTGTGACTCTCCAGATTCCGTAGGGGGGACACCTGCTTGCTGTGTACCTAGAACATTATTGAACCTTCTCTGTGCCCCAGCTTCTTTATATGTAAAGTGGAGATGTTCTTAATGACACCTAGCTCCCTAGATTATTGTGGGACTTATATTAAATCATTCATTCATTCAGTATTTCTTTAGTGCCTTCTATCCCCCAGTGAACAAATATGACAGAAAGCCTTGTGGCATTAACCTTCTAGTGTTTTTTATATGACCTGGCACATAATAAGCACTCAAAATCCTAGCTGATACTATTATAGATATGATTTCGATCCCCGCCAGCCATAGCCTTCCTCTTCGCTTTGTACGGATGAGGAAACCGAAGCTCAGGGAAACTGAACTTTCAGAGGCAAAACCAGAACTGGTGACACCTTATCCGCTGTGTACCTAGAGGGATGTAGTGTTAGACCTGGTGACCAGAAAGCCCCCTGCCCCAGGCTCCAGAGGGCCTGAGAAAATCAGGCTAAGTATTTCCAGGGAATGCTGGTGTCATTTCCTACTGAACTTTGTTCTGGGGCTTTTGTTGAATTTTTAGACTATTTTGTTCCCAGGATTGGTGGGAGCGACTTGCATTTCTAAATCAACTCTGGAGATATGCCAGCATGTTTGAATAATGTCTACATATGAAAAGTGCCTGGGTTCCCAATAGGGCTCCACCAAAGAACTGCCCTTTTTACCTCTGGGCCCTACCAGGAACCTGACTGCCTCCTCAAAGAGTGGGCATGTCTGTTTATAACAGGCTGTAGGCTTAGAACCTTGTAAAATGTAAATGGGATATCAATCAAACACGAAGAATCCAATTGAAGCCAGCTAAAATTTGTTTGAGGGTGGGATCCGGAGAGACAGTTTCTGTTTCTGTTGTTGTTTCCTAGGATGGCGTCTATCCTGGTTAAAAGAACTCAGTAATCAATATAGTTCTATTGGATTTTTAAATGAGTCAAGAATTTATTTTCCAAGAAACATACTTGTAAGCCCCTTAAGCATGGAGACTTTTTTCTCTGTTTTGACCCCTTCCCAGGTCCAGCACAGTCCCTTGTACATAGTGGGTGCTCGTAAATGTTTGTTTAGCAAATAGGGTACTTGGTGCTGGAGACACATCGCCTTACTAAGATGGTTTCTCTTTGAATGTTGACTTCTATTTTCTGGATTAAAGATTAGGGTTATTCAGAGATTATGGTATTCTGAATCCCAGATTTATTCTGTTTAGTAATTTTTTTTTTCTTTTAATAGGTTTGTGTGATCTTAACTCAAGCAAAGGTGGGCTATCATGGCTTCTATCTGGGTAAGTAAAACTCAAGTCTTCACTAGACAGTAACTTATCGGAGTCAAATCAAAATACAAAAAGTTAAAATATTAAGAAAAATCTCTTGAAAGTTGATAAAAGTTGAAACTATAACATGCCAAGAAAGCGAGGGGATATCTAAAAATAATAAAATATAAACGTGTATTGTAGAGGTACATAGTTAAAATAATTTGCGATGACCCCAAAGTAGAGGTTAACAACAGAGCGAATTTAGTGTGTGATTTGGGAGTTTACTACATGATACGGAGAACATTTCATATCAGGAAAAGATGGCTTATTCAACAAATAATATTAAGAAAATTTCTAGCCATTTGGGAAAAAAGTAAATCTGTATTCCGTCCCCCTTCTTACATTAAAATGCATTTCAGAGGGATAAAATACTGAAATGAAAGAGAAAAAATATGGGTGAATGTTAAAAATAATCATGGAGTAGGGACGGCAGCTACAACTATGACACAAACCAAAAGCCTAAAAGAAAGATATTGATCTACTTAACTGCATATAAACTTATGATTTATTACTGCAAACAACACTATTAGTAGAGTCAGAAGACAACGCACAGGGCGAAAATATTTGGAGCACATCAGACAAAAGACATATTTTCTTAACATAAAAATTACTTGAATAAATCAATAAAAAAAAGACTTGATGGAAAAATTTGTCAGAGACATGAGTAGGACATGAAAAGAATTATAAATGTCCTACAAACATGAAAAGATGCTCTCTCTCACTAGGAAATAAAGAAATGTAAATAACACAATGAGAAGCCATTTCTACCTAAGAATTGGTCTAGGTGAAAAAAACGTACAGTAAGACCAGTATTGCAGAGTCTGGGCAAGACAGGTACCCTCATACTCTGATCATGGGAGACTAACTCTGGCACCCTTTTGGCTGGCATATTGGTGTATCCATCAGTGTTTAAGTGCACACCCCGTTAGCCAGTTACTCCACTTCGGGGTACTTATCTTATCCATACGCTTGCATAAGGCTGAAAAAATATAGGCCTAAAGACATTCATTTGTATTAATGAAAATATGCAGACAGCATAAATGGCCACCCATGGTGTATAAAATTATTAAATTACTCATTTGAAACCTACAGCCATTTTTCAAAGATATATTTATTTATTTGAGGAGGGGGGCTGAGGGAGAGGGAGAGAGAGTCCCGAGTATTCTCTGTCGTGAGCACGGAGCCCAGCGCTGGGCTGGATCTCACGACCCTGAGATCACAAGCTGAGCCGAAACCAAGAGTCGGGTGCCCACCCGACTGAGCCACCCCAGCGCCCCTGGCTTACAGACATTTTTATGTGATTGTTAAAAAGAATGGGGATAAAGGGGGTCAGTTCTCTATATATTGACATAAGAAAATGTCCAAAGATATGTTAACCAATAAAAAAAATCAAGTTACAGAATAGTATGTACAGAATGATTCTGTTTACTTTTTTAATTTTTTAAAGATTTTTACTTATTCCTGTGAGAGAGAGCATGAGCAAGGAGGGGCAGAGGGAGAGGGAGAAGCAGACTCCCCGCTGAGCAGGGAACCCCATGTGGGACTCAGTCCCAAGACCCTGGGATCACGCCCTGAGCCGAAGGCAGACACTTAACTGACTGAGCCACACAGGTGCCCCAAGATTCTGTTTAAAAGCTGTAAAAAGAAAAGAAAAAAAATATACATAAAGACTATATTACATGACAACTTTCCAGAAAGGCAGAACTGTGAGGAAGGCCACATTTAGTTTTCAGTGCATCACCTTCCATGCTCTAATTTTTTTGTTCATGATGAACATACATTATATTTCTTAAGTGAGGGACAGAAAACCTTGAAGAATAGCTTGTATGGAGATATACCAGCCTGAGATATGGGTGGTGTGGTGGGTGGTGTGGTGGATGGTGTGTTGCTGGGAGGTGTGCTGCTGCGAGGTTTGCTGGCCCCAGGTTATCCCCTTACCACTGGCCGGGAGGCCAAGCTGTCCTCTTTCCAGGTCTAAAATTCCCACTGCTATTATGAATACTTAGTAGCATCAGATGGGGGGGAGAGGCATCTCTCCAAAATACTGGTGTTAAAAAAAAAAAGTCTCCTCTAGTCTTTGTCCATTAGTAAACCGCCATGGGATTAACTGGTCAGGCTCTCCAATTAGTTGGTCAGCTGACACCTTCAAAGTTGTTACTCTCTTACTGTGCCTAGTTTATGAAGTAAACTTTATCGTAGTTTCACCAGTTTAGGAAAAAAAATGTGGTGTATGTAGGATTCAGTACTCTCTGCAGTTTCAGTGGGGGTCTTGGAACGCACCCCCACTAGATGGGGGCAGGGCTACTGTGTAGACATGCCATGGAGTATTATTCAACCTTAAAAGGGAAGAGAATTCTGATACATGCTGCAACATGAGTTAACCTTGAGAACATTATGCTAAGTGAGGTAAACCAGTAATAAAGAGACAAAGTACCATGACTCCATTTATCTGAGGCATTGAAAGTAGTCAAATTCACAGAGACCGAAAACAGAGTTGTGGCTGCGGGCTGAAGGGGATTTGTTGCTTACTGGGTATAGAATTTCAGTTCTGCACAGTGAAAAAGTTCTGGAGGCCTGTTTCACAATAATGTGAATATTCTCGCCACGGCTGAACTGTGCACTTAAAAATAGTTGGTGTGGTAAACTTTATGTCATGCTTTTTTTACCACAATAATTAAAAAAAAAAAAACCTGAGATTTCTGTAAATATTCTTATCACTAAATTTCATCTGTTCTCTTTTTCCCTCTTACACACAAAAGCACATACACACCTGAACACAAATAAGCAATCAAGTCCACGCTTTTCCCCAAAACTATAGATCCGTTTGTGGTTACTAGTGGATGATGAGTTTGTTGGAGTGATATGATCAAGAGAGAAGACTCTGGTCGCTATTTTAGGACATTGCTGTTGTGGATGAAACAATAGCCGGTTTCCTAGGTCTTTAGATTCTAGGTGTGTAGCGACCCTCCCATTGTTTCAGATGAGTCAACAATCTGTGTTGCATGCCTATTTCCTTTGTTTGGAAATGTTGCCTGGCTCTGTTCTCCTACTTAACCCCTGATGAAAAGGCCTGATACCTTATCACTTTGGGCTCTTTGGACCCAGGGTCTCTTTAGGTTGCTTTTAGGTCTGTAGCAAGTACTCAGGCAACCTACAGATTAGAATGGCTTGGGAACATGACGGATGTGTGGTTGATATCCTTATTGCTTTGGAAGTGGCGGGCAGGTGTCCAGGAGCTCTCGGTGGGGCGGGCCCACTGCCTCTTCTCCATCACAGGCTTCTGGCTGAGCAGGATGGCGGGGGCTCTGCGAACGGCAGTCGTGCGGAGATCTGGGCCGAACTTGTACTCGAGGATCGTGTACCTGATGCTGCTGAGAGGGCCCTGGGCGCTCTTGTTCATGGTGGTCCGCACGTAGGAGGTGGCAAGTTTCCTGTGGCCGGATCTCCGCTTCATGGCCACCACTACACCTTTGCCATGGGCCATGGGCTCCACGCCCACAGTCGTATGCTGAACCGGAGCCTGCAGGTTACTGGGCTCGGTGCTGTATGTCTGCTTGTTCCTCTTGATCGGGAAGCTGGAACAGTCCCGGAGGGCCATCCACTGCAGGTGCACGGGCTAGCGGTGGCTCCTCTCACTACCGCAGCTGGAGACGGAAAGAGCAGGACCCTGACTTTTTATTAAGATACCATAACAATATCTTTCCGATGTGTGCCTTCCCCAGAGCTGGCTTCCTCAAGCGGATATTCTGGGCTCTTTGCTCCTTGGTCAATTCCTAACTTCCTTTGACCATTTGTTTGAATCTTCAGATTAGTATTTGTATTATCCTCCTAAAATTTTTCTAAACTCCTAATCACCATAATCACTATGAATTGTTATAACGTCCTAACTTGCTATACATTTTCCCTTCCCCACTCCAAACTCGACTTTATAAATGAGGAAGGGGAATAGGGAGCCACTCTGGAACGGAGGGATAAAAGACATTTTACGAAAATGTAACGTCACATGAATAGGATGCCTGCAAACTTTGCCTCGAAGGAGTTCATCAAAAGCGTAGTGGGACAATTAAAGCAGCAAGTTCCAGCTGTACTGGGCTCTCCTGGGAGCAGAAGGAAGACGGTCCAGCCACAATCCCAGGTCTTCTTTTCGTACCTCTCTAATTGGTTAAAAGGCGGGCTCTTAAAGATGACGTGGAGCAAGTCACTTAGTCTCCTGCTGTCTCTGCTACCTCACCCGTGGAACGGGTACAACAATAGGACCAGCATCATTTAGTGCTTGTGAGAATTATCGCAGTTCATGTAAAACGCATTGGCAGTGCCTGGCATGTGGTGAGCAGTCATGAATGTGAGTTGTAATCATTATCATTTCAGTATGCTATTTTTAAAAAAGCATATTCCTTGCTATTTATTATCCCTGCAACTGCTTTAGTAAAGGAGTTTCTGCCTGTCTCCTGGGCCTGATTTTATTACAAATCAACAGCATCCTCCTCCCCATTGGAATGATTGTCTCTGAGCCATCTGAAAACAGATGGATCTTCCCCAAATCAATTTTTTCTGACCACTCCTATTTGTAGTATTTTTTTAGAACAGTTTCAGGTTCGTAGCAAAATTGAAGCGAAAGTACGGAGATTTGCTGTATACTCCCTGCCCAGACACATGCATAGGGCCCCCCATTATCATCATCCCCCACCAGGGTGGTACATTTCTTACAACTGATGGACCCGCACTAACTCCTCATAATCACCAGCGGCCACAGTTTACCTTTCAGTTCACTCTTGGTGTTGTACATTCTGTGGTTTGGATATTTATATGTATTTAAAGACATAGAGTACTCTGTTCCCACTCCAAGTGGGTACACTGCAGTACAATTCTGACACGAGCTACCTGGAGTTAAACGCTACAGGTTGAAGAACTCGGCCCTCACTTCCGACGTCAGCTGCAAGTCTCAGAGCCCCTGCCCTTCCGACGCATACAGTTGGGGATTTCCATGACCCTCTTGCATTCAGTAATTGTCCACAACAACTCACAGAATTCGCTGAAAGTGCTGTATTTACGGTTACAGTTTTATTATAAAGCCTACCTATGCATAAAGCAAGTTCTGGAAAGGCCCTGTCCCCATGGAGTCAGGACAGATCACCCTTCCTGCACATCGTGTGTCCACCAGCCAGGGAGCTCCTCCGAACCTCTATCCAGAGTTTGCCCTGGGATTCCATTACATAGGTGTGATTGATGAAACCACTGGCCATGGGACCGAACTTAATCTCCAGTCTCCTTCCTCTCCCAGACTGCCAATCATCCCCATCCCGTACCTATCTAGAGGTCCACCGTGAGTCACCTCGATAGGATAACAAAGACATTCCTGTCGGGAAATTCCAGTGGTGTTGATGCCCTCTGCCAGGAACCCAGGACAAAGACTAGAGATGTGCTTTATCGTACCACATATATACCTCACGTGGAGGCTGCACAGAATTTCTGGAGTATCATATTCCTTTATTCCTTTTCTAAAATTATATTAACACTCAGGCACTGGTTACCTTGTGCTGGTCAGAACCTCTGCTTGGACGTTCCTATCTTAAATAATAAGTAACACTGGGGAAAATGAGTAATGCTTTGTAATAAATACAGATTAGCAGATAGAATCACTCAACTCATGGGGTCTGTGGAGGAGAAATACTTAAAGGGATTCTTGACAGTGGAAAGGTTGGGAAAGGCTTATCTAGGGTGGAAACTTGCTAATAGGAAAAATTAACCCTTGAAAATGTGTTCTTGTTGAGAAGGAGAACACAACTCTCCTTCCCCACCTGACCCTTCCTCTCTTTCCTGGGGATAAGACTGGTGCAGTTTCACCCATGAGGACACAATGGTCCCATTTCCACTGTGTAATGCAGAGTAATGACATCAACGGTAGGGCTCCCAGGAAAGGTGCAGTATGCTCTGTGAAAGAGAATTTGGGAGGGTAATGCCTTTCCGTTTCTGTTCCGTGGATGATACTAGTCCTGGGCATATGATACTACCGGTCCTGGCTACAAGAAGTTGGTGAGAGCCCTGTCCAGTTCATATGTCTTGCTTTGGTGGGAACATCCCATCAGACCTTTCTTTCCTAGTGTGTTTGCCCTTCCTAACCACGCAAATCTAAAACATGTGTGGGAAGAGCACCTGTGTTACACGCATGTGGTCGTGTTGAATTTCTCCTCTGGGCTCCCTGTCTACTGCATGTCAGGGCTGGAAGATCTGGCTCTATAACTGTTTTCGTTGAGCTGGACTCCACATCCCAAGGAGAATGGGCATCATGCCTGATTAGGTACTCTTCGACATGATGCAACTTCCGGTCTGGTGTGTGTTTTAAACCATGCTCCCCGAAGCGTATTGAGATAAATATTGGCAGCTGCAAAAATGGCCCTCTGCAGGAAGTTAATGAAAAACAGGTAAAGACCTGGCTTTCGAATCAAAACATTAGAGTTTGTTTCAGGACAGAGTGTAGAAAGAAACTGTCTAATCTGAGTGAGAAGAGAGAGGCTTCCCAGGAATGAATAGACCAAGCATTAAAAGAGCTGTCCTTTGCCACTCCCTGACCCCAACTCACCGTGAACGCACGGGTCCCCTCTTTCACATTTAATCACAACAAAAAGTGTAATTTGCCAAATCTAATGAGTAGCTGTTGAAGAAGCCTTGTAAATAAGAGGCAAAGAGGAAAAGAAAAAGTTTTAGCTTGAGAGCAAGGAATGTGAAGGGAAGGTGTAAATCTATTCTCTTGAAGGCCTGTGTTTTCGTGGATGCAGAGCGGTTGGAAAACGCAAGAACTTTAGAGCACCGAGCAATACTATCCATATAGACGCGAGGTCTCACATGAAATAAAAGAGGATAAGTCAAAAGGGCAGAAAATTCTCCAGTCTGCCCCTTCCTCCATGATCAGATCTTTGCTCTTTTATTTCTAACCATCTGTGTTTGATTAAATACGTCACCTAGGTTTGGGAGGCATGTTCAAATAGAGGCAGTGACAGCCTCATCTGAACAGCATTGACAAAACGTTTGAAGAATGCATTGCTCAGATTGCTGAGGTGTGGCATGGAGCTTTGAAAAGTCTGGTAGTGGCATTTGAGTATTATCAAAGAAAGCCAGACTCAGAATAAGAAAGCATTTTTTATTCACTTAGTCATTCAACAAATATTTACTAAGATCTACTATGTGCCAGACACTGTTTTGGGCTGGAGCCATATGCCTCTGATTTTATTAGGGAAGATGGCTAATAAACAAAGCAATAAATGTATAATATATAAAGTCAGTTTAAAGTACTCTGGAGAAAAGCAGAGGTGGGTAGTGACAGTAATGGGGAGTGTGATTTTCTGCTCAGATATGTGAGCAGAAGTCAACATGGAGTGAGGGAGTGAGCTGGGAGAGTATCTTGGGGAAGAGCATCCAGGCAGAGGGAACAGCAGGTGTAGCCTGAGGCAAGGAGTATTTGAAGAGCAATAAGAAAACTCCCATGGGGTGATAGGAGGGGGACAAGGAGATTCGGGGAGGTATTACACTTCTTTTTTCAGGATCCTCCAAGGGCCGCAAAGAATCTTAATAGTCCCAATAGCCTTTGTATAAGCTCTTCAAGGAGTTCCCATTATGTAGGTTTACTTTACATTAGGAAGAATTCTTAGCAACTTATTGTTAGGATTGTCACTTCCCAAACACATACTTACACAAAACTCATAAAATAATGTATATTGCCATCATGTCATGTGGGCATTAATGACTGTGGCCACAGATGCAAGAAATGTTCTTTCTGTAATATTACAAACAGCAAACGTCCCTAGTCTTGGTCCCTCATGGGTGGATTTCCATTCCCATAGAAGTGATGTGGGAGGAGAGTGGGTGTCACCACTGTAGTCCCAACATCCTGCCAAACCAGCACCATTTTCTAGCCAAGTACGCATTTCAGAAGATGTGGATGCTGCCAGATCCCCCAGTTGAGTAGGTTCCCTCTATTTTCCACATTTAGAGAGCAGATCCTACAACAGAGGTGTCTCTCCTAGAAGATGAAGTTAGAAGTGTACTTCATCTAACCGAGGATGTGGCCAGTATAGCCACCCTAGTCTTCAGCTCTTTGTGGCTCTTGGCCAAGAAGAGAGTTTGGTCAAGAACCCTTAGCTCAGCTAAACCTGACTTGGATTGTGGAGGAAAAATGTAATCCTCAGATACTGGTACTAAATAGCTCAAGAGAAGATGAATAGAAATTGTTTATAATCTGCTTCAAACAAATAATGAAAATTATTCTGAGAAAGAAGTTTGTGTTGCTACAGACTTTCTGGGGGCCCAGTGCTTCAGACCCAATCCAGACAGTTGTGTTTGCTGCGTCTACCAGAGAACCCCTGAGTGCTTGGAGAGACAGGAAGAAAGACATAACAGAATCACTGGAAACATCCCTGGTTCACCAGTCTTCCACCCCGGCATCTGGAACCACATTTGAAAGACCTGAAATAGCCTGCAGTCACAGAAATATTTCTAACCTCTTCCACATCTCCCAGGATACAATGGTCCCTTTGATTTCAGGATGTTTGAAGAGAGCGATTTCATCAAGCAGCCAGTTGTCTTATGTAGGCCTTGGAGAAATTCCACACCTTGGGATGTCATCATCTTCCTTCCATTTTCTTCCAGCAAACTCATTCACAGTTATTTATTAAGCATGTATCTGAAGACTGAGTACAGGGCTGGAGCTAGATATATCGTAATGAGTAAAACAAAAGTTCTCTGCCCCCTGGAATTTTATGGTGGGGGAGGTGGAGACACGGATGTAAACAGTGAGAGAGAATACTGAGTACTGAGTGCCCAAAAGGGGAAGGGTTGCTGAGATGGAGACCAACAAGACAGGACCTGCTCAGGTCCAGTGGCCAGAGCTGGCCTGTCAGAGAAGATGGCCTTTAAGCAGAGGAGTGAAGGTTGAAGAACATTCCAGATAGAGGGAACAGCATGAACAAAGGCATTAAGATGAGAAGGAATTCAACATACATCAGCTGGGCTGTCAGAGAACTGAACTGTGCTGGACAAGGGGGAGAGTAGCTGCAGGTGAGGGCAAAGAGGGAGGTTGGGCCAAGCCACGCAGGGCCAGGGCTGTGCGGACCAATGCCGCAGACGCCTTGACTGCTGTGTGGGAGGTGGTTGAAGGCGGGCGATGGAAGGAAAGGAGACTGCTGCAGATGCCCGTTTCCAGGGGAACAGTGATGGTGACTTGGACAAGAGCAGGGGCAGATGGGGAGAAGTGCACCGGAGATTATCTTTTTGAGATTGCTGATGGATTGAATGTGCAGGGAAAGAGAGATGCTTCAAAGGAGATTCCCAGTTTGTGGAGGTTGGTGCCATGTAGAGGAAGAAGGGCAAATTGGGGACCAGCTCAGAGAGCAGTCGGAATGCCTGGGTTCAAATCCTGTTGTGCCACAGATGAGCCATGTGACCTTGGACAAGCCTCTTCCCTCTCTGTGTCTTCTCCCCACTAAGTGGGGGGTCAGAATCATACCACCCTTGTAGGGTTTTGAGGATTAAATGAGTGGATATGGGTAAAGCCCAGGTAAATATCGTGGGGCTGTTACAGGGGAGAGGAAATCAGCTTCGGAGGAAATAATAGATACGTGAGACACAAAAGCAGATACATCACGTAGACTTTGAATATATAGACCAGTGTTCAGAATAGAAGTCTGGGCTGGAATGACAACTATGCGAGTTGTGCACAATTGGAAGGAAAGAAAAGAGATTTTCCATTTAGAAGTACCTATTCCATAGAAGTCAGGCAGAGGGGACGGGCTGACAAAGGGGAGTAAATGCAAGCTGGAGTGGCCAGGGATGGGGCCCAGGAGCCCAAAGAAGGCAGAAGTCTGGGGGGGTTGACTGTGAGTGACACACGCTTCTAAGAGGTCAGGATTTCTTCTGATTATAATCTGTGTTTCATGGAAAACCCAACCCAAATAGCTTGTGTGTCCTGCCTTCCCTAATTTCTGAATCATGCTTTCCTCCTACTCCGGCCCAACACTCTCCTCTGTTACCACATCCCAGTGCTCTTGCTCTGAGGCTCCCTGATGAAATCATTATATTTAAAAAAGAACAGAAGGCAAGTATGAATCTTTTCTCATTTGAGTGAGATAAGAAGAAATGCATACATTGCCCCTGGACCCCTCGGAAGCACTTCAAAGAAAGCCATGACGTCACTCGCTTCTCTCACGGCCATCAGGCACCGGAGGCTGACGATGCCTGCTTTGTCCACCCCCTGCTTCTCTTTGCTGCCCCTGGGTGGAAAGCCTGCGGGCAGTGGTGATGGGGCACCTTCTGTTTGCAGCGTCCCTGCCAGCCTGTGGGAGAAGCTGAGGCCCCTCGTGCTTGCCCTAGAGGACCAGAGTGGTTAGCAGTCCTGTCTCCGGCACCTTACCTGCTGTTTCCTGGGGCTGCCCTAACAGAGTTTCACAAACTGGATGTTTTAAAACAAGAGAAATGTATTCTCTCACAGTTCTGGAAGCTGGAGGTCTGAAAGCAAGGTGTGGATAGGGCCGTGCTTCCTCTGAAAGCTGTAAGGGAGTCCTTCTTCACCTCTTCCAGCTTCTGGGGATTTGCTGGTGCTCTTTGGGGTTCCTTGGCTCGCAGCTGCACAGGCCCAATCCCTGCCTTCATGGTCACATGGTCACACACCCTCCTGTGTGTCTCTTTCCTCACCTCGTTGTCTTCTGAGGACACCTGTCATGTTGGATTAGGGGCCCCCTCCATCCAGTAGGACCTCAGCTTAACTAAGCACATTTCAGTAACTTATATCCAAAGAAGGTCACAGTGTACAGTATTGTGGGCTCAGCCTGCCACTTATCTTTTTGGAGGGACACAATTCAACCCCTAACACTTGCCCCCCTGACCCTATTCCATCTCGGGGGCTTTTACAATAAGCTTTCTTTGGTTTGGAAAACCACCTTTTATTAGAAAAATTGAGTGAGAAGTCTCACATCTTCCAAGTTACGATTGCTTTATTGTTTTTTTGTTTTGTTTGTTTGTTTACTTGTTTTAGTCTACTCCATTTTTCCTTCTCTCATAAGCCTTCACGACCCAGCAGACTGTTTGGACATTGAGCAGAGAGTGATCATTTCTCCTCAGCTCTTCAACAGTTCCTGAGTCCTGGAGGTTTCTATGAGGCATTCATTTGAAAGCAGGATTTTTGGATGTAGCCTCTACAGGGCTTGATGAAGTGATGAGGGACTTGGCCTTACCTCACCCTCAAGGTGTACCAGCGAGTCTGGCTCTGCAGCATTTGGCTTTAAATATGTTTCTTGTCAACAGGATTGGCACCCGGTGTTTTTCTCTTTCATTCGTTCTTCTGAATATGAATGTTTAACTTCTTGCAAACCCAGGACACTTTGCATGAAAAAATGGGTACAGCCGGCTTTCATGGTCAAGGACAGGCCAGCCTCTCTCGGGCAGGGGGAGGGGAGGTGGCAGAAGACAGCTCACGAGGCCCCCACTTGGCCACTCCAACGGGCTTCAAGGCATCAGGTGCTCTGATGATCTCCCAAGGAGAGTTTTAGAAGATCAGAGAAAGCTCTGTTGACCTGAAGATGGTTCAAACAAGATGCAGCCTAGTTTAGTGATCAGGAGCGGAGGCTATGACACTGACCGCTTCCTGGCTGCGTGAACTT
Source organism: Ursus americanus (assembly GCF_024610735.1). NCBI lineage: Eukaryota > Metazoa > Chordata > Mammalia > Carnivora > Ursidae > Ursus > Ursus americanus. Next base: position 22,849,759 of record NC_142134.1, on the reverse strand, counting down.
GGGCAAGTTGCTTAAGCATCAGTTTTATCATTATCTGTAAATAGGATGTATTACGTCTGCCTTACAAGTTTCCCATGAGGATTGAATGAGCTAATGCAGGAAGTGTGGACTTGGCACACGGTAGGTAGCAATAAATTTTTTAAAAATATTTATTTATTTATTTAGAGCAGGGGGGGCAGCAGAGGGGAAGGGAGAAGAAGGGTTAAAGAATCCCAAGCAGACTCCCTGCTGAGCAGGGAGCCTGATATAGGGCTCATCCCAGGACCCTGCCCTGAGATCATGACCTGAGCTGAAACCAATAGTCGAACACTCAACAGACTGAGCCACCCAGGCGTCACAAGTAGCAACAATGATTAATGTCAGGAGCTCCAGTTAGCTTCCCCCCCTCCCTTTACTTAGACATTGCTTGCTTTAATTTATTTTCCAACTGGCTTCAGGATCAGTGTCCCTTTGGGGGCATCTGAAGGTCAAGTTTGAGAAAAGGAAAGCAACTTAAAGTGTTTTGGGGATGCAGATGGAAATTTGATCAAATGTGATTTTGGAAAACTAAAAACTTTGCTAAGTATCTGTGACCTACACTGGCATGACACTTTGTTAGGGAGTTAGGGTTTGTGCAAACAGACAAAGTCAACCATTGATTAGTAGTTTAAATGCTAAGGAAGGAAGCCTGCAATGAAGCCGGCCATGCAAATAGTTTTGTCTGTAAAAATGCCAACATTCCTGAAACAATGAGCTCATCATCAAATTCTTTTCCACCTCCCATAAAAGAATCTATGACTTGTTTACTCACTTTGTTTTGGTTTTCTAGGCAGCTGAGAATGAAATAGAGCAGTGGTTCTCAAACTTGAGCATGCATTAGAATCGTCTAGACGGCTTGTTAAAACACAGTTCCTGAGTCTTAGCCCGAGAGCTGTTGACTCTGTAAGACTGGGGTGGGACCTGAGAATTTGCATCTCTAACAAGTTCCCAGATGATGCCGCTGTGGCGGATCCAGTGTCTACACTTCCAGAACCACTAGCGTGGAATCCTGTGAAGCACTGTGATGTGGCAGAGAGGGAGCATAGGGCATTTTAGACACAAGCAGGTGGATTCGTATTCTTGGGCTGTCCTTAGTAGCAGAATTATGTTAAGCAAATAATTTCTCTGAAATCGAGTTTCTTCCATTTTTTAATGGAAATAATAAAATCTACTTTGTTAAGGTTGTTTAAGACTGAAATAAGTTGTCTGTAAAGCACTTTGTTCACTGCCTGGCCTGTGCTAGTTTAAAAGATTCTATTAATTTCTTAATAGAAATAGATTATTTTCCATAGGTCATGTAAATATTGTTGAATGTTTTAGCTAACCAAGTCTATCCACTGAATTATACTGCTTATTTAAATAACTGAAACAAGCTGAAAAATTTCACCACGATTCTGCTTCAGAATTTCCCTGACATTTTTCAAGCTTGTGTGTGTGTGTGTGTGTGTGTGTGTGTGTGTGTGTGTGTGTGGCTTTTTTCTTTTAATTAAACAAGCAGTTCCTCCCCATTTAATTCTTACTAGGTGGCAAATTACGTAACGGACTGGGAATTTCAACCTTCTCTAACTGTGTGCCCTGGGATTTCAGCATATTTTTATGTGTAGGTAGTAGAGCGCCGTGAAAAGGTCACGGCTAGAAGGGAAACCCTTTCCAATGAGCCACTGGAATCTGACTGCAATTTAGTTTTCTTGGATTCAGAAGCAACCATGTAAATACCTGTGTGGCACAAAATCCCCAGGGAACATCTTCAGCATGTAGAATTTACCTGATCTCTGAAGCATATGTTCGATATGTTTAGTGCAGGACCTGGGCATATGCATTTCAAAGAATTGGCCTGGGTACAGACCCTACCCTTCAAGAAGGAGTAAGAGTGGGCTGGCATGCTCATGACTGCATTCAAATTCAGATTCCGCTGCCTGCCTCGCTTCTGTGGGCTTGAGCAAATTCTCCAATCTTCTTAAACCTTGGTGTCTTAGATGGGAAATGGGTCACTCTGGCTCCTCAGGGCTGTTACGCACATTCTGTTAACATATATGAGGTGTCGTGTACCGCGCTGGGCGTGAAGCACTCAAGTGCTCTACTATTGGGGTGGTTCTTCTAAAATGCCAGACACGGGCGCCTGGGTGGCTCAGCTGTGAAGCGTCTGCCTTTGGCTCAGGTCCTGATCCCAGGGTCCTGAGATCGAGCCCCGCATTGGGCTCCCTGCTCCGCTGGGAGCCTGCTTCTCCCTCTCCCAGTCCCCCTGCTTGTGTTCCCTCTCTCGCTGGCTGTCTCTCTCTGTCAAATAAATAAATAAAATCTTTAAAAAATAAAAAATAAATAAAAAATAAATGCCAGACGCATAAGGTGGACAGATAAGATCAGTATAAAAGTTCCTAGATGGATAGAACTGAAATGAAGCCAGTTGACTCTGGGAACCCATGAAATACTTAGTAAGCCTCAGAGAAAGAGAATTCTCCAAAGATTTTGTGGAGGTGACTGATTTCTTACACGTGCCTTTTAGATCAGACACATTCCCATCTAGTTTCTAACCTGTTACAGTCACTCCGGTAGAATGAAAGCTCTTTCGTTTGGAGGCTTTAAGATTAAACGATGTTTGGTTGTATTGAAGCAAATTGTGCAGCCTAATCTATTGGGTCAGCCTATCGTTTTTTACTGTGTCAGAACATTAATTTTCCATTCATCTTAATGTGACAAGATAATGTCCTGTCATGAAAATACTAAGCACTTCAGCCTAATGAAGCCATATTAGCCCAAGACAACAGAGCCCATGTTATTCCGCAACAGGACAGGAAAATCAATTTAGAAAGAAAACACCATGACCGTAAAGCCATGTTTTTCTTCCGCGTGAGGAAATGCTGTATAAATACATGTTTGCTTGCATTTGTCTCAGCATCTTTGTGGCTGTTCTATAGTCTGTGAAGCAGTTTTAAGATATTTTATTCTTCCCGTAAGATGGTGTTTCCCAGCTTACTGACATGTTTCTAATTTGTGTGTTTAAAATTAGTATCGTGGCATTTTTCATTTCCACGCTGCCCCTGAAGATCTATGTCCGTGGAGCTTTCAGAAGGGCACATCTGTTAAACAAGGTGAAGAACAGGCAGTCCTAATGGGGGTTTCATTTGTGGATCCTTTGGTGTGGGGTTCCCCAAGGACAGTGGTCAGCATTACTTAAAGCATCTGGAAGTCCGTAAACCACAGTTCCTTCTGTGTGAGATGCAGTGAAGAGCTTTGAGTTATCACTTGAAAACAAAGAGGATACAGAAAATTCTCACTGTCTCCTTGCTTTTGTGCAGAGGCCACTTTAAAGCAAACATTCTGGGGTGCCTGGGTGGCACAGCGGTTAAGCGTCTGCCTTCGGCTCAGGGCGTGATCCCAGCGTTATGGGATCGAGCCCCACATCAGGCTCCTCCGCTATGAGCCTGCTTCTTCCTCTCCCACTCCCCCTGCTTGTGTTCCCTCTCTCGCTGGCTGTCTCTATCTCTCTGTCAAATAAATAAATAAAATCTTAAAAAATAAATAAATAAAAAATAAAGCAAATATTCTGGGGGCACCTGGGTGGCTCAGATGGTTAAGCTTCTGCCTTCAGTTCAGGTCATGATTCCAGGGTCCTGGGATCGAGCCATGCATCGGTCTCCTTGCTCAGTGGGGAGCCTGCTTCTCCCTCTGTCTGCCGCTGCCCCTGCTTATGCTCGCTCTCTCTGTCTCAAATAAATGAAATCTATAAAATAAAATAAAATAAAATAAAATAAAATAAAATAAAATAAAATGAAATGAAATGAAAGCAAATATTCCTCAGAGTCACTGGGGTTAGCACAGTTTATTGATCTAGAGAATAACTGTTTTGTATTTCTAATCTCTTATACAAAGGGGAAGAAAGGAGAGGCCTTTTTGTGTATGTGGCAAATGTCATACTGCTTGCATGTCTGGGGACAGGAGAACCACTCCTTAAGGGGAAGGAAGGTGTTGCCAATTATGGATTTGTTATGCTTGCAGCGTGCATGCGCGAATGCATGTAATGCGAACAAAGAGGTCATTTTCAACTAGTGGCACTTCTGGATACTCCCTTCCAGGTTGGACACCGAGGGACAGTGCACGATTATCCGGGCTTCAGCCCTTCAGTGGATGCTGAAGCGATTCGCAAGGCAATCAGGGGCATCGGTGAGTACTGCTCCGCGAGTGCTCTCTTCACGTTGAAGCAAATCAGGAAAGTTACAATTTAAACAGCACATTGGTTCAGTTTGCCCAAGTTGGCTTGCTTGACTAGAGAAATTGTAAGGGACTTTTAAAAATTGTGAAATAGTGGGGCTCCTGGGTGGCTCAGTCAGTGAAGCATCCAACTCTTTTTTTTTTTCTTTTTCTTTTTTTAAGATTTCATTTATTATTTGACAGAGCAAGAGACAGCCAGCGAGAGAGGGAACACAAGCAAGGGGAGTGGGAGAGGAAGAAGCAGGCTCCCAGCGGAGGAGCCTGATGTGGGGCTCGATCCCAGGACCCTGGGATCACGCCCTGAGCCGAAGGCAGACACTTAACGACTGAGCCACCCAGGCGCCCCAGCATCCAACTCTTGATTTTGGTTCAGGTCATGATCTTGGGGTCATGAGATCGAGCCCTATGTCAGGCTCCACGCTGGGTGTGGAGCCTGCTTAAGATTCTCTCTCTCCCATTCCCTCTGCTCCTCCCCCACCCCCCTAAAAGATAAATAAAAATTGTGACATAATGAGGAAAAATGCATAGGGCACCCAATTTTATTACATCTTAATATTTGCCGTATTTACTTACTATGAAACAGTCCGTCATCATCACTGCTACCAACAGTGATCATCATAATAAATCATTATGGTACCGTTCCTGCTGATTCTTCCTGGATCTCTTTCCCAGCCCAGTTTCCTAGAGACAAAACACCATCCTAGAGTAGAGTTTATTCCCATGAAACTTTTAAATCCATAACTACATATGTGTGTACATAGAGTTTGCGTGGTCTCAAACAGTTTAAATTGGAATGATACTGTATATCGTATGTACATTCTCCTGCAACATCTTTTTATCCCTTAACATTTTCTTTTTGAGATTTATCTGTGTTGATATGTTTAGCTCTAGTTCATGAACTTTACTTGCATAGTAGTCTATTGAATTATTGCATTGTAAGATGGGATACTGATGGAACATTTAAATTGCCTACAATTCTTTTCTATTACAGTATAAAAATGTTGCATTGGATATTCCTGCTTATGTCTTTCTGTGCACATTTGCTTCCATTTCTCAGAATACAAGGCATGGAATTTCAAGGCTGAAGATGTTCATCTTCAAATTAACTAGAAATTTTGTCAAACCGCTCTCTGAAATGATTACGCAAATTAGCATTCCTACCAGCAGCACATGAGACTTGCTCTTGCTCCATATTCTCCCCCATACTTACTAAGGTCACTGTTTTCCCAGTTGGTGGGTCTAGAACTGTATCTCGTCCTGTACGTGTGTTTGCTTCCTCTCTCCTCCCCATCCCCCATGCCTGATAGGGCTGAGTTCCCTTTCTTGTTCACCTGCTTCTTCCATGAATTATATCTTCCTATCTTTTATCCATTTTTCAGTTGGATTATCTTCTTCATGATTGACAAGATTATTTTTTACAAATTCTGGATATAATTTTTTTTTAAATTACAATTCATGAAAATGTCTTTTCCCAGTCTGTGGTTTTCTTTTAAAATTGGTTGTAGTAACTTATATTGCCTAGAAATTTTAAATTTCAGGGAAATCAAGTTTACCAGTATTTTTCCTATGTGTCTTTTCTATAATGGGCTCATAAGATATTCTCCTGTATCTTCTCCCCAGAGTTTTACGATCTTATTTTTCACTTTGGGATTTTCAGTCTACCTGGAATTAATTTTTATGTAAGTTATTTAAAGGTGTCTAACTTTGTTTTATCCCATGCGGTGGGTTGATTGTCCCAGCACAATTTATTGAAGAGCACCTCCTGTGCACACTGATGAGTAATGCGCTTTTGTCTTCTAAGTTTCTCTGTTTCTGCTCTCTGTTATGCTCTGTTGGTCTGTTTGCCTATCCCTGTCTCATTATCACATTGTCATAATTACTATTCTAATTTTATAATTAGTGTCTAGTAAGGCAAGAGCTTTTCTTGGCCCTTTGCCCTCCCCTCTGAATTTTAGGGTCAGTTTGTCAAGTTCCATGAAATATACTCTTCAGGTTTTTATATCGGTATAATATTATCTTATTTCTGTATGTTTGGGCTTATGTGTTTTTTCTGTTTCTTAATGACAATTATTTTGTCATTCATCTCTGTGTCTTCCCTATTTATGGTCCACGTTGAGTAGACTGTTTCATGAGGTTAACGTCAAATTGAAAGAAATAATAGTCTTCTATTGCTTGTCTTTTTTTCTTAATATTATATTTCTTCACAAATGTTTGCATTTTGGGTTGCAGACCTACTTTGAGAGGCCTGTGAGGACCATTACTGATGTGTTCTTTTTTTTTTTTTAAGATTTTATTTATTTATTTGACAGAGATAGAGACAGCCAGCGAGAGAGGGAACACAAGCAGGGGGAGTGGGAGAGGAAGAAGCAGGCTCCTAGCGGAGGAGCCTGATGCAGGGCTCGATCCCATAACGCCAGGATCACGCCCTGAGCTGAAGGCAGACGCTTAACCCCTGCGCCACCCGGGCGCCCCATTACTGATGTGTTCTCAGTCCAGAACCAGGTGTCACAACGGTATTTGCATTAGGGATGTGTCAGATCCAGTCTCCGAGCCACGAGGCAGCTCGTTTTCGTTTCTGGTCTCGAGCATGTGTGAAACTAAGAGACCCTAATGAGCAGGTGTCCGAGCTCAGGGACTTGAGCTTCGTCCTGAAGGGTACAGAGCCATTAGGATTTCACCCAAGGGCTTGACATGATCAGGCACATTTTAAAGAATTTACTGGGGCAATCAAGTACGGTGTGAATTGTAAGGGCCCAACTCAGGAGGCTATTGAAGTTCCTGGGTGAAATATGATGTGTGCACAAGGGCAGAGGAGAGGACAAATTCAGAGATGCAGTTGATTGCTACAATGTCATCATCTGAAGAAAGAAGGAAAGAAAGGAGTATAGGATGACTGCCAGGATTTTTGCTTGGATGACTCTATCCGTAGTGATTTCATTGATGAGGGAACACAGACTGAGAGACGAGTTAGAGAGGACAGAGAATGAATTCTGCCTGGAGCATCTGAGCTTGAGATACAGGTGCACTTGGGGGGCTTAGTCGTGCACCAACACGGATGCCATTATGGTTCCGGTTGATCATCCGACTCACGGGACACAGCTCGGCTTCGATCTGGTTCTGTGTTGACTTCACGCTATGGAAGAATGCAAGACCAGAATTACAGTGGGGCCGTACCTTTTACTGGAAGGCCCCGCAGCTAACCAAGTACACAGTGTGTTTTGCCCCGTCCTGTGTACCACGGCCACTGGCATGTGTAGCCAAGGCGTGTGGGGGTAACCTCAGCACAGAGAAGTTGAGCCTTGAGTTCCAGTTGATCTTCTGTACCATTCTAATCATGCAGGCCCAAGGTACACAAGCCAACTCACAGCTCCCCAACCCAGGGGGGGTCCTTTACTGCAAAGGAGGCAGACACAGCCTCCCACGCTAGCTTCAAACTATAATTAGCAAGAGAATTGTGACCTTGAGGGCATTTTCAAGCAGGCCAGCATCAGCCCTTTACTTACAACAGGTGCTTAAGTATATGGGTCTGGGATGCCTGAAAGAGATATGGATCAGAGAGGGAAATAAATGTTTTGGAGGCAGAGACTTGGGTTCACATTCTTGCTGCACCACTGAAAAGCTGCATGACTTTGGCAGATGAGATAACTGTTCTAAATATTAGTGTTTTCATCTTTGGAACAGCTTAATCGTACCCACTGGCCAGAGTTTCTGTGAATATTAACCATGACAATGACTAAAAGGGGCCTAGAATATGGCAGGTTCTCAATACATGTCAGTTCCTTTTTTCTAGAAAAAAAAATAATATCGTGTATGGAGATAAGAGAGAGGTAAAAGGGTGGTGAGACAGTAACTGAAGCTCATAAGGGTAAAACCCAGTTCAAAAGCAGCATCTTCCTTGCACTATTCCCTTTGTCTGATTTACAGAGAGGAATATTTGGACAATGATTGTTTTCCTCCCCCCTCCCCCAAACTCTCCAAAGTTAATTTTCTCTTCCAAAAGCCTGGCAAAGAAATAAAGCTTCCAACCTGATAAGAACCTGGAAATGAAAAATCAAAATGCCTTCCTCTCTGCATTTGTTTCAAACCATTAATCATGTTTTTCTTTTGTTCACGACAGATATTAAGCATCTTTGGGTTGATGGTGAGTAAAATTATTTTCGTTTCATTTAGGAACCGACGAGAAGACGCTCATCAGCATTCTAACTGAAAGGACGAATGCACAGCGTCAGCGGATTGTTCAGGAATATCAAGCCGCTTATGGAAAGGTACAATTCGATGAACAGAACAGCCAGTAAGAGCTCATCACTATGGATCAGGGGTGCCCCACGAGATTATACCCACAGGTCTTTTGTTTCAGGCCGAGTGTAACAGAAAGTACCCTGTGTATCCAGTCAGCAGCCTGGCGTATGAGTCCTGATTTGCCGTTAACAGGCTGATGGCCTTGCCCGTGTTATTTGATCTTTTGGGGCCTCAATTTTTTCACCTGTTGGACAAGGAGGGTTGCCTGAGACCAGTGGCTGTAAACCAGGAATGAGTCTGCTCCCCAAAGGATATCTGGCAATGTCTTGAGACATTTTGATCATCACGCCTGGAGGGAGACGGAGGGATGTTTCTGGAATCTGGTGGGTGGAGGGCAGGGGTACTGCTAAAGATCCTGCCACAAGACGGCCCACACAACAAAGAATTATCCGACCAATTCTCTGATAGGTCCTGTCTTAGATCATCTTTAATTTCTCTTCCAACTTTAGGATATCTTTGTAATTGTAGATTTAGTTCACGCAGCAAATGAAAACTTGCTAAGTAGCAGGAACTATAGAAGAACTCTACAAGAACATTTTGTGATTTTTCCACACGGTGTATTTTTTCAGTAGTAAACTACTCTGTGTCAGGACTGGGGTGTTACTCCATGTCAGGAGATTTCCTAGACGTTGGAGATTCGCTGGTCTAAAAAGTAGATCCTTCTTTTTCTCATGCAGCTACCGTTTTATTAGGAAGATAAAAAGTAAATAAAATAAATGCAGTTATTGGTAAGTGTTATGAAAGAATTAAAATGGGGTGATACGGCAGAGAGTGGCTGCTGAATGGCTCCTTGAAATAGGGCGGTGAAGACATATCAGTGAGGGGGGTTCCCTTACTCTCAACTAAAACTAAACGGCGCCAAAGATTCTGCCTTACTTGATCTGGGGAAGAGCTTTCAGACAGAAGACACAGCACATGCAAAAGCTCTGAGGAAAAATAAGCCGGGACTATTTAAGAAACAGAAAGACTTCCAATATGGCAGGAGTGTGGAGAAGAAGGGGAACAGAGGGAAGAGATGAGGCTGGAGAGAGGATTAGAATATGCTGGGCCTCTGGGTCTTGGTACAGAGTTTAGGTTTTATTCTAAGAACAACAGAGAATCATTGCAAGTATGTAAGCAGGGGAATACTATAAAACTAATTTATATTTTTAAAAGATTATTTTAGCTTCTTTGGCTCACAAACTGTGGAGGGGAAAGAGTGGTGACAGAGAGCAGTCAGGCTGCTGAGACCAGGTGAGAGCTGAGAGGGTGTAGAGACCATCCAAAGGCAACTCAGACATCACCGCCCCAGACCCCATTAAGAAACAGCTTTCTTGGGGCGCCTGGGTGGCACAGCGGTTAAGCGTCTGCCTTCGGCTCAGGGCGTGATCCCGCGTTACGGGATCGAGCCCCACGTCAGGCTCCTCCACTATGAGCCTGCTTCTTCCTCTCCCACTCCCCCTGCTTGTGTTCCCTCTCTCGCTGGCTGTCTCTGTCTCTGTCAAATAAATAAATAAAATCTTAAAAAAAAAAAAAAAAAGAAACAGCCTTCTTAATATTTAACCTTCACACTTTATCAGGTACTTCACATATTATATTGAAAGTTTATCTTTGAATATTTCCGGTTTTCCTATTAGGGCATAATCTTCTAGGAGTAGAGATTGTGTCTAACTCACCTTTAAATGCCTAGCACAGAGCAGGTGCCCAGGAAACACCCGTCAAAGTAAATTAATTGCCTAGCTTCTTGACGAGGCAGAATGCTCACGTACAGGGAACGTGAATGATCCATTGGCCTTTCAGGATTTCCGGAACATGGAGGAAGGACGAGGTGAAGGGGGACACTGTTTCTTACAGTGGGATGGATTGAGAACACGTGAAGTGAGATTCCGTTGGAAAGCCCTGAGTTGAGGACGGATAGTAGTAGAGTTTAGCATTTAGAGAGGAAACACCCTGTGGCGATTAAAGCAGAACGAGTGACACTTGGCTGCAGCCCATTTGTTTGGTCTGCTGCCCCACCGGGTCCCCCGGCGGCACGGTAGATGTTGGTTTCTGTCCACATTGTCAGAGTGGTCTGGGAGGTTGCCAGCCTCTGTCTCGGAGCTGAAAATAATCGAGAGCAAGAAAAATAATAATTCACTAACCCTCCTTTAAATATTGGAAATAAAAACCATACGACCTGCCTTCAAGCCGAGGAGATGGACCATACGTACATAATGTGTGAAAACAGTGCCAAAGGCCACTAATAAGTAATGCTGGCCCCATTCCATTGAAGGCTTTCCCTGCTGTTGTTGCCAGAAAATTGTTTTGATGCCTGGTGGTTGCCCACTCTTAGCAGAGGTGGGTGAGCACCCCTGTCCTCCCCTTCCCTTTTCTCTCCAGGGCTCTTTGGCAGTCACTGAGAAGCATCTGCTCGCGAAGCTGGGTGTGAATTATAGGGCTCCCCTTCCTCTTCTTCTTCCCCCACCCCGACTCAAATATTGAGAGCATCTGGGGCCTAGGAGAGGCATTTTGATACACAGTTCCTGCCTGTGGCACTTATGTAACCCCCTCATTGGCTTTCCTTCAGAAAACCTATAAAACAGAACATTTTGGAAGCAATCACAAAATGCAGAGTGATATCCTTAGAAATAGTTCACCATTTCTGTTTATTCCCTGTGAATTACTGGCGTGTTTTTGTCTGAATTGATACATTTGTTTATCTTTCAGGACGTGACTTTAGAGAAAGAGAAAGGAAAAGTATTTCATGCTTTCTTCTTTGGGGTTTTTTATTTTAGGAACTGAAAGATGACTTGAAGGGTGATCTCTCTGGCCACTTCAAGCAACTCATGGTGGCCCTTGTGACTCCCCCGGCTGTGTTTGATGCAAAGCAGCTGAAGAAATCCATGAAGGTATGAGCCAAATGGGAGCCATTTCTGCCTGAGATTTGACTATATCATCAAGAATAATGACTTCCTTCTGGTGCACCCTTGAGAGATGCATGTGAACAGGCTAGACTTGGGTGTCAGTTTGATGCTGTGCTAGCCAAGTGGTAGAACAGTCCTGAAATGGGGAACAGTTGTGGAACCTTGAGCCCGCATGTTCCTGGATGAAAGGATATCATCATATCCTAATTTCATTTCCTTGTTTTTTGACCCAAAGAGTCGAAGTCTCCACTTTTTGTCATTGAAAGTAAATGGCGCCATCATCAACCCCATTGCTTAGGTCAGAAGCCTCGGATTATCTTTGATCCCTTGCTTTCCCTCACTCTTCAAAGCTCCCCAAATCTGTCTGCAAGTCCATTTGCTCTATTCCCAAATCTGTCTGCAAGTCTGTCTGTCGGAAACGTGTGCATGCCTCTCAAAATCCATTGCTACCATTCCAGTTCCATCACCACCATCCCTTGACTGGACCATATCAGTACCTTCCTAATTGGTCCCTTGCCTCTGTTTTTGCCCACCTGGAATCCATTCACCACAGAATAGCCAAAATTATGTTTATCAAGTTATTTTTAGAATTACACTATTCACCTGCATAAATCTCCAGTGGCTTTGAATACTTAAAATCCAAGCTTCTTACCATGACCTTTATCACCCACCACAGTCTGGCTCCTGTCTATCTCTGTGACTTTTTAAAATTCTATCTGTATCAGTCGGCAGAAGCAGTAGGTGGGAGATACACATTGTGAGATGTATTGCAAGGAATCGGTTGCATAATTATGGATCTGACTAGGCAAATCCAAAATCTGCAGGGCAGACTGTTAGGAAGGGCAGGGGAACTCCCAGCGAAGCTGAAGGTGCTGCCCACAGGGGGAATGTCTTCTTCCTCAGGGAAGCCTCAGCTCTGCTCTGAAGGCCTTTCAGCTGACTAAATCGGGCCCACCCAAAATATCTAAGATCATGTCCGTTACTTGAAGACACTCACTAATGGACTTTAGTTATGTCTACAAAGTACCTTCACAGCAACACCTAGATTTGTGTTTGAGTAACTGAGGACTGGAGCCTGGCCAAGTTGATAAAGTTCCATAAAACTGCCCACCACACCCTCTCCTCCCTCCCCCCCGCCCCGATTCAATGCTATAGCCTCACTGGCCGTCTCTCTGCTGCTTGAACATTCTAAGCGTATTCCTACCTTGAGGTCGTGATACATGATGTTTTTTTCCATCTGGAATGTTTTCCCTCCATATATTTTCTATCAATTCACTTAATTTTCTTAATTACACCTATTACCATCTAAAGTTATCTCGGTGTGGGTTTCTTTGTTTGTTTGTTTATTATTTGTTTGTCCATTCAATTAAAAGGCAAATCATCATAGCAGGGAACCTCACCAGGCTTGGTCTATATCTTCTGTTCAGGAAAACCTGAAATGAAGTAGGTACTCAACACACGTGTTGATAGGAAGGAGCAGAAGGAAGGAGTCTAGGTCCGAGGCCTCAGCTGTATTCCACCTCATCAGAGATGGGAGAGACTTTCTCTCCCGTGGAAGAAGTATGGGCATCCAGGAAGCAGATGGCAAGATGGAATGAGACACACAAGAGATTTCCTGGGGGAAATCTTATGAAGGATAAAGAGGAGGCAGAGCAGGGTAGGTCGGGTGAAGCTTCAGATGACAATACGGGTCTGTCACATGTGAGGGGAGAGAGGGAAGGAAGTAGTTTCGGATAGGAAGAGCTTCCGTCTACAGTGCAGCTGTGAGAAAGCTGTGGCAGGCCAGTGGGGAGCTCCTGGGCAAAGACTGCCCTTTGCAGAAGTCCTACATTGGGCAGAAATGGCCAAGCTCCGGTACCCCTTCCCTGTTCAGTCACTTGCTAAGAGCAACTTGGAGGGAGTGTGACCTCTTTGCGACCTGTGTGGCAGATCCAAAGCTCCGGCAGTTAGAGGCTATCAAGCAGAGACATTATTTGCAGCAGATTGTCTTAAAATGAAATGTGAGCAGTGCATTTCTGTGGCTGCCACATGGGGGACAGTTTAGCAGGTGGAATAATAAGGATTAGATTCACCAACAGGGATTAGAACAATGTCTCTTTTATGCAAAAGAAATCCAAAGGAGGCAGTGCAGAGCCGCCTGTCATGGCACAACCGTTATCAGAGACTCTGGTTCCTTTAGTCTTAAGGTTTTACCATCTTCAACCTGTAGATTCCACTTGTTGGCTAAAGATGGGAACTCAGGATGCAGACATTGTATCTTTATCCCAGTCAGACAAAAAGACAGTAAGAGACAAAGAAGGGTTCATTGCCTCTCTTTAAGGCCTCTCAGAGACTGTACATGGTACTTTACATATATTCCATGGATCTTAATTTAGTTATATGAGTAAACCTAGTTCTAAGGGAAGCTGAGTAATATAGTATCTATTTGGGTATCTGTGTGCTAAGTTAAAAATTGAGGGTTCTGTTACTAAGACAAGGAAGGTAAAAGAGATGCGGTCTGTTCAGTTTCGCTGTGAACCTACCACTGATCTAAAAAAAGTCTGTTTTTTAAGTTAATTAATTAGATAATTTAATTAAAAAGGAGAGATGTGAGGGCAACGAGGAACCCCTGCCACAGAGGGACAGAATTCAGCCTCAGTTCATAAGCTACATTGACCTTATTTGATCAAGTCCTAATGTAAAAGGCTTTTCTTGGAGTCACAGTGTGATTCTGTGACCTCAGTATAAACCAAGGCTCAGGGTAACTAGTCCCCAAATCAACTAGGCCCTTGACATACATTATTAAGGCTTTAAAAATCTCCCTGTATAAAGATGATACCTGCTGACCTGGAGCATTGGCAGAAGGGTGAACTTGTTCAAGAGAACCACAGAGCCTTTTCTAAACATAATGGGATGTTCGAATGCTCACTTCTGATCTTGAGTGACGTGGGCTTTTCCCTTGACAGTATTTCTTCCTACAATTATTCAATTGATTTTTACACCAGAGTGGGAAGTTTTCTTGAACATTTTGATGTCAGTTTAGATGATTTCTGTTATTTTCAAACTAAAATACATGAAAAATCGAGAGAACTGCTTTAGAGCAATATACAACCTTATGCTGATTTACAAAAACTTCATCTGTGCAAAACAAGATATTAAGCCTGAAATGCATGACATTAAGCTTTTTAAGTATTCTAAAAATAGATTTCCTTTTCCTTTCCAGGGCACTGGAACAAGTGAACATGCACTGATTGAAATCTTAACCACCAGAACGAGCAGGCAGATGAAGGAGATCTCGCAGGCCTACTACACAGGTGGGCTTGTGTTCGGCTTACTTTTACCACTGTGCACACACATAGGAGCCAGCGTGGCTCTCCCCAGAAACCCTCCAAGCTCTTCTTCACAAAGCATTTTGGGAAGGCAAGACGTGAAAAGGAGGATACATTCTAAAATGGGCTAAGGTCTGTGGATGCTCAGAGAAAACGCGAATGTGAGCGGAGCTGGAAACTGCTGCATGACCGCGGCGTTGACGCTTTGCAGGTCACCACAGTACGGCTGCGGTGGATTCTGCTCGTGGCAATCTCTGCTTAACTGAGTCAACTATTTTCATCAATGTAAGAGATTCAAATCATGACATATTAATATTCTGTGTGAAAAACCACTTAGATTACCCTCATGACTTTGGGTGTGGAAAATGAGATGAACCATCTAGAGAATGTGCTGAGCCCGTGGATTCTGTGTAATTAGCTCAAGTCCTCCTAGTCTGTGGGTTAGCTGTGTAGAAATGAGAAAGTCCCTGCAGTGTAATTCCAGCACTGACCCCCAGGGGTTAGCATGATGACTCAAGTTACAGCACAGCCCCCGGGGGCCTACCCTCCCTGCAGACTCGGGCCACAAGCTCAGTGGCCCTGGGCCATGTGGCCTTCTGCTGGAATAGCTACAAGGTCAGGGCTTCCCAGCCCTCCCTCAGGTCTAATAGCTCCCTAGCACAAATCACAGAACTCAAGAAAGCACTCTGCAGCTGACCTGTGAACCACACGAGGGTCAGAGGCGCTGACCCCCTGCACAGTTCAAAATCCACATGTTACTTTTTTTTTTTTTTAAGATTTTATTTATTTATTTGTCAGAGAGAGCATAAGTAGGGGGAGAAGCAGGGTTCCTGCTGAGCAAGGAGCCCAACATGGGACTCGATCCCAGGACGCTGGGATCATGACCTGAGCCGAAGGCAGACACTTAACCAACTGAGCCACCGAGGCATCCGTCAAAAATCCGTGTATAACTTTTGGCTTAACTGCTAATAGCCTGCTGTTGACCGGAAGCTTTACTGGTAATATGAGCAGTGGATTGACACATACTTTGCCTCTTAGATGTATTATATATTGTGTTCTCACAATAAAGTAAGCTAGAGATAAGAAAATGTTTTTAAGAAAATCAAGAGAGAAAATACATTTACAAAATTGTACCGCATTTCTTGAAAAACCCCACATATAGGTGGACTGTGGGGCTCATACCCATGTTGTTCAGAGGTCAACTGTACTTACAATTATTGTTTTACTCTAAAGAATAGGAATCAGGACCAGTCAAATGAAGACATGCATAGGAGAGGTCTGAGAGGTTCCCAAACGCAAAGCTTTCTTGTCCTCCAGCAATATCCCCTTCCCAGCACATCGATATATCATGACCAACCAGGAAAACTCGTTTGATCTTTGGTATCCAGTTTTTATTGAGGTTTCATTACTAGGCCTGACTGATTAAATCACGGGCCACATGACCTACTCCATCTCTAGTCACCTTCCCTTCCCTGCAGGTCAGGCTGCTATCATGTGGCTCAAAGCCACCCTTCTAAAGACATGTTTGGTCTTTCTGGTGGGACCAGCCCCTACCCTGAGGCGTCTTGTTAGCATAAACTCAGGTGTGGTTAGGGGAACTTGCATGGAAAACAAAGACATTCCTATTATTTGGGAAGTTCCAAGGATTTAGAGATTACTTCCCAGGAGCCAGGACAAAGACCAGCCCAAATTCTGTATTGTCCACCAGCCCCCTGGAACCCTCTCCAGGTACCCCAAGGGAGCCACAGTTTCTATGTTTGTGTATCAGGGGTGTTCTGTAGTAGGAGAGGTCCAGAGAAGGCATGTACTGGCCCCCAGATCGGTGTTAAGGTAGGTTACTTTGAGAAATGCTCCTTAGAAGGTAAATACCTGCGCTCGCCTCCATGATAGGTAAGTGATAATTTTATTCATGGGCTCATTAGGGCTCCATAAAAACAAACCTCACTAGGCATTTTAACAGAATTTAACGTAGAGAATTGCTTCAGCACCTTTTGGAGGACTGAAAAGGCGACAAGGGAACACAGGGATAGCAGGAGTTATTAACAAACCCCAGGGCTGGGACAACAAAAGAAAAAGAGACTGGAGTTTTCAGAAATTAGAAGCTCAGTGAAAGGGTGCCACTCTGCCAATGTTGGTGCCTTGGGCGCTCAGAGGAGAGGATTAAGGAACTCCAGATCTCTGCAGAAGGGATCTAGTTGGAGCTGGCCCCTCCTGCGGCTGCTAAGTGACTGGTTCTGGAAGCCCGGAGCCAACTGCTGCTGTCGGGATGAAAGCTTCACTGGTTACACTGACAGGAATAGCAAACAACTACCCTTCCAATCTCTCCACCACCCCAC
This sequence comes from Ursus americanus, assembly GCF_024610735.1. NCBI lineage: Eukaryota > Metazoa > Chordata > Mammalia > Carnivora > Ursidae > Ursus > Ursus americanus. The sequence goes on along the minus strand of NC_142134.1, from coordinate 22,832,707 downwards.
AGTGGTGGACAGAACAGGGAGTCAGGGCAGGGGAGAGGGGTACAGAAGAGAGGCGTAATTGACAGTGTCCCTCCCAGCTCCACAAAGCAGGGTATAGAAGGCTGAGCTTGGAGTAGATGAGATAATTGCTTAATAATAGCCACAAATGGGCACATTGTAGGTGTTTAAAATGTTTGGTTCTCTCAGTTCAATGAGATTTGCATATAACAAATCATCAGAGCCAGAGGCTCTATACGAAGCCTTCCCAAGTGTTTCTTAGAAGAGTCGCTGCTCCATGAAATGACTTGCCCCTCGATGGCTTTCTGGGGTCCAGCGTACATGTACAAACAACCCTAAGACATAAGCTCTGTGAAGCCAGGAATTCTGTCTGGTTTTGTTCACTAATGTAGCTTCAGTGCCCAGACAGTGGGGGATAAATTCAAATAGGCATTGAATTAATATCCCCAAGACTGAGATTGTCGTCTCAAGAGCCAAGTGAAAGTTCTAGCATTTAGGACTGTTGTTTTGCAAATATGACCTGTGATCATAGTTCAAAGTTATCAGGGACCTTGATATCCATGTAACGTGAGCTCTCTAAGGCTGTAAGGAGTGGACCCGCATCTAGGTTACTTTGATCAGTAGGGATTAATGATAGATAAGGAGTAAACGGAGGAGATAGGTGCAGTCCTGTGTAGCCAAGCTTTAGGGAGATTCAGGACACAGCCCTACCCTAGGGACTCAGTTGTCCGTGGCTCCCCCAGCATCAGACATCCATTGCTCACTGTGCTGATGGTTCTGTTACAGTAACTCCTTCCTCTCCCTTCTGCTTCTGTGGTGCTTAATAGCACCAAGTAATGTCTCTTCCTTTACCACAAGGTATCTCTCTACTCAACCTTTTATTTGCCCCCATGGTTTACGGTTATTCTCGGCTTCTCTCTCGTCCCTTATTCCTTGGGGTTTTTCTACTTCTTTGTTACTGTCTTTGTCTCTTTTTCTGTCTAGCTCACTCCGTAAGAGAAGATTCAGTGAGCTCAGGAGGGCGCCATCTAATAGAATGCATTATTTTGGGCAACCTTCTCCCACCAACTCACCTCTTCAGCTGCTGGCCACCTAGAGTTAGATGCCAGCCCTATGGCAGTCAGCTGCAGTAAGGGCGATGGTGTCATATAATGTGAAATGGTGGCCCATGCATACAAAATCCATCAAAGTCGGCTACCATCTTGTGAAATGGTGGCCCATGCATACAAAATCCATCAAAGTCGGCTACCATCTTGGTTCTTGTAAAAGGACCAGGTGTCTCGTGCAGCTTGTCTAGTACAATGACGTGATAGAGTCTAAATAGAGAGCTGGATTCTCAACATTTTCTAGTATTTAAAAATTTTTTTTCTAATTAGAATGAAGGATAGATAAGACAATATTACAACTGTTAGATAAAATGATGCCTATTAAGTGTTATTATTACTTAATTTGCATTCATAATGGATTTTTGCTTATTTGAGTTTAAAAAGTTATAGACTCTGTAAAAAAAAAAAGATTAAAATCATGCTGGAAGAGTTTCTATTTCAACACAGTTCTTGCTATTAGATCTCATACCACCTTCCATAATCATCTTCTGTTGATTTAAAAGACAAAAACATTTATATGACCATAGAGTTCTTGAGAAGGATGCGGGCAGAGTTCAAATAGCTACGTGGTTTCGGCTACATTCAGGGTACATGGTGGCCACCAGTGAATCACCACCTCATGGATGGAGCCGAAAATTGATTCAAAATCAGTAGACATTGCACAGTGCAGGCTATGCAAGAGGGGCTACAACTAGTCAGTACTCAAATATGTGAACACACGATTGGCATTTGTCATGGGAAATAGCATATTTTAGGGTAGCTTGATCACTTCTGAGAGGCACCACATTATAGAATCTAGCTGTATACATCACAATTAAGGTAAAGCTCGGTAAAACCAACAGTGGCTAGGATAAGATAAAAATGTACTTCTCCCATATGTAGAAGTGGGAGACAGGCAGTTCCAGGACTGGCCTGGAAGCTCCCCAGCACCGTCAGGAACCCAGGCCCCTCCTTGCTTCCGTTCATGCCGTCGCTAAGGTGTAGTCCTTCTCTTCATAGTCCAAGATGGTTGCCTGAGCTCCTGGCGTCGGTCTACAGACCAGGCGGGAGGATGGAGGGAGGGCATGAGCCATCCCTTAAGGAGATTTCCCAGCAATGTCACATATGTTTGCCTACGTTTCATTGCCAAGAACTGAGTCACGGAGCTGTACCTCACGAAGGGGAAAGCTGAGAACGCAGTCTTTAAGGTGTGGGCAGTACGTCTTGCTCAAGGATAGTGTTCTGTTGCTGGGGAAGAAAGAAATAGTAATCAGAAGGCAAACTAGCAGCTCGCCCGCCCTGGCTCTTCCATGGCGATTCTTTCTGTTCTTCTGCCTCTACCACAACACACACCACAGTAACAGTTACGGGAAGAACGCATCCATATCAGAAGAGCACCAGGAAGTTAACAGAGTCACGATTCATTTTCTCAGGTACTCATTCCTTGCCAGTGTTGACATTTAAGCTCTTCTCTGTTTTGTAATAATGTTTTTCAGTTTGCCAAGGCTTAATTTATTCTTATTTGGTTTCAGTCTATAAGAAGAGTCTTGGAGATGACATTAGTTCTGAAACATCTGGTGATTTCCGGAAAGCTCTGTTGACTTTGGCAGATGTAAGTTTTTATTTTTTATTGCTTAGCTGCCCGATAAGCTGCATGCCCAATAACAATTTTTAGAGAGTTTAAAAATAACCAAATGGAGACAATGAGATTGCAATTTTCCTCGTGAGATAATTTGTTGATTTTCATTTCTGGACTCCAAAGAATCTGTCTTTCTTTTGTCAGCATTTAAATTAAGAAGGAAGGGGCGCCTGGGTGGCACAGCGGTTAAGCGTCTGCCTTCGGCTCAGGGCGTGATCCCAGCGGTATGGGATCGAGCCCCACATCAGGCTCCTCCGCTATGAGCCTGCTTCTTCCTCTCCCACTCCCCCTGCTTGTGTTCCCTCTCTCTCTGGCTGTCTCTATCTCTGTCAAATAAATAAATAAAATCTTTAAAAATAAATAAATAAAAATAAAAAATAAATTAAGTAGGAAGCTTGATATAGAAAAATTATCTTCAGAAATGGATATATCAGTCTCTGGATTTAAAAAAAAAAAGACTTGCAAAAATAAAAACGAAAAAACGACTTGCTGCAACTTTCTCTCTGCCACCTTTCGAAGGGTCGCTACACCGTTCATCAGTGTGTGACCAAATGGGGCCACATGTAGCTCTCTCAGGAGGCTCATGACTTTATGGTAACGGTGGTAAGGTCAAGGGTGAGTATCACCACAGGTGTGTGTAAGACAGGAAGTGATTTCAGCCGTATCTCACTGGCCTCTTTCGGCTGATTTACACAGCTCCTAATGTGTGAGAAAATCCCACAACGGCCTCAGCCTGAGGGTGGAAATAGTAGTTGTCAAAGTGAGGCATGATGCCGTGAGGAAAGTCATCCTAATTATCGTTTCAGTTACTTTAAATGGTGAAGACCTTAACGATTGAAACTACCAACCCAAATTTATGAGGCATTGCTGCCAACATACACTCCCAGAGGTTTCTGTGCATAAGTGCACACCCATTTACACACGCACACAACAGCCCCAGGAGGCGGTGGACAGTAGGGCTTCAGGGCAGGTGTTTAGAATCCAACAGACCTGGACTCTTCAGGCTCCTCTCCTGCCTGCCAGCTTGATTTGGACAAGTTACCTTATGCCATAAACCCTTTGTTTTCACATCTGTAAAATTAAAATAATAGTACCCACCTCAGGGGGTGTTGTGAAGATTCACAGAGAGAGTGGGCGTGTGCAGTACTTAGCACATGAAACGGGATTATTAGTAGCAGTACCGATGAGACTCGGCGTTTTTCTTACTGGAGTAGAGTGTGCGAGGGAAGAGAGCAAAAGGGCGGTGTAGCCGCACAGTGACAGCAGCACCGGAAAGAGAGCGAGAGAAATCATGTGGAAATCAGACAGACATAGGGGACCTAATGTTTGAACATGGGGATAAATGCATTTTAAAAATATTACAGCCAAACATTTCATTCACCTAAAATTTTCAAAATAATTCGGGCAATCCCTTTTTTCCTCTCTCCCGTCTCTCTAGAACGTGCCACGTGTCTGTGCACACGCACACACGCACGCTTTGCCACAGAGCCCTCGGCATGAGAGCTGGTGGTGGCAAGCTTCGAGGGGTTTGTGTTTTAATAGACTTTATTTTTAAGAGCATAACAATCTTTTTAGATTTCCAGAAAAGTGGGGCGGAAAGGACAGAGAGCTCCCGTGTGCCGCTCGCAGTGTTCTGTCATTAATATCTTGCGTTAGTGTGACATATTATGGTTGGTGAATGAACACTGACACGTTATAATTAACTAGAGTCCAAGGGTACATTATGTTTCACTCGTGGGTTTGGACAAATGTATAACGTCATGTATCCACCATTACAGCATCGCACAGAAGGGTTTTACTGCCCTAAAATTCCTGTGCTCCAACTCTTCATCCTTCTCCTCCTCCCTTCAGACCCCTGGCAATCACTGATCTCTACTGTCTCGATTGTTTTACCTTTTCCAGAATGTCACATGGTGGGAACCATACAGCACGTTGCCCCTTCAGACTGGCTTCTTACATTTGCTAATATGCTAAGTGTCTCGCATGGCTCGATAGCTCTTTTCCTTTTAATCACTGACTACGTTCCGTTGTATGGGTGCATGACATTTTGTTACACCCACTGAGGGCATCTTGGTTTCTTCTAAGTGTTGGTAATGAGGGATAAAAACTTCTGCTAACATTCATGTACGATTCTTGTGTGGACTTAAGTTTTCAGCTCACTTGGGTGAATATCAAGGAGCACGATGGCCGGGGTATGGTTAAAGTATGGTTGGTTTTGTAAGAAGTGGCCAAATTGTCTTCCGAAGTGGCTTTATCAATTTGCATTCCCGCCAGCAAGGAATGTCCGTTCCTGTTGTTCCAAATCCTCGTCAACATCTGGTGTTGTCAGGGTTTGGGATTTTAGCCATTCTAATAGGTATGTAGTGGTATTTTATTGTTGTTTGGGGTTTTTTAAATTTTCAGTTCCCTAATGACACGTGATACTGAGCGTCTTGTCATGTGCTTTCTTGTCAACTGTTTATCTGATGTCTGTGCGGATCTCTTACCCATTTTTAATTAGGTTTTCGTTGCTTTAAGTGAGTGTTTACATATTTTGTAAGTCTTTACATATTTTGGGTATAAGTCCTGTATTAGATATGTGTTTGCAAATATCTTTTCCCAGTCCGTGGCTTGTCTTTTCATCCCCTTAAGATCTCTGAGTTTTCAGAGGAAGAAACTGAGGCTCAGAAAATTGTGTGCTTTGCTACAAATTTCCTGGCTAGCGAGTAGCAGAGCCAGAGCAGGAGCCCTGACCGCCTGATTCCTCTGTGCTTCATGGTCTCCACTGGAGCAAAGCCTCTAAAATGCCCTGCTGATTGGAGTACCGCGTGTTAGAATCTTCTGTTTTTAAAAGGATTGCCTTGCTGTTCACCTTCCCTGTGTAGGGCAGAAGAGATGAAAGTCTGAAAGTGGATGAGCAGCTGGCCAAAAAGGATGCCCAGGTCAGTAATACAGTGAAGAAAACATCTCCTGAAACCATTTTCCTCCTCGACTGCCTTTTCATTCGTGCGGCACCCACGGAGGCTGTCCTCTCCTGTCCTGTCCGGAGGAGAAGCCTGAAGGCTGGGATCACCCACTCCTAGTTCTCTGCCTCCCCTGGCGGTGGGGTTCTTCTGCCCCAGCCTCCCTGATGCTCAGATTCCTAGTCCGTTAACAATGAGAGACTCCCTCACCTCTACGACCAAGTAAACCTCCAGCTCTTCTCATTCCACCAACTTCCTGCGGGGAGGGAGGGAGAGGGGGAGAGAGGGAGAGGGGGAGAGGAGGAGAGGGGGAGAGGGTGAGGGAGAGGGAGAGGGTGAGGGAGAGGGAGAGGGTGAGGGAGAGGGAGAGGGTGAGGGAGAGAGGGAGAGGGAGAGAGGGAGAGGGAGAGGGAGAGGGAGAGATTGTGTCCATAATAACATTTTAAGTCTTCCTTCTCGTCCCATAGATTCTCTATAATGCTGGGGAGAACAGATGGGGCACAGATGAAGATAAATTCACCGAGATCCTGTGTTTAAGGAGTTTTCCTCAGCTGAAACTGAGTATGCACTCACATTACAATCCTTTTTGCTTTGTGTTGCATTTGCAAATGTTTTGGGGGTTAATATACAAAATTCTGGAAAATGAAGTTAAAAATTGCAAAGGCTGTCCCATTTGTATGTATAAACAATTCAGGAGAAACCATGGGGAGCTGTGTTCCAACCCACGGCAGAACTGACCCTGGTCATGTCTTCCCTGGAGGCTGAATACATTAGCTAGTGAGTGAGAGGTAACAGGCAGGAGAGGGGCAGCAAGGAGAAGGAAAGGGGGAGCCCTGTGGGGTGAGAGCAGAGAGAAATATTCCGGTGGTGTATGGAGGAGCCTGAAGGCAGTGCTTCCAACCCATCTCGCCCCTAGTTAGCCACTTTCCAGAAAAACCAGGCATGGTGGGTATTTGCTAACGTGTTAATAAGAATTAACATTCGGCCCTTTCTGATCTGATGTAAATGGGGGAAAGGCGGCATAGTTCTTTTGGTCAGACCAACGATTACATGGAACTGCCAGGGAGCCACCTCCTCACTCATGTATCTCCCCGAACCTTTCTGGAACCAACAGCACCCAGAAGCCAGAACTCCATCTACTGTGAGCTTCCGGCTGTGGCTCCCAGGTGCTGGTCAAGAAAGCAACCACAGTGCATGACTAGGCTTATGCTGAGTTCATGGAAAAATGAGGAAACATGAGGATATTACCATGACTTTTTAATTCTGAGATTGCCCTTCCTCAATTTTGGCATTAAATTTCACTTATTTTATAAAATAATGGTAATAATATATTATAGCTGCTTTATTTGAAAAATAAAAACCAAACAATCCTAGATTTCGCTCCAAAGGTTTTTCAGAATTTCCTAGGGAAAAATTGACTTGGCTTACAAAGTTTGCCTCTGTCCTTAGGGACCTATGAGTTTTGCTTTCGGATGAAACCTGATTGAGACATTCGAACGCCTCTTGTAAGCATGAGTAGGCCATGCTGCTTTAGGGAGTGATTTACTCAGCAGAAAGAAATCTTCATAATTAAGATTTCTTTAGCAGATAAAACATATTTGACTAATGACCACACTATTGTTTCCCAGGTGCTGCTGTAATTTAAAAGTAGCCCACCTTACTGGATAAATTATTTTTAATTTAACCTTCCAAGCTATTTTAAATTCCATCAACCTGGGAAGGGGGAGGGAAGGAGAGAGAAAGAGAGCATTGAAGAAAATGGCCTACGAGGTTTAGGTTTTATTGTAGGTGATTTAAAACAAAGTAAAACAGAAACAAGAGCTCCCATGCTCAGATTCTGATGGTCTCGAGAGGGAGTTCTTGAGTTGGACACTTCACAACCTGATTTGCTACATATCAAATCAAAAACTGGAATATATTCAAGTGTGGTCAACTGGGATGCCTTAAATATTTGTTTGTGATGCTGCTTTCTAGCATTTGACGAATACAGAAATATTAGCCAGAAGGACATTGAGGACAGCATAAAAGGAGAATTGTCTGGGCATTTTGAAGACCTACTTCTGGCCGTAGGTAAGCCCTTCAGTGCTTATAAACTGAGTTACTTTGCACTTGTTTTAAATGAATGCAAATGTTCTCTCCTTTCCTGGAAGAATCCTGACCGATCCATCCTTATGCTCCCATAGCCCCTGGCACAGTTCCCAATGCATACAGTATGCTCCACAAATATTGTTAAACGGCCGCATGAAGAAGCTATCTTCTTAGGTTTTACTTTGTCTTTTAACTTTGTATTGGTTTGTCACCGTGCTTGGATTAGTAAACTCCTGGAGAGGTGAAAATATTACATTTCTATTGGTATTTTTATTGAGGCTTGTCGAAAAAGGAGTAATTGAGTAATTGAGTAATTTGGTTATTTCGGGAAGATATCCATAGCCTTCCAAAGCTGAGCCCAGGTCAGAACTCTAGGTGTCCTCCCTCTTGGCCAAGCTAACTGGGAGTATCGAACAGAAAGTCAGGCACAGACCAAAGCTGGTCCTGGAGACATGTGAAGTAACAAGCAGACACAAACACCGTTATGTAAGCAGATCGGTCCTCCCCCGGAGGTCTCTGCGGTCTTCGGGCCAAGTTCTGGATCAGCAGTCAGATGCTAGAAATGGAGCAAGGATACCCCTAGGGAGTTATCAATATAAGCATAGGTGTTGGTGTGTCTGGGATCTGGAGATGAGTCCGCTGCTGAGGGAGCTGCTTTGGCAGGTGATTATATTCTCGCCTTGACTAAAGCTCATGACTGTGCTTGAGTTCCCTGCGAACATGGAACATGACGGGATAAGCCTTTGAAATTCAGGTGAGGCATTCACCTCTCCATTCTAAATAAAGGCCAGTAGTGACGAGGGGGTAGACTTGTATGGTTAATCAAAGAATCTTTTTAAAAAACCGTATTACCGTAGATGACCTCAATTACTAGTCAATGAAACCGAACATTACTTTGCTTTTTATAACAGTTCATTGTGCCAGAAACATGCCTGCCTTTTTAGCTGAAAGACTGCATCAGGCTTTAAAGGTAAGTCTGGAAATTTCATATACATTCTTAGTCTCCCTCCAGGAGAATATAAAAAAATATTGCATCATAGCGATGGAATTTCATGTCCCTTCCCTCCTTGGATGAGTCCTCTTTTTGTCTCGGAGGTTGACAGTGAGTATCGTGATCATTCGGGAGATAGGCACGGTGAAGCATTGACTACATTGTCTCCCCCACTTCACTGTAAGTGGAGGCAGTAAAACGGGCTAGAACCCAGACCTCAAGCCTGGCCCTTTAGGCCTGTTGGCTCTCCAGCTGCCTTTCTTAAACCGAGGTGAGTCAGCAGCCTTTCCTGTGATAGAAACCCTGGGCTTTCTTGTCTGTTGCTGCTGCTCGACGGTGAGGTCCCTGAGTAGAGGCTGTTTTCTATCTTCGGGCCCTTGCCTGAGCCTGGCACTCCGTACTGGACATTTCCTCTGGAGGTCCCCATGTGCCTTCAAAGTTCTGTCCAAAGTGAGCACATCCTGTCCCTCACCTCACCCCCCACCCAAGGCCCCTCCCTGTCCCTTGGTCGGTCACCTCAGTGCGTAGCCCAGCAGGAACTAGCCCTGCCTGACTCTCTGAACTGACTGACGCTCTGAAGTTCCCCGCCCCGCCACCCCCAGGCTTGCCGTCTGTGCCTCAGCCACCTTGACCTTCTTTCTGCCCCTGACTATGCCAAGTGTCTTCCCACATCAGGGTCTTCGCGTTTGTCGCCCTCTCTGCCTGGAACGGACCTCCTCCAGATCAACCTATGGCTGGCTCCTTCTCGCCTCTCAGGTCACCTCCTGAGAGAGGTCTTTCCTGACTAAACAGGTCGATTGGCTTCCTTTCAGTCACACTCCATTCCATAATTCTTATTACTGTTTACATAAGCAATGCGTTAATTTTCTTTCCTGTCCATCTCCATCCATTAAAACGTAAACTCCGTGCAAATAGAGATGTGATTGGTGCTGTTTGCTACCATGTGCATAGTGCGTGGGACCATATCTGGCATGGAGGAGATTTCTTCCTCTGATGACTTCAGCCCCAGGTCAAATACCACTTTCTCAGGCAGACCTTTCCTAATCCTTGATCTATTTTAGGCCCTCCTGACATATGCTCCGATAGTACCCACTATTCCCCATATGTTGGATTATATAGTATATCCTTTACAAAATTGAAAGCTCAACAGGGCTACCTCATCTGTTTTCAGCATTTGGCATGGCGATGGCACGGAGTAAGTGCTCAATAAATATTTCTTCACTGTATGAATGATGAAGTTTGATGACAAACGAGAGAAGAGTCATCACTGTGGTTGAATATCTTGTGCACTGTTATCTGTTTCCTGTACATACAGATCTATATGTTGTCTTGTGACCAGTGAGATTTGTATTGTGGACACCTGTGTTTCTTCACAGGGTGCTGGAACCGATGAGTTTACTCTGAACCGAATAATGGTGTCCAGGTCAGAAATGGACCTTTTGGACATTCGAGCAGAGTTTAAGAAGCATTATGGCTATTCCCTATATTCAGCAATTAAAGTAAGTCTCTTCTTAAAAATAGCAAAACACATTTTGTCTTTCTCTACTCATCCTCTTTCCTGTATAATCCTTAAAACATAGAGCGATGTGACTGAGTTTTCTTTCTCCCTGTCAATGCATAAATGTGTTTTCTGAGTTTAAAATAGTGATAACAACATGTCTCCTAAATACAGTGATTATTTTTAGCTCTAAAATCCCAGGCACATAATAGACACTCTACATTCTTTTTTTAGGTTTAGTAGCCATTCATTGTTCTTCTTTTGTGAATTGTACATGCAAGTCATTTGCCTGTTTTTGATATTACAATATTTTTATTTATTTCAGCTTTTGTTTATGACAATAGAAGGCAAGAAAAATATATGTTTTAAATTTCCCATTTTTACCTGAAGTCCAGTTGACATACAATGTCACATTAGTTTCAGGCATAGCTAATCTTCCTCTTGTTTTACTCAAAATAGAGATAGCATGGTTCTGTACTTTGGAGCTCTTCTCCTTTCAGTTTATAGGAACCTTCTCATTCTTTTAACAGCGGCGTATCATTCCATTATTTATATGTTTGTACCCACCATATCAATAGATGTTTCCAGCTTCTTGCTATTATAAACAGTGTTGTGATATGCATACATAATTTCATTCCACAAGGTACAAGTGTATCTAAGGGATAAATTCTCTTAAGTCTGTAGGATTGCTGAGGCAGATGTAAATACATTTGTCATCTTGGTAAATATTACCAATGGACTCCGTTTGCAAGTCAATTAATCAACTAGGTTCATTCACCAAAACAAATCCTTTTCTTCTTTCAACCAGAGCTTTGGTTTTTACACCAAACCTTTGCAGGAGGTGATACATGCTTAGGTTGAAAGTGGGAACTTATCAAAAAGGCAGCTCTCAACACTGTGCCTGGGGCTTAGCGTGGATTTCATCAGCTCAGACTCAATGCAGTTTGAATCGATTCTGACACATTACAATAGTTTCAATCAACACAGGAAGATTTAATAACATTAACCATATTGTACTTACTAAGGCAGAAAAGTAGACTCATACATTTTATAAAGATTGCCAGTAACAAGGTTGAAACACAAGGCCTTCAGTTCAACCTCAGCAAACTAGAAAATTAAATTAACCATTAGCTCTCCCTCCCCCAATGGCTGGCTAATTGAGGCTTATTATATTAGGACACATCTAAGCTACACATAACTTGATAGAAAAGAAAAATCCGTTGCTAAAGAATTCAGTTTGTAATTTAAAATTACACGAGGTTTCTTCATTTCTATCACCTAACGTGCATGTTTTAAAAATGAAATGTTAAGGTTGGATCAGGGAAAAAAATAGGGAGCTTGAACTAGATCAATAAGCATGAAACGAATTAAAAAGGAGGTCAAAGACCTACCTCCCCCCAAATCCCAGGCTTGGATAGACTCATAGGTGAACTTCAGCAAACTTTCAAGGAACAGATATTCCTGTCTTATACAAGTTGGACCAGAAAATAGGAAAAGCGAAAGCTGCCTAGTTAATTTTATGAATTTAGTATAATCTTGATTCTAAAGACAGAGGATAAAGAAAATCACAAAATCATTTCACTTATGAACATAGATAGCAGAAAGTAAAATATTGACTCTGAATATATCAGTTTATTAAAAAATAACACATCAGAATCCAAGACAAAGTTAATCCAAGAAAATACAAGAATTACCTTTGTGACCCAGAAGTAGGGAAAAAATTGTTGAACAACAAAAGCACAAGTCACATTGCAAAAAACAACAAGTAAACAAACAAATGTACATTATTAAGTACAACATATATTAAATAATCTCATTACATTTTCAATACTGATGACTAGGATCTTTTTGATGCTTATATTTCCATAATTCAGGAGCTAGAGTACCATTTTGTATATCACCTGACCTTTGGTTCTGTCTTCCTCTTCCTTCTGCCTATAGTTTAGATGTTTCCCTGTTCATTAACACCTTTCTTAGGTGATTGGGGGGAGGAAGAGGAGAGAGAGAAGGTAGGTGGAAAACAAATGTGTCTCTCTTATTACTTAATAAGATATTAATACAAAATTTGGATGAAATTACATTTTCTTGGTAGTTTTCATTGAACAAACAAATTAAGTAGCTATTTAATAAATAGTGCAATTCAAGGGTCTTTAATGGAAAATGTAGTAGCCATTCTCAATTCATAATCTTATGTGGAGATTTGAGGTGAGCGTAAATAAAACATTTAGAAGAAGATAATATGAAACAGCATACAATAAATATTAGATTGTGCAGTACAGAGGATACTAACCTAGGAATTGAAAGTAAAGCAGTTTGGGATTAGATAGGGAATGTTTCTTGGGGAAATGGGTCTTGATCCTGCCTTTCAAGTTCAATAAGCTTGTGTTGAGTGCCTCCTGTGGGCAGGTGCTATGTTGCCCAACAGGGATTCAGGTGAATGCTTCAGGAATGCGTGTATGGTAAGGAAAGGAGGAAAAGAAGTAATAAGGCACTTGATCGATTAAGGGATCTGCCTTGGGGAATTTTGAAAAACAAAATCCAAGTGGCGAGATGAATTTAGTTGAAAGAGAGTTTTGAGATCACAGAATTTGTATTTCATTCATTCAATTAAAAATATGTACTGAAGGCATATTATGTGCCTGGCTCAGAGTTACAATTACAAACAAAGGAAAAAATGTTGCCAGATCCTGCCCTTAGGGAATCACAAACAAATGAAAATCACAACTATGTTAAATGTAAAGGAAAGAGATATTGTGCTGTAAGGCCATATGATAGGAGGTTTCGACCTATAGGAAAAGCTTCTATGAGGAAGTTATGATTCAGATCTGAAAAAGAATAGACAAGGATTGTGGGGTCGGAGAGTCAGTAGAGCCTTCTCACAAAAAGAAAAGGAATTACAAGTGGAAAGACCTCATGGTAAGGAAACATGATGAAAAATAAGGCCGGAGGGACCAGATCACCCAGGACCATTTTGGCAATATTTAAGGAGTTTGTCTTTAGCCCAAAAACATTGGAGAGTTTTCATTTTAAGAGCATAGTGTCATGACCAGAAGTACATTTTAAAAGATCCCTGTGACCGCAGGGAATGAATTGGACATAAGAAAGGAGATATTTGGGGGTGCGGAGTTATTTTATCAATCACACTGGAGCAGCTATGACTGGATAATGCAAAGTACTATTGCAAAGAGAGCAAAAAACAAAGACTCAAAAGATATTTCGGAATTAAAACTTAGGGGACTTGATGTGGTATCCTGCTATAAAGAACAAGAAAGAAAAGGTATCAAGGATGACTCCCAGGTTTCTAACTTGGGATCGGATAGTGACGCATTCCTTGCAAGAAGGTCAGGCTTTAGGTTTTTGTTTTTGTTTTCTTTTCTTTTTTGGGAGTGGGAGAGAAAGTTCATGAGTTTGGTTTCTCGCTCGTTGAGTTAGAGATGTCTTTGAAACATGTAAGTAGAATTGTCAGGTCAGTAGCTAGTGGTATGAGATATATTTTCAGAGTCAGTTATGTTAGTGAATAGTTGGACATGAGCGAAAATCCTCTCAGGAGAAAATATAGATTGAGAAGGGAAGCAAGCTTAGAATTGAGATTTAAGCAGTACTCACAATTAATGGCTGGATAGCTGAGGGTGAGCCTGCAAAAAAGACAAAGGTAAGGATGCCAGAGAGCAGGAAGAAAAAGCCAGGACTACTTGCAGGAAAAGTAAGGGCTTGATGAACATGGTGGGCCTTGGACTTGATTTACAAGCAATAAGAATGAATACCGTGGAGAACTGATGAATCCAGAACCAAGTTGATGAATCTAGAACCAAGGAAACTAGTGACAAGAGATATGAGCCTAGAGTAGATTGTCATGATCGGAATGGAAAAAGGAATAACTCAAAAAACACTGCAAAGAAATAATTGGCAGGAGGGATTAAATGTAGAGGATAGAAGATGGGACCAGCGTTGGGAGAAGAGAGAGTCGCTGATAGCACTGTTAAAACTACACCAACAGAGACAATTAGTTTCTTGAGAACAACTAATATGGCCTGATTAGGAAGCCGTAACTTATGTTCAAAGGTTTTGCAAATACATTAACATTTTTTGTGATAATAAAATTTCTAAAATGCTATATAAATAGAATAGCCATTTTACTAGAAGGCATAAAGGTATAGAGGTAGGAGAAAGGATGGACATTTGTTTAGCGTCGACGGTGGATCACAATTTATATATAGCTCTTTTAAGCTACTTGGATGTATTTTCTTGCCTAACTGATAGAACCACTAAAAATTGTTTACAACTTGCTCGGAGATGGCTAATGTTCTAATACACAGCTAGAGATCATTGGCTTAGCAATTCCAGAGATTATTACGTATGGCAGAGCAAGACTTAGAAAAGCCAATAGAGGAAGAACTAGAATCTGTATAAAACAGGAGAATGTATATTAATGCCTGTTGTGTCTCCTTCTGAAAGCGATACATAACCTCTTCTCTATGACCCTTCTTCATCGCGTGCTTTGCATTCCTGCTAACTCTCATATCGATCCTAATGTGAAACTTCAGTGATAAGAAGTGCTCACTATTTGACTTGCCTTGAATAAAATAAGAATAACGGGAGGATTTCAGGCAGTCTAGACTAAAAGCCAAGTTTTCCCTCCGATGCTATGCAACAGTTTTACCTGTTTTGCATAGCGCACACGCATCTTTGGACCTTAAGCCTCACTCTCCCATGGTGTCTGTTCTGAACCAGGCTGGTTTTTGTGAGCTTAGAGGAAAGGAACCGAGAAGTACGCTCTTCGGGAATGTAGTTTGTTTCAGTTTGTAAGGCGGGCAGCAGAGTGTGGTTAAGGCACCAGACCGTCTGGGTTTGGATCTACCTCTGTTGCTTCTTCTCTGTGGGATTTGGAGCAAGTTTCCGAACTTCTTCTCATTGCTTATTAAATGGACATACGTAGGGTACCTACTATGTAGAGTCATAAGGGTTATAAGATTAAAGTAGTTAAACTTTAGAAGAGCAAGCGGTTGATGAATATTAATGTAATATTATTAAAATGATCATTTTTAAAGTTTCGTTAGGAAAGTAATATTATATAATGTTATATAATCGATACAGTCTTATTTTTTTTAAACCCAAATTGAAATTTAATTGCGATGAGTCAGGAAGAATTTAAACATTGTGTATTGTAAAGAAAATGCGAGGCTGGAACATAATTACACTCAGGTGTGAAAGAATAATGGACTTACAGGTGCATTTTCCTAAATGATTCATGTCGTGAGTCCCACCCCAGTGAATCCCCTAGAGCTGTGGGATTTGATTCAGTTTTGGTCCCCTCATTATTTGTGCTACATCTGTCCTTCTCTCCTATTCCTTACAGTCGGATACTTCTGGAGACTATGAAATCACACTCTTAAAGATCTGTGGGGGAGATGACTGAGTCAAGAGCATAATCTCCGAAGGTCGCCGTGCCCACGATGGGCCTTTCCAACAGCCCTGCTTACTCCTTTCTCAGAGTATTTAAAAGCACAAGCAAGTGTAAACAGCAAGCTGTTTTCCTAACAGACATTTTCATCATTCCGTAATAACAACAACCAAAAGTGATTGCAGCTTCATGTACTAATTCACAAATGACATTTTTAAATGGTATGAAGGATCTGCTAATACAATGCCAATTATTTTTCTGCTTAGGAAGCAAGAATCTTCGTAGAATTCTAACACCTTAAATGTGTAATCAGCATCAATAAAAGTTGTTGCGTTGGTGAAAGGCAGTTTGTCTGGTTGTTTTAGCGTATGCCGACATTGCTTTGTACCTGGTCGCCAACAATCAGTGGGATTTTAAAGCTCATTTTTGTTATAAAAGCTCTTCCTGCTTTAATTTCTCTATTACCTTATTAATCGCATTTATCTTTAAGAAAAGAATAGAACGAAGCCGTGTGTAATCCCGGCCTGGTCTTTCCAGTTGCAATCACGCTGCAGGACTGGCAGTGCAGGAGAAGTTATTCAGGCCTCCGAAGCCATCTGCTGAACTACGAATCTAACCACTTCCTGTCGAACGGCAAGCATGAATTGTGGTCATTTCATGCTAAATTCTACTTTCCCAGAATGGGTATGTAGAATCAATTCTCTAAGGTTGCTTTTCCTCTAAAAATAAGTTTGCGAAACTATGCATTTAAAAAAATTCCTCATGTTATCTTTGCCAGCGACCTAAAATGAAATATCTTGACTAATACGAAATATATAAGGTAGCACGTCCAGTTGGAGTTCTTAGTTGGGACTTGAATAGAAATGATAAACGGGTGAGCCATAGAAACAGGGATGTAGGAGTCCAGAGCTTTTTTTCAATGCATTCCACTGGCAAACATCCTGAGACTTTTCAGAAGGACAAATTATTTCTTGTTCTGGTGTTTCCAAAATGCATACAGGAAGAAAAGCGCCAGGATTTAGAGTCCGGCACAGCTGGTTTTGACTTCCTGCCCCACCATTTCCTGGTTCTGTGACCCTGGGAACTGCCAAAGCCTGCTCAGCTGAAGCTTTCTCATCTGTGACATGGTGATAATTAGAGCACCTACCTTTCTCCCAGGGTTTTCTAAAGATTAAGGAAGACAAAGCTTTCAAAGCACTTAGCCCTGTGCCTGGACAGGGTAAGTGTTCAATTACCACGTTATTGTTTACCGCCAGGCAACATCAAAATGGTCACGACAGCGTTGCAACCACTCCTCGTCAGGCTTCAGTTCACCTACCACATGGCAAGCTCTGTGTTAAGGATGTATTGGATACACCAAGGGGACTGAGACTCATTTGCTTTTGCCAAAGACCTTAAAATCTGTTTAGGGAGAGAGACACGTGCGTATAATCACAACACAGTAGTACGTACCTCGTGCGTTCAGGGCAACAGCATTGTGTAAGAGAGAAGCGGCATGGAGGCTGGCTCAGTAAGTCAGCCTATTAGAGGTCACAAACTCCACCAGTAAAGAAGAGGAAAAGAGGCTCTCCGGATAGCTAAGAGCACTTGCAAAGTCAGAGTTATGAACCAGCACAGTGTGTGCACGGCTGTACCCAAAGGTGAGTGTGGTGGAGGCTCAGAGGACAAGGCGGGGGTGTGGTGACCGGTGATAGGTAGGGGCCAGATTACAAAGGTCTCATGCTAAAGAGTTTATAAGCAAGGGAGAGTCATGGATGGAAGGAGCATTCCAGAAGGATTTCAATCAGGGAAATGATGTCAAATGTTTGCCCAAAGGGGAAGAACGTCTGGGAGAAGAAAGCGAGAGGCAGGAGCCCCCTTGGCACAAGTTAATTCTAAAATCAGGTCAAGAAGGGTCAGCCTAAGTTAAGATACTGGCAAGGGAGAACAAAAATCCATGCACATACTTAAGGAAATAAAACTGAGAGGATATAGTAATCAAGGTAGTCACGTGTCAAGTTTGCCCCATGGTTTTGGCTTAAGTGATTCAGTGAATGTCTCACCAAGCAATACATCATTGCTAATACTCGTTGAGTAATTACTATGTATCAGGCACCATGTGAAACAGTGTAGTGTATTAAATCATTAATCCAGAAGGAACTTTACAATGCAGGCACTGACTCACAGATACAGGAATGGAACCTGAGAGAAATTAAGTAACTTGCCCATTGGAAGAGCCAGGATTTAAACCCAAGCAGCCAACTCCACTATTTGCTGTAGAGTTTATCCTGTCCCAGGGTCACTGTTCTTTTCAACCCTGCAATGTCAGCTATTTGAATGTAGGGATTTTGTCTGTTGCATTCACTGCAGTATTCTTAATTCTTAGAACGTGCTTGGGACATAAAACGCACGTAATAAATCTTTATTGGGTGAATGAAGTTCTTTTTCCTCTATGCATTTGAGCTCTATAAGTGAATTTGGGGTAAACATTTGTAGGTATACCTGAGTCTCCACTTCCCAGGCTTGGGGAAAGGACACTAATATCATTACACTATAGGCACCCTTGGAGAAAAGTTCAGAAATTTTACTCATATACACAGTACTTTTCCCAAACTACTCATCACTGTCAGGAGAAATATTTTGTGAAGCTGGCCAGGGTACTGGGACTTCTGGGGAAGCAATGAGCTCAAATGCCTGTAGGCTCTCCTTTACTTAACATCAAGCTAAACTCCTGAAATGGCATTACCAGATTTTAATCTTTTTCACTTCTCCAAAGTGATGGAGAAGTAAGGAGTTTGATATTAACTATTCTTTTCCTCTGGAAAAATTGTTTGCTTCACTAGAGCTCTCCACATACATTTTTCCTTCCTTCCTTCCTTTGCTTTCTTTTCTTCCTTTCCTTCCTTCCCTCTCTCTCTGTTTCCTTTGTCTTTCCCCCCATTCATTCTTCTCTCTCTTTATTGATTTCCATAATATAACAAGCACTTTGGAAACCACTCTCCAACATGAACACTAAGACTTTTACAGTAACCTACTACCAACTACATGACCTTTCCCTCTCATTCTCCCTGCATCTCCCTACCTGACCTAACTACCATTCCAAATTCCATGTGGATTGTCCCCTTGCTTTCTTTTGATATAATTTTTAATTTAATTTTTTTCTTTACTAAGTTAAGTCTTATGCTTATGTAATCTCTGAGACTTACTTTTTTCATTTAATATTATTTTGCTAAGTGATATCCGTATCATTTCATGTCATGTATTTTATTTATTTTGCCTGCTGTGTATCATTCCATTGTGCAAGTCATAAATTTCTAGGAGGCCATAAAGTTGCCCTCAAGGAAGTAGGGAAAGCATAGTTGTATCTGGCTCCCTATTCCTTGCGCTTCTTTGAAGCTATGGTGCCTCACTAGGGCCAGTCAGTAAAGGGCAGAGTGTAACAGGAAAAACACAAAACTTCATCTCCAGTCAGTAAAGGGCAGAGTGTAACAGGAAAAACACAAAACTAGGAAGAACCTGGATTTTTCTCTTTAATGGGTACCAATCCCCAATTTCCGATGTCGGGGGAGCAGGTAGGTTCCAACAAGCAGTGCTCCAACACCAGCTGGATGGCCTACGTTTCAGCTCATTCTGACGCTCTCTGTCTGGGTTTAGCGTTCGGTTCCCCAGCGAAGGGCTCAGTCCTACACGGTGCACCCCTCCAACTTCAGATGCCAATCACAAGTGCAGGTGATCACCTGTGCTTCTGATCGACTGCCTAGAGATCAGAGCTTCCTTGGGTTTGATAGTTTGCTAGACTGGCTCCCAGAACCCAGGGAGGCACTTATTTACATTTACCAGTTCATTATAAAAGCATATAACGAAGGATGTAGATGAACACCGAGACGGAAGAAATGTGTCGGACGAGACACGTGGGAAGGGACGTGGGACTTCCTGTCCTCTCCTGGTGAGCCTGTCTCCCAGCACCTCGCGTATTTACCAGCCTAGAAGCTCTCCGAACGCCGTACTGTTGGGATACTTATGGAGGCTTCGTCATGTCGCCATCATCATCATTAATTCCGTTTTTAGCTTTTCTCCCTTCTCAAGAGAATGGAAGGCAGGGATGACCATTTTAAGCTTCTAATCGTGGTTTGGTCTCTCCGGTGACCAGCCCTCACCCAGGAGCCAGCCGGAACCCACCCAGAGTCTCCTCCTCATTAGCAAAGATCAAATATTATAAGATGCTCCTAGGGCTCTGATAACTTAGGAAATGATGAGAGTTTTAAGAGCTCTGTGCCAGGGACCAGAGTGGAGACCAATATACATATTTTCTATTCTCTCATACTTTTCCTTTCCCAGGGATTGACTGTGTACTCTGTCATAGAAAAGGACACCCACTGAACCATTGTGGATGCCAGTGTGTGATATATGTCCCTAAATTCCTAGCTCAGCTCCCTATTCATAGTGGGTACACGATACATTTTCATGACAATGATGTGTAAAGTGGGAGAGTAGACCTTTCCTGCCAGTTGCACCAGGTTGTTGTAAGGAGCACAGGAAATAGTGATTACGGTTATCTGATAAAGTATTGGATACTATTCAAATGTGACAAAGAATTGTAGAATTGCTATTAGAATAACCAATTTTTGTTGTATATATGAATCAAGGACTGACAATGTGCCAAGTACTATGCTAGATATGTTAGATCTCATTTTTTCTCAGAGTTGTTTTCTTATTTATCTGTCTCAAGTACTTTGTGCCACAAAGCTTGGTTATATGTATCAGTATTACCCCATTTTACAGATGGGGAAGACGAGGCCCAGAAAGGTTAGGTTGCTAGCCCAAGGCTACACAGCAGGGAAGCCAAGGTTTAGGATCCAGGCCCGATGGTGTGTGTGTGAGTAGGAGGAAGGTGAGAACCTGAAGGGATGACGATCCCTTGGCAGAACGCTGCAAAGAGAAAGGAGCACAGATAATGAGACACTCCAAGGAAAATTCTCCTCCTCCAACCCTCTCCTCCCATCCTTCTCGTCTCCCAACCCTCTAGCAGCTGGTAGCTGCTAACTGCATATTTCTGACGATTCTGATGGAACGTAGCCCTCGCAAGTTGGAGGGTTGTTGTTAGTGATCCTGCCACAGAACTACAATGCTTATTTAAATATTTTAACACTATACGAGAATGAGAAGGGGAGGTTAAGGCCCAGGCCAGTGCCATGGTTAAGTGCATGGGCCCTGGGGTCATGCTGCCCAGATCTGTGACCTTAGGGAAGTTATTTTACCTCACTAAGTCACATTTAAAATGTAACTTCACCTTTAAACTGGGCATGGTAATAGTTCCTACCCTGTAAAGTGATTTTGATACGTAAGTGAGAAAGCATTTAAAAGGCCTTCAGCATAGTGCATAGCTCGTGCTAAGCCCTCAGTAAGTGTTAGCCTAGATCACATTATTATTACAGTGGATTATTCAAAGGCCATGTTTTTTATTGCCTTCAATTTCCACAAGGTGGCAGGTCGAGTTCAAAGTGGACCCCGCGGCTCCGTGTCCCAAGGCAAAACCTGCTTTAATTGCTTCAGAATAACTGGGCCAAATCTGAACTGTTTGGAAACGTTGTCATTATATTGTCTATAGAATATCTGGTATGGTCTGGGCTTCTTATTGTTGCTATAAAATTCTTCTTAATGGAACATATGGATCATTTAATTTAATCCTCTTGTTTCTCATGATTCCCAAGACCATCTGCATTGACATGAAATGTAGATTAACTCTTCCACGGATCGCCCGCCTAAGCGAGTACATTCAAGTCATCTCAGTGCACGCTAAGTTTAGTCCCTGAGGATTGTGCAGAGGAGAAGATTAGCAAACTGGAAGGAGTCCTGGGCGCTGTGAGTGGTGATGGGCAGAAGGCAGGAGACCGGTACACATCGTTGGATACCGATGGGGTGTTTGGTCTCTGCTGAGGAGCTGCAAACAACAACTGAACATAGCGCATAGGAGGCTCTCCAGCCTATTGATAAGGGCGTATTGAAGGAAGTGTTAAAATAGTGTAGTTCAGACTTTCCTTGTATGTATCTTCTCCTTTGTCCATTTCCCTGGTTTCATGCCACACTGCCAACCCCGAATGTCCACAATTTGTCTTTGAAGCAGTGTTTTGGAGTCAGATCCAATGAGGTCCAAGCGCTGGCTCCCCTCTCTGTGAAAGCAGTGTTTGCAGCGGTGTTTGACAAATGCTTAAACCCTTGACAGCTCAGTTCTGTGCTTGGTAATGACAGCATCTACCTTACCGGGTGGTTGTGAGGGTGGAGTGAAGCAGGGCATATACCGAATTTAACTCAAAGTCGGTAGAGTAAGCGCATGGGTCTGGCCTTGCCCAGCAAACGGCAGAGAAGTGGTGCTCAAGAAGCACTTGCAGGATAAAGAGAGGAGGCGTCTTTCAGTCCTGCCCCGTGACAGTAACTCTAAGACTGGCCTTGGATGTTTTCAAGGGAAAGGCTCACCGAAATCAGTGTTGTCTTGTCAAACGCGAGCACTTCAGTGCTTAGCCGCGCAGGATCTGAAGACAGCTTCCCGAGGCTTCCTTCCTGCCCCCTCCCCCCAACGGATAATTGTGTGACCTGTGAGTGGGCCATTTACTGAGCATTTCTGTGCCTTAGATTCCTTACTGTAGAGCCAGGATGGCATTCAGATTCAGCTCGGTGTGAGGTTTCAGTAAGTCAGTTTAGGTAAAGCACTCAGCACAGGGTCTGCTGTCTCTTACGTGCTCAAGAAATGCGAGCTGTTATTCTCGGGCTCAGTTTGGAAGACCTGCAGTTGCTTATAGTTGATCTGCTGGGGGGATTTGGGGATGTCGTAAAGCTAACCCTTCTAGTTTGTAATTAGAAAAGAAGATAAAGCAGACCTCTTGGCAATTTCCTGCCCCTGTAACCTTGTGTTTTATGAACCACGGAAAGTACCGCAGATTTCTTTTCGACTCTACCCTGGCAAACTGACAAACTTAGATATCTATTTCCCACCCACTCTCTGTATGTCTCTCGTGGGACTATTACAGCAAAGCAAGTATTAGTTGCTTTGCATATAAACCCTTTTACTAGTACTATATTTCTTCCAGTTTCAACGAACTCAGCTTTATGCCAGTTTTATCTACCAGAAGGTCCGCCCTGCTCTGAGACCAGGGTTTGCGTGTTGCTGTGGATTTCACAAAGTCGGAAGTGCGAGAGAGGAGAATTGCCAGCGAGGAGGAGGGTTACAAGTGAGGAGTAACATTGAAGGCTCTCACAGTAAACTGGAAAAAGAAATCCCAAACCCTGAAACCAAGACTCCAAAACAGCGCATTCAGCTGTATGCCTTCTAAAACACAACCATGTGTTAGGGAAAATGGGCCATCAGAGCCTACATAAGCCCTCTTTTGGCGCAGCCTCTGTGGAACTGGATGTGGCGATGAATAATGGCCCAAGGTGACTTGCAGAGCTCTGAGCTCAGCCTGAAGTTACAACTGATACAATATCCACCACAAGGCAAAAGAGACCTTTGAAAAAAGACATTGCGATCAAATCAGCTCCTACACAAACGAACGTGCCACCGTGAGGTAGGAGGTGGGGAGAACAAAGGTCCTGGGTGGGAAGTGGGTGAGAAGGAGCCAAATTCACACCTCCCTTCAGAGAGCTGCCAGAGCTAGAGCAGAGCTGGCTTGTGTCGGTGCTCCTGGCCACACTCCTCACATGGAGCTTGGAGATTTCCAATGTGGAAGATGTAGACTTTTCGTTTTGTTTCATGTTAGAGACCCAAGTCTGCAAAGAAAAACCCAGAACATGCACTGCAAATTCTATTTAAACAGGTGTTAACTAGTCTCCTCATGTAAAATATCTTCTTTGGCGGCTATCTGTCAAACCAACTCCTACAGTTCTTTATTCCTTCAAGTATTTATGGTGTGGTAACCATGGTCCATTCTTAAATCTCACTTGTTTTCCTGTTTCTGAGGTATCTGGTAAAAACTTTGACCTACCTCTCTCTCTCTGATTTGAGAAATATTATCATGGAATCCTGTCTTTCGAAGATATCTACAGACAGTTAAGTCTTCTTTGTGATGGACCCCACAGAGTAGATGCTAATTATATTTTGTACTTTCCAGATACTGACAGATAATATGAGAACTGCGTAGACTTCCCTATCATGGATTAGAGCCAGTGTAAGATCCATCTTATATACCCAAAGCAGAGCCTTTCATAGGGAGTGGGTGGTAAGGGGCAGCAGGGAATGTCTTACTTTTCTGGGTTTTTCTGTGCCTCCCCTCAGATCTCCATTAGTACTCTAATGGAGTGCCAGAATGTGCTGCAGGCCGGGCCAACCAGCCCAGGGCCTCTAACAGTTATTCCAGTTCTCTTGTGTACCAGTCCACACATTCGCCTTCCATCATGGAAGGCTACTTTCAATAGCAATGACTGGCAAATGTCTCCAATTTACCCAGACATGTTTCTGAAGAAAAGACTTGGTAACAGGGAGAAAAGCAGCTTCGTTCCTCTCTTTACCTCATGTCTCTCCCTAAACCCTCTGCTTTACTTTCTGGCTAACTTCAGCAATGTTGACACGACAAAGAGAAGTATTTGCATTGTTTAGTCTACTTTTAATCATTTCAATATGGAGACCATCCCTGGCCACCAGGCAACAAACTGTCCATTCTTGATTTTCTCCTTACTCTTTCTTCTGGGTTTTGGATATGTGGTTTGGCTGGACCAGGTGCAGCTGGTAACTTCTTGGGAGGTCCAAGGTTTCCCAGAATTTATAATCTACCCAGAGAAAGCCCCTGTGGGGAAACTCCACAGATCTTTCTCTGGTTCTGCCTTTGAGGACACCACAGTTGTCCTGTTTCTCCTGGGCTGCTCTTGATCTCCTCATTGTGATGACTCTGTCTTCTTTCTTTAGGACAGGCAGTCTCCCTGACCTTACCCTTCCTAGGTATAAAGGAAAGAGTAAGCTCTGAAGCCACACTCTGGGTTCAAATACCACCTACTTGCTGTGTAACTTTGGGTAAGTCACTTAGCTGCACTGATCCACTATTTCCTCCTGCTTATGAGACAGGAGTAGTGAAGTGAGTTGGCTAGAGAAAGGCAAATATTGTATGATCTCACTTACGTGTGGAATCTAAAAAACCCCAAACTCATAGATAGAACAAACAGATTAGTATTTATCAGAGGTGGGGGTTGGGGATGGGTAAAATGGGAGAGGGTGGTCAAAGTGTCCAAACTTCCAGTTATAAGATAAATAAGTCCTGATGATGTAATGTACAATATAGTGACTATAGTGAACAATACTGTCTTATATATTTGAAGGTTACTAACAGAGTAGATCTTAAAGGTTCTCATCACAAGGAAAAAATGTAATTATGTGTGGTGATGGATGTTAACTAGACATAAGGTCGTGATCATTTTGCAACATATACATGGGTCAATCATTATGTTGTATACTTGAAACTAATATAATGTTATATGTCCTATTACATCTTAATTTTTTAAAAAATGGGAGTAATAATCTATCTGGTAGTGTCAAAAAGGCCCAAGGAGGAAATAATTAGATGTGTTTTGGAAGATATGAAGAATTAAATGAGGTAACAAAAGTTATCCAACAAAAAGCGCCTACTACAACATTGGAAATACAGTAACGAATGGATGCTATTTACACCTTTCCCCAATTTCCCATTCTCTTTTGCCATAACAAGTACAAGATCTTTTTTGTTTCAAAGGCCTTCCTGGAATAATTGTGGGGAAACCAACAAAGGACTGCACATTCTGTACAGGAACCATGGGGGCTTTCACAGCTTAACGAACGACACCACATTCTTGATTCCCCCACAGAGGGAGGATTCAGCGTCCCCTGAACTTTGGCTTTAAGACCTCAAGCTCTCTTCTCACAAATGGACCTGAAGATCCAGCAGGTGTTGATTGCACCAGTCCTGTCAAGTGTCCCCTGTCTCAGTAGTAATACACTGCTTTCTTTATCCTCCCCATGAGCCATGTGTATATATTATTTCATTTTGTCCTCACAACAACTCGATCAGGCAGGTAACGTGACCTCCATTTACTAGTTAGGAGACTGAGGCTCAGAAAGGTTAAGGGCCCCTCTAGATCACACAACTAGATTGTTCTGGAGCCACAATACAAACTGAGATATCCATGGCTCCCAAATTTGTGTGCTTGATTCTCTCACTGTGGTGCCTTGAGGCAAGAGTGGCACCAGTCGCAAAGCTCTTTCCTTTAGAGGCCTATTTTCCAAGGGGAGAAGGGTCCAGAAACTTCTTTCCCATGAACCCTCTGGCTTCAGGCCCCAAGCAACTTCAACATATACATCTAACAGTCATGAATACCAAAGTCAAAATAAGCCCCTCCAAAGTTTACAGGTCAAGAACAGCAAGTCATCTAGCCCAAGGCTAGGAACTCTGGAATGTACCAAGGCAGGGCACAGGTGAAAGAGCAGAGTTGGAAAACTGACCCAACTTTTCACTGATACCCAGCTTCCCTGGATTGGTGTTTCCTATACTTTCTGGGAGGGAAGTAAGCAATGGGTTAGTCTCCATTTCCCCACGGCGCATGCGCGGCTGTACTGAAACCATTCAGCAAGAAGGACTTGGCAGCTTCTAAAGGTCATGTCACAGGCCAGCACAGTTTGAGTTGAAGTGATTTGCAGACATGCAGGCAAACATCCAGAGGGTCAGCAGGTCTCAGGCCTGAGCCGTGGGGGAATCCACAGTTTCTGGAGTGGGAGGAGAGCAGGCGTCAAGAGAGGAAACCTAGTGAAGAACGAGAAGATCACGCAGGGCTCTGGAGGAGAAGCAGCTCTTACCCTGTGTACCTTCAAGCCAATGGCCAGGACATCTTAATAAGGCAGCGGTGAACGAATAACACATATGGTGGCCCACTTGGTACTTGGCACTGTGCTACCCTCTCTACAGAGGCCCTTAGGTACAGGGGATTTGGAAAGGCCTCATTTATCCTAACTCTTCTACCAACTAGCTTGGAGAAATTGGGAAAATCATTCAATCTCTGTATTTGTTTCATCTGTAAAATCGGAGTAATAATATCTTCCCTATATCCTTCCTTGAGCCCATAAATGTTCATTGACAACATATTGTGTGCTAAGCATTATCTGAAAAACCAAATATAGATGAGTAAATGAAAATAAATCAGTATCCCCATTCTAGGGATATGATAACATACAGCATGGTGACTACGGTGAACAATGCCCTGTTGTATATTTGAAAGTTGCTAAGAGAGTCAATCTTAAGAGGTCTCACCACAGGAAAAAAGTGTGTAACAATGTATGATAATGGATGTTAACTACATTTATCGTGGTAATCATTTTACAATATCCATACATAACAAATCATTGTATTGTACACCTTAAACGTATACAGTGTTCTATGTCGATTATATCTCAATAAAGCTGGAAGAAAATTTTAAAAAATGAAATAAATCAGTGTCTATTTTTGTGGAACTCACAGCCTATGAATACAGGCTAGTGTGATAAATTACATAAAATGAGTAGGTTTTGGCAGTTATTATTTCATTTAATCCTCACGGCAATCCCGTGAAGAGTATGCCCTTTTCATATCAACATTATCTACCATTGTTAAATGTTGAAAATATGTCTAGGCAGAACCAAACTAAGAAAGAAATTATTGAGTACTAGATTCATCTTAATGGCACACTTTAAATGGCCCTAATTAGCTGATGCTTCTCTATAATTAAAGTCAGTTTGAGAATGTGGTATATTTCATATTCAGAAATAGACCGTGTCTTTCATTGATTCAGGCCTTCTGTTGATGAATATTTGTGGTCCATCATTGTATTCTTAGCATCTAGCCCAGTGCATGACACCTATTAGGTGATTGATATATAATTGTTGAATAAAATTGAGTACTTACTACATTTTTATCAGGCGTTACTTATTCTGGAAATTGCCTTGTATCTGATTTTTGTGCTTAGAAATTGTGTAAGGGTCTCTGGATGAAAACAGTAAATTCTGGCATAGTAAGCTTTAGAAGGCTGCGTGGATAGAAATGGAGGTAGTGAACAGCGGTGGAAGGCAGTCTCAGATAAAGAGCCCCTCCCATCTCCAAAATAAGCCTTCTAATGCTGCTTCTACTCTGAACCCATCTCTTCTTACTCCAGGATCTTGCTTATAATGATGGGTATTCTCCCAAGACTCTGCCCTTGGAGTTCTACAGTACTAGAAAATGCATGAATGTTAGTCTTTAAATCACATCTCCGGAACTTACTAGCTGGGTAATTTTGTGAAGTTACTCAATTTTTTTGCCCATCTTTCTTTCTTCCTCCCTTCTTCCATTCCTCCCTCCCTCTCTCTCCCTCCCTCTCTTTCTTTTTTCTTTCTCTCTCTTTCTTTCTTTTTTTTTCTTCTTCTTTCTTTCTTTTTCTCTTTCTTTTCTTTCTTTCCCTTTCTATCTCCTTCCTTCCTTCCTTTCTTTCTTTCTTTCTTTCTTTCTTTCTTTCTTTCTTTCTTTCTTTTTCTTTCTTTCTTTCTTTTTCTCTAAGCAAATTCTACCCCCAGTGTGGGGCTTGAACTCATGACCATGAGATCAAGAGTTGCATGCTCTACCAACTGAGTCAGCCAGGCACCCCTGAAGTTACTTCATCTTAACTTCTCAGTTTCACCTTATGTAAAATTGAGACAATGACCACTCGCCTGGTCAAGAGGATAAACAAAATAATGTCTCTGTGAGTACCTAGTACACTGAATGAAATGATGGAAAAACTAGAAACAGGGATAGGTATGTGTTATGGTAAAACTAGGTGGATAGGAAATATAGGATGGTATTAGTGCCTCACCTCTATCCTCTAGCCACTGAGCATTCCACACAGGCTGTTGCCTACTGCAAGTGCCCGTGGCACTCTGCTTTCAGCCTTTATCCAACTATAGGAGTTTGCCTTGTCCCACATCCAGGGCAGAAGGAATGGAAGCGCCTGTGGGTTAATGCCCCCGGGATGGCCCCCAACTAATGATAGCTGGGAGGTAGATAAATAACTGAGTGCTCTCTCCTCCCCAATGGGCCAGCTCTGAGGTATGATTTACACTGCGTCTCAGAGACCCATCCAGTGAGACTGAGCCCCAATGGCCCACAGTCATAATGTGCCCATAACACGCTCTCCACTGACTTCCTTCCTGTTTCTGTTTCACACCTGCGTTCATCTTCCAGTGCCTCCGGGGAGCCCTGCATCCTCATCTCAGGGTCTGTTTCTGGGGAACCCACCCTAAAATAATCAAATCATTCTAAGTAGGAGGCATTGTTGTGCATGTAACTTTGTGAGGCTACTGGGTGTTAAGGGAAGGAAATGGAGGCTGTTGCAGGTAGAAATAATCCAGAATGGCCAGTTCTCTGTGCTGGCGTGCTGGGGAGTTACCACGAGTGCTAAAGGAGAGGCACGAGTCACGGTGCAGCTAACGCTCGAGAGCGCTGGGTACGAAATGAGCCGTATCTTCAGAATTACTTTCCTCCAAAAACACAGCGTCACTCAGAAACACAAGACAAGAAAATGAATGAGAGGGAGGACTAGGACTAGGAGCAACAAGAAGAGAAAGAGAGGACGCCTGGGTGGCTCAGTCGGTTAAGCATCTGCCTTCCACTCAGGTCATGATGGATCGTGTCC
Organism: Ursus americanus; assembly: GCF_024610735.1. Lineage (NCBI taxonomy): Eukaryota > Metazoa > Chordata > Mammalia > Carnivora > Ursidae > Ursus > Ursus americanus. The sequence continues at coordinate 22,803,455 of NC_142134.1, read as the reverse complement.
CGCATCGGGCTCCTTGCTCAGCGGGGAGCCTGCTTCTCCCTCTGCCTACCGCTCCCCCTGCTTGTGCGCTCTTTCTCTGTTGAACAAATAAATAAAATCTTCTGGGAAAAAAAAAAAAGAGGAAGAGAAGCCCCATTAATTATCGTCTACCAAGTTACTACTACTATGTACCATGACTTTACATCTATTTCCATGGGGTCTCTGAAAGTCTAGGTTATGCGGGCACACAAGGAGTTAATTGCTCTAGCAAGCAAGACAGGAAGCAATGAAGGCAAATAGAATCAGTGGATGAAGTAGGATAGATTGTGTGAAACAGGATAGATGCCAGGGAAGCTGGAGACAGACCTACTAGAGGGTAGGGGGCAGGAGCTGACAGCTCTGCCTGTGAATGGGGTCAGAATCTCAGAAATAGACCTCTGCAAGCCCGGAGTGCAGTCACTGAAGATGATGGCCCAGAACAGGGCAGAGGTGAAGGGACACGAGTCAGCCATGTCTGCAGGCGTTCCAACGGATCCTGAGAGTCCCCGTGCTGAGAAGGGTGCGGGCTTCATGTGAACAGCAGATGAGAGCAGAGGAGGGGAGTGCGAAGGTGAGAAATCTATGTGTTTCTGTGAAAACATTACTTAGATGAGATTAACGTTTATGTTGGCAAACTTCCAGTGAAGCAGATCACCCTCCAGGATGTGCGTGACCCCCACCCCGTCGGCTGAAGGCCTTGACAGAAGACCACCCCTCCATCCCCCACCCGCCCCACCCCGCAGCAGGGGTATTCTGCCAGCAGACTAGAACCACGCCATCAGCTCTCGCCTGGGTCTGCGGCCCACCAGCCACCCTGCAGGTTGTGGACATGTCTGCTTCCACCACGGTGTGAGCCAATCCTTTAAATCAACCCACCGATCTCCCCCTCTCACTCTCCCTGGATACTTTATATATACACACTATGTCTGTAAATCTAATCTCAACCTCCACACACATGCACACACATCCTGTTGGTCCTGTTTCTCTGAAGAATGCTGACTCGCTGACTAATACAGAGACTTAGGGACTTTCCCCACCACGGAGAGCAGATCCCAGCGATTACAGTGAAAGCCACGACGGCACAAGCGTGAGGGAGAACAGGAGGGTGAGAGGGACGGGGCTGACTAAACTGGGAACGTGAGGGATTCGTGAGAATCATGGCATAAACCCGGGTTCTATCAATTAAGTTTAATTGAAGAAAACAAAAATGATTCTGGTTATTTTAGTTGTTAACGATTTTATTTATTTGTCAGAGAAAAGGAGCACAAGCAGGGGGAGCTGCAGGCAGAGGGAGAAGCAGACTCCCCGCTAAGCAAGGAGCCCAACGGGACTCAATCCCAGCACCCTGGAATCATGACCTGAGCCAAAGGCAGATGCTTAACCGACTGAGCCACCCAGGTGTCCTGATTCTGGTTATTTTCATGAAGTTTGGATATAACATAGGAAATTGAGTGATTTACAAAACCTTAAGAATAGCTAGGTTTCCTAGAAGTGATTCCTAGAACAACACAGAAAACAGGCCTTCCAGGGAGCCACAGTTGGGCAGACGGGCTCTCGGAGGCCGCCTCTAGAAATGGGGGCCTCAGAACATACTGCTTCAGCGGCAATCCAGGGGGCCGAAAGCCATCAGGGCGGATTTATCCATTAGGTCCAGTAGGCAGTGTCTATGGCCTGCAAGACTTTCAAGAGCCCATAAAAACATTTAAATTTCTTTTTAAACCAGGGGAAAAAAGAACATTTAGTCTGAATTAAATGTTTTCATGTATAATGAAATGAATTCATATTTATCCCAATATAGTTTTTATTATTTTCTTAAGAGAGGAAGGACCACATTGAGGCAAGAGTGTCCAGGGCCAATGGAAGTCCTAATGTAGTAGCTCTGAGAGCCTTTGCTGCAGCCACCTTTGTAACTGCCTTCGGACCCTGGTGACACTGGTGACACTGGTGACCAGACACTGGGATGTACTGCAGAAAAGCACGCTGGATAGCAGAGACGGGGAAAGAAGCCAAAGTCTCACTTTGACCTTCCTAACTGCTGTGAGTACATCTCATCGGAGCAGATGATGTCCTGTCCCAAATTCTAGCTCCAGAGGAGTCCGGAACAGGTGGCTCTTAGATTTCCACTCTCTGTGGCATCAGAAGACACATGTGAAGGAGGTTGGAATGGATACCGAGTGCCTGCCCCCAACACCCACCACACCTGTGTCAGTTAGCAGGCGTACAACAGGGTTTCCCACTAGAGCAAAGGAAGGACAGAAGTCCCTGAGATAAAGTAAGTTAAACTTTGCTGAAAATGAAAGAAACACTGCTCTACTTTCCAAGGAACAACTTCTGTCTCTGACCAGTAGTGACGGCGAGTCTCGGGGTCTGATCCCACCCAAATCTGAGTAGATGTTACGATTAGACCGAACCCGTGGATTTCCCCCTACCCAATGTTAGCAAAGGAGACACAACTAAGGGGATGGGGGCAACTCATATTCAAGTAAACAGAACATGTCAGCTTCTTTTGTTATTTTTCCTTTCCTTGGATCTCATTTTCTACCACTCTTCGCTTTGTTCACTGCACTCCAGCAACACAGGATTCCTTGCTGCTCCTAAAACCTGCCAAACACTCCCACCTCAGGGCCTTTGCACTTGCTATTCCTAGGTAGGAAATAGCCTAACTCACTGTCTCACCTCCTTTAGGTCTCTCTTCAAATGGCCACCTTATGTAAAAAAGGGCACTCTCGAGCACTCCCTGTCTGCTCTACTTTCCTTCATAGCACTTATCATCTTCTGACCTATTACATTTTATATATTCATTTGATTATGATGTATCTTCACCTCCAGCAAATAAGCTCTATGATGACTCGGACTTTGATTTATTCACTGCTATACCTTTAGCACCTCTTATAGTGCCCAATGCTTGTTAAGTGGTCAAAAGTATTTGTGAGTGAATGAATGAATGAATGAATGAATGAATGAAGAATATTAACTTTAAGGCTTTCCTTTTCTTCCAACTCAATTCATTTTAGCTACTGTGATCATCTTCAAAGTTCTTTGAATATGTACATTCATTTTGTATTTAGATCAGAACTGAAACTGAGAAGAATTACAGTCAACAGGTGCTCTGTTTTAGTAATCCAAATTTACAGCTAGATGCTTTCTTGGTAGTTATGCAATCCTCCCTTTTACATATGAGAAGAGATCTAAAGACAACGGACTTGCTGAGGGCTACACAGGGCCAAAGTTTAGCTCCCCTAATTCAGAGCCCAGAGTATTTTCTGCAATGTACCATAGTGACTTCTATTCTTTCAGTATTCCTATTTTCGTGTATATTCTAGGATCACTGTGGAAAAAAATAACTAACATGGGCAATCCTCCCTTTTATTTTGTTGAGCTTAGAAAATGACATGGCTCCACGTCGTTGGTCATATGTGGTTTATGTATTAGCAACATGAATTATGCACATATAAAGGGGGTTGGCTTATATCTGTTCTTCAGCCCCTATTCCCCTTTAAAAGATTCATCTCTTGAGAAGACCTAGTCCAATCTCAGAGTTTGTTATTTAAAGTCCTAAAAATACTCATTACAAAAAAGTTTTACCAAATCATTGCCATTCATTATGTTCCTCTCATCTCTTGGCAGCATGACATACAATTAGGCAATGTTAGCTCCCTTGAAGATTGAGGCATTCATCATTTTGGCAAATAAAAAGTGGTTTCTAGAGTCACCAACCAGGGCACAGCTAAATTCATCTTGTCCTGGGAGATACCAAACACTTTGCATTTTAAAAAGAAAATCAAAAAACGTCTTGTGCGGAAACTATTATTGCCAACTAAATGGTTCTGTCTACTAGATTCTTCTGACTTTAAAAGAATTCCTATAGTATTTCCCCTTGTTCTCATTTCTGTGAGGCTGGCAATCAGAAAAGTGAGCCATGAATTAGGCTTCTCTTTTGGACAGGTGTATTTTTTTTGCAAATAGTTGGTACCTGGAAATTCTATTCTAAGATTGGAAAGACTTGTAGTGAGTGTTTCTTGGAACAGATGTGCAGCGACATTTGACAGAAAGGAGGAAGGGGTAGACATAGATAGCTAGAGGGCATGTCAGCTGTGTTAAGGGCAACTAGAGCACCAAACCTTATTGGGGGGAATTCTGGAAGGCGTACCAACTGACAGTGTAAGAGGCCAGGGTAGGGATTGAGTCTGACCAGGGGTGGGAGGAGGAGCCCTCTTACCACCAACCTGAAGGAGAATGGTGCCATATAAAGCTCTTCAGACAAGGAGCATGCAACTAAATCCTAGTAAAGTGGCTTCTTGTTCGTTTTCTTTTTGAGGGGCATTGTTTGGGGGTTTTTTAGTAGCCAGATCTATTGTTGTAGGCGATGCTATTCTGCAGGAAATAGCTGTAATTGCACTTTTTCCCTCTCCCTGTCAAGAAAGAGTCTGAGAAGGCAATTGAATGAAAATTCATTATTGTTCAGGTTTTATTCACCAACATCTCCTCGGTCTTCTCCCTGCCTGCTGCTGTGCCCCCTGCTGCACCCCCAGAGTCAGAGGAAGGCTTCTCTGGCCTCCTGGGCTGTAATCGCCTGGGAGGAGAGGTCAGCGGGGCCCGCAGGGCCGGCCCTTCCTACAGCAGGTGTTCCAGAGCTTGGCCTCCCATTTAAGACGGGCTTTGCTATCACTGAGTCACGTAGCCGTTCTTCCCCGCCAGCTGCCGCACCACAGGGGGATCCGCCTTGAGCTCGGCTGGAGCCCGCTGAATGCGCTGGGCACCCCCCACGGGGATGACGCGAAGCCAGTGCCAAGCGCCTTTAGTTTCTCCATGGCCCTGATCGAGTCGTCTTGGCCGACATCCTGGGCGAGTCTGCCCCTTCCCTTTAACGCGTGTGGCGTAGTTCCTCCAGAGTTAGCGGACCTCCATTCCTGCGCTTCGGAGCCACACACACTTCAATCATCCGGATTCCCAGCTCGCAATAGAAAGCTCCCACACCTACCGTCTCCGACCAAAATCCTTTCCAGAGGGCAGACGATCCACCCCAAGGTGGCACACGTGTCCTGGAACTGCACCCGGAACTCAGGATCCTTCCGGATCTCCCGCTTGTGCTTGCTGGCAAATTCCTCCAGGTGGGTCTTGAACATGCCCAACTGCTTCGACATCTGGCCCAGCTGGGCCTCGGCCGAGACAGTTCCTCGTTCCTTATACTTGGCCTCTGCAAGCCTCTCCTTGGCAATGGCGCCGGCTCCCACCCTGCGGCAATGCAACCCCATCCTGGGCGAGCCGGCTGCTTGCTGCCGGGACCCTGGGTCTCCCCGTTATTATAGGATATTTTGGTTAAGAGCTTTCTGAATGGTGAGGCAGAAAATCCTACTCAAACTGACTTCAGAGAAGCGATATATTGGATTATGTAGCTAAAAATCCAGGGGTCATGTAGCTAAAAATCCAGGGGTCATGTGGGCTTTAGACACAAATTCAGGGCTCTAAAGGTATTGTTAGGGTATGGCTTTTCTTCCTCTCTCGGCTCTGCCTTCCACTGACTGGCTCCAGCCTCAGGTTCCATATGGAAGCGAATGAGTGCAGAAGTTCCAGCTTTATATTGTCTCAGGTTTCAAGCCCATTGAGAAGGAGTGTCTGCCCCTATCCGGCAGCCTTAGCAAAGAGTTTGTTGAATCTTAAAAGCTGTTATGGGCCATGTGTCATCACTTCATCCAAATCAAGAGCCAGAGTACCTCTGGATTGGGGATGGGAAAAATCACTAGAACCACTGGATTGAGAATGGGGATGAAGTTCCCAAATAAAACTCAGGGAGCGTTATGAAGAATGCTATAAGCCCCATTAATCAGAAATGCCCACAAGATAGGGAAAAATGTAAAGTTTATTCATATTCAAATTTACTACATTGATTACTGTGACTTTTGACATCTTCCACAACTGTAGGGGACAGCAGTGTGTATGCCGGTAAGACAGAGGATGAGCAATGTTGGGTTGGTAGAAAGAGTATAGGACTGGGCTTCAAGATTGCTGAGTAATAATCTTGTTTTGACCACTAAGTTTTCCACGTGATCATGAGTAATTCATCTTACCTTTCTGGTTCTCAGGCTTTTTTTTTTTTTTTTTCATCTCTTAGATGAAAGAAACGTTTGCCTGCATTACTTTTCTCAATGGGTTATTGTGTGGCTAAAATCAGATAAAAAACACTATGAAAGATGAGGCACGTGGTTGTATTAGTTTATCAAGAGACATATTTCCATGCAAATATTACTTATTTTGTTTTGGTAAATGATGATGAGGCTAATGCACCCAGTGATTTTTACTTCTAAAGGTTGTGCAGCTCTTGAGTTCCTGACTGCAAAATTCAGGCAAGTCTCTTTTATTGGTTCCAACAACTGAGTGCAAGGTTTAACCAGATATTCATTTACAGACGTCTTACTAAAAAGGAACTTTTGAAGAGTTAGCATAAGCTCTGAGATGTAGGCAGTCCATTAACTGATTTTCTTGAGTACCTACTAGGTGGTGAACAGTATAGATGTGGTTCTTCCTACAGCTTAGAGTTAAGGTAGCATTAAGATATTAAACTAAAAATCGCACAAATGGATATATAATCACAAACTGATAGAGCTATAAAACATTCTGATGGAGAGGAATGAAAGAAGGAGGTCTCTCTGTTGAAGTGACATTTAATATGAAACCCAAATGATGAATAGATTAGTCAGTAGAAAGATTAGTCATTAGAAAGTGGTGGTGAGGGTGGGGGTGGTGAATAAGAATCAGGAGTATTACAGAGGGAAATACTGTTATGAAAGTCCCATACTAAAAGTCTATTGTTTTTATTCACCCAGCATCCCTATCCTTTCTTTTCGTAATCCAAACCTTCTCTCCCGTGGGGAACTCATTTCCTGTTGTTTCTATAGGTTCCACTGGACATCTGACTGAGACCAATCACAGCATTCTCCTTCCCAGGCAATGGTGATTGGTTCATTTCAAGCTATCTAGCTAAGATGTTCCCTGGAACTTTTCTTACAGAACATCAAAAAACCAGAACCATTTAGCTGTGGTTAGTAAGCAAAGAATGGGTAATAATGTGAGAGTTCGCCCACTGTGCAGTGAGAGAGAGCATCGTCCACACAAGACTACCCTCACTTCTGACACCAGCTGCAATTTGGTAGTTCCCCAAACTACCCTCACTTCTGGGAATTCACTAGAAGGACTCAAAGAACTCATTCAAAGCTGCTGTACTCATGATTACAGTTTATTACAAGGAAAGAATGCTGATGAAAATCAGCCAAAGGAAAAGGCCCACTGGCTAGGACGGTAGCAAACCTGGAGCTTCCGGCTGTCCTCTCCCTGCGGAGTTAGGATAGCATTACTCTCTTGGCATCTATGTGTAACAACACACACGCAGTGTCCAGAGTTGTCATTGGGGCTGCATCACCTAAGCATGACTGATTGAACTCAGGGCTGATCTCAGTCTCCAGAGGTCGACTGATGGCACCTGACTCAGTCTCCACTTTAAATCACAACGCTGATTTTCCTCACACCCCCCACCCTAACTCATATGGTTATGGTGTGGTTGGCCTATGGCCCCCAGGCAAACAGAGACATCTTATCAAGCATAATATACCACAGGCTTAGAGATTACCTCCCAGGAGCCGAGGGGAAAGTCCGGACCTCTCTTTGGGTAACATTAATTTTTCACCGCACAAATAGACATCTCTCACGGTGCCTATCTTGCCGCCATGGTGACAGTGCATGTGAAGAAGGAATGAAAGATAAGCAGAGCTAAAAAATGAAGCAACCGAGTATTAAAGTCATACTTTGAGTTCTTGGAAGAAGCCGTGCCTAGTCAGCTGTTTATTAGGCTTCTCACACGAGCTCCTATATTTCCTTTTTGCTTCAGTTCTTTTGAGTTGATTTTTGTTCTTGCAGTTAGAGAGGCTCTGAGGTAGGAAAGAACTTGCTGATTTCAAAGCTTTGGGAGAAAAGCTGGAATATAATGAGCAAAGGGAGGGGAGTGCTGGAAAAGGCTAAAGACATTGTGGGGGTGAGATCATGTGAGGATTTGTATGCTAGATTAAGGATTAGGGAATTTATCCTAAGTGCAGTGGGAATTTTCTGAAGGATTTTAAAAGGAAAGTGGCAATATCTGATTTATGTTTGTAATCATATATATGGAGAATGGAAGGGGTTGTGGGGAAGAGTGGAGATGAAGAGTATCTACACTTGAGAAAAATAAGGAGGTGAAATTGGCAGGATATGATGATTGATTGGCATGGGTGGTGAGAAAGAAGGATGTGCCAAAAATTACCCTCAGGTTTCTGGCATGAGCCACTGGGTGGTTGGAAGTACCATTTACTGAGATGGAAAATGGAGGGGCAGGAGTTGGAGATCTGTTTTGGATGTGATAAATTTAAAAAGCCCGTGAGTCATTCCCGTAAGAGATTGGTTGCAAGGAACCCAAGAGAAGATAATATGTAGTGAGTGACCAACTAGGTGGAGTCCTGAGAATTACAATAAGAAGCAAAAAGTGTCTGTTGGATTTAGAAACATGGCAGTTACTAAGGACTTCGGCAAGAGCAGTTTTAATGAGGGGGGCAAAGAAGCCATAGAGATTGGGGTGAAGAATGGGAAGCAAGCAATGAAGACTTCGCATACACAACTTTCCTATACAATTGTGTTAATTGTCTGTGAAAAGAAGAGAAAACTGAGCAGGTACGTGGAGTCAAGGGGAAGTTTTTAGGAGGCGTGGTGTTGGTTGTAAGATGGGAGATGCTAGGTTATGTCTGAATGCAGATAGATTTCACCAGAGAGAAATGTGGAAGGTGTAAAGAAAACTAATGTGCTTGTTAAGGTAATGATTAGTGAGAACCCACTATGACAAAAGGATCCAGCAATATGTAACAGGTCAGACACAATAGAAATTTCTCACTCATATAAAGTTCTTAAGACAGAAGCTCTTAATGGCAGGTGAGACTCTCCAACTGATGATTCGGAGACCGAGGCTTCAGCTGTCTTGTGGAGCCCTCCCTCATCTTTAGTATATGGGTTCCATGTTCGTTGTGCCCCTTGTATCGAGCGAGCAGAAGGGAGAAGAACCACTCCTGCTTTTTAAGCTACTTGGTAAAGAAGTGATCCACATCACTTCTGATCACATTAGATGGACAAGAACTCATCGTGTGGCCTCACCTAAAGGCAAGGGGGGGTGGGGAACGTGGCTTCTGGCTGGCCAGCTACTGTCTAGCAACAACTCTATACTACGGAAGGAGCAGCCTGAATTTAGAAGGACGATCATTTCAGCTGCAGGTAGTAACCAATTGAACACATTCTCTGAGAAGGCAGGACAGAGTGGGATCCAGAACACATGTGGATGAATTTGCCTTTGAAAGGAGGAGGGACAAATCCTTCATTGTAAGGGGACGAAGAAGAAAATGAGGGCTTGTATTTTTATCACCGAGCACTTACAGTGAGTGCCAATTAGAGGAACAGAATAAGGATAATAGATGTTGAAACCTGGTTGTGCCCAAATTTGGAGCCCTCACCCTCATCCAGAATTTGGCTAAAGAATAAGCACTGCTGGCCACCTACTTCGGCAAGAATTTTTACCAATCTCATAAAAAATATGAGTAGGCATGGCTGATCCTGAAGAAAGTTAAGATTAATTCCTGTGGGGGCTAGTCCCTTTTTTTTTTTTTTTTTTACCTCTGTCACTATAACCTAAAAGAAAAACTCAAAGAGAATGAAGTTTTGTCTTAAAATGAACACGCTTTAAAACAGAGCCAAACGCTTTGCCCTCCCTTGAATATAATAGCATAAAAAACAAACTGCAAGGTTGCTCAAAGTCACCTGGGGGGAGGAGGCCAAAAGATGAACAAGAACTTGCTCCCAACCGTGGGGAAGGCTGGGGAGAGCTGCTCAGGAGCTGGGGCAGGTTAGGCACCTTGATCCTACAGCTAGAGGTGAAGTCCGCAGCCACATTCCGAAAGCCCTGCTATACTAAGCTTCACGATCTTGGCTTCCGGACAAGAGAGAGAACTTGTGACTGAAAGGGACACTCCAAAAAGAATTTCAATGAGGCACAACTTGAGGAAAAACAATAAGTTGCCCAGATTGCTTGGATCATGGACAGAGGGCTTGGCATGCGGACTGAATGTCATCAGCTGAGAACACAGCCTTGATTGGTAGCTATGGAGCCTGCTGCCCACGTGGTCCCCTCGGGCTGGTTTCCTGGTGAATACTCTTTGGTGAGTGCCAATCCACTCTCCTCTGTTGGCTGTTTTTTTCCTCCCTCCAAACGATTCCCACAGAATCTTTCCCACCCTAGGCCCTGTGATGTCCTTTACTAAGATGTCATCATAGTTTGGCTTTGTACACAATTTTCCTTCGAGATGCGTGGCAATATTGATGGTATGAATATAAAAGGGCTCAACCCTTTGGAGAATTATTTGGCGGTCCCTTACAATGATAAACCTACGTCCACCCTGTCCCCTAAGCGTTCCATTCCTCAGCATTTACTGAAGGGCAACGAAAACATACACTAACGCAGACTTTCATAAAATGTTCATAGCAGCCTTCCTCATAAAAGCCAAAAGCTGTACATAACCTGACTGTCCACCAACCAGAGAATGGATGAGCAGATTGGGTACCTCCGTACAGCGGGTTACGTCTGGACAATCAAAAGAATTGTACTACTGATAAAAGCAACAACACCGGCGAATCTCAAAAATAGAAAAGCCAAACAGACACGCACACACACACACACACACACACACACAATCATACAGTATGTTTCTGGGTTGACAAAAGTGTTCCATATCTTGTTTTGGGCAGTGGTTTTCTGGGTGTATAAAGTTGTCGAAACCCATCCAACTGAATATTTAAGATCAATGTTGTTGATTGAATATAAATTACACTTCAATAACAAATAATCTTCCTTTGTGAAATGCTGCTAACATGTCCTTTGCATGTTCTCAGGTGTCAAGTGCTTGAAAATTGGCTTCCTGTTCCATCTCATCACTAGAATGGCACATGAGGGAAATTCCAGAAGAATTCAAAGGCAAACACCAACAAAGGTACAAGACAAAATGCAGCTAAACCAAGGAAGAAACCGGGTAAGTGCTGGGGCCCTGCCAAGTGGCACTGAGGTTAAACTTTGCTGGCTGTTTGACCAACAACAGACACCTCCTCTCGTGTGGCCTGGAAAGAGGTCAGTGCTAATTCAGCTTTATTGGCTCCTGGAGTTTACACAGAGAGAATTTAGCAGGAGTTGACCCCTATAGTCTTTTGTGTTGTCATCCCGGACTACGGGTTCGGCATCTGCTGAGAAGCTGCCTCCCGGTGTAGAAGAGTCCCTTCCCTGAACTCCTTTTGTATTCTTAGCTGCACCGTACAACTCAGCATTCAGTTTAGGCTAATATGGTATTTATTGGGCAGCCAATATAATGAAATGGTTAAAAGCATGATCTTTGTAGTCAGAGACCTGAGTGCAAATTCTGTGACTCATCTGTCTAAATTTGGTCAATGCCCTCAACCTAAGGTTCAGTAACCTTTTGTGCTAGACGGGGGGCGGGGGGGGGGTTCCAAGAAGGAAGGATGAAGAGGGATGTACTTTACTTGCCAAACTTACCAATCAGTTTCACCCTCTTGGCAGGACTGAGCGGTTGGTGGGGGAGAGCAGGGCTGTTGTGCCAATAGCAAGAAAACAACAGCAATGGGGACAAGGCGTTCTCCTCCTAGCAATTGGTATGCAATGTCATCATTTTCAAAGCTTGTCCATCTATAGTACCTACTGTGAAACAGGTACTCTTATACACACTTAATAAACACAGAAGAGGGGAATGAAGATCTCTGTCTATGCTAACATAAAGCTGACAACAGCAGCTACACCTTCTATGAGTAAACTAAGGGCTTTCAATAATTTTAATTAGTGTCTAATATGGGCAAATACTTTTTCATTTTTATTGAAGAATTAATACATAAAAATGCAACCAGTGTACACTTTTATAAGTTCAAATTAAGAAACTGAACAATCCCAGCACATCCAACGACCGAGCTCTCTCTTGGCCTCGTGCCCCCCTTAGTGAACAGAGCAACCCCTCACCAATAACCATATCTTGACTTCTGCTACAGACTCAATGTTTAGGTCCTTCTCCAAATTCGTATGTTGAAAATCTCGTCCCCAGTGCGATGGTATTTGGATGTAGGGCCTTTGCAATTGATTGGAATGAATGCCCTTATAAAGGAGACCCCAGGGAGCTCCCTTGTCCCCTCCACCATGGCAGGACACAGCAAGAAGACCTTGTCTCTGAACCAGGAAGCGGTTTCTCACCGGACACCGAATCCGCTGGCCCCCTAATCTTGGACTCCCCAGCCTCCAGAACCATAAGAAATAAGTGTTTGTTGCTTCGTCCTCCCAGTCATTGGTGCTCTGTTACAGCAGCCGGAACCAACTAAGACAACACCTAACACCAAAATTAGTGGTGCCTGTTTCTGAACTGTATACAAATGGAATCACATGGAATCACACATGAGCACTTTGTGTCCGTCGCTTTCGTTCAGTTTGGTGAGATTCATTCGTGTTGTCGTGACTCCTGCATCCTCGCCGCCGTTCAGTCTCCCACTGGGAGGACAGACACTGTGTCTCATGGAGGGGCATTTGGGTAGTTCCCAGTGGGGACTTTTATGATTCGTGCTGCTGGTAACACGAATGTCTGCTGGTGGAGCTGCTGGGTGCCAGGCTGAGAGTATGTTCAGCTGGTGTAGACCCTGTCAAACAGTTGTTCCAATACTTGTGACAACTGCTCATTTCCATGTTAGCCATTCTGATGGCGCTGGGGCAGGTTTTGTCTTCAGTTTGATCTCAGTACCAATTGTTGGCAGCTTTTTTCTTTCTTTCTTTCCTTCTTTCTTTTCTTTTCTTTTCTTTTCTTTTCTTTTCTTTTCTTTTCTTTTCTTTTTCTTTTTTTTTGACTGCAGCTTAAATTTGCTTTCCTTTCACGTAGCGGCTGAGACACTTTCAACCAGTTTCTTCTTTTTACTTAAAAGTGCCCATCCTACAGGAGATTCTGATGAGTTCTTTCTTGTCTTTTCCAGCTCATCTTTCCTTTGTTTTCTTTCCCTAATTGTCACTTTCTGTCCCTCTTACATGTCCTCCACGGCCCCCTCGAGGGCCACTCCTCCAGGTGACTCTGCAGCATTCATCAGAACATCCAGCCCTTGGATCTCAACACCTGGTGTGGATCCTCAGGGCCCCTGGGCTCAAAGTTCTCTCCTCTCGAGTTTAGTCTCGTTCATGTCCATCCTGGGTCTAGTTCTAGTCCCACTTCTTCAGTAGGCCAAGCCCTAAAAACTCTCAGGTATCAAGAATAGTTAACCTTTCTTGAGAGTTTACAGTAGCCAGAAGCTTCACAATATTCCACACCCTACACAAAAATGCTACACTTAACAGGTGAGGACGTGGAGACACAGTTCAGCAAACTGCCCAGTTCAAACCATTAGTAATGGACAGAACCGGGATTCAAACAGCTCATCCAAGCCCACAGCGCGTGCTCTTAGGACTTTGGTGAATGTATGAAGCTACAAAATCTTACAGCCCCAATGGTCTGTTCCACTCACCTGATGGTTATATTTAGATCCCTGTGTCCTTAGCCATCCTTTTATTTCCACACCATGATGTTGAATCTTTAGGATCTCCGATCTGGTTCTGTAGGGTATTTATAGACTGGAAATATTGACTGAAAAGGAGATAAAAGTAAAAACATAAAACTCTCGTGTGAGAAAGAATAGCACAAAGTGAAAAGAAAGATGACAAACCAGAGGAAGAGTAGAATCAATGACAAAGATTTAATATCTTACTACATAAAACCCTTTTATAAATCCATAAGGAAAAAGGCAAGCAGTGTACTAGTTAAATAATCTTTTAAAGGATGACATAAGATAAAGTAAGCAACTCACACTAGTGGAGATGACTGACAAAATGTTTTACTTCACTGGTAATCAAATGAATGAAAAATTAAAATGATTTTTTACTTTTTAAAAAGATTTTTATTTATTTGAGAGCGAGAAAGAGATCGAGAGTGCAAGTGGGGAGGAGAGGGAGAAGCAGGCTCCCCGCTGAGCAGGGAGCCCCATGCAGGACTTGATTCCAGGACCCCAGGATCATGACCTGAGCTGAGGGCAGACGCTTAACCCCCTGAGCCACCCAGGTGCCCTCATTTTTTTACTTTTCACAGGTGGCCTGGCCAGAAAGGCATAACCCACATTCAGGTGGTTGGGACTCAACTGGGAGAGTAGGTCCCCATGGTGGGGGCTAAACTGCTTTGGCGTGTGGGGAGACAAAGGGATGCCCACGCCAAGCCCCATCGTTCCTGCTTTGGGACTCAGTGCCCCCACCACCTCATAGATAAAGTTACTGGGGCCTGCCCCGGCCCCAGTGAGTGTGGGTCCTGCTCTAGGGGTGTCCTGGTGTTCATTTCACCTATACATAAGGATATAGCAGCATGTGTATTAATATAAAAGCATATACCTTATACTTTCTTTATACTTTGCTATATTATTTATGTATTTATTTTGCAAGGACTATGTGTTAGCTTTATCCTTTCTAAAAGCTATTTCTGTTTGGGGAAAACAAGAGTATGTATCACCCATTTTGGGAGGCAATATCAGAGTCTCAACCTCATTGGAGTCTAATGGTGGGGATTCAATGGTTCAGGGCCAAAGAGCTACTAGAAATTTCTATGAAACCATTTATCATTCACTCAATTTTTCTTATAAACTCAATTTTCTGACAGTGTGTTTCTGGTGTGAATTAGTCATGTCTGGTCTCTGTCATCAGGACCCAGCAAATCTGGCTTCCCTTCTTCCCCTTTTGGTCCCGAGGATATAGGAGGGCCTACAAATCAGCCGTCTAGGCTTAGCTGTAGGCTTACCTGTCCCATCCAGATCCCAGCCAGACTGCGACACTTCAACCATTTGGATGTCCAGCCTTTAAGATGACCTAGTAAAAACCTGCATTACATGCTGATGCAACACCTGGCAAAAATCTCACTGCAACCTCAGACCCCAGCCTCCTCCCCTCTGACTCCTCTCCTGGCTTCTCCACTTTCAGCCGTGAGTTTACTAATCTTCACAGGAGACTCTTCATAATAAGTAATATTGTGTATCATCTATTGAGTGTTTACATTGTGCCAGGAACTGACATATGCCTTTTATTTTAATCCTCCCAGCAAACTTTTAGTTAAATGTAAGTAGTATTTTACAGATGAAAAAAAAAACAAACAAAAATAAAAACAAGGGACAACAAGAAGAGCACAGCCAGGATTCAAAGTCACATCTGTCTGGCTTTCTTCCAATCTGGAATCTTTCTCCCCTCAGCTTTTCCTTTGCCAGAAGAAACCCCTGACTTTGTTCTCTGCTAAAGACTGGATTGCAACCATCACCGGGTGACTTGCTGTCTCTTCTGATCATGCCTGAGAAAACCGTGAACAGTTTCCTTGCATTGTTATCTGTTTCAATACTTGTATGCTCAGACCTGCCCACTAGTCATTTCCTGAATGTTTACTCTCAACACCTGTCAATCCAGAGCAGCCCAATGAAGAGATCCCCCCTCCCCCGCCCCCACCGCAGTAATGCCTAGCATCAAATCTGTTTCAAGTTGGAGTGACAAGATACTTTGTGCTTCTCTTGACGGAAAGACTTGGCCCACCCAACCAGGGTGTATTTGTATTTTAAGAGAACAGTGTATCCAAGCAAATCTCTAACATAAGAAAAAAATATTTTTTTAAAGATTTATTTATTTTTGCGGGGAGAGAGAGGGCAGAGGCAGAGAGAGAAAGAGAGAATCCCAGGTAGATTCACAGAGCCCAATGCAGGGTTCGATCTCAGAATTAGGAGATCATGACCTGAACCGATGACACCAAGAGTCAGACACTCAGGCGCCCCAACACAAGAAAATTTTCTAAAAGGAAGAAATTCAGAACAGGGTAAAAGGTGGCACAGCCAATCCTCGTTTTACAAAAAACGAAGCAGAATCTCAGAAAATCGCTGGCATAGCCAAAAGCAAAGCACAAAATGTGAAAATGAAGCTCTACCGTCTAATCATTGACTCCAAGCCTCCCCCTCTTTCTGCCCCCACCAGCTGCCCATCTTCATCAGCCACTGGCCCGCACTGAAGCTCTCCTTCCTCAGGTCCTCACGCTTGCAGGAGAGCCGCGTCCTCAGTGTCCGGGAGAGGGGCTGGAACAGGACTCCCCACCATCCCTCCAACACTTTACGCCACGTAGGCTCACAATGAACCCTCTGGATGAGTTAAAGTGTTGTTAAGAACACCTACCTGTCACAACATTTTAGGTGTCATTATTATTTTATGGGCTAAAATGCTCAGCTCTTCATACCAGTCTCTCTCAATTTTCCACCAAGGATATGCTCCCTACAATACTTCTAAATTCTACCAACTGTTTCATCCATACATTTATCCAGTAAGTGTCAAGGCATAAAGAATGCTAGGTCCTAGGGAGAGAAAGAGCCCCTACTCCATAGAACTAGGGGGTTAATTTTATAAAATGATGTGTTCCAAATTCAGTGGACTTTCCTTGGTGTCCAAACTTACTCTCTCTCACCCAAGGCCCAAAGCGAGCCTGCATTCTTGCGACGCTTGAACGATCAACCGTTTACAAGAACAAATCCTGCTATACTGGTGAGCTGGCTTCGCCTGACGCTCCACCCCGCGTGTGCTCACTGGCTTTGTGTTCTGACCCTGGCAGTGCTCACGACAGCTTGTGTGATCCAAGGGCATCAAGCCAAATCACTCCCTGATTCCATCCAACAGCGTTATTTCACTTGCACACTCCATGCTTTCTGCTCCGGGACTCCTGTGTCTCCACGGTGCCCATATGTAGCACCCTGCCTTGGTGGGGAGTGCCACACGCTTGTGCCCACTCACTGCTTCCACTGCGGTCCTGAAAGCCACCTGCCTTAGGGACAGGCGGAGGGGCCAGGTGCATAGTCCCAAAGTGCACCTGATTTCGTGTTTGCCTCCTCGCACCTAGAACAATCTCTATATATGATCGGAGCTCAGCAAGTATGTGCTGAAGGAAGGAATGAAGAAGCCGGATACTGAAGTGACTTGTGTCAGGGACCTAGTTTGAAGAGAAGTAGACAAGAATCCTGGCTCCCTAAGTCCCAGATCAGTGCCCATTCAGCTCTACCATACTCAGCTTATAGTAGCCTCCCACGAGAAAAAAAAAGAGAAATGAATAAGAACAAGGGAAGGAGGAGAGCGTATAGAAGAGAAAGCACAACAAGTAAAATTTGGGGTTGAATGTATCGGTGGCATAACAGCAAGATAAGAGCTGACCGTTTCCGGGTCTAAAGTAGTCTACCCCAAGACAGATCAGTTATATTTATGGATGAATGGTCTGTTGCCCAAATTCTGACCCCTGGAGCAGACCTGGATGAACACTTGACTCCAAGCATATTAAAAGTACCTTAAAATTCATATTTATAAAACGTGGCCATTTACCTTGTATCCCACCTCCAGTTATCAAGATTTTTTAAAAATCTCATTTAAATAAATAAATACGACCTTTTCCTACCCATCCCAGCAAGGTCAATGTCTCTTAAGAACTTATTATTGTTTTCGTTGTTGTTACTTTAAACATCTTCAATGGGGCGCCTGGGTGGCTCAGCCATTAAGCATCTGCCTTTGGCTCCGGTCATGATCCCAGGGTCCTGGGATCGAGCCCTGCATCGGGCTCCCTGCTCAGCGGGAAGCCTCCTTCTCCCTCTTACTCCCCCTGCTTGTGTTCCCTCTCTCGCTGTCTCTCTCTGTCAAATAAATAAATAAAATCTTTTAAAAATAAATAAATAAACATCTTCAGTGGATCAAGCATATTAGATATTAATTAGTTGTTTTGATTTAATTAGCATGCATCAAATAATACTCAGGAACCCCAGTGGAAATTTGAGAAACTTTGTTTCAGAATGTGACTTAGATGTGGTTTTCTTTTGTCCACAAGGTATTAACTGTACTGTTGACCAAGACAGAGGCCTGGGGAAGAGAAATGGTGTTATTAAAAAAAAAAAAAAATGACAATACGGACAGGAGGTCTGTCAGACTTTGACAAAATAGTTTTGGCAATTATCTTTAAATTTTTTACTTAAAGGGAAAAATTTTATACTGAAAACTATAAAGAGATAAATACTTCCTATAATCCCATGTACAGTTAATTTATATTTTATATTTTAGTATATAGTTATTCAGCATTAGCTAAATAGATGTATTTTCTAAAAAATCTTAGATTATCAAAAACCATAAACAGCTAATGCTGAGCAAGGCTGGAGAGGGGTGGCTGGGGAGGAGGAGTGGGAGAGAAAATTTTCATTACAGAAATATGACTATGGGGGCACCTGGGTGGCTCAGTTGTTAAGCGTCTGCCTTCGGCTCAGGGCGTGATCCCAGGGTTCTGGAATCGAGCCCCACATCAGGCTCCTCCACTGGGAGCCTGCTTCTCCCACTCCTCCTGCTTGTATTCCCTCTCTCACTGGCTGTCTCTCTCTGTCAAATAAATAAATAAAATCTTTAAAAATAAATAAATAAATATGACTATGTACCTTTAGGTTTTGTCCTTTATGAGTGTATCTCCTATCAAAAATAAATCACATGTAAACTTAAAACCAAGATTTAAAAATATTTTAATGGGAACAGAAGGTTGTAGACTCACAGTAGAACAGGCTTTTTTTCCTATAGTAATTTCAATAATAAATGTGTCTTTACAGCTGCAACGGTATTTGGTTATTGCAGCTTTAAAAAAAATGGCGGATCAAGAACTACAATAACAAACACAGACTCTTCCTTCCTTGCTCTTTACCCCACATCGTCAGAACCCTGTGAAGTCCTACCACTTCTGCCGTGCGCTTCTGTTTGCAGCTCCATCCGAAATAGCTAGGGTAAGCAGCAACTTGTTCTCTACTCCGATGATGCTAGTTCTGATCAGTTCCAGTTATTACCAAGAGTGGTTCATATGAATTATGTTCCACAATTAGGAAATTGGGCTTTCTACAGCTCTTGTGATGGACACGAGCTACGGGAGATGTAATTTCCCAAAGTATTTTTCTAAGTGGTTTTTTCCAGGTGTGTGTACACATATTTTTGCATAGAAGTTATTTTTTGTTTTGTTCTGTTTTTACCCCCAAAAGAATCACAACAAATACACTACTTAAGACATTTTTTAAACCCCACAATGCATTCGGAAACTCTTTCGTGATACTATAGTTCTATACTATCTTTTTAGTTCATCGCATCCCATTTTGTCTACCCACAATACTAGTTTAATCCCCTAGACATGCGTATTTATTTTCTTTTAAAGAAATTAATACTTCAAGAATTTGCTTCTTTCATTACACAGGGCTGTTCTATCTTTTCAGTACCTTTACAATGTTAGTATATGAACTATTAAAGTGGATGTCATTTCATTATCATTTAAAGATAGACACTCTGGCCAATGAAGGTTGAGATTCCTATAGTCCATTGCAACCCAGGGAGATAATTGCCTTTGCTGAAGCTATGGCAAACCCAGGAGTAACTGAGGTCCACCCAAGGAAGGTAGGAGTTGTGCATGACTCAGCATTCTCAGATCTTTATTTAACCGAGTGCAAGGCATTGTGCTAAGGAAGAGGGAGGGAAACTAAACTGGGTCACTCTAATGGTCCAGGACACTTACAATCCAGCAGGGAAATATACATGCATAAGGCATACCGAAATAAGTATGATACAAGAAAGACTAGTAGGTAAGACCAAAAAAGTAAATAAACAAAAGTGTTCTAAGAAACACAGCAGAACAGATTAAATTAGGCTGGGAAAGGCAGCAATAGAGTTGCTCTCAGAAGAGCAGGTGGGATTGCAACCAAGAGAAGAGAGAGAAGAGGCTCTAAGGAGTTACAAGACTCTAGGCTGTTGACATCAGCTTGATTCAAGCTGCTCAGAGCTGTAAAGCCTTTCTCCTGTCCTCACTCTGTACTTTTTAGTTCTCTCCTCCTGAGGCTGCTATGTTTCTGGGCACGCCCAGAGGATCTTCAGACTTTACAAACCGGTTGTGCAGAGCCTGGCATTTCAATAAGAAACAAAGTGCTGAGTAACAACATGAAGTCAATCCATTGCTTGCCAAGAGCTGGGAGGCCTGGGTGGTTTCCCAATCTTAAAGAGGCAGAAAAATATTAAAGCCAGACTCCCAGGGAAAAACCTGGATGGATTTACCAAACAAGAAAATGCCTTGCGCTCATCAATTTAGGGTAGCAGTCCCACCTGTGATTACTCTTATTCGTTCCCAGGTCAGATGGATGAATGTAGCTCTCAGTCATTTTGCCTTTCTTCCATGACAGACTAACATATCCCTAAGTGGCTTACTTTTGTGAAGAATCTTTCATGTCCTGTAGAGCAGAGATCATTTTCAGTCAGTCCTGGGTCAAAGAGGAAAAGATCTCTTCAAGATCTTGACAGGAAATGACTCTGCTACAAAGAATTCAGAGTAGAAGTGAGCAGTCTGGCACAAAGGATGAGTTTTAGGTGTCCCAGAAACAATAGGGCCCACTGCCAGCTCCAATGGCGAAACCCCAGTCTGATGAAAGGTACCAGTGCTCCAGAGGACATCGCACCTGGATCCATCACACCTGTGTCACAAGTCTTCTACCAGCGCAGCTAGCATTCAACATCCTGGGGCCTTCTGTCTGATAATTCATGTTTGACCACTTGTTCTAGGAACAGGGTACCAAATATTTGGGAGGCCTCACGGAGTCTATAACTGAAATGACAGAGCAACCCAAGGAGGACTGGGGCCAACTCAGGAATTTGTTTTAATCTTCACTTAAAATTTAAACATTTTTAAAATATGATAATAAAAATCATATCTACTCCTGATGGAATATTTGGAAAAATCAGAAATATATAGCATAGGAGAAAACCACAAGTCCACCACTGACAAATATTGAGTATATTTATTTTCATTCTGTGTTCTCTGCACACACGAATGTATAAAATTAGGATCACATAATATATACATGATTTTATGGTAATTTTTATCTAACATTGTACTATAGTCCTTTCCCATGTTATTAAGTATTGCTATAAACACTGTTTTTAATAGCTATATAATATTATATTCTACAGATATAGATGACAATTTATTTAAACATTCCACTTCTTGGGGCATTTATAGGGTTTCCAGGATATTTTATTTTTATAAATAATACTGTGAAATATAGCTGTACATATAAATATTTTGCTACAATCAAATGTATGTCCTTAGAATTCATGTCAAGAGGTAGAATTACCGAGTCAAAGAGTGGGCCCTGAATTTATTTATTTATTTATTTATTTATTTATTTATTTATTTATTTATGAGAGAGGGAGAGCACACATGGGGGGGGGAGAGGCAGAAGGAGAGAATCTTCAAGCAGACTGCCCACTGAGTGCGGAGCCCCACTTGGGGCTCTGTCTCACGACCCATGAGATCACGACCTGAGCCGAAACCAAGAGCTGGATGCTCAACCAACTGAGCCACCCAGGCGCCTCCCTAATTTTTCTTTCAGTTGTAAACAGATAAACCATGCTGTGTGAGCAATATATCATGAAGTCTGCACGTCCAGCAGATCTCTCTGAATCACTCCGTGGGTGAGTCAGGGATTCCACACTCTTACTCAGTGGTCTTATTTTGTACATTGTACTTGTAGTCCCTTGAGCTTGCTCATGACCTACCCAAGACCCCAGTCTAGCCAGTGTTCTACCATGGCTGATCATCTGTTTCACTTGAAGGATTTTAAAGCTACTCAACTCAGTGATTCCCTCTTCTTCGCTGGCACCTTACATGCAAATGATTTGAAGGAGCGGGTTCTCTGAGCCATGGGATTAAATTCTCTATTTACTGATCTTACTACCCACCTGTCTCTACACATCTGTATCTGTCTTCTCTTCTTTCAATATCATGTATAGGTTGTCAACACTCAAATTTATATCTCTAGCTCAAATTTCTACCCTGTGCTCTGACTGGCAATCCAATTGCCCATAATCACAGTGCTCTTTGGATGTCTAATAAGCATCTCAAACTTCGTATGTCTAATACCAAACTGTTGATCTTTCCTGCACCTGTTTCTCCTGTAGTCTCCTGCACATGAGTTAATGACAACACCACCTTTTACTTTCTCATGCCAAAAAACGTTGGAGTTGTTTTTCTCTGTCTCTCACACCTCACATCCAATCCATCAGCAAATATTTGCATCCTTTCTCACTGGATTACTGCAATAATCTCCTTACTGGTCTCACTGCTTTTCAGACTATTTCTCAGGACAATAGTTAGAATGGTCCTATTAAAACATAAGTCAGACCATGTGACCTCCCTGCTCCACCCCAGCAAAGGCTTCTATTTCACTTAGAGTAGAAGACAAAGTCTTTATAACTCCCAGACACAATCTGCCCCCTCCTGCCTCCTCACTCATCTTACTTGATGTCCTACTGGTTTCTCCTTTGTTCTCTCTGCTGCAGCCACACTAACCTTCTTGCTGTTCTCGGAACATGCCAGGCACTTTCCTCCCTCAGGGTCAGTGTACTTCCCATGCCGTCTACCTTCCTCCCGGATTTCTGCACGGCTCACTCCCTACCTCTTCCAGGTCTTCCTACACGACCTTTCTTGACTATAATGTTTTAATTTCCAACTCCTGCCCCAGCGCTCCGTAGCTCTTTTCCTACCTTATTTTTCTCCATCACCAATGGACCTTGTTTACTGGGTTTATTGTCTGTCTTCCCCCAGGAACAGAGAAAACTGTTGTCTGTTTTGTTCATTTCTATATTCTCAGCCCCTCTATTAGTGACTGGCACATAGCTGGGTGCTTCAAAACTACTTGCTGAGTAAAGTGAAGGTAAACCATGAGAAAGCATAGTAAGGATTCTGGGTCAGCCACGTGAGAACGTGAGAGGCACCAACGTGTCTCCACTGGACATTCTGATTCTTATAGAATCTGGGCCAAAAGTACACAAAAGAACCAGAATTACTGCAGGCCAAGTCAATGAGGCAGAGAGTCTTCCAGATAGTCTTAGGTATTTTTGTAAATTTTCTATGTTATGCAAATTTCTAAACTTCTGTAGGCTAAAGCAAACCAGAAGGTTTTAATAAAGATTGTATTAGATTTCCCGGCATTTCTGCTTGGTCACAGAATGTGGCGAGGGTTTCTGAAATGGACCCAGTATCAAAAGCAGGAAGGAATGAAAACAAAGGAACTGAGTGTCTTCCCAATTGCTGGACACTTTACAGTATCTCCTTTAAACCTTCAACAGCTCTGAGAGTGCAAGAGTAGGATCTCCATTATAAATACATTAAAACTGAGGGTCAGAGAGAATAAATTCACCAGAGTCATACAGGCTGAGAATTTCTTCTCACTAGCTCCCTGACTAATTTAGGACTTAGAATCTATAGCTATTATCTTGACTACTTTGATGACTGAGGAGAAATCACTTGGAATTTCTGTCTCTGTGACCTGCAAAACAATGTACATTCACTTTAGACACATAACTTAGAGTGAACAGGGTGATAGTTTCAGGTCTTTCTAGCTCTTGTTCAGTTCTCAGCTCTCTAAGAAGAAAGACAACGTTCTAAATGTTCGGGTCCACTGTGGCTCTTGTGTTTCCTAGTTCAAATCTTGAAGCCCTCAAGTTAAACCATAACAACCACCACTATACAAAGCCTCCTGGAACATTTTCCCAAGTGAAACAAATACTCTAGCTGTGTGAGGGTGTCAGGCAAACTAGAAATGGAACTCCTTGCTGGCTATCCATGAGAAGGACTTTGTTTGAGGGAATCCTATGTTGCCAGCACAGTCACTTGTCAAGGACAATAGCTGTTGGCACAGCATTAATATGTGAAGATTGGGAGAGCTGCCAGTGAAAGCAAACTCTTTTGTGGTATGTGCAATGTTGTGCTGGGCATCAGCTGAAGTCCACCACTGATGACCGTCTGAACGCCGCCTTTCACTGACAGCAAACCCAAATGGACAGCTCAGCAAACTGGAGAATGAATGTCTAGGGAGAGGCGACATACTGTAATGGGAAATACATTAGAATAGGCATGAGGAAACCCTAATTTTAATTCCAGTGTTGTGACACTGATACCTCCTGGAACCTGTCTGGGCCTCAGTGTCCTTATTCACTCACTCTCCCAGTCATCCATCCCGGCACCCAGCAAGTGCTTATTAAATGCCAACTTGTTTTCAAGGCATTGGGTCAGATGATGTGAGCAGGTCGTGATTCTGTTTTATGTGTATTAGGCATAATGATAGTCTTATCTACCTCAGAGTGATGTAGAGTGAAGAGGAGAATCCAGCGGTGAAAATGGAGCTAATTATGTTTGTCTTGCTTACTTCATGGATCTATTATGAGAACCATACGAGTTAATTATGTGGGTATACTTTATGAACTTAGAGCATTGCATAACTATGTGGAAAACAGGTACTTTGACTAAGATGACACTTATACCATTGCTGGATATTAGTGAGAGAGATCTGGAAACCAATGAGATCTGGTGCCATTTTTCTTTTTTCTTTTCTTTTCTTTCTTTCTTTTTTTTTCTTTTTTGCAAAAGCAGGACTTTCAAAACTAAAAATAGAAGTTAGTTTAAATAATTATCTCTATGGTTTTTCTAAGAAAGCACACAGATAACAACCAAACCTGTGGTTCAAACTATACTCTTATATTCTACTCCGTAGTTTAAGGTGTTCAAGCTCTTAACTTCAATATTAGTACTGGGGGAGGGATTTTTTTATCAGTACTATGTCAGTGAGGATTGGGTTTTGCCTCACAGAAAAAGAAAGGTGCACCAGCAGTGCCCAAAGCAAGCCTGAAGGAGAAAAACCGTTTAGCTATGGCCTTGCAGACTATTATATTGTTTTTCTCCATTATCCTAGCATGTGGCTTTTATTATTGAGGCCATCTCAGGGCTGTTAAAACTCCAGTTATCACATCTCCATTGCAGGCCAAAAGAAGATGGAAAAACAGAAAGAACCCCTTTCATTTGAGCTGAATCCCTTTAAGCAGACTTTCTGGACTTTCCAGCTAGGAATTATGCTTTCATACCTTTGATAGAAAATAGTCATGTGGCCAGACTTAGCCACAAGGGAGGCTGGGAAATATAGTTTCTCACAGAGGGGTTCTCTGAGCCCAGCTAAAAATCGGGGTTCTGTTAAAGAGGAAGGGAAATTGGATGTGAGAGTGGCAACCAGCAGTCCCTTCCAGGCAAAATATTAAGAAAAACAGATAAGTGAATGGATACAATTTCCTCAGTTTTCTCTTTCATCCATAAATGTTTCATATTCTTTTGGTTTTAATAATATTATCTTTCTCTTATACCAGGACACAATATATCTGATTCAATACAAAATTGTATGTTTGTTTTTCTCATCTAACTTAGGTATTTGTGTTTCATGTTAAAAAGCAACATGATTGGGGCGCCTGGGTGGCACAGCGGTTGAGCGTCTGCCTTCAGCTCAGGGCGTGATCCCAGCGTTGTGGGATCGAGCCCCGCATCAGGCTCCTCCGCTATGAGCCTGCTTCTTCCTCTCCCACTCCCCCTGCTTGTGTTCCCTCTCTCGCTGGCTGTCTCTATCTGTGTTAAATAAATAAATAAAATCTTAAAAAAAAAAAAAAGCAACATGATTTTCAGGTGTTTTATCACACGATTATATTTGAGCCCCATTAGCCCAAATCAAAGAAACTCTGAGAAGGCACACATCCTACGTGGAACTAAGCTGCCAGCTCCCATCCCTTTAACCGCCTTAGCTCAGAAGCACTTTCGAAAAAGCACATTGACTTGACCATCAGCATAAAACAAGATACCTCCAAATTTCTTCAGCACAGAAGCATGTCCTCCCACTGTGGCTGCAGCAGGTGCATATTTCTACATCCGTCCCCAAATTCCCAGCCACGTGATTGTACCCCGAGTGAAATCCCCTTGGTATTCTTTGTTGACTTTATCCATATGTGTAATTGTGGCCCTTTCTGTTTATTTATAATTTGCCTTCTTAAGACCTTAAATAACTGAGCCACTGTGCTTGAGGGGCTTATTTCCTAACCCAAGGAACATGGAAACCAGCTGGGTTCCGAAAGAGCAGTGGAGCATGCAGCATGGTCCTGGTCGTTTGAGGAAATGTCCTCTGCGTACCACAAACTGGGGTGACAGCCAAACGAGAAACATTAAGTTCTGGATTCCGAAGAAAAGTTTTCAGTTCTTTAAAAGCAGCTATCACTATGTGACATAAACTTAAATTCAATCCTATTGGGGCCTTGCCGGCAAAAGTGTAATTCCTGAATGAAATAAGGTTTGGAGACATTTGAAGAATCTAGCATGTTATGTAACCTTCTCACCACACCAAACTGTTATTTTTTTACAAATAACAACAATAGTTGCATGTGATCATTAACACAGTAATTGCCCCCAAATATTGTGATTTTTTTTTTTAAGATTTTTATTTATTTGAGAGACACAGAGAGAGAGCGTGTGCGCTCATTAGCAGTGGCAGGGTGGGGGGGATGCGGGTAGAGAGAGGGAGAAGCAGACTCCCTGCTGAGCAGGGAGTTCAACGGGGGCTCAATGCCAGGACCCCAAGATCATGACCTGAGCCAAAGGCAGATGCTCAACCAACTGAGCCACCCGGACGCCCCACAATATTATTGAATAAATATAAGAAAGATAACTACTGGTCATCCACTGTCTGGTCAAAAGATTTTGTCACTGACTTGCTAAGATATTTTTAGCAAGACTCTGAAATAGAGGTCAGTACGTTACTCACTCTAGTGAGAGAATTGAACTCCGTAATCTATATTTTCCTAGCTGGCTTTAGCGTTCTAAGTTTCTAGACCTTATTATCTCTAGACTCCTTTTTCCTTCCTTTGTTTGCCCCTTAATTCTAGGCATTTTACTGCCCATTGCCTCTCCCTCTAAAGATTGGCAAAGGAAAATAGCAGCAATTCTGGTAAATAGAACAAATACAAATGGAAATGACCCAGAGGGAGTTTGTTATATTCAGTAGGCATAGGTCTAGTAAAATATCCAGTAGTGGCCAAATGGCACTGTAACTTGATGGAATGGTAGCTAGAACATAGACTCTATGGTCAGGAGTGGAAAATTCGTGTCTTGAGACTATTCTGGCCTGGCCTCTCGACCTTCAGCAAACCATATGACCTCAAAGACTTCATCTCTGAAGGTGGTGATAGCACAAACAGCGCAAACTGAGGGTGTAACAGTGCACACTCTCTAAGATTTGTGAGCAATAATATGACCCATATCGTGGGCAATACACTAAATGTTACCTGTTCCTGTTAGCCGACCGCAATATGAGATGTGTCAGGATACCAACAACAAAAGAATTCCCCTAAATTTGCAGGTCCATTTATTTCAAGCGGTCTTTGATCTGATGCAAATTGAATACAATAGGACCTCCCTGAATGACTTACAATAGGACTAAGCCTGTTTCCAGGTCTTTTCGATAGGAAAATTGAGACTTCATTATCTGTTTGCAAATGTGTTTTTTAATCCACGGTTGACTCTGAGTTCCCCACTAGTTTTATTTTGTGCTTTTCCGTTGTCTTTAACAGCTCTGTGGCTTGGAGGCCTTGCTCTCTTCCCGATTTACAGTTGGGTTTCATCAGCACTCCTGTTTCCTGTTTTGTCCCTGTCTGGCCTGCTTGTTTTGCACCTCTAAGTCCTTCCCCTTCCTCTTCAGAGGATATCATCATTTCCAGTAGGGATGGGCAATGCCACTGGCTTCTCTTGCTGCAGCTTTTCCTCTTCTTTCTTTTTCTTTTTTTAACCTCCTTTGAACCTTCCTAAGCTTCCTGTAATGACTACGTCTCTGTTCCTGCTATTTCAGTATTTCTGTGGCTTCAGATTTTGATCTGGATTTGCGTCTTCTAGCCGAAACCATCTCAAACAAGTATTTTGAGGTTTCTGCTGGAAGGTAATTTGAATTTGTTTGCCCAGCCACCAACTCCCAGTTTAGATGTCATGAGATTTCTGGAGTGCAGGAGTGACCGACCGTCCCAGATTACCTTTCTCTTATTATCACTGAGCTGCATCATTAGCAGGGATGGGCTGTTTTGTTAATGAGTCAACCTTGCTTCTCATAATTCTGAGTAACTACTGCTAAATCAGGGAAATTAAGGATGTCTTTCATTTCAGGAGGGTTGATGAAGAGTTAACTAAAGTCAAGCACAGGTATGGCTCTATTTACATGATTCGACGTACCTACATCAATACGAATGATCGAATACACATACACTGGTGCACACACACAAAAACACAATTATTCCTTTGTCATCTTATGGCATCTTTTCTGCAAGGAAGCCACAAATATAAACTGAATACGAACAAAGTAACTCCGTTGCCTTGGCAAATGACCAATGACCTCTTCTGCTTCTTTTCTTTTTCTTTTTTCTTTTTCTTTTACTTTTGGTCACCATTGTTTAGGTGAAGAGCAAAAGAAGCCCAAAATATTCCTCAGGCTATTCTCAAATTACTGGGCTCTGGGTTCATGCATTCAACAAGGATTCAGTGAGCACCTGCTATGCTCCGGGTGCTCACAGTATATAGCCAGGTACCGAATAGACCAGATCCCTGCCACCCAGAACCTTGTATTTGGGGAGATAGTCTTCTTTCAGGATCAGACAATCTGTTCATTCGACAAAAACTCGATGTGGTTCAAGATTCCAAAAGGAGAACTTCAAGGCAAGAGCCGAGATGGCGTTTATTACATGCCCCATCATGTGGTTTCCTAACAGGCCGAATGCAATACAGACTGGGGTCTTGCTCACTCTTCCTTCCTGTTCCTGTCACTCAGAACTCACAGCCACATTTCAGGAGTTAGATACTTCATTTCCTACCAAGCTGAAGACTTTGGGCGTGTTTGCTATCATCCTCATCAAGTGAGAGGGCCATCCGCTTCCCTACCTGTATTTCTGCCTTGCACCCTGACAACCCCAAAGAGAACTGTTGTCTTGCCTTGATTTTCTCTAGGAGGCAAGATAGCTCCTCAGAGGGGTCTCCTCTTGTTCTGCAGTGTCGCTTCTTAGGCTGACTGAGATACTGGAAGATGCCACCCGTTAAAAGTCAGCACTAAATTCTTAAGTGAACCCCCACTCTAGTGTTTTTAATCCTTTGGATTTGTACGGTAAAGGGGAAAAGTAAGCCAAGTAGGGGTTCTTTGCACCTTTCGTTCATTTGTATGACTATGTTTTTGTAGCGTACCTATAGATATAAAGCACTTTCCAAGTCTTTTTAATGTTATCTGGTTTGTGTGGAGTGAGGACGTAGGAGTGTGTTTGGCTTTTGTTAATAGGTAGTTGTATTTCTGAAAATCCACTATTTTCTAAGATCTCTTACTGTTCTTGTTTTCAACTAACAGAAATTGGAAAATACAGATTGTGGGAGTATACAGTGAATGCTTGCAATGTTTGTCATTTTTAGACTCTAGTACTGTGGCTCTTGACTTTTCCTAAGATGACTTCACCTAAAAGCTAAGGCCAAAAATGAGTATAATATTATACATCAACTTTATATCAATAAGAAAACAAAAATTAAGGGAAAAAAAAAGCTAAGTTCAAGCCAGAGCCCTTGTCGTAAACAAATGAGAAAGGACACGACCGCTCATAATGAATGCAACCTGGGTTATCTGTGGCCTATTGTGTGGATAAAAAGTGAAAGGCTAATTCTGAATACAAAGGAAATGAATAAGTCTTCTTGCCACTAAGAATTAAAGGAAGACTATTGGGAGGGCAGAATCATTCCCTGCAGCTGGACCTGTGCCTCCCCCAGACCGGCGGCAACGCCATAAGGTTAGGAAGCCTGAGTCTTACCCAAGTGGCTGGTAGTTAATTCTCCATTTGGGCAAATGGTCGGAAGAAAGTTAAGAAACTGCCCAGGTTCAAGACCTGCCTCTGCCACCTATTTGTTGTCTGCTTCTTGCCTTATAAGGTATTTTAAGGTTGAAAAGAAAGAACCCACAGAAAACAGGCTGCTTCAGGGCTTATGGAAATAAATGTGAGATATTACTGTGATGATGGTGATGGTGACGATGATGATGACGGGTGTTCAGGGAGATACCAGGCTGAACACAAGTGGAATGACTCAGTAGGTTACTAGAAGTCAGGGGTCAAAAATGTGCACCAGGTGACAAGCTTCGGGAGGTAGGTAGAGAACTGGTGGGCTAAGTCAGCAGGGTTATGAAGGAGGATACGGGGCAACGCCTATAAAACCAAAAGGAGTAAAGGTGTCCTCTGGCCTCCTGTGGACCAAAGTACATTGCCTAGCCTGGATCCAACGACACAAGGGCCTAGACCTCAGGAGAGAAGACGTTGAACCCAGCTAGCATGGTTAAGCTCAAACGGGGCAAATCTCTTGGTTTTCTCTTTGTTTGTCTGGTTTGGAAAATTCCTGAAGAGGAATTTTATGGTTTTTACCCTTTTAATATCTGACTTCTGTATAGTGGAAGAAAAGAATAGCACTCTAGTAATCCTCTATAAAGCCGGACACATACTTAAGCAAGGAGATCCTGTGTAAGATGATAGGAATTATAGGTCTCATTGTACCAAAGCAAGAAGGTAATAAATTCCCGTCTATACATGTTACAATTATATAAGCTATAAAATATATTGCTATAAAATGAGCCATCTATTTGAAAATCCCACTACATGCAGTTTGCATAATTACCAAACTGGTAATTGAAAAATGTACAGTGGCTAAGATTCAAGAAGTAGTTGTTGAGTATCTATTTTGTGCAAGGTAGCATTACGTAATGACAGAATCATGCTATTCTGTTGCTTGACGCACAGATTTGCATTGTGTAGTCAATATCTAACTAATTTCTTCAAACTTCATGAAAAATAATAAACCAGAATCTCCTGGGAATACAGTAGCACATATTCATAAATTCATAGCATTTTAAAGCGGAAGGACTCTTAAAACGGAATGGAAATCGGCACCTTAGGCATTCTTCAGAATGCTGGTTAATGTCCTAAGGAGCTTTTGAAATTTTAAACTATTATTTTAAGAGCATCCTATAAAAGAAATTATTTAGTCAGATATATCAACTGGCTCACTGAATCCCCACCTATTATAAGAATTTATTCATCCTAGCAGTGTCAATTTTAGGAAGCACAGAATAGAAATTCAGATAACCTACGTGACTGATTCAAAGTAAATGGTATGAATCATTCATTAGAGAGAGAGGACAATCAGTCGGGCATCTAAAGAAATAAGCCTAGTGTTTGACCTGGTTGATTATTTCTTTTCCCAGCTGGAAAATACTTTCTGAATTCTGCCCAGTTCCTCTTGAGGTAGACAAATGTTAAACAGAAAGAAGTGGTGATGTGCTTTTGTTCGGTATGGTCTCATGAGGACAGTCCTATAATATTTTCAGCTAGTTGCTATGGAGGCAGCCAGCAGCAAGCTCAGCTAATAAATTTGGGCTGACAGAGCTGTGGGATGATCCTCGGTAGCAATTCATAGACACCTGAGTGCCGGAGTCATGCAGGAGAGAAAAGTAAGGCAGGAGGACGATAGCGAAGTTTACCAAATAGAAAACCACAAAGCGCACACAAGGAAGGTATACTTTTCAAACTTCACAAGGCATTTACACATACCAGTGAATGAGACCTGCACCTTCCCTTCCCATGTGCCCTACCACAAGTAGTATCCCAGGGAGAGCCATGTACCCGTGCATTGGAGGCAGGGCATGGGGGGAAGTTGTTTGAACCATTTGGGTGGTTAGCTGAGCTTTGATGTAACGCTGGAAAACCATGTTCCAGGCTCATTGGATTTCTAGAGTTGTCGGGTCTCCACTGCAGAGCTTCCGAAAATAACCAGAAATTCACTTGGAAAGAGTTAACGAACTAGCCGCCTTCATTTTGTTTAAATGAGCAAAGAAGTAACAATGACCGTCGTCGTTAGCCATTCTCTTCTATGGCTCTGGACAGACCTTTTTTTCCCTCTGTTCAGAGCTTCCCGCTTGGTGTTTGTCTAAGCAGGGAGGAAAGCCATCGTTCAAACTCTGCAACACCGGATTGCAAGCTAAGGCTTTTCTACACTTTGTTTAATTTTCCTGAAATGTCCTTTTCTCCAGAAATGATTTATTGGTGACCTACCATGCTTTTCTTCTTACTCAACACTCCCCTGGGGACGTAGTTAAAATGCCACTTAGCTGTAATTCTCCTGGGTGGGGAAGTGGCGGGTGGTGGCAATGAAACCAAAGCCCAGTTTTGAGCAACTGTGGACTGTTGACTTTCTGCTAGTCTTTCATAAAGGGAACCCTCAAAACACCGCAGCCGTGCAGCAAACAGTGTGCATTTCATCTAAGCCTGCTGGCTTTGTGCTTGCCTTTCTTCAGGCTAGAATGATCCTAACCAGCAATGTCTTTGTGTCATGATGCAGAAAGTTGGCAAGTACACATGAGGATAATGCTGAAGTATAACTTCTGAGTGGGGGAGGGAACCAGAGAGAGAAGTAAAGCTCTGTACAATGACTGGTGGTTCTCTCTCCTGCTGTTTGTTCCAACAGAGGTCAATCATTGTGCATTGTCCCTGTGGGAGTGAATACAGCATATTATTTTTGGGTAAAAAATGAGGTTTCTTTTGGTGGTAAACTATATGGAAAATAGAAGCTGTCTATACTTGATTTCTTTGCTTTCATTTAAATGCCTCCAAAGCATTCTTCCATAAGAAGGAAAATGACATAACAAGTCTCTAAAGATGAAACTGTTTTAATGACAGAAATGTTCAATACCAAATCGACTAGAACTACTAGGAAATGTTACCAAAGTTTTTTAAAATTCTCGTATGTAGCAAACTTTGTTGCCTATTCAGCAAAATGTCTTCCCCTTCTTCCTAAAAGACACTCAGATTTTGTTTTTCTCTCATTTATCATGTGCCGGGAGGAGGCTGGTCCCAGCTCCAGGGAGATGTGTGATTGGTCTGGGTAATGCCAGCCCTCTGTCAGTCAACCATTCAGGAATGGGCATGTGATTCAATTCTGGCCAATAAGATGTAAGCAGAGGTTTCCTAGAGGATTTGGGGAAGTTATCCCCTGCCATTTGGAGAACCATGGAAATACAGCCTTTTCCTTCAACTTGGATGAGAATAAAGAAGCACATAGTCCCAGCTGCTCTTGCAGTCATCCCGTATTCACAAAGGGGACAAAATTGAGGCTAAAGCTGTGGACGGTCCTTGTGATGTCATCAAGCCAGTGGATGAGTCAATAAATGTCATCGTTGTTTAAGCCATTCAAGTCAGGCTCCTGTTACTAACAGCTGAAGGCATCCTTTCAGCATAGAATGATTCTGTCTGCCGAGCTTCATCCTATAGTCTTAGTTCTTTGCTCTCTCATCTTCTTTCCCTCGTTTACATATGAACCCCAGCCTTTGCTCTGACTCAGATTATCTCACTCTGATACTCCCCCTCTTGCTCTCCTTGCCTCCTCTCTCTGTACCTGTCCCTTTTACCCTTCTTTTCTCTAGTGGGATCTTAATCTTATTAGTCAAAGCCAGGATCAAAGAGTAGGGCCTTCGCTAGGTGAACTCTGGATTGGGTGGAATTTTGCTCCTATGTCCCTCCTGTACTTTGTCTAGCCACACCCCTCAGCTCCCAGCAATCTCCTCCACTGCTCCACCGCCTAAAACCAAAAGTCTGTGTGCTCTGAGACATCCATCCAAAAACTATCTTTTCAGTGAGAAATTTTTGGAGAAAGTGCCTTAACCCAGTGGCTTTCAAATCTTTTTTTAAAAATTGAATTGTAATTGACATATCATATTATATTAGTTTCAGGTATACAACATAGTGATTGAATATTTTTATACATTATAAAATGATCACCTTGATGGGTCTAGTTATCATCTGTCACTACACAAAACTATTACAGTATTAGTAACTACATTCCTTATGCTATTACATCCCTGTGACTTACTTATTTTATTCAGATCTTTTTTTTTAATACAACCCACATTAAGTATCAACACTTAGTACACATACAACCCTGAAACAAAATTTCCCTAAAACATACTTGCACTAACCACCTGTGAGACATTCTGATATTTTCTATTCTGATCTGTTTCATCTTATTTTATTTTTTTAATAATTTTTTATTATGTTAGTCACCATACAGTATATCCTTAGTTTTTGATGTAATGTTCCATGATTCATTATTTGCATATAACACCCAGTGCACCCATGCAATACGTGCCCTCCTTACTACCCATCACCAGCCTGTTTCATTTTAAACAATTGTTTGTCTCTACTCACTACAATGATTTCATGGATGGGTTGTGACCACCAAAAACAGTGCCTCAATCCACAGCAGAAACCCTGATGGGCATTGGGACAATTCTGTAAAGAAGTCTTTGAGGGTGTTTAAGGTGTTATTTAAGCTTGAATAAAATGATAGCCAACACAAACTGAAGGGATTCTCTCTCTGTGAGCATATGTACTTTTTTTTTTTTTCCCAAAAAGAGCAAAGAGTAAGTGAGACTTAGTGTATGACTACTGACAACTGATGTGGTCCTAGTAATTTGGGGAGATATTTTTGAAATGACAAATGTATTTAACAAACACCATCATAGTTATTTCTGAAAAGTAGAAATGTTTTCTTCAGAAGCTGTTGGTGTCCCAGAGTCAACTTATTGATTGCATTTTTATATTTAGCTTTTTAGGGCCTATTAAATACATCTGCTTTCTCATTCATCTGGGCTTTGCTACTTCTTTAAGAGCTGGGGATTTCATAATGGCAGATTATCTGTAAGCACCATTTTTATACTATTGGACTGTGGCCAAAATGTGTTGGCTGTCCCGTTGATAACTAGTCGTTATCAGCTGTGACCACTCTCACAGCCTGTACCACTAGAAGGCCACACATATCGAGACCATAGAATGCGTGAGGACCACATGATCTCTGGGAAAGCCCTGTAGAAGCTGTAAAGTACTGTGTAAATAGAAAATTATGAATCTTTGAAAGTTAGAAACTCTCTTTGACTCACTCATGAATTTTGATATTTCTGTTAATGGTACGGAGTTCTATGAATTTTCTCCACAACTCTAATTAACACACACACACACACATACACACACACACATACACTTGGTTCTTAAGCCTATATTCAATACACTGTAGGTTGGTTGATTGTGCGTAAGCCTTGAGGTCTCCCTTACAGAATATAGGTTTTCTTCTACACATAGTTGTTTTTCATGTGATACGTCCAGGATTGTTAAATGATGTAATATAGTCAGTCATAGCAGTTAAGACATGCTTTTGGCAACAGGAAGGCTCCGAATGCAGTTTTACCTCTTACTGATTCTGTGAACTTGGGTGAGTTACTTAACCTCCTAGGTTCTAACGTTCCGCTTATAAAATGGGGATAATACAGTTCACGTCACAAGGATGTTATAGGATTGAGTTTATCTCTACCTATTAAATTAATTTCATGATTCACTAAGGGATCCTGATCACCAAAAACAGCCTTAACCCACAGCATAAACTTTGATATGGGCGCATGACTAGTTTGCAGTGTGTGTGTGTGTGTGTGTGTGTGTGTGTGTGTGTGTGTGTGTGTCTCAGGAGGGACAGGGTGCTAGTCTCTCTCTTCTTGCTAAAGGAACTTCCTTAAAAATAAATATACTGAAAAGTAATGACAGGAAACTTCACAAAATCAAAAGAGGATGTCAGGAAGTACAGGATGTGAGGTTGTTTTCATTTCCTTCAGTGTTTTTCTTATTAATCATATATATTTATAACTTTAAAAAGCAGAACATTTCACCATCCTTTCTCCTTAAGACCCAGATTATAAAGTAAAAAAATAATAATCATAATAATGTGACCAAGAAAAAACTAGTTTAATACTTTCTGTATTATAAATGGCATTTAAGTCCCTGAGCCTACATTATTGGCTATCTGAATAGGACTAGTCACATTCATTCTCATTCATTTATAAATCTGTTGCATTCTGAGTCACTTCATGCCAATACGGAAAGGGGATAAAAGCAAAGTACCTTAAAGTAGAAACTGAGAAGGAACATTGATTTTTTTTAAAAGTTTTTGATCATTATTTCTTTCCCAGAAGACTGTTTTCAAACACAGGGGCCTGGGCAAATCAACAAATGCCTAGCACTGAAAGCCCACTTCTCCTTTTAAGAATCAAGGCTCCAGGAAAATCAATCTTGAGCAGTCGTATGAAGGATGAGCAGTGTCTGGTTTACCCCATGCGTAGGAAAGCGAGCATGCCGCCTGCAGAATTTTGTGCATGAAATGGAGATCTGCATCCTGTGGTCGGTACTGAGCAGCACATTTCCTCTTGGACACTGAAACACAAATTATCTCCAAACAAATTTCTCGAGTTCCTATTTGGCTGAAAGCCAAAATAAACAACTAAAAAAGTTGTTTTGCAGTCCTCAGCTTTGCTGAGCAGATAGATACGAAGGTTATGGGTGGGATTGTCTTTATTACGATGCTTGAGTTATTAACGCTTTGGGACTCAAGAAATAAAGTGTGGTCCATCTTTTAAAAATTGATGATCTAAGTCAAACAGTTCAAAAGGTGATAATTCAGGTCCATCCTGAGAGTTTATATTTGAGAGGCAGTAAGTTGCTTGATATTAAAAGCAGTTTCTCCTTCACTTCTTAGTGAAATTCCCTATGAAAGTAGATGGAGGACATATGTTGTTTTCATCTGCACAGCGTCGCTTGCTCTGGGAAAACACCGTTCCCCTCTTCCACGTGGTTTGAGAGGGGCTGCCAATCACTGTGCCCCACCCCCACAGAGGACACAGGTCTGGTCAATCCTAAAATTCACTTTTCCTGAAATTAAGATATGATGTTGAGACAGATATGCTTTCTTGCCCCTGGGATGCCCTAGAACAGAGATCCCAGAGTGCCCAGTTGCCATCTTTACCACGCACGGGGGAGGTGGAGCAGGCCAGGCTGCGGAAAGAAGGCATGAGGGAGACAGAGGAGTGAGAGGATGAGAAGGCAGAGCAAGAAAATAGGAAGGTGGGGGAGGGGAAACGGAAGAAGATATTCAATCTAACCTCAGCAGAGCTATGACTGAAGCCAGCTGATTCCTGAACTTTCTAAATACTCAGGCCCACGAGTGTCCTTTTCTGTTCAAGCTAGTTTAAATGAGGGGTCTGCTGGTTCAGTCGGTAGAGCGTGCGACTCTTGATCTTGGGGTTGTGAGTTCAAGTCTCATGTGAGGTATAGAGACCACTTAAAAATAAATTCTTTCGAAATAAAATAAAATGAATGAGGGTTCTGCAACCCAGAAAGTCCAACCTAGTGCAGTAGCTGGTGTTCCTTCATTCATTCAACAAATGTTTATTGTGGGCCTACTACATGCCAGGCCCTACATGGGTACAGTGTAGGAGGGTTGGTAGACACATGGTTCTTGCCTTCATAGAACTTATACTCTGGTTGAGAAAATAAACAAAATACACACACACACACGTTCAATTTGAAAATATATTTTTTTAATTTTTCATGTTATGAAGAAAAAAACAGGGTACAGAGAAATAGCAGGAAAGGAGAATGTCATAGAGAGGACTACAGTGTCATTAGAATAATATTTAGAGAAAGATGTGCATGGATTGTGGTTTGGGAGTGCAAATGAGGTGGCACGGTGGCAACAGAGAAAACTTTATACATGGTCATGAGACCAGAAGCCTCATCATAGCTTCATCAAAAAATAAGAGCTTTCCTCCTCAAGAAAGAGATAATAACTGCCTATTTTTTCAAGGGCTATAATGAAAATCAAATGCGAGGGGACACCTGGGTGGCTCAGTCAGTTAGCCATCTGCCTTCAGCTCAGGTCATGATCCCGGAGTCCTGGGATCGAGCCCCACGTCAGGCTCCCTGCTCAGCA
This sequence comes from Ursus americanus, assembly GCF_024610735.1. Lineage (NCBI taxonomy): Eukaryota > Metazoa > Chordata > Mammalia > Carnivora > Ursidae > Ursus > Ursus americanus. The sequence continues at coordinate 22,765,536 of NC_142134.1, read as the reverse complement.
GGAAACCTGCTTCTCCCTCTCCCTCTGCCTGCCACTCCCCCTGCTTGTGCTGTCTGTCAAGTAAGTAAATAAAATTTTTTTAAAAAGAAAATCAAATGAGAAAACATGGCTGCTGCCCATTTGAAAAAGAGAGGGTGGTAAAAAAGCCAGTGTGCACATGACAGGAGGAGTAACAGGACAACCTGGTGTACCTGTTTGGAAGCCTGGACGTTGTCCCATGAGGGGGAGGCATCCAAGAAGGTGAAAGTTGAGTGGCTCACCAATGGTCACTGAGAGGGTTGTTTGTATATACAAAGGACATGCAACACAGTCTTTATTTACTGGTTTATTCTATCCTTTGATGTGTTGATGAGTACATTTTAGTTAATAATTTCCAACATTCATCATTCAGCCACATTCTGAGGAAACAGCTCTCAATAACGTTTAACATAATAATATTTCATAAAACCGCTTAAGGTATTTTTACTTTTCATTTCCCACCAGGCTTCTGTGACTTCCTTTACAAGACACATTAGGTTATTTTTAAAAGAAATGCAAAAAAACAAAATAGCAACTACCATTTCTCTCATTCTTGAGTTGACTTTTTAAAAATCCAATTATTAAAATAATACACTAGTATTGTAAAAAATTCAAGTAGTACAGAAGGTCATAAAATGAAATTTCCTCTCCTACCCTACTCTCCTTGCCTAGAAGTTGACTCTGAATCCTCCCACAGCTTTATCTGTTGAGTCAGCTGAGTCTCGAAAGCTTGAGTGTAGTCTCTTGGCAGCTGAGAAAAGGAAGGTTACTTTTTCAAGTGGAGGAACAGCATGCGCGTGCACTGTCACCGGTATGACTGATGTCCAGGCCGTATGTATATTGTCCACTTCTAATTTCAGTATCAACTGGCCTGTAATCACATTGGCATTCAGGCAGAATATTTCATTGTTTTCACTTGGGTGACTCTCTGAACTCCCTTTCCATGGATCAAAACAAGTATCTTGGGATTATGTCAGGCCAGAAAAAAATGGAGCAGAGGTGTGAATTTGCTTCTCTGGCTACTGACTGCTCTTTGACATTGGTCCCCGCCCTCTAACACTTGGGCTCTGTGCTCCAGGCAGGCTCAGTGTTCTCTCCACTGACCACGGACCAGCTGGGCCTCCGGCCACAGCAGTGGGCCATTGGGGTTCTCTTTGTTCGGTCTCCTGGCCCCAGCCTGAACATAGGAAGGGCCCTGCCTTCATCCCCTCCCTGTCTGGAAGATCCCCAACGCTGGCCTTTTTGAAGAAAGATGCTAGTATGCTGGTCTTTTGTTTTTTAAGTCCTTCAGAGTTCCCCTTTTCATAAAAGGGAAGGCAAAGAAGCATTAAACAGCAGCCCCCCTGGGAAAACTAGTACTCTGGCCAGGCAGAAGGGGGATGGGAAACTCAGAAGGGGATGGCCATGGGGGCAGAGGAGGACCTGATTAGAAGAGTCTGCACAGTATTCTAATGCGTTTGTATTACCTTGGCATTGTGGGGAGGGGATCATTGGAGGCTTTAAACGGAGCAGTGGTAGAAATCAGATTTTCCTTTGGAAAAGAATTCTGGTGCCAGCAGGGACTGGAGGTTGGAGGAGACAAGCTGGAGGCAGTGAGAGCAGTTAGGAGGCTGTGGCGATAGAAAGTTGTTGTGGGTCCAGCACCTTAATCCTGTCTTGTATCAGAGGGAGTTTCCATTCTGTTGGCCTGTGACTTGGATCATAAGCCAATCGCCTACCATGAAAGACAAAAAGTCTGAGGTGTACCTGTCTAGCCTTGCCGGCAGCTAGGGTTAGGACTTGGTGAAGCGGTAGTTCATTCTGGTAGGTGCTAGGAGGAGCAGTGGCAGCAGCAATCCTCCACAGCCCTGATTCAGGGTCAGCAGGGAGGACGGCCGCAGGGAAGGTGTCCAGAGGCTGCAGGCGGCAGCCGCAATGTCTTTGGGGTAGTGGTTTGCCCTGATGACATTTGGCTGTAGTTCTGGCTACGTGAACTCCCTTGGTTCCTGCCCATTTTCTAAGCCCGAGTGTTCAGCTCTCTGAACCATTTTCATTCAATTTTAAGAATAACCCTCGGAGGAGGTAAGGCAGGTGTAACCACTCTCATTAAGGTGAAGAAACTGAAGCTCTGAAAGGATATGTCCTTTGCTTAAGATCAAGAGCTAGTAAGTGGCATAACCAGCATTGGACCCAAGTCTTGACGTAATAAGGCTCAGTACTCTTTCCATTACCCCCTTGCTTCTCGAACTTGGTAGCTCTTAATATATGTGGCAAAGTGAAGGCAAGTTCTAGAAACTATGACTTCCTCATGACACAGCTTTCTAGAGTTACATAGATGTCTATTAAATTAAAAATTAGAAGTTAAGTTATTTAAAACAATACATAATGGAGTAAAATGCAAATGCTAGGTAAAATTAGTAAATTCAAATAAATTTAACCTTTGAAGGAAATAAGCACCTAGATTCCCGAGGGATACAAGAGCACTTATCTCTGTAGTGTGTACTTTGGTGGAAATGTATGGGAAGTCCTGAAATGAAACGTTAGCCAATCCCTAGGCTAGTGTTGCAATTAGCTACATGTCCCCATTTAATTTAGTAAATACCATATTTAACCTAATATATCTGATCGATGTGTATGTATATAATAACCTCATTCACATATGTTGTTAAAAGCCCAGAAGTCCAGAACATCTTAATAATTGTGCAATAAAATTTATTTGACCAAAGATTGGTAGAGATGCAGATGTTGACTAATGCTACTAAGTGCACGTGAAACAAACACTCCACTGGAACAAAGAGATAAAACGTAAGATGCCTTTTCCAGATCTTCACGAGCTGAAATGACTATTTGTCATCTGGAGATAATTACGTGCAATGATTTCATAGTGAGGAAACAAAATCATGTTTCAATGAAAGGGTAAGCTAGATATAAATCATAATCATTCTAAATTATAGTTATTAAAATTCTATAAATTCAAAACATTTCAGCTCTATAGCTTGGGCAATGAGTCTATTCTGAGCAGCATTGACCAAATAGTATTATTTTCAGATGTTCTAAGTATACCAGGTTACATCTGACCACAAAATATTTCTCTAGATTACTATTACACATGTCCATTTATTGTTCAACTACTCATTCAGTCACTACTAGGTCTTGAGGCAAAGATAAATACCACAGTAACATACAAATAAGGAATTATAATATGGTGCAATATATAATAATAGAAGTACATACGAGGCACAGTGTAAGTATCAAAAAATAAATTCTCCCTATAGGCTTCACTGAAAGGTTAATCTTTATACTCAGGGTTGGCTCTTAGAGGCTGACTACAAGAGCGGCTGTGGGCAACACGCTCAGACATAGGAAAGGTGAGCCAAGGAGAGTATTTTAGGCAGAGGGGACACCGGACATGCAGTAGTTTCATGACTTCAAAGAATTGCAAGTATTTTTGAGTTTATGGATCCTGACATTGAAAAGCTGTGGTGGGAAAGAAGTTGGGCAAACGGGACAGATCACGTGAAGGACCTGAAATAATCATGCTATCTGGGCTTTAATGGACATGAGGAAGACAGTAAGAATTTTAGGCAAGAACATAGCAAAAGAATGTTTACCCTTTGGGAAAATGACTCTGAAGATGGTGTGGGGAATGGCTTGGCGAGGAAAGAGATAAAGAAAAGAGTCCAGGTGAAAAGTAACAAAGACATGTGCAAATAGAGATAAAGAGATGAGAAAATATGCAAGAAATATCTAAGTAATGGGACCACAGAAAAATGATAATAAATGGAATGTGAAGGGTAAAGAATGGTGAAGACTTAGGCAGATGGGTGATTATCAAGTCAAAAAAACCCAAAATAGGAATATAGAAATAACAGATTTGGTGGAAATGAAAATGAGCTCACCTTTGGCAAGAATGTGAGTTGTCTGTGCATTATGCAGGGAGAGTGACAGTATGGGCAATGGTATACATGGAAGATACCAGGGCCGCGATAGTAACTGAAGTCATCATAGACACAGGTAGCAATGACAGCTAGGGGATTGAGTGAGATTGCCCAATAGGAAAGAAGTATTCTGAAGAAATATTGTGTATGTGCCTCAGTATCATTAGTAGTCATCACATCTTTGTCAATAATAACTGTCGGCATGTGTTTTCTCCTTCATGCCCAGGAACGTGCACCATGATGTGGTAGACGGAAGGCTGGGCTGGGGAGCAGGAGACTTGGCTCCCAATCCTGGCTCTCTCAGGAGCTCCTTGCATGACGTTGAGCAAGTCATTGGACCATTCCCTTCCTTGGTTTCTTCATCTGTGAAATGAGGGGTGTCTTTATCTGGATTAGATGAGCTCGAGCACTCTGTAGTTTTTCAGCCGGTTCTCCAAATCTCATGACTCCTTCTGACGGGCTCCAATGAAGCTGCCAGTGAAACCTGAAATCACTGAAAATAGAGATGAAAAGAAATGTGGCCTAGTGAGAGACGCAAACTTTAGAATTTCCTCATAAATAATGGAAAGCTGACTTAGAAAAATATTTTTGCTGTCCTTTGGGAACAGTTTTTGTAGGCTATTATGAAATTGTGGGGCCTTTTATTGAAAGAGAATGATACCTGATCACAAATATTTGGGTTTTAATTGAATGATCTTTTGGTCCAAGTTATTTATTTACTTATTATTTTTTTTAAAGATTTTATTTTTATTTATTTGATAGAGTAAGTGAGAGAGAGAGCATGAGCAGGGAGGGGTAGCGGGGGAGGGACAAGCACGCTCCCCGCTGAGCAGGGAGCCTGACATGGGTTCATGTCCTGAGCTGAAGGCAGACACTTAAGCAACTGAGCCATCCAGGCACCATTGGTCCAAGTTTTTTAGAAAATAACAGTATAAGGTTGTCTCATTTAAAAGCCACCAACTTAGAGCTTCATTGCAGTCGGGATTACGTAATAGGTCTGATAACATTTGTCCCTCTGGCCAATTCTGACTGCCTATAAGTAACACAGGAATAGAAAACATTTATTGTAATCAAATTGCGTTTGAATTGTATGTCCTTATGATGGCAGGCCGTGCCGATGACTGCAGAGAAAGACCTTACGAATAGATGGGCTTGAGATACTGAGCTGGCACCCAAACAAACTGTGTGAAAAGTTTTCCCTTTGTGTTCCCCAAAGTGCCAGGTACAGTGGGCTAGGAGCAGCAAAGAAACACAGACCATAGCCCAACTAACATACCAAACACCTGTGAAGGTATTCACGACCTGTATTGTAGTAACTGTTGAACAGTATTTGTAAAATTCTTCTGTAGTTTTGATTGAACTGCAGTCTGGCAGTACCCTTCCACTAAGCCCCCGAGTCATAATTACTCTCTGAATGTCAGAAGACGATCTCATTTCGAGGAGCCCTGAGCACACTGTGACTTACAGCAATCATGGCACCTAAGGCCTCAGAACACAGAGCTTTGCACTGTGACTAGAAACCTTTGACAAAAGAGTAGGATTTGTTTACCTTAATCAGAGTTTGTAAAAATGTTTAAAAATTAAAAGCAGAGTAGAAAGGTAAAGAGTTAAGGCACACAAATTAATACTTATAAACGGACAACAACCAATCGAGAGACTGGAACCGAATACCAAAGCAAGCCTAGGAATAACAAAAAGACACAAATAAAAATAAATCCTAGGAATAAACATAATAAGAAATGTGCAAGAGCGATACGAAGAAAAGTTTAAAAGGCTACTGCACGGTGCACAGGAAGACTTTGGACACGTGAGAGACTTCTGTTTTGGAAAGAGATCCAGGATGCGTTATTGGGTAAAACAAACAAGGGACCGAACAGTATGTGAAGGACCTCACTTCTCATATAAAAAAGAAAAATAAGAATCTACATTTCTATTTACTTGTGTATGGAGAAACCCTGAAAAGATTCCTAAGAAATTTCCTACGGAGGGTGTGGAAATTGAGCAGATAAGACACATGAAGGGGAGACAGGATTTTTCATGCCCATTAGAGAGCACCTCCTCGTTCAATTTTATAGCTATATAGCATTCCATTCTGTGTTTGTACTACAATTTGGTTTAATCAGACTCCTGCTGGTATGTAGATTACTTCCAGTCATTTGCTATTACAATCAGTTCTACAGTTCATCATATAAATGATTTTTTCAAAAAGCCAAATTTTCAACTATAAATAAAACTTCCAACCAAAAAACATTCCAGAAATAAAAAGCAAACACTTTCACATGAAAGCTCTGACTTCTTAAATGTAACTGGTGAAGTTCAAAACAGCAAGTCTTGGAAGTGGCCAAGTGTAGGCTGGATAGTTAAGCACCTCTGCTTCCCTCTCCCCCCACTGATTCCCATACCACCCATCAAAGTACACCAGCTCTCTTGCTTATGAATGAAGAAACATCCCCATGACTTCAGTGCGGATGAGAAACAAGTCAAATTATTTCATCCATGCAAGTCAGCACAGGGCTCAAAAGTTGTCCTAATTAATCAGCTGTCATCATTTTCACAGTGTCTCCTGCCACTGAGGCTGCTTTGCCGGACTGGTAGGTGTGGTAAGGTATTTATTAAAATAGTAACTTCCATTGGTTCTCTCTTTAGTTTTCTCCCCTACATTTGAAGCAGAGAGCTCACTTTTTGCTCCCTTGTCTCAGACATGGTTTCTAGCTGATTAGAAAGCAGGAGTTTCCTGAGGAAAGGCACTCCGTTTTTTTGTAAAAACCTTAGCTCACAGAAGAGATTGTACTAGATATTCTGAGTGAAGAAAGGAGAAAGGGGAGTGCTTTTGAAAGTGGCAAGAGGAGAAAAGGGCTAACTCTGCCATCCAGGGATAGCAGTCTACAGATTTTTAAAGTGGCAGGGACCTACTCCTGGCTCCCTTCCTGGGCCTTAGAGGGAATGGCTGCATGGCTTTTGAACCCTAGGTACCAGGATCCCAGCCCTGGTTGTTTTCTTTGTCCAGTGAGTGACCCAGGAGCAACTTCTCACTGGATTTCAAGGAATCATTGACACCATAAGCATATCAGCATCAACCATGATGGACTGGAGAATAGAGTTGTTTTCTCTGTGACTTGGTTAGAAATCCTTGAAGCTGCAAATAATGAGAAACTCAACATACAGTGGCTTAACCAAAGAGGGTGTTTCTTTTCCTCTCACAACAAGAAGCTCTAGAAGAAAGTGGCTCCTGGAATTGGTTCAGTGGCTCAATGATGTTGGGGCCACCAGGTATGTGGTTTTTCTGGCCTGTCCTTCATGACTGCAAGATGGCTGCTGCAATTCCTGATATCACGTCCCTGTTAAGTCAGGAGAATGAGAGGAAGACCGAGCATGAGGGTCTTGCATCCATTTTGTCAGGAAAAGCTAATTGTTTCCTACACCCCCAGCAGAAAGAAGTTCTCTTACCCCTCATTGGCCAGGACCATCATTTGACCACTTGTCCACCCCTCACGTCAAGGAAGTTGGCAAAGCAAAAGAGACTTGGGAGCACCTATTGGGTTAGCCAAAACCACAGTGACTGCCACATTCAATTTTGGGGGCACTACATAAACATCCTGAGTCTATATGATCAGCGAGAGATGAAACCCCTAAAATGACAAAGAATCAATTTTCCACCACCCAGTGAGGTACCATGGGATTAGGATGAATTTTAAAGAAACCGACTATGATGAAATACACACATTCTTGTTAATCAACAACAATAAAAAGAGGTAAAAGGTGATGTTTCTTGCATGTCAGAGTTTGTGGTTATAAATTCATCACCTTTTACACAGGCATCGATGATCTTAAAAAAAGAAAAAGATCTTCACCTTTGATGTGTCAATCCTGAAACAAAGTAAAAAAAAAAAAAGAAAAGAAAAGAAAGAAAGAAAGAAACAGCAGTAGCAAAAAGCTTCTTAGCAAGCAGTTACCAAATCTGTTCACCATGGGACTGAGAACTTAACTGTGGACATTTAAACACTGGCAATGGACATAAACCCAGTTTATGAGGCACGTTTGACTAAAGTTCACCATTATTTAAACATAGTTATAGAACCTCTAAAATTGACCATGCAGGTGGCTGCATCTGGTCTCTTTCCAAATCTCACCTAATTGGATAATGCCTATATTTTTAACATCAGATGTGAGTCTCTCTCTTGTAAGTGTAGTCAGTTCCACCAAATTCTAATCTTGCCTGGCAGGTGGCCCATATTTCTGAATTTCTGTTCCGTGCTTTCTGTTCTTTCAGACTTGATTTCCACTTTGTTTTTAACTGGCATTAGACTAGTTAATTCTGTTGTCTCTTAGCCCTGGTTCTCGACCCCTGCCTTCTTTCTTCTCTGCTCGGGTCTTCTCTTCCACTGCTCTTCCGGAGAATGTGTTTGTCCCCTCATCGGCTGGCTGTCTTCTCTCCCCAGAGGTAGTGTAATGGCAGTGGTCTAAGGAATGGCAGCAGAACATGGGATCAAGCAGACAAGCTGCTGCTTGTTACAGAGATAGATCATTAACTTCAGATCGTTAAGTGCAATTTGTCAGTTTGTCTCTTTCAAACTTAGTATAAGGAAGTCATTTCCCAGTGGTAACCACTTGCCAGTTAGAACTTTCATGCATCTGACCAGGATAGATGAAATTGATGGGGGGCCCTTTGAACTGCTCCCAGAATTATCTCTATAATGTGACATTTCATATCATGGAATTATTAATATTAACAAGAAGTATCTATAAGGCGTTTGGAGTTTCTAAGCTGAAATATGTCACATAACTGGAACAAATTCCTTTGGGAAAGTAGAACGTGAATACAGGGAATATGACCTATATCATGGAGCCAAAATCTCTAAGGCCCATGGGTTTATTCTTATTGATATGTAGCTAAGGACAGTGGTCAACACTTTCTGAGCATGGCTTCTCCCAGTTGAAAAGGAGGGGAGTTTGTTCTCACCTGCATGTGTGTGTGCATGTCCTTTATAAAGCAGGTCCACCACCAAAGCCAGTGAACGCTCTGGAGTCCCTTTCTCCCCTGAGCCCCTTCCAGAGTTCCAAATGGCCCATTTTGTAATTCCACTTTATTTTTCTTAAAGAAGACCCCCTAAGTTGCATAAGCTTCAGGCTTCACAAAATCTGGATCTGTACCTTATCCAATATACGACACAACTTTCCATTTCCAATTTTTAGTTATATCCAGTATTTTATTGGAAATGAGCAAGGACATTAGTGGCATCATTTTAAAAAATAACTCATTTTATTTGCTTCTGGTTTTATGATTAGTTTTGTAGTTAAATTTAACCATTGGGAGGCATTTTCACGTAACCTCCATTAAGGACAATTCAGCAATAGCTTTAAAAATTATAAATATACTTGCACAGTTATAAGTTTGCCATATCTACAAAACTATTCAGTATCCAAAGATTGAAAACACCCTAAGGGTCATCAAAAAAAGACTAGTTAAATAAATTGTGATACATCCGTATAAACACTGTGCAACTATAAAAAAAAAAAATGAGAAAGATCTCTATATACTGACATGGAAAGGTTTCCAAGATATATTGTTAATAAAGTATAAAATAATGAATATGGTATGCTATATAGTGCAGTAAAAGGGTGGGGGACAAGCATTTATATTTACAATGGCTTGTGTTTGCATAAAGTAATTTTGAAAGGACACATAAAAAGCTGATAAAAGAAATTACCTATGGTAGTGTGAGTATGGGAATTGGATGGGTGAGAAAACAGGAGTGGAAGTGAGATATTTCACAGTTTTATGCATTGTGTATACAAAACCATTGGAATGTCTTACTCACAAAGTAAAATCAGAAAGAAACAAGAAACTCCCTGCATGCTCTTCTCCTATCTCAGTGTATCTATATACTGTTAGCCTTCCAAGCGTAAGTGTCATTGTAATGACTTCATGAAGCTTCTCCTGGAGGGAGAAACTTACCATTTCCTCAGCTCCATCACAACAGCACTGGAACCAATTTCTGTTGGGACAAATCCCTCCCCACCCTGTGTGATCCTTCTTTAGAAATGTCATTTTCAAGGCTGTTCTCTGTTTACCTCCTGCCATTCTTGTCCTCACCACCACATGACCTTCACATTGAACTCTCAGTTTCTTGAACAGGCTACATTCCCTCCCACAGACATGCTTTCCCTGATCGCCTTGACTTCAGTGGGTTACCTTGCTTTCCTTTTCCATCCCTGTGTGTTCCTTTTCAAAATACTTACCTCACTTGTTATTCCTAATAATATGGGTCTTCCCCACTCAAGATTCTAGACCAAAGTCTCCATGCTGGTCTGGGTTGTATTTGTATTGTTTACTTCTGCATTCCCACTGCTTAATACAGTTCCTAGCAAGAGTTAGCAAATAATTATTGACTGATAATGAATGTGTTTCCTCCTCACCAGAGAGTGATTTCCTTACGGGTAAGATACGTCTTCCTCTGTAGCACACATACGGGTTCAAATAAGAGCTGCCATTACCAGCTCTGGGATCTTACGTTTTAGCCTCTCTGGGCTTCAGAGCTCTCACGTACATTAAGATTTTCATTCATTCTGTCATTCAGTAAATATTTGCTGGGCCAGCCCTGTGCCAGGCACTATTCTACTAACTGTGGAAACAGAAAAAATGCTCACTCTGCAACACAGATTCTAACTGGGATGAGGGGAGTTGGGTAGAGAGGGGCACAATAGACACTTCATCCAAGTAAGCAAAAGTTTCAAGTAATGATAGAGGCTACAATGGCGCCACGGAGGGTAGCTAACTCAGAGCAGCCAGGGAAGGCCTCTCTGAGGAGGCCATGTTTGAAGTGAGTTTTGGAGTAGATTAGATGAGATGGTGTCTGCCAATACTTTAAAATAATAACATTGATAAATGATCACTATTAGTATAATTGAACATTTGTCAAAAGAATGAACTAAAAGTGTATGAAAGTATAAGCAGATTGTCTTTAATATATAAAATGCTATAATCACTATATATTCATATAGTGTGTTATTTGAGGCAGCAAGCTCTTTTTGGACTGAGAGAATCTCCTTTTTTTACTGAAATAGTTAATGTTCCTCCAAAGCAGTACAATTAATACCCTGGGAGTGATGTCATTACTCACGGTGTCTAACAAGTACCCCAACATCACAGAACTGTATGTAGCATTGGTGTTCACAAATGGATACAATATTCTTTAAGGTCGGAGAACCTATGAGTTTTTACATGTTTGTTACATCTGAGCTGACAGAAAACATGGTTGGGGTACAAATCTCAGAGAAGGAGACCACAGATGTGTCAACACAGACCCACTCCTAAACTGTAAAAAGTCCCTGACAATTCACATCTTCCTGATGTGGTAATAAAATCCCTGCAATGTATTGGCTATATATATCATGGGGTAGGGTTAAGGACCTCCCCTGTGCCAGGCACTTCTCATTTAATCTCCAAACTACATATAAGGAAGGTAGCTGTCTTAGGGTGGGTTCCTAGAGCTGAATCTTAGATGAGACTATGACTTCCAGGTGAAGTCTCTACTTAGGCTGGGGAACCCTGGGAATTTGGGGGTATCCCCAAATTTGTCCCCATTTGAGGCAGGCGGTGGGTATGTACACCCACACAAATAATAAACAGGACCCAAAGAATCTAGGTGGAACGCTGACCATGTCCTCTATGGTATTCATATCCCTGGTTTACTTACATAAGAGGAAATCTGGGTGTTCATGCACTCGGAGAGGTTAAATACTTTGGTCAAGGTCACCTATTTATTAAGTGGCAGAGCTCAGATACAAACCCAGATACCATCAGGGACTGAACCAGTCAGTCTTTCAACAAATAAATATGGAGAATCTATCATGTGTTGTACATAGTAAATATGATGATGAAACAAAACACCCTTGGCTAGAAACAGCTAACTTACAAGGGCTTTGCAACTGAAGTAGCTCAGAAGGAATGAGAATTAACCATGTTAATAGTTTTGCACCAGAGCCACTCAGGAAGGAGATAGAATTGGCTTGTGCCTGATCTTTGCTATGTGCAATATTTTATTGCCTATGTGTAATACTTTATTTTCATCTCTGGAGACCTGGTCACCTGGTTTCAGTGGGTTTTGTAATCTGGTGAGACGCTCTGCATCAAACCAAGAGCACTGGTACGTGGTCATTTTGACCCCGTAACTCATCAGTACATGCCCAGTGGTGCTAGAAGCACAGTCAGGTGCTAGGACTTGGAACGCTAGAAAGAAGCTGGCGTACTTTTAAATACATGTGCAAGTTTATGCTCAAAAGAAATGAGCACATTTTCAAAAGGCATGTGCAAAAATGTTCATGGCAACACTATTCTTAATTGCCAAAAACTGGGAATTATTCAAACACACATTAGCACGTAGAATGATTTCTTTAAGAGATTTTATTTTATTATTTATTCGAGAAAGAGAATGAGCAGGGGGTGGGGAGGGAGAGAGGCAGAGGAAAAGGGAGAAGCAGACTCCCCATGGAGCAGGGAGCCCGATCAATCTATCGATCGATCGCAGATGCTCGACCTTCTGAGCCACCCTGGTGCCCCTCATATTACCGTGCTTTGCAGCAATTCCTAGGGACAGTGCAGTGCAGCACGTAAAAGCTTGGGCAGGGAGTCACCGGGGTTACAGAGCTGCCTCTACCACTTGTGTATGACCTGACGAAATCGCTTAGTCGTTCTGTGTTTATTCCCTCAGTTGTAAAATGGAGATGGTAACAGTAGGACCTCCCCAAGAAGTTGTCGCGAAGATAAAATAAAACAATGGATATATGTCAGCTGGAAATCCGTAAGATCTCAGGAAATGGTAACTGTTATTGCTATTGTTATTATTATTGAGTGTTATCTGCTCTAGCAGATAAAAGAGTCCCAAAGAATACGAAACAGAATTTAGATGCTCCATCACGCACAACCCTTGTTGGCTTGCTTTGTAATAGTCCTGCTCTTTTCTGTGTTTCCGACTAGCCAGAGCTGCTCAAGAACAGGGGAAACAACCTCACGTGGCGCCTTCACATTGTATGACAGTGGCCTTCAGCCTGCGTAGATGCTTAGTAACGGGCCAAATCTATTTGCCCTTCCCCATTTGGACACACTCACAACAAACAAAAGAGAACTTCCATAAACTCACACCACAAAGTTACTTACCTCTAAGGGGACCGACCAAACATTCCTGTTTGTCCTTGGCTACGTGCGTTTGGGCCCTGAAAGTCCCATGATCCCCGAAAGCCTTCAGTCCCAGACACACCAGGATGGTTGATCCCCTACCCGCGTCTGTGCCCATCCACTCTGCTAGGCTGCTGTTTTCATGGATGAACAACGGTTCTTACTCCTGTCTAAAGCCAAGCCCTCCTTCTGGTTGGCATTTCTTCTGCCTATTCAAGGGCTGGGGGCTCTTGAAATTCCCTCTCTTCTTCTTGCATCATCCTCTTTGAACCAGTCCCATCAGCATACAAACATGTTGTCATTTCTCCTACTTAAAAAAGCCTTAAAACATTAAAACAAAAAAACAATAGCAATAACAACAAAAAGCCTGGAACCTGCATCTTCCTCAAGCCAACACCACCCCCATTTCTTGGCTCCCCTTCATCACAAAACTCCTTAAATGAATTGTTTATACACAGTCTCCAACTCCGGTGCCCCCTTTTCCTATTCTTGTTAAACCACTTTAATCAGGCTTTTGTTCCCAACTCTCCATAGATGTAGGTCTTGTCTCAGTTTGCCAATGATCTAGAACTTTCCCAGACTGTTGCATTATGAGAAATAAAATCCGATTGTTCTGAGCCATTGTATTTTCTTGTTTTTAATCACAGAAGTTTATCCTACCTTAAGTAATAGAGTGAAGCCCTTCCACTTTTACATACTCAGTTCATATACGTCCTTTGCACGTCACACTTACGTATCCAACGGTCTACTCAGCAACCAGTTAAATACATAGTACTTAACATGCCAAAGCTAAACATTTCATTTCCAGCCCTAAGCAATCTCCCCCTGTCAGAAATTGTTCTCCATTCTTCCTCCTCAGGCCCCAAGACAAGAATTCATCCCCGACACCATTCCTTCTCTCATATCCCACATCCAGTTCACCAAGAAAGGCCACCGGCAGCTCTTGTCAGATATTGCCTGCCCACTCCATCCTCAACACGGGAGCCAGAATAATCCTCTAACTTCATAGGTCAGTGTAAGTCACTCTTCTGCTCAAAGCTTCCCCTCGTGGCTTCTTGTCTCATTCAGAATAAAACCCAGAGCACTTACCTTGACTTACAAAACCAAATGATCCCATCCCATTACCTGTCTGACCTCATCTCCTACTGTTCTCTGCCTTCCTTATTCTGCCCAGGCCTCCCAGGCCTCTCCGCTCCCCTTAAACACACACAGCCACTCCAGCCTCTGGCTGTGAACGTGCTGGTCCTTCTGCCCAGAGGCTCCATCCTAGATCAGGACATGATTACTTCCACACTTCCTCAGTCTCTCCTCAAATTTTAAATTCTTTCCCTTGGCTTTTAAATCACTCATTTATTGATATAAGAAATAGTTTCCATGCAATAGACACTGTGGGAACATGAAGATGAATATGACATGGACTCCGCCCCCCAAAAACTCCTAAATTGGACTGGAGACTGGGCTTTTCAGAAGGTTTCCCGCGGGAGGTGACCCCTAAGATGAATCTGGAAGAAAAAATAGGAGTGAGTTAGTGGGGGAAGGGGTGATAAGGCAAATGCCTTTGAGAGAGAGAGTGTAGTGATCGTGTGTGGGTATGAGAGCGTATACCATATTCAGAGGCTACAAGATCAGCCTTTCCCGCCCCAGAGTCTGGTCATGATGTAAGACGAGCACTATAGATAGCTCAGCTAACTGCAAAGGATGGGAAAGAGAGGAAAGAGCCACTCCTGGCCACAAGGGTGGTGTAGGAGAGGAAGCCAAGAGCAGGGACCAGACATGGAGATTGCAGGGTCCTGCCAGTGACAAGAGAGGACATCAGCCAAGCAGTTAGAATGAGCAGCTCATTAGAAAGAGGGAGACATGGCCCAACATAATGGGCAGAATTCAGGAACGGGGATTCCTGCAGCAAGCAATGCTCAGAGATGATAATAGGAATGGGGGTCTACGCACTGACGGCCCCGAATAAACCAGGTTCCCTGGTACTCATGCCTTCTTCAGTCTCCCTCCTTAAATCTTGGCTGGACCTGTGACTTGCTTTAACCAAATCGTTCTCAACCAGGGGAGACTTTGTCCTCCCAGGGGACTTCTGACAATGTTTGGAGATAATTCTGTCAAAAGTTAGGGGAAGGGGAGTGTTACAGGCATCTAGTGGGTAGAGGCCAGAAAGGTGTCAGACATCGAACAATGTAGAGTACAGTCCCCCACTACAAAGAATTACCCAGCCCCAAATGTCAACAGCGCCAAGGTTGAAAAACCAATAGAATGCAACCC
The DNA here is from genome assembly GCF_024610735.1 of Ursus americanus. Classification (NCBI taxonomy): domain Eukaryota; kingdom Metazoa; phylum Chordata; class Mammalia; order Carnivora; family Ursidae; genus Ursus; species Ursus americanus. The sequence continues at coordinate 22,750,158 of NC_142134.1, read as the reverse complement.
AAGCCCTGAGACATTATGCCTTAAGAATCTAGAAACTTCCACTTTTGGACCCTTGGAAGTAGGTCAGCCAAACTTCTTACACAGGCAGCTCAGAGACCCATGGAGAGACCACGTGAGAAGCAGCTGTCCTATGGCTACATGGAAGAGAACCGAGAACCCTGCTCACAGCAAGAACCAAGGTCCCTGATATATGATCCCAGGCAAACTCTTTCTGCCACCCCCGATCATTTGAGCCATCTCTGCTGAGCTGTCAGATATGTGAGCTGAGATGCTATCATGGATATTCCAGCACCAGCAGGCACTACAGGGAGCAGAGGTGAGTTGTCCCTTCTGAGCCCTGTCCAAATTACAGAATCATGAGCAAATACATAAAATGTCAATCTGAGTCTCTAAGTTCGAGGACAGTTTGTAAACAGCAATATATAGATGAAACAACGGCCAACATAATAGGCACATTCTAAACCATTCTAACTACAACCCTATGAAATGGAACGTGTTCTTGTCAATGTCGCTTTAGCCATGAGGAAGCCTAAGTACATAAGCACAAAGGAGTTCAGGACCCACCAAGGTTAACACAACGAGGGAGGAAGAGAGTTGGGCTTTGAACTCAGGCAGCCTGACTCCAGAGGCTGTGTCTTAACCATCATGACATACAGCCTCTGGGCATTCATTCATTCATTCATTCATTTAATGAATATTAATGGAGGATCTACCACGTGCCAGGAAATGTTCTATGCACGTGGAATACAACAGAGACCAAAACAGACAAAAATCGTGGTCTCATGGATCTTACTTCTAGTGAGGTTTGAGAAGCCATAGAAGTGTGCTATCAGGTCACAAGACACTGATTGCTTTTTTTGGCTGCCAGGGGTCTATTCTAGCTCCCCCATTTCCACTGGGGAATTACCCTTCCTTTTCGATACAATCTATTAAGCCTGTTACTGAAGGTGGGCAGCCCTCCCCTCACCAAACCAGGCCAAATGTTCCTGTCCAGGGATTTGAGTCCTCAGAAAAGTAGCAGAAAGATTGAAAATAGGTGAAATTTATCCATTCCAGGGTGGCTCCCAGAAAAAACTATCAAGGAGCTCCTGCTACTCAAATCCCAAAATCTTCCCTGCGTCCTACCCATTTATGTGCCTTGTTCTCTAGTCTTCTTGTTATTCTGTGAGTCATCTGATATTTTCTTAATAAATGCCTACACTGAGCTGGGCAGAGACTGGTTCTACTGCCTGTGGTTATAAGGCTCTAACTGCAAGTCGAGTTCAGGAGAAGGTCTCTGGGCCCAGGGAGAGGGACTGGTAGGAATAAAGCAAACAGTAATGGTATCTCCTAAAAATCTCCATTGTTCATCTCTGGTTTCTTGATACGGGCAACTGATGTTTTCTCAGTCTTATCTAAAGCGTTCGGCAAAAACAGCGTCAAGCCTCCTTCTTCAAACCAGATTGCTGTTCTAAGACATTTCTGCATAGAAATTCTGAAGCCACCATTGAAAATAATCTTTAAAGCAGAGACCAAGACACAGGACACTGGTGAATAGAAATGAAATAAAGGTTCCAGACTGCATAGAAGCCCAAGAGTCAGGATGGAGCCTGAGCTCAGGAGCACACACCCGAGCCAGGAGAGATTCTATGCCCTATCCCAGACTTCCTGAATCAAATCTCTGCGGGGGGGACCACGAACGTTCATTTTTGGATGGACGATGCTGGCACTGACTTGGAGGCTCACTAAAGTTTGATAACCTTCTGTTCATTGCTGGGCTAGAGCCCCTTTGAATAGTGCATATCGAACTTTAACATGCAGACAAGCGATCTCGCTAAGAGTCGGATACTGACTCCGGAGGTTTGGGGTGGAGCCTGAGATCCTGCATTTCTAACAGGTGGGCAGATGATGTGTTTGTTGCTCAGATCATATTTTGAGTAGCAAAGCCCTGGAACACTCTGGCCTCCACACTAGATGGGTCACAGCGTCTGGGTGGGGCTAAGCCTGAAGTTCGAGGCAGAAGGCACAGACCCAGGAGGGAAGCTGAGACGTAGAGAGCATGACAGCTCATTCCTTGGCAAACTGACAGGATGAAATCACAGAGCCTGCAAAACTGACAATCAGATTCTTAACCACCACAATGCTACCACCCTTCTGGCTTAACCTGAGCAGCCCCTAAAGGAGCTATGAGACTTAATCCATCAATTAAATCCTCAAATAGCTACTTTTCCTGACCTTTTCCCTCTGAGTCCTTGCTCAGTATTACAAGATGAAACAAAAACAAAGACGTGATTCCAAAGTTCAATCTGATGTAATTGGGTGCTTTGTTCTTAATTAGAGTGCAAAGTATTTTTTTTTTTGTAGGCCATTGAGTTTGTGTAGATAGTAGTTTCATGTTTACTGTTCTAATAAAAACTGCTTCTCATCATGAGAATAAAAGTGTAGAAAAAGCTGACATAGACAGCTTTCAAATGATGGACGGGACAGAATCAAATTATTCTGAAGAGCTTGTGAATATTTACTTACAAGACACGGCCCTTCTCTTCCTAGTCATTCACACATTGACTAGCAATCTTGGTCCAGGTACTATGCTAACACTGGCATTTGTGATAGAGGTTATGTAGTACCAACGGTCTGGCCCAGAAAGCCAAGAAACTCAGAAATTCAGAAATTCAGCCTCTATGTATTGTTTAATGAAGCTCACAGGATCCATGCCATTGTTGGATTTATTTATTAAATGGAAGACTAGGTGCAAATCCCTATCTATTCCCTGTTCTCTGGAGGAAACCCAAAAACGAAGGTAGAGTTCCAAAGAGTACGGAATAAACAACAGGTGGTCTGGGCTTCGTTCAAAATGTGAGTCACACTAAAAATGGGTGTGGGGTTTTTTTTAAAGAGTCATTTCCACTCCAGATTTCAATGTATGCTACTCATATCAAGTGGGTTTTTTTTTTTAAGATTTTATTTATTTATTCGACAGAGAGAGAGACAGCCAGCGAGAGAGGGAACACAAGCAGGGGCAGTGGGAGAGGAAGAAGCAGCCTCCTAGCGGAGGAGCCTGATGTGGGGCTCGATCCCATAACGCCGGGATCACGCCCTGAGCCGAAGGCAGGCGCTTAACCGCTGTGCCACCCAGGCGCCCCTCAAGTGGGTTTTTAATAGCTGCCCACGTGGCTGTATAGGAAGGCAAAACTCTATCGAACTGGCATTTTTAAAAGGTGGGCAGCATTTGCAGGGCTGAGCAGAAGGAGCCGGGAAAGGTGTCTCTCTTAAAGCTTTTATTCCCTACATACAATGGTTCATCAAACCAGGAGTTTCAAAACCTCTGGTTTATACTAGAATTATTTCTCAAACAGCAATTTCCAAGGCATCTGAATGATATTAAAATCATGTAAAAGTATGTGTTAAGCACCCACATGTAAATTCTTTGTGACAGAATTATGGCTGTTTGAGGAAACTCCTGGAAATGATTAGGGAGGGAACATGAGACGGTCAGGAAGGAGAGGTCCGAAGTGAGGGCAAGCAGTGGAAAGTAGGACAGTCAAGGAAAGGGCTGAAGCAGAGGGTGTGCTTACATAAGGTCTAGGGAAGAAGGCTGAAGTAGAGTGAGAAGCACAGAAACCATCGCCAAGCCCTTGAAAGACTTGAGAAAAAAGTTAAGGCATCAAAAGGAATATGACCTTCTTGGAAAGGCCTTAGCCTACCAATGTACCTAAAATAAATACCCTGCTCTCCACGCATCGTTCTCTGTACATCACCTGGTCTTATTCGCCGCTGTAACCCTAAACCTAGAGCAGTGCCTGACAATAGCTAAGTGCTCGACAAAGCAGGAGTTGCATAAATTAATGAATAAAACCAAAAAAGGGATTTGAGAAGCAGAAAAGGCAGAATGCTAGTACAAGTGTTCAGAACAGAGATGCAATGAATAAAGATGGCGGGGGAGTAAATGAAGATAAAACCTTTTATCACATCCTAAAATTTAAGATAAAAAGATATGTGGGTCCTGAACTCACCCCAAATTGGATCTAAACAGTCTAGAAACAATCAAAAATATTTGTGAGTTTTAGAAGAGAAGCACCAAATAATTCTCAAAGAGAAAAACTGGGCCCTTGATTCTGGGTAAAAGGGCCTGAAGACTCCAGAAACCCTCCGGCTCCTCCCACCCTCAGCTGCAGAAAAAGGCCTTGGGCAAGTCGCATTGCCCTAAAGGGCCATAGGACCCCCACAGAAAGTCACACTAGAGAAAACATCAAATGTCACTTGGGAGCCGTTCAAGAAAAGAGGAAAGCAGAGTTAGTATGTAGAAAAAGCTTTATAAATCTAGTAAGTAGTCAGAAAAGAGAATTCGACCAACCACCCCTCCCACCACCCCCTGGTCCCTGCAGACAGTGTCTCATTGTTGGGATTATGTTTATTTGAGAAAAGACAAAGCCTCAGCTGTGAGTCTGTGGTTATGCATGCCTAGTACTTATTTTACCAAACGTCTTGGTGCTGGCAGGAGTGATGCTGAAGGGGCTGGTCTCGGTGAAGGACAAAGGAGCGACTTAGGACTCCACCAAGATGAGGATACATTCCAAGGCAGCTTCTCCGTCAGAAACCTGCCATCAGTTGGTCCTCGCCTTGTGCAACTGATGGCTTACTTTAATCATCTCAGACCAATATACACAGAGCAGAAGGTTTCTTTCCTGAACACAGAATCCAAACACCAGTTGATCTGATCATGTTGGTTACCTCTGAAGAGTGAAGGGGAAAAGTGAGGGACACTTACCTGTTACTTTATGAAGTCTTGGTGAAGTGGTGAAATTTGCTTTGTTTGCTTGTTTTTTTGTTTCCAATTGCCATTTTTGAAATTGTAATATTATTAAATAAAAGAGTAATAGATTATGGTTATTTTTTGCTTTCTTTTTTCCATTTGACATAATATATAGATATACATATATATTTTTATTTACATGTAATATATATATTTCTACTATATATATATTAAATCAGGTTGTAGGAGACAATCATGTTTTTAAAAAAGGTTGGCAGCCATTCAGTTAAAAACGGTTTGAAGATATAACTATGAGCCAGGTATGTTTTAGAGTACTGTGTAAGTATTAGCACAGGTGTGCCATAATAATAACTAATTTTATTGCAGTCCCATGTATTGTCCTGAGTTCTTTGTTCTGTGTTTATTTATTTAATTCTTACAACAACTGGGTGAGGAAAGTACTGTTTAATCACTATTCACAGATGAGGAACCAGCCCCGGTTGGGGTGGAGTGGAAGATGTAAGAGTGAACAAAATCTTGGGGCTGTGCCATCTATAACTCTTACAGTTCAAAATAGAGATGTAATGCAAACCGTCCTGAGTTCTTTTCTAAATTTTTTTTTAGATTTTTTTTTTTTTTTTTTTTTTTTTTTGTCAGAGAGAGAGAGACAGAGTGTGAGAGAGCAGGCACAAGCAGGGGGAGTGGCAGACAGGGAGAAGCAGACCCCCTGCTGAGCAGGGAGCCTGATGCGGGGCTCCATCCAGAGACCCCAGCATCATGATCTGAGCTGAAGACAGACGCTTAACTGACTGAGCCACCCAGACATCCCTCTTTTCTTAAGTTTTTAATTGAAATTTAACACATGCATAGTGCATTAAGTGCACCAATGTTAAGTGTACAGCTTGATGAAATTTTACATGTATGCCCACCACCTGATCAAAATATAGAATATTCCCAGCACCCCAAAAAGGGTTTCTTTTGATCCTTCCTAATCAATACCTCCCTGAAATGTAGCCGTTATCCTGATTTTCACCATCATAGATTAGTTTTATCTCTTCTTGAACTTTGCATAAATGAAATCATGGAGTATGTACTCATTTCTGGCTTCTTTCACTCAATACAGAAAGTCATCTGTGTGATTGTGTGAATTCATAATTCATTCTTTTTTGTTACCATATAGTGTTCTATTCCATGATCATTCCGCAGTGATTTATCCATTCCCCTGTTGATGAACTTTGGGGTTGTTTCCAGTTTGAGGTTATTATGAACAAAGCTGTTATGAATATTCTTTCTCATGTCTTCTAAAGAACAAATGCCCTTGCTTCTCTTGGGTGTATACTTAAGAGTGGGATTGCTGCGTTATAGAGTGGATGCGTATTTAGAGTCCATAGAGATTGCCAAACCGTTTTCTAAAATGATTATGCCCATTTACACTCCCACGAGCAATGCGTGAGAGTTCCAGTCTCCCCACATCCTTGCCAACTCCGTGTCATTCCAGTAGGTGTGTAGTGCTATCTCGTTGTGGTTTTAATCTGCATTTCCCTGATAACTAAGAATGTCAAGTGCTTTTTAATATCCCTGTTAGCCATTTGGATATCCTCTTCTGTGAAGTGTCTATTTAAATCTTTTGCTTATGTTTTTAATTAGGTGGTTTGTCTTTTTCTTATTGAATTATAGCAGCTCTTAACACATTCTACTTGGGAGTCTTTTGTCAAACACATGTAATTGGGAATAAATTCTCAAGTCTGGCTTCTCTTTTCACTCTCTTAATGGTGTCTTTTAACACCAAATCCTTTTCAGGAATTAGGTAATAAATATATTTTATATAACACATATAAAGGAGAGAGCATATCTAATTAAGTTATCAACATGCACAACATCTAATAAAATTTATGTCAATAGCTTCAAATGAAATCTATTTCAGATAGCCATTTTATTTACTCAAGCATTCATTTCAATATTCGTCCCAAGTTAATTATGTGCAAGGCACTGTGCCATGGGTGCCAACATGGCAGAGTCTCTTCTCGCCCTCAAGGAACTCCATGAGGCTGGCAGATAATAAACTGAAATAATGTAATGAGAGAAGTGATAATAGGTCTGTGCGTCCCCATGAGATCAGGCTAGAGTGAAAGGACTACGAGGAAGCCCAGTAAGAAGAACCTTAAAACGGTTTCACCGAGGGACATTTGCCAGCCCCTTGAATGAAAAGGAAGGAGTTCACCAAGCTAATTTGCAGGAAGGGCATGGAAGACACGGAGGGGTCTAATGCAAATATTTTGCTGTCACTGAACCAGCGATTTCCTACTGAGCCAGTGATTTCCTGTATGTGGTTTTTCAGACCACCTGTACCAGTTCGACCTGGAGTACTTGTGAAAATTGCACATTACTGCCTTTCATCCCAGAATTTCTTAATTCACATCTTTGGAGGTAGGACTTGATAATCTGAATTTTAAACTTCCCCCTGAGTGGTTGTGGGGTTTTTTTATACCCTTTCATTTGAGAACCACTGAATTGGAATGTAGGGGAACCAGTATGACACAGACAATGCTGCCTAGAGTCAGGTTATGAAGAGCCTTTCCTTGAATTTCATGCTGAAGAATTTGGGTTACATTCAAGTTGGGCAATGTAAGGCTGTTAAAAGAGTTTGCAAAGGGGAGAAAGTTTAAAATTCAAGATTAATGGTCTTGATGAATGTAGTTCTTTTTCCTTCCCAACTGATGCATTAAAATCATCAAGGGCATCTGCACAATCTATTTGATAGCAGTTGAACCATGTCCTGACTAAAAGTCAAAGGAGAAAGTAGTATTTGCATTTCCTGTTCTAGATCTGAGACTGGCAAACGTATTTTGGAAAGGGCCAAATAGTAAACGGCTTAGGCTTTGTGGGCTGCGCAGTCTCTCTTACACCTACTCAATCTGCCTTCTTAGCAGGAAAGCAGCCAAGCAGCCATAGAAAATACGTAAATGAATGGGCATGGCTGAATTCCAACAAAATATTATTTACAAAATCAGGCAGGTCAGATTTGGCCCATGGGAAGTAGTGATTTGTCCTCATTGATTCCAGACCATTTCACTTAGTCTAGTCAAAGACTTATCATGCGAGGTTCAACTTCAAGAAGTTTGGGAGCTATCTTCTCCCCCCAGATCATGTTTGATGACTGTAGTTTTAAATAAATATAAATCCGAAACAAATTATGAGGAAAAAAATTAGTGAAATCCAGATTGTGATAGATTCTATAAGAAAATGCCATAGATGCTGAAAATGTGAGTGAGAAAAGAAGGGGGAAAACAAGGAGACTATCTTAGTCTAGATTAAAAGGAATTTAAGAGAGTTTACAACCAAATATAATGCATGAAGATTGAACTCTGGATCAGAAAAGGAAAAAAAAAACTGCTATGAAGAATACATGTGGGACAATTGGTTGAGTTTGAATATGAACTACAAGGTAGATGATATTACATCAATGTTATATTTCTTGGATATGATACTGATACTGTGACTATACGGAGAATGTCTTTGTTTTTAGAGATACATGGTTCTATTTAGGGATTGGAGTGTTGCAAAAATGGTTCAGTGAAAGAGAATATGACAAAATCATAACAATGGTTACATCTAGCTAAAGGCTACACGTTTCATTGTACTATTATTTCAACTTTTTGTGGTTTTGAAATTTCTTAAAATTTAAATGAGGGGATATAAATATTACAGAGCTCAATACACAGTACGCTAGTTTTTTTTTTTTTTTTTGCAATGCAGAAGAGGACAGGTCTACTTCAAAAAAGTGAAGCCAGTATTAGAATTTCATCATAAAGTAATGAAAGGTCTCAGGGAAATCTTCATTTTAGGCCTGGAGTTGCCATTTAAAACTTCCAGCTCCAATTTGCCACGTTCTCACCCCAACCCCATCTACCTTTTTTTAAAAAAATCTCTTTTATTCCCCAAGTTGCAGGAGGGAGGGGCATGGAAAAATTCACATTTCACAAAACATATATGATATGTCATAAACCTGTGGATTGTGGCCATGTTCAGAGCACTGCCCCACATCCTTTCCGGTGAGGGTGTCCCATGTTGTGGCACTGACGTTGTCCCTGCTGACATTCTGAGTCCCTTCTGTGTAAAGTGTGGGAAATGATCAGGATGAGGAGACAAAGGCAGAACCGCCGAAGATGACAGAATCACGTGTTTACACAGTTCTCCTCTTCTCCAGCTTTGAGTCCTCAGCTTTTTTATCTCCCTTCTCTTTCTGGCATAGCCTAGATTCCTCTGGGGGGTCATTTCCAGAGTGGAAGCCTTTCTCTGTCACTCCGCCTTTCGGTTTCCTTCCCCCTCCCCTTGGCAGTTACAGAACCCTGTGTTGAAAATTGCTCGAAGGGGGACCAGGTGGCTGGCTGTTGCAAATAACTAAATTTAAACCTTATGAAACATACACTAATTTAGGCTGTTGTATAAATTTATCCTGAAAAATATATATATATAATACGAAGAGAAAGACAAGTAGAGTGCTGTTTAAAGAGAACACAGCTAATAATAACAAGCACAACAGCATCATGCATAGGAACAGGCTTGAGCTCTGGTGCTAGGTAGGCATGGGCTTGAATCTCTGCTGTGCCGCTGACTGGCGGGATGACTGTGGGCAAGGTACTTAACTTCTCTGAGCCCCAGTTTCCTTATCCATAAAACAAAATAAGTAATACCTACTTCCTGTTAGGCTGACGTGTCACAGTATCATCTTTCCTGCTTGGCCAAGAAGCTTCTAAACATCTGAACATTGATCTGGTGTAATTGCTGGTTCAGGTTAAAGTGATCCTGTCTATGCCACAGGAGTGATTGAGTGCACAGCCAAAATGGGGGCAAAGGGGCAGCTGAATAGTTCCTCCAGGGCAAGATGGAAAGCCCTTCTTTGAAGGCTTTTATGATTCAAATGCATCCAGATATTATCAATGCTTCTCAAAACTTTAATTTGGAGACAAATCACCTGGGGCTCTTGTTAAAATGCAGATTTTTATTCTGTAAATCTGGAGTGAGGCTAGAGTTCTTAACATCTATCAAGCTCCTGGGGGATGCGGATTTTGCTCTTCTGGGAACCCACTTTGATTAGAAGGCCCCAGGGCATATACAGAGGAACTGGGGATCTCTCAGATTGGGAGCACACAGGATTTCCAGGCTTTTCGCATTCCATCCTCATTCTTCTTCTGGGCCAGCGACTCACTTAATATGTTCATTATTAGTTTTCTTTCTATTAAATGTGATGTTCCTTTTACTGTTTTAATGAAGCAAAACTCCTTTTCAAAATGAACTAACAGCATTGTCAGTTGCCAGTTGAAACCTCACTCAAGAATTAAAGCCACGAGCTGCTCTGCAAACATGAAAGAATGAGCTTTGCTGTGGAAAGTCGGGAATGCGAGAAGCAGCTTGACAATCACGTGCCCTGTGTGCAACACTGACCCCCAGCCCTCGGTAGTGGGCAGGAGATCTGCGATCTCTTGTCATTGTGAAAGGGAGGAAAGGGGAAAGCAAACTTCAGAGATACAGCCTTGAACTCCTAGGAGCCTTTGGGCTTTTGTCCCCACCTCCTTCTGGCCTGCCCGCTGGTGCTGGCCCACCTCCCTCCTCCCTCGGGGAGTGTAAGTCCTCGCTCAGCAGGTCCTCACCCACCCGAGGCCTCCCGCCCTCCGTGAGTCCTACTAGAGCTGGCCCAGAGATTTTGAAAGGCTCGATTTAGCATATATTTAATGTCAGGTGTTAATGTGAAAGAGATCGCTAGATTTCTCATATACGATCTCGGAAAATAGTTTGGAGGTTAAAATGAAAATCGACCAAAGCAGCAAACACTTACTGAGAGTCTGTTAAAAGCCAAGAATAAGGTTAAGGACCATGGAAAGTTAAGTTTAATGAGACACTCCCCTGCTTTCAAGGAGTTCAGTATTATTAAAAGAGATAGACAACACAAATATTAGAAGCCGCACGACATAAATAAATGTAACTGAACGAAGTAGCAAGCTGCAGCCCATCAGAGATTGGAATGATGGAGTCCGTTAAAGTACGGAGTCTGTGTGCGCCCAGTGAGAGCCACGAGCCTGTCAACGTCCGTCCGTCCATCCGCATTGCTCAATAAATGAACTGATGAGGGAGTAAGTGAATGCAGAGCAAGACTTTAGTGTCTTGAAAAAGGAAACCCGTTTGTCCCTGTTTTATTTTTTTCTTTTTCTGAGCTGTCGTCTGCTAGCCCCACATCTGACATAGCTAGCACACTGCTTTACACCCTCAGAACTGACAGCGGCTAAGCCCTTGGAGTGCAAATCACCCCTTCCTCTGCCTTTGATGGGCTTTTCTTTTTTTTTAAGCTGGGGCGGGGTAATACTTGAATGCTGGAGGCTCTATCTGCTGGGAATTTCCCTCCACTCTTTGGTGAGGGGAGGCCTAAAGCCTTAGAAAGAACTGTTGGCAATTTTCTCATTGAAAAAAATAAGGTAGGGAGGAGGGGGAGTGACAAAGGCGTTGGTGTGGGGAAGGTACAATGACAACAAAGGACTGACTCTTTCTGGAACAATACAGATACCCCGCAAGCTGTGGTTAGCTGCTGGGGGGAACAGGATGAGGACAAGAGCCTTCAAGGGGGAAGGGGCTGGACTACAGCTCGCTCAGTTGTACCTCACTTTAATAGTATATTCAACGGAACAGAGTAATATTCTGGGTACTAAAATCTGGGAAATAAAAGCTATTCGAATTCATATAACTCTATTCCAGAGATGAATCCTTGCTCTATTCCTTTAGCACTTAGTGTCTATCAAGTGCCCCTTCGCAAAATCTGTTGCTCCTTTTATTGTGACTCTGTGTGTGTGTGTGTGTGTGTGTGTGTGATCAATAACATTCTTTGAAGAGAACTTGTGAAAGACTTTGAAATGGACAAATTTAAAAAATTAGATTTCCGGGGGTCTTATACGAGGTGTTGTCTTGCACACCTTTTAATCTCACTCTACAGGGTCTCGTGCCTTTCATTGTGTCTGAGGGATTTTACAACTCTGTAAATTGTAGACAATTGATGGTGATGCCAAAATTTCTGTTCATAGAATGCAAATGAACTTTGTCAAGGTGAACATGCAGTTGGTTCCACCAAAGCGAAGAGGCCCGTTTTGCCTCTTTTAGCAAATTCACTTCAGTACTCCTGATTGCCTGTATTCATAACTGTTCTTTGAATTGGTTTTCACATCTTACTGGTTTCCTCATTAATTAATAAGTTAGAGAAAACATTTGGCATATCCACTTTATATTTTTATGAAAGCCATGATTTTATTTCTTTTAAAAATTATCCTTTACCATGGGGAAAACAAGCTAAACAAGGTATCAGATATTCATACCTTATTGGCAATGGAGAAAATAGAGCAAATACAAGTCTGTAATTTCAAAACAGGGTGTTTTGTGTACAAAATGAATATTAAACCTTTACCCACTGGGAAGCTGGTATATTTAAATACAGTGTGTCACCATCAGTGTTCCTTCAAGCATGGTAGTTCTAAGTCAGAGAACAATTTGACATCTGTACATCTTTTTTTCTTCTTCAATGGGAACTCTTTGTGATATCCTTGTTGTAGGGGAGGAAACACTTGTCCTCTATCTTCTTAGAGGGTGAGTGAGGCCGGCAAATTAAATTGACAAAAGATAGATTAACAGGAGGAGGGTTTATTTTGTATGCAATCATGAGTTTTTTTCTCTCTCTCTCCTTCCCCCTCCCCCGCCCCCCAAACACACACCCGGAGAAGTGCTTAGGCCTACACGCTTATATACCATCTTAACACCGGGTGATAAATTATGGAGAAATATTGATATAAAAAGAGGAGTTGGGGCTTCTAGGGCTGGTAAATTGTGGGAAGGTAAATATATGGAGGAAACTAAGAGAAGATAAGGATTATTTTAGTAAGGTTTGTTTCTGTAGATTCCTCTCGGTGCTGACTTTTTGTCTCCTGTGATAAGGATTGTGCTTCTCTGGTGCTGGAGGTGGAGGGGGCACAGCTTCAAATCAGAAACTTTATGTTACCTTTACAAAGGGAAATGTATCCCTTGATGAGAAAGGGAGTGGGCGGAGTCTTCCTCCTGTGTCCGCTATTTATTACTTGCTTTCAGCTCAAAATAATCCTTATGCCACAGTGGCATATTTTGGGGTGGCAAATTCTGATCGGCTTTATTGACATCACTTAGACCACTTTGTGTATGCCTGCTCCCTGATACCTGCACAATAATTAACTTACTTCTTGTGATATAATCGCTGAAGATGCCCTTTAAAGCTTTCGCAGCCAGGTCTGGATTTCCGCACCGCTGAGCTGCCCTCCTTTATTTCCTTATCATCTGGCTCACGACTTCATACCATTAGGGATCCGCAAAAGAGAACCTAGATTGGATCAGAACTGTTGCTTTAGCCAAAATAATTAAAGTTAGGACTGGTTCACTCTCCAGAGGATTTGGAGAATGATGTAAGAAACAACACTATTTTATTTTTGACATTCTAACATGTATGTGCTTAACCACTATTCTGTACTGAACCTCCAGGTAGTAATATGAATGATGCATGAACTGAAAAAAAGCCATGTGCAGAACAGGGTCTACGATATGCTAAATACACATTTTTTTATGTATAAAAAAGGGAGGGAGATCAGAATCTGTACTAGAATTTGCTCGTATATAATATAAATGAATTTGAAAGGATATATTTTAACCCAAGAGAAGATGGGAATAAAATTGGGCATTTGGGAGACAAAGAAGGATAGGAGGGAGATTTTTAGACTATGTACTATTTTATGCTTTCTGCCTTTTGAATCTCCTGACTGTATTATTTATTTTTAAAAATTGAAGGTTTTTCAAAAAACTAAAAGATGTTTTTAAAGTACACGATGACCCATTAGGCTTAAGTTCCAGTGTTAACAGCATGTCACAGAAATAAAATAAACATTAAAATAAGATGCAAGCTATAAAATTATTTCAGTGTGTATATATTTGCATGTGGTGTCTGCGCCAGAATGATGCATCAAGACAAAAGCCCGAGGAGGCTGTATGCTCCAAACAGATGCCCCCTCGCACGCTGAGGACACAGCCACTCTTGGGCAATAACAGCATTACGTACAGCCTTTAATTTGTGATCAAAACAGGTTTAAAGAATTAGGGAATTTGTGCTTGAGAAAAAAAGAAAAGAAAAATTGCAAACATAATACTAACACCAGATCCTATCCTCTCTTAAAACACATAAGAAGGATTTCCGTTTCCAGGGGACCCCTGATGATACTACATAGATGGTTTAGAGTCCGCAAGCACTTTAGTTACAATTGGAGCTATAATTAACTATATTTTAAGATATTTGGAAGATTATCAACTTTCAGTCTGTATTGGAACTGCATGGTGCATAGGTCAAAATATTGTTACATGAGGTTACATTAAAAGTCTTACCAAAAAAAAGATACCTACCACTTTGTAATATTACTGAAATCTTTAACTCACACAGGGCTGGGTGAACACCTGTCAAGGAAGCCCCAGGGCACGGAGCTTCTACTAACTTTAGGGCCCATCCCCACCCTCATATTAATCCAAATAAAAGCATCACTAAAACAGAAAATAAATATCAGAAAGGCTGGCAACATTTTCCTTAAGATGACAACTTGAATGTGTTAAAGTATTAAAATTATAGAGTGAAAATGTATAGGAACGGAAAGCACAGACGTAGGAATAAGATGAAGTTGAAATCCTAGCTCCACTGTTCACGAATTACATAACCTTGGGCAAATTTGTTAGCTTTGCTGAGTCTCCAGTTCTTCACCTATAAAATGTTCAAAATGATACCCGGCTCTCAAGTATCTGTGAGGAGTAAGGATAGTTAGCATTTATGCTTGCTATACGCCAACCCCGCTCTGAGCGCTTTCTGTTTCAGTCTGTTAATCATCAAAATGACTTTACGAGTTAGGTGCTCAAGTCAAATCCAAGAGGGCTGAGGGACATCGAATAACTTCCCCCAAGTCACGCAGCAGGTAAGTGGCTGAGCCAGGATTTATACCCTAGCAGTAAGTCCCGAATGCATACTCTTTACCACCACAGAATACTGATCATGCTTAAGATGTTAAAATGTCATTATTGTGGGAGCTTAATGTTCTAACAGAAACTGAATAATAGGGGATTGCACAGACGGAATTTTTTTTTCTTTCTCAACTAACAATCTATGCATGAGCATTCCAGTCAGGGACCCAAGCTCCTTCTCTATTTGTGTTCTTCTGTCAGCTGGAATTGCCTCCATCCACCTGGTGGAGGATGGCTCATCCCTACATTCACATTCCAGGCTGCAAGAGCGCTGCAAGGGGACAGACGCATGTGTTCTTTCTTCAACAGCATCTCATGTTAGTTCACTTTCCATTGACTAGTGTGTGGTCAAAGCACCCATCCAACTGCTTCTTTAGGGACTACAAGTGTACTTTTATTCTGAGAGACAGAGAGGGAGGGTGAATGGAGAATAGAGCAAATGAGGCAAAATCTTCAAAACCTAGAGAATCTGGGTAAAGCGTACATGGGTATTTTCTATACTACTCCTGCAAGTTTTCTGTAAGTTAAGGTTTGTTTTGGTTTGGGTTTTTGTTGCCGGAATGCAAAACCTTATTATTAACTGGTTTGAACAAAAAAATGAGTGGATACACCTAGAAACATGGACAGCATCTCCCCCAGCAGCAGGCAGGGTGGGGAAGGCAGGTGGGAGGGGTAAGCTTAGGGTAACCCCATCTGCCCAGCGGAAGTGGAATCCCAGGAAAAGCATCAGCTTCCCTCCATCTCACTGTGGGCGCAGAGACCATGTCACCCAGGGAGGCCCAGGACCACAGCTGAGGGCAGAAGGCTGAGCAGCCAGGAGCCAGGCCCGGGGGAAGGTAGCTAGAGTGGTCCTAGGATGACATCATGGGGCGGGGGGCATCATGGGCTGAGGGATCTGCAGATATGACATCACCATGCAGAGATGGGTAGCGCGAAGCTACCCGTCATGTGCTTAGTGTCCAAGAGCTCTGGGAATTGGCCGAGCTGATGAAGCAGCAGTAGACAGGGACCCAGGCACAGCGCTTCAGCTTGAACGGGAGGCTGCACATGCCGAAGACCGTGTGGAGCAGGTGCACGTGGTCCAGCGCCCGTCCTCGGAGGCCGGTGACGCTGGCAGGGGCTGGTACTTCGGCACTTTGCTCGGCCTCCTTGCCTCCGACACATTGTCAGTGCACATGGCGGGTGGGAAGGCGTGACTCTTCCCTCTGTAAGGATAGTTTTAAAGTAAAACTGTTTTAGGGGTGCTTGGGTGGCTCAGTTGGTTAAGCGTCTGCCTTCAGCTCAGGTCATGATCTTGGGGTCCTGGGTTGGAGCCCAAGATGGGAGTCCTTGCTCAGCGGGGAGTCTGCTTCTCCCTCTCCCTCCACCGCCCCCCCCCCCCACTCATGTGCGGGCTTTCTCTCTGTCAAATAAATAAATAAATAAATAAATAAATAAATAAATAAAATCTCTTAAAAAATAAAATAAAAAAAAGTTCATTTATGACTGAAAAAAAAAGCAGCATCTACTACTTAGAACTTAAATGCCAGGCACTATGCAAAGTACTTGTGGCAAAACTACTGTTTTCCCAGTACCTATTCTTATTTTCTTCCAAAATTAGTATAACCTTGATGGGGGGCGGGGGAGCAAATCCTGCCACCTGTTTCTCTCTCTCTCTCTCTCTCTCTTTTAAATTGAAGTATAGTTGATATGCAGTGTTATTTTAGTTTGAGGTGTACAACATAGTGATTCAACATTTATATACATTACAGAATGTTCACCACAAGTGTAACTATCAGCCACCGCTTTTTAAAATAAAGTGTATTAGGGCAGACCCATTCATTTGTATTTTTTAATGGATGCTTTTGTGCTACAACACTTAAGTTGTTGCCACCAAGACCATCTGGTCCGCAAAGCGGAAAATATTCACTGTTAGGCCATTTACAGAAACAGTGTGCTAACCCCTGCTCTCAACCAGTAGGTCCCAAACTTTAATGAGAATTAGAAACACACACAAACACACAGATGCACACACACACATATCTTTTCTGAGCCATTTGTATCATACCCTTTTGCCCCTTAATACTTTAGAGTGTATGTCCTAAGAACAAAGATATTTTTTAATAACCACAGTACAGTAATCAAATTCAGGAAATTTAAAATAAATAAATACTTGTATCTAATCTATAGGGCACAGTCCAATTTTGTCAATTGCCCCAATAATGTCCTTCACAGCATTTCTTCCCTCCTCTTATACAGAATCTGGCCCAGCACCACCTATTGGATTTTTGTATCTTTTTTGTGAGTTGTTTTTCATTTCCCTATTTTCAATAGGATTTTTAATGTTTTTTTTTCAGTTTTTAGAAATTCTGTATTAGAAGTGTTAGCCCTTTATCTCTGATATATGCTGCAAAAGTTTTCTTATAATTTGTCATTTGACTCGTGACTTTGTTGATGGTATGTTTCTGCCCATGCAACCTTGCAAAAATGTTTTTTAATGTGAAACTTATTTTTGTATCTGAATTTTGAGTCATAGTTAGAAGCTCCTTCTACACTGACATTAAAGTTGAATTCACCCGTGTTTTCATCCAGTGCTTGTATAGTTTCATGTTTTACATTTCGATCTCTGATTCATTTGGTTTATTTTTATATGAGGCGTGAGGAGTGAATCTAATTTCATCTTTTTCCAAATGGCTGTCCAGTTGTCTCAATAGCATTTATTAATCTTTGCTTCAGGGATTCGTGATCCCATCATTATCATATATGAGATTTCCATATGCATTTGGGTCTATTTCTGGACTTTTAATTCTATTTCATTGGTCTGTTTGATTATACTTGTGCTGGTATCATATGGTTCTAATTACAGAGGTCTTGCAGAGTATTTTAATAGCTGACATGGCTATTCCCTCCCCAAGTAGCTCTTACTTTGCTATGTTTTCCTAGATACTTCAGGATGTTTATTTTTCCCTCTGAACTTTATTTCCTATCAACTTGTCTAGCTCCAGAAAAAATGTGTTGGTGTTTTTATAGGGAATCACGTTAAAATTCTGAATTAGGTACAGAACCGATATCTTAATGATTTTGAGACTAGAATGAGGGACATATTTCCATTTGTTTCAGTCTCTTTGTGTATCTTTCAGGAATGTTTTATTACTTTCTTTTTACATATATTCAACATTTTTTTGTAAGGTCTGTTCCTAAATATTTTATCTTTTTTTTATATCCCCGTAAATGGGCATTAAGAGATTTGAGATTTAGGAGTTTTGAATGTTGCATGTTAATTTTATATCCTGTTCCCTTACTGAGTTAATTTATTGTTATCCAAATTTCATAAGTAATTTTCTAGGGTAGCACAGTCCAACTGAAATATAATGTAGTCAGATGTGTGATTTTAAATTTTCCAGTGGCTGAAGTAAAAACAGTTAAAGAAACAGATGAAATAAGTTAATAGTATATTTAATTTAATTCAATATATCAAAATATCACTTTAACATAAAATCAATAGTAAAATTATTAATAAGATACTGTCAATTTTTTTTTATATAAGGTCTTAAAAATCCAGTGTGTATTTTACATTTACAGCATATTTCAAATCTGGATCTTAAATTTTTATCAGAAACATGTTGTGAGTTTAGATTTCATAAATATTACAGTTGAAAAAGTATGTTCACATATCCCAGTTGTTCCAAACATACTTAAAAGTTTTCTTATCACTGAAGCAAGTAGGAAAACAAGAATTTCCCTTTAATATTCACATCCACCTTCACAAAACTGGTTCTTCGTTTTTAGAAGAACTGATTTGACTTTGTAGCAGAAGCATCTATCTGTTAAGAAAATTCACAAATTTTTGTGTCAACTTGGTATTACTAACATCAAATCCAAAAGGGGATTTCATGAGTGGAAATTCAGCCTTGAAATGAGGAAAGCAAGCCTTAACTCTCAACTGATGGCGGATAACAACCTGGGTCAATACACCTGTATGCTATCCCTTACGTGGACAGTTCTGAGAGACCCTCCTGTGTGCTTCTCAGGAGGTCAATGGAGCTTATCCTCAATGGTGACCTTGATAATGCACACTTCCATTGTCAGCCTTCCTTCCCTCCCTGTCTCCTTCCCTCCTCTGCTTCACTCCGGCCCCATGGAATCACCTCATTCAAGAACCACTGGCACTTACGTCCTTAGACTCTTTTTTCAAAGGAAATTCAAACAAAGACAGAGATCTACAAAGTTTGGAACATGGGGCATGTGTAAAAGTTGGAGTGCTTGTAGAAAAACAAACTAGAAATAGCTGCTAAGTCCATCAAATATTGTTCTGGAGTTGAGTGAAAAGTGAGAACTAGAAACATGGATTTAAATTTATTTCTTATTAAATTAAGTAAGGAGAAAGACCATAGTCTGTACTGTGGCTATGTAAGAGAATATTCTTATCTTTAGGCATATACAACTTACTCTTGAAAGTTCAGAGAAAATATATGTATGTATGTATATGTTGATATATAGAGAGAGAGAGGGAGGAAAGGGAGAGTTTCTGGATAAAGAGTATAAGCGTGTTCTTGTACTATTCATGGAACTTTTCTGTAATGGAATTATTTCCAAATAAAAAGTTAAAAAAAACTATTATAAAGTTTCTTTTCAAAAACAGCGAACTTCAGTCATATAACTTCAGGGTCAGAAGCCTTTTATCTTTTTACCACCTACCTATAAAAAACTTTCCTGATGATGCTGACAAGTTAATATTCTTAAAGCTTCCACATTTGGGCTCACTAAAAAAAAAAAAAAAAAAAAAAAAAAAGCAGAGGAAACATTCACTCGGAAGCGATTATAAACAGTCACACTTTCCCCCACTTGAAAACAAAAGGTAATGTTGGCTCCTGCCTTTAAAATCTTGGCTGCCCCTTCCCTTATCTTGATGACCTGGTTTGCAGAGGCACTGCGAAAATTCATTAGAAAATGGTAAAACAGCTGAGATGTTGGGTTCAAAGGTCATGAACTGCCGTAATTTCTTTCCTGGGTTTCTGGGAAACTTTGGTCAGGAAATCTCTTGCTGAGTTAGTGAGCAGAGCTAACACAGATATAGTGGGGAGCAGGTCTGTAAATGAACAAAAGGTACACTTTCCAGCAACTTGAGCAGATGTATATGGGTCAGCTTTAACTTGTCAAGGCTTGAAGAAATTTTACAACCGATAATATACGATTCCTTCACTTGCCAGAGTTCTGCTCTTGGGGTAGCTCACAACTGTCATCCACTCCAAGGGCTCATTAGCAGCTTCCATTGTTTTTAATGATGTCTGCTGAATCACCATCCGTCTATGCTTAAATATATTCAGCACCAGGCAGCTCAGGACACCTGAACCAGCACTACTAAAGTCCCCGTCCTTGTATACACATTGATCTTCTTTGAGTTATTATTTTAATAGTAATACAAAATTAGGAAGAATTTAAATGACAGTAGGAAAACTGTTAACTTGCTGAAATTTTAAGCATTATTAAAAAGAGTAAGTTGGATCTATATATATCTATTTGAAAAATGTCTACAGTACATCCTTAAGCCAAAAAATAAGAGGTTATCAAATAGTTTACATAATGTTCTGATTTTTCTACAAAGAACTGTAGTTTATATCCATATGCAAAAAAAAAAAAAAAGTAGAAGGATAAATTCCAACCCATTTCACATTGATAATAGTGGTTTCCTGTGGGGAGGATGGTAGAAACAATTTACTTCCACTTTCCCCCCACAACTGGGGGAAATTTCCCTTACACTTCTGACCTCTTGGCCCTTATTCCTATTCTGGTCCTTGGAGGTGTCTGGGTCATATGATGGATCAAGCTTACTCTCTCCAACTCTTATTTCCAGGTAAGGAGCAGGCATTAGAGACGTACCACTCCGGTAGATGGCTAGAGGGGTAGGTTTGCCGAAGAAGTGAACAGGTGTAACTCAGTCATGTCATATCTTTCCCTCTGCCAGGAATCAGACCTCATCAGAACCCGCTCCTCTACCCTTCCATTCCATGCTTTAGGCTTTATGGAGGTGGACCTTCTTAGGTTGCATAGTATTCTCGATGACTGCGGCAGTTGAGTGCTATCCTGGGGTTTGGTATTAGCTATGCCTACTACTGTCTCCCACCTAGACCACATTCTGTAGTAGCTCTAACAGTAACAAAGCTGACATTTTGATGTCTATCTGCTTGACTCTTTATCTCCTGGGTTCTGAACTTGGATGAGTAGTAAGTATCATTCACTGGAAGCCCTCAAGTGGAAAATAATATTCTTTTTGTATTTTTATGCTTACAGATTATTTGAATTTTTTGTAAAATGAGCTTGTATTACATATAGAGATATAGATACCTCTCGATATAGAGATGTAAGGTCATAAAACCTATATCCTCACAGTTTTTACCTAGTATTAAGATTCCTGCCTCCTCTTCAATTTGTATTGTTCTTTATACTTCAGTTGCTTAAAGCAACTACAGAGCCATCCAAGCTTAGAAGGGGTGCTTTGCCTTGACTCACTCTCTACTCCCTGGGTCATTGGTCACTAATTCTCTTGTTCTATATGTACTTTTCCCTTTATGATTTAAATACCATCCAATTTCCCTGCTCTCAAAAGAGGCCACGGCCTTTCTATTCCATTAAGTCATACCTACTCTGACTGGGAAAAAAAATCCCTATTTTTCTAGGCCCCAGGCTAATTTTGCTTTGGTGACAGCCAAAATATTGTCTCGTAAGTATTTAGTGGACACCTCTTTCATTTTCCATGTCATGGTCTTTAAATATATAAAACATTATGTTCTCGCAAATCTTTTTTTTTCCTCCAGGCAAAATATCCCCAGTTTTCTTAACTATATATCATGTGACATGGTTTTGATTCCCTCTAATATTTCAGTTACTCTCGCTGGAATGGCCCCCGGCTTGTTGACAAACCTCCAGAAGGTGTTAGAGAATGACAACCAAAGAGGAATACAGTTCTCTGAGTGTGATCCAACCAATGCTGAATGGAAAACCTACTTGTTCTTATCTCAGTGGCAAGAGTGGTGGTGCCCTCTCATAGGATATGTTATATTGGTGATCATGTCAGGGGACCCACTCATATTGGGCTTACCGTGATAGAGAACATATAAATCACTTTCATCCATTGTGGGTGGTGAAAGAGACTCATTGTTCTCAAAATATAAATATCTCAGGTAACTTCCGTGCTAAATTACAAAAGCCCCGCTATTTTCTACAGCGATCATCCCTTCACAACCAGATATTCACCCTTTTTACCTTCTTTTCGCGACCCAACCCAGGCGATTCTCAGTCTCTTTTCTCTGAGTAATTTGAAGTTACCCCTGTAAATGATGCTAATAAGAAAAATCCAGTAGTGTCTTTTCTGGCCCAGTCCTGACCTCTGTAATGAAGTTGACACTGATGGCCATTCCCTCTTTCTTGAGTTCCAGACACTATTGCCTTTCAACTCTCACTCCACTCCTCAAGGTTCCCTCCCGTTCTAGACAGTTTCTCCTTAGCATTGCTCCCAAGTCTGACTGTCATTATTCTGCTTAAATTATTCAATGTCTCTTTAGACCAGTGGTTCACAAGCCAGTTGTATATTGGAATCACCTGGAGTTTTTTCTTTTAAAGATTTTATTTATTTATTTGACAGAGAGAGACAGCCAGCGAGAGAGGGAACACAAGCAGGGGGAGTGGGAGAGGAAGAAGCAGGCTCCCAGTGGAGGAGCCTGATGCGTGGCGGGGGGCGGGGGGGGGGGCTCGATCCCAGAACGCCAGGATCACGCCCTGAGCCAAAGGCAGACGCTTAATGACTGAGCTACCCAGGTGCCCCACCTGCAGCATTTAGAACCTAAGCCCAGGCCCCATCCCGGATGGATTGAATCAGAATTAGTAGGGATTGGCCAGGATTTAAAAAGCTCCACAGATGACTCTTGCCTTTTTCTCCGACTTCATGTCTTTTCCCCATACTTGGTGATCTAGCTATATGAAATGGAATTCTTCCACACTTGCTGTTCTCTCTTTTTAGATTGTACTTGTCAGGTTAAGCGTCACCTCCTCTGTGAAGCCTTCTCTAGCTCTACATCTCCAATCTCACCCTGTTGTTTTTTTTTTCCTTACTGATAGGTTCCTTTGACTTGATAGAGAGACAGGGTTTATGTTGGTTCAGGCTGGTAAAACTGCAGGCATGACCAGATCAAGGGCCCAAGCAGAGTGGGGTGGGGTGAAAGGCAAGGGTGTACAGAGGGGTGGTACTCATATCCCTTCCAAAACATTCACATCCATTTGCACACACACACACACACACACACACACACACACCTTGCAAACAAAAACTGACTCTTCTTCAAATACCTGGGATTGTAAAGAAGGGAGAAAAAAGCATTTGGGGAAGAGATAAACAATGTAGGAGGATTGTTTTATAATTAAAGAATCAGGAGAAAGAAGGACGGAGTAGAACGGGGGCAATAGAGGAAGAGCTTGTTTTATGGCAAGGGGCCTTGGGTGATTGAAATGAGAAGTTTGGGGCAGACAGGGAGGAAAACTCATGGGGTCACATAGCCCGAGGGGTGGGAGGTGTGTGGTCTGATCAGCTGTTTGCAACTACTTTTTTGTTTGTTTTTCGTTTTGTTTTACTAAATTTCACTTATTAATTTTTTAAGTGTTTTTTTTCTTTTTTAGTAATCTCTAAACCCAATGTGGGGCTCAAACTTATAACCTTCAGATCAAGAGTTGCAGGTCCCTCAAAAAGTTAAAAATAGAGCTACCCTATGACCCAGCAATTGCACTACTGGGTATTTACCCCAAAGATACAGACGTAGTGAAGAGAAGGGCCATATGCACCCCAATGTTCATAGCAGCATTGTCCACAATAGCCAAACTGTGGAAGGAGCTGAGTTGCCCTTCGACAGATGAATGGATAAAGAAGTTGTGGTCCATATATACAATGGAATATTACTCAGCCATCAGAAAGAATGATTACCCAACATTTGCATCAACATGGATGGGACCGGAGGAGATTATGCTAAGTGAAATAAGTCAAGCAGAGAAGACAATTATCATATGGTTTCACTCATTTGTGGAACATAAGGAATAGCTGGGAGATCGGTAGGAGAAGGAAGGGAAAAATGAAGGGGGGGTAAAGAGAGAGGGAAATGAACCACAAGAGACTATGGACTCCGGAAAACAATCTGAGGGTTTTAGAGGGGAGGGGGTGGGGGGATGGGCTAGCCCAGTGATGGGTATTAAGGAGGACACATATTGCATGGAGCACTAGGTGTTATACACAAACAATGAATCATGGAACACTACATCAAAAACTAATGATGTACTGTATGGTCACTAACATATCATAATTAAAAAAAAAAAAAGTTGCATTCCTTTCCAACTGAGCCAGCCAGTCACCCCATCTGTAGCTTCTCATAACCAGTTCTTGATTTTGAGTTAGGATTGTTATTAAGGTCATTGGTCTATTGTTTGTGGTCAACTTCTTTCTAGTTTTAAGTATTTCTTGTTCTTCTGATTGTTTCGAAGAGAAGCTGTCATGTGATCTTGCTTACTGTCTTGCTGTCTTATGATCTCATTTGCAAACTATTTTAGTATCTTGAAACAGAGAATTACAATGGTTGCCTACCAAACACCTATTTCCATTTAGTCCCTAAATAACATCTTTCTCACAAAGCTATGCACTTTTAAGAAACCAGATTCCCCATCCCCACCTCCTGATCATGATTAGTTTAGAAACTCTGTGTATGGCATTCCCCAAAGGACTATTATTGGTATGGGGTGTACCTAACCCAAAATCGAATTGGTTAGGGTATACGGTTTCTCTCCTTCTGGACATATAGAAGAACATTTGTAGTCCGATGACTACCGACAGCCATCTTCCAGCAAAGAGAAAATGAAAGGGTTAAAGCCATTCCTGAAGACAGCAAAGCAGAGAGAGGAGGCAAAGAATCTAAATCTTTGATGACATCATTGAACCAGCCAAATTTGGATCCTGCCCTACCTCCAGACACTTTGTTCTATGAGAAAATAAATGTTGTTGTCATTGAAGCCATTTCAAGTGAGGATTTCTGTAACTGTAGCCAAAAGCATCTTAACATTCAGCTGGATGGGACTTAAAAAGATTAAATGCCTTAAGCTTACTTAAATTAGATGATTAACTCCTCATAATTTCTTCAACCTTTTTGACTCTTGGCCTTACTTCCCTCTCTCTAATGCTTATGCTAGAGCCATACATTCAAACATCACAGAGCTGTACAGACTAGTGCTCCTAGTCGGCACATAAACCTTCCAGGAGAGAGAGCGAGAATTCATGTAAGGACTTCTTCCCAGTCTCAAGAATTGGAAGGGAATCAAGATTGATTTTAACTAATCCAGTACAGCAAGTGAGTTAGGTTTTTATTATTATTATTAAAATAACGTACGCATTTGACAAAGCTCTAGGATAGAATCCCCAAATGGTAGGACCATACAAACCAGATGAAGGGGAAAAAGTTAATCTGTCATCTAGTGTGTGAATGTTTTACTGTCATTAGGAAAAAAAAAAAAGAAGTCTTACTACCACTACCCTATATTCTTTTCTTGTTCTTCAAAGGAAAATAAGAGAATAGTTTTTGTAGCTACAACAGCATTGTATCTGTTAGTTCCTGAAAGTTTCATAGAACAGCGACAGGAAAGAATCATTTCCGAAAGATCTTGCAATTGCAAGAAAATTACCACTTTATCTCTCTTCCAGAAGGTGGTTTTTCAGGTATTGAAATTAGAAGGCTTTTTTAAAAAGATAATATAAAAGAGACAAATTGACACTTTGTTGATGATTTATTGTCTTTCCTGAATTTTTGCCAACAGTAGTCGTTGTGATGGTGGTTTTGAAAGCTATCCGAAAAAAAAACTCACAAAAACTAAAGAACAACTGTAAAATTACAAAATGATCAGATGGATTAAAACTTAGGAAAGAGAAAGTTCAAATGATTCTTCTGGTTAAGGTATATAAACTTAAGGTATTTCATGTGGCCAAATTTAGTACACAATCAAGGAAACATATATTTTGAATTATTTGCTCATGTTGGTGTTAAAAGATTAAAATGTCTTACAGTCTTCTTTCAGTTGAAATGATAAAAATGCATTCGGCAACTGGCTTGCAGAACCGCTCTTTCTCTGTCTTCATAGCAAGAGGACGCTGTAGTAAGATTAGGCTGTTGCCCAGCTGCATGTGTCAGTTAAACTTCCTCTAGTTTCTCTTAATCCAATCAACATTTTATTTCCTTTAGAGTAACAAGCATCACTATCTGAAATGCTCCGATCCGGTTGTTGTCTAATTCTGCTAGAATGTAAGCTGGACAAGAGCAGCCATCTATCTCAGTGAGCTGATTTGCGAGCGGATTTGCTGCCGGATTTCTAGCAAGACCCTTAGTACATCGGATCCCCCTTAGGGGCTCAGTAAATATCTGTTGAGTATATAAATGGATGAACAAATCAATAAATCTCAGTTAAAATATATATTTTTTCATTTACAGAGGAAAAGACAAGACTCCATATAGTAGATTCTAATTCAACTAATTAGGAAATTTTTCACTGAGAAGTATTAATGATGTGACATTGTTAACAGATAGGCCTGTATACTCAGGAGCTCGTTATAAAAAATGCTAAATGTATACAGTCTCCTTAAATCTGAGAATTTTTACAGTATGATTTGGATTATTTTAAACCTTTCTAAACTTGAGGTGTTTCCTTACTAAGAAGGACGAATGCCATCTCAAGAGTGCTTTTGATCAGAGATTTTTGTCCCAGCTTGAGGCCTGAGACAGCAATCACCAAAAGCAATTCTTATTGTCTTAACTACTCTTCCACATGGAGCCACTCAAAATCTCTAAATATTGTGAAAACTTGCTAAACTCACACTGTCTCAGTGTGTTCGGACTGATAAAACAATATACCATAAACTGGCTAGCTTACAAACAACAAACATTTATTTCTCCTCGTTTTGGAGCCTGGGAAGTCCAAGAGTAAGAAGCTGGCAGATCCTGTGTCTGGTGAGAGCCCGCTGCCTAGGTGGCCGCCTTTCACCTATAAGCGCACATGGTGGAAGGTTCTGGGATCTCTCTGGGGCCTCTTTTGTAAGGGCACTGATCCCATTAGTGAGGGCTCTGCCCGCATGACCTAATCACCTTCCAAAGACCCCACGTCCCAATACCATCCTTTTGGGGGTAGGATTTCAACGTATGAATTTTACAAGGAGACAAACATTCAGACCCTAGTTCAGACAAACAGTGGCATAGGCAAGAATTGAAACCTAAGTTATCTAACTGCAAAGCCTGTATTTTTTTTTCAGTCTAAGATGTTTTCCAGTAGATCAGGTTTTAATAACATGTCAGATATGAAAAATAAGATAGAAAGAAGGAAAACTTTAGAATCTTTTGGAAAGAAGGAGTCTGAGATTTACAAAATCACCTGCTTTTCATAGTTCTTAAAAATTTTTGTGCTTAATTGAAAAGTGAAGGTCACATTAATAAAGGACTGGGTGCTGTCAAGCAAAAGTCAGTATCAGGTCATGCCAACAAACAGCATATATGACATTCCATCCTGGGAGGGCACCGCCTCCACCATCAACCCCATTGAACAATTCTTATTGAAGAACCCACCGAATGGCATATGATGTGTTATACTAAGAAATTAACCCAAGGATTTGAAGCAATGAATCTGATACTCAAAAGATCTTATTTCTTGAGTTAACCACAACTAACTAGAAAGCTTAAATGTGTTGACAGTATGTTAGCATGAAATAATTCTGATACGGATCTTTATCAAGGAAATTTCTTTCCCCCTATTTCCATACATTGGAAACCAAATATATGATCACTAAGAATTTGTTCCAAGTGTAAAAAGTGGCAAAATGCTGAACTGGCAACTATATATATTGAAATTAAATGACCACTATTTGTTCTCTCTACCTTACAGTAGTATTTTGTTTCCTCTGTGAGCGTCTTACTGCATGCAATATAAATGACAATAAAAATGTCTCGAAATACATGAGATTCTATAGTCATTTGGAACATTTGTGATAAGCTTTGAAATGTGGTGTCAAAACACAGGTAAGGTTTTTAAAAATTTAGTCTATCAACATCTGTTTCAAATCTTTTCCAGCACAGACCAACACCTGATGTAGTTAATGCTTTATTTTTCTCAATGCAAATATAAAAAGGGCTTCAGTTAAGACAAGACACACAGCCCCAAATTTGAGATTCTCAGAATTGCTGAAGTTCTGTTATAAAGTTTAACACTTTTGCTTGGACTTCCAGCAGGCCTGGGGGTGTAGACAACTTCGCACTTATGCACAATGTTTCCAAGTACCCTTTTGGCCAAAGCTAAGACTAACTCTCTCCTAATGAATGCTAATGCTTTCTGTAATGCTGCAATCTGTTTAACCACCTGTTGTTTAAATATTCTATTTTCTGTCACAGTTGCTAGAAAACTACTCTGTTTACATTTGAGTTCACACAGCTTCTGTGAGTCGTTCATGAGAAGGCAATCAATTCTGTAGCTAGATTAATAGAAAGTATTTGCTTAAATTCTTTTTTTTTTAAGAGTTTATTTATTTATTTGACAGGATAGAGACAGCCAGCGAGAGAGGGAACACAAGCAGGGGGAGTGGGAGAGGAAGAAGCAGGCTCATAGCAGAGGAGCCTGATGTGAGGCTCGATCCCAGAACGTCAGGATCACGCCCTGGGCCGAAGGCAGATGCTTAACCGCTGTGCCACCCAGGCACCCCTATTTGCTTAAATTCTAAGTAATCTGATTAGTAGTTGTTGGAGGGAGAGCTAAGTGATGCATAAGGGGCAATAGGCTATGAAGTATCCGAGCCTCCTACACACACCAGAGCTGCTCAGTGGCCTGCAGGACATGAATTGACCCTGGTGATAGTCCCAGAGAGCAGGCAGGTGTTTTTGGCCTCAAACAATTGCATTTCTTGGCCTCTTCTATTCTACAGCATTAGCTATAAGGCCAGAGAGCAAAGGACAAAAGCCTTTACAGAAAGTGACTCGATTCATCTAGTAAAGGGAAGCTGGTCTTGTCCTGGATTTAAGCAGGCAACAGTTATGGCACCGTCTTTTATAAATGTAACGCTCGAGAAAAATACATATTTCAATTTTGAAAGACTGTTCTTGGATCTTTCATCTTCATACTTTTCTTTGAAAATCATGCTTTCTGTAAATATAACTGAGCATCATGGAAAGTTACATAATATAAATACTAAATTATACATTCTTATTAGGAAATGAAATGCTGTGGCTAACTTTTTAGTTCTGGAAAAACACTTTCTATTTTAGATGAAAAAACTGTGTGCGTTTAGGAAAGAGATATAGAAAAGACCCCATCTCAAAAATAGGTGCCAATATTTAGGAGACACAGAGAAATTAAAACCCATGGCTATGCTTACATAATTACAAATACTCATTTGATCACATGAATTCAGCCAACAAACTAAATTTCACAAAAACCAATAAAAGCCTCTTTATTTTTCTTTTCAGTCACGTAGGTGAGATAAACAGTTGATAAGTTGAGGATATTTAAAAATTCTTAATATGATCTTTTAAATAAATATTTGTAGTTATTTAATGCATGCCCATTATGGAAAACATGAAAAAAAATCCAAAGAAAACAAATCAAATTATCCATAAATCCATCTTCGAAGTATTGTCACCATTACTTTTGTAGTGTGTGTCTTTTGGACTTTCCTATGCATAAATTATGTATATGTTTAAGCAAAACTGTATGCACTGTTTTGTCACTCATTTCCCCCCCTCAATATTATGCACAATTTTCCTTTATTCTGCTACATTTTATCTTTTCACGATTGATGTAAAAATTGTTGCCGATGTTTTGTTATTGTAAATACAGCTGCAATAAATGTCTTTGTAAGTAAATTTGTATATCTACTTTCCATTATTTCATTAGGGAAATATTAGCCCTGGATTCTAAGATAAACAGCTAGCCTTTTAGAAACCTCAAAATAAATTATACTCTCACAGATAGTGATAAGAAGGCTAGCTGGCCAATGCCCCAGCTAACACAGGGTATTATCAACCACCTGTTTTCTTTCCTATGTAGACAGAGCATAATCTAACAAGCACAAGAGGTGAATAAGTATATATAGTTCCTCCTAAATGGTCCAGAGATTTCCCTGGAGTTTCCTTTATGTTTGAATATGATGTCGGTCAAAACCAAGTCTTCAAAAGCAGGACAGAGTGACTAAATTAACATAATTTGGGCCACCATGTCCATAACTTCCCTTGTCTGACTCATTTGTTCCTGGTACACTCATGTGTCTTAGCTCTAAGCCCGCCTTTGTTTCAAGTTACTCAGTAAATTACAAAAGTCAGATCAGCAGCAAAGGAAATGAGTTGGAACACAGTACTGAGGAGGGATCTTTTATCTCCTCAAAATTCAATGTTTTATCAAAGTATATTTATCTACTTATCCATATGACTAAAAAGCTATGATTTGTTCAATCTTTTATTAACTACAACAAAATAAGTATATTTAAAACAAAAACGAATTAGTTTCCTAAAAAATATTCCAGAGGAATTATAGTATCCCAGGTACCAAAAAAATCTTTTCTGAAAGAACCAGGGAGTAAATATTTTTGGCTGGCCTTGCAGGCCATGTGGTGTCTGGCACAATGACTCAACTCTGCTCTGATAGCCCGAAAACAGTGATGGACAATATGTAAGCAAATGAGTGTGGCTCTGTTCCAATAAAACTTTATTTACAAAAATGGGCAACTGGGTGGATTTGACCTTCAGGCTGTCCTTTGCCAACCCCTGTTCTAGCTTACTGTTTGATTATAAAGAAAAAATACACTGAGGAATGTTAGTATAATTATCTTCCTGAAATGAAATCACTGTTTACATGCAGTGAAATAATTCTTTACATTAAAATTTAATTTTATCAAGCATCTGTTAAGTGAGAGGGATCACATGAAGCCACTGACCTTCTAAAAAAGGGCCATTGCTTTAGCAGAAGGGACATAGAAAGGAAGAGTGCAAGAACAAGGCTAAAGTTGAAAGGGTCTCCACAGGGCTTCCTTTGCCTCGCCTAAATAAAACTTACTACTGAAATTCTTCTGAAGTACTTTGGAGCTTAGAAATCTTCCTGGATAAGAACAAAGACCTCAAAGCAGAAACAAAGTTCTGCTTGGTGCACAGACATAACTCTACCATTTCCAGGCAGTGAAGAATAGTTATTATCATCTTGATCATTGTGTTGTTAGCACTGGCAGATTTGTTTTACCTTATTATTTACTTTGGTACTTATTTCAGAGATATTTTTCAAATATTGGCTATCCTAGCTAGCTAGTAAGGGCAAAATAGCAAAGGAGTGACGAACTGCTTGAAAGGGCTTGCAAGGGGTACATGAGGACAAAGGAAATGTTCAAGTGACAAGTCAGAACCAACATGTAGTTCTTTAATAAAACAACTTGACGTAGATGGATCCCATTGTGTACATTTTTACAGTGTCACTGGCTTTATGGATAAAAGGACTTCTCTATCAAAGGGCTAACCTGTTCAAAGTTCAGAAGAGAGTTTGTATTATTTTCCTCCATGACACAAGCCCTTCTGCCCATTTCATCCTATGTTGCTGATTAATGGTGGCTGCATTTCTTTTGATACTGCTACTGAGAAATGCACCCTGTACCCTCTCCTATTCTCCGACTAATAGAATACAGTGGAAGTGACATCATGCCTGTCTCCAGGCCCAGGGCTTAAAAACCCAACCATTTTCCTTTTCTGTCTCTTGTCACACTTGCTCTTGGAGCTCTGAGCTGCTGAGTGAGAAGTCCAGCTACCCTGTCGAGGAATAAGTTCCAACTATCCTGGAACATAGAGAAGGCTGGGTACTACATGAAGAAAGAGAGGGGCTCAGCCCTCCAGCCATCCCATCAAAGTACCAGGCATGCAGAAAAGTCATCTTGGACCCTTCAGACCAGCTCAGTCACCAGTATATTGAACAGAAGAATCACCCAGCTAACCCCTTTCCAAATTTCATGACTCATAAAATTGTGAGATATAATAAAAGGTTGTTATTTGAATGCACTAAATTTTGGTATAGTTTGTAACATAGCAATAGGTAACTTGAACAGCATGTGTGAATGACAAACATCAAGAGATAATTAGACGCATTCTGTAGCAATAGCTTATTTGGTGTTTCTCCCTTTTGTTTTCTGGTTACTTTCAGTAAGATACACATCCCTGGCTTTTGCCACTCTATGGCTATAGTCATCTGAAAGTTATATTTCACTTCCTAAACAATGAACTTCATCAAGAAATTCCCAAGATTGTTGTTGACTCATGATTACTAACTAAGAAATTACTTTTGAAAATTTGTAAACCCTGCCACAGACCCAGTGTGAATTGGCAGGCAGATCTTAAAAATAAGCAATAGACGGGGCACCTGGGTGGCACAGCGGTTAAGCGTCTGCCTTCGGCTCAGGGCGTGATCCCGGCGTTCTGGGATCGAGCCCCACATCAGGCTCCTCCGCTATGAGCCTGCTTCTTCCTCTCCCACTCCCCCTGCTTGTGTTCCCTCTCTTGCTGGCTGTCTCTATCTCTGTCGAATAAATAAATAAAATCTTTAAAAAAAAAAAAAAAGCAATAGACCAAAGAGCTGAATTTAATATTAATTTCATAGCCAAATCCAAGTTAATTACCTTATTCAATAATTTCCAATCCCAGTTTTAAAATACTTCAGCATCATTAATGCATTCAAGCAATCACAAAGTTCTCCATAATATCTGAAAAAAATGAACTTTTCTTTCATTCAAATTAGAATAAAAATGCAAAACATGTCGAACAGCAGAAATTTGGGGAAGGAGCAAATGGTACTTTCCATGCATAAATAAAATCCTTCAGAACAAGAATATGTACCATGAGAATAAGTAATATCCTTGTTTATATACTTTCTTGGTATTTCCATCTGGCATGCTCATGTATGTAATTCCACAGCAACATGCTATGCTCTCTGGTAATAGCAAGGAAGTTTGTTGAATGGCTCTAATTACCTGGCTTCTGATCTCAAGACATCCACTGGTTAACTCATGAGAAAATGGACATTTTTTTAACATGAAGAAGAGGTTAGTTTATAACGACAATCTTTTTCTGTAGAAATTACTAACATAGCCTGATATGGTGTAGTATTTCTCAGAAAGAGTGAAATAGGATTTGATTCCTCAGAATAGTAACGTGTTAATTGGATTTAAAAGTGCCTTTGAAATAAGTTTAGGAAAAAGTTAGGAAGGAAATTGTTAAACACATTTCCTTTCCAGAATTTTCTGGGAATCTTGAAAGCGCTAAGTTCTGTGACTCTCTGAGGGATCCCACAGTATGCTACATTTTTTGGAAAAGCATTTTGAAGAATGAGTGTGGACTGAAACACGCTGTGAAATGCTGGCAGAGTGGAAAGAGTCTGGGACTTAGAGAACATAGGCCTTAGTTATAATCCTGATCTTCCACTTATTGGCTGAACAAGTAATTTATCCACTTTTAGTGTCAAGCTCATCTTATGTAAAATGAAGATAATTATACATGCACTAACTGGTACTCCACAGACTTTTTATGAGTAATAAATGAGAAACTTTAAGTAAAAGTGACTAATTCAATGCCTGGCATACAGAAGGCCCAGTGACAGAATGTTGGAGGAATGACCTCCTTTGCACAATAATGTCTTTAGTTTTTTTAAGGCTCTGGTGAGAGTCTCACATGCTTATGAATTCTGGTGCTGATTTCTCATCAACCTCCAAATCGTTACCCTGGTTGAATGAACCTAGATCCAATTTTATTGCAGCCTCACAACATCCTGTGGCAATGATCATGTGACATGATTTACTGTCTGCTGAGTTGAAGGTCAACTTGGTTTTGTTATTTAACCCATTTTACAGTTGCACAACTCAGCCTAGGAATTTTTAAGTTAGTTTCTCAAGCCAGGGGCGCCTGGGTGGCTCAGTCAAATAGGCGTCTACCTTCAGCTCAGTTCATGATCCTGGGGTCCTGGAATCGAGGCCCGCATCAGGCTCCCTGCTCGGCGAGGAGTCTGCTTCTCCCTCTCCCTCTGCCTCTCCCCCTGCTCGTGCTCTCTTGTGCTCTCACTCTTTCTCTCAAATAAATAAAATCTTTAAAAAGAAAAGAGAAGAGAAGAGAGAAAAGAGAAAAAAATAGAAGAGAAGAAAACAAAACCTAGAGGTGAAAACTATCTTAGAGCAGAACGCTGATACCAGAAACTCAGGACATGGTTTACTTAATCTCTTTGACCCCTTTTTTCCTCACTTATAAATAAAAATAATTGCCCCATAGGAATGTTATTGAGGATTAAATTTGATAATATGTATGGTAGGTATATTTATAGTATAGGGTATAGTAATATAGTTAATAAGCCATTCTACACAGCATCAAAAGAGATTTTTCATAGAATTATATAATATTAAAATTAAGGATCTGTTTTCGATTACTTAGTCCAATAGTCCAATTCCCTCCTTTCCTAGAATTAAAAAAAAAAAAAAAGCTCAGAGGGATGAAGGAATTTAGCAAAGGACGCACAGTTCTTTGTGGCCATGTCGGGCAGATAATAACTCTCTCCAAATATTCAAAAAAAGGAGAATAGATTTGTCCTGTGCAACTCCAAAGGATAAAATCAGTGGTAAAACCAGAGAAGACTAGATAAAGAAGAAATGTCTGACAAACCTGTGTTCCACTGTTGAAATAGGCTATCTCGGGCTGCCACTTTCCCCGCTATTTATATATTGAAACCAGCTTTAGGAAAATGAGGCAGGCCAGATGTATAGTTATCACACTCCGGGTTGAGTGCACTGGAGATTAATCATATGCATCATGGCTTAAACACACAGTTAACACATTGCCTAAGATAGGCCCAGACCTATGACAGAGCCAGCTCTGGAATTTGTATTTAACAGGCATATAGGAGCTACAGTCTCATTGGAAGAAAAGACTGGAAGCTGTAATTTCTTAGCCCTTTACAGAAGTTTGAGAAAATGCCAAGTATCCATATCAAAGAATAGGGTTTCTAGGCGATTATAGGGAGGTTAAATTCCTTCAACCCAGTTGGCATTGCCGCTAGGTGTATATAGAAGTATGGCCCAACTCTGCTGGATGGTTAACCACAATTTTAGAATCTGCAATTTTCTGTTATCTGTACTGACAGCCCTTTTTATTTATGTGGATAATTGAAAATTGACTATAATTATGAAATCTGACAACCTCAAGACAACTCGTTGAACTCCTTAGAAACAATGTGAATTGAGATGTTCCAGCCACTAGACAACCCAAGTTGTGTTTGCTCATGGTTCAAGAACGTGCCATCAATCATGATACGCCAAACCAAAAACAACAACAAAGAAAGTTCTCTCTTAGACACAGTCTGAGTTGAGACAGGACTGACATTAGCAACAAAAGAGAAGTGAGAGGTGATTTGAGGAAGTAAAATAAAGTTCAGTAAAGGCTGGGATATTTCTGTGGAACCTATTAAAAGGGGAACTCCAAGATATGCCTTCCATTTGTTCAGATCGTGACCTGAGTTTGCATATTTTGTGATTTCAGAGTATGTTCTGACCAAAACAGCAAATATACTTAGTATAAATGGCTAATGAAGCTAGCAGTCAAGTGGGCACATCCTGTTACAATGCACATAGTAATAACAAAGCTAATATTAACCTAGCGCTTACCATGGGCAGACACTGTGCTAAAACGTTACACATGAGTTAACTTGTCTAATTCTCCTAACAAGCCTGTGATGTAGGTGCTTTTCTTAACCCCATTTTCAGAACGCTGAAATTGAGAGAGATTAACTGTTTTCCACAGCTGGTAAGGGTCTCACTTCAGGTTTGAATCATGGTTTTCCAACCCCGGGGTGACACACTCTTCACTATTGTGCTGTAGAGCGCTGTATGCTATGCTGTCCATTCACCCTGACAACAATCTTGTTTTGTTAGCATTGCTGCCCAGAGAAGCCCATTATTTACCACCAGCTCTATGCAGGCCAACCTTTGGGGTACGGCGTGCCGCTTTCATGTTAATCCTTGGAAGAAACCACCTCAAAAATAAGTTAATTTTCCATCAGGGTCATGACAGATCAAAGGTCTAAGGATGATAGGCTTTAACCAGGAGACGTGGCGTAAATTTGAAACACAAGTGGGAAAACCTTCTCGCCATTATTTCATTTACAATGATACTTAAAGTTAAGTCTGTTTCACAGGTGCTGCTAAGCGAAAACCATTCAAAGGCCCAGCCTACCTGTTGCAGTTCTTTTTTTTTTCTTGAAGATTTATTTATATATGTTACAGAGAGAGCACGTGATCAGGAAGAGGAAGAGAGAGAGAGAATCTGAAGCAGACTCCACGCTGAGCACAGAGCACAACATGGGGCTCGATCCCGATTGTGAGATCATGACCTGAGCAGAAACCAAGGACTGGATGCTTAACCAACTGAGCTGCCCAGGTGCCCTGCACTTCTAACTTTCTTAAGCCTAAGGAAAGCTGGGTACAGGGCTAACCACATACATGTAAAAGGCAGGTGGACATTCAAGGTGCTGAAAAGGGCACCTGGACCCAAATCTTTTATCCCCAGAATTGCCAGCTGGTGTGAAATTCTCACCACTACTATTACTTACTTGGATAAAGCCTCCTATATTAGAGTGTAAATATGTTTTTGAAAAGATGAATACATTTATCCTTTAGCATTCACTATGGACCAATGAGTTGTAATGTTAGGAAAGAGAACTGGGCTTCAAGGGAATGAAAAGATGGTAGGTAAATTTTGATGGAAGAGGAGAATTAGAAAGGTCACTGTGGTGGTTTCTAAACACAAGGCTTCAGTTTAAAGTTGATCCAAGATGAAGTTTTCATTAATGTATGGTGGAAATCTGAGCAACAAGGATAATGTAGTACCTTTTTAAATTGAAATTACGCATTCTGATACTCGTGTCTTCTTTTTCAAATGGTATTCTGTTGTTTCTTTTACGAAAGGATTATGATAGTAGATGGAGATTGGTTTTTTCCTTTCATGTCTTGACTTGGTAAAATAAAAACATAGTGATTTTTTTATTAATCTTTAATGCGCACATGTGCATGTGCTAAGTGCTTCACATTGAATGTTTTATTTAATGTTCACATTGACTGTATGAGGAATGTTCTGTGATAATCCCTATATTATACATGAAGACTTTCAGGCCTAGAGGATAAGTAACTTACCCAAGGTTACATGGCTAATGAGTGGCAGAACTGATTTGTCCTCGTTATTCCTCCATTTAGGACAGGCATACTGGGGCCTTTGTAGGAGTGATAGGAGCTAAAAACAGAGAGATGAAGGACAGAAGATAAATTTCACCTACTTAAGTTTGCTCAAGGCTCCCTAGAACTTTGCTTGCAAAAGTATTTTCCCTTATAGTCGGCCTTTATAAACTAACATCATAAAATCCTAGAAGGCTTAGGGCAAAATAAGGCTTAAAGTTTATCTTCTTCTTTTCAACAAATGAGAAAACTTAGGGGTAGTGTATGACTTAAAATTCTAAATACTTGCAAATCACTAGCACTCAGAAATGTTTACTTAAAGCAAAAGACATAACATAGCCATTACTGCTAATGTAGGAAAAGAAAATAGATGAAGGAGAATAAAGCCTGATCAAACCAGCAAAGTATAAACTCCATTTCAGCCAAATCAATCATCCATGACAAATGAAGAACAGTAAATAGGAAAAAAGAATCCAGAATACAGTTAATTTCAGCTCAGTGTTTTGTACTAGTAAACATTCAACAAATAATCATTACTAAAAGAACGCAGGAATCCCTAATTTTATATTACTCATCATAACATGCATCTTTTCTTGTGCTGGAAATAAACACTGAAGACCTATGAAGACACTTAACCATGAAATAACCCACAAGGCTACGCTTTGATTCAGTGTGCTTGCCGTTAAACAGAGATATGAAACAAAAATATGCAAATATGCTAATTTGGCTACAATACATGTAGTGAGTAAGTCTCAACAATTAGCATCATTCATGTGGCATTTTTCCACTCTCCCAACACTGGAAAATATTTTACCTTCCTGAACCCCCTTGCCACCACAAAGCCCAACTAAGTCCAGAATTATGCTTTCTTTAGGGAGTTCTCATCAGCCGCAGCAGTGCTCGCTCTGGAACACAC
Source organism: Ursus americanus (assembly GCF_024610735.1). Lineage (NCBI taxonomy): Eukaryota > Metazoa > Chordata > Mammalia > Carnivora > Ursidae > Ursus > Ursus americanus. Next base: position 22,712,187 of record NC_142134.1, on the reverse strand, counting down.
CCCCAAGGATTAGAATAAAGACTAAAGCATATGCTAAGCATTTCCAAGTCCTTATGGATTCCTGAGTGGCATCTTCTGTTGATTAGAAGGAAAATGGGCGAGCAGTCAATTAAATTACCTTTTTTAGGGTCGAGAGGGGCAGAAATGGAATAGCGTTCTGTGGCCTCAGCTCTAAGCTTCAGGAAACCCCATTATAACTTTATATTTCTAACTCAAAGAGCTAAGGAAGACCATCTAATGCTTTTCAAAGTCAAGCATTGAGGGAGGGACCTTAGAGAAGCCCTTATCTACCCCTTATAGACCAAGATACGAACTGTCAAAGAGGGAAATCAGGTACCACATGGAGTAGTTTCCCATCATGGCTTAGGTTTGCATAACAAACATGACCAAACTAAATTCGATTCCTGAGAATGGATGGAGGGACTAGTAATTTTCAAGAAGCCTCTTCATTTATTAGGGATCCAAGATCATGCTCAGCTTCCTGAGGGAGGGCGGGTGAACATCCTGGGGGCAATGCTGGAACCTATTGCTGACTGTCAGAACCCATTTCATCTACAAAGTGGAGCCCCCCCCCCCAGGCTGAAAAGAGGTAGAAGAAGCAAGGTTCGAACTTTCCCTTTATTTTCATTCTTTATAAACCTGCCCATTTAAAATGGTGGCTAGACCTCTGTCAAGCAGCTGAATTATCTGCAGAAGTTCTAGTAACCATCAAGCTCTAACGTCTGCTTCTGCCTCTCATTCTAAAATGGGGGCTTCCTGGGGCGCCTGCTGGCTTAGTCAGTACTACATACGACTCTTGATATCCGGGTTGTAGGTTTGATCCCCATGTTGGGTGTAGAGATTATTAAAAAATAAAATGGGGGTTTTCTGGAGCTCTGTGAAGAAGTAGTATACTATGGAGGGCCACAAGCCTGAACATATGGCTCCCATGGTTGTCTGTGCAGGGCCAGCAACCGTTTCAGGAGGCCCCCGAAGTGAACACATCAGGTCGATTTTGAGCTTGGGTTACAGGGTCTTAGAGAATTACCTTTCAGCTGGGATGCTGGACTTAGTGCCTCATTTGTTCAGCAACAACGTATTAAGCACCTGTTTTGCGAAACCAGGAAAGATGAGATCACTGACAGTTTGGGGAGCCAAAAGTGAAACTGGAATTTGGGATCGTGACCCATGACCAGCATAGCTCCACAGGGCCCCTCTCAGTATGGGACCAAGGGATTCCTCATCTACACCTCTGCCCCACAGTTTCCTCATCGCTTCAAATGGAAATGACCGATTTAGCATCATTATTAATTTTACCGGATTTTTTTCCTCCTGAAAATTTCTAAGCTAAGATCTAATTATGTAGACTCGTGATAGACCTACTGTATAGCAGATATCAAAACTAACACTGTTGGGTTATGTTTTAACCGATAAAAATTAGATCTATTTTAAATAAATAAAAAACAAGATCTTGTCTTAATTTTCTCTTTGGCCTCCAGTGCATAGCACGTTGCTTAACCCATAGTAGACACCTTACAAACATTTATTGCATTGAAAAAATTCCTATAGTGAGGAATTTTTTACCTTGGGCTTTGTTTGGCTGGATGCAACTATTTGCTTGATATTTCTTCATTTGAAATGTTTTTTAACCAGTGAATAGTAATACTGCGTAGCAATAGAGTAACAATTGATTTATTTAACTTTTAATCCAGGAAAATCTGCCCAGTCAGGCAGCAAAATTTAGTCATCCAGTCTCCTGAATATTCGCTTACTTTAACACCAAAATTTCAGCTTCTGTTGCAGTATTCATCAAGAATGTTCACCTGAAACTATTCTAAAACTATTGACTCCATAATCTTTGCCCTTTGTCTCAACTTCCCTGGTTGTAAGATCAATGTTATAATTGCCTATTTCCTAGGAATAGGTAGAAGGCTTGTGAGATACCAATTAGATATAATTATACACATGCAGTGACTATTACTTTCAATGCCAATGATTCAATATGCAAAGTGTTGAAATCGGTTCTATATTGTAGGCAATAAAGTACTGAATTTTTAAAATGATGTATTCTAAACACATATTCAGATTTAAGACTCTCATAATCACGTACACTCTCACTCATTCTCATTGACATTTGAGTTAATTTTCCTGAGTGAGAAAGAGCAAGGTGGAGTTACAGCCAGATACACACATAAGCACACAAGAAGTCTCACTGGCCACTGGTCGACTTATGGGAATGTGTGACACATGTGAATATCACGAGTCACATGCATCACGGTGGAGAATAAATTGCAAATTCCTATTCTATAGTCATGGTCTTTCACCGTGAATTATAATCACTTTTAGAAAATTTACATTTAAACATGCTACAGTATGCCTGTAGATTAGAAATAAGTTAAGAGTTTCCCTGATGACACTATTTAATTATGCACCTAACCTCCTACATTCCTTAGTCCCTTTTTCTGCCTTTATTTTTCTCAGTTGCATTTATCCCCATCTGACATACATGTCATATACCTTAATTATCTGTTTATATCTTCTTTCTAGAATATAAAGACTCCATGAGGGTGGGGATGTTTATCTTGTTTTCTACTGTTTCCTCAATGACTAGAACAGTGCCTGGCACATAATAGGTACTCAGTAAATATTCATTGAGTGAATAAATAAATAGGATGGAAATTTTGTTGTACTGAGCAACTCTTATGAAGAAGCTGTAATAATTATTTTCTGTTTCAGACTGTCAGTTGCTTTTATTAAAAGAAAATTCCAATGATGAATGAAATAAAATCACTCAACAATCTTAAACACAACAGTTAGTACAAGAATAAAAACAGTAGAGGGGCGCCTGGGTAGCGCAGTCGTTAAGCGTCTGCCTTCAGCTCAGGGCGTGATCCCGGCGTTCCGGGATCGAGTCCCACATCGGGCTCCTCCGCTGGGAGCCTGCTTCTTCCTCTCCCACTCCCCCTGCTGTGTTCCCTCTCTCGCTGGCTGTCTCTCTGTCATATAAATAAATAAAAATCTTTTAAAAAAAAAAAAGAATAAAAACAGTAGTGATGGAAGAGGAATCATCTAATAAAGTGGTTCTTTTCTGTGTTTGACAAATTAGAGAAGAATACAACATTTTTCAAAGGCTTGAATATGCTATATATTCCAAGAGCTTCTGAGGAAAGGAGTACTTCTCAAATAAACATTGCCTAAAGGAAAACTAATCATCAATTATCAGATTATACTAAACAATAGAGTAATAATTCTTCTAAACAAGAGTAATAAAACATTCTTCTGAAGTATAGTGTTAAGAAGGATAAAACTAAGATGAATCCATTTTTAATTGCTAGCTAGCAGTGAAAAGATTATAGTTTCATTTTATTTTACTAAATGAAATCCTAAGCCTGAATAATAATAATGCTGAACATGAATTGGCCCATGCAATATATTTGTTTCTTCATTTTTAATTAAACTTTTAATTTTGAGATAATTGGCAATTCATATGCAGTTGTAAGAATAATACAGAGAGATCTCACGTATTCTTTACCCAACATCTTGTAAAACTGCAGTACAAAATCACTGCCAGGATATGGACACGGAAGCAGTCTATATATATGTATATATGTATTATATGTATACATTTGGATTACAAGGAACCCTCATGTTGTTCTTTTACAGCCACACCTACTTCCCTTTTATCGCCACTCTTCCAACTCCTAGAAACCACTGTGTTCTACATTTCTATAATTTTGTCATTTCCAGAATGTTTTATATATATACATATATATGTATATGTGTGTGTATGTGTGTATGGAATGATTTGTTCTAAGGTACTGGTATGTAAACTTCTAGTATGTAAACTTTTGGGATTGGCTATTTTTTCACTCAGCATAAATCTCTGGATGTTCATATAAGTTGCTGAGTAAAAAACATCAGGTTGTTTTCAGTTTGGAGCTATTATGAATAAATATTCATACATAGTTTTTTTATATGGACATAGTCTTCAATTGTCTAGGATAAATGCTCAGGAGTGCAGTTCCTAGGTTGTATAGTGGTTGCATGCTTAGTTCTTAAAGAAAACTGCCAAACTGTTTTCTAGAGTGGCTGTACCATTTTATACTTGCACCGGCAATGTATGAATAATCCACTTTGCATTCTTTCCCACATTTGGTGGTGTTACTATTTTTTCATTTTAGCCTTTCTTTGGGTATGTATTGATACTTCATAATAGTTTAACTGTGCCTTTCCCTGATGGCTGATGATACTGTGTGTCTTTTCACATGCATTTTTATATCCTTTTGGTGAAATGTCTGTTTATATCTTTTGCCCATTTTCCAATCAGACTGTTTATATTTTCACTATTGAATTTGGAAAGTTCTTTGTATATTCTAGATACAGTTCTTTGTTGCATGTGTGGTTTATAAATAGTTTCTTCCAGTCTGGAGCTTATCTTTTCACACTCTTAACAGGGTTTTTCATAAGCAAAAATCCAACTCATCAATTTTTCTTTGATTGATTATCTTTTGTTGTCAAATCTATGAACTCTTTGCTTAACCCTAATATTTTATCCTACTTTTTTTCTAAAAGTTTTGTAGTTTTAAGTTTTACATTTGGGGTGTCTGAGTGGCTCAGCTGGTAAAGCTTCTGCCTTCGGCTCAGGTCATGATCCCAGAGTCCCAGAATCAAGTCCCAGGATTGAGTCCCGCATTGGGCTCCCTGCTCAGTGGGGAGTCTGCTTCTCCCTCTGACCTTCCCCCCATCTCATGCTCACCCTCTCCCACATAAATGAAGTCTTAAAAAAAGTTACGTTTGAACTCAAGATCTATTTTGAGTTAATTTTTATATATGCTGTGAGACTTACCTTCCTGTATGTCCCCTTATCCTCCTTTGTTTACAGTATAAATATCTTACATGTTTCCTATGTAGAACCACCAGGTGTTATAATTTTTGGCTTTAATCATCAATGTCATTTAGAAAACTCAGGAGGAGAAGGGAAACCAATTGTGTTTACCTATATTTTTGCTTACCGTGTTCTTCTAATGTTCTGTTTTCTTCTTTTATCATTCCCTTTCTGTTTTGAGAACTTCCTTTAGCTATTCTCTCAGAAAGGTGACAGATTCTTTTAGTTTTCCTTTATCTGAGAATTTCTTGATTTCCTCTTTATTCCTGAAGGATATTTTTGCTGAGTATATAGTATTCTGGATCAACAAGTCTTTTCTTTCAGCACTTAAAAGACTTCCTTTCCTTTCTTTACAGTTTCTGATGAGAAATTTGCTGTCATTTGAATTACTTTTCCCCTGCAGATAAAGCAGCATTATTCTCTGGCTGCCTTCAAATTTTGTTTCTAGTTTTCAGAAGTTTAATTGTAATGTGCTGTGGAGTGCATTTGTTTGGGCTTATTTTGTATGGGTTTGCTCAGCTTCTTGAATGTGTAGGTTTTGCCTCTTCTAAGTTTTAATTATTTCTTTAGGTTCTTTTCCAGTCCCACTTTCTCCCTCCTCTCCTTCTGATGACACAAATATTTATCTTTTGTTTTGATCCCACTGGTCCCTGAGATTCTGTTCACTTTTTTTTTTTATAAGTTTTTCTATGTTATTCAAGTTCTAATTTCCACTTTTTGGATTCTTTCCTCGGTCCCTTCCATTCTGCTGTTAAGCTTATCCACTGAGTTTTTTATTCTAGTTATCACAGTTTTTTTTACAATTTTTTAAAATTGTAAAATTACCAATTGGTTCTTTTTTACATCTTCTATTTAATTTTCAAGGTCTTCTAATTTTTTGTTTGTTTCATGTGTGTTTATAATTGCTCAATGAAGCTTTTTATCATGGCTGCTTTAAAATCTTTGTTAGATAATTCTAACATCTCTGTCACCTTAATGTTGGCATCTATTGGTTGTCCTTTTTTTTTCTATCTGATTTTGGGATTCATTCATTTAATGGAGGTTCATTCATTACTGAACCTCTGGAAAAACAATATTGGTTTGAGCTCTTCTTCGTTGTTAGTGATTTTTAAAAGGAAAGTGATTTTTAAAATGAAATCTAAATACTTGTGTATTATAAGATTCTGGATCTTATTTATTTATTTTAAAAGATTTTATTTATTTATTCGACAGAGGTAGAGACAGTCAGCTGGAGAGGGAACACAAGCAGGGGGAGTGGGAGAGGAAGAAGCAGGATCAGAGCGGAGGAGCCTGATATGGGGCTCGATCCCATAACGCTGGGATCATGCCCTGAGCCGAAGGCAGACGCTTAACCGCTGTGCCACCCAGGCGCCCCAGATGCTGGATCTTATTTAAACCCTCTGTTTTAATTGGCTTTCTCTGAAATCACTCAGGCAGGAGAATGGTGGACACCATGTCCATACAGGTAGGGGGAAATAGAAGTCAATATTCCCTATTTAGCCTCTGTTGTCATCTGATGGGGGTAGGCTCCTCATTGATGCTGGCAGGAATAGGATTTTATCACCCCTTATGATCTCCACTGACATCACATGCGGCAGCTTTATTTTGTCTGAGCACTTATAAAAGTCCTGACTCTCTGCTAGACTTCCTCTGACACAACCTCAGCGGAGAGAGGAAAGAGTGTCTTATTATGGCTGAGTGGAAATAAAAGTCCAAACTCCCCATGTCATTTCCACTGACACTGTAGGGGGGCCTCATTACAGGCCAGTGGGGATGAAAGTCCTCGCTCCTTAGTTGGCCTTTTCTGATGCCGCTTTGGGGATTGACACTCCTTATAGCCTGGTAAGGGTGGAAGTTTTAGTCCCCATTCCTTTGCTAGTCTGGGTGAGGGAAGGATCACAGTATTTTCTGTTGTGTTTGGTACCACAGAAAAGTAGAGAAGTTTGGAAGCAGAGAAATTAATGTCTGAAAATTTTTTTTCTTGCTAGGGTGACACTTTCTTTTGGTTTGAGAAGGTAGGCTTTTGCTGAGGCTTTTGTCTGTGCCCATGGGCATCCTGGGTTTTTTGCTTCTTCAGCTTCAAATCTAGAATAGATGAGGCAAAAAGGAAACTCAGGGAATTCACCACCATGTTGTCCCTCAGGCCCCAAAGTTCCTAACTGGTCAGGTTTCTCTCCATCTGTCTGTCTTTTCATGTTTATTTTATATTTTACAGGGAGAAATAGGGAAATAGTAATAGAAAAAAATATCTCTATCTTTCTGGAAATGGAAGCCCATATAATACATTTTGTTCCATAAATATGTCAAATAAGTAAGTAGATAGTCATTATTGAATCTTCTGAAGCAATGACATCTAGATCTCTGTTGTCCAATGCATTAGCCACTAGCCACATGGGAATATTTAAATTTAAATAGTTAAAATTAAACAAAATAAAAATTCAGGTCTTCAGTTGCACATTTTGAGTGCTTAAGAATAACCACTTGCGCTTAGCGGCTATCATATAAGACTGTGCAGATTCGGAACATTTCCAACATCTCAGAAAGTCTATTGAACAAGGTGAGCCAGACACTGAACAAAATGGTTCATGATGCTACTAAATGTTGATGTAAAAAAATGGCAGGAAGAAAAATATGAGCAGATGGGTAAATAAATGGTCCCGTGAATTATAGGGCTAGAAAGGATGTGGATTTATTCACAAGGCAAATTTGCAAAATGGACAACAACCTACTACTGTAGCATGGATTGAATTTTTAGTGATTCTAGTGCATGGGTTCATTCCTAAGACAATTCCTTTTTCTATGAGTTGATGCAATTTGGAACAGTAAACACTAATTGATACAGCAGCTGAGATTAGCATGTATTTACCCAGACATTGCATTTTATATTACATTCAGATATCATCTGACTTTGGCAAATGTTGGACACATTCTTTCAATGTCCTTTTATTTGATAGAGGGGTACATGTAGTTTATAGAATTCAGTTTTTTAAAACAATAATCTGGAATGATATAGAGGCAACTTTAGCAAAAGAGTATAACTTCAGGGCAGCAAAACCCAAGTAAAAATAAAATATAGGCAAATAAAATTAAAATGGCTAAAAATGATAAGAAGTTCAGAACTAGAGCTTCTTGTTATTTAATTTACGCAACAATTCTTTAAAAAATGCATATATTCTTAAATGATTTATTTATTTATTTTACGGAGAGAGAGAGAGACAGAGACAGAGACAGAGACAGAGTGTGCAAACATAGGGAGGGGCAGAGGGAGAGGAAAGGGGGAAGCAGACCCCTGCTGAGGTCACAAGGTGGGGCTTGATCCCAGGACCCTGAGATCATGACCTGAGCTGAAACCAAGAGTCAGACACGTAACCGACTGAGCCACCCAGGCACCCTGTAAAATGCATATTACTGCAGTTCAACCATCAATTTCTCAGATAAGAAATTGAACTACAGAGAAATTGGCTTTATCACTTATTGGAAAAGTAAGGAAAAATACTTAGGCCATTTTATTGTTTCCTATTTATATCATATGGCCATCAGGTATCTGTCATAATCATACTTGTCATATTGGACCCCCAATTATTTGAAAAAAAAAAACCTCATACTTTCTGCCCCATGGTTAACTTATATTTTTTCTCATTAATTCATTCTACATATATTTATCAGGCACCTTCAATAAGCCAGAAAATACTAGCACCAAATTGCATTCAGTGAACAAAACAAAGATCTCTGTCTGAATACTCACATTCTAGGTAAATATACTAAATTAATTGGAAGATGAGAACTGTGGAAAAAAGAAAAAGCAGAACAGGTTAAAGGGGAACGAGATGGGAGGTATGGGGCAGACCAAGTTTCTCTTACAGGATTCAACATCACCATCTGTTGCAATCTCAGCTCATCTCAAATGGTACCTCCTTTACAATGCCCTCCTTGACACCTTAGTATCACAAGCATTCTGCCTTGTGTTAGATAGGAATACACCTGTCTTTTCATTAGACTCTGATTCCTTAATAAAGGGAATGTGCCTTATTAATCATTTTATCCCTTGCAGAGTCACACATAATGGTTGGCTTACTGTTTGTTGAACAATTAAGACTAAATTGAACACAAACTGACAAAGATCCAGATTGATTATAAAAGGTACTGTTAATGTTAGGATTCAAAAATATAAATTACACTTGTAGATATTGGGTGCCAATTCTCTGTTCACACTTACTTTCTTCCCTTCTGCTAACATCCATTGGGCTAGAGAGATGGTAATGTGTTGTTGGAGAAATTCTTTATTTTCTGCTTTTGCTGAATTTCTAGTAGAAATATCACATATTAACATGCCCAACAAATCAAGCAAAATAGTGTCATCTTCAAGAACTTAAATTTGTCTTCAGAGCATTATGCATTGACCATAGAGCTTACTAGATTAAGTGTTCTGCATTAGAACTTAGGCAAATTAACTAACACTATTGTCTTTATATAATATCATGGTTTCATATAAGAAAATATGGTTTATGTGAATTGTCAATCTTTATTTTTCTTTTTGTTAATAAATAAAATCACAGAAATCATCTAGCTATATTCTTCTCTATTTCTTTCATAAAACATATTGCTTTATATGACAAGAACTGGTAGAACTTGTTGGTTAAGAAGCTGTATTTCTTAAACATAATAACATACTATCTTGAAAGTGCTATTATAGATAACATTCACTATGTAATAAAGCATAACTATGAAGCTGATTTTGATTACACATTCTGTAAGTATCCTATTCAGTGGGTATGAATAAAAGACTCCCCCTAAATAATCATATAACTAAAAGTACAAGTAGTTTTTATATTTCACTTCTTTTAAAAAATCGTTTAGAATTTAAAGATCGGTTAGTGCATAATTAGAAAATGTTTAAAAATTCTTAATAATTCAGATAGATTGAATTAGTTATTAGAGTTGCTTTTTGAATAGAGATGTGACAACATGAAATATTAATGAATGTTCCACTGGAATTGCTAATGACAGATTCTTCTGATGAAGAATTTAAAAGAAACCTCTTTTAAGGAAGGGAATCTGTTTGTTTTCTTGATATTTTTATTGAACTGAAATATTGATGTTTCTCTCCTTTAAAACAATTTTTTAAAGTAAATTCTACACCCAACATGGGGCTTGAACTCATGACCCTGAGATCAAGAGTTATATGCTCCACCGCCTGAGCCAACAACCAGAGAAGCCAGATGTTTCTCTTAAAGGTACTTATTTTTATCCCAAATGCTTCTATAGTATACATTTCAATAAAATTGTATCCCTGATGTGCAGGGAATTACAATAGAGTAATCATTAGAGACACTGAACTTATTCATTGTGATTATTATAGGAAAGTTAATGGGTCATAAGTGAGAAAGCTAACAATGGTGGAAGAGACAATGTGCTGGTCAGAAGCAGAACAGTTGTAAAGAATGCATAGGGTGATCATGAACATGAGAAAACATGTCTACAGTGACTAGATTCACTGTTTGGCTTAAAGTTTGAATCTTACATCTTATTTCAATTTTCCTATGGGACTGGTACAATGTTGTGTGCATGTGTATGTATATACAGGCCTGCAATAAGTGATTATTTAATTAATTGAATTACTTACACAGGACGTGTGAAGTTGCTAAAGTTACTCTTTGTCTTTGAGGCTGTTGTGTAAATGCTATCAAAACAAGGGATAAATTCAACAAAAATAAAAATTGTTATAGGAAATGATTTCAGACAATTTCAGCTGTTTGACTTGACTTTTCAAGATTTTAATCATCGATTTTCTACTGTATTATTATAAGAAAGTGTAAAATTTAAGTGGGCCAGATCTATAGTTAGTCAATCCTCTTTGGTACAAAATATCTGCATTAATATCTTTTATAATTACCTTGATTAAAATGTATTATTAGACACATTTTCAAAGACCAAATGGGTTTATATATGTGTAGAAAATTTGAATTTGTGATATGTCAGCACAGAATGAACATTTTAGTGCATAGCTGCTTATACACTTACACACACATACAATTGATAATTTTAGAGCTTATATAAATGTGCTTGTCTATAAAAAGGATACAAGATGGGGACTCAACAGAGGGTATTTTATTTGCATAAAAATGACAAGAATTTTAATCAAATGTTAATAATATATGAATTTACTTTAGCTATACCATCTCTTTCGCTCCTGAATTAAAGTTCTTACTCAGAAGTATGAGTTCCTCCTGCATTTTGTAGATGCTCTAACTTACTCCTAATTTATCAGTAAACATTAGCTGGGTGTTGTCATGGTAAATGGGAAAAATGTTTCTAATCTGTCGTCGTAAGTAGGCCCACTGCGGTCAGCAGATAAGAGAGAGAACAAGAATAAGGTATGTGCTGAAGTGTGAACAACTAAAAGGTTAAAACAAGAAAAGCATACTTTTCCTTTAAGAATGATTTCCTTGAATACTATTTTTAGAGCAACATGCAAATATAATAATTGAAGAAGGTCTACGCAAATCAAATTGGAAATATTACAATATAAGAAGTGTGTACACAAATATAATTTTCATCTTGGCTTGAAATATGCATGAGGGTGTTGTTTGATCTTCACCCAGATGAAAACAAATGATGATATTCACTTTCATATAATATCCAGTCACACTTCATAAAGAGTTTTCAGAGGAAAGATATGTAATAGGACCTTCTTCTCTTTTACCTTTAAACAACAGAACAGTCAAATTTGTCTTGGTTTACCTAGCCTCTGGTCAATTGTAACTCTCCCCTCAAACCATCTGTCTTTAATTCCTTTCTGCGAATCCAAAATGCAATTAAAAAAAGATGTTTTTCAAAACGCCAATTCAAAGTGGCATTTATTATTCAGGTACTTTGACCATCGAATTCAATAAGTGTTTAGCACCCATAATGTGACTAATAGGGCTCTATGTGCAATGGAATTACTTAAAAATAAAAATATACACACTGTGTATTATGCTTGACAGTTAAGACTTATATAACCTGACCAATTAAAGTGCACAGTGTGCTAGGTTTTGCCCTTAGACAAAATGCTACAGTGGTTTAGAGAAATAATGGGTTATTATGAAGTGGGGAAGTTGGGAAAGAACTTCCTAGAGGAGGTAAGTTAAGTTGGGAAAGTTGCATACGTCTAATGCAGATGAGGAAGAGGGAGAGATAGTGTTTGGGGTCAGGGAAACAGCAAGAATAAAAGGAAAAGGGTGAGATAAATTAGCTGGTAGGAAATAAATCAGCCTCTTAGAGCAGATATGTGTGGGGACCAGGCTTCCATTATAGCCTCAGTCTTTGCTTTTAGATTCACTTCCGGTTTTAGAGCTCTCCCCTCTCACCTATCTCTGTCTTGATGATATTACTAAGGGCGTTCTTTTGCTTGTGCTGTCCTGATTTTACCCGTTTAAGTTTTCCACTCCTTTCTTATAGTTCTGTACACCGAGCAGTTTCCTATTTCCTCTTTTGTTTTTTAGCTACCTGCATTTCTCCCCTTTAGACTGTTCACAAAGATCCAGGAAACCATCTAGGTTTAAGCTGACCAATGAACTTGAGTGCCACCAATGTTTATTAAGCACTTTCTAGGGGGGCAGGCATGTATAGATGAAGGCGGCATGGTTCCTACCCTCCTGAAGCTTTCAACCAGGTAAAGGCTCTTTTGTGCCCCAACTCTGCTTATATTATGCTCTACTACAACTGCAGGTTAAAGTAGGCCAAACAAAGAAAAAAGTAAAATGACTTATAAATGCTAAGAAGCCTGAAACTCAACCCAAAGAAGAATCTAGATTGTATCTGTGAAGCAACTGTGGTGAAAAGGTGACATGGTAGTTTGGATCCTAGCTCTGTCACGTGTAATACAACTTTGAATAGGATGATAAAAGAAAGGGGAACTGACATTTCTATGTGTCCAGCACGATGATTGGTATTGATTGTATATTATTTAATACTCATAGCTCATATCACTTCCCAGTTCCCACTTCAAAAAACAAAAGTAAAATCAACAGCACCACTAAAAACAAAATAAAAAAACATATTCTTCCCATTTTATTTTATTTTTTAAAGATTTTATTTATTTATTTATGAGAGACAGAGAGAGAGAGGAAGAGAGAGAAGCAGGCTCCCTGTTGAGAAGAGAGCCCGATGAGGGGCTTGATTCCAGGACCCTGGGATCATGACCTGAGCCGAAGGCAGACACCCAACCAACTGAGCCATTCAGGCACCCCTATTCTTCCCATTTTACAGATGACCAGAACTCAGGTGTAGATAAAGCTAAGAAGCTTGGGTTTTCAGACACATCTGAGATTTGAGCCTGGTCTCAAGCCCCCAGCCCTACCACTTACTAGATTTTAGGCTAAGTTACTCATTCATTTATTGAATACTCACTATATGTCAAGCACATTGGTTGGCATAGGATTTTAAGAAAACAATGTGACATGGTCCCTTCCCTTAAACTTCTTACAGTGCAGTAGAAGGAGACAAGCATGTAAGGAAGCCCTTGTAATTACGTGATAGGTGTAGTTCTGGAAGTCTACAAAGAGTAGTGTGAGGTACAAATGAGTTCATTCTACCTGGGACTGCCAAATGGCAGAGGTCAGGAGAGCTTTCACATGGGAGGTGGCCCTGGAGTTCCACAGAGTCACCCATTAAATCAGGTGATTATGAGATAGAACAAGACATTCTAACTGGAGTGAGCACTGGGGCCTGAAACAGGATGGCAAGAAATGAAGGTGGTTCAGGGTGCCTGGAATGAGAGTCGGGAGTAATAATATTCACTTCCCTTGTTAGAGGATACATAGATAACACTTATAAAGTGTTAAGCATAATGCCTGAGACATACTAGATGCTCAATAAATGTTTCTGTTCCTCTTTCAGATGCTCCATTTCATTATATCCCCTTCCAGCCCTGAAATGCCATGATTCTTACCATACTGTATGAGTTTGTATGTATTGGTTCATACACTGTCTTATACATTGTACATGTTCAATAAATAGTCTCTACCACAGTTGGCAGAAGCCTGGGTAAAACAAGATGTGAATTTTGATAAAGGATTGAAACAAAAGCTGAATTCAGCTTCAAGCCTTTCTTTCTCTGTCCCTCTATAGTAACTTGAATACAGTTTTACTTGTTTATATGTGAATGTTGTGGAAGTGTAGAGATTCAGCATTAGTTAAACATACTGGGACATAATTCAATATTTTACCATGGGAACTGCTCACCTGCTCCCCAAACCAGAAGAGCTGCTTTTCTGTCCCCGAAAGTTTCTGAGATCATAACCTCAGCCACATTGCTGGGTGGAGATTTGAAGGCAACATACCATACAAGCACAATCTTAGAGCTCATCATTTCTGTACTGAGTTAACACATGTAATTCACATTAAAATAGCACTGATACATCACATGTATCCAACAAGAACTGGTTCTTATTTTACATTCTGCTAAGGTTTTATATAAATGTACCTGGGAGCAGGGTAGGAGCAGGGTAGTAGAGCCTGGCCATGGGAGGGAAATACAAAAGGTAGCTAGAAGAGGGCGGGCAGGAACATATCCAAGAGTGTGACTCTGATCCCACTAGGACAAATACTTGTTTAGGCAGGAAGATATCCTTGATGTGACATGTGAGCCTGAGGTGCTGTGTATCCGTGGAATCTCCTCCACGCCCCCCCCCCCCGCCTCCCCCACCAATTTGGCTGGGATGGCCATCGGAGTGCCTCTTCTGATGGTGAAGTTGTCCACCTCTTGTAGTCTTTTTAAAAAGCATGGTCAAGCTCTAGGCAAAATTCTATCATAAATGAATTTCATGTCAAATAATTCACTTTTTCCCTATTTCGAATATTTGTGAACAGCTTGGTATTTTAAACCACACTGTCAGATTGATTTTTCTTAGATGCATATAAATTTTGACAAGGTATAGTGATGATGTTGAGAGTTTTAACAGAAGATAAAATATTGGTGACATTAAAAAACACATTTTAAGATAATGGAGAGATGTATATATTCTTCTAATGGACTTTGGGACTTTTACTTTTTTGGAAAGCAAAGATATGGTCATTTAACTAGGTATAAAGAAATACTGTTAGGGAAGGATAATTATTCCTAACAGTAAAGCATAATAAGGCTAATAATGATAGAAGGTACATCATCAAAGGAAAACATTGACTTGTGAGGAAGAAAAAATGATTAATCAGGCACTGGAAGAGATGACTTATAAAGCTAATAATGACACTGGAATAAGCCTTTTAGGATATGCATATTTTGTTTGATCCATGCCAGTTTTTCTCACTCCACACATCTTTGAGAGCCACCTTAGTGTAAAGTAGATGAGGGTCAAAGTAACAAAAAGGGTAATAGTTTTCCACTAGAAGGCAAAAACACAACAATAATCCCTCCTCCCCCCTGCCTGTTTCAGGATCTTGGAATCTTTTAGTTGGCTACAATGATCTATTGACTTTATCAGAATATTGTAACATGAAACCATGCAAACCAATCTATTTAAAAAAAAAAAAGTCTTTAAAGGGAGACAAACCATAAGAGACTCTTAATCATAAGAAACAAACTGAGGGTTGCTAGAGGGTAGGGGGTGGAGGGATGGGGTAACTGGCTGATGGGCATTAAGGAGGGCGCATGACGTAAAGAGCACTGGGTGTTATATAAGACTGATGAATCACCGAACTCTACCTCTGAAACTAACAATACACTATATTAATTAGTTGAATTTAAATTAAAACATTTAAAAAAAGTCTTCATTATGTGGCTACCTTCCAACTATTTTTATAGCAGTACAGCTATAAACATTTGAAATATTAAGATAGGTATAAAAAACTAAAATGTAATTTTAATCTTTTACCTTTATTAAACTATTCTATATCTGTGTACTTACTGTAAGTTACCTCAGTGACAGTATTTTAGAGGATCAGAATTTACATTATTCATACATTTTTTCCTAGAGATTTTATTTTCCAGTAGGAAGCCAAATTGGATGTTCATCTGTAACCATGGTTTAAGAATGAGTACAAAACTAAGAGACTAGAATTCTCAATAGAGTTTCATATATTGGTATCTCAATTTCTGCCTACAAATCTGTTCAAGGATACTCATCCTCAATTCACAAAGCTGTAGGAAGATACAATGTGACAGTTAATTTCAACATCTTTTGGTGGTAAAAGTGTTTGTAAATGTTGGCATTTTTGTTATTAGTAATACAATGTTTTTGCTTTCTTATTAAGCAATATGTTAGTAGCTGTCATAGAATATTGTGGAGTTAAAATTGTCAAGATGAGAGAAAATTTAAATTTTATTACATTTTTGGTGAAAAATTAAAGAACACATTGCCTGGTGTTACCGGGGGACTTATGCCTTAAACTAATTATAAGCTTCCATATTAGAAGGGGGTTGTATGAATTTCTTCACCACAGCAATTGTGGTAAATCTGCTCCCCAATTGATCATAGGAGACTTTTATTCTTTTTTTTTTTTTAAGATTTTATTTATTTATTCGACAGAGATAAAGACAGCCAGCGAGAGAGGGAACACAAGCAGGGGGAGTGGGAGAGGAAGAGGCAGGGTCATAGCGGAAGAGTCTGATGTGGGGCTCGATCCCATAACGCTGGGATCACGCCCTGAGCCGAAGGCAGACGCTTAACCGCTGTGCCACCCAGGCGCCCCAGGAGACTTTTATTCTTGTATTGTGATTAGGTGTAGTTGCATTAGGCCCAAACTGTTTGTTAGGCTGATACCAGTTTTGAATTGTATGAAATGACTAAATTTCTCCATTAGTCTGCTTGAAAAATAGAATTCAAATGTAGGAATGAGACTCTGCAGTGAATCTCTACAGTAAGGAAAATGGTCAGCTTATTTCTAAATGGAAATCCCCAATTGTCACACCACATCAATCATCTGACATATAATCTGACTTCCATTGAGCTGGAATGTACTTTAAAGTTCAGGTCTCTGGATGAAGAATTTTAGCTTAGTGGGTTATGCAGGAAAAATGCCTAAATCCAGAGCACTGTTTTGGCATTGGTAGAAATAGCTTCTCTTCAAATAGCAGAGGGGAGGAAAAATGTAAGATTATTAAGCTCGAAGTCTTTTGCCTAAGCACATCTGCCTGTATTCCATTAACAAGTTGAACAAAGCAATAGGGGTAAGGATAGAACCACTTTCATCTCCTTTCATAGAAGGTTCATACTGGAGTCTTGTAGGCACAACTTATTTGGTCTACACTGAAAAAATTTAGGAAATGCCATATTAGAAAAAAATTCCAGATATCTGGTTTCTCTTTAAGAAATTGGAACCCCTGGCCACAGTGGGCCTGTATTCATAGGGCTGGGGTTGTGGTGGTGGAAAGCAGGCTGACGCTGAGAATCGGGTGCTCTCTTTACATATGCTCTGTAAATTGTCACTCTCTTACACCCCCCAACGTCTTACATCCATGCTCAATTTGCCTGCCTCATTCTGGCAGGCACCGAGATTCCTGCAGTTTATGAAATGGATGCAACGAGCTTTTGAAGGTGGGCACATCTCTGTTAAACGAGGGACGGGGAAAATTCAACGGCTGGTTTTGCTTCCAAATACTCCTAAATCTGCCGTTTTTCAATCTCATTTTTCAGAATGGCCTAAAGTACGAAACTAGGTATTGAAGGATGGACCTTGTAGTCCCAGTTCCACCACTGTCCAGCTGTGTGACCTTGGGCGAGTCCATTAAGTTCTCTTGGCCAAAGGCGATGAATGGTCTGTAAACGCACACAATACCTGTTTCGACTATCTCACACGGCTGTTGCACAGCACACCAGATTTTAAAAGGTACTCCTAAGCAATTTATAAACCGCAAAAACGCTTCCCAGCACAAGCGCCTGTTACAGAGTGCGACACGGTGGCTTTAGAAGTTGGGTTACTGGAATCCGCTCTAGTTCCGTGCTGCTCCCACCTCCCACGCTCGAGGGTGGGCGAGCGGAAGAAGATTCTCAGGGGAGGTCTGGAAAACTGACTTAGAAATGCAGCGAGAAGTTCCTTAGCGGGGGTAAAGTTGTTGGCGGCATTTTTAAGCATCCAGACTGACACACCAACTCCTTGCCGAGATGACAGACCCTGCCGCATGGCCAGCGCGGGAACCGGTCCCCCGGCCACCTCCCACCTCGAAGCCAGGGCCAGAGACCTGACCTGAACGCTCCCAGCCGGGACCCCAGACCCGACACCCGGACCTCGCCCTTGTCCCCAACCCCCACAATCACCTCCCCGCCCCCCTTCCCTCTCCACGTGACAAGTGCCGGAACCGTCACTTCCGGCGGCGCGGATAGCGCGCCTGCGCGGGGCGCCGGGCCTCAGAGAGCGGTTCGCAGCGGCGCCGCACCGCCAACGGCCGCGAGTGGCGAGCGGCGTAGGTCCAGCTCTGGCAGCGGCGGCGCCGCGGGCTGCGGTCTTGGGGGTGTGCGGCCGGAGAGGTCCAGCCCACTCCCCGGAGTGGCCGGCCGCCCCGCCCCCTTCCCCATCTCCCTCCCTGGGGCTCCCCCACTCCCAGGCTCGTGCTCCCGACGCTTAGTGAGGCGGCTAGGGCGCCCGGGGCGCTCGCGGAGGCGGCGGCGTTGCCCCCGCACTCGGCCCCGCCCCCTCGCGCCCCGCCCCGTCCCCGCCCTCTCCACCGCCCTCTGCGGGAGCCGGGAAGCTGCAGCGGAGCCGCGGAGCGGGCGGCTGGGCCGGGGCAGTGCGCTCGGGGCGCGCGGGATGTGAGGCTCGGCGGGCCGCAGCGCGCACGGACGCTCGGACGGGCGAGGGGCGGCGACCCCTCGCGGACGATCGGCCGCGCGCCGGGCGGAGGACTAGCTCGCTCGCTCGCCCTTGCGCGCGTCCCGCGCCCCCCAGCGCGCCGGCGGGACCATGAAGAAGTTCTCTCGAATGCCCAAGTCGGAGGGCGGCGGCGGCAGCGGAGCGGCGGGTGGCGCGGCCGGCGGGGCCGGAGCCGGCTCCAGCTCTGGCAGCTCGTCCGTGGGGGTCCGGGTGTTCGCGGTCGGCCGCTACCAGGTCACCCTGGAGGAGTCGCTGGCCGAAGGTACGGGCGCCTGGGGAGACTCGGGCAGGCAGGTGAGGGAGGGCTGGGGTGTGGCGGTGGCTCTCCGGATCCTCGCCCGCTTCTTTCCTCGCCCCCTCGGCTTACTCTTCTTCCCGCTTCTGCCTCCTTTGCTGTGCCGGCGGGGGCTCTTGAAGAGTAGCTCGGGTTTTCCGCTGTTAAGCCGGCTTTTCTCGCCGCTGGCAGCTCTGACCGGTGCGCAGTTCTTTCATTACTGAGTTTTAAGTCTTTCAGTCCTCCTTGACGCGAGGAAATAAGTAGAAAACGTCCTAGCGAGTGATGTGGTGTCATGATTGGACCAGTGACTCATTGGAGGGTCAGATTGTGCAGGATCGAGGCTCTGCTCTGCCAGCTGTGGCTCAGGCGGCTGTAGTGCGTTGGCCTCTACCTCCGAGTCTCCACCCGCGCTGCAGGGTACAGGACCCTGCCGTCCGCGAAGTCGAGCAGGGTTTGCGCCTACTCAGTCATCAGTTGGAAAACCAGTTTATTTCTGTGCGTGCGCTTGTGCATGTGTTGGAGGGGATACTTTGCCCCAAATTCAGTTAATAGGTTGCTTTGGAGGAGCAAGTAAACTTGAAGTCCATTTATCTTTGTTTTTTAGACTCTTCATCAGACAAGGTGCTATTCATACCCTTTCGATATGTCTCTTTGGTGCTTTAAAAGGTGCTAAGAAAGCAGGTTAACTTTCGCTTGCGAAGTTGTGCGTTCGGTCCGTCATTATCATTACCAGGCTATGTCAGCAGTTGCAAGTCTGCTTACAAGAAAGCTTACTCCATTTAAAAAACAAGATCCTGCACTTTAGTTTTTTATTTCTTGTAATTGGCTTGTAGAAAATATATTTTCTTATTTATTACAAGCTTCATTTGATCTTTGAGGTTTTAATTGCAGAGTATTACAAAATAAATACTTTAAAAAATTCATGAGAAATAATTTGTTGATAAATGGCCCTTTTAAGTTCCAAGGTTAAGAGAAAAGAAATTAAAGAGAATAGTTTTGGTTCTCTGAAAGTCAGACATTGATGTGGTTTGGACACAGTAGACTGAGAGATTCCACTTATGTTTTTTGAAATGCCATAAACAATAGCACATTAGTGCAAAAGAAGAATCTGAAGGTTTTTGTCTATAAAATATTTAAAGAAAAAGAAATCTTGAATTATTCAGGGATGGGTGTCATTGTTTTACAAGCCATTGCCCCTAGTAATGAGCCTAGCCAAACCTTGGAGAGGTGGGAGAAGGATCCTTAGCTTCTCAAAGAATTGGAATATATGGTGATTGGTTTTGATAGACAGATGTACTGTGCTGTAAAATTTCCTAGCTCTTTGTTATACATGGATTTCAAATGTTAGATTGAGTTGTGGGTTTTAAGAAGACATGGCTGTTAACTCACATGCTGTACTTATTTCTTTGAATTGTAGTAACTAATTGAAGTGTGGCTTGAATAGTATTACACTCACTTCATTTCACAAAATCCCAGATGGGTTTTTAATTTAGTAGAAAGAAAACATTGATGTTTCATCGAACTAGACTTTGGATTTGTGGCTTCTATCACTGCTCCAGGCATATCCTATCATTACACTAAGCAAGTCATTTTCAAGAAAAATTAAGTAATTTTGGAAAATGAAAATAAAAATGGAGTATTTCCAAGGGGGAGCGCTCATTCAACCACAAAAAATTAAAAAGAAATTAAGGACTAATGTCAGTGTTTGAGTGTTCAACTTTTGCTATAAATTTTGTCATTTTTCTTGGGAAAATCCATAATCAACTGCAAGCAGTAGCTGAAGAAACTGTTTTGGAAGGTAGGACTTCCCCACCCAACACTCCAACTCTTGGACTAGACTTTATTTAGTCTTCTCTGGAGGGGAGGGGAGACTTTCTTCCCTTGTGTATTTCTTTTCTCTTCACACACACAACTGAAATTACCTATATTCAGTTTACTTTTTGATCCTGACAGTTTCTTCTTACTTCAAATGCTTAATATCCTTTCTTTTCCAAATAATTTAGACAATTTAGACAAGATGTTTAAGTGCAAAGTCTGGTTCACACTCAAGAATGGTCATTCAATAATTGATAGATACATTTGCTGGATTATAAGATTAGGGCAAGTGGTGGGAAAAGGCATTAGAGTTTAGAATACTTGAATTGGGCAGAGGTACGCGTACCATTTAGTGGGATAAGGGGTAGAAACAAAGACAGACCGAAAAACAAACTTGATAGGTTTTACTTTTTTTTTTGCCTTGGGTCCTTGTTGTTTAAACAGGGCCAAGACTGTAGGTGCTGTGCCCTGAGGTGTTTTTGCCATGCTACTGCAAACATAGGCATCTTGTTCAGAATGACCTCTGCAGTGTCGTTAAGTCAATAAATCTGCTGTTCTTTCTCTCTGTCTCATATTCTGTCTCATATACTATCTCCTTCTCTTTCTCTTTCTAAGTATATTTATATTTACATATTTGATTTTGATTGTTCGGGGTAGTTATGTTTTGTAAAGTCACTGAACAGTGAGTAAGTACTGATCCATTGCCCTTGAGAAATACAGGTGTAAGATCCTGCAAGTCCCTGTTCACAGCATTTTTGTCAATCAGTCAATATATTACCTTGTTTTATGTGGGTTTCTGTTTAAAGATCTTATTTAATATTGTTGACTCATTAAAACAGTTTATGGCTAACAGTGCTTAACTCACGTCTAAATAAAGCTTATCTAAAAGACATTATTTTCTCTGTAAGGGACATCACAGCCTTCTTGAGCTTAGGAATGCTAGCTGACACTTTGGCACTATGCTTGGGGTCATTTTAAACAATGTAATCAATAAAACACAAAAATGAGAAAAACATAGCACTAAACAGACTTCAGAAAGGCCCTTTTTTATAAACAAGGCAGAACGGTATCTTGTTGACTCCAGCTGGCCTGCTCAAAATTTTCAGCACTATGCTCATGTCTGCAAATGATCATGAAAATGCCATTGTATTGATTTTGGGACTACAGATAAATTTTAGTGACTATGTGAATTTGCAAATATGGAATCCCCAAACAATGACAATGAACTACGTATGTATGTATACATATATGTGCATAATATTTGTGAGTGTAAATATTATAAGGTCACATGTGTATATATATACACATAATATTTATTTATTATATATTTAATTAAAGAAACAGATTCTCAGAGATATACTTATGTTGTATGTTTAAACTGTTGGAGCAGTTTCTTCTTTGAAATACACACTTTGTATCATAGTCTCTAGTGAAGTATGCGTGTGTTTGGAAATGCTTATTACACCTTGCACCTTTTTAATTCCTGCTCAGAGTTTAGAGGACTAATATTTTGGAGCATTTTCATTCCTTTTTTTTTTTTCTTCCAAAACAGTTTAGTTTCAGGAGTGCATGCTAACCAAATCCAATTTGGGGCTAAAGAAATCAGATAGAGCCATATGTAAATTTTAGCTTGAAACAGTGTCAAATTGTCAAGTGTATATAATTCATGGGACTGGCTTTTTGGTCACATGCCTCCATAAGCCTTCAGTGCTAGTTAGAGGATTTAATATTGATTGATAATGGGAAGAAGCTGGTTCCCAATATGTTTGGTTCTCAACGTTCTAAATGTGTTTGGTACAAAGTGCTTAAATAAATGGGGAACCAGGAGACCGGGACACTATCCATAATTTGTTGAGGTAATCTAATTATGAGGTTCTGGGGGGCTGGATAGGAATGGTGTTTTGAATATGATTGCATGGGTAAGGATAAGACTTTCTGTCATGGGCATGGAGGTTGTTGGTACTGTCAGTACAGGTAATTGGGAGGCCAGGAATTTACTGCAGAGTTCTGTAGAAGGAGCTCGGTAGCTCTCTCAGAGTTAATGGCTTAGATTAGGTTAATTTAGGCTAAGTGTTAACCACTTCTCACTGTTAATTTTACAGGAAGGTAGTAATGTACATTTGATTTTACCATATAAATTAATCTGAAAATGATGGATTTAAATATGCTATTTCATTTGCAGAAATTATCTGTGGCTACCCAGTAACTTATAAGTTAAAGTTTCTGAGAGAGAATAGAAAAAGCAGAAGGGGAGGATTTAACAAAAATACTGACAATTGTTGCTACTCCATAACTATTTATTAAATGCCTTTTGTGTACCAGGCTCTGTAGTAGGTACTATTCATACAGTGGAGAACAAACAGATATTTCTGTGTACGGAATTTACAGTCTAGAGACAGTCTAGATGATAATTGTCATGCAAAGAAAGCAGAGGGTTTAATGAGAGAATAACTGGTTCAGTTTATATTGAAGGGTCAAGGAAGGCCTTTTTAAATATTTTACCAGAAATCTGAAGTATGAGAAAAATTAGGTAAAGGCAGAGTTGTGAAGGTGGGGGTGGTGTGGAGTATGTTAAGAAGAGAGAAGTCTCTATGTGAGGAAGTTTTAGGAAGTGAACTATGCCCGGAGCTGGGGACTATAATGATTGAATCTCTTGGAGGAAGGACCCAAGATGATGTTGGAAAGGTGACCAGGATCCAGGACTTTAGGATTCCAGATTTTATCTGAAAATGCATTGGGAAGCTACTGAAGGATTAGGGCAGTTACATGCGCTGATTTGTATTTTTACAAGATCGCGGTGATTGCTATATAGAGAGTGGTTGAGAGGTATACAGATGATTAGTTAAGATGGTGGCGGTGGGAATGGAGGCTGATGTTATAATGCTTAAATGGGAAGACCTGGTGATGGATTGGATTGGGGGAGGATATTGTAGGAACTGTGAAGAATGACTTGCTTATGCAGTTCTTGGGTTGGAGGTACCATTTGCTGAGATGGGGAAGAGTAGAGAAGGAACAGATTTTTTTTGGTGTGGCGGGGTGGTGGGGGGGAGTTAGGAGGCTGTCCAGGAGTTCCAGACATGTTTAGTTGAGATATCTGGGAGGAAGTAAGCATCAAGTGGGAAGCTGAGTATGTGGTCTGGTACTTAGCAAGGGTGTCTGGGCTTAGAGATAGGTATTTTTGGTAAGTGAACATTTGGCTGTTCTTGAAAGCCCTGGGAGAGGATAATGTAGGGAGACAGTATAGAATGAGAAGGCTCTCACTGAAGGACTCTGGTAGAACATTGGTCTTAAACATTAGTGTTCATCAGAATCCTTTGGAGGGCTTGGTAAGCCACAGATTGCTGAGCCTGACCCCCAAGGTTCGATTCCATATCTGGGTAAGGCCCATAATGTTCATTTCTAACAACTTAATGAAGCTGATGCTGCTGGTCCAGAAACCTTACCTTGAGAACCACTGATTTAGAGTAAAAAGGAGCTGCCAGAGAGGTAAGAAGAATACCAGGAGAATATGATGCTTTGAAGAGGAGGAAGTGACTTGTGTTGCGTGAGAAGTCATCTTGATCACATATTTTGGTCACGCGCTCACAATTATTTATGCTTAGTTTTTTTTTTTTTTTCCCCAGATTTTATTTTAAGCAATCTCTACACCCAGTTTGGGGCTCGAACTCACAACCCCAAGATCGAGAGTCACATGCTCCATGGACTGAGCCAGCCAGGCGCTCCCCCTCCCCCATGCTTAGTTCTTAACCTACCTTTTAAATCTTAGCTCTGGTTATTTCCTGATTATACTCTGCTTGTCACAGTGTGCTTCATTCCCTCTTGTTCTGTGACTGGAAGTTGTATTTACCTATCACTACTTTGCCTGTGTAATCCTAGCTGCTAGTTATGATCACTCCCTTCTTCCTGTGGACATTTGTAGCTATTTATTTGCCATTTCCCCCTTATCACATTTAATCTTTTTCTTGAGATACAATTATGTAAGCACGTGGAAATACTAAGGTGGTTATTGTTCCTGTCTCATTTCCTTTAGCAGATAGTAAAATTCTTGAGGCTAGAAGTACTCTCTATTAATTGCTTTTTGAATCACACAAATTGCCTTGTCATATCATGGACATTCAAATTCTTTTCAAAGGAAACTATTTTTGACCTTTTTTTTTTTTTTAATGAACACAGATGAAGTTCTTCAATAGAATTTAAGACCTAATTTGCAATTGAAAAGCACCAAGGGAGGGCTCTTCAGTTTTTTTTTTTTTAAAGATTTTATTTATTTATTTGACAGAGATAGAGACAGCCAGCGAGAGAGGGAACACAAGCAGGGGGAGTGGGACAGGAAGAAGCAGGCTCATAGCGGAGGAGCCTGATGTGGGGCTTGATCCCATAACGCTGGGATCACGCCCTGAACCGAAGCCAGACGCTTAACCGCTGTGCCACCCAGGCACCCCAGGGCTCTTCAGTTCTTGTCCCATCAGAGGTCTTCTGCTTAGGTCAAGGGACCCTGAATTTCTACTTTGGTGAAGACAGACTTTTTTTTAAAACCTGCACATGCATGTTTATAGCACCTTTATTCATCAGTCAAAAGCTAGAAACACGGGCGCTTGGGTGGCTCAGTCAGTTAAGTGTCTTGTCTGCCTTCGCTTCAGGTCATGATCCCGGGGTCCTGGGATCAAGCCCCTCATCAGGCTCTGCTCAGCCGGGAGCCTGCTTCTCCCTCTCCTTCTGCCCCTCCCCCTGGCTGTGTTCTCTCTGTCTCTCTCAAATAAAGAAATAAAATCTTAAAAACAAAACAAAAACCTAGAAACAGGAGGAGTCAGCATCATGGTAGCATAAGATGTACCTCTTTTTTTTTTTATGTGGGATTTATTTTTTTATTTTTAATTCCAACATAGTTAACATATAGTGTTATATTAATTTCAGGTGTACAGTATAGTGATTCAACAATTCCATACAGGTGAAGGTAAAACTTTTGAAGACAGAGTTTGTTTAAGGCAAAGTGTCATTTCAGTTAGCCTCCTTGAAACAGCAAAGAAAGAATAACCTGGATGTTCCCTTATAGTTATCTTTCTCTATTGACATATTTTTCTTTATTTTGCAAAGATGGCTGAATTTAAAGAGGGAAAGTATTGTTACATGCAATTATGAAATTGTTTTATATTGTCATGCAATTATGAAATTGTTTTATATTGTACAATTGATTTTGACAATGAGCTTTTCGAGGGCAGGGTCTTATTTATCTCTGTATCTTTAGTTTCTGTCCAGCAATTTTGTTGTTGTTGTTGTTGTTGTTGTTTTGGTTGAATTAAACTCTCAGGAAACATTGTTTTCTTTTTTATAAGATGGAGTTAATATTTATTATGAAGATTGATAGGTAATATGTTATATTAAGAAGATAATGTATGACAGTACCTAACTGCATGCCACGGCTTTCAATAAATATGGGCCAATTTTAGGTTCAGATTTGGTTATCAGCTTTCAGTGAAATCTGCTGTAATAATTTGCTTGTAGAGTAGGTGTTACATTTATCCTGAATTAAGTATCACATTTATGTTCGTAAAAAATTTGAATCATTTTATTTAGATAATTATTATATGGCATTTAGCCATATATAATTTTAGCCATATATAATTTTTAAGTTTCAGTCAGCTATATAGAATTTTTACCTTGATAGCAGCATATACTTTGACAATCAAATGTAAGTAATTTGTAGCAAAGAACATTGCATAGACTCTTACTAACACATGCTTCACTTTTGTGATATGTTATCATTGTAGGGATAGTTCTTTGGTTGTAGTTTTGATTGTTTGGTGTTATGTTTTCTCTAGAGGTGGCATTTTTATTCAAGTGCGCTAAAGCAATTCCCGATTTTCAATATTTTGAAAAAAGGTGTAGTGGAAATTATTCATTTATCTCCAAAAAAAGAGCTAAATTGCACTAACATCAAATTTCTTTGCTTTTAGCTATAGTCAGCTTTGTTTGGTTAATACTGACTTTCTCATGCTGAGCACTTTGGAAAGGTTGTGTTTAAATATTTTAAAAATAATAGAAATAAATTAAGACTTGTAAGCATCTTTCCATTGTGGGGTCTGCAGGAGGGAAAAATAGAAAAGGTCACTGATGTTGTTTATATTACGGAACATACTAGAAGGTGGAACTGTTGTTTGTACTTACATTGATTCTAGACCCTTAGTGTTCTTTACTAATCTTGTACATTATCTTGGTTCTCTTTCACTCCTCCTTGCCCCCCCCCCCTTTTTTTGGTCAAAACTTGAAGTAGAACTTTAACATTTGTTAGAATATATTTGGTAGCTATCAAAAATGATTAAAGGCTTGACTTGGAATTCTGAAATTAAAAGAGTCCTGAGTGGTGATTTCAAAGCTACAGAAAGGTTTCATTACAAGGAGTTGAGACTGTTTATTCCTTGGTTTTATCCTGCATCCATCTGGTGAACCATTCGTCTACCCACAAGCCTACTATTTTTAGGGAACTGAGTTGGAAAGTTGAGTGGTTAATGACTGAACTGTTTTAAATAGTTGGGCACTTAGTTAATTTGGAGATTCTCTTGTCTGCGTGTATCATCTTTACAAATGAGATCAGTCAGCACATTTCTGCTAACCGTTTCATGTCTCTCTGCAGGAAAGTGGTTGTTGGGCTTTTACACAGAGATACTTTATTTTTGGAATTTTTGGTTTGTCCTCGCCTTGTAGAATTCCAGTAAAGTTTAAGGGCATAGTTTGGGATGTAGCTTTTAGAGAGGCATTTTGCAGTGAATATTATTTTAAAATATGAAGCAGTTGTTGCTACTAATTTGCCTATTTTAACCTTTCGTTAAATCTTCGAAACAGTGCCTTCTTGGAGGCAGCTGTTAAAAAAAAAGGCAGAACTTGGAGCTGGGCCAGCTGATATTCTGTTACGCTACTAACTTGCATTGTGACATTTTGATTTCACTTTCCTCAAGAAAAAAATGAAGTGGATAAAGATGGATCTGTAACATCTTTTTCCATTTTAGCATTCTCTGATTCTGTTTATGTAATGGATTCTTAACTGCTGCTCTGATAAGAGAGGAGCATGGGAAAGGAGGGATAAAGTTGAACAGTTTTAGGATTGAGACCATAATGAAAGGATTGTGTTTGATACTCATGTATTTGAGTTCTTTGACAAGCTTCAGTATAGATTAGCAATTTATTTTTTTTATCCTGCAGTGTAAAATTATTTCTTAATCATTGTGAAAAAGTCTTTTCTAGGAAGTTGCCTTATTGAGTACCCTTTAAGGTAAGGGGATAGGTGCTCAGATAAAATCCTGTGGCATTTTAGAGTACTGTTTAGTTTCAAAGGATATGCCACCTTAATGGATTCTTTTGTCATTTTAATGTTTGTGTTCTCCAAGTTACTCATATTTTGGAGGCTATCTGGAAGTAAAGAAATTTTTGTGTTTTTCAAGTTTTTATTTGGAAAGAATGTATAAGGAAGGGTTATGACAGTACTCTCTCTTAGTTTGTGGATAGAAAGTTTACCCATGATAATGTGTGAGGAGTCAGCTACTTTTTGTTTCCAGTGCGGTCAGCTCCAGTTTGGGTCCTTAGTACCTCTTACAGAATTATGTTCTTATGCAGACTGTTCTTCCCCTTTTAGGCTCTTTACTCACCAAATCAACTCTTGTGTTCCTTCCAGTTTTTCTTCCTGAAATGGACTTCCGATCATTTGCCTAACTAAGTGAAGTGCAAACTTATCACTCTGGGATTCAAGGCCCTCTGCAGTGTGACCCTAACTCCACACCGGTCTTAATCCCTCTCTCACTCTAACCCTAGGTGTGTGTTACTGTACATGTACTTGACATTTCCTGTACTTTGCTCTTGCCTTTTCATTCCTGTTTTTCAGTTTATGTTGTTACATTGCCTGGAATGCAGACACCTGCTTCCCCCACTCTGTTTAAATGTATGTTGTAGGATACATTTAAAATACGGTTACTTTCTTGCAATCTTTATTTTTCTATGAAACCCTTGTTTGCAACCAAATGAGTGTAATGATGCCTTCCTCTGAGGCTCTGTGTAGTAACTGTTGCTCGTATTGCACTTACTTTACACAGCTTTGTTGTATTCTAAGAAAATGTGTAATAAAAAGTTTCTTCGGCAAGATTAAAAGTTCCTTTAAGATTTGGCTTGTATTCATCTTAACTCTTATCTCTTACAGTGCTGTACTCATCATAGGTATTCAGTACATTTGTAAGAGATTGAATTTTTGAATTGAAAAGCAGTCAGAA
The DNA here is from genome assembly GCF_024610735.1 of Ursus americanus. Taxonomy (NCBI): domain Eukaryota; kingdom Metazoa; phylum Chordata; class Mammalia; order Carnivora; family Ursidae; genus Ursus; species Ursus americanus. The sequence goes on along the minus strand of NC_142134.1, from coordinate 22,683,188 downwards.
GGTTTGTAAACATTTACTATAAAACAATTGGATAACCACCATATTTGACATACCCAACGGTTCGGCTGATGTTTAGGAGTAGGTTGGCCCCATTTTTCAAGTTATGTCCTTTTACAGAAACTAAAATAAGTAGATAGAGATATTTGATGATAATGTAGGTACGGCATTATCTAGGTGAATGAAAAAAATACTACCAGATTTGTTTCTGGATTCCTGGCATGTTTCTTTTCTGTAGTGATTACACAAATAGTACATCTTTGTTTTGTGGGTACTACATTGCTCTTCTTACTAGGTGTGACTCTCAACAGTGTTCTAACCTGTGTTCCCATGTCATCTTTAAAGAAAGCCACTATTATGGGACAGAGAGGGCAGGCAGGCCTAAAGTATGTGCTCTGAATACCTAATCTTAAGGTAACAATATTGGAAATGCTCAACTGGCTATGGCTTTCTCTTGAGTGGTTGATAGTTAGCAAGGCTTAAATTGGGACAACTGGTATCTAAGAGTATGAGAGATTAGGAGGAAGAGTCTTAAATCCTTAATGCTCTGGGGAAGAAAATACTTGGTTATTACCTTGGGGGACCCCTCTAACTAGTGTGTCTTATATTCGAGGTGCTTTTCTCAGTAGAGAGACCTTCACTTTTCTTTTCGATTAGGGAATTTGTAAGCCTGGCATAACAGATCAGAGGTAGCAAACCAAGTTTTTATGCAGTTTTGTTAATAACTAATCATTATCACCCTCAACATTCTTCTATTCCTTCTTTGTTTTTCTGGAAGAGAGGTTTCCAACACACCACTTCCCTTGCCTAATTGCTGTGTTTACTTATTTTCCTTAATTTTTTATGGCTGGGTCATTGTTAGGGCTGGCTGGAGCTTTTTACATATTTAAGTATTCTCTTTTGAATGAGATTGTGCGTGTTAGTCTAAATTTTACTATTCATTCTGGAATCATTAAGATAGTGTAGTAAAATGACTTACACATAATATAGTAATATATTTTACTTAATGAATGTTGTCAGGACTCTTACTAGGGAGTGGGATTATGCATCACTGGCCATGACCCACTTTTTCATTCTCTGGCCTGCATAACAGAATCTCTCCTACTGAATGTTAATGGTCTATTTTCTGTATATAAAAAAAATGATGGCACTGACTCATGATCAGTAGGACATGTGTTTTGAGTTATTTTTCTAGAAGTAGGATGTGTATATGCTCTCTGGGCATAGGCCTTTAATGGTCTCTTCTGTGATCAATAACAGAAGTTTATAAGATAGTTAACTGGTGTCGTAAGCAATAATGTAGATCTGAAGAGTTTTTTTTTTTTGTTTTTTGTTTTATTTTCTTCCCAACTAGACTAGTTCAAATCCTAGTGAATAGTTAACTGGGTTGTTAAATCTGTTAATTTTTTATCTTTTAGCAAAATATTGTTTGTATAATCCAAAGAAGAAATTCAAAGGATCTCAATCCAAATTGATCTATATTTTTAAAACAACTAAAGCTAGCTGTTAGGGATTTTACGTTTTTCAGCTCACTGAAGTGGCAACTTAAGAAATGTTGCAAATCCATGGATTTTTAAAAAAGTATGGGTGTATGTCACTTTGCTGATTTTACTCTGTCTCTAAGGAATATTGGAAGTGAGTTTGCAAGGTGCTGTATGAATCCATAGTTTTCAAAGTTGGATGTAACTTATGGCCATAAATTTCTAGTATGAGAAACTCCTATTTACAGATTTAAGTTCAAATTTGTTCTCACCTTAGAGTAGTAGCTGTCTTTCTTAGTAAAGGCTACATGCCTTTTTAAAAAGTTATGATGGGCCATTATGGATATTGTGGGGTCAGTTCATTGATTCTTGCTTTTTGGAAGACTAAAGGTGGGGATGGGGGTGGTGGGTGGTGTACAAGAATCTGAATTGAGGGTTAGACCTTCTTAGCTTCCTTCAGAAAATATTCTTAAATATTATTTCAACAGGTGTTGTTGGACTAACAGTCTTTGGTTTAAAATGCTAGTGCGGGGGTGCCTGGGTGGTGCAGTCGTTAAGTGTCTGCCTTCGGCTCAGGGCGTGATCCCAGCGTTCTAGGATCGAGCCCCACATCAGGCTCCTCTGCTAGGAGCCTGCTTCTTCCTCTCCCACTCCCCCTGCTTGTGTTCCCTCTCTCTCTGGCTGTCTCTCTCTGTGTCAAATAAATAAATAAGATCTTTAAAAAAAAAATGGTAGTGCATCCTGAAGTCACACTGTTAGTGTTGGTTGTGGAGGGAGGAATTTAGGTCTCATGACTTCAACCTAGCGCTCTCCACTACATATGGGCTCCTGAATTGGCTCCTGTGCACGTACAGGCATTGGCTTGTGATTGGAGTGGGGACTTCGAGCAGGCGTAGGGACTAGGGGAGGAGGCAGCTGGAGTATTCATGGGTGCCTGCAGAGTCTGAGGTGGAAGGAGGTATTCCCAGCCACTTCTGAGTTAAAGCCTTCCCCCTTTGCTTTTTCTGAAGGCCATCAGACCATGTGCTGCAGTTGTTTATGATGTCAGGATTAATTTTACAAAGTTTAAAAAAATTTTTTTGCAAAGTTTAAAATTGCAGCTTTCCCCTAAATAAAATTGCAGCTTCCCCCAAATGAGTCTGTTGTCTCAGTGTAGAAATGTTCAAGCGTAAATGGAAGGTTCCATCGTAAATTAAATAATGTATTTGCGAACTGTAAAGTAAGAGCATAAAATCACATTAGCGTCTTCAGTTGAATGTACTGTATAGGACCTCCTATAAAAAACAAAGAAAGCGAAAAGAAGAAAATAGCTGAATTCTTATCCTCTGCTTCCTTCAGTTCCTAGTTCAAGGTTATGGAACTTTAAGGCTTAGTGCTGTAATGTCAAATCTCCTTTTGCATTTCATTTAACAGATTTGTGCTACATGTATTTGAAATAAAAAGGAACAGGTTTCATCAGATTTTTATTGTATTAGATCATGGTACAAATGCATTTGACTTACACCTGGAATACTAAACTTCTGAGTGTTTGCAGGAGAAATAAGTGCCTATGGCATCATAAAACAATTTTCTTAAAAATGACATGATATTGCTTCTATGATACATGTGGCATATTTTTATACACATACAGGTGAAAAGTTAGACTAGTTCTTGATATATGATTTAAAAATATTAAAAGAAAATTTCTTAGTCTTTTTCATAAAATGCTGGAATTATTCCCATCATTATCAAGAAACATATATCTAGTGTCTGTATTTTTCTGAGTAGGAGAGCTTTTTAAAAAATATTTTATTTTATTTTTTTAAAATATTTTATTTATTTATTTGACAGAGAATATCAGCACAAGCAGGGGGGAGAGTGGCAGTAGGCTTCCGCTGAGCAGGGAGCCCAGTGTGGGGCCTGGTCTCAGGACCCTGAGATCATGTCCTGAGCCAAAGGCAGATGCTTAACTGACAGAGCCACCCAAGTTCCCCTAGGAGAGCTTTTTTTAACGAAATTGAGATATAGTTGACATAAACATTAGTGTCAGGTGTACAAGGTAACGACTGCATATTTGTATATGATGATCACAATAAATCTGGTTAGCATCCATCATTCATTTTTAACATAGTTACACGTTTTTTTTCTTGTGACGTGAACTTCTAAGATCTACTCTTTTAGCAACTTTCAAATATAGAATACAGTATTAACTATAGTTGCCATGCTACACAGGACATGCTTAGTACTTAGAGTTTTATTATATCATAGTATACCCCCCACCCCATCCTACCTCTGATATCTGTTTCTCCTTTACTTCCAACCTTAGAGGCTGTGTCCCTGATTTATCTAATCTGCCCTGTTTCTTTCTCTATCAGTTATCTGATGTTTCTTCTGTTTTCCACTTGCTCTTTAATTCTTACTATATCTCATTTCTGCTCAGCATGTAAGCTTGTTTCTCTCATCTTAAAAGGTAAAATAAAAACAAAAATAGAACTAAGTGATCTTTTGTGTCTCTTTTTTTTCTGCCATTAATTGGCTTTTCTAAAAAAATAGGCTTCAGTAATGGTTCTCAAAATATGGTTTGTGGGCCCCAGGGGAAAGGATCCTCAGGGCCCTTTGAGGAGACCTTTCAGGTCAAAATTATTTTCATGATACTACCGAGACATAATTGCCTTTTACACTGTATTGGCATTTTGTTGATGGTTCAAAAGCAATAGTGGTGGTGGTAAAACTTACAGTACCTTACCACAAATGAAGACAGTTTGCACCAAACTGAATATTAGTAGTCATTGTCTTCTTCCTCATCATTTGCGCTCAGTTTTTTGTTTTTTATTGTTTTGTTTTTTTTTAAAGCCAGTTTCCCTTAAGAAATCCTTGATAAAGCTGTAAAAATTATATCAATCTTAGCCCCTTGAGTCCACTTTTTTTTTTTTAGATTGTGGTAAAGTATATGTAAGATAAAATTTATCATTTTAACCATTTTTAAGTTTACAGTTAAGTTTACAGAATATGCATTAAGCATATTCACATTGTTTTGTGACCATCACCACTATTGATCTCCAGAACTTCCTTGTTTTCTCTAATTGAAACTCAGTACCTATTAACCACTAGCTCCCCATATCCCTTTTTCCCCAGCTTGTGATAAACACTGTTTTACTTTCTGTCTCTATGAATTTGAGTATTCTAAGTACATCTTATAAGTAGAATCACACAATATTTGGCCTTTTGTGCTGGTTTATTTCACTTAGAAATAAGGTTCACCCATGTTGTAGCCTGTATCAGAATTTCCCATTAAGTCTGAATAATATTCCATTGTAAGTATATATCACATATTGTTTATGCATCCATCATTGGGCACATTTGGGTTGTTTCTCCCTTTTGGCTATTGTGAATAATGTTGCTATGAACATGAGCGCGCAGATATCTTAGTCCCTGCTTTCAGTTCTTCTTGGTATATATCCAGAAGTGGAATCGCTGGCTTATGTGATACTTCTGTGTTTAATTTTTTGAGGAACCGTATTCTGTTTTCCATAGTAGCTCCATTTTTAAAAATCCCCACCAGCAATGCACAAGGGTTCCAATTTCTCCCATCCTCATTAAAACTTGATATTTTCAGGTTTTTAAAAAAATTTTATGAAAGCCGATTCTAATGCTTGTGAAGTGGTATATCATTGCAGTTTTGATTTGTATTTTCCTAAATATAAGTGATATTGAACATCTTTTCATGTTCTTATTATGGGCCTTTTGTAAGTACACATCTTTTTAGTGTGTGAAGAAATGGGAAGTGTACATAAAACACTTGCTGCATAATGAAGTTCGGTGGTATAACTGAGGACAAGAACGTGGGTGATTGAGTTGTGTCCCAGACCAGCTGCTTTTCACATGGAACACCATTTTTATTTGAAAGGATGACTGACAGACTATGATTCATTTAGATTTGGGTATTTCGCAGACATTTTCTCTGTTAAGTGAGGCTGTCACTTCAAGGAAAACACCTGACAGATGTTATTAATGATGGAATTTGAGCTTTCAAAAGAAAATTAGAATTTTGGAAAATTGTATTTGCCGTCATGAAGTTGACAGCTTCCCATTACGTAGGTTTTTCTGAGGAGATAGATGATAATGTTAACAAATGTTATTTTCTTTTTAAAAATTGTGTAATGGAAGATTTAACTTAGAGAACTGATATTTTCCAGAAGTATGGTATTACAAATACATAGTACAAGGTCAACCATTGGATTTTAGTTTAACAGTGCAAGAAATTCAGTGATACTTGCAACTAACCTTTAAGAAACCACTCATTGTCATGTTTTGCTGTAATAGCAAAGAAGAATATCTGTAATTATTTGAAAAGATTATTAGGATAGTCTTCATCTTTCCATATATATATACACATATATATACGGCTAGATTTTGTTCATATGGTTCATATATATATATACACATATATATATGGCTAGATTTTGTTCATATGGTTCATTAGGCCCAAACAGCATATCACAGGAGATTTATTGCAGAAACAGTTATGAGAATCTAGCAGTATTCGACTAAGGCAAATATTAAAGAGCTTTGCAAAAATGTAAAGCATTGCCATTTTTCTCTCTAAATTTTTGTTTTGAAAAATAACAGCTATTTTCATATTTATTTATGTTGACAAGTAATGTTTCTTATTATTTTAAATCAATAAAGATTAAAAAAGTTCTCAGTTTTAATTTCTTTTAAAAACATTTTTCATTTTAGAGAGAGAGTGTAAGTATGCTTGAGTGTAAGCATGGGGCGGGGCAGCAGCAGGGGAGAGGGCCAGGCAGACTCCACACTGAGCACAGATCCCAGTGTGGGACTCAATCTCACGACCCTGAGACCATGACCTGTGCTGAAATCAAGAATTGGACGCTTAACCAGCTGCACCACCCGGATGCCCCATCTGTTTTAATTTCTAATATGATAAATGCAGATTGATATAACCCACATGAGCAAAAGCTTTCTTGGGTCTTCAGTAATTTTTAAGACTGTAACGGGATGCTAAGCCCAAAGGGCTCGAGAATTGCTGGATGGTGTATAGTCTAGCAAAACTGTCTAATACAGAATCCACCAGCTGCATGTGGTTACTACTTGAAATGTGGCCAGGCTGAATTGAAATGTATCATATATGTAAAATACACGTGGGATTTCAAAGTCTTAATGTGAAAAAAAAGAATGTAAAGGTATCATTATATTTAATATTGCTTACATGTTGAAATAGTAGTTTTTTGTTATATTGCATTGAAAAAAATGTATTATTAAAATTCACTGTGTCCTCTAGAAAATTTAAAATTGCATATGTGGCTTACATTATATTGGACATGTATTGGACACTATTCATCTGTAGTGTACAGTTTGTGTGGACTCTACCCTTTGCAGTTGGGGTAGTTCAGCTGGAGTTCATTGACATTCCTGTGTGTTTTTCTTTGGCACGGGATTATGGCTTTCATTGTATTTTCAAAGGGACACATGACCAGAGTAAAGGTAGGAACTGCTGTAGAAATTGGAGACAACTTGTCATAGTTGCTGCTTGTAGTTACTTGGGTACTGCTAGTGGCTTGGATCTGGGGGAATCTCTCACTGGTAGGCTGGGCAAAACCTGCAGTACTAGGGGTATAGTGAGATGCATTCTTGGCTTCTCAGGTTGGAACTCTGGATGTTCGCACAGAAATGTCTTTATAGAGAGACATTAGGGTATTACAGTACTGTTAATACTAGATTGCAGGTTGACCTGAGCACCTGATTATCAGCTGTAGGATTGTTTGTGTCGGGAAATACTCTGAATGCCAAAGTGTAGATATGAGCTGTCAGAACACAATCCACAACTAAATCGGGGGATTTCCTACATTTCATGTTGGAAACCTGATCGAATGAGGAAATTTTAAGTTGAGCATTCATAGAGGTTGAAAAAAAAATATGTGTTATTTGGTTGTACAGTATAACCAATACAAAAGAATGTATTAAAATAAAGTGGTAATACATTCCAAAGATGAAGTTATAGGATGCTTCCTTACTATTTATCCCTAATCATAAGTGGGATGATATAAATAAGCCACTGAATTGGATATGTGAATTAAGTGATTGCATGTTTTGCTTGAGTTAGATATGTGATGCCATTTATGTGATAGATTCCTGGCTAATGTTGTCAGTTCTCATCTAGAAAGTCTTCCTAAAACAATGAAATTTCAGGGCCCGCTTAAGTGAAAAAAGAATGCTGGATTGAAGGTATTCCAAATATAATTATTTCAACCCTTTGCACCTCAGTGATATTGCCCTTATTATATTGTTCATCACAGTGTGCCACAATAACTTATTTTTGTCTTTCTCCCCCCAAGAGACTGTAAACTCACACATACAGTGTCCTACTTAAAATGTGTTCCAAAAGCTAGCACAGCCACTTATTAAAATTTGTTGGAGGGGAGCCTGGGTGGCTCAGTTGGTTAAGCACCTGACTCTTGATTTTGGCTCAGGTCATGATCTCAGGGTGGTGAGATGGAGCTTGCTTAAGATTCTCTCTCTCGCTCTCCTTCTGCCCATCCCTCCACCCTGACATATACTCTCTTAAAAAAAAATTGTTGGAAAAAAAATAGGAAGAGCCTCTGTCTGATGGTTAGCTAATTGCAGGTTAGGTGAGATGCGGGAGTATGGTAGTTGAGTGAGGAGAGCATTGGAGGCAGTCTCAGAAAGCAGATGATGGGTTGTGGAGTTTCAGAATACCAGACGTTATTGAGGTAACTTGGAAAAGTCGAAGATGTAGGTGTCTGTATTTAACATCATGAAGCCAAGGAGTCTCAAGAAGAGGTTAGCATAATGCTGAATTTGGGAAGAAAAGACAAATTTAATAGCAATATGTAAGAATTGGCTAAAATTTGGTGCTTTTGAATTCTGCTATTTCTGGTGAGAATGAAGTTGTGAAATGGGTGAGAGATGATTGAGACCCTAATACCCAGGCTTAGGATTTATGAATGGAAGAGTTTTCAAATGTAAGAAAGGGAAAAAAAAGTAGTTGATGCAGTTATGGAAAAAAAAATAAAACATTAATTCTAAAATCTGACTTTTCCACTATAGGAAAGAAAATGGGGATAAGGGAGGGGGAAAGATGTCATGACTGGAATAAAGGACAATCAAAAGATAGTGACTTTATCCCGGTCTTGTAAATGGAAGTTGTGATGAGGGACCCTTGGGACTGGTGATAGAGCAGGGAAGTTTAAGAGGAATATGAATGTCCCTTTACTTGAATGGCTGTTTGTTTTTTAAGATATATTAATTTTTAAAAACATGGTAATTCTGGAGAGTCTTATTCTTTAACACACTGGTTATCAAACTAATAAGTATATAAATCACCTGGATATTTATTAAAATACACACTCCTATTTAGTATCTGGTTGGGGCTTGAGGTTCTGCATTTCCTAAGCTTTCCAGCAATGCCAGTGCTGCTGTTGCCACAGGTCACATTCTCCTTTAGCCAGTCTCCTAAGATGAGAAAAAAATACCCCCGAAGTAGTCAGATCAGTTCATGAATACAGGTCTTCCTTGACTTATGATGGGGTTACATCCCATGAAACCCATTGTAAGTTGAAAATATCATGTCAAAAATATACTTAATACACCTCCCCTCCTGAACATCATAGCTTACCTTGCCTGCCTTAAACGTGCTCAGGACACTTTACCATTAGCCTACAGTTGGGCAAAATCATCTAACACAAAGCCTGTTTTGTAATAGAGTATTGAATATTATGTAATTTACTGAATACTGTACTGAAAGTGGAAAAAAAAAGGAATGGTGTATAGGTACAGGAAGGTTGTAAGTGTATCAGTTGTTTACCTTCATGACTGCATTGGCTGACTGGGAGCTGTGGCTGGCTGCCACTGCCAGTATCGCGAGAGGGTATTGTACCACGTATCACTACTGTAGGAAAAGTTCAAAATTCAAAATTCGATGTATAGTTTCTGCTGAAATGTGTGTTGCTTTTGCACCATTGTAAAGTTGAAAAATTGTTGAGTTGAATGATTAAGACAGGGATTGTCTGTATCTGCTTTATTAATGGCCTTCAGGCCAGACATTAGTAGATAACAGGACCAATGCAAAGGTTCTTAAACTTCATAGGGTGCTTATTGAATAGATTCCTGGACTTAAATCACAGAGAATTAATCCTAGGTTTAGAGAAAGATCCAGAAAACTTCAGGTTTAATAAGCACTCCATATAATTCTGCAGTTTGGAATTTTAATTGGCATTACATGAAAACTCTATGTTAACTTGGGATTGTAGATGGGGGAGAACTGACATATTGACAGTATTGAGTATTTCTTTCCAGGAACGTAGCGTGTCTCTCCATTTTATTAAAACTTTTATGTTTCTCAGTGAAGTTTTTCTTCATTTGGGTCCTGCAACTTTATAAGCTTAGTCCTGTGTGCTTTATATTATATTGTAAATGGATTTACCTTCTCACCAGTGCAAAAAGTTTTTATTTTTTTATGATTTTGGGAGAAGATAATTTGCCTTTAATTAGGAATATATTCTTACTACTTAGGCCCGAGGAATCAAAGCTATAAAAAGACATAGAATCTATGTAGGAAGATCTTGCAATCTGGTATGTTTTTAAAGAACTGATTTCCCCAAATGCAGGTAAGTCAGGTCAGTAGAGAAAAACAAATTAAAGTCATAAATGTGAGAATTGTAAGAAATCCTTTAAGATTTCGACTGAAAGAAACAAAGAAAAAAGGGACATGGTACTTACTGTGTGCCTGTGAGAAACTGGTTTGTACTGTTTCAGAGGCTTTATCTTTATTACATGGGTCCTTTAAAGTCAAAGGGGACAGGCCATTAAATATTTTTTAGGTTATGGGAATAATTTTACAAGTATTGTTAGTGTATATAGAACCTTACCAAGGGAAGAAATAACTCACCTTATTTCTTTTCTTAGCTTTCCTTCTATTGCATTTTATAAATCATTTCACTCCAAAAAGAATTTGTTCTTAGAAAAGCTATGATTAGGTTCTTTAAAAGGTATGACTGTTTTTTACAGTAGTCTCTGAACAGATCACTTTAGGTGGGCAATATTTTTATTTGTTTGTTTATATTAGTTTCAGAGGTAGAATTTAGTGCTTCATCAATTGCATGTAACACCCAGTGCTCATTACACCAGGTGCCCTCCTTAATGCCCATCACCCAGTTACCCCATCCCCCACCCACCTCCCAGTTTGTTTCCTAGAGTTCAGCATCTCTTATGGTTTGCCTCCCCCTCAATTTTCATCTTATTTTTCCATCACTTCCCCTATGTTTATCTGTTTTGTTTTTTAAATTTCATATATGAGTGAAATCATATGGTATTTGTCTTTCTCTGACTTATTTTGCTTAGCATAATACCCTCTAGTTCCATCCATGTCAGTGTAAATGGCAAAATTTCATTCTTTTTGATGGCTGAGTAATATTCCATGATATATACACACAAAATGTGCCCTTGTGTGTGTGTATTTATATAGATAAAGAAGATGCAGTATACACACCCACACACCATATCTTCTTTATCCATTCACCTGTCGATGGATGTCTGGGCTCTTTCTGTATTTTGGCTGTGGTAGACATTGCTGCTATAAACATTGGGGTGCAGGTGCCCCTTTGAATCACTATGTTTGTATTCTTTGGATAAATACCCAGTAGTGCAATTGCTGGGTCATGGGGTATCTCTCTTTTTAACTTTTAACTCCATACTGCTTTTCAGAGTGGCTGCACCAGTTTGTATTCCGGGTAGGCAGTATTTTTGAGGCAGTTCCAGTGGGTGCCTGGAATTCTCTTACTGAAGAGTTTCACTGTAGTTCTTATTAATCACAAAGTGCACATGATAGCTATCATGTTCTTTGAAGTAAGATATATTCTGATGTAAACCTACATGTCTTAAAGATCCACAAGCTGAATGAGACAACTGCAGTCTGGGTATCAGTGCTTTTAAGACAGAGCTTGTTTTGTTATGTTTTAAATGGTACTTGTTCTGTCTGAAATTGTAAATGTCTTTATAGACCATTCTCACCTGTAAAACTATCAATGGTGAACATTATTAAATTATTTTATATTGACATATTTTTGATAGAAACTTCTAATTGTCTAGAGAACTTTCTCCTGCATTGCCAAATTTAATGTGGAAGCCAGTTATATAGACGTTTTAAGGACCAAAATTTAGAAAACATCCTGTTGCGTATTTCAATAAAAGTAGTAAAAATTAACTTTTTTTTTGAATTGCGTATTTCGTTGAGAATCTAACGAAAGTTGTATACTGTGCGTTTTTGGTGGAGATTCTTGTGCTGATTCAAGTATTTGTGTGTATGTGTGTTCAAAGAGTTCTATGTACATTTTTTTCTTTTTCTTGGTATGATTGGCTTTTCTATCAAAAGTATGTAAGATGTTTGTAGTTCTGTGTCTAGTGTTATCTCTGAGTATCAGAAGAGTTTGACCAAATTCTTCCTTACTGAGGTGCTGTGATCATATCGTATGCCACAGATAGGTTATAGGTATGCCAAGATGATGCCTCTTCAGCCCTCAAAGTGGCCCTGTTGTGGTGGTAGGGGGTCCCTGCTGGTTCTCTCAGGCTGAAAGCAGACTCCCATCACTTTCCCATGGGGCTAGCCAAGTAGTTGGAAAGCACTGATTGGGTAGTAATACTGGATGGTTTTCCATTAGTATGATAAGTACAGATTTAGTCAATGGAATATTAAGTCCAGGGAATCGTGGAAGTTGGTGAGAGAGATAAGCTCTACTCTGCCTGACAAACCTCATTAATCAGAAAGTAGACTTGAGCTGAGCTCCTGAAAAGGAGGAATTGCTCAAGCTATTCTTTCTTGTTTGTGTTTGGTGACATCAAGATAAACTGATCTGAAACATTGTATAGTGTGCTTTTCTTAGTCATACACAGAATGCTTAAATATGTATTTGTTTTCTGAGCCAAGGGTTTGGTATCAGGCCTTGAAGTAATAGATACTGGCCCTGTGCTGATGATAGTTTGGCTCTGTGTTGTGATTTTTCTCAGTAGTCCCCTCCTCCCCCTTCTGAAGTAATTACAGAAGGCGCTGTGTTTACTTGGCACACTTGAGATTGTTATACAAAGTGCATGCATAAGCATCAACATGTTGGGGCCAGTATAGTGATAAAGGATAGTGCCAAGAGGAGTTAACATATCCTGTACAGTGCACTCCATCTTTGGTGACTTAAAAAAAATTATCTTACTTGGATTGTAGAATTACCATGCTTTGTGACTTCCTCATGCACATTCATTTATAAAGTTTTTAGTGGTTTTTGTTTGCTAACCACAGGCTGTTTTGTATGATTTTAACTGTGCTTTAATAAACTAAATACTAGAATGTAGTTATGTGTGCAAGTTGTTTAGTGTCAAGGTAGCTTAATTACCAAGTGTTCTAAAAAATGGATTTTGCCTTCTCTGACCGTTTCATGTTACTATTTTAAATCAGTACGGCTTGAACTACAACTGTCTTCAAAACTTTGAAATAGGACTGTTTTTATTTAATGAAAATATAATTTGTATTATAAAGTAAGTATCTAAAAAATGGCAGAGAAGTTATTTGTTAATGGACTGTAGATTGAATCACCTTGCGTATTTATATACAAGAATTATCTAAATGTAACACATACTAAAATGGTAAAAATGTTTTGGGAGGATGAATATATTTTAAAAACTTAGTGGCCCTTTCAGTGTGTTTCAAACCGTTTTTTAAAAAGAAATTTCTTTTAGTGTTTTTTTTCCTGGTAGCAGTTGTCCAAAATATTTTAAGGTGGAGTTAAAACATTCCATAATGCTTAATAAGCTCATTTTCCTTTGCCTAGTATTGATATTCTATCTGTCCTTTATTTCCTTACAGTCTTTCTATGTGATGGATCTATTCACAGATTCCCCAAATCTCTATCTTTGTAGTCCAGGCTTCCTTGACCTGTTATAGACCTATCAAACTATTAAAATATATTTTCAAACTTTTAAAAACCTGGACTTCTCACCAAGTCAACAACTTAATCTATTTTGGTTGAGAGGGGAGTCCACACATAGTCACCTAAGTAAGAAACTAGAGATTCATTTGTCATCTTCTATGAATACCTTTATTATCTATTGCCTGGACTATTGAAGTGTATGTATTAATATCACAAGTAATAGAAAAATGACTTTTCATAATAAAATAATCCAACAGGATAGATAAGGCAAAAATTGTTCACCCTTACCTACTTCCATTCCCCTCTTGTCTACTTGTATCCTTCTGAGAACTTTTTCCTTCATGGTGAAATACCTTTTGATTTGTGTCCCCCCCCCCCTTTTTTTAGATTTTATTTATTGATTTTGAAAGAGAGGGAGAGTGTGAGCAAGGGGAGGGACAGAGGGAGAGAGAGAGAATCCCAAACAAACTCCAGGCTGAGCATGGAGCCTGATGTGGGGCTTGATCCCATTACCCTGAGGTTATGATCTGAGCCAAAATCAAGACGTGGGCACTTAAACCGAATGAGCCACTCAGGTGCCGGTTTCCCGCTTTTGTTCTTGTCTGCTCTTCACTCTCTTCCTAAACAATGCTTGCTAATTATTGTCTTTTTAAAAAAAAATTCTTTGTTTGCTTTGTTTTGGACTGATTAAGGTTCTCTTTCCTTCATTTCATTTTTTCCCTATGTTAATTGGAAGTTATATACTTTTCCCCCTGTTCTTTCAGTGGTTGTTCAACACAAGACTAATGTTAATTGCTGTTATGTATTATAAGTACTATGAAGATGCTCTAGAATGCTCTAACTTCTATCACCACTGTTAATCTCCTCATCACTTATGATATTTTCCAGGAGTTTGCATCCATTTTCACTTTAATCCACAAATAATACATGCTTATTGTTTTACAAGTCAGTGTTTAATAGCTTAGTTCATCATTGTTTCTTAAATGTCAAACCTTCCATCTGTGCTCACTTGTTTTCACTTTGACACCCCTTTAAAGTTCCTTTCAGCGAAGACCATTTTGTTAATCTGAACAGTTTTTATTTCAACTTCATTCTGGAAGGCAGTAGTTTTTTTTCTTTCAGTATTTTGAAGGTATTATTTCACTGCCTTCTTACTTTCTTTTACTGTTGAGAAATTGCTAGTTACTCTAACTGCCTTTGGGTAATCTGCCTTTTCTCACTGGTAGCTTTGATATCTACTCTTTGGTGCTGTACTCTTTCACTGTGGTGTGTGGCTTTCTGTTATTTTATAATTCTTGCTTTTTCTGAACCTGGTGATTGCTGTCTTTCATCAGTTCTGGAGAATTCTCAACCATTCTATCCTAATAATGCCTCTTCCCAATTCTTGTAATTGATAGATGTGTATTAAATCTTCTCACTGTATCCTCCAAGTCTCATAACCTCTCATTCTTGTTTTCCATCTTTGACTCTTGGTGCTGCATTTTGGTACACATCAGCACTTGACTGCATTCAGATCTATCTTCCAGTTCACTCTTCCTTCGGGTGCGATTCATCTGCTGTTTACCCTTTTCAATTACTGTATACTTTTCGTATGAGAAATTCAGTTTGTATTGTAAAATTGGCCAGTTTTCTTTTTGAACTTGTCAATTTTGATAATATTTTAATGCCTTTCTGTACTTACAGTTTCCTATTTTGTTTCTTTAAATATGTGAAACATTGTTATTTTATATTTAGTGTTTGGTAATTCCAGTATTTTTTAGTTTTTTCAAGTCTCATTGTGTAGTTGGTTGTTCCTTCTGACTTTTGTGTATGGTGACTGGTTTCTTGAATGGTCAGTGATTTCCTTCCCTTAAAAAAAAAAAAATCCTTGTTTATTTTGTGCTTACATATCATATAATCTCACTGGTTGGAGTTTTTTGAGGTCAGAGTGCCTTCCTCTAGAGAAAATTTGAGTTTACCTCTACCAGACTTTTGGATATACCCACGTGGGGCTACTTTAAATTGTTGGCTTAGTGTGTGTGTGTGTGTGTGTGTGTGTGTGTGTGTGTGTGTGTGTGTGTGTTTTGTCATACAGGTAGTTGAATTCCCAATCTTTGAGAATTAGGACCGTGCTCAGAAAGTCTTAGGAAACTCTCCCACTTCATCCAGTGCTAAGGCCAGGGCAAAAATCTGTAGTGTCTAAGGCAGGGTGTGGATTGGTTTCTATTTCACATTGAGAATGAAGTGCTTTGTGGGTCCAGGCTTGGTGTGGTGGTCCCATTGTGCATTCTGCCCTTCTCCAGTGTTGGCCTTTAACTCCAGTGCAGCTTATGGATTTGTGTTTTCTTCTTGTTTCTGTCTCCAGGGAATTTTCCTGCTCTATCTCCATGATTACTTTATCCAGCATTTTAAGAACTACTGTATCAGGAAAGGTTTTTTTTTCTGAATCTATAGTCTACCATGTTGCTAGAAACAAATCATAACTTAAATTTTAACATGGCCAGATTATTAGTTTTTATCTTTTTGTGTTGAGTGTTTTTAACATATAATTTAAGAAATTCTTTTCTACCTCAGTCATACATACATACATTTTCCTACATTTTCTTTTAAAACTTTTAATGTTTAATTTTTCATACTTACATCTTTAACCCATCATATTTATGTTTGACATGTTATGGAGTAAAGATCAAATTTCCTTATCCAGCCCATTTGTTTAGCAAAACATAATTGACTAATTTATCCTTTTCCCAATGATATGCAATGTCTTTGATGTCATTTTTCAATTTTTAAAAGTTTTCTTAAATAAATAGCTCTGTTTCTGAGTTTTCTTTGTTATTCTGTGGTCCTTTGTTTATCTTTATGCCATGATGATATATCTTATCAGAGTTCATAATTTTGATAATTGGTAAAGAGACTAACCCAACTCCTTATTCTTTTTAAAAATTGTTAGCTATTCTTAATTTTTTTGCACTACCATGTGAATCTTAGAATCAGCTTATCCAGTTCCATGAAAAACTATTAGGATTTTTATATGAATTACATTGGATTTATCAAATAATCTGTGAAAAATTAAAAACTTTATAATATAGAACCCTCATTTTCATAAAGAAATTTATGTATATGTATCTTCAGCTTTTATTAAAGTTTTATAATTTCCATTGTACAGTCCTCATGTACCTTGATTGATTGTTGTTGTTGTTGTGGTCATAAATGGAATCTTTATTTTTTTCTGTTTTTCTCTTGTTTGCTCTTGTCTAGGAATGAAGTTACTAGAGGATTATTTTTTATGCAAATCTGATAAATATAAACTTTTACTTAAAATTCTTCTATGGTTTCCTCATCTTTTGCAGGACAAAGTTCACACATCTTAGCATAATGATCTTAGCAATGATCTTTCATGATTGAAACCATGTCTGACTCTTTACCATTTCTCATTTTCCATAATGATTTTGCAACCTGTGCTTCAGCTAAATGGAGCTAGATGTAGTTCCTTGGACATGTCCTGATATTTTTAAAAATAAGAGCTTTATTGAAATATAATTTACATATCCTGTAATTCAATTTACTTATTTTTTTCTATTCTCTATGTTATACTTTTCATCACTGTGACTTATTTATTTTATAACTGGAGGTTTGTACCTCTTAATCCCCTTTCTGTATTTTGTTCATCTCCCACCCACTTCCCCTCTTGCAACCACCAGTTTGTTCTCTGTATTTAAGGGTCTGTTTTGTTTTGTTTTTTAGATTTCACATATAAGTGAAATTATATATTATGTGTCTTCCTCTGACTTACTTCACTTAGGATAATACTGTCTGGGTGCATCCATGTTGTCACAAATGGCAAGATCTTATTCTTTTTCATGGCTGAGTAATATTTCATTTTGTGGGGTATATGGGTGTGTGTATGTGTATGTATCACATCTTCTTTATCCATTCATCTATTTGTGGATGCGTGCATTGTTTTCATATCTTGGGTGTTGTAAGTAATGCTGCTTTAAACATAGTGGTGCATATATTTTTTCAAATTAGTGTTTTCATTTTCTTTGGATAAATACCCAACAGTGGAATTACTGGGTTGTATGGTGTTTCTATTTGGAATTTTTTGAGGAAGCTCTATACTGCTTTCCATAGTGGTTGCACCAGTTTAACTTACCACCAACAGTGCTTGAGGATTCCCTTTTCTCCACATCCTTGCCAGCACTTGTTATTTCAATTCATTTTACAGTGTGCAATTTAATAATTGTTAGTATGTTTAGTATATTTGAACTCACCACTATCTAATTCTAGAACATTTTCATCAACCCAGAAAGAAGCCCAATACTCATTAGTAGTCACTTCCCATTCCTCCTTACTTGCTCCAAACCTTTGCAGTCAATAATCTCTCTCTTTTCTTAATGGGTTTGCCTATTCTGGGCATTTCATATAAACAAAATGATATGTGGCCTTTGTATCTGGCTTCTTTCACTTAGCATGTCTTCAAGTTTCATCTGTATTTTAGCATGCATTCATGTATCATTCATTTTTTATGGATGAGTAATATTACATAATATGGGTAATATCACATTTTCTTTAATTATTCATCAGTAGATGGACATATGGTTTGTTTCTGATTTTTGGCTATTGGGAATAATGCTATTATGAACATTTGTGTACAAGTTTTTGTGTGAATATACATTTTCAGTTCTTCTGGATGTGTTTTCTGAATAGAATTGGTAATTCTATTCCAGTGGTAACTCTGTATTTAACTTTTTGAAGAACTGCCCAAGTTTTCTAGAGTGGCTGTGCCATTTTATATTCTCACGAGTAATTTATGAATGATTCCAGCTTCTCCACATCCTGCTAGTATGTTGTGTGTGTTTTTGATTACAGCCATCCTTGTGGGTGTGAAGAGATATTCTGTTATGGTTTTGATTTGCATTTCTCTAATGACTAATGATGTCAAGTATCTTTTTGTGTGCTTATTGGTCATTTGTATATCTTCTTTGGAGAAATTTCTATTAAAATCTCTTGCCTCTAAAAAATTGGGTTGTCTTTCATATTGTTCAATGGTAAAAGTTCTTCATAGATTCTGGATACTAGATCTGTATCAGATATGGTATTTGTAAATATCTTCTCCCATTCTTTGGATTATTTTTTAGCTTTCTTAACTGTGTTCTTTGAAGCACAAAAGTTTTACATTTTAATGAATTCCAATTTCTTATTTGATTGCTTGTGCTTTTGGTATCATGTCTAAAAAAATGTTGCCTAATCCTAGGTCACAAGGATTTATGCTTATGTTTTCTTCTAAGAGTTTTATAATTTTAGTTCTTATGTTTAGGTCATTCATTTTGAATTATTTTTTGCCTATGTTGTGAGGTAGAGGTCCAACCTCATTTATTTTGGGAATATCAAGTTGTCCTAGCACCATTTGTTGAAAAGACTATTCATTGAATTGTGTTCACTCTTTTTTTTTTTTTTAAAGATTTTATTTATTTATTCGACAGAGATAGAGACAGCCAGCGAGAGAGGGAACACAGGCAGGGGGAGTGGGAGAGGAAGCAGCAGGCTCATAGCGGAGGAGCCTGATGTGGGGCTCGATCCCACAACACCGGAATCACGCCCTGAGCCGAAGGCAGACGCTTAACCGCTGTGCCACCCAGGCGCCCCGAATTGTGTTCACTCTTATTGAAAATCAGTTGACCATTAATGTATGGGCTTATTTCTAGTCCCTCAATTCTGTTTCACTGATCTCTATGATGTCTAGCTTTATGCCAGTATCACACTGTCTTGATTGCTGTAGCTTTGTAAGGTAGTTTTGAAATTGGCTCCAAGTTTGTTATTTTCAAGTTTTGTTTTAGTTAGCTGTTTTGTTTGTTTAGCTAGTTGTTTTGTTTAGTTTTGGGTTCCTTGCATTTCTATATAAATTTTCAGGTTAGCAGGTCCACTTGTGCAAAAAAAAAAAAAAAAAAAGGATCTGATGGTATTGGAGGTTTACGTTTATTTATTTTTTTTAGATGGGGATTTAGGGAGTATTTGAGAAGTATTAACCACCTTAATTTATTATTTTATTCCATGAATGAGGGATGCTTTTCCATGTATTAGGTTTTTAATTTCTTTCAGTGGTTGTTTTATAGTTTTCAGTATGCACATATTTCATTTCTTTTGTTAAATTTATTACTGTCTTACTGTTTTTGATGCTATTGCCAATGGAACTGTTTTCTTAATTTCTTTCTCAGATTGTTCATTGCTAGTGCAGAGAAATAAAGTGGTTTTTGCAGTAATGAATGTGTATTCTGTAACATGCTAAACTTGTTTATTAGCTCTGATAGTTTTTTTGTGTGTGGATTTTTTAGGCTTTTCTGTGTACAAGATTGTGTTATCTACAAATAGAGATAATTTTACTTCTTTTTCAATTTGAATGGTATTGTATTTATTTTTCTTAACTCAGTTACTCTAGCTAAAATGTCCCATACGGTATTGAATAGAAGTGGTAAAAGTAAACATTCTTGTCTTGCTTCTACTCGAGGGGGAAAGCTTTCAGTTTTCAGTAAGTATGATGTTAACTGTGGGTTTTGATAGATGCCCTTATCACATTGAGCAAGTTTCTTTCTATCCTAGTTTGTTGAGTGTTGTTATCATGAACTGGCATACTTTTTTTTCAAATTTTTCCTGTGTTTATTGAAATGATCATGTGTTTTCTTTATTAATATGTTTTATTGCATGATTGATTTTCAGATGTTGAACCAACCTTGCACTCCTGGGATAAATCCCACTTGGTCACATGTATAGTTGTTTTGTTTTGTTTTAATTAACGTTTCTGGATTTGGCTTGCTAATATTTTGTTGAGGATGTTCACATCTGTATTCATAAGGGATATTGATCTGTAATTTCTTGTGATATGTTTCTCTGCTTTTCATAGAATGGATTAGAAAGTGTTCCTTCTATTTTTTGGAAGAGTTATGAAGGATTGGTATTAATTCATCTTTAAACATTTGATACAATTCCCTAGTGAAGCCATCTGTTCTTGGGCTTTTCTTTGCTGGAAGTTTTTTTTCTTTGCTACTCAATCTCTTTATTGATATAAATTTTTAATTTCTTCTTGAATTAGTTTGGTATTTTATATTTTTGTAGGGATTTATTGATTTCATCCAGGTTATTTAATTTGTTGGTAAAAAATGTTTTCCTTGTAATTCTTTTTATTTCTGTAATGTCGGTAGAAACATTTTTTAGTTTTATTTTTATTTGTACACTGAGTTTTATTATTTTCTTCCTTCTGCTTTGAGTATAAAATATCAACTTTTTATAGTTTTTAATATGGGAAGTTTTTGATTTGAGATCTTTCTTCCTTTTTCATTGTGGTTTTCTGCAAGTATAAATTTCCCTCCAACTGCTTTAACTGCATCCTGTAAGTTTTGGTATAATGTTTTTTCATTTTCATTCATCTTGAAGTATTTTCTCATTTCCTTTGTGATTCTGTCTTTGATTCATTGGTTTTTTATGAGTATGGTTTTAACTTCCACATACTTGCAAATTCCTCAAATTTCCCTTTTTGATTTCTAATTTCACTCCATTTTTGTTGGAGAACATTCTTTGTGTGATTTCAGTTTTAAAGATGTATTGGGACTTGTTTTGTGCTCTAACATATGATCTATCCTGGAGAATGTTTCATATGTATTTGATAAATGTGTATTCTGCTGTCGAGGGGAGTGTTCTATAAATGTCTTCCGGGTCTAGTCGGTTAGTAGTGCTCAAGTCTTATTTCCTTGTAGACCTTCTGCCTACTTGTTCTCTCCATTATTGAAACTGGGGTATTTAACTCTCCAACTATCATTGTTTAGTTGTCTATTTCTCTCTTCAGATCAGTCAGTTTTTGCTTCATGTGTTTTAGGGCTTTGTTTTTAAGTGTATAAGTGTTTGTAATTGTTATATTTTATTAGTAGACTGACCTTTTCATTATTATAAGAATGCTCTTCCTTGTCTTTAGTAATTCTGTTTGTCATAAAGCCTCATTTATCTGATATTAGTTTAGTCATTCTGGCTCTTTCTTTGGTTGCTATTTATATGTCATATATTTTACCGTCCTTTTACTTTCAACCTATTTGTGTTTTTGAATCTCTCTTTTTTTAAAAATAATTTCTGACTCTATTGATATTCTCTCCTTGGTGAGGCATCATTTTCATACATTAGTTCTTTAGACATGGTTTTTATTAGTTCTTTGAACATATTTGTAGTGGCTGATTCATAGTTTTTGTCTGGTATGTCCAACGTCTGGGTTTCCTCAGAGACAGTTTCTCTTGACTGCTTTTTTCTCCCTCTATATGGACCATATTTTCTGTTTTCATGGGTCATAATTTTCTGTTGAAAACTGGACATTTTAAATAATTTATTGAAGTGATTCTGGAAATCAGATTCCTCCACTCCCCAGGATTTTGTTTTTGATATTTGTTTAGTGACTTTCCTGTACCGATTCTGTAAAGTCTGAATTTTTTATGGGTTGCCACTCAGGTCTTTGCTCAGTTAGGTTAGTGGTCAGCTAATGATAGGACAGATATTTCCTTAAACACCTGGAAGCAGGGAACCAGTAGGTGTTCCAACTTTTGCTGAGGGGCTCTTTATGTGTGTTGGCATGAATTCAGTGTTCTGATGCAGTTTACAGCTTTGCTTTTTCTTGTACAGAGTCTCAGTGTCATCCAGAGGTGAGAAGCTAGGGCTTTCTCATCTTTCCTGGGCATACATTTATCCTTTACATGTGTATGGCCTTCTAGATCCCCAGGAATGTGTTGGAGCTTTTCAGTGCCCCCTACAGACACTTCCATTTCCATTTTATCCATGTAAGTTTTTTAGTCAGCCTCTCATTATCCTTAACATGGATGGCTGCCTAAGACAGCTGCAGTGTTATGTAGTTGCCGCTGATTGTTTTCAACAAACTCTCTGTTGATAGTGCTTTTTGCACATTGAGTCTGAGTCAGGTCAAATAAAGACAGACCTAGAGAATGGAGGTTTTCCAGGAAGCTGTCTGACAGGTATAATAGTGACAAGTCTTGTGTTTTTTGGTGAGTCCAGCCCTGTTTTGTTTCTGTCAGTATCTGCTAGTTTTTGCATTTACTGTTGTTGTGAGCTGTAACTTTTCAAGACTACTATGGAGCTGGGAGAGAATGATAGGAATAGGACAAGTTAAAATATCACAAGGCTCACTGTTTTTTTACTGAGATTCACTTATTTTGTTTTGAATAAAAGCTTCTCAAATTGTGGCAAACTTTTGGATAGTTTTCAGAGTTGTGAAAAAAATGATTTTTTAAAAAAAGATTTATTTATTTTTTTTTTAGAAAGAGAGAGCATAAATGGAGGAAGGGGGAGAGGAAGGGAGAGAGAAAGAGAGAGAGAGAAACAGTCTCCCTGCCAAGCATGGAGCTGGACATGGGGCTCAACACAGAGCTCCATCCTAGGACCCTGAGACCATGACCTGAGCTGAAACCAAAGAGTCGGCCGCTTAACCATCTGAGCCACCCAGGAGCCCTGGGTTTGATCTTTTTTGATAAATATACAAATAAATGAGTGTTGTTTTACCAAGTGATCTCTATCAAGAAGCTCAATATTTTGTCCATTGATAAAGACATTTCTTATAACACATTATAAAAATCATTTAAGAAATTTCAGGACCATTTTATAAAATACACAGGTTTATTGATCTGTCATGTACTGGTTTCCATATACTGCTTTTTTTTTTTTCCCTCCCAGAACCTTTGAAACCCATCAAAAACTTTGTTTTCTGTCTTCATTTAGTTGACTTGTTTAGGGATAACTATAACAGTTTTGGAAATTCTGTTCAGTCTCAAGAAGTGGGGAAAGTTCCCATGTTGAGTTACTGAAAATAATTTATGATGGTCTCTGCAGTCTGTTTCAAACAGAAATGTTAGAGAACTGTGTTAAATTATGGCAGTGATGTGAAAAATCCATGTCAGTAATTTTGGTGACAGCATTCATATTTGAGTGTCTGGGCATATAATATCTACATAAGCAAATACAGAATTTCTTTTGTTTAATATTCTAAAGTGTATCCCAAAGTGGTATTAAGCATTATAGGAAACTATCTATGGTATTGGCCCACTTTATCTTACTGTTACCTAATACCCCAAACACAGGAGCATCTTTGGTTTTGGTTTCTTAGTTTCTACCTTGGAAACATTTTATATACATGGTTCTCAGTTAATAAGAAATTCATGATAATTGCATTCCTATGGAAGTAATCTTATAAATGATGGCTAGCTTCCAAGGGCTGATCCAAGGGCTAATGTAATTGATGCTTTAGGATTCTGAACTGCAAACAGAATTAGTTTACCAAAAGGGATTTTTATTGGTTGAAAGACAGAAACTTGGTATCCTGAATTCAGCTGTACCTGAAGGCAATTAGATTATTTTGTTTATAGTGTATTATGTGTTGTAGTTATACTAGCATTTTTGTAATGCCAACACAAAATACCATCCCATGTAATGTTATTTGCCTAGTCATTTGCATTTTGATAGAAATACAAGTTTCCATATCTTATTTCCTTATGGTAGAATTTTATAAATAAAATCATGAGGCAAAGAATATGAATATTTTAAGGCTCTTGATATATGATTATGGTGGTAATATTTTACTAATCTCCACATCCACCAAGAGCATATAAAAAGATCATAAAAGATTATCGATTTTAGAACATCCTTGGTAACAAATATAACGATGCTTTGCTATTAAATAACATTTTTTTGTGGGTTTTTTTTTTTGGGGGGGTACAGGAACACAAGTGTTCTTTTGTGGCTATAGATAATGATAAAAGATAAAAACTCAGGTATAAATAAGGATAAATAAGATATCTCTTGCTTTGATCTCTTCTCTGGACTTTACACTTGGAAATCTAATTGTCACTTCCATATCTCCAGTTGAATGGCAGTAGGTATCTCTGACTTAATGTGTCCAAGCTGTGCTCTTGATATTCTGCCCCAAACTTTCCCTGTTTGTCAAGAACTGTTCAGAGTTTGAGATTTTACCCTACTTGTAATCTGACAGGTTAGCCTACCATAGTTACATGGATGCTGTCGGAAGACAGGAGACAAAGGATTTTATTACAGCAATAGCTGTAGCCAGAGTATTAGCATTTGCTCTAGTTCCCAGAGCCTCAATTCCCACAGGACTATGCCAAAAGGGCCCAGGTGATGCCTGTGCATACAGTGGATTACATTACAGGAGAGGAACCCTGAGTTTAGGGAACTGGAATCTTTTATAATGTGTATTAAGTCTGCCCCAGAGAAGATAGGGGGGAGACATTATTATCTTTATTATGCTAGGCAGTAAACTAAACTGCCCTTTACTCCAGAGGGATATACAGGCTGTATCTTCTAAAGCTGTTACTATGCAATCTTGAAAAGGGAGTCCAAAACAAAGGTAGTTAGTGCCTCTGCTTACAAGATAAGTGGAAATGAGACACCAATGTTGAGTTGTTTCCCCATACAGTCTTTTCCATCTCAATTAATGGTGATTTCATCCTTCTAGTTCCTCAGTCCAGAAATCTTGAAGACATTTTTAATTCCTCCTTTTCTCTCATATCTCACATCTAGTTTGTCAAGAAATCTTGTCCACTCTACCTTCAAACTATATCTAGAATTTTTTCATTTCTCACTATTCCCGCTGCTTTTTTCAATACCACTTTCATTTTTCAACAGAGTTATTGTGGTAGCCTACTACCTGGCTTTCCTACTTCTAAGCTTGCCTTCGCCCTAATCCCCAGACAGTAGCCAGAGTTCATATTACAACATGAGTTCAGTCATGTCACTCATCTACTTAGAACTCTCCAGTGGCTTCTCATTTTACTTGGAGTGAAAGCCAACATCTTTACTCTCATCCATACATAAGACCCTGCATGGTCTGGCTTCCTTTTATCTCTGTGAATTCTTTTTTTGTTATCTCTTTTTTGTTCGTTTAGTGCTAGGCTTTCTGGTCCATTTGCTGTTCTTCAGACATATTAGCCAAGGCTCCTTGTCTTAGGGCCTTTGCACATCCTCTTTTTCTCAACCTGGAATGCACTTGTCCCGATATCCGTATGGCTCATTCCCTCACTTTCCATCTATACTCAAAAGTCACCCCAGGCCATCCCCATGCATCTAGATTAAACCTTTCAACTTCACCCCTCCCGCCAACTCAATTTTTCTAGTCTACTAGCCACCTCCACTTAATTTTCTTCTTGGGATGTATCACTATCTCCTATAAAGTGTATATTTTGTTTGTTCTGTTTCAGTCACTCCAGAATGTAAGCTCACAAAGGGCAAGAGGGTGTCTCTGAATTTCTTATGGTTAGTTTTGTTTCTTGCGCCTAGTACAGTACTTGGCACCTTATGAGCAGTTAATATAGTTGAAAGAATGAATGAATGACTTACATGGTATAGAAGTGAAATCCTGTTTTCAGAATTTATGTTGTGTATTAGAAGTATAATGAACAACAAGGGAAAATGATGAACCAGATTAATTGCTCTTTATTCACAGAAGATCAATGTAGTAATTGTAGCTTATCAGTTAGAATTACTTTCAGCAGAACCATTTTAATAATGTTAAATCATTCGCTTAAATATGTGAGTGCCAGGCAAGGTGGCGCTCAAACATTGATGACCCTGTGATAAAAAAAGTGTACACAGTCTCTGTTCTTATGGAATTTATACCCAGTTGAGGAGAGAGGCATTGGATGAGTATAACAAGTGGAAATACTGTGGCGGGTAAGTTTTTAGAAGTTTCTGTTGTAGGGGTTGCAAACTCAGATGCCTGCACAGGCCAGGCGGGTAGTGTAAGAGTGAAGTGGGCCAGTGATGCATTGAAATGGTGGAGAGTAGGGAGAATTCAGACGCACTATAGAGCACATGCCCTGTGTAAAGGGTACACTAACCGATAGCTTCATCTGATTGATGTCAAATAGGAATGAGGACCCACTCTTTCCTTATTTCCAAGTTTTTTAAGAGGAACTGAAAATGTAGGTTGTCATCTTAAACATCACAATCTTCTAAGGCACTGAGCAGTCCAGTCAAACATGGTTTTGACTTAAGGCCTCTTTATTAAGGAATACTACCTATTAAGTAAGGTTCTATCAAGAAGAAAACTCCAGGAGTGGGGAAGGCATTGTTTTCTCTTGATTATCCATTTTTCTTTTGTTCCTCCTCAGTTTTAATGTTTTTCCTAGGTCCTCCCATTTGTAATTATATAGCTAGACTTTTCTTCTGACATAACTAACAGGGACAGATGTGGATGTAAAAATCATTGGAAGGTGAGATTTAGAAGGGGGTAAAAGACTTGTGACTCCATCTTTTCAGCTTTGCGTTATTGGACTAGCTGCTTACCTTCTTTCTAAGTGTTTAGTTTATTCCTCATCTATACAGTGGGAATATCAGTTAAACTGCCTCATGATGTTATGAGTGGTAAATAAGATAATGTACTTGCCAGTTCTCTGTAAATTGTAAGGCTATATGAATGCTCTGCTCTTGCCTTTTCTTCTCTAACTCCTCCCGTTCCCTGCCTAATCAGACCTACCTGATTCATTCTTTCATTGCCTTGGACTAGATAGCACTCACTGATATGGTAACTTTGGCAAGAATTTAAGTTAGTTATCCTCTTTAGGATAACTTTTTTTTTTTCACTTTTAAAAGAAACTTCTTAAGTTATTGCCTAACTTAACGTAATGAAACTGATGTATCACAGGCCAGTGGGCATTGGGTAGGAGGATCATTCTTCTGGCTCAAATCCCACAGCAAAATAAGTGCCTGTTCCACTTATCTTAAAGATAGTTTTCAAATGACATTGTTTTCTTTGGCAGTGGTTGAAACCAGAACTTGCTGACAGCTTGGTATTTCCTCTGTCTTGTTGATTTTCATGATGTATGATGATACACACAATGCAGAAAGACCACATGTAATTTTATCCTTCCATCTTTCTTCTTCCATTTCCTAGGAAAACAAATTTGATAGGAGTAAACACTGCTAAAGCCCAGTCTTTCATAAACATGAAATGCTTGTGTGTGTCAAGATGTTGGTGCTGTAGGTATCCAGGATACCATAAACATTTTCTGTGGCAAGAGACTTAGGCTGCCTTTGGGGAAGTCGTGAGTCTGTATAATCAGCAGCAGTGTCTTTCTTGTAAAATTCTCAGCGGTGGTGCGGTTGTTGGATGGCAAGGGAGAGAGGAATTACCTGGAGAAAAACATCCTGTGTTTCTTGTTCCTTTTCTTCCAACTTTGTCATGAAAAATGTAAAATAGTGTGAAAATTTGAAGGAATAGTATAATGAATAACCATGTGCTCATCATCTAGATTCAACTACTAATAACATTTTACAATACTTTCTTTATACATTTCTGAAAACACATGGATAATTTTGAATAATGACTCTGTATTAGAAGAATTACTGTTCATTTTCTTAGGTGGGACAGAGGTACTATGGTTATGGAGGATAATGTACACATTTTAAGAACATATATGTGTTTATCTTTTTTTTTTTTTAAAGATTTTATTTATTTGACAGAGAGAGAGACAGACAGTGAGAGAAGGAACACAAGCAGGGGGAGTAGGAGAGGAAGAAGCAGGCTCCCAGTGGAGGAGCCTGATGCGGGGCTCGATCCACGGACTCTGGGATCATGCCCTGAGCCGAAGGCAGACGCTTAACAACTGAGCCACCCAGGTGCCCCCATATATGTGTTTAAATACCCATTGAGTACTATTAAGGAAAATGATACTCTACCTATTACTTACTTCAAACAGTTCACCACCAACAAAAATGTTCTATGGTTTCTTTCGCCAACAAAAATGTTTTATGGTTTCTTTCAAAACTAGAATTTAATTAAGGATTATGTAATGCATTTGATTATAATGTCTTTTAAAATCTAGAATAGGGGCACCTGGGTGGCTCAGTCGGTTAAGTGTCTGCCTTAAGCTCAGGTCATGATCCCAGCATTGGGCTCCCTGCTCAGTGGGGAGTCTGCTTCTCCCTCCCCCTCTGTCACTCCCCCTACTTGTGCTCTCTTCTCTCAAATAAATAAATAGAACTTAAAAAAAAATCTAGAATAACCCTACTCCCCTCATTTTTTTACTCTACCTGTGGAACACTGTATAAGACAACTAGCCAGAGTTAATATCTTGGACTTGGTCTGATTGTTTCTCTTGTTATCATTTTCCTTATTCTTCCAGCCCCTGTTTAATGAAAGCTGGAGTTCGCCTTAAGATTTATTTATTAGGTGAAAGGTTTTTAACAAAAGTACTTTGTTAGGTAATCAAAAAGCACATAATGTGAATATTAATGCAATATTAATGACTCCCAGATTTCTCCCTTATAAGGGAATTTTTTTCCTTGTGATACTTTGGCATCATGGGAATATCCTATTTCTCATCAACCTTCATCTTGAATTTTGGCATACATTGATGATCCATACTGAATCAGTTTCTTAATATTGTACTTCTCAATTATGATACCTTTTCCTCCTAACTCCACTGACAGTCTCTATCATTTTTGGGAATGAGTAGTGTCCTTCAATGTGTTGGGCAAGAAAGTAGGCTGAGAACCGTGGTTATAAGAAACATTTTATGGCAATTCCGTATTTATAAAACTTCTGTCAAGTCGGATTTTCAGTTCTCTGGAAAGAAAGTGCTGATTAGGAGCAAAGAGACATTCAGTGAATGTAAATTATGCCTGATGAAATTAATTTCTTATAGTGACTAGGAAACTTGTCAGGTTTTGTCAAAGAAATTAGTGTATTTTAGTTTTAATGAGGCATATTAAAAATACCTCATTTTTTTTTTCATTTCAGAGGAGTTTGGCTACTTCAAAAGTGATTAAACTGTTATGTTATAAACACATTTTGATTATTTATTTTGCATTTATTGTGTGAAATCTTCATCAAGTTGCTTAATACCTAATGGAAGAGGCAGATTGATGAACAAAAGATCAAGGGTGGTATATGGTATGGACTGGAAGCCGTGAGAGTTTTAAAGAAGTGCAGTAACAAATAAATATTTACTAGGTACTTAATTTAGTATTGCATGTCTTCAGAATATCTGATGTTGACTTCCAGACCTTTTTGGATTATTGAAAATCCATTTTGAATTATGGTTAGATTTAAAAGTTTCTTGATTGTTACTTGATATGGCGTACTTGTCATCTTCCTAAGTAGAAGATAAAATACATACATAACTCCTACATCTAACTATTACTTTTATATAAGTAGTTGTACTCCAGCAGCAATTCTCTGACACTAACTAGGTGTCCAACAATTCAGTTTAATTCTGACACGACCCAGAGTAAGTGCAGACCCACAAATTAAAGGGCTCAGTTCCAGATGATTGCCCCTATTTCAGATGCCCAGGGGCCCTCAGAACTTCTGATGACTGGCTTGACAGCAAATTTGGGGTTTCCCGTAACTTCTCTTCAGGTTTGATAATTTGCTAGAATGACTCAGAATTTAAGAAAGTGCTATATACTCATGATTAACATTTTCTTATAAAGGCTACAAATGAACAACCGAGCTGAACAGGTATACAAGGCAAGGTATAAGGTATGGAAGGTTCTCTAGTGCAGGAGCTTCTGTGCACATGGAGGCAGGGTGTGTCACTCTCTGGATATGTGAGTGTGTTCACCAACCAGGAAGTTCTCTGAGCCTTGCTATTGAGAATTTTTATTGAGGCTGCTTTACATAGGCACAATTGACTAAATCACTGACCATGTGATTGAACTCAGTCTCTTAAACCCTCTTTTCTCCTCAGAGGTTAGGAAGTGGAATGGAAGTAGAGGCAGGAGGCTGTAAAGTTCCAACCCTCTAATCATGTAGTAGGTCTTTTTGGGGCCAGTCTCCAACCTAAAGCTAGCTACTGGCCCCACTACTGTGCACCTCATTAGCATAACAACACACTTCTGTCAGGGAATACCAAGGGTTTTTGAAGCTCTGTGCCAGGAACTGGGGACAAAGTCCACATATATATCATATTTTTCATGTATGTAGTGTCAGAGAAGTGCTTTTACTGCTTGGACTCTAAAGGGTTGCTTTCCAGTAGACACAGATTTCAAGAAACCAAAACATAAAGGTGGTTTATTGTGTTTAGAAAAAAAGTTATTTTTAGCTTTCATTTAACTTATCTTAAATTTCCTAGTCTTTGGAATGAGTATTATTTTACAAAGCTAATTTTGGTTTTGAATTATGTATGACATTTTATTAATACCTGGATGTACAAAGGATTTGGGGCATGTTTATGCAGGTAAATGTTGTCTCTTTGAATCTTAACTGTGTTTATGTTAGTTTATTAAGGCATGTATTTATTTCCATTCTTTGTATTCTTGAAAATGTGTAGTGTAATTTAACTTTCATAAGATAGACTATTATTAATAGCAGTACAATGGAAATCATACTAGTAACTATAACAGCTACCACCTATGAAATAGGTGATATTAGGCACTTTACATACATAATCTCTTTCACTCTTTGTAGTAGTCCTGTGAGATCTTACTATGTTTGCCAAATGCATGAGGAAGCTAGGGCTCAGAAGTTAACATGCCTTATGTTCATATAATTAGTAATGGTGGAGTTAATATGTAATTCCAAGTCTGACTCCAAAAGCCTTGTCCACCTCCTCCCTTGCTATGATGGATTCCGAGAAAAAATTTAGTAGAGCATTTTGTTCTCATTCATTGATTCATTCATCGAATAAATAATTTTGTGCCCATTAACTTAGACCAGGTGTTTCTCTTTCTTCCATCGATACTAGCAGTGTTTATTACTTCAAAACCTCTAACCCCCCATAATGTCTATTAATATAAAGGATCAAGTCCTGTTGTCTCATTACTCTGGTTAGAGAAATTTCTTTAAAATGATGAATTTGGAATACTTGGTCTTGCTCACTATATAATATCTAGGGATTTTTTTTTTAGGGGGGTCATCTACTAAGATGTGGATTCCAGCTTATCTTCTGGGCATTTTTATTATTTATTGGCATTATACTTAATATTATTTATACGGTTATCTTACAGTGATTGTCTTACTGTGATGACTTTGGAAATAGAAAACTATTGAAGCAAGTATAAAAGTTTTTAGATTAATTTCAGGTAGACAATGTGAAGGATTTGGTAAAATGATGCCATCAGTAAATAATATGCTTATTAAAAGTAGTATGGGGGCGCCTGGGTGGCACAGCGGTTAAGCGTCTGCCTTCGTCTCAGGGCGTGATCCCGCCGTTGCGGGATCGAGCCCCACATCAGGCTCCTCTGCTGTGAGCCTGCTTCTTCCTCTCCCACTCCCCCTGCTTGTGTTCCCTCTCTCGCTGGCTGTCTCTATCTCTGTCAAATAAATAAATAAAATCTTTAAAAAAAAAATAAAAAAAATAAAAGTAGTATGAACTTAATTTTGCTTACACATTCACTCACTGCTTGTGAGATGGCCAGATAAGGATATAGGGCTAAAGCCACCCCGAACTAAGGCAAATTTGCAACCATTTAAAACATCTTGTTGTGGCCTTTAGGATCTTTTCTTTATCCTGAACCTTCTGAAGTTTCTTGATAAGCCTTGATGTGAAATTTTAAAATTTTATTTATTTATTTATTCATTCATTCATTCATTCATTGTGCTTGGTATTTACTGGGTCAGTGCTTTTTTTTATATTTAAATTTTAATTTGATTTTAATTTTTTAAAAATTCCAGTATAATTAAGATGCATTGTTCTATTAGTTTCAGGTGTACAATATAGTGATTCAGCAATTCTATACCTACTCAGTGTTCATCACAGTAAGTGTGCTATTTATCCCCTTCATGTTTTTCACCCATCCCCACCCACTTGCCCTCTGGTAACCACCAGTTTGTTGACTATATTAAGAGTCTGTTTGTCTCTTTTTTTCTAGGTTTGTTTGTTTTGTTTATTAAATTCCACATATGAGTGGAATGATGGTTATTTGTCTTTCTCTGACTTATTCATTTAGCATTTACCCTCTAGATCCATCCATGTTGTTGCAAATGGCAAGATTTCATTCTTTTTATGACTAATATTCCATTGTGTGTGTATGTGTGTGTGTATATATATATATGTATATATATATATGGTTAGCTTTTTACTTATGGAAATCCATGCACTTCAAGTTTGGGATATATGTGTGTATATTATATCTTTGATATACTTTTCTTCTTTATTCTTTCTGGAACTTCTGTTATTGTGGTATTAGATCTGTTGGACTGGTCCTTTTATGTTCCTATGTTTTCTTCCTTTTTTCTTTTGTCTGGAAAATTCCTGGAAATTTTCCTTAGTTCTATCTTCTAGCTTCTCTGTTGAAGTTTTCCCCTTTTGACCTCTTAGTTTTAATTTGCAAAAGTCATTCCTCATTCTCTGAATATCGCTTTTATAGGACCCTGCTCTATTTCATGACTACAGTGTTTTCCTTCCACTCTGAAAATATTTTTAGGATCATTGGATGGTTTCTTTAGCTCCTAGCATCTCTTCAGAGTTCCTTTTTTCCTGTTTGCTTGTTTTCATCTCTTCATGTTGGAGGCTTTCTGTGAGTGTCTGATGAACCTTTGATGTCTGGTTTTTGCTTTTGTTTTTATTTTATTTTTTAAGAGAGGCTCTTTAAAGTGATGATTGGAAGGGCTTTGTGTAAATTGTAAGGGTTTCTTGATTCAGGGCTTCACTTCAATGTGATGAGTCAGAAAGCCACTTTGTTTTCATCCTTTGACTCCCAAATTTCAGTGTCTGTATTTTTTTAATCCAGTTTCCGAGAAGAGGACTTCTTTGTCGTGATTAGGATGTACCCTATATGTCTGGTTTTTGTAGCTGAACAGTGGTCTTGGATTAAGGTGGAGATTCTCTTTTCACTGTGGAGACTTTTATTTAATTCTATTTTTAGGACTACACCTTTCCCTTCCCTCCAGTCCCCATGCCTACAAATGGTGCCTGGTGTCCCAGATTACTGCTGGTTTAACTCATCCTGCCGGGGGGATAGTGTTGGCTTGACTATGAGGAATGGGGTAGGGAATCTAGAGCTCTGATGCTTTTGTGAAGACTTCAAGCCAGTCTTCCTATTTTCTCATTGCTATCCCTGCATTCAGAGGGCCCCCCATAATTCTTTAGTTTTTCAGGTTTATGCCATTAGACTAGGCTTGCTTCTTGCTCATCCTTGCTCCCTTCATTTCCCAATCAAATGCTTGGTGTGGTCTTTCTGTGTCTTGTACTGTGTGTCTATTTTTCATTTTCCAAAATTTTGTTGACTTGTCTCTTTCATTCTCCTTGACCTTACGGATTTATGCCTTTAAAAATCCTTTTATTTTAGTTATGGTGGAGTACAGTGGTAAATGCTACTGTTGAGACCACAATATGTTAATTGGAAATCTCTTGACTTTGTGTGACTTTATTTTGTAGGCTGCTTTTACTGTATAGCAGTGGAAAGTACCTTTCCTTTATCTGTTTTGAGTTGATGAGTTCTTTTCTCATTCATTTAAAAGAAATGTTCTATATTATTTCTTTAAAAATTTCCAATAAAATGCACACCCCATGTGTGTGTGTGTGTGTGTGTGTGTGTGTGTGTGTGTGTTTGTGTGTGTATGTGTGTGTGTATGAAGAAAAAATTAGGGGTGCTGGGTGGCTCAGTTGGTTGAGCATCTGCCCTCGGCTCAGGTCATGATTCCCAGGGTCCTGGGATGAGCTCGCATTGGGCTCCCTGCTCAGTAGGGATCCTGCTTCTCCCTCTCCCTCTACTGCTCCCCCTGCTTGTGCTCTCTTACTCTCTCTCTCTCAAATAAAATCTTTTAAAAATAGAAAAAAAATTAAGTTCTTCCTCTCCCAATTATATGATTTTGGATCAAGCTTTGGTGTGTGTCCTTGCATGCTGTTTTTTACATTCATAAAATTATTAAATATGTGTTTTTGAATTTGCAAAATAGACCATTATATACCAAATGGAACAAGTGATAGACCAAATTGACATACCTTTTGTATGTTAAGAGAGTTCTAGAATGCTCTCCTGTGATTGAAAGAAAAAACCCTTTAGGAAAAGGAACCAGTGTTTGGAAGGCAAGTCACAAAAGAGGGGATATAAGTGGCCAACAAAAAGAGGTAAAGATGCTCAATTTCACTGGTAATGAGAGGAATGCAGGATAGAAAAAACAGCCACGAGTCTTTCCCTATCAAATTGGCAACATTTTAAGTGCTCTGGTGAGCATGTGAGAAAATTGGCATTTATGTTGCTGGTGGAAGTTGCTATAGCCTTTCAGGGTTTAACCTGGCAGTATTGAATCTGAAATATATTTTTCCTTTGGTGGACTTACCTTGGAAATCTATGCCACAGGAACAAAAGCAACAGTGTTTAAGAATGATTGTATGAGGATGTTTAATGCAACATTCATCATCCGTAATGGCAAGAGACAGATAAATAAAACACCAGACTAACCTGAATGACCATCACTTTGGAGATGATCAGATTATGGTATTTATATGGTATAGCATACTACGCAACTGTTAAAAATAATGAGTTAAGCCATGTGTTATTATAGTCCCTAGAGATGATTCTATTTTCTTAAAAAAAAAAAAAAAGTGTGGAGGAAGGAGAAGCTAAACCTTGTATATAGGTATCTATGTTTTATTTTTTATTTCATTTATTTTTTTTAAAAGATTTATTTATTTGAGAGAGGGAGCACACACATGCGCGGTTGTGAAGGAAGTGGGAGAGAGGGTCAAGCAGACTCTGCGCTGAGTGCGGAACCCTCGTGGGCTTGATCTCACAACTCTGAGATCAGTACCCAAGCTGAAACCAAGAGTTAGATGCTTAATCGACTGTGCCACCCAGGCGCCCTGGTATCTATGTTTCAAACCAGACACTTGTATAAATATTATCTGATAAAACCTGTGTAAAAATTACCTTAAAAACAAACTTTATCAGTATAAGGTAACTGGAGGATTTCCTGGGTGGCTGACACTTGAGAGTAAGTGGAGGATTGTTCATTATGATTTAAGTCAGGTTGATTACAGTATACAACTAGTATCTTAATCTAGGTCCTTGCTTTCTTTTTCACTTAACCCAGTGGACTACTTATCAGTGTCCTCAGGATTATTTTGTTACTGATGAATTTCTACTCCTTTGGGTACTTCTAGTTGGTAGATTAATATCTGTACCAGAGGAAGTGCAGGGAAGATAAAGAAAGAAACTGGTTCTGTCATTCATATTTTCCTTTTTTCATTTTATCTTTCTGAACACATTTGAGGAGAGTTACAAATACATGCACCATCAGTAAATTAAAAGTAAAACAAATGAAAGCATGGAAAAATAATGGCTTTTAATAGGAGCAATGGTTTATCAGGAAGAAAAGTTAGTTTGTAGAAATAAATGCCTTATGTTCATACACAATTACCAGAGGCACCTGGCATCCCTAGAACAGCGCTTTCCAAGGTGGTATTCAGTCAGGTGCAAGCTACATTGTCATTATTTTAATACTTTTAACTGAAACAAATTTAGGTTGGCTTAGAGCCACTCCTTCATTTAAATATGATTGCTTTTTGTGTTGGGTTGGAACAAAAGAGGTGATATTTAAATGAGGCAGTCTGTGCAGTGGTTTCACATAGGAACCACGTATCTTACCCTGGAAACAAACCAGGGGAGGCTGATAATCATTGCTGTTCAGAATATATACCCATGAATGGGAAGGAATGCCTATATTATATGATTTATAGATTACAAAGGTTCCAGTAATTTTCCTTCCCGTGTTAACTTGCATAAATACGCATTTATTTCCCATTTTACTCTGTCAGACCAATATCTGTCATTAGTTCTTTTATTTTCTTGGGGTTTTGAGCACATTTGGAATGCTTTATAATACCCTCATGGCCCCACATTTGGAAGTATAAATATAGCTTTAATTTAACAACTGTCCCTTTGCCTGGACTTGAACAATATATTGAATTAGACATAGAAATATGTAATAAGGGGAATTTGTAGTTAACTGCCAGTAATCTTGTGATATATGTGTGCGGTGAGTTGAGAATTGAAATACATGATAATGTAGTCAAAACTCTAGATAAAAATTCTGAGGGAGTGATGAATGATGAGCATGAATTGGATTGGTCATGAAAGACTTCTCTGAGGAAAAATATGTGTTGAAGAATTTGGTAGATGTGGATTGGTGGCAAGCAGATGATACTCCTGTCTTGCATTACTATAATGTCTTAACTAATTACCACTAAATGCATTCTTCAAACAAATCATATTAACTAATTAGTAATCAGAAATTGCTGGAAAATATAGTATTTGGAGAAATATAAATAAATTATTCCCTTTCATTCTCAGAGCAGGCACTATTAACCATTATATACCTTGTTTAGGTATAAATCACAGTTGATGAACACATCATCTCTCTATTTAGAAAACGACGTCTGGCGGGATTTAGGTCTAATTTCGGATTAGTGAAATTAGCAAACTTTAACTTTTAGGAATAGGGGTTTTATGAAGAAAACTTAAAATTTTTCCCCCTGGTTTCCCTAATCATAGGCTTAAAAGTTACTTTGTTTTGTGGGTGGTTGAGAATGGATATATAGGATCCATGACTCCTCTAGGAACTTAGTCTCTGGGTCAGTGGATACTTAGCTAGGGTGTACATCGGAACTAACTGGGATACTACTCCCCATTCCCCCAGCTAATAACCAGTTTACATTATTATATATTTATAAGAACATATACACAAGTAGAATTATATAATCCTAGGGAGATAAATATATACACACATACATACTAGGCCTGACTGAGGCTTTCTGATTCAGAGTTGGGTCAGAACTTGGAAAACCATTCAAGATAAATTCATTCTCTCTCTCTGTTACCAGCTCACCAGGCAATTCTGATGCATAGCTGTGTTTGGGAAGCATTGTTCTAGGGGAATCTCTAGAAAAATATCTCAAATGCTGTTTAAATAATTTATCTTGACCTATAATCATACTACCTCCATATCTAGACCTAACTTTTAGCATGTTCTTTAAATTTTTTAAATCAAATAAAATTTGAGTAGTTGAAGTAGTATTTTATTAATGCTACTAATTTCTTAATGTTTGCATATGAAATTAATGCTTAGTGAACTTCTTTAAAAAAAATTCCCTGCATTGTTAGAGCTTTTACTTCAAGTACCTTTCCCAGATATCATCTTTTCTTTCCTGGTAACCCCCTTGTGAGTTGGGTGATTTGATTTCCCTTACGTTGTATACATGGAAATCCAAATCTACAAGGTGGGAATTTTACAGTTTCTTGGAATTGCAGGTGGGGGATATAAAGACCCTGGACTGAATCCATACTGATTCTGGAGTGTCTTAGGAATTCTTTTTCCCCTATCATTTATCCCCAGTAGTTTACTTTTCCTTTGCCTGTTTTGCATTGAATCAGAGTTTTGCATTGCCTTATCATTGCTCAGGATGCTGCTTTATAAGGGCTATCAAACTGATAAAAGTGACACACCATTTTTTGTTTTTAACTACGCTAAACCACATACTATCCTTTGCCAGGATGAGCTTTAAAGACTTCAGGTGGAAGTCTTTGTTTAGATGTGACAGAAGTAATTGTTCTTTAGAATACCTAGCAATGTGTTTCAGATGTGCTTTCTCAAATACAGTTAACAGACTGTCCAAATAACTGGCATAAATAATGAGGACATTTATATCATGTAAGAATTCTGGAAGGAGGTGGTTCCAGAGTTGTCTGATTCATAGCCTAACTATCTCAGTGTTCTGGGTCATTTTTGCTCTGATCCTTTTGGTTCATCGTGGTCCTGTCTGGTCCATCATGGCCACAGATAGCTGCAATAGGTCTAAACAGCATATTTGTATATAACAGAATCCAAAAGTCAGCAGAAGAGCATGGCCTTCTTCACAAGCCTCTCTCTCTTTTTTTCTGGGTGGACAGGGGTCCCTACAATCCCCAGCCAATTATCCCTTATGTCCCATTGCAAAATTGGTTACATATCCAGTCCTAAATCAGATACTGACAAAAGGAAATGAGATTCATTATCACCGTATAACAGTGTTGGTTCATCCCCTGGAACTGGAGGGGAACCCACCCATCTGATCCTGCTGATATCTCAAATAACATCAGTGTTTTGTTATCACAGAGAGGGGGAGGCTAGTGGGTAGGCAGTCACTATTATGTGCCAAACTATAGTAATGCAGTTATGTAGTGACATTTTCCACATGTTACGTAAGAAGCAAAATGAAATTTTAGTATTTTAACCTTTAAAAGAGAAGCATATTTATTTGAGAAGCATGTTATTTTCTATGTGCTACTTTGTGATTGTCATAGGAAGCCAATGTTTTGGCTTTTAACCTAATAAAATTAGATTAAAATTACTATTATTTTTGTCTTGTGTACAGTTTATTCCTCTCTGAGATTAAGCTCCTCAGTGATACTACATCATTTTGATCGTAGTTTCTGATTCTTTGTAATTAATTAGTACTCATTCTTCTAGGTGGATTCTCCACGGTTTTCCTGGTGCGGACACATGGTGGAATTCGCCATGCATTGAAACGAATGTATGTCAATAACATGCCAGACCTCAACATTTGTAAAAGGGAAATTACAATTATGGTAAGTGAAAGAGTAATTCCATTTGAAAAATTTAGTGTATTTTCTTTCGGTTTTGCACCATAACATTAACCAGCTTTTAGACAAGCTGCTTATTGCTTTATGCATGGCTAGAAAATCTTTGAAGTGCATTCTTTATAGTCCTACTTAGGGCTAAATATAGTCAACTCCTTCTCCTCTATCCTCTCTTCCTTATTGTAGTTCAACGGGCAAACTACTGTGCTTTTTCTTTTTCCCCCTCCTTTAAAAATACATTTTAATTATGGAATATTTTAAGAATAGAAAAATTAGAGAATTATGTAATAAATACCAGCTTATGCACTACCCAACTTAGGAATTAAAATCTTAACAGATATAGTTGAAGCCTTCTGTATATTCCTTCCTAGCTGTTTCCCTGTTCTGTTCTCATCCAAAAAGAAACTGCTGTCCTGAACTTGGTGTTTACCTTTCCCATGGTATTTGATACATCCAAAGTAAAGTGTTTGTCTTGAACAACAACAATTTGTTTTGCTTTTCATTTTTAAAATCATGCTGTAAAGTTTATTGTTGTTATTACTTTTTTTTTTTTTGGGTATACTCTGCAATATATGGAAAGATAACCCTCAATAAGGGAAAAATTCTTTTTAAATATTAGGAAAAGTAAAAAGTATTTTAATAGGTTATTAAAGAAATTTTAGTAACTTGGTTAAATAAACAGTTAAAAAAGTACAAAATAAAAATTTTATTTTTTTTCTAGGGTATCTAATTCTCAGTGCTCTGGATAGCTTCTTGTTGTTTTTCTCCTCTTCCTTCTCCCCTGTTCCTCCTTTTCTTACTTCTCTTCCTCTTCCCTTTTTCCTCCGCCTCTTTTCCTCCTACTCCTCTTCCTCCTTCCCCTCTTCCTCCACCTCTTCTTCTTCCTCTTCCTTATCTTCTTCCTCTCCCCCATCCTTCCCCCGCTCCCTCCACTTCTTCTTTCTCCTCCTCTCTTTCCCTCCTCTTTCTTCCTCCACCTCTTCATTCTTCTCCTCCTTTTCCTCTTCCCCTTCCCCGCTTCCTCCACCTTTTCCTCCCCCTCATTTTCTTTGTCCTCCTCTTTTCCTTCTTCTCATTCTTTCTCCCCTACTTCCTCCCCCTCTTTCTTCCCCTCTTCTTCTTCTTCCTTCTCCTCTTCCTCTTCCCTCCCTCCACCTCTTCTTTCTTCTCCTCTCCTTCTTCCCCCTCTTCTTCCACCTCTTCTTTCTCTTTTTCTTCTGTTCTCTGCCTCATCTCATCTATTAAGTGCTAATATATATTTTAAAATTTGTTTTATTGAAGTGAAATTTACATAATATAAAAATCAGCTATTTTATTTATTCATTTTGTTATTTGTTTATTAAAATCAGCTGTTTAAAAGCGAACAGTTCGGGCATTTAGTGCATTCATGATGTTGTGCAGTCACCACCTCTGTCTAGTTCTGAACCTTTTCATCACTCCAAAAGGAAATCCCCTGCCCAGTAAGCAGTTGCTCCCATTTTAGCTTGTTCTAGCTCCTGGCAGCCACCCATTCTGTTATGTCTCTATGGATTTACCTATTGTGGATAGTTCATGTAAATGGAGTCATGTGATATGTGACCTTTTGTGTCTGGCTTCTTTTGCTTAGCGTGTTTTTGAGGTTCATCCACATGGTATGTGTGTCTATCTGTCTATTGCAATTTATTCATCTGTTGATGGACTTTTTTAAAAAACCATTGATGGACATCTGGGCTGTTCCTACTTTTTGGCTGTTGTGATTAGTGCTGCTATGAATATGTGTGTATATGTATTTGAGTATTTTCAGTGTTTAGGGTTTATATCTAGGAGTGGTATTGCTGTGTCATGGTAATTCTGTGTTTAACTTTTTTAGGAACCACTAAACTGTTTTCTGTAGCAGCTGAACCATTTTATGTTCACACCAGCAATGTATGGGAATTCCAGTTTTTCCACATCCATGTAAATGCTTGTTAATATCATTCTTACTTACCAATCTGCTTAGAGAGAGATTTCCTATTTTATATCAACATCTTTATCAACACATATTTTGATCCCTTTTGTTCACTGATAGGCACATTTATACAACATGACTTACCTGATTCTGCTTTTATTCTCCCTATTCCCTAGTTAGACTAGAGTTAATTAGGCTTTGAGACTTGGTTTTTAAAAGCTTTTTAGAAAGGCTATCAGTCAAAAGGGTGAAGAGATTTACACCAAGATAGTAGGGGTTCTTAGACTAAATTCTCTAACTTGAGTCTAGATATGGTACTGTTGTACCATAATTCTTCCTTTCAATAGAATTTGTATAATTTTGTAAAATATAGTCATCATCAGTAGCAGCAACACTCAAGATAATTTAGGGAGATTAGCTCTTTAGAGCAGTGGTCTTCCAACTTTTTTTTGTTGCCCATCGATATTATGTATTTATGAATTATTCACATGTTCAGCTGCCAAATGACGTGGTTACGAATTGGGTTTATTATTAATGATAGTGGACATAAATTTATTTTAAAAATCATTGTTGGTAATTGTTTTTTAATTTCCAGACTGACTTAATTAGATTATTTTTAAACTTATTGCATGCTGATGATTATCTTGTACCAGGAGCAAAAGTGTCAGATTTGCCATTTTTTTCCTATTTCCTTGTACTTATATTATTAGTATTATCTTTAACCTATCGTTACTTAATAGAAATCTTTTTAGCCACTTGTTCATTTTGTAGGTTATTTAGTTAAAAGTATATATATATATATGTATATATATGTATGTACACATTCATAAATCCACTTAACCAAGTACACATAAATTGCAGTATGTTGAAGGGAAAACAAACAAATGAGATTATAATTGTTAGTTCATAAATATTAGAGCTTAATTTAAAACATTTTTTTAGGTAAAAATAAATAAAAGTAAAATTCTGATACTATATTGTTGAGGCCCAAAGGACCTTGTGGGCTTTTGGAGACTTTTGGTTTTGAGTGAGCCATCTGTTTCTTCCTGATTGAATTTAAAAATTAGTGTTCATTGAATATCTGCCTGTTAGAAAATGGCAGCCACACGTAAATAAACTTTTCATTGAAACTGTAGAAGCCTTTTTGAAGGTTTCTACTTCCATATTTCTACACTTCATTATGTAGAGGAGAATCTATAGTTTTAACGAGATCAGATTCCATACTTATGCTTAATTTACTTTTTGAAATTGTTTAACCATTGCTAATAGAGCTTTAAAATGTATGTTTTTCAATTATTATTTTTTTTTTTCAGAAAGAGCTGTCTGGTCACAAAAATATTGTGAGTTATTTGGACTGTGCTGTTAATTCAATTAGTGATAATGTATGGGAAGTGCTTATCTTAATGGAATACTGTCGAGGTAAGTATTTTTCTGTATTTGTTTTATACTGAAAAAAATTGCCCTTAAAATGGTTTACTAGGTGTCTTGGTTTCTCCTAAGGCAGCTGTCACCTGATTCTAGACACTTATTGTAATCTCAGCTTTAATTATCTAATTAAGGAATGCTGTTAAGAAATATTTAAAATCTAGTCATCCTTGCTGCAGTGATGATAGGAGCATGTAAATGACAATTAGAAAAATGCTGTTGGTTTAAAACAAGAAATCCAAGCAGGTGAAGAGCAGTTTCACATCATCCTCCCTACATGCTTGTTTTATAGTCCAACAAAGAAGAGCATAATTTATCAATATTAGTGTTGTAAGATTTTTTCCAGCACTCTATCATGTAATTTGCAATATATTAAATGTAATAAATTTAGATGCATTTTGATCTGTAATATTTATAAACTTACATAGTCTTTGGGGTTCTTTTGTAAATATCAGAAGGTTAAAAACTGTATTTTATTTGTCTCTCTTATGGTATTTCAAAGAAATATTTACTGGTATAGTATGCCTTAATAATAATAATTTTAAAACTTTTTAATTTAATGTGTTTGAAGGGGCAATTAATTTATTTCCTGCAAACTCACATTTTTTTTTTAATCAGACTGTATCTGGCAATTTGGGCTTTAGGGAACCTTGGTTTATATTTAGATTCTCTTAAGGCAGTTATGATTTTTAATTATAATATTAGAACACTTGTCATTTCCTGAATGATGGAGGAGGAGGAGGAGGATGGTGGTAGTGTTGGAGAAAATATAGTCTCATTTACTCTAGGCTTGTAAGGAGGGAAGGACAGGGGAAAATGAAGTGAATCAGTATTGTAGTATCTATTAAGATATATTTGTAACTTATTTCCATATATAATAAAAGAAAATTAGATGTTTTCCTGGATGTTTTCTCTTTTTTATATTTCATACTGTAAAACATTGTGATCTTTTTAAG
Source organism: Ursus americanus (assembly GCF_024610735.1). Classification (NCBI taxonomy): domain Eukaryota; kingdom Metazoa; phylum Chordata; class Mammalia; order Carnivora; family Ursidae; genus Ursus; species Ursus americanus. The sequence continues at coordinate 22,639,909 of NC_142134.1, read as the reverse complement.
GAGAAGATATTGATGTTCTTTACTCCACTTTTCTGAGTTCTAGCATTTGTGATGCTAACTCTTAGCTGGATAAGAGTAGCCCTTGGTTACTTGTAAAGATAGCCCTTGGCTATTATTTAAAGATAATTGAATCTGGCATAATCATAACCTTGGATGAGTTTAATTAATAGTCATCCAGAAGACATTTTAAAAGGGGAACCAAATGAATTTCAGTTTTTAGGGGACAAATTTTATTTTTTAATTTTTATTTTTTAAAGATTCATTCATTTATTTGAGAGAGAAAGAGAGAGAGAGTAAGTCATGGGGAGATCATGACCCTGAGATCATGACCTGAGCTAAAATCAGGAGTTGGATGCTTAACCGAATGAGCCACCCAGGTGTTCCAGGGGATAAATTTTAAAATAGGAGTATGACCTGAGCTATATTTTGAGGAAGGCATGCTTTTGCTTTTTAAAAAATTAAAAAAAAAAACCAAAACTTTTGATCTGGTTTGAATTAGCAAGCTGATTCACATGAAATTTTTATTTTTATCAAAGTAATTCATATATATGTTTTAAAAAGTCGAATAGTTCTGTTAAGCTGTGTCTAAATCATTATCCTCTTGCCCCATCCCTCTCCTCAGAGGCATTCACTTTAAAAATCCTTGAGATATTTCTCCTCATATTTACTTCCATATTTCTACACTTCATTATGTAGAGGAGAATCTATAGTTTTAATGAGATCCTTAGAGTATGAAAAAGAGGGAACTTAGAGAACGAGGGGAAGTATGTGATTCTGGGCATGAGGAGGCTCTTGAATGAAAGTTTGCTAGTGGTTTTTCTGATTTTGTGTTTTAGATAGTATCTTCAAGTAAAGATGAGGATTTTATTGTCAGAGTAGTATATTCTTAGTTTTTAGATTAAATTAATAATCAGTGTTTAAATTATTTTGTTTGTCATTTAGCTGTGATATGTAATAGTCTGTAATTATATTTTCTTTCTTGTACTTTTAAATTTTTTTCCTGGAGTTGATAATTACTCTATTTTTCATTTGCCTAATTTCCTTCTCCATAAATATTAGCATTTTTTTTTTTAAAGATTTTCATTTATTTATTCGACAGAGATAGAGACAGCCAGCAAGAGAGGGAACACAAGCAGGGGGAGTGGGAGAGGAAGAAGCAGGCTCATAGCGGAGGAGCCCGATGTGGGGCTCGATCCCATAACACCGGGATCACGCCCTGAGCCGAAGGCAGACGCCTTAACCGCTGTGCCACCCAGGCGCCCCATAAATATTAGCATTTTAGCCCCACATTCCCCAGTGGAAGTGTCAGTCTTTATGCAGTATGCTTAAACGTTTAAATAGTTGTGTCAATTTTAGTTTTTCTTCCATAGAAATTTCTTTTCAGGAGATTTCAGTTCTGCCTAATTTTGAACAACATTTAGCTGTCATTCTGGGCATTCCCTTTGTCTTCCTGTCTTGAACTCCCTACTGCTCATGCCTCCCTCCTTGTTTTTAACTACCTCCTTGGAAGAGCGTACATTTTTCATTAGCTTTCTGATAGTGGATTATGGAGGGAAACATTTTTGAAACCCTGCATATATAGAAATGTTTTTATTCTACATCCATATTTAATTGTTAATTTGGCCGACTAAAGTGTTGTAGGTTAGAAATAATTTTGATCTAGAATTTTGAAGGCATTATTCCATTTTTTCCCCAAGTGTTTGCTAGTATTGAGAAGTCTGATGCATTATGATTCTTCAGTTTTTATTAGGTAACCTGTTTTTTTCCATGGGCACTTAGAATCTTTCCTTTATCTCCAGCATTGTAAAATCTCAGATATATTGGCTTCGTTGTGGGTCAGTTTTGCTATTTTATTTCTGGGCACTCAGTTTTTTTCTCTCCTTCATTTTCTCTGTTCCTCTCTTTTTCTTCTCTTTTTAAAAATTCTACTTCTGTTGGGAGCATTCCTTAAATATATCTTTTAGCTCCTCTATAGAATTTGGTATTACTGCTATGTTATTTTTACTTTCCAGGAACTCTTTCTGTTTTCTCAATGTTGTTCTTTGTTAAAATGCACCTTGCTCTTGTTTTAGGTGCAGATACTTTGTTGTCTGCAGTTATTATAGTTTTTAAAAAGTTTTCTCCTGTTCCTTGTGTTTTTGTTTTTCTGATTTTTTTTTCTGTTATTACGCCTTCTTTTTTTGTTAGAAGTTTTCTTCAGATGTTTCACCAGCTAAGCTTACTGCCCTCTGAGTGGGCAGTTACAGCCTAGAGAAGGAATCCAGAGGATCTGAATAGAGCATGCTCAGTTCCTTTTTCTCAGATGAATCAATTAGATAAGTTCCTTTACTTTCATGCGGGAGGAGTGAGTTGGAGGGGTAGAGAATGGGAGAATAATTACTCTCCCCTTCTTCTATAGAAGCTAATTATATTACATAAAATTGTTTAAGAATGAAGGTACTTTTGTAAGGAAGTCAATGCTACGAATATAGATCAGGTACATTGGTTTTGATTAGGGATAAAACCGTATAGGATGTAGGAGAATAAGAATGTATTATATAGCTGATACGCCCCATCATGGTTTTAGATATCAAATGTTTGCAGTCATCTTTTGTAATAGATGTTAGATCTTTGTAGGTTCATGATTTGACACTGCTTAGTTTGCTAATACTCTGATGTAGATTAAAGAGAGATTACATGCTTTAGGTAAGACTTCCAGAAATCAGAGTTGAATTTAAATATATTTCCATCATTGTATGAAAAGAACTTTTGGGTGTGGGGGTAGTTTAGTCGGTTAAACGTTTGGCTCTTGATTTCAGCTCGTGTTGGTCTCAGGGTCATGAGTTCAAGCCCCTTGTTGTACTCCTTACTGGGTGGAGGGCGTGGAGCCTACTTAAAAAAAAAAAAAAGTGAGAGTGAGGGAGAGAATGAGAGAGAGAGAAAGAGAGAGAGCGCTTTTATTTCCAGGAGGTGTTTTACAGAAATTCCCATGGATGATATACCTGTTAGCTTTTGCTTAATAACAAAACATCCCAAAACTCAAGAGCGTAAAACAACAGTCATTTATTATTACTTGTGTATCAGTGGGTCATCTGTTCTAGACTGAGCTTGGAGGAATGACACTGTTCATTTTGACTGGGCTCGTTCACATGAGCGTAGATTTACTGGAATTAGAGTGGCTCTGTTTCATATGTTTCTCATCCTTTTCCCTGGCGCTAGCAAACTGTCCTGGGGATATTTTTGTAACAGAGATAGTAGAAATACAAGTATACCTTTTTTGATTTCTGAATCTGGTTCTTTTGTTTCTCATTAGAATAATCTTAACTTTAATTTTCAGGGGACTTTGATTTGCATAATGGAATTTTATTTGTTTCTATGTTTGAAATACAGCTCAACTACAGCTGTTAGCTTTTTCTGGGGACTTGGATTTTGTGATTCAAGACCTCTGAATGGAAAAAAGAGGATTATTGTTTGTTTAAAATTTATTCTACTCATTACAACATTGAAAGTTTGGAAGAGGAACTCAACATAGAGTTCAAGGTTATGATTTCTTCAGCTATGAAATGATATTTCAAGAATGTGAATGAGCACCAATAAAACACTTTTCATCCTGTTTAATTGTTGATTAAAACAAGTTCCGTCTAACTCACAAAAGGATGGAGGAAATTGCTACTTGGTCAGGTCCCTCAATCTTGAGACACTCTGAATAAATTGCAACCAAGTATACTTGAATGTTCTGAAAATTGAGGATTGATAGGTAAAATTTGGTATTTTTTTCTGCTTTAAAATTTTATTTTTTATTTTTTTATTTTTTTATTTTTTTTTTAAAGATTTTATTTATTTATACGACAGAGATAGAGACAGCCAGCAAGAGAGGGAACACAAGCAGGGGGAGTGGGAGAGGAAGAAGCAGACCCATAGCGGAGGAGCCTGATGTGGGGCTCGATCCCATAACGCCGGGATCACGCCCTGAGCCGAAGGCAGACGCTTAACCGCTGTGCCACCCAGGCGCCCCTTTAAAATTTTAAAAAGAAACCCACCTATTTCAGAAAATACGTGAGCATGCTGTTTAGACCGTAATAATAAAAGGAACAGGTGTGTGTGCACCTTCTTGCAGATTACAAAGTAGTAAACATTCATTTGTCCAACCTTGTTAAAGGGAAGTTTCAAGTTAATATAAGTTTGCCTTTTTAAATTCCCAAACCTGATTTTTATTAGAATGCTTTCTGAATGAATCACATATTTACTTGTGTTCTTAAATGATGGTAAACTTTTTTTTTAGTAATTTAGAATTGTCATTAGACTATCGCTTATTTTGGTATATGTAATATATAATCATCCTTCCAGGGCTCATTGGTATAACTGTTTGAGTTTATTTAGTAAGTTATTCTGCCCATTGTCTTTTACCTGAATTAGAGCATAAGCCTCTTAACCCGTCTCTCTATTTCCACTCTTGTGATTCCCCCATAATCAAGGAGATCCTTTAAAAAGCTAGATCAGGAAGTTTTCGTGGTTGTCAAGATAAAATCTAAAATATGGCTGATGGATAGCTGTCTTGCCAGTTTCATGTCACTTTACCTCTTCTCTGCTTCTTAGACCATACCTACATTGGCTTTAAGTTATTCAGAATTATTAAGCTCTTTTCCAAACTGGAGGCCTTTGCACATGTTACTTGCTGTTGCTAGCATGCTTTTCTCACTGATCTCTGCCTGATTAGTTCCTAATCATGCTGCAGCCTCAACATAAATAACACTTACTCAGACCTCATCTGACACCCTCTCCTCCCCATCCTCCTTCACCAATTTAAATTTAGGTTCCTCTCATATTATCCTCATTGTATATAATTATATGTATTTGTGTATTGGCTTAATGTTTATCTGTGCCTTTAGATTATAAATTCCATGATAATATAAACTTTATTTTTGCTCACCACTGTTTATACAATAGCTAGCACAGTGTTGACTGTTTCTTCAATCCATGATGCCTTCAGTTATACGGTTTCAGAGATGATTTGAGAGATGTTAAAATCTTAAAAAATGGCCAGTAGTATCTATCTTAAGATGTTTTCATTTCAGAGATGTAAAATATGAAAAACAAATGCATGTCACTGAATCAATATATGATACAGTGAGCATTATGAAAAAACCAATTCCCCATTACCTAAGACCATATAGGCATTTCTTAATTTCTTGGTGGTAGTCTTCTTTTACTGAAAATACGTCTTCTCAAAATTTCTTTTTTGGTTAGCTGGGCAGGTAGTGAATCAGATGAATAAGAAGCTGCAGACAGGTTTTACGGAAGCAGAAGTGTTACAGATATTCTGTGATACCTGTGAAGCTGTTGCCAGATTGCATCAGTGTAAGACTCCAATAATCCACCGGGATCTGAAGGTAGGAATTTTAGACTACTTATGGATTAATACATTTTAAACTTCAGCATTAAAATGTTTTTGGACTGTCTTCATCTACACTAGTTTTTATTATCAGCACTGAGAAGGGTCTCTCTGTCCTAGCCTCATTTCCTGAGGCCATGTAAAGACTGTAGAATGGAAACTGTGCTTTCCATGACCCTGAGGGCTTCTAGTACGGCTGTATAAGTGGATTTTGTGCCCTCTTCTCTGCTTCTGTTGTACACAGTGGGCTTTTTTAAAAAGGGTTCATGTGAGCAAAAATGTGAACTTCACTGATGCAGGTTGAATGTCTTTCCACACTATTCTTGTTCAGTTCAGCTCTCCTCCTATTTCCTGTAATCCATATTAAGCATCACGATGTTTTCCAGAGATTCTGGAGGCAAACTTGAATGGGTCTTTTTACTCATTTATTTATAATTTACTATAGTTTTCTGTAATTTACTATAATTTGGTGGTGATTGTCTTTAATGTCATTTTATCTTAGTTTTTTTGTGGGCTCTCATCTCTTGTATAGGGTACCCACTTGTTACATTGGAAGAAGTCCCCAAAGAGGATTTAAATATTCCTGGTATCATATTTCTCAAGTTATCATTACATATATCATTTAAAACCATAGGTGTCTTCTTTGATGCCCACAAACACTAGGTTTACAAAAATTTCTCTTCCCCAAATGCTGTATGCCCAGATATCCCATGGCTAACATTTCACCCTGCTTCAAGTCTGCTCAGATCAACCCTGTCAGTGAGTTCTGTCTTATACCGCCTTATTTATAGTTACAGCCTAACATTCCTGCTCTCTACCCTGCTCTCTATCTTTTGTTATCACTTGTTACCTTGTAGGGTACAATATAATTTGCTTATGAATTGTGCTTGTTGTTTGCTTTCTGTTCTCTTCCACTAAAATGTAAACTCCATGTGGGCAGGGATTTTTCTCTTTTGTAGTGATATATCTAAGTATTTAGAAGGGTGCCTAGCACTTAGCCAGGATCTCAATAAATATTTAATGAAGGAATGAATCCCAGTTCTGACTGGTTATACAAAATTTATGAAAGGTGATAATAAAATCCTCTTAAGATACAAGAGAATAGAAGGTGTCATTTAAAATGTAGGTTGTTAACCATGAAAATGTCATCTAGGGTTACCTACTACCGTTAATATGATACAAATTAAGCCAAGATTGAAATGCATGACTGCAGACTTCTGTCCTTTAATTTGGATAACTAGTTATCCAATGAGCTAGTAGTTCATTTCAGTTCTTTCGAATATGCAGTGTTTACATTTTCCCTAATAATTTGCTATGACTTTAACACATAGAGACAAAACTGTGTTTTTTAGTGGAGCATTTTCAATAAAAATGGAATTAGAAGTCAATCAGGTAGAATTTTAATGGCTTTTGTTACTTGCATACAGATAAGCTGAAGTGTCAGAAAAGGAGAAAAACAGAGGTACAGTATAGACCTCGACTGCTGCTAGTTCTTTTTTTTTCATAGAAGAGGTTTAAAGAGGATTTAGGGCTTCTTGGCCCCTGCAAAAATCATCCTGGGATGGGAGAAGCACTTCTCTGTTCTTAATAAGAGAAATAGTAGACATAGTCAAGTATATTTTTGGTCTGATTTGTTTGTCCTTCCTCATAATTTATCTTACTCCTGTCTCTATGTATATATGGCACAAACCTTTCAATGTTTATTTTGTAAAAACATGGTTATAAAAATATAATTTCTCTTTGAAAATACTACTAATTATTTATTTTTTCTGAAGGTAGAAAATATTTTGTTGAATGATAGTGGAAACTATGTACTTTGTGACTTTGGCAGTGCCACGAATAAATTTCTTAATCCTCAAAAAGATGGAGTTAATCTAGTAGAAGAAGAAATTAAAAAGTAAGTTTCTGTCTTTATTGTGCTTTGTCTCATGGGAATTTTAATTAAGTCTCTGGACCAGTTCTGCTAATACGAATTTTAGGTGTTCGATTTATAGATTTCTTCAAAATATTTCTGTGCTGTAGACATTGACTAATTTATGTCTGCTCTAGCTCAGTAGAAAATATATTTTATCATGCATACAGGGTTTTCATGTACATTGTAAATATATTAAGAAATTTGTCAAGCTGTAGTAATTTGTGGAATCATTAAAGGGAGTTTTAAGTGATTGTTGAGTTCAGTTAAACATCTTTGTTTTTACTAATACTGAGGATTTGTGCTTATTAGGAAAAAAAATCAAACTATTGGAAAACTACGTTTTTACTTCATATTTAAATGAGGAAGATTCACTTCTTAATGTATTGAAAACTGTGTGGAAAACATGTTACTTTGTGATAGTGTATTAGAAAACTCTGTGGTAGAAATGTCATATCTGCTTTTATGTTTTCTTAATTTTGTATCTTCTGTGGTTGCTAGAGTACCTGTAAGTACCTTTCCCTGACTTTTCTGTGTCCTAGTTTTAGAAAATAGCATTGTAAATCTTAGATTACCTTAGTAAAATGATACAGCATGCCCAATGATCTGTGAGAGTAGGAATTTCTGCATAGTTGTCTTTTCTAAGTTGCCTTTCTTCACTTCCTCACAAGTTCTCAGTTGTTTAAGACTAAGAGCTATCACTTGACCTGCAGTATACATTTTGAAATGACTCAAGGAGAGCTGATCTTACTGTGGCCCATTTGTGTAACACTGTGGGTTTCTAGACTACGTATTGCTACTCAGGAAACTTAGCCTATGATGATTATATTAGATTCTGTAAAACTTAACTCCTTAGTAGACACAAACGTCCTGAAGAACACAGAACAAATTATTGAATTGGCTTCTTGGGGGGATATATATATCCATCATAAATAAATAAATAAATAAATAAATAAATACTTTTAAAATTTTATTTATATTTATTTATTGGGTCATGGTATATAATGCCTGCTTTAGGATCTCTGACTTGCTGAAAGTTTCATTTCTTGCTGTTGAGATTTGAAGTATAGTTAAGGTTTAGTAGAATTTTGCAGTAGTGATGAATGCAGGCTCATGAGGAGTTCTTGTGCATTGGGGCTCAATTGAGGAATTAATGGCCTAACCATTTATTCAGTTAACAGGTGTTTATTCAGGGCCTGCAGTGCAGCGGACACTGTTGTTGGTGCTGCAGTATAGCAGTGAACAGAAGTCCTGCCCTCATGCAGTTTCTATTCTGGTTTCTCAGGTTGCTCCTCTGTAGTGTCTCACCAGTCAGGGTAATTTTGAAAAAATGAGATGACAGAATGTTGAGCCTTAAAATATTTCATATAAAATGAAACATATGAACACTCAAAATTGATCTTAAATTATGCCATCATATAGGAAGTCCTTCCATTGTCTAACAATTTTTGCCATGAAATTGAGTACTACTTCATTAAAATAAACTCTTCGTAGTGGATTTAGAATTTTTATATTGGTAAATATTTTTTCACAGTATCTTTTAATTCCAAATAGCTTATGATGACAGTCAGTTCTAAAAGTGTTCTTAATTAGTGTAGCTAGAATTATGGCAACTAGGTTACTTTTAAAACAAAAATGATAAAAACAAACCTAAAGGAGATTTACTACTATGTGCCAGAAATTATGTTAGAGTCCATTAAAAACAAAAGCCTTAATAAACATATAAATTTATTTTTTGAGAGCATAGTAATTTTGCTTTTAGATTAATAGACTAAAATATTTTGATAAGAATAATTTTAGAGTCAAATTATTTAAAATAAATTCAAGGAAAACTAAATTTTCAATCCATTGTCTATAACATTTCTTTTAAAGAAAATTAAGTTTTTATATCATTAGAGATGCTGTTGCACTTATTGAATAAAAATGTGTATGTAGATGTTTTGTATTGTTAAATCTTGATAGACTTTTATTGAGCTTTTTAAAAATAGTGTAATTTCTATATAATGTTATTGAAACTCAAAGTTTTTGTAGTATTTTATATAGAAACAATGTAGTATCTTTTTTTTTTTTTTTTTTTTTATATCTCCACTCCACTTATTTACTGCCAGGTATACAACTCTGTCATACAGAGCCCCTGAAATGATCAACCTTTATGGAGGGAAACCCATCACCACCAAGGCTGATATCTGGGTAAGGCCAAGAAAGGCTAACATTTTCTCTAACCAAATTTAAAAAAATCTGAGTTCAGTTGATTATTTTCCCCCGTGTCCCCCAAAAGGTATTTTATAAGTAGAAGAGAGTGGTATATAGTGGTGCTTCTTATTCAGAAGAATAAAACAAATAGAACATTTTATCTTCTTAATCCCGAATTGGAAAGCTTAGGTATAAAAAGTAAATAAAGTACTTCCATATAATGTGACGTTTTACCACAGTATTTTTTAGAATTTATATTACATAAAATGTTAATATTTTTTTGATTGAACATAATTTTGGTTGATCGCAGTATGGAAAAGCTGGTCATAACTCTTAAGTAGTTTTTAGAAGTATTTTAGGATCTTTTTAATGGAAACTAACAGGAGTAAAATTTTTTTCTAATTACAATCATACCATTGACTAACTTCTACATATTGAGGATCTTATCATTTAACATTTACAGTTAACCCTTGAACAACATGTGTTTGAACTGCATGGGTCCACTTAATATGCAGATTTTAAAAAATAAATATATTGGAAAAAATTTGGAGATTGGCAACAAATGTGAAAAAACTTGCAGATGAACCACGTGGCCTAGAAATACTGAGAAAATTAAGAAAAAGTTACATATTATTGTAAGACTACAGTATATAATACATATTACAAAATATGTATTAACTACGATACTGGTAAGGCTTCAGGTTGGCAGTAGATTGTTAGTAGTTAAGTTTTGGGGGAGTCAAGTTATACATGGATTTTCAGCTGTTGTTCAAGGGTTAACTGTGTATCTGGATTGAATTATTAAGATTGATCATGTTTCTGTATAGTTGAACTTGATGTTAGAATGCTAGTACTTCTTTAGAACTTGTTTCATAAGGAAATATATTTTGGCTGTATTTGCTAAACTAGCAAGAAACTCAATTTAAATGTGAATTCATTTAAATTCAATGAGTATTTGGTCATACCTACCTCCGTATTAGGGATGGAGGAAAAAAATTCCTTTGGAACTAGTTCTAGAGTTTACAAGAAAAGTCACGTTTGTTTAATTTTTAAAACGTATTTAGAAAGTAGTAGTGCGTAATATGTGAAACCAAATGAATATCTCCTTGGTTCTCTTCTCCTGACTTCCTCCTTACAGGGGTTGGGATACTAAATATTCTTGCAAGGTAATGATAAAACAGTATCTTTGATATCTTTTCATCTGTTGTAATATATACTTTTGCACCAGTGATTCTTAAATCTTGTGGTAGTTGAATTTTTAACCATATGCATAGTTGAATCAAACCTTGGATAAGTTTGATTTGGTTAACTTGGTGACTGCTTATGGATCACCAGCTTGTATAATTCAAATTCAGTTTGCTTTTCTCAGCATTAGCATTTGACTTATTAAATGGCTTATAGTAAATGGCTTATAGTGTAATGTAGACAGCAAATCCAATCAGATCTTAATTTATAAAATGAAGGTATTAGGAGAGGTGGTTGTGGAAATATTTTCTAGCCTAATTTTGTGACGGCTGTTGAAATCCATGTCACCTAAGAGTATTTCAGCAGCAGAGAAAACAACAGACGTCATAGCTTAACTACAGTTTGGAAATCATCAAGGTTTGATTGAAAAAAATAATTAGTCTCTAAGCACATGATTGTACCCAGTATCTTAATAAAAAAGGAGGGAATCCTTTCAGACTTTGTATGTATGCCAGGCAGCATACTAAATTGTGATAAACTTTTTACCATTTATAGATTAGTATATGGGGTAGTATTTCTATAATGGATAACTGGGTATAACTATGGGGTTACAGATAGATTATCCAAAAATAAAAAATAAGAAAAATAATCAGAAAATAGAACCTATGTTTATATGCTTGATAGAAATAGAATTTTAATTTTCATGATGCCATTTTTTTCTTATCTTAGCTCAGGTGCAACAGAAGTATGTTACAACATTTTAGGTGTGAATGAAAGAATATCCGGAAAAAAATATTCAGTTCATACTGGTCAAGAATTATATTTCTGATTCTATTTCAGGGTAGTACTGATTCAGGGAGTTACAGTATTGAGGTTAAAGTATTCATTTAGCACTTTATATTTTGGGAAAAATTTTTTTTTTGTTTGGAAGTTTTCATTGTAGGTTATTTTTATCCTGAGAAGTAGGATGCTGATTTCATAAGCATTAGGAAATTCAGTGAGAAATGCTTCATGTTATCTTTTAATGAGGAAAATTGAAGATGATGATACTTAGCCTTCAAAATCAGGTCATTTGTTTCCTCCTGTTTCTTGAACAATTCTCATCATATCAAATGGGTAAGGAGGGAAATGCCTTTGGTGTGAAAAAATTAGGACACCTGGTTGTGTTCACACTATGTGAAGCAGAGTATTTTATATTTTAGATTTATGTTTTTTAAGTATACTGGCGTTGCTATCTAAAATTGTTATCTGGGAAGTCCTGCAACATTTATTCTAACAGAAGACACATTACTAAAGGTTTGATTGATAAGATAAAACTGGCTAAAATGCAGAACTCTTGTACTTAGATTGTCATCTGGGCAGGAGAAATGTGAAATTTAATGTAGATATTACACCATTAATAGTAGTTTTTTTTGTGCTGTTAAGGAAGCCTTAAGCTCAGATTTGCTCTATAAATGCTGAAAATATCTTCCTTACGGAAAAAAGCATTATAAATATTTTTACGTGACTTGGAACTGGTTATTTCCATTCAGAATCTTTACCATTTTATTAGTCACACTAATGCTTTTGAACTTACTAGAATTACTCTTCTAGAATTGAAATTTCTAGAGCTTTTAAATTTATTGTTGGAAGGCTATATTGAAAATAATGTTTCATAAATATTGTTGAACTTAAAAGGTGTTTCTGCATATTATGATTTTCATGGCAGTTATAAAACTTAGTGTATTTGTTAGCTGAGTGTGCTAAGTTGATGTGTGGAGAAAATCGAACAAAGGAGAAGTGCTAGTAAGGCCAAATTTTGGTATTGCTGATGTAATTGTATACTGACTATTGGATAATTTTATTACAATCTCTTTAGAATTAGAAATATCTTTTACACCGTTAAGGCTTGAGGTGACATTTTTTATAACAACATAATGATTTCTCGAACCAAAAATCACATTTTATTACTGCTTCTCAGGTTTGAGCTGTTAGCAGCTTGGTAGCTAGGAATTTCCTGTGTTGCTTTTCAGAATGCAGTTTGTGTTGTTTTAGGGTGTTTTGTCCTCATTGTCAGCAAGTAGATTTATTGGTGCTGTGCTGTCTAGGAAGCCATGCAAGTGAAGCAGACAGAGCTCTTTCTAGCCAAGTACAAATATGAATAGTATATTTAGATTAAAAATTATAGGGTTATATGTAGAAGTAGAGAACTAATTTTTATGATATGAAATAATGACATGTGTTTAGTGAATAATCAATAAAACTGTATTGATGGTTGTCTGATAAATTTAACTGTGCTAACTCATATTTGGAACCCCAGGATTTTATAACATGTTTTATAGTGAATTTTTAAAAAATGTTCCTAGAAGGAGCCTTGTGATTACTTTGTTGGTTATATGCTAGTTTTGTGCTATAAATATATTTTTTCCTTGTGAAAGAAATAAAAGTATGATTTTTCCCCAAAGGGAACCAGCTACTTCCAGTTTTAGTTACATCATTCATGAATTAGAGTTCCATGATAGCTTTAATACAGCCAACTAACCACAGAGGTGATAGAAAAATATGGAAGTGATACAGTTAAATATCTTTTCAGAAATGAAGCACATTGATTGGTTTAAGCAGTAATTTGTGAAAAGAGTGATCTGGTATTAGAAACATTAGACTTTTGTTTTTTTCGTAACATATTTAGTTTTTGGTCTAGAGCTATGTTTTTGTCTTGTGATTGATTACTTGAACTCTGATGATATTCATACTTGTTTGTTTTACAGGCGCTGGGATGTTTACTGTATAAACTTTGTTTCTTTACCCTTCCTTTTGGTGAGAGTCAGGTTGCTATCTGTGATGGCAGCTTCACCATCCCAGACAATTCTCGTTACTCCCAGAATATACATTGCTTAATAAGTAAGTACTTGGAAAATTTTTTGAAAAAATTGTAAGATACTATACTTAAGGGTGGGCTATTTACATCTCTTTACCTAAACCTAGTCTAAACTATAATAAAGAAAAACATTAAAAAATGTTTATAAGACTTTTATAGGAATGAAAGCAGCCTAATTACCGATTAGTGCATGGATATTTTTAAGCCCCCTAGATAAGCTTTTGTAGAACATAGAGATTATGTAATTAAGGAAACTGGAATTTCTGGAAAAACTTAGAGCAAAACATTTAATTAGTCAGTCTTTGTACTTTGAAATCTAAATATCCAGATCTGTTGCTTTTTTTGGATCAAAGTATTGTCAGTCTTAATGGCAAAAATTGACAAGGCAGGAAACAACAATTGTTGGAGAGGATGTGGAGAAAGGGGATCCCTCCTACATTGTTGGTGGGAATGCAAGTTGGTACAGCCATTTTGGAAAACAGTGTGGAGGTCCCTTAAAAAGTTAAAAATTGAGCTACCCTATGATCCAGCCATTGCACTACTGGGTATTTACCCCAAAGATACAGACGTAGTGAAGAGAAGGGCCATATGCACCCCAATATTCATAGCAGCATTGTCCACAATAGCTAAATCGTGGAAGGAGCCGAGATGCCCTTCAACAGATGACTGGATTAAGAAGATGTGGTCCATATATACGAGGGAATATTACTCAGCCATCAAAAAGAACGATTACACAACATTTGCAGCAATGTGGACGGGACTGGAGGAGATTATGCTAAGTGAAATAAGTCAAGCAGAGAAAGACAATTATCATATGGTTTCACTCATTTATGGAACATAAGAAATAGGAAGATCGGTAGGAGAAGAAAGGGAAGAATGAAGGGGGGGCATACAGAAGGGGAATGAACCATGAGAGACTATGGACTCTGGGAAACAAACTGAGGGCTTCAGAGGGGAGGGGCATGGGGGGTTGGGATAGGCCTGTGATGGGTATTAAGGAGGGCACGTATTGCATGGTGCACTGGGTGTTATATGCAAGTAATGAATAATGGAACTTTACATCAAAAACTAGGGATGTACTGTATGGTGAGTAATATAACAAAATAAAAATTATAAAAAAAAAATAAAGCAATGGGAGAAAAAAAAAGTATTGCCAGTCTTAGATTGTAGCTTATTTGGCCACCCTTTTAAATATTTATTCTTGATTGATTATAAAGTGTTTATTGGAAAACAACCTAAGTGTAGTATTAGGAAGGGGTAGACCTGTGGGCCCCTGACTCCAAAGGAATACCTCCGTTTTCCTTTTAGCCTCCGTTAAGAGTTTTTTCTTCCTTTTGGATGGGTACTATAATTTAACTTTTTATATTTATACATGGTAAAATTTGTGGAAAAGATGATTGAGGGTGGGGGGACAGCTATCAGATACTAAAATTAAAATAGTATTAGGAAGCTGCAGTATTTAAATAACACCTCTCAGCACTGTTTTAATTAAAATGTTTCTAGAATTTCTACTCTGTTTTTTTGCATTTTTAGCATCTGCTGTCATAGCCTCCTGTCACACCGATCAGTGCAGTAGAAAAGAGGGACAATCTAAATATATTTGGTGTTTTGTATTATAAAGATGGCCATTCAACTCAGTGGGGAAAAAGTAGATGGAAATACAAAAAATTATTAGGCATTTGTGGACAAAAAAACCAAGCTGAAAATCTACCTCATACTTTATGATAAAAATTCAAATAAATCAAAGACCTTAATGTAAAAAATAAAACATTAAAGTACTTGAAGAAAATAGGCTTGTATTTATTGATAACACTGGACTGGGTAATCTACAGGCATTAGGTCTCAGAAACTAGGAGAGAAAAGATGGATCTCTTACCTATAAGTTTAAACTATTAGAAGTACCCCCCCAAAACCTATGAACCTCAGCATAAAGTCAAATAATAAATTGGGGAAAAAATATTTGTTATACATTTGACCAGTAACTAACTTTTATAATCTATAAGGCTCATGTAAATCAAAAAGAAAAGGGCAGACATTCCAGTAGAAAAATGTTCAAGAGAAAATGGATCATAAAAGGATATCTAGCTTTGCTTTGCAAACTTGTTTAAAGAATAATCTTTTTATTTATGTGGATTTGCTCAAACATGTTAGAAATTGGAGAAGTATGTCAGTTGAACACAAACTTACATTGCTTCACATGGAATGTTTTTCCTAGGCAAAGGGAACCAGAGTAACAGGGTAGGAGAGGTGGTGTTTTAACTTACAGGGGAAAGGAAATAGCCCTAAGCTTTGCTGCTGTCCTGCTGGTGTGAAAACTTTTAGCTCTAATTGGAGAACATTAAATATGAGTGTTTGTACCTGGGGTCTTCTTCACAGAGAGATCTACCTCTGTTTCCTGTGGCTTCCTACTAATGGGGGTGGTCCCCTCCCCTACTGGCTTTGAGTTCCATTTTTATTTTGTTGGTTGAGCACTTCCCAGCTTTGTTTTGATGTGTTTTTGTATCCTTATGGCAGCTTCCAGCTAAATTACCTTCCCAGGTGCAAGTTGCCTTCCCAGGTACCAGTTAATGTTTTTGTCAGTGCTCTGGTTGACAAAGTTGTATAGTTTTTCAGGGGTCTGACCCAACTCTATTGTTCCCATTATCCCTGTTATTTTTAGCCTGCCATTTGACAGAATGTGATTTTTTTAAAAAGTAAATACACCTTTTGAGTATATTTGAATAAACATAGATCCATAACCTCCTCTATTCAGTTGCTTTCCTCCTTCATTGTCCATTAAAAGCATGAAAGAATACTGATTGCAGTGCTCAAAGAATAGACTGAGGAATTTACTTTAACTGTTGTGTGTTCTGGCTAATTGAAGTTTAACCTTTTATTGAGGTTCTTGTAAATCATTGTTACTGTGACTGTTTTGTTGCTGAGTATAATGTTTTCATCACAATTGAACTGAGGGTTTTATTGGGGATCTTTCAGTGTCATAGAAACTGAATATTCTCAATGGACAATGCTGTATGAGAGACTGGACAGTATATACCCTGATTCGTGATTTAATTTGCTTATAGTAGTAAGATCTTATTTTCTTGAGTTAGGTTGTTTGTTTTTTTCCTTCTCTGTGTATGTGTGTGTGGGTATGTGTTTGTGTGTAATGGGAAGGTGGAAAATGCTAAACACTTTTGAAAATTTGGGATCTGATTGGGCTCTATCTAGTTCATTGATGCTTTACTGTTTTTCATATGCTTCCTTTATTTTTCAATACATGTGTAGATTTTAGTTTTTATCAATGTTAACATAAATTTGACCATGTATTAATGTCTTTGAACTTATATCTGAGAACTAGACAGAACAGAAAAGTTGAATAAAATAAAAGCATTCAAGTAAATGTTGGTATTTTATCTCCTCTGAAAGGGTTTTTATGGACTTTACTTTTTAAATATTGCCTTGAGAAATAAAAGTTTAAAAAGTAGAGATTTTTTAAACAAGAACATACCTACAATGCAATGTGTTTTAGAAAACACTTAGATTCTTTGCAGTTTTATTCTTTATTTTTTTCACATGTGACCTTGCCTGTTTCCTGACATCCCATTTATTTATCTGCTTTTATAATATATAATGAGTGATCTACATTGCTTTCAAAAAATTCTACATTCAGAAAACTGGAAATTGCCTAGTTGTGCTCATAGTTTTTGAAAGTGAAGCATTTTATTGTCAGTTATTCATGCAATATAGTTGTCTCCACATATTAATATAAAACAAAGCATTAAAAAACATATATCTTTTTAGTATTAACACTTTTACTAATGCTGCTTGCATCTATTTTATATGACTCAGGATTTTTGAAAATGAAATGGCTCTGCCTGATCTTTGTTAAAATTATATGGCTTGTGGTTACCTAAGAATTTGCATATACTTTTGATTATCACCAGTTTTGTCAAGGGTAATTATTATTACCTATTGTTCATGAAGCTAT
The DNA here is from genome assembly GCF_024610735.1 of Ursus americanus. Classification (NCBI taxonomy): domain Eukaryota; kingdom Metazoa; phylum Chordata; class Mammalia; order Carnivora; family Ursidae; genus Ursus; species Ursus americanus. The sequence goes on along the minus strand of NC_142134.1, from coordinate 22,622,424 downwards.
TTAACTATTAATTTCATTATATTTTTCTGTTGACGTTTCTTAAAAGTAGCAGAATCAATTATTCAGAATTTTTCTTCTTAGCTTCTGTTAACTTTTTCAGTAGACAAATAACGGAGCTGAATTGAAGGTTGAGGAGAGAAGCATTTTCATTATGGATGTAAGAGTTGAAAAGAACTTAGAGTATTTAGTGGAGAGTGAGAAGCTTAACCAATGGGGTTACTGAATAGTTACGATGGATCAATACAGGGCTGGCTGCCTTCCCTTTCTTTTAGCTTCTGTGTTGTAAGGTAGTTAAGGTGGTACATTGTTAAGAACAAAGCCTTGAGCCAAAGGGTCTGGGCTCGCATCTGCTCTGTCACTTACTTGGTACAGAACATTGGGCACCTCCATTTATCTTAATCACATTTCTAAAATGAGCATATTAAAAGTACCTACCCCTTACTGTTATTGTGAAAATTAAATGAATTATGAAACGTACTTCTTAGCATGTGTAAACATTCAGTAAGAGATGGCCTTTAATACTACCATCATGACTACTATAATAACTACCATTACTACTGATATCGTTATTATAGTATTCCTGAGCTAACCCAGTTTTTGATTTTCTGGGTAAGGGGCAGGGCATTTACTTTCAGAAACTCATTAGGATGTTCATTTCCTGCAGAGATTTCTTTGGATGCTATGAAGCAGAACTTGGTTTTGCAGATTAATGGTGGCTGTACCAAAGGCTTACTATAAGTTATATGCTCAAGAATATACTGTTACATGTAACTACTACGTTTTTTTTTTTCTTGTTGTTTGCTTTATGTGATGATTTGTATGAACAGCAGGAAAAGCTTTGTTTTTCTTACTCTTGGGTCTACTCAGTTGCTTTATGATTCTGTATCTTAGTTTTTTACAGCTCATCTATTGGGCTTAACTTTAAAAAAAAATATATTTGACATATTAGGTCCAGATGTATAATGTAGTGATTTGATGCATGTGTATGTTGTGAAATGGTCACCACAATAAGTCTAGGTAACATTTATCACCTCACATAGTTACACCCCCCCCCTCGCCCGGTGATGAGAACCTTTAAGACTTAGCAACTTTCAAATATACAGTACAGTATTATTAACTATCATCACCATGCTGTGTATAGTACATCCCCAGAACTTACTTATTTTGTAACTGGAAGGTTGTACTGTTTGACCACCTTCACCCATTTTGCCCACCCCCTCCTCCTCCCCACCTCTGACAACCACCAATCTGTTCTCTGTATTTATGAATTCATTTTTCTTTCTTTCTCTGTCTCTCTCTCTCTCTTAAGATTCCACTTATAAGTGAGATCATATGATATTTGTCTTTCTGTGTCTTATTTCACTTAGCATAATGCCATCCATGTTGTCTCAAATGGCAAGATTTCCTTTTTTTTTTTTTTTTAATTTTATTTATTTATTTGAGAGAGAGACAGCCAGCGAGAGAGGGAACACAGGCAGAGGGAGTGGGAGAGGAAGAAGCAGGCTTCCAGCGGAGGAGCCCGATGTGGGGCTCAATCCCAGAACGCCGGGATCACGCCCTGAGCCAAAGGCAGATGCCTAACGACTGAGCCACCCAGGCGCCCCAAGATTTCCTTTCTTTTTAATAGCCAAATAATATGAGAGAAAGAGAGAGAGAGAGAGAGAATGTATGTGTGTAACATTTTCTTTATTCACCCATCAGAGGACACTTAGGTTATTTCTATGCCTTGGCTATTGTAAATAACACTGCACTAAAACATAGGGGTGCAGATACCTTTTTTTTTTTTTTAAAGATTTTATTTATTTATTAGAGAGAAGAAGGGCACGAGGAGGGGGAGGGGCAAAGGGAGAGGGAGAAGCAGACTCCCCGCTGAGTAGGATTCCAACGTGGGGCTTGATTCCAGGACCCCGGAATCGTGACCTGAGCTGAAGGCAAACGCTTAACTGACTGAGCCACCCAGGCACCCCGTGCAGATACCGTTTTGAGCTGTTTTTGTTTTCTTTGGATAAATACCCAGAAGTGGACTTGCTGGGTGATATGGTAGTTCTATTTTTAATTCTTTGAGGGACCTCTGTACTGTTTTCCAGAGTGGCTGCTCCAGTTTACATGCTCACTCACATTGCCCAAAGGATTCCTTTTCTCCACATCCCAACCAAAATTTGTTATTTCTTATCATTTTAAAAGTAAATAAATTTATTTTAATACCTATTTCCTGTGGAAAACAAGGAACTTGCTTGTTTTAATACACTTAAAATTTATTTGGAAATAAAAAATACACAAATACAGGCAGAACAGTTCAGTGAATTGTGTACCTTGTTCCCCAGCTTCAGTGATTATTAATTCATGGTCAGTGTTTTTTTGTCCTTGGCCTCACCCACTCTTTTTTATATTATTTTTGAAAATAATCTCAGACATTTTACTGTGCCTTTGGAAAAAAATCAAAGATTAAGGTAGGAGTTCCTTGGTGATTTCCAGTCATTGCTCCTGGGTTACCTCATGGGCAGGTGTGGTGAGAGGGCTCTGATCCATGACGTCTAGGGGCAGCTACCAGGGTTACCCCAAACATACTAACCTGGCATATTGATAGTGCCATTTTAGTGTTTTAGTTATGATTGAACACATATTAGCTATTAAATTTGGTTTCATTTCAGCAGTCCATAGGATAAGTTATGTAGAATCTATATACCTAACATGTAGGAAGATCTGTAATAATCTCCACAGGTTAACCAATAAAAATAGCAAGTTAATGCTTAAAGTATTTATAGTTGTAAAATCGGAGTGGATGTTCTCTTTTTAGGTATATTTACTGTAAGTGTAATAAATAGGAGTCTTTGGGAGAGAAAAAGTGTCTTTATGAAAGGAAAACAATTTAACAAAATTTTAAGCAGAAAAATTTTTTGAGACTTCTGTCCAAAGTATTTTCCTATTAAATGTGTTGAGCCATCAGAGAGGCTAGTTTAACTTTTACTTAGGCCCAGGCATGGGTCTATCATTTTGTATAACTTGAATGGAACCACTTTATTTAATTTTTGGCTTAAGTCCGTAGTGAAGCCGTAATTTAACTTGGTCACTGCTACAGCAGCAGCAGCTCCTTCAGCAGCTCTTTTTGTTGGAATATGCATGGATGTTGTACTTTCCCATACAGTTAGTTACAAACATAACTATTTCAGCTGCATTGGCAAGTGTTTTAAATTTTTTTTTTTTTTTTTAGGATTTTGTTTGAGACCGCGTGTGCACAAGCAGGGTGGGTGGGTGGGAGGGAGTGGGAGAAGCAGATTCCTTGCTGAGCAGGGAGCCCAATGCTGGGCTCGATCCCAGGACCCTGGGATCATGACCTGAGCCGAAGGCTGACTGAGCCTCCCAGGTGCCCTGCAAGTATTTTCTAATCAGATATGTCGGATACCTTAGTTGGAAATACCAGCGTAGTTTAATCATACACTACCTTCAGTGCTGAGACTGTTTTGTGTCCTTGTGTTATATAAGTGGTGTTTGTGTCAATAGAAAGATTCACACAATTAGGAGCAGAGAAATAGCCTTTCATTTCTATGTGGCTAACATTTTAAAAGTTGATCTTACATTGTCAGTAGAATCAAGGTCAATGGGAATGTTTCATGATGATTCACATGATCATTTTATTTTATTTTTTTATTTTTTATTTTTTTTAAAGATTTTATTTATTTATTTGACAGAGATAGAGACAGCCAGCGAGAGAGGGAACACAAGCAGGGGGAGTGGGAGAGGAAGAAGCAGGCTCATAGCGGAGGAGCCTCATGTGGGGCTCGATCCCATAACGCCGGGATCACACCCTGAGCCGAAGGCAGACGCTTAACCGCCGTGCCACCCAGGCACCCCCACATGATCATTTTAAATTGAGTAAACAAGGGTGTATTCTAGCTTCTCTGCCTTTTTTTGGTATGAATTTAAACACTTTTGGAAGAACCAGATACATGTATTTCTTAATCCATTCTTTCAGGAGCATATTGTTGTAGATGATATGGTTTTATTGTCTTTGAAGTAGGAGTTAATAAAACACTAGACTTGAGGTTTAATTATTATGAGAGAAAATGGGCAAACTACTTAAAAACTGAAGTTGTCATTCTTGGTAGATATACCTCAGTGTTTAGCTGGATTAGAGCTGATGCCTCTGTACTCCAGATTATAGCATTTAGTTATTGAGGAGTATATTTTGCAACGTACAGTCCTCTTGGACAGTTTAGGAAATTATATTATTTAAATGCTTAAAGATGCCTTATTGAGTTCTTTACTTTTTTCTTTTTTAATGGCTGATAATATCCAGTATAAAAATATTCAAAGATAAAAATGTAGCCATGTTCTACCTATGGATTTCAGCCTCCTCATACTTTGAATTAGAATCAAATCAGAAGGACATGGGAGCGCATCAGATAAAAGTGTCAGCATTAATATTAATAAAGCAGATTGCAGAATGAAATTTAGATCTGAAGGCAAATTGGCCTATTAATCTGTATTCAGTCGCCAAATGTACTTACACCTAGTCATAGGCAATGCTGGCAAGCCATAGACTTCCTCTGTAGAAGCGGGCCATTTACCAGACGTGGCTCCAGAGAGAATGTTTACGTCTGGAGAACTGTTCTGAAAGAAAGAGTATCAGAGATTGGTGCATGTGGGTGCTTCTTTCTTTTTTCTGGTCTAACAATTGGACAAATCACTGTTTTCTTCTTGGAGAGGAACGAGTTACAGTAGTAGGGAGAGGTCACTAGTACAGTGGTTTTCAAACTGTTTGACTATGGTCCATAGTAAAAAATACATTTTAGTTGTGACCTGGTGGATGTACGTGCATGTGTGCTCTCTCTCTCTCTCTCTCTCTCTCTCTCTCTCTCTCTCACACACACACACACATCCTCCAAAGAAGCTTCATGACACATTGTTTATACTTACCATAATAATGCACTCTAATATTTTATATTCTATTAAAATAAATGATAGTTGTGACCTTTTAAATTGATTTTATGTTCCATAAACGGGATCAGTACAGTTAGGCAAACTAAACTGGCTTTAGCAGATGTAGCCCCACATGGAAACACAAGCCTGGGAGTTAGAGGTCCTTCTGTTTGGTTATAAGATGATAATCAGTCCTACCCACAGCTTGGTTACCTAATCTTATTAAGGGGATGTTGTACTGTGCTTAATTTGAGAGAGAGAATTACCTATAGAGATATTGGTTAGAGAACATGAAATCTTGAATTTATTGCCCCTTAGTGCTTTTCATTACTACGAAAGAAAAAAAAATATAGGATTGCCTGAGGTTCATTCTTTTCCACTCTAGAGACTTAAAAAGCTTTTCCTAGATTAAGTCCGGCCATAGAAGTATATTCCTGTGCCGTACTGTTCTCTGCTCTTACAGAATTTCTTCTTCTGAACTGCACTTAGGTGTTATGTCACTGGTCATCACAGAAGGAATTGTCACTCACTTCAATTTCTTAAGGATATTGTTCACTCTGTAAGAACCTTTAGAAAGACTCAAAGGAGAATTTACTCTTTCCGTCAATATTAGAAATAGTGCTTTTTCTTAACACCTAGTTTGTTTTTGTGCTAAGGATACGGTGATTCTTGTAATGGATCATGTTGCTATATTTGTGTTGCCGAGTAGAAAGTAGAGACCTAAATTTTTGGCTTACTTTTATAGGACCAAATCCTATGCAGTTTCTTCACTGACATCATTATCCTGTTTTATTTTTTGCCGGGGGAGGGCAGGGGCTCTTAGCCATTACTTTTCTTATTAGTACTAATTTTCTCATATACTTAAAATCTTATAGTTTTTGGGCTCCTGGGTGGCTCATTGGGTTAAGTGTCTGCCTTTGGCTCAGGTCATGATCCCAGGGTCCTGGGATTGAGCCCCGCAAAAGGCTCCCTGCTTGGTGGGGAGCCTGCTTCTCTCCCTCTCCCTGCTTATGCTCTCCCTGCCCCTCCCTCTGCTTATGCTCTCTCTCTCACTTTGCTCTCTCTCTCTCTCTCAAATAAATAAAGTCTTTGAAAAAAAACCTCATAGTTTTGTATGCCTTTTCAGGTCCTTTATAGGAATAAATATTTATAATTAGCTAAGTTGAAATTAGATCTTAAAAGCCAAATAAACTTAATTGTTAGTATAGAAAAATAGATTGTGAATTTGATGTTTCTTGTGATTTGTTTAGTTTTAAAAAATTATATGAATAAGCATTTATTGTTAAAAGTCTGTTTAAATTTATTTCTATATCATGTACTATTGTACTTTTAAAACATTTAATATTTGTTGGTGTCAAGATCAAATATGATTTTGGAGGATAAAATAAACCTTGTAGGTCCCTGAATCTTCTCTGGAATGAGGTTGAATACAATCTAATAAATAAATGTTTTTGGTTATTTACATTTAACAATGGTGACAAAATAATAAAAAACAATATTATAAGTGACCTATTATAGCATATAAAATCAAGTTACATGCAGAGAATTTTTTTTTTTTGTTTAAAGACTTGTTTGTTTATTTTGAGAGCGTGAGAGAGAAAGAGAGTATGCGCGCGTGCATGGATGGAGGGGCAGAGGGAGAGAGAGAATCCCAAGCTGACTCCTTGCTGAGCACAGAGCCCAATGTGGGGCTTGATTCCAGGACCCTGAGATCATGACCTGAGCCGAAATCAAGAGTCATGCTTAACCGACTGAGCCACCCAGGCGCCCCCACACACAGTATTTTTTTTTTTTTTTTTAAGATTTTATTTATTTATGTGACAGACAGCCAATGAGAGAGAGAACACAGCAGGGGAGTGGGAGGGGAAGAAGCAGGCTCCCAGCGGAGGAGCCCGATGTGGGATTCGATCCCGGAACGCCGGGATCACGCCCTGAGCCGAAGGCAGAGGCTTAACGACTGCGCTACCCAGGCGCCCCCACACAGTATTTTTTAAAACTGACTTTAGAATCTCCTGAAACAATTTCTAAGTTTGTACTTAGTGTCATTTGTTACACAGCTGTGTTTTTAGCCTAAGTTTATCATGCCGTTGCAGATGTAGTATATGTTGTTTGTTCAAATAGTACTTAAATTTGAAGGGAAGATTTAATTCTTTTTGATTTCTAATTTTAATTTAGCTGTTTATATACTTAGATCTTTCTGTACGTAATTTTATTAGCAAATTTCAGAATATTATCTAATTGAAACTCTACATTTTATATTCCAAATAGGTTTAAAAATGATTTGAGCGGTGCCTGGGTGGCTCGATTGGTTAAGTGGCTAACTCTTGATTTTGGCCCAGGTCATGATCTCAGGGTCCTGGGTTTGAGCCCCACGTCGGGCTCCACACTAAGTGGGCAGTCTGCTTCAGGTTTCTCTCTCTCTTCCTCTGCTCCTCCCCCGCTCACACTCTTTCTCTCTAAAATAAATAAGTCTTAAAAAAATGATTTGAACACTAAGAACTTGGTGAAGCAGCGTTAGAACATGGAGATGTTTTAACAAAATATGAACTTTTTAGTTCTAGAATTGAATATAAATGCCAGCCTTCTTGTGCACTTGTGAATTAATAAGGGACCCAAGAAATAGATAAGTAGTCATTTGGCTAGGGGAAAAAAAGATCATTTTGGCTAGAAAAAAAGGTCAGGTATTTCAAGCAATGTTGTAAGACTGGTGTGAAATCCGTTTACAATAGAACCATAAAACTCTACTCATACTTCTGAACATGACATGAATAACATGCAGAATAAGAGTAGCGTTAGCATCAGTATGGGATGAAAGAATCGTTTTGGAAAATTATAGTGTGAACCCTGAACTACTTTGTTAAACATAATGCACACAACTTAGTCTTTTCTTAATGATGCAGGATCATTTGAAAATTAGTAGAGGTATTTTAGATAATAATGAAAATAAGGACCTCTACTGTGGCTTTGGAACTTCCTTGAATTATTCCCCAGTGTTCACCAAACTCACTGTTTTGTGTCACTTTCTGAGAAGAATATTTATATTCGTTTATTTATACTTCTGGTACAGAGCCGTTCCATGACTGCTTTTAGCTTCGGTTAATGCTTTAGGTTCGTGTATAAAATAACAATTTCTATATTTTCTAGGACATTAGCAGACTTTACTAGAATCACTGATCTTAGAATGGAAAAAAGTGTTATACATTTTATTGTTTTGATGTGCCCCTAAATAGCTTCTGTGTGTTCAGTGAAACTTAACATTTTAATCTGTTCTTGCAGGGTTCATGCTTGAACCAGATCCAGAGCATAGACCTGACATATTTCAGGTGTCCTATTTTGCATTTAAATTTGCCAAAAAGGAGTGTCCAGTTTCCAACATCAATGTAAGTAGTTTTTCAAGTAGGATATGAATTTAAAATCCCATTTCATATGTATAGATACAATTCTGAAGGTTCAGAATTACTTGTTTCATGACAGGTGGTCTGATAGTGTGTTTGTGGCTAGTATTTTTGATAAAAAGCCACAGTTGCCAAATGGAGCTGTGGTGCCCCGGGGAGCTACAGCAGACCTGGGGCACTGCAGGATATTTTTCCTTTTTGGGGAAAACACAGTGACATCTGTTTTTCACAACACAAACTTCTATTATTAAGTTGTTTGGGCCCATCTGTTAAGTTGGGAGGGTACCTCATGAAAAATTCCTGAGACGCTAAGGACTGGGTAAACTAAAATTTTGGTTATGTTTGGTGTAGAGAGCATAGGTATTGTAAACGGAGAGACCTGGGTTCAAGTCTATCAATGACTGATTTTGTATATTTTGGGAAGTTACTTAATGTCTTTTTCTGTGAAAATAATAATTAGGGTCACAAATAATAAATGTAAAACCTTGTGCCTCATCCATGGAAGGTGTTGAGTTGATAGGAGCTAATATTGTTCAGAGTCTTTGAATTATTTTGTCTGCATAGTATGTCTAACTATATCAGATTAACTGTGTATGGCAAGTCTTTGCTAATTTTAATAAAGGTCTGGGTTCATCACTGATTTTAAGCCAGTCTCAGTTTTTAAAGATCATTCTGGCTCTTGTTCTTCTAGGTCTTGTTGGTGTGTAAAACTTAGTCCATCCCACTAAAAAAATAAGGAAGTTGGTACTATTTCTTTTTGTTTTTTAAAGCTGCAATGTAATATATGCTCTGTCGAAGCTGAAAGTCAGGCAGTTCTAACATTCTAGTAATGAAAGTAGGTTTGACATTTTACTGTGGATTTTTAGCTTTTCATTCAGCGTGTGTGTATTTGGGTGCCTACCATAAGACAAACATTATAGAGAGCATAAACAAGTGATCTGCTCTTGTTTGCTAGCCTTTACAAGCAGTGTCATGAAAATTATCTGCAGTATGTAGAAACAACACTTTCCTCAAATGCTTCGTGTTTGCTGCTTTTTCCAAAGTCATTTGGAAAATAGTCACTGATTTACAAGTATTATATAATCCTTCTTTTTATCTGATATTTACATGTTTGTAAAGTGGATATGATGTTGTTCTGTTTCTTTTCCAAGGGTTTCTGTGGAACATGATATGACAGTGACATTTGTGTAGCATGCAGTGATATTTGCAGATTAGATCTGGCAAATATATGTGAACATGCTGTAGGTATCTGAGGTGAAAGTAGTAGTATTTCATAGTACTTTTTAAGAGCGTATCTATACTGTTTAAATAAAACTTTTTGCAATTGAAATGAAAACCAAAATGAAAAGTTTTATTTTTTTTCTTCCAAGAATTCTTCTGTTCCTTCAGCTCTTCCTGAACCGATGACTGCGAGTGAAGCAGCTTCTAGGAAAAGCCAAATAAAAGCCAGGTAGGCAAAGCTATGCTGAGATTTGAAAAGACATTTTTAAAAAAGTGTATAGTTGTTATTTTTAGTCCTACTAAGTTTCATTGATTAAATATTATTTTCACACACAAAAAATGTATGTTCTTTATTGCATGTGATGAGGAGCTTAGATAGCAGCTATGACATAAGCTTTTTTGCATGAGGTACGGGGTTTGACATCAGTCTTACTCGAACTGCTCACCCTCAGCAATTAAAAAGTGATTATGAACTAGTGATGTTACATTGGGTCATTTTGGGGGTGTCATTATTTCTTCACATGGTAACTATAAGTCATGAAATTTTTGTGTTGTGTTTACAGCTAGTATGATTTTTTTTAATTCAAGGAAATAACTCTTAGAGCCAGCTATCTTAGAGTATTCTAAATTCGTAAGCTCTTTTCTGTATTCTAATAGCATATTTAGGATATATATTGCTATATATAATTTATAAAGAATGGTTATAATTCTTTTAAGACTGGTAAAGAAATATGATATTTTAAATTATCATTCGTAGTTATTTACTGTATTGATAAGTTTGATATGTATTATGTAGGTTAAGATGTGTATTTGATCAATGATTGAATTAATTATTTTTTAAATACTATTTTTGGGTTTAAAAGTTAATAAACAGGATTATATTTTAGATTATCAGAAAGATATAATATTACATGTGGGGAGATTTCTTGGTCACAGCTTTTTTTTTTTTTTAAAGATACATTTATTTGAGAGAGAGAGCATGAACACACGAGTTGCAGGGGTCGGAGGGTGGCAGAGGGAGAGAGAATCAGAGAATCTCAGACTCCCCGCTGAGCACAGAACCCATCTCAGGCTCCAACTCAGGACCCCTGAGATAATGACCTGAGCTGAAATCCAGATAGGATGCTTTACTGAGCCACCCAGGCACCCCTTTCAGAGCTTTTTTTTGTATTGCGTTTTACTTTGGCAAAGATTTTATTTGACATGAAATACATAAAATATGTTTATTATGTACCTGTTATTTACAAGATATAGATACGGGAAACACAAAGAAAGAGGAGCAGTGTTTAATCTCAAGGAGCTCACATTCTAGTGAAGACAGATGAGAAAACAGTTACCAGAGAGATACCAGGCAACTCTGAGAGTGGAGAAAGGGAAAGCTGGGAGCAGAGAAAGCCTCCTTTCCTTGGCCCCATGGCTTGCTAAACTCTTCCTGGAAGGATGAATAGACAGTCACCTGGAGTGATGGGGAGTGAAATACAGCAGTCAGGCACTTCAGGCAAGAAGAATGGCCTTTGTGAAAGCGCATGGATGAAGCATAAGGGCACATATACGTGTGTGGTGGGAAATGGAAGCTAGATGCCAGTCATGAGCAACTTAGTTTATATGTCATGCTGAGAAATTTGGACTTTGGCCTTTAAGCCAGTGAATTTTCAGCCTTGCAGTCAGCTCTACTATTTGGGACTTTGTGTGAGATGTGTTTTTATAATAACAAAAAATAATTTGTTATTTATAAATTGTTCAAATATCATTTGTGAATGACTGTTTAAAAAAATATGCCATCACTCTAAAAATATTATCTTCATTCACTTGAATTTTAAAGTACTCTCTCGAGTAAGAGACTGAAGGAGTAAAGTTACATCTAACTTGCAGGAATCTGTTACGACTGACTTTTGTATCGGTGACACAGCTGTAGTTAACAACTGCTGTTAGAGTCGAGTGGCAATTATGAATTATTATAGGACATGTCAGTTCAATTTTATTGTGGTGTTTTAAAATTTTATTTATTTTTTAAAGATTTATTTCAGAGAGAGAGAGAGCAAGCAGGGGAGGGGGGGTGGGTGAGCAGAGGGAGAGAATCTTTCAAGCAGAAGCCCCGCTGAGCTCCAAGATGCTGCCAGCTCCTGCTCGATCCCAAGACCCATGACGTCATCATGACCTGAGCCGAAACCGAGAGTTGGTCACTTAACTAACTGAGCCACCCAGGCGCCCCTGTTGCGTTTTTTTAAATAATTATTTTGTCAATGATTAAGTCTGTAAGAAATAGATACAGATTTTTTGAAAAGCATGAGTCAACTGAACAAGAATGATGCTTTGAATATCTCTTTAATCATGACAGAAGTCATAGCTATACAATTATAAGCAAATGAAATAGTTAATGTGACCACAATTCACAGTGCTATTCGTATTATGTTAAATATAAACATTACATTAAAAAAATTAGGTTCATTGGTGCTTATTGGTCAATAATATAAATTTACTCTTTATTGATAGAATCCGTAAAGTACTTGAAAGATTTAAATGTGTATAAAACCTAATTAAAAATATTAAGTTAGGTTTTTTTTTTTTCCCCCCATGTAAAAGGCTTCTTAACGGGGGACGGGTGATTGGAGAAATCTTTAAATAGCTAGTATCATTATTTATATGTTTTAGAGCTTTTATGTGTATTATCCATCTACCCTGCCTTTACTGTGTGACATTTTTGGTTTTACTTCTTTCTCAGAAGCTCCTTTCTACCTCCCTGAAACCTGCATCTGCTTTTGGGACTGTTAAACATGGGAGACTTTTGTGACTTGTATCTGAAAATGGAAAGGTTGAGAATTACGGTCCTGGCAGATGGAAACACTTAAGTATTTTAAGAGAGTCTGTGGTTTAGGAAGATTGCTCAGGTGATAGGGACTAGGAAAGACAAGGAAGGGAGCAGAGAGAACAGCTCTGTCTGTTGTAAGGGGCCAGATGAGGCTGCACAGTAGTGTTGACACCAGTGATTACTTCGTCTTTTGTTCTAGTCGAGTTCGGTCTTCATGTTGCCTAATCTGCCCAGGCATTTTCTTCCCATTTCTTCACACAGAATGCTTAATTTCTTTTTTACTGTCTAATGAAAATGTGTTTATTTTTTACCCTCCAGCACCTACCTGAAGTCTTTGTAGCCAAATTAGATTAAGAGTAGAATTACTCCTCTATGAAACTCTTGACAGTACTAGCTTGACACTGATTATTTTTACTGTCTTATGTTTTATTGTATTTTCATGAACACGCATCCTATCTTCCTGGGTATATTGTAAATTCTCTGAAGACAGGGTCTTTTTTTTAAAGATTTTATTTATTTATTCGACAGAGATAGAGACAGCCAGCGAGAGAGGGAACACAAGCAGGGGGAGTGGGAGAGGAAGAGGCAGGCTCATAGCGGAAGAGCCTGATGTGGGGCTCGATCCCATAACACCGGGATCACGCCCTGAGCCGAAGGCAGACGCTTAACCGCTGTGCCACCCAGGCGCCCCATCTGAAGACAGGGTCTTGCCCGTGTTTGCTGGATATCAGTAATCATATAATAGATATTGAGATAAAATACATTAGGAAACACTATACTAAATTCTGTAGAACTTTTAACATGCTTTTTAGAGGTTTGCTGCGCTCATGTGTGTTGTAAATCTCTGTAGAACGATTTATAACAGGAACAAGGCAGGGCGAGTTCTGGCCTATACCATCCACTTAATAAAGAATGGATAGACAGATAAAAAGGTTGTATAGGGTATACAGTCCCCAAATTACTTGAACTAGGGAGTACAGCGTTGGTTTTAGTGTCATATCCATAATTTGAACTCAGTAAGTACTTAGATTATCATTAAAATGAGATATAATTGGTTAGATGTATACATGATAATTTTATTGCCTTTTCAGTTTTCATATGACTTGTACTATAACCCATCCCATTTAAAACATGTTATTTTTAGAAAACAGCACACATACAATGTATTTCTATTATTTAAAATCTTTTGATTAAATTTCAGTTCTTTTCTTTCTTAGAAAGGTAGTTAAGAGAGCTCCCTCTTGTGGTGTGTACGGATATAAGAGAGAACTGTAGATCTGTACAGTTACTGTATATAGGGCATTCTCCAAATGCAGCAGATATGGACTTGGTAAATCATGTATGCAGACTTTTTAAGTACCAAATCATTTGAAAAGGTGCTGAGGGAACTTGGGAAAGAGATTTTATGGCTGTCCTGTTGAAAAGTGAACATATGACCCTATTAAAAAGTATTTGAATTTTTATACTAAATTTATAGAAAAAATAAGTTGATAAATCTGTAAGTTAGAGAGTTTCCCTGCCCCCCCTTCTTTTGAAAAAAGAAAAGAAAATGTGTCTTTTAGTGTTCTTGCTTTAAAAACTGTGCTTACCACTTTGACTACCCCTGTCTGTGGCCTAAACTAAGTCCTAGTGGGAAAAATGTTACATAATTTCCATTCATTGTTTTAAGTAAAGCATACTTAAAGATTCAAGAAGTTGGATGTGAATAGGTAGCTCCAATCATTGAAAGTTTTGGCTCCTTTTGTTTTCTGAGCGCTGGAGGGCAGTCTTTTCTTTCTTAGGCCTAGAGTCTAAGCGAAGGGAAACTTACTTTTTGTTTCTTGTTTTTATTTTTCTGCCTGGTTTGGAGAATTGGCTCCTGATTTTGTCTAGAACCTTTTGAGAAGGTTTCTGTTTGTTTCCTTTATTTCATCTCCTTAAGAGCAATCCTATATTCTTACTCTATCAGCTTCAGCAGCAGACTCTGAATGGTAGCATACTAGTTTAAGAAAAATGGTTAGGTTTATTTCATTTACTTTCCTATTTTTATTAAACATTTAATACTTGAGAATGGGACAGGAAGAAGCCAAGATGACTGATATGATCACAATAATAATTAAAGTGCATCTGTTGAAATAGAGCCTTTATAGGACAAATAGTGAATTAGAAATAATTCCAGTATTTGGAATGAAATATATTCTTCTGTTGTAGAATAACAGATACCATTGGACCAACAGAAACCTCAATTGCACCAAGACAAAGACCAAAGGCCAACTCTACTACTGCCACTCCCAGTGTGCTGACCATTCAGAGTTCAGCAACACCTGTAAAAGTCCCTGCTCCTGGTGAATTCAGTAACCACAGACCAAAAGGTAATAACAGCTCTGCCAACCTTATCACCTTTATAGTTAACTTAAACCTTTTGTGGCTTGATTTCCTAGGAGTGTAAATTACTGGCAAACTTACTATTGTGAAGCAGATGACTTAATGCTTGCAGAAACTTTCTACTGATGTCTGATAAACTCAGCTAATTGTTTTCCTAAAGTTGTAGGCAAAATGTAAAAGTATGGTACAAAAAGCTTCCAATTTGCTTATGCATAGAGTCATCAACTAAGTAGGGTTTGAGGTTGGTAATAAGGTTCAAGAGTATAGAAAATTCTGGACTGTGTTGGAAAGGAGGAAGCTGAAACTTGAGCCTTAAAAAGTTTTATGTATTCCACTGCATCTAGATCCTTGACGGAGGAGTCTCTCTTGGGTCATGTGGAGATTACAACACAGGAACCTGTCTTCTCATCTGATTTTGAGAAGATTTGTTTTTCTAATCTAAAATATCTTCAAAGCATTATGGTACAGTGTAGTACTTAAAAAAAATTCCCCAAGAAAATCTCTCTAATATTAGATAGTAAACTTGTCCTCGCTAGTATTCGGGGGAAAAAGTAACAGGCCCATCTCAAGAAAACCCCGTTATGCACTTAATTTCATGGGATAGCTGTTTTGCTTTAATGTTAAAATGTTTTCAGTTAGTATACTCCAATGGTTAAGAGCCCACACTTAAAGTCTCATGAACCTGAATGTGAGTTCTGGTTTTCCCATTTCTTAGTGATGTATGTTATAAAGACTCTGGTACCTATTTGATAGGATTGCTGTGAGGATTAAATAACTGCTTAATATAATCCCTTGCCACATAGTATGTCCTTAAGAAATGTTAAATATTAGCTACTCTTATTACTGTTAAGCATATGCTCAGGGAAGAGAATGTTTATGTTACCTGATGCATTGCTGCATACTTCTGTCGTGATCAGGCCCAGCAGACGGAGGATTATTCCATGGAAAAGGGAAAATAGGGGAAGTTGAAGCCTTTTGTGTCCATTTCTTAGCCTCACTGTTCTCTCCTGTAAAATGAGAATAACACCCGCTTTGCCTGTTACAAGAAATACAAGACAAGGTGTGTGATATCTGGGAAGGTTCTGTTTCGTAGTAAGCATTCAGTGTTATTTCTTTTCTTTTTCTTTTTCTTTTTCTTTTTTTTTTAATTTTCCTACCATTTTGGGTTGGAGATCCTATTAGTCTTCTCTATCATGTATCAGTGCCCTCTACCCGAAGACCACTAGGAACACACTTGTATTTGAACCAATTAGGCTTATACTTACATATCATGGGAATCTGTGGGAGTGTCTCAGTAAGATGGTGTTTGAAAGACTTACTGAAGGATTTGAGCTTGTGTTAGGTATTTTTGGGAAAGCTTGAAGGAAGTGGGGCTTTGCTCTGGAGTGAATGCTGTCAGGAAGTGGATATGATATCATTAGGTATCTTAATAAATCTTACTTCTGTAGAAGGAGGGAAGCAAAAGCCTCAATTGGTATAGAAGCAGCAGTCAGCCATAGTAGCCAGGATATATCCAGGAGAGGTTTGGTCAATTTTTGGTGTGGACAATGTGCCTGATTTTGGCAGCGTTCAGATGTGATTATGGAGTGGTCTTGTTGTCCTGATCCACCGTGCTCACAGGAAGCCTTGTCTGATGTGGGCGTTGGGAGAAGTGTTGTTTATTAGGAGCTGTGCGGGTCAGGCCTGCTCCCATGGCAGGGCTTGCTTGCTCTCCTTCAAATGCTTCCAGCTTAAGTTGGAAAAGTAACATTCCCTTTTCTCCCCATATGTGCATCTTTTAACATTTCTTCCCCCATTAAGTATTATACAAGAAGTGACACATGAATATGTTCTTTTAAAATATTCAGACAGTACAGTAGTATTTGGGGGAAAAATGGAAAAGTCTCTATTATTTTTTTCTGTGGAATAAACTAGCAGCAGGTTAGTATGCATTTCCCGGGTGCATTTTTTATGTTCTTGCACGCGTATATATAGATAAAAACCACTTATGCTGGGTTTAACGTAAGTGGATTCATACCATACATAGTTCTCTGCAACTTGATTTATTTTACCTTCTGTATTTAGGAGAGCTTTGCACATTCGTGCATATAAATCTACCGTGTAGTTTTTAATAGGTAGATGATATTCCAGTGTGAGTGTACCATAGTTTATATAACCATTTGGGTTATTTCCAATATTTGCTCTTATTAATAGCGTTGTGGTGAACATCCTTATAACAGCCTCTTGATTTCCATGTTAGAGCATTTTTCTGAGGAATATATTAAAAAATGTACTCATTTAAAATTTGCCGCATTGCCAGAACATAAGGAATAGCATGGAGGACATTAGGAGAAGGAAGGGAAAAATGAAGGGGGGGAATGAGAGGGGGAGACGAACCATGAGAGACTATGGACTCCAGGAAACAATCTGAGGGTATCAGAGGGGAGGGGGGTGGGGGGATGGGCTAGCCCGGTGATGGGTATTAAGGAGGGCACATATTGCATGGTGCACTGGGTGTTATACGTAAACAATCATGGAACACTACATCAAAAACTAATGATGTACTGTGTGGTGACTAACATCACATAATAAAAAAAATAAAATTTGCCGCATTGCCATCCAAAAGACTTCAAAAACTTACACTATCAACAACAGTGTGAGTGTCCTTTGATTCTGATCCTTGCCAATACCTGATAGTATTGGTTTTTTTAAAATGTTTCCCTATTGATAGGTAAAATATCTTTGTTTTTATTTTAATATTCTTGATTAATACTACTGTTCCATGTTTACTGGCTGTTCGTTTTCTCCTGTGAATTATCTTTTGCAATTTTCTGTGAGATTGTCTTGTTTTTAATTTTTTATTGCCCTTAAGATTTTTTTTTTTTTAAGATTTTATTTATTTATTTGACAGAGATAGAGACAGCCAGCGAGAGAGGGAACACAAGCAGGGGGAGTGGGAGAGGAAGAAGCAGGCTCATAGCGGAGGAGCCTGATGTGGGGCTTGATCCCAGAACGCCGGGATCACGCCCTGAGCCGAAGGCAGACGCTTAACAACTGTGCCACCCAGGCGCCCCCTTAAGATTTTGTTTTTATGTATTCTTAATATTCTTTGCCAAATATATTGTCCATACTTTCTTACAGTATGTCTTTAACTTTCCCGGTGAATTTACTTAACTTCTCTGAGCCTTACTTTTATCATTTGCAAAATGGGGACTAATAGTATGATGATTTAATGGTATACTTGAAAGCATTGTTTTCACATAGGATTGTTATGATGTTGTTTGGGATTTCTCTGGTGCTCTGTGGCCTTGGCTTGAGAACCAGGGCACCAAAGGCTAATGGTGGTAATATCTGTGTGGTAGAATTATGGTTTTAATTTTCTTCTGTATATTTTTATAAATGTTTGAAGACTAATTATAATGAACATGCATTTCCTTATAATTACAAGAATTAGGAAGTTATTAAACTATTTTCATAGAGGTGTTGTATTTAAGGCCTGGGGAGGTTTGAAGATATTGGTGAAAAAGAATCCTTCTCTCCCTTCTTGTACTCTCTTTTACCCCCATAGGATTAAATAGCTGCACTTGAATTTATGGTAAGTCGTTGGAGGAGAATATAGAAATTATGGCATATCACATTTCCTTTCTGATATTGTGTGTCTCGTTTTCATTAATTTCAAAAGTTTATTCATAGGATTTGCCTTGGGTAAAAATTATGAAGCTTATAAATGTCCATTTAAGAGGCAGTGTTAATAAATTCACTATACTAGCATTTATTGAACACCTGTTATAATAGACATTCCTTGGGGCCTTAATAGATCAAAGTCATTATCCCACCCGTCAAAGGGCCCCGGTTAGGACATAGCCGTGAAGATAGCGTGTGCAAGGCAGAACGAAATGTTGTAAACCAAGTGGAGGTGTTAGATAAAGGAGAAAGGAGGAGAGCCTTGAGCTAGACTTTGAAGGATACGAAGAATTGCAGTAGGTGGAAGGTGGCAGTGTAGACAGAGAGAATCATATTGGCAAAGGCACAGATTCATGCCAGAGAAGCGAGAAACCGAGGACGTGGCTGATGTGTTCATGGAGAGATGACGTAGGAGAGAAGCGTTTCTAAGACGTTGACTTGTTCAGAGTTGTGGCTGACAAAATTAACTTTCATGGGTTCTTAAAATTACAGTAAACAGTCCCTTCAGACTATGTGCATATGGAAGTTTCTGTGCTATAAAGTAAGGATAAAATTGCCTTGGTTAATGATTATCGAAACGAGTGTTTTGAAATCCAGCCATCTTGTCGAAATCTTGTGTTCACATACATTTCTGGAAACCACTTTTAGGAGCGCTGAGACCTGGAAGTGGCCCTGAGATCGTACTGGGTCAGGGGCCCCCCCAGCAGCCTCCGCAGCAGCACCGAGTCCTTCAGCAGTTACAGCAGGGAGACTGGAGACTGCAGCAGCTGCATTTGCAGCCCCGGGCCCCGCCGCAGCCGCCGCAGCCGCAGCTCCTTCCGGAGGCCTACACGCAGCAGGTCGCTCTGCGGTTCCTGTAGATGCGGAAGGGGTGGCGGGGAGGTCACGCGGCCGTTGAGAATCAGCGAACTGCCTGTCACATCACGGCACCATGAACTCTAGATCCACGTAAACGCTTGCCCAGTTTCGGGATTTTTGAAGAATATGTATTTACTTGCATTCTGTGAGAGTCTTAAGAATATTCCGCTCAAATAGGTTGCATCATGGCTTTATGAAGCAAAGACATGTTCGGTCATTGGGCAATATGAATAAGCGTGGCAATTTGTGATGAACGTTATCTTTTCCAGGTTATGTTTTGGGTTAAGAAACAGATTAATAATGTTATTGTTGGAAAGGTGATATTTAGGCTTTCAGAAGTAACACTACTTGGGTTTTTGTTCTAGTTTTTTTCTTCCCCTGCCTGGGTTGGTGTGTGTGTGTGTGTGTGTGTGTGTGTGTGGAGGGGTGGCATTTAGAGTTGGAAGGGGCATAGAAAAAAATGACCTTAAGTTCTGTTCTGCCCTTTGCCTTATCAGAACCTGCAAATTTCTAGTTTCATTAAACTATTTTAAATTTAATGACTTGTCACAATTGCCTTTCCGTCATTTCCTGAACTGTTTTTGAGCCTAGTAAACGCATGGGTGGCTCCCTCTTCTCGTCTTGATTAATAGACCCAGAACAGAACGTAGTTAAGTAGATGGTGCCATTGAGTTGCCAGAATATATCACTGAAGTGGAGATAGAAGAGGTGGGGAATTTACTGAGTCCTGGACACAAGTTACTGCAGGGGTTCTCACCAACTGGTAAATGTGTTTAGGTTTAGTTTTCTTCCAAGCGTCCTCAAACTGCGCTGGGAATGGTTTTAGTCCACTCCGTTATGTTTCACTGATAATCTTCGAACCAATTCCAATAGGCACATGTAAGTTATAGTCAGTTACATACTATAGTTCTTTTACATTGGTGTTTGGATTAGTAGTACTGAAATCATTGTTTTGATGGTAAGCTCAGTACTTAAAAAAAAAAACCCAAAACCAAAAAAAAAAAAACTATGGCACAAAAAAGGCATGCATAATATTGATGACTTTCTTTGTTTTTTCATTGTAGTATCAACAGGCAATGCAGCAGCAACAGATACTTCAACAGCAGTTTTTAATGCATTCTGTGTATCAGCCGCAGCCTTGTGCATCACAGTACCCTACAATGGTAAGCGTCACATAATTTCTAGGTATTTCTCTCTGAGAATACATTCCAGTGTTGGAATTCCCAGTATGACAGGTATTATTCAGAATTTAATTATTCAAATTCAACTCAAGTCAGTTAATTAACACATTTTTAACAAAGCCAGTGGTGTGTTCTAAAGCAGCTTGACATTGGTCTGAACCGTAGCACCTGAATTTGGCACATGGTAACTGACTGGTGGTATTTTTCTCTTACCTCATAATATAAGGGAAATGATCTATTTCCTGTGGTCTTTTGTCATATGTCTCTTTCATTTGGCAAATGTCTGTTGAATAAAAAAGAGAAACCCAAAAGGAAATTGCATTTGCTTCAGAGAATAGTGTGACCTTTTTTTTTTGTTTTGTTTTTTATAGCAACTGCTGTACTAGTGACTGTAAGCTACTCTCTTGTCTTTTTCTTAAACTATTCAAAGGAGGATTTTTGAATCCGGTTAAGTGAATCTAGCTTCAGAATTTTTTTTTTAATTGAGGTATAATTAACATAACATACATAACATGCTATCAGTTTCAGGGATACACCGTAATGATTTGATATTTGTGTATTTTGCAAATGGTCACTGTAATACATGCAGTTAAACAACTTCTTAAATAGACTTATTTTTGTCTTGCTGTGATATTCTATATGCAGGCTGCTCATTCATATATAAATTGTTTTTCAGGCTTCTGACTTTGTTGCCAGTGTGAAAAGGAAAGAATGGAGTAAATAGGTGTGATGCTGACTGTGCTTTAGTGACATCGGACCCTGTTTTGTGTAATGGCATTTCTTGTTTCAGATGCAGCAGTACCAGCAGGCTTTCTTGCAGCAACAGATGCTAGCTCAGCGTCAGCAATCCCAGCAACAGGCTTCACCTGAGTATCTTACCTCCCCTCAAGAGTTCCCGCCCGCCTTAGTTCCTTATGCTTCATCACTTCCAGCTCAGGTTGCAACCGTAGCGGACTCCTCTTATAGTGCCAATAGGCAAGTATTTTTCCAGTGACTGCAAAAGAAATGATTGTGGAAGTGGGTGTAAATGTGGAGTGGAGTCACTGAATGGCTCCTGAATTGAGAGCCCATCTTTTTAGAAAGTCCCCCTTTTTCTCTCACTAGGCCTGTCTTCCTGGCCCTGAGTATCCCTGTCCTTCCTTGCATTTCCATCAGTTAGGTCTGCTAATTGGTATTTGCAGGTGAGGTTTAGCAATGTCTAGCAGCATTTAAGGCTAAGAAAATTAGTGGCTTGTATGTTAAGACATTCTTTGTAATTTAAATAGAAACAAAACCCTAACGGGCTATACTTTAGTAGTTTAAAAAAATAACCCTTGTAGACAAGTTAATTTAACTTTCTCTACTTATGTATTATTACTTTCAATTAATTTGACAATATTTACTCATAAAGTTTGTCTAATTTGGTTTGATTTAAGAGGTACAAAAAATAGTAACGTGCCATTTGGTTCTTTTTTAAGATAGTGCAAGCTTATTACAACCACAGCCTCGTATATTTTGGTTATTTAGTTACATTGGTTAGTATAGAGTTATTTTTCATGGATAATTCATATTGAAAACATTACAGTAAACTAAAGAACTGTGGTATAAATTTTCTCAAACTCAGATTTGAACTGGGGAGTGCTTCAGGATTTTATAATGAAAAATTTGTTGACCATTATGAATATTTCTTAATAGTTTTAGATACGTTGGAGGAAGTAGCTATTAGAACTTTGATTATGGAAACACTAAAGAAGTTCTCATACAACATTATTTCAGGATATGAACATTAGCTGAGAAAAGGTATCTGCAAGCTTTGGGTAGGACTTAGGCATGAGAAAAAGCAACATCAGTAGCATACTTATTCATTGAGCATGTCAAGAGAGGGATAAAATATACAGTTTGCTGTGATATACTTCCCAACCTGTATGTGTGTGAGAGAGAGAGAGAGAGAAAAGAGAGAATGAAAGAAAGGGAGAGAGAGAGGGAGGGACTGAGGGAGGGAGGAAGCAAATTTATTTATTCAAGTATTTTCCTAAAACAAAAATTGAGGTGCATGAACTAAGATACAAAAAAGACACACCTAAAAAATAAGCCCCCTAGGGATAAGAATGGAATAGTTTTATTCTTCATTAAAAATAGGATATTCTGCTCAATATTGTTTAGTTTAAAATACTGATGAGGGGGCGCCTGGGTGGCTCAGTCGTTAAGCCTCTGCCTTCAGCTCGGGGCCTGATCCCAGGGTCCTGGGATCGAGCCCCACATCGGGCTCCCTGCTCTGCTGGGAGCCTGCTTCTTCCTCTCCCACTCCCCGTGCTTGTGTTCCCTCTCTCCTTCGCTGGCTGTCTCTCTCTCTCTGTCAAATAAATACAATCTTTAAAAAAAAAAAATACTGATGAGACCTGTACTGATTTTTTTTTTTTTTACTTTTGATGTTAATTAGCATGAAAAATGTCAGTTAAATCCAGCATATATATATAGGTAGTTGGAAAATGCAAAGATGTTAAACTGTCTTCTCGAATGCTGCATATATATTTATGTATACTTTGTGTGCTAAAGGATTACCAACCTTTGGAAACAAAGTTGTGTCACTGATGAGAATAGAGTCATGCATTAAAAATCTGTAGGAGAGAGTTCTTGTTGGTATTCCATTGCATATGTATTATCTAAACTTCCAGTTAGTTAGAAAGGAAGATGGGCATCTAAAGATATGAGGTCCATGTAAGCATGCAGGGCGCTGATACCTATAACCTGTGTAAATCACACGGCACTGTCTACTTCAATCTTTCCAGCGAGACTCTTCATGGAATCACAGGTGTGATATGTTAGATAAGTGCTTTTTTCTAATTTCTGGAGGAAAAAAATTGGTTTATCATCAGAATCTTCTGCATACCCCAGTGTGGGAAATACTGCATTGGGTATCTGTGAAAGTATATAAGACTTGTTGTACTCCACTTCTGTGAAATTATGTATCAAGGGAGATGGAAGGTTGGAGCAGGAAGGGGTTAGATCAGTAGAAACAATTATATACTTGGCAAATAGGTACACTAGCTTCCCAGAGGAACACTCCATTCACACTTGGGGCCTTAATGATACTGCATTAATATTCCCATTTAATATCAATCTTTACCAAAGTTATATGTTGAGTATAATATCTTAGCAATTTAAAAGGTGATCTGTAAACAAATATTCCTGCTTATAACTAAGTCAGTGGAAGGTGAAAATTGGGTTAACTGTTTGGCTCTAAGTGTATAGTAGATATTTGAACAGAAGAAACGAAACCAAGTCATTCCTTAGACAAAGGGAAAGGGTCAGTGTCTTGGTTAGCATGATTATTTCCTTTCCTACTTAATCTTATGCTAAAATTTCTACTTTTCCAATGTGTTAATATAGCTTTAGTATGACTGTTGGAAAGTATTAACCATGTTGTATTCACATAACAATGAAATAAACATCAACACATGCGTTATTTTATTTTTTGTGATAGATTTCCCTGTTGTATTAGTTATTTGTTGCTGCATTCCCCAAAGTTAGTGGTTTAAAACAATGATAAACATTTATTATCTCCCACACTTTCTTTGTATCAGGAATTTAGGAGTGCATTAGCTGTATGTTTATGTCCAGAGAAGGGTCTCTCAGCATACAGTTAAGATGTTTGCCTGGAGCTGCAGTCCGCTGAATGGTGTGGCTGGTGCTGGAGGATCTTTTTCTAAGATGGCTCATTCAACATGGCTTAGGGCAGGAGGCCTCAGTTCTCTGCTGTGTGGATCTTTCCAAAAGGTTGCTTAAGTATTCTCGTTTGCAAAGCTGAAGACTGTTTTGAATAAAGAATTATTTGTTCTGGTTTGTTCAAGAGCAAGTGGTCCAAAAGAGAGGGCAAGAAGGAACCCGTGATGCCTTTTATGGTCTAGTCTCAGGTGTCACACGCTGGCAGTTCTCCATATTTCATTTGTTGGGATTGAGTCACTAGATCTAGCCTTATATTCAAGGGCTGGGGAATTCGATTTCGCCCTTGAATATTAGGAGTGTGAGGGAGGATTGTCAGAGACTTTGTAGACATATTTTAACACCTGTTCAAATTGTAGGTTAAGGTGACACATCTCATTGAGTTACAGTCTACCAAGAGGAATCAATGAATTCATCCTAGGAATATGAAGAGGAGGATAGGGATAGCGAATCAGAAGTTCTGAAAGGGGTCCTTGGCAGGCAGGAGGGAGAATATCTATTCCTTTTTGAGTTTTAGCCTCTGATTTGTGTTTCAGGGACTCTGAAAGTCCTTGAGGGTAGTTTTGGAATTAGAGATGAGATTCTATCATAGGGAGGCAGGCTTAGATCTTAGCAGTTGATGCATTCCCAGGGTGAGTTCTAAACTGAATTATATTTGTTATTAAGATACCTAACTTACATTTATCAAGAAGGACTATTTATTTGTTGGTCAATTCCTGTGTTTTCGTCTAGCTTTCAGTAAGTGTTTAAACTTTCCATTCTCTACTCAGCTATACTGACAGGGCTTGGACTAGGGGATTAAATGGGCAACTTTTGTGTGGTGGCAGTGACAGTAAGCTCCCAAGGGGAAAGTGAATTTAAGGGGATGAGTTGAGGCTTGCAAAATTGAGACACATAGAGATTCTCCCTCCGTTACCGATGTTAGAATATCTGCATCTGAATTACTGCTAACTTTGATTTGACAACTTTGTTACATTGCCTTGTGACTATGCTGTTTTTCCAGGCTGGGTTGAAGGAGAGGTACCCAGGGATTCTTTTTTTTTAAAGATTTTATTTGTTTATTTGACAGAGATAGAGATAGCCAGCGAGAGAGGGAACACAAGCAGGGGGAGTGGGAGAGGAAGAAGCAGGCTCACAGCGGAAGAGCCTGATGTGGGGCTCGATCCCATAACGCCGGGATCACGCCCTGAGCTGAAGGCAGATGCTTAACCGCTGTGCCACCCAGGCGCTCCCCCTCAGGGATTCTTAGGTTAAGAAATCTTTAGACTCCCACCTTCTCTTTAAAGTCAAGAGGCCTATTAGATAACTTTCATGAAACGAGTGGTTCTAGGCTCCAGACTATATAGATACTTGAAAACCATGAATTATTTATTATGTAGAAAATAACCCTCATCTAGTTTTAGCAATTCATAAAGCACTCCTCTAACAGTTCATGTCTGCTTGGTAACTATATAGAGAATGCCTTCGTCAAGAGGAAAATTGTTGCAGTGTCTCAGCATAACCAGGACATAAGAGCATCTTATTCAATGGTGATTTTAGAGTAATACTGTTTGACATGGCGACTGATTATCACTTTAGGGATATTCACTGTGATAATCATAATATTTATTGAGTGCTGATTTCTTTTTCTAGACACTGTTCTCTTTGCTTTATATATATTAATCTTCTCAGTAAACTTATGAGGTAGATACAATTCCTCCTGTTTTTACAGATGAGGAAGCCGAGACAGTGAAGTTAAGGAACTTGCCCAAGGGTACGCATTGAGGCAGTTCAGATCCCAGGTGGTGCCATTAATCTATGCCCTGATCTGCCATATCCATCATAAATAATAAAAGGATCTGTTTTTCCAAGTTATTTAGAAAGTACGAACTAGGGCACTTTAGAATTTTCAAATCTAATGGTTTTTTTTTTCCCTTCTTTTCCCTCTTAATTATTACTATAGGTCAGTTGCTGATAAAGAGGCAGTTGCAAATATTACAAGTCAGAAGAACATCAGTAACCCGCCTGATATGTCAGGGTGGAATCCCTTTGGAGAGGATAATTTCTCCAAGTTAACAGAAGAGGAACTGTTGGACAGAGAATTTGACCTTCTAAGATCAAGTAAGGGACACTTGAAGGCTTATTTTGCTTCACAGTAAAATAACAGCTCTATAATTATTCAGCAAGGCCAAAGACTGTTTTGAGGTGGTAAATAGAAAATTCTTTTTGTGCATTTGAGGGCAAACATCAGGCCATCTTTTACATATACTATCGAACTATGTTGTGTGCATTAGAAATCAATTGCTTGATAGTAGCTTTAAACCCAAGATTGCTAATAACACCCTGATTCCTAACACTTAAATACTGCATATCTTTGAATGTTAAATTCAGAATATCTCTAAAACGTGGAAAATCAATGTTCAAATGAAAAGGGAGACATCCGTTATCTTGCTTACTAATCATTTTGCAGCTCTGTTTTCTTGCACACGCAGTAGAAGATACTGTGGGTCTGAGATGCCCTTTGAAAGTGCCTGAAAGAAAACATGGGCTACTACATTATGTTAATGTTTTGTAATGCCCTTTTAATGAGTGTTCACATAAAAGGGCTGCTTTGTTGTCCTGATATGGCAAAAGTTAAATAAATTATTTTCCACTTTGAATCAGATATCTCAATGTTTTTACTTGGAATCATTGCCTTCTCTTAAACTACCTAATATATATGTCAAGCCTAACCACACGCATTTTAGAAAAGTTCTTTTTCGGAAAGGCGAAGTGTGGAATGTTTTGAGGAGGTTGCAAAATAGCAAAAAGCTCACTTCCGGAGTATGTAGATAATTTTCAGGTTTCAGAGGCTTATACGTGTGTGCACACGTGGGCGTGCGTGTGCACGCGTATCCAAGTGTGTTTTCCTGTTTTGCATGTGAAAAGAAGGTCCTAATGGTCCCTCATTATAGTTTCTAGCTTCTGTTTTATTTTAGGTAACTGGCTTTATGAGAACAATTATTAGATGAATTGCTTTGTTCCCAAATGATATATATTTTATGTAAAATTTATAAATGCCCCGAATTCATGTAAGAATAGTTGTTTGGGATTTCAATTTGTATTTTACATATTGGTTATATGACTATGAAAAATTAAGTTGATGATTAATGCAGATATAAAGATGAGTTTTGAACCTTTAATAAAGGTTTGTCAGCTTCGGTAAAACCAAACTTACATCTTTTTATTAAAGAAAGTTTTCTTAAACCACAACTTTTTTGTTTGGCATTTTTAGTATACCTTATGTTGAGTAGCCCCAAAAGCCAAGTTGTAAAAAAGGAAATAAAGTATCTCTTTCTTTTGGGGGGATGGCAGGGTGACACAGGGGTTAACCGAATCAATATAATTTATAGGGTTATTTTGAAAGCGAAAGGTAAAATTAAAATATTCATTTTAATATGTTCTGACCAGGATAGTAACTGAGGGTTTGCTAAATCAGTATTTTCTACTCTTTGGGTAAAACTCGTCCTCCCCCCGCCCATCAGTTTATGGAATGGGTAAAATATTCACATTATTTTGTACCTTAAAAATAAAAGTGTGTCATTCTAAGCTCCCTAGAATTTGTAATGACAACCAAGTTTTATTTACTTTGCATAGGGAAGAATGGCATATAAAATATTCATGTATACATAACTTCATAAAAATTGGGTTTAGCATGTAAAACTGTTAACCAGCTATTTGCTTTCAAACTTCAAGGTCAGATAACATATGTAATTTTTGTATGTATCTGTGCACACATGTGTATGCCAAAGAATTTAGACTTCCTTGCACATTAATTGTGGAATGATATTAAGTTCCAAATGAAAGTGCAGGAGGAGCTTATCTGAAGGTCAAACTTGGAGCAACTCAGCCATTTGGGAAAGTGCCTAGATGGTCCCTGAGCTTTTGAAATCATTTCACTGTCACAAGGCTGATGTACTTAAATTGGCATCTAGCACCAGAAAACATACGTGATTTCTCATCCTTGGCAATGCTGCTTAACTACGTTGTAATCTCAGTGAAGTAACTTAACTTCTGTCTCACTTTCTCACTTATAAACTGGGTAGAGTGATGCTTACCTCATAAGGTTGTCAGTAAAATTAAATGAAATAATGTCTTGAAGGGTCTGGGTACTCCATAAATGCCACTTCCCTGTTCCTCATCTTCTGTGTAAGTCTTTAGGCTCCAACTTGAGGTTATTGCCCTTTAACCAGCATTTAAAAATTATATCTAAACTATCAGGTTTCTCAGCTGGCAGTTAAAAAACCAGATTAGAAGGGGCTTTGTGGGCAAACAACATTACAGCAGAAATGACATGTGATAGCAAGAAAGAAGATGAAAAGTGTGTGTCTTCTCTGTAATAATTGATAGTCGTAATAATGGTGTTCATAAAAGGTGAAATGTCTTTAATAAAGTTTATAAAGAAATCATTAATATATAGAGTATAGTTTAGAAAGATTTCTTTCCAAAGTGTTACCTACCTGTAATATATTCAGTCATCTTTAACACCTCTTGCATTCACAAGCAATAAAGCACCTAATATCTGATCCACTTGATAGGGGCTAAATTACCCTGCAACACAAAAGACGTCTTTCAGAACCTTAAGGGTTTCAGTGGAAGACTAACATTAGTGTAATGAAAATTAATTTCGGTCATTACTGGTTGGTGCCTTTGTCCTTAAAAACTTTTTCTAAAATAAGTAAATTATTGTTGCATTTGGAATAGCAAATTTACCTTTTTTTCTCAGCACAGATTTTATCAACAGTTTTTCAAGTCTTTTCTAAAATAATTTATATTTGGTTTATGAAATGCTCTTCAGCAAGAAACTGAATACCTTTTTGTATGATGCTTAAAAATATAGCCATTTCCCATGTAATGATTGTTCAGAATAGTACACTGCCATTTGAGTTTTTATTTTTAAGATGGTAAATGGTTATTTATTAAAATGAAAAAGGATATTCTGTCTAGGAAGTACTTTACGCGTTTGTACTACTCAAAAGGTGATTTGAAAATCACAATATATTTTGACATACTAGAATTCCAAAATATGAGTATTTGGCAACAAAAACTGTTTTTTAGTGATCTTTATAAGAAAACAGTTATTGATTCCATCCATATACCAGTTGGCAAAGGGATTTAACATATAAAATAAACCAGATTCTTACTTTTGCTTTCAGTGTAACTGAATATTATTTATGGTTCAGAATTTTTCTCCTGTTCTACTTAAAACCAAAACATTAAATCAAAATTAGGCATTATTAATAAAGCTGATCTCAATGACATTTTTAAAGTTTAAACTTGTATTTTTCTTTGTCTTTCATATCAAAACATCCAGAATAGTATGTAAACTTTAGAAATCTAACTGTGATAAAATTTAATACATTAAACACTAGATTACAGGTGCTTGCTTTGGGACACTTTTTAACTTGCATTTGTTCAAATAGTTGTGTAGCTCTGCATGTTAATTAAAATTAATGCTTAATGGAATATTATTTTTTGTCGATGATGACTGTTTCTGTTTCAAACTGCATCACAATAACTAAAAGAAAGAATAGAAGAATCTAAAGACTGTGGCTGCTTTGCAAATTCTACTGAATGTGTGTGTGTGTTTTTTTTCTATGAAGCCACGGAATAAAATAGACGTAAATATCTGTATTAGTTTGTTGTAAAGCATTAACTCTCACCATTGTAA
The DNA here is from genome assembly GCF_024610735.1 of Ursus americanus. Taxonomy (NCBI): domain Eukaryota; kingdom Metazoa; phylum Chordata; class Mammalia; order Carnivora; family Ursidae; genus Ursus; species Ursus americanus. Next base: position 22,592,622 of record NC_142134.1, on the reverse strand, counting down.
GCTAACTCAGATATATTGCTGTTCCTTCAGTGCAGAATAACAGAACTTTTCAAATAGAATAGTTTCGAAAGTATCAGATGAAGACCGTACTTATAAAATTTACTTATTAGCCTTTTGGCTATTGAAGCCATTTTCCAAATAAGCTGCAGAATTAACTTATTAGAATATTTTAATTTTCTGATGGTATTGTGGAATATACTTTGATTCTAGGATTTTTAAATCCTGTATTTTTTGCTATCTGTATCAATTAAAAATCCTGAAAAGATATTGTCTTTATTCACCAACACAGTTCTTTTGGGAAGGCAGGAGGAGGTAAGTTTCTTAATGTTGGACAAATCAAGCTCAAGTTTTGCTCTAATGTAAACCAATTATTTGAAAATAGAACTTAAATTCATTTTAGGGGTGACTATGTATTTGAAAAATAGCTCTATATACCATTTCATTAGTTTTTAATTATAGGTAATTAATAATTGAAACAATTAATATGTGTATTTATTTTGTATTTTGTGCCCTGGGACCCAGATTATCCTGTGAACTCTAGAAATCTAGATGATTTAACAACAGTCCTCCATGGATAAATTGATTCTGTGTTTTGTGAGAACGTGATTCATTTTATAGCGCATTTATTCTGACTCCCGTTTTGAAATAATTGGAAAATGAACTTTGCATAGAACAGTGTCTCCATATTTTAAATTATGGGACTCACTGTATTAAAAATGTTAGTTTTTCCCTACATGATAATGTTTGTACTCTTGTCCTAACTACATGGTGCTGTTTATACATTTATGAGAATTTAGCTTAGATTGAGGGAGATAATATACCGGTGCATGAGGATTCAAAGAACCTTAGTGGTAACTGTGCATTTTTATATGCTGGGAACCATTGGCGCAGTGCTGGTTTATAAACCTGGGGAGTATATTAAAGTGTCGATTTCCAAATTCCCGCTCAGATAATCTGATGCATTAGGTTTGTGGTAGGGCCCAGGTAACTACATTTTATACAGGAACCCTAGCAGTTATGATGCAAATGGTCTAGAAGGGAAGTTTGGTCCTAATTTAGACCTAAGTACCCATATATACTGTCTTGATTTTCAAGAACGAGGGATCTTGGATAGGATATGCTGTGGCTATCACTCTGAGATAGTCTTTTTCATTTGTCCTTTCCTACTTCCTCTTTCCTTTGTCCTCACTCTGTTGTACACGAGAATTTTCATTGTCATCCATTACAGTATTGGATTTGAAAGGCAGCTCACAAGTCTTGGAACTTTTGTTTGTGCATAAATCAGTTGTCAGATATGTTGCCTTAACAAAATATTTATCACTTATTATATTACCAGTGGGGTTTTAAGTAAAATTTTAGATAACTCAAAGTTTCATGTGGATATTGTATTTTAGTTTTAGCCATAAAAGCTGATAATTGTGTCCATTGTCATAAATGTGTTTAAAAAATGGTCCATTGCTGTAATTAGGTGTATTAAGGATGTCGTAGACTCTAGGGCCTCGCCTTCTCAAGAGTGTGCTTCCTGACCCAGCAGTATCACATCACCTGGGAGCTTGTTGAGGTGCAGAATCTCAGAACCCATCCCAGAGCTGTCCAGTCAGAATCTGCATTTTCACAAATCCCCAGCTCACTGGGATGTACCTTCAGTTTGAGAAGCACTGTCCTGGGAGATTGCTGCTTTAACTTGGGGCTTTTTGCTTCATTCTGAAGTTACAGATCATTTTTAGGGAATTCTAATTATATTTGGATTTTCTCTGCCTACCCTGCAATGTCTTAGAACTCAAATGAAACCAGCATAATTTACCCATAGAATTTCTTAAACGTGAAGGGTATAGTCCTGGGAATGCTTAAAATTCCTGAAAAAAGCAGAATGAGTTCCTAATAGTATATGCTTGAGTGCTAAGAATCAGAGGCTAGGGAGACAGCTTACAAAAATCAAGAAGTTGCCAACTGATCAAGTGCCTGCAATATGCTGTTTAAGAGGAAGGAAAGGTAATCACTACTTAGGGAATTAGGGGACAGCAACTCTCTTCACACACGACAAGCCTGCTTCTGCATGAGTTAGAGCCTCTGCTCTAGCTCTTCTTTTGTCTGTGTGCTCTGCACAGGTATCCCTTCGCTGCCTCTTGAAGTCTTTTCTCACCTGGTCCTGGTCAGAAACTCTCTATTACTGTGACTTGTGCCCACTCCCTTAATTCCTTACCCCTGAACTACAGTTTTCTGTAGAGCTTATATATTTCTCATTATGCTCATTGCTTTTTGTTTGTTTGTTTGTTTTTCCATGCCAGCATATAAACTCCAAGAAGGCAAGACTCTGTGTTTTGTTTGACATTGCCTGCCCATTGCTTAGAACAGTGCCTGGCACATGGTAGATCTCAGTTATCCATTGGGTGAAATAAGAAACTCTGTCATTAGGCTTTTCATAATATCTGTGTATATGTGAATGATTTAATATGAGAAATGAACATCAGTAGTCAATTACTTTTTATTGCTATTGAGAAATAAGATTTGCCTATTTTATGAACAAATGACCATTTGCAATATTTTTTCCATATGTATTTTTTGCAGAAAGAAAGTCTGCCAAATATGTCTCTGTTCAGTAAGCTGGGTTTAAGTTCAGGTCCAGTATGTTACAAGTTGAAGACAACTGGGTATTTTAGTAAACCAAACTAAGTTATTTATTAGGTTAATTGTATTTGTGAAATTTGTGAAATCACTGAGATGATATTGTTAAGCTTGCCTTTGTAGCAACAAGTATTATTAAACTCGAGACTACCCCCTAATATTTATAAAATGAATTCTGACTAATATTTTTCAAAAAGGCCGTTGCTTTGATTAATTTTATTTATACTGTTACCAACTTTTATTTATTTTAAAGACCGTTTTTATTTTATTTTATTTTTTTGTTTCATCTTATTTTTGCAGACAGGCTCGAGGAGAGCGCATCCTCAGATAAGAATGTAGATCCACTTTCTGCTCCACATAACCACCCTCCAGAAGATCCTTTTGGTTCTGTTCCTTTCATTTCTCACTCAGGCAAGTTACATATGTAACATCGTCATCAATGAAAAATACACACACGAAGAGCAATAATAAAAATAACAACAATAAAAAAACCTTATTAATATAAAGCCAAAGTAAGAATTAGGTGTTAGTTATAGAAAATAGAAAATTATTTTTACCTTTGCTATCCTCTCTCTGCCATAACTCTCTTTTTATCTTTATTGTTGGATATCAGTGAAACAAATTCATGCATGAAAATCTCTCTTTTTTATATACTTAAAATATGTTTAAAGATATTTTTATACTCAGCTTTTGCTTAAAAATCCTGTATTTTCCTTGTTTTTATGTGCTTTTTATAGTTGTTTTTAAAAAGTATTAATGATTTTGTATGTCACGATAATTTTGTGACAGATTACTCTTTTCTTCTTATATCCTCGCTTTAATTTCTTTTTTTGGCTTTGATTTCAATTTAGAACTTAAATATTGTTATTACTATTAAAAAATATCTGTAGTAATATTTTCTAAGTAATCACCCAGTTGACACTGTCAGAGATACTAGGGTGGAATAGGATCCCACTTTGGCATAAATGGATTGTGTGTGTGTGTGTGTGTGTGTGTGTGTGTGTGTGTGTGTGTGTGTTCCTAAAGGAAAAAAATGAATTTGATCATAGAAAAAAATATATTAGAAGAAATAATGCCTTGATAGAGTACAAAGTTTTGTTTATACCATATTCAAGGTAACTATCAGCCATGTTCTTGCATTCTCTTCCTTGTATTTCCCACTCAAGCAAATTACGTATATGTAATAACATCATTGCTATCATTTAAAAATGCACACAAGTGAAAACAGCAAAAACAGATACACCTTACAAGAAAAACTTATAAATGTAAGTTTAGTAAGAAATAGGTGTTCAGGATTTCTGATGAATACACTGAGGCAGTGTTAATAGCTTTTCAATATTTAGATTTGGTTATCCAGGATATGCAGCACAATAATTAGGAGTTTCTACATATTTTCATGTTCTGTATTTTACTCTTTGCCCTTTATTGAAAACAGTCCATATTGTTGTCATTTTGTGCTTGCTTCTTTCAAATTATCTTTGAATGAATGGCATGAAAACATTAATTGAGTGGGGAAGACAGTTTACTGTTTCTACTTAATCTGCACGCGTGTACTTCCTCACACCCCCAATAATAATGCTACTACTTTTTTCAAACAAAGTATAATATCTCAAAATGGTCATTAGAAGCTCTCAAGAACATAGGTATTGATCTGTTTGTGGCAGAAAATGGTTTCAGTACTGCTGGCTCTTTTTCGAACTCTGGAAGGAGTTGTATGATCCTTTTCAGGTTTGTATGTATCTTTGCAACTTCCCTGTTCTTTAAGATTCTGAAGGAACCCTGGGAAAATGAAGACTGGAATCAGGGACTAGGTTAAGCCTCAGTGACTTGCCATTTCCCTGGGCACCCTTATTTTGGGGTTGGCCTAGGACTTTTGTAGTTAGAAATATGCTCACAAATTTGAGCTTGATTGCTGTCATTGTTATTTTGTTTTTCTTCTTAATGTGGGCATTTAATTTCTGTTATATTTTAAATTTATCAAGTGTGGGAAACATGAATTGTCTGTCTTTGAATCATGTTCAGTAGCCAACCCAGTATGTATCTAATAATATTCCTTGGATGTATGAAAAAATTCTAACTATTCCTAAAAATTCATACTCCTAAGTGTTAAGAAAGTGACCTTAAAAAATGATCTTTACTATAAATGTACCCTTCCAAAAAAGTCTTTTTAGATTTAGTGTAGCCATGAACACTGGAATGGTTAGGTTATGAAAAATTGAGGTCACAGAATGGAATAAAGGAGGGAATGGTCATAGGTGAGATGTGCATCTAGAAAGAGAAGAAAAGGTGGTCACTTGGCTATATTAGCACTGTTAATTTGTATTTATGAGATCTAAAATACATAATTAAATTAAAACTAAAAATAACATATTACTACTGACCAAACTGTTCATTATCAAGCTTGGATGTACTTTGTTACGTATAATTTTTCAATAAAAATAAAGTATTTGGGGTCATTCATTTTCCTCAAATAATCAAATCTACTGAAACAAAAATTGCCTTCTTCCATGAGATTTAGGAAGAAATTGGAAAAAGAAAAATGAATTGTATTCAGTGAAAATACACCTCACGTAGCATTGTGAGCATCTGGAGATGTGTAGGACCAGGAGTGTGTGTGGATGTGTGTGTGTGTGTGTGTGTGTACACAACATAGAACGATTAGGTGTATGTGATAAACCATCTTACTTCAATCTGAGAGTTGACAATTACTGAATGTGATTGTATTTTAGGTAAAACCATATAGAGATTGCTACTTGAGAATAAAGTGAATTCAGTCATGAAGCAGAATGCTATAAGAATTTAGCAAGTTTTAACTCCATTAGGAAAGTACATTTAAGAGGAAGTCCCATTGTCCTAAATCTAGTGTTCCTTACACTGTTTTTGTTAGGAATCGTGCTCTTTTTATATTGAAAGACGACATTTCTGCCGGCACTTTTAATCTTAGCTTTCAAATTGTAATGGGTTAATGTTTGCTTTGTTTTTCTTCAGTTTATCATAATTTTACAAAATTAGTTTTTAAATGTAATTTTCTTAAAATATGTATGTACTTCAAAAAGTTGGATTTAACAGGGTTTATAATGAAAAAATTCACTTCTCTGCCTGCTGCCTCCCTGTCTGCTTTCCCTGTTCAGATTCCTTAGAGATAATTTTTCACTTCTGGTATTTAATATATCATACTTACTCTGCTATCTTACTCTTACCCTTCCCCCCCACTTTTAGGTAATATCTGTGGACTTCTTATTATGGAAAATGAGGATTTAGATTAGTTACAGTGTTAATCCTACTCCCCCTACCCCATCCCCCCACCCCACTCCAGATACACACAACCAAACACATTTTGTCTGCCCCTCCCCTGCTTCCAGTACAGCTTTGACAGAGTTGTTGGTTGTCAAGTGTTCAATGTGTACGTTTTTTGAGTACGTAAATGTTTTTCACCGCGGTGTTCTAGTATACCGTGATCACATGTCCGTTCTCCTGTAAGGTTTTGTTTTTCCTTGAGTTAACTATAATTACATTTATAAAAATGACTATGTTTTGTTCCTTTATTTTTTTATGTACTCTGTTGTTGATTCATCTCCATTTAGAAATATTATTTCCTCCCATTTTAAGGTGGCTACCATTTTAATTTTGCCTGGTTACATCTCTCATGGAGTTCTGCAGTCTTCATTGGTTGCTTTCTGTAACTGCCACATGCTTATCATCCTAGTGTTTTCTTTTGCCCACCATTCTTCTGGGAATTCCTGGATCTCTTCTCTTTGTTGGTCTGTTAGCAGAGCAACCGCTCTACTAGTTTCTTGAGAAAGTATGCACGGGAGGAAAAGTTTTAAGCTTTGCTGCCTAAAAATATCTTTTTAAAAAAATTTTATTTATTTATTTTTTTTAATTTTTATTTTTTAAAGATTTTATTTATTTATTCGACAGAGATAGAGACAGCCAGCGAGAGAGGGAACACAAGCAGGGGGAGTGGGAGAGGAAGAAGCAGGCTCATAGCGGAGGAGCCTGATGTGGGGCTCGATCCCAGAACGCCGGGATCACGCCCTGAGCCGAAGGCAGACGCTTAACGACTGTGCCACCCAGGCGCCCCTGCCTAAAAATATCTTTTTATCCTAACTGACACTTGATTGATAGTTTGGCTGGGTAAATAATTCTACATTGGATGTAATTTTTCTGTGAATTTTTGAGGCATTGCTTCATGGTATTCCAGCTTAAAAAAAAAAGGCTTCAATTAGAGGAATATTCCCTATGCCCTTAAGCCTAGGTCCCATACCCTCTATTGTTTAGAGTCCAAAATACCTTTCTTCCTCTATTTCTTTAAATAGCTGCATGTACTCCAGAGATGTTACAGTCAGCTGACCTACCTTAATTTGTTCACATAGATGCATCTTTCTGATTTGTTTGGTGTCTTAGCTTATGCTGTAACTTTTTCGGACTTTTTGGAAGCTTAGGTGAAGATAACATTTTGATAGGCCATGTCTTAAATGATTCAAATCTAGCTTTTCCTCTTCTTGTTTTTAAACATTTCTTTATGAGCCAAATTAAATTTATACAGTATCCATTTATGCAGAAATCAAATAATTACATCAAGAATATTTTTGGTGCTGTATGTAAGGGTAGTATCCTATTCCATAAGGTGATACTTCAGTTACCATGGAATTATATTTACCTTTTATGTCAGGTTACTAAACTGTTATTAGAGTGGTATATCATAATTATAATAATTATAAAGTCCTGAATATAAATCTTAGTTCTGTTTAGCCATGTGATATTGGGTGTTGCCTAATTTCTTGGAGGGTTTCTTTATCTTAAACTGGGGATAATATTAGCTACTCGATGAGATGATCGAAAGAATTAAAAAAGAGAATGTTACACAAAGCACGGCATTCTCAGCGTTGTTGCTATTGTGGCTGTTGTTGGTAGTGTGATTAAATAATATTCTTACTGTTTACTAAATTTCAAAATCTTTGTGTTAAGTAAGTTGTAGCTGCTGCGCAGCCAGTAGTGCTACAAAATTCCAGTAATAATAAGCGAGTATTCTCTTCACTGCTGGTATCTTTAAATTACATGTAGAATCTGTTTAAGAAGCTTTTCACTACCAAGAACTGTTTTAATAGTGCTGTTTCTATTTTTATTAAAGCATTAGCTATCAGTGTCCACAACAGTACACACATAAACATCGTATTAAAAGCATGGCATTCATTCCCCATCAAACCCACACACTCTTCCTTCTCCCCAAGGCATCATTTTACAGTTAGTTTGTATACCAACACAGGATGTGTGGCTCTGTGAATTAAAGTGTGAACTGCTTAATTTTAATGAACATAACTTCTGAAACAGAGTATTTGAAGAATTTTGTTGACACATAGGCTATATTAATTAGGTCACTGAAGTTTTAGATTTCATATATTGCATTTCATTTTTAATTAGGTTTGGTGAACTTACTCTTCCAAATCCCAGATCCACCTCATTATCTAACAGGAGATTAAATTGAGTTTAGAGTTGGGAAAGGTCACATTATACATAGCAAATATTTGATGGAACGTGAACTGTTACAGATTGTCAGTTCAAATGCTGTGTCTTTTTAAAAGTGATGATGAATTTATTGCTTATATTTTTAGATTCCAGTATGTAATTCTTGAAGATCAAGAATTTTGCTATTCCAAGATGTTGGCAATAATGGTTACCATTTATTGAATTCTATTTTATACATACAGTGGAAACTGAGGCTCAGAGAGCATCAGTGACTTGCTTAAGGTCAGATAGTTTATAAGTAGGAATCCTGCTCTCTCTGCTTCTAAACTCTCTTCTTTAAATAGTAGTAAAACAAAGATGTTAAGTGGACTGTTTTAAATAAAAAGCTACATAATAGAAATGTCAGTTTTGTAGCGTTTTTAATCTGTCTGGGAAATACTGTTCACAACTAGCATGATTCTCTTTTTATACTCAGGCCTTGTCACTTGGCCTGTCTTCGGAGAAACAGTACAGATTTTGATAAAACCTTCTAATCCACTAATCCTTGGGCATGGTGCATTGCTGGGAGATGATGGCAGGCAGTATGCTATCAATTCAAAGTGAGCTTTAAAGTCTTATCGCCCTTCCCTTGTGTCCTAAATGATGAGACAACAGAAGGCATGTAATTACAATAGCAGTTTCAAGCCATTCATCCTCTATAATCTGATAGCAAAGAAAAGAACATCAAAATAAAATTTCCTTGAAACTGGAAGCTGCTTATATTAAGATTAAAAATGTACACCTGTTTTATAACTAAAAGAGCATTCCTCTAAAAGATGGAAACCTGTTTAGAAGAGTATGAGGCAAACATGCCCCTCTCCTCATATTTTTTTGACATTTTCTAAATATTTTGAATTTTTTGATATTGTTTATGAAGGTTCATTTATGTGATTCAAGAATACATTATTTGCAATATTTATTTAAAATAATGTGGCATTATCTAGGATTTCACTCGTCTTCCCAAAGTGTGTAAAAGAATAGGGTATGTGCTATGGTGAGCGCTGTGACTCGTGTAAGACTGATGAATCACAGACCTGTACTCCTGAAATAATACATTATATGTTAATAAAGAAAATAAAAAATAAACCATTAAAAAAAAGAATACTATAAAAAATATATGAAAATATGAAAAGTGACCTTACAAATTTAGCTTTTGAGTTTGGAATCTTCCCCTGGACTGGGCAAGACTTATGATGTCTTTGAAATTTTAATGTCTAGAAGTTTCTTTTTATGAAAACTCAAGCATGAAGTGGATGAATTTATGTCTTTATATTTATTTGGCAGATTCAGGTTCTTAAATTCATTTGGTGAATTCAGCTTGTTCTTCAGAACCTCCCAGTTGTTTTTACCTGCCTAGTCATTTTCCAGATCACTAGAATCAGGAGTTGTAGGTGAGCTTCACAACTAGTGAATGATAAGCTTCTTGAAGTCAGGAAACACTTTATTCATTTTTGTATGCCATACAACACCTTGATGAATGAGCTTATTACTTTAGTAATCTAATCTCTCTCTCTTTATACACACACACATACCCTAATATTTAATGAGCTTTTACTAAATAAAATGAATATTATTTAATGTTCAGCTCTATCAGGTAAGTTCTATTATTGTCTTTATTTTATAGATGAGGAAACAGAGGCTTTTTTGGATATTTATCTTCTGTGGATTTTGTGAAGTTGAGATCTGGTGATGAAGCCTTATGGTATTTCTAGAACTCTAACCTATAGACAATAAAATACTCAACACAAGATATGAATTGTACAGTTCAACAAAACACTGCTGAAGTAGAAGCAGTATTGGGCTTTTATGATTATTATTATTATTATTATTTTTTAACTTTTCAGACATAGCTTTGTAAAGGAAATCAAAAGAGATTCAAGACAAGTCCGTGGTTGTATTTTGTTGGGGGTTGATGATGAGCTATGTTGAGTATTCGCTGGTGATGAGATTCTACTGGGAGTTTAATTGTAGAATTTACAGATGAGAGTTTTAAACTAGTGTCAGCAGGGAAATCACTCTGGCTTTGATGTGTATGGCCTTAAACTCGGGCATATTCCTTGTGTATAAAAGGACTACATCTCTCAAAATCCCTTCTTGTTTTTTGCTTTCAAATATAGTTGAAGCTATGCAATAGGATTAAGGTCACCAAAAGAAAGAAATGGAAAGAGAAAGGGGAAAGCCAAGTAATGAGAACTGGATAGTAACAATGCATATCTTTGAAGTGGTAGGAGGTCATGACAATGATCTGACAGAGCAAGGGGAACATTTTTGGAGATGTAGCTAATAAAATTGAAAAGGAAAGATCGTAAGGAAAGATCACAAACCTTTCAAAGCATTTTCACCCTGACATTGTTGTGGGAGCTTAATGGTGAGGAGTTAAGAGATAATGTATGAAAAGCCCTTGGCGTTGCATTTGTGCGCTTGACAGTATTAGTTACCATCCTCTCTGATTCATTTCTCAGTGTCAGTGGAAGCGTATGGCAGGTACTCCACCAATAATCATGAAATGATGGTGTTACACCAGCAATACTAACATAGCCCTTCACTGAGTACGTACCACACGCCAGCAGTGTTGTAAGCACTGCACGTCCGTTCTCATTTTAATCCTTGTTACAGCTTTCGGAGGCAAATACTATTGCTATCCCTACTTTACAGGTGAAGTGAGACACCTAAGTAGTGCATGATTCCAAGTCATCAAAGGACACTTCCATTTAGTATCTTCTGCTGATGAGGGAAGGGAAGTCTGCTATATATTTTTATATTAACAGTTATCAAATGGTTAATGTGGTATTTAGATATTTAGTAAAAGTAAACGCTTTTTACTGACAACACTGAATAACTGAAGCATTGCTTTAGTTAGCTCTGAACTATTATCTTGAATTCTATATATGACACATACGAAGCCAGTGAGAATAGCTTCAACCAGCAGAATTTATAAAAGTAAGTACTGGTTCTCTTGACACTTACTTTAGTGATTTCACATTGTTATAATATTTTTTTAAAGATTTTATTTGAGAGAAAGAGAGAGCGTGCACAAGCCAGGCGAGGGGGCAGAGGGAGAGGGAGAAGCAGACTCCCAGCTGAGCAGGGAGCCTGATGTGGGTCTTGATCCCAGGACTCTGGGATCATGACCTGAGCCAAAGGCAGACGCTTAACTGACTAAGCCACCCAGGCTCCTGTGTTGTAACTTTTTTATTCCCAACACTTTACTTGGAATTTCCCTGAGAGATCCCATACATGCCGCAGAAGAGAATTTAAGACTTTGTAACCCTTTATTGCTGTTCTATATAATTTATCCAAATCTACCTTGTCTATCTTAGTCACTCCCTTTATTTTCAGGACTTTGTTCTGATTGGATTTTGGCTGTTGCAGAAATCAGACCAACCTCAAAAGATAAGGATTACTCAAAAAGCTGAAATTTTCATACTTTGTAGTCCCAAGGCACAAAGCAGAAATAATATCCTGACTAGAAGCCATTAAAATATTCTTCTGTATTTAGTTTAAGGAAAGAAGAATGCCCTACTCAGAGCCAAAAATAAAAGTTAGTCAATATATGAAACTTTACAGTGTTTTACCAAAATCAGTTAATAGAGAAAGGTAACTGAAGTATCCTGGGCACATTCTAGATAATTGTTTATGCTTTAAATACGTGTTTCTAGTGCTTATTTTAAATATTATGGTAGCCCCCCCTTCCACCCACCCACTTGAAAACAGCCATTTTTAATGTTAATAATACAAATCTCAGTAAATATAGGTATTTTCAGGATTTAGGATATATTGAATTATAAGGAAACATATTTAGACTGTATTTTTGAGAAATTAAATAGTGAAATAATCCTGATTTAAATTTCATAATAAATCACATGTGTAATATTTACTCTAACAAGTGGAAGAAGCAGTCTGGCCCCAGGAGCAAACAGTAGGAATATCTGAATTCTTTTTTTTTTTTTTAATTACAGGATATGCTTAGACAAAGAAATAGTTTATAAAAGTTTGTGGCACTTAGCTATGAAGTCACATTTTAAAGTACTATACATTGTACAGTTGATAACCGACTTTATGACCATAATACTTATTTTGACAGTCTTTCGTGCATATGGAATAGGACTAAAAGCCTCAGAATATACTGAAATAATTTTAAATTTTGTACAATTCCTATTTCTTTCTCAGTTCTTCTGTGGTTTCACAGTGAAGTGGGGATGCTTACGTAGATCACTTTTACTGCAGAAAGTAAAGCCTCATCTAGGATTGCTGTAACTTGCAGCTTGGAATTTCACTTTTCCTCAGCAGGAAGGACTGGAGAGAGATGACCACGTGGGTTTAAACTGTGTTGTAATGGTGCTTAACTTTGAAGTTGCTCTTACTGTGCCGTCAGAGAGTTTCATTGCTGCTCATGGTTCTCTTGTGAGAATGTGGGAGAAGAAAGGAATTTGGATAAATATCCCTACTTGTTTTAGTTTCATAAAGGGGAAACAATAAAAGAAATGAAACTAGTTTTTCTGTAACCAGCAGAAAATTTCCCCAGTTGCCCATACTTTTCAGGGATGTAATCTGAAACCACAAAGATGGCGTAGATCATTGTGTGTGTCTGTTCTTGGTCTTTCTGAAAGCAGTCTTTTTCAACTTCTCCTGTGCACTCAACTACAGCTGTTTAAAAATCAGAGGTGTAGTTTCCAGGATCCAGTATGCACCCTTGTGTGTGGATGCATTTGTGTGCCTACTTTCTGCTGGCCTTTTTTTTTTTTTAAATATATGTTTTAAGTAATCTGTACCCCCAGTGTGGGGCTCAAATTCACGACCCTGATATCAAGTCACATGTTCTTCTGACTGAGCCAGCCAGGCACTCCTTTTCTGGCCATTTCCTTTTTTTTTTTTTTTTTTTTACTTAAGATTTTTACTTATTTGAGAGAGACAGAGAAAGAGACGGAGAGTACAACAAGGGGGAGGGTCAGAGGGAGAAGCAGACTCCTCGCTGAGCGGGGAAGCCCAATGCGGGACTCGATCTTGAGACTCCGGGATCATGACCTGAGCCGAAGGTAGTCGCTTAACTGACTGCGCCACCCAGGAGCCCCTTCTGGCCATTTCTAAAGTGGACCTGAACACCTCTTGAGTTAGCCATAGAGTTGCACTTGTCTCTGTGGTGCGTGGGTGGCGCAGTCGGTTACGTGTCGGCCTTTGGCTTTGGTCATGATCCCGGAGTCCTGGGAATGAGCCCCGCCTTGGGCTCCCTGCTCAGCTGGGAGTCTGTTTTTCCCTCTCCCTCTGCCTCTCCACCCCACTTGTGTGTGTGTTCTCTCTCTCTCAAATAATTAAATCTTAGAAAAAAAAGAAAAAAAAGAATTGTACCCCCCCCCCCCTGCATTTATATTCACTGTTGACCACTGCGTCCAGAAAAGATGCTAGAAGGGTGGAATTTGGTGGATGAGGTAATCGAGTTTGGCCTTCTCCTGGAGGTGATGATGACAGTTTACTACTGAGTCCTTATTGTGTGTGTTGGGCACTCTTCTAAGGCCTTTCTCCCTAACAGTTCTATGAAGCAGAACCTGTTATTGTCATAGTATTCCCTCATAATATGATAATTTATGTCTTTCCTCATATGATGCATGAGGATACAGATCATAAGTATGAGCTTATCAGAGATTGTTACTGGCTTGAGTTCATTAGTGGTGTATCATTTATTTATAATGAATATGTATAATGAGGGAATAACAGTAAATCCATAAAGTGAAATTGATGTTAAAAAAGGAGAGTTTTTTCTTTTTTCCCCTTAAGGAAAAAGTACATGATCTTGGTTCTATTTAAAATGCTGGAAAGCTAGAAACAACCTATAGGTAAATGTTAAATCATAAAATGTTATATATACAATGTTTTATCATGTTTCTATTAGAATTAATAATGACTATATTGATACCTATAAACATGCATTAAAAGTGGTAAATGAAAAACTCCACAAGTTTATATGCACACTGACAATTGAAAAAATAGATCTGGGGGTGCCTGCATGGTGGCTCAGTTGGTTAAGTATCTGACTCTTGATTTCAGCTCAGGTCATGATCTCAGTGTTGTGAGACTGAGCCCCGCTTTGGATGCAGTGCTGGGCATGGAGCCTGCTTGGGATTCTCTTTCTCCCTCTGCCCCACCTCTCCTGCCCTGCACGTGCTTTCTCTCTCTCTCTCTCTCTCAAAAAAAAAAAAAAAAATCTGTATGGTACTTAACACAAAGAAATCTATATCTCTATTAATACAACTTTGAGAAGCTGACAGTGCAGACAGAATGAGTAGGAAGTGACGAGTGTGTTTTGGAAAGCACTAGTGGCCAATTGGCTAAAGGAAACAGTTAATTTAGAAGACTGAAATTAAAATAGAAGAATAACAGAAAATCAACTGAAGGACTCTGTCCTATGTTAAATTTTCCAGAAGATCTCTGTGCCCTAGAAATGGAATTTCTCAGAGAAGTTGCAGAAGCAGGGGCCCCTGGATGGCTCGGTGGGTTGGGTGTCTGCCTTGGGCTCAGGTCATGATCTTGGGGGCCTGGATTCCTGCTCAGCGGGGAGTCTGCTTCTCCCTTTCACTCTCCCTTTGTGCTCTCCCTCTCACAAATAAATAAATAAAATCTTAAAAAAAAAAAAAGAAAAAAAAAGTTGTAGAAGCAGTATTTTCCCAGAGTGTATTTTGCAAAATCATTTATAAAGTTAACAGGTGCTACTTGTACGTGAAAATGTTTGTAGTGAAGCAAATTTGGGAAGTCCTGGGTTTCAGAAGATTAAGCAGATTCTTTTGTGCAGGACTTGGTAGGACCTTTAATGAGCATTTTCCAGGTAGAGGCACATTACATAGCAGCATTTTATAAACTCATTTTATAAACCTGGTACCTGAGACCGCAGAGCCGTTTTGGTTCTTGTAACAGGAATAATGTTCTGCGGGATACACTTTGGAAAACATTCTGGAATGTTCCTGGAGGTGTTCATGAGCAGGCATGATGGGTACACATTGTGTTTCTCTGGGTGTGTAAGGAGCTTGAAGTAGTAAGTTAAGCTGTATCATAGAGGAACTGCCCAAAAGTGAGGGATGATTGTAAGCCTTTGCCATTATACTTTTTTTTTCTTTTGAATAAAAATTCATGAGAATAAATTCTACAGCTAATCTAAAAGGGATCTTTGTTTTTAATATCAGAAGTAAGCTGTATGGAGGAGAAGTCAAACTTGAGAATCTGCATTTGATTTGGTTTTAATCTGTTAGGATTTAAGATAAGCCTATTATAAATTTGTAAAGATACAGCATTTAGCTCTTGGCTGGTTTCATGGAACTGGTAGATGAATAATGGATGAAGATTATATTTCAGTAGAACCTGACAGAATTCTCGTGTCTTCTTTCCCTCTCCCTCCTCAGCCCTGCTCCTCACTTTGAGGTTGCAGCAAACTGCATGGACCGACCAGAGCCAGTGGCCATTGTCTGTCCTCAGTTGATTGCACCTCTTTGCCTCACTCACCCAGCTCAGTTGTCTACTGTGTCTCCAGAAGCACTCCTCTTGGCTTCCCTGACACTGCACTGGCCTGGTTTTGGTCCTCCTCTGTGTACTTTGCAGTTAGCTTTGTAGGTTCTTCTGCTGATTTCCGAGTGTATTATACCTGAGGGCCCAGTGTTGGGTCCCCTTTTCCTGTTCTGTACTCACTTCCTAAGTGATTTTCTTCAGACTTGTAACTCTCTTCTATATACCCTCTGCATGGGGGAGGAGTCCCAAATATCCGGTCTCCAGTCAAAAACTAACCATTGCCCTCAAGCCACAGGTATCTGTTTGCACTTAAATGCCTCACAGATAACTCAAGCATTGTGTCCAAAACTAAATTCTTGATAATCTCTACTTTCCCCTCTTACTCTTTACTCACTCTTTTCTGTCTGTGTTATGGCACTACCATCCTTCCAGAGAGTTTCCCTCCTCAGTCTTTAATTCTTCACTTCTACTTAGCCTACCACCACTATCATCCAGGCCACCAGAATCTCTGGCTTTAATTTCTACCAGTTCCTCTTCCCTGATCTCCTCACTTTTGTATCTGTCTCTTCAGCCTTTTTTTCTACACAGCAGTCAGTTATATTTCAAATATCAATCTGATCATGACACCCATTTTAAATAAAGCCTTGTAATGGTTTCCCATTACATACTGAATTTAGAACAGAATCCAGACTCCTTATCATGGCCTGAAAGGCACCTTCACAGGCTGGTCCTTGCCCCTCACCTTCCTGCCTCGTCTTGTGTGGTGTTCCCTTTGCCACTGTACTCCACACACACTGGCCTATTTTCAGGTCCTCGAACGTGCCAACTTCTTTCTTGCAGTAGCCTTCACACACGCCCTGGCTTTTCTGCCCATCCTTTGCATGGCTGGCTCCTTCTCACTCTTCAGTCTTAATCGTCCTCCCCTCAGGGAGGCCGTTGCTGGCTGTCCGGAGTCGGTTTCTGTAGCCCTTCCCCCACCCCACGGCTTGCACCACTGCTCTGTTATTGCAGAGCGCCAGGCCTCATACTCTCTGCCTCCCACACTTCCCTGTAAGCTCCTGAAGGCAGAGACATGTATGCACCAATGTAACAGACATTTTTTGTTAAACTTAAAAAATGCGGAGACTGAATTCTGAGCTCAAAAATATCTCCAAATGTAAAGAGTTCATTTTTAAGTGTAACTTTCTGTATCATATTTTGAATGTATTGGTTATGCGTCCATGGCTGTGAGCTCAGAGTAGTCACTTATTGTTTCATTCAACAAATATTGATTCACCACATGCTAGGATAGAAAAGAGTGGTAAGTGAGGTAAATGATAAATAGGACTGTGTCTAGGAGCTCATAATCAGGGAAAACAGACAAGCAAACAAGTGATTGTAATACAGTACAGTTAAGGCTTGTTCTCAGTTCATCAGGAGTCCCAAATATGGGTATTTTTCAAGGGGTGTCTTTGCAGGGCTCTGGCATGGGCTGGGTTTTGAAACACAGCCAGATCCACTAGGCACGTCAGGTGGGAGTAGGAGTGCTGGAAGGATGTTCCTGCCAAGGGGTAGTGTGACAGTGGTAGAGAGATGTTAAAACAGCAGAGTGCCCCTTGAAACCCATATCTCATTAGGTTCCTCGGTTTCTGATAGCAAACATCAAGAGGTTGGATAGCAAGATAGCTCAAAATAATTTTTTTTTAATCTTAATCTGTCGGGTGGAGCTATATACCCATGGAAGACATCAGCTTCTGAGGCTACAGATGTGGGAGGACAGAATCCAGACAGAGAAGGGCACCCTGTGCTGGGCTAAGAGTTGGGACTTTAGAGAGCCACTGAATGGGTTTAAGCTGTAGCCACATAATTACTGTTTCAGAAAGGTCATTCTGGTGGCAGGACAGAGGAGCACTTTGAGGGACATGGTACTGGAGGGAACAGATTCAAGAGTTTAAAAGCATTAACTGTTTGGTGAGGAAGGAGGATGATTTCCAGACTTCTGTTCATTTGCAGAACTAGTTAGAAGTGTTGTTCACTAATTTAGAGGGAACTGGTGAGGAGCACATTTTAAGAGGAAAAATGATCTCTTTTGAAATTATTGAGTTTGAAGTAATAGTAGGATACATATTCATAAGTATTAGATGAATAAGATAAGTATTCATGGTCAGTATTAGAGAGATCCAGTCATCATGGTGTATGTGGCAGTTAACATAAAAGTATTTAAGATCCCAGGAGGACATACAGTGGGAGAAAGCCAAGGAGAGAACCCTGGGGAACATATATGCATATGGAGATGTTCGTGAAAGAGAAGTCTCTACATGTATGACCAAGAAGGAAGTCAGGGAGGTGGGGAGACAACAGTACTGATTTCTAAAGAGAAGTAAGAACTCAGAGGTGTCATATGCCGTAGGGACCTTGTTAATAACAGGAAAGTAATGGTCCTTCCATCATAAGTTGATTAGCTTTCATGACTACAGACTATACTTCCAACCCTAACTAATTATTTTGAAAATATCTGATCTTAGTCAAAGGAAGGGAAGGGATGATTGGCTATGTGGTTGGATCAGTTCAAATTGATCCCTACATCTGGAAAATCAATTCAATACACGAATGTATCGGGAGGGCAGTATATTTTCATGTAACTAATACAGTCTTTATTATATGCCATCCAGTGAAATTATAAAGCACTATATTTGTTTGGTGCAGTTTTATTACCCATCCATCTACAGTGAAAATATTGGTAGTTAAGTTTTTTTTTAAAGGTAGCATGCTTTTAATGGACTGTTTAGTAGTGAAGATATGATAGTTAAAGGAAGATGTGTCATCTAGAGAAGGCAGATGTCCTTGGTACGGTCTCGGTTCAGTACCTGGTCCTTGGCCTAGATCAGATTATGGGTATGCACTCATGTTAAACCTAAGTTGTAAGATGACCAGAATGCTAATTTAAGAAATGACAGTGAAACATATAACTGAGCAGACAAGTTCTTCTTGCTTGTTGATCTCTTTGGGAAAACTTTATAATGGAGTTGAAATACAAGCAGAAGGTGGTTTGGTAAATGTGGGATTCTGAGTAGGGCAATTAGCCGAATAATCTTACTTTGAAGGTGAGAGAAGAAAAGCTGCCCGTGTACTATAATCAGAGTCCTCTTCTGGGGACAATAAATAAAACCCCGGCCTATGGTGAGTAGCGGGAGTGTAGGTTAAGAGGCAAGTACATCTCTTTGCACTAGAGGACCTAACCATCTAGTCGAGGATAAGTGCATTCCCTAAGCCTAAGGACCGAAGAATTGGCATTATTTTCTCTCAGTGAACTGGTATGAGGGATTTGTAATGCCTTGTGTTCTTGCATATTGTTTAGTGCAAATGGTTCTCGAAATGTATGGTAATGCTATAGTAATTTTTCTTTGAACCTGCAGGTTCTCCAGAAAAGAAAATTGAACATTCATCCATGAATCAAGAAAATAGTTCTGCAAACCCTATCAAGAATAGAAAAGCGAGTCCAGTCTCTAAAGACCACCGGACTTCAAAGAAGACCTCAGAGAATTCCTCAGTACAGGGTCAAGTGCAAAAGCGGAATGATGAGTCTGAAAGTGATTTTGAATCAGATCCCCCTTCTCCTAAGAGCAGCGAAGAGGAGGAACAAGAGGATGAAGAAGTTCTTCAGGGAGAACAAGGAGATTTTAACGATGATGACACTGAACCGGAAAATCTGGGTCATAGGCCTCTCCTCATGGACTCGGAAGATGAGGAAGAGGAGAAACACAGCTCTGATTCTGATTATGAGCAGGCCAAAGTGAAGTACAGTGATGTGAGCCCTGTCTACAGTAGAGACAAATCCGGCAGCGGACCAGCGCAGGATCCTACTAACACACCCCTCAGCCCACCGCCCTCCGATGTTGGGGTGCGCGCTCCTCAGCAGGAGTTTGACGTATTTGGCGCCGTCCCCTTCTTTGCGGTGCGCGCTCAACAGCCTCACCAAGGCAAGAATGAAAAGAACTTCTGCCAGCAGACCCTCCGTCCTGCCGTGGGGCTAGAGCCGGAGGAGTTTGATGTATTCACAAAGGCACCCTTCAGCAAGAAGGCGAATGCGCAAGACGGCCGTGCGGTGGGGCCGGAAGCGCATACTGTCCCTGGTTGTCCGAAAAGTGTCGATATGTTTGGCTCCACTCCCTTTCAGCCCTTTCCCACATCAACAAGCAAAAGTGACAGCAACGAGGACCTTTTTGGGCTTGTGCCCTTTGAGGAGATCACTGGGAGTCAGCAGCAAAAAGTCAAACAGCGAAGCTTACAGAAACTGTCTTCTCGCCAAAGGCGCACAAAGCAGGATCTGTCCAAAAGTAACGGCAAACGGCATCACGGCACGCCGACCAGCACCAAGAAGACCGTGAAGCCTACCTACCGCACTCCAGAGAGGGCTCGCAGGCACAAGAAGGTGGGCCGCCGGGACTCGCAAAGCAGCAATGAATTTTTAACCATCTCGGACTCCAAGGAGAACATTAGCGTTGCACTAACCGATGGGAAAGACAGAGGGAATGGCCTGCAGCCCGAGGAGAGCCTGTTGGACCCCTTCGGTGCCAAGCCGTTCCATCCTCCAGACCTGCCGTGGCACCCTCCACATCAGGGCCTGGGTGACATCCGTGCCGATCACAACCCTGTCCTGCCCGGGCGGCCAAGACCGAATTCACTGCATGGCTCATTCCATAGTACAGATGCGTTGAAAATGGATGATTTTGGTGCCGTGCCCTTTACAGAACTTGTGGTGCAAAGCATCACTTCACATCAGCCCCAACAGTCCCAATCAGTCGAATTAGACCCATTTGGTGCTGCTCCATTTCCTTCTAAACAGTAGATACTTCTGATGGACTCTGGCATTAACTCCTGTTTCAAAAAAGTATGAATAGTTTTATGAATTTGAAAGAAAATTTATTTGTATAGCTCTTTATATAATTCGTTCTTACAGGTCAATCAGAATAGGTGATTTTTAAATAAACCAAATAGAAAAAGGAAGTATTTCCACAGGGTAGTGACTCACTGTCTCTTCCATGCAGGAGAAAAGGGAGCTCAAGTGCTAGCTCTAACCCCGGGTTTCAGCTGCCAGACGCGACCCCACAGAAATCCAGGGAAAGCACGTGCCACCTTCCCAGTTGTGTAGCCGCTGAAAAGGGACTGGAAAGCTGTGTCATTATTTTTATAACAGAATGTCACTTGCGTGTGCGCATTCTGGGCTCATGGCAGGATCCAGCATTTAAAACTAAGGTTATTTGTACATACACAGGTTGCATTGGCGGATTTTTTTAAAGGTCCCTTCTGATTTCCACATAGTAAAAACAAAATCTGGTTCTCCTAAAGAATTAAAAAGTGATTATCTGGAGAGAGCACAGATTTTAGTCCTCAACACCTTTCTCGACAAAGCAGAGCCAG
The DNA here is from genome assembly GCF_024610735.1 of Ursus americanus. Taxonomy (NCBI): domain Eukaryota; kingdom Metazoa; phylum Chordata; class Mammalia; order Carnivora; family Ursidae; genus Ursus; species Ursus americanus. The sequence continues at coordinate 22,571,598 of NC_142134.1, read as the reverse complement.
AAGTAACTGACTATTGTGCCTGAAACCGTTGCATTTTTAAAAACAAGTGCCATTAATATGGAATATCTACGCAGAAGCCTAGAATAAAAACTAAAGAGAAATACCTGATGTGTGGAAAATGTGAAAGAAAAAAAACGATACAGAAGAGGGAGAAAAACGACTTCAGGAACACTTGATACATTGTTTCTGAATGGCTTCTTGCTCAAAGCTTTTACTGTCATGTCCCTAATAAAGCAACTTGTTGGAAAAATGGGGAGTGAGGACGAGGGTTGTATAGCAATTGTACTTCGGGAGAAAAATAGGTAGCTGAAACCCTGAGTTTTTAAGACGTTTACAACATAAAATCATGTTGCATTTAATAATGTGCTTTATTAAATTACCACCTTCCCCAAATATTCCCCAAGTCACAAGCAACAACTTTCTAGTTAGGTTGGGAGGGTGGAGTAGTTTCAACGAAGTGCACAGAACAGTGGAACCCGGAAAGCCTTATAGGCAGGACTCACGCGTCCTGCTGCAAGTACCTCCGCGCTGATCCGCAAGATCGTAAAATGGCTACAAGGTGGTGGATGACGAGGAGCTGGCATCTCAGTTCTGCTAGGTGATGTGTCTCTAGTGAGAAGAACCCAGCTACCAAATTGCCTTTTTTTTACACCCCAAATCCTAATTAGAAACTTGAGATTTTATAGAAAATCTTTAATAAGATAGAAATTACTATATGAATTAATGTGAATATAGTATCTGTGCTTCCTGTGTCTCCCAGCTGTTTTAAGTTATGATTAACTGTCCTTCCCTATCAACATGTAGAAGTTTCTAGAACTGTTAGAGCTATTTACAAAAAGGGGTGGAAACTCTTATTATCTGGCACTCTTCTTGATTGCTATACTTTAAACCAACTGTCTTTGAACCCAATTAAAGTGTATTTTATGAGTAATCTTATTAGAATCTCTTAATTATAGTGCCCCAAATGGGATGAGCTATTTGCCTGTTTTCACAGTTCTAAACTTGGAAAGAAGCAAAGTATATGTTACTAAACTATATATTCATTTTTATCGTTTTTCTCTTTTATGTTTTAAATCAGATATAAATTTGTGGACAAACAGGGAAGCAATATGTGAATCCCAGTGTAGCAGAGGCAGACCAAGCATTATATTACTGCTGAAGAGTTGTATTTTTAGAGCCCCGACTGCACCAATTACTTGTCCTTGTGCCAAAGGCAGATATTATGTTTGCACCTTTTCCCCCGATTCTCAGGTTGAATACTGCTAATGCGAATGCTCGAGTAGATGTTCTTTAAAACTTTACGAAGTCGACTCAAGTGATGCTTTCTTTTAAAAGTGAAGACTTGGTGATTACATTTAGTAAATTCATATAGTAGGTTTGTATCAAACAGATTTGTTTTTTAATGAAAATTTGTTGGTTGATGTGTACACACTATGCTTCTTTGACTGTTTTAGTCCTTGGCCTTGGTCTCTGCTAGACCTCATGAGTTTCGTAATTTATAAGGGGTAGTAGATGAATTAATGTGGTCTCCTTGGGATGTAAACAGGAAATACTTAGATTGTTTCTGATACCAAGGCCTTGCTTAACTTGCTTTTCAATACACTGAATAACTGATGTGGACACTTTGGGCTTATAAAGTTGGATGAATCCTAAAGAAACAATTTTGACATTGTTTAAAATACTTCCATTCTTACGTTTATTATATCACAGCCCAATGACTTTCCTCTTTTGAGATTATAGCTTAGAGGAAATAGGATTTGACAGGGGACCCGATAGGATAGAAATGGGGAGATGCCTGTGTGTCGAAGTAAAGGCATTTTCTAGGGAGTACAGGATTAGGGTTTCCATTTTTCATTATCTCCTCCCACTATTGTTAGGATGGAGGTCACTCTAGTGATGCCGGATAATCCCCTGATGAGAGTTATGAGACTGGAGCTCCTAAGACACATGAAAGAGCCAAACACATACTTGGGACAGAGCATTCAGTAAAAGTTTGGTTCTATTATGGGATGGTCCAATTCTTGTTTAAGGAAGGAAAGTTGAAATTATTTTCCTATTATTATTCCTCTGTGCTTCTTTTGTACGTCAAGTAGTCATAACTACACCTGTAATACTTGAACATCATTTAAGGGAAGTAAATTATGAAGCTAGCAAAAATCTGAGGCCAAAGTTATTTCTGTCCTAACAGCTTTAATAATGCATGTTGATTTTGAATAATCGTCTTAAAAGTGGACCAGTTAACGTTTTAAATATCACTTCAGCACAATTGTTAGTGTTCAAAAGATCAGCTTTTATGGCCTTGAAGACTGTATCTGCTGAGACACAAAAGTTGCTTGGTATAGGTGGAGGAAGAAAGGTTTCCGGCTGGATGAGAATTTAACTGACTAGAATATTTATTCAGAGGTATCGACTGGGAAATTGTGTAATTCTTCCACTGACCACCCCATCCCTGTGAGTGTATTTGGGCACAGTTATGACATTATTTGGAATTGTAGATAGACACACCTTTTATCCCACCCCGTTTATTGTTTAACGGTGATCGATTGTTCTCATACTGCTGGTGGAAAAGAGTAAGGTGGAGCCCACTCTTCTGCTCTGATGTTCCTTCGGCCAGAGCCGTTTTCTTGCTATTCGGCTGCTCTGCTTAGTTCAAGTTTTGGTACTTGATATAAACATTGCTAGAAGGTACACATGTATTAATATCACTAGTTCTGAGGAGTTTGGTATATTTGTTTTAATACGTGTAGAATGTGCAGTAAACTCTTCCTTTTAGCAAAATCACTCATCATTGTTAGGTCTGATACTGAGCTGACAGTTCTACTGTGAGAATAAAAATTATGTTTGAAAATTGTTATACACCAGGGTGTTTATATATTGAGAAAAATATATAAACACACGTATGCATGCACATGTCACATCTCTCTACTGTGGAGTTAATGTGAATTTTTAATTTTAAATGGAATTGCAACCACAATCATTACTAAAAGAGCATTCACTCCTAGGGAGGTTTTACAAAAGCCACTAAAAGAATGAGGTAGACAGATGAAAATGCAATGGGTCATCATTTGGGGTTATTTTTATTTAAAAATCGATTGTGCTACTTTTGAAAGAGTTGTTTCTATTACTACTCTTTTTGTGATTGAAAGGTCATCTAATAGTAAGCAGTATAGTAATAGTAAGCTACTTTTTAAATTGCTGGCAAACAGCTTTAAGTGCACTTTCTTTGATTACACTTCCATTTTTTGTTAAACTTGAATTTTCTGAAGCCTTTTATGTACCACTAAGCAAATAACTTTAACTTTTAGTAAACCTGATTTACATGTTTATTATATTTCTAATTGTTACAAAACATACTTTCTAAAGGAACTTCAATCCTCAAATATAGCTGGGAAACTTTGAGATAGAATCAGTTGCCTTTTTTTTTCTCTTTCTACATCTAATTAAGCACTAACTGATTTTACTACTTTATTGCCTTTACATTGCTTACTCTTCTTATTGACTGAATTCTGTCCCTCATTCACTTTGTTTTGTTTGAAATTTAAAATTATTTTCTTACTGTATTTATCATACCTACTGTTTTAATAATCTGCTTTCTTTAAATGCAATAAATCCCAAATGGATTGCATATTCTTTATAATTAGTGACTTTGGAGTTTTTCATTATTTGTCTTAAATGTTTTGGATGTAGACTTCTATTCAGTTCTTTTATTCAACTACAGACATGAAGCACCTATTATGCTCCAGCTAGTGGAACAGAAAAATGAATAGGATTCGATCTCAGTTCTTAGGGTGAAGCTTACAGTGTAGGATTTAAGCAAGAAAACTTATTGTGCCCTAGCATTTTTGCAGCAGAAATACTTCATAGCACAATTTGTTCAGGCACTACAATGACTGATAATTATAATAATGAAGGTAAGGCAAAAACATGACTTTGAAGCAGCTTTTGAGTGTTTGGCATTGTTTTTGCATTGTGTGTAATTTATTTAAGCTTCTTAAAAACTGGTAACGTATATAACTTAACAAATATTTGGTTAAATAAAATATTGTAATCCTTGATTATGTCAGAAAAGAGGCTTTGGCATGTTAAAGAGAAAACCTGTTTGTTGGACTGGTGGACTAAGTTTGGTATCAGGATTGCATTATCTTACGTATTATTTCACAAACGAGTCTTTAGATTGGTGGCTTGTGGAAAGATTCATCTTGTTATGAACTTTTTTTTTTTTTTTTGACTTAGTAACATCTAAAGTTACATGGAAGAATAAGGGCTTTGTGTCTTCTTAGTAAATGGTACAAAGTGTGGAACATACCACTGTTCAAATTGTTATGGTTAACTTCTTTAGAGAAAAAAATATCCTGCAATTAGAGCTATTTATTTTGAACAGCAAATCCCTTTTTAAGGAAGTCCAGCTCTACCATCATCCATAAGATATAATTATTCTTATAGTAAAGGCATGAGCTTTTGAAGTTTTATGTTGCACAAACACAGTTTGCTTTTTACTTCAGATGGTTGGCACTATTGAAATTACATGTATGTTCTGTATAGTGTTTTTGATCCCAGACTTATAAAGCAGGACTAGAGCTTTCATGGCTATCATTCGTACCCTCTAAGGATAGAATTTCCACTTTTCACAAGAGACCCCTATTGCTATTACCTCTCCCTTGTGAAAATGTTTCTGTGAAGGTAGTTTCAGTTTGGGGTCATTATCTCACTACCTACTCAGGAAGTATGGTACAGAATTTCAGGGGACATTGGTAGCCAGTAGCATCTGCACCTCTTTTGAATACAAACACAGTAACTGTGATAATGCATGGAAAAGATACTTCTGTCCCTCCCCGGATAGCTGAGCTGATTCTTCACGCATTTTGGCAGGGCTGGAATTACCCAGAATGATGATGCAGGTGGATACAGATCTACTCAGCTCAGCCACTGGCAGGAATCCAGAGGTGCAGGCTTTGCCCCTTGACATTTAATACAGGGCAAAGGATAGCTCTAGGTAGGTACCTGCCAAATGGAGTTGCACAGCTTTATGCGTCAATCACAATCTTCAAATCGGTTACTTTGTCCAGGTAGGATGCCAAAGGATGTGACAGAGATTCCCTGAATCTTCATTCCAGATTCTAAAATATGATTTTGAAGCTGTTATGTGTTATAAAGAACGACAGGCAGCACTTAATATATTTAGTAAACCCAGTTTATTTACATCACACGTATTTTGCCATGCAGCTTACTGAATTGCACTCAGTGTAATAACAAAAAAGACAAGCACTATCTTTTGAAAATGGCTTTATATAGAAAGATAATTGTCTCAAATGAGTTAACTACAACCTTATAAATCACAATAGACAATTTAAAACAGCCATGGATAGTTTTAAAATGTACGTGTAAAGTCTGTAGGTAAAGAGCTTTTATAGTTTACACATTGTAAAATTAAAACCAGTCTATGGTAGCTGAATAGTGTACTTTTACTCTTATTTTAATAAATCTATAAAAACAAAAATAACTTAAATATACATTATTACAAGGCTCAGATTTGTAGGCAATTTTTAAATATTCTTTCATGTTAGCAATGTCTTAAAAAATTTGCCAGTAGTGGTATGCACACAGTAGGTGGTCAATAAATGCTGACATACAGAAGTGTTTATAGTTGACAGCAATCCACATTCATTCACTTATTCCCTACTTTATAATAAAATATATCATAGTGAAGATGAAAATGAGAGAGGACAGATCTCTTACAATATTTAACATTTTCATAAAAAGATGAAATGTTCACATGGTATAATTCTCCCTACAGTCAGACTTGTATGCCTTTTAAATTAAAAAAAAAAAACAGTATCATTAATTCAGATGGCAAATATTAAATAACTCATACACTCTAACAAAAAACCAGGAATGTTTTTTAAAAATTAAGAGAAAATAGAACTTTAAAAGTTGAATCTTTTTATTTTGAGAAGATTTTATAGTAAAAATGGTACCAGGCCTAAAATAACTAGACTTTTCTATTTTTAAATTAATTAGAACTACTCTCACTGTATTTTATTTGGCTAAAATGACAAAATATCTATTTAAAATCAATAATATCATGTTAAACCCATAAGGTTTGGGGGGAAAGGGGAAAATATATCCTATTATCATTACAGCAAGTCTTTTTATCACTCAGCATATGGATCCAATTTGTGGCCTTAGGAGGCAAAGTAGCCATTTTCAAAGTAGTGTGTTCCATCATCATAATGGGTACAATACAGCGCCCTTAGCCTATTGGGAGGATTCTCCATGCTGAGATGCTAGCATGGGGAATTTATATTCCAAAAACACTATACTGAAAAGAAACAGAAAATTTTACAGATGCATAAACTGAGGCACATTAAAGTAACATTCCTAATACGAGATGTATAAATGGCAAGGTGGAAACAAGCTTCACGATCACTCAACACTTGTCCTGATATTTAGTAATTACAATTTTCTGAAGATACACCAGTATTTAAAACAGCTCATGTCAACCCATTAAGAAATTTGGATAATATTTTATATTCCAATGAACATGTTTTGTGAGTGACTGCTTCAAGAGGGATTTGATTTATACATATGAAAAGACCAAAGAACAAGAAAAGCATTGTATGCTAGGGCAGTGAGATCTATTTCTTAGATATATACAATAAACAGTAATGCTTCAGGCCCAAATATTAGATAGTGTGTATCAATATACTCTGAGTTGTCAAAAATGCTAACACATGCATAAACAGGGAAAGACTAGAGTACAGGTGAATAATCCTGTCATCGACTGGGGCATCTGCATGACTTTGTTCTAAGGCTTAAGGTTTACTTCAGGGTCAACCCTGGGCCATCTGGACTCTGTGGCCTTGAAAGTAGCACCCATATAACTGGGAACCCCCATCCATCAGGAAATTTAGGAGTGCAAATTCAGAGAGGTGAAACTCTCTATTTTGCTACAGGAATTTTGGAACCAAAAATCTGTAATCCACTGGCAAGAGTGCAATTATTATATGGAACTAAGTAATATTCTTTGAAATTAAAAAGCTTAAATGTGAATGCCTTGGTTATTAGACCACAGAATTTGTTGCCTGATCATATAAGCAGTTTTTAATGTGGTTCTTATCTGATGGGAAATAACGACACAAGTTCTTTTCGTCTTAATGCCTCTCTCAACTTAAAGGAGGAAAGGTTTAAAGTTTTTGTGCTAGCAAACTAAAAAATCCAGTGTTCCTAAGGAGAAGAGAGCCTGTAGCTAAAGGCAATCATATCTTAAGTGCCAGTTTCTCACAAACCATGTATTTAAAGGCTAGGCACTACTCAGGACCACTCTCCTAGCTGTGTTAAGCACAGGCTATTGCAACCGTGGCCTTGATGAGGCACTTCAACTTGATCAACTACTGTAAATATCTTCTATTAAAGGAATCACACAGGATGACTCCATTTTATAATGGAGGTAAGCCCTTCCTAAGGAAATTAAGCTGGTGTTAAGTAAAACAAATACTATTTCTACACCGGTTTCACATTCACTGTTATTCAGATGTTTCTTAAAAATGTCAACTAATTTTCACTTTCTGTACAAGCAGCAAATTAGTAGTTTTAAGGGCCGTAAAGCAGTTATTACAGATCCCCAAGCATATTTTTCCATTTTTATAAAGTATTACTCATGATATATTAAATAGGAGGGAAAAGGGAAAATCTAATGTGAATCTTAGAAATAGTGGGGTATACAACTCCCCATTACATATTGCTTAACAACTGAATACACCAGGTGGCCATACCTGAATTCACAAATGTGAAACATAGTCAGGGCAAGGCTTGCTGTGTCTGTACTGCATGACATACACTGTTGACTGATGCCACCAATATAACATCACTACTGCAAGGATATGCCATATCTGGTGGCTTGATCCGAGGTAGTTTAGTTGTCCTAGAAGGGAAGGCAGAGAGAAAAGGATATTGATTGTAATATTTTGATGTTAAAATAAAAATATATTTTTATCTCTGGCCTTGGAAATACAGCTTAGCAGCAAAGAGATTTTGGCAGTGTCAGAGCACCTGGAGACTGACAGGAGATTCATTCAAACCCACATGTTTTTTTAAAAAGGATGAATTCATATTTGGGTCTAATTTTTTAAGGACGCTGGATTTTAGAAATACTATTCCAAGTGTGTCTTCCAAATCTAATTTGGTTAATCTCAGGAATTCGATCTTCTGTCTTCCCTGTCTCCTGTCTTATCTGTCTGGATATATATGCCATGGACTAATACACAAAATGTAATTAGTATGCCTTCATTAACTAAGGCTGATTAGTTCATGTACAATTTAGAACTATTTCTCTTTGTGCTTAAAGTTTAAATTCCAAGGAGATTAAATAATTAACATGTGGGAAGCTGCTTGAAAAAGAACAAAATAAAATACAGAGCTATAGAAATTTAAATGTACATCTCTTTTCCTTACTCATGGTGCTTCTATGGCCATGTAATGTAAATATTCTCCAACCACTGTCCCTGTCTTTTCTTACCAAGAGAAACAGTATGGTATGTAGATTTTAAAGTATAAGTCCGCACAATCCTTTCTGTAGGGGTTCCTTGCCTTTTTTCGGTCCCACAGCACACTTTGACAGTCTAGTGAAACCCACAGACTCATTTTCAAAAGCACGAAGTACAGAGGGTTACAAAGAAAACTGATTATATTGTCATACAAGTATCATAGATCCACTTAATTCTGCCCATGGACACCTTTGAGGATCTTTGGACCCCATCAAATATCATTGTGCTGTTTCTGTATTTTTAAAAATGTAACTGAGCTGAAAGTAAGTTCTTGGGTGTCAATTTGTTGATTTCACAGCATTCACCCACTATTCTCACCACTGCAGGTCTCTCTCTACAGCCAGGTCATAAATGGGGACTGGTGAGACAAGGTTTCTAAGCCACTCATTCAAGAGCATCTGAGACTATCACTTTTATCTGTGAAGACTTTTTATCTCGTATGGTCTCCATGTCTCCGCTGCTCCACTGTGCCTGTTCTCCACCACACACTCTGCTACACGGGGCACGGTTCAGGTCAAGCTCATCTGGGAGAAAAGTTAAGTTACATAACATTTGACCTTTTATAGGGATCCTATGTTAGACAACTGGAAACCTCTGATACGAATATTTTAAGGCATAAAAACACTATGGCCACAATTATGTAGTGTAGAAAAATTTCATGGTTCAATTTTCTATGTGTACTTGTCATGAACAAATTAGTAATAAAAGAATTATTAATAAAGTGATATAAAAATGTATTTTGCCAGAACTGTTTTCTGAGGAAAGTTCTGGCCCTCCCTGAAAGGATGGGTGGTCTTCAATGAAGGGACATGTCCTAGTTATCTTGAATCCTAGTGTTTACACTCAGGTGGTTCTTTCTACTCCACTCTTACTCAAAACTCACTGGTGAGAAACGAGTGCACAGAAGAATGCCAGAGGTTCTGTGATCTATTCATTCTCTAGATCAGGGCTTCTCATCCTTTTTCTTCCCAACATACATCATGAGTGGCATAACCCTATCTTCAATTTACTGTGGAAGAGATTCTTAACCCAGGAAGGAAGGACAAGTTTGCAGTTTGAATTTGAACCACTGCCCTACTTCTAGCTCCTCAAACCAAAAAAATCACTGCTCTATGAACTCTGTTCTTGACTCAAACCAAAACTCACCTGGACTTACGTCATTCTGTCCCTTACTGAATCACATTACCCATTTATGGGACTGAGGTCGAGGGACATCATCATAATAATAGCTGCTGACATGTATTGAGTGCTTACTACTTGTGAGGAACCTTGCTAAATGGTTCATGCACATTTTCTCATGTAATCCTCACAATAACGCCATGAGAAAAAGTATTATCTCCATGCTCAGATGAGGAAATGAGCTGAAAAAGTGCAAGTAACTTATTTAGCTCATGTAGCTAGTAAGTGGGTGATGTGGATTTGAACCCAAGCAGTCTGACTCCAGACCTACGTTCCTAAACAAGCAAATACATGTTTTGGACAACATTATTAGTGTCCTCTTAGTTATTTTCTATCAAATGTCATTTTTTTCTGGACTGAAGAATCAGGGAAATCTGTCCTATTGCGTTACTAGCTTGTGTATGTCTTGCGGATGTGAAGACCCTTAACTTATATTTTTTTCCCCTTAGTACAGGGTACCAGGAAGCTGAAAGGCAGATTGGCGGTCTTTACCTATTTTTAGAACCTCATGATGGACATATGGTGAAGTGATCCTAACCCTGGCTTCTTTTCATTATCTTATTTTCCTCTCTTATTTCTTGTTTTGTGGATCTCTCTATATATAAATAATTTTTTAAGATGAGTTGGTATATAAAGAAGTCAATGGTAATTGATAATTAGTATTCCACAAAAAAAGCAGTGGTTAGGAGAAGATTCCCAGCTTTGTCACCAGCTTATAACTGGGAAATGGTGGTGACCTCATCTACTTCACTCAACTCATGGTGAGGAGGAAAGGAAGTCTATGAAAGCCCTTTGAAAGTTAAGCTTTTAGATAACATTTGACAATAGGAGAGCCATTCTATAACCAATAATATTGAAAAAAATCTAACTTTTGATACTCTGAAGCATACACTTCCACCATATTTAGAATAAAGTCACGAGATCACTATAAAAGTGATACTTACCTGGAAAGTACCGTTCTGGAACTTTGGAAATGTAGAACAGGAAAGCAAGAAGAGCAATCACGTACATCACAATTACACGGGGTGCAAAGTCCTGAAACGCAAAACATTTTTTTCACAGATCTTTTTACTCTGACTGAATTCCTAATTTATTATGAATCTAATTCACAGATTAGGTAGAATTCATAGGTGGAATTTAACCTTGTTAAATCTCAATTGCTTTTGTACAGTCTCCAATTATAGAAACCCTGCTCTCAATACTGTAGGAAACAGGGATGCCTGGCTGGCTCAGTCGGTGAAGTGTCTGACTCTTGGTTTTGGCTCAGGTCATGATCTCCGAGTTGTGAGATCGAGCTCCTGTCAGGCTCCATGCTCATCACAGAGTCTACTTGGGAATCTTTCTTTCCTTCTTCCTCTCTGAAGGAAATGGCCCACAGGAGTGGAACAGAGTACTCTAAAGGCAAGAGTACTAAAGGAGCTAGAACTTTAACATGGTTGAAGGTCCTAAGGACACCCAACTCCAACTATAACATAGATGCATGGGCGGAATGCATATGGGGAACGGAGTTAGCTGAATAAGCAAAAAAACTGAAGATAAGGGACTTGTAGCTAGAAAAGACACAAGAGGTTGGGAGCACCTGGGTGGCTCAGTCGGTTAAGCATCTGCCTTTGGCTTAGGTCATGATGCTGGGGTCCTGGGACCGAGCCCTACGTCAGGCTCCCCGTTCAGCGGGCAGCCTACTTCTCCCTCTCCCTCTGCTGCTGCCCCTGCTTGTGCTCACTCTCTCTCTCAAATAAATAAATAAAATCTATTAAAAAAAAGAGGTTTGGCCCAACAATGAAATCTGTCCACCAACCCAGATAAATGGTCTTCTTGAATACTACTATATGAAGCAGTCCATCTCTCAGCTCTAATTGGAAAGCTTTTCCTTGCCCTAAGAAAATTAGCCAGCTAAAATTTGTACATATTGTTCCTAATTCTGGTTATATACCTAATTCACCAAGAAGCCATTTAAGAAATAAAGACAGATTACTTCTCTCTACAAATATTTGAGAATTATTATGGCCCTCCTGAAATTCTACATTCTTAGACTAATGAACATGAGATTTCTCATTCTAGAACACAACCGCACCCTGCTTCCCAGGATTAGCCCTTCTGGAACTTTTCATCTTCAATTAAGTCTCTTTCTCTTTCCCTATCTTTTAAAAATTACAGCTTATTGGAGAATTTCTCGGGAAGTCTCCCTCTGCTTCTTCATTGGAATGATCTGTGATCACATTAGATTTCCATCTTTCAGAACCACTATTTTCCTAAACCATATTTCTATTGTAAGATTTCTGAATGCAGGAAAGCTCCCATATTTTTCTGAATTTCTCAAAAATCTGGTTTAATAGGTCTGGTTCTCTTTATCATTAGAAGCTTAAAAGGGATGTGTTCACTTCGTCTCAAATTTCGGTTCCTTCTATGTCAATAACCAGTTATTCATTTCCGGTTAGAATTAAATCTAGAGTTGTGTTTCACCATTGTATTTTCTTTAACTTATACTCAGGGAATTAAAATTGGTAGAGAAATTATGTTTTCAGATATCAGGATCACTAAGTTCCTCATCACTACTGTCTCACTTTCTCCCAATTTCTTATTCTTATGAAGAAAGCATCACCCTGTTCTCAAGTTGACAAAGTGGTCAAATCATATCGCTCAATTTGCTATATCACAGAATTTCTTTTCTTCCTAGTTTTATACCCAAACGCTTTCCACCATGCTGTTGCCAACTTCATGCAAGTACATATAAGCTTACTATTAGTTCTCCCGTCTTCTAAAAAAATATGATCCTTTTGAATAAAACCTGCATTTAAATCCCCATATTCCAGACAAAGGTCCCGTTGCAACAAGTGTATATTATTTCTGCTAAATTTCCTGGCATATTTACTGATGTTAAAAATTTGTAAGTTTACTCTCAAGTGCATCCTTAAAGCATTCTTATATGGATCTCTGAGATCTTAAGTCTTATTTCTAATCCCCTTCTCAAGTATACTGAGGTGTTCTCACTGAGCTACCTCCTAAATGCACTCCGACTTGCCCCATAATACCTTACTCTAAAAGCTCTTCTTTTACTTCCGAGTATATTGTCCTTGGTTGGTGGGACATGCTCTCATGGCTCCAGCTACCAATAACTATTTTCAAATCTTGATCACTAGTCTCAAACTGTGACCTAAATCCAACTCCATCTCCACCTTTACATCCCACTGGTGCCTCAAACTCTACAGGCCCAAGGAAAAATCTTTCCCAGCTCCTTTTTCTCCATAAAAATCAATCAATTACTCCTAGTTCCATATTTGTGTTATCACTGGCATTATCCTTGCCATAGCTAACAAAGCTGGAAATGTGGAAGTTCTCCTCCACTGATAAGGACTTGGGTATTTATACATTCAGGGTAGAAGAAGGAGAATTAAGAACGTATCATTTGCAGAAAGACATCTCGGGAAAAAAACAGTAGTTACACTTCTTCCTGCAAGGCATGCTTATTTATATTGATGTGAACATTATGGCATTAATATGCAATTATAAGTGTTTTCTCAAATGACAGAGACCCACCTACCTGGTCTGATTACAGTACTTTACCCAAAATGAATAAAACTGAAAGGACAAAAAAAATGAGAGAAATATTGACTACATTCAATCTACCTGTACAATAGGAGCACCGATTCCTCCATTGAGCCAAACCCAGTGAAGGGTGGGGATCACTCCGTATCCCGACACGGAACAGAAGATGATAGAGCGGAGCCTCTGCCACTGCTGGGTGAGGTAATTGGGATGGATCTGCGCAAAGAACACTGCCAGGATCATAGCAAGCACTGTGATCAAGTACACTTGACGCCAATACTATAAGTAAAGGAAATCCAATTGTAATTGTTACTAAAAATAAGAGAAGGAAAAGAGCAATTCTGGCTTTACACTATACGTTCCAAACTTATGTGGTTTTTTCATTTCTAAACATAATTAACTTCCTTCTTTAAAACACTGCATGTTCCATACAACTGTTAGGTTTCTTAGGATGACAGTGAGCTGGTAGAAACCACATTTATTCACACAAAAGCTTTTTCTGAGTACCTATTATGTGCCAGGGACAATTTAAGTCCTGTAGAAACAAAGCTGACTATGACACCGACTCTCCCAGTGGGTGAGCTCATAGACTATGGGAGGGGCAGACATAAGCAAATGATTACAATCCAATGGTAAATACTGTAACTGAGCTGTGAACAGAATGTTGTAGAGCCAAGGGCTGGGGGGGGGGGGGCGTTTGCTACCTGGAGTAGCTAATAAATGCTTCACAAAGGAGATGGTATCTAAGCAGATGATCTTAAGGAATATATATGATTGTGTGGGAAGAGGGAGTTCTCAAGGAAAAGGAACAGCACACACAGTGGGAAGGTTCTGAGAAGGGAGGCTGAAAGGCAGGCGTCCTGTCAGGCTAAGGACTTGGAACTTTAACATGGTGGCACTGGGGGAATAGCAGGTTCTTTAAGAATAAGATGACAGGCCTGCTTTTCAAACTGACTTACTAGATAACTCTGACATCGGTGTGAAAAGAAAGCAGTGACGGGAAGCCAGCTAGGAGATATTAGAATTGACTCAAAGAAGGGGATGGAGGCTTCGACCCTCGTTGAACAAGGAAGACACAGACGTGAGCAGCAGATTCGGGAGACTTTTTAAAAATAAACTCAAATCTTAATGGTTGACTGAATGCGTGAGAAGAGGATGGCGAAGACTGCTTCCAGTACGAAAGGCCATGCAAATGGCTTCTACTAATGAAGCAAATGAGCAAAGATAATCCAGGTGTCATGTGTGGGTGGGGGAGAGCGAATGGGAAAGCATGAAATGTGCATTTAAAATATGTGACGTTTGAAGGGCTTACAGAATATTTAGGTATCTAAATGAGCAGCTGAAGCTCAAAAGTTAGCCTTACATACAGCGGAGCTCTTCAGCTGGGCTCTAAGGACTTCTGTGGGGCTATTAGCTTCCTGAAATCACACGTCAAATTGTTTGGTTAGTCTGTGCCCAAATGTACACCCTCTGGATGGAGGGTCCAGAGTTCTCAACCTCGTTCTCAAAGCAGCCTGTGTTCCTTAAAAGATAAAGACCCACCATAGCAACTGAATATTTGGAAATGACTGGGTACCAGCGGAAAGAAAACAATTTTTCCTTTAAATGATCATTAGCTGCAGTGGTTCTCTTTTCTTCTGGGAGCCTAGCTTTTCTAAAAAGAGATTTATAAGAAGTGTCTCACTACTCTCTTGAATTATCAGGTATGTTTAGGAAAATGTAAACAGAAAACAGGTTAGCTTTCAGAGGAAGAAAGAATAAGTAAAACAATTCAAATATGACAATGACTGCACTCACAAGCTCCTAGTTATCAGCTTATTCCAAATTTTCAAAAAGATATAAATGGTTTCATGCAAAATGAGTAAGTGAAAGCTGAGCAGATATGAACAATTTATTACTAAAATCAAATCAATTTACAAGGTTAACTGCTTATATATTTAATTAAATGCTTATGTTCTAAAGTAATTAGGCCTAAAAAGTAAATGGCTCATATGTAAGTGTCTACAATCAAAAATTCTCTTACTTCAAACCAAACTTAGGATTTTTCTCTTTGCTAGTTTTACACTTTACCTTTACTGGCAGTTATCTCTGTTATTGTGCAGAGACAAAGGTCCTACTTAAGAATTCCCAAGGCAGAGGAATCCTGTGCTACAGCCAATCTTCCCGGTATGTGAAGGTTGGGGAGTATGGCTCGGAGCACCTGCTACATGCGGAGGGCTTGTGGAGAGGACAGGCTCTAGCCCTTTGTGAACAGGACTACAAGTACCTAGTATGGATACTGCCCCTGTGCAGCTCTGTCCTGGCTCTGAAAGGGAGGGAACTAAGGGACGAAAGAAAAAGAAAACAGTGAGGTAGGAGAGCAGGAGGAAGAGAGAATAGAGCTGATGAGGACTTCCTGAATGGGAGGGCTTGAGATGCACTGAGCCCAGTGGGAGATGCAGTCTGCCTCCTGGCTGGGGCATGAGGTGATGAGACAGAAGGCCATACTCACTAGCTTGGCGGGCCAATATTTTTAAGTCAGGTGCTACACAATTCAATAGCAGTGTTTCAAACGCTGCTTTGCACAAGGCAACAACTGACTTTTGTGACATCAGAGTCAGAAAATAGAGCTGATCTTGAACTCAGATACGTATTTGTTAAAGTCACTCGCCACCCAACTGGTCTGTCTCTACGCTTACCTCCAAATATAAGACCAAAGAAAGGAAAACATATTTCTTATGAAGAATTGGTTCAACATGCTTACAAACAGATCCTTTATTTTTTTCACTGAGAGAGGAGTAAAGGATCAGGGAAAATGGAAAGCAGCAGCCAGCATCATAATTTTATCAAGTGCTAACTTTAACTTCAGCACTATAAACATAAAAATAAAAGATATGCAATGTGAGGACTCATGTAGCTATATGGATTTAGTGGAAACGTTAATAATTTAGTGTTTACATCCGTTTTAAGAAAATATCTTTAAATATTTATTTCAATGGAAAATTAGTAAAATGAGTATGGATCTGGTAACAGATATTAGAGATCACAGGGCACTTTTGAAAAATGAGTTTATACATACACAAGACTCTTATTTCCTTTATAAGTTAATTATGTGTTTATTCCGAAGTTCAAAGGAACCATGGCAAGAAAGCCCAAGACCTATGTGAAAGGTAGAAGGTAAAATGTTTTAAGTTACTTACGTTATTACAATAAAATGCATAAAATACCCCGGAGACATAGCATCCCAGTATTCCAATAGAAATTCCTGCATAATCTAGTGCCATCCATCTTCGACAGGTTTTTTCTGATCGATGGCAGGAAAAAAGATGATAGCCCACAGAGCAAAGCATACAGACCTACGGAAAATAAAACAAATCTTAGCAAAGTGAAACAAAAAGAAATTAAAGCAACTCATGTGTGATGTTCAGGGAAGTGGTTAGGTCAAGCCCAGGCTTTCTGGCCAAATAGACTTGAACCTGGATTCTGGCTTTGTGCCACAGGGCAAGCCATCTCATTTCTCCAGGTCTCAGGTTCCTTATGGGTAAAATAGGGTAACAGTAGTAAAGAAAGAAATTTAAAATGGTAGATATTTTATAATATAAAAATTTTGAGTGAGTAGCACAGCAGTTGAAAATTATATAATGTTAATGTTTCCAAATGTTAATCGAGGCTTATTTGGATTCACAAATGAGTTTCCTTTTAAAAAAGTACCCACCAGAAGTAATCCATGTCCTTAAAAAATTAATCGAAGAACACAGAATTATTTAATGTAAAAACAAAAGCTCCTCCCACTTAATCTATTCCTCAGCAGTAGCTCCTGATAACATTTGTTACGTGTCCTTCTAGATAATCTAAAAGGAATGTATCAAACACCTATGATATATAAGTCCACATGTACACAGACACACGATACGTACTTTTTAATCAAATGGAATCACATAATACATTCTGTTGTACAATTTTTCTTTTCACACTTAAGACGCTATGTCTGTATGAGATTTCATTGTATAGAGTTTACTTTTGGGTCGTGAGTTAAACACAGCTTTGTTGTGTCCAAGAAAAAATAATTGTGACTTATGCTGACTTTATATGCTGCCAAACTGAGAGCAAAGCTAATCTGATTCAAGCAGCTGCTCTGAAGATTGACAAGGTTTCCATGGCTGACCTCCCTCCAGCCATTAAATACCTGCTGTGTGTCATACCCTGGGGATACAAGGATGTGACCTCTACTGTCTGAAATATATTCCCGAAACAAGTGGACAAACAAGTGGGGATGTAAGAAGTCACAGTGAGAAAATAGAGGGGGGAAGGGACTGGTTTGTGGGTATATGTGTGCATTTGTTTGGTGGGTGAAGTGGTGGGGAGAAGAGCTTCACAGAAGGGCTGCCACCTGGCTGGATCTTAAAAGGTTGTTCCAGCACTCATCAAGAATATAAATAAAGGTGACAACATATTTATTGGAGGGTCCACAGGAAAAGCAGTGTACTGAGAAACACAGAACCATTTAGGAATGTCACAGGAAATTCATAATACAATTATGACAAGTCCTATACCTCAGAGAGTTTTAACGTCAAAATTATGGGCAAGGTGTGATACTACTGAAGATTTTAAGTGCAGCCTTAATGGAAAGGCTAAGATGGGAGGTTACAAAAGTAGCCCTGGAGAGCAATGACAAGAGCCTCTAGTAAGCCAGTGATGGCGGGGGTGCAGCAAATGGCACAGATAAATGATACGAAACACAGATAAATGATATGAAGTAGGTCAAAATGATCAATATTTTGTAAGCAACTGCTCAGGCAGAAAAATGGTCAGCTAGCCAGTCTGTAGTCTGGTCATTAAACAAACCTAATCAGGTCCCACAGCTTCAATATCAATATTCAAAACAATGTACCTAGCCACAATGTCATTTGTTCATTCATAGTCTAAAATCTTCATCAGTCCGTGGCTTTGGCTATGAAGCCACAAGTCAGAGTTCACTGACCCAATTAAACATAAACTTCAGAGGCTTGGTTATTTGTTTGTCAGATTATCCTTGAGATTAAA
This sequence comes from Ursus americanus, assembly GCF_024610735.1. Taxonomy (NCBI): domain Eukaryota; kingdom Metazoa; phylum Chordata; class Mammalia; order Carnivora; family Ursidae; genus Ursus; species Ursus americanus. Next base: position 22,553,308 of record NC_142134.1, on the reverse strand, counting down.
CACAGTAAATCCAGAGGACACGAAGGTGTGTATTCTCGTTGACAAGGAAAGATCTCATTGTCACAATGCTGACTGACACAAAACAGTAAGCAGAGATGATCATAGCTCAGGAGATCGGCAGGTAAGGGGGAGGCAGCTATGCATACACAAATTTCAAATGTGGCTATCTCTGGAAAGTGGAAATTCAAATGGCTTTTCTTTCTTCCATACGCTTTTTTGTTTGTTTGAATTCCTACATGAGTCTATTTTATAGTAATAGTAAGAAACAACAGTAAAGCTAATTTCATTATGAAAAGGAAAATAAAGAGAAAAATGACAATTTTCAAAAGGAAATTAAAATATATAGTGTTAACAGAGAACACTGAGTTTTTAAAAAGTAAACCTATGCTTAGTATGTTCTGTTTTAAAGAAATGTGTTATTATTAGAATTCTTTAAAAAAACTGACTGAAAAATTATCTGGCAAATTGAGTTTGGTTTCAGTTTTCTGGAAAGCTTCCTTCTGTGGATTATCTTACTCCATCAACGTAGACAGAAAATTAGAGTGTGACATCCTATATCTCATCTCCTTGGCATGATAACCAAATACTTTAGGATCTGGCTCCTGCCTCCCTCCAGCCTCATCTTTCTCCATTCTCCCACGAGCCAAGCACAAAGGCCAACCCCTACATGTCCAGGAAGTGTTGAACTGTCTCTTGCTTCTGGGCCTTTACACAAATTACTTTTATCTGCTTAAATCCCTGCCTCACTCTCCCTCCCGCCCTCCTACCTGGGTGACTTGATCTTTATGACAGGTTGATTTTGTTCAGCACTGTATTCACGATGCCTAGCTGAGTGCCTGGATGGAGATCGTGGAACTTAATGCAAATGAACTGAATTTAGGGAAAGGCATTCCTGGATTCTACTCTTCCCTAAGATAGAAAGACCTCTGGGAAAGTTCAAAGGCCCTGAAATTACATTCTACTACTCAGAATGTACTCTTAATCTACTTGGTGGGAAAGTACTAAGCATATAAAATGGTAGAAGTGAAAGAGAAAAAATGTTATGCCTTTTAAAAATTAAATGTAAATCCATCTTTTTTTTTTTTTTCTTTTTTACAGAGGGAGAGAGGGAGAGAGAGAGAGAGAATCCTAAGCAGGCTCTACACGTAGCACGGATACCCAACGTGGCGTTCGGTCCCAAGACCATGAGATCATGACCTGAGCAGTAATGAAGAGTCAGACGCTTAACTAACTGAGCCACCCAGGTGCCCCTAAATGTAAACCAGTCTTAATCTGTGGTTTATCATGCTCCCTGCTGACTCTAAGAATTTGAGAAAATTGAGCCAACAAGTTATAAATTTAATTTCATAAAAATAAAAACAACAGAGATGGCAGTGTTCAGTAGGGAAGATCTGCTGTCTTTAGCTGTGATTAGCATCTTGATGCCTTTGGCAACTTGTACAGTGTATAACAAAGATCACTGCACTAGCAGCTAGCACGGGATTGTACTGTCCTGCTGAATAATCCTGAGCAAGTCACTGTAACATTTTGGGTTTTTCTTCATTGGCAGTTGTAATTATTTCAGTTTTTCAGTCCTGCAATGCAATGTTTTCTTAAGACAATATGAAGATTAATATGCTCTCCCTGAACTGATGTCAGTTGTGGCTGGATGGTGAAGGAATAAAGGGCAGGCCTCGGGGTAGAGGAAAACGTGGGATTTTCAAAGTAGATACTATCCATATAATTAACAGTAGAGTATAAACCAGTTTTGCTTATTAATGGTTATTAAGAGCATCTTCGTCTATAAGATACATCTAAAAATTAAACTATAAAGAAACTGATTAATTTCTATTTTAAAACTAGAGATGGATTCTAAGAGATGTTTAGGCTGCAATCAGGACAAAATGAGTATACTTTAAAAATACTTAAAGAAAAAATAATTTTCAAATAATAATAATAATAAAAATACAAGAGTATTCTTTCCCTCAATGAAATTTAAAACATTATTCCAGAAACCAGAATTAGGAAAAAAGGGGAAGGGAGACGTTCCCAATGTGTTTTTAGTTATTTAACTCTGAAGTTTTAACTTCAGTTGAATGATAAAGGTCTGAAATTAAGTGATGTATCATGAAAGCAACATCTGTGCACCTTTCAAATGGTAGCCACAGGTGAACTTCAGGGAGTGCTGGCCTATATTTGGAGGAAGGGGGGGGTGATAGCTTTTAATTTTTATGTTTTTCTGTACTCTCTGCATTTTTTCTTAATTTTGAAAATGTCAGCAGGATTTCAGTCCACATTTGTTTTCTTCTTTAGAATTATTTGTTTTTAAAACTATTACATATAACTTTTAAGGGAATTTTACAGATCCTTGAAGAAAAATGAAAGTGCTGGGGAACTAACAAATATAAGAGGTAGAAAGGAGAAACTGAAAGTATTTGAAACCAGGCAAGCGTAAAAAGACCAAAGGAAATAAACATTAAAGCAATAGAAAAGATCATTACTAGCAAAACAAGACATTAAAATTAAGACAGCATGGAAAGAAATACAGAAATCACAGACATATAAATAGGAAAAAGATGGGAAATCTTCTGAAAAAAGTTTTAAGCAGTAACTGGTGTTCTATCTCAGCCAGAAAATAGAGTACAGAGGTTCCTATCCTTATATTAAATCTTAAAATAGAAATCTCTAAAAAGGGAAGGAGAAAAGGAAAGGCATTTTCTCAATCTTAAGAATCTATTGGACTTCAAGTATACTCTAACAGTAAAGTCCAAATATACTCTCATAAAAACATTTTTGCTGCTTAAATTATGAATTAGCTAACCTATATGTTATTTTGGGACTCTTTAAAGCAAGTGGTGGCTGTGACGTAAGATCGCCTGCCCAAGCTTGTCTGATTAAAGTTCTCTTTACCAATAATAATGTTTGTGAAATGACTTACCTGGAAGCAGAAAAGACAAATAGAACAAATTACAAAATCTTCTCTGGACGCACTTGCCGAAGGTAATACTGATGTCATGTCATATATTCCCAGGGTAAAGAAGAGAAAAAAACCCAGCAAATGACTCCAGATGTTTACTGTCTCATTAGATAAAATAAACAAACTGGAAAACAAACAGACATGCATCTCAGATTCATATTGACTTCCTCACCATCAGCATTTAGAAGGTTAGGGGCCGTTTCGGGGGCAGTTAGCTAACACTTGCTACTTTAAGCCCTTAACCCCATCTTTGCTTTTGTAAATACGATATCTCACTTAGTTTAATTGATCTTTAGGTTCTTCCACGTCTCCACCAACCCTGAGATCTTAGAGCTTTTTTGGTGCTTACCTCTATTGTCATATTTACCATTTCCTTCCTTATCTGAGTTATTTATGTATAAATTTCATCTCATCCTCCAGCCTATCAACTCCCTGATGGCTGGCACCATCCATTTTTATGATACCACTGTCCCAAGCAGAGCGCCTTGCTCAGATTAGAAGCTAAATGTCTACAGAAATGATTGTGCAGATTAAACTAAATGTGAGCTACCATACTTTCATGTTCAAAACAGGTATCTGAAAACATGCTAAGTTTAAGGTTAGGCACAAACTTAAAATACCTTTTTAGTACTCATTAAAAGCAAAGCTAAACAGACTCGAGAGAAGCAGAATAAATACAAACTGTTCCACTGGAAATGTCCTTTAAGATAGGCATGCTAGAACAGCTTTGCTGTGGTTGTGTGAAACCAAACTAGTTCCTAGGTGGCATGAGTTCCTCCTTTTTAGGTACAATAGGTTACTTTTAACAGCAGTACTATTTGCTCACTAAATGCCTGACTGGTTTGAGTTTAAGTAGCTTTAACAGCACAGGTTAGTGCAGAGTGTACCACACCAACCAGGAGTCAAGAGGTTCACTGTCCCTCCACTCTCCCCCTCAGCAACAAATTAGCTTTGTGATCATAAGCAAGTCACTTAACCTCTCTGGCTCAGTTTCTTCATCTACAAAACAAGGGAGATGGACTAAATGCTGCTGCAAGTCCCTTCTAGCTCCTTCATTTTGTGAGATGTTTCCCTAGCTGTGGATAGAACTCATCTGATTACTTACTGTTTAAAATTCTCTTGCATTTCTCTTACAAAATCTAATCTTTTTGTTTGAATTAAGGTCTTTGACATTCACTGGTTCAGATTCCTTATTAATAAGCATTAATGTATAACTCTAACTTACTGAATTTGTAGGAATCACCATGGTTCTCATTTTCCCATTTTTACACATCATAAACAGACCAGGGTCTCACACTATCCAACGATCATCAAGAATAAAGTGAAACTTCTTCTCATGAATTTCAGGCTTTACCCTGTACAAAGCACCAAGTATACAGACTACTTATATTGGGGCAGGGGTGAGGATGCAGGAATGTGAAGGAACACATCTAACTAGAGGACTTGTTTGATGATCAATACTCTGCTCTGCCTATTGCCTCAGAACCTTTCACTTTGTGAAATCCAGTATAACCTGATTAACTGAACTGAGAGGCACAAGCTTGGCATGCTCCTTCCAACTAACAGTGTTGGCAGGACAGCTGTGACATACAAAACCTCTCCTTATATCCAAAATCTGTCCTGGTCACTCTTGACAGCTAAAAGAAGAGAGGGCAAAAGCTGAGCTGGGAAAAGACAAGCTGGTGGGAAGAGCACTTGGAAGAATATTCCCTGTAGAGAATCTATTCTTACTCTGTGAGAAGTTATGCTTCTCTGTTCAGCTTCAAAATCAATAATCATGATGAAAACAAGTCACCATTAATTGAGTGCCTGTTTGGCGCCATGCCCTGTGTAGCATTTTATACACACGATCTCATTTAATCCTTAATATTTTTTGAAGCAGGAATTGTGATTACCCTTGTTTTTACAAAAGGGTAAAATAAGATTCAGAGAGGTCAACCTTTGTTCAAGGTCCTGAAATGGTTAAATGGCAGATCTGGATACCCAAGTCTTTTTGACTCAACAGCCCAAGATCAAAGCACTGTATGTATTTCACTTCTCAATCCATGAGATTTGGACACTAACATCAGAATGCAGAGGACTACTCCTATGTGGGTAATAAAATACTTGAGGTCATTCACTACCTGTTCTGTCCTTGTGGAACTTCACCTCCATAGCAGGGCCCTGATTTCTTGTATAACAACTTATGCAAAGGAGACACTGGGGAGGCAAATAGTACTCAGGATTCAAATTGGGAAGGCCTGTGGGCCATCCACTGAGTAGGGATGGGCAGAATGTCACCTTGTGACTGTGAGTCCAAAACACTCTCAAGGCAGGGCAGAAAGAACTGGGGAAAGACCATGCTGAAAAGAAGACCAAGAATCAGATGTGTGATTGCTTCTTGAGCAATTCAACAGCCTACATTCCAGCACTAGAGTTTGTCACTACAGAATCCTAGAATTAACCAATATCTGTACCTTAATTCTCTTAAAGTGGGGTTCTAAATTTAAGTACATAGAGTTTTTAAAAACTTTTATTTATTTATTTGACACAGAGAGAGACAGCGTGCACAAGTAGGGGGAGAAGCAGGCTGAGGGAGAGGGAGAAGCAGGCTTCCCGCTGAGTGGGGAGCCTGATGCGGGGCTCAATCCCAGGATCCTGGGATCAGGACCCGAGCTGAAGGCAGACACCTAACCAACTGAGCCACCCAGGCACCCCCATATACAGTGAGTTTAACACAAAGCTATTCTAAGAACCAGAACACTGATTTTTTGTTTTTTTTTAAAACCCAGGCTTTCAAGGGACTCATGGTTTTAAAGGTTTAGATGATAAAGAAATTCCTTTCTTAGAAATGCTTCTAGGGTGCTCTAGTGGAGGGTGGTGCCCATTACAGTCTCTCTTGGCTATAGTCCTTTTCCTACACAGCGTTTTCACAATGGTTATTATGCAATAGAGTAATTACCTCTTTAATGTGTGTCACTCAGACCAAACCTTAGTGGTTTCATGAGAACAAGGGCCATATCTGCTGTTCTCTGCATGACCTGGTATAGTGCCTGGCACCTAGGAGGGGCTCCATAGTATCTGCTGAATGAATGAGTCAGGATCCTGTTTCTCTGGGATATATATATATACACACACACACATATATATACATATATGTGTGTGTGTATGTGTGTGTGTGTGTGTGTGTGTATATATATATATATATGGCAATGTGAACCTGTTTTCTATTATATTAATATAATTTCCTATTATATACCATGTTGGGCATTTCTCTGGCCCAAACCATCTGAATTTCCATAGGGCTGATCTAAAAATAAACAAAGCTCAGGTATACACTGGGGCAAATATCACTTGGCCATTGTTAGTGGCGTCAAGTCCAATAAGCACCAAATGCGATAAAGGATGTAGAAGCTCTCCGTAAACTGCAAAGCGCCATAGGAGAAACTGCTATTAATTAAAATCACTGTTAACTGTCATTATTATTCCGTGGATCAAGCACCCAGGTGGGGGAAAAAGATAACTAGAGGAGAGAGATGGCAAAAAGGAATAAGAAGCATGGGGCAGTTAGGAAATGACTGGGAGGCTCCTGTTCCTGGGAAAGCAGCAGGAACCCAGACAAAAAGGGTGTAGGTGGGGAGGAGGGGCTGCCGGCGCGCCCCCCGAGGCGCGCCCCGCGGAGGCGGCAAGACTGTACCTTTTGATACACAGCCTGGAGGGCAGGTAGGCCCGGTAGCCGTCGGTGATGTACGGGTTGTCCTTGAGGGACACGGGGATCTGCTCGTAGGTGTAGAGCCGGATGCCGCGGGGCACCAGGACGGGCCAGTACTGGTAGCTGCCCAGCTCTATATAATGCGCGCTCTTCAGTAGCTTCTGATGCATCCTTCCCTGCCGCCGCCGCTCCCCCTCTGGGGAGCTCGCCCAGGCCCCGCCTCCCCGGGGAGGGGGCTTCGCCGCCGCCGCCCCCGCCCCGGAGCCCGCGAAAGCAGCGCGAGGTCCTACGGTCCCGCCGCTGCCCAGGCCCCGCTCCGCGCTCACACCGGCCGGCCGCGGCCGTCAGCGCCGCGGCGGACCCGGCGGCGTCGCAGCCTTCTCTGACGTCAGCACGCCGCGGCGGACCCCGCCCCTCGGCCGCCGGTGGAGCTGGGCGGGCTGGCGCGGGGGCTGCCAGCGACGCGGGAGCGGACGCACGCTTGGGCGGCCGGCTGAACCGAGGCGCCAGCCTTTCCTCGTCGGTGAGAAGAGCACGGAACTGTGCAGGCGAATACAGGTGGTGTTTTCTTCAAAGGGAAAAGAAAAGAGTTCACTGAAAGAAAATTAAGAACTAGGGCTAACTCTTCGCCAGTTACTTAAGCTTAGACTCTGACACGTAGCGTTAGAAGGGACTCTCGAGGTTTTCTAAGCTAAAGTCTGTCCTTTGAAGTAGCTGAAAATAGAGGAAAGCTGACGCACGTGGAACGTTTACCAAAATTGAGTTATACATTAAGCCGTAAAGAAACCCCCAGCGACATTCAAAACACTGAAACCATTCAGGGTATGTTCTTTAACCCAATAGAATTAAAGTAGAAATAAACAAAATTAAAACTCCCAAATGTATGAAATGGAACAAAACGCTTCTAAGTATTAAATGGGTTGATGAAGAAATCACAATGGAAATGAGAATATCTGAACTGAATGATAAAGATGGAACATTGCCAAAAGTGGGGTCCAGCTAATAAAATGCTTAGAGGAAAAGTTAAAGATTTCTTTATTTCCAGCTGTGCACTATGATGCAAATGTTTTTTTAATAACAGCGACAGGGCGAAACTGTTTCATCCCTATATGTAGCATTCTTAGCCCATTCTTTTGCATACAGTAATCACTCATGATTCCTGTTATTTATTTATTATTACGGTAGTAATATTAGCTGATGTTTGAGAAAACAGTATAGCGTACTGATTAATTTCTGAGCTTTGAAGCCATGGTACCTGGGTTTGAATTCTTGTTCAGCCATTTACTAGCTATGTGCCCTTGTGCAAGCACTTAACCTCTTTATGTCTCAATTTTCTTATTGATAAAATAAGGTTAATGGCAGTACTTTATGTGGTGAGGATTAAATGAGTGAATCCATTTAGTAACAGAAAAGTGCCAGCCATATTGTTATCACCCCAAAAATGTTAGCCATTATTACAGTTCAAGTGAAGATGTATTAGTAGGTAAAGCTGGAAAGGTAAAAATGTCCTAAATGGACTTAATGTCATGCGAAGGAATTCTTTAAGCCATGGAACTAAAACTAATATTTGAGAGCTAACTGTGTGCCTAATACATTATCTTTACTGAAGGTTACTACATGCAGGAATTCTTATTTCCTAATGGAGGAAGTTCATGTCTGAGAATGCCTGTCACTCCCACTGACCCCTTCTGGGAGGCTCCTTCTGCATGTATTCTTGCTGGTACCACATGACACTAATTTGTGGTCCCTGCTGATGCAAAGGTGTCCTGACACAAATGTCCATACCATAGCCATGGTAATTAGCTTGTCCAATCAGTTTCTTTCTCTTCCTTTCTCCCCCCTTCCTTCCTTCCTTCCTTCCTTCCTTCCTTCCTTCCTTCCTTCCTTCCTTCCTTAATTCCTGATTTTATTTATTTGAGAGAGAGAGAGAGAGAGAGGAAGAAAGCAAGAGCAGGGGCAGAGGCAGAGGGCAGGGAGCCCAAAGCAGGGCTTCATCCCAGGACTCAAGGATCATGACCTGAGCCGAAGGCAGACTCTTAACTGACTGAGCCACCCATCCAATCACTTTCTTTCTTAGGAATTTGACCTGGACATGTGGGAAGAAAGCCTGTAGTCTGTTATTTGAAACAGAAGTAGAAAGGTGCTCAGAGATGATCAGAGATTGAGAAAGTAGCTGGGTTATGGTAATGATGGTACACTAGAGTGAAGAACTAAGAATGGTGGCTGCTTTGATCGTCAACAATTTGCCCATGAAACCTGTTGCAAAACAACTTCTGTATGATTTCAATACTTTATAACCCATTTCAGTTCTCTAATTCATTCATGTGGCTTAATTTTTAAATTAAGTACTCTTTGACATCAAGCATTGAAGAAAATGAAATGAATGAATGATGATGTCACAACAATCCATGTCTGAATCCTAGAGAGGAAAAAAAAAAGGTCTATGAGAAAAAAAATTGAGAGAGCTCTTTCACTCAGGTCTGTAAGACAATGAAAGCAGAAACAACATTGCTTTGGGGCACATCTAATAGATGAGAACACAGAAGGGAGAGGGCACAATTCCCCCCAGAGAGCCATGGAGTTTTGGAATTTTGCGGACTCTGGATGTTCAGCCATGGTGCTTGACAGAAGACGTAAGTGGCCTGATAGAGGAATAACACCTGGTGGGGTCCCTGGCACCTGGGGATGGGTGGGGTGTCAACAGCTGCATGTAGCAGTAGACCTCAGTGCCCTTGAAGTGACAGGATGAAGAAGTGAACCACCCAGTAAATGATAGTGGGGAAATGGCAGTGCCCCAGCATGAACACCTGTGAGACACATCTCAGGTTTTGAGACACTTGTGGTGAGGGGTGGGGAAGGCGTTCTCAAGGAGCTGGAAGCCCTGCATTCTCACATTGGCCCAAGAGCAAGGAAACTTTGAATTTGTACTGTTTCAATGAGTCAGTCTGTATTTTATAGGCATATGCAGTTTGGGAAAACTTGGGTTATTCCTTGTTTTATAGGATGATTTTCAGTGAGCTGTGATGGAGAGACATGGACCAGCATGGAGCATTTGGGTGAGTGAGATATTTTCATTCTTCTTTTCTTTTTCCTTTTCTTTCCCTTATCTTTCCTCCTTCCTTCCTGTGTACCCTTTTTACATTTTTTACAACTCTAACAGCACTGGAGTGAGACTTGGAGGTATTAAAATGGACACAAATGGACGTTTACACTTAGGGAGTTCCAACTATGTGACAGACATTTTCCTAGACGCTAAGAATACAAAGATGAATAGGGCATCTTTTGCACATCTCAGCAATATTGACATTTAGACCACTCCCCATCCCCAAACTCTTTTTTCTGGACCTTGGGGACATCTTTCACCTAGATTTTTTCCTTACCTCTCTGGCCCGTCCATCCCAGGGACCTTTGATACCTGCTATTTCTCTACCTGGTCTTTAAGCCAGAGTGTTTTTCAGCATTCTTTCTTCAGTTTTTTTTTTTTTTTAATATTCTATTTTTACTCTATATATTTTCTTTAAGGTGATGCTTCTCAAATCTGCAGTTTCAGGCCAGATCTCCTTTCTGGGCATCTGGGTTCACATTTAGAACTGGACATAGAAACTTGAAGTATTAAAAATGAACTTGTTTCCTTTCTCCTAAATCTGTTTTTCACCCCATATCCCTATTCACTCAGTGTCTTAAGCGTCAGAGTTATTTCCTCCCCTGGCCCCATTTTATCAGTACTCTCCTTTCTGTCTTTCCCTGTTACCTTAACCAGTTCCTTGCTGATGATGTCAGCTTCCCTGTCCCATTAGGCTGATCTGAAAATACAAGTGAACAACAAAGAGTTCATCAATTTAACTATACCCTTTTTAAGCTCTCTCTCCTTCCATTCTCAGCCACACTTTTAGCAACAGAAGTCTACATTGATTATTCCCATTTCTAACTTTCCTTTCGTTCCTTATCTCACTGCAGTCTAACTTTTGTTCTACAGCTCTATTGAAACTTCTTTTGCCAGGAATGCTAAACTCATTGGACACTTAAAAAAAAAACCTCTTTATTGTAAAATAAAAATACAGGAACGAACAAACCACAACAAAATGGATTTTGCCAGCCACGCCAGTATCCCCTTCCTATTCCTCATACCAATCACAATCTTTAACCTTCCTCTAAAAGTAATGAATACCCTGACTTCTGATTGCAGAAGTCACCCCCTTGGGTCTTTTGATGGTTTTGTTATCCAAGTTTGCATCCCTTGACGTGGTAGCTTTTGTCTGCCCATTTTAAAAAAACTTGATCTATCTTTTAAGTCCTTTTTTAAATGTACAAATTTTCCTCCATTCCTTTCGTTGCTTACAATTTATCTGTGAGAGAACTAATACATTTTCTCATAGTCTGTATTCTGCTGTTTGTGGAACCATTATACAGTTATATGTTACTCTGTCCTCTGTACTTTCTGCAAATTGCCGGTGGGATCCAGAAGCTTGATCAGATTCCTGTTTGATCCTTTTGGCAAGACTATACGTAGTAAGGTGTTCTCATCTGGAGATACCTAATGTCTGGTTTTTGTTCTTTCTTGATGTTACCAACTATTGATGTTCAGTGCCTAGATTCATTAATTCACGCTGTTTGCAAAATAGTGATAATAAAATTTCGTCATTTTGTTTCCATATGTTAACTGGAATAGTTTTTGTAAGGAGATACACATCATTTACTGTTTGGTTACCCAGTGGTATAGTTCAAGTAGGGAAAGCAAGATAATTGATTCTTTCATTCTCTTTACCTAGGTGTCAAGAGAGCATGTTGGTTCCCTGTTATCTTCACAAGGACCAATTCAATTAAGAACATTACTTTGAACTCACGAATTTAAAGATATTTGATAATTTTCAGTTCATTGTAGTTCATTTCTTCATTGATACTCAAACTGTTTCATCTTTGGTCAGTGGGAGCCTCTTCAAATTGGCTCCTAAGTTCTTATGGCATGACCTTAGTAGTGTTTAATAGCTTCTTTCTTTTTGGTGTGTCAGAATGGTCCTGCCTCATCATGTGAATTTACTGCTCTAGATTTATAATCAGTAATTTCACCAAAAAGCCCTTGCACAAGGATCAATTGTAGCCTTCAAAAGATGTATTCAAGTCCTAATTGTTGGTACTTCTGAATGTGACTTTATTTGGAAATAGGGCCTTTGCACATGAAATTAAGTTTAAGATCTCCAAATCATTCTGAATTTAGAGTGGACCTTAAATCCAATGACTGGTATCTTTATAAGAGAAAGGAGAGGAGGATTTTATTTTATTTATTTATTTTTTAAAGATTTTATTTATTAATCAACAGAGACAGAGACAGCCAGCGAGAGAGGGAACACAAGCAGGGGGAGTGGGAGAGGAAGAAGCAGGCTCGTAGCGGAGGAGCCTGATGTGGGGCTCGATCCCATAACGCCGGGATCACGCCCTGAGCCGAAGGCAGACGCTTAACCGCTGTGCCACCCAGGCGCCCCAGGAGAGGAGGATTTTAGATATGCAGGCCCAGAAGAAGATGCTGTAAAGACAGAGATCCAGAAGAAGGCATGTAAAGTGTCAGAGGAGCAAACTGGTTTCTCCTTGCTATTTAAAATGTTAAGGAAGGAGGTAAATGGAAGGAAAGAACTGTTAAGGAAAAGAAGATTCAAGCCCTTGATGATTTGGGAGGTTCTCACACTATCCAGATCATAAAGGATCAAAATTAAGAAGTTCATTGTTGGAAAAGTATGCTCTAGAGAGAGGGTCAAGGATGTAGCTGGGCAACCTTTTGCTTAAAAAATTGGGGTTGTGACTTGTGGATTTACTTAGCCAACTCAGCAGAAGCCGGGAACAGAGATGGGGTGATCCAGGAAAGATCTGTGGAGAACCCTGTCTTGTCTAATGGAGTAGACCTGCATGACATACATAGGTGACCCACAATGGGTTCTGAAAATGTAGCATTAGCAGAAACACTGACAGCTTGGACTGAAGGGGACAGAGAGAGACAAAATGAGGGAAAACTGTTGGACTTCTGAGATCCTACAGGCAGGAAACTGGCTGATAGATCTACTTGGCTGCAAACATGTGTTACCTTTTGAGAAAAAGGAAGAATGTCTCCAAGGGCAGAGCCCCAGTTGCACAGAGGCTGGCAAGGTCCCATCACACGCTCAGAGGCTTAGCATTGGGACATAGAGGATTTTTTTCAGGCCTTGAAACCCAAAGGAATTTGTCTTCCTGGATTTGGAATTTGCTTGGGACTGGTGACCCCTTTATTCCTTCCAATATCTCTCTTTTGCAGTGGGAATGTCTATCTTGTGCCTGTCCTACCATTGTGTTTTGGGAGCAGATAATTTGTTTTCTAGTTTCACAGTACTTCAGATGGAAAGGAATTTTGTCCCAGGATGGATCATACCTAGCATCTCAGTCATACCTAATTTTGATGAGATTTGGGACTTTTGGGCTGATGATATTTAAGAGATTTTAGAGTTGGTGCTATAACTGGTTAAGACTTTTGGGAATGTTGGCATGGAATGAACGTATTTTGTATGCTGGATAGACATGAATTTTAGTGGGCAAACTATAAGGGGGTGAGTGGTGGCTCCTCAAAAGATACGTCCTTCTGGGGAACCTGTGAATGTGACGTTACTTGGAAAAATGGTCTTTGCAGATGCAAATAAATTAAATGACTCAAGATGAGATCATTCTGGATTGAGTTGAACCTTCAGTCTGGTGATATGTTTCTCTGTAAGGGATAGAAGAGGATAAGACAGACACATAAAGAAGTCCACGTGAAGACAGAGGTAGAGATGGTAGTTATGCTCTCAGAAGCCAAGGAAGATCTGAAGGCACCAGAAGTTTGCAAGAGACAAGGAATAATTCTCCCTTAGAGCTTCCATGGGAAATGTGGTCCTGCTGACACTTTGATTTCAGACTTCTAGCTTCCAGAATATGAGAGAATAAATTTCTACCCTTTTAAGCCACAAAGTTTGTGGTACTTTGTTACAGCTGCCCTTGTAATCTAATACAGCCCTGGTTTTCTTTAATGGAAAACCGTATTTCAAGACTACAATATGAGTGCTGGGTATACTCATTGAGATATTTATATTTAAAGATTAGATACCATGTGAATTCATGCTCATATTTCCAATTAAAATTCAGCACTACAGGGTTTTCACTGAGAATCCTGGTTATCAAGGATGCTTAGTCTGATTGAATTAGAACATCACATAATTACTTGTTTTATGCTGCATTATACACACAATATCAGATTATAATACTGATTATCAGCACAATTATGATTACTGAAGTTATTTTTTTGCATATCCTATGCCTATTCTTGCTTCCCTTCCTTTTTGTTTTTATATTTGTAGCTATATCTACACCATCAGCTTATACAGCTGTTATATGTAATTTATATTATATAATGGTATATAATATACATTATGTTATATATTGTGTATATGTGTATATACATTTGTTATATGTATTATGTGTACATTATATACATACAGTCTCTCTTTAACCTTCCTTTCTTTTTTTTTTTTTAAAGATTTTATTTATTTATTTGACAGAGATAGAGACAGCCAGCGAGAGAGGGAACACAAGCAAGGGGAGTGGGAGAGGAAGAAGCAGGCTCATAGCGGAGGAGCCTGATGTGGGGCTCGATCCCATACCGCCGGGATCACGCCCTGAGCCGGAGGCAGATGCTTAACGACTGCGCCACCCAGGCGCCCCTTAACCTTCCTTTCTTTCTACATTTAGTTAATACTACTAGTCCTTATGTTAATGTTCTAGTTGTTTTAGTTCTCTGCTGCGGGTTCTCTATGAAATTCATTGGAAAGGACTTGTGGGAACGATATTCTCGAAGTTCCTGTATGTTGATAAAAGTCTGTCTGAGTCCTTCTTACTTAAAGGTTAGTTTTGTGGATATAATATCCTTGACTTATATGTTCTTTCCTTGAATATCTTAAATATATATTAATTCATTTTCAAGCACATAAATTATTGCTATAGTTGAGTCTGAAGATAATCTAATTTTCTTATAAATCATATATTCTTTTGATTAGATGCTGGGAAGATTTTTTAAAAATTTATGGTTCAGGGGTACCTGGGTGCTTTGTCGGTTAAGCGTCTGCATTTGGCTCAGGTCATCATCGGAGTCCCAGGATGGAGCCCCATGTCGGGCTCTGCGCTCAGCCTGGAGCCTGCTTCTCCCCCTGCCCCTCCTCACTCATGTGCTCTCTCTTTATCTCTCCACTCTCATTCTGTCTCAAATAAATAAATAAAATCTTCAAAAAAATTTAAAGTTCATTAATTTTGTTAGAATATCTTGGGGTTGATTGTTCTAGATTCATATTCTCAGGTATATGGCTAATCTTTCAGTATATGATTTCGAATATTTTGTTTCTGTTACTTTACTTTGTTTTTCTTCTTCAAGGATTCTTAGTATCCCTATATTGGCACCGATAGGGAGCCTGACTTGGGGCTCAATCCAGACTCCAGGATCATGACCTGAACAAAGGCAGAAGCTTAACTGACTGAGCCACCCAGGTGCCCCCTTCTATCATTTTCTTAATGTCCTTAAGCTCATTTTGAAGTTGCACATTGCAGTTTTGATCTGTTTTTTGAGAATGTATTTTTTTGTATGCTCTCATGATATATGGGGAAGGTACCCTGCCCCTTCTTCTCTCTCTCTCTTTCTCTCTCTCTCTTTTTTTTTTTTTTTTTTTTTTAAGATTTTTGTTTATTTAATAGAAGGAGAGCAGAAGCAGGCTGAGAGGCCAAAGGAGAGGAAGAAACAGACTCTCCACTGAGCAGGGAACCTAATGCTGGGGCTCCATCCCAGGACCCTGGGATCATGACCTGAGCCAAAGACAGATGCTTAACTGACTGAGCCACCTCTCTTCTCTTTTTTTATTATAGTAACTTTGTTTGGGATTTGACTTCTATATTTTTTTTATTGCTCATTTTTATGCAAATTTATTTTTCCTGAACTTTAGAAAGCTCCTTGTTTTAGATAGTTTTCTTAACTTTTTGGAATTCCCTCTGCTTTTGTTTCTGTATACAAAAATTGAGAGCTTTTTTCCTGACCTTTCCTAACTCAGCTCGTCATTTGCACTTTTCTCTGCACCTTTTCTTTCCTTTATCTTATTGTATCCGTCCTCCTTAATTTCTATTGCACTCATGGCAGGCTGTCTCAAAATAGGGTGGGGGCTCTGTCCTGGCTGAGAGTCTTGGAGGGTCATTCTTAAGCGTTCATAAGGGCTACAATGCCTCAGTCCTTCTATGTCATACCCCACATCTCTTATATTATCTGGGTTGGACAAAGGCCCTCGTAGTTTCAGCTGTGGCTCTCAATTTGTTCTGCATCCTTTCCAATGAATATTTGTTGGTCTGTCAGATGCCTTGTGGTTTCCTTCTGCTTTCTCCTTCACATATACCTGTATATGTCTTATGGTTTACTCTTATTTTGAGATTTGTAGGGATATTATATTATCTATTTTTATAAATTTTTTTCATGTATTTTTTTGTTTTGCTATTTAGCTCTTCTATTTTTGTGTAAGTGCAGAAAACCCAAAATCTGTGATGCGACCACTATTGCCATCTTTAAGTCTCTGTCAACAGGTACTTTTTAGTCCTTATTTTACTGACTTATCTGCAGCACTTATTTCCTGACCACTTCACCTTTCTTTCTTTCCTTGGTTTCAGTAACCATGCTCTCCTGGTTTTCTTTTTATTTTTCTTAACATATGTCTTAGTCTCTTTTGTGGTCACTTCTTTTGTCCGTCTCACAAATATCCGTGTTCCTGAGGGTTCTGCTATTAATCCTTTTTTCCTTCTCTCTTTACACACTGTAATTAGGCTTTAATCTTCTTGATTCTTTGGTTTAATTTGCACGTGTATGGCTACTGATACCCGAATTTCTACACTGGCTATACACCTAAATATCCAGTTTCCTATTAGATATTTCCACTTGTCTCTCATGACCATCAGACTGAGGAACATATCAAACCAAGTTCAAAATTTTTCTCTTCAATTCTTGTTTCACCTATTTTTATGGATAGTCGTACCACCATCTATCTAGAAATTCAGGAGTCATCTAAGGAAGAGGTGGAAAGTAAATACAACTTATTTGCTAACCCTGATAGGTAAGTAGTGGCTCCTGGGAGAGCTGATGTGATATGTGAAGAGTATGATTATTAATAGGGATGTCCGCTCTGGGTTGGTGGCAGCATTCTAGTTCCCCTCATTTGCGATTGTGTGCTAGATTCTTCCCTCATCTCTTCTCACATTCAAATAATCACTATATACTGTTGGATTCTGTCTCTGTTAAGTCTCTCAAATCCATCCCTTTTCTTCATTCCTGTTGTCACTGCGACTAGTAGTTTAAATCTCAGTCATAGCTCACAAGCTACTTCCAGTCCCCACTTTCAACTCAATCCAGTCTCTTCCCCTATGCCCTTTAAAACCTAAATCTTATTTATTGCTATAAACAAACAGAGAGAAAAACCTGTAGTCTTTGGCTATACCCTACAGGATATACTTCAAGCCCTTTAAAATAAGGGCTTGTCCTAGACCTTGCCTTTGGATTGCAGTGAGCCCTGTCTCACATAGCTGCCTTACTCACCACACAAATGAGATACTGAGCTACTCAGAGTTTCCTGAATGCACTGCATTATTTCCAATCTCCTTTGCACATGCTGTTCCCTCTGCTAGAATGCCCTTCACCCTTTCTCTCCTTTCTGTGCCAGGATAACTCCCACTATTCTTCCAGTCTCTACTGCAGCATCACCTTTTCTGGGAAACTTTTCTTTCTTCCTTTCTTTCTTTCTTTCTTTCTTTCTTTCTTTCTTTCTTTCTTTCTTTCTTTCTTTCTTTCTTTTTTAAAGAAGCAGGGAAGAAAGAGAGAGAGAGAGACGAGGGGCAGAAGGAGAGGGAAAGAGAGACTCTTAAGCAGTCTCCATGCCCAGTGCAGAGCCTGGCATGGTGCTTGATCTCACAACCCTGAGATCATGACCTGAGCAAAAATCAAGAGTCAGTTGCTCAACCGACTTGAGCCACCCAGATGCCCCTGGGAAACTTTTCATATCCCTTATTCCAGTTAGAGGTTCAGTGCTTTTCCTCTGTGTCCCCCTGGCATCCATGCAAACTGTAGAATTGAATTTACCCACTCCATTGTAATTGCCTTCTTTCCTGCAGGTATTTAGTGTCCTTTAAGTGGTCTTTATTCTGTTTGTAGTTCCATTGCTTTAGGTGTTCAGTATCTTTTTTTTTAAAATAAACTTTTTATTTTGAGGTCATTGTAGACTCACATGCAATTGTAAAAAAATGATATAGAGAGAAAGCCCTTGTACCCTTTGCCCAGTTTCCTCCAGTGGTGACACCGTAGTACAGTATCAAAACTGTGGTATTGATGTTGATACAGTCCAGATATGGACTCTCCATCACCACAGGATCCTTCCTGTTGTCCTCTTAGAGCCACACCTACTTGACTCTTATTCTCACTCTCTCCTTATCCCTTGACAACTACTCACCTGTCCAATATTTCTATGGTTTTATCATTTCAAGAATGTTATATAAATGGAATCATGCAGTGTATATAACCTTTTAGAATTGGCCTTTTTCATTCAGGATAATTTTCTAGAAATTGATCCAAGATGTTGTGTGTGTGATTAGTTCATTCTTTTTTTTTTTTTTTTATTGCTGAATAGTGTTCCATGATGTTTATGTGCCAGTGTTTCTTTAACCAGCCACTTGTTGAAGGACATCTGGGATAGTTCCAGTTTTGGGCTCTGAACAGTAGTGTACAGGTTTTTGTACAGACATAATTTTTCATTTATTTGGGATAAATGTCCCAAAATGCAGTTGTTGGGTCATGGTTACATGGTAGTTTCATGCTCAGTTTTATATGGAACACCAAACTGCTTTACAGATTTCAGTGAATAAAGGAATGAGCAAAAAATGTTGCCTCAAAATCTTTAAAGTGAATATTAGGATCAAATCTGTTTTTACTAATTGCATAGCCAATCATATTAGTCCCAAGCATGACATTCTAAATACACTGATATTCTAAATACTCTAAATACACTAAATACGCTTACAGAGCAAAAATCAGTAAGGCTTGAATGTGGTAAGCTTCTTCATTACTTTAGGAGTCAGGGTTTTTTAGCCTAAACTGTTTATAACAATAGTGAGGTTTGATTTCTCACAAATGAGATATAGACACTACACTAAAATTTTTAATCTCCAAATGGCTGCACATTGAAAATTATATTTTCAAGCCCCCATAAATGATAAACATAACTTGTTAGCCCCTAACAATCAAGATGTAACCATAAGTCCTTTCAATTTTTTTCTATTTCTGTAGAAAATAATTTATACAAAATAATTTTTATTTTAGTGTTCCCCTGGAGTGTTTGCCTTGGTAGGGTGGTATTGCTAGGAGTGAGGAAGATTATGGGAAGTTCCTAGCACGCAGTGTTTATAAGGAAGAACAAATGAGCTGAAAAAAGAGGTGGAAGGGGCGCCTGGGTGGCTCAGTAGGTTAAGTGGCTGACTCTTGGTTTTGGCTCAGTTTATCATCTCGAGTTCATGAGATCAAGCCTTATGTTGGCTCCCCACTCAGCAGGAAGTCTGCTTCTCTCCCTCTGCCCTTCCCCCTGCCCACATGCTTGCTGTCTCTTTCTCTCTAAAATAAAATAAAATAAATTGAAAAAAAAAAAAGAGGCAGGAGACCGGGAAAAGGAGGCAGAAACACCTGAAGTCTTAAAGGATCAGCGGACGGTGAACCCGTCAAGGACAGGAAATATATCTGGTTCACCATTGTACTCAGGTTAGAGAACAGTGCCTGGAACACAGTAGGTGCACAACAAATGTTTATTGAACAGATGAAGGAATGTATGTTCTAAAATGAGCGGGTGGTGTCTATTCTGAAAGGAGAGGTAGGGGAACTTTCTAAACTACATTTACATGCTTAACTAAGTTTCCCTAAGCATGGCCCTGCTGAAGATTATAGAACCATGTTATTGATGTGGGAGGCTGTGGAGTTTCCTTCTAAAGATCTTTAAAAAGAAGATAGGTTCTTATCTGTCTGGAAGGATCTTATGAAAAACAGAAGATTGATCTGAGTAATTAGAATAGCCTCTGGCCCTTTTCTTCCTTGAGCTTGTTTTTGCTTTTTTTTTTTTTTTTTAAAGATTTTATTTATTTATTCGACAGAGATAGAGACAGCCAGCGAGAGAGGGAACACAAGCAGGGGGAGTGGGAGAGGAAGAAGCAGGCTCACAGCAGAGGAGCCTGATGTGGGGCTTGATCCCATAACGCCGGAATCACGCCCTGAGCCGAAGGCAGATGCTTAACCGCTGTGCCACCCAGGCACCCCTTGTTTTTGCTTTTTAATTTCAGGAAATGCAGTGCAAAAGCATGTACCATCACCATCACACCAACAACAATAACTATTTGTTGAGAGTTTAGTGTATGCCAGGCAACGTGCTGAGTGTGTAATCTGTGTGATGAATTGTTTGATTTTTGAGAATTCTTGTGGATTTTACTGTGTAGTAACACAGTATTCCTGCAGATGTCACTCTTTTCCTGCAGAATGCTAACCCCTGAGCCCTTGAGCCTTATACTGAGATAGGGCTGAGAAACAAGTGATTTTAGAGTCAGTGTACTAAGGTTAAAAAAAAAAAAAATCAATATGTTATCTATATTTGATTTGCAGTTCCTAAATAAAAATCAGACTTCCCATTAGAAATTTGCATATAAAATTTTTTTTAAAATAGAAAATTTGGTGATCAAGTTCATATACTTTTTAAATGGCTTTACTGTTTTACCTCTATCTTTAACATAAAATAATATAATTTTTTGTCCTAGTTTCCTCAGGAACAGTAAACAAAGAATTTTTTGGAAAGGCAATCTTCGGCTCAGACAATGGATGAAAAGCTCCTCCCCTGGGTTTCATTTTGTACCACCCTCTCTATCTCATTTCTGACTTATTTTCCTTCTTTGGTGTGGGGTATGTGACTGAGCTTGGGGAAGTGCTCAAAGCTGACTGGTTCCTGCGTGGAGGCCCAGTTCATCAGCCTCATTTCCACCTGGATTTTAGCTTTTCCTTCCAGCTTGTGGCCATAGCTGGCACCGATACTACAGCCTTTCAGAAACAGGCAGCTACAGGATTGAAGAATTAAGCAGAATGAGCAACATGTCCAGAAAAATAGCAATTTCTTTATCACTATCCCGTGGTATTTCCAAAAAACACGCTTCTAGGCTCAGATGACTCTCGTGATGCTTTCTGGGCAAACGCACAAAACAGTTTTAGCTCTGCAGCTCTGCATGTGGCTCTGACGAGTCAGTATTCAGTATTCACGTAGAGTGAGAGCCTCTAATTTTCTGGCACACTTTTGAAACATTTAGGGTTTCATATCCCAGAGGAAAATCCTGTGGAATCTTTCCCTCTTTCATCAGATCCCTTGGTGTAGCTCTGAGGCAGTGCCTCTTAGAGTTGGTCTGTTGATGGTCTGCATCTGAATTACAGGGGTGTTTGTTTAAAAAAAAAAAAAAAAGACACAATCTTAGACTTGTCTCTCATCACAACTATAGAACTAGGTTTTCTGGACAATTTATAAGAAACTACATCAATTCTTTCTCTCACGAAAGTTAGAAAACTGCTGAAAGTGCTCTCAGGAGCTAGCAGTTCCCCAAACACAGATCGGAAGTCCTATTTGGTCCTGGCCTCCAGCTGCTGTCCCTTCTCACTGCGGTTATTTTCAGGGCTCTCCCGCATTCTTTATCCTCGAAGTTTATCCCCAGGGTCTTTATTCACTAAAGATGATCTGAGAATCCCCGAGTTCAGTGCATTTTAATAAAGTTGCCAATGCTAGCTTCGGGGGGCCCTAAAGTCCAGCATGTCTCTCCTGGGCTAAGCCTAGTATAGTCAGGACCTCCTGCTTACCTTTGTTCTTTCTTTTCCCTATCTGTCTGGTGGTATTCCCGGCCATTCCGTTTCTTTTCTCTTCTCTACCTAGCAAGAAATGATCTCTCAAGATTGTTCCAGTGTCTTTCCTCAGGGGCAAATTCCTCAAATCCTCAGGAAGATGTGGCTGACCAGTTACAGAGCGAAGCACTTACTGCCTCCTTCTCTAATTTGTTTCCCATTAGTTTCTTGTCAAGTCGTTTTCATATTCTTTGTATCCTTGGCATGGAACCTTTGTATCCCTGGCATGGACATAGGAAATGCTTCATATGTGTGTGTTGACTCACTAAAGGATTTTTAAAAATCTCACCTCCCACTTCTGTTCCTGTAAATCAGTGTAGACCAAATAATAAGCAAGCTCCTGAGGATTAGGTCCATGGCTTCTTTGTCTATTAGCATGAAGAAATGAACCTATGAATGAAAACATGTATCTTTAACTTTTGTTTCCATATGCCAACTTAAGATACTATTATGCAGAACTCTAAGGGTAGGGACCATATTTCATTCATGTCCAGCTCTTGGCACAGTATCTAGCACATAATAGCAGTTGCTAAATGTTTGTTGAAATACAACTCAAGAAGCTACTCATGAATTAATTTATGTGACATCGTGTAGTACAGCAACAAGAGATAGCCTCACTTTTATATATGTGCTTGGAATGTTCTCCTAATCAGAGAGTTTATGGGACTTATGCTGCACTATTTAGAGGGGATGAAAGTTAGAACCCAGGACTGTTCAGGCTTAGAGGAATCATCAGACTTAGAACAGAGAGATACTCTCCTGGGTCACTGGCTGGGGAACCTCCCAGTGAGGATCGTTAGGTAGTTTTCACTTTCCAGAGATGATCATTCAGTACACATATGTCATCGTCCACTAAGCAGTTTTGCTTGCCCATCCTCTAGCTGTTGTCTAAGGGAGGGGTCTAGGAGGCCTTTGTAAAGATTAAAGCCCATTAAATGATATTTTTAGTATGTGTGTTACTCTATTGCAGGTGGAAAAAAACCCATCTTTTTGAGCAGGATGTAATGCAACATATAGTGGGTAGGGGGCAATGCTGGAATACGATATATATGAAAGAGGCAGAATTCCATTGAGTGGGGGCTCGGGCAAATTTAAGGGCTCTTTTGGAGTCAATTGGTTGAAACATTTTGCTATAATGGCAGCTACTACCAGCACCAGCACTGCACCAATATTAATGACCATCTATTTCGTGGCTCGTGAGTGGCAGCATTGATTTTGTGAACCCAATTCTACTGATTTTTAATTTGGTATATTTTCCATTATACCATAATATGATTGCTTTCAGTAAGGTTTTTTGTTTGTTAAAATAGTTACATATTTTCCCTGATTATAAGAATAATTAAATTATCCTTATAAAATTCAAATTTAGAGACGTGGATGTTTACAAAGGTAAAAGTTTTCCTTATTCCAACCCCTTCACATACAAGTAATGTTAACAGCTCAGTATATATTCTTACAGTTTTTTTCTATGTGTAAACCTACATCAATCTTTCTAATGGAAATAGAAACATAGTATGGCTACTTGTTTTTCATGGCAAGCTTTATGGGGACTGGACCTAGACTTGCTAAGTGCACCCATTTGGACTAATATGTCATCGAATTTTATGCACAGCTTTTTTGGGTTGTTATATGTGGGTTACTTTTAAATGTTGGTCCTGCAGCTCCTAACAATTGTTTTTTTCCTATTCTTTTCCATATTAGCATTACTGTGATTTTAGCCCTTTTAATTTGTAACACATGGTGTGATTCAAACCACTGAGTCTTAGCATCTGTCAATGATAAGATCATTCCTTTTAGTGATACAAGGATGGTTGCCAATAATGTGGCAGAATTTGGCTTTTCATTGTTATGTTATTAATGACTGCAAAAAAGAACTTGTGGATAATGTGTTATTTTCTACTTAAGCTTCAGTCAGCATTCTGAAATCTCTTTTAAATTTCTATAGAAAATTAAAACTGAGGTGGTCTTGAATTTTCCAAAGCAAAATTATTTTTCTCTATCCCTAAAGTTTGTGTTCTAAATCATTTATGTAGGGCTAGCTGACATTACTCTCTTATACCTGGAAATGTTGTATGCTGCAGTCCTAAAGCTGGAACAAGGAAGTCTGGCATAAGCAGACAACAACAAGGCCACATTAGGTGTACCCTTGCAAAAGATCTGTGACCTATCTCCTTGGATACTGTCCCTGATGTTACTGATTTAAGAGTCTGGTTCTTCCCTTTGAACTCTTTCTCTTACTATATGTAGAACTATTTATTTCTCATTTTAGTCCTTTTAACTTCAATTTTTGTGCCTTTTTTTTCTGATGTAACTTATCTATCTCTGTAGATGTATTATATGAATGTAGTAGTGTTGTTATACATAATGTATACACATTTTATTAATACAGTATTACTTATAATTTTAAATAAGGAGATACCTGTTTTCGGTATTGGGTGGATGCGTTCAAAATTTTTTCTTGGTGGTGGTGTGCAGTAAAAAAAATTTGAGATTACTGTACAATATTATGAATTACTTGAGGACAGAGATAATTTCTTTTCTTCTTGATATTCCTAATTGCTTAGTGTAACATCTGGCTTATAATAGGTAGTTAATAAGTACTGTTGGCTGGCTGGCTGGCTTGCTGGATAGATGGATAAATTATGTGATTAGGTTTTTCCTTATGAGTAGGAGGTTATTTTAGGTTACTACTTAGTAAATACTTCAGGAACTAAGGACACATCTGTGTGATCAAACAACTAGACTGTGGTAATTGATCTAGATGCTATGTTTGGATGTATTAAAAACTGATTCAGCTTGCCACATTTTTCAACAATCCACCAGATTGATGGATTACCACAAAATAAGTTGTGAATGTGATTGAGAAATTTTATGTAACTCTGCCTCCTCGGATTCATTTGTCTTAAATATTATCAATATCCTACCTAGGGTTTAGCAAATGACATGATCACAAACCTCAATTAGATTTCTTTATATTTCTTTTCCCTTTAGTGAAAAGGTCATGTGATTAGTACAGTACAATGACATGATCAGGGATGAGGTAAGGGAGGAAAAGTCCTAAAAAGGTTTGTGGAGCTCATTTTCAAATGAAATGTTAACCCCACTAACATTTTAAGTCTTCTCATTGCCAACTTACTACAGTAACAATGATGGGACTGAGGGTCCCTGCCAAACAACAGTGCCCCAACTCAGTTTTCGTAACTCCTCTCCTTTGGCTGATTCTTTCCCACATCACTGCTATTCTTGCTGTCCATTTTTACCATGTTACTTGTACAGAACAGGATCTAGTACATGGTACATACTCAAAAAATGTTTGTTGACCAACCATATCCCGTCCATATAATTTATACTCAGGTACATGCAAATGGCAAATGTGTATGTCTTTGATGGTAGACGTAGTAGTCATGTGCTGGTCAGGGTAGAGTGGGGAGAATAGTTTCCCCACACTCCTCACCCAGGGTGGCTCATTCGGGCGATTCTGGTCAGCACCACCCAGTCTGCCTGTTGGTTGAGGAATGACGATTTTGTTTTATCCTCCTCTCCTGTGCAAATAGATAAGTAAATAAAAACCAAACAAAACAGGCTGAACACTATAAAAAACCGTATGCTCTTTCCATCAGAATTTCCCACAGAATTCAGCTGGTACATTGCTGATGTTCTTATTTTGCATGGTTATTTTATGGCTTGGATTTGGATAACAGTATAAGGAAATATGAGTTGCTCTAAATGTGAGCATATTTTGGAGTTTACCTGTGAGTTATATGAGTGTATAGTTTTTGTTAAAACCATTTTCTGCCTCTTGCTCTTGTTCTTTTCTTGCCTTGCTCAAAATCACATATTAAACATGAATGTTCTTTCTTAGTGTTAGTACCATGATCTACCTGAACAATTTTGCAAGGGAAGAAAAGCACATTGAGGCAGAACAGTTTCTACTAGCAAGAAAGGTGAAAGTTATTCGTACTGTCTTCTTTTTATTTTAACTAGTTAGCTAATTTTACAAAAAAAAAAAAAGGTTTTAAGTACTAATTATATGTGACAGTGTGGATGTTTATAGTGGATGTTTTAACACATGTTATGGTACAGCTGTCTTATGCTGAAAGAAGAATCTAAATTTTCTTAACAACCATAGTAGAGGGCACCTGGGTGGCTCAATCAGTTAAGCGTCTGCCTTCGGCTCAGGTCATGATCCCAGGGTCCTAGGATCGAGTCCCACATTGGGCTCCCTGCTCAGTGGGGAGTCTGCTTCACCATCTGCCCCTCCCTCCTGCTTGTGTTCTCTCTCTCTCTCTCTCTCTCTGTCTGGCAAAAATAAATAAGTAAAATCTTAGGGAAAAAAAAAGGAATCCTAGCAGAGAAATTTTTTTATTGGGTACAAACCAATAAATGCATGTAGGCAAAAGATATAATTTTTTTTTCTAAATTTTGCCTAACTTCTATTATAACCTATAACTGTGTTGAATAGTGTCCCCCCAAATTCATGTCCACCTTGTATCTGAGTGTGACCTTATTGGAAAATAGGGTCTTTGCAGATATAATCAACCTAAGATTAGGTCATACTGATTAAGGTGGGCCCTAATAAGAGAAAGGTAATGTGGACACAAACAGGAGAAATGTGAAGATGAAGGTAGAGATTGGAGAGATGCATCCACAAGTAAAATGAGGACATGGATTGGTGGCAACCATCAGGAGATGGAAGGTACAAGGAAAGATTCTTTCCTAGAGACTGTGGCCCTGCTGACATCTTAACATCAGATTGCTAGCCTCCAGATCTGTGAGAAAATGAATATCTGTGTTTTAAGCTACCTAGTATGGTAATTTATTATGGGACCCTAGGAAACTAATATACAGCCCCTTTTTAATTGTAGTAGCAGAAAATGAACCTCATAAAATTTGGGGAATCCTTCTTCTTTCTCTGGAGCTGCCTTAAGTATCAGCAAGATGTGATGTTGAGGAGAGGTCCATCAGATCCTTAACACCACCAAGCCACTCTGGTGTCCTGGAGCTGTTGCCTGGCCTGCCTGGTTTACCATCAGTGTTCCTATCTGGTTGCTGCAGAGGTGACCTTTGCTCCCATCTATATGGGTCCTTCTGGTCTGCCATTTACTTCACTATTTCCAGGCCACTCTTGAATGACCAGAAATTATTCTGCTGCTCCCATGCCATGCTGTGGGTTACATAGATACATTTTGTAATTATTTCTTCTCTGGGATAGTGACACCTCCCATGACTTTACCAGGACAATATACTGCAGATCTCCTCTGCTGTTGAACCTCTGCTCAGAAACCTATCTGGGAGTATTGCCACATCTCCAGGAATTGGCCAAAGGAATGGCTCAGAGTTCTTTACTGATGCATATTCTTATTGTTTCCTCTAAGGCTCTGTCCCTGTCACTAAGACTGGGGAATATTTTTCTAGCCTTGTTTTGAAGTTAGGAATGGGTGGGTGTAGGAGGTGGAACAAATTCTTGCTTATTCATACTGCTTAATCTGAGATGTTTTGTCTATATCTTGATTCTTTTCTGTTCGCCTAACAGCCTAAATCAGTAATTCTCAACTGGAGGCAATTTTGCTCACCAAGGTCATTAGCACTGTCTGGAGACATTTTTAGTTGTCACATCTGGGGAGGAGGAAGGGTGCTAATGGTATCTAGTGGGTAAAGGCTAAGGATGCTGCTAAATATCCTGTAATACACAGGGTAGCCCTCTATAACAAAGAATGAATGCCCCAAATGTCGGTAAGACCACTGTTGAGAATCCCAGGCCTAGATCCTTGAAACAAAAAGAGTCAAAGATATGTCTTTTTTCCTTTGCTTTCTGTGGTTAAATTCCTCTTTGGAGGCAATGAACAGAATGTCTTGCTTTTGAATGGAGAAAGATTAAACAGTGAAAAGGAAATATTGAGTAGGGAAGATTGACCATTACATCAAAATTATTCAGTCTTTCCTAGGGAAGCGTATTTAAAAATCCTTCCCGATTCCTCTTACGCATAAATAAATTATTTATATTAAAATAGAAAATAGAGCATTAGCAGTTATCTGGGACTTCTGGATTGACTACACATCCAAAATGGTTAATTTAGGAGGGGAAAAAAATCCACTCAGGAGCCCAGACTTTCTTGATTGACTGTCTAGAGTGCCAGATGACTTAGGCAGGTGTATGTTTTAGCTAATTCATGCCAGCCTGTGAAGAACATTGGGCTAGCAATATGTATACATGGATTCCAATCTTGATTCTCTTATCAGCTGCTTGAGCGGGCAATTTCCCTTCTTTGGGCCTCAGTTTCCTTATGTGTTAGAAGTTTAAACTACGTTATTTCAAAAATTCCTCCCATTGAATTTTTTCCTATGATTTGTACCAGACTGAGAACAGAATAATCTTTCATATATAGATTGTTAAATGTACTATTATAAAATTATCTTTTTTCATGCTATTTTTTGTAAATATGGAGGAGATTGTTACCAACAAAATTTGTTCTCTTGTTCTTCTGTGTGCCCATTAATTGGGATAAAAGGATAAGCTGCTGTATTAGAAAGACCCAGCAATAGAGTATTTTTGAAGAGATGAGGTTAGAGCACATTTCCATATTCCTTTGCATTTGGGTGTGATTACATTCTCACTAATAGAATGTGAAGAGAAGTGTGGTGTCTAAACTCATTCTAGTCCTGTAGGCAGTGGACATTCCTCTTTCGTGCTTTCTTTCCCTTTTCCTATAGCTAGAATTCCTGGTCATTCAGCTTTAACCATGCAGGAGACAAAGATGCCCTTGGTTATGATGGACAATAGGATGGAAGGAATCTGGAACCTCAAATGATGGAATGGAGCAGAACTGCCCCCACCAAACTGGATTGCTCACCTCAGAACTGTTTGATAGGAGACATACTTTTTTTTTTTACAGTCACTATATTGTTGGGTGTTTTTATCATAGCTGCGTAGCCTTTTACTATAAGTAGAGGAATTCTCCACATAATGACTTAAACAACAAACTTAAAAAGAATTGCATTCCTATATACTCAGTATACAGTCCTACTGTTGACTCTTAACATCTCATTACTAAAATATAAGTGAAATATTTTAAAACAAGATGAGGATATTGACAAGATTAGGTCTATCTTGTCGATAATTTCTTCTTTTCTCACCTGGTTCGGTACCATTTTCTCTTGTAAGTTCTGTATTAAAAAATCAATCCTTACAATCCACTCCAAATTGGTCTTTTTTTAGAGGCATGACCTCCGTCTTCAGAGAATTATCCGTTTTTCTATGTATAACTGCTCAAATTTTAGATCTGTTGTATTTCTTACTGCATTATTCCTCTTATAGCTGTTACTCTTCCTGGTCTTAATGCGTTGCTGGATCATTGGGTATGTGGCTCTCTTCCCATGTGCCTATGCAGATTGTCTCCTGCAGCCATTTGAGAACGCATGGGAAAGACTGTCCCTTTATGCTGTAGGAAGGTAGACACACTGGTAGACGGGAATGGTGTTTTAGATCACCTTGACCTTTACTGGAACGGCAACGACTTCTTGAGTTCTCAAGAAATCACTACTTTCTAGCAAATGTTCCCTTTGACTGTTTTTCATTGCCACTCATTTGTAACTTACAATAGTAGTGCTTATTAAGTATTGAATATTAGTTTAGATACTAACCTAATTCTAAATCTGAACTGTTTTTGTGTTTAATGAAAATTTCGTTCAACTATGCAAATAGGAACTGTTTTGTTGGAATAGATATTAATTTAATTATAAGATCATGAATAAGAGAAAGCCTATAAGTTATATATTCAATTTTATATATGTTCAAATGTGGACAACTAGTTTAGTCTTTCTCCTATTGATTAGCTGAACTGAGATGTGAATGGAAATGGTTTCGATCATCTTATCAACATTTCCTTTTAGCATTCTTTAAATAAACCTGTCTTATATACTTTACATAGGACAGCTTGTGATATGGTTGCTCTTTGAAATTAAAATCCTTCCTTGGTGACTAAGGAGATTCAGGTTATTGTTAGTTCAATGCCCTTTTTTAAAAAGGAACTGGAGTATAACTTCCCTTTATAATTTTAAATCAGTCCTTTGGAAAGTAAACCTGTTTGCAAGTTTAATCTTGATAATAATTCATGCAGGCCTACATGATAGGTTTTTATTTCTTAAGTGACAAAATGAGAGTTGAAATGAATGCTTGCTGTGACTTCATTTGGATTTGAGTAGGAGACCCACCTTTCTTCTATGTTCAGAGTAGGCAGCTGTGGATGGTTTCAGAGTAAGAAAAACCCCAATAGGAAACTTTTTGGAGTTGTTGCATTTGCTCTGTATGCTCTCTGTGTTTTGGTACACTGAGCAAGGAATGTTGATGAGACATGAGGCAGAACAGCTTGTTCCTCCACAGCTATTTTGACTTTGCAATGCTGGCAGTAGTAAAAAAAAAAAAAAAAAAAAAGTTTAGTGTGTTAACTAAGCAAACACATGGGGCTTGGAAGAAGGCTAGGGAACAGCTAGGCTATTCTTGGTATCAAGAACCCTATTGCTTAGGAACTTTTAATTCCAGTTCATGAATGCATAGTACTTGGAGTCCTACAATTCTCTAGATGTTCTTTGTCTCTCAGGGTGTTAATAGGAACAAATGGTATTGCTAATGAAGTAAAATGCAAGTTGTGTTCAATAATCAAATTTTAGTACAAGAAAGATGACTTAGAAGAAGAGCACTTAGAGGATTCAGAATGTGATTATGGAAACCAATTTAGTTAAATACCTGTGCTACTTTAGTTGTTAGTAAATATAGATTATCCTGAAGAAATGGAAAATATCAACAATGGGGATAGTTTTACTAGGGGTGTTGCTAGGAATCTTAGAAGATGAATGGATTATAAGCTTGAGTTTTGTGAGTTATTGTTGCTATTTTTCACTGAAGTGACAGTCTGGCAACATTGAGCTGAGGCTTTAAGAGGCATGGCCAGTTTCCATCGGCCTCTCTTATGCTCCTTCGATTGGCCGTAAGAAGAACATGTCCTTGGTAGCTACAGTTTTTTTTTGTCTGGAGTCCCAGGGTCAGATACAAGGAACCAACCTAACCATGCATCAACCTGAGCCTAACTGAGTCTAGTCAGTCCACTGTTGACATGCAGACCTGTGAGGGAGAAATACACGTTTTTGTTTTAAACCATTGAAATTTGGTGGTGGTTTGTTATGCAGCATTATTGCAGCAAAACCTGACTAATACACCTTTGTTAGAGGTCTCTAGTTTTAGACTATTGGTATGTGAGAACAAGAGTGTTGTGTGACACAGATCTGATTTCCTGCCTCAGATTCTGTCATCATTGCTGGGCCATGCTGTCAGAGGTTTGACAGTGATGCATACTGTCACTATCTGCGATTTGCTGCAGTGCAGTCAGGTTTACTGGCCACAACTCAAGAATTTCTGACACCTCTAAACACTTGTAGGCTTGGAAGAAATCCCACAATAGTGGGTGCAGTATCTGGCATCTCAAGTGGCCACCTTAAGAGCTAGATGACACGACATAGAAGTGTGGTGTGTGCTAATGCCATGGAACAAACTTCGACCAATGGGAAAATGGAGAGGGGAGGGGGAAAGTAAATACTCCCGTCCCCTTCTTTCCCTTTTACGTGGATGATTCCAGCTACACAGTTATATAGCTCATCTGAAGAGGCACCGCAGAGCCAAGCAGCATCAGCTGAAAGATCTGCTGTGTCTTTTTATAGCTCATTATGAAGTAGTGACCAGTAGGATAACAAGTCCTTTTCACAGTTTTCTATTCTTCGTTACCTCTTTCCCCCCCTTTCCTCTCTTTCACTGCCCTACTTTTTATGCCCCCAGAGTAAGTACCAGCACTTAATCTTGATTCAGGCTCGGTTTTCTGAGGAACCCAAGCTAAGACCTAGATAGACCTAGATCATCATGGGAAGGTGAAGATGATAAAAATGGTGATTATGATGATATCAACCAATACCTACTGATGACTCCTTACCATGTATCAAGCAATATTTTGACTGCTTTGGTATTTTTTTTAAATATTCACTGCAACTCATAAACTGGGTAACAGTATTAGCTCATTTTATAGAGGAGGAATCTAAGCTTTTTAAAGAGGTTTGATTATTTGGTCAAGATCACATTGCTAAGTAAGTGGAGCCAGAATATAAACCTGTGTATTTCGGATGACACATCTTAGGACTTAAAGCACTAAGTGACACAAATAAACTGCAGAGTAGGTAGCAGGTGCCAAATTACAATGGCTTATGTGCTCTAGTATGCTCCAGAGCGCTTAATATGTTATATTGCATATAATGTATATTCAATATGTAATTTGTTGATTTCATAAATAGTTTATTAAGCTTCCACTTACTAATAATATTCTGATAAATCCAGAGTTATTCTACATAGCACTCATGGATTGTCAATTTTTAAAAATTAGATTAAAGAGCCATATTTAACAATAAACCATTCAGAATCAAAAGACTTTTTAGAATTTTATAGGGCTAGAGAGGCACCAAAAAAATTATCTTTGTATATTGTTTGAAAATAGTAGTATTTATTTGAACCTGATGTATTTGGAATAAAAGGATATTTATTACAATAGAAATACTTTTTTTATTTTAATAAATTCTCTTGTTGCTTCAGGAAAGCAGCTCATTGTAGTAGAAAAATAATGGACTAAAATAATTCTTCCCTCGAGTTTTTCCACTTAACAAGCTTATGATTTGGGGAAAGTTATTCTGGTCTTGGGCTTCAGATACATCAGCTATAAAATGTAAAGTTGGTTGAAGAGTTTCCAGCTCTGACTAGCATCTGTGATTTTCCTGAAGTTACTGGGAACCTATAGCCAGATGTCATCTGAAGGAACAGTTGCAGCCACCCTTTTGATGATATGTGATGTTCTTTCCCTCTTCCAAGATTTTTCCCTATTTCTCAGTTTGGCAGATTGTTCTTTAAGATTCAGTTCAAATGCTTCTTTGTGTGTGTGTGTGTGTGTGTGTGTGTGTGTGTGTGTGTGTGTGTGTAAAGTTCACCTGACTTTCTTATACAGATCCCTACTTTTTATTTCTGGGTACCAATATTGTAATTCTTACTCCATCATTATATAATTATTTGTATATGTGTCTGTCTCTCACTAAACTATGGGTGATATAACCACCACAACTGCCACTGTGGCCACGACCACCACAAATAACACTGATACCACTATCAACAACAATTACAAAGAGCTTACTATATTGAGGAGGGAGTGGGGAGACAGTATTTTGGGTGGTGGTAGAGGAACTTTTTGATAATATTATATATTTTAAAAGGACAAGATATTCTTTTTAATGGTTAGTGATTTTATTTGTTCTTTCTACAAAATCTTTACCAAGTCTAAGATCATAAAAATATTGTCTTGTGTTTTCTTTGAGAAACACTATGGTTCTAGCATTTATGTGGAGGTCCACGTTATATCTCATAGATTTTTGTGCATGGAGCAAGGTAGGAGTTGAGGTTTAATTTTTTTCCACATGTATATCTAATTGTTCTAGTACCTTTTGCAAAATGATTTTCTTTTCCCAATAAATTTACATCCCACATTGGTCAGTAGTCAATTGACCATATACACATGGGTGTATTTCTGAACTGTGTATTCTATTTGTCCATATTATCCCTAAGCCAATACCACAACTGTCTTGATAGCTTTATCAGCTAGTGTAAGTCCTGCAACTTTGTTCCTTTAAAATACTATTTTGTGTAATCTGGGTCATTTGTATTCCATGTAAATTTTAGAATCAATTTTTCAATTTCTTCAAAAAAGACTGCTAGGATTTTGCATTGAGTATATAGA
This sequence comes from Ursus americanus, assembly GCF_024610735.1. Taxonomy (NCBI): domain Eukaryota; kingdom Metazoa; phylum Chordata; class Mammalia; order Carnivora; family Ursidae; genus Ursus; species Ursus americanus. Next base: position 22,519,871 of record NC_142134.1, on the reverse strand, counting down.
TTTATTTGGATGAATGGAAAAGAGCAATGTTGAAAATTCAAATCTATGCATATGGTATTATCCATTTATTCAAATCTTTAATTCTTATCAGAAATGTTTTATAGTTTTCAGGGTAGAGGTCTTGCGTAGCTTTCAGTAAATTTCTTAGGTATTCTATATTATTTGATTCTGTTTTATACGAAACCACTTTCTAATTTTTGCTTTTCCATTGTTTATGTAGAAATGCATTGTGCTCCAGAGGTTTTTTTTTTTTACCCTTGCTTAGTATCTACTTTTTTTTTTTTATTATATTATGTTAATCACCATACAGTGCATCCCTAGTTTTTGATGTAAAGTTCCATGATTCATTACTTGCATATAACACCCAGTGCACCATGCAATAGGTGCCCTCCTTAATACCCATCACCAGCCTATCCCATCCACCCCCCGCCCGAAGCCCTCAGTTTGTTTCCCAGAGTCCATAGTCTCTCATGGTTCATTTCCCCTTCTGTTTATCCCCCCTTTCTTCTTCCCTTTCTTCTCCTACCCATCTTCCTACTTAAATGAGTGAAACCATATGATAACTGTCTTTCTCTGCTTGACTTATTTTGCTTAGCATTATCTCCTCCACTCCCGTCCATGTTGCAGCAAATGTTGAGAAATTGTTCATTTTGATGACTGAGTAATATTCCATTGTATATATGGACCACATCTTCTTAATCCAATCACCTGTTGAAGGGCATCTTGGCTCCTTCCACGATTTAGCTATTGTGGACAATGCTGCTATGAACATTGGGGTGCATATGGCCCTTCTCTTCACTATGTCTGTATCTTTGGGGTAAATACCCAGTAGTGCAATTGCTGGATCATAGGGTATCTCTATTTTTAACTTTTTAAGGGACCTCCACACTGTTTTCCAAAGTGGCTGTACCAACTTGCATTCCCACCAACAATGTAGGAGGGATCCCCTTTCTCCACATCCTCTCCAACATTTGTTGTTTCCTGCCTTGTACATTTTTGCCATTCTAACTGGCGTAAGGTGGTATCTTAGTGTGGTTTTGATTTGAATTTCACTGATGGCTAATGATTTTGAACATTTTTTCATGTGTCTGTTAGCCATTTGTATGTCTTCATTGGATGAGATCCATCTGGTCTAGTATGGCATTCAAAGCTCTTGTTTCTTTGTTGATTTTCTGCTTAGGTGATCTGTCTATTGCTGATAGTTGCTCCAGAGTTTTTCATTGCTCCTTCCTTTAAATCTTCTGTGCCTTCTTTATGTCTGTGCAATCATTGATCTGCTTTTGGTCACTGTACATTAGTTTGCACTTCTAGAATTTTATATATATAGAATCAAAGAATTATACTCATTTTGTCATTCAGCATAATTATTTTGAGATTCAGTCATGATGTAGCTTGTATCAGTTTATTCAGTTTTGTTGCTATGTAGTATTCTACTCTGTGAATGCCATAGTTTGTCCATGAACCCATTGATGGGTACTTGGATTCTTTCTAGTTTGGGCCATTAAAAATAAAGATATTGTAAACATTTGTATATAAATCTATATATGGATATATTCTTTCATTTATCTTGGATAAATACCTAAGAATGAAATGGCTGGATTTTGTGATAACCTTTAAAAAAATCTGTCAACTGTTTTTCAAAGTTGTACTATTTGTAATTCTGGCATCAGTGTATGAGAGTTCCAGTTCCTCCATATCTTCATCAGTACTTGTTATATCAATCTCTCTTTACTTACTTTTAATACATAATTTTAGCCATTCAGATAGGTGGATAGGAGTATCTCATTGTGGTTTTAATTTGCATTTCTCTTATTACTGACAATGTTAAGCATCTTTTTATGTGCTTATTTGCGATTCATATATATACGTGTGTGTGTGTATATATATATGTTTTGTTGAAGTGTCTGTTCAAATCTTTAGTCCTTTTAAAATTTGAATTAATTGTTTTCTTATAAATTTTGAGGATCTTTATATATTCTGGATAAAGAGTTTATTAATCATCTATATCATTTGGAACTATATTCTCCCAGCCTGTGGCTTACCTTCTCATTTTCTTAACAGCATCTTTTTAATAACTGAAAATTTTAATTTTGATAAAGTCTGACTCATCAGTTTTGTTCTTTCATAGATTGTGCTTTTGTTGTATCTAAACAGTCTTTGCCTGTCACAAGGTCATAAATTTATTCTCCCATGTTTTCTGCTAGAAGTTTTATAATTTTAGGATTGTACAGTTAGGTCAGTGATCAGTTTTGAATTACTTTTTGCATGTGGTACAAGGTATAGGTAGTTTATTTTTTGCCTGTGGATATCCAAGTGTTCCAGCATCATTGCTGAAAAAACTATTTTGTCTCCATTAAATTTCCTTTGCACCAATGTAGAAAACATATATGTGTTGATCTATTTCTTCATTGGTCTACTAGTATATATTTATACAAATACCACATTCTTTTGATTACTTATAAGAAGTGTTACAATCAGGTAATATTAAATCTTCAACTCTGTTCTTTTCCAAGGTTGTTAACTATTTTAGGTTCTTTGCATTTCCATTTGTGTTTTATGAATTCCAATTTGTCAATTTCTACAAAGAACCTGCTGGAATTTTGATTGGAGTTGCGTTGAATTTGTAGATCAATCTGGAAGAAGTGACACCTGAACAATATGCAGTCTACTAGTCGATGCATATGTTATATCTTTCTCTTTATTTTGGTTTTTATTTAATTCTTCTCAATAGTGTTTTGAGGTTTTTTAGTGTACACGTTTTCTACATCTTTTGAGTGATCTATCCCTAAGTATTTTATATTTTTTCGATGCTATTGTAAGTAGCATTTTAAACATTCCATTTCCAGATTTCCAGTTACTTGCTGCTAGTATACAGGAATTCAGTTGATTTTTGTATGCTGATTTTGTATCCCAAAGCTTTCCTAAGTTCACTTCTTGGTAGCTTTTACTCTAGGTCCTATTAAATATTTATACAGATGATCATATTGTCTGTCAATAGATGTTTTTATATGCCCTTTCTGATTTCTATGAGTTTTGTTTCTTTTTCTTTCCTTGTTGCACCACTAGAATCTCCAGTAAAAAGTTGGAGAGTGGATATTCTTGTGTTCTAGTCTTTCAAGTATGGTGTTTAGCTGTAAGTTTTTCGTAGATGTCTTTTGTCAGATTGAGGAAATTCCCTTCAATTCCTACTTTGCTGAGTGATTTTATTATGAATGGATATTGGATTTTTGTCAAATGTTTAATGTGCCTATTTTGCAAAGATTATATGGTTTCTTTTCTTTTTTTAAGTTTGTAAATATAGAGAACTACATGGATAGATTTCAGATGTTAAAGCAACATTGGATTCCAGAGTAAACCTCATTTGGTCTTGATCCTTTTCTAATATATTATTAGATTCAATTTGCAAAAATTTAATTAGAATTTTTATGTCTACTTTTGTGAAGAATATTGATCTGCAATTTTCTTGTAGTATCTTTTATTTTGGTATCAGGGTAATACTAGTCTCAGTATAATTTGGGAAGTATTCTCTCCTTTTGAATTTTCTAGAAGAGATTATGTAGCATTATTGCCTTCTCAAATGCTTGATAGAATTCCCCAGTGAAACCATCTAGGCCTGAAGTTTCCTTGGACAGAGGTTTTTAACTACAAATTTAATTTCTTTAATTAATATAGAGCTATCCATATTATCTACTTCTTGAGTAACTTTTGGTAGTTTATATTTTTCAAAATTTTTATTCATCTTATTTGATAAATTCATTGGCATAAACTTGTTTGGAATTTTCCCTGAATATTATTTTAATATGGATTGCATCATTGCTAATATTACCTCTTTATATTTAGTGTTTCTTTTTTTCTACTTAAATTACTAAGTTTTAACTCATATTTTTTTAGATTCTTAAGGTGGGAATTGAAATTATTGATTTGAGATTTTTCTCTATTTCTAATATATGTAATACTTTAAATTAGCCCCAAGTTCTGCTTTAATAAAATCATGTGGTTTGTACTTTTCTTTTTCTTTCTTTCTTTCTTTCTTTCTTTCTTTCTTTCTTTCTTTCTTTCATTTTTTTAGGTCTGGCTTATTGTATTAAGTATAATTATTTTGAGATTCAACCATGATCAAAACTCCTCTATTCTTATCCTGATTTTCTGTGTAATTTTCTTGTTATTGACAGTAGAGTATTTAAATGTCTATCTATAAATGTGCATCTGTCTAAATTTCCTTGTAGTTCTGTCAGTTTTGCCTCATACATTTTGAAGTTCTGTCATTAGGTCTAGAAAGTATTAGGATTATTGTGTCCCTTTAATTATTTGACCCTTATTGCAAAATGACCCTCTAAATTTTGGTAATATTCTTCCTTCTGAAACCTATTTTGTCTGATATAAATATATCCACTCCACTTTTATTTTTATTAGTAAGTTTTATCTTTTTACATCCCTTGACTTTCAGCCTATTCATATCTTCATATTCAACAAATGTTTCTTGTAAGCAACATTTTAGTTGGGACTCGATTTTTCTTTAAATTTCAGTTTGCCAAACTCTGGAATGTTTAGACCATTTATTTCTGTGTGATTGTTACTATGGTTAGGTTTAAGCTTACCATCCTGATATTTGTTTTCTATTTGTCCTAACTGTTCATTGTTTCTTCTTCTTCTTTTTTAAGTTTTTATTTAAATTACAGTTAGTTAACATAGAGTGTAATATTGGTTTCAGGTGTAAAATATAGCGATTCAACACTTTCATACAACACCTGGTGCTCATCATAAGTGTGCTTAATTCCCTCACCTATTTAACCCATCTCCCCACCTCCCCTCTAGTAACCATCAATTTGTTTTCTGTAGTTAAGACTGTTTCTTGGGGGCGCCTGGATGGCCAGTCTGTTAAGTGTCTGCCTTTGGCTCAGGTCATGATCCCCAAGTCCCAGGATAAAGCCCTGCATTGGACTTCCTGCTTGTTGGGGAGGTTGGTTCTCCCTCTCTCTCACTGCTCCTCACCCCGCTCGTGCTCTCTCTCACCCTCTCTCTAATAAATAAATAAAATCTTTTTGTAAAAAAAGACTCTTTTTGGATTGCCCCTCTCTCTCTTTTTTTCCCCCCTTGGCTTGTTTGTTTTCTTAAATTCTACATATGAGTGAAATGATATGGTGTTTGTCTTTCTCTGACTGACTTATTTCACTTAGCATAATACTCTCAAGCTCCATATACATCATTGCATATGGCAAGATTTCATTTTTTGTTATGGCTAGTAATATTCTATTGTGCACAGTTTAATACTAATCTTTATGCTATTGTTAGCATATATTTTACTTCCATATATGCTATAAACTGCATGCTACATTGCTATTATTTTTGTGTGACAGTCAATTATTTTTAAGAGATTTAAATAAGAAAAATATCTAATGTATTTGGTCAAGTAGTTACTCTTTCTGTGCTCTTCATTCCTTTATGTAGATCCATATTTCCATCTGATATCAATTTTCTTCTTCCTGAAGGCCTTTAACATTTCTGTGGTGGGTCTCTTAGTGATGAATTCTTTTAGCTTTTCTGTGTCAAAAAAGTCTGTTTCACGTTGTTTTTGAAAGGTATTTTCATTGGATATAGAATTTTATTATTTATTTATTTATTTTTAAAGATTTTATTTTATTTGAGAGAGTGTGGGGGAGGGACAGAGGGAGAGGGAGAGAGAGAATCTTAAGCAAGGTCCACACCCAGCTCAGAGCCTGATACAGGGCTGGCTCTCACGCCCCTGAGATCATGACTTGAGCCGAAAAAGAGTCGGACATTTAACTGACTGAGCCACCCAGGCACCTTGGATGTAGAATTTTAGATTGACACTTTTCTTTCAAAAATATGTTGCTTTACTGTCTTCTTGCTTTATTGATTCCCATGGAAAATCTGTCATGAACCTTATTTTTGTACCTCTCTCTGTAGTGTGTGTGTGTACATTTATTTTGGTTGTTTTTAATATTTTCTCCATATAACTGATTTTGAGCAGTGAGATTATGATGTGCCTTAATGTAGTTTTTTATGTTCCTTATGCTTGGGTTTGTTCATGTTTCTTGAGCTCCTTAGATCTGAAGATTGTTGTTTTTATCAAGTTCAGAAAAATTTTGCCATAATTTCTTGAAACACTTTTTCTGTCTCATGCTTCTCTCCTCTCCTTTGTGAACTCCAATTTCACATATGCTAGGCTGCTTGAAGGTGTCCCACAGTTCATTGATGCTCTCCTCATATTTTAAAAATTCTCTTTTCTCTCTGTTTTCATGTTAGATAGTATCTATAACTTCAAGTTCACTGATGTTATTTTTCCCCGTTAGTGTTTAATCTGCAATTAATTCTCTCTGGTGTATTTTTCACTGCATGCATTGTATATTTCATCTCTAAAAGTTTGATTTGGATCTTTTCTATATGTTCCACATCTACATGCAGTTTTTTTCAACATATGGAATGCATTTACAATAACTCTTGTAATGTGTCTATTAATTCTATAATCTGTGTTATTTTTAATTAGTATTCAATGAACTGTTTCCTACTATTTTATGTACTTGGAAAATTTTGATTTCATGTCAGATATGAGTTTTACCTTTTTGCTTCCTGGATATTTTTCCTCTAAATATACCTGAATATTGTTTTAGGATTCCATTCAGTTACTTGGAAATAGTTTGATCCTTTGGGTCTCACTCTTAAAGTTTGTTAGGTGGGGGCTTGAACGGTGCTCATTTTAGGGTTGTTTTGCATTACTTAGGTAAAACTTTCTGTATACTCTATCCAATGCTCTGGATCTGTTTCTTGAAGTTTTCCAGTCTGTCTAATGGGAATAGGCATTATTACTTATAGGCCTGTGTGGGTGCCAGGTACTCTTTCCTGAGGGTGATTCTTTTCCTGGGCTTGGGTAATTTGCTCACATGTCTGTGCTGATCAGTGCTTTGCTGAATACACAGAGTGACCCGAGATCTTTTGGGTTTTCTCTGTGTGCAACTCTCTATTCTCTGGTATTCTGCAACAAGCTCTTGCTGCCTTAAGGGTTTTGGGCATTTAAGACTATCTCCCTAATTCAGTGTGTCTCTTGGTCTCTGCCTTGGGTTTCTCTTATGGGAATTTCTGTCTTGTGATATTGCCCAATCCTAGAGCCTGCCTCATTCTTCCCACCCCCAATCTCTAGGAATCCCTATTCTTTATTGACAGTGACTTTCAAACCCTTGTTTTATATATTTTGTCTGTATTTTATTTGTTTTAGGCAGGAGGATAAATCTAATCCCTGTTATTCCATCATGGGCAGAAACAAATTTACATTGATTTATTTTTTGAATGTCAAATCAACCTTGAGTTTCTTCAAATTCACCCACTTGATACACCCTATTTGACCATGATTTTTTTAAACAATGCTGGTTTTAGGTTTTTAGAGGATTTTCAGCATATACAGAGAATATTGACCTTGGATTTTTTTGTTGTTGTTGTTTTGTTTGTTTTGTTTTGTTTTTTGGTCAGGTTGGTCAGATTCTTTGTCAGGTTTTTGTTCCAGAATTATGCTGGCCTCATAAAAATGAGTTGGGAAATGTTGACTCTATTTCATGAAAGAGTTTTATGTATTTTTTGTATTTTTTTCCTTCCTTAAATGTTTAATAGAATTCCCCTGTCAATCAAACTTTGCTTAGCATTTTCTTTGTGGAAAGAAAGATACTGTGTTTATTGACATAATTTTTTTCATAATATTTCAGTATCATTTTTTTTCAAATCAAGAGGATCTGTCCCAATATTCCTTTAATTCCTGATAGTGATAACTTCAATTTCTCCATTTTACTTGATCAGACTTGCTAAGAGTATATTTATTGAATTAATCTTTTCAAAGAATCAACTTAGGCTTTATTTTTTAATCTCTTAATTCATTGATTTATGCTATAATGTTTATTTTCTTTTATCTACTTTAGGAATAATTTGCTATTCTTTTCTAGTTTCTTAAAGCTTAAATAATTGATTTTACACTGATCTTTTAAAAACCTGTTTAGTTTAAAATACAGGTTTTTAAGCACTATTATAGCTGTACCCACACATTTCGATATGCTGTGTTTAATTATCTCTTATTTCAAAGTATTTTTAATTTTTCATGCGTTGTTTCTTTAATCTGTGGGTTGTTTAGAAGTGTGATGCTAATTTTCCAAATATTATATCTTATTGTTATTGATTCTAACTTATTTCATCATGGTCAGGTAAAATACTATGAGTTATTTGGGTCTTTAAAAATTATTGGGACTTATTTTAAGGAATAACATATTTATCTTGGTGCATGTTCTGTGTGCGCTGAAAATAATGTGTATTCTGCCATTGTTGAGTGTTATGTTTTATAAATGTCGGTTGAGTCAAGTTGGTTGATAGCATTATTGAAATATTCTGTGTAGTTTCTAATCTTTTTGTTTTGGGATTTATATATATATATATATATATATATATATATATATATATATATATATATATATATATATAATTTCTGGGAAAGATATTTTAAAATCTCCAGCTATGAATGTAAATTTGTCTGTTTCTTCCTTTAGGTCCATCAGTTTTTGTTTCAGTTACTTTAAAAATCTGTTGAGATGGATATACATTTAGGATTCTGATGTGTTCCTAACAAATTGATTCTTTATGATTTTGAAATTTCCTCATTCCATTTTCTTCTGGATTTCATTACTTTTGATGATAAATCAGATGTAATTCTAATCATTATTCTTTTGTATGTACTGTGTTTTTTTTTTCCCTCTGGCTGCCTTTAATTTTTTTTTTTTTTTTTTTTACCATGTTTGACTCAGCATTGTGAGTCTGGTGTACAGAGGTGTGGCTTTTTTGTCTGTTTATCTTCTTTTGGAGTTACTATGATTCTTGATTCTGAGGTTTGATTTTTTTCACCAATTAAAAAAAAATTCTTGGTCATTATGTCCTCAGATATTTCTTTTGACCCATTTTCTTTTCCTCCCATTGCACTTGAAAGTTTATTAGGCTATTTAATATTGTCCAACAATCATGGACTCTTTCCAATTTTTCCACTCTTCTTTCCCTTTTAGTTACATTTTTTTGGATACTGCTTTTCTTTGCTCTTAATAGTCTGTTGTTAAATTCATAAGTGTATTCTTTAGTACTGATACTATATTCTCACTCTGGCATTTCAGTTGGTTCCTTTTCATAGTTTCCATGTCTCTTTTGAAATTCTCCATCAATTCATGAATGTTTCCAACTTTTTCCACTAAATTCTTTGACATAGTTATCATATTTATGATAAAATTATTTACTGAAAAGTTTTAACATCTGGGCTCTTTAGTATCTGATTCTACTGACTGTATTCTTACTCAATAGCTCACATTTTCTTGCTTCTTTGTGTGTATCATAATTTTTTAAACTGCATGTTGGCCATTGTGAGTGAAAGAAAAAATAAGTAGAGATTGAAGTAATGAGTATTTATCCCAGAAAAGGACACACCCTTTTTTTCTGTCAAGTCTTAATTTGGGCAGGCTGAGTGAATCTGATGTATGTTTGAGATGTGTGAATATTGTTTTAGCTTTAGATTGGTTTGCCACCAATTTTAAATGTTTTGAGGACAGAATCAGCACTTTTCTAACATTAGGGCTTGTAATTTCAGCACTGGCAAGATTTTAGAAATCCTTTTAGGCTTCCAGCCTGTTTTGTTTGCTTGGGAGTTTCTCTTTGTTTTGGTTTTATTCATCTTGATAGGTCTTTCTTCTTCCTGATGCTCTGCTTCCAGTCTTTGGCATCCAGTGCATTGTGCTTAATGAAAGTCCACAATGCCTCAAGGAATTCCCCTCAGTTCTAGCTCATTTCAGGTTTCAGTTGCAACTGTCTTGACCTAGGTGAAAATTCAGATTTTCTCAGTCAAATTTCTTTCAGCTCCTCTGCCCTAACCCCAGCCTTTATCGGAATGCTGCTTATATTTAGGGAAGTCCTCACATGCCTCAGGGATATCTCTTAGATTTCCTAACTTGCCCCAATCTTCAGTGTAGTACTTCTGTGTACCTGATGAATGCCTACTGTGAAGTGTTGATAGGTGGATACAGCCTTACTCTGTGGTTGGGGTTCCTTATTATTCCAAGATGTCAAGGTGCTAGTAATAGTTCTTTAAGATTCATATAGTTTCTCCCTTTTTGCCCTTCTATGATGCACTCTACTGCTTGATACTTTACCAGGGATGAAAACATTCATTGGTCTTTCTCCTAGAATGGGATCATGAGTATAGATTTTAGTTAATTTACCTTTATTTGTGTCCTCTACTGTCCTGATGGGTTAAAAAAAAAAAACTATGATTTTGTGTATTATCTACTTTCCCCTTAGTCTTAGTTTTGAGCAATCATCTCTATAATTTCTGAATTCCAACCTTCTTATATAATTAAAAAGCAAGCATTGTGCTGAAGTCAGACAAAGGGTTTTTTAAGTAGAGTAGTACTTTTTACTGTCTGAATTAGTTCTCTGAACCTGATTTGCCCACTTCACAAGGTAGACTTTTAGCTCCATGTGGGCAAAGACCAGGGCTGAATTTGATTGTCATTGCATCCTTGGTGCCTAGCAAAGTATCTAGCATGCACTAGACACTAAGTGGATTGTTATTGAAACAATGAAAGCAATTTGAAAGAGGAAAGTGGGTCTGATTTTATAAATTTTTAAATTCTAATTTTTTAAACTGAGTTTTTTCATAAGTTTAATGAATGGAATATGTCTCTTAACCAGGAGTCCATAGAACTCTGTAGATCTGCAGATGTATTCAAGTTTGATAGATATTGGATTGGAAGATGGGTAAGAGATTGATGTTTGTGTGCAATATATTTAGAAAATCTGAACAGGAAGTGTGATTCTCACAAGAAAGCCTTAATTGAGAAAGAAGGCTGAGGCTACAGGTCTATGTTCTGCATTGCAAAGATATCCTGGCTTGATACAAATGCCTACCCTAGTAGGGTTAATAGTCACATTGAGGGGTAGAGAAACAGGCAGAACCCCTGGATGTGTACCAGAGGTCCAGGAAAAGAACTGATAGAGTATGTTTCTATTGTCTTAAAGTATCATGATAATGTGAGGTGGGTAGGTTGGGGGGGGGATCATTGTACACCTGTGTAGGTGTGTATACAACAGATGTATGGAGAACTCTCTTTACTAGTCCTTTGATATAATGTTTGTGGAAACTCTTTGTCCAGAGTGTAGCTAAGCTACCCTACTGCATCGCTGCCTTGGCATCCGTTTTGTTTGGCCAAGCAACCTGTGGGGATCTTAAACTGATACTAGACCCCTCATGTAAGTGCCTGCCCTAAGAAAACAGCCTGCAGACTCATAAGCAAATATAAGTTCCTGACATGATTTTCTCAGTAGTCCTTGTGATCAAGAGTTTCCCCTGCCTCCAAGGTCTTCACTTGTGCCCACTTAGAAAATACTCCCATGGAGCTTACTAAAACTCTACTCTTTTTTGGTTGAAATTGAAACTGACCTATCCAGTCTTAGCCCAGAATGCCAAAGTACTACATCAGGGACCCCAGTCGAGACATGTGTCGCAGGTCCTTTTGTTCTCTCTCTGCCTGCACTCTACTTTGACCTCTCAGTGTAGCCCCTTGTGGTATGTTGTGTACGTCCTCTAGGACCTGTGAGTAATAAACTTCTCTGTTTCTGTTGTGATCTTCTGTTGAACCATGGCTCACCATTTCGTACCCTGTGTTCTACTTAACAAATGTCAGTTCTACAAATTTGTAACACTCTTTGAGTCAACAAAAATAACCAACATTTATTGAATGCTTTCTCTGTGCCACTTACTGTTCCAACTTTTTCATAAAAAGTAATTGTTTAATTCTCATAATAACACTAGGAGCCTGGTGCTATTTTTATCCTCATTTTTCAGATGAGGAAGACGTAACACATAAAAGTGAAGAAACTTATTAGCGTTTTATAGCTAGTACGTGATAGAGCTAGGCTTGGGACCTAGATAGTCAGGATCTAGATCTTGTGCTCGTGACATCTTGGCTATGGTGACTCCCTGGAAAGCATCTTAGTACTTCCATTGTTGTGTCTGTTATTATTGTTTATCTTCCTCTTATTATTATTTTTTTTAATCTCATTGGTGGTTAGTGGCTGTGAACTTTTATTTGTTGGATTTCTAGTCTTTGGTCCTTAGCAAGCTTAATCTCCTGCCTTTTTTTCCCCCCATTCCTTTTTATTTTAAATTTTAGAGAATTTTTTTTTGACAAATGAAAATTGTATATGTTTAAGGTGAACAATCTGATATTTTGATATACATTGTGAAATGGTTAGCATAATGAAGCTAATTAAGATATCCATCACCTCACATAGTTATTTTTTTTTGTCGTGAAAACACTTAAGATCTACTTTTAAAGCAAATTTCAAGTGTATAATACACCATTATTAATTATAATCACCCTGCTATCCATTAGATTTCTCAGAACTTATCCATCCAGCACAACTGAAACTTTGTTTCCCCACTTCCCCTTCCCTGGCAACCACCATTCTACTGTTTTGTTTCCGAATTTGACTATTTTAGCTTCTGCCTTCTTGATTGTCACCTGGGCTTAGCTGGAGCTTTTTGTTACCTTTGAAATGGCAGGCAAGAATTCTACCACTGAACCACCAAGGCCTGGTTGTTTCCTTTAAAATGAAACTCAATTCACAAAACATCTGTTTGAGTGCTGCTATTAGAATGACTCTCTTTTGGAACTACCATTCTTTTTTCTGAATCTAGTGCATTCCCATTTGAACTAATGATATTAAAAAATATCAGTAAAGGTGCTAGGGCAGCAGTGTGGTAGTAGCTCCAACAGTGGTGGCAATAGTGAATGTGGCTGAGTCCATGAATGAGGTAGACAGATTTAGTGATGGCAGAGGAAACTCTGGGATTCACATTTTTATTCCTTCAAAAACTATTTACTGAACACAGATACTGGGTACTGGAAGTATAGTGGGGGAATAATATAGAAATAGCTCTAGCCTTCATGTACCTTACAGTGTAGTGAGGGAAGATCAATAGCTCATGGATAATAACAGCAAACAACACTTGTATAGAACTTACTATGTGTTAAATGTTTCCCCAAATGCTTGACACAAATTATCTTACCTATTCCATTCAATAATCCTAGGAGGTAGGTATTCTGATCTCTAGTTTATGGATGAGGAAACTGAAGCACAGAAGGTTAAGAAACTTGCCCAAGATCCCACAGCTAGTAAGTGACAAAGCTGATATGTGAACCCAGGAAGACTAGCTCCAGAATCTGGCACCAAACACTACCCTAGTCGATGAACAGTGATTAGTCACTTGATGACAGTGATAAGCGCTACAGAGACAATGAGAGGATGGGGGGAATTGAACCTAGTCTGGAGGGCCTGGGAAGACTTGCCTGGTGAAATGACGAGGAGGGATAGTTAGCCAGGTGAAGGTGTGTGTGCATGTGTGTGCATATGTTATAGGGTGGGGTGGGTGGTGAGGAACTGGAGGAGCATTTCACACAGGGAGAGAAGCTTTGTAGGACTTGTGGTGGGACACATCTCTAAATATTTTCAAAGCAAATGGCAACTTGTGATTCTTTTAATGAAAATTCATTTCGTATACGACTTTCAGGTCCTATTTTGTAGCATAATTCAGAATGCTTTTGGGTTTGTATATGATTTTAAGCCAATTGTTGAGTATGTATCTCTGGTGTTTCCTGCTTTATTGGCAGTGAATGGTCAGCAGCTGAGCTTGGGAATCCCGGAAAGCTAAGTTCATATCCCAGCTTCTTAGTCATAGTCATTTCTCAATTAGTTGGGGTTGTGCTCTCTGTTTTCTAGAATAATAGAAAGTGCATTAAAATGCATGAAATATAAAAATTACCTCAAATTAGTGCAAACATCCTTATAGCTGAAGGCTTTCATTGCTTATAGCTGTCTGGTAACCATCAGACCCCTCCAGCTAGATAATTAGGTCTGTTCTGGGCTCCATTGCAGCCAATGGACCCTTAAAAAGGAAGCTGTCATTTACTATAGTAAAGACAAAGGGGAATTTGGAGGGCTATGGATTCAAGCACTACAAAGACAGGATGGAGAGAGTAAGTGAGAGAAAGGAAGAGGAAGAAGACTGAAGCACTGAGACTACTTTGTGCCCAACTTGGTTCTGTTCTAACATTAAAAAAAAAGAGAGAGATTAACTAGGAAGCAAATAGAAATTAGATTTTTAGCAAGTTTTTAGCAGTTTCTCATCAAGTGACACATACGGTGTTTAGTGTTTCTTAATGAGTTGCCCTAAAATTATTTTTACACTTTTGGACATCTGTGGAGTGGTAAATGTGTTCCTAAATATTAGATATAATTACAAGGAAATATGTTTATATAAATTCATTTGGTACCAGGTTCTGACTAGTTTTGTTTCAATCAGGGTTTTGGATTATACATGACTTTCTTTCCTCTCCCCCTTTATCCTCATTAATCAAGAGCTGACTGTATTGGGTATCTGAACTTGAGTGGCTATACCAGATCTCTTTGAACCTTGGCTTCTGACTTATAAAAATGAAGCCAATACCCTAATCAGTCAAGATATTTATAAAGATGACATAAAATAATATGCAGCAAAATGACTTGTGTGAGGTCTGGTTCAGGATGGATACTCAAATCATTTTAATTCCCTTCTTCCTTGTCTGCCTGCCTGCCTTTCTTCTTGCCTGCTTTCCTTCCTCCCCTTCTGGCAGGAGGGCAGAAGGTAAGGAGATCAAGTCTGAGCGTTGCTGCACAGAGGCTGGTGAGCTTGACTTAATCTTTCTGTTCCTTAGTTTTCTCACTGTTAGAAGGAAAGAATTCACTAAATAGATCCTCTAGGAGCCCTGCAGGTTATCAAATTCTACAATTCTATTTTCTTTGATTCTTGAATTACACATGAAAATATTTGACTGTACTTTCAGCCCCAAAGTTGTTACAGTTTTTGCCCCTCTAAAGGATGGTTGTGATCCTAGCTCTCCACCCCTATACACCTGGGAAAGATTTTCACAAATATAGCTTGACTGAATTCGTTGCCTCCCAGCTGACTTAGCAAAATCCAGGCAGCTGAATGGATGGGCTTCTATTAAAACAATGATGTTTGATTATGCAGCTGCAGCACTGGGGAGAAGAGATTGAACCAGTATTTATGAGGTGGGTCTGTGATGTGAACTTTAAAACTAGTTCTCCTGGAGGATTTAGATCATTCTTTTTCATTTCCTTGGAAAAATGAATACCCATGTATGGTAGGCTGAATAAAGCCCCCCCCCCTCCCTCAGGATGTCCATTTTCTAATGCTTAAAACCTGTGAATATGTTAATTTACATGACAAAAGGGACTTTGTAGGTATGATTACATTGAAGATTTTGAGATGGAGAAATTATCCAGGTGGGCCCAATATAAGCACAAGGGTACTTATAAGAAGGAGTCTGCAAGTCAGAGTATGTAAATGGTGATGTAATGATAAAAGGAGAGAGAGCTTTGAGGGGTTGGGGAGGTGGCTTAAAGATGTTATGCTGCTAACATTGAAGATGGAGGATGGGCCCACAAGCCAAGGAATATAGGCAGCCTCTAGAAGGTGCAAATGGTAAGAAAATGAACCCTCTCATAGAGCCTCCAAAAGGAACACAACCCCTGCTAAGCCTTCATTTTAGCCTGTAAAAGTTACTATTGTTTTACACCACTGCATTTGTAGTAATTTAGTAAGTAGCAATAGGAAACTAATACACCATGGCTCCCAAAGTAAAAACTATAAGACATTTATTCTTCTTCCAAATAAGTATGGATCAACAGCTTTAAGGATGGAAGAATAGTTTTACCTCTTACAGCTTGGTAGTTGGAGAAAGGACTTGATGGGTGGAGGTGACCTAGACTCTTCAACACTTTGAGGTAAAAAAGCTTTGAAATGTCTAGGCACTGTGGGGTCTGAGGTAGGCTATTGCAGAAAGCTTCATTCAGAGGAGTTACTGATTTACTGAGGTGGAAATTAATTAGAATGGATCTATTTCCTGTTGGGAATTCTTATAAGCTATTCAGTTTCAGCTCTGTTTTCTCTTCCTGCTCTAGGAATATGACCAAGATTGTCCCAGAAAGGCCAATGAGTATTGAATTGAGATGGTATTGAGACCATATTTCTTTTCCCCAATCCCACTTTTCTATAAAGCTTAGTAAGGTTTCTTTCCCTTGGTAGAGGTAGGAAACTGGTAGCAACAGGGTGTCTCTTCGGTGGAGCAATAGGTAGGGGTCATGGACAACAAAGTCTCCAGAAAGACATTGGGTAGTTTTCAGTGAGGCTTTTCCTTTCTAGGCTCCAGTCTAACTTTGCTGTAAGGTAAGAGAAATCCTTTTGTAGGTCAGATTCTAGGTAGTCAACTGTGAGCCAAAGATTTGTGGGCATGAAATTTATTGGAGAATCTTTTAGGAACAGCTCTTGTTTGGGAAGCAGGATTGGACAGAAGGAAAGTTGAGCTGTGATAGAGTTGCAGTAGAGCCCTCAGCTGATCCCACATGAAGCTCTGAAGCTTGAAAGGCCCTACAGAGATGTCCTAAATTGAGATGAGAGTGGAGCAGAAGACTAGCTGAGGACAAAGCGCAAGCTGACACCCTGCAACACTCCCCCCCCCCCCTCCACTCCTGGGTGGGATAAGTGTGACATTCTTCCAGGAAGCTCCCAACTGTCTTAATGCCTTGCTAGAGGGAAAAACAAGGACTTGACAAAGGCAAGGCCTTCAGTATCCTGTGAGTCTTCTTTAACATATGAAAGTCCTTTTGAAACCTCTCTTTTCCTTACCTCTCCCAACTCCCAACTATATAATCAGCCACGCCTCACAACCCTGGTGCAGCAGCTCTTTCTGCTCGTGGGTCCTGTCCTCCAACTATATAATCGGCCACCCCTCACAACCCTGGTGCAATAGCTGTTTCTGCTCACAGGTCCTGTTCCCATGCTTTAATAAAAACCAACTTTTTGCACCAGAAACATCTTAAGAATTCTTTCTTGGCCGTTGGTTCTGGACCCTACCCCACCAAACCTCACCTATATTCCAAAACCACATCAAGGGAATTGGGCCTTTATATCCCCACAGTGAGCAGCCAATGGATGTCTGGCTGCCCTGGAGTTAATTTGGAGTGAGGCAGCTCCCTTCTGCTGAGGACAGAACCCCAGGAGAGAGTCAGCTGTGACCCACAGGCAGCCAGCACATGCAGGCAGCAGGAAAATGAGTGCCTCAGTCCTGAGTCAGAGAGCTGGGTGGTATGCCAGAGCTATTGTACAGATCAGTGAATGAATGTGGAGAAGGGAAAGCACAAAAGTGAGATCAGTTATCAAATAGAGCACTTAGCTGGATGCAGATTTGGAAAGATAGATTTATAGCTTCTATGTCATTGGCTTAGCAAAGGCACTTGCTTAATTACTTAGTTCCACCTCCAGTAATCATCCTTTTTGTTGCTTGTATATCCCCAGGAGGGTGAAGAAGAGAGAATTAAGATAGTTGAAAGTCAAAAATAAGCCTTATTTTAAATCTCAAATTTCAGTCTTGATGAAAAACATTAACATGTGCCTTTTCACATTTACCTTCCTTGAACATTTTCATCTTTGCCTTTCTTTGTCTACTGTGATTGAAGTAGTATTAAGCAAAGTAATTGTGTAAAGTTGGGTATAAAGGAGAAAAATAGGGGTTCCTGGGTGGCTCAGTCAGTTAAGCATCTGCCTGCAGCTCAGGTCATGATCCCAAGAGTCCAGGATAGAGTCCAGGTTTGAGTCCTGGGATTGAGCTACGCTTGGGGCTCCCTACTCACCAGGGAGTCTTCTTCTCCCTCTCCCTCTGCTCCCCCCACCCATCCTGCTCTCTCTCTCTCTCACTCACTTTCTCTCTCTCAAATAAGTAAATAAAGTCTTCAAAAAAAAAATGAAGGAAAATAAACACAAGTAACAGACTTGAATTCAGTGTGACGTATGTTTCTGTCCAGACCAAATATTTATCTTCACTGAATATTTATTTTAGGTGATAGAAAACCCATAGATTAAGTAATTTTTTTAAATGAAAATGGGCAGCAGGAATGGACTGATAGCACGTTAAGGTCAGGAGTCTCTCTTTGAAGTTCTTTATCCCTACAGGTTATTTTTAGTTTGTTGTTGTTAAGTTGTTGAAAAATCCATTTTCCTTTGTAACTTTGTAACATTGTGAGGACTACTTAAGGTAGATTCTAGCTCAATTACATCAAGTTACCATGGTGTCTTTCTATACGCTTATTAAGTCCTTTTCACCCAGTTGTTAGCCTTTCCTTTTTTTTCCATCTCACTTTTATATTTTACAAATTTTAGCCCCACCCACCATATCTTTATTATTAATTCATTTAGCTTCTGTTGCAAAGAGATCAAGTATTCATTCCTTTTTGAATATTCACTTCCCTACAAGCTTAGAGATATTTGACTGACAGCAACAGCTACCCCCATGAAGCCTGTGTAAACATGAGTTTATGGGCTGCTGTGCAGGCATCTTTGGTGATTTACTTTCAGGTTATTGGGATTTATTTATTTTTTGATGGACTGGTAAATTATGAGGCCATGGACCTTGCCAGGTTTTCAGGTATCAACCTAAAATGTCTTGCTGGAAAAACTGTGGTTGGCACTGCAACACAGGGAATGACCAATGATGCGTCATATTTTTTTAATAGATATAATGTTTTAATAAACATTCTCCTCCTAAAGCAATGGATTTTAAAATAGGCTTTTGCCTTGAGCCATGTAGCTACCCAGCTGTGAGTTTTATAAGGCAACAATCTCCACATCATTAGATGTTATGACTAATATTCCAGTAACTGAAATAATAGCTATTTACATGAGCATAAAAAGTTAAAATGATATTTAAGGTGTGCTTACCCTTAGAAAAGTGTTCTTGTAAAAGTGATGCCACAAGTTCCTTATTTATTTTCTCCATATTGACTTGTAAGGATTCTTTGCAAACCAAAGAGTGGTTTAGAAAACTTATCCTAGAAGGATACCAGGGACCTCTCCAGCCTTGAGAGCAGGGTAGGATTGCCTCTCACCTCCAATCCCACTGACCTTTAAGAGGTTAGGCTTCCTGAAGATTTCTGTTGTTGGCTCATTGCTTAGTAGTCTGTTCCCACCTTTGCAAGGTGCCCTTGATGTTTTTGCTTCAAGTTACTATTTTGCTCTTCTACTGGTTTCTATATGAAACCTGCTCACATTACATCAACATTTGCTGAGCTTTTTGTGGGTTTTACTAAAAATTTGGAAGATGTCAGTTAGTACACCCTATAGCCTTCTGCCATTTCTATGGCTCTACCTGCTTCCCTCCTAGCCTAGCTTCCTGCCATCATTGCAAAAACAAACACATTTCTCTCATCGTCTTGCTCCAGAGCACTGCTTGGCCCTCTGAGATCTCATCTCTTATTCCAAGCACTTATCAAGGTGTTGTTTTTTTTCTCCCAAATAATGAGTCTAGTGCCAATATAAGTATAAAATTATTTTCCTCATCTCATTACATGTTTGAAGACTTTTATTTTCTATTTCTACTAAGTATTTTGCTCATAGGCATGTGTGGGTTATATGGCCACAGAAGGGAAATTTCTCTTGATTTTCTATTGATGTTTCCTATTCTAGGCAGGTAAACAAAGGAAGGAAGAATAGTACTACCAAGAAGTTCAGGATGGACAACTTTTAGAGGGGGAGTGTGCAAGTGTTTTGGTTTCCTCTCTCTAGTGCTACATGAAAATGCTCAGTCAAGAGAAGAGATTTCCTTCTACTCAATCTAACTGGCTCAGCCTTAGAAACAGGCAGTCCAAGCTCATCTATTTTTTGACCTGTAAATCTTTATCATCCAAATGACAATTTCATTCTATTTCCCTTGCTATTTTGGCTTATCTCATAGAAATGTTGATCCTTTTGGAAACACAGAACAGAGTAATTCTTCCTCTTCTGTCCATTTATGTTCTTCTCACATCTTGCAATGGTTTGAGTTTCCTAAACTTAACCTAGTTTTAGTTGTATAATCTAGAAGTCTGTATTTGGTATGAGAGAACTGAATTTTATTCAAAAACGAAGTTTTTAAAATAACAGACTCCAGTGGAAGTATGATAAATTTTTTTTCTTGCTCATAGTGTGTAAAAGATGCAGCTATTTCCTTGTTCCTGGAGAATGTGAACTCGGTATCAGTGACAATGTCAAGCCTCTTCAAAGCTTTTATTTATTTTAAACTATAACTTTGGTTGTTTGCAGGGTCATGTTTTTAGGGTCCTTGTAAAGTGAGTGAATCTGACTAGATCATCTTCCATCCTATTCTACATCCTAATTTTAATCTAAATATAAAATTCCCTTAAGTGGTCCAATTCTCAGCTCCCCCCCAAGTCCCTACTGGATTGGTATATATAAATTCTTTAAGAGACCAAAACTGAGTTTCCTTTATCCCTTTTCCCCTTTGTAGCCTTGCCCACAATAGAGGATCTGTTCACTCTGTAGAGTGAATTCTTCCTCTCTTAATTTGATAAGGGAGTATTAGTCCCTGAAGCTGTTTCATGCAGTGGTTTGTTAGTATAGAAGGAAACATGAATTGATCTGAAATTCTCCATGCTGTTACACTGAACCTACCTTATATCAGGCATCCAAGAATTTTTTACTTTCCTAACTAAATTGTAACACTGAGTATCCCTGCACACATCCCTTTCTCCTTAGTCATGTGAAATTACTAGGGCATTTTATAAAGAATGGGAAGAAATCAGAGCCACTTTTCTTAATTCTCTGTAGTTTTATTAATATTAATGAAACAGCATGAAAAAGTTACTTGAAGAGAAAACAAAGAAGGTCAGTGGGTACCAAGAAAATAGAGTTGCCTTCTTGTCAGCATATAATTCCACTATGAGTGAATCTCGTTGCTTCAAAAAGCAGGAGAGGTATTTCTTGTGATTTGATTTCCTCTCCCATCTTATCTGTAGGAATCCCAGGATTCACAATAGAATCATCCTGGCATATGCTTTCTCCTTCACTGTTTTGATACTGAAAAAGGAGTACTGCTTTGCCTAGGACAATATTTGCACAGCATGCCCACGGCTTCAGCTGAGTCTTGAAAGACTTTGCGGGTTATGACATTCCCCTAAATGTGCTGAGCTTTCTTTAACCTTTCATAAAACATTGTGATCTTTATGGACTGTATCATATTGTGCAGTAATGTGCTTTATTGTCCACAGAATAAGCTTTTCTTAAAGATAATTGGAAAGCTGGAAATGGCTGCTATCGGCTGATTTTTAAAAAATACATTATTTCTGAAATGGGGCTGGTGTAATAATGACCCTATCTGTTCAAGATTTAAGATTTGTCTTGGCAGAGAAAATTGATCCATTTCACCTTTGTCTAATGGAAATTTTTATCTAGGATTATCTGTTTATGTAAATGAATGTTCCTCTGAAAAGGGAACTTGAGGGGCTGTAAATCTTGGTGACACTTCAGTTTCATAGGGGAGAAATTGGAAAGGATTCTAGTATTTATCTGCTGAAATTGGTTATAAAAACAAAATTATCTTCATGTACCTGCAGCATCTGATGTTTCCTGGAATTTCATTATATTTTTGAATAATTCAGTGCAATAGTAAGAATGGTGTTTCTGTATTACCTCATTCAGAAGTTGTTTTTACTTTTTCTATTTTCCAGTTCCTTTCTAATGCTGACATTAACAAGGAAGGGAAGCCTTTTGCTTACCTACATTTTTAGGGATGAGTTTTTTTTCTGCATAATCTTAATAGTCTTCAGCTATTGTAGGCTCGTTACCTGCAGTTGTATGAAATGTGTTAGCAGAATATCCATCATTTCTCTTTTTAAAAAAACAAAGGTTTATATGGGTTCTGATCTGTTGACCAAAATACTGAGGTTACTAACAGAATTGCTCTACATTCAACAAAATATTTTAGTTCTTCACAGTAATCTTTGGGCCAAGCTTAATCTACGGTATTTGGAAGTCATAAGGTGATAACTTTGAAAAGTCGTCAGTGTTATGACAGATTCTTTTTCCTCAAGTCAAAGGAAAATTGGAGAGTAAGATGAAGTCATTTAAATGTCAGCTAATCAGAGAAAAATGAAGGGAGTTAAAAATATAATTGTATTAACTTTTTTGAAGAAATGCATTATTTCTTTATAGAGACTACTATATTATTACCTGGTGGTTATCAGAATTATGCTGTTTTTATGTTTCTCTTGTAGCTACCTACTTGGAAGTTTTTCTCCTTTAGGTCATATTTGAGTTATCTCACCAGGATTTGGGGAAAAAATGTTGCAGTCCAAATATGACATGACTGTAATTATTTAGCTGTGTGGCATATAGACTAAAAATTGGTAAGGAATTTTTTTTTTTCAATATGAATCCATTCATAACAAAGTGTGGAAAGGCAGCAACCAGCAGTAGTTTTGCTGCCTGGATTGTTCTTATTAAAAAAATCATATTTTTGACATCCCTATTTAGGTTAATCATTGCAACTGTCTTTCAGCATTATAAGGACACGAAGAGTAAGTAGAGTACATAATCACCTCTGTTTTTCAGGAAGTGGAAGGAAAATGTAGCAGTGTGGGATAGAAGACAGGGCATGGGGCTGGGAGTTAGAACCGGTCCCAGCAGCTGGAGAATTGTGAGTGTGGAAGAGTCACTGCAGTTTCTAAGCCCTAGTTTCCTCATGTTTAAGATGCACATTGAAAACCTGTACTGAAAAGCAACTGTGCTGTGAGGAGTCAGAATAGTGGTTGCCTTGGTGGGGGGAAGTGTTGGGGCAGAGGTGGGGGTGTGCAGCCATGGCTGCGGGGCTTCTAGAATGCTGCTGGTGGTCCGTTTCTTGAGCCGGGCATGATTTACACAGCTGTATTCATGGTCTGGCCACTGTTCTGGTTGTATAATAGTTCAGTTAAAAAGTTCCCTCAAATTCCTACTATTTCACAAGATCACTGGGGGATCTGTATTTAAAAACATGTAAAATATGGTAATGTGCCTTCCAATTTTAGGTACAAGCCTCTTCAAAAATTTGTAGCTTTTTTTGGTATAGATCACATGTATAACTTTCCACATTACCTCTCACCTGACTTTTGATTTATTTATTCTGTGTGTTTCTGTACCTTATGTAGTTCAGTACCTGGACCATATGAAGGTCCAGTAAGTTTATTTTCTACATATATATACATATACCTACAATATGCATGTATGTATGTATATATATTCACATCTGTATAAATATCTATATAATAAACTCTCTCTATATAATAAACTCTACTCTGTTAGAGCATTGGTTAAGAAAAAAGACCCCCAAAATACAATCATATGTAGAGCCAGTGACATTATCCAGTTTGAAACTCTAAATATTTCCTTTTACCTAGAAGATGCCCTGACCCCCATCATTGATTCCAGCATCTGCTTGGCAGCTTTTAAGGACATAGATAGAAAACAAACTGTAATTTAAACAAACTTTAATTTTCATACTAGATATGACCTTTTAAAACTTCTAGTTCAATTCCAGCCTTCTAATTTTAAAGATGAAAAATGCGTAATCGCTTTAGTTTTTCATATCAATATTAAAAAGTAGCTCTATGATAAAAATAGTTACAAAATTAGTATGCTCTAATAAAAAGAAAGCTTTCATTTAAATATTAAAATTTATAAAAACATAAGGGACAATTATTTGAATCAAGAAAGAATTCTTTACCTTACAAATTTTTTCCTTTAAATAGCAAGATTCCTCCCCCAGTGCACTAAAAATTATTCCCATATTTATCTTTGTATGAAGCTAGCAGTACACATTTAGATTAATTACTATGAAGACATATGAAGTCAGGAAGGCTCCCTAGGAACATTCCAGAAACACCAGGCCTTTAGGAGGCAGATTAAAATGTTAGGTTTGTGGTAGAAAGTAGGTATTTCGGGGACCTAAGATTGCACAGACCTTTCCAGCTAAGCTGGAGCTCTTAACGATCAGGACTTTGCACTGTTTATCTTTATGAGGTATGAGGAGGCCTCATATAGGAGAGGAAAAGAGTTCTGTGGTGGACTAACCTGGGTTTGATTCTTATTAACCAAGTAGCTCTGGACACATTTCTAAGCTTCATTGTCTATAGCAGCAAAATATGCATGGGAACACTTTCACCTACCAGAGTTGTGTGCACTCACCAAGAAGACCTTGGTAGAGTCAGCGCTCATGCATGATAGGTGAGTTCCCTTCTCCCTACCTGCAATCTCATGATCTGACTTTGGGATCTGAAGGAGTCCAATAAATAATACCACCTTTCTCTGCCTGAGGACCAGTTCAGAGCCAACAGTACAGTGGATGTAATATATATAATGATAAAATTACAAATATGTATATATGTATAAAACATTCATTGTGAAGTATACATATATATACTTTATATATATATACATGAAAGTATATGTACTTTAAAAAAAAAATATATATATATATATATATATATATAAGTGAATCAGCTTTATTACTGATAAAAGTTGGCTTGGAGGAATGGCTTATGTATGCAGCAATAAGGATCTTCTTTTTTTTTTTTTTTTAAAGATTTTATTTATTCATTTGACAGAGATAGAGACAGCCAGCGAGAGAGGGAACACAAGCAGGGGGAGTGGGAGAGGAAGAAGCAGGCTCATAGCGGATGAGCCTGATGCGGGGCTCGATCCCAGAATGCCGGGATCACGCCCTGAGCCGAAGGCAGACGCTTAACTGCTGTGCCACCCAGGCGCCCCAATAAGGATCTTCTTGATACAGAATCCCAGAACTACATCACACACTCTGTCACTGTAACTAGCCTTGGGCCTCCCCATGTAGGTTCCTGCCCCTGTTGACTGAGTGTATTGAGAAAACAAAGGTGTTTGCTCTTTTTGGCTAGTCTTGTTTTCAGAAGGAAGGAGAGCCGAAGAGGCTAAGCCAGTCATATTTAGTTTCTCCTTCCAAACTCGTCAGGCTGATAAGGAACTTTGTCTCACTGGAGAAGTGAGAGAGCAGCAGAGTGAGACCAAGCACTAATGGATGTGCCTCCACTGGGAAGAAAATATCAGCCGTGAAGATCAGGATGCCACTCAACTTCAACATAGGGGGCATGATCCATAGCAGGTGAGAGATGCGTGTTTGGTAAGTAGATGGGTTTGTATTTATCCTTAATAAAAATTCATTTTGTTGGAAGAAGGCTATCATTTCAGGCGGTAAAAAGCACTTTGGATTCTGGTTTTCTCATCTGTGGTAAAAATCATCCTATTTTGTCATGCTTGTTAGATCAGCATAATCTAATACTTGGCTAGATGCTTTGCCAGAATCCAGGTAAGCTATTAAATAGCAACAGTTTGGTGTAATAGAACATACAGAGGTGAACTTCTAACTCTACCATTACTTATTTAAATTTTAAAATCAAACATATGTAACAAACTTCCTACTTCCTAAGAGGGTTTTTTTTAATCTCCAAAGGAACCTGTAAGAATCTCACAAAATTTGAACCTCTTTTTCACTGTCAACAGAGACTTGTTGGCAAATGTAATTATAGCCATGTACGTATCTGTACTTTCTAGACACAGATAAAGCAAAGACTCAGACAATTTTCCTGGAAAATCAGAACTCAAAAGGAACGGCAGGAATGCTAGAGGTTAGTCTGGGTGGGAGAGACACACACTGCATGAACTCTTAATTTTAGTCAGCCATGCTGAGAGCAGAAGTTGTTGCCAACTGGTTAGATCTAAAATAAATAGATATGTGTTTGGCAGAGTAGAAAAGTCATGAATTGCAGAAGTAAAACTCAGTATATTTGTCATCCAGAGTAAAAGGGTATACTCTAAAACTTGAGGTTTTCCAGGTTGTAGGGAGCAGAGGTTATATATTTGTCAGGGTTCCCTCAAGGCAGCTTTTCTAAGTGATATGAGACAACCCACCTGGATTTTGGCACATGAAGGTTATCCAGTGTCCCCTTGGCCAAGTTTTCCTTAGAATGTCCTTCTACACGTGAAGCGGAGTTCAGGGGCACCAAGTAAAGGGTCAGAAGCCATGAAGTGTCTGTTGATTTTTTTCTTCTTTTTCACTTCTCAAATTTTAGGGAAAACCCTCATCATCTGAAGTCTAGTTTATTCCATACAGCTTTTTCTTTGTCTCAGGTACTCTGCTAATTGCTGTCCCTGAATCTTCCCACATAATGGTGTAAAGTGACTCCCTATTGCCTACTCATCAAGTACAACATTTCTGGATTTCAAATCACTCATAGTCTGGCCTCCCCCCTTAGATAAAATGAATGGTAAAATGTATAATTTATATCAAAATAATGATTTAAAAAATGTATTTGTACTCATCACCCACTTTTAAGAAATAAAATATTACAAATACCCAACCCATCCTCCATTGTATTCTCCTCTTAATCCCAAAGGTAACTACTATCCTGAGTTTGAGTTTAATATCCTGCAGCTCATCATACTTTTAATACAGATGTATGTATCCATACGGTATTATTTGCATGATTTCAAACCTGAAATAAATAGTACCATTATTGTATGTATTCTGTAAAGTTTCATTTGTCATTATTTCTGTGAAATTTATCCCTGTAAATATGAATAGCTCTAGTTCATTCATTTTCACTGAATAGAATTCCACTGTAAGAATGTATCACAAACCTAATTCCATTCTCCTTTTGATGAACATTTACATTTTCAGTTTTCTCTATTGAAAACAATGGTACCATCTGCATTCTAGTACATAGCTCCTTGTACACAAGTGTAAAAAAGTTGTGTTGTTTGTTTAGGGTGATTGTCTAGAAGTAAATTTTGGTTTATAATATATGTTCATACCAAAGTCACTTAAAATAGTCCAGTTAACCTCTGACATGGATGTACCTATAAATACTTCCACCCTCGGTGAGTAAGAGAATCTGTTGTTCTCTATCCATGACAACATGTGTATTTCCTGACATTGACTTTGTCTGTCTGATGGGTGCAAAATGATATCTCACTGTGGTTTTAATTTTAAGGCAGAACATCTTTTCATACATTTCTTGGCCAGTCTGGTTTCTTCTGTGAATTGCCTCTGTATATCTAAGGTTTTGGTACCATTTATTAGTGTATTGATTCGTTCTACAGTTGATAGACATTTGATTTGTTTTCTGTATATGGCCATTGTGAATAATGCTTTGAATATTCTTTGACATGTCTTTTGATGTGCAAATTCATTAGTCTCTGTTGCGTGTACCCCTAGGTATAAAGTTTCTGGGTTAACATTAGAAGGTACAGCTCAATGGTCTTCCTGTGTGGTTGTACTAATTTTACTGACCATTTAGATATCTCTTTTTATGAAATGCCTGTACTATGTTTCCTGTCCATTTTTCTTTTGGGCTGTATGACATTTTTGTTTATAGAAGTTCTGTGTCCATATGCATTGTGAGCTTTTTGTTAGTTATAGGAGTTTTAAAATACATTCTTACATCCATGGTTTGCTTTTTTCCTCTCTTCGTGTTTTTTGATGAGCAGAAATTCCCATTTTAACATCATCATGTTTATCAAAAAATTAATGTTTTTGCATCCTATTTAATATCTTACCTCATCTGACATCAAAAGGCTCTCTCATAGTATCTTCTGGGAACTTTATTGTTTACCATTCATATCTACATCTATATTCTATTTACTAATTTTTAGTGTATGATATGAGGTTAAGGTAAAGTTTATTTTTTCCATGTGGGTATGTAGTTGTCTCAGCTCTACTAACTGATGTTTTCCCTCAGTTCATTACACATTTGTCATAAGTCAAGTGTACATTTATACATGGACTCTTTCAGGGCTCTCTAATGGATTCTAATGATATTTGTCAATCCTTACACAAATACCATATTTTCATAATTACTTTAGTTTTGTAAAAAGTCTTGGTATCTTGTAGAGCAGGTTCTCTCTATGGATGTGTTGCCTTTTAAAATATTTTCCCTAGATTTTAATAATATTGGTGCTATTTTAAATATCTTTTTTTAGATTGCCAAAAAAAGTAATCTTTAGCTTGTTACTGGCATATACTATAGAGTTGGTTATTGAATATTGCTTTTGAATAAGTAACCTTACTAAATTCATTGACTTATTTTGATAATTTACCTGTACATTCTTTGGATATTCTACATATACAGGCATACCTGCTGTAAGTAATGACAGTTTTATTTGTTACTTTCTATCCTTATATATTATTATTATTTTCTTCTCTTATTGCACTGGTTGGGATCTTCAGGACAATTTAAATAGAAAAGATTAATAAAGATACTTTGTAGTTTTCCTGACCTAATAAAGGAAAGTTATTTATTAATTTATTTGAGAGAGAGAGAGCATGCACAAGTGGGGAGAGGGGCAATAGGGGGAAGGGGAAGGAGAGAGGGACAAGCAGACTCTGCAGTGAGTGTGGAACTGCTGTGGGGCTTAATCTCACGACTCTGAGATTATGACCTGAGCTGAAACCAAGAGTTTGGTGCTCAACTGACTGAGCCACCCAGGCACCCCAACTTTCAGTATTTTAAATATGTTTGCTATAGATATATGGTAGCTAATTGCCCCATTTCCTCCCTGCTCCCGCAGATCTACCATTTATCTTTCTGCACTCTGATTTTTACCCCAATCTTTTGTACTGCATCGTCTGGACCCCTTGTCTACTGATTTATGGTTCGGTTTGGTCAACATGATGCAGTGGCAGAAAATCAGGAGGGTGAAAGCAGAAATAGGTGTGGTTTTCATCCTTCCACACACTTCCCTGTTGGACTTGAGGGAGTAACTGCACCATCGGTCACATTCTGAGTTCCTTTCAGCAGAATTCTCTTGTAGCTACATGCTCTCGCAGAGTCTAATAACTGTTTCCTCCCATTGTTCTTTCAGGGTTGTAACAGCTTTTCTTTCTTACTGTTGTTAGCTATGAGGTGCCTCACCATTCCTTGTGGTTTTTCTTATAAACATACCTTTATAAGTAATTTCTCTATTAACCTTATTGAGTGTGCTTTTTCCTATTATTACCCTAATATAATTGTCAGATTAAGGAAGTTTCTTTCTATTCTTTTTGCTAGTATTTAACAAAATCATGATCAGATATTAAATTGTATTATTCATTTTTGTCTTCTTTTTGATGATTATATGATTTTTCCCATTTATTCTGTTAATGTATTAGATTACATTTGTTGATTTTGCTGTTTTTCCTGTTCAGGAGATATCACATGGTGAAATATATCAAAGTACTCTTTTAATCTCGCTTGGAATAGTACTCTCTATTGGCTTGTTGTGGCCATACCTCAAAAATGGGATTATTCAAAAATGGGATGTTAACAGGCACTGATGGCACTATACACATACTAGGAGGGTACAAAAAGGTGTATTATCATATTAGGAGGCTTCCTGGGGAGAGAAGGGCAGACCTCCCAAGATTGTCCAAAAATGGCTTGAAAGAGTAGGGAAAGTAGACCGACATGGAATTTTTATGGTGGTTAGAGAGTGGGCAGTGCTGAGAGCTCCTGTGCATGAATAGGGATTTGCATGATTTAAACCTCCCACTGGTGCCAAAGGAGGGAGCACCACCTGGGTTTTCTTACTAGTTTTCCCAGATGTGGGGAAGAAAGGGAAGAGGGAAGAGTGAGGCTTATAAGATATAAGGAATTACACATCAAAAATATAGAGTCACAGTTCATTGTAGGGTTTATGTCATTAATTAGATACAGAATTAGATTCCTTTGTCTTATTTTCATTTTTTCATATTTTGGGACTGCTGTTCGAATATATTTAATTATCTTTAGGAAATTCATGAATTATTTGTAAGGGAAAACAGTTATTTATAAGGGAAAAATTAGATCATTATCAGACTTTTCAGTAGCATTGTGTTATGTCCTTTCAATATATAGTTTCAGGTTACTTTGACTTCAAGAAAGTTTGCTTGAATTATAGTTTCTCATATATGCTTTGCCCAATATTCATATGTTGAAGTCCTAATTTCCAATGTGATGTTAGTTGGAGATGGGGCCTTTGGGAGGTAATTAGTTTTACGTAAGGTCTTGAGAACGTGGTCCTCATGATGAGATTATTGTGCTATTTTTTGGGAACAAAACCAGAGAGCTTGTTTGCTCTTTCTCTCTACCATGTGAGGATACATTGAGAAAGTGGCTGTCTGCAAGTTAGGAAGAGAGCTCACCTGGGAATGGAATTGGCCAGCATTTTATTCTTGAATTTCCTAGACTCCAGAACTGTGAGAAATACATGCCTATTCTTTAAACCATTCAGCTATAGTATTTTGTCACAGCTGCTGGAACAGACTAATACAATACATGTTGGATCTTCTTTTCCTATCTTTTGTATCTAGCCTTTTTTCTTGACCCTTTTTTTGCCTCTTTTAAAAAAATTTTTAGGGGTGCCTGGGTGGCTCAGTTGTTAACAAGCATCTGCCTTCGGCTCAGGTCATAATCCTAGCATTCTGGGATTGAGCCCCGCATTGGGCTCCCTGCGCAGTGAGAAGCCTGCTTCTCCCTCTCCCATTCCCCCTGTTTGTGTTCCCTCTCTCGCTGCCTCCCTGTCAAAAAAAAAAAAAATTAATATTTTCTTTTCATTTTTTACTAAGTCATTGTCAAATGTGTTCATTCACTCCTGCACTCTTTAAATTTTAGTCTTCTAGCATTCTAAAATCTAAAAATTCTATTTTCCCTTTTATTTCTAATTGTTTCCCAAGCTCTTTTACCTACCTCTCTTTTTAAAGGTGTGAAATGTTCCCTTTTTAAAATCACTACATTTGTATTTTTTTTCCAATTCTTATTTATGTTTTTCATTCATACTTCTGTCATTTCTTCTAATTCTTTTTGCTCTCTTTGGTTACAATTTCACCTATTTTGTTGATATATCTTTTCTGACATGCTTTCATCTTTGCAGGGATGTTATTTTATTGATTATTGTTCTTTTTGCCATAACATAATTTCATAAAATTTGAACATGACTCTTTACTATTGCTAATTTTTATGAGTTTTCTCATAATTTTTAGAGATTATGATAGGACATGATGTCTTTTGTAGCTTGACTGCTTTAGCATTCTCTCTTATGTTGTTCTCATACTGTGATGTCTGTACACAGTTGGCCATTGAACGTTGTGGAGTTTAAGGGTGCTAATCCCCTGCACGGTGAAAAATCCACCTAGGATTTTTGGGTCCCTCAAAACTTAACTACTAATAACTTGTTGTTGACCAGGAGCCTTACTGATAACATAAACAGTTAACACATGTTTTGTGTTATATTATATACTATATTTTTATAAGAAAGTAAGCTAGGGAAAAGAAATTATTAATAAGAAAATCCTAAGGAAGAGAAAATACATTTACAGAACTGTACTCTATTTACTGAAAAAAATCCACGTGTAAGTAGACCTGTGCAGTTCAGAGCCATGTTGTTCAGGGTCAGTTGTACTTCCTTAATTCTGCTTCTGCTCTCCTTCCACCCTGGGCCTTCTTTATCTTTTGCCTCTATTATCTTTACCTTACTCAATTAGATTCTACTCCAAGCATTTTTTCTTGGTATTGGATTTTGTCTTGTGAATGAGATTCAGTATGCTAATTTTGATAGTTTACTGGGCCAAGACTGTTCCAGTACTACCAGATCTTATTGCTGTTCCCTTGCTGCATTTACTCATGAGTTGGATTCTATAGAAACCCTTTCGGTTTCAGATGCTGTTCTTATATTGCACCACTGCATTTACAATGTTGGGAAATTTGAGTCTCTTCATCTAAAGCTATCACAATCCCTATTGCCTTTCCTCCACTTCTCCTTAGACTGTTTCTGATACTGTAGGGATCTTGCAACTGATATTACAGTGATCAGTAGTTTGTCTATATCTATTCATATTTTCAAGTTTCTGAGACTTCCACATTACTTAGTTTTGCTGTAGATGTTGTCTGAGGGTTTTTGGTTTTGCCACTGCTATTTTCTGTGTCTATTTTCATTGGGAGATTAAGGGATATTAAAAAAACCAACAACTATTATCTTGCTCCAGCTTCTGTCTTCCCAGAATCTTCCTGATCCTTCATCTGTAATTATTTAATTGATATCTTTCCCTCATTAGAATGATTTTGAGACCTTTTTGGGCAGAAAAAAATGCCCACTGTTAGAAAGTAATTGCTTATTTTGAAAAAAAAATACAGTTGAACATATATACACCAAAATAAATAATTAACTATATAAATAAATAAGTAAATAAAGTAACTATGTGAGGTAATGGATGTGTTAATTAGCTTAATTGTGGTAAAGCCTTAATTGTGGAAAGTATAATACAACAAACTACTGTATAACTTTTCCCTGGATTTGCCAATTACTATCGTTTTGCCCTTTTTGCTTTATTACTCTCTCTTTCCACTCACACAGACACACAGATATACATATTATATTACTATTGTTATTGTCTTTGCTGAAAAATTTGAGAATACAGACATCATTCCCCTTTATATCTAAAACCTTC
Source organism: Ursus americanus (assembly GCF_024610735.1). Lineage (NCBI taxonomy): Eukaryota > Metazoa > Chordata > Mammalia > Carnivora > Ursidae > Ursus > Ursus americanus. Next base: position 22,487,424 of record NC_142134.1, on the reverse strand, counting down.
ATTCTGTTCTAAGAAATGAGGAAATTCTCCTATATAAGCACATACATTGATGAAATTCAAGAAATTTAATGTTGAAACAATGCTATTATCTAACATATTCATATTTTACCAGTTGTCCAAATAATGTCCTTAATTTTCCAAATTCAAGAGCCAGTGTAGAATCTCTCATTACATTTGGTAATCAGGTCTCTTCAGCCTCATTTAATCTAGTATATGTTCAGGGTTCAGCCTTTCTTTGTAACAACATGGTCATTTTTTTTTTTTAAGAAAAGGGAATCCAATTGTATTGTAGAATGTTCCTCAAGTGGGGTTTGTTTAATTGTTTTTTCATGATTATGTTATGCATTTTTGTCAGAATTATGACACAACACAAGTGACGTTGTGTGCCTCTCAGCGTATCGCATCAGGGACATACAGCGTCAGTTGGTTCCATTATTGGTGATACTGGTTTGATTGCTTGGTTAATGTGACATTCATTAGATTCTCTATTGTATAGTTATGATTTTCCCTTTTTAAATTAATTATTTATCCGTGGAGAGATAATATAAGACTCTGTAGATATCTTATTCCCCATCAAGTTTTCACATAGTGGCTTTAGCGTCTCCTTATGGTTTTCATATGTATCAGTTATTACTGTGATGTTTGTAAAATAATAAATTTTATGACTGTTTCAATCTTTCTATAGTTATTAGTTGGCATTTTAATATAAAGAAGAGTTTCCATTCTATCATCTTAAGTAATTAGCAGTATGATCCTACAGATTAAAAAGAATAAATTGGTTATAACTAATTATTATCACTTTGCATTTTTATGCTCAAATTGTCTCAGATTTGGCTAATGGGAGCCCCTTGAAGCTGGCTCCTAAGTTTTTTTCATATTTCCATAATTTTTGAGGACTTCCTAATTTTCTGGAACAAAAAGACATTCCTGGAATGTCATATAGCAAGGAGCCTTGGTTCTTTTTGGTAGAGAATGATATTTAGAAACCAGGATCTTGGTACCAGGTATATTCATGGCTATTGTAGGCTTATTGTTTTCAGACATCCCCCCTCCTTTTTTTCCCTTTTTTTTCTTCAGAAAGAGCTAGGAAATCTCTAAGTTTCTTTTTCTCTTCCTTTCTGTCTCCATTACACTGATACTTCTAATTCCAACCCAGCACTACAAGGTTATTCATTATTTTCTCCCATCTTATTTGTATCACTTTTCTTTCACAGTGAGAACTTTGGCTCCCCCAAATAGAAATTTATGTACTCGATTTACTCATTTGCGTAATCATATTATACACTTAAATTAGTTTCAGATACTCTCTCATTACCAACATTGACAACAAGCCTACCAAGTAGAGTTCATGATTTCTTTGTGGTTCTTTTTATCTTTAGTCTTTAAGTTTGTAGTCAAATAGCCTTCTGTTTTCCTTCTTTTTTTATGGCTTAATTATATATATAATCACATTTTTGTTATTCATTCATTAATGGACACTTAAGTTGTTTCCATATCTTGGCTGTTGTAAATAATGCTGCAATGAACATGGAGTGCATATATTTTTTTGAGTTAATGTTTTTGTTGCCTTTGGACAAAAATCCAGAAGTGAGATTATAGGATCATATGGTATTTCTATTTTTAATTTTTTGAGGCATCTCAAATAATGGCTATATCAATTTATATTCCCATGAACAGTTTACCAGCGTTCCTTTTCTCCATATCCTCACCATACTTGTTATCTTTTGTTTTTTGATAAAAGCCATCTCTCTTTTTTTTTTCTTTTTAAGTAGGCTCCATGCCCAGTGTGAAGCCCAGTGTAGGGTTTGAACTCAGAACCTTGAGATCAAGACCTAAGCTGAGATCAAGAGTCGGATGCCTAACTGACTGAGCCACCCAGGCTCCCCATTGATAAAAGACATCTTAACAGGAGGGAGGTGATATCTCATTGCGGTTTTGATTTGCATTCCCTGATGATTCGTGATGTTGAGCCCATTTCCATATACCTGTTGGCTATTTGATTTGATTTGATTTGATTTAGAGAGAGCGAGAGAAATCACAGAGGGAGAGGGAGAAGCAGACTTGCCACTGACCAGAGAGCCCAATGTGGGGCTTGATCCCAGGACCCTGGAATCATGACCTGAGCTGAAGGCAGATGCTTAACCGACTGAGCCACCCAGGCACCCCACCTATTACAGGCCATTTGTATGTCTTCTTTGGAGAAATGTCTATTTCCTTTGTTCATTTTTAATTGTTTTTTTTTAAAGATTTTATTTATTTATTTATTTATTTGAGAGAGAGAGTGAGAGCGAGTTAGAGGAGGAGCAAAGGAGGAGGGAGAGGAAGAGGGAAAGAATCCCAAGCAGACTCTGCCCTGAGTGTGGCTCCTGACGCAGGGCTTGATCTCATGACCCTGAGATCATGACCTGAGCCTAAACCAAGAGTCAGACATTCAACTGACTGAGCCACCCAGGTGCCCCAATTGTTTTTTTAAAATTACTTTTAATTTATTTGCTTTAGAGATATGAATTCCTTATATATTTTGAATATTAGCCCCTATTCAGATAGATGGGTTTGCAAGTATTATCTCCCATTCTATAGGTTGCTTTTTAATTTTGTTGTTTCATTTGTTGTGAAGACTTAGTTTGATGTAATCCCACTTTTAATTTTTTTTAATTAATTAATTAATTAATTTTTAAGTAGGCTCCATTCCCAACTTGGGGCTTGAAATCACAACCCTGAGATCAAGAGTCGCATGCTCTACTGACTGAGCCACCAGGCACCCGTTAATCCCACTTTTTAATTTTTTTCTTTTTCTTTTATTTTTTGCCTGTGCTTTTGATGTCATATCCAAGATATCATTGTCAAGACCAATGCCAAGGGTTTTTTTTTTCCTTATATTTTCTTCTAGGAGTCTTACAGTTTCAGGTCTCATGTTTAAGTAAGTCTTTCATTCATGCTGTTCAGCATCTGCTGAGATAATCATATAATTTTATTTTTCATTCTGTTAATGTGATATATCACATTTATTGAGTTGTGTGTGTTGAATGATCCATTCATCCCAGTGATAAATCCCTCTTGGTCATGGAGTATGTTCCTTGTAGTGTGCTGTCAAATTTAGTGTTGGTAGATTCTTGTTGGGGATTTTTGCATCTATGTTCATCAGGGATATTAGCCTATAATTTTTTTCTTGCGTTGTCCTTATCTGACTTTGGTATCAGTGTAATGCTGGCCTAATAAAATGAGTTTTTTAAAAAGACTTAATTAATTAATTTGTTTGGGAGAGAGAGAGAGAGAACAGGCATACATGGGGGGAGGAGCAGAGGGAGAGAATCTCAAGCAGATTCCATGTTGAGCATAGAGCCCAATGCCGGGCTCAATCCCATGACCCTGAGGTCATGACCTGAGCCAAAACCAAGAGTTGGATGCTTAACTGACTGAGCCACCCAGGTGCCCCTAATAAAATGAGTTTTGAAGTGTTTCCCCTGCCTCAATTTTTTTGAAGAATTTGAAAAAGATTGGTGTAAATTCTTCTTTAAAATGTTGATAGGATTCACCAGTGAATCCATCTGGCCCTGGGCTTTTTCTTTTTTGGGAGGTTTTTGATTACTGATTCAATACACTTAACTTGTTATTGGTATGCTCAAATTTTCTTTATTTCTTCATGATTCAGTCTTTTTTCTTATTTATTTTATTTTAATTTCAGTGTAGTGAACATACATGTTATATTAGTTAAGATGTACAATATAGCGATTCAACAATTTTCATATACTACTCAGCACTCATCAAGGTAAGTGTACTCTTAATCCCCTTCACCTGTTTCACCTACCCACCCCCACCCACCTCCCCGTTGGTAACTATCAGTTTGTTCTCTATAAGAATCTGTTGGTTTGTCTCTTTTTTCCCTTTGTTCATTTGTTTTGTTTCTTAAATTCTACATATGGGTGAAATAATATGGTATTTGTCTTTCTCTGACTGGCTTATTTTGCTTAGCATTATACTGTCTAGATCCATCCATGTCTTTGCAAATGGCAAGATTTCATTCTTTTTTTATGGCTGAATAATATTCCACTGTATATATTTACCGTTTCGTTATCCATTCATGGTCACTTGGGCTGCTTCCATAATTTGGCTATTGCAGTAAACACAGGGGTGCGTATATCCTTTAGAATTGGTATTTTCATATTCTTTGGGTAAATACTCAGTAGTGCAATTACTGGGTCATATAGTAGTTCTACTTTTAATTTTCTGAGAAACGTCTATACTGTTTTCCACAGTGGCTGCACCAGTTTGCATTTTCACCAACAGTGCATGAGGGTTCCTTTTTCTCCACACTTGCCAACACTGTTGTTTCTTGTGGTTTTGATTTTAACCATTCTGACAACTATGAGGTGATATCTCATTGTAGTTTTGATTTGCATTTCCGTGCTGATGAGTGATGTTGTGTATATTTTCATGTGTCTATTGGCCATCAGTATGTCTTCTTTGGAGAAATGTTTGTTCATGTCTTATGCCCATTTTTAATCGGATTGTTCATTTTGTGGGTGTTGAGTTGTACACTTTTTTAATGTATTTTAGATACTAACCCTTTAAGGGGTATGTCATTTGCAAATATTTACTCCCATTCAGTAGGTCTTCTTTTAGTTTTGGGGTTGTTTTCTTTGCTGTACAGAAGCTTTTCATTTTGTTGTCATCCCATAGTCTATTTTTGATTTTATTTCTCTTGCTTAAGGAGATATATCTAGAAAAATGTTGTCATGGTCAATGTCAGAGAAATTACAGCTTGTGCTCTCTTCTAGGATTTTTATGGTTTCAGGTCTCATGTTTAGGTTCTTTATACATTTTGACTTTACTTTTGTGTATGGTGTAAGAAAGTGGTCCAGTTTTATTCTTTCGCCTGTAGCTGTCCAGTTTTCCTGGTACCAGTTGTTGAAGAGACTGTGTTTTTTCCATCACGTATTCCTGTCTCCTTTGATGAAGTTTAATTGACCATATATTCATGGGTTTATTTCTGGGCTTTTTATTCTGTTCTGTTGATCTATGGGTCTATTTTTGTGTCAGTACCATACCATTTAAATCTGGAATTGTGATACCTTCAGTTTTGTTTTTCTTTTTCAAAATTGCTTTGGCTCTTCAGGGTCTTTTGTGGCTTTATACAAGTTTTAGGATTATTTATTTTAGTTCCGTAAAAAATGCTGTTGGTATTTTGATAGGGATTGAATTAAATCTGTAGATTGCTTTGGATAGTATGGACATTTTAACAATATTTGTTCTTCCAGTCCTTGGTTATGAAATGTCTTTCCATTTGTTTCATCTTCCAGTTTGTTTCATCAGTGTTTTATAGTTTCAGAGTACAAGTCATTCACCTCCTTGGTTAAGTTTATTCTTAGGTGTTTTATTATTTTTAGCGCAATTGTAAATGGAATTTTCTTAATTTCTCTTTCTGATGCTTCATTATTAGTATATCGAAATGCAATGGATTTCTGTGCTTTAATTTTGTATCAGGCAACCTTACTGAATTCATTTATCAATTCTAGTAGTTTTTTGATAGTCTTTAGGGTGTTATATACATAGTATGTCAACAGCAAATAGTGAAAGTTTTACTTCTTCCTGACCAATTTGGCTGCCATTATTTATTTTTCTTGTCTGGTTGTTGTAGCTAGGAATTGCAGTAATGTGTTGAATAAGGCGGTGAGAATGGACATCCTTGTCTTGTTCGTGACCTTAAGTGAAAAGCTCTCAGTTTTCACCATTGAGTACGATGTTGTCTGTGGGTTTTTCATATATGGACTTTACTAGGTTCAGGTATGTTTCTTCTAACCCTACTTTTTGAGGGTTTTTATCATGATTGGATGTTGTACTTTGTCACATGCTTTTTTGCATCTATTGAAATGATCATGTAGTTTTTATCCTTTCTCTTATTGATATGGTGTGTGTTGATGTGATATGTTGTGTGTTGATTGATTTGAAAATGTTGAACCATCCTTGCATCCCAAGAATAAACCCCACTTGGTCATTTTGAATGATTAAAAAAAAATGTTAGATTTGGTTCACTAATATTTTGTTGGGGATTTTGCATTTATTTACATCACAGATATTGGTCTGTAATTCTCTTTTTTGTGGTATTTTTATCTGGTTTTGGTATCAGGATAAGGCTGGTCTCATAGAATGAATTTGGAAGTTTTCCTTCCTTTCTATTTTTGGAATAACTTGAGAAGGATAAGTATTAACTAAATGTTTGGTAGAATTTGCCTGTGATGCCATCTGTTCCTGGATTTTTGTTTGTTAGTTTTTTTGATTACTGATCCAAAACTGTTTTAGTTTTGTTAGGTTATATGTTTCTAGGTATTTATCCATTTCTTCTAGGTTGTCCAATTTGTTGGCATGTAATTTTATAATACTCTGTTACAAGCCCATGTATTTCTGTGATGTTGGTTATTTCTCCTCCTTCATTTGTAATTTTGAGTTTCTGTCTTTCTCTCTCTTTTTCTATGAGTCTGACTAAAGGTTTGTCAATTTTGTTAATCTTTTCAAAGAATCAGCTCCTGGTTTTCTTGATCTGTTCTTTTTTTTTTTTTTTTTTTTTTTTTTTTAGTTTCTGTATCATTTATTTCTGCTTTAATGTTTATTATTTTCTTCCCACTGCTGGTTTTGGGTGTTGTTTGTTCTTCTTTTTCTCTCTCCTTTAGGTGTAAAAGTAAGTTGTTTATTTCTTGCTTCTTGAGGTAGGCCTAATTTTTTACATATTTCCCTCTTAGAACTGCTTTTGCTGCATCCCAAAGATTTTGTGTTTTCATTTTCATTTGTTTCTGTTTAATTTTTGATTTCTTCTTTGATTTCTTGGTTGACCTATTTATTGTTTAGTAGCATGTAATTTAATCTCCATGTATTGATGGTCTTTTCAGGTTTTTTTCTTGTGATTTATTTCTAATTTCATAGCATTGTGGTTAGAAAAGATTCATGGGATAACTTTGGTCATTTTGAGGTTGTTGAGACTTGTTTGTGGCTTAATATGTGATCTGTTCTGGAGAATATTCCATGTGAACTTGAAAAAAATGTGTATTTGCTGTTTTAGGATGGAATGTTCTGAATATATCTGTTAAATCAGTCTGGTTCAATGTGTCATTCAAATCCACTGTTTTCTTGTTGACTTCTGTTTGGGTAAGTGGGGTATTAAAGTCCTCTACTAATATTGTATTACAATTAATTAGTTCCTTTATATTTGCTGTTAACTGTTTTATGTATTTGGCTGCTCTTGTGTTGAGTGCATAAATATTACAATTTTTTTTTCTTCTTGTGGGATTGTCCCCTTTATGATTACATAGTGTATACTTCTTTAAGTCTCTTGTTATAGTCCCTGTTTTAATACCTGTTTTGTCTGATAGAAGCGTCGTTACCGTGGCTTTCATCTCACATCCATTTGTATGATAAATCTTTCTCCATCCCCTCACTTTCAATCTGTCCGTGTCTTCAGGTCTGAAATGAGTCTGTAGTTGGCAATATATAGATGGGTCTTGTTTTTTTTTTTTTTTTTTTTTTAAGATTTTTTTTATTTATTTATTTGACAGAGATAGAGACAGCCAGCGAGAGAGGGAACACAAGCAGGGGGAGTGGGAGAGGAAGAAGCAGGCTCCTAGCGGAGGAGCCTGATGTGGGGCTCGATCCCGGAACGCCGGGATCACTCCCTGAGCCGAAGGCAGGCGCTTTAACCGCTGTGCCACCCAGGCGCCCGGGGTCTTGTTTTTTATCCGTTCCATCTCTCTGTGTCTTTTGACTGATTAAGCATTTAGTCTGTTTACATTCAGAGTAATTATTGATATGTATTTATTGACATTTTGTTGCTTGTTTTATGGTTGTTCTTGTAGTTCTTGTCTGTTTCTTCTTTTGCTTCTTGCACAGTAAGTTGGTTTTCTTTAGTGATATACTTGGATTCCTTTCTCTCTCTTTTTTTTTTTTTTTGCATATATATTACTTGTTTTTTAATTTAAATTCAATTAGCCAACACATAGAACATCATTAGTTTCAGATGTAGAGTTCAATAATTCATCAGTTGTGTATAACACCCCGTGCTCATCATATCGTGTGCCCTCCTTAATGTCCATCACCCAATTACCACATCTATTTCTAGTTTTTAATTTGTGGTTACCATTAGGTTTGTATATAACATCTTCTGCATATAGCAGTCTATATTAAGTTGATGGTCACTTAAGTTTAAACCCATTCTTTACTCCTCTTCCCCACTATGTTTTAGGTATATGGTATCATACTTTACATCTTTTTATTTTGTGAGATCCTTGAGTGATTTTTACAGATTTACTTATTTTTACTGCTTTCATGTTTCATACTTTTCTTATACTTACTTAGGGTCTTTCCATTCAAAGAGTCCCCTTTAACATTTTTTGTAAGTCTGGTTTAATGGTCATGGATTCCTTTAACTTTTGTATGTCTGGGAAACTCTCTATTTTTCCCATCTATTCTTAATGATAGCCTTGCTGGATAGAATGTTCTTGGCTACAGATTTTTTTCCTTTCAGCACTTTGACTATATTATGCCACTCCCTTCTGGCCTGCAGTTTTTTTGCTGTTACTTATTCAAATAAATATTTTGTTCCCTTTTCTCTCTCTTCTTCTTCTGGGATCCACATAATGTGGATTAATACGCTTGATGGAGTTACTGAGTTCCCTAAATCTACTCTCATTTTGCACATTTTTTTTCTCACCTGCTCAGCTTGATTATGTTCCATTACTCTGTCCTCCAGGTCACCAATTTGTTCCTCTGCTTCCTCTAGTCTGCTTTTTGTTCCATCTAGTGTATTTTTAATTTCATTTGTTGTATTCTTCATCTCTGATTGTTTCTTCTTAATCTCTTTGTTAAGGGTATCACTGATTCTTCCACTCTTTTCTGAAGTCCAATGAGAATCTTAAAGATCATTATTTTAAATTCTCTATCAGGCATATTACTTTTATCCATTTCACTTAGGTCTTTTGCTGTGGTTTTGTCCTGTTCTTTCCTTTGGGACATATTCCTTTGTCTCCTCATTTTGTCTACCTCTCTGTGTCTATTTCTCTGTGTTAAGAAAATCAGCTACATCTGCTTGAAAGTAGTGGCCCTGTGAAGAGGTCCTGTAGTGCCCTGCAATGCAGAGGCCCCTGTTTATTGGAACCTGGTGTTGTCTTTTGAGAATCCCATAATAAGAATATTGCTTCTGTTAATGGTGTCCTATGAATCTCATAGGCTGTCTTCATTTTTCATTTTTCTCCTTATTTCCTCTGACTGGATAATTTTAGTAATCTGTTTTCAAGTTAACTGACTTCTTTATCTTCTGCTTAATAGAATCTGTCATTGAAGCTCTCTTGAGTTTTCCAGTTCAGTCATTGCATTTTTTAGCTCCAGAATTTCTGTTCGTTCTTTTTTATGGATTCTGTATCTTTGTTGAACTTCTGATTTTGTTATTTATTTTTCTTATTTCATTTATTTGTTTTTCTGTGTCCTCTCGAAGCTCAGTGACCAACTTTAAGACAGTTATTTTGAATTCTTTGTCAAGTTACTTATAGATCTGCATTTCTTTGCAGTCCATGATTGGAACTTCATTTTTTCCTTTAGTGTTGTCATATTTCCATGATTTTTTTATGTTCCTCTAAGCCTTGCATTGCTAACTTTACATTTGGAAAGCACTTACCTCCTCCATTCTTTGCTGACCAACTTCAGGAGGGAAAAACCTTTACCCATAAGCCCATCTAGAGATTCTGAATGTCTCTCAGACTTTTTCAATGGATGTGCCTGCTTCACTGCTCTTATTCTTTTTTGAGGGTTAGTCATAGATTTGTGTGCCTTCTTTCAGTTTTACAAAACTAAGCTGGGTGCCAGAAGACTTCCATTTATTTTTCTTAGGGCAGTGCCTTGAAATGTGTAAGTTTGTATGCCTCCCAATCCAGCAGAGTCAAGTTGCATGCTGATATCCATGCACTGTCTGAGGAGGCTACCATGCTCTATCTGTAGAAGAGCATGGAATTCTGGCTGTGGGGTAGATGTGTGGAGTGCTGGGGGCAAGCAATGACTAGTTGTTGGGGTTCACAGTTAAGGCATCCTATGGGGTTCATAGATGGGGCTCTTGGTGCTGACTGTGAGCTGTTACTATAATCCATAGCTGAGATCTACACATGGGTTACTATGGGCCCCTGCTTCTTTCCCCTGCTCCTGGCTACCCTCAGACTATTCTTTTGTGTTGATCCTCCATGTGTTTTGGGCAGGGTGAGTCAAAAGTGGGCCTTTTTGGAAATGTCCCATAAGGCTGGAAAAGTCACATGCTCACTTCATTTTTACTTTCCCCTGTGGGAGAAATCATAGCCTGAAGCAGTCTCTCTTGGGATAGAGTTGTGCTGTCTTAGGGGAGGAGTGATGTGAGTAAAGTAAAACTGTTATTAACTTCTTCAGTGTCTCTATTCTCAGATTTTTTCAGTTGCTGAAACCTCTCATTGGACTTCAGGGCTTCCATAAATGTGTCCTCATCTGTGGGTGGTTGTTAAAATCAGTGATTCTGTAGGGGCTTAGGGGCTGAAATCTAGTATTCTGCCATATTGCTGATATCTCTGAATATTCATTGTTGAATGAATAAAGTTTATATTTAATTTTTGGTAGTTTCTCTCATCCTTATTGATTTAACTATTCTTTTGAATACATAAACACTAATATGTTTCAAAATATCAAGACTATACTAAAATATTCAGAAAATTGTCACTTTCTCTTCATCTCTTTTATCTTATTCCCACCCCTATTCCCAACACTCACTAGTAACCAATTCTATTAATTTTTAGTTTTCCTTTCTTTTGTCTCCTTTTGAAAAACAAGTATATTTACTTTCTCCATCTTTCTTACCCAAGGCTGCACATTTTATATATTTTACTTTTGATGCTATATGTTCTTTCCCCCCTCTCAACATTATAGACAGCAAATCTCTTCCTATAAGTTCATAGAGATCTTTCTTATTCTTTTTTACATTGTGTTGATTTATCACCATTTATTCAATGGTCTCTTGTATATAAGCATTTAGGATATTCCCATATGTCACAATTACAGATAAGGCTACAGTGAATAACTTTTATATATGTAGTTTTGTAATGTTAGAAGTGCATTTTCAGGGCACATTCCTAGAAGCATTTTGCCATTTTTTTTTCATTTAAATTCAATTAGCCAACATATAGTACATCATTAGTTTCAGATGTAGTGTTCAGTAATTCATCAGTTGTGTATAAAACCCAGGACTCATCACATGTCCTCCTTAATGTCCATCACCCAGTTACCCCATCCCCCACTCACTTGTCCTTCTGCAACCCTCAGTTTGTTTCTCAGACTTAAGAGTCTCTCATGGTTTGTCTCTCTCTGATTTCTTCCTATTCAGTTTCCCTCCCTTCCCTTATTCATATGTGGAATATTGCCATGTTAAATGGCAAATGCATATGTAGTTTTCTTGGATATTATTAAATTATCCTTCCCACACTGCACCATTCTGCATTCCCAGATATAATGTATTACAGTGTCCATTTCTCCATAGCCTCACCAGCAGAATATGCTGTCAAGCTTTTGAATTTTTTTCATTCTGACATGTGAGAAATATTCAGTGTAGTTATATGTGTATGCAGTTAAACATCTTTTCATATATCTGTGATCCGTTTTTTTTTTAAAGATTTTATTTATTTATTTGACAGAGAGAGAGACAGCCAGCGAGAGAGGGAACACAGCAGGGGGAGTGGGAGAGGAAGAAGCAGGCTCCCAGTGGAAGAGCCTGATGCGGAGCTAGATCCCAGGACCCCGGGATCACGTCCTGAGCCAAAGGCAGACGCTTAACAACTGAGCCACCCAAGCATTGCTCTGTGATCCATTTTTTAATAATTGTTTTGGTCAATTGTCTACCTGTGTATTTTGCTCATTCTTTTATAAGGTTTCTGAATCTTTCTTTCCCTCGACTTTAAGAATTCTATTTATTAGTGAGGCACCTGGGTGGCTCAGTCACTTAAGCATCTGTCTTTGGCTCAGGTCATGATCCCAGGATCCTGGGATCAAGCCCTGCATTGGGCTCCCTACTCAGTGAGGAGCCTGTTTCTCACTCTTCGTCTCCACTCCCCCTGCCTATGTGTGCACACACACTCTGTCTCTCTGTGTCAAATAAATAAATAAAATCTTTAAAAAAGAATACTATTTATTAGGAAAAAATTCTATTTGGGACATTAAATCTTTTCCCATTTTATGTATTATAAATATTTTCCCCTTATTTTCATTTGTGTTTTGATTTCTTTTATGGAATCTGAATTTTAAGCCATAGTTAGAATGCTTTTTACTATCTACTCTCTTCTTATGTATTTATAATTTCATTTTTTACATTAGATCCCTTATCCATTGGGGTTTATTTTTGTATATGATGTGAGATATTCTACCTGTTTTTAAAATTTATATTCTGTAGTATCAAACAATTTATTAAAAAGTATATGTACACTAACGATTTGAGATGTTACCTACATTATATTGTAAATATCCATATGTATTTGAGTCTATTTCTGGACTCTCTATTCTATTCTTCTTATTTAACTATTCATGCACTAGAGTCTTCCTGCTTTATTTATAGTATGTCAAAAGTTCATAAATAACAGAAATAAAACCAATGAAACACCAAAGTAGTAATTAGAAAAAGTTTATTGTGCACACACCAAAAAGACAGTTTGCAAACTGGGAATAGTTAAACCAAAATATGGAATGAAGCTTGGGGGCATTGCTTATACAGTGGAAAGGCAATGACTTTTTTTTCTTCACAGCGATTAGTTATAATAGTTGCATTTTCTTAGATAATAGAGAATAGGTTAATGATCATCTCATATCAACTTTGGAAAAGAGTTTATGTTTTGCTTTTGATTTTCAGAGGCTTAAGCAAGAAATGATCCAGGTCAACTTAGTCTTGCAAAATAAGCTAAATTAAGCTTGTGTGACTAAACTTATTTTATCTGCTCAAGGAATTTTTAATGCTGGTCTCTGTTTTTTATTTTAACACTATGTTTAATATCTTCTATGTCTCCTCCCCCAATAACTCTTTTTTATTGTTTTTGAACTTATTTTTCATGTTTTTTTTAATATGAGCTTTTGCATCAGTTTGTCTCATTCCACAAAAAATTTTGTTGTTAATGTTATTAGTTTTGCTTTATGTTTGTGAATTAAGGCCACCTTGAATTTTAATTATTGTTAAGTACTTAGTACTTAGCATGTTGCCAGGCTTATAACATTTAACAAATAAATGTTAGATGAGCAGATGAATAAATAAATGAATACTTTATGGTTTACATGTCTTATAATTTGATTCAAACAGGCATGTCCTTGAATGTGTTTTATTTTAATTAAAAGGTGAAAAGCACATTCTTGTGATAAAAGAAATAATTACAATATTTAAAAAATATTTTTATTCATTTATTTTTTAATTCCAGTATAATTAACATACAGTGTTATATGGGTTTCAGGTATACAATATAGTGATTCAAGAATTCTATACATTACTCAGTGCTCATCATGATAAATGTACTCTTTATTCCCTTTACCTATTTCATCCTTCCTCCTACCCATCTCTCCTCTGACAACCATCAGTTTTCTATATTTAAGAGTCTGTTTTTTTGTTTCCTTTTTTATTTGTACATTTATTTCTTAAATTCCACATATGAGTAAAATTAAATATGGTATTTGTCTTTCTCTGACTGACTTATTTCACTTAGCTTTATACTTTCTAGATTCATCCACATTTTTGCAAGTAGCATTATTTTGCTCTTTTTTTTTTATGGCTAGATTACTATATGATCCAGTAATTCCACCGCTGGGTGTTTACCCAAAGAAAATGAAAACACTAATTCAAAAAGATATATGCACCCCTATGTTTATTACAAACTTATTTATAATAGTCAAGCTATGGAAGCAGCCTAAATTGTCCATCAATAGATGAAAGGATAAAGAAGTTATTTTATATATATAATATATATATATATTTATTATGTATGTATTATATATATTATATATATTTATATAATATATATACACATATATACACATATATATTTTATATATATATACACACATATATATACACACGCACAATCACAATATTAACGTATTTTTTAAAGATTCATTTATTTATTTTAGAGAGAGTGAGCAAGTGGAGGGAGGGGTAGAGGGAAAGAGAAAATCTGGAAGCAGAGTTCTTGCTGAGTGCAGAGTCCGACGGGGGCTTGATCCCAGGACCCTCAGATCATGACCTGAGCCGAAATCAAGAGTTGGCCACTTAACTAACTAAGCCACCCAGGCACCTCAACAAGTGTATTTTTGTCTTTTAAAAAAGAGATCTTTATATAGAAATATTAAGAAACAACCACCAACCTGCTCCAACGGCAATTTTGAGTATATTTTAAAAGGCACCTTTCCGGGGTGCCTGGGTGGCTCGATTGGTTGAGCATCTGGCTCTTGTTTCAGCTCAGGTCATGATCTCAGGATCCTAGGATTGAGCCCCGTGTGAGGCTCTGTGCTCAGTGGAGTCTTTTTGTCCCTCTTGCACCTCCTCTCTCATTCTCTCTCTCAAATAAATAAAAAAATCTTAAAAGCCACACTTTCCTCAAAAACTTTACTATCATTTGATGGAAAATTATCATAGTACTCTGATTTATGTAAAAGGATGTTGCTTTATTATTTAAATAAATATACAAATATATGATTTCTGTCATGTGACTAGTTCCCCTTCAGGTCTTGTGTAATAGTGTTTAAAACAAATTTGAGGTGGACTAATGCCATAAGCAATAATAGTGCCATTTCCGAAACCTGAAGAGGACAAGCCTAAATATTAGAAATAGGTAAATTGTTCTCTGGGTTTTTCCTTTAGGTATTTCCATTAGCATATCTGTACTCTTTTATGACATAATCCCTATATCCTAGCAGAGAAGGTTTACTTATATCCTCTTCCGTGTGTACACACAAAATTCCTTTAATTTTAAGAAGTCCCAGTAGGCTTTTCCATCTCTTTGTGCCTCTTTCACTGCTGAAATGCAGCTGCCTCAGCTATGGAAGACAGCAGCCAACTGGCACAAAACAAGAAGTACAACAGTTGGCAGAAAGGAAATTTTGTTAATGACACCAATAATGTGAGTCAATTTTCCTGTGAAAAACTGCATGATTAAATCTTTGATGGAGCAATGACAAACTTTTCTTTTAGTCATCTCATAACATATATGTTAGTTCTTTCTTCCATGTAATTTTTCAATTTCAATAATATTTCTTGTTTTGAAAAGAAGGGTATAGGGGAAACAAACACCAACAAAAGGTAAAAGCTGTAAACATTGTTTGCCAAACTTTGTGTGTGTGTGTGTGTGTGTTTGTGAATGTAAATTGTTTTCATCTGCAGTGCCAGGTGATCAATTAGGATTTCCCTGGATTTTTAGGAAGTTTTCCTCACTCATGATTCTGGGTAAAGTTAAAAGTATCGGGTTTGAGAGCCAATGACTGGTGTAGCTACCAGACCCTGTTTTGTTCTTGCATCATAAACTCCATTGAAAGAGTTAAGGAATTGTAATACAGGCATGCACACTGATTCATTGTTTGGATAAGCTCCCATGAGCTTTCATAAGGCACCTAACTCAGCAAGAAACAAACTTGCATAGTGGTTAGAGGCAAAGAATTTGTTGTCAGATGGACCTGGTTCATGTCCTGTCTCTGCTGAAATATTTTAACAAATTAATACACTAACTCTTCTAAATGTTAACTTTCTCATGAATAAAACTGGGATGTGGATATGATAAGAACAATACATTTGGGTTGGGAGGGTTAGAATAGGGAATGCGTAGCATTCTGCTAGCTATTATGTTCATTAAGTAAGGTAGGTCAGGTGTTTACAAATGTGAACTAGGCAAACAAAGTGCAGAAAGTTAATGGAACCATACATTTGTTCTAAGTCTATATGTCATTTCAATTCCTCAGAGAAAATGAGAGTCTAAAATTTAATATTCTGTTTCTTAAATTATCTGTAGACAATGGTCACTGTGGGTTTTCAGGTTTTCTTAGGAGACTTATTCTGGTGCCTCAGAAACAAAACAAAACAAACAAACAAAAAAACCCACAAAACCCATTGATCCTATAGTAAAAAAAGTCTTGTAGGATATTTGTAGACAGAAAAAAAGCATTGAGCAACTTAGAGGTATTAAGAGTCAATAAAAATTACGGCAGAAATATCCACGGCTGATTAAACCATTTTCCCTGGAGACAACACTGTTCAATAGAAATTTCTGTGGTAATAGGAGTGTACTATTTCTGTGCTGTCCGATAAACTAGCCACTAGCCACATGTGGCTATTGAGTACTTTGTATTTGTCTAGTGTGATAGAACTAAATTTTCAGTATTATATAATGTTAGTTACTTTAAATAGCCAAGTGTGGCTAGTGGGTATTGTATTGGAGAGCAGAGCTTTATGGTATCCAGTCCACAATTGGAAATATAAATTATTCTAAAAGGAAAGTGTCCCTTCATTTACAATTTTTAAGGATTAATGGTATGCAGTATACCAAAGATGACTTTCTGCTAGGTAATGTTTGTGCAGTCTAATTCTTGAGACCCGATTTGCCAGCATTGAATAAATATAGTTCTGTAAATTTGTTTTTGGGATGTACTGTAGTTCAACAGGACTGAACACTCACCTGACTAGGGCAGCTTGGCTGTGAAACCTTCATTTCCCCCCACCCCCAAGAGCTGTTATAAACACTGGAAAAAAATTGTGGACCATCTGTAGCTGCAGATGGGGATTTGTGGACGGTGTACAAGTTGCAGTCATGGAATCAGCAGAGATGCCCAAAATATGTCATCCAAATTGACCAGTCAGGATGGTGAACAGGACATTATCTTGTTCAGATACTTGGTTTCACAACCCTACCATGGTAAGTGGGCTCTTCATGGGGTCACAGGCTTTTTCTCTTTCCCCATTCTCTGATAATACTATTGCTTTAACTTTCAGCAGGCTGGACTCAGAGACTCAGGGACAGTTTCACAGCATGGGTATCTGAAATACCACAAAATGTACTCCTATTCTCATTTTTTACCATTTGATTTTTGATGCACAAAATAGGTTGTGAGCCAGTGATCTTTTGACTTGTTTGAAGCAATGAGCACTGTGGAAAATGGACTATATTGATTTGGTTATGTTGGTGAAGTATTTTTTATTCATTGTCTTTGAGGTTTTCTTATGTGGAGCCTCTAATATACATCATTTTGCCATGTCAATCTTAAAAGCACATTGAGGCTAATAGATTAAACTGTTTGAATTTGCCGAGAAGGCCATAGTTAAATAGGTAGTTTTCAGCTTCAGACCGTGAGGGCCATTTAAAGAAACTCCATTTATTTGTGAAGCCAATGCCCCTTTCTTTCAGACCTAGAATTTTATACTTCTCTAAGATGATTTGGTTTGATGGATTCATATAACACATTTGTTTAAGATGCCTTGCAGTGGTATTGAACATGGGCCAGTTTGAGGCCATGATTCTGGTAGAATGATCCTACAGAGAATACCAATGTGGAATTAAATAAACCAGACCGCCCGTTGCCTAGGTCTCTATTTGAGAAGGCTAGGCTTGAGGAGACTCTGAAGGAGCACTTTAACTTGGAGAAAGATGTGGAATGTTTCATGAGACTTAGTAGGAAGGGGCTGGCAAAAGTTCAGCCAGCTTCTGGAATACTTGGTTAAGTATAGTTCTCAGAGGACATGGCATTTGTTCTGTGGTCAAGCAGTGGTTGTCGGGCAATTTGGATCTTATCAGGAGGGTTGGAGAGGAACAGTTATGGGCTAAGCCCCTGTGCAAGAGGATGGGGAGGATCAACGGCGGGCGCAAGGACCTGCAAAGGCCACTGTGGAAAATCTGCAGTCCTTCAGCATCTCTCACAGCAAGTTATGCAGAAATGGTGTTTTCTTTCAAGAAAGCAAAATTAGGCTAACATGAAACCCATAGTTCCATGGGTTTTTGTGGACTGAGGAAATACATATTCTAAAGTGGGATCTGAACCAAGCATTCTGGGGGCGCAGTGACTTTGGCCATGCCTGCTGGGAGCACTTACTCTCCACTCTTGTCTCCAGGGGGAGGTTGATTAGAGGATCCCTACTGGCCCTTCTCTGTCCCTGGAGGAGAAGAGTCTGTCCTGAGAGGTGAGTTAGGAGGAGAAGCGAACAGCAGGGCCCAGTCCATCCCAGGCCTGTTTGGAGAGTGCAATCCAGTCAGCTCACCTCAGTCATCAGTGAACTTGGCAGCACAGCTCTGCCCTGTGCTTGTCCAGGTGCCTGTGCCCAGGTGTGTGAATTTCATTCAGGGGAGTGTCAGCCAGCTTTGTGGCTGCAAAAGATCACCCATGTTCTCCAGCCCAACTTTACCAGTAATACAATTGATATTTTGATCTCCATCTGTCTGAATTATGCCTCTACTTCTTTATTAGTTCCAAACTCAGGACAGCGAACTGGGTGATTTCATTATTGACTTGCCAAACCCCAACAGGTCTAGGAATTCTTGGGATAAGTCTTAAGTAATACTACTTGAATAATACTGCTGGTATGTGAAGAAAAATATATGGGTGTGATCTGGGCCACTTTCTGAATTAACTTCCATTTAATAACAGCAATAGCAACAACAACAATAATAACAACGATAATTAATTAAATACTTAATATGTGCCAGGTGATGGCCTAAGCACTTTTTTTTTTTTGTTATAGAATGTAGACAGCCTAAGCACTATATGTATGTTACCTTGGTTCTTACAACAAATCTATTAGGTGTATATGATTAATCCCATTTTTTTCAGGTGAAACACTGAGGTTTAGAGAGATTGAGTAGCTCGCTCAGGGTCACACTGCTCTAAGTGGTCATTAATGCCACATAGTTTCTCATTTGCTTGAGCTACCTGTCTCCTTGCTCTGGGCTCACCTATGCTCTCAGCGTTCCCTGATGACTCATACACACAGCCACTCTAGAGTGTGGCCTTGAAAAGTGCCTTCACCTTCCTCCTGATTCCTTTGCACTTGCTTTTGTCTTGCTCTAGTTTCATATTCAGACTCAGATAGATGCCTCTGACCCCACTCAGTTTTAGTGAGCCTCTGAACTCTGCTTGTCTCTTTTTATACCTTGACTTTCTGATGCAGTATTTTACTTTGCTCATATCCGTGGCTTTGTGGTCCAAGTTACCTTGGTTATAAATATCAGCTACAATGTTAGCTTTACAAAACTTTGTCTCTTTCTTCCTACAATAGAATATGATTCGGGGGGTTGAGGGAGGATTAAAACTCTTATATACGCAGCTTTCAAAACAGCTATATGATCCTGTCATCAGAATAGAATTATTTCTCTGTATTTGCTTTAGTACAGAGCAATGTCTTTTGCCTTTTGGAGAAAAATACCCAGTCGATGATCATGAGTTGCTGTCAGTGAAGCAAGAGTAGTCAAGGTGAAGCTGAGATACCTGGGCTCAGAGTCGGGTGTCAGGAGGCTGTGGAGGGCATCAGGAGTCCTAATCAGGGTGGAACAGGTAAGACACTGTTGGTGAGCCCCCTAGAGAAATTCAGTTCACATGGTAAATGTCAGGAAAAAGGTCAGGAAGATGTGACATCAAAGCCAGCAGGAGTACATGAAGAGAATTCTGGGAACTGGGGAAGGCCTAGGGTCCCTTTTGAAATCCAAGGCCCACTTTGTTTTGAAGGTGCAGCCCTCTCACTATGGGGTCTGCTAACCATCTCCCAGGTACCAGGACTCACTGTTAATTTTAATTCATTTTGCTCATCTAGACAATCAATGACTATTTATTGAGTCTGTATTATGTGCACAGCACTTTCAGGGAGTCAGTGATCTAGTGAACAAATTTTAGATGCTAATGAGGGAAACAGAGATGAGTAGTCAAAATACAGTGGGGGAAGTGCTTTTATAGGGCTCTTCAGGAGTACCAAGGACGGAGGGACATCTACCCAGCTGTCCTTGAGAGGTCAAGGAAAGCTCCCTTTAGTCAGTGCTGTCTAGTCTTTGACTTATAGGACGAGTAAGGTCACCAAAGTTTGTGGAAAGGACAATGCGTATTCTGGGTAACTAAGAGCCTAAGGGCCTAAGGGGAGAGCATGGCACACTGAAATTACCCAAGGACGTTCAGTTTAGCTCGATCATAGAATGTGATATGAGGAATATCGGGGATTGACTTTGGAGAGGACAGCCTGAGGCAGATTAGCCAGGGCTTATAGCTCATGTTCATGGGTTCTGGAAGCCACTGAAGGATTTTGAGCAGGACAGTGACCTGGTCAGGTGTTTGTTTTAGAGAGGAGGAGCCAGTAGGCAGGCTGCTCTGCTGAGGCTCTTAGGGCCCTGTTCTCAAGTGGTTACATGTAGTGCTGGGAACATGGGACATTTGTCCAAACTGCTACTTAGTAAAGTGTCCAGGCCTCAAAAATCAGTGTCACTTCAGATGATAGCTGCACTTGTGAGCATAGCATAACCTATGGAGAAGTTGAATCACTATGTTGTATACCTGAAACTAATATAACATTATGTGTCAATTTAAAAAATCAGTGTTACTGTTCTGTTGATCGATTGATTGATTGAGGTGTGATTGACATAACTGCTGTGTTTCTTTTGAGTCTTCAGGTTTTGACTTTCAAAATCCCAAGTTGTCTAGAATTCCCAATCATACTTTCCTGTTCTGGATATTAAGATTCTGAATCAGGTGAACAACTGTAAAACACCCCAAGCCCATCCTCACCCCTAACAGAAAACAGAAAAATCCCTTTCAACTTAAAATGGTATTCAGGAAATGATTTTTAATTCTTATGTTTAAGTTTAAAATCTAAAAGCTTTGATTTAAAGTCTACTGAATACAGTTTCAGGAATTGAATGGCTTTTTAAAATGAGCTTAGGTTTAAGATAATATTTAGGACTTTACATTCATGTTCTTCAAGCAGCAAATCACATAAGGCTTTACTAAAGCAATCTGGCTACAAATTATAAAAAACAGTTTTTAAACAAATTTCAAAAGATTTTTTTTGTCAGTATGATTTCAAATATGCAAAAAGAAAAAATAGTTATTTGCTTTAATAAAAGATTCTTTGTCTGAATAGTCTATGGATTATTGTTTTTTAAAATATTATATTCTTTTTTTCAACCCAAATTCCCTAGATGAGTGTTCTTGCCTGTTCAGGGTTTTTGTGTTGAACCATGAGCATTTGTTTGTATACATATGAATTTCTGTGTGTTTAAATATCATCCACAAAGAGAGGCAAAGCATAAATATATTTGGGGCCATAGTTTAAAACTGATGAAACTACACACAGAAAAGAGGAGGAATGTTTGATGTTTCCTCTCTGCTTCCTCTCCTCTTGCCCCTACATCTCTCTCTCTACCTCCTGCTCTTTCTCCCCACATTTCTCACCCTTACCACTGGTCCTGCCCTGCCCAATAAAGCCTCTGCACCTTCCTGCTTGTAATTTGTCACTAATCAGCTGTCATTGTCATAGCCATGATGAGAGGTTCATCTCCGGCTGAGGGTAATGGCCTTAAAAGTCACAGAGTCAATGTCAATGGGATCGCTCCAATTCAATCACTGAGCTGAATGAGGGATGGCACCTGCTGACATTAGCACTCATTTTGAGCTCAAGCATCTGGGCCCCAGTAAATAACCATCAGTGGGTGGGTCTGGGGGACAGGTCATTAGCCCCACGAAAAATAAATATCGCTTCCCTTGATGGCTGCGAGTAATTTAGCTCAGACGAGGAAATTTCACCCTAGATTAAGTATGATGAGCCAATATCAGTCAGAGGAGGCCAAACAGTGAGAGCTTGATGAGATAGAGGGAAATTTATATTCAGCTGGCTGCATGTGAGATGAGCTCAAAGAAACGACTTACCCTTCCAGCCCATCTTCATGTGCACACTCAGTGGTGGGCTTATCTTATTGCTTGCCTTTGTTGCTTAATTTTGGGGGGGGGGGGTTGAGGTGGAGATTGGAGGCTAGACTAGGGTGAAGAAGGAGAACAGGTTTCAGATTTTTCCTACTTTGCTTTTGTGATTTTGTCCTCTAGCATGTAATGTCACAGCTTAGCCCTTATGCCAGCACTTGGCTAGTGGAAGGGCTTTGCCATGCCTGCCGGCTTTCACATGCAGACCTCCCCTCCTGAGAGAGCAGACCCAGCTTTAATTGTTTTGGAGGCCCTGGAGGCTCCTTTCCAACACTAGTAAATGGGTTGGAGAGAGAGGTAAGGTAGGGCTGGATCCCTCCTTTTTGATCCTTGGGCATGAAGAGCCACCACCCTCAATTCACAAGAACATCTTTTTATTTGTCCCACTGATGTGATCCATCAAATCCAGAAGGGTTATTAATAGAAGGTCTTTATTAGAAGCAGTTTAGCTCATTTTAGAATCATATTTTATATCTGTAAGGACCTGCCCTCGGTCCACCCTCTCCCTCTTTGAAGTAGATATATCTCAAAGCTGGGTGAATCGGGTTCCCAAGCAGTCTTTTGCGATAGTACTGGAGACAATATTATTTCTTTTGCCACTCCCTTTGATAACAGACCTTGGAAGATTTCAATAGGCATGTGCCAGCCATATGCTCACCTGATAATCAGCCAAAAATTCTTTAGTATTTTTAAAAAGCAAGATTTTTTTACCTGACCTGTATATCTGAATTTTGTTCTTATAATTCTGAAAACAATTTCATTACAGAGACATGGGCTATAGTAGCATGGACACCTGGAGGATGGTAAAGCCTGTGTGCACAGATAGTAGAAGGGAAATCTTGCACAGAGGCATGGGATTCAGAGGAACTCTTACTTATAAGAGGACAGGATCAGTGAAGACCTCTGTGAAAGCTCTTACTCTCATAAAAGCTCAATAAATATTTCTTGACTGAAATCATAAAGACTGCCGTGGTGACCAAATGCATCTCATATAGGAACTTTTGTTTAGTCAGAACAATGATCACAATTTTATATAGAAGGATACTTGGGTGATTATTTGTTTTTGACCTATAGTGAATATTCAGTGAATATTTGATGAATGAAGGTTAAACAAATACTTGCTTTAAGTTTTCTCTTCTGCACTGTGCATTCCATAGGAGCGAAGACTGTGTCTTTGACTGCTGTATTTCTGTGTCTAGCTCAGTGAATGCTATGTAATAGGTGCTCAGTAAATATTTCACAGAAGAATTAAACTTTTTGTTGAGCACTTCTTATATGTCAAGTACTTTGTGAGGGACTAAAACGCATGTATACAAACTAGAGTTTATTATTTAATTGAAGAAGAAAGCTATCCATATATAAGAAAGTTAAAGAAGAAAGCATGTGCTATACATATCTGTTTTCTATAATATAATCTGATGTTGCATTTGTGTTTACCAAAATGTAAGATGAATTAAGAGACTACCATGGTAAAACTAAGGCTCTTGAATTCCTGTAAGAAAGAAAATATACTCCTTGATCTATGGAAATTTGAGTACGGTGATTTATATTTGATTCTTATTAGGTAAATGCCCCCAAGATATACTCTTGTTGAACCTGTAAGACTATTAAAGCTCTTCTACTCCTTTAACTAGTAGATTATTTCAGTGAATTGAGATCCACAACTTTGTGATATGTGTTGAGAAGGTATTTATCAATCATTCAGATGAGAGAGAGAGAGGAGTTAGAGAGTTGCTCAATAGTGCAGACAAAGCCAAAAATAAAGCCCAAGTCTTTATCACTAAACAGGTAAGGGAATAAGGGGGTGGTTTAAGTGTTAAATCAAGTGTTTAATTCATCCACAGAGTACTATATTATCATTGTTGTCATTAAAAGTACCCTCTTGGACAGAAATGCAAAATAAAATTTATAAATCATTCTCTTATTATAGCTTTTATTATAGATACCTTTGTATGCTCCTATTAAGAAAAAAGTTACTAATTGGCTAATACTTTCTAGAACCATAATGGATGAAGTTTTCTGAGTCAGGTGTTTTTTTTGTTTTTTGTTTTGTTTTTTCCTTTTTTTAAACATACTAACCGTGCTTCTGGCAGGCTGAGTGAAGAGGTAATTAAAAACGGCCCCATACTCCCTATTTCAATGATTTGAAATCAAAGAAAATTTTTTCTCTACAAGAATCTTTGATATAGCAGATCCTATTGATTGGATTGCTTGTATTTTTACTTTTGAGGGAAATTAGATTACTCTGATTCTATACTTTTGGTTGTTTTGGAAAAAAGTTCAAAATAATTTTTATGGCTTGTATTTTTTAAAATGTAGAATTGAGTATTTCTAAGTTTTAATAAAAATAAGTTCATAATAATTTTAGGAATTTATTTTCTTGTTATTGGACAGAGTATTTATATCTATGATGAATGTTGTGATTAATAATATTTATCTTGAAAATGTTTATCTTATACTAATATTTTACAAGATGTATGTGTGTAGATTTATGTTTTGTATACCAAAGTGGAAGTTGTTTTGGAATCAAATGTTGCTGTTTGTATGACTTGCAGGTTGTCTGTTTTTTCTGATTGTCCTCCTTCAATCTAAGAAATTACTGTTAAAGTGTTGCTGTCTGATGTGGAATCTACAGAGGCTCAGGGATTTAATTTCTTGAATATTTATCTTTGGCTTTTAATGCTTTGGATAATCACAATATTATTTAGCCTCACTTGGTAGCTGAAAATTGATTATTTTCATTTGGTTTTCTAATTTCAAGAAAGTTTTGTTGCCAAAAGGTAAAAGGTAGTAGAGTCAAAGTTTTAAGGCTGCTGACAGATATATATATTCAAAATTTGTGACTCAGATTTGGTAACTTCAGTATGTGGGCCAGTGTTGTAGCTAAAATAGTCTTATGTCACTCAGAGTTATTTGAATGAATTAAAGCCAAGTATTGAGTGTGTGTGTGTGTGTGTGTGTGTGTGTGTGTGTGTGTGTGTGTGTTAGATGGAGGGGAGAGGAATGGGAAATTAATTGTCTCTTCACATTCTGAATACTTCCACCAACCTTCCTTGTCTTCATATTCCTCTACCCACTTTCACCTGGGAGAGAAAGATTTGGGGCTAGGTGGAGGAAAAGAAAAAAAAAAAACAAGAGGAAAAAAAAAGTAAATAAGAGAAAGAAGAAAGAAAAAGCAGTTGGAAAAGCAGAATTAAATATAGAATAATATAGAAAAACTCAACAACAGATTGACCTGGTACAAAGACTCCTGTAAGGAGTGGGATTATCGTATTCTAGAGGTCAGGGAACAAGATGCTGTGCACTTTACATAGATCATCCTATCCCATCTTCACCATAATCTATTATTCCCATATTATGTATGAGAAAACTGAGGCTCAAAGAAGTTAAGTAAATTGTCCCAATTCACATGAGTAATAAAAAGCCATATCACACTTGGGTCCCAGGTCTCTTTGATTCCAAAGCCTGTGCTTTTAGCCACAACATTAAGTATGCTTGTTCAGTTGAATTGAATGTACAGTGATGCAGGTTTTGCTTTAGGTGATTTGGTGTATGTGACCACCTATGATACAGAGAATGACTGGAATATGGATGTCAGAATGGCTTTGGGAAATGCATGTTTTAGGCCGTATCATTGGAAGAAGAGTTTTTTGTTTTGCTGAAAGGTAGGAGAATATATTATGTTTTGAAAGTTTGGCAGAGAAGTTGATACAAGTGGTGACTGTGGTTATTTTCAACCATATGAAACAACACCATTATGGAGGAGATGAAAGGCTTTTCCTTTAGTTTTAGATAATAAGGGCCTTCCGGTTTCCTTTTCTTTGAGGGAATGCATACCCTCTTCCTAAAGCCTAAAATCGAAGGATGAGAATGCAATAGTGCTATGCATCCTAGATTTTGTTAAAATGTGGCCACTACTAGATTATTTAGGAATTTGGACTTAATCATGTTCCTTGGCTTTCTTCTCCTTTTCACTCTTGTTTTGGAATTTAGGATATATCACTTTTTTTTTTCTGATAAGTGACCACAGGATGTGTAACATTCAGCTTTGCTAGTTGTTACCAGATGTTAATAGGAGAAAATAAAGGTCACATTCGTGGTGAAATGCATTTAGGGATAATTTGTATATTGAAACTTTCCATGTTTTACCTCTTCTCTTTTTACACAGAGTCCTGAGAATTCTTTATTTTGTAAGTTTGAAAATCAGCACTAAATGTTTTCCAGCAACATTTGTAAGCACCCCTCCCCCACAATAATACCAGCCCTTTGTCCCTCAGACTCACTTTACAGAGCAGAGCTCATTAAATTTTCAGAGCTTGTATGGTTTTTCTTAATCGAGTGGATGGTGTTGCTATGATATGGTGATGCTATATGGTAGACTGGACCTAGGTCAGAGCAATGATGTAAGTAAACCCAAAGATAATTGGACTAAATTAGGAATTTGTAGATTCTAGTAGTAAATATGTTTCCTAAAAGAAGTTATATTTAAAACGTTTTTCAAGGCAAACCCTATACTAAATCCACCAGAAGGATTTTGCTTTTAAAAATAACCCTCCAAGGGCACCTGGATGGCTCAGTCGGTTAAGCGTCTGCCTTCGACTCAGGTCACGATCCCAGGGTCTTGGTATTGAGCCCTGCATCGGGTTCCTTGCTCAGCCGGGAAGCTGTTTCTCCCTCTTCTTCTGCCTGCTGCTCCCCTTGTGCTCTTTCTCTTTGTCAAATAAATAAATAAAATCTTAAAAAAAAAAACAAATCTCCAAAACCAGTTTCTAAATATCATAATTTAAAAGAGTATATTCTCTAAATGTATTCATTTTAGAAGTACCATTTCCATTTATTTTGAGTTTCAGTGGCCCATCCTGTAAATATGATGATAATGATGGGGGTACAGATTAGCAGCATAAATACAAGTTTCATTGCAGGATAGTATTAGTAATAATAAATTACTGCAGCAATTTTGTTGTAAGTTTTTGAAATGAGATTTGGGGGTATAGAAATTAAAAGACTTTATCAAAAGGAAAAGATTTAAATTAAAAATATATTTTTATATTTCTCTTTTATTTGTAAATCTTATTTACATTGTCCCTCCTATTCTGTAATAGCTGGCATTTATTATGATTTGATATCTGTCTGCAGTGTTTGTGCATGAGAAAGTAATGAACAAAAACAGTTGACAAAGTCATCACGATAAAGAGGTTGATGATGAATTGATTGCCATTACACAGGTATTGTGTGCATCCTACCAGTTGACATTTTGAACTTCTCCCCTAATGCAGGTTGCTTTCTCTCATCTAAGAAACAGATAAAAGTCAGGCATTCCCAATTAAGCCTGGTGAGATCCCATACCTTCTAATTACAGGCTAACTTACTGTGTCTAACTGTAATAGACATTTTGTTAGCAAATTGCTTTGAACACCCAAGTATGCCCAATAAAGCAAATAGGAAAGTATTAGAATTACTAGCAAAAGTGTTCAGTGTGTTAAATTTTACTATTGAATGGTTTATGGTAATCTCTTAGAGTCACCTACATTTTCTTTCGCTTTTCTTTTTAAAGGATGTTGTAGTTTGGCCAGTAGTAGCAAGACTGAATTTAAAGTGATAGGAAGGAAAACAACAACAAAAATGACTCACCAATGAAAAGGACTCAGAAGAACTGCAAGAATATTGTAGGAAGGAATTCATGTTTGTAGTGATTAAAAGTTGTGGTAGGAGATTGATACCAAAAAAGCTCACATAAATTTCATCAAATTGTATAATCAGGATTGCTGCAAAGAGTGGATTGGGGATTGAGTTTGTGTAAATCAGAATAAAATAAG
The DNA here is from genome assembly GCF_024610735.1 of Ursus americanus. Taxonomy (NCBI): domain Eukaryota; kingdom Metazoa; phylum Chordata; class Mammalia; order Carnivora; family Ursidae; genus Ursus; species Ursus americanus. The sequence goes on along the minus strand of NC_142134.1, from coordinate 22,459,657 downwards.
TTTTATTTTAGTTTTTGAAACTATTCTGTAGCATTTTCAAAAAGATTTTATTTTTTATTTGTCAGAGAGAGAGGAAAAGAGAGATAGAGCACACGCAGGGGGAGGAGCAGGTAGAGGGAGAAGAAGGCTCCCTGCTGAGCAAGGAGCCCAATGTGGGACTTGATCCCAGGACCCTGGGATCGTGACCTGAGCCAAAGGCAGATGCTTAACAACTGAGCCACCCAGGCGTCCCAATTCTGTTCCATTTTTCTTCTGTTCGAATTTTATGTTGAGGGTGAGTCAAAAGATTCAAATTTACATCATTGTAATACTGATAAAATGGCAAAATGTGAGATTATGGAATGTAAGTCTCATAAATGAATTGCATTCCAGTTGTTTTATTTTTAGACATTTTGCAGAGACACATACAAAGCCACTGATAAACTAGAGAATGGCTGTTGTTCAGCCATCTGTTGCACAACGTATCTTTTCTCTTACTTTTTTCTACTTTCATTAACATTGGTTTCTTGTAGTACTTTCTGTACCCTTCGTATTAGGATCAGCGATACCAGATTATCATCTACTCTAGACATCTTTGGCAAGTTAATATTCATTGGATTCTGACTCTAGAGATGGGGTTAAATTCATCCTTTCGCATTTTGGTTCTAGACTTGTCCAACAAGCTCTTGGCAATAAGTCTGAGAAGGGTTCGCCAGTAGACTCTTTGTATATATGCCACCTTTGCTCTGCACTACTTTTTGTTTAGATTTAAATTTAAATTTAACCGACGTTCATCGAGCTCTTATTCGTTCTCTTTCTGTTCTTTAGTTTGCAAGGTAGTTTACATGGCCCTTTATAGTTTACAGGGAATATGGAGTCTGTATAGCTCTTTACAGTTTCTAAGGAGTATTCATCTATCTATTCTCATGTGACATTGGCTTTATGTACACATGTGAATAGCACAATTCCTACACTAAAGAAGCTTACAATCAATTTGAAAAGGTAATCATTAACATAAATGACTTATCACTCCATTATGGAACTTCAAAATAACGCTAAGAGGAGATTTGGAAAAGACATAATAAAGTTTAAGTACATATCAAATTTGATACTTGCTTAAATAGAAATAAATACATGGGCTCACTTTTAGATATTTGGAAATTTTATCTAAAGTCCTCTCTATTTTATAATTTCTACATCAGATACTTTGTATTAATAATGGAGATAATAATACCTAACTCTCGTAAAACATGTGATACTTTTTAAGGAGCTTTTAAATCTTGGATTTCATTTTATCCCCATTAATGTGATAATCTGCTGAGGTTCTTTTTTGTCATTGATTTGATTACAATTGCTACACAGCAAGAAGAGAAATGGAATCACACTACATTAGATCCTGAAGGAAATATAAAGATAATCTAATCTAATGCCTTTATTTTAAAAATGAAACTGAGGCCAAGGTTAAGTGACTCATCTTAGGTCACATTGCTAGTTAGAGCCAAATCCTCTGACATTAAATCAATCACGGTTTCTACCAAATCACACTGCTGCCATCCAATATGGGCTTTTCAGGTCTTCTGCCATGGAAAACCCATGGGTTTAGGCATAAATTATCTAGTTTGACTTCTGTCCTACCCAAATGCACTGCTCACTGCTTCCTCTTTCTTTCCTTCTTGCCTCCTCTCCTTCTGTTTTTTTCTTCTTATTAGGATATTGTCATACATCTATACTAGACAACCATCTATAGAATCTGTTTCATCTTTGCTTGCTAGTGGACATGGGAGTTGAAACTATTTGATCTTGATACCATGGTATTGGAATGTCTGTTCTGGATATTTGAATATTAAAATTTTCCATTTCTAGAACAGAGAAGGTAGGCTTATGAAATAGACATAGAATTTTAACACTTGAGTAAGATCCTCAAGAATTTTTATTGCTGAAAGAACATATTAATAATGGCTACCTGTAAGCATAGATACCAAAAGTATTTCCGATCCATGGTTAATCTAATATGGTATTCTGTCTGTCAGGGATATCAACAGAAGTTTGCTGTAGACTCCCATTGTAACCTTCAAAAGGTAAATGTAGGCCAAACTTTTATTACAGTGGTGGGGTGGGGGCACTCTGGGTTCAGATCTCACATGCATGAAAGGCCCCAATTTAGACTTTTAAGATCATTTGTATACAGTCTCAGAGATATGCTGACAGCTTTGAAGGGTTGTTCATCATAAACCTTAGCCTGTTGTTCCCTTACCACACTTCAGTACTTCCCTATGAGTTTTAAAATCATAGAATTATCTTATGACTAGCTCAGTCATATTACATTGCATGTTTTTCTGCTAAACATGTTAATTTGTCAAATGTGTCCCTTTCAGGGGCACCTGGGTGGCTCAGTCGTTTAAGCGTCTGCTTTTGGCTCAGGTCATGATCCCAGAGTCCCAGGATGGAGCCCCGCATCAGACTTCCTGCTCATCAGGGGGAGTCTGCTTCTCCTCTGACCCTCCTCCCTCTTGTGCTTTCTCTCTCAAATAAACAAAATCTTTAAAAAATGCATGCATTTTACATGTATACTATAATTATTGTTTTTTTTTTTAATTTTTAAATGTATTTACATTCTCAGTAAGATGTGGCACAGACTGTTTTAAACTTTGGTAATCCATTTATTTTGTATTTAATTCCTCTTATAGTCCTGTTACAGATTTATATGTAAGTTGATCTGAACTGTTTTGTTTAGATTAAGTCTGCATTTGTTCTCTCTAAACATATCCTCAGTAATATAGGTTATAGTCCTACTAACTATGCTGAGAAATATCTTATTTAAAAGTTCCATCCTTTTGCCTTTGGTGAGATTCAGTCCCAGTTTTCCATGCTGTGGTAACTAAGTCACCGGTCACCTATATATCCTTTGTGATTCTATAAATTTGAGTAATATGTCCTATGTGCTTCTTAGTTATAAAAATGGAATATGCCAATACCCATGACTTTTTAGGTGCTATCCCTGAAACTTTTAAAATATCATTAGGTTTAAAATGGCATCTGAATAGGAAACAAACAGGGTTGGTGGAGGCTCCAGAGAGGGGTTAGGGGATGGGGTAACTGGGGGCTAGACATTAAGGAGGGCACATGAGGTAATGAGTACCGGGTCTTATATAAGACTGATGAATCACTGACCTCTACCTCTGAAACCAAAAATACATTATATGTTAATTAATTGAATTAAATAAAATGAAAAAAAGTGTCATGTGTTTTTTTTTTTTTTTTTTAAGATTTATTTATTTGACAGAGAGAGAGACAGCCAGCGAGAGAGGGAACACAGGCAGGGGGAGTGGGAGAGGGAGAAGCAGGCTCCCAGTGGAGGATCCCAGGACTCCGGGATCACGCCCTGAGCCGAAGGCAGACGCTTAACGACTGAGCCACCCAGGCGCCCCGTCATCTGGTATTTTTGATCCACAGTCACATTGTTCCAGAAATTAGCACACTATTGTTGTAGAGTATTTTTATTCAATGTCCTTTTTTTTCATTGTGCAAAAATAAATCAAACTGGTTTTGAACATTATCAAAAATTTTAAAAAGTTTAAAGTAGCAATAATCTTATAAGTCTAGTCTTTGAGTTTCAAGGTTGACATAATTACAAAAGTAAGGCAAAAGTGTTATAAAAAATTCAAATCATCAAAATTTGCAAGGTAAAACATCAAAATTGTCCCCCATTCCTCAAAACAATTTTCATCATCAATAACTTGGTGAGTATCTTTGCACATTTTTTCTGTGTTGTCATACAAATACTTGTTAGGTCTTACCATTAAGTTATACTTATTTGAAGATGGTCAAAGTGAACTGTTGAATAAGACAAGATTTCATTGCCTATTCTTAAGTAATTTATATTCTATAATTGCTTCTTTCCAAACATGTCTTGAAATCACTGACAACAATACCAATGATGGAATTTTAATGTAGCAGAAATAGCCCCAAATGCTGCAACAAAAATCCTGAATTTTGGCACTTACTAGCCTCACTAATGGTATGACTGAGTAAATCATTGATTTCCTTTTGCTCATTTCTGAGATGTCTTTCATTTTCATAGTTGTACTAATTCTCTTACCAAATAAAGAACACTTATATATAATAATGCAAAATTTAGAAAATTTCTGCCTAAGGAATCACATGGCAAAAATAAACCTGAATAATTTATTTTTTTATTATTTATTTATTTTTAAAGATTTTATTTATTTATTTGACAGAGAGAGAGAGACAGCCAGCGAGAGAGGGAACACAAGCAGGGGGAGTGGGAGAGGAAGAAACAGGCTGCCAGTGGAGCAGGGAGACCAATGTGGGGCTCGATCCCAGGACCCTGGGATCACGCCCTGAGCCAAAGGCAGATGCTTAACAGCTGAGCCACGCAAGTGCCCCTAAACCTGAGTAATTTGTAATGGGAGGAAGTGTTCGGTATTGACTGTGCTTTGGGATAAAGCAGATAGATTTATATTATGATTCACTGTAACACCTACACATTAAACTATAATCTTAGTTTTGAATATACTTTAGTTTTTCTTTAAAGAAAAAATGTTTCAAATTTTTCTTTGAAGAAAAACCTGTTTCAAGTTTTTTTTTCTTTAAAGAAAAACTTGAAACAGGTAAATAAAACATAATTAGAGGAATTTCATTATGAAGGAATTGATTTTGTCTATATTTATGTTTGTATTGTGACTCTCTTTGTAAAGCCATTACATAAATTCTAAAGGACTGTAAGATTATAAATTCAACTTGTATTTAGAATTAAAAGTTGCAAATATAATGAATGTAGGGTTTTAGTCTATTTCATATTGCTAGTGTTAGAAAATGAAATCAAGATGCAGAAAATGTCCACAAATCTGAGGAGGTCTAGTGGATATGTCCGAAGAATTTCAGGTATAATTAGATAAAAATATAATTAGATAAAAAGACAGATATCTTTAATAAGCTGACATCCCCATCCGTATTTTATGAAATGTGAAGATGGAAACTATATTACTCACTCCCAAATTTATTCAGAATTTACACTCTTCTTCATTAGAGGCAAGTATCAAATTTGATGTCTCTGAGGGTTGTAATAGAATATTGCCAATGTATTTTTTATAATATTAAAACTGAGTATAGGCTGATTGAAACAAAAATGATTCCATGGTATATGGAAAGACATTCTGCCTTAATGGGTAGAAGAAAAGCCTTGGAGAATTGGGTTTTATTCTCTCTTCTCTTGTACCCGTTATACAACTGTGATAGCTGGTACATTGTCCTTAGGTTTTCCTTAACCAGTTTAAGGCAGAAAAGAAAAGTAGGCATTTAGATACCTGTTAGGGACATTTTCTTTTTCAGTGGTGGTTTATTGCAATACAGTTCTGATGTTAATCGTCCAAAGTTAGCATCCGACACCGCAGGTTTAAGGACATGGTCCCTAATAAAACTGCCCTCACATGAGATAGCAGCTGAATATTTGGGGACTCTGGGCCAGATGCACATCTGACCCACTGACTCCAAATCCAGAGGATTCTTGGAACCCCCTTGAGATTCAATAATTCACTAGAATAACTCACAGAACTCATATACTTATAATTATAGTTTTATTACCAAGGATACAAATCAGGACCAGTCAAATGTAGAGACACATAGGGCAGTCTCTGGGAGGATCTTGAATGCAGAACTTCCCTGCTTTCCCCCATGGGAGTAGGGGGCTTTGAACTCCTGCACATTAGTGCATTCACCAACCAGAAAGGTCCCTCAAGCTTCAGTACCCAGAGTTTTTATTGGGGTTTCATTATGTAGGCATGGCTGATTGAATCATTGTCTACATAATTGAATTCAATCTTCAATCTCTAGAGGTTGGGAGGGCAGGCTGGTATCACAGATCAAAGCCCTGATCCTCCAAGAACATGGTTAGCCTGCAAGCTATTTAGGGTTCCACCATGAGTCACTTAGCATAAACTCAGGTATGAGACAAAAAGCTCATGAATATCAAAGACATTTCTTTTTCTTAGGAAATTCTAAGGATTTAGAGTCTCCTTCCAAGAAACAGGGACAAAGGCCAGTCAAATTCTTGATTATATAACAAGTTACTATGCTCCAAAGCCCTTGCTTTAAAAAAAAAAATTTGACTATGATTGACACACAATATCACATTATTCTTAGGTGTGCAACATAGTGATTCAGCTTCACTATATGTTATTCTGTACTCATCACAAGTGTAGCTCCCTTTTGTCACCATATAACACTATTATAATACCACTGACTATATTCCCTCTGCTGTGCCCTTTATTCACATGACTTACTCATTCCCTAACTGGAAGCCTGTACCTCCCACTCCCTTTCACTCATTTTGCCCATCCTCCCACTCTTGATCTCTTCTGGCAACCATCAGTTTGTTCTTTATATTTATCAGATTCTGCTTTTTGTTTATTCACTTGTTTTTTAGATTCCACACATGAGTGAAATCAGATGGTATTTGTCTTTGTCAGTCTGATTTATTTCACTTAGTATTTCACTTAGTATGATACCTTCTCAGTCCATCCATGTTGTTGCAAGTGGCAAAAAAATATTCATCCTTTTTTATGGCTGCGTGATTTTCACGCGCACGTGTGCATGTGTGCGTGTGTGTGTGTGTGTGTGTGTCATCTTTATTCATTTATCTGTTGATGAACACTTGGGTTGTTTCCATATCTTGTCTATTATATATAGAAGCAACACACTTTCTTTAAAACATTAGTACAGATCTTCGTCAATTTACAACGGGGTTATGTCCCAATAAACCTATCACAAATTTAAAATATCTAAGTAAAAAATGCATTTAATACACCTAAGTTATGGAGCATCAGGACTTAGCCTAGCCTACCTTAAATGTGTTCAGAACACTTATATTAGCTTACAGTTGGGGAAAATCAAATAACACAAAATCTGTTTTATACTGAAGTATTGAATATCTCATGTAATTTATTGAATACTGTACTGAAAGTGAAAAACAGAATGGTTGTATGCACACAGAATGGCTGTAAGTGTATTGGTTGTTTACCCTTGTGACTACATGGCTGACTGGGAACTCCTGCCACTAACCAGCATAATGAGAATATTGTATAGCATATCGTAACCCCTGGAAAAGATTGAAATTGGAGGTTTGGTTTCTTCTGAATGTGTATCACTTTAACACCATTGTAAAGTCAAACAATCCTAATTTGAGCCATCCTAAATTAGGGATTACTATTTCTACTATCTATGCACCATAAACTAGTCATAAAGTCAGACATTCTGGTTATTTTCTTCCAGGATACCTGAAAATATACAGTTTCCTTCTCTTCCAATCCATTCTTTCCAATCCTCCACAGTCTGGTTGGAGTATGAAATACTGTTCTAATATTGGTAACTTTTTTCTGAGAAAAACTGTGAATCAATATGGGTTTCTAGGCAAGGTCTAAAGAATTGAGGCTTGGGGCACCTGGGTGGCTCAGTCGTTAAGCATCTGCCTTTGGCTCAGGGCGTGACCCTGGAGTTCTGGGATCGAGCCCCAAGTCGGGCTCTTCCGCTGGGAGCCTGGTTCTTACTCTCCCACTCCCCCTGCTTGTGTTCCCTCTCTCGCTGGCTGTCTCTCTCTCTGTCAAATGAATAAATAAAATCTTTTTAAAAAAATAAAGGATTGAGACTGAGAACAACTTCTAATTGTAATAAATATTAAAAATATCTGTTCTCGGTGGTCCCATGCTTCTCTTAATATTTATTGACTTCAAATGTATAATTGTTGTAATTGCTACTATAAATCATAGCAAAATGGTCCATGGTCAGAGTGGATCTGATTTGGCTTTACCTATGCATGTGTTCTTATGATGAGAGAGGTGTGGAAATAGACTCATCACTTCATCATTAAAGTATATCGGAAGAACAGACTGATACAATCAAATGGTTACTTTAGTTTGGTCCCAGCTCCACTAATGTGGCCTCTTGTATAGAATAACATTAAAAAATTACCAACAGTTTTTTAAAGATTTTTTAATTTATTCATTTGATGCAGAGAGAGAGACAGTACAAGCAGGGGGAGGGGCAAAGGGAGAGGGAGAAGCAGATTCCCTGTTAAGCAGGGAACCCAACACAGGGCATGATCCCAGGACCCTGGAATCATGACCTGAGCTGAAGGCAGACGCTCAACCTACTAAGCCACCCAGATGCCCCACTAACAAATTTGATTGGCTGTTGAGTTAGGTCAGGTTGGCTTCCATGATGTGATTCATTTCATTAAATTTTGTTGCCTCAGGATTATTGTTTCCTTTTCAGGGAAACTTAAAAGGGGGAGCACTACGGGAATAACTAAAAGTCCTAATTTCTCATGGAATTTTTAACCTTAATGGAACCAACCAAATTAAGATTTAAAAATATGCAAAATTCATTTTCTATTTTTGAAAACCATTTTCTAACTCAACCCATGTATTTCCTCTTGGTAGTGGTTGGATGGCAATCATGTATGCTTTTATGGTTTGTGGAGTTCTTAGAAGTCTGAACTATGCCACATGCTGAGTGTTATGAGACGAAAATGTGTCAGCCTTGATGTTAGGCCCAGGGATATTAAATGTACTGGTCATGAAAAGCCTCTTTAGATCAGGCAACAAATAGTAGGTATTATTACTACTATTATCCATGCAGGGTTTGTTAGGAGAGTAAGAAACAGACAGGTACTGTATATTGAAGTAATTTATTTGTTGCTAATAACTAACATTATATCTATGGTTTAGAATCATGGTTTATTTTGGCCAAGAAATTCCAATGAATCTCAAGGGAAAAGAGAGCATAGAGGAAAAACGTGGATATCTCAAGGTTTGAGAACTGACTGACTCTTAACATTCACTTTGTGTTGTGGGCAAGAAATTAATATTTGGTTGGAAAATGATAGCAATTTGGAGGGAAGTACAGAACTGCATTTATTTTGTGTTTGGCGGCTGTATTACTCAACACTGTGAGCATATATATATATATTTTTTGGTACGAAAATGAATGTTTCTTTTGTGGGAGGGTGCCATTTTATGTGATGTTGAAATTACTCCCCTACAAACTGTATTTTATCTTGGGAAGTGATTGGTGTCAAAAGCATTGCTTGTATCAAGATATATGTACAGAGTGGCGCTTGCTCAGTAATATATGGTGCCCTGATGGTTTATGTTGATGGCGTACTGGCACAGTTTGCATTAGCCATTCTTTTATACCTTGAACTGTAAGGTGCAATAGCTTCTGGATTTATATTTGTAAGACTTTTAACCATTTAAGGAGTTATTTTTAACCAATTCACACATATTTATGATATTCTAGTTCTATCTGATTTGAAAATAAATATAAAACAGCACTGCCTATAAGGCCACGAACAAGTAGGGAGTTCTTTGACACGTAGCACAGTTGATGCAAGTCATAAAAATAACATCAGCAAACAACAAGAACAACAACAACTGTTATTGTTATTATTTTTAACAGCTTACACTTGAAAGGATGCCCTTTTGAAGTAGATTGGTGTAATGATTAAGCACCTGGCTTCTGGAGTCAGACTGCCCAGGTTTGAATCCCAGACCTGCTAGGCAAGTTGCTTTATCTTTTTGTGCTTTAGTTCCCTGATTTTTAAAATGGGGGAAAGAATAGAAGGAGTGTTTTGGGGACTATATGAAATAATACACAGAAATACGTAGAATGGTAAACTATTTATTTAATGGTGATGCTTTGCAACATCTCTAGTCCTTACAGCAACCCTGACAAGTTATTTTTTCCTCCAAATTGTGGATATAGAACTGAGTCTCAGAGAAGTTAAATGACTTGCCTTGAATACAGAGACTGAAGGTTAGGGTGGTTGCCTTCGATTCTTGAATTCATTTCACTAAGTTTTGTTGGTTTAGGATTCAAGCTATTATTATTCCTTTTTAAGTGAAACTTTAACAAGGGAGCACTGTAGGGATATTTAATTCCTAGTTTTTCATGGAATATTTTTTAATGGTAATGGAACCAAATATCATATAGTATGCTGAAAGAAACCATTATCCAGCCTACAAATTGTTTTGCGGGGAAAGAGGATTAATATTATTATTGAGACATAGTGTAAAATTTATGTAGTTGGGTTAAGTTGGAATTTATTTATAATTTAGAGAAAGTTAGAAGAATTATTTGAGCGTGGATGTTGCACACAAACTGTCACGCACACCCTACAGCCAACTTAAATTACATGCACCTTGATTATCCAATCTGAGTACCAGCCCTGGTAAATCTTACTTTAAGCTCCTATTGACATAAATACTTTGCTTAATGAAATAATTTATGGAGATTATGAAAAAAGTGTATCTCTCTTTGAAACTGTTCTTCATACTCTCAAGATTTTTAGTGGCAAAAGCCATTGAAATGTGAGTGCTGCCCCTCGCATAATTGTGACCCTCTTGCCATCTGGTTCAGTCTATGTGTATTGTAGAGGGTTAGTAGTTTGTTGAATGGTTTTGTCAAGATTGTCTTTTGTACAGCCTTCGCTGTCCTTAAACTTTTTAGAACCACCCCTCTGGAGCTTTCAGCATTAACTTTGGTACCATATAGCTGCAGTTTGACATGTTTGAAATAATGTCAACACTAGTAGACTGTGTGAGGCCTGTGATATCAGAGGCAAGACAGAACGAGTTGTTCCCAATACTTAAAATACCACCGTTGTGGGAGCAGGGGCTAAAACCCAATGAGATGAAAAGAATCGGGTACAAAGCAGAGTGCTTATATTTATATTTGAGAGCATCAGGTTAAGTTGTGATCTTATGTGTATTACTTAGTTCGACCGTAGTCTCTCCCATTCACACCAGCACCTGAGCCAGTGTCCTGGGAATAATCCCCCCATGCATCCCTATTTGCACACGCCCTTTTAGTGATTGGATTCTGTTTCACTACTCTGAATCTTTAATTGTTCTCCTGTTCATCCCTTTTCCTCACTGCTCTTGCTGTTACACTTTTTACAAATTTGCAACCACAGTGCTTTTTCTCTTTTTATGAATGAGCATTTCTCATATTATTAAATACCCTTCAAAACATGTCTGTGTGCTATTTCATTATATGGTTCTACTCGATGAAAAAAAATCATTTATTTTTGTTTAGCTGATCTCTCTCTCTTTTTTCTTTTAGTTTTTATAAGTGATGTTTCTATGCAAATTATTTAGAAATGTATCTTAGGCTAGATTTCTAGAAATAGAATTTCTGACCACAGGTTCTCATTAAATTTTAAAGGCTCTAGAAACATAGAGGTATATTTCTTTTCAGAAAGGTTACCAATTTATTCTCCCATAGTAGAATGATTGTATCCATCTCACAAGAACCTTGGTTATTGTTACCTAAAACAATCTTGTCAATTCAGTAGATAAAAAATGTTTTGATGTTAATTTAAATAGTATTTTTGAATGCTGGTGAGGTCAAGCAGATTTTTGTATGTGTGCGTGACTTGCATCTCTAATTTTTAAAGTTTGTAATGTTTGAATAGGTATTTTGCATGTTAATATAGTAAAATCTGTTTTTCCATCATGTTTTCACTAGTTTTATACTGGTAAAATACTTTTGTAAACTGAATATTGATCTCTGTTTTATAACATTAAAAAATAGTTAACTGTGATTCATCTGAAATACAGCTTGGTGTACTTTGTAAAATGAGTTTCCAATTTAATTTTTTCCAAATAGGAAATAATTTTTCCTTTGATTATTTAATGTGTTACTGTACATGCTACAGTCTGTTTTATGGCCATCTAATTAGTTCCATTGATCTGTCTGTTGATTTTTGCACAGGTTCTCAATTTGTTTTAAATACTGAAGCTCTAAAACTACATTTTGATATTTAATAGAGTGAGTGTCCCTTTATTCTTATTTTTCAAAATACCTTTTATGTTTGTGTTTCTGTTGTCTGTTCATCCAGAGGAATTTTAGAATAAATTTATCATGCTTTTTCCCCACTGGAAAGAACTGACACATATAAAGTCTTTTGTGTCTCTTTATTTAGTTAGATCTTATTTTACATTTTTAGTAAAACTGTCTAGTTTTAGTCATATAAGTACCACACATGTTTTTGTCGTAATTATTTATAGGCATTTTATATTCTTGATTGCTACTCTGAATGGGATATTTTTTCTATGATATTTTCCAGCTCAATTTACTGGTATACATCTTCTAAATAGTTTTAATAGTTCCCACGGTTAACTTGGGCACCAGAGGGAGCTGTGGTGTAGTGGAAAGAGACCTTGTCATGAGAAGGCCTGAGTCTCAGTCCTGGCTCTGTAAATTATTATTTCCAATGTAGCCTTGGCCAAATTCTTCTATAAAATGGGAGAATTCCCCCCACTTTTCACAGTGTGTGTTGGGAAAATTCATTCAGAATTGTTAATGTACATGAGCCCCTTGGCAGATGATCTGGAGGGATTGAGTTTGGGAAAACTTGGGAGGCAAGTATACTCACCTTATATAATCTGGGCAGCTAATTATTTACTCAGGTGTGAGGTAGTGCTTAATGGGAAACATGGTCTTATCTTGAGATGGGGAGGAAAGAAAAAAATCATTAGCAATATTTTTAGGATTTGGTAGTAAAGTCAACATCAACTTCTGATTTTTATCTGTTAGAATTATAGTATCACATGTATCAAGAGGGTAGATTATTAGGATGGCAGCATGGTGTTGTGGAACAAATAATGATCTGGAAGTCAGGGATCATGGGTTCTAGTCCCCACTATGCCACTTTGTAGGGTGATCCTGAGTGGTTCAGTCTTTTGGGACCTCAGTTTGTTAATATGTAAAACTGAGAGTTTCAAGTATGAGTCAAGACAGTACAGACTAATTAAAGATTGTTTTTGCAAATGAGATTATGGTGCTAAATGGAATACCTGATTTATTCCACGTGTGCTCGATGGTTCAGTGGATTGGTTTCTAGTGCATTGGGGTAGGTATATGATGCCGGATTTGGGTGGGCTTCCTGTATTCTCTAAAGTTATCATCATTGATGGATCAAAAATCATGGATCTTTCAGGAAAGCTTTTTTTTTTTTTTAATAAAACTAGAGTAAAAATGCTACAGTTTTTAAAATTCAAATATATTTTAAAAAATCTTCAAACTATTCATGTCTTTTAGTTTGTTAAAGTGTTGACAGACTCTTAACTAGAGCCTTGGGAGGAGCAATGCTGTAATCCAATGAATAATATCCACAAATCCAGGATCATGTTGGATATTATCACTCATTACCATTGTGAGAAAAGGATGATTAAACTAATAGTTACTGGGAGACATTTCTGGTGACAGGAGGCAATGATGAAAATAAACTGACTTCAATATACATTTAGAATCGGGAATAATGGGACGTGGCAGGAAGCCAATAAATGAACATGGCCCTCCGCTCTAATCAATGAATTACTTTCCCCTCTCTCTCCCTCCTCTTGAGAGCAGCACAGGAACCTTAATGAAAAATCAATAGCCCTCTGTAATTCAAAACTGGAATCAGTCGTTTGACCTGCCTTTTTTTTTTCTTCTTTCCTTCTTTCTCTGCCTTCTCTTCCTTTTCTTTCCTTCTTTCCCTCCTTCCTTCCTTTCTCCCTTCCTTCCTTCCACTCTCTTTCCTTTTTTCTTTCTTTTTCCTTCCTAAGAAAATATCTTAGCTCAAATCAGAGTTTAGTTATAAATAGCCATTCTTTAAAAAGCCTACAGAAGAAACCTAACATCAGTCCACAATTTATGCCTGCTATCAGTAAGGCTTTTCTTTTTTGGCATCTCAAGACATGTTGGGCTTTAGATTTACTTCTCTCCATAGGTCCCCGTCTAATCCAATCTTAAAAATTATATGCAACAATCATTTGTTTTGTTTTTTTTTTGATGATTCTTATGGCAGATACTGCTACCAGTGCTGCAGATGTTTTAAAACATAGGTTTTCAGTTCTGGATGCTATCTTTACACCCATCTAGGACTGAATGGGAATCAATTTTTCTAGCAGCCCTCTCTGAATACCTTCTCTAGCATCTGTTAGCTGTTAAGTCTGTGCTCAAAACAAGTCAGGGCCCACAAGCTCTTGACCTAAAAGCAATTAGGACAGACTGAAAGGGAAACTGGAATGTAGGTTTTAAAATTGGGTCCTCTGCTTTTATTTCAAATCTATCACAATATAGGACAGAGATCTTCAGGGTCTCTACTAGCCCATATGCAATCACATGCTGGTAAGTCTTCAACAACTAGCTCTTTTATTGGGGATAGCCCTTCTTTGTAGGATTTGCTAATTTCCTTGTTATAAATACTCCCACCATGGCTGATTTCAAGCTACCGATGTGACTGTCCTTGAACATGGGTTGGGAGGAGATGTACACAACGAGCTCAGCTTGATAGCTGGTATGAGCTGTCCTACTACACCCCTATCAGTATTAAGCACCTTTGAACAAATTAGAAAACAGTATCCCTTCTGGGTGGATACAGCATGGCTTAGTGAATGGTAGAGGAGATGGATTCAGTTCCTGTTTCACCCCTTGACCAAGGATGATAATGTAATAGATCAACCTGCACAACCATATGTGACTTCTGGGAGTTCTTAGCTTGAGGTCTGCAAACATGGAAGGGCCCCTGGATTGGTTCCAGAGAATCTATAACCTTCTAATCAGTCAGTATGTGTGTGTGTGTGTGTATGTATGAATGGGCTTTTATCTGGGGAGAAGATCCATGTTTTTATCAGATTTTCAAGAGTACCTTATTCAAAAAGTTAAATCCTTGAAAATTCTAATTACATTGGTATGAATCTGGGGATTTTGGAGCTACTTTTAAATGCAATTTTGTAGGATATTGAGCCATAAGACCTAGTGAGAGTCCTGAGTTTGCAGCTTTCTAGAAATTAAGATGGCAAGATTTGGCAAAATGGAAACCAACTGAAATTTTGATAGGCCTACACATTTTTGAATACCTCATAGAGAGATGCAGTATTCACATTGTGTATAATAATGCAGTCAGAAGGCAGCAGAATTTGGTTTTTCTGCATTCACACATGCCAGTCTGAACAACAGGCATTAAGAAAATAAGAGAATATTCATCTTTTTCTGTCCTTTGTAAGTGACACAGGACTTTGAGAATCATTGATTCTTTTTCTGACTTTACCCCAGGGCTGGGCATACACTCAATTTATGGTCCTTTTGCTCAGGCTCATCCTGCACAATTTCTAGCATTTGGAAAATGTTTCTCATGGCAACATCTACTATCTGTGACTGCTGTTGGAGGGCGAGGAGCGATAAAGGGAAGACACTGATCGCCATCTGTGGTTAAGGTTAGGTAAGCCAGAGTTACAACCTAAGAGTATCACGTATATAGAGGCTTAAAAACAATGCATTTCTAAAGTGATTCAGATTTTCAGCTAATCACCCAGTAGTGAGGCCCAGAAAGTATGTCCCATTATGACTGTTTTGTAGAGATTCGGGAACTAAGATTCGTAGGGCTTGAGAACATGCCCCAGGGAACTGAGAATTAGAAGCAGAGTCAGATCCCAAACCCAAATCTTCTCAAATCTTGTCTATTGCTCTTTGCACTACTTCTATTGTCTAGCTATCATCATACTCTCGATTGTTCCAAGGGTTGAAGGTGTCAGTCTAGTCATGGATATGCTGAAGGTAAATCTCAGGATTGCTCATTGGAGTGTAATTATTTTAACATTCCTGATGACATTTCTTAAGGCAACACCTATGAGCAAGGACTTTGAAGTCACACAAACCTGAGGGAGAATCCTGGTTCTGCCTCTTACTGGTTCTACAACCAATCTGAGTGTCGGTTTTCTCTTCTGCAGAGTGGGGGCAAAAGCACTTCCCTCAGGATTGTTGTGAAGAGTAATGTACATAAAGTACTTAGATAATGCCTGAAAGGCACATAGTAAGCATTCACTAAATGGTAACTAGGGCAATTATTAACACTGTATTCAATATATTGATCCACTTACCACAATGAAAACGCTGTTTAAATGTTCAAGGACATATTTTGTTGGAAAGCACTGTATGACAAGCTTTATTTGAAAACAGCTGCACTAAGATATGTATAAAAGATTCCAAATAGAACCGCATGGCCTATCAAGCTTTGTTTCTACTCTCTAAACACCAGACTAGTCTACCCAAAGGAGCCTAATGTAACAAAATAAATAAAGGGGAAAAAAAGAAAACAGAACAAACCCTCGGCTCCTTCAAACCACAAAACTCTCAGGCATCTACAATAAGGTTTCTCATGGCCTTCATTTCCAGCTGTGCCTAGGTCCAAAAAACAATGACTGGCATCTCTGTTTATTTTTGTGGGCTACTACTCCAAGCTTTCTTTCACCGAGTGACATATCATTACATGATATTTCTGTTCCCAGATAACATAATCCACATTACTGCTGAGTTACAGGTACTTTCTCTTATCACAAAAATCCTGCTGCTAGGGTCAGTGATAACCTATTCTTCTCTATTTTTCTCATAAATGTGCGGAAGGTTTCTCCTCTGCTGGACAATTCCCTTCTGCTTCTGTGCCCCTGCTTCTGCTGTGTCGTCTGTTTGCTGAATGTCTGGGCTGCTGGCAAGAAGGCAGGCTCCATTCCTTGGCATGAAGCTAAGCATACTCACTGTTGCCAAGTGACCATGCATCACTACACTTGTATTTTAGGTTTCCGGGTGTCTTATCCCTTGACATCTTCTTAAGTCCAAGCAGGGAGGAGCAGTGTTTGAAATGCTCAGGATGCTGAGGCAGATGGATGCATTCCTGGAAGGGAGGCCCTGAGACCTGGCACAGACAGACTGAATCTGCAGTCATTTCTCCTCCATCAAGGTCATTGTGGGGTTCAGTTGGCATCAGACCTCTCTGTTTTTCTCCCTTCTTCCCCCCAAAAAACCTGTTCCAGTTGCCAAAAAGACTTCCTTTAATTCCTCAAGAGCATTTTCCAGATTTCCCCATTGCATTATAAAGGCAAACTTAGCCCCTTCCCTTTTTTTGACTCAGTTTTTTAAAGCTTTCTTATTCCTCCCTCTCTCCCTTCATTCATCTCTCCATCCCTCCTTCTCTCTTTCTAGAGTTATCTTTATTTGTAAGTTTTAGTTTAAGAGCATAAACTTTGGAGTCAGACAGCTTGGTTTTGAGTTCCAGCTTTACCACTTACTAGCTTTATATTGTAGGGCAGGTTATTTAACCTCTCTGTGACTCAGTTTACTCATCTGTAAAATCTGGATAATAGTAGAATTTAATTTATAGGATATTCTCATGATTAAATGAATTAATATATGTGTGACTATCACATAGTGGGTCATAAGTTTTGGTTATGACTTTATTTATTTATTTATTTATTTATTTATTTATTTATTTATTATTTTATAATCCAGATTTATGCCACATCGTCTAGAGACATTTTAGGGTGCACTATGATGACATTTAAACTTAGAAATGAGAAATATAAATACATAAATAAATGCATTTTTAAAATTTCTGTGAATATTCACTCTTTAAAAAAATAGAAAAATATTTAAAGAAAAAGGCATTTTCCAGAACATACTTTGGTGTTGACATTTTTAGGAGCAAGAAAGCACAATTATCCAACCCTGAATACTGTTGGCTTTGGTTGTGTGCAACCAAATTAAAATACGTAGGTAACTAAATACAACCGTAGGTTTTCGTTGCAATCTGCTATATGTATTTTTTTGGTTTCAGTCCCAGCTGTTACATGTATATTTAGTTAAATAATGTAGCTATATAAGAACAAATGTTATGCCTATTTTTAAAGGCACATTGTTTTAATTGACTGCATATGTATGTTTTATTTTAGTCTGTGTAGAAAGTACTCAGACTCAGGACTCATTCTGCATGGTTACCTACAGGACTTGTGAGCACCACTGCATACCAGAAAGTGCATTTTCTCTCAGGCTTTCTCCAAAGACAAAAGCTTTGGTAAGACCTTGGACTCGGTTTTTCTAATGATGTAGGTGTGTGTGTGTGTTTTTCTTTTTGTGTACCACCATGTAGGTCTTCTTATAGTTAAAACCGATAGCTCTTTTGCATTCTAGGCTCCACACTTTATAAACATTACTTGTTGATGTTTCTCTATCCTTAATCTCTTAGCTCATCAGTGACCTGTTTGTAAAATTAAGATAGTCTACCTATACTACCTGCCTCACCAAAGTTAGTTAAGGCATGAAAAACCATCTGTCATCAGTCTTAAAAAAATTTAAGGATTGTTGTTTTTAGAAGATACTTTCAAATGCTGTTTGTCATACTTATATTTCTAGGTAAGGTCCATTTTTGTTGATATGGTGGGAGAAATGCATATTTAGATTCAAAATCAAATTATCAAGTGGAATATAAACAGAGAAAACATCAAAGTGTATTTTTTAATACTTTGGCATTTTCACAGGAGTTCTTGCCAATCAGTTTCCTTTTTATGGCTATAAGCTGATTTTCCTCCCCTGTTAAGAACAAATGCCCTTTATTTTAATCAGTTTCCACTTGCTGACAGCTTTCTTTTTATATGAATTTCAAGTGCACTATATTATGTGGAGTTCCTGTTTGCCAAACTGTGCCCACGTAAAATCATATTGGTCCTGTCAACTGATAGACATAACTTACAAAAAGAAACTCTGGTTTGGAAGGCTCAAAAACTGAAAGTTGGCCATCAGTAAGATTTCATTTGCTTCCAAATCTGAATTCTGTTTTTGATGGAAGAATTAAGGATATGATTTGTGTTAAAAAAATTTTTTATGGGTATCAAAACATACACTGCATGCTTCATTAACATTCTGCTCCAAAGGGTAAAATTCCCAATGCCATTTGGGAAGTGGGACCAGGGAAGGAAAGAAGACTAGATGGCCCTGGACATGGATATCAAGTGGAACAATTAAACCACCTGGAGAACTATAGACATGGAAATGGGACAGGGGGTCTTTCATTGCCAGTTTGCTGATTAAAATCTGGGCTGAGTCAGAAGTGATTGCAAGCCATTAGCATCTTGCCCTTGGCTAAAGGCCTACTGAGAATAAAATAAGTATAAAATGGGCTTGTTCAGCTCCCCAGGGCCACAGCCCATTCAGATATTTCTCAACAGTGTCTTTGAAGATAGAAAGTTAAGGAACCCAAGTTCTCATCATCCCCTTTAATTCTGAATTAATGAGTTGTAAGGGTGAGTCTTGTCTCTTGCTCTTAGTGACAGTCACGTAAATGGAGGGTTCCAATGTCTAGACTTATCAATCCATCACCTTTGGTGAACACCATAAAACAGTGATGTACTTAGCAAGGCTGTTGACCTTTTGTGAACTAGAATGACAGTGTGCTTGCAATTGGAGGGTGAGGTCTGGGGAAAAGGAGTAATAAAGATCTTATCAATATGCCAGATTTGGGTAACAATTGCACTAAGTGTTATGGAGACAAAGGGAAGGGAACCAGCCTATGTTGGAATCTCAGAGGGTTGGAGCTGTTAAATAGTTGCAAGACCATTGGTTGGTCTGCAGGTATGCATGCATTGGGTTACTTGTGTGTGAGAGCCAGACGTATACATATGTGTACTATGTAAAGTAAAATACTGTTCTATGACATGGAAGCAGTTACAAAAGTGTGACTATACTGAGGCTAACTCCCCAATGTAAGAAAAAAGTTCTCATCCCTTTTAATGATCCTATCTTCTATAAGGCCATGCACTACAATATTAATTAAAACCATTCCTGTCCGAGTTGAGATTTTGGTATTTGGAGGGCTCGTCAGTGGAATGGAAAGAGCTCTGTACTGGTTAGCAGGGGACTTCTCTTTTACACTCAGCCATCTCACCCAAAAAGCTGTGTGATAGGAGGAAGCTTCTTAACCTCTTTCGGCTTCTTTGCTTGTGGGCAAATGAGGAGGTTAGACCAGATGATCTCTGGTCTCCCTTTTTAAAATTCTGTGCTTCCCAAATAATTGTTATGGTGGTGATGTTGGTGAGCATCTTTACCTTGGTTTTTACTGAATTGGTGTAATTTCTGACAGCTGTTCTTTGTCTTCTCCCTCCTAAGAAAGCCTCTCACTTTGTGTTCCTTTGAGTGTCCCCCCCCCCCCCCCGCCAAGAAAGGAAAAAGTGAGGAAAGTGATAGAAAGAGGTGAGAGGGAAGCAGAGCACTGGCCAGGGTGCCAAGCTGGCGTTCTGCACACGCAGCCCGGGCTCTGCCCCGCCGTGCCCACCTGGCAGCCAGACAGGAGCACCTCTCAACCTGGGAAAATGCTGTGCGCCACAGTCAGGGAACAGCTCAGGGTTATGGCTTCACTTTATTTGTTAAACAAAAGGAAATAATTAAAGCAGCTATAAAAAATTCCCTCCAGAGCCTGTACTTGATGTGCACACTGGCTTGGTTTATTAATTGATACAGATTTCTGGTTCAGTTCACCTTGTGCCTGTTGTCGCACAATGATCTGTGTGGTCAGGGTCTGTGACTGCAGTGGTCTGGGGGGCTCAGGGCTAAGCACCGTGTGAGGTATGGCTCCTTTTCCTGAGAAAGTCAGTCCCCGTGGCGGAAGACATGGATCCAGATATTTAGGGCACACAGGAGAGAGCAAGGGAGGAAGCCAATGTTGCTGATCCCACCTAATGTCCCTCTCTTGCCCTCCTTCTTCTTCATGTTCATGTTTTCCTGGTCCATTTTTTTCCCCCTTTTTCTTCTCCCCCATTCCCTTAAGTAGAGGTGACACAGATCAATACCTTTGATGGAAAGTAATAATCAGGCCTATTAAGTGACAAAGGTTTACTCTGTAACAGCTGTGCTGGCGGGAGAGGAGAGCTTGTCTGACTAATGAATCATGAAACAATCAGGCAGTAGCCATTTGTGTTTAGATCTGTAAATATGGTGTGGTTCAAGTGCCAGACCATTGCCGGCGCTCCAGCTGGGGGCACAGATGGTCCGCATTCAGAGCAGCACGAGTGTGAAGAAAGGGTTTTTTCCCTGTCTCTGTCCCACACTGCACCTCTCCGAGCCTCAACTCAGCTATCTGCCAGAGGAACTTCGGAGAAAGAAAGGAGAGTCCTTTCAGGAGAGGAGGCACCTCCAATGTGCATTTCAATGTAGGTTACCAAGCACTTGAGGCTCCTAAGTGTTCCACCTGAGAGGAAAAAAATGCTAATGGAATGTCAGTGTTTTGTATTCCCATAAGAAGATTCGATATGTTTGTGACTCTAAATGCCTACATACTCCCAAATATATTTCTTTATACTTTTCCTACCCATTGCTATACTTGACCTCCTGTTTTGTTCTTAGCTATGAACTGAACAAGTTGAGAGGAAAATATATATTCCAACATGAGAAACTCACATTTATATATAAAACTGAAACTATTCTGTGTAAAAATATGCTAGTAATGTCTGTTTGGATTCTATTTCTCTTAGTTCTTGAAGTAAGGATCTTCATCTTCTTCTTCAAGACATTACAAAATCAAGAGCTAGTCATCCTGACCTTCATCAAATGTGGTTTTGCAATTTTTTGTTACTGCTGTTCACCTCAGCCAAGAAAGCTTTATTTTTTATTAGAGATGGATACTGAGGTTCCACTTTTTAAAAAATGTATGTTTAAATCATTATTGCTTGAATCATTTATCTATTAATTTATTTGATTAATCCATTGGTAATTAAGTATTTTGTTTTGTAATTTCTTTTGGTGCTCTAAAAGCTTTGTTACTTAACAGTTTCTGGTCAGTTCCTTGCAGAACTTGGCATTGTGGCATCCTTTTACGATGGGAAACCTATTCTTCACCATTTTTTTCTTACCTTTAAAACAAGTAGTAAAAAATGGTCAGTAGGAGGGAAATTTATAAGTGTCTAGGAATAGTTAGGAAAGATATTTGAAAATATATTCTGGAATTTATATTTTTCTCTTTTTGGGAGGCCCTTTTTCTCTTGCTCTCTTTGGAGAAACTAACAAAGAAGATATTTTTCAGGATGAGCTGCAAGTATTGAAATAAACCCTATCAATTTTTTAACTGAAGTGTTAAACTCTTTGCTTTTGAAATTACAGATATGTATGAAATATTTATGAGAAGACTGAGTTGTGATAAAATAGGTCGAGTGCTGTCTCCAAATTGTTCTGCATAGCTGCCTGGAGCTGGCTGACTCTTTGTTTCCTGTGGATGGGCTGGTATAAAGATGACTTAGATTTGGTTTATAGTTGCTGGTAATTTCAGTTTATTATTTGACCAGGTAAGAGGCAGTACAAAGGGCACGATAGAAATTAGAGGTATCAGTGTGTGGAAATGGCTCCCCACTGGCCTCCGCATCTCCTTCAGAGCTATGCCCAAGGTTGGGTGGTCAGGGCCACCTGGTGGAGGCAGGGCCTCAGAAGGGCATGCTCAGTGCCATCGCTAATGCTCAGCATGCCATCACTCAGAATCAATCTCATAGTCACCCACAGAAACTCTTCCTGTGCCACAGCTACATGTTTAACGTACTAACTGCATCTCTGTTTATCAGGTCTGGAGCAGATCTGGTTTGGCATAACACAAATCCACTCTGAAAATCAGTGGTGATGGGCCCAGGACTTTAGTTTCTCTCCTCCTCTCCCTCTGTCCCCTGCCCTCTAAAATAAACAAATAAGTCTTAAAAACAAAAGTGTCTGGGGTGGAGGGGGCACCAGACACTTTTATTTTTAAGATTTATTTGTTTATTTTAGAGGGTGGGGGGCGGAGGGAGAGGGAGAGAGAAGCTCAAGCAGGCTCCACACTGTGTGCAGAGCCTGACATGGACTTGATTTCAGGACCCTGGAGCTACGACCCCAGTCGAAACCAAGAGTTGGGACACTCAACTGACTGCACCCCCCCCAGGGGCCCCCCACCAGACACTTTTAAAGTACAATATCATTTCAATGCTTGGCAAACTTGGGGTAGTGCCTTTATAGAGATACCATCTTCAGATGTTATCAGTTGACTAATTGATATATCTCAGTCAGCAATACATAAAAATTTGAGGTCATAAATCTCTGAAAATCTGGTGGGAGACATGGACCCTCTTCTGAGTATCCATCTCTAATAAAAAATAAAGATTGCTCTGATATATACATAACATTTTACCACACAGTTTTAGAGGTTTCCAGGGTCTCTCAGAGCCCATCCAAAATACTTAACTGCAAATGGATTCATCAAATAAATTAATAGTTAAATAAATAAATGATTCAAGCAATAATGACTTTAAGTGTTGATTTTTTAAAATGGAAGTTCAGTGCACATCTCTAATTAAAAAAAAAAGCTTTCTTTGATATTTGTATGTATAGAATTTTACCACACAGTTTTAGAGGTTTCAGAGATATCAGAGCCCACCCATGGCCCCCAGGTCAAGAGCCTCTACTTCTCTAATATGCTTAGCAACCTAATCACTCCAGCCCAATTTTGGGACCAGATCCTGCACCTCCATCTCAAAACCATGTCACCTTCTTATTCTCTATAGTACCTGACTCCCAATTTTATTCCTATCTCCCTACTTTCTTCAAATCAACACTTTATTTTCTAATTTCAGTGTTTGCTTTAATTTATGATCATTAATGACCACCCTGCCCTTGAGAACCTGCTAGACATTGTACTTTCTTTTTTTTTTTTTAAAGATTTTATTTATTTATTTGACAGAGAGAGAGAGAACACAAGCAGCAGGAGTGGGAGAGGAAGAAGCAGGCTTCCAGCGGAGGAGCCTGATGTGGGGCTCGATCCCATAACGCTGGGATCACGCCCTGAGCCGAAGGCTGATGCTTAACGACTGAGCCACCCAGGCGCCCCTAGACATTGTACTTTCTAACCCTGATTACTAGTCATCACAGCAACCCTGTGAAGGGAGGTTATATCCCATTGTACTAATAAGGAATTTGAGGATTCTGTAGATTAAGAACTTAGTATGGTTTTTTCCCCTTAAACTGGTTTTTAATGTTTTTTCCCTAAAGAAATGCATTTAAACAGGAAACCTTATCTCACTCCCAGAAAAGCAAAACAAAATAACCAATTTAATTGCCAAAAGATAACTATAAAATACATAATAAGTATTTTTAAAAATCTGCATACCATCAAAAATCATTTACTGTACACCGTGTGACATAACATTCCCCTTATGCCATACTCTTTTCTTAAATTAGTGGGGTTTTTTTTCCCTGTCCTTTCTTTATCTTCCCTTCTCTTGCCTCTTTCCTTCTCTGCTTAATTATCCCTCTCCTCCTACTCCTACTTCCCACTGGCTTGTCTCTTTGAGGCCTTTGAGTCCATCTTCCTTAAATGGAACATGTATGTGATCTAGTCTTTCACCCTGAATCACCAGACTCTCTTAGGTCACGAAAGTCAATAGTGTATTCCCTGTTCATGGTGTCTCCTCACTGCAGATATTAGCAATGGAAAAGCATTATCCTAGCTAGTCTTGCTCGCTCTGGCTCTATGCAGATGGAGGAGGGCAGTTCTAATTCACAGGTAACATCCAGATATGGGGACTCCTGCTACCTGAGGTATTGGGCTCATTGTCTTGAGAGCCAGGGCATTGGACAGATGCCAAGTGCCTCCTCTCCCAGACCTTTTAAACATTCACAGGGACTGTCCCCAGCCCTCCTTTTCACTTGGTGTATCCTTTTTCCTGAGGTGGTCTCAGGCAGTCCCATGACTTCAAATAAACTTTTAAATGTGTTGTCTCTAAAACTTATGTTTCTGGCCTGGACCTCTCCTCTTTCTACTCTTGTACCATTTCTCTCATGCAGCAGAGTGCTTTTTGTAAAGGGAAAAGAAGATCACATCACTTGCTTCCTAAAGACATCCAGTGAGTTCTTTTGTTACTAGAAAAAAAATCCAAGCTCATTAACACATGGGGCAATCTGGGCCCTATGTGTTCTAGTACTGCCTACCTCTCTGACATCATCTCTGTCTGTGTCTGCCTTGTCTGAGAAGCCGCAGCTACACTGACTTTCTTTCTGGGTCTGGAACATGCCCAGCCCATTTCTACCTCGGGGACTTTGTATTTGTACATTTTTCTTGGGAAGTTTTTTCCCCACATCTTCCCAAGACTGCTTTCTTATCATTCAGAACTCAACTCCAATGTCACCTCATTACCCTTTAGTTATTCATCCAGCTCTAATCATTACTGTTTTGTCTTCATAGAACTTATCCATACTCAAAATTCTTTATTAGTATAAATATTTATTGCTGGCCTCCTCTACTTAGAATGTAAACTCTTTGAAGAGAGAGTCTTCTTGTTTTGCTCCCTGCAGAAGTCCTAGAGCTTTGAACAGTACCTAGCAATGAAAGGTCATCAATAATAATATTTGGTGGGTTGCTTATTCCAAAAAACCTTCTGCTTCTTTGTAATAGACCTTATTATGAAATGTTTAATAAAATATCACATTTCAGAAATATACCAGTGGCCTTCTTATTTCAAGACGCTTTCGGTTTACAAGCTGATTGAATAGCTGGTGGAGAAGCACAGTGGAGAACAGCCTGATGCACTCAGTAAGAAGCCAGACAGTTGCACAAGGAAAGCTGTCAGAAACTCTCGGGGGTCTTAAAGGTAAAAGTGGGGAGTTGGTGGTAGAGAGGGTTGTTGGATGAGTTGAATTTTCTTTGAATCCTTTCTATTTTAAGATACATTAGGAATTTTCTAAGACTTATTTTGGAGGTTGGAATCTGTTCAGTCCAGTGCCATAATACTTTTTAAAAAAAATTTTTTTTATTTATTTATTTTTGAGAGTGAGAGAAAAAGAGTGTACCAGCACAGGAGCAGCAGGGAGTGGCAGAGGGAGAGGGAGAAACAGACTCCCCTCTGAGCAGCCAATGCTGCTGGCTGCTGGTCCAATGCTGGCTGGACCCCAGGATCCTGGGATCATGACCTGAGCCGAAGGCAGATGCTTAACCCATTGAGCCACCCAGGCACCCCAAGTACCATAATACTTTTATGTACTTTGTTTATATATTAACCTTATTACCTGGTTCCAGTTTTTAATCTTACATTTAGTAAAATTCTTCTGTTAGTGATATTCCTCTCTTTTATTTTTGTCTATTTCATACCCACTTTTATTTTCTAGTTATTGCAGCTTTCAATAAGAAGAACCAGCTTTTAAGTCCTAGATTTGAAGTTTACTATCCTTTTGTCTCAGGTCAAACTGAATCTTAGTTTCTAATCTATAAAAATGTGCAAACCTTGTGAAATTATTACTTCCCTTCCAGTTGAGTGCTTTTGAGTGGTTGTGGGTATTTGAGAGATGGCTAAGGGAAACTAAGTTGGGGATACATTTTATTGGGATTTGAGTGGGATATAGATATGTAGTATGCAGTCACTTCTGAGGGTAAATTATTGCTAGGTGTTTTGGTGTAGGCATTTCTTCTGGTGCTGTATTGATTGGCCTTCCATATGACACAAAGTAACAGGGCCAGAGACCATATAGTCTATGGTGTTCATCATTGGCCTATAAGGGTAGTGCGGGAGAAACAGATTTGAAATGTATGGATCCAGAAGCTGTTCTGGATTATTCTTCTAGATTCTGTGATGTTTGCGGTATTTATCAGCTTTGTGAATTACATAATTTGCCTTGATTTCTTTTATGATTTAAATAAATATCAAATATTAAACAAATATTCACTTTCATACCTAATTTTTATTCACAATTCAGTATTCCTTTTCTTAAAAATGGCCTTCCCAAATTGTATAAGCTTCAGGCCCCATAAAACCTGGATCTACTCCCGCCTGATGGTAAGAATTTTTAAGGTGCCCAGGTCTTTGTTGAATTAAGCTTACTTCATTAAAACCAATCTTGAGTTTGGAGGAAACAATCACATGGAGCCCCCAATGCACTATAATTCCATGTATTTTGTGCTTTTGGTAGAAGAGGTTCTACATTTTTCTAAAAGTGTTACTATTTTTTAGTTGAAAATAAATGTTTGGCAGAGTAGGTTCTATCTATGTAGCTTCAGGGCAAAAGCAAGAGGATACAGGGGTTCCCACCACAGGAATCAAATCTTGTATGTGTATTTGGCATCTGTACAACTCTAGTCTCTAATCTCACCTCCTTCTACTCCTACTGGGACTGAAGTAGGGCTTAAAGGCAGAATTCAAGATAAGCAAATGAGACCAGGAATTCAAAGAGCTGTTCATTGCAATCATCCTTACTACCTACCGCAGTCCCAATCTTCCTGCTCTACTTAACTTTTTCCCAAGGTACTTATTACCATTTGACCTTTTAATATTTTGTTTAGTGTCTGTTTCCTCCAACTGGAATGTAATTCAGTGATGATAGTAATATTTTACCTGTTTTATTCACTGCTATATTCTCAGAGCCTAGAAAAATGCCTGGCATAATAGACATTCAAAAAAAATTTGTTGGATGAATGAATGTTAATATTAGTGGTGAGGACATTCCATTTCCTTTTAAGAAACACCATTTCTTTTCTCCACTTGCATAGATTAAGTCAAGGTCCAGGTTAAAAGATATATATATTCCTCATTTCTCATGTTGAAGAAAGATCTATAACTCTTTTTTTTTTTTAATCTCCATGTCCCATCCCACCATTTGTGCTATTGATTAATAAAGTGAGTGATAGTGTATTTGAATTGGATCATTCAAGGTGAGCTTTAGTGTGCCTCTTGATATCTTCCTTCTTTAAAAGTTATATTATTATGCTTTTATTATAAAAGAATACATAATTATCATTAAAAATACCAAACACTTCAGAATTATATAACATAGCTCCCCTCCTCAGACTACATTTTTGCAAAAACAACCACTGTTAGGAAGTTATTCTATAGCCTTCTTAGATTCTTTTCATCTTCTTTAGAAACTGTCAGCTATTTGACTAAACGTTCACATTGAACAGAAAGAGGCTTGCTTTGGGGAAATGCAAAAAGTCAGTCAAAGACGTGTCTCTTGACTTTGGGAAATCTAACACTTAAATATGGAGATAGGGCAAATATATGACAAAGAATACTTTTGAAGGAATATACATGTGAGTATTAGTTTATTCTGTGAAAATGAGAAACAGGTGCTAGAGGCCAAAAAACAACAGTGCAAATGTGGCCGATGAGATGAATTAAGGAAGAGTACCTATGGTCCCATAGGATGTCAAAATGGAAATAAACAATTATTTCTTTCCATAGTGCCTTCCTCCCAAAAGGTTATTAAAAAGTGTACTTAAAGGATGTTCTTCTCATTTATTATGTGTATATATATATATATATACATATATATACACATAACTATTTGTGTATATATGTGTATATACATATATAAGTACATATTTGAACTTTGTGACTAGATACATTTTTTGGTGGTGGATTTAACTCATCTAAATTTCTGTGCAAGCTCTCTCTCTCTCTGTATAGATCTATAAATATATAATTTAAAAGGCTATTTTACTTTAAAGAAATGACCACATTGTTTTAAGCAGTATAATCCCTGGAATAACTACGCATTTCTGTCACAGTGATAAATGCACTATGAACCTGTGTGTGAAAGGTGAATAAAATTCTGCTCATTTCTATGTAACTAGAAAAGAAAAAATAAATCCTTTTGGGTGGTGGCATGGATAAGGATTTACTTGCAGATAGATTATAATTTAAAATTGACTTCTGAATTTGACAAGCCTTTTGACCCGTGTTCAGAACACTTTGAGAGGGCTCATGCCAGCAAGTTACAATACTGTATTTATCAGCCGCCACCTGCAGAGATTTAGTCTCCAGCTGCTGCTTTTTTCTCCCCAATCCATTGGAACTTTTTATTTAAAATGGCTACAAGACCAAATAGCATTGACTAAGAAAAGAAAGCACAAGGGTAGCATTTCCCTAAAACCATTATTTTATTGGGACAAAAGAGCAAGGTTTTCTGAATCAACCTTAAGAAGTACAGATATTGAACATGTTAACAATACTAGCGTTCTTCCTAAAAACCACATTACACCCCACCTCACTGGGTCTATTGAGTGGAATGTCGTGCAAAATGAAAGGAAATAAAGAAGCCCAAACTGTTTCTTCTAACAAGGTGCCATCAATAATGTCCACATGGGCGATCATTCCCTGATTTAAGACCTTGTCTCCTTCATGCATCCACTTAAAGCTCTTTGGACAGGGGGAAGCTCCCCCTCCTTCTTCCAAACAGGATGTTAGATTAGGAAAGATTTGTCCAGTTCTGCCGCCCTCTTCCTTATCTGGCCGACTTCTTTGGGGATTCATTCTCTTGATTATTTGTAGTATTGAATTGCTGATGTACATTTGTACTCCTAAACTTAGACCCTGTGCATGTGTATTTATGTATACTAGGAACTTTGTCCTAATTTTTAAATAGGAAAATTTTGCTTTTTGAAGGCATTTTCTTAGGAAGAGCAGTCAGGGGAGAACACAGCTGGCTTTTGAAAATTGAGTTTCTACTGAAAGTTTCCTGCTATTATCTTGACAATCTTATTATTATCAAAGCATTTGAATATTAGATATGACAATGAACACTCACTGCAGGGAAGAGAGGAACAAGGCCATAAGTGGGAGGGGGCCACTAACAATTGTACCCCCTGTTGCAGCCATAATAATTTAATATTCTCATACTGGGAGGCTCCATTTTGCTTGGCCTGTATTGAGCTACTCCATGTGTTGTTTCCTTTTGGCCAAACCATCAGGGTAGTCCCTTGAACAGCCTGTAAGATTTCAAATAAGGAGCCTGCTGATAATGGCCTAAGGGCAGGATTTTTGTTTTGCCTGGGAGTCAGTAATTTAACTGTTACACCAAGGGAGGCTTCTGGGTTTTGAACAGAATTAATTTCTGTTGTATTAAGGTTGTATTAAAGTTGTTGGTAGATCGATAGTTTTTCCTCTTATTGACTACTTGTCTCTTCCCTAAAAATAGGAATGACACAACCACTAAATGATTGAGACTAGATATATTGGAGTTGCCACGTGCAACCCCATTCTTGGTTTGTTTTGAACTTTGTGACTGGAGATACGCACACACACACACACACACACACACACACACAGTAGATTAACTCTTTCATCTAAATTTCTGCTCAATATCAGATGGGACTTAAAGCTGTCATGTTGAAGATGCTAAATAGAAGAGAAAAATTATTCTTTCATGTAATTCCTACTCTTATATTTTTCCTGGTATCAATGTAGAGGATAACTTCCAGAAGTCCTTAAGGCATTATCATTTGAAAATAGATTGTGAATTTGTCTTTGTCTGTATTACATGAAAGATTTTATTATATTTTTATGCCATAACATCATACTATAACAAACATTTGGAGGAAAGTTGTTATAGTGAGTTCCAGGGTATTCCTGAGAGGCAAGGGGAAAAAAAGATTAATACACTTTTCCTTTGTAAAATTGATTTAGACTGGGAAATAGCGGCTTATCCAAGGTTATGGATGTAGCAGAATATAGTGTTAAATTAGGATGACCTGATCACCATTTGGTTTTTGATTGTCATGAGTTGTCTCCAAGAAATCCTTTTAAAAAGAACAAGAAATATTAGTAGAGTTGTTGGTCCTTTGTTTTTTATTCATTTTGATCCAAACAGTGGGAAGCTCTCACTGAAAATGACCTAGTTTAAAATACCATTATCACCATGGGCAAGTGGATATTTCGGTTACTTTTTTTTTCAACTGCTGAATTTATTTTAAGAATTTGAAGGCTTTACCTGTTGATAAAGGGATTTTTTTTTATTTTATTTTTTTTACCATATCTCAGAGCAGAGTTTAAGCAGTGTGAGTTCATTAAGAAATGCCAGGTTGTGGTTTGAAATGTTCCTTTGAGATTCCCATGATCACAGTGATCTTATTTCTTGTTTTGGAGTCTGGTGACCTCATGCATGAAGGTCACAGGGCATTGTAGTATTCTGTGCACTTTTGTGTTTGCATTTGTACTCAGGATGGTGAAAAGAGTTATCGTTACCAACCTTCATCTCATAGTTAGCTTGATAGAGCATTTGTACATGAATTATTATTGTTGGTATATTTATACTAAAGTCCCCAAGGAGAACAAGGGTTCTTTAGGAAATAGGTTCTAAGCAGTAATATGACCAGTATCATGTAACAAAGAATATACTTTAGGTTAAGGAGTAGATCATCAAGAGTAATACCCTAGTCTGTCTTTGTATGTATATGTGTGTGTGTGTATAAAGTGCTGAATAAGAGAACAACAGCAGAAGGAGAGCATGAAGGAAATTCTTCCTTTTCAATAAGAGCTATAAATGCTGTGGTGGGCATGTGTGTAGATGTCTGCATCTCTCTTTGAACACCGAAAATTAAATATCTAATGATCAGTTTTAAAATAGTTGTGAAATAGACACATAGAGTATTCCATGTGGTGTTTGCATTTTTAATTTTTTAAAAGGCACAGGGGTGCCTGGGTGGCACAGCGGTTAAGCGTCTGCCTTCCGCTCAGGCCGTGATCCCGGCGTTGTGGGATCGAGCCCCACATCAGGCTCCTCTGCTATGAGCCTGCTTCTTCCTCTCCCACTCCCCCTGCTTGTGTTCCTTCTCTCGCTGGCTGTCTCTATCTCTGTCAAATAAATTAAAAAAAAAAAAATTTTTTTTTAAAGGCACAGCATTCTAAACTTCGGTCTAAAGAAAGTAACAGATAAGAAAAAAAAAAACAGATGCAGAGAGACATTAATAATTAAATTAATTCAGGCTCAAGATAATTTAAAAATTCTAGTAGAGTATTTTATTGGGGAAAGTATAAGATAAAATTTCCATAAGTTACGTTTGCTAAGTCCTTGGTGGTAAGTGTATTAAAATTGTCATCTAATGATTGATGCTGAATATGTATAGCAGGGCCACCGGTTCCTCCTAAGAAGCTCACATTTTCTTTAAAGTCTCACTTGGCAAGCATCACATTTTATAGTGCTAACTTGGCACAGACCTTACAGCTAAAGAAGGCAGAATGGCATAGTTGTGAGGGGCATGGACTCTGGAGCGCATTTCCCTGGACTCTATCCCAGCTCCACCAATTAGTAGTTGCATGATCCAAAGCAAGTTGTACCTTCTTGTGCCTAAGTTTCCTTCTTTATAAAATAAGGCTGATATGAAGATTAAATAAGTTAATACATACAGGGTTTTTGCAGTGCATGGCACATAATAGATTATTTTAGCTCTCTGTGCCTCAGTTTCCTATTTTAAGGGTATCAAATGTACTTCTCCAGCATTATTGTTAGGATTTAATAAATTGATATAACACATACAAATTGCTTAGAACAGTGTCTGGCACTCATTTTAATGATTATTAATATTCTACATAGTAACAATCAGATTTTCTGAACTCCCAATTTAGTTCTTTCAGAAAACATGCTAACTTCATGAAAAATGTTGTTCCCTTCCCATACAATTCTTTTAAAAAAAATCAAAAGTGCTAGTCAGAAGTTCTGGCACATGATCATACTTGTATCTACAAATTTTTCAATCCTTTGTTGGAAATCACATACTGGTAGAAGAAATTAATTTCCATGAAAACAACAGTGAATCTCTTTAGGGACCTACTCCTAAATTTTATTTATATTTTTATTCAGAAAAAAATGGGGGTTCCAGAAAATGTTCATATTTTTTTAAAAGTAAATCTTAAGTATTCTCCCTTTGCCACCAGGATAGACTTTCCTGAGAAAATTTTGTCTACTTTGAGAAGTGATTGACATTGATTCCCTGTTAACTTCTGAGTATGTTCTCGTGTACCTGGTGACAAGTAATAATCTGAACATCATGCAGTTGTTAGAGTTTTGTTTTGGCATAGAAATCCCCAATTTGTAGTCCTCACACTGTGGGCCTTATAAATAACTTCCAATTATTTTTATTCATTTGTTCATTCATTCATTCATTCATTCATTCATTCATTCATTCATTCATTAAATAATATTAGGATTCCTATGTGCCTGGACTGGGCCAAGTGTTGGGTACCTTATGAGAATGTTTTTTTTTTTTAAATGTCTATGACCCTGCCACATTGTTTGCATACTATAGGTTGTGGCCCATTAGTAGATTATAAGATAAATTTAATGGATTGTGACCAGAATTTCTTAAAAGATGAAGTGGAATTGAAAATGGTAGAGTGCACTGCACATGATATTATTTTCCAAAGCTTTTTTAATACCTCTATTTCAGTATCTAAGACACATATATTTGTCATGTGAAATGTGTTATTTTTGATTATCCAAAAAGTTTGAAAAACTGCACTCAGCAGTAATCTGCGTCTCTCTGCAATCCATCTCCCCTCCTCTATCTTCTTTCTTGTTCACTCTTCTCCAGACTGGCCCCTTTGCCTTCCCTTCAACTTGCCAAGCACACTTGCTTCTCAGGATCTTTGCATTTGTGACTATCTCTGCTTTGAAAGCAGTACTCTCAAATATATTTCCTTTGTTTCTGCTCAAATGTCACCTTCTCAAACACTTCTTGTCCTGACCACTCTGTCTAAAATAACTTACCATGCTCTCCATTCTCTCACTTCACATCCCGATCCTCTTTATTCAGCCTCACTTTATTTCTGGAGACTAGAGCTTAAATGGTCTCTGACATGTTATCTTTGCCTGATGTGATTTGTCAGTGTTCTTGTTGTCTTTCTCTCCACATCAAAATGAACACATCATGAATTCAGGACATGGTTCTGTTCATCACTGTAACACTGACACCTAGAACAGTGCCTGGCTTATAGTAAATGCTAAACAAAACAAAACAAAACTTGCTGAATAATTAAAAGAGCAAATAGATAATGAAATTAAAGTGTCATATTGGTTTTTACTTTATTGCGTATGAATGATGTTGCAACGATTAGTGATTTAAATTTGTTACACAGCCCCCAAAGACTTGGACTTTCCCCAGCTCTCCGGTCTCGATCAATTGCTTTTCCTTCCCTTTCTTGTTCCCCAAGTTTTTGATCGCTGTGCTCTGATAGCTTGGAGATCATAGTGGTTCTATGAAGACACAGAACTGTGTCACACTTTCCTGCCTTTGCTCACACTATTCCCTCGGCCTGGGATGCCTTCCCCCCACTCTTGCTTCTTCAGCTGAGTAACTGCTGGCCCTTCAAGATTTGGTTTAAACCTCATCTTTCCTTGGAAGCCCTCCATGATCTCCCTGACGAGGGGAGATGCTTCTTCTCTGTGCTTTAATATCACTCTGTGTATTTGAAATACCCATTTTTGTGACTCCTTGTTTATGAGCTACTTGAGAGCAGCAATGGGTTATTTTTATTTTTATATTCCTAGAATCCCCTGTAGTGCCTGGTATGTACTAGGAACTCAATAAACATTTCTTTCGCTGAAAGGAAACATATTTGAAATTTCAGACAATTTATTTCTTAATTTATCTGAACCATATTTTCTTGAAATTGACAATTAACCTCTGTTTGATAAGTTTATAAGATATTTAGTCCATTAATAAAGGCAGATGTTTTAATGGCTATTTTGTTGTTTTTCACTTCTTAAAAGAAAGCATTTCTTAAAAATTTTTTTGAGAGAGGGGAGAAGTTAAGTAGCTTGGATGAAGGAAAAATGGAAAGGCACAGATGCAAATTGTGCCCTGCATCATGCATCTTGTTTTTCTGTTGTACATCTCAGTTGTCTGAGGATGTGTATTCAATGGGTGGGTTCTTGCTTTTGCGGTTTTGTTTGTTTGTTTGTTGTCTGTCTACTTCTAAAGAACTGATCCCTGGAGATGAAAAAGGGATTTGAGTAAAATGTGAAGTTGTCTTTTTAGGTCCTGAAAATACACTGGTAAAAGATTGAGCCAAAGTGAAGATTTTGGATTATGTGTGGTTTTCACTTCTATTTGATGCTTTGGGTCTTTTTTGCCATGGAAAATTGAGAGTTGACTGAACATGTCAACTACCCAACTAAATATAACCTTCTGAGGAAAATTTATTCTTTGCACTCCTTTGCCTTTTTATTGTGATGAAAAGAGAGAAGGAAAAAAAAACCAAAAACCCAGAGACTCAACGGGCTGTAACTTTAATAGGTCATTCCAGCCAGTGCTTACCTTCACAAAATTCTGATAATACAGGGAAGACAATACAGTGATCAAAAGCAGTGATGAGATTTTTTAGCAGCATTAACTGTCATGACCTAGCAAAATGAAAGAAAATGGTTTAACAGAACTGTCAGCTTCAATATAGCTAATAAAGGCATGGATAAATGTTTATTACATACCGGAGACAGATCATTTCTGTACAGAAATTGAGGATGACCTTTACTGATAACTCTTATCTGCCTGATATCCTGAGCGAGAGGGAGAGACAGAGGGGAGAGAAGCGTATTTGCTGATATTTATGAAAGGAGAAATTATCATGTGCAAATAAAACATTTTAGCAATGATTATCTCAAGTCACCCTTTGCCCTCACTTCCACCCCCACAGACATACCTCATGGAGGTATAATGTACGTTCTTCTCTAGAGGACCAAATATACCTCACATTTTGGTAGCATTGATAAATTCATGGAAATTCTTAAAAAATTAAAAAAAACAAAGAATAGGAGCACATGGATATGAATAGCTATATCAATAACATTGACTTTTAATTTCTTCTAAGACATGACAAAGATTGAAATTATATGACATCCTTCTAATAAAATGGTCTTGCTTGTAACTAGGAATTTAAAAGAAATTAGTAATAACCAATCCATGTCCATTCTGCCATAAATTGCTGATATCCATAACAATGTTTAGATTTTTTGAAAGACAATGCAATTTAAGTACCATTACTTATTGATATTGGTGTTTTTATTCTTGCTGTGAAACTAGTAGAAATGATGGTGTAGATGATGGTGGAGGTATTTATTTATTTATTTATTTATTTTTCATCCCAAAAGGAGATTTCTTGGTACTTTAGTTGAAACTGTTTATAATTTAAGTTGAGCTGTCATCAAAAATATAAGTGAACATTTGATGTGATAATTTGGGTAATTTAAGTAAGAAAAAGTAGATTTACCTGAAATATTTAAACCTTAAGCTTGTTTTTTGTTTGGAGACACACGTCAAATCTTGTTACATTGTTCTTGGAATAGTTCCATGTGTCTGGTGGCTGCCCAGGACATTTTAATTAATGACAGTATTTATGACAAAAAGGAAATCTTAGACACTCGGGGATTTTTCTACATATTCTTATTTTGAGATATGTTTATATATAGGACTAGTTTCACTCTGAACTGAAAGTTTTCTTCAGAAGGCATAAAACCCAACATGCATAGTAGATTACAAGTGGAAAGAATAGACATGCAGTGAATGGAACTCACTTGACATTGAAATTGACAATTCTTGTTTTTATATTAAATTTGATTTAGTAATAGAGGTGAAACTGGAAACCTCTTATCCCCTTAGCTCTATGGCCTAATTAATTGTCGTTTTTTTCCTTCCCTTCAGAGGCTCACTTATTTTTTCTATTTTTTTAAACAAGCCTACAGGCAACTGTTTTGCACACCTAATATGCAGAAGCTCTGCCAAAAGTGTTGGTTGTATTTAGGAGCCATTGTTGGCACTTGGTGCTTAGAAAAAGGAAGTGACTCCTCTCTCTCCCTTTCTCTCTCTGTTTTACATCTGCAGCTGCCATGTGTTCCCTTGGCCCATTTGGGCTGCTCTGAGCCACTGACTCTGCTACTATTAAGATAGGATGAGTTTTCCAGAATGTCATAGGGGGCTTGTTTGGCATTTAATATTGAATTTAGACTCCACTGAGGCTGCAAAAGACAACACAAACAAAGTCTTGCAGATGAGGTAAAACAACAGTTTGTGCCTTGTCATAAACATGTCATTTTGTGCCTCTGACCCAATCTCCACACCAAGTTTTCCTCTAAGCACTATTTCTCTGTTGACATACAGGAACTGTTGGTCACACACACACACACACACACACACACACACACACACACACACACTCTCTCACAGAGATACAGGGAGAGAGAGAAGGAGAGCACGTGCAAGCATCAGACATGGAAATCTGTTACTTCTCTTTGATCTCAATAGCTGAATTAATTTAGAAATTATAAGTTTGCAAATACCTGATAGCAGAAAGGAACTAGAAGGAGGTCATTTAATTATTTCTGTCTACAATCTTAAACTATCGTGTTGGAACTATAAAGAACAGTAAAGTTGTAATTTGATGAAATTGTACTTTGATGAAGAATAATTAGATATTTACTGTAAAAGGTTTCTCATTAGAATAACATGGCTTTTAGATTTATAGTTTTCTGCATTGTTCAGATTTGGTGCCTAAAGCAAATTAAAAGAGGAATGAGATTGACTATTTTTAGTGCTTATGTGAAAACAAAAAACCTCAGAAATCTGTTTGGATTAATTTCTTAAAGATTTTTTTTCCAATGAAAAATTATGAATACTTTTATCTGACGAAAGATGAGGTGACTCACTGATTCTGCCATGCTTGTGATAAATACTAACCAAGAAGTATACCTGCTACATGTCCTGGGCAATATATAATCATTATGTTTTTACTTTACCAGCACCATATGTAGACTTTATTATAGACTGTTTTAAGCACATGCCACATGTATTAACTCATTTAATGCTAATGACATCCTTATTTTATACATAGGGAAACAGGCATGGAGAACTTAGGTAATTTGTTCAAGGTTATGAAGCTAGTGTTATAGCCAGCATTTACCTCAAGGAGTCTAATCCCAAAGAACTTCTCTGTCATCATGCTTTGCTTCATCTTAAATACCAAGGGATTGGAATTGAGATAGTTACAAAGCGAAGTCTGTAATGTGCTAATGTGAGTAATGTGGTCTGAGTATCAATTTTGTAATAGTACTAAATGATTGAAAGCATTAATTGGCTCTTACTCTCATAAAGCTGGAGGGAGAAAAAGCAGGCAAACATAAATAATATATGTGTATATGCACCTGTGTTTGTGGGGTTAGTTAGGGTGGAGAAAAATAGGCATTTCTATTACCCCACCTCTCCTCCAGTACCTCTTTACGTTTCCTGGATTGACTTTTATTTTTCTTTTCTGCCAGTCTTTTTCTACCACTGAGCATTCACGGGGAACCTCAATGGGCAGGACGTAGTCCTTTCCCTTGCAGCCTAGATGAGGAGACAGATTAGTATCCTGCCCAGGGTACTGGGGAAGCAGATGGAGCAGATAGCATATACTGGCTGAGACCAGGAAAATGCTTGGTGAAATCTTTTGACTAAAAGGAAGAGAAAAATTACTTTTATATTAATAAAAAGTAATTTCTGATTATAAAAGTAATTCTTAGTATAAAAAATTTAAGAAGTGTTAATAAAAGAGCAGTGCCCTTTAAGATTAGGATGCAGAAAGAAATACATAAAATCTTGGTGTATGTCAAGGCTTTTATTTTATGCCCTAAGTGTATATTTTTTATAAATTTGGAATCATACCAAATATAATATTTAATATAATATTTGAATATTTTCATGAACATATGCTGTTCTATAACATGACTTCTTTGCGTCTGCAAGTATTTATCATATTAGTGTATTCT
This sequence comes from Ursus americanus, assembly GCF_024610735.1. Taxonomy (NCBI): domain Eukaryota; kingdom Metazoa; phylum Chordata; class Mammalia; order Carnivora; family Ursidae; genus Ursus; species Ursus americanus. The sequence goes on along the minus strand of NC_142134.1, from coordinate 22,421,281 downwards.
ACCTATACTCTTGTTGGATGTCTAGGTTGTTTCCATTTATTCACTACTATAAATACAGGGATAATGAACATCCTTAAACAAAAATGCTGTCCAAATCTGATTGGGCTAGAATATGAGATTATTTATATTTTTTAGCTCATATTGCTCAATTGCCATCTTGAAATAATATACCAATTTATATTCCCACAAGCATAGTATAAATATTAGCACAGTCTTACCAGTAGTGTTATTTTTTTTAACAAAAATTCTATTTTTTAATGGACGTAGTATTATTTGGATTCTATATTTCCCCTTGAGGGAGCTTTAGTAGGTTGTGCCTTTCAAGGAATTTGTCCATTTAATATAAGATATCAGATGCACTGGAATGAAGTTATTGTACTATTCCACTAGTATCCTTTCACTATGTGCAGAATCTGTAGTTCAGCTACCTCTGTCAATTCTCTATACTGGTAATTTGTGTTATCTCTCTCTCTCTCTCTTTTTTTTTTTTTGTTCCTCATTAGTCTTGTTAGAGACTTATTGATTTTATTGATCTTACTAAAGAAGCACTTTGAGAAGCATTGATTTTTTGTTTTCTATTTAAGTTGATACCTGATCTGATTTTTACTATTTTCCTTTAAATACTTGGGGTTTAATTGTTCTTCCTTTTCTGAGGAATTTGAGGTAATTAATTTGAGACCTTAGATTTTAATAGAGACATTTAGTGCTATATATTTCCCTCTAAGTACTGCCTTAGAAACATTTCATAGATTCTTATATGTTGTATATTTCATTTGTATGCAATTCAGAATAATTCCTAGTTTATCTTTTGATCTCTTCTTTGATCCATGAATTCTTTAGAAGTTTGTTATTTGGGAATTTTTCAGACACTTTTCTTTTGTAGATTCCTAATTTAGTTTGCGGTTAGATAATATACCCTATATGACTTGAAATCTTTTAAATTTACTATACTTGTTTTATGACCCAGAATACATTTCTGTCCAGGTAAATGACCCATATGCACTTGGAAAGAATGAATATTCTGCTACTGTTGGGTTGAGTGTTCTACAAATGCCAAGTGTATCAATTTTGTTAATAGAGTTGTTCAAGTCTTTTATATTCTTTTTTTTTTAAGATTTTATTTAATTGAGAAAGAGAGCGAGAGTGAGCATGAGCCAGGGGTGGGGGGCAGAGGGAGAGAGACTCCTCAAGCAAACTCCCTGCTGACCACTGAGCGTGAGTTCAGAGTCCCACACAGGGCTTATCCCAGGACCCTGAGATGACCCTGATCATGACCTGACCCAAAATCAAGAGTCTGCCACTCAACCAACTGAGCTACCCAGGTGCTCCTAAGTCTTTTATATTCTTTTCTTTTTCTTTTTTTTTTTAAGATTTATTTATTTATTTGAGAGAGTGAGCAAGAGAGTGTGCAGGTGAGGGGGGCAGATGGAGAGGGAGAGAGAGAATATCCAGCAGACTCCTCTCTGAATATGGAGCCCAATGCAGGGCTTAATCCCTCCACCTCGAGATTAAGACCTGAGTGGAAATCAAGAGTTCAACACTTAACTGACTGAGCCACCCAGGTGCCCCAATAAAGATTTTTTTTTTTATGATTCAATTTTATCTCCTTTTTTTTTTATTGTTACTTATAACTCTTCACTCTTACTTTGGTAGTTGCATTGATATTATTTACTTCATGTTTAGTACAAGTAATGTTTAATACTAGTACTCTTGGATAGCTTTTTTATTTGGCTATGTTTTCAATCTCATTAATTTTTTCTTCAGTGATAGTTACTCTGCTAATCCCGTCAGTTGTATGTTTTCCATTTCAGACATTGTTTTCAACTCTAGAAATTCAATTTTAGTCCTCTTAAAGAATATATCTTCCATGTCTCTACTTAGTTGTCATTTTTTTCTCTACCTTTTTAAATACATTGAGTAGAGTTATAATAACTTTTTAATATAGGTGTATATTTTGTCATCTCTGTCATTTTTGTTTTGGATTGAATGTGTTGATTTTTCTCATTATGATAATTCTTTGCATACCTCTTAACTTTTAGTTTGATGCCAGACATTGTGAATTTTAACTTGTTAGATCCTGGATATCTTGCATTCCTATAAATATTCTTAATAATTTATGCATTTATGTTGTGAAGTTACTTGAAAACAGTGACTTTCATTTTTTGCCCTTAAGTTTTGTTGAGAATGGCCCTAACACAACTAGTCTATGACTAATTTACCCCACTACTGAGGGAAAACACTTCTAAATAGCCGACCAAATGCCCCATGAAGAATGAGAACACTCTGGTTTGGTGAGAATACTCTATCTGGTGAGAACAGACATTAATTCTGGTTCTGTGTGTACTCCAGGAATTGTTCTTTCTAATGCTTTCAGATTTTTTTTCTCCAGTTTTTTGGTCGTTTCTTCTCATAAATCCTGAATAGTTGGGGGAGATCTTCTTCAGGTCCCTAGAGTTCTGTCTTTGCAGTTCTCTTCTCTTTGTTACTCTGCCTATAAAGCCTGATTGTCTTAGCCTCCAAAGACTTTCAACTTTTTTTTCAACTCAAGAAGACTTTTGTGTCCCATCTGATTTCCCTCACTATGTGCCATGGCTTGGAAATTTTCTCCAGGTGATATGCTGGTGTAAATAATAGGGCTAATCTTATTAGATTAGCTGATCTCTCATTGCTTGATTTCCAGTATATTGAGAACCATTGCTGTACATATTTATTCAGTTTTTTAGTTGTTCAGGTATGAGAAAAATTTTTTTTCTCTGTAACTCCATTTTGGCCAGAAGCATAAGTTGTGTTGAGCATATTTTCATGCCCTTATTGGCTATTCATATATCTACTTTATGAAATGTCAATTTTTTACCCATTTAAAGAATTGGGTAACTCATTTTCTTAGTATTGTGTTATAAGAATTTTATTTATATTTTGGGAAACTTTTAATGCTCATGGTTTTAGTATTAATGAAGTCCAGTTTATCAAGTTTTTCTTTGGTAATACTTGAGGTCCTTTCTAAGAAAGGCTGGCTATAATGTTCATGACAGTTTTCTCCTCTATTTTCTTTTAGAAGTTTTATAAGTTTAATTAAACTTCTACATTTACATTTAAGATATATTTTAGATTAACATTTGTGTGCATAAAGGGTAAGGTTCACTTTTCCAACGTTTGCTCTTAATCTGTTTTAGCATTATTTGTTGAATGGACTGTCCCATTCCATAAAATTGCATAGACACTGTGGTTGAAAATCAGTTCATGTGTAGTTATTTTTCTAGACTGACTATTCCATTCCATTGTACCCTATGTCAGTATCAGTGTATTGATTCTTGATAGCTTTACAGTGAATCTTTAAATGAGGTAGTGTATGTCTTTCACTTTTATTTTTTCAAAATTGTGTTGAGTGTTTAGGTTCTTTGTATTTAAATTTTTAGAATAAGTTTGTGAATTTCCACAAAGTAGTTCTGATAGGATTTTGTTTGGGATTCTGTCACATGTGTAGATCAATGCAGGAAAGATTTACGTCTTAAAATAGTGAATCTTCCAACCCATAATCATGGTGCATTTTCCTCTTTTCAAGCTTTCCTTTAAATTTTCTTTAATTTCTCTCAGCAATGTTCTTGTTGTCACTGTATAGGTAGTTCATATATTTTGTTAAATTTATCATTAAATATTCCATATTTAATGCTATTGTAAACTGAATTTTTAAATTGTTTTCCCGTTATTTGCTGCATATATTTAGATATACAAATGATTTTTTCACATAGACCTTGTATATTGTGACTGTTAACATTGCTTATTAATTTTGATAGTTTTTTTTCAGATTCTGTAGGATTTTCTATGTACAAAATCACATGTGTGCAAATAGAGACAATTTCACCTTTTCCTTACCATGCTGCATGCTTTTTGTTTATTTGTCTTGCCTCATTGTACTGAGTAGAGTCTCCAAACTCAGTATGAAATAGAAGTAGTGAAAGAGGATATCCTTGCCTTGTTTTCTATTTTAGGGAGAAAGTGTTCAATCTGTCTCCACTAAGCATGATGTTACTTGTGGGTTTTTTAAAGGTATCCTTTATTAGATTGAAGAAGTTTTTTCTCTTACTAGTTTGCTGGTAGTTTTTAATGTGATTGTGGTAGAATTTTTTCAAAAGGTTTTTCTGGGGTGCCTGGGTGGCACAGCGGTTAAGCATCTGCCTTCGGCTCAGGGCGTGATCCCGGCGTTCTGGATTCGAGCCCCACATCAGGCTCCTCCGCTATGAGCCTGCTTCTTCCTCTCCCACTCCCCCTGCTTGTGTTCCTTCTCTCGCTGGCTGTCTCTATCTCTGTCAAATAAATAAATAAAATCTTTAAAAAAAAAAAAAAGGTTTTTCTGTATCTATTGAGACAACCATATAACTTTTCTCCCTAAAGCCCTAGTTTGGTTAAGTAAATTGATTAATTATCAAATGTTAAACCAACTGTACATTCTTTGAATAAACCCTACTTCATCATTATATATTAACTTTTTCAATGTTGCTGAATTTCATTTGTTAATGTTACATTAAGATTTTTTGCATTTATATTCATCAGTTATTGGTCTGAGGTGTATCCTATTTTTATTGCATTTTTGTCCGGTTTGGTATCAAAGTAATGCTAGCCTTTTAAAATGAGTTTGGAAGTGTTCTCTTCCTCATCTATTTTCTAAGATATTTCCTATAGCATTAGAATTATTTCTTCCTTAACTGTTTGCTATAGATATCAACTAGTAAAGCTATTTGGGCTTGCAGTTTTCTTTTGAGAAAGTTTTTATTTACAAATTCAATTTCTGTACTAGATATAGGGTTGTTTTATGTCAGTGTTGGTAATTTCTGTCATTCAAGTAATTTGTTCATTTCATACAAATTGTTGAATTTACTTGTGTGTTCTCTCCTTTTTTTCTTGATTAGTTAGAGGTTTTTCAATTTTTTTTTCAGAGAACAGTTTTTGTTTTCTATTACTTGTCTGATATGTTAGTTTAACATATCAATATTATTTCCTTTCTTTTTTCTAGTTAATATGCTATTGCTTTTAACTTCTTAATATAGAACTTCAGATCATTTATTTTAGATTCTTTTTTCTCAACATAAGCATTTAAACAAATAAATTTCCCTTAAACACTACTTTAGTTATAGCCACAAATTTTGGTGGGCTGTATATTTTTTCCATCAGGTCAAATAGTTTTTAGTTTTCCTTTTTGTCTTTTTATTTGATCCATGATTTATTCAGAAGAATGTTGTTTAATTTCCAAATATTTGGGCATTTCTAGATTTTTTTTATTGATTTTTAATTTAATGCCATGATGATCAGAATACATATTCTGTATGATTTCAATCATTTTAAGTTAATTCAAGCTTGCTTTGTTGTAATGAGTATTTTATAGTGTCAGTTATGTCAAATTCGTTGATTGTGTTGGTCAAGTCTTATATACTTTTATTTTTATGTGTGTCTATGTATTTTATCAATTTATTGAAGCAAAGTGTTAAAATTTCCAGCTATAATAGTGGATTTTATCTCTTTTTCCTTTCAGTTCTTTTAGCTTTTGTTTTAAGTATTTTGAAGCTCTGTTATTTAGTGTATACACATTTAATATTGGTCTTTCTTCTTGACTAATTGAGACTTTTGTCATATTGAAATGTCTATTTTATATTCTGTCATATTCCTTTTCATGAAGTTTAGTTTTCCTGATTTTAATATAGGTTCTTCAGTTTTCTTTTAATTAGCATGTGTAAGTTTTTTTATTATTGTTTTCCTGTCCTTTTACTTTTAATCTATATTTTTATATTTTAAGTTCTTTTTTTTTAGTAGTGTATAGTTTGGTCATGCTCTTTTGTTCAGTTTGAAAATCTTTGTATTTTACTGGAAACTTTAAACAATTTATATGTAATATGATTATTATTTTTTAAAGATTTATTTATTTATGAGAGAGAGAGAGATATTCCAGGACCTTGAGCTGAAATCAAGAGTTGGCCACTTAACCGACTGAGCCACCCAGGTGCCTCTGTAATAGTTATTAATATGGTCGAGGTTAGTTTTACTATTGTCCTGTTTGTTTTCTTTTTGTCTTATATATTTTCTTTTCCTCTTACCTCTGTTTCTGCTTCCATCTGAATTAGTTTAGTTGAGTATTTTGTAGTTTTTATTTTAAGCTTTATTTTTGTATTATTAGAAGTATATCTGTTTTGTCATACTTAGTTTGTGCATTATTTACCTTATAATCTACTTTCAAATAATATTACACCTTTTTATGCATATCGTAATAATCTTAGAGTTGTTATACTTCCATTTCCCTCCTCCAGTCCTTTAGTTATAGTATTGTTATGCATATTTTCCATGTTTTAAACCTCAAAATACTGTTATTACTTTTAAACATTTGCTTATTTTTTGAAAAACCTTTACAAATGACTAATATATTTGTTATGTTTGCCACATATATACCATATTGGTAGGTATAGATTTCTTTGTGTATATTGAATTTTCTATATGGTTTTATTTTTCTTTAACCTGAAGAATTACTTTATACAAAAAAAATTTTTCTGGGGTTTAGTTTTTTTCCAAAATATACTTCTTTGCCTTCATTTTTGAAGATATATTTTCCAGATATAGAATTCCACTTTTACCATTTTTTTCTTTTAGCATTTTTAAAATATCATTGCATTGTTTTTTGACATTTGAAATTATTCTTATCTTTGTTTTCCTGTTTTATGTGACATGTCCTTTCTCACTGGTTGCATTTACAATTTTCTGTTTATTATTAGTTCTTAGCAATTTAATAATGATGTGCCTTGATGGAGTTTTATTTGTGTTTATTTTGTTTGTGTTTGAGTCTCTCAGAATGGAAAGTGTATAATTTTTATAAAATTTTGAAAAGTTTTGACCATTATTCTTAAAATATTTTATCCCATGTCCCCTCTGTTTTCTAAATTAGACACAAAGAAATATCTATGATATGTTATGATACATTGCTTGTTCTAAGAAATACTAATAGCAAAACAACTCCAATTTTAATATTGCTTTTAATTTAGCTAATTGTTTTGATCTATACTTAATATATTAATTCAAACAATTATGAAAATTAGTTAATTTTCTCTGTTACTTCTAATATAATCGAAGGTGGTAGACACAAAGAAAACATCTGTAATATGTTGTGATAAGTGATTGCAATGGAGGTTTGCAATCTGCACAGCAGGAAAGAAAAAAAAAGTGATAATACAGCACTAACTGCCCCGTATTGGGGTGGCTGGACAGACAAGGATGGTGATACTTCATCTGGGTATTAAAGAATGAATTTAAGTATACTAGCTGGAGAGGAAGGGAGGAACAGTATGTCATCTACAGAGAAGAACATTTCAAAAGTCTTGGAGGTTTCAACAAACTTGTTCTTTGGGGAATGACGAAGCATTTGTTGTTGTAGAAGCTGGAATGCAAGGCCTTAAGAAAAAAGGCATGTTAAGTAGTTGGCTCCAGATTGTGTAAGTCCTTGAGGGCTATGTTAACAAATTTGGATTTTGAACTAGAGGTAGTGTTATTGTGCTTCCTTTTTATGGTGATTTATTTTATATAGATATCAAGGAAATGGTGATTTGATTAAAACAGCAAGTAATAGTGGGCCTTTTTAGCAACTTTGATACTGATGTAGTCACAGGAGTTCTCTCTTGCCCCCAAATGTGTCTCAATTTTATACAAACAAATAACAATGCAGTAGGCTTTCATTTACATACTTCAACCGTCCCCTGAGTGAGAAACTGTGACAGATAAGTTAGAAAACTGCCTTAGTCTTACTCTCATGGGACAGAATTCTCTCCCAGCCTTTTGAGTTTGGAACGTTTGGGATGTTGGTAACTTTTTTTAGTTCAATGATTTAATTAACTAAGCTAGTAAGGAAATATCTGAAACTGACATGGACTCTTGCCAGAAGATTAGCGAGGGAAATATAAGATTTCCCAAATCCAGTCTCTATCCCTTTAAAGCAGATAATTTAGAGGAGAATAAAAAATCTTGAAAATTAATGGTAATTTTGAAATAGAATATTTTGTCAAAATCAAATTCATTTCATTAAATGCTTGAGGAGAATGCAAAGAGTAAATGAGGTATGAATAACTGTAAGATGGGACAATTACCACCTCAGAAACAATATATTTGTAAAGTTAATTCCTCTTGAACATGAACAATCCCCTTACACTTGACCCCTTTCTATTGCCTCTTCCATGCTTGAACTCTCCTTGAACTTTGAAGATCCATCTTGAGAGTATGATACGGCCATCTCTTTTGCATCTGGTTATTTTAGCTCCAATTTGCAGCCCTAAAATGGCAATTATAGTGATATATTGCTCAAGTCACCCGACATGGATTAGTATCGGGATCAGCACATTTATGCACAGGAGTAGTGAATGGAGACTGCAGCTATGATTTTAAATGACTTGATTAATTCTGAAACAACATTTCAGAGTCCATTAGGTCCAGCAGGTGTTGGGGTGCAGACTGCTTTTTCCCTAAGCAGCATATTCGATTAAACTGCCAAAGTATTTTTGATTCATATATCTTTCCCAGAATAGTTCCCTTTCACTCTGTTAAATCTCCTTAACACTCAACTATACTCTTCCTGAAAGAGATCCTCTCTCCCTTTTCTGCCTCTACCCACGTTCTCTTGTGTCAGTTACTGATCACCAGTTCTGTTTGAGCAACTTGAACAATGTGTTCTGTTCACGTTCAGGAGGGCATTTACATGACAGAACTCCTGCTAAAAGCTCCTGCTGACTCAGGTCAAAATAAGGCCAATTGTGTTGTTTATCCTAAGGGCCATTTCATCAGCAACCCTCTTGTCAAGGTTAGAAATGTGTCTGGTTAATGCCTTGGTTCAATGCTTTCTTTTACTACTAAGTATACATGTACATGACATTATGTGTCTCCCCTTTGCCCTCCACCCCATCTGGATGTCACTGCTCTAATAAAAATGCGTAGGGCTGGGTTTTTCATTTAAGTTCTTTGGTGTTTCAAATTTTTGTATTCTTTGTTGATTTCACGGATTCTAAGGTATCTTTCTTTGAAAAATTCTGACAATGGGCCCTTCATGCTTCATTACTTCCAGTTCTTTTCTTTACAACATAAAGAACATTTCAGTGGGTCTGTGGTACAACATTTGTAGAATAATCTCAGAATGTAGCACCATGAATTGTTCTGTCATCTGTTCCCCTAGTACAATGTACCTGTCTCTATTACCGCACATATCAACATGTATTCTAGCTGTTTGAGTGTTATTACATTTATCCTCCTCAGGGGTTACATCTTATTCTTCTATTTTCATGCCTGTCACATATCTATCCATCCATCCATCCATCCATCCATCCATCCATGCATCTGTCCATTTACTTAACACATTTTAGAGCCCTCTATTATTATTGCTGGTATTTGCTAAACCATGTGCTGGATACTCAATAAATATATTTAATTATATTGAATTAATATGCTCTTAGAAACCAAACAAAACACAGATCATACAGTTTTAGTCACCTGTAATTAATACTGTCCTTGTAAGTGTGTAATATAATGAGACTATAATAATGAGAATATAATAAATATATAAGTAGCTGCCTATTTACTACTGGCTGAGTAACTTCACGGAGTCACATAATCTCTCTTTGTGAACTGTTTCATTGTTAAAATATAGATAAAACTATTTGCTCTGCCCAATTTATAGTGCTGTTGAAGGGGTTGAATAAAAGAATGTAAGTGAAAGTATTTTGAAAACCATCCCCAAATACTATTTGATGTAATAATGAAGGTAATAGTTGAAAGTATATGGTTATGATCAAGATGTGGTGTGCCTGGGCATAATGTCTCCCATAGCAAGAGAATTAATGTTCATTCTGAGGCTACTTTAAATAAGCTGGTAAAACTATTCTGCTTTCCAAAGCCTGAAATTATAAATTTATGTATACAGTTAATGTACTGGCCAATACAAATTTCCTTCATAAAAATGGATTCCAAGTTTAGCCATAACAATTTAAATTTTTCTGTTTTACTAAAAGAAACATAATATAAAAATGGAATACAGATGATTTTAATGTTGAAAATTTGGAGGCTGAGTTACCTAATAACTTCCTATATTATTTTTAAAATCATTGTAATTTCAAAGGATAGCTTATAATTTAGAGTTATTTAACAATGAAACAGTTCATATGAGCTTAAAAATTGAGACTTTCTGTCCTGTTCATCTCCTTTTTGTTGCAAATTTTGAAACAACTGTGAGATAGGTCAAAGGAGTCGGACAAATAGAAATCTTTATTACTCATAAGAGTTGAATTAGCGAATCATATGTGGAATGTAAGAAACAGAGCAGAGGATCATAGGGGAAGGGAGGGAAAACTGAATGGGAAGTCATCAGAGAGGGAGAAAAACCATGAGAGCATGGTTTTCTGAACAATAGGAAGACAAATTGAGGGTTGCTGGAGGGGAAGTGGGTGGGGGGATGGGGTAATTGGGTGGTGGGCATTAAGGAGGGCATGTGATGTGATGAGCACTGGGTGTTGTACACAACTGATGAATTACTGACTCTACATCTGAAACTAATGATGTACTATATGTTGGCTAATTGAATTTAAATAAAAAAAATAGTGATAATAATCATATTTCGTAATTCTTTAAATTTCTCTTAACACTATTTAAATGCACATATGTATAATTTAAATTAGTTATTTTGTGCTCCATTATTTTAATAAAATATATTTTATATGGAAAAAAAAAGAGTTGAATGAATGAATATTACCCTTAAAGGGCTTGCTAATATATTACTTGGTTTAAACCATTCTCTCCTAAGAACTATAGGCCCCCCCTTGCAGAGGTAACTCTTGATCTGCTAAGCAGATCATGGGAGAATAGGCCTAAAAGCTTGCATTCTTCAGGCAAGCTGGCTCTCAAAGTGAGGGACTCAGGATACTGAGCCAAATGTACTCAGTTACTTCTTCTGAATTCATCAGTTGGATCAGTTGCTCTTCTCATGAGAGGAATGAGTTGAGGAAGAGGCTGAGTAGCTCTTCCTGGCTTTGCTCCCTGTGGAATAGACTGGAAATGCCCTCTTCTAGATGGAAACATGAGGAGGAGGATTAATGTCCTCCACACCTCATCACATCTGTTATCCACTGAGTAAACTCTACCACAGAAACTCAGGCTGTGCCACTACCAGTTCTCAACATTGACTAACATTTTGAGGAAGAGAGGAAAGGCCTTACTCCTCAATCCCTCTTCTCCAACTCCTGGGCCCCTACCCAAGCTTTGTGTTTTAAAAATCTAGCCAAGAGTTTGGTCCCCTTGTTTAGAAACAAAACAAAAAACCAAATCATTTCCTTAGCATACAATAATCTATCTTTTGCTTCAAGAAGTTGGAACTTGTTAGTTGCTAAGAACTCTTTCTGCTGAAAATATTTAGTGACTTAGCAATAATAGTGTTCATATAGGGAAATCATGAAGTTGCTTAGAAACCAATTTTATTCTTTTCAGTCAGGCTTTCTTCTTTCTTTTTTCATTTCAGAAAACTGAGATTGTTGAGTTTAAAAGGTAGATGATCAGGTACTTCAAATCTCTTAATAAGTGTCAATAGTAAATTGGTCAATCACTATTAAAATGAATGAAAAGTATCAGAAGATTATTTCAGTGCATGACATTTTATAAATATCATTATTTCACTATTGTTTTGTGTTTTAGGCAATACTTTCTTAGGTAGAAAAAAAAGACTGATTAAATTTCACATACCTTAGTTGAACATCTATCACGTGCAAGGCATCATGCCAAGTGCTGTAGAAAATACAAAAAGACTAAAACATGATCAGTTCCTACCCACCATATATAAATAATTTCACTCACAAAATACATTTTATTCTATTAGGAATTATATTTGTAGAATAGATCATTATTTATAGAATATAAATTATATTTCTATTTTAGTAGAAATATGCTGAAATAAATCCCGATACTGTAGACCAAGAACATAATACATTGTTTGAAACAAAATAGAACAAACTCTGAGCTGCCTAGATTAAAAAGAATGGGAAAGAGACTCTAATGCTAAATATGTGCATTCCAGCTGGTGGGAGGTGTATTAGAACAGATTGAACCACAGAATCCACCAGAGTATTATATAGCTGGACAATAGCACAAAGCCCTAAGTGCCTGGGAGGGAGCTTTGAATAGCTCAGTTAGTCTTTCAGTTTGAATAGGTAGTTTGGGACAGAAGCTTCTCAGGCCTTGGAAGAGTGGGAGGGATGAGGAGAATATATTATGAGTATCTTATCCCTGCACTTTAAAACGAGAACAATGGGCTTCTTATCCAATCTGAATTGACATGATCACCCTATTCCAAACAGCCAAGAAACTGCATAACTTAAACCTGAACATCTTAATGCCCCAGGGAGTTTGCATAAATGGAATCACTTTACAGAGTGGAACACTGTCATTTCTTGATTTTTTTTCAAGTTTCTTTAAACAAAACTACTTAAAGTTTATGAAATTAATGAGACTTAGGTTGGCCTTGAAGAGGACATTAGTGGAGTAAATAAATGCTTTTTAAATTTTTTATTTGTTTGCTTACTTAGCAAACTTTCCTAGCTTTCGACTTGTCATAGAGGTACAGAATTCTTAAAGTTTGAAGTAGTTTTAGAAATCATCTAAAAATAATTTCTTACCCATTTCAGCAATGCCTTCTCTTAAAAAACATCTTTCATAGATGGTCATGGGGAGCACAGCACCTTCTGAACAAGCAATAGTTTGGTAGTTTTAGTGATGCAAAAGTTTTTTTTTTGTTTTTTTTTTGTTTTTTTAGGTTGAGACAAAAATCTACTACTTTAAAACTTCCACCCATTAATCCTGTTTCTAACCTTTAGACAAAAAGAGCACATATACATTCCCAATCTGTAGCTGGCCTTCAAATGATTGAGTGTAACTCTAATGTCTTTCTTTAGTTTCTTCTCTGAGCCAATTATATTGAGGTCCTTCGGTTATTCACTGTGTGCTGTCTTTTCCAGGAGAGTGTGTCAGGAATACTATTTCTCTGTATTTTATTTCATTACCAGTGAACTTAACACATCCTCTCTCTCTCCACTTTTTTTGGACCTTTTCCACATTTCTTTCCCCATACAAAATTGTTGCAAGGTGACTTGGAGGGCATAAACAAGGGCTAGGCTTTGCATGAACAGTTAGAATTTAAGAAGTCTGAGAGGGATTCAGAAAAGAAAACTGTTTGCTTGCAAAAAAGGGTTCCTCTGCAGACCACTGCTGTGTGCAGGTTGCTCATTGGTCAACTTTCGAGTGAGCAGGAAAATTTGGTAGGCTATTTTCTTAACATTTAGTAATAAATAAGCACAAAACAATTGGTCTGTTATATTCTACGTGGCCATGTATGTGTACCGCAGATCTTATGTCTGCTTTTTGTGGGCCAAAGCAGAAAAAAATATTTCCAAATGATTAAAGATAAAAATTTCTCTCTTAAAAGGTGCTTTATTTTGGACCTAATTTATCTAGATTTTGTGACTGTGTTTATCCATTGCACAGAATAATTTCTCCTTTGTTGATTGTTTTTGTTATCTTTTCTTTTTTTAAATTGAGATACAATTGACATATAACAATATATTAGTTTCAGGTTTATAACATAATGATCCAATACTTGTATGTTTTACAAAATGATCACCACAATAAGTCTAGTTCATGTCCATCATCACATAGTTACAATGTTTTTCTTGTAGTGAGAACTTTTAAGACCTACTCTCAGCAACTTTCAAATATGTATACAGTATTGTTAGCTAGAGTTAATATGCTGTACATTACATCCCCGTGACTTACTTATTTTATAACTGGAAGTTTGTACCTTTTGATCATCTTCACCTGTTTCACTCACCTTCACCCCCCACCTCTGGCAACCACCAGTCTGTTCTCTGTATCAATGAGCTCTTTTTTTTTTTTTTAATATTCCACATATAAGTGAGATCATATGGTATTTGTCTTTCTCTGTCTGACTTAGCCTAATGCCCTCAAGGTCCATCCATCCATGTTGTTGCAAATGGTAAAATTTTCTTTATTATGGCTAAATAATATTCCATTATGTATCAAATATTTTCTTTCTGCATTCATTCATCAGTTGATACTTGAGTTGTTTCCATATCTTGGCTATTGTAAATAATGCCGCAGGGAACATTGGGGTGCATATTACTTTCTGAGTTAATGTTTTTGTTTTCTTGGGGTAAATATCCAGAAATGGAATTGCTAAATCATATGGTAGTTCTGTTTTAAATTTTTGAGGAAACTCCATCATCTGTTTTCCATAGTGGCTGCATAAATTTACATTCCCACCAACAATGCCCAAAGGTTCCCTTGCTTTCATTTTTCTTGAACTGGTACTTCCTAAGAGTTGAAGTTCAAATACCAACTATTATCCAGAAATTAGAATTTGAAGGAACCAAAACTTGGAATATTTTGTCATTCAAGACTTCATTTCCCTGTGAGTTTCAAGTTAAAGCACTCCCTAGTTTTAAGGGAGAGGACTATAAAAGTAAAATTACAAGTGGATGGGTATTCTAAATAGCCAGAGATACTAATATGTGTATTGGGGTAATGCAGGAGTGATGCCAAGGGTGGATAGTGGAATGTGAAATAGGTGAATTAGAGTGAGGATCCTTGAGTAAGAAGGTGATGCACAGGGGACTGTGTTAGATGACCATCCCTTATTAGAATGTCTATGGCTGACATTTTTCCCAAAAAACATTGACTTGTTAACATGTTTTGCCTGAGCAAATGGGTAACCAAAACTTCACACCCTTCCAGAGACTGGAGAGTGGACAGACCTCAGGACTTGATTCACCACAGAGGGATCCTTTTTTCAAGTCTACAGTGAACTCCTCTGGAGCCTCCTCCACATTCTTCCCCACCCTCCAAAGCTTTGAGAAACCAGCCTAACACCAGTCGTATCTGTAATGAATGAGGAGGAGTAGCAACACCCCTTTTCCTGTTGCAGCCCTGAAAAATTCCACTGAAATATTTCATCTGAAGCGGAATCTGACCACAGGCACACAGCATCCTTTGTTCACATTTCTTACTCTGCTCCCTACTAAAGTGGATTTTAACACTAGAAGCTCAGAAAGATGTGCAAAATAGAGCACAGGGATATACAAATCTTTATTTTATTAACAGTATAAATTCCATTTTCTCAGAATGGCCAGTTTTTTTCCTGCCTAGCAGCAAAAAGACAGTTAAAGGGACTTTTGGTGACATTCCCTTTGTTTAATGAAGCTTGGAGTTATGGGCAAGTGCCTTGAACTGCCGTTATTATCTGCATGACTGAATAAGGGCTGAGGGTCCAGATCTGTGCAAAGAGTTTTATTGCAAATAGGGACATTGATCATTCATAATCAGACCTACCAGGTCAGCAGTGCTCAGTGCCAGCAAGCCCTGAAAAAGCTGACCAAGGGAGCACCAGTGCTCATGGGTTAATGTAATATTCAAGCAGAATGAGATCTTTCTCTTCTTATATGCTCATCTCTTGGCTTTCTTCTGACAGAGTGGAAATGAGAACCCAAACACATTGAACTATATCCTATATAACCAATCACTGAGTCATCCTCTGTTCATCTGAGAGCTCTACATGTTTCCAGAGACTGTTTCCTTTAGAGGTGTATTCTTTCTGTGCAAAGGTTTGTGCTTTAGCTCTATCATTATCATACTATTTAGGTATTATATGCTTCATTTTAAGTCACTGCTTTCTGATTACCAATATTTACTCACATTAGAGATCATATTCAGAAGAGAGGATTTCAAAGAGATCACTATTTGAAGATTCAGAGTGAATGTCAAACCACATGTTTGTTTCTTTATCATTCCTTTGGTTAGTAAGCTTTTAAAATATACTTTTGAATATAAAAACATCCTATTTAAAAATTCAGCTTTGTGTAAGTTATTGCACTTGTGAAAATGTGATGAACGTATTACTATCATGATGAGTCAGGGGGTATTTATTTCACAGCAGTGTCTTTGTACGTTGGATCATTGACACAATAACACAGGGACAATTGAAAAGGTGAGTGCCTTCTCCTAGGTTACAAATTTGGAAGAACTAGAAGCACGTGCATTTTATATTTTATGCCTCCCAATTCTGCTCAAAAGAATAACACAGCTAAGGAGGTATTAATCACTAAGGGGCATGATGGCAGGTGGCAGGATATAAAATTTGAGAAGAGTCTAAATCAAAGAGGAGGATTTTGAGATTAATAGCATATGGTGAAAGCACCAGAAACTTAATTTGATGTCCTGTGTTCACACGGAAAAATGATGTTGCTAGGCCATTTCGAATCAGATGTGCTTTGTGAATTATTTCTCTATTGGTGATGAATTTTCAATGATATATCCACGTGCGATCACTCAGTTGACCTTGTGACCAATGACAAGCACATGTCAGATAGCTGGCAAGGGTGAGAGGTTTACTGAGTCATCTGAATGATGAACGCATGAGCTCGTTATCTAATCGGCTATGCTTAGTGAACCCAGAGTGTGCTAAAGGGTTAAGAAGGGAAATGTGACCAACTTGATACTGAGACCTGATTCAGGTTATTATTGGAATTCAGCTCAGGGCATGATTATGCCATCATGTGTTGAGAAACAAGATTTTTTTTTTTTTTTTTTTTTGAGAGCACACAAGCATGTAAGCCGGGTGGGGGGGGGGGTGGTTGGGGAAGGAGAGAGAGAATCTTAAGCAGACTCCACACCCAGCATGAAGCCCAACTCCAGGCTCAATCTCATGACCCTGAGATCATGACCTGAGCGGAAACCAAGAGTCAGATGCTTAATGAACTGAGCCACCCAGGTGCCCTGAGAAACAAAGAAGAATTTTTAATCTAAAATAACCAAATATATAAAGTTACATATGAAAGTATTTTTAGATTTTTTTCCTATATTGTCAAATAAACTCAAGATCATCCCAAAATAGTAGTTCAACAAACTTTATCATTGATTTGTGTTTAGTGATATAGTCATTATTTGGGCACTAGTAGTTTGATATAAACCATTAATTGGAGGAAGTTGAATCGGAATTTTAGAAATAAAAGGGACTTTATTGTTTAATCACTCACTTTATAACTAAGTAATCGTGAGGCTCAGGAAAGTGAATGACTATCCTGAGGCTATTAGGCTAGTGATTGTCAGACCTCAGGGTTCCAGATTTCCAGCTCAATGCTCTTACCTTATGCTTTGTAATAATTTGTATTTTTTTTTGGTTTTGCACAAATGAATATTCGTTTCTGATGCCAAAAAACTTGAAGAATACAACCACTCTGGTAACCATTGTAATTTTGTACGACACTTCTATTCTCATTTCTATGTCTTGTCATTTCTTTGGCTAGTAAGCTTTTACAATATATTTTTCAATACATTCAATATATTGGAATTTATTTCATACTTATAGAAAAATTGGAAGAAAAGCACAACAAACTCCCATATATCCTTTACCTAACTTTCATAAGTATTAACATTTTATCATATTTACATCATTCTGTATAATATATATTTTTATTATATATTTCTAAACCCTTTGAAATTGTTGCAGATATAGCCCTTAGTATTTCAGTGTATATTTCTTAAAAGCAAGGACACTTTCCCACATGACTACAGTATATACATTAAAAAAATCAGGAAATTATCACTGACATAATTCCACCATCTAATCCACAGACCCCCATTCAAATTTCACTTTTTGTTCCAATTATATTTTTTAGAGGTTCAGGATCCAACTGAGAGTTATGTGTTGCATTTAGTTTTCATGTCTCTTAAGTCTTCTTCAGTCTGGAGCAGTTCCTTAGTCTTTTCTTGTCTTTTATGACCTTGATGTTTGAAAAGTATGGGCCAGTTACTTTGTAGAATGTCCTTCACTGGGGTTATTTTGAGATTTCATTATGATTAAGTATAAGTTATGAATATTAAGCAGGAATGCAACAGAAATGAAGTGTATTATTTTCAGCATATAATACCAAGAGGTACACTCTGCCAAGTTTTCCCACTACTGGTGATATACACTTTGATCACTTGGCTAGGGTGTTATCTTCCAAGCTTCTCCATCGTGAAAATATTTTGCACTTATTAAAAAATAAGTAATTATAAGTATTTGTGGGGAGATGTTTGAGAGCATCTAATTATCCTCTTCCTCATCAAACTTTCAGCCATTAATATTAGTATCTATTGATGATGGTTGTCCAAAACCATTTTTTTCATAGATGCCAAATAACTATTTTCTAATTAAGATTTCTTCTACATTGTTAGCTGGCATTTGACTAAGTAAGCCCTTTCCAATCTCCTTCATTTATT
This sequence comes from Ursus americanus, assembly GCF_024610735.1. Lineage (NCBI taxonomy): Eukaryota > Metazoa > Chordata > Mammalia > Carnivora > Ursidae > Ursus > Ursus americanus. The sequence continues at coordinate 22,402,951 of NC_142134.1, read as the reverse complement.
TATTTAATCATCATCTGTTTATATCAATATGCATTCAAGGATATCAGTTTTATTTACTGGATTATAATTTTCATGATTATTATTTATTTTTTTACTCTATCACATATTTGACCAGTGGGAGTTCCTTCAGACAGAATCCTATGTCTTCCTGAAATGTGCCCTTCATTAATTGGATACTTTGTTAATTTCTGTCAAGCCATGATATTCTAGAATTATCATAGACTTTTTCTACCTCAGTCCAAAAATCAGCCAATTCTCCAAGGAACCCTGTTTTTTCAGTGGAGAGTGGTATTTAGAAACCAAGATTTGTGTAGGAGGTGTGTTCATTGCTATGGGGTATTATTGCTGCTAGGTCCTCTCAGCAGAAAAACCTAGGGGAGTGTGTGTGTGTGTGTGTGTGTGTGTGTACGTACATATGCATATATGTATTTTTTTTCCTTAAAAAGTAAAATGAATTTACACTGATATCCTTAATTCCAATCTAAAACAACGGGATTTTTCTAGCCTTGTCCCTCTTTATACTTATAAATTCCTTTTCTGACAGCAAGAAAATTGGCTTTCACCAGCAACAGTATATTTATGTATTTGCTTAATCTAACCCTTACCAGTCTCAGAGACAGGTAAGGCACCTCCTTGGACCTGACACCATGGTCCTCAACCAAATGGGATTTATCCTTAGCCCTGGCCCCAGAGAATATACTAGTTAAGCCTCTTAACATGCTAGGAGAATCTCCAGCTAGAATGTTATGCCCTGTCCCTCCCATCCCTTATCAGCCTTCTCAAAATTCTGGTGGAGTCCATGACCTAGCCCTCTCTGGCCCTGACCCTGGCTCAATGCAGTATATATACCAGATGAATTTTTCTAAAAAAAAAAAAAATCATCCTGGCATTATACACTTATAACTAATCCAAGTCCACTTTCAAATAACAGTATACAATTTCACAGGTGGTGCAAGTTCCTTATAACAACAAAATAATAACAAAAAATTTCTAATTTCTTCCTCCTATTTTTTGCGTCATTCTTACATTTCACTTATACAAAAGTTTTAATATATATGCAAATATATATGTAAATATATAAACATGAATAATAGAATACATTGCTGCTGTTACTATTTGGAACAAACTGTTGTCTGTTAAATAAATTAAAAGTAAGAATATAAGTTTTTATTTTACCTTCATTTATTCCTTTTGAAGCTCTTTCTTAACGTAGTTCCACCTTTCTTGCTTATATCATTTTCCTTCTCTCTATAGATCTTTTAATACTTCTTACAAGGTAGATCTACTGGCAAGAAATTCCCTCAATTTTTGTCTAAGAAAGTTTTTTTTTCTTCATCACTTTTGAATGATAATTCTGCAGGGTACAGAATTCTAGTTTGGTGATTTTTTCCCCCTCAACACTTCACTCATCTCTCTTCTTGTTTGCATTATTTCTGAGGAGAAGCTAGATATAATTCTTACTTTTACTTCCCTGTAGATAAGGTGATTTTTTTCCCTCTGCTTTCTTTCAAAAATTTTTTATCTTTTGACTTTTTTTTTCCCCAAAATGACATACTTAGGTGTAGGTTTTTGTTTGTTTGATTGATTGGTATTTATCCTGCTTGTTATTTTCTGAGTTTCTTGCATCTGTGATTTGCTGTCTGACATTAACTTCAGGGAAATTCTTAGTCATTATTTTTCAAATACTTCTATTCCTTTCTCTCTTCTCCTTCTGGCGTTGCCCTTATGTGTATGTTATACTCTTTGTAGTTGTCCCACTGTTCTTGGATATTCTGTTTTGTTTTTGTTTTTTTCTTTTGCAAGTGTGTGTGTGTGTGTGTGTGTGTGTGTACTTTTCAGTTTGCAGTTTATATTGAAATATGCTCAAACTCAGAGATTCTTTCCTCAGCCATGTCTAATTTGCTAACAAAGCCCATCAAAGGCTTTCTTTATTTCTGTTACAGTGTTTTTGATCTCTGTCATTTTTTGGGGGGGAGGGGTTCCTTCAAATTTCCTTCTCTGTGCTTACATTGCCTGTCTTTTCTTGTCTGCTGTTTACTTTATCCGTTAGAGCCCTTAGCATAATAATGATATATTTTAAATTCCCAATCTGAGAATTTCAATACCCCTACTGTATCTGAGATTGATTCTGATGCTTGCTGTATCTCTTCAAACTGCCTTTCAGTATGTCTTGTAATTTTTTTAATAGCCAGGCATGATACACAGCATAAAAGGAAGTGTGATAAATAGGTATCTGTAATGTGGTGGTGAGGTTTGGGGAAGGGGAAGTATTCTATAGTCTATGTTTAGCTCTCAGTCTTTTAGCGATCCTATGCCTCTGGACTGTGAACTTCACAAGTGCTTCTCATTTTCCTCACTCCAACCTTAGGTGAAACAAAATGGGAGAGTGGGCTGGTATTGGCTATTTCCCTTCCCCCAGGTCAGCTGGGCTCTGATAAAACCTCAGCTAATTAGGCTATAGCTAACTAGTTTCTCCTGAGGGCAGGTCTTTTTAAGAACAGTGTTCTGATGTATTTCAAAATGGTTCCTTTCCCCCTCTACCTGCTTCAGTATTTGCTTTGAGGACCTGGTGGGGCTCCCAGAGGTACAGCTCACAAAAGCATGCACCGTCACCATGACGGCTTCCTCTGGAGTTTTAAATTGTCAGACTGAGCCTCCAGCAATTTGTCAATGACAGTTCAGCTTTCCATATTCCAGCACTTGTTCCTGTGGAGGTTTTAGCCCAGGGGTTCTGCTCTGGTAAGTTGTCATTCTCTGGGCTTGCCTGTTGGTCTCTCCAATTTGGGAGACAGTGCTTTGTCCTGTGATCTCACTTTTATTAATCTAAGAAGAGTTGTTGATTTTCAGTTTGTTTAGCTTTTTACTTGTTAGGAAAGAGTGGTGACTTCTAAACTTCTTAAAACCTGGGCTGAAAATCAGAAATCTTTATTTGGGGCTTTAAAACTTTCTCTTGGTGATGTGGTGAGTGGATAAGTCTTGCACTCATTTTGTTAAATTTATCTCAAGGTACTTCACATTTCTCGAAGGGCATTTTTTTATGGTTTTAATTTATAATGGTTTATTGTTACTATATGGAAATACAATGATTTTTATATATTGAATTTGTATCCTGCATTCTTGCTAGTGTCAAAAATTCAGAAATAGCAAAATTAAAACCACCAAATCAATAAATAGTATTTAGGAAGAGTGTACTATGCATATAGGAACAGTTCATGAACTGGGAGCTTTTAAAAATAAAAACTGATATGAAGCTCAGAGGCATGAAGGTACAGGATGACTTATAAAGTGAAAATGAGGAAGTTTTTTACCCTATACAATAATTGGTTATCACAGTGGTGGTTTCCAAATGGCAAGGGTTTGGTTTAATGTGATTATCTCATACCATTTTTAGGAAGGTGGTGTTTTAGGAAGGTAGTTTCTTTTTGACTGTCAGAGACACTTACAAGAAATAACCTAAGTTTTGTTTATGTTCATGAAATAAGATGTAGTTTTACTTAAGTGGTTTTGTCTTCTCAGGGAATTCTCAGGTCCAGTCTCCAATTTGCTTTTAATTTTAACACTAGTAAGTAAGTAGCTTTTTGTACATTCCTTAAGATTTTCTTCATTGACGCTCATGTTATCTGAACAGGGACAAATTTTATTTTCTTCTTTTCCAATTCATATGCCTTTAATTTCTTTTTTCTTATTGTAGTAGCTAGTACCTCCAAAACAATGTTGAGAAGAATTGATGAGAGCAAACATCTTTGCCTTGTTCCTGATCTTAGGGGAAATAGTCTTTTATCCTTAATTTTGACGTTGGCTGTGGATTTTTGTGTATGTCCCTTAGACTGATGAAGTTGCCTTTTTTTCCTGGTTTCCTGAGAGATGTTAATCATGAATAGGTGTTCAATTTTAGCAGATGCTTTTTTTTTTTTTTAATCTCTTCTTAAACGTGGTAATATATTGAACTACAGGAATAGATTTTCAAATGTTAACCCAACCATTTCCTTGGGATAAACTCTTCATAGTTCTAATGTATTATACGTTTTATGTATCCCTGGATTTGATTTGCTAAAGTTTTAAAGGAATTTTTACATCTATTTTCTTGAATATTGGATTGTTATTTTCTTAAAATGTCTTTGTCTGGTTTTGTTATCAGGATAATGCAGGCTTCATAAAATGAGTTGTGAAACACCCCCCCCCCTTCTATTTTCTTGAAGAGTTAGTGTATGTTTGGTATGTTTAAAAAAATTTTTTTAAGTGTTAGGTAGAATTGATCCAGGAAGCTATGTATTTTCTGGAATAGTTTGAGTATGTTTGGTATGTTTATTTTTTTCTTAAGTTTTGTTAAAATTTACCCAGGAAGCTATGTGGGCCTATTGTTTTCATTGTGGAAAGGTTATTCAAATTTTTTATAGATCCAGATGTCTCAGATTATCTATTTATTCTTGAGTAAACTTTGACAGTTGGTGCTTTTCAAACTATGTGTCCTTTTAATTTGTTGAATTTATTAAGATAAAGTTGAACTTAAAATTCCCTTATTATCCTCTTAATGTTGATAAGGTATTTAGTGATGACCCATCTCTTATTTTTAATATTGGTAAATATTTTTTCACTGATTTATTGGCAAATGTTACAGTAATTATGTTCTAAATTACAAGATATTGTCTCATATAAGCATAAGTATTGATTAATATTTTTTTAAACTGAAGTATAGTTCACACATTATGTTAGTTTCAAGTGTACAACATAGTGACTTGACAATTATACATTATGAAATGCTCACCATGCTAAGTGTAGTTACCATCTGTTCCCACACAAAATTATTACACTATTATTGACTATATTCCCTATGCTCTACTTTTCATTCCTGTGACTTACTTATTTTCTAGCTGGAAGTTTGTACTTCTTAATCCCCTTCATCTATTTTGCCTATCCCCCACTCCTATCCCTCCTGGCAACCACTAGTTTGTTCTTTGTATTTATGAGTTATTTCTCTTTTGTTGTTGCTGTTGTTTCTTTGTTCATTTGTTCTGCTTTTTAGTTTCCACATATAAGTAAAATCATATAGTATTTGTCTTTGTCTGACTTATTTCACTTGGCATAATACCTTCTGGGTCCATTCATGTTGTCACAAATGACAATATCTTATTTTTTATGTCTGAGTAATATTTTAGTGTACATATACCACATCCTTATCCATTTATCTATTAGTGGACATTTGGGTTGCTCCCATATCTTGGCTATTATAAATAATGCTGCAATGAATTAATGAATTTAGGTGTGCATATATCTTTTTAATATTTCCATCTTTTAAATTATATTGGAACTAATGTTATGGTCCAACATTTGATCAGTTTTGGTTACTATTCCATGTGCACTTGAATACATGGTATAATTTGAAGTGGTGACATGATAGTGTTCTTTAAATGTCAAGTAGATAAAGGTGGTTGACAGTATTGTTCAGGTCTATATTATTATAGATGGTTTTGTCTGGTTGCTCTATTAATTTCAGAGAAAGGTGTGTTAAAGTCTGCAACTAAGATTGTAAATTTGCTATTTTTTCCCAGTTTTTCCTCATATATTTTGATGCTCTTTTATTGGGTCAAGTATATTTATATTTGTTTTATCTTTTTGACACATTGACTTTTATAGTGATCAAATATACCTATCTCTAAAAATCCTCTTTTTTTCAAGTTTATTTCTTATTATATCAATATTTAGTTGTTCTTATTGTTAACAAATAAATAGACAACTTTTACTTTCAGTATTTGTGTTTTTAAGATATTAGTTCAAGGCTTTTCTATTTAATGTAATTGTTCACATGATTGCATTTTGATCTGATTTTCTACAATTTGTATTAAATTTTTGGATTGAGTTTTTTCTTTTACATCTTTTTTGCCTTTTAAAAATTTAATCAAATAAATTTTCAAATGCTATTTTCATATCTGTGCTTGCTTTCTATTTATATCTGCTTATTTTTAGTGGTTGCCACAGAGGTTAAAGTAAGTAGTTTATACCTATTCAGTCTACTTAGAGATAATTTTTAATTTTTATAAAATATAGGAGACTTGTAACAGTAAATTTCCATTTTCTCCCCCATCATAAGACTATTGTCCTGTGTATTATACCTGTTTACCCTATAAAGCAACAAATAACATGATACTATTTTGCTTTATGTACTCCTATAACTTATGAAAAATCAGGAGAAAAGAAAAAAGTTTTTGTATTTATTCATACTTTTACCATTTCTGGTGCTCTTCCTTCTTTTCTGTAGTTCTGAGCTGTCATCTAGTGTCTTGGTTTATGTCGAAGAACTCCCTTTGGCATTTCTTATAGTGTGTACCTGTTCCTGACAGTTTCTCTAATTGTTTGTTTATCTGAAAATGTTCTTAATTTTCCTTCATTTTTAAGTATAGTTTTACTGTAAATTTTTACTCTTCATTGCTTTGAACATGCATTCCAGTGTCTTCTAGCTTCCATAGTTTCTGATGAGAGGTTGGCCTTCAAATTTTGTGGCACCCTCACTTTCTAAAGACCTTTTGGAATATTTTACTCTGGCTTCTTTCAAGATTGTCTCTATCTTTGACTCATAAAAGTTTGTCTCTGATGTGGCTAGTAATAGATTTCTTTTTATTTATCTTGATTGGTATTTTTTAACCTTTCTGGATCTATAAATTAATGTATTTTACCAAATTTCAAAATTTTTAGGTAATATTTTATCAAATTTCTAAATTTTTAGTTAATATTTTTCTTTTTTTTTTTTTTTTTTTACCTTTGTCTCTCCTTTTTTCCCCTGGAATTCCAATTACATGCATGTTAGACCATTTCAGAGGTTCTGTTTGTTTTTTCCTCTCTGTTTTTTAGATTGGAGAATTTCTGTTGATTTATTTAAATTTCACTGATTCTTTTTTTTTTTTTTTTTTTTTCAGTCATGTCAGTGTCTGCTATTGAACTCATCTGGCTAATTTTAGGATTCTCTTATATCATCTTTTATTATTTTCCAGAAAGTTTTTATTTATTTTCAAAAATTATTTCAGAAAACTTGTAACAGGAATAAAGGTAGATACAAATATTAAGCTTCCCACATTCATTCTAATCTTAAAATTGGTTATGTATCATATGTCTCTTTAACATTTTATATTCATTTATCAGCTCATTCTATGTAAACTAGAATATTTTGAATTCTTTCAAAAAATAAGAGTAAAGAGTTGATAATTGAAGTAAAAGGGTATTTGAATTTAGTTACTCAGGATTGAGTTCAGAGTAATGGCAAATTCCCCACTTTTTCTCAGATACATAGAATCTAATATCTTTGGTCTTTCTCTAAAATTTTCTCTACAATATATAGTTTTTTTCTACTATTTATTTCAAATATATTTACAAGCAACCTCTTATTTTTATTTTTATTCTTGGTTGCATTTCTGGTTCTCATTTATTCACCTAGATAGATATAAACTTCTTGTGGGCAGGAACTTTGCACACCAGGAGAAAAAACTCCAGGGCCTTGGCAATGTTGACTAAAAAATAAACACTTACTTTACCTTTCTCTAAGTTACTCTAATTACAATAGATGGAGAGAGGTCAATTCACTTAAGATTCCTAAACCTGAGCATTTCATTTGATGTAAACTTTATAAGGACACTGTTTAAAAAGGTATACACCAGTTGGCTAGATATGTAATATCCACATTTTATTTGCTGGTTTTGAAGGAAATTAAGCACTATTGCTTGAAATCTTTCCCTTGCTTAAACATTTTTTCTTTTTATATAAAAGCTTCTTAATTTAATATATATATTTATTTTAAAAAAATTAAAGAGGGCTTTAATATATTTATTTTTTTAAGTTTTTATTTAAATTTCAGCTTGTTAACTTACAGTATAGTAAGTTAGTTTCAGGTGTACAATTAAGATATTATTATACGTCTTATAGAGGTCCTGTTTTTAATTGTAATTTTTTTAGAATTTTGAGATATTTTTCAAGCAAGACTTGTAAGATCTGATAATGTATGATTTTTTAAAAAAATATATTTCATGTAGGTATGGTATGCCTCATTGTTTCAAAATCCAATAGTTTTTATTTAAATTTCAGCTAGTTAACTACAGTATAGTAAGTTAGTTTCAGGTGTACAATTAAGATATTATTATACGTCTTATAGAGGTCCTGTTTTTAATTGTAATTTTTTTAGAATTTTGAGATATTTTTCAAGCAAGACTTGTAAGATCTGATAATGTATGATTTTTTAAAAAAATATATTTCATGTAGGTATGGTATGCCTCATTGTTTCAAAATCCAATAGTTCAAATAGGTAAATGATTTATTTGACATTTATTGTTAAATGATTTTAACATCCATTAAAAAATGACACGAGGAGCCCTCAAAAATTTGAGATTAGTTAGTTGCACACTTTGCTTTGTGTGTGAATTATAATCACAGAAATAGATAAAAGATATATACAAGCAATTACTACCCTGTACAGTATTTTATTTATGAAAACATTAAAGAATATGCCTATATATTTGTAATTAAGTTACTGATTGAATGCTGTGTAAATAGTAATATATTATCTGAACGTTTTCTAAATAAAAAGTATTTGAAAGAATTATATAGAAACAATCCACCTCATCTTTGTTCAGCAAATAATTTGATATAGTTTATCATTAATTATCATTATGTTTTAGAGCTGAAAGGACATATTAATAATTCAAAAAAACCTTGAGATTGTTTTCTGTTCATTGCCTTGAATTTGTGATTTGATCTGATAATTCAAGTAAATGACAAGCATTTTACACTAGAGATACATGACTTTTTTGAGGAATTAAGTATTGTTTTTGCCATTTTGCCTCTTTTATATTCACATCATTTGTATTACAAGCATTGGCAAAATAACAATAACAAAGGAAGGAAACCGTTTTTTAATGCTGCCCCCCTTTCAAATGCCTGTGGAAATTATTGTTGATCACCAAATATTTCTAGCTTCCTTCTTTCTGCTTGCATACTGAGAAAGCACTTACCTGCCTCCTTTGATATTAGGTCTGACCTAATATCTTGCTCTAGGCTAGTGATATGTTATCACTGCCTTGTGAAAAACTTGAGAACCTTTGTATGTGTTGCCATGTTACATTTTCCCTGCTGCAGAAGTCTTAAAAATATATGTCAAGAATAAATCTTTATCATTCTGGGTTCTTGAGAGCCTATGATGAGCACAGCCATTGCTGACTCACCTTGGACAAGAAATAGACATTTATGTAATAAGCCATGCGATTTTTGTTTGTTACTGTGGTGTATTCCAGCTTATTCTGACAGATTCAGAAATTATTACCAAAGGGATATGTCATAAAGTCTAAAATATGTTACATTGGCTTAGCTATCTGGTGAGAGGCAATGAAAAACTACTTCTGGATGCTAGAAGGATGGCAGTCTATGTTATGTGGTGGAGGAATATTTGGTAAAAGTGTTGGTGAAAATGTGAAAATAAGATAATGCATCTAATGAACTTGTAGCTCTAGGGTAGGAGGTTAAAAAACAGCCTTGTTAGTATGTGTCAGTTGATGGTGGCTGCATTTGATGAGGAATTATATGAAATAGACAAGATCAGAAAAGAATTTGCTTTAAAGTAGAAATGAGTGGAAGTAGAGTGCTTGAACTCAAGGTGTTGTAGCATTGAAGAAGCAACTGTTTCTGAACTCCAATTAGTAAAACCTAAAAATGAGAGAAAGATTTTGAGTCACAAAGGCTGACTGAAACTCAGTTTAGTGACAACAATCATATGAAGTTATATGGTTTAAATTGTTTAGAACCTCTGGGTAAGATGCCTCAGAGTAAACTTCCAACTGAGGATGCAATACTCTTTAATCATTACAAATGGACAAAGTATTTCAGGGGTATGAATAGTTTTATTCTTATTTCAGGATTCACGGGTCTACTAGTCTAGAACTCTGGTTGCTGATCTAGTCCTAGAAATCATGTCCTCTGTGACAGTTGTGGAAACTAAGCATAATTTTTAATTATTATCAAGTGAGAATAATACTAATAATACTAACACTGATTATTTCTGTGAATAAATCTTTGTTTCTATATAATTATTTTTTTATTCTTAGAAATAAAATTAGTACTGAGAAAATAAAGATATTTCTAAGGCTCTTGAAGTAGATTGTCAAACTATTTTCCAGAAAAGTTTTATCATTTCACTCTGAGAGAATACGTTTTTCATTTCATAGCCTCTAATATTGACTATTATTCTTTTTAAGTTTTTACTAACTTGATAGTTAAATGAATGATATCTCAATTATATTTGCATTTTTGATAAAGAAATTAACACTTTTTTCCTTCTGATAGATTTGTGATGAATACATAGTTTATTTTTTTTTCAGATTTTTAAAAATTTATTTATTTGAGAGAGAGAGAGCACAAGCAGGGGGAGGGCCAGAGGGAGAAGCAGACTCCCCTGCTGAGCAGGAGCCCACTGTGGGGCTCAATCCTAGGTCCCTGGGATTATGACCTGAGCCAAAGGCAGATGATTGACTGAGCCACCCAGGTGCCCCTGAATACATAGTTTAAAGTGCTCCTTGCTGTTCTTTTTTTCTGCATTTGTATGCTACATTGCATACAGGAAGTTTTTACCCTTTTGTGTTTTCCCAGTTTTATGTTATTCTTGATTTTTAATATGATGTGTTTACTATATAATACTTTCATTTTTATGTAGTTAAACCAAGATATGTCTTTCTTTGTTTTCCTCTACTCTGTTACACTTGGAATTTTTTCCCATGGAGAGTTAAATATTAGCCCATATTTCTTCTATATGGATATTTTGATTTTTTTATTTATTAAAATCACCTAAAATTTAATTTTATCTATTACATGAAATGATATCTCAGTATGTTTTCCCACCTTGCTTATATCTGATTGCAAAACCATTGCTTAACAATTCCTCTCTGTTTGCATTGTGACGTTTCCCACATTCACAGAATACTTCTCAGCCATTGTTTTATTTCATTGATTTATTTGTCCATTCCTTTGTCAGTATCACATTAACTTAATTGTTATTATGACTTCATGTTTTTACATTTGGTGAATTTATTAAATCTTCATCGCAGTTCCTTTTCAATAGTTTTTAGATTTGGTCTTTAACATAATTTTGTGATTTTCTTGAAGAAAATACATAAATCCCATTGACGTTTTTACCAGGAATGCATTAAGTGCATAGAATGCTTTGAGTAGAATTAACAACTTTGTAGTCTTAGTTTTCCTGTTTAAGAAAGTATTAACCATTTTCTATATTTCTCTGTATAAGTTCTACACATTTCCTGTTAACATTATTCTAATGTTTTTTGAGATTTCTTTCCCTATAATAGCACATTACATTTCTACTAATGCAATACCGTAATATACTTTATTTTTATAATTTGCTATTCTAAAAATAAAAATAATTTTACTGATGTTAATACATGTCAATTATTAGAATCACTAGTGAAAAATATATTTAGAATAAAATTTATTTAGAATAACATTTTTTTAAACATTTGTTTATTTTATTTATTTTAGAAAGAGTGTGAGCTGGGGGAGGAGCAGAGTGGGAGGAGCAAAGGGGGAAGGAGATGGAGAAGGAAAGAATCTCAAGCAGATTCCTCACTTAGTACCGAGCTGGATATGTGGCTCCATCTCATGACTCTGAGATCATGACCTGAACTGAAACCAAGAGTCAGATGTTTAACTGAGCCACCCAGGCACCTCTAGATTAGTATTTTTAACTATTATCAGTCATTTTATATAAAATTAACTCATCCTAAAAATATTCTGGAGTGCAAAATCTATTGACATTGAGCCCAAAAATTGATTTAACATGGTGGGCCCTCACAACTACTTGATACTTTACCTTTCTTAGTAGCTTCTGTTTGGCCCTTTGTCTTTTTCTATTTCCCAGTATTCCTGCTCAGGGAAAAGGCCTCAGCATATCTTTTTTAGGTGAGGAAATAGCAAGACAAATGGCTTTACCCTAGCTACAGGAATATTCTAGGAGAGAAGCAGGTAAGAATTCTTTTTTTCATTTTATTTATTTATTTTTTAAAAGTTTTTTATTATGTTAGTCACCATACAGTACATCCTTAGTTTTTGATGTAGTGTTCCATGATTCATTTTTTGCGTATAACACCCAGTGCTCCATGCAATATGTGCCCTCCTTAATACCCATCACTGGCCTATCCCAATCTCCTACTCCCCTCCCCTCTGAAGCCCTCAGTTTGTTTCCCAGAGTCCATAGTCTCTTGTGGTTCATTCCCCCTTCTGTTTACCCCCTCTTCATTCTTCCCTTCCTTCTCCTATTGATCTTCCTGCTATTTCTTATGTTCCATAAATGAGTGAAACTATATGATAATTGTCTTTTCTGCTTGACTTATTTCACTTAGCATAATCTCGTCCAGTCCCGTCCATGTTGCTGCAAATGTTGGGTAATCGTTCTTTCTGATGGCTGAGTAATATTCCATTGTATATATGGACCACATCTTCTTATTCCAGTCATCTGTTGAAGGGCATCTCGGCTCCTTCCACAATTTAGCTATTGTGGACAATGCTGCTATGAACATTGCGGTGCATATAGCCCTTCTCTTCACTACGTCTGTACATTTGAGGTAAATACCCAGTAGTGCAATTGCTGGGTCATAGGGTAGCTCTATTTTTAACTTTTTGAGGGACCTCCACACTGTTTTCCAAAGTGGCTGTACCAACTTGCTTTCCCACCAACAGTGTAAGAGGGTTCCCCTTTCTCCACATCTTCTCCAACATTTGTTGTTTCTTGCCTTGTCCATTTTTGCCATTCTAACTGGCATAGGGTGGTATCTCAATGTGGCTTTGATTTGAATTTCCCTGATGGCTAATGATTTTGAACATTTGTTCATGTGTCTGTTAGCCTTTGGATGTCTTCATTGGAAAAGTGTCTGTTCATATCTTCTGCCCATTTTTCGATTTGACTATTTGTTTCCTGTGTATTAAGTTTGAGAAGTTCTTTATAGATCTTGGATACCAGTCTCTTATCTGTAGTGTCATTTGCAAATATCTTCTCCCATTCTGTGGGCTGCCTCTTAGTTTTTTTGACTGTTTCCTTGGCTGTGCAGAAGTTTTTTATCTTGATGAAGTCCCACAAGTTCATTTTTTCTTTTGTTTCTCTAGCCTTTGGAGATGTGTCATGAAGGAAGTTGCTGTGGCCGATATCAAAGAGGTTGCAGCCTATGTTCTCCTCTATGATTTTGATGGATTCTTGTCTCACATCGAGGTCTTTCATCCATTTGGAGTTTATTTTTGTGTATGGTGTGAGAGAGTGGTCAAGTTTCATTCTTTTGCATATAGCTGTCCAATTTTCCCAGCACCATTTATGAAGAGACTGTCTTTTTTCCACTGGATGTTTTTTCCTGCATTGTCAAAGATTAGTTGCTCAAAGAGCCGAGGGTCCATTTCTGGGTTCTCTATTCTGTTCCATTGGTCTATGTGTCTGTTTTTGTGCCGGTACCATGCTGTCTTTGTGATCATAGCTTTGTAGTATAGCTTGAAATCCGGCAATGTGATGCCCCCAGCTTTGTTTTTCCTTTTAAACAATTCCTTTGAGATTCGGGGCCTTTTCTGGTTCTGCACAAATTTAAGGGCTGTTTGCTCCATTTCTTTGAAAAATGTCATTGTTATTTTGATCAGGATGGCATTGAAAGTGTAGATTGCTCTGGGTAGCATAGACATTTTTACTATGTTTATTCTTCTAATCCATGAGCATGGAATCTTTTTCCATCTTTTTGTGTCGTCTTCAATTTCTTTCAAGAGTGATCTGTGGTTTTTAGAATATAGATCCTTTACCTCTCTGGTTAAGTTAATTCCGAGATATCGTACAATTTTTGTTGCTATTGTAAATGGAATCGATTCCCTAATTTCTCTTTCTTCAGTCTCATTGTTCATGTATAGAAATGCAACTGATTTCTGAGCATTGATTTTTGTATCCTGCCACATTACTGAATTGCTCTATAAGTTCTAGTAATTTGGGGGTGAAGTCTTTTGGGTTTTCTGTATAAAGTATCATGTCATCTGTGAAGAGAGACAGTTTGACTTCTTCTTTGCCAATTTGAATACATTTTATCCCTTTTTGTTGTCTGATTGCTGTTGCAAGGACTTCTAGTACTATGTTGAATAATAATGGCGAGAGTGGGCATCCTTGTCATGTTCCTGATCTTAAGGAAAAGGCTTTCAGCTTTTCCCCATTGAGAATGATATTTGCTGTAGGCATTTCATAGATGGTTTTTATGAAGTTGAGGAATGTGACCTCTATCCCTATATTCTGAAGGGTTTTAATCAGGAAAGGATGCTGTATTTTGTCAAATGTTTTTTTCTGCATCAATTGAGAGGTTCATATGGTTCTTAACTCTTTTCTTGTCAATGTGATCTATCACACTGATCGATTTGCGAATGTTGAACCACGCTTGCATCTCAGGGATGAATCCCACTTGGTCATGATGGATAATCCTTTTAATGTCCTGTTGGATCCTATTAGCTAGGATCTTTTTGAGAATTTTGGCATCCATATTCATCAGGGATATCAGTCTGTAATTCTCCTTTTTGATGGGGTCTTTGCCTGGTTTGGGATCAAGGTAATACTGGCCTCATAGAATGAGTTTGGTAGTTTTCCTTCTGTTTCTGTTTTTTGAAACAGCTTCAGGAGAATAGGTATTATTTCTTCTTTGAATGTTTGGTAGAATTCCCCAGGGAATCCGTCAGACCCTGGACTCTTGTTTTGGGGAAGGTTTTTGATCACTGCTTCAATCTCTTCATAATTAATCGGTCGGTTTAAAGAAACAATTTCTTCCTGTTTCAGACTTGGTAGTTTATAGGTTTCCAGGAAGGCATCCATTTCTTCCAGGTTGTTTAATTTATTGGCATATTTTTGTTGATAATAGTTTCTAATGATCCTTCTTATTTCTTTGGTGTTGGTCGTGATCTCTCCCTTTTCATTCATAATTTTATTAATTTGGGTCCATTGTCTATTCTTTTGAATAAGTCTGGCCAATGGCTTATCGATCTTTTTTATTCTTTCAAAGAACCAGCTTCTAGTTTTGTTGATCTGCTCTACTGTGCTCCTGTTTTCTAATTCATTGATCTCTGCTCTAATCTTGATCAACTGCCTTCTCGTGCGTGGGTTAGGACTATTCTTCTATTCCAGCTCCAGCTTCTTGAGGTGAGAATATAAAAACTGCATTTTAGATTTTTCTGTTCTTTTGAGTGAGGCTTGGATGGCTATGTATTTTCCCCTTAGGACTGCCTTTGCAGTGTCCCATAGGTTTTGGACCGATGTGTTTTCCATTATCATTGGTTTCCGTAAATTGCTTAAGCTCATTTTTAATTCCCTGGTTTACCCAATCATTCTTAAGCAGGATGGTTCTTAGTTTTCAAATATTTGAGTTTCTTCCCAATTTTTTCTTGTGATTGAGTTCCAGTTTCAAAGCACTGTGGTCTGAGAATATGCAGGGAATAATCTCAGTCTTTTGGTATTGGTTGAGACCTGTTTTGTGATCCAGTATATGGTCTGTTCTGGAGAAAGTTCCATGTGTGTTCGAAGAGAATGAGTATTGTGTTGTTCTGGGTTGTAGTGTTCTGTATATATCTATGAGGTCCATGTGGTCCAATATGTCATTCAAAGCTCTTGTTTCTTTGTTGATTTTCTGCTTAGGTGATCTGTCTATTGCTGAGAGTGGAGTGTTGAGGTCCCTACTATTAACGTATTATTATCTATATGTCTCTTTATTCTGGTTAAGAGTTGGCTTGTGTATCTAGCTGCTCCCCTGTTGGGGGCATAGATATTGATAATTGTCATATCCACTTGTTGGATACATCCTTTAAGAATAATATAGTGTCCTTCTGTATCTCTAACTACAGTCTTTAGTTTAAAATTTAATCTGTCTGGGGATGCCTGGGTCCTCAGTCGTTAAGTGTCTGCCTTTGGCTCAGGGCATGATCCTGGCGTTATGGGATCAAGCCCCACATCAGGCTCCTCCACTGGGAGCCTGCTTCTTCCTCTCCCACTCCTCCTGCTTGTGTTCCCTCTCTCGCTGGCTGTCTCTCTCTCTGTCAAATAAATAAATAAAATAAAATCTTTTTAAAAAAATTTAATCTGTCTGATATGAGAATTTCTACCCCAGCTTTCTTTTGAGGTCCATTGGCATGACAAATGGTTCTCCATCTGTTCACTTCCAGTTTGGATGTATCTTTAGGTTCAAAATGTGCCTCTTGTAGACAGCATATGGATGAGTCATGTCTCTTTATCCAATCTGCAACCCTGTGTTATTTATGGGAGCGTTTAGGCCATTCACATTGAGAGTGATTATTGAGAGACATGATTTTAATGATGTCATGTTGCCTGTGAAGTCTTTGTTTCTATAGATTGTAAATTTCTGTTCTGTATCACTCTTGGGTTCTTTTTACTTTTATAGAACCCCCCCTTAATATGTCTTGTAGGGCTGTCTTGGTGGTCACATATTCTTTCAGTTTCTGTCGGTCTTGGAAGGCCTTATCTCTCCATCAATTCTGAATGACAGCCTTGCTGAATAAAGGATCCTTGGCTGCATGTTCTTCTCGCTTAGTGCTCTGAATATGCCTTGCCAACTTTTCCTGCTTGTCAGGTCTCTTTAGACAGGTGTAACGTTATTCTGCTGTTCCTCCCTCTGTAGGTTAGGATTCTCATCCCCCTGGCCGCTTTCAAGATTGTATCCTTGGATCTAATATTTGCAAATTGTACTATTATGTGACGTGATGTAGGTTGGTTCTCACTGATCTTGGGAGGGGTCCTCTCTGCCTCTTGGACACAAATGCTTGTTTCCTTTACCAGATTAGGAAAGTTTTCAGCTACAATTTGTTCAATTATCTCTTTTAGATCTCTCTCTTTCTCCACCCCCTCGGGGATGCCGATGATTCTGACATTGGAACGTTTCATTGAGTCAGTAATCTCCATTAATCTACATTCTTGAGATTGGATTTTTTTGAGCCAAGTTTCCATTTTTTCCTTCTTTTCTATTATCCCATCTTCCAATTCACTAATTCGTTCTTCTGCCTCATTTACCCTGGCTGTCAGCATCAAGTTTAGACTGCCTTTGATTCATAGCATTTTTAATTTCTGCCAGATTCGCTCTCATTTCTGCCCTTAGAGATTCTATATTCTTGTTAATATTTTCGTTAATATTTTTTTCAAGCCTACACATCATCTTGGCCATTGTTACTCTGAACTCCATTTCTGACAATTTGGTTATATCCATATCCATCAGTTCTGTGGCAGAGGCCACAATCTCTGTCTCCTTTCTTTGCTGAAGATTCTTCCTCCTTGTCATTCTGAGGAGAGGTTGCAGGGATGCACATAGCCCAAATTATTGACCAGGACCCAGGCAGTGTGCACTTGTTTTATAGGGACCTTAGGGATGTGGGCTTCTTGATTTTTCAGCCTGCCTTCTGGGGGAGGGGCCTGCCGCACTGATACTCAGGCAACCCTGTTTAGGTAGAGTTCCCGGTCCCCTGTGAGGAGGGGTGGGGATGGGCACAATATGAACCGGTATTTCCGGGCTTTTGTTCTCTGGCGGCTTTCCCTGGCGGTTTTCTGTGACTCTTCTGAGAGTCAGAGGAGGAGTGGCCGTATCCTAGCCTCTGTCTCAGAGCAGAGAGATCGCAGTCCGCTCTCCACTGAGCTCTACTGGCCACTTTAACTATGTTTCTGTTGGTGCTGCTAAAAACCCCGCAGCGTCCGGGGTTGTGCGCCCCACAGCCACTGTCCCAGCCCTCACTTCCAGGGTTGGCACGTCTCTGTCCTTTGTGCTTCTAACACTGCCAACCGCCCCCAGTTCCCATGCACGCTCCCAAGCTCCATTTCAGTGTGGTTCGGGCGCACTCCAGACCTCCGGTTTTCAGTCTGATTGTGCGCTCGCTCCCAAGCACCGAGTTTCAGTCTAGTTTGAGTGCGTGCTCTGGAGTTCCCTGTTTTCAGTCTGGTTGCACTTTCGCTCCCGAGCTCCTGGTTTCATTCTGGTTCAGGTGAGCGCTCCTGAGCTCCGGTTTTCAGTCTGGTCGCACCCGTGCGTTCCTGGGCTCCCAGTCTTAGTCTACTTTCTCATGGGTGCTGGTAGGTGAGTCTGGCCTGCTCCCCAATGCAGGAGGCTACTGCTTGTGTGCGCCCAAGGACGGCAGCTCCCTCCCCCTTCCGTTTATCTTCCAATATCTGTGCGTGGATTCATGGCTCCCCACTTAGTACCTCAATACTCAGTGCCGGAGATGTGCGTTTGTAGAGATCCAGATGTATCTTCCTACTTCTTGGGCTGATTTTGTGGATGTTCAGGATGATCTGGTAGATATCCAGTTCAATTCAGGGGACCAGCTGAAAAAAGTTCCCCTACTCCTCCTCCATCTTTTTTCTCCCTCTCTTCTTTTCGTTTTAGCCTACTGATTAAGCAGTGAATTGAGACGCCATTGTTTCCTTTAAAAACATCTTGTTAAACATGAAACTAATGCATTGAAACATGAATGCATTGTATCTTCTTTTATTTTCTTGCATCATTCTGATGAATCTTGCATCTTATATATCCTTTTTAATATAAATGATCCATGTTGACACAAGACACATGGTTTGGAAAATAACCATGTGAGACAGTATGAGACCCATGTGCTCACCTTCAATTAAAACTGTAAACCATTTTTATGTGTGTATTTGTAATATACAAGAATGGGTATCCAGAATTCTAATCCAGCCATCTATGTTATCCCCTAGGAAGACCAGGCCTAAGGAAGCCATCTGTCCTGAATGTAAGGCCCAACAAGTGTGTAGGTATAAATAATTTCTATGTGCTGTTTGTGGAATCACTTTATTTATTTATGATTATATACTGTTTATGTCGGTTGCCACTTAAAAAAAAATACAGACCTCCACTGGGGAAAGAGGAACTGATAGGTTGGCAAAGGGAAGTGGAAAAAACTCTGAAATGTTTTAACAGCTGTAGGGGTATATATTGATCTAGGGAGAAGTTTAAAATAAGAACTAAGCGTTCAAATTTTAATATTTTCCTCTAAGGCGACTCCACACAATTTATTTGGATATTTAACCCTATACTTCATGCTGTAGTCTTAATTTATATACAGATTTTGGGTGTATTCAAAGAATGAGGGTTTTATAAATAATATGAAGAATTGTCAATAAAATGGTTTTCAAAACTAATTTTTTAATGATTAGGTGGTTTATGGGTTCTGGGTTAGAATGGAAGAGTGAGATGTTGCAATTTTCCATCCCTACTCAAATCCCTAAAAATGGCAGTTCTAAACAAAAAGTAAATCAAACAATATGCTACTTGACTTTAACTGAATGTTACTGATATTATACAAAAATTTCAATAAAGAAATATTAAATGTTTCATTTATTATTTTATTTTTTTCACCCATTTAACCCATCCCCCCAAACACCTCCCCTCCAGTAACCCTCAGGTTGTTCTCTATAGTTGAGTCTGTCTCCTGGTTTGCCTCTCTTTTTTTTTTTCCCCTATGTTCATCTGTTTTATTTCTTAAATTCCACTTATGAGTAAAATCATATGGTATTTGTCTTTCTCTGACTTATTTCACTTAGCATAATACACTCTAGTTCCCTCCACATCATTGCAAATGGCAAGATTTCATTCTTTTTGATGGCTGAGTAATATTCCACTCTGTGTGTGTGTGTGTGTGTGTGTGTGTGTGTGTGTGTGTGTGTGTGTATAAACACACATACCACCTCTTCTTTATCCATTCATCAGTTGATGAGCTTTTTTCATAGTTTAGTTATTGTTGATAATGCTGCTATAAACATTGGGGTGCATGTACTCCTTTGAATCAGTATTTTTATATCCTTTATGTAAATACCTAGTCTACAATTGCTGGGTTATAGGGTAGTTCTATTTTTAACTTTTTGAGGAATCTCCATAGCGTTTTCCACAGTGGTTGCACCAGTTTGCATTCCTACCAACAGCGTGAGAGGTTCACCTTTCTCCACATCCTCGCCAACACTTGTTTTCTGTTATTAATTTTAGCTGTTTTAATAGGTGTGCAGTGGTATCTCATCATGGTTTTGGTCTGTATTTCCCTGATGATGAATGATGTTGAACATCTTTTTATGTGTATTAGCCATCTGGATGTCTTCTTTGAAAAAAAAAAAGTCTATTCATGTCTTTTGCCTGTTTAACTGGATTATTTGGGGCTTTTGCATGTTTAGTTTTATAAATTCTTAAATATTTTCGATACTAACCCTTTATTGGCTATGTCATTTGCAAATATCTTTTCCCATTCCACAGGCTGTCTTTTAGTTTTGGTAATTGTTTCCTTCACTGTGCAGAAGCTTTTTATCTTGATGAAGTCCCAATAGTTTATTATTGCTTTTGTTTCCCTTACCTCAGGAGACATATTTAGAAAGAAGTTGTTATGGCCCATGTCAAAGACGTTTCTGCCTGTGTTCTCCTCTAGGATTTTGATCATTTCCTGTCTCACATTTAGATCTTTAATCCATTTGGAATTTATTTTTGTGTATGGTGTAAGAAAGTGATCCAGTTTCATTCTTCTGCATGTTGCTGTCCAGTTGTCCCAGCACCGTTTGTTGAAGAGGCTGTCTTTTTTTCACTGGATATTCTTTCCAGCTTTGCTGAAGATTGGTTGACCATATAGCTGTGGGTCCATTTCTGGATTTTCTATCTGTTCCATTGATCTATGTGTCTGTTTTTGTGCTAGTACCATACTGTCTTATGACTACAGCTTTGTAAAATAACTTGAAGTCTGGAATTGTGATGCCTCCAACTTTGCTTTTCTTTTTCATGGTTGCTTTGGTTATTCAGGGTCTTTTGTGGTTCCATACAAATTTAGGATTGTTTTTCTAGCTCTGTGAAAAATGCTAGTAGTATTTTGATAGGGATTGAATTAAATGTGTAGATTGCTTTGGGTAGTATAGACATTTAACAATATTTATTCTTCCAGTCAATGAACATGGAATGTTTTTCCATTTCTTTGTGTCATCTTCAATTTCTTTCATCAGCATTTTATAATTTTCAAAATACAGATCTTTTCTCTCTTTGGTTAGGCTTATTCCTAGGTATTTTATGGTTTTTGCTGCAACTGTAAATGGGATTGATTCCTCAGTTTCTCTTTCTGCTGCTTCATTATTGGCTTATAGAAATGCAACTGATTTTTATGCAACTGATTTTGTATCCTGCAACTTTACTGAATTTGTGTGTCAGTTCTAGCAATTTTTTACTGAACTCTTTTGGGTTTACTATAATGGAGTATCATGTTATCTGCAAATAGTGAAAGTTTAACTTCTTCCCTGCCCATTTGGATGCCTTTTATTTCTTTTTGTTGTCTGATTGCTGAGGCTAGGGCTTCCAGTACTATGTAAATAACAGTGGTGAAAGTGGACATCCCTGTCTTGACTGTAGAGTAAAAGCTCTGTTTTTCCCCATTGAGAATGATATTAGCTGTGGGTTTTTGTATATGGCCTTTATTACATTCAGGTATGTTCCCTCTATCCCTACTTTGTTGAGGGTTTTTATCATGTATGGGTGTTGTACTCTCTCAAATACATCTATTGAGAGAGTCATATGGTTCTTATACTTGCTTTTATTAATATCGTGTATCACGTTGATTGATTTGTGAATATTGAACCACCCTTGAAGCCCAAGAATAAGTCCCAGTTGATCATGGTGAATGATTCTTTTAATGTACTATTGGATTCCGTTTGCTAGTATTTTAGTGAGAATTTTTGCATCCATGTTCATCAGGGATATTGGCCTGTAGTCTTCTCTTTTAGTGGAGTCTTTGTCTGGTTTTGGAATCAGGGTAATGGTGGTTTCATAGAATGAGTTTTGAAGCTTTCCTCTCATTTCTATTTTTTGGAATAGTCTGAGAAGACTAGGTATCAACTCTTCTTTAAATGTTTGGTAGAATTCCACTGTGAAGCTAAATGTTTCCTTTAAAGTTCATTTTATCAGACTTTTGAATTTTGTATTTTTTCCCTTTGTTTACTTGGAACTGAAGAATATACTTTAGTAAGCTCAAAGTTTCATTGAACATGATTTTCTTATAGCCTATTAACATCCAAGCATACAACTGTTGACAGTTGTATATTTTTGGAGGAACTTTCACTTACGTTTTCCTGAATCTTTCTCCATCTCTTCTTTCTCCCTGTTATCCCACTGTTTTCCTTAGCCTGGTCACTATTTCCCAAATGCAAATGGTAAATATAACACTGGAAACTTTCCAAAGTTTGCTTCAATTCTAATTACAGAACATTTACAGAAAATGGATCTATATTGACTATTCAATTAAGCTTGTTTTAAACTTTTTTTTGGTTGTTTTAGAGTGGTACTATTTTCTGCAGATTTTTTAAATTAATGTAGTCTGGTAATATAATGCAACTATACTAATGGAATTTCAGCCCCATGAACATGGAGGAGAGATATTAAGAATAAATTTGAAGAATATTGATCTTAAAGTGGATCATAATAAGTAAGAGAGGGGAATTCAAGCAGTGGCACATTGTATTTCCATGATAACTACATGTGTATTTATAATGAGTTAAGCAATAACAGAGTTTAGGTCATTGATAAGTTTCAGTGATATTTTATGATTTCTTCTTTCCACTATTAGGCTGAAATGAACTTTGAACCACTAGTGGTGTAGCTAAAGGTGTCATAGTCTGAAGTCCTTTGATTAAGAAGTGCTTATTACAGAGAAATATTCTGTCTGACATGAAGCATTTGTTTGGCCATTTTCCTTCTCAGTTCTTTTCCCTGTGTGTTAATACAACCTATCCCCTGTTCCCTCCCTCACTTATGTCTTCTTATTTTTACCTCAATGCTGGAAGACCCTTCTGCCTGTGACAGAGGTAAACTGGGCAGGCAGTCAGCTCCAGAGGGCCTGGCCAGCTGCATCACCTCTGGCCTCCCTCATCTAATATCTGTGAACTTTAGATAGGGTTCTGCTGCATCACACTGAGTTCTGTTAAGTGTCCTCCCTTAAGAGCATCCACTGAGGAAACCAAGCTGAGAAAGGCACTTATTGTATAGCACAAATTAATGTACCACCTCTCTGCTCTTGGCAATGACACTTTAAATGGCAGATGGTCTCTACCAAAGTACCATCATCAGATTACTGGTAAAATATTTTATTAACACGAAGACAGTACATTTAAGATTTAAATGTATTTGTCATTTATGAATCTCTACAGTGGGGAGGAGTCAAGTGATTAACTCTATGAGAGTTTCATTCTAATCCCGTGTATCTGATTAAGGGAAGTAAGTGTAGGCATAGCCTTTTTTTTTTTTTAAAGATGAAATTACTATTTCTAAAGCATTGGATTAGTCTGAGTTATGCATTGTATGTATAATTACAAGCAGGAAGTATAGTTTAGAATTGTAATTTGTCTGCCAACTTGCTGCTTCTCAGCTCATTCCCATATCACCTTAAACTTCCTGAAGTATGGGAAAATCTTTCCTCAGAAGATGTTAGAATCAGATTTGCTGAAAGAACAAGATGGAATGTGGACCTTGAAGGCAAAGTTGTTTATAGCAGGAGAGAAGAAAAAAAGAACAGAAAATAAGCAAACCTATAGCTTAACTAAAATTTTGAGGGGCAGTTGGACCCATAATTACTTGGGCAGGGTTATATGATTGTACTTCCTATGCTGATTAAAATTTGTGGGTTTTGGCTACTATTGCAGAATATCTAAAACACTGAATATGTCTCACAATTTTCCATCCCTCTTAAGGTGCTGTTAGAATGATAAGTTTGAGGATTTTTGATAGTTACAAGGGCTGCAAATCTCCTGCCCAATATGAAGTTCTTGTGATAAAGAAGAATGACTGTCTCCTATTTGTACTTGGTGCTTCTAAAGTATTTACCTCAGAGTGTTACAGAGTTGGAGAGACAGCTTCATTTGGCAACTATCCTCAGTTCTCAACAACTTACAACCATAGCACTAGAGGACAAATTCACAATGTGCACAGTTACATAATTTAAAAAAATACGACCCTTTCTTATTCTAGGGAAGTAAGATTGTTAATCATAAAGAACTTAAAATCTTTTAATATTTTGGTATAGCTAAAACTATACTGTGACCAAGTACCTTTTAATGTAAATACTCATGAAGAAAAACTGGGTAGAGTAGGATAATTTTGAATATTAAACAAATTGTCATGGGGATTTATACATTTGTTAAAGTAGCATTATGAAGGAAAAGACCTGAGTACTCTGCATCCTAACGACTCAATTATTTCATTTTTTACTCTGTCCTGCTTTTAGTTACATTCAGAGAACTAAACTGAGCTGTGCTCTGACAGGCATTTTACTCTCACTACAGAAAAACATGGATCTGACTGATCTGCTCTATAGTACAGGGGTTATTTTCAGACATAGAATTCCACCCTCTAGTTATATTTTATTTGTACAGTTAGATAGTTTTGATGATTTGCTCCAGTTCTACATTCTGCTATTTTATATAATTGCTGGGTGGCAATGATTATATAATGTGTGATAGTGAGAATGACACTAAATCTGGTATGTTCCTAAGGATTCTCTTTTTCCATCAAGGGGGAGGGATGGGACCATATTTCCTGACAATTATGACAGTATGAATGACCAAGTAGCGAAGAAGACTCTCCTACACTTACCCATATTGTGAAGTCATAATTAAGTTTGGTTATAAATTTGTGATGGAAAATTATCAAATTGAAAATCCATTTGCTTTTAATCTGAACTTTGGAAGTAGACAGGTGGCATTCCTCCAAAATGTAATCCCTGGGACTTTCTATAATTTATTTTTAAGGTGTCGTGTGTGTCTGGGTTACCTCCTCCCAAATCTCTTTAACTTTCTGATAGAAATAGTGAAAAACAGAAGTATCTTCTAGAATTAGATCATGTGGTCTTGAGATATGGTATATTGTCAGTGAAGACATAGCAAAAATACTAATTTTTTATAAATCAATATACAGTTTCCTTTTAAAATGTTTATTTTAAATTATGAAATATTTAAAAAGTGTTCCCCAGATGTTTTGAGAGCATCTATAAGCACACAACCTTGATGAAACAAATATCAACATTTTGCTATAACTACTACAGATTTCTATTTATTTTTATTCAAATATAATTAACATACAGTATTATATTAGTTTTGGGTGTACAATATAATGATTCAACAATTGCATACATTTCTCAATGCTCACCAAGTTAAATGTACTCTTAATCTCCTTTTTATTTTTATTTATTTATTTATTCATTTATTTATTTTCTTAATCTCCTTTATAAAGCCACCTTCTCCATGTGACCTGGGATTCCTCACAACATGGCTGCCTCAGGATTGTTAGACTTCATATATTATGACTAGACTCCAAAAGTAAGTGTCCAGGCAGAATCCAGTGAAAGCTGCATCACCTTTCATGTCCTACTTTCAGAAGTCACATAACTTCATTCTATTGGTTACAAGTGAGTCACAGGTCTTCCCAGTGTCAAGAGACCACATCTGTCTTTAAGAAGACATTGTTCCCTTTGACCAAAGACTAATTATACTCTTGTCATATGCAAAATACATTCACCTACTCTCCCAAGACTCCCAAAACCTCTCATCTCATTATAGCATCAGGTTTAGGCTTCAGATCCAGGATTGCATCATCTAAATCAAGTTCAGGTGTGAATAAGATTTTTCAAGTGTTGTTCCTTTGGTACAGCTCCTTAACTGAAGTCCCTCTTGATCTAAAGACTTGTGAACTAAAGAGACAAGAGTATCTGTCATCCATACATCCAGCATACACTGGTTACAGAAGTATAAGATGATTGCAGTACTCATGTTCAAAAAGGTATGATGCACATAGCAATCTTGGTCCGGAGCAATTGTGAAATTTATGTAAGCACATTTTTCTAGTTTCTGGATTAGGGCCCAGTCTACTCTCTGTAAGCTTTTTTCTGCAGTTATTGGCCCCATATTCTAAGTCATCCTTCTTTTTCTATAGTAAATGGCCCATGATTGCAACTTGGATATCCTTCTTAGCCTGCTTTCTGCAGAAAAAGTCTAGAAGTCCAAAGCCTTTTTGCATTTTGCACTGTTTCTGTTCATTTTAGTTGAATTTGACAATATTTATGCCAATACAATTATTGTAAAATTTTGTGACTTTTATTGGATATTCATTTGATTTTTTTTCTCCTAAGAACTAGCTTTGGAATATATTATCCATTCTACTGTTTTTGTTTTCTAATTCATAAATTTATTCTTTTATCTTTATTAAGGCCTTTATTTTGCTTTCCATAGGTTTATTTTATAGTTTTTTCTTTTTTTTTTAAACGTAAGTACTTTAGGATATATATTTTCCTTGGATCATTGGTTTAGCTGTAGTCTTTATATTGTCTATTCATATACATTCTACAATTTTGGTTTGTATTTCCTCTTTGGTGTATGATTTGCATAAGGCATACTTATTTTTTCAGCTTTTCTTTTTTGAAATTTCCAAAAATAAAGGTTTTCCTAATTTTGTAATTGTCAATTGTTAACTCCCTAGAAGTCCACCAGAAAACCTGATGATAAAACAAAGTTTTATGACCCACAGCAGTAAAAGAGAACACCACCTTGATATAATCTTTGTACATTAACTAATTATAAGGGGGGAGATCACAGGAGGATCTGTACAGGTTGTTGGTTTTGGTCTCTAGTGGTATAATATGGTAGGCCTTTCAAGGTGGGAAAATGACTGGAATTGGTCGAAGTTCAGAACATAATGGTTTAATGTTGGTGGATACAATGAAGTGAGAGTCATGAAGAGAGTCTTGATAAGTAAACTATTGTTTGATAGGTAAGATATTTGCCTACATAAGTATTCTGTTGTAATGATACACAAGTTATTTGCCCAGATGAGTTAACTAGTTGCCTGGACAAACTGATTTGCTGGAATTTCTGAATTACTGGAATTACTGAAGCAAATAGTAATTTTTTGGTTTATAGCTATATTTTCCTGGTCAATAATTTTCTGATACAAATAGTAAAGTCATGTCAACACAGGTGGCCCCTGTTTCAGATTTGATAATTAAGACGTGTGGAAATAGGTGGTCTCAGTTTTTATTATTGACATCTAATTTTATCACATTTTTTTCAGAAAATATTATCTATGTTATTTCCATATTGTTGGCATTTAACTTATCATTGTTTTTTTTTTCTTTCTACATGGCATTTCTTAGAAGTATCATCTGTTATTTCAAATTCTCTTTATATTTGGACAACACTGCAACTTTTATCTCCAAAGTGTGTCTTTTGACTTAATAAATGATTGTCCATGAATGAGTAAATAAATTAAGTGCTTACTAGGGTAATTTTACTACTGATTGAATTATGAACTTGTATCTCCAGTTAGCCATTTCTATTCTAACTGGACTTTTGAAATGGATTCTTTTCCTAAATTAGTTTTTTTAAGTATTACCATATCACTCAGATTCAAACACTTAAGTTATCTTTGAGTGATCTTTGTTCCTCTTTATTATTAAAACCATTAACTAATAATAAATTAATAATTGGAATTCCTTCCACATATCAGTTTACTCTCTTCAGTCCTGGTGCCACAATCCTTGATCAGCATTCATTATCTTATACCCAGACTTTCCATAATACTCTTCTAATTGAGCCACTTGACTCTATAGATTTTTCAGTGTTCCTAACTTCATGATTTACACTAAAGTCCATGTTCATCAGCCTTCTCATTGTCTATGATATAAAAGGTCAAGATAGTTTCACTTTGGTTCCCTTTCAAATATCAGTCTCCTACATAAAGTCACTATTTCATATTAATGGGGCTGTTCACCAGCTCTCAAATAATCTTAGCCTTTCCAATCTTCTTTGCTCATCCTTAGGGGGATGCAGTAAAAGCTGGCCACTAACGATAACTTGAAAACCATCCTTTCCTACTCTTCTTTGAATTATATTTATAACTTGGGTCATAACCCAGTATTATTTTATTTGTTGCTTAAATTGTTATAACTATGGCCATTGGGCACTCATGTTCCTCTTTGATATATCCCCATCAATATTTGTGTGTGTGTGTGTGTACACATGTGCACGCAAACACACACTTCCTTACTTTCTGGCACTAAAAGATGCTTCATCTTATCTTGTATATTCCTTGCCCCAGTCCTAGAATCGGCATTTCTTTAAGGAGCCATGGTTTATTTTTTTGGAGAATAGTATTAGAAGCCAAGGTCTGAGGTGCGAGGTGTGCTTGATGCTACTGGGATGTCATTTCTTTTATGTCCTTTGAGTGGACAGAGCAAAGAAATATGTATCTATAAATACTTACATATGTAACCATCTCTCTATATATTAAACTAAATATGAATTTTTTTTGTCTCCGACAGTAATCCATGACACGTTACTCATTCTTGGCTTCTCTCCTTCCTTTATGTATCTCTATTCCAACAGTTAGAAACCTGCCTCCTATCATCAGCTATCCATTTAATTAAATATTAAATTCTAGTATACATGTATAGCAGTTTCAGAATTATTAACCCCATATATGTGTGAAACAACTTTATCAATTAGACTACAGTGATTATGTGCAGTTTCTTTTGCTTTTAGTCTTACAGACTTTATTAACTTCCACAGCTACTTAGGGGTCAGTATCTTTTCTGCTAACCCCTTCAGAGAGATTGTTTCATACACTTGTAATACAGTTAGATTCTCCTGTCATTCCTTCTTGGAATCCCCTGACCTCTGAAATGATTTTTTCAAGATTTGCATAAGTTAAGCTTCACTCTTTGTGCTGTCAAATTCAATGGATTTTGACAAACGGTCATGCATCCACCATTACGGTATCATACAGAATAGTTTCACTACTCTAAGATATCCCCTGTGCTTTATCTCTTTAACCCACCTTCCTTTCCCTGAACCCCCAACAAATATTGGTCTTTTCATTGTCTCTATAGTTTTTCCTTTTCCATAATGTCATATAATTATAATTGGAGTCACAAGTATATAGCTTTTTCAGATTGACTTCTTTCACTTAGCAATATGCTTTTAAAATTCATTTATATCTTTTCATTACTTGATAGTTCATTTTTTAAATTACTGAATAATACTCCATTGTAAGGATGTGTCACAGTTGTTTATCCATTTGCCTATTGAAGGATACCTTAGTTGTTTTCTAGTATTTGACAGGGTTTTGTGTGGGATAAAATTTCAAACCAGATGGGTAAATATCTAGGAGTGAGTGTTAGGTTTTATGGTAAGACTTTGTTTAGCTATGTAAGGAACTGTCAAATTGTCTTCTAAAGTGCCTATGTACTTCATATGTTTTTAGAGAACAAATTCTTTCAACAATTTTT
Source organism: Ursus americanus (assembly GCF_024610735.1). Classification (NCBI taxonomy): domain Eukaryota; kingdom Metazoa; phylum Chordata; class Mammalia; order Carnivora; family Ursidae; genus Ursus; species Ursus americanus. The sequence goes on along the minus strand of NC_142134.1, from coordinate 22,373,608 downwards.
CCAAATTACTTTTGTGACAGAATAAGTCAGAATTATTATGGTATAGTGGTTAATTGCACAGGCTCTGGAACTACAATATTTGTGTTCAAGTCTTGATTCTACCATTGATTAAGCATATGACTTTAATCATATTGGGTACTCTCTCTGTACCTCAGTTTTCTTCCATAAACTGAGAATTATCTCTTAGGTGGTGTTAGGATTAATTAGATAACATGGAAAGAGTAAGATGTTAATTATTGTCCTTTTTCTTTCACTGCTTTGCTTTAGATTTATTGGAAAGCATTCCCTGGTCTTCCTCATTTCCTTCCTCCCCAAGCACTCAGGAGGACAACTAGGTCTTTATTCCTAATGTTGATCTCCTCCTTATAGGTGGTAGCAGAAAAGGCATAATGACTTTTTGTTTCAGAGCCATTAAGGGAATTAAATGGATTGTTCAAGAGCGGAATCCACCCTGGAGGAGGTTGAGGGGAGAGTGGCCTAAATTCAGAATGGTGTTAGACCTGAGGGCAGGCCAAACACTGACTGACCTGTACAAGATTTCTGTGTAAATTAGAATGAGACTTACTCTCTGAGAAAATGTAGCCCAGATCCAGGACATGATGCTTGGCCAGAGGAGCGGAGCTGGATTTCAGCTCTCCCACATACGACCTAAGCTGGGTTCTATTGTGCAATTCACACACTACACAACTTAAGTGATGACTCTGCCTGGGGGATGGGAGAGAGGATTGTGGGTTCCATGTAAGGTAGGCATGTGGACCAAGTCCATTGGAGCACAGCGTCTCAGAAGTTCTTGGACATCCATCCCAGGGAATTCTGTAAGATAACAAGAAAGGGTGAGTCACTAAGCCCTGGGTTTTGGGAAGAATTATGCTACCATCAAAAGCTATCAGTCAACATAAGGATCACAGGTTGTCCTAGCAAAAAAGCTAAGCACATAAGAAACATTACAGACAGAATCACAAAGGGGGAAGATAGTGGAAAACCAATGTCTGAACAAGCATTGAGTCACCATGTACAGAAAAAGTAAAAGGTAAAGTTGGTTATAGACTGAGAAACTTCTGTGATACATCTAAGTCTTAAGACTTTCCTAGAAAAATGAAAGGTCCCCAAGGAATGATTGATTGGAATTCCTGTAGACATTAGAGGGTGAAAGTATATGATTTGGAAAACAAAAATTAATGGGAAGTTTCTTTCACCCAAGCATTAAACCTTGCTGTAAATAAAATGTAGATGTACATATTTTATGCAGACTACAGGAATTAAATTTTGTAGCAGTTGTCTGTACAGACAAGTTGAGTTCTATTTGAATTCTCATTTGGCGTCCTCCAAAGTATTGTTATTTCTAAGATACTAGAATCCTTCCTTTAGGCTTCTTGTGCAGTGGGAAGTGTAATGCAAATATTTTCAGATGAGTCACCTCCCTTTATAAGTGATTTCTTAATATTTTGACTTTCCGGTTGGGAGTCTGTCGAAACAAGGGTTGTCTCATGGATTGTCAGAGGATGAAGAGGGTAAACATAGAACACATAGGATATTTTTTCTATAAAATAATCAGACACCCAACTTTAGCTGAAAGTGTCAGGAATCCTATTATTCCCATAACATATTTTTAGTTCTATTATTAGCTTTTTTTTAATGGTAAAACTTTTATTTCATTTTAGTCAAAGACACTTAAATTTTTTTAAAAAAATTTATTTTGGTGTATTTATTCCCCATTACACTGTCAGGCCAAACATCTGTCATTATATTCACAACTTATTGCCCTTTTGGACAGTAGACGTGTAAGAGTCTAGCTTGTTATTGGTGCCGTATAACTTTTTGCATAAATATTTAAATATACCATTTTGGGAAGATATATGTTTAGACTATCCAGGAACCCTGACATTCTGTGAACAACTCTGTAGCTGGGACATATAAGTTTGTGAAAGCTGTGCAGTTTTCTCCTTTCGTTTGATTTACCTCTTTGGGGCAAGACCATAACCTTCTTATATACTACAATCTAGATATACCATCAAATGATACATAAGCCAGGCAAATTAATTTAAAAATTAGTTTGGTTGCTCTGAATTCTCTTATCACTATGAAAAATCACGTTCTCTGACAGGGAGGTTTTGCCATTAGATTTGATTTCTCACCACAATACACAGATTCAGCTTTGTATGGGAAAATGCTGCTTAACATATACCAGCCTGTATATCCATGTTATGCTCTGAATGTAGCTTGTAATTTATAAAACATCTAATGAGTATGTGAGATGTGGGACATTTTTGGGTAATCCTGTAATATAAATGTAAGGAGGTAATATTTATTGAGAGGGACTGATTCCCAAACAGTACTGTTTGGGGAACATTGCAGAGAAAACCCTTTGTACACAATTTCAAAACTTAATCATTCAGCGCTGACCAAATTACAGTGGAGACTGATTATATTTGTTTGAAAACCCATCTGTTCTTATCAGATAACACTGTATTTTAATGGATGTGGTTTGAAACAGACTGAGAAGAATGTTTGAGAGTTTCACTATCTTTTATCTGCTCAGAACTTCACTTTAATTCACCCACATGAAGCTGAGTTACCCATACAGAACTGGTCTCTTTTCCCCAATACTAATAATTCATACAAGTAGATGCCTGTGGACTTTTAGGATAAGTAGGAATTAGCTAGTCTAGGAGGATTCAGAAGAGTGTATATACAGCTGAAATAACATTTAGGCCTAGTATGAGCAAGAGGAACATGTATATTCAGGAAGCACAAATTTTACACTTCAAAAATCTTTTATAAAGGAAATTAGGAGTCAGTTCAATATAGTGGTAGAGTCCTGGATTAGAAGAAATAATTTCCAGTTCTATTATCATCTACAATTCATTTAGTCAGTAATTTTGTAATGAACATGTAGTATGTGTCACGCATTGTACCAAATTCTAGCAACCCCGTAGTGAATAAGGCACAGTTAGTCCCAACTCTCAAGAAATCACAATGTAGTAGGGGATATAGATAGAATTCCCACATAACTTGGGGATCTCAGTTCTCCTTCTAAGCCTCCTGAGTTACCTGAGAATTCCCACGCATATCTCATATGCGCTCACAGAATCCTTCAGTGTTCTATTTTGGGTTCCTGCAAAGGTACTTCTCCCTGACACTATCACTGAGACAGGTACCACCTTGTGAATGCTGCCTGCCCGGTGCTCAGTTTCTCATATTCTCAACCCTGCAAAATCCTTAAGCCACCACTATGTTGCCATTGGATTGCTGTGACACACTGTTCTTCAGCAGAATGTAAAACATGCCCCGAGCCCTACCTCTACGTTGTACTTTTGTCACCTGAACTCCTAAGCAGTGCTGCTTATGCCCCAGGTCTCACAAAGTTCTGTCAGATCCAGTCCCTGAGGACAGGCTGGGGAAAAGATGCATATTCTGTTCTCCCTTTCACTCTCTTTCCTCTCCCTGCTTAAAAACAAACAGGGCAACCCCCACGGGTCCCCTCCCTCCTCAGGAGCTTTGTACTATCACTTTGCTATCACTCAATAAACCTTGCTTTGCTGCCCACCAAAAAACAAACAAACAAACAAACAGAAACAAACATTGAATATTATATCGAAAACTAATGTTGTACTATACCTTGGTTAATTGAATTTAAATAAAAAATAAATAAATAATAAATGAATGAACAGAATCCTTCACAGATCTTTTTCTCCCAATGATAATCCACACAAATAGATGCTTGCAAATCTCTAACTAACAATTTAGTACACAAAGAAACATTCCACTTTGTAAATAAACAAGTAATATACTGTTTACAATAGGACTATGATAAAAGTTAGAGTTCACTTACCAGATTTTTGGTGGCATGCATAGGAAGGGCACTGAACCCAGGGTCAGGCAAGTAAGGGTGGAGGCTAGACGTCTCTCTGAAAGACATGACAGCAAAGCTGAGAATCTAAGGATAAATGAGAATTAGCTGGGCTAAGAGAATGCCTAAGAAATGCAATTAAAATAGTGTTTATGAAGCTCTGAAGGTGAGAAGAACACATTTATTTCAGAAGAAACGATTCGTCCCTTTAAGGACCAACCTGGAGATCTTTTATAAAGCCTTTTCCTCTTCTCATTTATTTATTTATACTCTTTTTGCATTTATTATATTAAATCTTCTATTATAAATATTTGTAAGCATATCTGTCTCCCATTATTAGAAGATAAGCTCATTGTGAGTTCTGCTAAATTATTTTCACATCCTCCACTTTAATAGTCACAATGGTTTGCATGTAACAGGTGCCTAATTAAAACAATATGCTTTAAGTGGCTACGGGTGCTTGGGATAAACAGATTTTTCATGAGCTAACAGTAGCATCAAATGATTCAAACAAATAGGTGCAATTGAAAGCACACTGGTTCTAGATAAAAAGGAAATGCTGGACAAGATCTTTCTTATCTGTTAGAATAATTCTTAGTGGTTAGTGTCACCAGAGCATTTATGAAACAGTGACCAAGAGAACAATCAGTTCTTTGTACAGTTGACTCTTAACAAATGGGTTTGAACTGCATGAGTCCATTTAGATGTGGACATTTTTCAATAAATATACATATAGTACTATAAATATATTTTATCTCCATATGATTTTCTTTATTTTCTTTAGCTTTAGTACAAGAATACAGCATGTAATACATATATAAAATATGATTATCGACTGTTTATATTACCAGTGAAGCTTCTGGTATGTGGTTCTGTGCCCCTACTCCCTGCATTGTTTGAGGGTCAACTGGTGCCAGGCACTTTTTTTAATTTAAAAAAAATAATAAAATAAATAATTCAGACAAAATAAGATATAACATATACATAAACTCAAAGATTAATAATAAGACAAAACTCAGATACCTGCCACAGAGCTTAAAAAATAGAACATAACTAAATATTATAATGAAAAATTTCTTTTCCTTTGGCAAACCAAAGGAAACCATGGGCTGCTAGATTCCTCCCTCAGCTCTGGGGCAATTTTAGAACTCAGAACTAAAATTATAGATAAAATTCACATAATGGGCTGGAGGAGACCAAAGGAACATGCCAGAATGCTGTAACACTTGTCTCATTAGGGAGAAAATTCAAATCCATTGTAAGTTGAATCCATTTACCATGAAAGCATGTATAGAAAACATGACATAAACAGAATTAGAACACTTTATCTACCTAATGGAAAGCCGGAATGGATAAAAGAAAAGCAAAGTACAGGAAATGGAAAAAACATTTAAATGATAGCAGTATTAGATCCTAAAATAATAGAAATTCCAATAAGAATAAATGGGTTAATTTAGCTTATTAAAGTCAGAGATATAAGATTTTATTTAAACTATTTAACAACATTCTCTGAGTCCCAATTTTAAGCAATATTAAGGGAATGTTGAAAATAAAAGCATGGGAAAGTGTACATAGATCAATTTGAACCAGGGAGAAGCAGGGGTAACAACCTTAAATTTGGACAAAATAGAATTTAAGGCAAAAATATAAGTGACTAAGAAGCATACTGTATATTTAAGAAAGAACAGACTAAGAGGAATAGATATGTATCTATAAAGCCTACAGGCTATGTATGTAAATATAAAAATAAAGAGCATATTAACTATAGCTTTGAAGGCCATCTTCACTGATTACATCCTGTTCCTTACCCCCCAGAGGTAACTACTACTCCAGATTTTCTATTTATTATTTATATATTAGTTTTTTAATTACTTTGTAACAAATTACCACACTTAGTGGCTTAAAACAACACACGTTTATTATCTTATAGTTTATATGGGTCGGGGGTGGGGGCAGGCATGGATCAGCTGGGTCCTCTGCTCAAAGTCTCACAAGTCTGCAATTAAGGAGTCAGGGGACTGCATTCTCATCACAGGCTCAACTGGGGAAAGATCCACCTGTAGCTCCCTCAATTTTTTGGCAGAATTCATTTTTTTGTGGTTATAGGACTGAGGTTCCTATTTTCTTGCTGCCATTGGCTTGGGGTCATGCAATTCTTGAGTGTTCTTTGCTATGTAGGCTTTGTCATGGGCTTCTTAGCATGTCAGCTTATTTCATGGCCAGTGGGAGGATGTAGTATTTCAGCTGCTACTGCAGAGTCTTATATAATGCAGTGCAATCACTGGAATGGCATCTCATCACTTTTGCGTTTTGCCCTTGTCACAGATTTCACTCATACTACAGGAGAGGAGCTATACAATGGTGTTATTCATAAGGGGTCACCTTAGGATGTGTCCACACTTTGCATTTACTCACTCTGTTTTTTCACCATATATGTATATAACCATTCTGTATTATTCTGTAATTTGCTTTTCTAACTCACATTTTTTGATGCACTCATGTTGATGTATATTACTGTAGTTTGTCATTTTCATTAATTTATAGTAATCCATGGAAAGACGGTCACAAAATTGATTTATTATTCTACTGTTGAAGAAAGTTTGGTCTATTTCCAGTTTTTGCTGGTATGAACAATATTGCTATGAGTATTCTTGTTCATGTTTTTGCTATAAATGTGAACTCCTCAAGGATTATAATCCATTCTTCATTAATGACCAGGGTAAGAAGTCTTTTAAAAACATATATCAACTTAAACCCTTCCAGGTCTAAGTGATATCTCATTGTATTTTGATCAAAATCCAAACTTGTTTATTATAGTTTACAAAGTCCTATATGCTCTGGCCTATGTCCATGTCTGTAACCTCTTCTTGGACTAGTCTTACACTTGCCCATTACATTCCACAATGGTCTTTTTCTTTTTCTCAAATATGCAAAATTTTTCATTCTTTCTTGCTCTCCAGGTTTTGTACCCTCTTACTAGAATGCTCTTCCTTGTGGCCTTTGAATGTTGACTCCATCTCATCATGCATGACTCATCTCTGAGAGCATCGGAGTGCCCCTTCCTAGTTAACTGTATCTGAAGTATCTTCCCATTCACTCAATCTCCTGACTCTATTTTAATTCTTTTCCTAGAATCTATCACTATGATAGTCTTCTTTCATTTATTGTTTATCTCTCGATCTGTTTATCTCCTCATTTTGAATGTAACTCCTCTGAGAACAGGACTCTTTCTACTACTTAACTGTATATCCAATACCCAGCCAAATGTGTGGCACATATAAAGTACTCAAAAATGTAGTAAATGAGTAAAATAATAACTGCAGTATCAGAACTTGTGAAAACCAGTGGCATAGAGCAAAGGTAAAAATAATTATAAAACAACTTTTCTACAGACTGCAGGTGGGCTCAGAGGATCTGTCTGCCCACTATTCTTCTTACTTGTTAAGGAATGTTGCCAGAAACCAAAATAGTTTTCTTTCAGACACTTTCAGTTCTGAACTAGGAAGAAATGACATACAGCAAGGGATGATTGCATCTGGGGAAGGGTTGGGAAATGCTGTCTTTCCAGGTCTATCATAGGGCTTTTTAGTTGTTGACAGCCTTCCTGGCTCGCTAATTAGAACCGTAAAATTTCAGGTGAGTGACAGTAGCTTATACGCTAATTCTGGTTTTTGCAGCTGCAATTGCTGGGCAACTAATGCTATAATTGATGGATGCTGCCAGTTACTGAGATGGATGTAAATTAATACTTAAATTACCATTGTTAGAGGTCATAATCACATTTTCAGTTGCTTCAAAAAAGTGGTGTATATATATTACTTCTATTAATAAAACTATAACGCTGGGGAATAAAGATGCCATGTATACTTTGGGTGTTGAATATTATAAATATAGATATGAATATTTACATTAACTTCTAAATTTCAATATGTAATGTATGCAAGTTCTAGCCTACCCCCAACTAGAAGTTCTTTAAGAAAAATACAAAAATAAAACAGATAAATAGATAAATCCTCAAGAAGAAAATTATTTGTTCCAAAAGGGACTTTGATTTTGTCTTGGAACTCTTAAAATTATTTAACATATTTGGTTAGTTAAAACTATATAGGCTTCACCATGTTTTAAAGGAAATGAAACTTTTGGGAAGACATTTTCTATAATGAGGTATGGCCAGCTAATGATTCTATATTGGTAAATTAAAACTTGAACTCTTGAAATGGGATGCTATTGTGGTGGTCAAGGATTTCTGAAATGATAGTACATCACAGTATTAACTTTTAAAACAATGATTATGTCCTATTCAGTCTGTTCTAGTGAATAAATTGGGAGTATGAAGGTAGTGTCAGATTTTCTTTTTTCTGGATCTCTTTATATGTTTCTGACTCTTTCTTTCTTTCCTTCCTTTTCTTTCTTTTCTTTCTTTCTTTCTTTCTTTCTTTCTTTCTTTCTTTCTTTCTTTCTTTCTTTCTCTCTCTCTCTCTCTCTCTCTCTCTCTCTCTCTTTCTTTCTTTCTTTCTTTCTTTCTTTCTTTCTTTCTTTCTTTCTCTTTCTTAAGATTTTACTTATTTATTTGAGAGAGAGAGCAGGGGGAGGCAGAAGGAAAGGGACAAGCAGACTCCAAATGTAGGGCTCAATCCCAGGACCCTAAGATCATGACCTGAGCCAAAATCAAAGAGTTTGATGCTCAACTGACTGAGCCACCCAGGTGCCCCTCTGACCATTACCTTTTAGTTTTCCTCATGGGCTTGCAATCTTGGGCTCCTCTTTATTTTCACCCACCCAGTAATTCCAGACCAAGGCTACACCTTTGTAAGTTTGATTTAAGTGGTTTGAGGTGATACTTTGGCATAAGTATCATTTCAGTTGATTCTAATATGCAGTCAGAGTTGAGAACCACTGTTTTATACTATCTTCTTGGGTAGTTCATTCACTTGCATAATTTGAACTACTATGCTGATGATTCTCATATGTATATCATCAACTCTAACCTGAATTTCACTTGAGTATGAAAATACATGCTTGTCTTCTGTCCTTGGATGGTCTCAACATGCCAGTACTAAACTCATCAACCAGCATGTCCCCTCCAATTGTTCCTTGTTTTGTTTCTTATCTGGAATCCTAGAAGTCATTATAGTCTTTCCCTGTGCATTTCCTACTGTATTCAACAATCCTGACAAATTTTCTTCCAGATGTTTCTCAAATCTTTCCCATTTTCCTCACCATTTCTGTTTAGCTAAGATCTTCCTATCTTAGCTTTCTTAATAGTTTAAACAGATTTTCCTTGTTCAAGTCATCTTCCCTACTATTCAAACCCATCCACTCTGTCATAAAAACATACCATTCACAGTTAACAATTCGGCAGTGGCTTCTCATCATTTACTGGATCCAATTGAGGCTCAAGCTTCTTAGCAAAGGTATTTAAGGTAATTCTGTGACTGTCTCCTTTCTCATTGCCTGGTTCTACTTGATTCACACTTTAGGATCTAGGATATGAAACTGCCTATGATTGTCCCTAAATATCAGTTATTCGTAACTCTCCATGTTTTTGTTCATGTACTTATTTTTGTCTAAAATTACCTTACCCTTCCCTTAAACTAACTTATAATCATCCCTTACTACTTAACTGAGGTATCACCTCCTGCAAAATGACTTCTTTGACTTGCTAGAGTTGGATAAATGTTCCTCTGTCCTCTCCTAACATTCTGGGAATTCCCTTATAGAGTTAGCCAAATTAAACTCAAATAATTTATTTACTTATCTGCCTCTCCACTAAAATGTAAGCAGGAGCTGTGTCTTACTATCTTCATATCCTCAGTGCCCATGTGCAACTTATATCTGGAATTTAGCAGGCTTTAATTACACACTTCTTGAATGGAATGATTCCTGTTGCCTCTGCAAAGTCATCATATATCCTTTAGGCACTGCAACACAATGAATATGTTTCCCCACTATGAAATGGGTTGACGAATTACTGTTAAAATTTGTTTGTGATCATTTCTCTTAAGACGTTTCAGTAAGCATCAGGTAGTATTAGTAAGAAAATGTCATCTTATTTCACAATTGTTCCTCTTTACTTGCTACTCCCTTTAAGCATTCCTAGTGATTTTATGTGTGAAGCTTTCCTTACCTAATGCCTAATTGCATTCTCTGCTTTTTGCACAGTCAATTCTTGATTATCCATGGTCACGGTAGAAAGGGAGAGCATGAAAAATCTAAAAATCTCATTTGCATCAACTGCCTCTCTCACCAAATCTTTTGCCAGAGATAGTAATGAGTGTAGCAAAGCTGGTGGAGGTGCAAATGAGCTGTGAAATGGCAAAAACTCCTGTTGCCAGATAAATAGAAAACAAAAAGCTCTGAATAATACACATCTGGGTAGTCACAGGATAACATAGAATTGACTATATTTAAAAAATTAGAATTTAGTGTATGATTGATGAAGACTAATGCCTTTGGCTTCCGTAAGGTTATCTGAGTTTGTTTTACTCATAGGCAAAGGTTGCATACCTACTATTGTGTCAGGTGTTCTGGGTTGATGCTATTTCTCCAAATGCTACATTCATTCTCTTGTCTCAGTGTCTGAATTTCCTCCATCAAAATATGTAAAGCATGCTAATTAAAAAGTAAAGTAAAATAAAATATGTAAAGCATACAGAAAATAGGGAGACTGGGTATACCAAAAATAAAAATAGACTCTAACTAAAGCTAATTTTCTTAAGTGTGCTTATCCTTAAGCCATATAAACACTTGCTTTCATATTCTGATCACGTAGACTTTTAGGGACCATTTTATTCCAATCCCAGCTTTAGAGGACAGCTATAAGGCAGATGAATCAATGAAAGTAATATTTCTTTAGATCCTTTTCTCAGTGGAATTGATAAAAACAATTGGACTTCCAAAATGTTCTGTAAGTTCCTGCAACTTTCAATACCCATATGGTTTTGAATATTGTTATTGGAAATGGAAGAGACCTTCAGTTATTAAATAAAGGAATTGGTGCATGGGATTATGGAGAATGGAAAGTCCAGAATCTGCAGAGTGGGCTGGCAGCCTGGAGACTTAGGAAGAGCTGATGTTGAAGTTCAAGTCCAAAGGACATGTGCTGGGAGAATTCTTTCTTGCTTGGGGAGATCAGTCTTTCATTTTATTCATACCTCCAAATGACTGGAAGTCCATTCACATTATGGAGGGCAATCTGCTTTAATTAAAGTTCACTTATTTAAATCTTAATATCATCTATAAACACCCTCACAGAAATATCCAGAATAATAATGTCCACATAACTGGACACCATGGCCCAGCCAAATTGACAGATAAAATTAATCATCACTATACACAATACTCTAGGAAGCATTCTTCATCTTTTAGAGTGATGAAAGGGGCCCAGAGAGGTGAAATAACTTATCTGAGCATCTGGTAGTTGAACTCAGACTAGTATCCAAATCTTTTGATTTCTTAATTGGTACTTTTTCTACCATAGAACACTGATTTTTTAAAACTGTGATAATGAGAAATAAGCAATAGAGTTTAGCTCAGAAATAAATATCAATAGTGTTTCATTTAAAAAAAGTCTGTTGAACAGGATATTTCAAAATGTCTAGCATACTTTGTCCCTGTCTAAATTGCTAGTAGTAGGTTCTTATTTTTCCTGAAATAACAGCTTTTTTATTGAGATATAATTCACATGCTATAAATGTCACCCTTTTAAAGTGCATAATTCAGTGTTTTTTAGTATACTCACAAAGTTCTGCAACCAACACCACTATCTGTTTCTAGAACATTTTTATCATGCCCCATTCTCCCTCTCTCCATTCCTTGGAAACCACTAATTTCAGTCTCTATAGATTTGCTTTTCCCAGATATTTCTTATAAATGGAGGCATATATTATGTGGCCTTTATGATTGCTTCTTTCACTTAGCATAATGTTGTCAGGGTTCACCCGTGTTGCAACATGTATCAGTACTGCATTGCATTTTATTGGTAAATATGATTCCATTGTGTGGATATACCACATTTTTATCTGTTTGTCAGTTGATGAATATTTAGGTAGTTTCCACTTTTTAGCTATTAGGATAATGCTGATATGAACATTTATGTACAAATTTTCACATAGACATATGTTTTCAGTTCTCTAGGGTGGAATTGTGGGGTAATATGGTAACTATGTATAACTTTTTGAGATGCTGTCTGAGTGTTTTTCCACAATGGCTGTACCATTTTACACCATTAGCCATGTATGGAGTTCCAATTTTTCTACATTCTTTTGTCTCCACATACTTGTTATTACCTGTCTGAAAGGTGAGGGTTGAATTCCAGAGGATTAAAGGTTCTGCCTAATAAAAAACTGAAGTGATTAGAATTTTCAGTTGTCAGTGCTGGAAATTGGGATTGGTAAACCTCTTGACATGGAAGAGGAAAGATTAATGACAAAGATACGCTTGAGAGAGTAGACCTATAGCACTAATGGTGATATGTGAGTACTAAAGAAAAGGAAGGTCAAAGAGAAATTCCTTATAGCTGGAATGGCAGAAAAATTGTAATATGTCTTATATTGTCTTTCTAATTTATACTGTGTGCAAATATCCCTTGATCATAGCTAATCCTTTAGACAGAGCCTGTAACATCTTTGTGTATGTTCTACTTTGGACAAATGAAGAAGAGATTGTTTCTTGGTTGGGACAACTTGGCCTCATAAGGATATTTATTTGGCGTGGCATGGGAATGAAATACTCTGGTTAATTTTATTTTATTTAAAAGGAGGCACTATTATTTTAGATGGTTTACTTGTTCCCAAAGAACTAGGATATTGCAAAATATATCTACATTAAATGTTTCCTGGACTAAAGAGGAAACATGGTAAAGTGTTGATAACATAGAAAAGGAGGGGAAAGATAGAGAAGGAAATACTCTAGGAAACGTTTTTTCATAGATTGTCATATGTTAATATAACATATATATGCTGTCGGGATTGTTATTATCATCACCCATTTCATGGATGGGGAAACTAAAATTCATAGAAATTTAAAAATTATCTGGGGTAATGCAGATAAGTGGCAGTAAGTGGCAAAATCAGGTCACTGATTCCAAAGCTCTCCCAATCCTAAAATTTGTGTGGAACCACAAAGGACCCTGAATAGCCAAAGAAGTCCTGAAAAAGAAAAGCAAAAGCTGGAGACATCACGATTCCGGACTTTAAGCAATATTACAAAGCTGTAGTCATCAAGATAGTATGGTACTGGCACAGAAACAGACATGTAGATCAATGGAACAGAACAGAAAACCCAGAAATGGACCCACAACTATGTGGTCAACTAATCTTCAGCAAAGCAGGAAAGAATAGCCAATGGAAAAAAAGACAGCCTCTTCAACAATAGTGTTGGGAAAACTGGACAGCAACATACATAAGAATGAAACTGGACCAGTTTCTTGTACCAAACACAAAAAATAAATTCCAAATGAATTAGAGACCTAAGGGAGACAGGAAACCATCAAAATCCTAGAGGAGAACACAAGCAGCAACCTCTTTGACCCTGGCCATTGCAACTTCTTACTAGATGTGTCTCCTGAGGCAAGGGAAACAAAAGCAAAAATGAACTATTGGGACTTCATCAAGGTAAAAACGTTCTGCACAGTGAAGGAAACAATTGCCAAAACTAAAAGACAGCCTGTGGAATGGGAGCAGATATTTGCAAATGACCTATCAAATGAAGGTTTAGTATCCAAAATCTATAAAGAACTTATCAAACTCAACACCCAAAAAACAAATAATCCAGTTAAAAAATGGGCAGAAGACATGAACAGACATTTTCCAGAGAAGACATCCAGATGGTTAATAGACACATGAAAAGATACTCAACATCATTTATCATCAGGGACATACAAATCAAAACCATGCGGAGATATCAGCTCCCACCTGTCAGAATGGCTGAAATTAACAACACAGGAAATAACGGGTGTTGGCGAGGATGTGGAGAAAGGGGAACCCTCTTATGCTGTTGGTGGGAATGCAAACTTGTACAGCCACTGTGGAAAACAGTATAGAGTGTCCTCAGAAAGTTAAAAGTAGAACTACCCCACAATCCAGCAATTGCATGACTAGGTACTTACCCAAAGGATACAAAAATACTGATTCAAAGGGGTGCATGCACTCCAATGTTTATAGCAGCATTATCAACAATAGCCAAACTATGGAAAAAGCCCAAATGTCCATTATATATAATATAATATAATATAATATAATATAATATAATATAATATAATATGGAATATATATAATGGAATATTACTCAGCCATCAACCAGAATGAAATTTTGACATTTGCGATGATGTGGATGGAGCTAGAGTGTACTATGCTAAGCAAAATAAGTCAATCAAAGAAAGACAAATATATGATTTCACTCATATGTGGTATTTAAGAAACAAAACAGATGAATATATGGGAAGGAAAAAAAGAGAGAGGGAAGCAAACCATAAGAAACTTTTAACAATAGAGAACAAACTGTGGGTGAGGGAGCAATGTTGGTAGAGGATGGGCTAAATGGGTCATGAGTATTAAGGAGGGCACTTGTTATGATGAGCACTGGGTATTATATGTGTGATGAATCACTAAATTGTACTCCTGAAACCAGTATTACACTATGTGTTAACTAACTAGAATTTAAATAAAAAATTGAAAAAAAAAAAGAAAAATCACCATAAAAACAAATCCTTTCCTATTTCCACTATATTGTGCTACTTTTTAGGGCAGCTGTGTTGCTCAACTGTAGGAGTGCTGTTCACATAATACAATGTGAATGGTGCTAGCTAGAGTTGGCAACACAGTTCCCTGAAAAGGAAAGAAGATTCTGGTCCCACCTATGTGAACTGGGAAAGTCATTTGCTCTTCTGAGTCTTAGTTTCCATAGCTGTTCAGTAGGGATCCTAACATCATCTCTTGATGACTACACTGGACTTTGTTGTGAACCCAGAAGAGATAATGTAAATGGCCTTTGTAAAGATAAAAAGGTAGATAGAAATAAGGAATGGAGAAGATACAGAATTCATGTCAATCTCTTAACCCGTCATTAGATCATCATGACAAACATTATTTATCATTATACCAGAGCTGTGTACACCTGAAGAGTTTTAGTTAACAGAATGCTGACTGACAGAGGGTTTGCCACCATGTATTTTCTGTGGAATGAAAGACTCCATGAATGCAGGGCTGCCCAGCTATATCCAGATTCTGTTTTTAAAAGTGTATACTTGGAAGACAGCTGGAGAGGCTGTGCTTGACAGGGAGTCTGGCAAGCTGCTTAGCATCTTCCTGAAGAAATGAAAAGATCTTGTAGCATGTTCTGTAAGAGGTCTGCAGAAAATGGGAAAGATCGCCCTATTTGTTATATTTATTGGAGGTATTATTATTTGTTTTATGCTGTGTGGAAGGAGGGCCAGAGCTATAATCTATTGATCATTTAGTTTTATGAAGTTCTCAAATGGGTGATCTGGTATTTTTCTGCCAGAGAGGCTATGGTTCCTGAACACCAGTAATAAGATTGTCACGTCATTTTCTTCTCGTTGGTCTTTTTATTGCTTTTTATCTCTTTGCTGATATTGCCTCTCCCCAACCTCCCCTCCCCTCCTTGCACCTGTATTCCCCACCCCCCCTCAGGGCCATAGTTAGGATCAGTTTGATTCATTTCATAGAATCTGCCCTACGCTTTTAAGAGATTAGTCATCTTTGCTTTTCATGTTTCATCCTCTGAAACAGTCTGCCCACTGCAGTCACTGTTGTAAAGTCTTCATAGTAAATACTGGAATGTAACTTGGGAAGAAATAGGTCAGAGAAGCAAAGACCAAATGTTCATTTTGTAGCCACAGTGTGAGCAGATGGATAACAGAATGAGGTGGCTCTCTTTGTGGACCTCAATTTTCTATACACTCTTTCAGGACCTCCTAGGATTCATGCTCCTTCAAGATCCTTGGGAGTTTTGAGCAGAGGAACATTGAGAATGATATTTTCCTAATATGACACTGAGGTTATTACTTTCCTGTGGTTCTATTATTATACCAAGAATAAATTTGGTGGGATACAGCCTTTCTCTTATCATCTAGGAATGCACCAAAGAATACAAAATCTCTTTGAGAAACAGCTTGGCTCTCAACTGGTGACAAATAAGGGGCATTGCCCCCAGGTGGTCACTAGTGGCCACAACATGGATGAAACTCAATTCTGCCCTCATGCCAGGCAGTCAGCCTGATGAGGCGGTTCCAAATCATTCATAGGCTGTCTATGTCTTTGTTCTCAAGGAATACAGAGTTTAAAAGCAGAAACTGTTAAAAACAAAGACAAAACAGTTTAAAAGCAGAACTGTTAAAAACAAAGACAAAACAAAGACAAAAAGGAATAGATTGGAATAAATGCAAAGATAGCAGAAAGATTAGCAACAGCAGACAGCTGGTGTCCAGGCTAGTGAAGAGTTAAACTCTGAATGACTGTGGGAGGCTGGTGTTATGGCTGGGGAACAACTGCCTAATGTCTTTCAACCGGACTGTTTAGCAAAGCTTCATTATGAATGTAATTGTGTGCTTGCGCAGGCACACCACACGGAGGGACTGCTCACAGTAAAGGTATGATTGTATTGCCCGCTGCCATGCCAATTACTGGATATTAATGGCAGGATGGCATGCATATGCCGGAGCTGGGAAGCAGAAGGTTAATAGACGAACAGCACCAGAAGAGCCCATTTATCAGTTTCTATTTATCTCTCCTTGGGAGGTGGCAGGTTTACAGTAAATACCTTCTGTCCTCCTAATTTCCTAATGATGGGGATAATGATGGAGAATGGTGAAGTCATTAACTGGGACAGGCTCTGTGCATCACTCTGTCAACCACGTCTCCCCAAGACCTGCAATGAGAAGTGATGGGCCCCAGCTGTTCACCAGAATCTGAGCCCCTCCTCCCATCCCCTTCACCCTCATCTGCAGGCTTGGGAAATGGCTTCCCAGATGGAGAAGATGGAGGCCCTGGGTAGGTGGAGAAGCATGAGAAAAAGAGAGCAAGGCTCTTCAGACAGGAGTATAGCTTTACTTGCCACTCCCCCCTTGCACAGAACTTGGAGGAAGACTGTTGACACATACTGGAATGCTTCTCCAGTGATGCCAAAGCTACTAGGAATTATATGTGGAATTGGATAATGAATCAGTAATTGAAGTGAGTGTGTTGGGGGATGGTGGAGAAGAAGATTTCACTAAATGTTCTTTTCAAAAACTGAGAGAAATTAATAATTCATTTTCTCACCTCACCTCTAAATGGACTGGATATACTAAAGGAAAATTCCTTTTGCAAAAGTCAAGTTTTTTCTTTATAATTCTGAAGGCAGACTAAAAGAGCTTAGATCGATTGGCTTGGACATGTTTTTTTTTTCCCTCATGGTGATCACAAGGTATCTATTCCATCTAATTATTGTACATAGAATCTTTCAACTTTAAGTTATTGCCTGAAAGTAAGTTGGATTTGCTCCCATAGTTCATAGAGCCCTTGAAAAACTATGAGCTTATTTTTTATCTTTTTATTTGGTGAGCCCATTGGCTGTTTGTAGAATTTGCTCTCTGTTGGCTGAAGCAAGCTATCTTTATTTTTATTTTTATTTTTTTTACCTAAATGTGTTAGGATTGTTTGCTAGCAAATAATGGCGAATGACTTAAGCCAACAATAGCAAAACATGAAGGTGTATTCTAATGATATGTAGTTATCTTAGGATAAGGGATATAGTTGGGCCTCAAGAATGAACTGAGAAAATTGATATGAATATTGTTGGTACTCTTTCTCTTGCGTGTCTTGTTGCTCTCTACCCACTTAATTATTTTTTCTTTGTATAAATCTATTCCCCTCAAAACACAAGATGGAAAATAGAGCTGCAAACAGTGACCAGATTTATATATTTCAGTTTCAGACCTTGAAGATAGACCAAATCAACTGATCTTTATCTGTCTCTATCTCGCTTTCTGCCTTCTATTCCAAGGGTGAGCCTCTGTTCCAGTTATTTTCCTGTATAGCCAGGCCATTGGAATCAGTCATGTGAACATGTGTGCTGTGAGGATGGAGGGATGGGGAGTCACCATAGAAAGAGAAATTATGAGGTATGAGGACAACCTTTTAGGTGCCCACTATAGTTAAACCTTATAGAATTATGACCTGGTGGTAGGAAACAGGGAGAGCACAGTTCATTAGCATTTTGTCTCTTGGGAAATTTACTTCAACAGCACTGAACAGTGTTAAGCACTCTTAGCATCAGATCAGATAAATTCCCTGTTCTGTTACTTATTGGCTGTATGAGCACTTCCCATCTGTGGTATCAGCTCTGTAACAGGGATGCTAGCACCATACTTACTAAATGTCGCAGAGTTAAATGAGGTGATGTCTCTGAAAGGCTCAGTAGCACCCCACATAAAGTTCCCAATATATGACGTGGATATTATAGTTGTCAGTTTGACTTTTCCAAGTTTGACATGTTTTTGTTCTCCAGAAACGAACTAGCCATTTATAGCAAACATGTGGCAGACTGTATTTTCAGAAATGACCATAGTGATTATTCCCAACCCTACATGCTCTTCCAGATCATGGTCATTCCCAATAAGATGTGGAGTTATTTTTCTTCCTCTTAAAACTGAGTGGACCTTTATGACTACCTCGATGAACAGAATAAAGCAGAAATGATGCTGAGAGATCCTAGATCATAAAATACAATATGGCTCCTACCCACGGCCAGCATCATGGACATGTGACCCTGCATTCAGAAGGGCCTCAAACTTGGTTTAATACTCTGTTGTTGTCATCTTGAAATTCTTACTAATTTTTGAATGGGGAGCCCTACATTTTCAGTTTGCACTGGGCCTCACAAATTGCGTTGCTAGTCCTGCTTTCACAAGGCTCTCTATCTCTTGGGACACATACCTTGGTATCCCTAAACTGAGGAGAAAGAAGACCAGCTATGCTGAAGACATTATGCTGGAGAGGCTACATGGAGATTACGTTGGGTTAGAGAGAGTTGCCCAAGGAACTCCAATTCTTCTAGCCCTGAGCTATTTGAATCTTCTCAGCCCAGGTGGCAGATATGTGAACGAACAAGTCTTCAGATATTTCAGAACCAGACTTAAAGTCACTCAGCTGACACTGAGTGGAGCAAAGACAAGCTATCCTGGTCATGGCCTACTTAGATTATAGATTTGTGAGCAAAATAAATGTTGTTGTCTTAGGCTGCTTGGTTTTTGAGTCATCAGTTGTATGGCCACAGATAACAGGAACAAAATGATTTCTGAAAATAACATTGAGAATGGGGTGTCTTAGTTACTAGAGAGGTACAGATGTGAATGATTAGTTTTTCTAATTTCTAATCTGTACAATAACACATACTAATGTTAATATTACATAACATCATTTTCATTTTCATCTTAAAAAGTTTTTAAGACCTTTTGTATCACAATATTATTATTACCAGCATTAATTTATATTGTTCTATGAATATGAAGACATAATTTAGCAAGGGTAATATAGAATATTAAAAGCTAAAAACACAAATGCCTAGAATCACTGAGAAATAAATATAATACGAATAATGCTGATATGACTGTCTTTTTTATTTAATTCAGATCTTTCTGAATGTTTATTATAAATTGGGTATTGCACTGAGTGCTGGAGATCCAAAGATAAATAAGACAAATGTGGTCCTATCATCACAGAAGTATATTCAGGTGTGGTGAGGAAAATATAGTGAATAAATATACACATTAGTGAATTTATAAATAATATGCGCTAGGAAGAAAAAGAAATCGGTGGGGGACCAACTGAGAGAGAACATTCAGGAGGAGCCTTTCTAAAGAGAGACACATTTACAATGAGACATGAAGAATGAAAAGGAGCCAATCATATGAATGCTGAGAGAGGAATGTCCCTGGCAGACACTAGAGTGTTCCGGGCCTCTCAGATCAGAAAACACTTTGCATTTTGGCTCCGTGCCAGGGATTGTGTTGGAGGCGTCTCCTCCTAATTGGTAGGAAGTTTGAATATGAAGCCCTAGAAAAACATTAAGAAAACTTGAGGAAATTTATTTTTTTTCAAGAAAATAAGGTATAGAACTTTTGTTTTATGATTACCAGTCTCTCTCTCCTTGTCCTCTATTCTTCCTTCTCAATATTTTATAGCTGTAATCTATGAGACTTCTAGTAGGGTTTATTTTTTTTTATTCTTCTTCTGACTTAAAGTAGTTATGAATACTAGAGGAAAAAAGGTGTTGTTTTGGATATGTACAAGAAAAGCATACCATTGAGTAATTGAGATTGTTCTATAAAGTAATATTTAAATAGTATAACATTCACTAAAACCCAAGCTGTGAAATACTGTTCTAGAGTTGGCTCATTGATTTAGTCAATACATATCCACTAGGATACTGTGCTATAGCTGGTGTGATGCTTGGCACTGGAAACAGTGTCTGTACTCTTGACATCTAAAAATCTAGATATGTACAATCTAGAAGCTGACCTGTAGATAAAATATGAGCAACTAAACAAGCAGTAATTTTGTAGTTATCATATAGGAAAGGCTATGAAGGGGGAGGTACAGGTGTGAAGCATATAATATGGATTTAGGATGAAGTCGGGATTATTTTAATGTGAACATAGCACCGTTATTGGATAAAGTAACATAGATTTTATAATTTTAGTAAAAATGTTCATGGGTTGTTTACTTTGTAGCTTATCCATGATCAATGTTTAATCTTAGATGGCCTCTCTCTTGATTCTGCGATGTATATTCAGGAATACTTAACAAATGATGATTAAAAGGACAAATCTATAAATACTATTAGCCAAAATGAACGACCAAAAGTAAGACAAATAACATTTGGTTGATCTGTGGTTTGGAGATTCTATGTAGAAAAATGTCTAGTACAAATTCTAACAAATATGCATTAATTATTAGTTTCCTTATTTATTTGTATTCTTTTTCCTTTATGGGTGTAGAAAGTTGAGCAGGTTCAGAAACTTAGGACACTAAGCAGAACACAAATACCATGAAAGGCAGAAAATAGTAAAATTAGCAGAGAAAGGTGTGAAATCAGGAGCTTGGCAGTTTTGCCTTCAGTTTAAATTCCTTCATTCTGAATCGTAATTGGTGGTTTAATCATTTAAACATTGGGAAAGTTGTGTTTCCAATGAGTTCATGACTCCACTATAAAATATAAAATGAAATAAATTAGTGGGAAAATGCTGTATCTTAATTATACATAATTCCCTTACAAAACCCATTTTCTGACTTTGAGACAATGTGAATCACTCTTTGAAACTATCTTCTTAAAAAAAATTTTTGGACACCTGGGTGGCTCAGTCATTAAGCGTCTGCCTTTGGCTCAGGGCGTGATCCCAGAGTCCTGGGATTGAGCCCCACATCAGGCTTCTCCGCTGGGAGCCTGCTTCTTCCTCTCCCACTCCCCCCGCCTGTGTTCCCTCTCTCACTGGCTATCTCTCTCTCTGTCAAATAAATAAATAAAATCTTAAAAAAAAAATTGTAAGATCTCAGGTTGTGCTGCAAAACTATATATTAACTTATTTTAGGAGGAAAAAAGTTTTACCTTAGAATACTTTCAACAATTTAATTATAGGCTTTAAACACTTCTCTACAGAGGCCAAGCAGCTATTTATTTTGTGGATTTATTTTTCAGGTCTCTGGTTGTCCACACAAAAGAGCTTTATTTAAATACATGATGAAAATCAGCAATACTCAAAGCTTATTTCAAGAATGTTTCCTTGGCAGCCTCTCCTTGCTCTACACAAAGGATTCTCAACTCTGGTGGGGGACAAAGGTTATTAGGGTTATCTGTGGCAGTTTTTTCCAGTCCTCCATGTACTTTGAGCTACCCTGTATTTAGACGCACAGATAAACACTAGTGAAGAGTAACCCCTGCCTCTTCCAGCTTCCCCCAACCCTGTATTAACTTCAGGATGAAAGACTAGAAACTTTCTATGTGGCTAGTTCTCAGGTATTCCTAAATAGTAGTTAGGGGCATGGGTTCTGAATCAGACTGCCACCTGGGCTCCAAAGTTAGGTTATCTCTTATTAGCATTATAATCTTAGTTAAGTGATGAAGGATTGCTATGATAGACTGCATAATCCTCTTTTGGAAATTAAGGACTGCATCCCCCAGAAGGGCTCTTGTTAGGCAGCTCTCAGAAATAAAAAGCACACATGCTAGAGCAGGTATCTTATGTAAAACTGGAAAACCCACCAGAAGACTGTGTTCCATGAGAGACACTGTTGCTATACTAATGAGAGGGGTACCAGCATCACTTAGAAGTTCAGTTGTGCCTGCCTTTTGTAGCACAGGGCTGAAAGTAGGAGATAGCATTGTGAAATGGACGCAGTGGTAGCCATGGGGATAATAGGATTCCAAATCAGAAGCTGACTGGACATAATTATTGTAATGATTGGGAAGGTTAAAGGACACCTTAAGGCTGCCCACTGACTTAATCCAGCAGCTGGGGCAAGAAGTTTTTCTTTGAAGGGGGTCAAAGAGCTATCTCTGTGTTCACCACAGTGTCCACAAGAGAAGAATAAGTGGGCACTTTACAAGGGTACTACTTAATTTATGTAATCAAAAGATATGAACAATGCATGACCAAGAGACTGAGGGCAGTTACTCCAATCAAAAGGCACAATTCTTTGCCCAGTTTCTAGACCTGAACCTATTTACAGACCCAGAAGGCATTGACTGAAGGAAAGGGAATATCTGCAAAGAGAAGTATGGTAATGATTCCCCCATTGCTTCTCAAAGGAGACCCATGGCAATTTGCTTGAGTAACTATATACTGGATAAATGGGAGTACCCAGATATCTTAAGGATTGTTACTTACAAGATTTGAGTTGACATTGATACATGGAAACCCAAAACATCACTGTAAGCCCACTATTAGACTAACAGCAACATTTTTGGGCCCAAAACTAGAAAAAGTAACATGATACAATTTACATTTTTAATAGATCACTGTCTGTGGTGTTGAGACCGGAATCTAGGGGTACGAGACTAGAAGTAAGGCAAGGAAGATATGGCAATTATCCTGATGAGAAATTATTGTGGTTTGGATCATGGTGGCAACAGTGGAGGTGGTCAGAGGTGGTCAGAGTCTGCATGTGGAGAGTAGAACAATTAGAATTTGCTCATGGGTTGTGTGAGGGGTAGAGTGAAAGAGGAATCAAACATGACTCCTGAGTTCTCCCCATTTGGCCTTCCTTACCCTAAATGCCAAGGTGGGACATTAATTCTATCACTTGTTCAGACCAAATAAATCTTGAAGTATCCATGAATTCAAGCATATAAGCTAATGCAAACATAGTAATTGTGATGGTTAATTTTATGTGTCAACTTAAGTGGGCTAAAGGATACCCAGATAGCTGGTAAAACATTATTTTGGGGTGTGACTGTGAGGGTATTTCCAGAAGAAATTAGCATTTCAAATGATAGACTGAGCAAAGAAGATAACCCTCACCAATGTGGATGGGTGTGATCCAAATCATTGATGGCCTGAGTAGAAGGAAAAAGCAGAGGAAGGGATAATTTGATCTCTTTGCTTGAGGTGGACATCTGTCTTTTGCCCTTCCTTCTGTTCTGGTTCATAGGCCAGAGAAACAGGATATCAGTGCTCTGTCTCTCTGGCCTGTGGACTCTGCATTATACCACTGGCTTTCCTGACTTTCCAGCTTGCCCGCAGCAGACTGTGGGACTTCTCACCTCTATTATCCTGTGAGAAATTTCTCTCTCTCTCTCTTTCCTATTGGTTTTGTTTCTCCGGAGAGCCCTGAGTAACATAGTCATCAACTTAATTACTGGTTGATATCTATTAAGTTTTTATTGGGAAGTTGTATTCAATTATTTAGTAAAGATATTTAGAGGTATATGCAAAACCAAAACAAGCAAACAAACAAACGTACTATCTCACTCTTAATTCCTAAGACTGAAAACTGTAAATCAGAATGAGTTGGGCAGTTTCATGATAATAACAGAGAAATTGAGTACCAATTGTAGAGTAATTACTGTCCTGACAGGTTTGGGGGGGGTCATTAAAGGCAATCTTGTTCAACCCTTATTTTACAGTTAAGAAAGCTGAGACACAGGAAGCTTATATAACTCGAGTTTGACTGAACTTCAAGCAGAACCACTGTCTCCTGACTCCACATTTCCTTCCTCTTTGTCCACAAGACCTTACTCCCTGCTCTCTTAGCTCCCATTAGATAGTGCAAACTGGATCATATGGAAAGTTGAGTAAGCCAAAGTGGATATACTTTTGTGGGTGAAAAAAATGGGAGACTTTGAAGACAATTTTTTTTTTTCCAATAGGAGACAGAACAATGTGTTGTGTCTTTGGTTGGTGTAATTCTATGCATCTGGGGGTTAGATGAAAAGGCACAGTTAAAGCTGCTGAGAAGAATGGGGCAGCAAGTGTGAGGAGCACAGGCAGCACTGACCTGCTATAGCGCCAGTCTCCAACCATTCAGGCAACTGTGTACTGAACTGAACTCTGTAGGGGCTAATTGAAGATCATAGGACACTCCTTGACTGGTATCACATTGTATAATCTTACTGCGAGGTGGATAAACAGAAATGAGGTACACTGAAACTGGATAAGCTTGTCTGTCTTGTTCACCATTTATCTCTATGACATAGAACAGTGCCTGGTATATAGTAGATGTTCAGTAAATATTTATCTAATAAACTATTGCATATATGATTAAGAACCCGGACAAGTAGAACAGAAAATAAAGTCTCTAGGAGTTTGGCAGAGGAGTAGTCACTGTAGGCTGCAGTCATTTGGGAAGGCATCACAGAAAATGAGAGCTTGAGGTAGTCAAGCATGAGAAAGTTGGAAAGAAGGAGAAGGTATCCAAGTTGGGGGGGGATAAAGAGGAGGGAACACAGACAAAGGCAAGAAGGTAAGCATTAGTAAGACATGTTCTCAGGACAATGAGCAGGCAAGTTCAGCTTTATTTATTTTCACTTGGAATAATGCAAGCTGTTATTTATAAGGTCAAGTGAGATTTTTGCAGGGCTTTTATGTGGCCCTGGAACTAGAAAGAGCCATTGAAGTTTAGAATATTGGTAATGACAATGATGTCTTTGGGCTACAGTGGAGCTGGGCTTCTAGGGCCATGGCACTTGGAGGAGATGAGAAGGTAGAGGAGGCCTAAGACACACAGGAGGAGGGAGTTTCTCCACCCACTCACCTGTCTGGCCAGTCCTGGGCACTTGTGCTGCCCATCTCTTGCTACCTCTGATTCCTTCTCAGCATTTAGGCAGGTGCTTGTGTGAAGAACACATTCATTAGAAATTGAAGGAACATTGGATGGTCACTGTAGATTAGATAGAATGTGATTTTGAGATAAAATCATCAGGTTTTAAAGAAAAGTTCCATGGAGTCTTTTCAAAAAAGATGAAAAAATGGGCAATTTCTCTGAGAATTAGACATTCTGAAACAATATATTTATATTCACTTATGTTTCTTAAATGCAACACATTCCTGATGCTGAGGCATCTGTTACAGGGTGAAGTGGGAGAGGGTGGGAAAACAGTTTCCTGATGTTCTTCAGATGCTCCCTGTGTCCACATTTTCGGGAGACTGTGGAAGAATCCTATGTTGTGGACCACTGCGAACAATTTAAGGTCTCAGAGTATGAAGTTTGTCCTCTGCTTCCCTTTCTTTAGAATTCACCAGCCAGTGCTAACATAGAGACCAGAGGGAGCAGTGGGAATGTTTGTTCCTAAAAACTGCAGACTGCTTTGGAGCAAAATCACCATGACTGAGTTACAACTGGATGCACCCACTCATTTACCAGTTGCCTCCTTATCTTTGGAACATCAAGTATGACATGAATCAAGATGTATATTAACAAAGATGGTATAAAACATCTGTGAATTCTAAATAAGGGAAGAATCACATTAGTCACCAGACAAACAATGCGTGTGATAATTTCCATAAAAGTCGAAGGTATCCAGGAACTCAAACAGACAAAAGAGCTGAAGTGGAACTTTTATCCCAATGCAAGTAATGTACAAAAGGAACCAGCTATTGGGTATCTACCCTGAAAGAATTTAAGGGATATTTAAATAAATAGAATGCTTCCATTTCTTTAATTTAAGACAGATTCTTCTTAAAAGAAAGGGAAAATGATTTCTTCTTGAAGCACCTAATTGCTGGCAAATGATCCTCTGAGTGTCTAAGTCATATGCTGCCCACTAGGAACACCTTGCTAGAATAGTTTGCTGCTAACTTCCGGACACAAGTTCTGCCTTTAAAATTCTTGACTATGGTCAGTTTTGAAGGAAGGTGAGCCCCGAATGCCCCATACAAAAAGACATGGGCATTCATATCCAGGCTTGGCCATTGTAAATATTTTTTGTCATCAGATAACTTATGTGCCAAATTACATAATGTTCTCAACTAATATATTTCTGCTAGCATCAAAAAGAACCAAAGATGGTTGATTGTGTGCATCATGAAGCATTAAGAGAAATTCCCAAGTTATCATGCCCTTTCCTTTTCCCTGGATAATGACACCTGACATTAATCAAGTAGCCTTAGAAATTACAGAAGGACAGTTGTGGGGATAAGAGGCAGGTCTCCTTCTTCCTTTGTCCTTAAAATCATAAAACTTCTCACTTCAACAACCATTGTACCTGAAGTTAGTAGTTTGTTTCATCTGTAATTTGTGCTGTATAACAATGAGAATGATGTTTTCATTATTCGTGGTATATCAGTCTGTTCCTTTCCTTGCCCCCATTAACAATAAAAACCCATGCAGTTTTCAGCCATTATCATTTTTCTCCTGATAAACCATCTGTGACATGGAGACCTTGAAGCTGGGAGTTCTGGCCACAATGCTCAATAGACTGTGCACATAGCTTTTTCAGAGGTAACTGCTGTAAAAAATCAGCTCCACTGTTATTTCTTTCTGTTATGATTTTTCTCTCTCTCCTTTTTATATATCTAATGTAATGGGAGTTCACATGAATTCAGCCAACAGTGTTTTGCCTGACGATAGAAATTACATTT
This sequence comes from Ursus americanus, assembly GCF_024610735.1. Classification (NCBI taxonomy): domain Eukaryota; kingdom Metazoa; phylum Chordata; class Mammalia; order Carnivora; family Ursidae; genus Ursus; species Ursus americanus. Next base: position 22,346,681 of record NC_142134.1, on the reverse strand, counting down.
AAGGTTCTTATTGGGTGCTAAAGTTGTCCTTTCCCTTAATTCCAGCCCTTACTGCTATATTTAATTGAGGGGCTAGAAGGAAAATGTTCTCACTACAGAGCTACTTTGTCTATCTTTCACAGAGTCTTTTCTTAAAGGGTTCAGGAGCTATGTGCCTTTTGAATAGACTAGGTTCACGTGAACTGATCTAGCCACAGGTAAAATGAGAAGGAATCACATGACCAAGTCTCATCCCCAACCAACTGGTTTCATAAATAAATAAGCATATTTAGCTTTAGCTCTCCAGAGTCTGGTGGTTTTGACTTTAAGTCTTTATGAAGTTTAAGGGATAGTGGTAATATGAAGATACTGTTTAAAAATCAATTATAAAGATAGATTTAAAATAGATGTTAATGAATCAGTTTTTGTGCCTGTGTATGTATTAGAGTTCTCCAGAGAAACAACCAACAGGAAAAAAAAAAAAAAATATATATATATATATATATATAATTTCAGGAAATACATATATGTATATATGTGTATATATATGTATATATAGAGAGAGAGAAAGAGAGAAGCAGAGAGAGGGAAAGAGAGAGAGAAGGAGAGAGAGATTCAGGAATTGGCACACATGACTATGGAGTCTTTAGCAAATATAAATCCGATGGGGAACTGGAGACTAAGGAAAGCGTTGCAGTTTGAGTACAAGGGCAATCTGCTGGCAGAATTCCCTCTTTGTTGGGAGAGGTCAGCCTTTGTTCTCTAACTGATTGTGTGAGGCCTGCTGACGTTATAGATAGTAATCTGCTTGACTCAAATCCACTATTTTAAAGGTTTATCTTATTCCAAAACACCACCATGGAAATATCTGGGATAATGTTTGGTCAAATATCTGGGTACCATGGCCCAAATTGACACATAAAATTAACCATCACCATACACATAATAATGTTATATAGGCAATACCCGTGATTAGATGTCACTTGGGAACTCAAAGTCATTTGGACAAGACAGTGCTTTTATTTCCCATAAATATCCCAACAACAAGAGATTACAGTTTTTATTTTAGTTACAGACACCATATGTAACTATATATATATAGAAACTGTATATAGTTATATAGTTACTGTACATATACATTTAGGAAGTTTGTACAATCAGGGAGTTCTCTGCAGAGTCTATGCTAGTTTGTGGTCCTGATATTCTGTTGTCTTCGGGGGGAAGATTTCCTGTATTAATGGACATATGTAAGACCATTATAAACTCAAATAGTAATTTAAATCTCTATTCAAGCAAGAAATTAGGTTGTTGCCTCAAAGATAGAACTTATTTTATATATATTTTTGAAGTTATAAAATATGGACAGGCATTGTATGTGTGTGCGTGTGCGCTTGTGTGTATGAATTTTTTTTAGCAAATCATTGTCTATAATTGGAAGAAACTTTGTGTTCAGCTCATAATGCTTTGGGGGTGAACCACATTTTATCTTTTTGGTTGAATTTTATTTCTTCTCTGACAGCATCTGAACCAGTGATAGAATTGGGTCCAGAAGAGGGGGTCTCACCTGTTACCTCCTGGGCCCTCCTCTGTTCTCTTCTGTCTTAACTAAGCGGTAGAATCCTTGCCCTTTTCTTCTTTACCTCAAAAGAAGAATGGCCCAAATGTGGAAAGAAATATCAAGCTGAAGAAGGAAATGTGCATTTTGGGGGAAGAAAATGTCCTGTCATACATTAGTTGAAAATGAAAGCCCAGCGCTGTATTGTTCTTAGAGAATGGGTAGCCATCAGCTCATTTGAGGAATAGAATTCATATTAATGGTATGTAAGTTAACATAATTGTTTCTCCTAAGTGGGTTTGTAACAGGCCTAATTTTGTTTTGTATCCCTTGAGAGTTTTATATTTTTAGCGATGATAAGGACAGGTCAGATTATACCGTACAAAGTTGAGAGTTTAGGATATATCTTTTTGGTAGTAAATTATTTCCCTGAAGTAAATTATCTCTTATAGGCAGTTTAGCATCCTGGGAAAAATTATTTCTCAAATGAGGTAAGAGGAAAAGTTTATTACTTGCCTTATTCTACTTGGGACTAGGTTTCATAATAACTATGCTAATAACCAGATAAAAACATCAGAGATGTAGATGTTAATATCATGTGGGGGAGAATTAATAACTTTTGGAGACATTTCTCATCTAATCTGATCTGACCTTATGGATGGGAGATATTATCAGCATCTGAATTGGACATGAAAAGTAAAATTGAGCACAATTAGATAAATCAATCTTTTGCACAATAATGCTTAGAAATATTTCTAATTTAAAGTTTACAGTGAATTTTAAATCTCATTTGTTAGTTGCCATGGCCCAGAAGTTCGACTGTATTCAAACTGGTTTTATTCTTAGTTTTAATGGTTAGGCATTTCTTTAAACCCCAGGTATTTTTCATTTGCAAAAGAAATGATACGAATCTGGCATATGTATTAGGGAACTGGCAAATACTGTATCAATTGTGTGGTTTGGGAAAACATCATGATACAGATATTAAATTCAGGATATTTAACTTCTTAACAGAATATGAGTATTACTAAGTCATTTACTGGATATTGTCAAATATTTAATTATTTTGATACAAGGCATAGACATTAGTTCAAATGATGATCTATCTCAAATATTCTGGAAAAGTATATTAGGAAGGATAATCATAGGTCATGAGAGCTTCTATTTGTTCCACAAATATTTACTGAGTGTTTCACATGTGTGTTTAGGTACTGTGCTAGGTTATGGGTATATTGTTTTATACAGCAGAAGCATGGTCCCTGCTCTTATGGGACTTCAAGTCTAGCAGTGAGTTTGTACAATAAACAATACACACAAACACACACAGGCATCTACTTTGTGAGGAGTTCTATAAAACAAAAGAGCTGATGCTAAGACAGAGAATAACCTTTGTGCTAGTTGTGGTGATGGAGGTCTACCTTAGACTGGCAGGTCAGGAAAGATGGCTCTGATTTGACATTTATGCTAACGTGTTCAGGATGAGGAGACCACCATGCAGAGAACAACAGAAAACCTTACAGAAAGGAAGAGGAGCATGTGTGAAAGCCCAAAGGCAGGAAAGACCCTGGGGAATTCCTGAAATTGAAAGAAGGCCAAAGAGACTACAGCCCAGAGAGCAAGAGGAACAGGGGCCAGTGAGGGGAGAGAGGGGAGAGTGCAGAGAGAGCTTAGGCTCACACTGTCCAGACTGTCATGACCATTGGGCATTAGGGTCTTAGGCACGTGGAAGCCACTGACAGGTTTTGTATAAAGGTAAGTATGATGTGATCATTCAAACAGATTTAAAAACTCATGATATTTATTTCATGATTTTTAAAAGTATAGAATTTTAATCTTTTTTCACGTATCATACCCCACATTCTCTGGTTTTGTTGTTGTTTGCCCTAGAGTCATTTTCAATAGAGAAGTAGCAGTCATCCGTAATAATTAGATAATATTTAGGAGAGAGGAAGACTTCTGCAGCTTGACATTGGGAAAGTTGTTTAGCCACTCTCTTCCATACTACAACTCTGAACGTTCAAAATAAAACATGGTAAAGTAATTTTAAGGCAGAGATCTAAGAAAATTTGCTTCAAAGTGTATTTACATTTGTCATATTACTGACTACATACTTTTGAAAACCCTAGTAAGGGGTGTTATCTTTCCAAGATAGTCCAGAAATACACACAATGGTTTCAAATACCATTTTAGCAAAGCCATTGTCTACTATTCCCTGAGTGACCTCATGATGGTATAAATCCTTCCGAGCCTTGTGGGTCAGCCAGGAGAATGAGAGAAAATACTGAGGCTTTCATGATCAAATAATGCTTTCTTAGGAAACAAAAGGAAACGTTTCTTTCAATCCAGACCAAGCAGAAACCCAGGGCAAATGCAATAACAAGAGCATGCTATTTCCCCAGAAAAGATGATGTGATACTTCATGGTGATTTTGAGTGTGTATATGTTCTTCAACTTGTTGAAAATGAAAGAATGGAGTTTGTCATTTCAGGTGAAAGAATAAAAATACCAAACTCTACCCTTAAAAAAAAAAAGAGGTGTGTCATACTAATAAAAGGAATTATCAAATATAAGGCAATATATACAAGTTACATGTGTTTTCTCTAAAAAGGCAAAAAATACTTGTGGGTTCATAAATGTATAGTTTATATAGCCAGCTATCCCCCAGATTATAGGTGAATGAAGTCAGAACTCTTCCCTGCTTGCCTGAAACATATTCCTACTTGCTACAGAGGATGTGCCTTTGCATCTAGATTCTGTATGTGCTAACCTGTGCCCACTTCACTAGTCCTCAGTTTTCTCCTAGGTAAAAGCAAAGACGAAGTGGCCAGGGGGCCACCTGCCGTCTGTGCGCTTGCCCTGAGTGTGCTTCGTGGGTGGTGCACCCAACCAACCTGACCCGGCGTTGCTGTCCAGCTACTGGGGACTCCATGCCCTACTGTGGTTAAGTCTGGTTCCCAGAGATTTTCCTTCACTCCTTAGAAAGTTCTAGGAAGAAATTACACACGCTGTGGTCATGATTGATTACACTGAACGGGAAGGAGACTGAAAGACCATAAGGTGGTTTACATTAAGGAGGAATTTTACTCCAGGGGCACATTATAGTTAAGTTTCTTGGTTAACAGTCCTGTAGTTTATTAGTCTCTGACCTTGTGCTGCTGATTTGAAACTCTGTAACCTGCTCCTGATTCTGTGTTCTCTTGTCTTGCCTGTTTTTGAAAGAGGAAAAAGGTTAAAATACTTAACTTAGGATGATACTAATGTTATGCTAAAATGTGGAGTTGAAGTTGGTGTGTGGGTGGTTTGGCCACTTCAGTCCGTGCCTAGTATAGGACTGATTCACTTACTAAAATGTAGCCCTTTTGTTAAGGCTCATGTGCTGATAGTCTCATAATTTTATCACATACTTCAGATAAAGCGTCCTAATGGAAATACTTAAACATATCTTCAGTGAAGTCCTTTCATATATGTCCTGAATTAATCCTTAAAGAAATTCTATAAGCTAGATTTATTCCAGTTTTAGAGACAAAACCAAGGATCAGAAAAATTAAATGACACATCCAGAATCACAAGCAATAACTGCTGGGACAGAAATTGTCCTGTGGGTGAAGGAGATTAGTAATCATGGACCTATTGGTTTTTCCCTTGCTTCACCAGCATGCTAAATTCATCATTTCTGTGATATTAAATATGAAGATAACGAGGGCACAACACAATCAGAATTGTAGCATCAATGTTTGTTTTTAAGGTATTTAAAATCTCTATTGTGTATTCATGGCAACAATTAAGCTCCTGGTAAGGCCAAAGGGTGCGGATGTTTAAATGAATCTTTTTCTGCCATCCATTATCAAACTGGCAAATCAATACTAACAGGGAAGCACAAGAGCAATGACTAAGTTCGTTACACGTGATCAGAAAATGAAACACATCTACCATGTTAGTGTCGCTTTCAATTTATGGTGACATTTACGGAAAATACTCTGCAATATTTGGCAAAGTTAAAAGAGAGATTGCTCCCCAATTAACCAGAGGATCAAAGAGGGAAGATTAGGGAGGGAAGTGTTGTCTATTTTTTTTTTTTTTAAGAAGCAAATGTTTGGAAAGGTCAGGCTTTGAGTGAGCTAACCTCCACCACTTTTAGTATTCAGGTTGACTAATGAGCACTTCACTCATCATTCTAATGGATGCATTTATGCAGAGAAAGAATAATAAAGTGTTTTCGATAACTGGTGCCAATGGCACCTTTGTACACAAAAGCTAAATAATTTCTGTGTTATCTACTTAATGTCTAAAAATCTGAGAGCTGAATAAAAACTATTATTTTATACTATAGTATTTTGTATTAAGTATTTTAGAATCATTAATCAATCATCCAACCAATATTTATTGAGCTTCTGCTCTGTGCCAAGCCCTGTTCTAGGCTTTGTAGAAACAGTGATGTACAAAGTCCTTAACCACTTGGAGTTTTTACTCTAGAATATCTTTGCAGAAATTATCCAGGTATAGTTAAGAAAAGTTGTTCTTGTGATAATAACATTTTCCCTCCCTGAACACAGATTTGGAATGTTTTAAAGGATCTGCATAGAGCACCATCTCAAATAATGTGTGAGTCCTCTTTGTATGAAGAAAACTAATAGTTGTAAAACTTTAAATCTTAAGGTAGTTGCTAGGTTATATAATATCTACCCTTTCCCCTACTTTCTCCTGAAACATTATGTCACCTTAAGAAACAAGTTCCTGTTTTGGTATTGCCTGCAATTACAGGGATGTAAAGTGGAAGAAGCAAAGCCCTTGCAAAAGGAACTATAACTTTAATGTCTTTAATTGGTTTCTATTCAGGTGGTAAATAAAGTTTAGTTAGAAATAGTGAGGCCTACAGGCACCTTGGGTGGTTCAGTCAGTTAAGTGTCTGACTCTTGGTTTCTGCTCCGGTCATGATCCTCAGGGTCCTGGGATCTAGCCCTGTGTCCAGGCTCCCCGCACAAGGGGGGGGCTGCTTCTCCCTCTTCCTCTGCAGCTCCCCCTCCTTGTGCTCTCTCTCTCTTTCTCTCTGTCTCTCAATAAAATAAAATAAAATAAAATAAAATAAAATAGTGAGGCCTACAAAATTACATTTGTTAATAACTGCCATTTTTCAACAATTTCTGTGGAACAGTAATGCTCATGCTAGGTTAAAAGTATTTCGTGGCCAGATAAGTTGGAAACTCAAAATAGAAGCCTCTTGCTAGGAGATTTATTTTGCAAATTAATATATTATGCTTTATGAAGTCCTTCAATTGAGAAACCTCTTTAACCCAGTGATTCGTAACCATATTTGGCTAGGGGAAATTTTCATGTATCAATAATTAGCAGTTTGAGAAACTCTTCTCAAATAAAAGATGAGCTCTAGACCATTGCAGAAAGAGGATTCCTTCAATATTTCGCTAGGCTGCTGTCTTGCTATATAGTCTAATACCCTGAGGAAGTGCATAATTATAATACAGGATACCTTGAGATATTGTGGGTTTGGTTCCAGACCACCGCCACAATATGATTATGACAATAAAGTGATCAAATGAATTTTTCAGTTTCCTAGAGCATATAAAAGTTACGATTACACTATACTGTACTCTCTTAAATGTGCATAGCATTATGTCTAAAAAAAGCAATGTACACATGTTAATCAAATACTTTATAGTTAAAAAGTGTTAACCAATGTGGAAAAAAAAGGCAGAAGAAAAATTAAATTTCCTTACAACTGACAGCCAATTGACAAGTCCTTGAGGCAGGCAGAGTGACCTTCTTCTAGGAACTCAACTGCCTCAATGTTAATACTTTGCTAAGGGCAAAAGGCCATCTTAGCTCAACATTATCCTGACCTCCAGAATCCTGTAAGTCTACGTTAGCATATAAAAATTCCTTTGGAAACTTCCTTTATCTCTAACCCCCCAAGATATATGTTAGCAATCATCCCCCAAGCATGTGGCCCATTGATATACATCCAAAGGGTCTCATGACTAAGGTTTTACCAGACAGTAGTAGTAAATGACCTTTTCCTAACAATAGCTATCCCCCTCAAAGTCCTGGAAACCTTGCTTCCAAAATTCCTTAGAGACTTAACCCCTCCCCCCAACTTGAAACTATGTGTATATAATCAGTTGCTCTTCACAATTCAGCACCGCTCTTTCTGCCCACGGGTCCTGTTCCTGTGCTTTAATAAAACAACCTATTTGCACCAAAGATGTCTCAAAAGTTCTTTCTTGACTGTTCACTCCAAACCCCAACATTTCCACATCGGTAACCATCATCTGAGCTTTTGGCAAGTTGTAATCACTGATCACAGATCACCGTAACAAATACAATAATGAAAAAATTTGAAATATTGAGAGAATTACCAATATGTGACACAAAGACACAAAGTGAGCAATGAAGTTGGGAAAATGGCAGTAATAGACTTGCTCAAAGCAGGGTTGCCACAAACCTTCAATTTGTAAAAAGCGCAGTGTCTAGGAAGCACGGTGAAGCAAACACAATAAAATGAGATATGCCTATACTGCCTATCTCCAATGTCTGTAATTGGCTTTTGTTCTAGTATGACTTCCATCTTTTTCTGTCCTTGCTAATACAAATCTGTTTAGCCTCCCCTTGCTCCTGAACCAACTGCTTTCTTCTTCCTAAGTAAAATATAATCCATTGTACCCTGCCGAGTTCTTTTATTTTATTTTTTTTTTTATTTTTTATTTTTTAGTATACCTGTTCCTTTAGCATTACAGGTTGTTTTAAATTTCCGATTGCGGCAATGTAATATTTAAGGTTTTCGGTTTTCATCAAAAAATAATTTTAAATGAGGATTAAGTTGTATCACATGCTGAGTTTTGTCTTTCACAGTTTAAAATCTGCTTTATCTGGACAACAGTATTGTACGCATCCAAAATACTGACTTTCATATTCTTTATGACATCTACATTTCTATTAAGAGCCACATAAGTCAGAGATGGTTTCTGTTTTTTATTTAAAGATCTGATACAATCAACACGTATCCAAAGTTGCCTCTCCTGGCAAATTAATGTGTGCAGAGCATTTTTCCAGTAGTAAGTGAAATGTTGCAATTTGTTTTGATGAAGTCCATGTTGTATTAAGATAAATGCTAATTTTCAGGTAATCCTATAGTCATTCCCTCAAATATTGTTCTTAATTGTAGTTTGGGTAATGTATTCCATTTGATATGGTTAATATAAGAGCTCTTCCTTTCATTTTGTGTTCTCTCTTTACTTCTTTTTCTCCAATATCTCAAATAGTAGGTAAAGATTGAAGAAACAGCCCTTTTAAAGAAACAGCAAAGAAGTTTTAATTTTTTTTATTTTTATTTTTTTAAAGATTTTATTTATTTATTTGACAGAGATAGAGACAGCCAGTGAGAGAGGGAACACAAGCAGGGGGAATGGGAGAGAAAGAAGCAGGCTCATAGCGGAGGAGCCTGATGTGGGGCTCGATCCCATAACGCCGGGATCACGCCCTGAGCAGAAGGCAGACGCTTAACGACGGAGCCACCCAGGCGCCCCAGCAAAGAAGTTTTTAAAATATGATGAACAGCTACAAGGATACTGCCTGGAATTCTTATGCAAAGATGCAATGTAGCCTAGAAGAAACAAAGTCACTAAAAAGAATTCCTAAAATAAAAGATAATCAGATGGAAAACCATCTGATATCAGATAACAAGGGGATGGGTGAAATAGGTTAACATTAAATGTACACTTATCATGATGAGCACTGAGAAATGATGTATAGAATTAGTGAATCACTATATTGTACCCTTGAAACTAACTGCAAATTCAGAGAAGCAGCTTCAATTCTGGGGGGCTATAACATTGTATGATAACTATACTGAAATTAAAATAAAAAATTTAATAAAAAATACAAGCTACAAAAAATATGGATGAATTAGTGCAAATTAGTCATCATTAAAATAAAACTTTTCCAAATAATTAGTAATTTTACAGAGAGAACCTACATTGTAAGAAATATTTAGATTGGGGCGCCTGGGTGGCTCAGTCAGTTAAGCGTATGACTGGCTCAGGTTATGAGTCCTGTGACCGAGCCCTGAGTCAGGCTCCCTGTTTGCAGGGAACCTGCTTCTCTTTCTCCTTCTTGCTGGTGCTCTCTCTTGCTATCTCTCTCTCTCTCTCAAATAAATGAAGTCTTCAAAAAAAAAATATTTAGATCAAGTAGCATGCCTTTTTTTTCTATTAAGACAAATGTAACAGATTAAATTTTTTTAAATCACTGATTTTGTCCCCATGATAACAAAACTATTTTTATTTTGACATCTTACATCCAGACTTTGTTGTCTTTTCTCATTAATTATACATTTAAAAATCATTGCAATTTAAAAAAAATAACAAGGCCCGTTCTTACAGAAATTGAAATCACAGGTGAATTGTTAAATGAGTAGTATAGAACTTTTGATTTAGTCTGTTCCATTCACTCAGATCTCTGTGGGTCTGAAACACCTTAGAACTCCTGCTTTAATTGCCTGGTGCCAAGTAGAGAGGAGAAAGATCTATTGTTTTATTTAGGGTCTTAATTTATGTATTGGTTAGAGCTTACTCAGGCTCTGTGAGTCTGGGAGAACAGAACAGTATTTTGGAAGAACAGCTGTTTCCTGGCAAATGTTGTGCATAGGTTCTTGCTAAGAGCTTTCCTCCCCCTACCTATGGAAGTGAAAAATGTCTTTTGTGGAAATAAGTACATATATTTCTAGGAGAGAAATAGAAGCGGATATGTAAGTTCACTTCCTCTATGTAACATAGACACTTACATTTATCTGAAAACAGCAATTATATCAAGTCAAATCAGTTAATTGGCAAAAAGTGAAAACTATTTTGTATTTTGTTGACCAAAATAATTATTTTCTTGATTACATCTTTTTTTTTTCCTTTTCTTTATTTACTCTTGGACTTCTGAGTGGATGTTTACTACATTGAAAACTAGATAAAAATTCTTTGTAGATAGATAAAATTTCTTTCTAGAATTGTTTTTGTATTGAATTTTACATGCTTAAATTTGTTTTTAATTATAGTTTGGGTAATATATTCCATTTGATATGGTTAATATAAGAGCTTTTCCTTTTCATTTTGTGTTCTCTTCTTTTTCTCCAATAGGCAGTATTGTATACATTTCATGCTTGTATACATGGGCTACCATGTTTAACAAAACATTGGTTCAATTTCATTTCTCATTAGAGAAACCAGCTAAACATCTAACAAAGTCACAAACTTTCACAGAATGCACAATGCCAAGACAGATGGTCTTCTCTTCATTTCCTATCAGCACCTTTCTTCCCATAATTCACATATAGGAGTCTTTCTTTGGGGTTTTGAAATTTAATGGCTAGTGGAGTCGTGATGGGAAGATAGTATATCTTTAGAAGGCAGATAACGTGGCACACTGATATTTTTCGAAGAACTGATTGCAAGGGTGCTAGGATGTTTGGGGGTTGAGTTTGGAATCAGGAATTTCCTAGATGATCCTCAAACTCTTTGGGGGAAGTTGCTATTTTAATGGATAAATAATTCCCTTGTAAAAAACAGACTTGCTATTTCTTTAAAAAGCTGTTTCTATGTCTTTCCTTCCCAATTAAAAATCTCTCATTGTGTAGATATGGCTTTAATTTGAAGCAATATGGTATTCTCTTTTTTCCCCCATTCTAACTAAACAAACTCTGTAAGAATTAGCTTTGAGTTATTCCATCTGTGGACTTTTAATTTTGTCATAAAAACACAGAAGCCTGGCAGGGAACTCTTTCCAACTGGCTACATGTATCATCTTGTCTGAAAGCTGGTTAAGTAAGTATGGCATTTAAAATGAAATAAAAAAACTTCATTTATGGAACTAGTTCACACGAAGTGTTTGCCCACTTCTTTGACCATCTGTTTATGTTGACAACCACCGCCCCACATTGTGCCAAAGTGCCCTTGGCTATTAAAAACAGTGTTTTGTGTGTGAGTGGTGTGTGTGTCCTCACACATGTATGTGTTTCTGGGGTGCCATTTTCTTGAGAAATGTCTTGTTAAAGGTTTCATATGATCCATGTGGAGATATTTCAGGTCATTTGCTCTCAGGAAACATTGCACTGAAAATGCTACAAGCCCACTGATTTTTAAAGAAGCTTCCATTCCTTTCTCCCGATCCTTCCCCCCCTTAGGTTTTGAAATGTCTTCTAAAAGACCATGAATTTATTATCGAAATACCTGTTGAGTTTGGCCAGCATGGTAATGATATTATGTGTTGAAGGTGAATTCGAATAGGAATCTAAACATTTCTGAGTATAGAAATACTTTGGGAATGACTCAGGAATCCTAAGCTCTTGGCAAGATTCTTTTTGCCAACAGGAATATCTGAGTTGATATTTTAATTCACCAGACACCCGGGTAACCCTTCTTTTACATTTAACTGTGTAAATAAAGCCTTTGGGGGCAAGATGGCCACCTTGTAGACGAAGATCCAGTTTGTGGATGCAGGAATTGCCAATCTGGCATCATCATTGTTTTTCATCCGTTGAACAGCTTCTTATCAAAGGTTTTAAGCAGTGACTTATTAAAAGTCAATCAGTGCAGAACACTATTTTAAGCTGAGCTGGAGAAATAAAATGGCACGTTCTCAGTTGTACAAAAATTACAATTCTAGTGGGAAGGAGGAGACACGATTGAAAAGAAAGTTAAGACAACTAAGAGATTTTTTTAAGTGGAGATCAAAATTTTCCGGATTCCACAAATGGAGAGGTTTTGGTGGGCTGCTGAATGTCAGTGACAGGTCAGCTTCTGTGCTGGAAGGGCTTCATCTTCTCTTTCCTCAAAGACCGTAAATGATCTGGAATGCACATGGGAGCAACTGTGAAGCTCCCAACTTCCCCTGAGCATTAAAATGCATGTGATAACACCAGAGGAGCTTCATGAGAACAGTGATATTTATATACTTGAGTAACTCACAGGGATACAGTGCAGGCTTAGAAACAAATGTATAATTTGGGAACTAGTATAATAAACTGTCACAGAACTCTTTTAGATAAGGTTGAGTGAGTATCCTTTGTCTGGCTCTAATCTGTAATTATTTTTATTATTACATTTTAATCCTCTAAGATGAAGTGATGGTTTATTTTATTTTATTTTTACCATTTGGTTTTTAAATAGGTTTGCTTTTTCTCAAATAATTTTCCATGTGTTACCATCAGTTGCCTTAGAATACTTTCTCAGAGGCTGGGTTGAGCTGAATAACAGATATCATTTCTGACAGCTGTAAAGTGAGGCTAACGAACATCCCAATGAGGATGTACAGTGCCATGCTCATCCATCCAGCTGAATTTGCATTGTGAGTGCAAATAGCTGCGTGTCATGGCCCACTGCTGCCCAGGGCTGGAGTCATTTATTTAATAACTCAGTTCACAGGCATTACAGGGTAACTGCAGCAGTTCAAATCATTGAAGACAAATAAGAAATCAAAAAATGCTGCATAGAAAAAAGTAATGTTTTAGTTGTTCTTCTCACTGACTGCAGCTGTTTAAATGCTGAGCATTACAGTTACTCCTGAGGAGTAAAATGTGAACAATTTCTACTAATTATGGAAACTCTGTATTTCTAGCTGTGTCATTTGATGGCGTACAATTTTTCTTTGTGTTTGTTGGGAAGGACTTTTAAGATGTGTTTATTTTTGTAACCTTCAGTATTTAAAGTGCAGACCATTTATGCATTTTAGTTAATTGAACTTGCTTGTAATAGTTGATACTTAGAAACACTTGTGACAAAATGCATTAACAACAACAACAAAACAAAACAAATCCAGTGTTACATATGGATTGTTTGTTTTACTTGTAATGAATTTTCTCTCCTTTCTTTGGATCTCTTCCCATCCCCCTTTTGTTCATTTATAACTAGTCTAGGTGGTCAGCCTTACTTTGAATATTACAAAGTTGTCATTGAAACAGCAAGCTACAAGTAAAACAAAATGAATCAACTTTTAAGGGGAGGCAAAAAAGAGTGTTAAAATAGCAATGTAGAGTTACAAAATTTAATTTAAAATATATAATCAGGGGCACCTGGGTGGCTCCATCGGTTAAGCATCTCCCTTTGGCTCAGGTCATGATCTCAGGGTCCTGGGATTGAGCCCTGAGTCAGGCTTCCTGCTCAGCCGGGAGTCTGCTTCTCTCCCTCTGCCTCTCCCCCTGCTTGTGCGTGCTCTCTCTCTTTCACTCTCAAATAAAAAAATCTTTAAAAAAAAAAAAAAAATATATATATATATATATATATAATCATAATGTTAATGGTGAAAAATTTTACCCCTGGAGATATAAATGTGGTAAAAACTTAACCTCCTGTAGTTTCTACAATTTGTCTCTTGGCACTTCTTACTTTGCATAGTAGATTCTCAAGATATATTGAAACGAATGAGTGAATAAAAGATATACCTTTGTGATGAAATAACACTGACAGAAATAAAGAAAAAGCCTGGATATATTAAGTGAGTCTTAGAGAGTACCCATAAACATCATGTCAAGAGAACCAAATCCTTTAATTTGTTTTTCCTGAATAAAGATATTTTCTACCAAAGAGAGGATTTTTGAGTATTTAAGAGCAAGTCAAAATCGGAAAAGTCCAATATAAGGTACAATTTGTTCTCTCTCCCTACTATGAACTCATACACTCTTGTAACTATCTCATTTAAACAAACGTATAGCTCTATACCTGGCTTTAAAGTTATCTATATTCATACTGAGGGGAGCTGAGTATGCCATGCAAGATGTGTCCCTTTGGCATGTGGATTATTTTGAGTTGAAAACAGTTCTGGGCTCAGCAAACTCAGTCAGAGTCTCCTTTAACCACCTAAAAGAATTTAGGTAGGAGAGCTATACCAGGAAGAGAGCCATTACCAGAGATAATTTTTTATATCAGAAAGACTTATTAGCATGGCATGGATAACATTTGTTTACCAAACACTTGCTCTTCTTGTCTTCCTGTGTATTGTATTTCTCCCTTTTGAAGCCCCAGATGCCTATCCCCTTCTCCTTAGGAACTCAAGATGGTATAATAACTACCAGACTGTCAAGGGGAGTCTCATATTTTTATGGCACTCCCCTAAGTACGAAATTTGTTTTTCTTCTGTTAACCTGTCTTATGTCAATTTACTTATTAGGCCAGACAAAGAACCTAGAAGGGAAGAAAGGGAAAGTTTTCTGCCCCTACATTATGTTCCTTCTAAAATAAAAGCTCCTTGAGACAGCTCTGTGCCTTCTTCATTCCTGTAGTTTTGTACTTGCAGTAGCTCGGTAATTGTTAAATAACTGAGAAGTTTGTTTTCTTGTGGTCTTTAACAATATTGAAGTTGGGAGCTACACACTACTCCTATAAGCATTCCTTAATCTGTTGGATTAAGCATGTGAGATGGACCTGCGAACAATGACAGTGCAATGGGTTTGGGCTTAGATATGGCTTATTAGGAAGCTTTTATAGAGCTGGATGAGAAAATAGCAGGAAGCACACCTGGAAAGACAGGTGGAGGCAGGATGGAAAGGGTCATTCATTACAGCTTGGTGTATACCTGGAAAATGATAAGAAACATGGAAGATTTTGAGCAGGAGGTGATTAAACTTTTTAGAAAGATTATTCTGGTAGTAGTGAGAATAATGATGGAAGGGGTCAAGGCCAGAAGCAGGAAGATCAGTTGTGGTCTGCACTATAAAAAGGGTCAAATTGGCATTCCCATCCCTATTTCCTGGCATTGCCTTCCAAATAAAATGCTTTTATATTACCCCTTCTCTAAGGGTTTGACTGTAAGGATCCCAAATTAAGACAAAATTTGTTGAGGGGCAGGAGTTAATGGAAAGGGTAAGTTTGAAGATAAAGAAAAAAATCAATGGGGTAAGAACTTCCTGAGTTGAGGAGTGGTGGTTGATAAAGGAGTCTTGTTGACAGCAGTAAACATAGCAATAATTGGGGAGAGAAAAGTGTAGAACTCTTGCAGAGAATTATAAAAGGTTTCAAGTGAAATGGATGCTGAAACTGACCTTGGGTAGCAAAAAGACACAGTTATACATGAAGCACATAAAACAATGAATAAAGATACTTAAACATAAAGTAAAACAAAGCATTTATCATTTGTTGTGTTGATATTAGTATTTTATCCAGAAAATCCACATTCGAACATAATAGAAACATGAAATTTATTCCTCTGTGAATTGAAAAACTAAAAAAACCCAAAAAATCCCAAAACCAAAAAAACCCCACTTCCATGATACCTATTTTCTAAGCATATTATAGATATTTACTCATCTGATGCTTAATAACAACCCTGTGAAGTATGTTTTATTTTTATCCCTATTTTACAGATGGAGAAACTAAGAAGTAGTTAAGTAACTTAATATTATATGAAGAAGTGGTGGAGTCAGGTTTGAATCCAATTTGTCTTAAGGGTGCCCTGAGTGACTCCACCATGGCCCACTGTGCTGTCAGGTAGAAGAGGCTCACCACAACACAGCAGGGCAAACAGCCAGAGACTGCCATGTCCCCAAACTATAAGGAAGGAGAGACAAAGGGGACTGGAAGGAAAAAAAGAATCCTATCTTATCTGAACATGTCTTTGGTACATAAGAGTGGGAGATTCAATTGGAATAACACATTCTCACCATTCAAGATCTTGCGTTTCTGATAAAAATGAGGTAATATTACTTGACAATTAACAACCCCCGAGCTTTGGATTCTGCTTATAGCAGAAAGTAGACCAGCACGTAAATGATTGGACTCTCAAGAAACACTTGACAGTAAGAGGTGGATAAATACAGCAGGTGGTCACTTAGAGTGAGGGTGAATGTACTTTGGGGGTTGAAAGTTTATTTAATTCTCTAAAATGTATTTATATGGATGACCTTACTGAGTTAATAATTCTATTTTAAAAAATGAGTTTGAAATATGCTTTTATTCTAAGTAAATGGATATTTTTACATACAAAAACAGTAAGCTTAGATACAAAAATGCTTTCCTCTTTTTTTTTTTTTTTTTGGCTTTTTAGATCTTTAAGAAAACTATTTTATGGTATCTGACAAGCTATTTTAATGAAGTCCTACTAGCTAGAATGTTAAATAGACTAAAGCAGGTAAAAAGAACTTCTTTCGTTATTCCTGCAGTATCTTTATAAAACATACAAAGCCTGTTATATCATTCCTTTGCTTAATAATAATAATAATAAAATAGTGTGTTTCCTTTGCCTACAGAAGGTACCACAATCTGGTCTTACTCTGCACTTCCAGCTTCTTCTCCTGCAACTTTATGCTCTGTACACATAGAATTTCTCTCCATTCTCTGCATGGCTGATGCCCTTACATAACAGATGCCCTTTCAATCCCTGTGCCCTTTGCATTGGTTCCCATGACCAGAATGCTTTTGTCCTTACATCCTTGGGGCATGTAAGCCTAGATCTCATGTCCTCTATGAAGCCCCTATAGCTACCTAGAGAGAATTATTAATGACACTCCTCTGTGTTCCCATAACACTGCTAAGCTTTTACTTCATTCTTTTTATGATGATGAATTAGTCTTTAATCTCTTCTCACACTAAGGTTTAATTGGATGTACTATATTCATAAAATCAAGGGAATTTGAGTTGAAAGGAGCCTTAGAGATCAGCTAGGACAACCTTTTCATTTCTCCAGAAACAATTGAAATTTGAAAGGACTGTTTACTATTTCTTGTTAGTTTTAAGACTCAAACTAAAACTATTTCCTGGGTCTGTGCTCTTTCCATCATATATGTTATAGCCACGTGGTAGAATAATTGTTCTAACCTCCGACCTCTCCCCACCTTAAGATGTTCACATTCTACTCCATGGAATCTATGAATATGTTAGGTTATTATGGCAAAGGGAAATTAAGGTTAATGGAATTAAGATTGCTAAGTAGCTGAAATTAAAATAGGAAGACTATCTTGCTTTATCTGGCTGTGCCCAATGCAATCACAAGGGTCCTTTAAAAGTGGAAGAGGAGGTGGAAGGAAGAGTGATGTGACATGAGAAAGACTTGACTGACATTCACTGGCTTTGAAGATGGAAAGGGTCCATGAGCCAAAGAATGTGGACAACCTTTAGAAACTCAAAAGGCAAGGAAATGAATTCTTCCCCAGAGTTGCCAAAAGGAATACAGTCTTGCTGACACTTTGATTTTAGCCCAGGGAGATCCTTTTCAGACTTTCAACCCCCACAACTGTAAGATCATATATTTGTGTTGTTTTAAACCACTAAGTTTGTACTAGTCAATTACAGCAGCAATAGGAAACTAATACAGGCACTTAAATCCAACTAAGGTAAAATGGATAACTCAAAGTTTAATAAAGTAGAACTTAAACGCCACGGATATATATATATATATTTTTTAAGGCATATTGTACTTTTACAACTTTGAATTCATTCTGAAGATTTTTGGTTTTATTTATATATTCATCCAATAAATCACTATTGAATGAGTGACATTTGCTGTATCAGAACTGAGATAGATTGAATTATTAATATATTCCCTTCCTCCCTGTATTCATATCCTTACCATGACCTCATTATAGATGAGATGTACTTTTTTATCCTTTGACTTTAGACTTGGCTATCTGGCTTGCTTTGGCCAATGATATGTGGGCAGAAGGGACAGTGTGCCAGTTTTGATACAAGGCTTATAAGGCGGCACATAATTCTGCTTGCTTTTGTATGCTTTTGTCATTCTGTTGGTTTAAGAAGAGCTTCCCCTTGTCTTTTCCTACTTAGCTTGAACAACACACGAAAAACACTTGGGACAGAGTACCGACCTGACCCACAGAACTGTGAGTAAGAATAAATGCTTATTGTTCTATGCTACTGATATCACTGAGTTTGTTATATGACCTTGTTGTGGCAGTAGTTGACTGGTACTATTATGTAAACAAATGATCTATATACACTTGTATAAAGATTTTAATAGAGGAATATATAGTATAGGTATAATTCAGTATGATTTCAGAGTATAAAAGAGAGCTGTTATCAAAGCACCTAACTCTGAGAGAGTCAAGACAGACTTCACACTGAAGTGACATTTGAGCTGAGTCATAAAAGATAAGTACAATTCCTTTAGGCTCATAAAGGGTGTAGGCGGGTAGATAGGAAGGATTACAATACTTTTAAGCAAATTTGACAGGAATTTACAGCTTCAGCTGAAAAGGCTGGTAAATACGCCCCTGGTTTACTGTGGTTTTGCCTTTTAAGTAGTTTTTCCATAGACCCTGCAAAGTAGTATTTCTCAGGTAGTTTTTAAGCAGATATCGTATCTGCATTCTGTGATGATCATCGCAAGATTGTGGTATACCTCTTTAAGAGAGCAAGAGAGCAGAAGGAGCAAGAAGTGAAAACAGGCTGGTTTTAAGAGGCTCCCCTTGATCCAGGTAGAGTCTATACTTCCTTCATGGGGATGGGGGTTATTTCCCTGTCTCTTTTCTTATGCCCCAAAGAACACTACCAAAATCATGCCTCTTTTTCTGAGAGTATTTTTAATGCTAAATTGTTCTTTCCAGCTGAATTGCTCTTGGCTCACTTGAAGTGTCAAGTGGTCTCAATTAAGCATGGAAGTCAATAACTAGCAAGAAGAATTAATGGATTAGGAGAAGATTATGACTATTATTTGTAAACTATGTCATGAGTGGTAATGAGACCACAGCAATTGTTTAATGTCCTCATTCCTTCGGTTTCTACTAAACTCTGGAGCTTTCTGCTATACCCTGACCCTAGTTAGCCATTTCCCAAATGCATACTTGAAGCCACAGAGGAAAAGAAGAAAGTGCAGAGTCCTCCCCATCCAGAAAGAAGAGCATAATTTTTCAAATGATCCTTCATCAGCAGTATTTTTGTCCAACAAGACACATATATGGTCATGATTACTATTTCAACGAGATTTTGAATTCATTCAAGAACAATCTTGGGAATACTTAAAAGCATGTGTGCATTTCAATGTCTGTTGAACTTCCCTCTATCATATCTGAAATTTGCAATTTTAATTCATATGTAATATATTTTTGCTACTTAACAAATTTCATATTTACATACTCAAATTCTATGCAACCTTCAGGAAAACATACATATTCTTTCTCTATGGGAAATGACATGCAATTCTAGCATAAGCAGAATTGAAGATGTTAATGCAGAGGGATCTGCAAGTGTAACTAATATGATCTTATATTTAAACAATTCACAAATAAATACTATGGTTGGATTTAGATACCAGATGTCAAACTACATAGTAATGCAGATACAGTTGCTTGCCTCCCTGTCACTGGTCGCCAGAAAGAAACAGATGGTTAAAAAGATATGTAGCTGAGGCAAGGCATGGAAATAGGAAACCACAGAGCAGAAATTCTGCCATTTAAGCAACAGTAATTTTCTAGTCTGGAAAACCTGGCTGTTTTATACCTCCACTTATGCACTTAAGCGGTTTAAATGTGAAACATAGCAAAAATAGTCCAAGCAAGGTTGGCAACATGCAAATTTTGCAATGCATAATTACATCTCAAAAATCTTGGAGGCAGACGCACAGCAGTAAAAAGTAAACACTTGTATGCAGTTGAACACAATTATGTGGTGGTTATTACCTAAGCTCATTATAGCTTCAGAAGGGGCTCTGTGAACTTGTGCTCTAACTAGCAGGTCAGGCAAAATGCAAATAAGTACCAAATTTGAAAGCAAGTGATAAAAAAACAGATACAATTTAGACTGGGAGTCTATAATTTGGCTTTTAAAAATAATCCTCAGCAAGAATCATCCTCATTACAATAATGGCTTGTTTATTCTGCACAACTTGTTTGCAATTACAGACCCTCCTTCAAAGCTGATTTCAACAGGAAATAAGAGCATGCAAAAAAAGGGAGAGGTTTGTGGTTGGTCAGTTGTAATTAGAATGGATGCATATATGTATCATAAAACTGTTTATGCCTTTACTCCAAATATTTTAATTTCAAATTCCTGTCATTGAAATTGAAAGCCTCAAAATAGTCTATTATTCTAAAGAAATCATTATAATTGAATTTCTAATGAGGGTGTCTATGGAGCTTTGTTCTTGGTATTTCCATTATAAAATTGGAGTCCTATGCATCTATTATGATCAGGTGACCATGAAATGATGAGCTACAGCTGTTACAAGACATGTCTTTGCTGGTGCTTAATTCATGGCAAATACACATTTTACTGCTAATGTATTTCCTCATTCATTTCTCCAAATATTCATTCAAATATTCATGGGATACCTGTAACAAGGAGGCTTAGGTCATGATTTAAGATGTCTGGCTGCCTGAGTTTGAATCCTGGCCCCATTACTTACTATAGTTGTATGACCTTGGCCTTAAAATGAGAATGATTTTAGTATCTTCCTCATAGGATTGTTGTGAAGATTAACCAAGTTAATACACCTACAGAGCTTAGAAGGATACCTGGCAGGTAGTAATATGAAACCTATTAGTATATTTTCTGGGCCTTGGGGACAGAGTGGTGAACAAGATGGAGATGTTTCCTACTTCAGTAGAACGTATGTTCTGGGTAAGAAGGCAGAAGGCATTAAGCAACTAATCATCCACTTAATTATTCAATGACATTTGTGATAAGTACAACAATGAACTGTAAAAGTGTGAAGCTATCATATAAACTGGGAATTTGACTTGTTCTGGTCAGATGTTTGGTTTCCAGAAGGAAGTAACATTGAAGACCTAAATGATAAGTAGGAGTTATTTAGGAGAATAGATATTAGGAGAATGTTTAGAGAAATTCTTCTCTATATAGAAACCATAGGAGAAATGAAGTTTCATGTGAGAAAGTGCATGGAATTCATAGTTAGAGATCCTATCACTGGAAGCAACTCAAACAATTATAAAAATGGTATGCCCTTAAATTGAGTTTCCTATCATTGATTCCTCTTGTTCTTCCAGTTAGACTCTGATCCTTTGCAAACCATTATTCATGCAACTCACTGTGAAATCCTTGTTTTTCAGTGGTACCAGTGCTTTCATTTTCTAACTAGTTCATCACAAAGTTGTTCTCCACGGTACTTTCTTGCTTTCAGGAAGTCGAAGTCCCAATTTAAAAATTCATGAAAATAGATGTGTAATAAGTTATATATAATACATTTGCATGTATGTGTATGTCATTTTATATTAAATTTATAACTTTTACAAATTGACTTTAGGCATATGTAGAATTTCATATTCTGCTTTTTTCTTCAGATTTTCTATGAAATTTTTTGGAAGTTTTATGGTATACCTTGAAAATAAGATTTTAAAAATAGTTTTAAAATATAATATATGGCTCTTTAATTTATTGATCAATTAGACATTTACAGTATTTGCCAATTTTCATCGTAATAAGTAATGCTGTAAAAATGTCTTTTTGGAACTCTTTGGGCAAATCTTAGAATACATTCTTAATAATAGTATTACTATATCAAGGCCTATGGACTTCTTTTTAAGGTTCTTTGTACATGTAGCAAAATTGCTTTATAGAAACATCAAATTTACCAGCAGTGAATGAGATCACTGATTTCAGTACTTTTTCAACAATACTGAGTATTGACAAATAAAACATGGAATTTTATTTTAATTTACCATGACTTTAATCATCACTGTTTGCTGTGTTCCTATTTATTTTGCTATTTCCATGAATCATCAGATTTTTGTCTTTTGCTTTTTCCTACTAGGATATTAATTTTTTTATGCTGGTTTGTTAGAGCTCTTTCTGTATTAAAGGTAATAATCCTTTGCTTGATATATATATGGAAGTTTCTAACTATTCTAATGATATTATTTAGCACTGATAGTTTTAGAGCTTTGCTTTCAGAATTACTTTAAACCACTTTATAAACCATGGAAGAATATCCAGGTCTCAAAAAAGAAAAGGAAATTTATAACTGAAGTTGATTTCCTCTCATTTATTAGGTTTGATCAAATGATGAAGATCTGATTCAAAGTAGGCAAATAGGTGTATTCTAAACTTTGAGGTCACTTGAGGCATCTTGCAATACACACATAAACACACATACTGTTAAAATCTCGTAAATATTTAAGGAAACTTTGATGAATGGAAATAAATATAAGAAAATAGTGAAGGACCATATAATCCTACAGAAATGCATATACATTACAGCTTCTGATGTTGTTAGAGGTAGATTATAAATTTGTTTCTAAGTTTACTTGTGGTCAGGGGAAAGAAAGAAACAAAATTAGTTATAAAATGCACAGAGCCCATAAGACAAAAACACACTATTGTCCGGGAGAAGTGTGCTTTTTCTGATACTGTGACCTAAGTATTTAAAATATCAAAATATACATCTATAGTAAAAAGCAAGTAAATTGGGAAAATATTGAAATAGATGTGACACTCAAAGACTTAATAGTTCTCATGTATATTAATGACAAAAAGATGATCCCTCTAATAGAAAAAGAGATAAGAGGCATGAACAAGGCATGTCTTCCTCAAAAGAAGAAATACATATGACTAAAAAATGCTCTTTTAGTTTAAAACCCTTTTCTTATTAGAAATAATAGAAATTCAAATTGAAACATCAAACAGAAGTCAGTTTTTATTTACCATATTGACATAAATTAAAATAATGTTCACTTTTCATGAGGATTCAGGAAATCGGCAGTCTGAAGGACTACTGTTGGGTATGTAAGTTGATATGATTTTTCTGAAAGGCATTTTTACAATATATAAAAAGTCTTATCTACTTACTATTTGACTCAGCAGTTCTACTGATTGTATCATCAGGAAATCTCAGATATAGACAAAGGTATGGTGGCTGCAAAAAAGCTCATAGAAATATTGTTTATAATAAGGAAAATTCAAACATTCTCAAGATTCAACAATTAAGATTTTGTTTTAATAAATTAAGTCATCTCTTATAAATACATTTTAGTATAAGAAATTGGCCAAGAAAGTTACACTCCAAAGAGTTATCATTAGTGACCACTTGGTAGTGGGGATTCTGAGTGCTTTATAGCTTTCTTCATCTTTTATACTGTCTTCTGTTTTTTCTACAAAGACATATTGTTTTGTAAAGAAAAAAAATTGCTTTTTATTTAAAAAACAAAAAGAGGACTCTCTTTTAGTGGGGATGATGCTGTCTTCAACAACCTTTATATAATACAATTATGAATTTTATATGCTTATAATAATGTTCCTCAGTGTAGGTTGGTGTCTTAACACTGAAGCATAATTCTTTTTCAAGCAATTGTACATAGGTAAAATTATGGCTTTCAAGCATGGCATTCTGATTGAGTGTGAGTTAAGAATATTTAAAGAATTATGAGAACTGCCTGACCTTCAGACAATCTTCAACAAATAAATTTCACAAAACTTGGCTTCCAGTAAGAATCGGATAGGAGTGACAGACATCAAGGTGAGCAAAGGCTTCAGTTTTGCAATTAGACATCCTGGTTCTTATTCCCATTTGGCCTCAGTTACTAAGACATTTCCAGAAAGGCATTTAAACTCTCTAAACCTCAGTTTTCTTATCTAAAAAATAGTATAATATTAGCTCTCACAAAGATTGTTGTAAGAATTAAGTGAGATAATCATTGAGAACCTACCATAGGAGTTAGCTGCTGGTGTAAAACATGGTAAATAATAGAAGTGAGTTATAAAATTGTATGATTAATTGAGATTTCAAGAATTATATTTTCTGTGAAGGAAATATTCTGTGAATGAGTTCAAGTACAGCTATTTTCCATTTCTGACTGAAGCAGATGCAGATGATTTTCATTATTGTTTTTAGCTCACGTATAAAATGAAATTTCTAAAACCAAACTAATTCTTGAATAGATAGTCACTCTGCCTTCATAAAAAAGGAGATTAAGCCCAGGAAGTAGTTCTAGACTACATTTTTTTTTAAACTCAGTTTTGTTCCTAAGTTAATATCCACAGTTTTATAACTTAAGATTTTACAACTAAAGTAACAGTCACATCTGCATAGGGTTACATATATTTCACACATTAGAGTATTTTGACCATATGGGCTAATACCTCTTGATAGAAATTCCTTCTAGATTGTGAGCTTTAAAAAATGAAAGAATCATACATAAAACTAATAATTTGGATTTTAACAGCAACAATAAAAACCCCCCAAATCTAGGGATCAGTAAATTGTCGGTGACCTTACAAATTATCTATATAACTGCTGCAAAACTGTCCTTTGCTTCTGGAACATAATTTGCAGGCTTGCATAAATTTTTCCTGATAATACTATACTTTAATTAATTGCAGGAATTATGTACTAAATGGCTTTAAGCCTTACTTCCTAAAATTTGTAAATGGACAAGCTGATAAGAAGTTTGTGGGCTGAACAACTTTTTGAAAATGTTGCCTGAATGGACCCTTTTTCTGAAATGTATTTTACAAATCTTAACAGCACCAACTGACCTAAATGAGTTAGGATCCCTCCCTCAAGCACCTAAATTAATATCAGGAAGCAATTTAGACACCAAGGAGAATTAAGCTCAATGTGTTAGTGAGATGAATAATTGAAGCTTTTGAAGTGGGTGATAGATCTTACTAAGTGATTGCTTTCTTATAAATTCCTAAACAAGAAGTCTTTATTGAGATATGGTTGGGATAGCTGCCATTTGTCACTTGGCTTACGCATGCTTAATCACCTGCATTTTCAGGCTACTAAAGGCATATTCAGTATATTGTAGCAGCCAAAAATAGTTGATACATCCATTGACTACCCAATCTAAACCCCTTGGGAGAACAGCATAAACACTGGGAAGGAATTTGGCTTATTGTTGTCTTTCTGAGCCAATAAACCATTATTGTCCCCATAAAATTCAGTAAAAGTTAATATATCACTAGGGAAAAAAAAACAGGTATTTTTTGGTGTTTTAATGCTCAAATTTACCTTGGAATTATTTTTAAAATTAAGCTAAAATTTTGCATCAGACTTATTTTATCTGGAGCTGCAATAACCCAGTTTAGATTACATTAATTGGTCATGAAATATATTAACTGCTTACAGTAAAGGTGTGGTACAAAAGAATCTAAAAGGAGAGTTTAATTTCCACCACCCAGACCAGTATCATAAACTTTTCTGTTCCTGTATGGGTAATATATGCTTTTTTTTTTTTTTAAAGATTTTATTTACTATTTGAGAGAGACAGCCAGCGAGAGAGGGAACACAAGCAGGGAAAGTGGGAGAGGAAGAAGCAGGCTCCTAGTGGAGGAGCCTGATGTGGGGCTCGATCCCAGAATGCCAGGATCACGCCCTGAGCCGAAGGCAGACGCTTAACGACTGTGCCACCCAGGCGCCCCGGTAATATATGCTTTTATATATGTGAACTGTTTTAATTTACCCTGAGCAAGAGGCAGCCTAAAGTGGTAGTTGAGAAGACAGGCTGTGGAAGAGCCTCTGGGTGGCCCAGTCTGTTAAGCGACTCTTGGTTTCAGCTCAGGTGGTGAGCTGAGGGTGGTTGTCTTAGAGTCTTGAGATCAAGCCCTGCCTCTACCGGGGTTGGGCTCCACGTTCAGTGCAGAGTCTACTCAAGAGTCTCTCTCCCTCTCTCTCACCTTCTGCACCTCCTCCTGTTCATGCCCATGCTCTCCCTCTCTTTCTAAAATAAATGAATTAAAAAAAAAGAAGAAGAAGAAGAAGATGACAGGCTCTGGAGACAGACATGTCTGGCTAAATCCTGGCTCTTGGGGTCAGTTGTTCAACCTCTGTAAGTCCCACTTTCCTCATCTGTAAAATGGCAAGAGTAATGTAGTGGAACCAAGCGCACAGCAGCATTGTGAGGATTAAAGGACACAGTAAGTGCCAGGTGCCTTTGTGTAGTGATGTACACATAGTAGTCATTGCATACATTGTCTCTTATTGAATCTGCTTGTCTGTTTATCTGCTCACACCATGCTGTGCTTTTTTGTGCATTCCAGCACCTACACAACCATCATATAAGCATTAAGTGTTATTTGGCTTCTTTAAGCCTTCTGACTACATTAATTGTCAGTCCAGAACCAGCTCAGTGAGGCTGGTTAAGCAGTATAAAACATGAGATTTAGGAAAAAGAGGCCTTTTTATATTCATGAACTATGAAATGCTAGATATTTTCTTAAGGTGCATGGGCATGTTTTAATAAAGACAAGCAGCAGATGAGAAGAATTTATAATAGTTAAATTCCATATATTCTTAATTCTGCTTGATAATTTGTCTTTGGTAAGTATGTATTTTTTTTTCACAGTAGTTATTCCCAGCTGCATATGTGTGCTGCAGAAAGAAAGAGCATATGGAATATATACTGTGTATATATACATATAGAGATATTCTGGCACTGGGTGTGTGGATTCACAAGCATATACATGCACACACTCACATTATCAGTCTATGTATGTCTATATGTAGAGAGAGACAAATATATGTATAGATATATATCCTTCTGCTCTTTTCATTGTGTTACGCATGTCAGAGGCAGGAAGAGTTCTGTTCTCCTCCCTGTTCCCCACCCCCCACAAGCTGGAGGGCCAGAAGGTGGGGCGGTACCTCAAGATAATGGCAGCAGAAGGCAAAGGGAGCAGACAGCTGGCAAGCTCTGCCCCAATATGCTTCCCTGAAAGAGGCGAGGAAATTTCAGAAGATGCAATGCCTGAATGGCTCACTTTGCAGAAAAACAGAAGCAGCAAGGTAAAATTCCTTAGAATGCCCTCCATTTCCATGGGTCTAGAATTGACCATCTTCTTTTCACCACTTGGTAAACTTCCCCCAAAACAAGAGTTTATAAACACTCCATCTTAGAAAATATTCTAGAAAGAAATGTCAGCTTTTTTTTTTTTCCTCATGAGAGCTATTCTCATAAGCTTAAAAAGACTGTCAATACCAGGTGTCTCCCTGGAATTTTCTAGAACAAAAGTGTATAGTGAAGCCTCTGTACACTGGGAGCAGAAGAAATTCTGGATAGCAGATCTCCTGTCATAAACACTACATCTTAACTATTTTGAATGAAACATTTTTGAAGCTGATTTTATATGCCTCCTTGCCATCATAAGCAGATTATTCTAATTTCACACCTTCTTGATGATTCAGGGTCATCATTATGAACAATAATTAAAACATAGTGCTCTTAGGGGCCATTGAGATATGTAGGATTATTGCCCTATTATTAAAGTTTTTCTTTTTCTTCTTTTTGCTCTGGGCCATTATTTCTCTCAAGGTCTATTTTGTAGCTTTCCAATTGGGGCCCAGATTTTGAGCGTGAGCTCATCTGGGTGCACCGCTGTAAAATAAATCCGAGTTCTCCTACTTCTCCAGTGTCACTTGGTCTCTTGCTGGTCTGATTCTTATTTTTCCGCAACAAGGTAGGCTAGAAAAAAAATGTTACTAAGAAAATCATAAGGAAGAGAAAATAATACATTTATCTGTACTGTATTTCTTGAAAAAGAAATCCACATGTAAGTCGACCCACACAGTTATTCAGCTACCTGCTGAAAATATTCATAGACAGGCAAGTAGGAACAGGTCAGAAATGTAGAGGGTGAAATTGACTGGTAGATGTGATCTGTGGCAACATTTAGCTTTCTTTAGTATACTAATGATCATTGCTAATCTAATGATTTGGGAGTACAGTTTGGGCTGACTTCCATTTTGAAATTATTTATAAATTCAGAATTGCAAAAGCCCTTTCTCATAAGGTCGATATTTGAAGTTTCATCAACATAATCTGTCCCATTCTATGCATACTATGGTAAGGAAAGCAAAATTCGTGGTTAGATTTTATATGGCTTTATTTTATGTACCAGAACTTTGTAAGATGAAAACATAGTTTAACTCTGATGTTTCAACATCGTTGAAATGTATGTTTTCAACATAGTTGAATATTTTATAGCTTACATTTATCTGCTTATCTTTCTAAACAAGTTCTAAACAAAAATAAAATATTTCTTTTCTTTGTCATGTTGGTTTTAAATTAGGTAACAGCATAACTTGTGTCCCTCACTTCTGCACTTGTTGTTTTTGATATGCTTCAATAACTAACTCCACCCAGTTCCAACTGCTGTCTTCACCAGCAGTATTCCTTAGGCAAGAGTTAACTTCCCAACATTTCTTACCGTTGTTGTCCTCCTTTAAAGGTATTTTCACATTCATTCTTCTGTAAATGCCTCTCCCTGATTGTGAGAAGGAAGATAATACTGTGTTTCATCCACCTCTATCTCACTTAATGCTCTCTTCACAAGACACTTTGGCACCCAAACCAGAAAGTGTAAATTTCGTAGCCAGCTTTAAGGATTTACATACAGATAGGTAAGCCTGTCTTGAACTCATAATTAGGTGTATCATACAGTTTATTGTATCCTCTCTAAGTTAAAGCCTTTATCAGTTGAGATGCTTTTGGCCTCCAAGTAAAAGAAAGCTCCCAACTCCTCCTGCTTAGAAAATGATAGCATTGATGATCTCACATGAGATTTAGTGTATATGAGTGGCTCAGAGGGATTATCAAAGACTCCTACTGTCTTGTTTTTCTTTGCCTCCCTTCGCCTTCACTTCATCCTAAATCTGGGTCCACTCCTGGTTTCAAGCTTGCTTGCTTTAGCCGTCAGACAAGTCATGACATGCTTCTCTGTTCACAAACAATAGGAGCATTAGAAATGTGCTTCTCAAAGTATGGAGTATATATTCTTCTCTTTAGTCTGTTCAGGCCAGGGTAAGTCATGTGCCCATTTTTTGACCAATAATAGCATCAGGCAAAGGCTGAGCTCTTCTTCCTGTAGATGCATCAGAGTACCCCCTCTGGAGTAGAAGGAGTGGACAACATGCAAAATCAAGTTCTTTTAGGAGGGAGAAATGGGAGAAAATGGGGGCGGTTATTGACAACAGCGTACACCACAACATACATATTCATGGCATCATTTTAGAAACAGAGCCGTTGATGTTTCTGCTTATTTGTGGCATGCCCAGCTCTATAAAACATGCAGTTAGGCCCTTAATAAATAGTCATGTGCTGGAGCTAGCTCGTACTGGTTTTTATGAGCTGATTATTACATTTTCAGGAATTTTGCAATCTGATTGATAAATCATTGGTAGCTTTAAATTAACTATAGTGGGATTATTTATAATAACAGTCCCTGATTCATAGGATTATTGAGTGAGGGTTAAATGAATCCGTGCATGTAAATTAGAACAATACCTGGCAAAGAGCAAGTATTTTACACCTTAGCTATTAGTATCATTTAAAAAAATACATTAAAGAAATCACAGACTTTGATAAACAAGTATTATCCATTCATAGTTGTCAAAGGGAAATACACATGAATCACATGCTCTTAACTGCCCTGCTTTACAATTTCTTTATACACACAAAACACCTATTAACTCAATTATTTTCACTTTTTAAGCTATGTCCAATCCTCTGGGTAGCAAAGTAAGAGATAAATGAAGAAATAATTGTACCTTACAGAAAAGTTGGGAAATATGAATCAGAATGATAAAGAGAAAAATCATCCAGAATCCTATTGTCTAGAATATACATTAATGCTATTTTAGTTTACTTATTTCTAATATTTTTCTGAATATTTTATATTTGAGATCATAGTGTATCTCCCTTATTCATTTAATATAACATTGTAAGCATGTGGCCTAGAATTTTTCCTATATTACTTGAAGAACTCAATGATTTTTTAATGGTTTTTTTGGAGGGGGATATAGTTTATTTTTAAAATAATATCAATTAGCAAAACTTCTACTTAGTAAATTCATCAAATAACTGAAATGGGATTGTACATTCTTGATGTCTATGTAGAAGGATTCAGTGACTTTTGATGCCTCAGGATGAAATTCTTTAAATGTATCTTAGAAAATAAATATGATATTTTCTAGCTTTGTCCTCTTAAATGACATTACCAATCATTGAAAGCATACTATTATTAATTGGAAGAAAAACAGAAGAAAATCTGTGTCTACTGTTACTTAGTTTTTGATATCTTCTTGTGTTTCTTACCAGACCTTAACTTCATATGTTTCCTATTCACCTGAGTCTTGGTGGATGGCTGGTGAAACTGATACTATGCCCATTCCAGTATTGATGGAATAAAATGGCTTCAAAACAAGGCTTCTATTAAAATGTATTCTGTTTTCCTTGCAAATTTGTGGGTTTTTTCCTCTAAACATATGCATATCTGAAATTCAAATTGAGTACTCTTTACCTCTTGCTCTCCTCCGTACCTCTAATGAGGTGGAAAAATGTACATTAATGATGGAAAGTTATTTAGTGCTGAACAGAGTTAATTGCTTCTAATCACTGCTTACATCCATCTGGTTTTATGGTAGACAACAAACCTCTTCATTGGGCTTGCACATTAGACATATTGTAAATCACAGAGATGCACTAGCATCTCGCATATTGTGCTTCTATTAGTGAGGCTGCATTTTCATATAGCCCCAATGGCAGGCATTGGGATACAGATCAACTTGTCCATGTTCTGGTAGAACTGCAGGGAGTCCTGGTGAACTGGCCTCCCCAGGCTCACTTGGAAAGCAATGGAAAGCTACTGCCTGTCAAACTTTGGATGAAAAGCTGTGAAAGAGCGCCAGAGATTGGATAGCATTGTGCCTTTGCCATAAAATTGGAATTGAGGTGGTAATATTGGTGATTGTCTAATTTTTATCCCCAAAATCATGGGGTTAAAGTCATCTTCTACTATAAGCTGGCAGGATAAATAGGGAAAATAAACAAAGAATCAAGGTTTAAAACTAAGCTAGATACAATCTTTTACCTTGTGTCTAATGCTAATAGCTTATTAAAGTTTGAAGACTTAAACAGTATATTATTAGAACTTTAGGATCATCAAAGGAAATCCATAAGTGCAAGAATTATGATAAGGAATAGCTTTATTATAGCATAATAATATTTAAGCTAGATCTAATTTAGGGTGTTATTAGTACAATGATGCCATTGGCTATTAACTATTGATACTAAGAGGTTTAGGAAAGTAATATGGGAAATATGACCTGCAAATTCTGTGACTAAAATCTAGGAAACTTGATAGGATATTATAATTATCATAATGTCCTACACTGTAGGTGATTTTATCAGTTAAATGAGGAATAGTGTGCAAATCTCAAAAAAGAAAAGGAGGGAAGGAAGAAAAAGTAGGAGAGGAAGAAGGGATGTTTCCAACAATCTGATATCACTTTTGCTTTCTTTGCACCTGCCTAATTCCTTCATGTTAAAGGTGAATGACTTTAGAAAGTGATATAAGTCATAAAAGGTACAGAATTTAATGCTGAATAATAATTTAAGTATTATCTGCTCATATATGCTCTCCTCATTTTATAAGTGACAAAACTGAGGCCCAGAAAGATTAAATGACTTGTCAAAGACAGGTCAAAGAGTCACTCGCATGGCAGCCTCAGGGTCAGAGAACAGATCAGTGTCATGCATCTTCACTCAGACATCCACTAGTTTGTAATCCAGATTACCAGTGAGACACAAATAAACACAATGTGCTCCCTACCTCCATGTTCCCTATTTTTATATTCTATTTTTATGAAAGAAAAAGAAATGACAAGCTCTTACCAGCTTTTTTGTTGAAGAAACAACTTAGACAATATAGTGTGTGATAACTACCTATTCAGCTCAATTTCTATACATAAAATTCTGAAGTCCTGAAAAGCTCTCTGAGTCATGAAAAAAATGATTATGTAGATTGGAGTAATAATTAAGTCTAATTTAAATATTAATAAAACCAAGTTTTATTAAAATTGGTATTCCATGTATGTCATATATGGTAAATATTGTTCCAAACACCTCATTATCTGTCAGAGGTATATAAATAGAATTTCACCATAGTTCAATCTTTTGGAATAATTATCCCAACCTTACTCCTTCCTGCTATTTTCTAATATTTTAATGCTTAGACTAAATTGGATTTCTGTATCTTCCATGCTTCCTCTGTTACTTTTACAACTGAGCTGAAACTGACTAAATTCAACCCAATTTAAAATTACTTTGGAAAGATTTTCAACACAATCACAATTTTGGTCTCAAAATTTTGCTTAGATTCTTCAAGGCTCAGAGGCACTATGTGTTCAACTCATGTCTGCTTAAAATGCTCTTCCTTTAATTCTAGACTACGTATGCAAAATTTTTGCATTCTAGTAAATATGGACAGACTCATCTTTATTCTTCTCTCTTTTGGGGAGATGCTGTGTGTATGTATGTGTGCATGATATGTAACATATATATAGAATTAGATTATTAAGGAACATTTATAAATGAATTATACCTTCTTTTTTATTCTATACACTGATGATTCGGTATATTTTAGTTGTAACTTATCACCTCACTAATGGTTTGATTTTATGATTGAAATGAGATTTTAAAAACTCTGTTTTGGCAGTATCTTTTCCCTACTTCTGCATCTTTAGCATTCAACATGAGTGGAAGGCCAATATGGGCTTGGTTGATTGGATGAGGGTTAAATGAAGAGTAGCCATTATTTCCATTGCTTTAATTACGCCATCCTCACGCCATAATGGACCTTGCTCCATTTCCCTCTGGTAGACCTGACAGACTATAACTGACCTAATTGATACCAGATGACAGCTCAAATAAGGCCTAATAAAGAAGTAATCACAGTAATCTAATGAGCAAGCTGTTATGATATTGGCTTATAAGAAGCTGTTTTTTAATACCTCCATTTTTCTTTTATTCTCTATAGCCACTACTCACAATCTCCTTTTCTGTTACTATAGAATCAGAGGACTAAAATGGACCTTGTGGGGAATGTCAGCTCCAGTTCCTGTTCTTTGGTCTATTAGATGCGCACTGACAAAATTTTTTCCACCTTTTAAATATACATATCCAAGCATACTGAAAAGTTGGAAGACTAGTACAATGATCTTTGTACCCACCATTCATCTTCAATAACTGTAATTATTATTCTTGCATGTTTGCTTCATCTGTATGTGTATATATATGATATGATATATGATATATTTTCTGAATCATTTGAAAATAAGCCCCATGCATTATAACATTCTGTCTCTGAATATTTCAGCATATATTTCTAAAAAATAAGGCATTCTTTTACATATGCACAATATCATTAGCAAATTAACGATAATATCCCATCTATATTCATATTTTTTCATTTGTTCCCAAATACTTTTTCTTAAAGAACCATTTTGCTTTCAAACCATATCTAATCAAAGTTCTATTAGTTTTTGAACATTTCCTTACCTTCTGGCATAATAAAATGTCTTAGGCTCACCTTGTACTTTCCTTGTCCTAGATCTGAAAACTGCCATTGTTTCAAGGAGCCCAGGATCAAGATCTGGACTATTACACTCATTGCTATAGGAACATTATTAATTCAGTAACTTCTCATTGGAATAGCTAGTGTGTATATGTGTGTGCACACGTGTATGTGTGGGGGTGGTGTGTGTTGACTTCCAATTAATATTTCCATTTCAATTTTAATATTATAATGTTTATTAACTTTGGATTATTATATAAAGGATATACATATATAATGGTTATGCAGAAGGCGTTGGTACCTAATAGCATTAACATTTATTTACTTTTTTGTATAATCGTAAAATAGATTCTAAATTATAATATCAATACTGCATCTAAATTAAGTTAAAGATATCTCTATGAGTGGCTGTTTTTTGTTTTTTGGTTTTTTTGGACTGTATTCCACTCAGATATAGCCAAAATATTGTACTCAAAAGTCACTTGGAATAATATTTTTCCACATGATTAGGTTATTCATTTGAGTATGTGAACATTTACTTCTAATTTTGGGGTTTGTTTTTTTTATTTAAATTTATGTTTTGATTATGTAAAATTTATATGGCTCGGAAGTCTATATATAAAATAATATCCATGGAATTGTTGCTTCTGTTCTTATATGTCTTACTATGTTTCTCCCAACTCGACCCCATATAGATAACAATTTTAGTTTCTGTTTTATCCTTTCTGTGTTTTCTTTTGTAAAATAAGTGAGCAGCTGACCACAGGGTGTTAATTCTTCTGCACTTTGAAGTTGCACATGCATTTTTGAGAGGGCTCCATATCTGGAAGTCTAGAAGACCACAGAGCAGTAGTCAAGAAGTGCCAGGTATAGGCGTGAGATGAGAGGCAAAGCATGGCCAGGAGGCAAGCTTGAAAGATTGTGGCCCCAGGTGGCATAAGGCCTGCGATGCCACTGCTGTAGATGCCAGCTGTGTTGATGCCAGTGTTGCTTTTGTCAAAAGGCAAGTCACTAAATGCAATCTACTACCAAGCTCAAAAAATCTTAAGTATAGACAACATAAGCTCTTTTTTCTGTTCATTTGTTTGTTTCTTCATTTGAAGAAATTTTTATTTTTGACAGAATTTTCCAATACTAATACTAGTACTGTTATCATAGCTAACATACAACTCCTACCACTAAAAACATTTTTTTGTTTAAGAATTTGGAATTCTTTCATTTAATTATTTTATTTTGGTATTGTATATATACATATATATATATTGAAATTTACTCTTTTTGGTGTACAGTTCTATTCATTTTGATAAGCTTGTACAGTCTCAGGTGTATAATTTAGTGATTGAACACTTACAACACCTGGTGCTCATGATAAGTGCCCTCCTTAATCCCCATCACATATTTAACCCACCCTCCCACCACCTCTCCTCTGGTAACCATCAATTTTTCTCTGTAGTTAAGAGTCCGTTTTTTGGTTTGCCTCTTTTGTTTTTCCCCCTATGATCATTTGTGTTGTTTCTTTTGTTTTGTTTTCTTTCTTAAATTCCACATATGAGTGAAATCATACAGTATCGCCTTTCTGACTGATTTATTTCACTTAGCATCACACACTCTCGCTCCAACCACGTCATTGCAAATGGCAAGACTTCATTCTTTTTTATGGCTGAGTAATATTCCATTGTATATACACCACATCTTTTTTATTCATTCATCAGTTGATGGACTTTCCATTACTTGGCTATTGTAGCTACTGCTGAACTTGTACAGTCACGTGGCCACCACCACAATCAGGTTTTAACAAAATTTTCTTAAGCCGCTTATAGTTATTCCTTTCCCCATCCCCACTTTCTGTCCCTATAATTTTGCCTTTACCAGAGTGGATTATATGTTGAATAATATAGTATGTAAACTTTTGAGTCTGGATTCTTTCACTTAGCATGGTACATTGAAATTCGTTCATGTTATCGTGTGTATCAGTAGTTCATTCCTTTGTATTGCTGAATAGTACTTCATTGCATAGATGTACCACAGTTGTTTTATGCATTCACTATTCAGAAGACATTAGGGTTGTATTCAAGTTTTGGGCAATTATGAACAAAGTTACTGTAAGTGTTCATGTATAGGTTTTTGTGTGAACGTAAGTTTCTGTTTCTCTAGGGTAAATAGGAGTGAGATTACTGTGTTATATGGTAAGTGTATGTTTGATTAACCAAATAAGAAGCTACCAACCTGTTTTCCAAAATGGCTGCACCATTTTGCAGTCTCACCAGCAATGTATGAGAGTTCTAGTTACTTCACATCCTTGTCTGCACTTGGTATTGTCTAGATTTTAGACATTCTAGTGGATGTGAAATACTGTCTCATTGTGGTTTCAATTTGCATTTCCCTAATGGCTAATGGTTTTGAACATCTTTTCATGTGCTTGTCATATGCTTAATTGCCCTCTTTATATATTTTTCAGTGAACTCTTTTCTTAAATCATCTGCCCATCTTGTTTTGGGTGTTAATTTCCTTAATAAGCTTTGAGACTTCTTTACATAGTCTGAATACAAGTTTTTTATCAGATATATGATTTGCAAACATTTTCTCCTAGTCTTTGGGTTGTCTTTCCTTCTGTTAACAGTGTCTTTCACAGAGCAGATATTTTATTTTTTATGAAATCCAATATATCAATATTTTCTTATTTGGATTGTACTTTTGGTATTGTATATAAGAAATCTTTGCCTTATCTAGGATCACAATGAGTTTTTCCTATGTCTTTTCCTAAAAAATTATACTTTGATTTTATATTTAATCTATGATATGTTTTGAGTTAATTTTTTGTATAGTGTGAAAAATAGATTGATACACTGTTTTTTTTTTGTTTTTTTGTTTTTTTTTTTGCGGACATCCAATTGTTCCAGCACCATTTGTTCACAAGACTCTCCCCATTGAATTACCTTTACTCTTTTGTAAAAAAATCAATTGGGTATATATGTGTGGGTTGATTTCTGAACTATTAGATCTATGTATCTATCCTTTAAAGTAGATCCTAAATTATCTGTTATATAAGGAAATGAAGCTCAAAGAGGTTACCTGCCCAACATCATCATAAATACACACAAGAGTTAGAATTATTCAATGAACTAATAAAAATGCTGTTCACTATTATACCAAATATGGAACTCTGCTTTCACTCACCATTAGACCTGGCCTTCAGGGATTAAAAAAAATCTGTCGGTGCACATTTATTAGTAATAAAAATAGCTAATATTTAATAATTTTTCCCATGTTCCTGCCATGATACTGAGTTTTTGGATGCATCATCTCATGCAAGCCTCACTAGAACTCTTTGGAGAAACTATTATTATTATGCCTTGTCACAAAAATTGGGGCATAGATAGATATTATGTAACTACCTCAAGGTTATAGAGCTTATAAGTAGTAGAGCTGAAATTTTAGTTAATTCCTTTTACTTGATCTTAACCATTACATTATTTTGTCACTATGAAAGTCTGTGCAACAAATCAAGATTCTATCTATATTTACTGGTATCTGGTCTGTATTTTCTACCATATCTTTATAGATTTTTCAAGAGATTGTGTAGAAAAATCTTCCAATTTATGTCTATAATTGTTTCCTAATCTTTGCTATCTATAGTGTACAAGCACTGTACTAATTACTTACAAATGATTGTTAAAAATGAGGTTGGCTTTTTTTGAGAAGAATCTATCAGAGAGGCCAGAATGTCATTTTGGAGTTTATGACAGGGACTGATGCCCTGACATTAGCATTGTTTATAATAAATTTTATGTGCAAA
This sequence comes from Ursus americanus, assembly GCF_024610735.1. Taxonomy (NCBI): domain Eukaryota; kingdom Metazoa; phylum Chordata; class Mammalia; order Carnivora; family Ursidae; genus Ursus; species Ursus americanus. The sequence goes on along the minus strand of NC_142134.1, from coordinate 22,309,108 downwards.
AAAAACTTAGAGGGTTTTTGGGTTTCTTATGTGATACATATATAACTTCTTCTGGGTTTAATATTAGGGCCATGGGATATGATAATTTTAATAGAGCAGTTGTTTAAGAACTTTGGGACTCACTTGGAGTTGGAAAAATTATTTAATAATACCAGATCCACAGTTCTACCCTTCCTTTGGGAATTAGATTTCCCAAAAAATCTTCCCTGACACCCAAAATTGTAGCAGAGATTCCCATGGTGTATAGCACTCTACTTTCTTAGCAACACTTGGCACATTCTAATTCTTTATTTAATTTCTTATTAATATGTATATTCTCTGAAACACTTTGTGAGGGTAGGATTGTGCCTGTTTTATCACAGCCTCACACAATGCACAATGTATATTAAATGTTCCAGAAATGTTTTCAACAGACTAACTGATGTAGAAAGCAATTGAGGCCACTAGCATAACTGGTTCCTTGGAAACTTTTGCAAGGGAAACTAAATATTGGATATGGCCTATCACTCTAAAAAAGAAGCCTGTTGGTCTGGCATAGTACTAGTTTTATAAGTAAATAAAATTAGCAACTTTCCTTTGGTGACATAATGGGAAAGAATATTGGGAACATAGAAGGACTTGCTAATGGAGAAGGTACTAGCACTGAATTTCATTTTTTCCGTGATTCTATTTTTTTATTTTTTTTTAAAGATTTTATTTTTTTATTTGACAGAGAAAGCCAGCGAGAGAGGGAACACAAGCAGGGGGAGTGGGAGAGGAAGAAGCAGGCTCCTAGCGGAGGAGCCTGATGTGGGGCTCGATCCCAGAAAGCTGGGATCGTGCCCTGAGCCGAAGGCAGACACTCAACGACTGCGCCACCCAGGCGCCCCAATTTTTTTCATGATTCTAAAGAGGGTATTCTAGAGAAGTTGTCTTCCCTACTCACAATATGAGACTTTAGGCTTTTTTTTTTTTAACCCCTCATTTGAGAATATTTGTGACTAAATCCCATGCCTGAAGACTATAAACCACAGCTAGTAGTAGGGAGGTTGTCTTTTCCAAAAAAAATTTATTCCTTTTTGAAACTGTGTCATCTTGTTTCTTGGAAGTTTATATGCACCCATAAAAGTGATCCCACACTTTTTAGTGGATGAGTCAGGTTGATAACATCTGAACCAATTAATCATTCTTTTAACATTATGAAAAGAGAGACAGATAATGTGTCTCCTAATGCGATGCAGTAGGGAGGCAAATCACATTATTTTTTAAATTTATTATTGCGAAAAAATAATTAAACCTAAATCTGATCAAGGTTTTAGATCCATTACCAGTTTATAGGAAATACAAGGTAAAAAAGAATGTGTTAAATAACACCATGGAGATGCATTCAGTAAAGTCCTGAATATGAAATATTTTCTAGGACAAATCATATGTATAGATGTATGAAATACATAGGTATGACATGATCAGGGATATTTGAACAATAAATGACTATTTAGTGACATTAAGAATTTATCGCTTATTTTTTCAGATATCTTAATGCTATTGTGATCATATTTTTTCATAGAGTTATTATCTTTTAGAAATCCATTTTAAAGAATTTATGGATGAAGTGATATGATGTTTGAAGTTTGTTTTAACATAACCCAGTGGGGGTTGGGTATGTTAAGGCTGGATAAAACAAGATTAGAAAAATGTTGCTAATTATTTAAGCTAGGATAGGGTACATGACATAAACAAGGATTCTCTACTTTTGTATAAGTTTAAAAATTTCCATAATAAAAAATGTCTTAAAAAATCACTAAAATAGTGGTCATACATTTGAAAATTGCCCTCTAGCTCCAGAGTAGCTATTCAGTTTTCCACAGCTCTCCTTAGGTCTATGTGTAATGCCTTCTGTAAGTACCCAAGTTTCTTTTCTATATGTGTTTACAGCTTTCTCCAGAAGCTTTAAGTTTCATCCACATGTCAAAAATAGTTGAATTTCACATTTGTGTAGCGTGTACCTAGCAAAGTCAGGAAAACAATCCAGTTCTCCAGCCCCTCGGTTGAGTCCTCTATCCACTGGTGTAGGGTACTACTAAATTATGAGCCCGATGACTCATATACACACCCAAATCCTTCTGGTATATCCTATGAAATGAGAATTGGTTCTTGAGGATAACATCTGTTAGAGAGACTTTTGTATAACACCTGACGCTCCGAGATTCTCTGGATGCTTCACAACTGCCATGGATCGATAACAGAGCATAGCAGCAGAATAATCAACACTAGATTGATCCATTCTCTGTTCACCTCACCATGAATTATTTTTTGTTTTCCCCAGGGAAGACAGAGTCACCTGTGTCATTGAGAGGGAACATGGATTCAGGTGCTAGTTCTAATGCTGTAACTTTTATGGCCAAAGCAACCTCCTTGTCCTTTTTGAGCTTCATCTGTAAAATGGTGATAATAATACCTACCTCACACAGTTGATGGTGAGGATTAAATGAGATAAGAATATATAAAGTAACTAGAGCAGTGTGTGCCCAGTCTCTAAGCCAACATTACATGCTGTTCACCATTATCAGCCTTCTGATAGCTGCTTTCCTTGTTTGTTTGTTTGTTTGTTTGTTTTAACTTGTATGCTTTAATACCACCTTGGATGAGTTGGATTCAAGCATTTGTCTTTCTCTATAGCCTACCTTGAAAAAAAAAAGTTAAGCACCCTTCCATGTATATATGGAATGGTAGCAGTAACTTTAATTAAGGTGACTTTAGAAGATAATTTTTAAAAAATTAAATATTGTTTTTTAAGATGTCTTCTAAAATCTACCTGATCAATTCAACTAACTTATTTATGTGGGAATATTTGGTGTAGTACTGGTTTTGTCTGGCAAGCATTATATATAGATATACATATGTATATGTATATATAAAAACTGGGATAGATATATTCCTTGTTTTTCTTTTGAGAACTACTCCTTCCCATTTTCTGGTCCATGTGAGGAGTCAGCAAACTTTTTCTTAAAGAGTCCCCTAGTAAATAGTTAGGTTTTGAAGACTATATGGTCTCTGTTGCAATTACTCATTTCTGACACTGTAGCATGAAAGCAGATATAGACAGTACATGAACAAGTAGGGATGACTATGTTCCAATAAAACTTTATTCACAAAACCAGGTAGTTGACTTGTGGGCCATAGTTTGCTGACCCCTGGTGTATGACATTCAGATGAAACTACCTGTTTCCTTCTCTTTCTATTTCAAGTATAGGCACATGAACTGGAACTGGCTAACAAGTATATTTTATCCATCTGACTATTGTGATAGGCTCATGATGGGCATTTGATTTAAGCTGGACCAATAAGATTTAAGTCCAGGACATTTGCTATTACTATTAAGGGAGATGTATACTCTTTTTAATATTTCTGGGGTTACTGGTGGGCATCTTGTCATTAGAATGAGGATGTCCACCTGAGGGTAAAGCCAACACAGAGGAACACAGAGCAGAGAGACAGATAAAGAGAACTGAGACCTTCTGTGTCAACAAGAGCTAGTTTGTTTCAGGAAAATTTTTCTAGAAAAGATAAGATTGCAAAACAAATAGATTGCTGTTTGTGTCAAGTGATTGTTTCTTTAAAATCTTTCCAGGATAAAATGATTTTCAGGTTTATCTTTTGTTGTAGAAAGTTGGAGCTTTGATTGCAAATACGTATATATACATATTTCTGGGATTAGACCCAGAATTTTAATTATTTTAGAAAAGTTTTTGTCCTACAAGGGGCTATTTCCTTGCCCCATTTCCCACTCCCAAGAAATTCAGTAGTTTTTGTTTAAACCCATGTTCTGTTAATCGTCACATTTCCTAAAATGATGTCAACCCTGATTACCCCCAGGATGGATGGTTAACAAGGCATATGGGTCTATATTTAATTGGCCAAGAAAAAGAGCTACAGTCCAGGTACTTCCAGGCAGTCTAAATTCAAACTCACTGACACTTTTATTTTGGAGTTAATGTAGACAATAGAAAACTGTGAATTTATTTCACAGTATTTTGCTTTTGTTGAACTATATCTCAAAGCTTGCTACTGGTTTACTGAAGGTCATTATTAGAAGTAGCCCCATGAAATTTGTTGCAGTTACTGGATGGATATCATTAAGGATTTACTCTCTATATCAGGCAGTGTCCTTTTAATGAGAGTCCATGAGAAAAAAATTCTTTCAAATCTCAGTGCTAGGAATGTCTGATTTTTTCAAATCAATTGAGTAGGTTTTTTTACTTAAATCTTATGAATACCATTAATCAACTTTTTCTCTCTGAGCAAGCTACTGAGGTACTCAGTGTTCATTTTATGACTCACCTCTAGTAAAAGTATAGGATCTTAAAGCATATATTTTTGAGAAATACCTCTCAGTCATCTTTTTTCCCAGCCATTATTTTTCTTTTATCCCTATTTTCTAACTAAGTTAAATTTATCACATAGCACTGTGAAACAGTGGGTCAATATCTACATTACATTACATTACATTAGTGAATACTGAAATGTTAACCAGGAAAGGAGAAAGGAACCAGGAAAGAAGGGGAAGGTACCAAGGCTGACTTCATATAATCCTTAAGTCAGTGTTTTGCCTGAACCACTAGGTATCTTTTCTGATATAGGAGAAGCCATGAACGTGTTCGGATTGTATTGCTTCTAAACATTTGCCAATTTTCAAAGAGACCCCATCTCTTTGGGGAAGTAAGCCTTAGAGTTGAGAGCACCCATAGGATTCACGCTTCTCTGACTCTGGGGTTCTCTTTAGGGCTTTACCAGATGGAAAACTAGCACCTCAGAGCCAGTGAGGTGTTGAGCTAACAGGCTTTATCGACAGATGGAGGACCCCAAGTGTGAATGAAAACAGCTTCAGCTTGAAAAGAAAAAAAATTTTTTCTGAATCCAGTCTATGTAAGCAAATACCCATATCAAACCAATTATCTAGAGTAACTGGTCCAATGGCTACCTCTCTGACTCCACATAAGAGATATTTACCTGTCCACTATTTTGTTAATGCTTTTGAATAGATTATACCAGGTTGACAAAGAATGGTGTTTTCCTCTTCTAAATGTGAGCCTAATATAGTGAAGGGTTCCCTTTTGTTGGTGGTGGTGATAAGATAGTTTTTGACTATTTGGGGCAAACAACACTAGGCTAACAATTTCACTACACATTGTTTGGAAAACCTTAGGTTTATCCCTATATTCATGATATATATGAATGTAAAGAAATAAATATATAACTGGATCAGAAAAACGGATCAGAGTCCCATCATTCAGGAATAGGTCTGAAGTTATGAAGTGCTTGTCTCAAGTAAGAAGTCTCCAGGTTGATCCCTATCCAACACTTCTAACCATTTAAAGTTTTCCTGTTTCCAGAAATACTAACACTTATGCCAAGAGGATACTTTTAGTATCCTTAGTTTTGTTCTTGTTTTTAAATAATTTTTTATAGATTAATTTCACAATGTATTTTTTTTAAAGATTTATTTATTTGTCAGAGAGAGAGAGAGAGAAAGAGCACAAGCAGGGGAAGTGGCAGGCAGAGGAAGAGGGAGAAGCAGGCTCCCCACCGAGCAAGGAGCCGGATGCAGGACTCAATCCCAGGACCCTGGAATCATGACCTGAGCCAAAGGCAGATGCTTAAGCTACTGAGCCACCCAGGCATCTCAAATTTCACAACGTATTTGTCATAACTATATAAATCTTATGAAAATGGATCTCTCCTTGGTTAACATTTTGTATTTGTTCTATCCAATGCAAAGGTAAGGTATTGACAAAATTCCTATAGGTATTTTAACTTTTCTTACTAAGCTTCTATTTGTTTCTCAGCTTAAAAAGAAGTCCAGATATAAATATTGCATTCTACTGACCACCCTTTCACATGTTCTTGGGTTTTTAAGTGTCATAACAATTGAAAAGTATGTATTTTAGGGACTGTAGTTTATGAATGTAAATATACTTAAGACAAACATCAGGGGCACCTGGGTGGTACAGTTGGTTGAGCATGCAACTCTTGGTTTTGGCTCAAATTGTGATCTTAGGGTTGTGAGATCAAGTCGGTCCTCAGGCTCTGCACTCAGAGCAGAGTCTGCTTAAGACTCTCCCTTTCCCTTTGCCCCTCCCCACCTCTCTAAAGTAAATACATAAATCTTTAAAAAAAACCGTAAATCTCCACCTGACTTTAAAAGGCTCTCAAAAAAAAAAAAAAAAAAAAAAAGAGGGGGATACACCTGGCTGGCTCAGTTGGTAGAGGATGTGACTCTTGATCTCGGGGTTGTAAATTTGAGCCTTGCATTGGGTGTAGATTACTGAAAAAATTGAAGTCTTAAAAAAATAGTAAGTAAGTAAATAAATAAAAGACTCTCTACCAGTTTTAATCATTGGAAAAATGCATTTTTCTTCCTTCAGGGTCAGACAATCTAAATTTCATTTTGAAACTGATTTTTAGATTCTGAAGAAATTATGAATCAATCTAAAGGGTAATATATATTTTAAATATTTAAATTTGAAGAACATTTTATGATTCAATGAAAATTTTAATTGTATCATTGCTGCCAGTAACACTAGCAAGCGTTTGGTAAGTCAGAATTCTTTTGTTAAAGCTGAATGAAAGTATTCAAAACCCTACTGAAGTTCCCTGACGATGTTCCCTTCCTGCCATCGGGAACATAGAATCAATGCAGCAGAGTTGTAAACGGCCGCACAAACAGAGTCATGTCTGAGGTAGTAGAGGAGCTTAACAGTCATGGGACCCTTCTGCACGAGTGGCAACACTGTATTGGTCATAATGGTTGATGGTCTACCATCTGTCTGATAAAACAGCTCAGCGTGCTAAGTGTTATTGACAGGAAGATGGGCAAACTGCCTCCTTTTGGGGGGCTCTGGCTGACCCTTCCTCAAAGCCTGGCAAACATTCAAAGGTCTGTTTCTTCAATATAAAATACCATCAATCTGCCTGCCTCAGTATATTTCCATTTTCTTAGGGTCCATGCAACATTCTTTATGAAAGGAATGGCTGTTAATATATTCTACTGATCTAAAATGATGAGATGTAAATGTGCCTTTTACTTATAGATAAAATTTGCCAGATACCAGAGGGACATCTGATCAGCAATGGAGGTTAATGGCATGATGGTTCTAGTGATTACTTTCAAGTTAAAAGGATGGTAAAGTAAGCAGTAAGTAGGCTGAACAGAGTCACATCCAGCTGTTCATCCAACTATGCGAATGTAGTTAGATTTTTCTAGAGACAGCCAGTTTTAGGTGGTTAGGAAACAGATGTAGAATTTCAGGGCCTCAGAGGAGGGTACTCTTTTCTTGACAATCACCCATAATTTTTTTCTTTTCTAAAAAAACAGCTGTATTGTGGTATACTTTATATACCATATACTATATATATATATATATATATATATATATATATATATATATATATATATATAATTTTATATGTATATATAATTTTACATATATATATGTGTGTATGTATAATTTCTAATTCACCCATTTTGAGTGTAGGATTCAATGATTAAAATGCTATCGCCTATCACTTAAGTAGACAATCCTTTTCATTTTGACAGTGTTTGGTAAATATATTTTAGCTAGTATTGTGTTACTTTGATTTCTATTTGCTTATTAAACTACTAGCAATTACTGAAGGAAGTTTTACAATCATTAACGATAGTGAAAACAGAAATTTAGGTCTAAGCATTGCATAAAAGCTGGTTCAAGGGTGATCCTCAAATCTACTTCTAAATTTCATATATACGTCTCATTTTCCTTGTCATAACAAAATATGTGCAGTTCATTTAGTGATATAATTTGGATTATTCATTATATGTCATGTTTCCACAGATCAGCAAGTCAGTTCATCATATATATGTTGGAAGGAAGCTATATTGTCAATTTAATGTCTATATGGGCTTTTTACTTAAAAAAAATTTTTTTTCAAGACCCTGCAGAATCCTAGTTTATGAAGTCTGTATCCCAGGCAACTTCAAGGCTTTCTAAGGAATATGCCAAATAGACAGCTGCTATAGCTACTACCAAAGAACAAATCTTTATTCACCTTGGCATCTGGGTTTTCCATTTGTTGGCCTAAAGAAGCACAATTTCAGCATTGTCTTTAGCCATCCAATAACTACCAGTGGGTAAGGCCACTGGGAATACTGATGAAGATCACTTGTTTGTTAAATGCCATAAAAGCCATTATTTTGGCTGTTAAAATCAGTTTTCTGTGTTAAAAAAATATGATAATCCGTGTTATTTAACTGAGATTTTCTGAATTTCTTCTTCTTCTTATAGCCCACTAAACCTCTGATGGAAAGGTATGCTATAATTTAAAAATTATTATAACTTAAAACTTGACATGAATTATGGAATGAGATTCCAAAGTAACTTGGATGGCCATACATTGAATAAATTAATTTATGGAACTTCAATACAACAAACAGAGAAAGGAGGGGAGATACATTAAGAACATTACAAAAGATTCATCATGATTTCCCTTTAAAAAAATCCCTTCCAGTATTATGATGTATATTAGCCCACTTTACCCAGAAAACAGTGCTTGAGACAAAGCTGATATGCTAATGCTTTACTAGGGAGTATAATCCCAGGTAGTAAGAGTGAGAGAAAATGGGAAATGAGATAGGGAGAAAGGAAAGCAAATAAAAATCATTTGTTAACTACTCAGTCACAGATTCACAAAAAAACATGGCCAGCTGCTCGGTGTAAGGAATGTCTCCTGAGATGATGTCTGGAATTCCTGTGCATTAGAATAATCATCAGCAGGAGGAAAGGAATAGGTTTGTTTGTCAGTTCCTACTTGTTCCTGTATCCCTCTTGGTCAAAATTCTTGCCATGGACATTAATGTCATTATACTTCTGGGTTGTGTTACCTGGACATTTGGGCATCTGCCGGGGAAATCCAGGTCATACATCTCATAGTGTGATCTGGTTGAGTAGTAAATTTGCTGTGTTTTTCCCCCTGACAGGAGTCTTACAGGTGTGCCTAAGTCCAGACCTCACTGTGGGAAAGATTAAGAGAATGGTATTAAGTGAAAAGTGACAATGGCAGCTGCCAGTATTCTATTGATTAAGTATACAAGGCCTGGGAGTCAGGTAGGACTAAACGAATCTAGGAAGTCTCCTAGCTGTATTCAGTTTGGAATGTTTATTTGCTTATAGAAATTCAGTTTGTATGCATCATTAACATTTCATGAACTTAACCATTTTGGTTATGTACTATGTTTTGAGTGAGAGGTAGCCTGAATTACAGATATAGTGATTTATGTGCAGTTGTTAATTGTTTGGCTAGATGATCAGGTCTTACAAGCTATGGGAAAGGAAGACTGGTAACAAGAAGGTCTAACGGACTTCTTAGGAACAAATTGTGAAGATATTTGTTTCCAATGTTAATATCCACCAAAGAGCATCCATCTTAATAGCCAGGTGGACAAGATGACATGTTCTCTAGAGTCAGTCAGCTTCTTTTCCTAGCTACCCCACTGCTTGTTTTTTTAATTAAAAAAAAATTTATTTTTTTAAGTAGGCTCCATGCCCAACATGCAGCCCAATATAGGGTTCGAGCTCATGACCCCAGGATCAAGACCTGAGCTGAGATCAAGAGTCAGATGCCCAAATGCTGAGCGATCCAGGTGCCTGCTTGTTTAATGGGTTCATGAAAAAAGTAGCCATGATATCAGAGATGAAGGCTATACATGGGCTTAACATCATGGTGTACCCTTACTAGGACTGACCTGGTTGATACCACTGCTGAGTGCCTACTCTCTGACTACAGAGACCAATATTGAGCCCTTGATATGGTACCAGTTCTCAAAGTTTCCAGTTAGACCCATGGTAGCAGATTAATTACACTGGATGTCTTTCATCATGAAGGACGCATAGATTTGTCTCTTGGAATAGACATATTTTGGATATAGATTTGCCTTTCCTGCCTGTTTTGCTTCTGCCAACATTGGACTAACAGAATGACTTGATCTCTTCATGGCATTATATCAAGGTTAAGTCTGGTTAAGGGACTCATTTGAAAGCAAAAGAAATGCAGCAGTGGGCTCATGCTGATGGAATTATACCACATACTTCATTACTCAGAATTGGCTGGCCTAACTAAAAGGTGAAATGGCTTACTAGACCAGTTAGTTATGGTGTAAGTTGGGAGACACTTCCCTGGAAGGATGGGGTTCTCTTTTTATAGGATGCAGTATATATATTGAATCAGAGGCCATTAGATGAGGGTGTTTCTTCTACAGCCAGAATACATAAGTATGGGAAGCAAGGGTATGGATTTGCAATGTTCTTCTCAAAATAGCACATAATAACCTACTCACAGAAGTTTTGCTTCCTATCCCTGAAATTTTGAGCTACGCTCCTTTGTAGATCTTAATCCCCAAGGGGGTGGAAGGCAAGGAGTCAAGGGTGGAGAATGCTTCCATTTGGAGCTGTAGTCATGGTTCCATTGAATTGGAAGATGAGACTCCCAGCTGGTCATTTTGGGCTTCTTATTACACTGAAAAAATAAGTCAAAAGCAAAATGGGAGTTACTTTTTTGGTTGAGGTGATTGATTCCGATCATCAAGGGGAAATTGGGTTGCTGCTACATAGTAGGGATAAGGAGGGCAATGTATGAAATCCAGTGGATTCTGTGGGGTGCCTCATAATACTGTCGTGCTCAATAGTAATATTCATTGAAAAACTATAGGAATTACAGAAAGACAGGGTTATTGAGTACTCAGACCCATTGGGAATAAAATTTTGGATGATTCTACCAGCTAAAAAACCCTAACCCTCCTAATAAGATTCTGTGTGAGGGCAAGACAAAAATGGAATGGATAGTGAAAGAAGTCATAGATATCAACTGTAGCCTAATGGTCAAATGCAGAAAAAAGGACCACAGTAGTTTTATATATTCCCTTTACTTGTAATATTTAAATATACGAACCATTTTCCTCTTTCTTCCTCTGTCATTTTATATACTAGTTGGTAGAAGTTAACTTTACAATCTAGTAATAGCATATTCAGTTTGAATTATGACAGAACTTGAGGAATTACTGATATAGCCAGCAATGGATACAGTGACTGCTAGGATTATGTCTCTCCTCATTTTGGGGGAAAGGGTATGAACTTCATCACTTGTAAGTAGGATATCTGAATTTTGCTACGTGGAAATATAGAGTAGTTGTTGTATGGACTTTCAGATGTATTAGAAGGGTACATATGGAAACCAAGTAGCCAAAGACATGGTCTAATGGTCTGGGATGTTATCAGTTTATTGCTTCCCAGCTCCAAATCTACCATCCATTGCCTGCTTTGCAATAATTTAGATGGACTCTAAAAGCATTTTTCTTTTGCATTAAACGATGTTAAAGTTTGTCAGTAGAGGGCACTAGAGAAACTTTGCAATAAGAAGGGGATTTCTTCCCTGGTTCCAGTGTGCTCCCAGATGCTTTTTCTTGCTCCTCAGGCCTGGCTGTCAGTGATACATGTGGGAGACGTCTAGTGGTACTCATTCCCATTAAGTTGCATTGGCAATCTTGTGGCTGGCTTCCTATCAAGTTTTGTTTGTTTGTTTGTTTGTTTGTTTGTTTGTTTGTTTGTTTGTTTTTAGAGGGGGCAGAGGGACAGGGGGAGAGGGAGAGAGAGATTCTTAAGCAGGCGCCATGCCCAGTGTGAAGGCTGGCACCGGGCTTGATCTCACAACCCTGAGATCATGACCTGAGCTGAAATCAAGAGGCAGAAGCTTAACCGACTGAGCCACCCAGGCACCTCTTGCTATCAAGTTTTATAGGAATACTCATGAGTGGATTCCTAGTGGATTTTGTAGGCCCTCCAATAGCTTCACAGCAGTGGTCTACCTGTGCCTTGGAGGGGTATTTCCTGCTTGTTAGTTCCAACTATAATGCCCTGCCTCAGCTCACCTGCACCTGGAAGGTATTTCTGGCTTGACAGTTGTGGCTACAATTCCCTGTCCACCAACTTCAGCTCACTTGTGCTCTAAAGGAGTGTTTCCTGATTAACCAGCATTTATGGATCAGTCTGGCCTGGGGAAACTCTGTGAACTTCTGTGCCATTTAGTAATTTCTAACAATACATTCTCCAGTGACTTCTGGAGTTAAAGGATCCTCTTCCAAATGTCTTCCTTCTTTGGGTATACTCCCTCAGCCCTAGAGTATTCTTCAGCATTCTTTTTTATCCCATTATAGCAAATTACATTTAAAATCTTTGTATTAAACTTTCCCTTTTCAAATTACTTTGGATACTAGTAAGAGAGTTTTCTGCCTCCAGTCTATAGTAATTGATATATTTACTACTTATCTATGAAATTTGAAAGAAATCTTGTATGAGATTTCTTTTTCTTTGAAAGAAATTTTTATGCATAGTTGATTTTATTCTAAATATCTTAGTGGATGTTATCCACTTTGGGGCTTAATTCTTATTCTGGAATACAAAGCATATGTCAGGGATGTAGTAGACCTATTGACTACATGGTAATTAGAGCATTCATATCATAGGAGCCACCAGGATAGGTCACCACTGACCTGTGTGATGGTTTTCAGGATGGAGAAAAGATTAGAGTTCCCCTGAATCACTTCTAATTATAGATAAGAATTAGGCTTTCACTAGCTTAAGTAATCCCACTGCTTAGTGGACCTACTCAATGAAGGGATCCCTCTAGTCATAAACCAACCTCAGAGGTCAAATGCTTCTTTTAGGTTACAGAAGTCATTTTATGGGACTGGATCAAACTGGAAATCTCAGGGTAGTGGTCTGAGGTCAGTGCAGGACTCTTTCTGATGTTTAAGCAGTAGAGAGAAAACTCTGGAGCACAAGCCACCAGTAAAGATGTTTTCAGGTTCTGAAGACCTCAGGACCCCTCCTTGACTTTCATATCATGGTCTTAGTTGGAAAATTGCTTCCTTGATAGTTATTAATAGTTATTCATACCTAGAGAAGCTTCAAATAAGGTGAAGAAATCATGAAGATGGTGCTCCCTTCACTCAATTATCTTAAAAAGATCTTGACAAAACTGTCAGTTTTAGCAAAAAGGAAACTAAGGAAATATGGGATTCATGTCCTCCCACCTCACAAAAGCACTTATACCAATAACGCTTGAAAGATAAGTAAGTAGAAAATAATTTAATATTTTAATTTGTCTCATTCATTTTTTATTTTTTTTATTGCATGTTCTCTTCCCTTTCCCCCACCAATATCTATAAGCTCCATAAGAGCAAATATCTGTTCTGTCCTGTTTAGCACTGTATTGCTTGCATCTTATGTGTTCTCTGTGAGACAAATTCACTGATATCCCACCAGTCCTGCTTCTTTAGGCTACTTCCAGTAGTATTAAACCATGAGACATCAGTATATGTCTGTTGAACGAATAGCAGATATATTGCCTAACTTTTCATTTAGCACATTGCCTGTTTTTACACTTAGTATTTATCTATTATCTAATTCTTGGTAAAACAATATTTGGTGTACTGAAGTTGGGATAATGTTAATGTTACCCTTAGTATATGTTTCCAAAGCAAAATTTAAAAGTTAATAATTTTGTGACTCCATTTAAACATTCTGTTGTAGCTCCTGAAAGAGAACTTAAGCAGATTCTTAATAGAAATGCTCTAAATATTAATTTAGAAGAATCTTTTAAAATACAATTAAGTGATCAACACCAATGAGGTAATCTGTTACATGGGCCCTCCTCATTCCCCAAGGGAAAATGAAGTAATCTACCTAATAAGACCCCCTGCCCTTCCACCTAAGGGAAAGTGACCTTGCCTGGAACTATCTTTTCTTTTACTAACAACTTTCTTGCCCCACCCTCCTTCATATAAAAACTTTATATACCCTACGACCCAGCAATTGCTCTACTAGGTATTTACTCAAAGGATACAAAAATACTGATTCAAGGCAGCACATGCACCCCAATGTCCATAGCAGCATTATCAACAATAGCCAAATTATGGAAAGAGCCCAAATGTCCATCTACTGATGAATGGATAAAGAAGATGTGGTATGTATATATATATAATATAAGTAATATTCCATTATATATATATTATATTATTATATATATTATATATATATTATATATAATATTCCATTATATATAATATTCCATTATATATATTATATAATAACATATAATATATATAATATATAATTCCATTTTATATATATTATATATTAATGTTTATAATGATTAATATATATATATATATCCCAGGGTATTGGGATCGAGCGCCGCATTGGGCTCCTGGCTCCGTGGGGAGCCTGCTTCTTCCTCTCTTACTCCCCCTGCTTGTGTTCCCTCTCTTGCAGGCTGTCTCTCTCTCTCTGTCAAATATGTAAAATCTTTAAAAAATAAATAAATAAAAAATAAATCCACCAATTGAACCTGCTTACTTCTGTTCTTAAGGCAGTTTGCTAAAGTGTACTAATCATCGCAGCATGTGCTAAATAGTGAATTAAACACTTAACATGCATTATTTCATTTAATTAATATACTGTGTAAAGAATGCAAAAAGACCTTGAATGAGAGTAGATCTATTGATCATTGGTTTATAAACTCGTTATAGAGTTTCACTTAGAATTCAGATTTCTTTCATCTAGAAATTTGTTCCCCAGCCTCCCCAATCTGTCAGAATTTCTCTCTCTCAGCATCATGGCTGGCCCAGTGAATGCCATCTGAGTGACTAGGGCCCAGTTTTGGTTTCTTGAAGCAGAGAAGACTTCCACAAAGTCATGGGGCTCCAGAGGTCTAGAGACTTTGGTCAAGTCAGGGGTATGAGGTGGTAGTGGGGCATTCAGACACCAGTTGTGATACCACCAAAGTAAGAGTTGAGGCTCTGGTTCTAAAACTAGAAGTTCAGTGGTGGGTATGGTTTAGAAAGCAATAAACAACAGATTGTGAAAAAGCTCAGGACTGGAGGGGTTTGGTTTGATTATTGCAACTATCCATAGATTTTTTTTTTTTAAGATTTTATTTTATTTATTTGACGGGGAGAGAGACAGCCAGCAAGAGAGGGAACACAGGCAGCGGGAGTGGGAGAGGAAGAAGCAGGCTCCCAGCGGAAGAGCCTGATGTGGGGCTCGATCCCAGGACTCCGGTATCACGCCCTGAGCCGAAGGCAGACGCTTAAGGACTGAGCCATCCAGGGGTAGATATTTTGATAGGTTATTTTCATTGGTCCAGGGGATAATGGTGTGTTTATCTGGTTTAGAAAGCTATATATAAGGAAGATCATTAGTAATTCTTTTAGGTTATTTTCATTGGTCCAGGGGATAATGGTGTGTTTATCTGGTTTAGAAAGCTATATATAAGGAAGATCGTTAGTAATTCTGTTAGGTTATTTTCATTGGTCCAGGGGATAATGGTGTGTTTATCTGGTTTAGAAAGCTATATATAAGGAAGATCGTTAGTAATTCTGTATCATAAACATTTGATTGTTCACTTGAAAGCCCCTTATTTTTCTTGGATGTGTTCTATCACCACTGAATTTCAGAGAATTTCATACCCCTCTCCCCATCTTGCATCCGTTTTCCCTGGAGTGGCTTCCTCACAATTCACAATCTGTTCACCCCAGTTCCTTCCTCATTTACCCATATTTTCCCAAATATCCACTTCATAAGAAATTAAAGCCCAATAGTAATTCTGATAAGAGACAATGCTTAATGACTTGGAGCCAAAGGATCTGGAAGAAGACAACGAATTACTATTTACCCCAATGCTTTGATTTTAAAAATCTACTCCTTCAGTATTTTTTATTGAGTACCGAAAATGCACTGGGCACTGTTTTAGAACTGGGGAAATAAAGGTGAATAAAAGAGATTAAATACTTGTCTTCATAGAACATACATTTTATTAGGAGGATAGGTAATAAACAATTAAATCCATATAGAAATGTAATATAAATTGTAGGTAAAATCTATAAAGAAAAATAGAGCATGATAATGGCATAGAGAATGATAGAAGGAAGGAAAGTGATTGAGATCTTCTAAAAAGTGAAATTTGATCAGATAATTAAATAAAGTGAGGTGAAAAGATTCACATTGCTGCTACAAGGAAATGTGTCTAAGGAAAAGGCAAAAAAACCCCACAATGTTCTAGGGCAGAAAAACAGTTGAGGATCAGGAAGGAGGCTAGTGAGGCTGAAAAGGAGTGGGAAAAGTGGAAAGAGATGATGTTAAAAAGACAGAGAGGCCAGGTCACACGAGGCCTTGAAGGCCATGGTGAAGAATTTGGAATTGATTCTAGCGCAGTAGGGAACCATTAAAGTATGTTAAGCAAGGGAAAGACATGACATATACTTTTTAGAAGTAGATATGAATGAAGAATAAATTGAAGAAGAGCAAGTGAGAATGCAAGGAAACCAGTCAGGGGGCTCTTGAAGTTGTCAAAGTGAAACATGATGATAGCTGGGATGAAGGCAGTAACAATGGATGTGGTAAGAAGTAGTCAGGCTTGGGATATATTTTTTGAAGTTAAAGTGACAGCACTTTTGGTTGATTGTATAGAGACTATAGTGAGGATAAGAGAGGGGTCAAAAGTGACTGCAAAATTTTGGATGCGAATGGCAGTTTACATCACTTTTACTGAGATGGGAAAGGCTAGGAGATAATCATGTTTTGGGGGCAACCAATAGTTTAGATGTTTTAAGCTTGGATAATTCTTAGGCATTCAAGTGGCATCATCAGACAGGCAGTGAATATAAAAATACAGAATTTGGCAGAGGTACAGGAGTTATCAAATTGTGGAATCTGTTACATGTTAATGGTATTTAAAAACATTGGACAGGATGAGATCACCTAGGGAGGAGGTATAGAGGAAAAAAGAGACTGAGGACTAAGTTCTGGAGCATATTAACGTCTGGCGATTAAAAAGAAGAAGAGATATCCGCAAAGGAGATTTGGAAGGAGTGTTCAATGGAGTAGGAGGAAAACCAGTGGTCTTCTAGAAGTGAAGTGAAGAAAATGTTTGAGAAAGAGAAGAAGGAGAACTAAAGTTTAGTTATTGAGCATGTCAAGAAGTATGTTGTTGGTGACATTGACATAAGTAATTTCAATGGAGTAATGAAAGTCTGCCTAGAGAATATTCAAGAAGAAAGGAGAAGTGGAGAAACATTTTTAAAAAATAGTGGTCAGAGAAATGGGACGATAGCTATAGGGGATGTCAGCTCTAATAAGGATTTTATTTTTTTTTAATGAGAGGTATTAGAAAATGTGTATATGCTGACAAGAATGATCTGTCATGCCTAGACTTTTGAGTTTGAGAGGAGGACACATTGTCAGACTTTTATTTGTCAAAACAGATGAGCTTCGTGTCAGGAGAGGAGATAGTTTTCGTTGACATCTTCATTAGAATCAATAGCATTGTATATGAATAGCTTCAGATTTGCTCTTTTAAGACAAACATAAATAACTTTTCAGGGTTTGCTCTGCCTTACACAGATTCCCAGGCATCTAGGCATGTGGCAGGAGTGACAGACCTGCCAAGCAATGTGTCTGGTCCTGTGTGATGGATTGGTGGTTTTTGATGAATGGCCCATGCCAGGCAGCACCATTAGAGCTGACTGACTCTGGCAAGATTAACTGTTTTAGATTGTACAGACATCTTTCAAGAGGGAAGTATTTCTGTATATCTATCTTCTGTCCATCACAAAGGGGTCCCTTGCAGCTTGTCATAATCTATAAAGAGGAACAAAACATTTTCATACCTATGAAGGATCCTTTCAGCTATTTATTCAGTTACTTTTATATCTTAGAGCCAATATAAATATATTGGTTTTCTTTTGTAGTCGTTAAACTCTTCTTGTAAGTTAAGTTATCCCTAGCACCATCTAAGAGTGAAAATTAAACTTGAAACATCTAAAGAGCTTAATATCATGGCTTAATCTAGTTTGTGACACATAGCAGTTATCATATTATAAATATTTGTCTACATATCATAGTTCCCTTGAGAGATACCATAGGGCCTGGAATATATCAAGTATTCAGTAAATGTTTGTTAAGTGAATAAATTTGTGAATGAGATATATAACACTGTTTTAGAGTTAATGGTACTTTAAAGAAATACTTAAAAGGCTATGACCTTTTCCTTAGAAGAAACAAATTGGTAAAGAAAATGTATTTCCAAGTGACATATATACTATTTATTTTTAGTCAAACATTTCTATAGAGCTTATTATATGGCAGACACTATAATAATTGCTTTACAAATATTAACTCAGGTAATTTCTTAAGTCGGTATTATTATCAGCATTTTACATGTAAGGAAACTGAGGCATGGAGAAATTAAGGAAAGTTACACAGCTAAAAAAGGGCAGAGCTAATACTCAAACCCAAACATCTAATTTCAAACCTCTAACCATATGGTTTGCCAAACTATAATATTTGGCGATTGATTTAATGTAAAATATTTTTCAAAATCAACTACTGTTGACCAGGAATCAACTATAATCAGAATGCTGCACTTGGAACTGCTTTGAAATTTCAGAGATTCATGGTTTGGGATCCACCCGACTAATAGTTACTGCTCATTATATACTTACTATTGCCAGGTATCATACTAGGTTTTTTTTGTTTGGTTTGGTTTTGGTTTTGGTTTTCATTTTTTTTAAGGATTTATTTCCTTATTTTAGAGAGAGGGCAAGTGAGGGGAGGGGCAGAAGGAGAGAGAGAAACTTCAGCAGACTCCGTGCGGAGTGCAGAGCCAGTGTGTGGCCCAGCCTCAAGACCCTGAGATCAGGGCCCAAGCTGAAACCAAGAGTCAGATGCCCAAACAACTATACCACCCAGGGGCCCCATACTAGGTTCTTTCTATGTCCTACCTCGATTCTGAAATGATGAATCCAAGCTATAGGAGTTTTTTATCCTATTTGACAGATAAGGAAACTAAAGTGTGAGTGGAAGAACTGGAAATCAAACCCATAAATGTCTTATTTCAAAGTCAGGGCTCTATAGAGTGACTCAAAGGGGAAAATAGAAGGACCTAGTTAAATAAGTCAATTTTGTAGAGAAGATAGAACCAGCTAGGTTAAACTACAGTGTTTTTTGAAGTTGGAATTGAATTTAAGATTGTTTTGTGTAAAAATTCTATTTCATAACATCTGAAAATAAAAATTTCCACTATTTTTGGTTTTATGTTTTGATTAATAATTTTGTTTTAATTCAAGTGGAAAACCATGGAGAATACAAAGAAAAGAAGTGATCAGTATCAATAATAAAAATAAAAGTATGTATTCTCAGCACAAAAATAATTCATTGCTTTTGTCTTCTTAAAGAATTTTACTGTTACTAGGAATCAAGAATTTTGGGCTTCATCTTCTCTTGTTCACCTACAGTTCTATTAAAGTTATAAGAAAATAACTGACCTTTAATCTGCCTTGGCCAGCTGCCATGTAAAGTACTTTACATCCACTGCCTAATTTAATCTTCATAATAACCCTATTAGTTAGATACTATTATTATTTCATTGATTAGGAAACTGAGGACTAGAGAAGTAATCACTTGCCTAAATTCACTCAGTTAATAAGTAGCAGAGGTGAGATGTTAATTATGGTCTGTGTGACTCTAAAGTTCATTAAGAATATTTGTTGTTAATTATAGCACCCAATGGTAACTGCTTAACTATTTAGAAAGCACTTCTATATCCTTTATCACATTTAATCTGAACAATTTTGTGAGGTGGGCAAGTCAGATAAAAAAAGACCAGAAGATCTTGAGTTAAGAAAAGCTTTTTAAAAAAAATGAACAAAAGATTATATCAAAGTTAAGTACTACTCTTCATTGAAAGATATCTTTAAGAGAAAGAAAATGTAAGCCACAGAATGGGATAAAATAATCTCAAAATCTATACCCAACAAAGAAAAAGGACTCTTTAAAATTAATGAAAAAAGTCAGATCACCTAGTAGAAAAATGAGAAAAGACTGTGACAGGCACTTCACTGAGGATATCCATAGACCAATAAACATATGAAAAGGTGCTCAACTTGATTTTCATCAAGAAATGCAAATTAAATCCACAATACAATACCATTTTGGCTAAAACAAAAATGTGTTGGTGAAGATATGGAGTGACCAGAACCATCTTTTACACTGCTAGTGGGAGGATAAATTTCAGATATTTTGGAAAGCTATTTGGCAATTATTTACTAAAGCTGAATATATACATTCATACCCCATGACCCAAGAATGCCATAAGGGCATACTCAACAGAAATGCATATATATGGGCACTTAAAGACATGCAGTTATGTTCTATGGAAGTATTATTTGTAATACTCTACAATTGTAAATTCTTCAAATGCTTATTGACTGTCAAATGGATAAATATGTGTGATATATTCACATAATGAAACATTATACAGAAATTATAATAAACTGCAGTTGTACACAATAACATGGAAGAATCTCCCAACAAAATATGGAGTGAAAGACAGATACAAAATAGTACATGCTATATAATTCTATTTAGATAAACTTCAAAAACAGAGAAAACTAATCTATACAGTTAGAAGTCATAATAGTGATCACAATTGGGGATGGTAGTGATTGGAAAAGGGCATGAGAAGAGTGTATGTTAAAACAATGTATTCTGTTGTTGATGGATGTTTGTGTTGTTTTCCATTTTTGGCTCTTATGAATAGAGCTGCTCTGAAAATTTTTATATACATCTTTTGATGGACATATATGTTTTAGTAATATTTCTTGCTTTACACTCTACTGATATTAATATAGTCATACCAATTTCCTTTTTGTTAATGTTCGTATGGTATATCTTTTTCATTCTATGTCCTTAGAAGACTGTCTTGTGGGAGCAACCTAAGTGTCCATCAATGGATGAATGAATAAAGAGGTTATGAGATATACCTATATACTTACATATAGATATATATGGATATATGCAATGGAATATTATTCAGCCATAAAGAACCACAAGGAAATCCTGCCATTTGTGACAACATGGATGGAACTTGAAAGACATTATGTTAAGTGAAATAAGTCAGAGAAAGACAAATACTGTACAATCTCACTTGTACGTGGCATCTATTTAAAAACACACGTATACACAAAAACTCACAGAAAAAGAGATAGGATTTATAGTTATCAGAAGTGTGGGGTGGGGGAAGGGGAAATTGGAGGAAGATGGTTAAAAGGTACACATTCCCAGTTATAAGGTAAAATAAGTATACTAGAGATGTACAATATGATGAGTATAACACTGCTGTATGATATGTAGAAAACTTAAGAGAATAGATTTAAAGACTTCTGATCACAAGGAGACTTTTTTTCTTTTCTCTTTATCATAGCTATGTGAGATGATGGATGTTAACTAAACCTACTGTGGTAATCATTTCACAATATATGTAAATCAAACCATCATGCTATACAGCTTAAATTTATATACTGATGTATGTCAACTACACTTGACCCTTGAACAACACATGGGTTAGGGGCACCAACCCCAATGTAGTTGAAAATCCACATACAACTTTTGGCTCTGCTAAAACTTAACTACTAATACCTGCTGCAGACTGGAAGCCTTACTGATAACATGAACAGTCAATCAACACATATTGGGTGTGTTATATGTATTCTATACTGTATTCTTACAATAAAGTAAGCTAGAGAAAAATGTTATTAAAATAATATGATAAAATATAATTACAGTTCTGTACTGTATTTATTTTAAAAATCCACATACAAGTGGACCCACAGAGTTTGAACTCATGTTGTTCAAGGTTCAACTGTATTTCTCAATCTGAAAAAAGTTTTAAAAAAGACTGTCTCTTGTAAACTTCATTTAATTGAGTCTTTTTTAAAAAAGACAATGTTAGTCTTTAATTTGAAGTGTTCATTTACATTTAAAAAAATTTTTTTAAGATTTTATTTGTCAGAGAGAGCGAGTACAAGCAGGGGAGCAGCAGGCAGATGGCAGAGGGAGAAGCAGGCTCCCCACTGAGCAGGGAGCCCGATGCGGACTCGATCCCAGGGATCATGGCCTGAGCCGAAGGCAAATGCTTAACTGATTGAGCCACCCAGGCATCCCTAGTTCATTTATACTTAATGTATTATTGGTAGTTGGTTTATTTATAGCATCTTACTATTTGCTTTCAATTCTTCCCAGCTCAGCAGTTCTTTGTTTTTCATTCTTCTTTTCTTGCCTTATTTTAGAATAATCAAATATTTTTGTAATTCATTTTCTCTTCTATTTTTATTATGCTTTCTTGTACTACTTGTGTATTTAGAGAACCACAGTAATTTCTCTTGTCTGGAAAATGGGTTGAGGGGTAGAAATGTTCCTCATACTCTTCAGTATTGACTATGAGCACCAGATCACTCATAGTTCAGTTCAACGTATTCCTCTGTTCTCTGAATTTCATGAAAACAGGTATCTGGATTTAGGGATTTGACTAGACTCTGGTTGCATCTCTTTGGCAAGACAACAAATGGTGGTGTATTCTTTCATCAGGGGACACATACTGTCTGAACTTCACTCTGTCTTTAGGTTAGCAGCTATTGATGTTTGTGACTAGATCCGTTAAGTCTGAGGATGCCAAAATGGTGATATTCTAATTTGGTGCTGTCCAATAGAAATGATGTGATCCACCGAAGTGAATGACATATGTAATTATAAATATTCTTGTGGCCGTGTCAAAAAAGTTAAAAGGAACTTATGAAATTAATTTTGATATGTTATATATATACATATATATATACATATTTAACACAATATATAAGATTATCATTTCAACATGTATTCAATATAAAAATCATTGAGATATCTTACATTATCATTTTTTGTACTAAATCTTTGAAATCTGTTGTGTATTTTACATTTATATCACATTTTAATTTGGACTAGCCAAATTTCCTGTGCTCTATGGACATGTGACTGTGAACTATCATATTAGATTGCACAGTTTTAACTCTTTTATGTTTGTAAATTAGCTGGAGTAATTTTATAAGGAGATATTTCTTTCCAATCATGATTTTCAAGTTCACAGGGGAAGGTAGAGATAGACTATCCAAAAATTATTGATTTGCTTTATTCAACTATATATACACGGCAGTTTCAGAAAACAGTACTATTACTATTATCCCACTATAATTATTTAAAAGAGTTAAAATTTCTTTTGCATATTCCCTCCCATTTTGCCCCATGTTTTACCATTTCTATATTGGCAGAACACATATTCATTACCATATATACTCTTTCTTTTACTTATTTAATCTTCATTCTGCTAGTAACTGTATATTTAATGCTCAAAAGTGTTTGTGCTGATGTTTCCCTAGTCATTTTGGTTGTCTAAATGAAGCTTGTCTTCTAGAAGATTCCTCAGGTAGAGTTCTGGGAACAATATGAGTATTTGAATGTTTCTGATAAATATTCTAGGCTCTTTTCTCTTTGAAAGTAAGCTTTTCTGGACGTGAAATTCTCAGCTCACATTTTTTTTCCTTGAGAATTTTTGTTACTCCTCCCTTTTATTTTTGGCATACAGTGTTGCTGTAAGAAAATATGATAATAGTTAAATTTTGTTCTCTCATGTCACTTGCTCTTTTTTCTAGCAGTGCAAAGGATGTTTTTCACATATGTGTAATATTTATATTACCTATAAATATAAATGTACATAATACATATATATATAATCTTGGTATAGATCGTTCTGCATCAGTATTCTTGGATATACAGTGTGATGTTTCAGTGTATAGTCTCAAATTTTAAAAATTGTTTTAGAGACGTTTTCTTGAATTTTGCTTTTAATTTTTTTTAGATTAGTATTTAGTTCCCTTGCTTTGGTTTTCTCCTTTAAGTCTCTTATTACCTATAACTTTGCATTAATCTACATAGATTAATATGCACAGATCTTCTTAGCATATCTTCAATATGTGCCACTTTCAAGACCTTTTTATCTCTTCTTTCATTTCTTTTTGATTCTGACTACTCCCTCTTTTTAGTTTATATTTCTCTTAAGCCATTTTTTGTTGTGTTTACATACTTTTATGTTACTTCTAGTTTGATCTTCATTTCTAAAAATTTTATATTTATATTTTATATTTCTAATTCTTTGAAGTCTGTCACTTCATTTCTGCTGTTATTTAGTATCTTATATCATTTTATTAATGGCTTTAGCTAATTTTGGAATGTATGCTGCTATTTTTTTTTTTTTTTTTACATTCGAGTATGTTTTTGTGGCATGCTTTTACTGTCTACAGAGATGTCTATCCTGGCTTTACATCCATACATTTTCATCAGATATCCCTGTTCTCATTTTTTATTCCACTCCCAGAAATTTCTTCTTAGTATGGGGACTTATCTTGGAAAGAAACCCTAATTGGAAAAGAAACTCACTTTTGAGAGTTCATAGGGCCCAGAGTACAACAGATACTTTATGCCTTACTGCAGGCTTGTTAATTTCACCCTCTATTGGATTGGGCAAAACTCTTTACAGTTTTAGATGCTCTGTCAGTTTGCACTCATTGCACTTTCCAGTGAATACCTGTTTGGTATTTTGGGATTATCTTAACCTGAGGTCCATCAGACATCCTATTATTTCCTTTTGCTTTCTTCTGCACAGATGCCAGTAACATACAAATTTTGCAGCTGTTGGTGGTTTGTCCTTGTCCACTTTTACTTTGAGGTTAATTGGGATGCTTTGTCACTCAGTTTTGTTGTAAATGTCCTTTGGTTTTTGTTTTACCATCTGTTTTGATGTGGAGATTTTGGAAGATGCAAAAACTATGGTGCCATCACAGTTGCCATCTTTCTGGAATATAGTGCTGTTTTAAATTAGCTTCCTTAATATCCAAATTCCAAAAATGAGCACTTGATTGACACCTGACTAGGCCATTCCTGTACCCTCTGTAGGGTATGGTAGGATGACTTTGACTTGTGAACACCTACTATTCACCACCTGGACTAATAAGAAAGCTGGATTTTCAGGATTTTAGAAAGCTGATTTCTACTTTTGATGAACAGTGATTGAGACTAAGGAAGAGCACCATTTGAACACAAAAGGCCTGGAAAGAACCCCTAACAAGACGAAAATGGAAACTGA
Organism: Ursus americanus; assembly: GCF_024610735.1. Classification (NCBI taxonomy): domain Eukaryota; kingdom Metazoa; phylum Chordata; class Mammalia; order Carnivora; family Ursidae; genus Ursus; species Ursus americanus. The sequence goes on along the minus strand of NC_142134.1, from coordinate 22,284,031 downwards.
ACTCCATCCAGAAAACTTGAATTGAAATCCTCATGATGCACCTACTATCTCTTTGATTTGGGGGAAGTCATTTATATTAATTGAAACTTAGAGTTTTTATTTTTTAATTTCTAAAACGCTTTCTTTACTTGGCTAGGAATATTGGGTGGGAAAAGCAAAAGATGCAATGTTTTAGAGAGATCCTTTAAAGCTAGCAAGTCACTCATTTAAATTATTTTTGTTACATCTTTTCTAAATATTACTTCTGTGGTCTTATAAAAACCAATGGTGGATCCTCCTTAGCCTTAGGGCTATATCCCACTTATTGGAACTGTATCAATAGGCATTGAAGTGAAGATGAAAAGAAGAGGTTAAGAATTGCATTACTAAGCACATTGATATATGATATAAATAAATACCTTTTGAAAGTGATGAAATGACATCACTGACACTTTTGAGGGTTCTCTAACAAAGGCTTTAATAAATAGCCTAGATATAACATTTTTTTTTAATGCAGCCCTTTGTTGATAACACTGGTAAATTTTGGCTTCTGCATTCAGTCTGGCTGGACACCCTCGGGCAAGGCAACCATCTGCCTTGGATGCTTCAGGTGTTTTTTTGGCTAAGTGTGAGACCAAATGACCTCTGAAACACCTTCCATGATTCTATTATTTCATTAGGAAGCAGTGTATATTTTTATAAGTTGCATTGTACTATATTCACTATATTTTCCAAGCAAACTATATATATAATAAAGTCCAATAATTAGTGAAATGGAAAAGCTCAGATGATTATGACTTTCACATTAATTTGTATCAGTGATGTAGGTGAAGAGGTAGGGATAGGATAGGGATACAGTGTACCTATGTCCTGGACTAGAGGTAAAAGTTTGTATATGGATCAAATGGGGAATAGATAATCTCTCAGAAGTTCAACTTTCAAAAATATAGCTTTGGAGAAAAATACGGGGTCATGATGTAGAACCCAGGTGATACAATTGTGTTTTTATTAAGTCATTTAAGGTCCAGAGGCCTTAGGTCTTGAACAGAAATAGGCATCCAAGTGTCTAAAAATATCTATACCCACATTATGAAAGATTTCCCTTCAAATATTGTCTCTACAAAATGCTCTCTGGAAAAATAAATCATGCTAAATGTTAATAAATAAATCATGCTAAAAATATGAAAAAGCACAGCTTGTTATATGCCCCTTTTGGAGAGTTGGCAGGATATTAGCATATTAAAAGCACTGAAAAAGACCAAAGTTTAGAAACCTATTTATCAATCTATTATCTAGTATTTGCAGGTGACACCCCTCCCTCTCTTTTTTTCAAAAAGTTATTTTTTTTTAAAGATTTTATTTATTTATTCGACAGAGATAGAGACAGCCAGCGAGAGAGAGAACACAAGCAGGGGGAGTGGGAGAGGAAGAAGCAGGCTCATAGCGGAAGAGCCTGATGTGGGGCTCGATCCCATAACACCGGGATCACGCCCTGAGCCGAAGGCAGATGCTTAACCGCTGTGCCACCCAGGCGCCCCTTTTCAAAAGGTTATTAATATACTGGAGACAAGTGGGTATCTGTGGCAAACCTAAAATCTTTGGACCCAATGGTGTGGACTGAAAGTTGGTGGGGATAGAAGGGTCGTGGATTCATTTCCAGGCTTTAAGCAATCCTAATAATATTCAAGTGTCTAAAATTGGATAATCATGTGACCCAAAGTACAATTTCCAATTATGTTAGTGGATACAAGGAAGAGCTAGATCCCCCACTGAAAATCACAGAAGGACAGACTTGTTAAACATGAGGAGAAAAGGAGTTCCTACATAAGGGAGTTGTCTGTTCTAATAGACATTTTCCCTCATGTCTTTGCACCATTCCAATAAGAGTTATCCACACCACTTCAAAATACCTGATTTTTTCATGCTCATCAGTGATCTTCACATGGCCAAAACCAGGTTTATTCCTTATGTTTCTTAATCTATCATCAGCATTTGGCACAGTTATTCACCCCTCCTATTTGAAATATTTTCTCTATTTAGTGGAGCAGCATTCTTCTTATTTTTCGTACCTCACTGACCACTTCTTTTCAGTCTACTTTAATAGGCCATTTTCACCTTTCTTTAAATGCCTGGTTGTTTGAGGACTCAGCCCCTTGAATTTTTTCTAATCTACATCCACTTCCTAGGTGATCTCATCGAGCTCCATGACTTTGATGACCATCTCTGGCCTGATGAGACTCCAGCCACAACTTCCTTCTCATTGCTACATTCCACTGCTACAGCCTCTCCGAATTCTAAATTTCATATTCATATATCTAATTGCCTACTCAGCTTCTCTGTTTGAATACCTAATTGGCATTTCACACTTAAAATATCTAAATAGACTTCTTAATTTTCTCCCCAAACTCTTTCCTCACCTCATCTTCCACATCTCAATAAATGTAATCCCATCCTTCCACTCACTTGGGTTAAAATCGCTGGAATTATCTTCATTCTTCTCCTTTTCTTAAACCCTGTATCCAATTTATTAGCAAATCCTGTTGCTTTACCTTCAAATTATAGTTCAAGTCTGACCGTTTTATTCCACTTCTGCTAACCTCAATCTAACCCACCATCATTTCTCTTCTGGATCTCTTCAAAAACCTCCAAAGTGGTATTTCTGCTTCCACTCTTGCTCCCCTAGTGTGTTTACCACACAACAACAGAGTGTTTTTGGTTTTTTTTTAAACCTAAGTCAGGTCAAGTCAGTCCTCTGTTCAAGACCTTCCACTTACCATTCTCATTCAAATTATTATGCTGGACCGCTGTTCCCGGTAAGACTCTCTTATCCCCTCCCTCTAGCTTACTCCCTTTTACCCACAGAGGTGTCTTGCTGTTCTTTGAACACACTGAGCTCTTTCTTACTTGACAGCCTTTGCATTTACTGTTCCTTCTGTCTGAGGTGCTTCCTCCAGTTATATGCAGGGCTTACTTACTCCCTCATCTCATCAGATTGAGCTCAGAGAGGCATTTATCAGAGAGGCATTTCCTGAGTTTTACAAAACAATGCTAATCTCCTCTGTACCACTCGTTTAACCCCATTTTTTCTTTAAAGCACTTTTTTCCCACCTATTAAAATGTTATATGTGTGTGTTTGGTGTTTGTTTCTCTCCTGTAGAATTATTATGATCAGAATCCTTATAAAAATTATCTTTATTCTTTTAAATTAGTTGGGTCCATGCTTGGTCCTTTTGCCTATTGGGCAAACTCGGTCACAAGCTCACATTCCTCTACTCTTCCTCTCTAGTGTTGTTGTTCATGCTTTTTAGACATGACTCTCACCCACCTGCCCTCACATCCCCACTTCTCCTGGAGTGTCCATTACATGGGCATTCAGTTTTAAAACAGAGTGTGGGACTTGCAGGGCCTGTGCCAAAGCCCTGCTCACCCAAAGTCATTTAGTGAAGGAGTCCATTATGATCAGCACTTGCAGAGCAAAATCCCCCGTGATGGAGGCAGCCCACTCACAGCAGACTCACTTTCATCCTAATGGCATTCTGCTCTGTCTGGCATGCTTCCTGATGGGGACTCTGCCCCCCAGGAAGAGCACCAAAGCACATAGAAACATCCAATAATGACAACAGCCACAGCAATAAAAAACAAATATTCACGGGATTGCCTGAAGAGAGACAAAAGAAATCAAGCTTTTCAGTCGCTGTGATTGTTCAGGTTTTTGCCCCTCAGCATGAGGGCATTGCTAGGTCAGGCACCTGAGGTCCTGTGCTCTCTTGCAGTTTGGTGTTCTCACTCCTCTAGAAGCCAGGTTCTTACAGAAGCTGACAATTTTATACTCCCAAACTCAAGAATCCTTTCATGTGGGGAAAGTACTTTACTTTTTTTTTTTAAGATTTTATTTATTTATTTGACAGAGAGAGACAGCGAGAGAGGGAACACAAGCAGAGGGAGTGGGAGAGGAAGACGCAGGCTCCTAGCGAAGCCTGATGTGGGGCTCGATCCCAGGACTCTGGGATCACTCCCTGAGCTGAAGGCAGACGCTTAACGACTGCACCACCCAGGCGCCCCGGGAAAGAACTTTAAAAAAGGTCTTTCAGTTGAAGGCACCTGGGAAACTCTTCCAATAACTAGTGCAAGGAATTTTTATTTTCAGGATGTAATCACACCACAAAAGATTCCTCTTTTCCTATTTTCTGTTAGCATTATTGAGTCACCACTTTGGGAACAGAAAGCAGGGACCAAAAGGAAGGAAAGTGTACATTTATTAAGAGCATAATTAGGGCTTCACTCTTTCAATGAAGAATATTATATTAAATCAGTAAAGTTTTTGGAATAACATATTCCACCAAATGATGAATTGCAAACTGCTCAAATAAAAAGTACGTTAAAGGACAAAAAACATGTTTTATTAAATTATCTTTATATGGCAGAATTTCTGGAACAGGGATAATTTAGTCACATATTATCCAGCTTATATATTTAAGCGAACAGGAATGCTTTTAGTAGAAAAAATAATCAAAAGCATAGACCTTAATCACAACCTTCTTCCTGAAGCAACTTCATTTATATTTTTAACTAAAGAAAAGCTGAGAGAAACTTCATAATAATCTTCAAGAAGATGCAAGCATATTACATACTAAATATGTTTATTTCCGTGGAGAATAGAATGAAGAAAATGAATTCAGTGGGGGAGATTTAGGTAAAAGTTAGATGAATTTTCGAATGAAGGTTATTACACTTGGGGAGAGACTGATAATGAAGGAGGAACCGCCTTAGCAGTGGAATTCTAGCAACTCTGACAACTTCAAACATTCATCCAGACTCTGAACATTTGAGCAAGTCCTAGAATGTTTCTGTTTTTTCAATCATAAAATGAAGAGGTAGGTCCTTCCAGATCCTTCTGTCTATAAGGACATACTTGCTTGGAGGCAAAGGGCTACACTATTTGAATGGTTGAGGTCTTCCCAGGGAGAAGTTTCTTCATAATGAAATCTCATGACTGCAGATAGAAAGCCTGAGACTGTACTCTGACACAGGAGCTTCAGGGAGAACTTCTGGTTCTTTGTCCTTCTCTTCTGGGGGAAACAGACTATGCCTGCCTGCAGTTGCTGGCATGATACCACAGGAAGAGTTTATTTCCCCATCCTGATGACTGGGAAATGGCATGTGAACTCAGCCCTCAACAGCACTGAGGAGTTTTGGGGGGTGTGTCTTCAATACTGTGGGAGCTGACGTTCCCGTTGCTGTTTCCTAGGAGGAAACAGCAGCTTCTGCCTGCCATATGTTCATATAACACTGCATGCCAACTTGCATGCCATATCATGCCAGCCTGGAAACAAGTATGTTCACCAGGACTATATTAGCATCATTCTACTTGCAATCTAATTAATAATTAGCTGTCTTCCTGCAGCCCTTGAAGACAAATGTGAAAGCAACTTTGTCATGTTTATTAAGAATACACTTATCTTCTGGTGTTTTAATATGGACAATGGAAAAGGGAAATTTCAAAATCTTGGAGCATTGGTGAGTCTGAGTGAAAGGTTCAAAGGACTCTTTGTACTGTTTTTTGAAACTTCCAGGGAGTCTATAATCATTTCAAAATAAAAAGTTTTACAAAATCTGTGACACAAACTCAAGGCTGGCCTCATATATCAATAGAGTAAGCAATAACTTAGTATCATGCCAGGCATTTATAAAGTCTATATTTACGAAGTCCATGTCAGAAGCTAAAACTCTTGATACCATTCAATCTTTTGCAGATCACTTTAGTGTGAAAGAATGACTGAGGGAGAAGTTATGAGAAGGTGAATGATAGAAGATCAAGGACCCTGCCCCTGGTGACCCTTGAGGACACTACAGTTCTTCATTGTGCTCTAGGACTGGGCTGCTAGCTAGGGAAGGCTCTGTGTTCTACCAGAGTACAAAAAATTGAGAATATTTTGCAATTTTAAAGGAAAAACTTAAGTGACTATGTATCTTGGGCACCTTTACTTTGAAGAACTCTCAAGGTAGTGTCAAGTAATTGCATGCAGGTCTTTTATTCCTCTGACTAGAACTATATTTATGAGTAATTAAGGACACTCTGCATATTTCTTTATGTAAAAAGGAATACAAAACATTTGTTTCTCTTGGGGCACCTGGTTGGCTCAGTTAGTTAACTGTCTGCCTTCAGCTCAGGTCATGATCTCAGGATCCTGGGATCTAGTCCCTCATTGGGCTCCCTGCTCAGCAGCATGTCTTTCTCTCCCTCTGCCCCTTCCCCCTGCTCATGCACTCTCTCCCTTTCTCTCTCTCCCTAATAAATAAATAAAATCTTGGAAAAAAATTTTGTTGCTTTCTGCACACTAAATGGTGTGATTTCTTGATAGTTAAAGAAAACTTAAATCATTGCTAATTAAGTATGTTTAGGGGAAATATTTATTTTCAACTTAGAGAGTGAGTTACTGTTGGTACTTCACATTGTAAAGTTATTATTAAGAGGGAAGTAGCTAGCTGTTTTCTAATTGTACCACAAAACTGAACTAAAATAAGAGCAATTTTTATTTAAGTAACGTTCAAATGTTAAATTCTTACTAAAAATGTTGTGAAATAGGAATGAGGCTGTATAAATCCATTTGGCTAATGTGTAAACAGTAAGGCAAGAAAAAAAAAACAGTAAAACCATATTAGAATAATACATTTTACAAATAAAATGCAACTCACAGTGTTGTTGCTGGTCTTCTGAGAATTAGGTAGAGGATGTGGTAGGGAGGCTGGGATGGTGAGCTATAATCCAGAGCATCTATGTTCTAATGCAGTGCTCTTTTCCTAACCATTAAACAAATGTAAAGTAATTGAAAAATGCCATATGCTTATTAACGTATAACTATTCCTCACTAAAATTTATATATATTTTTACATATAACACACACGTACATTATATATGCCACATACACAAATAAGGCTGTATTGTAAAAGTCATATCTTTGCAAGTAGTTTTACTTCAGAACTTGTACTTTTCCCAATAGATCTACATATTTATAATTGATGTTGTTAAAAGAGAATTTGTACAATTTCCCAAACTTGTTGGAATTTTATTAAAAGAACCAAATTTCCTGGAAGGAAGTGATGATTTTATTCTAATTCAAACCAGACTGTTGGATATATATTTAGACAGGAAAAACTAAGTACAGTGATTTGAATTGATACCCTGTGCAATAGCAGAAATCTAAAATATCTAATTGCTTAATTTTTATGGGCAAAGCAAGGGAGTAAACCCCTCACTGACAAGAGAGTGAGACATGGAATAGAAGAAAAGAGGAGTAAAATGGATTTTGAGCACTTACCTTTCTTATTTTCTTTTGGTTTCTTTTAACCAGAAACTACAATGATATTTACTGTATGAATTATGATTTCAGAGGGAGATCTTTTTCTTGTAGGTTGTAACATTAGTGTTGCAGAATGATACCAAAGAAGTAACAGATTCATGGGAAGTGGGTGGGGGCCTTCTTCCAGTTACCAACTGCTGCATAACATTAAAAAAATCCTTTTATTATGCTCACAATTCTATAGGTCAGCAATTCAAGGACAGTCTGTCTCCATTATATTTAGAGCCTCAGCTAGGATGGTATGAACAGCTAGAGATGGCTGGGATGGCTGGGAACCCGGAACATCCCAGTTGCTCATTCTCTCATGTGCCCAGCACCTGGGCTATGATAGCTGCAACAGCTGGGGGATGGCTCTTATCACTTTCTCCATACAGTCCCTCCACATGGCTTCGTTACAGCACAGAAGTCCCAGAGTATTAAGGTTCTTATGTGGCACTTGGCTACCCTCAGAGCAAGAGTTTCAAGATAAGGGAAACAGAAACTGATGATCCTCTTAAAAATTAGACCCAGGACTGGCAGAGTGTCACTTCTGACATGTTTGATTGGTCAAAGCAATCAGTCGCCAGTCCAGATTCAAAGGACTCCATAGATTCCATCTTTTGATGGGGGGATGGCATACAAGTACAAGGAAGGGAGGAACTGGCAGTGGGCACTTTGGAGACAAGCTACCATAAGCCATAAGGAAAATTTTCAGTTTATGTAGTTTTCTAGATACTTGTGTAGTTTTTTTTTTTTTTAAGATTTTATTTTTTTATTGGAGAGAGAGAGAAGCAGAGGGAGAAGCAGGCTCCCCTCTGAGGAAGAAGCCCAACATGGGACTCGATCCCAGGACTCCAGGACCATGACCTGAGCCAAAGGCAGACACTCAATGGACTGAGCCACCCCGGAGGCCTGATACTCCTGTAGTTTTAACTCATGTGAATGATACACTATTTTTTATAGGTTAGAAAAGTCCATGGGTTAAAAGAATATGTGTGGAAAGTCAATTTCAGACATAAATTCAGAGGAAGCTGGAACACAGTAAGTTATATTAGACTCTGGAATAGTCTCCACCGGGGGAAAAATAGGAGAGACCAATTGCCTGAGTCACTTTAAATTAGGCTGGAAAAAAAATATGCTGTAAGGGATCAATGTTGCATTGGCAAGGAAGTACTATTGGTCTTTTTAACTCCAAATATCTATGATGTGTTGCAATATATGTATTCTTTAGTGGCCGATAAAACTATGTCATAAAGTTCACTGAACTGTTAACATTGTCTGTCCATTTTGAGGATTATATCCAAGCATGTGACCAGGTCCCAGAGACGCTATTGAACTGTGTCATCGATCACCCAGTGGAATTTGTTGGTGTGTTAAAGATGTTAAGTACATTGCTGCTGTGAAACTCCTCTATGCACAACTCTTCTTCCTCTTCTGTGAAAGGAAAGTGCAGGAATTCTTTTATCAGGCTATTTGCAAGTCCCTTGCTCCTCCATGTCAGCTGCCCTTGGCTGTAAGATAACCATAAAACATTTACTGCAAAGCCATGAAGAATCCATATGTCCATTTGATGTGTCAGGCCACCAAGAAGCCAGAGCTTGTGGGGTAGCATAAGGATATCTGAAGGTGACACATGCTGTCAGTTGATGAACAGAGATGCAGAAGGGGATTCTGGCAGCCTCTATCTTGGCCTTGACAACTTGTGATGGTGACCAGGTGGGGTGTGTTATCTTAATAGTCTGGAGCTCTTGTGAATTATTTGCTGATAGATGTAAACAGCTGTTATTCTTGGTAATGGAAAGCAATTAGAAACATCTGTACTCTTGGCTATGAGTAATGCCTCCTATCCTCACTGCTCCCAAGTGCCAATTGGAAATAACTACATCATCGAGATGGTGTTGGCAATTCTACACTGCATTATGGGCTGATGATTAGTACTGAGCTGTGAAGAACAAGAGGTGAAGTGCGGGAGAAAGAGTCTTTACCTGGGATTTATGAAGCAGAGGGGAAACACTGCTTTATCTGTTCAACAGAAAGCAAGCATTATGGCTTTGGGAAAGGCACATTTTCATTAATCTCAGAGATACCTCAATATAAAAAGTTGCCAGTTCCTAAAAGAAACTTGTTCATTGACAAGTCTAACCTAGTGATTAAGCACAGGCCACAGAACCTGGGACTGCTCAGGTTTGCCTCCCAGCCCTGCTACCTGTGTGACTTTGGACAAGTTGCTTAACCTCTCTTAGCTTTAGTTTCCTCACCTATAAAATGGATATAATACCTACCCTATAGCACAGCTATGAGAATCAAATGAATCTGTGTATGAAAAGTGCTTAGAACAATGCATGGCAAATAATAAGTACCCAGACAATCTTAGCTGTTGTTGTTATTAAACACCTACTGTGTATTTGGCCCTGCTAGGCTGTGTGTATGTAGCCTGAGGAGCACATTCAAGGCGGCTACTCTCGTGGTGATCATTATTAATGTAGTATTTATAAAAGCATCTAATCTATAGCCAAGTACATACAAGAAACTTAACATTAGTTTCTCTTTTCTTTTGCTTTCCAGGGTAAGAGTTATATGTCAGTTTCCTAAAGACTAGAAACTAGGACCTATGACAGGTCCTAGACAGTACCACTGGTTCTAGTTTTTGATGGCTTGAAAGAAACATGAATCTGTAAGTGGGTACTTTCAGGGTAGATAATAATTAATTAGAAGAATTGTTGTTAGATTTGTTAGGTAATTATATTCTAATACTTACTGTCTTGTCCCAGAGATTGCTATAGATTTTTTCTTCTTTCCGATGCCCATTAAGTACACAGCACACACATATTGCCAAATTGGAATATACTGCCACCTATATGCCTTATCGTTTGGGAAAAAATAGAGATCAAGTTCCGTCTGTGGGCGCAATTGTCACAGTATATAGTTTCATGATGGAGATTTCTGAGGAAAACAAATGTTTGTCACAGGGAGAGGTGATGAGAATTTGAGTGAATTCTGTCATAAGAAAGGGAAAATTGGGACACTTTTTCCCTCTACAAGTTGAGTATCATTTTAGGAATGATAGTCTACTGGACAGAGACTTTGTCTTAGAGTAAGATAATAATTCACTCATTTATTCAAACAATGTATTGGTTGAATCTTGGTTGGGAAAATATATATATATTAGGAAAATGAATAAGAATAGGACATAGACCTGGGAGGTTACATTGATTTTTACGTACGTTCTGTTGACTTAGAACTTATATTTGATGTTTGTGTGAAGATAGTAGATTATCCTGAAGTCTATGTGTGTAATCAAAATCTAGAATTATGAAAAATAGAGCAGGGTTCTAGTTTACTATGGACAAGGAGAAAAACAAAATGCTTGAAAACTAATGAAAAGAATTGAAAAGATTTCTCATTCAAAATGAGAAGATCCTCAAAGTTAAGTGAGTTAAAGAAGGATATGCTGTATGCAACATGCTAAATTTACATTGACTCTAGCATTCTGTTGGATATTAACAAATGCTTGTTAATTTAACTATGTTTAAGAATTTTACAGTTTAGGAGGAGGAGGAGACCTTAAACTGATGCTTAATTGGTTGACAATACATTTGATATTTTAAAAGGAGTGGAATATTCTAATGCTTTTTTCTTCTGTTGCTAAAAGTCCTTATAGGTCTTACTCAACTGCTCACAAAAGGGAAGATGTGCATTCTGCTATTCCCATTCATCAGCTATAAAAACTGAGACTTAGAGCATTGAATCCTTTTTGTAATAATATAAACAAAAATGACTTTCAGTCTTCTGGTTCCTACTTGGAAATCTTGCTCTTTTGATCTTGTTCTTTTTTTTTTTAAAGATTTAATTTATTTATTTGACAGAGAGAGAGAGAGAGGCAGTGAGAGAGGGAACACAAGCAGGGGGAGTGGGAGAGGAAGAAGCAGGCTCCCAGCGGAGGAGCCTGATGTGGGGCTCGACCCCAGAATGCTGGGATCACACCCTGAGCCGAAGGCAGACGCTTAATGAGTGTGCCACCCAGGCGCCCCTAATCTTGTTCTTGTTTGCAAGGAGAATGCATTTAAAATGCAAAGGTTGGCTAGAAAAGACAGTAAAAGCCAATGGAGACTGGTAAGTCCTCAAAAATATATCTGTACCACTATGAAGAAAGATTGGCACGTGACACCGTCAGAGTAGCTGAAAATGAAGTCTGACTTACCAGGTATCCTCAAGTGATATACTTACAAACTTCTTTAGAGAAAAATTGGCCAGTAGAAGCTTCCCTTTCTTAGTTTCCATTTCGTGGGCTCCCATTACTATCTCCCATAACCATAACCCCATCCAATTAACCAGGTCTGGGGCTTCCCATTTTTCTTTGCCTCTTCTCTCCTCTCTACTGTCTTATTTTCATCCCTTTTGTCTCCCACTTGGACTCTTACAGTAACCTTGTTCCTACTCTTGTCCTCTTCAAATTCATCTTCCATTCATTTGCCAGTGATCTAGCCAATGGACATTTGATCATTCAGTATTATTTCTTGAACCCATTCTATTAGTTCACATTGCCAAAAGAAGAAGGCTTAAGTTTCCTAACATGTTGTACGATACCCTGAATTACCCAACTTCTTCAATCCCATCTCTCACTTTCTCTACTTTGAAATTTGTTCTTGAAGCGGCTTAAAATCACTCTGCACATATGCCTCTGTTCATAGTGTTCTCTTTGATGACAATGCCCCGTCCATATTTCTTTGCCTGAAAAACCCCTAGATACTCCCATGGGATATCTCTCCAGAGTTCTCTCTGCCAAGAATCTCTTTGGACCACTCAGGGCATAATAGTTGCATTTTCCCCTGTGTGTTTCTTGGGCTTATCTCTACCATTCATATCTCATTGTTTCTATGTTTGAGGTCTAGACTGTGAGATACTTGACAGGTGAAAATTGCATCTTGTTGATATTTGCACACTTAACATCTTTTATAGTGGGTTCTTGATAAATATTTGTTCAGTGATTAAAATACCAATGATGATTATAATAGTAATGTATATTGGTTACTTACTATGTGCTAAGAACTGAACTAAGTGCTTTTCAAGAATTTTCTCACTTAATTCTCCTAGCAAATCTAAACGATGTGTACTACATTTATTCTCATTTGACGGTTGAGAAACTGAGGCTTAGAGTGAGTACATAACAGGCTTTCAGTCACACAGCTGGCAAGTGGTGGAGCCAGGGTTATAATGCAGGTCTAATTGGCTCTTTTAAGTGTTCTTTTGAACTAAATTAAATTATGCCTAGATCCTGGGTTCTCAGGTTAGCCCTGCAATTTGCTTGCTGTGTAACCTGGGGATTAAGATTCCTCCAACTTTATTTCCTCATCTAGAAAGTGGAACACTAATGTTTTCTCTGAGTACACAAAGTGGTTGCTATTGTCCCAATTAGTTCAATGTCCATAATCCTTTCCCACCCATGCACAAAGCAGATGGGCCCTATAAACTGCTCCTCTTCTCTCAATTCCAAGAGCTCACAAAACCTTCCTCCTGGCTTTACCTTTTCATTGCCTACTCCAATTGGACCTGATGCTATAGACTTTTCTGGCAGTTGCTGAGTCTACTGAACCTTAGGATGCTCTTGTATTTCTTATCTGTTCATTCTTTAAACAAATCTGTATTAAGTACTTGCTATCCACCAGACACTGCTGTAGAAATTTGGGGCACATCAGAGAACAAAAAGTAAAAATCTCTGATCTTGAGGAGTGTATATTTTAGTGGGAGTTTCAGACAATAAAAAACAACATAATAACTAAGTTAATTATATAGCTGATTAGAAAGTGATCTCAATTATCTCAATTCCGGATCATCACTTTGCTATCATGCCCAATCTTGGCTCTGAGGACCCAGAGTTGGCCAGAGCTTCTGTACCTCTCTGTATGTCTGAGATAAATAAATGGATAAATTTTGGATAAATGACATGATCAAGTGAGTAAATAAATGTGAAAATGTGTTGTAAACCTGTTTTATGTCCAATCATCTCAGAATCACATTGCTCCCAAGGAGTGAGTAGGCCTAGGATTTCTTCAGTAATCAGAAACACCCCTGGCCTTCCAGCCTAAACTGAAGCCTTAGTGCTGTTGATTGGGAAATTAGGATGCAGTTGAAGAAGAGCACAGACATAAGAGACATGTTCTGGGAGATATGTCCATTTCCTGGTAGACAACCAATACCAGCAAACATCCACGGGCCTTTTTTGACCTGGAATACACTACAAGAAGTTCCAAGATATAATAGAGGCTACAACTGAGCAATTTTCTTGAGGGTTTAGAACATTTATATAAAAATATACAAATTACAATGCAAGAAGGCAATGCTAGGTGCCAAATGTCAGGTATAATTAACTTCTGTAGAAGTTCCCGGAAAGAAGCGATGGTTAAATGGTGGGGCAGTTTATAAAGGCTCCAGGGAGGCAGTCAGGCTTGACCTGTACCTGAAAAGAGACAAGGACTTAGCAAGTGAAATGACAGGGAAAGAAAGTTAGGAGGAAAGAATGGACAACTAAGGTGAAGATGAAGATCTTGGACTTGGGGCTACACTTATTTCTGAGTTTCAACTATTCTACCTACTAGCTACCAGACAGCGTACAAACCTCTTAACATTTCTGAGCATTGAATTCATGCTCTTTATTTTACAGTGCAATTGTAAGGAACAAATGAGATCATAGGATATAAAAATTGTTTAATTATAAAGAATTATATAAATACAAACTATTACTTTTATAATGGATATCAATGGCTTTTGCTTTTCCAGCCTGCAGGTTTGCCTTTTCTTGTAAGAACTCTCCAATTTTGTTTTGGGGAGTTTCCTTTCCTTCTCTAGATACTATGCTTTCCCCTGGCCAAAGGGATGGGCATGCAGTCCAAGCCAGCTTAATTATGTTACTTCCATGGGACGTGACTCTTGAGAACAAAGACACAAGGCTGAAATTGTTGCCACTGACTCCTCCTGGTTAGGACCCTGAAGACACTATCCTTTAGTTCCTGTAACTTAAGATGTACCTTGATTCTTACCCTTTTTGAATCTTTTTTCCCCCTTTCCATCTTTTCCTTGGATTCTGTAAGATGTTCCATATTCTTTCAATAAATTTATTTTCTCTATTGAAGTTTTCCAAAGTCCATTTCTCTTTCTTGTATTTGGAGAACCCTAATTGATAAGTGGCTTTAGGAGACTGAAGAATTCGAGGGAAAAGGTGGTATCTTTTATTTATGTATATATCCAGCAACAATGGTGGGTCCAATACATGTGCTTAATAAATATTAGCTGAAATAAAACATATACATATGGCCTGGACTGAATGGAAGTGTTCATATGATGAAAAGAAGGAAGTTAATTAATATAAAGAAAGATATAGGTACTATATCAAGGAAGGCCTTGAAGGACAAATCAAATTCTTAATTATTTCAGAATTGAGAGGGCTTGAATAGTTGCAGGGTAGATGGGTAAGGGAGTGATGTAGGAAAAGCAGTGTTTTAGAAAGATTAATTGGATAAGCAGGGAAGAAACTAACCCTCATCAGTGCTTTTTAGGTTCTGGCCCAGATGCTTCCCATGGATCAACATGAAAATCAACCAATTCCTCACAACAGTCTATGAGATAGGTACCCATTTTACAGATGAAGAAACAGAGTCACAGACTGGCCAAATAATTTACCCAAGGTCAAACATTTAGTAAGTGGAAGAGTTGGGATTGAAACCTAGGCAGTCTGACTGAAGAGTCCATGCTTTAACTATTACATTGCTCTGCCTCCATAGTATGGCTATGCAGATGGGGAGAAGAAAAAGTTTTCAAGAAAGCAGTAAAGAATTCAAGTCATAAAGGATCTGGGCTAGAGTGGTAGCTGTAAGAATAAAGAGTTATTCAGAACTTGGCCTCACTGGATATGGGCTGATATTTGGGAAAAATCAAGGGCCAAAATTAATTAGTCACTAATTTATCCATTAATTCCATAAACATTTATTGATCATCTACCAAATGTCATGCACTGTTTTATCTGCTAGGTATGCCATGGTGAGCAAGGCAGGCAAGTTTTTTGTTGTCATAGAGTACAGATTCTGTGAGAGAGAACTGACCACAAAACAATTAAATAAAAAAAAAAACTCAAGTAGCAATGCTATGATGCAAATAAAAGAGTAAAGTGATGGAGAGGGATTACACAGACTGAAAGGTCTCTTTGAGGAACTGACATTACATAGAGATCTGAATGAACCAACCATCTAAAGATCTCCAGGTAAGTGTCCCAAAAGAGAGACCAGCAAGTATAAAAACCCCAAGTTAAGAATGATCTGAGCATGCCTGAAGAACCCAAGTAAGGCAAGTATGTCTGGGGTATAGTGGGTAAGGAGTATGAAGAGATGAAGACACTGTATTGAGCAGAGCCCACTTTATACAAGGCACTGGATGCCAGGCTTAGGGGTTTTAATTTGGGAGGTTTATTTATTTATTTTTAAAGATTTGTTTGTTTATTTATTTATTTATTTGAGAGAGAACATGAGTGGGAGGGGCAGAGGGAGAGAGAATCTCAAACAGACTCCGTGCTGAGTGCGGAGCCCAACATGGAGCCTGATGTGGAGCTTGACATGGAGCTCCATCTCAGGATGCTGAGATCATGACCTGAGCAGAAACCGAGAGTTGGATGCTTAACCGATTGCGCCATCCAGATGCCCTAATTTGTAAGGTTTAAATAGAGCAATTACCTGATACAAATTCCGTTTTAAAGAAAGTCACTGGCTAATGTGTGAAAAAGGAATAGCGGTGGAACAAAAGTAGAAGCCAAGCACCACCGTGTTAGGAGACAGTAACAGCAGTCCACTTTGTAGTGATAGAGATGGGCTTCATGGATTCAGGAGATAATTGTGGAGGTAGAATTGACAAGATTTACTGATGGACTAGACATAGGAAGGAGAGGAAAGGAAAGGATTTCTAAATATTTGCTTGAGCAGCCAGGTTGACTGTGGTGCTTTGTACTGACATGTTAAAAAAACAAGAGAAAAGCAGGTTTTGCAGGTCTTGGAAATTTTGTTTGGGGTATAGTAATGAGATGCATATTAGAAATTCGAGTGGAAATATCAAGAGGCCAATTGGATCTAAAAGCCAATTTTGGGTAAAGTTCAAGGCTGGAGAAGTAAAACTCAGAATCACTAGAAATATGGATATTCTTTAAAGCCACGGGATTGGATGACATTACCTAGTGAGAAGGGGTAGATAAAGAAGAGAAAGAGCCCCAGATCCATACTAAGGATCCAGCGAAGGAATGACTAATAAGGATAGAGGAAAAGCCAGCAGTGAAGTACCTTTAAGCCAAAACCAGAGAGGCTTTCTAGGAGGATAGAATGGCCAATGCTGCTAAGTCTATAAAGATGAGAACAGAAATGTTGCTGTGGGATGCGAAAATAGGCAAATCATTGCTGATGTTAGTGTGCAATCTCAGTGGATGGAGGGCCAAAAAGCCTGTTGAAGTGGGATGAGAAGAAAATAGGAGTGATGCAATAGAGGCAGAGAATATAGACAACTTTTTCAAGAAATTTTGCTGTGAATCGGACAGAATGTTATGGAAATTTTTTTAATGCACAATGCTAAAAGTTCTTTGTTTACAAGAATGATCAGTGGAGAGGGAAAAATTGATAATGCAGTATAAATATAGTCTTATTTGCAGGAGGAAATTTTTTAAGGATCCAGTAGCTGATGTGTGTAGGGTGCAGTGAAGACTTGACTTTTGATAGGAGGAGCCTGTCTTCCATTAAAACAGGCAGGAAGGCAGGAGGGCAGAAATTACAGTTAGAGGTTCAGGTAAACTGGTAGATTTCCTCCTGAGAAGATGAGAGAGTTTCTGTCTCATTGCATTTAATCAGAAAAGCTGAGGCAAGATTTCAAGTCTGGGTAACTTGGAAAATGATGGAACAAATCACATGTATACCAAAAGAAAATCACCGTGGGTGTATAGAGACTTTGGTATACAAATCACATGTATACCAAAAGAAAATCACCGTGGGTGTATAGAGACTTCACCGTGGGGGTATAGAGAGATGAGCAGAGGACTAAGAAGTAGAAAGTTACTTCATCTATCTCTGTTGAAAGTGCCCTCACAAGCTATGCATGTCTTTCACATGGTAGAGGTTGGGGAAGGGGGAAAACATAATTTTTCACATTTCTAAAAGGAATTTTTAATATCAGTACTCAAAAATCGGTTGCAGTGATATATTTCATGCCTTTGAGGAAAACAGGGAGCACAGATATAAATATATATATAAAGCTCAGTTATGTTAATTGGAATTGTACTTTTTACTTACCTATTTTTTAATTTAAATTCAATAAGCCAATTTATAGTATGTCTTTAGTTTCAGATGTAGTGTTCAATGATTTATCAGTTTCATATAACACCCAGTGCTCATCACATCACGTGCCCTCCTTAATGCCCGTCACCCAATTACCCTATCCCCCCACCATCCTCCCCTCCAGCAGCCCTCAGTTTGTTTCCTAGAGTTAAGAGTCTCTTATGGTTTTTCTCCCTCTCTAATGACTTCCCATTCTGTTTTCCCTCCCTTCCCCTATGATCCTCTGCTCTGTTTCTTATATTCCACAAATGAGTGAAATCATATGATAACTGTCTTTCTCTGATTGACTTATTTCACTCAGTATAATACCCTCCAATTCCATCCATGTCTATGTAAATGGTAAGTATTCATCCTTTCTGACGGCTGAATAATATTCCGTTGTGTGTGTGTGTATATGTGTGTGTATATACATATATGTATATATACCCATATATATACATATATGAATATATATGTACACCACATCTTCTTTATCCATTCATCTGTCGATGGACATCTCAGCTCTTTCCACAGTTTGGTTTTGGTTATTGTGGACATTGCTGCTATGAACATTGGGGAGCAGGTGTCCCTTTGGATCACTACATTTGTATCTTTGGGGTAATACTTAACTATTATTTTAAAAAAATTCAATGGAGTAAATTTAAAGATCTAATTGGCTTCATCAGCCAATTCATGAATCCCATCTAGCAAGCAGAAGGGAACTCCAAAGGGCTACAGAAAGGGAAAGGTTTATAAAGTCAGGACAAGGAAATTATAAACAGAAAAAAAGGATTATTTCAGGTGTAATCAACTTCATTTGGATTTTAGTAGGTGGATTACCTCATCTTTCTTTGAGGGATGAAGAGGGCTCATGACAGATTACCTTATTGGTGCTGACCAGAAAATTACCTAACCGGTTAAGACTCCCTTTCTGGATGTTGAAACTGAGTTAGGGTAGATATTAAGTCTTGGCTTACTGACTTGGGATCTTAACCCAAGTACAACCATTTTAGGCCTATGGTTTTCTTTTTAACACTATATATATCCCCATTAACTGCCACAGAGTCCAGGGCCCTAATAAATATTTCTTGAGTGAATGAATGAATGAATGAATGAATGAATGAAGTGATTTGAAGAACTTGGAAAGCAAGGAACTACATTTTTCCAGGAAAGGTGGAATAGTACATGAAAGAAACAAAGCTTTCATAAATGTAACGCTTAATCTCTAAATTTAAAACAAGAGTTCAGTTGAGAGGAAGCAGAGCTAAGGTAGAAATTCTTAGGAAATGTAACTCAACTTTTATGTAGTTCTAGAAATGACTAATCAGAGTAACTTAAAAGGCTCCAGAGAAGGTTGTGACCCTAGTTTACAATTCTATGTACCCATTCTAACGGTAGTATCCCACCATGGTTCTTGAGGAATGAAAGGCAATATGAATTAGTATAAAGAAGCCTCATTAACAAAGTGTCCTATTTAGTTCCTGAATAGAATCCTGACCATCATAGAGTGTCTTCTGTGGCAGGGCATAAATTTGATATTCCTGCCTATCAAGTCTGATTCAAAAGTATCGGGTTTATTATGTGAAAAAAACCTGCAGTTAAGCATCATAGGTAGCAACATCTAACAATAGATTCTAGTTATTGTATTTTCTTGAAGAATGGTGAATGCCTTTAAGAATGTGCAAACAATATTATAGTATTGGTTAGGAGGTAAGTTACCAGTTTAGTAAATTCTTTAAAAGGGAGTTTGTAGATTTTTTGGTAGGGTGCATTTAAAATCAGTTGGAGATTACACTGATAGCTTTTGCAGCATTGGGCAGAGCCAGTAGATGGTGGTCTTAAGTTGCAAGTTGCTATTACAGTAACACCTGTCAGCATGTGAAATAACTACTGCTTTCAACAAAATGTCAAAATTCACTTTTCCATTCATTGGATGCTGTAAATTGGAAGATGATGGCACAAGAGAACATTCCGAGATGGCATGTTAACTGTTATTTTTTTAAAAACATAGTTTTCTTTAAAAAAAATCGTAGGAAATTTATAACAGCATTTAAAATCATGCAATGCTTGTATCATAATGTGATATAAATGGCTTTATCTATTGTTTATCTTTTCTTCAAGAATGAAAGGATTTTTAATTTCTTAATTAGAATGCTCTCTGTTGGAATTCCCAGAAACCAAGACCAACTCTAAGCTGTAATACCTAAATAAGATATCCACTTAACATTCTCTATTGTTAAAGGCACTTTAGAGATTCAGTTGCAAGAGTATTACAATACCTTGTAATTATGCAGACTGAGTAGAATTAAAGACTTTGGAAATTAATTTTGAGTTGAAATATTAAATTAAGTAGAATGTTTTATCATAATGGCATAATTTAAAACTAACTAAAAATAGCATTAATAATCATGATCACTCTCCTTTCATTAAGAGAAGAGATTTAGCACTAAATTATTAAATGATCAAATTTATGGTACCCAAGTTAGTAAAGATTTTGTAGTAGTGTAAATCATGCTACATGATTTCTGTCCAGTGACTATAGCAAATTAGTCACTCTAGTAAATTTTAGAGGGTGTTAATAATACAAACACTTCAGTGCTGGAAGCTTTGGTAGAATGATACTGTTTACATCCTTGGACATTCAAATATTCCTTTTTTTTTTCTTCCAACAGTATATTATCTAACTGCCATGGGTAGTAGCAGGGATGGACAACTACAACTTGAACAAAAGAAAAGGGTAAGCCTTTTATTTTTATAAACCAGCACTTTATGAGAAGTGATTTCTGCTTTCCAACATTAACCTTTGGCCTCCTTCTATTCAACAGTCTTCTGATTTTATCTGAAATTGTACTGTCTGTGTTCTAAGCAGAACATATGTTGCTCATTTTCCTTACCGATTCTCAGATCAACTCAGTTTTACTCTACAAACAAACAAACAAAAAGGCAAGAAATTATTTTTTCAGCTTATTTAAAATCATCCTAATATATATACATGATTTTCCCACCATAATTGAATTTGCTATACCAATATATGAGTTATAAAATGGGCAAGCAACCTAAAATAGAAAGCAAACACACATCAGCCTCTTGAGTGATAAGGGTGGGGTTGGTGTTAAGGTAAAGGGAGATTTGCTTTGTTTTATATGTTTCTTAATGAAAGTTTTTATAGATGTTCTAACGTACACGTATGCTATACATTTGTCTATATTTAATAACTTTAAATGTTTCCTTCCTCTTTAGCCATGGATATGGTTTTTGGTACCTGATCTATATTTTAGAAAATTATCAGACCTGAGAATCCCAAAAGTCATGTAATATTGCAATGGATTAGTACATGTATAAAAATGTTACGAATCATCCAAACCACTCTTTAGAACTTTGTCTTTCATAGTCAAAATATCAATGCCTATGGAGGTTTTGTATTACAAAGACTGTATGTTACGTATCTGTTAATTCATAATGCAACTTTTAGAAAATTGTGGGGAAATAAGTCACCTAACCAAACTTCCATTATGGGTTAATTTCTGAGGATGTTAGAATTATTTTGGACCAAGAATGTTAATTTAGAGCAAACCAGTCACTTGTTACTTTTCTTTTACTTGGTAACATCTTGGCCATGAGTTTATCCTATCCCTTTAGCATTACCCAAATCATTTTGGCAAAATACATTTTGCAGCAGAATGTTCTCATTAAAAACACGGATTGAAGATGGTGTGGTGCAAAACCCAGGTAGTGCATTCTCTTTCACAGAGCTTTGGGGCGTCATTAACAAGAGGCTAGTTATTAATGATCACACATTCATTTGTTTAGCATGTTCACTGTACTTTATAAAATGATGTGTGAATAAAATCAACACAATTGGTATATCTATAGTATCAAAGTCACTATAGCTTAAGATAATTTTCTTAAAATACTAATTCAACAGCCGAGCTATTCAGTAGAGAACTACATACATCATACTGGGACATTTAACTAGACTCAGGAGTCAAACACACATTGGAAAACATCTTTCGACTCATTAGTATTGTTTCAGTAACTGCTTTGGCTTTTATGTAACTCAGGAAATAGGAAACCATAACATCGTAAATAGTGTTAAACTGAATCTATCCATGTAGCCAGAGCAATTTTAAGCCAATCATTTCTCATTAGGCTAATGCTAGTAAAGTTTCTTATTCGATAATTTTTTTTCTTTTTTCTTATTTTGGCTATTCAGTGGCCAATGAGGTGTAATAAGTTTCAGCAAATTGGGGCTGAGGTCTCTTAGGTTAGCTTTATTCTTTGCTGTAAATTACAGCAGCTTTATAACTGCTTAACACAGCTCTTGAATCAAGAAATGTCACACCTGAATTTTCTTGTTCAGGCTGAATGACTGGCATTAGGGGGAGAGAGAGAGAGGGAGAGGAAGAGCGAGAGAGGAAGAAAGAGAAAGTGCATACGCTCCTAGAATTCAGTATTAAACCTGCTTTCAGACTGTCAAACTGATTTATATTTTAACTGTTGAGCAGCTGAAGTGGCAACTAAATAGAATTTTAATATACTAGCATCTTCCCATATATTTTCTCTTTGCAAGTTACAATTTGGCAAATTGTTAAATTTTTCAATGCACTCTGTGTACCTCCTGTTGACTTCGGATTGGATTTTGTATTTTGGACTTTATTTTTGATTTCAGGCTCAAGACCATGAGGTATGATTTAGATTACTTGCTTCTTGGACATCTGTTCCTTAAGCATTAGAAAGCCAGTCACTGCTATAAGGACTCTCGCTGATTAAGCAGCAGACTTACATAAGAAGATGGTATGACAATAAAAAGGGTACTAGTGCAGAAGTCTCTCTTAGCAGCTTTGAATAGGTCAGCAAATGTGACTTGTTGGCTGTTGTCCTGTTTTTCTCATTGACAGTTCATTACAAAATGAGGTAGGTTATTTTTTTTCTGACTGGATTAGCAAAAACAGAAAAGCAATTAATACATAAAGTACCAAATATGAAATATTACTCTGCACAGAGGCATTTCACACTTCGTTGATTTCATGAGTAGGCCAGAGGTGCCAGAACAATAATTAATATGTTGTAAGGGAAAAATTATTATGCAAGGTCAGCAGCATTTGAAGACTTTACAAAGAAGAGGCATGAAAAGATATTCTGAAACTTGTTTCTTAAGTAGGGCTTAAAATGAATATTTGAAGAAATACATGGTTTTTCTATGAGAAATTAATAGGTGTTTTTCATTTATCACTGAAAGTATGCCTCTTTAAGTAAGCATAATGTAAATCAATATACTGGCAGTTGGGGAAAAACTGAATAAATATGTGTGGGTATGTGTAGACTTATGGATATCATTATTTACATTTCCAAACTGTCAATGAAATACAAAAATTTTAAATTCAAGGAAATTCATTTATATATTTTTAAATTACTAACCAAAACCAATGTACTGCAAAAGATAACAATCTCAAAAAAGCAAAAATAAAAACACCAACATCAAATCAGCCATAATCCTACAATGCTGATATAAAGATGTTAATATTTTGGGGGCGCCTGGGTGGCTCAGTCAGTTAAGCAGCTGCCTTTGGCTCAGGTCATGATCCCAGAGTCCTGGGATCAAGCCCGGTGTCAAGTGCCCTGCTCAGTGGGGAGTCTGCTTCTCCCTCTGCCCCTCCACCCCACTTGGGCTCTCTCACTCTCTCTCTCAAATAAATTAATAAAATCTTTTAAAAAATAAAGATGTTAATATTTTGGTGTA
This sequence comes from Ursus americanus, assembly GCF_024610735.1. Lineage (NCBI taxonomy): Eukaryota > Metazoa > Chordata > Mammalia > Carnivora > Ursidae > Ursus > Ursus americanus. The sequence goes on along the minus strand of NC_142134.1, from coordinate 22,260,635 downwards.
TATCCTTTCAATATTTTCTCTCTCTAAAATATATATTTTTAATGGGATACTGCAATGTTGTTTCTCGTTGTGCTTTTTCACTTATTATATGATTATTCCCTTATGTCATTCAGTAGTTTTCTACGATTTTTAGTGGCTACATAATGCTTCACTGGATATAACATAACGTATTTAAGCAGTCTTCTGTGGATGGGCATACAGTGGTTTCCAATTCCTAACAAATTGCAGTACTCATCCTTAGAGTCATATTGTGATCAAGACTTTTGGACACATCTCTAGAAATGGCAATCCTGATTGCTTCACAGGTATTTACAAATTGTCCTCCATAAAAGTCATCTCAGTTTGCCCCCAACACAGTGTCTGTTTCAAAATCACTTTCAGTGGTGATTTTAAGCTCTTCTTTACTCTGATGTCATGTAGTAAGTAATGGATTTTCCTGGATTAATTGAAGATGATTGAGAGAAAATCTCTTGAAAGACTTTCAGAAGCAAAATGTTCCCAGTGATTATCTTAAGACCAAAATAAGTAAGATCATTTAATATCATATTTTTTAATCCCCAATTGAAAACTACTAATAGCTACCATTTACTGAGTGCTTACCGTGTATCAGTGATAACTTGGCAACAATTCTATGTGCTTTACACCAATTATTTTATATTTTATCCTCACAGTCATCCTGTGAAATAAGTTTATTCTGCTCCTTTTAAAAACAAGGAAGCCAAAATTCAGGTAGTTTATGAACAAACTGTCTAAGGTCACACAGCTAGTTGGTGGGGAGCTGAGATTTGAATCCAGAAGCACTTGATTTAAAAGTTCATATTTCAGCTACTGTAAAAAACAGGAGAGATCTTAAACTTGGGATTCTGGAAGTACCACACCTTCAAATATCACACATTGTAGCTTATCTGTATACTTACAATAACCATCTTTTTCCTCAATCTATTGTCATTTTGGTATTATGATTGAAGATGTCTGCTTGGATCAACCATGGATTTCTACCACCTGGACCTGTGCTAAGAAACAGTGGGTCTCATTTCTCAAACATGAGGTGCTAGGAAGGCTGGCGCCAGGTTGGCAGAGCAGGTCCCATCCTTTCTTAGTGCATTTGGCTCTCTGGTGTAGAAAGCTACCACTAGTCCCCCGATGTTCTCTCCTCCACTCACAAACTGGAGTCCATATGATAGTGTGACTTTCTTGTTAACCTCCTTTCTGTGAATCTGAGATGATATAAAGAAAGAAAAGGCCAGAAAACTGGGAGCAGGGGCTGTGTTGAGTCTTTCCTTGAGGCACCAGAACATTGTTCTGAAATTGAAACAGTGGGCTGGGGCCTCTTTGAGAGGATGGCTCTCTGGTGACATAGTTCTGGGAGGGCTAGGATGGGGAGACAGGAAGACGATATGTTCCAGACAATATTCAACCCCAGATAACAGTGGGAGTTCATAAAGGGAAAGGAAGAAAGTACTCTCTATTCTGGATATGGAGCTCAACAAAGTAACATAATTAGGACCAGAAATTGTCCTATTGTGGCATTCCAAATGCATACTTGAGCCTCTGTCCTACTCATTATGAATCTTTATCCTTTCCTCTCCCTCTGCTCCCTCTCTCATCAGCAGGCTAAAGAGAGGATACATCTCTAGCTTAAGCTTGGGGCTTTTTGGCACGATGCTTGATTGTCTCGGTTTCCTCTTGGCAGATTTAAATTGTTAGAGAAATGAAACTCGTTTGAAAACAGTAGGCCCTGGCAGGCACTCTCCCAGGCATTGCCCAGGACTCCAGGAACAGTTGTCAACTTGCATGGCATTTGTCTAGGTTGGGTTTGATCTTATTCTCAGATCCCATATGGTAAGAAATAATTCAATTTTAAAGTTTTGTGTGTTTTATGGTTGTGTGGATTGAGGTCAGAAAAGGGAGAGAGGTTGCTGCATATGGAGTTTGTAGATTTTTTTTATATTAAAACTAAAACAGTGAAGATGGGAGATTAAGGAGAAAATTCTCTTATTTGCATGAACATGAGACAAAACTGAACAGGATATTTTTTACTTTCTCTGAATATAAATCTCTATTTGATTATGATACCCTTAATTGTAAGGTATGGAAATATATAATGCTAACAACTAATATGCATATATGATAGTTTAGAGATTAAAAATACATTCATTGTCCTTAGTTTAAAAAAATAGTATATAAATGAGGAAACAAAAGAAAATAGTACCATTTCTAGTAGTATTAGTTCTGACATAATCATTTATCTAACGTTTAGTTTATTTACTAGGGCATATTCAGCACTATATAAAGAATCTAGTGGTAGATAATAATATGCTTAGCATTAATGGTGAGATATTTTCCAGTCTATTTACAAGTTTTTCTTTAGAATTGTAATAGAACAGAATAATAGTAAATAACTAGAGTAAAAACACCCCCCAAAATACTGGGTATAAGTTTATAGATATGCATAACTTTTATAACCAATTTCTAGTGAAACCAATACTGCTTTTGATTATGTAATTACAAATTTCACCCTCCTTCCTCTATCTTCATACACCCATGTGGGAAAAGAAATGAACACTTAGCAGCTGGGTCTGTGAACACAGAATGGATTTCAGAGCAACTAAATGTGTATGCTGCTCCAAAGAACATTTTAGGCATCATAAATAGCCAGTGTTTTAAACCACTAAATCCTCTGTCTACTACCTCTGTGTAGTTTGGCCACTCTATCACCATTATTCGTTTTTGACACACAGTTTCCTTCTCTTATTTCAGAACCTCAAAGGGACAAATACTAGGTCCATTTCACAGACTCAATTTAATACAGACTAATATTCACAATGATACACACAAGAGTACCAGTGAAAACTTTCTGTATTTGGTGGTTTATGGAGTTAAAATAAGTTATCATCTGATACCTCAAACCTGACTTTTAACCTGGATTTCTTCTTTACATATCCAACCATCAGTTAGCCTGTTAAATGGAAGCTAACACAGAGTAGACTAAACTGGGGGTAGAGGACCAATCTGATTAAATCTAACAATTTGTACATCTGTGTCTGACTTTCATCACTTCTTATGATTGTACATAAAGTACCTGCTGTTGAATGGGGGATTAAGCCCATTCCAATTATTGATGCTTTTTAACTTTACAGATGTCAAAGGCATTTCTTCAAACCTGTTCATTTCCAGAGCAAGGCTTTTCCAGATGGGAATTAGAAAGCAAGATTTGATAAGATCTGTTTCTCTATTACTCAATACAAAGGAATAATACAGTAGCACTCCTGTTTCTGCTAATCCATTCATTTCAGGTTTGATTTACCTTTTTTGCCTTGATCTAAAATCCATGTGGCTTTATAGGATTTATATTGCTATATTCAGGTTTGGAATGAATCACAGAGTATGCATTTTAATATGATTTCTCTGATTCCAAAGCCAGGATTAACCTGTTGTTTTTTATTAAAAAGATTTTATGTTTAGATTTTAGAGGAAGAGTGTTAAATTTCTCTAGTTATTTATAAATAGACAAAAGAAATTATACTTGTTGATTATACTGATGGAAGAAAGGGAAAAAAAGGAAGCATAATTTTATAGAGAACTTAAAATATTAATACTCAATATCAACTGTTACTTAAATGAGTGGAAGTTTCCTTAGCACCAAGCCTTCTATTCCTCATGTTGACATCTTGCAAAGTTGAGACTACTGAGGTAGACCTCATCTGAATCATAGTAAAGAGAAATATTGATGCCTGGTTAGATCTTAGAAATTAGATACTAGGGGTGCCTGGGTGGCTCAGTCGTTAAGCGTCTGCCTTCGGCTCAGGGTGTGATCCTGGAGTCCTGGGATCGAGCCCCACATCAGGCTCCCCCGCTGGGAGCCTGCTTCTTCCTCTCCCACTCCCTCTGCTTGTGGTCTCTCTCTCGCTGGCTGTCTCTCTCTCTATCAAATGAATAAATAAATAAATAAATAAATAAATAAATAAATAAATAAAAGAAATTAGATACTAAAAAACAGTTACTTTAGTGCTTAAAAAACAGAAGGAGATACTCTACTCTTTTCTCCTGTGGTGCTTTTATTTTTACTTTTTAGCGGGGGGGCTCTGCTAAAATGCTTATGGGAGTAGAAAGATGCAATAGGGGTTCCTGATATTATTTTAAGGAACAATAATATTGTAATAGCTAAACCGTAGAGATGCTTAGAACGTGACGTGCAGTATTCTAAATCTTTTACGTATACCAACTCAGTTAATCCTCACAGCAGCCTCATGAGTTTGATACCATTATCTCCCTGATATAGAGAAGGAACTAAGGCACAGAGACCTGATGAAAATTGTGCAAGCTCATATGACTGATGAGTGACAGAACCAGGGTCCAAAACTGGGAAATCTGGTTCCAGCCCATGCTTTCAACCACTACCCTAATTATGCTGACATGGTCAGACCACTAGTTTCCAGTCCACCCAAAAAGTATGTAAAATAAATTAAACTCAATCTAATGAGAATATGGTAAAGCCAAGTGAGAAATTGAATAAACAACTGGTACGTTTTTTATTTCCTCCCAACTCCCCTTTTTAATGTTAGACATTCCAGATATGGGTTCCACATCTGTAGATTTTAAAAAATGCTCGTGTGCAAGTCACTAGGGATTTAACCTGTGACCCAGAAGCTCTTTGGACTCATTACTACGTAGTTTCCCTTTGGTCTCACCCTACACTTGGGGAACAGAGATATAATGAGGAATTTAGTTGTGAAAACTTGACTCAAACAATTGATCAATGTTTGTGGAGGGCAGATATTGATTTTCCTAAGTTGGTGATGGAGGAAGGATTGAAGTTTATCTACATATTGCTAAATAAAGGTAGAGATACTACACACCAAATTTAATTTTGGCAAGTTGAAAAAGGGAATGTTTACAAACAGGTCTAAATGCAAACTAGCAAGTAACGTAACCATTGTTTATTAAAATAAATTTCATTTAATGTTTGAAATTTCTGATATTTACAGGCAAACATCATTTTATTGTGCTTTGCAGATACTGCATGTTTTTGTAAATTGAAGGTTTGTGGCAATCCTGTGTCCAGGAAATCTATTGGTACCATTTTTCCAACAGTGTTTGCTTACTTCATGTCTCTGTGTCACATTTTAATAATTCTTGCAATACTTCAAACTTTTCCATTATTATTGTATTTGTTATGGTGATCGGTAATTAGTTATCTTTGATGTTACTATTGTAATTGTGTTGGGGCACCATGAATTATGCCAAAATAAGACCAGTGAACTTAATCGATAAATGTGTGTGTTCTGACTGCTCCACTGACCTGCTATTCCCCAGTCTCTTTCCCTCTCATGTGGCATCACTATTCCCTGAGACACAACAATATTGACATTAGACCAATTAATAACCCTGCCCTCTAAATATTGAGTGGAAAGAAGAGTTGCACGTCCCTCACTTTAAATAAAAAAACTAGAAATAATTGAGCTTAGTGAAGACGGCCCATCCAAAGCTGAGATAGGCTGAAACCTAGGTCCCTTGTGCCAAACAGTTAGCTAAGTTGTAAATGCACAGGAAAAGTGCTCAGAAGTTAAAAGTGCTACTCCAGTGAATGCATGAATGGTAAGAAACAAAACAGCCATACTGCTGATGTGGAGAAAGTCTGAGTGTACAGAAGTATAGTATAGAAGTATAGAAGTATAGATCAAGTATAGAAGATCAAACCAGCTACAACTTTCCCTTAACTCAAAGCCTAATCCAGAGCAAGGCCCTAATTCTCTTCAGTTGTAGGAAAGCTGAGAGATGTGGGGAAGCTACAGAAAAGTTTGAAGCTAGCAGAGATTTGTTCATGAGGTTTAAGGAAAGAAGCCAGCTCCACAGTATGAAAGTGTAAGGCAAAGCTGCAAGTGATCCACACGATCTAGCTAAGCTAATTAATGAAGGTGGCTACATTAAACAGATTTTCAATGTAGGAAAAAGCAGCCTTATATTGGCAAAAGATGACATCCAGGACTTTCATAGCCAGAGGGGAGAAGTCAATGCCTGGTTTCAAAGCTTCACCAGGTGTTATACTGAACTGATGAATCACTGAACATTATATCAAAAACCAATGATGTATCATACATTGGCTAGTTGAATTTAAATAAAAAATTAAAATATTATATATATAATATACATATTTATACAGCATTAAGTATATATATTATACATATAGTATATAAGTATATATATCATACATATATATTATACTATATATTATATATATAGTATTAAGAATAGTCTCCATATCCTGTGGCAACTTATAAAGAAATTCATTCCAATTTACTGTTTTGCTACTTGCCTTATACCAATTTTACTGTTTTATCTGCATCTGTTATATAAGGATGTATTTTTTCATTTTTCTACTGCCATAGTAATGCTGCATAACAATCACAAAACATCGGTGCTTACAACAATAAACACTTATTTTTTTGCTCACACACAAAAAATTATTCTACTCATTAAAAAAAAAAAAGCTTCAAAGGATGGGATAACTCTTGTTAGATGCTAATACAGCTGGTGACTTACAGTTGAAGACGATGTTGTGTCCCATTCTGAAAATCCTAGGGCCGTTAAGAATCATTCTAAATCTACTCTGCCTTTTAAATGGAACAACAAAGCCTGGAGAGCATGTCTGTTTACAACATGGTTGACCGGATATTTTAAGCCCACTATTGATACCTGCTGCTCAGACAAAAAGATTCCTTTCAAAATATCACTGCTCATTGACAATGCACCTGGTCATCCAAGAGCCCTGATAGAGATGTACAATGAGATTAATGTTGTTTTCATGCCTGCCAGTGTAACATTCATTCTGCAGACCATGGGTCAACTTTCAAGTCTTATTATTATTATTTAAGAAATACGTTTCGTAAGGCTGTAGCTGCCAAAGGTAATGATTTCTCTGTTGAATCTGGGCCAAGTAAGTTGAAAACCTTCTGGAAAGGATGCACCATTCTAGATGCCGTTAAGAACATTTTTGATTCACAGGAGGAGGTCAAAATATGAACATTAACAGGAGTCTGGAAGAAGTTGATTCTAACCCTCATGGATGACTTTGAGGGGTTCAAGACTTCCATGGAGAAAGTAACTGCAGGTGTGGTAGAAACAGGAAAAGAGGGGTGCCTGGGTGGCTCTGTCAGTTAAGCATCCAATTCTTGGTTTCAGCTCATGTCATGATCTCATGGGTGGTGAGATCAAGCCCTGCATAGGGCTCCACAGTCAGCAGCTAAGCAGGGAGTCTGCTTGAAGATTCTCTCCCTCTGCCCGTACCCCCACTTGTTCTCTCTCTCTCTTTCTAAATAAATGAATAAATAAATAAGTCTTAAAAAAATAGCAAGAGAACTAGAATTAGGAGTGGAGCCTAAGATGTGACTGAATTGCTGTGATCTCATGATGGAACTTTTATGAGTTGCTTCTTACGGACGAGCAAAGAAAGTGGTTTCTTGAGATGCACTCTACTCCTGGTAAAGATGCTATGAAGATTGTTGCAATGACAACAAAGGATTCAGGATGTTGTATAAACTTAGTTGATAGAGTAGCAGCAGGGTTTGAGAGAACTGACTCCTGTTTTAAAGGAAGTTCTACTGTGGGCACAATACTGTCAAAAGCCTCACATCCTCCAGAGAAACTGTTCTTGAAAGGAAGAGTCAATCAACGCAGCAAACTTCATTGTTACTTAATTTTAAGAAATGGCCACAGCTCTCTTCAACAAATGGTATTGGGAAAACTGGAAAACTACTTGCAAAAGAATGAAACTGGACCACTTTCTTATGTCATGCATAAAAATAAACTCAAAACAGGTTAAGGGCCTACATATTAAACCTGAGACCATAAAAATCCTAGAAGAGAGCACAAGCAGTAATTTCTCTGACACTGGCCATAGAAACATCTTTCTAGGTATGTCTCCTGAGGCAAGGAAAATAAAAGCAAAAAGAAACTATTAGGACTACATCAAAATAAAAAGCTTTTACACAGCAAAGGAAACAACAAAACTAAAAAACAACCTACTGAATGGAAGAAGATACTTGCAAATGATATATCTGATAAAGGGTTAGCATCCAAAATATATAAAGAACTTCTACAACTCAACACACACACACACACACACACACACACACACACACACACACACACACGCATGCACAAAAAAATAACAAAACCCAAAAAACCCCACAAAAAAACAAATAATTTAAAAATGGGCAGAAGGCAAGAACAGACATTTCTCCAGAGAAGACATCCAGATGGTCAATAGACATATGAAAAGATGCTCAACACCACTCATCATCAGGGAAATGCAAATCAAAACCACAATATCACCTTACACCTGCCAGAATGGCTAAAATAAAAAACACAAGAAACAACAGTATTGGCAAGGACACGGAGAAAAAGGAATCCTTTTGCACTATCGGTGGGAATGCAAACTGATGCGGCTAGTATGGAAAACAGTACGGGGGTTCCTCAAAAAATTAAAAATAGAGCTACCCTACAATCCAGTAATTGCACTACTTGGTATTTACTCAAAGAATATAAAAACACTAATTTTAAGGGATACATGCACCCCTGTGTTTTATTGGCATTTTGGGGGGACTTCACTGACGTTTTATTTGGCATTATTTACAATTGCAAAATTATGGAAACAGTCTAAGTATCCACTGATAGATGAATAGATGAAGAACTAGTGTGTACACACACACACACACACACACACACAGAGAGAGAGAGAGAGAGAGAGAGAGAGAGAGAGAGGAATATTATTCAGCCATAAAAAATAATGAAATCTTGCTACTTGCAACAACATGGATGGATCTAGACAGTATAATGCTAAGTGAAATAAGCCAGTCAGAGAAAGACAGATAGATGATTTCACTCATATGTGGAAATTAAGAAACAAAAGAAACAAACAAAAGGGTTAAAAAAAGAGGCAAACCAAAAAAAGAGAAAGACAGATAGATGATTTCACTCATATGTGGAAATTAAGAAACAAAAGAAACAAACAAAAGGGTTAAAAAAAGAGGCAAACCAAAAAAAGAGGCAAACCAAACTATAGAGAACAGATGGTTACCAAGGGGGAGGTGGGGAGGTGGGAGATGGGTGAAATAGGTGAAGGAGATTGAGAGTACACTTATCTTGATGAGCACTGAGTAATATATGGAATTGTTGAATCACTGAAACTAATACAATACTGTATGTTAACTACGCTGGAATTAAAATTGAAAAAAAAATTGTTATAGCTACCCCAAACTTCAGGAACTACCACTCTGATCAGTCAGCAGCCATCAACATTGAGGCAAGACCCTCCATTAGCAAGAAGATTATGACTTGCTGAAAGCTCAGATCACAGTTAGCATTTTTTAGCAATGAAGTATTTTTAAATTAAGGTATGGATATAGTTTCTTAGAAATTGCTATTGTATACTTAAAAGACTATAGTATAGTGTCAATAGAACTTTTATATGCACTGGGAAATCAAAAACTTCATTTGACTTGCTTTATTGCAATATCTGCCTTATGGGCAGTGGTCTGGCACCAAAACTGCAGTTATCGCCAAGGTACGCCTGTCTTAGGAAAGATCCCTTTCTTTTACTTGTGTCTGGTGACTTCATTCAGATCGCTTTCTATGGTTTTTTTTACCCAGTTTCTTATAAAGAAATCAAGCATTACTCTCTATCCTTAATGAAAGATGATTTTAAATTTAAGCATTTCAGTATATCTGCAAAATAAAAATAAATCTGATGTGAAAAATTGTGATCCATAATTTGCTAGGGATGCATAGTCCATGTACTCGTTTGTATTTTCAACTAGATTCTGAAGTCCTCAAAAAAAAAAAAAGCTTATTTACTATTTTTGTGTAATCTACTCAACTCCCCCTTCCCCATGCTTTCACCCCATTCTATATCCATAACAGTGTTGTGCACATAGGAGATGTTTAATAAATACGTGTTGTGTAAATAAATTGATTTCCATCACTGAAGCCATTTGGGGGCTTATTCTTTAAATGATAAAAGGACTTACAAAGAATATAATAAGTTTCAAAACGGGGTTTGGGGCACCGGGGTGGCTCAGTCAGTTAAGCATCGGCCTTTGGCTCAGGTCATGATCCCAGGGTCCTGGGATAGAGCCCTGGAGTTGGACTCTCTGCTCGGCAGGGAATCTGCTTCTCCATCTCCTTCTGCCCTTCCCCCTGCTCATGCTATCTCTCTCTTGCTCTCTCTCTCTATCAAATAAAAACACAAAAACAAAAACAAAAAACAAACAAAAAAAGTCGGGTTTGAATATAAATTAAGCATCTGTCTCCAGGTCTCTGATGTTGACCTCCAAACAGTGCTTGACTGTAAAGCAAACAGGTATAGCAGTACATCTTCCTTTGTCAAAGGGGCTCAGAAAGGGTAATGAAAAAGAAGAGGTAATGTTGGAATTTGTTTTCTGGCTGCATGCTTTGCCTTTCAAGCACTAACTGAGCTGCAGCATAAGGTGTGAAATTAGGACAAATGTTCCAAATCCTAGAAAACGAGTATTTTATTTAACTCCATCCTGTTTAAGAAATCTGTTTCAGCATTGTAGGTTTCCAGAAGAGATTGGTGACTAAGGAGTGTTCAGGTTGAATTGGATAATCTTTGACAGTGAAAGCTAAAATAAATGCTGGCACAGTGGAACAGCTTTGATAATGATGCTCACAGCAGTGTATTAGTAGTTTCAGACACAAAGGAAGAGTAAGTGTAAACTCTTAGCTAGTTTATTGTTTAAAGTCATAATAGCCCCAATGTTAAACACTGGGAATCTGCATTACTCTAATTTTCCAGGTTCCCCGGGTAAATTTGAAGTTTTCAAGGACTGGCAAAGAGGTAGCCCAGTCACATAGCGTAGGGGGGGAACAAGAGAGAAAATGTTTGAAATGTTAAATATCCAATGAATAGTATATATAAGCTTCAGTTGTGAAAGATCTTTCTTGTTCAATAAGAAAAGACAGCTTAGGAAAACTAGATGGTTGAGGATGAAGTATTATTCTTACAGTATTTTCTATTTCCATCATTGATAAAGTAATACAGAACAGATTGAATTATTATAACCATGAACTCTCTTTATTGATTTAATATAAAATACATAATTTGTCCTTCTGCCCTGAGAGTTCTGTTCCTCTGAGAGATAACATGTCTTTAAATTATTGGATTAGATGAAGCCTCTACCTGTTTGTATTCAGTCTTCAGTTGAGCTAATATTAATAACTGGATTCTTAAAAACCACTTTTAAAGGAGATCCTTTTTTCTTTTTTGCTATTTGAAATTTCTTTCCTTCACTTAACCAAAATTCTCCCTTCTTTTTTTTTAATATTTTATTTATTTATCTGACACAGAGAGAGAGAGAGTGCACAAGCAGAGGGAGCAGCAGAGGGAGAGGGAGAAGCAGGCTTCCCATTGAGCGGGAATATTGACTCGGGTTCGATCCCAGGATCCTGGGATCCTGACCTGAGCCGAAGGCAGACACTTAACCAACTGAGCCACCCAGGTGCCCCCAAAATTTTCCCTTCCAAAATTAATTCATCTTGTATAATTTCTGTGGAAGTAGAACCCTTACTTAGATGACAGTGTTTTGAGTCCTTTATATTACTGCACTTAATCTTCATAATAGTGCTATCAGCAATGTTACTAACTATCCCCATTTTACAGATGAGGAAACTAAGGCACAGAGAAATGAGGAAACTAAGGCACAGAGAAGCAACCTGCCTAGGGTCACACAGCTTATAAGCTATGTAGCTAGGCTTCAACTTCTAGAAGCTATCCTTTTAACCAATAAGCAACACTCCATTCTTTGAGAAGAGAACACCTTGATCATATTTATATCCCACATGTTGGTCTCAGTGCCTAGTACTTGGTAGGTATTTACCAAAAAAAAAAAAAATGGTAAAAGTGAACACTTTTGAGCTCTAGAATGTCCCTCTCTTCATTTCTTTTCAGTTCTCACCTCTGCAGCCAGATCTACATCTTGTTCCTTCTTATCTGGGTAAGAGCTCCTCATTAATTTCTCCCATTTGACCTTCAATTGATACCAATTTAAAGTATAGTTTTAAACTTCATTTCCTTGTTCAAAATTCTACCTGGATCCTCATTACTTTTGAACTGTTGTGTCTGGCATTCAAGGCTCTCTATTCCTTGCCTTAGCCTCTCTTAATTCTTATCTACCACAGCCCTATACACACATTCAGTATGCCTAATTGTACCACCTAGTTTTGTCATAGAATGACCTGTGATTTCACATTTATCCTCATCCATAGACTACCAAATGCTTTTCCTTTGCTATTGTGTGCTCCTGAGATTTTCAGTCCCCCCTCTAATCTCCCATCTATGATTAAGGCTATTGATTCTTCAAGCTTCAAATCCTACATTAACACATTAGTAACATGTTATCCACTGATTTCACTTGACTATATTTCCTCCCTCTTTTAAACCCCTAATAGTGCTTTACCACATTCTGCTTAAATGTTTTTATCTTTTCCTTCTTATTAGGTTATAAACCTCTTGAGACCAGGAATTTTATCTTATCCACTGACTGACAATGAAACAAACAAAATCCATGTGTGTTACTGTGAGACTGTCACTAAATATCTGTCATTTTTCTTCCTTGAGGTCTGTTTTGAGAAATTTGCTATCACAAAATCATTATACTTCATAGCAGGAAGAGACCCCTGCAGTGAATTCAGTACCTGTCTTATTTACCAATAAAAAAATTGAGACATGGAGAAGTTATGAGACTTCCTGGACACCAGTGCCTCGTCCTTGTGATAGCTCATGCTCAATCCTGAGCCCTATTCACTACATTTTTAAGAGATTTTAAAAAATGTTATAACAACAAGTTAAAGGACTTTAGAAGTTTCCAGATGGCACTGGGCTATCCTTTCAAAGGCCCTGCTATTATTTGTCCAGCAGGAAGACTAAAAAGTGTGGTAGGGGTATTAAGACCTTAATGTTGGAACTGTGGTTTGAATCTTCAAGCAAACTCTGACGAATAGTTTTTGTAGAGATTGGTTATTTAAAAAAAAAATCAGTTCCTTATGTTGAATCTTGGTTTATACTTTAACCTGTTTCTTGGTATCTGTTATATTTGTTGACGCTCCCTCCCTCCTAAAAAACAAAAACAAAACAAAAACTGGCAGATATCTTGGATAGGTATTGTTACCCATTTTATGGGTAAAGAATCTCAAAGGAAGTGACTGCCAATGTTAGGATTGTGACCTTAGCCAGGACATTAGCCAGGAGGGATCCTGCTTTCAGATGGTATATACTAGGGCATCCTGCTTCCTCAAGAGAAGGTAACTCTAACCTCTTAATGTGACTCTATGATATCCTAGGTATAATTTCATTAGCAATGGAGACTGCTAGTGACAGGTGCTAATAAGTCTGAAGTCAATGCTGCAGAACCAGCCACCACTGCCAACGAGCCGTGGCTTGGTTCAGCTTGGTTTCCCCATGCACTTTCAGGTGATGGAGATGTCATGCTTTAACATGGCCAGTTATGCTACTAATGGCAATCTGTTGTACCTTCCTAAATGAGGCATTGATGCCCATAGGAGCAAGCACTTCCAGACACTGAAAGAGTAGAACAATTTGGGAAGTTGTGATAATGACATGGAATGACATTGAGAACTGCCTCTCCTGAAGGATACAGGCACATGATTTTGTAAGGTGGTATGCAAAATGCTTGCCCATGTTTGTATGAGGAAAGAAAGAATTGAAGCAGAGGGAGGAATACAATGAAATTTGTTTTTATACCTTGCTGTATACTTCAAAACATGTTTCAGCACAAACAGCATTTCAGGTTAAATCCAAACTTCTCACACTGTTATTCAAGGTTCCCCCACAATCTGATCTACCCACCTTGCCACTTCTGTCATTTGTTCCCTTCACATCCCACCTGCTCGAGTCAACACAGACCGCTCACTGTGCTCACTACATGCTTATTCAGCAAAATTCAAATAAACATATTTGTTCAATGTCCACCATATGCTTGGAATTTTACTAGAAACTAAAGAAGAAAGGAGGAGAAGTGTTGCTTCTGTCCTTAAGGAACTGGAAATCTAGTGGGAAAGATAAGCAAGTACATAAGTGAATCTGATATGAAGCAGTAACAGTGGGAAGGGCAAACTGTAGGAAGGTAAACTTGGGCTTATGAGGACATTAGTGTGTGTGTGTGTGTGTGTGTGTGTGTGTGTGTGTGTGTGTGTGTGTGTGTTTAAAGCAGTGGGAGTCCCTAAGAGGTTTTGAATAGGGAGTGAATGATCAGAACATGGGGTGGACATTATGAAAAATAAAATGGAAGCACAGATATTAAAATTAGGGAAGCCAAGTAAGATGTAATAGCAGTTCATGTGGGGTATGATGAGGACCTCAAAGGTAATCACTGGCAGTAGAAGTGAGATGGAAGGGATGAAGTCCAATAACAGTGTAAAAATGCTGTTCTATTACAGTGGTTAAGCATGTGGATTCCAGAGTCAGACATGATTTGCACTCTGTCTCTGCCATTTATTAGCTTTGTCGCCTTAAATGAATTAATAAACTGGTTTATGTATCAGTATCCTCATCAACGAAATCATCTTGGCCTCCAAATTAGAAGTGCATTTTGAGTTCACAGGAAATAAGCCTTATAGAATGCCTGGAACAGAGTTAGCATTCAGTAAATGTTAACTGACATTATTATTGTGGGTGAGTTTTAAGGAAGATGGCTGAAGAATTTGGTCAGAATATCCTCCCCCCAATATTTTTTTTTAAGAATTTCTTTCCACTTTCCTCTCTGCCTTGTTGGAATCTTCCCATCTAATTGCATTTCCACTATGAAGAATCCCTTGAATGGCCCTGTGCACAGTGATCTTTCCTGTGTCTGAGTTCCTAAAATAGTATGTACCCCATTATGCTATGAAGTACTTTGCTCCCTTCCTTATTTCAATTAATTTATACATTCCTTCAGGGTTGGTGCTTTTTCTTGTATTATTTTGTATTCTCCATTGCACCTGCATCAGCTTGCACATTTGACCATGATAAAAATTTGTTGATTGCTTAATATTGCTAAATATGTCAATTCCTATTTACCAGAATTCAGGGAAATTATAACTCAGGTTAACCATAGAAAGCAATTTCACTTTGGCTCAATTCTTCGTTCTGGAGCCCACTCATAGATCCTCTCCTTGAGGTCTTTAAAAGGACAGTAAGTTAAAACTATTCCTGCACAGAGTGGTGATAAAGGCTGGGCACCACTGGAAAAGCAGAAGAGCTCCAACCTGGGGCTGAGCAGGCACAAGCGCTCCATCTGGCTAAGGAAAAAAGCAGGAAGCAGTTGATTCTAGGGACCATTCTATAAACACCCATGATGAATATTTGAATTTGATTCTAAATTTTTAGGGCAAAGATACCCTTTTCAATAGTAGCTAATCTTTATTCCACAGCTTACTGTATTCTAAAAGAGGCTTACAATTAATTGGTCTGGAATGGGGGCTGTATCAAGGAATCTCTTTCTCTTTTCTTTTTTAATGGCAGATGCTAAGATGCTTCTGTAGCAGAACTAGAGAAAAATTAAAGATTGGCTGAATTAATTTCCTCTCAATCCATTGAGTTGGTTTATTTGGCCTCGTATTAGTAGAACTACATATGTAATTTTACAAAACAACATATGGAATATGTTAAGAGTATGAATGTGTTATGTGGGCTACAAGGGCATCAGAGGAATTTTGCTTTGAAATGTGCACTTTAATGTAGATTGATACCATAGAGTAGAATGTCTTGAAATTGTATTGCAGATGTCTGCTAGTAATGACTTTATGTATTTTTCATAAAAGATTTAAGCAGCATATTTAACAAATTATCTATGATTTCTTTTTTGTTCAATGTAGTATCTTCTAGTTCATTTAGTATAAGCATTTTAAAACTCATCTGTAATTGTGTAAGGAAAGATATCACATAAAAGGAATTCAAAAAAATTGAACTGGCATAGCTCCTGACAGAATACTGAAATAGCTGTCTTTCCATCCTTCTGTTCACTCTTATATCAGACTCCCCTGACTTTTTATTCTGTGAGCAGTACTATTAGTACTCCTATGCAACAAGATGGTTACTCAAAGAAAACATGACTGATTTTTTCCTGTTCAATTTGGGTTGCAATGCTAAAAATCTATAAAACAATCAAAATGGTGGTAGGCCAAAATAAGAAGGGATAAGCAGTTGTTGACTGATGTTAATCTGACAGATTTTAAGTATATTTTCTATAAAAACCCTCAAATGCTTTGCAACAGTCTCATTTTAGTTGTGGCATTGCATTGTCTGAGATTATATAAATATATGTATGTATTAATGTATATATCTTTATTGCATATTTAGTGTATTATTTGTATTATATATATGTAAATGTGTATATATGTATATACATATGTGTCATATGCCATTACTTGTGGCATTAACTATCTCATAATGAAAGTGTTAAGTGCAACTTCCAAGTAACATGATTTAAAGAAGAAATTGCCTGCCTGCACTTCATCTCTTTCTCCATTCTTACAAAATGGAACTTGGACTAGAGCCAATCTTATCTAATGCAGACATCCAAGGTAATGGAAGAGTAACAAGAGATCTCTAGGGAAAGAGCTTCCCCACCAGCCTGGAAGGACTCACCCCTGGACCTTTAATTAAGAAAGAAAATTCCATTTTCTTTGAGCCATTGAATTTTAGTCTTTTTGTTATACGTACTTGATATATATCCAAAGTAATATATTTGCCATTTTGACATTTGTACTTGTACACATTCTTCTCTTTTTACTCCTGTTTCCTCAAAGTTTTTTTTTCATATGCACCCCCCAACATAAATATTTTTTGAAAGCATGCGAAATAACCCCTAATTTGGAAAGAAACAACAAAAGAAGTAAATTTGCAGGTTAGTTTTTACTGCTGACATAGATCTTTGAAAAAATATTGCAAAGTCACTCATTTTTCTCAAACTTTATTGTCAGATACAAATATGGTCATTTCTTCTTGACTGTTACTAATCACAGTGATGGTGCTAAAGATAACAGTGGGGATGTTAGGTGAGGTAGGACAATCTAGGGAGGGAAAATGAGAAGAAAATTGAAGGTAGCTAGCTGTTCTATCTCTACCAGTGAACTTGGGAACATTTCTTGTAGCAGATAGATTTTGGTCTATCTTTTGGCTTGGATAATGCATCTCTTTCATACTCCTTGGTTGGTATAAGAGTTGCTGGGGATAAGCTGGAAGACCAAGTGGCTTTCTAGGAGTAAGAGTATAATAACATAGACCTGTTCACTTTAAGGATCAAAATGATTAGAATGTCTCTGATGAACTTAGATGGCCCAGCCTATGAAAGAAATCTCCAGGTCTTCTCCACACTCTTTTATCTCCACATTATGCTTTTGTTTTCAAGATATGATTGTTTTATTAATTTTTAAAAACTAATGTTGACATATTTGGCCATAATTTTCTTCTGCTCCATGGAATCTTTTTCTTAGATTTCTTCATCTGCCATTTATTTTTTTCCTGTTCTTGAGCCTCTTTTGTCTTTTAATTGGTAAAATACTTGGACTGAAATATTTACATATTTCAATACAATTAGAATCAAGAATATCCTCTATTTAGCAGAATTTCTCTAGTCTTATCAATAGCCTCAGTACCTACAGATATTATTTCTCAACTAAAAATATAGTCTACAGAGGAGAGTCAATTTTAATCTTATTAATAAAAAATGTAATTTTAAAGAAAATTACAGGCATCTTTATTTAAAAATTTAAAATTATGTAATATTAAAAAATGTATTCTTCTGAAAAATTATTCAAATAACAAGGTTTAGAAACAGATACAGCTGGGGCGCCTGGGTGGCACAGCGGTTAAGTGTCTGCCTTCGGCTCAGGGCGTGATCCCGGCGTTCCGGGATCGAGCCCCGCATCAGGCTCCTCTGCTATGAGCCTGCTTCTTCCTCTCCCACTCCCCCTGCTTGTGTTCCCTCTCTCGCTGGCTGTCTCTATCTCTGTCAAATAAATAAATAAAATCCTTAAAAAAAAAAAAAAAAGAAACAGATACAGCTAATAATATGCATATGAACCAAGAATAATAATTATCTTGGTTTTGGGGGTTTTTTTATGGTTTTTTGGTGACTTTCACCTATTTCTCCCCCTGCCTCTGGAAACAACCAATATGTTCTCTGTTTCTGTAAGTTCATATTTTTTATATTCCACATATAAATGAAATCATACAGTATTTGTCTTTCTTTGACTTATTTCACTTAGCATAATGCCCTTAAAGCCCACCTATGTTGTTACAAATGTCAGGATATCCCATTTATTTTTGAATGTTTCATATAAAGATATTTTTATTTTTGTTTAATGTATACAGATATGTTATTTTTATATTTTTAGCAAGACTTTTTTTTTGAAATGAGCTTTTGAATAGAAATATTTCATTTGGATACCAATATAATAAAACCAAATTATATGTCAACATGTATATTTTGAAGAAATTATATAATTTTAACTACTTTTTGTGCCCTATTTCATTCTCAAAAATATCCTGGTTTGGGATTCTTATATGGTCCTACTCCCTAGAAGGTTTGTGTGTGAGGGACTTGAACTCAGCACGACACTGAAACCAATGGAGTGACCAAGAAAAGCTGGCTTCAGGCAAATCAAATGATTTAGGAACCCATTCTGAGCCTTTCACTGTAATATAACCTGCTTGGGTGCAAATTAAAAGCAGTCTGTCAATAAAAACGTGTAATAGTGACAGCCCAGGCTTCATGTGGCAAGAAACAGACATAGTGTAGAAGCAGGAATAAAGAGCCTACTTTTATTTCTCCCTCCACTAGCTCCCATCTCCCCTATGCTGCACTAAGAAATGGCCACCACACTTGTGGTGGTACCTCATCTCTGTCATAGCAGGAGTGGCCTCTTCTCGTGGGATGAATTCTTTCTTTCTCAGGACATTCTTTGGTTCTTTATGTAGAGAATACTACTGGGACTGACCCATGTTTTCTCTGGATAACATCAGACACGTGACCAGATAGGTCCATGCTACCAGCTGTGGTTTATCTTCAAATAGAAACCCCCTCCCCCAACATGCATGAAGTGAAGTGGTGAAATGAAGTGGTGCTTAATAACTGGGGAAAATGCTTTACATGAATCTTAAAGATTCAATAAGAAATCTTGGAAAACAAAGCCATTATTATCAAACTGCTTTTTAAAAATTCTGTTTATATTCCATATATTTCCCAAAGTAAAACATTACCACTGCTATACTCACATAGTCATTAGTTCATTTTGAGTGTTCAGAGATCTAGATTGAGTAGAGTTTGTACCTCAAATAATTGGAAAATCACTCCCATGCCCTAGAAAAGCCAGCATGGATCAAGTGAACAGGGCTTTCTTCCTAAGGTGTGCACCTAAGCATGATGCCAACACGTTTACTTCATGTGAGTGATGTTGTGGTCCCCAAAGGCTTTATTTCACATCCTGCTCTCATTGATAGGAAGCATTTACTTACTCATTATAAGGACCCTTAAAGGGATAGCATGTTTATGGAAGCAAAAAAAAAAAAAAATGTCCCCTTAATAAGGACCTCAAACTAGGCTCCTTTTGCTCATTTTGTAGGTACTATTAAAATAATCTTAAATAGTCCAACTCTATAATCCTTGAAAAGCTATTTTTCATCATTTTCCCTTAGTAATTTACAAATATTTCTTCTTTGTACCCACTTTGATATCAATTAGCAGATACTACCTATATGTTTACTTCTTTAGTTAACTCACTTGTAAAAACAGATGTTTCTATGGGGATTATGCTTTCATGCTTTCTTTATGCAGCTCTGGCAAGCCCCTTTCCAACTAGGTATGTGACACTTCAGTCTTAACAGAGATGATGTTCTAGAATATTCACAAACCAAAGTTTAAACAATTAAGGGGACACTGATTTCCATAAGTAACCATTGAAAACCTGGATGTTGGGGCACCTGGGTGGTTCAGTCAGTTAAGTGTCTGCCTTTGGCTCAGGTCATGATCTCGGGGTCCTGGGATTGAGCCTGCTTCTCCCACTTGCCCTCCCCAACTCCACCCCTGCTCGCTCTCTCTCAAATCATTAAATAAAATCTTTAAAAAAGAAGAAGAAGAAGAAAACCTGAAAGAAAACCTGACACCAAGTGTCAGAATTTTGTCTGAGCAAGGTAGAAATGCCTTAACTTTGAGCCTTTCTATCTTAATTTCCTTATTTGCCTTTAAAAGAGAAAGAGAACTGTACTAGTTTGCTAGGGCTACCATAACAAAGTACCACAGACTGGGTAGCTTAAACAACACAGATTTATTTTCTCACAATTCTGGAGGCTAGAGAAGATCAAGGTATTGGCAGCACTAGTTTGTTCTAAGGTCTCTTCTTGGCTTGTGGATGGCCATCTTCTCCCTGTGTCTTCACATTTCTTCCCTGTGTGTGTGTGTCCATGTTCTAATCTTCTTATAAGGATTAGGGCTCAGTCATATTGATTAAAGCCAACTCTCATTTTAGCTTAATTACCTCCTTAAAGACCCTGTATCTAAATAGTTACATTCTAAGGTACTATAGGTTAGAACATCAAAATATGAATTTTGGGGGGACACAATTCAGTCCATAATAGGAACCATGCCTATTACTTTTATTTTTCAATAACAGTACTTTAAAAAATGACATTGTTTCTCCTTCTTGCACTGTAAAAGCAATGGAACATGTTTAAGACCACGGGACATCTACATAGGTAAGTGTAAATCTTGTTGGCATTTTAATTTTCTCACTGGAAATCTTGTTTCCATGTGTAAGTACTGAAGGTTCTGGGAGATTTTTTTCATTATTGCTCTCCTTATGAAAGCAGCTGTTCAATGAACACGGCATATTTTGTTACCTCATCAAGAAGCAGAGGAAGATTATGTTGTGATCAAGTTTTGTATGGCTATAGTCAATGCTTTTCTGATTGTCTGAGCCCCAGTGATTGATTTAATAGGTCTACTCCAGGGCAGTTACTCATCCCTGATATTTGTCCAACTCAAAGCTCCATGTTATTTATGTAAACGATGCTTTATATGCCTTCCATGAAGATAAATCCAAGTTGACAGAACTGTTTAAGAGATGAGTGTGCCAACCAATTGAGATTATGATCACAGAATATATCTATATCAACTTTCATGTTACTTCACTGGCAAATTGGGAGCTTTGGAGGATAAGAGGATAAGATATGATTGGAAGAATCTATTTTCTACTCTGAAGGTAGTATTTTGACATTTCGGAGGACTGCGCATCTAGAAAGACTTCCGAATACAAACAAAGAAAAACAGGCTTGGGAACAGATTATTTGTCTCTGAAAAAATGAAAACACCTCTAAACCATGGGGAAAATAAACCAGAGTCATTTAGACATACCCAGCATTTGGAAAATGTTCTTATGTGTAATGAGTTATGCATTTTTAGCTTTGGCCAGGGATTTTTTCTTTTACATGGCAGAATACGAGCCTTATGTGTTCTTTATACATGTGGTTGTTAGAAGATCAAAGGGTTACATCTGCTTTGAGCATGATGAAGTGACGTCTATGAATTGTCCCCTTCTTTTATAAGAAATCATCCAAAAGCCAAAAAAGAATGAGGAGGAAAAATTAATGCAAACTTGATCTCTGATAGAACTGGGAGATACATGAAATCTCAAAACAATAACAATAAAGTAGGAAAAAAGTTAACAGCCAAAAGCAATAAAAGGCCAACTGGGACAGATAAACATGCGAAAAGAGGACTTGCATAGTGACAGAGCTCAACAAAATCTCAACACAAATCTCTCAAGTATGTTCCACTGAAATATAAAATAAGAGATATTTTATTTGCAACAACAGGAATAGGGAATATCTTTGGATGCTCAGGGTTGATTGAGGAATCATGAACAATCCATGATTGCAGAAAGTAACTTTGGTTGTAGGAAAGAGGAGGAGGACACTTTATATTACTAACAGTGCTGCAGTTTGTTAACAGGGAAAATGTAAAACCTAAAATAGCAGGCAACTCTGTCGTAAGCAGACTGCTGGGAGCCTACAACACAGCTTTAACCACTCTTCCACCAAAACCTTCCTCAAAGGGCTAATGGGAAGGGTGCTCATTTGAAAGGTGAATGATAACACTAACAGGAACCAGCACAGACTCTAAATGAAGCTGTTACAAAGGGGGAAAAAAAGAGATAAAGAAACAGGAAAAACAAATAAAGGTGAAGAATATTCACCAAGAAAAATATACCATGGAGGAGGTAAAAATTATAACCACATAGGTCATCAAGAATTAGTAAAACAAAACAAAACAAAAAAACCCTTAATGAGACAATCACAACGGAAAAAATAAAAGGACAGAGTAGAGATATAAGAGCTCAGGAAAAATGCCCCTCCAGATATACTCCTCATCCTTGTCCACCCTTATCTGTGCCCCAGGAAGCTGACCTCTGAACTACTTCAAAAGTTTCCCTTTTCTAGCTTCTAGTTGGGCTTGGCCAACAGTGAGTACTGCACTAATCTTTGACGGTTCCCTACATTCTGCCTTCACCTTTGTAAAAATCTCTTTGTTAATTTCTTCAGTTTGACTGTGCCATCTCTTTTCTGCAAAAATCCTAACTGATAAGATGACGAAAATGGCAAAGCTGAGCAATGAAATAGAAGGGGAAAAAATTAAATACTATGGAAATGAGCCAGATTAGAGGCAGCACAAAGGAAAATTGTGCCTTCTGAACAGAGGCACAATTAAGGGTAGGAATTAGAAAATATGTAAAATGAAATTAAAATAGTTTGATAAGTCAGAAGAGAAAATAATGGATATGGAAGATAGGCAAATCAGTGTCTTGGACAAAGAGAACCAAGATAATGTAACCAAACAAATACTTAAAGATATAATTCAATATAGCACACCAAAAACAAACAAACAAAAAAAAGATTTGAATCTACAGATGGGATGCATATTGGCATATCTAAGGGGGAAAAAAATAACACAGAATGATCAAAACAAAAATTCATCCTGGTAGGGGCGCCTGGGTGGCTCAGTCCTTAAGCATCTGCCTTCAGCTCAGGGCGTGATCCCGGCACTCTGGGATCGAGCCCCGCATCAGGCTCCTCTGCTGGGAGCCTGCTTCTTCCTCTCCCACTCCCCCTGCTTGTATTTCCTGTCTTGCTGGCGCGCTCTCTCTCTCTTTCTGTGTCAAATAAATAAAATCTTTTAAAAAAATTCATCCTGGTAAAATTTCATAGTTTCAATATATATTTATATATATTCTACATCCAGATAGATTAAGACACTTAAGGAGGAAAAAAAAATGCAGGATAACCTTAGACTTCTATCAATACTCAAAACTAACTATAGAATAATCAATGCCAATCAAGTCCTTGAAAAAAGACTGATTCAAGAATCTTTATACCCAAACTGCAACTCAACATAAAGGCAACATTTTTGAACATAGAGGAACTCAGAATATAATTTTTTGAGTTCTTTTTACTTCAGCCTTTCTTTGATGAATGTAGAAACTGGCAAAAGGATTGACTGTGAGAATTGAATCCCTGGAACTAAGATCAAAACTAGTATGAGAATTAGTGTAAAAATTAGAATATAAGTGTGAAAAACCTGGAGAAATAGAAATTATATATCCAACAAAAGTTGAGATGAAGAAGAGAGCAGTAAGAGGTGGAACAAATATGCTGACCTCTTTTTCACAAATGGATAGAGATATTATTTAAAGCAAATAAGTAAATTAATAGAGATATACAGATATCTGGTGATATAAAGGTGGATTGATTTTGGTACTATCAGGAAACAGATGGGACACTCAAAAAGGGTGATTGAAGAGAGTTTAATGAAGGTCTGTTTATAAAGACCTGAGAAGAACGAAAGAGGTCAATAAGGGATGAGGTAGCAAACATCAGAAAGACATGAATTACCATTCCTGTGTCTGAAGGGTAAAGTGGAGAGAACTATTACCAGAATATGAAGAAAGAAGCACTCATGGCAGAGTGTCTCCTGGACAAGAGCTGTAGCCATAGATAGAGGAAATCAATCAAATTTAAAAATTGTGGCTGAAGAAGGGGTGCTGAGGAGTAGGTATCTTGTTCAATTTTTCTCTTTCTACTTGGTTTCATTGACCCATCCTAACTAGAAACCAGAAAGGGCAAGGGAATCTAGTTAAGGGAATTCATAGAGATCAGCCTTCCATAGAACAGAGCAGGGTATCACAGCCACACAAAAACACACACTTATTCCATGCTCTCTTTTCCTCTGCTGCCCCTCGCTGGATGAGTGCTTTACCTGGTAAGATGAACCAAACCTTTATGCTTGTAGGATCTGAACTATTAAGTTATGACAGTTTTTGGCCAGTACTTTTAAACAAGAGAG
Source organism: Ursus americanus (assembly GCF_024610735.1). NCBI lineage: Eukaryota > Metazoa > Chordata > Mammalia > Carnivora > Ursidae > Ursus > Ursus americanus. Next base: position 22,236,222 of record NC_142134.1, on the reverse strand, counting down.
TACTGTGATGTGCCTTGGTGAAACTCCTGGACTCCAGACAGTCTTCTTTGTGCAAGTGTATGACAACAACACAAGTTTCCTTCCAGAAAATGGCACCAATTACCCTGGTCAAAATGGTTGGCTGGTTCAGAAGCACAAGGAACCAAAAATGGGCAGGGGGCAGTCACAGGTTCCAATTTAACAGACCTGATAAAAGTATTCCTCTCTAAAATACTAGGACCACTAAGCCCACTGAGCCAAGATTATAGAGTTGGGAAGCAAAAATTAAGTATGTTATTAGGTATAGTATGAGAAGGACCACTGCCACCTGTACCCCTAGCTCTCAAACCAATATATTCTGACCATTGGAGACATAATACTAGACATTGGCGCCTGGTTTAAGGTATATGCTGCTTCTTACAGAAAGTTTCCCAGACTCTCAATGTTGAGTGTCACTGAACTTTTAGTTCCATTGTTTTATACCAGCCATTTCTAGAAGATGGGACATAGGGTAAAACCAATGATTCCATGGGCATGAGCTCATTGCTATTCCTTAGCTATAAAATAGTTTTCTTGCCCAGGGTTCCTTGCTTGTGTAGTGTTACAGGGCAATGAAAAAGGTGTTCTTAGAGTACACAAATAACGGTATTAAAGAAGTGTTGTAGACTGAGGGAGAAATCCATATCCAGAATAAGTTTATTTTTCTATAAAGGCAAATTGCTATATTCTCCATGAGAGAAAGGATCCAATGTGGACTTTGCAAACATATTGGGCACTCAGCAGTGGTGTTAATCAGATCAGCCTTGCTGAGAGAAAAAAATCATGTTGAGCCCATACATAGTTTCCATCCTTGACAATATGGACACTGTGTACAAGGAACCATTGAGCAAGTATTGGGGTTACTAGAGAAATAGGCTTTATGGCTCATAGTTTAGATATGTTTCCTATAAGCAATATAGGGTCAAAAATTTTTGTGTGTGTGAATTCTGTCTGATTATCCAATTATACTTATTATGCTATTTTATATATTTGTATTTTTTTCTAGAGGGAATTGAAGTTCTGTTATTCTTGTTGTTTATATTAAATTTTTGTTTATTGTCTTTCTATATAATTATCTGATAGTAATGAAGCTGCCCCCACACAGACCCATAGTCCCCAAGACTACAACGGGGCTTATTCCTTTCTGCTCTCAGGGCATTCGTATATGTCAACTGGCTAGGCTTAGTTCTAGCCATTAGACTATATCCTTCCCCACCACTCAACTCCCTGTAAATCTGTTATCTGAACCATCAAGTTGGCAACACTTTTTTTTTTGGCCTTTTACTTTTTTTTTTAAACAATTTTATGTATTTATTTAGTTGAGAGAGAATGAGTACACAAGCAGGGAGGAGGGGCAGAGGGAGAGGGAAAGAAAGAAATCCAAGCAGACCCCATGCTGAGTGCAAGTCCAGCTCAGTGCTCCATCTCACCACCCTGAGATCATGACCTGAGCTGAAATCAAGAGTCAGACACTCAACCAACTCAGCCACCCCTGTGCCCCTTTTTCAGCCTTTTATTAAGAGCTACTAACTCCAGTTTCCTGATTTCCCTGGGACCTTTTCATTTCCTATCATCCCACCGGATGCTTGTCTGTTATTACCTGCTTCCAGACCTGTGGCTCATGTCCTTTGAGTTTGTTTTATTTTGGTCCACAAAGATGTTCATCTTGATCCTGGCTAAGTTGTTTTGGTTATTGTTCCTTATATTTTACACATCTTTGCTATATATACGGGAGAAGAGTATGCCAATGAATAAACCCACTTTTAATTCTGAATGGATCTACCCACTATCTACTACTTAGTGGTTAAGGAATAAAGAGAATATTTAAATATTTGTACTTATTGAACTTAAGATCTACTTTACTCTGTTTAAATTCATTGGGTATTGCATATGCTCAATTCTTTGTGTTTAATTACTAATAAATTATTGTTAACAATAATAATAGTCCATTCACCTATTCTGGAAAATTTTACATTGTATCATAGGTAAGACTTCTTGGTATTTGTTATATGGGGAGAGATGAATTAGAGTAATGAACTTAAATAGGGATATAAGTAATACTCTGGATTTTTATGTAAAACCCATCTATAGGGGCGCCTGGGTAGCACAGTCATTAGGCGTCTGCCTTCGGCTCAGGGCGTGATCCCGGTGTTCCGGGATCGAGTCCCACATCAGGCTCCTCCGCTGGGAGCCTGCTTCTTCCTCTCCCACTCCCCCTGCTTGTGTTCCCTCTCTTGCTGGCTGTCTATCTCTGTGAAATAAATAAATAAATAACCTTAAAAAAAAAAAAACATCTATAGTAACAGAGCACAGCAGAGATGTGACTAAATGGGAGCAGACATGGCAAGGACTTTAGCATTTTAGTTGAATAAAAGTTCTGTATAAATTATTAATAAAGTCTGCTCAAAAGATTTCATTCAAATTAGGCATAATAATAGAAATGTAGTGATGAGAAAAAGGTTGTTGGATATTGCCTCTCTGCTCTCTATGGGTCATGCTAAACATGGACTATTACTTTCAGTCTCAGATGCCACACTGTAAAACGAATATATCTGGAGCTTATCTGGAGAAGAGAAATAAAAATGTTAAAAGTTGTGAAAACTATTATAGATAAGGAACATTTTAAGCAACGAACCATTGAAGGACTTCATAAGCGTCTTCAAATATTTCAAGGATAATAATATGAAAGGAAGATTAATCATAGTCCACGTGGTTCAAGAACTAAAATGGATAGCTCTATCTGTTTTCTAATTCTGTAAAATTAGAAAATATTGGGAATTTCCTAAATATTAGAATTTTGAAAATAAATTCAGCTATTTTATTGCAATGAGCTTCCAATCACTGGAGTTATTCACATAAATGCTGATGGATATTAAAGATTAATACCTTCATTGCATCAATATCTTTTCCTTTGAGGTTCTACCATTTATCAAGTTATACCTCACTAAACTCATACATTTTTGTAAACCCTTGTCAACTTCACTCCTGCATTATGTGCCAAATTCTTTCATGTGCTCTGCCTTTACAAATGTTATTCTATCCCATTTTTATCTCCATCACTATTTTTGCTTAGCTAACCTCTTTTGGTCTTTAAGTCTCAGCTCTAGTATCACTTCTTCCTGGAATAATTCTTGGGGTTTTCTGATTGTAAGTCTAACTCCCCAGTAGGTCATGAGCTCCTTTAAGTAAGACACTGTATACCCCCTGAGTATACCTGCCACTCTATATGGTGCTTGACACAGTGGATAAATGGGTACATGGATTAATTAGTTGATTAAGATTTGTAGTATCATTCTAGCCTAAACAGAGACAAGACTTGTGTGTTTGCATTTCTGCAAAAGAAGGCGTATAGAAAGTGATCAATGGCAAGACATATTAATTTGGATGAGCCAGAAAAACAAAAGGCCAACAGAAAAAAATTTAAGTTGGAAAGCTATAGAAGCATTATTCGAAAAGGAGAGAGAAAATACGTGCTTGTAAAGAAATCATTCCACCTTTGTATATTGTTTACTATGGTTGATTCAACTCAAATGTTCTTTCACTAGAATAATTTTTCATGAAGATTCAATTTTACTTATGATGTAACAGGCTAGAACAATCTAGAGAAAAAATCATATTTAATTGATATATTTCTAAAATATTCCATTCACTGGCCTTACCTTCTTTTACAATGTGAAGGGCATCTGCATTCTATATTGGAAATACATGGGCAAAGTTGTCGTATGACCAAATAAATCACTACTGTGTTCTAGTTTGATTAACTTTGGCCCTCTGTAATCCTATGGATATAAAAGTATATATGGGAAACACCATGATAATTGTTTTATGAAGGGAAACTAGTATATTCTCAAGTCTTATAGCCTTTTAAAAAGATAAAAAGGAGGAAAAACAGCCCTTATTAATTCATACTTGCAAAACAATTGCAGTCATTTTCCTGGGTGAAGACTAAATTATTGTACGTTATAGTGTGCACGTCTATGATAAGTAGATTACTACAGATCATTCCAAGAGGAGGTGGAGGGAAGATTGCACTAACATTAGCTTCTCTGGTATTTGCAGGCTGTAAATTTCTTTAAATGATAGATGTAAAGATGGAAGACAGATGGATAGAGGAAAAGACAGAATCAGATACTGGATGAGTTAGTACTGCAGCCTGTACTTCAGCGCTGTCTTATTACCACAAGGCTAGCAAGCGTCAAAGTCCCCCCACACCCCCCACTCCCTCCCCCTGAAATGTACCGATTTATATGAAAATTAAGATTACAAATTAAAGCCTGGCTATCCTGGAGTTTTCCAGTTCATCAGCCATCCAATAAAAATGATGTCAAGCCTGTATGCATAATTCCCAGAAGATTACTTTGTCCTTACAGCTAAGCCCTGTCCCTGATATGAAAGATCTCTATCCACTTTTATTGAAATAAAGAACTAACATCATAATCCCAATATTGAGGTATAATCTTCATTATCTCCTGACCCTCTTGAGGTTCCCCCAATCTATATTACTTCAGATTTGTTTATTTATAATCCTTATGTATTTACCTTTATTGAGATAGGATTAAAAACTGGAGAGGGGAGGGAAGCGCCAAAAAATCCTTATGATCTCATGACTGAGTTTCAGTTCACCAACAATCAACTAATGTGTTAGACTGAGGGTTTTTTTTTTTTTTTGGTTTTTTGTTTGTTTTTTCCAGCGGTTCTTATAGTTGTATAGTCTAAGCTTGAAAAGGCATTAATTGGTCTCCTGAGTGTCCTAATTTCATTAAGTGAATTATTTCCAATCCAACCTGGTTTGTGAAATGATGGCAGCATCCTCTTTTCCTATTTATTAAAATAGGTGGGGGAGGGGTTAATGAAAAGATAAACACTGATAAAATCATCCAAAGTAACTTTTATCTCTTTTCTCAGGAAGTTTTGATTCATACCTATAGTTAATTACTGGTAAACCACAATCCCCCAACCTTTTTTCCCCCCCAAGAGCCTTAAATGGCCTCTGGCTATGCCTCGGGCTGTTAACTACCAAACTAGTCATTAATGCCGGTCAAGATGATTTCTTGGAGATCATTGCTCGCTTATTTTTTTTTAATAGACAAAACAGACTTTGTTCTGCACAAAGAATGAAATAGTACTTTAGCCATTTTTTCCCTTTCAAAAGGATAAACACCTATGAAAAACACATTTGACTGTGGTATTTTAAAAACATTTCAAATATTAATTTTATTTCCAAAGTGTAAATTGGGTTTGCAATGTCCTGGTTTTCACTGATAATCGTGCTTTCTTACTTTAAATGAATTTTTGCTATTGCATTTGGAAAAATACATCTTAAGAGATTTGGTAAGTGTGCTTAGTTATTTGTACCGCTTATTTTTGTGTGTTGTGCAAGGATTTGTTAGGATAATATTATTTGGCTTTTAGATTTGAAAACAGATTGGAAATAGAAGTACTTTAGTATTGGCATAAAATTGCACTGGAGTGTTTTCTTCTTAAAATAAGATTTATTGACTGTAAATGACTCTTGTTCTACCATTATTTGATATAATGTGGGATTTGTTAGAATTTTCATTGGCTCAGTTATTCCTCATCTGTGAACCCTTCCTTTTCATTCAGTCGTGCTTTTACTTGAGCACCTGCTATTGACTGGGCACACTCAGAGATAAATAAGAGGAGAATGCAGAAGAAAGATCAGGCAGACAGAAACAGCTTATGATCAGTGAATACTCTGTTTGCATAAAATGATATTCAAACATAAAATCCTATATTGGAATTATTAGCCTTATTAAAATGTTTACTTATTAACTGGAAGGGAAGTAACTGGAACCAGTATTTATTATGCACCTAATATTTTCCGAATATTGATCTGGGTAATTTACATGAATTTCTGATTTAACCCTTACAACAACTTTGCAGTCCTTACAGAAATCCTACAATTATTCCTATTTTATGGATGTAGAAATTGCAACTTTATTTAAGATAATGGGAGAAAGAATAAGAAAAAACTAGAGGAAAGATGCAGAAAAGAAAGTTTTGGAGCTTCAAAAACAAACATTACTTACTTGGTACCCTATCCCTTCATTTGCTCATAGATAGGAAATGCATTCTCCCTTTCTTTTGAAAACTGTGGCCCAAGATGGCAGGACACTGCCATGCAGTCCCAGTTTAGATCTTTCAAGTGACCAGACGAGAATGATATTGACAAAGCCCGTTTACTCCACCAATCAGAGATTCATTTGAATTAAATACATACATATTCTTTAAAGGATCAAGCCCACCAGTTATTAATAATCTAGTGTGAATTTTTAAAAACTGCTTATTACTAGCTATGATGTGGGATCTACAACTATCTCCTTATTTGTTTATGGGAAGTAGGAACAGAAGGGAAAAAACTGAAAATACTATCTAAGAATGTGAGTTATTTTGAAGGCATTCTAATCTAGACAAGGGTGTATAATTTAAGCCCAGAAAATAATAATAGAATACTGAGTATCAGGAATGGAAGAAGAATTCGGGGCGAAGAAGTGAAAATTCATTTATGCCCATGGTTTAGCCTAGCCCTATCTGACATAAGACAGTGTGTACTGTGTCCTGGAAAAGGTTTATAATTTATAAAGCTTTGAATTCCCAGGGATAAGCCATGAATTACAGGGTGATTCTAAAAGCTTTACATTCTAAGATAAGCCCCTATTTATGCTTTTTCCTCATCAAAAACAGGAACTCCTGTTTTTTAGTGAAACTGACCCAAATGTTTTCCAATTAGAATTTTACTGGCATACAAAAATTTAAACTATAAATGAAGACTTCTCTCTTTATTCTGAAAGTACTCCCTTCATTGTGCAAATAGGATTGCAATCAGTTATTAAAAAAAGATCTCTATATATTTTTGGACAAGGATAATAGAGGACCTAAGACAAATTTCATGAACTATCTTTGACTTTCTAACAGCTGACAATTTCTTTCATTATTATACACTATTACTCTTAAACTGATTTTCTAACTCTGAATTTTGATGTTTATTATTAGCTGACAAATGACTATTTCTGATTATTTCAGGTGCTGGGAAGGGTTTAGTTTTGATAGGGTTGCCATTCTTACAAAACAGGGTATATGGAATTATTTAAATATTTCCAAAGCAGGTGCCTCAGAATATAACTCCAGGTGTAACCTACAATATGTGAGCTTAAGCACTATACAGTACTACTACATATTAACTTAAGGCGGTTGAGACAAAGATACTAATCTGTTAGGCCCACAAAAGCTGTGACACTTTAGCCTTAGATGCTTACTGGATATAAACTAAGCTAACCCTTGCCCCAGACCCCCAATATTAAGGAAAAAAATAAAATTAAGGACATATATGATGTGCTGAAAAATATCCCACAAATCGTTGCTTTTCATATTGAGGAGTGTTTCACAAGGGATACACAGGCAAGCGTAATTTTAAGGGACTTAAAATCTGTATCCTCAACTTCCAATGTACATCTTCCTAGCTTGATCTGCCCAAGAGCACTCCTGCGGTGTTGGTTCTTTCTCACCTTTCCTAATCTTTCTTCCACTTTGCAAAAGAAAGGTCTACCTCTCACTCATCAGCAATCTTACTAAGTAGGGTACAGTGTTCCAGGACACAAACTGTCTTGGATGCCAAAGGGACGATTAGAAATATTTGCATCTTAGAAGGCTCCTTATATGAGGGAGTTCATAATTTTCAAGATTCTTTATAACATCTATTATTTAATAAACTTTAGCTTTTGTATCTGCTTTCAGTAAAAAAAAAGTAGGGACTATGGGACTTAACAGTTTGCTTAGGGCTCTGGAATGGAAAATCAACCAGATGCTTGCCCTAATGTACTACCAGCTTACTAAACCTTTTGAGTATGTGAAAGCTTTGGTCACTGTGTGTGTGTGTGTGTGTGTGTGTGTGTGTGTGTGTGTGTGTGTGTATTTTAGGCAAGTAAGTTTGATTTACATGAATAATCTTACCACATATAAATGCTTAGGCCAGAGAGAGCAAGAGATAAACAATTTTATTAAGCCCCTTTTGTTTTTAAATGAATATACAGTTGATTTCCTACATTTATAGGAATCCCCTCCATTCTTCATCCCTTGAAATACTCACACACATTACACTTTCATCATTGCCAAAGCACTGATTTTTTTTCTGGATGGCTAGGAGGGAAAGAGAAAATGAATGATCATTCTTATTTTGCATCAGTTTGAATGTGGGGATAAAAATCTCTGGAAGTAGAAGTGTTAGTTAGCAATAGCATTTACATATCTTCTTACAAATTATAATGCTGTTTTCTTATACTACCACCTCATTACACAATAACCCTGAGGGCATGGAAGTTATTTTTATCTCTATTTTACAAATGAGAAAATTGACATGCCAGAGGATATCTAGGTAGTAATAAGCCAAACTAGGATTAAAAGTAAAGCCTTCGGACTCTGAGGTCTGTGATTTCCCACTCTACTTAAACCACCTCTTGTGAAAAGTGTTCAACTTGCTAAAGACTATGTTCTCTAGGTAAGCATTTATAATATGCAGTTGAGGTGATGACCCCACTCCCCAAGTGCAAAATCCATCTTAATTTTGGGTAGGAAAGCAATATATGTATGATTTATAATGAAAGGACTTTCCCCCCCAGAAATTCACAAAATGTAATTCCTTTGTCCATATAAGGAAACATGGTGTTTAAATAACCCTTCAAGTGTGCTTCAAGGAAATGAACTGTATCTTTTAAGATTTCAAAGAAGCATTCATGTCTAAGAAAAGTATAAGGAAGGATTTTGATAAGTCACTTGGTCTGTTTCATTGTTTTCCAGCTGAATACTGTTAATACAAGTTCTAACTCAGAACACCCAAATGATGATGGGATTTGAGGAGCTAATGAAACATGAGTAGAAGGGCATGTGATTCCAGACTGGCCTGGAATCTGGTTCTTAACTGGACATTGTATTATTTCAGCTTTTTGTTCTAGAAACAAATTAAGAACACTTCAGTGTCATTTGTGAGCATTCTCACTCTTCAAGCTTGTGCTGTACATCACAATTGCTAAATTGTAGCTATTGTTGGCTTTACAAGAACTTAGAGGAAGAAAACAGAATAAAACTATGTTAACATGCTAGGGAAAGGGATGTAGGTGGACTGGAAAAAGGATGGGGGGACAAATAATGACCAAAACACACCCTAAAAATAACATACATGACATAATCACATTTATGTAAAATATATGTATAATCATATACATGTGTCAAATGATCACACTTATGTAAAATTGTGTGTATACATTTTATTTTTTGATTAATAGCTATTTTAGAGCAGTTTTGTTTACAGAAAATTGAGCAGAACATACAGAGTTCCCATATACCACCTCAACCATTCCCATATATGTTTTATAATAAACAAAAATGTGTTATATTTTCTCTGAGTTTTTTGCTACTTATGGCAAATTAATTTAAATCTGGAGAGTATCACCATGGCAAAAGTGCTCTTCAAATTATTATGAGGAATTTAACACCTTGTACTAGTCAGTGATTTTCAGATAGCAGTATGTGAAAAAAATCTGAGGTGGAGTCAATCTGAGCTACATCTTTAACACAGACCTGGATGACTTGGATGTATAGGTTGAGAACTCCTGGACTAGAAAGTCTTATCCCTGGACAGAAAACCTCTCTTGAAAGGGTTTCCCACACCACCTCCACATAAAGATCTGACGTCTGATGCTCCAATTTAAAACAAAAGGTTGTGTTCATTTTCAAATTCTGTGTCAGATGTCAGCATGGAAAAAATTATTAGTCTGGGGTAATCTGTGGACCAATGAACACAATAAATTGAGTGATAGTGAAAAGTAAAAGTTTTAAAAATCTCATACTGTTTACTTATTTGGATATCAAAGGTGAAATATTAACATATCGAAACATTCTAATAGAAGATGTAATGTCAATTATTATCAATACATTTCACGTACTGTATATATAAAGTTTTTGTTGTACACATTTTGATGAAATGTATCTGGAATTTTTATTGAAATTATTAGGTCATCAACCCTCCGTAACAAAATTCCAAAGACAAACAGGATTCGTGTGACTGTGTATTTAAGTATGGGCTTCTGAATTACTTAGTGTCTAATCCAAACTGACCCAAGAGCTAGTGTTTTGGACTCAGTTCCAGGGCTGGAGATGAGCTTTAAGGCCCTTACTAGGCAAAGTGTGGTTCCTAGACCAGCAACATCAGTCTTGTCTAGGAGTGGTTAGAAATGCAGACACTCAGGCCCCACCCCAGACCCACTGAAACAAAATCTGCATTTTTAACATGATCCCCAAGATGACTCATCTGCATGTAAAAATTTGAGAAAACTTCCCTTCAGCTACTTCAGAGTCCTGATCCTTTCCAAATTTTCCCAGCTTTGAACTAACTTCCAGCACTACTCCCTATTTTTCCCCACATATCCACACATCCCATTATTTTTGTTTTAGATGATCATCTCCTGCCCCTTGTTCTCATTTCCAAAGGGAAAATCACACAAATTCCAACTAGGTAACCACAGGCTTCATTCACAAGTTTCCCTCTTGCAGCCAAAAACAAAAAAAACAAAACAAAACAAAAAAAACAAAAAACCACTCTTCACCTTGATAATTAGTGTTTCTGAATAATTTTCTGACAGTCCTGAGCCCACCCAGTAGTTTTCTTTAAAGATGCAAGTAAAGGAGAAGGTGTGGGTCGTTCTCTCCAGCTAGTACAAGGGTGTTCACCATTAACGATCCTATATCCATGCTTCAAAGCCTTGCTTTATCCTTTCTAGGACTGTACTTCAGTAAAAAGCAGGCAGCCCATTAAGAAAAAACAAAAAACAAAAAAACAAACAAACAAACCCAATAATTTGTCCTATGTAAAAAGAACAATGTTATTACAAACAGCAGTGTCATAGGTTCCCACAATTTCAGTGTTACAGAAAGCTACTGCTGCTGCTAAATCACCGTTATTACTCTGGAACCACTTGGGAACATGCTAATTTATGCCCAAAGCAATATTAGTATTATTGTTTATTTTACTTTCATTATCTAAAGAGGCACAGTCCAAACTAGGTAGATTGCTATAATTCTGCCTTCTCCTAGTAGGAGACTGGGGAAAAGGATATAACGGTAACAAAGAAAAGCAGCCAATAGTTTTAGTAAATAACACTGCAGAAGTCAGATATCATTTCTTATTTTCCAATTACTCCAATTCCTATCATCAAGTTACTACAGACAGTAATGTGCCTGGTGCTGAAGAGAAATCATTCAGGTAAGCTGAGGCTACTCCTTCTGTTTCTCCATCTGCTAAGCTGTTAACACGAAGACATATTGACAAGGGCTCAAGGAAAACATGGAATATTTCATCAGTAAGATTATGCTGCCCTAGAGACAGATGTTAGAAAGCTGCAATATTTAAAAATAAAGAGATAAACACATGCTTGAGGGGAAGGAATAAAATAGTTTTAGAGCTGGGAGAGAAAATTAAAAAGAAAAAAAAGGAAAAATGGAAAGATAGATGAGAGGTTTGTATTACCACAGGAAATAGCAAATCCTTATTGTGTGGGGAAAAAACTTTTAGATCTGCCTCAGGCAATCATTTACTATTAGGTAGCCGTTCTTAGAGTGCATTGGGGCAGATTTGTAAGAAGTGCTTAGCAGGGCTGATTATGATTACAGAGAACAGATTTATTTCTTGTCATCAGATGGTTAATGTCAAGGCTTTGACTTAAAACCATATACAACTAGTTTTCATAAAAATTTAAACATGAGAAATATTATATACTGTGGTAATTCACATTCGGTGAATATGAAAACAATGTTAAGTAATGATAACTCCGGATTTATCTGGTGACTTACACTGCAGAGGTCAAAGCACTTTGTCTTCACTTATCTTTACAGGAGAAAAATAGTAAAACAGGATTATAATGGTGGCTTATATAGAAATATTTACAAATGACATAAAGTTGCCATGTATTAAGTCAACAGAACATTTTAAACTGTAGATTTTCCTTTCCTTTTTTTTTTTTTTTTTTTTTGCTATAGTTTTCACACCTTTACGAATAAAATGCAAAGAGTGGCAATAGGAAAGTGAAAGGAACTTTGGCCTTGAATTCAAATAGACTCAGGTTCAGATCCTAGATACTTACTTTGCTGCTTTGAACTTCAGTTTCGTCACCAATAAAACAGGGATCATAACACCTACCTCTTAGAGGGACTGAGAGAGTGAAATATATCATTAATAAAAGTCCTACATTATACCTGAATATCATAGGTACTCAAAATGGCCAGTTATGTCATTAACAAAAAAACTCAAATTGACACAAACAAGGAGATTAGATACTGCAATTTAATTACTGGTTGTCCTTTTCTTAAAGTCTCCAAGTTCTGACTGGCATAGTAGAAGCCCTTACTCGTGACTTTCTCCAACTGGGAAAGAGAAGGAGAATAACTCCTCAGGAAAGGAGAGGGTAACACAGAGGATGGATTCCCAGAGAAAGGAAGAGAAAATAGAATACTTCTTCCAGAAAAGAAGAGGAAGGAGGGTATGAGGTCTGACTTGATGGTCCTGACTATACCCTCAAGAATGAAAACCCAGATAAATAATGGCAGAAACTGAAAGCAGAGGAGCTTCAGGAATTTGCCCTGCTTCCTGTTCAGCATTCTAGGAGGAGACAACCTTGTAAGACAACCACACCCAACAGAGAAATACCATGGAGTAAAATGGTAGCATGGTGGGAGTAGGCCAAAGAAGGTTCTGTGATGGCAGGCCTCAAACTTTCTTGGCTCTTGTGCAGGAGACTCTTGTATCCAGGTATTCCTTTATAATCCCAGTAGGATATGTAGAACGTTGCTGTTGAGAGTGAGAAGCCACTGGGGTCACTGTGAGATGACCCCAGAAAAGGTGCTGCAGAGCAGACAGCCTAAGCCAGGGCTCAGAGGGCAGATGTGGCTGAGACACGAGGAATTGCAATGCTGTTGAGAAGTGAGAAGAGAGCAAGTAAGCAAGAGAGGGGTACAGGTTCTAACCACTATAAAAGAATAAAATACTGGCTTCACCAATGACAGACTTAGCAGGAGATCAACAAGGTACCAGTAACCAGTTTAGACTAGATATATCTCCATGGATGCCAGTGAGAATTCAGATGAGAGCACAAAGATCCACATGTGGATCTGGGGCTCCTTCCCCCACCAGCTTGAGGATACATGAACTTCTCCTATTACTTCAAATCCACTTCTGTCAGGAAAAGGGGGAGGAGGGAGTACACTGAAACACCCCCAAAAATCCTATTTTAAACCTAAAGAATCCAAGATACTTTTGCTTGCCATCTTCAAATTCTAGCCCATCTTACTCCACTCAAAAAAAAATTTATTTCAATTCTAAAGAAATGAAAGGCCTTTTTAGCTCTTGATAAGCTAGATACAATGTGTCCAATTCTATAAGTCATATTTTCTTTCTGTGAGACCCGGAGATGAAACCAAAATATCCATTATGTCTTTATTCATAACTTTAAGATGTTCTAATTACAACAGGTAATAAGAAGTAGTACCTTATATATATTTTCCCTACTTTCCTTTTTAAAATTACTGCATATGTAATTTGGGAGTTTCCTTTCTTCCTTCATTCATTCAATGAATATTTACTGAGTACCTACAATGAATGAATAATGTGCCAGGAGTTTAGGAAACAAAGATAAATGAGACACGGACCCTATCCTTAATAAGGCAGAAAGGTTTATAATGATATGTGAATGGAATATATAAGTTAAAGAAAAGCTAGTCAAGTATTGCTGCCCATTGCTAAATAACTACAAACAAAACAAAAGAACCTTACAACTGTAAAAGATGCATTTTTCTCATCTATCAAGTGCACATAAAAATAAGATAAAGGTTGATTATTATGCACAGAGCAGTTAAAAAGTTTTTTTTCCCACAAAATCATAATGGTAGAAAAGTCGGTTTCTAGAATAACAACCGTAAATCAAGTTGTAGGACAGTCAGAAGCATACAATACAAAATCTTACTTTTTTTTAAAAAAAGTGTATTTGGTGTAATAGAAGAGTAATAAGATATGAGAGAATGGGTCAGAAAGAATATCATCATTACCTTTTTCAGTTTGTTTCAAATATTAAGACAGGCATGCAAAAGTAGTTATATAAAAACCAAATATTATATTGTTTTAATTTTCTCAGTAAATACTGCTTGATAATTTTAAGACATTAAATTTTAAAAGTCAAATAACAATGTAATAAATGCCCTAGGATAGTTCGCTGTTAAGGGTACAGAAACTTTCTATAGTGATTCTTTAAAAAATATGAATATTAAAGCTCTTAATGAGCTTATTAAGTTTAAATTTTTACATTACCAGGATTCACTTCTTTCTTTCTTTCTTTCTTTTTTTTTTGGGGGGGGGGGCATGGAGCCCAATGCAGGGCTTGAACTCACCACCCTCAGATCGAGACCTGAGATGAGATCCTGAGTCAGACGCTTAGCTGACTGAGCCACCCAGGTGCCCCTGGCCTGAGAAATATTTTAATTGTTAACATGATTTTATGAACACAAAACAGAATTTTATGCTTTACTTTAAAAAAAAAAAACTATGCTGTTTTAAGGATGTTAGTCTATAGAAACAGCATTGCAGAATGTTTTAACAAAGGTTTTTTCCTCTGGCTCCTTGAGCCACTGCCATTCACATAATTTTTAATATCGTCTCTTCCTTGTATCTGCTACCATAAAGCTCACATTCGAATTTCTATACTGGAGCACAGATACAGTATACAATTTAGGGAAAACCTCTGCTTTTATCAGTTAGCCCTGACAAAGTTTATATTTCATTCACCCTAAATGTACATAATACACTGATTGAGAAGTGACATTGTTAGAGATTATAAATAATTCAACAAATGGTATCTATCTGATTAGTATTTCAAAACAATATTTTATCTCTTCCCAACCCCCTCTTTATCTTCTTAGAGTACATTTGCATTTGAAATCTATGGTTTCTGGCATATCTGGGGTAAGGTTATACTAGGAATTTACCAGACCTGTCAGTCTCTAACTTTCTTCCATATTTCATTATATCATTCCAGTTATAATTAGTTGTCTGGTAAAATTAAGAACAGTCTATTTCAGTGAATGCTCATGTGAACATTTAACAACTTTTTGTTAGGATGACAGCTTAGCGACAGGAAGAATAAACCAGAAAGGAGAGTCACTGAAGTAACCCTGGCTAACTCAATATTGCCAGCTCAATGGAAAATTTTGAGATTTTGCTTTTTTTCTTTTTTGTTATTAATCATCAAGCACATATTCTTGTCAGGAGATAAACGTCAGTTTGATGACACTCCTGCCTCAACTAGCATGTTTTGAACTGACCTGTCTTCATTGCTATGGCTCCCTAGAAACTTCCCTGTTGATTAGCATTGATTCAGCTGAATGCTTTGACATTCAGCTTGTCAGTGAAAGCTATTTTAATCATTAAGATGCATCTCCCTTCCAAGATTGCAAACTGTTGCTGCTCATACACAACATTCAATCATTTGATTACTGTGGAGAAGAAAAGGAAAGAAGCTGAATGGTTACTATTACTACAGATTATATCAAGAGCTAAAATTTACAGAATATTTGTGTGTGAGGTGTTGTGCTAAGCATTTTACAGAGATTGTCTCATTTGATTCTCACCATTACGGAGTCTCACTACCATAGTGTGCATCTCTGTTCTCCATTTATTATCTGTAAGCCATGCAGCCCTCATCTGTAAAATGGAGTAATAGTACCTACTTCAGGGGCTATTATGAAGATTAAATGAGATCATTCATAGACAGTCCCTACAACAGTATCTGTAACATAGTGAATTCTCGTATTCTTAGTAGTAATTTTTATTACTTTGTAGATGAAGACACTCAATCTCCTTCACCAAATGCCCTACTCACTATCACCTCTAACTTTAACTGTCTCTGTTGCCCAGACCCAAAGGAGGAGATAAAAGAAAATGGTAAGTTATTATTTCAGGACTTTTTTCTGTAGGTATTTGAACTCTAGCTCCAAGGAGGGTGTGCCATAATTGTGGCAGGATAATTAACCTTTAAAATCCTTTTTTCCTACTCTTTCTTGTCCTCACAAGTAGGCTGTTCCCAGTCAGGCAACTAATATACTAGTGAAACCCTGTTGAGTGGGATGGAGGTGAGGGATGATAACTGAAACTTCATAGGCAGCTTGGGGGATTTCAGAATAAAGGGGTCATTTCTTCCAGGCTTTAATGAGAGGCATAAAGGCAGCAAGGTGGCAGAATCCCAGTTTCCCATGCCCAAGTTTGTAAAGAGCAGAAAACATGTGTCATGTGACTAAGTAGATAGCCCTGGGTAGCCTCACAAAGTTCCCTGTGCCATGCTATGGAGAGGGAGCAGCAGAAGGATCCCAAGCTCTTAGCTGGGCAGGGAAGCAGAATTTCTCTAGTGCACAGCACCACTAGGATGTTTCCCACTATTGCAGAAACTATGCTGTCTGGTTACCAGAACTCATTCTTTTTCATCCGGGGCACACAGCTAAACTACATTTCCTAACTTCCCCTGCAGTTAGTTGGAAAAATGGTACTGACTTTTAAAACCTCCTACATAATATAAACCTCCATATGCATTCTCTTCCCTTATCTGTATGTTGAATGTATATGAACCAGTAGGGGACACAGGACTCTAGAAAATGGCAGAGTCATTGAATCAGGGGTTCTTACCCTGAGATTTAATAATAGAATTTAGGAGACTATGACCTTGGATTTAGAACAAAAAAATCTGTATTTTCATTAACCTCTAACTGAAATTTAGAATTTCTTTCAATTATGAATGTAGGTACCAATGCGTAGGAGTACTAGCATGACTTGTGGCTTTGTCACTAACAAAAGTACCTAAACCGTAGGTATTTTTGTATTATATTACAGCTGTTGAAGGTATCTCAAAATACCATGTACAACCAAATTTTCCTTAAAGTAACAGTAATTACTAGACCCACTGCTGGATTTTTAAATTTCATATGATAATGAAGAGGCACATACATAACAAATTTATTTTTAAATAGCTTGATAGGGGTGCCTGGGTGGCACAGTCGTTAAGGGTCTGCCTTCGGCTCAGCCCCACATCAGGCTCCTCAGCTATGAGCCTGCTTCTTCCTCTCCCACTCCCCCTGCTTGTGTTCCCTCTCTCGCTGGCTGTCTCTATCTCTGTCAAATAAATAAATAAAATCTTAAATAAATAAATAGCTTGATAACTATATTTCAATAAAATTTCCTTTGAAATCCCATATGATTTGTCTGCCTTTTAAAAACAATTTTCTTAGTAGGGATCCTTAGGCTTCACTAGATTGCCAGAGGGATTATGGAACAAAACAAGTTCAGAACAACTGTTCTAGGTGGATTCCTGAGTGACTTTATGGAGCAGGGCCCTGCTTTTCCTCTCCCCTACATATCCCCATCACACTGCTGACCCACATTGGACTGTGATGTTAGAAATAAGCTGGTATTTTGTTAACTTACTGAGATTGGAGGTTATATTTTAGAACAGTTAGCCTATGCAGACTAATCGCCTTGCTACCGAAATGGCCCAAACATGACAGAGAGCACAGAGACCTTAAGAGGACTTGGGGTAGAAAGGACCCAGAAGTGAATAGTGAGGACCAAAAATTAGATAAGGCCAATGAAGAGGACTCAGCAGATATCAACCTGGAAGGATAATGATGCTTAGTACAGGAATCATCTCCTTCAACTTAGAAATAAAGTTCAATAACAGTAATATAAAGAAACATTTCAATTATCGCTGAATTTGGAACCTGAGATTTATAACTGTCACACAGTAATTTTTTTTTTTAGATTTTATTTATTTATTTATTTGACAGAATGAGACAGCGAGAGAGGGAACACAAGAGGAGTGTGAGAGGGAGAAGCAGGCTCCCCGCCGAGCAGGGAGCCCGATGCGGGGGTACATCCCAGGACCCTGGGATCATGACCTGAGCTGAAGGCAGACGCTTAACAGCTGAGTCACCCAGGCGCCCCACACAGTAATTTTCTTATTTCATATTATTTATTATTTTCTCTTCCCCTATTAGGGTAGCAACCATTTTTGTTTCTCAGCAGGTATTAAATGCTTTTGAATTCATCAAAGTATATAAACATATATGTAAATATATATAAAGTATATAAATAAAATATATAAATTCTTTATATATGTGAATATATATAATTTATTCATTATTTTAAAGCAATCTTCAATTAGCTCTGTTCTACTTAAGATCCTTCTTAGCTACAGTGTAACAACTGAAGAGAAGCCAGTAACCACAAAGATGAGATCAATATTACGTAAGTCCTTCTATATGGGGATTTGAAAATTGGTAATTTTTTTAAAGTCTTGTTGATTTAAATAAATTGATCTTGACGGGGCCCTTCAAGGTTTTTTTCTTTAACTGCTTTTAAGTTATTTTTTTAAGTCCAGTTGGTTCAAATACAGTATTATACGGGTTTCAGGTGTACAGTTTCAACACTTCCATACATCCCTCTGTGCTCATCTCAGCAAGTGCACTCCTCAATCCCCATCACGTATTTAACCAACCCCCACCCCCTTCAGGGTTTTTAAGACAGATATAAATTTGACAACACTTCTCTTAAGACATTAAGTTTTGTTTAATTTTACCTTCCCTTTTAGACTCTTGCTGCCTTTATCTTAACCTTTGACTAAATGAATCAGTCATTTTGAAATGTTCAGGTGGTTAAAAAATGGATGCAAAGACTCCTCTGAGGTCACACTCTCTCTAGCCTCCATGAAAGTACTGTATCTAAATTCGTATAACCCATGGAACTACAATTGAATGAGAATAAAATAGGGTTAGTGTGCAATACAGTTTGGGCTTCAGCATTAAAAGGTATACAAAAATATAGTACATTTATTCTTAAAGGGTTATAATGGGGGCGCCTCGGTAGCTCAGTCTTTTAAGCATCGGCCTTCAGCTCAGGTCCTGATCCCAGGGTCCTGGGATGGAGCCCCGCATTAGGCTTCCTGCTCAGTGGGGAGCCTGCTTCCCTCTCCCTCTGCCTGCTGCTCCCCCTGCTTGTGCTCTCTCTCTCTCTGTCAAATAAATAAATAAAATCTTTGTTATATAATGTAAACATCAACTTGTCCAGATCATGATTGTTTACCAACTCCAAGCCTCATGCCTGGCAAGTAAAAATTTTTAAGAATGAGTAAATCAAACAGCATTTATTTTAACTATATACAGTGTCTATCACTCATGACTGGACTTTGTTATGAGAAAGTTCCCTTTTTTTTTTTTTTTTAAGATTTTATTTATTTATTTGACAGAGATAGAGACAGCCAGCGAGAGAGGGAACACAAGCAGGGGGAGTGGGAGAGGAAGAAGCAGGCTCATAGTGGAGGAGCCTGATGTGGGGCTTGATCCCATAACGCTGGGATCACGCCCTGAGCCGAAAGGCAGGCGCTTAACCGCTGTGCCACCCAGGGGCCCCAAGAAAGTTCCCTTTTTCATATGTAAGGGCAAGGTGACAGATTGGGAAGTTAAAGCTTCTAAATTGACAGTAGCTCACTGATCCTTGAAATCCTTAGGATGTTAGAAAGTCCTAATGTAAATAGTCTTTTAAAACTACTTTTTAGTGGCTGCTTAGTATTAGCATTAATGTGTATTAGGAAGTATAATAATTGTTTTTGTTCTTTGACTTTTCATGTTAATTTTCACACATTCAAGGGAGTAAAGAATAGCATAATGAACACCCCAAGTACCCTTTGCCAACTTCAACAATTATCATCTGTTGTCATTCTTATTTTATACATTTCTCACTCCCCAACTTTTTCCTCACTTTCTGTTGGAATATTTTAAAGTAGATCTGAGACCTCATATTCCTTCACCTCTAATTATTTCAGTAAATATCTCTAACAGATAAGGACTTAAAAAAATACAATACCATTTCACTCACCAAACAAAATCACTGACAAATCCTTAATAACATAGGCGGTGTTCACAAATTTTGCTTGGTTGTCTCAAAATGTCTTGTATTTGTCTTGTTTAAATCAGGACCCAAAGTCCACAATGGTCGCATTTGGTTAATATATCTCTAAAGTTTATTTTAATAAATTCCTCCTTCCTTTTTTAAAATGACATTTATTTGTTTGTTGAAGAAACCAGGTCATTTGTTCTGTAGAAATTCTCTCATTCTGTATTAGGCTGATTGCATCATGGCACAGTTTAATACGTCCCTGTATTTTTTTTTTTTAATGTTAGTAAGATCTAAAGCCTTGTTTGGATTCAAGATTAATTTCACACACAGACATACATTTTCTTTTGGCAAGAGTAGTTCATAGGTGTTACTGTGCACTTTGTATTGCATTAGGAGGCACATAACATTTGTCTTCTTTTTAGTGGCGTTACACTTGCCCAGTGACTTCAAGTGTTGTCAATCTGATCCATAATTACAAAGTGCTTCAATTTTCATCTAGTAGTCATTAGCCACTGACAACAGTTGGCTAAATCTACGATTTCATCAGGAGTTGCAAAATAGTGATTTTAAAGTTCTATCATTCTTTCTGAGTTTATTAGCTGTAATTCTGTAAAGAAGAAATTTCTTTCACCAACTACGTGGATACCCTGAAATACACTTAACAGTAAAAAACCTGGATAAATACTGGTTTCTTTTACTGAAACTACTTTTAGCATATAAGTGGGAGTCCTATTAACTTCCAATAACGACCAATTAGTTTCTTCCAACCACTCAACACTCCTCCCCAAGGTTACCAGGCGGTCCAGCAGGACTAGAATGGAAAGGGATAGGATGGGATTGGGGAGGCCAAGGTATGGTGCAGGGATTTAGAGTAGGAAGGGATTGGATCAGGACAGAATACCTTAAACAGGTTCTAGGAGGTGGAATCTGAATCTTCTGAGCTATTCTGGACATCGGTGCTCTCCGCGGACTCGCTGGGTTCCTTGCTGTCACTGCCACTATCGTCCGCAGCGGGGTTCTTTTCCTCCTGACCATCCTCTTCGGAACTAGGAAGCGTGCTTCCCTGGGTTTCCCGGTTTTCCCTGGAGCCCAGCACCACATACCCGCCCTTCTTCAGCTCCAGCTGCCTTCTCAGCTCATCTGCCATCTGCGAGAGATCCCGCTTCATAGCATAAGCATCTTCCCCATCTGCATAGTATTTGGGTTCCACCTCACTAACCTGAAAGTTGAGGGTGTTAGAATACAGGTGCAAAGCTGCTCGGTTACTCTTCCGGACGTGCAGGGACACGTACTTGGCGCTAAAGTTCTCTATCATGGCCCGGGAGGCCTGGTCCATTAGCTTCTGCGCCAGACCCAGGCGCCGATGTGAACGCTTCACGGCCAGCGAGGTGATATGTCCATGGGGGACGTCGTCTGGGTCCTCCTCCATTTTGGCCAGGACGTAGCCCACAATCTTCCTGTCCTCGTCTTCAGCAATGTAAGAAAGCTGGGGCCAGGAAAGGCCATGGTAGAAATAGTATTTCATCTGGTAGTTCTCAGGAAGACAGAGAAGGTTGCAGTGCTGCATGTTAATCAGGTCGTCTGGCCGAGCATTGCGGATGTTCATAATGGCGGCCGGTAGAAAATTGGAGTTGGATTGTGGTGAACGAGTAAAAGGCTGCCACCAAGCACAAGAGTCACTTATTGCCTCGAGGACTCGGTCCAAGGGGCTGAAGTCCTGAGGCTGGACGCTGTAGACGCGGGAAGGCAGGATGACCTGGAGGCGGAAGGGGCGGTGCTAAGATGCGGCTTTCAGAAGTGCGCCACCTACTCCCAGCCAATGAGGTTTTCATGTTATTTTGCGGGTGCGTGCGCAAGGTTTAGGGGGTGGGGACATGGAGTTCATTATGATGTCCTTGGTTTTAAATGTACTGTTTCGTCTGTTGCTGCCACTATTCTTTTGTTTCAATTATAACTTCTTAATTTGGATACATCTGGGTAAACTTTGGCAAACTCAATAGACCAGATATTGATCTAACCAGAACGTAGATCAAGAACCACAATATTGCACACACCCCAGGAATACCCACTTAAGATCCCCTCCCAATACCCATCACCTAGATTTCTCTGGTTACTCCAGCACCCATCACCTACATATCTAACAAAGTCTATAAATGGAATCATGGTACATACACTCTTTCTCTGTTGAGGTTTTTTCCACGTTATTCAGCTACCTTGTGTGTAGTTGGGCGTTCTTCATTTTCTTTCCTGTTTGATATTCTGTTGCCTGAATATGTCGCAATTTATTCATCCATTCTACTGTGGTGGTTTCTATTATTTCCAGTTTGGGAATACGGTGAGTAGTGTAGCTAAATGTTCTCAAACATGACTTTTGTAGAAATATGCATATTTACCCAGGATTAGAATTACATAATATCAGAAGATATTATGATGGTCAACTTTTAGAAATACTTTCAGTTTTCCAAAGTGGTTGCTCTATAACCGAACCCAAATCTGTCTGACCCTTGTGCAGCAAGGAAAGTTTATTGGTGAAGCAGCTGAATAAGGAGATGGGAGGACAGTCCTCAAATTTGTCTCCCCAGGGAGGAAAGAACAAGGTTTTGTTTTGTTTTTTTTATAATCATAGAGATTGAGATTTATACATATTGATGAAAAGGGTGGTGAGACAGGAGGAAAGATGGAACATATGCATTGAACAAACATATGTGTAACATACGGCATGTCCACTTTGGGACATGATCGGGAGATCATGACATTATCTTAAGACAAGGAGAAGAGGGTATGGGTGTGCTCTGAGAGCAGGTGTAAACTAGACGGGTCTTGGGCTTATTTCAGGTAAGAAATGCAGAGCCTTACTTGTTCCTAGACTAGAACCAGTTGACGTTGAGTCCAGGCTTCCTTAGAGACAGCTAGTGGATTTGTTAGTGGAGTCTGAAAAAACAGTTTTCTGAAAAACAAGCTTTAAACTTTTTGCTAGTTTCAAACTCATTAACCCAGTGGGGCATGGTTTTAGTTCCACATTCTCATCAACATTTGGTATTTCTCATCTTTTTCATTTTAGCCATTCTTGTGTGTGGGTAGTGGTAATACAAGGTAGTTTTATTTTGCATTTCCCTGATGAATAAAGAAGTTGAACACCCTTTTTACATCCTTATTAGCCAATCTCTGTTTTCTTTTTGGGAAGTAAAGTTTAAGTCTTTTGCTCATTTTTCTATTGCGTTGTGTGTCTTTATCTCATTAATGTTTAATAGTTGTTTTTTATGTTAAATTCCAGTTAGTTAACATACAGTTTTATCTTAGTTTCAGGTGTACAATATAGTGATTTCACAATTCCATACAACACCCTATGTTCATCACAACAAGTGACCTCCTTAATCCTCATCTATTTAACCCATACCCCACTGAACTCCACTCTGCTAACCATCAATTTGTTCTCTATAGTTGAGTCTTTCTTGGTTTGCCTCTATTTTTTTTCTCATTTGCTTTGTTTCTTACATGCCACATATGAATGAAATTATATGGTGTTTATCTTTCTCTGACTGACTTATTTCACTTAGCATTATACTGTCTAGCTCCATCCATGTTGTTGCAAGATTTCATTCTTTTTTAATGTCTGAATAATATTCCATTGTGTATATATACGACATCTTCTTTATCCAATCTGTCAATGGATACTTGGGCTGCTACCATAATTTGGCTATCGCAAATAATGCTGCTATAAACATAGGGATGCGGGGTGGATGGCACAGTTCGTTAAGCATCTGACTCTTGGTTTTGGCTCAGGTCGTGATCTCATGGTCATGAGATCAAACCCTGCATCAGGCTCTGTGCTCATCCCAGAGTCTGCTTGAGATTCTCTCCTGTCTGTCTCTCTTGCTTGTGCTCTCTCTCTCTCAAATAAATAACTCTTTAAAAACAAAAACAAACATGGGGTGCATGTATACCTTCGAATTAATGTTTTTGTATTTTTTGGGTAAATACCCAGTAGTGCAATTACTAGATCATAGGGTAGTTCTATTTTTAATTTTTTGAGGAAACTCAAAAAACTGTTTTCCACAGTGGCAGTCCCAGTTTGCATTCCCACATCCTCACCAACACTTGCTATCATGTTTAATAGTTTTTAAAAATATATATTCTGGATAAGAATCCTTTGTCAGATAAATTATGGTGAATAGCATCCTACTCTATTGGTTGATTTTTCACTCTCGTGATTTTTGATACCAAGTAGGAATTTTAATATAGTCCAATTTATCCAGTTCTTAGATTTCATGGTTAGTGCTTCTTCATAGAGGTTCTTCTGTGTTTTCTTCTGAAAGCCTTACTGTTTTACAATTTATGTTTAGATATGCAGTCCATTGGAATTTAGTTTTGTGTAAGTTGTGAGGTGGAGATTCAGGTATTTTTTGCCTGTATGGATATTCTGTTCATCTAGCACCATTTTGTGGGGGGGGGGGGGGAATCATACTTCCTCCACTGGATTGCATTGTTGCCTTTGTCATAATGTAAACTGAACCGGAGTTCATCTGCTAGATAAAAAGCAAAGACAATCATTGAGACATTGAGTTATGTAGCAAGGAAAGGGTTTATTTAAGAGGCAGCCAAATAAGGAGACAGGAGAGCAACCCTCAAATCTGACTCTCTGGAAGAGGAGGAGGGAAGTCTGGGAAATTTAAAAGCAAATGAAAAGGTCTAAGTAAAAGTTGCAGCTGGTTTAGTAGTCTGCAGCTAAGATTAGTCCCAATAACCCTTTAGTTACTGGTTTCAATAAATCCTAAATTGCATTTCTAGATACGTTAAGAAATTTTTATGCCATCCTGATAAAGTAAGATTTGGGATATTTCTTTGATGGTTAGAGAAATCACATTTTATTAGCACCACTTGTGCATAAGCTGCCTATAAGCCTAGAATTATATATATTTTATACAACTTTCCTTTCCAATTTTCTAGCATATAATTACCTGGGGACTCCAACACCAAAGTTGATTCTGTTGTAATTAGGTAGTCTCTTTTCTTATATCATTAGCCAGGTCTGACTTATATCTAACTCATCTACAATATGTACATGGTATTTCTTCCAATGAAGGTATACAGGTCTTAACTAGCGCCATGTGATTTGTGAAACACAGCTTGAATAGCAACTATTTTTGGTTGTAATTTAGCAGTTATCTCTGTTTTTATTAAAAAGTTTATAAGATTTAAGATAAGATTTTAGTTTCTTGATGTTTTGATCAACTCTATGCATTATCTCCCAGTATTATTCCCATTCAGAAATTTCTGTTTTGGGGCGCCTGGGTGGCACAGCGGTTAAGCGTCTGCCTTCGGCTCAGGGCGTGATCCCGGCATTCTGGGACCGAGCCCCACATCAGGCTCTTCCGCTATGAGCCTGCTTCTTCCTCTCCCACTCCCCTTGCTTGTGTTCCCTCTCTTGCTGGCTGTCTCTATCTCTGTCGAATGAATAAATAAAATCTTAAAAAAAAAAAAAGAAATTTCTGTTTTATGTTATACCTCATTCCGTGGACAGGGATGTGAGCATTGAGATGATATAGCTCTAAAAATAATCCAGAAGAGTCAGTCAGTTGATTGTTTTATGATAGGTTCTTCTGAAAAGGGCATGAACTACCAAAATGTGAGTACATTTTGTTCTTCCATAGGAACATTATGTCTTCACTGGACTTCCTAAAATATAGGCTTAACAAATGGGGCAAGTATGACAAAATAGACCAACTCACACAGAATTAAACTCACACATCAATTATTTATCTACCATTGGTACCGTCATCTCTTTTGTTTACTCATTCCATGCGCCAGGAAAGCAAAATGAAGAAGACCCTTGAACCCATACATTTGGGAAGAAGAGGCACCTTATTAATGAGTAGGTCTTGTTTGTTTGATTGATTCTGTTTAATCCAAATTTGAGGCTAAATCTTAGAGTAAGGCAACAACAAAAGAGTTTGCAGAGGCAACTAGCTGGACACAGAAAGGGGAAATGGCCATTACTTTGGTTGCAGTTTGAACCAAAGCATTTCCATGCCTGAATTGTTTGGAGAGCAACACAGTTTATAATAGCTATATTATAAAGGAATTGCTTGACATATAGCAGATCATCAATGAATGAACAAATAAGCATTTTTTATACTTCCTGGGGTCATAAACTCTCATTGTTTCTTCCAGTGTCCATGATCATAAACAACACCAAAGATTATAGATTCAGTGGGTGAGCAAGAATCGATAGTGAAGAAAAATGTTCTACTTTCTCATGTTACTGCATATTCCAAACCCACCTTTTTTCTGGCTAGTGACAGTGTATATCTACGTAAGATGTGAGATTAACAATTTTGAAAAAAAGTTTTTGAAGTTAGCATTGAGTTTGTGGGCAATGGGCAGTGGCCATAAGACAGGCATGAAACTCCCCTTGCATTGAAACAGGAGCAAAGAGGTTGGGTTCAATAAAAGCCCAGACTTCTCTGTTGGCAAAGAAGAATAAAATACTTTTTTAGGCTGCCATTAGAATGTGATTGGGTCTTTAGGAATGCTGTGACTATGTGGGAAATAGCTCAAGTCAAAGAGGTGCTTAAGACCAAAGTAGAGGAAACCTCAATCAGAATAGGAGCTGCAGACAAGAACCGAGTCAGGGCAGAACTGACTCACATTAAGCAATGGGCCTTTCTTTGTCTTCATGAATCTGTGTTCACACCTAAAACGATCTCTTTTTCATCATAGCATAAAAATTTATGGGCTTATGATTACCAAGAAGACTTCAGGCTGAGATTCTCTACAAGATTTTTTTGGGGGGTTGGCGGTTGTTTGTTTTGTTTTGTTTTTTTAAAGGAGAACAAAGCCTCTTTGGCTTCTGGTGACAAAGGTCATGGATCTGGAAGGTTAGTTTAAAGTGGATGCAATAGAAGCTTTGGATTAGAAGCTATGCTATGTAATATGCTATGTATGCAGCAGATAGCTATACCCAAGAGGGTAAACATTTGTGAAATTTGAGACTGGTTTTTATCCTAGAAGATGACCTCACTCCTGGCAGTAGGTATGTAGTGTCCCAAGCAGTGAATCTGAGATAGGCATCACCATATATTTTTAGAGTCTTTGTAACACAGAAGGTCTACACAAGCAGTAGGATTTAGGTATCACATTTTCTAGTAAGACAGTGGCTAACAAGTTCATTGATGTCTTGCATAGAGTTTCCAGTATACAAAATGTTATCTGAATCCCTTTCCAAATGTGGAGAAGGAAGAAAATCTTTCATTACAGCCTCAAGGAATTTGAGTCAATGTGAATTGTAGATCTGTATGACTCTTGGGTTGTTTTGGGAAAGAAGTTACAACAAAGATCCACTGCTGTAAAATATTCAGGAGTATGTAGGAAGCAGGATAGCAAGGGGACAGGGTTTGGAAAAGCAGAAAAAGGAGTTAATACTGTAGCATGTACTGCTTAAAGAATTGTGAATATCTCTGCTAGGTTTCTTACATTTCCAAGTGGATAGAAATATGAGGGGTTATTTTCAAGCACTTTCTTGAAGTAAGCAGATGATTCAGCATATAATTGATACAGAAGGTAGTATATAAGCAATCATTGTAAGATTATTGTGTGTATGGGAAGGCTTTAGAGAGACATAGCATTTGCTTTGAATTTTTCCTATAATTTCAGATTAGGTGCAAAGATCCTCTCTTCTGCACAGTCTTCTTTGACTCCGTTTCCCCTGGAAAAAATGAATTATTTCTTTATTTGTGTACTCCTCTCTATGTATCTATCTATGTAGTATGTGTATTACTTACTTTATTCTTAATTCCTATCCTCTATTTTTTGAGGACATGACCCAGTCTGATAAAAAAAGACTTGCTTTTCTAGGGACTAGCAAATCGTGTACCACATAGTAGGTCTTGAGTGAATGCTTATATAATGAATATGTAATTGGAAGTATAAATATATTGACAGGCTAAGTAAATACTTTCTTTATACAGTCCAAATTAATTGTATGATTATAGTACATATTTTTGTGTAATGATATCCATTATTGTGGCTTAAAGTGTATAATGAGAAAATATGATAGTACTTATGCTACATCACTTTCTACACTTTGCCTGATTTTCACTAACCAACTGCATTATGTACCAAATGCTACATTGTCTAGGCTACTCAGAGATTTGCAGATGATTTTTATTATATAAAAGAAAAGTAAATTGAACATAATTTAGCAATCAGTTTGCAACTCTAAATTTCTCTTTTATGCCTTGGGAAGTGGGTTGGTCACTGTCTGTTTACTAATATTTATTTTTGACCCTTCACCCACAAAATGTTTCTCAGACTTAACTTGCCAACTGGCTTCTATTTGGTACATGCAAGGCCTGGGGTTGAAGTGGAGACAGGAGAGAACAGGGATGAGAGAAGCCAGGGTATTTCTCCTCTACTAGCTTATCGTTGGGTGGCATCTTCCTACAATGGCTGGTGTTTTCTGTGTTTTTTTTATTTTCCTCACTAGAAAGCCTTTGCCTAGTTCTAGTGTTCCCACCACCAGTCATGGCTTCCAGTCTCTGATAATAAGACTTTCCCTCTTTGTCCTTCTAGTGCCAGAAGTGATAGTAACTTCTTGCAATTGCTTTACCATCCCCGACTGGCTTCTCCACAATTCCATCACTCATTATTTATGTATTAAATTTCCTCAATTTAAGTTACCTATAGTAGTTTCCTGGCGCTTCCCTGACTGAGAGGAATCATAATAATTGACTATATTTTTAATGTAAATTTAAATTGTATATGATTTTCCCAGACTGACCTATGGAACCTAAATACTCCAGCCTCTAAGGAAAGATAATAAGACAAAATATTTAGTGACAGTCATGGATTCACTGTTTTCAGAAGGGAAGGGAGAACATCTTTAAATTTACAGACTCACTGCTAGCAAAGGCACCAGAAACCTGTTTCATCAGCTATATACTATTTCCACGTAAGTGTCTCAGTTGGTACTTGGTGTCACTGAAAATTCAGGCACTGCAAGGCCTTTGGAGCTTGCCAGAAGTCCCTTGGAATTAAGATTGTGTCCACAGCAGTTTGGATGCAAGCTCATAAACATTATTGCATGGAAATAGATGTGGGAGGGAAGAGTGAGAAGAGAGAAGGAGTGATGAACAGGGACAAGCCTGATACATCTAAAGAGAAGAGGTGGCTTTAAGAAATCATGCTGGGCATTGTGAGAAGAAACTTCACTTCTATTCCTGTTCAATCATTTATTTAGCTCTGATGTTGGGCAGGCCATGTCACTTTTCTGAGCTTTCTCTTTTCTCCTCTACAGGATGGAAATCTCTGTATCAACCCTGCTACTTTGTTTTGAGAATGAAGTGGGATAATGTATATGAGAGCTTCGTGCAAAGATTATTATTATTATCAAATGTATTCTTTCTATGGAAGAAGTTAACTCGAAACCCTGAAAGTGCTGACTGTTGAGTATAGTTGGTGAGAAGAAAAATTGGGGGCAAAGGCAATACAGCAGGTGCAAAATAGCAGAAATTATGAATGGGTTCCAAAATAACTAGATTGAGAGAAGTAGTCCTGGGATGCTTAGGTGACTCAGTCAGTTAAGCGTCTGACTTTGCCTCAGGTCATGATCTTGGGGTCCTGGGATTCTTCCCTGAGTCAGCTCCCTGCTCAGTGGGGAGTCAGCTTGTCACTCCTCCTCCCCTCCTACCACTTGTTCTCTCTCTCTCTCTCAAATCTTTAAAAAAAATTAAAAAAGAAAAGTAGTCCTGGAGTGACAAAAAGGCAAGAGAATAATAGTTTCCAGCTTTTGAAAGGATACAAGAAGAGAAGACAAATTTATCTCACATTTTTCCATTTAAATCTTGTAAGTTGTTCCATTGCTCTTTACACAACCAGCCTTCTTCAAACCTCACTGGCATATTTTATTCCGTGATCCCTTTGGAGCATTAGAACCAAATGCTCTCATCAGTATTTTGAAGTAGGAAGTAGAGTGATTAAATATGAGAAATTAAACCACTTGAGAAATTAGTCATAGATTTTAGAGAGAACTTAGGATGCCAAACTCCTACATAAATTGCTTTTGGTTTCCTAGTGTAAAACTGGTTGCCAAATTTATAAATATTGTTCCTTTATAATCTCCATGCTGCAGTGTCCTGTCCCCCTTGAACATAGTTGACTTAATTATTATTATTTTGTGCACATATGCCCAAATCCAGCTGTTAAAAAGTGAATTCTTTCTCGAACTCAGGGAGCTAATAAACCTTCTCAATGATGGTCTATGGGAAAAATTCAGTTTTATTTTTCTAGTGTTTCTTTCAAAAAGAAATTTTGTTTAACTACCATGCCAAATATAGTGTTATTGTTCAGTTGAATGACATGGTATCTTGAACCTTTTCTAGTTCTAAAATTCTGTGACTGTTAGTCTAGCATGAATTTTGTTGTTGCAGCAGACTAGTGGGAGTCAAAGAGGACAGGGATGATGTGGTGTCATAATACTTAAATATTAAGTTGGAATTCACTAAATGAAAATCATTTTCTCTAACCTAACAGCAGATGATTATTAAAATTTTTTTATGCTAAAAGGGGAAAATTGGTGGATTCTCTTTTTCTTATTATTAGTGGTAATCTTTTATAATAAATAATTCACTCTTTTCTTTATAATTTTTATTTTGTTATATTAGTCAGCATACGGTACATCCCCAGTTTTTGATGCAATGTTCCATGATTCATTATTTGCATATAACACCCAGTGCACCATGCAATACGTGCCCTCTTTAATACCCATCACCAACCTATCCCAATCCCCCACCCCCCGCCCATCTGAAGCCCTCGGTTTGTTTCCCAGAGTCCACAGTCTCTCATCGTTCATTCCCCCTTCTGTTTACCCCCCCTTCATTCTTCCCTTCCTTCTCCTACCGATCTTCCTATTTCTTATATTCCATGAATGAGTGAAGCCATATGATAATTGTCTTTCTCTGCTTGACTTATTTCACTTAGCATGATCTCCTCCAGTCCTGTCCATATTGCTGCAAATGTTGGGTAATTGTTCTTTCTGATGGCTGAGTAATATTCCATTGTATTATATAGACCACATCTTCTTAATCCAATCATCTGTTGAAGGGCATCTCGGCTCCTTCCACAGTTGGACTATTGTGGACAATGCTGCTATGAACATTGGGGTGCATATGGCCCTTCTCTTCACTACGTCTGTATCTTTGGGGTTAATACCCAGAAGAATTCACTCTTTTTTAAGCCACATCAATAACATGTATGTACAGTACCACCCTGCTTATTCCCACTCCTATTGTTCAAGGCTAGAATTAGTTTGCAAAGAAGAATGTGTTAAACGTGCCCAGTAATTTAGAGATACACAAGGATCCTTACTAGCTGGTTGTGAGAATGAGGCTTGTGAAATCTGAGTTAGCATCACTCTGCTATAAGTGATGAGAGTTCCAGAAACATTCAGTACATCTACACAAAGTCTTATTGCAAGGTGTTCCTGCCATAGATCAGGTCAGAAAACGTACTTACCCACAGTGGTCATCAAATTCAA
Organism: Ursus americanus; assembly: GCF_024610735.1. Classification (NCBI taxonomy): domain Eukaryota; kingdom Metazoa; phylum Chordata; class Mammalia; order Carnivora; family Ursidae; genus Ursus; species Ursus americanus. Next base: position 22,204,678 of record NC_142134.1, on the reverse strand, counting down.
AACTACCGTTAGGGAAGTAGAATTAGATTTGGAAACTTAGTATAAAAACAGAGAACTAGGGGCACCTGGGTGGCTCAGTCCATTAAGTGTCTGCCTTCAGCTCAGGTCATGATCTCAGGGCCCTGGGATCAAGTCCCACATTGGGCTCCCTGCTCCGTGGGGAGTCTGCTTCTACCTCTCGCTCTGCCCCTCCCCCCATTCCTGCTCTCTCTCTTGCTCACTCTCTCTCTCAAATAAATAAATAGAATCTTTTTTAAAAAAATTAAAAATAGGGGGCGGCTGAGTAGCGCAGTCGTTAAGCGTCTGCCTTCGGCTCACGGCGTGATCCTGGCATTCCGGGATCGAGTCCCACATCGGGCTCCTCCACTGGGAGCCTGCTTCTTCCTCTCCCACTCCCCCTGCTTGTGTTCCCTCTCTCGCTGGCTGTCTCTCTCTCTGTCAAATAAATAAATAAAATCTTTAAAAAATAAAAAATAAAAAATTAATAAATAAAAAATAGAAGCAGAGAACTGGCTTGCCTTTCAAGATTTCATCAGGAAGATTCACGAGCTCAGGTTTCATGGAGTTTGTCAGGGCCCTTCCTAAGATAATTCCCCTCATTCACCATTCAAGGTGTATAAGCAAAACAGTTCAATATTGTGAACATAGGTTGTGTGTTTCAACTGAATAAATAATTCATCCACAGTCATGTTGCCAGTGAAACACTGGTTTATGATTCACTTTCTAATTAATTCCAAAAATGTGAAGCATATTTTAAATTTTTTCTCTCCTTGTTTTCAGCCTCTGTGTCTTTCTCTTTCTCTTTTTCTCTCTCCCTGTTATTAGTGCTTGGGTTTTCTCTTGGCTTCACTTTCCCAACACAGCACAGATTGAACATGCAAAGCATACAACACAGAAGAAGAAAGATGACACCTGGGTCACTAGTCTTCTGGCTCCCTTTGCTAATCTGCTTCAACTGCCATCAATAATTAGGGTGAAGCGATGACTACTAGCACGGCTGCTGCTGCTGTTGCTGTATTTAAATGCGCTTGGAGAGCCACACATAATTTTTTTCCACTTGATGAACTTATTACTCGATTTCTAATCTAGGAAGACAAGAAATTAACTTTCTAGAGTTTGGGGACTTTTTTTAAAAAATAGGATTATATACTCTTAGTGGCAAATCTTCCATATAAAAGACAGTTGATAACCTATATGCAGAATTTTAAAAATAATAACCCCCTACGTACTCACCACTGAGCCTAAGAAGGAGGCTGACAATATCTTTGAAGCCACTTTTCTAACCCTCTCAAATGCCTTCTTCCACCAAAGGCATTCTCAATCTTGACATTGTATATTAACTATTTCTCATTGATATATATCCCTAAATGATATATCATTTAATTTTTCCTGTTTTAATAATTTGATAAATTGAGTCACAGTGTGTATACTTTTATGATTTGCATGGTTTTGCTCAATAGGTTTTTGAGATCTATTCATGTTGGTATAGTTTATTTAATAATTTTATTATGGCTTGGCACATTTTATGAGGATAATGAAATAATTCATTAATTCATTTGCCAGTCATAGACATGTGGATTATTCTCAGCTTTGTTTTGTTTTTCTTTCTTGTTTTTTGTTTTGCTATTATAAACTGTGTTATTTTTCTTTAGCTGCATAACAACTTACCACAAATTTAGAGGCTTAAAACATCACAAATTTGTTATTTCATAGTTTTGTGAGTCAGGAGTCTAGCCACAGCATAGCGCAGCTGGTTTTCTTTACTGAGGATCTCATAGGGCCAAAATAAAGATGTTGATCAGAGTCTTTTCAGAGGCTCAGGGACCTCTTCCAAGCTGTTGGCTGAATTTAGTTTTTCATAGTGTTAGACTGATGTCTCTACTTTCTTGCTGCCTGCCAACTGCAGACTTTCTCAGTTTCAGGGGCTACTCACTTTTCCCTGGCATATGAACTACTCTTCAACATGCCAGTGTGCTTATTCAAAGCCAGCAAAAGAAATATGTTTAGCTTTGAATGCCTTCTTCTTTTCAGGGTCCCCTGATTAGATCAGGCCCACCAAGAGTGGTATTTCTTTGATTAACTCAAAGTCAACTAATCACAGATTTTAATTACTTCCACAAAATCCTTTCTGCCACATAATCTAAAATAATCATGGAGGCTATATCTCTCAGGTTCACGAGTACAGCTCACACTCAAGGTGAAGGTATTTTACAGGGTATACATACCAGAGAGTAGAAATCTCAGGACCAGTTTAGAATTTTGCTTACCACATGAACATTTCTATAAATAAATATTTTTGAATATGTCTCTTGTTTATTTTTTTGTAATTTCAGAAATTTTTTTAATGTTTTCCAACTCAGTACTAAGTTTGGCTGAAAAAAGAATTTCTCCTGTATCCTCACCATAACTAAAATTTGTATTTCAATTAATTTTTATAATTTCTTCATTGAAGTTTTATTCATTGTTTATTAGACTTACTCCTAGATATCTTACTTTTATTGGTATTGTAATTTTTAAGTTTATTAAATATTCCTGAAAACTTTTATATATATATTTTTATTATGATATGTTAGTGACCATACAGTACATCATTAGTTTTTGATGTAGTGTTTCATGATTCTTTGTTTGTGAATAATACCCAGTGCTCCATGTAATATGTGCCCTCCTTAATACCCATCACAAAAACTTTTACATATTAATCTTATATTTGGTGAACTTACTAAATTATCTTATTATTTTTAGTAATTTATTTGTAGGTTTTTCTTTTTCTTTTTTCTTTTTTTTTTTTGATTTTCTATGTGGAAAAATGCATCATTTAATTAATAATGACAACCTTTTCCCCCATTCTACTCTTATATTTGATATTGCCCTTTTATATCTTAGTGAGCTGGCTAGGTCCTCCAGTACAATATTAAGTAGAAGTAGTAATAAGCATTATCTTTAGCTACTTTCTGATTTTGGGGGTAAAGTTTTTAATGTTTAGCTGTTGAATATAGAGCTTACTATATGTTCTGATCAGATATCCTTTATCAGGTTCTTGTCCCTGTCTTCACAAATTGATGTAAAATTTCAAAGAAATTCTAACAAAATCCTACTAAGGACTTCGGGAAACTTCACAAGATGATTTTTAAATGTATATGAAAAAAATGTATACAAAAGAGCAAAGGGCTTAGAATACAAAGATACCACTGGAGAAAAAGAAAAATATGTGGGGACATGACCTACCAGATGTCAAAATGTACTATCAGTGATAAAGAAGGTCATTTCATAATGATAAAAGATTCAACAAAACAGAACAATTTGAAAGATTTTTCCCTTAATAAGAGAGCTTCAAAATACATGAAGTAAAAACTGATAGAACTGAAATAGACATGGGGTGCCTGGGTGGCTCAGTTGTTAAGCATCTGCCTTCAGCTCAGGGTGTGATTCCAGGGTCCTGGGATCAAGCCCCACATCGGGCTCCCTGCTCTGCTGGGAGCCTGCTTCTTCCTCTCCCACTCCCCCTGCTTGTGTTCCTTCTCTCACTGGCTATCTCTCTCTCTGTCAAAATAAATAAATAAAATCTTTAAAAAAAACTGAAATAGACAAATCTTCAATTATAGCCTGAAATTTCAATATTTTGAAATATTTGAAAAAAATATTTTAATTTTGCTCTCAATAACTGATAGAATAAGCAGACAGGAAATCAGTAAGTATACAGAAGACTTAAACAATGCTATCAACTAATTTTACCTAATTGAATTTATAGAACAGCAGAATCTACAGTGCACATGACAAAGTTACCAATATAGAACATATTCTGGGCCATAGAACAACTCAAGAAATTTAAAAGGATTTAAATCATACAGGGTATGTGCTCTGACCATAATGGAATTAAATTAGAAATCAGTAACAGAAGATAATAGAAAATACCCAAATATTTAGAGACTGTATAGTGTATTTCTAAATATCCTAGGGGTCAAAGAAGAAATCACAAAGGCAACTAGACAGTATTTTAACTGAATATGGTAAAACTTAAAAAAATAGACATGTCAATGATATTTGTCATGTTGACATTGTTAAATTGGGTGGTGGGTTCATAGGTGTTTTCTTTGTTATTATGCTTTATAGATTTCATATATATTATATACTATATATTATATATTAAAATATATATATTAAAAGAAAATGGAAATCGGTCTAAAATAAACACATAGAAAATACTCCCTTAAGAAAGACTATGTAGTCATAATTCAAAGTGGATTTGGGCTAGATATAATCAAATGATGGATTTCAGGCTTTAAATAAAAGAGGACATTAAATCTTACACTACAATACATGCAATCGCTTGGTTAATTGTTGCTGTTTTTACTTCTAAGAACATTTGACCTTGAATAACACTTAAGAACATACCACATCCCATGCTTTGTTGCAAGTTCAGGTTCTCTGAAGTCTTTGTCAGAGAACAGAAAATGAACATATGTGCTCCATGCAGTTGCTTGTATCATTAGGCATAAAAAAAAAAAATCCACAGCATCTGCAATTTCTTGTTTTAATTAGATCGTGAAGCAATGGCTACAGCTGAGCCATTTATTGCGTCTGTAAGCCAGAGCCAGTAGAAGGAAGACGTTTGTCCTAACGTCATTTTTGAAAGGTGAATATGATGGCAACGGCATAGATGGGACGACTCAGAGTGAGCGATGTAGACTGACCTCTGGTGTGATGCAAGCAACTGAACAGAGGCAGCATGTTCGTCTAGGAGCAAGGGACTGGGGACAGGCGATAGAAATGTACTGTGACATAGAAACAGGAAAGACAGATTTTACTAGAGTTACTAACCAAAGGATAAAATCAGTAAAATGTCAGCTTCTAATTCAGTTCTTATCTTAATAAAATGAGTAAATACTTTGATTCTTAAATCATATTTTATTTTATTTTTTGAAGATTTTATTTATTTATTTGAGAGGGAGAGGGAGAGAGAGTGTGCTCACGCATGTGCACACACATCAGGGGTTGGGGGCAGTGCAGAGGGAGAGAAAAAGAGAGGATCCCAAGCAGACTCCTTGCTGAGCATGGAGCCTGATGTGGGTGTCAGTCCCACTACCCTGAGATCATGACCCGAGCCAAAATCAAGAGTCGGAGGCTTCACCAACTGAGCCACCCAGGTGCTGCCCCAAATCATATTTTAATTTAATATGAAATATTTTTTTTGGAATTGTGTGTGTGTGTGTGTGTGTGTGTGTGCAGAAAATTTTCCTGAGATATGCTTCTCAATACAATCACAAATTCAATCATTGTTAATTGACTTGATATTTCTCTGAAATTAATAGTTACATTTTTTTATTATTGGTAATTTAAAATTTTAGATAAAAAATATATATATAGTCTTTACATAGCTATAATTTCCCCAGGTGACCATGTACCATGACAAAATGTTGGTTGCTGAAAACCATTATGTGTATTTTCCTAGTTTTTGAAGTTTAAGTGTAAATAATCCTTCCTTCCTTCCCAATATTGACAAACTTCTTTTTTAGATTCTAAACTTGCTTCTTAAAAAAGATCACATCATAAAGATTGAACAGAATATTTTTACTATTGGCTATAAAATATATCTTTAAAAACTTTTAATATTGACTGTAGCTCAGAAAAATGACATTTTCATAATATTAAAATGGGACCAGAAAAGCATGTCAGATTTATAAAACTATTTGTTCCTGCAAAACTAGGAGTAGAAGGCTTTAGAAGAGGGCTGGCTTGAAGCACTTCATTATTTTGAATGCCCGATTAATGTTCATAGTTTTTCGTTGCTCTCTTTTATGTGGGGGTTGGTCTGAAACGCAGTATATTATGCAATGGTTTTGTCATGTATCAGTGATGATATTAACAGTTTAATGCTAAACAGGTTCTGAGGAAATGAAGAGGGAAAAAAATGACTTACTATATTTACCCTGAAACAAGATTCAATCTGCCAGCGTATTTAATGCTATATTTTTCATTATCTCACAAGCATATGTTGAAACCGCTACAGATGATGAAGTTAGCTGCTGGGCAGAGTTATCATCAATGCTTTCCATCTTTATTTTAATAAGAAGAACGAGCAAATTGTTTGTGACCTTTGTCAAGGGCTTCCTGGAAGACAAGAAACCTAACCACAAAATCACTAGCCTGGAGCCCTACTGAATATTCAAAACCATCTTTCCTAGAATAAAATGTCTTATAACAAAGCTATTGTTTCTGATAGAGCCTTGTCTTGAACAAAATGTCCAGAAGCTAAGGGTAAAATATTTTTTTCTTTAAAAATGGTATACTTATGGAATTTGTTAGTGGTCATTTTGGGTCTGTAGGGAAAACACATTTCCTTGAGGTCAGTACATCCTTAAAAATAATAAAGGCTACTACCACTTAGGACACTGGAATCTAAGTTAACCTTGACACATTGGTAAAACCAAGTCTCCTGGGTTAGGTGAAATCACCATATCTAAATAGCAATAGTAGTGTCCATCCAGTGCTTACCACAGTTGCTGTGCTAAGCTCTTTACTTTGTTATCTCATATAATCCTGACTCTAGAGATAAATCCTGTGATTATCTCCGCTTTATAAATTGGTAAACTGGACAGAGAAAGACCAAGTAACTTGCCTAAGGTTACCCAATCGGTGTTGGAGCTCACATGATGAGCCATGGACCGAGGGCATCTGATTCTGGGTGCCTAGTTACTGTTCCATATTGATGTGATCGGAACTTCCCAAATTGCTATCTTTTGGAATGATCCCAGTTATTATATAAATGATGTATCTGGTTTTTTTTCCTGTCAATCAAAAGGATAAGAGTGTGAGAAGTGTTTGGTTTCTGTGGCACACTCTCAGTTATCCTACTAAATTATCAGAACAATGGATAGTCTGTGTTTCCCTGTAGGAAGATTGCATTTCCATTCTAGAGTTATCCTCACCTATCTCTAGCACAAAAATATTGTGAACACATTTTTGGTCTTATCTGGAGAGCAATATATTCCAGATAACGTTCACTTTATTGCTATGGGCTAAATGTTTCCCCACAAAATTTCTATGTTAAAACCTTAAGATGGTATTTGGAGGTGGGGCCTTTAGGGGATAATTAAGTTTAAATGAGGTCTTGAGGGTGGATTCCTCATGATGGGATTAGTGTCCTTATAAGAAGAGACCAGAAGGCCCTCCCTTCTTCTCTATCTACCATTCGAAGACCCACAGAGAAGGAAGCTGTCTGGAAACTAGAAAAATAACTCTCATCAGATGCTGAACTTGCCAGGATCTTGATCTTGGACTTCTCAGCCCCCAGAACTGTGAGGGATAAGTGTTTCTTGTTTGAGCCATCCATTTTATAGTATTCTGTTAGAGCATCCCAAACTGAGTAAGACAGATGTCATTAAGAAAGCCTAAGTTAGTATAAGCAGGTGCTTACAAGCTAAAGTTTCTCATTCGTAAGTGGAAAATGGCCAACACTCTTTGACCTGTAACCCTAGGTATAAAATGGCTTAATCTACAGGTGCACCTAGGTGGTTCAGTCAGTTAAACATCTGCCTTCAGCTCAGGTCATGATCCTGAGGTCCTGGGATTGAGGCCCACGTCAGGCTCCCTGCTCAGTGGGGAGTCTGCTTCTCCCTCTCCCTCTGCCTGTTGCTCCCCTTGCTTGTGCTCTCTCTCTCTCTGTCAAATAAATAAAATCTTTAACATAAATAAATAAATAAACAAACAAATAAATAAATAAAACAGTTCAATCTACAATAAAAGAGAAAATAAATATTACCACTACCCTGTGCCTGTCAGTTATGCGAAGATTACTGAAGACAGTACAACATGCGAACTTCTGGTCTTTTGTTGTTCATTTCCTAAATTTTATTTTCCTACAGTTTTCTCTTAACAGTAGTGTATTTTTCTAAAACTCTCCTGTAGTTACTTATGTATGTGAAAATAGAATTGGTTTGAGAAAAATCACTTCCCTATTTTAAGGTCCTACTTCATTCACACATAGTTTTAAAATCTTGACTAGAAACAAATATTTAACAGTGACAATGCATTGAAATCATCTTTTCTTAGACGAATAGTACATAAAGTGTGGTTAGGCAACTAGTGACAGTATCTGAACAGTCTAGAACATCATGCACTAGGGAGCCGGCCCCAGAATGGGAATCATCACATTGCTTCCTTTATTGAGAATATCTGGTGGTGGGGGAAAAAAAATGTAGCTGAATCAAACTGTGCTTCTGGTAAAGTTGATTTATGTTCTCAGACTGGCACTTTGAGTAAGACTTTCATGGACCACTTTCAAGCTAGACTTCACAATTGAAAACTGTTTTCCTTACTGGACTATCTTTGCTAAAAGCATGTATCTATTGCCTTTTATTAAGGTCATTTAGTCTCTATATTTCTCAAAATCTCAATAAGAACATGAAGCATACCTTATCAGTAGTTCTCAGTGTCTTCATTGTTTTCATTAAGTAGTAGCTAATAGTTCTAATATTTCTGAATTAGTAAAAACATTTTCAATTGTTGAAGTTTTAGGATGAAGAACTCTAGACCAGAAGTCCTAAGACAAGGCTTGGTTTCTTCTTTCACTGAATAGACATATATTGTTCACTCAATTTCCTCTTAAATATATTTCTTTAAAAAAAACAAAAAAACAAAAAACCAAGAAAATCACTTTTCATTTAAAAAATAAATCATATATTAATTTTCTTTTTAAAATACTCACATGAACTACCCTTTTTAAATTCAATAAATACTTCCATATCACCATTTTGTAGAAATCCCACTCTCATTATTAAATAGAGATATTTCAATAGCTATATTATGAACCAATGTCTTGAGTTTGCCCAAATTAAATGACTAAAGCCCCTGACACTGAATTTCAATCATATAATTTTATGTACATGCATCTGTTAGTTGAAAAATTGAATATACACTGTCAAAAATTTTTAAACTGAAAGCTGTTTTGTAACATATTTTAAATGGAAAAATGGAATACAGTGTTATTCTCTTAGCTTGTTTCATTCTTGTTTGTTTTTTTTTTAGCTTCAGCAAAGAATTCCTGTCACAACATTAAAGAAATATGGACAGTCTTCAGTGATGAAATTGATAATGAACAAAAATTAAAATAAAACCATGGTTAATCACAAAAGACATAGAAGACCAAATTAGGGTTTGGAAATGAGGAAAATCTATTAAGTAGTCACTTATGTAAGAGTTATGTAATTACAACAATGTTGTAGAGTCCAACTTGACAGTCCTTCAGGCAATGACATACAAATGACTAACCTCCCCACCCCCCAACCTGGAGCCCTACAAGGTCCTCTCTGCAGAATTAGCCCTGTATGAATGGCTTTACCTAATTTAAACATGACACTTCCTTTTAGTTCTTAAATTTCTAGGGACTACACATGGATCTTTTTCAGTGACTTCACTCCTAGAAACCCTTTCATAGAAAAACAGAAAAAATAGCTATCTTGATGTGAACTGGCTTTCAGGGTAGAATGCCCGCAAGCTTTGTCTTAGGCTAACGATCAGGACTCAAACAGATACGGTAGGAAGTCTTACCACTGTTTTATCAGTTAATGCTGATTGACTTAATACTGTAGTGACTGCTACAAGAAGTTTGCAAAGGAAAACACACATCTTGAGAGTAATAGTATTGATATCCTTTAGATTTGCATAAAGAAATTTTTAAAAAGAAGAAATATTACCTAAAAGTAGTCTCCTACTTATGTCTTCTTATGTTATCATAGACTTGGCTAACTCTGTCTTTTGCTATTGGGGTGGTAGTCTATTTACACTAAAATGGAAACCATTATTAAAGGAGTAAATGTCATATGAAAGAAAAAGAGTGGAATTTGGAGTCAGGAAGGCTCATTCTAGAGTACCCATTGGGAGAGCCCAGATAAATCTCTCTCTGAGACATCTGCAAAACAGAGCTCTTCATTTTTACTTCTGAAGATATGTTTGTATTATAAGAGGAAAAAAAAAATAAAGACAGCATAGATCCTAATAGGTAGTAAGTGATCAATTAATGCGTAAATGTTTTCATCTAGGTGCAAATAGATTCATTCTTGTTTTTAAGATATATTGATTTATTTGATGCAGGGAGGGGTGGAGGGAGAGGCAGTCTTAAGCAGACTCCTCGCTGATCACAGAGCCCCACAGGTTTGATCTCACCACCCCAGCCGAAACCAAGAGTTGGATGCCCAACTGACTGCACCACCCAGGTTTCCCCATTCTTGTTTTATAAATGTAAGTCTGACTTTCTATAACAAAGTAAAACCATTGCTCAATCCTTAATCTAAGGGTTATTCACTCATTTATTCATTCATTTTGCATATTCAGTGTATCTATGTGTGCACACAGAAAATTATACATATACACACCCACACCCACATTTGCCTCTAAATTCAGACGGGTTGTGGACTCTTGGACGCCCATTTAGATTTTTTCTCTATGTCCATGAATCCAAAGATAAATCGGTTCAGAGTCTATCTCACGACATTCATTTGTATGATTAAACTGATATAGCAGCCACTAATAATGCTATCTGCCAAGTGGTTCTGCATTCCTTTGTCTTCTTTGAATATGCCCTTGGCTAAAGAATCGGGGAAGAAACTTCTAAAATTTGTAAAACCAAATTGTAAAAGCTGATTGGCTATCTTCCAAGGGAGCAAAGCCAGATTGTCCTTGGAAATTGAAACTAAAACCCTGCATTTATGATCAGAGACCTTAGTGCTGCCATTTATTAATACCATTTTGATATCCAGCACTTGAAAAATACTCTGTATGAACAATTGGGGAGTCTAGCAAAATAGTTTTGACATTTTGCTAACATTAGTGCTTCAACACTGAACCATCTGCTAGAGAGTTCCGAGTCTGAATGAAAGGTGTAAACCTGGATTAGCATCGATATGGTTTTCTATCAAGTTTGGCTTACTCTCATCTCGCTGGATGTTTTCCAGGTCCCTTTGGAAGCCAAGATTGCCATTGTAGAGTGTAATGCCATATGTTAAGATTCATATGACATATTACCTAAAAGTCATGAATTATTATACCGTGTCTCTTTATGGAGCTGTGATTAGAAATGTTTATGTAAATGCACCCCCAAAGAAAAATGGTACCCACTGTTAGGCAACACTAGGCATGGTAGCACTGAAGAGATTCCCTGACTTACACGTATCTTGAAAACAGTCTGATCCGGGGATAATGAAAAATCAATGCCTTTTTCTAAATGTACTGATTCGAGAGGGGGAGGGGATGATCAGAAGAATCATTAGGAATAAGCCAGGAACTGCCTCTCAAAAACAATAAAATCACCAAGAAAAATGACTCCAAAAGCTGAACAAAATGCCGCGTGTCTAAGGGCAAGTCAAAAATGGCAAAAGAACATGTTACTAAAGAAAACATAAATATGAATTTTTGTTCTATTGAATTTTTAAAAATATATAAATACATGTACATATACATATACCCACACATATACTTACCCATGTAAACAAATATACACATAGTATTTTCTAGTTGTTAATCAGATTGTATAATTGTATACAATTGTATACATTGTATAATGGTGTACATTGTATAATGTAGATTATAAATAGAACTTGACACTTTCTAATGTTATTCAAGCAACAGATAAATAGAGCTCATTTTGGGGATCCAAAAATATTAGGCAACATTTTGGCTTTTAAAATGCTTTGAAACTACTAGCTCTGTATTTCTTCGTGCATACATGGAAAGTAAGTATGTTGAGCTACTGTTCTAATAGAATGGCACAGGTCTAGCTACCTTCTCCTATTCTGGTCCTTGGCTGTGAGAGTTGTTATGGGTTAATGCATAAGAATTAGACTGACATTGGGCAGGGGTAATGTTTCTATAATGTAATCAATGTTCTATAAGCTATAATCTAACTAAAGTTCACAGACATTTACTGACAGATGTACATTTATGCTTTTCTTAGAGTATCTGGAATAAGATCATTTTTTGATTCTAATGTTAAAAGAAAATACCAATCATTGTGACAAACAAAGATAAGTCTTTGAAAGGAAACTTCAGTGTGCCGGCCTCTTTGATCTTCTGGATATGCAACATTTGTTCTATATGTGAATTAGTAATGAAAGATAATCAAGACTGATAATTCTATAAATCACCTGTAGGACACATGTACATTTCTACACCTAACAATAAATAATTGATTTTGTCATTAATATGTTCTATGTATATTTTAAGTGATCTAATAAATATGACATTTGTAAGGAATGTGCCTGCATATAATTAGTACAAATTATAAAGATTTCCATATCTTTAGGAAATTATATGAAGTTAAGGCATTTTATACATACATGCATATAAATATATACATTTCATGTAGCTATGAAATGAATAGCTACACCCAAACTTGCTGGCCCGTATATTCTTAGCTCCAATCAGACTCACTGGGCATATACTCAAGGCTCAGTGTCACTGTGGGATCAGCATGATCGGCTGTCACTGGTTTCACTGACATCTGTCCCCACAGTGAGACAAGCTGCAACATGAATTATTGAAGACATACACATGCAGATCTGTGTCATGATTACGCCAAATAATACATGTTGCCACACTCTAGAGAGCTGAAAAAAGTCATGGCCGACATCGTCTTTAACCCTTTTTGACAATCTGCTACTGTGTTACAGATTTAAAAAAGAAACAACACCATTACACTCTGTGATCTGCTTTTGTTTCAGGTAAAAAAAAAAAAAAATCATCTCCCAAAAGAGTTATTATCTGCTCTCTTTAGCACATACTTGCCAAATGATTTGAACATGCTCATTTTGTTAAATCTTTCTGTTTCATCAGATGATTAATATCCTATAGTTAAATGATAAAAACAAAATTAGCCTCCTCATTTGTAAAGTGATTTTAACTTGGCAAATTAGTTACTTCACTAAAAAAGCATCTCTAACTGGGGGAGCTTGAAGTAAGTTACAAAAAATAATAAATGCTTACATCAGTAATCTTTTCTAAAGTTAATGCAGAATTTAAACAACTTTGTTGATATTCTTATCAAGTAGGAAATATACTCCAGAGTAATCATTCTAGGGTCTATCATTTGACTATTTTGCGGTACTCTGAATCAGTGCTATTATAATATGACCCTCCAGAACCTCACTCACTTTTTTCTATTATGCATTTTATAGTTTTTTGTTTATCAATTAAGGGTTGAATGATATATACATATTTATTTATAATTCTGGGGCAAATTATATTCCTATTTTACTGGTGATGTTATTATTTAATTGAACACAAGTTGTTTAACCTCTCTGTGTTTCAGTTTTATTTTGTTATTAAATGGCATAATAGTTACATACTTGCCTGTCATGCAAGGTTGTTGTATTGATAGAATAAACCAGTAAATGTAAAAATGTTTAACAGATTCAGAATACTACTATTTAATATCCATGTCCATAATAGCTGTTTCATAAGCTAATAGCTGTTATAATGACATTCCTCCAAAGATATTTGCATTTTAACAAAAGGATCTAGGAAATTTCCCAGTAATTTTAGCTACCCTGTCTTATTTTCCACCCCATTCCTATTTCTATTTCTAAGGTGACTGTCAAACACCCAGGAACCTGAATGGTGTCTGTGGCTCTTAGAAATAAATTTTTCTTCAACACCTGGGTGACTCAGTCGGTTGAGTGTCTGCCTTTGGCTCAGATCATAATCCCAAGGTCCAGGATCGAGTCCTGCATGCGGCTCCCTGCTTAGCAGGGAGCCTGCTTCTTCCTCTACTTACTGCCCCCCTGCTTGTGCTCGCTCACTCTCTCTCATAAATAAATAAATAAATAAATAAATAAATAAATAAATAAATAAAATCTTAGAAAAAAAGTTTTTTTCCCAAGTGCTTGGAAGAATGCAGTTGGATATTGTTGGCAGACACTTCTTGTTTCTCTCCGTGTTGTTCATGGATGAACAACTGTTTTTGTTCTGGACTATTATTTTAAGAGTATTTCCACAGCAAACAGCATCTTTCTCCAGAACAACAGGCATGTATGCTTACTGTCCAGTATAAAATATTTGGGTTTTCCAAGCTCAGAGTTTTTCTCTGTAATGCAACGCACTGCACACGTAGGTATCATCCAGCCCTTTTTGCATGGCCATGTGGGAGCCAAGGCTCAACACCAACACTGATTCTCTGACCACTGCTGTTGTTGTGAGTAATAAATGTCCTTTGTCTTTGACCTAGGAGTCTTATGTCATTTGCCAGCATTCAGAAAACTGTGGTGGGCTAACTTGTTAGATTGCAAGTATGGTAAAAATCAAAGGCCCATCCCTCTTCTTCATAGATATTTCCAGAAAAATCCCCCACTGTGTCACTGTTCACAAGTAGTTAACCCTTTCCCGAGGAGAGATTGAAGGTGGGGTGGGGGCTGTGGGGAGAGTGACTTTGAAATAAAGGAATTACAAAGTAAGAAAGAATGGAGAGGAGTCTAAGGTCACTATTTATTCCTGTTGATGCCAGGTTATCAATAAAAGAAGGTTTAAACTAGTGCAAACCTAATGGTATTGCTAATAGCGGTTTCTTGTGGACATATATGGGTAATAAATTCTCAATTCTATACCTTTAACCTGTCTTCACCAACCACACAGCAAATGCCTTTCTTTTTTTAAGATTTTATTTATTTATTTGACAGAGAGAAAGAGCACAAGCAGGGAGAGAGGCAGGCAGAGGGAGAGGGAGGAGCAGACTCCCTGCTGAGCAGGGAGCCCGATGTGGGGCTTGATCCCAGGACCCCGAGATCATAACCTGAGCCGAAGGCAGACGCCCAACCGACTGAGCCACCCAGGTGCCCCCAGCAAATGCCTTCTGACCATAAACCAAAGCAGCTCCAATATGGTTTGTAACCATTGCCCAGAAAAACGTTTATTTCCCCCATGACTTGCTCCCATCTTCCATCTCCACCTAGCAACTAGATCTTGACAGGTTAATGCCCTGTTTCTTCATTTTGAACCTGGTATCTGGCCATCAATATCAGCCCACTTTGGCTAAGACGTATCCTTTCATTTCCTTCTTGGATAATATGGTAGAAAATTATTGTTTGACAGCTGGTATATATTTCTCCTTTTCTCTTTCTTTCTTTCTTGCTTTCCTTCCTTCCTTCCTTCCTTCCTTCCTTCCTTCCTTCCTTCCTTCCTTCCTTCTTGTAAAAATACCATAAACTTCCTTTGGACAGATTCTTCTTACCGTATTCTCAACCACATACTTAGATCAGATCAATTCCATCCTAAACTTCAGGGGTGGTACATATTTGCCTAATCTAATAAGCATATTTTACCCCTTCCCTCTACAATGATTCCAGAATGGACATGTTGCTTAACCAGTCCATTAAGACTGTATCTCAGGTATTTTGCTGATTATGCTGACTCAGATCTTGATGAATTTGAATAAAGAGGCATAGTTCTTTTTACTGCGGCACCCATTAACAGACCTGAGGATGGAGAGGAGACAAATAGAAAAATGGAAACAGGTTTCTGGTCACATAATTTTTCATGCTGGATCAAGACTTATTACCTGATGCTATTGATGGACTTTCCATTCAATAATACCATAAATTTCCTTGACTTTGTTGGGTTTTCTGTTAAAAGCAAAGGAAAGTATTCTAATTAATAGAGAAAATATATACTGTTCCAAATTCAGTCCTTTAGGACTTAATTCTTGGTATTGGCCCAGTCATTGCTCTGTTTGAATTTACACAGATCCTTCTAAAGTGTTGTTTACAATATTCTGGAGTCTGTGAACTCCCTTGGCAATATGTCAAAATCTATGAGTCCTTTCCTCCAAATATTCACACAAATGAATATAAACAAAAATTTGCATATGGTTTAAGAGGGTTTATTATTCCCCTAAATTCTGTCTACTGTTCATAGGTCCCAGGTTAAGAACGTATTCATTAAGTTATAAATGACAGATAATAGCTTTATGTGTTAATCCCTCCGCCAAAATATTTTTATTTAAACAACTGTTAGAATCTTAAATAAAAGATACAATTCTAATTGTGTAACTTTGTACGTTATCCGTGGTTGTATAAGGTAATTTGGATAGAGACGTCTTCCCATGTTCCCTGAATCCTCACTGGTCAAGTCCTTACCCACCATATTCTCACCAGCTAGTATATGAAACTGGGCATTGATGGGAATCGGGGAGGTAGAACTTAGTCATTGTATTAGAGTAATAGTCTTCTGTAATAATGTACAAATGTATTACATTAATAATATAATAACGCTGACTCTGTAGCAAGCCAACTTGACAGTTGCCAGTATGGACTAATTTTCCCATTATGCTCCATTATTCCCCAGGCTAGTGTGGAACCAGAATAAACTCTGGAGAAGGCAAATTTCCTTTTCAAACTCAAAGAGTTGAAGGCATACAATTAACCAAATATAAGAATCATGATGCACTTCTTAGCACTTGACTGAGGTGTGTAAATTACTAAGATTGCATGCGTATAAATTTGTTTTCTGTCAGGAAAAGAAAAAGAGATGCAAATCTACCTTATCCCATATGTCTCATAATCCAGGGTACGCATATGTTACTATAAAATTCCATTTTAGACCCTACATATATGCCACACTTTAAATACTATTTGCACACAGCTACAATATATTTTGCTTCTGAATATTGAAGCAATTTGAGCTACCTTTGGGTTTCTGAGGATGGTAGGGAAAAGTAAGAGGGTGAAATCTTTATAAAGAATTCATAGTCTCATTTAAAAGGTGATTGAGAGAAAAATCATTTTTCAAAAAAATCTGTAGTTCTCTGTTCTAAGTCAGTTGTTAAAAGGATATATGGAAAATACTAGCATTGTTTGCAGTTGATATACTGCCCCCCCATGTTAACTTATTTATGAGTATGCAAATTTTATGCAAAAGTAGAAGACTCCCTGGGGGTATAGCATTCTACTGTCAGCAAGATATTCCAAAAACAGATGTTTTAATATAGTCTTTAGGATTTGATGAGGGAAATTATGGAGTGCTACATGAAGTCAATTTTTTGTAATTTGAAAAAATTTCAAAAGTATATCGATGCACTCTTCCTTAGAATACATATGCAAACCCTCTTTTACTAGAAGTCAGAACACAAAAAGATTTTGTATGGCAAAAAATAATAATAAAAATATGCCATCTTAAAGGACTTTTCAGAATTTAGGCATTTATTTCCTTTTACAACCATGATTATAATCTGGCCTTTTGGGTGTTCTGTATCAAAAACCTGCACTAATATGTGCTTTGTAAAAGTGGGTTATTTATTAAAATAAACTCCAAACAATCATATAGCTTCTATAAAAAAAGTTAGGATTACAGATTCTTCACAATTTTCGGACATTGAAAAGCTTTATACGATTACTGTAAGTTTATGGAATCAAATTATTTCTTCAAAATAGAACAGAAAAACCCACTGATCTGTTATCTATTTCTCTAGACCTCATTTAATAATGAAAATAAGTAAAAAGCTTTCTTCTTTTCATCTCACAGAAATTTGTGAATTACTGGCTTGACACATGCCATGTCAGGTGTGAGAGTAGCCCACTCACCTTGTATTCCCAATTCTTATTCATTCATCTCCTACTTCCCTACTTCTTCAGTTAACTTCTTAAAGCTATAAAAACATGTTTGTTCAATAAGAATTAGATCAAATATAAAAGTTGCTAACTCTTTGAACTTCTTCAATATTAAATATTATATAAAGTTGTATTCATTTCATTTATAGTCATAAACTCTGATTAAACAATGAAGACTCTTCTAAAGAGCTAAAGCACAGTAGACCTGTGAGGAGAACCTTTTTTTCCAATGATATATTCCTGTTGGGAAAAAAAAAAAAAAACCTGGGCTTTTGGCTCTTAGTACCAATTTGCATCCTATTTTGCATATATTTGCATATGACATTCCTGAGCCCCTAATTCCAAATAGGCAAAATAAAATAAAATTAATTAAATAGGGAAGATGACTACAGTTGAATTCCAACTCAATGGGAAGGGCATGGCACACACAAAATACCTAACAGATTTAAAAACCAATCATTCTAATTGCATCCTAGAGGAAGAGCCAGTAACCCTGAAGCTGAAGATGGCTGTGCCTCAACTTTTCTTGGCAGAGGGCTTGCCAGGGACTCCTTTGTCATATCCTGCCTTTCTGGCTCTCCTACTCCCATCTATTAGAGGTCACACCATCATCATCATCATTATCATCAGTCTACATTTTTACACTTGCACATTTACATACATGATCTCATTTGATTTTCACATCAACCCTCTGAGGGAAGCAAGAGGAAATTATTTTCCTTAATTCAGAAATGCAGAACCTGAGGGCAAGAGAGGTTAAATGATTTCCCCAGAATTATATTTATAGCAAGCAGAAGAATTGGGGGGGAAAAAAAACCTGGGATAGTTTACTCCAAATTTAATTTAATCTACTCCAATGTACTTCCCATTTCCCCTCCTTTCTAGCTTTGTAAATAAGATAATCACTGGTCAGTTTTTTTTATTTATTACTCCAATTCCCAGGCTCTCCTGGGTCTCCCTTATGTACCTCTTTTCTCTATTACTTCAGATTCTTCATGTTTTAATTTTTTCTCCATTTTGCTTCTTTGCCTTGTTTTAAGAAAAAAGATCTTATAAATTCATTTGTGTGCCAATGTTTATGATTTAATGTATTACAAAATAATCTTGCTTCAGCAAATCTAATGAACACTTGTTTATGAATTTATTGAGAATCTATTATATGCCAAGCATTTCTCTAGGTTATGGGTACAATAGCACAGAATATAACACTTAAAAATATCGCCCTCATGGAACTTAAATTTTAGGGTCAGGAGAAGTAGAGATAGGCAATAAATAAATTGTAAAGGATACTAAATGATGATAGATGGTATGGAAAAAAGAAAAGAGGATAAGGAGCATCAGATTTTGGTTGGGAGAGATTGGTTCAATTTTAAATAAGGCATTCAAGGAAGGCCGTAATGAGATAGTAACATTTGAACAAAGATGTGAGGAGGTAGGAATCAAGGCATCTCAAAGGCCATCTTGGACCTATCAGTTACCCTTGGGATCCAGAAGCATGTGCTCAGCCATGTTTCAGGATTGCTACAAATGAGGACTGTTGCGTACTTTCTGTTATGCTCCTCAAAGAAGAAGAACATCTATTGCAGTTCTTTTGTCTCTAACTCATCATCATATGTTGGGTGTATGGCGGGGGGGGGGTGCGGAGCATGGATATTAATGGTTTGAAAAACTTGTCTTTTTAGTAAACAGCTCTCTGGGTGAAAAGGAATGCAGCTAAGGAGTTATGTCTGTATCTGGACCAGATGCAGATTGTGAGATAGAGAGGTTTGAACCTGATGCTGTATTGGGATGATTTGGAGAAGAGGGGTGAGCAGTATTTTTCATGTGTTAGGAATGGAGATATTTGTAATCAGAGGGTGAACTGTGGTAGATTGAAAAGCATGGCTGCATTATTTTGCATCTCCTTTTATCAAAAAGTGTGGTCTAGCTGGTTTAGGCTACTGGAGGGTGAACGCTCTATAGAGGACTGAGCTTCTCCAGCCAACAGGCACACCAACTGCCAAACCTGAGTGAGGCTATCTTGGATCTTCTAGCCCAATATAGCCTCCAGCTGAATGCAGCTGCATGAGTAAGCCCCAAACCATCAGAGGAACAGCCCAGCCAACCCACAGAATCATGAGAAATAATAAATCATTGTTGTTTTAAGTCATTAAGTTTAGGGATGGTTTGACTCACAATGGCAACCAATAAACACCTACTCCATTTTTCGGTGAGGGGGAAAAAACATTCAATGATAACCATGAAGTTGTCACTGAACATACATATTGGGGGAGGGTGTATATATCTGCTCTGCTTGTTGAGATATTAGGACTATATTGCAGTACAGTTTAATAAAAGTAAGTGCATATATTACAGGTGTACAGCCTGATGAATTTTCACAAATTAAACACTCATAAGTAACCAGAAACAAATAAACAGAAAATTATCCACATCCAGAGTCTCACTCTTGTGTCTTTTTTGATTTCTTATATTCTGCCACCCCAAGTTAAGTATTATCCTGACTTTTGACAGCATACCCTAGTTTTGTATGTTTTTATATGAATGTAATAATGTGGTATGTACTCTTTTATTTCCAGTTTTTTTCTCTCAAAACAATGTTTGGGAGAATCATAGCTGTCACTGCATTTAGTTGCAGTTTACTCAATCTTGTTGCTGTATATGACTGCATTGTGTGAATATACCATAGTTTTAAATTTTCCACTGTTGGTGGATATATGGACAATCTGCAGTGTTTTGGATATTACAAATAATGCTGCTATGAAATAATGTGGTCATGAACATTCTAGTAATGTATTTTTGTGAACATGTGTATGAATCTATTACTACTGGGTATATACCTAAATTGGAATTGCTAAATCATAGGTATGCATATGTTCAGCTTTAATGGATACTGTCAAACAGATTTTCAAAGTTGTTATACAAATTTACACTCATCAGCAGTGCATGAGAGTTTCTCCACATCCTTGCCAACACTTTATGACCAATAAAATTGAATGCTTTTCTACATGGTAGTTGGGTTTTGGGATATCCCTTTTATGGTGTCTGTAACAAGGGTTTGACCATTTTTCTATTGGGTTGCCTACTTTTCTTATTTATAGGAATTTTTAATATGTTCTGGATATGGGTCCTCTGTTGGATATATGTGTTAAGAATATCTTCTCTCTCTGTGGGTTGCCTTTTAATTTTTTTAATGGTGCATTTTGATGAGTACTGGGTGCATATTTTTAAAACACATTTTTTATTGGACAATTATAGAAAAAAAGAACCTAAAAGGACAAAAAGGACTATGAAAAATATGTGTTAGCATTTGTGCAAATTATACTAAATTGACAATGATAAAGCTTAAAATAATAGAAATTAATAGTTAAACAGCAAGAATAACACTATCATGCATTAAAAGCAAAATCAGAGAATTCTCCATGGAAATTGTGAGGACTCCACCTATCTGTGTGTGTATTCATAGTGGGAGCTTTGTGATATTGCCAAATGTTGTTTGGCAGCCAGACTTCTTAGCAGAATACCAGAAATTTAGTAAATTTTAATACCTCTAATTTTAATTCATGAATATTAAAGTTTAATAACACTTCTTAATTAAGTGGGTTATTGGTATTTAGTATTTAGGGCTTTTTCACACTTAAAATAAGAGTCTCTAACATAGGTCTGATTAATTTTGAATAATGAATAACAAATGTAAATTTCTTTCTGGCTTTTATTTGCATTTAAATTTGCCTGCAGTCATCTATTACTTTCAGACTTTTTCCTTCTATAAAAACTAGTGTTAACCACTCTTCCCCAAATATATTTGTATTATTGTTTTTTGCCACCTAAACTAACACAAAATCACTTACGATATACACCTTTCATAGATATTTATATTTTGTCATCAAAGGGTATAATTTTGTTTGCTGGCTGTTTATGTTCATTCATTTATTCTTTAGCCATCCATTCATTTATACACTTAACAAATATTAACTGTACATCTGCTAGACACTAGGAAAACAGCAGTGAACCAAACAGACAAAAATCCCTGCCTACTTGAAGCTAGCATTCCAGTAGAGGAGATAGATAATAAGCAAGATATATCTAGATATCTGTATCTATACCTATCTATATATCTATTATATCAGCTGATGGGGAAAAATAATGCAGGAAATAGGGATGGGGTCAGTTGCAGTATTAACTACTGTGGTCAGAAAAGGCCTCACTAAGAAGGAAATTGAGCAGAGACCTGAAGAGGTGAGGAAGGAGCCCTGGCTATCTGGGGAAGAACACTCCAGGCAGGGAGAACCAATAGTGCACAGATCTGGGAGCAGCAGAATGCTTATATGGAGCTGACCTCAATGTTATTGTTATTGACGATGACTTCAATTTGACACTTACTGAGATATAGTATCCTTTAATCAAAGTCACAACTTGGCAACTAGCAAACTTGACCCAGGGACTTTAACTGGAAATAGGTCTGAAAACAAAATTATATGCCTGAACGATAGGTTGTGCAGCTCTGATCATTAGAAATTAGAAACACTACATTCATGAGATGTTGAAAGAGTTCTATGGTAATTTTGAGGCAATTCACAGGCAAAGTTTGACCTGTGATTTTTATGATTCAGAATGAGCAATAAAACGTTTCTACATTTTTACCAAAAAAGTGGGGTTTACTTCATTTCCTAGGCATTGAATTATTCATAATTTAAAATTAAAAAAAAAACAGTAATTTTATCAGAGTCTGATAGGAATTCAGTGTGTTAGTATTCCAAAGTTCACAAAAAATGAGGAAAAGTCATATGCCTGATAATGGTGACCTACCCACAGTCAGATGGGTGATTACCAGATATATTAAATTCCAGTGTTCTTCTTGTCTTGTGTTATTTTCCACCTCTTTATTATTTGGGTCAATGGATAAACTGTTAGCAAAATTAGGTATTTATTCGATTAGAATAATTGAGTGTGTTAATACTTGTGATATCCATAAAGAGAGAAGCAGAAAGACTGTTGGTCAGGACTCTATAAGCCACTTTCATCACTTTGAAGTTGAGATTTTTAAAAATTATCCTGTCCATTAGATTGATTTTAATCTGACTCAGATCAACTCTTCACTATTCCTCTAAAAGAGTAATAATTTCTTGATAATTCTAATAAAAATATTTTCATAAACATTGGCAAGAGTGATTATGAAAAATGTTGGAAGAACTGCAGTGATTACTTAAATAAACCATGATTAAAATTCATCAGCAAGAATTACTAGAACGGTTTTTAAAATATCCATGTGCCTAAACAGAAAGACAAGGTATTAGACTCACTGAAATCATTATTATTTTTTGTTGAACTCATTGAATATTGAATTCTTAGTTCAATAATTCTCAACAAATTGTAAATTTACTTGCAAATGTATTTTTCTTACTGCATTAGTATAATTCTAGAGCCTGCCTTTCTCCCTCCCTCCCTCCCTTCCTTTCTTTTCCTTCCTTCCTTCCTTCCTTCCTTCCTTCCTTCCTTCCTTCCTTCCTTCCTTCCTTCCTTCTCTCCCTCCCTATATCCTGCCTTTTCTCTTTATTTTATGTGGTTTTATTTTTATCTGTGCATCATACTCATTTGTCTAACTTTTAGGCAAAAGACAAACAATCTCATGACTAACACGTACTCCAACATTGTGTATGTAGCCATATTATAATATGATGTTCCTAGAGCAGTATCCCATAGGAAGTGGTAGGCAGTCAGTACCCATTAGCCAACTGATAATTATATAAGCAATAAATTTTACTTTTTTCCATCCCAAGCAATAAATTTACCTTTCTACTTGGTTAAATATGATAGCTTCTTTTCTCTATAAGCTGCTATAAACCTCCTCAGAGTTAAAATAGGTCTCTGACTTTTGATGGTATTTAGTTTGTAGAACATGACAAAATATCTTGCTGACCAGAATAATACTATACAGTGTATGATGTTAACAGTTTTAAAAGTGATTTCCCTTCTCACATTCTTCATTATTTACATGCAATTTAATTATTTGAAGTTAGTTTGAAAATGAGATTACCTTCCCATTATGTTTATTTGGTAAAATTAGATTTGTTGGGATATCACTAACACTTTAAATGGAAAGAAAAACAGAGATTTGGATGCTTGTATATTAATGAAAAATAAGTAGATTTAGGTGGCTAATTCATGCAACAATTTTGTATTGTGCCCCTACAGGCATGGTTCTTGTCCTCCTTGAACTTACAATAGCATGTAAAAGGACAGACTGTGATGTAATCACAAAGTGTGATGTGTGGTGTGACAGAGAAGAAATAGATACTCTGAAAGAGAATGGGGTGGGGACGACTGATTTTAAATCGGATGGCTAAGACAGGTCTCTGAAGAGCTGACATTTAATCTGAGACCTGAAACCAGTCACTCGGGAGAATATTCCAGGTGTAGGACCAGGATATGGAAAGGACCCAAGACAAGAGAATCTTACAGCTTTTTTGCTTCATTTCCAAGGAAGACTCATATTTCCATTTCTATTTCATCCATGATGTGAGATATATCTTGAGTAGCTGAAGGACTAATTTGCCTTCATTAATCCTTTTTCATGGCCTATCCTATTTAAAATGTCAATGTGGCCTCCAATGTCAGCAATTCTAGTTCGGGACTCAATATGTATGTTTAGGTATTTTCCACTACTGATATTAGGTTGAATGTAATGAAATCACCAATTGTTTGGTTTTTGTTTTTTTGGTTTTTTGTGGCTCAAAAACAGACAACTGCTGGCAATTTCACTTGATTTAGTCTACATATTGCCAATAGTTTCTGTGGATCCTGGAAGATTCTCTAGTACTAACTAGATTACTGGGATGTTTTTGGAGAATAAAGTGGAGAGCATAGACTTATTTTGAATGTAATTCTCCACCTCACTTTCTGAAGGTGTTGATGTTGTAGAGAGAACTTGGCTCCGTGAAAATACTTTTACCAACTTATAGCTCATCAAATTATGGAAGGGAATTATGCATACTTTTTATTTTTTAATTTTTGTTACACTAGTGCATGAAAATTCCAATATTAAGACAGTTTTTAAAAATGTGAAGAGCATTTTGAAATATTTTTAATACCTCAGGATATTGTTTTCTTTTTGTATGTAGTGTAAAATATTTTGGAAGTTTTATTGTATTGACTGGCTCCAAGTTATTGTTTTTCCTTTATTTTACCATATTTCTAAATTTATTATTATTGTTATTATAATTTCTTTATTTATACCCTAGAAATCACATTTCTATGGTACTATCATAATCACATAGAGAACTATTAAAATGTAGATTGTTGGTTCCAGTTTATGCACAACTGATACCCACTGAATCAGAATCTTTGGGAAGCTATATTTTTCATAAGCATCATAGGTAATTCTTATGTGCCTTAAAGTTTGAGAAAAACTTCTCCAGCCAAATAAAATCATAGGTAATTGTATTTTGGATTTTCTTTGTTCGTCTTGAGTACTTCCGTTATGTCACTGAAGAATACATGTAGGTGAAGATTAGGTACGAGAGCAGTTATAGAGGATAGCAAAAAAGCTTCAAAATGCAAATGTGTATACGTTTGTATTTAGAAAATAAAAATTTATGATATGTTGTAGCATGTATATTTCTAAAGCTAAGTGCCTGAAAAGTGAAATTCTCAAAAAAAAAAAAAAAAGGAATAATTCTTCCCAAACATAGAGAAAAATGTCTGTGGTCAATTTTACTGTTATAAGCCAACCATAAAAAAAAAAAAAACTGGAATACAATTCTAGCAATTATTGTAGTAGCTTGTAGTGTATACACTTTGCAAAGTGCTTTCAATTACATTATTGGATTTTTTCCCCATTATTGGCATCCAATCCAATCCCTTATATTCAGTTTACTTTCTTACTTGCTTGTAAAATCATTCATGGTTTTGTTGAATTTGTGTTTCTATTAAATCTCCTTGGCTAACTTAGATAATGTTAACCTATGACTAGGTCTCCACTGAGAAAATAAGCTTTCAGTTAAAGTGGATTAAGATTCCTGTGATTTCTGCTTCTGACTCTTTTGGAAATTTTGCCTTTATTTGTGGTGTCCGTATCTGGCTCGAGAAAGCCATATGGCCAATAAAAATGTGCAGAGGTCACCAGAAACGAATCCACAGAAAGCTGGTAAACGATAACTTTGGACTGTGTGGTGATACATAAATCCTGGATACAGGCCTCCTCGATCCTCCCAAAACGTCACAATAAGCAGTTCCACCTCACCAGCGTTTTCTTAGGACAGTATCTTCCCTTTCATTTAGGTGGTCATGTCTGTGGTAGTTGAATCAGTCATGCAGGTCAGGCTTATGATTTACTTGATTCTGCAGCTTTGAGATTTTATTTGAAAGGCCCTCAAGACTTCCACTGTCTTCCAAATGTCTTGCCTTGCTTTAGTTGCTTACACTGTGGGCTATCTTAGTGAGAGTATCTTTTCCTTGTAATAGTTATTCACTTAAAAAGCCTTCAAAATATTAACCAGTCGCTGAAGGTTCTTTGAAGAAAAATATGACTGCTCGTGTAAACAATTAATGGTTGTTAAGCATGGCAGTGTATATTATGACAAACAACACATGCTACATTATGCCAGCTGGTGTAATGATGTGATAATGGCTGACTCATTAACTCTGGCACACAGTTTACGATGCCCTTCTATGACAGGATTAATTGATTCACACATACATTAAAACAAAAATAACTACACTGAAATTCAGCTGGAAGCCTGGCTCCTCATTTGTCATAAACCCTGCTGTTGGTGATAGCTGACAAAGACCCTGATGCAGAATGGGTTGAGGTTCCCTTCCTGACCTCATCTTTGTTTCTGACTGAGAGCAAGAGCTTGGGAAACATCCCGGAATGCTTTAAGATAAAGGTTTTCCCTGAGAAAGAATCCACAAGGAGCAAAACGTATACACACATAGAGTTTCACAGTAAAATGACTCCACATACTTTGTGAAAAGCAAGTCCAGGAACAAACAACCATCATAAAGTGTGTCTTATCTACTAGAAACACAGCTTTCCCAAAATAGCTAGGTATTTAAAGAATTTCTTTCAGATAACAGTCAAATACTTCTCGGAGCACTTTCTGGAACTTCAGTGATTCTGACTTACGTTAGGCGTAGTAATAAACAGACGACTCAGCAGAGGGCTAATTTTTTCTCCTTTGCCTCAGTTGCAATTTTGTCTCTTCATTGAATTGTGTGGATTGGTAACGCTTAAAATTTGAACCTAGGCAACTTTTCTTCACCTAAAGCCTGTAAATGTAATACGAGTTCTATTAAATTGTAAGTCTCACTCATTTTAATATAAAATCCCTATTTATTGTTATTCTAGGGCCCTTTCAACTAAGAATCAAATTATTTCTTTACTAAATACCCTTTGTTTCGATCGAGAGCACATATATTGTATTTAACAATTTCTAGTTGTTTTGTTAAATAAAAACTGAATCGTATAATATGATGATCATTTCAAAAGTGCTTTACACATACTGTTTTTTCGTATTATTATTGTTACTAGCAATTATGGCATAAATGTTAGAGGATGTAGAAAATCTGAGAGTTTACCAAAGTGTATTTTTTTCAACATACTGAAGGAAAAAAAGTGCTAATTTTTTTAAAAATTAGAGTTCCTTTGGTTATTTTCATTAATTTTATTCATTTTAACATTTTTGTTTTCAGAATTTAAGGATGCATGTCACATCTTTTCTTTTTGGGGGGTGGGGGAGAGAGAGGGAGACAGTGTGAGCTAGGGGGACAGAGGGGGAGAGAGAGAGAGAGAGAATCTTAAGCAGACTCTCCCACCGAGGGCAGAGACACCATGGGGCTGTATCTCTCGACCCTGATCGTGACCTGAGCGGAAATCATGAGTTGATGTTTAATAGAGCCACCCAGGCTCCCATCACATCTCTTCTTTACGTTGAGACTGAACATTGTTCTAGGCTGGTCAAGTAACTAAGTGATCATCTTAGGTAATGGGAATTAAAGCTTGAAGAGAGGCTCTAGAGTTATCTTGGAAGAAAAAAATGAAATAATTACTTTACCTCTCTTTTTATCTTGCTAGTTTCCATTACAGCATAAGGTAGTAATTCCAAACTTTTTCATTACTGAAGGTTATTCTTCCATTTTTTTCTTCTATAGATCACTTTTAAAATTTTATTTGTCCTTATAAAACTCGTGTTTAGTAGAGACAATTTAGAAAATTCAATGAAAATACGAAGAAAAAAATCAGGAATCATCCATAATTTCATGACCCAAAGATAATCACAATTAATAGTCTATTCCCTGTCATATTAGTTTATATATATATATCTTTTTTTTCTAAAATGGAGACAATGTAAATGTGATTTTGTATCCATTTTTCTTTCTTCTTATGATTATATCCTGAACAATTTATATTATTAAGTGTTTCAAAGCATTTTTTAATGGCTATTTAACATTTACTTTAATACCTCAAAATTGCTGGACATATATATTGATTTTAAACTTTCATTTATTATAATAAGATATAGTATCCTAAAAATGAGTCCCATGTTTTGAAAAGTTCAGTCTATAAAATAAATTTAATTTGTCAACAAATAATTCAGATGCCACACCATTTAAAAGTTAAAATGACAGTAACTGCCATCCAGATTTTCAGATCAACATTAGAAATTAGTCTTATTGCTCTGATTAGTAAATTTCATCCAAAGTGGAAAGAAAAAGTTATGTTTATTTATTTCTATGCAATTTGTCAGGAAAACTCATGATCTACCTTTGATGTGTTGACATATGAGAAACAGCTTTAAGAGCTCCAAACTGACAACTACTACGTTAGCAGATAACACTTAGTCACACTTTACGAGGCTAAGTAGGATTAATGGGTGGTAGCCTTATTCTCTCTACCCCAAGAAAGGAAACATGTTTTTCCAAAGAGATGAGTGTGACCAGTGTGACTATGTAAAATGCTCCATAAGTGTTAGACATCACAAAAGTAATCATCCAAAGAGACATGGACAATTGCATGACAAATAATTGTCCATATTCTCTCAAAGAAATTAAAATTCTCTCCCTCTCTCTCTTACTCTCTCTCTAAATATATTTTGCTATGGTCTGAATGTTTGTGTCCCCCCCCAAATTCATATATTGAAATCTTAGTACCCAGGGTGATGGTATTAGGAGGCAGGGATTTGGGGCGGTGCTTCAGTCATGAGGGTCGAGCTCTCCTGAATAGGATTAATACCTTATAAAAGGAACACCAGAGAGCTCTCTTGCTCCTTCTCATTCTGCCATGTGAGGATACAAAGGGAAGTTGGCAGTCTACAGCCCAGAAGAGGGTCCTTACCTGACCATGCCGGCACCCTGATCTGGGACCTCCAGCCTCCAGAGCTGTAAGAAATAAATTTCTGTTATTTATAAGCTACTCAGTTTGTGGCATTTTTTATAGCAGCCCTAACAGATATACATAACATACACACACACACACACACACTCAGAGAGAGAGCTGAAAAAGAAAACACAAGGATACAAAGATTATAAAGCAACAAAAAGAGATTAAAAGTTATGAGCTAGAGCTTAAAATAGAAATGGAAGACAAAAATACACATGAATAGAGACATGAAACAATGTTGGAAAAACCAAAGACTAAAATAAATGTAAATTAAAGAAAGTTAGGGACACAATGCATGGATAGGCTTGAAGAAATCATTCAAAACAAAATTGAGAGAAGAAAATTGAATTACACATAGGCTATATTAGATTCCCCACCAACTAGAATAAACACAAATAACATTGTGTCAGGGACACACAGTACGAATAGGCTTGAAGAAATCATTCAAAAGAAAATAGGAAAGAACAAGAATATGAATATGACCTTAGAGTTGATAATAGGAATAAAAATTCATCAATAGGGATCCAACAAAGGTATAGCCGATACTCTAAATGAAGAAAACAAAAGAGAATAAAAACAAATAAGTAAGTTTCTTTAAAAATTTTAATTTGAAAATCAAAACAGCATATAGATATCTATTACCTAATTTTTTAAAAGATTTTATTTATTTATTTAACAGAAAGAGAGAGGGGGCACAAGCAGGGGGAGCAGCAGGCAGAGGGAGAGGGAGAAGCAGGTTCCCCACTGAGCAGGGAGCCCAATGCAGGGCTCCATCCCAGGACCCTGGGATCATGACCTGAGCCAAAGGCAGATGCTTAACCAACTGAGCCACCCAGGCGCCCCTATCTAATGTTTAATACCAAATTATATTTTGGTGAATTTAGCAACCTAAGAGAATCAAGAAAAAAATTATAAAGGGCATCCTGGCAGATGGTATATTACAGAAGCAAGCCCTGGACAAGAGGAATAAATGTGATTGGTCTGAGAGATTTCATTCAATGCCCCATTCAATGTCAGAAGACAAAGAAGCAATATCTAGAAACTTTTGAATAAAAGAAAGTATGACTCAAGAACTTATACCTAGCCTAATTATCTTTCAAGTTTAAATGAAAATAGAGATATTATCAAGATTGTAAAAACTTAGACCAAGGAGGCTGCTATTAAAATTGAAAAAAGAAAAAAAAAAAAGCTTCTATGCCAGAGTTCAGACAGCCAAAAGATAGATGAAAATAAATATTTTAGGAATAGAGAGCCTGTGATCAATGGACAGATGAAAAATTGTGGGAATTAGGTACAAGTTATAAAATTTGGCCTTGTGAGACTAATAATACACCTAACAAACAGGATGAGCTCTAGGGGGTGAAAAGCACTCATGGCGTGCTAAATTCCATCTCTCCTAGCATCAAGTCAAAAAGTTACTGCTAAAACTCAGCCCTAGAGTTAAACAAACAAACAAACAAACAAAAAACCCCATGAACTCTGACCTCTTACATAAGTCTTTATGTTAAAGAAATATTTTGGAAATTGAAGTGTTTTCTTGTGCAGAAATACCTCAATTTCTTCAGTTTTCCATTGAAATTCCATTGAAATTCAAATCAAATGAATTCCATATTGACCAAGTGTTCACAATTGGCCATTTCTTACATTCGCCTTGTCTTGATTAAGCTTTAGTCAGGCTTCTTTCCTTCCTGTGAGTTCTGATTACCTCCCAGTCTGAGCATGCACTAAAAAGAAGGACACGCCCCCTGTATCAGTGTGTTCTGAGAACCGGCTGAGCACAGCAAGGCACTTTTCCCATCAGACCCCCTTGGTCATTTCCCCTTGCTTGTCCAACTTCCTCTTAAAAGTTCCTGCTAATCTTTACTCAGCCCTTGTGTTAGCCTCCTGTGCCTGCTATAACAAATTACCATAAACTGGTGGCTTAAAAGAACAGAACTTCATTCTCTCACCGTTGTGGAGGGCGAGAAGTCTGAAAGTTCTTCAGAGTATCAGCAGGGCCATGTCCCCTCTGAGTCACCCGGTATAATCCTTCCTTGCCTCTTCCTATTTTCTGGTGGCTGTGAATCATAGGTGCTCTTGGTTGGCAGCTACATCACTCCAGTATCTGGCTCCATGGTATTCTTCCCTTGTATCTTCACATGATCTTATGTGAAGGGCCCATCATACTCCCATATGACCACATCTTGTCTGTCCACAATGACTGTTTCCAAATAACATCATATCTTGAGGGATTGGGATTTGGGACTTCAACATATCTTTCTGGGAGACACAATTCAACCTGTAACACTTCTCCTTACCCTGCACGTGAAAAGACTTTTTTTCTGTATGATTTTGAGATGTTTGGAGATTTCTGAGATTGGAATTTTCTCCCAGTTGCAATGATCTTTCTTCTGGTAAGTCTCTCCTTATCGAAGTTTGAATTTGTTTTTGACACTACTTTATTGTAGTATAGTACAATTCCATGTTTAAGTAAAATCTATTCCATCATCTTTCTATTAATTGACACAGGATTAATGTTCAATAAAAGTTGATGATTTGAGGGGTGCCTGGATGGCTCGGTCATTAAGCGCGTCGGCCTTCGGCCCAGGGCGTGATCCCGGAGTCCTGGGATCGAGCCCCACGTCAGGCTCCTCTGCTGGGAACCTGCTTCTTCCTCTCTCGCTGGCTGCCTCTCTCTCTGTCAAACAAATAAATAAACTCTTTAAAAAAAAAAAAAGATGATTTGAGAGGTTTTTTTAAATTCAATTACTTAACATATAATGTATTATTTGTACAGGTCTGTGATTCATCAGTCTTATAAATCAGTGCTCATCACAACACATATGCTCCCCACTGTCCATCACCCTGTTACCCCATCCCTCTGTCTCGCTCCCCTCCAGCAACCCTATTTTTTTCCTATGATTAAGGGTCTCTTACGGTTTCTCTCCCTGTCTGGTCTCATCTTATTTCATTTTTTCCTCTCTTTCCCTATAATCCTCTGTCTTGTTTCTTAAATTCCACATATCAGTGAGATCATATGATAATTGTCTTTATCAGATTGACTTATTTCACTTAGCATAATACCCTCTAGTTCCATCCATGTTGTTGCAAATGGCAAGATTTCAATTTTTTGATGGCTGCCTAATATTCCATTGTGTATATATGTGCCACATCTTCTTTATCCATTCATCTGTCAATGGACATCTGGGCTCTTTCCATAGTTTGGGTATTGTGGCATTGCTGCTATAAACACTGGGTGCATGTGCCCCTTCAGATCACTACATTTGTATCTTTGGGGTAAATACCCAGTAATGCAATTGCTGGGTTGTACAATAGCTATTTTCAACTTTTTTGAGAAACCTCCATACTGTTATCCAGGGTGGCTAGACCAGCTTGCATTCCCACCAACAGCGTAGGAGGGTTCCCCTTTCTCTGCATCCTCGCCAACATCTCTTGTTTCCTGACTTGTTATTTTTAGCCATTCTGACGTGTGAGGTGGTATCTCATTGTGGATTTGATTTGTATTTCCCTGATGCTGAGTGATGTTGAGCACTTCTTCATGTGTCTGTTGCCCATTTGTGTGTCTTCTTTGCAGAAATGTCTATTCATGTCTTCTGCCTATTTCTCGGTTGGATTATTTGTCCTTTGAGTGTTGAGTTTGGTAAGTTCTTTATAGATTTTGGATACTAGCCCTTTATCTGACATGTCATTTGCAAATATCTTCTCCCATTCTGTCGGTTGTCTTTTGATTTTATCGACTGCTTCCTTTGCTATGCAAAAGTTTTTTATCTTGATGAAGTCCCTATAGTTTATTTCTGCCTTAGTTTCCCCTGCCTTTGGAAACATGTCTAGCAAGAAGTTGCTTTGGACAAGGTTGAAGAGGTTGCTGCCTGTGTTCTCCTCTAGGATTTTGATGAATTGCTGTCTCACATTAGGTCTTTCATCCATTTTGAGTCTATTTTTGTGTATGGTGTAAGGAAATGGTCCAGTTTCATTCTTTTGCAGGTGGCTGTCCAATTTTCCCAACACCATTTGTTGAAGAGACTGTCTTTTTTCCAGTGGATAGTCTTTCCTGCTTTGTTGAAGATTAGTTGACCATAGAGTTGAGGGTCCATTTCTGGGCTCTCTCTTATGTTCCATTGATCTATGTGTCTGTTTTTCTGCCAGTACTATATCGTATTGATTATTACAGCTTTGTAATAGAGTTTGAAGTCTGGCATTGTGATGTCACCAGCTTCGGTTTTCTTTTTCAACATTCCTTTGGCTATTGGGGGTCTTTTCTGGTTCCATACAAATTTTAGGATTATTTGTTCCAGTTCTATGAAAAAAGCTGATGGTATTTTGATAGGGATTGCATTGAATGTGTAGATTGCTTTAGGTAGCATAGACATTTTAACAATATTTGTTCCTCCAATCCATGAGCATGGAACATTTTTCCATTTCTTTGTGTCTTCCTCAATTTATTTCATGAATATTCTATAGTTTTCTGAGTACAGATTCTTTGCCTCTTTGGTTAGGCTTATTCCTAGGTATCTTAATTTATTTCATGAATATTCTATAGTTTTCTGAGTACAGATTCTTTGCCTCTTTGGTTAGGCTTATTCCTAGGTATCTTATGGTTCTGGGTACAATTGTAAATAGGATCAACTCCTTAATTTCTCTTTCCCCTGTCTCATTGTTGGTATATAGAAATGCAACTGATTTCAGTGCATTGATTTTATATTCTGCCACCTTACTGAATTCCTGTTTGAGTTCTAGCAATTTGGGGATGAAGTTTTTGGGTTTTCCACATAGAGTACCATGTCATCTGCAAAGAGTGAGAGTTTGAATTCTTTGCCAATTCGGATGGCTTTAATTTCTTTTTGTTGTCTGATTGCTGAGGCTCGGACTTCTAGTACAATGTTGAACAGCAGTGGTGAGAGTGATATTCGCTGCGGGTTTGTCATAGAGGGCTTTTATAATATTGAGGTATGTATCCTCCATCCCTACACTGTGAAGAGTTTTAATCAAGAAAGGGTACTGTACTTTGTCAAATGGAGAGTTTTTTTGTTTTCAGTGATGACATGTACCATTTTTACAAAAAAGTAAAAGTCATTTTTTGGACTAAAACCTTCTTGAAAAACAAATACTTTTTTTCCCTGTCTTACAGAAAAGACAGAAAGAAAGACAGCTGGCAGTGAAATGCTTAGCAAGTTACTGGCAATATAAAACTGGAGGCTGCATCTTAATTGGTTAATTCAAACAGAGCTGCCTTAGAAATTTGAGACAATTCATATGAAAATTAAAAATCCAGCCAATCATCTCCGTGACTGACTTTGATTTTATAACATTAAATCAAAATCTGTGAGTCTGATAATCTACACTGTTTAGAAGACATCAGAACATTTTATTCTTTGTCCAAATATTTGTTGTTATAACCTTTTGGTTTTAAAATGATTTCCTTTAGAATTTATAATACACTGTGGGAAGTCAAATTACAATACAGGAAACTTGGTGAGTAGCCCAGAAATGAGCCTTTAACATGCAGCCATTAGAGAGAGGTTATGTTAAACCTATAATTAAAAGGTCACTGAAGATGTACAGGAGTATTTCTACAACAAATGTATTTCATGAAACTGGGATCCTCAAATTTCAACATTTTCTATTCAGATAAATGACAATAAATTGTCAAAAGGAAAAAAGAGTTTAAGCCAATGATTGATCTTTAATGAATCTTCTCATACAGAGAATGATAGAAATGAAAGTAATGAAGCCATCAAGACAGCACTAAAGTAAATTTCATAACTAGAGTAAAGGGTAACTTGGAGTAACAACAGTAACTATTGGAGTAACAGGAGTTCAGTCACTTGCAAATCTACATAGGAAAATAATCCCAGAAGGTAAGAAGGGTCTGTGGTGGTCACTCAGGAGGAAAAATAAGAAGGGGAGCTCTATAGTTAATCACAAGAAATCAAGAGATGGCTTTGGAGACAAATACTGTATCTGCCCTTTATTATCTGTGTAACCTCCCAGGCTCTGTTTCCTAACGGAGAAAATGGCAGGAAACACTCCAGGTTGTTGTAAGGATTAAGAGAGGGTATCTATTAAATCTTCATTACGTTGTGTAATATTAATCTTCTCCTAATTTTCCCCCTCCACACAACTGAGTTTCTATCTGCTGGATCATAGGCTAGATTGACCCGATTGGATTACAACTCCCAGTTCAGAATCAATTCAGCAATCCCATTCAGAAAACAGCCTGAGCCACACATTTATTTTAAAATTATATTCTTTCAAAGAAATTGCTGTTGAAGTTATTTTTACTCTGAAAAGCATCTGTGCCTTTCTCAGTCAAAATGTGAGTTTTTCTGTGTGTATGAATTTATTATTTAGCATCTTCATAAAAGATATTTTCTGTGGGTTAAAACTATGAATAAATGATATTTTAATTAATGCATATGATAAATAAAGTAGCCTTTGTATTCCCAACCACAGTGCAGGTGAATATCTCATGTCATAGAAATCAAAGAAAAAACTATTGCTTTGAGTTATAACCTCCGTTCTTTACATATTATGTAATGTTGTTGACAGTGGTTTAATTGTGAAGAAGACAACTTAAAACATGCATTATGCATGACAGAGCAGAAGTTCTAAAACTACACATCTGCTCAGTATGACATTATCCTGCAACATTATACTTCATTTGTTCATGCTTTCTTTCATTCATCCTGTGTATTCATCAAGATATTTATTGCCTTCTACCCTATGCCAGGTGCTGTTCCAGATACAGGTTCACTAGAGACAAATGCCATGTTCCAGAAATTAAAGTAAGGTCGTGCATCTAGAGCACAGAGAATGAGGGGGCTCTTGGTGGGAGGTGAGGCAGGACCAGACCACATGAAGCCATGAAGGTCATGTTGAAGGTTTTGGTATTTATCCTAAGAATAGTGCAAAAGAAGACAAGAGACGTGATTAAGTTTGCATTTTAACATGCAAATCACTCTGATTCTAAAGTGCAGAAGAACCTGGAGAAGACCAGAAGGATAGGAAGAGCAGAGTTAGGATGCTAATAAATACATCTGATGAGAAACAGTGGCAGTTTGAACTAGGGTTGGTAGCAGAGGTGGACAAATGTGAATGGATTTAAGAAATGCTTATGATCTAAGTTTGGTAGGATTTTGTGAGAATATGGGTATGCTCTAGATGGCAATGAGATATGTGGCAGAGACATGTCAAACAAGACTGCCAGGTTTCTGGATTCCAAGACTGGCTAGTGAGACCCTTGACTGAGGCAGATAGAAAGCCCTGCAAGAGGATCATGTTAAGGACTAAAGCCTTTAGGATGGGTCTGATCCCTTTGTCTTCTTCACATATCCCAAGTTTACAATACCTTATGGCTTCTATAATTTTTTTTTTTTTGCTAGGTTTTTGCCTTACTATAAAAGTAATCCAGTCCATTGCTTTGGGAAAAAAGGAGAAAGGGAATGACAGAAAAAGACTAAAAAATCATCTATTGGTCTATCAATTTTAATAAAGCAATTATAACCAAAAAATTGGCTAGCTGGCATATGGATATTTTACTTTACTTGAGACTTCAGTTATTGCAAGAGTATATTTGTTTTCAAATTAACTGTTTGACAAAAGTCTAAAGTGTAAATCCAAGATAAATTTAAGATGTAATTACTGTTATAAAGAAAACTTTTAGTTAAACTTAAAATTGTCTAACACTCATTATATTAGAATTTTCTGCTCATTTGGAACAAAGATGGACTACCTTGAATTATCTTCAGAGCTTCCGTATTTATTCAATTCATTGTTCACATCATATATTAATACAGCTGGCTTTCTGAGAGCTTGTCATGATTGCCTCAGAAGAGTGATGACATATTCAGACACACAAAGATTTTTTCTAGTTTATATAACGAGAGAATTTACACTTTGGAATTTTTAATTGCAGACAAGACTCTGGCTAACGTTCCACTGTTCAATAGCTCTATCTTTATTAGTCAATATTGATTTTTTCCCAGACAGGTTTCCCCTGCTATCTGAAAGTAGAGCATTCTTATGAAACATTTTGTAAGCTGAAATGACGTAAATCAAAGAAGAAATTACCATTTCATAAAAGCTCAAATGCTCTTCAGAGTCTGTTAGCAAACACAGGTATTAATGTAGTACTTTCTTAAAAGCAAAGTGGTGTAAAGTGAACTCTCAGGTAGTGGGGGAAACTGTATGATATTTCATACACAGTGGTTCTTTAGTATAACCACAAAGTGTGTCATTTAGGAAATGTACTACATCTTGAGTAAAGGAAATTCAGACAAAAATAAACACAGATGAAACAAAGCATACAATCAACTTTCTTCTGTTTGACAGCTGGCCATAATTTGAATAATTTCATTGACCCTTTAGCTTCCAATCAGGAAAGACTAACAGAAAATTTATTCAGTGATAGATTGAATTCTTCAGAACACAGTTTTTACAGTGGATAAAATTTAGTGCCTGGGGAATTCTAAGCTTAGATTTTTTTTTTTAACTGTGTCTCATACCTGACAAAATAACGCCAACTTTCTGACAGATACTCAGTTCTAGAATGTGGTAAAAGGCATAGGGGGATGGAACAGCTAAGTGGTGTTTAAGATCTGTTGTCGATGTGCTGAGAAATAGTAGTATTATGTAAATTAAAAAAACACCAGAGTTTCTTTGGTGCCAGTTTAGAGTTCTGGATATTATTTCTGTTGCAGAAAGAATATAAATATTTAATTATGAGGAAAAATTCATTTTTTACTTATCCATCATGTTTTTTCTTTCTTTCTTTTCTTCTTCTTTTTAATTGAACACCTATTCTCTACAAACTCTACTACAGGAGAACAAAAAGGGAACAAGAGAGCCCCTACGTTAAAGAAGAATGTAGTCTAGCAGGCAAAAGAAATAATCAAATACATAATTAAGATAAAATTTAATGTACATTTCTAGGGGAGTGTACCACATTTTTTGGAACTCTGAACAGCTAGCCCAAATTTCAGCCTGGAAAGGCGGTTATGCTACTTAAGAACATTTTCCATTGCATATGATAGAATTCTAATTCTGACTTAGCCAAATCTGAATATATTTGCTCACATAGCTGAGCAACTGCTCTTGGGATAGACTACTCTTACTGAGTATAAGAAACTGTGGCAAGAGAGGAATAATGTGATTAGTAAACATGAGAGATGGTGAAGCTTCTCACCTTAGTCTCTTTTCCTGCTCTGCTGAGAAGCAATTTTGGAGCCCATAAAGCAAGGAATGGAAAGACCAAGAATCAAGAGTCCTTTCAACAACTTGAGGGCCAAAAGGCTGTGTTGTTTGTATACTGGCTTGGTTGGTTGAGTCAAGGAATTTATTATAGTTGGAAGTCACTTAAGATAGCAGTTCTCAAATGTGCTGCAGGTTAGAATCCTTTCCATAACAACAATAATAATAACAACAATAAAGTTAACAAATTAAATCAAAATTTCTGAAGATGGGGCCCTGGCATGGATATTTTTAAATGTTCTTTGGATGTGGAAAGGAAAAGAAACCTTGTGGTTGTTCTAATCCCGGATGGTGGTGAGACTGCTTGCTTACAGAGGAAAAGGTACAGGCACAATTGTGTAAAGAACAGTGAGCAAAGGAAGTGGCATTCTTGTGAATAAGATGCTCCTCATTGTTTCTGCTCTAAGGTGGTGACTTCAGCGTGAAGGTTGGAGCAACTCTCAATGATGAGAGGCTAAGAGCTTGGAGAGGTGTCATTTTACGAGACATCTTTAAGAAATAACACTTATTATGATCTTACCTTTAGTTTTATCCCCAGTATAATGGAGTCAGGGGAAAGTAGCTATCACATTTGCATGTTTGTTTGCTCACACCATGAAAGTACATTGTTCAAAGGTAAAGTATCTTACTCATCTTTGGATTCCCATCACCTAGCTGACACAATACTGGGCACATCCTGGACACTCAGTAAATGACAACTGGATGAGTGAATCTAGTTATGTCATAGTACTATCTCAGGTTTTCTATCCTGTAGTTATATAGATTTATTAGAAAACCTGTGGTATTTTCTATTTGTGAAAATAGAAGACCTACCAAAAAATGTACTTCTACACTTCTTTTTTCAGTGGTGGCAACTCAGAACCAAGTTATACTTCAAGACTGACCAGAAAATCTCTGGGAATGGAAACAATAACATTCATATCCATGCTTATTCATTTAAAAAACAAAAACAAAAATGAATCAAAAAACCTCCAGTTCAACAAATTTTTCAAATTGGCCCTGTGATTTTACCTTAGAAAAGAATGAACAGGAATTATACCCTTCCATTTAGTTTATATATTCTGTTAAAAACATTCAGGAAACATAATAACCACTAAACTACTAGCCTATTAGGACTAGTCAAGTTTAAAATGCCACAAATTGTTGGACATTTGACATGCTTTGTTTTCTGTTGCTTAGTATTCATCTTTAAAATTCATTTTGATAGCAGCTCTAATACCAAATACATTTTTTCCTGCTGAGTATTCCACATTCTCTCTAGTAGTAAAGGTTCTAGATTTCGGCAAGGGCAATTCTTTTGAGGACACATAAGGCAATAGCTTATAGGGCAGTTTACTTGTCCAAAGAGTTCTTGGCTCTGTAGTGTTGACAATAACAGAAATGTATTTGGACATCCCAAACCCAGTCAGATATGACTAGGAAGACAATGAAAGGAACAGATGGATATCTTTGTAAAGCAAAAATTTCAGAGCCAAGCTGGGGTCATGCCCATTTTGTTCAGGAGATGTGAGAAAGGAAGCAGAAAAGGGTCAGGAGAAGGACTTAGGGATCTCTGTGTGAAAGACTCCTGTGAAGTCTTAAAGGTTCTGAAAACTAAAATGAGTATTATTTTGGGTTTATTATGCAGAGAATACTGAAATTTGGAACTATTTCCTAATTGGATAATAAGACAAACAAAGTAACCAACTTTAGAAGTCTATGTCAGCACATAAAATGCAAGTTCTTCATTATTAGGATATGTTTTCCTTGAAAAGAAGACAAGAATAATTGAACTAGCGAGATAAACCCTATGTCCTAAGACTTCTTTTGGGAACTTTTTTTTTTTTTTTTTTTTTTTTTTTTTAGAGAGGGAGAGAAGGGAGAGGGGCAGAGAGAGAAGGAGAGAGAGAACCTTAAGACCGGTCCACGCCCAGTGCAGAGCCCTATGAGAAACTCAACCTCACAAACGTGAAATCATGACCCAAGCCAAAATCAAGAGTTGGATGCTTAACCAACTGAATCACCCAGGAGCCTCTCTTTGGGGACATTTTCATGAGAATTCTATCATGGATCATTTAACCTTCGTCCTTTGTTTTCTGATTGTTCATAATCAATGATACTTTCATATCAATGCAATTAAACTAGTATGCCAATATAATTAGAAGTAGTAAAAGAGTTTCATGTGGACTAATTTTTTAAATTGTGGTTAAATATACATAATGTAAAAGTTACCATTTTAACCATTTTTAAGTGTGCAATTCAGTGGCATTAAGTACATTTACACTGTCGTACAACTGTCACTACCGTCCACCTCCAGAACTTTTTCATCATCCCAAATTGAAATTCTGTATCCATCAAACAAGTAATCACTATTCTACTGTCTCTAGGAGTTTTACTATTCTAGGCATCTCATAAGTAGAATCATACAATATTTGCCTCTAACTTATTTGTTTAGTGTGATATCTATTTTCCTTCTGTTGCCTGTGTTCAGCCATGTTGTAGCATGTTTCAGAATTTCGTCCCTTTTTATGGCTGAATAATATTCTACCATCGGTACATGCCGTATTTTGTTCATCCATTTATCTGTCAATGGGCATTTGGACTATTTCTACCTTTTGGCTACTGTGACTATTGCTGCTATGAACATTGGTGTACACATACCTGTTTGAGTGTCTGCTTTCAATTCTTTAGGGTATATACCTAGAAGTGGCATTGCTGGATTATATGGTAACTCTATGTTTAATTTTTTGAGGAAGCATCATACTGTCTTCCATAATGACTATACCATTTTGCATTCCCACCAGCAGTGCATAAGAGTCCCAATTTCTTTGCATCTTTACTAACCCTTTTTTCCCCTTTCCTTTCCTTTCCCTTACTTTCTTTCCCTCCCTCCCCCCTCCTTTCATTCTGTCTTTGTGGTTTTCTTTCTGTTTTTCTTATTTTTTTCTTTTGATAATAGCCATCCTAATGGGTATGAAATGGTATCTTTTTGTGGCTTTGATTTTCATTTCTTTAATGAATAGTGATGCTGAGTATCTTTTCATGTGCTTATTGGGCTTTTGTATCTTCTCTGGAGAAATGTCTATTAAACCCATTTTTTAATTGTTTTTTTTTTTTGTTCTTGATTACTGAGTAGCAGCATTTCTTTATGTGTTATGAATATAAATCCCTTATCAGGTATATTATTTGCAAACATTTTCTTTCATTCCATGCATTGCTTTTTCACTCTCTCAATAGTGTCCTTTGTTGCACAAAAGTTTTTACTTTTGATAAAGCCCAGTCAATCTATTTTTCTTCTGTTGCCTGTGCTTTTGGTATTATATCCAAGAAATCCTCATCAAATCCAATGTAAGACTGTCTTTTAAATGTGTTTCTATAGTCCAGAACAAAGCTGATTACCATTCTCTTTCCACTCTTTTTAGTTATACTTTTCACATCCTCTTAATCCACAAAGGATACACAGAACTATCATCCAGGTTACCAAATAATGCCTTCATTTATAAGCCATGCTTTTAATACAGTAATTAAACCTGTACTGGTCTATGATTATTCTTTTTTGGTGACTCTTCTGAGATTCAATTTTAAAAGTATAGAAAGTGAAGAATCACCCAACTCTTCTGTCTTTACAGTAAAATCAGTAATAATAGCCAAGTATTGATCTAAGCACTTTACATACATTAACTCATTTGCTCTTCAGTCGATCCATTTATTTCTTACAACTATTGTTATCATCATCATTGCTATCCTCCTCATCTTTATTTTAGAATTGAAGAAAACTGAGGCACAGAGAGGTTAAGTAACTTAGTAGAGATCACACAGTAAATGGTAGAGCCCATATCTGAAGCAAGTAGTATATGCTCTTACTGTTATTCCGTGCTCTCTTCTCTCAATAATGAAATTAGCAGTCAAAGAGGCACCAACATGAGATTTTTTTATTATGTTACTAACCTCAGCATAAA
Organism: Ursus americanus; assembly: GCF_024610735.1. Classification (NCBI taxonomy): domain Eukaryota; kingdom Metazoa; phylum Chordata; class Mammalia; order Carnivora; family Ursidae; genus Ursus; species Ursus americanus. The sequence goes on along the minus strand of NC_142134.1, from coordinate 22,162,526 downwards.
CCTTTTATGGAGCTCTGGTCTCTATAGGAAAAAATAAGACCTATGTTCTTAGGTTGACATTCAAGATTCTTCAAATTCTGGCTCCAATTTTTATTACCCACTTCTTCCCAACATCATCTGCTCTGCTTAAGCTGACAAGCTTTAACGATAGAACTTGTCTCTGATGATATTGCTCATATCATTTCCTACGGCTAAGTTTATTTTCATATCTCCAACTTTATCAATTGATATCTTGTCCATCTTAGAAATCTGGTTCACATTTTAGGAGTCCAGTTCTGCCATTATAATATTTTTCTTCTAAATCCAAATACAGGTGTCCTTTACCTCTGTTTTACTTACTGCATATGTAATCCACTCATTTGCACATGCATTCTTTCAGCCATTCACTAAACGTTGGAGTTAATGTAGAGCATGAAATCAGCTATAATATCTGGCTTGCTAAAATGTAACACAGAGGCCGCTGGGGGTAATGGAAGGTTTCAGAGAAGGGCTTTGGCCTTTGGAATGCGGAGGCCTGCAGGGCCACTCTGCTGTGGGAATGCCGCAGGCAGTTGCCCTCCCCAAAGCTTTCCTAGCCCAAACAGCCACCCTGTGATCTAAGAGATGTAGGCATTGTCCCTTAGGCTATGTTTAGCCAAAATCCTAGAACGCGCAGATAAGCATATCGTATCTTTCCCGTAAACAGATCCTCCTAGTTTCAGTAAGACCCTTCTCATACATCACGTGCTTGAGAAACAATGATAAGGATTGTGATTATACTGAAGAGCCAATAAAAGCGGGAGCAAAGAAGAGCAAAGGTCTTCGTCTCTGAGCGTTGACCCCCTTGCTTTCTCCTCTCTTCCACAGCAAAGTTTGGAGTAATCTTTCATCCATTGGTACAGGGATTGCTGGCTATTCCGGGCAGCTAAATAGTGCTTTTCAAATACCAGCTTAGTTCAAGGTCATTTATGTATATGACGCATTGCTTAGAAGGTCGGCACGGTGTGGTCTCCACTTTTATATTTCCCATGGTGACTCACATAGGAAGAATTTAATGAAATTAATGAATATTATGGATTGATTCATTGATAAGCTGAATTACATACCCAAAGTAAGGCTGACAATTTGATTTTTATGAGAGATTATTACGTGAGGATAAACCCTCTTTCTTCAGAAGCTTCTATCACGATCAGTGAGAAACTAAAGACTAGAAAAGGGGGGCGCCTGGGTAGCACAGTCGTTAAGCGTCTGCCTTCGGCTCAGGGCGTGATCCCGGTGTTCCGGGGTCGAGTCCCACATCGGGCTTCTCCACTGGGAGCCTGCTTCTTCCTCTCCCACTCCCCTGCTGTGTTCCCTCTCTCACTGGCTGTCTCTCTATCACATAAATAAATAAAATCTTTAAAAAAAAAAAAAGACTAGAAAAGGAAGCTCATAAATGAAATGAGTACTCTATACTGCTAATAAGTATCAATCTAATCAGAAGAGAAAAAGATACAAGATAAAAAAATCTTGATTTTGGAATAAATGATGGTCATTGTGGGCATTATAGACTGGATACAAAACTTTTTTTTAAATAAAAATATTTGATTAACTGATGTGGTTAGAGTTTTCTTTAGAATAATGTAGTAGGGTTAAGTGTAAAGAATGGATGAAAAGCAACACAAACAGTGAGATATATTAAAAACTGAAGTAACTTGGTATTGAGAAGGTTTTTGGAAAACTATAATACAATAACTGATTCCTAAAACAGGTTAGTGATCAAACTTTATAAATCTTTAAATCTTCCCAAGTATTCCACTTATTCATCCCTAAAGAATGAAGATAACGTTTACTTTTTAAGGTGAAAGAATGATATTTATCCTGTGAAAGGGAAAATACCATCAACAAAGTCTCATTTTATGTCTCTAATTTTGGCTCCCTAGAAAATGTGACTTTAATTTGACAACTTCCAGGTAGAGCTAGCTGCATGGTGAGTGAAAAGATCACAGGACTTTCAGTCATGGGAGCTGAGTTCCAATAAGAGATCATCAGGCACTCAGATATTTGATTAGAGGACCAGGCAACCTGGAAGGTGTGGTGAAGGCCAGGTTGGTGGTGGAACAGTGCGTGCAGTGAAACTAGAAGAATAGGTCGAAGGGGTGCCTGGGTGGTTCAGTCTGCTAGGCATCTGCCTTCACTTGGGTCATAATCCCAGGGTCCTGGGATGGAGCCCTCATGGGGCTTCCTGCTCAGCGGGGAGCTTGCTTCTCCCTCTCCCTCTGCCACTCTACCTGCTTGTGCTCATGCTCTCAAATAAATAAATAAATAAAAATCTTATTTAAAAACAAAAGAATAGGTCGAAGGCTGACTATACTTACGTGAAGATGAAATGCTCTGTTAATTAGCGTCTCTGGGAAATGGTGAAACTAGCCCAGACTTTGAAGCTGTAACATAAAATGATCAGATACCTGTTTTCAAGAAAGAAGTGGGGCTGTGTCAGACTGAGCCAACAGGACGACGCCTGAGTAACCCTGTTGGCTGCAGAGGTCGCCATGTGGGTCCTGCAGGCTAAGTGCCACCAGGCGGCACCAAGCCAAGGGCTTGGAGTTCTAGACCTACAGAGGCACTGGGCCAGAGTCCGGTCGGCCCACACACCCAGTGAGGAGGATGTCCCTTCTTCCACACCTCGCCACAACCACCACAACACCTCTGGAATGGAAGGATTCAAATGTCGGGAAAAGACTCTCATCATGGAGATGACAAAAGGAAAACATAGCTGAAAATCAGGTATGAGCAGCCAATGAACAGGTCGGGCAGACCCTGAGAACACCAGCTCCTGGAGGTTCCAATTGTTGCCTTGACCATCCAGATCTGCAATTATTAAGAACATATGTGGCAGCATCAAAAGGTCAGAGTCCATAAACACTCTCTCATGATGAGCAACGACTAGTGGAAGATGCTCAAGAAATGTTCAGAGGAACAACTAAGAGGGCTTTGAGAGACTGGGCACCCGGAGATAGGCACCTCCTTTTCCCACCATGCCTCTGAAGAGCTCCTGCAGCTGAAAGCCCTGTCTGCTTCTGCATGTAGATAAGACCTGAGGACTCCCTTGGGCAGGGCAGGGGAGTACTTTCCAAGCGTCATGATCTGCAGCACTGGATAGATAGATAGATAGATAGATAGATAGATAGATAGATAGATAAAGTAAAATCAGAGAGAGACAGAGATGGAGAGGGGATGGAACTGGAAGGGAGGTAGAACCATGGTGGAAATGCAGAGAATAAATTTGAGACGTGGGACAGAAGTTAGGTTGCTGTAGTATATCAAGCACCATTATCAGGAGGTAATAGTGATGCCTGAATGGGAAGAGTGAATGAAGGGGGAGAAACAGAGAAGAGACATTTTGTTTTGTCTTCTAGTTAAATTATTGAACTAAATTGAACAATTATCACTGATATGCATATTTAAAGCTTATTTTCTTTTTTCCCCATTTTTTAGTTTAACCTCATATTTTCTAAACATTTTTCTTTTCTTTTTTTTTAAATTCCATTATAGTTGACACACAATGTTACATTAGTTCTAGGGGTGTAACATAGTCATTCCACAAGTCTATACATTATGCTGTGCTCACTGCAACTGTAGCTAGAGAGAACAGACAATTTATATTCAGCTCTAAATATTATTCTTAAAATTGAAATTGTCAAAGAAAACTTGGTGTATGGTGTAGAATAAAGTTCCTCTAGGTTCTAATCCCAGCATTTCCAGGTACAAACTAGCCCTGAGACCTTGGCCCATCATCTCCTTTGGATCCTGGCTTCTAAGTATTTGAAATAAGGGGCCTGACATATAAGATCTCTAATTGCTAGCTGAAACCCATTAGAAAAATTTTTCAAATTTGAAGTTCTATTTTTCTAAGTCTTAGGTTATCTTCTTGTAGCAGTCTTTACACCTGGAAAGTGAAAAGTAAATGCTTCAGTTCTCCAATGGTATCTATCAATTACATGACAAAATGAGACATCATGAGATGCTACAGAAACTATTTTGTAAAAGACTTAACACTCTTTTTGTCCACGTTCTTTTTCTTTGTAGGCATAGCATGATTCTCATTATATACGTCCGGGCTGGTATAAGTAGGTGACACTGTGGTGACATCACACAAAACAATGGGAGAGGAGCATACCTATAAACAGGCCAAGTATTGACAGGGATGGAGCTGCCGCACAGAAGCTGTGAGGGGATGAATGAAAGATAGATAAATGATCGTCCAAGTACTTATTGAGGCAAACATTTGGTACATAATTTATACAATTGTAATGAATGTCATTCTTCTCTATGGAACAACACGCCAGATCTTTAGCACATCGCTGCTTGGTGCCCAGTGGGCAGCGAGTGCCCGATTGCCAATGCCACTTTTTAGTGCGTGTTCATCTGCAGGATATTAAACAGATTGCCGTCCTTTTGATGTTTGTGAATATGAGTAGTAAATACCATATGATATGACTCGATGGATCTGTTTCAGGAAAAAGAAAAAGACAAAGAGGAGGACAAAGGATGGAAAGATGAGGAGGAGGAGAAAAATTTGTATCTCTCCCTGAAATGAAGGCATCACCTGAGTAAGTCTGAAAGGATATCATTGTTATGGAGGTGAGTAGCAAGATTTGTATCTAGAAAAGAATGGTACAACTTCTAGTGCATCCCTAAATTTCTGTTATGCTTCATGACTAAGGAAATGCCTCCCCAAAGAGTCTATAAACATTATTTTTTCAGGCATAGAAAATCACTGGAGAATAGAGAATGGTTTTATTGTAGTTTGGAATCTCCAGGATGTGCCTAGTTTAAGTGGCCATAAAAATTGTCTGCATGTGTGAGTGTGTGAGTTTGCACCAAATTATTTGTTGGCCAAGACATAACTCTTACTTTCATAAAAAATTCACAAATTATCCCCTTTGCTTGTTAAAGTAAAATATGTCTTGTTAAAAGTCAGAGTTGTTTGAGGTAGACAAAGTCCAAAGAAAAGCTCTATCAGTTGAGTGAAGCTAAAGGAACATTAGAATATAAAAACTCAGATTTTAATCTTGCTCCCAACATGTTTATGCTTTACAGTTTTCACTTCTTTGTATTACATGGTGTTGGACTTGATGGTCTCTCAAGCCTTTTCCAACTCCAGGCTCTTCTGACATTGTCAAAGTCGTCTTGGGAGTTTTCTTTGAAAACATTCTTTTTCAAAAATATTAAATTCTATGCAAGTAATCATATTCCCCAGATGAATCTTCTCTTAAGATTTAAAACTGTATCTTTTTTTGAATCAGGAAGGAGATTCTGTTGTTTTTTCTTCAATATTCTGGACTGTGAAACTGAGCTGATAGTAGATATCCATGACCTATTGAAATAGAGTTAGGGAGATGTGATAAGTTTATTCAGTGAAATACACTTGAGGCCAGACAAAAATTATAACCAGAGAGAGAGAACCTATTCACAGCATCCTGCTCCAAAATGTCTTTCCATCCTCTGTTGTGGTCACTTAGCTAAATCCTCATGAAGGTGGCAACAGGAAGGTGCAGGTAAGTAGGACACCTGCCTCAGTTCAGAGAAAAACCTAGACCAATCAGTTAATCCTTATTTGTGATCACTAGAACATTTTAGTCCTGGTTTTTGCCTACCTCATTTTTGAAGCTACTAGTCTAGACATATATATACTAAGTGTCTCTGTACTATTTTTGGCTTTGTAAATGTTTTCCAAACTTGGATTTCCTATGACACTTGAAAAACATATTTTAAAAACTGAATATAAAAAGATTTGTGGATAATTTACAATAAAATGAATTTCATAGTTTAATAAAAGATTAACACACTCTGTACTTTTTTCCCACCAAAGGTCTAGATCTTCTTTTTTTTTTTCCTTTTTGTAAAATAAATCAGTTTGTTGAGGGCTGAAATGATAATGAACTGTAATGTATGCTAAACACATAGAGGACAAGGATCACATGCAATTTCTCCGAGGCTCAAATAAATTGGGCTGTAAAGGTTGTTGATGGAAACTCTGGGGGAATATTTAAACATTAAGTTTATTAAGTTTATTCATTTTGTTTTGATTGAAACAATCAGAATAGACTAGAGGGCTGTCATTTTAGTGGGAGGTTAAAGTAGGTGACTGACTGAGATTATTGTATTTACTCCAGACTTTGCTGGAAGATTACGCGAGGGGATCTTATTAGTTCATATGATTAAAAAAAGGGCATGGAAACAAATTTTCCATATCTAACAGTCATAGAGTTGGTGCATAATGTTCCGCCTAAATGGGGATTGTTTAATGTAGCATTTATACTTAGGCATTGAGAACCAGGGCTTACCAGTGAGGGAAACAATAGCTTTCCTGTAAGATTATGGATATTAATATCAAAGTGATAATATAAGCACCAGAAATTAGGCACAAACAGATAATAATTTAGAATTCTCTCTGGGGTGAGGAGGGAAAGTGGCTTATCCTTCTAAGTCTGATGTGTATGGTTGCCGCTCCTGGAGCTAAACTAGGAATGATTTAGCTGTTTAGCGCTTCTTCTATACGGATACTACATAGGGTGTCTTTAATTAGATTTAATAGTACAGCTTGTTTCTCTGTGGATACCTTTAATGTTCCTTGCCTTTCAGGGCCTTCTTTTGTTTCTTTTCTTTCTCTTTCTCCATGCACCACTGACCTGCATGACTTACTTTGATTCACAAACTGTAATCTTAGGAAAATAGTATTAGAATTAAATTATTTTTATTCTCCTGGTTAGTGTTTGAGCTCATGCTCTCTCACTCACACATATGCCTGACATTAAATGATGACTTGCTGTTTCATAACATGCAAGCAAGGAAGAGCTGATCATCATAATTTAACTATGTGGTTCTGCTTAGTGGCAATATAGAGAAATTATTAATTAGCTAATTTTATAATAGAATATACAGAAGCTCCTTTATAGCCTTAGGGCAAAGTACTGTAATTTACCAATATCATAGAAGTTAAATTATGAAAATGAAACTTATAAAGGCAAAGATATAAAAAAAAAGGAAAGCTGATAATGACAGGATTATAATATTGATGAGGTGAGAATGAGATAATGAATTTGAGAACTTTTAGCCTTATTTTCTCATGATATTTTTGTTTGTGGCTCTTTATAAGGTCATTTGCAATGGGTCCCAGACTGAGAATTATGGCCAGATAAATGAAATGGGAAATTAATTTGTTTTAAATGACACTAGACATTATTATGTACTTCTCCAGCCTAATCACACAAATGACTTTTAATACAGATCACAGACCTTCTAGAGATAGAAACTGGCACACCCCATGCTAACAGACTGTAGAATCAGTAAGGCTACATCAGTACGCATAATAGAGAAGAGCAAAGATTAACTTACTTGAACAAACTTTGGTTATATTCCTTCAGACTTTAAAGATAAGTTTTTTCTCTTTTTTAAATGTTTTATTGAGTTATAATTGACATGTAAAGAATGCACATAAAGTGTTCAATTTGATTAATTTTGACATATATATTCACCCTTGAAACCATCACCGTAATTAATATAATGAACATATCCATCTCCCCACTGCACAAATTTTCTTTGTGCCCCTTTGTAATCATGCTTCATATACCTTCCTGCCAATTCCTCATCCCCCCATTTCCCAGGCAGCCACTGACCTGCTGTCATTATATGATAGTTTGCATTTTCTAGAATTGTATATAAATGGAATCAAACACTATGTATATACTTTTTTTGTCTGGCTTATTTCACTCAGTTTAATTATTTTGAAATTCATCTATATAATAGTGTGTATGAAGAGTTGCTGGGTAATATTCCATTGTGTGGACATACCATGGCTTATTTATCCATTCACCTATAGGTGGACACTTGAGTTCTGTCTAGTTTTTGGCTGTAACAAGAAAAGGGATATGAACAAATCTTTGTATGAACGCATGTTTTCATGTTTCCTGGGTAAATACCTAGGATGATATGATAGATGTATATTTAATTTAAAAAAACCGTTAAACTATTTTCTAAAATATTTGTACCATTTTACATCTCTAGCAGACTCATATGAGAAATTCAGGTTCTGTATTTTTACCAACACTTGCTGTGTTTATCTTTTCAATTTTAAGCATTCTAATCAGTGGGTAGTTGTGTCTCGTGTGATTTTTCTTTCTTTGTTAATATGGTGAAGTACATTGAGTTTTCTAGTTGCACTGATTCATTATTTTGGCTTTACAATTCCCTAACTTTGTTGTACTGTCTTATTTTATATATATATATATATATATATATATATATATACATATATATATATTATATGAATGAATAATTTTGCTAAATTTGCTAAAATTTTGCCTAGAATTTTTCCATCTGTATTTATAAAGGGTGTTGATCTGCAGTTGTTTTTTTCTTGTCATGTCTTTGTGTCTGATGTTGGAATCAGAGTAATGTAATCCTGTCCTCACGAATTGAGTTTAGTTCTTTTTCAGTTTTCTGGATGAGTTTGTGGAGAATAGGTATTATTTCTCCATTGTTGAAGCCGTTTGGGCATGGAGTGTTCTTTGGGATGGAGGGAGGTAAACTAGAAATTCAATTTATTTAATAGATATAAGGCCATTCAAGTTATCTATTTTTTCTTGAGTTTTGATAGTTTGTGTTTTCCAAAAAATTATTTAAGTTGTCAAGTTTATTGGCAGAAAGTTTTCATAATATACCTCTATTATCATTTTAATATCTTTGGTCTATGGTGATATCACTCTCATTCCTGATATTGATAATTTTTGTCATCTTTTTTTTTCTAATCAGTTTGGCTAAAAGTTGATATTCTAAAAGAACCAACTTTTGCTTATATTCAGTTTTGCTATTTTCTATATCATTGATTATTACTCTAATCCTTTTTTTCTACTTACTTTGTATTTAATTTATATTCTATTTCCAGTTTCTTAAGATAGAAGCTGAGATCATTAATTTTAAACCTTTTCTCTCTTGTAATATAGGCTTTTAGACCTATAAATGTCTCCCTAAATATTCCTTTAGTATAAATTTGATATGTTGTGTTTTTATTTTCATTGTGTTCCAAATATTTTCTGTTTTCCCTCCTTATCTTTTTAAACTCAGGAATTATTTGGAAGTTTGTTATTTAGTTTCCCAAATATTTGGAGGTTTTCTAAAAATCTTTTTTTAATTTAAATTCAATTAATTAACATATAATGTATTACTGGTTTCAGAGTGAGAGTTCAGTGATTCATCAGTTGTATATAACACCCGGTGCTCATTACATCACATGCCCTCCTTAATGTCCATCACCCAGTTACCCCATCCCCTCACCCACCTCCCCTCCAGCAACCCTCAGTTTGTTTCCTATGGTTAAGAGTCTGTTATGGTTTGTCTTCCTGTCTTATTATGTCTTGTTTTATTTTTCCCTCCCTTCCTCTATGCTTCTCTGTTTTATTTCTTAAGTTCCATGTATGAGTGAAGTCGTATGATAATTGTCTTTCTCTGACTTATTTCACTTAGCTTAATACCCTCTAGTTCCATTCACGTTGTTGCAAATGGCAAGATTTCATTTTTTCTTTGATGGCTGAGTAATATGCTGTCTGAACACATTGGAATTATAAATTAGAAATATTTTTAAACTGATTTATAATTCCAATGTGTTCAGACAGCATCTTCGTATAAAATTCTTTTAAATTCATTAAGACTTGGTTAATGGCCTAAGTAAGGACTATATAGGTAAATGTTTCATATGAACTTGGAAAGAGTATGTATTCTATTGTTGGGATTACGTTCTATGAATGTTAATCCAGTTGTTTGATAGAATTGTTCAAATCTTCTATGTCTTATTAAATGCCTACTTGTAGAATTCTAGCAAATGTTGAGGAAGAGATGTTGGAATCTCCCACTTTAACTGTAGAAAATTTCTATTCTATCAGATTTTGCTTTATGTATTTTGAAGCTCTGTTATTAGGATATATATTTAGGATTGTTAGGTCTCCTTGACGAATTGACCCCTTTATCATTGCAAATGACCTTATCACTGGTAACATTACTTGCTCTAAAATTTACTTTCTGATATTATTGTAGTCACTTTTTCTTTTGATTGTTATCAGCATGGTATTTTTTTTTATCCTGTTCCTTTTTAACTATTTTTTTCTTTATATCTAAAATGTGTTTCTTGGAGGCAGTGTATAATTGAGTCTTTCTTTTTTATTTAATATGATAATCTTTCTTTATATATTATATTATTAATATGCTTATTGGTATGGTTAGGTTTAAATGTATTTTCCTGCTATTGTTTTCTATTTTCTTATTTATTTTTCCTTCTTCATCTCTTTTCTGCCTTCTTTTGGATCAACTGTATATTTTTATAGTTCTAGCTTATATGCTTAATTTGCTTATTAATTATACCTTTTTGTTGCATTATTGTAGGATATAGGATATGCATCTTTAATTATCAGTATAACTTCAAATGATGTTATACCACTTCCCATATAGTATGTGACCCTTACAATATTACACTGCCATTTTTCCACTTCCAATTTTGTTGCTATTTTTGTTTTCTTTTACATATGTTTAAAATCCATATAATAATATTATTTTTGTTTGAACAGTCGATTCTTTTTTTTTCTGTTTGAAAATAACATTTACCGTCGTATTCCACAGTTTTTCCCCCCAGCATATATTCAGCTAAGACAATTAAATAAAATGGTAAGGTGTAAAAAATATAAGATACTTCTTTGTGTGTCATCATAAAACATACACTTAAATTTTAAATACTGTCTCTTTAATAAAAAGTTTTTCCTGGTAAATAATATGCATAGTCACTGCCTAAAATTATATACAAATGTTTATCCTAAAATATTTATGTATGTAATGGTACACTTAAGACTACCTTTCTTATACATTTAATTTATAACTGGGTTACTCCATATGAAGTATATAAGAATATATGTTACACATGCCAAGTAAAATAAATAAAATGGAAAGATTTTTTAAAAAGGAAAAGTCCTCAACTTACAAGATCTACACAGAAAATCAGTGTAATTAGTGAGATCATGTAAAATGTCTGAAGACTTTTAATTTGGCAAATATTTTCCAGGACGGTATCTAAGCTATGAGAATACTAAATGCCTATTGTAAGCACCCATGTTTCCATTAAACATTCAGCAAGATATTGTGGTCTCCCTAATATATACAAAGGAGGATTTTGGGGGTTTCTAAAATCAATAATAACAACAAGTCCCTCAGTTTTAGCAAGTTAGTTAGACCTTTTAATCAAGTGTGTGTAGCACAGAGAACCAAATCTTGTTCCATAAGTGTTAGAAAATATTTAATTAAAGATTTCACAGACAGAATCTGAATATCTTATATTTTAGAGGGCACAGAGCAGGATTTTATGAAAATAGAGGGGGTTAGCTCCCAGAGTGGCTGGCCCAACCTGTTAAAATACACACCACATTTTCTAGTGTTTTTTTACTGTAATTTATTTATTTCAGGCCACAGGTCTACTTTTGGGGTTCCCACAAGTCATGTAGCAAGTGGTTTATAAATAAAATCAGAGTGTATGATAGCATCATCATATTAAGAGACAAACTTGCTGGATTCTTTCATTATGTAAGAAGCTCACATGTTGGGAATCCATCTTGGTATTATTATGGTATACCTGAGATGTATCTTGCTCCAATTAACATTATCATGCTACTCACTATAAAAAAACCCAAGGGCAGACTAGAGAAGATAGTAGGATCACTACTTTCAGACTGAGTTGTAACCCAACCCATTGACTTCATCACAGCTTTCTTCCATGTAGCATAACGAATTTCACTTTCTGTCGCGTTGATCTGTGGCTCAAACCGTTCCATGATGATGCCTGACAAATCCTCAGGTTTAAGACTCCAAACGCCCACTCCTTCTGCAGCTCCTGCAACCATGGCAGCTCCCAGTGCAGTTGTTTCAGACATAGAGGCCTTTATTACTGGAATATGCAGAATGTCTGCTTGTAGTTGCATAAGAATTTTGTTGTTGGTCATTCCTCCATCTACTTGCAAATGACTGAGGGGAATTCCACAGTCACGGTTCATGGCTTCCAAAATCTCTCGGGTTTGGAAGCAAACAGATTCTAATGCAGCAAAAGCAATATGATTTTTACTGGTAAACTGAGTGAGACCACAGATTATTCCTCTTGCACTGGGCTCCCAATAAGGTGCATATAACCCTGAAAAGGCTGGGACAAAATAGCAGCCGTAAGAAGTACCAACATCTTTAGCAAGTGTTTCAATTTCTTCTGAGGTCTGTATAATTCCAAGATTGTCTCTTAACCAGCGAATAACAGCACCAGCTATACCAACAGAACCTTCCAATGCATAACATGCTGGCTTGTCTCTGCCTAGTTTATAAGCCACTGTGGTCAGAAGGCCATGTTCAGAAAATACACACTTATGACCTGTATTACATAGTAAGAAACCGCCTGTCCCATACGTGTTTTTGGCTTGTCCCTCTTGGAAGCACATTTGTCCTACCAATGCAGCAGACTGGTCCCCCAAGCACCCAGATATTGGCACACCTTCCAAGGCCCCTGCTTTCATTACGCCATAGATCTCAGAAGAACTCGATACCTTTGGAAGAATGTCCATTGGAATCTCAAAAAAGTCACAAAGCTCTTTATCCCATTCCAAAGAATGGATGTTGAAAAGCATTGTCCTGCTTGCATTTGTTACATCTGTACAATGGACACCTCCATTAACTCCTCCTGTCAAACTCCAGATAAGCCATGAATCAATGGTACCAAAAAGAGCTCTTCCCTCTTCAACAGCCTTTTGAACTTGACTCACATTGTCAAGAATCCAACGAAGTTTCACTGCACTGAAGTAAGTGCTAAGTGGAAGGCCTGTCTTGGACTTGACAAAGTTATTATTTCCTGGAATTTTTTTACTAAGATTTTCAACGGTAGGCTGGGTTCTGAGATCAAGCCACACCACAGCATTGTAGAGCGGCTCTCCAGTTAACTTGTCCCAGATTACAGTGGTTTCCCTCTGATTGCTGACACCAATAGCTTTTATGTTGGATATATCAATGTTCAGTTCAACAAGTTTCTGACACGTTCTCTCTATACACTCATAGACAGACTGAAGAATTTCCTTAGGGTCTTGTTCCACCCATCCTTCTTTTGGGAACTCTTGTGTTAATTCCACTTGATGGTGACTAAGTAGATCCGCTGTTTTTGAACTGAAAACCAGAAAGCGAGTGGAATTAGTCCCTTGGACCACTGCCCCCACCAACGGCCCCACAACTGCTTTCTTCTGGGCTGCCATGAAACCAGTCGGCTGCTCTGCTGCTCTGGTGCCGTTTCCAAGCAATGAAGGTGTTGCGGGGGGAGGGGCACGCAACACATCAGCAACGTCAAAAACGTCAAGAGCGCCTGGTGCGTAGGGAGCATATGCAGTGGCTGCCTGGGCTCAACCGGAAGCCCGGAGCCGGAAGCCCGGCAGGCAACCTTTGCCCTTTAACTGGCGTTGTGTCTGCTCACCCCACACTTGTAGCAGAGGGCCCGCCCAAGCCACTCTATTTTTTAAGAAGATTTAAGTTACAAAAAGATCATGTATTTACCTATATAATTAGTTACTAGTGCTGTTCATTTGATTCTGTGGGTTCTTATACATGTTATCATTTTCTCTCTGCCTGTAAGACTTCCCTCAACATTTCTTGTAATGTGGATCTGCTGGGAAAAAATTCTTCCCACTTGAGACTGTCTGAAAAGTATTTCATCTTAATATTTAAAGATATTTTCTTTGATATAGAGTTCAGATTACCCCCCCCCCTTTTTTTTTTAATTTCAGGACCTTGAAACTGTTGCTCCACCACCTTCTGTCTTGCGTTGCTTCAGGTGTGAACTTTGTTATCATCCTTATTTTTAACATGTCTATTTATCTTTCACTGCCTTTGGTTTTTCTTTTTATCAGTAGTTTTGATCAGTTTCATAATGTTATTTGGTGTAGTTTTCTTCTTATTTCTTCTGGGTTACTTTGATCTGTGGGTTTATAGATCTTACCAAATTTGGAAAACCTTGGGCCATTATTTCTACAAATATGTTTTATTTTCTCTCTTCTCTGCTTTAGGGACTCCAGTTACACATTTTAGAGTTGTCCCACAGTTCATTATCATTATCTTTTCTGATTCATGTTAGATAGTTTCTGCTGCTATAACTTCAGTTTACTATCTTCTTCAACATCTAATCTGCTGTTAATTAATCCATTGTGTTTTTCACCTCATACATTGTAGTTTTCATCCCTAGAAGTTCAATCAGAGTTTTTAAAATATTCACTTAAGGATTTGAATACATGGAATGGTTAAGATAACTTTTAATTACATTTTCTGCAAAATCTAACATCAGTGTTGATTCTTGTTCAATTGTGACCAGTTTATCTTCTCATTATGACTTATATTTCCCTGCTCCTTTACATGCCTGATAATTTTTTATTAGGTGCCAAACATTATGAGTTTTACCTGGTTGAATTGCTGGATATTTTTGTGTTTTATAAACCTTGAGCTTTGTTTTGGGATGCAGTTAAGTTAGTTGGAAAGTTTGATTCTTTGGGGTCTTGCCTTTAAGATTTACAAGGACAGTGCTCCAGTCTGGGGCTAATTATTCTCCTTTACTGTGATGAGATTCTTCAGTATAGTCTACTCAAAGCCCATGAAAAATGAGGTTTTAATGGCTGGTGGGAATAGTTTCTGTTCCCAATCCTGGGTAAACACTGTTTATCTTTACTGGACACTGTTATCTTTAATCTTTTCATGTGCGTCTTTCCCCAGAGTCAACTAGGTTCCTCACACACACGCACTGATCAATACCCAACTGAATGCTCAGGGGGCACCTTCTGAAGATTTCCAGAATTATCTTCTTGTATAACTCTTTTCTTTCCAGTACCATGTTGTGTTCATTGTAGATGCCTTCATCTCTCTGGATGCTCAGCTCCATCTCCTTACCACAGGGCTTTTACTCACCCAGAGGTTCTACCTGGGTTTGACTTTCCACTGCTGTGGCCTCAGAACTCTCAAGCAAATAAGCTGAGGAAGTCGTAGTACTCATGCCACTTGTTTCTTTACCCCTTAGGGGTCACTACCCTTCATTACTTGATATCCACCATTTTGTGAACTGTTGTTAAATATTTTTGAATTATGTAAACTATTTCATATATTTTTTTCTTTTTAAAAATTGTTTCAGGTGATAAATGTAGATAAATTTACTCTGTTACTCTGTCTTTGCCAGAATAGAAGCCCACTGGAATGAAGCTTAAATTTTCAGATTGATTGGAAAGTTGGTGAATAAATATTCATTTACTCACTAAATTTATTAATTTTCACTCAATAAATGGCAATTTTCTGTATTAGGTCATAGACTCCACTTTTTAACATATCTCAGAGATAAAGCACATTTGTCCCTGATGAAACCAACAGAACAAGATAGAAAATAACATAAAAATCAACAATAATATTGTTATTTTACTATTTTAATTGGATCATATTTTCCATTTAAGTAAACCCTTCAAGAAATTTTCTGAAGTCAGAAAAGCAAAATTAGTTACCATACTCAATTTGAATAGTAGCAGATTGAAATCATCAGAAGATGGTACGGATTTTCCTGATCATATCTTTTTTCTGATTTTTAAATTCTACCAGAGATTTTCTAAGCAGAAATTTAAAGACAACACTTACCAGTATGCCAGTTTACCATACTATACTTGAATTCACTAGAAACAGATTGTTTTTAATTTTTTTAATGTTTCTTTTTCTTCCCAAGTATTTGGCAGTAGTAAACATTGTATGTATACATTAATCTACACAATAAAAAAAATTTGACCCAAGGTTTTTTCTCTACATTTCCTGTCCTCTGCCACACTAATAGATACAGACAGACGTTCCTGATCCCATTAGTTTTTAAGGCTAAGAATACTTTAAGCATTTGTTTGTTTGTTGGTGCAAAAAGCTGTTTTTATTAAAGCATGGGGACAGGACCTGTGGGCAGAAGGAGCTGCTTACTTTAAGCATTTTGTCTAATACAAGTAACTTATTTACAAAGGCATCAGTTTCAGTTTATTAAAAAACTGATTTACATATTAGTTTCACTTTACTGGCTACTAAATTGTAACCACTAAATAATCAGATAATAAGTGTCTCAATTTAGAACAGAAAGACTGGATTGATTTAACTTTCTTAGAGCAGTTGCAAACTATTGATGGATTTAACCAAAGCTGACTAACAGTGCTTTGTTTTTTTAACTATGAAGCTTAAACGAACTCCACTATTTTTTCATTTCAAAAAAAAAATTTTAAACATAAAATCTTATTTTTTTTTAAAGATTTTATTTATTCATTTGACAGAGAGTCAGCCAGCAAGAGAGGGAACACAAGCAGGGGAAGTGGGAGAGGAAGAAGCAGGCTCCCAGTGGAGCAGGGAGCCCGATACGGGGCTCGATCCCAGGACCCAGGGATCATGACCTGAGCTGAAGGCAGATGCTTAATGACTGAGCCACCCAAGCGCCCCTTAAACACAAAATCTTTTGATTGTTAGTCTATAATACTTCCACAAGTTCTAAAACAAACACCTTTGAAAGAATCATTGGCACCATCTTATTTGTGAAGACATTTGGCTTTACAAGGTAATTGTTATTTCATTTTATTATATTCCATACAAATGCAGATGCTTTAATGGTGGACATACTACTCAGAATAGTACTGCCCAAATCAGATATTTCTTTAAAAAGTTTTTAAACATAGGATTGTTAAAATTAGAGTTTTTAAACTAATTGACTTTCTATTATTATTTATTTACATTTCAGGCTATTCTTTAAGCAATTACTTCCTAATATAAAATCTTTTAAATGATGATCATAGTGTCAAGTTTAAAATTTATTTGTTCATTCAGTCATTTGACGAATGTTTTGAGAGGTTGCTATATGTGGGCTCAATTTTAGGCAATAATAGAGCAGTGCATAAAATGTTCTTCCTGCCCTTATTACAACCTCTAAGTTAAGAACGGTCTGAACTAAATTTATTCATCTATATTGACATATCTTCCTTTGCACATCATGTTTAGAGAGCCATTCATTTAATTATTATTTTTCCCCTGTCAAGCCTACTAAATTATAAGTTCAATGAGGGCAAATATTTTGTTTATTTTATTCAGTTTTGTATCTTCAGTACTTAGAATGGTGCCTGACCCGAAGCAGAAACAGGAAATATTTGTTGAATGAGATAATGAATACCACTATATGTGGTCCTCATTTTATTGTCATAAAGTCAAGATAATTTTAATTTTGATTGCTGGATGGGCTATTGGTTATTCACTTTACAATGTAATATAATAAAGAGATTGACTAATAGATAAAGGGATGGATAAATGAGAAAATATATGATGAAGTTAGTACAGTAAAATATTAATTGTAGAATCTGTGTGGTAGATTTGATGGTATTGGTGGTAAAATTCTGTATGCTTGCAAATTTTTATAACAAAATATTAGGGAAATGTTATGCAAATAAAAAGCTGGTCAAGCAGCAAAATGCAGTCAATAGAGATCATTTCATACAGGTTCTTTTGTTTGTTTGTTTGGAAGGACAGGTAAAAGGAATAAGAGTCACTGCCAAGTGCATGTTAATTTGAGATTCTGTAGTGGGAAAATCTAGCTAAAGTAGTTCATCTCAAGAGAACCATTCACTGTGAACCATTTTTATTAAGATATTTGCAGTTTTATTGTAGGAATTTTCTTCTGTCCTTTATAAACTTTGTAAATCCTAGGCAGCCAGCCGCATATTTAACTCTTCAGCTTTTAACAAGAAATATCAGGCATTCAAGAATACTGCTACTCTTTTCAACCTATAAAGAATGGGAATCAGTTTTGAAAGTTTCAATTTCACCAAATTTGGACTTATCTTGGTCTTGAATTTGAGAGTTTGTGCCCTGATGGAAAGGGTATTGAATTATATAGTTTGTAGCTAGGAAATTTAACTTTTTTTTAGATTGTGTCATAACCAATGCATCATCACAGTTGGTAATCTTCAAAACACTGACGCATTTTTCTACATGCTGTTCCCAAATGTGCTGGACCAGCTGTTGAGAGCCATGCCATCCAATCGCCTGGAAGACCTCTTCTTGGACCACAAATCACCTAACGTAGTATCCCTCTTTGTTCTAATAAAGAATGGAAAAATTAAAGCAAGCTACTGTGGTTTATTACTCATGTTTTCTCTGTTAAGCATGGGCGGTGGGAATCACTGCATCCACATTAGGAGGCCTTGGCATTCTAGGTAAGCACTCATAACAGACAAGCGAATGAGTTTAATATTCACGGCTTTGAAAGTGATTTTATGAATGTTTGATTCTTGAAATTTTTGATTGTGTGTGTGTGTGTGTGTGTGTGTGTGTGTGTGTATTCTTTGTCATTTTCCCAGTGAAAATTGCCCTGACACTGTTCTCAATGTTAATGTATTCCTGCTTACATTTGACTTTGGAATATGTTACGGCTAATTATCATTACACAGGATGAAAGATCAGAGCCCTGAGTGAGGTGCTTGGGTTTAGGAACAAAGGGAGGCCAATTCAGCATCTTGGCTCTAGGCCCAACAATTGTAATCAGACATCTTGAAACTGGTGGGGTCTTTGCATCCATTTTTTTTTCTTTTTCTCCCTCACTTTTTGAAAGGGGGTAGGGGAATGGGGTTAAGGGTTTGAAAGGGCTGAAGTTTCCCCTTGAACATGATGTCAATATGTTGGCATGTCTCCTTTTATTAAGATGCCATCCAACTGATAACAAGTCCTGCTGTGTTTTACCAACATAAAAAATTAGACTGGAGACCAAGGAGCGGCAGGTGGCTTTTGGCACCAAGAAATAATCACACTTGATGTGGAAAGTAAAGTAAAAGGAGCCATCTGTTCACTGCAGGAGGACGTGAAAAATCACATTAACATATTGTCACTAACATCATGAAATACACAGTTAATAATAAATTTAGTTATCATGGCAAGTCGTGTTGGCTACTTACTCTGAAAATGCAGAATGTGAAAGGTGCACTTTCTTGCCCACCCCCATCTTTTTTTTTTTTGGAAAAAAAATACAGACGTTAAATCTTTCCTTGATGTGTGTGTGTGTGTGTGTGTGTGTGTGTGTGTGTGTGTGTGTGTGTGTGTGGTGGGGTTGGGGGAGGAAAGTGTTTCATTTTAAAGCCTGGCTTGGTTCATTGTTGCTGACTAAGTGAGCAAAACAGCCTCTCAGGCAGATGGAATGAATGACTTTTTTGATTCCATCCGCTATCATCTACCATGTTACTCTATGGCTTCTTACCTGAATAGAGGGAAAGAGATGGAGGAGAGGAAAAGATTGTTTCAGTGATGTCCCTTGTACAAGACGCAGAGCATGCAAACCCTTCCACAGAAGGCATGGGGATGGCAGAGCACAGCCACAGAAAAGATTCGGAGGCTGTGGCCTTTTCTTGAATGTCTAATGGGCATCTGAATCTGCCTTTAGTTAGTGAAGTGTTCCTGCCACACATTTTCCTAGTGGATTTTGTGTGAGATGCCTGCGCATACTCTTCACGAAAACAAATGTGTTAAAGCAATGTGATAGGAACTTTCTCTTGCCCTTTTTGTGTGTGTACATGCATGTATTGTTTATATATGTTAAAAAAGAAGCTACAGAGACTGGAGGTCAAACTGAACTTGGAAACATGGGAGTTATTGTTGCTCAGTCATTATTAGAGCCATGTTTGCACACCTTTTACTGTAACTGTGTGCTAGCTAGCTTTTTACGGTCATGTTTACTACCGCTATGAATTTGTGACTCGAACACATTATTGGTATTATTAATATCAAGATCTCAGTCTCACCATTTACAAAATTGTAGTTGTATATAATAGAATCCATATTTATTTATTTTGTTTGTTTCAAGTTTTTATTTAAATTCTAGGTAGCTAACATATAGTGTAATATTAGTTTCAGGAGTAGAATTTAGTGATTCATCACTTAGCATATAACACTCAGTTATATATAACACTTATATAGATAACCCCCATTCCCCATCCCCCTTTTAGCCTATCCCTCTCCTTCCCCTCCAGCAACCCTCAGTTTGTTCTCTATAGCTAAGGGCCTGTTTTATGGTTTGCCTCTCTCTCTCTTTTTTTTTCCCTTTCCCATATATTCATGTTTTGTTTCTTAAATTCTACATATGAGTGGAATCTTATGGTACTGTCTCTTTCAGACTGACTTATTTCACTTAGCATAATACACTCTAGCTCCATCCACGTTGTTGTCAATGGCAAGATTTCATTTTTTTGATGGCTGAGTAATATTCCATTATATATATACCACTTCTTTATCCATCCATCAGTCAGTGGACATTTGGGCTCTTTCCATAATTTGGCTATTGTTGATAATGCTGCTATAAACATCAGGGTGCATGTATCCTTTTGAATCAGTATTTTTGTATTCTTTGTGTAAATACCTAGTAGTACAATTGCTGGGTCATAGGGTAGTTCTATTTTTAACTTTTTGAGGAAACTCTATAATGTTTTGCAGAGTGGATGCAACAGTTTGCATTCCCACCAACAGTGTAAGAGGGTTCCTCTTTCTCTGCATCCTTGCCAACATCTGTTGTTTCATGTGTTGTTAAATTTAGCCATTCTGACAGGTGTGAGGTGATACCTCATTATAGTTTTGATTCATATTGCCCTGATGATGAGTGATGTTGAGCATCTTTTCCTGTGCCTGTTAGCCATCTGTGTGTCTTCTTTGGAAAAATGTCTCCTCATGTCTTCTGTCCATTTCTTAACTGGATTATTTGTTTTTTGGGGTGTTGAGTTTGATAAGTTCTTTTTAGATTTTGGATGCTAACCCTTTATCAGGTGTGTCATTTACAAATATCTTCTCCCATTCTGACAGTTGCCTTTCAGTTTTTTTTTTGATTATTTCCTGCACTGAGTAACCTGACCAATAGTTATTTCCTGTTTGTGGTTGTTGGTCTATGTCCAGTCATTATCACATTTCCCTGCGAGCAGCAATACATAGGTAACTTTTTAAATCTCTATATGCAATAACCTAAACAACATTAGAATAAGAATCAAGATTTTAGTTCCAGCTCTGACTTGCAGTAGCTTTGTGACCTTTAACAAGTCAAATTACCTCTCGGGCCCTTTTTCTCAGGGGTAAAATTTGGTTAATCTCTAAAGAAACTTCCCCCTTGTAAAATCTAAAGACTTTTTTTAAATGTTGTCCAGTGAAACTTGCTGTTTAGGGCTGGCAACTTTCATTCAGGCAATGACTAGGCAGGTGTTTGGAGAGAGATTTGTTTTGTTGGCAGTAAAGTAGCAGTGAACTTTTCTTCTGTTATGTAATGACATTCTGTCACTAAGAATGAATGTTACCAGGTATTCCTGATTTCCCTGTGCACTCTGCCACCTCATTCCAGTCATCACTGTGTCTCGTGAACAGAAATATACATTTTTTTTATTTTTAGAAATGTTTCTAAAAATGATACAGCTTATGTACCTTTAGTTAGATGTTCTGGATACAGAATCTACTGTCTACTGATGAAGAAAGAGCCACAGACCTGCTAATTTTCTCCAGTAGTCTCGGATCATATGCTCGTTCACTTTCCTGGATATCCTCCCCTCTCTCCTATACCATCTCTTTTCCAAGGTAATTTCAGCTTATTTTCTTTCTTCAAGGAAAGTTTTCCTGATCCCTTAACCTCAGATTCCTTAAATCCCTTTGCTGTACTCTCCCATTGTACCTTGTACTTCACCTTTTCTAACAGTCATTGCACTTGAATTAACTGTTCAGTGTATGGCATCTCTACTGGGCTATAAGCCTTGTGAAGGCGGTCCCCTGTCTCTCTGTCATGGTCACCACTGATGCCAGGCATATAGAGCCATTTAATAGATACCATTTTATTGATTGGCAGTTGGTTACCCTGACCAACTCTGTCAGGTGTAATCAGTTTTCAGGGAAAATAGAATATGTCTTTGGAACTGGCGTCATCCTACAATCATCCTGAAAGTCTCAGGTGAACTTTGGGGGACTGTTCCAGAGGTTATCATTCCTATTGGAGGCACAGATAGAACTGAACACTATTTTAGGATTCCTCTAGAGCAATTGGAATGTTTAAGGCATATCTAGCATGTATATCAAAACAGTTCATGGCTCTTCCAAGGCTCTTGGATTCATTTTTATAATAGCCTGAAAATATATTATCAAAAAGTGAACAATGTACTTAGTAAATCCTGAGCTGGTCCTGGACCTCATCCAGTAGTCTGAATCTACCAAAGCATTTAAGTCATACCCGAGGAAACTATTCTTCAGTAGACCAGAGTCCATCATTTCACCAAATTTTATTCAGCTTGGGGGAAACATATAAGTTTAATTCTGCAGAGATAAAAACTGGCAGAGAAATACGTTTTATAATATCAAGTAGGAACTATATATCTCTTCATGTGTTACTTTGCTATAATGTTTAGAATGAAATGAATTGGCCCAGTGATTAAGTATGATTTGAAATGATGAAATGAGTTACCGGTGTCCTCCCAAAAGTTATTGTCAGAACAGTTATATAGACAGAGTATTATATATATGACACAGAAATATACATGCTTAATTCATTGTATATTTAATACTTTAATATGTATTTACTCAAAGATGTTTATTAATTATAAATAATCCCAATACTAGGAGACATACTTATTGCCCTATTTTTGTATAAACTGAAAATCTAGTAAAAAACAACCAAGGGGAATGAAAATGTCTGTGATAGTCATCTAAAAAAGGTAGTTAAAGCTAGGAAATCATCATAATGAATGATACGCAATTACACTCTGTAAAAAGTTGCCAAATGTTTAGACTTAGGTTGGGAATATTTTGCCACAATGCATAAAAATTACCTCAGACCCTTAGAGGCAGTTGTACAAACTGACAAGCATTTGCAAAATTGACAGTCCCCCTCACCCAGTAGATATTTCATTCCCTGCATGCTGGGCTTCTTTGCAGTTGTTGAAAACCAAGGCAGATGGGCACTCCAGTCAGCCTGAGGGGACAGGAGTAACACACTTCAGAGCACCGGGTGCCACGAGATTCCTTCTTTTCATCAGACGAGCTAATAGACCCATGGAGGCCAGAAATTCAGTGATATCCTGGAGGGTCTTGCAGGTGGTCATCATTGAAGTGCCTGGTAGACTTCCTGCAGACCCCGGGTTTCACAGAGAGTGTTGAAAGTGTCACTCTTTCACTGTGACAGCCAGGCTTTGACATGAAATAGCATATTAGAGAAATGCTGATGGTTTTGCAGAATGGAAAACATTTGGAGGTTGATGCTGATAAAGAATCTCCTCTCTTTCTCTCTCTCTCTCAATGGTAAGAACACTTCCCATGAGATCTGCCATCTTACTGGATATTTAAGTATATAATACAGTATTGTTATCTATAAGTACCATGTTGTGCCTTCGATCACTAGAACTTATTCCTCTTGCATAACTGAAATTTTGTACATGTTGAGTTGATTAGCGCCTCTCCATTTCTCTCTCCCCCCAGTCCCCGGCAACCATCATTCTCCATCATTCTATTCTTTGTGTCTGTGAGTTTGACTATATATGATACTTCATGTAAGTGGAATCATGCAGTCTTTCTCTGATTGGCTTCTTTTCTCTTTTTGTTGGCTATTTCTACATATCCTCAATGATCCCATCTATCAGTAAGTACGCTGTGCTCTTCTTCCTCTGAACTTCTGAGGCATGCAATGGCTCTTCATTCAGTACTATCAACTTCTTTTTAATATTTGATAATTTTTTCTCTCTCTCTCTATGGTGTAAGATATCTAAAGAGAAAAGATCGCTTTGGGCATTTTATAGTTTTAGCAATGCCTTCCACATAAGAACAGGCGTTCTATACTTCTGTGCTTCTCCTTTTTCCTTCCTTCAGTCAAGAAATATTTACCTAAGTATCAACTATTTCATAGTTGCTGGGATAGCCTCTGAGATACAATTGTGAACTAGACACACTGAATCCTTGTCTTTGTGAGTTTCTATTGGGAAAGTCAGGCAAAAACTGATTAAATAAAAGTAAACTAATTATAAATTGTAATACATGTTAAAAGGGAAGAAATGGCTAAGACTGAGTGAGTATAACTGGGGGTGGGAGAGGTGACTGGTTTTCCTCTGTTTTTCTTGTTATTTTTTCCTGCTTTTATTTTAGCTATCTCCTCTTCCAAGTCAAATATCCCAGATTTCTTCTTTCATTTGGGTGTATGTCCTCAGAATAAGAACTATGAAAGGCTAACCACTGTTATTAATTTTCTCTTCCACTATACCTCAGTTGTGTGTATATTGAGCAGATTGTTCATAAAAAAGGAAAGGCCATGACTTTTCAGTGGCCAGATGCAATGTGCCTTCGAGTATCACACATTCAACAGATTATGTATATAATAATTCTGATTAAATTAGAATGCAGAAAATATACTTTGCTAACACTGAAAAGTTAGACACATTTCCGGATACTTAGTGGTACTCTTATTGTTAATATCCCCATGGCATATAGTATTTACAAGCCAAAAGCCATACTTATAAAGCCTATACAAGGTTCATGATAGGCTCTGGGTGAAAATTATTATTATTCCTTAACTGATTATCCAAGTTCAAGACTGGTTATACATGCCATTAGGCACCCTCATAGGTTTGTAGTAGTGGTCCCTGCATGTAATTTTATAGTGGAAGTAAACAGAGGCCCAGGCTTACTATGTGAATTAAGCTGAAAACTATACATGTGTTGTAACTGATAAGAAATCAAATATGGAATATGGGCTCATGACTAAATAAGGGAAATGATTCTTGAACAGACATAAGCTCCAGCAAAATCGTCAAATAATCTGCTTTCAGGGTCGCCTGGTTGGCTCAGTCGGTTAAGCGTGATCTCTTGACCTCAGCTCAGGTCTTTTTTTTTTTTTTTAAGATTTTATTTATTTGACAGAAGAGAGAAACAGCCAGTGAGAACGGGAACACAAGCAGGGGGAGTAGGAGAGGAAGAAGCAGGTTCCCAGCAGAGCAGGGAGCCCAATGCGGGGCTCGATCCCAGGACCCTGGGATCACACCCTGAGCCAAAGGCAGATGCTTAACAACTGAGCCACCCAGGCGCCGCTCAGCTCAGGTCTTGATCTCAGCTCAGGTCTTGATCTCAGGGTCATGAGTTCAAGCCCCACGTTGGGGCCCGTATGGGCATGGAGCCTACTTTTTAAAAAAGTCTGCTTTTATATTCTGTAAAAGGTAGGCCTTCAAGGTGCTATGTTTATAAACTGAACCTCAAAAATTGAGAAGTCTGAAGAACTTAGAAATCATAGCTATAAGCTTAGAAAATGGAGTATCTGTAGAGATGCTGTATTACTTTGTTTAGGCTGCCATAACAAAGTACCACACACTGGGAGGCTGAAACAACAGAAATTTATTTTCTCAGTGTTCTGGCATTTTAAGTCTGAGGTCAAGGTGTCGGCAGGGTTGTTTCCACTCTGTGGCTTGTAGATGGCTGTGTTCTCCTCTTTGTCCTTATCCTGGCTTCTCACTGCATGTGTCTGTGGCTGTGTCCTAATCTTATCTTCTTGGAAGGACACCAGTCAGATCAATTAGGACCCACCCATATGACTTCATTTTACCTTAACCACCTCTTTAAAGATGCTGTCTTTAAAAGAAGAAAAAAAGAGAAAAAAAAGATGCCATCTTTAAATACAGTCTCATTCTGATGTTCTGTGGGTTAGGACTTCTACATATGAATTTGGGGCGAACACAGTTGAATCCATAACAGATACTAAAATAACAATTACTGAATTGTCAGAGTCAGGGTCTTAATCAGGAAAATGGAAACCAATTATTTGCAACAGAAGGAATTTAAAGCAAGAAATTGATTTGATTTCATAGGTGATAGAAGAGTTGCAAATTCTAAATGAGACAGTGAGGCAACCCAGGGGTTAAAAAGTAGGAAACTCCTGATAAGACTAGAATAGAGAAATAAAATGAAGTAGGAGTAGTAACAGAGACATTGGTGGGATTATCTGGTGGAAGCCCATCTAAAGGGCCTGGAAAGGGGCACCTGGGTGGCTCGGTCAGTTGAGCATCTGACTCTTGATTTCAGCTCAGATCATGATCTCAGGGTCATGAGATGGAGCCCTGCGTGTGTGTGTGTTTGTGGGGGGTGTTTCCTGCTCAGAAGGGAGTCTGCTTGAGGTTCTCTCTCTCTTCCTCTCCTTCCCCTTCTGCCCCTTTCCCAGCTCTCTCTCTCTCAAATAAAGAAATAAAATCTTTAAAAAATAATGAATAAAAGGCCTGGAGACGCTGAAGCCACAAAAGGAACAGCTGCTGCCAGAGATGGTGCTCAAGGCAAAGAGGGAAGGATACCTTGTTCTCTCCCTTACTCCTTCTTCCATTTTTCTGCCAGCACCCTTTAATTGCCAAACCTGGACAGAAGTCAGCTGACAAGGGAGCCTGACAATTACAGCCTGGGGGGAGCTGTCCTGCTTTACAGAGAGAAGGAAGACAGCAGAAAGTGAATTTGAGGGCAAACAAGCCCAAGCAGGGCACATATTAAAAAGAAGAGAACATTATAAAATGATTCAAAATGGTCCTCCAAATAAACGAAGGTGGATTTACATATTTATATCCATGTTTAGTGACTGTTATAAAAATCTACCCCAAACTGGCCAAACAAGACTTACTTTATTTTATCCTTATAATTTCTTTAAAAATATTTCTCCTCTTCTTTGCCTAGAAGATCCATTTTCCCCCTCCAACCCCAGAATCTATGAATTTCTAATTCTAAACATTGTTAAAACCTTATTTAAATTCTCCTTGAAGTTTCCCAAATTTTTCTTTTCTCCTCTTTTCTTCTCAATCCCTATTATACTGTCTATATCAGTGTCAAGACACAAAGAGCTCTCCCATGTATGTTAGCAACTATTAATATATACAGTTATGTATTATTCATGATCAAGTCCTGGGGTCTTTATATTTCATGCAGTTTTTAATACAGCAGATTACACATTATTGACTATCAGTAAGTATATTTAGTGAACAATTATACCTAAGAAAACTCTTATAATATTGGTACTATTCCTACTTAATATTTTTAATCTTATTGCACTCCCTACAATTTTCTCATCATCTTTACCATTTTGGATAACAAAGCTAAGAGAACACAAGAATTTTTTTTCTTTTTGATTCCTTTTTAAAGGAAGATTTATTTCATTTTATGGTTATATAGATGAGACTCCTTAGTCTAGGATTAAAAAAAATACCTTCTTGTCCCACTTAAATATCTAAAAGCCCATGAAATTTTGAATGAGTGGTTTTTTGTTTGTTTGGTCTTTTTTTTTAATGTGTGTTTTAAGCTAATTGCTCCCCCCCCCTTTTTTTTTTTTGCATAGTCACTTTTGTAGATCTTGAAATAAATCTACTCTTTCCACTAGCATTGATTGAATCCTAGCTATGGGCCAGGCATGCTGTAGGCATTTGAAATAGGTCAGGAAACAAAATAGGCTATTTTTTCTTTGTGTGCTAGTGAGAGTAACAATAAACATAAAAAATAAATTGTAAGTTTGCTTGAGGTGATGTAGAATATGAGGGAAAAAATAAAATGAAGTTAGTAAAATCAGAAGGAGGTACAGGCTGGTTACCATTTAAATAGGGTGCTTAGAGTAAGCCGTATCGTGAAAGTAACGTTAGCAATACAGGTGTCTGGAAGAGGAGCTTTCCAGGCAGAAAGAACAGGATGTAAAGGCACTAAGGTGGTAGGATACTTAAAACAGATGTTCCCAAACTTTTTAGTTTCAAGGCACTCACAGTGTCTAATTTTTTTTCACAGTGTCTCTAGACCAAAAGGAATACCTCATGGTTCTGTTCTTTAAGTAGTTTGTCACAAAAAACTTAATAAGTATTTTTGTCCAAATAACTTAGTAGTTGTTTGGAAAACTAATAACATATATGTCAGAAAACCAATATTTTTTCATTCTCAAATAACCACAGTTATTTATAAATGGACCATGTATGCCTATTGGGAACTCATCTTGGTTGAGCCGGTGGGATGTGGTTACATTTTGGATATATTTTGAAGGTAAGGCTGGTAGGATATATTGATGGATTTGGTGAAATATGAGGAAAAGAGAGGAATCAAGGATGACTGTAAGGATTTTGGACTGAGGAACTGCAAGGAAGAAGTTATCATCAAGAGAGTAAGCAGGTATCAGGAGCTCCATTCTAGACATGTTTAATTTCAGATGTCAGTTAGAGATGAAAGTGGAAACGCCAACTAGGCATCTGGGTATATGAGTGTGATTTTAAGAAGGGAGGCAGGGATGAAAATGTGCTTTGGGATGGTAAGAGGTATATAAATGGTATTTAAAGCTGTGGAGCTAAATGAAATGTTCTAGACAATGAATGTAGATAGGGGAGAGAAAAGGTCCAAAGACTGAACCTTGGGACACTTCAGTATGAATGTGTTTGATAAAAGGGGGAAACTAAAAAGTAGATAAAAAACAAATTAGGGGAAAAGAATCAAAAGAGAGTGTGATATTCTGGAAACTCAATGAAAAACAGGTCATCTAATTTGCCTAACACTATGGAGAGATCAATAAAGATAAAATGCATTTGGTAAAACACTTCAGTAAACTCAGAAATGCAATTTGTTCTTTTAATAAAATAACTGGTGTTACTGTGTGTCACCTGTCAATCAATACAAAATTGCTGTAAGTCTTTCCTATTAAAGTAGGAGAGAATCAAGAAATCTATAGTGGTGATTTTATAGTTAGTAGTATCTAGTGAGACCCTACATTGAATTTATAAACAAAATAGATAATTGTTAAGCCTTAATAAAGTTAATTAAAAATAATCATAGTAATCTTGATGTACAAAATGTTTTTCAACAACAAAAAAAAATTGGCAAGCAAAATATGTTTGAGGTCCAATGCTACTTTTGCATAGTGACTTAATACCTATCAAGTGATGCTGAATATTTGCAGAACATCTGGTAAGAGCAAGTAGCAGTTTTCTTTTCAATATGTTTTAAATGGCATTTTGATAAACCTGGAAAATTACAATTTGAATTTTCATTTAAAATTGTCTTGGCAAAGGAGCTATTTTATTCGTATTTGCTCTAGCTGCTTGAGTTGGTTTCCTCACTTCAGAATAAAATTCCCTTAAAGAAGTTTCATAGAAAATATGTTAAATTCTATTTTATTCTAAAACAAAAACTCAACTATCTCACTTTCTTGCTAAAATCTTCTATTGCCAACAACTTTATTCTTTATTCCCAAGGTGTCATTACCTGACCCCATGACGATTGTTATTATTGTGATTTCTGTATGTTCTCATAGTCAAACAGACCTCTTCTTGTCTCTCTTTCCTATCCAACTTGGATCTCATGACTGTTCATCTGAACTATACTTTCACTGGCTCTATCAGTCTGGGCTCAGTTAGGAAAACAGAGCCACACTAGACATTTAAAACATGTGGAATTTAATATAAAGAATTAATGACATGTGCCAGATGAGCTGAAAAACCTAGCAAGGGATGGTGGAGAATTCAGATATTAGCAAAAACATGAAGTTGCCACCATCCCCAGGGCTGAAAACAAAGCATGAATGGGTCGCATCCCCATAGTCCAGAAGCTGGGGCTTAGTGAAGGGGACTGGGACTATGGTGAGGGTCATTCGGTGGGACCTGGTGTCCTGAAGGGAGAGTATGTGTAAAAAGTTGGAGGACATACAGCTCCTTCCAGAAAGACGAGTCAAAGCAGAGCAAAAGAGGTGATCAAATAGTCTTGGTGTGTCTATCATTCAATCCAGTCAGAAAAAGAAACCACAGCTATTATTATTATTAATTATTTAACCAGGTACACAATATTTCTTTAATGAACGAGCAGGCATGTACCTGATGTAGTGAGAAAGATCCACTGAGCCCTAGGCAGAGCCCTGAATGAGAATTCTAGAAGTCTTCAAATTTCACTTCTGCATGAGAATACAATCACTGGAAGCCCAAGAGGAAAGGGGATAATCCCTCTCTCGCAGATGGCTCAGATGCAGACCCATCAGGCAACTGGCCCCACTTGTGACTAATTTAGGCCACCAGCTTTTTCAAGTCACTTACATGTCATTTCAAAGACATCGTCCCTTTTTTTGAGAAAGCTTTTGCTCTTTTTGTCAGTAATCATGCTGGAGTGGACCATAGCCTGCTCACTGTACTGTGTACTGCCTGTGACAAATGCATTTCTGTCCTTGAAGTTTGTGTCATAGTTACCCTGGTAAAAGATGGAGGAAGTTGGAGGCTCAATCCAAGGCAGCTGGTCAGGGAGGGGCAGCTCTTCAAGCAGATCCACATTGGACAGGGCATCTTCCAGGATGATTGTGACAAGAGTGGTCATGGCTGCAGTTTCCATATATTGCACTGGGTCTGTGGCAGGTCCAGGGGTAGGTTAGAGGCTACCACAGGCTCTCTCAGAGGTGCAGGATCTCTGCCCCATTGGCTCTGCACTTCCAGCCCTGGCACTAGGCTGCCTCCTCAACCCCGCCTCTTCCCACTGTGGCTCCTCCCACATCAGTTATTCGTAACAGCAGGAATTTAATATAGGCAATTGGCCGTATAGATACTGGAGTATTGAAATATTAAAAGAAGAACACTGAGGTAGCACAGAGAGAGTAATGAAGAAGCAACCACCACCAATCCTAGGGCTGGGGAAACAAAAGGAAGAGATTGAGAATATTGGAACCTAGGTGCTTGAAGAGAGGCCAACAGAACTAAGGCCCAGTCTGCTACAGAACAGGTGCTGCCTGGCTGCTGCTAGAACCTCAGGGGCTTGGAAAGGAGTCCCTGTGCACTGGCACTCAGAAATCTGGGGAGAAGATTGGAGCCAGCTCTACGCCAGATCCTCGAGGAGGTGTGAAGAGGCTGGTTCTGGAAGAACAGAAAAAAATGAACACTAGAATCACTTGCTACCTGAAGTAGCCACCATTGCAGAAATAAAAAACCATTGCTGAAGAAAGCAAACAGAAAGGAGCTCAGGTTCTTTTCCTTCTTCTGCCTTGCAAGTAATTCCTGTTAGAGTTCCCAATTTATAGAGTCCAACAGGGGTCAGCTGGCAAAAGGGCAAATTGAATTCCAGCTAAATCTTCCAAAGTAGAGTATAAAAAGGTGGGTTTAGGGCTGAGAGAAGATAGACTAATAATGCAGCCATTTCACCCCACCCCCCATCTTCCACCCATGCCTCCTGCTGACTGAATCTACCTAAAGCCAGTTGGCAATGGTACCTAGAAAATATAATCCCTCTAGAGCAAGGGAAGGACAGGAAGTGGTCTGAGAACAACAGCGAAATGACTGCCACACCAGTACTTTTTATTCTTTTGTACTACTCTCATCTACTCCATAGATGAGCAAAAACCCTAGAACAAAGACACTGTCTAGCTTCTGTGCTCTGTACCCAGGGGTTGACAAACCATGACAAATCAAACCTACCACTTTTTTATAGACTGCAAGTTCAAAATGGTTTTTACATTTTTTAATGATTAAAATAACTAAAAAAAAAAATTTCATGACCTAAAAATCATGAAATTCAATTTTCAATGTCCATAAATAAAGTTTTATTGGAATGCAGCCATGAGTTTTGATTTACATGTTGTATGCTTCCACGCTACAAAAGCAGAGTTGAGTAGTTGTAACAGGACCACATAACCTCTAATGTGTACTGTTTGACTCATTGCAGAAAAAGTTTGCCCACTGTTTTATACCCATGAAGTATAGCACTACTGGTAGAAATCATACAGCCAGGCTGATTAATATTCACTTTCAAGGCCACCTGTTATTACACTTGAACTTGATCCATTCCCTCTTACCTTTCATTTAATATCTGATACATAGCTTCACTTTCCTCAAGTCTCTACTCTACATCCAACACTTTAAGCCATGAGCCATGTTTCATCACTTCATTGACAAAATTGGGATAAGAAGAAATGGTTCTTTACTTTCTGCTCAAGAGTTACAAACATATATACTTCCAAACCCTGCCTTTTGCTTTTCCGGTCTCAGAGAATGAGGTATCTCTCCTTAATTTTAAGAGTACCCATTTCACCTGTGCTCTTGACTTCATCCCATTCCACCTGCTCCTTCACCACCATTCCAATTCATACCTTCAAAATCTTTTGTCTCCCTTCTAGAGACAGAAACACAGACTTTTAAATTTGGCCAACTAGGCTCTGATTCTACCTCCACTACTTAAATTCTGTAACCATTAACAATTTCTCTTAATCTGTATTACCGTCAGCATGCTCCTTTGTAAAAATTGTTCATAGAATTATTGTAAGCATTGACTAAAATGGAACATGTTAAGCCTTATTGTCATGCCTGTCATATAATGTGTTTAATACATTTTAGCTATTTTCAAAATACCACTAAATTTTTGCTACTACCACTCTAACCTCTAAAAATACTCAATCCTCTTTCACCTAAACAAACAAACAAACAAACAAACAAACAAAACTGGCCTTCAATCCTATGCTGCCTTCTGTTACCACTGTCTTTAACTTCCCTTTTTCATTCAAATCCCCCCAGTAGTCTGTCCCTATTGTTTCACCATTTTACTCTTTTTTTATTCACTCTTTAAAGCATTGCAATTGGATCTTCTCCTTTAGTCTTCTAAAATTGCTCTTGAAAATATCAACAATGATATCCCAATTCACAAATCCATCTGTATTTCCTGTCTTTATAGTATTTTATCTCTCTGCAGCATTCAATCTTGTTTATCATTCACTCTTTTTGAAATTTTACAACCCCCACCTTTCAAGTCATTAGTTTTCTGATTTCTCAGCTGTTTTTCTCTCTCTCTCAGGCCTTTCCTCATCTGTCCATACTTTAGGTCTTATCTGTCCTCACTGCTCATGTCATATCATATACTTAATGGGGTGGTTTTTCCAGTCATAGGGTTTCAAGCTGATACCCATATGCATATAAAGCTGTAACTACAACCTAGATCTTTTTCAAGCCCAAGAATAGTACAGCTGACTGCCTGTTGTACATTTACATTCATCTCATTATGACCCACTTCCAAGTTCAGTATATACAAAAATGCATGTGGGGTTTTCTTTTGGTTTTTTTTTTTGTTGTTGTTGTTTGTTTGTTTTAATAAACCTGATTCTTCTCCTTTACTTTTTGACACCATCCTTGGCTATGATCTCTCAAACATAGAACTCTGAGTTATTGTTGACTCTTTTTCCCTTCCACTCCAAATGCAGTTCAGCCAATTTTCACTCTTAACAATCTCATGCTATTCTCTAATGTGAGGACTCTCACCCTAGAGGTCTCATATTTAACCCTCACCATCTCCAAACTTTGCTGCAATAACAGCCTCCAACTGAAGTCCTCTGTACCTTCAATTTTGTCTACATCAAATTCAAATTCCACACAACAGCCAGCAATATTACTAAGTATATCTTGAGTATGCTGCCCTTCTTATGTAAGTCCCTTAAACACTCCTCAGTGAGTGTATGTTAACCTCTAAGCTTTTTCACTTTCCATAAAACATCCTCTGTATTAGGGAAACTGTCTTCCTCTTTAGCCTCATTTCCTGCTCCTCTAAAATCATATTTTGTGTTTCTGCAACACTGAACTGACAGTTGAGAAAGAAATAAGGATCTTCAAACTCTTTTTCCTCTCTGGGCTTTGCTTATGCTCTTTTGTGACATCCTTCCTCCAGCCCTCTACATAACCAAGTGCTTCTGCATCAGTTAGAATCAGCTAAGAAGCTCTGCCCTGTAAATCTCCCAAGGCTAGATTAGGGTCTCTTCTTCTATGTTACCTTCTAACCATTGCATTTTCTGTTGCAGTTTTATATGGCATAGTGTTTGGAAATGAGTTGGCATTTCATATTACTTAAGTTGTGTGTGTGTGTGTGTGTGTGTGTGTGTGTGTGTGTGTGAGTGGGGAGACTTATCTAAGGGTTTATTCAACACCTAATTGTTATTTAAGTGTTGCTGACAAGGTAAAGTGCTAAGTGCTGGGATTTACAGGGATCAATAAGAAATAAATCTGCCTTTCAAGGGCAGATGACAAGTAGGAGCAATGTGGCAAACAGAGAGTTAACTAGTTTCCAAGCCAGAGCAAGGTAGAAAGTGCTAAGTGCAGAACAGCAGTGAAGATTAAGTACTGAAAGAGCTCATGTGAGATAGTGATTGCTTCCATACGGCATATTTTGCCAGATATTCGAAGCACTAACCCAAATATTTTGACATTATATCAATTTGATTCAAGAGCTATGATTTCTAATCTTATTGCAATTAAAACTTCAGTGCAAATACAGCTTGTGTTTCACAACCCCACATCCATTGTTTGACCAGTTGTATCTTGGACTGAATTTCTTTGCCATCTCTAGTTCCCTCCTGCTCCACAAACCCTTGCCCAGTATGCATTGGCAAATCTTAACTATTTCTTCAATTTCACTTTTTTCTCCAAGAATTTGAGAAAAGCAATAAGAAAACAAAAACATAAATGCCATTTTCAACAAGGAGGTAGGAAGTGACAGAATGAGAAAAGACAGGTTGACTTGTAGTGGCAAAGGTGCCCAGTAAAAAAAAAAAAAAAATCACAATAATAATACAGTTCCATGAAATATGTCATGTAGGAACAATTGCCTCCATTTGATGGAAGAGGAAATTGAGCCTCACAGTTGTGAAATAACTTGCCTAAGTTCACATATCTGGTATCTTCAAAACTGAACCTAGTACCACAAAGCAGAAAAATAAAAGGAAGAAGGGGAAAAAAAACAATGAAATATTTGTCACTATCTCTAGTCATGAGAAATCCTTCTTATGCAAAATGTTGAGAGAGTTTATAGGGGTGTTTAAAATAATTAACTTTATGTCTGATGTGTGTATACATATGAAATTAGAACAAAATATAAAGGCTGTGCTAATTTAGGCATGACTTGGCTATATTTCTAAGATTGATATTCAACCTCTGTCCTTTACACGGGTATAGTCCCCCAACCTCCCCCACTCTAATCTTGGTCCAGCCCACCTTTGCCATTGTCTATCACACTACCCTGAGCAAAATGTCACCGAGCCAGCGCTCTAGACTACTCTGTTTGTGATGCACACAGTAATCCCCCATCTCCATGCCCTGGTTGCTGCCATTCCTTTGGCCTAAAATTTTGTTCTGTACACAGTGCACATTGTCCTTCTATAGAAGGACTTTCCTGATTTCTAAATGGAAATATTTCCTCTTTCCTCTGCATCTAGACCATAACAACAACTAACATTTGAATAGTATAAAGACTGTAAGTTTAGGTAATGCTTTTGAGTACACCATCCTATAAAATATGGCTCACAGATCATCCTGTGAACAGTCATCCTAAGATCCACTTTATGGTAAGATCTTGAAGGTCAAACTGTTTGATACCTGCTGAGATATAGACAAGAGGTATGCCTGTCATGAGCCCTATACTCTGAGACTTCAGTCTGGCCTTCATCTGGCTGTGCTCCTCCCAAGGGGTGAGGAATGTACCGAGCTAAAAGGAACACTCTGGAATTTCTCGTCTTTATATCCTGGAGCCCACCCACAGCTCAGACCTGCTTGGCAAGGCCTGCTTGCACCTTGTTCCCTGGCTCTGTCCTCTCCAGGGCAGATAGGACACTTGGTATGTGCTCCCAATTAGGTGGGTGTGACCCAGGGACAGCTATTTTCAAGGAAGATGAACTGGTCTTGGACATGGACCAGGAGTTCACACCTGTGAGTTGAGGTCTCTCACATTTTGCATGGGAACTAAGGATGGAAAATAAATGTGCTATCGACTGGTATCTAGCAGTTAATTTTCCCCATGCCTCTGTGCTTTAGAAGGAAAACTGAGAATTCTTAATTTGAACCTGGCCTTCCAGGTTGTTATAATGTGTATTTGTCAAGGTGGGATAGATTATACGTTATTTAACAATTTGTTAACTTGTAATTTTAAATATTTAGACATATGGTATGGGTTTGCATTTGTTCTTTTGCCCTTAGTTCCATAATCTTAAGGACAGGCCTTTGCCCCTGGTCACCAGTCAGTCAGAGACAGAACCAAAACTCTATCCAGGTGTTTCGTGTTTTGCTGTGATGTTTCCATTACACCAGGGTTTCCCAAACTTAACTGATCATAGGAATCATTAAGGTGCTGGAAGCTGGCTAAAGTGTAGATTCCAAATTCCTCCTTCAGAGAGTCCAGCTTAGTGGTTTGGGTTAGTGCCTAAGAATTCAACAAAAGACTCCAGGAGAATTTATTCTCAGGCAAGTCTGTGAAATACCATGCTACTCAATCAATAATCAGCCATTGATTATTGTACCAGATAAATAACATTTAAATACCGTTTATACAGTACAATAATCAACATTGTGCTATAATCAACAATTGTCCCATTTAGATGGTACGTATAATAAACCTTTTATTGAAAACATTTGGATGCATGTTTTATTTCTCCTAATAGATATTTATCTTCCTGACTGAAGGAACAATTTCATGTACAACGTTTTATCTTGTATAGCATCTCCCATAGTACTTTTTTACATTATAAGGGTAGTAAACATTTATTGGATAAAATATTAAAGCTTGGAATTCTTTTGTGTAGTATCTCTTAATAGTGTATATGTAAGTAGTATAATTTTTATGTCTTCTCATCATACAGAGGCTATGAAAATTAGAAGGTTGTCCTTATTTGTGTTATGTATTCTTATACATATTTCTATTAAAGTTTCGTATTATATTGAATGGCTGTTCCATTAGCTGTGAATTATTTGAGGTCAAGTGTTCCATTTTGATTTCTTTGTGACCTTGTGTGGTGGACATGGAATTGCACTGCTGAGATCTCTCTTAAATTAAGGACTTGTTTTCCCATCTATTGACCAGTCACAATTGGAGCATAAGAATCTGGCCATTTCAGACTTTTGGTCTAACAATGGTATAACAATTTCCATGGGCTTCATACACTTCAGAGTTCTGTATGATGTAGGCCAAGACTTTGTTGGGCCTGTACTGAGGTTCAACTTCTCCCTCTGCCCAATTCTGTTTCCTCCTCCTTCTTTCCAGCTATGTCAAGTCCTAGTAAATATCTGATACATCAAACAATATCCCAGCATCTGTCTCCAGAGAATCATGCCTGTGACATCTAGTCTGTTGGAGAATCAATAAATATTACTTGAATATATGGTAGATACATAATAACAATAATAGCCAACATATAAAATGCTTACTACGTGCTAAACACTATTCTAAGTACCTTGTACATATTATTAATACATCATTGAGACAAGTACTATTAATATCCCCATTTTACAGATGAGGAAACTGAGGCACAGGTGGGTTACATAACTTGTTTAGGGTCACATACCTGGGAAGTGGAGCTTATATTGCAGCCCAGGCAATCTGGTTTCAGAGCTGTGTTCTTAATCACCAGACTAAAATGATTCTCCAAAGAGAATTTATTAATATTCACTGAATCAATGAATAAAAATATATTTCTGTGGTTTAAGTAGTCAGTTAATATGCTATTGATTAATTTATGCTTTGGAGTATCTGAAAATAGAGATGTTATTACTAGATTCTACTAAACTTGTTTTTATTCTTCAGAACAAAGTTTAGAAAAATCAATGAGGGATTTTTAAATTTACCTATTGGAAGATATTTATTCTTGATTTTTCCTCCCATGTTTTAGAGAAAATTTACGATTATTTTCATGTTCTGGTTTCATCGTTTTATCATGATGATAGTCAGTTTTTTGTGTAAGGCCTCTTTTTTGAAAATTATTTGGAAAGGATGTTATCTTGGCCTGTGACTTACTATTCTTAGCATGTGGGCTTACTTCTCTGTGGTCCTTGCTTCTCGGCCCATGGCCCAGTGAAAGGATGTCATAAGGTAGTCTTGGCAGTGGCACACTGACCAAGCAGGAGTTAATTCAGGGGTGAAGTTTGTTCCCATTTTCCATGCATGGGTTGCTACCTTGGGCCTCATTTTGCGGCTTACTTGCTGCATACCCCCACTTCTTCTGTCACGTGGCTCCTGTCTTGCCCAGTTCTTACAGGGATTGTATTTCTTGGTCAGAACATCTGGTTACCACTTGCCATTTGTATGTGACTGCTGCTGCCTGCTCGGATGGTCACAACTAGGAGAACCTAGAATTAAATTATCATCAGCTGCCTACCATGCTTGGCAGAGATTCTACCTAGTTTTTACTATATTTTGGAACTTTTGCTAAAGGTATTCAACCAACTACCTTTTGCCCCTCTGTCTATAAACTGATCTTCTAGTTTCCTTCCTGCTTTATATTTTCATTTATTTGATGCTATAATGACTGATCCCAGTTTTTCTTCTTTGTTCATATTCTTGTTTGTTAACTGATTCTATAGTTTATTGGGAGAGATTAATTCTGGCCTTATTTTATCTAACTCAATATCTCATTGTCTGAGTCTCAGTTATATTGATCTTATAGTCACCGATCTTAGAGTGGCCTGTCAAGTTATTACAAATTAAATCCATGCAGAATATTGATCTGAAGACAGAAAATTCCTTTTTTGGATGATAGTTCACTATTAGGCCTGTATTATTTAAATAATTGTCCTACTGTTTCATTGACATTGCCAAAATATCAGGTAGCAAAACATAAGTAATTTCACTTCATTTTCCTCAAATCTTAGTAGTAAATTATTTATTGGCAAGTATTTATTGAATGGTCACTATACACCAGGCACCAGCTAGGCATGGCTAGGTTCCAGGTACAAGGAATGAAACGTTTTTGCATCTGCATTTCTTACTTTTCACGTGCCTGTACTTTTTAGCCAAAACTCATGATAACTCCACAAAGATGCTAAGAGAAACATAATTCTTATCACAAAAATGAATTAATAAAGGCTTAGAGAAGTTCTAGTGACTTGTTCAAGTTCACACTGCAGAATAGCACTGAGAGTAAGACTTCAAACATCCTGTCAGTCTTCTTTCCACTAAGTGCATTAAAGATTAGATATTAAGAGATTAAAATCCATAGGGAGGGGTGCCTGGGTGGCTCAGTCAGTTAAGCATGACTCTTGGTTTCCGCTCAGGTCATGAACTCAAAGTTGTCAGATCAAGCCCTGTGTTGGGTTCCAGGCTCAGCCTGGAGTCCACTTGTCCCCTTTCTCTCCCTCTCTATCCATCCCTCCACACCTCGCACTCATGCTCACACTCTCTCTCTCTCTCTCAAATAAATAAATAAATAAAATCTTTAAAAATAATAATAAAGTAAAACCCATAGGGAAATGCACATTAGACACATATCATGTAGAGTTTCCTACATTAACAACTCTGATAAAGAAACTCTGACACATTCACAAAGCAAGTGAATGTTGGATCATTGTCTTTTTTTTTTTTTAAGAGATATTCTAAATTCCTCCTTTTTTTTCTGAAAATGTGATGAACCCTTTGGAAAATTCCTCATTTTTATCATGCATCCATCAGTAGACATGTTGTCATTCAATTTACTTGGATGGTCATTTTTTATAATGCTCTCCTCGAAGTACCTTGACAAGTAAAAAATATAAGCTATTTCACATAAGGAGATGTACAGCTGGGAGAATCTAGCCCATTGGTATTTCTGGGATACTTACTTGAATGATACAGTAAATACAGTCAATGCATGGAGAGACACAATGTAAACTGTTATTTTGAAATGCTTGCTTTTGGCACAACTTCATCACAGGCGTTTTACAATTTACAAAGCAGTATGGAGTAATGTTGACAACTTCTGTGTTTACAAATTCACTGGTTCCTCTTTACTCTAGGCAGGGTTTTTGGTTTTGGCACCTTTTCAGATTTTCATCATTTCTTCCCAATATTTTTGCATCTATTACTCTTTACTCTATTAGAATAGCTATTATTTTATCCCAAGCTGAATGGGCATCATTGAGGCTATGTGACTTGCAACAGGAAATATTTATTATCTGGCTGGATCTGATGCAAGGTCCTAGCAAAACGCTTGGCTTTATTGCATTTAATGTATCAAAAGAAGGCTTTTATTTTAGCAATGACTGAAGAGTGTGAAAGCCTGAATTATGACTTCAAATAATAATCTTTATTGTTTTCGATGTGAAGGACTGAGAGAGCTTTGGAAAAAAATTACTTAGTCACCTTTAAGAAAGTGAGATGTTACAAAAACAGATCTAAAGCGGTTAGCATTGCAGTGTTAAGGAATACCTTCTTTGGCAATTTTTTAAGATTCCTGAGATAAATATCTCTAGGATGGTTAAGACATTGCCACACCAATAAACTAAGAGAAGGATTAAGTATTAATTATTATATGATTATTATCCTTACAAAAAAATATTAGCAAGAATAACAGCTAACATCTACTGTGGGCTAATTCTATGTCAGAGAATATTCTAAGAGCTTCATGGGGTTATCGCTTTCATTATCCCCATTTTACAGATATAAGAACCAGAACACAGAAAGTTTAAGTAATTTGCCAGAGAGATACAACTAACAAATAGCAAAGCTTAGAGTTTAATTCAGGAGCTTGTGCTAGTTAAGTGTTAACCATGGACTATTCATTGTGTTGTAGTAATGGATTGTTGCCCTCAGAGGTTTATATCTTGCAGCAGAGAAAAGGTTGAAGGCAACATAGGGCCGCATACATTGTGCAGTAGTCACTACTGGCTTCGAAATAAATCAGGAAATGTATCCCATTTGTGTATCGGATTGTCCAACATTGTTATTTTCCCTAAATTTATATATAGATTCCTGTAGATTATTTTGAAGAAATAGATCAATTCTAAAACTTATTTGGACATGCAAAATATTTAGAATGACCAGTTTTAAAAATGAAAGACTTTCACTACCTCAATTTAGATTTAATATAAAGTTGGAAGAAAGAATATAGTGTCGTTTTGGAACACAAACAAATAAATGAAACAGAATAGAGGATTTCAAAATAGATGCACATATAAAAGATCAATCAATTTTTGAAAAAAATGCAAAGGGAATTTTGATTGGGAAGGAAAGCATTAAGAAATGCTGCTGGAACAAATGGATATTTATATGGAAAACTCTTGTGTCAGTCTTCACACACACACACACAAAATCATTTGAAATGGATCATAGACTTAAATGTAAAATCCAGAATCATGAAGCTTCTAGAATAAAACATAATATAATATATTCACAACTCCAATGTGTCTTCTTGGAGAAGACACAAAAAGTACAAACCGTAGAAGGAAAAAAAATGTTATTTATTATTATTTATTAATGAACTTTACCACAATTACACATTTTTGTTCATCAAAATATACCAGTAAGTAAATGAATGTAAAAGCTTTTATTCAGAATGTATAAAGGACTTCTCTAAGTTGACAATAAAAATTTGAATAACCCAATTAAAAAATGAGCAGAAGACTTGAATGCACACTTCACAAAGAAGATATTCAAATAGCCAATAAAGAAATGAAAAAATGCTTACCATCATCATTTGTCAAGGAAATGCAAATTCACAATGAGATACCACTTCATCTCCACTAGAATACCAACACTAAATGTTGTCACAAATGTGGGGGACCTGGAACTCTCATACACTGACAGTGGGAGTGTACAATATGTCTGCCCTATGATATCACAATTCTACTCTTATGTATTTAGTGAAGAGATATAAAACCATGTCTACAAAGGATTCATACCAGAATATTCTTATTCATAAGGTTCAAAATCAGGAAATAGCACAAATATTCATCAAAATTCTTAGTTTTTCTTTATAATGCACTGTTGTTTCATTGAATCTGTTCCTGCAAAGAGTTTAATACAAAATACAAATGAATGCCTATTAAAAAAATGAAATACTTGTAGATTTAAACTCATAATAGTTACAAGACTACTATATGCAAAAGTGTATGTTATATCAACAATGTTCAACAGAAATTTGGGCAGTGTTGGAAATTCTATATTCACACTGTCCAATACCAGAGGTCATTAGCCAAATGTGGCCATTGTGCACTTGGAATGGGGCTAGTGTAATTAAGAAACTGAATTTCTAATTTTATTTAATTTTAATGAATTAAAATCTAAATAATCATGGCTAATGACTACATATTAGGCATCACAACTCTATATACTCAACAACAGGCTTACTTAGCCTCTGTTTCCTACACATACTGTAGTTACGGGCTAGTTGCATGCACAACTAACCTGTATTTTTCCTCCAGCCTCACCTACTGATGACCTGAGAGCTTCATGCATCTTCCAGTCTGTGATGTGGGCCAAAAAACAACTGGATAGAACCCTAAGTGGACCTCTGGTGAGGATCCAGGATCAGAAGGCATTAGCTGTCCCTAGCTATTGGAGTTTCAGCTTAAACTCTATTTTTCTGAGAGTGTTCACTATGTTGTCCTCGAAAGGGAGCTGTTTGCTATATTACATGTAGAAAATATTGGAGATCTTGGTTAC
Organism: Ursus americanus; assembly: GCF_024610735.1. NCBI lineage: Eukaryota > Metazoa > Chordata > Mammalia > Carnivora > Ursidae > Ursus > Ursus americanus. The sequence continues at coordinate 22,120,079 of NC_142134.1, read as the reverse complement.
TACTGATCACCCTCTATATTTAGCCGCGATGTTGCTGCACATGCTTTTCATAAACTACCAGGTGAAATTGTAGCAAGAGCTAGAACTAGGTGTAGAGGAGGTATAAGCCACCTTGCTTCATTTTCTGCATCTATTAATAACACCACTTACCTTCAAAAAAACAAAATTCAGGAAAAAATGCTAACCTGGATGCATAACTGGATAATAGATATAATCTGGGACTGTCCCAGGAAAATTGAGACATATGGCCACCTAAAGGATAAGATATTATCTTGCTTCAAACAAAAATTCAATTGTGTAGAAGAATAAATAAAAGCATAAGGAATTTATAATTGGAATAAAACTTCTAGAAAATTTTAAAAGCATGAAAGAGGTGAAATGCACTTAAAATCATTGCATTTTGGGGAGAAATCTGCTACTAAATTATCATCTGTTCACTCAAAACAAAGTGAAAAATTAAATTTATGTGAAATTCACAGTTGAAAATAGTTTATTTTTGAAAGACAACAGTTTCTATTAAAAGTGCAGCCAAGTCTATTTCATCTGTGATTAGAGGCAAATTTTTGAAGTTTCTGGAAATCAGAGCAAAAAAGAAAGGATAAGAAATATTTCTACTTATAAATTCAGTTTATTCCTGAAAAGTGTTCAACTTCTAAATTAAATATTTTGAATAATAAAGAGGGAAATCATTTAAGACATAAGTCTTAATGAGATTAGTGTACCCTCAGCTGTACCCTCAGCTTATTCAGTAATATGTAATGAAACAAGCAACTGATCCTGCAATAAAATAATATCTGTCACATAAAACTGCCAATTCAATTGATATTTTGAGGTTTTACTTATTTTTATCACACATCTCAGTCCAATTTACACAGTTATAAAATGCATCTTCAGCAAAAATATCTGCATAAATTCATCTGCCTAATATGAAGGATCTGGCTTCCAATAGCACCACCAAATCAGTGGAAAATTTGATTGAATTAAAGCAAAAATGAAAAGGGAAGGTGACAGAGTATTATATATACTTGGTCATTTACATCTTTTGGATTTAGTGGTGATGAAGATTTGTAAGGAATTGGTAGAAGTCTGAAGTGCTTTCACTATTGTTATTAAGTCGGTAGTCATGTATTTCTGGAAAAATTGGCAGGTTTATGAAATATGTTGGAAGAGCAAAAGCATTAAACACAGGACCCTTGACTTGTCCAAAACGTGTTGATCCCATTGTGTGTTACTGGTGGCGATGGAGGATATCCCAGAGGTTATCAATACATGAGCATCTGTATTGAAAGCTCCTCAAACACTTAAGTGGCCAGGGAATCAATTGGTGTGTGGAATACTGATTTCCTAATTTGAATTTATCTTAATTTAAAATTTCTTCATATTAAAGTACGTATTCTAGGAAGTCTCTGTGAAAATATTTAAAGTAAAGCAAGATGCCTGTCAACAACCAACTCTTGATTTCCGCTCACGTCATGATCTCAGGGTCGCGAGATGGAGCTCCATGTCAGGCTCCATGCTCAGTGGGGAGTCTGCCTGAGATTTTCTCTCTCCCTCTGCCCCTCCTCCTCCCACTCCCCGCTTGTGCTCTCTCCATCTCTCCAAAATAAATAAATAAATAAATACAGTCTTTAAAAAAAGAAGTTTCTTGTTTGGGCATCTGGAAGAACCAATGACAAATTCAAAACTATTTTTCTGAAAATAAAAAATCTGACCATGAGAGACTATGGACTCTAGGAAACAAACTGAGGGCTTCAGAGGGGAGGGAGGTGGGGGACTGGGATAGGCCAGTGATGGGTATTAAGGAGGGCACGTATTGCATGGAGCACTGGGTGTTATACGCAAATAATGAATCATGGAGCATTACATCAAAAACTAAGGATATACTGTATAGTGACTAACATAATAAAAACATTATTATTGAAAAAAAGAAAATAAAAAATTTGAAAAAAAAATAACGGGTTAAAAAGGACTTTTAAATTCATTTTATTAGGATAACAAAGCTATTATTATATTTAAATTTTATTCTACTAATTTAATTTATATAAAATTATTATGGCAAAATGAAATGGATTTTGGAACTACCATTTAATTGGGAAAAAAACCTGTAAATGATTTTTGGGTAAGTAGGTACAAGAGTTTTAGCCTTAATATGACTGAATATGATACTGTAAGCATAATTTTATCATACCTATGTATATCTTAAATTCATAAAAAGTTATTTAATCATCTTAGTGCTATGTTCACACTATAACAATTGCAAAATCATACTCTTTCACCACTAAATTATTATATATTTCTTAGATTTGGCCAATCCCTTGCCTCACCTTTGTTCTAGCCCTCCTTCATTGCATTCACATTATATAGTATGGGACTAAAATAAAAATTTCTTCTACTCTTAGACTCCTTCAAATGCTAACCTCTATTATTTTTATTTGAAATTTGAAAGTGGTACTTTTGTTTAATTTCAGAGCCTAGTATTTCAAATAAAATTTTTATACATTAAATCATTTCTTCCCAATAATAGGAACAAAAAATGTGATTATCCTACATCACTAAAGAAAAAGAAATAGCTACAGATCTATAATACCTTCCCTGAAGTGAAAAGTATTTTTTTGATATGCAGTTAGCACTTTTTAAATTTCTAAAGCTAGCATCTCTCATCCTTTTTTTTAAAAGATAGATGATAGATAGACCGATAGATGGATAGATAGGTAGATAGATAAAGATAATAATAGGTAAGACAGATAAAGAGATGATGATGATAGATAGTTGGATGGTGATAGGTAGGTTTGTGTCTTGTTTCTCTGATTTCTTTACAAACCTCCCATTCTTCTCCACCAAAATTATCATCTATTTCATGGTATGGAGAGTGGTCACTTTCTTCAAGAGTTTCCATGAAATGAGAAACCAGTTATTTTATAGAGAAGTTTGTCATGGTACTTCCTGGTATGACATACCTCTTCTACAATATTCCTTGAAACGTTTTATATCCCAGTACCTATTAGAATACCTGTTGATAGTAAGACATCTCTTGTTTGTGGAACAAAAGGTGTCACTCAAATGCAGTATTCTGATTGGTCATCGCCTTTATAATACTGCCATCATCCTTAACACATTCTTAATATAACTTTTATAAGTTTATCCTCCTACATCTCACTTTTAGTTTTATGGATGAACTTGTCTTTTATTAAATTGCAATTTTTATAACATCGCCTGGTGTTTGGCCAATAGAGGGAACTTTCATGAATATCTAGTCCTATCCAAGTGTTGAGATACATGTTCAGTAATTCTATGAAAGTGGAGACTAAATAGGCATTTCTATTATATTCTTGTTTAAAGGAAAGTTATTCTCTATATCCTGAGTGATAAGACTCCGATGAAAAAGATGTCAAAAGATTTGTTTGATTACTTGGAGACTGAAATGAGTTGCCAGGAGAATTTGCTCTTTAAAATTTAGCTCAAGAGGGAGCATGCTCTCAATGCATGCTCTTGTGCTCTCAAAACATCCTGTCAAAAGACCTCGCTGAAATTAATGGCTCAGAACTGATGCTAAGCTTTCAAGGATGCCGCAGTGATTTATTGAGTGGTGCCAGTCTCCGTCTTCGTTGGGTGGAGAGCACTTGTCTTCATGTAACAGGGCTAATATTACTTCAAGCTGTTGTCAGTTGACTTGGTAAAATTGCTTAGATACACTCCCCATGCAGTTAGCTGGTGATTATTACCCTTAAGTATTCATAGAGCAGGAGCCCTGGGGAAGCACTAATTAGCCACCCGAAAGGAAGATGATTCAGCCACGCAAACAATCTCCTCAAGTCTCTGGGCTGTAATGAGGACCAAGCCCCAGCGACAAGGCCTGCTCTGCTCTGTGCCGCTGCATCCAGGTTCAGCAATTTTCAAGGAGAAAGTGATTGGAGTCAGGCCCAGGGCTGCACGGACTCTTCTAATCACCACAGAGACTTCAGGGGCTCTGAAGCCACAGGAGGGAACTAGCTCTCATGAGCTGAAGGACACACTGGCATATGTTGCTGAGGAGTTGGGGAGGGGAAATCCTTTTAAATATTTACAGATTTAGGGTATATTGAGATCCCTTTGGTCTTTGCAATAGTTAATACCTTGTTCTCTTTCTTTTGATGAAAAAAGCAAACAAAAACAAAAAGTAGAGTTTCGCCCAGCCTGGCAGGAGACTCTGTTAAGGTCAGTCGATAGCTTTGCTTATAGCTTTGTTCCTCCTCCATTAATAGAGCAGTAATCGGTTTGACAATCGAGGAAGGACGGAGCGAGGTGTGCGAGGGTTTGACGCGTGTAGGTCCATTTGTTGTGGCTCCGCGGCGTGAATGTGACTGAATCTTTGTCAGAGACAAGTACAATTTATCAGGTCACCATAATGGAGAACTTTGGGGAAGCAGAAGTTAATGGGAGCAGAACAGATAACTCTCCCCTGCTTGCTGATAACCATAAAAAGTAATAGAAAGAGGGAAAGCGTGTATTCTGAAAAGGGTGACTGGAGGGGTGTTGGGACTTTCTCCACCTCTCAGTTCTTGGTGGTGGAGGAAAGCAGTAGGGGCTTCCTCTGGCTCAAAACTGAACTCTGAAGCTGAAAAGCAGGAGGAAGGACCATGCATACCCACTGATGTCTAAAATAAACTTGGATCCTTGATTTACAGTAAGCAAAGGGAAACAGTAATTTCCAACTGCTTGGAACATGGTAGCCTTCATCTATTGATAGCAATTTCTAGTGGGCTTTTGTTGGCTCCACAGCAAATATGACTCAATTGTTAAATTTTTCTTGAAGTCCAAGAAAATATTGCACGTGAATATTAAATATGAGGAAGATTGTTTTGTTTTGGTTCCACAAATTTTTGAAGATTATATATAATCTATATCAAACATTGGGAATGACCATGTTTTGGGTAAGTAATATGTTAGAAGTAGCTGTATTATACATGAAATATTGGTATATTTAAAGGATTTGGGTTATAGTTGCTGTAATTTAAGGGGAAGATATAACCTAAAAGCAGAGGCACTCAGTTTTTGTTCATGAAAAGTAAAGGAGAGAAAACAATTTCTAGATAGGTATATACCTATATCACGGAGCAAATCTTAATATTTTGGTAAGTAAAATCCTTTTGTCTTATTAAGAAAATGAATAGTTAAAACTTAGCAGTTATCCTTCATTGCAACTTTGAAGAAAATCAAGTTCTTGAGAGTGTGTGGAACTTTATGCAGAGCATGTGGGGCAAATTCCCGGAATGCCAAATCTCAGGACATCTTACTCTCACCTACATTTTTCGGTGGTTCTATTTCAATTTAAGGAATTTTATATAGTGGAAACACCACTCATAGATAAAATAGTTTCTAATTTTATGGAATATGTGTTATAATAATAAAGTCAAACCAATTTTACTCAAGCAGAGCATTCATATCTGATTTTATCACACTTCCACAAACTATAACTCGAAAAAAGTTCTTTAAGGCACTTTGGGAAAAAAAATTGTACTGCGCAGAGTTATACAGGCAAGGAAGACTTTATTTCAGACTTTTGCAATAGGGGTCGAGACCAGTGCAATAGGAAAGAGAGACTGAACTCCATTGAAACAAAAGGCAGATGAGTTTTTAAGCACAGGGGTGAGTTAGTGGGAAGGTTCTGGAGAATGTTAAAGGGGTGGTTGGTCACTTTGATTAGGCCATCCGTGCTTATCAAAGTTTGGTTCCTACCCTCCTGCAGAGATCTGGAGATAAGGGGTCCTGTCTTTATGATTACATTTCAAAGAGCTAGTCCCCCCCCCCCCCGCCAATCCTCGGGAAAGACATTCTTGGGTTGTAAAACTGCCAAGAGACTGGGAGAAGATCTATGTCTCAAAGGGAAAGAGAAAGCATTTTAAAATGGCAAGTTTTCTAAAGTAAATGCTCTAAGAGAGGCCAGGGACCTATAGTCAGAAACATGTCTAGAGTTTAGTCAAGCGGAGGGACAGGTTAAGGCTGTCTTGTATCACTTGTTGTTACAATACACTATCAATAACCATAATTTATTTTCTTTCAAATTTTGCTTCAAGACCACGAAATTTCTCATTTTCCAGTTCTCCTAGTCACCAGGTAATATGAAGCAAATAAAAGTAATAAAAGTCGACTTGAAGTATTCAGAGAAATAAGTTCTTTTTTTTTAAAGATTTATTTATATGAGAGAGAGTGTGCATGCACACTTGAGTGGGGTGGAGGAGCGGGGTGGGGGTACAGAGAGAATCTCAAGCAGACTCCCCATAGAGCACAGAGCCTAACATGGGGCTCGATCTCATCACCCTGATACCATGACCCGAACTGAAATTAAGAGTTGGTCGCTCAACCAACTGCACTACCCAGGTGCCCCCAGAGAAGTAAATTATGAGAAATACATCAGATACAAATTTTGAAAGTTATTAATGAAATAACTGTTACTCATTTATTATTGAGCTATGACTTCGTGCCAGGCCGTGTGCTAAGTCCTTTCCCCATATTACCTCATCTTATTCTCACTCCTATCTGCTGGTTGGGTATACCACTGGCACGGAGAGGAGGAGAATGAAATCCCCAGAGGGTGTGATGGCCTTTGGGTCCCACAGGTAATAAGGGTAGAATGAAAATTGATTTTGGACTTTTGACCAGAATGTATGACAAGATACATTTATATGAAACCGTATGTACAAATTTTATATAATTTTATTCCGACTTTTAACTCATCTTGTGAAAGTCTACTTTTCATATCTAATACAGATAGACATTACAACAAGTCTCTATTAACTCTGTGGGTTTATGAAAGTAGTTTGAAAGACCCTATAGCAGGAACTGAGGAATACTGGGTAATTTTTTCTGAGGCTTTAAATAGATGTTCATCCCTGGTGTGACTCGGGGATTCTTATATGAACCAAAGGGAAAAGGACTCTCTGAATGCATTTCCTTTCAGACTCAGCATTTAATAATTCCATATCAACACTGGTTTTCATTTTACTTGGTAAGCGGAAGTAGCTATATTATTAGCTCTGACAGTAAGCTTTCATTTCCAATATTTTGCCTACTTTTTTTTTTATCAATACTGCTAAAAGTTAAAAGTACAGTTGAAAGTACTGTTTTTAGCTAACTGTGATGACTTGGATATATTTTCAGAAAAGTGTACAAAATTTAGTTTTATTATGTCAAAATATTCCCAGTAGCTTCATTCAATGGGAAACCATAGTTAATAAAAGATTTATAAAAGCAGAAGTCTGTGATTCATTTCACTTGCATCTGTGTAATAGGACCAAATACTATCAAAAAGTCAGTTGCTTGAACCTCATCTAGTATCAAAATCTTCCGTTAAGGAATATAGAGATGAATAAGATAGACATATTTCCTGCCCTAACAAAGATTATAGTCCAGTGATGGAGTAAGATAGGCTTACACTTTTTCCAATTCCTGCTTAAATTGTTTTCTATTTCAAGTAGAAATTATCTTCCTTTTTTTTTAATTGTCTCAAGAACTAATTTTTTAAATGATATGAAGACCAATTATTCAATTATACAAAGGTGACTTTTTTATACAAAGGGGATTATCAAGAAAAACCTATTTAGTATTAACTTTTATCCTTGATCCTGTTTCTAACCATAACATATCCACACAAGATACTGAATATAACTAAAGGAATGACCCACCTAAGTATTTTCTGAATAGGTGATTAGAATCTGAGATTCTTTTACCATCTTAATGCTTTATTGTTCAGAGAACCAGGGAAGCTCTTAGTTACCAATAGCATATTCAGTTTTTATGAGTTCTAATAGTAAGAGAATGGGCTACACCCTCGTTACAATATAATAACATCATCTGGCTATCGTCGAATCCTGTGTCTCCCAATAGAAACTAGTGCTCAAGTAGCAGATCTTAGATATTGGAGTGTAATATGATTGGCTCTTTTATTATTTATACTTCTAATATCTTCTTGGTTTTTCATCCCATAGCATACCCTTTCACTTACAACTAAAGCTAAACCAAAAGAAGTTACATTTTTTCTCAGAGCTTCTTTTCTAAAGAGCTTCAAGTTGGCTACAGTTACTATGCTTCTTACTTTTACCAAAGCTCGTGAAGAGTAGTAGTGCTTTAATATATCACTAATAACTGTACTTCATTATATTCAGAATGGCCTCATTTCTGTCTTGTGTTGACATTTAATAACGACAACAACAGCTTAAAGTATACATCAAAATCCTGTTTTCTTAGACCTTGCTATTGTTTCTGAAGATGCTGAAAGATCTTTTATTTTATATAGATCCTATGAAAGGCTTATGTCGGTGTCAGTGAGGTCTTCGTCACATAATCCTTGGACCTGACTATATTTAACTAGGTGCTTTCATTAAAATATTCAGAAAGCAGAAAGAAAAAAGTTTTTTTCAGGAGGCACTGTGCTAAATATCAAATACCTAGATCATATAAACTGTTTTAAAATGAAAACAAAAGTAGTAAGGATTTGGTCGATGTGTGCTTTTTAAAGAATATACTAGTCCAATAGACTGATGTCAGGCGCTGTTTCATCTATTACAACAGAGAGCTATAAGGCAAAACTGTTTGACTGTTTTTTGAAGCAAGAGCTAGACTCCCACACAAAGCACTTCCCTCCTGTGCAGTTCCGGATGTTGGCTGGATGTTGTACGGTGGTTGTTAATTTCCTGTGTCCTGCCTGTGAGTGGGAGAGTGGAATGAGTGAATCAGTGGTGATGCTCAGACTTTCCAGCCTAAGAAGTTCTTAGGCTATTTAACACGTTCCATGTAATCCACTTAATTGCACGCATAAGCTTGTCAGGAGAACTTGCAGCTAAAACGAATCAATAATGTATTCAGAGCACAGTTGGAAGACAACGATAATGGAGTTTTCAGCTTGCCAGAGTATGCTGGCTGATTCACTTGTGAGTCTTGGTGGCCTGGTCAATAATTAGGCCAATAGCTTCCGGAGTTTGATGGTCAGGATTTGACATGTGGATTCTGATTAAGTGACAATGTGACTGAATTAGGAGTCCCACTGCCATATATTAGAGCCTAAACTTTAATGAGGGGGTCTTCTAGTCTCTTCAGTTAATTTTGATACCCACAGCCTTAATTCCAGAAATGTATTAATGGCCAAATGCATAACCTAAAGGCATAAGGTGACTCTACATCCTGTAAAACAAATGTGTAACTACTGAGTAAACTTCCAAAAAAAATTAGGTCAGATATTGCTTTACTACACTTACTGAGACTGATTTTTATACTTTTTCATTTGTGCCATTTAAAAATGAGAGGTGTTAATAATGTTGGGATGCTTTCTTTCTCTCTTTCAGTTAATTTCTTGCTCTTTCTGTCTCTGTTTCTCCGTTCCACTACATCTAATTCTAGTGTTTTAGAATACAGAAAAACAATTTTCCCTCTATGTTGGGTTACATTGAAATTACCTCACTTTTTCTAGAAATATTTAGAAAAAAAGCACACAAAATAGGATGACATTAGGAATACACAAGACCAATGTAATATAAATTCTATTTGTATATGGCCCTAATGATAATATATATCAAATATGAAAAGTAAGGCAATGAATTTTACAGTGACTGAATATTCCAGATGGACTTGTATAAGGAAACAAGACTCTCACAAAAATTGCCTTATTCTTGAAGTTTTTAGTTCTGCTTACACACATGTAAATTTCAATTTATTTGGGTTTAAATTAAAAAAAAGAAAATTAACCCACAAGTAGTTATGGGGTGTCACAGTGGACGACACCTGCAAGGTTATTGTTCACAAGTGTCATGTGCTAGTGGCGTAGACACACACACGGATACATAAATACACACATGTGTAAGTAAGTAAATAAGAGAATGTCAGATCATAAAACATATTAATATCATACATAAGTGACAGGAGGGTATAGGATTGACTTTTGATAGAAAAATCAGAGGAACCCTCTCTAAAGAGCTGACGTTGTGACCTGAGATTTCAGTGGTGAGAAACCAACCATGAAAAGAGGAAAGGGAAGTTCTGATATAAAATCTGTGAGGAGCAAGCAAGCTGACTAGAAAGATGATGGGGGATGAGTGGAGGGATCACAAAGTCAGAGATACGGACCAACTTCCCATTTTAAAGAAGCTCATGGACTTCTCTGTTGAGTTCCTGTGCTGAACAGCAACAGTGCTGGCACATAGTAGGGATTCAATAGCTCTCATTAATGAATAAGTGGATAAAAAACAAATGTCATAAATGAAAATATCATAGTTCTGATGTTTTTGATGGACTTACATTGTGACTACCTAGTGAAGACAAGAATCACAAAGTCTGGCATTATGATACCATAATGAATTCTGAGTTCCAATCTACTACATGAGAATTAGGTTACAGAAAATTTGTCATTTGTTTGAAAATGAATTTTTTTTAAGTAGGTTCCATGCCAAGCATGGAGCCCAACACAGGGCTTGAACTCACAACCCCGAGACTGAGCTCAGATCAAGAGTCGGATGCTTAACCACCTGAGCCATCCAGGCGCCCCTGAAAATTAAATTTTAATAAAATGATATGATACACGTAAGAAAAAGAATCATGAAATCAACAAGTTTGAAACATAACGGAGACATCAGACAGAACTTGTCTTGCTGCTTGAAATTTGGCTCAAGGTCCAGCAACAGCAGCATCTCCCTGGAGCTTGGTAGCAGGATCCCAACTCTCAAACGTACCTCATTAAGTGAGAATTGAAATTTGAACAAGATCCTCAGGTGATCCTTAGGGACATTAAAGTCTGAGTACTACTGCTCTGGATCAGTGATTTACAAACACTACATTTTGTGGTCCTTATGAGGAATCAATTGAAGTAAGGATTTTTTTTTTTAAATTTCTGGCTTCCTGGGCCCCAGCCCCTCAAGAGTAAAATTCATGTGTATTAAACGAACAAGAATTGTCTAGTCAATGCATCCTAATTCCTTCATTGTAGGATTACTGGATTTAGCAAATAATGCAACAAACTTACATTAAAAATACTCATTGTTTATCTGAAATTCAAATTTAATAGGGCATCCTATCTATCATTTGGCTATTTTATTCATTTGACATGTTAACATAGGTTCAGAGTATAAGAGTTCTTTGTAAAATATACAAAAACGTAAGACATAGGTGCCTGTGTCAACTAAATATTTTTATTCATATTCATAGTGCGTTGGTTTTCTTATGCAGCTTAACTTGTAAATCAGTCATTATAGATGGCGCATAAAAGAGAAAAGTGTGTCTCTAAATGCAAGAAAAACAAATAAAATTCATTACAATACAGTTATCTCCTGAATATTCAAATATGACCACTTAAAGAGAAAAACCAAAAATTGGAGTCTTTTTGTTTTTAGTCCTTCTTTAATAACACCTTGTGACTAGAGAGTCTCTGTAAACTGTGGATAAATTTGAACATATGAAAACACTTAAAAAGCTATATAATAGCTATTTAAATGGGTGCCTCTCTCCCTAAAATACAGTCTGAAGCCTAAAGCCCTATATGATATTACACCAGTTTTTGGAAAATAAAGGGTTTTCCCTATTACATAATACATCAACATTATATTACATTTGGAAAATACAGAAATATAGAAAAAGAATAAAATTAATTACTCATAACCATATCACCAATCACGATAATGATTAAGCATATTATTTGCTAATTTTTCCCCTAAGAAGATTTTTTGCTGTTATTCACAGTTGTGATAATATCGTACCATAATGTTATAGTGTGCTTTTGGACTTCACATTATATCATGTCATTCATCATAGATATAATACCCAGTCAAGTAGATACACCCAAGTTTTATTTTTTCCTTCATTCTTTTGAGTTTGGGAAACATTGTACCAATTTCAGCCCTTCGTTAATCGCACTGCAGAGAACTCATAGCAGAACAGAGCACCTGGGGCCCTCTCACCATCTTAGCCCTTATATACCTGCTCAGTCTCCGGAGAACCAAGGAGCATGCCCCCTTGGGAAGGGGCAGGGCCTCACTTGGTGAGCAGTTACCCCAGCTTCCTATGTTTGAAAAATAACAGAAACTTCAGCTGGTTCCTACATTCAAGAACTCTGAAAGCTCAGAGAAATTGAACCACAGCTGTCACTCCAATGTGAGTAAGACTAAATCTAATTTGTTGGGTGGAAAGAGTTAAATGAACTTTAACTGAAAAGCTCTCTTTCTCTTCCTCTCAGGGTAGAAAATAGCCAAGGGCAACAGCGGATGACTAATGTGTAGAATATTGCAATTAGTATAGCAAGGTACTTACAGGGATCAAATTAAAAAATTCATTAACGTACGCACTTAATTAAGAAACACTTTTCGGTTTACATGATAAATTATGACACCTATTAAATCTTCCAGTACAAGCTGTAATGGCTTCTTTGCTCCCGGGTAGAGAACTATCGCCTTTGAGGTCTTTTGAAACTCCCCAAGGACTGGCAGCATTAGTTACAAGTGTATTAAAAACAATGCTATCCCCCTGTAAGGTGCAAGAGCGTCTTTATTGGAAACTAATTTAAACTTAAAAAAGCACCAGGGAGCAGGAGGCTATCATGCTGCAAGCCAATGATAACAAACACGAAATGACCTTGCAAAGGAAATACAAGTCTTTGCTCCCTACCATTCCCAAAAGAGAAGTGGCGGGATGATGTCTGGGTTTTGTGGTTTTGTTTGCTTTTGTGTCTTTGTTTGGTCTCTGTCTTCCCCTTCTCCCCTTGAAAAGAAATGTTACCAGTGGAGCGAGAACATATTGGAAATAAATTGCATATTAGTAGGTTAGTGGTAAATGTGCTTTTTTGTTGTCATTCAATAGGAATAGTTAGGAGGGAGAGAAAGTGAAAGGAGACGAAGGGAGGTTGGGAGGGATGCAAGAGTAAAAATAGAAATGGAGAATAAATGCATAAGGAAATCAGGCCTATCCCTCAGAATCTGGGAGTATCTGAGGTCTTTCTGCATTGTGGAAAAGTGTGGCTCTATAAGGATAATAAAACTTTGCATTTCTATTATTTTCTTCAGAGTGTCTTCAATATCTCCTTTAATATTCTTTATAAGCCTAGAATTACCAGAATGGGCAAGGAAAACTGGAGAATCAGATTGACTTCCCAGAATCAAGCATATTCTTGATCTCTGGCACAATTCTCTTTTTTTTCCAGATGACAGTTTTTATAAGGAAGGTCAATGCTTTAATGGACCTCTGTACCACTTGATAGTTTGGAAACATTTGCTTTTCTGCTCTATTCTATCTTGTTGCAACTTGCCTTGTTATTCCAGCTAACAAATCACAAAAGTAGCTCATACTGCTGGTAGTGCTGAGTGGAAAACTGCAGTGTACTCACTTCTTTGCTTTCTGGGAGGGATCAGATCCATTGTCATATGTCGAGAGGAGACACATGTAACATATGTTCCTCACCATTCCTCCAAGGAAGAAGGGTGGCACAGGGGTCCTAAGAATCTGGGGGCAGAGGTGCAGAATTGACAGAGCAGTGCTTTTCCTAGCTCATTTTCCCTGAGCCTGACCCCATTTGAAGGCATGTTATGGGGTTACATCTTTAATCCCATAACGCAATCCCAACTTCTGACTTAAAACATGCCGACCATACTGTTTCTACTGCCTTTCAGCACTGTTTGCCATCCTTCCTTTAATTTATTGTCCCTCTGCTTATTATAGAGACAACATGAAAACCACATTGAAGAACATTTTGAAAACTTATTTTAAAATAAAGTCTAGCGCAAGTTATTTTTTTTCTACTTCTTTACAAAATCTGCTTCAGCCTGCAATAATCACAACCTACAACTATTGAGTGCCATAGCAAAAAATTTAATAAACGAGTGAAGTAGAAGACAAGAAGTACACTGGAGGAGCTATCATTTGAAACGGTACCCCATGATTCTGAGACTCTTCTGTTGGTTGAGAATCAGTGTGCAACAGATGAACGGCTTTCAAACTTTTGTAAACTGCAACCCAGAGTAAAAATGACAAATAAACAAAAAGTTACATTGACCCACATACATAAATACATACTGCCGTGTTCTGAGTAAGAGACAATGTGTGCCTGCAAACCAACTAAGGGATGGGGACCAGCCTCCATGGCATGACTCTTGGTTTATAAATGTGGCAGGGGCCGCAACAACCTGGCTCTGAGACTGTGGCATATGTGTGCTGGTCTTTGAACAGCCTGTCCAGAACTCAAGGCCTGTCTTTGAAGTCTGTTTTCCAAGTCACTCGAAGTTGCTTGTCCTCTGATGACATTGGAGTCTTGCCTGGAAGCAAGTTGACCTCCCTTCTTCCCTCAGTGCAGTCCAGTCCTTTAAGATGGTGGTCATTTCCTGTCTCCTCAAAATATTTAAAAAGTTAACAAACCAAATTATAATCTCCATTGTTGCTTCTGACCCTGAGTATATAATTAATAGTAGGACCTCCTTCCTCAAGGCCAGCACTTTAGTTTCAGTTTTGACTCTGGCCAAAGTCGCTTGTCCAGTGGGATAGACCCTAATCTTTATTATCAGAGGTCTGAACTCTCTGTCTGGCTATGGTTGTGACAGTTACTCATTTACTAATCACTGGGCAACAAAGTAGGAAAAGGTCTTAAAAGCACTTAGGTTTTAGTCATACTCCTCCTTGTGTCCACTGTGAGCAGCAATCTTAGCTTCTTATTGATAACCAGGGTTGATTACCTCGCCAGTACAATAGTGCCTCTCTTTGCCTGCCAGCCCACTACCAGCATATTAAGCTTAAAATGGCCAAAATAATTTGAAGCTTCTATTTTAATGGAACCTCTGCTGTGACCCCTAGCAGAAGGAATATTCCCAGGAAACAAATCTCTAAGCAGACAGTGCCTAAGCTTTGGGGGCAAGAAACACAAAGTTTGAAAGTGGGACACTGAAAGTAATAATGAAATGGGACCAATCCTACTTCCATCTCTCGATTCCTGGACCAAATATTTAGTATTTAGTATATATTGGTTATTAGAAAAATGCATGTACCAAATCCTGGAGGATAGAACCCTCACCCCTGTTGTATTGCCCCTGAAGCAGTACCTCAGCTGAGCCTTTAATAGTGATTCCACTATTATATTGGATTGGCATCTTCTAGATGATGAGCAATGGTAGGACAGTGGTTACCATGATCTCATATCCCTTAGCATAAAATGAGTCTCTTGTGCCAAGGGATTATGGTGTGAGGTCTGATATTGATTGAACGGGTATTCTATATGCCTTCAGATGGCAGTTACAGGTGAGACGCTGTGGACTGGAAAGGCAAACTCATACCTGAGTCATTCCTGATTCCAATGAAGATAAATTATTACTGCTTACTTGGTGGAAGAGGTCTTATATAATTGACCTGACAAGTGGTTGGCTTGTGTCCCCAAGGAATAATCCCATATAAGACTTAGAATTGGTCTCTGTGGTGGAAGGGTGGGTTTTTTAGTAGTAAGTGAATGGACTTCCAGCTAATTCTCTGTATAAAGTGAATGATTAAATGCACTGCTCACAACTCTGACAAATGGGAGAATGGCAGAATTTCCTTCTACCTTGGACTTTGGGCCACCTCTATGGGAGGTTTTAATGAGACAATGGTCCATTTTCAATGCAAATATATGTTTCCCAATTGTGAACCAGGCTCTCCTCTATCACAAAAACATCTAAAGTAACAAAGATATCAGGTGAGGAAGAAGTATTAGCACAACAGAGGTAGGAGAATGGGCAATCTGGTCATGTAATCTACTTATGCTATCTGGACTTGCCTGCTTTCGGTCTTGAATGTATTAGTCCCATTATACAATGGATTTCTGCTATGACTTGGTGAATCTGATAATACCTATTTCATGATGGGCAGCTCCATTTCCATAGTCTTTGGTATTCCATTTTCAGGCACACAGTTTCTATTTAGACCCATTAGCACGTCCCAAACTATTCGTAAAGTAGTTTTGTATTTTTTGATGCGGAGGGCATGGCCTTCCTCTAGAACTCTTTATGTCTGTACTGCAATTTTCCTACTGGGGCTTGCCAGAGGTTCCAGCTCACTTCTTTATTCATCATGGATTCTTCTGGCATGATTGACATGCTGGATCTCATGGTCTGCACAATAAGGCAGTTTGCAACAAAGTGTGCACAGACTAAAAACCCCTCTCTTGGCTCTGGACCTCATTCAAAATTGGCAGCCTTTCAAGTCACCCAGTAACTGGGTTGGATCAGTTTTCCCAGCTGTGGTTTATACTACCATTACAAGTCAAAGAAGCCCACTGAGCATTGTGTGTCCTTACTTCATTAGTTTATGACGATTAAAAGTTTAGATCTTAGGGAGCCCAGTTCCATGGCACCATCCCTATCAAATCCAGCCTGAAAAAGACAAGTGACTATAGATGCGCTCAGTGTTTTCCAACGTGCCTCAATTGATAGTTAACTAATTTGTACAGTTTTTTCCCCCCACAAGGCATTCGATGCCATCAAAAGCAGCCAGCCTACACCACATTCCATAAGGAAGCATTAAGTAATCGTTATTTGCCCCAAATTGATTGTCTTAGTTTGGATTCTCCCAGAAGCAGACCTTGGCAACAGGATTGGGTGTGCGGATCCTGCTTAGGAATTATGTGTTAACCAAAGGTAAGGAAATGTACAATAGAGTGCATTAATAAGCCAACCAACACAGTAGGCATGTGGAGTTTAATCCCACATGAAACCGCTAGGAAACTGTAAAACCCATGCCTCAAAATCAGTCTACACAAGGACAAAGGCGCTGAGGTAATTACTTACCGGCTCCCAGAGTCTTGAGTTGAAGGCCTCTGTTCATTCCTTGCCACTTCCAATCTGCTGTGCCCGTGAGTATCAAGTTCCCAATCATCCAGACTCACAGATATAGATATGGACACTTAGAGCACACTAAAAATCTGAGGGTGGGACACTGAGGTATTTGTTACACCTATCAAGGACAAGTCTGGCAGCTGCTGCATATCTCATGAATTTATCTTCTCATCTCAATTAACCACAAGTTAATGCCAAGGGTTATCAGCAGCCCATTTACTACCAGCAATAGGTCTGCAAATGCTTCTGACTGGTGGGCAATTCAAACCCAAAATATTTTAATTATCTCTTTTCTATTCTTATTCTCCCCTGTCTTAGCCTGGGTTTTCTAGGAAATAGAACCTGACTCAAAAGTTCTGTGCTAACAGTTCGTTGGTCAGTGCAATACCAGGCAGACAGGTGTAAGAGAAAATGAAAGTGAAGCAAGGAAAAGCATAAATACGGTGTGTTACCAAGTTGATTATAACTTCATGATAAGCTGACTACCCAGGCTTAGAGGAGCTCTTTAGGGAGTTTATCAAGGTCTGCCTCCACATACTTAGTGGGAGGAAGGGACAAAATTTATCCACCTGCTTCCATCCTCTGTCAGTTTGCTTCACTGGACATTAAATTCCTATCTTTTATGTTTGCACTGAAGGAAATTCCGGTGGGTGCCATAACCTGTCAAATCCTAGTGTCAACATATAAACCGAAGAATAAGAGCCAAGTATCATGGGTTTGAAACAATGAACTGTGGAAGAGTACCCGCAAACTTCGCTACGGTCTCCAGGATGAGCCACGTACACCTAAGGAAACTTCCTTTACTCAGGTGACTTCCTTGCATGGATCTACTTCATTTGCACTTCCTTCTCTGCTGTTTTATATGTGTAAATCTTCTTTAGCTAGTAACCTCCTAAAAGACGAACACCAACTACCCCATAGGTCCCCAACCCACAGTACCTAATAATAATTATTAATATTTATTAAGTGCTTAAAAATGCTGGTATCATGGGCACCTGCATGGCTCAGTCGGTTAAATGTCCAACTCTTGATATTGGCTCAGGTTTTGATCTCAGGGTCATGAGCTTAGGCCCCAGCATTGGTTCTGTGCTGGGCATGGAGCTTAGTTTAAAAAAAAAAAAAAAAAGAGGTTTAAAAAAATGCTGGCATCATTTAGTCCTTACAACAAATATAAGTTTGGAATTATTTGAAAAGTGACCTTTTCAACGTTCCCAAGTTGCTAATTAGTGTATGTGGGTTGTATGACACCAGAGGAGAGTTCTTAACTTCTATTCGAGGTTGCTTCTCTAGCATAATCACTGAAGGATCGTTCTCACAACCTGAGATCATGACCTGAGCTGAAATCAAGAGTTGGACACTTGGGGGCACCTGGGTGGCTCAGTCGGTTAAGCAACGCCTTCTGCTCATGATCCCAGGCTCCCAGAATTGAGCCCAGCATCAGGTCCTGGCTCAATGGGGAGTCTGCTTCCCCCTCTGCCCCTCTACCCACTTGTGCTTGCTCTCTCTCTCTCTCTCAAATAAGTAAATAAAATCTTAAAAAAAAAAAAAAAGCCAGATACTTTACTGACTGAGCCACCCAGGTGTCCTGATATATTCACTTTTATTTTGAAATTAAATGATTAAAATCTCTTGCATTTATTTTACAGGACTGGTCTGATGTTATTTTCAATAGTGCTGTTGCTTGCACAGTCAGACTGTACAGTAAGGATATATGGATGTCATTTGCTTGTTACTAAATTTTACCTACTTTATTTTGCTGCTGAATGGAAATTCCCAAGTAGAATCATGTAATTTCAAAATCCAATTTTTTTTATGGAGTCTATTTTTTCCAATGATATTTTGTGTTTTAAAATATAAAAGAAATAGGATTAAAAGGATCTTGGAACTTCTTAATAAATCATTGAATGAGAATGTCAACATGAGACTTTTTTTGTCAGGTGATGAGGTATTCAGTAATAGATCATCCTTATTAGTGATTTTCTTTACAGATTGTTTTTTGTGAAATAAGGTCCCCTATGAATGCTCCAAAACAGCCTGTAATGGCTGCTAATCACCCAAGTGTCAGAGCTTATAGCTTCAATATATCTTTCTCAGACTACATCAGAAGACCGTAACAATTTCAAGAACTAGTGCTTAAAACCGCCATCAAATAAATTCTCAGTCCCATTTCACCTAAATGCACATTTCTATTTATGACAGAGGAGGGCAGTTGTCCTTAGTCATGAAGAAACTCTCATTGAAATCTCATTGAAAATCTTTCAACTTTTTCTAAAATAAAAAAAAAGAAAGTATTCTTTATTGGGAAAGCATTATTCAAGTAAGATGGTGTGATCTATGGGTCAGAATGCTGAAAGGTCTCCCCTCAGCTGTAGTGGGGTGTTGTGTCACCTTGGGCAAGGTGTTTTTCTGCGTCTATGCCACCTTTTCTTCCCTCCTGAATGAAATCAGTGTTTTCAGCTCTAGCCTGTCAGTTCCTGCTTCTGTCTGGAGTTCATGCTATAGTCCTTGGCCCATTTTCTCTCGCCTGCAGTCTTCGACTTACACTGCTGATTCAAGTTGGCTACTTTCTTCACAGAAGTAAATAAAGACTCTTGGACTGAGCTTTCATGGTATTTCTTACCAGTGCCTTAATCCTAGTGCTTGCTTTGTCCTGTTTTGATGTACCTGAATCTGTGATATTCCTCACTGTTCTGCCAGATGATATTTAGAGCATTTTGGTTCTTGTGGGTGTGCCTTACTTTATAAGCTTGTAATTTCTCTCATCCTCAACTCTTGCATGTCTTTGAACTCTGACTTGCCCACCTTGTTTTAGCTGGTGGTTTGATTTTGACTCTTGTTCTCTTGTGCTAGTCCTGAGTGTTGTTCCTTCTGTACTTGCCTGATAATTCTGCTTTTATAGGATGCTGACTAATTCGTACGTCACTGTGTATTATGCATGTGTTTTCATGGGTTCTTGTCTAAGATTTTACTACATGCTGCCTTTAGAGTGCATACTATTTTGTGTATTCTACAAAATTTTGTTTATTCTATAAATTAATATAAATAGGAAAAAGGCAAATATCCTTGCAACAAGATGTGGGTCAGATATAGACAGCAATCATCGTCTCGGGGTAGAACCAGGCTTCTATCTCTAGGTCATTATGTTTGGGAGAAGTTTCCTTCAAGCAGAAGAAAGGGATGTAAGGAAACATGGAAATTGGACCTAGCACCTTGATGAAATACAGCCCTCTCAATCTTTGGAATCTTATTGCAAATTGTAGAAACTAAGACATGTATTTTTCTGAAGCTGCAAACTAGTTTCTGTGTTGTGAGGGAGGGATGACTTAAGTAAACCTTTGTTGCAGATCGTGTGCATGTGTGTGCATGGGTGTGCATGCACGTGTGCGTTTGTGTGTGGGTGTGTGCGGAAAATCACCTGTATAGGACATTTAGTTATGCAAATATAAAGGATATCATCTGATGATAAAATATAATTGTCAGAAAAATGTAGTGAGCTTGCTTGTCTTTGATTCATATACCACTTTTCAACCTTACTTTCTCACTGTGCAACGAAGCCCAACGTGCTTTTTGTTTCAATATGCTCTTGTAATAGTCACTCTTTCACATTTATTTAGCATCTAGTATGTGACAACAACTTTGAAATTACTGGAGACATAATTTCTCTTCTTTCGAGAAGTTTTTGGTCTAGTGGAGGAGTCCATAACACTTCCTATAATAAGTTACTATTTTGGAAAAGCTGCCAATAATAGAAAGTTACTTATTCTTGTTTCTTATTAAAATTAAATTGCAGCATGCATAGATAAATCATCATTATAATGATTTCTACATAATCATATGAGACTTTTCTATACAGTATACAAATATTCAAATATTCTCTCTAGTTTTCATGCTAGAGTAACTTACATTTAAAGGCCAGGGTTGTTGAATTATTTCTGGTTTCCAGTGACTTTATTAAAATGAAATGCCTTTCAAAATACCAAGGGAGCATTTAGATGTAGAGGCTCTGGTAAAAATAAATCTTAAATGGTAAGCAGTCTAAGTGAGCGATACGCAGCTCTCTAAGAAGGAGAGAACTTGATGACATAACAAGAGGAATAGACAAATGAACCACTTAGGTCTTCGTTTTTTATTCCTCCAGAAACACACAGAGATAAAAGCAAAGTGCTATACCATGTTTTTCTCAAACCTTCCATTGTATAAAAATGGATTGTAAATCAAAGAATGATCAGCCCTACAGTATAATGGTTCCCAGTGTTCGTTTATCTTGAATGGGAAATTGACACGCATATCACTTTGAAAAATTATGATTTATGTCACTAGTTCATTTCTTCCCTCCCACTACCATCACCCAAGACTGCCTTCTGTTTGAGGGCAGACCTAGTACCAAACACCTGCATGGCAGCTACGGTCTCTGCTTTCCCTTTCAGGTGATGCTAGCCTGGTCCATCTGCAAGAGGAGTCTGCGTGCCAGTTCTGATTATTCAGGTGGACTAGACTCTTTAGAAATTCGTAATAATCTAAGAAACATTAAAGAAGTAGCTTTTCTTCTCCTATCAGCTTTACTTGATCTAAGTGTCTTGTTTTCGTTTTTGTCTTTTCTTTCCTGTCTTCTCTCTGATAGGAGTGGCCTTGCATTTCAATGAGGCTTTACTTGATCCAAGGCCAACCAGTCCTTGTGGGGTAAATTAATTGGCATACTGACTGGCAAAAACCCAGCCCAAATTTTTGTAGGTGATTTTTTGGCACAGGTAATTGTCTACTTGTGAATAATTTCTAAAATTGTGGTTAGCAGAAGGTAAGTGATGTTTTGATTTTGAAGCAGCTTACAAATTACTACATAAGATGATAAATGCCAAGGAATTCAATTTTAATTTTAAAATATTTTGGACCGACCTAGATTCTAGGACATAGGAAAATTACTTTTGACTCTTTAAGATAAATTTCCAGGGTACTGTAACCATGCTTTCAGTTTTTACTTCAGATATAAAAGTTTTATAATTTCCCTTCCTTTGTGAACAATGATGTAGTAACATGGAAATATTTTTGTTGGCTCGTTCACTTATTAAAAAGCTATTTATTGAGTCCCCACAATGTCTGAACAGCTATGTGAGTGGTTGGGGCTTACTCTTTGATGCATAGAATATTATCTATGAAATCACAGATGACAAAAGTTTACAAAATCAATTTGAAGTAACTATTAAACTCATTGAATTGTACAGTTAAATTATATCCATTTTACTGTATATAAATTATACCTCAATAAATCTGACTTTAAATAAAAGAAGCAATTATTGAACATTTATAAAATGGCAAGAATCATGCTGGTTGCTGGAACTACAATGATAACTCAGATTTAGTCTGAACTTTTTCAAAAGCTCACAATCAAATTAAGAATATTGTAATTCAAACAAAAAGTGACCACAGTACAAAATACAACAGAGGAAGCATGTTGAAGAAGAATGTAGTACATCATAAATCTTCAACTAATTCTCGGAAGATGAGAAAGAGAGACATATAAGGAGAAAAGACCTAAGTACTAGACTTATTATAGTTTGTAAATCATCCAACTCCTTCATGTCTTACTTTTAACTGACAACAAACCTCTTCCAGAAGATCTTCCCTGAATCCTCGATCTGGGTTAATGGCCATCTCACAGAATTCTGGGTGCTGCCATTGGATTTGTAATTTTCTAAAACTCTATTGGATTATTAGTCCCTCCAGGACTCAGTCCTATTCCTGGCCTATAGAAATCGATCCACACCTATTTACTTAACAGAACTAAACTGGATAGAAATGATAGGAGAAATGAGTTGTCTAGGCGTTTTTCAAGTAATTAGGTACAGGAGGAATGCTATTTATAGCAGAGAGAACCATTGGTCCTGAAATAACAAACCGTGTTTGGGCAAATAGAAATAGTGTGATGGTTTCAAGGGCATGGGGAAAGGGGTAGAAGAGGGAAGGTGATTGGAGGAAACAAAACTGGAGAGTGAACAAGGAGGTTCTTTCTTTCAAAAGAGGGTTTTTGTTTGTTTTGTTTTGTTTTTAAGTACAGGTGGAAAATTTTAGGCAGTGCTGTAACATGATCAGATATGTCGTTTAGCTACTCCATTCTCCAATTGGATGACATTAAAATGGTAACTATGGAAGCAAGAATTTGGTCAGGAAGTACTGAAGTGATTCTGGCAAGAGATAATGTGGGCCATAACCAAGACAGAGGTGATGAGGATGGTGGACAAAGTTTGGATTCAAGAGACAGACTTGCCAAGCATTTGATGAGTGGTCAGTTATGGTTCTTAAGAGAGATTGTCAGGGGGTAATAACCCATTTCATTTTGTACATGTTGAGTTTGAAGTAGAAATATCTAGTAGAGATGTGTAGTAAACAATTAGATACATGAGTTTTGTATTTAGATGAAAATATTAGTTCAAATAATAAGAATATGAGATCTTCAGTAGAGAAGACATAGAGTAAGAGGAGAGGGCAAATTCTTCAGCCATGCTTCAATGTAGTATATATACAGAAGAGAATCCAATGGAGGAAGTTCAGGATGCTTGGAGATGCAGAAAGAGAAGTAAAAAGAATTGACAGTGGAAAACCAACTCAAAACAATATAATTCTTTGCTTCCAATTAGCACGTGTCAGGAATATGAACATGGCTTATCTGAATCTTCTTCTTAGGGTCTTACAAAGTTGGAGTCAAGGTGTCAATGAAGACTGGGTTTCATATGAAAACTCAGATGGAAAAGAATTCACTTCCAAACTCACATGACAGGATTTAATTCCTCACGGGTTGTTGGAAGGACGACTTCTGTTCTTCTTTGACTGTAAGCCAGAGGCTGCTCTCAGTTCCTTGCCACATGGGCCTCTCCAATATTGTTGCTTGTTTCATCAAATAATGAAAGCCAAAAAAAGAGAGAGTGTCTGTTAGCAAGACAGAAATCACAGTCTTTTGAAGCCCAATTATTAAAGTAATATCCTATCACCTTTGAAATATTCTGTTGGATAGAAGAATTTAATGCTCAAGGGGAAAGGACTACATAAGGGCATGAATACCAGGAGGTGGATATCACTGTGAGCAGGACATTTTATAAATCAGTCTACCACAATCTGTGACCTTTCCAGGACAATGTTTAGAAGAGGTTCAGTGGAATAGTAGGAACAGAAACTGGATCCCAGTGGTTGAGAAATGAATGTCAAATAAGCAAGTGGAGTTTTAAGTAGACATCTGTTCTAACAATCTGGAAGGGAAGGGAAGGAGAAAATCAGAAGATTAAGACAAGAAAAAGTTTTCTAAGGATGGGAGAGAATTGAGTGGGTCTACAAGATGAGGAGACAAAACCATTAGAAGGAGAGGGAGAAGAAACAGGAAAGAAAAAAGGGACAGCTGATGGGCACATTACTTGAGAGTGTGTAGAGAATGTGACTCACAGCGCGGAGAGAAGAATTAGCAATAAGGTAGAGGAACATCTTTTCTTCAGGGATAGAAGAGGAGAAAATAATTGTAGCTAACGTAGGTAAGTTTGTAAAGGCAAAACTGACCTACCTCATGTCTGGTGACTTCAAGTTCCCTGCTGAGTTAGGAGAGGTGAGAAATAATCTATTTGAGTCTAAGGATCAAAGACAGACATTGTGTTGAGGAGGGTAACAGTTCAGAATAGCAATTGGAGGGGGTGGGAGAAGGTAGGAGTGGCTGAAGCTGGTATTTATAGTATCTGATTACATCTGAATATATTTCCGATGTATAAGCTATCTATAATGTGTATTGGTCAGTTAGCCTTTAACCTTTTTGATTATGATAATGACATGATGAAAACACTGCTTAAAGAACAACTGGCCATGCTGTAGATGCTTGAATGAGAGGTGGGAGAGCTTGGCCTTATGAAGTACATTGAAGCTCCCATGGCTGTAATTCAAGCAGGAGGCAATTAAGTTCCCAAACCCAAGTGGGAGGGTAAAGGAGGGATGGTAAATTAAAAATGTGATAATAACATTGGAGTGGGCTAGATGATAATGAGAGTAATGTGGGAATGAGAAAAAAGGAGGTATACGTTAATAGAATGGAATAATAAGTAGGCAGTGCATAGAACTGAGCTTTGTGTCTAAACAAGTCACTGTTGGTTTTAGAGAAACTAGTGCCCTTCTTATTCCGTTACTTCAATCAACTATGATTAAAACACAAAAAGTACACGCAAATTGTTTGTACAATTCAAAAGATAAAGTTAATTCACCAATTGGGAAGGGGATTTATTGGAAAGTGAAACTATTATAAAAATCAGGTTGCCCGAACATCCTTAAACATAAGGCTGTCTCAGGGTATGGGAAAACCTAATTATTTCCTGAGCGACGCTCAAAAGAGGGCCAACTAGCCTGACATGATACATTTGGATTAGGAATTTAACTCTTTTTTTTTTTAATTTTTTTTAAAGATTTTATTTATTTATTCGACAGAGATAGAGACAGCCAGCGAGAGAGGGAACACAAGCAGGGGGAGTGGGAGAGGAAGAAGCAGGCTCATAGTGGAGGAGCCTGATGTGGGGCTCAATCCCAGAACGCTGGGATCACACCCTGAGCGTGAAGGCAGATGCTTAACCGCTGTGCCACCCAGGAGCCCTGGAATTTAACTCTTAGTAGTCTTATCATGAATTCTTTTTGCCTGTTATCACTTATGCGTGGCTGAGTGTTCTAGCCTAATCAAGGACACAAGAAGGGAACATGAATAGGGTACTTGGGCTTTTGATAGACTAGGAAGCGTTATGACCATTGAAAGATACTACATGAAAATGTGGAGAAATTTACAACTGACAGGTATCTGAAAGAGCAACTTAAATTTACGTTAACCGCTTAAGCTTTCATTTTCTGTATGTGGGCTGGACTGCTTGGTGGCAGGTCAAAATTGTAAATAGCAAGCCTGCACCTCCAAACTACTCCAAGGCTGCCAGAGACTGAATGCTTAATTTATGGTTAACGCATGATTAAATGTTAAATGGCAGTCAGAGGGACTTTCTGAGATTATCTGATTAGCTTTTAGCACCCAGAGATCTCTTCTCAGTGGAATCTGTGCTGTATAATTAAGAACCAGTAGTATAAACGTCTAATAGGGACTTTTGATTCATGTACCAACAATACGCTCACAAAGGGCAAATTATAGGAAAGCATTTCAGAAAGGATTTGAGATTTTGAATATCTAATGAGTTTTTCCTTATTATTATTATATAAAATTTAATTTTTGACTTTGGGACTACATGAAAAGTTTCTGCACTTTGTTGTCTTGAAAAGTAAAACACTAAAATGCACTTGGTTATTAAAAATACTGGTTTTAAGTAGATGTGTATTTATGTCTTGGCTCGGGTCATCTATTGACCTATCTTAGGATGTCAGAACCCTCTAAATTTGAATTATCAACACTGGGAATGCATGATTAGAATTACTTTTGATATAAATTATTTGGATTTATATACATAATTATTATGATCTTTTCCTCAGTTTATTTTTTAAATTTCAACATTTCAACATTCAGAATTTCAACGTTCAGAATTATGCTATAACCACTAAATTAACTGTTATATAACTACCAAACTACTAACGACTAAATTATAAATAGCTACTAAATTACAAATTTTAAATTTATATACTTTTAAACTAGCATAATTTAAATAGTAAGTTATAAATGTTTAAAGCTAAAAAGTCCTGAGGATTCCTTTGTCAACGTTTTAATCAAGACACAGTTTTTAGGATGTTTGTAGCCTTTTCTTGAAGAGATTTTTATGGTTAAGCAATGTTCCACATGTCTCATTCCTGAACAACTTTTCTGAATAATTCATATGTTACTATGCATTGCCTCTCATAAAGAGAGCTACTTTTTCAAACATTCATCTACAGAACCCTGCCTGGAATTCATTGGGGAAACAATTATTTGTTTAACTCCTGTAGTTTACAGATAAGGTAAATGAAGTCCTCCGTAGGTAAAATGAGCTTCCTACAGTCATATATCTACTTAGTGACAGATGTAAAAAACATAACAACCAAGCTTTTGTTTTATCCCTACTATCTTGCACCCCCATACTAAGATTGAATCTCTCAAACAAACATTCCGAGAACCAATATCTTTTGATAAGTGTATACTAATCTTCTAAATTACTTGTTGGGTTAGATCTCTAATTTAAAATTTAAAAGTCAGTATTGGGGCGCCTGGGTGGCACAGCGGTTAATCGTCTGCCTTCGGCTCAGGGCGTGATCCCCGCATTACGGGATCGAGTCCCACATCAGGCTCTTCCGCTATGAGCCTGCTTCGTCCTCTCCCACTCCCCCTGCTTGTGTTCCCTCTCTCGCTGGCTGTCTTTCTCTGTCGAATAAATAAAATCTTAAAAAAAAAAAAAAAAAGTCAGTACTGAGTCATGGGTTTCCTCTTATATGCTACATCTACCACGCTCATTTCAAATTATTTTGGTCAGAAAGTAGAGCTGAAATAAGCAGATTTTCATGAAAAAGGAGATGATTTATAAGGGAGATAATTTATTTTTATGGGAGGATTCATGAAAGACAATTTAAATAAAATACATGTAGTACTTTTTTAAAAGATGAAAAGAAGATGCTGATAAGTAGTTAGATCTGTTATAAAATGCCTTTCAAATACTTATTTTTTTGTATCTTTTCCCTTTCATTCAAATTCGTGATGATACAATTTTGTTACGTTCCTAAATACTAACATCTGCTCAAATAGAAATCCCTTTTTAGTCATCTCATTTTGCAAGAATACATACTTGACACATGTTGACATGTTCATAGAGTGAAGCCATGCTACATGACCTTTCTATGGTACACAGAATACTGGAGGTAGGCCAATGGATGTTGGTTAGAAAAGAAGGAAAGGAAAGTCATTTATCTTTTCATTTGGAGCTTATGCAAAAAGCCTTTATATCTTAGAAAGCCAGAACAGTCAACTAAAACACTGATGTATGAACTTACTAGAAAAGCCTTTGTTCATTGATACTATACTTATAAATCTTGAAATGATATCTGACTAAAACATTTTATCTGCCAGATCACCTGCCCTTGTCATGTTTATTATGACAATGATTTCTCAGTTCTTTTAGTGATGCTTCAAATCACTTAATACTTTCCTAAATCTTACCAACATTTATTTATCACATTAATGTATCAATTGTTACATTCCTTTGCATTTGTTTAGTAAGGGTTTACAATTTAATTGCTTAGATGTTTTCTCTAAAATAAATTCTTCCAAAACTCTTAAACTTTGTTTTTGCCAATTAAAACTTTTCTTTCTAATTTATGAATTTAATTTTCTCTCTCAAGGCCACTAATTATCTTCTTTTTTGCAGTTGAACCTAATAACTAGTTAATTTTGTTCTTTCAGAGATGCATTGTTCTTGGAATAGTCATGAGTTTTTGCAAAGCGCAGGTGGGTAACGTATGGACCTCATGCTGCTGCTGCTTCTGCCATGGTACTTTATAAAACAAAACACTAAATACAGCAATTAGGAGGCAAAAAGCAAAATAAAGGATGAATAACTAAAATTATCAGAATTTTATAAAACTTCGTAAGCTTTGTAAGTTATCTAAAAATGACTAAATTCCTGCTTTAATTCAAAGTATGCTCACACTAATTCTAATAACACACTGGGATTTTCTTAGCACTCTCTTTGTTCTTGGCCAAAGTGTAGTATGAGTTGCTCCTTTAACCCCATCCATAAGGATTTGGATACAAGAACACAAAGAATCTGGTGAAAAGTATTAAAGTAAGTTACCTTAAGAAATCTAAATTTTATCTACTTATTCATTATAATAAACTCTATGCAGGTCAGAAAGAGATAACATTAAACATCCCAGAAAACTACAAGCTTGTAGATATTAACTTTGGAAGAAAATATATACAATAAGTTTGTGAAGTATATACTAATACTCCTCATATTTCTGCCTATAGCTTGAAGAGCAAAATTCAGAAAAATTCCACATGAAGAAATTTTGTACTTTATTAACAACACTACTCTAATGTAGTGAAATTAGTTCAGACATAGATATACTTTTCTTCCTTCCCTTCTCCTCCTGTCCGTACACCTCTCTTCTTTTTCCCCTTCTTCTTCTTCTTTTTATTTATTCTGTCCTCTTCCTTCTTTCTCATATTCTCCTCCCATCCCCCTCATTACTTTGATTCTCTTCTCCAGTCTCCTCTCCTCCCTCTTCCTCATGGACTTGTTCCTTCCTTCCACACTCATAGTTCATAGCAGGAATTGTCATCTCCAAATGAATGCATAAGTAGATGCAAAATTCTACAAGTTTCTTCTGGGAATTTCCTAAAATCAGTCAATTCTTGGGTATGTAACGTCAAGCAGGGACATCCACTAAACAGATGTCAAACCAGGTTTCTAGTGAGTTGCTTGCTTCTTCTAGATTCTCTTTTCTCTTAGGAAAAGCTTAGGACTTGATCAGGGAGTTCACAGAGAAAGAAGTACAAATGGCTTCCATAAAGGGATGCACCATCTGTTACTAAAGAAATTCAAGATAAATTATTAATGGGATGCCATTTTATTTTATTTTTATTTTTTATTTTAACCCAATTAATTAACGTATAGTGTATTATTAGTTTCAGAGATCGGTTGTATACAACACCCAGTGCTCATTACATCATGTGCCCTCCTTAATGCCCATCACCCAGTTACCCCATCCTCCCACACACCTCCCTTCCAGCAACCCTCAGTTTGTTTCCTATAGTTAAGAGTCTCTTATGGTTTGTCTTCCTCTGATTTTGTCTTATTTTTCCATTCCTTCCCCTATGATCCTCTGTTTTGTTTCTTAAATTCCACATATGAGTGAAATCATATGATAACCGTCTTTCTCGGATTGACTTATTTCACTTAGCATAATACCCTCTAGTTCCATCCATTTTAAATCTATCAGAGGAGCAAGATCATAAATTCGAGGGGATAAAAAGGATTAGCGAGGGTATGAGAAACCTCACTCTCACATACTGTTGGTGAGAATATATATTGGTGCAATATCTTTGGAGCAATATGGCCATAGCTTTAAAACACCAAAACCAAACAAACGAAAAACTTTAAATCTATCCATCCTTTGGTCCAACAATTCTATTTTTAGAAATTTAGCCTACAGAAATTTTTCACACATGCAGAAAGATGTTTGTATAGGGATATTCATTGTAGCATTGATTTAAATATAGAAAGAAGGTGAAAAGAAGTCAAATGTTTGTGGTTGCACACTGTGGCATATTCATACGATGAATACTATGGAGACTTTATGGATTATATGTATTCATAAAAATTATCTCTAAGATGTATTGTTAAGTTAAAAATCAAATAAACTTCAGTACGCTGTACAGGATAGACTTCCATATGTGTATTTAATAATATATGCACATATACATGTACATATACCTACACATAAATATATGTATATGCTTTTCTATTCATTAAGAAGTACAGAAGCCAAGCTAGACATTAGCAGAAGTTATTCCCTTGTTTACTGTTTTAATTTCACGTGGGCATATATAATTTTTTTTGTTAAATATTTTATTAAATACCATCTGGAACTCAAAAAATAAAATGAAATAAAATATTCTTCTTTAAGGTTTGACAATATATCTTTAAGCAGTAAATAAGCTATACATTTTTTAAGAAAAAAAAGAAAGCCTATTTTATTTTGCAACAGTATTTTTGACATAAAGTATTCTTATTAGATTGACTGTTTTTGTGCCCCCCAAATTTATGTTGAAACATAATATTCAATGTGCTGGTATAGAAGGTGGGGTTTTTAGGGGGTGATTAGGTCATGAGGGCAGAACCCTCAGGAAAGAGGTTAGTGCTTTCATAGCGGAGGCCCTGGAGAGCTCCCCTGCCCCCTTCTGTCATGTGAGGACACAGGAAGAAGAAGAAGACAGCCATCTATGAACCAGGAAGCAGACTCTCACCAGACACCAAATCTGTTGGCACCCTGATTGGAATTCCTAGCCTCCAGAACTGTGAGAAATAGTGTTTCTTGTTTATAAGCTACCTGGTTTATGGTATTATTCTGTTACAGCATCCCAAATGGAGTAAGACAAGTACTTCAGGTTAGTACATATAAAACACAAAACCATTTTGAGATTATAGGCTGTCTGAGCATGACATACTCCATAAATTCTTTCTGGATTTATAACAAAATAATCTCTCTCTTTTCTGATATCTCATAAGGGTCCATCTGCATCTTTCTTATGATAATTCTTATTTTTTTTCTCATGTGTGTGTGCTGTCTCTTGTCATTACAGAGTTCTAGAAAGCAGAGCAGCTTCCACATTACCAGTATGGTTGTCCTTTGTCATTGTAGGTCCCCAATGATAACATTGAATGAACTACAAAAGATCACTAAAGACTAAGGAATAAATCAGTGTATAAACTGGACTTTGAGCCTAACTGGACTTCAAGTGGAGTCAAAAGTCACAAATCTGAAAGGTGGTACTGAATGCTTCTCATGCCAAAAATTTTTGCCGAGAAGGGATTGGCTTAAAGTGGGGAATGCCCAAGTTAACTGATTCTTCAGATCAAAGTACTGAGAACCCTAGACAAGGAATAAATATACTTTCTGGAAAAAAAACCCTGTATTGTTATGGCATTATTCATTCATAATTAAACTAGTTTGATTAATATTATTAGATTAGTCTTGGCAGAAGGAAGCTAGAGTAATTTGGCTGGAGAAGTATGGGCAAGACTGGGTGAGAGACCAGGAGAGAGCCAGAGTTTATCTGGTGTTGGAGAAGGTAGGTCTGAATGAATTTCCAGGACACTGGACAGAGTATGGGAAGATCAGAAGGGACCCTGCCTTGGAATAAATGCATGAAGTGGAAGGAATTGGTCATTAGAGGTAGGGCTGTGGACCAAAAGGAGTCAAGAAAGAACAGATGGCCAACTTCAATTTTATGAAAGATAAGTGTTATATTTTGAGTTATGGGCATAATTTTCCATGCTGAGAAGAAAAGAAGAATCACAGAACTGTAATTATTTTTAAGATTTTATTTATTTATTTGACAGAGAGAGAACACAAGCAGGGGGAATGGGAGAGGGAGAAGCAGACTCCCCACTGAGCAGGGAGCCCGATGCGGGGCTCAATCCCAGGATCCCAGGATCATGACCTGAGTGGAAGACAGATGTTTAACCTACTGAGCCACCCAGGTGCCCCATCACAGAACTACCTTCTAATGTGGACTCTCATGTCCTCTGAGGTTGTAAGGAGGTTATTATCCTTTATCTCTTTTCCCTCATCTATGAAACAAAGATAATTCATGTCATCTACCTTATTAAGGGGTGACCTCTAACTATAGCTGTTACTGGAATCAGTGAGTTTTAACATATAAAGCCTTATTAACAACTAAGCACACTTTCTAAAACTTGTGGCAAAATATATATAACATAAAATTTACCATTTTATCTATTTTTAAGCGGACAATTTAGTGGCATTAAGTACATTCACATTGTTGTGCCGCCATCACCACCATCCATCTCCGGAACCTTTTCATTTTCCCAAACTGGAACTCTGAATTATTAAACGATAACTTCCCAGTTTTTCTTCCCCCAGTTTCTGGTAACTTCCATTCTACTTTCTGTCTCCATGAGTTCGACCCATCTAGGTACTTCATAAAAGCAGAATCATACCATATTTGCCCTTTTGTGTCTGGCTTTTTTTACTTAATATAATGTCTTCAAGGTCTACCCATGTTGTAGCAGGGGTCAGGGTTCCATTTCCTTTTAAGACTGAATAATTACCATTGTATGTATATACCACATTTTGTTTATCCATTCATTCATCAATGGGCATTTGGCTTGTTTCTATCTTTTGGCTATTGTGAATAATGCTGCTGCCATGCTCAACACACTCTATTTTTAATAGAATTGTTAATTCTAATAATAAAGCATACTGAATTGTACAGGTTTGGTAGGAATAAATGCAACTCATTCAAATCAATTTTAAGTAACATCACTAATAAGTACCAGATTGAATTTCAGAAATTTTTTTAAAAATGCAAATTGAGTATTTGAACAGCCCAAGTGGTATTAGTTAGCACTTAGCACTTAGACTATTGTAACTTAACATCTGGGCTCAATCATGTACAAATTTTATAAAAACATCAAATGCCAGGAACTGACTAAGCTTTTCCAATTCTTTTTATTCCTCTTAAAATGATTTTTAAGGACTTTTCCCCCTAAACTTCCTTGTAGGCTACCAGTCAGCAGGTTTCTTGCCCCTCCCAGGGCCCAGCCTCAAAGCTTGGGGTGTGAGGATAGCCCATGTGTTTGTACAATGAGATGTTTAAAGTAAAATTTTCACAGTGAATGTTTGGTTCAGAACAAAAGCCCTTTACTTCCTGGTGGCTAGAAATACATTTCTGAAGACTGACAATTTTTGGTCAAGTTTTAATATACTCTGAGTCTTGGGGAACAGATGGAAGCGAGTACTAGAGAAAGGGGAAATCCCATGAAAATAGGGTATGCAAATCTGAATGAAGCAGTTTTCTGTCTTACTGAAGGAAGGAACAAGAAGGCAAAACATGCAATGGGTTCCATTCTTTGGTGGAATAATTTGGTGCCTTTCTCATGGCTTGTGGAATCATTACTGCAACTTGGCAAGGCTGGCAAATAAAATTGAGATACGAAACAAAAAGAGAAGATCATGCCTCATTAATCATTACTTGCTTTCCTCTGTGATAATAGAGAAATTTGTGTCAAAAAAGAATTAAAAAATCTGTAATGTAGTTATTTACTGAATCCTCCTTATACTCATAATTGGAACTTTATTTGATGGAACATTAAAAACTGAATTAGTAGAAAAAGAGAATTATGCTTTTCCTTTCTGAATTGAACTCTCCAGATGCCCCTATACATGTCTTCTTTAATCAGAGCCAGATCTAGGAACATTCTAGACTAAATGAAATGAAACACAGAAAGTGTGTTCAAAATGTCAATGTTTTCAATAGATCCGTGTGTCCTACTAAGCTGGATTGAGTCTTGATTCTTGAATTAAAATCTTAACTTGGTTTTTTGATTCATGGCCATTCATACCTCACCCACCACCTTATTCGGGATTGATTAATCACAAATTGATTAATCTTAGTATTTAAGAAAATGGCTCTAGTCTAGTAAAGGATCCCATATGTAGTTGAAATATTCAGAATAAACTAGGTAATCATGTGGAAATTTGATAATATACTAAGGTGCCAAAGGCTTTTATTGATCCTAGAATTTTCTGATTAATTTCACATTATTTAGCATATGTCTTTGGACTAAATGCTTAACTTCTCTGATTGTCAGTATTTTCATTTAATTAAATGAGGAGCTTGCATTAAATTTCCTTGAATTCCCTCTTATCTCTTAAATTGTATAGAATCTGCTTGCCTCAGTTTCTCCATCTATAAAATGGGTATGTTCTTAACAGTATTTTTACATTTCTTTCCTCTACCTCTGTTACTTGTTCCTAGTTGGGAGTGATTCTGGGTAAGGAAGCATCTGTTTTACCAGTGTGTAGATAAAGATAGCATTGATCATATATTAGGAGATATTAGGTCTCATTAGGTGACCGTGCACAGTAGAGAAATACGTTTATGTTGATTTTGACATTGCCCAGTTGTCTTAGTGATGATTAGTACTTATACCACCTTTTGACATCACAAGTGACCTAAGGTTCTTGAGCCCCACTGAGCACATTTTATGCTGACTTATGTTGGCCTCGTCTCAATACTTTTAATAGAATTCTTCAGAGCAAACCAAAATTTTAAATGTACTTTCAAATATTTGGGGGAATGATTTTTTTTATGCAACAGTTCTGCAGTTTTCTAATCAGCAAGGGCACTTTCCTCTGGGTGATAAATATGTTAGGATGCTTTTACAGAGTCAGTAAATCAGGAACAATAATAATAATAATAAAAAAGCCCTGTCCATAACTTCAGATTGCAATTTATGCAATGACATCACATCCCTTCTTTAACTCAAACATAGAGTCTCATTTACCTGCTAGTCTGATAAACACTGGAATTTTTTCAGGTTGAAATTTAATATGGGCACATAATATATAACATTTGTATTCAAAAGAGATAATGAAGAGAAGACGAAGAACTGGTAAGGCAAATGACGTGATAATATATGCTGTAATGGGTAAGACAGAGGGTGGACAGATGACAAAGCCGCGTTCCTTTTTCAGACACAGTTCCTTGAATTTTGTAGCATGTACATTTCCAGACAATGAAGACATATCAAAGCTCAAGTGGTGACAAGAGCGCTCACTGCTCTAGTTTTAGTATCTTCCATTCATGAATATTTATCACGGCAGCACCGCACAGAACACTTCTCCCTGATTATTGCAGTCATTCGCTATACAAGCCATCATAGTTAAAAGTCTATACCCTTTTCTGTTATGAGGCTCACTGTTTCGTGGCGGAAAGTATCGATGTACCTTAGTTGATGCTGCCTTTGATTTCAGTTGAGACCAGGAGCAACTTCTCACTTTTATAGAAACATTTGTGATTTTTAACTTTTTGCTAACTCATTTAAATATAAAATCAATTTAACTTTTTTTTTTTTTAAAGATTTATTTATTTATTTGAGAGAGAGAGCGCGGTGGGGAGGAGCAGAGGAGAATCTGAAGCCAACTCCGTGCTGAGCAGGGAGCCCCACACCCGGCTGGATCTGAAGACCCTGAGATCATGACCTGAGTTGAAACCAAGAGTCAGACGCTTAAGGGACCACACCGCCCCAGTGCCCCATCAATTTAACTTTTATTAGTGATCTCTTCATAATCTGATACACTTGTTTTGTCTAAGGTGTTTAAATATGAACACCCATACTACTATTCACATTCAAGTTTCTTTCATCTCTGGTTGCTGTTTAGTGTCTAAATCTACAGACCACAGTTGATTGAATCAAACAAAAGTCCTAAGGACATGTTTGGTTTAGTTGGTATAAATAAAAGCTATCTAAATTTGCTACACAGACCTTATTTTGAATCTAACACTCATAAACATTAACTAGATTAGAGATGAATAAATGACAAGTTCTGTCCTGATTCATTCATATCAATATATGATTTGTAAATTCACATTAAAAACTGTCAACCTTGTTAATGTGTCTGTTTTTCTCTAAAGCAGGGGTTATGGGCAAGACTTGTTTCATTGCACTTCACAGTGGATTTTTTCTTTGTTTTTTTGTTTTGTTTTTTTTACAAATTGAAAGTTTGTGTCAAGCCTGTGTTGAGCGAGTCCATCAGCACAATTTTTCCAACAGCATTTGCTCACTTCATGTCTCCTTGTCACATTTTGGTAATGCTCACAGGATTTCAAACTTTTTCATTATTATTATATTTGAATTGCTGAGATCTCATGATAAAACTTTAACAGACGGTAAGTTGCTTCTTATAGATGAGCAAAAAGTGGTTTCCTGAGATGGCATCTACTCCTGGTGAGGATGCTGTGACAGTCGTTGAAATGACAACAAAGGATTTAGAACATTACATAAATTTAGTTGATAAAACAGTGGCAGGGTTTAAGAAAATTGACCTTAATTTTTTAAAAGATTTTCATTTATTTATTTGAGAGAGAAGGGAGAGAGAGCACACAAGCATGAGCAGGAGAGAGGCAGGGGGAGAAGCAGACTCCCCACTGAGAAGGGAGCCCAATGCCCGACACAGGGCTTGATCCCAGGACCCTGAGATCATCACCTGAGGTGAAGGCAGATGCTTAACCAACTGAGCCACCCAGGTGCCCCAAGAATTGATCTCAATTTTGAAAGAAGTTCTGCTATGGGTAAAATGCTGTCGAACAGCATCACATGCTGCAGAGAAATTGTTCATAAGAGAGTCAATCAATGCAGCAAACTTCATTGTTGTCTTATTTTAAGAATTGCTGCAACCGTCCCAGCCTTCAGCAACCCCCACCCTGATCAGTCAGCAGCCATCAACATTGAGGCAAAACCCTCCACCAGCAAAGATTATGACTTGCCGAAAGCTCAGATGATGGTTAGCATTTTTGGCAAGAAAGTATTTCTAAATTAACATATATAGATTGTTTTTAAACGTAATGCTATTGCACACTTCATGGACTACAGTATAGTGTATCTTTTATATGCACTGTGAAACCAAAAAATTCATTTGACTCACTTTATTGTGATACTTGCTTTATTGCAGTGGTCTGGAACTGAACCTGCAATATCTCCAAGGTATGCCTTGTATTATAATTCTAATTACCAGTTGTTTCCAACTATTCATAATCACATTGTTTTGCCAAATTAGTTATTATAGAATTAGCTGATTCCCATAGGAGTAATAATAAGTCACAATTGACAATTGAGGATATTATCCAATATAGGAATTTCTTCAGCTTTTATAGCAAAGTAATTATTTATAGCAATTCATTATAAATGATACTAAATAACTCATGCTGATGTTACATCATTTGTTTGGAGATAGATTTGAGAAAATGTGATATTTCATTGAAAACAATACTGAGTCACAGTTCTTCTAAATTGTCCTGATCCTTTTCTTTCCTCAGGCACAAAATAGCAATGTGTCTCCTTTTGTTCATAATTCCTTCTCTCTAGAATTCTTCTTCATTTTTCTTTATCTGGCTAACATAACACTCACTCATCTTTCAAAAGTTTGAAATGACATCCTTTTATCGAAGAAGTTTTCTGACTCCCCACAGCTGAGCAAAGCAATCCCAAGGCTTAATTAATACTTTATCATATAAAGTTTACATGATTCTCTACATCAAGGCTAGGTTCCTATCTACTTAATAGTCATTGAACTTCAATGTCTATAAGGCACAACCTGGTGGGGGTGGAGAAGAGTGTTCATTGTTTATGTTAGTTTGTTTCAGTTACTTTTTAACCAGTCTAACTTTGACCTTACATTAAATTTTTTTAGTGTTCACTCCAGTGGAAATTAATAGAACAGCAAACTCTCCTACTTTAAAAATATTTTACCTGTGATTTAGAGATTGTTTCTGGTCATTAGTTGATGTGACTAATATGTTATTTTGGCGATTTAAATAACCTGCCTGTATGTTTCCACATGGTTACAATTCTGTTCATAAAGCAAATTGGATATAATTATCTTTGTCCATGTTGGAAAGAGAATTTTGCCATTTTCCCAATTTAGAGGATACACAAATCTTAAATTATTTGCACAATTCCTGTTAATCTCAAGTGGTCTGATTAGAATTGCTTTTGAATAAAAAAGTAGTATGTCTATGATTGTTAGCCTAATAAAAATCTATACTCTTAAAGATACGACCAATTGAATATCAGTACCCCCAAAGTAAGAGAGAGGTGAGAGAAACCAGAAAGAATTAATATGATACACAGTTTATTCTTATCATATTGCTCCACATATTTCTTCTTTAAGCAAAATGGAATGCTTATCTTAGCACAATTTATGAATAAGAGATACACAGCAGTCCTCCCTCATCCATGGTTTCCCATTTTGTGGTTTCAGTTACTTTCAATCACGCACAATCTGGAAGCAGATGATACTCTAATGACATGTCACCCATGACGTAGGCATTTTCATCTCACATCACCCCAAGAAGAAGGGTGAGTATAGTACATTGGTGGAATCGAATTTTCCTGATTTTTCATGATCCTTATAGTCTGTAGAGGTGTCTGCACATTTGAAGAAGCAGTCACCTCTTTTAGACTTCATAGACTAACTTCTGTAAGAGAATGCTTTCGCCTATAAGTGGGGGTAGGCTGGAGCGTGCTATGGCCCCACATCTAGCAGTGAAGGATGCAAATACACTGGACGTTTGGCAGCACCGGGTCCAAGGGGGCACAACGTCTCTGGATCAGGCTGCTGGGGTCCAAAGCACTGAAAACTATGAGGTTCTTGGTGAGCACTGTGGGTGGCTCACAATGATGGCAAGAGCTGTTGGGATTCTTGGCGGTGCCTCCAAGTCCAGCAACAAGGGACTGGGGCAGGCAGCAGTGGTGACCAGAGCTGATGGTGTGCACCTGCTCAGCTGTGGGAGCCAGCTGCGTGGGCCTATATAATGGCAAGGGCTGGTTTCTAGACACACACTTAATGGTGACGGCTGGGGCAAGCAGTAAGGGCTAGGCTTGCTATAGGTTCATGGAAGCTGTGGGGGCCCTGGATGTCGGTGTGCTCTCCTTTTGCAACCTACTCACCCCCCAACAGTGTGCGCCGTGGTGGAGGTGTGCAACTGGAGTGGCCAGCCCCGAGCCTGCACACAGCAATGGGGGTCAACTAGAGCTGTCTACGCTGGGGTCTTGCATTCATGCAGCCACAGAGGCCTCAACTGGCTGCCAGTGTGGTTCCTGGGCTCCGGTAAAGGCAGGGGGAGCCTTAGGCATCTTGTGTCTTATACTCACACAGCCACAAAGGCCTGGGCTAGCAGCTGGGGCCAGTCCTGGGCTCCGGCAAGGGTGGAAGTGGAGGCAGCTGAAGGACTCAGGTACTTGACATTCACGAACATGAATGAAATCTGCAGGGAGTCTATGGTAGCTGTGTTGTCTGCTCTTTGTCCTCAGAGTAGGTCTCTGTGGACTTTGACTGCTCCCTCTGCATGTCTGTTAACAGCCCCTGCTTTTCTTCCTTATTTCCAGCTGTCTCTATACATCCCTGCTCTGCTGGTCTGGGTGGGGTGAAACTGAAATAGGACATTTTGCATATTATTCATGCTATGAGCCTTTCTTTGCTTACCACACAATATTTTTTTCCATCCATTTGTACTCAGCGTAACTTTGTCTTAATTTTAAAGATCATCTCTTGAAGACAGCATACAGTTGGTTTTGCAGTTTTATCCATTTTGGCATTCTTCATCTTTGGTTGAAGAATATTGTTTATTAAAACAATGTAGTTATTGATATGATTGAGTTCTGGATTACAATTTATTATTGTTATTTTTTTTTCTATTTCTCTCTTGCTTTTTTGTTCCTTTCTTATCCCTTTCCTGCATTTTGGATTATTTGAATATTTTCCAGAGTGCCATTTTAATTAATTATTTTAAAGCTATTCCTCTTTACATCATATTTTTATTGATTGATTTAGGGATTACAAAAAATGCTTATATCTTTACAGGCATTTTAGACTTAATTTCATACCATTTCATATAAAATGTAGAAACACAATGATTTATATAGGTCCCTTAACACCACATATGCCTCACTATGCGTTGTGCCCTTCTTCATATATTCTGACGGGCTTCATTCATTTTTAAGTAGTCAAGTTTCCCTCTATCATTTCCTTCTGTTGAAAACTTCCTGTAGCATTTACTGTAGTTTCTTTTTTCCTTTTGCTTTAGTGTATCACATCTTTATTTCTCTTATATTGTTGAAGGATTTTTTGCTGCATATAAAGTTCTAGGTTGCCATTGTATTTTTGTTTTGTTTTGTTTTGTATCAAAAACGTGAAGATGTTATTCCACTGTCTTCTGGTAACTGTTTTATGATGAGAAG
This sequence comes from Ursus americanus, assembly GCF_024610735.1. Lineage (NCBI taxonomy): Eukaryota > Metazoa > Chordata > Mammalia > Carnivora > Ursidae > Ursus > Ursus americanus. Next base: position 22,079,815 of record NC_142134.1, on the reverse strand, counting down.
TCTACAGTATTTCAACTGTTGTTCCTCTGTACATAACATATTCATTTTCCCTGACTTCAGCATTTTTCTTTATCTTTGGTTTTCATGAATTAGGCTATTTTATATCTAGGCATACATTTCTCAAAACTAATTCTGATTGGAATTTTTTGAGCTTCCTGATTCTGCTCATTCATATCTTCACTAAATATGGAAATTCTGCTCATATTTCTTCAAAACAAATTTTATGGCTTTTTCCCACTCTTCTGGAGAATGGCTTTCTTATCAGAGCAGAGGGAAGAGCTCTCGGGTTTATTGATAAAGTTTACTTTTTTCTTTTTTTAAGATTTTCTTTATTTACTTGAGAGAGAGTGAGAGTGAGAGACAGAACACAAAGGGAAAGGGAGAAGCAGACTCCCCACTGAGCAGAGCGCCCAACATGGGGCTCCATCCCAGGACCCCAAGATCATGACCTGAATCAAGGCAGATGTTTAACTGACTGAGCCACCCAGGCGCCCCAGTTTTTTAAGTTTTATTGAGTTTTTAAATTTTCAGCTTTATTGAATGCTTTTTATTTCTGCATCATTGAGAAGAACCATCTTGTTATTTGTCTAGCTTTTGATAGTGAATTTTCCTTTTGTTTCTATTCTTTCTTGAACAATATTGTGATCATTTATGACTAGGAATTTTATTGTGCATATATCTTTAGCCATATATCATTAGAGAAAACATTATTTTCTGAACTGTGTTTAATAACTATTGTCTCTTCCATGTAAGAATTATTTAGGAGTGTGAATTTTTGAAAACTTGAAATGGTTTGATATTCTTGTTTATATTTAAAAAAATTAACTTGTAGTTTAAATAAAAATTGTAATCTGTAGGGGCGCCTGGGTGGCACAGCAGTTAAGTGTCTGCCTTCGGCTCAGGGCGTGATCCCGGCGTTATGGGATCGAGCCCCACATCAGGCTCCTCTGCTATGAGCCTGCTTCTTCCTCTCCCACTCCCCCTGCTTGTGTTCCCTCTCTCGCTGGCTGTCTCTATCTCTGTCAAATAAATAAATAAAATCTTTAAAAAAAATTGTAATCTGTGGCAGTGATTAGTATAAATGTCCCTTTGGAAAGTATTAAAGCTTAGTTGATTCACCTAAGACTCAAATATTAATAATGAAGACTTTTAACGTGTCTCAGCTGATTTGTGCTAAGCATTCAAATAACGTTTTTACTTCATACTTTTTGTTGCCTTATTATTCAGCTTTTATTTTTTTTTCTGTTCTGCTAACCTTTTCTTGAATTTTATTATATTTTATATTATTGCTACTCTTGGTTTCTCTGTCTTTATATGATATATTTTAGTCATTTAAACACTTAGTAGTTCTGTGCCATTTGCCGTCTGGTCCTCACCCATTAAAAAGAATTTTTTAAAACTTTCAGTTCAAGCATCTTTACCTTTTTACATTAATTATGATGATTGATGTTAATATTCTTACTTGTTATTTTGTCATAGATTTTCTATTTTGCTTCCATTTCCCTTCTACCTGTTGTCTATTGCATAGACTGCATTAATTTTTTTCCTTTAGAGATTTGAAAAGCACACCAAGCATAGTTTTCTAAATTCTGTTTTAAAACTTACTTGAATCTATTTTTCTCTCATCTGTAAAAAGAGTAAAACAGTACCTATTGTCATTTACATCCCTCTAGCTCAGATGATATATTTAGCAAGCTGCCCTTGTTCCTATTTCTCCCTCACACTACGGTTTTGCTAATATAATCTCAGATTTCAGATCTAGTTGATTATTAATTATTAGCTCAATATTATGTAGTTTATCTTGAAAGTACTATGTTTGAAATTTTAAAGAGCAATTCTATTTTCTGAGTGATTTATATTTATTTCTTAGTTGACTTAAGTATAAACTCAAATAATTTTTTTTTACAGAGAATTTTGGGTGACATTGCCTGTGAGTCTAACATATCTGAAAACAACTTTTACAGGCATAGAAGCCTCGAATCTCAATCTTAGTCCCTCAAAACTCCATAAGCATTTTTTTCTCATCATTTAATTTTAGAAAGAAAATGTCTGATCTGAATTCACTGTGCTTTTTTCTCTCTATGGTTCATGGGGTCATGGCCATGTGACTGAGAAATGTATACCTAATTCCAAGTGTTTACATTAAGTGATTTTCATTTGATTTTAGTGATTTAGTGAAAGTAGTGATTTTCATCTTTCCACTTTTTCCTGATGTTAGGTTGTTCTGTAGGAGAGAAAAAAATTTTCCTCTATTATAAAGTCTGGACTGGGGTTTGGATAGCAAAAGACAGATTAACAAGGAAAAAATAAGCTTATTAATGTTTATCATGCATGTAACATATGGCATACCCAGAGGTGAGTAACTCGAAGAGGTGGCTTAGAATTCCATCTATATATAATCTTCAACACAGAACCGTAAATTTATGGAGAAATGACAGGGCAAAGGGAAGTGGTTTCAGGCTTATGCACAGAAAACTATGGGAAGGTAGATACATGGGTTGAAACTAATGAAGTAAGATCTGTTTGTGGATTTCTCTGGTGTTGGTTGTCTCTGGGCTAAGAGTCAAGCCCTCTCCAGTAAAGGAAAATTTATATCCTTTCTAAAGGTAGAAAAGGGGTTATTTTTCCTGCATGAGTTGCTTCTTAAATTGCCTTCAGCTCAAAATAATTTTTTTATGTCAAAAAGGCATGTCTTGGGGCGACATATTCTGGATTACTCCAGTCCCTTTTACAGTCTAGCACTCCTCGTATTAATTGTTTTCATGGGAATGGTAGAGGAATTTATCACAACAGCTCTTTCCTTGTTCCATTCACCTATTCAGGCACGAAGTCTAATGACCATGCAGATTATCTAGTTGTCTTGCCCATCCCTCTGACAGATAAATTGCCATTAGTCTTGGTGTTGAAGGGCCACTGTAACCCGTCCACCTACTTTCCTCCAATGCTGATCTTCCTTCCATAGGTAGGAAAACAGTAAGCTGGCTCTCCAGGGCTCCAACAAATCTTCCACGTGAATGTAAGATCTAGCAGTGATTCTTTTAATTTTCCTCCACCTAAATGATACTCTTCATAGTTTCCAGACATGAAGCAAGCTTTCTCTTGTTTTGATATGTAGTTTGTCATTTCTAAGGAAAAATCTGGAAACTGTAATTGGATCTTCAATCTACCATAATCCCTGCACTTTAGGGGTCTTTCTCTTCAGTCTAAACAAATTTGGAAAAGGAAAGAAAAGCTGCATTTCATGCTTCCTGAGACAGGGAAGCCCTACAGAAATGACATCCAGGATGTGCAAAGGGTAAGGTGGTGCACCATTAGTATGTAAAACCTTGCTCCACATGAATGGCTGGCAGTGCCAATGGGACAGAGAGACCTCTTTGGGACCCAGCATCTTGCTGTTTGGAAGAAACCTTTCAACCAAATAGTTTGGGTCTGATCTCACTTCATACTGCTGGCTAGCTGTACTATGTCTTGCACAGTGCAGCCTTCCTTTTTTTCTATGGTTCTTTGACACCCCCACCTCCCTGCCAGCCTGGTGTGGCTGATCAAGCTGTTCAAACAACTGGAAGACATCAGAAGTTAAACACTCATTATTTTAATTTGATGCTAATCATGTGTTAATGAGACTAATCCTTGCAATGATTCAGGTAATTTGCTTAATGGCTGCCCAGAGTACAGATTACAGCAATCAGTCACGTCTGATAAGATGTCTGTTGTGGAGAAAGCTGTCAGGTGAATGAGGTGGGAAAAGGCTCAGGAGTAAGGGTCTGATGTCAGGCATGTTCTGTGTTGGAGGGTAGGGGTTAAGGGAAGAAGACAGCTCGGAAATCCAAAATTTCAACCAGAAACGAGCGTCCTAGTGCTCTTGTTTAAGAAGAAAAAGTTAGTGTTGACAGGCTGTCTCACTTACAGTGACAAACATTGGAAAAAGCATGAAAGTTTGAGGAGAATTGGATACACAATGCATTTTATTCTAGAGAAATAATTAACTCAGTATAATGTCAGTGATAGGCATACTCCTTTATTGAGGTAAAACCTCTTTTATCAGCAAAATGTCAAAGAAAGGAAGAAAGTGAATCCACTCAGAGCAAAAAAGGTAAGTTTTCTTCTCATACATTGGAAATCTAGGTCAAAACCAAACACCTCACCTGAAGCCTTATGTTTTTGTCCATCCAAGTATTGTTGAGTCCACAAGGCCGTTTAGATACAATCGCAGATGTGCTTAGAATAATCAGTGAGTATTAAGCTTGGGAATGTCTTGACCTCTACAACATTGCTAGGTTGAATCATGACATGTCTTTTCTTTCCTTAAAATGCTGTAACTTAATAGATTACTAAATACAGACATATAGAAATAACAAAGCATTCAGAAAGTAGCAAGTTAAAAAATGCTGCCAAGTATCTACTTTGGCTTAATTTCTGCATAATTATAGGAAATTTGAAATTTTATAGATATACAATGTTTGTTATGTCAACCTTAAAAATAAAATAGCCAATTATTTTACTAGCAAAGTGAATTAATTCAGAAATAGCAGAGAAATTGCAAATGGGGACAAGCAAACTATGGAGAACCCTAGTCAAATCTAAAGAGACAAGGGGAAGATCAGCTTTTCTTAGATTTTAAGAGGAATTAGGGAGGATAGTTTGAAACAAAGGTTTTATTAGAGAGAATTAGTAAAAGTATGAGGTCGTAGCAGTTTCTCATTGGCCGCGAGCAGCCGTGAGTGTGTTGTTTCCGGGGTGGAGAGGGATCTTCCTTCTTTTTCTTAAAAGCAGGAGATAAAATTCCTATGGAAAAATGTCCTTCCTTGTCAGGATAATTCTCACCTTCCTTCTTTCTGCTGCTTAAACAGGCTGCAACTAACGGTAGCGGTCCGCGCGTGAGCAAGTCCCCTTCAGGGCTTCCTGACTCCATTTTAAACGAGGTTTCCTTTATTTCACAGTAGATGAGGTCTGAACTATCTTATTTCCAAAATACTTTGGTGAGGAGGGGGCGAGTGTAAAGGAGAAATAGATTTAGGCATGAGGATAGTTTTATAGTTTGTTTTGTGTTTAACTTAGTCATTTTGAAATACTCATGATACCCTCTTATAACTACTATGGACCCTGATTTAGTTCAGTTTAACAAATATCTCTCCAGGGTCTATTTTTGTCTTAGTCCATGTCAGGCTACCATAACAAAATACCATAGAGTGCATGGCTTATAAACAACAAACACTTATTTCTCACCGTTCTGGAGGCTGGGAAGTCCACCCCTGGGGCACTCACAGATTCATTGTCTGGTGCAGACAATGTTTCCTAGACCTGTAATCTCACATGGAGGGGTGGGGGAGGGATTTCTCTGGGCATTAACCCTAGTTATGAGGGCTCCACCTTCATGACTCAATCACCTCCAGAGGCCCCACGTCCAAATATCATCATATTGAGGATTAGGTTTCAACATATGAATTTGGTGGTGGTGCTGGAGTGGGGGGCAACAGACATTCAATCTATAGCAATTCTCTTCCAGAAGCTGTTTGTCTATAAGGAGAAGAGGGAGCACGCGTCATTTTTTCCAGTGAGGATGGAGAGGAGATGATGTAACATGAGCAGAGGATTTTGCATTGACATCAATAAGGGGATTGCACATATCAGGGAAGACCAGGCCTTTTAAGCCATACACAGAAAGAATTATATTTTAAGATTAGCCTTGTGAACTCAGGTTAAAAGTCTTCTTTTTTTCTCCCTAGTTGAAAAACCATTTTATTATCATAAAAGACTTCCGTAAGCTACCCATTTCATACCATGTAAGTGAAATAAAATACATTTGTATTAGTGACATGCGTTGGATGAGAAGTTTTATTTTTTAATTTATTTTTATTTTTTATTATTTTTTTAAGATTTTATTTAGTTATTTATTTGAAAGAGAGAGAGAGAGCGAGCAGGGGAAGGGGCAGAGAGAGAAGGGAGAGAGAGAGACTCCTAACCAGACTCCAGGCCCAGTGTAAAGCCTGACACCGGGCTCAGTGGGGGAAATAAGGTGATGGTAACAATTTTTCATTAATTTTTAAATATATATGTTTTCATGATGTGTGTATTATCTACACAAACCATATTAAATTTAGATGCTGCTTTAGGCTATCTGGTCCTAGGTCTTTTCTCTATAGGAACACAGGATGATATATCATGGCATAATTTTTTCATTCTTCCTTTTTATTTGGACTTTGTTCTCCTTCAGAAGTTAAGCTAACTAGAAGGTCCTTGAGGGTATACTTACACAGCCTATCAATAGTGCAGTACATGGACTGGGCTATTAAAATGACCTTGAACATATTGTTTTTTGTTATTAAGGGAAAGTGGAATAATGTAAAATGTAAATGTACTGTGAAATTATATATTCCGCTTAGAGGTTGTTTTGTTTGTAGCAGAATATTTTACAAAGTTTCGGATTCTCATAATACATTCATCTACATCATAAATGACACAGATATTGGTTTGTTTTCTTAATCTTATTTTCCATGGAATTTAATGGACAGTACAGTTTCACTGGATTTTCAGAGTATCAAAATTTATTTTAATGTTAAATTAGTTGAGAAAATTTATTTTTGCAGTACCTACGCTCTTCAAATACCAAGAATAGATTATTTTGATTAAATTATGCATATAATGAATTAAAGGAAGAAAGGTATTAGTTCTAAGTAAAGGGACAATTTTCTGTCTTGCCTTTCTTGTGGGAAGTTGGTATGGATTAATAATATTTTTGTTTCTAATTTTCAATTTAAAAATTAAGTATTGAGGCTCCTGGGTGGCTCAGTCAGTTAAATATCTACCTTCAGCTCAAGTCATTGCCTTGGGGTCCTGGGATCTAGCCCTGCATTGGGCTCCACACTCAGCAGGGAGTCTGCTTGTCCTTCTCCCTCTACCCCTCCCCCCACTTGTGCTCTCTTTCTCTCATGCTCTCTCTTTCTAATAAATAAATAAAATCTTAAATAAAGTAAGTGCTAAAATGATAAACAAATCACCCCAATTTCAAGATACAAAAATAATACGTTATTGGTTTAAATCAATTAACATGAAATTCTCATTTCAATTTATTGTGTTTTTGCAAATGTCTTGATTAATTTTGGAAGGCCAATGTCAATTTCAGATTTTACCCCTGAACTAATAAATCTGGTAAAGGAATTCATAGCTCTATAATAAGTAAAAATTGATAAGGAAGAGAAAACTCAATATTTGATTTTTAAAAGTGGCCTCCCCTTTCATTTCCAGAAAGAGAGTAGATATGCTTTTCCTTATGCCTTTCATTAAATACAGTTAATTATATAAAGCAAACATAAGAAGACTTTGAAATATAGACAAAAGAAGGCAGACCAGCCAGGAATCTGATCCCAAGGAAGTATATGGTGGTGAGTTCTGTATTTTGTTTTTGTTTGTTTGTTTGTTTGCCTTATATATCCAAGAAACATAAATGAGGGAAGATAAAAAGTAGCTCCAACAAGTGTTCTCTTTTAAAAAAAAACAAAGATTTTATTTATTTATTTTAGAGAGAGAGAGAGCAAGGAGAAGAGCAGAGGGCAATAGAATCAAGCAGACTCTGTGCTGAATGCCGAGCCTAATGTGGGGTTCAGTCTCATGACCCTGAGATCATGACCCTGCGATCATGACTGGAACTGAAATCAGATGCTTAACAGCTGAGCCACCTAGGCACCCCAAAAGTCTTCACTTTTTAATTAAAGGACCAGGAAAGGTGCAGACTAGGAAGGCAGAAATCTTTCAGACAATAACTGTTCTACTCCAGCTAAACACCAGAGGAAAGAATGTGGCCTTGATGAGGGAACAGAAGGCAAGCTAAGGACAAAGCAGAAGCTGACATCCCACAACCCTCCACCCCCACCATGGGATATATGTGACATTCCTCAGGTACTCCTGGTTGCCCTTTAAAACTAAGGAAAGAAAAACAATTTAACTAATAGAGATCACAATCCTACAAGACTTGAGTCTCCCTCAGTTTACTTACAAAAGCCTTAGCAATAGCTTCCAGAAGGGAATGTAAATACAATTAAATGTCTTTATAACCTGCAGCCCACCAACAGTTACTTGAAGTGGGCAGAGAACTCCAGAAAGCTCCCAACTATCTTACTGTTAATGTCTTACCAGAGGGGTAAACAACCTTAACTTGACAATGGCAAGGCCTTGGGGATCCTTTGAGAATTTAACATATGAAAGTTCTTTCTCCAAACGTCCCTTTCTACTTACCTCCCCCAACCCCATAGTGTATCATCAGCCACCCCTTACAACCCTGGTGCAGCAGCTCTTTCTGCCCACAGGTCCTGTCCCCGTGCTTTAATAAACCACCATTTTTCACCAAAGACACCTCAAGAATTCTTTCTTGGTCATCGGCTCCGGACTCCACCCCACTGAACCTCCCTATATTCCAAAACTACATCAGCCTCGCTCTACCCATAAAGCAAAGGTCAAATGGGGACCTACTTCCACTTTTTCAAGATGTGACAAAGTATAACATCTAAATCAGATAGGAGTAAGACGCAAGGTATGATTCCCCCTGAGGCAAATTCTTCTCTAGCTGTGAACACATGAAACCAAACAAGTTATGTGCTTCCCAAATACAGCAGTGGGACAGGCATAGGATAGACATTCTCATTCCAAAAAGGAGAAATACAAAAGAAGAAAGGGGTAACAGGTCCCAAATAAGTTCAAAATCAAACAGGGCAAGTGACATTAATCCTTAAGCTTTGAGAATAATTCTCTTTCGCTTGATGCTGTGCCTTCCAGTCCCACTGGATTGGCCACGTGACACAAACAGCTTGATGAAATAGCCCCATAGTAGCTTTGTGCCTGTGCCCCAGCCCCCTACAATGACTCTCCGATGGGACTCTGCCCCTTCCGTTCTCCTGGGCTCAGGTCCCATGATGTGGCTCCACCCTTATCACCGATGTAGGGACAATCGTGTCCTCCAAGTCCATGCACTCTATGTGACGGTAGAGGCAGTGCTGAATGGATGCGGCCAAAGTTTGCTGTCTGTGCTCTCTGGAGGGGTGGCCGCCACAACCCGCATTGTACTATGGCTTCCTGGAGCTGCACCTGGGGCAACTAAGGAGCACTGGCATGAAGGAGTGGGTGGGGCCTACAACAAGCGGTGGGACTGGCAGACATGCTGAGGTTCCCAGTAGCCTCTCCTTCGAAAGTCCTCAGCCCCTGGGTTCTTCCGTTCTGAGCCTGTGAAAACAGTGGCAGTTCTGATCACCCCCGAATTTCTTCCATTGTCTTGGAGAACCTCTCCTGACCTTCAGTGAGATCGCTGTCTTATACTATTCTCATCAAACGGTCACTTGGCCACACCCTTAGCGTCCTCACTTTTGCAATGTGGATAGGCTGAGAATTTGCCAAATCTTTAAGCTTCCTTTTGCTTAACAATTCTCTTTAAGACAATAGGATCTCACTCATATGTAGAATTTAATAAACAAAAAATGAACAAAATAAAAAAGAAACAAACCAAAAAAACCCAGACCCTTCAATCTAAGGAAAAGCCTGATGGAGACGGATGGAAGGTGGGGGGGGATGGGTGAAATAAGTGAAGGGGATTAAGAGTACACTCATTATGAGCACTGAGTAATGTATAGAGTTGTTGAATCAGTATACTGTACTGCTGAAAGTAATACAGCACTATATGTTAATTACACTGGAATTAAAATTCAAAAAATAAAAATAAAATTGCCCAAATTAAAAAAAAATAAAATAAAGTAAAATAAAACATTTCCCTCTTCCCGCCTTTATTATAAGCAGTCTCGAGGAGTCAAGCTGCACCTTCAACGCTTTGTTAGAAGTAGCTTCAGCTCAATCTTTAATCTCATCGCTCCCAAGTTGCACCTTCCACAAAGTGCCAGAACACAAAACTTGGTCAAATTCTTTGCCGGGTTTTTCTTCTAGCTTCCAATAACGTGTTCTTCACTTCTGTGTGAAACCTCATCAGAATGGCCTTTATCTTCCATATTTCTACCAACATTCCCTTTATGATTCTTAGGTATTCTCTAAGAAGATGGGGGCTTTCTCTACAGCTCTCCTCTTCTTTCTGAGCTCCACCAGACTGCCTTTAAAGGTCCATTCACGGGAATGTAGTACCAGAGCCACTGAAAATCCCTGAGCAAAAAGGGGGGGTGTGTGGATAAAGAACGTTAACCTAAACCTCGTGCCTAAACTGCCATTTAACTCAAACTACATCACGGATTTAAATGCAAAAGTATGAAACTTTTAGGAAAAAACAGGAGAAAATCTTTTGAATCTGGGGCTAGGCAAAGAGTTCTTAGACTTGACTTGATACCAGAATTATGATTCTAAAAACGAAAAAAATGATACATTGAACTTCCGAAATTATGAGCCTTTGTTGTGTGAAAGACCCTGTTAAGAAAATGAAAATTTAAAAACAGCCTAGGGAAAATATTTGCAAACCACATGTCTCAAAAGGACTTGTATTTAGAACATAAAAAGACCTCTCAAGGGGCGCCTGGGTGGCACAGCGGTTAAGCGTCTGCCTTCAGCTCAGGGCGTGATCCCGGTGTTATGGGATCGAGCCCCACATCAGGCTCCTCCGCTATGAGCCTGCTTTTTCCTCTCCCACTCCCCCTGCTTGTGTTCCCTCTCTCGCTGGCTGTCTCTATCTCTGTCAAATAAATAAATAAAATCTTAAAAAAAAAAAAGACCTCTCAAAATTTAAAAGTAAGGAAATCAATAGTCTGTATAGAAACCAGGCCAAAGATACAAACAGGTATTTCTCTAAGGAAAATGTACAGTTGACAAATAAGTACATGAAAATATATTCAACATCATTAGCCACTAGGGAAATGCAAATTAAAACCATAAGAAGGCATCCCTACAAACTTATTAGAATAGCTAAAATAAAAAACTGTGGCAACCCCAAATGCTAGTAAGAGTGCAGAGAAACTAGATCACTCATCTTCGCTCGTGTAAATGTGAAAGGGTACAGCCACTCTGGACAATAGTTTGGCGATCTCTTTTTTTTAATTTTTAATTTTATGTTTCTATTTGACAGAGAGAGACAGAGAGCACAAGCAGGCAGAGAGGCAGGCAGAGGAAGAGGGAGAAGCAGGCTCCCCACTGAGCAGAGAGCCTGAGCAGACCTGAGTGGAAGGCAGAGGCTTAACTGACTGAGCCACCCAGGGGCCCCAGTTTGGCAGTTTCTTAAAAACTAAACCTACAGTTGCCATAAAGCCTGCAATTGCACTCTTGGGTATTTATTCCAGAGAAGTAAACTTAGATTCACATAAAAATCTGTATCCTACTGTTCATAACAGCTTTATTCATGGTATCAAAAAACTGGAAACAATCCAGATGTCCTTTAATGCATGAATGGTTACACGAACTGTAGTATGTCCGTACCATGGCGTACAACTCAGCAAGGAAAGGAGCCACTGTTAACAACAACCTGGATGTGTCCAGAGAATTATGATAAGGAAAAACGAAAAGCCAATCCCAAAAGCTTACTAACCTTATGATTCCAATTATATAATATTCCTGAAATGATGAAATTAGAGAACAGATTAGTGGTCACCAGGGACTAAAGAGGAGGTGGGGTGGGAGAGAAGGGATATGTGGATAAGGGAGGGCCGTGAAGAATCCTTATGGTGATGGAAGTTTCTGTATCTTGACTGCATCAATGTCTATATCCTGGTTGTGATATTTTATTACAGTTTTATAAGACATTATCATTGGGAAGATCTAGGGGAAGGTAAATGAGATTTCTCTAAATGATTCGTGAAAACTGCATGTAAATCTACAATTATCTCAAAATAAAAAGTCTCGTTAAAAAAAAAAAAGCTAGCTTTCAATAGATATCAAATTCACTCTCAACTTCCAAAACACAAGAACTTTTTCTTTGGGAGGTTTCCATTTTGGTCAACAGAAGTAAAGTGTTAAATATCCAACGAACAAACCCAGGAGAACAGTTGTATTCTAGACTAATGGTTCTTATCGTTCTGCTATTTTATGGAGATCGTCCACTACTTCTATATAATACTTGAAATATAAAATGTGCTCCTTCATCCAATACATTCAGATATCACTCTCTTTGTGATTTATGCGTATTTTCCATATTACAAACAGGATGAAATTCTAGATGCCTATCACCCATGTGCTACATACCACATCGACATTAAATGTTTTGAAAAACCCCAATTCAAATTCTCTTTTGCTTGTCAGTGATAAAACATAGAATGCCCTATGTTCTGGCAAAAATTAGGGCAGAAATCCAACTTTTTCAGAATTTGGCAATTTGGTTTCATTAGGGAATTATTAAATAATTTGGAGAGATTTCCCTCGGATGTTTTAGAATTAACGGAAAGTTTTACTCTCCAATTTTCTTTCCAATTTCTATTCTTAGAATGTCTCTTATTTCACCTTTTCCTCTCAACTGTGTTTTTTTCTTTCTTTCTTGTGCTTTTACCCTTCTTAATTTTGGTTGCTTTTCTTCATTGCTCTGTTCTTTTCAAACATGTAGCTAAGGAAAGACTCGTTGGATCCACAGAAACAGCTCAAAATGTCCCTGAGGGTATGAAAGGCTGCAAATCTAAGTCAGAAGTGCTTGTGTTTCCCAAGTAATTATAAAGAGAAGTTTTACAAGATGTGTCTGGGAATGAGAGATTTGTTTCCTCCATGAAGTTTTTGCCAGTAGGCTAAAGATGGAGAATAAGTATCAGAGGACATCTGAGGCCAAACACATTTACATAACCCCAAGACACATTTTCATCTATATTTTCAGACTGATGATTTGAAAAATATCACTTCTGTTTTGAATATACTTCCTATGGCTAATTTTGTTTATTCATGTGTGTTTAAACTTGGGGGTTACGCAGTGTGTATTTGAAACTTAAGCTAGCATATCTCCTGGAAAAGAAATGATGACTCCTTTCCAAAGAAAACAAGAGAGAGCCTGACATTTTTTGCTTAAGGTCTATGGCACTAGGCAGAAATTATATTAGCATCAAACTGCTGTAGCTTTAAAAGGCTTTCAATCCCCACCTTCCTTTTAGGAGAGGCACTGTCAGCTAGAAATTAATTACTAAAATGTGAAACAAATCAAAAGACAAAACAAATCAGGCTGTTAAGACAAACATTAAAAATCAAATTATGCTCTCAAAATAGGCAATTTACAGCTTGGAAGGGTAATTGGCAAACCTGAAATGCATACAAATAGTTGAAATTACTGACTCAAGCAGTATATTACTTATTGGAGGGTATAATTTGACAATGACTCTTGAAAAGGGATAGAGATTCTATCATTTTTCATGATTTAACAGCAAAATATGGTATAGCACTCTGTCTAAAAGAGTCTGAAAGAGGATTAAATTGAAGAAAGAGCTTTAGCTGAAAGAGAAACGGGTGTTGAAGCTATCTGTCAGGAGGAAGCATGGATTGGTTTTTAAGTTTTACAGTCCCAGGCTAAATGAACACTCTCTCCAGAGGCAACCACTGACCACTGTGTGTCAGGAAATCATTCAAGTAGGTTTACCTTACTGCTTTTGGGAGGTAGGACACAAGGCACCCCGTCTGACAGCTGAGCTATCGAATGTGGGATTTAGAATCATACGTTTATTCTCCAAACACCGTATCAAATTCTCAAACCAAGAATCCATTTTGTGAAAATCTAGGCATTTTCATAGTGCCAATATGTTCCTTTGTATGATGGGGGGGTGGGGAACCACGATTGTTCACTCGAAATGGCAATATTTACCCTTGTGATAGCCATGTGCTTCAGCCAAAAATGACATACAGGATAATATGAATGGCGGAACAGGGGCCAATTCCCATGTGTCTCCACTAGATGTCATTTTTTTTTCTTGAGGCCTCTTCCTTATCTCATCAGCTTTGTCCACCACCGTCCTCTACCTTTGGTGTTTCTTTAGACTGTGCAATTCTATCTCCCCTTTTCAGGGCATGCATTTTCTCCGCCCTGCAGACAGACACATTCGCACCCAGATTTCTCAGCTTGAGCTAGTCAATATTCTTATGACTAGAAAGTTCACTAATTTCCATATATGTTTAACATAACCTAAAACAAAGCAGTTTTTTTTAACACCTTTATTGAGGTATGATTGACATAGCACAATACATTGCTCATATGTAAAATGTACAATTTGAAGTTTCAGCAAAAGCTTACATTTGTGAAATAATCACTACAGTCAAGATAGAAGATAGATCCATCACCCTCAAAAGTCTCCTGGTGTCCCTTTCAAATCCTTTCTTCCCGTCCCTTCTTCTTCCCTCTCACTGGGAAGCCATGGACAAAATCTTTATGACTTTAAGTTAGTCTTTTCTAGAGTTTTATGTAAATGGAGCCATACAACGGACATTCTTTTCTTATCAGGAGTCTTCCAGTCAGCATTTTTACTTTTTCTTGACAGTCATCCATGTTGTTGTGTGTATTAATTGTTCATTCCTTTTTGCTATTGAGTAGCATTTCACTGTATGGAAATGCCGGAGTTCATCTGTTGGCCTGTCGAATTGATATTCGAGTGGTTTCTTAAAATAAAACTGCTATGAACATTCATTACAAATCTTTCTGTGGATGCGTGCTTGCTGTTCTCTTGGGAAAATATCTAGAGGTGGCAATGTTGGATAATATAGTAGTGATATTTTTAACTTTTTAAGAAGTCAACATACTGTTTTCCAAAGTAGTTGTACCATTTTACATTCCCATCAGCAGTGTATGAAAGTTCTAGTTCCTCTCTATCTTCTCCAAGGTTTGTATGGTTAGTCTTTTTAATTCTAGCCATTCACTTGGTGTGTAGTGGTAGTTTATGTTGCTTTAATTTGCATTTTCCTATTGATTAATCATGTTGAACATCTTTTCATGTTCTTATTTGCCATCCTTCTATTTTCTTTAATAGCGTGGCTGTTTAATCCTTTGCCCGTTTTTTTTTTTAAAGATTTTATTTATTTATTCGACAGAGACAGAGAGACAGCCAGTGGGAGAGGGAACACAAGCAGGGGGAGTGGGAGAGGAAGAAGCAGGCTCCTAGCGGAGCAGGGAGCCCAATGTGGGGTTTGATCCCAGGACTCCGGGATCGTGCCCTAAGCCAAAGACAGACGCTTAACGACTGAGCCACCCAGGCGCCCCTCATCCTTTGCCCATTTTTTAAGTTGGGTTGTTTGTTCTCTTATTGTTGAGTTTTGAGAATTCTTTATATGCTGTGGATGCATGTCCCATATCAGATATATGCTTTGCAAATGTTCTCTTTCAGTCTCTGGCTTGTCTTTTTCTTCTCCTAAAATTATCTTCTGGAGAGCAGACATTTTTAATTATGATGCTATCCAATACATCAATTTAATTTTTATAGATTTTTCTTTTTGCAACCTGATGAAAAAAGTTTGCTTAACCCAAAGGCACAAAGATTTTTCACTTTAGTTTTCTTCTCAAATTTTTATCATTTGCAGTTTTACATTTAAGCCTATAATTTGTTTTTAGTTGATTTTGTGCGTGGTATGAGGTGCAGTTTGAAGGTTTTTTTCTTTAATTTTTGCAAACGGATATCCAATTTTATCAACACTGCTTGTGACAAAACCGCCTTTCCTCTCCTGAATTGCCTTTCTAGTAGAGTTCTTAATGGGGACTCACAGCTAAGAAGTTATTTGCAACACAACATCTGAATCGTAGCATAAATAAATTCAGAAATTACATTAGTACACATTTCAGTAGAGTGTAAAAGAAGTGCTTATAGGTCTATTACGCAGGAATAAGTTTAAGTTGACCGCCAAAGACTTTCATAAATGTCCTCTAGCATAATCAGCACTTCAAAAATGTGAAAAAAATGAATGGGTAAATGCACAAATAATTAGCTTATTAGAATGTGTAGATCATTCCCCCTCCCCCCAAGTTCTCCTGTGTAACCCAGTCGTTCTTTTCTTTTTTTCTTGTAACTATTTCAGATAACATTGTACTTGGAGTTCATTGGGTTTTTCCACAGGAACTGAGGGCCTAGGGATTCTTTAAGATTTCACCATTTTTTGGTAATTTTTTTGCTCTTTTTTTTTTTTTTTAAACCAAACTCCTAATGATATCCCTTGCAGGACTGAGTCTTAGTTGCCACCAATGGCAAAAAGCTAATTAGTATATATTTATGGACTCTTTTACTCTTCTTGCTCGCTTTCTCCATTTCATTTTGTCACTTTTGTTTCCTGGATCAGCCTCAGATCTGTTTTTGGGATAACCTAGAATTCACGGATGAATTCCTGGCACAATTCTTCTGAAAAGCTGCCAATCTCTGACTAAGGAATGAAGTATTTAATTCTCTGGCAATAAAAGAATTAAGCCCATAGAAACTTTTAGTGCTAATCTAATTCAATTTTGCAATATTAAATTTAGACAAAAATTGAAAATAGTTTGTTATACAAACTATGATGCTTAAAATGTTTTATTTGTATTGAATTTCTCTGTGTGAATCTTTGTAACAATGCATCAATAAAGTCAAAATTTGGCCAGCAGAAAACTTTAACATGTTAACAATTATTTGAAACATACTCTTTGACCCTAATACATGTATAAATTCCTTGTAATATTGATTTCAGATATAAAAATCCAAATCATCTCCAGTCTTTAGAATAAGTACCAGAAATGATAAGGTTTAACATGAAATTCTATTTGGTGTAAAAATGTTATACTGTTATTAGCTTTCTTTGTCTTATTATGTCTGGATCACAGACAATATCTTGAACAAATTCTATGGATACATATTTTTACAAAAGCCAGGCTAAAAGAACATTGAAAGGAATACAATAGTCAGTAAGAGACAACAGATACAGCACATATGAAATTACATGTATATTTGTAGTGCTGCTTTAATGTCTAATATCTATTACATATCTTGTATTGTTTAAATGTATGACTGATTTTAATGCCAACATTATAGTTTCTATTTTGACTTTGCTGAAGGGACAGGATTTGATTTCTTCTGTCACCTGCTCATCTTTGTAATTTAGTGATGCCCAAATCAGGATTTCAACCTCTCTCCACTCAGGGTCTTATGGTTTAATTACAACTATTGATTTTTTTGGCTGTGGTTTCGTTCATTATACATTCTTTTTTATTTAGTTGGATAACATTGTCATTGGTTTGTTCACTCCTCGGTTTTTCCAATTATTTTTATGCACTTTGGGTTTAATCAATTAATTTTCCAAGCTGTAAATTATCCATTTTGAAGTTGTAATTTGTTTTTAATGTATGTGTTAACAACATGATTTGTTTCATGTTCGTAATTAATTTTGAGCTTTGAAAATAAAATTGCATGACGAATCATTATGGGCAATGCCACTACCACAGACAACAAAAATGAAATTTGTCACATAAGCAAATTTTTTTTTATTTTGATGCTTTTTAGGAAAGTTTTAACAGCTAAACATGAGTGAGATTAAATCATGGCAGCCCAGGAAAGTAGAAAGCACATTTTCGCATTATAGCAGGACTATTAATATCTAAGTAATTATATTATGTGTTGTATCAGTTGTCTATTACTATATAACAAACCACTCAAAAACTCAAATATTTAAAACAATGACAATTTATTTTTCACAAGTGTGTGGCTTAGATGATCTGTGGGTTGATCCGGGACAGGCTTGGTTGATCTTGACTGGGTTTGCCCATGCATCTATGTTAAGCTATAGGAGAGCCAGGTGGCTCTGTCTGGGGAGTTGGTTGGTTGTTGGGTGAGGCAATGGGGCTACTGAGCTGCATCTCTCTTATCTTCCAGCAGGCTAGCCAGGACTTGCTCATATGGCAGTTGCCAGGCCCTCAAAGGGCCAGAGTGAAACCATGGCCCCTAGATATCTAGGTTTAGAACTGACACATCATTTCTGCTACATTCTGTTGGCTAAACCAAGTTAAAAGGACAGTTCAGATTTAAGGAATGGAGAAACAGTCTTCTTGCTGGAAGAAGTGGCAAAGTTACTTTGCAAGAGACTCAGATTGAGGGAGAGAAAAAATTGTGGCCATTTTTTTCAATCTACTTTTTTCAGATAAGTCTGATCTCCCAACCAGCCTTTATTTTCAAAGCTTTTCACCAGGATGAATATTCTTTTCCTATTATCTTCTCTCCATCTCATTCATAAAGTGTATTTCTGGAAATAGATAGTTTGTACATGCAGATGTATTATTTATTATTTGTTAATATAATAAGTATATTAGAGATCTTTATGCTATAAGTTGCTTATATTTCCCTTGTGAAAATTATGGCAGTCAGAACAGTACCTAACAAGAAAGTTTAAATACGTAAGTTTAGTGACCTTTTTGAGGTTATAAACACGTTACTATCAGATGTGGAAATAAAATTTGTCATATAAACCTGAAACTAGTTTTAAACTTGTCCACTGTCAATGTAGATTTTATGATTCCCATGCCACCTCATTGCTTACTAGCCGTGTAAACTTAGGCAATTTACTTATCTTTTCTGTGCCTGAATTTCCTTATCTGTAAAATGGGTAATAAAAGTGTATGCCTTACATTTTTATTTTGGGGATTAAATTAGGTTAACATGTAAAGCACTTAAAACAGTGCCTGACATATAGAAGTACTCAATATATGATGGATATTATTTTGATTAGCCAAAGGATCGTTAGTTGACCATCTCTTCTCCTGTTTTTGGTCTCCATAGCAGAACGTAACTCACTGTGGGAGGAAATGCTTTAGAATTCAGTAAACAGTACTGATTGGGAAAATTAGACTCATAAGATGTTAAATTTATATTTCAGACTTGAAATGAAAACAATTACATTAAATTTGGTGCAACAGACACCTGACCATCCCTTGCTGCGTTAGTCGTTGTGATAGACATTGTTGATATAAAGAGGAATCAGACCTATGGTCTCAGCTCTAAAGGAGTGGAAAGATTACCCATAATCATCTTTTCCCAGGGTACAGCATTGAGCACAATATTTCTTTCTAAAACGGTTCCAGGGCCTATTTTATGGTCATATATGAACAACACTATTTGAAATTACTTTTTCCCTTTTGCCAATAGGCGAGAAAGATGACATTGTAAAATCTGGGATTGACTGTGTTGTGGGAATTGGAGATGGGCTGTGTATTAAACACATTGCAAACGCTTTTTTGGATCCTCTGAGAAATCCTCTCCCAGATCTCTGGAGTACATGGCAATGAAGAGAAAGAGTTTAAGAGAGAGAAAGAGAAACAGCCAGTTACCCAGAAGGACAGTGGGAGAGAAAGCAAGTGAGAATAAACACTTGAATGTGAGCTGTCTGGGAAGGGAGTAGAAGGAGGTATGGTTGATAGTGGAGATGAGTTCCATCTTCTAGGATATGAATGAGAGAAATATGGTATGCTGACTTTAATGTGTGTGTCAACTGTGGAGAAAACTACAGAACATTTCCAAGAAAATCTAGGAAACTAAAGTTAAGGATTAACTGTGTTACTCTACACTAAGGAATAATTATTAAGAGCTTTTTTGAGATTTCTTGAACTTTCTAAAACATTGACCTTCCTGAGTATTCACTAGTAATTGTTATTAACCATAATGACAATCTATTATTAATATAATTGATGAGATGATACATCAAGTTTCTATAGTAGACCCTTCGTTGCATAATACATGAATAGTTTCTCAATTCAAAACCAACCCCAGGCTCTTTCTTGGTGGAGATCAAATGGAAAAGTCCCCCAAGCAAAACAGCCTGTATGCTTTTGTTGGGATGAGTGTCCCCTGTCACGAATTCCATGGGTCAAACAAGCCCAAGGTTTAGAAACATACCACAAATACTACATTTGATAGAAGATAATCATTTCCCAAATACATGATGGCATTATTTTTTGACAAATACAATCACAGGCAAGACAAAATCTAGACTATTTTACCCATTTTAATATGTGAAAAGATTGATATGCATATGTGTTTCTTCATATTTTTACTCTATCCTTTAAAAGGAAACCTGAGACAAAAAATTACATCATAAAGAAATAAACAATAGATAACTCATTCTGTCATTTGCAAAACAGTTCACTTATTAAACCAATCAGAGCTGTATGTAAAAATCTTTAAATTATCTTTTAATGTGAAAATTTGATAGTGGATTATATGACAAGTGGTGGCATATTTGGAGACATTAGAAAGTGATTTTTAGTAATATCTATTATGTTAATGTGCTTAAGATTCCATTAGAAAAAGATTTTTTAAAAAGATAAGAAATAGAGGGAGGCTAGGAGCGGGGCAGGGAGGGTGGGGGATGGAGCCTGAGAGAGAGACAAGCTATCTAATTTTAGCTTTTAGATATACAATTTATAGTTTTATTTTGATAAAATGCCATCTTTACTACTCAATTTTTCTTTCAACAACAACCAAAGATAGTGTTCACTTTGCTATAATTCTCTCCACTTGCCTTATCTATGTTATCTTTCTCTACCACACATTTATGTTAGGCAGCTCACACTAACTACAAAATAGAAATACATTTCTTAGCAGCTGTTACCATAATTCTAAAAATACACTTTTTTTTTTCTTACAGGATTTCAAACCTTCTGGGCTTCTTCCCAGTGCTAAATCCTGTCGACTGGATTTACTAGGATGAAGAGAGAAAGAAGTGTTATATTTTAAGATAATTTCTTTTCTAAACACCCAGAAAGGTAATAATTCTGGCATTTTACAAAGCATGTCAATTCGCTTCCTTAATGCTTTCTCCCAAGTGTCTGCTCTCCAGGTTTGCTTAGCTTTTTGCCTTCTTACATATTCATTGTGTAATCATTGGGAATCATGAACTCGTTGGAAAGAGCACATGCAGACCCAGAGAGTTGGGTCTGTCTTTGCCCAGGGCAAATTTGAACGGCAAGGTCATTTACGCTTGGTGCATGCTAAGCTGAACTTCTTATCATGCTCCCAAGAGGGAGTAACTTCTGCCCGGAAAAGTCTTGATCTCTCTTAGCATTTAATGTTTTACCACCCAGTTTAGCATATTGTTTTGCTTTTCCAAAATAGCAAATATATTACTAATTGCCTATAGATGATGAAATGAAATGTACTAGGAAATGGCATCCTTCTGGAGACCGTTGACAGCCAACCATGCACTATGACAGGATCATGGAGAGGTGAAAGACGGTTCTCACCTCCATCCCCTTCCAACAGAAACCATTCCCCCAAAACACACACACCCATGCTGGCCATACCTATGGCATGCATCCTTTTTCAAATTCTATTCTTATGGGACACAAATAACTGGACTTGAGGTAGTTGACAGTTAAATTCCTCTTTTCCAAGGAGCTTTCCTTCTCCCTCTCCACTCCGCATCATTTAATCTGAGCTTTTTTGTTTTGCTAAAGAAATATAAGGAAAAAATGTTTCTCAGCTCTATTTAATCACTGGCAAGCCAGCATTGGAGCTACAGCCTCATAAAGACTGCCAAAAACTCGACCTAGTTACTGCTCCTTTTTGTGGCATCTTACCGTGTGGTTTGTGGCACTTTGGAACACAAATTCACAGTTACCAGAAGTGAGGTTTATCACTGTTGCAAAGCCACTGAATTCTGATCCAGAATCTCACAAACTGGTGCGCGCCCACGCAGATCTAGCCCGTCCAGATAGACTGAACAGGAGGAAGAAGGCAATGCCAAGAAGGAAGAAACCGGGTCCTAATTAATCAGAAACAAATAAGTAATTTTAATGGTGATGTTGCAGGAGCTAGAAATGTATTCTTATGGGAACCCTATGTTCCACCAGGATGACACTGTGAAATTATTGCACTGCCAGTTATTGTCACTCAGCTGTGGAAGACTGACAAACAAATGAGTCATTTGGAGTGTGCTCTTATTTTTTGTTTTTGTATTTTAATGCACTTCAAGATGTAACAGCTTCATGGTCTCTTTCCTTTTCCTTTTTTCCTTACACTCCATTTCAAAATGATCCTTGATTAGCAGATGGATGGATACGGAAACATCCCTTTCACTGCAGAAATCGATTATAAAGAGGTGACAAAATACACTCAACGCTCACAAAGTTCAAGAGACTTTAAAGTAGGGAAATCCAACCCGTTGCCAAAAAAAATTAAAATATAAAAAGATCTGACTGTCACTAGGACCATTTCATTCAGTAAATATTTATTAGGCGTTTGCACTTTTCTACTTGTACTGCTCATTTCGTTCCTGCCGCCTGAAATATCCTCCATCCACCAGCTTCCCCTGAAGACCAAACCCAAGTATCCTGGATGTCCTGAAGATTTCCTTGTCTTTCTCTCCTAACCCCCTCAGCAGCCCCAGTCTCCCTTCACCCAAAGCCTCTACTGTTTCATGTATGCATCCCTCTTAAAAACACATCCCAGGTTCCTTTGGAATACTTTTGAAACCCTCTTCACCTTTGAGAGTTAGGCCTGTCCTATGCACCTTTGTGTTTTTAGAGAGCATTGAATCTAGTAGTGGCTCAGGAAAACATTATGTTGAATTTAAAAATCAGTTTCTATTTTTCCCGTTTTCCTAGTCTTTTAGCACCTTGTTGGACTCTCCGGCACACTAAAAATGAATCATACATTTTCCTTGCAAACTGTTTAAAATTTGCATTTTTAGCGAGTTGAGGGACTGATGGAACTGTGACAGGACATAAAAGTATTTGGTGGGTTCAGAATGAACCTGTTAATAGCTTGTTAGATATTCGTTCTGAAGTGGCTGTAGGAACTTCACTAAGTAATAAAAAAGGTGGGAATTATCAGAGATAGTATCAGATAATAAGACTTCTGATGGACTAGAAATAACAAACTCTAGAAAGTTTTAGCACAGAGATTTCACCACTTTCGACCTTGCTCTCCCTTCCCTTTGCACTATATTCTGGGATCGGTCATTTTTTTTTTTTTAAGATTTTATGTATTTATTTGAGAGAGCGTGAGAGAGAGAAAGAGAGAGGGAGAGATCACAGTCGGGGCAGGGGGGAAGGGTAGAGGGAGAATCACACTCCCGGCTGAACAGGGAGCCCTGTGCGGGACTCAGGGAGCCATATGTGGGGCTTGATCCCACCCTGGGATGATTACCTCAGCTGAAGGCAGACACTTAACCGTCAGAGTGCCCTGGGATTGGTCATTTTTAATGTTTTGTCAGTGAACTATGCTGGAACAGTACTGACAGCAACATTGGGGAATTCCATGGGGAAGTCTAGAAATTTGGACCTTTTTATTTAACAGTAAAGAACTTATATTAGCTTTCAGAATGTTTGAAAGAAAATATAGACATTTTCAGAAAAAAAAACAGAGGAAAGAGTCCTATTTGGAGAAAGATTATAGAAATGGTTTGGAATTAGAGAATTAACAACAATACAAAAAAAGTTTAAAACTGGACAAGTTGCTTCAGGATGAATAAAATGAATGATTAAATCTTCTTTAGAATTTGGTTGGTAGAAATTTTTTTGTGAGTTTCTTAAAATGGAGCTGTTACATAGGAAATTAATTGGCATTCAATCTAATAAATATTTTCAACTATTGAATGGAATCTAGGAGTAATTTCTATTTTGAAGTTTCCATGATATTTGTAGATTATGACAACTTTATTTGCCAGGCTTACAAATAAATAGTTGTTAAACAACAAGATAAATGTATTAAAATAAAAAGCATTTTAAAATGAGCTCTCTATTCTCTTAATACCCACACCATATCATCACTGTACCATATTTATTTTTATAAATTCATTTCTGTATTTGTTTTTATAAATCTATTTCCCAATCTACATTTATATCTGTTTCTCTATATGGCATCCTCAATATGCAAGGTAGATGCTATGTTCCAGAATATTTTATGTCATAAAAATATTCTCATTAATGGTAAATAAGTAAATAAGTAAATATTGAAGAGCACTGGGCTTAGACCTAAATATAGTTTCACATCAGAAGGTGAGCTATGTGAAAATGCATAATAAATGAGATTTGAAGTGCTGATTTTAGTTTCCCTAATAAATAAATACTTGTGTGGTAGTAATTATTAAGGGGACATTGAAGAGCAGTGTTTTACCTAGTATTTTCTAACATGAGTGAATTAAAATTTCTGGAGAAACTACATGGATGAAATTGTCACCGATCCATGTCTGTTTCCTTGATTTCTAAACCAGTTATTGAACGGTTTAAAGTAAAGTACAAGCTCTAGCTCTGGTTTAGGTTGTATCCTGAGTAGATATCTTCAACTGTCTAGGAGGCACACAGTGTTTGCTCTGCTATAGTGGTATATCTTCCTTACATTCATTCAAAAGGAATCTTGTGATCTCACTCCAACTAGGAGACATCTGCTCTTGCAGTCACAAGCTGAGGGCTACAACTTAACAATCAATAACTGGCAAAGGAAAAACAATTAAAAAAAAAAAACCCTCCAAATAAATGGTCTAAGAAAAAGAAGCCAAAAAAAAAAAAAAAAAAGACAAAATAAACCCCAGAATAACATTCAGTTAAAAAATAAAATGAACCAGTCTCAAGTAGTACCTTTAAGCTTGGAATAAGATTTTGAAGGTATCTGTAAAGAACTTATTCTTTCTTGCTCTTGGACGTATCATGGGCCTTAGAATGACCCTTAGAATGACTATTCTGTTTTCAAATACAAGTATGTAACAACATGCAAGCGACATGATATAGACCTACACTGCATAGTATTTTTCTTATAATAGCATAATTCTCTGTGACATGTTGGGCTTGTGATACCAACGGGACGTGTGATGATGGACAATAGAGGCAGAAGGAAAATTTGTTCAAAAGTTTTGTGCTGAGTTTTATGTAACTTATTCCCAGAAGCCGTGAGACTAATAAAGAATTCTGACAATGGACTAGTAAAAAAAAAAAAAAAGAATATTCTTAATGTCTAAAACCTCTAACATGCTCACAAGAGAGGTGGTAGGACTCACAGTCTTTGCTTGTCTATATCAGTGCACTCCAGGTACCCCAATGGTTATAGAAAAAATCACTCAGATTAAAATACATAGTATTACACATATGACTCAGGCAGATAATTCTGAAACACCAGATCCACCAGAACCACATGATGAGGAAAATTCAGATTTTGAAATTAAAATTTCATGGAATTTTACAGGTATTGATTATTGGATGAAGAGAAATCCTACTTAAGGAGGTTTCATAGACCCTGACTTTCATGCAATCTGAAACAATTATGAGATCATCTACAGAAAAAGGATTAAGCAGACCTGAACACACACAATCTTCAAGATTTCTGATTAGAAAAGAGCATTAGTCTTTAGCCACAGATTGTTGATTTTCAAAGGAAACTAAAATTGGGAACACTTCATTATGCTAGGTTCCCTGGGTCTGACATACAAAGATTTGTTTTGGGCAGGTTGCTTATCATAATTTGAGATATTCTTTTTTTCTCTTTTTTCTGTATAACGTGTGTGTGTGTGTGTGTGTGTGTGTGTCTGTGTGTTTGTGTGTTAACACTGGTATGTGCACAATGGGACCACATACATATATGCATAACATACATCTATAAATATGAAATTTCAGAAACTACTTCTAGGAGCTTTAGAAACAAAACATGAAGAGAGAAATAATGCTTAGTTGGAATGGTGTAGTTAGAGTGAAGGGAGAACAGTAGAGGCTGGGAAAGGGAGAAGGCGAGGGATTACCCAGCGTCAGGCAACATGTCTGCTGAGGTAAGGTGAGAACACGTACTGACAGTTATGATTGCTTCCAACCTATTCATGACTGTCCTGTTTAGGTGACCTTGTTGTTGAATCAGGAAAAGGCAATCAAGACTAAGCGTCATTTGTGGCGTGTGTGAAGCAATTGTACTGTCTGTCAGGAAAGTATTGTTCTGCATAGGAATTCTCTACGTCTGTATTCATATCTTTATTCACCTCATCCTCAGGTTTTGAAGGCTATGGATATAAACTGCCATGAAAGTTGGTTCAAAACCATTAGTTGCTAACACATTCAAGCTCTTGACTTTTTCTCCACCTGTATCTTCTCCATAGCACATAGCCATGTTGAGTTCTGAGTGGCCAGGACAGTACAAATACTCTCCCCTCTGCACTGATAAGAAAGCCATGCCTGATAATGTGAAATTATTCTACAGGCCTTAGGGAACCTGGACTTAATGTTCATTCTGCCTTTGTTCCTTGACTAACTGTATTTATATTCTCCAGAACCTCTTTCCTATCTTGTTTGACGGTATAAAGCTGAGAAACAACCACTTCTACTTCTTGGTTTTGAAGTCCATCAAATAGACAACATCACCATTCTTTCCCTGGATCCGGTCTTTGGAGGACCCATGTTAAGACATAGTTGGACGGAAGAAGAAGTAAGTGACTAGGGCCATTTCTAGGACAATGATTAGTTTTATAGAAACAACAAACATGATCTACATAACAAAACATGTTGGAGTTCCTGGGGTGAAGACTGTGCCTTTAAATAGAGATCCAGCTATCACTTCCCAAAGGAATATACATTATTTCCTTTGTCCTCCTCTAGGCAACTGTAACATCTCTACCAACCCATCTACCCTTGGCAGGAATCCTGAGGGGACTTTTATCTCATAGGCCGCCTTATGATTCTTCCTCAGGAGTTAACCTTGCATTAAACAGCATGAAATGACAGTGATCCTACTTAATCTCCACCCTTGGAGCAGTCACTCTTAACTTGGGATCAGTTTTTAAGATTCGACTGCTATCACCAGATTGAATATCAGGCAAAAATATACTGTATCAAAAATCAATAAATAAAACTAGTTTGCCATTTAAAAATCATTAATAGGATATTCTATAAACTATGTCCAATTTGATTAAATATTAAATATTTTAAGGATATCAGTGATTCTGGACATCTTATTAAAAGTACAACTATCAATTGTTAAAAGGATAAGGATTCATGATTCAGCACTAGTCTCTTTCGACATATTTCCCTCACTCCACGTCATTAGAGCAGTAGATTATCTGTTGGGGAATGGAGGAAGTACCTCATATAGAACTAGAAGCTATAATAATTTAAAAAAAATAAGACTATAATTGATATTTAATTATTTTAAGAATTCTGTATAGGCACAGAATGTCTGATGGTCATATCAGTAAAGAAGAGTCTGGATTCCTTTGATAGAAAATATCTCCATAATAGCAAAGGCTATTATGCTAATAGTGCAACCCGAAAAGAACTTCTACCGAAATTATTTACATTTCCTACTCAATTGTGTTTTGAAGCCTCTCTTATCAAAGCTGACATTCTTTGAGGCCCCACTCAAATGTACTCAGCCCTCGATGATTTACAGTCTGTTTAGGCAAGAATTGTCCTCTTGATCACTAAAGAGAAGCCTGTTGAACACCCCTCTGTACAGGATATTGTGGTAAGAAAGCACATAACCCCCAGTCCTCAATAGCTCATGTACTTGTCTTACTTTTTGAAGCAATTGCACATATTTCCTTTTTTAATTTGTTTAGAATTCTTAAGATACAATTAGTATAAATTTCATAAGCAAGAAACGGAGGCCCAGATATTTAAAAGAACAAGGTTTATAGCTAAGTAGCAGAAAATAAATTATTAAAAACCAAAAGGCGGTCTCCTCACTGGGCTAGAAATCTTTCCACTGTTTTATCTTGTGTCTCATCAGTGATAAAATTTCTCTAGGTAGGGAACAGAGTTTGAAAAAATTATTTTGATAATATGCATATACTAAACATATAAAGATCCTGTGTATCGAAAGCTAAAGAGAATGCTTTTAGAAGATCACATCTAGATGAAACTGTGTCTATACACCTAATAACCAATTGCTCTGGGTGATCATACCAAGATTATTTTTAGTGTAGACACCTAAGTGTGTCCTATTTTTAAGGTAGATTCATAATAGAGATCTGAAAGTTTTAATCATTGAGATTTCATAATAAAATGCAATTATTGATATAACTAAGATAATTAATTCTCCCATAATTTTTCAGAATTGTTCAGGGAACCAAAGGATAAAGTTTTACTGAATTTCTCAGTGGGCATTACAAGCATGTGCTGAAGGCATCAACAAAACGGAGGCACCAAAAATTGTTGTGAATAATTTCATATTTACTATTTCAAAAAGAAAAGAAAAATTCAAACTCTACGGGGGAGAAACAGTGCCGTGGAGTTGTTTCACACCTGTCTTGTCATTCAGTATTAGTTTTCTTTTTTTTTTTTTTTAAAGATTTTATTTATTTATTCGACAGAGATAGAGACAGCCAGCGAGAGAGGGAACACAAGCAGGGGGAGTGGGAGAGGAAGAAGCAGGCTCATAGCGGAGGAGCCTGATGTGGGGCTCGATCCCATAACGCCGGGATCACGCCCTGAGCCGAAGGCAGGCGCTTAACCGCTGTGCCACCCAGGCGCCCCCAGTATTAGTTTTCTAAATGGGTTTTGTGGTTGGTAGCACTCCATGGTCTCTTCCATATTCACATGCTTTTCTGAAGGTCCTAATAGGGCCCTGGCAAATGGTATGGATCCGTAAGGTTTACGGAAGGCGTCGGGCTCAAAGAGAAGTCCAACAATACTCAGACAAGAGAAGAGAGACATGGGGCAGGGAAAGATCATCGTGGTGAATAGGTATGGACCAAAATGGTTATGTGTGAAAGAACCCTGACAAGATCAATCACTTTTTAAATCCCAACTCCATTAACTAGTTCTGTGACCTTGGGAAGCTTACTCAATGCCCTTCAGTCAGATCTGTAAAATGGGAAATAACTCAAAGGGTCATATTAAAAATTAAACAGAATTATGTAATTAAAGCACTTCACTCTGGGCACATAGTAAATGCACAGTGATGCTTATCCATTAAGTTTATCATTACTAAGACCTTCCAAATTCTATTCCCACACCCTTCCATGCCCAGGAGACAGTCTTCTGCTATTTGAAAGGTTATTGATATTTAAAATAAAACCCCTGCTGAGTTGGAGCAAAAAAGCACAAATAAATTACCTTTGATCAGAAAGTTTCTTAATTGGGATTATACTACCTTATCATTTGATTACCTATGTGTAAATGCTCACTAGTGTTCACTGTCATCATTTTCGCACACGCAACTCTTGTTAATCCAGGGAAGCAGGGACACAAGTCACTCTCAAAGAATAAGAAATGCAGAAATAACCCATCCTCACTTTAGCTAATAATTTTAACCTCATTCTCCCAATTATACCTTTTGGAGGATATAGCTGTTATCAAGGCAGGTATGATGTCTGCCCTCACCGAGTTTATGTCGGAGCTAAATAATAACCAATACGTCAAATTGTACCTCCGTCACAAGCAGACATAGTTCACAGGTTTCTGAAAAACAGTATGACAAAAGCACCTGCCAGAAAAAGCGTACTTTGGGGTTCAGTTTTCTAATCATTTTTGCAATTCATATTTCCAAAATGTAGAAAAGTTAACACAGTTTCTAAGATTCCCTTCTTATTTTTTTTTCCTCCAAAAATCTTTTCTGGCAGTTACGAGTTCAGAATGCTTTTGTGCATTCCAAGCAGTCTTGCCCAGATTCTGCCACCTGTTCCATCATTCTGGGTATATTTAGGGTATAGTTCTTTTCCATATGGGCAGTGTAATTCCATTAAGTAGCAATCCAGCATAGTTACTTTTTTTTAACGTTAAACCTCGAGAGTTAATCGTCCATCTGTGTGTAATCATCGATTCCATTAAGCCTTATGGCCTTGTCAGATTATCAAACATTTTAAACAGTACTCCTTTCTTCACAGGAAACACATTTGATAATTAAGGGCATGATGGAATCTAAGGTTTTGAGTCTGACTCCAAGGACCTACAGTGGCTTATGTTAATCCTGGGTCAGACTTCATCTCCACTAGATCGCTGAGCTTTGCCTGTGACAGCTAGACTTGGTAACACATTTGGATCTAGTTCAGTCATATTTCTGAACAAGCAGATACAATGTTCAGATGTGAAAGACAAATCACTGGTCATGTTTTTACCTGCAAAGCTTGCCTTCAAATTTCTGGTCACAATGACTGAACTATAATAGATATTGATGAGAACTGTCCCCAGCCACAGGCTGTGTGAAACCTTGAGCTTTCTCTTGCTTGTTTTTAGGTTTCTGTCACCTTTCATTCTATCAGAGACCAGATTTTCAAAGGCTTGACTCTCACTGGGGAACTTCATAGAAGGAGAGAGTGTGGGCAGATTTCTTGTCAAGTTGAATTTGAAGTTAGATTTTTTTATGAAGTGAAAAATACTAATAATTATCCACAAAATATTGCCAACTTTCAGGATTTTTGTTCTCGTTTTGTTAATCAAGCGTGGATGAGAATGAGTCAAAGGAGCACAGATGGAGAAAACTAAAATTAAGAATTCTGCACTCTAGGTCACAAAGTGTAATGATGATGTGTGACTGGGATCTTCAGAGGATGATTTTCTCATTCCCTTTACATGGAGCGCTCCTCATATTTACTAAAGAAATTGAATACGGTACATATAATCAGCCTATCAAAAATCTTCCATTAAAATAAAACAATTAAAGCACTGCACCTAGACCACTGGAGACATAATTTGCTGCATAGTTGACCGACTCTACTTTTCTTTAATCAAGAAATAGAAAATTCTGTTGTCTTCTACAGTCCAAATCATAGAAACTCTTCAGTTCTGTGTTGTGTTTCATTTTTCTTTATATCTATGTGAAAATTGAAGTGGTTCTGGTTTTGGTCTACCAAAATCCAAATAATCTAATTTACATTAGATTTAATATTGTATTTCCTAAAGCAACACAAAGACTTTCTCAGCGCTGGAGGGTGTCTGGACCCAGGCAAAGCAGGCCTTGTATGGTCTGCTGGCTGGAGAACTAGACACACAGAGGGAGAATCTTGGCCTTTGTGGAACAGCAGGTCTGGACAGCCTAGTCCACTGCCCAGCCAACTTAGAAGCCCTTCCGGAGCAAATCTGGCCCAGAAGGCTGCGCATATTTTTGCCTGGATAGACCCCTTCGTGTTCAACAGGAGCCTTTGCAGCGATGATGAGGTCCTCCATATTGCTCACACAAAGCTACAGCATGGGACAGGAAATCTGGCTCTTTAACCCTCTGGCTGCTGCACATGACTATTTGGCTAGCAAAGCAGAAAAATGTCGACAGCCTAAGGTTTAAATGATTAGTAACAGGTTTTTGAGTGATTTTCCCAGAATGTGCTAGTATAAATAGAGGACTGTGAAAGTGTGGTTTGGGGATTTTTTTCTTCCTTTTGGTATTGTGATTTGTTTGTTTCCATTTCTTTTCATGACACATTCTCTTTTATGACTGTAGACACCCAAGCCAAATACACAAATGCAGGCTGAAAGGGAAGGTGCTCACCTCCAAGTGCCTTCTAATCAGGTGTCCAAGTGCAGCCCGAGTGCAACAGACTTTTTAATCTCCTGAAATCCATCCTTATTATGAGTTCTTTTAGCTTATCCTGCCCGAGATTTTGTTTACAGGCTGGAAGACTCAGAAAAGACTATTAGAACATTACTACTTCATGCAGGATATTAGGGTTTCTCCTTTCTAATGAGTAATAAGCCACTTAATAAAAACTTATTGCCTTACTTAAGAAGCAATGCTGTCTTTCCTTTTAAAATTTTCTTTTCCATACTTGTGGTTATTGTCTTAGAGACAAAAAGATGAAACTGACAAGTAAATTCATGTCCTAAGTGGCTCAGTAGATGTTCCTTGCAAATTGTAATAAAAGGGTTAAAAAAGATGACATCTAATCAGTAGAACTGTCACCAACAAAGCTTTGAGCTTAGTCTATTGAAGTAAATAAAATTATTTTAACTCCAGCTAACACAGATACCTTAAAATGGATCATGACAATTTTCTGTCAGAAATACAGTTCTCTTCAGTAGTAAATAAAGCACAGTTATCCAAATAAAATGTATTGTTTTAAAAATATGGGAATGAGCCAGCCATTAGCTCCTACTTGGGTTATGTAGGGTAACTGACACAAATAAAGTGTCTTAGTGGGCATGTTTTGGTGAAAAACAGCAGCTCTACTTTTTACTATGAAAGAAAAATAAAGTATCGAAATATGAAAATCCTCTAGGACTTATATAAGTGAATGAAAGTGACCAACGGGCCTCTAATTCATACTTATCAACAGTTCCTATCTATCTGACATTTTATACTGGTTCAATCTCTACAAGTCTCCTATCACAGTATAAAAGTACCATATTTAAACAATAAAGGACAGGAGAAAATGGTGCTTTCTCTTGACATATATACAGGTGCCATCTCTCCCAACTTAAAAAGCAACCCTATTTCTAGCTTGTATTCCTATCTAGGTAGTCCAATTTCCCACTCCCCTTTACAGATCATCTTCTTAAAGATAAATCCAGTTCACTGACCTTACTTTCTCACACCTATTCAATCTGTCTTAAGGCCACCACTCTACTGAAACGATTCATACTAAAATCATCTAAGCCCTTCAGTTTGCAATACCAGACAGACTATTTAATGTGACCTCACCTCTCTCCATTCCATTATTCTTGATACTCCCTTTCCTTCCTTGGCTTCTGTCGTACTACTGCCCTCTGGGCATCTTAGTTGATCTTTCCTGGGTTTCTTTATGGAATCTTTCCCCCCAACTACCTTTTAATGTCCATGTTCCTCTTGATGATACATACTACCTTGGTCTTTTTCACTTTTCAGTTACTGTGCTCTGATCTGAGCTACGGGGCTATTTCTCACCATGTGAATTACTACTCACTTGGTAAAAATCCTTGAGTTAGCTAAGACTTTTTCAGATACAAATCACAGAGATATGATATAAATAAGCATAAGACATAAAACTCAAAATGTACTGGTTCACAAGACTAAAACATTCAGGAGAAGGTTAACTAAAGGTTTGGCTTGGTCCAGTGGTCCAGAAATATCAGCAGACCTCTGGCGTTCCTAATTTGTTAGCTTTTTTCTTCTGTGTTGACTTCATTTGCAGACTTATCTCTATGGAGACAAAAATGGCCATCAATTACTTTGGGCTTACTTGTTCTTATACTTAATGATCCCACTGAGAAAAACATGACCTGCTTTCTCCCCGTATCCTTAGCAGTACATAGTTTTGTTTCCTGATTGACTTGGTTTAAGACATGTACCTTCCACCCTGACACGAGAAACAAGGCCCCTCGACTGGTAGTCAAACCAGAATCAGTAATCTAGGACAAGGGAATGTTCACAAAAGGAAGTACAGAGTTGACTTAAACAAGAACAAAAATAAAGGCACCTCTATTACAACTCCCCAAACTATAACTTTCCATATCCTCATTCTAAAATACAGACCAATATATTTATCTCTGTGAACATAGATATTTCAAAATCACGTGACCAACTTAAAACCTCGGTGAGGATTCTTTCAACTCCAACCCCAAAATTGTTTATTTCTGTGTTTTCGGTAATGCCAATACTACCTAAAACATCATCCAAAGCAGAAGCAAAGAAGATATTAAACTTCTGCCTGCCAGGTCTATCTTAGAAATACCCGTGAAATATATGTTGTATTTGTTTTCCCCAAATGTATTGCGACTACATTATTTGGGGGCCATATTATCTTTAAAGAGTCTCCTAACTGGATTTACCTCCCTCTAATCTGTTTTCCATATTGCTACTTCATTATCTTTCCAATATGGAAGTACAGTCATTTTACTTACATGCTTTAAGCCAACTCATCCATAGGATGAGTTCTTCAAACTTGTTCTTTCTCCACAATCAGAGCCAAAAAATCTTAAGCCAGACTAAGCTAGAGTTTTCCAAATGTGTCATTCTATTCTTGTTTGAGTATCTTTGAACACAGAATTCCTTTGTCCTAGAATAACCTTCCTCTCCCATCTTTTTAACTTCTCTCACAAGATCTATTTTAGGTACACTCAAGCCAAGTTGAACACATCCCCCTTACAACTGTGAACTTTGTACGTGATTCTATTATTGGGCTTATTGAAATGTCTTTGTTTACATATTGTCTCTCTTGTGACCGAACTCCTGAGGGAGAAATATGTTATATTGGAGTTATTGGCCTTCTTGAGGGTTTGTTGAATTCCATCCAAAGATAATCACAATGTCTGGAACATTGTGTGAAAACAAATTTGTATTGAATGAATACATGCAGGCATGAGTAAAGGAATACATGTGATAGTAAATTTTCATAATCTGAAATGGAGAAAACAATGACTACTACCTGAAAGCTAAGGAGGAATTTCATTTTTAGGCAAAATTTAAAGGAAAAACTTAATTTTTGGTATTAATAATTTTTTTAATGTTTTTTTATTATATTATGTTAGTCACCATACAGTATATCCCTGGTTTTTGATGTAAAGTTCGACGATTCATTAGTTGTGTATAACAATAATTTTGATAAAATTTATAGTTTAGAATTCATATGAATGTGTCAAGCAGTTTTACATCAAAAGCATCATTTGTGTTTGCAAGGAAAGCCAAAACAGCTATCACTGTCATTGAAATTACAGTGCTTATCTGATGGAGAAACTGAGGAGCAGAGTGATTGTGTGTCCATCCCAGGTTCATGTTGAGTGTTTGTGGTAGAACTGGATCAAAGAAATTTCTGCACCCCGGTCATTTATAAGCATAAATGAGAACTATTCTCCGGGATCAACAGAGAAGACCAGAGCATCCTATTTTAATCAATTATAAAAGTTCTCCTTCTCCAATCAAAGAAAGGTATTAGT
This sequence comes from Ursus americanus, assembly GCF_024610735.1. Classification (NCBI taxonomy): domain Eukaryota; kingdom Metazoa; phylum Chordata; class Mammalia; order Carnivora; family Ursidae; genus Ursus; species Ursus americanus. Next base: position 22,045,188 of record NC_142134.1, on the reverse strand, counting down.
GAAATGAATGAGAGTAATTAAATCTAATTTAGTCATGCAAATGAGTTTAATTAAAAGAAATCTACCCTTTAATAACTTCAGGGGAAAATGCAGTTCCTCATGGAGTTTGAAATTTAGTTAAGCTCACAAGACACAATAGCTGAACTGATGAGACCACACTGTTGTAATCTGCTTGTGTAAATATTGACACATGTAGCATTTAGTTTGTCTCACAGTGATAATACTTGCTCTAGGCTTCTGATGAAATCTGGCATTTACAATTATTAAAAGATGCTTGTTAAAAACGCTCTTATCCATCATGTTAATTCTATGAATGAGACTGCTAATACATTGACCTCCAGAAAAAACTCTTTTTCCCTAGAGTTTAAGAAAATGAATATAAATTTAAAACTTATTGAGCCTCTTTTCTGCAGAAAGCCTGAAGCCAGGTATAAAGCAGGGTAGTATGGGGCAAAGAGAAATGGGAATGTCCCTGTCCTGAGGATGCTTATAGTCTAACATCTGTAATGTCTTCTGTCTATAACGATTACAGGCAGAATTGTTCAGCATGAAAGTACAAACCTGGATACCATAAAAAGCATTAAACAAAATCCCATGGGAGAACAGAAAACAGAATTTGGAATGCCTGGGAGGAAGCAGGAAACTCTTCACCAACAGAGGGGAATTTGAGCTGGCTTTAGAGACATGAGATTTTGACAGCAGAAGATATGGTAAGGGAGGGACAGAGTCATGGAACACGGATATGATAGGCAGAATATTATAGAACTCCATCCAAAAGAAGGAAAACTCATGTTTGTTCAGAGCTTTATTAGTCTGGTGGGTTTACATCACAGGCTATGTGAGAAGAAATTTTAAAAAACGAAGCCCCGTTAGCCAGCCAGATGACAAAACGCAATGGTGAGGGGTAGCATTGAATGTTGTGCTTAGTATCAGGATGCGTATCTGCAGACAATGCGGAGGTCCCAAAGGTTTTTGAACAAAGCAGTGGCATGTCTATAGTGGTCATTTGTAATGAAAACTCTAATCAAGGGTGAAGAAGAATTTATAATGGAGAAAGAATGGAGGCAAAGAGACTGTAGGAGTTTGTTGAATAATCTGAATGAGAGATAAGTATGCTCTGGTTTAAGACATTAGCAGTGAAAATGCAAAAGAAAAGAACAGTGTCTCAAGGCGTTAACAGCCTATGACTTTTAACTTGGGTGTCAGGACGGACAGTGTTGCTCTTAACTAAGTTAGGGAGCGCAGAGAGACAGGGAAGAGGTATTCAATGAAGCCTACCCACATCACTGACTTTTAAATGCTTTCCCAATCCCCTGCCTCCATTCTACTTTTTCTTTTTTCCGTGCTTTTATCATACTATAGAATTTACTACTTTCTTGGGTGTGTGTTTTCTTCTTAAATCTAAGCTCCACAAAGATAGGGAGTTTTAGCCCTATTTCAAGTTCACACTTGAATCTTGAAAGTCTACCACATAGTAGGTGAAACTTAAATGTCTAACACACAGTGGAATCTAGTCCACAGGAGATGCTTGTGAAGTATTTGCCAAATGAACAGTGAAAAATTATAATTTTGAAATCAAATTTTGAAATAAAAGGCTACAATTTGAAAACATAGCTTGTGACACCCAATGGTCTACCCGTTTACTTCTGTTTTCCCTTCCTTTGCTGCTCCTCCCTGGCACTCCATGCTCCGGGTATACTGAACGTCCCTTAGACATGTCAGTCTCATGTTGCTGAATTATATATATCCAAAGACAATCACAAGAATTATCTTAGGGCTTTATGTATGTTCATTACTTCCCTAGGAATCCCTAACTTACTCTTACCTATGCTATCTCTCCCTAGGCAACTCCTCGCCAGCCTTCAGACATCAATTCTTTCTCTAAGAAACCTCTCCTAATTCACCAGATCTGGTGGAGAAGTCTCTGATTTATCCTTCTGTAACATGCCATACTTCCTGTTGGGGTAATTTTCACACTGGATGGTCATTAATTGCCTGATACTTGTCTACTTTCCCATCAAATTTTTTATTCATGAAGGAATATGTCAATATCTTTCACCAATGTTTCTCCATCAGATAGCACAGGACCTGGTTTATATGGAAACTTAAATTCATTTGTATTCAAAGGATATACCCTGAGGTTCAGTCTTCAAAAGTAAAATTCAAAAACTCTAACATAGAAAACGAATGTATAGAATACTAATGTAGATATATTTTCAAGTAGAAGAGAATTGAAGTTCATATATGATTATACTATTGTCTCATTTAAGTAAAATGTGAGGCTACTTGTAGTGACAAGAATGGAAGAGTTAGGGTTTGAGAGTAAATTGAAAGTAAATAATAGTTGGAATAATTTTCTAAGGAAACTAGGTAGAAAATAGCAAGAAGTGACCTTAATTAGTTAATTAATTCCTGATCAGTCTCAGAGGGCTCAAGTAAGGGTGAGAGTTATTTATTTGCAATGGGCTTGCTCTCTGATGTAGAAGATACTTTGAAATAGAAAATATTATAAATAAGTATTTTATAAGGCAAGAATTAAAGTTAATAAATATATTTAAGGAAAAAGCACACAATGTTTTGTAATACAGAAGCAGGAGATCTAAGGTCTGTAATGGGAATGTGTGAGCAGTGTAGGGTGATACTGTGGTTACTGACTTCCATTGATACTAAGTGGGGGGACTACTCAGAGTCACTGCTTATAGCTGTCTGGTTATGCCCTTCGCAAGTCTTCCGGTGCCTGGAGTGAGCGGGGGCTACAATGCAGTTCATATTCAGCTCGCCATGCAAGTGCCTGATGTGGGCCTACATCTTCTGGGGAGAAGGGGCACATTTTTCTTGTCATTCACCCTGACTTTAATTTCTTGCCAAGCCTTGCATCCACGGGGCTGCGGTCCCTTAGAGAGGAAGCCTTTAGCACGATATGAACTAGCAGCAACATTGTATGCAAGGGTATAGGAGTCTTAGTTCAAGTCTAACATCCAAACACTAACTTCTGAAATTTTGCATTCACATTACAAATGCTTTAATACACTTGCCATCAAAATCAAGTTCAGAATAAGGCAATAATAGTATGATCTAATGAATGTGGGATAGTATTAATATCAGCCCATCTAGGACTTCTGTTATGGAATTATGTTAACACAAAACCACTTCAAATGGATTTTTGGGAAGAGCTGGAAAAGATTGAATCAATGATTACATGCATAGAACAAGGGATAAATGTTTGAGTAAATAAATATAATTGTTTTTCTGTTTAAGTTTATGGCGAGATTGTCTCTCTTCTCCCCTTGGTATAGCTATTTTCTATTAGCTTGGTATTCCTATGGCTTTGTTGATGAGGACTTAGGGAGAGGCATGGAACCAGGTATTCCATTCTGGATTTCCGTGATTATGGGTAAATTTGTATTAGTTTCAATATCCTATCTTTTTAGTGAGAAGATTAATAATAAAAAAAGCCTCCATGAGAATTTAAGAAAATACATTGTAAAGAACAAGGGAAAAAATTGGAATAACTGATTGTCTCTTCATCTCATCTGGAATGAAGGATTTTACCCTATCTGTAATTGGGGTTTGTTGTAAGCATCATAAAAGCTTTATTCATAATATTTAAAGTATAATTTACTTAGAATTTAAAATAATAAATTGGTTTTAATTATAGGACTCAGAGAAAAGGGTTTTTTAATCATGTGTTTATTTCTTCTAGAAGAGTTAGTAAGCAGACACAGTTAAATTTGCTATGATAGATTATATACCCAAACACATGATCAGAGACCTGTAATGAACAGGTTTCTTGCAAACAAGTCAGGTTTGCACATATGCTTTATTTTTCATTCTGCAGGGAAGTGGAAAATTAGAGATAAATTATCTGAAGGAGCTGTAATTTAAAGTGACACCCCAAATATTAATACCTCTTCTAAGTTGGGCACCTTGTTCTTTTATCCTAATCACTTTGCATCATAATATTTTTTAATTTTAATTTTTTTGGCTTTTTTTTTTAAAGATTTTATTTATTTATTTGACAGAGAGAGAGACAGCCAGCGAGAGAGGGAACACAAGCAGGGGGAGTGGGAGAGGAAGAAGCAGGCTCATAGCGGAGGAGCCTGATGTGGGGCCCGATCCCATAACGCCGGGATCACACCCTGAGCCGAAGGCAGACGCTTAACCGCTGTGCCACCCAGGCGCCCCTAATTTTTTTGGCTTTTGAACCATTTCTTCACTGGTAAAAATCTCCCAAGTTCTTTTGCAATGCCATCATGATCAATTGCTAATGGCATTTCACGTTTCTGTTATTAAAAAAATGTGTGTGTGTGTGTGTGTGTGTGAGAGAGAGAGAGAGAGAGAGAGAGTGCACACACATGGGTAGAGTTGTAACTGCCAACTAAGCAGGAAGTACAATGCTTAAGCATCCAATAATTCAAAGTGATAGACAGCAAGTCCACGAATCCAGAAAGTTCAATAGTTACCAATAAATTCGGTGGAATGCAGACATGGCAAAGAAATCAGTGCAAATGATTAGTATTGACATTGTAGGAGGAAATTCAAGGGAAGGGTTTTTCAGAAGAGGAGAGCAGAGTGGTTGATTAGGAAGGTGCACGTTGGTTATCACAGAGTTACTTAATTGTGAAATACTTTGTCATTTGCACTGACTTGACTGAGAGTCTAACATTATAATGAAGAGCATGATTTCTGGAGTCAAACATACTTGATTTGAATTCTGGCCGTACAATTCTTGGCAAGATAGTTACATTCTTTAAGGTTTGATTGTATCTGAAAAAAATGCAGGTAATGTGCTGGTATGTCTGTCTGTATACAAGGTAGTTTTAATTACTTGCATCAGTCGGGGTGGGGTCAGTAAAACAGCAGTCACTAAATGTATCCTGGATATAAAGTGCTTGCTATCAGAGTAGAGGCTTTCATGACTATTGATGCCTAAGCCTCCATAACAGGTCAAAGAAACTGCCTCGAAGTTCAGGGAAGCTATCATTGGGGATCTCAGACCGAAGCACCAAAATGTGTGGTTCTCATAAAAGTTCTCAGAGAAGTTGCTATAATTCTCAAGACTATTTGGGAATTTTTCATCTGTTTTCTTTGTCTGCAGCAGCAAAGCAAGTGACTCTTAAAGGCTCACCAGGAAGCCCATAAGCCCGGCTGCAGCTGCACCTGGAGAATAAGAAATTCTCCTTTACTTCAATCTTCCTAATTGCCTGCAGTTTCCTATCATTCACTAACTCTACCAGGGATCCTACAGAAAGGAGAATTCTGGGAAGTAAATTTCTCAGCTTCACTTCTACGGTGCAGAGGAGGTCTTGGAAGATGGTGATGGTGATATCGAGTAGATATTAGACACATGTTATACATGCAAAGTACTTAGAATAATGCCTTGTGAATAATAAGCACTTAGCAAATATGACATAATATTCTATTTTATGTTACTAGCAGTGGATTGAATTTGCCTAAGAAATTTAATATACACATATATATATATACACATATATATGGATTACAGGGGTAAGAAATTTATATACATATATATATATATATACACACACACACATATATATGGATATACAGGGGTAAAAGAAGGGATAGACAGGGATAAAAGAAGATACTAAAGAGAAAGTATATATTTTCTCTTTAGTATCTTCTTTTATCCATACACACACACACACACACACACACACACACACACACACACACATATACACTTTCTCTTTAGTATCTTCTTTTATCCCTGTCTTTCCTAGTAAAATTTTATTTAAAAAAACTAAGATATTGTAAATGAACTAAAGGAAAGCAGAATGATCTGTAACCTCATCAAGAGGGCCAGGGGAGTAAACTGCTATCGGGTTATGGTGATGTGTGCTGATGTGGTACAATGCTGTTCCTTAGCCAAGGAAACCTACAGTGGGTAAAGTCAGGACCAGCATGAACATTACTGTCCTCCCTACCAAAGGCCCAGCAATCATGACAGATGCCTCTTTCTGACATTCCAGAAGTAGTAAGCTACACTCTCAGCTTCCCACCACACTTGGCCATAAGAGAATCACCCATGCTTCTAAATTTCAGGAGATTGGGGTGGGGAGCAATGAAGAGAACGGAGATTAAGAATACATGTTATTGGGGCGCCTGGGTGGCTCAGTCGTTAAACGTCTGCCTTTGGCTCAGGTCACCATCCCAGGGAGCAGGGATTGAGCCCCGCATCAGGCTCCCTGCTCAGTGGGAAGCCTGCTTCTCCCTCTCCCACTCCCCCTGCTTGTGCTCCCTCTCTCTCTCTCTGTCAAGTAAATAAATAAAATCTTCAAAAAGAAAAAAATAACATATTATTTTTCTTATTTTGGATTTGTTTGCAACCTATTTATAATTTATATATAATTTATTATGAAATAGTTAATGGATAGTATTACTGGTTTCTTGAATGAACTGAGAATTTTATAATACACCTTTTCTTTTTTGGTAAATCTATTAACTGACTTTACTTGCCTTTTAGTTTAAGAATACTAAAGTTGGCAAATTACTTATTCTCAGTGATAGTTGAGCTGGTAATGTTGAAATTTTGGAGATTTTAATGTATTTTTCTTTTGTGGTTTGAGAAATAATTGAACCTATTCTAAGAAGGAAATTTTATCCACTGGTATTATAAAAATGAATAAAAGCTTGAAATATCCTTGCAGATGAAAACTCACCAATGTCATTCTAGGAGATTTTAATTCTCAGCTGAGAATTTTAAGAAATGCCGTTTTCTCATTTGCATTCCTGTAGTGACCGGGTATCAAAGATTGCTAATAATCACCAATATCCATTTCCATTTTCTTTTTGTTTCTGGACGTACAGCTTAACTACATTTTCTTCTCCTTTGCAGTTAGATTAGGGATATGTAATCCAGTTTTGCACAACGAATATGATATAAATGGTAAATATTATTTCCAGATCTGTCCCATAAAAATCTCCCACATATAATCTGTCACTTTCTTCATCTTCCACAGTGATTCTGGGGACTTGCTGAATTTGGAGGCATTGAAATAGTAGAATCTCGTGTCTGAATTATTGCTTGGAGCAGATTCTTCCACTGTCCTTCCTCTCACCCACGTCATCAGTATCACTACACTGTTAAGTAAGTAAGCCTTGAAATTGTATTATACTTAAAATACAGCGATTTCAGACTTTATTTGTTACTGCAGGCTAGCCTAGCCTAACAAAACCTGGCTCACTGCTGCGCTTGGAAGAGGTAATTGTGGCCCCACTGAGTCACAGAAAGAATCTTTACGGCAAATATCCTTCAGATCTGCAAATCTTGGACTGCACTCCATTGGTTTCCATATCCCAATGGTAAGTCAGTGAAGCTCAGGTGCTCTGATTTGTTCAGGTGACCCCAGTCTGGAAGTGAATGTATTTCTAGGCATCTTCCACAGGGAAGGAGATACTCATCAAGTTTAATGGAATGGTTTTGTGATTCACAGTTTGTCTTTAGAGGAGAGTGGAGGAAAACGTGTCATTTATCATAGGTAATTCCAATATGGCTTACACTATCAATCTCCCTGACAATCTCCTCAACAACTCAGAGTCCAATCTGTGGCTGGAAACTGTCCAGGTGATAAGCATCAGGATGCTGTGGGCCAGGCCTGCGACAACACCTGCTCTAAAGTCAGATGTACCATCTGTAGTGAATGTAACCCAACATGTGAAAAGGAATCCAGCGGAGCAGCAATGTGACAATATGCAAGTAAGAAGGGACGTGGTGGTGTCTCAGTGGTTTCATCTCTTTATTTGAACTCAGCAATTATACAGTTATAGGAACAATCGTTCTCTTCCTTTATAACATGTGTAGAAAAACCTTACCAACTTTTGGCAAATTAAAATGTTCACATTCTTGGTAGGTAAGAAGTTTAGAGATGGAAAATAAATGCATTATGAATTAGCTATCCCAGTTGAATATAAGCCTAAGAGAATTTAAAATATTTTTCTTTAATGTCTACTATTGGAATTAAAAAATAGGAGTAGATTTTTAGTTTTAAATTATTCAGTAAATTTGTTTGTACTATTTTTATCTTTGAAAAAAACTGCCTCTACCCTACTTCTGGGCTTAATGTGTCTTCTGAAAGTACCAAATTTCTCTTTAAGTATCTTTCCTTTCCTTATCAGAGTGTTTGATTAAAAAATCACTGCTTACCTCAATCTAAGCCAAGCACAGTACTCTAAACCTTTAGCTACAGTAGTTGGTCCAGAGCTGGCCACATGGCCCAAGCTGAGCCAATCAACGTCCTTTCTCAGATTTTAAAACTTTGAGCCAATAGGAGAGATCTTTTCCTGTTCATGAAGCTGTAAGATTTTAACTCTAAGAGACTTCAGCTGACCCTGTTTCTTCCAGCTTGTGAAATCCAGGCCAGCAAACAGAGCTACTCCTGGAAAGAGAAATGGAAAGTCCTGCCAATATTTGAAATCCTGGTTCTTCTTTTATTTGAGGTAGGCTTCCTTCTTGCCTTCCTATAGTTTGGTTTTGTGAGCTATCTATTTGGTCATATGAACCAATAAATTCCTTTGTGGCTCAAGTTTAAGATGCATTTAGATAAAGACTTTCCCAAACAAACAAAAGCTGAGGGAGTTCATCACCATTGGACCTGGCTTACAAGCTGAGATGAAAGGATGAGAAACAAACTGAGGGCCTCAGAGGGGAGGGGGGCAGGGGAATGGGATAGACTGGTGATGGGTAGTAAGGAGGGCACGTATTGCATGGTGCACTGGGTGTTATACGCAACTAATGAATCATTGAACTTTACATTGGAAACCGGGGATGTACTGTATGGTGACTAACATAATATAATAAAAAAACATTTAAAAAAAAGGATGGTAATTAACAATATGAAAACATCTGAAAATATAAAGCACACTGGTAATGGTAAGCATGTGGTCAAATTCAGAATACTCCAATACCATAATATGGTGGTGTGTTAATCACTTAACTCTAGTATAAAGGTTAAAAGACAATGTGTTAAAAATAACTGTAGCTATAATGATTTGTTAATGGATACACAATAGAGAAAGGTAAATCATGACATCAAAAACATAACATTTGGGAGGGGGAGAAGTAAAAAGATAAAATTTATGTGTACAATTGAAGTTAATTGAAGTAAATTGTAAACTTAAAATAGACTATTATGACATTTCATAAAGGCTGCATGATAAACACAAAGCAAAAACCTTCAGTAGACGCACAAAAGATAAAGAGGGGGAATCAAAGGAAATGTACAACATCCCAAAATGTTCCCCTGTTTCTCTGCCCAGACAATCTTCCCCCCAACTCCCAGCCATAGGTAACCATTGATTTGCTTTCTGTCACTATGAATTAGATTTGTCTTTTCCAGGGTTCCATGTAAGTGAAACCATACAATATATACTCTGTTGTGTTTGGATTCTTACACTCAGCAAAATATTTTTAAGAGTAATCCATGTTGCATATATTATTACTTCGTTCCTTTTTATTGCTGAATAATTTTTCCTTGTATTATATACCACTATTTGTCTATCAGCTCACCTATTGAAAACTATTGGGTTTGCGCCTGGTGGCTCAGTCGGTTAAGCACCTGCCTTCAGCTCAGGTCATGATCCCAGGGTCTTGCGATCAGCTCTGCATTGGGCTCCTTGCTCAGCAGGGAGCTTGCTTCTCCCTCACCCTCTGCCTGCTACTCTGCCTGCTTGTGCACGCTCTCTCTCTCTTTTTCTGTCAAATAGATAAATAAAATCTTTAAAAAAAAACTAAAAAAGAAAACAATTAGATTGTTTCCTTGTTTTTTTTTTTCTTTTTTCTTTTTTTTGGTCATTTGGTCAAATAGCTATTTGAAGCTGCCATGGACATTTACAAATCTTTGTGGAGATATTTTCATTTTCCAGGATAAATACCTAGACATGAAATACCTAGACATATGAAACATGTATCTGCTAAACTATTTCAAAATCGACTGTACCATTTTACATTCTTAGCACTAATGTATGAGTTCGAGTTCTCATCCTTGCAAACACTTGATATGGTCAGTTGTTCAAGTGTTAGCCATTCTAAGATGTGTAGTGGTATTTAATTGTGGTTTTAATTTTCATTTACTGGTGACTAATGATGTTAAGCCCCCTTTTTACAACTTATGTGATGCCTGGATGTCTTTTTTTATGATGTATTTGTTTAAATGTTTTCTCCATTTAATTGGGTTGTTTTTCTTATTATTGAGTTTGTTTACATGTTCCAGATGTAAGTGCTCTTTCTCTCTCTCTCTCTCTCTCTCGCACACACACATAACATACATTCTGTGGCTTGTTTTTTCATCTCTCAACGGTGTTTTTCAAAGAGTGATGTGACCACTGATTTTTCTTTAATAGATGTTGTTTTTTAGAACAGATTTAAGTTCACAGCAAAGCTGAATAGATATTAGAGTTCCCATGTACTCACAGCGCCCCCCCCAAATCTTCCCCACTATCAACATCCTGCGACAGAGTTACTTTCTGTGAACCTACACTCACACATCATTGTCACCCACAGACTGTAGTTTACATCAGAGTACAGTCTTGGTGTTTTACATTCTATGGGTTTTGACAAATGGATAATGACATGCGTTCACCACTATAGTCTCATATGGCATAGTTTCACTGCCCTAAAAATCCAGTGTGCTCCATGTATTTATCCTTCCCTGCCCCCAACTCTAGCAACCACTGATCTTTTTACTGTCTCCATAGTTTTGCCTTTTTTCAGAACGTCCTATAGCTAGAATCATACCGTATGTGGCCCTTTCAGATTGACTTCTCTCACTTAATAATATGAATTTGTTTCCTCCATGTCTTTTCATGGTTAGATAGCTCATTTCTTTTTAGAACTGAAAAATATTCCATTGTCTGGATGTACCACAGTTTATTTACCCATTCTTCATTGAGGGACAACTCAGTGGCTTCCAAGTTTTGGCAATTATGGATAAAACTGCTGTAAACATTCATGTGCAGGCTTTTGTGTGTACATGTTTTTTGACTCATTTGAGTAAATACTATGGAATGTGATTGCTGGATCATATGTTAAGAGTATGTTTAATTTTATAAGAAATTGCCAAACTGTCTTCCACCACCAGCAGTGATGAGAATTCCAGTTGCTCCACATTTTTGCCAGCATTTGGGGTGTCAGTGTTTGGATTTTTGCAATTCTAACAGGTGTGTAGTAGTATCTCATTGTTAATTTTCAATTCCCTAGTGACATGTGATATTGAACATCATTACATATGCTTATTTTCTATCAATATATATATATATATTTGGTGACGTGTCTGTTCAAATTTTTTACCCATTTTTTGACCAGGCTGTTTGTTTTCTTGTTGTTGAGTTTTAAGACTATTTTAAATGTTTCAAATAGAAATACCATAGATTTTTGTGTGTGTGACCTTATGTCCTCTGACTTCACTCAACTCATTTATTAGTCCTACCAATTTTGAAGAATTTTCAAATCTTTATTTCCTTTTATAAGAACATAATTCTTTTATTTGTAGAGAAATTTAAAAAGCATGACATGACTTGACCTTTGCAGAAGATCTAGAGGAGAAAACAAGACTCATTAAGGTATAATTAATTGTCCAAAGTTTCCTGACTAGAAAATGGTAGCCTCACGATTTTTATCCAGGCCAACTGAGTTTAGCCTGTGCTCTTTCCATTATGCCTAGAACATGAAGCCTGTGTAGTAGGTGTGATGCCACATTTAGGTCTAAATGTAGTTCCCTGGAAGGGTTTGGATCAGGAGCTAGTAAAATTAAATACAGCATGGAGTAGTAAGGTTGGATAATAGTAAGATGAGTCAACATTTTTCCAAAAAAGACACGTAGATGTCCAACAAGGCATGGGTGAAATGGGTGAGGGAATCAAAAGGTACAAACTTCCAGTTATAAAACTAAATCTTGGGGATCTAATGTATAGCATGGCAACTATAGTTAGTAATACTATATTGCATATTTGAAAGTTGCTAAAAGAGTAGACCTTGGGACACCTGGGTGGCTCAGTCAGTTAAGCATCTGCCTTCGGCTCAGGTCATGATCCCAGGGTCCTAGGATCGAGTCCCACATTGGGCTCCTAGCTCGGAGGGGAGCCTGCTTCTCCCTCTGCCTGCTTCTGCCTGCCACTCCCTCTGCCTGCCACTCCCCCTGCTTGTGCCCTCTCTCTCTCTGACAAATAAATAAATAAAATCTTTAAAAAAAAAAAAGTAGACCTTAGAATTCCTCATTATGAGATAAAGAACATTTTTTTTTTTTGTAACTATGTATGCTGATGGATATTAACTAGACTTATTGTGGTGGTCATTTCTCAATATATACAAATATCAAACTATCATTGTACAGCTGAAACTAATATAATGTTATATGTCAATCATACTTTAGTGAACAAAAAAAAGAAAGAAAGAAAAAAGGAAAAAAAAAGATAAGTCAAAGTACCAGATTTATTCATTTATTCCAGGGGATGGAAGTGATCTATGTTTGAAATGAATATTCCTAATCCTAGACTTTTTTGAATAGATAGTTACATCTTTGGTATATTTTCTTTTTATGTCTGTCTTAGTTTCTTGAGAGCTGGAAAGAATGCTGTCATTTTCGAGTCTTATCTTTCTGTCTCTCATTGGGGAATTCTATATCTTCTAGCCTCTGGTGGGTCCCTACAGGGGTGCCTAAGTTCCCAGAATATTTGACTGGGGGCACAGGAGAGTAGGGGCTATGCAGCTTCTTCTTCACAAATTTCTTTATCTCCCCTTAGGTTGGAAATAATAACATAATTTCATCATCCTTTCATTCTTCCTCAGAATTTGGACATTTTCTCCCTTCCTAGAAATGCCAAGGATTTATACTCACAGACCCTGAAACTGAGATTTTCATCTTTGCCTATTTATTTATAACATGCTTAGACACTTACTATAGCATCTTGTTAACTAGCATATGAGAGGAATATATGTAGAAAAGCTTAAACATTTTTATTTGGAGCTTCCAATTTTGTCAAAGAGAATATTTTTAACCATTCTGTTATATGTGTATATAGATGTTATATATAATTTTATAGGCAATAAGTTTAATTAAATAAGATTATCTAAGTATTAATGATAAGGTTCTCTCTCTTCTTTTCTTTGTGTGGGCTTCTAAAGTTATGCAATGTTACCTCCCATACTTTAAATTTTGCAAACAGCACTGTTCATCTCACAGAATTAGTGAAAGTCTTTCCAGATGTGGATTTGATTAATAGAAGCTTACTAACTGTGGCTAATTATTGATAATGATAGTATCACAAGGCAACTTCCTCACCAAAGTCACCTTGGTCTTTTCTGGTTGCTAGAATGGAAAGAACCCCCCACATGTACCCCCTCCCTCAATCAAAATGAAAACAGAGTAATGATTAAACTTTGATATGGTCGGTAATTAATATAGGTGTGTAATACTAGCGTTTTAGCGTAACACAGATTGTCATTTAGGGGTATGTGAGAACTTCAGCTCTCCAGGATCTGGTTTTACAATGTGGGTAGATGAGTCTTGCAGCACTAGCGCTTGAATATGCAGAGTGCTAGGTCATGGCCTATCACTCCTGGTTCCACTGAAGATTAGATTTCCATTTTAACTGTTTTTACCATGCACAAACAAAGGAACAGAGACAGTGTGATATTACTAGAAGTCAAAATGTGTCTTTCCATTTCCTACTCACTTCATATAGAGGTGAGGCCCTCTAGTATGATTGATTTTCCTCAATGGCTTCCTTCTTCCAAAACTTGTGTAGGCCACATGCTGTTTCTCAAGAAAGTGATATTAAAATTGAAATTCACTAATGATGCAGAAAATGGACAATCAGAATCAATTGAATAACAACTTGGAGATCCCCTTATTATTATTTTAGAAGAATGGACGTCAAAGAAATGTAGCCTGAGACAAGAAGTTTAAAAAAAAGTGAGCTAATATTCCATATTACCACCTGTAATGAGTTTTTGGACAATACACTGCTTCCCTCATGCAGCAGATACCAATGTGTATATGTAAGAGTCCATCTGTCAGATTGTATTTTGACTAAGTGGACGAATGAGAGAGCATTAAAAATTATAGTTGGCCATTTCTTGTGTGTCTGTTTGGGTGATTCTAGTCACTCTATGAAAGGTTCTGTATCATAAGAATGTAAGAACTAAGGTTCAGGATTCTTCTAATACCCTAGAGTGGAAAGGCAATGGCTATCTGCAGAACAACTAGAGGAATAAGATGGGGAGAAGTCCTGAAAGAGTGGGCACTTTGTAACAAATACAGCTGATCTGAAAAATATAAATAAAAACAAAACAAGGCAAAACAAAAAAAACACCCATAGGTCCCATATTCTTGACCATCTTGTGATGATGCCTTTTCTTTTTTAACTATATTCTGATTATTAAGAAGCAAAAGATAATCATGCCAATATTTTGAAATAGAATGATTTGATTCGGACATATCCTATGCTATCTGTTGCTATCCACACAGTTCATAAAATCTATTCAGTTTATTTTGGTAAAATGATCTTGTGTTTTGCAGACTTGGAGGTGAGGTGGTGTAGAGGAGGTTCTGAGAAGGCAGGGAGAAAACAAGAATGATTTTGGTTTCTCAAGGCGATAAGCAGTAAGGGTGCACCAGTGAATTGGGCAAAGAGGGAGTGAGAGTGATATGCCACATACTTCATTCTTCCTTCTTGTAAAACCAACAGCCAGTCATACTGATATTCATAAATGTTGATGTTAGTTTGCAGTCATATAAGATTGTTAGTGAGCCTTCACAAAATTAAAAACATTGTATTATGAAGTTAAAATGTACATTGTAGAGTGTAATCCATGTAATTTATGCCTTATCAGCCTAGAATACAAGGCATAGTTCCTTTTACACATGCATGATTATGGCATTTCACCCCATCAAGCATGGTTGCCAGAAATTAGGTGTCAGCATACTCCCGGTTCTTTGGGAGAGAGGTACAAAGAATTCCCAAGGGGCTTATTCATGGGAACTCTGTCTGCTGGCTTCTCTTGCCTTGCTGACATGTTACTACGGTGCTGCCTGTCCTCCACCCAACTTTTCACAGATTGCCACTGTTGGTACAACATTTCTTTACTTACCACCATTGCTGAAATTCCCAGTATGGCTTTAGGGAGGGGACTCTACGTTTTCATTAATTTTTCTTTCCAAAATATGGTGCAGGCACATTTTAATTCCCCCATGACACAGAGACCAGCCTGTAACTTTAAATAAGAGTCAGGATGATGAATTTGAAGTATAACACAGAGAAGTTTTCATCACCTATTGAAAGTGGCCACATTTATGACGACTTTTCTCTGCTGGGGAAGTACCCTTATAGGTGTTGATACTCCAAGAAAACCTCACTACGGTCTCACAGTACACTTTTCAAAGTTTGGATTACTTATTTCTAACTAACTGCTGTAAGTAGCACACCCACACGACATATGCCCGACCAACAATTCGCTCCAGGATGCATTGCGGGGAGCCTTGTCTTGTTCCTTTCCAGAGTCTGTGACCTCTCTGCGGTACTTTTGTCTAAGCATTGCACCTTGGAACAACCTGCTCCCAGAATACATTCCACCGTGCAATAACATCCTGTGATTTGGGGAGACAGAACAGGCTAAATTTAGATTTCATAGAGAAATATTTCTTTAAAGAGAGGTTATAATTGTTGGTTCGTGGACTGTATCCACTCTGTAGACATATTTTACTTAACTCATATGTTTTATAAAAATCCGAGTTACTTACCAACATTTAAACAATTGAGTGTTTCACATAAATATCTAGAATATTAGCTTTCTTTGAAAAATTAAAACATACAACCCTAAAGTTGTATTTCTGCAGGCTCATAATCTTTTTTTTTTTAATGATTTTTTATTATATTAGGTTAGTCACCATACAGTACATCCCCGGTTTCCGATGTAAGGCTCGATGATTCATTAGCTGTGTATAACACCCAGTGCACTGTGCAATACGTGCCCTCCTTACTACCCATCACCGGTCTATCCCATTCCCCCACCCCCCTCCCCTCTGAGGTCCTCAGTTTGTTTCTCATAGTCCATAGTCTCTCATGTTTCATTCCCCCTTCTGATTACCCCCCCTTTCTTTATCCCTTTCTTCCCCTACCGATCTTCCTAGTTCTTATGTTCCATAGATGAGAGAAATCATATGATAGTTGTCTTTCTCTGCTTGACTTATTTCACTTAGCATTATCTCTTCCAGTGCAGTCCATGTTGTAGCAAATGTTGAGAACTCGTTCTTTCTGATAGCTGAGTAATATTCCATTGTATATATGGACCACAACTTCTTAATCCAGTCATCTGTTGAAGGGCATCTCGGCTCCTTCCACGATTTAGCTATTGTGGACATTGCTGCTATGAACATTGGGGTACATATGGCCCTTCTCTTCACTACGTCTGTATCTTTGGGGTAAACACCCAGTAGTGCAATGGCTGGATCATAGGGTAGCTCAATTTTTAACTTTTTAAGGGACCTCCACACTGTTTTCCAGAGTGGCTGTACCAACTTTGCAGGCTCATAATCTTTTGAGGCAGAGTAAAATGTGGCCCACATCACTCATTGACTTAGGCACATGCCCTCTGAAGGCATTTGATATACAAACTCTGCTCCAAAATCTGCAATGGTGTAAGTACACTTAAATATACCCGATGTATACTGTTATTGAGAACACTACTACACTTCTTGATCTGGAGTGGTACATGTTGGTTACTTCAAAATTACTGTTTCTATGTCTTCTCCAAAAAATAACACTTGATTTGAATTCACATTTAACAATTTATGATAAGGTTTTTTTCTTCGAAAGTGTAATTTGCTCTTAAGTTAAATTCCAGTCACCATCTTCAAAGTTTATTACTGTTTATAAAGTTTAAAAGGCATTTTTCCTGGCATAAACAAATCTCCAGCTTCAGTCTTCAATCACGTAACAATGTAACGCATTAGAAGATTAAACACATATTTACTTGAAATGTGATGAGAAAGACAGGGCTGTGTGTGCCATATTGTCACTGATCAGCGCAAGTAGAGAATGGGACAAACCATAGAACAGCCTGTGTTGTGGTACAGAAATGGGCTGACTTTAAACAAAAGAACTTTGATGTAACAGTACAACGAGCATCAATTTAATTCAGTTTCAGCCTCAGAAATAAGATGCGTTATGTGTACTGAAACAGTGGGTCTACATCAAGTTTGTAGACACAGGTATCAATATCCCCATCCCCTTTTACTTCTGGTTCTTTTGGGGCAGCCAGAATTCATTGAAAAAAGTACGTAAGAACATTCATAATGTTCATTCTCGGTAAGGTTTCATCATTTTCATCGTTTAAAATTTATTCATTTATTTACTCACTCAGTTACGCATTCATTCACGCATTCAACAAATATCTATTAAGCCCTCATCTGAGTAAGTTATGCACCCTACAAAGGTAATCTTACCTCCAAGACTCAGTTTTTCCTTTTGGAGGACCTCCGATACTAAAACCATAATACTCTAATATAATAATTGTTTAAAGCTAGTGCAGGAGAGAGCTATACAAAAACCTAAGTCGGGATGATTAGTTATGGGGAATAGTATTTACAGTGATAATCTGAAGCCTGAGTGTGAACTTTCCAGTCTGACAGTAGTTTGGGAGTTGAGGGTGGTGGTGAGAGGGTTTCCAAGCCTAAAAAAATGGCAAAGCAAGGAGACCCCAAAAGCACAGCTGGTTCTAAGGATTACACTTAGTTTTGCATTTTAAGGTACAAAGAGGGCACGTATTGCATGGTACACTGGGTGTTATACGCAAGTAATGAATCATGGAACTTAACATCAAAAACTAGGGATGTACTGTATGGTGACTAACATAATATAATAAAAAAAATATTATTAAAAAAAGGAAAGAAAGTATAGAAAATGAGGTTAGGGGCACGTGGGTGGCTCAGTTGTTAAGCATCTGCCTTCGGCTCAGGTCATGATCCCAGGGTCCTGGGGTTGGGCTCCCTGCTCAGCTCAGGGGGAAGCCTGCTTCTCCCCCTTCCTCTGCTTGTGTTCCCTCTCTCGCTGTGACTTTCTCTGTCAAATAAATAAAATCTTAAAAAAAAGAAAAGAAAAGAAAATGAGGTTAGACAAGAATTTGCTAAAATGTTCAATAAAACTTAAAATTGGGCTGAGCGAAGGCTGTGTAAATTTCATTCAATTCCCATGCAGCTTTCCCTTTTTCACTAGTCGGAACTGCCTGCAAACAAAAACTTTCCAAATAAAGGTCCTGCTAAACAGGCAGGTTACCTTAATGTACAGGTAGCGTCCATTACTTTATGAAAAATTAATTTGTTACATTTTAAAAAGAGTTGGCTTTCCTCAATTGGTTAGAATGCCCTCCTGCTTAGAGAACGCGTCTTTGAATGTAGGGCATAGGTTTTAGGGCAAAAGTATCAGTACAACCCAGGTCAAATGATTACCAATCCCAAATTAATTGCAGCTGAGCTAATGAAGCTGCACTAGCTTTGTAATGGACTAGACAGGAATTCAGAAGTAAGCCGATAATACAGACAAATTGGAGTCCATTTAGAAAATTCTTGCAAAAGACTTTAGAGCAGTGCTTTTCAAACGTTTGTGTGCATTTGAATTGCCTGGGAGTTTGTTTATACTGCACATTTTGACAAGTAGGTTTGTGTTTAGTATTACGAACTTTTAACAAGCTCCCAGGTGATGTTGATACTGTTGGTCCTTGGTTCTTACTCCCTGTAAGAAGGCTAGAATGTTTCCTGATCAGAAATCCTTCTTGGTTCCATAGGATTAAGAGAAACAAGAATTCTTATAAAAACTCCAATATATCAGTGCCATGTTTCCCTATGGAATCATGCTTCATCTACTTATAATCATCTTTCATTTACTTATAATGAGGGAGAAGCATACTTAAGTCTTTAGGAGTAAATCACAACATTTTCCAAATCAGCTTCTGGATACTTAAGTTTATACCTAAAGCCAAATAATTTGCACATAAAGGATGAGCAACCAGGGGACTGTCCTGTTTCTAGCACTGAATATCCCGTGCCCAAAAAAACCTCTTAATCTTGGCCAAACTGATGGTTGGTCCCCATTTAGAAAGCTCATATTGCATTATGAGAATTGATATGGTCTGTTCAAAGTGTCACCTTATTATCTATGAAAACATCATTTAAAAAAATTAAAATGCCTTATTTGGAAATAATTTATTTTGTGATTTGGAGGCTGAAAGAAAGAAAATTAATCTCTTTTACGACAATGTGACCTAAAACTTACTTGCTGAGATAAGCTGTTAACTCTGTGACTTTTCTTGCTCTTTCAGTTTTTAAAAACTTGGGTTAAAGAGAAAATATTGAATTTAGTGCAGAAAGTGGACTCTATTTTTGACCCTTTAATCTATTTATCTTTGCTTTACTTTGTCTAGCTCCTGAGTTTCCCACATTGTTTTCTGATATATTATTATAATTATTCAAAATATTAATGGAACAGAATATCTTCTTTTAAGTTATGAATGCAATCAATTTTGAGTCTTTAATTGTAATTTTTTTTCCATAAAATTCTTTTAATTTAGCCTAATATAATGGCACATCAACCAGTAATAGGTACATTAAATTGAATCATGATGCTCATATACACATTTTATGACACAATCAAATATTCTAATGCATTAATTCATATCAATCAGTTAATAAAATCAAATAGGAAACACTTCTCTATTGCTGCTAACTGTACTTATTTCATACTAGATGAGAAATCTAAAAGATCTCAACAACTTGACTTTCAGGACTTTTCTGCTTAGCGGTCTGGGATTTGACTACTAATCTAATCTAGGTTTTACTAAGTTGGTTGGTTGGTGGATAAACTAAGAACATGCCTAAATTCCACATTGTGCTTTAGGTTTTCTTGAAGGGAACCCATTCTTGCCAAATTAGTAACACATGAAATGATACCAATATTGTGCCCAATCTGATGGAAAAACTGGTGATGACTCCCCAGAGGTACCTTAAGTCTTGTCTATCATTGGCACACTCTTATTAGTCATTACTTTGAGTGCACTAAGTGGTAACCTAGAGCCCTGAAAAAGTTAAAAATGAATGGTCAAAAGCAGATTATTTGATCAATTAACCAGTAAATATATTTGGGGTTACTATTTTTAATCTGGAACCACGGTAGATATTGTTAGAGATGCTAGTATGTACAACACGCATTACCTTACCTCAAAGAATTGAAAAGTAAATTTAGAAGGCACAACTAATATACCTGAAACAATTTAAAGGCAATTAAGTACTCATCTACACAGAACTATAAGCTCAGTAGGATTTTATGTTCAATGTGTGGTGCTTTTTCTCCCTACTATTTTTTTTTTTTTTAATCTACTGTGCGTTTAGTGCTAAGCCAAGTACATTATATTCTGCTTTGATCAGAGACCTGGTTCAAACTAGCTTAAGGCAAGAAAGGAATTTGTTGGAAGAAAACTGGTGTGTATAATGATATTGAAGGAAGAGTTGACTAAACATACTGCAGGAAGAACAAAGATTCAGCTGGGTCTCAGGAACAATAAAATCAGGGACCTGAATGCCATCAAGACCCCCCTCTCTCTCTCTTCTCTGTGTGCCAGCTCTATTTTGTCCTCCTGCAGACCAACTTCCTCCATATGGTGGGAACATGGCGGCTGACAGATCTTAGCTTCACATGTCATGGGTACCACACCAGATGCTACTGTCTTTTCCTATTTGAACGCAAAACATTACAAAAAAGAACTCAAACTGCCCTAGCAGGGCAGGTAGCTCCCATACTCAGACTGATAAAATATGGTTAAGTTACCTGATTCATATATGAATATGAAACTACCCAGCAGAACTACAATATGGAGTGGAAGGAGCGCAGTTCTCATAAAAAGGGAATACTGTTCCCAAAGAAGGAAAAGTTCTGGGCAGTTACAACATAGAGGTCTGCTAACCACAGAATTCTTACATAAAACATAAAACCCCCTTAAAAGTAAAATATTTTTACTTTATTAAAAAGTTATTATTTCCATTTTATACACTGGAAAAGTGGTCATATTTTTTCATCTACACATTATGCTTATGCTATACAATAAGGAACATATCTGATAATGTTATTAATTTGGCTTTATCTCTGATGTTATTGGAGCTATGAGAACCCCCCCCCACCACCACCCCCACCCCCCCCCCCCCCCCGCCAAATGGCCAACTTCTGACATCAGCTGAATAACATTTGTAGACCTTTGCCTCACCTGAATTCCAAAACCTACCCATGTCTTCCATTTGGTCCTTACTCTGGATTTTGGCTTCGATGTTTCTCTCAGATATCTTGCTAAACACATGTATCTGTTCTATATAAAATATTCCTCTCTCCCAAACTGTCATCTCAGGTGGGGTTCCCCCACATGTAGCTGTGCAGGCTGTCAACTGCCCAACTCCTGGCAGTGCCTAATGAATGGAGCCTCCTGGAATTTTGTAATGCAAAGGCCCTATTTAAGATCTGTACATCATTCTAACCATTTCTGCTTGATCCAACTTCTGGTGTTGTCCTTTCTATCCCACTCCATTCTCTAGTTTCCTCCCCTTCATTTTCCAGGCTACCTACTTCCAAAGGTGAGCTTTTTTCTGGTCCTTCTCATAATGATGTCTTATACAATGAGGTAATTAAATATAAAGACATAATGGATTTCTTGTCCAGTATACTGTGAAGTCAGAAAGCCAAAATGGTAGCCTCTAATACAACCTTCCCAATTATTCAAATGCACCATCTAATTGCAGCCACCTGGTTAACCTGGCATCTCTTCCGTGCCTTTGGACAACCATGGCTCAGCTGTGTAGACCATGTGTTATCACTCAAGGCTTCCCATAAATTCTATCCCCAAGCTCCAGCTAGGGGACTAGTGAATTATTGTGTGTGTGGAAGATCCTAGCCCATACACATTAATGACTGTAATGACATTTAGAAATGGGTCATTTTTCCCTTTCTCAATAAAGATAGGCTTTGTGGATTTAAATCACTAATGCTCGTTAGTTTTTTTTTTCCCTCAGCGTTATGTTACCATAAAAATATTGAAGTGTAACAAATGGTTTGCTTATCTATCATTACTAATGAAATAGTTGGAAACAGCTTAGAAACAGTTTTCTGCTTTTATTTAGCTGAAAAAAATACCAGTTTCTATGGCTTCCTTTTTATGCAGATGAAGATGCTACTCTCTTTGCAGACATTATTATGGAGGGATATCATTGATCATGTCCTCAGGGTAATAAATAATTACTCTACTAACGTATTGCTCTGAAAGAAACTGACATGAAGTAGTTTCAAATTAACCACTGCTAATTGCATGCATTGTTTCATACTTATTACTGCAATCTGATTAACATGCTACTGAGTAGAACTGGCAGGAAAGGTTCTTTCTCCTTTATTTTAACTTGTTTTAGTTAAAAACTTGACTAAATGTAGAATTTACATTGACTTAGGAGTTTAGAAATCTAGTACTGAGGTAAAAGAAGATCGCTGTGGGATAATGAGCTTGACCACTGCCAGAATTTTTTCTTTTCATGAGTTTATATTTGGAAAATGGAAGGTTTTTAGATTTCTAATAGGGGGAAAAAAGCGTCCATTATTATATTCATAATATATTTTAGATTTAAAAGCTATAAATTCCTGGTATCGTGAAACTCAGTAATATATTTAACATAAAAAAGAAGTTCCAATTCACAATTTAAAATGGAATTTGTTTGTAGGACTAAAAACCTAAATAAATTTGGGCCTTGTAACTAAATTTGCCATAAAATTCTAAACTATGAAATAACTTTTAAAAATCACTGTATGTTTGTTATTACAATCATTATTCCCAGTTATCTTCCCAAATTACTGGGGTAATATAAAAGTGCAGATAAAGTTATGCTTATGAATGTGAGTTAATCGGTTACCCCAATGAGCATTTTTATCACGGCTATCCTGCTGCTCTGTTCTAAATTCAAAGGCACGTTAGATACTGATAATGATGTTTCTTTTTTCTTTCTTTCTTTCTTTCTTTCTTTTTTTTTAAGATTTTATTTATTTATTTGACAGAGACAGAGACAGCCAGCGAGAGAGGGAACACAAGCAGGGGGAGTGGGAGAGGAAGAAGCAGGCTCCTAGCAGAGGAGCCTGATGCAGGGCTCAATCCCAGAACGCCGGGATCACACCCTGAGCTGAAGGCAGATGCTTAACGACTGAGGCACCCAGGTGCCCCTGATAATGATGTTTCAATAAAAGTTTCAAAACTACATTTTATGCACCTTTATTTCACAAACAAACGGTATTCTCAGTGCACCAGATACAGACGTTATTCTACTACTTTACGATTACTAATTTAATCTTAAATATGATCTCTGTGGAATAGGTGCTATTAATATCCCTATTTTAAAAGATGGGGAAACTGAGACACAAAATGGATAAGTTACTTTCCCAACATCAGAGAGTTAATATATGTCATAACTAGGATTCAACTCTAAGGAGTCTGGCTCCAGAAGCCATGTATTTTACTGATATACTATGCTGCTTTAGCATATGGCCTAGAACATTTGGACATCATGTCAATTGATAAGGCACATTGTATTTTTGTGAAAGATGGCACCGAAACTAATTCTTATGTTGTCATACTTAGCAATGTTGACTTGAGCTCTGATTTATAACTGATACTGCTGCCCGTTTGTAGACAGCTGATTACCTATGGACTCCTGGCCTTTCTCTGAGTCCTTGTGCCTATCCTCTGTTCTACGGCCTGGCATTTACTCAGCACCCTCAACCCTAGAAGTCTATCTACAATCAGTGGTATGTTGCAGCCTCTCATACTAGCGTGGATTGTGCACACTCTTTTCCAGCTCTCAGTTTAGTGGCTTCACACTGGTAACTTGAAATCAGTTGTGGTAGACATATTTACACCATGGAAAGTGAACACCTTCTCCCACGTTCCTTGCCCCACCATTTGCAGATCTGGTTTATTTCCATAACACTGCCTGCAATCTACTACCATTATGTCCCAGTATGAGCATATTCTAAAACACTGAGGGTTTTATACATCTTTATTTCATGTCTCATATGGCATTATGAAGTCAACATCAATGAGAATGAACCCATCATGGACTCCAAAGAAGATCCATAAATACCAAAATCTCACCAATGGGACTGTAAGTGGCTTCTTTTATGTAAGGGAAAGAACTATATGGCAAACGTGCTCTCCCTTACAGGTCCTCATTTATGGCAGACATTACTAATTGATCATGATATGACAGAGCCTGGCTCCAGCCCCAGAATCCTCCTCAACCTGATGGTTTAGAGTCTAGACAGCCACTGCCAACCATTCAGATTTGGTAAGAGATGACATTATTTGCCACCCCTTTTAGAATCAGAAATTCTTATTCCTCCCTATACCACTCAGTATCATTTATAACTCTTCTCTAAGTTATAGAAAGATTTTAAAAATGGTGACTACAAAGGGAAACTTGTTAAGTGGTTCTGAAAATTTATATATTTACTGCCAAAGATCTAGCTGCTATTTTTGCTGATATAATCAATTATATAATACTCTACAAAGTATTTTGACATTTATAATTTTACTAAAGACTTCATATTCATGGACGGATATGTGCCTATGATTAAATAATTATATATATAATGTTAATATTCCCTGGTAGTCAATGGAAATGTATGTGTTCTTTGTTATCTTAAATCAATGCAATCTTAATATTCTTCATCTTGATTCAAAGAACTTTGTCTTACCCATGTATCAAAAATTTACATTAAAGCATTTTCTAAAAATAGAAAACTCTAAAAAATGTTTAAATATTACTTATTTTCTCCTCATTCTCCTCTTTTCCATCTCAAGATCAAATTTTTAGGAAAAAAAAAAACACCTTACCTTGGTATTTAAAAAAGAAAATGGCACGGATATATGGTACATTGTTTCTAGGTAGATGATTTCTAGAGCTTGAGTAGTTTTAAGTGGGAAAGGGTGATTTACCTGTCAATACAGTGAAAACCATCCGTAAGTAATGAGATAGGCCACCTATATCTAATATGAACAAACTACTTAATATCTACAAATACAGTGAAGACCATTAATGATCTCCAGAAATTACTATCCAGACATGTGAAAATGGCATATACATTTGCAAAACTCTGCAACAATATGAGAGTGTGTATCAAAGCAAAATATGATTTACAACAGTAACTGTTCAAGGAAAGCAGAGAAAGTCCACGGTAAGTGGAGAAAGTGTCCAGGATCAAGATCCTCAAGTATGATCACAAACGAGATGAGTGAGGAGAAGTGAAAATAAAGGGAAGGTTGAGAGGCTCAGAGAAAGGGCCGGAAATGCCTTACTAAGTGGACAAGCATACTTCAGAACACAGGCATCTGCAGCGGGGAGTCGTGGTCATGAAGAGTGGGTGACTTTGAATGCCAAACGAAGGGGTTGGGCTTTGCTTAGAGTGATGTATTAAGACTGGCCTCATCACAGTCTATGAAGCCATTGTATTTGCATCTCATGTTTTGTAGGCAGAGGTCTAATAGTCTGGATATGAGCCCTTGCCATGCGAGGGTAAGCATCTTATCCAATGTAACTGGAGCTGGAACACAAGCATGGGATTCTGGAATTAGAAAGAGCTGGGTTTGAATTCTGAGACTGACACCGACTAACGGATGATTTTTGTATGTTGCTTAACCTCTCTGGACTTTAGTTTCTCCATGAGGATAATAATGCATAGCTGTTGAGGTTGGGGATGGGAAATGGTTATAATTGAACACGTTTCTTCCTTCCACTCCAATTTTATAACCAACTGAGAGAGTAACACAGGATAGGGAGAGGAAATCAAAATACCAGCTTTGCTGGCAGTAGCTTTGGATTTTGCAACAAGGTTCAGACCTGCGGCATAGACAGGCTTCCTCGTCCTGAACCGAAGTGGTGAAGTATTCGGCATTACTATCTGAGAGCTGACTGACCTCTTTCATGCATATGTGAGACAGACATCTGGATACGACCAGAAATACTTAGGTGATGAGATGAGACATTTCAAGGGTTTGACTTTGGCAAAGAGTAAATGGGATAGAGGGCAAGAGGCAGCCTATTACTATCAAAATGGCCCCATTTTAAACTCCATGATGGAGTGGCTGATGGAAAGATGTGATACCAAAAGAAGCAAGTGAAATGATCACAGAGGTAAATTAGCTTAGCGGGGGCATAAAGGAGGGAGGAGCAATCAATTCTATCCTGAATGAAATGAGGGTGGGAAAAGTTTCACAGACCTGGTGGTGTAAGAAGTAAGGAAAAACACAGGCTCTTTCCCTTCTCTCTCTTTTAAGAGCATCCAAATGAAATCTTGGATTTGGCTGCTGAGCAAATGTCTGAGTAATAACCTAGGATCAGCTGGAGATAAGTGGATTGCACCAGTGGTCCATGCAAACTAATGTTTTTAAGCTTCTGTCGGGCCACTGCAACACACAATCAGCAAGATGTCTACACAGTTGATTCTGCTGGCAGCCCAGCTAGAGTTTAACTCTATCATGAAAACTGGCCTGGGGGTACAGCCTGAGATATTCCAGCCCTGCCTTGCACAGCCAGAAATTCCCTTTCTGTTACAAATTTCTGCCCCAGTGGGGTTTTCATAGTTTGGGCATTTTCATTATGGATCAGTGAGTCAGCTAGCCCACAGGCCAACGAGAGGGGGGAAAAAAAGCCTCTCAAATAAAAGTCAACCTAGTGAGGATGTCTTCATCAATTTTTCAACAGGAGAAAAATACAGCTGGGTTCAGTGACTTCTATCAAAGCAAACATAACTAGTTGGGGTTTTTTTTTTTTTTTTTTTTTTTGTACTCTCAAGTTTTGGAGGGCATAATCAAGACACAGCTCCAGCAGCATCACTTAGAAGATTCAGTTCGTTATTTTGAAAAGCTTGGGTAGTGACACTTCTGCAAAATGCACAAGCACATGAGCAAACACAGAGATGTGTGAATTCAGGAAAGCAGCCAAATGCACATCAGAGCTGAGGAATGTCACAGTGGAATGAAGGAAACTTGTAAACACCTATCAGTATTTTTAGGTAGAGAATGTTCTAACATATTGCCAGTGGGTGTTGCCTATGCATTCATTTCCCTAAGCTTTAAAATCAACTGATATTAAAGGTGATTTGAAAACAATGAAAAATGACAGCTTTATTAATCTAGCTGGTGTGTATAAGAGTGTGTGTGTGCGTGTGTGTGCACAGTGTGTGACTGGACACATGTACAGACTGCGCATTTGTAATGTGGGTCTTGTACAGACGAGGGAGCCCTCTACTGATTAGAAACTGTACTAGATGTAAACTGTAGAGGGTTGCTTTTCGCTCATTGCTTGTGAATCCTCCAAAAAGCCAGACATTTTGCTGATTTCTTTTACAAACCATAAGAGGAGTTGTTCGTTTTAAAGGAACTGTAGATTCCAGCTATCATACGCATGCAAGTACATATAATTCTTCCTATTTAAGATAAAATCCTTCCATTTATTTAAACAGTCTATCCACATCCGCTCTTCAACCCTTTAATATAAAGGTGCTGCGGCTGTTAGATAATTAAATCACAAAGTTCTTCACGACTGTAATGAAAACCTGTGACAGAAATCACAAAAGCATTTGTCTATTACTTTGGTTTCCCATATTATTTTCCCCTGATGGATGTATTTTTTATTTTAAACATTTTTCTCAAACAGAGAAAAATGACAATTTTAAGGTTGACAAATTAATTCATATGAGCACATTTAAATGAGCTATATCTTAATACTCATAGTTAAATACCTTTACGCTGTTCAACCTATATATACTAAGACTTACAGTATTTTTGTGTTTAGATAATTTCTTTTGTGTTTAGACACCTGATTTTTAACATAATAATTACAGTTCAACCCTTCAATCATTTAAATCAGTGGAAGAATATAAACTATAATCAGAAATACCATTCAGTTATTTTCAACATCGCTAGCCTAACAATATTATGGAATAGTCTTCCTCGTCCCCATGTGATTACTAGATGTTTTTATTGTTAGAGTGCTAATCAACTGACCCTTAAAAAAGAATTGACATTTTTCTTGAAAATTGGCTTGAAATTTCATTTGCTTTTTTTATGAACTGAAAAAGAAGCCCGTACGAAATCAAGATATTTCTTAGACGTAAACTCTCAGCGTGGCGCTGTATGTTGTTAAAGAGCCAAATCTGGAGTGAACGTGGCGAGACGGCTGAGTAAGACGGGAGAGTGATGCAGCTTTAGTATCTGTCACCTTCTGACCACCAGCATTGATTTTGCTTCCAGCGGTGCCCCCTTCCTTTCCCATCCATCCATCATTCCTTCCACGGTTCCAACATGGAATAGCCTTTGCCTTTCTTTCACTGAGCTTAAAATATAAAAAGATAAACCAGGTAAATCTAAGATAGTCCATTTACCCTGCTAATAACAGCCACCATTTATGGACCGCCTACTGTATGCCAGTCCCTTATTAAAAAATAACCCAAAGGGTATTAGAACCTGTAAAGCAAATGTCATTATGCCAGTTTGCTAGTTGGTAATCTTTTATTTGCAAATGACAAACCCTATTCAAACAAAGTCAAGCAGAAGAAGGGAACTCCATTAGAAAGACACGGGGTGGGGGGGGCGGTGTCTTAGGGAATCCAAAGATCAGGTAGTACTGCTTATAGAGGTTCATTTTAAGTTAACTATGGTTTAAAAAAAAATCACAGTCTTTACTTCTGGGTGTTAAACTACAACAAGTTCAGCTACTCTGTTAATTTCTGACCTTGATTTTGATTTTCTTTAAGATAGAAAAAAAATTTTTTTTAAGATTTTTTCTTCATTTGAGAGAGAAGGAGAGAGAGAGCATGCACGCACATGCGCAGGGGGAGGGGAAGAGGGAGAGGGAGAAGCCGACTTCTAACTGAGCAGGGAGCCCGATGTGGGCCTGGATCCCAGGACTCTGAGATCATGACCCGAGCCAGAGGCAGATGCTTAACTGACTAAACCACCCAAGCGCCCTGAAAAAAAATTTTTTCCTGGCTTTTTTTCTCATATTTTGCACATACATGAATATTTCACATTCCATATATCTGAATAAAAAGAAATGTCAATTTGATCTATAAAACAACCAAATGATTTTCATAAACCTGCTATATAGCTTGTATGGCTTTCAAACTAAAGGAGCACACAATAGTCAACCCTACCAAGTGCTGTGATTTTCACATTTGGTTTCTATTTGTCGCTTGTCTGATTGCTCAGCAAAGCACTGGCAGCGCTCCCTGGCTTCTGCAGCCCCTTCCCCGTGTGGCTGAGGGGTGGTCCACGCTGTGACGAGGGAAATGGCCACACAAGTAGGATTGGCAAGGCTGCGGCAGCAGAGGCTACCGTGAGGTCCTCGCAGTTGAAGCATATCTCCCCCTAGCTGATGCAGCAAATGCTGGCTCTGAATCTAAATGCTTCTGATCTTGTTGAATTTGCCATCTTCCTGGAACCTACTTTTCTATCTAACTTGTTTACTGGACTCTGCTTTGGGATTCCGCTCCAGTCTCCCAGCCCACATGGGAATCCCGTATGCACCAAGTTTCACCAGAGCAAGGTATTTTGTTCAGGAAGGTGATTCTGCGTTCATGACAACAAGGACTTACTTCAGTTAGATGGCTTTTCTATGGTCAGATGAGGACAAGATCCTCTGTACAATTCTGGGGACGTGGGAACGTTCACATAACCTACGCATATTGCATCCCTTAGAGCGCAACGCCAGCCATGGTGCATATGCTTGGTACCCCTTGGGGTCCTGCAATTCCCTAGAACAAGAAAAGTGCTTGAGTTTATCGAATACTGGGATAGATCATTTAGGGTCTGTGCTCTGTTCAATGATCAGAAATGGATACATAAAATTTGGGCACAGATATAAAATTTGTACAGGCAGAGGGAATTTAATCAAGCCTGAAAAAGAAATGATTGCATGTTACTTCTTGGAAGGCATCATTTATGCTACATTTCCAATGAGTTAATTTAACTGTCTGGGGAAAAAATTCCATGGGATTTTATGCTCATGTACACTCACCAAAAGAACAGTCTTATTTTAATTTAGAAGCTGTTACTCTTCCTCATATATAACCACTAGGTGAGCAAACGGATTCTTTCCTCTGTGCGGTTTTCTACTGAATAAAAATAGACAGTTACTCTGTACTTCTTGAGTACTTTATGTCTCATGATAAGAAGGAGTTTTAATGTTTTCTCTTTGTTCTTTGTAATGGCACTGTTTTGCAATACTTTTCAAAATGCAAGATTCTCCAGACCTTATAGCTGACTACCTGGAAAGCACACTGTCTCAGGGGTTCACTGGACTGGTTCAAGAGCACAGCCAGCGCAGGGATAAAACGCATCCTGTCCAGGAAAAGGCTGCACTGAGCCATTCGGCTGAGCATGTCACAGCGTTGGTCACCTTCTCTGTCTAGGAGTGATAAGAGCACATTTTCATTGTGCAGCAGTTTGGTCTCAGCAAGGCTCTGTTGGAAAACCCCGTCTATTGCTGCTGGATAGTTCTTAGACATTTTATTAACACTTGAAGCTCTATTTCATTTCCTGGATATGGGGTCCCTTGAAAACCTGATGCCTCTTGTAATTTATATATATAAAAAATAAACTTAAAATATGATACCCAGGGAGGTTTAAGATTAAATAAGGTAATATTTATAAATAATATAGCTCAGTGTCTGCAACATAGGAAGCACTCAATAGACATTATCATATTGTCAAAATTTTTCTAGGTGTAAGATTCAGGTGAGATTCTGTCAAATGGTCTTAAATCACACAGAGTCTGTTATCAGTGTTAAATAAATTTGACCACTGTGAGTGTCAGCATAGATAACATGATGGCATGAATATTTAAAATCCAAAGCAGGTATGAGTAACTGTGAACATGATCATCTACGTTCCTCAACTATGTCCATCTTCAAGGTACTTTGCAAGGATTTGAATTCAGGGTCTCACGATTGGAGTCACGAACCCAGATTTATTCCCACTTCTAG
This sequence comes from Ursus americanus, assembly GCF_024610735.1. Taxonomy (NCBI): domain Eukaryota; kingdom Metazoa; phylum Chordata; class Mammalia; order Carnivora; family Ursidae; genus Ursus; species Ursus americanus. The sequence goes on along the minus strand of NC_142134.1, from coordinate 22,014,117 downwards.
CATTTAAGCCATATGCCACGAAGTGATTCACAACTGCTGCACAGTCCGGATTCTCTGCCTTTTCCTGATCTCCTCTTTCTCGACAAGGACTCTCCAAAGCCATTTCAGGTGCAGGAAGCAGAACAAAGGTGAAGAGCATGGAATTTAGCATCTGATGGATCTAGTCGGGTCCCATTTCTACACCCACTAGCTACGTGACCTTGGAAAAGATCCCAAGCCTCTCTAACACTCAGTTTCTTCATCTGGAAACTGAAAAGAAAATTAATATTAACTCCTTAGTCGTCTGCGAAGGTTAGACAGCTTGAAGAAAGGAATGTTCAGACCATGGTGCTGGCAACATGCTAAATTTTGAAAAGCTCTGACTAATATTACCTTTAAGATTCTCTGAAAATTAAAAATGTATGGTTATTAAATCAGTGGTAAATATTGAAACCTGTACACCTATAGATGTGATGTTTCTTCATAAACAGATTTACATATTCTTTATATTCCCTAAGCATATTGTCAGCTTGTCATTCTCAAATTTATAACCTAAGATCTGGACACTCCGAAGAATTGTTTAACACTGTATTATAGTTCTTGATTAGTTTGGGGAAGCTTTCTGAAGATATTTTCATAAAGTTACTGTGTAAATGATTCTCTTTCTTTTCAAAACTGTTAGAACTGTTGATGCAAATGCAAAACAATATGCGTAATATTTTAATATATGTTCATATTGAGACTCATCTGAAAATGTTTAGTACAATTTATTGAAATGATATTCAAATTCAGGCTTTTTTTTTCTGTCATACTTGTCAATTGAATTGAGCCTAGATTGGAAAATTCAACAAATAACAAATGCACACAAAAAGGGACACAAGTAAGCCAGATGTAATGGCTGAAATTGAAATTAGCATCCTTTCATCTCTTGTCTGACCCTTAAATGGAGTATTTCCTAAGAATCTATCCTTAATTCTCTTTTTTCAATAATGCGTTCTGTGAGAGATGGTATCCAATCCTTTTACTTCAAGTTTTATTCTTACTGCCAGTGACTTTCCATTGTTCACCTTTCTTTTCAAGTTCATATCTATATTTCTAAATACCCACAGAAAATTCTACCAGGGTGTCCTATATGACCATAATTGAACTAGCTTCTCCCCTCCTTTCCGTGTACCTGTGCTGTATGATTAAGTGCCCTATCACCCACCTGAACTCCGGAGTAAACCTAAGATTATCAACTTTTCTTCTTCACCTATACCCACATCTCCGCATCTCACAGTGTTATCTCTATTATCCAAATCACTGTTGTAGTCCAGCGTCTCCCTATTCCTCTTGTGTTGCATGTTATTTCTGTCTCTCCTCTCCCTCTCCTCCAATATAACCAAATTGGTCAAAGTCAGGTTTCTAAAATAGGCATCTACTCATGTTCCACAGTTAACAATCCTCCAGTGGGTCCCTATCACCCTGTTAAAATCCAAATCCTCATGTGCCAAACATAAGCTTTCATGATCAAGCTTCAGTCTATCTTTACAGACGTGGGCTTACAATGTCCTTGTGGCCATTTTTATTCTCTGTGATACATTTTATTCAGTATTTCCTTCTTACTTTTGGTATTAAGTCGACAAATTCTCACTGATTCTTCAATAATCTGTCCAAATAGTTCCGTGAAGCTTTTCTTAACATTTCTTTCCCCATTTCCCTCTGGAGCTGCAGAGTGTCCGCAGTCCTGTTGCGTGTCCTTGTTGGATGCGTGTGTTTATAATTGTAACTGCTCCCTTATAGTTTGTCTCTGCTACGAAATTTGCTGGGAGTCTTTGAGGAATTTTTTCCACGTATGACTTGGAATTCCTGTACTTAACTGGTCACACATTAAATGTCTTTATCCGTTTTGAGTGGACGAATGAATGAATGAATGAATAGGAGATGAATCAGGCCATCGACCTCAAGCTAGAAGACGAATCCTCTTCTACGGGTCACTGTATCTACACCTTGAATATAAACTCTTTTGAGTGTTAGAGAGTATGAAAACTAAGTCAAACATTTCTTGCCTCAAGCGAGGGTTTCTTCACAAATTGCTTCTCCGTGTGGTCATCATTGTATTTAACACACCAGTCACATGTAGTCAGAGTCATTGTCTTTGTAGTTGGCAAGCATAGAGTTTAAATTTTCTCCTCAGAATAGTATTTTACATCCAGGAATTATGATCTCTGGGAATAAAGTTTCTTACATCATTTAGGGTTGATTCTCTCTCATATAAATGTTGGCTGAGTTTGGTTTCCAAGAATGGGACTCAAAGCCAGAGGGAACACTTGGTTCAAACTATAAGTAAAAGATTATGGAGGGATGATTACCAGGGCCGTGTGTGCAGGTGTGTGTGTAGTGTGGATCCTAACGGTCCACTTCTATTAACATATTACCAGGGCTCATAAAGATATCCCGTACAGCATCTTTTTTGGACCAAAAAAAAATTTCATTGTCTCTGTCTGAAAATTATGTGAAATTCTTTTGCACGTGAATACAGGATGTGATAAATCAGTCTGGGGTACTGTTACTTCGTTACTTCTCATAATTCCCCTATCCCCAAAATACTCAATTCAGACCCAGAGCAATTGCTCCTGGTGCTTGACTCTAAGATTATGTACATATCACAAAGACAAAGAGATGTTACCCGCAAGGCTTTAAAAACATAGATTCTCAATTTTAACACTTGTCAGAAGTATTAGCACTTATCACGTTGTACTTTGCTATTTAAATAAGGCACTTATGTCTGTGTCCATGTAAGACAAATGTGACTTGACCCAGAAAACCATTCCTCTTGGAAAATATGCGTAATATCTGTCTAAAAGGCATTTGGATACTTTGTTGTGACAAGACTTAGTTCTCCTCTTGGGCAAGATTTGAAACCAGAGCCGTGAGCATTTACACTGGTCAATAATTCTCAGACACGTATTTGGATAAGACACAGAGAATTACCTTCAGCCTCAGCCCATTTCCATTTGGCTAATTTTCCTGCACCTATTAAAATTGTTCTGCATGACGAATGGCTCTGTACTCTCCAGATATTTTGTCTGTGGCTGAATCATGACTCTGTGCATGACTAAAACTTCAGGGTGTCTTGCCAGAGTGCTTGGCTTTATTTTTCAGTGCACTTGACGAACAAGTGGCGAACTAGACTGTCTAGACTTGAAAGGTATGATGTTATAGATGGGCTTTGTGCTGAGAAAAGAAACTCTTAAATCTCTAGTTTAACTTTATTTAATTCTTTTAATGGCTCTATTACACAAATGATTCCAGTCACAAATAACAGAGAATCTGACTTAGAAGGTTTTAAAAAGAAGAGGTTTTCTTTTTCTTGCACAATCAGAAATCTAGGGGTAGGCAGTCCAGACTGGTACGACAGGGACCCAGAGTCTTTTACTACTAAGTTATCCTAACATATTGTCTTTTGTCCTCATACTTTTTCAGATCATGGTCACCAGATGGCTATTGCCCTTCCAGGCTTCCCGTCCCTATGTTCTTGGCACAAAGGAGAACAGGAAAAGGGCAAAATGTCTTTCTCCTACTGTAGTTTTGCGGTTTTGATTAGCAAGAAAGAATCTCCCCTGAGACTTTTGCCTACGTCTCATTGGTCTGAACTGGGGTATACAGCCATCGCTAGCCTTAGGGGATATTGAGAAATTTAGTAGTTTCTACTCTCAAAATTAGGACCCGTTAATAAGAAGGACTGGGCTAATGTATTTTGGATGAGCACCTAGCAGTGTCTCCGACAGATTAGATGCCTAATATTCCAGTCTCCCATTAGCAGATCTTAGGGTTTACTCCCTACTCTTCTTCACTCTACTCTCTGTTCCAGGGACTGATTTTTATTTTTATTTATTTATTTATTTATTTATTTATTTATTTATTTTTAAGATTTTATTTATTTATTCGACAGAGATAGAGACAGCCAGCAAGAGAGGGAACACAAGCAGGGGGAGTGGGAGAGGAAGAAGCAGGCTCATAGCGGAGGAGCCTGATGTGGGGCTCGATCCCATAACACCGGGATCACGCCCTGAGCCGAAGGCAGACGCTTAACCGCTGTGCCACCCAGGCGCCCCGGGGACTGATTTTTATGACCACATTCAACACGTCATTGTTCTTTCTTGTGTCAGGTTCCCTAGACGCGCACCATAAGATGGGGATTGGAGTACACATAATGCATCAGGAGGGTGCTCTCAGGACAAACCAGCGGGGGAGTGAGAGAGACAGATAGTAAATGGGAAAGAACTATGGAAGAATGTGATTTCAAGTGAAATGTAGCTTTGGAATGATCCCATGGGGAGTTCTGGAATATAAATTGTGACACAGAGTCTTTCCAATTTGACACAGTGGAGCAGGGTTTTTGTAGCACCCTCCCCATCAGTCACAGAGGATGTGTAAACTCACAGGCACGTCCGGGTAACGTGATGTCAATCACCCAATGATAGTCCTCTTGAGAAGGTTGTAGGTGTAAGCCTTTAACAGAAGTGCCTGAAGCAACTGGGGAATGGGCACACCAACCAAATCCTTGGGAGGGATTTCAATGCTCCGGGTTGCAACTAACAGCTTTTAGGTGGGCTTTCTGACTTACCCTGGGGTTTGGGCAAGGGGAGCCAGAGTAGGTGATCGGCAAGAAGGAAGAGAGTGAGGTCCAGGTGTTTATTCCCTTGTCTTCCTGCCTGCTGATTTCTTCATGAGAATTCTCAGATATATAAGGGAATGTTAACTCAAGACTTAAAGCAATTAGAATCAGTTTAGAAAAGATAAGAGGTACATTGGAAGAATTAAGCTAAAAAAGAAAAAAATCCTCAAATAAAAAGTGAATCATGGACTTTCATGGATAATAAAATTAATTTTGAATTTGTTCTATTCAGTTAATGGATACAAAAAAACCAGATATTTCAATTTTAAAAAGAATTTATTTTTTTTTAATTTAGAAAAAAGTGTTTTCCCTAAATTTTAAGAAACTACAAATAAAGTATGCAACAAGAATGACATTTCTTTAAAACATGTAGAAAATGCACAGAAAATGTATAGAAGTAAGAAGGGCATGGAAATATTTGTATGACTATGAAGGAGAGGATTCACATACAAATAATCCCCAAACTAATTTCTATAAGGACTGTTTCCCAGATATTATGGATCAAGTATAGTGTTGACTGAAGAGAGATCTGGAAAAAAATTTGCAGGACAACACATTAAAAAAATTTTAATATTCCACTATTGAAAAAAATTAAATGAGAACTTAAATAGTGTATGGAACTAAGTTGCTGCTTTAAGGGGAGGTGAAATTGTTATATAGGTAATAATGATTTATATGCTACATTTAAAATATTTTGCAGCAATTTCTGTAGTAGTAATTTATCATATAGGACCTCATTACAATATTTAAGAATGATTTGTAAAATTCATGGTTAATTTCCAAATATAAGAAATGCTTTAAAATGTCATTAAAAATTCCAAGTGCTGCTCCTTCAGGAAAATGAAGATTCTCTAGATGGAAGTTAATTAAAATGAACCATCAAAGTGGGGCGCCTGGGTGGCACAGCGGTTAAGCGTCTGCCTTCGGCTCAGGGCGTGACCCCGGCGTTATGGGATCGAGCCCCACATCAGGCTCCTCCGCTATGAGCCTGCTTCTTCCTCTCCCACTCCACCTGCTTGTGTTCCCTCTCTCGCTGGCTGTCTCTGTCTCTGTCTCTGTCAAATAAATAAAATCTTTTTTAAAAAATGAACCATCAAAGAGCTACAATGTCCTGAGAAAGAATGGCTAATCTGTCATTGTTGTCAATAGAACCTAAAGTATGTGAAAATATTGATTATAACAACCTAAATGGTGATTTTCCTGAAGTGAAAGCAAAAGGAAATAAATTTCATCAAAAAACATATAATACATAGTGAATTATGTATTTTTTTATTTTATTGAGTATAACAGACCTAAAGAGAACATGCAGACAAACACAATAATAATTTAATTAAGCTGTTTTTGATAGTTCGCTGATTTGCAGTCATAGAAAAACATAGCTGAATGCAAAATGCAGATGTAAATACACTGATATCGTTTCTATTAAAGTATACTTATCAAAGTAGAAGGACAGAACATGTTTTACCTATGAATTATTAGCTTGATCCATAACTTTTAAATATTAGACATATATTCTATCATCCTCCATTTGTTCTTTTGCTCCTGCCCCACAAATATTAGAGGCAGGCACCTGCCTCTCTTTAGCTATTCAAGACAAATTTAAACACTCGACCTCTACCAGAACTCTGTAAGCTTTCAGACATTGCAATAAACTTTATGTTTTGTCCACAGCGATTTAAGGATCTTTGGTTTAGGACCTAGTTAACAAAGTGGCTAAGTTTCCTCCATTTCAACAGTCTGAATAATTGAGGTAAGACTCTAAAGATTCAAAGCAAAGACCAATCTGAATTTAAAATCTGACTCCATCAATTATTATCTAAGTAGATGAGGGCAAGTGAATTAGCCTCTTTTGTCTTCAATATCTACCTCTAAAATTAAGATAATTTTATTACTTCTTTGGGTTTTTGTGAAGGCTTATAGTCTTAGCCCAGTAAATAGCTGTTATATAGTAGCTGTTATTATTGTCACTGTTGTCATGGCAACAAAGCACATAGCTAGACAGCACACACGCCAGACCTGCCAGAGAGGCATTCTAGGGAAAAAACTTGGAGACAGGAACAGCAGCAGGTGTGTGGGATTCTGGTTGTGCATGCATTCTTGAGCAGTCCCAGAAGTCTAGCCAAGCCAGACTTCCAACTCTGGAAGAGGGACTCTGTCCCTCAGGTCATGGGGGCTCTTAAGCAGCACAATTCTGGAAGCATCCATCCAGTGCCTGGCCTGAGGGGGGTGGGATGTGAAAGCGGTATGGTGTGGAGGAACCTGAGCTCCAGCCTTCCTCCACCAGCAAGTGAGTTCACCTTGGGGGGGGGGGGGCGGGGAGAGCGCCAGCCCAACCTTGGTGAGATCAGGGGACTGGGTCCCAGGTGCACAGTGAGCTGAGTGACAAAGCAGGGTTTGCCACATCAACATTTCTGTTCGGGAAAACTCTATCCACTTTCTGGTGTAGCGAAGAGTGGCCTCGAGGACAAGGCAGTAACTAGTTGTCTAGAAGATTTGCAGGGGGTCACTTCCTCTTCTGGGAGGCCAGCTTGCCTGCACCAGTCTTAGACAAGTAACCTTTTATCCCTCAAATATTATTTAATGCAATTGAATCTAATTCAATTATAATCAAATGAGTTTATATTGTTACTGGCTACCACTTCCATATTAGACTGTCTCTACATTTGAATAATAATTCTCATGAATAGAGTTATAATATGTAAGTGTGTGAGACAGGGGCTTGCTTAATATAAGGATATATTTTATTTTAGTCCTTAAGTGGTCTTTAAAAGAAAAGTCCGGTGTGTAAGTATATATTTATTTTTAATAACAGGAGTTCACAAATAATTCTGAGAGAAAATATCAGTACAAAGGAAAGAAGATGGTAACATGTCTAGTTATGAATTTATGTCAGAGTAAAGAATTATCCTAAGATGCCAAATTTGGAGATAGAAAAAAATGATCTGATTATGGCTTTTGCTTTTCTAGTCTCTCTAATACGTGAGAACTCTGTACAACTAATTCATCGTACATACAAACACACACAAAATCATTTAAGGAGCTGATCTTTCATGTGCCAAAATTTCACCCCAAATTGCAGATACAAACCCTTGCCAGCAAGAGTTTATTTTTAAGACTCAGATAGCGTATTCACTATGGCAATTCCAGGAGGCACCGTCAAGCCAGTAATGTCATAGAAGAGAAATGAGAAAGAATCAACTTAGAATAACTTAATGACACTACACTGCAAAGTGATGACAAGTAGGTATTGTTCCCTTAGAGATATTAACAAATTTGCTTCAATAGTAGTATATTTACTCTGATTCTGTGAGACTCCAGGTCAGAAGCTTCATGCTCATTCTTTCCCCTTAAACATGTGAAATTGTTAGCATGTCTTTTTAAAGAGAAAAGCTAAATTGTTATTGTAGGACACTCAGTTATCTTTCTGTGTAAAATGCTAACTTCAGGGAACATGGGGTTAACACTGGGCGATTTGCTCCTTAATGAAACTTGGATAGAGGATTTCAGGGTCCATTTCAGGTCAGGGGAATTCTCTTACCCCTGCTTCCATTGGCTGTTTTTCCTGAAAGAGCGCAGTCTAATCCTTGACAAGGGCAGAACTGATAGGATGGTGTCCGGGAGGATCTATTTCATACAGCGAGGCATAGTTTTGCTCCCGGAGTGTGCTTTATTCTGTTGCAGACCTTGTTTGGGGGATGCTGCCCGTCCTGGGGAGGCGAACAGAGCAGTTTGATCTGCTGTCAGGCAGCAGAACCAGGGCCGGAACTTGGCATTCACTTGATCATGTGTCCTGATTCAACAGGTCCCCTTCCCAGCTTTTATGCAGTAGCGCCTCACTGACGCTTGCTCCTTTCATCCTATGCTCTCTAAAGAACAGAGACTTTTTTTTACTGTTCTTTCAGTTTAGAGGATCTGATCCTGGCCAGTCCCAATCCCTGTTTCTCCTCCTGAGCTACATGTCGCCCTCCGAGTCCTGGCTTTGAACCTGGCCGTGAACTGGACCCCGTTGCCCCAGTCCTGGCCCTTCTTGCTTGCACTGCTCTGCAACGCCTCAGGTCTGGGTCTTAATAGTCCGTGTATTTGAGTCTCCAATCAGATCAAAGTTTTTAAAAATTATAAAATGCTTACAAGGGTTAAGTAAATATACAAGTAAGGCTGAAAGGAAGCCCAGGGATTTTCTCCCCCCCCAACTGTCCTTATGCTATTAGAGATAGAATAGGCTTAAGATCCAGAAAGCAATCCTACACACCCCCAAACACAATGTTTGGCAGAAAAAAAATATTAAGAATTTTAATTTTTGCAATTATTGTTTAATAAGAGTAGAGTATATTTGTTTTAAAGTGTGGGCAAGTGTACAGTTACTCCTTAATAGCAGTCATTAAGTTAAAGAATATTTTGTCACTGAACAAGAAATCATTTTAAAAGGTAAGTGTGGGGTGCCTCGGTAGCTCGGTTAAGTGTCTGACTCTTGATTTGGGCTCAGGTCATGATCTCGGGGCTGAGATCAAGCCCCACATTGGGCTCCATGCTGGCGTGCTTGGCGCGGGGCCTACTTAAGATTCTCTATCTCCCTCTCCCTCTGTTCCTCCTCTTCCTCCCCCAAGTGTGTGCCATCTCTCTCTCTCTCAAAAAAAAAAGTAAGTGTTTGAGAAAGGATAAGTCAAAACAGCATAGGACACAGCCAGTCATTTCTATCTATAGTTAATGAAGAGTTATAGGTCCAGAGAAAAGTTTTTGAAAGAACCAACTACTGTAAACACTTAAATGAAGTTTGAGTTATTCTGGAAGGGGACACTCATACTGAATTTCTAAGGAAATTCAGACCATGGCACTATAAAACAAAACAAAACACAGATTTTTCTGTTTGAAATAGTCAGTGAAGGAGAAAAAAATGGCTGAGGAAAATATGAAGGTTTGGGATTATATAATGAAAGCAGACTAATTCACTTGAGGATGGACGAAGTTCCTAGTAGAGCTCAATTTACAGAACACTTCTGGACGCATTACTCTACCCCGCACACGTATAAAACACCGCTATATGGTGGCCAGTATATTATAGCTTATAAACTATCTTTATTCTAAATTTCTCAACTAATTTTGATAGTGACTGTGAAGTGCACAGTTTTGTCCCCATCTTCTATTTTAGTTGAACAAACGGAGGCCCAGAAAGGTAAATTAACCCTCAGGTAGGCTTTTAGTAAGTCGAGACTCAAACCCATGACCACCAACTCTGACTTGTTTTCTTAACTTTACTCTTTTTACCTCACCGTGACTACCTTATAAAGGGCTTTCATAAATAGCCAAAATTGGAAAGGCTCTTACAGATGTAAGTTATTCAAACTTTCATTCAAAGTAGGGTAGCTCAGTAAGTCTGCCAGTGACCCTGTCCCTGCTCCAGAATTACTTTCCTCCCATTATGGAAGATCTCTAATCATTAGAAAGTTCTTTCATATACAAAGCGAAAATTTTGAGGCACCTGGGTGGCCCAGTTGGTTAAGCATCTGACTTAGGCTCAGGTGATGATCTCAGGGTCCTGGGATTGAGCCCCCCCCCCCCCGCCCTGCCCTGGGAGGTGGGGGGAAGGGCTCCGCACTCAGCAGGAAGTTTGCTTGTCTCTCTCCCTCTGCCCCTCCCCCCGCTTGTGTTCTGTCTCTCTCTCAAATAAATAAAATCTTCTTTAAAAAAATCCAAAATTTGACTTAGACCATATACTGGTTGTCAGATAATAGGTAATGTGATTTAAAATGATGCTTCAGTAACCTTAAGATTAACCTTAAGACTCACCTAATTCTATTCTACAGCAAATAGAGTTACAGCAACATTTCACACCGGTGGTGGGATAGAGTGGGGACAAAACGTGCTCTTTAGAGACAGAGAGACCCAAATTCAAATCTTGGCTTTACCACGTTAGTTCTCTGAATGTGTTTACTTACCTAAAATGAGAATGATAACACCTATTTTCAGGGTTATTGTGAACAATGATTTCTAGTTTATATGCATACTTGGCATTTTATGAAATAGAACTATTATTATTCATGGATAAAGGCTTTTACTTGCCTCATACAAGAAAATATAAGAGAATATGAATTTTCTAGATAGTACATTTCAACCTTGAAAGCAATCTTTTGGGGTAATTGGGTGATGGGCATTAAGGAGGGCACGTGATGTGATGAGTACTGGGTGTTACATACAACTGAGGAATTACTGACTCTACATCTGAAACTAATGATGTACTATACGTTGGCTAATTGAATTTAAATTAAAAAACTAAATAAAAATTTAAAAAAAGAAACTGATCTTTTGAACTACCTCATAATCTGTTAGAATTCCAGCAATTCTTTTTTGTTTCTTAGGAAATTCAGAAAAATACTTAAGAACAAAGTTAATGAGAGAGACGAATAAATACATAGATAGAAAGCTACAGATTTACTTGTCATATGAAAAGATTTTCACTTAGTATATGCATGAAATAAGTTTTTCCATCCTAAGTATTGCGCTGGCATCCAGGAAAGGGGACATTTGAGAATTGATGAGGTTGCCTTTTGCTCCAGACTATTCATCTCTTTATTGTTTGTTTTCCTTCTCTATTCTAAGGCTTCTGTACACGTCTATAAACAAATGAAATTACCTATAAGTTAGTAAACATTGTGCCTTGAATAATTCTAAGTTGAGAATCTTGGTAATTAAATCTTGTGCATAAGAGGGCATTTATGCATCACGCCCATGTCTTATTAATACTACGTGTTTGGGTTTATTTTGTTCCCTTAAGTCTCTTTTTTCCCCTAAAATAACAATTCTAGTTGAGTTTCTTTATGATGTCTAATTATAATTCTGGGTAAAAAAGGCAAGTCTGTGATGAGCTCACGATAGAAAGTATTCATTTTAAGCAAAGAAATGAACTCTAATTGCTACAGTGTAGTCCCCAGTTTATTGGTGTCATTGACTACAGGACTGACCAAAATTGTACAGTTTATACATTTGTGTGGCCTCATTAAAATCACGGAAAACATTAATTTATATAAATGGCACATATTCCCAAATCTAAAACCATGCTAAATATCCAAATGTGGTCCAATACGCGCAGTTTGGGGCTACGACATATACTTTTATGACTCTGGAGAGCTAATTTATTAACATTGTTACAAGGTTTTTAATGGAGTGAAAATGAAGTCAGATTAAACTTCTTCCTGATGACATTAAAGCTCTCATCACAACACATAGACTAATAAATGTTACTTTTTAAGTAATGACTGTCCCTTCAAATCTCTTTTGAATGAAATTGTAGTTGGGGATGTTTTGGACACTGAAGAAAAGCATCACAGCACTACAGAGAGCACACACATTTCGAGCATCTAGTTTCTGCCAGACACTGACTTGATCGCTAAAGGTTGTAGAGAGAGAGGAACGCGGCAAACTCTCTCAGCTCTGGGGGCTCACAAACTGCTAAGATGCTCTCAGTTGTGAGGTGTACCATCATTTCATATAACACAAAGACGTAGAAAAACAAAACCCTGCCAAGCAATTGTATCATTGCACTGACTGTAAGACGCATGCCTATTTCAGAGATGTGTAAATGTGAACAACTGTTTATGCTCGAATCTGTAAAATACTGGAGTTTGGAAGTCTAATGCAAGCTATGCTATGATAAGAGCTGTAATAAAGGAGCCATTGCCCTGAGAACACAGAGGGAAAAATTCATTTTGACTATAAAATCAGAGAAAGCTTCTAAAGAGGAAACAGTTGGGTGAACCCTTGAAAGTAGACCCGCGTTCAGACTTATGCAGAAAGTCTGCATAGAAAAGCTTTATCAGAAGGGGAACAGAGGCTGGCGAGTTTGGAGAACACAAGCGTCATGTGAGCGAACAACAGGCCGCCTGGGAAATAACGAGCAACAAGTGAAACAGGTGACAGTTTGGAAATTTTGACTGGGGCATTAAGATACGAGGGACACGCTGAGCCAGGTGAAAATTTTCAAAAGACTTGGCTGAAAACCAATGATTTGACTCTTGAACTTCTCAGCACATCACAGTGTAAAAGAGCTAAAAAAAAAAAAAAAAAATGAAAAAGGGAAGATTACAGAGGAGAATTTCCTTGGAGACCCCTGTCCTGGGGGACCTTTCTCTCTGCCATGTTCCTTCCTCAAATCAAATTTAGCAAGGGGACTTTTTTAAAAAAAAAGATTTTATTTATTTATTTATTTGACAGACAGCGTGCGCACACAAGCAGGGGGAGCGGCAGAGGGAGAGGGAGAAGCAGGCTCCCCTCTGAGCAGGAAGCCTGACAGGGCCTGGATCCCAGGACCCCTAGGATCATGAGCTGAGCTGAAGGCAGCCACTTAGCCCACTGAGCCACCCAGGTACCTCTAGCAGGGGGACTTTAATAGGGCAACTCATAGGGCTTAAGTTATGTGCCCTGTTGAGTCTATGGACTCTGCCCACAGTTTACACAGCAAAGTTGTCACATCTGGGATGGACCTGTCCTCCTCAAGCCCGTCAGGGGCTTGTAAATTTGAAGGGCCAGGCATGGAAACTGGGATTGGGTTGTTACTTTAAAAAGGATCCTGCCCAGATAGCTGCCTCACAAAACAAGTGGACCCGGGTTGGAAGGGGCTGTTGGGGAGCCCTGGAAGCTGGAAGAAATTTGGGGTAGTCAGCTGAAGGAGAAGCCCTGCTTCCACACAGGAATATGCGTTCGGAGGAAGAGGCAGCTTTAAACATTGGCCAGGATCAGAAGCATGGGACGTTTTATGTTATTTTATTATTTATTTATTTTAAAAATCTCTATTATTGAAGTATAGTAGGCATACAATGTTATATTATTTCGGGTGCACAACATAATGACTTGACAATTCTATACATTACACACTGCTCACCGTGATAGGTATAATTACCATCTGTCACCATACGATGTTATTACACTATTATTGACTATATTCCCTATGGTGTATTTTTCATCTCTGTGACTACTTATTTTATAGCTGGAAGTTCGTACCTCTTAATATCCATCACCTATTTTGCTCATCCCCCTACCTACCTCCCCTCTGGCAACCACCAGTTTACTCTTTGTATTTTTGAGTCTGTTTCTGTTTTGTTTGTTCATTTGTGTTATTTTAGATTCCACATATAAGTAAAATTGTATGGTATTTATCTTTCTCTGTTTTATTTCACTTAACATAACATGCTCTAGGTCCATCCACATTGTTACAAATGGCAAGAGATCAGGGGTTTTTTATGGCATATATATATGTCATATATTTCACATCTTCTTCATCCATTCCTCTATCAGTGGACATTGAGGTTGTTTTCATATCTTGGCCATTGTAAATAAGGCTGCAATAAACATAGGAGTGCATATATCTTTTCAAATTAGTGTTTCCATTTTCTTTGGATAAATACTCAGAAGTGAAATCAATGGGTTATATGGTATTTCTATTTTTAATTTTTTGGGAAACCCATACTGTTTTCCACAGTAGCTGTACCAATTTACATTCCCATCAACAGTGCACAAGGGTTCCTTGTTCTTTGCATCCTCACTAACACTTGTTATTTATTGTCTTTTTGATACTAGCCATTCTGACAGGTGTGAGGTGAGATCTCATTATGGTTTTGATTTGCATTTCCCTGGTGATTAGTGATGGTAAGCATTTTTTCGTGTGTCTGCTGGCCATCTGTATGTCTTCTCTGGAAAAATGTCTCTTCAGGTCCTCTGCCCATTTTTAAATCAGATTTTTGTTTTTTTGGTGATAAGTTGCATAAATTCTTTATATATTCTGGCTATTAAGCCCTTGTCAGATATATCATTTGTAAATATCTGAGCCCATCCATTAGGTTGCCTTTTCATTTTGTCAATGATTTCCTCTGCTATGAAAAAAATTAAAGAATGAAACTGAACCACTCTCTTACACCATACACAAAAATAAACTCAAAATGGATTAAAGACCTCACTGTGAGACCTGAAACCATAGAAGTCCTGAAAGAAAAAACATAGGCAGTAATCCCTTGGACATGGCCCTCCGCAACATATTTATAGATATGTCTCCTCAGGCAAGGGAAACAAAAGCAAAAATAAACGTTGGGACCACACCAAAATAGAAAGCTTTTGCACAGTGAAGGAAACCATCAACAGAGCCGTCTTATTTCAGTATGGTCACATGAGTGCTTGCCTTTCCCCTTCCCTCTCTTTCCTACTCCTGTTCCACCTTAGCACCTTAGCAAGGTCGGAAACAGCAGCCGACTGGTGAGCGAGGAAGGGAATGAGACAAAAGGGGAATCTTCTTCTCCCTTTTCTCCTAAAAGCAGTAGCTTATCCCAGGTTCCCGTTTAGGGGAAGGAAAGAAATTCAACATTACTTTAACGTTAATGCTTTGATTGACATATTCAACTGGCAGATTTAGTCACTGGATTCAGATCATTATTATAACTTAAAGGGAGTATAAGAAAGAAAAAAAAATCTAAGAGAAAAAATGGCCATGAGATTGTCTAAATTTGCATCTGGGGTAGGGGAAGGAATATTTACATTAAACAGTTTTAAAGGGACGGTGAAAAATAAAAAGCAAGTTCCTTTTATAATTAGAACCCATTAATTCTGCTGTTTAACTTGTAAGTTACACAAGGCAAAAAAACGTGTTTAGACCGGATGGCATAGAGCCTAGCTATCAGATTAAGAATTCTGGCTTTTCTTCTGTAAACTGGTGGAGAGACATCAAAGGGTTTTGAACAGGGACCACGGGGAACTCCTCCATGTGTTACAGAGTTTCAGTCCTTTGCATTAAGTACTGTGTTTCCTTGCATTGTACACTTACAGAGAACTGTGTGAGTTTAACTTGTCACGTGTAACTTTCAGTACTGAAAGTGTGCATTACGCTCTTTTGAGAAGGTTGATATTAAACCTAAGGAAAGTATCTGTGCTATCACAATAATTCGGGGTGTCCTTACAGAACAGATAAAAAGACCAAATACTGTAAGAACGTTGGCAACAAATGAACATACAGAACAGACACAAAATGTCCATATAAACAAAATGGATGGTGTAATGGTTCACTAGGAGCACCATGGTCTTGCATAGCTGAACCCACAAGTCCTCAGAGTCATACAACAACAAGCTTTCACTTAGTTAACATGGTCGTGGTTGGCTGAGGTTGGCTCAGTCAGGCTGAGCTCAACTGGGGTAACTCAGCTCTTTTCACCTTTCTCACGGGCCTGGCAGGGTACCCCAGATGTGTTATTTCAAAGTCATGGCGGAGAGGCAAGAGCATAGGTGGAAGCGCCAAAAAGACTGTTTGGCCTTAGGTCATGACATGCCTGATAACACTCCAAAGGTCACAGCAAGTCACAGCTAAGCTAAAGGTTGAGGAAAGAGCACACATTTTTTGTAGGAGTAACCGCAAAGTCACGGGGGGTGTGAGTTTATGTGTCAACTTGACTGGATCCTGTAGTGCCCAGACTTTAGTCAAACATTATCCTGGTGTGTCTGAGAGTGGTTTCTGGATGACGTTAATATTTTAATTGGACTTCGACACATGGCAGAAGGCTTGACTATAGGGAGGGGAGAGGAATCAGGGCAGTTGGTGCATCCCAGCCAGGTGATTGCCTAACTCAGTACCATTTAAAAGGTAAATAAAGACCAAGAACGTACGTCCAGAATGTAACACACAGACACCCACACACACGTGTGCAGGTACAAATACACAATCAATTACCATGCAATAGATGCCACGGTTTTCGTCAGGAACACCAGCAACAGTATTGCTACATTGTGAGGACAGGTGGCTTGAGACTTTCTTAGCAAAAAGCGAAGTGGAGATTGACAGGAAACGACCCGTCCTTCTTCAACAGCAGCAGGACTAAGGCAAGTTCAGGCAGATGGGGGCTGGGGCGGCGGGGATTGCTATGTTTTTTCTTCTGTATTCACTGTACCACGGGATACTAGAGGCTGCTCGGGAGCTCTGTGTGTTGATTACACACCCGTTAGAAGTTTGGGTATGAAGGCATCTGGGTTAGGCGGGGGAGGCAGAATCCAGGGCTTTGCCTGAGGCTTCCTGCGGCGGGAATGTCTCCAAGGGTCTCGTGCTCCAGGGCTTAGAGAACCAGCTGGGGTTGGACCCGGTAGAAGGGCCAGGAAGGGAAAAGTGCAGAGTAGCCCTGGTCCCCTGCCACTGCCCTCATTCTTGACACATCCCACGCCACTTGTACTGAGCCGTAGGTCTGTTTTGTCTAGCAGTTCCCATGCATGCCATATTATTTATTTTAGCTATTTTTATTTTCTTCTTTATTTTTATTTTTTCTCTTACCATTTTACCATCTTCTTGTTTCCTTTGACCAAGTCGTGCTTACCTACTTTTTTAAAGTTTTAAGTTTCTTTTTTAGCCTTGCTTTTATAAATGGCCACCCGGAACCTACCATCTCCGGGAGCAATAGCTGCAGGGAAGGTTGTGGCCCAGCCTTTCCCCCAGCTCCACGGGGGCTCCCCGCAGCAGGTGCCATGGCTCCAGGAGCTCCCCCTTGCCGTGAGCAGCAAACACACTGCGGCCACACTGCTGCGAAGCAGGTCCGCGGGATGCAAGGGTGCTTGCTCCCTTCCTCTGTAACCTGCTCTGTCTAAAGCAGATTTGTAAGACACCCCCCCCCCCATCTCTTCATGAAGGTAAGTGAAAATCTGGATCCCTCAGTAGGGCTACCAGGGGACAACTTGCTTTGACTCCCTAGCCAGGGCTGCAGGTGTTCTCTGTCCAAGAGGACTCCATCATCAGTCTTTAGTGTGGGCCGTCTGACACTGGCTGTACTTACCATGGATTATTCCTGGGATTCTTCTAAAAGACTGTGTGAATTTTATTTTTTTAATCAGCGAATTCCTTGCCAGGACATGGGGACTGTAATGCAACATACCTGGAGCCCAGTTCTGGGAGCTCATTTGAACCAGCAGGATTTAGAAGCAGGTCTTACATCTGAGTCTTCTGAGCAGTTTGTCAGTGCTATCTCACTTAAATATCTAAAAAGGAAGGAAAATTAAATACATTATAATGGGCATGGTGAGGGGAGACCAAGGTTCCAAAACAAATCCTAGTTTTCTGTCACCTACTCTGTGCCGCAGTTTTCTTGTCTATATGATGGTGAGGATGCTATTCCCTACCTCATCAGGTGACCGTGGCAGATAGTGCAAAAATATTTGTTCAGTAAAGATTCATTAATACATATGTAATTACATGGGCTCTTACGGATTGCTTCGTGACCAGTAATGACAGGAGAAGAATGAGACTTGCCTTCTCTTTGAAGCCTAGAAAGCCGGCTCAGGGAAGTGGTGACTATCTGCAACCAGGGAGAGAGGTCTCACTGGAGATTAACTCGGCCGGCACCCTGATCCTGCCCTTCCAGCCTCCAGAATGATGAGAAAATAAATTCCTATTGTTTAAGCCGCCCGGTCTGCAGTACTCTGTTATGGCGATCGAAGCAGGCATCCTTCTAGTGTATCTTCCTCTCCTTATAGGGACCCCAGGCCTATTGGATTAGGACCCCATCCTTATGAACTCATTTAACTTTAGTTACCTCTTGACAGGATCTATCTCCAAATACAGTTATATTGAGGGTTAGAACATCCACACACATATTCAGGGGGGACACAATGTGGCCCACAGTACCATTCAAGCACTACTTCCTTAAACACACACAGGTTAGTAGAATTCCTTGCTATACACTCTCAGAATTACTAATAATTTTAAAGTTATGTGTTATTGGTTATCGCCCCTCGTAGACAAAGTTCCATGAGGGCAGGGATAGTATCTATCTTCCTTGCCAATATATACCCAGTGCCCAACCTAGTGCCTTGCACATGAAAGGTATGCAATAAATGTTTACTTAATGAATAATTGGATTCATACTGCCATGATTTTGTAAAAAAAAAAAAAAAAGAAGAATTTCAGATGTTACCGCCTTCCCATATTGAGACAGAGATCCTCTCGCTCCTTGGTTATTTCCTTTGGGCCAGCTAGATGCTCTCGAATAGAGTGGGTTTTATGGCTGTTTAGGTCTCCTCAGTTCCTATCTCACATAGCCCTGCTTTTCTCACTTTTCACAACATGCCAGGGAAGGAAAGGGAGAAAAACATGCTTCTCAAAAAAAAAAAAAAAAATCACACACCAGTTTTGCTTGATTAAGTGGTCCATTTCAGACTGCCAGCTGTCCTCTGAGATTCTTCCTCTCACCGACCCTCTGCCTCCGGTTTCTCTGCTACCTATGAAATATCTCTGGTAAGCACCTGACCCTTACCTCCTTTCCTGTCCTATTTCTTCTCATCACTTTTTCCTGCATTTCTGGTTGTCCTAACTAGAGTTATCTATCTCTCCCTGAAATGTCAATCTGTTCCCCATGTTGTAAACATGCTGTTTGGATAAAAACCAAAGTAATTAACACAGCAAGACCCCCAAATCCCTAAATGGCTGCCCTCTGCCGACTTAGTAGCCTTATCTCGTGCTCTCCATTACTCTCAGGACCAAGTTCAAACTCTTTACGACAGTTTATGAAGCCGTTTAAAAGCTGGACTTTAACTGTCCAGTCTCATCTTTCACCAGCTCAAATTACTTCCTTTCTTCTCAATTCCCCGTACTCTTTCTCATCTACATCCTTCGTAATGTTATTCTCTTTTCCTGGAATCCTTTCTCAGTTATCCATCTGGCTAACTCCACCTTTCTTGCATGCTGCTCCACAGATGGCACTTCCTCCAGAAAAACGTCTACATTCCCCAGATTTGGGTGTGTCCAACACCCCATCCTTTTCCATCAGAGCAGTCATTATAAAATATCATCATTTCCTACCAATAAGGCTACTATGCTTCACTCAATCTAATTTAATTTTTCAATTGTGGGGGAGGTTGTTTCATTAAAATAATGTGTGCATATGTCCTGAAATCCATGGCAACTAAAGACAGCTGGATCCAGAAGAAACTGGAATCAGTAGATGGAAAGCCATTGGAAACTAAGCCAACCATTTCTTAGGTACTACGCTTCCCCCACTTTGTGTCCCCACTCCTCTCTTTATTCTTTAATGTTCTTATTTCCCTGCAGATTAGTTTGTTTGACCTCATTATGAGGCAAAAGTTGGCCTCCCTGTAGCTCTTGGCTTTTCATGTCCTTCGTTCCAACTTGTCAGAGACACAGATCAGGAGAAAAATGTTGATGTCCCAGGATGGGCAGGTGTCTGCTACCAATCTAAACATCTCTAGCCAGGGAGGCAAAGTCATATTCTATGAACTTCTGTTAGCAACCTCAAATTCTGGGGTTGAAAAGCAAATCTAAGAAATTTGCCTCTTGCTGGCCTAACAGTGTCCTTGTGTGAATAAGAAAAAGCTGTCCTTCCATTGCAAAAGTTTAGTGCTGAATGTGATGAAAATTATTATAAGGAGATATATATATATATATACACACACACACATATATATGGAAAAAATATATAAAATATATTTATGAAAATTATTATAAGGATATATAATGTGTAAAATGTAAATATATATAGTATATATTTATAAATTGTAATTGTAAATATGTTACATAATTGTAAATATATAGTATATATTTATATAAAATGGAAATATATATATCTATATATAATGAATAAAATGTAAATAGTACTCCCTAGATTTACAAGCTGTACAAATGTACCTGTAAGGCCTGGTTGGGGTTCTCAACCAAGCAGACACCTCAACTAAACAGATACCGCAAATAATTTTCCATAGTAAATATTTAAGAATGAAAGCTATTTTTGACAATAATACTTCTGTTTTGCAAACTGATTCAATCAAGTATTACACAAAAGAAAGCTAAATTTATTTTATGAGACTGTAGAGAAAAAAGTCTATTTACACCAAACATATATTTGTTAGAAGGACCTCACAGAGGTCATTTGTAAAAATGCCTATGTTACATGTACTGATCAAATTAGAAGATAATATTTTCATTGTTAATTCAAATAGTCACTGGAAGCCATGCTGGATGGAATTAGAAACTTCCTCTATCTGAATCTGATGGGCTCAGAAACTCTCCAAATCAAATGTGGCTCAATATCACATCTAACCTTTACCGTATTATCAGTCTTTCTCCAAATCTCCAAATTATGAAGCCTCCTTTCAATAATCATATTTGTTTACGATTTTTTTGTGCTTGGTTGATAACACACGCACGCACACACACACACACACACACACACACACACACTCTTTATTATGGCTTAATCTGAAGATGACTTGCTGTTCTTTCCTGGTAGTAGACGAGGGGGTGAACAAGTTACAGAACATGATCTGGAATACGGAAAAAATTAAGGAGTGAGGAACAAAGGCACCATACTGGCTGGCAGGAAGGGAGATGGTAGCAGATTTGGAATATTTTAGAAAGAATGTTGAATAATGGGTAAGAGATGATTACCGAAGGCTTATGTTGTCTTCTGTAAACACAACTCATACAATTATACTTCCTTTAAAGAAAACAGGAGCTAGCACAATGCCATAACAACACTCAAGTAAAAATAATGAAACCTTAATGCTGATGTGAAGGAGCCGTGCGCGAAAGCAAGAGAAGAGTAACTGATCAACTGAACTTAAAGTTAGAAATGCAAATAATCTGAATAGGCTGGTTCTGGAGCGGGTGAAGTCAGAGGCCCCAGTCTCCTCTGGGTTTGCTCATTTGCTGTGCGGCAGTCATGTTGTAGACCACGTTCACGTCTCTAATGTACAGACGTATTTGACAGTCTTCATAACATGCCTCCTAAATGGACTTTACCAGTAAAACATGGAATGCTGAAAATTTCCTCAAGCAAATTGCTAGCTAAGCTTCCGCCAGCCTGAGCGTGAGAGGGTTAAGTGTTGTGATCATAAACCATACAGTAATTGCTCTCAGACCTATTAGCAGGATGTCTTGCACAGAGTGTCATCCTGCCATTCCCCATAGGTCCTGTTCACTAACCCCTTGCATTTTGACAGTTATTATCATCCAAGCACAAAACGTCATTGCTACAACACAGAGCTATCCGCATAGTAATGTATCAACATCAGCTTGGGTCCTGAAAATAATTGTTAAAATCCTGATTTTCACTGGAACTTGGGAGAAGAAAGCCAAGGTTTTACATTTAGTTTTAAAGGGTGCTAACAAAACTAATTTCTCCTGAGATCACAAGAAACACGACTATGCGCACCCTCTTCTGAGGCAATGCTGCCCCACTTACGGGAATTCAGGAGTCCTGGCAACCTGGCATCCTGCTTGTGCACTCACTTTGAAAATATTGCCTTCACATCCAGCTGTCTTTAGGATTTTGTGACATGTAAATCATACACTGAGAACTTCCGGGGATGTTAATTTTCAGAAAAATGAAATTTTTTCTTTCCTAACTCTTTTGCCATGATGCTTGCATTATAAAACCGTCCCTTTCATTAATAGTCCTTAGCTCTCCTTTTTTCTGACAGATTTCTTCATTTGTAGACTCAGGTCTATTGGTTTGTTTGGTTTTTTTTTCCTACTTCTTAATTTTATTAGAAGGATTAATAATTTTAAACAGAGTTTTCTGTTTAGTGAATTTGAATCCTCATTCCTTCTTTCATTACGTAGATGTTTGTTTTACTCAACTTTTTAAAATAACTGGCCAGAATTCACTTGTCTTTTTATTCATTCACTTTCTGAATGAGTTCCTACACTAGTGCAAATATAGTAGGGGCTCTCCCAGGTGCTAGATACACAAAGAAAATAATACATTGTCTGTGCTCTTGAAATGCTTACTATGTGGCTCTGGATTGTAGCCTGTGGTCACTTAGTGAATCAAACAAAGATAAGATTCTATTCTAATGGTGCAGTCATAGACATCCAGCTTACCCTGAAACCTAACCATAGTCCATTCACTCATCTTTGAGTAAAACAATGCCTATGGAATATTAAATGCTACAGAAAATATAAACTCATAGAGGAAGAGTATTTCTGATTTCAAAGTATAACCTCTAGTTTAATTCAACAAGCGAAAATAATAATATATAACACTGGACCCCAAAACTCAGTGGCTTAAAATAACACCAAATGATCATTGTTCACAGGACTACAGGTTAGCTGGGAGGTTCTTCTAGTCTCAGCTGGGCTTCCCATGTACTGACACTTAGTTATGGATTGGGTAGATTGGTCTGCTCATTTTGGCCAGGCTTTCTTACAAATCTGGGGGTCAGTTGACTGACGGTTGGTCTGGAACATCCTCAGCTCTTCTTCACATTCTCATGAAAAGACAAAGAGAGGTATAGGAGGGAGTAAGCCTGACTGTTGAGCGTAAGCAGGAAAACAAAAACAAAACAAACAGAAAACACAGACATTTTTTTAAGCCTTTGCTGTCATTCCATTTGAAATGTGAATATATGCTTCTCTACATTCTTCTAAAGGGGTATCTAAAAACATCACAGAGTTCTGTTTCTCCTCTCTCTTCTTCCCTTCCTTTTCCCCTTCAATCCCTTTCCCTTTCTCTCTTTTTTCCCCTTTCCTTCTCTTCCCTTCTTCACCTTCCTCTCCTTTTCTTTTTCTTTTCCTTCCCTGTGGTGTTGGATGGGATTTCAAAATATTGCTGTCGTGTCATGTTTTTCAGTGTCTTTTGATATGTATGGAAATAAATCTAGATCTATATCTACATACATATTTCTCTCCCTTTGTCCACCATGAGGGCCTGAGAGAAGAGACACCCCAATAGCAGCCCTCAGATATTGGTTTCTGGATACTGCACTAAAGGAAAAAAGTTCCTTGAAAAAAATGGTTGATTCTCAGGGTTGGGGCAGGGAAAGTAAAGGTTGAGGCTAGAGTATCTTGTGGTGCTGCAGAATGATGGAGACGTCCCCAAAGGACTCAGAAGTCCACTTGAAGGAGTTCCCACTAGCCAAATCTTAATTTTAGCATCAAAATAAAGAATGATTGTATTGGATTATAATGCATAAAATGACATTGGAATCCATGAGTTTGTATAATATGAAAATAAATGAATATTTCAAATTTTGATAAGCAACTGGAAGAAACATGGTTTCAAAGTACCACCCCAGAAAAAATGTATTAATTTAATGCGGAAGAGTATCTTTATATTAGAGACACCTAGAAGATACAACAGTAATCACAAATTCTCAGTAATGGGACAGACTGAAAGTGGGTACCACCTGATAAGCTCCAGGAAGAGCACAGCGTTACTTCTGTGGTATTTGTGCCCAAGATGAATAACGTGACTCCAAACTTGAGAAAATATCAGACAAACAAGCTGAAGAATATTCAACAAGATGACTGGCCTGTATCTTCAAAACTGTCAAAGTCATGAAAGACAAGGACAGGCGGAGGCACTGTTGTGATCTGAAGAAGATTAAAGACACATGACTAGTAAATGCCATGTGTTGCTCTGAACTGGGTCATTTTACTAGGAAGGACATTATTGGGACAATGGTGAAACTTGAATAGGGTCTGAGAATTTGAAGATTGAAATATATTCATATTAGCTTGATTTAGCTGGTCTTGTGGTTCCGTTTTAAAATGTCTTTGTAGGAAATAAATGTTACAGTTGGGTTAATAGCACAGCTGGTCAGCACCTTTACTTTCAAACGGTTTGGCAAAATGAAGAGTTCTTTGTACTAACTAGCCAACTTTATAATAATTACTTCAAAATTTAAAAAAGTTCTCCTCTCCCCCCAAAACTGAATAGATCTTCAATTAGTGGCCCTTAATAGTGCCACAAGCCCTAAGACAAATATACATGTAATATCATCACTGAACAAATGGGACTGATGAGGGATATATTCCTTAATTTTAACTTCGAGGAAATAAAATCGTAATAATTATTTCTTGACCATTTACTTTCTCCTGTCACTGAATATATTTGTTCTTTCTAATCCTTTACAACAATTCATTACTAACGTCTAGGAAACTGTATCTAGGCAAGTTAAGTCACGCTGTCAGCCCGAGGAGCAGCTGGGATTTCAACCTGCCTGGCTTTATGACTCACCCTCTTTGCCACCGCTTTGTCCAGGTGTCATAGCTTTCACATTCCATGGTTTGACACGGAGCTTCCAAATTATTTCCATTTTCCTATTTCCCACATCAGCAAGCTACATAACTGAATTTCCAAGTGTTATAGTAATATCTTTAAATGCGTTTTTTTCCCCCCAGAAGCCCCTAGAAAAGTAATCACTAATGAATGAGATATGTTGCAATGGAAAAATGAGAAAAGAGAAAAAGAGTATTTTGTATTTCTGGGAAAACTAGAGCAAGGAGATAAACTGAGGGATGGGAATGAGAAGAATTGGAAGAAGAATGAGGGTAATCCCCACCAGCGTAGGAACTTTTTGCTTAGACTAGTGTCTAGTATAGAATAGGTACTCAGTAAATAACCTCTGAATGAATGAATGAGTAAATTAAAAACAAGGGGATTCCAAAGATAAAATTTGGCCTTCTTTATGATTTTGCCTAAAGCTAATTTGAATTCCAGCCAATATGTATCAGGGAGTACTGTGAGTGCAGTTTGTCCACCAGTTACGCTGTTAACTGCTCCTTCAGCAGCACTGATTTCAGCAGGAAATGTTGAAATATATGTATATATATATATATATTTTTTCTCCTGATGTCTCTTAACCCAAATCTTTCTGATGCTGCATAATGAATGTTAATCATGGGTAAAAGATGGATGGTGACTATTCAAGTGCACTGTAATTTGATTTGGCATATCCAAAATATTTTTGTCTTCTGATAAAGCTCTTACAATAAATGTCTAAGTGTTCCTGCCAGAAGATATCAACATGACAAATATAGCCAAACTATCCAATGCAGGTCAGAACAACTTCCAAAGTGGAACAATTCCCAAGTGTCTCTGGATAATACAGCAGCAAAAACAACAAGGTGCTCTTCAGTGATTGGTATTCTTATGTCCAGTTGTTGATGGCAATAGAAAATAACACCACACAAACCAACACTCAGAATTCCCGTCAGTCTTTATGGATGGAGCCCAGCTTGTAAGTCTGCCCAGAATCGAGTGGGAATTAATTCTTTCTAGACACCATGTGTCAGCCTAATTTGTGGAGTCCTTCCCTCCTGAGTTATTGGCAGAGGAAAATGAAGTGTCAGTTGCATTGTCTTCTCACCTGAGCCACGGTTAGTTCATGTTAGCGTTAATATGAACAATGACTGACATAGAAATAGAGAAGAGATGGTTAAAATAAGTTCAAAATTTCAGAAATTTTGAGGTCCTTTGTTTAAACCCTCTGCTAATGTAATAGCACATTTTTACTCATGAGAGAAAATGGAAATATCCTGTTTCTGAAATTCTTTTGGTGTATCACTAAATGTTTATCTTCCCCTCGACCTTGTAGATCAATAGCTGTGTGACCATCTTTAATGCAGTCCCCTATAAAATGTTGGCATTATATTTAATCTTGCATGTAAAGCTATATATATTTTCCCAGGCCTTTTATATTGTGATCTTGGACAAAGGTAGACTACTTCTAATGTATTCTTTATCTTGACTGCTGGGACTACCATCTACCCAATTTTCCTTCCCTCATCTGCCCCAGCTCCACCCTACCTTACAACCAATAATCATGCCCTGTTGATTTTGCTTTCTAAATATTTCTAGAATTTACCTCCTCTGTCCATTCTTACTCCTACCATCTACCTTTTGACTCCCCCTAGACCATCTCAGATTATCAGTAGCCCCCTAAGTGTCTCCTTGCACCTAGCCTTGGCCCCATCAAGTTCATTCTCCACATACAGCCAGAAAATTCTTAAATCTTACTTAATATTCTCAAATTGTTCACTATCAATCTTTCTACAAAGAGGAGAGCTTACTTGTTCAATATTGTATCCTCAGCGAGCAGAACATTGTCCGACACAAAGGGAGCACTCAACAATTATTTGCTGAGGGAATGAATACACGGTTCTGAACCAGAAGCACATGACAGACTTACCTGGGCTGTTTTTCACACTACACACACCAACACTCCACTGGAGATTCTGATAAGTTTCTGACCTAGAGAAACAGAGATTACGTTTTTTAGCATTGTGTGCCAGGGCCATCCCACTCTGGCTGCTGCCTGGAATCCCAGCATCAGCTCATCAGCTCCTGCAGCGCATTTGAGTTCTGTGCATTCGAGTAATTTCGAATTCTTTAGAGCACTGACACGCTGCCCCGATTTCATGCCCTGTCCTTCTGAAATATATTTTACCTCCTCTTTGCCCTTTACCAGAAATTCTTCCCTGATCAGTGGCCCCCCTTCCCTGCAGCCACTCCAACATATACTTTTTAGACTAAGGAAGATACTCAGAATAATCTGTGTATTTAGCTGTCATTGCCTTTATTACTTTACTTTGTAACCATCTGTTCAAGCAGCCCGCATCCTCCCTAGAGTGTCATATTTGGGGATTAGAGACCATGACTTAGTCACCTTTGTGTCCTTAATACAAAGCATAGGGTCTGCTACACTCAGTATGAGCCTGTTGAATGACTAAATGATGCTTAAACTAGAGAAAATAAAGTAAAATTAAGAATTATGCTGAGTTTATGTTTCTATTGTGTTGTGATTTTAAAATTAAGTTATTCTCTTGATTAAACCTTTTGTTCCAGTGAGCAATAACAAAAAGTACATTAAAATTTCAGCAGTCAGATCACATTTCAGCATTTTATTTTTGCTTTTCTCAGAACAAACCCAGTCTTCTCTAACACTTTCTTTGCTGGCATCTGTAATCAAGACATTAGCTTTCACCCATACCAATCAAACATCCCCGATCATAATAGAAATGTAAGGAGATGATTACTTAAATTTGTGACTTGACTTTTCTTTGCTGAGACTGTTTGATGTTGTTCTATCTTTAGTGAGCAGAGTTCACGCAAGCTCTGTCTGACCAAGTCGTTAACAGCACATTTGAGATGGAATGAGAAGACTTTTGTGCAGAGCTGCTTTTATGTGGCTGTGAAGTCTGTCCTTTAATTACCATTCCTCTCTGTTTGCAAAGCATGCTGCTTTATCCAATTTCTATATTAAAAAAAAAAAAGAAAACACAGGAGTATTTCTTGCACAAAGAGTGACAGAAAAGCATGTTTGCATTTTTAAATCAAAACTACATGAACCACTTGGGCTTAGCTATCCATCACCTCTGCAGAGGTTCAAATGGGCATGAGACTGCAGGGCAGTGGGGCTTGGGAGACATGCGCTGAGACTACAGCTGAAAACCTAGCTGAATGCACAGTGTCTCTCTGGGAAACGTGGTTGCTATTTTGGTTAGAGGGAATTGGTGGTCAATAGGGCCTGGCTCTGTCACTTCTACTCTTTAGAACTGAGCCTGATGGGGCTCTTGTTATCCATGGAGATGTTACCTCTACCCCCAGAGCACTTTTTAATTCACTGTCTCCTTCGGACAAGTGATTGAGTTCCTCGGTAATATCTTTAATGGACACTGTGTTGCTAAACCAAGGAAGCTTGGCATGGAAGAGACAGGTATTTATTTTTAATGGGGTCACCCTGTATCAGGTGAAACTTTCTGCTTATGGGTCACATGCAAGTGTCACACTGAGTAGATGTTTCCACCGGGTGAGCAGGAAGTAGAGCTTGTTTGTGCTATGGGTCCTTAGCCACCTGTCTTTGAAAGTATGCCGCGCTAACAGGCTTAAGTCATCCTTGTTGACAACCGGTGGCATGGAATCGTAAGAGTCAAGGATGTACGGTGGACATTTTTTCCCCAATTTATATATAAAGATTTTGTCTTTTTGATATTTCAGATACTGATAATTCTAGCAACTCAAGCTTCTCTTTGTCTAATACAGGGCAGGACTTGGTAAAATGTTAGGCTTTTCCTTGTCCTGCTAAATAGGATTAAGCTAGTTTCCGTGATAAGGAATACTTGAACTGTGGAATTTAGGTCTTGGGAATCACCCTTCTTAAAACTTTTTATCTTAAGTGCTTTGGAAAATATTACTAGCAGATTAGTTAAAAAGGCAGTGTTGCTATTCCACCCTTGATATTGGATGCAAGCATTAGGAATCAAAACACATTAAGGCTTTGTTTTTAAGTTTTAGAAAACATGCGAGTAGCTAATATTGTACAATCATGCATTCTTATTTTTTTCATTGTTCTATTTTTAAAATTCAAAAGAATTACTAAATTATGTATGCTTCAGCGACTAAGTTTTGATAGTTTTGATTATGGTTCTGCTACTAACTAGCCGGATAAAGTGTGTATATGATTTAATTTACAAATAAAATAAGGGGATGAGATAGTGGATTTCTCACATCCATTTTGATTTTACGAATTTATGAGCTTGTGTTCTTTGGGAGGCCAGAAGATTTATTATGTTACCTACAAACTAACCTTATATGATTTCTACAGCATCTGTGTAGTATTTAACTTTTTAATTTCTATGAAATTTGAACAGGCGCTATCTGGTTCCTTAATAGTTTCTTCTCATGAATAACAAAATAATGTAACGGACAGGTCTTAGAAAGCAGCCATGTTGTTAACACTGCTGAAAGGCTTATTACAACACACCTTCCATGAGCTATCAGGATGTTGTCCCTACTCAGTAACCAATGAACGAACCCAGCAAGGCATATGGCTCTAGGAATCTATACAACTCAAACAAGACATATATACCAGCCACCCCCTTTTGTAGTAATGAGGGATTATTTTTGCCTTTTAAAAAAGATTTTCTTAAAAAAAAGGAAAGAAAAAAAGATTGCCTGTGAGACTAAAAACATGGGGAGAATACCCCCTAAACAATGTTTATTCAATTCAGGCTGGACAATAAAAATGTATCTAGTAGCTACCATGTTCCAGGCTTTTGTCTAATTTGTGGGGGTATCAAAATATATTTGACAACCTGCTGTAAAAATTTTATAATCTTGTTGGTGTATCAAGTTACCTGTAATGAGAGGTTTTTTTTAATAATATTTTTTATTATATTATGTTAGTCACCATACAGTGCATCCCTAGTTTTTGATGTAAAGTTCCATGATTCATTACTTGCGTATAACACCCAGTGCACCATGCAATACGTGCCCTTCTTACTACCCATCACCAGCCTATCCCAGTCCCCCACCCCCCTCCCCTCTGAAGTCCTCAGTTTGTTTCCCAGAGTCCATAGTCTCTCATGGTTCATTCTTCCTTCTGTTTTAATACAATGTGGTAAATTCAGTGTGAACTCTGCCACGCAGACAGAGAGAGGGGCCATTTGGGAAAATCCCTGAAAGGAGGTTGGGCAGAGAAATCAAAGAAGGATTCCAGGAAAGATAACTTTAAAACCATATTTGAACAATATGCAAGGATTTTTTAGGTTGGATGTCTCAGTGTGTGTGGCAATGTTTACATGTTTATGTATGAGTATGGGTGTGGATGTGGGAGGAGCAGACATGAGGGGGAGGCATATAGCTTGGGTCAAAGAAGCAGCATATAAAGAAAGGTTATATTTTTATTAAGTATAGCAATTAAACAGATGGTTGTCATATAGAAAAACAGCGGATTTGTTGACTAGGTCTTTTTTTCTCAGTGGGTTGATTTGCAGCCAGATAGACCCAATTACAACTAACGCTTAACTCCACAAAGCAAAAGCAATGTTAATTTATGAAGAAGACCAAATGATGCATGACTCTGCTAATCAAATATAGTGTTATTATGAAGTCTTTTACTTTTTATGCAAAAATAATTTGTTACTTAAATAACTATTTCAACCACATCAAAATGATTATTGTTTTTCATTTTAGGGTTTCTTCCATTTCTTCTACTTTTTTCTTTTTTTAACCTTTTTTTAGTATACATAAAATAAAACTCACTATTTTTTTTAAATTCACTATTTTTTTATGTATAGCTCTGAGTTTTGATGACTCCTTAGGGTTACATAATCATCATCACAATCAAGACACAGAATGGTTCTGTTACCCTAAAAAAAATACCCTAATGCTGTCTTTTTGTAGTCAAACCTTGCTCTCACCAATTACAACTACTGATCTATTCTCTTTCCCTATAGTTTTACATTTCCCAGAACATAGAATCATACAGGTCGTAGCAATTTGTACCTGCTTCTTTCACTTAGCATAATGCATTTGAGATTCACCCATACAGTTGCATCGATCAATAATTATATTTTTTATGTTTTTCTGAAGATTTCACTGCATGGCTATACCACAGTTTACCATTCACCAATTTAAGTACATTTGCATTGTTTCCAGTGTTTAGAGATTATAAATAAAGTTGCTATAAACATGCATGTACAGATTTTTGTGTGAAAATAAGTTTTCATTTCTAGAAGTGGGACTGTTGGGCCATGTGGTAAGTGTATGTTTAACTTTATAAGAAACTGAGAAACTGTTTTTAAAGAGACTAACATTTTGCATCTCCACTAAAAATGTATGAGAGTCCTAATTACTTTGAATCCTCATCAGTACTTGATGTTGTCAACTATTTTTTTTCAGCTACTCTAATGTATGTGTAGTAGTATTTCATAGTGGTTTTAATTTGCACTTCCTTAATGACTAATGCTGTTGAGCATTCTTCTTATGCTATTTGCCATCCAGATATCTTCTTTAGTCAAGTCTTTTGCCTATTTTAAATTGTGTTTGTTTTCTTACAGTTAAGTTTTAAGGGTCCTTTTCATATTCTTGATAAAGTACTTTATTTGGTATTTAATTTGCAAATATTTTCTCTCCTGTCTTTTCATTTCCTTGAGAGAGTCTTTTGCAAAGATTTTAATTTTGGTGAAATTCTATTTTTTTCTTTTTTTTTTTTTAAAGATTGATTGATTGATTTTAGAGAGACAGAGTGTGAATTGGGGGTTGGGGGAAGCAGTAGGGGGTGGAGAGGGACAAGCAGACTCTGTGCTGAGTGTGGAGCCAGATGCAGGGTTCAGTCCCATGACCAAGATCGTAACCTGAGCTGACACCAAGAGTCTGATGCTTAACTGACTGAGCCACCCAGGAACCCCTATTTTTTTTCTTATATAGGTGATGCTTTTGGTCTTATTCTTTCTATTTAAAATGTCTTTTTAGGGGCGCCTGGGTGGCACAGCGGTTAAGCGTCTGCCTTCGGCTCAGGGCGTGATCCCGGCGTTGTGGGATCGAGGCCCACATCAGGCTCCTCCGCTAAGAGCCTGCTTCTTCCTCTCCCACTCCCCCTGCTTGTGTTCCCTCTCTCGCTGGCTGTCTCTATCTCTGTCAAATAAATAAATAAAATCTTTAAAAAAAAAATGTCTTTTTAAGGGGCACCTAGGTGGCTCAGTTGGTTAAGAAACCGACTCTTGATTTCGGCTCAGGTTATAATCTCGGGGTTGTGAGATTGAGCCCCATGTCAAGCCCTGTGTTGGACTCTGCACTGGGCATGGAGCCTGCTTAAGATTCTCTCACTCTCTCTCCCTCTGCCCCTCCTCCTCTGCTCATGCTCTCTCTCTCTCAAAAAAAAAAAATCCTTTTTAAATATTTGTAGCTTTAAAATGCATGCAATTTTTTATTGTCTATTTTCATACAATATTATATCAAGCGCACCTTTTGGTGTTATATACTTTCATTCATTCTCGAAAATAACACTTTTCCATAGAAGGTAATAACGTATTCATTTGTTCAGCATAAATTCATTGAATACTTATGATGCACAGAGCATTACAGTAGCAAGAAAAAAATAACATTCCTTTCTTTCACTCTAAGTTTACATTCTAGTGTAACATTCTCCAAAATTACTTGATCTATTTCTTAAAAATGCAGATTGTCTAGTTCTTTCCCTGAAAATTAATTTAATAGGTGTGAGGTACAGCCCAATAATTTTTTAATAATTGCCTGTAAGTCAAATTTTAAAAACATTAATCACATAGATATTAATAATATTATATAATGTTTCATAATAATTTTAACCTTATTGAATATTTAGATTGCTTTTTGTTTTCTACAATAAAAAATTG
Source organism: Ursus americanus (assembly GCF_024610735.1). Classification (NCBI taxonomy): domain Eukaryota; kingdom Metazoa; phylum Chordata; class Mammalia; order Carnivora; family Ursidae; genus Ursus; species Ursus americanus. The sequence continues at coordinate 21,981,574 of NC_142134.1, read as the reverse complement.
TGTTAACAGTGTGCTTTCATTATTTTTAACAAAGTCTACCAACACAGGTACCAATAAAGATGAACAATAATAGACTGAGAGAGATGCACATACATATGCACCCTGTAAAAACAAATTACATTCTGTTTGCATAAACTCTTCAGCAGCTGATAACAGCAATGTCCAGATTGCTTGAAAAGTAAGCAATATTATAGTATCTTTGTGTGTACCTATCTTGAGTCCACATTTGTAGAAATAAAATACAGTTGATCCTTGAAAAACATGGGGGTTAGGGGCACTGACTCTCCAGTCAAAAATCCACATGTAATTTTTGACCCCCCAAAACTGAACTACTAATAGCTTACTGCTGACCAGAAGCCTTATCAATAATATATACAATCAGTTCACACAAGTTTTGTATGCTATGTGTATTACATACTGTATTCTTACAATAAATTGAGTTAGCAAAAAGCAAATGTTATTAAGAAAATCACAAGAAAAATACATTTACAGTTCTGTACTGTATTCATTAAAAACAATCCATGTATAACTGGACCAGGGCAGTTCAAACTCAAGGGTCAACTGTAACTGTTTCTCTTCATGACTAACTCAGATGAAGGATACAAATGAAATTTATATTGTTTTCTTGACAATGTCTTAATGCAATTTCAAAAAGCTGGAGCTATGTAGGAAGGGGAATAAAACTCTTAAGGGTCTATATAATAGAAAAATACAGAAGAGCTTCTTGTTTTGCAAGCAACTGATGTTCTTTTCAACAAAAGTTATAGTGTGGCTGCACTATGTTTAGTTCTCTGAGCTTGTAACTAACTCTACGTTCAGTCTCCAGGTGGAAGAGCTGAATACCCAGGAAAGTTGGCAAAAAGCACACGATTATTATGATTGGATCCAAATATGAGGAATTGAAATGACACATTAATACAAACCTATTTCCTTCATTGACCTTAGCATTGCCTCCAGCTTTGTCAAGATAGTACATTTATGACCTGGTTATCTGCTTCCTGAAACTCTAAATTCCTTAATTGGCTTTAGAGAATATACGTATGGATTCCCCTTTCTCCACATCCTCTCGAATGCAAATTGGTACAGCCACTTTGAAAAACAGTGTGGAGGTTCCTCAAAAAAGCTAAAAATAGAGCTACCCTATGACCCAGCAATTGCACTACTGGGTATTTACCCCAAAGATACAGATGTAGTGAAAAGAAGGGCCATATGCACCCCAATGTTCATAGCAGCATTGTCCACAATAGTCCAACTGTGGAAGAAGACGAGATGCCCTTCAACAGATGAATGGATAAAGAAGATGTGGTCCATATATACAATGGAATATTACTCAGCCATCAGAAAGGATGATTACACAACATTTGCATCAACATGGATAGAACTGGAGGAAATTATGCTAAGTGAAATAAGTTCAGCAGAGAAAGAAAATTATCATATGGTTTCACCTATTTGTGGAACATAAGGAATAGCAGGGAGATCATCAAGATAAGGGAGGGAAAAATGTAGGGGGGGACGTCAGAGGGGGAGAGGAACCATGAAAGGCTATGGACTCCGGGAAACAAACTGAGGGTTTTAGAGGGGAGCGGGTGGGGAGATGGGCTAGGCCGGTGAAAGGTATTAAGGAGGGCACGTATTGCATGGAGCACTGGGTGTTACACGCAAACCATGAATCACGGAACATTACATCAAAAGCTAATGATGTTCTGTATGGTGATTAACATATCATAAAAAAAAAAAGAAAAAAAGAATATACCTATTGGAGAAAAAGGAAAAATTTACTTGAGTTAGGGATGCTTGGTCTCTTACTTCATACAAATATGTATAGTGAATCTTTCTAGAAAGAGATGAACAATTTCCAGAACTTTGGGATTAGTGGGATACAGTGTTCAAATAATCATGGGTGAGTATAGTACAAGTATCTTCTTCTATTCACTATAAACTTTGAAAAGATGTAAAAGTGAGGAGTGGTAGTTTTACATAAAGAACAAGTTTTATTATGAAAAATATATATTCAATACCTGTTTTTATATCATATCATAATTACTGCATCATACATGGTGCTACATTTTAAATAATTGTTTTCACCAAGTTCTAAAAATATCTCTTAAGTGGAACACTTTGGTGAGTGCAAAAGTATCTCCATCTGAGAATTTCAGCACTTGTACCCACTTTTCAGGATTAAAGACTCAGCCCATTCATTTGACAAATTCCTATTACTTCTTAAAAATATAAAAGCTACTCAACTCACCTGAGGGAAAAGTAGAAAAGAACTAACCTTTTTATATTCTGGATACAAGCAATTTTTCATGATTCCTCTCATTTGACTCTTACAATAGTTTTTCAAGGGTGGCATAAACATTTTAGGGATGATGGAAACAAAGGGAGAGAAACGCAAGTAAACCTTTTAACCTTGACACCTTGCACCTCCCAATGGTGGAAAAAGTGATCCTTTTTCTATGGAGTGCAGTCAGACGATCTCATGAATATGTTATTGATTGATGTCAGAAGTAAAACTATAAGAACATGTCACATAATTGCAGTACTTCTTGCCAACCTTTGAAAGACAGTGAAATGATGCACACGATACTTAATATGTTTACAAGATGAGTGTGTCTAAATGGCTGTAGAACACTTCAGAAAGAGAAAAAAAGATCTCCTTATTGAAACATTTCAGAAATTAATCAATTAATTTCTCTCTCTCTTTCAACATTTATCAAGCACATATTATGAAACTAGTTCTTTAATTCACATTATTGTTTTTTAAAATACAAGCAGAATTTTGTGACTCCTGATTTATAAATGGGGAGACTAAGACAGAGAGGTGAGGGTGATTCAGGTAGTCAGTGGGCACAGCCAGGATTCAACGTCTTGAATCAAAGTCGTTCACATTGCCTTTGTCCAATTTCCCATCTAGATGGTTCACAAATTGCTAAATCTGCAACATGTGCTATGCTTTCCACCTTAAATTTTTACATTTTATCTTAAATGGGCATCCCAGAAATTCCACCTGAAGCTTACTTTTCCCGTCTTATGCTTGGCTTATCATTTTTCCTCTCCAGGTTGGTATCTGATAAAATCTCCCAGTTTTGCTTTAATTGGCATTGGCAACATGTGGTCTCTGATAAAAAGCATATTTGCTTTCGAGATTGCAATCATCAGTTGGGCTCATTTTTCTTGGCCCCACCATCAAGCTGAACTTATTTGGAAAAAGAAACAGCAGCTTGTGGGTTACTAAATGCCAGAGAGCTGAACTTAAAAAAAGAGAGAGAAAAAGTCACACAGGAAAACAACTTAAAAATACATTTAGAAAGCCTCGTGTGTGTGTGTATGTGTGCATGTGTGTGTGTATGTGTGTAAGCATAGACTCGCATCAATCACTCTGTTCACGTATAATGGATATGCAGAATTAGTCTGTGTATGCAAAACTCTTAAAGGGCATGATTTTTACCCATAGCCTATTTATTCCAAACATAGCTAAATGAGGAGGCCAAATATAGAAAGTGATGCTCCAGGGGCCCTACGGCCTATATAGAATTTAAACTCAAATGATTTGCAAAATCACTACTAAGACAGCTTGCTCATACTGTCAGCGTGCCAGCACCAGAAGCTTGTGGTGTATTTTTGTCTTGGCAGATGCACATTCTGTTATAAAGGTCTGTTCATCTGATGCCTTCCTTGTTTTCAGGTAATGCTCAGCGCTTTCTTGCGGGGGTGGGGGGGGGAGTGTTGCTGAGCGCGCGTCCCTTCTCCCTGTCCTGTAGGAGAGACAGTCCACACTGACTCTGACCATGGGACTAGTGTCCTGGTTTACCGCCATTACAAGTTCATTTCTGCGGCACAAAATGACAGGTCACGGGTGCTCTCATTTCTTCCTTTTTCTATGATTCGGTTTTATTTTCAATATTTGTCAGGGCAGAGGGAAATAAATCCGTTTTAGGTGATATTGACAATGATTACATTTCTTTAAAAGTCACCTTAGGTTGGAGGAGTGCTTTTTTTTTTTTTTTTTAAGATTAAAACATGGTTTCCCAAACTGATTAGCATAGTTTTTAAGCCACTCTGAAGTGTTTGTTAGGCTTCCATGCTGGTCTCCATATGCCTCTTTTCAATTACATGTGCCGCCACAAGTATGGCTAAATGAAACGCTTCTTTAAAAACAGAAAGCAAACTGTTAGGCTTTGTGCAGTGTAACTAGTTAGAGTGTGACATCTCAAACTGCCCTGATTTCATCACCAAACTGCTAAATGTTCTGATTGCAGAAATAGCCATGAAAAATGTATCTTAAAATGAGATAACTCTGTGGGAATTAAAGAAGAGGAGGAGAATTGGAAGGCATTAAAATAATATGAAATGGAGTTTGAATCATAGTTGTCCCGGAGGCTCTCCGTGGAGAGGATTTTTATCATTGTGTGGTTGTAAAAATAATAATAATAACCGTAATAAGAATAATTCTATCTAATGTTTACTGACTACTTCTTATATGTTAGGCATGATTCTAAAATTTTCACATTATGTCAGTTTATTAACCCAATCAGTTAATCATTACAAGCAACTCTACAAGGAAAGTATTAGAATTTTACATATTAAGAAACTGAGACAGAGGGATTTAGTAATTTTCCTAAGCTCCAGATGATAGAAAGTGTTGCAGGTGAGATCAAGACTAGGTAGTGTGGCTCTAGAATTTGCATCTTATTTTAAGATTACTTGGAGAACCAAATGCAAGGATTATATTAGGAAGCCCTTTGTTCATCTATCTTGTGTTGCTCCTCAGTGGGTTATATTACTAGATTGTAAACTCTCTTGTATCACCCACTAGAGTGCCTGTCATATATCCAGTTCTCAGGAAATGTTTGTGGAATAAATGAATAAATGAATGAATGATATCTTACTTTCTGGGAAGTGCCATAAGTAAACCAATTAGAGTGCAAAACAAGACATCAGTTGGGCAAAACAAACAAACAAACAAAAAACAACTTGTGAAACATCTATTCAGCTTCTCATTTACTCTTTCCTTTTTCCAGCTTTATTGAGATGTAATTGACAAATAACATCATGTAAGTTTAAGGTGTACAATGTGATGATTTGGTACGGGTATCTATTGCAAAATGTTAACACAATAAAGTTACTTAAGGACGTGAAGGCGATCTGGCTGTGACATCTGTCACCCCATGGATCTCCAGGGTTGATTCCGCTAATCTGGCTGGCTAGGCAGGTGTCCCCTTCCTCCCTTACTGCTGCATGTTTGTCCCTCCCAAAGCTGCGTCCTCGCTGGAAGAAGACAAACAAGCAATAAAGTTACTTAACACATCCTTCACCTCACATAATTATTGTTTTGTTGTTATTGTTGTCATCGTTGCTGTTGTTGTAATGGTGAGAACATTAAAGTTCTACTCTCAAAGCAACATTCAAGTATACAATACAGTATCATTAGCAACATTCACCATGTTGTACATTAGATCCTTGGAACTTATTCATCTTCTAACTGAAAGTTTGTACCCTTTGATTCAGCCCCTGGAAACCACAGTTCTACTCTGTTTCTATGAGTTCAATATTTTTAGACTCCACATATAAGTGAGGTCATACAGTATTTGTCATACTCTGTCTGACTTATTTCACTTAGCATAATACCATCAAGGTCCATCCATGTTGTTGGAAATGGCAGAATTTCCTTCTTTCTCACCACTGAATAATATTCCATTGTACATATATATACCATATTTTCTTTATCCATTCTTTAGTCAACAGACACTTAGGTTGTTTCTGGTCTTGGCTATTGTGAATAGTGCTGCAGTGAACATGGGAGTACAGATATCTCTTTGAGATAGTGATTTTATCTCCTTCAGATATATACCCGCAAATGAAATTGGTACTTCTATTATTTAATTTCTTGAAGAATTTCCATACTATTTTCCATAATGGCTGCACCAATTTACATTCCCACCAACAATGGACCAAAGGTTTCCTTCTGTCCACATCCTCACCAGTATTTGTTATCTCTCGTCTTTGGGATAATAGCCATCCTAACAGGCGTGAGGTGCTAGCTCATTGTGATTTTGACTTAGATCTTGATGATTAGTGGCTAAGCCCCTTTTCAGGTACCTATTGGCCATTTGTATGTCTTCTTTGGAAAAATGTCTATTCAAGTCCCTGCTCATTTTTTAATTGGATTATTTGGGGTTTTTTAGTATTGAGTTCTATGAGTCCCTTATATATTTTTAGCCCTTTATCAGGGATTTTAATCCTTGCTCAGATATATGGCTTGCAAGTATTTTATCCCATTCTATAAGTCATCTTTCATTTTATTGGTAGTTTCTTTTGCTGTGCAGAAGATTTTTACTTTGATGTGTTTAGTTTTGCTTTTGTTGCTTGTCCTTTTGGTGTCATACCCAAAAGATATATTATCAAGACTAATGTTAAGAAGAGGTTTTTTTCAATGTTTTCTTCTAAGAATTTACTGTTCAGGTCTTATGTTTAAGTCTTTAATCCATTTTGAGTTAATTTTTGTGAGTAGTGTAAGATAGGGGTCCAATTTTATTTTTTGCATATGAATATCCAGTTTTTCCAGCACCGTTTATTGAAGATTATCTTTTCTCCATTGAGTATTCTTGGTTCCCTTGTCAAATATTAGTTGATCATATATGTGTGTTTAGTTCTGGGCTTTCAGTTCTGTTCCATTCCTTTATGTGTCAGTTTTTATGGCAGTACCATACTGTTTGATTACCATAGTTTTGAAATATAGTTTGAAATCAGGAAGTGTGATACCTCCAACTTTGTTCTTTCTTAAGAGTGCTTTGCCTGCTTAGGGTTTTTTGTGGTTCCCAATAAATTTTAGGGTCTTTTTTTTCTATTTCTGTGAAAAATTCCATTGGAATTTCCATAGGGATTACACTGAAATCTATGAATGGCTTGGGTAGTTTATACATTTTAAGAGTATTAACACTTCTGATCCATGAACATGGGATAGCTTTCCACTTATTTGTGTCTTTTTCAAAGTCTTTCATCAATGTCTTATAATTTCTGTGTATAGATCTTTTACTTTCTTAAATTTGTTTCTAAGTATTTTATTGCTTTTGATGCTATTGTAAATGGGATTGCTTTCTTTATTTCTTTTTCACGTGGTTAATTGTTAGTGTATAAAATGCAACTGATTTTTTGTTATAAAATATTACTTGTTTATTAGGTTGAGAGGCATTGTAACATTGTAGGAAATGGTTACACACTAGTTTGAGAGCCAACACAAATTCTAGTCTTAGTTCCAATGAAACCACAAACTCATCATTTGATTTTATTTGGTCACTCCAAACTGGACTTCAGTTTTCTCTTTGTCAGATAAGTGTATTTATTTAGAGAGAAACCCTTTCTAACTCTGGTATCCTATAATATTTTCAAGAAATCAAGATTAGAACTTTTTTTATTTTAATGTTTTATTATTATATTATGTTAATCACCATATAGTACATCCCTGGTTTCTGATGTAAAGTTCGATGATTCATTAGTTGCGCATAACACCCAGTGCACCATGCAATACGTGCCCTCCTTACTACCCATCACCAGTCTATCCCATTCCCCTACCCCCCTCCCCTCTGAAGCCCTCAGTCTGTTTCTCAGAGTCCATAGTCTCTCATGCTTAACATTGTTTTTGTTTTAGTTTGTTTCTTTGAGACAAGTAGTCATTGAGTATCCATGGAATGGATCTGATTTATCTATTTATGAGCATAGAAAATGTTACTTTCTCCAATGCTATAAAAGGTACATGATGTATAAGAGAAGGAATGATATTTTACTTCTTGTAAATAAAGTCAGGTAAGTTGCTTAGAGAACAGTAGAAATTATTGAGTTCAATAATATTTAGTACAGGGGCGCCTGGGTGGCACAGCGGTTAAGCGTCTTGCCTTCGGCTCAGGGCGTGATCCAGGCGATCTAGGATCGAGCCCCACATCAGGCTCTTCTGCTATGGGCCTGCTTCTTCCTCTCCCACTCCCCCTGCTTGTGTTCCCTCTCTCGCTGGCTGTCTCTATCTCTGTCAAATAAATAAATAAAATCTTTAAAAAAAATAATATTTAGTACATACTAGAAGATTCACAGAACTAGGTATGCAAAAGTTAATAATTTTCTACAATACAATGGAATGCTTTGGAAACACCATCCAATTCATTTGTCCTTCTTTTATACAATGGTTCTGTTCCTGAAGATACTATGTATATTTAAATAATTATAAAATGAGTAATATTTTAAACATATTAGAGACATTAATTATTTAATGCAAATAAAATAGAGAGAGAAGAATCCTTTGATAAATGAATTCTCAAACTTTAAGGGTACATTTAAGTAAATTTCTACTCAGCAAATAAAGCTGGGATCCAGAATAATACAAAATCTACTGGTTTCATATCTACAGAAAACACAGGAACAGCTCAGAGGTGGCTTTACTCATCTCTGGAACAGGATTTTAAGTTACAGGTATATACCTGGTCACGGGAAATCCAGACACATGGAGAGCCAGATTTATACATACGATAAATTATTTTAAGGGTTCTCTGAACACCAATGCCATCATCCATCAACGTGAAGCTGCTTCTACAAATGTGCATGCATTTCCTGAAAGGATTTATAATCCAGCCAATACGGTACATTTTGAATGTGTTACAGAAAGGACAGATTTACAGGAGACAATCTGCCTTCATGATGATTGCATATTGTGGCATTTCTAGTCCATATGGATCAGTAAGACTTGGATAGCAGGCATTTGACCTTCAAAATCATGCAAATGTGAAACCAGACTTCTACTCTTACAGCTGGGAACGTCAGTGGGGCTTCTTAGCTTATTCTAGAGGCATTGATTAAAACATAATTTGACTTCTAAAAATTACTGAATTTTATTTCAATACTAAACTTCCTTCCTCTCTGGAGAATGATTTGGTCTTTTGCTCCCCTCATCCACATTCCCTCTGGCTAACCTTCACTCATTAGCACCCGGAACTCAAATACTGATCATTTAAGAGAGAACTTGCTAACTCAGAGCCACAGGCTAACTATAAACAAGACTTCAACCCTTTTTGTTCATGCCATAGTTAATCTCAAGTAATAACTTCTGAAAACCTTTGAAAAGGTCTGAGACTAGCTTTCTGTCAGAGGCCTTAGGAAACTACATTTTCTCACTGTGAAACCTTGATCATGCCAGATATAATCAGACTGTTTATCTGGCAATGTTAATTTTCTGGGTTTACAGTATAACAATTCTCCAAGATTATTGGAACAGAATCACAAGAAGTTATATTTGTTAATCGGCCAATTTTTTTTTTTTTGCATTTAAACATTCAGTGCAAAATGGTATCACATTTTCTAGAGTGTAGACGAGACTGTGCTTGAATAAATGCATTTTGCCAAAGCAAAAGTAATATTAAAAAAATCTCAAAATTGAGAGAAACAATTTCAACAGTTTTCCTCTTTGTGATTTAAAGCTTTGAGAACCCTGCAGGAGAGGCAGACTAGAAGAAGCTATAGGCGTCTTTGGGACCACATTCTGCCAAGCTAAAGATAACATGAAAAACTATCATACAAGGGCAAAAAATAGATCTGAACAAGATCTCTGCCTCTAATGAGGCAAAATGGGATTTTCCTTCCTATCCTAGCACCACCAACCTCCTCAGTTACTCCAAACTCCTCCATAAAGGGATGCTTATAAGCTTCTGGTCTAGACATCCTTTGGGCTTTTGGCTATAAGCCTCAAATAATTCATATGTTTGGTATTTTATGTATACTTATTTCAAGATAGTGCTCTTAGCAACTCATTTTAAACTCATTATGAATTCTTCATTGATAAACAATAAATCTTAAATCACCTGGCTCTTGTCTCATAACTCAATTTAACCATTTCTTAAATGTAAATTTCTTTCTGCCCATTAACAATCAGCTTTAAATTTTAGCAGATGCAAAGTTTAGTGTCTCCATTTGCTTATGATTAGGGCAATGTCTTTCAGTTTTGTTTCTGGAAGGTGTAAGCATCCAGTATACTCAGACTCCAAAGCACCTGATATTACAGCAGCTAGTGTTTACTAAGAGAACTTACCATGCCCCATTTATAAGTCTAAGTTCTTTCCATGCATTTCTGCTCATTGATTTTCTCACAATGACCCCATGTAGCAGGTGTTCTGATTGTCCTAATTCTACAGGTAAAGAAAAGGAGATCTTAAAGAAGCTAAGCTGCTGCCAACTGTGTATCCTTTGTCACATTTGTCCTTCATGAAGGATCTTGAAACCAAGAGTTTGAAACCAAGCCAGAAATCTTTACTATTTACTTGTACAGACAGAAAATTGCCAACACACTGATGGATATGCATTTTAATTGTTTATGGACTTCCTCAATTGCTATTTTTAAACGAAAAGTTCAGTAGAAAATTAAAACTCCTTATCAACTATAAATTTACCCTAATAGACAGGTAAAATGATAGCCCAGCACCATTAAGGTACAGATACAAGGAACTGAGAATGTGACAGATGGAACTGACCAGTGGTAAGCCAGTCATATTCTCTTATGAGGTCTTACTTTCCCCCTGTATAAAATAAATAGTTGGAAGAGATAAATTCTAAAGTCTCTTCCAGAGCTGACATTCTATGACCTCATGATGAATCTTTAGTGGTAAAGATCACAATTATGGTTTAGAATATTGTTTTTATTTATAAAATTTGGTATATACAAGCATAACTCAGAAAAAGAAGGATATAGACTGTTCATTATGTTTTTTTGTAGAAAAAGAAGCCACACCTAGAAGCTTAACTTCTAGCATATAAAGACCACTACATCACTCATTATAGAAGCCAAGACAGGTATAATTTCTACTCTTGAAGACCAGTGTGCAACTTCAGAAGAGCCATATGAAAGGGAAATTGCCCATTGATTCATGTAAGACTTTTCCCCCTACCTTTAGTACATTCCTACTATTTGTATTGGTATACTCTATCAACCTAGGGTGATCCTGCCTATTACACAAAAACATTTTACATACCTTGGAGAATATCTGGAAACTTGTCTCTAAATATTGGGGGGGCGGAGTTGAACATTCCCTTAAGAAAAATACACATGAACACAGCATACAATTTCTCTGTGTTCCAGGTCCTTGTGTTTGTTTGTTTGTTTTTAAATTTATTATGTTATGTTATTCACCATGCAGTACATCATTAGTTTTTGATGTAGTGTTCTATGATTCATTGTTTGTGTATAACACCCAGTGCTCCATGCTATATGTGCCCTCCTTGATACCCATCACCGGCCTAGCCCAATCCCCTACCCCCTCCCCTCTGAAACCGTCAGTTTGTTTCCCAGAGTCCATAGTCTGTCATGGTTCATTCCCCCTTCTGTTTACCCCCCCTTCATTCTTCCCTTCCTTCTCCTACTTGTGTTTGAAATGCAATCACTTTAACTCTTGCTTGGAGAACTTTTATGATGTTCAGAAGAGCTACAAAGGAGTTTAGCAAAGAGTAAAAGAAAGTCTAGTATGAATAGGACAGGTTTTTTCGCCCTAGAGATACATCATGGGGCTTTGGGCCAGGGTGGGGTTCCCCTGAAATAATGTTCAAGATTTTTTTGCATGTGCATACAGAAAGATGCCATCATATTTTCAAGAGTCTCCACACAAAACTGAAGAAAAGGGAATCTGTTAATAATGAAAATAGTCACATGCTTGTCGAAAGGCCAGGATCCCCAAAAAGAAACTGCTTGTTAACAGCAAAAATATTTCTTCTACTCAACTTATGTTGCCCCTTACTTTGCTTCCAATGTCACTGGATATCCACTCCCCCAAAATGCTTTTGTCTGACTTCTACTCGTAAAGAAATAGAATCCTATTAATGCACTCTAGGTGGAAAGAAATCAAAATTAAAATTCAGACCGATTTCTTTTTATTCAAGTAAGTTAAAGATTTTTTTTTTAAACGTGGAATTTTGTATTAAGGAGAATCCTTAGGTGAGGTAGTTAGTTGACCAACTGCTCATCTGCTTTCAGATGCATCTTCTCCCTTTCTCTGCTCTACATTTCAGGAAACATTATCTTCTAAGCTACTGTTCTCTTGCAAATCTGATAGAAGATTAATGGGTGAGAAAGGGAGGTCAAGGCTTTCCCCACAACCCTTTCCAGATGTGTCTGCCCTCGTCCATGGTGAGTTCCTCCCACACAGTGCGCACAGCGCTCTCTGTGCTTCCAGCTCCCCACAGGCAACCTTCATGTGGTTCTAGCTCTGCTGAATGGTCCTCGCTTCTGGATTCTGGAAATACCACCTCCCTCTGTTTTCCCAGCTCTGGCGGTGGCACTATCTGTTGTTAATGATCTCTAGCTTGTCTTACCATTTTCTATTTGGCCTTCAGCTATTCCATAACCCTTGTAACTCTTAATTTTTTTTATTCAAAAGATCTACAATGGCTTCTATTTTCCTGGTTGGACTCTGATTGTTCCAGGTAGACTGGTTGTAGATGTGCTGTTCCTGGTGCAGGAGACAGAGTGAGTCAGGACAAGTATTCTGGAAAGCAAACAGATCTGAAATATAGATGGAATAGTGGTATATAATTTCTGATAGAAGATCTATGTGGAAATATTATTTGTGTAATACAGGCAGTTTTCTATGACTCACTTGCATCCAGCATGTAGAATACCTGGTATCTTTTATTGTCATTCTCACTTTCAAACTATTTTCCTCCTGCATTTTGCCCTATGGAATCTGCAGGTCTTTCTGTGTCACATTATGTAATCCCAGAGTAATTCAAAAACATAAATTGCCTGGGGTTGAATAAAATTCTTTTTAACTGCTTTGAATGAAGGGACCATGACATGAGTGCAGGTATCACTTTACAAATGCACAATTTCAGCCAAAGAAAATATGTAGATAAATAGATCTGTGTGTTTTATATATTTACTTCCGAGAGATCCAGGGGTAACTCAAAAGCCTTTGAAATATCCTCTACTTTGCCCCTCGTGTTCGGTGACCTTGAGTAAGTCACTCAAATTGGAGGCGACCCTGGCTTTGGAGGGAATGATCTAGTGTCTGGGACAACAATCCATTTTAAGATAAAACAGGCTGTAGAGATGTTCCGTGCTAGAAAAACTTAACAAAACAGCATTTGGACGTGTCCGTGTGCATGAAGCCCTCTGGAGATTTCTCTCTATTATTATTATCAGTCATGTTTAGTTATCTCTGTTTATGTTGATGCATGGGGATTTATATTTCTAACACCCATTCCCCATTAGCTCCATAGGCCCCCTAGAGAGAAATTCATTTTACAAATTCAAAACAATTGCTTAGTTTTCATTTGAATTAAATTTCTCATCATTTCCGCTTTGCAATAAATGTCAGCTGGTTAACGCAGAACACACTGAGACTTAGGTTAAAAGTATTTGCAAACATGCAATTAGGAATTGACGAAAACAGTTGTCTACTTCTGTGTTTGATTAAAGCATCAACTGCCATCTTCAGCACTGCATGCCAGATTTCTCAGCGAAAGGTTATCTTCCTCACTTAAGGGGGCACTTTACCCCCGGGCCTGCCCTTGTTTTAAAGAGAACTGAACATCACACTACTCACTCTGGAAATCTCATAATCTGATCCCAGCATAATCTGATTCAAATTGCCATTAGAACAAGGCACATGTGTTCCCCACCCTCCCCTGTGTCCACCACAAACATTGACAATTACTTGTGGCATTTTTTTTTTTTCACTAAACTCTTTTTAACCTAGTGTTTCAGGAAACCTTTACCAATTGGTTAGAGCTATCATCCTGGTGAAATTATTCTTTAGACTTGCTTTAGAAGTATAATGCAAACTCTTTAACACAAGGTTGACATCAAGTATTTATCTTAATATGATGCGCTCTTGGACAATTCCAGCGAATCATGCTTTTCAGAAAGCAACACTGAGATTTTTAACTTGACAGATCTGGAAGAGAACACAGCGAAATTTGTTGGAAGTAACTAGTATTCAAAACCTATGGTGTACACATTTTCCCTAGGAAGAGGAAAAAATAAAAGCTGAAGGCAGGGGCACCTGGGTAGCACAGTCGTTAAGCGTCTGCCTTCGGCTCAGGGCGTGATCCCGGCGTTCTAGGATCGAGTCCCACATCGGGCTCCTCTGCTGGGAGCCTGCTTCTTCCTCTCCCACTCCCCCTGCTTGTGTTCCCTCTCTCTGTCACATAAATAAATAAAATCTTTGAAAAAAAAAAGCTGAAGGCAATGGGAGAACTAAGAAGCTTGTTTTTATGTCACAGGGATAAGATTCTGAGACCTGGAAGGGATGTCACTTGGGTATAATATCTAAATTTGAGCTGTGGCCAGTATGGCTAAGGATATTTAATGATGGTGAGGAGAAGAGAAGGTTTGGATTTGACATAAGGCAGAAACCACCTCACTTGATTTTCACTTTCTGTGTTTAAAGGAGTCTTTTTTTGGTTAAGGGGTGACACTAAAATTTAAAATTACAACCTAGCTCATTGAGAAAGTTTCAGCAGCAACCTGTTTGTAGAATTCCTTCAGATAGATATTTACTGAATAATCACTGCATATAAGAAACCGTGTTTGGTCATTTTGCTCCTCATCTATAAAACGGGGATCACAAAGCTTATTTTGTCTACCTCACAAGAGCACTGGGAAGTTTAAAGTGAACAAGTGTTTATAAAAGCATTATTGACGTATCAAGGAGTATCTTTGCTATAGTCATATTTTAATGATAATTTTTTATTACATGATAAAGGAAGAGCCTGAATAGGAATTAATCCTTAATATGAACTGTGAGGAACAGGGAAAAAGCAACCAAGGCTTGCATAAGATTACCAAGAACGGTCTGGAATTTTAGAGCCATCACATAATATTTTGAGACCTAGCACCTTGGTCCTAGAGTTACTCACTAATGTTGAGTAAGTGAAGAAATTAGCAGATGATTGGATTTAAAAACTAAGATTTTATGACTTTACCTTGACAGTAGTTGTGTCTCTCTAGTCTCTTTTCTCACGTCACCTGGGCTTTAAGCCTGCCATGTTTTTTGGGTCTTCATAAACTAAAGTTTCACGGGAGCAAGAAAATTCTCCGTTGACTCCTTTCCTTCTATCAAGACATTACATTCCTGTGGGCATTTGCAAAGTCTCATTCTCCAGCTTCCAATCATGATATGACCATCTTCACATATGTTCCCATAGCTTCACTTCCCATTTCTAGTTGAGAGACATTTAATCTAAATACCTAGCCCTGACCCAAACCTTCTGATCCACATTTACAATGGCCTGCTGGATATATCCTTTTTTTTTTTTTTTAAGATTTTATTTATTTATGTGACAGAGAGACAGCCAGCGAGAGAGGGAACACAGCAGGGGGAGTGGGAGAGGAAGAAGCAGGCTCATAGCGGAGGAGCCTGATGTGGGACTCGATCCCGCAACGCCGGGATCACGCCCTGAGCCGAAGGCAGACGCTTTTAACGACTGCGCTACCCAGGCGCCCCTGGATATTTCCTTATAGAGATATTTCTCTTCTCTCTCTCCTTTTCTTCTTATCATATCAATCATAAAGCCAATAATCCAGCTAAGAATCTTGCAGTTATCATCATTTTTTAAGGGTTTTATTTATTTATTTGAGAGAGAGAGAAAGCGAGAGACAGAACATGAGTGGAGGGGGATGGGCAGAGGGAGAGGGAGAAGCAGACTCCCCGCTGAGCAGGGAGCCCGATGAGGGAATCAATCCCAGGGCCCCGGGATCATGACCTGAGCCGAAGGCAGACATTGAACTGACTGAGCCACCTAGGAGCCTCAGTTATCATCATTTTTGTCCTCTCTCCCTTTTCCCCAACCATCCTCCCTTTGCACTTAATACTCAGTTCTCTACTACATAAAGTTTTACATCTCCATTCCTACAAACACATAGCCTCCACTTTCTGCTTCTTCTTTGGGGCTGTCTATTACCTTTTTGGACTTTAGTCATAGCTTTCTAATTGCTTTGCCCAACATCCCATTTCCAAGCTTTCCCTGGTGTAGTATATTCACCCTGCTTGTACCAGGATTAGCTCTCTGAAACATAATCTGCTCAAGTAACCTCTCTTGTCACCACATGCAGCTCTGTAATCACCATAGCCCTGCTAGAACTTCCATAGCTCTAAATCATCTGTAGAATCAAGAGCAAACTCCTCAATGTGTCTTTCAGAGCCCTCCTCAGTCTGACCCCTGCTTACCTTTTAGCGTCATCTCTTGGTTCACTTTCAGTCACTCTGTTTCAATAATGCAGAACTACTTCTTTTTCCCAGAGCATCCCTACCTCTGTGCTTTTGTTCAGTATTTTATCCACATGGAATGACTCTCTTCTTCCTTGTATCAAAAACATACACACCTTAGAGTTCAAGCACAAATCTTTCATTGATCTTCCTTTTAGATTCTAAAAAGGATTGTCAGTAGATCGTTCCTTTTTTAGAGTTCTTATTTAGCTTTGCTTATTCTCTAGTGGAACTATCTATATCATGCTTTGTATTATTATATGGAATTATTTATATGCTATCCCACTGGAAGCTCTGGAGTGATGGACTTTATGCGTTATTAATTTGTGACCACTGTTCCATCGTTAAATACCTGGCACATACATAATAATTGCTTATTAAATTTTAGTTGAATTGAAGTTTTATAGAAAAATACTTTGTAATGCTACTGACATTTAAAATTACTAATATATGGGAAAAGTAAGCCTTGATTTATTTTCTGTGGGGATCAGAAAATTAATTAGTGAATTAAATAAGCTATTGGGGCAGGTAAGAGGAGATCGGTTACATTTTGCTATCCATTTCTTTTTCAGGTGCATCTATGTATGTACAAAAATGTATTAACAGTACACATGTTCTTATGATTTCAGGAAAATTGATACAGATCAAGTGAAGAAGATAAAATTAGTTAAATCTGAGTAATAGCTAGTCTGGAAAGAAAAGATATTGTTAAATGGCAAAGACGACTGCTTAATATCAAACAAGATTTTCTTAGGATTAATTGGGAGGAACTTCTTAAAGATAAATTTCTGTTTCTTTTAGGTACTAAGACTATTCATAGTAAGGTCGAATAATACTTTCACATTTAAGATGAAAAAGAAAAAATAATTTTCTCAAATTATTGTTATTAAGGAAATTCAACATAAAAAGCAGCAAGTGGGGGGCCTGGGTGGTTCAGTCAGTTAAGTCAGTCTGACTCTTGATTTCTGCTCAGGTCATAATCTCAGGGTCATGAGATTGAGCCCCCACATTGCACTCCATGCTGGGTGTGGAGCCTGCTTAAGATTTTCTCTCTCTTCCTCTGATCCTCCACCCCCTTCTCTCTCTCACTCTCCTTCTCTCTCTCCTCTAAAAAAAAAAAGGGGGGGGGCAAGTGAATTATACCATTTATGTTAAACTGACCTCAGAATTATACAGTATAGTATTTTACATATGCCACAGTACTGCAAATCAATTATTGAAAACACTTCTCAATACTCAGCTCAAAATACTGGTTGCCCCAAATATAAAAACAGAAAGTTCTCATCTAACAGGCATATATGTTTATATATGTAAAATGATCTTATTGGTAGATACTATTAGACATATAATGATTACTATTTAAAGATGATCAAAGTATCAAAAGGAGACAACCGCTCAGATGGTGAATAATATACATTGGATCTATTAATTTATCACAGCTTACTTAGTCAAAATTAACAATTGCGATAAAGGAAACCTTTAAAAACTATTTATAAAATTTTACTACCAATGGTAATTTTTAAATGTTCTTTAACTCAATACAATCTAGAGATACTTTTTATGGACTTTTCAGAAATATCCCTGGACGCACACAAGTATCAGGAACCAATTTTCCAGAAGAGCAATTAAAACAGTGGAGTGGCTGTAATAGGTATAAAAAAGCTAAGAAAATAATCACTATTTAGACCTTACGGTAGAAGAAGGTTATTACAAAATTTTATTGTTTTTAGTAAGAATCTCCTTTTGGGGGGTGACACTCAGTGGGACATGTTCCCTGTCCCTCTGGCTGTAGCCTCCTAAATATTCTAATAACTCAAGTAAACTGCCGGGACGAACCACGCAGCTACGAATGTGTCTGGAGATTCTGCATCTGCCTTCCTTAATCAACTTCCTTTCCTGAATATGAATTGCAATAATGAGTCAATTAACGTCCTCAAATGCCAATGAGATGCAAAAGAGATTGGTGGTGGTGGTGGTGGCAATGCGTTTCGGGAGCCGTTCCAATGTCTGGATTTTAACGAGAATCACACACTGAGCTCACAACTGATTATTTATCTCATGCAAACGTGACTGGCTGGCACTTTCCCCTGCAGCCTTCCCCATGACTTCCCCAAGAAAGTAGGGAAGATAAATCTAGCCTTATTATCTAGACAATCTCTTTGGTTTGGAGTCATTACTCCTAAGGCTTCACTTCTAACTTCTTTACTCAGATGAAAAGGCGCATTTTTGATAATGTCCCCTATCCATGCTCTACGGTGACACTTTACACGTATTCTGAGATTCTGATCCTTTTTGGTATATGCTAACATGGCATTCACAATCTATTTTCAAAGCACAGCCTCTAACAGTTATTCCTTAAGGTGCGTTTAAATAGTTTATTGTAATTTATTGTCTTCTACCTACCAAGAATTTGAAATATATTGTTGTACCTCAAAGCACATTTTTTGTTCCTTTTTTGTTCCTTTGTTCCTTTTGAGCACTGAAATACAACTGACATATAACATCGTACTAGCGTCAGGTGTACAACATAGCAACTTGAAAAATGGGTGTATTGTGAAATGATCATCACAGTAAGTTTAGTTAGCATCCGTCACCAAGCATAATTATCATTATTATTAATATAAACATATAAGTATGATTCTTCTTCCCATTTAACAGGCAATAGAACCGAGGCTCAGAAAGTTTATACAACTGTACAGACCTGCTGAAGGGCAGCGGCCAACTCTGCAATCCGGCCCATCGGCCTTAATGCTTATGTTCTTTGCACCAGGAAACAATGCTCACAGCTGTGTGAGATCTGATTTCCTAACTGTTTACATGGAATTTAAGGGAAACTTAAAACTCCAAATATCAAAACAGCAATTCTCTATCTTTAATTTCATCAAGAATCCTTCAGGTTTAATGACTATTAAATGTTCCAGTGCATTTTACCTCCCAGATTTTTCAGTTTCCTCATTTTAAAAGCCTGGACAGCTGGCTGACCACTTGGCAAACGCAAGACCCCCAAAGTAAAATGATAACTCTGGCCGCATGGCCACTTTTCCCTGACAGATTGGAACCCCTCACTGGCCATATTTTAATGTAAAAACTGAACTACTGAAATTCAGTCATATGCTTTCTTCCCAGGGAGTCGAGAAGTGTCTTTCTGAGGAGCACGTAGGCATCCATAATAAAATCTGCCATGCCACAGTGACCAATTTAATGCTCGTTCTTCTGAAAATCCATCTTTCCTAATTGTAGCACTAGACAGAGTGGAGAGAAAGACATAGTTTAGTGAATTTCCATGAAAGTCGTATTCCCAAGTTAACTGGGGTTTAAAAAAAAAAAACTGTAGGAAAACAGTGGCTTTGTTTGCCAAATCATAAATGCCACGTTAGCAATGTCTTATGTGGACTTGTGACTTGTACCATGCTAACTTCCTGTTTATTGTTTATATCTATGTCATGAAAAAATTCTTGTATTTCAGACTAAAATCCTTTTATTCTCATAACCCTGTTTGCCAATGCTGACACTGTTCAGTGTAGCAAAAATTCTAGAATCATCCTCTCTCATTAAGATGCATCCTGTAAAATAAAACCAACCGCATTTGAAATACAGTTAAAAGATGTGTGTCATTATTTATGCTGCCTTGACAAGTTTGACTATGAAAAAGGGTAAAATACGATGACCTTTCATTCATTAAATGTGCTATCAAATAAGGACGATGTAACAGTAAACTGGGGTCTCGCCACCTTTCCTTATCAAATGTAGAGAGATGTGTTAATAAATGTGCATCGTTCACCCCCAGCAATGTATCAGCTTAGGGGCTGAAGACATCATTTTAGGTTTTAAGGTTGAGATCATGTGATGTTGGCTTCTTCAAAAACAAGCTACCTAATGGGACTTTAGTGTAAATGCTTTAGGAATTAAATTTTGCAGACACAAGCTTGGCTTGCCATTCTTTAACTCTGGAAACCCCTGCAGAAGAAGCCAAAATGAGGTTACATATGAGTAAGAACAAAATCATTATGCCTTTGGAAGCCAATATAAACCAAAACAATTTAGCTGTTACTGGGTCCTGCAAAATGGTACACAGAAAAGTAAATCCACAAACGAATTCCACAGCGACTCTTTGCTGCAAACATATCACAGTTTCACTTGCTTCAGTTACTTTCAAGATTATATTTCAAATTACAGAGCACAAGCAGAGAGCAGTGAGAAAGGATCCTCGTGCATTCCAGTGATGGGGCCTGGAGGCAGTAGCTACACAAGACCTTTACACACATTCTGAATAATCTATACACTCGAATAATTAAAAGCAACAATCCCAGTTTACTCATAAAAAGTTCTTCCAGAGTCCCCTTCAGAGGAGTTACAGATGTTCCTCTGCTTCCAGTCTAAATGAGCTTCAATAAAACGTATTTTACAACTCTCCTTGGTACATTTAGGTTCCTAATGAATGTCAAAAAAATTCCCCTTTCCTTCAACCCCATTTAAACAAATGGGAAACTAAGTTCTTTACCTCTCCCAGAAATAATCTCATAGTTTCATCTATGAAAAACTTTTTATAAAAACTCTTACGTCCAGCTTAGTTTCCTACAGCTCTTAAAATTTGATTCTGTAGAATATGACTGTAAGTAAGGTTTTATTTTAGGAAGCCACATAAAAAATCATTGCTGAGGAACCGGAGAGCTGGGGTCCGGGTTGACTGACGTAATGGACTTCAAGTTCTTTGTGATTTTAACCTAACACCTGTGGGAAACTCTTTCTTAGCAAATTCTGAATTTCTGATATCTGAATTTCTTTGGATTTTCTGAATCAATTCAAAGTGAGAATGTTCACTACACACACACACACACACACACACAAAAGGTTTACACAATTTCATTGAAACAATAACCAGCGGTTGAATCTGAACCGAGTTGCAGCAGTTAGGTACCCTAGCCATCTCATTTCTGTGCTCAAAAAAAGTTCAATATGGGACCTTTTGATAATATATTCAGTAGAATCTCACATTCTGCAAACTGGCTTTTTCCCAAATTCTGCCATCTGATCTGTTTTCTGCTGGTGCCTTTCATTCTCTCATAAGGCAGGTGGTCAGAATTGAGCAGACAAGTAGTCACCTCATGGTCAAAAAGATGCTTGTATTACGATAAATTGACCCCATGACTGCTAAGTGTTCCTCGCTGTTCCTTAAGCACAATCATCGTTTTTTTAAATGTATACTAATTGGCAATGAAAACAATAATTTATTAATAATAATTGATTCTGATAAGAAAATTATCAAAGAAAAACCGATATTTGACAGAGAATATTGTAAAATTCCTTTCTTTCCAGAATTTTCATTTTCCTCAGTAAGAAAAGGCCTAATACATAATGTTTTTCAAAAGACTCTGATGCTTAAATTATCAAATGTTGAGGAGATGAAGGCAAGAAATATTATCACATTGATGAGTTTGTTATTTGTGGAACTATCTTAACTGATAAAAACAAAACCTCTCATGAATTAGGAAGTTGACACATCAGTCACGGATGGTCAACTGAAATAATATTTTACTCTATGTTTTAGAAGTCGTAGGAAGAGTTGGCCATTGACTGAAATATGCAGTGGAGAGGTGGAATACGTCTCTAAGACTATTGAGTAGACTATAAACTACCTCAAATATCAGTCTAAGTACTGTCTTAAAACTTCCTAATGACACTACCATTTTTTTTGCCACTTACAATTGAAGCATAAGGTCTCGTTCACAAAATGTATAATCATTCAGGATTATTGCCTAAAATTGTAAAAATATTTAAATTGCTGCATTGTAGCCAAAATACAGCCATAATTGCTTGCCAATTAAGTGCCAGATAATGACTTTGGCTGGCCAGCCTTTCGTCACTACTTCAGGCTCTGTCATGACACAGTGGTGATGGAGATAAGGCCTGGTGGGAGCAAAGATCTTCTGAAATGTCTTCACCTTTTGGATTCGTTCTTTCATTTCATAAGGGTACTAACAGATAATTATATATTTTAAAGCTGGTGGCTTAAAAAGGCAAATTTTTAAATTCTCTCATCGTTTACTCTGCTCTAATCACTTTGGCCTTCTCACTGTGGTTTGGACACACCAAACAGGCTGCTGTCATACAGTCTCTGCTCTTGCCTTTCCCTCCACCTTCCATGTTCTTCCCCTCGATTTCAGATGTCTCACTCACTGACTTTCAAGATTTTGTTCGAAGATCTCCCCATCAGAGAGATTTTCCCTGCCCACACATTGTAAAATATTAACTACTTCTCTTCCAAAACTCTCTGGCCCTTTACCCAGCTTTATTTTTCCTCTTGTACCATGTTGTATGTTATACCTTTATGGATTGATTGATTTAGTGTTTCTCCCACTAGAATTTAAGTTCCACAAGAGCAGGAATTTTGCTTATTTTGCTCATTAGTATAACCCAGCACCTGTAACTATAACAGGCATACAGTTGATGCTCAATAAACAATTGTTATATAAATGAATAAAGTCAACATCACGTACTTGGAGAAGCTATTATGATTCTCCTGTATGAATTTCAGGGTAGAGGTACTGATATGCACTCTTAATTTTTAAAACCACATATAAACTGTGTATATACAGTCACCTCATACATGCTAGATGAAATTTGTATTATTCAATTTGAAGGAATTAAGTAGTTTCTAAAGACTTTTAATTTGTAGGTAGGGGTTTGGAAAGAAGGACCATGTTTATAATTAAAATATTGGAAGCATCTGTATTAGTAGTCTGCTGATTGTGTGATCATCATTTATCTTCCCAGGGCTACTGCCACTTACTTCCTCTTTTTTATTTCACATTCACACATGTTCATGGGAAAATACTTGAAATTATTATCTCTACTTTTTGAATAATTCAAGATATACACTCATCAGCAATATTAAATTCTTGGGTCATGTAATAAACATCAGATTATGTATTTAGTGCAGACTTTGACATATCATAATTTAGTACAGACTTGTGTTTGAATATTATAACAGTAAGTCATCAGCTATATGACTTTGAGTAAGTTCCATAATTTCTCTGTAAAATGAATATAACAGCTACCTCACAAGTTGATTGTGAGAACTTAATGACATAATATATTAAAAATTCAGCATATATGCAAATTACACACAAAAAGTCTTCGAACGTATGTTAATTTTTTTACTTTCCTTTGAAGAATTATTTGGGAAACTTCCAAAAATCCACTTTTTTGGATAATAATGACACTATTAAGATTAATGGTTTTGATTATTAATTATAATATAGCTAATATTTACTGGATATTTGTTTTGTACAAAGTACTATCTAAGTAAAATGTATATTTTATCTCTTTTAAACCTCACAAAAACAGCAAGATGTGAGTATTATCTCATTTTAAAGTTGAGAAAACTATCCAAGGCCACACAGGTCCAAAATAATACAGCAGGTATCTGAATCCAGAACTTTCTGATATTAAATCAAATTCTTTTAATCATTATGCTATACTACCTATTTTATGAATGTCTTTGAGAGTACTGTATTTGAAGGCACAAAGATGTTTGAGGATTGTATATACATATACTGCATATATAATATACATATACTACATATTGAATTCCATTTGATTAAAAAACATTAACTGTTGGGGCGCCTGGGTGGCACAGCGGTTAAGCGTCTGCCTTCGGCTCAGGGCATGATCCCTGCGTTGCGGGATCGAGCCCCACATCAGACTCCTCCGCTATGACCCTGCTTCTTCCTCTCCCACTCCCCCTGCTTGTGTTCCCTCTCTCGCTGGCTGTCTCTATCTCTGTCAAATAAATAAATAAAATCTTTTTTAAAAAAATTAACTGTTAACCAATTACTTGATATGTGACAGTGTTTGTTAGATGCTATCATATATGGAATTATACATATATTATAACTGGGCCACCTGGGTGGCTCACTCGGTTAAGCATCTGCCTTTAGCTCAGGTCGTGATCTCAGGAACCTGGGATCAAGCCCCGCATCAGGCTCTCTGCTCACTGGGGAGTCTGCTTCTCCCTCTCACTCTCCCTCTGTGCTCTCTCCCTTGAATAAATAAATAAAATCTTTAAAAATAAATAAATAAAACATTTAAAAAATATATTATAACCTTTGACTTCAAGGAGCTCTTTATATATATGTGACTGTGTATGCGTGTGTATTAATATATTCTTTATGTGCCTGTAAGTAACAGATCGACTTGTTGAACCAAGATTTAAAAAGATTTTAACAAATATATTAATCATACAAAATCAGTCGATGAAAAATTATTCCTAGGAGTCAAACGGGACACCATCAGAAAATGTTATATTTTATGAAGAAGATGAAAGTGTGTAATAAGCACATCAAATAGAAAACTCTGAGGGAATATTAGGGGCAAAATAATATTTGTGACTATAACAATCTCCATACATAGGCTCTGATTCCTAGAATATTGCAGTTTATTTTTTTTAAAGATTTCATTTATTTATTTGAGAGAGAGAGCACGGAGGGGGGTAGGGGAGAAGAGAGAGGGATAAACAGATTCTGTGCTGAGCATAGAAGCCTATGCAGGGCTCAATCCCAGGACCCTGGGATCATGACCTGAGCTGAAGGCAGACACTTAACTGACTGAGCCACCCAGGCACCCCTAGATTATTAGAGTTTAAATAGAGATCCATGATCTATGCTGATTTGTTATACTTCAACATTGTAAGACTTTGAGAAACAAATCAATGAAATATCTATTCGTCTTTCAATTCATAGGTAAAGGAAAGGAGCACTGGAGTCATGAAGGAACTTAGCCATATTTACACAGTAAGTTACAACCAGAATGTAGTATGTTGATTTCCTATCCTGTGGTTTTCCCACTATATGTGTATTTTTTCCATGGATATAGG
The DNA here is from genome assembly GCF_024610735.1 of Ursus americanus. Taxonomy (NCBI): domain Eukaryota; kingdom Metazoa; phylum Chordata; class Mammalia; order Carnivora; family Ursidae; genus Ursus; species Ursus americanus. The sequence goes on along the minus strand of NC_142134.1, from coordinate 21,956,464 downwards.
GAAGGTAATCAAGCCGGCTGAATTCATAGACTTTTCCAAGGGTAAAATTACTCATTTTCTAGGTAGTGTTAAACAAAAATGTCTTAGATCTGTGGTTTTTAACTTGTGCTCTGGTCACTTGAAGTTTCCAGGGATGAAGAATGGCCAGGCCTCCAGGACCTTCACATTTTCCCATTTACACATTGGGGTTCCATGAAAGACTATACAAGAGAGACATATTGTAGTGGAGAAGAGGCAAATGGTGTCTTGGACTAAACTAATCCATTCCTTTGTTCTTTTAGGCAATTAAATGATACAGAATTATCACTTTTGGGTTCTCAGTAAAGAATCCTTAGATATTCTGGGGATTGCTCACTTTGAAGTTTGGTAATTTATTGTTTATTTGGGCATCTCACACTTTCCTCAACTAGCTCGTTCAATACCTACCTCTCAGGTCATTATTATTGGCCCCCCTCTTATGTCCATGGCAGATATTACTAATTTATTACGGCGTTCTTTGCTGTTGAACTCAGGAAAAATCTCAGAAGTCTTATTAACATGGGACCCTGGGTAACCAATACCAATCGATCAGCATTTTTATGTGTGATGAAAGCTATTTGCTCCTCCTGGTGCATTAGGAAAAACTGAGGGTATTGAATTATAGGGTTCAGTTCTAGTAATAACCCTAATTACTGCATAGTCTGGACAAGACATTTAACCTCCCAGTGTCTCAATTTCATTACTTATATAATGGAGACAATAATTACTTTTACAATAATTACTTTTTCTAAGTTATAGAATGGTTGTAAGAATAAATGAGATTGTATATGAACATCCTTGGAGAAAAATAAAGACTTCAAGAACACCTATACCACTATAAGTTATAATTACCTAAGTGTGAAGAATTCCCTACCAATATTCAAGTCCACAGTTATTCCCATTTTTCACTTCTTTTACCTGTAAGGTCTCCTTTTTCCTTATCTATAAAATGTCAATATTAATACTTACAGAGTTATTATGAGGATAAATGAAAAACACATGCAAAAGACTCTAACTTAGCTTTTGGCAGAATTTAGACTCCATAAAGTGTCATTATTGTCTTCCTTACTAGCCAGCTCTCTGGCCAATGTTAGCAAAGTTATGGGTGAGTTGGCTCTGATCCCTCAGTATAAATGAGCATGTTCAGACCATACCAACATAAAAACCAGGAGATCTAACATGCAGCATGGTGACTATAATTAATAATACTGTAATAGAATAGTCAAAAGTCACTAAGAGAGTAGATCTTAAATGTTCTCACCACAAAAGGAAATGGTAATTATCTAAGGTAATGGAGGTGTTAACTAACTCTTCTGGGTAATTATTTTACAATATGTAAGTATATCATAGTATCACTTGTACACCTTAAACTTACACAATGTTATATGTCAATTATATCTCAATAAAGCTAGGAAAAAACATAAAAAACAGGAAATAGAATCCAGTGGAGGTTTGGGGTTCTCCTGATGCTAACGGTTTGGATTGGTTATATAAGTTTGATGTTTCATTCCAGAAAAGGTAAGTAGGGTGAGAAAGGACATGCATGTGTGAGAAATGTTAGGTGCTGAGAAATGTCGAGTGAGATGAGGCCAGTTGTAATCCAGAGGGCTACAAGTTTATGACAATGAAAACATGATGATTATATCATCATCACCATGACTGGTATATATTACAGGTTTACTAATAGGCAGGCACTTCAGTAATTGGTAAATAGATTATCTGATTTACTCTTGTTAGCAATCCTAAGAAGGCCCGTGTTACAGACAAGAAAACTGAGACCTGGAGAAGTTAAATAATTTGAAAGCAATGGAATTGGGAATGAATTCAGACATAAGTAACTATTATCCACATAGTTAATATAAAAGTCAAGCTGTGGTTCATGAATCCAATAGCTTTCTGAATGAGAATAAAAAGAAGATGGAGGAATGAGGAGAGAAACCTTTTAAAGTAGAGTTGTCAGACAAAATACAGGATGCCTAGTTAAATTGGAATTTCAGCTAAAAAATAAATAATGTTTAGAATAAATATGTGCCAAATATTATTTATTCGTTACATGCATATTTTGTGAAATGCTTTAGTACAGTAAAGTTAGTTAACACATCCTTTCCATACATAATTACCTCCTTCTTGTTGTTTTTATGGTGAGAACATTAAATTCCTACTCTCATAGAGACTTTCAAATATGCAGATAGTATTGTTAACAATAGTCACCATACTGTACATTAGATCCCCAGAAATTATTCATCTTATAACTGCAAGTTTCTGCTTTGACCAGCATCACCTCATTTCCCCCACCACTCTGCCCCTAGAAAACACAATTCTACTATTTCCATGAGTTTAATATTTTTAGATTCCACATATCAATGAGATCACACAGCATTTGTCATTTCCTATCTGACTTAATTCTCTTAGCACAATACCTTCAAGGTCTATCCATGTTGTTGCAAATGGCACGATTTCCTTCTCTTTTTTTTGTGACTGAATAAGAGTTCAGTGTGTGTGTGTGTGTGTGTGTGTGTGTGTGTGTGAATAATCTTACATCTTTGTCTGTCAACAGATACTTAGGTTATTTCTGTGTCTTGGCTATTGAAAGTAATGCTACAATGAACATGGGGCTGTGGATATCTCTTGAATATAGTGATTTCATTTCCTTCAGATATATACTCACAAGTGAGATTGCTGGATCATATTATTCCAGTCTATTTTTAGTTTCTTAAAATGCTCCCTACTGGTTTCCTTAGTGGCTGCACCAATTTACATTCCCACCAATGATACACCAGGGTGCCCTTTTCTCCATATCTTCACCAGCATTTGTTATCTCTTCTCTTTTGGATAATAGCCAATCTAACAGGTGTGAGGTGATATTACAGAGTTTTCACCTCGGAGTTTTACAGTTTTAGGCCTTACCTCTAGGTCTTTAATCCATTTTGAGTAAACTTTGTGAATGGTATAAAGTAAGGGTCCAATTTCAGTCTTCTGTATGTGAATATCCAGTTTTCTCCATGACATTTATTGAAGTGACTATTCTTTCCCCATTGAATATTCTTGGCTCCCTTATGAAATATGAGCTGACCATATTTGCATAGGCTTATTTCTAGGCTCTCAGTCTTGTTCAATTTGCATATATGTCTGCTTTTGTGCCAGTACCATAAGGTTTTGATTACTATAACTTTGTAATGTAGCTTGAAATTAAAAGTGTAATGCCTCCACCTTTGTTCTTTCTCAAGATTGCTTTGGGGTCTTTTATGGTTCTATACAAATGTTATGATTATTTTTTTTCTATTTCACAGGGATTGCATTGAATGTGTAGCTGGTTTTGGGTAATATTGACATTTGAACATATTCCTTCTTCTGATTCAAAAATATGGAACATCTTCCCATTTGTTTGTGCCTTCTTTGGTTTCTTTCATTAATATCTTAGAGTTTTTGGCATATATATCTTTTACTTCCTTAGTTAAATTTATTCCTAAGTATTTTATTGTACTTAATGCTATTGGGAGACTTTTGACTAAATCTAGAAACGTTTTAAAAGGGGAAACAGCAAGGAAAGAATAAATGAAGAAGGTTTCACTAAGTAAGATATGTACATAAGGGATATTTTCTGGAACACATTATGAGGGACAAAATTCTTAATCATATCTATTACAGGCTACTTGATCTCCTTATTTCAGAGAAAAAGAATGCTTGCAAAAGATACAGTATTTTTTCCTATAGAAATGGCTTTTTATCAATTTTTAAAAGTTTCTTTTAGGTTATACAGTCTCTGAAAATCTAATAGAAGCTATGGACTATCTCTCCAGAAAACGCTTATACACATGCCCAAATCCCTCTCCCAAAACCAGTAGAGACCATAAAGAAAACCTGTGCTTCAAACCATTCAAAAGGAGACAGCATGGCTTACTGTACAATGTGCCTTGAAGTGAGAACAACATGTCTCACATAGTGATAGACTAGTAATTGTTGAACAACTGAGTCTTGGGGTGGGAGAGCCAATTCCATGGTATAAGTAGTCCCACTGTGGCTGATTTCAAGCTACCGGCATAGCACGGCATCACTGAACACAGAGTTGGGAACACATGCACAGTAGCACACCATTGTATAGTATTCCATTCATATACATACATGAACCATAAATGTAAAAGACCTCAAGTACATATAATTGTAAAATGTAATGAAATATTTAGAACATGGTGAGTTCTAAGAGCCTATTACCTTTGTTTTTAATATAATGTATGTAATTGTAAGTTTATATAATTTAATTTTTACTAATGACCATGTTTAACAATAGTTTGCAAATTTCCTGAAAATTTCACAAGAAGATCTCACTGGTTCAGCACAGCATTGGCTTGGCTCCTCATGGAGTCTATAAATAAGTCTTATGGTTGTCATAAAAATTGGAGACAGGTAATGTATGTGCAATACTTAGAAGTATCTGAATAAAGCAAGTAATTATAAATGAAAGTATTGTTGCTATGACTATTAATGAGCAACTTTATGCACAAGAGCTATTCTTCTTATTTTAGCCAGTGACACAAGAGAATTAATATTTTTCTGTAATTTTCTGCATTACTGTTCAGTAAATAGGGACAGAGGGATGTACTTTGTTCCTTCCAGTGTAAGTGATGTTGATAATAAATTCAGTTTTGAAAAGTACATTCACATACTTGCTATATGATAAATGAGTCCAACAATATCACATTATTAATGGAACTTGATGATTTCAATACAATATACTTCATAAGTTGTATTTTATTGGGTTAAAGTTCCCATGGAATAGTATATAATTTTCTCCAAAATATACTAAAGATTCACTTGGTCACTGAGGTTTTTTATTTTTTTTATTTTTGTCTTGTTTTGTTTTATCTCCTTTTTTTTTATTATGTAGTCACCATACAGTACTTCATTAGTTTTTGATGTAGTGTTCCATGATTCATTGTTTGCATATAACACCCAGTGCTCATTGCAATACATGAAGTTTTTAAATTTATTTTCTTTAACCACACTATCTGCCAATTTTAGGTGCTTAGAGAATAACTGGATCTCAATTCAAGTTTATATGTTCTCATTAAAACAATAATCCTTGCTTTTTAAAAAATTCATTAAAAAATATATTTTATCTTATTCTTGTTTCCTTTTCCCTCCCTAAATGTGACAATATTAAAAGTAGTACTGCAGCTGTTTCTACAAGCTACTTAACCACTGAGACACAAGAAGGGAACAGCAACATCAGTGAATGTATTTTTTTTTTAAGTTCCATAAATTGCCCCTTTGTTTCTATGATATGTCGATAGACTGCAGATACTGTGTGTTTCTCTACATCACTTTCCTACAGCAGGATAAAACTGCCGGGACCCCTTCTAGAAGGTCATCATTTATGGAATAACCACAAATGTGATCAATCAAGTCATTCCAATGGAGCAATAGCCAGTATGACCTCAACAGACTTTGGCTTTTAGAGCCAGATCGCTTTAGTGACAGACATAACCCTGGTGGGTCGGCAGCATCCTTCACTGCTCACTCTGCCATCTGCCACTGTGGAAACTTCATCATTAAAGGCAGAGTTGTTGCTGGACATATTTGCAAATGGTTTTGAGAGCATTATTATTGCACAGAATGTTACCATCTGTAAGTAGGCAAATCTGAATTACAATGTATGTCCACCTAACTTTCTTTCTCTATGTATATCTTAATAGAAAATGTGCGTGCATTAATCTCAAAATTGGAATGTCTCAAAAAGGAACATTTCCTTTACATTATGGAAGTATAGCCTTGCAAAGGACCTTGAGAGCTTACCTTCTGACTTTTAAATACATCTGCATTTAAACTCTCACAGATCAAAGAATATTTATGTTATTTTGTCTATTCTTCTTCACAAAGTATTGTTAATTGTTTGATTTAATTCACATTTTTATATTGCATTATTATATTATTATCAAATATTCCCATTTACATGTATTTATATATGTATGCTTTAAAAAAATATTTAAATCGTATCTTTGAGAGAGCACCAGTTACCCTCTTGCAACTTTCAATGCTATGAAATAAATTATAGAGATTATAAAGATAAATTAATAAAAACCTTAAACCAGAATTTTCAATTATAAGCCAGGTACAATATGTATGAGATATATATTTTGTATGTGTGTATATATATACACACACCAAAATATATATATATATATATGTATACACACATACAAAATATGTGTATGTGTGTGTGTGTGTGTGTATTCATATTTTTTAAGTCCTACTGCATAGGATTAGGATTAATATAATTGTCATTATATAAGTATAATAATACAGTATTTTATATTATGTTATATTATATTATGTTGTTATATCATTATTATTATATTTTTTTCGTTGTCAGTGTACAGACAAGGTCCAAGGCACAGAAAGGCAAGCTGATGCTCAGGATCCCACAGTGTGCAAGCTACAGATGAGAGATTTTGAACTCAGCCAATCCAGATCAGAATCTGTTATTACCTGATCTGAGTCTGGATCTCTAGAGTCTAAAAAGATGTTCTTAGATTATCTATGGTAATGACGGAGGTGGAAGAAGGTGTTCCACGGACACAAAATTAGAGAATGGCGTTATAGAATTTTCAGTATCAAGTGTTAGTGCTCAAATGTACTTCCTAAAAAACTTACTTTTCACTGTTGAATTTTAAAGACAGAAGGAAACATCAAAGAGACACAAAGTACCTAATTTATTTTAAATATAAAGTTAAGTTCCTAATACTTGCCCAAGATGTTTGCTTTGGAGAAAGACCTCAGTCTTTTACTCCACCATGTGATTGTTCTCGGTTGTTATTCTGGTCATCTCCTCTGGACAGTCAGATGCTGTACCAGTCTCAAACAGAAGAACCTGAACAGAGAGGTAGGAGGCTAACCTGGCCTGAACGAATGGAGGCCAGGCACTGGCAAATCAGGTGTGGAGCACAAGATCCAATCTTTAAGTCACAGTAAACCTTCCCATTTGAAAACCTGGCCTGATGATTTTCTCATTGTCTGACAAATCACAATATCCCCTCTCTATTCTGTTTGGAGAAGATAATAAAAAAGGGGGGGCATGGAAAGAGGGCAGAGGCTTAGATGGATATTTTGTCATGTGAGGAATAATGGAAAACCATAAACAGACATTCAAAAAACTACCTCTTCAATGCTCACTAGAGTCCATCTTTGATATTAGGAAACATCTTAGCAAATTAAACGTTTGGAGATGTCCTGTAGTAAAGGTAGATTAATAGAACCAGTGTATGAATAACAGTAAAATTATATTAAAAACAGTAAAATGCTGTCAACTCCAAATTATCTGTGTCATTAAAGCCTTCTGCTCATCAAAGGCATTTTGAAATAGGATGTGAAAACATTTTGACAATGGTGGAAAAAAAGATGAGTAACATAATTTTTTCATTCACCTTATAACAAAACCAAATAGCTTTGCTTAAAAATGTATGTTCAGGGGGAAGATGCAGAGTGGGAGGGCCCTAGGTATACCTGGTCCCACAAATACAACGACATAATATTCACATAAGTGTAAATAACCCAGAGAATGACCTGAAGACTTGCAGAACAAGCTCCACAGCTAGTAGAGAAGAGGCCACGCTGAAGAGGGTAGGAAGGGCCAAGAGACAGGAAGTAAACAGACTCATGGGACTGCCCATGGGAGGGAGGGACTCTGTGGACACAAAGAGGGTAGAGAAACAGATACTAGCATATACAGGAGGGAGAGTAATTTGCTAATCTCAAATCAGGTCCCAGAGGAACAGATCATTGGAGAACTCCTCCAGGAACAAAGAAACCAACAGGCACCATTCCCCCCCTCTCAGTGTAAACACATGGCCACCTGGGGGCATGCTACCTAACTTGCTAGCACTGTCCCCCTTCCCCTCTACACTATGCTCCCACCAATCTACTCCTGTGCACAGCCCACTGCAGTCCTGGCCCTGCAGGGCCCCTCTCACAGAGGACCCAGGGCACACTAAGCTTGCTAACACCACTGCCTAGTCCCCCACATTGTCCCCCAGTGCTGTGCTTCAGTGAATCTGCCCTCTCCAATACTCTCTGGGAGCTCATGCAGGGCTGTGCCACAGACATGACAGTGTGCAAGCAGCCACTACAGTGGACAGTGCCACTCTGAAGTGACTTCTGCTTCAGAGAGAAGGAAAGATAACCATACACACCTGTCAGATGTAGGCCCCAGAAGTGTATTGGAGGCAGACAAGTGGTCTGACTGCAGGCCCCACATACCAAAAAAAGCTTCTCAGGGGACAACAGAAGGAAAATGCCTGGCAGTGTGGTGCTACTACATCTCTAGCAAACACCTGGTCTGACCCAACTCAAGCCCAAGGAGTCCCCAGACTGGCCCATTAACACCACAGGAACCAATCACTGCCCAGAACAGGCAAAGAACTATTGCAGATGACTGGACTGAAGGAAAAATTGACTCAGCCACAACAGCAGGGCATATGCAACACACATAGGAGACACCCCTAAAGCACCGGGTTCTGGTGAACAGGGGATGCTACATAGCAGGGCACTAAAAGACCTCTTCTTCATAAAGTCACTACTTTCCAGTGCAGGGGACATGGCTGTCTTTCCTAACACAGAGAGACAGACACAGAGAGTTAGACAATATGAGGAGACAGAGGAAAGTGTCCCAAATGAAAGAACAGGACAAAACCATAGCAAGAGACCTAAGGAAAACAGATATAAGTAATATACCTGATAGAAAGTGTAAAGTAACAATCATAAAGATTCTCTCTGGACTTGAGAAAAGAGTGGAGGAAATTAATGAGACTCTTAACAATAAGATAAAAAAGAACCAATCAGAGATGAAAAACACAATAAATGAAATTAAAAATACACTAGATGCCATAAATTGTAGACTATAAAAAGCAGAAGAATGAATTAGTAGCCTAGAGGACAGAGTAATGGACAGTAATCAAACTGAGCAAGTGAGAGAAAAGAAATATGCAAAAGAATAGACTTAAGGAACTCAGTGACAGCATCAAGCATCATAACATTCACACTACAGGTGTCCCAGAAGGAGAAGAGAAAGAAAAAGGGGTAGAAAATTTATTTGAAGAAATAATAACTGAAAACTTCCTGAATCTGGGGAAGGAAACAGAAATCCAGAACCAGGAGGCACAGAGAATCCTCTAGAAAATCAACCTAAGGAGGACCACACGAAGACACACAGTAATTAAAATGGCAAAAAGTAATGATAAAGAGAGAATTTTAAAAGCAACAAGAGAAAAGAAAGCAGGTATATACAAGGGAAACCCCATAATGCTATCAGCTGATTTTTCAGCAAAAACTTTGTAGGCCAGAAGAGAGTGGCATGTTATATTCAACGTGCTGAAAGGAAAAAAAATGCAGCCAAGAATACTCTATCTAGCAAGGTTATCATTTGGAATAGAAGGAGACATAAAAAGTTTCTCAGACAAACAAAAGTTAAAGGAATTTATGACCACTAACTCAGCCCTATGAGAAATGTTAAAAGGGATTCTTTGAGTGGAAAGATCATAAACAAGAGTAAAGAAAGTAGGAAGCACAAAAGCAGTAATAATAAGTATATCTGTAAAATCAGTCAGGGACTCACCAAAAAAAGGATGTAAAGTATGACAGCACTTACCTAAAATGTGGGGAGGAGAGGAGTAAAGAATGGGTTCAAATTTAAGTGACCATCAACTTAATATAGACTGCTATATGCAGAAGATATTATATACAAACCTAATGGTAACCACAAATCTAAAACTAGTAACAGATACGAACAAAACAGAGAAAGGAATCCAAGTATATCAGTAAAGAAAGACAACTAACAGAGAAGAGAACAAGAGAAGAAGGGAACAAATAAAAATAACAAAAATGACCATAAAATGAATAACAAAATGTCAATAAATACGTACCTATCAATAATTACTTTGAATGTAAACTGACTAAACACTCCAATCAAAAGACACAGGGTGACAAAATGTATAAAAAAGGAAGATCCATCTATAGGCTGCCTACAATAGACTCATTTCAGACCTAAAGAAACATGCAGATTGAAAGTGAAGAGATGGAGGAGCATTTATCAGGCAAATGGATGTCAAAAGAAAGTCAGGGTAGCAATACTTACATTGGACAAAACAGACTTTAAAACAAAGACTGTAACGAGAGACAAAGAAGGACGCTATGTAATCATTAAGGCGACAATTCAACAAGAGGTCTAACAATTGTAAATAGGCACTCAACATGAGAACACCCAAATATTTAAAGCAGTTAATAACAAACACAAAGAAAGTATTCAATAGTAATACAATAGAAGCATGGGACTTTAACACCCCACTTACATCAATGGATAGATCACCCAAACAGTGAATTCAAATGACACATTAGACTAGATGGATTTAACAGATATATTCAGAACATTCCATCCTAAAACAGTGGAATACACATTATTTTCAAATGCACAGGAAACATTCTCCAGAATAGATCATGTATTAGACCACAAAACAAATCTCAACAAATTCAGAAAGATCCAAGTCACTCCATGCATCTCTTCTGACCACAACACTTAAAAACTAGAAACCAATCACCAGAAAAAAACTGGCAAGAACGCAAATACAAGGAGGCTATATCTAATGCTGCTACACAATGAATGGGTCAACCAAGAAATCAAAGAGGAAATAAAAAAATACAGGAGACAACTGAATAGAAAATACAATGGTCCAAAATCTTTGGGATGCAGCAAAAGCTATCCTAAGAGGGAAGTTTATAGCAATACAGGCCTACCTCAAGAAACAAGAAAAATGTCAAATAAACAACCTAACCTTACACCTAACAGAGCTAAAGAAAGAAGAACAAACAAGACCCAAAACCAACAGAAGGAAGGAAATAATAAAGATTACAGCATAAATAAATGAAATAGAAACTAATAAAACTAACAGAACAGATCAATGAAACCAGGAGGTGGTTCTTTGAAAAGATCAACAAAACTGATAAACCTTTAGCCAGAGTCATAAAAAAAAGAGAGGACTCAACTAAACAAAATCAGAAATGGAAGAGGAGAAATAACAACTGACACTACAGAAATACAAAGGATTATGAGAATATTATGAAAAATTATATGCCAACAAATTGGACAACCTAGAAGAAATGGATAAGTTCCTAAAACATATAACCTTCCAAAATTAAATCAGGAAGAAATAGAAAATTTGAACATACTGATTACCAGCAGTGAAATTGAATCAGTAATCATAGAACTCCCAACAAACAAAAAGTCCAGGATCAGATGAATTCTATCAAACATTTAAAGAAGAGTTAATGCTGGGAAGCCTGGGTGGCTCAGTTGGTTGGGCCTCTGACTCTTTTTTTTTTTTTTTTTTAAAGATTTTATTTATTTATTTGACAGAGATAGAGACAGGCATCGAGAGAGGGAACACAAGCAGGGGGAGTGGGAGAGGAAGAAGCAGGCTCATAGCAGAAGAGCCTGATGTGGGGCTCGATCCCAGATCGCCGGGATCACGCCCTGAGCCGAAGGCAGACGCTTAACCGCTGTGCCACCCAGGCGCCCCGGGCCTCTGACTCTTAATTTGGGCTCAGGTCATGATCTCAGGGTCCCTGAGTTGGGCTCTGAATTCAGTGCACAGTCTGCTTGAAGATTCTTTCTTTCCCTCTCCTTCTGTCCTTTATCCCATTCATGCTCTCTCTAAATAAATAAATAAATAAATAAATAAATAAATAATAAATAAATTTTAAAAATCTTTTTAAATTTTTTTAAAAAATAAGAGTTAATGCCTATTCTTCTCAAACTATTCCAAAAAAATAGAAGAAAGAAAACTTTCAAATTCATTCTAAAAGGCCTGCATTACCCTGATACCAAACCAGATAAAGACACTACAAAATGAACAAAAACCCAAAAAACTACAAGCCAATACCTTTGATGAACATAGATGCAAAAATTGTCAACAAAATATTAGCAAACTGAATCCAACAATATGTTAAAAACATCATTCACCACAATCAAGTGGGATTATTGCCTGGATTCAAGAGTTGTTCAATACTCTCAAATTAGTGTGACACATCACATTAATAAAAGAAAGGATAAAAACCATACAATCATTTCAGTAGATGCAGAAAAAACATTTGACAAAGTACAACATCCATTCATGACAAAAATCCTCAACAAAGTAGGTTAGAGAGAGCATACCTCAACATAATTAAAGGCAATAGATGAAAAACTCACAGTTGATATCATACTCAAAGGGGAAAAACTCAGAGTTTTCCCCCTAACCTTGGAATTAGACAATGATATCCACTCTTACCACTTTTATTCAACAAAGTACTGGAAGTCCTAGTCACAGCAATCAGACCAAAAAAAAAAAAAAAAAAAAAAGGAAGAAGTGGAACTTTCATTATTCATAGATAACATGATACTGTACACAGAAAACCCTAAAGACTCCACCAAAATACAATTAGAACTGATAAATTAATTCATAATTTTGTGAGATACAAAACCAATGTACAGAAATCCATTGTAGGAGCACCTGGGTGGCACAGTGGTTAAGCGTCTGCCTTCGGCTCAGGGCGTGATCCCGGCGTTATGGGATCGAGCCCCACATCAGGCTCCTCCGCTATGATCCTGCTTCTTCCTCTCCCACTCCCCCTGCTTGTGTTCCCTCTCTCGCTGGCTGTCTCTATCTCTTTCAAATAAATAAAATCTTAAAAAAAAAAAAAAAGAAATCCATTGTATTTCTATACATTAATAATGAAACAACAGAAAGAGAAATTTAAGAAAGCAAACTCATGTATAATTGCACCACAAATAATAAAATACTTAGGAATAAACTCAACCAGAAGGTGAAAAAGTTTTACTCTAAAAACTATCAAACATTGATGAAAAAAATTGAAAATGACACAAACAAACTGAAAGATAATCCATATTCACAGATTGGGAGAACAAATATTGTCAAAATGTCTATACTACCCAAAGCAATCCACAGATTTAATGCAATCCTTATCAAAATACCAATAGCATTTTTCACAGCACTAGAACAACTAATCCTAAAATTTGTATGGCATCACAGAGACCCCAAATAACCAAAACAATCTGGAAAAAGAAAAACAAAAGCTGGAAGTATCACAATCCCAGATTTCAAGTTACACGACAAAGCTGTAGTAACCAAAACAATATGGTACTGGCACAAAAATAGACACACAGAAAAACGGAACAGGATAGAAAGCCCAGAAACAAACCCACAATTTTATGGTCAATTAATCTTCAACAGAAGAGGCAAGAATATGTGATGGGAAAAAGACAGTCTCTTCAACAAATGGTGTTGGGAAACTGGACAGCTACATGCAAAAGAATGAAACAGGACCACTTTCTTACACCACACACCAAAATTAACTCAAAATGAATTAAAAACCTAAATGTGAGACCTGAAACCATAAAAATTCTAGAAGAGAGCACAGGCAGTAATTTCTCTAACATTGGCTGTAGCAACATTTTTCTAGGCATATTTCCTGAGGCAAGGGAAATAAAAGCAAAAATAAACTATTGGGACTACATCAAAATAAAAAACTTCTACGCAGCAAAAGAAACAATCAACCAAACTAAAAAACAACCTACTAAATGGGAGAAGATATTTGTAAATGACATATCTGATAAAGGGTTAGTATCCAAAACATACAAAGAACTTAAATGACTCAACACGCCCAAAATAAGCCAATTAAAAATGGGCAAGAAGACAAATAAAATTAAAAGAAAGAAAGGTCAGAGGGGGAAGGCGCCTGGGTGGCTCAGTCAGTTATGCATCTGCCCTCAGCTCAGTATCGAGATACCAGAGTCCCAGGATTAAGCCACAATCCCAGGATCAAGCCCAACATCAGGAATCCCTGCTCAGTGGGGCATCTGCTTCTACCTCTCCGTCTGCCCCTCCCCCGGCTCATGTGCTCTCTCTCTCTAGCTCGCTCACTCTCTCTCTCAAATAAATAAATAAAATCTTTAAAAAAAAATGACCAGAAGACATGAACAGACATTCCTGCAAAAAGACATCCAGATGGCCAGCAGACACATGAAAAGATGTTCAACATCACTCATCATCAGGGAAATGCAAATCAAAACCCAATGAGCTATCACCTCATGCCTGCCAGAGTGGCTAAAATAAAAAACACAGGAAACAACAAGTGTTGGCAAGGATGTAGAGAAAAAGAAACCCCTTTGCACTGTTGGTGGGAATGCAAACTGATGCAGCCAGTTTGGAAAACAGCATGGAGGTTTCTCAAAAATTTAAAAATTGAACTATACTACAATCCAGTAATTCCACTACTGGGTATTTACCCAAAGAATACAAACACACGAATTTGAAGAGATATATGCATCTCTATGTTTATTGCAGCATTATTTACAATAGCCAAATTATGGAAGCAATCCAAGTACCCACTGACAGATGAATGCATAAAGAAGTGGTGTGTGTGTGTGTGTGTGTGTGTATTATATATATATATATATATATATATATATATATATACACACACACACACATATATATAATGTGTGTATATCATATACATTATATATATAATGTGTGTATATTATATATATATAATGGAATATATATGGAATATATATATAAATGGAATATAATGGAATATAATGGAATATATATATATATATATATATATATATATATATATATATATAATGGAATATTATTCAGCCATAAAAAGGAATGAAATCTTGCCATTTGCAATGACATGGATGGATCTACAGGGTATGATGTTAAGCAAAATAAGTCAGTCAGAGAAAGAAAAATACCATATGATTTCACTTATATGTGGAATTTAAGAAACAAAACAAACAAACAAGGGGAAAAAAGAGAGAAAGAGAGACAAACCAAAAGCAGACTCTTAATAAGAGAGAACAAACTAGTCCTTGCCAGAGGGGAGGTGAGTGGGGCATGGGTGAAATATGTGATAGGGATTAAAGAGTACACTTATCATGATGTGCACTGATTAATGAATAGAATCACTATACTGTACACCTGAAACTAATTTAGCACTATATGTTAACTATACTGGAATTAAAATAAAAAACTTAACCAAATTCAAAAAATTATGTTTAGGCAGAAGATATGAACAGACAGTTTTCCAATGAAGACATACAAATGGCTAACAGACACATGAAAAAATGTTCAACATCATTAGCCATCAGGGAAATTCAAATCAAAACCACACTGAGATACCACCTTACGCCAGTTAGAATGGCAAAAATTGACAAGGCAAGAAACAACAATTGTTGGAGAGGATGTGGAGAAAGGGGATCCCTCCTACATTGTTGGTGGGAATGCAAGTTGGTACAACCACTCTGGAAAACAGTGTGGAGGTCCCTTAAAACGTTAAAAATTGAGCTACCCTATGATCCAGCCATTGCACTACTGGGTATTTACCCCAAAGATACAGATGTAGTGAAGAGAAGGGCCATATGCACCCCCAATGTTCATAGCAGCATTATCCACAATAGCTAAATCGTGGAAGGAGCCAAGATGCCCTTCAACAGATGACTGGATTAAGAAGTTGTGGTCCATATATACAATGGAATATTACTCAGCTATCAGAAAGAACGAATTCTCAACATTTGCTGCAACATGGACGGCACTGGAGGAGATAATGCTAAGTGAAATAAGTCAAGCAGAGAAAGACAATTATCACATGGTTTCTCTCATCTATGGAACGTAAGAACTAGGAAGATCGGTAGGAGAAGAAAGGGATAAAGAAAGGGGGGGAAATCAGAAGGGGGAATGAAGCATGAGAGACTATGGACTCAGAAACAAACTGAGGGCTTCGGGGGGGGGAGGTGGGGGAGTGGGATAGGCTGGTGATGGGTAGTAAGGAGGGCACGTATTGCATGGTGCACTGGGTGTTATGCGCAACTAATGAATCATCGAACTTTACATCAGAAACCAGGGATGTACTGTATGGTGACTAACATAATATAATAAAAATTATTATTATAATAAAAGAATAATATAAGATAAAAATTTAAAAAAACATTAAAAAAAGAAAATGATTTGATAACATTTCTAAAGAACTAGAGTTAAGAGACTATGGGGAAGTAATTTTTCTTCCTGATTAAAAAAAGATAATCATAGTACTTTGCTCTGCCAAATATGCCTTAATTTTTTTCTCTATTCAGATTGAAAAAGGCTGAAGTCTATGAGATCCAAGTCTATGTGGGAAGGCTAAACAAGCCCATGGTGGAGACTCTCCGAACAGAGAGGATGAGTGTTACAGGAAAGACGTGCCTGTCGTTGGATTGTTTCAAAGAAGATGGCTCCTCATTTGCTATGTGAGGTAAAAGATAGCCGTTGAAGCTTTGGGTGAAAACGACAACAAAAACAAACCTCAGGTCAAATAAATCCACCTAACCACACGCCACAGATGTAATGAAGTTATTTATTTTATTTAGGTCCGGCAATGGGTGAATAATGTTGAACTTTATCTTAATCAGCTTGAGATGCTATAACAAAACGTCATAGACTGGGTGGTTTAAACAGCAGATATTTACTTCTCATAGCTCTGTAGGCTAGGAAGTCTAGAATAAGGTGCTGGCCAATTTGGTTCTGTTGAGATCCCTCTCCTGGCTTGCAGAGGCTGCCTTCTTACTATGTCCTCGTATGGTGGGGAGAGAGTGAGCTCTGGTCTCTTTTCCTCCTGTTACAAGGACACTAATCCCTTTATGAGGACCCTACCTTCATGACCTCAAGTGAATCTAATTACCTCCTAATGGTCCCACCTTCTAATGCCATCTCACCAGGGGCTAGCACTTCAATATATGAATTTACGGGGATATCAACATTCAGTCCATAGAGAGCTTTCTAGAGGGATTAGGTGTTCTAATAAGATGACCTGAGAAAAGGAGGAAGTATCTGCAAACATTCCAGTTTTAACACTGAAATACTTATTATAGTATTTCTTTAATTATGCTTTAAGTCAAATCAGGGCACCCAAAATGGTACTGTCACTGGAGAATAAAAAATAAGGAACTACAGTACCTCTGGTTTAGTTTTCTTTAAAATTAAATTGAAAATATTATGTAGACACTGAAAGGAATGAAGAAGTTTTGTTTATACTGACCTGAAATGACTGGATATATTAAATAAAAAAGAAAAAATCAAGATGCAGAACATTTTTAAAAGTAAATTATATTTTGTGTAAGTGGTAGTGAAATGTAGGTATAGATATATATTTGTAAAAAGAAATTTTGAAGGATAAATCAATGTTATGAAAATTGTTAATTAAATGGGAAAGAGTATAAGATAAAGAAGGCAGTTAACTTACAGAACAGGACTTCTCTAAATATGTCTTCTTATGTAATTCTCACCTTGGGAACATATATAATTTTCATACTCCAAAAATAAATTACTTCAAAGTAGAAAAATATATATATTCCTAAAACACTGAACCAAATTGAAATGAATGAACCAATTATATCTCAAGTTGGTGAGATAAACACACCAAGAAAATACTTATTGTAATTTACTTTTATACCAGGTATTTTGACTGTAGATCCTTGATGAAATATATTAAAAACTGAGCTTCAAAAAAGTCTTACATTTCATTCATTAATCTAATTGTTAGAAATATTATAGGTACCATTAACTTTAGTGTGTGTGTGTGTGTGTGCGTGCGTGTGTTTGGTGTGTGTGTGTGTGTATGTGTGTGTTAGCATAAAGCAAATAAGAAACTGTATAGAACCCAATTTATGAAGTTCCACAGATAACTGTTAAAAATCAGATAAATAACAGGATTATTTTTTTTTCTTCCATTCATTTTTTAGATGAAAATATATAATTTGGCTTAAAGATTTAAATTCAGTTTTAATGTGAAAACAGGGCTGTACCATTGTGGACTCTTTGGCACCTGCCTGCTTGCTCAGGAGAGAGCCCCAGCTGCTGCTGCCACGGCCTCCTATCCGAATACTGCCCAGTTGTCTTGGACTCCGAATGACGGCTCGAGCTTCATCATGTCCGCCACGGCGGGAGCCGCGTCAGCTCCAGTGCGCATGCCTGACCTGACCAGACCCAAAGGTGCTCTAGCTCCTCTAACTGCTGTGTACTCAGATGATACTTGGTCTAATAGAGTGTGGAATCAGGTGACCTTAGGCTTCCTGGAAAAGTCCAGGCAACACATGTGAAGGTGTAGGACCATTAACAACTCTTGAGACAAACTTTGACAATGAGCCAGGAGTCGGGAGGGAGACTGAAAATAAATTCTTTCACTTTCTCTTACCCCCTGAGGACTATACTGATGCCAGCGGTTTCTGAAAGCCTGATTGGAAGGTTTCTCACATGATGAGGCTTCTTCCTCTGCCTCGATTCCCTTTTACCCTCACTCCACATGTCCTGGGTTTGCATCTTCCAATAAATAAACCCTTAATAGGAAATCTGCCTCTGGTTCTGTTTTGTAGACAAGCAGGGCTAAGAAAGCAATTTTATTAATGTGTTAGCACAAAAAAATTTTTATTGTAAGACGGAAAAAGAGAGATAGGTATGAAAACAAGTAAACAAAAATCATGTAATTCAGTTTGAATTGGAAATACCTGCATGAATTGACAAAAATCACCGCCACCACCTCATTTCCTGGTTTTGTCCACTGAAAAGCAATAATAATAGCAATGAGTGTATCCATTACCTGGATTATGGTTTGGATTTGTTTATTTCCATAAAAGCACCAGAAGAACGACTATTTCTAAGTCTAAGCCAAGTTATATAAGATGAAGCTGAGATCTGGGCGAGGCCAAAACGCAAGCTATCAAAGAAAATGGATTACCTCAAAAGGCCATAGAAGCCAAAATGAAAAGGATCTCAACACACAGAGACAGTAAAATTTAAGCATCAAAAAGAATAATAAATACAATTTATTAGGAAAAAATTTGTTATGTAAAAGTCCATAGGTTCATAATGTAAGAGAGAGAACCAACGAAACAAAACTTAATTCATTAACATCAAAAGCAAAAAACAAAAACTAAAAATTTAACCTGCTTTTCCTTGATGAAATGACTTTGAAACTAACTAAATAGTGCTGGCTAAAAAGGCAAGTTCTTTGAGAAGAATTCTTACTGGTAGATGTTGATGGAATAATAGAATTGGAAAATCATGATTTTTGCAAACTTTAATAAAATAATCAATATTTATTTTGAATCTTATCAGGAAGCGAATTTTTACTCACTTCTCTAAGAAAAGACCTTTCTATAATAACGAAAAAAATGTATAAATAGATTAAAAGAATATTGATTTATAACCCAGAGATCAGAAATGTTTTTTACGGCAAACTATATTTGTGAGAATATTTGTTATATATTGTTCACTTAAACTTCAAAAGATTTTCTTTATTTTTTTGAGAGAGAGAGTGGGGGAGGGGAGGAGCAGAGGGAGAGGAACAAGCAGACTCTTCACTGAGTTCAGTCTGACGCCGGTCTGGATCTTGAGACCCTGAGATCATGACCTGAGCCGAAATCAAGAGTTGGGAGCTCAACTGACAGAGCCACACAGGCTTTTAAAGTGTTTTTCCTAGCATCTGTTTTTATTCACTAGATTCATGGTAATTTCACCGATTATGACCTCACTGAACGATCTATTGCAAATAAGAGATCAGGTAGGTAATATTTTAATGATTTGAACTCAGCAGCAAAGAGTGGGCCTAATTATCCGAATTTGAGAGGTGTTCCAGAAATGGGGGTGGAGTCTGGAAAAGAGGAAATGTTAAAGAGAAAGTCAAAAGATAATCCCAAGTGAATAATTGTGGTGAATGCTTACCTAGCTTTTCATAAAAGTCGAGATACAGATTACATGGTGTTGAGCCGTGACTAAGAGATGAGGAAAAGCGTTTTGAAAGCTCCATATCACGATATAATCGCATGACATTTAAGATATTTAAAAGCCTAAATTTAACTATCTTCCTATGTCATCTTCCTTTACTCTCCAATAACCCTCTCTCTGACACCCAGTGCACCCTTTCAAGAATCTAGGAAGTCAGCAGTAGAAACATATCCTACAGTTTCCCACCTTGTGTTTTTATTTATACCATTTTTCTCTTGTGCGATATAACCCTTCTCTCACACCTCTGCTGCTTGGTGAAATCACTCTGGGTCTACAAGGCTCAACTCAAATGTTGTATACTTCCCCTCCCAGGCAAGACCAATTACGTCTTTTTCTACGTCTCTGTAAAATTTAGTTCATAACTTGATTATAACCGTCATAACATAATGAATTTCAATTGCAGGTTTCAGTCTATGTCACTAGAATGTAAGTGTTTAGAGGCTTATCTTGTTTTGCTGCATAAATGAAAGTCTCCTTATGTAAACTGCTATGTGTTATTTAACATTAATTAAGACATATTTCCCTGCTCTTGTCACTCACTGTGCTAAGCTGCTGACGATGCAACAGTAGGTCAGACCGTTATGGGCCCTGCTAAACCTAACACCTAGTAAATGAGACAGAGATTCCAAGAGACGAATAACATACTGTCACAAGCTCGATAATCATGATGATGATGGTGATGACTCTGCTAGCTAATAGTTACTGAGTACTTTTATGAGCCGAGCATGATACAAGCACTGCACATGTCTGATCGAGCCCAACCTTCACAACATCTCGTGACAGAGGAAGCACAGAGTTCTTATGTAGAGTCAGGAAAACACTTAACTAAGAATTTGGGTGTCAGTGAAAGCTTCCCTAACAGAGGGATTTCTAAGTTGAGAGCTGAAGGAATGACTGGAGATTAGGCCGGTAAGAGAGAGAGAGAGGGAGAGGGAGAGTGAATGAGAGGGAGAGAGAAGGGGTGTGTGTGTTCCAGTGAGGGTTAGAGACAGGAAAGTGTTTCTAATTCTAAAGTGATTAGACGGGAAAGTCTAATCAATATATATATTTAGTGGATACTGCGCTTTCTACTTCCAAAGTCAGACTCTATCATGGAGCTTAATTCCTTTGGAAACAGTCACAAAAAGCTAAAAACTGGACTAGATCCATTGTCCTCATTTTTCGGAGAGAAGCCCTGAATACTAGTTCAAGGAAATGAGTTCCCAATGTCATGCAGAGTCATTGGCAGGAGTCGGGCTCCCGGGGCCAGTCTCTTTCCAGACACCCTGCTGGGGCCTCTGTGGATTGTCGCATGGTTTCCACATCAGCCAGCCAGCAATAAACGTATGCAGACAAAAACATGTTTTATGATCCTCAACCACCACATTCCGGCTCATGTTCTTCTCTTGATTATTATTTAATAAGGAAACCATAAATTATGGAATGTAATAGTACATATCTGTACTTAATCTCTAAGCAGATGTGATCTAGAAGTGATTCCTCTCAATCTTCCCCTCAACACATCAGTTCCATCCTGAAAATGCATCATGACCTTTTATCTTATGAGCTATATTTCCATCTTAATCATATCTCTGATGGACAGTCTTGGTTTACTCCTATTTTGAAGTGGTTTACATCAGTTGTAAGAGCACGGCCCTGGAGGCTGACAGACTGGCATCCTGATTCTGGGTCTGCCACTTACCAGCTCTGTGACCTTGGGCCAGGCATATAACATGTCTGCATTAGTACCTCGCCTCATGGTGTCCTTGTGGGAATTAAGAGACAGCATGCATGTAAAGTACGGTGCATAGTGCTTGATATATGGTTCATTGTGAAAACTTTTGACTTGTGAGATGCATTTTTTACACCAAATCATAAAATCACAGCTAAAATAATAGCTGCTTTAACTAGTCCACTTTACTGATAGGGTCTATAGACTGATAATGTTCTTACCCGCCAAAATGAAATACTCATTTAGCTTCCACCACTAGACTGTAGACTTTGTAAGAGTAAGAACTAGGAATTTCCTCTAGATTCTGGCGTCTACTACTATGATCATCACCTAGTGAACACTTATATATATTGGTTAAATTACCTACCTATTTGGTGTCTGAGCCAAAACTAAAACTCAGGCTTCCTGACATCCAGTTATATATATATATATATATATATATATATATATATATATATATATATATATATATATATATATTTTTTTTTTTTTTTTTTTTTTTTTACTACACCAAAGATTAAGGTAAAATAAAAATTTCTGATTCTTCATTTTGTAAAGCATATTCTGGGGGAAATTTGGTCTTAGAAATTTCAAGTTATTCCATGATGTTTCAATATGATGCTTTTTATTCTGCCTGGACCCCATTGGTACAAATTCACATGAATAATAATAGCTGGGAAGGGAGCAAGGACTTCAGCTGAGTAGTTAGGAAGTGAGGCAGTGCTTAGTGTGAATGCCCTGCTGGGTGGTGGATATACAGCATGGCTCAGGCACTGTGTTTATGCATTTTAAATTGCTTTCTTTACAACCCCAGTCCAGAGGAAATATTATCTCTGAGCCAAACTGGATCAGGGCATTCCAACCCACTGAAGTAGAATTGAGAAATCTCAAATAGGCATCATAGCCCTTGAAGTTGGCTACAGCTACTTATGTAGAAATAAATCCCACAAATGAGCTCCTTCAACGTACCGTACTTACCCAAACCCTATAAAGAGAGTATGAACAAATGTTATTTCCAAACCCACTTAAGTCACTTTAGCTGTGGAGTTCCTGGCCCTAATTTTAGTAGCAGCATTAACAGCTGATGGAAATAATGCTGTGGCTTGCAGATGTAAAATACCATAGAAACCTGAACAGTTTCTCTTGATGGGATGACATCATATTCTCCCAACAACTGAATGCATGCTTTCTGGATTCATCTACTTTTTTACAAAACAGCCATTACTGTATGCCGAAAAGTGAGCAGTGGTTTCCCTTCCTCCTTCTGCTCTTCCCTCTTGGGTCAATGATAAAATATACATGGAACACATTATCCCTGCCTGCCGATTATGGTTAGATGTACAAAATTATCTTTTAACTTAACATTTATGAAGCGATTTGCTGTAAAAACAGCAGTGACGTAGGGTGCCTTGCTGGCTCAGTCAGTTGAGTGGCTGACTCTTGATTTCGGCTCAGGTCATGATCTCAGGGTCCTGGGATGGAGCCCCGCATCGGGCTGCACGTTCAGCAGGGAGTCTGCTCTAGGCTTCTCTCTCTCCCTCTCCCGCTGCCGCTCCCCCTGCTCTCTCTTTCTCTCTCTCTCTCCCTAAAATACATAAATAAACCTTAAAAAAAAATAGCAATGACGCGTTGGTTTTCAGACAGTAAACTGTGCTAACTGCTTGAAAATACACAAAATTTAGGAGCTGACACGTTCCATTCTTAAGTAGAAGAGGTACACTCTGATGTTTTGGCACTGGTTAAATATTCAGTCATCCTCTGCCCTGTCTGTGGGAAACATGCTAATAGCTTGTTGTTACTGCTTGTGAACCTCCTGGGCAAGTGATACCCAGAATTCCATAGCCGTGATGCCAGTGGGTCTTACTGCATTTGACGGATGTAACTAACCTTGTCTTTAATATTTTGATTGATCTGGAAGGTATCAACAAGGGATTTTTGTCACAAGAGAACTCTACAGAAGCAAATCTTACTCCAAGAGTTCATTCAGTTTGCTCTTACTAATGCCTCATGTCTCTGATATAGAAATGTCTCCTGAGTTTTCACATTCCATATTAATTGTACATATTTTAGGTTGGTCATCATCCATCAAATTTAAATAGTCTTTAAAAATAGTGTGTCTCCCTATATCTCATTTTTCGGCAAACAAAACCAAAAACTAAGTAAAAATAACAAACCTCTTCTTCTGGAAAAAATTTAGAAGTCCTTAATACTAAGAAAACTTATATTTTTAGGGAAAGGACAGCCAAAGGTCTGGTTTGGCATAGGGAATAAAATCGCAAGTTAAGAAATAGAAACAATTTTTTTTTTCCAGCTATAAAAGAAAGAAAGGAAAAATATAATCTGTGGCGTGTGGTAACGTCTCCCTGTTGTGAGGATCATGGAGCTTCTGAGGTTCGTGACTCAAGGTGGAAAGCTCACTGAGGGACAAGAAATCATTTCGTTTTACTGGATGAGCCTTCTGGATATGTTTACATGTATACAGTGAGAAAATATTTTAAAATATTTATATTAAACTTGGAATGTTTGTCACAATTGAAATTTTGAAAGTTTTACGTGGGTTCCTAGGAACAGCGAGGATTTTCCTCTCCTGTTCTGATTTGTGTCCATATTTCAATTTTATTTTTCTTTCTGGAGAGGTGGGCTACCAGAGGACGGGAGGGTAAAAAAATAAATTGAGATTGTGCACAAAATTTCCCTACGAAAATACAAGGTGTGGCCTTTGTTGTTGTATCTGTCAGATGGTGAACTTCTTGGCCACGTAATAATCATGTTCACACTCTCATTTTATGACAATTTTATGGTACCATTGTGTGCCAGGTACTTACCCTTTATAGATGTAGATATTCTTTCCCAATCAGACAACTGAGGTGAATAAATATGTACAAGTTGCTATAATGCTGGACATCTACTCTGGCAGCCCATCTCATGTTTGGACTGCTTTTGGGTTAGTCTTGGTTTGGGGATAATGCACTGAGCCAGGACACAGGCATAAACATTAACTCTGGCACTGCAACCTTGTTGGCTTGTACCATGCTAGAATTTATGAGGTCTCTTCATAGAATTAAGACTCCAGTAGTTATTTAAACCAAATTAATCACACTGGCCATATTGGTTCAGTTCAACTCTGGGATGTCTTAATTTGGTCAGAGGTGCATTAACCAGCAATTAAAATAAATACGAGAATATTTATTGTTCTTTCACTGACAGGTGAAACTAGGAAGTAGAACGTAATTTAATTGTTGAATTATTCAGTTTTTATCAATCCTTCGATATTAAAAATATGTCTTGTAGTAAGGATGCCAGAGCCTATTTAAAACTATAAACAGACAGTCCCCAATTTATAATTGTTCAACTTAAAATTTTGGACTTTATAATGGTGTGAAAGCAATATGCATTCAGTAGAAACTGTACTTCAAATTTTGAGTTTTAATCTTTTCTTGGGCTAGCAAGATGCAGTACAATGCTCTCGTGATGCTGGGCGGCAGGTGCCACAGCTCCCAGTCAGCCACGAAATCGTAAGGCTAACGAACTGATGCACTTTCAAGCATTCTGTGCCCACACGGCCATTCTGTTTTTCACTTTCAGTACAGTATTCAATAAATTACATACATATTCAACACTTTATTATACAATAAGCTTTGTGTTACATCATTTTGTCCAATGTAGGCTAATGTAAGTGTTCCGAGCACATTTAAAGTAGGCTCAGCTAAGCTATGATAGTCAGTAGGCTAAATATATTAAATGAATTTTTGACTATGTTATTTTTAATTTATGATAAATTTATCTGACTATAACCTCATTGTAAGTTAAGGAAGATCTGTAGGTAATGTGAAGCAGTTTGTGTTTATAAAATTATTGATATTTTTAAAGTATTAACTTCCTTTTCAATAAATATTATGTTTCAAATTACTTCATCTAAAAATAAAACCAAAAATATCAATAATTCTGTAAGGTCAATTTTTCCCTTTCTTTTGTATTCCTCATGACACCCAACATAGGTTGGCCAATA
Source organism: Ursus americanus (assembly GCF_024610735.1). NCBI lineage: Eukaryota > Metazoa > Chordata > Mammalia > Carnivora > Ursidae > Ursus > Ursus americanus. Next base: position 21,930,855 of record NC_142134.1, on the reverse strand, counting down.
TTTGTAGAGGGAAGTAGGACCATAGTGCTGTTGGATTAAACTAATGTAGGTTTTAGGTTCCATATCTATCAGCTACTGCCACAATAGTGCTGTGTCACAAACCACTCCAAAACACAGTAGCTTAAAACAACAATTATTTATTCCTATTTACCAGTAAGTTCTTTTCTGAGCTCATCTCAATATCGCAGGACCTTATCAAATGCAGTTAGTAACAATCAGCACATTTTCAACTTTTGCCTCAAAACTTTTCTTCCAATGCTGGAAATTCAATAGGTATTTCTTTTCTCTTTTTGAGGTTCTCATAGGTGACAGTTTAAACATGTGTTGTGTCTCTGGCTTTTCTCAAAGTTTCTTTGTTCTCCACCATCCAATCCCAAAACTGATGGACGTATTTCAAATATTTGCCATGCCAAAGCTCACAAATTTCTGCATTAGTCAATATTGCCACAAAACACCACTTAGAAATCACTTCACAATCCAGTGGCTTAGAAGCAGCAATCATTTATTCTCTTTTGCATGTTAATAACAAGGGCTTGACTGACTAGGCTGGGCTCAGCTGGTCTTGGCTGCAAGCTATGGGTTGGGTCTGAGTTCATTTAGTCTCCACTGAAGGGTAAGCTCAGATCTCCTCCATGTGTGATAATTCTGGGGTCCAGGCTACAGTTGTAATGGCTACCCAGGGGAAGATTTTCTCATGGTAACTGCAGAATTGCAGGATGCTTAGCCAAGCACCAGTACATTTCAGTCCTCTGCTATGTCACATCTGTTAACATTTTTTTGACCAAAGCAAGTCACGTGGCTGAGGGTTAGGGAAGTACACTTCGTTTCAAAGTATAGGTGTAATTATGACTAGAGGGATTTAAATGATCTTCATCAATAATTCAATCTACCATAGATTTCTCTGTTGAAATTTCACTGAAATAATCCTAGTAATGATTATTCTAACGAAGACTATGGACAGTAATACTTAAGCTATTTTTCAGTTCCACATTCAGCATTCTTACTATATTTCCTAAAATACCATGCCAACAGTAGGTAACATTAAGCCAGCTTAATAATCTTATAATCAACCTGATCATATAGTTGAAAAGATTACTAAAACAAATGAAAGAATCATTTATGCATTTTATAAAGCTTAACAATTTTCTTAGGAATGAATGAAATAACAGTCAAAGAAAATCATCAGATCTGACTTTCTTTCTAAGTTGTTTTGAAATATTCTTTTCAATACAATACATTAGGAAATAATTTTTTTCAATTCCTTCTATTAAAAATACCTGGCAGGCTTACATTAATGATACGCCTCTTGTCTGCAATCTAATTCTTTATCTTGTCATAACCTGTACACATTCTGTTGGGTCCTTACTGGTGAACTGACAAGGAGAGTAGAAAGAGGTCAACAGTCCCAGGTCCCCTTGTCCAGAGGGGATTAAGTTTCTCAGTCCAAATCCATGCTTTAGTCATTGTTCAAGGGATCTAAATGGATGGGCACAGGTAAGACAGTGGAAAGCCTTGGGCAGAGTTTAACTATAACGATTAAATGCAATTTTGTTCCTAAGTGCAGATGGAACGTGTCCATAGTGGAGCTGCCAATCACGGAGATACAGAGTCATTTTCCAGTAACCCTGAGAGACGAGACTTATTTGACTCTGTTTGCCAGGTTTAGAGCAGCAGGAACAATTTCAGATCTCATTTATTCACATGTGAGAAGGCTCTAGGAGTCTGCCATCTTGTTAAGGATTGGCTTAAAAACTAGTCCTGTGTATTAGTTCTGTTTATTTAAGAATTTGCCTGGCATTTCTCCCCTGGTTCCTGAGAGGTAGCCTATAAATCTCTGGAATTCCCAGAGTGATAAGAGTGTGCTTGTTATTTATGGTGAGCCCCTAAATAGTTTGGAGTAATGAGACAGACTCAAGATTGAGGCTGACCACATCCAGAAAAAACAAGAATATAATTAGAGGGTTTTGACTTTGAGTCACATGATATCAACCAGACCTCCAGGGAGGGGAGAGAGGCTGAAGACTGAGTGCAATCACATAGCCAATGATTCAATCAATCATGTTCACTTAATGGGACCCTAATACTGGAGGCAGCCTTCTTGTTGGCAATATTCTGTGCATGTTGTTACACACCGATGTGCTAGGAGAGTGATACATCCTGGTTCCACAAGGAGATGACACTGGAAACTTTATGTTGGAACCCTCTCAGGCCTCACACTATGCACCTCTTCTTTTGTCTGGTTGATTCGTATCTTTCTTTTCTTGCTATAATAACACTGTTATGATAAGTATAGTGCCTTCCTGAGTTCTAGGAGTTCTTATAGACCCAGACTAAAGGGGTAATGGAAACTTCAAATGTGAGTCAGTTTTTCAGGAGTGAGGTGCCCAGAGCTGATAGTCTAACTTCAGGGGGTCAGCATGAGAAGTACTGCAAGTGGTCAGAACAGAGCCTGCAACTGCAGTAGTTGCCTCTGAGATGAGAATGGGCTGAGACAGCTGGAGCAAATTGGGATTTGTGTGTCCAGATGACTAAGAAGTCCTCTTGTCTCTCTGAGGTAATAAGACTTTTATTTGACTTTCTAAGCACATATTATTTGTATGTATGGATGCAGTCAAGATTTCCTATTAAATCATGTTCAAAGCAAATGTTCAAAGTATCAAATAATTGTTAATAAATATTACAAGTATAATAATTATATTAATTTTTATATCTTTCAAGTGTTTGAAAAAGAGAAAAAGTATTTACCAGTTGTATACTATATAGTATACATGATTTACCTGGTTGGTTGTGTTTGTTTGTTTGTTTGGGTTTTTGTCCATCTCCATCATTCTGTGCTCTGTTCTGTGCCATGGGGGCTAGATGTCTGGAAACTATAATTCCCAGCCACCCTTCCCAGCTGGCTTCCCTTTATATTCTGGCAATGGGAAGTAGTGGAAAGTGATAAAGTGAAAGGAAAAAAGGTATTTTTCTTTTTTCTCTTTTAGGCATTAACTCTGGCAGTGGCAGAAATAAGAGCAAACATACAGGCTCCTCTCTGGCAGTATGGACTCCAGATTTCCACTCAGGCTCCTGTTGTAGAGTTGGTGGAGGCGAGAGGTGCTTCAGAAGCCGCTATGGAGCAGTGTTCGTGGGATCTGAATCCGTTGTGATAGCTACAGGCTTTGGGATTTTGCAATGTTAGTTGTGGTATAAGATCCTGGTTTCTTTCAACTGGCTCCAGGGACAGCAGTTACAGCAACCTCAGCCACACAGTGATCATGGGATCTGGATGATTTTCCGTCCTCTGTCCTAGGAGAAATAGCACCTTTGCATAGTTTCTAAGATCAGGGTTACTTCGCCTCCTCTCTTTTGCTCCTCCAGCCATTGCAACACTTTTGGTTATATTTTTCTGTTTGTAATATTAATATCTTCCTGACCAAATACAGACTGATAAAGAGGCAAGTAATATATTCATGAAAAAGTCATCAAATGGAATTTTCACAAATCAAAAAATATTTTATGTAAATAGGAAAACTCTTTAAAAGAAAAAAAACCCTCTGAGTGATAGACCCAATTCGAATTCAAGTACTTACTAAATAAATCTTCGGCTATGTAACGTTTTATCTTATATTGCACTTTTTTTCTTTTGAAAGATATTCTGCAGTTTTATCCCCAATTTATTCTATTCTCATATAGGTTGCAAATTATTTTCATGATTTTAAAGCAAAGTATATTGTGATAATGTAAATATGCTATTGTCAAATTTAATAACTATCAGAATCAGCCTGAGTGACAATGGAATTGGCTTATTTTATCTACTCAAGTTTAGAGTTCCAATCTATAGCATAAATGCTGAGTAGAGCTTGGGCCAGAAAGACTTAAAATCAATTTTCCTAAACAATGATGTACTATTAAAAAAATGAAATGAGGATTTTATTATACAGGTAATTATTTAGGTTTTATATTTCCAATTAACAACGGCCTTCACCACTAAGATTGCTTTTGCAGACAAGCTCAAAATGAGTTCAAAATAAGTCTGAAATGGTGCCACATGAAATCTGAAGGTTTCCATAGATTTTTATGTCAGAAACCTTTAAGAATAAACTTAAAACAAAGAACAGAAGCCCTAATCACTTACAAGTGATGAATAGTTATTTTAAACAAATAATGCATATTCCAGGTAAGCATTATAAGATTGATTGATATGACACGTGTCTATAACTGGGCCAAAGAAAAAGCTAGAATGATGTTTTGATAGTTGTCATAGTCAGCTCAGGTTGCTATAACAAAATCCCGTAGCCTGTGTGGCTCATGGTTGATTCTTGGTTGGAAACTTTTTCCTGGTTTGCAGACAGCTGCCATCTTGCTGTGTCTTCACATGGTGGAAATAAAAAGAGTCTCTTCCCTTTCTTACAAAGACACAAATTCCATCATGGGCACTCCATTTTCTTGACCTCATCTAAAACTAATCACTTCCCAAAGCCTCATCTCCTAATACCATCACATTGTGTATTAGAACTTCAGTGTATGGATGGGGGTGGGGACAGGAACGCAAACATTCAATCCATAAAAATAGCTAAACTCAATTCATAGACTTTAAAAAAGGGAATCATAGCTTAGTAAAATACAATAAATGAGGAAAAGAATTCAAGAATAGTTTTAGTAGTTGTTAGAAATTAGTATTCCATACTTTTTCATGTTCTATTTTACAGCTTTAGTCCTCCTAAAATAATAAAATAGGAATTGTCATTTTTATGCTGATTTCAGTGTTAATAAATTTTGTTCCAAATTTAACTTGTTTTAAATTATGGGAGCATCTCTTACTGCTTGTCTATTTTGTGGTTGATAATCTAATTGGGAACAAGGTATATTTATATAGCATAATGACATCCAGAGGAAAATATCAAAAAATTTTTTGTGAAAATCATTTGTCTACTTTTATATATCCAGATGTTTGTATTAGATAAATAATGTAACTCTTGATTTTTTTTTTAATCCAGCTGTTTGGTAACACATGAGCACAACCATTTTCCTTACATTGCTTTATACCTTGGTTTTCTTGTTTATAATATTTGAGTTTGTTTAGTGTTTATCAGTAAAATAAGACCAAAATATACAAAATTATTTTAAAATTTGGGGGAAAAGCTCAAACACAAGTTGTCACTACAATATCATCATTGTTAGAGGTGTAATTTTTATTTTTAATATTTAAAAGAACTTGAATAATTAACTACAATCATATATCATATAGTCATCCCTTTAACCCAGTAACCCTACTCCCAGTAATTTATATGAAGAAAAAGGTAAATTGAAACATATTCTATACTTATGAAGAACTTTCTTTTTTTTTTTTTAAAGATTTTATTTATTCATTTGACAGAGAGAGAGACAGCCAGTGAGAGAGGGAACACAAGCAGGGGGAGTGGGAGAGGAAGAAGCAGGCTCCCCGCGGTAGAGCCCAATGTGGGGCTCGATTCATAACGCCGGGATCACGCCCTGAGCTGAAGGCAGACGCTTAACGACTGAGCCACCCAGGCGCCCCAGAACTTTCTTTGTCTTCTACTAAAACAAGAAATCTAAACGTTTAAAATAGAATATGATCTGATAAGTTAAGCACATAACAGAATGATTACTGTGTGACTATGATTATATAAAAACACAGAAAAATGGGTTTGATATAATGTGAAATGGGAAAGCAGAACATATGTTATGCACAATCAGAAAGGAACTGCAATACAGATATTTACATTTTGACAGGTTAATATGTAAAAGGAAAATAAGATTTTAGGTGGTTGAATTATATTTTTGTTTTTAAAATCATCAATTTTGTTCATACTTCACTTTAATTTAAATAAAATGCTTCCTTCAAGTTAAAATGCTTCATTTGGAAAGGCTTTGAAGTTATGGGTAAGGTTAGAAACCAGAGAGGACTTTAAAGTTTGCTACTAGAGGTAGAATAAGTCTACAAAACCAAAAAAATCTTTTTGACTACACTTAAATAGCAAAATTTGGGGGGAAAAATGTTGGGATTAAGGTCAATAAAAACACTCTTTTTTCTCATTTCATGTTTGTACTAGTTGAGAATAAAGGCAGAGGAGGTAGATAGATGGAGATAAAATTATCAGCTTAATTACTAAGAAATTGACTGGACAGTGTGGCTTTAGATTTGGACCAGGAAGGCTTGCTTCTTCCATCACTCCAATTCCTTGGAGTAGAAACTTTGAGATAGAGCACCGAAGGGCAAGTCAAGAGAGATGTACTTACCAGGACTGTCTGCCATCTAAAAATGGAGAAGGAAGGGTGAAGAGAAGAAATCCCCAAAGAGAAGAATTTGAACTTTCTCAGGTCTTGTTCACCCACCTCAAAACACTGACAGGGGCCATCACCCGCGTGCAAGTTTCTCTTTCCTTCAGTGACATTTCAGTCATCAGGCACAATCAGATGCAAAACAAGTACTCAACAAATTTTTATTTTATTGTAAAGCTAGGAATGAAGTTGTGAAGGAAATAATGCCCGGGTGAATTTTTCTCTGGAAGCTTTATTTTACATAATTTTTCCAGGGAGAGAAAAATATCTTTAAAATATTTGTGTTTGTGCAGAGTTGCAAGTAGAGTGAGGTGAGTAAAGCATTTGCTTCTTGAGCATAATTTAAGGGCTGCCAAAAAAAAATTAGTAATCAATACAAATAACATTTTTTTGCATATTTTTAAGAAATCACAATTAGTGCAAGCAAATCATGATGGATCATATATTAAAATGTTACATAAAGAAGGGTCAGGATTACTGGTTTTTCATTTAGCCTCAGGCTCCATTATGGTTTAACATGTCACTGACTTGTTGACTAAAATTAAGATATTTTAAAAGAATATTTTTCAAGCTCTTTTTTTTTTAATGTAAGGAACTTAAATTAAGTCAGTTATGTCTGAGAAGTAAAAAAAAAGTGTTTTAAAAACTCTGAAGGTCTGAAGTTTTAAAAATTTGTTTGGCCATTCTTGTTAGCAAGAGTTGAAAGCCAAAGGTAATACTCTTATGAATCTATAATAAGAAATAATTTCAGGCTCAGAAATTTAGAGCAAACAGTATTTTTAAAAGGTCAAATTCTTCTCAAAGTTCCAAAAATTTATTGTATACCTACTGAATACCGTGTGCTGCTAGGTGCCGAGAATATATCTCTGCTTTTCTTAGCCTTCAAAAATGCACTTTGAGTCCAGTGCTGTTGTATCACAAAGAGAACCCTGCGGGGTAAAATAGGAAAGCGTTGTTGTGTTTGTTTTTCTCTCTTACCAGCTTCTCTAACAATGTATTTAGAAACAACGTTCTTTTTCCTACTTTATAAGATAGGAACAATTAACCAATTCTCGTCTATGTGCCAAAGAAGCTCCTGGGGTCTTCAAGGCTAGGAAGTGCTTTGAGCTACTGAACTCTTTTGAATGTAAACCAAAGGACAAGGAATAATCCTGTCTTCCTCTCTGCTGTATTCCAGACCAGGTTTCGCACAGAGTGTTGTGGTGTAACCCTTGGTCAGAAGAGCAGCATTGAATACCAGCTCTGTTTGTTGGTGAGTCTGTGACTTTCGTCAGAATCATTTACCTCTCCCATCTTCAGGTTCCTCCCCGATAAAGCACAGTGAGGTGTCATAAGAATTCGTTGAGGTGTAGGAAGTAAATCCAGCTTTAAACAGTTAAAGTCATTGTCTATAACCTGTTATTTCACCTAGTCCAGGAGTTGGCCATTTTTTTTCTGTAAAGGACGACACAGTAAATATTTTAGGCTGTGCAAGCCGTATGGCCCCTATCACAGCTACTCAGTTCTGCGGCTGCAGTGCACAGGTTGCCACAGATAATGTGTGGATGAACAGGCATGACCGTGTTCCAGTAAAACTTGACAAAAACAGGTGGTGGGCCAGATTTGGCCTGTAGGCCACAGCTATGCCAATTCCTGACCTAGGACAATGTCGTATGGATTTAGGCACTTAGAATCTTTTCATGTTAGAGATCACTAGACTCTAAACTCCATGAGAACAGGAACTCCTGCTTGTACTCGTCCCTGGCTCTCTAAGAGCTTAATTAGGGTTTTGCACTTTTTCAGGAAATGTTAGCTTCTCAGCTCAGAGCAGTGCCTGGAATTTAACAACTGAATAAAAAATAAGATAGATATCTTTTTGATCTAAAAATCCTATAAGGTAGGGACACCTGGGTGGCTCAGTCAGTTAAGCAACTGCCTTCGGCTCAGGTCATGATCCCAGGGTCCTGGGATCAAGTCCCGCATCGGACTCCTTGCTCAGTGGGGAGCCTGCTTCTCCCTCTGTCTGCAGCTCCCCTTGCTTGTGCTCACTCTCTCTCAAATAAATAAATAAAATCTTTAAAATTTTTTTTAATCCAATAAGATATGAAGTCATGATAAGACTTTTTACAATATACCCATTCTTTCCACACCTCTTTGTACACAGTAGACAACTGTGCTGGAGAGTGTCACCCTTTTCCTCAGCATCAGATCAGTGATGGAGATAGTGCTACAACTATTAAAAAAGAAAATGCCCATGATCTGGATATTATGTTATTTATGCTGAAGCCCATTAAAATATGTTAAGGCTGATGGGAGTAAACATCATGTATTACTGTGATTTATTAGAAACAGAGGGATTGTGAATGACTTCTGTGATAGTTCCCTAACAAAGCAGTGTTACAGGCATGTTACCATTTGGACTTTGTGGAACTTGTGCTTAATATAGAATTTTAATGGAAACATGCCATACAACATTAAGCATTTCTTCTTTTCCTCCACATCCTCTGCCTTTTTATTCTTTGCATTCTTTCTTATGAGTACTTTTTTTTTCCCAGGCATGGTGTTTCTGAAGTTATTAAACATACCCAGGAGAGACTGTATCTGAAACCTGGATTGAACCCAAAGACTAGTGTTGTCACCAAATAGAGATATCGTTCACTAACAATTCTGCTTTCAGTTGGTCTGTTAATTTGCAGGGAAAGATGTGAGACTTTCTACACTGTTGTCTATGGAAAGCTTTTAAAAGAATAAAAATGTGTAGAAAACAATGGAAAAGTAGAGCTTAATGTAGAGTTTTTTACTTGCCCAAGAATTTTTTAAAAATACATATAATCCTACGCAAATGTATTTTAATTTCAGAATTTCAGATTATAGAAAATATATACTTAGGAGTTTGTGATTGTAAGAAAATGATGCAATTTTAATGTGAAAAATATGGTAAATGTTAACCAAGCAAAATATGATATAGGTTCCATAAAAACCTAGCCCAAGAACATTATAATAATAGATGATTATTCAGTTTTATTTATTTACAGGGCAAAAAATTAAAACATGATTATTACACCAAAGCTCTGGTTTGGACCTGGGAAGACCACAAAGATGGCCTTTACGTACAAAGAAGCATTTGAAGGTATTCCAACATTGAAAGAGCTTGCCATGCAGTCCAGGAAGTAGACTGCATACAGATTACCCAGGGAGGTAAGGAAGCAGGAATGGGGGAGGTAAGAAAGAGGCAGCTGTTATTAAAGTGACTGGATATGGGCCAAGTGTAAAGAGGCCAAGCCTCAAGGTTTCAGTTTGGAATGTTGTTATTACAGAGAGGAAGATCCCAGTTCAAATCCCATTCTAATACATGGTTACTGGTAAAGAGCCCCAGTAAGGCATTGGTCAAAAGAGCAGGGTATTTAGAGAGACTACTGTTAGGTGTTACTGCTGAAGGAGAATATCAACAAAAATACTAATACCCAGATTGGTAATAGAATTCAAGAGGGGTCACCTTTCCTTTTCCTGGTGTATTCTTATCTGCGTTGTGGTAAAATCTAATGCAATATACTATTTTCTACAGGGGGCACTATTTAGACTGTTCGTTTTCTGACATACATTAACCTCTATCTTAAAATTGTATTTAGTGGCCAGAGTTATAAAGTTCTATTGAAATCTGTAAAAGGCTTAGGCGTTGCCTAAGCTGCTAGTTCAAAGCTTGAGAGTCCTCAATCTTAGGGACGCTGCGGAAAACAGTCCATATGTCCTAATATTTACTACCCGGAGGGAAAGGACATAATTTGTACGTTTTGCTCTGAGTTCAAATGGTACATAATTAAAATATCCTGTGCTTCTAAAACACTCCAAAACTGTTATAGTCATAAGGTTTGGTGCTGTTCCTTTAGTTCAAGGTCATTTCAAAACCATATTGTGTGTGGATCGGTGACCAGGTAGTTGCAGAGCAAGATTGTTAGAATGGACTGGAAAATGGTTCTATTCACCTGAGATTAGAAAGGGGATTTTATCAGCAGAATAAAAGAAAATCCAAATATATGTGGGATCTGCACATTAAAAAGACTTAGAACAGGCTGTGTCCTGGTTTGCAGTGCCCTGAATGATAACGGTGCATTTTTATATGGTTTTTGGTAAGAATGCAAGATGATACTGCTTGCAAGGTCACACTGAAGAAACATATATTTATATATATTTTTTTCTTTTGGCTATAATTTACCTCTCCTTTCCTGAAATGCCAGTTTGGGGCATTTCATGTAAGCACAAGGCTAGAAAGATAATAAAAACCAAATGAGTGCTTGGCACATTTCTCAGACTATAATGAAACCAGAGTAATTGAGAGAGTCAGCAAATCACAGTTATCAATCAAATTGTGAAGGTGGTGGGTACAGATGCCAGGTCTGATTTGCTGTTGTGGTCCAGAGAACATGTTTTGTTTTGTTTTGATTATTTTTGTTTGGTGTTTGCATTATTCTTCAAAACAGGACAACACACATTGTCCCACTAGGACATACTTACGCTTCAACTTGAGAGTGGGGGTCAAAGGTCACAGGGTAGTGTCAAATTTTGAAAGGAATCTGCATAGTAAATAGCGGATCCTAAAAGTGTAAAGAAAGCAGATGAGCTAATTGGAAATATAAATAAAAAGAAAACAGGCACTTCAATTAGTGCATCAGTTAATCTGGATAGATTGAAAACTCACTTCCCACTCAACTCTAAAATTAATCTTCTCTGACAATGGAAGAGATGTCATTGCAGTGATTTCAGAAATAATGAATTTACCAAAAAATTTAATAAAAGGATAAATCCCAGAACTTAGAATTTAAAGAAAATATTGTTGCTCCTGAGTTTTCATTTACCTCCCTTTTTCTTCTTTCATTTGATCTTGCTTTTATCTAGAAAACACAATTATCTTTTCTTTTTCTTCCTTTTTTCTAAATAAAAGACCATTTCTGGTATTCAGACTGGATTCAGAACAAAAGCAGTTTTTACCCTAATTCTGAATTTTAAAAAATTTGTGGGTTTTTTTTTTCATTCAAGCATTTTACTAAATGTAAATGTTGACAAGCGAGTCACCCAAGTCTCAATTTTTATCCTTTAATTTCTGATGAAAACGGAACTGGCTTTAGCCACCATTTAAGAGAAAAAACAGTTGCTTCTCTCCTACTGATAAAATTTTCAGCACTATAGGCAAGTTCCCTTGATGCTAATATAGATATGGTGGGCCCAACAGACAGGTGGAGTTGGCAAATAAATGTTCATTTCTTCCTTTTATGACTCAATGTTATCATGAGGGAAATTGAGAACATTTCCACAACACAGCTGTGTGGGATTCTCCAGCTCGTCTATCAAGATAACGCAGTCTTTTACTCCCCTGCAGTTTGGCAACCGGTGCAGATCTGAGTAGGAGATATAAGATTACTTTCAAGTTCTGGGCTCCACAGGAAATGCAAGTTGTGTTTTCAGAGTCGCCGCCTCCATGTATCAATTTAAGAGTCTCTGGAGCTGCCTGTAGAATGCTCTGGCTTGCAGAATCACACAATGGTGAGACTGGGTAAGATAAACAGTCAGTGTCTGCATCCCCTCTCCGGCTCTCTGACAAGTCATTCTCCAGCATGTGCCTGTGTACCTCTTTCTGCTTTCCAGAGAGATTTTTCTATTTTTGATGATTTCTAATTTTTAGATGGGTTTTCATTATATTTATTCTTAAACCTGCCAAAATACAATTTTTACTTACAATTCTTAATTTTATACTTCAAGGCCATCCATAAGAAATGGATTCTTTTTTTTTTTTAGCACAAAAACATCCTTACATTTTTGAAAGTAGCCATCATGTTCTTCAGGCTGATATTCTGATTATTCCTTTTGAAACGGGGTCTCAAGTCTTCTCTGTTTTGAACAGAGTGATTTGACTCAGTACCCAAAGTATGATCATACCACTGAAGGGTACAGTGGGTTTATGGCCTTGTCCGACCTGATGGCCAAAGCTCGTCCTCTGAGGTTCAATTCTTCCTCTGATCTCGGCCAACATCAGCAAGAGAAATCAAAGATGCTGCTGGCCATTGTTAGGAATCACACTTGCCTCTGGAAGCATCACAGTTAGGGCAGAAAAATAGTATTAATTCATACTTTTAAATTCCTCCAGAAAGAAGGACTTTAGAGAGAAAAAAAAAATCTGCAGATTAAAAAGCCAAACTTGTCATCTTCCCCTACCAGTCAATGGCCTTCGAGTCTTCCACTTAACCGGACTCCGATGTTAGGAGCATCCTTCTACCTCCTTCATCTTTGCTGCATCCAGTGAGTTGTAGTTTCACTGCTCCCTCCATTCTTGTCCCTTAGACCTCATTGCTAAAACAAAGCCTTCGACTTACAAGTTGGTGTGGCCTTAGTGGCCTCCAGTTCAACCACGCCCAGCCTGAATCCCTTCTAAGTTTCCTTAGCCTCCAGTGCAGTCAAATTACTTGAGTGGGAGCCACAGGGGATGGGAGATTCAACAGACTGAAAAGCTTACACCAAGTTGAAAGTGGACCCTACTCTATTTCTAAATATTCTTGCACAGGAAATGCAGACATAATATCGTCAGGTCCAAGTTTTCGAGAGAAGAAGAAAACCATATTTTTAAATAAACTTCTTTGATTTTTTAAAGGTTTTTTGTTTTGTTTTTTAAAGTTGGTTCTCCCTCCCAAATATCTCTTCTGGGTGGTTCTAGCCCATGGGCCATTGGTATGGGACCTTTGTTCCATATCTACATTTCCTCTGTTTTCTCAATAATTCCTATAATAACCAAAAAAGTATTAAAGAGAATATTACTTAGACACTAAAAATGGTATAATAAAATATACAACAGCTATGATACAATGTCAAATGAAGCAGTGAAACGTATGCGTATCATGAGCAACAATTATATTTTTAAAACACTGATTTAGAAAAAAAAGGCAATTAGAAAGCATGAAAATGAGTTTGGGTGGAAAGATTATAGTGATTTAAATCTTCCCTTTTTCTCCTATAAAACATTTTTCTAATTCTTTTCCATGAGCCTACACAGCATCTAGAAAGAAAAAGAAAATTTATATGTCTACTATTATATGTTAGTAAAAGGAAAATCAGAACACAAGATTTTATTGAGACTAGAGGAATTTCTTGATATGTTAACTGTCCCTTGTAGCATGTCTGTACTTTTTAGTCTTCTTATATTCCTTTTTAATGCTAACACATGCTCAAATTACCTTTTTTTCAGAATCAATTTTGGTAGAAAAACTAGAAGTGTTGTAACATCAAGATGAAGGGAACAGAAATGGAAAATGAAAATACAATATTTGTTAATAAGGGTGTGAAATAAGAGGGAGAATCATACGCTAGACACAAGATTGATGGAATTCTCTTAGGCTGCCACTTTCTAATGGGATCTGACTTATTCAAAGCTAACAGTTTTGAGCACTCATTCAAGGTACTATTATTATCTCCATACTAGATAAAGAAACTTAGACCTGGTGAGGTCAGCCCAGTGTCACAGAGCTTCTAAGGGCCAGAGCCAGGGTCTACACCCAGGCCATCATCCCTCCAAAGCTGTCATGGCTGCCTACTGCATACAAGCCAAATAATCTCAAGTCAGACTAAGAAGCTCCCTGCTACCTGATAAATAAAGCGAACAAACCCAAATTAGGATTTGAAGCTTTTCTAATATGTCTCTTCTCTCATCAGATTTGCCCAACTACCATGACCTCTAGTGTTGCCACTCAACACAGTTATGCTTCTGACGAGGTTTCTTTCCTTTCTTCGATCTCTCCCTTGTCCCCCCTCTCTGCACATACTGTGTGATAATAACTGTGGCTGGCAGTTTTAAATGTTACCAGTCACTGTACCCTTCCCTGCTGTCCCACAAGCAGTTAGAAAATTTGAAGATTATTCGGTTTGAGGTTTCTGAAGACAATATAAAGAACAAATCAGCTACAACCCTATTGTAGTAAATTCGCGGTCACTGTGCATGTTGGTTAACTGTATACATTAGGCATGTGTTTTTATTCTACTCTCTTGATGTTTTCGCATATGGGGTCTTGGCGCCCTACCCAGAGCTGGCTAATTCCTAGAGGTAGTAAACCGCTTACATGGGAGCATGTCTTTCCTATCAGACTAACCCATCCACAGCCTCCACAGCCTCTACCGCAACCCCTTTCTCTACTGGGGTCTCTTACTCGGGCCACCCTTCGTCTGCCTTAATCACCCCAGGGCCAGGTACCACAACCAGGGACAGTCCCTTTGCCCCAGAGCCTGCCGAAATTATTCAAACTAGCCAATCCTAATCCTGAGGGCTTGTCCCTTCCTATGGAAAACACAATAAAGACTCTTGCCCACATTTTCCCCTTATTCCGTCTGCTTCCTGGCGGACCAGGTGCTTCCCTAGGCGGCCCCCTTGGCATGGCGCGCCCCCTCCTCTGGGTATCTGTCAATATATCAAGCCGTCTTCTCAGGGCCATTACGTCCTAAACGACAAGCCTCACCATAGCTGAATAAAAATAAAAGCTACATTTTAAAACCCTCCAGAACGCCCGAGTCTCATGGCAAGATTCACACGACCTGGAACGCTAGCTTTGTTACTGTGAGTCTGTTTGTGCTGGGCATTAGCTGTGCAGAGTCAGCTAGGACTCCGACTGGGGTTTTTACTGCCTGGTTTGGACAATAGCTCATCAGCGACTCCACCCGTGTTATGGAAGCATGGTTCAGTGTATTTACAATGCATACAAACCCTTCTGTTTGCCATGCAGATGACTAAATATATAAATAAGTTGTGTCAGTGCTTGGAGCACAAGGCAAGTGAGCACCCCGATATTTCATTACAATCTGCCACCTGAAACCACTGTGACCTCAGACAGGCTTTGACTCCTCACATGCTAAACGGGAACATCGAAGTTCTAGGTCAGAACTTAAAAGTCACACCAATGCACGAAGAGTTGCCAGATCAAAATATAAATGCTTAAATGCAACTCTGAGAAAAGTTTTAAATGCCTGAAATGAATTCAGGCTGGATAGGAAATGCTCGCAGCTACCTCATAAAGCATTGTTTATTTTCTCTTATGAAGGCTCACTCCCTCGGTATCCTTCCCTTGCCAAGACGTGACGTTCTCTGGGGCAATTTCCAATCACCACTGCTGCTAGCCAGCTGATCACCATAGTAGTCAACACACTGACCCTGGAGAGCGACAAGATGCCCCGCTGCCAGCCAGTTTGCAGGATGCAGCCTCAGCAATGTGAAAGCTCCAACACCCCTGTATTCTCTGGCTCAAACTTGGCAGTTTGGGGAGGCTGCCAGGACAACACCAGGAGGGGAGCCAGGGGAATGGTGTGCCAGAGCCAGCAGGTGGCAATGGCCAACAGCAGCTCAGAAAGCAGATCGGTATTTCCAGCAGTTAAGACGGCCAGCAGAGGTGGGAGCCAATGCTGCCCTTGTTATCCAATGTATAGGCATTGTTATAAATGACATCAGAGCCGCTGTACATTTCTCATTGGGCTTGTTAGCCAGGTGGCAGTTTTACCAGAGTCATCAATGCTCCAAGCAAAGCGTATGCTATATCATTTAACTTACATTTGAAGCCAGGGAATTACGTTTCTTAAAATAACGTCCTGGAGACACAATAACAATGATATCTGGTATTCATACAGTACTATTCCCTAAGGCAGTTAATGCACATGACAGTGTCTAAATCAGACTTACACCACTGCTCACGGTAGATGAGGAAATGCTATCCGCTATAAAAATTAGAAACCTAAGATCTAGGCATGATGTTTTGGAATTAGGGTCATGCAGAATTTCAGATTGAATTGAGATGCAAATTCAGGCGTTCTGAAGGGCGTTTTCATACATAAGCCAATATATTAGTTGGTGAAGTGTATGGAACTCTGAGGGATGCCAGTATATTTGTGTCCATGTTATATTTACTTCAAATGACAAAACTGAAAGATGGTAAAATAGAGGCTTTTTGTCGTTTTGATCCAGAATAAGATTACATACATACTGGAGAAGAGAAAAACGGTCATTATAAATCCTTTCCAGAACAGAAATAATATAGAAAGCAGATGTTATAAGAGCTGTTTTCCAAGTTGGAACAAATTTCAATAAGTTGTAATGTTTCTAAAATGAGCAAGGCCTAGCAATCAACAAATATTTATTGCTTGCCTATAATTAAGCCAGCACTGCCATACTTGAGAAACACATACAAAAAGTCTAAGACCAAGTCTGTGCTTTTAAGGACATCACAGTGTGGACAAAGCAAAACCAATGAAAGAATTAAGAGCCAACATAAAGGGAGATTGTGCATAGATTCCTCCTGCCATCAGAGTAGGAGGAAAGGAGCAGTTAGAGGAGCTCAGAGAGGTGCGGGGAGGCTGCCCAGGAGAGAAGGGACACAGGCTGGGCCTCAGCGTGGGTAAGATGGGCCCCAAGCTCCTCATCATACAGAGCCCCAGACAGGGAGTCAGTTTGTCTGCTGGAACATAACGATGATTACTAGAACAAGCTTCAGTCGCTGAGACCCAAGAACTACGTTTGGATATTGGTGAACAAGACAGGTTGTGATGGTTTTTAAAAAGGGGAGAAAGCAGTCTTGTGAATAGCCTATCAATGCTCCTAGGTCTACTCAAATTCCATCTAGCTTGCTATTTGTGTTTGGAACCATCATGGAGGTCCAAGAAGTTAAACTTCACTCAAAAGAAGAAGCAAACCATATTGCCTCAGCTAAAACTTCTTTCCACCTCCTGTCTTTACGAAGCCAATGCTTATTTTAATGGCTTTTTAAAAAGCAAAACCAATTAGAAATGGGGGTAGGGAGCTGAATGCTCCTTCTCATCCTCTTAACCCCCTCCGTCCCCAAGGGATGGACTCCTGATGTACCTTAGCTAAAGCCTTGGGACCTGAAAAATACAGTTTGAAAATCTCTGGATGTGCTAATGCATGAAGGGCTTTTGAATCCTATGAACCTGAGAAAAGGGTAAGGATACCAGGTGGTAGTTTTAGGTTCAGGCAAAGACTAAAGCTACATTCTCTCTAAAACATGGCAGTAAACAGCTGGCACGCAACTTCCGGACCTGGATCCAGGGCCAATCTCCTTCCCACCGCCATACTCAAGGCCTCTCCCCCACAACACATCGGTTCATCTTTTCCATGTCGGTATGGTGTTTTATAGTTAGGCTAACATATCACCCCTTTTCTTTTGCTGCTACCAACATCACCTTGCTAACACAGGGATCACTCCAGAGTCACAAGAAAGGTAGGCTCCAGGAACTTCTCTCTCACAAGGGCAGTGAATATTCCAACACGACAGAGTCATTTCACACATCCCCTTGCTGTTTCTAAGCAGCATCTAGCACAAATTGTTTAGAACTGCCGCTTCCTGGCTTCGGATTTGTTTCATATTAGGTTTTGTTTTGTTTTTTTTTTTTAAGAAGAAGATTTTGAGCTGACTTCCTTTCTGGTACCATTCTCAGCTCTTTTTGTTCCATTCAGTTCTGAGGCATCTGGGCAAACTCTAGGCATTACTCAGCTTTCTCCTGACATTTGCTGAACCCCTGGTAAAGTTCCACATCTTCCTTCATATCTGAAAGTAGGGACACTGCTGTCAGGAGGGAAGAAGGGAAGATGTGGCTAAATGGATATGGTCATTTTCACCTGCCTCTCTCCCTTCTGGAACATGACACCAGGTTTAGAGAAGCAGCCTGGGGTTTGCAGGATGTTCCTGACTACAGAACAGAGCCTTGTGAGCAACTACTGTGTGAGGGATTCCCCAGGGGACTCACTGGCCGAACAGGGTCAAAGTCATAGGGCTAAGTTCCTTCTGGATCCCCTTTTCCCCCCAACTCCCCACTTAAAATAATACAAAAAGGTGAATTTACATCATAATACAGAGGCTTCCAGCCCACCGTCTAAAATGCCTTCTTTCAATCCCTCAAAGGGACCAAGCCTGTTTCTTCCCTAGGACTCGGCCTAACCCTTCCCCAGCCACTCTGTCTAAAGTAGCATGCTACCCACTCCAAACCCTGGGTATTATTCAATACACTTTCCTGTTTTATTGTCTTTATTGCATTTACCAAAATTTGAAATGATCTG